>NC_044306.2:171033237-176543237 GCF_007474595.2 Lynx canadensis
TCTATTCAGAGGCCATGATCCTCAAATGGTTGCTCAATTCAAGAAGAGCTCCTCGATTCAAGAAAAGCTTCTCGAGACAGAGTTAACAGCCTCCCAACGGGCAGGTTTCGCCAGGCTTGGTGGTTCGTTAAAACAGTCAGCACAAGAGTAGGGTGCAAGAGGCCAAGTATCCGCTTGGAGCTTTGGGGAGCCCCTCCTCCCCCAGGTCGGTAGAGGGGGAAAACCCCTGCCTTTTGTTTGTGGGTGAGGGATGCGCATTGTGGCAGCAGCCGAGCAAAGGGGGGAAATTAATTGCAGCCAATTAATAATTAATCCCCTTTAAACAACTTTATTATCTCTTCCGAACGACAGGGATTTGTCTGATAACCCCCCGAAGACCAAATGTCAAGTTTAACCAAATAGTTATTGCTTTATCAACCCGAGTCTGCAAATAAATTAATCAAAAGCAAATCTGTCCTTTGTGCGGCTCATTTGCTGGTAATGGATGGATATGAAGATTTGCCGATATTATTGTCTGTCATTCAATCTAACAAAGTGAACATTTATTGCATATATATTAAAAATTATCCCGGAATCGAGTGGCGCCGGGTTGCATTTATTGGAGTCTTCCCAGGGGTGAGGTCCCCTCGGATGGGAGCGCGTGGGGAAGAGAGAAAGTGAAAGAGCGCGCGTCCCAAATCTCTTTAAGCCTCTGCGCCTGCCTCGGCCCCCTCCCCGCGGCGTCCCGCCCCGCAGCCTTTGCCCTCAGCCGCGGGACGTGCAGGCCGCCGCCTGCCGCGCAGCCCAGGCCAGCAGAGCGTGGGGAGCCGAGATGCTGTCAAAACAGAGGCCCCCAGCCCAGAGCGCAAGGGGACCGGCCGGAGGAAATTTGGGGTGTGATTGAAGAGAGAGAAACGGGAGGGGGGCACAGCTCCTCTTTGTCTTCTCTCGGGTTACATCATTTTCTAATTAGGCATAAAATTGTCTTCATACACTGGTATTGCTGCCTTCATAAACATCACCATTATGGATCATAAGGATGCCATTGTGGGGAGGCCTTCCCAAAATAGAAAGAGCTAGGGAGGGAGAGGCCTGGAGTCCGGGAGGCCAGGCTTTGTCTTCCCCTGGGAGAAGATGGATGGCCAATGTCACGCAGATGATGACTTGGGACTATTAAATTGTCAGAGGGGGGAGAATCTTTACCAGCCCCCAGCGCTGATGAAAAATTCTAGAGGCAGGATCCGGAGGGTCTTGGGTGGAAAGCAAGGGCCGGGTGGCTGGTTTAGCCGGGCAGGTTGGAAGACGAGGCAGATTATTGGCCCGCGGGGGCAGAGCAGAGGGTAGTGCCCCCACCCCCCCACCCCCCAAGCTTTAGTCTCCTCCCAGGCATCCTGGCCTCAGCTGTGCTCTGCGCTGAGGCACACCTGATCTCGAGCCGAGTTCCCAGCCCAACCCCATCGCCAAGGCTGGAAGAAAAGTGGGGTCAGAGAAAGGAGAGGGCAGCGAGCCCCGAGCAGATAAGGGCAGTGCCAGGCGGGGAAACAATTGTTCTCATTATTTGGAGCTGCGGCCCAAGCCCGGCCTCCCGCCTGGTCGGGGGGCTGTCGCTAAATGGATGGAGATGGATGGAGGCGCCCCGAGCCCCCGGCGTCGTGTCAGACCTGGGGCAATTACTGTCCCGCCAGGCTGGACGCAATGCCTTCCACCCTGACCCCGGCGCGCGGGCCCACTGGCTACCAGCGCCGCCCGGGCGATTCGTTCTTTCGCCCGTGCAATAACCCGACTTGACATAAATAACTCCCCTGCGCTCGTCTACATCTGCTTGACCCCCTGAACCCGCGGAAAACCTTGGCTGCATGTAGCCAAATTACATTTTTCTTTAGGAGGGAAAAAAGGGGCTTTAAAACTGCGAATTCTCGTCTCCTGCTTTGTCCACCGCTAGCTCGGGTTCTGGCGTATCTTGGAATTCACTTCGTTTCAAGACCAATCAATTCGCTTCCGCAAAGACCGGTTTCTCCCGGTTTGTGCCTTGGGCGTTGGTTCCAGGCCTCCTGAGCTTTCCAAGTGACCTAAAGTCACCTTGAGTTCCAGGCAGTGGTCTCGCCTCGATATCTTCCCTTGGCCGGTCCTCGGAGAGTGGAGAGACGGAAGGGCAGCCTCCAGGGGTGCCCCCCGCTTGCTTGGTCCTGCGCTGTCTGAGGGCGCAGCTAGGAGAACAGGCCTGCGGTCCAGAGCAGCCCTGCGCTCGGCGGGTGCTCCACTGACCTGACTAAGCCAGGGGGCGGGGGCGGGCCCGGAAATGCCGGTGCTGGCGCCACGCGCTGCGCTCGCCAGGCGCCGAGACAGGAGGGAGACGATGGTGGGGCGGGGAAGGGGAATGATTTCAAAGATGCCACGGAATAGCCTGGACAGGCCTGTGTCCAGCGTGGATCCCCAGCTGGAGCTGGCCTGGAAATGCCAGCAACAGCGTTGCTCTCCAAGGCTTCCTGGGGGTGGGTGCGTGGAGGTGCAGGTGCCCCTGACTTCTTGTCGGCCAGCTCCGGCTTACTTAGGCCCAGCTGGCCAAGAGCCAGGGGGCCAGGACAGCATCTTAGAACTTTAGACATAGGAGGGCTCTTAGAGGTCCGAGGTCAGAGTTCTTTCCAAGCGTGTGGGTGCTACAAGGCTCCTCCCACCTCCATCCAGGTGTGGCCTCTTGACCTCGGATTTCCCACCTGCAGAGGAATATGTGAGGAGCTGGGCTGGACCTTGCTGGAGTAAGCTCTGTGGAGTTTAGGTCCTGTGGCCTTGCCTCTCCTTGCTCAAGCGGGGTGGGAAGTGGCATATGCAGGAAAGAGACCTTATCTTAGCAGCTGTTATTAAAACAAGACAAAACAAACAGTGGTCACTGGATTCCAAAACTCTGGGTTTAGTTTTTCTTATAGTATGTTTTCTTTCCACTAAAGAGAGATCACTCAAATGTCCAAATACCTGGAATTTGGTTTTTCACACTGCCACTGTCACTGTCAGTGTCATTGGAGGTAGACCCAAACTGGTATCTCTTTGATTTGTGGTCCTAATCCCATCCCAGCACTTACTAGCCATTAGTCATTCTTTAATTAATTCCACAAATGCTTTGGAAGGAGACAGTTCCATATGAGACACAGGAAAAACAGAAAACAGCACACTCAAGGAACTTGCAGCTTCCTTGGAAGAAAATGAGTGGATGCTGAAGGGTTTCCAATGTAAGCACCTCAGCTTGAGCCTAAGTTTGCCACTTCCCACATTTGGATGGGGTCCTGACCGCCTCTGAGCCTCAGTTTTCTCATGAATGAAATGATCATGTTTGGACACATGCTCGGGAAGTCCTCCTAAAAGTCCCCTGAGTGTCCAGGTGCTCTAAGACATGTAAGTAATATCTATAGCTGAGATATGAATGCACATCAAGGTGCCTGTACAGGCTTGAGGAAGACATCAGTTTCTTTCTTTTTTTTTTTTTTTTAATTTTTTTTAACATTTATTTATTTTTGAGACAGAGAGAGACAGAGCATGAATGGGGGAGGGGCAGAGAGAGAGGGAGACACAGAATCGGAAGCAGGCTCCAGGCTCTGAGCCGTCAGCCCAGAGCCCGACGCAGGGCTCGAACTCACGGACCGCGAGATCGTGACCTGAGCCGAAGTCAGACGCTCAACCGACTGAGCCACCCAGGCGCCCCAAGACATCAGTTTCTAACTGTGCTTCTGAACTTTGCATTCCAAACAGCGGAAGACAAAGTATAGGGAAGGTGTGGGACACACACTAGATTAGGAACCTGGCTGTTTCTGACTGTACAATGAGTTGGCTTAATCTTTCAAATCTGTTTTCTCACCTATACGGTGGGCGGGAATAAGAATGTCTGCTCTATTCACTCCACAAAGGTAGTTATAAAGATCCGACGCTGATACTGTATGTAAATGTGTTTTGAAAACTAACAAGCATCAGGACAATGAAAGATACAGACCAGAGACCCATGACTACATTCTGTAGAAGGCACCCCCAAGAATGACTGCCTGGGAGGTGGGCTCTATTTTCCGGTTCTGTAGGAGTGGAAAGGTGCCCGAGTCTGGGGTAGCAGGTAGCCACGGTTGGAAGGACCTGCTCTTTACCATGTTGCTGTCAAGATAGGAGAGTCTCCCCCTGATTTTCAGCTGTCTACCTGTGGCTATTAACGAGGTCTTTGTTCATATATAGGCAGAGCCCCAGAGATCTAGGGCACACAGCAAAAATACGTCAGTAAGCTTCACTGAATTTTAAGGACTCTGCTACTGAAAGTTTCCTTGAAAAGTCAGATTTATTATTGATCGGAAAAGTGAGGAAAGTGACACATCATTTAGAAGCTTTTTGACTGATCCATCCTTCTGAAGAAATATGTGTTTTTATATTTAGCAGGAAAAAATAAAACAAAACCAAACCATTCTTGTCATAATACATTCCTTTGTAAGAACTTTGTTAACTCATTCACCTCCTTGCTGAAATGGGAGGAAAATCACTGTGCGCTCTGAGAGGAAGGACTTTTAGACTCTTCAGAGAAAGTGGGTGCCTCTGGGAGGGAAACTTTGGGAGGGGGGAGAGCTGAGGGTGGGTTGAAACCCCAAGAAACCTCAAGGAGAGGCCCACCTTTTTCCTGATAAAGCAGCTAGTTAACAACTATTCATCCCATGTGGCCTATGGGAATCTTCCAGCAGGTTCTCAATTAAGGGGGCTGCCTTTCCTTCCATTCTCTTAACTTTTGTGTTAAATGTTAACAACCTGATGCTATCTATTATAGTGCCATCATCACAGAATGTTGACCGAACTGGTTCTTTTATCTCTATTATGGGGCTCCTTCACTTGTAGATTTATGCATTTTTGATATTAAATTCTTTCTCTCATTAGGCCTAAACTCTTGTTGACTGTCAATGACCCCCTGCCCTGGTCCCCAATACTATTCCATATTTAATATTGAAACATTTTTCTCAATGCCTCTCTTGGTTTTGTTGCCATCGTTTGACGGCTGTCCCTAATGGCCTGTGCTGTTTGCTCTGTTCTTGAACTTGGTGGGGTCACATAGTCTTAAACAGTGATGTCCTCTGAATGTCCACCCTTGCTGTCCAGCTAAGTTGCCCTGTGTCACAAAGTCTGCCCTTTTCTCCGCCCCTAACTACCAACTGCTCCTAATCGCTTAAACAAACACCTTCCCTCATGGTGCCCCAGGCCCCCAGAGCCTTTTGGGTTTTGTTTAGCTGAGTCGCTAATGCTCTGCCTGGCCCACCGGCAGCTTGGCCTCCCTGACCTGATACATCGCAGCTCTTCTCCTTGGAGCGCTTGCCTTGTCCGGCGCCCTTTGGGCCAAAGGCCAGGGTCCGGGCAGGGTTGACCAGCTGCTTGAGGTGGCCACAAAAGACACCAAAAGACAACTTCAGCTTAGAGCAGGCAAATTAACGTATTCATTTATCTTTCTCCCCCCACCCCCCAACCTATCCACAAACTCAGTCTACTGCCTGGCTTGCATCAAGACAAAGGGGAAATATTGGGAAGGGGGGGCAGGAGAGGCCCATCTTGCAGCAGAAATCTTAGCTCCCTTCTTGGGGGCCGTCTGTTCAGTTTCACAACACTTACACGAGCAATTTCCAGAATTGAAGTTGCCTGGTGTTTTGATTCTTCTTTGCCTGTGCATTTGTGCCCTGAAGGTCCCTTCCAAATGGATACTAATTGTGGGGGCTGCACGCTGCTGGCTGCTCCAGTGCCCCAGGGCCCCGAGGACCTGCTTCTCAAAGCCTTAATTGACAAGGACCTGTCTGTATTTAGGAGCAGCTGGTCCAGAGCGTTGGCACATCAGTGCAATCTTAACGCAGCATCCCTAGCCCCGAGGAGGATGAGGGTAAATGTGGTTAAAATGAAGGAAGATTTATAGCCGGCCCCCTTGGGTAATACGACAGAAGACAGCTCCCAAGATTTTCCCCTACGAGGGGGTTCATTCATCAGCTCCCGGGCCTGGTAACCGGGTGGGAGGCGCGCTCCAGCTATTATTACTAATGGGGGAGGGGAGGAGGCCTGCTTAGAACAATTAGGCAGGTGACAATATTCCCCTGTAGTGCGTCGCCCCCCCCCAAAACCGCACCGAGGTTTCACAGACTGTCAGGGCTTGTCTTCTGCTTCCGTGGGGCCTTGGCGCCGGTGCCTCCGCCTGGGTCTGGCTTTGGGTTAATAGTGGCGCCGCCGGCCGGCTGGGGAGGGAGAGGAGAGTGCATTCTGGCTGCCCTGCTCGGGAACACGAAGGCTTTCAGAGGACACTCGGACTCCTCGTTAGGGTGTTTTGGAGCCCCCAAGCTGCCCACGGTAGGGGCAATTGCGTAGCCCGGTTTCTCCTTCCTGCGCTTGGGCAGGCGCGCCTGGCTCTCCGGCCTCCCAGCTCCCGGCCCCGCGCTGCCTTTCTGAGCGCCTTTCTGAAACCTGCTCGCTCCGTAGATGCAGCCATTCAGCGGGTTACAAAGAAGGTTTATTGGTTCACGAGGAACCCGGTTTTGTTGCCATGTGTGGGAAATACTTTGATGTCCGCCCAGTTCGCACGTGTGAACAGGGATAATGGGTTTGGGGATCTTCATTGAAATTTGAAGTTTTAAAGCCGAAATCCCCTAACTTTTGCCTGTTTTTCTCAACTTTCTCTTTTTCTTTTTTTATTCCATCAGGAACAATGCCAACATTGAAGCCCTCGGTTGGAGTCTGCACAGTTGGAGATCTTTGGTGCCATTTTAGACATCTTTGGATTTCATCAATCAAACTGACTGCAATTTTCCATAAAAACGCTGAATTTGGGTCAGAAAGTGGGCAAAGTAGATAAAGATCATTCGAGCTGTCTTATAAGATGATAAATAGATATCCTTTCAGGCCAACAATGCCAAAGTGCAGTTTTGTGAGTCCCTTCCATGGGTTCTGAATGCAGTGAGTCGAAACGATTGATACATGTTTTCCCATGGGTTAGGACGCGTCTTTACATACTGGTCAATAGTGGCCTGACCTTTTTCTCTGCCGAGTTGCCAAGTGTGTTGCTTCGGGTGTTTTTCTCCCCCCTTGTTGTGTGTGTGTTGTTTCCCCCCAAAACACACCAGAAAAGAAGGGTGTCTTTTTTTTTCTTCTTTTATTGCTCAAATCAATAGAATATGGGTCAGATTTAGATACTTCTCTGCAAACAATGAGTCGGTGTGGAAATTCCATTTGCTCAGTGGTTGCTCTTGGGGCACTTTCGATACTATCTTAGACACCATGATGGGATGTAAACTCATTTTCCTAACAACAACTACTACACCCACTGGCACCGGGTCCTTCCTATTCTTGAACTTGACGAATGGCCTTTTGTAGAAGGTGAATAAAAGGAAACCCTAAAAGAAACAGCAGAAAGAAACCCCCAAAGGGTATTTAACCCACTACCTCCAGAGACCTTTCAAAATGTTAGCTGAGATAATTTCTAAGTAAATAAGGACATTTTACATTTTCCCTCTTCATTATTCAAAAAATAATCTGCTTATTCAGGATACATTACACATCACTTCCTATTCCCTGATCTTTGCATTTTAATTTCTCCTTCTTTAAAATCTTCTTGACCCTTCCCCTCAAAATGTTTTCATTTTGGTAATCCCTTCACAACATTTTTAGTTAACCAGCTATTTTAAAAAGTACTTGAAGAGAAGAACTGGGTCTCCATGGAGAAACCATGCTTGCCATTCCTGGCTACTTATGAATTAATTATCTGATGTGTCCTCGTGAGCTCATAGAGTTTGTGGGGGCATACACAATTATGCAGAAAATACATTTATATTTCTTGACATAAGAATTTTTTTTCTGTATTTATCTCATGAGCATCATCTCCTTTTTGTGCTTTGCTTTTCCATCCTTCCTAACTTAACACCAAATGTAAGTTACAGAGCATCTATAGAAGGGAGTGTGGTACAGTGGGAGTTAATTACTGTTATTAACTTACTGGCTTTATTAGTTTTGAATGAAGCACATAGCTGTGGCTACAGTTATTTAAGAAGTCTTTATTAGCCAAAATAACTTGCAATTTTTGGACACAGTCTCACCATGTAAAATTTAAAATGGCAACTGGAGGTTCAGAAAAAATTCCCATCTCTCATATGCCTTTAATAAACCTTGCTGTCAAATAGTAAACATTTTAATGTAATGTATAGCTATCTGAATGACCTTTTATCTCACTCTTTCAATGCCAATTTATTACCAATTTTACATTTTATATGCTAAAACACATATCTATTAAGTGATATTTTCATTTTTAAAGTATTTTCTGGAACTCAGAAATACCATTGCAAATAGCAGATTTGTTAAGGGGATAAAACATAATTATTTATCTTGTTTAATATTTTTCCTACTGTCCTGTCATTCTCTTTTGCTCTTAAAACTTATTTTAGATGTTTCCATGGTATTCATGAAGTCTGTTTAGTATGGAAGAAGGACAAGGGAGAAATACAGTGGAAAAACTAAAAGTTGAAATTTTGTTAGTCACTTCCAATCATGATACTACAAAAGCATATCTGAAATTATCTGAATAAATGGAATGGTAGACTTTTGTTCATTATTGAGGTCTATTTTACACAACTTCTTTCAGGATCCATCTACCACATCAAAGAGTCACTTATAAAATTCTTATATGGGAATTTTAACGTGTTCTGTACATACAGTGAAAGTCATTTGATTATTGTCATTGCTGATGAGAGCAGAGGCCCTATTGATTAACAGAAAAATGTCAAGCCATTATATGTAGCACTGTGTTCTATAAATGTGGTGCAAAGGACAGATGGTAAAGCATGAACTTAAAGCTTCAGATTTGAAGTTACATTCTGGAAACATGTATTTGAGTTTATGATCAGGCATGAAATAATCAGGGCTTTGTCAGGCAGTGGGTTTCCGAAGCATCAGAACTACAGATCAGAGAGGGAATGTCTGGATCAATTTGACTTCCTATTTTTTACATGAGAAAACTGAGCCTATGCAGATAAAATGGTAGTCACTCATGGTAGGACTCCAAGTGCAACTGAGGTCTCATCCCGTCTCCTCTCCTGTCCTTTACTACATGGAGGACACAGTTCTCCAATATTCTTTCCCATGTCCATAAAAAAAGAAAGGAAGAAAAAAGGAACCCCAAAGGCATCCCGTCTTGCAAGTTTACACCCCCCCCCCATCTCCAGCATATCTGTAATAAGTTAATGTCTGCAGGGGCCAAAGGAAGCAAGTTCAGTGAAATCAATGCCAACACCCCATTTGGGGAGCTGGGCTATAGGAGTTCTCCTTTCATGAACGATTTCCATTCTTGAGAATTTTCTGGATAGTTCCCTCAGAATTCCCATTTTGGGGTTCCCTACTTGCACTAAAATGAAGGACATGAAAATGCTTCAAATAGGCAAAAAGGAAAAGAAAAAGAAAAGAGTACTATGTCTGTACATACAAAGAGGAAAAATACCCCAGGTGAGTGGGAAAGAAGGTTTTGGAAGCACAGTTGCCCAGTTTGCCTGTAGATAAATCCTGATTTTATCGTATAATTCATTCCACCCTTCACTTGTCTAACTACCACCACTCCCTAAGCAATCCATATAGAATTCACTTCTTTTCCCAATACTGTAATATTTTAAATCCACCATTTGACACGAATCCATAACTTGACAATTATCAACTATGTGTTTCAAAAAAATCTTTTAACATGCACAATAAGCAGGGATAATAATCTTATTTTCTTTTTTTTATTTTTTAAAAAATTTTTTTTTTCAACGTTTATTTATTTTTGGGACAGAGACAGAGCATGAATGGGGGAGGGGCAGAGAGAGAGGGAGACACAGAATCGGAAACAGGCTCCAGGCTCTGAGCCATCAGCCCAAAGCCTGACGCGGGGCTCGAACTCACGGACCGCGAGATCGTGACCTGGCTGAAGTCGGACGCTCAACCGACTGCGCCACCCAGGCGCCCCAATAATCTTATTTTCAAGAATGACATTCATTAACTTACTCTCATCATCGCCTCTCTAAGGGTGATTACTTTGGTAGTTGTCAAATCTTACAATTTCTGAAAATGATGTGGTTTACTGAGAATTCTTTTCAGAGTTTAAAAGGCAATACAAAGTAAATAACTTAAACCAAATATATTTCCTCTCTCATTTGGTTGGGTCATGTAAACAAACATTTAGGGGGGTGTTGTGAATTTTCTGAGTGATTTGACCTTCTCATCCTATGTACCACGTACATGCATAAAAAATTGTTAAAACTGACACTTGATCACTTCTTTGCAAGTATGCAATACATTTATACTTTAGAGCATTTTCAAGTTTTAATAAGGATTTAATAACCTCTGATATGGAGGCAGCTAGGTGTGGGATTTAATAGAGGCTAACATATGGGAAGGGTTTTAAAGAGCCATTCATATCGAAACCCCAAAATGGCTTCAATCAGCAGGTATCCCGATGTTTATTTAATGAAGAAATGTATGAGCAGCTGCCAGCTCCCAATTTCAGATGTAGTTATCTTTCATTGTGCTGCAACAAATCAGGAAGAACAGATTTTAGCTGTAATTTGGGATCTTCTCATTAGATATGCAGGGCTACACCAGTAGATTCATAAACAAGGGCAATGCAGCTAGTTTAAGGAAGAAAATCAAATATCGTAGCAACTCTGGGGATGGAATCTGTGGGTTGTGTTTTCGGAACTTTTGCTTAGTTCTAGGTCATAAACATTTTTCAAGTTCAGATGAAACCCTCAAGGCCTTTGTGGAGATAAATAGAACGCCAATCGGACACATTCTTGATTGACCGTGTGATATTATTGCAGATGGAACTTGAGGATAATTTTTGTTTCCCAGTGCATGGTGGGGGATTGACCATACCATAATATTCCTCTAACCAGTGGGAAGAAGTGATAGACAATTGAGTCTATGATATAGGCCAGAGGGTTTATGGGGCAGTTCCTCCTGGGACATTCTTACAGCATGTATACACAGCTCTGAATGCATTGTTCATCTTACTCCTATTTAAAGCAAGGAATTTGGGGCTTATAAGTATACTTATTCATTGGTACATATCTACCTATTGAACAAATATGAAGGGGGGACATATACTGATTGCTGTCATTATCAGTACATATACTGAACCTTTTAAAAATGAATAAAGTTGGTATTTTACCACCTTAATAGTAGACTCCTTACTTTAGAGAACAATTATGAGAGACTTTTGTAACTTTGGCCTTGGGGATAGAGTTAACTAGAGCTTTACAACTTTTACCTGATATTTCTTGTGAATAGTTTCCAAATTTGGTGGAGGGAATCATTTAAGAGTGATAGCCCTGAGTCTATTATAATGGGCCTACTATAATAAATAAGTTAGAATCATATATTTTTAAGGTTTTTAACGTTTATTTATTTTTGAGAGAGAGAGAGAGAGAGAGAGAGAGAGAGAGAGAGAGCATGAGCAAGGGAGGGACAGAGAGAGAGGGAGACACAGAATCTGAAGCAGGCTCCAGACTCTGAGCTGTCAGCACAGAGCCCAACCCAGGGCTCAGGCTCATGAATCTGGAGATTATGACTGAGCTGAAGCCAGATGCTTAACCCACTGAGCCACCCAGGTGCCCCAGAGTCATATTTATTAATTTTCCATTTAGGGCCAACACAAATGATGAGTTTATTTGGGCAGTTCTTTTAGAATGCAGGGTTTTCCCTACATATTTTTCTTCCCTCTTTTTTTTTTTTTTTTTTAAACAGTTTCCTCCTGATTACTTTGTAATTGATCTGTATTGCCCATTATGGATCAGGCCAATGGGATTGCCAGTGAACTGACTGCTGTGGCCGAACACATAGCAAACACCAGATAAGTAGCTGTCAGCTCAGTTAAAAAGCAAGGACTCTGAGACCAACTGGTTTGAATGTGGGCCTTCCCACCTCTGGCTGTGCGACACTGGGGAAACAACCACTCTGCTGCTCAGGTTCCTCATCGGATTGTTACGGGGAGAAAATGATTACTCCTGGCTAAATGCTTAGAACGAAATAGTACACCTCACTCCTTACAGTGATAAGGCTCCACTCATTCCCTGCGTCCAGCACGAGCCCTTTGCATCCAGTATCCCCTCGCTTCTGGATCCTGGCGGAAGCCGCCTCCCCACCAGGCCTGACTACTCCCAGCATCTGCTCACATCTTAACACCTTGACCTTCCCTAGGCCTGGTTGGCCACTGGTGGCCTGGGCTTGAGCTGGAGTCTGAGCAGGGGCGAGGCCAGGGACCTCGCGCCCCGGCCGCCAGCAGAGACCCCAAGGGGGCCAGAGAGGCCTTGGAAGCGGGCGGGAGCCCGCCGGGTGCACTCTGGGTGCATGCTAATGAGGAGCGCGGGCGGCACCCGCCGCCGCCCGCGCGCTCGCAGCGCAGGAGCCGCGCCCCAGCCGGGGCACGCGGTGCCACTCAGGCCGGCGGGGGGCGCGCAGCTCGCAGCAGCCGCGCGCCCGGGCCTCTCAAAGCCCCTTTCAGCAGCGCTGCGGGCTCCTCACCGGAGGAGTCTGGAGCAACATAAAAGCGCATTATGAAAATTATAATATCAGCCACAGAGCATGTCCACAGAGGCAGCTCTGCACCTTTGAGGCATTGAGCCTCGTTCAGCTGGGCCGAGGGGGGGGGGGGGGGAATATCCATTTGAATTCGGCCCCTGAATGGAGGCAGCGGCGGCGGCAACTGCAACAGTGCTTCCTTTATCCAGTCGGCCACTTCTCCTGCTTGCTCATTCCCGGGCTGTGGCACCTTGTCTCCTTTTGGGCAAGGGTGTGGAGCGGGAGGGGCCTGGGGGGGGGGACAAGGGAGCAGAAGTGGGGGGCCCTGATTCACAGCCGGGCTGGGACAAGGAGCGTTGTCATTCGGGTCCCCATGAGAATGATAAATGAGGCTTTCTGGGGCCCAAGGAAATCTCTGTTCTGCTGGGGACCGGAGGAGTAGGGGTCAAGGGCTGGGTGCATTTGCCGGAGGCTCGAAGGGAGTGGATTCGCGGGTCGTGCCCCGTTTTCTTTCCTGTGTGTGCCAAGCCGGAGGAGCCATTATTAGGGCGTTTTCCCTTCCGAACTCGGATTCCAGCATCTGGAGTTATGGGGTGGGTGAGGGTGAACACCTCGAGGCTCGGGAATCCGAGTGCAGGCCTCTGGCAGGTACCGCACACGTCTTGGACACTTGCAAGCTCATCAGAGACATAGCCGAGGTCACAGTAGACCCCGCAGGAGGGTCTCCTCCCGGCCTGCAGGGCGCGCCATTTCGGCGGTCTGACTCCCAGTCAGGCCGCGACACGCCAGTCTTCCCCTTGATCCCCCGGGACTCCTTCGGATCCTGAGGCGGAATTCGCACGCTAGGGCCCCCGAGGCGGATCTGATCTATTATAGCAGATGAGTTGCCCCACCATTCAGAGCCCTGTCCATTGTGTTGTTAATCACCTTTCATTATGGACTGCTCAGGACCGTCATAAAGCTTTTAATATTAATAAGGCCCAGCGCAGCAGACCCCGCACCGCGGTCCTGAGCGACCCAGCAGACAGCGCAGGTGTCCGCGCTGCAACCTGTTCAGCCAGCCAGGGCGGGAGTGTCCTGGGGTTAGCACGTCGCGCTGGCAGTCGGGGAGGCAGGTGGCGCCGGGTTCCAAAACAAGTCTGGGAAGAAAAACCAAAACCAAAACAAAACCCCCTGTTGAAACAAAGGGATTTGTTGGGCTCCAGTGTGCGCGCCCGAGAAGTTTAACTCTAAGGGAGGCGAGAGGTGAGAGCTGGGGGTGGGCAACGAAAGGGTCCGCTTGGGCAGGGATGTGACATTTCCTGTGGTGAAGCCTGCATTGGCTGCTAATAGAGATCTAATTGATGGGTGAAGTCCCATTTCCGCGCGCTCTCCTTTATTGCTCCATCCAGTCTGTTGCAAAATATAACCTTAATCTGATTTAGCAATTCCTCCAGGATTCGGTGCGAGCTTCCAGCCCAGAAAAAAAAAATCGTTATTAAAAAAGTTAAAGTACAGACTTGGATTCGGGTGCGTTGCCTTTTAAAAATCTTGCCCCTGCTCCTGACATTTAGCACTTTCTCTTTTTGCAATCACTCGGTCTTTTATGATTATTAATACCCGAAGAGCTCGAGATCAGCGCTAGTCGCCTTTGTTGAGGATGCAAATTGCCGCGGACGCGCAAAGGCGCGGGGGGTGCGTGGGTTTCGGGCTCCAGCAGCCCGCCGGCGGGGATTCGCGCCAGGCCAGAGTGGTTTAGGGTTTCTTAACCCCATCCGAACCCAGGATTCCCGCAGAGGCCGCCCAGGGACAGCGAGTCGGGGAACCGGAGCTGTCTGGTGCCAGGTGGTGGCGTGCTGGTGGGAGGGGCCAGGGCTGCGGAGGTGTTTTCACTCTCCCACCTTAGCTTCCCAACAAGGTTTAAAAGTGCATGCAGGTGCCTGGTCCATAAAATAATTGTTTGGGTGCATGAGGTGATCCAGAGGCTATTATTCTGGGTCTCAGGTGGTGCTGCACGGAGATAAAACTTGACTCTTGTTTGTAATACAAACTGGATGTTAAGAGGCTATTCTAAGGTTATGGTTTCCTTCATCCTTTCCTCCTCTGTTCCCTGGCCCCCAACCCCACCCGTTTCCCTCCTGTAAGTGAAATGCCTATCCTTCACTCCCAGTTGTTTCCAAGAGACTGAATTTACCAGAGCAATACATGTCTGTTTTGTTTGTTTTGTTTTTTTTTTTTTACTTCTTCCTTCTCTTCTTTCTCCTAATAGGCTTGGGAAGACCCTTAGGGATGTACATTTGTATCCAGATATCTGATGTCATATTATAGATATTGTTACAAAAAGTATTCACAGACAATAGCGCCTTCCTGAACTCTTTACTATGTCAACGAAGTTGTGTAAGAGCAATGGTGGCCTGGGTTTAATGAGGGAGTTTAATGGGTTTAAGCCCACCTACTGCCAGCCCTATGGCCTGGGTTAAATTCAATCTCTTAGCACTTTTAGCACGACATTGAGAACAAAATACCTGCTCTAGCTACTTCCAAGGGTTTTTTTTTTTTTGAAATAATGTGTGAGAAAACCCCTTGTAGTGTGTTTATACATAAAAATAAAATGATCATTATGAAAACTTAAAAACAGAAATCTGAGTCATTAGTAGAAAAGAACTTTGGAAAATTACAGAAGCTTCCTTTCACCAAATATAGAACAGAGTTTTGTCTAGGTTACCTGGATAGCACTCATGATTCATTTTGCCTCAGAAGACCCTAAATTCAGTGTCAGGCTTCTTTTCTGACCAAGAGTTTCCTACACTTTTTTGTTTGTTTGTTTGTTTGTTTGTTTATCACCAGCATTTGCATCTGGCAGCCTTAAAACACCCACTTCCCGTGAAGCTGTGGTCTCTAATTCCACCCACAAATAAATGAGCTCCTTAAGAAGGAAGACTGAGGAGCACACGCTTGTCAGCTTGGGCTGATCATTTAATTTCCCACATGCAGCTCTAAGAAATCTCCTGGAGCTGCAAGAAAGGTGAAGCCTGGGCATCTGGTAGCCAGGTCATCCTCTGCACCCTCTCCCCCACGTTTGTAGGTCTTTTTCATCCCTGCAGTGGGAAGGAGAGCTCAGGCATTCCCTGGCCCCACCGCCTCTCTGCAGCGCCCTTGATGGGTTTAATGAGGCGGAACACCGTGAAGGGGATGTGAACTGGTCCAAATGATTGATGAAGCCAGGGGCAAAGCCCAGGCGTTTCCAGATAAAGCCCCATACAGCCCATGATAAAGGCAGGATAGTGGCAGGGCTGGGCTCCTTCAAAAGCTGTGGCCCAAACGCATTGAGACGAAACAGAGAGGGAAGGTGCTCTGTTGTTACCTAATCAGTTCATGCACTAAGCCACCAGCCGCAGAGAGCAGAGGAGGGTTGCAGAGGAAGTGGGGAGGGTGAAAGGCGAGTCTCTGCTTCTCTCTCTCTCTCTCTCTCTCTCTCTCTCTCACACACACACACACACACACACACACACACACACACCATGGCTGCCTCTCACTCCTTCTCCCTTAGCAAAGGCTAGATCAGCCTCAGCCTCTGCAGATATCTGGGTACTCTGTGTGGGACCAGGATATCCCCTTCCCAGGGCCCAGAGAGAGGGAGCAGAGGAAGGCCCCACAAGAGCAAAATGTAACTGGTCTGTCCTTGGCAGGCCATGCTTAGTGTGAGGGCAGCTTCTGGTTCCCTTCCTAGGAATTAGAAGGCAGTTCTCCAAACAGCAGTTTCTAGTCATTGAAAGTGAGGGAAAGAGAGCCAGAAAAGTCTCAGACCTACACAGGAATCAGAGTGAAAAAATATTTTTCTATTTCAATGTTATAAACAACTAAACTAAAATAAGGTTCATTAGCTTAGTGTAAAAACAAAACCAATTATTATTTTTTCTATACCTTTATTTTCTAAAGGATGGTGTCCTATAGTTTCTACAACAAACCAACCAACAAAGAAGGTAACAGCCATTCGGCCAAAGTTATTTGGAGCATACAATACCTGGAGAAGCAGTAGTTGCAAAATGTCATAAATATGCTTATGACAGGTGACACTCTCCAGTTAAGCTGCTTCGGCTCGCTAAGGAACTGAGTGAGAGTGGCTTCCTGGGGCTGTTGCGGAAACACAGTATCTTTTTTCCTGCAAGACATGTCAATTCATCTGCACTTATAGGTATGGAAGTGTTAGGGAACATTTGCATCCAAGTAATAAAAGTTTTGGGTTTTAGTAGGGGCATACTTTTGACACAGTTGTTCATATATAACCTTTACCTGTAAGCTTTAGTCACTGACTAGAATTTGTCTTCAACTTCTTCAATGGCCATAACTATATTTTATGTTTAAAAGACTACTCCAAATGGTGCAGGTACCCATAAGATTTGAGAGCCCTGGAGATGAGATGGTTAAGGAAAGCACCCCCCCCCCCCACCATTTTTAAAAGAAACTCACCTGAACGTTAGACTTCTACCGTAGCAGATAGCATTTGTATAATATACAAATTTATTGTATTTTCACTATTTATGCCTCTCAAATACAGGTCATTCCTTCTTCTTTTGTCCCTGAGCTTTCAACTTAGAAGGCAAACTCCTGGAGTATAGGTATCTATTGAATTATCATGTATTGCATTCCAAGGAAGTAGAACTTAATAAATAAATCATGTGATTTATCTATTATCATTTAAAATAGAAAAGATGGAAAATTATGGTTTAGGACCTTTGGATGAGGAAAGATATTTAAAAATTAATCTTTTCTTTGATCATAAAAGAGTACATAGTATTTTTAAAGGTTTCTGAACGTAATATATTAAAATTCTTTAGAAAAGAAAATTTGAGGATCAAATTTCTTAACAATATTCCTTGACTATTCCTTTGAAAATCTTCCCCAATTTATTGTGTTCAAGTGAATCCTTTTCTTTCGTTCTTGAGCTCCTGAATATTACATGCTCACAGAAACCTTTCGGGGAAGAAGAGGCCTGGAAATTTTAATGTTGAACACAATTAGGAGCAAGTTGCAGAGGAGATTAGAGAGAAACCCTAATATCTTTTTTCTTTAAATTTTTTAAACATTTTAATCTTTTTTTAAAATTTAGATACAAGTTAGTTACCATACAGTGTAGTATTGGTTTCAGGAGTAGAATTTAGTGATTCATCACTTCCATATCATACCCAGCGCTCATCCCAACAAGTGCCCTCCTTAAGGCCCATCACCCTAATTTAGTTCATCCCCCCCCCCACCTCCCCTCCAGCAAGCCTCAGTGTGTTCTCTAAGAGTCTCGTATGGTTTGCCTCCCTCTCTGTTTTTATCTTCGTTTATTTTTCCTTCCCTTCCCCTATGGTCATGAGAAACCATGATATCTTAAAGCAACATTGGACTGCAGTCAGTGTCTTCTACATGAAAGCTTTGTGGCCATATCATGCGTCAAATCGGGCTGTAGCACTGAGATAGTTATCCACATAATTCAGCCGAATAGACATTTGTTGAGTGTAAACACTTTTCCCTAAAAGTAACTTTACAGTGATTTGCTCTTGTAAAGTGCACATCTCTACGCACATTGAGCAGAAAAAGGAAAGACTTTGAGCCCAAACTCTCTAATTTTTCCCACTGAGTTGATTTTGTTGATTAAATAATTGCTCAGCTCTCTCACCTTCTCCTTGCCCACGAACAAGATAAATGGCAAGCTTTTTGGAATAAAAAGCTGTCGTGTATCTCTGGGTCCTTAATATCAAGTAGAGTATCTAGCGTTAATTCTAAGGGTAGAGCCAATTGAGTTTCCCCAAAGTTGGCCTAAATTTTTGACAGAGGGTCCCAGGAGCTTTAAGGGGAAGGAACTCCCACAGCGGTACTGGGGGACTTGAGGGCAATATGTTTACAGAAATGACTCAAGATGAAGCACCGTTAACTTTTTATGCAATTGTTTTCTAATACACGTTGGAAATATGTATGCACCTTCCAGGTGGACTTTAATTAGTGACTCTAAGAAAAGCTCTTATTGTCTTTTTTAATATTTAAAGTTTCTACGGTTTAAGTGGATTTTAAGAAAAATTACAGAGTAGGTTTGTGCCCACGAGTGAATCAGCACTTTCGTACCTTAAATATTAAAAAGTAAAATGATTTCAAAATGGGAAGAAGATACAGGGAAATATCCCAGCATTACCTTAAATGTACATGATTATTTGTATTTAGAAAATGTCTTGTTGTAATCACAAGATCTTAATTATGAAAAAATTTCATAATTTTTTTTAAAAAGCCTCTACCAGACATTGTAAAATATGTCTCTATTTCGTTTCTTCTCCCACTTTAATTCAAGTTTTGTTTTTTCATTAAAAAAGAAAATAGTTGATTATTACCTCCTCATTTACTTTGTTTTAAGGAAGGTCAAGGGAATGAATCTAAAATTGCATTTAAATTTTGCAGGGGCTGGGTTTTTACTTAATTTTCTTTTCATGATAAATATTATTTTATTAGCTTGTCCAAGCATCATTACTAAGGTTATATACACATTTGCATAGCTTTTTTTAATGCTTATAATTTTCCAGGAATATTTTATTAGCTTAAAAGTGCACAGTGAAAAATTTTGCTCTTCCTCTGAAAACCGGCTGGCTGTGGAATAAAAATGATGAAACTTTTTATGTGCTTAGTCCTCACTGGATCTCAAGGGAAATCTGGAAAGAAATGACGAAATAACTAGCTATAGTGACTGAAAAATTGCATTTGTTCAAATGTAGGATGGAATTTCATAAACATTGGGATTCACATAACTATTTATATGACTATAGAGTTTCATAAACAGGAAGTATTGATGTTTGATATTTACATGGCTATAGTTTTGGTACATCTGTTTGATAGTGATACAGGTGGATTTTGTTTATATATTTAGATGAGGCCATAGATAGCTGCATTCATATTCCTTTTATTTTTATTTCTTGCAACTTCTATGGTAAAAGCAAATCAAAACAAAAGAACCTCCTGGTCTTAATTCAAGTCCAAATTCCTTAGACCTCTTGATAAAGCTGTAAGGGGTCATTAAGTTAAATACACTAGCAAGATAGAAAAGTTTGGCTCTTAGAGTCCACTATGTTTATCCATTTTGTGAATAGCAACATTTCTTCCCAGCTTCTAAAATATACTTTCAAATTAATTTGTAAAAGAGGTTAGTCCTTATTAATGTCTTACAAAGACCTTAGCTATGTAGTTGTTTAAATACATCATCCATTCAAACTTGGAAGCTTCACGTTCAAACGATTCATGTTCCTTTGAGCATATAAAACATGCCCCATAGTTTCAAAGGCCATCCAACTATTTATTGCTTTTGAAAAGAAATGTCACTCACAACCTAGTTTTCGAATATTCTAGATATACTTTTGTGAGACTCTTTATTATATAGTTTTCCCACAGGTCTTTAAAAAAACACTATCTCATTTTCTCCATAAAATATCTTCTCAGTAAGTCCTACCCTATTGATGGAAAATGTTTTCTCTATATATTCTTGGTCTTTCCTGTGATTTTCATTATATATTCTGGTTTAGAAACGTCTTTAAAAATTTAAACAGTTCTTTAAGAAGAGCACAGTGCCCAGTGGAAGTGAATAAAATGCACAACAAAGATTAGCTGGAAAGTGTTCAGTGTGCCTTGTATGCCTTGCTTTCTTCAGAAGCCACTCCTGTCAGTGGTCAGTTATAATAAAGGAAGAACAAAGTTCCTTGATGTATACTGAAAAAAAGCTGCCTGCAGTTCCTTTCAATTGCTCCGTTGGCCAGGCAGGCCGGCCTCCAGCCAGAAGCCAGCAGGCAAAATTTAACAGCCACGCTTCAAAATGTTAGTAGCAGCGATCAATGCGTCCATAACTCTTAGCCCTCTAGATATGGGGTCATCTTTCAATACTACCCCACTGTCATATACAACATTTGTCTTGTCCCACATTCAACTGATGGTGTCAAACTATGGAGTGACTATATAATACACATATACAATAGCACAATGAAAGCAATAATCTCCAACCCAGTTTCTTTATTTATTTGAGTGCTATTACAAAGTTTCCTGCAGTAAGGAGAAGCTGGGGAGGCTGCGACATGTTCCAGCCCCGCAGTGGCCTGCAAAGGACTCGAAGCCCTGGGGGGCTGAAGTATAGAATGCGATTGCTTTGGTGTTATCCAAGCATCCGGCTTTTCCAGTACTTTGGTAGCCTGTTTTGTTTTCTTAAATTCTGGTAGTCACTACTTATATTACATAGAATCTATTTTCTTTCTTGCAAAAGTATATTATGCTAATGTTTATGTATTATGGCTACAGATACAATAGGTTATATAAACAGCCATTTTACTCACCTTGATTTTTAAGTTCAACGGATTCTTCAACCAAAATGAATCCTATATACAAAAGTACATCTCATCTTGTTGTAACTAAATCAGACTTACAAAATCACAGTGAGATATTGCAGGTATACTTGAGAGTTGTTTTTTTTTTTTTCAAGTTGATTTTTCCTATGTATAAAAGCCTTCAAGAAAATAAGCTGGTTTTGGAGAATGATTGCATTTTTCTTTTGAATATACACCTGCCATAACGAGTGAAATGTCAACAAGTCAATAGAGAGCATTTAATTTTTTAGTCACTGGGAAGGTTGATGAGGCATTTAGACACGAGCCGGAATGACTGGATAAAATAATATTGGGAGGCACTGCACTCAATTTAGAAATATTGCACGAAGCAGGGATTTATTATGCTAAGCAATAGCAACCATTTAAAAGCCGTGATAAAACACCCTTGCGATTAGGATTTGTATAAAGCTGGTTAATTTTGTCAGACAACGATTTCATTTTGTGGTTCTATTGCAGTGTTTCTGAGCAACGGAGCCCACTTTTGCCATGGTGACGTTATGAGGAAGATGACAGAGAAAGAAATGGGTTTCAGGAGAGTGGTGTTCTTTTGAACAGTCAGAAGAAATGCTTTGTTCAAGAATGTATGCCGGTATATGATGAATGTGGAAGTGACCATCAAAAACAAATTGCATGTGGAGGGTGAAGAGAATCTTAACCCAGATGTGACAAATAATTTGTAATTCTTATCCCTAAGAGTCACTAAGAGCAGAGGGAGTCTCCTTCAGAGTGGGTTCAGAAAGATAACGAATCTTGTAAATATCTTCACAAAAGTCCATTCTCTTTCAACAGGCAAACAATGTTCTTTGTAACACAGCTACCAAGTACGTGGGGTTTTCAGCCACACTGTAATATTTTTATAGCCCCGCAGTCACCATCTATTCCATATACACAAACATCCGCGTACCCAGAAAATAATTGTGGATAATTCAATGTTCAGATTCGATAATGGATGCTCAAATAAATATGAGAATTCCAAGCAAATTTGTGCAAATGAAAAAAGATTTCCTCTGACATAATGGCATGGTGCAAGGCTGTGTGTAATGAGCTGTAATTTGTCTGGAAGAGCATTTTAAAGGGGTTGATCCATCCACTGGAAGGCCAGCAGCCGCTCCTACTCTTGCAACAGTGAGCTGGCCTGCCTCGTCTCAGAGGAAATTACACCACAAGCAGGCCAAATTTCTGACAACTTCCATAAATTATTTCAGATTTTCATATTTCAAATTTCATCTGCATTCATCATGTGAGTTTGACTGGGGAAAAATGTCTAGGAGGGGCTCTGCTAGCATTCAATGCAGCAGTCCCAGGAGCCTGCCCTGGGACTAGATAATTGAATTTCGTTTTGATTAGATTATTCTTGCTGCAGTCTACTGCCAATCTGAAGTATTGTGCCTTCTCTTCTACTTAACCTTCCTGCCCCATGCCTGCTCCAGCCTGCATGCAGCTCTCTGTATTGCAGAATATATTTGAACAATCAAAGTTAGGAGTTATTATTTTGCTTCCCATTGTCCATCCTTATAAAAGCACACATCTTTCACGGGGCTCCCTCTTCCCAGAAATCAGATTACTTCTTTTTTTTAGTTTGTAATATTGTTTACCATTTTCAGTGGAAAGTGCCCTGTAATTTAGGTGGAAAATCTAAAATCATTACTAAATCTCAGGATGATGCAATAGCTCATAAATGAGGATCATCCTTAAAACAACTATAATCATCACCAGGCGATACACAAGAGACGGAAAACAGGTAAATAATGAATACACCCATCCATTAAAGTAAAAATCTATTGGAAACCAAAGTTGTTTTTCAACCCTTTACCTAATGGTCAATGAAGAAAATCCTCTGTAATCGGTCTTCAAAAGCAGGACATTAGAAATTCAGGATATAAACTCTTGTAAACATGCAAAAGCATAAGCATGATTAACTTATAAGAAATACTGGTGCGATAACAAAATAATCTGGGAAACAGACTCAGTAAGGTTCTTAAAAATTCTCTCAAATTAAATTTGAATACATGAAATTACGATTAACAGTAAATATAGACCATGGGTACTTTGAAATGCATGATCACCATTTCCCCCTATTTTTAGAAAATGACTATATTTATGTAAGATTCAATAACCAAGGAACACCAAAAATGCTTGTCGCTTACTAAGTTAGAGGCAGGATTATTAGAAACATAGATAAATAAACAAAGCTAATGTTGCTCTTTAAGTAATATCTATCACTTCCTCCTTATTGAGTTATTTCTTTAAACAATATAAGTTTTTCTGATGCTATGTGTCTGAACTGAGGACTTTAGGTTCTTTATTGTTCTCCATTTTGATGAAAAAAATTGAATTGGGGTCTGTTATATTGAATTTTGTTCAGTAAATATACTGAAATCATATTTTTGTTAGAAACTATCAATAAATCCAGTATAAGAAAAGTAATAAGATACAAATATGAACAGGACCTTTGCAAAGGAAATATTACAAAGAGAGTGCTCCCAGAAAATATATTAGGGAATGTGTTTTTTCCCTTGTGCCAGGAGAAAATGCAGAAAGAAGGACATGAAACTGTGTTATTTTTAATACAGATTCCGTGCTTGAAATAAAAACAGTTCTAACCGCTAGATCACATGGTTCAATAAAATCGTTTCTTGAGTATTGCAGTTCAAAAAGTACAGTAGAGGCACCTATCTTTTTTTTATATCAGGAAAAAGATATCACACTTGATAAATAATGATGACTTCCCAGATTATAAAAATTCTGAAATTAAAAAAAAAATTTTAATGTTTAGTTTTGAGAGAGAAAGAAAGAGAGAGAGAGACAGAGCATGAGGCGGGGCGGGTGGGGGGGAAGGGCAGAGAGGGAGGGAGACACAGAATCTGAAGCAGGCTCCAGGCTCCCAGCTGTCAGCACAGAGCCTTACAGGGGGCTCGAACTCTCGAGTCGTGAGATCATGACCTGGGCTGAAGTCAGATGCCCAACCGACTGGGCCAACCAGGTGCCCAAGAATTCTGAAATTTTTACTGTCCGTGTTTAATATACCCATGTGGGTATATGTCTTTATTATTTCTTAAAGTCAACTTTAATAGCATATGTGGCTAAATCATCTATATGCAGAACCCCATTATATTCTGTCAGTAATACCTTAGGAAGAAAGGTACAAAGATTTAATAAAATCTAATCTAATACGGATAAATCTTTTGATGCAATAGATGGTTTTGTTCTCTCTAGTTTTTGGAGATGTTGGGGGTCAAGAGAAAAGCATTGAACAAGTTAAATGTCATCTGCCCCCCAACTTGTTTAATTGAATCAATACTTTGGGACAGGGAAAGACACTGTAAACTAAACTGACTTGAAGCAACTTCACTCTGTGAAGAGTCATAATTGACTTAGTAATCCCTTACTCTCCTGTGTAAGTCAGATACTGGGTGTAGGTCACTTGGGAGGCTAAAAGTTGCCATGGTGTCTTCATTTCTTTTTTAAAGTTTATTTATTTTTAAGTAATCTCTACACCCGACGTGGGGCTTGAACTCATGATCCCCAAGACCACGAGTCACATGCTTTCCCAACTGGGCCAGCCAGGTGCCCCGGTGTCTTTGCTTTTATACGTCAATATGGAAACAAGCAACCTAAACCCAGAAAACTTTACCGACATTCACTATTAGGTTAGATCTTTGAACGTGGATATTAGTGGCAGTTGTTAAATAACTCTCCAATAAATAAAATGTGAAAAGAAAAAAAAATGTAACTCAGTATTTGCAGCTTGTCTTACGGTTCTAAAACTGGTTCTAATAAAATTAAATGCGTGCATTTTTAAAGTTCTATCTAATCACTCTCTTGAAAATCTTTGTGACTTAATGTTGAAGTCACTGTGCCATTTGGCAACGAAGACTGGCAATTAAGCTTTTTGTACCCAGTATTCAAATTTGAGAATGTCACTTTATTACTTTGATTTTTAATTATGGACCATGTCAGCAGAAAGCCTTCCATTGAGTGCAGTAAAAGAAAAAAAAAAAACAACCCAACAACCTTCTTTCCTGGAAATGGCAGTCAATGAAGAGAAAAGCAGCATTCCTAGAAATGTATAATTTATGACTGAAGCAAGAGGCTCCTGTGGGGCGATCGTAAAGGTAGTTTTAAACAAGGATGGAGACTTGGGGGAGTATTCACATGGCTGGGTGCCTTTGGCAACAGGGTTGGCTTCTGATGCTGAGACTAGCCTAACCACTTCAAACCTTGTAAGCTGAGCTGTTGAAGAAATGCGATTTATTATATATCTACGTAGTAGAAGGGTAAATTATCCTTTTTGATAGGGCAAGAATTATGTTGCTCCCAAGAAAATGTAAAGCCATGGTGGGCCATTGCCCCAGGTAGGAGCATTCTAGCTTTCAGTTAAAAACGTTAATGGCCCTCAGCCCCCACTCCCTATGATTTAGATGTTGCTACATTGCCTACATTGCATAACTCCCGCGGCCCCATTCATATTATATGGAGCTGTGCTCTTCTCGTTTTCATAATATACAGTGAGAATGGCGCCCCCTAGTGTTGTGGAACACAGAGGCTCCTGTGAAAGCCGTGTTCTCTGTTCTCTTCATACAAAGGAGAGAAAATAGAAATGGGAAGAGAGAAAGGAACGGTTGGATTCCATATTTTTCCCCCCTCAAAGGCAGCTCCTAGCTTGCTCTTCCCCACTCCATGTAGACTTTTCCAACATGGAGAAATACTTATTACCCATCTGGATCTGTCTAGATGAGGGAGTGGGAGTATGAGAGGCTAGCCCAGCTGCATTCTGAGGTGATCCCTCATTTCTACGTCTTGTGTGGACTCAGAGAACCCTCAGTTGCTGAATCCGACAGGTATCTCTCCATGTGTCTGAGTGGCATCGCTGCAGAAGCCCCAGAAGCTGAACGGACCAAAAAGTTCTTCTCGAGGATCAGAGAGAGGCTTTCTTATCTTCAGAGGGATGTATTTAGGCCAGAAAAATCTGGCTCCTAGCATGGAGATTTGGGTTCCTGGTAGAAGTAGCTCATTATTTGGAAAGATTGTCACCTAAGGAAATGTGGCAACTGATTTAAAACCCAAATCCATTATGTTTAAACCTCTGGCTAAGAGAAGAGGCCATAGGGCGAATGAGATGCCTATCAGAAGAAGCAACCTTCTTGGGATTTACTTCCCTCATCTGTAAAATGGAATGACTGGATCAGATTATGTCTTGACTTGTGAAATGTGTTGAAAGTAATCGGAAATAAGTCAAAGTGTAGAGGTTTGTGAAGTTTAATTTTACCTTCCAATTAAATGCAAGCAATTTTGCATTCGTGTACTCTTGATTTTGCTTTCTTGAAGAGAGGAGACATCATAGTGAATTACAGCCAAATGTCCTAGGAATGGAAGTGTGTCAGCCACGAGAGTATCATCCGCTGAGAACACGACAGTGTGAACACCGTTGATAACCAGGAGACCGCTAAGCATCTTCCATCAGTGTGTGATGTCAGTGTGACAATCAGTGGGCACAGGTCAGTTCCTCGACACATCTGTAAATCAGGTAGCTGCATCTTGGGTATTTCCCTGCTCTGCTTTCCGGGCATTTCACTTGCCCTTCCCCCATACATCTATGCTATCTATCCCTTCTGTCTCTACCCTCAGCCTTCACCTTGCCTTTGCCTCTTTCTTTCCTCAAAATGAGATTGACCTACTGCATGTGGTATATTCCAGGCTAGTTTTGTAAGGCGTGGTTCCTGTAATCCTGGTAGTGCTCAGGATTATTTTGGATGGCCCCTGCACAGATACTCGAAAAGTAATCGTTAAGTCTTTCTTTTAAATTGTATTAGAAGCTTACTCTGTATATGACAGTTGTGATTCTGGGATATTATTGCTCAGGGCTAAGCTAAAGTAGGAATATGCATGTTCTAAAAATAAGTCAATTCAAATAAAATTAAATTGTGGAAGAAATCATGCAGGTGGTACATCAAGGACTGAAGTTGGGAAACATTTGGGTAGATTCATTTTTGCTAAAGAAATAGAAAATTATTTAGGGAGCTTTATTCCTACCCCAAGTAATAGAAAATCTCAAAATAACAGTGGCCGTAGTAACAGAAATGGAAACAGTCTGCTTGAGGTTTTTCAGATCTCTAAGGTGATATGAATTTGAGCTACAAACTATTGTGAGGGCCAGCTTTTGGTTATGAAATATCCGGGGGGGATTTCTCCTTAACCTCTTCCACTCAGTGCCAAGGTTCAAGAGAGGCATTTTTCTCACCATTCTCTTTGAGAACAAGTTTATTTCTTTTTTAAAAAATTAAAAAAAATTTTTTTTAATTTATGTTTGAAGGAGAGAGAGAGACAGATCATGAGCGGGGAAGGAGCAGAGAGAGAAGGAGACACAGAATCTGAAGCAGGCTCCAGTCTCTGAGCTGTCAGTACAGAGCCCGACATGGGGCTCGAACCCACGAACTGTGAGATCATGACTGAGCCGCAGTTGAACTGTGAGATCATAACCTGAGCCGCAGTCGGACGCTCAACCCACTGAGCCACCCAGGTGCCCCGAGAAAAAGTTTATTTCTAAGTTCACTCTCGCTTGGGCACTTTGTCCCTCATACTCCATGTCCCATAAGGCCACGAGTCTCCAAGCCTCAAATCATGTGGGCTTAGCAGATACTTCCGGGGGGAATTTAACTTTGGGACCCTAAGTACTTTTCTGGACTTCTGCTTTCTCAGTTAATTTTGGCCTCTGAATAGTCTTTACTTATTTTACTTATTGATACATTTAAAATTAAAAAAAAACTTTATAAAAGAACACTCACAGATGGTTGGGGGGGGGATGGAAATTGGTACAACCACTTTGGAAATTTCTTTGACAGTGTGTACTGAGGCTAAACCTAGGTGCATTTTAAGATATATACCCGATAGAAATACATATGCAAATTCATATGCAAAAGACAACTTGTAAGAATGTTCATTGCATCCTTATTCATAACAGCCTTAAAACTAGGAAGTATACAAATCCTCAACAGGAGAGTGGCTAAATAGTGGCGTATTTATCCTCTGCATAGTACTTACACCCCTACACAGAGCTTGGGAATGAACAAAGAGATTACATACAATGACATGCATGTGTCTCACAAGCGTAACTAAACAATCTAGACACGAAAGAGAACATACAATGTGATTTCATTTATAAAAAAAATTCAAAATCAGCACATTGATCTATGCTGTTAGAGGTCGGGGTGGCGATTATTCTTGGAGGATTCGTAACTGGAAGGGAGCATAAGGGAAGTGTCTTCAACGTTGAAACCTATTTCTTGTTCTGGTTGCCCGTTACACAGATCAGTTCAGGTTGCAAAAATTCCCTGATCTGCACACCTAAGATATCTGCATTTTCCGGAATATATATTATACTTTTCTAAACAGGAAGAATACTTTATACATCACTTTGGATTCTTTCTAGTGGGAAGAGTGGCCAGGTAAGTGCCCTGCCATCCTGCAGGTAATGAAAGGAGACAGTGTTTATTTGGCCTGTCATTGTATCACCAGCATCCAGCACAACACTAGACCCATAATAAGTGCTCAATAAATATTTTTAGAAGCCATACATTGGGGGCTCAGTGTTTTTAAACACAGAATTACCACTTGACCAGGTTTCTTTATTAAAAAAAAAAAAAACAGGAAAGAACTGATATATGCCTTTAGAAATTCAATGCCTTATTTGAAAACATGTGGGCTGACCAGATTATCCTACTTTATTCACTCTCAGATGGTTATATGGCATAAAGTGAGGAAGGTTCAAATCGTTTCTCAATTTAAAAGAGAACAGACCGCTCCTAGGATTGGGTATGGATGAAAGGAATTCTAAAGTAAGTTCTTTTTATTTTGGATATTTTGCCCTTTGAGATGTCAATTTTTTGAACAAAGAGTAAAAGTAATTTCCCTAATGGGAAGAAAAGGAAAAAAAGAGTCTTTAGAAAAGTTCAAATTATATTTAGACATGAAGGACATTTACTTGAGGAAGTTAAAACTTATAACAGAAAAACGTTATGGCTCTGCGGGGAAACCTCAGTAAGTAGCTGTGCGACCTTGACCAAGCCTCCCATCCTCTCTGTTTCCAGTTTTCTCATTAGTAAAAGGAGAAACAAGCACTAGGTTTCTTTCAAAACTAAAATTCTATAATTGTGCAATTTCACCTAATTGTAGGAAAAGTTGGCTTGAATTGCTTCAAAAACATGAATTACAAATCATTGAAAAGGAAAGATGCCTTTGTTAACCTTAACAAAATACAATATGATTTACGATAAATTTTATGTTGCTTAGTAGAGGCCCTTTTAAAGGGCTTGCTTGATTAAAGAGGATTTATAACTAGAATATTAATTGTTTAAATTTTCCTCCTCATTTTTGCAAGTGCCATTGTGGCAGAAACCAGCTAGCTGTCCATTGAACCTGTTTTCTCTTCTTCCTGGGCACATAGCTGGACTCTGTTTCTAGCCTCCTTTACAGTGAGGCACGGTCCGGTCGTATGCGTTCTGGCTGGCGGAGCATTGGCAGAAGTGATACCCACCGCTTCCAGGCCTGGCCCGGGGACACTGCATACCCAGGATTCTCTAGGCTCCTCCCCTTCATCTGAAGCATCATAACCTTAGAAGCCACAGGTTGACAATAAGAGGGCCACAAGGTGAAGGGATTCGGGCCCGAATTGTCACTTGGAGGAGAGCTGCTGAACAATCAGGATCACCTGTTTTGCCCTTTCTGAGAGCAGGAAATAAATATCCATCATGTCTGATTGATTGTATAGTTTGAGCTTCCAACCATTAATGTACGTCTAACTAAACAAACCCTCACAAAATGTGTCTTAAGAAGAGAAACTAGGGGTGCCTGGGTGGCTCAGTCGGTTGGGCCTCTGACTTCAGCTCAGGTCATGATCTCAGGCCCATGAGTTTGACCCCCGTGTCGGGCTCTGTGCTGACAGCTCGGAGCCTGGAGCCTGCTTCAGACTCTGTGTCTCCCTCTCTCTCTGCCCCTCCCCTGCTCTCACTCTGTTTCTTTCACTCTTAAAAGTAAATAAACATTAAAAAAAAAAAAAAAAAAAAAAAAAAGAGAAACTGCAGGGGCGCCAGCGTGGCTCAGTTGGTTGAGTGTCGGACTCTTGATTTTGGCTCAGCTTGTGATCTCACGGTTGGTGGGTTCAAGCCCCACATCGGGCTCCACGCTGACAGTGCGGAGCCTGCGTGGGATTCTGTCTCTCTTCCTCTCACTCTGCCCCTCCTGTGTGCTCTCTCTCTCAAAATGAGTGAGATAAACCTTTTAAAAAAAAGAGGGAAACTGCAGATTGAGGAGAGTACAAGTCCTCAGTTTATAAAAGTTCATTGAGCTGTACACACACAATATACATTTTTTTTCTGAATTAAAAATACTTTTCTAAAAGGGAAAAAACCTTTTAAGTTAAATTTCTGACTTTTGCAATCAAAACAATAAGAAAATGGCAGAGCTGACATTTATATTTCTATAAAGAATGGATTTGTTAACAAGATAAAGTATTGCTTTCCCAACATTCTCCAGGAACTGGACCAATGTTGACAATATTAGCATTAGGAAGGCACCAAGGTATGGTGGTGAGACCAGAGACTTTGGATTGAGTTAGGTTGAATTCAAGTCCTGGTTTTACCACCCAGTGCCTCAACTTTCGCATCTCTAAAATGGAGCTAATAATATGCGCCTTGTTAGGTTGTTAGTAGTAGAACGTATGGCTAAAAGGGTGAAGTTGGGGTTAAGTTGTTTAGGGTTGAATCCTGACTCTGCCATGTACTATTGGGCTTGGGTGAAATACTTCCATTCTCTATGCTTCAGTTTCTTGATCTGGAAGATGGGGACAATCCCTTGGAGACTTCATGTGAGAACAAAATGAGTTAATACATGCAAAATGCTTATAGCAGCGCCTGCCACAAAGATGTATGTGTCTATTTTATTGTTAGTGCTGCAAAGATTAACTAGAACATGGACAAAAATTTCCCCTCATTGTAGACACTCATTAAATGCAACAATGCATTATTCAAAGATGGTTGGCAACACTTGTTTGTACATAAAAATGACACTAGCTTGGTTTGACACTTTCCACATGCACAATACACCATCATCCAGAAATTTCATTTTAACCCATTTTGGTTTATCCGATATGTGCTGGTCCGATGTGAAATAATTTGATTCCATTATTTAACAGGTTATTGCACTGAGGAAAAATAAAGCATATGGAAAGAAATCTGTCTTTTCCAAGACCAAGAGTTGAGGGCTTATGTGTCATGTTTCCCTCCTCATGTTTAGCCCTATGCATCCAACTCTTATGATAAAGGCCAGAGAGGCTTGCGCCCTTAGCTGGGAAAATCGATAGACTCATCCTTCTGATAGGCCAGACTATCCTTTTTGATTGTGTCCTTTATCAGTAAAACTTTTTAAATTAAAAAAAAATTTTAGGGGCGCCTGGGTGGCTTGGTCAGTTAAGCGTCTGACTTTGGCTCAGGTCATGATCTCACGGTCCGTGAGTTTGAGCCCCGCGTCGGGCTCTGTGCTGACAGCTCAGAGCCTGGAGCCTGTTTCAGATTCTGTGTGTCCCTCTCTCTCTGCTCCTCCCCTGTTCATGCTCTGTCTCTCTCTGTCTCAAAAATAAATAAACGTTAAAAAAAATTTTAATGTTTATTTTTGAGAGAAAGAGAGAGAGAGAGGAGACAGAGCACAAGCGGGGGAGGGCCAGAGAGAGGGGGAGACCCAGAATCCGAAGCAGGCTCCAGGCTCTGAGCTGTCAGCATAGAGCCCAGCATGGGCCTGGAACTCACAGGCTGTGAGATCATGACCTGAGCCGAAGCCGGATGCTTAACTGACTGAGCCACCCAGGCGCCCCTATCAGCAAAACTTTTTAAAGCATGCACTCTCAAAATCATATATAAATGATGTCCACTTAGTATTCATATGAAAGTATATATATTTATATACCACACACTACTATTCTTTTATAGTATTAAATCACAAGACATATACAAAAGTAACAATTTTAGCATGAGGAAACAAAGGTCACCTGTAGCACAAGATACATTCCTCATCGTGATGACTTGATACTCTTCAGCAGCCAGTATCTCAAGGCTCAATACGTGCTTAGGGTGAGAGTCCATGTTAAGGAGAGTGTATGTTAACCCATACTGAAAATAGGATATTTCCTGATAATTTTAAAATTGTTTAGCTGACTTTTGTCAGGCCTGATTATATCATCTTAAAGACAAGACAAAACAAAACACCTCTTGTACCTGAAGAGCCTTTCTAGTAGAAGCAGAGTGAACGTTGCCACTTTCAAATTGTGCCTGATTTGTTGGCACGCCCTTCCGTTAGTGATTTCTCCCTTTAAGGTACATTTCCACTTTTCTAGCTGAATTAACACTAGAAAATATCATTCGTGGGCTGTTAAACTGGGCATATGGTAAATTGCAATATGCTTCAATATACCATCAGCAAACAATCATGAGAAGAGCCCTCTGAATGCTCTTGCCCTTTCCCTGGGAGAGACCTATTAAATGTAAGAATCTCTGAATGAGGGACCAAACACAACAGCAATGCCAACCCACATTTTACATGTTACTGAAGTTACATTTCTGGCTTTTAAAGCTAAAACTACGAGTACAAGCAGAGGTTTTAGTATTTTCTTCCTGTGTATCCAAAGGGTCACATGGGGCCCTCATCTCATTTTTGTCCGCCCATGGGGTGCACTGCCCTGATTCATTCTCTTGCAACATCCTGGCTAGGGAAGCAGTTGAATAGCATTCTTCAATGCCAAAGAATAGTATCCTTCCATCTTTGGTAGCATCTGAAGAAGGTTTCTTTCCTAATGGGTGAGAGAATTTTACACTCTGCAGTATATATAGTACTTGTAGTTGAAATCTTAGCAATGGAGTAAGCAAAAACTGAGCCCCCCCACCCCCCACTGAAAAATTGACCCGTGGAGGCTGGTGACACAGTGGCCAAGAGCTTGTCCTCGGGCATCAGTCAGACGTCAATCCCAGTCCTGGCTCTAGTGCTTATAATTGGGTGACATGGGGTAAGTTAATCAATTTTTTTTTAAGTTTATTTGTTTCTTTTGAGAGAGACACAGATAGTGCAAGTGGAGGAGGGGCAGAAAGAGAGGGAGACAGAGTCCCAAGCAGGTCCCGCTCTGTTAGCACGGAGCCCGATGTGGGGCTCGAACCTACAACACTGGGAGATCATGACCTGAGCGGAAACCAGGAGTCGGAGGCTTAACTGACTGAGCCACCCAAGTGCCCCAAGTTAATCAATCTTAACTTCAATTTCCCCAACCAAAAAAGTGATAATACCTACTACATCAGTTAGGATAGATGATAGGTTTCTATGTGTGTGTGTGTGTGTGTGTGTGTGTGTGAAAGAGAGAGAGAATGCTCAAACTTCAGTGGCTTAAAGCATACAATTTTATTCCTTTTTCATGTACACTGGGTTCTGATCTCATGATCAAAGTTTCAGTTACTGCTATTAAGTCTGATTCTAACCAGAGGGAAGGAGGAAAAGAAAAAGGGAAGCCACACCACTTTTCTTTTAAGAGCAGGACTTGGGGGGCATCTGGATGACCCAGGGGTTAAAAGTTCAATTTTGGCTCATGTCATGATCTCTCAATTCGTGGGTTTGAGCCCTGCATCAGGCTGTCTGCTCTCAGTGCAGCGCCCGCTTTGGATCCTCTGTCTCCCTCTCTCTCTGCCCTTCCCCACCTCTCAAAAATAAATAAACATTTAATGTAGCTCTTGGAGAAGTCAACTGTTAAAAAAAATTAAAAAACCCAGCATGAGTCAGAAGTTGTTTAAATTCCATTGGCCAGGGCGTCTGGGTGGCTTAGTCGGTTAAGCGTCCGACTTCAGCTCAGGTCATGATCTCGCGGTTCGTGAGTTCGAGCCCCACGTCCGGCTCTGGGCTGACAGCTCAGAGCCTGGAGCCTGTTTCAGATTCTGTGTCTCCCTCTCTCTCTCTGACCCTCCCCCGTTCATGCTCTGTCTCTCTCTGTCTCAAAAAAAGTAAATAAACGTTAAAAAAAATTCCATTGGCCAAACCTTAGCCACATGGCCACAACCAACTGCAAAGAATCCTGGAAAATGTGGTATTTGCTGATAGCCATGTGCCTAGCTCCTGATTTCTAATTACTAAAGGAAGTCAGGAAAAATGGTCATTGGGGCACAACTGGCTGTCTCTCAAGTACCTGCCTCTCAGGATAGTTGTAGGGATCAAATAACAGCATTTAGCACAGAAATGGTCTTATGGCTAAGCAACAAACCCAAAGATTATCATCATCATCATTATTATTATTAATCTTTGAGTCTTTTTTTCCCGTAAGCAAAATGAATACTGGTTGACTGTCCCATTCTGTAAACAGCATTGAGTACTGAAGTATGTCAAGAATGTCCTGCCTATGTCATGAGTAGTAAGTATGGAAACAATAGTGACATAAGTGAATGGACTTTATGATTGTTACTCATTTGCAAGGAATCATTCATCTTACTTTCGTGTTGGGATTTTCTGAGTGGCCTAGTTGTATCACAACTAGAAAAAAGACAAAAAGAGAGGTTCTTTTACTGGGGCTATGAAAAATAAAAGTACCAGGAAATAGGCTGATGTGGGGACTGGGTCCCTCAATAGCTTGAGGGACTGGGGTGAGAAGCAATGGGGCAAGATGGAAAGGGCCCGGATTGCTGACCCAGGCACACCTCATGCATCGGTCAGCTTGTGCTGTGTAAGTCCCAAGTCAGGGTTTTACGATATTTCTTAATCCCACATCTACAGGCTGGCAATAGCTCTGCTTGGTTTTGCTCACATATCTTCATTTTAGTGCTTCTGTCTAAGGCACGTTATTGTGGCAGATGGCAGGAGCCTAAGAGGTCAAGCTAATAGTATGCAGGTGCATTTGGAGCTTTTTTGTTTGTTGTCTCCCAGGTTTATTGAGATATAATTAACACATAACATTATATAAGTTTAAGGTGTGCAATGTGTTGATTTGATACATGTGTATAGTGCAAAATGATGTGAACACCTCAATCCCATCCCATAATTACCATCTATTTTTGTGGTGAGAACATTTAAGATGCACTCTCTTAACAACATTCAAGTATTTGATACAGTATTATTACCTACAATCGCTGTGCTGTATATTAGATCCCCAAATTTGTTAATTTTATAGCTGGAAGCTTGACTTTTTTTTAGGTTTTAATTTATTTATTTTAGGGGGGAGGGGCCGAGAGGGAGAGAGGGAGAAAGAGAATGCCAAGCAGGTTCTGCATCATCAGAGTGGAGCCCAACATGGGGCTCGAACCCAAGAACCATGAGGTCATGACCTGAGCCAAAATCAGGAGTTGGACACTCAACCTTCTGAGCCACCCAGGCATCCCTGGAAGTTTGACTTTTCAAGATTCCACATATAAGTCACATAGTACAGTAGCTGTCTTTTTCCATCTGACTTATCTCACTTAGCATAATGTCCTTAAATTTCATCCAAGTTGTTGCAAATGGCAGGATTTCCTTCTTTCTCAAGACTGAATAATATTCCACTGTGTGTGTGTGTGTGTGTGTGTGTGTGTGTGTGTATACATTTCTTTATCCATGCATCCATCGATGGACACTTACATTGTTTCCATATCTTGGCTATTCTGAGTGATGCTGCAGTAAACATGCGAGTGCAGATATCATTATGAGATTGGAGCCCTTCTTTGGCTTTGGCATATCCACTCACATTTTTTGACTAAAGCGAGTCATATGTCCAAGCCCAAAGTTAATAGCATAGAGAAATATTTTCTATCTTACAAGGAAGCACTGTGAGGGTAGGAAAGGAATAAAGAATTGTGAATAGGGGCACCCAGGTGGCTCAGTCGGTTAGGCATCCAACTTCGGCTCAGGTCATGTTCTCTCAGTTTGTGAGTTCGAGCCCCACGTCCGGCTCTGTGCTGACAGCTCAGAGCCTGGAGTCTGCTTTGGATTCTGTGTCTCCCTCTCTCTCTGCTCCTCTCCCTGTTCACGCTCTGTCTCTCTCTCTCTCTCAAAAATAAATAAACATTAAAAATTTTAAAAAAGAATTGTGAATAAATAATATGGTCTACAACTCCCGAGTCTGAATTCTTAACTAGCTGATATGATCAAGGCATGAGGCACTTAGTCTTTCTGAGCTTCATCTATGAATTAGGATGATACTCATAACCCATAGAACTATGTTCACTATATGAGATAACCCCTATAAAGCAGAGTTTCCCGATGGTGTGTCACAAATGGATCACAAGAGTGGCATGATACTGTATTTTTCAGATGACAGACCAGCTGCATGAGGCCTGGAGCTTCCAGATCCTCTCAGCCTGTGCACTAGCTGCACAAATAGTATCATTTTCTGCATTTTGTGATGTGAAAAATGTGAGGAAGCACTGGAAAACAAAGCACCTAAATGGTGCCTGGCTCTTGGTTAAGTTTTAAACCAGAGGCAGCTGTCATTACTGATAAATGGAGAGAAGACTGGGGAATTCTGCGGTTTGGATGGCAGTGAAGGCATCAGCGGGGATCACTGACAGCAGAGAATCTCGCCCTCACCGTGGCTTCAAAAAACTCTACTTGATGCTTTGCTGGTTTCCTCTCTGTGACCCTGTAAGGGTCGTAACCCCTCCTCCCCCACTCCAGCAATTTGAGAAAATCCTGGGAAAGAGGATGCGAAGACAATGTCCAGAGCCCGTGCTCTGTGTGACCAGAGTTGAAAGTTGAATCTAAAAATATGTCTTGCTATAGAACACCAATTGTGGCTGTTTCTATAGGCATTCCGCAGCTTATTACGAATCTACCCCAAAAGAATTCCTGGAATTGTGTTCGTCTGTGAGTGGCTGGGAAGACACAGCTCCATTCTTGGTCTGGCATGTGGTCGAGGCAGACTTGCTTTGGTTTGAAGTCGGAGCTCCTCACTGCCTGTCTGCAGCCAGTGCTTGGGTCTTTCTCATTAGGAACCTATGCTGGCGGCTGAGATAGTCTTTTCTTACTGCCAAGGACATGAGTATTCTCAGTGTAGACCAAAAACCCAGGCAACAGCCTAAGTCATTTGAAAACGTCGCTAGTCCCTCCCCCCCCCGCCCCCATCCCCAAAACGTCTCTAGTCCTTAGGCTACTTATATCGCCAGACAAAGCATATGCCATTATTTTACTCTTATGTTTTTCCACTACCCCGCGTAGATATAGTCAGGGTCTAGTGTCCTAAAATAAATGTAGCAGTTGAGAATAACACAAAGAACCAAAGTTTTTAAACTAGAAAAGTCAAATCCAATTTTCATGTTATTTCGAAAACACAGCTTTGACACATAAAGTAATTTCCATAGCATGACTGACCATTGGTTTGCCTGACGTGGATTTAACTTTCTTTTATTCTTGACTTCAACAGACGTTTACTGAAAGCCTTTTATGTGTGAGATGCTGGAGATGCAACAATAAATAAGGCATAGGCTCTGGCCCCAAGGAGCTTACATAGTGGGAAGAGCCTGTTAACTAAAATCAACATTCTCCTGAAATCCTCAGTGTCAACCACTACTGGAATATCTTGTACTGAATAGAAAAAACCGCATAACAATTCTCTAGTAATTAAGCGGCACTTTCGATACACATTTCAAAAGTGTTGGTAACGAAGTAAATCCCTCTCTCCAAGCTCATGACTTGTAATGAGAGCCTCTGGTTATCTTTCTGTGGAGGAAGAAAAAGCACTTGGTCAGCAGTGTTGTGAAGGCAAGAGGGAAATGGACATTTTCATGACTGCTGATAGGGGTTTAAATTGGTTCAGGCTTTCAGGAACAGCAATCTGGCAATATGTAAATGCCCTACAATGGAAGATTCTTTAAATTGTGGAACACTGCACAAGGGAATACTATGTGAACCATAAAAATGATGCTCCAGAGAGATAATGGAATGAAATATGTTGTTGGGTGAGAAAAATGCAAAACAGGAGACACAGTATAATTCCAATTGTGTGTGTGTGTTAAGTATTTATATACATAGACCAAACCTGGAAAATGATAATGTGGGTGTGTCAAAGGTGGTTGTTTCTGAGTCTTGAGATTACAAGTGACTTTTTTGATTTGCAAAGTGCTTTTCAGCACCTCTTGAATTTCCTACAAAGGACATGTATTGCTATCATAATCAGAGGTGGCAGGGGAGGGTTTTGGATTTTTGTCGGTTTTGTTTTTTAAGAAATAAACAAAGTCTGGATCAGGTCATGTTTGCTCCAAGGCCCTAGGCAGGTGTGTGGAGGTGTGTGTGCGTGTGTGTGTGTGCCTGTATGTGTGAATAATTCCAAGTAAAAATATTTATAGTATGTGGCAGAATTAAAACCAGAAGCTTGGTAGTTGATGGGATTTCTACTAATGCAGACTTTGCCAAACTAGGCTTATTGAAGAGGCAGCTTCAATTTTTTTTTTTTTAATTTGTGTAAGCAATGAAATGAATGGAAATTTAGCACACTCTCTGGGAGAGGGTGAGCTCAGCTCTCCTAGACAAATCATGCTGTCTTTGGTGATTTTTCATTGGAAATCCGGAAAAGAAGCAGCTGGGAGTCTGCTTGCTGGGCTTGTGTTAGAGTTAGCTCATGTCTTCCCTCACATTATTGAATTTATGGAGTTCAAGAGAGCTGATCTTTAAGATTTCTAAACAAACTTGATTGTTTTTTTTTAATGTTTATTTATTTATGAGAGAGAGAAAGGCAGAGCATGAGCAGAAGAGAGAGAGAGGGAGACACAGAATCTGAAGCAGACTCCAGGCTCTGAGCTGTCAGCACAGAGACTGATGTGGGGCCTGAATTTGTGAACCATGAGACCATAACCTGAACTGAAGTTGGAGGCTTAACTGACTGAACCACCCAGGTGCCCCTAAACTTGATTCCTTTATTTTAAATACTGATTTTTTAAAAAAATCATCATATATTTTAAACATACTTGAAACAAATAGAAAACTATGGAAAGAGCACCAGCCTTATATACTGCCTTATTTTCTTCAGATGCCCCCCAATATAAATATTATAGATACAGCTGAAGCCATTATTGAACCCCAATTCTACTTCTGCACCTTCCTCCTTGGTGGTGACCATACTAATTATTTCAGTGGTTATCATTCCCATGCATGTTTAGTCATTTTTTTTCTACATATTTTGTATAAGTAAACATCCAAACTTTTTCTTCAGTTTTTACTCAACTTTTTGAGGGGCATTTTTTCTAAATTCCTGCAATTTACTTCTTTTGGTCACTGCTTCTGAGATTTATCCTTGTTGGTAGATGTCACCGTAATTTATCCCTTTTGGCTGTTGTATAGTATCCCATTGTATAAATTCGCCACAATGTATTTTTCCCTTCTTCCATTGAGGGACCCTTGGGTTGTTTGCAATTTTGTTTTTGTTTTTGTTATTTCCAACAATGCTGCAATGAACATGGGTAAACTGGTGTCCTTGTCTAGGGTGTAAACCTAAAAGTGGGATGTCTGAGGGTTCTTGCAAATCTTTGGAATCATCAGTCATTCTTTAAATTCCTGCAAATCTGAAGAGTGTGATATGGCATCTCATTGTTATTTAATTTGATGTCCCTAATTAATACTGAGGCTGCCCTTCTTTCTATATGTTTATTGGCTATTGAGATTTCTTCTCCTGTTATTGATGTTTATATTCTTTCATTACTTTCTGTTTTTAAAGGTTTATTTATTTTTGAGAGAAAGAGACAGAGCTTGAACGGGGGAGGGGAAGAAAGAGAGGGAGACACAGAATCTGAAGCAGGCTACAGGCTCTGAGCTGTCAGCACAGAGCCTGAAGCTGGGCTCAAACTCATGAACCATGAGATCATGACCTGAACTGAATTCAGACGCTTAACCGACTGAGCCATCCAGGCACCCCTGATTACTTTGTTAATGGGTTGTTAGTCTTTTTCTTCTTGGCTTATTCTCATCTTAGCTTTAAATAAATAAAAGAAAGAAATCCATCCATCCACTTAAAATATTGTTTGAATGAAAGTTGGGGGCAGATACCATGAAAGAAGTATGGAAAATGCATAATCTCCTATATACAAATACTTGATGTATAATACTCTTTTTGATGATGAGAAGAAAAAGCTTCAGGGGTGCCTGGGTGGCTCAGTAAGTTAAGCGCCTGACTTTTGATTTCGGCTCAGGTCATGATCTCACAGCCCTGAGACTGAGCTCTGCCTCAAGCTCCTCCGCTGATAGGAGGAGCCTGCTTGGGATTCTCTCTGTCTCTCCTCCTCTCCCACTCATGCTCTCTCTGTCTCTCAAAATAAATAAACTTAAAAAAAAGAGAGAGAGAAAACTTCTTTTAACCTCAGGTGAGTGTTGTATTAGGATGAACCTTTTCTTCATTTATATTTTTGTTCTTGAGGCTTATATCAGACTATTGCTAATAATAATACACAATTATGTGGTTACGTTTATTGCTTCGTTGTCCCTTAATTGTCAAAATGAACACACCTTCTAGAGTCTCAAATCAGAAAATAAAGGAAGATGGCCACGCTCCCCCAAGGTTATCTTGCACTCATTATGCAGCAGCACATGTGGGATGGATGGTCAGGGGTGCGCAGAGAATGACTAATGCATTAATAAGGCTTACATGTACCTCCCGCCCCCCCCCCCATAATTGCATTCCTTTCATTAGCTTTTACCCAGCTGCTCTGAGTTGCACAAACAAAATATTGTGTAAGATCAGCCCATTGATGGTAAATTCAGAACAATTTTTGTAAAACTCTTGCCAAGTTACATACTGACCCCAGGGTCTTTAAACCAGCCAAAAAAATGTGAAGCAAAAACTGAATTAAATCTATTATCACAAATTTGTGCCCCCTAATCTGATGAGACTTCCAGATGTCCAGCCTGAGACCATCTGCTGAATGTCTGTGGGCACACACTCCCAAAACATGTGCATGGATAAGAGTAACAGATCGAGGGCTTGAAGCTCTAAAACTCTAAGCAGTTCCTGCTCAGACATAAAAGCAGACAAAGAAAAACAAGTAAGAGAGGTATTGGGTTGTTGTTGTTGTTGTTTTAAACCATTATTTGGTTTCTGTTGAATCCATCAGTTGTTTTATTCTTGGAGTCAAGTGGCTTTTTCAACATATCATAAGACTGCCTCATTTCTCTCAAAGATTACAGACTGTGTGATTTCAAATATTTTAAAAAGTAACAACACTTCTGGGAGTCAGCTGCTGACTTAGACTTGGTTATTATTCTGAGTAGTATGTTTTGTTCATTATGGTATCTCTGTATTATTTCAGGAGTCTGAGAAAACAGACTCTCAGAAGGAGTTATACGTACAGAAGTTTTACTGGGGGGTTGCTCTTGGGAACAAAATTAGTGAGAAAGTAGGGGAAGCAGGGTTAGGCAGTGGGGGGTCAGGAGTTAGACTGAGGGGCAGGGGCAACAGGGGAGCCATTCCTGGGGAGCTTTACAGCTTGATTGGCGTGACAATTAATTTTATGTTGATTTGGCTAGGCTGTGGTGCCCAGTTGTTTGGTCAAACACCAGGCTAGATGTTGCTGTGAAGGTTTTTTTGTTTTTGTTTTTGTTTTGTTTTTAACATGTAATAACATTTAAATCACTATGCTGGGGCACCTGGGTGGCTTAGTCGGTTAAGCGTCTGACTTCAGCTCAGGTCATGATCTCGCGGTCTGTGGGTTCGAGCCCCGCGTCGGGCTCTGTGCTGACAGCTCAGAGCCTGGAGCCTGTTTCAGATTCTGTCTCTCTCTCTCTCTCTCTGACCCTCCCCCATTCATGCTCTGTCTCTCTCTGCCTCAAAAATAAATAAAGGTTAAAAAAAATTTAAATCACTATGCTTTCAGCAAAATAGATTACCATCCAATAATGTGAATGGACCTCGTACTATTAGTTGAAGACCTTTAGAGCAAGACAGGTTTCTTGAAGAAAGAGTTTTCCTTAAGTCTGAAACACAAAAACCTTGCCTGAGTTTTCAGCCTGCTGGAAATTTGACCTCAAGACTGCAATATCAACTCTCACCTGAATTTTCAGCCTGCGTTACAGATTTCCATCACAGTTTCAAGAAGTGTGAAGGGTCTGAAACTTTACCCTACTTGCATGCTAACAAGTTAGCCTGCCACCATTTCATGGAGGCTGGTAGAAGACATGAGGCTTTTGGGTCAGAGATGAAGAGTAGTTTATTCAGTTGTAGCAGTAGCCAGAATATTAGCATTTTTGAACTGAGTGTCTGAACCCCAATTCCCATAAGGTGTTGCAAAGAGTGCCACATCACAGTTGTATCCACAGTGCGTTGTCACAGAAGAGGGACCCTGCATTTAGGGAACCCAAATACTTTATAGTGGGCAGTAAGAATGCCTGTTCATTCCTCCAGAGAGAAGTACTATCTTTATCTTCCAAGGCTGTTTGCTATACAAACATCTTTGAAAAGATTAGTCCAGAACAAAGGGCAGGTAGTGCATCACTCACCTTGCATGCAATAACACAAAAAGCCATGGAAAATTGTCTCTCAACACAGATATCTCTAGCATATGGTCGCCAGGTTATATGGCCCAAATGGCATGCTTCTTTTTTTTTTAATGTTTTTATTTATTTTTGAGAGAGAGAGAGAGAAAGACACAGAGACAGAGAGGCAGAGAGACAGAGTGTGAGTGGGTTAGGGGTAGAGAGAGAGGGAGACACAGAATCCAAAGCAGGCTCCAGACTCTGAGCTGTCAGCACAGAGCCTGATGTGGGGCTCGAACCCACATGTTGTGAGATCATGACCTGAGCCGAAGTCAGATGTTTAACCAACTGAGCTACCCAGGTGCCCCAAATGGCATAGCTTCTTGCACGGGGGCCTGGGTCTACTTCAGAGCCCTGTACTGCTCTGGGCTCTACCAAAATTGGCAGCCTTCCATGTCACCTGGTCAGCTAATTGGGGTAATACTCAAACATTTAGAATACACTTCTTCTAGGGGTGCCTGGGTGGCTCAGGTGGTTAAGCGTCCTACTCTTGGTTTCAGCTTAGGTCATGGTCTCATGACTCATAGGTTTGAGCCCCACATTGAGCCCTGAGCTGATAGTGAGAAGCCTGCTTGAGATACTGTCTCCCCCTCTCTCTGCCCCTTCTTTGCTCATGCTGTCTCAAAAATAAATAAACATTAAAAAAAAAAAAGAACACACTTCTTCTAGACCCCAAAAGACATGGGGTTTTCTTCCCAGAGGCAGAGGTAAGAGAGGCACAGTGTGGAGAATATTTACCCAGATGTCTTGGACTGCTGAACTCCTACAAAATTTTTTAACGTGTGAGGATTATGAATCTTCACAGGGCTTATCTTTGACACACTGGAATACATGGATCTTATGAAAGCCTCCACCACACTTATTACTTCCTGCTTATCTAGTCTGATGACCGTATGTCATTGAGAGAGTGGACCAATATGATGCTTCGTGGTATCTGAGGATGGTCAGATACCTTTGGAATATATTATAACACAGGGCAGAAGAGTTGATATATCTGGGGACAAACCTATAAAAATACACTCTTATCCATCCCTTGTGTATGAAAATAGGTTTTGATCCCCCTTCCTTGTATGGATGGAAAAGAATGCCTTCATAAAACTGCTCCAGCAATGATGCTGCATTTGGCACAACAGCTGTCGCTGGGGCTACTACTTGATTGAACTTGCAGTTGTCCACTGGTGTCCACAAGGGTCCATCTGGTTTTTGTAGGGACCAGACTGGTAGGTCGGAAGGTGGCACTAATCTCTACCATTCTTTTCCTGGGATGTGAAATTGTTTCGATGTTTTATTTTGTGTCGATGAGCCAGTTTCAGAGGTTTCCATGTATCTTTCTCCACTATGACAGCTCTTACACTGTTGGCCAAGTAACCCATATAGAACTCTGCCAATTACCAAGTGTGTCCATTGTATGTATGCATTTGGGGACCATGGATATGATGATCAGATGAATCTGTGGATTCAGTGGACTACGTAACCAAACTCAGGCCTAACTTCCTTGGCTCCCATATGCTCCCACTCTAACGAGGCACCCCTGATAATGTTTCAGGTGCCCAGGTAGAGTCCATAAAATGTGGAGGTTTTGTCTAACAGTCCTCAAGAATCTTGACTTTTACCTTTGCTTAGTGTATGGTTACGTGAATAAATGGTCATTGGTCCCTTCAGGTAAGGACCAAAGGAATCCTTACTGTATATTATTGCCATTCTGTTGCCAGGCCTTTTCCCACGGGACCTATTGTCTTCTTTAGTCAATGAGTTCTGGATTGAGAACTGGCTCAATGTTCAAAATCAGGTGAAGGATCATGACTAAATATTAGGGCAGCTTCCCTTAGTCTCCTGATTATCTATCTTTGATTTTTTAAATTTCATTTTATAAATTGAGCAAAATCCTCGTGGGCTACCCACCTGCCTTGTCCCTAGGTATTCCGTATCCTATTAACCATCTTCATACATCTCTGAGGTCAGACCTTCTTTGCTGCCAATCTAACCTTGCTGCCTATTTGATATGTGCACTCACTTTGCTTCTGATTTTTAAGTGCCACTACCTCGCCTCTATTATTTTAGGATTCTATCACCCTCAATGCTATCGATGAGCTCAGTTCGCGAACAACATGGTCTACCATCGGTTATCACCTATCACTTGGAGATTGGCAAACTACTGCACACGTGCCAAATCCAGCCTATTGCCTGTTTTGTAAGTAAAGTGTTATCGGAACACACAGCCATGTTCATTCACTTACATATTGTCTACATTTGTGCTACAACAGCAGAGTCGAGCCGTTGTGGCCGAGACTGTATGGCTTGCAAAGCATAATATATTTATTCTCAGTCCCTTTATAAAAAGAGTTTGCTGATCTCTGCTATGGAGGACAGCCATCTCAATAGTGGTGGGTGTCTGTTTACTGCTGCATTGGTAATTGCTTCAGTAAAGGGGTTTCCTCTGGGTTTTCCCATGGAACACTGTCAGCTGGTAGCTTATTCTAAGGTAGAATACCTTACCTCTTTTTTGAGCCTTTGCTTCACTTCTCCTTCTGCCTTCAAGTGTCCCTTAAGGACCCCCTATGGGTAGAACCTAATAGGAACAGCTGCAGTTTGTAGTCCCTATGAAGCAGAAATGTATTTTGCAGGAACCCAAATTAGAGTTTAGAAAGTGAGAAAAACAGATTAATAAAGAGCCCAAGAAGCAGAATGTGAGTGGGGAAACCAGTTCAGAAAGCTTATTGCAGTAGCCTGAGGAGGCGATGGCAATAGAAACGGGGGAAGGAATGGATTCAAGGCACATTTGACATTTATGTTAACAGGGCCCTGTGCAGAGAATAAGAGAAAGGGAGGAAACAGGGGGACTAACTAACTGGATGATGGTGGCATCTACTGATGTCAGGAATGCTGAGAGAGGAGCAACTTTGTGGGTCAGCAGTTTTGTGGTAAAATTTGAGCTGGCCTTGAAGGACAGGCAGAGAGCAGCTGGGAAAGGCAATCCAAGATGGCGGGAAAGTCAACAAAGAACAAGTTAAAAAACAAACGCCCCACAATTGTGTTTAGGCGACAGTGGGTCTGCCAGTTTGCCTGGGGAGAAGATGGGCACAGAGGAGGAAGGCCAAACCGGGTTGTAACCATCAGCTATTGAGGCCCACACAGCCACAGAGCTATCAGCATGGCAGGACCTCAGGACTTGCACTGACCGTTAAATATTTAGCTTTTGTTTTTCTTTTTAAAAAGTTTTGTGGAGGGGCGCCTGGGTGGCGCAGTCGGTTAAGCGTCCGACTTCAGCCAGGTCACGATCTCGCGGTCCGGGAGTTCGAGCCCCGCGTCAGGCTCTGGGCTGATGGCTCAGAGCCTGGAGCCTGTTTCCCTCTGTGTCTCCCTCTCTCTCTGCCCCTCCCCCGTTCATGTTCTGTCTCTCTCTGTCCCAAAAATAAATAAACGTTGAAAAAAAAAAATTAAAAAAAAAAAATAAAATAAAAAGTTTTGTGGAGAGATTGTCAACAAACATACAATTCACCCACTTCAAAGGATATGATTCGGTGGTTTTTAGTATATTCAGAGTTGTCCAACCATCACTACAATCTAATTTTAGAATATATTCCTGACCCCCATTCCTGAGAAACCCAATCCCATTAGCAGTCTATCCCCATCCCTTCCTCCCACCCCCAGCTGTACTTTCTGTGCCTATAGATTTACCTATTCTGGACAATTCCTATAGATGGAATCATACAATATGTGTTCTTTTGTGTCTGCCTTCTTTCACGTCACATGTTTTCATGGTTCTACATATTTAGCTTTGAGACTCATGTGTATGCTCCGAGAATGTATGGCTAAAATGAGAAGGAGAATAAAATTTGAATTATTTCATCCCCAAAGTATATTTCAAATTTTTCTAATGTTTGTTTCTTTGAACCATCTACCACGAACAAAAGCATGATAAAAAATAGCATTCTAGGAGCATTAAGAAAATGTTAACGAAATGGCGAGTAAGAGAAAAGGATGGGACTTTAATTCTTGAGTTTTACTTCATCTCATATTTTGATGAAGATGTTGCATTTTGTGAAAACCTAAGAATCTGCTCTCTAACTTTATGTTAGATTGTTCAGTCTTTCTTTGGCAGCTTTTGATGAGTAAGTTAAGAGTCAGACTGACTCAGTTTGATCTTGGCTCTTTACATATTTGCCGTCACATATATTGACCTTGGGCAAGTGAGTCAGCCAGCCCTTTTGTGTCTTAGAGGCGTATCTGTAACATGAGGAAAGTAAAAGGACTTTTCTCCTAGGGTTGTAAAAAGTAAATGAATTAATATAGGTAAAGTATTTAGAACAGTACTTGGCACATAACAACGTTGTGTTATCATTCAATGCCTTTGACATTTATGCTTAAAGAAACCGTTTGCCTCTTCCTCTTCTGCTCCTGACAGGTATGTGGAGGAAATGAATAATCAGTCCAGATGGAGGAATCAATTCATTTTTTTTTTTTTTTTTTTTTTTTTACAAATCTCTATTGCAGGGTGTAGGCTAAGGTAGTGGATATTATTGCCTAACCCAATATCCATTTGCCCTCTCTTCCTTAGTACTAGAACTTGAATTCCAGGCTTGGACAAAAGACTGTATTTCCAAACCTCTCTTGCAGTTACATATGGCTTTATGACTATATTCTAAATTTTTTTTTAATGTTTATTTTTGAGAGAGAGAGAGCGCGCGCGCGCGCGCGCGCGCAAGCATGAGCGGGGGAGGGGCTGAGAGACAGGGGGACACAGATTCGGAAGCAGGCTCCAGGCTCCGTGCTGTCAGCACAGAGCCCGACACGGGGCTCGAACCCACGAACTGTGAGATCATGACCTGAGCCAAAGTCGGACACTCAACAGGCTGAGCCACCCAGGTGCCCCTATGACTACATTCTAGATGCCGAAGTAAGCGGAATTGTTGTGGGGGCTTCCAAGCTGCCGAACAGTAGCTGCCTCAGCTTGTCGGGGCTCCCTTGTCCTTCTACCCTCCTGTCTTCTAACCTTCTATCTGATGTGATGGCAGTCGCTCCAGCAGCTACCCTAAATCAGGAAGATAGAAGCCGTTTTCTGAGAATAGCTGCAGAGAAAGGAGCCTGTGTCTCTGAAGACAGCATGGAACCGCTGTCTGTATCAACCTCATACCGTTTGACTCCAGAATTCATTAACGTGAGTTGAAATCAACTTTTTGGGGGTGAGCCACGGTAATTTTGCTTGTTTGACATCTGCTATATGCAGCTAGCCTCTCCTGACGCATAAATGCTAGTTTCTGTGCTCATTGATTAATTGATTCTTTATTCATTCAAATGTTTATTGAGTCCCTACTCTGTGTGGTAGGCTCTGAAGAGTTAAAGCAACCTCCTGAAATATTTCCTTCTCCAGGTCACTGGTCTCATGGAGATGAGTTGTGGCTCCTATAAACCCAAATAGAATATTACACAAAATGATTATGTGTGTGTTATAGTATCTTCCTGCTTTTAAAAATGGAGCTGTCTAATGATCTGAAAATCACAAGTTCAGAGAAAAGAATAAAGATGGACTGGAAGGACCATTGGTGATGTAATTGTGGAGTGCAGAGAGTTCTAGAAATTTGTTTTGAGTTTGCTTCCTGCTCCTTGGCTCTGAATTCTTCTCTGCCTTCCGCCTTTTGTTAGAGATGACATAATCTCTCACTCCTACCAGCCAAAAGTGAGTTGCCCTTCATCTCTACAAGCATGAAAGTTCCTATAAAACCTCCTATCTTTAAGATGAAGGGGAATCAGAAACCAGAGTATACAAAAGAATCATGATGACAATAATCATACCCTCTCAGTTCTCAAAGTAAAAATCACCAGACAATCCACTAGGCACACACAGCTTGCAGTCATCTCTTGATAGGCCAGGCTATTAATAGACATATTTAGGTTAGGTCTATTCACGCAAAAGGAAACTGAGAGTTGAAATTATAAAGCTTCAGGAACTCATGCAGTAACTATTTATTGAGTGTCAACTACAGATTTGGCACCAGAGATGGGGGAGGGCTATAAAATCAGAATGGTCCTTGCCCTCTTGTTGCTTAGAGTTTTCTATAGCTCCCCTCCTTCCCTGACGAGAATCATTCACATCCCCACTCCATGTGCATGAATTATGCGGAATTAGACTCTTAAAATGGAGATATAAGTGACATGGTCTCAATTTGACCTTTGACCCAGTGTAGACTCACTGTTAAAAATAACAGATTTAGGGGCCCCTGGTCGGCTCAGCCAGTGGAACATGTGACTCTTGATCTCAGGTGAGTTTGAGCCCCACATTGAGGGTAGAGATTACTTTAAAAAAAAATAACAGATTGGGGCACCTGGGTGGCTCAGTCGGTTAAGCGTCCAACTCTTGACTTCAGCTCAGGTCACGATCTCACAGTTCCTGAGTTTGACCTCCATGTCGGGCTCTGCGCTGACAGTGTGGAGCCTGCTTGGGATTCTCTCTCTCCCTCTCTCTCTGCCCCTCTCCCGTGTTCTCTCAAAATAAATAAGTAAACTTATGACAGATATATTTTTCCAAAGAATGCCCCCACTTTACTGTATATAAGCTGTGTTGTATGTAAGTCTTAGGGCGATATGAGCCACCCTTGGAGAGTTCTGTACAATACACATTTATTTACTTCTCCAGGAATCCACTTTCCCCATGCAAATTAAATCCGATGTGTCTCTGGGGCAAATACTCAGTATTCTTTTTCTCCCCCTTACCTTTTGGAACATCCTCACCTGTTCAATGTAAATCATATTTATAAGGCAGCTTTTGTTGTTGTTGTTGTTGTTGATCATTTTGTTTTTCAATATCTGGAGTATAATTGAGATAAAATGTGGGTCACTGAATAAAAGAGACGTGTATTTTTCCTTCAACAAGCAGCCCTTTGATCTATTTAAATTCATCAATAATAGATTAAGCACATTACCATTTTATCTATTTTCCACAACCTCAAATCAGTTTGAAACTTAAAAAAAAAAGAGAAAACCCATATAACTCTATTTGTATGTTTGTATGTCTTTCAAATAGCATGAATTTGACAGGTTGGCATTTCTTTAGAATTCTGGTATGGGGGAAATTGTGTTTAATTGATGCGATAAAAACAAAGAGAAGTAGCCAAATTAAAAGGGCTTGCTTCTCTTTTAAGGAAAGAAGACCGGACGTAATATCAACAGTTGTATTTTTCAGTTCACTTTGTTTCGTGTTCTCCCTCCCGCCACCAATCTAATTTACTTTTGCATTAAATAATTCAGCTCCTTTCCCTTTGTAAGGGGTTGTATTTAGGGAGACGAAGACAAACTGCTTAGACCTTGAAAACCACATGGGCTCCTCGGGTAGATGGCATCTGTGAGGACTCAGAACTCTCTCTACATTCTATAGGGAAAAAACAGAGCCAGGTGCATTTCTTCCCAAATCAAATTAGCTGCAAGATGCCACATCCAATTGTGGCAAATTGATGTGAGAGTTTGTGATGTCTGCAGCCGCTCTTCCAGCAAAGGTCACCACGAAAAGGCACAGACACCGGGCGGGGGTGCAAGCAACTTGTGCTCAAGCCGCTCTGACAATAGCAGGGAAGATGTAAAATGCAATCAGCTTTTTGAAAATTGCAAGAGAATCCAGTTGTAAGTATGTATTCTAATTGGATTTACTGTGCCATCATTTACCTCTTTAAGGATGTTAACATAACATTATGTTTAATTGAAAAAATGGGTAGTTAACTATTCAGAAGAGACTCTCCAGTCCCCTGTATAAGCCACAGTCGACTCAGGCACAAAATAGAGGATGCCCTAATCACATCGCCCGTTTTCACATTTCTTAAATAAAATTTACTTATTTACCAGTGAAAATTAACTAAAAATGTTGACATGTGACAAATTTGCCCATCTTGATAGTTGTTTTTAAAGATCTCCCCTGACATTAACAAGTTTACATCATGCTTTATGACATTTAATTAGTCATATTTTATTTAATTAGCATGGTAAGACATCTAAAGCAATTCAGATGTTTTCCGAAATGCCCAAACAGGAGGCAGCAGTTCCATACGTTTTAAGAGACCAGGCATATATCTGCTCAATCGTTTACCCCACAGTCTGCCCTCTTGGCTAGATCTGGTGGGGTGCTCTAGCTGAGAAATGGGAATATTTTAAGATTTCAACAAACTATTTCAGGACCCTCAGCAAAATCTGGTTGTAAGGTGCACATGCTCGTCTAAGCCAATTTAACCCAGGACATGTCTCTGCTTGAAGGTAAGAATAGAGTTATCTACCGCACCTGGTGGGATCATAATATAACCGGATTTATTAAAGAATGAATGGATAACTAAGTATGTTACTTTGGAGGAGATCATTTTATGCAATGCAATCCTTCCTTCTCGCTACGTTCTTTTCAACTCCTCACATACTTTCTTTTCACAACTACTGATGGTTTTCAGAGCGCCAAGACCCTGCTGTGAATCCAAGTCTTGAATATACTGAACGTGTATCGAGCACTTGTGATGTGGCAGGCATCGTGCTGGGCACGCTCGTGCACTTAATTCTTCCTCACATCCTAGGGAATAAGAAGCCTTTAGCACTCCCATTTGTCAGATGGTGAAATCAAGGCTTAGGGATGCTTCCCAATAGCTGGCAAATACGTGACAAAGTTAGGGGTCAAACCCAGACCGCTACCCTTGGAGTAGAGCAGGTGCCCTGCAGAATATCACCCTGTCCCTCAGAGGGCAGATTTGTGCTCAGAGGCAACTCCTCAGCCACGTTCTCAGCCAGGCTGCTCGATTCCAAACCCAAAGTGTGAGATCTAATTTGTCCACATCTCAGCCCAACTCTTTGGTGGTTAATTGTGGCCGGTCCTATTCCTTTAAAAAATATCTAACACTAAACGATTCACAACACCATGGAATATTCGTAATAAAAGTACCGCAGAAAACCACAATGGAATGTTATTTCTAATTCTAAAATGTAAATTCTGCTTCCCTCCTACTGTAGCCTGGTAATGAAACCAAGTCATCTACCCTGCCCTGGTTTGCCTAGGTATAAGATTTCATTTTAAATGCTTCTGTAAACCTGAATGGTGCGTCCAAACTTAATGAGTTTTTTTCTGTCCAGACATAAGTGGGTTCAACTTTTTAAACTCCAGGAGGCAGAGAATCACCTTTGTTTTATGCTCTCTGAATTGAGGAGGCCGCGATACAAGAGGAATCCAGAGCTTGTTCAGCCTTCACCTCAACCATACAAAAACCTCAAGGGGGGTGTTTAAAAAATGTCCACACATATCTGTTTCAGATTTGAATTGCTTATAGTTGAAAGCGAGATAAATGTAACTGTAAAGCATTTAACTTAAATATTCCAGTGGATACATGCTCCCCATATCTGTGGTTTCTCCCACTGTTTCCAAACTACCCCCCCCCCCATATAGGGAATGCAGATGTAGGTTTTATGCTAAAATAGCAGAGCTCTAAGTGCATTAAGAAAATCATTTCAATATAGCATTTACTGATGCAGATGACTTCTAAAATGAAACAAGGCAGATACAATAGCAGAGGCGCCACAGATTGAATAAATATCACTTAACCAATTACCAATTATCCATGGTAATGAAGAATGAGGCAGAGCCCTGATAAATTAAAACCCCAAATAAACCGAATGTTGGTTTAACCAATGATTCTCCCCCTTTTGCAAGAGAGTCTAAGGAACAACTATAAAAAGACTGATCTGAATTTTACTTCCTTGCCCTTCCTCTGTCCGCCCACCCTCTGACAGTGGCTCTGATGGGCAGGAAAACGGTCAAAGGGCAGACAGCTGGAGGGAACTCAAAGGGAGTCGGGGGGACCCACAGAGTGGAGAATCTGCCCCTGGATAATTGAGAGTTGATTGGATACACAATGGCCTCCTATTGTCCACTTCTCATTTCGGATAAGGGGCCAAAGCCAAGCCTGACATAAGTAGCTCTTTCCTGGACCTTCCTCTCCTGGGCCAGCTGTGAGCATTCATGGGTGACAGCCGTATTTGGCCCATTGCTTGCTTCACTTCTCTCCTCTCTGAGGAATCATAGATTGAACTAGAAAACTCTGGCCCTACCAGAAGTTTGGTTCTTGCCATTTTGCATAACCTCAGTCCGGGTCAGAGACTGGAAAGGACTGAAGATGGCTGCAGAGAAATGTTTTCCAATGATCTGATACCAGGGGCTTCAGACCACAGCATTTCACAGGTCTCTGTTTTGTCCCTGACTTCCACGATGTCTTCCTTCCTTTCTTCTCTTACTGGCGCCCTATGTTCCCTCATCTGGATTCCTTCCCCCACTCGATTAACGCTTTAGTGTTCCATCTTGTCACCCTTGTCCTTTGCCTGATCTCTACTTTGTTGGTGGCCTCATTTCTCTGAGCCTCACCTACATCTTGCGTGTGACTGGGGTAACAGCCAGTTTTCTGATGCTCTAAGCACCTTGCCCAGGGTGAACAGGAAGCCAGGAAGCAACTGTATGGTGATAGCATTTGCTAAAACGTCCGAGACGCTCAAGTGCTAACTTGGCCTTCTCAGCCCAACCCTTAGGATTCCCTCCATCAGATCCCCATGTTTCAGCAACAAAAAGGTTAAAGGTGAGCACCGCAGGGGATCTAGTTGTATCCATTCTATTTGGTTGGTGCCATCGCCATGCCCCTTTGGAAAGACACGCTCTCACATGGTGCCATAGCTCAGGTGCACTCAAAGGTAGCCCCAGGAACTCACAAGGCTAAATGTTTACAGGCAGCAGTAGAGGAATAAGTATAAAATGTTAAATATTTCGTCATGTGCAGGCTAGAAGTTACTTTTGGGGACTAAGAGCAGGGTTCTGACTTGTCAATGGCAGCAAGTGTTAGAACTTAACATAATTTGGGGCGCCTGGGTGGCTCAGTCGGTCAAGTGCCCACTTTGGCTCAGGTCATGATCTCACGGTTCTGAGTTCGAGCCCCTGCTCGAACAGTGCAGAATCTGCTTTGGATTCTCTGTCTCCCCCCCTCCCCCCCACCGGCTCACATGGGTGTGCACACTTTCTCTCTCTCTCTCTCTCAAAAATAAACATTAAAAAAAAGAACTTAGTATAATTTGAGGAAAAGATTTCCGCTTATTTTAGAATTCCAAAAATTGTTCACAGATCCATGCCTTTGTCCGTACTCCTTGCTCTACCCAGAATGCCCGTCCCAACCAAGTGCACTTGGCAAGCTGCCACTGATCTTCTAAGACTCTGCTCGTATGTCACCTTTTCTGTGCAGTCTCTGATGACTCTTGTCTCTTTGAGGAGTCAGATGCTTCCTCGTGTTCCCCCAGAGGCTTGTACCTTTCTCTCTTAGAGCCCGGATTGCCTTATGTTGGAGCTATTTCTTGACCCCTCTCTCTCCTCCACTAAGCCAGGATTTCTCGGCCTGGGCAGCACACGGCCAGCACCTGTAGTTAGTTCTCAGAGATTCTGATTTAACTGGAAGAGGTGAGACACGAGCGCTGAGGGTTTTAATACTTCCTCAGCTGACTGGGACATCGAGCCAAGTTTGAGCTCCACTGTAGTGGACAGTGAGCTGCTTGAGGGTAGTTACCGTGTTCATTCATCTTTATAACCTCTGTCCCTGGCACCGTGCATGACAAACTTTAGGTGGTCATTGAATGAATGTGTATCTGCATTAATTGGCTTGGTGCTGGGTGATCTTTAAAGGCCCTGCGGCAGAGGCCTTTCCACCAATATTTATTGGTGGAATATAAGAGGGACCAATATTTATTTTCCCTTCTCTGGAAGGTGAGATCGAATTTTTAGCTGCAGGTGCCTGGCTACTCAGGAGAAAGACCACATTTCCCAGCTTCCCTTGTGGGTAGGAGGGGCCAAGAAAGTGGTTCTGGTCAATGGGATGTGAGCAATAACAGCGTGTGCAATTTCTAGGCTCTGCCCTTGAAAGACTAGTTGTACCCGTCTGTGGCCTCTTTTCTCCCTCCCTGCTGGCTGGAATGCTGCCCAGGTGGTGGGCCATCTTGAACCATGTGCATGAGAGTGACAGAAGAGAGGGGGACCTGATCCATTACGTGTGGAGCCATCATGTTGCCCTAGAGAAAGATGTAGGCTGAAATCACTATTATTTGTGGTCTCTGTTACAGCACTCAGCTGTTAGTGCTTGGCTAACTTGGAACAATTTTATATTTTACTACCACAGCATCTGATACTTGAACTTGTCTGCACTTCAGTCTGGCAGCCAACCCTACCATTCCATGGCAACCTTTACTTGGGGTCTGTGATGACTCCCCATCACTCTTAGGCTAAAAGACCAAAATCTGTGACACAGACTGCAAAGCATGGTCTCTGCCCACCCTCTGCTCCCCTGTGTCTCTCTGTCCCTGTATCATTGGCCTTCTCTCGGTTCCTCGAATGAGCTGTGTCTTCTTCCACTACGGGGGCATTGCATGAGCAGTTCCATCTGTCTGGAATGATCTTGCCCCACGCTTACACCTGGCTAACTCTAGCTGAGCCTGCTGTCCTTTAGACCTCAGCCTTCATGTCCCATCTGACCTTTCTGACTCAGGAACCCCATATCATACATGCAGAAACTCTGAGAATTCACCACAGTTGTGATTTTGCATTTACTGGGATGATTATCAAATTAGTAACTGTCTGTATCACTAGACTACTAGTTTCACAGAAGCAAGGCCTGTGGTTGTTTTGGCTCACCACTGACACCCCAATGCCTAGCATAGAGTGGAGCATATAGTAGTTGCTCAATAAACATTTGTTGCCTGAACAGATGAATATACGCGTAAACCCAAGGGGACAATTTTTCTCTTCTATTGCAGAACCAGGCAGAGGCAGGAAAGATGGAATACATATGGTTAAAATGTCAAAAGAAGAGGGACTTTATTTCTTAACACTCTTGCCAGACAGCATCAGCCAACCATGATCTGGCTAGAGGAAAGTTAGCCAAGTGTGATCTCACTAGCCTCAATCCCAGATTAAGTTGTTCTTGGCATTGTTGCCCCTGGCTCAGAAATGGGTAGACTGGCTCAGCTCTGGGTAGCAGCGTTTCCTCCTTGAGCTACGATGAGTGGCAAAGCATTAATTCTTACTCTATCCTGTTTGCAAACTCATCTGCCTAAAAGCCCCTGCTCTGAGCTCCCCTTAGAGAGTTATGAGCTCCTATCCCACACGGTTCTTCTTGCCTGGAATCACTTCCTCCTGTCCCCTTTCTAAGTACCCAAGTCCTACGCTTACTTCAAGGCCTGAGCTTGTTCTATCCTTCAGGGAGATTCGATGAGCTACAGTAACTGGGGAGCACTCTCCCCCTACCCATGAACTTCAGGAGTTTTGTTGGAAGCATTCAACCAACCCTTATTATCAGTTGCCTAACAACATTATTTTTATGTAACTATACAATGTCCCCAAACAGAATATAAGTTCATTTGGGGTAGGAATATGAATCTTTTATTCTTAGCACCAAATCACAGGGGTTACTGCCTAGTAAGAGTCTAGTGAAGCATGGATTGTTTTTTTTTTTCCCCAATACATGAAATTTATTGTCAAATTGGTTTCCATACAACACCCAGTGCTCATCCCAACAGGTGCCCTCCTCAATACCCATCACCCACCCTCCCCTCCTCCCACCCCCCATCAACCCTCAGTTTGTTCTCAGTTTTTAAGAGTCTCTTATGCTTTGGCTCTCTCCCACTCTAACCTCTTTTTTTTTTTTTCCCTTCCCACCCCCCCCCCCCCAATGGGTGTCTGTTAAGTTTCTCAGGATCCACATAAGAGTGAAAACATATGGTATCTGTCTTTCTCTGTATGGCTTGTTTCACTTAGCATCACACTCTCCAGTTCCATCCACGTTGCTACAAAGGGCCATATTTCATTCTTTCTCATTGCCACGTAGTACTCCATTGTATATATAAACCACAATTTCTTTAGCATGGATTGTTTCTTAAGAAGAAGTGGAGTGGGGCAGGGGGAGGAAAAGGATAAGGATGATATGAGGAAGTATACATTCTCTCCTAAAGGGTATTGGCACCTCGCTAACCTGTAATCCTGTACCCCAGAATTAGGGCAAGAATAGAGCGTACAGGGGTCTTAAGAAAATATTTCACCCCAGGATTGAAAGTGAAGTCGCTTCTAGCCCAACACACCACGAGACCTCTAATTTATTCACAGCCAGGGTAAAATAGCTGAGATCTGAATCTCAAAATTGCCCAGGGCAATGAAAACTAAGTGAAGTGAAAAAGTCTCCTTTAACTTTGGTTGCCACGGAAGAAAACAACCAAACTGGTTAGGCTAAAAAAAGCATTAATCTTGGGTGCTAGGCCTGTGTTCTGTGGTAGTCACTTGGTGCCTCAAAGCCACTCACATTTGACCTACCTAATTAAAATACCAAATTTTTTTTAGGGGCACCTGAGTGGTTCAGTCGATTAAGCGCCCTACTCTTGATTTCCGCTCAAGTCATGATCTCACGGTTTTGATCTAGCTTCACATGGGGCTTTGCCCTGATAGGGCGGAGCCTGCTTTGGATTCTCTCCCTCTTTGCCCCTCCCCTGTGCGTGGGCTCTCTCTCAAAAATAAACATTAAAAAAAAAAATCCCAAGCTATTTTCTTCTGAACGCGGATTGGTGTGTTTGTTTGCTTTGGTCTGTCCTTCCTTTCTTCCACGCATCAGCCAGCCAGCAAAGAGATACTGAGAGTGACCCATATGCTAGGCACTAGGCTAGGCATATGATATAAGGACAGATCTCAGTAACTGCAGCCACCAAAATAATGGCTAATGTTTTTTGAGTGTTTACCAGGCGACTGACGTACACAGGGCTGCATTTAACCCTTCCAACAACACTTGATGTACAGGACCATTGTATGTCTCACCCATTTCTTCTTCACTCATCTTTTTTTTTTTTTAATGTTTATTTATTTTGACAGAGAGAGAGAGAGAGAGAGCGCGTGCACATGCGTCTGCACACATGAGTGGGGCAGGGACAGAGAGAGAAGGAGAGAGAATCCCAAGCAGGATCCGCACTGTCAGCTCAGAGTCCGACTCGGGGGCTCGAACTCACCAACCGTGAGATCCTGCCCTGAGCCGACATCACGAGTCCCCCACTTAACCGCTTAACGGACTGAGCCACTCATCTTTTTAGTCCAGCTGTTGCCATGACAACCAGTTTCCTATACGTGTGGCCCGGCCGTGCCTTGTTTCAGCTGCATCGCTCATGTCGCGCTTTCTGCGGGGCTTCGCTTGCAGCCGCCAACGACTGCACCTGTGTAACTGCCCGGGCCTTTCCGATGGGAGCTCAGAGTGAAAGTGTGAGCGTGATGCCCACGGGGCCAAAGCCACGTGGGTGACAAATGCTCCCTCTTCTGTCCCTCAAAAGGACAATTCCGAGGTCATCCTACACATCCTCAGAGGGTCCTCAGCAGGATGGAGCCCCAGCTGCACACAGACACCAGCTCAATACTGTATGGCTTTCTCTCCTTCCCTGTTTCACTCTTCCTACTCCCCCTCTTGTTCCCTGGGATCGCTCCCCCCACCCCCCAAACCCTACCTGCGTAAGTCTTGTCTCAGGCTTGCCTTCCAGGAGGGAAAGCTCAAAAACAATTAATATGCACACTGTAACAGTTGAGAAGGGCAGCGGTGGCCCCAAAGATGTGAAATCCCAAATCTCTGCTCCCTGTAAATGTTACCTCTTTTGGAAAAAGGGTCTTTGCAGTTGTGATTAAGTTAAGGATATTTAGATGCAAGATTATCCTAGATTATCCATTGGGCCCCAAATGCCATCATATTCATCCTCAGAAATGATTCACGTGACGAGGCAGAGGGAACTCTGATACCCAAGGAATAGGAGGAGACAATGGGGCCACGGTGGCAGGGACTGGAGTAATGTGATCACAAGTCAGCGACTGCCCACAGCCCCGGGAAGCTGGGGCAGGCACGGAGAGAACTCTCTCCTAGAGTCTCCGGCGGGGAGTGTGGTCCCCTGACACCTTGATTTCAGCCTGCTGACACTGATTTCCAGCTTCCGGCCTCCAGAACTGTGAGAGAATAAATGTTTGTTATGTCCAGTCACCAAGTTTGTGATCGTTTGTTACAACAGCTGCAGGAAATTGATAAAGACGCTGAGGTGTATAGACCCCAAATAATTTGCCTACGGTTAGTAACCAGCAGAGCCAACATTCAAACTCAGTTCTGTCTGAGTCCAATGCCCAAGTTCTTAATACTTTGCTGCCTCTCCTCTCCACATAGAGAAGGCAGACAACTAACCAAAGAATCATAGCTGCTATTGGTAAGGGCTACAATGGAAGGAGGTGGGTGTCTGGAAGGTCTGGGGAGAAGAAGGCTTCCTAGTGGCAGCCAGGAAACCCTTGCGTGGAATGGATCCCTTCACTGGGGCACACACCAAACAGATTCCTGTCCACCCGTTTCAAGCCACTAATTCTTTCTTTCATTTCTTCTGATGCTGCCTGAAAGCCACATCCCCACCAGGTCAGTCCAAAATATTTGTTTCGCTTCTCTCACCCTGTTACCTACGGTGGGCTGAAATGAATTCTCCACAGGAAGGGCTTCCCACAGTTCTAGAAAATTCTCTAGGCTCCCAGAATGTAAGACATTCTGTCTTTGAAGCCTCCAAGAGGTAATGTATTTGTGGACTCACGAGTACCTCCAAGGCATGCCCCACATAAAAATACAGGGCCCATCAAATGGGGCTGAGAACCTACAAAAAGCATGTGGGAGTCCACTCTGGAATGGCAGATAAGGGGACAACAAGAAGTGGGAACGTATGTGTAGCAAACAAGGAATTTTGCTGGGTTTGTTCAATGGTGGATGTTAACTCCCTAACTATGACTTTTCTAATCTGATCATTAAGTCGTGATAAAGTCATAAAAAATCCTAACCATTACCACTTAACATGAAGCATATTTCACTCCTCCAATATTTCTGGGGCTACTTCCTCCTTTCACCCAACAATTTAACTCTGAAGAAATTCCTTGGGTGAGATGATGAGAGAGCCCTGCTTGATCCTTCTCAGGGTACTAGGTTGGCATTGTGAGGCTCTCTTATCCTATAAAATTTATCAAGCACCTTCTGCCAAACACTGGACAAATCTCTGGGGGTGCAGAGATGACTACCTCAGGAGTGTTCACAGTCCAGGTAGCAAGACGGTTGGATATACAACACTCACAAAATGATACTAAAGGCACGCACGTGGTGATCTAGGAGAAGAGAAGAGGGACACCCAGCTTAGCATGAGAAAGCTCAGAGAAAGCCACTGTGTTGGGTCTTAAAGTAAAAGACTGGAGTTACCCAGGTGGAAAAGGGGGAGGGTGGTGGTGGGGTGATGGGAGGAAGGGTGAGGGAAACATGTCAGCCTCAGGCTGCTGTAATAAAACACCACAGACTGGGTGGTTTAAACAACAAGCATTTATTTCTCATGGTTCTGGAAGCTGGGAAGTCCAAATAAAGGTGCCAGAAGTTTCGATGTCTGATGAGAACGCTCTTCCTGGTTTGCACACGACCACCTTCTTGCTGTATCCTCCTCTTCTTATAAAGGCACTGATCCAGTCATGGGGACGCTACCCTCATGACCTCATCTAACTCTAATCACCTCCCAAAGGCCCCACCTCCAAATACCAACATATTGGGATTATGACTTCAATGTACGAATTTGAGGAGGAAACACACATTCAGTGTGTAGCGTGCAGAAGGAAGGATGTGAGGGCAAGAATGAGCCAGCCAGACCCGGTTGTATTGGAGCTCAGGGTATGCGTGCATGTAGCTGGAGAGGTGAGCAGGAAAGCCCATATGCCATGTTGAAGTTAGACTTTGTTATGAACGTAATGAGGAGCCATTGAAGGATTAAGTCAGGACTGACACGATCAGATTTACCTTTTAAATGATCACTGTGGCATCAGTGTGCCGAATACACTGGAGTGAGGCCTGACTGGAGATGGAGAGGCCAGTTAGGGAGCTATGGCAGTGATCCAGGTGAGAGATGATGAAATGAGCGTGACAACAGGGGACAGATGCGAGAGCAATTTAGGCTACAGAGTCAGCAGGAGGAATTGGCCTCAGACGAGCCCTGGAAGCTCAGGGACGAGCTGAGGATGACTTCTGGAACTCCAGCTTGTGGCAGCTGGTGAATGAGTAAGATCTGGGAGAGAGGGGAAATAATGAACTGTGTAGGGAATATTCTGAATTTGAGAATATTCCCCACCATCCCGAATGGAGATGTTATTCAAAAATCAGTTCTAGACCCTCTTCTCTTCCTAATCAATACCCTCTTCTTAGGTGGTATCATCCTTTGTGAACATCAGCTGCCATCTCGTTGTTGATAACTCGAGTCTTTAAATTCTGCCCAAACCTCTCTTCTGAGCTCCAGCTTCCTGGATTCAACCACTAGTTAGGTGTCTCCTCTTGGATGTCTCATCTCAGAGTTTGAGTGGCTACCTCCCATTACCAGGGCAAAATCTATTCGAAAGCTGTGCTGTCCAATACGGTAACTGCTAGTACTATTGAATACTATTACTGTGGAGTACTATTGAGTACTTGAAACGTGGCTAGTCCGTTAAGAAAATGAAATGAGGCACAGACCAGGAAAGCATGCTTGCAAAAGCATATCTAGATAAAGGACTATTATCTAAGACATACAAACAACTCTTAAAACACAACAATAAGACAATACGACCCAATTAAAAAATGAGCAAAATTGGGGTGCTTGGGTGGCTCAGTCAGTTAAGTGTCTGACTCTTGATCTCTGCTCAGGTCTTGACCCCAGGGGTCATGGGTTCAAGCCCTGCATTGGGCTCCATGCTGGGCATGAAGCCCATTTAAACTAATTAATTAATTAATTAATTAATTTTTAAAAATTAAAAAAATAAGCAAAAGACATGAGCAGACACTTCACCAAAGATATACAGATGACAAATAAGCATACGAAGAGTTGTTCAACATCCTATTATCAGGCAACTGCAAATTAAAACAAATGTGAGATACCACTATGTACCTACTAAAATGGTTAACATTCAGAACACCGACAACACCAAGTGCTCATAAGGATGCAGAACAACAGGAGGTCTCATTCATCACTGGTGGGAATAAAAAATGATGCAGCCACTTGGGAAGACAGTTTAGTAATTTTAGGAAATTACAATCCAGCAGTTGTGCTCTTTAGTATTTACCCAAATGATTTGAAAACTCATGTCCACACAAAAACCTGTACCCATATGTTTATAGCAGGTTTATTGATAAATGCTAAAACTTGGAAGCAACCAAGAGGCCCTTCAGTAGGGGAACAGGTCTGTAAACTGTGGTACACCCACACAATGGAATATTATTCAGTGTTAAAAAATGAGGTATCTCAAGCCATTAAAAGACATGGGAGAAACTTCAATGAGCGTTACTAAGTGAAGGAAGCTAATCTGAAAAGGCTACATACTATATGATTTCAACTATATGACATTCTGGAAAAGGCAAAATCATGGAGACAGTAAAAGGATCAGTGGTTGCCATGGGTTAGCAGGGAGAGAAGGATGGATAGGCAGAGCACAGAGAATTTTTAGGGCAGGAAACCAGTCTATATGATACTATAATGGTGGATCCATATCACTCTACATTTGTCAAAACCCACAGAATGTACAACATCAAGAGTGAATCCTAATGTGAACTATGGACTTTGGATGATGATGATGTATCATTGTGGGTTCATCAATTGTAACAAAATGTCACTCTGGAGCAGGTTGTTGATAGTAGGGGAGGCTGTGCGAGTGCCGAGTGCGAGTGTGGAGTCAGTAAGTGGGGAGTCTTTATACCTTCTGTGTGATTTTGCTGTGAATCTAAAACTGCTATAGAAACAAAGTCTATTTTTATTTATTTATTTATTTAAAAAAATTTTTTTTACATTTATTCACCTTTGACAGACAGACAGAGACAGAGCACAAGTGGGGGAGGGGCAGAGAGAGAGGGAGACACAGAATCTAGAGAAGGCTCCAGGGTCTAAGCTGTCAGCACAGAGCCCCAGGCAGGGCTGAACCCATGAACCACGAGATCATGACCTGAGCCAAAGTCAGATGCTTAACTTACTGAGCCACCCGGGTGCCCCAAAGTCTATTTTTAAAAAGTGACCAGTCCAAATTGAGATGTAACTATAAAATGGACCCTGGATTTTAAAACCTTATACAAAGAAAAGGATGTAAATATCTTATTAATAATTTTTATGCTGATTACATGATAGGAAGATAATATTTGGGATATATTAAGTCAAATGTGTTGTTGAAGTGCATTCACTCTTATTTTTAATTAAAAAAATGTAGCTACTAGAAAATTCTAAGTAGTATGAGGCTTATATTCTATTTCTCTTGCACAGTGCTGGCTTAGACTATGAACAAACAAGCACTAGAAACCAGGACTCCTGGCTTCTAATCCAGGATGAACCATTCATTCAGCAAACATACTTAACGTACCTACTCTGTGAGGAATAAGAGAGATGGCCCATGCCCTTGTGAAGCTTACAATCTTTTTCTGACTTATTACTGAGATCAGTATAAGAAACAATTTTGCAAAGTACAAAGCAGCATAACAATATAAAAAATGATATGAATATAATTTCCAAGTAGAAAGAAGACATGCTCTAATTTCTAGATGAGAGATATATTAGGAACCTTTGTATGGGTAGCAAATCATGCAATCAGTCCAATAATTGTGAACAACTAAGTGACCTTGAAATGGCATTCGAGGTTATACCAGAGGATAAAAAAGAGAGGTATGAGGTCTATAGAGATCGTAATTTCTAGCAAAATAAATTCAAGTTGGGACTCCCTGAATTATACATAGCCAAAGGAGTTCTGCAGAGAGTTTGCATGTTGACTAGTCTTTGCCTTGGTAGTAAAGACAGAGGTTGGATTTTTGTCAACTCTTCCTGGACCAGTGTTCTTGGGAGAGTATGGCAGGAGCGGGCAGGGCAGAAGACATGGTTAAACAGGCCATGATTTAAGGGCAGCTTAAATCACACATAATTGGCAAGAAATGGCAGAAGCAGCAGCCACATAGCCGGGGCAGCTGTGTTTTGAAGGGTAACTCACTTTGAACCAAACCTTTGGGAGGCCAGGGAACTAAGGAGCAGGTGACCAGTAGCTCCAGTATGAATGGATTGAAGGGTGGGGAAGGGGAGGCCAGGACCAAGCTTTACTGAGTGCTTAGCAAATGCTTACCTCAGGGACCCTGTGCCCGGGGAGGAGGCCTTCAAGACTAAGCCTCTCGTTTTGTAGATGAAAGGAAGGCGCGGCAGGCAGAGGTGAACTAGGCACCAGCTGAGCTCCTGCTTTGTACCAGGCCCTGGGCTACCGTGGGAGCTGGGAGGAAAGAAGTTGGTCTCTCCTTCTTGGCTGTGAGGAGATCCCATTTTTTTTGGCAGAGTTGTTTCTACATTGGACAGTCTGTAAAATGATTAGCTTAAAAAGTACATTGTACTATTTAAAAACCAATTTTGATAAAATTGTCCAAACTTTTAGGCATGGTTCTGTAAAGCTGGGATGGCTAAAAGAATCAATTTTAAGAGGACATTTTCTACTTCAAAACAAGCAACAAAAAAAAAGGGAACAAAAGGAAAAAACCCGTTGTGCTGCAGCGGGAATAGTTCTTTATTATTTGTGAATTTCCCCCCAATTCAGGTTCAGGCTGGAGTTTACATAGTGATTAAATATGTAAGTTTACATAGTGATTAAATATGTAAGATGGGTTTTAGAGTCACAGGCCTGGTTTCTTTCTTTCTTTTTTTTTTTTTTTTAATGTTTTTTATTTATTTTTGAGAGAGAGAGAGAGGCCCACAGGGCACGAGCAGGGGAGGGGCAGAAAGTGAGGGAGACACAGAATCTGAAGCAGGTTCCAGGCTCTGAGCTGTCAACACAGAGCCTGACGCGGGGCTCGAACCCACAAACGGCGAGATCATGACCTGAGCCGAAGTTGGACACTTAACTGATTGAGTCACCTAGGCAGCACCCCCTTATTATTTTTTTAATGTTTATTTGTTTTTGAGAGAGAGAGAGAGAGAGAGAGGAGTTGGGGAGGGGCAGAGAGAGAGGGAGACAGAGGGTCCAAAGCAGGCTCTATGCTGACTGCAGACAGCCCCCCGTTGTGGGGCTCAAACTCACGAACCACGAAATCATGACCTGAGCTGAAGTGGGACATTTAACCGACTGAGCCACCCAGGTGCCCAGAGGCCTGGGTTCCAACTCCAGTCCCACAGCTTGCTAGCTGCGTGTCTTGGAGCAAGTTGCTTTATTTCATTAGGCCTCTACTTCATTTCAAAAATGGGGTGATGATACCTTAAGAGGCTATAAAGGGGATCGAATTAAATAATTGAGTATGCTCAAACTCAAGGCATAGTATCAGGAAGCTAGTAATGCTCAATAAATGGTAGCTATTTTTATTATTGGTGGTGTTGTTAACATTTAAGCAAGCCTAATATCTGGATTTTTCCAAAAATTCCCCTCCCTCTCTTACATGCATTCGACACACTTACTCATATGGTGAATGTGTCAGAAACAGAACTGGGGCTGGAAAGCCTTTAGACCTCCATCAGTTCCCTATGTGTCTGTCTCTGTCTCCCCACGCTACTCTCTGACAAAGGTCAGATTCTATTAGTGAGAGCTCCTAGAGACTTAAATACATTTTTTTTGCACTTGAGAAAATGACTGCATTGACTATTAAATATGAAATATAGGTGTCATTGTATGTGACGTAGAATTTTTTTTTTTTTTTTTTTTTTTTTTTTTTTTTTTTTTTTACCAAGGACCTCTGTACCTAATGCGGGGCTTGAACTCATGACCCTGAGATCAGGAGTTGCAAGCTCTACCGACTGAGCCAGCCCAGGAGCCCCCAGAAGCTTTTTTCCCCCATTTATTCCACAAATATTTCCTGATCAGCCACCATGGGTCAGGCACAGTTCTGGGCCTTGGGGATAGAGTCGTGAAGAAGACCCAAATCCTTGCTGTGAGGATCGTCTGTTCTAGGCAAACAAGCATGGGGTGTGATGTCAGGGGCTCTGAGAAGCAAATGCAGCAGGGACTAGAGAATGACAGGGTGGGCTGGTTTTGAAAGGATGAGCAGAGAAGGCCTCTTTGGGAAATTACATTTGAGCAGATGAAGCTCGCGAACAATCCATGGAAACACCTGGGGCGGAGTGCTCCCGGCAGAGAAAGCAGGAAATGTGATGGTGAGGTAGTTTTTGACCGTGACCGTATTCATCGAAGTGAAATTTGCCTCTGTGAAGATGGCTGTGTCTATACTCCTTAGAGATTTTGCAGTGCTCATATGGGATTTTCAAGAAAAGTAGAAATTTGGAGGATAATCGGTGAGAGGTAGGAGGAGAGTCTGGGAGCATGGGGGGAAGGCTTGAGGGAATAATGAGGAGAGATCTTTAAATGGCTGTATCTCAATGGTCTCATTCTCCAAAAAAATTTTTGTTTAATGTTTATTTATTTTTGAGGGAGGGGGAGGGGCAGAGAGAGAGGGAGACACAGAATCCGAAGTAGGCTCCAGGCTCTGAGCTGTCAGCACAGAGCCTGACACGGGGCTCGAACCCACAAAACGCAAGATCATGACCTGAGCCGAAGTCAGATGCTCAGCCGACTGAGCCACCCAGGCGCCCCTCAATGGTCTCATTCTGAGTGTCTACATCAGAGTTCCTTAATCTTGGCACTGATGAAATTTTGGGGGGATAGCTCATTGCTGGGGTTGGGGGAGATGTTGTCCAATGCATTTGCAGAATGTTTAGGAAAATCCTTGGTCTCTGCCCACTTGGTACCAGTGACATTCCCCATTTGTGATCCAAAATATCTCCAGACACTGCCAAACGTCTTGTGGGGAGCAAAATCACCCCTGCTTTAGAGTCACTGGGCTACATATTGGTGGAACGAGTATTTGCAATCTCTTTACTTAAAACGTTTCATCATGGGAAGTTAGGTCCCACACTTAATTCCAATTTGCTTGGGAGGTTAGCTGTGCATATTGAATAGCTGCGCACCCAAGCGTTCTTCATGTATGAGCTTATTCTGATGACAGAAGTATCACCAGTGCTGTTTTCTGTATCAGGAGACTGGGACTTCTGGAAATTGAGTGATTTATCCAAGGTCACACAGCTAGTGAACAACAGAGCCAGGATTCAAATCCAGGTTTGTTTGACTCCACAGACCTTCACTGATGTAAACCCCTGAGAACCAGATCAGACTCTCATTTTAGAAGCATGACCCCTCAGCTGTTCTCTAACCCCTGGCTACAGACATTCAGGAAATACTCACCGAGTGCCTTATTTGTGCCAGACACCGTTCCAGGTGCTGATTTTACAGCAGTGAACAAAACAAACACCCCTGCGCATCTGGGGCTTTCATGCTACTGGGGAGAGACACACACGACAGAAAAGACCTAGGCAAAATACATAGAATGGCAGATGAGATCATTGCTATGGAAGAAAGTGGAGAGTTGCAGTTTTACGTTGAGTGCCGAGGGGTGATTTCCCTGAGACGGTGCCACTTGGGTAAAAACCTAAATAAAGTGGGGTAATGAGTCATTGGGTATCTGGGAGGCTCTGCATGTCAGGCAGAGACAGCAAGTGCCAAGGCCTTGGGGAGGTAGCAGGAACAGCAAGGAGGCTATAGCTGTTGGAGCAGAGAGAATAAGGGAGAGGGGCTACGAAGTGGGTCAGAGAGGTTGCAGGGGCACCGGAGTCTGGAGGACCCTAAAGCCCACTGTAACAATCTGGCCTTTACTTGAGTGAGATGAGAAACCACTGAGGAGAGAATTGACGTAAACGATCGTTCTGGGTTCTGTCTTTGAGAAGAGATTATAGAGAATCGTGGTGGTTTAAAAATATGTGCCCACAAATCTTTTTTTTTTTTTTTAATGAGAATTCACAATGGGTATTTAAAGTTTATTTATTTATTTTGAGAGAGAGAGAGAGAGAGAGAGAGAGAGAGAGAGAGCAAGCGAGCAGGGGAGGGACAGAGACAGAGGGAGAGAGAAAATCCCAAGCAGGCTCCACAATGTCAGTACAGAGCCTGATGCAGGGCTTGAACTCACAAATCCCAATATCATGACCTGAGTGGAAACCAAGAGATACTTAACTGACTGAGCCACCCAGGCGCCCCTCTCCTCCCCCCCCCAAATGCTTTAATGCTCTTCTTTTCAAAGAATGGAGCCTAATTTCCTCCCCTTGAGTGGGGACTGCATTTAGTGACTCACTTCTCACATATGAAGGTGGTGGAAGTGATGGTGCGTGACTTTGGAGATCAAGTGTAAGGTGTAGCCTAGCCTTCTCCTTGCTCTTTCTTCATTTGCTTGTTCTGGGAGAAGCCAGTTGCCATGTCATGAGGGCACTCAAGCACCCTGTGGAGAGCCTATGTGGTAAGGGACTTCGACCTCCTGTCAGTAGCCAGAACTGAGGTCCCGTGGCAACAGCCATGTCGATGAGCCATCTTGGAAGCAGACTCCCCAGTCAAGCCTTCAGATGACATCTTGATGCTAACCTCATGAGATGCCTGGAGCCAGAACCACTCAGCTAAACCACTCCCGGATTCCTGACCCATACAGACTGTGAGGTAGTAAATGCTCTTTTTAAACTGCTAAGTGTTTGGGATAATTTCCATGCAGCAATAGGCAACGAACCTAGGAAGCAAAGGCAGAAGCCAAGAGACCAGCTAAGAGGCTACTTCAGTAATCCGTGTGAGAAGGTGACTTGGACATGGTGAAGAACAGTCAGATGTGCAGTTAGACTGGATGAGGAGAGGATGACAGAGTGGTCAGGCTTTTAGCCCGAACAACGGGAAGATGAAGAACACTTACCTGAGCCCTGAAAATTATTGGACACATCCAGTCATTCTTTATTAGAGTATTTTCTCTTGGCTTCTGTGATGCCACACGGAATCTAGTTTCCCTTCTATATCACTGCCCCTTTCACTGTCTCTTGCTCATGTGTTCTCTGCTCAAGCCCTTAACGCTGGAGTCCCCCAGGACTTGATTTTGGACTTCATTCTCTTTTCACTGTACAGTCACTCACTAGGAATTTTCATCCTCTGTTAAGACTTTAAATACTATCCTATGACCAATGATTCTCATTCTTCCGGCTGTGTCTTCCCCATTGAACCCCAGACTCAAAAGCCCCATCGCTTATTTGACATCTTCATGTCTGTGTCTAATGGGTTCTGGATTTTAATATGACCAACATGGCAGGGTGTCCTGCCATCCCACTCTTACTACAATTATCTCCATCTCAATAAGTGGAACCACTGTCACCCTAGTTCAAGTTCAATGGATAGTGGTCCTTCTTGATTTCTCTTTCTTTCATTCCCACCTTCAGCCATTAGGAGATCGGAATGACCCTATATCCCAAACATATTTCAAACATGCGTAATACTTCCTCCTATTGCTGCAGATACGACCCTACTCGAGGCTACCATCATCTTTCACTTGGTCTTGTTCCCCTACCCTCCCACGCCAGCCAGGGTGACATTCCAAGAACACAAATCAGATTGAAGAGCTCCTGTTCTTAAAACCCTTCGATGGCTTTCCACTGCACTCAGAATCAAATTCAGACATGTCATGGCTAACAAGTTTCTACGTGAAGTTGGCCCTGTCTATCTGTGACTTCATCTGCTACTACTTTCCTCCTTGATTTTTCTCCAGGCCCCCTGACCTTCTCTCTGTTTCTTGATGATGCAAAATTCATTCCTGGATCAAGACATTTGCATTTGTTGTTCCCTCTGCCTGGAATCCTCTTTTTCAGATATCTGCATGGCTGTAACCTTCCTGTCATTTTGGTCTCATACCAATGTCACTTTCTTGGAGAGCCCTTCCCCGAGCTCTAAATCTGAGTAGTCTTCTTCCAGTCACTTCTTGTCATTTCGTCCTTTTCAGTTTTCTTTATAGAACTTACCTATCCAAAAGTATCTCATCTATTCATTTGTGTACTTATTTCACTTCAGTCTTCTCTTCTCTGGATATGTCGACCCTGACCTTAATGCTAACCCCTATCTCTCTTGTTCATTAGCATATATATCCTGAGACCCTATCACAACACCTGGCCATTGCAGGTATTAGATAAGCCACTGTTGAATGTATGCATGAAGGAATAGATAAATGGGCTGACAGAGAAGAAAAAACCCAGTCTTCTTTACCATCTCTGTCTGAACTCGAGGTGGAGGTAAAGAGGAAGGCCTTTGAGTTTCACCAAGTCCTCTCCTATCTCAGGGCCTTTGCATTTTCTGACTTCACACACCTGATCCCTTCCTTCTCTCAGGTGTCTGCTCACCATATTGAAGAGCTCTACTGACCACTCCTTTTTTTTTTTAAGCTTATTTATTTATTTTGAGAGAGAGAGAGCACGAGTGAGGGAGGGGCAGAGAGAAAAGGAGAGAGAGAGAGAATCCCAAGCAGGCTCCACACTGTCAGCACAGAGCCTGATGTGAGCCTCGAATCCATGAACCATGAGATCATGACCTGAGCCCAAACCAAGATTTGGATGCTTAACCGACTAAGCCACCCAGGCATCCCTCTACTGACCACTCTTTTATTTTTTTAAATTTTTTTTCAACGTTTTTTATTTATTTTTGGGACAGAGAGAGACAGAGTATGAACGGGGGAGGGGCAGAGAGAGAGGGAGACACAGAATCGGAAACAGGCTCCAGGCTCCGAGCCATCAGCCCAGAGCCTGACGCGGGGCTCGAACTCACGGACCGCGAGATCGTGACCTGGCTGAAGTCGGACGCTTAACCGACTGCGCCACCCAGGCGCCCCACTACTGACCACTCTTAATCACATAGATGCCCCTATCATTTATTTCTAGGAATTTAAGGAAATACTTCAACACTATTTTCTCCAAATATTGCCCCAAATATTGGAATGTTTTTTACTAAGTTGATGAAATTAATTACTACGTAGCCTCCCTCAGCTTGATGCTAAAGCAAGTTGCTTCAATCATTTATCACTGCATTACAAGCCACCTATAACTCGAGTGGCTTAAACCAGTTTATTTTCTCATGATTCTACAATCTAGGTGAGGTCCTATGGGGCAGGCTGATCTACGTGGCTGGTAGGGCTAGAGGCTGGGGGTCAGCGGTGGGAGTGTCTACCTGAATGCATTAGTACTCCTCCATCTGCCTCTTCAGGAGGTGTTTTGCAGCAAGGCAGCTGGGTTCCAAGAGGGAGCTGAGTCTATGAACTCAGAAGCTGCTGATTACTTGAGATTCAGCCTTGGCAGTTATACCTTGTCACCTGTGCTACATTTTGTTGACAAAGTCAGTCACAGGGCCACCCCAGAATCAGGCACAGGTAGGGGGATGGGAGGAATGGTCTCCACCTCTCAATGGATGATTGGGAAAGAATTTGTGGTCATCTTTAATCCATCATCTTTAATCAATTCAGAAAGGCAATCATTTTGACTTCAACTCTTGTTGATGGAAATGTTTCTAAGAAAATATTAGTCCTACAAGTAGATTATAATGGGCCTACTGTCCTCAATGGTTAAAGGTCTTTTGGAAACTCAGGGTTTCTGTTCTTCATTTCAATGATTATTTCTAAGTTTCGGTTCTAGCCCCAGCTCTGTCACAAGCGAACTAGTCTTATTATCTTGGGAAAATCACAGAGGATTTTAACACTTGTGTTCTTACCCACAAAGTGAGGGTATGGAGTTACACGACTTCTGTTTTCATATTCAGTTCTAAAGCACTGTGATTTTATCATTTCACGTAGAAAGTACAGGAGATTGGACTACAACTGTGATAAATTCAAGACATACCCTGTATGCCCAAATTTCTTGTAAGAACTTTTGTTTGCTTATGTATGTTATTTCTCAGAGAATGGAAGTATATAGCATTTGTTAGATGGCTGGGGGGGATAATTTTTTTTTTTCTAGATAAACAAAGTGAACAAGTTTGTTGCTAGTTGAACCACTCTGAGGGAGGATAATCATTAAGTTCAGCTAATCAAGTTATGGTAGACAATGGTAGGTGTCCAAACCCATTTTCTCATCTTCTCGGACACATAGCAGAACTGGATTTCCCAGCCCTCCTTATAGGTAGGCGTGGCCATGAGACTGTGCTTTTACCACTGAGATGGGAGTGCAGGTCCTGTATGTCCTTGTCCCCGTCTGTAGGCTGGACTGAAGATAACCTCCTCCCTGAGAGTGACCTTGAAAGCCCCTTCTGGAAGATGGCAGAGTCTCTATCATTGTGTGTCCCTGGGCAACTGGGGGGTGGGGGGGAGGAAGGGCTGACCTGTTCACCTGTCCATTACTGTAGTAAATGAACTTTGTTGTGCCTGAGTATTTAAAAAAATTTTTTTTTAATGTTTATTTTTGAAAGAGAGAGAGAGACAGAGCATGAGCAGGGAAGAGGCAGAGACACAGGGAGACCCAGAATCCGAAGCAGGCTCCAGACTCTGAGCTCTCAGCACAGAGCCCAACACGGGGTTCGAACCCATGAACCACGAGATCATGAACTGAGCGAAAGTCAGACGCTCAACCTGCTGAGCCACAACCAGGCGAGTTGTGCTTGAGTCTTTATTATTGTGCATGTTTATTTGCCACAGCAGTTTATAATACATATATTTCACTGTGTTTTTCAAGATGCTTCAAAATATTTTACTTCTACTCTATTGGCTACAAAAAAGAACTAAATACTTTTCTGTTGGAACATCTTCAAGGTTAAGATGATGTCCACAGTATCCTAGGTATCTCCTGAAGCCAAGTCTTAGACACTCAGCTATTTTCAGAATATGCCTTGCTAGTGTACTTTATACCCCTCCTCATCCCTGCCACCCAGACTTCCCATCAGCTTTTAGTTATTTATTTAACAAATATCACTTTGGGCATCAATTATGTACCACCAGTGTCATTGTTGCAAATAGATCAAGCTGTGCCCTTATAAGCTTAGAGGGGGTTAGTGGCTTCAGGAGGCTTCTTGGTCAGCCATACTAACTATCCCAGTGCCGTCTCGAAACCCCAGCCCCCGCCCCGCCGGTCAATAAACTTGTTCTAATAATTGTGTTTACCATATAGTTGAGCTATCTCACTGAAAGTTTTTTAAAAACTATTTCTAAAATGGGTCACATATTCTTTTTTTTTTCAACTCTGTACAGAATGCAATTCAACCTCGTTATCACTATAATTGCATTGTGTGGAAATACAGTAATACATCAAGGGGCAATGAGGTGCAGAGAACTATTTACCCCATATAAGATGGGCTCAGATTGCCATGCACTCTGAACCCTTGTGTCTTCATCTCTGTTGGGTTGTCACCCCTCCGCCAGAACCCATTGTCACCTTGCAGTTGGCTCCACATAGCTACGAAAACTGAAAACTCCTATTTTCTTGAATGGGGGGTTCTAATAAGAGTGACAAAGTGAGAGGGCGTGTGGCTGTTGGGACCTTGGCTTGGTGATGCTGCTTCAGCTGCTTAGGAAACTTCCTTTATCTGTTGCCTCCTGAGCTGTAAGCAGCTGAGGTCGATGGATATTTGATTTTTGTACCTGAGCCAAAATCTTGCCTGATGTTTGCTTTATTATTCTGCTTTTATCCTTGTGTAGAGGTGTTCACACTTTGCAGAGAGGGGGATAAAGAGATTAATTGCCAGAAATTCTGTCAGACTTGGGACACCTTATGAAAACAGCATATTTCAGAGAAATTTAAAGAAGTGTGATGGTGGAGAAAAAAGAAAATAAGAGTTCCAGTGCTCCATGAAAGCTGATGTCCAGGGAGCCGGCCTAGCCTGGGGAAGGCTTTGCATAAGGAGAGACCCTGGGGCCTCAGTGGAAGAATTCCAGGAGGGGAGTCTCAGGTGACTCTGATGAGGGTAGTTTTGCTTCGAAATTTTAAGTTGGGCCTAAAGTCCAGACAGATAGGATTTTGCCTTCTCCCTGGGGATTGTGGTAAATAACTGTGGCATTGACTTAGGGGAGACACAAGTGGTTACACTGGAAAGTGGAACTGTAGTTGACTCTGAAAACCTACTTTATGGGTTAACCAGTGCCCAGTCAAAATGACTAATAATTCTGGGACTATAATTACCCACCTGTAGGCCTTATTTTTGTCCTCCAAACTTTCTGTTTTTCTGTATTTTACAAATGTTTAATAATGAGCATGCATTCCTTTTATAATAAAAAAAAATCCCATTAACTTAATTAGAAAAAAATTACCCACCAGGTGATGGGTGTTTTCTCATTAATTTATCATCAGGCATCATAATCTGGCTTCGCGATCTCCGCCCACCCAGGAACAGTTATTTTTTTGTGCTCTCCATGGCTGACCCCGGCGGTGGGGGGGGGGGGGGTGAGGTGCAGGGGGTGTGGTAGGGCAAGGAGGTGATAGGAAGAGTGAAGGGAAAGATTGCTTCCCAGAGCACTGTCTGTGAAGGCAGCCCCATTGCACCTCCTTCTGAGTGGGAGCAGGCACGCATCAGCAAGTGACTTTTGGTGACTTCAAGGGGAAAGGGGAGGGAAGGAAGCAGAGGTTCCACTGAGGGTGGGGGGGAAGCTCTCTGAGTGGCTGGTTTTGTTACACTACGTGCACCATCACCGATGGCCTTACATTTGGAGATCTGGGTCTGGTCCAAACGGGAGCCTAGAAGAGAAGTCTAAAACCGTGCTGCCTATCTCTATGCGGTATGGTTCCTGCAAAGGTGCCAGGATGGAGCAGGCAGCCCAGCCTCCCCCACCCAGGACCATGTTCTAGCTTCAGCTGCTGGGCTATTGGGTAGATTTGTTGGGTAGATCCGTTCGGGTACTTCCAGAAAGGTCACAAAGTCTTCCCCTGGGTTAGCCCTGACGTCGGTGTTTGGGGTCCCGAGTGGAGCCTTGGGAAGACCTGACGTGATTTACTCAGCGTAAATCAAATCATTCATTTTACTTTTTACTCATCTGAGAGAACGACGCAATCCTTGCCAGCTGAGTGTCCCGAAGAAAATGTCTTTCATTTCTCTGAAATGGGGTGCGATTCAGGGATTCTAATATCGCACACCACAGGTGGGGGAAAAGGAGTTTGGTCACAGTTGGTCCTGAGACTCAGAGGACTGCAGATGAGGATTGCGGAGACAGTGCAAAAAGAAAATATATCATCCAAGGGGGAAAAAGTATCTGGAATTTGGAAGAATGTTCATACTCTGAAAGAGACACTCATGCAGTAGGTATAGCCAATGCATGACATCTTCATAATAATCATTCCATTAGTGATTAACTTCACATTGTGCTTCAGTTAGTTAATTGTAGCCTTTTCCTGTTTCTGGCTCTGGTGTTTAAAGGCAAAATGGGCCCTTTGTTATGCCCTCAGAGGAACTATTTACACATTTTGATTTGGCAAAGAACAGCTCATTTTTCTGGGCCCTTCTGGCTTTTTTATTGGAATATGCAAGCAAAACTGGCTGAACTTTCAAATATCAGCTACAGCCTAATAATCACTGGAGCATTTCTTGCTTTGCTCTTCTCGAAGGGCTATATTTATTATAAACCAAGTCAACATTCTGCTGCAGAAAGGTCATTGTCTCACTGGTACATTGGCTTGCTTACCAATAGTCCCAGAACCAGAGCCCCTCTGACATTGATCATTCAGCTTTGCAGGCATCCTAGGCTGGAATGTAGTTCTCTCCCCCAGAGAAGGGTCCCCAGGCTTCATGGGGCGGGGGAGGTTGTGAGCAAAGTCATCAGCCCCTAGGAAGGCATCCTGACCTCCCCAGGACTGAACTTTCAACCTCTTGAGCTGACAGTTAGTGGTGGATGCACAAATTTTGTTTGCGACTAATTGCAGCTTGTAAATGGAGCATTGTGGCCCCGGAAAAGAGCCAGCAGTCTCTCTCCTCAGGGTCACCCAAGTGGAATCTGGACACAAGAAAGCCTGTCCCCTAATGGGCCTCCTCTCCAGCCCTTCCCAACCTCTGGGCCCTGGGCTCTCCTCCTTCATCAAGTTGAGAGCTAGAGGGCACAGCGGGGGACTCCTCTCCCACTCTTCTCCTCCAAATGCCAGGCTATTCATAGCAACTTACAGCTCCCTCAGGAATTCCCACAGACCAACTTGCCAGGGCGGACTATTGTCTCCCCACCCGGCAGCAACGGTATTTCACAGACCCAAGGACACACACGCCATCTCAAAGCACAAAACGCCCGGCAAACCATCCACAGGGGGTTCACCAAGGAAACCCCTGGAAGTTGAGAGGAGGAAAAGCAGAGACAAGTAGCAAGGCAGATAAGATTTTCCAGCAGACTGCTTATTTTTAGTTTCACAAAGCAGCTGTGCTTTGTAAATGACGAATAAGCCGGAGAGTGGCTTAGAACGTGCAGCTACATTTCCATTCATCGGAGGCAGGACGAGGGCTGCTCCCGGCATCCATGCGCAGAGCACAGCTGGCTGCAGTGTGAATCGTGGATCTCACGGGCCAGGCGAGACCATCGGCTCTAAGACAAAAGGGGTAGCCAAGGGTGACTGTCTTTGTTTTCTCTGATAGTCTCATTGGACTGAGGTGGTAGCTAATATCATCCTGTATCCTTGGACCATGAAAAGAACATAAGGAACTCTGTGAAAGTGTAGAGTGAGCTTCCCAGGCAAGCATCATATTGTTCTCAGTTAATCAAATTTGTCAAATTGTTCCCAGTGCCTTAGAGCTAAAGGGTGATACTTAGGACCACAGTAAACAAATCCCCAACCATCTGCTCTGACAGCTGTTGGACCTTGAGCAAGAACTTGTACCCGTGGAGTCTTTTGAGAGCCCCTAGGCAGGGGATGGACTAGAACGAGCCAATCATCAAGTGGCCAAAGGTTAAAACCACCAGCAGCCCTGGGATATCTACACCCAGCTAGAGGGGCTCCAAGGAATGAGCTATGCGAACAGAATTTCTCTTTCGCCGAAGCCTCCAAACACCCCACTTTCTGTGTCTGCTGGAAATTTCCTCAATACCTTCAGCCTGGCCTTAAAAAATCGATGCAGTTAGTGAACTGCTTAGTTGAAACTGAACACGTCTATCGATGCTGCAACGAGAGCTGTGCACTTCCAGCCAATTTAAAGAAATCTGCTCGGATGATCTGTTCGATTCTGTGCTTTCGAGTGCGAGGGCTCCGAGGATTAGCCCGCAGTTGCAGTAAATTATTTCTATGAAAGTTGTTTGCTTCTAACAAGTTAGTCTCTGTGTGCCAATTCCATTAGGCCAATTACGTTTCATTAACAATGTTAGAATAGGGTGACCAACTAGCCCAGTTATCCTGAGACTGCCCCAGTTTTAAAACTAAAATCCTGCATCCTGGGAAATGGCTCATCCCCAGAGGAACCAGGATGGTCTGTTACTATCTACCAAGGTGTTTGTCTGCCAATAAGTCAAATTCTCCTAGTGAATTTGAAAAGGGCAGCAACGTAACGGTAACAATGTAATCGACTCTGAGTTTCTGCGTTTAAAATCATCTTAGGGCACACACTGAAAGGGGGACGTCCGAAAGTGTTAAGGGGGGTCTGGCTGCTGGGGGTCTATTTATTTTGTAGTTATCCAAGAGTACAGGGACCCTTTGTGTCACCTGGCGGGCGAGGGAGCTTAGCACCCAAGTACCCCACGCTGAGTCACTACATGTGGGTATTTAATATCTAGTGTTTTCATCTTTCTTCTGTGTCCTCAATTTCTGATAAGGAAACAAACTCACAAGACAGATTTTTATAAATGTTTTCTTGGGACATTTTGTATTTCCATTTGTACACTTTTGGGCACTTGGGAAACGTATGAGAAAGAGATAAGATAGGAACAAATATTTTAATTGTGTAAACCTCTCTTTTCTTTTACTGCCTTCTTAGGAGATCAAAGTCATTTTGTATGTTACTACCTATCCGTATCTAAACTTACACTCGACTTTATGTATTCTACCCAATTTGACCTAAGTCAGTGCTTTAAAATTTTTTTTTAATGTTTATTTATTCATTTATTTTGAGAGCGAGAGACAGAACGCGAGCAGGGGAGGGGCAAAGAGGGAGACACAGAATCCGAGGCAGGCTCCAGGCCCTGAGCTGTCGGCACAGAGCCTGACGCGGGGCTCGAACTCACGGAGTGTGAGATCATGACCTGAGCCGAAGTCGGACGCTTAACCGACTGAGCCACCCAGGCGCCCCTGTCAGTGCTTTTTTAAACTCAAATGTGCCAACGGACCACCTTGGGGATCTTGTTACATGGCAGATTCTGATTCAGTAGGTCTGGGGTGAGGCCTGAGAGTTTGCATTTCCAGGTGACGGTGATGGTCGAAGGGCCACAGTTTGAGTAGCCAAGTCCTAGGTGACCAGATCGAACTTTGCTCTTCCCTTAGGAAATTTTTTAAAAGGGGAAGAAAAACATTTAAAAGGAGTGGAGGGAGGAAATTGTGCTTTAGATCTTCACAGATGATGCCTGTTGAAACAGAGAACTCTGTGTGCTTAGCAGGCAAACAAATGCAATTAGAATCGAACCCAAACATCAGCGTACCTAGGAAAGGAAGGCAGATGGGAGGAAGTGGAGGGCAGTTAGGAGGGCCGTGGCAATTGCCGTGTCTGTGGCTGGAGGGGGGCCACTCTTCTTCAAAGTCCTGGCACCTGCCTTTTCTTCCACCGCTTTCTTTCCCGGACCTTAGCAGCCAGGCCTTTCCTTCCGAGAGTCGCTCAAGTGTAAGCAGTACTTTTGGTATGAGGCAGGGAAATGTTTCATTCTCTTTCAATTGGTTGCAAGAACCCTGCAAAAAGATCCATTAAAGATGAAAAATGAAGCATGCTCTGAAAAATGTACCAATCTTTTCATGTTGCTTATAGTTTATTGTGTTTCTGAAGACACAAAAACAGATAATGAAATGCATAAGTAAGTAGAAGAGGAAATATCATTAAGTCAAATGCCTGACAGAAAATGGATTCTAGTAAATCACATGCAGTTCTGATATTGTTTTACAATAAAAATTGTTAATGCAATTCAATGAATTGCTGTTGCTCACAGCCCCGGTTAATGAGATGACACATTTAGGGGCAGAAAAGGAATTCTGGGATTAAGTGTTTTAATTATTTAAGAACAAAATACATGTGCCTCCGAAACGGATGAGATGTTATTCCCCAAATTGCATCACTTCTGACCTTGGGAGAGTTTCCATCTTTTTCCCTGAAGAGGAGGATCGAATGTGGAAGATTAAATTGTCACAAAGCACCAAACAAACAAACAAAATCCTCCAACGTATGCTTATGTTCCATGGGAAGTATGTAGCCAGGGCTCTCTCCAGTATGACTTGTACTTACTGTCCTTTCGGGGGGTTTTCGGCTAAAATAGAAAACCCTTTTTTCTTATAGGTCATCGCAGCAGAAATGACCCAAATCATGCTCCATGTTGCTCTGTGTGTTCACAACGGAGGAGTGTGTCATTGGAACAAAGAGATTTCAATATTTTCCCCTTCCCTAGGAACCTGCCTCTGCTCAATTGTCTCCCTTATTGTTGTTTCGCATGGCCAGCTGCACATAAGCGTTCCTTTTGATCTGATGTCCTCAGATGCCCTGTTGCACGGTGACATCCTAGGGAGCGGAGCTGTTCATTTGCTCGTCACCAACACAGTCCAGTGCACCGCACTCCAGTTCAGCTGGACAGCGCTCCGTGCTGCTTTTGTGTCTCCAAAGGGAGGAAATTCAGTCGCATCTTAGACTTGATTTCCTCTCCTTTCCCTTCATACGGGTGTGTGTGGGCTGCTGGAGGGGAGGACGAAAGGGGGACATTGAAAGAGGACCAGTTTTATTCTTGTGGCCACATTCATGTTCACCTCGGCTCGGAACCTCGCACACACCTCTATCTCCTCGAGCCTCCACAGATTGGACTTTGTCACTGCGGGCGAGCATAGCTCACAGGCGGTGAGATTGTTTAGTGTCCCTCCTGGTTTTCTTTCCTTTATTTTGCTCAGTCATTTGCACAGCTTCATGTAATCATTCTATTTATATGTCGTTTGCGCTCTTACCCCTGTAACTTCCCCCCCGCGTTTCCCTGTTCGCGGCTACTGATCTGCACATTTCCTACGACTGCCCAGTCACATCTGACTCTGGGCTCTCCGTGCCTGAGGCACGGGCTCCTTCGGTCACTCAGACATTGAACAAAGTGTCTCCGAGTGCCTTCTATCCAGCAGGCACTCTTGTAGGTGAACAAAATGAAGTCCTTGGCTTCTTCCTTTCTAGTGGTGGGTGGAGAGAGCATCAAACAACAAGCAAATAGAAGGGTACTACCTCAGATGGTCATAAGTATTAGAGAGAAGGATGCACGAGGTAAGGGAGATGAGTCCTGCAGGGGGTTGTGGGTGTGGGTAGTCAGGGAACCCCTCATCTGGGCTGGCTGGATGGGTTTCACACAACCCCAGGGGTTGCCTTTTCCCTTCTGGCTGTTACACATCCATGGAGTTGTGAACATTTCCTAGCAGACGGTACCAAAGTGTTTGAGGATAGTGGTGGGCTTTGATAAGGGTGACATTTTAGCAGAGACCTGGGGAGAGTGAGGAAGTGGGTCACACGCCTACCTGAGGGAAGAGTATTTTAGGCAGAAGGAACAGCAAATGTGAGGCCCTGAAGCAAGAGCAATTCTTGGTGTGTTAGAGGAACAAGGCCAGTGGCTGGAACAGAATGACTGAGGGGCCAGGTGGTAGGAAGTAAAGTTGGGGTGGAGGAGGGTCGATTGCGGCGGGTCTTGGAGACCACTGTAAGGCTTTGTCTTTCATTTTAATGGAAACGGAAAGTAAGTGGAGAGTTCTGAACTGAGGAGTGACATGATTTGATTTGTCAATTTTAATGATCACTACATTGAATGTATATATTCAATGTAGGGGACAAGAGTGCGAGAAGATAATGATGAAGCCATAGTGATTCTGATTGCTGAAGATGGTGATTGGCCCAAGGTGGTAACAGTGGAAGCGGTAGGATATGCTTGAGAGAAGCCTTTGGTATGATTCTTAGGATCTGCTGACTTCTTGTGCATTGTGATGAGGGTCCCTGTTTTGCATGCCGGGTCCATTTCACCAATTAATATCCTACAATTAATATCCTACAGAGGAAATGGCAGAACCTCAGGGTTGGAAGGGTTCTTAGAAGCAGGACATCTAGGGGCGCCTGGGTGGCTCAGTTGGTTAAGCGTCTGACTTCGGCTCAGGTCACGATCTCACGGCTTTTGAGTTCAAGCCCTGCGTCGGGCTCTGAGCTGTCAGCACAGAGCCCGGAGCTTGCTTCAGGTTCCGTGTCTCCCCCTCTCTCTGCCCCTCCCCTGCTCATGCTCTCTCTCTGTCTCTCAATAATAAATAAACATTAAAAAAATAGAAAAAAAAGGAGGACATGTCGTGGAAGAGAAGTGAGAACAGAGATGCTTGCCCTGGTCTCCAAGTTGCATGGTGTCGAGTTTTGATGGGGCTAGATAAGGAAACGATTGATGCTTCATAGTAAATGCCGGTCCATTTGGAATTCAGAGGTCCCACGCTAGTAATCTGAAGGCGGAGGCTGGATCCTAGTGTGAAGTGGCACAAAATTTGAAAACTGCCAGTCTCACTGAATTCTCTTTTGGGGCCGTCTGTTCCAACTTCTCACACATGCAGGGATCCGCTGCCCAGCATCCCAGAGTGCATAAACCTAGACTTGACAACATTTCCAGTAGCAGAGTGCTCATTATTCTATGCACTCACCCTGTTGTTGGACAGCTTCAAGCTTCTGGAAGGTTTCTCTTGTACAGGGCTGAGATTCTTTTCTACCCTTACTGCCCTCTGGAGCTATGCTGGCCAGGAGAGGCAATGCAGCTATATCGGTTAACAGCATGGGCTCTGGAGCTGGAGGTCAGAATCCATGTTCTTTGTGACCTTGAGCAAGCTACTTAAGTCTTCCATGCTTCAGTTTCCTCATCAACAAGGTAGCATGTCTAAAGCACTTACAAGAGGACATGATACAGAATAAGTGCTTAAAACATGGTAATCATAATGATTCATCTCGTACATTGATAAGAACGTGAGAACCTGTCCTTCACAGATCTCATGAAGACGTGATTTTCGTGTTATTTGCCAACTGTCATTAAGTTCTGTGGCCCCACATCATCCCTGATAGCAACTTTCAGTGAAATCTTACAAAGAGGGCTGGTGTTCACCTTGGGCAGCAGGGAAAGGGGAATTACTCCTTACTCATTTGGGCTCAAACAGCAAGAAATCTGTTGGTTGGTTCTCTGGAATTTAGAAGTTAAGTCCATCTCAAATATTGATTCCCAAACCCCGTTTCACTTGGTAAGAAGAAGTCTTTCAGGACGCACTGAAGCAGTGTGGTGAAAAGTCTAGGTTTTGGAGTCTGTTTTTCAGCATTTGAATCTGGACCTCACACGTATTATAATTATTGATAATTTATTTAATAATAATGCTACTTTTCCTTAGGTTTGCTGTGAAGTTTTTTTTTTCTGTGAAGTTTAAATGAGACAATTATACAAAGTGCTTAGGACAATGTAGCAGATCAAGAAACATGAGCAACAATTTTAAGTTATGGAAATTAATTTCCAAATGAAGTCAATTCTTAAAAATGACCTGGTTTGAAAGTAACCCAAACCACATCTTGTGGGCTTCTGAGTCCATGTTAAGGAGAGAGGAAGAAAGGAAAATCAAGACTTGCTGCTCCTACCTTCTTGCCAAGGTGCAGGTCTTGGGGCTCAAGGAGGTGTACCGTTGGAACCACACAGAGCTGACTTCACGATCACGAGAAATGCAGGAGCCCCTGAGGTCGGCTTACCTGATACCCACCCATCAACTGAAAATTTAAAAATTTGTTGGAACTCGTGATTTGGTAGCAGGTATGTTTAAATAACATTTTTTTTTTTTTTTTTGCTGAAAACAAAAATAACACATTTTTATTATAGAAACAGGAAAGCATGAAATAACACAAAGAAACAAATTGTATATATTTCTATTACCTAGTAGTTGTCCCCTGTGAGGTTTTCTGCACAGCATACTAGGTGGGCAAGAGAGGGAAGCAGGGCTGTGCCTGTCTGGCCTATTTCCAAGACCCTAGCAGGGGACTCAGGGCCTGGTACAGAGGAGTGCTCAATAAAGAATGTTTGGATGAGGGGCACTTGGGTGGCTCAATCAGTTGGGTGTCTGACTCTTGATTTTGGCTCAGGTCATGATCTCACGGTTTGTGCGTTCGAGTCCCACAACAGCCTTTGCACTCAGTGCTTTGCACTCAGTGCTTTCTCTTCCTCTCTCTCTGCCCCTCCTGTGCTCTCTCTCTCTCTCTCTCTTGAAATAAATAAGGAATAAACTTTATATACAAAAAAAGAATGTTTGGATGAATGGCATATTATCATAAGAATTAATGTATTTCTGTCCCCACCAGGGATTCTAATTGCCAGGTAGATTTTTTTTCTTCATGGTTGTTTTACTTAATTGGGTCCCCTAAAATACTGAATTTGAAGCAAGCAGGGAATATAAGTAGATCCTAAATGTGCCAAGAATCACAGGTTCTTGTTTTTCCATCTAATGGTCCATAGCCTAAGAAGTGCTCATATGAATGGATCCAGAAGGCTGACCAGGCTGATCTCAAGTAGGTGGACCCTGCCCTGCCTTCTCATTTCTAGGCTCCAAAGGGCAGTGGTCCCTTAGCCTGGTCCCACCAGAAATCTCTTCTCCTGAGATTTTTTATTTTTTTTAATTTTTATTTATTTAAAAAAAAATTTTTTTAATGTTTATTTATTTTTGAGACAGAGACAGAGTGCAAGTAGGGGAGGGGCAGAGAGAGAGGGAGACACAGAATCTGAAGCAGGCTCCAGGCTCCGAGCTGTCAGCACAGAGCCCGACGCGGGGCTCGAACCCACAAACCACGAGATCATGCCCTGAGCCGAAGTCGGACGCTTAACCGACTGAGCCACCCAGGCGCCCGAGATTTTTTATTTTTTACCCTGCTCTCAATCATTGGGAAAGTTTTACAAAAATCTCAGAGAATTTTCTCTTCCATTCTGACTCAACTTTCCTTCCGATTGTAACAGGTACTACTTGTCGAATACTTAGAATAGGCCTAGTCCTATGGTAAGACACAAACGGGTGGTCTTCACACCTCTGTGTTGGCTCTAACTATTCCTATTTTGCTGACGAAAACAACGGAAGCTTAGAAAGGGGAAGGGATTTGCCCAAAGTCGCACAGTTTGTAAGCAGCAGATTCTAGTCTACGTCTGCCTGAGTCCCCAATCCCTGCTTCCACTGCCTTGATACACGGTCATTGGAGTTTGTGCAAGTTTGCGTGTGGTTCTCTGCATTTAGCTTCGTGTTATAAGCCTTTACCCAAACTATTCTATTACATTCGGCATTATCATTTGAAATGTCGAAATCCTATTCGGAGTGGATGTACCCTAATGTCCTCACTTGCTTACCGCTCTGTCGAACACCTGGGTTGTACCGAATGTCAGAGCAGAGATGCTCAGAGTTTGAAATTCAGAGAGTCAGGAAGAGTGTCTCGTTGCAGAGTCCCAGCAATGAGATGGAGGGAAAGAGAAAAACCTGTAGTGTGAAAGGACCAGATGGAAGCTGGATGCTAGGAGACTTGAGGCTAGCTAGGACCCAACATTTGGATCCCAGGAAATAACAGGAACAACGACCAAGAGAGCTACAGAAGAAGGAAAGGGAAGGTTCTAGACTTTTACATGTTCTTATATCTGGTTTTTGCCCATCTGGATACTTCATTGGGCCGAACGGTCCTTATTATCTAAATGACATGACCTGGTACAAGGGTTTGATCATCAGAGGCTGGGCCTAAGTGGGAGATAGTCTCAAATTTTGATCTGCTGCTATGATCTCTCTCTCCTGTGAAGAATCTGGAGGATGACTAGTGAGGGGTAAAAGAGGCTCTTTTTCCTGTCCCCCCTCCTCCCCTTCCCGGGCCTGGGGCTTTCTGCTCTCGGAGCCCTTGGCCCTGTCAGTGATTGTAAGAGAAGCTGTGCAGACTCCTGCTTCAGACACTGCCTGGGGCAGAGCACTGGACGCCCAGCCCCAGCCCTGCCTCATAAACAATGAAGAGCCTTCAGCTTCTCCACCCCTCCCCCAGCAGTCTGGGGCTACCCCTAGTGGCGTGGGGGTGGGAGACCAAGAGAACCCCAGTGCAGGAGGGCATAAGGAGGGAGGTAGAAGGGCACCGTGAAAATCAGACTTCTTTCTTGAACTCTGAGTTAAAATTCAGCCCTGCCATTTATCTGTGTAACTTTGATTTGTGTTACTTCGCCTGGTGGAACCTCAGTTTTCCCGTCTATAAAATGGTGATGGGGATCCCTAATTTACAGAATGCGCTGAAAGAATTCAGTAAAATTGAACGGTTGTGTTTGCCAATCAATACATGGGCGCTGATATTGATATTGCCCGCCTTGGTATCCAGAGGAACTACTTTCTTCTATTTTAAAACACTCCTGTTTTGATGTAATCTTCTTCTACTTAGTTAAATGGCTTCAATTATGCCTAGATTAATTTACTAACCCTCCCTTCCCTTCCTCTCCCCCAGAGGTTTTGTTCTTCTAGGTTCATGGTTTGGAGAATGGAGATGGAGGTCCTTTTTGTTTGAAGGATACTGGGGCCAGAGGTGACCCTCGGGTGACCTTCTGTTCTAGCTGGAGAATCTGAGTGTGCAGGAGGCACAGGAACCACGTGTGACTTTTTTGTTCATGAGTATCTAAAGGCACGTGTGAAGAAGCTATTCCAACATTTGCAAGGGAGAGAGTGCAATTCCCCTTTCTCAGGACAAGAGATTCTGTTGGCATTATCATGTTTTTAGTCTCGAGAGCCCAGAAGAAGAAAGTGGGACTCTGGGAGGAAAATGTGACCAGTAATTCCCAAAGAATTAACGCTACTCTGTGATCCGTGTGGTTGTTATTTGCAATACAGAATGACTGCAGCGGGTTTTGAACAATTTGGAAGAAAGAAAGAGAAAAGAAAGACATAGAAACCAGGGACAAGATGGTGGGATATTCTCTCATGAAGACTAAAAAATAATTCTCACCTAAAAGCGGATTGAAATGGCTGCTTGCAGCCTTTGGGAGAAACCGTGCACGCAACACTCAGAATATAATTACTCCACTTGGCAGTTCAAAATGCATCTTGTATTTTAAATTTTTTTTTTTCAACGTTTATTTATTTTTGGGACAGAGAGAGACAGAGCATGAACGGGGGAGGGGCAGAGAGAGAGGGAGACACAGAATCGGAAACAGGCTCCAGGCTCCGAGCCATCAGCCCAGAGCCCGACGCGGGGCTCGAACTCGCGGACCGCGAGATCGTGACCTGGCTGAAGTCGGACGCTTAACCGACTGCGCCACCCAGGCGCCCCATGCATCTTGTATTTTAAATAAAACACCTTATTATGGAAGGAGAAGAGTTAGGTCCCCAAAGCAGGAAGTGATGTGGGGGTTAAATTGTGCCTGTTTACCAAATGCCTGCTTCATCTTTTTGTTCCTTTACGAAGTTCTTCAATTCTTAGATGCTCAGTCTGTTTCTACTTTCAGGGGGAAATCCTGTCATTTCTCTTGTGACCATGGCAAGCCACTTCTTTTTTCAGAAGGTGGATTCAGACAACTGCAACTGTTAACACTTCAGTATAGAACTTTAGGACAAAACTGAAGAGAAAATTAAAGTACTGAATTGTTTCTAGACACTATTTGAATTTAGGAAATTTTAAATCACCAGTAATATCCCTGTTGAATTATTCTGGAAGTGATGGGGTTTACCTAAGTCTCAAAATCGTGCATGCAGTTCGTTTGATTGCTATGTTGATGTTTCCCACAAATAATCCCTCAAAGCTCAGCATCCATTTTTAATTTTTCCCCCAGATTAGAATTTAGCTTTTAAATAAAATTTGTTTACAGTTATTTAAAATTCCATGTAAATTATAGACACTCCAACTTACTCCCACTTAATTTCTCTGCCATTTTCACAGGCAATTTTTACATGCAAATTGTGTCACCCTTAACAACCTAGCCTTATTTTCTAATTTCCCTTTAATGGTTTTGTGTTCCAAGTTTAATTTAAGAATGGATTGCTTACATTTCACTTACAAATCTCCCTTCTAATCATTGTTATTAATATCACAATTTGGTTGTAATATCTGTAAGAGCACAAAATGTGTCCCCTTAAAGATGCATTTGCCAACCACTGGACTGCATACATTTCAATTACGACTCTCCCTCGTAATTATTATTATTAATATCACAATCACTATTGTAATATCCATAAGACTGCAGAAGGTGTCCTGTCAAGGGTGCATTTACAAACGGTTTTCCCAGTATCCTCTTAAGAAAAATGTGCCAGACTTTATCTAAATTCGACTTCTCCTACAATTTACATTAGGCAACACACGCCATCAATAAAACCATCAAAATGATCTACTGCATCGTAGACAAAAGTTATTGTGTCAAGTCGACACTAATCAGTTAATTCCAGTAAACCTTCAGATAAACAAAAGCTTGTTGTCTCTTACTGCTGTGTGTGATGGGCCCCTTGTATGTCCTATGGTTATGCCCATCTATAGAGATGTATCTGGCAGACATTCGCCCTGAGGCATCTATATGGAAACTGAGACAAGATCTATAGTTAATGATGTTGACCCTGACTCACCCAACAGAGACTGAATTCAAGTCCTCATAATATCTCGACAGCTGATATGTATACTGTGCTAATAATATTAACAATTACTATGCCACTGGGATTCCCCAGGCTCTGGCTAAAAAAAGCGATCTTAAAGCTTCTCCCTCCCCGATATGAGCTGATGTCCTTGTTTGTACCCATCATCAGCACCGTCTCTCCACGGAGACAAGGATGAATTTTTGAATGGGGAAAGGCTTTTCTTGATGTAGGTGTTTTGTATTAATGAGAAATTCTGTGCGAGTTAAACAACTTCTAGAAAAGCTGGTCATATCAGCGACGGTCTGAGGAAACGTGTAGTTACTATCTCCCTGGCAGACCGAGCTAGTACAAACGGGGAGAGAGAGTTAGCTTTACATGACTGTTGTTGACGTGGATCAGAAGGCATCCAGAATGTCAACAGGCCGTTTCTGACGTGGTTTTCCTTCGGACACAAAGGGCCAGTGCGCCAATCCCTCCCTGGCACGATGGGCGGCCGCGGAATCGGAAATCGCCCTTGGGTCTGCTCAGCTAGCTGCTGAGCCAGGACGAAAGTGAAGGCATTGAACCAGACCTCTTCTCCTTACCTGTTTTCTCCTCCCCTTCCTGCTTCTCATTCCTTTACAAAGACTGAACGGGAATGGCCACGGAGAAGCTTAGGATGAAATGTTGACAGGGGGCACTGTCAGAAATTAAATTCTGCCCTATTTTGTGTACTATTCTTGTGAGTCACATTTGTGAATAGTAGCGAGAGATTTAATGATCGCATATTTTTTATCTTATTTCCCTTCGGTCGATGGCAATTTTTTTCTGTTAATGTCAACTTAGAGCTCAAAGTAATTTAGTAATTGATTCTAAGCACAGCAGTTCGCCAATGGCAGCTCTCCATTTGTGGGGAATATCTTTGCTAATTTTATCCATCAGAATGAGATTACCATGCTAATCTCTCCTATCCTCATCTCTTGGTCATTTGGGACATGCTGATGCAAATGACTTATTAGACACAAGGCCTTCGTCCATCCCCAGGATGAGGGAAAGATGAAAGGAAGCCAAGATAAGGATATTATAATGCCTCAACACACACAGATGGTATGCATACCTAATACTAAAACGATAAGACCCTAAACTGGAAACCAGTAGAAAAACTAGTTATGACAAATGAAAAATGCGGCGGATCAAAATATATTAAATACATCGAAGGGAAAGAACAAAAAGAATTAAAGCAGAACAAATGCATCTGGGGACATGTAATTGGAAACCTAAACATTCAGTGGGCCGGAGAAACCTAGAAAGTCGTAAGTCAGGTGGAGGGAGGGGGGCACCCTTAATGAGATTAAGTGGAGAAAACCAAAATGGCTGTGTTAACAAAAAGATTGAGGCGATATCTACGGACACAATCTGTCTGACTGTTTTCAGTGAATGGTTACTAAGTTAGTGATTGGTTGTTCGTCTGATTTAATTAAAATGCTCAAACCAGGGTGAGCGTGTGTGGTAAAAATAGCCTGAAACTAGTTTGGGTTACACACACACAATAGGGTATTGTGTCACACAATGGGCTGAAAGGCCTTCCAAAGACATTGCTAGTAAATGGACACATTCTAAAATGCCTTGCTTTATGAAATAGCAAAATACTTAGAGGGAGTTCAGAAAAGATCAGTTTAAATAATTCAGGTAAGAGGGGATTTCAAGAAAGAAAAATTAGCTAATATAGTAGCTGGGTGAATGTTTATGAAGGCAGAAGACCCCCCAGAGAGATAAAAGATATTTCGCATTTCAGATGCCTGATGTGAGATCAAAAGAGGAAAATCTAGATATTAAGCAAATAAATAAATCCTGTCTTTGGTTTCCTCCATGAAAGGGAGGAGAAACTGACATTATGGCCATTTTATCCTCAAAAAGCCAAAACCTTATTACCAAAATAACAAAAATATATCATGAAAATGTAAACCAAATTATTTCCAAGTCCTAATCACAGGCCCAATTATTTCAACCGTTTTATACTCTGAAGTTGCTATATAACAATGTCAGTAGCCTAACAATAGGACAAAAACCTCCAATGCATGCTGGCTGTCACATCCCCTGAATCTGAGGCTGACATCACCCCTCCCAAACCAGGGTTTTTCCCCTGATTTCCCAGCTCTGACTAACAAGGCACATTTCTGAAACTCAAGAGTTACCTTTAGCTTTTCCAAGTCATGCGGTTGTCTTAGGGTCCTCCGCCTTGTCCTTCTCACGTGTTGTCCATTGCCAAGTGATACAGACTCTCGTCTAAAAAGTCTCTCCCTGTGTTTTCTTTTTTAAACGTTTATTAGTTTATTTTGAGAGAGGGAGAGAGAGAGAGAGAGAGAGGGAGCGGGAGGGGGCAGTAAGAGAATCCCAAACAGGCTCCGCACTGTCAGCTCAGAGCCTGATGTGGGGCTCGAACTCACGAATCGTGAGATCATGACCTGAGCCGAAGCCAAGAGTAGGATGCTCAACTGACTGAGCCACCCAGGCGCTCCTCTCCCTGTGTTTTCTATCTTCACTCCCAATTTCCTTATTTGGGTACTGATTCATTATTATTGTTCTCATTGTTGTCATTTTGAGGGATAAACTTTTCTTTGTCACTTTTTTTTTATGTTTATTTATTTTTGAGAGAGAAAGAGAGTGCAAGGCTGGGGGCGGGGGGGGGGGGGGCAGGGGAAGGGGCAGAGAATCCAAAGCGGGCTCTGCACTGAAAGCAGAGAGCCCAGTTCAGGGCTTGAATTCACGAACTGTGAGATTATGACTTGGCCCAAAGTCGGATGCTTAACCGGCTGAGCCACCCAGGCGCCCCTCTTCATGGTTACTTAGGGCAGTGGGTGAAGACCGGGATGGAAGGTACAGAACTGGACGCTGGATTCCTCCAGCTATCTTGTTTTATAGATTTGACTTTGGAGCCATGCATTTTACTTAATTATAAAACAAATTAAATCAAAAAATAAAGCTAAGATTCAAAAGCAAAATTAGCCAAACGATCCAAGTAGGTATCAGTTTGACGACATAACCACACGGAAGGGAACTGTTTCAAGAAGCTTTTAAACACAGTGATTTGACTGCTTTTGAGCCATTCTTGGCTATATTTTTGCTCTCAGCTCCCACTCTAAGTCATCACTCATCACTGCCAGATTACTGTTTGTTTTGAAAGCAAATTCCCAGGGGGGCTGGAACAAGGGTGAGGCAGGTAGAGGGCTCACCGAGGGTGCAAATTTTCAGGGGGCCATAAAACGCTCAGTAATCAAGATAAATATTATCTTAATGCAATATTTTCATATCAAAATTATTGCTGAACAGAATGATAAAATATAAAAATGTTAAGTAAAGAATAGGATCCAGCCCTGTTATTTGTCCAGCTCTGACTCACTTGCCTTACCTTAATCTTGCCCCTGATTTCAATCAAACTTTACAAAAAAAAGAAAGCAGAAAAGGGACTGAAGCTGTAGTTTGCTGATTTTATTTTGTTTTTAATATCACATTACAATATTATTGATCTGGATTACTGGGTTTTTGGTAGCCCTTAAATTGTGTGCCCAAGGTGAGTCGTTCATTGGCTTCCCCCTAGTCCCGGCCTGCCCAGTGGGCCCATCAAATCAAGTGCAAATTCCTCATCCTGGCATTTCAAGATTTTTTGACATGAGAGGTAGTATGGTTTAGTGGTTAACTTTATGGGGTTTGAGCTAGCCAGTCCTAAGTACAAATCCTGGCTTTGCTGCTCGCTGGCTGTGGCAAGTTTGGGCAAATGAATTTACCTTTTGGCTTCTCAGTTTCCTCATCCGTAAATGAGGATTAAATACCATTTACAGAAGACATCATTCTATTTTTCCAGTCTTCCCAGTTCCCTGCTACAAAAATGCACGACTCTATATAGTGTTTCATACACATGTTCTCATTTAAGCCCAATAATAACCTTGTCAGGGAGATATGATGCCGCTTCCCCTAGTCGGAACCTTCTTCTCCCTCAACTCCACGAGTTAAAATTATAGCCAACTTGCAAAGTCAGCCTCAAAACCGCCACCTGTTTGAAGCCCCTCTTAACTTTTTCACAACCATCCAACAATAACAAACACGCACTGAGGGCCTACTAGGTAGCAGTCATTTGGGATTCCACGGTGACCATGACAGAGATGGGCCCCATCCTTATGGAGCTGGACTCTAATGGCAAAATAGTGCGATTAGATGTTTCTGTCTCCTTTGATAAAATACTATGTGGTTAAATTTTTGCTCAATCCTGCCCCAATGCATATATACAAGGACTCCTAGGGACATCCAAGAAGGAATAAATCTTCAAAAAGCATTCCAAAGAGGATGAAGTGGACTCTTTACATCATGTATAAATGGGAGGATAACTTCAGAAATTTCCCAAAAAATATTTTGGGAAATATTACAGCAATGAAGTCTAGCAATAGGTAATCCACAATATCATGTTATTAGATATGCATGTACACATGCTTCTGCATACATTTAATTTAATCTATAAGATTAAATTCAACGTATGGTTTTGCCTACTAACATCCTGTGAGTTAGGGCTTAAAATCAAAACAACAATAACAATAACTACCATGTATTAAGCGCTTACCCTATGCCAAGACCTTTGTGACTATTATCTTGTTTATGCTCATAGTCATCTACGAGGCTGACATTTCTTTATTTTTAATATATTGTTAGCTCCATTTTGTAGGCGAATAAACTAAGGCACAGAGATGAAGTAACTTATTGAGAGTCCTTGTAGAACTGGGGTTTGAAGCCCAAGTCCGGCTTCAAAACCGATGTTCTTGGTACTACCCAGGGTATTTTTCTCCCATGGCCCCTCCGTCTAGTGTTCCGCTCTCCATTAGCCTTGCCTGAGTCATCCAATGTGTAGTCGTGCAGTCATTTCTAATATACATTCTCCCAAAGTGTGCAGTGAAAACACAACATGCCCCTCATGACAACGTAAATGGCCATCATCTCAGATGTGAAGGGGTTGATGGGGTCAGAACAGTTCTTTTTTGAAGCCGGCACGATCCCTGCACACGTGTCGCCTAAGGCTTTGCCCGTGTCTGACTGCCCAGACCACCTTTGCTGTCACTAACTTGCCAAGTGCAGAGTTCTTTCATTAAGTCTTAAAGAACTGAGAAATCAGTGAAATTACTGATAAATATAGAAGAGGGCAGGAGGACATTTTGTTGTTATTTTAAAATGCTTTATTGAGTTCACACCAACAGGAATATTTTATTTATGAATTTAATATAAATGCCATGAATTATATGCAAAAATACATGAAATCTGTGAACAGAACATTATCACTACTCAAGTTCCACATGGTTTAATTTTACCAATATCCCCCCTGGGTTCCTGGGAAGAATTTCAGTATAACATAATTATTTTCAGTTCAAAAAAAAATATTGACCGAGTTTCTACTATGTGCCAGGCGCTGAATCTCTAAGAGTGAATAAGACCTATGCCCACTCTCTCTTTTCTCTAACTTTGCCTAATATGGTCCTTTCTAACCTTCCTGATATGAATTGAAAGTCTATCTGTAATTCTACATTTTAATAATTCCCCAACCCGAAGTCAGGTAAAATGGTTCCCTAAGTAGCCTTATGTACTGGCTTTTGTTACAGAAGAGAGAACTCGGGGTCTATAGGCATTCCTAACTGAGCGTGGAACAAATTCCTAATGGGCCAAGAGTAAGCCTCAGAATCCTTCTTAACACAGCACTCCAAGCAGTCCCTAATGGACTGGGCATGGGAGGCGCCACTCCGCTTTTAAAGTTTTTCACTAAATATGTGAAATGCCATCCACTGACAGTGGTTACTATTGCAGCTACACTAACATTCAACATTCATTCCACAACGATTTATTGAGGGATATAATAGCTAATGTTATGGAGCTCTGGCGACGTGCCAGGCACCGTGCCAAGTGCCCTTCTTGCATTACTATTTAATTCTCATAAAAACCCCATGAAGTTAAGGTAGATGTTATCATCCACTGTAGTAGACAGATACAGATTAGTTTTGTTTTGTTTCCTGTCTTGCTCAGGACCCACTGTCCCTTCGTCTGCAAGTAGCAACTCAATTTTTCTTCCAAGAACTGTCCAACAACGACCTCAGTCTGTGTAGTCAGGTGACATTGATTCCGTGCTTAACGCCAGCACTAGGCACATGACTCAAGCCTTGCCGGTGAAAACATACATCTTCTTAGCCACAGCAATTGTTCAAAGTTGGGCTGGGACCCAAGTGGGACCAATCACAGGCAAAGAGAGCCACTCTGGGGACTTTTGCTGGGACTCCTGGCAAAGAGGCACTTCCTTCCCTGCGTTTGTTAAAGCTGTTTTTATAAACTGGGAATGAGCTGTTGTGGCCATCTCGCCCCTTCTTGGAGAGATCCTGGCTAAGAATGTGGGCAGTACAGAGGAACGCAGAACTCAGAAATGGAGAAACAATTCCCACGCCAGAGTTTGAGAACCTCAAGTTGGCCACATCTGAAAGGAACTCTTTAGCTTTCTTCCTCTGCTTCTGCAGTTATGCAGTTGTAGTAGCTAGTGAATCCCAGTGTGTGTGTGTGTGTGTGTGTGTGTGTGTGAGAGAGAGAGAGAGAGAGAGAGACAGAGGGAGATTAATAAGCCAATTTGGTTTAGGTTTTCTGTGTCTTACCACCAAAAGACTAACACAACCCCATTTTACACATGAAAAAAAATTTTTTTATTGTTTAATTTACATCCAAGTTAGTATATAGTGCAATCATGATTTCAGGAGTAGATTCCTTGATGCCCCTTACCCCTTTAGCCCATCCCTCCTCCCACAACCCCTCCAGCAACCCTCTGTTTGTTCTCCATATTTAAGAGTCTCTTATGTTTTGTCCCCCTCCTTGTTTTGATATTATTTTTGCTTCCCTTCCCTTATGTTCATCTGTTTTGTCTCTTAAATTCCTCATATGAGTGAAATCATATGATATTTGTCTTCTCTGACTAATTTCACTTAGCATAATGCCCTCTAGTTCCATCCACATAGTTGTAAATGGCAAGATTTCATTCTTTTTGATTGCTGAGTAATACTCCATTATATATATATATATATATATATATATATATACCACATCTTCTTTATCCATTCATTCATCGATGGACATTTGGGATCTTTTCATACTTTGGCTATTGTTGATAGTACTGCTATAAACATTGGGGTGCATGTGTCCCTTTGAAACAGCACACCTATATCCCTTGGATAAATACCTACTAGCGCAATTGCTGGGTCGTAAGGTAGTTCTAGTTTTAATTTTTTGAGGAACCTCCATACTGTTTTCCAGAGTGGCTGCACCAGTTTGCATTCCCACCAGCAGTACAAAAGAGATCCTCTTTCTCCGCATCCTTGCCAACATCTGTTGTTGCCTGAGTTGTTACTGTTAGCCATTCTGACAGGTGTGAGGTGGTATCTCATTGTGGTTTTGATCGGTATTTCCCTGATGATGAGTGATGTTGAACATTTTTTCATATACATAAAAACTTCTAAAGTTACAGAAGGTAAATGATGTGTCCAAGGTTATATAACTGGACAGTGGTAAAACAGGCTTAGCCCTCAAGTTGGTATTTAATCATTCCGCTATTCTATTCAGGCCCTGTGATAGAACTTTCTCTCATACTCAAGACTGAGTATTGAAACCATAGAGTTGGTATTAAACATGACAGGGTTTCTGCAAGGCTTGAGGACTAATTTCCAGACAACTGAGGTGGAAGATATCAGCTGCAACAAAGTTGGCCGTGGTGAAAGGAATGGCGGCCAGACCCTGGGTATCAGGGTCTGGACAAAGGGCTTTGTCCTGCGAAAGGAGAGGAATGTATGTTTCATCTTTGAAAGTGGTAGAACTCTGGAAATCTAAGCATTCTGTTTATGTTTGTGGCTTTTGGGTCAGAGATTTATTTATAGACTATAAAAGAAGAAATTATTTCCTAGGTCTCAGAGTATGTGGAGAGCTTATCAGAAGCTTCTTTTATTATTTTAAGAGTCCTTGATAGCTCAGTAACTACCTTTTAAAAAATCCCATAGGGCCAAAAGTAAAGGATACGATCTAAGTTCTCTAAGAAATTATTTATTCCTAAAGGTAACAAAATAGAACCTCAACCTTATGTAAATCTTTGAAAAGTTTGGTAATTACCCCAGATAAGTAATAGCTTACATACAGTCTGTGTATCTTTCAAATCCAAAAACTTTTTTTTCAATGTTTTTTGTTTTTTAATTTATTTTTGAGACACAGACAGACTGTGAGTGGGGAGGGGCAGAGAGAGAGAGGGAGACACAGAATCTGAAGCAGGCTCCAGGCTCTGAGCTGTCAGCACAGAGCCCGATGAGGGGCTCGAACTCCTGAACTGTGAGATCATGGCCTGAGCCAAAGTTGGACACTTAACCGACTGAGCCATCTAGGTGCCCCTCAAATCCAAAAACTTTTAAATGTATCGAGACATACTTAACTCCTGGTGGAACTAGGTCAAAAACGCTCAGTTAATCATTAATTAAAATTTGGCTGTTACCAAAGTGAAAAATAAAATTCTCTAACCCAGCCCTCGGAGAACTGAAACATATTCAACATATGTGGACTTGGCAGGTCTGCAAGCATTTGGTCAAATACTCATTGCCTCATTTCTAGGAAAAAAAAAAAAAAAGGTTCGTTTGGTAATCTCAATCTTCCTTCAAACAGATTTCTCAGTGTCTCAATTTTTTAATGCTTTCTAAAATTACTTGAATTAATTGTCCTTTTTTTCTGGACTAGGATATCTGAAAAATATATGTAAGAAAGGTGGGAAGAAGTACCCAACATAGAACATATTCTCTGACATTTTTTTTTTTCTGCAGAGAATTGGCTGGAAGATAAAGCATGCCTGGAGGCAGAGGGATGGATTCAATGGCTTCTTAAAGTTCTTGGCAACTGGGTATGTCTAGGATCATGATTATGATTATGCTTATTTATTAACATTTATACTGGGCCATTTTAGTTGATTAGCACAATGCAATTACTAAAAACCTGCAGTTAAAAGTTCTGGGAAATGTCTGTAATGCTAGGAAGGGCTATATATGATATCATTTCTGATTTTCAATGATTTAATTAAAATAAACAAGCATATTACCTCCATGTTACAACAGTCTCTTAGCATAGTGTCCAACACGACAAAGAACCCAGTCTATTGCTTAAAGTGGGGCAAGGATAGTTGGTTAGCAATCTCAAGTTTTTTGCTAATTACACATAGAATGCTTCTCTGTTCATAAATCAAGAAAGAGATATTCTCTTAAAGTGCAGGGGCTCTGGAAGACCTGAACGTGGCAGCCAGTTTGCTCTCTTCCTGTCTCCAATGGGTCTAGTCTTGTGGCCACAGCCTCCCTCTGGTCTGGAGCAAACTTCAGTGGAGGCTGAAGGGATAGCAGCCCATGAAGTGGACCAGAACAGAGGATCCTTAACCAAAGACCTTCTGTGGTTTTGAAATGCTGCCGTGAGCAGGGCACCTGGGTGGCTCCATCGGTTAAGTGTCCGACTCTGGATTTCGGCTCAGGTCATCATCTTGCGGTTCATGAGCTCTGACAGCGGACAGCCTGCTTGGGATTCTCTCTCTCTCTCTGCCCCCCACCAACCCCCCTCCCCACTCTCTCTTTCTCCTCTCTCAAAAATAAATAAATAAACATTTAAAAAATAAAAAAGAAATGCTGCCATTAGAGATTGATCTGTCTGAGGAAGACTTTATTTCTTAGTAAAATGCAATTTACTCTGAAACTTTGAACCTAGTAAGGGTTATCACCTACAAATGAATGATTATAGATTAATTTATACATCATTTCTTTAGAGCAGTGGTTCTCAAATACAGTCTGGAGATCCCTGGAAATCCCCAATGTTCATTGAGGGGTCTGTGGGTCAAAACTATTCTTATATACAGATACATTGTTGACTTTGTTCGTTCTCTCTCAAGTGTACAGTGAAGTTTTCTAGAGGTTACATGACATGTGATTGCAGTTTGCAAGCAGAAGCAGATATGAGTCTCCAATAAGAAGACTTAATGAGTCTTCTATTAAGCCAGATATTAAACAAAAACTTGCAGTATTTTGTAATGTATATAACGTTTTTATATTTATATGATTTTATTTCAAAGTAATATGCTTTTAAAAGATTTTATTTGTAGGGGCGCCTGGGTGGCTCAGTCGGTTGAGCGTCCGACTTCGGCTCAGGTCACGATCTCACGGTTCGTGAGTTCGAGCCCCGTGTGGGGCTCTGGGCTGATGGCTCAGAGCCTGGAGCCTGCTTCAGATTCTGTGTCTCCCTCTCTCTCTGCCCCTCCCCCGTTCATGCTCTGTCTCTCTCTGTCCCAAAAATAAAATAAAAACGTTAAAAAAAATTAAAAAAAAAAAGATTTATTTGTAAGTAATCTCCACACCCAGTGTGGGGCTTGAACTCACAACCCTGAGATCAAGAACAGCCATGCTCTACCAACTGAGCCAGCCAGGAACACCTGTAATGTATATAATTGTTGAATTATATACACCCAAAGTTTGGGACATACAACATACTGATTTTGTAATTTTGTAAGTCAACTATACCTCAATTAATACACATTTTAAAAAGGAAAAGAAATGCAAGTTTAAAAAATAATAAAGAAATTTGCAAAAATATAAAGCAATGCTACTCTTACAGTATTTTTTTTTTGTTTTAAGAAAGTATTTCACCAAAAACATTTTGTTCATGTAAAAAATTAGTGGATTTTTGTTATTTTTAAATAAATTAATAAGTATAAATTATACATTTTCTTCTCAGTTTTAACTTCTAATATGGCAAATATCGATAGATATAACCCACATAGGCAAAAACTCTTTGAGGGCCTGAATAATTTTTTAAGAGCATAAAGGAATCATGGACCACAAATGTTGCTGCAGAGAATGTCAGAGTGAGAAGCAGCCTTAAAAAGTATTAAGTCCTCTTGGGGCGCCTGGGTGGCTCAGTTTGTTAAGTGTCTGACTCTTGATTTTGGTTCATGTCATGATCTCATGGTTTGTGGGATGAAGCCCGAGATGGGCTCCGTACTGACAGTGCAGAGCCTGCTTGGGATTCTTTCTCTCTCTCTCTCTGCCCCTCCCCTGCTCACACGTGCACGTGCACACACACACACACTCCCTCTCTCTCTCAAAACAAACATTTTTAAAAATGTGTCCAATCCTCTCACATCATTACAGGTTGGAAATCAATCTCCCATAGAGTTAGGGTGACTTACCTCATGTTCTGGTTACCTTTTGATATGCTAGGAACCACCCCAAACTCAGTGGCTGAAAATATGACAATCATTCGTTTTTCTCTTGAATGTGAAATTTGGACTCATCTTGGGGGGGATATTTTTGCCCCACATGATGTCTGAGGCTTCAGCGGAGTGACTCAAACATCTGAGGGCTAAGACAACTGTGACTTTCTGGGCATCTCTCTCAATCTGGTCTTCCCTATTGGTCACAGGGGATCCTCACAGAATGAGCATTCCAAGAAGCTGGGGTGAAAACAGCAAGGCTTCCTATGACCCAGTCTTAGGAGACCCATAGCTTCTACCATATTCTGTTGGGTGAAGCAAGTCACTGAGAGCAGCTCAGATACAAGGGGAGGGGAAGTTCAACTCCATCCCTTACTGGGAGGACAAGAAATCTGAGACCATTACCATACCTGAAGTCTAGAATTAGCAGGAAAGAACTGAAACTACAGTCCATCTATCCAGAGTCTTGCTGCAGTATGACAATGGTCCCAGTTGTATGCTTACATTATCTCAGAGGAATATTGCAAAAGACTTCAAAATGGCAGCTCTATAGCTATTATAGCCACTGTAGTCTGTGTGAATTCCTTGATTATAGGTTTCTGATTTTTTCATTATTGTTTTTGAAATTCCTCTACCAGTTAGGCCACTCTCCCATGAACTACCCCAGTTTGTCAATTGCTCTTTCAAACTATTCTTCAAGAGGGATCTGAGCATCTCACCAGTGATAAGCACCCCCACCACATTCTGTGCACTCTGTTGTTATCCATGCACACTAATAATACCTTGTGCAGGACTGAACTCCTAAGTCTTTTCTCATGTGCACTCTACTACCCATGTTTCTCGTGTCTGTGCGTGTGTGTGTGTGTGCATGTACACTTGTGTGCTCATTTGTTTGTTTTTTCACTCAGTTATGGAAATTTACATCCATCCCTAGAAATTTTATCTCAATAGGTCCAACCTGCCAATATCTCTTTGAATCCAGACCCTGTCACTAAGACTACTCATTATCCCACCTAGCTCCAGATAATCTGCAGATTTGTTAAGTATTGTTCTATACTTGTATCTAAATCATTGAAAAAACGTTGACCTAGACACGGCCCGTGTCACTCCACTAGAGACCATCCTCATGCTGATATCCATCTACTAATCAGCATCCTTTGGGTTCATTTATTCACCTAACTGTTGTTAATTCATCTAATAGTCCTATCGTTTAGTCCATATTTCTCCATCTTGTCCATAATGATATCATGATAGGCCTGGACAAATGCCCTGCTGAAGTCCAGATACATTATGTTGACTGCGTGGCTGCTCTCTGAACTCCACTCATCCCTGTCACAGGAAAGAAGCATATATGACTCGTCTTCAAACATGCTGTGCACTTTGATAATTCTGAGGCTTTGTTCATGTTATTTTTTTCTGCTCAGAAACTTTTCTCCACTCCACCTTGCCTGATGACTCTTCCATTGCTCAGATGTCACCCTTCTTGTGAAGCTTTATCCCTGACTCCAGGCATAATTATTTCATGCTGGTTTATTTCCCCAAAGCTCTTTATACATATATCAAGTCCGTTTGTTTGTTTATGCTTAGTCTCCTCTCCTTCATCTAGAATGAGCCATGTCTTATTTAATAGCTATGTATGATGACTTTAATTCAACTAGACCCTGGTGCCTAGTGACCATTGCTTCCTTTCCAAAAACTCATAATCACTCATTCCCAAAATCCAATCTAGGGCCAACAGTGTAGTTTCTAATACCAATTCCCACTAAAAAGGACCAGGGCTCCTTGGAGAAACCGCCTGATACCAGGTCTAGGCAAAGAGCATAAAAAAAGAGGCTGGGATATCTGGTCAGACCAGCTAGCAACGAAGCTCTCAAAGACCACTAGGGTCCTGTCAAAGAACTGAGAAGCCAAACTGAGGAGGCTTCCCCTGGTCAAAGTTTGGATAATTTGGGCATAAATAAGAATAAACACTGAAATGAAAGAAAATACATAAAATATATTTAGACCTATGAGTTCATAATGCTGAAAACAAAAAACAACCCAAAAACAAATAAAAAGCTCCACTTTTATTTGATCTTTGAAGGACACTAAGGAAAAAACTCATTATTCTGCGACTGGTGTATAAAGGAATGGATTCAGCATGTATCTTGACTTGCCATACCTTACTATACCAACCATGTCTTAGGTACCCGTTGATTGATAAAGAAGGGTTTTTTTTTTTCTTTATAGGAACATTCTAGCTAATAAATTACCAAAAATGGTATAATTATAATATTACCATTTTCATTCCTTAAATGAATGAAATCCTATAATCTAGCCAACACACTAATCAATGGCTCCTGAAATCATTAGGGAACAACCCTCATGGGGACTTGGTAATGGATAATTCCAGATGATAACACCCTAACCCCACTGATCAAGCCTGGTATCATACAGAGACAGACAACCAGCCTCCTGATATGTGCCATAGGAGCACCTATGAGTATGCTTGCTAAAAAATCAAACCTGAGTCTGATTAAGCCTCTAAGTCCAACTACTAGTTTACAGGAATTAATAAGGATTAAGATTAAACACCATCATGTGGGGGCCATCAGCCAAACCTAGGATATGTATAATTCTACAGCACATCAGAGCCATTTTCCTCTAAAATAAATTACAAGAAGGCAAAAAACGGGAGGAGGGATGTATAGATCAAAAGAAATTCATGAGAGAGAAACCAAATGCAGTGTGTAAACTGTGTTTGAATTCTCACTCAAACCAACTAAAAAAAACCTTGTGAGACAATTAGGGAAAATTGAACACCAGATATTTGAAGATATTTAGAAATTATTATTATTATTAATTTAAGTAAGCTTACACCAGTGCGGAGCCCAACGTGGGCTTGAACTCATGACCCTGAGATCAAGACCTGAGCTGAGATCAAAACATGGATGCTTAACTGACTGAGCCAACCCAGGCGCCCCAGTATCTAAGCAAGTATTGTTAGGGGACGCCTGGGTGGCTCAGTCAGTTAAGTGTCCGACTTCGGCCCAGGTCATGATCTCACGGTCCGTGGGTTCGAGCCCCGCATCCGGCTCTGTGCTGGACAGCTCAGAGCCTGGAGCCCTGCTTCCGATTCTGTGTCTCCCTCTCTCTCTGCCCCCTCCCCCCATTCATGCTCTGTCTCTCTCGGTCTCAAAATAAATAAAACATTAAAAAAGAATTATTGTTAATATTTTGGTGAGACGGTGGCACTATGGTTATGTATTTTTTAGAAAAGAATCCTCATCTTTTCGAGATAATACTAAAATATTTAAGGAGGAATGATATGATGTCTTAGATTTTCCTCAAAACAATCTAGTCAGGGCATAGAGGGGTCAGAATGGTGGAGGTGGGGTGGGGTAGGGAAAAAAGATTAGCCATGAGCCAAAAACGGTCATTTCTGGATGAGAGGTGCACCATGTTTCCTTTCTTTTTTAATGTTTATTTATTCAGTTTGAGGAGAGAGAGAGAGAGAGAGAGCACGTGCGTGTGCAAGTGGGGCAGGGGCAGAGAGAGAGAGAGGGAGAAAGAGAACCCAAAGCAGGCTCTGTGCTCTCCACCTCACCAACTGTGAGGTCAAGACCTGAGCTGAAATCAAGAGTCGGATGCTTACACCAACTGAGCCCCCCAGGCACTCCGCACGATGTTTTCTTTATGCTGTTCTTTTCCTTTGTATCTGAGGACGTTTCTATCACAATTTTAAAATTGAATCTAGAACTTCCCTGAAACTGTTGAGTCCAGCAATCTGTTGCTTTCACAACCCACTTTCCTTCCTTTCCTGAAATGTGTTGTTAGAAGAGCAGGTTGTTCGTTCCTTTTCCATCCTTTCCTAAAAGGAAAGTCCCACTGAAAATTGTGTGGTGATCTCATTGGCAAGTTCTCTTGGGCTCCCAGGGACAGAGACCTTGCAGGAACTCATTAAGGTGGTGAGGACCCTTCATAAGCACTCTGACCACGCGGGACTCTGGTCTCTGCCACATAACACTCACGCCAACCCTTTCCATGTGGAAGCCCATTCTCCATGACAGAAAAGGCAGAATTACTGTCTTTTACTTACTGTCTTTACTGAATAAAACTGGAGTTTTATTCAGCGTTCTTTATCATTTCTCACCATTAAAAAGAACAAGCAATTTCCAGTGGTAAATGTATTCCTTTTATTGCCTAGTACTTTCTAAACATAAGAAAAAGACCTTTTGTCATCATAGATTTAACAAAAATAAAGGTAGATTATGGCATTTTGACTCTATTCTTACTGTTTGTTATCCTTAAATATGACCTGTTCTGATTTCCTTATTTTGCATAGGCTTGCTAATTTCTTTGGGCAACCCTCTCCTCTTTCACAAGAATTTTTGCTCATTTATAATAGCAGAGTAGGAAGGAAGGTTGGTAAAACTCACTGGTATTACACAATTTCAGTGAGTACGGTAAGTCTTGGAAAGCAGATACTGTCATATTCTGCTCTGAAATATAAAAGGGAACCACCTTTCTGGGAGGCAATTTTTGCAACACGTGTCCAATGATTTTTTTGAAAATGTTACTCCTCGGGGTGCCTGGCCCGTCTCAGTCAGTTGAGCGACCACTCTTGATTGCAGCTCAGGTCATGATCTCACAGTTTGTGAGACACAGCTCTTGTTGGGCTCCCATGCTGACACCGCAGAACCTGCTGGGATTCTCTCTCTTCCTCTCTCTCTCTGCCCCCACCTCTCTCAAATAAATAAACTTAAAAAAAAGAAGAAATAAAATGGGTACCCTTTTGATCGAGGAATTTCATTTTTTAGGGACACACGCTAAGCATGTCAGGTGGATATGCGGAGATTTAGCTAAATAGGGATCCAGAGCGGTGCTTTTTTAAATATACTTTAATAATTAGAAACAAATTAAATGTTCAACTAAACAGGGCTGACTGATAAGCTATGGCTTGTCACGTAATATCACGGAGCCGTAAAAAATACGTTAGAATATTTCATAATATGGGAAGATGTTCATGACACATAATTTAGGGGCAAAAGGAGGCAACAAAGCAGTCTATGGAGAAGGTTTCCCATTTTAAAAACATTTATATTTACATATGGAAAAAAAAGACTGAAAAAATTATATGAGAAATTCAAGTCTAACTCTTTTTTTTTTTTTTTTTTTTATTTTGGGACAGAGAGAGACAGAGCCTGAACGGGGGAGGGGCAGAGAGAGAGGGAGACACAGAATCGGAAACAGGCTCCAGGCTCCGAGCCATCCGCCAGAGCCTGACGCGGGGCTCGAACTCCCGGACCGCGAGATCATGACCTGGCTGAAGTCGGACGCTAACCGACTGCGCCACCCAGGCGCCCCCAAGTCTAACTCTTTTTAAGGAATACTTGCCAGGGCGCCTGGGTGACTCAGCCAGTTAAGTGTCCATCTCCTGATTTCGGCTCAGGTCATGATCTCAGGTGGTGAGATCAAACCCTATGCGGGGCTCTGCACTGGGAGGGGAGCCTGCTTAAGACTCTCTCCCTTTCCCCCTGCCTCTCTCTTTCTCTCTCAAAACAAAACACACGCCAAAAAAAAAAAACAACAACAACAACAAAAAAGGAATATATGCCGATAGCATTTTCTCAAAGGGGCATTTATGACTTTGAAATAAAAACAAAGTAAATACCAATAAAAAGAGGAAGAGGGCCCCGAGGCCAGCTCTGGCCTCTTCACAGTCCTCTCTCAGTGTGCGGCAGTGTTCTCTGGCCGCTCACTTCCGGGGAGCGGTCATCTACCTCCCCTGGGGGTTTTTGCCGTGCTCCCTCTGTGCACAGAGGGGAGGGGGCAGAATGAGGGACTCCCTCGGTAGGACGTTGGGAAGATTGCTTCCAGTAGCTGCTAAAATCAGGAACTTGCCTGGGAGCGTGGGGCTGGCCAAGGCAAGCCCAAGAAGCCCCGCTCTGGCCTCGCTCGGCCTCTGGAAGGCACGGGCTGGGCCGCCACCTGGGGTTGTTCCGCTGCTTTGTGGCTCACCTCTCAGCGGTCACTACACTGTTCTTTCAAGAGGTTTCCCTGGGGTTTGGGTTAAAGCTGTGGCCTCTGCTCTGTAGTCTCTTGTGTGACTCACTGTGAGGTTTTTTGTCCATTATTATGTTTCTACCTCCCTCCTGCAGCCTCCCTGCCTCTTCTTAAAAATGTCTGTCCTCTTCCTCCCCACTAAACCCTAATGGCAACCGGTGAAGGTTTATGAATAAGCCAGAGGTTAGGAGTGAGTTTGTGATTAGAACCCTCAGCCTCATCATTCTCTAGGCTGCTGTGAAACTTATGATCCTAAACAAATAGGAGACAGAGAAAGGGGAGGAAAAGGCGGTGGGGAGCAGAGGGAGGAGAAATGCTGTGTGTTTAAAAAGAAAATTAATATTCTCCATTATATATAACTGGGGAAATACTACAAACATGCATCACTATAACCATTTTATTGTCTTCTGGCTCCTAAGGTCTAGGACACATGGTGCCTGTCCCTGAGTACTGGATTACGTTTGCTTCTAAATTCTGAATCAGCTGAAATTCACATTAAAATGCATGATGCTGCAGTATGTTACTGGCAAACCCCACAAACTTCCCAAATAAAGCAAAATGACATAAACAAACAACAACAACAGCAAGACCTTTTGAAAACCCAGAAAGGAAAACATCTTTAGAAGTGTTAGAATTTTCATGCATTTTTATATGTATCTCAAGGTTGAGCAGATTAGAGAGTGAATGACTCCACTGTTCCCGACACATCTCTCTCAGTGGGCTCCCTGGGCTGGGTCAAATGCAAGACCATTTTGTTGGAATTAATTCTGTGTGTCATGGAGGCAACATAGAGCCCTTGAGTACCAGGAAGTAGGCAAGCTTTCCTTGTGGGTATGGGTTACCTACCGGGTGTGACAGGAGTGACATAGGTAGGGAAGGGCCACCTAAAAAAGCTGCTCCCCTGTCTAGAATGCCCATTCTTTCACCATCAGTGCTTCTTCCCTCTGTGACATCTGGTTTTTGGCATCTTCGTTTGAAAATACTCCCAGAGTACAAAATTCTAAGACCCTAATGTAAAGAAAGGAGGAACAGAGGACAATCACTCTCTTCTCTCAGTTCCATGTTGCGCTCTTCTCTGACCCCTTAAATACCTCCTTCGATTTCCCACTAAACACACTGCCCCTAAGGTTCTTTCTTTCATATGGAAATATACATAGAAGAGGTTCTAAGCCCCCCTAGTAATGATAATAATAATAACAATAATAATAATAAATCAATTAACAAAAAGTTAGGACTTAAAAGAACCTCACAAATATATCTCAATTCCTGAGGCTACTAAAGCCTCTCCCCAGGTTGAGCAGTGACAGGTCCAATGGCCAGTCCAGTGCAGAGATCCAGATTCTGCAAATTCAGTGCTCCGACAAAGCCATGCTGTATTGTGGCGGGTCCTCACCTTCAACCCAGTGGCTCCCTCTCTACTCAGAAGCCCATAGATTTTGGGTTTGCTCCATCTTAAAAATGAGCTTTCAAGACAATATCTGAACCACTTCTAAAGTGGTTCTAGAAATCTAAAGATTTCTAGGACATTGTACCATAGATATTTAATAACTATGGGTCAGATGAGTGAATGGTTGACACCATCAAGTGCTACCAAACCCAGAGAAGTATGTTAATGAGGATCACTAGACCCAAGTAACAGAAGTGAAGATCTTGCTCTCAGATATGGGATAGTTTTTGTTTTGAGGTATCCTTTTGGGTCCCCTGAAATCCCAGCACTGGGCAGAAGAATTGTATACTCTGCCTGCCCTAAGACCCTACTTCTATAACATCTCTAGAATTCCTTTCCTTCTCTTCATCCTACATTTCGATTCTCTTGCTTATGTATCCATCATTTCTTGCCTAGAATAAGCCTCTTCGTTTGTCCCTTGGTTTCCCCATTCCCTCATCCCCCCCCCGTCCGCCCCTGCAAATCATATTACACTGCATCCATAGTCCTGTAGGACCTGATTCCAGCCTGTCTGTCCTACCTTCGGTCTCATCACACCCCTCTCTTGTGTGGCCCCCACCCCCTGAATTTCTCCTGCTCTAATAAAAAAAAAACACAACTAAGTGGAACTATTTATAGACTCCCACACACTCCATGTTCTCTGGCTTCAGAGTCACGGATTATCACTGATTCCTATGCCTGCAACTTTCTCTATTTCCACTTCACCACCATTTTATTTGTTTATTTCTACTCACTCTTTGGTACCCAGCACAGAGAATGTCACCTCTGCCAGAATCCTTCCCTGAGACTCTGAGAAACTACATGTCCATTATGGGTCTACTGGGACCTCTTCCCCATGGCATCCTTATTCCAGAATCAGGCTGACAAAGCAGCCACTACCTGAGTTCTGTCAGCCGCCATGAAACAGGGCAAAAGAGAGAGGGTAGAGACTTAGACACTAACTCTTAAGGCTTTTGCCTGGAAGTCACATTTTACACTTCCGTTCAATCTTCATTGCCCAAAGCAAGTCATATTGCCACATCTAACTTTTAGATGGGGAAGCAAAATCACACTAGAAATGGGGAGAACTGGAAATATTTGTTAAGGAGCCCCAGTGTTTGCTGATTAGTAATTAGTAGGAGTGTAGCTTGAGCACGTTTATAGGACAACAGGGTACGTCCAGATGAGCATAAGCGGTTGAAGATTCTTAAAAGGAGGAATTGGGTAAGTTCTCTGTGCGAGTGGAAGATACTGGACTCTAAAGCATGGTGGAGGGATTGGCTTTAGATTAGAATAGGCTTCCCTCCTGGATGCAGTAGGAACAATGGTGGAGCAAGTGGGCACAGATGTGAATCGGTTTACAGATTTTGAAGTAGGAAGTTTAGGGAATCTGGTTCAGTGGCTTCTGTTATTGTGAAATTGACTTATATAAAGCTACCATAATCCTTTCCACTTGGAGAAATTTAGGTGATCATTATAGGGGGAGAAAAAGGGGATGCTGTTTTGTAATACTTATGGTTTCCTAGCATAACAGTTGGGAGGACGTTAGGCATATTGCCTCTTTCTATTCACAATCCCCCAAATTGAGCCCCATTTCAGGCACCATGTGGACAATTTTAACTGCCAAATACCACCTTCTAAGCACATATATAAACCCAGTGGAAAAAATGCCTCATTCTTAGGAGTTTTAACATAGCCAGGAAATGAAAGTCTGTTTTTGCCCCAACTCATCTCTAAATATACTGGGATATTTTTATTAACCCCAGAGGCTTTCCTCTTACCCTCTTTCTGTCTTCAACGCAACCCATGCTATACTCACACAGGTCAGGACATTGCCGAGCTGAGAAGGATAATCTTACTTGACTCTTTTCTTTGGAGCATAAGAAGATGCCTTCAAAGTCTCAGGACAGCGCTACCTTAGCATGTTGCTATTCCAGTTACAACAGCAGCTGTTGGCCTGGAAAATCGTGATCCTCTCTGGAAATGCTCTTCTGCACCCTGCAAGCTTGCTCAGGGCTCATGATTATTTTTTTCCTCCTTTCTCCTTTTTCAAATAGTTTTTTTTTTTTTTTTTTTGGTTCAGACAGAGAGGCCTCCCTGCCTAATTTAATTTTGTTTCTCCTTTCTTTGTTACAAGCAGATGTCACTTTTACATCTGTGACTCTGATCAAATGCCCCATGTCTTCCCACCACCAGCCCAGCAGATGTTACTACTATTAGCCAAACTCCAGCAAAAAAAAAAAAAAAAAAAAGGTAACAGGCAACCTCTTCTGCTAATCATCACATTGGTGGGGGGAGAGAACAAGAGAAGTAGAACAGGGCTCTTCCTTGATGATGTCTTTAAAAAGATGTATACTGGAGATTTGTATCCCGTCAGCTATACAGAACCTAACACTTACATAGGGGATATCTCTGAAGTTAATCTAAATACAGAAACACCATCTATGAGTTAGCCATAAAGCTCCAACCCGAACCCGCACAGCTAACCCAGGGCAAATGCCTTTTAAAGTGACATGACGCTGAACACATAATATTTACATACAGGAGTAAAGCACCACACTACTCATGCATAAATATTGTGCATAAAGTAAGACAAAACATATAAGCAACTTCTATACATACATGTCTTCCAGTAAACTCTTTTTTTTTAATTACAAAAAATTTGTTTCCGCCTCTCCAGTAAATTCTTAAAAGAGAAAATGTCTGCCTGATTGCTTTATTCCCCCCCCCCCATTTGCTATCCCAGAGCCTGCTCTTTGATTTGTCTCCCCTCCTTCATATGCATTATAAACATGCAGTAGGAAAGACAGGGTCCATGGAGTGTCTAAATTCCAAAGCCAAGTGTTTAATATGCAATTCAAGGAGACTCTACCATCATCATCGTCGTCGTCATCATCATCACCACCATCATCATCACCATCATCATAATACTGATGTCTAACATTCACTGAATTCTTACCAGGTGCCAAGCACTGTGCTAACTGCTTTGTACACAATAATTGTGAGTCCCACAGTGCCAGGAGGTTAGTTACCAGAAATACAAAGAGTTTCTATTATGAAACATGTGTATTATGGTTGCTAGGCAAATGGAAAATGTGGAAAAAATTCCAAAATGCTGGGAGGAGGTCTCTATCAGTGGATCTTCAGACTTGGGGATGCTGTGGTCAGTTTGCTTGACGTTCTGGGGAAATGTCTCAATAAATTCCGACGAGGTTCTCTTCTTAGTGCAGGTGAGTAGGAAAGGCTGCTGCCTGCAGAAATCTTTTTGGAGAAACCTAAGGACAAATCTTGTCTTTTAATTCTCTGGTCAAGAGAACCGTCGGTTCTGAGTTGAGCCTTTGGCAGTCAGTGGTCTCGCTGTGCTGGGATAATTTGGATGCAGTACCAAATAAAGCAATCAAAAAGAAAATTCCTCTGAAACTCTCACTGGTATTTAATATTTTATTCATTCCCATGTTATTGTGCTTCGCCTGCGGTGAAACAGCCTCAAAACAGCCTCCTAGGAGTGAGGCATTAGGAGGCTGACAAGCGTTTTCCCATGAATTGCTACTACAATACAATGGCATTTTGTTTGCTGTTTTGTTTCCTTGTCTTCTAACATTCTTTCTGACTTTCAAGGAAAAAAAAAAAAAGAAGAAAAAGAAACCCTCCTATGAATGGCAAAGAAAAGGAAAGAAAAGTTTCTTTTAAACTTTCAACCTTTTTCATTTGGTACTGGGTAGCATGTAAACATTTTTTTTTTTCTCATGGTATATATGCCGGTAGTTTCTTCCCTTTTTTTTGTGCTTTAAATGGCTTTTTTCTTTCTTTCTTTTACCGCATAGCATTGCCTTTCCATTATTGATTCAGAAAATCGGCAGGGAAAAAAAAATCAACCGTGTACACATATTAAGAAAGGGAAGTCAGAAGAGGATGGACCAAACCATCCATCTATCCATGTGGTCATTTATCTATCAATCCAGCTCGCTACCCGCCCGCTTCTATTAAAATAAATAGCAGGCACTGTACCCATTGCTGGTTGGCTGAAGTTGTGATCTGGACAAAAGGTCTGTTTGGGAAAAGGATGCTGAAGCTCTAATTCTATTTGTGCCGGTTGAAAATCAGGAGGGGTTTTTCTACACTTCACTTTTATTAGATTATTTCTTATAGATGGTTTCTTTTTTCCTCCCAGACGCGTGGTGGAGGCTGCTGAAGCAGTTGGTCTATAGTTGGAATAATTAAATTAACCATTTGGTACAACTTTTAGGGGAGAGCTCGCGTGTAGAAAGCACAACTCTTAACAAAACAGGGCGCTGGGGCTCCGGTCTGGCCCAGCCCCGCATGCCTTTCATCTTTGGAGCAGAAGCAGGACCCCGGGCCACAAAAGACCCACAGAGGGGACGACCGGTCAGGGACGGTGGGGGTGGGGAGCGTGGGGTGGGTGGGGTGGGAAGGGGGACGGTGACACTGAACAAAATAAACCTACAAGGCCTACAAAGGGGAAAATGAAGTCAAGCGCATTTGCTCATCGGACCGTGCGGTCCCCGCGCTGAAAGGTCCCCTGGTACAAAGAGAAGGAGGCGCACAGCACCCCGACCGGGCGAGGCCGGGCGGCAGGGGGCGCCTGGAGAGAGGCCAGGGCCGACCCGGGCACCGGGGAGAGGGCTGGTGCGGTGGGGCGAAGGAGGCGGGGAGTCGAGACGGGTGGGAGCCGCGGAGCGCAGGGCGGGGAGTAACCCAGTCCGGGGGCCCAGGGTGCCTCGGGGAGCGCGAGGCGGTGCCCAGCTCGGGCCTCGGCTGGGCCTGCCCCTCACCCCCACCCTTCTCTGGCACCCCCCACCAGCCTCGCACGCCCCTCGCCCGGGCCCTTTGGCGGAGTCTTAGCCCTGCTCCCTGGGCTTCTCCCGTCTCCCCCCTCGGAAGCCTCCAGATCCAGCTCCCCCGACCTGCACACCGCACTCCCCACGCCAACAGCTCCAGCGCTTAGGGACTGCCCTCGTGCACCGACAGAATCCCAAAGTTCTACTTTGTCACTCAAGAGCCACCGTCAATAGCTGTTGATATGAACCCTGCACCTCCGAGCTCCCCTCACACTCGGGGTCTGCGGCCCACCTCCGTCCCAAGGGCTATAGGGACCTCTAGGGACTGTCTGCAGATTAGGACGCAAGGTGTAATTGCCCTGCACTCCGGGCGGGCGCAGAGCCGTGGCTCCCGGAGGATGGAGCTTCTTGGGCAGAGCGCGCGCGCTCTACACCCGGCGGAGACACAACCCCGGGTGCACCAAGGCACAGGCGCCAAGAGAGGTGTAAGCCTGGTAATTGCCAAACACGGGCCTCGGAGCCAAAACGCATCGCCGCCCAGACGCACTGTGTCACTCTCCTGCAGAGAAACGCGCTTAAAATCCACGTGAGCCGGAGGAGGGGGCTTGCTGGGTGCCATCCAGACCTGTCTGTGCTCCCTGCATCCACACCCCCTGAATGCCGGCCTGGGCAAGCGGGGTCGTGTTCGGAAAACCAGGAGGCACCCCCCTCTCCCAAAAGTTCGAGGGATTCTAGAAACTTGGACAATCGCAGCCTTATGCTTGACAACCTATCCTCCACCTCCCTTAAAGGGGGGGGGGATCGTGGTGGTGGTGGTGGTGTAAATAAGGGGGGGGGGATTCCATGTGTAGCGTCCAAAGGGGCACAGCCACCTCCCCGTCCAAATACAGATCCATATTCATGAGAACGGGATAAATAAAGACAAATCCCCACTGTAATAACACTTGGATTCCCATCCGTCTTTGCTGGCCTTTAGGTTTAGGGGACTGAAGACAGATGTTTGCATCTCTTTTCTCCTCTTGTCTGGTGACCATAAAGAAAAACCATTTAGAGCGTTGCAATTTGTTTCTCGGCGCAGTACAACCTTGTACACATTTATTTTCATTTCACCCCCGTGCACAAAAAAGTGCACACTGGTCACCAAGGGCCCTTCTTTATCAAATACGCATTGTACAACATACAACTGCAATAAAACTATCAGCCCTCCCCATAAAACTATCACCAGGCTGCTCCGCGGGTCCTGCTGCGTGCACTCCCGACATTAGCTTTTCCTCGCGTCCAGAGGATGCGCCATCACCTGAAACCAGCCTGAAACTCACCCAGCAGAGAAGCACGAGGCTGGGGGGCCCGAAGTCCCTGTTTAATCCATTACAGCGTCCGCTGCAGTTTAGTGCGCAATAAAACACGGTGGCAGTGGAGAGCCGGCGCCCATCCACTCCCCAGCACTAGCATCGAATTAAACCACTTAGTTTGGCAAACACTGAACGCCTAAATGCCCCTATAAAGACTTTATGAGTTTGTTACTTTAATTACTGACTTGTTACAGAGCACATAAAGGGGGTAATGAATGCAATAAAACTAATTATCTACACATTTAATTCATATAAAAATCCAGGGTTTGTTTACACCACACGGCGATTCAACTAAGCATTCCTCCTCTTGTCCACCGAGAGGAAGGATTTAATGAAATAGTTTTCCTTATTCTGCTAGAGCCTAACGAACCAAATGAAAATTACCCTCCGCTTAAATCATGGGGCCACCGAGGTCCACAAATCACCGCTCGCTTCTTTGTCTGCACCTTGCTGCCAGCACCCAAGAGCCTGAGGAGTTTGGACAAGGAAAGTGCCCGACCTGCAGCCTGGGCATTTAAAGAGCAAAGATTGTGCTCACTGCGGTCAACAAACCTGAAGGGCAAGCAGACAGGAATCTTCTTTTCGAAGCCCCGGGTCTGTGGGGGGCTGTGGGCACCTGAAAAAGTGTAGGTGATAAAAGAGGAGAGCGCCCGAGAGGGATGGAAGAGGAGACACATTTGGGGACACTTCTTGCCCACTTGCCAGCTATGGAGTAATTAAAATCAAAACCGCACAGAACTGCCAAACCAACAAAAATGCAAACCTCGCGCTAACGCAGAAAGACCCAGAGCGGACCTCAAAGAAGCCATCGGTTGACAAGCCAGATGTTTCACATTCAAGAGCTTTACTCGGATGTTGTTTTATTTTTTAAACAGCTGTGTAAGCGGAGTCTCTAGAAAAAGCACGTTAAGCAGCGACGAGAAATGCAATTTATAAGATGCTCTCTTTTTTTAAACCCCCTCTACCAGGTGTATTTTAAAGAAATCCGCTTATCCTTCACATAAACCCCCTTGGCCCACTTACTCTATGTTACAGGGCGCCTGAGTCTTGCCAATGTCCCAGTCCTTTATAACATTTCATGCACTTCGGGGGGTAGGCTTGTTGTTAAATTGAGCGTGTAACGCTCTTACAAAACAGGTTTTCTATGACATCAAGGTTTCTTCTCCCTAACCGAGGGGGAGAAAAAAAAAAAAAAGACGAAGAAGAGGGAAAACACACACTATCTCAATTTATGCCTAAGGTATATGATCAGTTAAAAAGGCTTAAAAAGCTCGGGGAAATTGGATCAGGAGAATCGTCACCCAACTTTCATTATTTCCAAGTAGTGTGATTGAATTAAAGGGCAGGGAGCTGGTTAGAAGGGAGGATCAGGGGCTCAGTGCGTAATGGTGTGGTATTAAATTCTAATTAGAGATGCAGGAATCAATGATAGGGAGGTTGGACAGCTCAGTTCCCCAGTGCCAGCCCAATAGACGGATGAGTTATTGTCATGTAAAAAGCGCCAGCAATAAGACCAACCGCTTGCTATTGTCCAAGTGGAAAGAGCCAAGTTTATTATGAGGACTATATGCTCTAGAGACCTCAGACAAGGCATCTCATAGGAGGCTTTTTCATAAAACTAGGCTCTGCTGGTAGTAAGGAGGCCAGTTTGGAGGCAGGCGTTGAGCTGTGCACATCTCCCCACTCCAGCCACCTTCTCCATACCCATCTTTATTTCATTTTTCCACTTGGCTGAGCCATCCAGAGCCTTTTCAATGTATAAAATGGAATATTCTTACCTCAATTCCTCTGCCTACGAGTCCTGTATGGCTGGGATGGACACCTCGAGCCTGGCTTCAGCCTATGCTGACTTCAGTTCCTGCAGCCAGGCCAGTGGCTTCCAGTATAACCCGATAAGGACCACTTTTGGGGCCACGTCCGGCTGCCCGTCCCTCACGCCGGGATCCTGCAGCCTCGGCACCCTCAGGGACCACCAGAGCAGTCCGTACGCCGCAGGTAAGGACCGCCAGCTTTCTCAGCGGAGGAAGCCGCCTTTCCGCTCGTATATAGGAAGCCTTGATTGCATTTGAAAATGGAAATGTGTTTAGTATTTACCAAACGAAATTTGCTTACACAAATGAAAGAATTTATCACGTTAGAAGCGATTGCAGGGAGGGGTAATTCACTTACAGGGTTACACTATCCTAGTCACACCCGAACCGCCAACAAAATTATCTTAAGCTGCCAAAATGATAGGCATAATTTATTTACTTTGCGATGAGACGTAAAGCTTAGAAAATAATTAAATAACAAGAGTAAAGCTCATTACTGGCAGTGTCTCTTTTTTTAAGAACCGACAGCGGCTCACACCTCTTTCGCTGGTCATTTTTATGATTATTTCTAAATTTATTATTATCATTATTTTTGCAGCACTTTCCCCCAACTTTTGGGCAGGGTCAACTTCTGAGAATTGAAAAGTTCCAACAGTGGGAGTATGGGGTAATTTCTTCCTGGTTCCCTGATATTCCGACTGATGTTTTTGGACTTTTTTTCCTCTCGTCTTTCCTCTTCAAAGCATTATCCCGTGCCCCGGCCCTCAGTCGTCTCCGGCGCGCTGTTTTAACCCACCCAAAGGCGCTCGTGCCAAGAGGGACCCTGCCAAAGCCCGGAGTTTGCCTGTTTCGGTATATAACTAATTTGCTCGGTTTTTCTCCGCAGCTCCTCTCAGCCAGTCTCCCGCGCCGGCGTCGGTGGCCGCTCCAGCGCTACCGGATCTTGGAGTCCCCACGTTCCGGCTCCGCGGCCCGTGCGCTCCAGACAGTATCGCTCACACTCTGTCCCCTCTGTTGTCCCCCAGTTCCTTACAAACTCTTCACCGACCACGGCGGCCTCAACGAAAAGCGCAAGCAGCGGCGCATCCGCACCACTTTCACTAGCGCGCAGCTCAAAGAGCTGGAGAGGGTCTTCGCAGAGACGCACTACCCTGACATCTACACCCGGGAGGAGCTGGCTCTGAAGATCGACCTCACCGAGGCGCGAGTCCAGGTATGCGCGCCCGGAAACCGACCCTGCTTCGCCACACCCGGCCCGGTAGGGTACGGAGGCGGGGAGCGGGCGGTGCTCCTGGAGGTTCAGAATACCCGGGCCTCTCCACACGAGGGCCTGGGACTCCAGGACCGAACAGAGAGGCCAAGTTCCAGAAGGGCTGTGCACGCGAGGAAGGGGTGGGGCGTGCGCTCGTGTTTGTACGTGCACAGCTGCAAAGCGTTTTCCACCCCAGGTAGCCCTGCAGAGACTTTCGGGGTCTTGGAACGTGAATGAGCAGGGCTTTGGGGGACAGGAAATGACTTGTGGCGGGGGTGCAGACGTTGCCCCGTATCATACGTGGGTTTCTTGTTTTGTTTTTCTGCCTCCTAACTCAAGTTCTTTTAACTTGGAACCGTGGAGTATAGGTGTCTTTCCCGGGTAACTATGACTGGGATCACATTTGCAAAGGGGCTGCGACTCCATGAAGGTCATGAACCGCGGCTAACCCTAACCTTTTAGGGACACGGGTGCACTCACGAGCTGGCCAGGCGCCACTCCAGATGAGCCCCATTGTACGCTACGTCGGGCTCAAAGGCCAGGATGGGCGGCGAGCGTCAAACCCAGAGACACCCTCCTTCAAACAACTAGGGTTTAACCTTAGACCTGCGGCCTAGAGGGGTATGGAGAGTTTGGGGTGGCTCAAGAAATTGAGCAAAGGCCGGCCAATACAAAGGCTTCCCTTTCAGGGAATCTCGGCGACATGGGGCCTTTTAACATCTCCTGCAAGCCGCCTTCTTCCTGGCATGCTCAGGTGACCCTAAGAAAGTTTCTCCGAAGACGCACCCGCGGGGGCGAACTTGGTGGCGGGGTGCGCGCAGGGGTCCCAGTCGCGCGAGGAGTTTAAAACAAACAGATACGGAACGTGAGCCGTCCTACTCCGCGCTTGGCTTGCGGGTTTCCTGCTTTCTCGCGCTGCTTCACCGCCTCTCCTCTCCCTTGCGCCAGGTGTGGTTCCAGAACCGCCGCGCCAAGTTCCGGAAGCAGGAGCGGGCAGCAGCGGCCGCCGCGGCCGCGGCCAAGAACGGCTCTTCGGGAAAGAAGTCCGATTCGTCCCGGGACGATGAGAGCAAAGAGGCCAAGAGTACCGACCCGGACAGCACTGGGGGCCCCGGCCCCAACCCCAACCCCACTCCCAGCTGCGGGGCGAGTGGCGGGCGGCGGCGGCGGGCCCAGCCCGGCAGGAGCCCCGGGGGCTGCGGGGCCCGGGGGCCCGGGAGGTGAACCCGGCAAGGGAGGCGCGGCGGCGGCGGCGGCGGCGGCTGCGGCGGCGGCTGCTGCGGCTGCGGCGGCGGCGGCAGCGGCCGGGGGTCTGGCTGCAGCCGGGGGCCCTGGACAAGGCTGGGCTCCCGGCCCCGGGCCCATCACCTCCATCCCGGATTCTCTCGGGGGCCCCTTCGCCAGTGTCCTATCTTCGCTCCAAAGACCCAACGGTGCCAAAGCCGCCTTAGTGAAGAGCAGTATGTTCTGATCTGCGATCCTGCGGCAGCGGCGGCGGCGGCGGCGGCGGCGGCGGCGGCGGCGGGCGAGCCGGGTCCGGGCGGGCGAGCGGGCGAGCGGGTAGGCCCAAGCCTATTGTCGTCGCTGCTGCCGCGGCTTTTCACCGAGAACCCGAAGTTATCGCGATAAGAATAAAGAGAAAATGGCGCCCCCATTTCAACCCCACTCCTCCCCCTATCGTGAACCCCCAAACAAAACAAAACTCAAAACTTCCCTGGCTTGGCACCTGCCTCGGGGCCGCGCAGACCGGCCAGGGCTCAGCCTGCTGACCGGGGGTGTGTGTGCAGCGCGGCCCGGACTCGGGGGCACTCTCAGGGGGGCTGTGTCTGCGTGTCGGTATATGTCTGTCTCGGGGAATGTGTGTCTGTGGCCCGAGCAGGTGACAGGGAGAGATGGGGGGGGGGGGGCGAGGGCGCGCAACCGACTCAGCGACTTGCTTAGGAAAAGAAAAAAGTAAACAATCCCCTCAACTTAAAAAAAAAAAATTTAGTAAGGCAGAGATCACTTTAAAAACAAGCAAACCACCCGGAAAGGCTTTTAAATCCAAGGGAAAACAAGTAAGGTGGGGAAGAAGGGAGGCTGAAGCTAGCACCGTCTGAGGGCTCTATCTTGTGAACCCCCAAATTTGCGCCCTCCTGACAGCACAGACTCCCTTGGGGCTCCTCCTCAAGGGAAAGTAAGGGTGCCTTCCAGCCCCCCTTCCCCTCGTGTCCTTGGGTTCGGGTTGCTGAGGCGACGACTCGTGCAGACTGTCCCCGCGGCCAAGGTGACTTCCTCGCTCCCACCTGCCTGTCCCACCTCGCCAACACCATCCTGCCATTAGCGCATCCGAACCCCACACAGTTGCAACTCCCAACCCCGAATCTTTGCAGCCACTCGGCCCTGAAAGATGCCCTATACATGAGATGCCTTTTCATCCGCAAACTCTGCGAACGGTCTCCTATTTCGCAATTCTTCCCCCTTTTTTTTTCTCTCCTGTCACACCCCTCCCACCGGCATTTTCTTCTTCCACCAGCTTTTACCGAACTTTTTGGCACTGCTTTGGATTAGAGTCAATTGCAGTCCACGCAACTGGCTGCAGAGAAACCTACCGAGCAAAGAAAGGCGTGCACACAAGTTTGCAGAAGTGTCTCGGTTTGCATTTCTGTTTGATAGGAAATGGACTCACATCCTGTATGGTGGATGGACTGTATATTGATGATTCCATTCTTCAAGCAGATTAGACATCTCTGTTGGACTTTGTTTTTGTTTTTTTTTGTTTTTATTTTAAAAGGCACAAACTATATATTAGTTGAATGTTGAGGCTTTAACTTTTTCCGTGTCTTTCTACAACTGTGTTCTGTGACTCAATTGTATCGTGTTAATATCAGTACAGACCGTCTCCTCTACGTGACCGTATAATGTTTTTCTCTTGTTAGTCTCTATGGCGTGTCTTTATGGAGTAATAAGGTTCTCACGGGTTCAATTCCTTTGTGTTTAGAGAGACCAAGGTTCAGACAATGGTATATATTTTTGTTATCAGGTGCATGTCTGTCTGATTTCTTTTTTCTTCTTGTTGGACTATGTTTGTGAACATAAGCGTCATAAGTTATGTTTCAGATTTTCAAATTTATTTATATGTGTTATAATGAATGCTTCTATTTAAAAGGGAAATATTTCTACATGTGCATATAGTTTTCCAAGAGTGTACCATTAACTTGATTGTTGATAATAAAAACAAAAAGCAAGTCTAGCAATTGAACTCTTCTGACTTTTCCTTGATTTTTTTTTAAATTTAATTTTAGAAATTATAAGGGAGGACAGAGGAAGAGGAAATTGTACAAAATATCTAGAAGCCACTGTAGCTCTGGAAACCCAAGCACATTAGGGAGTCTAAATGCACGCATCCAAATTCAGCCAATATAAAATTTAGTGCTTGGGATAGCAGGCAAGATTCTCTGGTCTGTGTTTATTTGTCTTGTGGTCACCAAACATAAAAGCACAACTAGGGCGTTGATAAAAATGTTCACATGGATGCCTACACTGAGGCCAGGGGACTCAGTGACAGCAGAAGTAGTTTTTGAATACCCAGCTTGGAGAAAGACTCATAAGTGAGGATTCCATGTGCAGGTGCTTTCAGGACCAAGGGCATCTAGTAAGGTCCGAATGGTAGAGCCTCCTGAAGCCTTGCAGAATGCCAGCACCCGGGAACACCAGAGGGTCTCTGTGTGGGCAAGTGGACCCGGAAGGCCTTGGCCTGAGAACAGCTCTGCAAGGTTGGTGTGTTTGGAGACATAACACTGGCAACAACCGAAATTAGTGAGCACTTGCATGTAGCTATCTGTGCTTTCCATGCGTTATCTCATCTACCCCTCAAAACAACACCACAAAGCAGGTAATATTCCTATACTCATTTTCTTATAAACAGATGAGATGCTAAAGTGACAAAGAAGTTAACTTGCTCTAGAGTCTCTAGTGTATGAGTGATGGGGCCAGCCTTTGAACCCAGGAACTCTAATTACAGAGCCTGAACATTAACTACCCCACTGGTCCCCCCAAAGTATGGTCCCTGGACCAGCAGCATCAGCATCACCTGGGAACTTGTTAGATACACAAATTCTTAGACTCCATCCTAGATCTACTGAATCAGAAACTCTGGGAGTGCAGCCTGGCAATTTATGTGTTTTAATGAATTCTATAGAGGATATGAGAACCACTGAACAACATTGTAAGAAACCCAAACAGGAAGGTTCCAGAATTGGGACTACCTTGGGAATAGGTGTGTGTGTGTGTGTGTGTGTGTGTGTGTGTGTGAGGGGGGGAGTGCTGGCAGCTTCAGTGATCCCCTTTTGAAAGGAGGGAATCACCATCACAGCCCCAAAATGGAATCTGCTTCTTCCTTGAACTGTTTGGTTGGTCAACCTTCTTCAAGCAGAAGCCTGTGTGGTACTTCTCCAGGCCTACCAATAGACGACTCAGTTCTCCTCTTTTGAGGAGAGTCCACAGTCTGCTTCCTCTGGCCTGAGGATTAGCTACTGATCTGGCTTGAATTTATCAGAGCTTCTCACCTTAGGCATCCAAATATGGCTTTCAGCAAATCAGGCAGGTTTCCTTTAGAATTTTCAAACATTTGGATTTTATATAACTTCTAATAGTGTTTCTAAAGGACTTTTAAGTAGTCTAAAAAAATCTGTTTTTGGGACACCTGGGTGGCTGAGTCAGTTGAACGTCCGACTTTGGCTCAGGTCACGATCCCGCAGTCTGTGAGTTCGAGCCCCGCATCGCATCGGGCTCTGTGCTGACAGCTCAGAGCCTGGAGCCTGCTTTGGATTCTGTGTCTCCCTTCTTCTCTGCCCCTCCCCCGCTCATGCTCTGTCTCTCTCTCTCTGTCAAAAATAAATAAACATTCAAAAAAAATTTTTTTTAATCTTTTTAAATGCTCTATGCAAACTCCCAAGACAATATTCCATAAGAAATGGCATTAATTGTGCTGATCTAAAATGCCAACAATTGCAAGATCCCTTAGATCCCATCCCTTGATTGTAAGTGTAATTTACAAGGTCTAGAGAGGCAAAAAAGTAGGACAGGAATTTATAGAGGAAAAGAACATTCAAAGTCCAGGTAACCCAGTCCTAGGCTTGGCTAGAAGAAAATTAGCCTTCCCTTAGGCATCGAGGGCCACTGTAAGCTTATGGCCAGAACAGTGGTCAGGCATTCTGGACAACTTACGACCAGGAGAAAGAAAGAAAACAAGAAGTAGAAGAGGAACAAAAGAGAAAGAAGGAAGAGGAAAAACAAATAGCCAAAGTAGAGATTTTAGAAACCTCAGTGAAGTCCTAGAATCCTTTCAGATGGGTGCAAACTAGATGAAGATCCCCAAATTCCCTTCTCTTGGCCTTGACTTGCTTGAGCAATTTATCTCTAGGATAAGGGAAACTCTGGAGATTAATGAGAATAATACATGCTTCCCATCCCCATACTGTCTTGGCTTCCCAACGGATTGCATTTTTAGTGTCTGGAAGCACCCAGCTTCAGTATTTTAATATTAACTTCTTTTTTAATTTGGTCACCTCTGTCTCTCTTACTGGTCAAAGAGGCAAACTATTAGGAAGCAAGTTTATGATCAAATGCAAAATAATGCCCTTGTAATATGATGGAGCCTAGTGGCAGGACACTGTGTCTCTTGAGTTGTGTCATTTCCTTGGAGCCCTGCACAGTGTGAACAAGCTCACTTCACTTTTCCTCTCCTAAAGAATTTGCATTTTGGCTCATCAAGGCATCCCTTTTTCCTGGCAACTGCGAGACCACATGTGACTTCACAAAAGCTGCATGAGCTGATGCCAGATGGCCACCTCTAAGCCAAGTCCTCCTTCAAGATGGCTGAGTACAGAGAACCAGAGATGTGGTTTCTGAGGACAGCAGGTAACCAAGCAAATAGTAGCTGTCTACAACTCACCCAGATGCTTCTCTCTGGCCATACCACATCCTTGAAATACAGCCTGTGACTAGATTGAGATGGTCCTCAATTCAGGGAAAAGATCCACATGACTTTGGACTGCAAGTAACTTAATCCCTTTGAGCCTGATGCATCAACTATAAATGTGAATAATAATACAGACTTTGTAGGGTTGTTGGTGGAATTAAATAAAATGTACAAGCATCCAGCATAGCAGGAAGTTTTCAGCAAATGTCAGATATGATGATGATGATGATGACGAAGAAACTTCTAGATCCTTTCTTGATCTCTCTAGCCCAGGCTTCAGAAGGTTAAAAAGAGCCCTCAATTGTCACTGAAGTCAGTGGCCCAGGAATACAGAGTGTGACAGAATATGCAAAGGTTGGCTTTGGAGAACTTTGCTAAGGGTAACAGTCACAGCCAAGGGCTGACAAAATAACTACTAATATTTACTGAGTGCTCATTATATGCTAGACAATTTTTTTTCAACGGTTTATTTATTTTGGGACAGAGAGAGACAGAGCATGAACGGGGGAGGGGCAGAGAGAGAGGGAGACACAGAATCGGAAACAGGCTCCAGGCTCTGAGCCATCAGCCCAGAGCCCGACGCGGGGCTCGAACTCACGGACCGCGAGATCGTGACCTGAGCTGAAGTCGGACGCTTAACCGACTGCGCCACCCAGGCGCCCCTAGACAATTTTTTTTAAGTGGGTTTCTGCCCTGCACAGAACCCAATGTGGAGCCCAACTCAAGCTTGAACTCACCACCCTGAGATCAAGACCTGAGCTAAGATCAAGAGTCAGATGCTTAATTGACTGAGCCACCCAGGCACCCCTATGCCAGGCATTTTTAAGCTTACAAGTTTTAAAGTATTTAGTCCTCACAACTGCCCCCTGGAAAAAATACTGTTCCCACTTTTTTCTTAGGAGGAAACTGAGGCATAGAGGGGTTAGGTAACATGGACAGGATCACACAGCAGGAAGCCAACCCCATCTGGTTTGTCTCCACAACCTATGTTCTTTACAGTCTCTGCAAGAGGAAGAATTCATTTCAGCCCACAAAATCATACCTTTCCAGACCCGGGAAGAGATCTCATTTTGCAAAAAGACTCAGAAAGGGAAGTGAAAGTTAGAAAGGGCAACAGGAGGAGTGGTGTTGGGATAAGTATCCCCAGGTTTGAAATGAAGTTCAAGGCCTGGAAGGGGGCAGGCTTTGGGATCCCCAGGAGGAGGGAGAATGTTCGGCAGCGTATTTATAGCTCATGGTATCTTTCTGGTAAGTGAACAAGACAAGGAGTAGGCAGAGGTATGGAACACAAAAGGAAAAAAGACAGTTATGTCTATGAAGAGTGGAACATCGGCCAGTGGATCAGAATGGATGTCAAGAGTAGATGTCAACCTCTAGGCTTATTTATCCCTGACATGACAGATAGGTGGCGCAAATGGGAAAAGCCCACCTGAATCCTTAATTTTCCAGCCTTGATTCTAGAGTGAGTATTCATAAATTACATGGATAAATAATGACTGAATGCCTCCACCCAGTGGTACCTCCATATTGGAAAACAACGACCTGCTACTTCCCTAGGCCAGTAGGCAGGATTATCCGCAAATAGCCTATAACCATGTCCCTAGCACCACAGTAGACATTTTGGATCGTGTTAATCTTGGTTTTTTAGACTTTTTAGTAATCTCTACCTGAAACTGAGCAATTTTGTTCATGATCAATGTGGGCCACAAAGCCACATTTTGTTAGTACTTGTGACTGTCACCAATGGAAGTCATAGATATTTTTATTTCACATTGGAGCTTTTGAAACTATCTCCATGTATCATTTATATTCCCCATTAATTTGAAATCATGGTAATTACTAGACTAGCCACTATATCTTGTTATTTAATATATAAATAAAGAAACACATATATGACTATATTACAAATTATGGAAGCAGCCCAAGTGTCCATCGATAGATGAATGGATAAAGAAGCTGTGATATATATATATATATATATATATGCACACACACAATGGGGTATTATTGAGAATGAAATCTCAATATTGCCATTTGCAATGACATAGATAGAGCTAGAGAGTATAATGCTAAGCAAAATAAGTCAGAGAAAGACAAATATTATATGATTTTACTCATATGTGGAATTTAAGAAACAAAACAAACAAGCAAAGGGGAGAAAGAGAGAGAGACAAACTAAGAAACACACTCTAAACTACAGAGAACCAACTGATGGTTATCAGAGGGGAGGTAGGTGGGGGGATGGGCAAAATAGGTGATGGGGATTAAGGAGTGCACTTGCTGTGATGAGCACTGGGTGATGTATGGAAGCGTTGAATCACTATATTGTACCCCTGAAACTAATATAACACTGTATGTCCACTGTACTGGAATTAAAACAAAAAATTAATACATAAGAAAATTAAAACATTTTTGATGATTTTATTTTAATTGGTTTCTTTTGCAATCTTATGCATTTTAGTTTTTGCGTTTAAAAATGTTATCTTGAGAAGAGTGCATAGACATAACCAGATTGCCAAGGGGTCTATGGCACATAAAAAAAGGTAACAGCTCCTGGTTATTTGATGAGAGCAGGTGTCGCCCCCGCCCCCCCCATCCTCCGCCCCCCATGCGGTGAAGCTCTGACTTTCAGAACCTTTATTAGGACCAGAGCTTGTGATCCATTTGCTCTACAGGTGGAAGAAGTCTTAGAAAAGTTTTAAACCCAACAATGCTTCTTCAAAGAAAAAATAGAATAAAACAACCCCAAAAGCTGAACAAAGAAAGTTCTAGGATTTTAAAGATCACTGGCTGACTGGAGGAGACAGTGGAGAAGAGGCGGTGATTCCAAGGTTTCAGTGGGACTTGAATGCCCGCCTACTATTTACTGAGTGTGTGCACAAGCCAAGCACTGTGCTGAGTGCACCCCAGAGCAGCCCTCTGTGATGAAGGAGATGCATTCCTTCTTTTACACTATTGAAATTAAAAGCTATTGAATCACTTGTCCAAGTCACATCGCTAATGGTGAAGTTAGGACTCAAGCCAAACCCAGCCTCTAAAACAATATGCTAAAAAGTTTTTTTAAAAAAGAGAGAGAGGTGGGGAGGGGGGAGGAATTCTTCATTTGCCTAGCTGTCATTCACTTTATTTTTTGTCTGAACCTGAAGCTATTTGGTTTGTTAAAATACCCCAAGGCCAAGTGATTGAGCAATGATGTTACTTTAGCCATGTGTTTTATGTCAAAGACCTCCCTCTGGGGAAAGTCAGACATCAAGGGGGAAGTAAAACCTTCTTACCTGGACATAATTTCATTAGGGAACCAAATGGATGACTGTTTGCTATTTGCTATCCAATGATTTAAGCAGTGATTTCCAGAACAGGAAGAGCCTGGGTGTAAAACTTAATTTCTTTAAGGTCCCAGTGGCATGGCCACCTGAGGCAAAAGTAGAGTGTAAACTTGGTTTGTCTGAGTCATAAGATATTGTGCTATAGTCCTTTCTATGTGTTAGATACTTTGCCAGCTGTTTTGCATTTGTGATATATTATAGGTTTTCAAAACTCCTGAGGTAGATAATTCTCATTTTATAGATTAAAAAAAATACAAGTAACAGAAAGGCTGAGCAACTTACTTAAGATCCTAGAGCTGGTAAGTGCTCCAAACCCCTGTCCCTTTGATCCCCAAACCTTATTCTCTAAGGGGTCTCAGAGTCCAGAGGAGTGGCTGAGGTAACAGTCTAGAGCCAGGCACTGCCCTTAGCCCACAGCTCACTCCCTAGGCCAATGTCGAAAAGGGTAGAAAGGGTGATGGAAATGTTCTGGAATTTGATCATGGTGATGGCTACCCAACTTTGTGAATATACTAAAACCTCTTGAACTGTATACTTAAAAAGGGTGAATTAATTTTATGATATGTGAATCATATCTCAAAAATTTTTAATGAATAAATTTGACATTTAACATTGTTTAAGTTTAAAGTATATGGTGTATTACTTGGATACTTTTAATATTGTAATATTATTGCTGATGTAGTGATATTTATTACATTACTAACAGTAATAATTGTAGTACAATATTATTGTCTTTGTTCATTATACTGTGCATTAGATCTCTATGGCTTATTTAGTACTCATTATTTAGACTTATTTGGTACTTATTCTATCACTCTTATTCCCCCCCCCAATCCTCATACCCTGGTAACCATCAGTTTGCTCTGTTTTTTATAGGTTTAACGTTTTTAGATTCCACATATAAGTGATATCATATAGTACTTGTTTTTTTCTGTCTGATTTATCTCACTTAATAATGTGCCTAAGGTCCATCCATGTGGCACATGAAAGAATATCCTCCTTTCTCATGGCTGAATAATATTCATTGTGTGTATGTACCACATTAAGAAAATCAATTTGGGTTGTTTCCATATCTTGGCTATTGGGAATAAGGCTGCAATTAACAAGGGAGTGCAAATGTCTGGTCAGTCTTGGTTTTAGGCACTCGTTGGCCACTGCACAGACCAGGCTCTGCTCACTGGCGCATCTGGCTCTGCTTCCTCTGCAACCATGTCTGACAATCCCAGTGTGCCTGAGATTGAGAAACTCATGAAGTCGAAATTGAAGAAGACAGAAAGACAAGAGAAAAATCCACCGTCTTCAAAAGAAACGATTGAACAGGAGAAGCAAGCAAGTGAGTTGTAATGAGGGGTGTGCCATCAGCATGCACTGTATATTTCACAAGCATTGCCTTCTTTTAGCTGTTTAACTTTGTAAAATGCAAACAGATCAGATCAAATTTACGTGACTGAACTGCCCCTTTTCACATCAAAGAATCGGGAACTACTGACAATGAAGGCTACTCCAGCCTCTCCCATCTGCCTGTTTAGCTGGCAGGGAAGGAAAAGAACTTGCATGTTGGGGAAGGAAGAAGCTGGGTGTGATTGACAGAGAAATCTAGAGTAAAAACTAAGCCAATTCAAGGTGCCCTGCAGGCTGTAAAATGCAGTTTAATCAGAATGCCACTTCTTTGTTCAAATGATTTTAATTATCAGAATGCACAATTTTTAAAATATGCTAATAAAAAGTTTAAAACCTGAAAAAATCCTGTTTTTAGTTTCTTTGGGTATAGCCCCAGATACGGAATTGCTGGATTGAGTGGTAGATTTATTTTTAATTTTTGGTGAAACTCCATATTGTTTTCCATAGTGGTTGGACTAATTTACATCCCCACAAACAATGGGTTGGGAAAAGGGTTCCCTTTTCACCACATCCTCACCAGCACTTGTCTCTTGTCTTTTTGATGATAGCCATTCTAACAGGTGTAAGGTGGTATCTCCTTGTGGTTTTGATTTGCATGTCCCTGATGGTTAGTGATGTTGAGCATCATTTCATGTATCTGTTGGCCATCTTGTTGCCCTCCTCGGAAAGTCTATTTAGTTCCTCTGCCCATTTGTTAAAGATTTTATTTTTTAAAATGTTTATTTATTTTTGAGAGAAAATGAAAGAGAGAGAGAGAGAAAGTGGGGGAGGGGCAGTGAGCAAGGGAGACGGAGGACCTGAAGCAGCAACCTGCCAAGGGCAGAAAGCCTGATGTAGGGCTTGAATTCATGTGAGATCATGACCTGAGCTGAAGTGGGACACTTAACCGACTAAGCCACCCAGGTGCCCCTTAAGATTTCATTTTTAAGATCGACCTTATGACCCAGCAATAGCACTGCTAGGAATTTACCCAAGGGATACAGGAGTGCTGATGCATAGAGGCACTTGTACCCCAATGTTTATAACAGCACTTTCAACAAGAGCCAAATTATGGAAAGAGCCTAAACGTCCATCAACTGATGAATGGATAAAGAAATTGTGGTTTATATACACAATGGAATACTACGTGGCAATGAGAAGGAATGAAATCTGGCCTTTTGTAGCAACATGGATGGAACTGGAGAGTGTTATGCTAAGTGAAATAAGTCATACAGAGAAAGACAGATACCATATGTTTTCACTCTTATGTGGATCCTGAGAAACTTAACAGAAGATCATGGGGGAGGGGAAGGAAAAGAAAATGTGAGAGAGGGAGGGAGCCAAACCATAAGAGACTCTTAAGAACGGAGAATAAAGTGAGGATTGATGGGGGCTGGGAAGGAGGGGAGGGTGGGTGATGGGCATTGAGGAGGGCACCTGTTGGGATGAGCACTGGGTGTTGTATGGAAACCAATTTTACAACAAATTTCATAGTTTAAAAAAAGATTTCATTTTTAAGCAATCTTTACATCCATCATGGGGCTGGAAACCACAAACTGGAGATCAAGAGTTGCCCGCTCCACCAACTGAGCCAGCCAGGCACCCCTCCTCTGCCCAAATTTAATTGGATTTTTAAAAATATGTATTTATTTTGGGGAGAGCACAAGTGGGGGAGGGGCAGAGAGAGGAGGGCAGAGGATCTGAAGCGGGCTGTGCGCTGACAGACTGACAGCAGCAAGCCTGAAGTGGGGCTCGAACTCACGAACCTGCTCGATCACGATCTGAGCTGAAGTTGGGCGCTCAACTGACTGAACCACCCAGGTGTCCCTAATTGATTTTTTTATCATTAAGTTGACTGAGTTCTTTACATATTTTACATATTAACCTCCATCTGATATATGGCTTGCAAAAATTTTCTTCTGTAGGTCGTCTTCATTTTGCTTATTGTTTCTTTTGCTGTGCAGAAGCTTTTGAGTTTAACGGAGTCCCATTTGTTGATTTTGGCTCCTGTTGTTTGGTTGTTGTTTGTGCTTTTGGCATCATGTCCAAAATCGTGTCCGAAACCAGTATCAACGAGCTTCTTCCCTATGTTTTCTTCTAGGAGTTTTATGGTATCAGGTCTTCTGTTTAAGTCTTTGATCCATTTTGAGTTAATTTTTGTAAGCGGTATGAAACAGAGGTTCAATTTTGTTGTTCTGTATGTTTCTCCAGTGTTTCAGCACTATTTGTTAAAGTGACTCTCCTTTCCCCATTGAGTATTCTTGGTTTCTTTGTCATATATTAGTTGACCACGTATGCTGGGATTTCATTCTGGGCTCTCTCTTCCGTTCCATTGTTGATGTATCTACTTTTGTGCCAGTTCCACAGTTTTTATTACTATGGTTTTGTAGTATAGTTTGAAATCCTGAAGCATGATACTTCCAGCCTTGTTCATTTCTCAGCTTTTTTTTTTTTAAAGCAGAGACTAATATGGGAAACCCAGCATCGATTTGTCTTCTTTTCTGATGTCCTTGATTTCTTGCAGGCAAAGTTCATACACACCTTCATCTTAGTCTTAAGTCAGAACAACATAAATTAACAGAGAGGGAAGAGAGTGGAAATATTACTGTTTTCTTAAGCAATTATCCTTTCCACCCCCCTCTAGTGAATGTACTACAATACTGATTTCAAAACAAAGTGGGCAAAAATTTCTTAATTTTGCCTTATGTTTTGTGGTGGTTTTCTCCACCTAATCATTGAAAGTCCAGAGAACTGTGAAAATAGTCAGACATTTAAGTATCCCTCTACCTGACCATAGAGTGAAGCAATCATGTGTGGAAACTCCTCTGTAGGGCCGGTCTCATCTTCTGTTAAAGGAGAAGAAGTCGGGGCACCTGGGTGGCTCAGTCGGTTAAGCGGCCGACTTCGGCTCAGGTCATGATTTCACGGTCGAGCCCCGCGTCAGGCTCTGTGCTGACAGCTCAGAGCCTGGAGCCTGTTTCAGATTCTGTGTCTCCTTCTCTCTGACCCTCCCCTGTTCATGTTCTCTGTCTCAAAAATAAATAAACGTTAAAAAAGTTAAAAAAAAAAAGGAGAAGAAGTCAAATTTAAAGGATATTTGAAAAATACCTCAGAGCATCCACCCACTTTTACTGAGATTTTCTTCAAGTCCATTGAAACATAAACAAGTAATTTCTTAAAAAGTCCTCAAAAGACTAAGCTTTCAGCACACATTTATTAGCAGAAATCAGGGGAGCCCACCCAAAAGGTTGTTTCATGTTTTGTTGTAAGGTCTTTTGAGAACTATAGATGATGTTGGTGTATGAGTTTTCAAGAAGACATAAGTTGCCTTTTGAGGAGCTGATTTTCTGGCCTTAGAACAATTGTGGCTTTTTGTTAACTTGGGATTCTCCTGGTTCACAAAGTTTCTGCCTGGAAAGAGAGAACCGCATCTAGATGATAGTCCTGTGGTTACTTTCTTTTTGGTGGGGTTCTTTAGCACTGTTGGTGCTACGATTGGTTAGGATTGGTTTCCTACTTGTTGAAAACATAGTTTGGAAAAGTAATAGAACTGTATCTGGAAAGAAAAAAAAAGAAATATATCTGAACGATTCAGTGACTTCGAGGTTTTAAAAAATCACTTAGGTAATACAGACACACAATTCAAATGATTTAAAAGGTTCTTCAATGATGGGGCACCTGGATGGCTCAGTCGGTTAAGCATCTGACTTTGACTCAGGTCATGATTTTGCAGTCTGTGAGTTCGAGTTCCATCTCTGGCCCAGCTCTGTGATGACAGCTCAGAGCCTGGAGCCTGCTTCGATTCTGTGTCTCCCTCTCTCTCTGCCCCTCCCTCAGTCATGCTCTGTCTCTCTCTCGAAAATAAATAAACATATATATATATATATATATATATGTGGTGTGTGTGTGTATATGTGTGTGTGTGTGTGTGTGTGTGTGTGTATGTTTTAAAAGGTTATTTAGTGAAAGGTATATTTCCCTCCCCCTTTGTCCCCCATGTTAGTTTCTTTTTTTTATCTTTCTTAAGATAGTCAATATTAAGAGCACCAAAGCCATTACATTATACTCAATTTCTATATTTTGGATTTTTATTTTACTTAACATATATCCCAAAGTTCATTTCCTGTCAAAACTTGTAGATATGCCTTATTTTTAATGGCTGCATAGTATTTGGTTTCCAAAAAGGAATGCAACATGGTTCCAACACTCCTAACGGTACCTTGAAGGCAAAGAAGAATGTGACAAGAGACTGCTGACCGTTCCCTGATAAACAGTCTCCTCTTCCAGTTAGTAAAAGAACCTTGTGGTTTTTTGACTGGCTGAGACATGGCCATCCAGATAGAGAATACATTTCCCAGCCTCCTTTGGACCTAGACATTTCCATATGCCTAAGTTCTAGCCAATGAGATGTGAGCAGAAGTGACACGTGCTACTTCTAGGTCATGATCTTTAAAGAAAGCTACTTACTCTCAACTTCTTTTCTTTTTTGCCGTGGGGTAGAATGGTAGACATGGTGGTAAAATATAAGGTGCCTGGCCCATGGACAGCTCCTTGGGAGAATCATCCTATTACCCTTTACTGATTTTTTAAAGTTCATTTATTTTTTGAGAAAGAGAGAGAGAGAGAGCGCACGCAAGCACCAGTGGTGGAGGGGCAGAGAGAGAGACGGAGACAGAATCCCATGCAGGCTCCTCGCTGTCAGTGCAGAGCTGGATGTGGGGCTCGAACGCATGAACCGTGAGATCAGGAACTGATCTGAAACCGAGAGTCGGACCCTTAACCGACTGAGCCACCCAGGCACCCCTTATTATCCTTCACTGATTTTTGCAGAGAAACATAAACTTACTCCTCTGGCAATTGTTTGGTCTGTGTTAGACAACTGAACCGTTGTCTTAAATAAAAGATGTATCCTTGAATATTTGACATTACCGCTGAATGTTGAGTAGGATTCACTAGATGGACTGGGGTGTGAGAATGGCATTCCAGGCTATTGCATGTACAAAGCTGGGGAAACTTAAATGATTTTTAAAAGAGCCAGTAAGTGGCAGATAGGTTAGATAATTCAGGACTATTGTCATCAGAGTCCATAATCATTTTGCAACACCATTAGTCTGATGTTTACTTAAGGTTTTTATTCCCCTGGAAAATGTTGATGGACGTGGGTATTACCCACATAAACTGCCTACTTTGTGATTCACTGGGAAATCCCAGAATAGATTTTTCCACTAGAATGACATGAAAACCAGTCCTAACCAATCCTAGCGTGAACAGTCTCTCCAAAGGGAAAGTAACCACAGGGTTCTCGTCTAGATATGGTCTCTCCTTCTAAGTAGAAACTTTCTGGACAGGAGCATCCTGGGTTAACAAAAAGACATAATTGTCTTAAAGTAAGTAAATCAATTCCTCAAAATGCAACTTGTGACCTCTTACAAAACCTCGCATGCCAGCATCGTCTATACCTCTCAAAATACCTTACCATGAAACATAAAGCAACCTTACCAAGGACTAGATTAGAGGGATTAGGTACCCAGTAAATAACTTCAGAGGAGGTCTAGGAACATACTTACCTTCATGAAAAAGGAAACCCACTACTGATTGCAAAATAATATTAACTTTTATTCAGGGTTTATCGTGTGCTAGAAACTGTGCGAAGCAGTTTACGTGTATTCTTTCATGTAATCTTGGCAACAACCTTATGGGATGGGTATTGCAATTATCCCCATTTTGCAGGTAAGAAAACCAGGACTTAAAGAGATTCGGTAGCTTAAGTTCCTTCAGCTGGTGAACAGCAGAGCTGGAACTTGATTTCAACTTGGGTCAGCCTGGCTCCAGAGACTACTCTGCCTCACTGCATCTGGTTGTATACAACAATCTTGTGCTCACTCATACATTAGAGCATAAAATCTTCCTCGTGACCCCAGAAGATCTTGATTGTGTACAAGGCAGTACTTGTGCACAGTCTTGTAAGTATTCAAGAGTCTTTTATCGTTGCGTGCAATAATCTACAGGTTCAACGGCATAACCCTTCCACCGGCTAATACTTAGTCTATGTTTAGTGGTGCTAGGTGTCCACCAAGCCCAAGAGTTGGAGCACGAAAGATTCCAAGGTACTCTGGGAGTGGGTAAGATCCTCGTGGGGTCTCTACTTTGGGTGCTCCTCTCCTTGCCCATCAGTCCTTTCCCAGGCACCCTTTCTCAGAGTCCCATTCACATAGGATAGCCAGAAGCAGCCATGCGAGGTTCAGTTTAGGAGGTTGGCCCCAAACGACAAGGATTCTGTCCTTAGGTCCTCCTTCTTTGTGAACCAAGACTTTTTCCTAGGAGCAGAGTTCCTCTTCCCAACACAGTGCCCAAGTCACTATCCCACTTTGGTAAGTACTGTAGCAGGTTAATTCGGGAATGCCAACGCTTTTCAGCCTGAGCCTGGGACATCTGTTGCAGGTGATAAATGGATGGCACATAACCAAAGACCAACAATGTCCCCAAACTATAGGTCCAGAACCTGTTGTGCTCCCCAATTGAGTCAGAGTGTGATTAATTTCACTTATTCCTTACAGCAACCTTATGGGTATGTGTTCTTATTCCCATTTTCCAGATGTATGAACTCAGGCTTGGATGGGAATAACTAACTTGCGTCAGATTGCTTGCAGGATAAGTGGTGGAAATTTGGATTCAAAACCCCGTGCACTTAATTCAGTGGTTCTGCTGCCTCCACTAACCCTATGTCTGGAAGGAAAAAGTATAGAAATGACTTAATTACTCAGGGCACACATGACATTCTTTGCACCTCCCCCTTTGGCTAATTTAAACAAGGAAATTACACATAAAAATACCATCGCCTACCCAAATATTGCTGGGAGCAGAGCACACTCTGAGATCACTGGTTATTATTGAATAACAAGAACCCTGCAGGAGTTAAGCATCAGCTCTGAGGCCATTCAGACCCAGAGGAGCCAGGCCGGACCCGAGAGTGTCAGAATGATCCGGCCTTTTCCCTGCAGCAAGATCATTTCCAACCACAGCCTGGGACGGCAGAGGCATTAGCAAGCCTGCAACATCAAAATGGCCAGATCGATACGCAGAAGCGCTTCTAAGGGAAACAAATCAATAAATTCCTTCTCCTAAAGACTGACAACATCATCAGGAAGCAACAGATGCATTTTAGGGCTCAGTACACGGTGGAGGGGAGGTAAACACCCTGCGCTATAGTTTTGTTTCAGGGAAAGCAATCGTAAATCAGTGGTTGAACATCACAGTTTGCAGCACCTGTCGTGACAATAAAAAGTGACATTCCAAATGCATGCTGCAGGCTTCAAAGTGCCATCAGATACTTTGCTTCTTTTGATTAAGATCCTAAAATGTGGCTGTTACCATCCCCATTTCACAGATGAAATTCAGCAAAACTAAACCACTCAATTTGCTTAAAACCATGATTATTTATAACCCAGCTGGGGCTTGAATCTTCTGACTTGGAATTCTATATTCTGCCTACTGGTCGAGTACTCCCCAGACTTCATTCGCTCTCTTACCGCAGCTTTGACACATCAGAGAACCTCTATGTAATTTACCATTTTCCTTTTCATTAACCTTATTTTTTTAACCTAAATAAATTTATGTTAAAAGGACATTTCTTATCACTATTATAAATGAAAAGAGCATGATTTCCTGTAAACAGAGACCATAAAGGACTAGATAATCTTTAATTTTTTTTTCATGTTTCTTTATTTATTTTGGGAGAGAAAGAGACAGAGCACAAGCAGGGGAGGGGCAGGGAGAAAGGGAGAGAAAGAATCCCAACCAGGCTCCATGCTGCCCCTGCAGAGCCTGACATGGGGCACAGGCTAGGGCTCAATCTCACGAACCTTGAGATCATGACCTGAGCCCAATTCAAGAGCTGATGCTTAACCAACTGAGCCACTCAGGTGCCCCAGGATTGCATAATCTTTAAAAAGAAAACAAAAACATATGTCTATATTACCTTTACCAATGGTACATGGACCGTACTCTGTGAACACAATGTTATACTGTGGGCCTTTATGGGGAAATAAGAACATAATAATTTTAAGTTTCGAGGTCCTAAAACAGGAACTCTAAGTAAGCTGTGTTATTTTTTGCCAAAATTATAGAACAAGGCTCACTTTATCAGTGATAAAAGATTGAAGGTTTTATTTTTTTATTTTTAAAAGTTTTTTAACATTTATTTATTTTTGAGAGACACAGAGAGACAGAGCATGATGGGGGAGGAGCAGAGAGAGAGGGAGACCCAGAATCTAAAGCAGGCTCCAGGCTCTGAGCTGTCAGCACAGAGCCCGATGTGGGGCTTGAACCCATGAACCGTGAGATCGTGACCTGAGCTGAAGTCAGATGCCTCACCGACTGAGCCACCCAGGAGTCCCAAGATTTAAGGTTTTAGGGCAAATAAAAGATGTTTTTGTCTTCTCTCACCCAGAGGCCCCTCCCCAGGTCACTGCCCCAGGTGAATGGAGATGCCAGGAAGAGTAAACCATGATAGACTTCCTGAAACCTGAAGAATAGAGATTAAAAAATTCCAAATAATACTGTCATTTAGACAAATAAAGATCAGACAAGGGTGCCATGCATACGAAATGCAAATTAACTAACATTTTAGTTAAAACACCGTGAGAAGGGGGTGCCTGGCTGGTTCAGTTGGTGAGCATATGACTCTTGATCCCAGGGTTGTGAGTTCAGGCCCCATGCTGGGTGCAGAGATTACTTAAAAATAAAATCTTAAGAGCAAGATAGATAGGTAGATAGATAGATAGATGATAGATAGATAGATATAAAACACTATGAGAAAAGGCCAGAAGAAGCATCTAACTTCACTACTTCACCCCTAAGATTAACCTATCATTTAAATTTGTTTAAGAGCCATTTAAATCTTATTGTCAGTCCTGACAGCAAAGTGCTCTCCCCGCCTGCCCGTCCTCAGATATTTATCGATTCCCTCCCTCACATTCCCTGGACCCGCCTTTAATCTGCATCCTCAGTCGAGTGGCCTGAGCTCTACACCTCCCCAACTCCCCACACAACATTGATTACCTGGGCCATCCCTGGGGCCTCCTCTGTTCAGTTCCTTCCAAGCAAATCTCCTCCAATCCATCCTCCATGAGTTTCCTGCATCATCTTTCCAAAGTACAGATCTCCCTCACCCCACACATGCCACTGAGCATATTTAATGGCTCCCAGTTGGTATAATAAAATCTAAATTCCTTAATAGGGCCACAAGGTCCTTCATGAGGCACCAGCCATAGACTTCTCTTTTTCTCCTAGCCTTCCAAATTTTACCCAAAATAGCATCTGATTTAAAAGATGTGTTTTACTTTTAACATTAAAACTTAACTCTTGATTACATCCCTGCCCTTTCTCTAATGGTTTCTTGCCACCACCTTAAACTTCTGTAACACAGAGTCTAGAAGATACGCAACAAATACTTGTTGATGGATCTGCAGAGAACTGGGGTATTTTGCACCTCCTGGCCAGGTGTTTTATGAGAGCAATGCTAAAGAAACACAGAAAAATCATTTGCCAACCCATGAATTATGCATCGATTTCGACTTCCCTTCCCAAAGGTAATTGTTTAGAAACAAAGTTTATTCATCGATTACTTCCTTTTAGTAAGTGGAAATGTTGACTGAAATTTGGTTCTTGGTGTGAAACACAAGATTTTAGAAATTCAAATACACATTTAGAAAAGCATACATTTTCATCTATTAGCTGACAATGACTGAGGCAGAAGGCTCTTCTTCTTCTTTTTAATGTTTATTTATTTTTGAGGGAGAGGGAGAGACAGAGCGTGAACAGGGGAGGAATAGAGAGATAGGAAGACAGAATCAGAAGCAGGTTCCAAGCTGTCAGCACAGAGCCTGACACGGGGCTCAGACTCACAAACGTGAGATCATGACCTAAGCCGAAGTCAGACACTCAACCGACCGGAGCCACCCAGGTGCCCCAGCAGAAGGCTATTCTTAAAGCAATTGCCAGTTCAAGGGAAGTGTAAAACTTGAGCATAATTCATGAGCTGGTTCATTTTTCTTTTTTCAAACATTAGTCTGGGTTTGGTATGAAATAAGCCCACACATACCTTAAGTACATCCTACTTTATGCTGTTTTTGCTTTACAAGGTCATCAGATTCAACACAAATCCATTTTTACTCAAGGAGTACTGACTGAGTACCTACTCTGGGCCAAGCATATTCTGAAAGATAGGATTGTTTGACACGATGATTGACATTAACTACCCAGTATGACAAATCTTTGCTTTAATCCACAGGGGACCAGGGGCATGGGTAAGAGTAGAAAAAGAGTGAAGATAGAGGACAAGAAAGGAGAATAAAAGCAAGACTTAGTTTTATTGAGTGCCTATTGCATCCAGTCACCCAGAATACCCTAGTTCATTCAAGTCACATAGCAATTTGTGGTAAGTGCTATTATCCCCCATTCTACCAATGTAGAGCTTAGTTGTACATATTGTAAACAAGAAACTGGGATTCAAGCCCATTCTTTTCAGCATTCCATGCTAGTATCCAGACCTTAGTGCCCCACATCCAGTGTTCCTTCCACTCCGTCATACCTCTCTAACCCATTGACAGAAAAATTCGATGCTCTGAAGATGTCCTTGTGGGGATGAGGGCTGGGGGGTGGGGAGAATCGATTAATTAATTCTGTCTTTCCCACATTTTAATTTCTTAAAGTCTTGTTTGCATTGTTTTGGACACATAGCATGAGTCTCTTATTCATGAGCTGAGCTTTTTTCTCCTCTAGCAAATAAACATTGCCCAGAAGGGTCATATTCACTGATGTTATGGGTCATGGAAATAGGACAGATTCAACTTCAGGTTTTGTGTATCTAAAGCAAGATTTCAAATGGAAAATAAGGATGAGGTTCAATAGCCTCTGTCCATTGCGCTTTTGTCTTTCTTTTAGAGTGGATTCAGTGGCTGAAGAAGGCCATTGGATGTTGGACTTACAGCCAGGGGTGATATTCAAACTATCAATAATCAGCAGTGACCAATCAAATAGACTGTCCATCAGAGAGAATTTGATCTCTGAGGTCCCTCTCTGTGCCAGACATTAATCCTTTAGCAGCTGGATCATGAAAAAAGTCTGAGGTTCCCAGGAGAAGAACTAAGAGGCCAGGATCACAGGCAGGCATTCAGGAGACCTTAGAGGAGCAATTCTTTATCAAATGGCACAGCTTTATTTTAATATTTTAACAAGTGTGGCCATCTTGGTGCCTACTGACTGCATAGTGGCTCTACTTCTGGCCCTTCTCCCCACCTTCGAGCTCCTAATCCCACTTCCCCCAACAGGTGACTTCCCTATCCTGATTGGACTTTGCTTCTGTAGAGGGGATAAAAGGGACTATATGCAACCTTGAGTGGTTGTTTAGTCTTTTTCTTCCCTCTTCTCCTTCCTCTTCTCTTCTTTCTTTTCTCATCTTCTGCTTCTCTCCTTTTTCTTTTTTCCTTTTCCTCTTCCTTATTCTTCCTCTTCCTTCTTCTTCTGTCCTCTTCCTCCTTCTTCTTCTTCTTCTTCTTCTTCTTCTTCTCTCTTCTTCTTCTTCTTCTTCTTCTTCTTCTCCTCTCCTCCTAGCTATGCTGCAAGCCTCAGGGAATAATGCTTTATGGCAATGACTGCTACTATTCACCAACATTCATTCTTCCTTCTTATAATAAACCAACTCTAGAGTTTTAGCTGGACACATGGCTGCCCAGCTACACACTACATTTCTCACCCTTCCTTGAGCCTCAATGTGATTATTTATCAGTTCTAGCCAATGGGATTGTACTAAACTAACCTATAAACAAAATGAGTGGGCTCCCTTTGCCCCTTCATTCTTTCTGGTGACTGGGATGCATGCAAAAGATCGAGCAGCCGCCTTGGGCCAGAAGGAAGTTGCATGCTGAAGGTGGCAGATTTGTTCTGCCAGCCTGGGCTCAACTCTGGACTGAAACAGGGGAAAGAAATGTTGAGCCCTTCTTGTTTAAGCCAAACAATATTAGGGGATCTTTTTCACAGCAGCTTAGACTCTGCCCTAGCAACTACTTCTTATTTAAGGTGCCATTAATTGGTTCCCATAGCTTACTACCTTTGAAAAGAGAGAAGGGGGACAATGGGTCCAAATAGCACAGCATATACAGAGCCTGTAAGGTAAAAAAAACAAAGCCAAAATCAAAATTCAAAAACAGAAGTGCTTCAAGGGAACTGTGTGGATGAAGCATGGATTGTTTGGGGGAATTGTTGAGAGGAGAGGTTGCAGAGATCAGCCCTAGAGGCCATGTTGTGACTTTATTTATTTATTTTTTTAGTTTACTTTTTTAATGATTATTTACTTTTGAGAAAGAGAGAGAGAGAGATCAGGGGAAGAGCAGAAAGAGAGGGAGACACAGAATCCAAAGCAGGCTCCATCCAGACTCTGAGCTGTCAGCAAAGAGCCCGACACAGAACTCAAACTCATGAACTGCAAGATCATGACCCGAACTGAAGTCGGATGCTTAACCAACTGAGCCAGCCAGGCGCCCCTGTTGTGACTTTATTTTGAGTCCAGGCAGAGTTCCTGAAGAGTTTTGAGTAAAACAGTAACACAATCCAGGGTGCCTGGGTGGCTCAGTCAGTTAAGCGTCTGACTTCAGTTCAGGTCATGATCTCACAGCTTGTGAGTTTGAGCTCTGAGTCAGCACTCTGCTGTCAGTGCAGAGACCACTGTAGATCCTCAGTCTCCCTCTCTCTCTGCCCCTTCCCCTGCTTTCTCTCTTTCTCTCTCTTTCAACAATAAATAAAAAAAATTAACACAGTCCAATGTCTATCACCCTGGTATGAAGAACAGATTGAGGGGTGGGCAGGAATTAGATTGAGATACCAGGTATAGGGCTGTGGTGGTAGAACAGGTGAAAAATAATGGTGGCCTAAACTAAACGAGGCAGAAGTAGACAAAGGGAGAATTGTGAAGAGGTGAAATTCTTGAGCTGGAGATAAATGATGGAGGTGGGCTGGGGAAGGGAGAGGTGTTCCTGGTTTGCGTGGTGGCTTATGGTGTTCAGAAGAGGGCATCCTGGCAGAAATAGAGAATTGATAAAGCTAGCCTGCCATCTCCCATTGTCCCTGTAGAATGCCCCTTCTGTTCATCTTCTCCTTCTTTCCTTCACTCTCTTCTCCCCAAGGTCTTAGCTGTGATCCTATCTATTCCTGCTCTTCTCCAGACATGCCTTTCACTGGTGCTTTTCTGTTCTTCACTGAGGATTTCTCTGAATCAATCTCACACGTACCCCACACTTTAAGACATTTTTTTCCCCAGTACAAAGAATATATCTACTACTTGTGTCAGTCACTTTAAACCCATTTCCAAGATCAATTCCAGACACCACCATTCACTTCAGAAACTCCAACTATCAGATGAGGGTGTTTGTATTGCCTACCCACTTCAGAGATTCCTTGGAATTGCTCAAAAGCCCATCAGAGCTTTTTTTTTTTTATTAGTTTTCTTATTTTTTTTTTTAAATTTTTTTTCAACGTTTTTATTTATTTTTGGGACAGAGAGAGACAGAGCATGAGCGGGGGAGGGGCAGAGAGAGGGGAGACACAGAATCGGAAACAGGCTCCAGGTCCGAGCCATCAGCCCAGAGCCTGACGCGGGGCTCGAACTCACGGACCGCGAGATCGTGACCTGGCTGAAGTCGGACGCTTAAACGACTGCGCCACCCAGGCGCCCCTAGTTTTCTTTATTTTTGAGAGGCAGAGAGAGGCAGAGCACAAGTGGGGGAGCAGCAGAAAGAGAGGGAGACACAGAATCCGAAGCAGACTCCAGGCTCTGAGCTGTCAGCACAGAGCCCTATGTGGGGCCTGAACTCACAAACTCACGAGAACCGTGAGATCATGACCTGGGCTGAAGTCGGATGCTCAACCGACTGAACCACCCAGGCACCCCAGCCATCAGAGCTTTTGATTCACAATATCATTACAACAGTTGGCATCACTCAAGAAAAAAGGAGGGGGAGTGACATTTTAAGTAGTCTGTGTCACCAGAAATCAGGTATGTGTGGGACTCCGCTGGGTGTTTTGAAATAAATGTTGAGCCTTGGAGAGAGTGTTCATTACTTACTCTCTTATGGCTAAGGCTCTGTGTTGGGTTCCAGGCATTTTTTTTTCTGTACAAGGAGGAATAAGTGTTAGGTCTCTTTTATGTCTGAAAATAGTTCTCCTTCCCATTGAGAAAATTCTTATTCTACTTCATGGAATTCTACCGGGGCTTTCAGTCTCTGGCCACAGGGACAGGCACATGTCCCAGAGTGTACTGATCATAATGCCCCTTCCTTGTGACAGTAGGGGTGGGTATGTGACCCATTGGGCCACTCATGGCTTTCCCTGGGATTGATAGATGCTAGATGAAAGAAGGGATCTCTCTTATTGATGCTGCTAAGTGAGGATAACAAAAGTATAGATCTGTCTGTATTAATTTTCCTTGGCTGTATGGGGTAAGTTCATCTTTGTAACAAGATATTATATTAACACCCGGAGAGAAACAGAACTCTCAACCCAGAAGACGGGTTGAGAGAATTCTTGTGGTGTCAAGTTTGCTCCCAGACCACATGACCTTATTCCTGAAGCTCTCCTCTTACTCCCATAAGCTACCTCCAGTTTCTCAGTTCGGTGAACCAATGCATTCCTTACTTGCTGAAGCTGGCTTAAATTGGGCTTTTGTCACTGTGGGGTTCTTATAGACATGGCCAGTTCCTAAGGCTTATCTATAACAAAATTACCAATTAATGCCAAGCTCTCATAGATTCACATGAATTAATATGTTCCTCATCTGGTTTAACATTTGCATTTTACCAAGGACCTTCTAGAACTAATGCTTTGATGCAAAGGAGACTTTTCAGTGGAGGGAACAGGTTTTAGACAGTTCAGCAAGCCATAGGGAGAGAGGTTTGCTGGGATACTTGGACTTTCTGCATCTCTTCAAGTTATTTGGGGCCATGAAGCAGAATCTTTCACTTCCAGCCTCTACTCTGTCTATAGATCCCCTCTGCGGTAGCTGGGAGCAGGGGCTGCTAGTGGATGTCAGGACCTCATTTTCTGAGCCCTCTTCCAGGGTCTGGACTTCCCACTTCTTCCTCTCTTCCTCCTCTGCAGCAACACATAGGTAGGTTGTTTAGCAGGAAATTCACCACTAGGTAACAATTGCCACCAATACTGCCACACTTCAGGGAAGGACAGTTTGCAACTAATTACTTCCTATGAAAATACCCAAACATAATTTTGTTCATTATTAAAATTTTCCAATAATAGATTTATCTTCCCCATTAAGTAATACATTACTCTCCTACAAAACACACAGCGAACTAGAATTACTAGGCACTGTTTATATTAAATTGTTGCTTAATAAATTAAAACTCCTATGGTTATGAATAAACTAGGTCATCTGCACATTTTGTAAATTAGTAGTTTCTTGTAGTTATTCTTCCTGGTCAAAGCCTAAAAAAGGGGGAGAGAAAAATGATTATCATTATTTTTATTGTTTTCAAGCAAAGTACTGCTCTCTGCACTGTAGTTTAAAACAAACCACTCAATCTAATACAGTAGAATCAATATTGTTGAGTATCAATCAATAAAGATGAATTTTAAAGGCAATGGTCTGTAAACTTTTAAAGTCACATTAAAAGCTACATCTACTTGGGTATGGAAGATCTGATAAATAACCAAGCCCAGATAGTATTTGAAGATTCTTGATGCAGCAAGCACTGTCCACAGTGATTTTAATTATTGATCAAAATGTTTTCTCTGATTACAACTTTTGGGTGGGTGGGGAACATTTTCCTTTCTGATTTTAGGAGAAGTCAACTTCTCCTTTGTCATCTCTTTAATTTTAGATCATTAATAGAGATTTCCTGAGGTTACATCAAAAAAGGTTGACACTATTAAAGAAGCCAATTACAGGGACACTTATAACTCAGTTGGTTAAACATCCAACTCTTGGTTTCAGCTCAGGATGTAATCTCACGGCTCATGAGTTCAAAGCCCCACATGGGGCTCTGTGCTGACAGCATGGAGCCTGCTTGGGATCTCTCTCCAACTCCCTCTGCTCCTCCCCCACTTGTGTAAGTGCGTGTGCGCTCTCTCAAAATAAATAAAGAAAACTTAAAAAGGAAGAGGAAAAAAATAAAAATCAATTACAAGGACTCCCCAAGTTGCAAAATCCTGACACACAGAATCATAGCATGTGAATAGATTGCCGCACACTGGGGACAGCAACCAGGCCACACTAAGACAACGGCCCCACCTCCTGGTAACACTGTGGAGTTGTTTGAACCCATGTATTTATCACTCAAGTACCTCCTTTTTTCTCCTGAAGGGAGAGCATACAGAGTCTATCCTGTCCTCTCCCATCCTGTTTTTCAACAGCTAGAGTTTAGTTATCTCTATTCTGCTGATTTTCTGCCTCATATCTGCATGTAGGTATTCTTGAAACACAATCCTCTTTGTTCCCTCTTAAACTATTGTGAATTAGCTCAGGAGTCTCTTTTTCTTTCCTGAGAAATCGCTCCTCTTCTGCATAACTCTCTCCACCTCTTCTCCTTTTTTCTCACCATGGGACAAAAATAAAAAAATAATAATAATATAAAAAAAGAAAGAAACAAAACAAAAAAACTTTATCCTGTCTAATATATATATAAAATAGTGCTGATCAAGGCACCTGGGTGGTTCAGTTGGTTAAGCGTCCATCTCTTGATCTCGGCTCAGGTCATAATCTCAAGGTTGTGGGTTCAAGCCCCATGTTGGGTTCTACGCTGACAGTGTGGATCCTGCTTGGGATTCTTTCTCTCCCTCTCTCTCTGCCCCTCCCCTGCTGGTGTGCACTCTCTCATTCTCTCAAAAATAAATAAAAAACATAAAAAAAAGGATAGTGCTGAAAATAATAAGGTAAAACAAACAAACAAAACAAAAACTTAAAACTGTAGATAACATAAAAAGGAATCAGTGTGGTCAAACCGTCTGGTGTTCTCAGAGATTTCCTCAGATTCCCTATAAAATTCTATACCTGTTACTAATTAGGCCACTTAATTAATATTAACATTAATATTTTTTCTGTTGAATCAGTAATTTAAAAATGAACGATTTCTTCTCTCCTTAGTTCCCAATATATAGTAGTCCAGTTACATTAAATAAATCAACATTATTTCTATGCATAATAACTTTCAGTGATATCTCCTCACAATCTTCTCCCCCAACTACCCTTAGTTAAGTATCTTTATTTTTTAAAAATTAAATATTTAAATGCTTATCAAAGTAGAAATTATTCACTGGGAAAAGATAAAATGATAAGGTGGATAACATTTAAAAGGTCCCATTCCTTACAATTGTCTTCATCTCTCATCACAAATGGTCAAAAGTTTGAAGTGTTCCCTTAGAGAATATTTTTTCTATGCAGTCACAAGTATATTTCTCTCTTTTTGGAGGGGGAGAAATTCTCTGTCTCTCTTCTCAAGTAACTTTTTTTTCCTGCTCGTCTTGGCATCTTTTGGTGTATAGACACAATGAAAAAAATCATTTAAATCTCTTGCCTATTAAATACTTAAACAATTATTTCTGGTAAAAAAAAAAACAATAGGGGATCCATATGTATCTCAGCCGGTCTGAGATTGGAAAGTGGGAGGGTGGATGGAGGGGAAGTTCCCTCCCCTCTGCAGGCAGAAACTCACTTGTTCAGAGCATAAGAGAAGAAACTACTGGGTCATGAAGTTTTGCTGAACTTTCAAGGAATAATATCTTCTTTTTAAAAATTTATTTATTTATTTTTAGAGAGACAGAGACAGCACAAGTGAGGGGGACAGAGAGGGAGAAAGAGAATCCTAAGCAGTCTCCATGCTGCCAGTGCAGACCCCAATGCAGGGCTTGGACTCATGAAACTGTGAGATCATAACCCGAGCCGAAATCAAGAGTCAGATGCTTAACCAACTGAACCAGCCAGGCACCCCAAAGTAACAATATCTTCTTTTAAAGGATACTTGTTTTGAAGAACATAGTCAACTATGATTATAAAATAAGTAATAAGCACGCATTTTCACATGTGCTGTGCCTCCTCCTTCTGAATCCTCTGAATATATTTTCATATTTTGCCAATCCACACGCTTTATTTTCTGTTAAAGAGAAACCAAAATGGAGGCCACAGTCTGAGTATACCTCTAACGCAACCACCCATAGCCACGTGACCCAAATTACAATTGCTCTGATTTTCCCAAAATGCTGACTCTGACTTTAAGCAAAGCTTAAGCCTTCTTCACGTAACCCTCATCTTGCAGCTTCCTAGCCAACCAGCTACAAACAAGTAAGCTTACGCAGAATTACTACTACCCTGCGAGAAATGAGAGTTTCTAGTAACTGATCACAATTAAAACCAAACCAAACCAAAACAAAACACATACCTGGTCATTCATGCTTTAGAAACTGAATTGTAACTGCTGAGAGCCAAGCTTCTTACCACTGTCAGATGTGAAGTCTCCCTGTTCATGGTTTGTTTCTCGCTCGATAAAGTCTTCATATCAAGGAAGGCTCTCTGAATTTTATTTTGACACCTCTTCACATTAAGTGTTATGTCATTCATGGAGTCCAAAAACAATTGAAACTATGGAAGATTCAAGGCAGCCATGCTCTTTTTTAAGCACGAATGACAAAAGACAAATACCTTTTTTTTATTTTCGTTTGACTCCATTGAAAGCCAAGCAACTGCAGTGATGGAGGAAAACTACACGCCACGACCGAGTTAATCCTCCTGGGGCTGACAGGTGGAGCTGGGCTGCGCCTATCCTTTCTGTCCTTTTCCTAGTCATTTACCTTCTCGCAGTAATTGGCAACGTGACACGATTGTGTTCATCAGAAGCGATTCAGAACCCCAGTGTACTTCTTCCTCCATCACTCCTTTGTGGATCTGTGATGCCAACTCAGAGGCTGGCTTATTTTGTACCCGAGAGAAAAACCATTTCTTTCATTCGTTGCTTTTTTCAGTTCTACTTTTTCATTGCCCTAGTAATCACAGATTATTATATGTTTATAGGGATGGCCTTTGACCACTATACAGGCATCTGTAAGCCCTCCTTACCTTGTTATATCGGTAACAAAATGCCAAGATGTGTCTGCCTGTCTCTGGTTACTGCTCCTTATATACCTGGCTTTGCAGGTGGTCCGCATGGACCATCCCAATTCCACCGTCCTGTGGACCCAGTGAGATCAACCACTTTTACTGTGTGGACCCTACCTCTCTTAGCCCTCACTTGCTCAGATACCCGTGTCAGAGAAACTGCCACACGTGTGGGGCCACACTGTCTTTTGAAACTCGAATATAATTTACAAGGATTAAAAAAATGTTAAAACTGTAAGCTTTTAACTCAATTTTCTTCCTTTGAGATGTGTAATAAAGAAAGCAGAGGCATTATATTATTTGTGGCAGTAATTCCAGTGTGAAGAAACCGTCCTATGAAAAGTTTCTCTGCATTGTGTGCTCCTATTACTTGCTCATTATAATTTTTCCAGCTTGGATGGATTTTTGCCAGAGGGAGAGCAGAACTGTAATTTCAATGCAACCTTTACTTTCCACATTAATGTTTTTAAAATAATTGATTCTTTCCCGTCATTAGGGGAAATGATGCCTATAAAACAACATGATGTTTACCTACCACTCTAAAATAATTCCTTGGGCTGATTTTCTCTAAGCCTCTCCCCCCCCCCCCCTCCGCATTATGAAGACTGAAATTATTCTCCCCCTGGTGAAGGGAGTGAGTGGTTTCACCCTTTATTTGGTACTGATTAATCATTTCTTCTTTTTTTTCCTTTCTCCTCCTCCTTTCCCCCCTTCTTCTTCTCCTTCTTCCTCTTCTTCAGAAAGTTCTATTCTTTCTTTCTTATTTATTTAAAGTTTATTTTATTTTGAGACAGAGAGAGACAGAGAGAGACAGAGACAGAGAGAGAGTGGGGGAGGGTCAGAGAGAGCATCCCAAGCAGGTTCTATGCTGTCAGCACAGATCCTGACTTGGGGCTAGATCTCATGAACCATGAGATCATGACCTGAGTTGAAGTCCAGAGTCAGACACTAGTCGGTCGCTTAACCTACTGAACCACCCAAGAGCCTGTAATCATTTCTTCTTATTAGAGGCAAAACATCTTTTCCCATTCCACTACCTTACCTTTATTAGTTTTATTTGTTTGTTTTTAAGATGTTTATTCACTAAAAAAAATTTTTTTAATGTTTATTCACTTTTTGAGAGACAGAGAGAGACAGAGCATGAGTGGGGGAGGGGCAGAGAGAGAGGGAGACACAGAATGCGAAGCAGGCTCCAGGCTCTGACGACATGGGGCTGGAACTCACAAACCATGAGATATTGACCTGACCTGAAATCGGATGCGCAACCAACTGAGCCACCCTAGCGCCCCAAATGTTTATCCATTTTCGAGAGAGAAACAGAGCACGAGTGGGGGGGGCGGGGCAGAGAGAGAGGGAGACATAGAATCTGAAGCAGGCTCCAGGCTCTGAGCTGTCACCACAGAGTCTGATGTGGGCTTAAACTCATGAACTGTGAGATCATGACCTGAACTGAAGTCAGATGCTTAACCAACTGAGCCACGCAGGCACCCCAAATTTATGTTCTTGGTTAATTAATTCATAAGGAGGAAAGCTGATTTGAAAGGGGGCTTTTTCTGGGCAGTGACATGTCAATATTGCTGAGACTACCCTCTGAAAAACCCTTAAGTGGAGTTTTCATGGAATCTCTAGTTGCTCCCACTTTGCTTGTCCCTGTGACTACCATTGACCCTGAAAGCCGGAACACTCCTCTCCATTGGCCACTTTCTCCAATAATTAGTGTATTTTAATAACACCACAGTATTGCAGTGCCAAGAAGCCAGCGAATGTTAAAGGGAAATAATCATCTTGTAATTCAGACTGGTAGGAAACAGTCATTTCTAATTATTTGTTATTTAATGGAATTAAAGATTCTGGCTTAGACTACAGCCTCCACACAGCCACTGTTTTGATTCTTTTTGACTGTCTGAAAAGACAAAGACAGTCAGATTGGCCATACGTTCATTCAAATTGCTATATACCATGATGGAAGACAGCTTACAGATGTTTCATGGTCTTGGTGGGTGTTATTATATAGACTTGGAGAGCTGGTTGTTCAAAGCCAAGGTCCTTAGGTCTGCAGTAGTCATTAGGGGTTATTTCAGAACGAGATTTAAACACATTTATGCATGCAGTCGGTGCTTAAGCATCGCAATAAACATCTTTTTTGCGGGCCCATTGTGGTGAGCTGCTTAGGATACAAAGATAATTTTGTTGCCCCATCCAAAAGACACTTTTTATCCTCACCCTCCTTGACCTTTGTCACAAAGACAATATTATGCAGTCACTAAATTCTATTTTATTTTCCTATTCCTCGAGGTACAGGAGTACTGCATTTTCTGGGGTCCCCTGTAGTTAGTTTGAAATCTATCTGTGGCCAAAACCTCCACAGGAAAGTGACATGTGTGACTCCTGTGCTGAAGCACCGAAGAGCATGTGTGACCCTCCATGCCCTCTCGTTCTCTGTTAGGGTTTTTGGGCCCTTATCTTTCAACTGGCAGAGACACAGAATGAAATTGGCTTGGCGTCTTAGATCGCTGTTCAGGGTGAGTTCCTCAGAGCCCTGCAGCGGACTAAGTGTGAGGAGGAAATAAACTTTTAGTATAATGCTGCAGTGATTCAGGGGGTTGTTTTGTTATTGCATTGTCACCTAGCTTATTCTGGCTTACACCCTGTTTGAAGTCATCTAACTCTGCCGACCTTCCTTGGATCATGCGAATCAAAGCTCTCCTGATTTTCCTGTGACTCCTTTGACTTCATCTTGTCAGTCTCCCATTAAGGTTCTTCTTCCCAATCCCAGTCTTTAAATACTGGAGTTTCTCAGTTTTCTACCCTGGGCTGTCGTGTCCTCTTATTCTACTCACTCTTCTCATATCAATTACCATATGATGAGGACTCTCCAATCCATACCTCTAGTCCAGTCTTTCCTCTTAAATTACAGCTCCCTATACTGGTCTCCTTCCTACTGGATGTCTCATATGCACTGAAGCTCAGTATATTCAAAATTCAACTTAAAAGCTCTCCTTCTCTGAAAGTTGCTCCTCCTCCAGTTTTGTTTGTTTGGTTTTGTTTTTGTTTTTTTGATTCTCAGTGAATGGTATCACCATGTATTGTAGTTATTTTCCAAGATGGCCCGATGAAACCCTACTCTGTGTTCATACTCTTATTCAATCATCCCACATGGAATCTATTTGGCTCTGTGACCTACTTTAATCAATAGACTGTGGCGGAATTGAGACTTGGCACCAACAGCTTCCACTTTTGCACTTTTGGGAGGCTTGGACTGCCACCAAAGGTGTCCAGGTACCCTGGGGAGTCCCCATAGAACCAGTGAAGCCCTGGGTCTATATAGAAAGAAGGGAGAGGCTCAACTCTCCCAACATTCCAGATGAGCCAGTTTCCCAGCCATCTGCAACAAGGCCTTAGACATGTATTGACGCCATCTTGGATGTACCCAAGCTGCTGGAAGATTGTAAACACATGAGAGAGAAACGTCAGCAGAGAAATCATCCAGCTGAGCATCATCACCAACAGAATACTGAAAATAATAAAGCAGTTGTTTGTTTAGCTAAAATAAAACATTGTTTTCTCAATGGCGTGGTTGTTTTACAGCAATATGGGTAACTGAAACACTCTATACCCAGAAAATCTGGAAACATCTTTTCATTTTTCCCTTCACCCTTCACATCAAGTTCCCAGCCCCTTTGATTATACCTCCTAAATGTCCTGAATAAGTACGCTTTTTTCCTATATGCCGCTGCCCACTCCAGATTACCATCATCCCCTCTCTAGTATTGGATCCTTCCTGTAGCAAGAGGAATCATCTAAAATGCAAATATCATCATGGTTTTGGTGACCCTCTATAACTTTCCCATTGATCTGTATTGTTTTTAGGAAAATTCAATCCTTTTAACCTTGCTAATACAATCTGTGCAGGGTCTCATCCCTGCCTATTCCAGCTTTCTTATGTGACTCTACATTCCAATCATCCTCGATTGGTTCCATTTCTTCAGGTGCCATGTGTCTTGACTCCTGGCTCCTTTAATGGTTGTCCTTCCTACCTAAAATACTTTCTCCTGTGGTCATCCCTCCCTTTCTCCTTTTTCAAATTCCTACTCATCCTTCAGGTCTTAGTGTAATATAATTCCTCCTGGAAGCCTTCTCCAATCCTCCAAGCCTGGATTAGTTGTCCCTGCCAAATTCTTTCATATCATTCATCAATTCTTTCATTCATCAAATTTTATTGAGCTTATACTATGAGTCATACACTATGTCACCCTTCCCTATAATAGCACTCATCATCCTGTTCTGGAATTGTTTGTCTAGCTCTGCCACTAGCCTGCAGGCTCTTCGAGGAAAAAGACTGTTTATCTCATTCTACTTTGTACCCCCAGTGTTAGCACATAATAGAGTTCAATTGCATATGTAATGAATGAATGAAACTGAACGGAGTCTCCATAGATGGTACAACTAGCGGGAGGAAATAATTATTCAATAAGTACTCATTTCTGATAAACACCCCACTTAATACTTTAGTAAATATTTGGCAAGAAAAAAAGTTCATGGCTTATTGGAGCCAAAGTACAGTTTTCCGTGACAAATTAGGATAAAAACGTAAGTCCAGTTGGCTTTCTGAAAGCATAGTTATCCACCAATTAAAGGGTTAAGTAGAGACCATTCAGTATTATGCCAGCGGCTTTGATTCTGGACAATTGTAAACATCAGGCTAGATAGGAAAGCTAATGCCAGAGAGTCACTGCGTCATTTCACAGACAGCACTGGTAGTTCTGGTACTCCGAAAAGAGCTTGAATATATTTACACAAAAAAATCGGGTGTTAGAAATATCTTCATCTCCTCTGGAAGACCAATATGCCTCAAAGATAAGTGGTTTCCAGGGTGCTTAAGACCTGGTAATTGTGGCCACTCTCAGTAATGACTCTGCCCCTGGTTGGCTGTTAGGTGCTTGGAAAATGCTAAGTAGACCAGTTTGCTTAAATAGCCTACCATCTTAAAAGTCTTCAGATAACTACTTCTCATTCTTGGCCCCATTTCAAGGTAATTTCTGCAATAAGCCTGGAGTAGCCACCAAACCCTATACGGGCAAACAGGCAAAATCCCTGGCATCATGGGATACATGTTGGGGATCATCCGTTTCTATTCTTCTTAGATCACTGTTTCTGGTCAATGAGGTTTTTGTCTTTGTTGCAAAGCCTTTTACTTTTGCCTAATTTCAGTAGTCCTTTGGACTATTAGGCATATATAGGAAGCCACCACAAGTCCTTTTGAAGTGTGTTGGATGCAAATCAACATTTCACATAATAGTTGTTTGTTAAATTAAAATGCAGGCTCTATTCCAGAGGGTTTCTCTAAGTACTGGGAATAGGTGTGAACTTTATTTTTCTATGGTTTCTGAAATGTTTTTTTCATTGAGAATATTGTTTTACTGCAATAAGTAACAGCATAATAATTAATAGAAAACAGAGGTAGACGGGACCTAACGGTTATTTTGCTATGCCTGTCATCACATGAGGGGAAGATAAGACCCAGAGAAGATATGATTTACTGGATCTCTGGTAACATGCAAACGTTAGGTCAAAACTGACCTTTTGTTTAGCGTTTTCAATTAAATGTTGATACAGCTTATATCCTCAAGAACAGGGGGAAACTTGGCTTTCTAGTCATACTCTTTTAGACTACCTTCACCCCAAACATGACAAATTGGCTCATCATTGAGGATGAATGTTTCTGACATCTGTATTTGAACTTGGATTACACACGATCCTCCTGGGGTGTGTGAATAACAGAGCTTGAGTTAGTGTATTAGTTTGGGAGGCTTGCCATGACAAAGTACCACAAATTGTGTCTTAAAAAGAGAAATTTATGTCTCACAGTTCGGGGAGCTAGAAGTCTAATCAAGATCAAGATGTTGGTAGAACTGATTCTTTCTGTTGGCTATGAGAGCATCTGTTCCCTAGATTTGGCATTTTGCTGGCAATCTTTGGGTTCCTGGGTTTGTTGCATCAGTCCAATCTCTGCTTTCATGTGCACACGGTGCTCTCCCCATGTACGTATGTCTGTGTCCAAATTTTTTCTTTTTATGAGGATACACACATAGTTCATCAGAAGCCCAGCCTACTCTAATATGACCTCAACCAACTCCATCTGTGATGACCCCTATTTCCAAATGAGATCACTTCCTTGTCCATTCCTGGGTACTTGGCAATAGGACTTCAACATACAAATTTTGAGGGTGACATAATTCAGTCTGTAGCAGTATCATAGAAAAAGGGGATATTATGGCATAAATGGATTGCAGAGATTCTTGATAGCTGGCTTACTCGAGGGATGAGTTCTAGCCCAAGATGCATATGAGGAATTTGAGGTTTAGACCTGGGTTTCAGGATGTGCAGGGATCAGTTTTTTCTAGCACAAACCCAAGCCCTGGGTCTATGTCTTTCCCTGGCCACCTGAGAATTTTGTGGCTGCCATACCTCAAGTCCAGACTACATTGTTTGGGCTTCTCTGGTGAAGGGTCTTTTCTGACCCATCCAGCCTGTAGGAGGTGGATAGCTGCCATTTGGTATGTTATTTCTGGCACCAGAATGGTGAATGAACTTGTATTTTATATTCAATAATCGGGCAGGTCTATTGCACTGAGAAATTTAAAAGTAAAACGACCACTATGCCAGTATTAAAAAGGACTCAAATTCTAAATAACAAAATTCAATAATCTCTTCTCCTGAGCCCTCATATTCTAGGGAATGGGTCAATCTTTAAGACTGTGGATTTGAGATCTATGCACCCCTATATTGTTGCAGCATTATGCATTATACACAATAACCAAGATATGGAAGCAACTAAGTGTCCATCAATAGACAATAGCTTACACACACACACACACACACACACAGGAATATTATGCAGCCACAGAAAGATGAGATTGTGCCATTTGAGACAACATGGATGGACCTAGAGGGTACTATGCTAAGTGAATATGTAAGACTGAGAAAGTGAGAAAGACAACTACCATATAATTCCACTCATAAATGGAATCTAAAAAAACAAAACAAAATAAATGAATAAACGAACAAAAAGCAGAATCAACCTATAAATACAGAGAAGAAATTGATGGTTGCCAGAGGGGAGAGAGATGGTGGTTTGGCAAAATGGGTGGTTTGGGTCAGGCAAGAGAGAAATGCAGGCTTCCAGTTATGGAATGAGTAAGTTATGGGAATAAAAGGCACAGCATAAGGAATATAGTCAGTGATATTGTAATAGTGATATAATGGGACAGATGGTAGCTATTCTTGTGGTGAACACAGCATAATGTATAAACTTGTCAAAACGCTAAATTTGTACACTGAAGCTAATGTAATACTATGTGTCAACTACACTGTAAAGAAAAAAGACCGTGGATTTGAAACTATTCAGAATAAAGAGAAAAATGAGTTATAGAGTTCACCCCCAACTTTTCTTAAAGCACAAAGCTTGGGAACTAGTGAATAATTGTGTGCCAGCAATTTGCTGTGAAATTACCTATTTTCTCAATTGCTCATTCATCACTCTTATTTTATAGACAAATATGAACTGCCTGCATTCAACACCGGAGACATGTTCCTTCTGTAAAGAGATGCACAAGTAAGTCTTTAAAAATACTGTTAGGAAGTTTTAAGTACTTCGGTGCGTGCCTTTGAAATATCGAGATAGATTCTTCCTGGCTGATTGAACATAATTCAGCTAGGAGTTCTTCCTCAAACCAGATACCTCGTGCTTCAGCATGGCAACAGCTTGGAGAAAATGGCAATTCCAGGCACCAAGCAAGAATTGAGACACACCACATCATACTTTATGTAAGAGAATTAGCAGAAACTCATCTCAGTGTGCCTTCAAAAGAGGAAACTAAGCAGACAGCCTTGTTAATTTAGCATATAGACTTGGAATACAGGACAACATCCATCATCTCATCAAAATTCAATTAAAACATGGGTTACTGGCCAAAGAGAAGGAGCCAATTTTCTCTCTCCTTCCCCCCCTCTCCCCCCCCCCCCCCTTTTGGGAAGAGTTCTTGGAACATCACTAAGCCCTTAATGGTTCTTTCATTATGGGAGCCAATTTAAAAGGATAGATTGAGCATCTGAATGGCCCCTAATATTAAAAATTAGAACCCGTGCAGTTATGTAATTGCTATTAATTTAAAGCATGCTGGCACTAGAATGCTGGGCAGGGAAGAAGTATATTTTAAGGCTTTCTTTTTAAGGACTTTTGATATAATTATAAAACTCTTTGGATTCTATAGACTCTTCTTTTATATGGCAGAGAATGTGTAGCAGTGATTATCCACTTAGCTCAGATCCATTCCATGATTTAAAAAAAATGTTATTTGCTAACATACACCAGACTTCACACAGGGAAAAGGTAAGCCCACAGGTCCTGTAACAAGATTTGCAGTGTTAAATGTAATTGGGTCTCAAATTTTAAGCAGTTAAATGTCTTAATTTGTTCTTTCTTCCTACCATAATATAATGAGGATAAACTTTGACAACAGCAGCTCTGCAAAGAGAAGATTTCTCCTTGTTCATTGTTTCTCAAACCAATCTTCTTTCCTGAAATTTGATTTCCGAAGTGCCTTACAGTCCTTAAGCCAGGTGGCTGCAATGAGTCCACTTGGAACATTCATAATCATCTGAAATAAAAGCACACTCTAGAAGCCAGACACACTTAAGACAATCAAATGGGGTTAGTCACCAAGTAGAAATAACTCTTTTAACCTCTTGCTAATTCTGCCCGTTAGCCTACCAACTACAGCACAGGTTGCTGAAGGGAATCACCTTGGCTCTGAAATAAATAGTATGAATCTCTGTGGGTTAAGTACGTAGGTGTTGTCTTATACACATAATTCATTTTTCTGGTGCTTTGGCCCAAATATTGTCAATCAGAGATTTGCCTTGTGGCTTGACAAAGGAAAGCCATAGTATGTTTTCCAAAGGACCCACGAAAAACCGGTCTATAGAGGCCTTTCAACTCCAGACGTCAATATTTGAATATTATAAATATTATAAATTGTATATATTATAAATATAAATTATCAATATATATATTTTTCCATATCAGTTAGCTTTTCATCTCCAGAATAGGTCATTTGAGAAAGTGAAATGATTCTTAGAAAAATCAAAAGATACATTAAATTTGGGGTGGGGGGAAACCATGGATTTGGATTTGACCACACTTGGCCATGTTTTTGTTTGTGTGTTTTTCAACAAAATTGGGCTGGCACACATGTTTTCCATTACTTGGTTAGCCTGAGGAGTAATTGCACTTCATCGTTTGCGTAGGCCCCTAGCAAATAGGCGAGCTGCCACTCCTGATCCTTAAAGCCAACTTTCTAGAATTTTTTATGAAGAAGTAACTGCTGATTTTAAAAGAGATATCAAGAGGGTTCCCGTTTCTCCACATCCTCGCCAGCATCTATAGTCTCCTGATTTGTTCATTTTAGCCACTCTGGCGTGAAGTGATATCTGAGTATGGTTTTGATTTGTATTTCCCTGATGAGAAGTGACGTTGAGCGTCTTTTCATGCACTTGTTGGCCATCTGGATGTTGTCTTTAGAGAAGCGTCTATTCATGTTTTCTGCCCGTTTCTTCACTGGATTATTTGTTTTTCGGGTGTGGAGTTTGGTGAGTTCTTTATAGATTTTGGATACTAGCCCTTTGTCCGATATGTCATTTGCAAATATCTTTTCCCATTCCATTGGTTGCCTTTTAGTTTTGTTGATTGTTTCCTTTGCAGTGCAGAAGCTTTTTATCTTCATGAGGTCCCAATAGTTCATTTTTGCTTTTAATTCCCTTGCCTTTGGTGATGTGTCAAGTAAGAAATTGCTGCGGCTGAGGTCAGAGAGGTTTTTTCCTGCTTTCTCCTCTAGGGCTTTGATGGCTTACTGTCTCACATTCAGCTCCTTTATCCATTTTCTTTTCTTTTCTTTTCTTTTTTTAACGTTTATTTATTTTTGAGACAGAGAGAGACAGAGCATGAACGGGGGAGGGTTAGAGAGAGAGAGGGAGACACAGAATCTGAAACAGGCTTCAGGCTCTGAGCTGTCAGCACAGAGCCCAACGCGGGGCTTGAACCCACGAACTGTGAGATCATGACCTGAGCCGAAGTCGGACACTTAACCGACTGAGCCACCCAGGTGCCCCCATTTTCTTGCACTGTTGGTGGGAATGCAAACTGGTGCAGCCACTCTGGAAAACAGTGTGGAGTTTCCTTAAAAAATTAAAAATAGATCTACCCTATGACCCAGCAATAGCACTGCTAGGAATTTACTCAAGGGATACAGGAGTGCTGATGCATAGGGGCACTTGTACCCCAATGTTTATAGCAGCACTTTCAGCAATAGCCAAATTATGGAAAGAGCCTAAATGTTCATCAACTGATGAATGGATAAAGAAATTGTGGTTTATGTACACAATGGAATACTACGTGGCAATGAAATGAAAGAATGAAATCTGGCCTTTTGTAGCAACGTGGTTGGAACTGGAGAGTATTATGCTAAGTGAAATAAGTCATACAGAGAAAGACAGATACCATATGTTTTCACTCCTATATGGATCCTGAGAAACTTAACAGAAGACCATGGGGGAGGGGAAGGAAAAAAAAAGGTTAGAGAGGGAGGGAGCCAAAACATAAGAGGCTCTTAAAAACTGAGAACAAACTGAGGGTTGATGGGGGGTGGGAGGGAGGGGGGGTGGGTGACAGGCATTGAGGAGGGCACCTGTTGGGATGAGCATTGGGTGTTGTATGGAAACCAATTTGACAATAAATTTCATATTAAAAAAAAATAAAAGAGATATCAAACCTCTTCCCCCTGTTTTAGTTTCCCCTTAACTAGGAAAGTCAGGAGGGTGGTGTTGAAGAAGAATAAATACGAAGAAAGATAAACCTTTCTTCAATGATATTAAAGGCAAGAAGGGTGTTATTAAGGAAAAAATATAGAGCTTATTCAATTTTGACCTTAAAATAAGCATAATAATAATTTTTAAAAATCCCAAGTACTACCAGGAAAGAAATTGTAATTACCTGTGCTCATTTGAAAAAAAAATTTTTTTTTAACATTTATTTATTTTTGAGACAGAGAGAGACAGAGCATGAACAGGGGAGGGTCAGAGAGAGGGAGACACAGAATCTGAAACAGGCTCCAGGCTCTGAGCTGTCAGCACAGAGCCCGACACGGGGCTCGAACTCACAGCCCTCACAGACCGAGAGATCATGACCTGAGCTGAAGTCGGCCGCTTAACCGACTGAGCCACCCAGGCGCCCAACCTGTGCTCATTTGAATGTGATTTTATGGCTGTGCCCTAGCCTAATTTGTCTTCCTCAATTAGGAAGCTTTCCATTCCAGTAACGGAAAAAACCAACTCACATCGGATTAAAACATAGGGAATTAATAGGTTTCATGAGACTGCAGTGGTGTGAGTTCCAGAACTGGTTAGTCTGGAGCTCGATGATATCATTGTTGACTCTGTTTCTTCAATTTTTTCAGAGCTATATCTGCCATCAAGAGTGTGGGTTTCACCCTAAGGCTGGGCCCCTTGAGTTATAGGATATCTGTCAGTACAATTAGGTTCACATGCTTCCTTTTTCTCCTCCAGAGAAAGATAGAGTGCTTTCTTCAACAAACAAAAGTTCTGAGATTCCTGCTGACTGAGCCATTGACTTAAACTAAGGCCACTTAAACCAATATCCATGGCAAGAGGGTGGGATTATCCTGATGGATCATAACAATCAGACCAGAGCCCTGAGCTGACGGCGCTGTTAGTTTCATCTAAACAACACAACTGGTAGAATGGACGTTGGGCAGGCAATAGACTTCCCACTGTAGGTACCTTGGGAGACAGTGAATTCAAGAGTCCCATCTTGGGATATCTGTTATGATAGGCAGTGAAGAAACAATGGTTACTTTAAAGTTACTAGAAATCTCAGTGTTTTTATTGAGGCCCCTTTCTGAGAGATATAGAGAAGGAGAGATTGTGAGGTTGTTCAACAGAATCTCCTTGTTTACGTTCTCAGACTTTTCTTCTATGAATCACGTAAAAGTATACTGATTTGCATACTTGTTCAATGCAGAGTCAAAAATAATTCTCAAATTCTACTCAAGAGGATCAAGGTAGACGAGACTGAAGCTGGGAACTACCACAAATGCTTTCCCCAAAACAACCAAAATGATTTATTAAAGAAAAAGATATTTCTTTACCTACATTTTTTTCCTTTTTACAAAACAAAGAAGTTAGACAAAGGCAAGTGATAAACTCTGCCGGTCAAAAGATTCTACAATAGAAAAAAACCCAACAGCATACATTAAATACTCTTTTGAAACACCAAAGAGTAGAACCTGGTTGAGTTGGTCACATAGGCAACCAGCATCAGAACTTAACAGTGCTCTTTCACTGGCTCTCTGACTTGCAGGACACTCCTCACTTTGTCTATCACAATAGATTGTCTCATAACACCTTTTAATACCACCTCATGCAGGTAGTCTGTTCTCCTTAAATCTAGCTGAAGGCAGCTATACACGTTCTAGGATGTATACATGGATTCATGTTCTAGGATGTTCTAGGATGGGTTCTAGGATGTTCTAGGATGGGATGTTCTAGGGCCCACCGGCCCTCAGGACAAGGGGTAATGCTTGAGATCCTTGGATACTAGTTTTCGAGCTTTTTCTCCTGAGTGCTGGGGGAAGCAAGGAGAGAGAAGGACATGTTTGGTAGGGCAAGTACTCTTTTCTTCAAATTCAACTCGACATATTACAAACGTTGTACTTGAGAAATTATTATTCCTGCACTGAGAAAGTAATACTTCAACATTTTCTTGACAGAGTTCCTAATGAAAGCACTACTTTCCACTGGAACTCTCTTAGAATTAGTCCCCTGAATAAAAAGTGCTAATGATTCCAACAATTCCCACAGCTGCCCTGGCCCCTCCCTCTCATGGATGTCACTTCCTACTTCCATAGTTCCAGGCAGGAAGTATCCCAGTTGTATTTATTGTTGCCATTCTGAGATTGGACGTTAAGAATTAAAAAGTGGCCCAAGAATTAAAAAAAAAACATATTGGACCATTATCAAGGTACTTGTCTGATTTCCCAAATGTATCAGCTGTTCAATTAATATCTCCCAAAGTGTATTCTGTGGAACCCAAGTGCTAAAAGATTTGTGAGAAGAGTCAGGAATAGAGTTTCTTGGTGAAATATATTTAGGAAAATGTGGATTTAGCACATTCAATGGGGACTACTTCCAGAATTGCTCAGGCCTTTAATATGCATTCTATATCTCTAAGAAAAAGGATATGCAGTACTTTCCACACATCTTTGACCATGGAATTCTTTGCTTAAAGAGCATTTCGTATAATACATCTAAGGAACACACTTTAGGAAATGCTCATCATGCAATTACCACGTTTTCTGGGACTCTATTTAATCCGACCATCTTTTGTCAGCCTTTGTTATTAGATGTTTCTAGGATTCTATTCCATGACAGAACCCAGTAAGAAAAGCTTTGCCCTTTTTTCCCCAAGGAGTAGTAGGATGGAAAAAGGCCCTGAAGCTATTTTCTCAAGGAGAGCAGATCGGATTCAGAATCAGAAGCCTCCGATTCATCTTAATTGTCATATTTCTGAGGGCAGAAGGACATTTGCCATTAACCTCTATCTGGATCCTTTCCCCCATCTTAAAGCACATTTTGCTATGTAAATCGCGGTCATAATAAACTTGGCAAGTGGTAACATGGTGGCTTTAGACAACTGACATACGTTTATGGAAGCATTTTTCCAACCCACTTTGAAGGCAAGGGTGAACGCTGCCACGTAAGCGTAAAGGAGATGAGGGTCTGGAATCAGCTACAAGTGGCAATGCTAAGATCTGAGTCAGCCCCAAGGGAACAGACTTCTAATTACGTCACGAAGGGACTGCAGCTGAAAAGCTCACAGGCCACTCCCAGAACAGCTCCATGGTCACCACGATGGCAAGGCTCTGCCAGGATGAAATACCCAGATGAATTTCTCTCTTTGTTTAAGCTGAGACTACATTTCATTGTAGAATTTTGTAATGAATAAATTCTAATAAAACTGTCTTATCTGGTGTGGATGTAGAAGAAGGCTTGCTTTCTATATTTCGTATGTTCTTATTTTTAATATGATTAAAAGCAGTTGATGGTCAGCGTGGGCAAAACACACGAGAGATGCAGAGAGAATAAAAATCATGATCTCATAATCAAGAAGTAACTGCGTCAGTATTTTGGTTTATCTCTTTCAGTGTTTATTTCCTTTTGAGTTGGTAGGTATTTATTTTGCACAAAAGTACTGAGAGTATTTCTGTCCTCTTTGTGGACCTAGTGAGGTAGGCTAGAGTTTATTTTGGGGGTAGACTCTCTTCTCTCAGCAGAGCTACACTGGTAAGCCTGTCTAGCCATAGAGATACAAGTTCAGCAGGAGTTTTTCATACCGTAGCCCTGAATATTGGTAGAATAATTCTGCTACAACTTGTACCGTATTATACAACAACATGGCGATCCTGATGCTAACGGAAACTGTGAACACTTTTTATATGCTAGAATATGTCCTGTTTTAATACAGTATCCTATTCAATCCTCACAATAACACTGTGTGGTATGTTTTATTATGCCTCATCTCCAAGGCACAGAGAGGATAAATAACTTGCCCAAGGTCATGAGTAGGAAGTGATGGAGCTGGACTCTGAACCTGGACGTTTCCAACTCCAGAGTCTGTGTTCCTTCTTTAGACTGAGATGTTAACTGAGACGTGTAGTAAGGTAAGGCTGTCTTCATTGTGGACTGAGAATAGCCCTAGGAAATCATCATGACAACAGCTGGCTTCATTGATTCCTCTGGCATGTTCATAGATAAGGGTGCCACGCCAAGTGGCAGGAATGGGGAATGAGGGAAGAGAGAGAGAAAGGAAGAGCAAACTCTAGTTGGGTGTGTCTTTCATGCAGCAGCTGGCCAGAGGCATAGGTAAAGAGGAAGGAAAGACATCGCTCCTGTGAACAGGTGCAGCCAATGGATTTAAGAGCAATGACACATGAAGTATAATTTGGTATTTTCTTTCTTGCCTTTTAACTTGGCTATGCTATGCTTAAGCCATATTTAAGTTTATTAACCCACAAGAGCCCTCTGTTAGCTGGGTCTGAAGAATAACGAATGACGGATTGTGTCCATGTTTGGGGCCTTAAGTATCAAAAGAATGACACATTTACTGAAGAAGAAGCCTGCAGAAAGCCAAGCATGGAGGTGGAAAACAACAACCGGGCCATGCCAAAGATGGTCATAAATAACCACAGAGGGGACTAGACTTCCCAAAGTCCTGTAGGATTGGGTGTGGATTTATAGTTGGATATTATGGGGGAAACTCCAGTCCTGTAAGTCTTGAAACACTGGGGACACTTGGGTTTCATATAGAATACAAAACACACAATAAATATATAATACATTTTACATATAAATTTGAAATCATGTATCATTAGATATCATGGGTTTTTATTTATTTTTTTACTTTAAAAATGTTATTTTTGAGAGAGAGCGTGGGGGAGGGGCAGGGAGTCAGGGACAGAAGCTGGGAAGCTGGGCTCCGTGCTGACAGCAGCAAGCCTGATGTGGGGCTTGAACTCATGAACTACAAGATATGACCTGAGCTGAAGTTGGACACTTAACCAGCTGAGCCACCCAGGTGCCCCTCATGGCTTTTTAATGCAGCATTTTAGTGTCAGCAGTTTTAATAATTTAAATGAAATGTTTTTGCAAATGTAATTTTTCAATGGCAGAATGGCATTATAATGATGTTACCATAATCTTCACAACTATTTCCCTATTGCTAGGTATCTAGAATGTTTTCTAGCTGTTTGCAATATAAATAATGATGTGATTTAGTACAACAGTACAAAAGACAGGGACTATAGTTAATAATATTGTAATAACATACGGAGACAGATAGTGACTACACTTATCATGGGATACGTTGAATAATATATAGAATTGCCAAATCACCATGCTATACACCTGAAACTACTATAGCATTGTATATACGGTAATAAATATTAAAAATAAATGAAATTTAAAAGTGAAATAATTTAGAAAATAGCAATGTAAGACAAGGATACTCATTATCACTGTTTACTAGTCATCTTAACAATGCAATAACAAGGGGTACCTGGGTGCCTCAGTTGGTTAAGAGTCTGACTTTGGCCTAGGTTATGATCTCGCTATTCCCGAGTTCAAGCCCTGTGTCGGGCTCTGTGCTGACAGCTCAGAGCCTGGACCCTGCTTCAGATTCTGTGTCTCTGTCTCTCTCTCTGCCCCTCCCCTGCTCATGCTCTATCTCTCATTCAAAGTAAATAAACATTAAAAAATTATTTTAAAAATGTGATAACAATGAAAAATGAAGACATAATTGGAAAGAGACGCAAAAATCCTTTTTTTTTTTTGTAGATGATGATTGACTACATAAAAATCCAAGAGAAATGACAATGTGTTACAACCAATAAGAGGGTCCCACCAAGTTGCTGGCCCAAGAGTAACATTAAAAGACGGCATTTTTGTATACTAACAAAACCAACTAGAAAATTATAGTCTATAAAGTTTGATTTTGATCAAAATCCCAAGAGGCAATTTAGAGAAGCTTTACAGCTTAACCTAAAATTCATATGGAGGAGTAAAGGGCTAAGACAGTTTTGAGGAAAAGAAGGAAATTTTGCCCCTTCCATAGATCAAGGCTAATATAAAAATATAGTAATTAAGAATGAATTGGGGTAGGGCTAGACAAACAGACCAATGGAATGGAATAAATGTCCTGAAACAGACTCTCAGGCTTATGCAAAACAGTCTTTCACAGAAGTGATATTACAAATCAGCAAAGGATGAGTATTTAATAAGTGGTTCTGGGAAAATAGACTATCCAAAGGGAAAAAGAATTTACTGATTAAGATCCAAATGTGAAATTCAAAACTTAAAAAATTTTAAGAGTAGGTATCAGTATATCTTTACAGAATGGAGTAGTCAAGATTTCTGAAGTGGGACTCAGGAAGCACAAAACCCATACAAATATTCATATATTTACTATGTCAAATTAAGAAGTGGCTGTTGAAAGACATGATAAAATTGATGAGACACGCCACAGATTGAGAGAAGCATTTGCAATGTATGTGGTTGATAAAGGAGTAGGATCTAGAATATTCACAAAACCCCTAAAAAGTAATATAAAAAAAAAGCAATTCAATAAGAAAATTGGCAAAAGAAATGAACAGGCAACTCACAGAAGAGAAACTAAACTATTCAATAAAGATGAAAATATGCTCAGTTTCACCAGTAGTTGGGGGGAATACTAATCAAAACAATGAAGCACCACTTCCCTTCCAGCCGACAGGCAAAAATGAAGCCTGACATAGTGAGTTTTGGGTATGATGGGGGAATGGATCTTCCACATATTGTTATCAGAGTACTTGAAACAGTCACTTTATTTTTTTTAATTTTTAATTATTTTTAATTACTTTAATGTTTATTTTATTTTTGACAGAGAGAGAGAGAGAGAGAGAGAGAAACAGAGCATGAGTGGGGGAGGGACAGAGGAGAGAGGGAGACACAGAATCTGGAATAGGCTGCAGGCTCTGAATGTCAGCACAGAGCCTGACGCGGGGCTTGAACTCACGGACAGCGAGATCATGACCTGAGCTGAAGTCGGATGCCTCAAATGACTGAACCCCCAGGAATCCCTTGAAACAATCACTTTAAAAGCAGTTTTAGCTCATTCTATGAGACCAGCATTACCTTGATTCCAAACCAAAGACCCCACTAAAAAGAACTAGAGACCAATTTCCCTGATGAACATGGATGCAAAAATTCTCAATACCCAGATGAATTCTCTCTTTGTTTAAGCTGAGACTACATTTCTTTGTAGAATTTTTTAACTGAATAAATTCTAATGAACTCTCTTATCTGGTGTGGCTGTAGAAGAAGGCTTGCTTTCTATATTTTGTAACGTTCATATTTTTTCATATTATAAACTGGATTCAACAATACATTAAAAGAATTATTCACCATGATCAAGTGGGATTTATACCTGGGATGCAGGGCTGGTTCAATATTCGCAAATCAATCAATGTGATACATCACATTAATAAAAGAAAGGACAAGAACCACATGATCCTCTCAATAGATGCAGAGAAAGCATTTGACAAAATACAGCATCCTTTCCTGATAAAAACCCCAAGAAAGTAGGGATAGAAGGAGCATACCTCAAAATCATAAAGCCATATACAAAAGACCCACTGCTAATATCATCCTCAATGGGGAAAAAACCGAGAGCTTTCCCCTAAGGTCGGGGAACAAGACAGGGAGGTCCACTCTCACCACTGTTATTCAAACATAGTATTGGAAGTCCTAGCCTCAGCAATCAGACAACACAAAGAAAAAATGCATCCAAATCAGCAAAGAGGAAGTCAAACTTTCACTCTTTGCAGATGACATAATACTCTATATGGAAAACCCAAAAGATTCCACCAAAAAACTGCTAGAACTGATCCATGAATTAGCGAAGTTGCAGGATATAAAATCAATGCACAGAAATCAGTTTGCATTTCTATACACCAATAATGAAGCAACAGAAAGAGAAATCAAGGTATCAATCTCATTTACAATTGCACGAAAAACCATAAAATATCTAGGAATAAACCTGACCAAAGAGGTGAAAAATCTATACACTGAAAACTATAGAAATCTTATGAAAGACACACACGCAAATGGAAAAATATTCCATGCTCCTGGATAGGAAGAACAAATATTGTTAAAATGTTGATACTACCTAAAGCAATCTACATATTCAATGCAATCCCTATCAAAATAGCACCAACATTCTTCACAAAGCTTGAACAAATAATCCTGAAATTTGTATGGAACCAGAAAAGACCCCGAATGCCAAAGCAATCCTGAAAAAAAAAAAACAACGAAGCTGGAAGCATCACAGTTTTGGACTTCAAGCTGTATTATAAAGCTGTAATCATAAGACAGTATGGTACTGGCACAAAAAACAGGACAGATCAGTGGAACAGAATAGAGAACCAAGAAATAGACACCAATGTCTGGCCAACTTATCTTTGACAAAGCGGGAAAGACTATCTAATGGAATAAAGGCAGTTTCTTCAGCATATAGTGTTGGGGAAAACTGGACAGCAACATGCAGAAGAATGAACCTGGGCCACTTTCTTACACCAGACACAAACATAAACTCAAAATGGATGAAAGTCCTAAACGTAAGATAGGAAGTCATCAAAACCCTAGAGGAGAAAGCAGGCAAAACCCCTTTGACCTTGGTCGCAGCAACTTCTTACTCAACAAGTCTCCGGAGGCAAGGAAACAAAAGCAAAATGAACTATTGGGACCTCATCAAGATAAAACTTCCGCACAGCAAAGGAAACAGCAAAACTAAAGGCAATCAGTGGAATGGGAGAAGATATTTGCCAATGACATACCAGATAAAGGGGTTAGTATTCAAAATCTATAAAGAACTTATCAAACTCAACACCCAAAAAACAAACAATCCAATGAAGAAATGGGCAGAAGACATGAATAGACTCTTTTCCAAAGAAGACATCCCGATGGCTAACAGACATGTGAAAAATGCTCATCACTCATCATCAGGAAATACAAATCAAACCACAATGAGATCCCACCTTACACCTGTCAGAATGGCTAACATTAACAACTCAAGCAACGACAGATGTTGGCAAGGATGTGGAGAAAGAGGATCTCTTTTGCATTGTTGGTGCAAGGCAAGGTGGTGCAGGCACTCTGGAAAACAGTATGGACGTTCCTCAAAAATATTAAAATAGAGCTACCCTATGACCCAGCAATTGCACTAGTAGGCATTTATCCAAAGGATACAGGGTGCTATTTCGAAGGGACACATGCTCCCCAATGTTTATAGCAGCACTATCGACAATAGCCCAAGTATGGAAAGAGCCCCAAATGTCCATCGACAGATGAATGAGTAAAGGAGATGTGGCTATACTATGTAATGGAGTATTACTCGGCAATCAAAGGAATGAAATCTTGCCATTTTCAACAACATGGGTGGAACTAGAGTGTATTATACTAAGTGAAATTAGTCAGAGAAAGACAATATCATATGACTCACTCATGTGGAATTTAAGATACAGAACAGATGAGCATAAGGGAAGGAAGCAAAAATAAAATAAAAACAGGGAGGGGGACAAAACATAAGAGACTCTTAAATATAGACAACAAACTGAGGGTTGCTGGGGGCGGTTGTGGGAGGGGGGATGGCTAAATGGGTAAGAGGCATAAAGAGGATGCCTCTGGGATGAGCACTGGGTGTTATACGAAGGGGATGAATCACTGGATTCTACTCCTGAAATCATTATTGCACTATATGCTAACTAATGGATGTAAATCAAATAAATAAATAAATAAATCTATTTAAAAAATATATAAAAAAATAAAAGCAGCTTGGGAATATCTAGTAAGGCCGAAGGTACTCAAAACAGAACTTATGAATGAATGACAGAAAATAAAAAGGCAATGAAGTTGCTACTCCCAATGTGCCCTTCTTGACAGCATTTCCCTCCTCTGACTGCAAATCCTGACTTTTGTATATTCCTTTGCTTTATTGTTTATCACATATTAGTACCCCTCCCAGGAGGCTATAATAGTAATTTTCATTGTCTTTGTGCTCATATCAATGGTGTCGTAATGTATGTCATATTTGATGTCTTGTTATTTTAGCCTATTATTTTTTTCTGAGATTCATCTAGATGTATGTATGTACATTATAGTTGACTCATTTTTTTCACTGCTAAAATGAGATGCCATAATTTGTATCCAAACAGTGCTCGTGAGGGACATTCTTAAACATGTCTCAGGGAGGACATCCTGTGAGAGTTTTTTGAGCTTCTTTAGAGTCTAGGCTAAGGTATTATGTTCCAGAAGTGAAAATGCTACATTAAGGGGTATGACTTCACTATTTTAATGCAACTTCACTATTTAATGCAGAATTATTTACCAATATACATTCTCTTTAAAAAAGTCTATTTCACCCTCCGCCCCCCCACTTCCCGTCTGGCAACCGCCAATTTGTTCTTTGTATTTAAGGGGTTTTTGTTTGTTTGTTTGTCTCTTTTTTTCTTTCTTTGTTCATTTGTGGGTTTTTTTTTCTTAAATTCCATATATAAGTGAGGTCATATAGTACTTGTCTTTCTCTAGCTGACTTATTTCACTTTAGGTCAGTCCATGTTGTTGCAAATGGCAAGATGTCATTCTTTTTTTTTATGGCTGAGTAATATTCCAGTGTGTGTGTGTGGTGTGTGTGTGTGTGTGTATAAAACACATCTTCTATATCCATTTATTTACTGATGGACACTTAGGTTCTTCCATATCTTTACTATTATAAATAAAGCTGCAATAACATAGGGTGAATGTATTGTTTTGAATTAGTGTTTTTTTGTTTTTTTGGGTAAATATCCAGTAGTGGAATTATGGATCATATGTTAGTTCTATTTTTTATTGTTTTTAGACTTCTTATTTTTATTCTAGAGAGAGAGAGAAACGGAAGTGGAGGAGAGGGGCAGAAGGAGAGAGAATCCCAAGCTGACATGGGCTTGATCCCATGACCCTGGGACTGAGCCACCTATGTGCCCCTCTATTTTAATTTTTTGAGGAATTCCCATACTCTTTTCCAGGGGCTATACCAATTTGCATTTCCCACAGACAGTGCATGAGAGTTTCTTTTTTTCCACATTCTCACCAACACTTGTTTCTAAGTGTTGTTGATTTTAACCATTCTGACAGGTGTGAGGTGATATTGTGGTTTTTGATTTTCGTTTTCTCGATGATGAGTGGTTGTTGAGCATCTTTTAATGTGTCTGTTGGCCATCTGCATGTCTTCTTTGGGAAAATATTTAGGTTCTCCACTCGTTTTTAAGTCAGATATTTTTGGTGTTGAGTTGTGTAAGTTCTTTATATATTTTGGATATTAACCTTTTACCAATATACATTAAAATTTGTTTAGTGTTTATTTTTGAGAAAGAGGGATAGAGACAGAGCATGAGGGGGGGAGGGTCACAGAATCCAAAGGAGGGAGACACAGAATCGAAGCAGGCTCCAGGCTCTGAGCTGTCAGCACAGAGCCTGATGTGGGACTTGAACCCACGAAGCATGAGATCGTGACCTGAGCCGAAACTGGATGCTCAACCGACCGAGCCCCCAGGTGCCCTTGTAATATACATTTTATCAACAGTGTTGGAGTTCATATTGCTCTGTATCCTAACACTGGGTATCATCAAAGCTTTAGATTTTTATCAATTTGGTGCCTACAAAATGGCATCTCATGATGGTTATAATTTGCATTCCTTCTTAATAAAACTGAATATATTTTTGCTTTTTTTTTTACTGCTCATGTTTTCTATGATCTCACTAGTCATGTCTTTTGTCCATTTTTTTATTCACTTACTTGTATTTTTCTTATCGAATTTTGAAGTTCTTTATATAGTTTGGATACGGATTCTTTGTTGGTTGTACGTGTGGCAAAACCTTTCTTGGCTTGTAGACATTTAAAACTTTATTTCTGTGGGGCACCTGGGTGGCTCAGTCAAGTGTTCTGACTCTTCATTTTGGCTCAGATTATGATTTCACTCTTCGTGGAATGGGGCCCTGTATCGGGCTCTGCACTGACAGTGTGGAGCCTGCTTGGGATTCTCTCTCCCTCTTTCCTGACCCCCCTGCTTGCCCCCTGCCTCTCAAAATAAATAAACTTTAAAAAAAAAGAATAAAAAAATAAAAATAAAACTTTTGTGATATAGAAGTTTTCAATTCTTAATATAATTGAATGTGTATTTTGGGAGATGTAGGGAGAGGTCTTGTCTTACTGTTGTTTTAATTTACATTTTTTTGATCACAAGTACAGTTAAACATTTGTTTCATGTTTACTGACCATTTAGAGTTCTTTTTTGTCCAGCTTTTTAATGTCCTTTTGCCCATTTTCTACTGATTTGTAAAGGACTTTGTATGTTGAAGATATTAACCTTTTGGCTTATTTGTGGGAAATATTTCCCCCAGTTTTTCATTACTTTTAATTTTGCTTAAATTCCTTTTATTATGTATTTAAACATATTTAAACCTACCATTCTTTCTTTTCTTGCATTTTTGTTGCACTTAACACTTTAATTCATCTGGAATTAATTTTGTTGTGAAGAGGTGATACTCACTAATTGTTTCTCCTTTAGCCCACTGATTTGTGATATCATTAATATACACTAACATTTTATGTTTATTTGGGCCTATTTTCTGGGCCGTATGCTTTGCTGTGTTAATTATAATGTTTATTAATTCTTGCTCAAGATATGCCCTTGTTTATTGTTATCTTTATAGTAAATTTTACTGTTTGGTAAGGCAAATTATTTTGATTCTTCCTTCATTTCAAACTTCTTTGGATCTCAGAATAGGTGTTCTGCATTTAGCTAATCAAACATTCCACTTGTTTCCCAGAGTGCTATTATACAAATAAGGTGTAGCTTCTCAGTCTTCACAGGATTAGAAAACGTGAAATATTATCATCAGAACTTTTCATAGAATCAGGAGCAACTGTTGAATGCTCCAGGAACAGAGCTCAGGATAGTAATTAATGCCCGGCCCATAGAGAATAGGAGTGCTGTGCTTGACAAAATGTTTGATGGGACTTTCTAGAGATGTACTTTGGTCACTTTCTAGCCACAGTATTTTTAACCAGTGGGACCCACTGAAATAATCTCTGTCTCCTTTGGTGGACAGTGAAGAAAACCGACTTTTTCCCTGCTGAAAAAATGGAATGTCTTGATAAATGTATCAGTGAATCTGTAAGCAGGGAAATAATATTGTGATAGAGGAATCAACACGGTGTGCTTCAGGGTCATCTCCCCACCCCAGTGGTTAGAAAGAGGCCCTTCCTTGTTAGGGCTTTTCTGTTGAATTTGAGGAAAGTGGAGATCAGTTGTGAACAAAGGTTGGGCTGGACAAATGTGTTTTTCCCAGCTTGGAAAGCAGACTTGGGGAGGGTTAGAGAGGGTTTGGAGGGTGTTGTGTGTCAGGGTAGAGGCCTTTGGGGCTTTGGCCAGGAGTTGTGGATGGCTGGAGAGAGACTCTTTAGCCTCCACTCCAGCAACACCAAGATACCCAAGGTCAAGCACAAGGGCCAGATTTATTCTCTCTTCTCAGAGAAAGAGATCAAACCCTAGGGGATAAAAATGGAATTCCAGGTCCATCTGAAATTTTGTAAGTGCAAATTTACTACAAAAAGAATGTTCTCCTTCCATTTGAATGTAGATTAAATTCTGCCAAATTCCACTGTGCTCAGAAGTCCTCCTAGTTGGTCTCACGTGAGATCCCAGACACAAGAGCCAGGCCACAGTTGGGTAGGAGGTGAACTTAAATCACCCGGATTGGGGACAGCTGGTGAAATACACAATGATATCAAATCTTATAAACATCCAGAATAAGTCACTTGTTCCTCTTCACCTCCATTTCTCATCTATAAAATAGGGGTATATTCTCACATGCCAAAAATGCTTTTTGATAAAACAATGCTGGCAAAACTACATTTGACGAATGATGCTTAAGAACTTTAGGAAAGGGGCGCCTGGGTGGCTCAGTCGGTAAGCGTCCATCTCTGATTTCGGCTCAGGTCATGATCTGATGGTTTGCAAGATCGAGCCCTGCATAGGGCTGTGCTGACAGCATGGAGGCCTGCTTGGGATTCTGTCTCCCTTTCTCTCTCTGCCCTCCCCCCATCCCTCCCCACCAATAAATACATAAACTTTAAAAAAAAGTAGTTAGGAAAAATTCTACTTTGTCACGTACACACACTTTGCTGTCCTTTTGAGTCACTCAGAAGAAAGGAGGAAACTATTAAGGGGAAGGGCATGGTTCGGCAAAACACTGCACGTGGGTGTTTAGAAATAGCAATCTTTGGTGACAACACACAAATAATGCTGCCCCAAAGTGGTATGAGTTGTAGCAAGACACCCAGCTGATTGATGACTCATTAGTTTCCTTCTCGGAATGACTCAAGAAACTCTGCAAGTAAATATGTTGCTTAGGCATTTCTTGATATGTTTGTCAAAGGAAATGACACGTAGGAGAGCAATTAGTAGTAGCAGATAGATAAGCAAAGAGAAGATGTCATTGGTTGCAAACTGGTGGCCTGAGAACAAACAGACCTGCAGATGTGTTTTGTGGTTGGTATATGTCGAAAAATGTTTTGAATTGTTGTCAACATTGAAAAGCTGGAGATTTCATAGGAAAACAATTGCTTGGCGTCCCGGTAGCTGCCTCTTTCTTTAGACAGAACTGTTCATTTGTCAGTTGGCTGTAGTCCACACCACGCAGTAATATCCACTTTTGGTTCCTATTTACGGTGCATAACTGGCCCCTGTGTTCACTTGAGTTTGTAGCCCCTGACTTAGGTAATGCCAAGGTTGGGGAGGGATCCTTTGGGGTCTAGATCAGGACCCTAAGAGGAAGTCCTTACATCTTGAAGAAGTCAATGGAAAGAAAGCTAGCTCAGCATATCTGAGGTAGAATGTTATTCTTTTAATAAAGACATTCTTTAGAGATCACATGTTGTAAGAACAATCTTGTCTTTGTTTTGAATGCATTGTAGCTGAATGGACTCTCATTTAAATAACGGATATATGACACCACTCTGATAGCAAGTGAAAGTTTCTATGAAAGGAAAGGATTCACTTATCTATGGAAACAGTAGCAACTGCTAACTGCCTACCAAACTTTGCAAAAAGAATCAGAATACGACTGGTGGTGGCAGTTAGAACGCTGCATTTTAGAGCAATGGGGACTTTCACAGAATTTACTTGCTATCGTTAAGTATGCACACTTTCCTGTCCTTACAAATCTGGAACAGAGGGCCAGGCAAGATACATGTGTACTTTGGAAAGTTCACAGCATCAGCTGGAAGCCACTGTTGAGCAGAATATTTCCTGGTTCAACAACAGAGAAAAAAAGCCCTCAGTAAAATGACTATATGTATACAGTGAGAGGTAACATTGTAGAAGTGCTGAGGACAGTGGCAGAATCTAGCCACTTTAAGGCATTGGCTTGGTTCTCTCTAGCCAGTGCTGGAAATTGACCATCATTTGGTTGCTTCAGATAATCTCCACTGGCATTTGCATGGTCTCTCCTGGTAATTGTGTGTCTCATTTTAAGGAGTCTGAATCCTTCAGTGCAAGGCACTTCCTTAGTGACTCCTACAACCAGCTGCTAAGTTTGACTTGCCTTCAATAGTTGACCTCAAAAACGCATCAAGATGCATATGCAAATATGTATCATTGCCATCATCTGACCATATAACCCTGGACCAAAAGCTACCAGAGAGCGCGGGGGGGGGGGGGGGGGGGGGGGGGGAGGCTTGATTCTCTCTTCCCCAAGTATGAAAGCTGACCCCTCAACCCCCCTCTAAATTAATGGAATACAAAGTTGATTTGAGTATTTTATTATAAATGTACATTTACTATAAAGCTGTTGCATTTAGACAACTTTTAAATTTTTTTTACTATTTCTCAGAGGCATTTTAGAATAAATATTTTAAATGAAGGTTAGTATAACTGATATAGAACATTGGTCCACCCAGAACAGTAACATCTTTTGGACGGACTCACACATGAGGTGGATCGTTTCAGTCTGTTAAGTCTTACATTGTGTATAGATAACTATATTACGTATTGCATTAATAACACTACATAGAAAGAATGGGGAAATGACATGAAAATTTGCTAGTGAAAAACAAAGAGTGACCCATTTTTCCTTAAGGAAGAGAAAGGACTAGCTTTGGAGTATGAAGGGAAAAATCAGATCTATTTCCTCAGGAACAATAAATCACTCACTTGCCTCATCTGTTTTTTAAACGAACACATTTACATTGTAGCTCAACAGAGCAGAGCATTTTTTTTTCCCTGGGATCTCAAAGATTATTTGAAAAGAAATAGATCATACTCATTATGCTGCATTGGAAAAAACAAGATCTAGTCTGCCCAAGCTGCCATGTAACAGACTCCAAATGAAATCTAAATCAAATATAAATAGAAACAGTTGGCAATTAGAATTTAGAAAATGTTGGAGATTATTCTGTGCTGGTGACTATTGTTCATTATGGGAAAGCACATTTCGCAGTTGGGAGAATGGGGCTTTATTTTTCTTGACTCGATTCAGGCTTCAATACATGTACAATGAGTCTCACTAAGAAATATGTATAAATGGGTTTGTGAAACCAGAAGAGAATGTGCAATATTCATATAATCCTTACATAACGGATGAGTTCCACATGTAAAAAGTATTCTATAAAAATTGGTTATGAATGATCATATTGTACATGTTTTGTGCATTACTTGTGGTAAAGTACTCTGCTAATATCATGCAAAGTGTAAACATCCACATTATCAAAATATTTAATAAAACATGCAGGTGGTTAATCAAAATATTGAACTTAATCTGTACATTTTCAAAACTTTTACTTTTTAATTTTTTTTCTATTTTTCTTTTTCTTTTTCTTTTTTTTTTTTTCTTTTCTTTTTCTTTTTTCCTGTAAGACAGCAAACACCTCCATGGGAAGTCTTGGTGACTTGGAAGTGACTTCATCTCCGCAATGTACTGCATCCATAATTCATCACTGACTATGTGCAACAGCTTTGCATTTTATAAGGCACAATTTTTTAATGAAATGATGTATAAATTTCAATCTAACAATAGCTCATCCAAATGAGAAAATGGTCAAAATACCTCCAGTGGCTGAGGAAATTTCTGCACTTACATGGAACCCGCATGCAGAGAACAGTCTAGCATGTAAATAAATAATTGCTAGCCATACCAAATAAGACACAGAAAAAAATTATTGCTTACACAACAGAAAAACAGCTACTTGATCTCTTTTTATGACTACATTAACCTATTAGGAGTATATCCATAGTCTACATTCACAAAATATCATCCTCACTTATTTGCCATCATTTTAAGGCAGAATAAATAGTTCCCCTTTCCCCAGTCTTAAAGAAAACAGCCTGGAGATCTAAAACGTGATGCTTTTTAGTAACTTGATTCCTTTCTTGGCCAGCTGAAACTCATCACACAGGGCAAAAAGTCAACCAGCTCTCCACAAGAGTTCCTCTCTAAATGTCTCCAGGAGCAAGGTCCAGAATTCTCGATAGTAAAGAGAGTTGGTGATAAAGGAGGATGGAAGAGACCAGTCGTCCACTGCAGTGGGTGGGGCACGATGTGAACTGTAGGTTCTTGCTGATCACACGTCAGTGGCTTATCACAACATATGTCATCGGATCCTACCAGGAGGGACTTAATGCTTTTCTTTAGACACCTGTGCTTCAGGCCCTCAAGGAGAACTTGCAGGCAAGGGTGCGCAGTGGCCACACCTAACGACAGACTGATCTCGATGACAGCTTCCGTATATCCCCTATTGAGTCTCTTAGTCAATCTACAGCCTGAAGAGAAGCCGGCAACGAAGCTCTCACGGCTATCACTGGCCCACCACTCTTCTCAAGATTAAACTTCCTCACAGATTTTGGTGATGACTTTGGAAATGATGACTGAGATATTTCCCTATGGTTCCTTCCTATCCTTGGGCAATGTCCCAGAGTGTATGTCTAGCCGATATTGGGAGGGTTCTCTTTATCTAATATAGACCAGCCTATATTAATGACGTAACTTCCAAAGCACACAAAATCTAACACTAACGGTGCAATAATTTATTGGTATGACTTCTACCTCAAAAGGTAAGTAACAAATGGTTCAGGATTACAGTATACATTATCAGACTAGCGTCTCTGCGTTAAAAACAAGTTATAGCTCAGAGCTATATGATGTGATTTTTAGTTTCCGAAATGCATGAATCGTATGCTTCTGTCTCAGAAGAGCACATATCTCAAAATTGGCATGCCTTGCACTTTCTGCAGCTCCATTCTGTAAACATGAAGTGTTTGATTCCTAGAAAGACTAAAATAAAACAGGTATATTGTATCATTTACCTCATTAATTCTCAGAGAAGAGAATGAACACATTTGAAACCATAAGCCTGGTGGCCCATGCTGAGATCTTTTTGTGAACTACAGGATCATTACAGTTCAGTATTCTTTTGTATATTCTGTGCAAATGCAAAACCAAAACAAAATCAAAACCAAAACCAAAACCAAAACAAAAACCGGAAGAACACAAACACTGTGCTACAAAAGAACAGATACCATCTTTAGGAATAGCCTTTCAAAGATTAGATAAATGCCGAGAAGCCCCTGCACTTGGGATTTTGTTAAACGGTTGCCAGGGGACACTCTCAATAAAGAAACGGTGAGTAATCTGGAAGCTTGAAAACCACGTCACAATGTTGTGGGCTGGCCAGCACCTGTGACAAAGAACACAGAGTAACATTTGGTTAAAGGACTCCACACTTCTTGCCTCAGAACATTTAGACATTTCCAGGATCAGTAATGACCTATGCCCAAATCTCTTCTCTCTAGGGGGGGAATCTTGTCTCACTCTGCTACTCAAAGTGTGGCCCCAGGAAAAGCAGTATTGACATCACCTGAGCTTGTGAGAAATGCCCTTCTTGAGTCCCATCCCAGAACTTAACATCCTAAATCAGATGATCTTCATCAAGTTTTCTACATTGTCTTCTGGGGCAAATAAGCAAGAAAATAATCTCTCTCTTCTCTGTTTCTTTAAGTTTTGGTTTCTCTAAGAATAAAAACATTGCAACATCTGTAGCATCTGATCTACATGTGAACTTTTATAAATAGGATTGCTCGATTTAGTAAATAAAAATACGGAACGCCCCATAAAATTTGAATTTCAGGTAAACAACAAATATTGTTTTAGTGTAAGTATATCCCATGTGATAGTTGAGAGATATTTGTGCTAAATCCTGACCATGCAATATTTGGGACACACACGTACTAAAAAAAAAAAAGGTCATTGTTTATCTGAAATTCAAATTTAATAGGGCAGAAAAAATTTAATGCGCATCTTGTATTTTATCTGGCGAAGGATGGTTTGGGTTCCATATCTCCTGCTGAAACCTTCACAAAGTTTCTCCTTCATTTTAGGTGCCACAGTTGTAATGAGGCGATCGTGACACTGGAAAAGACCCCGGGGATTTTGTTTTAAATGCATTTCACCAGAGTAAATGATGGAACAGCCACAGAGGCACAGTCGTCCAACACCCAAGCACAAATGGCACAAGGTAGCCACGTGACGTGACGGCTTGATTTGTGACAGGTAATTTGTTTTGCACTTCCATTCCCATTTACATATGAACTTAAAAACTGTTTACATTGCTTTTAGGAATTGCATTTTAATATGCTGTTATGATGTTTTTCCCCTCCAAGAGAAAAATTTCATTTAAATGTGACTAGTTACTTGAAGAAAATAGGATTATATATTCAGGTTTTATTATTCCACACAATGAAATTATTTTGTTTCACTTAGAATGCCTATGATGTAAACCACCTCTCACATCTACCCATCTCCCCTATTTGCAACTCAGATCAAAATCAAATAAAAAAGAAAGAAAAATGATTTTTAGCCATTTCTTTCCATTCTGCCTCTTTTTATTGCATCTGGGATATACTCAACCAATTCAAGTGTATTTATACTTCTCAAGCCAGTTATTACCTCCTCTACTATTCACTCTTAAGCTATATTTTTCTTCTTCTGACACCAAAAGAGAAGTGCTATGCTCAGGTATGCTGGTCATTGTCCCTGTCATGTGCTGAGTAAAGTTTAGCCCAAAACACTATTACTATTTATCTGGAAAAATAAACATGAGAGAAGAGTTAGGAAAAATTGGAAAGAATAATTGGAGACAAAGTGGCCATTATTACTCAGTATTAAAACATATTATGAAGCCATAATAATTAAAACTGTACAATATGAGAAAATAAGTTAGTAAGACATAATAAAACATCCAGAAATAGATCCAAATATTTATGGGAACTTAGTTATGGGAAAGCTGGCATTTCAAATTGGTGAGAACGAAAGGGATTATTATATCATATTTGCACGACTTTTAACTGGGAATAAAATAAGTCTGGATATCTATCTCATTTCTTATCCTAAGATACATTTCTGATGATTGTATACTTATATGTGAAAAGGAAAATAACAATTCTAGGAGAAATCTCAGCTAAACCCTTGGAGTGGTAAAAGTTCTTCTAAATAGGGGGCGCCTGGGTGGCTCAGTCGGTTAAGCGTCCGACTTCACCTGGGTCACGATCTCGCAGTCCATGAGTTCGAGCCCCGCGTCGGGCTCTGGGCTGATGGCTCAGAGCCTGGAGCTTGCTTCCAATTCTGTGTCTCCCTCTTTCCCTGCCCTTCCACCATTCATGCTCTGTCTCTCTCTGTCTCAAAAATAAATAAACGTTAAAAAAAAATTAAAAAAAAAAAGTTCTTCTAAATAGGAAGCAAAACCCAGAATCCAAAAACTAACTAACTAACGATATGTTTAATCACCTTAAGTGAAAATCTTTTCTATGAAAAAAGTTCACAAAGTGGAAAGACCAATGACAACTGCAATAAGCAGCAAATATAAAATAAAGGGAAAATTTCTTTAAAAAATTTTTCTTAATGTTTATTTTTGAGAGAGAAAGACAGAGAGAGAGACAGAGCACAAGTCCGGGAGGAACAGAGAGAGAGGGAGACACAGAATCCGAAGCAGGTTCCAGCCTCTGAGCTGTCAGCACAGAGCTCTACGTGGGGCTTGAACTCATGAACCGTGAAGACATGACCTGAGCCCGAAGTTGGATGCTCAACTGACTAAGCCACCCAGGTGCCCTGAAAATTTCCTTAATATACAAAGATCAAGTCGTTCAGATCAAGTGTCAATAGAACAATGGGTAAAAGGTAGAGAAGAAAGATAAATTTTTTATAGCAAAAAAGAAATATAAATGGTCAATAAACACAGGAAGAGATGCTCAAATTCACTTATAGTTAAAAGACATACAGATCAAAGCAATGAGGTTTTCTCTTTCTAACGTAACAGAGTGGAAATTTAAAAAGTTTGATGATATCCAGAAGCGACACAGCATGGAGAGAGAAAGAGGCTCTCTCATACACTTTGCAGGGAAAGTGCGCTTTTCTGGAAGATAATGGGACACGTTGCCTGAAAATTTTAAAAGCACATGATGGTTGGCGGTCCCATGGCTCAGAATCTACCCTACAGATAGGCTTTCAACTGTTCATGAAGACATATATACACGGATGTTCACTGGAGCCTTTACAAAAATATCTAAAAACTGGAAACAACCAAAGCCCCCATTCATGGAGAATTAGTTTTAAATTATGGTAAGTCCATACAATGGGATGGTATTCAGGAATTAAAAAGCCTTTGAAAAGAATGTGGAGAAAGAATACGTTATATGAAAAAACTGCCGTAATATATCATTAAGTTAAAAACAAGAGCCACAAAATGAACAGAACATTTGACTATGCGATTAGCTTTGTCTAAACAATACGTGTGTAGGTAGACGTATTGCACACATACGCATCTGTGTGTATGTGTGTGGGTACAAATATATAAACGTACACTCTGTCCCTCTCTCACAGTGGTTAATTTTGGAGACTTTCACTTTTAATTTGGTATCTTTTTAAACAACCCAGTTTTCTAACCTTATGCCATTCATAATTTTATTTACTTTTTCTTTTGAATGTCTATAGAAGTGATCTAGGCAGGGAAGTGATGAGCCTTCTTGCTTTCTTCTTAGTATCCAAAGAAAAACAATCCTGGGAAAATATTAATTATAAATATAAAATAAACAAAAAAAATCCTTTTAGTCTGCCTCCAATCACTTTTTAATTTTTCATCTTACCAGACTATTACAAATCATAGACTATTCCAACTCCATGGTTCTTGTCTTTAGATTTGGAATTAAAAGCAGTTAAATTTTTTTTATAGATACGCAAGAAAAAAATTGCTGGCCTAGATCCAAAAACCTAGTTTCCAAAAGAAATGACAATGAGTCACCCAATGTCTCAATCAAAATAAAAATCTGGATGAAAACAGGTCACTGTCACCCAGAGGTGGGTTCAGGTTTGTTCTCTGCTGACATCCTTCAAGCACTTTAAATTATGAAAGAAATGCACATTTACACTACGTTTAAAAGCTGGCTCAACAGTCCTTCAACCTAACAGTGCCCTCTTCTGGTTCTATGGTTCACATTCATCTGGTTCACAGAGGTTGAGAAAAATGTATGGAATTTACGGAAGGTGATTGGAAAAATCACTTTGAAATCTGGGAGGAAAGCGTTTAGTTCTCCATTCTAATGTATAAAAACAAAACAAACAAAAATACAGTTTAAATAAATATATTTAATTACTATATATTATATATGTGTGTATACTTACAGATTATATACAGTATACTGTTTTTTTTTTTGTTGATCATTTTATGGACTTTAGCTCTTTTTCAAGATTTTTCAAGATTTATATATATCACATATGAATAATACATAATATAAAATTAAATTCAGTATTATGTATTATATCAATATTGTATCTTATATCAATATTATATATTATATAAATGATATATTATATACAATTACTTTCTCTAGGGGCACCTGGGTGGCTTAGTCAGTTAAGTGTCTGGCTTTTTATTTCACCTCAGGTCATGCTCTCATGGTTTGTGGGTTCAAGCCCCATGTCAGGCCCTGTGCTGACAGCATGGAACCTGCTTGGGATTCTCTCTCCCTCTCTCTTTGCCCCTCCCCTGCTTGCACTCTCTCTCTCTCTCTCTCTCAAAAATAAATATCTATTTTTAAAAAGCTTAAAATTAATATCTCTATATAATATGTGGTATAAATAGTTCAGTTTGAGGGCAGAAGCTCAAAGTTGGAACTGTTTTGATTTTAAGTCAAACGTTTATCACAGATCAAAACCACCTGGGTTTGATCCAATTCTTATTTCCCATTATTTATTAAAATAGGAATATGCCTCTCTGAATTTAGTAAATCTATAGCAATAAAACAACTTAATTTCAATTGTACTCTTAAAATCTTCAGGCTTGCAGATTTAGACCTGTTAAAAAAGACCAAAAATGTCCCTTCACTTACTTTGAAAAATGATAAAAGATTCTTGCATTTCAAACTCCATCTCTTCACTTCCATTTTTTTCTTAAAGGTAGAATTTCTGACTGAATTTGCTAGACGTCTCCTGCTATCTAGGTTGCCCACCAGAAGGACTGTGGGCAGAAGGACTTATGATGGGGAGAGGATTCAGAGGCGAGCTACTTGCAGAATTTTCTGAACAGCAGCTGGGCAACAGCACCCCCTGGTGCCCTCAAAACCAACAAGAACCTTCCTTCTATGGTTTTAGACCCAGACATGACCAGAGGGCAGGCTGCTCAAAGGAGCTTCAGGGCAGCACGGATTTGTCAAGCTCTGTTTGTGTCCTCAGGTGTTTTGCAGGAAGGTGGGGTGGGGATTCACAGAGAAGTAGAACCCATCATTTTGTCTCTAAAGGAGCTTTTAATTCAGTTGGGAACAAAACCAGATCATGTCATGAAACTCCTGAGTGCAGGGAATGGAGACATTGCGGAGTTGGTGCTTGATCTGATGAACACTGGAGAGCCACTGTTCACATTTAAACCATCCCAAATGGTGCTGGTCTTCTAAAGATATGCCTCTACAAATGAGGAGTGTTTCACAGACCTTGTTATCTTTCTTCCATCTCACCCAAATCTCTATGGTGAGCTCAAGCAAGGTCTCAAACTTAGTCTACAGTTTTTACCTGCTGGTGTACTAATGGATAAAAACATTTTTTCTGGATAAAAAGAATTTGGCCCACACAGTTAATGTCACTTCCAGTAGGAAACAAATGGTAAACAGAGATTATTCCATTATTGTTTCTTTCACCTAGATGCTAATAAATCTTACCCTCAGAGTAGGTATGTCAATCAATGAGGAGGTTCTGTAAGAGGCATGTGATCGCACTCACTCATTTTGAAGCATCCTTCCCCACACCCCAGTACTTACTTCTGGATCGCATGTAGCAATCATTACAATTTAGAAGACCATTTCGAATCCTAACATCCGTCCCGCTTACTGCATCTCCAAGCTGTCCTTTACAAATTCCACACTGTAGGGCAGAAAGAACAGAACTTATAAGGTGTACGAGAAGTCATTTCTTTATAATGCTTAGCTGTGGTTCCCACAAATACACAACAATCACGCGTACAACCTCCACATGTGTTGTGTTAGATGCCGCACCACGGGCTGACTTACAGCCACAACACGCTTCTAGCAATTTATCCTAACTCCTTGTATTTTACAGAGAAGGACACTGGTTCAGAGGCTCCCTGACTTGTTCAGGGCTGTAAAGCTGGCAGGTGATGTCAGGTTGGTCCCAAATCAAGACAGAACAGCCACTTCAAACAGATGAATCCACGACCAATGGATTATCAGTTGACACTTGTCTGTGAATAATCTTTAAATGCTTTCCAGAATTGTTGGCCTGTTCTACCGGATCAGGATTACTAGGAAAGAGCGATTCCACTTTACATTTCCACACTAAAAGCAGTAACACCCAGAGTAACAAACCCGCTGGGAATAGAACACCTCTTAGCAAAGTCAGCCCGAGTGCAGGAGGAGGCTGGGGGCTAAACTGCACTGGTTGGAGCAGAGAAAGTGGCAATGGGGGCTGGTTCAAAGGCCAGCCTCTTGCAGGGGTGTGTGTGTGGGGGGGTGTTAAGACCCAGCTCCCAAGTAGAGGGCCAGCCTCAGACTCATGCTCCGAGGTCACCAGGGGCAGAGGAAGGCTTCATCCAAATGACGTGAGAAGCTCCGACTTCGCAGGGGTTGGGGGATACATCTAAGAGCTGATGTGCCTTAAGCGTCAGACCAGCTCCAGGAAGTGAATAATTAGAGAGAATGAAGGCCTTGACAGCTAAGAAGGCAAGTCTCCAATCCCTTGAGAAACTGCAAAGACTCTCTGCCATCTGGATTATTTCAAGTTCAGAGAAGGTCTTTGAGAACAAACTGGTGTTGGAACATGTTACCTTGGCATTGTCATGAAATTTTAAAAAGTATATTCTTTGAGCCTCAAAACACTCTAAGACAATTTAGGATATACATTGTCTAGCTTCGTTTTACAATGAGAATATTGATAAATTGAGTCTAATTAAGTACCCATGTAGTGTTTTGCCCATGATATGTCTTACTTTCCAGTAATTACTGCTAGATTATTAAATAACATCAGTAATTCACTCACTTTCTCTGAGCTAATAGGTAAAGTGGGAGTTATTTTAAACCCATGCAAGTTTACTTCATAGCTGAAAAAGCTATCAACAAAGAAACAGAACAAAATTCAAGAGGGGAAAAGAAAGCGTGTTAGCTTAATGAAGAGGAAAAAATGACTCTTGTTTAGAGTTTGAGGGTTTAGCTTCAAAATTAGATATTAACTTGAACTGTGTCCATGAGTGAAAAACAAAAAGGAAATGCTGAAACAGAACAACTCGTAAGTTTTGTAATAAATGAGCTAGAAGTGGTTAGCACACCTCCTTTTAGCGGGGGATCTGGGATTAGAACATAGGCTTCCTCATTTTCAATGTATTTATCAACTCATTCATTGAAAACTATCTACTGACACCATCTCTGCCAGGTTCAGAGGAAATCGTGGTGAGCTGGACAGACATGGTCCTGTATGGAGCTGACAGTTTATTTGAGGAGAAGATAATTACACATTTAAAAAGGTGAGAGACAAGGACCATGAAAGGCTCTCTAAGGACCTGTAACACAGGCAGCTGACTTAGTCTGGTGGGCAGGGCAGCTTCTCAGAGGGGGCGATATTCAATCTGTCATCACAGGCATATTCGTTCGGAGACCTACAATTCTGCAACTAGCTATTAACCATTTAATTGACAGAACATCTTTCATGAAGTCAAGGCAAAAACCCTTTGAGGTCAAGTCACTTGAGTGTCAGAAGCAGCGAAGATGTTATATTGCAAATAAATCCACATGACCTTCACAGATTCAGAGGTATCACTGTCCTGCCAGGGTGGCTTTCTCTGCTTCCTGCTGGAGTATATGCTCTTGAGCAACGAAAACAGTCTTGGAAAGACACTGCGCAAATTGGTTTTGCTTCTTCTTGCCCGATATCCCAGAGGGATGTGCTGGAGGATGGGCTCCAAGAACAGCACTTCTGTACAACCTAGAGGGGCTGGCCTTCCAAGCAAAGGCTGTCAGGGATTCCAGGAGGTACTTTCTCAGCCCAGAACGATGCCAGAAGACATCACGGAGCTGCACTTGGGGAGGAGAGTGGTGCTTACATACCCGAAAGCACTGGATGTGGAAATAGAGCTGGAGGGTCTCAATGATCATTGCAGCTCCTTTACCCAAAGGGAGCCCACAGGACGAGCACAGCTTCTTCCCGCTGATAGACCTAGGTTTCAAAATATATGTAACAATAAAATGTTCATTTAGAATAGTTGGTCAAACACACAAACATGTAGCCTCATGTAAAAAAAAAAAACAACAAACCACAGATTTTAAAAATGTTTATGTCATTAATGAAATGGTGATTACTGAACTGATAATGAGCAGGAATTAAGCATTAGAGATGACTTGCAAACAACTGCTAAATACAATAGGCTTCCACGATGGTATGGAATTTGGGGTGTGTGTGTGTGTGTGTGTGTGTGTGTGTGTGTGTGTTTCAGTTATTTGTTTTAAGAAGTCTATGTTGTGTCTATTCAACCACAATGATTAAATGCCTTGAAATGACTCAATGTTATTTATCATAGGTTTTCTTAAGTCTGAAAAGATCACCAAATTTAGCTCCACTAAGGTTTCAGTGTTGCTTTAAAATGTTCTATAATTGGCTCATTGGCCCACTAGGGCATTTCTTTTAATTTATTAAGAAAAAAAGATTGGGGGGGCTCCTGGGTGGCTCAGTTGGTGAGGCGTCAGCTCAGGTCAGGATCTCCTAGTTTGTGGGTTTGAGCCCCACATCGGGGACTGTGCTCACAGCTCAGAGCCTGGAGCCTCCTTTGGATTCTGTGTCTCCCTCCCTCTCTCTCTGCCCTTCTCCTGTTTGCACTCTCTCTCTCTCAAAAATAAACATTGAAAAATTAAAAAAGAAAAAGAAAAAAAACTGTTGTGGCTGTTTAAAAATAGAGAAGCAACTGTGATACGTCCCAATAGGTACCAGGCAGACATGAGACCTACGCTATGCTCTGTCACCAAGTTCTATGATCTGGTGTAAAGAACTCACTTTGGGTTTCCCTTTCATTTTTAAAGCGAGAGGACTGGATTTATGTACCCACCACCTCTTCCAGTGCAAACACTCTGTGCCTCCATGAGCTGGGCACTGGCTGTCTCTGTGCACTGTAAGCAGCCGGAGGGCCTGGGCGGAGTCTCCCCCATCTCTGCTACCCCTGCAGCCTCTAGCACAGGGCCCACCACCGGACTAGAATGGGACCCCGCGGACAGCACTAGAGGGCTGTCCTCTAAGGCAGCTTTCCCACGACTAAGATCAGATTGCAACGATGCCTACTGTCTGGAAAGCTCTTGGAATTACACAAGACATTTAAAAATCTGACATTTCATTCCAAAGCCAACAGGGTACAGAGGAACTGAAGAAACAGAAAGGAAGACAAAAGAAAAGAGGAAGAGTTGCTCCAAGCAAACTCTATTTATTAGGATTTCCCTCTTATCCGGTAGTTAAATGAAATCTCCAAATCAAAGAAAACATCTGAGTACTCAGCGATTCATCTCTCCCGTGAATGGGAACTCAGGCAGCTTTTAAGAATATCATGGGGCCCAATTAATGTCCAGAAGCAATCATGACAGAGCTTGAGTGGGGTAAAGAGAAGGATGAAGTTTCGCAGCTAGCCCCCGCCTGGTTCACTGTAAGAGCCATCAGCAGACCTTGCCTAGAAGGACCAGGCCAACTCGGAGGGAGAGGCGCCGGCTGAGGAGCCCAGCAATTGTCTAGTGGATTTTATTATTAGATTGCAGGTCTGCACAATGTAATTAAAGCCCTATGGCCAAATCCGTGCCAACATCATACACTTGGCCTTTTCTATCATGGGCTGAGAAAATCTGCAGGCGGATGGCGACTGTATTCTTTCCTCTTGTCCGTGTGTGTGTGTGTGTGTGTGTGTGTGTGTGTGTGTGTAGCAAGAGAGGTAGACGGACAACTCTCTTAAAATCGTCTGGCAAGCACTTATTTGGTTGAAATCATGCTCAGCAGGCTCTAGGCAAAACCAAGCAGCCTCAGAAAGGCTTTCCAACCTCTTGTACCTGTTTGGTGATTGGCCAGGAGGGGTGGGAGAACAGGGGGACAAGTGCCCAGCCTGGAAATTCTCTCGAGGGCTTTTCCTGTAACATGGTAAAGGAGCCAAAAATTATGAGAAATAAAGAGAAGCCCATCCCACGAGAAAAAACATTTTAGATTAAAACAAAACAAAACAAAACTCCCTTGACAACCAAATAAAAGACAACAGAGTGTCCTAGTGGTAATTCAGGTCAGGATCTTGCAGTTTCTGAGTTCGAGCCCAGCGTTGGGGTCTGTGCTGACAGCGTGGAGCCTGCTTGGGATTTTGTGTCTCCCTCTCTTTTCTCTCTGCCACTTCCACACTCTCTCTCTCTCAAACATAAATAAATATTTTTTAAAAAGTTAAGGGCACCTGGGTGGCTCAGTCAGTTAAGTGTCCCACTTCTGCTCAGGTCATGATCTCATGGTCCGTGAGTTCGAGCCCTGTGTCAGGCTCTGTGCTGACAGCTCAGAGCCTGGAACCTGCTTCAGATTCTGTGTCTCCCTCTCTCTTTGCCCCTCTCCCCACTCACACTGTATCTCTCTGTCTCTCTCTCTCTCCAAAATAAACACTAAAAATTTTTTTAAAAAGTTAATTTCATTTGTAAAGAAAGGGACAGAACACAGAAAAGAAGGAAGAAAAGAGAAGCGCCAGCACAGAAGTGAACAAGTGAACGAGACGAGTCCATCTGTCTTCAAACCGTTTGCAGAAAAACTCCCTGAAGCGCTGCCCACTCAAACCTCCCTCCTCAGGGAGAGTGTGTCTTCTCCAGAGTATCAGATTTGCATGTAATACCCTAAAGTATAAGTACATTGCCTTTAAAAAAGGTTGAAAATCGGGGCGCCAGGGTGGCTCAGTTGGTTAAGCGACTGACTTCAGCTCAGGTCATGATCTCACAGTTCGTGGGTTCGAGCCCCATGTCAGGCTCTGTGCTGACAGCTCAGAGCCTGGAGCCTGCTTCGGATTCTCTGTCTCCCTCTCTTTCTGCCCCTTCCCTGCTCATGCTCTCTCTCTCTCTGTCTCTCAATAATAAATAAAAACATTAAAAAAAATTTAAAAAAAGGTTGAAAATCACACAGGAATCAGCGACAATAATGATTACTTCTCTGTGATGTGACCTTCTATTGATTTTGCGTGTCGCTGGAACATATGGAAACAAAACTGGTTAGATGTAAGAGAAAAGGGAAAATGCGTCATTGAGAAAAAAAGTGTAACATGAAAAATAAGGTAAAAAGGTGAACTTACAAACGAGTCACCACCACCACCCGCACTGCATAGCTCTACATTTGCTATCTTCCAGGCATGAAACCCCCTGAGGCAGGTACTAGTATTATCTTGATTTTACATATGAAGAAACTGAGGCAGGGAAAGATGAAGTAACTTGCTCAAAGTCCTCTGCAGGCAAGTGGCAGAGTTCAAGTTTGAATCCAGGTGGTCTGGTTCTAGGTAGAATCTAGTTTTTAAGAACTGATTACAAGAACCTCTGGTCCAAATATGATCTTATAGTGGAACTATGGCTTTATTTTGACTTCCTTTACCACTTAACCAGTCAAATACTTTGGATGAGCTTCAAGATTCTCGTCTGTAAAATGGAAACCATAACCCAGTAAAGTTATTGGAAGAGTTCAGTGAATAAATGCATATAAAAAAGAGGGGAGATATGTAAACGCTTCAACACACTTTCATACATTGACATGCTTCAAAAATGATAGGAACTATTCTTATTGTAAAATAATACAGTTTTTGCAAACTTAGAATATAACCTGGGGTAGTTACTTAATGGGACAGCATGTAAATTAGAGAAAAAGTTTTATTTTTCCTTGAAAGAACATATGTTGATAGTCTATGAGACAATTTAACTCACTTAAATAAATTCATAATACAACAGGACTGTAAACTCTTCCCAGTGTTTAGATTTGTGGGTTAAAAACATTACTTTGCTCTGACAGATTGATAAAAATCAGAGTGAATATTTACTTGCCAAGAAGACTGTCTCAAACATCCATAAATACTTGTTATCTGGTCACTCAGAGTCAATGGAGAGAAGCACAAAAATGCTGCTGACATCTTGCCATCTCATCCTACTTTTCCCGTCGTTAGTTAAAGAAGAACAAACAAAAGGAATTCCACATGCATCTTATTTGGCTACTCACTTCCGCCTTTCACTCGGAGACTCGATCTGATGGTTAATGCTTTTATCCAAAGGGAGGGTTTTTGGCTTCGCATCTTCTAAAATGTGCATTGGTGGGTTTGATACCTGCTGACTCTGGGATGGATCTGAGGCCAAGCAAAGAACATAAACTTAGTTAGCGTTCAATAAGGTCACCCTCGTGCTTTGTATGTTACCTTTCTTTAATGTGCTAATGCCTGCTGTGGTCTTAACGGGGAGTTCATCTAGACTCTGGGCCCACCCTGGTGGGATTCTATTCACTGTGCTGTTTAACATAAGCTATGAGAGAAGCTTGCAGTCAGCAGAGGTCACACCTGTCTGAACCATGTTACGGGGCTTACAATAATTTAATCATTGGGTTTAAATCCCCATTCTTACCCTGAGCTAGCTGTGGGTTCATCCCACAGTGTAGGGCTCCAGTTTCTGTATCCAGCTGACGGTCCTGATGGATTCCTTTTGATACAGGACTCTTAGAATGAGCCATGGCCCCTTGAGTTAGGCTGTTAAGACAAACCAGTATATTTCAGAACAGAAATGAAAGCAACTGAAGTAAGCGTATCCTATCCCTTAGGGCATGGAAGTACCAGCTGTAATATGAAAACAGAAATGGGACTGACTAAATGTTTATTTATTCTTTTCATTTTTTTAATGTTTATTTATTTTTGAGAGAGAGACAGAGTGTGAGTGGGGGAGGAGCAGACAGAGAGGGAGACACAGCATCTGAAGCAGGCTCCAGGCTCTGAGCTGTCAGCACAGAGCCTGACACGGGGCTCGAACTCACAAACTGCGAGATCCTGACCTGAGCTGAAGTTGGACGCTTAACCGACTGAGCCACCCGGGCGCCCCTATTCTTTTCATTTTAAACCAGATGTAAAGTAGACTTAAAACACTGGACAATGCTGCACATTTTCATGACCCACAGTTTCATAAGCTTGGAAACCATTATTTCTGATGTCTTCCCCACCTCCCTGTCCATAAAGCTCTTCTCCAATAATATCAAGGGATGCCAGGGCTAACTGGAATCTCCCAGATTTTCATGAGAGAGGACTTATTGTAGAAATCACTTGGGCCGCATAGGATTTGGGCAGCCCATACTAATCGCTGGCCTCGCAGTAGATTCTGTATGCAAAGGAAGGAGAGATGGAGGAGGTTTAAGAAAGTTTCTGGGAAAAACAAGTTTCAGGAGATGACAGGGAGTGTCTGGAGAACCAGTGGAAATCCATGTATAATGCTTGGCAGTTTCATTCAGATATTCCCGAGTAGTGGCTTTCGTTGCACGAAAGTTGGAAGTTCCTTTGAAAAGCGTTAACTGGAAACAGGCGTGATATTCCAGAGACTCTGCAGACTCTGGACCTGGGCCTGAAGCTCCTATGTCCACAATTCAACCGGTCTTCCAGCTGATGGACATGGGAGAATTCTCAGAGCAAATCCCACCAGAAGAGCTCAGCTCCCAGCCACACTTCCAAATTAGACCATCTTTGACGCTTAGCCTTTCATGCCTTCGGGTCCCTCTGAGGATGCTGTGTGTGGATACACATGCTGTATATATGCACGCTTGTACATGTGCATGCACACACATGCTGGCATGTTTGCTAACATCTCCCTGGTATCTCAGAATCCCAGAAGCGAACATCTGTCTCACAAAAACTTGCTGGTGGCAGGGTACTGCCAGCTTCCTGGGATTCTGTGGGCTCCTTCCTTCTAGGAATAAACTCACTATAGCCGATAGCTACAACTGGATTCTGTTCCAGTTTGAGCCGGCTCTGAATGCTCCACGGGTTTCTTCGTGTCCTTTTCTGATCTCCCATGGGACACAGTGGAACCCACGGGGTGGGGTGATTAGCCACAACCAATGTGTTAGTTATCCTTTATATTGTCACCCAGAATAAATGTAGCTTCTCGCACCTCAGAGGATAGTGGCAAAGTCCAGTAAAACCACAGTGGGTAAGACCCTAGGGCCTCATTTCAACCTCCCTCCCTCCAGACACATTAACCATTTCAGGTGAACGATATTTAGATTTGGAGCTTTGAAGTGACAGCACGTTCCTTTGACGATCTACACTATCTCCCCTTCCTCAGACTGACTTCAGAGCTATTAGAATGTGTTTATGCAATATGTAATGTATTACTGGAATGATAATTTCAAAGCTGAATATGATCTGCATTAGAAATGGGTACCCTTTCTGGGAGCGAATGGGCAGAGCCTGGCTTTGCACATTTAGATGGACAGCCTGGTACAGTTCATACCTGCCCTTTTCCTCCAGTGAATGACCTTCCTTGGTCTCGAGCAATAATAAATCATTTTTGTCCCCTTGGACTGGTTTCTTCTGTCTTATCTGTTGTCCCTCCTCTCGGCAGTTTTCCAAGTCCATTTTATTCTAATGGAGAAAACAAGGATAATATTGAATATAGTTTTTAAACACACTGGACAACACTCATCTCTGGCCATGGGATATTTGAAACATTTTTTCAATCACATTGCCTACAATTAAAAAAAAAACAATTGTCTAATTTAACTGATTGGTAACTGATTTCCAGTGATTTGAAATAAGTGTGTAATCTGCAGATTACACACTTGATAGTTTCTTGATAGTTATCATGAAAGAGAACTGGTTAGAAAACCCACCTTTCAAAATAAAGTCAGAGGAGTCTTGGCTTTCTAGTGCCCATGAGTTATTATGGTTTTTTTTTACACAGATTACGGACTATTCAAGTCTTGGTATGACTTCAGTTCCATATCTCCACCATCTTACTGGGAGGATATGGAGGTAGACCGGCCTTTCTAGGCTGTCTCCAGCCCCTGAAGACACATATAAATTTCGTGTGGAATCTGAAGAGTGAGTTAGAAGCAACTTTCATGGATGCTGGTGGGAGAGCATATTGTTGGTATCCTGCTGCTACTATGCGGTGCAAAGGAACGTACGGTGTGGCAGAGAGGAATACATATCTACTGAAGAAGCGAATGATGGGGAGTAAGAAGGACATTCCAGCACGGGGCTCCACTAATCAGGGCCTTGCCAGCCAGTGCAGACAGACTTTGGTTGCCAGCCTGTGGGAGCAGACATGGCCCCAGTAATGATTTTACTGCTCCCTAGGAAGTGTCTCTGGAGTTTGACCATGGCCACATAGTAGCTGACACGATTCCAGGGAAATAGCCAGTCTTAGATTTAAACCGGTAAGAAACTTGGCCTTATTGTTTAGTACTTCTATTTAGGTTTATTCATTTCACAAATTGATTTTATTTTATTTTTATTTTTTATTTAAAAAAATTTTTTAAAGTCTTTATTTATTTTTGAGAGAGAGAGAGAGAGAGACAGAGAGACAGAGCATGAGCAGGGGAGGGGCAGAGAGAGAGGGAGACACAGAATCCAAAGCAGGCTCCAGGCTCCAAGCTGTCAGCACAGAGCCCGAAGCGAGGCTCGAACCCACAAACCGCGAGATCATGACCTGAGCTGAAGTTGGACGCTTAACTGGCTGAGCCACCCAGGCGCCCCAATTTTATTTTTAATTTTTATATTTTTAATTAGAGAGACAGAGAGAATGCAGGGGAGGGGCAGAGAGAGAGAGAGAGAGAGAGAGAGAGCGAGCATCTGAAGCAGGCTCCATGCTCACTGCAGAGCCTGAGGCAGGGTTCACACCCATGACTGTGAGATCATCACCGAGCCAAAGTTAAGAGTCGGACACTCCACCACCTGAACCACCCAGGCATCCCTCAAAAATTGCTTTTAATCTATGATCTCACCACTGCCCCACTGCCCTCAGTCACAGAGGAAGACGTAGACAGCTGGTCTGCAGAACTTGAAGAAACGGTAAATGGAACCACAGTGTCTTCAATTATTTTGCGCTCCTAAAGGGAAGAATAGGAATTAATGAAAGGGAGAAAATATAAAATCATATTTGTCATGAGAAAAATTTCATTAAGGAACTTTAGGAAAAGAATATTGGAATTATGTGCAAAGAAGCAGGGCACTAAAAACAAAAGGTATTATTTCCCAAAAGCATGTAAATCAGATAACATTTTCTATGGGCAACGATTTAGAAATTAGCATTTGGTTTAGAAAAACAAAGTCTTTGTGAATTACTTAGTCTGATTCAAGAAGCCTAATTGGAAATGATTTTAGGGATCAGATTATGCAGAAAAATGATTAAAGATAAATCCAGAAAATTAATCATAAACAAATTTTAGATAATATACATTAAATGTAGCTCCCTTCTAATTCTCTAATGTGGTCTGGTTTGTTCACCTAAAGAAATGAGACAAACAAAACCAAATTCTCCTCCCTCCGAATCTCTCTAGTGCCATACAGTGAATGCAGTGGGAAGGATCCACTTAGCCTCACTACCAAAATCATCCTCCCCAAATGAACTGACTACTCCCAAACATGCTTTCCTCAAAGCAACCCACAAATAAATACTTTCATGTCATCTCTCTAAGGTAAGTCAAGAATCTGACTCTCTGCATAGAGAAAAGATAAAATTATCTTGTCGCCCCTGACCGTGACTCAACATGCCCTTACCACAAACTATATTTGGGGGGAATTGTGGTCTTTCAGAGTCTATAGGAGATGACTCTTCGGAGAAGTAGACAGGGGTCGGCTGTGGGTAAGGAGAATCAGACACAGCCGCATGCATACAGGTACCACGGACAAAAAATGCGTTGATAGAATCTGAGGAATCAAAACTACAAGTCAAATTCCTTCTTGGGAATTTCCTACCTCCTCGTAGTATCTGCGTTCCTCCTCTTCCACCTCCTTCTGAGCCTTTTCCCACTCTTCTTTCAGCTTGTTCTGTTCCTTCTGGTACCTCTCCTGTTACAGAATTTCCACAGATAGTTCTTGAACTGACCACGGCACACGTACATCACTGGGACATTTCTCTCCCACCTCTAAACCACCATGAACAATTTATCACAAGACTATCTTGCTACGACATTCTGAGTCTAATCCATTCACACAGCAAAAGGGGAATGCTATTTTGTGGTACTCTCAACATGTTAGGAGCCTAAAAATCCTACCAGAGAACAACAATTTTCTGCTGTTGGTGTGCTATAGAATTGTTTTCAGATATATGAGTGGACATTTGCTTATGGAAAGAGAAACGATAGAAGGACTACCAGACTGTAAGATCTTCCTTCACTTGGTTTTTGTCCTGGGAGGTAGACTAAACTGATGGTTTGTTTCTACTGAGCCCTTCAGAGAGGAGTGTTGCCATTTCACTAATAGAAATATGTTGCCACTGAGAGGGTCTGATAAAAGACAAACCAGAGGGGCGCCTGGGTGGTTAAGCGGCCGACTTCGGCTCAGGTCATGATCTCGCGGTCTGTGAGTTCGAGCCCCGCGTCGGGCTCTGTGCTGACAGCTCAGAGCCTGGAGCCTGTTTCAGATTCTGTGTCTCCCTCTCTCTCTGACCCTCCCCCGTTCATGCTCTGTCTCTCTCTGTGTCAAAAATAAACAAACGTTAAAAAAAATTAAAAAAAAAAAAAAAAGACAAACCAGAAACCAACCAAACAACAACAACAAAACCTTGTGGGTTTCAAGACACACAACGCAGAAAGGTCCAAAGTGGACAAGATGATAATTAGCTGAGTAGCTGAGTTACTCTTTGCTTGTAGCCATTCTCCCGGAATGGAATCTTCCCAGGTTTAAGTAACTTCTGAATTAAGAGTAGCTTGTAAACAGCCCATTAGAAGGCTCCAGCATCAGAACTGCCATTACTGTTTTCGGAAACAATACAACACCAGTCACCACTTCTGGGGGAAAAAAATACTCTGAATAAGGATGGCTTCAAAAATGTGCCTGGAGTCCCTTGGACAGCTGACTAGAAGAAATGAATAAATGGAGATTAAAATTAGTGCCTAAAATGGGAGCTGACACCCCAGATGTCTTGGGAATGGTGCCTGTGACATGCCAGAGACAACGGCATCACTGAAGTGTACCACACACAGTCGAATATTTTAGTCTAATTACTGTCAATCTTCTCTCTGAGGCTAAAACAAATCTGCTTGTATGTTGCTGGAGAAGGCACTGAGATTTCCTCCAGGTATCACCTGTGATGTCATTATCTTAGGAGCAAAAGGGCTCTACCGGGATTGCCTGGAGCCTGATGTTCTTATCAATGTTCTGGAAAAGCCATTGTTGGCCAACCCATGGCCAGCTTTTAACTCTAGGTAAAAATGTTGTTATCAAAACCTAATCTTATAAAGTTTCTGAGAGGGACTTTAGGGGCCTTTCAGAGAGAGGCAACAGACTCTAACACTTAACAGAAACTGAAAAACAAGCAAAGCTTAGGCTTATTGGTTCTAGGAGCTCACATCACATCCTCCCCTCACCAGGAGGATGAACTGAGTGAGGGAGTGAAAGATGCCATACATCTATGCCACACACACACACACACCAGCACATACCAACCCACACGTGTACACACACCAGCACGTGCACACACGTGTGGACACATGCGTGAACACACGCGTGCCCACACCGGCAGGCTCACACAGGCACCTCGCCCCAAAGCTCACAACCCTGCAGTGCCACGCTGCGTAACAATTTGGTGGGATAAGAACAACACATATGTCTGCATCTGTAATGGTGGCCTCCTTGGAGACTGTAAGTGACAGAGTGCCACCCTGGGAAGCACGCTTGCTTGTCTTCTTTGTGGGATTTCTGACTCTTAGCTGTTCACCACTTAGCTGGGCAATGGGCATCTGAGTTCCAAGGGAACAGTAGATGCCCGTGGCTGGTCTGGGGTCTCCCACTGGACCTGAAAGTCCCCACAGTTCTGGGACTTTGCTCAATCTGGGTTCTCACTAATATGTGGGTATTTATCCCTGTGCACGTTGGGTTAAAGATTTAACCCTGTGCAATTTTGAAAAGTGTTAAACTTAACTGGCAGACCTAAAGCTATACTATAATTAACTATCTAAACTGACCCCTGCTCCCAGCCCCTGGGAATTAAGCCAAGAGTGGCGGTCAAAGCAAAAAGATAAGGAAAAAGAAGTAAAACACACCAGCCTAAAGTCATCAAAATTCATGAGATTTAACATTCTTTTTCTTTATGCTCTTTTGGTAAAATCAGCACTAGTTGGAATACAGCGGAAAGAACATGAGTTTTAAACTCATACAGACTTGTATTTGAAACCAGGCTCAACAACTGTTAGCTGTATGACCTTAACTTCTTTGAAACTTAGTTTCTTCAGTTGCATACTTGGACTATAAGGCATACTTTGAAGAGTTTTATGAGGATTAAACTAGATGTATCAAGCACCAACAAATATGCCAGTTCTTGGCACATGCAAGTACTCAGGTTAGTTTCTAAGATTAGTAGGTTACTTTTGGAATCCTCATTACTCTACAAAACTGGCTTGGAATAAGCAGCACCATGATCAATTTACTCCCAAAAGTTTTCTAGGATTAAAAATGAGCAGCCTTTACTCAAACATGGAGCAAACATTTCCACTGAAGGAACAAGACCCAGGCCACATTTTATTTCACATGTATGCTACCAAATAGTTTTTGATCATTCATCCCCACTGCTACTTGGACTGGAATTTGAGTGGCAACTAAGGAGGTGATGAATGGGTGGGTTGGCCCCTAATACTTGGGTTTTTTCTTTTTAGATTTTATTTTTAAGTAATCTCTACACCCATCGTGGGGCTAAAACTCACAACCCCAAGGTCCAGAGTCACATGCTCTACAGACTGAACCAGCCAGGTGCCCCCTTGGATTTTCTTTTTTTTTTTTTTAAGTGAAATGCTTTTTCATTGTGTTCATCAGTGTAAACTCTGGCAGGAGGAATCAGACACAGGACACGGTTGCACTGGTACCAAGGGAATGGCCTTAGACTCACCAACTTCTGAGAAGAATCCAATTCCATGCTTTCCTGTGCTAAAAACTTATTTAACAGTAACGATGAGAGCATCATCTAATGGAAAATAACAAAGCAGTGAGCCCAGTCCTACCTGGAGCAAACGTTCCTGCTCCTGCTGCCATTTTTCCTGTCTCCGACGTTCCTCTTCTGGGTCCCATGCCCAGAATTTAAACTGCTTAGAAAATAAAACCACGATCAGAACTAAGCCACATCCTCAAGGCCAGGACAGGGCAAGGGACGCAATTAGCTTACAGACTGGCACTCCGACATACAGAAGTTGAAGCCTCCACATGTCTTAAAGACCCTCTTTGCTGCCGGAAACCACTTTTTAATCCTAATTCCTCTTTGGTTTACTTCCAGGAAGCTGGTATGATCTGTGAACCTTTTTGCAGCTAATGAAAACATGAAGTAACTAGCCCCTGGCATGGGAAGGCTTTGGCTTCATTTCTTTTAGAAGTGATCTCTTAAATGTATGCACGCTTCTAAGCATGAGATACTCATTCTGCGTATCGATCCTGGTCCAAGCAAATCGGAATGCTTATTTCAGCAGAACTGTATTTTGTGAGAAGTGGTGTTTGCCATACTATACAACTCATCTTTTTTTTTTTTTAATGTTTATTTATTTTTGAGAGAGACAGAGTCAAGTGGGGGAGGGGCAGAGAGAGGGAGAGGGAGACACAGAATCTGAAGCAGGCTCTAGGCTCTGAGCCGTCAGCATTAAGTGGCTCAAACTCATGAACTGTGAGATCATGACCTGAATCAAGGTCATTTAGCTGACTGAACCACCGAGGTGTCCCCTATAGGACTCATCTTTTTTTTTTTTAATGTTTATTTATTTTTAAGAGAGAGAGACAGAGCACGAGCAGGGGAGGGGCAGAGAGAGAGAGTCAGACACAGAATCTGAAGCAGGCTCCAGGCTCTGAGCTGTCAGCACAGAGCCCGACGCGGGGCTCGAACTCACCAACAGTGAGATCATGACCTGAGCCGAAGTCGCACACCTCACCGACTGAGCCACCCAGGAGCCCCCAAAACTCATCTTTTATGCTGCTATTGCTTTTCCATCACAGCTGTCTCTAAAGTGGGTTATTTAACTCACCAATGCTCACCAGCATCACCTGTGATTCAGGCAAGAGGGAGTTCCTGCCCTGGTGCCGAATAACCAACATACAAACTTAAAGACTTTTTTTTTTTTTTTTTTAAGGGTTTTGTGAACAGCAATGAATGCCAAGGGTTTGGCAGCAATGAATGAATGGGAATAACAGGAGAAGGATGCAAGAACCAAAGTGGGCAACTGGGTCACACAATATACAAGACGGAGCAGGTCCACAGGGGAAGAGAGATCACAGCTGGCCTCTGGGAAACCGGCCGCATTTAAACTTGGCCTCTCCCAACACCCAGGGGGAGGTGCCAAAGCAAACCACGTTCCCCACTAACTGTGCTTCTTCCCTTCCCTCTATTCTGATGGGCTGGTTTGGGGAAGCACCTAGAACTGTCTAAGAATCTAGAGAGAAAAAAGCAAGATGAGGCTGGCGGAATTAGAGAGGAGGGGGAGGGCCTGGGGGTGGTGGGCAGCAGGCAGAATCTATCTACCTGAGCTGCCTGAGCAGCTGGACAGGGTCAGTTCTGTCCGAGGCTTAGATGGGTCTAGTTACTGCCCAAGACACCTGGGCCAGCTCACCCTCGGCTCTGCCCTGCCCCCAACAGATCCATGCTACCACTTAGGTGGACAAGGGCCGAGCTGGCCCAAGAAAGTGTCTCCGGGCTGAGAATGCAGGCCAGCCATGGGTGTTGCTTGAGTTATAACAAGATAAATATTTATAACTTTAATGTATACAGACACATGAAATGTGAGCCTCCATTGGTACTCTTGCTATGGTACCTGCAAATGGTTAGGATGATACCCACAAAAAATCAAGGCAAGGTGGGCAAATCAGGTAGGGAAATGTATTTCCTATACACCACTCTTGGGATTCATACTGCAATTAGTAAAGTAAAGGCTCTGACAGGTTATGCAGGAGAAAAGCTATTTAAGATATTTAACTGTATATAATTCAAAATTTCCCAAATTTCCTTGGATGATCATAAAATGTCATCCAAATGGGATTCCAGATAATAAATTAGGAATTAACAGTGTTAAAGGTTGGCTCCACTTGGCATTTTCCTAAAACTAAGAAGCCATTTAAGTGTTCAGAACACCTCTCGAAGGAATGACCCTTCTTTGTCTTTTAAGGAAAAGGGTGTGGTTCTGTGAACAAAGCCATAGGGAGTCCAGTGGGGAGAGTCTGTCCAATCGTGGCGGAAAAAAGAACAACAATTAGGAATTATTCAATTTTCAGATTTTACCAGGCAGTAATTACAAGAATAAGTAGTGTGAGCAGACAGAAGGGAGCAGTGTGGGGTAGGGAGATTGAGCACAGAAGAAAATAGGGAATATTCGTTAAAAAGGAAGACAAAAATAGTGTCTTCAGAGGAAGAAAGATAAAGAGGAAGATACTTGCGTGATAAACAAAAGGGAAAGCAAAGTGATCCCGCTCCTTCCTTTGGTGACTATTTGCTGAGCACCAGTGTGGGCCAGGTGGGGATACCAGCTGGCCAAGGGTCCCAGCCTTGTGGAGCTCACAACTGAGTGTGTGGGGAGGGTGGCTGTGAAGGAGTGACCAATGTATAAATGACACCAGAAGACAGTGTGATAACTATCATAAAAGAGATCTAAAAGCTGCTAGAGAAAGTCAGAGTGAAGAGCATTTAGCCCACTTTGTTCTATAATTTATCTGTTTACAAATCTGTACTTTCTTTGGCCTGGGGTTTCCTAGGCAGAGAGGACCCTTATCCCCCTAAGTATCCCAAGACCGTGCACTTTTAGGCCTTCAACAGATGTTTGTTGAATAGGTGGATGGAATCACCTCAGGCCAAGGAATGCATCTCCTTCTCTCCCCTTTCTAGATGCTGAGCCAGGCCACTCCAAGTCTGACTGCAAGTGTTCTGATCTTTTGAGGTCAGCATAATCCAAGCTTAGTTCCTCTTCAAGCTTCTCTTATTTTCAAATGTCACTTATTTTTCTGTTCTATGAAGAGCTATCGTTGAAAGAATGTCAAATTTGGGTGGGTATTTTCAGAGAATTCACTTATATAGGTCAGTAATTTGTTTCTTTCTTGTTCTAGTTTCCATAAACCAGAAATAAGGACGTATCTCTTCAGGGCACCCTTCCCCTCCACCCCTGCCTAGGGTTCTTGTAAGAATAATATGACTCTGTTGCTCCCATGTAAATTAAGGTGGAAATCAATGTGTTTCGTATACTCTTAACGTGCCAAGGATGCCACCTCTGGGATCCTTCTGGGGGTTCCCATGCACCGGGAGTATACCCAGCTTCCTGAGAAACTCAAGATTCCCAGTATTGGCTGGAGACTCAGCCTGCACAAGTGGTTGCTAGTTCTGGAATGTGGCTGGAAATACTTAGGGCTGTGTGACCCTTCCCCATTCTGCACAGACACTTAGGACTTCTCAGAGTGAGACAATGTACCTATAGATAAGAATTGGTATTGGCGGGGTCCCTGGATGGCTCAGTCAGTTAAGCATCTGACTTCAGCTCAGCTCATGACCTCACGATTCATGAGTTTGAGCCCCACATTGGCCTCTGCTGTCAACACAGAGCCTGCTTCGGATCCTCTGCTTCCCTTTCTCTCTGCCCCTCTTCCGTTTGCACACACTCTCTCACAAAAATAAACAAACATTAAAAAAAAAAAAAAGAATTCCTATTGGCTATGGTGGGCCTTTTGGATTAGCCACTGGGAGGATTTGTTCATGGATCAGGCACTGTGTTAGAGGCTTCATGTAACTATTTCGATTAAAGCTCACAACATCCTGAAAGGAGAGATTATGATCTCATTGCATAATCAAGGAATATAAGGTCCAAAGAAGTTATATAACATCTGCAGGGTCATATGTTAGTAAATCTGGAATCAGAGGTGCAACGGTGATTATGTGGCTACACCTTGGGGGCTCCGCGGAAATGCTACAGTTGATTGTGCCATCGAGGAAGTCTCCAAAGCCAGTGGAGTTTCAGAGGCTGAACAAGGTGCCAGGCCCAGCACTGGGAACACGCAGTTCAGAGAAAAGTCAGGTCTACAAAGAGCGTTCACGTACAATTCAGCAGCAAGCGGTTGCCACAGCATCATGTGTCGTAATGTTTACTTTTAGCAAATGACTTTTTTTGATGTAATTGAAAGAAAATATTGAAAACTAAACATACAGTTAATATTATTCAAGATACTCATTGTGAAAAGGAGTGAACAGGGGCAGCGTGGGTCTCCCAGGGAGTTTTAGCTGCACCCTGTCTGTCGACAGTACACTATGTTCAAGTATTGAAGTATTACCCTCGGTTAAAACAATGATGTTGAATGCTGATAGGAGCTGCATGTTTTAATACTAATTCCTATGGTCACCTTCATCAGATTTTACTTTCCTAACTCACTTACCATTTTGTTTCCAGGCATATCACAACTCTGTGTAAGGATAAACCACCCGTATAATGTCTTTCCTCACATTGCACCTGAGAGCATTACACAAGACTTTTAATTATTCTTTTATAATCATTTAGAGTCCATTTTTGATTGAATTCTTTTTAAGCAAATAAAATACTTTATAAATTAAAATCACACAGCTACTTACAGGTGTCGTTACAGGTGACTTTTCACTGCCTGGAGAATCCACTGTACAGAAAGAAAGAAAAGGAAAAAAAAAAAGAAGATTAAGCAGCTGCTAACAGTGTTTCTCTCTGATCCTCTGAGTGGAGGGTGGTTCCTATGTCAGCCTTAGATCAATTTTTTTTTTTTTTGGTAAGCCAAGAGCATTAGAAGATCATAACAAAGCAGACCCTTGAAGCAATTTGGACCCATCACCAAAAGGAGTTATGACCAGTGTCATATGATTGATCACATCAATTAGCACCAGAGACTAGACTATAAGAAGCAAAAATTATAGGTGCTGGTTTCTAATGCCCCTTGCATTCCAGCTTGCTTGCCTGGTTCCCTCACTGTCTGACATGGAGAATTATCATACAGGGAGAGGCCAGACACCATCCAGAAAGTAAAGAGAGGGACACAGTTAACAAGAGAACCATTACCGGTTCCTGGCAAATACTTCTAACCTTTGTTTACAAAAAAAAAAAAAAAAAAAAAGAGAAGAGCAGAAAAAATGATTTTGAATGCCTATTTTTTTTGTTTTTTTTTTTTAAAGAAAGAGCTGAATATTACGTCTTTAGATTTTCAAAATCAAAATAAAATTCTATGCATTTCCTTCCAATTTTAGTATAACTGGTACCGTTACCAAAGAACCAGCTCTTTGCTAACTGTGTGTCAGAAACAAGCGTTTTTTTTTTTTTTTTCTGAAATCAGAAATGAAGAAGAATACCAGACAGTATCGGCTGCCCCCAACATGGATTTTTGCACAAAAGAGATACAGCTACCCAGTATGCATTTTACCTGACTGGGAGAAAAACTGGGAACGTCGCCAAGAGTTCTGAACTCTAAGCGGAACACTGGCAATGCCAGGCGACTCTAGATCAGATGGCAGAACAGAACAAACAGAAAACCATGAGGACGGGGTGAGAATTGGATAGAACCACGCTCTCAAGTACTGAAGGACGTTTGGCTGTAGTCGATACAAGAGTTGAGAAGGAGGGACTCTAAAGTACAAAATATCCCAATAAAACTCATACAAAACCTGAAGACATGGACAAAAGCCAGTAGAAATGGGACAGTTCCTGCCGTGGTTGGTCTTCCTTGGCGTTAGGTGAAATTTTATAGGCGCATACTTAATGGTGATACTGTTAAAAGTTAAATCTCAAATGATAGGATGATACGCTCTGCAAGAGCAAAACGCACAGTTTAAATTGCTTTTGGAGAACACTGGGAAAGTATAAAAGACAGCAGAGATGAGTTCAATGATTCTTTTCTATCCTTTATAAAGCATATGTATGGAAGTCTGAGGCCAAAGTTACGCATGTGTATAGCAAAAGGATGTGTAGATGTCTGTCTGTATAGACACAAGCTCATGGTCAGCATTTACATCCTTAAACTGGGCCCTGTGCAACTCTCACATCATTCTCAGTTCAAAGACATCAGTTTTAAAATGTGCACGTATTTTCCCAAAACACCAATATATCTTTGAACTGCTGGGAGATAGTTGAGAAAAGGAAAACTATCACCTTCAAATGTATTCTGTGAATGTTTTCAGATTATTTAAAGGCTACTTATGGGGCGCCTGGATGGCTCAGTCGGTTAAGTGTCCGACTTCAGCTCAGGTCATGATCTCACAGTTCATGAGTTTGAGCCCCACGTCGGGCTCTGTGCTGACAGTTCAGAGCCTGGAGCCTGCTTCAGAATCTGTGTCTTCCTCTCTCTCTGCGCCTCCCTGCTCATGCTCTCTCTCTCAAAAATATAAATAAACATTAAAATTTTTTTTAAATAATAAAAGAAAAATAAATTAAAAAAAGACTCCGTGTGTGTGTGTGTGTGTGCGCGCGCGCGCTTAGGGGGAATCTGTGAAATATCATTAGGGCCCACCACCAGATCTTCAGTAGCCTGTAAATCAGTCTATAAACATACGAGTTTGTAGAAATGGGGGAGATATCATTGTCTAAGGGAGAGAGTATTAGGTATGGCTCCAAGATTCCTGATCCTAAATGTATAGCTTCTTTGGACTTGATGTGTGACCACAGACCAGTCACTTACATAGTTCCACTGACTTTTTCCTTTAAATTGAAACTGATGCACAATATTAGTTTCATGCACAACACAGTGATGGATAACTCTATACAGTATGCTATAGCACATACACATAGAACAAGTATAGCCATCATCTGTCACCACACAACGCTGTCACAATACCATGGACTGTATTCTCTGAGCTGTACTTTCTTTCCATCCGGTGACTTACTCATTCCATACCTGGAAGCCCGTATCTCCCACTCCCTCTGACTTTTTATATCTGGGTAAAGCCCTATACTTCCCCCTCTCCCCTCCCAATTTAAGACAAATTCTGTCTTTTAAGGTTACATTTATTAGAGGCCTTTTCTTCTCGAAGATAGGAATTTATTCACTGTAAACAAAGTATTACTCTCTTGACAATGTCTTTGGTCAGCAATTAAAACACACACTTCAAGTCAGTGGTTTTCAGAGTGTGGTCCCTGGATCTCCAGCAACAACATCACCTTTGGGAACTTGTTAGAAATGCAAATACTCTGGCCCCAGCCCAGGCCTACTCAGACACTGTAGGAATGGAACCCAGGGACCTGTGTTTTAACCAATCCTGTAGGGAACCCTGGCACATACTCATATTTGAAAATTACTGCTTAAAGCCATATCTTTACAGTATCCATTCTTATTTTAAGACAAGCATTTAAGAATAGCTTATTACTGGGAACCTGGGTGGCTCAGTCGGTTAAGCATCTGACTCCTGACTTCAGCTCAGGTCATGATCTCACAGTTTGTAAGACTGAGCCCTGTGTTGGGCTCTGCACTGACTGCAGAACCTGCTTGGGATTCATTCTCTCTCTCTCTCAAAAATATATGTAAGTACATTACATTACATTTAAAAATAAATTTAAAAAGGAATAGCTTATTATTGCCTGGTATCTTGCTCTGTACTTCTATTCCTACTATTCTGAAACTACCAGATTATATTATTAGCGCTTATTCTGGGGCAGGTATTGAACTAAACACTTTTTTTTGTTTGTTTATCTCATTTAATTATTCCAAAACTCTTATGAAGTTGGTACTATTGTTTCCATTTTACAGTTTACAGGTGATGATAAGAGATTAGGAGATCTTGGTGGGGAAGATCACACAGCTAAGAACTAGATGAGCAAGAATTCAAACCCAAGCATTGTCTCCAGAGCCTGCAGCCATCATTACAGCTTCCGTGAACCGGACAGGAGTACAGAACAAGTGTACATCGAATATAGTTCTATCTTGAAGACTAATTTTTGAAATTCTCTAGTGCTACTAAATTTTACTTTTTATCATTCAACTTAGATAAAGCATGATGTAAAGTCCCTTAATTAACAGCACATTTCGCAAAGTTGAAATGCACAACAGGTAACAGAATGTAAAAACATGTGAGACAAGAAAACTAATTAAGATGGCTTAAAATATATACTTCCTCTCTCTATTACTTCTCCACACAATTAAAAAGTGGTAGAAATAGGGCAGGATTAAAACCTGTCTAAATATGGTCAATTGCTGGCCCAGTTAGAAGACTTTATTTTTGTCAATTCCCCTCAGGACAGTAGGGCCGACAAATTTAAAACAAATGCTTGGAAGGCAGTATTGAACTTTTTTCCACATTAAGGAACCAGAGATCATCAGTGTATGTACTAATTAATTTCCTCCAAAGTACTTCCTGTTATACAAATAGAGCCCACCTTATCACCCAGCCATCAACCGGGGCTAAAGGAAGCCAACCGAGATTCTGCCAATTGTGGCCCCAAATAGCTGCCCATCCTTGAAAAGAAAAAAGTAAAAATAAATCCCCAGCCACAATGACCCTGTAGCATCTTCTCTTTGCCTGAGCTGATAAATCTATAAAGTGTACTGGGAAGAGGACATTAGAAAAAGATAAACAAGAAACCTCACCGCTCTTGCCTCCTAAACTCTAGCTGTTTTCACATCTGGAGAGAGAACTCACACCAGTAATGCCCAGGAGTCTATCTGTTTTGCAGAACAGGCAGGGAATTCTCAGGACACTCCCCTATCCTGTTCACACCCCTAAGGCTCCTTTCTGGTGGTTGTGGGCACCTGAGTTTTTCACAAGGATAGAGATTCAAGTGGAACTCTTATTAAAGAGTAAAGGGGTAAATTCACAACCTGTACATGGCCTGTGAGTTACCTGGGGAGTTTGCCGAACACGTTTAATCTATGATTGTGAATGACTTCTCAGTAATCGTCATGCACACCCGGGAATTATTATGGAGTAAGAAAATCTGATTTTCTTCCAAAGGAGTCAAATTGTCAAAGGAAATGAGTATTTTGAATTTTTTTTTTCAACGTTTATTTATTTTTGGGACAGAGAGAGATAGAGCATGAACGGGGGAGGGGCAGAGAGAGAGGGAGACACAGAATCGGAAACAGGCTCCAGGCTCCGAGCCATCAGCCCAGAGCCTGATGCGGGGCTCGAACTCACGGACCGCGAGATCGTGACCTGGCTGAAGTCGGCCGCTTAACCGACTGCGCCACCCAGGCGCCCCAGGAAATGAGTATTTTGTAAAGATGAGATAATTAACAGTTAATGAAGTTGACATAACCATTAAGATAAACTTTTTATTAAAGTTATTGCTTTTTTATTTTGTAATTTTAAAAAACATTTTGGAGCCAATAAAACTCTTTTAAGGTATCAAACACTTGTGTAGGTCCTACTGTGCCTACAGCGCCGGGCTGACAAAACAGTGTCAGTAGCTGGGTTTCTGGCTGGGCCACATAGACAGTGCGATCCCAGATTTCCATTCTGAAGTTGTTTAATTTAGCCACCACGGATTCTTGCAAACACCATGGCTAAAGGGATGTTAACATAAAGGAGGTAGTCTTCCTTTAAAATAAAGAATATTTTACTGCAGATGGGCCCAGGAGAACAGGCAGAGCTAATAAAATATTTATTTTATTTTACCTTGAGAATTGAGATTTGGCAAATGTAATTGGTTGGTTTCAGGCATTTTGTCCAGAAATGGATACGTCAGGGTTGCTTCTGGCTCTGGCGATTTTGGCTTTCCCACCTGGATCACGGGCAACAAACAGAAACATTCTAATATTTTCCATTAAAAATTGCACAGGTGAAATACAATTTAAGAACCACAGCTATTACATAAGTCAATAAACCCAAATGTTTAACTTTTAAATGGAAAATTTTGCCCCTTCCCCAAAACTCTTTTGTGTTTTCTACATTAATATAGAGGCCTGGGGTGCCTGGGTGGCTCAGTAGGTTAAGCGTCCAACTTCTGCTCAGTTCATGATCTCGTGGTCTGTGAGTTCAAGACCCACATTGGGCTCTGTGCTGATAGCTCAGAGCCTGGAGCCTGCTTGGGATTCCGTGTGTCCCTCTCTCTCTACCCCTCCCCCTGCTCATGCTCTCTCTCTCTCTCTCTCTCACTCAAAATAAATAAATAAATAAATAAATAAATAAATAAACATTAAAAAAAATATATAGAGGCCAATTTTTTTTCAGAGAAATCAAACTAGAGCATAGAAGTATGATGATCACTTTTCTCCAAACCCAGAAGATAATATTCTATCTTCGGGATTATACACCATTCTGTACTATTTTCTGATCAATCAACCACATATCCTCTTCTTGGTACTACATAATACTGATTTTGTAACATCAGAAAGTGAGATGCTCCACATAAGATAAAATAAATCTTACTATGTAAGTGCTGAGTATTAAAATAATATCACCTTCTAGTGAACATTATTCTCAAGACAGTACACTACCCTCCCACAAACTTATGCAGAGCACATTAAAGGCAATATATTTTGCTTGTTGACACAGAAGTGTCGTTTTAAATAACTACCATCCACTAGTGTCCTAGCAATGGTGCCATTAGGGGATTGTTGAGGCAGATTAGATCACTTGTCCTTATGGCAAATAGTTTCAAAATTTTAAGCTTTATGAATTCTTCTGTTTGCTTTGTAGAAATAGATTGTTTTCTTCTTATTGTTATCTAATCTTATTTTGTTTTTCCCCAATCTGAATGGCTTTGGGCGGAAGAAGCACCTTCCTTCTGACTTATTGCTTCCAATCAACTGCTGAAAGACCAGATTACCAAACTGATGTCTAAAACAAGAGTCAGTAGACTCCGAGCAAAGATCAGAAGGAAGGGCATGGCTATATCAGTTCGTGTCCTTTCAGCTGCTTACAGGACTTGCTCGGGTTCACTCTGGCTAGTGGCTGTGTTCCCAGTAGACTAACTTGATAGCAAACAGGGCAAGTCAGGCTGTAGAGCATTTGTTTCATCATAAGCTGATCTCTGATTTGGTTCTCAGGATGATTTCATGCCTATAATTTCTTCTTCGTAGGATTTTATTTTTCTTTATGAATAATAAATTTGGCCCTAATGGAATCTTGAAGAAAATAGTTAATCACTTCATTCTGCATTACAGAGGTCAACCAGATGTCCCAATGAACTTCAATGTTAAATACGCAGCAAAGGCTAAGGCTTAGACTTACCAAAGTTGACAAGCCCCAAATCTTAACCTTATACCATTTCCTCCATAGTTGAGACTGACAAAAAAAGTGTTTCAGTGATGCTCAGTTGTAAATGAATGTTACTAGCAGAAATGCCCCAAATCACCACTACATAAAAAGGTCAGCCCATGTGCATGAACACTTCGTTTCATAAAGGTAACACTCTCAAGAGAAGTCAGAAGACAAAAGCTGCTGCAACCACAGTGATCACCTTTCTCCTTTTTCCTAAGTGTTAACTCCACAGATGGAAAATAGAGGGGAGGGATTCTTACGGTGTACAAAAAGCGTTGGGATCCAAAACCATTATTGCATCTGCTAACCAACTAGTAGAGATTCTTAATCTGGAGTCCACAGAACAGAATTTAAGGGGTGTATCTCCTTGATAGCACTTGGTACGTAGGAAAATGTGGTAATCTTGTGTATTTTATACTTTTAAGAATATTATCTTGAGAATACTGTTTACCAGATGCCAAAGGGTCTGGTAAACACACACACACACACACACACACACACACACACACACACACACAGTTAAGAACCCCTGAAAACAGTGTTTTCCATAGTAGGGTAGACATGACCCTGGTGGTCTAAAGATGGACCACACAGATGAGGTTAGGCAGATGAGATATGCAGATTAATACTTTTTAGTTATTGTGTTTACTTCGTTTCATAAAAAAATATTTTTTAGTGATGAGACAGTTTTCCTTCCAGTTTAGATTTAAGTGGGAAAAAAGTTCATTTGGAAGAATAAAAATGAAATAATGGCTACAAGCGTCATGTGGATAAGGCAAATCTGCCAAGGTGGGAAATCCTGCCTGCCCCCAACGTTTTCCTGTGATTTAGTTCCTACTTTCAGACCTCTAGACCATTCCTTAATCCTCCATGTATAAAAATGAGGAATAACTGGAGTCTGAAATCCCCCAAAGGCATCAAGACAATAGGCATTTTTGACGTTCTACCTAGGTACAGCACTGTGCTCTCCATAAGGCCCGGGGCTGTATCTTGTTTGCTGTTGAAACCCAGTGTTTAGTACAGTGCCTGGCTTAGAGTAGGTGCACAGTCAATACTGGCTGAGTAAATGACGAATGAACTGGAACTAGAAGTGGTAAAAATGTCCAATCCAAATTTAGGGTTAATTCTTAAAGCTGGAATGTCACCACATACAGTACGCCAGTGTGCAAGCCCATGGTTGTCTGTGTTGGTGGCCCTCTTGGAATCACCAGGGGAGCTTTTAAAAATACAGATGCCTGGGGCGCCTGGGTGGCGCAGTCGGTTAAGCGTCCGACTTCAGCTCAGGTCACGATCTTGCGGTCCGGGAGTTCGAGCCCCGCATCAGGCTCTGGGCTGATGGCTCAGAGCCTGGAGCCTGTTTCCGATTCTGTGTCTTCCTCTCTCTCTGCCCCTCCCCCGTTCATGCTCTATCTCTCTCTGTCCCAAAAATAAATAAACGTCAAAAAAAAATTAAAAAAAAAAAATACAGATGCCTGGGACCTTCCCTCAGCAATTCTGATTTGATATGGAGCACGCTTGGTATTTTTTGAATTCTAAAGGGTAGCCGAGGTTGAGAGCAACTGGAATAAAGACGAAGACTTTGAGACTGTGCCTGAAAACAAACCAAATTAGTATGAATGAGATGAGACTCTAAACAAGGAAGAAATTTAATAAAAACAAGACATTAAAACTCATTATATCAGAATAATAATTTTCTAGTTTCCTTGTTGTGCAAGTCCAGAGGCATCAGAAGTATCATTGCTATAAAACAGGTAAATGTGAGAGAATATTTAGTAAGCTGCAGATAAGCAAGCTTAGGCCCATTACATTTTTCTTTTAAATATATAACTGCATAATTAAAAATTATTTGAAATAAAATTTAAAAGATGTTGAATGAATATATATAAACCAATATGTATCAATTGCTACTAGTAGAGGTAGGTTTCAGTGGCTATCTCTCTTGCTTTATTTCTTTTTTTTTTTAATTTTTTTTTAACGTTTATTTATTTTTGATACAGAGAGAGACAGAGCATGAATGGGGGAGGGTCAGAGAGAGAGGAAGACACAGAATCGGAAACAGGCTCCAGGCTCTGAGCAGTCAGCACAGAGCCCGATGCAGGGCTCGAACTCACGGACGGCGAGATCGTGACCTGAGCCGAAGTCGGCCGCTTAACCGACTGAGCCACCCAGGCGCCCTCTCTTGTTTTATTTCTATTTTTTAATTTATATATTATTTTTTATATGTTTACATATATTATTTGACAGATTTGTCATGTATTTACAGGTACATTACTATAAATATACATATAAGTTTTAAAAAATGCATAGCTACAGAATGAATGCTTGTGGCCTCCCAAAATTCACATGTTGAAATCCTAACCCTTGAGATAGTGGTATTAAGAGGTGGTCTTTGGTAGGTGATTCGTGCCCTTATAAAAAGAGACTCAAGAGAGCTCCCTCGCGCTACCCAACAAATGAGGGCACTGCAAGAAAGTCACCTGTGAACTGGGAAGTGGGTCCTCACCAGATACCTTGATCTTGGAGTTCTAGCCTCCGGAACTGTGAGAAGTAAATGTCTGTTATTTACAAGCCACCCAGCCTCTGGCTGCTATAGCAGCCCAAGTGACTTAATCTGTGTATCTTTCTATACGCATTTCATTTTTTTTTAAAGAAAGAACATGTAGTATAGTTGCATTTAGAAGTAAATACAGATTAAAGATAGGAACAGACTCAGAGAGAAAATAAATCCTCATTATGAACAAGTGCCACTGATATAAGTTCCCTTCATAAGCCAGCTACAACATGAAGCCACACTAATTTGGACACTGTGTACTTCACCTTCTGTGACAGCACCAACTCCACCTTTCCACTCATTTCATTTTCCAGCTTCTTCTGGTCATTTTCTTCTGGCACATCATTTTTCAGTCGGGGGCTCGAGGAAAACTCCACAAAGGGCACAGTCGGGCTGGACCGAGTCACGGTTGTTGTAAAATGCTGTGGCTCTGAAATGGAGTTACATTCAGAAACATGAAAAAGAAGGACATCCCATGAAGGACCATTTCCCCTGCACTGCCATGAAATACATCCAACACGTATCCTGCCCTGGGCCATAAGAAGTTGGATTACAGTGTGACGAGAGTTATAAAGAGGCTGAGATGTCAGAATTGGCCAGTCTCTTTCAAGACATTAAAAAGAAATCAAGCAACATAAGACACATAAAGAAGCCCACCATGAAAAATTTAAGTTCTTAGTAAGAGTCAGTTTCATGAAGAGCATGACATGAGACAAAATGTTGACACAAAATATTACGGTAGGTGGGTTGGATGAGAGAATACTTATAGACACTTTCTTTCCAAATGACTGAGTGGCAGCTTGACTCTTTCTTTTGAATTTCAATGCCCCTTTTACCCGTTACATTTTCATCATTGAAATGTGTTAATGAGTGTGTGGTATATATAATGCAGTGAAAATAAAGTGTTCTCTGATATATATGGAAGAATTAGGTATTCTCTAGAGTGAGGGGCATATCAAAATGTGGAGGTGCAATCTATTTGGAAAAAGCATATGCTAAAATTTGTAATAATGGTATTTAATTCATTAAGAAAAAAAATCTTTAATGTTTATTTGTTTTTGAGAGAGAAAGAGAGACAGAGCATGAGCAGGGCAGTGGCACAGAGAGAGGGAGACACAGAATCCGAAGCAGGCTCCAGGCTCTGAGCTGTCAGCACAGAGCCCAACACGGGGCTCAAACTCATGGACCACAAGATCATGACCTGAGCCGAAGTCGGACGCTTAACCAACTGAGCCACCCAGGCACCCCTATTTAATTTATTTTAAAATGCCACTTTAGGGGCGCCTGGGTGGCGCAGTCGGTTAAGCGTCCGACTTCAGCCAGGTCACGATCTCGCGGTCCGTGAGTTCGAGCCCCGCGTCAGGCTCTGGGCAGATGGCTCGGAGCCTGGAGCCTGTTTCCGATTCTGTGTCTCCCTCTCTCTCTGCCCCTCCCCAATTCATGCTCTGTCTCTCTCTGTCCCAAAAATAAATAAAAAAAACGTTGAAAAAAAATTTTTAAAAAATAAAATGCCACTTTAGGTGTGCCTGGGTGGCTCAGTCAGTCAAGTGTCTGACTTTTGATTTTTCATGGTCATGAGATTGAGCCCCGCATTGGGCTCTGTGCTGAGCGTGGAGCCTGTTTAAGATTCTTTCTCTCTCTCTCTCTCTCTCTCTCTCTCTCTTTCCCATTCCCTCTCTCTTTCTCTCTCCCTCCCTCCCTCCCTCAGCTCCTTCTCAGCTTGTGCATGCACCCTCTCTGTCTCAAAAATAAAATAAAATAAAATAAAATAAAATAAAATAAAATAAAATAAAACAAAATAAAACAAAATAAAATATAAAATAAAATAAAATAAAATAAAATGCCATTTAAAAATAATTTGGTATTAGAAGAGGGTGGGCAGTTTTTATGTTTGCAAAAACAAAAAAATTACTTTATTAAACTGTCTGCCAGCTTTATCATTTTAGTGTCTATTTTGATAACGTGTTTTTGGTTTATATCTTATCTATTGATATTATGTGTATTAAAATATGACCCCTAGTTATTAGCATAACTGTTTTTGGAAACATAATCTTTATGATGATGGAGATATGCTTTCAAAAAAACCAAGAAATACCACAGTAGCAAAGATGTATGGGCTCCTGTTTCTGTAGCCAGATAAATCCTACGGTCAGGATTTCCCCAGGAAGTCTCTAGGTGGCAGCACAGTCACACCCAATTGTAGAGCCTTGACTCTACCTACATCTCTACAGATCAGTGGGAGAAATTCTTCACTCTATTTTCATCGTATCTTAACAGTTATCACGATTTCCTTTAAAACTAGTTTGTTAGGAAACAAACCTGGTGAGGCAAGTTCTGTATTCCCTTTCTGTGTTTCTTTGCCATCATTCTCATCTTCTTGACTGTTGGGTTCAGTTTCTTCAGTGGTTTCCTGAAAAAAAAAAAAAAAAAAAAGATTTTTTTTCCCCTTTGACTAAATCATCCCTTTGGTAGTTCTAAAAGACAAAAGATTTCTATCTTTCTTTTCGAAGAGGGATTTTTAGGCCAACGAGGTGAACGGCCTGTATGATGAACTCATTCTTTTCAATTTCCTAGGCAGCTTTACGGTGAAAGGCTGGATTGGCTGGAAGGAGATACACTGTGAAGGAGGAGAGGGGCATTATGAGGTCACACGTGCCCACCGCACCCCCACCCTTTCTTACTGTCTCAGATGCACATCCCACTTTCCCTTTCCCATCACCACTGAGTTTTCAAAATCATAGTCACTACCTACTTGCTCCCACATGCCTTTAAAGTTGGCTTAGGGTCATATCACCAGTGGGAAAAAAATTTTTAAGGTTACAATTAACCTTCCCATAGCTTGTCTTCAGCACAGATGCCTATAACTCTTAGCACTGTGGATTTTACTCCGGTGTTCTTTTTCTTCCTGGGGTTTCAAGAACTCTCTATTACCAATTTCTCTCATGTTCTCTCCTCTTCTCTGGTTCTTACTCCTTTTCATCTCATCCAAATATGGGTCATTTCTAAAAATTTCAACTATTTTCTATCACCTGTGCTGAATCACTCTCAAATGTATCAATTATTCTCACGCACTCACTGTTACGTTCTCCATCCATATATGAATTGTAATTTCACCTCCAGCCCTGAGAGTTCATCAAAGCTTCAGTCTAGCACATTGATGTCATGGTAAATGGCTCACACTAGACATGCTAAAAGTTACCTTAAAATAAGCTCTGCCTCTAAATCTGACTATTTCTGTTTATGGCATCACATGAAAAAACTCTTAAAAACTTTTTTTTAACATTTATTCAATTTTGAAAGACAGAGACAGGGTGTGAGCAGGGGAGGGGCAGAGAGAGAGGGAGACACAGAACCCAAAGCAGGCTCCTGGCTCTGAGCTGTCAGCACAGAGCCCAACACGGGGCTTGAACCCACGGACCATGAGATCATGACCTGAGCCGAAGTCGGACACTTAACCAACTGAGTCACCCAGGTGCCCCCACACAAAAAAATTCTTAAGTGTTTTCTGATTCATATCTCACAAATGCCCATCATTTGTCAAGTCCTGCTAAGGTTCTAACACAATACTTTTCATATCCATCTCTTCCTTACTGTTTCTATAAGCTAGGGCCTGGGTTTATCCTTGACTCCTTTGTCCTTCCACTAAAGGGTCTCTGATTTGGATCTTTCTGTCTAATCCACTTGGCACATCACCATGATGTTCACCTCTCTCAGTAGTACTTTAGTAAATCACTTTTATGCCTGTGTTCCTCTCCTTGAGAAGCACTTCGTTTTATCTGTTTTATGCTTCATAAAAGTTATGATGTCAAAAAAATTTGCAACAACCTAAGTGTCCAACAACTGGGGAATGGGTGAATGGATTACAGTATGTCCTTAGAAGGAAGTATTATGCGGTCATAAAAAAGGGTATTGAACAATTGTTAATGATATGTGAAATACTTGTCATCTAATGGTAAGTCAAAAAATGTAAAACATATATTCAGTATGATGCCTATAATCTACATATGTAAGATTTTATATGTGCTGTATGTATACACAAATATACCTGCTAATACATATATAAAAAGACAGTAAGGAAATATACTAAAATGTTAATAGTGATTATTTTTAATGTGCTTAAATTTGGAAGACTTTTTCTTCTTTATAAATATATTTTCTGTTTTCTAAAATGTTCTCCAATAACTATGTATTGCTTCTGTAATCAGAAAACAATATCACTATAATTTTATGTTACCTTTACTTGGGAGTCAATTGATTCCAGAGTGATTACAAAATTCTCCCACTGATATTATAGTACTTGCTTGACAAAAATGAATGAAAGGATAATTAAATACTGGCTAGAATATACCTCAACAACCAAACTGAATAACTTAAAGACTATTGTGTTTTTTAGTAATAGTATCTTGTTGTAAAGGGCTAAAGAATTTTAAAAATATGTATAAAATAATAAATTTTAATAGGTTTTAAGATAGATATTAAAATTGGCTTCAGAAAAGTCATTATTAAACGCTTTATAAAATATTCCCATAGGTTCTCGGAAAGCTATGAATTTATTGGTCTAAGTATATATATTTTATTCATAAATCAAAATTTGCTTTTCAACTAACCAAAATGAAAGCCCCTTAAAGTTAATATAGTGGCGGACACTGTTATTGAATTCTTTAAGAGCAAAGAAATTTTATGAAAGAATGCAAGAATTGTTCAATATATGCAAATCAAAAATGTGATATACCACATTAATAAAATGAAGGATAAAAATCATGTGATCATCTCAATAGATGCAGAAAAAGCATTTGACAAAATTCAACATCTTTTCATGATAAAAGCTCTCAACAAATTAGTTACAGAAGAATGTGCCTAACTACAATAAAGGCCATACTTGACAGCCCACAACTAACATCGTACTTAATGGTGAAAAGCTCAAAGCTTTTCCTCTAGGATCAGCAACAACACAGGATTTCCACTCTCCCCACTTCTATTCAACATAGTCCTGGAAGTCCTAACCAGAGCCAATAGGCAAGAAAAAGAAATAAAAGGCATCCAAATAGGAAAGAAAGAAGTAAAATTATTTCTGTTTGGAGATGACATGATCTTATATATAGAAAAAGCTAAAGACTTCACACACACACACACACACACACACACACACACACTACTACTACTACTATTAGAACTAATAAATGAATTCAGTTAAGTTGCAGGATACAAAATCAATATACAACTATCCAAAAAAGAAGAAAACAATCTCATTTACAATAGCATCGAAAAGGAGAAGATACTTAGAAATAAATTTAACCAAGGTGAGAGAGCTGTACACTGAAAACTATAAAACCCTGATGAAAGAATTGAAGAAGACAGAAATAAGTGGAAAGATAGCTTGTGTTTGTGGATTGGAAGAATTAATATTGTTAAAATGCCCACATTACTCAAAGCGATCTACAGATTCAACGGAATCCCTATCAAAATTCCAGTGGCATTATTCACAAAATAAAAAAAAAAAACCTAAAATTCATATGGAATGTCAGAAGATCCCAAATAGCTGAAGCCATCTTGAGCAAGAAGAGCAAAGCTGGAGGCATCATACTTTCTGATTTCAAACTATATTAGCAAGCTACAGTAATCAAAACCATGGTACTGGCGTAAAAACAGGCACACAGATCAATGGAATAGAGCAGAGAGCCCAGAAACCAACCCACACTTTTACAGTCAACTAATTTTTGACAAAGGCACAGCACTAAGAACACAAACTGGGTAAAGAATAGTTTCTTCAATAAATGGGGTTGGGAAAACTGGGTCTCTACATGCAAAAGAGTGAAATTTGATTCTTATCTTACACCATACACAAAAATCAATGTCTAATTGGATGAAAGACTTAAATGTAAGATTTGAAACCGTAAAACTCCTAGAAGAAAGCAGGGAGAAAGCTCCTTGGCGTTGATCTTGGTAATTATTTTTTTGGATTTGACACAAAAAGCACAGGCAACACAAGCAAAAATAAACAAATGGGACTACAACAAACTAAAAGATTTCTCTACCGCAAAGGAGATAATTAACAAAATGAAAGGGTAATCTATAGCTTGGGGAAAAAAAATTGCAAATCATTTATCCAATAAGGAATTAATGTCCAAAATATATAAGGGATTCTTACAACTCCATAGTTGGGAGGGCGGGGAGAGAAAAGCAAATAATCCCATTAAAAATAGTTAAAAGACCCAAACAGACAATCCAGAGAAGGTATACAAATGGCCGACAGGTATATGAAAAGATGCTCAACATTACTAATCATCAGGCAAATCAAAACCGCAATGAGATATTACCTCACACCGGTTAGGGATGGCTATAATTAAAAAGTCAAAACATAGCAAGTGTTGTCGAGGATATGAAAAAAAGGGAATTATTGTGCACTGTTGGTGGGAATGTAAGTTGGTACAGCCATTGTGGAAAATAGTGTGGAGACTCCCCCCCCAAATTAAAAATAGAACCATCATACGATGTAGCAATTTCACTTCTGGTTATATAGCCAAGGAAAATGAAATCGGTATCTCAAAGAGTTATCTGTACTCACATGTTCGTTGCAGCTTTATTCATAATAGCCAAGATATGGAAACAGCTTAAATGCCAATGGATAGATGGATAAAGAAAATGTGATATGTAAATATTACATTGTATGTATAATAAAGTACACAAGTAAAATATGATATGTTAATATTATATACAAGTTGATCATATGTATACATATAATTTGTATATATATGCAAATAAATATCTATCTCTAGCTACCTATATACACACATACGGACATACACACACAGTGGAATATTACTGAGCCACAAGAAGGAAGGAAATCTTGCCATTTGCAACATGGATGGGCCTGGAGAACATTACACTAAGTGAAATCAGCCAGACGTAGATAAATAATGCATGATCTCAGTTATATGTGGAATCTAAAAAATAAAAATTAAAAAAGCCAAACTTGTAGTAACAGAGAGTAGAGTGGTAGTTACCAGAGGCTGGGGTATGGGGTACGAGGGGAGGGGAAAACAAAGGAGAATGGTTGTTGCCAGGGTCTGATGGCAGGGGTATCATGGGAAGTCATTGTTTAATGGCTACAGAGTTTTGGTTTTGCAAGAGGAAAAAAAAAGTTCTGAAGATGGATGGCAGTGATGGTTACACAACACTACGGATGTACTTAATACCACTGAAGTATACATATGAAAATGGTTAAGATAGTAAATTTTATGCTATGTGTATTTTACCACAATAAAAAAAAATTGGAAAAAACCACTGTAAAAAAATTGTTTGCAAATTTTCTAAGTTTAAAAAAACACAGGGGCGCCTGGGTGGCTCCGTCGGTTAAGCATCCGACTTCGGCTCAGGTCATGATCTCACAGCTCGTGAGTTTGAGCCCCACGCTGGGTTCCGTGCTGACAGCTCAGAGCCTGGAGCCTGCTTTGGATTCTGTGTCTCCCTCTTTCTCTGCCCCTCCCCCACTTGCACTCTGTCTTTGTCTCTCTCAAAAATAAATAAAACGTTAAAAAAATTAAAAAATAAAATAAAATAAAAAAACACAAAGCGGGGCGCCTGGGTGGCTTGGTCGGTTAAGCGTCCGACTTCGGCTCAGGTCATGATCTCACAGTCCGTGAGTTCGAGCCCCGCATCGGGCTCTGTGCTGACCACTCAGAACCTGGAGCCTGTTTCAGATTCTGTGTCTCCCTCTCTCTCTGCCCCTCCCCTGTTCATGCTCTGTCTCTCTCTGTCTCAAAAATAAATAAATGTTTAAAAAAAAAATAAAAAAACACAAAGCAACTTCAGGCAACAAGCCTTTCAAGCTTTCTAAGAGATTTTATAATAGTGTCTACTGGCAAAATGTGTTTTTTCTTTTGGAGAATGGGGTGATTTTGAAATCCTCAGAATTACATGGGCATTTTCTAATGATGGATCACCATGTCAATTCTGAAAGAACATAATATTAAATTAAAATACACTTTTAAAACCCTAGGCAGGAAATAAGCATCATATTTTTATTATTCGATGGATTTTGTAACTTTTTACTACATTAACAAGCCTGAGTTGAATCCCTTTAAAGAGACCTAATGAATGAAAATAGTCAAGGAAACCAAAGTCTCTTTTATTATGTACGTATATGTATATGTTGTGTGTGTTTACATTGTTATATGAATGACTGACATGATAGCAGCATTTGAAGATGAACCAGCCTAGCATTACAAAAGAGTAAGTTAGGTTTTATAATTTAACATGCTTTCCCCGCCATACACATAGAAATATTAATACGTGATAGTACTTTTGTTTTATGATGTCAATATATAAAATGCCATCAGAAATACTGATTTTTAGGTTGCCCCCAAATTGATTAGATTATAGAAGGCTATCTGAGATTGGGAATCAAATTTGGAGATTTAAATACTGACGAATAATGCTTTTGAGAACACTAGTGTTTCCAATTACTAAAAAAAAAATAATTAACTACAAAAACCAGGCCAAAGCCTCCCTGCTCCAAAAATGAACAACGAAACAGGCATGGTTTATTAAACCTCAGATGCCAGCAATTTTAAGTTGTATTATTTTAGGTACTACTGAGAAAGAAAATACACTGTCTGTTAAGTATGATATACTGATTGTAAGGTATATACTGATTTAGAAACGTTCCAGTGTGGAAAGCGTGCCACTTGGAATCAAGGAAATAATTCATGAAGTCCTTTGCACATAATTTATAATGCAAAGGAGACAAAATCCTCAAGCCCTCCTTCACTAAGGATTATTTTCCTAGCACATCACATTCCAGGAAGATTTTACTTATGCATGACCAATGGAGAACTTCCATTTCCAAGAATGCTCACACTTCTGAAAGCATTTCTATATGGCTAAACACTCAAATCCTGAGTTCCCAGATGACCCTATTTTTCTTCCCTTAAAATGATGCTTTAAAGGTTACATCTTGTAGTCACAATACTTGCGCCATTTACCACGTATCAGCACTGTTGGGGCATCTGGCGTGGATTATTTCATTTGATTGTCAGAGCAAGCTTAAAAAGGTATGTATCGATATGATTCTCTTTATACAGGTGTGGAAACTGAGGCCCAGGAGGCTGTGGCTTACTCAGGGTCACACTGCTAGTAAGCCGGGGAGGTGGGAACCCTACCCGGTGCTGATAACCCCAGTGCTCCATTCTCTGGGTTTGGCCTCAGAGGCACCTCCACATTGTCCCCAGGTATTTAAAGGTTTTGATCATTAAGAAGCAATCTAAGAGGGGTGTCTCAGTGGCCCAGTAGGTTAAGCATCTGATCTCGCGGTTCGTGAGTTTGAGCCCTGCATCAGGCTCTCTGCTGTCAGAGCCCACTTCGGATCTTCTTTCTCCCCTCTCTCTCTGCTCTTCCCCCGCTCACATGCTCAAAAATAAATAAACATTTTAAAAAATGTAAAAAAAGCAATCTAAGAACCTGAGAGTACCCAAGTTTATTGCTGAAATCGTTCAAACTGCCTTTTCCATTCCCTTTCTTTTTCATCCATTCTACCTCATTCTTTCCATTCTACTTCTCATCCATTTGTCCTGCAAAAGATGAAAACTCTCCGGAATCTCTCAGGAGAGGAGGCAATTTAGCTAAGTCTCTACTCCCAAGGGCAGCTTGAGACCAGAAAGCCCCCAGCCACCACCCCATCTTGGGGCTTTCCATCAGCCCCGGTTCTGAGGGGTCAGGGATGCTCACAGCACAGTATCTGGCATAGAGCAGATATGTAATCCATGTTAGGTAAGCAAATATTCTGTGCATTATTTATGGAACTTATACTCTCCAGCTTATTTTAAAGTCATGCTAGTCACCCAAATCAGGCGATTAACTAGCAAAATATTCAGGATAAATTAAGAGAAAAAGCAAGCTGTGACACAATTTAAGTAACATTAACCCACTTAAAAAATATTTTATATGCACTGAAAAAAAGAGGAGAAGGAGACACATTTGAAAAAGAATCTTAGGGGGTGCCTGGGTGGCTCAGTCGGTTAAGCATCCGACTCTTGGTTTCAGCTCAGGTCATGATCTCGCGGTTCGTGAGTTCGAGCCCCGCATTGGGTTCTCTGCTGGTCGTGTGGAGTCTGCTTGGGATTCTCTCTCTCCCTCTCTCTCTCTGACCCTCCCTGCTAGTTCTCTCTCTCTCTCCCTCTCCCCCTCCCCTCTAAGAAATAAACTAAAAAAATTTAAAAAAATAAAAAAGAATCTTAGTATCCATTTATGAGTGGCTGGAAGCAGTACGTAGCTTCTATTTTCTTTATACCTTTCTGTGTTCTGCAATATGTATAGACCACAGTTGGCTCTTGAACAAAGGTGGGGTTAAGGGTGCTGACCCCTTCACACAATCAAAAATTCACATGTAACTTTTGATTCTTTAAAAGCTTAACTACTAATAGCCTATTGGTAACCAGAAGCCTTAGCAATAACATAAACAGTCAATTAATACATATTTTGCATGTTATATGTATTATATACCGTATTCTTGTTTTTAAAGCTTATTTTCTTTTTTTGCAAGACAGAGTAAGTGGGGAGGGGCAGAGAGAGAGAGGGAGACACAGAATCCCAAGTAGGCTCCAGGCTCTGAGCTGTCAGTACAGAGCCCAATGAGGGACTCAAGCCCACAGACTGTGAGATCATGACTTGAGCCGAAGTCAGACACTTAACTGACTGAGCCACCCAGGTGTTCCCATACTGTATTCTTAAAATAAAGTAAGCTAGAGAAAAGAAAATGTTACTAAGAAAATCACATGGAAGGGAAAATATGTACAGCACTATACTGTATTTATCAGAAAAAATCCACATATACATGGACCGGTACAGCTGCAAACACGTTGTTCGGGTCAACTGTGTATATAATCAAGGGAAATCCCCAAAGACAGTTTAATTAACTTGTGTCTGGATACTGCATCTTGAAGGTTTGTTATTTTTGTACTCACATCACTATTTCAAAGGAAATGAGTTCAAAATTGGCAGTTTTAACCACTACTGATAGACTTAGAAATTTGCCTGAAACAAACCTTGCCTTGCTGGAAAATTCACTTTCTGACCCATACTTTCCTTCAGTTACAGCTAAACAGAGAGAGGTCTTCAATTCTCCAAACAGAACACTGTTCAAGAATGAAAACAAGTAAATAAGAATGGACCCCTGGGCCTGAATAAATGAACGCACAGAAAGGCTGCTGGGGTCTAAGCCAGGAATGAGCTTCTCCTGGACTGAGAACTCGATCCATCCAAACTAGGTCTGGGGCCAGACTTGGCCTTGAGGCCGCAGGTGGGAGGTAGCCGATTCCTGGCCCAAGAGGAACATGGTCTAGCCACAAAATCTACCTAGCACCTGGCTGCTCATTCTCACAAGGATCTGATTGGTGGATTGGCCCAGAGAGTGACACTAGAGAAGGAACTGGAAACGCGAAGCACAAGAGCAAAAACCGTGCTGAGACCCAGAGCCTGGGTGGTCCTGTTTCCAGGACAGAGGAAGAATGAGAAGCTGGACTGATCATTTAACCTCCATGGGTTGGAAGATGTGATACCCAACGTCCTTTCCTGAGCTTCTATTCTGTGACTGAGTGATTTCCTGGCTTCAGTCTCGAATAACTTCTCTGGACAGAGGCCTGGAAAATCCGTCTATTTATGTCTTGGTACCGTGAGCCAGGTGCCACAGATGTGGTGCATGTGTTTCCCCTTTCACTTTTAAACCTCTAAGTATCTATTTTCAGTGGATTGAAAGAGGATCCATGTGAAGAATCAGACTCTCCATTCCTTGAACTTTTTCTTTTTGCCTTAAACTTTTCAAACCAACAGGTAAGATGGGCCAGCTTTGATTTTGTAAATTATCTTTGATGTATACTTTTTTGAAGCCTGTCACTGCTTCTGTACCTAAATGTCTTTAATGATTTTAAAAGGGCCTTAAATTGAACACTCTTACAATTACTTCTAGATGGAGAAAAACAGTTTCTAAAGAAAAAACTCTGATGACATTTGACATCTAAAAGGAATTTGCAGTTGGTCTCAGTTGTAAGGAAAACAGCACCTACTCAAATGCCTTCCCCTTGCTCTCACTGCAAAATGAAATGTTTCAAGAAAGATCTGATTGTCTGTTTTCCTGGATCAGAAAACGTTAGTAAAGTACTAAATTTTCAAGAGGAAGGCCTAGAGCTGATGTTTTCAAGGCTGAAAAAACAGACCTACCTACCTTATTACTTAGTTTGAGAAAAGCAGATGAAGTAGTCTGGATACCTACTGGTGAAGTTTGGCCCTTCTTGGTCAATGAGGGAGAACCGCCACAAATCTGGTAAGAAGGTGCTGGCCAGCAGGGGGCGCCTGCCTGGCACCACCTGGGATGAGTTGGCAAGTGGGAGCTGATCAGCAGGATCTAGGTGGCAGAGGGAAGCCAGAATTGGGGAAGGGGGAATAATAGGAGGAGCAAAAAGGGCTGCGGAAGAATCACACGAGCATCTGCAAAGGCGATCACCTTCTGGAAAAAGCTATTCACATCTGCGTGTTTCTTAGTGAATTATAGCTGGAAAGGCTGACAAGCTGAGTTGGACGATGACAAGGAATTCGTGTCATTTGTTTGAAATGCACACCTGTGCAAGAGGGAGGGTAATTTTGACGATCTTGCTCTAACTGAAAAAACTTTATACCTACTTAACCTTTTGGGGCTTCTGAAAAATATATTGTAATTTTCTCCCATTTGTTCTTTGACCATATTAAAAATAACTTAAGGACACCTCTGTCTGTGAGTCGTCCTGACATTATGCCAAATGCTCTTTATACATACATTCTCACAATAACCACCAGATGCATATACTATTATTTCCCTTATTTTAAATATAAACTGAGGCGCAGGCGGGGTTAGATCTTTGACCTACTGCATGGAGTATTCTAGGTGTTTTAGGAAATGGTCATTTTTGGTACCACTGAGGAAGGAAGAAATTTAAATACAAATACAACTCACAGTGGATCAAGAAAACACTGGACTAGCTTTGATGGAGACATAAATGTCATTGTGTAGGTTACTAAACAGAATAAATTCATCATCAGAGAAGAAGAACTTCCAAATTATTTTCTAATCCTGGATTCTAGGAGTCTGCATTTGTGCTATGACATGATTTAATTACAGAAGCCAATATACTAAAATGCAAAAAAAAAAAAAACAAAACGTGTTAGGTTTTTGCTGGGAAATATCTTAGGGATAATCAGGTAAGGTCACAGGAGACAGGATCCATCTGTTTGGAGGATATAGCATCCTACTCACCCTCATCACCTCTTAGCCCTGTGACCACCTCCCCCCACCTTGGAATCTTCTCATGGGTTCCTCCCCACTGTCCATGCTTTTGCTTCCACTATTCCCAACATGAGGAATAGCCTCCTCCATTCCAATACAAATCCCACACTTGAGTTCAAGATTCAAAATCCATATCCCACACAAAACCTTTCCCACTAAGCGCAAACAATAATGATCTTACTTGTTCTTTGCAATCTTATACCCTTCTAGCCTGCCGACCCTATTGTCTACCACTTAAGCAAATATTATTTTATATACTTTTCTGGTTGCTTTATGAAAACTGCCTTCCTGGCATGTTTCTGAGTTTCTTTTCCTGTCTCAAAAATGGGGCAGAGGGCAGTCCTTAAATCATGCTTCTTGGTTAACAGGCAACCATTGGCAAGGTAACTGCCATCACAGTCTCATTACCTTAAAGGTGATTCAACGGAGGATGATCTGGAGTTTGCTGGTATCAACAGATACAGCCAGAGCATTAAAAAAAAAAAAAATAATAGCAAGCCTCACTTAATTTGGGATCTATTTCTAAAGTGAGAGAGCCATGGTCCCAAAAGTTTTCAATGAGAAAGATGAGGTAGAAGTGAGCCAAAGAGATGCCATAATATTGTACAAAAGCGGCCATGCTGGCCCAAGATGCTGATGCTCCAACCTCACACTGCCCCCCCCCCCCCCCGGAGGCCTGTGATCACCCTTCTCTGCTACTCTGCCTCCACGGTCTGAATTAACGCTCCTGCCCACTGCCGCTATGCCCTTTGAACGGTTCCAGCTTGCCCTGGAGAGCCGTGACATTTTAGTGGTGGGTGAGGCTAACTCCTCTGTAAAGAGTGTATCTGTTGGGAATGCAGTTTTTGGAAGAAAGACACCATTTAAACAGAACACTATTCCTTTGACAGCCCCACAGAATGGGGCAAATGAATTAGAAACAGCAAATCAAGTCCAAGCTGGTATCAAGCCTGGGGAGGCTGTGAAGCGCTGTGCCCTGTTTTAAGCCGGCCGCCATATTTTGCCATGACCAATGAATTCCACCACTTCAACAGGAATACACTGGCTGTTAACACAGTCAAGAAATGCTTTTCTTGGAATACGGTGAAGGAAGTAAAATGAGCAGTAAGTTTATTGGAGAAGAGATTCTTTTAAAATGACTCTTCGGACAACACACTCAGAATGGAAAACTTTTGGTGTCATACGTTGTAAGAGAGCATGAAGAGTGTTTTAATAATGAGCCAACATCTTGTGTCATATAGCTAACAACTTGGCTTAGACTCTAACAGATATATACAGGTAGTTATCTACCCAGAAAATAACGTAAGAGCCGCTGCCATAGTTTATTCAAGAGCCAGAGGTACCAGAGCCAGGGTAAATAAATGCCACTTCCTATTCACAACCACTAGGACTTATTGAACTAGAAATTACTCCAAAACTAGGCAGTTTTTCCAAGTAAGAGATACTTGGACAACAAAGGAAGAGACTCCCAGGCTTTTCCATGAGTTTGGGCCTGCATCCTGAGACTGCCCAGGATCAGACTGGTTCAGGGGAAGAGACCACCCGGCCACCTTGTGTTTGGAATTTTCCTTGTTACACGTGTAAATTTCTGAAATAACATGATTTCTTTCAGAGCATCTAATTTTGCTTCTCTTAAACCAAGATACTTCTGGGGATATGCAATCAATGTGAAATATTTCAATCCATTTTCTCTTTGCCTTTAGGGAGTTTTACTACTATTACAGTGGAAAATACCTGTCATTAAAAGAGAACAAGCTATTTTTTTAATATGCTCATTGTGAAAGTAAAAAAAATTACTATTACCAAGAATGGGTGTGTATATATATATATATATATATATACATATGTATATATATGGCATGTATATATATATACCTATCCTTGATAATAGTAATTTTATCAAATATATATAATAGTAACTTTATCAAGTATATATAATTTAAATATATATATTTATTTAACATTTTCTTATTGTTGAGGGACAGAGCATGAGCAGGGGAGGGGCAGAGAGAGAGAGGGAGACACAGAATCTGAAGCAGGCTCCAGGTTCCGAGCTGTCAGCACAGAGCCCGACGTGGGGCTCGAACCCACAAACCATGAGATCATGACCTGAGCTGAAGTCAGACGCTTAACCAACTGAGCCATCCAGGTGTCCCAGGAATGAGTATATTTTTAAAGGGAGGCTTTACTGCTCTAAAAACAAACAACTTCCGTTTTCTTCTGTTTTAGGAGTCTTCTACTTAAGGTCATAAGTAAAGTTTTTTTTTTTCCTTCCAAAGCGTTAAAAACTTAGAACAAGAGAGATTAAATAGTTGGTTTAGGGAGTTTAGGCATTACACACCATCTAATCTCTTCACTTAATCCTTTAACTTCTATCAGGAATAAAATCCATTCATCCACGAGCAGGGTTTCCCCCAAATTCAAATAACAAAATGGTGGGGGAAGAAATGGTGAGAGGTAGAAAGTAGACACGTTCCTGATAGCAGAGCGCTCAGGATTTGTGTTTATAATTAATCTGCCGGGCCTTGGTAAGCCCTGTGTACCTCCTTTATGTGGTAAGTGTCACGGGATGAGCATAGCACCAACACTGTTGCTTTTCCAAAGTACGATGAGAAAGAGCTGAGCTCCACACTATGTGCAAAGGCCCTGTGACCTGATGGCACAGTCAAATTGAGTCATGGAAAGGTATTTATGAAAGGAACTTAAAATTGCTTCTCATTAAGTGTGGCAAAGATAAATAAGAACAGAATTACTAACTGTCCTAGAAAAGCAATTCTACCACTGTAATGCCTAATTAATTCTAGAAGCATCTAACTTACAGGCATATGTTTGACTCTACCAGTAAAGTTTCCATGCTAGTAGCAAAACTCACTATTTCATCTTATGATAATTGGTAAAAACTCTTCAGAGATGGTAACATTTACACAAATGAAAAGTGAAATTAAATTCCAGGTTGACAGACTCAGCATTTGCCTGGATCACAAAACTTTGCTCCTGGAGACCAGTAAACACATTTCCCTGGTGAGGAAATTATTTTGGTTTATTCCAATTTGAAACTCTTTCATAGGATTTGAGCACTGTGGGGAAGAATTAAATCCTCTCAGCTCCTCTGAGAAAGAACACTTTATTCTTCAAAAGACAAATCCCAGAAAGAAATTGGACCATTATCTTACACCATATACAAAAATAAATTCAAAATGGATTGAAGGCTTAAATGTAAGACCTAAAAGCATAATATGCTCAGAAGAAATTATGGACAGTAAGTTCTTTGACATTTGTCTTAGCAGTATTTGTTTGGACCAGTATCCTTAGGCTAGGGAAACAAAACTAAAATTAAAAAAATGGGATTACATCAAACTAAAAAGCTTTTGCACAGAGAAGGAAACCATCAACAAAACAAAAAGGCAACCTACTGAATGGGAGAAGTTATTTGTAAGTCATACATCTGATATGGGGTTAATATCTGAAATATATAAGGGATTTACATGACTTAATATCAAAAAAACCAAAGTGGTTAAAAAATGTTCAGAGGACTTGAATAGACATTTTTCCAAAGAAGACTTACAGATGGACAACAGGCACATAAAAAGATGCTCAGCATCGCTCATTAGGGAAATTCGAATCAAAACCACAATATCACCTCACTCTTATCAGACTGACTACTACCAATAAGACAAAAAATAAGAATTGGCAAGGATGTAGAGAAACGGGAACATTTGCACACTGTTGGCGGGAATGTGAATGGTACAGCCACTGTGGCAAACAGTATGGAGGTTCCTCAAAAAGTTAAAAATAGAACTACCTTACGACCCGGCAATTGCACTACTAGGTATTTACCCAAAGGATACAAAAATACTGATTTGAAGGGATACAGTGCACCCCAATAGCAGCATTATCAACAACAGCCAAACTATGGAAAGGGCCCAAATGTCCATCAGCTGATGAATGCATAAAGATGATGTGATATATATTCACCAAAAGGAATGAAATCTTGCCATTTGCAACAATGTGGATCGAACTAGAGTATATTACGCTAAGCGAAATAAGTCAGTGAAAGACAAATATCATATGATGTCACTCATATGTGGAACTTAAGAAACACACCAGATGAACAAAGGGGAAGGGAAAGAAAAATAAGATAAAAACAGAGAGGGAGGCAAACCATGAGACTCTTAAACACAGAGAACAAACTGAAGGTTGCTGAAGGGGAGGTGGGCGGGGGGGATGGGCTAAATGGGTGATGGGGACTTAGGGGGCACTTGTTGCGATGAGCACTGGGTGTTGTATGTAAGTGATGAATCACTGACTTCTGCTCCTGAAACCAATACTTACTTTTAAGAAGACATTCTTTCACAGTGGAATGATCCCAAAAAGGAAAAAAAAAAAAAAAAAAAAAAAAGTTTGCTCTTACTCTCAGTTCTTGGGGAACAGAATTTGGCTTCTTTATGTTGATCTCAATGCTACTGTTGTCTTGTTTGAGTTCCACTGGGGACCCATCCACTCTGGCCACACCTTCAAACATCTGGGATTTGGTTAATGAGGAGGCAAGTACCACCGTGGGACTCTCTCTTTCCTTCTCCTTGTCACCATGAACTGTTTCTCCATTCACACTGACTTTCCCATCTACCTATAAAAAACACAGTGAACAAAAAACACAAGCTATTCCCCAATGAAAGACTATAACAAAAGAACACATTCAGAGTCACGGTAAAACATTATCACTTAACAATCAGGATCCAACCAAAAGTAAGGCCTCTCAAATGCTTCCATTGGCTCTGGAAATTAGGGCCCCCATAAATGACCTCTTTAAGGACCTCTTTTATTTATTTTTATTTTTTTAAGTTATTTATTTATTTTTAATTCTTTTTAACATTTATTTATTACTGAGAGACAGAGACAGAGCATGAGCAGGGGAGGGGCAAAGAGAGGGGGAGACACAGAATCCCAAGCAGGCTCCAGGCTCCGAGCTGTCAGCACAGAGCCCGACGCGGGGCTTGAACTCACAAACTGTGAGCCCATGACCCGAGCTGAAATCAGACGCTTAACTGACTGAGCCATCCAGGTGCCCCTAGTTTACAACTTTTTTTTAACGTTTATTTATTATTGAGAGACAGAGAGAGACAGAGCATGGGCATTGGAGGGGCAGAGAGAGAGGGAGACACAGAATCTGAAGCAGGCTCCAGGCTCCGAGCTGTCAGCACAGAGCCCAATGCGGGACTTGAATTCAAGAACCGTGAGATCGTGACCTGAGCCGAAGTCAGACACTTAACCAACTGAGCCACCCAGGTGCCCAGAACCTCTTTTAAAATTCATCAATCTTCTCGGGCCACTTCACTTTGGGTTAAATTTCCTGTTCACTTGGTCTGTGCTCTTATTTTAAAGTATAGAAAATTAAAGAATCTTAAGTATAAATACATGTCACATATTTGGGTTGCAGTGTACTTCATTCAAGTTCTGATTACTATTCCACAGTTTTGAGATTTTTGTTTCTGGCTATCATATAAATTAGGTAGAACCCACCTCAGCTCAGGAAACTTCCATAGGTTATTCTGTGGTAAGGGGGCAATGGGTACATTTTTGGAAGCTAACACGAAGGGCAGGGGGCCTGATACTATGCTATATTACAGTGAATCCCCATTTCCAGTTAATTTTACAATCCCAATTTTCCCAAGAACAAAAGGCCATCACATTAAAATATTTTTGTTTTGTACCCATGTGTAGGGAAGGTGGTAAAAGCAAGAAAGGAGGAGCAGAGAGGGTGGTTAGTCTGGCTTCTTGAAAGGCACCTAGAACCTTCCCCTCCATCTTAAAGTGTGGGGCAATATACACAGTGGTTATAAGAGGAAGCTGCGGTCAGACAGCCTAAGACTCAATCCTGGCTCTACCATTTAAAAACCACATAATCCTCAACAAGTGTCTTATCCTCTGTGCTCAGATTCCTCATCTATAAACTTTTATAATGGCATCTCCCTGATCGTGCTGTTGAGGGGATTTTATGGGTTAACATATGTACAGAGTTTACAACAATATCTGGCACAATTTATGTATATAAACATTAGCCATTATTATTACTAGGCCTTCTCAAATCTTTCAAGAGGAATAATGGAAGGCCAGATATTAGTTAGGGTTTATTTACCTTAAGCCTGTGGCTTAAAGAATCTATTGTCTGTGATCCATAAGAAAGAACCTTAAATCATAACTGAGCACACCCACATAACTATAGCTGAAATAGGGGTTTTGCAAAATACTTTTTACCTTTATTTTATGTGATGCACTATTTTTTTTTTTTGTATTCTATTTTACTTTATTAAAAAATGCTAGGGGCGCCTGGGTGGCTCGGTTGGTTAGGTGACTGACTTCAGCTCAGGTCATGATCTCGCAGTTTGTGAGTTCAAGCCCCGCATCGGCTCTGTGCTGACAGCCCAGTACCCGGAGCCTGCTTCAGATTCTGTGTCTTCCCCTCTCTACCCCTCCCCTGCTCACGTTCTATGTCTCTCTGTCTCTCAATAATAAATAAATGGTAAAGAAAAATTTAAAAAAATGCTAATACTAAGCCACTAAATTGATTTCATAACCTGGCAACAGGTAATAATTCTCACTTTGAAAAACACTGGCTTAAACTATTTCACTTGATTTTCCTTTACTCTTAATTCTGTTGTACTAGGAAACTAAGGCCGTATTCTCTGTCTCCCTCATCCCACTGCCCTACCCACATGAGCGCGCACACACACACACACACACACACACACACACACACACACGTACCCCTTAGCTTCTACCCTGGCATTATCTGGTAACAACTTTCCATTTATATACTACCTTTGACCATAACTGGGTTCACCCACTGAGTGGTGGGGCTGTGAATGGGGCCGATAGCCCTAAATGCCTATGATGAGTCAAGGGCTCATTGGTGGTCAAGAGTGAACCCCAGCTCTAAAAAGATCTCTACTTAAGTTCTTCTCCCCATTCCTCCATGAATGCTCTTCCTGAGACCTTTGACACTGTTTTGCCACAATGGTGAGAGACAGGGATTCCTGAGGGCCAAAGTCTTGCCATAAAGTCATCTATCAAAATTCTTCTGTTTAAATGATCACCTTGCACTATTCATATAAAGAAAGGGAAATGGACATCTACATTATCTGATCGGATGCTTTGGATACCAAGTTAAATAAAAGTATTATCTACCCCTGTTCTGGGCCACCTCAATATCAAATCTTCCTTCATGAAATATCACAGATAGTTCATGGTCACGAGCCCTAGGTGAAGGAGACCTGGTGTAGTACTCAGGTGGGATATTGAGCATGTATGGGGACATGATTATCTATGTGTGAGCCTGCCTGATGAGTGGCTCATTTTCTCAAGGAACATTCAAGTATTTATTCAATAAGAACTTGGTGAGTGCCTACTATTTCCCAGGTCCCTATGCCAGGCTCTTAGGAAGAAGCTGTGAACAACAAAGACACAGCTCCAGCCCTTCGGGGGACACACATCTCTATTCAACCCAGATGAGACATCCAGGGTACTTTCCTTTTGTTCTGTCAAAGGCTAAAGCACAGATATTTAAGATCCATTCTGAGTTATGTAAGCAATAGTCAGAAAGCATATACTTTGGTTCCCTCTGAAATTCAACAGGAAGATACATGACATCACATTACTCAATTAGTTTAGCTGAGCAAACCTTCTTCACAGTCATGTGCCCTTGTCTCCTGGTGATGAAGTCCACCTCTGTCTTCTATTAAGAACCCATGTGGCATGCAGGGACCATGAGAACTGATTTTTCTTTGTAATCCAAAGAGCTTTAAGCCAAAGAATGAGTGCTTCCTCATGATGTGAGGGAAAACACTGAGATTTGAGGAAGTGAAAAGATGTCTGGTTGTCAAACGATCCTTCGTTCTGGAACAGTATTTTACATATTCATGTTGGTAGGAAACAACCTAGTTTCTTTCCACTTAAAAATTTAAAAACCTGTGTCATCTGGGAATCAAGTACATCCCATGTTCCTATGTACTCCTTGTATTACTCTTTTTTTTTTTTTTTCAATTGTAGCATCTTTTTGGCTAGGATGTCAAATTCCTTAAAAAGAAGAGGTGGCTGCCTATGCTTCTATTTAAAACAAAGGCAATTAAAATTTTGTTCTGAGGACTTTGCTATAGTCCCAGGGTATCCTGGGATACCCAGGGTTTTACTAAACTAAGGGTCTGTTACCACTACTATAGAGAGACCATGCCCTTATATCAAATTCAAAAATAAGCCTTGCTCATGGAGACGTCTCAATTATCAATCTCATTGGAGTCTATCAGTAGGAATTGGGGGGAACATCTGTCCTTTAACTATTTGCAAACCAAATTTCCTGAGGCATAAACTTTACAATTGTAAATGTTAATACATTCCTCTTTTGTCTGATACAAATAATTCTATCTTCTTGAGGCGAGATGCTTTCTTTCTTTACCTGGGGTTTGGTTTTGCTTCTATTCTTAAGGAACGTATCCTACCTTAAAGGTCTTCAGAACCTCTTGAGAGTTTTTGGGCTGGGAGTAAGGCTTGGGTGTCAGCATAGGCACTGCTTTGGGAGTGACAGTTTTGCTTGGAGAGCCACTGCCTGCTGACATGCTGGTATCCAGAACGCTGGTGCGAGCGATGGTGGTTTCCACAGTGGCAGTGAACTTGGGTGGAGGCAGTGACTGTTGCCGCAGGTATTTCATGGGGTTGGGGTCATTCAGGAAGGGGGTTAAGTTTGGCTCTGTTGAATGGCTTCTTTCCAGAATTTTTGGCATCTCCAAGCGTTCGAGAACAGCCTCGCTGATGGTGAACCTTTCGATGTACTGTTGAAGGATCCCCTCTGCTTCCTCCTGAGACCGTGCATTCTTGTAGGCCTCATGCAACTCCCTCTCTCTCCGCTCTCTAAAGGAGGAGCATGGGAAGGGCAGCAAGAACAAAGTCAACAGTCACAAAAATGGCAAAGAAGACCTTGGTAGGAACCAAGGTCGAGCTGAAAGGGGAGCACGGGGAGTGTGGAATACTGGTGTCAGAGCCTCTGTGAATACCAACAATTTTTAGAAAAAGCACATCTAGAGCATATTGCACATTTAAAAAAAACAACAAAAGAACTCACTTTTCTTGAACAATTTCTCTGTAGGTTTTGATGCTTTTCCTTCGTTCACTTGTTCCATCCTCTCCAGCCAGTAACTTCTCCATTTTCTTCCTTTCTTCCTCTTTCTTGATTAAGTCCTGGGAAGCGCTTCTTCTACGACTCTTCCAACGAGCCAGGTCCTAGTGGGGGTGGGGGGTCAGGGGTAGACAGGACATACTTCTCCAGGCTTACACACAACTCCATGTCTACTCTTTAGAGTTTAGTGAGCACTCGCGATGGGCCCAGCACTATGCTAGGGCATTGCCACCCAATCCAATGTAAGTCTGGTTGGAACAGGAATGCCTCAAAGGCAGGAAATATTCAGATAGAGCTACAATATCCACAGCAGGGCAATGCATTCATTTAAGCACAGTAATGTGAAATGCAATCATATTTCACGTCAGCTGCTAAATTTTAAAGTATTGCTTCACAGGGTATCACAAGAAATTTCATTTCTTCCGATTTATGACCTGTGCATTGTGAATGGACTTGCTGACAACAGGATAGTAGGAATCAGCCACAGACCTACACAATTTCCTCTGGGAAGGAAGAAAAGGCAGAAATAATTATTTCTAGGAGTCTGGAGTCAGGTGGATGGGAGTGCAGCTGTGGGAAGTAATCCTAGCGCTATCTCTTCCATGCTTTGGAATCTCAGGCATGTTTCTTAGCCTGTCTGTACCTCTGTTTCCTCATCTCTAAAACAGGGATGCCAATTACACCTACTCTTACCAGCCTATTGTGAGGGTTAAATGACATAGTACATATAAGGTGCCAGACACAGAGTAAGTGCCCAATATATTGTAGTCATAATTATTACTACGTAGACTTTGGAAATGTTAACTTTTGGACCACCAATTTTGCATTAGCCACCTCAGAGTGCTTTGTGAGGATTACATGGAAGAATTCACGGTCCTTCTTGTCATCCCTATCTTCGCGTTCTTCCCTGCCCTGGCTCTTTGCTCTCAGCACAGACGATCTCAAGGCCCTCATCAGGCCATAGAGACTTCCTTCTCTGGTTCTAATTTTGGCTACCTCACTCACTGCTGTGTGACTTTGGGTGAGTTACTTAGCTCTTCTGGGACATATGTGTGGAACTGAGGACGATACCAGTTGCTACCTCATCGGGTTACTAAGGAAACTGAAGAATTCCTACATGCAAGGCAGAACAGTGCCTGTAACCGGCAGGCTTTCAATGTTGGCGATTATTGTTGCCATCATCATCGCTGATTTCAATGTATCATCTCAAACAAAAGACAGGGCATCCTCAACTCTGCATCCCATGCTGGTTGCCTCCCTCCTGCTCCCCCTCCTTTGTGGCCAACCTTCTAGCAAGAGTACCTGTCGAATACACATCTGTATCCTTCACCTTTCACGTTGCCCTTAACTTTCTTACTAATCCCACACTTCCCGTCACTGGTTTGAAATCCTCTACGGGCTCCCTCCCCCTGCATGGCTTTCAAGCCTGTCTACCCACTCCCCTGATTTCCTGCTCCAAGGGGGCTCTGACCCACGGTTTGGGCAGCCTCCGTGCTGCCCGTGGCCTTGGCCGACACTCACATCTTGCCATTTGTCGTCCTCTTCTCGCAGCTGGTTGTTTATCAGCTGCAGCTGCTCCTGGCGGGCCCTGCTGTGCGGCTGCACCGCGGCCTCCTCCTCACACCGCATGTCAAACATACTCGTGCTCCTGAGCGTGGAGAGAGAAGAGACAAAAATGGACCGGCGCCCGGGGTGTGTCTGCGCGTCCTGCCGCGCGGGGGCGCTACCGCGCTTGGAAAACCGCCCCTTCCCCGCAGCAGCTCAAGCCAGCCCCGTGATGCGGCCAGTTGCGATCCCCCAGCCTGCAGCGGGCATGCTAGCACCCCACTTCTTTTGCCGCGAAAGCCAAAACGTGGCCATCTTTGCCTTCCGTGGTGGCTGCAGCAAGTCAATGTCATTTTATCCGTAGGTGCCAAAATATGTTTACGGACGGGCTAGAAAAAGGTATTTGGAGCTCTAGGCTCTTCTCATTTGGAAATGTACTAGAAAATAAAATGAAGAGAATTACAAGGTATAACGTAGGGAGAATTTGTGGGGAAGGAAGGAGGGTGCCATCCCACGCAGCAAATACTTCATTACCATAAATGCTTCTTTGCGTAAAGAGCTGTCTTACATGCTTTCTACATTACCTAAGGCAATTTCTCCATTTTCAAAAAAAAATCATCCAGCCTCAAGTCTAAGACACCACCTTTTCATATTGTATTTTCTGACTTGTGGATGCATCCGATAACTACACATTAGTGATTCATATATTTGGTGTACTTATTTGTATTTCCTGTAAAAAATGTCTGTAAATTGGAAGTGCAGTTTGAGAGCATCTCGGAATCAAGGAAATAAGGTATTTTGTAGTAAGATTAAGGAATAAAATATATAAATCAGCATATACTTTGTATCCTAATAGTCTCACAAGCATTTTACCTTATTTTTGTCAGGATACTACTGAATTTACTCTTTTAAAAGAAAAACGATAGGGAAGGCAATTTTTTCAACCCTTAGGCTGTACGTATAATTGATATGTCCTATAGGAGGTTATTAAATGTTGGACAAGACCATAGGGCCTTTTCTATGGTGCTTACATAGACCTTTGTTACAGCAGAAGCTGAAGCAGCAAGGTGAAAACAGAAATAAAACCCAAAGCAAAACCTTCCTTTTTTTTATTTTTTCCTCTCAAAGAAATGAGCTCTGGGGCCGAGTGAGTCACAACAGTCCAAAATCAAGAAATGGAGGTTCACTGTTCAACTCTAAGAACAGAAGACTATGATAGTCCATTTTCGAAGCCAGCTTAACACAAAGAAAAAGAAAAGCCATGCACTTAGACACCAGTTAATTCTACACATCATCAGTGATGTCCAAAATAGTTATCCCCACGGCCGGACAATGAACAGCATCGGCAACACTGGCTGCCAGTGGGTTCCTTGGCAGACAGCTCTCTGGAAGGGGAAGACGTATCCTCAAGGCAATGGCTGCCCACATTCAAAATGAATCTGCATGGATCTGTTGGGTGCCTCTTCCCTCTCTCTAGATGTTGGACAATTTAAATCTGACTTAAGAGAGCTAAAACTGAAGATTGTACTTGGGATCTGTCTTCCCCACAAGTATTCTAATACTCTGACTGCATAGAAGGACTTTCACCATCTATTAGCACAAATATGACAAACCACCGTGTGAAGATGCCTCTACATACTCAGAGGATGGTGCGGACTATGGCAGCCATGTCTCCCAAAAAGCTAAACTGCAGTCCTCAAAGGGGGAAGGGGCTGTGATTTATCATCCATTTTACACTACTTATCAATGTTGTTTAAGAAAGATTTAGGAATTTGCAGAGGTAGGCTGAAAAGTCTAACCTCACTTTTTTTAAACTCCAGGGATGAAAATTCACTTAAGGAGGCTTTGTAGAAAGAGACTGAAAATCATCCCATTTCTCCTCTCAGTTAAAAAAAAAAAAAAACAAAAAACCAAAAAACCCTTAACCTTAAATAGATCCAATTTAGTCAGTTCATCTTTAAAGGCAATTTACAGTCTTCACGAAGACTGTGGAAGATAAAAACCTCTCAAAGCGGGGCTCTCTTTTCATCGAAGTCGTTGGCAGACTGCGGGTTAGAAAGGAGGCCCCCTTTTCAACTTCGCTATCTACCATTTCTAAAGGGCAGAATTTGGGTTTAGGCCACACTGGGTAGCCATAGAGCCAGGTCTTCTTCTAGAACCTCAGGAAAAAATGGCAGTCTTCTCTAATATTTGGGATTTGGTTATGTCACCTGGAAGAGAATAGGAGCAAAAGGCCTTGAGAATTGCCTCTTTCTGTCCAGGATTCCTATCTCTGCTCCCACCATGAAGTTCTAATTATCTCAGCCCCAATGCGGCCAAAAGCTGGTTAGTGAAATCAAAAGAGAAACCCTTCGTTGCCCTCTCATATACCAAGAAGCACTATTTCCCCCCAGAGGGGTTGGTTGGTTTATTTATTTATTTTAAAAGAAATACCAGCAAACTGGCCAAAGAGGGGTTTGTTTGTTTGTTTGTTTATTTATTTATTTTAAAAGAAATACCAGCAAACTGGCCAAAATAAAATAACTGAACTCTGAGCAATATCTCTATGCTATTTCAAAAAAAGGAACTAAGCAACTTGAAAATTGATAATACTAGACAGAAAATGGGCTGAGTCACCATTCAGACAATGTTCCTTAGCTCAGAGGTTGGACTCCGCCTCCAAAATGAAGAAGTATATGTCTAGGGACAGGGTAGGGGATCCTGGAGGAGCCCAGGTTCCAGAATATTCATATTAATGTGACTTGCACTCGAGCAGTGCTTCTCAGCCTTGTGCTGTTGGGACAAGGGTCCCTGGCTACAGAGCCCCGAAGTCTCTCCTGGTGGTAGGTTGGCATTTTTGAGGACCAGGATTAAATCACCTCAAGGGGAGCCTGGAAAATGGCTTCTGGGCCAGGTCTACGGTGAGCGAATTAGGAATAAAATAGTCTACGGCTCTCACGGTACGCTCGCTCCGTTGGTGGGGAGAGCCTTGGGAGAGGAGGAGTGTGCAAATGAAGAAAAGGGCAAGAAGGTGAAACTACATCTATGGAAACATTCTTGGCTTGCCAGGAGGCGGAAATCTCTGTTTGCCTGTGTGGTAGGTCTGCCCCTGACCTGCATTTTCCTTAAAGGGCACATCTTTTTTTGATTGGGCTGTATTTTAAGAATGTGTCAATTCTGAATAAATAGAGCCTGTGCCAATAATTGCCCTTAAAGATGTTGAAGGAGGGAGATAGTTGGGGAATAAACTAAACATATATTAATTTCTATTTAAAAACGAAACTCCCAATATAAACTTTGCATTTGGCTCCCCGCATGGTTTCATGTTAAGTTGTGTCTACTTCCAAGAAGGAAATTTAGCACTTTGTATACTCCTAGATAAGACCTCTGGAAAAGAGGTTTTTATGCTTCTTACTCCAGGAGGCTGCTTTTTGTAAATTTAGAGCAGAGAAGGGAGTCCCCACCTCCACCCCTTTTAAAGATCGCTCACTTTCCCTGTCGGTGAGGTTTCACATTCAGGTACGGGCAAGATTCAAACGCTCTTTAACGTACCTTCCTTTCTTCCACCTTTTGGGATTTCCCAGAGATCCGTCTTAGGTAAAGTGCATGATGGCTTTGCATTGATGAAGAATAAATCCATTCCCTCAAAATGTTTTTGCTAACCATATCAAAGTAGTGTTTTACCTATCAATCTTATGTAATCCGCCTTTCAGTGAATGTTACATATTGCCACTGCAGATTTTAAAAGTAATAACCAGGGCTCAATTTTATAGACTACTTAACTCCGTGCAATCAGTCAGGCTCAGGCTGAACTTGGTTTTGAGACATGACTGTTCTGCACATCAGCCGCAGAGCAATCGTAGAGCGCACGTTGGGATCATATCCTGGCACCGGAGTCAGACCGCTTAGTGCTGGGAGTACAAACCAAGCTGATGTGTTGAACACAGACATGGAACAGGTACTCAAAACAGTAGTTTTTTGGCCCAATCTCATTATTATTGGTGGCAATGGTTTTTGTGTTTTACATTCTTATTTAGACTCCTCACTTGGTGACTTAAAGGCCAAGACTTAAGGCCATTTAAGTCTTTAAGGCCAAGACTTAAATGTCTTAGGCCAGCGTTTGCTTCTCTGATGGCTCAGACTCCCGTGAGGGCACAGAATGCCTCTCACAGAGGAGACATCAGTCTCAGCAGGCCACTGATGTTGTGATTCTTAAAACACAAATTACTCAAATCTGAGAAAGCTAGCATTCTACAAAGAAAACTTTTGCCTTAGATATCTATTTCAGAATGCTCTGCAGATGGGAAATCCATTTTTGAAATGGAGTAAATGCGGTCACAAGCGGGAGAGTGTTGGCTTCTTCTCAAATTTGGACGTGAGGCGGAGGTGGGGAATGAATCTCTGAGGGCAGAGAGAGGAAGCCCTCTCTCTGAGGGCAGAGAGAGGAAGGGGCAGGGAGAGGAAGCCCACGTCGTGTTTGACATGTTGACCCCTTGCTATGCCACAGAACTGGAATATAACCCCGACGTCCTGGTCGGGAGCACCCCACAGTTTATATTACTCCAACCTGGGAGGAACTTGGGCTTCTGAATCTATAATTAGTGGCTTAGGATTTGTTTTCTTTGTTCAGAAAAATATGGCTATAAGAATGACTGCTCCATTGTTAACTCCAAGTCCTAACATATCAAGAATTAAATGCAAAACGCAGAACAATTCTGTGGTTGAGAAGGGCTACCAACATCCAAACCGTAAGAAGAAAAACCTCACCGTGCCACGTCTAGGAAAAGCAAATGTTAAGTTTAAGCAGCAGCTGCATATTAGAATCATGCTTGTTACTCCTTCATTCATCTGTCCTGCACAGAACATATGTTCTGCATTCCAAGTTCAAGTGCTTTTCTGAGGCTGCATGAGTCAGTTAGCTGTTCAGTTCACTGTTGCATCAATGGCGTTTCAATTAGTAGTGAGTACCGGAAGCATGCAGTTTAAGCTAATAATTAATGTATTCCTATAAACACAAGACAACTTACTCTGCGTCATCAGACACAGGAGTTCTCGGACCGTATCTACAAGACCAAATACACAATTAGAGGATGGGCATGACAGAAGGTAAACACTGTAACCAAGCTGGAAACAAACACTACTGGTGAAATATTGGCACGCCAAACCTTTTTTGCTGATCACACTGGAAGAGAAGTGTCATTATACAATTAGCAATATTCATGAGCTACAGAAAAGGAAAGAAAAGTCTTGGCATTTCTAAAGAATGCAAACTGTGTATTAAAACACAGAGGAGAAATGAAAATAATCCCCATGCTACCCACAAAAAAGAAGCTGTTCAATACAAACACAGAAAGGCTTAGGTGCAACCCACAATGTTTAGAGAAGGCAGTTTAAAAAGAAACAAAACAAAACCTGTATTATGGTTGTTCACAAACAGTTAAGCTCTTCATGCCTTTATGTTCTGCAGTAACGGCTGTAATGGACACCCAACATAGAAGCACACGCTTACTGACCCTTTCCCTGATGTGTTAATGCATTTGCACAAATGACATCAAAGAGTGTTTCTGCACTTTTCTGAAAGCAAACCAGAACTCCAACCAGAACCCCAATCAGTGCCTTCCGCATGCATTTGACAAAAACCACAATTCCTAGAAAACTGGCAGCCTTAATCAAAACCAGGCTTGGATAATATTCCATAACTTGAAAAACCAATGTTTTTTTTTTTTAAATCTTCTATATTCTTCTGATTATTTAGGTCTACACAGTTGTACCTTCTACAATATAGACACTTTCGATTTTAATGTGTTTGCTAAAGCAAGGAAAAAGGTTAAATTAGAAAAAAGATATGAGGACATTATAGGGCATATTTTAAAGCACATTTTAAAAAAGCGGCTTCCACAAATGACTATCTCCTCAGCAAAGGGAGATTTTAAGAGAAGGTTCTTACCTATGCCCCAAAAGCATTTCTGCACTCTGATGGTGGACAAAGAATTATTTGGGTAAAGAAAACAATGTCCTGCTTTCAGTTTCCAGCAAATTAAATTTTGGGGTTTTTAGCAAAAATTATCTAGTCTCATGTTCAGTTTCATAACAGTTTATGGGGGAAAATTTCTAAAGATCTCTTCCTATAATCTTAGGGAAAACACCCTGGAATTCATGGGTGCACGCACACATCCTTCTCTCTTATCTGCTCTTACCATTCTAGAACAGTCTGCATTCATTAACAATTGTTTTCATTTACAGTGAAGGCAACGAAACCAGTGCAAAACCCAAAGTTTCTGTTAAAATGGCCAAAAGGTTTGTGGATATTTCTCTTCTGGTAGTAAGGCTCATTTTCTGTTTCTCCAGGGGATAGTTTCAGAAGGAGCTAAAGTTTAACCTAATACCCTCAAGTTTCTAAAAATACTACTACATTGAAACAGATGACCAGTGGATTCCTCCATAATGAGAGAGTGCATAAGCGGTGTTCATTCTGAAGACTGGATCTATGCTTCCCAGTTAATTAATAGGCCTGTTGGAACAGGCTTATGCAAATACAGTGTTTTCTAAATTATCTATGGAACAGAGCAGAGAAGTTATGCCTAGTTAACTTAGAAATAATCAATTAATAATTAGCATGTGTTTTTGTGTTTCTATCTGAAGATTTCTCTTAATGTTTTATTGAAGTATAATATATGCTGCAGAAAGTGCACCTATCATACACACATTCCTTAGTGAATCTACATAAACCATATATACCCAGAGATTAGTATCAAGTGTTTTCTGCTGTATAAATGGACCCATGTAGTATGTATCCTTTTGAGTTTGGATTCTTTAACACATTTTGTTGGTGAGATTCAGCTGTATGTATGCTGTATGTAGGATATATTTTCTTTTTTAAAAATATCTTTAGGGGCGCCTGGGTGGCTCAGTCGGTTAAGTGGCCGACTTCGGCTCAGGTCATGATCTCGCGGTCCGTGAGTTCGAGCCCCGCATCGGGCTCTGGGCTGACGGCTCAGAGCCTGGAGCCTGTTTCAGATTCTGTGTCTCCCTCTCTCTCTGACCCTCCCCTGTTCATGCTCTGTCTCTCTCTGTCTCAAAAATAAATAAAACGTTAAAAAAAATTAAGAAAAAAATATCTTTAGTTTTGAGGAGGTGTGGGGGGAGGGGCAGAAAGAAAGAGGAACTGAGGATCCCAAGCCAGCTATACATTATGAGCAGAAAGCCTGATGATGTGGGGCCCAAACTCACAAAGAATGAGATCATGACTCGAGCTAAAGTTGGATGCTTAACCAACTGAGCCACCCAGGAGTCCCATTTTTTATTTTTCTCTTTTTTTGAGAGAGAGAGAGAGGGTGCACACGAACAATGGAGAAGGGCAGAAGGAGAGAATCCCAAGCAGGCTCCATGCTGAGCATGGAACCCAACATGGGGCTCAATCCCATGACCTTGGGATCATGACCTGAGCCGAAATCAAGAGTTGGACACTCAATCGACTATGCCACCCGGGCGCCCCACTTGTAGGATATATTTGAATTTAAACTGCTTCTACACAAAATATTTAACAGCATTTCATGGAAATCTCTGTCAACAAATGTAGATTTACACTAAAATGTAAGCTCCATGAGGGCAGGGATTTTTCTTTTTGGGTTCCCTGATGGTGACCAGACTAGGACTTTGACAACTATTTATTGAATACTCTGGAAACTGAAAAGAATAGTGCAGTTCCTAAAGATAATGTTCATTTAGCCCTTTACTCTATACTTATGGGTTTAAGGAATTTCCTCTCAGACTAACTTATTAGTTTTAAGAGGGCATCAATTTAAGCAGAACTGCCTTTGCAGTTAAGGAAAAGATAATTAGGCTTGGGCTGCAAATGACTTTCTCAGTTGTCCTATGGGAAACCGAAAAGTACAGGTAAGTTAAAAAATCACTAATAAAGAGGTTTTCTTTTTTTTAAATGCAAAGTAGGTGAGTCAATAGGTACAAAATTGGCCAGACAAATCAGTTGGTATAAGCATCCCACCAAAAAGAAAAAAAAAAAAAGAAAGAAAGAAAAAGGCAACGAATAAACTTTAATTGTGAGGGTAGGGATATTCAGAAAGATAAAGAGAATATTCTATGCATCTATTGATTGCATGTATGTAACTTTCAGCACTAACAAAGCATTTCAGGATCAATAATTGGCTAGTTATAAACTTCCTTATTGTGAACTGGCATATGCTTCATTTGAAGTGCGAGGGAAGAATGGGTTTCCTGCCCATTTAAAATTATCCCCTAGCACCCAGACCAGTGTTTTACACATAGTGATTACTCAATAAATACTTGTGGAAAAGAAACATGAGTTCCCAAAGCGAATGCTTACTCAGTCACACAACTGTGTCACACAGTTAATCTGACCATATCTCCTTCTGCTCAAACTAGCCATTCATTCTCGTTTGAATAGAAAGAGGACTTTCTCTGAATCACAAATAGGGGGGCAGATAAAAGTGACAGGCAATTCATCAGGCTTCCACAGCTTCCTCCATGCGCTGGGCGGTGGGGGGAGGAGGGGCACTGGCTTTCCGCTCAGCTCAGGCAGAGCTGGGTTTGAATGTTGGAACTGTACTTACAGCTGTGCGGATGTGGACCTCGGTTTCCTAACTGCAAGATACAGATGAAAATTCTTCCTCCCAAAGGCTGTGTGAGGACTAAATAAATGGGAAAACACCTGGAAAGTCTCTAGTAGGCGGCCACGGGCTTTGCATCCTTCCTCCCTTTCGCTCTAACTGGCTTTACAGCAGCGCCCATAATCCCCGGCTGCACTGTGTCAGGGCGTCTGGAAAGTAAGTGAGTGTGGTGGACCGGGCAGCCCAGTCAGTCCTTCCGTCACTAACCAGCCCTGACTGGCCTTGACCAACCGGGATCTGCGTGTGATCCACGCACTCGCTTCCTTCTACGTCACCCTACCTGTGAATTGCCAGGAGAAGGCAAGCTGGAGGGAACAGACACACTTTGACAGGGCCACAAATATTACGAATATTACCCTTGCTTCCTGAAACCAATGTTTCAAGAAGGCTCTACTCTAGTACTAGTATGATTCAGAGGAATATAAAGCAGAGGTTAGATCCAGGTTATAAAGATAGCTAGTATATTAACTTAAAAATGTGGATGTTACTTGAGATTTTCCCTGCTCCCCATCCTACCTTCTGCCGCGCTCCCTTCAAGGTCCCTCGTGAAGCAGAACTCCATCACTTCCTGTTTATAGTGGATCTTTTTTTTTTTTTTTTTTTAAGTTTATACGTTTACTTGAGAGAGACAGAGACAATGCAAGTAGGGGAGGGGCAGAGAGAGAGAATCCCAAGCAAGCTCCATGCTGCCAGCACAGAGCTCAATGCAGGGCTCGAACTCATGAAACCGTGAGATCATGACCTGAGTCAAAACCGAGTCGGACACTTAACGGAGCCATCCAGGCGTCCCTATAGTGGATCATATAATTATGCAAAACACTCCTCACTCCTTTACCCTACACAGGTCTGGCAGACCACACTTTTAACAAAAAGGTATCACTCTTACTAAATAGCAACAGAGGCTTCAACAAATAGGCCTTTAACAATAAACCCCAGATTATTTCTTTACTCTTCCTTTTAAATCAAGTCATGGCATGGAATAGAAGAAATCTTACCTCTAGAAAGCACTGAGTGTTTGCTAATGTTGAAATTAAATTAAATTACAAACTGCTAAGTGGTATACATCTTCTTTGGACCTGAAGACCCCCCCAGGAATCAAAATGAAATTAAGTAGGTCAGAAAGAAGGTCAATTCGTTTACCTGAGGGCTCCTACATGCACTAATAAGAAATAAAAGAGTTACCCATTTAGGTTGCCCATGAGATGAGAGTCAGAAAAAATGCTGAACAGGAAAACTTGCAACTGGATATTTTTTCCATACCTGCTTATATGCAAAAAAAGGAAGAAAAAAAAAGTCTTGGCAGCCTGGGCCATTTCTGCAAGCAATAGTGGGTAAGTACCATAATGTGTTAATAACATACTCAAAGCATCCATGAAGGCTCAGACTAGAGAAACAAATCACAAAAGCTCAGGATAGTCTTCTGACCTCTTATCTTTCATTGGCGGACCTTTGGCAGATTCCTCCACATCCTGTTGCTTTGCAAATGGAACTGGGAGGAACTGGTTTGCGTTGGATCCAGTGCGTCTAAGAGATGTCCTGGTTCTCCTGACCATCATGTCATCTTTTTGTGAATCATAAAACTTTCCTTGGCCTTTCAGTCCCCTGCCACTCCAGGCAGGAGCTGTCATCTTCTCCGAGCTCTCTTCTGTCCCTGAAGCCTTGCATTCAGTGGCTGGGGGACAAGAACTAGGGCAACATTCAGGCCAGCCAGTCAAAGGCCACTTATTGCTAAAGATGTTTTCAGTAGCATTCCTCACTGGCATTAACCCAAAACAGAAGAAGCCAATGTCCATGGAGGCAGCAGCACACATAGCAACTGAGTATTAATACCGTGGACCTCCATCATGCAACTGGTACTTACACAGAAATGGGTTTCCCTTTCCGATTTTCACGATTCCTGAGAATGAAATTTGGCCAGCACCCAACCACATGCAAAGGCTCAAGTCTCCACCCGGAGAGGGCACTGAAAGCAGGACTCTGACCCTGGGATGGGTGCATTCTTTTAAGAGACTTAACTCCACGCCACATCAGTCATCAAGTGCATACTGTGGCTCTAAGCTGTTTTCTGAGAACACAACAGCCACACACAGCAGAGGCAGCACACCCTGGAATGCAGGCAAGCGCTCACAGTGGCTGGCCGCTCTCCTCTGATCTTTCAGCCCTTGGCAGCGTCTCAGAATCCCTTTGAGTGGCTCCTTCTTTCTCCTCTTTGCCATCCTGCGGCAGCTGTTTGCATGTAACTAAAGCCAGAGAGGACGGCTTTACTGCTAGGGAAGAATTCACACCAGAGGCCTTGACCCCCACCTGTCATCCTTCACCTCCTGGGAAGGGAGAGAAAGTCCTCCTCACCTTCCTCTGTTCTTGGGCACTCGCCCAAACTGCAGGCATGCTCCTCCTGGGTCTCCAGCACAGGAGCCAGCCGTGAGACCCTTTTGCAATGGTCATCTACACCAGAATCCACTATTCTGTTGATAATCAAGTAACAGTGGCGGCAAGAGAGAAGAGGAAAAAGAATTATGAAAGGACACAACGAAAGTTGTTGAGACTGAGAGATTAAGAGAGTTCAGTTGCTCTCATTCCGGAAGCTGGTTAGTAAGGATGACATACTCAGATGGAGATAATGGAATGTGAACCCCAGCGAGGGCCTGGGACAGGTCAAAAAAAGGCTGGCATGACCCTGGACGATGGGTCCCTCAGTAGTCAAGGACTCAACAATGCATTTCTTACTAATGTCTCATCCCCACCTCCTCCGCCCCAGGTCCCTATCAGCCTCTGAAACACCAACTACGTATTTCTGGTCTACTAGGGTTATGTATATCTAGGATATATCTAGGATATATATATCTAGGATATATAGGTTATGTATATCTAGGATAGTCTGCTATCCTCCATGGTGTTGGCTACACTACTGGACCAAAGATACCCCTCTGTATGTCATGGACCATTCACTGCTTCCTTTGGATTGCAAGGCCAAGACATGAGGAAGGTATCTTGAGCATTTCCTGCTGCCACGGATAGCCTTACTTTGCTCCCACCATGCAGGTGGAATGGAGGTTCCCACGAGAATCCAGACTCCTAAAAACCCGCTATACCTGCTTCCTGGAAGGGAGACCAGCCCCCTGAACTTGAACCCCCAAAAGAGGGCTTGGTAATTCAAAGCTGGAAGGCCTCCAGTGAGGATGAGAACTGGTGGTGGGCCTATGAGGGCTTTACCCAGGTGATCCCTCACAAATGTGGATGGTGATTCAGCCAAGGAAATTCTTCACTCATAGGAACCCCAAGAGAGAAGTCTTTTTCCATTCACGATTTATTATAGTTTTTTTTTTTTTTAAGTAGCGGAGGGAAGAGACCTTTACTTTCTTTTCGTCTCCTTCTTTGTCCAGATTTGGACTTAACGATATTAATAACTATTTTTTCCTCCTTCCATGGGATAAGAAACAGGGAGGTTTTAGATAAACCTGATTTTTATCCATAGATCTTTAGAAGAAACACTAGGGATATCATTAAAACATTCCATCTAGTTCATTCAATATTTCCAACTAATAAAATAGTGCTTAATGCAGCCCAGGGAAAAAGGGTCATTCGCCAAGATTACTGGCATTCCCAGGCAGTGATTCTGGTGACAACAGAATCAAAATGGACGCCTGCCATTAACGTTCACATACATGTGCCTCCCTAGGGCGGCCCGCTAACGTTACTTCTCTGCCAACCAGCAAAAGAGCCTGTTAAAACTACGTGATCTCCGGAGGCTTCTTTAATGTGCTTCAGCAGGCTCTTTAAAAGCAGCAGTGATTCCCATGCAGATCTTGCACATGTATGGCGAGAAATACCTGCAGTCATTTTGCGGATTAAGCGTTCGGTCTTTTTGTAAACCGGCCGTGGCCGCTGAGGCTGGGGTGACAGAGTTCATTTCAATCTTGCTGCTGTGACCCATGACTTCTTCTACATCCTCCCTAGGCCCAGCCTTGCCGATGCTGAGTCGCTTCCACTTCTGCTGATCTATCTCTGTCACGGGTCCAAAGTGCACAAACTTTTGCCTGGGGCTGGAAGCTTTCTCATAGGCCCTTGCTCTGCGGCTGGCAAAGTCATCACGAATGGCAGTTTCTGCTTTAATTTCTGGTGAAGGCTCAGGGGCACAGATGTGCTCAACATCTCCATCCCTAGTCAGAACCAGAAATGAGTTCCAAAGATTTCTAAGGCAAGTACAAATGAGTAAGAGCTCTTTTTCTTAAATACTAGATTTATGAAAAACACTTCTATGGCTACAGCAGAATTGATTTTCCATTAATCAATCAAATGAAGAAATGATCATTGTCTTGCCTAGGTAATAGTGCTTGAAGCTTCTATGGCTTTCAAAATATCACTTCCAACATCATAAATGATGGCATGAGAAAATCAGAGGTACGATGGGGGCGCCTGGGTGGCTCAGTTGGTTAAGCATCTGACTTCGGCTCAGGTCATGATCTCGCAGTTCGTGAGTTTAAGCCCCATGTCAGGCTCTGTGCTGACAGCTCAGAGCCTGGAGCCTGCTTCAGATTCTGTGTCTCCCTCTCTCTCTGCCCCTCCCCGCTCGCGCTCTGTCTCCCTCTCAAAAATAAATAAAATATTTTTAAAATTTTTTTAAAAAGAAAATCTTAGGTACAATGAAATAACTAAAATTAGCTAAAACTCAAGTCTAAATTGCTTACAGTAAACAAGCCTATCCATATAACCATTCACAGTAGCTGGTTCGATTAAAGAGGATGTTTTCCATCCAGTGGCTCGTAAATTTTAGTATTAATAACTTTCAACTCACGCAGAATATACTGTGTTTTGAGAGTTTTTGTTTTTCTAGCCCTGAGAATATAAAATGATAGAAGGATAAGCATTTGATTCCTTCAAAGTTCAATAATACTACTGCCAGGGGAAAACCAGGGGAAAAAATGACACACCTTGTCTTTCCTGACACTTTCAGTCTCTCCCACGTCTCCAAGTCAGCCTCTGTTATATTGGAGACTGTGACAAATCTTGGAGCCTCTCGGTGAGGGGCAAGGTGGCCCTGAATTCTCCGCTGAGCCAGGTCATCCTTGTAAAGATCTGGCACCTTCCTCACTCCTTCTTCTGCAGGTTCGCTCTCTTGAGTCCGAGTAACACAGGTCACCATTGACTTCGCTTCTTCTATTTGGCCCTGGTTTCTGTCCATTTTATCCGGACCCCCATATCATTGGAAAAATCAGGTTCAAGGAAGGGGAGCAGACAAAGAGCAATGTCAAGCAAGGAACTTCAGAGGCTAAGGACAGAAGGAAATGATGGAAGCAACTTTCCCTTTCTCAAAAAATATGGAATCAATTGGAGTCTTGATTCCCTTTGCCTATGCTGCCCTCCTGACACTCTAATGAGATGAAGTTTTTCCACCCGACGACAGTCTCAAGTTTAGTTTAGGAAGAGAAGCCAGGGCTTGCTGAAAGACTATTAAGAATGGTAATGAGATTTCGGTTTGAGAGTAATGATGCCCAATTCCCACACTATTCAAGTTACTATAATGAATTCAAGTTTTCTGATTGAATCCCTGAGCCCTTTTGGAATGTCTTTTACAGCACCAGTAAAATGTTAGTAACGAGCTCTGCATGATCCAAATGCTAGGATTAGTTCGGAGATAGCTGGAACGTCATTCACATGTTAAACATCTCAACCGTAAACACACAACTGCCAGAAAGTACATTGAAGTCAATTCAGAACAGAAAGTTTTTATGTTCAAACTCAGCCTCTGGTCCCCAATAGCACCGGTTGGATTTGGGTGATGTAAACCTGAAGAATAAACAGTGTATCCCATTTATCTGGACCTACAGAGCCAATACCCATTTGTCTCTTGTGTTAATAAGTCATCTTTATTGATGTTAACACTGATATTTTCAATTGTTCTCCTAAGAAGTGGATGTCAGGTGGCTAATGCCGACAATGCTGTAATCTACATCGAAGAAGCTGAGACATCCCCGTGCATTAACATTCTATGGCATTAAAGATCAATTTCCAATTAAATACGCCTCTTGAGATAGAAAATCACAAAAACCTACATCAATAGGACTATTTGTTTTTTTAAGAAATATATCATCCAAGCGAGAAAACTGTGAGGTATTCTCTTGTTACCTGGATGACACGGTGTATTTGCAAAGCCTCTGCAAGTAGGATGTTTACTTTTAGTTTGGGAAAGGGAATGAAGGAAGGGCAGAGCCGAAAGCCACGAGGGGCCTTATCTTCTTTCATCTGTTCTTTGATGCTCTCACAAGAGGTCATGGGCCATCCCAGACTCAGAGCTGTGTCCCCAAACACAGAGTCAGGTGACAACAGACAAATGAGGCTGGAAATACCAGGAATTAAAATTGCATGCAGGAGAAAGGAAAAAAGGGAGATACAAAAGCTATTCCTTTTCCTAACTCAAGTTGCTGATCACCATCAATGTGCCTTGATGCCAGCCCGTTGTCTCGAAGTCCTTTTTTCATGTGCAACAACTGATCCCTCCCACAAGGCCCTCCTAGAATGGTTTGTTACAAGGCATGCCAACAGGAACGGCACAGAGCCAGAGACTCCTGAAGCTATAATGTGTCCTAAAAAAAACCATGCCAGGGCCTCTGTGCTCTAAAACCCTGTTCTACATCTGAGGATCTCCCATGCACTTTGTATCTGGTACCTCCCAGAACAACAGCAGCGCCAACAGTAACAACGACAACACTAACAACTCCACTGAGCTCAGTGACTCTGTCCAAAGAACCATTTGAATCATGTAAAACACAGTTAAGATGTTTATAGTCTTCGTTCAACAGAATTTACAAACCTCTTAAACGATAGGCCAAGGGATGGCAATTTGACGATGCAAATCTCTGATTTTGATATAAGGAAAAAATATAAGAATGATCAACTCTGTGGGATGAAATTTAGCAAGGTGACACCTTAAATAAAATCATATCCCTCTAAGGATGAAAATCACCAGCCAAAACCCATTTCACTACAATTTTCCTTTCCCGAATTAAGAGGATGGGGAAAAAGTTGGGAGAAGAAAACTCACTTAAAAACAATTTCCATAATAGAACAAATGGAAGTATATTACATTTGAGAAGGTTTTTTTTTTTTTTTTTTTGTAATAAGAAATCTCCATTATTAAATGCCTAAGTGATCTCACTGGGACGCAGAAAGAGCAAGTCTCATTTTCCCCCTTTCAATATCTAAAAGGAGCTAATCAGAGAGAAGAGCCTACAGACAAGGAATAACAGTGTTTTCAGCTTCCTGTTAATGGACTGGAGCAGCCGTGAGAGGTGGCTGTCACTGAGAGCCAATGGCACATGTCTGCTTGTGCCAATAACACCAATCATATGTGGTGATGTGTCCACTGGAACTCAAAGTTTATTTGGTAAATTCAGCTCTAGTTTGGACATGGCCATTCTACTTTCCGCCACTGCTTTTAAGGAGATTGGATCTTTGGAGTTCCACTTCAAAATCAACCATTACCAATTCCTTGTCATCGAGGCAGGAAAGAAAGGAATGGGGGGCTATGGCACAAGTCACCTTCACTTAATTGTGCTCCGTCTCTCTCTCTCTCTCTCCCCACTCCCTTCTCTCTCTCTCTCTCCCCACTCCCTTCTCTCTCTCTCTCTCTCACACACACACACACACACACACACACACACACAGTGCACACCTTTTATATTCTAGACTTTTCTTTTCTGAAATTCCCTTTGAGAGTTGTTTGCTGCTATCTGATTTCTCTGCCTCTTTTTTTCGGTAAGGCCCATAGAGGAGCTGGTTCAATGGCACCAGTGGTTTTGTCTGGTTCATCCTCACTCTCCTTGCAGCAAAATCGTCTTTCTCAAGATCAGGCCGTCGACACACAACTTCATCTTCTGACTGCGGATCTTTGCCACGTTCGTGGGTCAGGAAAGGGTTTTCTTTGCGAAGGATAATGTCGTGAACGGCTTCTTTCTCATTACTTAATTGCTTGTGGCTGCCAGAGCAAAATTAAATAGAACTCTACACGTGATCAGACTGAATGGGTTTTTTTTTTTTAAATCCCCATCTCCAGACACACAGCTGTGTTGTTAGTGAAAGGTCTTCTCAACATCATTAGTGTAGGTGACATCTGTTTACTATTTTAGTCCAGAGTTGTAGCATAGTTAGGGTGGGTTTTAAAACCTTGAATTTAGCCAGCTACTAGCAAGACTAAAAATTCATGTAATTGACAGGGCCCCATCAGCATCAGCAATGCAGGACCCTAAATGGCTCTGAGCGTGACCCTCCAAACTCTTTTCATAAAACCGGGAGGAATGAAAGCTTTTAGCTGTTTTGTTTTGTTTTGTTTTGTTTTCCTTTCGCACATGAGCAACACACCCAACAGGTACTCAATTTGTTTTTGAGTGATAGGGCAAAAATTTGAGGCACCAAGAAACTGAGCTGGGGGAAAGCTAATGTATGCAGCTGGGGGAACAGCAAACGTAGTATATGTGCCAGATTGCAAAGTGTGAGGAAGGTCTTTCTGCAGAGCTGAGCTAACCTGAAACATCTGGAATAGTTTATGGCCATTCACAGGATAGACCCAAGGCATAAGTGCTTGTTTTGCCCTGAACCCTCCCGTGAGCAGCTCTGTCTTCTATCTTCTACCCCAGTGACTGTCCACCTCTCAGCTCTTCTTCATCGTATGCTAAATGTCAAGTAAATTGTCATAAAACATTTTGCCAAAATGGCTAAAAAATTACTACTTTGCACCATTTCCATTTTCAAAGAGATGTTGAAGGCCCCAAATTTTAAACCCCTGAATGCAATTTAATGGTGGAATATCAGGACTTTTCATTTAGTTTAGTTTAGTTTTAGTTTTAGTTTTTGTTGGAGGCATGTGGGATAGGAATAGGGTCAAATGTGTCCATCTGGTATTCACACAAACTCCTCTCCCCCTACTCAGAAGATCAGCCTTGCTTCTAAGTAATTATTATTGTAAGTAATAATAAAACGTTAAAACATTTTTTGTCATTTATTTTCTTCTTCCCATTTCATAAAATATCTTGATATCTAAAGAAAGCTCACCTACTTTGTATCCAATTTCTAAGAGAGGATTAAAAGTAAATTCTTCAATCTCAAAGGACAACTCATCTCAGAAATGAAGAAGGAATTGAACTAGCCTAACTAGGTGTGGAGTGAACAATGAAATTGTGTTCCCTGGTCGATCTGGTAGCCCATGTTAGCTGCTCGGCCCCATACTGCTCCTGCAGGGGCATCATCTTAAGACTACAGTAGCATAGTTAGGGTGGGTTTTAAAACCACTCCATCTGACATTTGGAAAATCAAATCACTAATCACCAATCATGTCCAGAAGATTCCTTCTTCTCACTGCTGACATTGTTCTCAATAAAAATTTAAAACACAGAATTTGGAAGTGGTTGGTGGTGCTTTGCTCCCTGAATAAATTTATTTCTTAAAATATGAAATCCTGCCTTTGAGGTGCACACCTAACCCCTCAGTGTTCTGCCTGGCCAACCCTGAATGGTGCTTTCCTGCCTCCTTAGCCAATGTATCTGGCAAGAACCAACTGATGTTGGTTGACTATGGCCATAAAGAATAGCCAATGGAAATCACAGGCCATTGAATTAATCTCTCCAAAAATGCACTATTTAAAAAGCACACGGATAGTTGGGTGGCTCAGTTGGTTGAGCATCTAGCTCTTGATTTTGGCTTAGGTCATGATCCCAAGGTCATGGGATTGAGCCCCATGTCAGGCTCTGCACTGAGCTGGAACCTGCTTAAAATGGTCTCTCTCTCCCCCTCTGCCCCTCCCCACCTCTTAAATAAATAAATAAATAAATATCACAACGGTGATGATAAAGACAGTGGCTAACAATTATTGAGCACCCAATATGGGCTAGAATTCCTTCTAAGTGTTAATTCATTTAAACCCAATACTAACCCTGCAACCGTGGTGTTATTAGCATCACTCATTTTAAGAGAGTGGAAACTAGGTTTCAGGTTAAGAAATTTGCCCAATGTCAACGTGCCAGTGGTGAAATTAAAATTTAAACTCAGGCAGTCTGGCTCTGAGGTTCTGTTTGTAACCACTGTACCATGTGTTTCGCAAAGGACCAGGCCATGAACAGTACTGAAAGCAGAACATCATAAAAAAAAAAAAAAAAAAAAGGCACTACCATGACTATGAAGTAGGAGAAAGAGCAGTATTTTGGTTACCAAATCAAGGGAACCTGTGTGCTGTGCTTAGATTGGAGTTGTGATTTGCACTGCTGGTCATAGACCCCTATGTTCTTCCGGGATTAATGGTAGCAGAATGCTAACTAATCATACCTTACAATGCTTGCACAGCACTTTACAGTTTACAAAGCACTTTCACATTCATTATCTCATTTCAGCTGATCTGACTCCAAGTTAGAGGGGAGCAGGCCCCTAGTTGAACCTCTTAAGTCCAAAAGCAGCACTCTATTCAGTTTTTGAGCAGCGGTGGTCATGGGTTACAATCTCCCCCAACTCAGGCAGAATTCTATAGAATAAAACATACGCATTTATGCAAATGACCATGCCAATTTGTGATGCCAATTGAGCAGGGAGAATCTGGTGTTCTCAGCATCACATGAGCCCAAGCCAGGCCTCAAACTCCCTGGGGTGTTTCTTTTTAGGCTAAATGCCCAGTGTGGCAAGACTTGTTTCAAATGATCTCAATTTAGATGTGTGGACTTAAAAAAAAAAAAAAAAAGAGGGTGAAGAAAGCTTTCTGTATCATTGGCCACTGAAAGCCACTCCCTGCCCACTTGAAAAAAAACAGTCATAATGAATGATTTTCTGCTACGTGCTTGAATCCTGTAAATTCAGAGTTTCAAGGAAGACTCAGAGAAAGAGGAAAAAAAATAATGACACAAAATCTGGACTAGTGAGGCTGGTCATGTGGTAATAAATAATATGTATAAGGCAGATACGTAGGATTGTGTTCATAGGTGTCTAGTCACTAAAATTTTTAAATAACCTTTTATAACGTGCTTTTCTTTTTCCCTTGAAGGACCTTAAGGGCAGTCTACTGGAAAGGTTCAGTATGTTCTCCTTCAGTTCTCAATAATTATAACTCTCTGAGCAGCTAGTCTATTCCAGATACACATGACAGACAGACAGGACTTACCATGCCTACTTTGCAGAGGAGAATACTGAGGCTTCCAGCCCCAGTCATCTGAATTTAGATAAATAGAGCAAATTTAAGGGGCAGACTCGGGCTATCTGGCTCGATATTCATGGGGGAGATCTGACGTTTTTATTTTTTCCAAGTCATTCATAGATGAGTCACTTTGGGAAGAAGGGCTACTCTGTGGGCACAGCTCACCGCTTCGCTGAGAAGGAATACAGTGCAGTGCGACACAAGGAATGCCAAGCCCCGCCTCCAACCTGGCAACCCTGTCCAGCCTCCTCTGGAACAAGGAAGACTATCTCTGTAGGAGAGAATATGGGCTCGAACGAAGCAGGTGAGGGGAAAGAAAAGGCTGTTTTCTCGAAGTTCTATATTTCAAAGTGAACGAGATAATGATTTCAAATAAGGAAGAACTGGCATTCTCTTTCACCCCTTTTCACTTGGTAACACTCAAGCAACCAGCTCAGACTGGCAGCCAGTTTGTCTCCTACTGAAAGAAACTGGGCTCTCCAGAAGTGCCTGTTAGGTCTCTTGAGAATGCCAGGGGCAACACCAGAAACCTCCCCGCTCAGCCGGTGCCCAAACAGTGCTGCCGCATCCAGAGTCACGGAGGCTCACGAGAGCTCTGTGTGTATCTGGTCCCCGATCCCCAAGGATCGGTTCAGCAACAATCAGTGACACAGGTGTCTGGGGGGCAGGGTGTAGAGGACTACGTGTCTGGCACTCAGCTGCACCCACCCTTCCTCTAAAGTTTTTGAAAATGTCTATTGTTCCTTGGAGGCTTTTTTCCCCCCCTCTGTAATTAATTACTATGTGGTCGAGAAGATCCACAGACCAGCAGAAAAGACTGAGTGCTGAAACATATGAAAACAATTAGAAAAGAAGCACAATCACGTGAAACCTATAATTCAGTTCAAAAAAATAAAAGAAGTTTACTTCTCCAATGGGAAACACCAAGTAAGAGAACTCAAATCTCCATGGCATTTTAATTCAGGGGAAGTGAATCTTGGTTCCTATTTTATCCTCTTAAAAACAGAAATCTTGGCTATTTTTGGCAGAGTCTCAGATTTGGGGGGTAATTAAGCACACTTAATCATAAACTAAAACAGAAGAAAAAATAGTCTATATACTTTTTACTTCAATGGTGACTCTAAGAAATATTAAACTCCACACATTTATTAAGAAGTCCTACTCTATCCCTCGATGCTAAGATACCTCCTAATATATGTTTTGACAGGAAGCTTGGGATTTCTAGGCTTCTAAACTCATGTGAAAATGGAATAACATGCACTTTTGCTCCTTCTTATATACTGTATTAGAAATAATACAAGGAGGCGTTTGACAAGACTTGGGGGGGAAAAAAAAACAAGAAAACAGTCTACAAAATTAAAGCCTTGTTCTTTGTCTGTGTGCCTCCGTCCCTCACCTATGACTTTATATTATTACCCATCTCTACAAATGCAGACTTTCCAGGTTACAAAAGGGGCCACAGGACATATATTGGGCCTCTTGCTGGGTTCAAAGATGTGGTGGCCAGAATCCATCTGATGGCAAAGACAGGAGACGGAGGTTAAATGTTTTAAGAGACATCGGCATATTTACATATTTTATATTCTTATTTTCCAGATGCCAAGAAGCCTTTTCATCTCTGTGATACGTGCTTCATTCCAGTTAAGCTACTTTCGGCCACATTAAAAGCAGGATTCCAAATGTGGATAAACGTATAATGGCTCTCAACTCTGGTGAAGGCTGCAATATAAGTGACAGAGCCACAGACAGGCCAGGCTAGTGCCATGGTATGTATAAAACGTTTATGAGAGAGCTAGCAGCTGAACAGTCTGCCGACAAATGAATTCTGGGTGTCTGGAGTAGCTGTGTCACACTGTTGTTGGGGACGTTCTCTGGGAATATGCATAATTTTCCCGAACCCACTTTTAGGTGTTAAGTCAGAAGATCCCAAGTGTGGTGATATTAATGGACCTGTGAATTTTTGCTTAACAGAGCTAACTTGGACAAAATATGTAAAAAATTAAGCCAGATAACAGGAAACGTGGTTGGCAGCAAAAATTAGCACATAAATGTAATATTCATCCATCAGACTTACATTTGTAAACTAACTATGATTCTAGGTTTGTGCACAGAATGGGAACCGTTATAAGACATGTCAGTATTTCATTACAAAATAAACCACACAGTTACGGAAGTGGCCCAATCTCTTCTTTTCTCTACATCACCATGATTCCTGGGTGTCCTGAGTTAGCTCAGTGTAGCTCCCCACTCATCTCTTGTGGCTCTTTTGGATACTCTAAAAATGATATAGAGGTTCCTTGAAAAATTAAAAATACAACGACCTTGGGGCGCCTGGGTGGCTCAGTTGGGTAAGTGTCTGACTCTTGATTTTGGCTCAGGTAATTATCTTATGATTTGTGAGTTTAAGCCCTGCATCAGGCTCCATGCTGACAGTGCAGAGCCTGGTTGGGATTCTTCCTCTCCCTCTCTCTCTCTGCCCCTCCCCCACTTGCATGCATGTTCTTTCTCTAAATAAATAAATAAATAAATAAATAAATAAATAAATAAATAAACAGAACCACTACAAGATCCAGTGGCCCCACTTTTGGCTATTTATCCAGAGGAATTGAAATCAGGATCCTGAAGAGATAGCAGCACTCCCATGTTCATTGCCCCACTATTCACAATAGTCAAGATGTGGAAACAATGTAAATGTCCACTGATGGATGAATGGATAAAAACATGTGCTATTTACATATAATGGAATATCATTCGGCCTTTAAAAAGGAGAGAATTCTGCAATATATGAGAATATGGATGAACCTTGAGGACATTAGGCTAAGTGAAATAAGCTAGTCACAGAAGGAAAAATACTGCATGATTCCACTTATATGAAATATCTAAGAGTCAAATACATAGTATCAAAGAGTCAAATGGTGGTTGCCAGGGGCTGGGGGAGGGGGAAATGGGGAGTTGCTAATCAATGGGCATAAAGTTTCAGTTAGGCAGGATGAATAAATTCTAAAGATACTAGTGTATAACATTGTGCCTATAGTTAACAAAACTATATTGTACAGTTAGATTTGTTCAGAGAGGAGATCTCATGCTAAGTCTTCTTACCACAATAACATGAAATTCTTTTAAATGAAAAAAAAAATGGCAAAGGATATGAGACAATTTATGGAGGAAGAAACCCGAGTAGCCAATATACATAACATTCAACTAGATTGGTAATTATAGAAAAATCCATTTTTAAAAGTGAGATTTGTTTTAATCAGGCAGAGTAGTAATTTTTGACAATGATAATAAAATAGAAAAAAATAAAGATCATGGCATCTTTGGTAAATTTTAGCTTAAAGACATCACAGGTGTGATAAAAATGAAGGAATGTGTGTCAAGGATATCAAGATTTTTTTTTTTTTTTTTTGTAAATTCATACTCTTACCTATACTCCTACTCCCACTGGGCCCTAGATTTGAAGACAGAAGCAGGAAGTCAGAAAATGATACATGGTAAGGGGATACTCTTCATTTTTGTATTCTCAATATCTAGTTTGTTCTCTGATATAAGTAGATGCTCAAATGTTGAAAAAGTATGTATCTGACAAGGTCTTTGTTCCAAAATGTATAGGATATCTGGATTTGATTTTGTTTTTTAAGATTCTACGACATTACTTTTCCTGATTTCAGAAACCCAGAGAGCTCCTTGTAATGCAAGCACAATTTTATGGTAGAGTTTTCGAGAAGCCCATATATGTTTAGGACAGGTATACTTATCTGTGGGATACCACAGACAGGGAAGACGTATATCCTTGGTTTTTTATCGATACAAAGCTACTCTTAGGATTAAATTTGTGTAAGTCAATGCTGGAACTTTCAGTTTGAGAACGAGACCATGTGACACTAACTACAATTAGAATTGTACAGAGACATGGCAAATGTTCTGTTAAATGTATGAGAGGCAGATGTGGCACTGTAGTCAGAACACCTGAGTCTGGCCACCAGGTCAACGGTAACTGGCTCTCAGACCAGCAAGTCACTTACTATCACTGATCCTCAGTTTACTCTTCTTGAAAATGGGTATGTCACCTACCTCTTCTGATTAAATGGAACAGCAAGTGGCAAAGGAATTTCAATTGTCACATTGTTATGAATTTTAATTTGTCAACTAGATTTTGGTCTCATTATAATTTGTTAGGATCTTTGTGGTTACTATATGAGAAAAATTAACCAGATTCTCAAAACACTACGTAAAACTGTAGAACTATCGTTTTCTGTGACTTCGGCTGCTGAAGGTTTCCATCACACATGTAATATGAAGTCATCAGGGCTGTATACTGGTGCCTTTGTTATGATTAAGAGAAGGAATTACTCCATTCTTTGTTTTTGAAATCAACAGGCTTCAGAAAGGGAGTCAAATAAGCACAATCTTACTACTCCCTTGGGACAAAGCAAGTGAAGTAGATTTTTGTAAGCCAACTACTCTTTCTAAAGAGATGGCTCCCCATTTCAAAGGAACCATTTTCCAGTGATGTGTAAAGTAAGATAAGAGCCATTTAGGAGTAGCGTGAAAATTAACAAGCCGCAAACAACTGAACAAGAAGATGTTATTGCTGGGTAAATCCTGCCCCCACAAGTGACTGACCACGAGACTAGGACAAGGTCTCATCAAGCAGCAAGAAGCTCATTCCTCTCCTCTGTTGAAAACAACCAAGTTCTTGGCAGAGGCATGCCCTGAGGTGAAGACTAGCAGCTATTTCTATTTGCTCCCGTAGGGAAGAGAGCTGCAAAGGGAAAAGCGGGAAGTGGGAAACAAGACGGAAACTCCAAGCCAGACAGATTCCAAACCCCAGGCATGCACAGAGCCAGCCAGGCCAGGCTTCGGCCTGCACAGCTAACCTGGCAAAGCGCTGTGCTGCCGGCATGACCTTGATTCCAGCTTGCTCTAGCCTCCTGCGCTTTTGCATTTCAACAGCATCTTTGTCTTCCGACTTGGGAGCTGGTGTCATCACAGACCCCTCGTGGGGAGGCTGCTCCTTGCCACCGCCAGTGGGTAACTCTAAACCACCATCAGAAGGCTTCCCACTAGGATCCATTTGGCCGACTGGGTTCTCTTCACAGGGAGACCCCACTTCACTTCCCTCTTCCTCTATTGTCTCAGGATAGCTAGTGAGTTGGACAATATGGTTTACCAAACTAACAGCCTGGGCTGGGGAGCAGACCATATGTCCTCCCCTGGTCATTCTGACATTACTTTTCATTAAAAAGAAAAAAAAGTCACGGCATGCAACATGGTCCTGGTGATGGGAAGAAAGTGAACTGCCGCCATTAATTTGTTAATAAGTCCAATGCGTCATAATCTCAACATTATTAAGAGTTATTTCAATACTGGTATTGAAAGGCAAAAAAAAAAAAAGAAACACCCATTCTGCCGGAAAGAGAAAATTCACGTTTTATCCAATAATTAAAACTTTTAATAAAATGTTTTCTCAGTGGAAATTGTGGGTAATGCAGGTGGATTATGAGAAATAAGCGTGCAATGATCGGGATGGTCTTCCTCAAAGGAGTAGACTAGACTCTAGCTTTCTTGTATTGGACTATAAGGTTCTTGAAGGCAGAGACTCTATTTTATTGATTACTGAGTCCCCAGTGCCTGAAAGGCAGCACCTGGCATATATTAGATGCTCAATAAATACTTGCTGAACAAAGAGAAAAACATAAGCAGAGTGTAGGGGAAATCACCGCTACTTCTCAGAAGAGATGAGTGGTTCAATGTACCGCCCGTTTGTTGAGTTTCTACATGTGATTCTGAAACACGTTCCACGCATTCCTTACCTACTTGAGCTTGTATCCAGACAACCATGTATCTAGATTTAAGAAAAAGCCTTTTTTTGCACGAAGACCAGGCTTTCTGCACCTAATTTAACAAGAGTGGGAGTCGGGCAGTCTCCACGGAAGGGCATGGATGACAGACTCACACTCATCGTCTGTCAACAGAACTGGTTTCAAAAATCTGCTCTTTGGACAAGGATTTGTCGAATACCTACTGTGTGCCAGGCACTGGCCCAGGGGCCTTCACGAAGCTTATAGTCGATCATGGCAATCTCTCTCCAAAGAAAGGTCTGTCCTGCCCGCCTCCCTTTGTAGTCTTACATCAGAGCTCTGAAAAGGTCATTTGAGCTCGTTTGTGCGTGGGAGCTGTGGTTCCCTCACTGCTAGGGCTCAAGCCAGGACGGGAGCGGCGTGGCTCGGGCCTTACCTGAAGGGCCTGTCCCCACCCAGGGGCGAGGTGGCGGTACTCCAGCTCTTCCGGTATTCCTCTCGCTCTGCCTTCTTCTTTCGCAGAGGAGCGGGGACGTAGGCCGTCTGATTGCTTTTGTTCGGGAGGTACTGGTTAAAAGGCACTGCTGATTTCGGCTCACCGTGGGAAGTCCGCCTCGCGGACATGTCATCCTTCTTCACATCCGGCAGCTTCCGATGCGGCAAGTCAGATTCAGAGTCACTTCCTCTCCCTGTGGAAGAGAAGACAGGCGCTGAGAAGGCATGCTGGGCTCGCAGAAAAGTTCCCAGCGGCAAGCGTGGAGTATTAGGGATGCGGTTAGATCGCTGGGTTCTGGGGACTCCGTCCTTCAGTTATTCACTTAACAAATCTAAAGTATCTGTCTAAATTAGCCTATCCTGGGAAAAGCTCTGAACTCAAATGGGGGGGGGGGGATCAAACTGGAAAAATAGAGATAAACCTAATGGTATCTGAGAATCATGATTCACAACACATTTGCAGTGGAACTAGAGCCTGCTAGGATTCTGCAAAATGTCTTTTCTCAAAAGAAAAGCCATAAATTAACCAATGGAGTTTTTACTGAGCACCTGTTGTTGCACGTCTTGCACCACGGGAGACAGTCCCACAAATAAGAATTATAAAGGACTCTGTTTACAAAGGAAATGTCATAAAACGACATTTTGTCTTTGAGGTACCTTTAGCCAATCTATGAAACACCTGGAGGGTATTAGTGATAATCAAAGAGCAAAGACATACACGAACAATAGGAATTCAGAAAAGTGGCAGATTGAGCTGACACCAAGGTCTGCCTTCCAGGAAGTGGTCTGAGTTATAATAAATGCATATTCCTCTAGAGCAGAGCCCTTTCTGGTACCCATAGCTGGCGGCAGTCTTTTCTTCCTGTGAAGCCCATGGCCCAATCTAGTCTTTTCTTTGGGCATGTTACACTCTTGACCTGCTATTTCGAGAACAAGGGCTTTACATCATTCACAGCACTTATCACAGCGTCGTTGCACCCAAGTGGGCATCCTCAGAAGACCTGATGAATAAACAAACTGCTTTGGGTTAAAGACTGTTTCCGACAACACAAAAGAATTCAACGTTGCCGAATCGGTTTTCTGGGGGCAAGAGCCCAATAATTTTATCGTATCCTTGTGTTCCTGAGTCTCAGTCTCACTAGATGGGTGAGACCTGACAGAGTGATGCTGTCGTTGAAACAAACACTAACTACCCTTACAGGTAGCTGCCGTGTGAAAGTTCGTTGGGAACTCTTAATCAAGGGCAGCATCGTGAATAGGTTATTCAGCTCCGCTGAGAGCAAATAACATTTGCTTTTTTTACATTTGTGAAGAGCCTTCAACTGAGTCAAGAGATGTGGCAGGATGCAGGGTCATTGGCCAGACCCACTTTGTTTTCAGCTCTGCCACTCCCTAGCTCTGAGACTCTGCCGTTATGACATCACCTCTTGAAGCCTCCGTTTCCCCAATCTGCAAAGTGAGGATAATAATGCCACCTACTTCAGAGGGCTTTGGGGGGGGTGGGGTGCGGATCAGGTACTCGTAAACTGTTGGTAGAGTATTTGGTACAGAGTCAGTGCTTGATGAGTGTTGGCCGCTCTTTCTGTCCTAAGAGTTCGGATCTGTCACTAATGAGCTGCGGGCTCCTAGGCTGGTTCTAACACTTGCCTGTCCTTCTCTGTAAAAATAGGAATGAAATGATTTGCCCTGGAGATTAAATGATTTCATGGCTTTTAAAAGACTTTAAAAGTTAAAAGCATTGACCATAAACAAGTTGTTCATTGTTGCAGATGAAATATGCAGTTTATGAATTATTCATGTAACTTGGTTTTTCAGCCTCCCTTCTGAAGGGAGTTTTGACCATTTCAGTACTTGCTGGTTTTTGATTCATAACAGCACCTCCCCACCCAAGTCTTCCATCAAGTATATCTGTCTGTCTCAGTAACATTTAGAGGCCCCTGTGAAATGCTTTATGAACAAACACTAACACTACCTTGCCTTGCCAAACTCTTGGACTTGTTTCCTGCTTTGACATTATCCCCATTTTATAGAGGTGGAAACAGAGGCTCAGAAAGGCAGATAGAGCTTGTTCCCTGTGGCTGGTAAGTAATAGCTCAGGACTCCCAATTTCCATTCTCTAGATTCCAGCCCAAAGTCCCTCCCTCTGTGAGCCACGTCTCTTGGAGAAATGTCCTTTGCTTAAAGCATCCTGACTAGAGGTAGCGCTGTACTTTGTTGAATAAATAAATGAAAGAAAATGATTCTTAGATCAACGATGAAGGCTTAGTAATAAATTGGAGCTGTCTCAGTTTTCTCACTTCTAAAATCCTATAATCTACAAACCTTATTTGTGTCCAGTATCTATAAAATCGTATTATATGTAACAATCTTAGTGAAAGCCTGAAATCGGTTGCTTAACACATATACAGATCACCCTTTTCCTTCCCACAATTACCCTCCAATAAATGTCTTCAACAGACAGTTCAAGGAAAGTTAATGTGCAGATGCCCTGAGGCAGAGTGACCCAGTTGAAAGAAGTGTAGTTTTCTGGACAAGGGTCTAATTTCTCTGCAAAACGTAAACCCTCTGTCCCTCAGGGTCCTCACTGGGAACATGGAGATGGTAACACAGCTCTCACAGTGGCTGTGAGGATTAAATGAGATGGCACAAAGCACCTAGTAAGGTATACGCTCAGTTAATGTAAGGCCAGGACTTCAAAAGATTTTGAATTCATCCTGAACACGTAGAAATATACTAGGGTGGCTCCTCTATTTATTCCCAAAGTTAGGAAATGGCAACACAGCACATGATGACAATGACATGACTTTATCAAAGTCTGGTCCTTCCTTTCCATGGGGCTACATTTCTCTCCCTTCCAGGAACTAGGGGGTCTTTATTTTTTCCCTTATCTTTGCCATGTACACCCCCAACCCTTGCCTTTCTCGTCGTTGCCTAATTTCTCTCATTCCTTGTTTCTCTCCCTCGACTCATCTTTTCTTTCTTTCTCTTTATTAAAATTTATTTTCAGAGGGAGAGAGGTGGGGGGGAGGGGCAGAGAGAGAGGGAGAGAGAGAGAGTCCCAAGCAGGCTCTGCACTGTCAGCACAGAGCCTGATGTGGGGCTCAAACTCACAAAACTGTGAGATCATGACCTGAGCTGAGATCAAGAGTGGGACACTTAACTGGCTGAGCCACCCACGCGCCCTCAACTCATCTTTTCTATAAAAGAGTATTCATTTAACAAAATACATCATATTTATAAACTATGCCCTTAATTTTAAAAGCACGTGAATTGTTGTATTTCCTCTTCAGCGAAGTCCATTCTATGGCTTCAGGAGGAATGCTAGTGGAGGTAAGGGAGGAACTGGCACCTATTTAGCAAGACAGATTGGCTGAATGGACCCTGGAGACCACAGCTTCCCGACCAGGTAGCTCTTATGAGCAACCCATGGAATCATGGCATCTGTTAGTGGCTCCTGACTGTCCCCACCGAATGGGGCAGTGGGCCTCAATAACAATAAAATATTGCCCCAATATAGAGCCAGAGAATTTTATGCTAAGACTTTCCCTAATTGATTGTGAGTGCTTAGGAAATAAAATTCCAAGACTTAAAAATGTTTTTCTAAATCCAAAGGTGTTTATTAGGACTAGCAATCTTCTTGGTAAGCGTCGTTTAAAAAATACCATAAAATCGGGGTGCCTGAGTGGCTCAGTCAGCTAAGTGCCCAACTTTGGCTCAGGTCATGATCTCACAGTTTGTGGGTTCCAGCCCCGTGTCCGTCTCTGTGCTGACAGCTCAGAGCCTGGAGCCTGCTTCAGATTCTGTGTCTCCCTCTCTCTCTGCCCCTCCCCTGTCACACTCTGTCTCTCTCTCTCAAAAATAAATACACATAAAAAAAATACCATAAAATCTAATAAAGACAACACCTATTTGAATAAAATTATACTACATTTTCTAAGGCAGATAAAAATGTTTTTTTTTTAATTTTTTTTTTTTTAATTTTTTTTTTCAACGTTTATTTATTTTTGGGACAGAGAGAGACAGAGCATGAACGGGGGAGGGGCAGAGAGAGAGGGAGACACAGAATCGGAAACAGGCTCCAGGCTCTGAGTCATCAGCCCAGAGCCTGACGCGGGGCTCAAACTCACGGACCACGAGATCGTGACCTGGCTGAAGTCGGACGTTTAACCGACTGCGCCACCCAGGCGCCCCTTTAATTTGTTTTTTAAAGACCTCACTAGGTCTTGATCAGTTTACAAGAACATAAGCCTGAAGGCGTCGGGCTATTTGGTGAAATCTGTATATTAGGTGCTCTTTCATGGATGGTGTTTTGTGAAGATCAATTTCATATTTTTCTTTACATGGACAAAATATTTATAAAAAGACCCTAGCTTAGGGGCATCTGGGTGGCTCAATCAGTTGAACACCGACTTCGGCTCAGGTCATGATCTCACTGCTTGTGGGTTCAGGCCCACGTCGGGCTCTGTGCTGACAGCTTGGAGCCTGGAGCCTGTTTCCAATTTCGTGTCTCCCTCTCTCTCTGCCCCTCTCCTGTTTACGCTCTATCTCTTTCTGTCAAAAATAAATGTTAAAAAAAAATTAAAAAAAAAAAGACCTCAGCTTATCAATCTTAATTGTTGCAAGCTAAATTGTGCCCAAGCACATATTAGTGCAATATTAGTAATTACCATCTCAAATCTCTTCAAGATGTGGCTCGTTATAAACTCTGAACCCCTCGAAGCTGGTGACAGAATAAAGGATCTGTGTTGCCACTTCCAGAACACCAAGATGAATAAAATAATAATTTAAAAAAACAATCAAAATAATAGGAGATAGTTTGGTTTCGATAGGTTTTGTGAAAGTAAATCCCCACCTTTTGGTGGGGCCGAAACCTCAATTCAGTCCTGCACTTGGTACTGTAACTTCTAATACTGTGGGTGTGGTACTTAAGATGTTGTATACAATTTTAGAAATGTTTCCCAAGCAGCTCACAATGCACCATGGGATTCTTTTGGAGTCAAAGACTATGTGGCCCCTTGGTCCATCTATTTGTTGGAAAGCTTAAGTACTACACAAAAACATTAGTTCAGTCATTCTAGAATTTAAAAAATTTATTAGGTAAACAGAAGTGTGCGCAAATTCAGTTTAAGAGTGTAAGTTTTGGACTCACGCTTCTTAAGGCAAACATTGTTACACCACTTAATAACAGTGACATTTGTCACTTAACAACGCAAGGGCAATTACTTAACCTCTCTAAGGTTCATCTGTAAAATACAAATAAGAAATGTCTCTCAGGCTTGTGGGAGGGCTAAGTGAGAAACTATGTTTCTCATAATCTGCACTGAGGACTAAATGAGATACTAGCTGTCGAGCAGTTAACTCAGGACCTAGGCACCTTAAACACTCAAGTACTTTAGATAGAATGTTGTAGCTGAAAGGGGTCATTTAGCCATAAAAGAGAATTTTTATCTCAGAGAGAAGCCTTAAGTCTCTAGAAACATTAGCAACAATCGAGCAACACATTAGAAAACTCAGAAACAAATAAAAAATTCCCCACCAGCCTTAGCGTCTTTCTGCAAGTTTATACATGCAGAAGTAAGCCATCTTCCCTTCCTAAAAGTACAAAGGTGCAAGATAAAGAACGTAAACAGCTTCTGGAAAATAGGCATTAAATTCACATCAGGTTGCATGACCACACATTTCTCCAAAGAGAAATGATCATTCCTTGCAGGTGATATAAAATCCATGGGATTTAAATCAAACCCAGACTCAGAGCAAGCAGGCAGTCTGGGTTGTGTACATTAAGGGCCACCCGCGTGGTTCCAGCCAACGGTCAGGTATCACAGGCATGGAACAGACTGCCAAAACCCCGCCAATTAAAGTTTCCTGAGCTTCAGAACTTTCCTATGTGTGTATAGTGCATTTCCAGTTTGCTGGAAGTTGATTCATTTTCACGTATACAGTGTGGTGCGCAAACATCTCCCTGCCTCATACCCAGAGCACATAAACCTTCGGCACACTTTATGAGCTAATGTCCTGCACAGCGTCTTGATTCACGGAGACCAAGGGGAGGCATGATGTAACGTATTTTCCGCTAGAAGATGTGCTCACTGAGGCAACGTTCAGACTGCTGGCAAAGCCAACCCAAATTCTAAGGACCACGAAAACCGACACGACAACACGTTTTCTTCTCCCCGTTTAGAGTTACCAGGTTCCAGCAAGGTGCATACGGAGCCCGCCTCCCCTCCACCGGGGACAAGGCGGCTCTTGCTAATGTTTAGTTTAAAGATGGGCAGTGTATGAAGGCTGCGACCTACCATCGCTGCTTCCCCTGAGGACTACATCTGGTGAAGGTGTCTGCCGGGAGCGGGAGCCAAAGGAATCTAGGCTGTCGAAGGAATCATCTCTGCCGTGGCGAGGGGGGGAGAGGGAGTCGCTGCGCTCAGAATCCCAGCAGTCTATGTAGCCACTGTCTCGGATACTACGTTTAGGACTCTCAATGTCATCCGTCTCCTGTCCAAAAATAAAACGAAAGGATTATAGACACTTCAGCAACAGAGGGAGCGCCTACAACGCCAGGAAAATCCGTCTCCAGTGATCTTCCAAAGATCCCGCATGTAGTGTCAGCGTGGAAAAACCACGGCATGGATTATCATCTACAAGCCAACATTTCGTTCCGGGACCTTCCCTGCTGCCACTGTCCCGATCAGAAAATCGTGCGCCTTTCAAAATATAAATAAATAAAAACAAAAATCCAAGTAGCTCCTACCCCACCACGTTTCAAAAAAAAAAAAAAAAAAAAAAAATCAAAGGAATTAAGAGTAAAAGATCATTACGTTCGGATTCACAAGGATACGGTGACAGACAAAAGCAAAAATAAAAAACGGAAACCTTAACCTTGACCCGTCTTTCGGAATCCATAACCGCATGCCCGGTCTGGGACCGAGCCCCCGGCGTAGCCACGCAACTGCTCCTGTTTACGCTATCTGGCCAATGCACACGGCATTTGTTTTTTGCAGAAGAATCAGTTCCGTAAAGTCCTGGAGCAGCATGTTTCCATCTCCTGCTACCTTGAAGGGAAATTCCTGCTCTGAAAGGGAGCTGTCTTTCTGAGGCAGAAAGTTTAAAAAAAAAAAAAAAAAAAAAAAAGCAATGAAAAATACGCAAAATGCTTTTCCTGATGCCTCAGAAGAATCCAGGCATGCTTTCGCTCTCGGCCAGCTCCTGGCGCTGGGGGAGCTGAAAGCACTTGTGGCTGACCCACATGTTCAGAGCAGTGAGAACAATGGCCGTCTTTGACAGCCTGTGATTATAAATTCTTTCCAGCGCAAGCAGCACATACTAAAACACTGAAACCCCAGCAGAAGAAAGGTCAGTCAAAGCCATCCTCACCCTTGTATTATAATAAAAGCCTTGTTCCCGCCACTGTCTTCGCATTAATTACAATAGTCCAGGCTGACGAAAACAAAAATAACTCCGGTCACTCAAAGATAAACCTCAATTTAATCTCCTCCAGACTGTCGCTTAAAATGAGGGCTGTGGATGATGCTGGCAGAGGGGCATGTTCTCATCTGCAAGGACTGGAATGTCACACTGTGGATGTCCTGGGATGATCAGGAAGGTCCCTTCCACATTCCCAACAGAAAGGAAAAATAAACAAATATTCTCTCCATGTTAGCAATTTTGGAAACTGTCTGAGCTGACTAATATGCCCACTGGAGCCAATGCCTTTGTAGGAAGTGCCTTTGCCAGCTGCTTTTGTCAGTTCTATCCAGCCCCTCTGACACACTCCCCCCCCCCCCCCCCCCCCCCCCCCCCCCCGGGCGGGAGGCATGCTGAGGGGACAGGGAGGCTGTAATTCACAAGGCACACACGGGTTTTGCCTGGAGGGAAGGGAGGAGTGGGAGAGAGGAGGGCAGGACCGACAGGAGCACTCTGCAGTCTCCACACCTAGGACCTGATTACTGCCCCCCAAAAATAGGTTGTCCAGTGGCCTGGGTGAGGGTGGCCCATTTGACCCTCCGGAGGAAGGCAGAAATTCCAGTTATGGAAATTAAGGTAGTTTATTTGTAGGTCAAAAGTCAACGGGGACTTGAACAAAAGCCAGGCCCGACTAGCTGCAAAAGAAAGAACTCATAACTAATTGAAAAGCATAGATCTAAACTGGATATGGTTTTGTATTTAATGTCTTGGGAAATGCAAATAATAATCTTGGGTTATTTGTTCACTGAGATTGGGCCAAATGTCTGAAAACATGAAGGTCGCTTTTACTGAATCCTTACTGTGTCTAGGGCCATGCGTGATGCTTTTTTGTACATGTATTTAATCCTCACAACCCTACAGTGATGTGGTTAGTCTCGTCCTCATTTTATAGAAGAGAAAAGTAAGAATCAGAAAGGTTACGTAACTTAACTGAGGTCACATAGTAAGCAGGAAAACTGTGATTCCAACACAGGATTTCGTCTCCAAATCCCAAGTAGTAAAACCTGACAACGTTCCATCAACTTGGGTGTTATTATAGTTGCCATTACCGGCATCATCTCTTCAACCACTGGACCTTCACTAGGTTCTTACTCTGTGAACGATGCTAACCTGGATGACGCTCTTTTGCTAAATGCCATTTATGCCTAAATCACCAAAGTATAAACACTGCAAAACAGAGGTAGGTAGGGGCATGGTCTTGGAATCTCGACTCCCTGGGTTTAAATCCCGGGTCTACCTCTCGTCATTTGTGTGACCTTAAGCAAGTTATCTCACCTTGCCTGGTCTCAGTTTTCTCATCTATTAAATGGAGCTAGTAATAACATCTATCTCACAGGATTGCTGGGCAATCGAAAAATGCCTGATGCCTAAGTGCTCAAAGAGTGTTAGCTATGGTTATAATTACTACCATGCATTCATTTGGGCATGTGCATGTCAACATGAAAATCATACAGAACTTATGAATGTAGTTAAGGACACAATCTGTACATGCACTGATACTCTTCTTCTCCATTTATACCCCATAACTAGATGCCTTGGATGCAATTTTCATCAGGGAGGGCACACACTTGGAGCTAGGCCACTGGTCACATCTAGAAGGGACACAGTTTTACGAGCTGCTTGGCATAGCATTACAAACTGGATTTTCAAGAAAATAATAATAATCAGAAATGCTCCCCCAAAGGCCCAAATGTCTTCTTCCCCCTACCCTACAAACCACAAGAGAACAGAAAGAAAGAGAAAGTCAACATGTCTCTTGGAGCTTCAGCTGCTTTCTCACAGCTTGTTATGGGAAAGAAAAACAGAGAAGCCATTCTGTTCATGACTGCGTAGAAAGCCAAGAATGAAACCGCGGATCAAGCAAGAGCTGGAAGCTAAAAGGCTTGGCCAGTTTGTAAAGTGAAAAACAAGCCACACGTGGTCATCCTTGGCCAACCTGGTCCCTTGGAACCTCAGGGGGAAGCAAGAAGCTGGTTCTTCTGCCAGAAATAAAGATGTGGACATTAGCTGGGTGAACAATTTTATTGGAGTCCATCAAGTCATGCAAAGTTAAGCTTCTGGGGGACAGCAAAAGCTATCAGCCAACGCAAAGGCTAGCGCAGTCTAAGTTCCTTTTTTTGAGGGGTCTAGTTATGTCATCGATGTTTTTTGTCCAGGAGCCCAGCAGCATTTTGTCTTCTACAGAGAGTACTTTAGGGACGGGAGAGAAGACTCAAATCTGTCCAGTGCACTAATTGCTAGTTGTTCTAGTAGACGTGAGCTAACGAATGCGGTGTGAACTACCAACATCTCTGGTATTTTTGGATTGTTTCGCTCATCTGTCCTCTTCTTATCCCCCTTTGTCAGAGATAATGAGAACCAGCTAAGGTTGCCGGGTGACTTACAGTATCCGAGAAACTCCAGATGCCGCTGTGTTACCACTCAACATTTTCTTCTTCTCTGTGATTTATAAAGTGGCTAACTCCCATACCGGAGTGTTTCAGGGTTCTACTTTTCCAACCTGATGACCCATCTGCACCCACCACACTCTGGTCGGGGAAGCTATTTACGCCTCAGATATTGACGGAGCATCTTCCGTGGGCCAGATACAGTCCTAATGCTGGGGACACAACGTTCTGCAAAGCCAATAAATATCCTGTCCTCGAAGGCCTTATGGTCTACTGGAAGAGACCAAAGATAAACAGATAAATGAATACTAAGTTGGGCGGTAGTATCATGAAAAAATAAGGCAGGGTAAGGGAAGAGAAGTTGAAGTTGGCAGAGGTCTGTTCCTGCCTATCACATTCCCCGCTCTTCATCCCTTGCTCTGCTTGACATCCCTCACCTCCTGAAGCAGTGGTGCTTAGGTTAGTCACGGCACCCGTTGGCCTGGTTCAGGAACAGGACCCACACTGGGCCAGGGTAAAGCCCTAGCAATTGTGCAGCCAGGCCGAGGAGGAAGAATTCCCTTGCTTTCTGGACAAGGGGCTAGAAGTAGGTAACCGTGTGGACGCTGTTGGCCATGTTCCCTGATGTGAGGAAATCTCAAGGAGAGAGAGCCGTAGAGAGGAAGAACCTAGAATGTTTGCCTTCCAGCTCCCGTCCCCACGATTCTAAGGCCACCTTAGTCCCCGTGGTTCTTCCTTCAATCTCAACGTTCTTGCAATATTTCTCCTTTGCTCCACTTCACAGTCCCCTCTTTTGGGAGACCCCCCTCTGACATACCCAGACTCACTGACGGGCCACCGTCACTATGCTTTCAGAGATCTTTTCTCAGTATATAGCAACAGCAATCTACTATGAATACCCACTATGTGCCAGAAGCTTACGCTAAGGGCTCTACATGTGTCACTTTACAAGTTGATAATTTTTATACACATTTCTCACCCTAGGAAAATGAATATAAAAAATTTCTGGCTAGTCTCCTTTGTGAAAGAAAACATTTTAATTCCAAATTTATTTCAGCCTGCATCCGTGCAGAAGTGTTCCTGGCTGTCCCTTCAATATCTGTTCTCCGTTTCTTCTCCATTGAAAATATCCACAGTTTTTAGCTGCGGTACAGTCTACCTCTCTCAAGTCTTTCTTTGCAGTGAGGCATGGATGTGTGACTGAGTTTAGGTCAATGGGACAGAGGTGCGTGTATGACTTCGCAGAAGTGTGTTTAAAGGGAAAGCATAGGCCCTTCTTCCCCTCATCCCTCCTTTCTCTGGACCCCAGTGTGGATAAGATGGCTACAGCTCTCACCAGAAGGTGAGAACCCAAGGGTTGAGGATGTTGGAGTAAAAAGAAGGACCCTGAGTGCCCGACCTGATGATCACCTGCCCACTGCTCACATTCAGACCTCTTTTATGTGACTTTGAAATAAAATTCTATCTTATTTAAGCCACTGTTAGGGTTTTCTGCATTTCTCAGATAAGCCCAGTTTTAATAGATAAAATGAAATAAAATATATTCCAGAGAAACAGATATCTCCAGCACCTCCAGGTGTGAAGTTCAGGTCAATTACTCTCTACCTAGAGGTATGGGAATACCACAGCGGGCCATTTTAGTTAAGTCATGCCTTGTCCAGGGATACCAAGTATTCCCTCATGTCCTGTGATGTTGTCTACATTCATTAAAAAAAGGGAACAGCTGGGGGCGCCTGGGGGCTCGGCTGATGAAGTGTCCAGCTCTTAATTTAGGCTCAGGTCATGATCTCATTGTTCGTGGGATTGAGCCCCATGTTGGGATCTGAGCTGACAGCGTGGAGCTCGCTTGGGATTCTCTTTCTCCCTCATCTCAACCCCTCCCCCATGCATGCATGTGCACGTACTCTCTCTCTCTCTCTCTTTCTCAAAATAAGTAAAAAATATTTTTTTTTTAAAAAGGGAACAGCTATTAACAACAACAGGTCATTTCAAGGCAGCTGACATAGAGCATGGTCTCAATAGAAGGGGAAGCTAGGAGAGTTGAAGATTATAATTTTTTTTAATGTTTATTTTTGAGAGAGAGAGAGAGAGAGAGACAGAGCATGAATGGGGGTCGGGGGGCAGAGAGAGAGGGAGACACAGAATCCGGAGCAGGCTCAGGCTCTGAGCTTCGGCACAGAGCCTGACATGGGGGTCGAGTCCACAAGCTGTGAGATCATGACCTGAACTGAAGTTGGACGCTTAACCAACTGAGCCACCCAGGCGCCCCAAGAGACTTGAAGATTATAGAGGAGCTGAGCTAGTAAGAAATGTCCATAACAAAAATAAATCAGATTCCAAGAGAATCCAGCAAAGAGAGGAACTGTGAGGCAGGGCTTTTAAACAGTTGTAAAAAGATGATGCGGGGCACCTGGGTGGCTCAGTCAGTTGAGCGTCTGACTCTTGATTTTGGCTCAGGCCATGATCCCAGAGTTGTGGGATCGAGCCCCACATCAGGCTCCATGCTGACTGTGGAGCTTGCTTAAGATTCTCTCTCTCTTCCTCTCTCTTTCTCTCCTTCTGCCCCACTCCCCCACTTGTGCTCTCTCTCTAAAAATCTAAAAGAAAGATGACCCATCTACCAGTAAGATTCTTTCTCTCTCTCCCTCTGCCCCTTTGCCACTTGCTCACTCTCTGTCTTGGTGGGGACGGGGGGGGGGGGGGGGCAAGTTTGTCAAAGTGCGAATGTCTCTCAGGGGGTCTCATTAGTGCATTTAGTTTGCATGTTTGAGAAATGAGGAAGGGCAAGGCCTTAACTATTTGTGCTACAATACGGACCTTATCCAAAACCCACGGATGATACAAGTGAGCCTCAAGTGAGCCTCACCACGTCGCTAGGCTGGTTGGGTGGGGCTGCTCACAGGTAATACTATATCCTAGAACTTTGGATGAGTTCATATACATCGCTGAACCTTAAAAGGAACATACAGGCGGGTACACATAAAACATCCCACTGTTTCTTTGACAAATTCCTACATTAGATCAATCTTTCCCATAATCAAATAAATAAATAAAGCTTTGAATATTGTAAAAAATGTTTTCCAAGTTTCCAGGTCATCCGAATACAATGGCCATAAAATGCACATCTCAGGAGAGAATGTTTCTAATTTGTCAGAGCCCAGTGGATGCCCACCCAGCAAGAACTTGGCAGACTTACCTCTCACCCACACCAACGCCCTGACGGGTAAGCAAAATGACCTTTAGGACAAATGCAGAGCAAGTCTTCATTTTCATATAATACTGTATTGTTTAACTCAGGCGTTACTCCCCCAAGAAAACAAGCACTGAGCTCTCTGGCATGCAAAGCCACATACTCACAGACTGAATTTGCTCTTTGGGAATTAAAGTTGGGGAGAGCTCATACCTTCCATTCTCTGAAGGCTACAAAAGTTCAAGTAGGCATGGGATACACAAGGCAGAGAACTCATTGGTAAGACAAGCGGTCCTTCCCTTGAGTGCAAGACATCGCTGGCCTGTGCAATTTCACCACACCAAACCATCATCTTAAAAAGGAGCAAATGTGTTGATTTCCCTTCTTATCTTAACCTCTTGGGATAAAGAAGAAAAGTCAAGTTACCTTTCTCATCTGAGCCAGCAAGCCTTCGAACTCCTTCAGGTTCAGTGTGGTTCCGCTATAGGATGCAGAGCTGTTTGCTGCTTTTCCCAGCCAGTAAATGGTAACTAATACCTGTGAAACAAAACCATGCCCAAGGGCAGGAGAATTTTCCCTCGAGAATTACTTTTGAAGCTAAGGAATCAGTAATGCTCCACTAACAGGAAAGCAGGAAGGAGAGAATGTGCAACACCGATGCATAAAAACCACCATCCATGAGGTATCCATTAAATGTAAAATCATTTTAATAAGAACCCAACGCTCTATCAGTCAACACAAACATGATTCGGTAGTTAAAATAAAGCTCCAGTTTTAGGAAAAGGTTGGTTGTAACAAAATGATCTCTAAGATGGCAAGAAGGAGAAACAAATCCTCCAGAATTATTTTTATGTAATAAAGGTTTCAAAATTAGGAAGTAAAAGTTTTCTATAACTCCGGAGCCTTTACCCAGATGAGCAGGAAACAGGTTGTCAATCCCTTTTGAGAGAAGGTGTTTTTAGAGGCTCACGATTTCTATTTGTGGGCAGAGAGGTTCTGCTAAGATCAACTGCAAAACCTCAGAGGAGTGAGCCAGGTTAGTTAGTGGTTCCCAACACAAGAGCAACACAACCCATCTAACTGAAATCAGAAGAAAGCAATCCAATAGAGAGTACGATTTTCAGATATCCAGCTTTGGGGTATAGTTAGATTCCTATTAATCTGAGACGGGAATTTGTAGCCTGGACAAGATTACTGCCAGTTAAATAACCTTGCATGCTTACAAATGTCCAAGAAGTTTCAAGAGTCTGAAGCTGCAGTCCCAAGTTAATTTTTTTTCTGTTTTTCCAAAGAAACTGTCCACAAAAGCAAATGCTCTTTGCATCAATTTTTCCAGAAAACCCAGAAGGCTGAAGAGGAGCTCCTTAAAACTGAATTATTGGGATCTGAAGCTTACGGAAAAGCTATTATTTTATTTTCACATGTGGTCTTATTGCTTCAATCAGGCTGGGAAGTACTTATGGTACCTCCTCCCTCCACTTGCTAGACCAGGAAATGCTTTGGACAATGTGATATGTGTACATGGTTCCAGATGGCAACAGGCCCAAAATATGGTTGTGGGTATTGATGCTACGATGCGATTCAGTTTTCCACCTCTGTGGGAAAATTGCACTTCAGGAATCCTTCAAAACTTCCAGAAAGTCTTGTTAAACTGATTGCTTACAAATAAATTTCCAGAGAACAGACAATTCCAAATGTCAGGACATTAACTAGGACCATAAACTAACTAATGTGGGCTAAGAGTATGAGGCTATTTTGAAAGGTGTAACAGGAGAAAGATAGAACGGTGTTGTGTTTTAGATTATGGGTTTTCCGATTTGTTTAAATGCATGAGAAAAAATGGCATATAGCCCTAGTTTTACAGGAGGAAAAAGAAGACAAGAATGAAAATGTCAACCAAATATAATAGCACCCTGGAAATTAAAAAAAAGAAAAAAGGGGGTCATAGCCACTTTTAAATTTTATATACACAAGGTCATTTCTTAGATTCCTAATTTAAAGTTAAAATAAACGAGCACTGGGAGACCTGGGTGGTTCAGTCGGTTTGGTGTCTGACTCTTGATTTCTGCTCAGGTCATGATCCCAGGGTTGTAGGATTGAGCTCTGTTTTGGGTTCTGTGCTGAGTGTGGAGCCTGCTTGAGATTCTCTCTCTCTCTCTCTCTCTCTCTCTCTCTCTCTCTCTCTTTACCCCTTCTAATCCTCTCCCATTAAAAAAAAAAAAGCACTAATGTACTTGCTCTTTGAAAATAAGATCCAACTCCAAAAAGTTGATTTGGGGAAGTATTAATAAAAACCCAAAAGATTAATTAAAAAAAATAGAAAAAGTACAGGCCCATGACAGTCAACACTATTTATATCATGCTGATCTTTTCCCTAAAAAAAGTGTGCTCAGCTGCTTTATTTAATAATGCCATCTGTGCCTACAAACAGAAAGGAACTGAGATTAATGCTGAGACAGATCATCTTGTATTTAAGAAACAATTGCAGAGTGCGAGCTTTCATTTATTTACTTCTGGAATGAGTCCTTATTAATTACAGAAAACTCCCCCATCTATAATTTTTGTTTCTATCACAGTGATTGATTATTCTATCAGAGATACCTATCTTTGTGTTCTAAGGACTCTTCCTAGCAAGGCATACAGAAGGCAATGAACTTATGAGCTAAATTTTACACCTGAACCATTAAAATTAGAAGGAAAGATGTTTTGAAAGTGAAGTGAGAACACTTACATTTTTCAGCTTCCTACTGTAATCAAGGCTCCTAATTAAGGAAAAGGAAAAGAAAATACAGTCAGAATAGCAGTTGCTTCCCTGTGATCTTCCCTTAAACACCTCTAAGATGTACTTGAAGCAGACACATATCATGAAATCAGCAGAATATATCATTTTTTCTAAGGTCTATGATGAGTGATTTCAGGTACTAAATAAAATCATTTAGGAAGCAAGATGCAAAAGGACGAGACGAAATCAGCCTTCCAAAATGCACCATGAAAAGATGAATGCCTTTTAACATCTGGAAAATGAAGGATTCCATCTAAAAACTAGGACTGTTTATATTTGTATTCTCAAAGCTCAGCTGTTAAGGTAAAATTTGTGCCTTGATTATAGACCACTGTGAAATCAAAATCTTACTACCCTTCCAAAATCTTTGTACAAGTAGTACTAAAAGTCTAAAGGGTCTAGAACCTTACTTAATTAAACAGACCTGACAATATATGCAGAAGAGGCAATGTTACCCAAATATTTGTTCTTGTCTGCTACAGATAGAAATTAGTGTTGGGAATTAGCCATAAGCAGGAAAATATGTGTGTTATGTTCGAATATACACATGTGCATTCTAAAAAATACATAAGTACTTATTCTCGAACTATAAACAAAAAAGCTAGTTGTTGATACTTTCAAAATACTCATACAGTGGAATATAAAAATTTCTACAAAATTATTCCGAAGTTTCTTTAACATGTCAACAAATAAATGCTAGGAAAAACGAAGGACTGCATTTCTTTTTCCCACAGTAACTTCAGTTGGGGTGGAGAGCAGGGGAAGGGCGAATATAATTGTATTGTATACACCAGTCAAGAATTCCTTCAAGCACTTAGACACCAATTACTTCATTGCTGCTTATTCTGACCCAAAGAGCATATTAATAAATAGGTGTACAATTTTAAGTCAGTGGATATTTCAGGGAATAGAAAACAAGATAGTATATGCTAAGGAGATAAACCCATCAACAAGGACTTGGATTGAAGGAAACGTTGGTCTCATTCGGATTTAAGAGAAAGTTTTCAAGTTTCCCCTTTTTAGTAGAAAAAAAAATATGGCATTACCTGCTTAGATGTTTGCTGGGATTTTTTAACTTACAAAAACAAAACAAAATCATGAAAACAAAAAAAAAATCTATGCAATATTTGAAATTGTAATGAAAGATAAGTTAAGAATGGGGAGCATAAAATGTATTCTGTATTGATAATGAAACTTCATTGACTATCATTGTGACCCAGTTCTAAAAAATCCTGCTTGGCCCATAGTAGGAGCTCACAAAATATTTGCTGAATGATTTCTACCTAACAACCAATTGTGTGAAAATGCTTCCAAAATTTTCAGAGACATGCTCAGGAGCAAGCCATAGCCTTTCCTCATTTTTATGCAATTGCTTCAATTCCCTGGAATAAACTTGTGGCATGCCTTTCTGGATTAGGCTTTCCTTCCCCATCAAGGTTGTCTGGCATCCATTACAGGTAGAGTTCACTAAATTACACATGCAGTAATCATTTGCAGCTTGTCCCTTTTTTTTCTTTCTTTCTTTTTTTCTTTTTAGTCTACTCAAGTTACCTCTCAAAAAAAAAAAAAAAAAAGAAAGAAAGAAAAGTAAGAAAAATTACCTCCAATAAAAGCTAAACTAAAGAGCATTAAAAAAAAAAAAAACACAAAAAACACGTCATGGGAATCTACCCCTCCAAACCAAGAGCGCACTGTATACACTGTATGTTAGCCAACTTGACAATAAATTGTATTTAAAAAAAAAAAACATTTCAGGAAAGTATCCACATTTGCTCTGTGGGATCTGCCCCTGTACTGTATGGCTTACGCTATTAATTAGTGGTGTCAAGGGGTGTTTTCCATCTCTACTAATGTTCTGCTCAACCCTCAGAGGGTAAAGCAGAAAGACGCAGCACTTGTATTTTAATCTACCATAGCGATAAGAATCTACATATGTTACAAATGTTCCCTGTCTGGTGCCAGATGAAACCAGCATCATTTACAGAAAAGCTGTGAAGCAGATAGCTCATTCTATGCCCCACCCTTCATTAAAACTAGAAATGAGTTTCTAAGTACTGTAAATGAATTTATGGTATAATTTTAATACAAAGTTCCTTATGTTCTTCTAGAAACTCATACAGTGAAGGAAACACTTTTCTCCGTAATGATTCTAGGTTCAGCATCCTGCCAGGTTTGTGGGCTGCCCACCTACCGCACTCATTCTTGCTCATTACCCTTCTATCACACCAGATACTTTGCTTATCCTTTTTAAAGAGCAAGTCTGTTGCTCCTCTCCAGGCTTTCTACTTGAACTTCCTCTGCCTTGAATGCTCTGTAGGTCTTCACATGGCTGGTTCTTGCTTCCCATTCATGTCTCAGCCCACAGCCTTCAGCTGAAATGCTACTTCTTTAGAGGGGCTATGTTTGGCCACCTCTGGACTGGTCACTATCTTTTTTTTCCAGTTTTCCTGGGATTGACATATGGCACTGTATAAGTTTAAAAAACACAACATGATGATTTGATACATGTATATGTTGTGATGGTCACTATCTTTCACATCATCTTTTACTTCCTTCTCAGCACTTATCACTCACTCCCTGTGATTATCTTTTTGATTTACTTGTGTATTTCTTATCTCCTGACACTGTGTGTAAATTACCTGTGAACAGGAAGTGTTGGCTATCTTGTTCATTCCAGTTGTCTAGTGACTGGAAAGTATCTGACACATAGTAGCCACTCAGTAAATAGTTACTGAATGAATGAACGAAAAATGATAAAGTTACGGAAGGTGATAGGAAAGCCTTGCCTAAAGAAAATAGTAATTCTCAAGTGAAGGAAGAACCAAAAAGGGAAGAAAATGAAGAAAAAGAATACAAAAGGGGAGAGAGATGGAAAGACAAGATAAAGAAGAGAGGGGAAGCACAGGGAAGAAAAGGAGATGGAGAAAAGAAGCAGCTGGAAAGATAAAGAAAAATGACGGAAGGAAAACAAAAAAAGACAGGAGAAGGGGAAGATGATACAGTAACTGAGAAGGGACTGACTGTATGTCATTCATTAGTCTAAGTGACTTTTCCTCTTTAGGTTGTTTTCTGTGTCTTTTTCCTCACAAGTTGGTTGGACCATCTTCCCAGATCTGAGCAAGCTGAACACTGAGCAAGCTTTAGCTAGAATCATACCTGTGAGAACATTCTGTCCAATTCCATCTTATAGATAAAGACACAGAGCCCTACTGAAGCAAGAGAACTTGCCTAGGATTATAGACCCAGGGAGTAGCAGGTCTAGGGCCAGACTCCTGGCTTCCTGATGCCCAGGTTTATGTAGATGGGCAGTAGAGGTGATATAAATTCTGAATCTCTAAAATCAAACTATCTCAAAATTCTCCTGGTTTAGTGACACATTGATTTAGAATAGCTTCAAAAAAAAAAAATGCAGTTGCCAACACCGTCAAAGCAAACTTTCCTTCACCCTCCAGGCGATGTGCATATCACTAATTGTTATGATGTCGTATAGTTACTACTACTTCTGGCCACTTGCCACCTAGGTCAAACTACGCATGTCAGATGAGGCAGAACCCATCTCCTAAAATGAATAATTTATAGAGGCTGGATTAATATATGGAGCATGTGATGTCTAAAATGAGGTTTATGGTGGTTTCCATATTCAAATACCATAATTGGTATTCTGTTTGTGCCCTTAAGTAATTTTTTTCCATGAGAAATATTAAAGAAAGGTACATTGACAAGAGTGAAATGATTTTACGTAATCAATTCCCAGTCACGAATCATAAAATCCAATGTGAACTAACTTGATTCCATTCAGTAGCTTCCTTTTTTTCCCCCCAATCAATACTGGCAACGAGTATACAATTAAGAGCCCTGAGTTTTGGCTTCTCTCCCTTTTCTGTTCCTCCATGATAAATGGCCCAAAAGTAATCAAAAGAAGTGTATGCAATCCACAGACCCTATCTATTAATTAAGCTTATTATTAGGGCATATTCATGCCAAATGTTGTTTGACCAAAGTGGGAAATGTTTTGTATGTCATGTGTAGAGTGTGAAGGACTTCTAAGCTACAGGAAAGTTATCTCTACCATCTCATGACGATCTTTCTTCTCATTACCCTGGTCACCAGCCATTCCTTTCCAGAGAAGCACACTGCCTTTTCTTTTATTGAGCCATTCTATCCCAAAAATTCTTTGGCCACAAACATGGCTCATGAGTAGACACAGTCAACAGCAGTCAAATAGCCAATAATCCATCTTCAAAGAACCTGATCACTGACATATGAGAAAACAGTTACAAATGTAAATGAGGAAGCGATTTCTCCAGAATCTATTGCCCTCTTTGCATAACAAACAGTGCTCGGATCTGTTTACCAAGTTTGTAGTCTTCCAAGAGCCTATTCAAATGCCCAACGAGAGCCAATAAAGGCTTTTTGTCTAACACAGATTCTGTGCATATTTCTCTCTTGCTTCTCCCTCCAGTAAGTCTCACCTAACATTTTTCTCGTTCTTTTTAACATTCTAACTCTCCATGTGTGATTTTTGCTTTAAAAAAATTACATTTGATCAGAATGGAAGCCGTACACAGGGGGAAGGCCAATATGTCTTGTTTGGAAAGCTTGATTTTTACCTTCACGTTTTTATTTTATGAGACACGTGCAATACTCTGCTTCCTAGACCTTACAACATCATTACAAAGTTACAAGTCAAACCATAAATAGGTTTTCCTTAAACATAAATCTTTTTTTTTTTTTTTTTAATTTTCAAGTTAGTTAACATACAGTGTAGTCTTGGCTTCAGGAGTGGAACCCACTGATTCATCTCTTACATATGGCACCCAGTGCTCATCCCGGAATGTGCCCTCCTTAATGCCTGTCACCTATATAATCCAGTCCCCCAAGCTCCCCCTCTACCAACCCTCAGTTTGTTCTTGTATTTAAGAGTCTCTTATGGTTTGCCTCCCTCTGTTTTTATCTTATTTTTCTTTCCCTTCTCCTATGTTCATCTGTTAAGTTTTTCAAATTCCACATATGACTGAAATCATATGATAGGTGTCTTTCTCTGACTTATTTCGCTTAGCATAATACCCTCCAGTTCTATCCACATTGCTGTAAATGGCAAGATTTCAGTCATTTTCATCATCAAGTAGTGTTCCATTGTGTGTGTTTGTGTGTGTGTGTGTGTATACACACCACATCTTCTTAATTCGTTTATCAGTTGATGGACATTTGGGCTCTTTCCATACTTTGGCTATTGCCGATAGTGCTGCTATAAACATTGGGGTGCATGTGCCCCTTTGAATCAGCATTTCTGTATCCTTTAGATAAGTTCCTAGTTGTGCAATTGCTGGCTCGTAGGGCAGTTCTATTTTTAATTTTTTGAGGCACCTCCACACTGTTTTCCAGAGTGGCTTCATCAGTTTGCATTCCCACCAACAGTGCAATAGAGATCCCTTTTCTCCAGATCCTCACCAACATCTGTTGTTTCCTGAGTTGTTAATTAGCCATTCTGACCATCCCTTAAACATAAATCTTGTGTTACTTACTTGACTGTTACTCTGTTGGATGTATCCTGTAGGTCACTAGGATCAAAAAGTTGAGATTCTCTAAGGCCGAGCTCTTTACAGCCTCTCAAGAATAAGATGATATTGTCCTGGAGGAAAGAAAAGAAATCCAAGTCTATATTATTTTATATTATTTTTATGATCCAGCCCTTCCACTTTACTAGTCCAAATTACCAAAGGGATGTCAGTCATTAAGACAGCAAGAGTCAGACCTAAATTATGGCTTGTTGGAAAATAAAATCATACTTGGTTAGGATATGCCAAGGTAAACAGACACTTTCAAATTTCTAAACCCACAGCATGCCAAATTCATTTTTTTTCCTTTACCTTAATACATCTGTGTACAACTTCAAGTAAAATATCATTGAAAAGCAGAATATAGCATCTTTTAGGGCACCTGGTGGCTCTGTCAGTTAAGAGTCCGACTTCAGTTCAGGTCGGGATCTCACAGTTCATGGGTTTGAGCCCCATGTTGGGCTCTGAGGTGACAGCTTGGATCCTGGAGCCTGCTTCAGATTCTGTGTATCCCTCTCTCTTCGTCCCTCCCCTGCTTGTGTGCGCTCTCTCTCTCTCTCTCAAAAATAAATAAAACATTAACAAAAATAAATGGGAAAACAGTCTAGACTTAATTGGAAAGAGAAAAAAGAGGGGCATTGAAAGCTTTTGAAAATAATGCAAAAGACCCTTTCCAACGTGAACATTTTCTCTTTGAACTGGCAGAGTAAGAGGCACCATTGACCATTGACGATCCTGCCCTTCACCTGTTGAGAGTCAAGAATAAACAGATGGCTCTGAAAGGGACTACCACTGTGGGTCACCCTTCTGGAACTGCAGGGCATTAGCAGCAGGTTTGTTGGTTACAAGGTCCTCACTGTCCTCTTCCTAGAAGACTTCTGCTAGAGAGACCTACAGGAGAGGAATAATAAAGGGGCCTGACCAGTGTGAATCCATCTGAATACTCTAAGAAAGTTACTACAAAAATCTGAAATGATGGTGGTTACGGAATTATATTCACGCAAGTGCTGTTCAACAAAGTAAACCAAAGAGCATTGTGTTTCCCAATTACCCAGTCTGTAGGCCAGATTCTAAGATGACCCCCAAGAATGCTGCCCCCTTGTGTACACACCCTGTAACAATCGCCTCCCCTGGAGTGCTAGGGCCCCGTGAATGTGATGGATATCACTCTGTGATTACCTCACTAACCAGCTGGCTCTGAGTTCATTGAAAGGAAGATTATCTGATTGCGCCTGACATAATCAGGGGAGGATTTCAAGAAAGTGAACAGAATTGCTGGTGGCCATGAGTTCTATAGCTGCAAGGAGATGAATTCTGTCAACAAGCACATAAGCTTGGAGGAGGCTTGGTAGCAGAGATAGGACCTCGGCCCCAACCAACACCTTGATTTCAGCCCCATGAGACTCTTAGCAAAGGACTCAATCATGCTATGTCCATACTTCTGATCTACATAAACTAAGATAATAAATGGGTATTGATTTAAGACTCTAAGTTTATAGTAATTTTTTATGCAGCAACCAAACAATTAATATACCCAGGCTCAAAACAACAAGAGCAATAGCAATAAATTGCTAACCTTTATATAGCTTATATTGAAAGCGTCCTCCCAAGAGCTTTATATATACTAACTCATTTAACCCCTGTACAACCTTAGTAGGTATTTTACCTTAGTAGGTATTTTGTAGGCGCTGATAGCAGGTATTACTGTCATCCTCATTTATAGATGAGCAATCTGAGGCACAGAACAATTAAGCACTTTGCCCAAGTTCACACAGCCAGCAAAGGACGGAGGTACAAAAACAACATGGCATATAAGATGGACACGAGCATCAAATCTGAGGCCGGCACCAAAGGCAGATGATGCTGTGGAATTAGGGGCTGATCACAGAGGGTCTTGAAGGCCATAGAAAGCAGACCACAGAAATCATAGAGGGGCTGTAATCTGAGAAATGGTGCTCAGATCTGCAGCAGAAGTAGACTGTTGGGGGCAGGCCTAGGGGGAAGTAGAGAGTGTGAAGGAAGGACTTCAGAGCGGTAAGACAGGAGGCAGGGAGACCAATGAGAAGATACTACAGTCTCACTTCGCTTCCATGGAGGTGACCCCTCCCAGAATGTTTTGTGTCTTTCCCGTGTCCTGGGTTTTCTTCAGCAGTCACGATGGGCCATCACGAGCAAGACCTGCATCATTCACACACCTCTTACAGAGTGACAAAAGCTGGTCATAGTCCAAAGCTAGCCACACCCCTGATAGTCTCTCCTTCAGTTACTTTGCATGTTTTAAAAAGATCAGATTTCTCCTTGAAGTTTTCCTCCTTTCCCTCCCATCTCTAGAGTTTTATTAGACGCTCGTGCCAGTCGTTTCCAGGGCATGCAACTACCTTTTTGGTTGGTCTGTGAGCTCTGAGGACTTCTCACCCAGAGGAAAACAAAGGATGGGTCCTGGTATTCTCTAGGAATCATTTGGGACCACAATAAAAGGACCAACCTTTGACCACCACGGAGTCCCACAAGAGGCACACGACTGTGGCACTTCAGGTCCTTAAGAAAGGCAAGGAGGTGCTCCCTTAGGCATCCCCAGATGTGCCCTTGAACGCCATGCTATATTCATCACACAGACTGCGTTGCCAGCTGGGCTGAATGATTGGGGCTGGCAGATTTCAATGACTGCCGGCCTCCTCTCAGCTCCTTGCTGCAACCTAATGAGACTGGAGGGGAGCCAGACCCCGGTCAGGAGAAAAGCCCCAAGAAAAAGCTCCACAGCCAAGAGCTCACAGAGGCAGCAGCCAGAGTGGGTAAAAAGGACTGTGCCTTTAATTACATAAAATGCATTCTGCAAATTCCCATCTGCCTTGCTCTTCACACTGAGATTTTTCCACATGTACAATTCCAAGAAAAACTCCCATCTTCGTGTTGTACCTCCAGAAGCCAAACTATACAACAGAGTCTCGGTCCCACAGGAGAAGAAGTAAAAGACACTGATTTACGGCAGTGACCATTATATTACCTCCTCCTATTGTAGTATTACAAACCCATTAAAACTTCGTAAGCCTTCAAAAAAAGTTTTTGAGTGACTCTTCAAAAATGTCAGTCACTAAAAAACAAAAAATTGGACACTGAAGAGACACGATGACCAAATGTAATTTATGACCTCTGATTGGATTCTAGATGCAAAACAGAAAAGTAAATAAGGCTATAAACATCTAATTTAAATATGGACTGTATGTTGGAGGACATTATTGAATAAATGTTAATTTTCTTAGGCAGGATGATGATGCCATATAAGAGGATGTCTTTATTTTTAAGCAAACGTATGAATTATTTAGGGATGATTTATGATAACGTCTATGACATAATTTCAAATAGTCAAGGGAAAAAAAGGTGTGTGCATATGAGAGAGAGAGAGAGAGAGAAAATATTTGCTCGTCATGAAGAAAGAGATAAAGCAAATATGGCAAAATATTAACAATTGGTGAATCTAAATTAGGGATTGGCAAACTTTTTTTCTGCAAAAGGCTATGTAGTAAATATGGCTTTCTGGGCCTATAATGGTCTCTGACAAAATGACTCAGTTCTGTCATTGCACCCAGACAATACATAAATGAATGGGAATGTCTGTAGTCCTATACCTTTAATTTACAAAAGCAGGCACTGGGCTGGTTTGGCCCACAGGCTGTATGGTCCACAGGGCCTATGCCAGGTGAATGCTGCGTAGACATTCACTAGGCCATTCTTCCAACCTCTCTGTACCTTTGGAAGTTTTCCAAGAAAAGTTGGGAGAAAAGGGTTTTAAATTTATAGAAGCGTATTCAGCTACATGGCTTGGCTGGCAAGACCAATTTCATAAAATTCAAGGAGAAAATAATGGTTGCCTCAGAGTCAACTATTGCAAAGTCACTGAGGTAAGTGATCAAGTGCCACTGATGGAAAGTTACCATCTCTGGCTAACTGGAAAGTACTGTAACCCGAGTCTCAATTCAACACAGGTACTTAATGTAAAGTTCCTAAAAAGAGTCATTTTGTGTTAGACTAATATTAATGTGTGTATTTAGACCGCTGTTTTTGTAACTACCATGCATTAGCTCCTCCTTGTTCTTGGTGCAGTGGTTTCCCATTTCATTCATTTGTGGACCTGCCCCATGCATGAAAACACTCCCCAGGGCTCTAGGGTTAAGAAGGCCTGAGCTTTCCGCCCTCCCTAGGGCCTCTTCTCTGAAAAAGTCCTTGTACTTTGCTACCTGCTTTTCTTGCTTCAAAGGCAAAATGAAGGAATCCCCGGGGTGGTCTCTACCTCCAGAGTGTAGCAGTATCCCTGGCCTATAGTAGGTACTCACTCAGTATTTAAAATAAATTAAGTGCTGCATTCTAGGGACTTATGAGAATAACAACAACAACAACAACAACAACACCAACAACAACAACAAAAACGAATAAAATTCCTTATCTTCACGGAGCTGACATTCTAGTAGGTAAATTCATAAGGACTTACAACAAAAGTCTCTTATCTTCTGGATTAATTTCCATGATACATTAAATGGCTGGATTTGTTCAAGACATCCCTAAACAGAGGTCTGCCTTCCAATCAGACAGTGGAAGTGAGAGAAGAACAAATATATCAAGGGACACTGTAAAACAGCTTTGGAGTCCAAAGGTCTCCAGTTAGAATTCCAGTCCCATCCATTTATTAGCTTTCGGCCTTGGGCATCGTTTCCGAATCTTACTGATCCTCAGATTCTGAATCTGTAAGGTGGGAGGGGTGGGGGGGTGCCATCAACCTTACAGAAACACCAGAATTATAGAGGATATATATTAAGAACACAGCCAATGTCTGGCACCTTCTGGGCATTCATTAGATGGAAGTTATTATTATATTCTTGTCAACTCAGGTCAAGAAAGGCCTATGGAAAGTGAAATGAGGAATGGTTTATCCGTCCATGAAAAACAGACACAGTGTATATACACTATAAATATACACTACAGCCCTTGCCAGTGACATGGGACATGGTGAGAGGAAGAAAGAAAGAAAGCAAGCAAGCAAGCAAGAGAAAGAAAAAGAAAGAAAGAAAGAGAGAGAGACAGAGAAAGAAAGAAAGAAAGAAAGAAAGAAAGAAAGAAAGAAAGAAAAAAAGAAAGAAAGAAAGAAAAAAAGAGAAAGGAAAAAGATAAAGTTTAAAAAGGTAGTTGCTATTATTGTTTAGTTACTATTATTAACTGCCAACTTGTCACTTTTCTACAGGCTACCTCAAAGTTACTCACAAGCTAGGTACCAAAAGTCCATTTGTAAGACAGCTGCTGACATGTCATTTGTAATTATCTCACAGAAACAACCTCTGCATGGTGGTTCCCAGAACCAAACATGCCCACTTAATCCAAAATGTACGTGGAGGGAGTATTAACCATATTACGAACCTAACTGCTGAGCAGAACAACATTTCAGCGGGAAAGTGCATGCGTTGAGAAAAGCCAAGCACGCAGCCTTCCTGGCTTCCAGGATTCCGGAGGCCATAGAAAAAGCTTCATCAGCCCAAGGCAGTACCACGGGAGGGAGGAGGGGAGAAGGGTGGACGAGCAATTCAGCGCAAACCTCTGATCACACCACGGCCTGATCCTTTCTCCCCCTCATATCTTCAGAAGGCAGGTAGGAGCCTGCCGCTACCTTTCCCCTTCTCCAGCTGTCATTTCCAACTGGACAGGGACTTCTCTGTTCCTTGATCCTCTGCAGAACAGCCTGCAGCTTTCCAGCTCGGGGGAAGGAACCAGCATTTAATGGTTCTCTAGGGAAACCAAACAGGTGGTAAGAGGCTGCCTTCTTTGTCCGATCTCCTTGGCTTTCTTTCCTTTACAGCCAACAGGGAAAGGTCAACATGATGGTGGGTTTGGAGTTCACAGAAAATGAAAGGAAGCTCATTCGTGTTTCAAGTGAACCTAGACGCCTACACTGCCAGGTATTCAAGACGCCATATACACCCAGCATCCATATAATTTTCTGTTTCAACAAATGAAAAGACTGAGTGGAAATAATAAAATGTAAACTGTGATGACATCTGCTGAATTTCTTAATACATTTTCTATAATAAATATTTGCCTTAAAAATCTTAATAAGGATTAGGATATCTCAAAAAGATTTGCAAGTATATCAGAGAGGATCAGATCCTTTTGGAGAATCAATAACTAATACCAATATTACTTTTCTGTATTATATTACAAGGTTTGATTTAAAAAAAAAAAAAAAAAAAGAGGGGCGCCTGGGTGGCGCAGTCGGTTAAGTGTCCGACTTCAGCCAGGTCACGATCTCGCGGTCCGTGAGTTCGAGCCCCGCGTCGGGCTCTGGGCTGATGGCTCAGAGCCTGGAGCCTGTTTCCGATTCTGTGTCTCCCTCTCTCTCTGCCCCTCGCCCGTTCATGCTCTGTCTCTCTCTGTCCCAAAAATAAATAAACGTTGAAAAAAAAATAAAAAATAAAAAAAAAAAAAAAAAGAAAGAAACAGGGGGCACCTGGGTGGCTCAGTCGGTTAAGCGTCCGACTTCAGCTCAGGTCATGATCTCACAGTTCATGGGTTCAAGCCCGCGTCTGGCTCTGTGCTGACTGCTTGGAGCCTGGAAGCTGGAGCCTGCCTCAGATTCTGCATATCCCTCTCTCTCTGCCCGTCTTAGCTCACCACACTCTGTTCTTTCCTCTTTCTCTCTCAAAACTCAATAAACATCAAAAAAAATTTTTTTAAAGAAACATGACTTTTGTTAGGTTTTCTACAAGTGAAGCAAACAAACTCCCTTTAGCAGAAAAGCAATTACAGATTTCAGAATTTAAGGAATACGTTACCAAAACATCTCCAGGAACTTACCCCACAATTAATAGAATTTGGGGATTTCCTGGGCCTGCCGTGTGCTCACGGTTGCTCTCCCAGCCTGTATGGGTTCCCGCCAAGCTCCAGCAACTGGCAGGTGCCCAGAACAATCAACACTGGCCAGACTTTCAATGCATTTATATTTGCCGGGAGTGCTTAATGAGGATAGCAGGCCTTCCACCGGGAGGTGGCTTGTTATGCCGGGGGTGGGGTGGGGGGGGGGGGGGGGGGGGGGGGGGGGGGGGGGGCGGCAGTTCTGGGGAAGCTTGACCCAGAAGGTGGCAGCTGGGTGGCTGCTAGAAGGAGCAGAAGACAATTTATGGATGGGAAATGAGCAGAAGCATGGCGGGTGGCAGGGAGAGAAGGAAAAGCTGGGGAGGGGAAGAAAGCCAGGAAAGGGCAGCTGGAGGAGCATGTGAGAGCCCTGGGAAGGATCTGGACTGTTCTCTGGGTGGTGAGGACACAAGGGCAGCTGAGGAGGATGGAAGGAGTCTGCGGATCTGACCTTTATTTACAGAGACAAGGTCTGGTGGCAGCAGGGGGATCCACTGGCTGGAAGACAGGGTCCACTTAAGAGATTATTACAAGAGCTCAGGGAGAGATGAGGAAAGCCTGAACCCACACAGAAGCAACAAGAACAGAAAAGAGGGGGCGGTTGTGAGCACCCCCGTTGGCTGGTCAGTTGAGTAGATTTGGAAGTAGAAAATGAGAAGAAGGAGGGTGTTTGAGGCGGTGCTGAGGTTTTTAACCACTGAGACCATCTTCAGGAACAGAGGAGGGGGAGATTTGCGAGAACTGGAAATGATAAATTAAGTCTGGAACATTCTGTATTCAAAGAACCACAGCTCTTTGGGAGCTTCTGTTTGGGTCTGGAGCTAAGGGGTGAATTCTGGTGGAATTATGCAGGTTTGGAAATCACCAGGACGTGCCCATGGCAGGACAGGGAGCATGATACTGCCCAGGAGAGTTCAGACAGGACAGGAGACACTAAAACAGGACCATCCAGAATGCCAACATTTAAAGAACCGTCCGAGGAGAAGGAGCTCATCATGCCTGAAGAGAGGCAAATGAGAACAGGAGAACCAGGCAAGACTGCCAGGGAAGCCAAATGAGAGCACTGTTCAGGGAGCCCCGTGTTTTCCAGAGCCAAAGGCTACCATGTTGCATCTAGGGTATCCACACTGCCACTTACTGGCTGAATAGCCACAGGCAAGTTGCTTACCTGGTCCCTGCCTCAGTTTCCTCCTCTAAAAGAGTAAATCCTCACAATGGCCTCCAAAGCCCTCCAGAAGCTGCTGCCCACTACCTCTCTGACCCCGTCTCCACCGCCCTCCCTCTCCCTGCAGCCAGGCCCAACTCCTTGCTGGTCTTCAGCCAACCCTGCCAGTGCCTCTGCACTGCTCTTTTTCTTACCTAGCTATTACCTAAAACAATCTCTGGTATATAGTAAGTCAACATCCAATACATATGCATGGAAGGAATGAATGACCATCAAAATGGAGACACTCATAATATCATAGGGCTGCTGTGAGGAGTTAAGTAAGAAAATATACATAAAGTGCTTAGAAGAGGACAATGTTTGGCACGATGAGTGTTTTCTATTATGATACTTATTTCTGTTAGAATGTAAACTGTTAAGTCGTCAACGAATGGATTTTCTATTAAAAAAAATTTTTTTTAACGTTTATTTATTTTTGAGACATAGAAAGACAGAGCATGAATGGGGGAGGGTCAGAGAGAGGGAGGCACAGAATCCGAAACAGGCCCCAGGCTCTGAGCTGTCGGCACAGAGCCCGACGCGGGGCTCGAACTCATGAACCTCGAGATCATGAGTCGGCTTAACCGACTGAGCCACCCAGGCGCCCCTGGATATTCTGATTAGAAGGACATTACTGACTTTTGGGAGAATTTCCCTGCAATGATAGGGTAGAAGCCAGACTGCCAAAGTTAGGAAGTCAGTGCAGAACCAAAAACATTGGAGAAAACACACAGAGACACCTTTGGGAAGTCTGGCAGAGAAGAGATTCTGAGGTGAGGGATGGTGGGTCAAAGGAAGGTTGGCGGACTGGTTCTTTTAGGCAAGTTGCATGGCAGGAGAAACGTGGCGCCCTGCTCATCCTAGAGCTTCCCTGCCCCTCCCAGACCACTGATGCTATCTATCATCCTCATGAGCAATGCTCATTCATTTGAGGTTTGAACCATCAGTTCTCCACCATAATGACCTTCCATCCTACTCATTATTTCTGTCACAATCATGGGGGACGCTGACGCCAAGCTCACCACTCAATACAATCAACATTTTAGTTGACTTTAAATTCTCCACGGGCAGCCTGTTCGATAATCTGGCTTTCCAGTTCTTTAACTGCTTTGATTCCAAAAGTTTTTACTTACACGCCCTATTTCAGGGTCATAACCGTCACCCATACGTGGCCTGTGGAGTTTTAAACTCCAACATCCTACTGTGGGTTTAGCCCCTCTCCCTCCAGGCTCCTCATTCCTTCTCTCCCATAGTGTTTGCTCTTCCAACCCAAGATGCCCCTTTTCTCTCAGTCCATTTCCCTCTCCCCTTGCTGTCTGGTTTCCTTCACGATCCAGTCCAGACCAGTCAGACTCTTCTACTGCTCCCCTTCTTGTGTCTTCGGCACCCCTACCTCTCTGTCTTTCTGTTAAGGGGCAAAGACTAGGAAAAGGAAATAGCGCAGGTCGAACAGTTAGCCTTGGAAATGAGCCTGGTGGCCAACCAACACAGCCATCGCTTGCCTCTATTCGAAGAGGGATCAGGTATGCCCACTCCTCCTGTTTCTACATGAGGGGACAACACTTCCGGCCCCTCAATCTTCTGCTGCCAGGTTGGTGTGGGAGAAAAGAACAGGGCATGCTCAGTTCAGCCAGTTTGGACTTCCCCTCTGTGGAAGACAGCCTGTCTGTAAGACATATGTGTCCTGTCTGTCTCTGCCATGTGGTAAGAGGCTTCTCTCTGTGGGCGAGGGCTGTGGTTGTCCAGCTGTGCCAGGAATGGGTGGATAAAGTTAATTCAGGAGTGAGGATTAGCAAACGCACTTGGCTACAGCTCTGAACCCATGTTCTCCTACTTGTTTCATGAGAAGTAAATCTGATATTTTGGTCTCTATTTGCCTCCTGTGTTTATGCCTCAGCTGAGAGGGGAAGAGAGGAGTATTATTTACCGATCGCCCTAAATCCCTAATGGCCTGCCCCTGGTGCTACTGGAAATAATGATGCCGTTATTGGGTCTGGGGCTGCTATAAATTTATAAGCTTCCACCTCACTGAGCCCCACTGGATTTACTTGGTAATCCTTCTAGGTGTCTTTGATCAGCCCCTCTCCCGGTCCTTGCTGAGGTTTTTACATGCCTCCTCTGCCTTCTAAAATCTCTCTGCCATGCCTTCATCTTCTCCATCACAGATAGATGTCATTAGCCTTCAAGAGTTAAATCCCTTCACTCTGGGTGATCCCAGTTCTGCATATGAAAGCTTTTTTTAAAAAAAAAAAGAATATAAAGTAGGATATTTTAAGGCATTTGAAAACAATCTGATAACATTTTTTCAGCCATGGGTGCAAAATGTAAGTCTACGTTAGAGGGATGATCAAACAGCCAGTGGTATGCTACATTACTTTTAGTTTATTTCTTCTGAATTTATTCAAATATATTTACTGCATATTCATTAAATGAAAGGCAACGTACTGTGCTAGGTGCTTTGGGCAGAAAGGGGTCATGGTAAGAGTTGGGACTCTTATTTGCAAGTGAGAGAACTCTGGATGGAAACAGACATATATTGGATTACAGAGCCCAGTACACCCCAGCCTCAGGGGAGTGGGGATGCACCTGACCCTTTGAAACTGGAAGCCAGGACCTCATGTGTTTGGAACCTGCAATTGCTTCATTTCTTGTCTGCTCATTCTGCAGGTTGACTTATTTGCTTTCATTGCAGACAGGTTTCCTCCACATGGATCCCTAGTTACCAAGTTTCATAGGCGAAGGTTGTCACCCCCTAAGAGGACTAATTCTTTTTTTCCCGTGCAGTTCAAAAAAATCCCAGGAAAAGGAAAAGACCCTTATTGGTGAGGCTCCCTCCCACAGTGACTAACGGGATGGGTAAAAGAGACCATGAGTCATTTTAATCAATGGTGGGGTAAGGGTACGGGGGCAGAAGAATTTCCAAAAGGAGAATGTGATTCCCTAATCAGGGGACCCAGGTCAGGCAAAGATAAGAACACTAGCTACCTTCACAAGGGTGGACCAGATATGGACCTTTTCCTCAAAGTTAGTACGGAGTAGAATACAGATGTATTTAAAGATGTTCTTTTGAAAGGGCCTATATGTTACACTGTAATGCAGACTCAGTTTCCCAAACTTAACAGGCCTGGTGCCAAAGGTGGCTAACCACAGAATGAAACAAGCATAATTAATGAACTAACTCCGTTGGAAGAGCTTTCAGGCACAATTCCTGGTCAATACAGTGGTTGGAGCTGAGCTCTTCTTCTTTCAGGACATGTAGGAAAATAGAGTGCCCAATCCCAAAGGTCTAGCACCTTGATTTTCTCTCTTGTTCTGGATTCCAGACTTACGACTGTCCACATGGCAGCTGCTTCTCCTCTTCAGGACTTGACATTCAAGCCTACTCAAGGGTCAGTACCTCAGTACTATCTGAGGACAACTGGGATTCCAGTCTATCAGAAAAACTGTCTAGATTCCAAGGTTTTATGCCTCCAAAAAATGACTACACTACTCCCCAAACTACTCAGACTAACCCTAAAACTCAGCATAAATGCTATTGTTATATCGCCAGATTGTTTTCCGGCATAACTCTCTCTTTGCATTTGGGAATTTAATGAAAAATAGCTTCATATTATGTTAGAATAAAACTGTTCAAGCTCTCATACCTCATTAAACAATACTGCCAAACTGTTGTTGACATGGAATATATGACTTCAGCCTTTCTCAGGACACTGATAGTCAAACTGTGGTCTGTGGACTGCTGCAGGTTTGGACTGCTGGGCCAGGATGAGACAAACGCAGAACCGGAAGTGAGGTTTTAAAAACTTTAATAACAATTTGGCATTCTAAGCACATCCAAGCATATGATCAATAGACACATTTCCCTGAACAAGGTAGACACCATTTTGGACGTTATCCAACCTGCATATCATGGGAACTGTGTAGTTAATGGTAGTAGGATCACATATCAGTCCAAACTAGACTAGAAGTTAAACAAACAACAAAATGCAAATCAAAACCACAATGAGATGCCATTTGACACCTAGTAGAATGGCTATTTAAAAAAAAAACTACAAGAAAAATAACAAGTATTAGCAAGGATGTGGGGAAACTAGAATCTTTGTACACCGCTGGTGGGAATGTAAAAATGTAGCTTCTGCGGAAAATAGTTTGGCAGTTCTTAAAAAAGTTAAACACAGAATTACAGTATGACCCAGCAATTCCACTTCTAGGTATATACACCCAAAAGAATTGAAAGGAGGGACTCTAACAGATACTTATACATCAATGTCCATACTCGCAATAGCTGAAAGGTGGAAACAAAGCCAACCCATCTGCCTATCAACAGACAAATGGATAAACAAAATGTGATACATACATACAATGGAATATTATTCAGCCTTAAAAAAGAAGGAAATTCTGACACATGCTTCAAGACGGTTGAATCTCGAATTCATTATGCTAAGTGAAGTAAGCCAGACACAAAAGGATAAATTTTACACGATTCCACTGGTATGAGGTACCTAGAATAGGAAAATTCACAGAGACAGAATGTATAATGGGGGTTACTATGGGCTAGAGATTCAGATGAATAGAGTTATTGTTTAATGGCTACAGGGTTTCAGTGTGGGATGATGAAAACGTTCTAAAAATGGATAGTGATGATTATCAAGATACATAAAGCCACTGAATTATATACCTAAAAATGGTTCAAATGGTAAATTTCATGTTATGTGTATTTTACCTAACAATAAAAAATGCACACACCCCTCCCCCCAACAACAATTATTCTTCATCACAATTGTTGTAAATTTCTGTCCTAGTGTGCACATCTCCTAGGGGGTCCTGAATCAAATAAAACTTGCAAAGTGCTGCCCCTCCTTGGAGTTCATAAGGCTTAGACTAACGCTTCTGAGAAACTCCTTCTATTCTTCTCATTTTAAACTCTTAATTTTAACTCAGCATTTCCTAAACGTACTGGACTTCAGAACCCTTTTGCCCCCATATACACCTTTTGCTTTCTCACAAAACACAAAGAAATGCTGAACTCCCAAAGAATGACCGAAACATGGTTTATACTTCCACATCGCACACAAATGAGAGTGAAATAGTCACCACACTTAGGTTGTGGCCCCTAATCTAAAACCGTCAACCTTTGCTTAGACCCTCGGATCAGTTCCCATGCTGACAATGCCAACCTCCAAGGCATACCAGGCTAACAGGAGTCAAACAGCCAGGATCTGGTTCATCTCTGCCTCCCTCTAGCCTCACAATAAGGATACATTTTACATCTGCCTTTATAGGGCTCCCAGTGAAGCCAACAATTTACTAGTCAGAATGACCTCAAGAACAAAGTACCTCATGGTCTAGGGCAGACATGTGGAGGACATTAGAAAAAGAAACAGGCTTTTAGAGGGCAAATGAGAGTGCAAAGCAGGAGCCATATTGATAGGTCCAAATACCATTACCCCTATCATATTTAGAGGTCACAACCTCTCTACTGAGAAGGCGAAAAAGCCAGCAAGAAAGGAAATACCACAAAGTAAAACACCAAAATCAACCTTTGCACTCGTCAACATATACCATGGCCTGAAGTAATTTTAGTATTTAAAATTTTTGGCTGGAGAAAAGTTCACTTAAGATGTTCTGCTGATATTAAAACATATGCGAAAAGGAAGAAGAGGCATGCAGAGTAGGAATTTGAAGCAAAAAAGAGAAATCTGGTGAAAACATCACTGCCACTCTTTTTATTCTTTCAAGTTTATCAGGTTCTTAACCCAAGTCAGGGCCCCCTTAACTATTCCAATTTTTTTTCTATGTAATTCAAAAAAGGTGTGGAGAAAAGATTATCTTCAAATAACTCTAGATTCTCGACTTTGTAATCACGCACAAGTGGAAACCACATTTCATCTTCAAGAAACATTAAAAAAAAGTATATTCAAAACAATAAATTTTCCGTGGATACTGGCTTCCTCTTTCCAAGTTAGTGTTTGGCCTAATTTAGACAATAAATCTAATGGGCAAGTTATCTCTCACAAATAGCACCTAGCACATTCTTGGCATCGGAAAAGAGTTAACACATTGCATATGCCGTTCATGTTCACAAAACAAGATATCTGAGCAAAAAAAGTCACCGGAGCTGGGTGGGGGAGGATGAGCATAGGAATGTAGAGGGCCACCAATGTGGCTGCAGAGGACCCTGTTCTACACGCTCAGAGTTCTGAAGTCGCATCCAGGGGGCCGGAACCAAAGGATGCAAAGTACTAAGATGTTTGGGACTTCACAATTTCTAGCACACTTAATTTTAGCAACGCAGCCCTAATTAGGCCTACCTTAACAGACGTGGGAAAAAAACGGCGTTTAAAACAAGTTCAGTTGACTTGCTGTTCAATGGTAGAGTTTCAGTCTGGGATGATGACAAAGTTCTGAAGATGGATGGCAGTGTGATGGTGGCACAGTAGTGTGAATGCCCCGAATGGTACCGAATTGTACACGCAAAACTAGTTGAATGGCAAATTTTCTGTTGTATATACTTTACCACAAGAAAGGAAAGTTCAGTAACTTCCCAAGGTTACACCGTGCATCTGTGACAAGGCTAAGAGGCGTTCCAGTCTGTCTCAGAGCCTACAGTCTTTCTCTGCATCTCTCGAAAGTAATGATAAAGATGATGGTGATAATAATAAATACTCTCCTCCTCCTCCTCCTCTGCTTGAGCACTCACTTTGTGCCAGACAATATTCTAAGCAATTTATGTGTACTAAATCCCCACGACAACCCTATATGGTAGATATTCTGGTTATCCCTATCCTCCAGATGAGACAGCGAGGCACAGAGAGGTAGTGTAGTTTCCTCAAGGGGACACAGCTGATCAAACCCCAGGCAGTCTGATCCCAGATCCTCTACTCTTCACCGTGTCACTTTACTGCCTCTTGGCATAGAAATTTATATACATAGCATAGAAAGACATAAACCTCATTAGTCTCAAGATAATTCACAAACCAAAAATGTTGATAGGTTATAAATAATGTTTAGATGGGTCAATCAACTTTAGTTTACACAAAGTCTCTGAGGAAGATACTCTAAAGATGGCCTCACTGTTGCCTTCTAGAAAGTGTGCCATGTGGCTCTGGGCCATGCTCCCCTGGTACTGCCCGAACCACGGCAGAAGTAACGTGTACACCCAGCTCTGTGTTCCCTGGTGAGAGTCTAGGACTTATTTTTCCACTGTATCATGAGCTCTCACACACGAATTCATGCTCACACGTGTACCCACGATTTTAGGATTAGCACTATGACCAGTATATGTCTTCAGTAAGCTTTTCTTAGTTCACTTAGAATAGTTTATTTTTTTTAATTTTTTTTTAACGTTTATTTATTTTTGAGACAGAGAGAGACAGATCATGAACAGGGGAGGGTCAGAGAGAGGGTGACACAGAATCTGAAACAGGCTCCAGGCTCCGAGCTGTCAGCACAGAGCCCAACGCGGGGCTCGAACTCACGGACCGTGAGATCATGACCTGAGCCGAAGTTGGCTGCTTAACCGACTGAGCCACCCAGGCGCTCCAGAATAGTTTAAATAATATCGCTATTATCTGTTCTTCAAAGGTTAGCTCTCTCACCATCCAGTTCTCCAGTCTTTGCCAATGGTAACTTTTCACCTTTCCAGTCTCTTCTATTATAATTCAACATCTTCAGGGTTTCTACTGTTCTTGGGGGACAATTTTGATCATGTATATTTTGCTAAGAAATCGTCCTTTTCTGTTGGTTTTCAAACCTCTTGCCACAAATCTTACCACAGATTTGTTTATACACGTCTCAAAATGATTTTAATTTTTCTTCTGTCTTTTGCTTTGCCATTTCTTTCTTTTTTTTTTTTTTTTTCAAATCTTCGGTTTGCATTCTCTTGCTCTCATGTTTTATCCTTAATTGGGCTTGCAAGGAGTTTAATCTATTTTATTGATCTTTCCAAAGGACTAGCTTTGGGATTTATTTATCCATCATTCTATCCCTTTATTATTTTTTTAATTTTAATGCCAGCATAGTTAACATACAGTATTATATTAGTTTCAGGTGTGTATTATATCTATCCCTTTAATTAATTAATTCATGTTTTAAAAGATTTTAAGAAACATCTACACCCAACATGGGGTTGGAAATCACAACCCTGAGATCAAGAGTCACCTGTTCTGTGACCAAGCCAGCCAGGTGCACCTAGATCCTTAATTTAAACTTTTATCTATTAATTCTCTCTTACTAACGTTTTTTTCTCTAATTTTTATTTTGTGTATTTCCTAAGTAATAAGTTGCCCTGTTTTTTCTTTATTCTTTAACAAAGAATAAGACACTTCCTCTGAGTACAGCTTTCACTACACTTAGAAGTCCTCATAACAAAATGTTTTTTACCGATTTCTTCCCCAATAACTTTACTTCTTCTTTGATTTCCTTTTTGATTCCCAGGGTTATCGATGAGAGAGCTTTGGAATTTCCAAGTGGATAAGGTTTTTTCAAAATTGCTTCTTTCTATTCTCATCACATCACAACCAGGGAGAGCACCCTGTTAAATCTCCCTCCTGTCCTTGAGTATTTGAAGGTGTTTTTGTGGGTAAGAGCATGATTCAGGAGAAAGGCAACAGTATTAAATGACTGGGGACATTTACCTGGCTATTTTTATTGACTGACTATGATCTTTGCAAAGTTGACATGAAATCAGTTCACACAGCAATTGTCCTCCAGGATATCTACTATGATATGATGAGAAAAAGCATGAGATTTGGAATTTAAAACTCTTGTCTCTTCCCTTTGTAGGCCTGGGTCTCAGTTACCTGATCTATATAATGTAAATCATGCTTGCTGGAATCACAATATTATTAGTGAGAAAATTAAATAACCTGGTGTAATCTGTCTACAGAGCCTTCCTGAAAGTCATCAAAATACTGCCTTTAAGAAGCAGCTCTCCACAGCCCTGGTAGACGAAGAAAACCCTCCAAATGGGGACTGTGTCTTGTCAGGTGCCTGGGACCACACGGTGTGGAGAAACGGACATACCACTGCATGGACGTTACACACACCCTTGTATGTTCCACACACCCCAGAGGATTCTAGAAAAAGGCGGTCATCCCCGACCAAGTGGCTTTGAAGCAGTTAAGTGTTTTTAATTCCCTTAAAACACTGTATGAATGTGCAGAAGCAGGAGAGTGGCGGGGGGGGGGGTGGGCATGGAGAAGGAGACTTAAAGCAATTTTGCTGTTATACTCAGCACTGTAGCGAGTATTTTTGAAACTAAAGACTGATTGAGAAGGACATCAAAAGAGTTTGATTTGTTTGATGTTTGGACATATACACATGATGCAGATAGCTGCTGGATTAATGATGACCGTCTGTACGCCAGATGGACGGTGACTGTGTCGAGACATCTGACTCAGCACCATTTGAAAAGCAGATTAAGGTAAAACCATCCTAATGCAGATGATCCCCCCCCCATGTTTAAGGGTACAACATTCTATTGTTAGTTAAAATCATTCAACAAACTACAATTAACTTTTAAGACCTCTTCTTTCTGTGTTAATACCATCATGTAAGAATCAGAAGTGGTGATATAATTGGCTGGCCCGTTTCTGTGAGGGGGTAAGACTCTTTTAGGACAGGCAGTAGGACGTGGCGAACAGCCCTGACACTGAGAGGGAGAGTCCGGTATAACACGGCAGCTGGCCTGTAGATTTACATAATCATTTTATATTTGATATTGGTAAAAGCTTTTAATCTGAGTACATGGACAAGCAAAAAGAAAAAAAAAAACATAATCCCATCCTCCCACATTTTTTTTAATGCTTATTTATTTTTGAGAGAGAGAGAGAGAGAGAGAGAGAGAGAGTGCAAGCAGAGGAAGGAGCAGGAGAGAGGGAGACACAGAATCCGAAGCAGGCTCCAGGCTCCGAGCATTCAGCACAGAGTCCGATGTGGGGCTCGCACTCACCAACCGCGAGATCATGATCTGAGCCCAAGTTGGACCCTTAACTGACTGAGCCGCCCAGGTGCCCCCCAGAACGTTCTTTTAAGGCATTTATCCCACTAAAATTTCTTTATATTTCTTTTGCTAGCTTTTCTTCATAAGAAATACAAATGACCAATAAATATGTGGGAGAAATTTCAACCTACTGAAAAAATTTCAATGCAAATTAAGACAACAGCATAAGAATAGTTTTACTATCAGATTGGCCAAGATGAGTACAAACAAGAAGGTCCAGTGTTGGGGAAAGTATGAAAAAGTTGGTAGGCCCGCTATGCAGCTACCAAGAGTGTAAATCGCTTCTATACTACCTTTCAGGGGTGATTTAGAAATAAGTGCCAACTTGTTGTGATGAGTACCAGGTGTTGTATGGAAGTGACGAATCACTAAATTCTACACCTGAAACTAATATCACACTGTATGTTAACTAACTGGAATTTAACTAAAAACTCAGGAAGAAAAAAAAAAGTGCCAAAAGCCTTAGGATTTTAGATTCTTTGGCTTTGGCAATTTCCGCTCTGGCAATTTCCCCTATGTTCTAAAGACATAAACATGAATCATTCACAAAGATTTTTTGTAAATGAGGGTCCATTGCAATGTTGTTGCAAATGAAAAATTGAAAACATAAATGTTCAACGACAGGGGATTGTTTAAATAGAACTGTACTTCTATTGGAAACTATTGTGGTATATGCTCCTGTTGGTATATGCTTATGTTAGGCACTAAAATGATTTGAGGTATCTGGGCAGTTTAATCCTGAAGTACGAAGTATACAGATACTTTAAAAGATGATTATAAAAACTAACTTAGAGTTCAATACTCAGAATAAGCATTATTAGCATTAGTATAATTTTAAGTGATTTTTAGTAAGTAGATAAATAATTTTTCCTCTTTCTAAAAATTCTTTTGAATGTTTGAAGAGGCGGCTTATTCACATGTTTAAAAAAATATACAAAATGCTTCTGTCTTGCAGTCTTCTAGATTCCCACTCCCAAGGCAATGGATATTTCCAGTTTCTCGTATATTTTTCCAGAAGGATCTTGTGTGTATACAAGTCTATTTACATATATTCAACCTCCTCTCCCACCTTTAAAAAAAAAAAAAAAACCAATGTAGGTACACCTTGTTTTTTAAAAATGATATTAATCAACAGATAAAGAATGCCATCATTTTTTATGACTATCCGGTATTCTATGGTATGAGTGGGCCAAAATTAGGGTAAAAATAATTTATTGCCCAAATCGAGACACTTTTGAAAGGGATGCTACTACTGATTATAGTGAAACAGCACACATAAGCCAGGCTGTGCATAAGCAGGGCTGTCTCAGACAAACCTAGACGTATGGTCATCCTATCCATAAATGAGCACAGCTTATTAACCAGTTCCCTTTGTGATGGAACTTAGGTTTTTTCCAATTACTTGCTAGAGCAAAAAGTGCTGCTATAAAAACCTGACATATGTAAATTTCACACACGTGGGAGTACATCTGTAGGACAGAATCCTTAGCAGTGAAATTGCTTAGTCAAAGGACAGCTGCATTATTTTTATTTGATAGATATTTCCAGATTGTCATCCAAAAAGGTAATTATTTTAGGGTGCCCGGGTGGCTCAATTGGTTGAGTATTCGACTCTTGATTTCAGTTCACGTCATGATCCCAGGATCACGGGATTGATCCCTGCATCAGGCATCACGCTAAGCATGAAGCCTACTTAAGATTCTCTCTCCCTCTCTCTCTCTCTCTCTCCCAATCTTTCTCCCTCCCTCCCCCATTCACACACACTCTGCCCCTCCCTGGCTCATGCTCTCTCTCTTTCTCAAAATAAATAAACATTTTAAAAAGAATTATTTTCATTTTTTCTGAAGCATTGCTTTATAGTAAGATGAAACAATTAACTATAATTTATTTGATATAAACTAATATGTATATATTTAATATAAGTTAATATTTAATAATAATTTATTAATTAAATAAACTTGTAAAATTAAATAATGTGAAAAATGTAGATTTAGCAAGTTAAAAGCGTTCTTTCTTTTTTTTTTATTTTTAATATTTATTTATTTTTGAGAGAGAGAGAGAGAGAAAGACAGAGCATGAGCCAGGGAGGGGCAGAAGAAGAGGAGACAGAATCTGAAGCAGGCTCTCCAGGCTCTGAGCTGTCAGCACAGACCCCAATGCAGGGCTTGAATTCATGAGCTGTGAGATCATGAGCTGAGCCGAAGCCAGATGTTTAACCGACGGAGCCACTCAGGGGCCCTGCAAGTTTGAAGCATTCTTAATCATAAACACATATAGAAACACAAGATTGGGAGTAATTAACATTGAGCATACTTAGACCACATAGAAGTTTCAGGAACAAACCCCACAAGAAACGGTGCCAATGAACAGATTAGGCAGTTAGAGGGTTCAAGGGTTCGAACCCACAAACCGTGAGATCATGACCTGAACCGAAGTCAGACGCTTAACTGACTGAGCCACCCAGGCGCCCCAAGTTAGTTTTCATTTGAAGTCAGTAAGTGACAAGAAATGGCTGACAGAAGCCTGTCTTTTTTTCTTTTCAGGGAACAAACGGTTCTGAAAAGGCAGCTCTAAGACTTCCGGGCAGCTATTGTAGTGCCCACAGTATCTGTTACAGCTGCTGGACCTGAAACCCAAAAGTGGCAGGGAAATCTCTGGTGAGGGCCAACGGGCTCGAGTGTCCGCTAAAACGGGGCCATCTCAACACCGCAAGAGGCAGATACACGCTGCCTCCAGGATGGACTCATTGTTGCTTCGTGTATAGAGAAGCTCTGGCAGACAAGCCACGGATTCTTTCACTTATTAAATGAAATCCACACCTGCCAAAATATGTTTTAATAAATCTCATATATTCAGGCCTTAACCTTAAACCTCTTCCTACTATTCACAAGACATTCCCAATATGAGCTTTAATATCTACCACATAAATCTGTATGCCAAGAAGTTACAAAACCAACTACAGAGTGGTCTCAAATGTATGAGGGAGGATTTCTACGGATGCTTTTGTAAGAATTTCATATCCACACGATGAAACACCATTTGAAAATTATTTCCAACGACTACACACCAAAATGAGTACAATTTTTAATTTCTGAACTTGTAATGAGCATGTGAATCCATAGCACAATGCTGGCACATAATAAATATTTCCTGAATGATTGAATTTGGGGTAAAACAGACATTTACCTATTAAAACGGCACCTGATGACATAATACAGAGTTAACAGGCAACACTGTGCTTTCTCAATTGTAATTCCCTTAAAAATCAAGATGTTGGGGGCATTTGGATGGCTCAGTCGGTTAAGGCACCGACTCTTGATTTCAGCTCAGGTCATGACCTCACCGTCTGTGAGATCCAACCGGGCATCGGGCTCTTCGCTGACAGCGCAGGGGCTGCTTGGGATTCTCTCTTTCTCTGCCCCTACCTCACTTGTTCATGCTCTGTCTCCAAATAAATAAATAAACATTAAAAAAAAAAAAACCAAGATGTTAAAGAAATGCTAATCTTGTCAGTATCCTCACACTTAAAGCAGTAACAACAGCTACTAGTCATGAAATGATTACATTAGTCTTACGTGGATGGAAATTCAGGCTGTTTCCAATCTTCTACTTCATACTATGCTATAATAAATTGTGTGTGTGTGTGTGTGTGTGTGTGTATGTGTGAGAGAGGAAAAGAGAGACAGAGAGAGAATGAGAGATTTCATACAAGTGGGAGTGCATCTGTAGTATAAAAATCTTAGAAGTCAAATTGTGTTAAGTATTTAAAAGACATTATTATTTTGTTCTCACAACAGCCCTATAAGGCGGGCTGAGTTGCTCCTCATACGTGGACAAGAAAATTAAATCGAAGGTTCAGAGCGGTGGAATGATTTCCCCTCAGTCCTAGAGCCAGCAAATGGTAGAGCTGGAGTTCTAACCCAATCCTCGATGTCCTGCCTGTTCCACTCCTTTACAGTCTCAAAAATGTTTTCCCATAAAGTTCCAAACAAAGAGCATCATAGAGGACTCAAGCCACACTTGAAGTCTTGAGAGTTTAAACTCAACAAATTAAAACAATGGCAGCAGTGATGGTTAAGCAGATAGGTTTGGGGCTGTGCTAGTCCCCCAGCGATGGGGCTAGAACCTACGATATGAAGACAGACTCTGATGGATAACAGGGAAATCTGGGCCGGTCCTCCCACACACCCTGAACACATTGTGCCTTTTTAAAACTTCCACTCAATGATCCTTGCAGTACAGGTCCCACCTGTACTGTACTTAAGATCTGGCTGGAATAAAGCTAGTTTAATCAAACCCCTGGTACCTCCTGCCTCCTGGGGTTGCTTTATAAAAAAGAGGTCTGTTTGTTCAATTTGGCACAAATTGCCTCACCAATGGCATATAAGAAAGATTTGTCTTCTTAATTATGTTATATATGGGAGCGTATAGCAAAGGTTCAGGACTCAACATTTTTCAAATAGGTCTCAAAGCTCATGACCGAATAGCCATTAGCCTGTAAAATCAAGTATCCTGCCCTACGCATTCATAGCGCTTCACATGTGCAAAGTGTGTATTACAACTTTCTTGAAGGGACTTGGCGATAGGTCTCAAAAACTTTAAAGATGTGGGTTTCCTTTGTTCTTTGGACAGTTGGAATTTGCTCTAAAAAGGGTCAGAGAAAAAAGAAAAGATTTATGTACACTATTTTTTCATCACAAGTTTGTTTATAATAACAGTGGAAAGAACTCAAATGCCTAACAAAAAGGGTACACTTAAATAATAACATTGTACGTCCATGTGGGGAAAAATTATACAGCCATCGAAATGGTGTTTTCAAAGAAAACGACACAGACAAATCCTCATCAGCAAGGACAAGGGAAAATGAAAGACAGAAAACTGATACGCAGTGTAACATCAACCCTGTCATCTGTATACATAGATACATACAGAGAAAAAACTGGAAGACTGATCCAGAATGCTAAAGATCTGAGTGGACTATTACGCATAATTTTATTTCCTTTCAAGTATTTTTTTATTTTTCTGTTTATACATAAAATGTAGATGTTATGATTATACATTACAGTTAAATCCAGAAAAAGATAACAAATAGTATTTTTTAAAGGCTTAAAAAAATGTTTATTTGCTTATTTCTGGGAGAGACCGCACAAGCTGGGGAGGGGCAGAGAGAGAGAGGGAGAGAAAGAATCCTAAGCAGGGTCCGCACTGTCAGCACAGACCCCCACACAGGTCTCGGTCTCACAAACCGTTAGATCATGACCTGAGCTGAAATCAAGAATTGTACATTTAACTGACTGAGCCACCCAGGCGCTCCTTAAAAAAGAATCTTTACATAGGTTGTTGATACTATTGACATTCTCAGCTATGAGCTGTCTCCAGTTACAGCCAAGTCAAACAGGCAGCACTATTTCTCTTTTGCTTTCTGCAGTCTGACCAATTCATCGCTTATAGGTATTATCACCAGTGTAGGAAGAGGGAATGAGGTAGTAAAACTCAAAGCCAGCTTTTTCAGTAGGACAGAGTGATTGCCATACATTTGTTTGGAGAAGACTTGAAAGCCCAGAGTGACTGAAGTTAGAGATTTCCTTTATCTATATAACCTCTGATGTCTAAATTATTCCATTACTGCAGACAACCATATCTTGGTCTCAAGGAATAAAAACCTCTTCAACTAAGAATTTCCATGACGTCACTGAATGGCAATAGCCCCTGTGAAGTGCCTGCCTCCTCCTATGTGAATGCTCTCATCTGTCTCTTCCTTCCATCTCCTGATGCCTCATAACTAGAAAGTCCTTAACCAACCAGAGATTCACTTAACTAGGTCCTTCCCTGCTTTTAAGCCAAAGTCCTATTTAACTTTTAAGATACTGAAATCAAAACCCAAAATCCGTGTGGCAATATTCTGGTAATCCACTGTCACAAACTCTAATTCCAGTTCATTTCAGTCTGATCTTGTATTCTTCCTTTCTGTGTTCTCTTGTCCTTGATTATAAAATAATCCATTTCACATTATTTTCCTTAACTGTACTCGTTTAAAATTTGCTACTAAGAGCCTTGTTTTCTTTTGCCAGAATGCCTTCTCTCATGGACCCTTTGTATCTACTTCCCTGCCAAATCCCTTCTCACTCAAATTCTACTTTTAATCTTCCTCCATTAAGACGTCTTCTCTTTTCTTTCTCTAAGTAAAAAACCAGGACTGTATCAGTTATGGACTATGCATTTTTAGGCATTGAAAGGGAGTAGAACACCAATTCTAATGGTAATCTACCTAAATCCAGTACATGGCTAATTGTCAAATATTTGCTTCTCTCTGATTCTAAACCCACAAACTGTTAAGTATCTCTATATTATTTATAATCATTTGAGTGGGGCATTTGCAAGATCACTTTTTATGAATCTGAGGTGACGCTAATTATGTTACATTTGCCGATGGAGCTGCTTGGGAAAGTTTGACCGAGGTGAATTCAGCTCGGCAGCTGAAGTTTCTCTCTTTCTTTTGTCATCACAGCTCACACTCACTCTCTCCAGCTGCTCTTACCCCTACCAACAAGCCAACCAATGAACATTTCTGAGAACTGTCCCTTTCATCTTTCATTCGGGCTTAGCTAGAAGTCATTACATCTGAAAATATTACCAGTGTCAGTTCTATTACTAGTTTACTATAAAAGCAAGGAAGTATATAGCACCCAAGATAGGAATTTTAGGCTCCTATGAATACCTACTTGGGGTAGGGGTGACTTTTTGCGGTGACAATGGTGTTTCAGCGTTCCTGACATCAAGCCACACAGGAGCCATCTGTATTACCTTCCTGCTAGGCCAGGCTCCACTCTGGAGACCCACTGTAACTCTTTTCGTTACCTTTAGTGATATCTTGGAAAATCCAGTGCCCTGTTCCATGGTCCAACACATCATCCATCCAGCTCTCTCTCTCATGCTCAAAATGCACTGGTTCTTGAACTTCATAACAAACTTCAAACCCCTCGATCACTCAATGGAACATGTTGGCTCCACTATAAATTTGTGACTTCTAAACCCAGTTGAGTCCTTGCCGAGAGCACTTTCCCGTTCCCCTCAGCAACAAATCCAAGCTCCCACATCTCTCTTTGTGTGTTTGTGCAACCAACCTCCTTCCTCATCAAGGTCATCCCTTCCTATCTTCTGAGACATCATTCCATCTAGTTTACCCTCTCTCCTCTCTCTTTTTTTTTCTTTTCCTCACCAGTATTGTCCTTGTCCTATAAACAAGATAAAACAGTCCCTGCCCTATAGAAAAATCCTCCATGGACTGTGGGTCTCCCTCAGGTTAACACCCATTCTCTCTGCTTCCCTCGCAGCTTTCATGGCTGTAAGCATTGTCGCCAGTAACAGTCTTTATTTCTCTCCTCCTTTTTGAGCCCCTGACAACTTGACTTCAATTCCCACCATCTGGTATAAGTGTTCTTAAGGTCAACAATCATGCCAATCCAAGGGAGACTTTTCAGTTCTTACAATGGGCTGATTCACTGCCTGTGTTGGACAGAGTCATTAACTTTTTCTTCCTTGAGACATTCTCCCTCCTGTTGATGCAATCATACTCCACTTTCCAATATTTCTCTGTCCCCTTTTCTCAGTCTTCTTCCTGAGTCCCTTTTTCTCCCTGTTCTGGAACTGATGGTTTCCCCCACTCATACCCCATGGCTGATTTCTCTTCTTGGTCTTTTCTTGGGCCATACCATTCATCCCTGTGGTATTTACCTTTGCTGGAACCATTATAATTCTTGAATCCTTCAAGACTTCCTGCAGGACATCATTTATGCTACGAAATGTCCCGAGAATGGTCACTGTTACAGATGGTGCTGAATGACAATTTCCTACCTTCCTTGGTGCTAAGGTCCACAATCATGATTCGTCCTGTCTACAGAATGTCTGCCTAAGTGTAAGCATGCGAACGAAAATAAATATGGGTTTATAGCTGCCCCACTACAACATAAATGCAAACCATATCACCTACGAAAAAGAGGGCTGAATGGAACAAAAGCGAGGCTTAAACTTCAGATTCAACAGCTCCTGTTGAAACCATGGAATCTCTATAGTGATTAAGCAGAGGTGAGGCCACATGTTCTGATCATTTATTTAACCATGGGAGACAGGGGCGCCTGGGTGGCGCAGTCGGTTAAGCGTCCGACTTCAGCCAGGTCACGATCTCGCGGTCCGTGAGTTCGAGCCCCGCGTCGGGCTCTGGGCTGATGGCTCAGAGCCTGGAGCCTGTTTCCGATTCTGTGTCTCCCTCTCTCTCTGCCCCTCCCCCGTTCATGCTCTGTCTCTCTCTGTCCCAAAAATAAATACACGTTGAAAAAAAAAATTTAAACCCCATGGGAGACAAAGATTTCCTAGAGTTATAAACAGAATGCCTCAGGTAAGAGCTTTGCTTAAGAATCTTGGTTAAATCATAGAATGGCTATAGGATTGTAAGTGCCAGGCAGGCTTACCATTTTCCAGTGTTCAAGAGGATGCAGTGTATCTCCTATTTTCTGGGAGTCTCAGAGTATGTTGTCAAGGGTACTGCAGTATGTTACTGAGACACATCCATGACACCCATGCCTAATATCACACACGGGGACCTGATGCCACAACACCAGCCTGCAAACCTGTGGCTAATGCTGTGCGACCCTCAGCTGTCCTCTCAGCCATGGAGCTACGATGGCTGCTTGTCTTCTCCTTTCCTCACTGAAGAAAGATTCAGTTGTAATAGCAAGAGAAATGCAAAGTAGATTAAATGGTGTGGGGACTTTTATGCATAAACGCTTTCCTGATGATGGGGAAATCAACAGGTTCTTCTTCAATGGTGAATTTGATGCACAGCCAGAATTGAGAATTGCTTTTAGTGGCATTTTTGGAGTCCTTATTATGTATGTACCATGATCTCTGAAACTCTCCCCAGTACTGAATATGGCTCTGGGCTTTACTACCTTGACAACCCATCTCCAGTAATCCGCATATGTATGATATCTTAATTATTCTACTTGGTAAGCACCACGTACTGTAGTTAATGTGTTCAGGTTTTGAAAAAGTCCTAGATTTCAGCTGCATCTTATTTTATAATTTCTCATTGAGGGCAGGCAGACCCTTTTATTCCTTTGCTTCCTATTTCCAGGTAGAGGGGGCTCCATGAGAATAATGCTCCTGGGCACTTTTCTGTCATCCTGCTCATGAGCTATCTGAGTGCCAAGAAAAGGAGAAGAGACAGCATTTTCAGCCAAGCCTCTTGGCGAGAAGTTTGCTTTCTCTCCTCCTCCCCACTATAAGTTTTACAAGCCCACCTCCTTCAGGGGAGGCCCGTTTTGTGGGTTCTCTGTGGGGCTGGCTGGCTAAGTCCAGCTTAGTCGGGGCTGAAACAGTAGCAAGCACACTTGCCAGGCCAAAGTCATGGTCCTCAACCTAGTTCCTATCAGTAAGAAAGTGAGCATTCTGACCTTTGACTAACTTCTACATCACTCAAGTGGGGTAACAGGTGATAGGGCATCATTATAATGCAAAACAAAACCAATTATTAAACAATATCTATGCTGGTTAGGGTTCAGATATTTACACAGTTGATTCTTTTCTATTTTCCCTGGTGGAGAATTCCTATTTTAGTACAATGTTAAAAAGCACAGCATTGTTTTCTTAATTACTTAGAACATTTCTCTATTACATTCAGTGTGTATTTTCATTACACCAATATCTAGAAGGTCAACGGGATGAAGAAGTGGCAACACAAACACAAATAGACCAAAAAAAAAAAAAAAAGGAGAAAAATTTAGTGAGATTGCCAAAGAGCCAAGACAGGCAGGATAACCTGAGTAGAAAGTAAACATGTCTCAAAGACCTAGAATTTGGGAAAACACTTTTAAATGTTTATTCTTGCAATCAATTTCAGAGTCAAGCATTGTCTTTCAACAGTTCTTTACTATTCATAGGAAATGCCAACACCTAGAATGTAGTCTAGCTCTATTTTATGACAAAGAAGACAATTTACATTTGACTAGATGCTAGAATGTCCATAGACATTTCATCAACATTTGGGCTCATTTTAGCAACATCATATTTTTCTTACTCAGTCTTTCTGAAGAAAAGCCAGAAGAAATAATCCATTTTTGAGTATTTTTCTAACATTGGCATTTGAAGATATTTAGGTCCAAAAATAAGTAGAACATTATGTCACCACTGTTTTGAATACACAAACTCAGTGTTCGTATGGGTCAAATTCCATGACACCCCTTTGCAAGGGACTGTGCAATTCTTGTCCTGTCATTCCGGTGTTTCAAATAGTGCATGAGCAGGACCCAAGGCTGAGTAGTCTTAACACTCTTTCCTACAAAAATTATTTTCAGGTCACGTGATTTATCGTACAGTGATAGGAAAGCTTTCTATGTGGTGAGTCTGTAACTTCGTGATCACTTTTAGTTGTAAATACCGGATCTTGATGACCATTTATTCTCAATGCCTATGTTAAGTAAATGTCGGAGCTGCAAATCTTAAGGACATTACCTATAAAGTGAAACAAACTTGTAATCATTTCTGAGGCCACTTAATTATGGAGTTTTAAAAAAGGGCAATGTATTATTACTGCACAGAGCTAGATATCTGTCCAAAGATAAACATAGAAAGACCTGGGTTCTAATCATGCTTTCCTACTTACTGGTGACCCTGGGTGAGCTACATAATCCCTCTAATGCCCACGTTTTTCACCTGTAAAATGTGATGAAACATATGTACCAGGTTTTCCTGAGAAATAAATGAGATGATTTAGGTATAGCACTTAACTCAGCACCCAGCACCAAGCAGGTAGTCAAAAGTATGGACTCTGGAATTTAATTCTGGCTTATCACTATAACTTATCACTACGGTTGCTGCTGCTGTTCAGCTTGTCATGATTATTATTGAATAAATGTCTCACTTAGTTGGCTGAGAGCAAGTCAAAAGCACATCACCTTTATAAAGCTAACACTAACACTGAGCACCCAAAACATGCCAGGCACTGTTCTGAGGGCTTTGAATGTATTAACTTATTAATCCCGAAAAGATCTCTATTTTAACATTAGCCTTTTTACAGCATAATGTATGAGGAAACCTGTGCTCAGACAGGCTTAGCATCTTCATCATGCACACACTACGAGTGGCTAAGGCAGGGTCCAAATCCTGGCACACCCTACCCTTAGCGTGAGCATTCTCTCTTCCACCCTCTGTGCATATCCATCAGTCTTGCCTTGTGCTGTGATGGACCGTCTGACAGAGCCCTTGGGAGTTCCCCAAACTTGGTGAAAGGAAGAACAGGTTCAATAACAGAGAAGCCAGAGTATGTGGACAACTTTGCAACTATTCTGATGGGCACTCTGGGGCACTCATGAGAGCATTACTGGTTAGAATCAAAGAATTGTAAGACTGGCAGTGGTTGAGTCGTTACCGTGGAGCTATCCAGCCTGAGCTTGAAGGGCTTCAGTGATGAGGCAGTGATCAATTTCTGAGGCACTTCAATCCATTTTTGGATAACTCTAAATGTGACAGAAAACCCTTTCTTGTCTCATGCCAACATGGTGTTCCCAATGATTTCTCCTCATTGGTTCTAACTCTGTTTCCATGAAACTAGCTACATCACACTCAGACTGTCCTCCACACAACTCTCCTTCAATATTGTGCTATTTCCTCGTGTCTCCTGTCTTCTCTTTCCCACACTCAAAGCCTCACAATTGCTTCCATCCATGTGGCATGGCCTTTGGTGTCCACTCCACCAGGGATCTCCACTTTAGCAGCTAACTGTTAGGGGATGGAATGAGACTGACATTGGTTTGAACACCGGCTCTGCCTTACTACTTCTGTGACTTGAGGCAAGTTTCCTTAACTGCCAAACAGGAATAAGAATATCTATATGATAAGCAACAGGGATTAAGAAATCCCCAAGAATTTTTAAGAAACTCCCGAGAACTTAGTGCCATGCCTGGTACACAGTACATATCCCAAGATGTTAGCTGCTCATAGTTGTTGTGAGACTGCAGGAGCACAAGTGGGAATGAGTCCCCCACTCTGGTCCAGAGTCAGGACAGCACAGGCAGAGCCAGAAAGACACTCTGATTCCTAAGTTCCCATCACACACATCATAACCCAGTTCCGGGAATGAGAGCCAACATGCCTGCCTCTCCCTTTCCCAACGTTACTTACCTGGGATTTGGAGATTTAACTATTTACCACTTCAAGCGTACTAATGATAACAGATACCTGAACTGTGTCAAACAGGATGGAATTCTTCTTAGTGAAAGATATGAAAACTACGTGATGAGAAACCATGAGATGAGAAATTCTGAAAACTACAGGCGTCTGTTTGGATCAATGAAAACAGACACTAGACGAATACCATGTTGGAAAACAAAAATTACAGAAGTAGCTAAATCCCCCCCCCCCCCCCGCTCCTGGGAGTTAAGTTACTTCTAACCTTCTTTCCAAGGATGTGAACCCATAATGAAAAGCAATGGAGTCATTATACATAAACTAAGGAAACTGTGGCTCAGATGGCTGATCCCAGAACAGGATGGCAGCAACTCAAAAATCACTGCAAACCCACTCAAGCTCTTGGACACTGCCAACACAGAACTGTCAAGTCATTTCCACCACTTTATCCAAGGTCTAATCTGGGGACATTCTTTATTCATATATTAGTATCTTATTTAATAGGAACTATTAACCCTTCAAGTAATTCAGATTTCCTAAAGACTCGACAGGGCTTATAGTGAAAACTGATATTAGTCATGCTAACACTATTGGAGTCATTGTGAAGTTTCAGAAATGGAACATATTTTCTTTGAGGACAAAGCAGGGATCATCTCTCTCTCTGTATCCCCTCTCCTTCCTCCCCCCCACCCACAGAACCTAGCACAGATTTTAACCATAGTATGTACTCAATAAACCTTTTCTGAATAAATGTTCCTGAATTGCACCAAAGCAGGCCCTTATTTTTCATCATAATGACCTTGAGCCATAGGGCTTATGTGAGAACCAGGAATCCTCTCTACAGAAAGTTGGAAATAGCCTCCATCTGAGTTTTATTCCCAGTTCTGTTGGATGAGCAGATGGGTGAGAGAAGCCTCTGGAGTCCGCCACCTGAATTCTAATCCCAGGTCTACCATCTTGGGGAAGTTACCCGATATCTCTCTGCACCCCTTTCCTTAACTGTTCAATGGGGATAATAGTATTCGTGATAACTCTTAGGATCCTTATGAGAAGTAATTGAAATAACATATAAAATACTTAAGGAGAGCTTTTGGCCTACAGTGAGCACCCAGTATAATGTTACTACTGTTCTATTATTTGCTAGTTGAAAGGCCTGGGGTAAGCCACTCAGCCACTGTGCTTCACCATTTTCTCGTGTGTAGAACACAGTGTAATATGGTGTAAAGGTCCCCCTGCTCTAGGACAGAATGAAGAGGACTGCTAAGGACTCCAGCACTCCTGACCTACAGGGAACGAACAGGAGGCCCTGGATGGAAAAGTTTCTGATTGTTGGTACGAGAATGCAGAAGTAGGCAAAACATCATTCTTCTGTTTCCATCTCTCATATAGACATCTTAGGACTTAGGTAATAAAATCTGATGATACCTGGTTAGTATGAGGAGAGCTGCTATGTATTACACTTGACTTGAAGCTGGGTGGTTTATAAGGAGGGAAGTTGGAACGCCACTGTGTGATGCATTCACAAGCAAAGTGGTGCATTTCTGCAGGATGGCAGGAGGGAGGTGCTATTCTCCAAAGCAAAGCTGCTTTTCAACCATTGACTCACTGGGTTTCTGAAAATATCCCCAGAATTTCTCAGTAAACTATATTGACTTAGAACAATGGAGACAAGAAATTTGCTCTCGTTTTGGTATCTGTCACTATGAGTAATTGAATTCTACCTTTTTGTACAGGAAAAATAGTAAAGTCTGTCTGCGAGTATCTGGGCTGGTGACCTGAATTTGGTGGATACTCCCTTTTCTTTACAAGCTCTTTGTGGGCACCACGTTTCTGCAGTGTGGTGGTTACCATGTTCACCTCACAAGCTCTTTGTGGGGCTTTGATTATCCATGTTCAGATATATCCCGGGAGGGAATAACACACATAGAGCATGGACATCAGGAGACTGAGAGCTTACTGTAGACCCACACGGTGCTGGCCACTTTATGTATATCATCTTTTATCCATACAACAGTCCCTTGAACGTATTACCACTAAGTTTCACAGATCAAAGACACTGAGTGTTGTAAGGTGTATGACTCACTGTCACAAGTGATGGCATTGAGATTCGAACTAAGGTCTAGATAGTCCATAGTTCATGCTATAAACTTTCCACTGCTAAAGGTGGAAGATAAAACTTCCCAACTTAAAAACACTGAAGTTTACAAGACCCTCCTTTCCAGTGTTCCATCTGGAGAGGAAAAAAGATCTATCTTCATTAGAAATGGTGCTGTTCGGGACACCTGGGTGGCTTAGATGGTTGAACGTCTGACTTCAGCTCAGGTCATGATACCACGGTTTGTGAGTTCAATGCTGTCAGCTCAGAGCCTGCTTCAGATCCTCTGTCCTACTCCGCTCACACTCCTCTCTCTCAAAACTAAATAAAAACATTAAAAAAAAAAAAAGAAATTGTGCTGTCCAACTTCATCTAGTTAGGAATGCTATAATTAGGGAATTACGTCCTTTCATAATACACTGCCAGTGTAATGTTACTGCCCATGGCATTCTGAAGATTTTTCTATCAAATGTCTATCAGTTCTGGTAAAAGGGAAAGCAAGAACCACCCTCCCACACAATGGCCCAGAAAGAGCAATGTTTTCTCCCTAGGTACAGACATTCAAATATTTACATAATATGAAGGTAATTCTGTCAAACCCTTAGACCCACAAAAAACCTAAAGTTTCCCATTTTAAATGTTTCTACACCAACGATCATGGTCACAGTGGAATATGTAGTAGTCCAATACTAGGGGTAACAATCTTAAATTTAGCCACAGATTTTGCTATCTGACTGCACAATTTATTTAAAGTCTAAGTTAGTTTCTTTCAGGACAAGATAACTGGACCCATGCTACCATTCATGGTAGGTCAGAAAATACTTCCTTTTATTTAAACATTTCACCCAGTTATCCTACTACCATGCTTATTAAACATTTCCCCTTTCCTTTCACTTTTAGATAGAAACTTCGCTAACTGACATTTTCTATGACTTCTTTGAATGCTAGCGGGGACAAAGGAAAGCTAAAAATAACAACGTAGAAAGCATGATTCGCCCTTAAGACATTGAAAGGAGCAAACTTCCCCAGTCCACCCCCAACGCTCAACCTGTGGTAAGATTTAAAAAAATACTTTAAAGGAAGCAAAGAGTTTGTGGAAAGTTCTGGCTGAAAAGTGAGGAAGTGGCTCATTACCCACCATGCAAAGGGGAGGCTGAATTCTGACTCTTTCGCACCCCAGGCCCAGCCCCGGTGCCAGCAGCACCTGGAAACAGCCACTCTGGCTACTTTTCAATGCTGCTCAGAGGCTCCCCACAGAAGCAAAAGCAAAGAAACCCCAAGCCCACAAGCAATAATGGCACTGCCTATAAAAGAAGGGTGAGACGTGCAGAAAACGTTTTATCGTCAGAGTTCTCTCCAGACAGAAGGATTTTTAGGGGCCTTTGGGGAGATTTCTGAGGATTCTTAAATACCATTTTCAAGCAAATGTTTATTGAAGTGCGTGTTCTTGTGACATCCTCCTATTTCTTCACTGTATAATTAAGAGGCATAAAGAATAGAATTGTTGGGGACTTTCTGCATCCTGCTTTGCCTTTCGTCCCTTGTTTATCAAATTCCTAGTAGCAGTTTAGTTATTCAACGTCAGTGGAATTTTTGAAGAATATCCATTTCTTTTTTTTTTTCATGATGCTTGTTCCATATTTTAATGCCCGAGAATATGAATTTAAGATTAAGAGAGATTTAGAGAATTTTATAGACCAGTTTTTCATACAGGGTAAAGCACACAAATTCCCCTTGAAAACCATAAACAAGACTTGATTGAAAGCTCCATATTTATTTACAGCCTTCTTCTCGAAACCACACATACGAGTGCAGCGACTATACATTCTAATTAGTTTATCTGTATTCTGCTCATGCACTGCCATGCTCAAAGAACTTTAAAATTTTCATCACCATTTACGAACAAGCCCTGACTCACCAAGATTTACAAAGCAATCAGTGGCAAAGTTAATTGGAATCTAGATTTTCTAACACCTACAGAAAAATCCACACAGTGCTGGAAAAAAAAAAAAAAATATATATATATATATATATATAGCCAAGGAAGCAAAACTAAATTTAAGTATGGCATTTCTAAACCAGAGGGAGAGAGATGGGAAGGGAGAATTCTTTACAAAGGATTTAAATATGTATTAGAGCAGTATTGTTTCTTTTCCTTTCACATTTAGGTTGGCTGGATTAAGCAATACAGGGTCAGGAAAAGCCTGGCAACCTCTACGGATTCGACTCTCCCCTTGGGTCTTCTCACAGACCTGAAATACCCTGCAGTGGAAAAGAGTCAGAATAGTTTTGTACCCAAACCCAGGACAGACTGTAGAGAGGGGAGTATAAGAGGATGAAGCTTAGAAAGAAGAAATTAGATTTGAGAGTGAGGAGGACCAAGGTTTTTGTTAGTATCTGTATGCTCAGAAGCCTGGACTTTTATCACTAACAGGGTGTTGCCTTCCACCATGCCCTTGTAATTATATAAATTATAGTCAGACCCACGTGGTCTTGAAAGCCTTTGTAATGGAATCTGAAGTCTTTCACTGTTTTACTTAATGGGCAGGGTAGTAACATAATCCCCACTGTGTGACAGGAGCTTTGACAAAGGCCGGTGGGAAGAGAAAGGAGGAGATGGACGTGTGAGAGAGGACTTGAGTAGAATTTACAGGACTTGAGGAAGATGAGATGTAGGCGTGAGTGGTAGGGATGCCTTCAAGCATGATGGCCAAAAGGATGGTGTTGCCATGAAGAGAAATAGGTTATTAAGGGAAATAAGGCATGCTGATGTAGGAACAAGTTGTGAGATCAATCCTATTTTCAACAGAATGAAATTAAGGAATTGTCAGGAACACAGGAAATAAGGAAGCAAACCCGTGGAGAAGGTTGGGGCGGTCAATAAATACTTGGGAGTATACTTGGGAGTCCTTGACATATGGACCTGGAGCCCTCAGCATGAAGACAGTGGTTGAAATGAAGGCGGTACGCAGAATTGTCAAGAAGAAGGAAGTACAGAGAGGTGCAAAAAGGACCAACTAAAGAGATGCCCCCCATTGTAGGGAACAAATACAGGAAATAAGGGGGAAACTAGAGGCTGTAGGGTTGCGACATCAAGAGGAAGGGTAATTTCAAGGAGGGATTAACCAAGGGATCAATCACATGGAAGGTAGTTGGTGACCTCCAGTGACTGAGAGAGTAGGTTTAATGCAACGATGGAAGCCAGTAAAGGATTAAAATGTGAAAACATGCCGAGAAAATGGATGATGTAAATGGAGAATGTTTTTGCAACAGATCTGTCCCTGAAGAAGAAGGTGGAGAGGTAGAAGTGGGAAAGGTTCAGGTTCAGGAAAGGGCGTGTTAAGGGTAAGAAGAGGCTGAGGTTTGTAGACTGTAGAGAAGGAGTTGGTGGTGAAGTGAGAGATGGAAAATGTGAAAGAGATGAGCTACAATAGTGGAGCCTGGTTCACGAAGATTCTAGAAGAAAGTTGGACCAAGACAGGATTGGGGGAAGGGGGACAAGACACAGGCTCCAAAAAACATCTGGGATACAGAGGAAGAAAGTTGAGGGTGTTTCTAGAAGACAAGTTGAAGCTGGACTTTTATTTTTTATCATATTTTAGGGGCAACAATAGCATGAGAATTTTATTTAAAAATCTACTATTCTTACAAGACTAGGTTTAAAAGACAAAATTTAGAAACCCTACCTTCTGGCACATACTGTCATAACCCTACCCCGCCCTGCAAAGCTAACCTCCCAAACTGGACAAAAGATTTACTTTTCTTTCATTACAAAGATGAGGACTTTTGGGGTAATACAAAATAAACAAATCAACTCAAAATCTACATGTGTTTGACAAAATTTCTTCATTATTAAATAAAAAATGTATCATATTTTTATATGGTAAAGCCATGTTTGTTGAAATGAATGTTGAAATTCAAAATGTAAGGATTTTAAGTTTATTTATTTATTTTGAGAGAGAGAGAGAGAGAGAGAGAGAGAGAGAGAGAGAGAGAACATGTGAGCAGAGAGAGGGGCAGAGAGAGAGGGGAGAATCCCAAACAGGCTCTATGTCCAATGCAGAGCCTGACTCTGGGTTTGATCTCACAAACCAGGAGATCATGACTTGAGCCAAAATCAAGAGTCGGACACTTAAGCAACTGAGCCACCCAGGTGCCCCACAAAATTCAAGGATTTTAATAAAGAAGGAAGCACTGCTTGCATTGAGATTATGTGCAGGAAGCTTCCTCTTTACACAATTTATAGCATTAATTCAATCACTCACGAGCAAGAATTATGCCACACACTGAAGGGATTGACAGCAAATGGTCCCCATATCCCACAGAATTTACTGTCTTAAGGAGAAACACAAACTCATCCTTCCTAAATACAATCTGATTGACACTATCATATAGAACTGTACTGGAGTGTGGGAAAACATTCAGAAGTGCCCACAGGAAGCTTCAGAGAGGTGCTGTGAGTTGGGTGTCCAAAGATGACTTTCCAGTTTGCTTCTTCTCAAGAGGGAAGGGACATAACAGGTAACAGCCTTGGGTGGTGGGGCAAGTAGGAAGGAAGGAGCAGAAAATGAGGCTGGGAAAAGACTGGGGGAAAATATGGATTGTATCCTGCTGGGGAATGGAACCAATAAAAGAATTTGAACTGAGAAGGAGCATAATGAGAAACCACTGCCGAAGCTGTTTCAAGCCATCTATTTAGATGATGGCTCAACTCTTACTTCTCTGAATCCTCCCTTTCCCTCCCTATAGGGTATTTCCACAGGTCTAAGGCAGGATGATCCTGTCTCATTCGTCCATTTATGACTCTGAGAAACAAATTTTGAAGTTCTTTTATTTTTTTAATGTTGATATCTATTTCTTAGTGACTTTTAGAGAAGAGTGAACTAGACTGTGAGTTGTCACACAGTGTCAAAGAGTGTCCCCAAAGCAAATACTGTTTATGGGTGGCTTTTATTTGGTCAGACATGAATATCGCAGCTACACTTGAATAAATCTGACAACCAGGCACCGTGAGGAGTCTCTGAGAAACTCAAACCACCAGGCTGGCAAGTGCGGGCACCACAATCAGGCTAAGAATCAGCAACCCTTAAAACCTGTCTGTTGAATGTCAATTTTCAGGAAAGGTTGAGGTCAGCACGGGGAAGGCTGGAAAAAGAGTATGTGTAGATGCCAGCTTTAGCTCTTCTGTATCCCTAGTCAGTGCTTAAGTCCACAACTGAAGCCCCCACAAAAGCCCCACATTGATTGACTCAACCTGCACTAGGATATGGCTTAGAACTTCCCTTGGAGATGCCTTCACTGCTCCTCCTGCCCCCAATGGGACTTATCAAAGGATCCCTTCAAGCATGTAGCACCTGGAGAGAATTCTAAAACAAGTTTTCCTCATCACCTTAAATTACTAGTGATGTTTCAGCACTTTGGTGACTAAATCTGTATTGGTTCTGCCCTTCAGGTCCCACCTTATTAAGAATTCTGACCACTATCTACACACACACACACACACACACACACACACACACGCCCCTACATATATCCATATACACATATACAGCAGCTGTAATTTTAAAATACATATATTTAATGCCTTTGCTTAAGTTAGGGCCATTTATTGAAAGAAAAAGTATCAAATGTGGATATCTTTTTTTTAATATGAAATTTATTGTCAAATTGGTTTCCATACAACACCCAATGCTCATCCCAACAGGTGCCCTCCTCAATGCCCATCATCCACTTTCCCCTCCCTCCCACCCCCCATTCAAACCTCAGTTTATTCTCAGTTTTTAAGAGTCTCTTATGGTTTGGCTCCCTCCCTAACTTTTTTTTCCCCTTCCCCTCCTCCATGGTCTTCTGTTAAGTTTCTCAGGATCCACATAAAAGTAAAAACATTTGAATGCAAACTGGTACAGCCACTCTGGAAAACAGTGTGGAGGTTCCTCAAAAAGTTAAAAATAGATCTACCCTATGACCCAGCAATAGCACTGCTAGGAATTTACCCAAGGGATACAGGAGTACTGATGCATAGGGGAACTTGTACCCCAATGTTTATAGCAGCACTTTCAACAATGGCCAAATTATGGAAAGAGCCTAAATGTCCATCAACTGATGAATGGATAAAGAAATTGTGGTTAAAATATATAATGGAATACTATTTGGCAATGAGAAAGAATGAAATATGGCCTTTTGTAGCAACGTGGATAGAACTGGAGAGTGTTATGCTAAGTGAAATAAGTCATACAGAGAAAGACAGATACCATATGTTTTCACTCTTATGTGGATCCTGAGAAACGTGGATATCTTTTTAAAGAGACCTGGGCTTTCCAAATCATCTCTCCCAGATCTCGTAAATTCTATGTATGAGACAGTGGGGCTGTATTTTTTTTTAATGTGCTATAAGTACACTAAATAGTACATGGGACGCCCATATATAACTTTTTATAGGGTTCAAAACATAGATGTAGATAGGTTATACAAAGAGCTCTAACTTAGCTGGATGATCAAATCAAATACTTTGCCTTATTTGGGGAGGTTTCCCAGGAAAAAAGTGGCTCCTGAGGCAGAATTTGCAGAATGCGTGAGCGATGTAATTTTGTCTCTTTTAGAAACCTGATCTTTTAGTTCCAAGGACACTCCCCAAATCTCTTGATTCAAGGGTAATTCCCCAGTCTGTTCCCACCAACGTTATATACATGAGAGAAACCACATGGCAAAAGGAAAAATGCTCAGGCTTCAGGAGTCTGAGTTCAAAATCAGATGGATTCAAATCCCATCTCCACGGATGCTTCTAATAAGAGACCTGTAAATTTATCTGAGTCTCAGTTTCCTCAACTGTAAATGGGGATTGATAATATAGCCTACCTCCTAGGCAGATTCCAAACAACATATGCAAAATGTCCAATGTCTGGTCAGTTACAGCTGCTCAGTAGCAATATTATTGGCTGGCTGACAGAGTTAACTACAAAAACGTAGAATCGGCGATTTGGATACTAGTTGTTATCTCTGGATGTTATGATATTCTCCCATTAGCTACATGGTTCCCTTCTTACTATTTTAAGATGCTTGATCGAATATTATCTTCTCAAGGAGGACTACAATGACCAGTCAATCACTCTATTTAACAGGACAACCAACAGCTGTTCCTCCCAACATTTTATGATCACCTAACATACTCTATCATTTTCTTATGTATTAGTTGTTATCATTATTATTATTAGTGATGGTAGTGGTAATAGTATCTGTCATCCGAATATAAGCCTCACAAGGGTAGGAATTTTGTCTGGTTTTCCTACAGATACACTTGCAGCATTTAGTGAATTCTTGATATTTATTAAGTGAAAGAAAGAAGAACTTCGCCTAGGTTTGTTTTGTATTTGAATGTTGGGTCAGTTGAAGGAGGTACTGCTTGCTCATAGTGCTCACACATCAGCGTTAGGGTCAGGGCAAGACCAATGGCATCGCTAACTGGGTGCCCAGAACCAATGGAAGGCATGTAACGGGCCCTAGCACAGGCATACCAAGCAGGGTGAGGGACAGAAAGCTTTTCTGAGATAGGCTTACGTATTCACAACGTGCTTCCTTGCCTAAAATCCTTCACACATTATGCCCATCAAGGGAAAGATGTTTGAACTTTCCATGAAAACAGTAGGAAACTCTCGCTAAATCAACATCACCGTGAGTGTGATGTCGATCAAGTTCATAATGTTGAACAGAAAGCTGCCTTTTGAAATTTGTGAACAGTTTCCACATCCGCTAACTTATTCATGCCTTGTTCAAGCAGATGTGTCAACATCTCACCAAATTATCAATCAAATGGCAATGACTGGAATGTTAATCAACTACAGGAGTTCTCAAAAGAATGGAGAGGCTGCCATAGCAAAAAAAAAAAAAAAAAAAAAAAAAAAAAAAAGATGCTATAAAGTTAATCATGCCTTTTACTCCTGACTGCTGAATCTTTAGCATCCACCCTTCCAGGCTGCAGTTATAGCACAGATTCCACAAAAGCAAGGACAATGTCAGTATCTTGTTCCTTGCATAGTGCCCAGCACCTAATAAGCACAGGGTAAGTAGGTACTGAATGAATGAACTCAGTTTCTTCAATACATATTTCAAAGACTCTTTACAAAACTCAGCTGACACAGTTCAAGGAGTAGATAAAGATTTTGGTCAACGGGATGAATGAGACTTGGCAGCAGTAATCATGGAAAGAGATCTGAGAGGTTTTGTTTTTCCCAAGCCTGACATGAGATGAGGGCCAACTGTGCAATTCATTGGCTAAATAAGCTAATGCCATCTGAGCCCAAATTAACAATTAACAGAGCCATGTGTCCTGGGAGTAAGAAAAAAAAAAGGTTCCTTTGCATTTTGAGCTGGTCAAACCACACCTGGAAGAGAGTTAACCAGTTGAACCTAAGAGTTCAGGAGCTAAGTCTCAGAGGTAATAGTGGAAGGAGTTGGGTAGCATGACAATATGATGAGGCATGAGCCAACTGAAGCAGAACAGACAAGTGGGACAGCACTGGATCGGCCCTATCACCCTGGCTGTCAGCCAAGTCACCCCCCTGACATATGAGAGGGCCCGGCCAACCCAGCAGACACCAAGCTACCCAACCCAGATATGTGAGCAAGAAACACTTGTTCAGGGCACCTGAGTGGCTCAGTCGAGCATCTGACTCCTGATTTGGGCTCAGGTCATGATCCCAGGGTCATGGGATCAAGCCCCGTGTTGGGTTCCACCCTGAGTATGGAGCCTGCTTAAGATTCTTTCTTTTTCTCTCTTTCTCTTTCTCTCTCCCTCTGCACCTCTCTCTTGCTTGTGCATGTGCACACACTCTCTCTCTCTCTGAAAAAAAAAAAAAAAAAGAAAAGAAAAGAAAGAAAAAAGTTAAAAAAAAAGAAACACTTGTTTTACACTCATGAGGTTTTGTGATTTTTTCTATAGCCTAACTGTAACACAGATGATTGATAGAGAAATGGTGGATGGCCTATTATATATAAGAGAAAGCAAAATAGTTCTCTTTCTTTAGGAGATGACAATGGAAGAGTTAATTCATCCTTAGTGGCTCTTAAGAAGAAGACTTTGGCTTTTAGAAAACTGAAGCTTGAGGCACCTGGGTGGTGGCTCAGTCGGTTAAACGTCCGACTCTTGATTTCGGCTCAGGTCATGATCTCACAGTTTGTGAATTCAAGCCCCACATCAGTCTCTGCATGGACAGTGTGGATCCTGCTTGGGATTCTGTCTCCTTTCTCTCTGTTCCTCCCCTGCTTGCTCTCTATCTCTTTCAAAAAAGAAAGAAAGAAAGAAAGAAAGAAAGAAAGAAAGAAAGAAAGAAAGAAAGAAAGAAAGAAAGAAAGAAAGAAAGAAAGAAAGAAAGAAAGAAAACTGAAGCTTTATAAGGATTGAAGCCATCCATCAAACAAATAGGCTTTACTGAATCTGAGCTTAGAAACCAGCAAAGCTGAGCACCCCATGACAAGTTTGCAAGCCAGGGCTGCTGGACCTGGCCTGTCCTGGCTTAACATTAGAGAGCTTGACTCCAGTCACTTAGGTCAGGAAGCTTATCTGTTTGGTTGTTTCATCCTTACACATTCAGACAGTAGCACAAGATCTGGCACATAGTAGGGAGTCAATAGATATTTATTCAACCCCAAATGAATGGGAGATGGCAAGGCTGGCCCCCAGTCCCTGAATCCAAGAGGGCAAATTGTTGAAATCGGGTCTAGAAGCCACACAGATCTAACCAAATATTTAGAGAATATTTAGAAAAATATTTATAAAAGCTATTTTCCAAGTTCCTGAGAAAAGGACCAGGAGTAATAAATAACAGGCTGAGTGTCGAGGGAAGGTAGAAGCATATTGAATATTTCGTGGCACAAAACTCTAAAATAGTCATGTTTATAATTTTTACAGATTAGTGAGAAGCCGCCTAGGACAACAAGAAGCAGGGAACAGGGAAAAGGCGCTGGTTCCAGGAGAACATGAGCTGGTAAGGAAAGGCTTCAAAGGCAAGGTGATGGTATTTATAAATATAATGGGCCTTGGGTTCATCATTCCAGCCTTCTGGAACATTCTCCTCAGATGGATCCTGATGCAGGCTTGGCAGATGACATGTTTTAAAGATCAGTACACGAGGTTATAAGAGATGAGCCAAATGAATAGAGGCCCCTGAGGCTTAGAGAGGTCCCTGTCCCTTACAGAAAATAGCTCTTGTTTTTACAGACCCTTTGCACAGCCCATGAATGCACAGAAAGTACTCTCTCCACTATACCAGGAGTTAGCAAAGCTTTTCATCATGGTACATATTTTAGGCTTTGTGGCTGTATGTAGCCATAGGCAATACATAAATGAATGAGCATGGCTATAGTCAGATATAACTTCATTTACAGACACTAAAATTAAAACTTCACTTTATTTTCATGCGTTACAAAATATTCTTCTTCAATTTTTTTTCCAGCCATTTAAAAGCCATTCTTAGCTTACAGGCCATGCAAAAAGGCAGTGGGCTGGGGCTGGCCTGTGGGTCATAGTTTGCTGACGCCTTCTCTACATGAACACTCTAATTTCATCTCATATTTGGATCCTCCTACTTCCCAATGCTAGCAAAGTAGACTGCCCCTGGGAGATTCTCAGTAGTGACCATTTTGATCTGATAAGAGCAACTTTGAGTTTTATGCTACAGTTGCATAAGGAAAAGCAAAACTTACTAGGCTTACTCTGTCCCAAGCAACTCCCTTAGAAAATTTCAAGGGTCGAGCACTGTTTTGAATGGTCTCTAATGAACTTGGCAATATAAGGAAAGGCTGTTATAAATACCCATGATTATGAAAGTCCAACTAAACTTATAAACCCTGTAGACAGTGCTAAAGGGATAAAAGATACCTATTTCCCATGACAGGCCAGTGTATTTTTTATCTAATTGCACAACTACACTGACAATGATTTTAAATTTACTTCTCATGAATGGTGTCAATTTCCTACCATGGAGGTAGAAAGGTAGAAGAAACACTCTGAGTTTTTAGAATCAAAGAGTTGGTCTCCCACAGAAATACTTACAAAGGAATTTGTTTTAAAACTAGATATTAAGAATAGCCTTGTTCCTAAAAATCAATTAATAGGACTGTGTCTCATGGAAGTGAAAAACCTTTATAATTAATCATGCTTTCCCTTTTGTTGTGGCTGCCAGAAAATTCAGAGTCAAGTTTGTGCCTCAACTTTATAGAAATTAAATAAAATATTTACCCTTTGGTTATACTGAGATTTTCCATGCTCAAAGCTTTTACTTTTTCCCTCAATGGTATCTTGATTTTTCTTCAGAAACAGAATAAACAATGTGAGCAATACACTCATATCAAGACAGGCCAAATGAAGCATTTCTTTCAAATATCCTTTTAGAAGATTGCCTTCCATTTCTCCATATGTTTCTGTTCTTCATCTGGCTGTTCGTTTTTTGTTGCCATGACGCTTAATATTTACACAAACAATAAAAAGCAAACTATCAACTCCTGCCCACTTTCTGTCAACTCTAAGTTAAAATTTCAGGCCAAGTGGTGTGTGATTGATTCCAACTTGATGCACCCAGAGATGGTGAGATGGGTTGGCCTTGAGTCATTTACTCCATATCATTTAGAAAGTAGAAGACTTGGGGCGCCTGGGTGGCTCAGTCGCTTAATCGTCTGACTTTGGCTCAGTTCATGATCTCACAGTTTGTGGGTGCGAGCCCTGCATCAGGCTCTGTGCTGACAGCTCAGAGCCTGGAGCCTGCTTGGGTTTCTGGGTCTGCCTCTCTCTCTGCCCCACCCCTACTGGTGCTCTCTCTTTCTTTCAAAAATAAATAATAAACATTAGGAAAAAAAGTAGAAAACTATTTTTTTTTAATGCCTGGGAGAATAAAATGAAGTAAGGGTATCAAATTATTTTTCCTCATTGATTCAGCCAACGGGCATTAATTGAGCACCTACTGTATGTCAGGCATACAATAAAAATTAACCAATTAGATTCTATATCGAATTTTGGGTCTCACCTTCCTGTAAACAGGAAATAAATTTTGAACAGCAGAGTAAAGAATTCAGGTTAAGTAATTAGAGCTGCATTAAAGATGTTGGGAGTGAAGCCTGTCTCATCTCTTGCAATTTGGGTTCATGATGAAGTTTTATTCATTCAAATAGCATTATTTGAATTTTTTTTAAATGTTTTATTTATTTTTGAGACAGAGAGAGACAGAGCATGAATGGGGCAGGGGCAGAGAGAGAGGGAGACAGAATCGGAAGCAGGCTCCAGGCTCTGAGCCATCAGCCCAGAGCCCGACGCGGGGCTCGAACTCACGGACCGCGAGATCGTGACCTGAGCTGAAATCGGACATTTAACTGACTGAGCCACCCAGGCGCCCCTCAAATAGCATTATTTGGAATCTAAGACAAACTAGACAGGAACTAGATTAAACTGTAATATCTTACCAAGTAAAAAGAATCTATTTGCAAATAGATTAATATGTTGCTTACAAAGTGATTTATACCTGGTTCTCTGAATAAATCTGATACATGTTTAAAAAAATCTCATCACTTAAAAGCCTCTTATAGGCTTAAAAAAATAAAATACAAAAACAAAATGTACCATCATTTAGCTTTCCACTAATCCCAAAGGTACCTATGAGAGCAGTGAGAAATTCACTGAGGCCACAGTATGTGCTGGGTAAGAGCCAGGCTTGGGTTTGAACCCCAGTTCTGTCCCACACCAGGTGGGTTACTATGGCCAAATGTTTTACCTCCCTGTGCTTAGTTTCTTCATCTACAAATTGAGGGTACCATTACATCCTTCCTAGTGTTATTGTAGGAAGTAAAAGGGAAGTGCTTAGGAATGATGTATAATAAAATGACTAAGGACAAGGGTATGGTATCACACTTCTGGATTCAAATTCCAGCTCCATTACACATTCGCGTGCTCCCTTATTCCCCTTGAGCATACACCTACCATCCCTGCAGCTTGGTTTTCCCATCTATAAAAGGAGGATACTAGGGGTGCCTGGGTGGCTCAGTCGGTTAAGCATCTGACTTCAGTTCAGGTCATGATCTCACGGTTCTTGAGCTCGAGCCCGGTGTCGGGCTGTGTCCTGACAGCTCAGAGCCTGGAGCCTGCTTCGAGTTCTGTGTCTCCCTCTCTCTGCCCCTCCCCAGCTCACATTCTGTCTCTCTCAAACATAAATAAGCATAGATAGATAGATAGATAGATAGATAGATAGATAAATAAATGAATAAATAAATAAATAAATAAATAAATAAAGGATACTAGTTGCATCTACTTTGTTGGGTTACTGTGGGGAGTAAATAATAGATGTAAAGTGCTTAGCATACAATGAGCACTCAATTAATGTTAACTCAGAATAACATCCGACATTTATAGGTACCAAATAAGCAGTAGTTAAGATTGACAGCATAGAAAAGGTGCTCACCATTACTGACCATCAGGGAAATGCAAATCAAAACCATAGTGAGCTATCACCTCACACTGGTTAGAAGGGCCATTATCAGAAAGACAAGAAATCACAAGTGCTGGCAAAGATGTAGAGAGGAAGGAACCTTGTGCACTGTTGGGAGAATGTAAATTGGTGCAGTCATGGTGGAAAACAGTACGGAGGTTCCTCAAAATATTAAAAATAGAACTACCAGATGATCCAGCAATTCCACTTCTGGGTGTTTATCTGAAGAAAACAAAAACCCTAACTTGAAAAGATATATGTACACCCATGTTCACTGCATCATTATTTATAATATCCAAAATATGGAAACAACCTAAGTGTCCACTGATAGATGAATGGATAAAGGAATTATGAGATCTATCTGTCTATCCATCTATCTACCTACCTACCTACCTACCTACCTACCTACCTACTGGAATATTATTCAGCCATGAAAAAGAACAAGATTTTGCCATTTGTGATAACATGGATTGACCCGAGGGCATTATGGTAAGTGAGACAATCCAGAGAGAGACAAATACCATATGATCTCACTTATATGTAAAATTTAAAAAGCAAAATACAACAACAAAAAAAAAAACAAGCTCATAGATACAGAGAACAAATTGGTGGTTGCCAGAGGTGGGGGTGAACAAAATGGGTAAAGGGAGTCAAAAGGTGTAAATTTCCAGTTATAAAATAATAATTCCTGGGATGTAATATATAGCATGGAGACTCTAGTTATTAATACTACATTGCATATTTGAAAGTTGCTATGAGAGTACGTCTTAAAAGATCCCATCACAAGAAAAAATATTCTATAACTATGTATGGTGATAGATGTTAACTAGACTTATTGTGAGGATCATTCATAATATATACAAATAACAAATCATTATATTGTACACCTGAAACTAATATAATATTGTATATCCAATATACCTCGATTACAATAAAATAAAAATAAGCCACAAAAAAACAAAATAGTGTGAGATAAAATGGGAAGGGATAGGTGGAATGCCTGGGTGGCTCATTCGGTTGAGCATCTGACTCTTGATTTGGCTCAGGTCATGATCCCAGGGTTGTGGGACCGAACTCTGCATCAGGCTCCATGCTGAGCGTGGAGACTGCTTATGGTTCTCAAACTCTCTCTCTCTCTCTCTCTCTCAAGCAACAGTAAGTATACTATCCATAGCCTCAGAGCTCTGGGGGCAGAGCCTGGATTGTAACCCAGGTCTTTAGGCTTCCAGTTTGATGTTCTTGGTCTGAGACCAAATTGCATACTTGGTCTTCCTACCTCAGGGATGATGAGATTGGAATGGAAACCAGTTTTCATATCTATTCTCCAAAAAGAGGATGGGGATTTGGGGGGTAGGACAAAGTGAGAGCAGCTATTGGCAAAGAGACAAAACTAAATAATGTTCCTCCATAGGGATATATCACAAAAGCATCAGGATTTAATTTTCAGTAAAACTGGCCAAGGGTTTACAGATTAAAAATGTAACAATGAGACATAAGAATGGCTTTGGAAAATTACAGACTGATCAGTTACACTTTTGTATAGGGCCAATTAATATAAACGAAACAGCCTGATTTTTTAAGTAAGAAAATTTACTAAGAGATGGAGACTACTTTACTAAGGTCTTTGGTGGTGGAGGCAAAGAAGTTCTTTTGTATGAGTTTCTCATTAAGAGGTATTTTCAAAATTGAGTTGACTGATGGAATGATCATTGCTAAAATACTTCAGAGGAAGAGACTATTCAGAGCACTTAGTTTAACGCTGTCATTTTACAATGAGTAACAGGAACAGAAAGTGCCAGTGCCTTACTCAGTGACTTGGTTAGTTTGGTTTCAGGTCCTCATGGATTGGTTTATGGCTTAAAGTGTAAGCCTTAAACAAATAATAGAGATAAACAGGAGAAGTATCATGAATCTACATCATTGTAAAAGTCTTTACCACCATTCACTAAGAGCATATAAGACGCCAGCACACTAAGCTGGTCCATATATCTTTATTCCTCAAAAATCAGTGAGTTAGGTACTATTACTATGCCATTTTACAGATGAGAAAATAGAGGTTTCAGGAAGGATGTGAGTGACTACCACTTGTATCAATACTAATAGCATCACTACATTTTCCTGTATTATGTACCAGGTAAACATCCTAGTTCTACTCGCATTAGCTCATTTAGCCCTTACAACAGTCTTATGAGGTTGCTACTACAGTTGTTCCTCATTTTACAGATGAGAAAGCTGAAGTTTAGAATAAGGTTAAATAAATGACCCAAAGTCGCCTAGCCTGGAAGTGGTTAAACCAGAAGATAAATCTGGGCATGGTGACTATCGTTAATAATACTGTATTGCATATTTGAAAGTTGCTAAGAGTATAGATCTTACAAGTTACCATCACAGGAAAAAAGATTCTGTAACTATGTATAGTGACAGATGGTAACTAGACTTGTGGTAATCATTCGTAATATATACAATAACGAATCAGTATGTTCCACACCTGAAACTAACACAATATTACATGTCAACTTTACCTCAATAAAATAAAAAAATAGTGATAATAGGAAAGAGATAGTGCAAAGAAAATGTTCATTTGCAAATCTTTGTCTCTCTCAGTGTTAAAAACCCACGATGACAGGTAGGTAGAAATACAGTGAAGACCTTAAGAAATTCCTGGGGGGAGGTGGGGAGGGAAACCCTTGGCATTTCTGCGGCTAACAGAACACGGAATTGAGTAGAGGAAAAATGGAGCTGACCCAGGAGAGCAAGTTTTGCTGCGACTGCACTAAAGCTCACTAGTATTTCAGTGCCATCATTTATCACAGGGGAAGCGATCCGTTCATTGCCTAGAATGCCATGCTGGCGGAACATTAAATCAGGCAAGGAAAGAGTGCACTGAAAATGCCCAAAAGACCTAGGAGTAAAGAAATCAAATGAGTGTTAAAAGGGAGCAAACATTGGAGAAAGGTCAGAAATAAAAACAATCAACACATTGATTTCATTCCATGGACAGACAAGTGTAATGGAACAATGCAGACAATGTCTCCTGGGAATTTTTTTTATTTAAAAAAAAATAGAAAAAGGCAAGGGCTTCTTTCTACTCCCCATAGAAGGCTGTCTCCTGTGCACTGACAACAATATGTCACAAGATGTCTGCTTATAAATCTATTTGCAAACCCTGGAAAATCTTGGTGAATGGATGAATCGGTAAGCCAAGCAGGAATAATTTATTTTTTGTAAAGTATTCAGTCCTTTGCTAATACTTTATGCTGGCAAATGTAACCAGCAGAAGATTTGGGCCATCTAAACCATGGCTCACAAAATGAAAATGCCAAATGAGTATGAAATGAAATGGATACTCTTGACTAAATGCATCATTCTGTCTTCCAACTGCTTAAGTACATGAACTCTATGTTTATTTAACTTTTTGAAAAGTCAAACTCATGGCTTTTTTCATGAATATTTTCTGATCAACCATAAGGGACTATCACTCACTCATTTACTGATTAAATAACCACTTAATAAAACACAATGTAGCTCCAACGCCCTACAGCTCAAGTTGTACCAGTTTCTTTTCAGGAATATATGTGACTCAAACCTTTGAACTAACCTGCAGAGGGAAGGTCAAAGCCATCAGTCAAGGGCAATGTTAAGTTTAGAGCCAGATGACATGGTAGCTGTCCAATCACTCTTGCTATGATTTTCTTAGCAAAGCTCTTTGTTTTCCATTCCTGCTTATTACTTGCCTACCGCTTTCCACAGTAACTCTCCCCTCATACTGACAAACAGGAAAAAACTACTCAAATTCTTTCTTACATAATGTCTTGTGGGTGGGTGTATGTGTGTGGGGGGTGGGGGGGAGAGAAATACAGAACTCAAAGAGCCTTGATGCTTTTTATCAATTCTACTAAACGTCAAGGGCAGGAAATAAAAATATTTTTCTCTTCCGACTCAAATACAATACCCCTTTGTGAGATTGCTAAGAGGGTACAAATAGCAAATCTGGGAAAAATTTCAGGTGAGAGATATGCATCAAAATATTTCATTTTTCTAAAAATACCTCTAAGTTGCTCTTAGCATTCCAACTTACATCACACTGCAACTCAGGATGATGAATAAAATCTGTTTCCCCCCTATGTTGGCAGTAACTCTGAGGTTACACAAAGAAGTGAAGTATCCTGTCCTATGACATTAACGTCCCAGGAGGTATTGTCCAGTTCAGAGCAGTTGTTTTCAGGATACAAACAAGAGAGAAGAGGGGAGAGAGACCAATTCAAATCACTGCGTCTTTGTTACCTGGTAGCCAGAGTTTAGATCAAATACCCAAGAGGTAACTCAGGCAATTTGGGAAGTCCCACAGAGAGCTAACCCCATAACAGCAAAGCTTGCACGATCATAACCAGCAGCCCCAGCACAGACAAATGAGACCCCTAAGGAAGCGTAACCACCCTAATGGCAGTAGACTCATCTAGTGTCCAGAGAGGAGCCTGGCGGCAATAGGGGATGTGTGTGGTCCAGGGTAAAATCCAGCGCTCCCGCCCCACACCAGTGGAGACACATGAGAAAAGAGAAAAGAAAGATTCAGCCTTGGGGAGCAGGGTGAAGGCAATGGAATAAGTAGGTAAGCATTTGGCCCCCAGTGTCACCTGGGCCTCTCTCTCCTCTGCAGGCTTCTCCCTGCCACCCCAGAGTCTCATAGCCCAGCTGCTCCCCTCAACAGGAGCAGAAAATAGATGACAGCTAAGTTTTCTTCAAGTCCTGCCAAGAAAAACATTGCAAGGTTAAGAACACAAAAGGCTTCAAAAATCTTGCTACTGAGGTTCTTTTTTATAAATTTCAGTACAGACACACACACACACACACACAATTCGTTTTTAGTCAAAGGGTTCAAGAATGTTGACAATCTTTCAAGGAGTCCCTATGTTCTTAAACTCTTTCAACAGCTCTATTTGTTTTCAAAAGGGTCATAGATTTATTTAATAGCAGTTTATCTTTCAGCTGGCCCATTACAAGCCAAAGCATAACACAGAAAGCATCCAGCATAATCATGGGTTGGAGTTGAGGTGGTGGTGGGGGGGTAGTGTTAGAAACACAAGACCAAGAGTTCACCATGTTATTTGCTTCAGGAAAGCATGTCCATGGGCAAAAAGACTGAATTTCAGATAAAAAGATAGAAGTAAATGTCTGGAGAGGAAATATTTCCAAGGCAGTCTTGTTGACATGCCCCCTAAATCTGTCACCCGTGTGAAGAAACAACTAGGATCTGTGAAGTGATGGGGAGAATGATCATTCACTTCAGATACAGTAACATCTTTCTACCAAGTGATAAAAGCTTATCACAAAATAAATACACACCATATGCTCTCTATAAAAAGTATGACACAGAATGCCTTTGTTTTTTAATCAGAAACCTGGCCAAGACATCAGGACCCCAGAGCATAGCACTCCTCTGGGGTTCAGAAGCCTGCAGGGAGAGCTCAGACGTGGACAGCAAAATTGAGATGGTGACAACATTCCTCCATCTGCTGTCCAACTAGTCATGCTCATAATGCAGACAGAATGGTCACAAAGGATACATTTCAGTCTACTGGATAGTACGCCAGCCTTGATCCCTGTGCTCAAAGAAAAAGAAGAAAGTTTCAATTGGGGACAAAAGGGACCTAAAGGTTAACTGGCATATACCAAACCTGGTCTGTTGTTTTTTTTGAGTAAATTTCATGAAAAATCCAACTGTTTAAAATTCAGGTTCTTGCAGGGGCAAAACACTGTCTATGCCGTAGCTCAAAGATGTCCCTAAAACCATACCATACCTAATACCTAAAACACTATTTCATGTGTTTAATGTTTTTACATTTAAATCTTTAAGTGTAGGTTATAGTATTTCTATTAAAATGCCTAAAGATATACTATATATATATTTATAGTAAAAACTAAATACTTTAGGCCAAGTTAGACATTCTGCGCTTAAAGGACACCAGTTGTCTTAGGGACTAATACTCCTCAGTAGGGAAGGAAGTGCTGGACCCACCAGCAGAATTAACACTTGTATCTCTTAGATACAGTCCTGTGGGTTACTTTCTCCCTCACAAGTCACAAATTTTAGCTCTCATCAAACCAATATGTCATTTACCAAAAAACATGCTGATGGTTCCAAAGATAGGACTGTTGATTACTTCTTGAAAGTCAACTGATCCCTTGACCATTATATTTAGTAGTCAGCTTTGTTTACATCAAAACAGAAGAATTCTTTAGCAGTAGTACGAGGAATACTTCATAATTTGTTAGTCCAAATTATACGTATAATTTGTTAGTTTTCACTGTACTAGAGTTCGTCCATATAAGCACACTAGAGTAAGTTTTTCTCTCTTACTGTTAATACTTGCGCTGATGTAAGACTGTCCACTGACATAAAAAAATGCTGTGGTCAGGTCTGCTCATACTATCATAAAATGTAAGTTATGGAGGGATTTTTGGACAAAACTGAAATATCTATGTGACAAAAAAAACCTTACAAATATTTGTTTTACAGTAATGGAACAAGAGAGAAACAGGGAAAATAGGTCAACTTCTGGAAATAGGTAGCATGGGCTATTTAAGGGCAAAAAAAAAAAAAAAAAAAAAAAAGCCAGGAAGGAAAAAAAAGGGTGCTCAGCTGCCAGCCAATCAGTTTTCTCATTCCTCCCCACCTCCTTTCTGTTTTATAAGTCCACCTAAATCAATTTTTTCTCTTAGGTATTTCTTTTCTTCTTACTGATTTTTACTGCTAATTTAATTTATTTAAAGTTTTAGTCCTCAATTACCTTGTTTGAATAGTTTGAGAGTACATAGTACCTTCTCAGAAAACAAACTATGCACACACACATACACACACACATATCATTATCCATAGAATACACATGCGTATATATATCCACGTATATATATATATACACATACATCTCTCCCTATCCATAAATATGGATACATATCATATAAATGTGTATATATATCCATATCTATATCTATATCTATATCTATATCTATATCTATATCTATACATACCTGAGAATTTCCTAGGCTTCTCCATAGTCTTAAAAGCAAAATACAGCAGCAATAGTCTGGATAAAATCAACAAATTGGGAACTTATAAGGTTGGTTAGTTACTCTGGCCATGAAAATTCAAACAGAGGAGGATGAAATGAGAGTCTATCAAAAAAGACTCCAGCAGACTCAGGGCTAGGATGAAAATCCTAGGATGTGCAGTAAGAGGAAAGGAAACTTGATGCAGTTGGAACTGCACTCCAGCACAGAGCAGCCGAGAAGAAGGCCAACTCCTGGCTGCTGCTCAGATTACAATGTGGCCGAGGTCAGGTTTGCAGATGTCAGTCCTGGGGTCAGCTCTGGGAAGGGCAGGGGAACCTCAGTGAGTATCCAAGTTGTACCCTTTATGGTATATATAGGGACCCGGCCAACGACAGCCAGGGGGCTATTTACCAAACTCATTCTCCAGCACCACCCACAAAAACGGTGTGGAAATCACTGCCAAAGCTTACAAGGGAATCAAACAGAACGAACTGAATACAGCCATGCAAAACATGTCTCAGTCATTTCATAAGCTCCACAGACAGCTGCTGTGGAAGAAATGACTGTTTATGGAAAACAGAGACCCCAGGAATTGATCCAGCTGCCAGGATGAAAGTAGAATGAGAAATTGTTAATTATTCCATTCCACAAATCGCACCAGTGACCTACCACTTCTGGGCTGTAAGACATCTAAGGATACAACTGTCATTCGAACACAGATCTGGCAAAGTTGTGGGGATGGTTTCAAAGGGCTGGTATGGATCACTATTGAAGTTCTCCAAAGTAAGAAAAAAAAAAAAAAGATTCTCCAGATTAAAAGATCAGAATGTTCTGCAGACTGCCAAAACCAGATGGAGATAAGTAGCTCACATGTATCCTTGAATTTCCAAGAGATGGGAAGCTCCAGGCTCTGAAAAGGACGAAACAGAAGCCCAACTGCCATGGCAGTAGCCAGGAGCTGAACAGAGAGGGGACCTTGAAGAAATCCAGCCTTCTCCAATCTATACTCTCAAAATTGAGCTTGGAGACTCTGAGGGCCTAACGGCTCTTACCTCCTATCATTATAACAACCGCTTTATTTCTCTCATTCTTTCACTACTAACCTGTGTTCCTTTATGTTCCACGGCTTGATTATCCATACCATTGCTTTGGATTTCCCACCAGTTTCATAGGTCAGTCCAGCACCCATGCCTACCTACCATTCACTGGAGAATCGGGCTTTGTACACCACTCCACACACATACACGTCTCCCCACTTCCTTACCCCTCACTCGTTGTTGGGAGCTAAGCTTGAAAGCATCATTCTTTTAGGTCAACATACCTTTTTAATAGAGAAAAAGGAATATTGCAGCTGTATGCACTGAGCCAATGAATTCTTAGTGCCCAATAGAGTCTAGACCACAGCATCTGTGACTGTGTTTGTTTCAACACTGAATAGCCAATGTTTAGTTTAGTACCTGGTATCGAGTAGGAGCTCAATAACTATTTGTTGAGAGATTACAAGTAATCTTTTTTTTCTCCCTTAAATTCTACTTTATTCTTCTATTCTCAAGTTATTCTCTGTACTAAACAAAGGCGGGTTTATAAATCACTGAAATCATGGTTTAAGGGAATTACTAAACTCAAAAGACAGGGTCAAAATCTCAAAAGTTCCCAAATTCATCCCAATAACCAATCCTCTTCCTCCCCCCGCCCTCCCCCTTTTCCTCCTACTTTTCTTCTTCTTCATACCTGGAACCACAACACAGGGGGAAAAAAATCTAGGCTCTTTACCTGTATTAACTTATTTAATCTTCATGAAAACCATATAAGGCAGTTACTATATTATTCCCATTTTACAGATAAGGAAACAGAGGCCTCAAATGATTCAGTAACCTGCCAATGAGCACACAGTTAAATTACAAATCCAGGATTTGAATTTAGGCCATCTGATTCCAGAATCACCACCAGCTCTTCATCACCACACTACAATGCCTCCTGAAATACAGCTGTTAAGAAAACTAGCCGACGGCTGTGAAGAATTATATCCTGGCCATCCGTTCAATAAAACATTTATTGAGTGCCTACTATATACCGGATGCTGAAAATACCCCCAACAGCCATGATCGCTGTTTCTATGTCAGAGTCAACATTCTCATTGCTAGCCTCATTGCCACCTACCATATCTCTCAAACAGTAAGCATGCAGAATCTGTTAGAGTAGGAAATTCAGTAAGAACCATTCTTTTTCCTTGTCTTAATCTTCTAAAATTCCTTATAGAAAAGTCATGACTCCTGTCAGCATGATATGGAATTCTAGCAAGAGCCATTGGCAATCTGCAACAGCCTCGAATGGCACAGACATTGAAGGGAAATAAAGAAATGAATAAAGTGGTGTCTGGAAGTCCCTTTCTGCTCTACTGATTGAAGAGGTGTGTTGGCAACCTTTCCGTGCTCTGCTTAATAGCCAAAAAGGCAAGCCAGACAGAGAGCCGTGTATTCTTGCGCCTTCTTCCCACCCTTGGAAAGGTCTTCTAGGCTAGAAGGGGGACCCCGTACACACCTAACACAAAAGGCAGGAGGCAGAGTGGCAGGTACCCCAGGCAGAATCTCTGAATAAAAGGCTGGCTGCTGACGCGTGCAGCCTCTGTTCAGTCTGACCTTCACATTGCGCAGGACCCACCCATGCGGTGCAGAACAGTCCCCTTCTCCCGGGGGCTGCTGAATCAGCCAGGCTGGGAACAACCCGAAGGGAAATTTCAGACTCCCGAGACGTTTGGTTTATTCAGCACCATGAAGGAAATAGCAGCCGTTCAGTGAGGGAATAAAAATGAGGAGCTGGCTGAATAAAGGTGATAAAAATAGATTTTCCGACTCTACGAAGATGAATCATTTTGCCATGGGGATTCGCTAGGCTCTGTTTCAGCTTGGTTTTCAACCCGGCCTCATAAATTTGACTAAGGAAAATTTCCTTCCTCTAGATAACCAGTGCCATGAAGCCGTTAGCATTCAGACAGGTCTGACAGGATTTTATTAGAGAATTGCCCAGAAATAACCTCCGTGCCTTCCCCAGCCTGCGATAAATACTGACTTTGAAGGACAAGGTTCTAGGAGGGCTAGGTTGGGAGAAGCAGCCCTTGAACCCAGACTCAGCGTCCCTTCAGACTCTCTCCCCGATTTTCTCCGTTCTTTCCCTCCTCTTCAGAAATGGAAATTTTTAGAAAGCAAGGGGTCAGTGGAGACAGGAACAGAACGTGAGACGGGGCTCAGGTGAAAGCGCACCTCAGACGTATGCAGCCATGTTTTCCCCATGACGCCACACGCTGTTGAGGCCCAGGCTGCCGGAATAAAGCTTTCAGATGCAACAGAATTGCTTTTAATTCACAAAATCCTTGAAACTCTTCTTTCTTTTGATGAAACTAAGTGCCACGGCATACCCCAAGAGAAAAACAAACCAACCAACAAAGCTTTCCTTAGAGAATGAAGAAGAATTAAAAGCAACAGGTAGTAGAAATATCAGGGGACAAGGTGAACTCTCTAGGAAAGTAATTGTGGCAGTATTTTCGCCACATAAAAAGGGCATAAAAAGGAACTTTTTTCTAAACAAGTGTTAAAATTGAAATAGCTTCCTTCCTTCTCTCATGGACACGCATAAACATGTATACTTGGTGGATTTTACTTACCCCCCCAAGTCCTCATATTCTGCATTAAACTCCAGCGTGCCCACCCGGGGAGACGGGCGGGCATCCCTCCTTGGTGCTCCAACAGTCAGTCCCCACACAGCAGCTGCTACATTCCTTTACACTCCCTTTCCCCAAACTGTCCTCAACACAGCAAACCCAGCTCTGCCCAGGAGCAGGCTGCAGCAGCCTAAAGTGCTGATGCAGGGAACGGGGAACTTACTGGAAGGGAGCGTGATTGCCACACCTATTGGGGAGGGAGGCGGAGAATTCTGCTCTCTCTGAGGAAGGGGTACGGAATCCCCAAGAGGTAGAGATGCCCACATGCAGTTCTGCAGGACAACTCTGCGACTGTTGCTGCTGGTGCACAGTAGGCACCAGATACTATCAGTCGATGTGGATCTGGAACAGGCACCCAACAGGACCTGAGGGACAAGAGTTCAAGTCCTGACGCCGGAACAAAGAAGCTGCATGACCCCAGGCAAGTCACTTCTGAGTCTGTTTCTTCATTTGTAAAACAACGGTGTTTCAAAAATATCTCTCTCAACAGCTTCTGGTTCTGAAATGCTAAAGCCATCGTCACAATCATGAACATAGTAAGTAATAAGCACAGATACCATTTGTTGAAAACCTACTCTGTGCCGTCCACCACAGTAGGCATTTTACATATATCATCTCATTTAATCCCACAACAGTGAGATGAGATTTAGCAACCCCATTTTATAGATGAGGAAACTGGTGAAGTCACTCCATGAATCCCCACGAAAATAAAGAATCCTCGTATCTACTCAGCGGTTTGAATTTAAATGTAGGCATTTAATCTTTGTGCCTGAAATTGAGATGACATCTGAGAATGGAATTTCTGCACTGTTGCGTGATTAATGTGTTTACGACCCGCTGCTGGTATAATTCTGAGGTAGTAGTATTTACGGTTATGACTGTTCGTGCTACTGCAAAACCCATTTCCCACCTGTTGTTTTTTTATTAAACCTCCCTAAAGGACATGAAATATTTCTTTGTGCAGATTCTAAAAACGGGGCTCCTGAAATATGTGAACAGAAAGCTCGTGTGTGGATTGACTGTTTGGAATCTTCGAATGCCATAACACGCAGTGCTTACAACTAATTCATCATTTGTAAAAGTTCATCCGATTCCTATGCCAACAGACTCACTGGAATCCACCTGCCATTTATTGATACATCACATGGCAGACTGACAGTCAATATTTATTAATAACTTCCGTGTCTTTGTCTATTTTATAGAGCATTATGCTCTATTCTATCTTTATCTTCCTTTTATTTTTTAAGTAAACTTTTTATTGCAGTACAGTTTTCAGATTCACAGAAAATTGCAGAGAGAGTACAGAGAGTTCCAGCATAACCCACCCCCTGCACCTGATAACTGCTACGCTGCATGTTCGACACGGCTAATGAACGAACGTGGGTATACTACTCTTAACCAGACTCTATGTTTTGTTTGGATTTCATTAGCTTTTCCCCTAATGCGCTTTTTCTTTTCCGAGATCCCATCCAGGACACCACATTATTTTTAGTTATCCTATCTCCTTCACTTCCTCTGGACTTTCTTGTTTCTCAGACTCTCCTAGTTTTTGAGGGCCTTGACAGTTAAGAGGAGCACTGGTCAGGTATTTTGTACTTCATTTTGGGTTTGTCTTATATTTCTCTCATGGCTAGACTAGGGTAATGGGTTTCATGGAGGAAGATGGCCGGGGTGAAGTGCCATTGTCATAACATCATGTCAGGCATCTTGGTTGTTTTTTGTTTTTTTGCTTTTTAACATTTTTACTTATTTTTAAGAGAGAGAGCACGCAAGCGTGAGTGGGGAGGGGCAAAGAGAGAGAGAGAGAGGCACAGAATCCGAAGTAGGCTCCAGGCCCTGAGCTGTCAGCACAGAGCCCGATGCGGGGCTTGAACTCCTGAACCCCGAGATCATGACCTGAGCCAAAGTGGGACGCTAAGCCGACTGAGCCACCCAGGCACCCCAGTCATCTTGTTTTTTTAATAAACGGGGAAAATTATTTAATCAAATCAAAGCTTTAAACTGAATAAGATTAAATATCAACAATTCCTAACAAATGATAAATTAAATACCAACTGATTGACTCAGAAATATAACATTTTATATTGGCAAGAGAATGACAGAGAAGGAGGCTAATTTTTGCACCCACTGAGGTGATGGGAGGCTTAAGATTCCAGCAGGAAGCCAGCTAATTACAAGAGAGGTGTCTAGCAAGTTCTTTTGAAACTCTTGCCAAGACAAACTTCCTACAAAAACAATCTCAGATTATGGCATATTTTAAGAGAAGTCCTGGTTCAACCTAGCGTGGTCTCAGCCTTTCATACAATGCTTGCAGATATTAGGTGAAATTTCTTCCTGTTGTCAAACAGCAGAATCCCTACAACTCCAGGTTTGGAGCATAAGCTAAAACTTTACAGTAATTTCTTCTTGAGGTAAACTATGACTATATATATATATATATATATATATATATATATATATATATAAAGAAGTAAAACTTAGACTGAAATATGTATTTCCTGCTATTATATATTTTTTCCTCACAGTTCCTAACTGAAGGTCTGTTCCTGAGGGGGATAAAAGTGAGGAACTGATGTAATGTCACAAACTACTAAATGCTGTCCAATGAAAGATAAGGGAGAACAAGTGGTTTCTTTCTTCAAAGAATGGGTTTTTTTTGTTTTGGATTTTTTTTTTCCCCAGGGACAGGAAGGGGGGGGGGAGCTAGAAAAAAAAAAGTTTTATAGCACTGCTATATATAACCTTCCACCTCGGCAGAGACACAAAATAATTATGGAAACAAGCTTGGAAAAATAATTTGTGGTGCGTAAAGAAGATTTTAGCTAGCAAGTCTAGGCATTCATAACATATGCAAATAAGAATTTAAGTGCTCAGCTGGCTTACTCACTGTTAGGGACTAGATTGTGTACTCCCGTTCCCCATTTATATGTTGAAGTCAGAAGCCCCAGTAACTCCGAAATGTGACTGTATTGGGAGAAAGGGTATTTAAAGAGGTAACTGAACTAAATTCAGTCATTAGAGTGGGCCCTAATCCAATATAATTGGTGTCCTTATGAGAAGAGATTAGGGCACCGACACACACACACACACACACACACACACACACACACACACACACAGAAAGGAGACCACACGAAGACGGCTGTCTGCAAGCTGAGGGGAGAGGCCTCAGAAGGAACCAACCCTTACATCTTAGATTTCCAGCCTCCAGAACTGTGAGAAAGTTAATTTCTGTTATTTGAGTCCCCCAGGCGGTGGTACTTTGTCACAGGAGCCCTAGCAAACTAACCTGCCTACCTAGTATTAAGAGGGAAGGATCACAGAATATAAAAGAGGCTAGAGGGTATGGGATTGGTGGGATATTATACTTCAATGAACAGTCAACTATACGAAGATCTTTCTAAGTCACGATCTGTCATAATTTTCGTATCTAAGTACGATTATTAAGGGCTCCTCCCGTGGTCTCAAACTAATTTCAACACCTCTCCTTCCTCCCCACTCTCTCTGCCAATGTAGCTCACACACTCCAAAGATAAGACTATAATTTGGGATGGAAAAGTTTCAAAGCTTGTGGCTTCCGAAAAAGAAATAATTTGTCTTCATATATATGTAAGCATAAGGATTTAACTTCAAAATAATCCATTCATTAACCTCATCCAATTTTTTATAACTTTTTCCTTGAGTTCCAAACCAACATTTCTAGTTGTCTGCCAGACATCTGCACATGAATGAATATCTCTTAGATATAGCCAACTCAATATGTCCAAAAGAGAATTCATCTTTTCTCTTGGAACCCACCTCTCATCCCTTGCTCCCACAATTCCTGTTAATGGCATCATTCTCCTCCAAGTTGTTCAAGTCCAAAATGTAGATGTCATCTTCCTAAGATTATTTATCAAATTTCATCAATTCTACAAAGTACATTTTTTTAACCTCTGAAATAAAGACGCATCTTTCCATTGCTGGTGTCTAAGTGCTGTGCCATAATTTAATTGGCAGTTTTTTCAATTAGTCACACTTTAAAAAATCGTATGTCTTATAATTGATGACGTATTCTATTCAAGGAAAAACACAGAAACAGAAGTCCTGTCCCCTCACCTCCACTCCCACCGTTTCTACCAAGATTTAGGGTCCTCATCATCTCTTATTTGGACTACTTGTCTCCTGACTGATTTTTGCTGCTGGTCTCTTTACACAATCTGCTTTCCACATAGCCACCAGAGTTGTCTGGAACACAAGATTCCTTTGTTTCCAGTGGCTCTTACCACATACAAAACTTGTCCAAACACCTCCAGGTGGCATTTTTGGTCTCAGCTTGCAATTCCTTGTCCATTTTCCACAGCACTGATTTCTCTCAGGGATCCTGAGGCTCCAGCTGCAGCCATAGGCAAAAATACTAGCCCCTCTCAGACAAGACCCAGGCTCTTGTGGCTCAGAACCTTCCTCATTCCGTCCTCAGAGGCTAGAATGTGCTTCCCCCAACTCCAGTGCTCCTCACTATTTGTGGAAGCCCAGTTCAAATCCCACAACTTCCTAAGTTCTTAATCTCAAATAGAATGTTCTTCCGTGTTCTTCCTTGAATATTCTATTTCATTAACATTTCACAGCCTACCCTTATTAGACCTTATTTGTGTATTTGTCTCCTAGAAGGTGATCTCCTGAGAGGCAGGAATTATGTCTTGAGTCACAAGTAGATTTTTACTTGGAAAGCAAAAGAGAACACACCATCTCTCTTTGTTGTATGTGTGCAGAAGAAAACTGGAAGACAGATCTTAGATGCCATGCAAGAGAGGTGGGCCAAAGAAAACTGTGTTATCTTTAAAGTCCTGTAACTATAAGAGATGCATTTTCAGGAAAATAAGAAATCTATGCCCTGATTTCTCAATAAACATACTATTTCATTCAATGTGGCAGGCAGCTTCTGAGTAGTTCCCAGTGACCCTTCCTCCTGTATACAGGTCCTATGTAATCTCCTCTTGAGTGTGGGCTGGATTAGTGACTTGGATTAGTGACTTCTTAATTAATAGAATATGGCAGAAGTGATAAAATGTCACTTCTGAGATTATGTTATAAAGGACTGTGACTTCCATCTTGTTTGGTCTCTCTCTCTCTCTCTCTGGTTCTCCTTGCTTGCTTACTCTAAGGAAGCAAGCTGCCACATTGTGAGCTATTTTATGTGAACAGGCCTACATGGCAAGGAACTGAGGATGGCTTTGGTCAACATCCTGCAAGGAACTGAATCCTGCCAGTATCCACATGAATGAGCTTAGAAGCAGATCCTTCCCTAATCAAGTCTTGACATGACATCGGCCAACTCCTTGATTGTAGCCTCCTGAGAGACCCTGAACCAGGGCCCCAGCTAAGCCATGCCCAGAGTCTTGACCACAGGAAGTATGAGGTAATAAAAGTTGCTTTAAGCCTCTAAATCTTGGGGTCATTTGTTACACAGTAATGGATAACTAATACACTCACCAAATAAGAAAATCAGAAGGTAGACAATAAACACAGGATGAACGGGAAGGGTAAAAAAAAACTCTATTGAATCTTCCCAAGTACTCAAAAAAGATGTGCAAGGAGACTAACTTATTGGTTGGATCCAATCACATTAGTAGTAATCAAAGTTACCTTTCACTCTGTCCAACTCACCGGAGAATGGTTCTCATCAATGGTCACATTTTCATGTTGTATTCCCTATGTGGCCAAGACTTTTGATTTAGGTCACCAATGAACTGTCGTTCTGGTTCGTAAGAGTCATATATTCAGTGGGAAATAAACCTAGAATAAACCTCGAATGTTACTTTAGCTCAGAGAAAGCCACAATGTCTTTCTGAGGTATTTGGATTATATTCCGAATGCAGTGGGCAGCCATAGAAAGTTATTTGAGAGGATAAGAGACGTGAGACAATCTGTACTTTTAGAAGCTACCTGTGGATGCTGTTACAACGAGCAGTGCACGAGCCATACTGACTTGGGGGAGGGGCATCAAATAAACCAAGCACCCTCTAGGTTCATACTCTACCATTCAACTGAATGCAGGATTGAGTACCTAAGACCTCGTGCGTTTTGTTGTTGTTTTTCCTACAGTCTGGGTTCTGTTACGTCCAAACCTACTAAAACGCTAACCACCATCCCTACTTTGGTACCGAACTCAAAAGCAGCAAATTGAGCGCTCCTTCTGTGTGTGGTATGGGAACAACCCAGGTTTCTCTCACCGTGCCAAGGATGAGGATAACGAAAACGTGTCATTAAATTCAATTTTGGCTGAGCTTCTTCACATGGTCTATTCATTCCTTCTCAGCAAAAACACCTCCTTCACACAGAACATCACTCACTTATAGCTTTTACCTGTCCCCTAAAGAAGAGCGAGACCACCTCCAGAGACCCCTCATCATACTGTGCAACTACCACAAAGAGCAGAGTGAGGCAGGAAAAATACCCTGAGTGGGAGTATTCCAAGTCCCTCCTCCTCCCCTGGCCATGAAGGAGAATTCTCTGTCTGCTTCTTACCGAGTTTTTGTTACCCAGAATCAGAACCATGTGTGAACGGGGAGTTGAAAGGAGCTGAGTGTAGTGCTTGCTTTACACTAGAAAAGGCTGAGGGTTATTCGTGACAGAGAAAGGGATTAGAAGCAAGACAGACAAGACCTCGTACAGTGTGAGTTTGGAAGATTTTAGGTAGTTGGAGATGGAGAGAGATTTGAAGTGAGTTGGCAAGCATGAGGGGTGTGTGTGTGTGTGTGTGTGTGTGTGTGTGTGTGTAAAGAGAGAAAAATAGAGAGTGTTTTAGAAAGTTTTGCTGCATGTTATAAATGAAATCACTCTATGACATTCTTTTGAAAGATTCAGTAAAGATTTCTAATGTTCTCCTATTATTTTATCATTTGTTGAACCGGTGCTTCTTTGACTACGGTGCTGGAGGTGTGGCCACATGGAGAGTGATTTCATAGAAGAGTAGAAATACTACATTGAAAACAGGACACTGTCTCAATTTGGTAAAGTTAATAAATCTTAAGCGAGAGGGATGAGAAGTTGTCTTCTAAAAACACATGCTGTCTCCTCAGAGGCTGTCACCTCCAAAAGCGGATGCTCGGGAGTGCTGAGGTTCAATGACACAGCGCAAGGCCTAAAGGAGATAGTGCAACACGGTAGAAAGGGCACAGTCTCTGGAGTTGGGCAAACTGGGATCCAAATTTCAATTCTGCCTCTTATTTTTCGGAAAGCTGGTAACTTACTTCTTTGCACTTTCGTTTCCTGACACGTATAAAGATACAGCAATAACTACAGTGCAGGGCAATTGTAAAGATTAAGGATGATCTAGCACCATACCTGACACATGCTAGGTAGTTAATGTATGACGGTGATCATTCTGGTCACTTACACCTCTGGCCTCCCTCTGTGCCTGTTCTGCCTCCCTCCTGGCCTAAAATGTTAACTTTAACTGGAGGAGAGACAGAGGCAGAGAACACAACTTGGACCAGCTTCTCCTGAGGACACCTATAAGACAGATTGCTGAAGAGAAGGGAAATGCTTGAGAAATTCCAAAGGCAGTTGTGGAATATACACCTAAAATATCAGACACTGCTGGGGATGAGCTGAGGCACACAAGAGCTAACCTCCAGGTCGAATTTGCAGGAAACCAGTCCTTGGCAGACAGACACCCAAAACACCTGGGACTCAAATTTATGGTGTTGTCATCTTCCTAAAATTATTAAGTTTGTGTAAGGGCTTTCACAACTGCTACTCAGTTTTCAACAGCTCCGTGCATTTGCCTTTTGTCCTGAATAATATTTTTAATCTTCTCATAATGTGGAAATCTCGACTGCCTTTTCATCTTTTCCCCTGCTCTGACCTCCCTCGAAAAATGAGATATCAACTGTTCTGGTATCAGTTTCATAAAATAAAGCAGAAACCCCCGGAAAGCTTCCTAAAGTACACAAAGTTTATGGAAATTTACATTTGTATCCATTTCAGGAAGCTCCGCTCTAAGTATATTTGAAATATTATCTTTTGATTAAAGAAAAATACATCCTCTTTCTAAAGAATAAGTTTTTGAGGGGGCTAGGGTAACTAAGTGGTAGGACAGCTCGGCCAGTTTCATTTCTGCTATATTCTACTGAACTCCAGCTAAAGTCGAATTTCCAGCATTCATCAGGCAAAGGGACGTTCCATGAAGTAAAGCCTTTTATAGAGCTTGGGAAGATATTTTGAAGGTAGCAGCCAAAAAGAAACAAGGAAAAAGAGAGATGAACTTTATCAAAAAGCAAGTCTTTGCTTTCTCCTCTTTCTGGGAGCATTTATGAGTTAACACAACCAGGGAGGAGGGTGCCCTGGGCTCTGGATCCATCTCAGCGTTTACTCTGTGTGATCTTGGGCAAACAGCTCCCCTTTATAGACCCACATGTCTTCATCTGTAAAACAATTATCTCTAAGATGCCCTTCCAGCTGTAAAATTCTCTTTTTCTCAGATCACTTTCATCCTCATGGATTCACATGCAAGATCAAGCAAATATTTCATGACAGCTCTAGGAAGGTTCAGCACCCGGGGGCAGAATCCCCAAGTATCATCTCTTTCCAATTATGCTTCGCACGTGCACACACACACACACACACACACACACACACACCCACGTACACAATGGCTCTAACAATTAAAATCTGGGCAAGGAAAAGCTTGATCCCTAAATTCCTATTGTTAGCAAGGATTTCGTACGTTCGTGTCTCTTGCACAAAGTCTGTTTCTGGGATGAAACAATTTAGCACAATCTCTAATGACCATTAAATTGAGTTTCAGGATGTGGCTCGATTGTGCAATCCTGACCAACTGGCAGATTACAGGGCAGCGTTTTTTAAAGTCTTCGGTATGCCAAGACCTAAATTTGAGGTCTTTCTCTCTGGCAAGAGCTAACAGTATCACTAACACCTAGAAAAGAATGCACACATCTGCAGGCAGTCACCACGCGGCTTCATGTGTCAGCAATCGTTACAGAAGAAACCCAGACCTGGATCCAGGGTCTTTGCATTCTTGCCAGGAAATCATTTTCAACTACTTTGTTTTAACACCTTCACCCCTGAATTCTTTGTAACCACAGCTCAACTCAGGGGCTAAAATACACCTATTCATGCTTTGTAAATCTACACGTGTTTATAATTTGCGATTGCTATGTGAAAACACACTTTTCTATTTATCTTCAAGTCAAGCAGCTGGGCCATCTTAATGGATTCTTCTCAACACCAGGCCATTAAGACACACAGGCATGGGTTCCAGGCATGGAAAGCCCTCTTGCCACGCTTCCTAGATCTCCATAGCCCCCGCTACTGAGGACTTCTTGATTACTAGATGGTCAGTGAGCTGTCAACCCCTGACAAAGTTCAAAACCAGCCTAGAAGTCTGTAGGTGCATTTGAGGGGCTCTGTCTGCTTTTTCCTGTCACCAATAAAAGAGGAAGAAAATGTCACGTGAAGAATATGCCCACATAAAGGACTGCATCTCTGCTAACCCAAGGTGGCCTCTGCCATCTTCAAATCTACTGCTTATTCAAGACCCCACCCAGTCCCTCAAGAAAAGATAAGAGAATTAGTGTTTTTTAATCTCCAACTCTATATTGCAAATTTTCAAGCCTACCAAAAAGTTGCACGAACAGTACCATGAAAACTCTATACCCTTTCTCTAGATCCAACGTTTTGCCACATTTCCCTTCTTTCTTTTGTCTCTCTCTGTCCAGTGTATGTATGTATAAAATTATACACCGCATACACTGACTTCTTTTTGCGGAACACTTGGAGGATTAATGTACACATTGTGACACTTCATCTCTAGATACGCCTCCTGCCATCAAGAGAATTCATTCCCCTAATTATACAACTGTCTTTGACAATATACTTGTCACATGCAGGAAGTTCAATACTGAGAGAATACTGTTATCCAATATTCAATCTACACTCAAATTGCCCCAATTGTCCCAATAACGTCTATCATAGTTGCTCCTTCTCAACCAAGGATCACATGTCCTTTGGCATATCTCCGAAGTCACCTTTCATCTGTAACCATTTTTCCAGGCTTTGGGACGTGTTTTCACAGTATGTCTCCTCAAATTGGATTTGTCTGATTGTACCCTCAGAGTTGGATTTGGCAGACACTCTATCGATGTGATGCTGTGACTTCTTAGTGCATCACTAGGACACCTTACATCATTTGTACCCATTATACGTATTGGTAAGTTTGATTATGGCCAATCAACTGTTTAAAGCTACAATATCTTAGCATGAATGCTAAACCATTTACATACCTTCTATTTCAAATTGTTAACAACAGTTATTCAAAATCTTACTCCCCAAAGCGTATTTCAACAGAGCTATCTTTGATCTCTCTAATATATTAAGTCATTTTTCCTAAACCAAGAAATGTTACCTGTATTCTATAATAAGACTGTATGCACCATAAACATTAAAGGCTTCACCAAGGAAGTGGGTCTTGATAAATAAATGGGATTGTGTCAAGAATCCAGGGGGAAAGCATTATATTCATAAGAAGCATCATGAGCAAAGGCATCGCGCACGAGAGTGAATAATATTTGAGGAACTATGGTAATAATCCAGGCAAGAGATGAGGCCTGCTCTAGGCCTTGTCTGGTGGCCAAGGAGACTCAGACAAGCGGACAGATTGGAGAAAGTTGCCAAATTCTCTTGAGAGCTGAACTGGGCCTGTGCATGTCTATGATGCCTTTACTGACATTGGGAAATTGGTGAGTAGGAGTGGTCATTTAAGTCTAATTTGAATACGTTAAGTTGTGGTGCTGATAGGACATTGGGATGGAGCCGTCCAGTAAACAGAACAAGAGGTTTAGAGTTCAGGAGAAAAAAAAGTGGTGAGCAGTGATGATTTGGGTCACTGTTATGAAGAGCTGGAGTCAGGGAGACAGACAAGAACATGGGTACGGAAAGGCAGCAGACCATAGGTTTGAAGAGAAAACCTAGAAGGACATTAACAGAATGGGGGGATGGAGGGGGGAAGGGTGGCAGTTTTGTTTCTTGCCAAGACCCCCACTACCGCCCTAGTTTTTGGCAATGTTGTTTTGAAGGTAATCGGGGGAGAGAAAAAGGGTTTGACCAGACTTGTAGTTTCAGGAATCATTAATAAATGGGTAGCAATTAACTATACTTATACAAGTACTTTTTTGAACTAAGGATAACTCTGTTGTGTGTTTTTTCAATACCATCAAGCAATTCACTCAATTTTGACACTATTTGCTTGGAGAGAGTGTCAGATCCCACAGGTTAAGGGCTCAGTCGCCTAAGACTTGCCCCTCTCCCAACTTCAGATGCCAATCCCAAAGCCAGGTTGTTACCTGTGCTTCTGACCAACAGGCTGCAAATCTGAGGTTCCCATGACCCCCTTCTTGGGCTTGATTAATTTGCTAGAGTGGCTCATAGAACTCAGAGAAATATGTGCACACAGTTACCAGTTTATTATAAAGATATTATAAATGATACAAATGAACAGCCCCATGAAAAAGTACATAGGGCAAGACATGTGGGAAAGGGCAGAAAGCTTCCATACTTTCTGGGACCACCACTCTCCCCGAATCTCCATGGGCTCACCAGCCTGTAAGCTCTCCAAACCTCTGTCCTTTTTGGGTTTTTATGGAGGCTTCATTGGCCATTGGCGATTGAACTCAATCACCAGCCCCTCTCCCTTCCCTGAAGTTTGGGGGTTGGGACTGAAAGTTCCAGCCCTCTAATCACCTGGTTGGTTCCCCTGGGAACCAGCTCCCCCCACACCCCTTAGGGCTCTCCAAAAGTCACCTATTTACATAAATTAAGGTGTGGTTGAAGTGGGGGCCAGGAGGGCTTGTTATGAATAACAAGATACTCCTTCAAACCTCAGGAACTGGAGCTATTTCAGGAACCAATGACAAAAGACCAAATATCACTACAAAGATCCTCCCCGCTGCTGTTCTGTTGCTTTGGAAGTTCCAAGGGTTTTAGGAGTTCTGTGCCCGAAGTGGACAAAGACCAAATATTTATTTCTTATTATAAATGACAGTATCACAATAATAAAACGGTAAAGAAGATGTAAGTGATGAATAATGAAGGCAAGTGAGGAAGTATTATTTGGAAAAGGGCAAGAGAGAGAAAAAATGATGGAAAGGATAAAGTAAAAAGGACACTCAAATGAAAAAGGAAAGAGGAGAAATAAAAGTCAAGGACATAAATGGAAGCAAAGCAACCAGAGCCCCTTGTTTTCGTGACTCGAACTCCTGCCTGCTCCAAGTAGAGGCATCATGTAAAGAACAACATTTGATCTACGATAAGAAATGATATAAAGATCAATGCACATGTCCTAAACCCTTAATTTTACTAAAATGATTTATGATTCACATTTGAATTAAGGTTTCAAAACCCCTTCTCCTTAGCTTTCTGGACTCTGGGCCACTTGCTTCTGTTGACATGGATTGTACTGGGACCTCCCTTGACTTCAGGCTACACATTTTGTTCTGATAACATGAAATCCCAGAGTTCCAAGGTCAGGAGATGCCACAGGCTTGGGGCCACACAGATATTTGTCAGCATCATTAAGACTATGACCTTAACATCTGGAAGAAATGGACTTAATAAAAAGTTTTAAAATAATATATGTACACATTACTACATATATAATATATAATACAGATATATGGATTACTTATTTTATAAAATTATTCAAATCCATTCCTTCCAAATTTGTCTATCTATTTATTAACTTACTTGGCTACATGATTCTGATAAACAAAATTAGAAGGGTTTTTAACGACTAATCACCAGCTTACTACTAACCAGTATGGGAAATAAAATGCATCCACAGAAATAGCAATTATTATGATAAAAAAAATCAATTTCGTTAACTTGCTGAAATCAGGTACCTTATTACCATGACCCTCACATGTTCTCAAACACAGTTTTTTTTGGGGGGGAGGGGATACATCTAATTTCTTTTTTTTTTTTTTAATGTTTATTCATTTTTGAGAGACACAGAGAGACAGAGCGTGATTGGGGGAAGATGGATACATCTAATTTCAATTAGTCATCCTGATATGGCTGAGAAATTTTTTAACAACAACCAATAAGGTCTATGTAGGAGGCTGCCTAAATTCTTGACATTTTTTTTCTAATTGCTTTTTGCAAAAACCACATGCAGAGAAGGAGGTCACAATGGACACAGTGAGTCCTTACCAGGCCACACATATCCTCAGCATTTTGTGCACATGTGTATGTATGCATGTTCCTTCCAGAACTAAGGTGTGTTTGTCTTCTTGATCGTCTACCTTTCCCCCCTTTTTACATCAAAGGCAACATCAACTAGAGAATTAAGATTAGTTGCCAAGAGTTAGGAAACATATCAATGCATAAAAATCTGCCTCTAGCCACGTGTGAATATGTGAATTTTGTCTGTTTAAACGGACAGGTTCAGAAGGGCAAGGGCTTTGCTTCAACAATTCTCCAGATGACGTAAGGATCACTTTAGTGTCCACTATGTCTTTAGAAGAGTTGGTCTACAAATGTGGTATTTAAACACAAGTAGATTTTAAGGTTGAAAACAGCAGCTTATGATGGAAGTGCTGTTCGTTAATCATGAACTTCTCTTTCCTTACCCCCACTCCCCTTCCTTCCAGGGGAATGCAGTGAAAAACTGAAATCATTACAATCACATTCTTCCCCTGGGGTCAACCTAATTATCATACTCTCACCTCATAACAAATTTACCTCTTTAAGAATGAAGGTCCTTATCACTCATGGGAAAAATACAAACAAAGGCTAAGATGCCATTTAAGCGGAACTGCGATCTTCCATTTTTAAGTGACCTCTCAGTTTAATGGATTCAATGCATTCTCATTCAAGTGGAATATATATTGCAGGGGAGCACTGTAATAAATGGCACTGTCATGACCCTTAGGTTAGAGCAAAGGAATATTGGAAAATAAATCTCAATTCTGGATACTCACCAATCCCGCAATGGGGGTAGGCAATCTATTGATCTTTTTAACAAGTCCTGGCTTTATAGCATTCAGCAACCTGTCACGAAAAAGGCAGAATGTCAAGTGAGACATTAAAGCAAGATGGATCACACAAATCACCTTTATCCGGGGCTATAGCCAAATTGCTGAATAGGAAAAGTAGTGAATTTAAAGCATGTAGTAAATCTCAGTAATCTATGAGCCTTCATGCGTACAAGTGAAAAGCTTTGCCTACGTCAAGTTTGTCCAGAGTGGGCGAAGTTTTAGAACTTAGAAATGTTGGGAGAGAAAAAGGGATGGAGACGGGGAGCTGTATCAAGGGAAGGGACAAGGATTCGAACTGGAATGGGGGTGGGAGGGAACTGTCTAGGACTGAAGCCAACTGTTACTATAGGCAAGGCCTGTTCCCAAATTTCCTGGCCAAGGCAGGGGTCTCTCCAGGAATGTATTAAGTTCAGGGACCAACATCTGTCTTTGCAATAATTTGCCAAGACTAATTCTACCTCCAGACCCTTTTGCTCCTTGAGAGTGGCTTATTAAATGTGGGTGATCTTCACTTAAGAAAGGGAAGAATATGTTTAGCCAGAGGTTAACCAATCATGTCTTAAAGATTCTAAATAAGGCTCACCACAATTCCCTAGGTACAGAAGATATGTGAACAAAACATTTGGGGGGGGGGGTAAAGGTTGAAATCACGTAAAAATGGTAATATAAGCAAAGGAATGCAAAAGAAACCACTATAACTACTTGTCCTCAGGAAATAGTTCAGAGTGAAAAGAAATAAGGAAGACAACCTGTAAAACGAAAATAGGGTTGGCACCGGGGTGATGTGGTGGAGCGTCGCATTTGCAAACCAGGTTATTCAGAAAGGAATAGTTGAAGGTAAGGAGATGTAGAATACACGCATTTATCCCCACAGTCAGGAATTAGAGGAGAGGCCATCGGGTAACTTATCTCAGGATGCAGTGCAAAGAGAAACTTAGGCCAGGGGTTTATTACAACTCCGGGTTCCGCATTCTACAACCCATGGGCCGAACATGGCCCAGTGCCTGTTTTGTAAACAAAGTTGTAGGGGTGCCTGGGTTGGTTAAGCATCCGACTCTTGGTTTTGGCTCAGGTCATAGTCTCACGGTTCATGAGTTCGAGTCCCACGTCGGGCTCTGCGCTGTCAATGCGGAGCCTGCTTGAAATTCTCTCTCTTCCTCTCTCTCTGCCCCTCCCTGCTCACTCTCTCTCTCTCTCAAAATAAATAAAGAAACTTAATTTTAAAAATTTTTAAATAAAAAAAAGTTTTACTGGAGCGCAGCCATACCCCTTCATTTATGTACTGTCTACTGCTGCTTTTGTGACAGCACAGTTGAGTTACTATGACAGAGAACATATGGCCCACAAAGCAGACAATTTTTCCTATTTGGCTCTTTACAGAATAAGTCTGCCAACTTCTGTTACAATTCATGGAATCCGAAATTATAGAAAATTCTGAAGAACCTATGCTTGATAGATCTCTACAAATCAGTAACAAAAGATTCACTGAAACAGTATAGTGAATTAGTCTTAAACACAGCCTATGTTTGACTCTGACACACTGCGTATTAATGAACTGAGAAATATGGCCCCGGTGCTTATGACAGACAGGATAGTGGTTTGCTCCAAGGATCAGTTGCCTGTTCTTGGTAACTTTCCCTGCAATTCCAACGCACTGCCACCAACAGGCACCACCCAGAGCAGACGCGTGCCCGTTCGCCTGCCGAGAGTCAAGACGGCACTCTTTTCATGACCCCACTTAGTTTTAACCGTGAGTCTAAGCGCTTCTTTATAACTTATTTTGATATTATTGGTTTTTCATGTCAGAAGACAATGTGTTCTCTCCTCATTTTACAGCTTAGAAAACTGAAGCCTGATGATGATGAATGAGTAACTTCTCCGGAGCTGATCAGTGGTATAATCAGGCCCGGCACCCAAGTTTCCTGGATGAGCATGCTCTCTTGGGCAGTGATAATGTCCCATATCTTATGGTTTAAAATAAGCAGATAGATATGGTGTATCCAAAGCAAAGTTTTTAAATACATGAAACTCTTAAGATGTGTTACTTTTCTCACTAGTTGTTAACAGTGCCATTTTAAGCTGGATTTTAAAATGTTTTCTGTGCACATTATTGATAATCCGAAAGGATATACAATAGAACATAAGTCTCACTGTGACCCCAGTCTCACAGGGCCCCAGACTATTCCCGGAAGGTAACCTTAAAGACCTTGCAAAGAAAATGTATAAAGATATATATATATGTGTGTGTGTGTGTGTGTGTGTGTGTATATATATATATATGTATGTGTGTATGTGTATATATATATATATATATATATATATATATATATATCTTAAAAGAACGGATGTAGCAAATCATACGCACTGTCCTACACCCTGCTTTGCCACTTACCAATATTACTTGGAGGCTGAACAATGCACCTTTGAGAGTATGCCTTATCTATATACGTGGACCTGTGTCCTTTTTTAATAGCTGTTGACTGCAGACAGATATGGAGCTGACAGGGGTGAGAGCACTGGCTCCAGAGTCCAACTGACGAATCCAAAGCCCAGCTCGGCCATTCACTAGGAGTATTACTTAGGGCCAAGTCCAATGACTTCAGTTTCCTTGACTATAACACAGAAATACAATAATACCAATTGCACTGGCATCACTGAGGCATAAATGTGACAAAATATGTAAGGAGCTAGCGCAGAGCCTGGTGCATAATAAGCTCTCTATAAATGTTTCTCTACATTTGTGTGTAAGCATTTATTTTATACTAATTCAATTCATAGCATTTTAGATCAAGCATCTTCTCTAATGCTTTTAGATTTTTCTAATGAAATAGAAATACCATTGCTACAAGATCCCCAAGCTTTGCCGCTGATTAGCCAAAGCAGAAAGAACAACAAACACCCTAACAAAGAATTTATAAATTAAAACTCTTCCTTTAAAGAGGCACCTTTGTATTAATAATTTTAATAACAATGCTCACCAACCCCTCTTTTATCCAGGTTTAGATTTTTCAAAGTCTTAAGTACTTCATTATATTTTTCCTTTGTAGAATTATAAGGCAGAAATCTTTCCTGTCACGTGATGTCAAAAAAAAAAACAACTGTGATTCTAGACCTTAATTAAAAGAGCAGCAAATAAACTATGACATCTGTCAAAATGTTTAACCACAAATTAAAAAATAAAATGCCAAAGTATTCTTAAAAGATCAAGGCAGGTATATTTTCTAATACAAACATTGCACCTGCTCTATACACAGTTTACAGTACACAACAATAGAAGATTACACTGAATTTACATTGCAGGAATGCCCAACACCTGCTTATCGTGTATTTTGCATTAAACCGAGGACGTTTCTTGCGCGTTTCAAAATAAAGCTATGAATAAGAGTCAAGGATATTCACTTGCAATTTTATTGAAAACCACTATTGCCTTCCTATGTAAACTAAAATAGAAATATTTTCAATAAATACTTACTGATGACATACTTTAAAGAAATGATGATATTTCATATTCATGAACCTTCTGAGATGTACCAGCTCCAACTATCCTATCCTATAGAGACAGGTCATGTATTCATTCCACCAGTTTTTTTAAAATTTTTTTTAACATTTATTTATTTTTGAGACAGAGAGAGAGCATGAACAGGGGAGGGTCAGAGAAAGAGGGAGACACACAGAATCTGAAACAGGCTCCAGGCTCTGAGCTGTCAGCACAGAGCCCGACGCGGGGCTCGAACCCACGGACCGCGAGATCATGACCTGAGCCGAAGTCGGACGCTCAACCGACTGAGCCACCCAGGTGCCCCCATTCCACCATTTTTATAGAAGAAAAGACTGAGCTCCAGACAGATGTGAAGACCTTCATGTCTTAGGGACAGGACAGCCTTTATGTCTTAGGCCAGTCATTTTATACTGAAACTTAGTGCTTTAGAAAGTCCGGCTTCAGTATGTACCATCAAAGTACAACTCAACACACACACACACACACACACACACACACACACACACACACACACACAAAGAGAAGGAGAGAGAGAATGAGAGAATGAACCTTTGACACTTAATGAATAGGAAGGTGTAGTGACTTTGGAGTAAGTAGTCTAGGTTTTAAAAGCTAAATTGAACACTCATTAGCTATGTGCCTTTGGGAAGTCACTTGATCAGAATCTCAGTTTTCCCTTATTGGGATTCCCAAAACGGGGATTTTGAAAACCTCACTTTCCATCCAGGATTGTAGTGAGGAGCCAGTGGGACAGTGCGTGTTGCTAGCATTTGGTAAGTGGAAATTTGCATATTCATACTCATTTAGTATACTGAGCATACCTCTTTCTGCTAAGTAAGTTCAGGTCACCTTAGTTTCAATTTTTCCATCAGCCAGCTGCCAAAGACTAAGATAAGTTTTACTTATTTTCTATTTCTGGCCACATTTGGACAAAAATCTTACATAAATGAATCAACTCAACAAATGTGTATAGCTTGCCTAATATATATGTGGTCAGAAATGACTAGAAACAGGAAGGCAAGTCATGATCTTGGATAATCCTCAATTATGAAAAAGTTAATGACATTAAAGGTAAGCAAAAATACATGTGTTTCTTATACAATGGAAATTAAATGGTATCTACTGAACTCACATTCTAAATCTGAAACACACTGTGACCTATTTCAAGGAAGGATATTTCATATGTTCCTTCACGTACTCAACAAATATTTATGGAGCATGCATGATGTTCTGGCCTGAAGCTCGGCACAGGGATATAAAGGAAGGCAGGAGAGACCCCAGGTTGTTTCCTCATGGGGCATGCTCACTAGTAGATTTAAAACCCACAGGAAGACCAGAACTATGCACATATGTGGTTCATTGTCACACAACCTAATGCATGGCCATCTTGAGTTTTTGGGAAGATGAATTAAAGACATGCTCTGCACAAATTCTATGGAATATAGTTCTTAAAAGATTAAAGATTAGATTCCTTAAAGAAACAATTGTTGAAACACCTAGGAATTATGCTGATGTTCTGATTAGAACACAGGCTGAATTTATTAACTCTTTGTAACACTTAATATCCAGCTGTGGCAACCCTCAATCATTGTTTAATGGTTATAAAATACAAACTGAAGAAATTTGTTCTTATCTGTGATTAAAAAGAAAAAACCTCAAATCTCTACTTCACTCTGGTTCATTCTGATTCTTCCAGCAGCCAGTATAATAGCTCTGCAAGGGATGTAACACTGAGAATATAGCTACAAAGGATACATTACAAGACCATCCAGACATTAGGAATTATACCAATGAGAAGTTTGTTACTGAACTATAACATAAACATTAAAGGCAAGATTTTTTTAAAAATTGCAGAATTCAGCTCACCCTACAAATCATTCAATTCATAAATTCACATCTAATAATGATCCTAGAGTTCGGGGGAGAGCAGAGAAGCTATCTAGACCTTGAGCACAGGGTTGGGAAGGTCATGCTTAATCTCATGGGAAATCACTTTATTCTTTGCAACAAGAGATTACATCACCATCTCATTAGCTTGGTTTGTACAGCTGCAACAGGCAGCTATGATCACAAAATTACCTACTTTGTGTCTCTTTTAATTTGGCTCAATAGTGTTTTTCTACGTGGTTTCCTTGATCACTTTCTGAATTTGACTATGCATCCTGAATGAAGGTGTATGCACTTTCATTTAATCTAACATGGCAACTGTTTTTGAACCTAAGCATGAGATCAATTTAACCTTGACTATAAACCTGTTACAGATGTCATTTTTAAAGACTTCTTTTTAGAGTTGCCTCGGCAGAAGGATAAATGTTAATAAACCTTCTGAGGTCAAAAAAAAAAAAAAATGGACTAAACTGTAGGGAAAAGTGAAACTTGAACCAAACGAGAGTTTTATATGAACAAAACAGTGATGGAATGTAAATTGCCATCATTAATATCTACCAAACGTTTGAGGGGTGCTACGCATCATCCAGAATGTGTGAAATATAGGTCTATTTAAGCCACCTGCATTGAACGTACTCAAAGAAGAGATCAGGAGGGCTTTAGAAGGTTTTTGTCTTACAATTCCAAGAAGCTGGGACCAACTCTGTGAATTGTTCAGCTCAGCAATGCTGGTATTCTAACACACCTCCTGTGGCAGAGAAAACCCACCACTTGTCTCCTTTTCCTCCTGAGCACATATTTCCCACCTTGGCTACATTTTCCACCCTCTTCTGCAATTTTCTGTAGCCATATAACAGAGTTCTGGCCAATGGGGTGTAGGCAGAGTAGTATATATCACACGCAGGCCTGCCCCGAAAACACCTCCCAAGTACTGCTCCATTCTCCCTCTCCTCCAGCATTTACGGGTTAGATGTTGACACCCAGGAAGACCTGAGAAAGAAGTCAGGTGTTGAGGATGGAGTCTCTATCAGCTGGGATCCCTGAACCACGGCCGGAAGCAAAGTCATCTCCACTCTTCCCTGTCGCCAGAAGTGGGCTACACAAGAGTAAGAAGTACATTTCCATGGTTTTAAACCACTGAGATCACAGCATTACCCTACCTATCACAGATAGGTCTTTCTCCTGTAAAAAGGGGCCCTACTTTGCCAAACTATACCCAAGAAAATCCCGTCCTAAAATGCGGAATTGAACGCCTGGCACATCCTTTCCTCTGGGGCTCACTGGGAGGGCAGCTAGAAGGGGATGAACTAGCAACTGACACACTGTAAACAAGTGGACCCATTTTTATTTTCCCGCATTTGCTAGAGGAAAACTCTTCTTACGTATCGCTCCGTCCTCAATACTAAAAAACTAACACTAACGAAATAATCTATAAGCGTGGAAGAGAAACTCTAGCAATTATCTGAGCATCCTGGATTCCTTTTGATTCATTATCAGTCTCTCCCACAGTCCAACCTTTTTATGGCCTTTCCTGCTGTCAGGCAATTACGGGAGTTTTGGACTAGAAGAGGCTGAAAAATCAATATATCAATCTAGATAAGGAAACTGCCATCAGGCACACGTCTAAGGTCAGAGCTTGTAAGGGGTATTAGGAGTACAAACTCACATTTCTAAATCTGAGAAGACGACTTTCCTTTGATGCTTCACTTTCTGCACTTCAGGAAATAATCTCCAGCTACTAGTATCTACTATCTGAATCAATCTGCTCACCACATCCAAAATGACCCCTTCTAAGTCTTGGCTTTGGCCATGCTGCTTCCCTCCCCCAGTGACTTCTAGGCTCCCAAGTGCCCACAGGACACCCTCCAAATGGCTTCACCTGGTAATCAAGCTCCCCCCACCAAACTGCCTTCCCCACCATGCCTCCCACTCAAGATCCTCCCTGATTTTATACGGCACAAGTTTGAGACGGCATGTGTGATCAATGAACTGTGAAACCTGGCAATATATGAACAGAATTCAGTATAACCAAATAAAATGGAAACTAGAGTTACCCTGACACAGGCAATGATACGTGTGATCACAATTGTGCTATGTAGTAATTATGGATAAATGATAGTAATTAGTATTTCTTTTGCATAACTAAAACCTGGTATTGCTAGGTTTACTGTCAGGAGGGTGGAAAGAAAACAGGGAACCCGCAAGTGCTGTGATTTATCTCTGAAAGCTTCTGTAGCCCGACTTGAGCAGGATACACAGCCAGCCCTTGCTCTCCACACTTCAGGAAGAAGGGCTCAAAACCAAGAGTTACAGGATTGGCACTCAAAATTCCAAGAGTAAGAGTAGCCTCCAGAGACAAAAAGACATGGGTTCAAATCCCAACTCTGCAACTCACTAGGCAAGTTATTTAAGTATTCAGTATCCTTGAGCCTCAGTTTCCTCCTCTGTAAAATGGGGACAGTAATACCTATTAGTCATGGCATGAGAATGTGAAATAGTGCATGTAATACACTTGGCACCAGGCTCGCGTGTAGTATACACTTGACAAATGGCGGTGGATATTACCATCTCCATGTAGGTTTTGACCCCAGCTCTCCCCGAAGATGGAAATCTGATATATCCATCATTGTTCACCTCTCCTCCCAAGCATCCTGCCTGTAGCTAGAGGGAGGCTGAGAGTTGGAAGAGATGAAAAAACAGAAGGGAAGGAATGAGATAATGTCAGTCCTTTTGGAGAGACTATGTCTCTGGGCGTAGTCTCCAAAGCTGGGGATAGGGAGGAAGGAGGGAAGGATGCCGACAAATGAAAGGCAGTAAAAAGCTCCAAAGACAAATTCGGCTACATTGCAGCTGTGCCCACAGCTGCGGGTGGCCCTGCTTTCCTGCCAAGTTCTGGCTAATCCTTTAACTCTTGCTCCTGTCTCCCTACCTCTCTTGCCATCCTGAGAGTGATGGAGAAAAGCCAAGAGCTGAAGAGATGCTTTGCTATTCTAGGAAGGGGAGGTCAGCCCCTATAAGGCTAGTTAGAATTCTGAATTGATTTACTATCCGTTCCACATACTGTTATCAAATGCTTACCCCACACCAGGTGCTGAGCTATGCTCAGATGCCCTCAGAAACTGGGGTCTACAATGGGACTGTCATTATTTCAGATGTGATAGGAGTTACATAACACTGTGAAGAACATTAGCTCTATAGGGAAACTTCCAGGTTCTAAATGGTGACTTGGAAGAGAGTTTTGGAAACACAGTATACATACAGGAGTTGTAAACTAAGGATGGACATAGTAAGACAAGTGTAGGAAACATCTCTGCTTCTCCTTGGGAGGCAAAGCATTTTATTCAAATATTTGTGCTTGGTGCACAGCAGAAAGTAATCAAGTGTCTCCACCATCACCAGATGTCATTTCCTAGAAAACAAACAAAATCCCATCACTCCTTTATACAGAAACCATGTTGGCTGCCTATTGCTTGCCACATGCTATTGAAACTCCCCAACATGTTATTCAAGGTCTTCTGAAAACTGACCTGATACCCACCATTCATCTCCAGCCTGCCCCATCTTGAATTTGTCCTAGGCTCTGGTCACAGTTTCTTCCCTGAGCACTCAAAGCACCTTTGTGTTGCTGAGCATTTCAAGTTATTGCTATTCCTTCTGACTTGCCATTACCACAGGCCTCCCTTGACCCCTTTGTGGCCTGGCAAACTCATACTCATCCTTCAAAACCCAGCTTACATGTTACCTTTTCTTCACTCATTTCTGAGGTACAGATTATATCTTCACCTCTAGATTCCAATACTCTTTGGCTTCCTTACTTATCACACATCACAGAAATTGTCCAACATCCCCATCAGGCAAAGGGTTAGTTCTCTCTGCAACCCCATCTCTACTGGAAGGGCTAGCTCTTGGTAGGGCCTCAATGTTTGTTTGCTGAGTAAAGTGATATTAAAATGAGCAACAATTGCAAAGTATTGGGAAACCCAAAACATCAGTTTTGAAACTGCAATGAACTTCAGAGCCACGAACAATTTGGCAACTTTGGTTGTTATTCTTCATCACATCCTAACCAGTTTCTCAGCACCAAGACTAGAGTTGGGTTCAAGAAATCACACCATACAAGGATCATCTGACAGGCTTCTGGTTCATTCCCACCAATTACAATTATTTTAGTAAGTTCCTGTTGGGTCTGTGGGATGGGATGAAAATGAGTGGAGTCACCCTGTTCCTCTTTAAAGGACTGTTGAGAGCTGGTTGGCCCCAAAGGAAGCAGTATAGTCTCTAGGTTCTTCTTTTTGATGTCCCACAGGACACACAATGGGAAGGGTACCGGGGAGGAAACACCATGGTCACTTCCCCTTGGGCAGGCCACATTACTGTGGGTGCAGTAGAAATACAAAATGCAGTCTTATTCAGAGGAACAGAGAATGTGTTCTGGAGGTCAGAGGCTCTGGCAGGGGAGGAATCAGACTAGAAGTAAAGCCTTTTCGTCTGTGGTAGAAAAAGACCTTTAAGGGAAGAAAAACTACAGTATTTAAGCAACAAAGTTTCCTCATTTCCCCATCCCATGGCCTTTCTATGTCTAATGTTATGATGTCTCATTTTAGTTTTCATTTTGAAACTTTCTTTAAATCTTATTGGAAGTAGAATATTAGTATATTCAATCTACAGTACATGCTCTTCAATAAAGTTCTAGAATATTAACAGCACATTACAATATGATATTAGTACCTCTAGAAATGCACTAAATGACATTTGGAATGAGTCTTCTAGATAGCATTTGAAAGATCGTGAAGCAAAAATTTTAAATTCCATTGTGAGTGAGTCTACGGGTGTGCATTTTGTATGTGTGTGTTTTAACAGCTTGAGACATAACTCACCCATTGAATGTGTGGAATCCAATTTTTTTGGTACACTGACAGGATCACGCAACCATCTCTGCAAACTAATTTTAACTATCCTTCCCCCGAAAGAAACCCTTTACCCATTGGCTTTAACTCCCACCCCACCCACACACAACTCCCAGTCCTAGGCAACCACTAATCTACTGTCTGTCTCTATAGATTTGCCTTTTCCAGGCATTTCCTATAAATAAGATTATATAAGATGTGGTCTTTTGTGACTGGTTTCTTTCATTTAGCATAATGATGTTGGTTCATCCATATTATAACATGCATTGGTAGTTAATTCCTTTTTATGGCCAAATAATATTGTAATCCATTCATCAGTTGATGGGCATTTGGGTTGTTTTCAACATGTGGCTATTATGAATAATGTCACAAACAGTTGTATACAAGTTTTTGTTTGGACACATGTTTTCATTTCTCTTGGATCTGTATCTAGAAGTATTATTGCTGGGTCATCTGATAACTTAATGTGTAAACTTTTGAGGAACTATCAAATCATTTACCAAAGTGGCAGTACCATTTTATTTTATTTTATTTTTTTTAAATATAGAATCCGAAACAGGCTCCAGGCTCTGAGCTGTCAGCACAGAGCCCGACGCGGGGCTCGAACTCACGGACCGCGAGATCATGACCTGAGCCGAAGTCGGCCGCTTAACCGACTGAGCCACCCAGGCGCCCCAATGGCAGTACCATTTTACATTACCACCAGCAGTATATGAAGGTTCCAATTCCTCCACATCCATACCACACTCATTGCCTTCCTTTTTAATTTTGCCATTCCAGTGGCTGTGAGGTGGTATCTTATAGTTTTGATATGCATTTCTCAAAAAATTAATGATGTTGAGCATCTTTTCATGTGCTTATTGGCCATTTTTATATCCTTTTTGGAGAAATATCTATTCAGACATCTTTGCCCATTTTTATTAGATTGTTTATTCTTTTATTATTGAGTTATGAGTTCTTTATATATTCTAGATACAAGTCCCTTCTCAGATATACAATTTGCAAATATCATCTTACTTTCTCCCATTCTGTGAGTTGGGAAATGGTATCGTTTGCAGGACAAAAGCTTTTAATTTTGATATAGTTCAATTTATCCACTTTTTCTTTTGTCATTTGTACTTTTGATGTTATATGCAGGAAACCATTGCCTAATCCAAGGTCACAAAGATATACTCCTATGTTTTATTCTAAAAACTTTCTAGTTTCAGCCCTTACATTTAGGTCTACAATGCATTTTCAGCTAATATAGCATGTTTTTAATACACATTGGTTAGTTACAAACATGTTAATAATTTGAAAATGTGAATTTTGGAGTAATCTTCCTTTTTCCCACTCTTCCTTCAAAATGCTTTTTACATTCCTACACAAGCAAGCATCGTTCAGCATAGAAAGATAGGTGAGTCACTGTCCCTGTATCAAGAATTCATAAATAGAAAGTTAAAACATACAACCTCATGAGTAGTGCCCTGTGTAAGACAAATTACTTGCTCTAGGCATAGCCAAAACACTTTTCAGACCAGAAACAAGAGAGAGAGCACTTGAAATCACAGTTGTCTCCACCCCAGGATGTATGGTTGTTCCCACCATGGTTGCTAAGAGGAGGAAGGAAGCACTGAATGTAGGCTGCGGTGAGGGGATATCTTAGTGGAGGAAAAGACACCCAACATGTGGGTTTAGGATTTAGGGAGATGGAAATGGACAGGAAGTGAACACCCCAGGTGGCTGGAACAAAATGCAGCAAAGGCACAGAGATGGGGAAGCACAAAGAAAATCATTAATACAATAATTTTCTGTAGCCAGTGCAAAGGGATGGTGAAGATAGAATAGAAACACTGCACCCAGTGAGGGACACCGGGTTCCAGGCAAAGGAACTTGAATTATGTCCTATTTTGGGGGAAGGGTACCAGGCACGATGAGGTCGTGTCTGGGAATGTTGGCCTCATGGCAGAGTCTACAGTGGTATAAGGAAAGGCAAGCACCAGAGCTAATCGCTCAGCCATAAAGTCCTAACTTTCTATTTGTCATGTCATTCACTCTTTCTTCTTTTCCTTAATATAAAGAGGGAAGTCTATTTCTGCATAGTTAACTTTAAAAAAAAGATCATTTAAAAACCGGGTCCTTGGTGGGCTATTTAAAAGGGTCCTCTTCTGTGGGTTACCAAAGGAAACATTTGGAATGGCACGCTTGAGGCAGGAATTTTGCACACTTCATTGTGGGAAGTCAGCCCACCCAGCCTGACAGCCCAGTAGAGACAATCAAAAAATGGATTATTATGGAAATACAATTAGGGAGCTACTAAATCCTCTCAAATACAAGCAAAGCCTAATCCAGCATGTAACTCCAAAGGCAGGCAATGAGATGGGCCAGTTTCCCCTCTACCACACAAGCAGCCCATACTTAAACCTGTTGTTATATGTTTTTTTAGTCAATTGATCATTCCAACAAATGTGGAATAAATTTGTTCAGGAGTAAGGAGATTAAGCACGTGATTTAAGTGAGCAGAAGTTTAATACTTTTTTTAAGGCACAGATTGGCAGGGTGAAAGAAATCACCACGTTTTGAGAGGAATGGTTCCTGAATGATAACTGTACCAATTAAGTTTCAAACACGTTTTCTGGCAGCATAAAGACAAGTGTATAATTTCTCTACTGAGTCTAGGTCATGTAAAGCTGTGTATTAAGAAAAAAGAAGTTGCGACCAGGATTATATAATTTTAACGGACAAAATATTTGCAAAGATGGATAAGCTTGAGAATGTTTCAAATGCACACACGTTCCCCCCTCCCCCATCCAGCAGACTCCTGTAATTGATGCCAAGGCACAGTTTGAATGGGGACAGTAACCCCCCCCCCACCACACACACACACACACACACACTGCGCTAAGAGTCCCTCTTTTGAGTAGGAACCAAGGGCTGCTTATTTCATGAGAACGAAAGAAGGAAAAAGACAATACTGGGAGTCCATTATGCTCATTATGAATCCTACAGATGCTCCTGCTATGGTTTTCATCTGTTTTCATCTTTCCTAACAGAAGGCTGTTGGGATACTCAGTTCTTGCTTAAGTCCCCACCTAAGCCAGGCCAATCTTCAAACAAAAAGCAGCTTTTCACTGGAGAACTTTAAAAAAAAAAAGAGTGGGTTGAAATGTCCTCACTTGAACTTAAAAGCTTAATGAGTCTTGGTGCCAAAGAGTGGGAGACTGGCCAAGTCAGCGAAGCCAACTGTGATATGGTCGAAAGACAAAGGAGAACCCTACACAGAAGGCCTATCAAATTCTTACCAGCCTGCTAAGGCCAAAATCAGTAAAGGCAAAAGGACCCAAGCTTGCTGAGATTTGAGTGAGCATCTGGGTTAGCGAAAGAGCTCCAGACAAAGCGTGTGAAGACACACTGCGCTCTACCGTCCTGGGTCTCCATCTCATCATTACGAAGGGAGGCGGGAAGAGCTCACCCAGATTGTTCACCTGCCAGGGCTGCTGTGAGGATTAAACAAGGGTTGGGTTTGCAGATACTGATCAAAGCAGTGGTGATTAGAAGGCATCAGTCTGGAGTCGCCAACAACCGGGCCGACCACACACAACCCCATTTGCTGAGGACAGGCTCAGATTTCATTTGTCGTTCTAGTGTCTTGGCCAGTCGACACCCCCTTTTACTCTCAAAACCATCTCAATTGAATGGCAAACTATATTATATAGTCGCTCTACAAAGAAGACATTAGGTCAGATGAACCTCTTTTCTTTTTTAATAGCTGAGGAAAATATTGCATATGTAGTTTACGTTAGATAAGGACTCTACCAAGAGCCTACTGAAATGATGTAACAGAATGAGCCAGACTTACAACCAATGTGGAATCATGATCACTGGTCTGGCAGTTCTCAGAGACAGCTATTAATTGACAAAGGTCTCCAGTGCCTCCCTCTACCAGTAAGGCAGACCTTTTCTTAGGTCTTGTGCAAGCTGACCTCTGCTGGGGCCATGTAATACAGGTGACCACCAGCCTCTTAAAAGTCTTCTTAGTCTCCTTGGTTTCCAAGACATACTTTCCTGGGTTTCCTCTCATCTCTCTGATCCCCCTTTGTGAGCTTCTCTTTCTCTTGTCCCTGATCCGGTGGTGAAGCTTCCTCAAACGGAGACTTTGTTCTGCTATTCTTTCTTGATGTGATCTTTTCTGCAGAGAGACTGTCACAAATCACAGCTTGGCCCTGATGTCCAACAATGGCTGGCAAATCATATTTGAGAAAGTGAAAGGCATTGCTTCATCTCTAAGCTCCAGGCCCCTGTCCCCAACAGTCTGCCGGACTGTACCCTAGGTGGGCCTTCTATATCCAAAACTCACCTTGCCCAAACTGAAATCATGACCTCTCCCAACAAATAAAGGATCCTCTTCAGTGTGCATCAGGGGCCCTACTCTGCTGGCCATTAATAACTGAAACACTAGTTATTTTGTAGTCATTTCTTTCATTTATCTATATCCTTTACCTTACTAAGTCCTGTGATTTCTTCAGCATTCTTCTTATTTCCATTGTTCTGGAAGTCAAACCCAAAGACCTTCCATGGCTTCCAAGGCCCTGAGCAATCTTGCCCCTGCCTCTTCCTCCTCTCCATCTACCCTCATCTCACACCATCATCCTCTGTTTCCTATATTTTGGCCCAATGAGTCCCTTGTAATTCCTCTAATACACCTAAGACATGTTACTCTTTCAGTCTATAACATGCTTCTTCCCTACTTCCATCTCCCCTCCTTATTTCCTGGCTAATCTCTACTCTTCATTCAGATCTCTACCTTAATGTCTCTTCTACAAGAGAAGTGGGGTTTATGCCCCTTGTGGAGTCAGGATTTAGATTCCAGATCTGATCAGGGCACCCCTGTTACATGATTTAATTGTAGAGTATACTAGACTTTCTAGTAGCTTGCCACACTTGTAAGTGGGCTTTTCAAAATGTTACTTGAATGAAGAAAAAGAAACCCTCCTTGCTGTCAGGCAGATCTCTTCTATGTATACTAAACACAGCATCCTCCTTTCTGACCCCAAACCTTGCCTTTTGCCCTTGTCTCTGTGTAGGATGCCTTTCTCTTTCCCTCAGACTATTCTCATTAGGTAAAATTCACTTGATGTAGCATCTCTCCAATAACTATCTCCCAAACTATAACAATCTTCCTTTGTCTAATGTCTTATTAAACCTTGGTCAGTTGCATTTACTCACATATTGGTTTACACTGTTACTTAACTATTTTGTGAGTGTGTTCAAGCCCCCAAAACATTATAAAACTCTTGAAGATCAGGAATCACACCTTCCATTCCCTTTTCATGTCTCTCAGTTCCTCCTTTGGGGCTGTGCAGAACATGGTCAACATCTAACAAATCCTCCATATGACAAAGTGTCTCCATGCAAAGTCACACCATCAACTTCTAACCTGTCCTAGAAGGCTAGTACACATCTGTGGCACACCACATCTCATGCTGAAATCAGGACAAGCCTTCCTTCTTAGAATAAGCAGCTCATTCATCAGTGGTAATATAGACAAGTGTTTGCCAACAGATTTCTTATCTTCAGACAATTATTTCACCAACATAAGAACTGAGACAAAAATACACCAAGACATTCTCTGTTGGTCACTTATTATTTGCAAACTGATATATTCAGACTTTGCATTCCATGAAAACACGTCTGTAGAACAAAACCCATAATTTGACCTCTATAACTCCAAAGAAGATGGGGATGTAGTGGAAACTCTTATACTAAAAGTAGATACTTCTGTGCTTTGGTCTCTAGACTTCAGGGATGGCCCTATTCTTTATGTAAAAGTGTGTGTGTGTGTGTGTGTGTGAAAGGAAGGGAGGGGAGGGGAGGCAGAGGAGGAAAGAGGAAAAAAGGAAAAAGGAGAAAAAGAAGAGGGCAGGGGACCGGAGGGGTGGGGACAGAGACAGAGGACGATACTGACAATGACAACTAAGACTAGGAGAAAGTTACTAGGAGAAAGTCACTGATGATTAGGTAATCTAGATAGCAATCTTACTACTGGACTCAATTTATTCAACAGGTGCCTGTAATAGACATGTTATGTGCCAGACCAGTGTCCAGTGAAGGAAATACAAAGATAAACAGAAGGGGTCTTCAGGAAGCTTTCACTCTGGTACAGGAAGTAGGTGTGGGACAAAGAGGTAGAAACACTGTGATACATGCCAGCCTGAGGTGGTACAGGTCCTTAGAAGCCAGATGGGAACCTACTCACTCTGCCTGGAGGATTCTGGAACAGCTTCCCAGAGAAAGAAACCAGGCTGGAGAGAGTGAGAGGAAATGACATCACCACAGAGGTCAAGGTTACTGTTTTCAAAACAATCACTCTAGGCCTCAAGCTTCTGCCAGCCAAAGCTCATTATTCACAGATGATCAAGTTTGTAAGGGACTCAAACTTTCTTGCCCAGTTTTCGATCACAGGCTAGGCAAGAGAAGCTGGAAAGGAAAATCCCAGTTCGTTCATCCTGTAGCTTGTTGGCTGTCCTAGAGAAAGAGCTGATGGGTGCCCCTTGACATAGAGTTGCATTGACAATGTTATATTCATAATTGACTTCGGGCCTATTTCCAACAATAATAATGAGAACAGCTAGTGGTCCAGAGTGCCAAGCGAGCACCAAACACTGCTGAGTGTTTTACAGTATTCTCTTCCTGGAATCTCTCAGGGACCTTATGAGGTAGTGATTTCCTCATTCCATAGATGAAGGGAGACAAGTTAATATTTAAGTGTCTGCTATGTTCCACGCACTAAACAAAGAGATTTATCCATATCATCAATTCATTTAATCCTCAGAAGAACTCTATTAATTAGGTACAATTATATTGGTTTTTATAGCTAAGGAAACTGGGGTTCTAAGAGGTTAGGTAACTTGCTTGAGGACACATAGGAGACAAACCGAGGATGTGAGCTGTTAACTCGGTTGAACCATAGGAAACCACACTTTCTGACTGTTTTTGGTCTATTAGTATAGTTGCATAGGATTCAACCTAAGTGTTCCCCGATCCATTCACTTTCCACTATACCATCTCATAAAAGCACAGGAATTGGCTTTTGTTAAATGTGTATCTGTGGATGGTAACAAAAAAGAAAGTAAAAGGGGTGAGGGAGGATGAGAAATCAAACAGAGAAGGTAGGAGAGCATACACCCTGTATGCTCAGTTCCCCTGAACAACATGGGGGTTAGGGGCACCTACCCCCTACACAGTTGAAAATTGATGTATAACTTTTGGCTTGCCCCAAACTTAACTGCTGCTATTAGCCTAATGTTGCCCAGAAGCCTTACTGATAATACAATCAATTAACATATATTTTGTATGTTATACGTATTGTATACTGCATTCTTACAATAAATAAATAAGCTAGGGAAAAGAAAATGTTATTAAGAAAAGCATAAGGAAAAGAAAATACATTTATAGTTCTGCACTGTATTTATCAAAAAAATCCTCATGTAAGTGGACCTACACAATTCAGACCATGTTGTTCAAGGGCGAACTATATTATCATCTTGCCATATTTACTTGATCTCTTTCTGCAAATGCCTCTTTTTTCCTGAACATCTGCATCCAGTTGCAGGCTATATGCATAATCCTTATATTATTCTTGTAACTTTTCTATGAGTTTGAAATTTTTCAAAATAAAAAGTTGGGTGGAAGAAGGACTTCTAAAAGGTCCTGAACGGGGCGCGCCTGGGTGGCTCAGTCTGTTAAGCATCTGGTTCTTGGTTTAGGCTCAGGTCAAGATCTCAGTTTCATAGGTTTGAGCCCCACATCTCATCAGTGCAGAGTGCACTTGGGATTCTCTATCTCCCCGCCTCTCTCTTCCCCTCCCCTACTCGTGCTGTCTCTGTCTCTCTCAAAATAAGCTTAAAAAAAAAAAAGTCCTGAGAAAATCTTTTCTAAAAAGTTATTTCATTTACCTGAACAGCATTTTTGCACTGCCCAAACTCACTTAACTTTATGTGGGTAAACGATTACATCCAAAATTTATCCCATAGTCCTTATGGGCTGGCAAACTTTCTGTAAAGGATCAGATAGTAAACATTCTAGGCTCTATGAGCCATATACCGACTCTTGTCTTGTTTTACTTACAACCCTCTTAAAATATAAAAACCATTCTTAGTGAGAAAACCAGTACAAAAACAGGCCAAAGGCCATAATTTGCCAACCCCTGATATAGATAGAATTCCACAGAGTTCTATCTAAATAATAAAGTCATAGCCAGGAAACCAAGTCAGAAACTTTCCTTTCTGGAATTATTTCAAAACAGTCTGATCCAGGGACAGGGAAGTAGACGGCAGTCATCAGCAACACTGTACTGGGAGGGACTTCCTTAGGGAATAGTTATTCGCAGCCTTCCTTTTAAACCCTAAAGTCACATATTTGCCACATTTTGACCCCATTTTATTTACTGCTCCGCAGAGGACTCACATCATTTGATCGTTTAACCTCCAAACTTCAAGTACACACAGTTGGCAAAATCAACAGAGAAAGAGAGAAATGATTATAGCAAAAACACATCTACTAGAATTCTACTTGGCACACGCAGAGTCTGGTTTGTACTTGCTATTACCGTGAGTTATACATTTATGCCGAAGTATTACTGAATATGGGGGCAGCCTATGCAAAGCCACGGGTACTGCACTTGACAGGCAAAGTCAAAAAAAGCTCCCAGGGTGACTCTGACGCTACTCCATTTCCACCTTATATGCTGCCTGTAGGCACCAGTCTTTTCTCTCTTGTCTCTGTAGTCCTTAGTAAACATCAGCACCCTTGCCTTTGTCTCCATCTGGTTTTCACGGCTCTACGTAAGAAAGCTGAAATCCCTACATCTTCTGCAGACTAGAGCCTCCTTAGCCTCTTCGCTCTCTCATGCTTTCACTCTCATGGGACTTGCCTTCTTAAGAAGGACCACCAGGCCCTTGATACTTACATCCCAAGACCACCAACCCCATGCAGTCCTTCTTCACACTCCGTCATGCTGAGACCCAGTGGTTATCCTCTGCACTGCCCTCCTCTGCTTGCTCAGTGTTTTCTGGCACCAATTCCATGCCACCATCACTAACCTCCAACCAAACCTCCTGCTTTTCTCTCCCACTGAAATCCCAACTGTAGGCACAGGACAGTCGTTCAGAGCAAAAGCTAAGGAATCAGACTTCTGAATGTAAAGCTTTCTTATCTGTATAACCTCAGCCAAGTTCTTGAATCCTCTGTGCCGTTCTTCGTTCCTCTGTAAAATGGGTATGATAATAGTTCTTACAGGCCACATGAAAGTTTGGTAAGAAGGGAAATCAGGCCCCAGGCACAGAAGGGTGACCTCTGTTTGATGAGAACTACGAATTTTTTTCCAGACTCATAAACAACTCAGGAAATGTTTAGTGAACAAAGAGCATGTCTCTCCAGTTGCAACCACCATTTAGAGCTGATCTAACTCAGACAAAAAGACGAGAGTTTGCTGAACAAAAGGAACCATTCACTGATGCCGTTCATGTATTTTTCAACTGGGGTCATTACACTATTACAAGACACGAACTGGGCTTCTGTTTTGAATAATATAAAGTTGAAAAACCCAACAATTTTTAAAAAGAGGGCTGTATGTTATGAAAGCCTGTCTCAGAAGAGCTGAATTGCTAGTTTTCTAAATCTGAAATTATAGGGATTTCTTCTTACGTTGTTAAGCGTTGCTACATGAGTGGAGGTTTGGAGTTAGAACTCCTGAATCACCAGCATCCACGAAACTCCCTCTGCTTCTACAGAGTGGCACAGCCTTACACATTCTTCTCTACTCTCCAAACACAGGTGCTTAAAACCTATATGGATCCACTGACTGGGAACCCACACTTTCCTGAGACCCTCCAAACGGAGTTTCCTGCCTTTCGGTCCTTGCCATCAACCAGCCCCACCCCTGGAACAATGCAAGTCCCTCTTCTTGCCAGATGGGTCTCTGGATACAAGTCCCAGAAAACAAACCTGCTGATCTCAGTCTACAGCAGCCCAGTGTGCTCCAGCTTGGATAAAACTTAGCCATGCCCCCGCCCCGACCAAAGACGAGGGGAAAATCTTCTTCCATTGCTCCCAACCTTCAGTGCATTCAGCTTTTGGGCCATGCTTTTGTTTCTCATTGCTCTGTGGGTCCTGGACTTAGAAATCTGTTTGTATCTGGTTTCTCCAGCTGCTGACCCAGCTTTCTCTCAAAGCCTCTGACTGAGACTCATGCTACTGGCTCTTTTGATGCAGTTCATTTCACCTTAGCAAACTCTGCTGGAGCTGCCAGCTGGAGTCCCACAAGGAAGCCAAGACTTGACCCTGGTCCTCAGACTCCTTCAAATACACCAGTGGGTCTAATCTTCCACGTGTAGAAGACCGACAATAACTCACTTATTTTGGCCGTTCAGTAACACTTGTCCAAGCCTCTGTGTTGGCCAGTTCACTCAGCGTCATTCTTGGCTGTCAGCAGTCCAAACCCTTTATAACTTAAAGAGGCCCCTGGCTATAATCTGTGCCTCTATCTTGCTAACCATAATATTTCCTAGGCCCAAGCCCCATCCCTCCACCCCTAAACAACTCTAACATTCAGTAATGTGTTTGTGAAAGGCCAATGGATAGTGCCACTGCTCACATGACAGAATCCATCCTCTGACTCAACATCTTTATCTAGGTAAGAAGCAAGTTCTATGCGTGCAAATGTCTCCAGACCCAGAGCTTCAGCTTCAGATGAGCCTTCTCAGTCTAAAGTCTGGCAAGCAATGCTACTCCTTCACAGATTTATTCACGGGAATATAGTGGAGAGATGGACGCCTACAAGAGTTTTTGAAGCAAATGTTAGCTAAACAAAAATTGGTACCAAAGACCCACTTCAACAGAATTAAGACAGCATGATGCACATAAATTAGATCAGATTGTGGCTAGTCTGTAACATCAGGAGAGGGCTAAGCCCAGAATCATTGGAGAAGCAGGTGTTAGAACACAAGGGAAGTATTTGGAGTCTGCCTGGGTTTATCTCTGGGGAGATGCTAAACTAAGTATGGTTTATGTAAGAGATGAGCTCAGATTTAGATTTAATAAAGGGAAAAGAGGCAATGAGGGAAGTAAAGTATGAGAAGAGAGAAGAGGCTCCACAGGAAGGAAGGAATGGAAACAACAATCAGGGCATGTTAATTTCTCTTTGAGGAAAAAAGGACAGTGGGGAGCAGGAAAAAAATGCTGGCATGAACTGTGTTAAAAAGTGCTGCCTATAATCAACATTTGTATAGCAAATGTAATTTTTCAAAGCACCTCACCCACATTATCTCATTGAAATTCATAAAAAGTTTATGAAGTAAGCAAGAGTTGTAACTTTTCATTACCATTTTAGAAAGAAAAGATTGAGACTCAAGAAGGTTAAATGATCTAAGGGGTACAGTAAGACTTGCATTTCTAGCTCTCAGGCTCCAAAACCGGAAGTCTTTCAACTACACTGGTAGGTCCCAAACAATATTCTGGAAGTCGCCAAAATAAAGGTGCATTCTATGTAATTTCACATCCACAAAGTTCAAGATATAAGGCAAATAAATGCTATGGTGATAGAAATTCGAACAGTGTTTTTCTAGAGGTGGTTGAGATGGATTGGGAGGGGACAAGAGGGAATTTGCTGTCCTATATCTTCATCAGGGTTTAGGCTACATGCATGTACACAGTTCTCAAAATCCATCAGGTTGTATATCTGGAGCTGTGTTTTTCCTGTGTGTACATTTCACCTCAATGGAACAAAAAATCAGTATCTGAATTATAGAGCCTATTAAGTTCAAGTTTTGAGACCTTAAAGTGTATGTTCATCCATCTCTAAGTGTTAACTCTCTAGTTTATTTTGTCTAGAACCACTTCACAGAAAGCTCTTGAAACCATCCCCACAGCCGCGCTTTATGACAAAACCCAGGTTCAAACCATAAAAGTTAAACATGGCAGTTATTGTTCACATTTGAAATTTGCCAGTAGCATAATATATTCAAAATGCGTCAGGGGAGCAAGCCCAGTGAGGAACATTAACTGCCATGCTTTAAGAAGTTGTAAGTAATTAGATGCATTGCTTCACATGGCACAAATTGCTTTTGCTTGGGGGATACAGGGGAGAAAAGCTGCTACTTTCACTACAAATGGGTCCACATCCTTCCAATTACCTGGGCCCAGATTCCTACATTATAAATACTGGTTGGAGCTGAGTAGCAGCTACCAGATACATCTTCTTTACCTGATTAGAAATGCCACAGTCCCCATCACTTCCCCCCCTACCGTACGCTAAAACTTCCTCACCTACTTAGGTTTACTGCCTAGCCCAGTGATTTTTTAAAATCTCAGAATCAAACTATGAATAAAATGCAAAACAAAATACGAAGCTTTACAGATGAACTGAACAGTATTGATGATTCTTCTTGAGCAAAACCAATTGAACAATAGGCTATACTTACTCGCAGAGAAGGATTCCATTTTCTAACCCTGTCCGAAAATCTTTATCACCAAAACTTCTGCCGGTTACTTGCTGGAAAAAAAAAGAGAGAGGGAGAGAGAGAGAGCATAAATTTTTCTTTTTTAATCAAGAATTTCAATGATTTTTTTTTTTAATATTTAAGAGGCTTGAAATAACTGGTGGCATTCCAAGAATGGAGAAAATCTGTTAGGTCTGAATTTCTTTTCTATGTGTAGTTTGCTGAGATCAGCTAATCCTAAATGTAGACCATTATTTTGAAGCTTTTTCCTACCCAATTCCTTAAATTGTCTGTTCTTCCTGATAAGGGTGTTACTTTTAGGGTTTGGCCATGATAAGTCAAGGCCACAGCCTCAATCCACACACTTTCAAAAAAGCCTGCAGAAAGCACCACCTAAGGATAAAACATCTGTTTGTTAAAATATTATTGGGAAGGGGGGAGTAGTGGGGAAGATACAGACACCTATCCTCAAGAGACAAACATCAAGACAGGAATATTAAAGCCAATATCCATACTAACTTGGTGTGAAGAAAGAGGAAAATAAAAGCTGGAAAGGAATGACTAACAACACAGGACTGATGACCATTCTTGATACCTCTGGCTCTCAGCAGCCCTTTGCCCTAGGCACGTAGGGCAATCATTTGTTCATTCAATAAGTATATATTGACTATCTAGAATATGCCAGGTAAATATGTATACTAAAAACCCTAAAGCAACCTTTAAAACAGCAAAATAAAAAGTTACAGTTAATAAGCTTAAAAAGGAAATAAAACAGAATCATAAAAAATACTCTTAACAATGAAAAAAGGCAGAAAAAGAGGAAAAGAGAATACAGAACATATGGAATAAAAAGTAAATAACAACACAATAAACTTAAACCTAACCATATCAATAAGTACATTAAATATAAATGGACTAAATATCCCCGATTAAAAGACAGACATTGTCATATTGGAAATAAAAAGTAAAACCGAACTATGTGGTGCCTAGGAGAAATGCACTTTAAAGATAAAGAGAGAAGTAGGTTAAAGATAGAAGAATAGAAAAAGATAATAACATGCTAATGCTAATTTTAAAAAGCTGGATATTAATATCAAAGAAAATTTTAGAAAAAATAATAATACCAAGGACAGAGAAAGTCATTTCATAACGACACAAGGTTTAGCTCATCAGGAAGACATAAAAATCCTAAACATTTTTACATTTAATAAAAACTTCAAAATACATAAACCAAAAAAAGTCTGTGAAGAGAAATAGACAAATTCACAACTAGAGCCAGAAGTATGTTATCTCTTTCATAACTGATAGAACAGTAGACAAAAAATCAATAAGGATATAGAAGACTTGAACAACACTGTCAACCAAATTGACTTAATTGACATTTCAACAATACTTCACCCTACAGTAGCAGAATACATATTTTTTTCCCTAAGTTCACAGTGAACATGTATTGAGATAGACCAATTACTGGGTCTGTAAACAAGTCTCCACAAACTTAAAAGAATTCAATTCATAAAAAAGCATGTCATCTGGCCACAGTGGAATTAAATTTGAAATTAGTAACAGAAATACCTTAGGAAAAAAATCCCCAAATAATTTTAAACTAAGTGACACAATGTTAAGCCTATTGATCAAAGAAGAAATAAAAAGAAATTAGAATATATTTTGTAGTGGAAGAATGTGACAAAGACGCTAAAGCAGTATTTTGGGGAAATGTATAGCACAAAACACCTATATCAGAAAAAAAATCTCAAATCAATAAATTCTGCTTCTACCTTAAGCAAATTAAGCCCAAATTTAGTAGGAAAAAAAAGGAAAAAAAAACTATATCAGTTGAAATCAATCAAACAGAAAACCAAAAAGCAATACAGAAAAAAAATCAATGAAATGAAAAGTTACTTACTTGAGACCAATAAAATTGAGAAAACTTTAGCCAGATTGATACATCTTTGGCTAATAAAATCGACAAACTTTGGTTTTTAGCCAAAACAGAAAGACACAACTTACCAACAACAGGAATGACAGATGATATCATTACATATTTTATAGACATTAAAAGAATAATGGGGGTGCCTGGGTGGCTTAGTCGGTTGGGCGTCCGACTTCAGCTCAGGTCATGATCTCACAGTTTGTGGGTTTGAGCCCCGCACTGGGCTCTGTGCTGACAGCTTGGAGCCTGGAGCCTGTTTCGAATTCTGTGTCTCCTTCTCTCTCTTCCCCTCCCCCACTTGAGCTCTGTCTCTCTCTGTCTCTCAAAAATAAATAAATGTAAAAACAATTTTTTAATTAAAAAAATTAAGAGGGAACATTACAAATAAATTTATACTAATACATTCACCAACTTAGATGAACTAGAGAAATTTCTTGACACAATCAACCAAGTTCATTCAACAAAGAAATAGGTAACTTCCCCAAAAGAAAATGTCAGGCTCAGAAGGTTTACCTGGTAAATTACAACAACTATATAAGAAAAAAATAATGCAATTCTACACAAGCTATTCCAAGCAACTGAAGAGGAAAGCATACTTCTCAATTCATTCTATGAGACCAGCATTACCTGATTCCAAAACCAGACAAGAATATTATTACAAAATAGGCAGATACACACACACACACACACACACACACACACACACACACACACACACACAATATGCCAACATGTTACCCCTTCATGGTGGAAAGCAGGTGTGATTTTTATTTTCTTCTTTAAATTTTCCCAAAACGTTGTACAATTAATACACACTACTAATCATCAGAAAATCCAACGCTGTTTGATGTCTGTTTTTAATTTTTTAATATTTACTTATTTTTGAGAGAGAAACAGAGAGAGACAGAGCTCAAGCAGGGGAGGGGCAAAGAGACAGGGAGACACAGAATCCAAAGCAGGCTCCAGGCTCCGAGCTGTCAGCACAGAGTCCAGGGCGGGGCTCGAACCCACAAACTGCAGATCATGACCTGAGCTGAAGTCAGATACTTAGCCCACTGAGCCACCCAGGTGCCCCCGTTGTTTGTATTTTAAAGAGCAGTCTAAGGAAACTAAGTGATCCCAACTTTTCCTTGTAAACCATAGTTCAAATTGTATTATTAAACATCCTCATTGCCAATCCCACTAGAAAGGCAAATCACAAGTCAATAAAATGTATGCCTGAAGGAAAGAGGAAAGAAGAAAGGAAGGAAGAGAAGGAAGGAAGGAAAGAAGGAAGGAAGGAAGGAAGGAAGGAAGGAAGGAAGGGAGAAAGGAAGGAAGGAAAGAAGGAAGAAGGAAGTCCTTTGTTAATATCTTCTCATTCTTATTTAAGGGATGGTGAGAAAATGTATAAAAAGTATTTCGTATTTACAGTTTGTAAATAAATAGGAAAGACGTCCTTTACAAAGCTAAGATTTTAAACACAGACTTTAAACAGTTTAGCATTTTCTTCCTGAATCCTAATTTATATTCTCAAAACACCACTAATATCTATAAAACTGACCCCTATTCACCAAGAAGTCATTAGAAAATTTTGAAAACATTTTCCCCCAGGTCTTTACATTTTTGTTAAAATTATTATGTTCTAGCACAAATGGTGCTAACTAACAATGAAACCCAAGAGAATTTACCTACATCTATTACAGAATCCCTGGCCAAAATAACCCAGCCCCTTTCCATTTATTGAGCCATAATGATGGGCAGGGCCTAGAGATAGAAATACAAATGAGACATGGTCACTGCATGCAGAAGGCTCACAGACTGCAGAGGAGAGCAGATATCTAAATTCATACCATAAATAGACAGTAACAGGACCATTAAGATTATAAGAAAATATTGGTGGTCCATGGACCACCTAAAGTGCCCATGTGCTATTTAAAATTATATTGTATATGACATGTAGTCAGTGAAATATTGCAAGTAGATATGTTTCACAGTCCCAAGTCAGCCTGCTAATCCACATCCTCCAAGATGTAGTCTGATTAAATTCAATTTCCTAGACTGCCAATTCTGGAGATGGGAACAAACGCCATGCATTTGGAGGAAGGTGATCATTTCTGCCTCTATTCTTTTGCTTCCTTCCTTGCTCCTGCGTCTACAGGTCCCAGCATAACCTTCTCACTGCTCTCCACTGACTTTAATGTCTCCCTTTCTTCCAGGGCCACGTTATTTAGTATAGAGGTGTCTAGATCTTTGTTGGGAGGGTCATCAGTGGAATAGACCCCAGAAATTCAACAAGGACCATGCCACTGAAGAGTTAGGTTCTTAGACTAGTAACAGCAGCATCTTTACCTGGAATTAACGTTAGAAATACAGACTATCAGTCCTCCCATTCCTATAAGACCTACTTAATCAGAACCGCATCCAAAAAAGATCCCCATGATTCACATGCAAAGTAAAATTTACAAAGCCCTGAACTAGTATACAAAAGTAAGCCAACAGTTCAGAATCAGAAAAGGAGGGCCTTCAACTGGAATCAGGATTTTGAATGAACTGTCTCAACAACGCCTCTCAGCAACATCTTTATCATGGGTTTACAATGCCACACATTTATTTTAACTCTAAAGACTAATTACTATTCCCTTAATGACAGCATAAGCTATATTGCTATAAAAAACAATATGGCTGCCAAGATTCAACCACCATTACCAACAATCTGTGAGCAAGGTAAGGGAACAATAACCACCCAAACTCTTCACTAACCTTCCCACCTGGATTCCAACTGACTAAGGACTCTCAATAACCTCTCAGACAAGGTGCTGGCCAAGCCATGAGCTCCTTATGATTTTCCAACGACACAGAGCAGGATGGGAAGATCTAGTAAAGTTCTCAAAGAGAACCTGAAATGGGGACCTGGGACATGGAGTGGGTGGTGAGGGAATCCAGGTTCAGGAGCATCCCAGGGCTAGCAGTGGGAGAGCAACTTGAAATGTCAAGAGCACTTTATCATTTCCCCTAAATCCTGCTCTCCCCTCGCTGCTGATCCTCACCCATCTGATCAATTTTGCAGCTTCATCCTTGCAGTTGTTCAGCTTAGCACAAGGGTTCAGCTGACCCTTACCTTTCATACCAGTCACACCCACCAACAAATTCTGTTGATTTTCCCTTCAAAACTTATCGCGAATCCAACCACTTCTCACTGCTTCCATGCTACCACCTACTCCAAGCCACCATCATCTTATACCTGGATAAGTCCCTTACCTGGCTTCAGTGCTTCTACCTTGCCTCCCTTCCATCTATTCTCAATAGAGCAGCCAGAGGAATCCCATAAAGTTGGATCATGTCACTACTCCACTTAAAACCCCTCAATACCTCCTCATCTCACTCATAGTAAAAGCCAAAGTTCCTTCAGTTCCCTGAAGGTATTCACCAGAAAAACAAGCAAACAAGCAACAGCAACAAAAAACTGATAGGAGCACATGGGCCAAACCCTAGACACCACCATGACGTCAAGGGTGGCCATAATGAACATCTCCCCATTCAAAGAGATCCTCAGAAGCACTTATGGTGGCAGTTATATCCGCATCTACGTCCTCTGTGCGTTTCAGGAAAGCACAGATTTCTTTCTAGAAATAACAGAAAGAAAGAAATTCTAGAAATTTCTTTCTTTCAAGAAATAACAGATTTCTTTCCTGCTTTATGGTTCAGGGTTAATTCGCTTTCATTACTAAGCAAAAGATTTGCTATTTGCAGCAATGGAGGGACATGCTATAAGTGTCAGATTAAAATACTCAATGAATGGATAACTTACCGGAACATTGATTGTTTTAAAGGAAAAGGAGCACTTTCATCTATCTTAGCAATTAACCAAAAGCAGAAGCAAGAGGACATCACAATGTGTCATCACACTATTTTATGCACGTAATTATGTTTTTAATTTAATTTTTTTTCCAATTATATTTAGTTCTTTTTTGAATTTTATTTTTTATTTTTTAAAATTTACATCCAAATTAGTTAGCATATAGTGCAACAATGATTTCAGGAGTAGATTCCTTAGTGCCCCTTACCCACTTAGCCCATCCCCCCTCCCACAACCCCTCCAGTACCCTCTGTTTGTTCTCCATATTTATGAGTCTCTTCTGTTTTGTCCCCCTTCCTGTTTTTATATTATTTTTATTTCCCTTCCCTTATGTGCATCTGTTTTGTCTCTTAAGGTCCTCATCTGAGTGAAGTCATATGATTTTTGTCTTTCTCTGACTAATTTCACTTAGCATCATACTCTCCAGTTCCATCCACGTAGTTGCAAATGGCAAGATTTCATTCTTTTTGATTGCCGAGTAATACTCCATCGTATATATGTACACCACATCTTCTTTATCCACTCATCCATCGATGGACATTTGGGCTCTTTCCATACTTTGGCTATTGTTTATAGTGCTGCTATAAACATGGGGGTGCATGTGTCCCTTCGAAACAGCACACCTGTATGTCGTGGATAGATGCATAGTAGTGAAATTGCTGGGTCACAGGGTAGTTACATTTTTAATTTTTTGAGGAACCTCCATACTGTTTTCCAGAGTGGCCGCACCAGCTTGCATTGCCACCAACAATGCAAAAGAGATCCTCTTTCTCCACATCCTCGCCAACATGTGTTGTTGCCTGAGTTGTTAATGTCAGCCATTCTGACAGGTGTAAGGTGGTATCTCATTGTGGTTTTGATTTGTATTTCCCTGATGATGAGTGATGCTGAGCATTTTTTCATGTGTCAGTTGGCCATCTGGATGTGTTTTTTGGAGAAGTGTCTATTCATGTCTTTTGCCCGTTTCTTCACTGGATTATTTGTTTTTTGGGTGTTGAGTTTGAGAAGTTATTTATAGATTTTTGGATTCTAACCCTTTATCTGATATGTCATTTGCAAATATCTTCTCCCATTCTGTCGGTTGCCTTTTAGTTTTGCTGATTGTTTCCTTCACTATATGCACATAATTATTAAGTAAGCTCATCTGTATTTGATTTCCCTCTCATTGATCTAAAAGGTAATTATGTTTCTGAGTCTGTTCATGTCAATGGCACTACTCTAAACCATTCAAATAACTGAAATATGGAGGATTTAAAAAAATAGTCTAATAAAAATCCACAGAACTTTATGGTGATATTTTTATGATGTGTTTATAATGTAACACATTATATATCAAAATGCTACACTTTGCTAATGACTTTGTTACCACTGTTATTAATTGCCATGAATAGCCAAAGATTGCCAAGAATCAGTCTCCCAGCCTGATCATTACCATTTATACAAACTGTATTTCAGAAATGTTTTCATAATCTTCAGGGCTTTTTTTTTAAATGCAATCTGGTGGGTAAACTGAAGTCCACCAATAAACTGTAAGCCTGAAGAGGATTTTAATATTCTTTAATGTTTTTTTATTTATTTTTGAGAAAGAGAGAGCACGAGCAGGGGAGAGGCAGAGAGACAGGGGACAGATCCAAAGTGGGCTCTGTGCTGAGAGCAGCAAGCCAATGCAGGGCTCGAACTCACAAACCATGAGATCATGACCTAAGCCGAAGTCTGATGCTCAACCGACTGAGCCACCTAGGTGCCCCAATGAAGAAGATTTTAAATAAATGTTGGAAACCCTATTATAATGATCTTAAGAGGAGATTCTATTGGCTGACAAATAATGGTCCCTGGATTCAAGCAATTGAAGAAAATACAGAATTTAATATAGATTGACTTAACTTTTGAAAACCATGGATATTTTCTCTAAATTGCTGTACAAAAACAGGTACATTTGATATTACATTATTATTTTGTTTATTGTCCAGCTCCACCCAGTCAGGTGAGAATGGGAAATTTTCTTTGTTCTCTTCACTTTTGCATACTCTGTGCCTAGAAAAGTACTTGGCTCACAGTAGGTACTCAATAAATATTTGTTGAAATAATAATAATAAAAAAAGGTATGCTTTCAGAAGGTAGTGATTTCCTACTATAAACAGTAAATGAAAAATAATACCTCTTTAAAATTCACCAAAGAAGATTATCTGTGGCTTATTATGCTCCCTTGTCTTCTGATCATATTTGACTTATTTAATAAAAAAGGACATTTCTGCATATTTTCACACTTAAATTGCAAAATAAAACAGTACAGAACTGCTCGTATTTTTCACATTTACTGAGAAACAAATCCGCTGCTATTTCTGTCTCCTTTGTGGGGTTGCTAGAAAAATCAAACCAAGTTTCTATGGGAACTCTTCATAAACAATCATAAGTCATATTCCTCTGAACCAGAATTAGCAGCCAACCAATCAATCATCTACTGAATACCTATTTCATCCCAGGCAAAGTAATAGGTGTGTGTGTGAAACCAAAATAACAAGCTCTCTACCCTACCCAGTAAGAGTCCACAATCCAAGGGGAAAGATCAAACAGTATAGTAGGTGTTGGAAGAGAAATATGGACACAGCTCTGCAAGACCAGAGAGGAAGCAATTAACACAAATTGCACAACTAAAGGAATAGTTGAAGGATAACAGTTCACCTTCACATACTAACTACCTCTCTGTTATAGATGCTCGCCAAATATTATTTTATGTAATCCTCATAACAACCCAGTAAGGTGGATCCTAGGACTATTACCATTTTAAAGTCAAGGAAACCTAGACACAGAGAGGTTAAGTAAGTTGCCCAAGGACACAAATCTACTAAATAGGAGAGCCAGGATCAAACCCTGGTAGTGTGACTGCAGAGTTCATGTTCCTAAGCACAATTCTGTGCAGTCTCTGAGCAAAGGAATGAACTCTCTCTGCCTAAGACAGTCAAGGAAAACCTTTGAGGAGCTGACATTTGAGTTGGTCCTGAAGGATAAGAGGGATTCTCCAAAGTATGAAGATGAAGTGGGACACTCCAGGCAGACACAAAGACTTGTATGGGTTTCTCTGAGCAAAGAGGAAAAGTTCTAAGGGCTGACCACAGGAGGGAGGCAGGTGGGGAGGGGCGGGGTGGTAGAACATGACATGCCAGAGTGAGCATGGCCCAGACAGTAAAGGATCTACGTGTTACAATTATGGGTTGTACTCGATCCTGAAACAAAAGAGATACCCCTGAAACAAAAGAAGATGAAGGCAAGGGTGTGGTTCTTTGGCAATCATTCTCCCCATTTCCCACTAATTCTCCATTCCCAAAGAGACCGTCTCAAAATGACATTTTGCTTGTTGCTCTCAATTACTTCCTTGCAGATTCTACCACCCCCATTTAATATAGAATGGCTTTGCTTTTGGAATCACAGTGCGATGGAAACCATCTGGCCAGACCTCCTTTAGGACCACTGCTTCCAGCCTCCCACACATCCCTTTATATACAGTACCTACACCTACCTTTTCATCCTTTCCTCAAAAGGAAGAAATATACCTTCTCTTTCCTCTATCAAGGCTCTGGATGCCATCCCTCCCCTTCCCCAGGTGCTTACCTTACCCCTTGGTCCACAGCATTCTTTACCTCCCTGCTGGTTGAATGAGTTCCCTCTTCTCCTAAGAATGCTAATTCAATCTAGCCCTATCAACTATCCTGTTTTTCACAGTCCAAACTCCCTGTACGAGTATCCAGTACCCATTGCCCCTATCATCATAGCTCAGGTGCCTACAAGCTGTCCATGTTTAATTCACCGAAAATTCTTAGAGGGTTCAGTTGAGACTCATGAGTCTGACCCTGAGCTCCACAAGCACAAGCTAAATCATAAGTAGATTAATGAACTTCTTTTAATCCTCAGCTCTCCTACTTATGAAATGATACTTATACCTACTCCAAAGGTTTTCAGGAAGAGTAAATGAATTAGTGTATGTCAAACCCTTCCCACAGTACCTGACCCACAGCAAGAGTTTGGTCAATCTCATTGTTAGTATTGGCAACAATACTGGAATTAGATCGCATTATTGACTTCTCTTTTTCCAATACTCTTTACAGGTCTTTCCTCCATGATATTAATTGATGCCATGGTTTACTGGTTCTCTTCTTAAATTCTAGTATTACCATACTGTCTGATCCACTGAGACATTTGCTCTGCTGATGTGCATCAAGGCCCCAGCACCATGACAGTCGACCACTCACCCCTGTTTGGATCACTTGCATGTTCTAGGCTTTTCCACAACCAGACACTCCTGCTTTTCTTTCTACCTCAGTAGAAAGTAAGCATTTCAGTAAATACCCCTTCACTGTGGCCTTACATACATGTACTTCATTCATCTCCTACCTGTACAACATGGTTCTTTTTCTCCTTTCTTCACGCTGCCTTTTTCTCTCTCTCTAGCCACACATTCCCTTCCCTGGGTAGCCCCATGCCTTTAAATACGTCACACACAATAACTCATAAACTGTTATGATTTAAATATCCCCCCTTTAAATATCTGGCATACCCTAACTCACACACTTTCCTAGGTGGTACTGACCCTTCCCCCTTGAAGTCAAAATGAAATCATCCAGTTTCTTACTTGACTTCTCCACTTGGGTACCTAACGAACAAGATCAAAAGAAAATTTGTGATGTGTGTCCCCTGGTCCAACCTGTTCTACTCCTGGTCTCTTCCATATCAAGGGAAGGCACCACCATCTCCCATCCCTAAGAACACAGAGATGCATTTAAACCATCAAGAAGGGCAATGCTTCTCCCTCTAAATGTACTTCATGCCTGCTCTCTCCCCTCGTCTCTACACCAGCCCAAGCCTCCACTGCGTCTCCTCAAGATAACAACAGCAGCCACTGCCGGGGTCTCTCTGCTCCCACGGTGGCCCTTCTGCAAACCGCCTCCCATGCAGCACCCAGGAATCTTTCTATAGATCCATCCTGTGTCCCTTCTCATTACCCAGAATAAGTCCAAGTCATATACACAACCCCTTCACTTTACGTTTAAGAAAAGTAACATCCTGCAAATTAAGTGACTTGCTCAAGATCATACAGCTAGCTATCAGCAAGGATGAGACTAGAATCAGGCCTTCCTTCACCCAGGCCAGGGTTTCACTGCCTCGCCACACTGCCTTCTGAAGGCACTTCTTGTGACACTTACACTGCCATACTCTCTTTAATAACAATAGCTTCTTATATCCATTCAGTTTGAGTTGGCAAAGAAACAGCACAGAAGTCCAGGCCTGAGATTATTTAATCAACATTATCAGACCATGATCCTCTCCAGCACTAGATCTGAGTGCTTAATACTGAGGATAATAAAATGCAATCTGCAGAATCCATTTATATTTTCATCATGTCATCAGAAAACCAGAAGGCGCTGTTTATAGCCACAGATTGACAGACTCCACTACAAAAAATACATAATTAAGAATACAGGCAATGCTCAAAAGCACCCTGGGAGCATTAAATCCTCTGATCTAGCCATTGTATGCTTTAGACACAGAAAATGGGTCAGTCCGGGAACACGTGAGTGGGTTTAGCAGTAACTGTGTTTGCATATCCTCAAGTTGTTCTTGCCTTACAAAGACACAGAACAGAAGCTGCAAAGGAAAACAACACTCAAAGTGAGCTTTAACACAACAGAAAGTGTTAGTGACTGATTTGAGAGCAAAGAGGAAGAAGAGTCCAGAGAGAAAATGGCTAGTGGAGGGCTTCTGGGCTATGTGTGTTGTCTCCATTTCAAAGGGCAGAGGCATGCTTCAGCCATGGTGTTATTTTTACCTGGCTATCATGTTTAGTTCCTTAAATAAATACTTCAGTTCTAGGCTAATTTTGGTAAATCAGTGTATGTAACTGTCATCTAGTGCTCAGCACAGTGAAGTACAAAACCTCTGAATTAGGCGAAGCTGGGTCCAAATTTCAGGTCTGACACTCAGGAGTTACGTGACACTGGACAAATGGCTTAATTTCTCAGACCTGCTCTCGTCTTTTTTTTTCTTTTTTCCTTTTTTTAAAATTTTTTTCTTAATGTTTTTTTAATTTATTTTTGAGACAGAGAGAGACAGAGCATGAGCAGGGGAGGGGCAGAGAGAGAGGGAGACACAGAATCGGAAGCGGGCTCCAGGCTCTGAGCCATCAGCACAGAGCCCAATGCGGGGCTCGAACTCACAGACTGTGAGATCATGACCTGAGCCGAAGTCGGACACTCAACCGACTGAGCCACCCAGGCGCCCCAGCTCTCTTGTCTTTAAAAGACAGTTGCAGGAGCCTGTTACAAATCATAAGTGAAAACCATCTAGTAGGATATTTAATGCTGATCAGAAGTTCTATTACTTTTTTTCTCCAAGCTTTATATCTAAGGAGGAAAGAAACCCACAATTTAAGTGTCTAAATCAAGTGGTTGCAGTTTTTGTTCAGAAACAGTACTCAGGAGAAAGTGAGTATCGCTGGGGCAGACCAGCCATTCATTGGTAGATGGATCTGGGTTTGTAGGTGCTGGGTACAAAATCACACAGGGAAGTCAATGTGCTAACTTCCTATACACATGGTTTGGATTAAATGACACCATGAGAAAACAATTGTGCAAATCCAGAATATGATAATTTTATAAGAAATTTGACCTTCAAAAAGCCAATATCATGAAGAAAGGGGAGGGTTGCTATTATAAAATGAGAGACTTAAGGTACAACCAACTGCATTATTTGCTCTTTAAGGAAATCCTAGTTTATTATTTTTAATGTTCATTCATTTTTGAGAGACAGAGAGAGAGAGACAAAGAGAGAGAGAGAGAGAGAGCATGCACAAGCAGGGGAGGGGCAGAAAAAGAGGGAGTCGCAGAATCCGAAGCAGGTTCCAGGCTCTGAGATGTCAGCACAGAGCCTGACGCGGAGCTCAAACACACAGATGGCGAGATCATGACCTAAGCTGAAGTCAGACGCCCAACCAACTGAGCCACCCAGGTGCCCCAAAGGGAATCCTAGTTTAAAAGAAACTTTATAGAAGACATTTTGGGTACAACAAACAGGGAAATCTGAATACATACCGGTGACCTGATAATACTAGGGCATTACTCCACTTTATTAAGACTGACAGTGGCCTGGTTATGGAGGAGAATGTTATTACACTTTGGAGACACACACTAAAGTATTTAGAGGGAAAGAGCGTTGATGCCTGCAATTCATTTTGAAATGGTTGAAAAAATAGTTGGGGTATGTGTGAAAGTATGTGTGTATGAGTGTATAAGAGGTAATACAGAATATGTTTGCAATCATTGAAACTAGGTGTAGTTACATGGGTTTCTTTGAACTTCTCTATCTTCTTCCCTCCCTCCCCCTCCCTTCCTTCCTTCCTTTCTTCCTTCCTTCCTTCCTTCCTTCCTTCCTTCCTTCCTTCCTTCCTTCCTTCCTTCCTTCTTTTCCTTCTTTCAAATGTTTCAAAAATATTCGTAACAAAATGTTGTCTGGGACTAGGACTGAAAGTCATTAAGCAGTGCCCACAGAGTACTCAGGTCAACAACCTGACCAGTGCTTCCTCCATTCATTCATTCACTCATTCATTTCCCTGGAGCACTTTCTCTTATCTCTACAATGATGACAGTCACTTACCAGTTCACTATTGGTCATTTCATTTATATTCAACCCACTCCCTCACCGGCTCACTACACAGAAATGGCGCTTGCCAGCCATCAAATCAATGACGTGAGCACTGAGGATGGGAAGGAAAGAGAGGTCAAGCCCCTTGGCTTCCTGATTTGGGGAGGAGAACTAGAACCAGAGGCCCTGCCAAGTACACACAGTCCTGTGACAGTTGTGGAGCTGTGTGAAGAACTGATTGATTTCACCATTTGATATTCTAATAAATGAATACTTTTTAGCTAAGAATCCAAAGTAACCACAAAACTGCTGTACTTCACCAGTACTTGGCATTTAAAAAGACATCTAAGTTAAGTTAGAAAACTACTAGAATTCACCCAAACAAGTTATTAGATTACTAAATGAAAATAAAACATGGTGAAAAAGAATGAGATCTTGCCATTTGAGACAACGTGGATGGACCTAGAGGGCATTATGCTAAGTGAAAGAAGTCAGACAGAAAGACAAATACCATATGATTTCACTTACATGTGAAATATAAAAAACCAAACAAATGAACCACAAACAAACAGAAAAGAAAAACCCAGACTCTTAAATACAGACAACAAACTGATGGTATCCAGTTGGGGAGCAGAGTAGGGGAAATGGGTGAAATAAATAAAAGGGATTAAGAGATACAAACTTGTGGTTATAAAATAAATAAGTCACAGAGGCGAAAAGCACGGCATAAGGAATATAATAAATAATACTGTAATAATGCTGTATTGTGACAAATGGTGAGCACACTTATGATGAGCATGCCTATCGTGAGTAATGTATAGAAATGTCCAATCAATACGTTGCACACTTGAAACTAAGATACCATTGTATGTTAATTATACTTTACAAAATGATGAAATGCTCATTATACAGATAGGATGACCACACAAATAGCCTATCCTTTGAGAAGTTTGTATGGCTTGGGCAACACAACTATGAAGAAAAGTAAGAAAGTGACCGAGATAAATGTCAAGAGCCATCTCACTGGGGAGAGCCCAGGAAGGGCTTCCAAGATGGCAAAATTCTACTCCTTGATTTGGATCTACTTCTTGACACAGGGATTCCAAGACTGTTCATCTTCAATAATTAACTGAGCTCTGTGTTTGTGTCATGTGGTTTTCTATAATTATGCTACATTTTACAATTTAAAATATTTTAATTTTTTTGTTTATTTGTTTGAGAGAGACAGAGATAGTGTGAGCAGGGGAGGGGCAGAGAAAGAGAGAGAGAGAGAGAGAGAGAGAGAGAGAGAATCCCAAGTAGGCTCTGCACTGTCAGCACAGAGCCCAAAGTGGGGCTCAAACTCACGAAACCATGAGATCATGACCTGAGCTGAAACGGACACTTAACTGACTGAGCCACCCAGGCGTCCCTACAATTTAAAAGATTTTAAAAGGGAATACGTAGGCCAACCTCCATCATGACTCAACCTCATTTCTTTTTTCTCTGTTTAGTAACTAAAGCCATTTTCCATTTGGTTTTACTTAGAGAATTTTGGAGTGGGAAAGTGCCACTTTCCAAAGGTTTTTCACTCAAATGAAGCATACCTCCATGTAATAATATTCCTCAAGTTCACTGTTAAAATGGTGGCTGGGATCTACACATGCTCTCTGCATAGTATATTTTTAAAAAACTATTTGGATATCAGACAAAGGAGCCAAAGTACTGTTTAGCTTTGAAAAATAAAAGATACATCATCTTCTGCAAATTTGCCATGTGAACAGCTCTAGGCAGGCACTTGGTGTTGGGAATGGCCACAGCGCCCCTCACTCCCATCTTATATCAATGGCACTTTTGTTTGAATCACGCAGTTGTCTAGTGACACCTACTCAGTGTTGGTAGGCGGCCAAAAGTCAAGACAACAGGGTTCTAGTCACAGGTCTGCCAATAACCAACAGCTTCTAGCAAATCACTTCACTTCTCTAAGTCCAAGACAGCCCTGCACAAATCTATAGGCTTTCTGAACCCTCTTCCACCCTACCCTCTCACCTTGAAATTTAACAGCATCTTTTACTGAACCCTAACTGACTCGTGTACTCCTCATCTCCCCATGGCTGGTTACACAGGTTGTGCCCTGGACAAGGGTGCCCAGCCGAGGAGACAAGTTGAGGGTAAGAACCAGCCTGGGCTCTCTTTATCAAACCACACCAACTCTTCTGAGGGGAAAGTCATGTTTTCCAAATACATAAAAAAGCCACTGTCTGTACCCAAACTCATACATTCTACCCTCAGATGTGTTTCTGAGTTTATATAAAATTGCTCAAGGGGCTCTCAGATATAAGTACTATTATTATCCTTGTTATCCAGGTGAAGAAACTGAAGTAAAGATCAGTAAGTAATTTGTCCAATTTCATATGGCTGGTAGGTGGCAGAGTCCAGACTCTAAGCTGGGTGGTCTGGCTCTTGACCCATGTTCCTACACAGCATGCTATGCTTCCTAAATACATCTGTATCCGTGTGATTTTCCCCTATTATCAGTTCAGTTGTAAACTATTCCTAAAGATCTGACTTCTCACTGCCTGTGCCACCTTCTTTTCCTTAAACTATGGCATAAGAAAATAAGCCCCCAAATCCAGAAGAATGTCAAACTGTCTGCGCATTTACTATCAATTCACTCACCACCATGGGGATAAAAAAATAACAACCTGTGATGTCACTGCATTTTTATCTCTGTATGTAAAGAATCATCACAAATATCCAAAGAATCCAAACTGAAATAACCCTGTACACAATTTGACTCCCTATGGAATGAAAAATAAATATCCATTAATGGAGAATGGAGGGGATGAGAAGGAAGGAAGACAAGATGCCTCATTTAAGACCATTAGGCGTTTCTGCAACAAAATATTTCCCTATCTTCCTCTGGTTCTTTAAACTTACAAATAATGTATTATGGCAGGAAATCTGTTCTTTTGGCTGATTTGTGATGAAGACAGCAGGTGGTAATCCCAGCCCACTAAAATGTCATTCATCATGGGGCCTCATGACACCTCAGTGTAATGGCAGCCCCAGACTGAGGAAGCAGCTGCCATCTTGGCATCCAGGGAAGCAAACGTTGCTCAGGCTGTGTATTTAGCTCTCCTTACCTCTTCCTGCACAAATAATGTGCACGTCAACAAGGAAGGAGTCCTGTCTTCAGGGTGTTACAAAGAAAATAGGGTAACACAGGACTACTACAGGCAAATTCAAGAAAAAAACAAGAAGACTATTCTTTGTAAACTCAACAGGTAAGAGCCATGTTTAACCAAAAATGAAACAAAAGCAACAATGAGAACTTCTGCCCACACGTCATCTTGGAAAACATGAACCAAAACAGTGGGGAGAGGAAGAAACGAGAAGAGGTTTAAAGGGTAACTCGGTTATTATTAGAACTTGTGCTATGTTCTAAGAGGTCCTTGATTATATTTTAAAAACCTTTTATAATCGAGATGTCCTCAGAGATGGCCTAGAACCGATACTGTCCTGCTAAATGCTTAACCATCGGTTCACGGGGGTAGAGGGGGAAGTCCTGATGTGTGGCACTTGTCAGTCCCCGTGGCGTAAAAATGCCCCCCGCTGTCAAGTTCAAACTCAACCTGATGTCACTGAACACAGAGAGGAGCAGATACACACAGTCTTCTCTCCTGAGCCATAGAAGCTGGCTCTGAAATACCACTGCAAAATTGCAATCCATATTACCTAGACACGATGAGGCTAAGAGTTAAATACAATATTTCAAATGTATTACAATTTCTAAATATCCGTGATATTGGAGAATTTATCAAATAATAATTGAAAACAAAGCATATGACCGCACAAAAATGTAAATGCTTCTAAACTTGCATGTACTCCTCTGTGTAAATAGTCAACATCTTACAGAACACGCAACTATTATGACAATACAAGCCTATTATCTCTTCAGATAGCTGCTTCCAATTTACTGGCTACTAGGGAAGCAATAGAAAGCAAAGCAAAAGGTCTCTACTAAGTTCCCGAAAATTGGAGCAGTAGCAACAATCCAAAGAATAGGCCTTTTGCAAACATTTGAAATCACATATAAAAACTTTACTTTTGTTCTCCTGAAGTAAATGTTTCTGACATATGGGATACAGCTCAGGTCCTCGAAAGTTTGCATGCTCTCTAGTCCTAAATTTGAAGACACGGCTCCTCCTTTTATAGGAGAGCCAAGAATTATAAGCAAAGCTAGTAGCTGTTCCCAGATCCGTTCTAGCATACAGCGACAAAATTTTTAACTAAATAAATTTGTGGATATTTACCAGGATGTAACACCCTTACAGAGGACAAACACACATCCCACCTCCAACTTAAGAACAGAAACTATCACACAAAAGCTTTGCCCACACTGCTAGGGAGGCAATCAGAACGAACAGTGCTATTTCGCCCCTGATGGACACAGAGAGCTGCTGTCTGTAGAAGGAAGGAGGGAGGACGAATGCTATTTCCAACAATCAACAGCTCTGTTCTTTCTTCTTCTTCTTCTTCTTCTTTTTTTAATTGCTAGAACACCTGCTGCCTCAGTCTCTTTAGCCTCATCCATTATGCAACACGTTGGCGGTGATGGGACCCGTATATGCCACTGCACACAATGACAAACCTGATGAAAGACAAGGGAGCAGACCCAACATCTCAAAGAATACACAGCAAAGAGCCCACACGTGTCCTCTCCCCACTCTTGGTACTGGACGGCCCTTCAAAGACCTACTCACCAAAATGTATTGAGTTGTCGTTTTATGGCACAGGGTGGAGTTAAAATGCCAAGACAATACTTGATCTTCACATCATGTCTTTAGGGGCATTAAATTATTATTTCATGGGGATTGGCCTTCACATTTACTCTTTGGCCTACCCAAGAGAGGAAATACTTAACAGAAGCATTTCCCGGTGTCCCACAGTATCCTAATTCCACAGGATGTTAAGGGATGTGATGTGGAAAAAAGGCTCCATGGTCAAGTAAGTTTGAGGAACGCTGTGTTTAAAAAAAAACAAAAACAAAAAAAAAACCCGCTTTTGTTTCCACTTTGAGCTTCTCAGAGCTCAAACATTAGTAACAGACTAATGTGCACAGACATTCTCCAGTGGGGAATAACATAGCACTTCCCAATCCATCTACCCAAGACCTCTTTTTGAGAAAAGTCTCTGGTGACTGGAACCATAAGAAAGTCTGGCTTTCTGCAGAGCTGGCTAACTCTTGGCCTGGGGGACTAAATAGGGCCTCACACATGTTGTTTGGCCTTCGTCATATTGTATCACCTGGTCACCTGGTTTTTAAAAATTTGAAAAAGCCACCAAAATTAAAAAATCAGAAGTGCTGATACTTAAACAACAACAAAGGGTCTTTATTGCTTCTCTTAAAAAAAAAAAACAAAAAAAACTGGACTAATGGAACATGCTGTGCCCACAGACTTGCTTTCTCCGTGCAGAATATTTTAAACCATAAAGGAATTTTTTTAAAAAAACTGTATATGGCATCCAGGTTGGGGCAAGTTAAGGAAAGAAAAATTACAAGTGCGCTTGCATATAAATGTTCAGAGAAGTGAAACAAAGCGAGTGAGAATGGGATGGTAAAGAGGTCTTCTGAAAAGAGGGATGAGCTCAGATGGGCAGGAAGAAAGGGGGGATATATGCAGAAAGGAAGGTCCAAGAACACAAGCACAGGGCTGGGATCAGAAAGTCATAAAAACAGATCACAGACTGCCTCAAATTAGAGACACGAAACACACATGTTTGATTTAAATTTGCAATTTAATCGAGGAACTCAGCAGTCAGGAATTTTAATAATTAAGTAGCTCTGAGCCATACATAGGGTCACATCAAGCCTTTTGGCCATTAAACCCAATCTCTAAGAGGATAAACACCAGATATTTCTGAGATATATGACTAAGTAATTCCCCAATTTCCATCAAATGCCAGGTGCAAAAGCAATCACGTCAAAATCCTCTCCAGTTCCACAGACCTGGGATAGCAGGGCCTCCAAGAACCAGTGAACCAGTCGAAAATAATTCTGGAACTTCAGAGATCCTGTTACTGAGAAGCAGAAATAGATTTTCAAGTGCTCACTTTGAAATATTAAGCACTGTTCCACCCAGATCTTTCCACCATCCTAGAACATTTATTAAAAACCAGTTCAAAGTGAGTCAGCTTCTAAAATAAAGCTCCACCTTGCCTCAAGTCACGATGCATAGTAGTTTAACTTCACCACAATGTGATAAGCACAGTCTAAAAAGCAAAACAAAAAAATACAAAAGTACTTTCTTATTAGGAAGTTAGATCTAACATGATAGGAGCTCAAAACGTGTTTCTCACTATGAATTAAGATCTAACTGTTGCTGTTCTATAATTTGTTATTTTTCACATGACGACTCTTTTCAAGATTTCTCTCTTCTTTAAGTTTATTTATTTATTTGGTGGGGGTGAGGGTGGGGGTGGGGGTGGGGGTGGGGGGAGGATGAGTGGGAGAGGAGCAGAGAGAGAGGGAGACAGAGAATCCCAGGCAGGCTCAGTGCTGTCAGTGCAGAGCCCAACACGGGGCTCGAACTCACAAACCGTGAGACAAAATCAAGAGCCACCCACGTGTCCCAACTCTCTTTAAGAGCCCAAAACCGCTACCCCCAGACTCGATTAGTCTTCTACCTATATTCTCAAAAGAATGCCTTGCTTTGAAAAGATTGGCGTCCTCAGACACAAAAAAGATCACTCTCCAAAACCCTGGGAGCTACCAGAATCTTCCCTAACATTAGCACCTTTTTTTCTACCTTTGAGAACTGCCTCTCCTTCTTTCAGAGCAAGTCCTTCCAACTCAGGCCTCTGTTCCACTTGTTCCCCCTCTGATCCCCTCCACTCCTTTCTCTTTGCACTGCTGGCCAAGCTGGAGTATCTTCAAAATACCTGACTGCATATGGCATTCTTGATTCGAATATTTCCAAATGTTTCCTACTGCCTGAAGCTCCAGCCCTAACTCCTTGGACTGCTGATCAAGAAATCTGCTGAACGAACCTATTCCTTGTGTAAATTCACCACACATATCCATGGCTCTTTACATGCCATTTACGATATCCAGAATATCTTTACTCTTTATTTACTTATATCCAATCCCATGTTCAAATCTCCAGATCCAACATTCTAAGATTTCTACAAAGCACCCACTAGTACCTGGTGTCTCTTTGTAAACCACATTTCTCTCCAATTCCTAAAGCATTTACTGTCTCTTACACATGAAGTAGACAGGATTTATAATCAGAAGATGTGGGCTTAAATCCTGACTTCACCACTAATTCTCTGTGATTTGGGGAAGGTACATCTGTACTGTGGCTCTTTCTTCACCTGTAAAATAGGGGAAATGATAGCACTGATCTTAGGTAAGGATTAAATGAGGTTATGCATATGAGAGCACATGAAAATTGTTCATGTAACTTACCTACTGTCATTAATACTTCTATGTTTTGCCCCTGTGTTCCTGAGTAGATTAATTTATTCGACAATTATTTACAGAGTACACGTTCTGTAACTGGTATTATTCTAGACCCTGGAAATGTGGTCTCTGAATTCATGGTACCGTCTAGTAGACAAGAAAGATAATAAACAATATAACATACAGTATAAGGTAGTGATAAGAGCTATGAAGAAAAATAGAGTAAAACAAGGGGATAAAAAGTGGCAAAGAATGGATGGCTACTTCAGATATTTTAGATTTAAAAGGCTTCTCCAAAGCAGTGACACATAATCAGAGACATGGATGAAGGAGGTAGTGAGGAAGGCTCATTGCCGTGGGAAAAGCACACCAGGCAGAGAAATGCAAGTTCAAGGCCCACAGGTCAGTGTGAGCGTGGAATTTCTGGCGAAGAAGGAAGCAAGTATGGCTGAAAAGAGAGTTTTGAGCAGGGAAGTGATACAATTTGATTAACATTTTAAAAAAGCCACTCTGGCCATTGTATGGAGCGCTGACATGGAGAAACAGATGGGCAAGACTGGGGGCAGGAAGACAGTGAAGACACAGTTGTGTAGGCCAGTTGAGAAAAATGGTAACTTGGACTAGTAGCTGAGGGGGTGGTAAGAAGTGGTCAGATCCCAGGCTTATTTTGAAGACAGAAGCTAAAAGGTTTGTTGATGGACTCGCCAAATAAGAGATATCAGCAAAGGAGAAGAGTAGAGAATATCTATGTATTTTGACCTAGAGCAACAGAATGCATGGTAGTACAAGTTCTTAAGATAGAGAAGGTTTGGATAGGAGCAGCTTTGGAAAGAAAAATCAAGAACAGTATTTCAGTCCTATTAAGGTTGCGATGACTGTGTGATATCCAAGTGGAGACACTGGGGAAAGAATTAGACATAGTGGAGCTCAAAGGCAAGAACAGAGCTAGAGATACATGATTAGATGTGGGCCACAAGATAAAATCATCCATGCCATGTGCAAGAGAAGAGGTCCAAGGACTGAACCCTGAGACCAGCCAACAGTTAAAAGTCAGGAAAAAGAGGAGAGTCCAGAAAAGGAGAACCAGAAGGCATAGCTAAGGAGTTAGGGGGCAGTTATAAGATAAGGATGGTCTGGAAGCCAAGGGAGAAAAAAATGTTTGAAGAGGGAAGGAGTCGTTAACGGTCAAACCATGCTGAGAGGTAGTATAAGATGAAAACCGGGAAATATCTGTTGGATTTGGGCAGTGAAGGGCACAGGTAACCTTGACATGAGTAATTTCTTTGGAATGGTGAGTATGTGCATCCTCTGGAGTAGATAATGCGAGGAAGGCACAGTCAACTCTTCAGGTGCGCAGATCTGGAGAAGCAGGCAGAGATGGGCGTGTACTTTAGAAAGGGCATGTGCTGGGGCGCCTGGGTGGCGCAGTCGGTTAAGCGTCCGACTTCAGCCAGGTCACGATCTCGCGGTCCGTGAGTTCGAGCCCCGCGTCGGGCTCTGGGCTGATGGCTCGGAGCCTGGAGCCTGTTTCCGATTCTGTGTCTCCCTCTCTCTCTGCCCCTCCCCCGTTCATGCTCTGTCTCTCTCTGTCCCAAAAATAAATAAACGTTGAAAAAAAAAATTAAAAAAAAAAAAAGAAAGGGCATGTGCTAAAGGAAGGACTCAGTGGCAAAAAGAAGTCAGTGATGTAGAAAAGAGAGAGATGACAATTGAGGGAGCAAAGAGCCAATTTTTGAACCTGTGGAGGGATGCAGATCACAAGGGGAAGGTCTGGCTTCAGATGTGCAGGGAGAGATCATTCATTGGAACAGAAGGAAAGCAGAGTAAATGAGTACAGAGCAGGGTAGATGACAAGTTTGATGGTAGGAAGATAAGCAGATCTTTTCAGATTGCTTTTTAGAAGGCATCCGTTGAGGGTAAGGGGAAAAGAATGGCATTGGAGGTTTAGGAAAGAAAAAGGTGGAGAGTGAACTGATACGTGGGTGGTGAATACATTCAAGCTGCCATCTGATGGTCCATTCCTCCCTCACCACCTACTTTGGCTCTCCTTCAAGAACCTGTGCAGCTTTGCAGCTGTTATCCAAAAGCACACAACCCTGGGACTTGTGCTTCAAGATGAGCCTTACTTCTCTGAGAAACTCTAAACCTGAAGCCAGAAGAAACTCAAAGCCAGAGGAACTTTTACAAGTTGTTCAAAACCAGCAAAGATATTATCCTGAAAAGGGGTATTAACTCTAAAAGGAGAGTTTTTGTGGACTGTGTGTAGCCAGCCACACTTGAGACACTATGAAAACGCCTAGGACTGCAAGCATGGCCCACAGCCCACATTCAGAATCACCTTCACCTCTCATTTTGACAAGTACATGGGAGTCATTGACAAGCGGGACAAGACAGAGAAACAATACTTCAAACAGACTTGGGGAATCTCTTACTGAATTAAAGGAGACAGAAAACAAACCAGCATGGTCTGAGTTTTGAGTTGTGACCACACTCACATATTCTGGAGTAATATTAAGGATCCCATTTTCCGCAAAAAAAGGAAGCAAGCTCAGCAAAGGTGGAAGAGTGTCAGTCACTCAAATGTAGTTGGCTCCCTTTCAGTGGTTGTGGTGGTTTAAACATACCAATGCCCGATTACCAAGAGGTGCAGCTTACCGACTTTCCACCTCCTAGGAGGTACGATGGTCTGTATAGCTCAATTGATTCATAGGATGAACCCTGTGACAGCTTCATAATTATGGGGAAAGCTGTCCAGTTGATGATATTTAAGTGGAGCCATTACGACAAATCCTCTACAGAGTCTCTTGGGAGAAGGGTTTGAAAATCACTAAGATACACATCTTGCCTGGGTTTTCAAGGGTAGTATGACAGCTTTGTCACTTCTTAAAAATAAGAATCTCTCCACAAATGAGCTTCACGCACATTCCCAACAGACAAAGGCCCAGAGTTAGAAGTCTGAGCAGCCACCCACATGCTATGGTGGCCAAATAACAGAAAAGGGTGTGTAAAAGTAAACAGGACTCCAAAGGGGAGCTAGAATGTCATCACCAACCTTGATATTATCTGAATGAGAGAAAAACAGATACTTGATAATGCAGGGCTAGAAGTCTTGCCCCCAATGTATTAGATTTTAGAATGGTAATTGAATGTATGTACTGGCCCCTATGTAACACCTCCAAGAAGTCTAGCCAAGTACCCTGTAATCAAACACAATATTTTTGTGGTAAAAAGTTTGAATGTTCACATGAAATAGAGTAAATAGTAAATGAAGATAATGAATACCATGAAGTCATTTCAGATCAGGTCAGAGTTTTGCCACTAAATGAATTATGGTAGGAAGGAAGGAAGAAAGGAAGGAAGGGAGGAAGGGAGGAAGGAAGGGGAGAGACAGGGGAGGGGAGGGCACAGGAGGGGAGAGGAAAAGGGAGGGAGGGAAGCAGCGGAGGGGAGAAGAAAGGAAGAAGAAAAAAACCCCACATTTTAAAAACCTAAAATTAAAAGGAAAACTTGTACTTCTCAAAGCGGTTTAGGTTTTGTAACTGTGCCCCAATGACCGTGGACCTATAAAAGGAGAAGTCAATATGCAGTTTGGCTTGTAAACGTGCCATATTAACTACCAGACTCCCAAAGAGCTGGCGCTTTTACCATGTGAAAAGCGAAAGGAAAACATGAAGATTATCAAATATTTAAAATCAACAGGCAAGCCCCATCTCTGGAGTATGATTTGTGATACTGTATGAATGGTGCCCAGCACACGCCAGTGCTTCTGACCGCACGGTGAGGGACACGCTGAATATTACGTGGCCTCTGGGCTCAGTGCTACCTATAAGCATGACGTTGGTATTCTGTTTTCTGGTAAAGCTGCAAGATATACAATGCTTAGTGACCACTGACTTTCCCAGAACATCATGTCCAATGTGAGAATAATAAGGACCATACGCCAGGTTCAAATTCCTCGTAGACAGGATCAGAGATATCAAGTTAAAAAGGAATGTAATAGACTTGAAGAGATACTTGTAGACTCACGTTCATAGCAGCATTATTCACAATAGCCAAGAGGCAGGAGCAACACATAGAGGCTGCTTTTAGGCAAACAGGCTTGAACGATGGAAGGTAGGAAGGGTTACAGGGACCCCTGGCTGAATACAGATAGGCCGATCACGTGACCCACCTCAAACTATCCATAGGCCCTAACTGACCAGTGGGCTACTTAAAACTAGGTGCAGTTACCAAAAAAGGGGAAATTCCATATGTCACCATACCTCCTCATCTTCCCCCTTTAAAAACAGTCCTCACCCACTGCCTCGTGGCAGGTGGCCTCTCCCCTGCTGTCCTGCCTGCCGCTCCCTTGCAATGTATTCAATAAGCTTCTATCTCCTTTGTTCCTGCCTCAGGTGAATTCTTTCACCTCCCATACCACTGGCTTCCACTTGATCATCGCCCCACATCTGGGGGCCCCCAACCAGTTAAACACCCTATTTAGACACCACACAACCCAAATACCAGTTGACAGATGAATGGATAAACAAAACATGATATATACACACAATGGAATATTATTCAGGATTAAAAGGGAAGGAAATCCTGTCACGTGTCCTAACACCAATGAGCCCTGAGGACATTATGCTGCGTGAAATAAGCCAGTCACAAAAAGACAAATATGATCCCACTGATGGGAGGTGCCTAGAGCGGTCAAATTCACAGAGACAGCAAGTAGATGGTGATTACCAAGGGGGGGGGGGGGCGGACAGGGTAATCAGGAGTTATTGTGTAATGAGTACAAAGTCTCAGTCTTGCAAGATGAAAAGAGTTCTGGAGATCGATGACTGTGATGGTTGCACCATCTGAATTCACTTAATGCCACTAAACTGTCTATTTAAGATGGTTAATGGTAAATTTTGTGTTATCTGTATTTTACCACAAAATAATAACAAGGAATTTCCTAGTACAAAAAGGCATAGTGTGAAAAAAAAATGTACTGAACAACCTGAAACATAACACAGGAACTCTATAAGGAACAGCCAAAAAAAAGTCCAAAATTCCACGGAAAAGTATACGGACGAACCAGGAAGTTATCTATGTAGGAGACTAACAGGAAAAGAAAACTGAACTGTATCTCCTTGGGAATTTGCAGTGACCTTCAGTGAGCAGCTTGGTGGCTTTCGAGATGATGTGCAGCACAGGGTTCTCTCTCTTAGCTGAGGCTAAGCAACTGAGTGGTTTCTAAAGCTTGATAATGGTCATAAATTTGGGAGGCCCAGGAGGCAGAGCTCAGTGAATAATCAAGAAGGAAGAAAGGGGAAACTATTAGCAGCACTTCTCATTTTGATTGCACATTTACAATCACCTGGAAATGCAGCTCCAGCCAGAGACTCTAACTTAATCATTCTGGGGCAGGGCTTGACCACTGACATTTCTTTCAAAGCCTTTCCAGGTAATTCTAATGCACAGAGAGGGTGGAAAACTACTGACCTACAGCAGGGGTATGCAAAGGTTTTCAGACAGATAATTAGGCTTTGCAAGCTATACTGTCTCTGTCACAACTACTCAACTCTGCCTTTGTAGTGTGAAAACCACCACAAACAAGCCTAAATGAATGGGTGTGGTTCCAATAAGACTTTATTTCTAAAACCAGGCAGTGGGCCACAATGTGCTGACCTCTGCTCTAGAGGGAAAGAAGGCTTCAGATTTTCTAAGTAGATAGAAAACTATTACTTGGGCTTTGGCAGGAGAATTTCAAATGCAGAGAGGAGTAGGGCCAATATAAAACGCTAGTTTTGGATTTAAAAACGAAAACAATGGAAATGAAGCACTGGAAGAACAGGAATTGTAATCTGGGCTGCGGAAGAGGTAGTAGAAAGGCATGTTGGTAGGAGGTAATTCTAACCCAAGGCCTGGGGTCCAAAAGTTGAGGGAAGCCGAGCCTTGAGCAGGATCATTTGGCCAAGGACATTTTGGACCTCACGGGCATGCTGGCAGCAGGGACTTGGGAATCACTACCAAAGGCACCACCAGTTTATAAACCCGTTGAGCTGACATCTCAGATGGGAACAAATGTGGCGGCAGGTGGGAACCATCCCAGGAGACCAGCTCACAGATTTTAGAGATCCAAACAGGGAGAAACAAATGGCAGCATACGAGTGGCAAAGTTTGGGGACTCAGCCGAGAATGAAAACATAGAAACAGGCAGGAGAAAGCTGTGCGGAATGTAAAGGAGGGAGTCCCTCCTTTAATTTTGGAGCAGCCTGGTCAATTCAACTCTGGGCTGCTAGGAATGTCCAAAAGAAAAGTTTGAAAGCTTGAGGTTCTGAATATGCATCAAATAGTGGACCGGGATCCCAGGAAACAAAGAGATGAGAGGCGCCCCGATTGCAAAGTTTTAATTCTGCAAGCAGATTGGGTATGCTTCTGGTCACTGTGATCCAGGAATAGCTATACCCTGCAGAATATTCACTGATTCAATAACTATTTGTGTGTACTTACGATGAGAATGGTGATGAGCCATGCAGAGGGGAGAAGCGGTCCTTAAGTTACAGACATGCAAAGTTACAACAGCTGTCAGTTCCACAAAGGAAAAACATACGGCTGTAGGTGAGATTTGATCTACTCAAGAAAATGGCTCCAGAGCTGAGATTAGAAGAATGAGTAGAAGGTCAGGAAGGAAAGAGAGATGGAAAAGCCTTCCAGAAAGAGGAAATAGCATGTGCACAGCCCTGTGCAGGGAGGGAACATGGCAAGCGTGAGGCATGCAAAGAAGGATACTCCATCAGGAGCTCAGGGAGCAAGGTGAGCAGAGTCCAACACCTGGAGAGAGAGGTGGGTGGAAAAGAAGACCAGCACAGTCTCGCAAAGCACTTGAAGATATGTCACCTGAGGGGCGCCTGGGTGGCTCAGTTGGTTAAGCGTCCGACTTCAGCTCAGGTCACGATCTCACGGTCCGTGAGTTCGAGCCCCGCGTCAGGCTCTGGGCTGATGGCTCGGAGCCTGGAGCCTGCTTCCGATTCTGTGTCTCCCTCTCTCTCTGCCCCTCCCCAGTTCATGCTCTGTCTCTCTCTGTCCCAAAAAAAAAAAAAATAAATAAACGTTAAAAAAAAAAAATTTAAAAAAAAAAAAAAAAAAAAAAAAGATATGTCACCTGAGCCCAGTAACAGTGGGAAGCCATGGAATGAAGCTGAGTCAGGCAAAAGGGTAACAGGTCAGACGAATGTTTGAGGAAGATCCCATGGTGAAGAAAAAGGACTAGGAGAAGGGAAATGAGAGTAGATGCAGAACAACACTGGCATGCTTTTGTTGTAGACTCCTAACCAGAAACCATGCCACAATTAACCAATGATAGCAGACTTCTACCAACTCAAAATGCCCTGGATTCTAGACACTTGACACAGATTGACTGGCAAAGATAAAACCGTGAAGACTCTCTTGTTTTCTCCTGTTCTGAGCTCTAAAAACAGAAAACATAATCTCTGTTCTAGGCTATCACTGATAACATAAATGCAGGTTTATCCTAAAGAGAAAAAATGACCTCTAGGAACTCAATTGTGTCTAGATCTTAAACAGGTGACACTTTGGTCACCCCACCCAAGCTCTTCAGGGGGCCTCGGAGGTGTTGCAAAAGAGCTTGATAATTAAAAAAAAAAAAAAAAAAAAGCATGAATTTTCTCAACAGATTCTCTGTGTAAAGTCCCTCTGAGACCTTCCAGGAAGGACATGATTGCAGTAGCACAGAAGACAATATTCGGTTGGTTCAATATTTGATTCAATATTCAAGATCCTGGATCCTCTCCAAGCAGCCCCATCCCAAGAGAATTAAGAATCATGCCATGTTGGTGCTCAAAATTGCTCTGGTCTTTCACGTAATACAAAGTACGCATGAGAGACCAATGTGTGCTATTAAACCTATGTTCACTGACTTCATGTCAAGATGGAATTTCAATATAAACTCCGAAAAAGTAAAAGGTCTATTTTAAATTTCCGGGCAATTACAAGTAAGGCAAAATGTTGCCTTTTGCCAGCTGTATTAGTTTTTTGGGGGAAAAAATCCAAACAGACTTTTCCTCTTTTATGTTTCATATCCAAGCCACAAGCCAGAAAACACTGGTATTTACTCCAATGCTAATAAAAGTAAATTACTTTGTGGTTTTGGGTCACTGGTATAAAACTTGTGCTCTTTTGAGTTTATGTAATGTACAAAAGTTCAAAATTTCAGGATGCATCCAGCACAAACTGATGATTTACTTATGCTTTTCTATGTGATTCAAAGCGTTTTTTTTTTTCAGCTTGTGTTCGAATTACTTCTGCTTCTCTATGCCAAATGCTCTCACGATTCCTGTGGGATTCTTTTTCTCTCTTCTTCTATCTTTTTACCTTTATGATGTTTGAACTTTTTTTTTCTTCTTGAGCCATCTCCTGGATTGTACTACTCAAGGCAGAAGTCAAACCCATCAGAAGTTATATTACCAATGGAAACTCTCATCTTAAACCGTAAGTTACCAATAAAGATTTTGTTTTTCCAGAGAAATGGAATCTAATTAATCCTTTTTGCAGTTGTCTTTTTATTTCCTAGAGAATACAAGTCAACTGGGACCGGAACGAACAACTTGAAAGGAACATTCTAGGACCTAAATACACAGATGCCAAGCATACTGCCCCCCCCCCAACCCATCAAGTCCCCACACCAGATGTTGGGGCTGTATACACCCAAAGTTCAGCATGCTTTCAAGTCAGTCTTTCCATCAGCCAGATGCTCAAGTTGACAGTTCTCTTTATAATTATTTATCATACAAAGAACTGCACAGACATGAAGCAGCAGACCCCTCAGTAACGCTGGCCAAAATGCTAAAGAGGCTGGTCTTCTGCAAGCTGTCCAAAAACATGCTACTGATTTAGACAGTCCTGCAGAACAATCAATCATGGTCTCAGCCCCGATGAAGGGCCATGGTCCACACATGTTCATTTCATTAGGATCTTAACTTAGGTCTGAGGACTTTTCTCCTTTATGTTTTGAAACTAAGGTAATCATTTCCATGCAAAGTAAAGGGACAGGATGTGAAGGGGAAATGCCATTTGGGCTAATGTTTTGCTGATGGCTTTCACAATTGTAAGTCATCAAAAAAAAAAAAAAATCCAGATTATGTTGAGGGCCTCCCAGCCCTTAAGAAACTGCCAAGCTTTCACAAACCTAACAGAAATCAAGCACCAGCCCTAGAAGCAACCCCAGTAAGGCCTTTTCTTTTTTCTTTTACAATTTTTTTCACGTTTATTCATTTTTTGAGAGACAGAGAGAGACAGAGCGTGAAGGGGGGAGGGATAGAGAGAGACACACACAGAATCCAAAGCAGGCTCCAGGCTCTGAACTGACAGCATAGAGCCTGACACGGGGCTCGAATTCACAGACCGTGAGATCATGACCTGAGCTGAAGTCGGATGCTTAACCGACTGAGCCACCCAGGTGCCCCCCAGGAAGGCCTTTTCTATTATTTTTGAGCTAAGTGTGTCATAGACATCCTAAGGGAGTGTAGCAGTAAGCTAAGACTATACGTGTGATCTGAGGCAGGCATTAGGTACCAATACAGTGAAATGGGACCACCGACCCTCAGCTTCTCAAAAAAAAATATGTAATTTTTTTTTAAGTTTACTTATTTATGAGAGAGAGAGACAGCATGGGTGGGGGAGGGGCAGAGAGAGAGGGAGACACAGAATCCGAAGCAGGCTCCGAGCTGTCAGCATGGAGCCCGATGCAGATCTCGACCCCACAAACTGTGAGACCATGACCTGAGCCGAAGTTGGACGCTTAACCGACTGAGCCACCCAGGCGCCCCAACATATGTAATTTTCTTTCATGTTTTTCATCTTGTTGTTTTTTCAAGCAAACGACAGAAAAGTTGTGTAACTCACTACACAACCATATATTGAGTGAGGCAAAAATCTCCTTGATCATTTTAAGCAAAGAAGTAAGTGCAAATAAACTATCTAGCATTAAATCTAGGCCTCGAGGGGCGCCTGGGTGGCTCAGTCAGTTAAGCGGCTGACTTCGGCCCAGGTCATGATCTCGCGGTCCGTGAGTTCAAGCCCCGTGTCGGGCTCTGTGCTGACAGCTCAGAGCCTGGAGCCTGTTTCAGATTCTGTGTCTCCCTCTCTCTGATCCTACCCTGTTCATGCTCTGTCTCTCCCTGTCTCAAAAATAAATAAAACGTTAAAAAAAAAATTAAAAAAAAAACCAAAAACCTAGGCCTCGAATGAGAGAAACAAGGCCAACAGCAAGGATTCTGGAGCCAGGCTGCCAGGGTCTGAAACCCTGTTTATCCACTTCCCAGCTGTGGGCAGGTTATACTTAAACACGCTCTGCCTCAGTTTCCTCCTTTGTAAATTAGCGATAACAATAGTGCTAATGTTTTTGAGAAGATTCGGTGAATCCGTAGGTGCTTAGGAAGTGCCAATGTTTGGAAGAGGACCTGGCACACGCTAACCAGAACATAAGTGTTCACTATTACTAGTCAACAAAACCATAAACAAACCGGATTGCTGTATCTTGACCATTAAACAAATAGAAAGAAATCAGGAACAAAAGAAATGATGTGTTTGGGGGCGCCTGGGTGATTCAGTCAGTTAGACATCCAACTTCAGCTCAGGTCATGACCTCATAGTTTGCGAGTTCGAGCCCCACATCATGCTCTCTGCTGCCAGTGCAGAGCCTGCTTCAAATCCTGTCTCCCTCTCTCTGCCCCTCCCCTGCTTGTGCACATGTTCTTTCTCTCAAAAACATAAAAAACCCAAACGTAAAATAAATAAAATAAAATAAAATAAAATAAAATAAAATAAAATAAAATAAAATAAAATAAAATGACATATTTGAGAACAAAAAACAAAAAAACAAAACCCAGCAATTTCCTAGCACCAGCTACACACCGGCTCCCAGGGGAAGCAAGGACAGCGCGAAGTTCATGTGCACAGGCGTTTCCTTGCCACCAAGTCTGTCACTTTGGTTCTGAGCCTCAGTCGACTACACAAACTGAAATAACAGGCTTATCTAGAAAAGGAAAAGGTGAAGGGACATCCTTCCCAGCCACTCATCATGGCATACAAATGATGGGCAGGGGCACTTGTGACCAAAGCAGATGGCTCTTCCCAAAGAGTGAACCAAGCTGAAACGTAAGTTGGGAGGTGGCCTGACAAAGCCAGGCTCCAGGGCCATTCGCACTGGCGGACACTGCGAGAGGTAGACCAGAGCTTGCTAGTGACAGCTATAACCTCACCACCAGTCTGAAGTAATAACCATCTCATTTTTGGAATGCCAAGGTCAAGTCGCCTTAAGTCTGCCCTGTAGGTTGAAACATGTGATTTTATTAAATATTACCACAAAGGTATAGGTAGAAAAATTGTTCACAAAATTTTAGAACTGGCTTGTTCTCCAAACTCCTCCAAAACCAAAACAAAACAAAAACCTACCTCTTCAGCATCCTTCCTGCCTTAACACGGGTCTAGAACCTGCCCATCTCTCTCCTTCCTCTTTCTTAACTGTCTTTGTAGCCTTGGCATTGGTGTGCAATGGTCCCCTCCCCCCGCCCCCACTCAGAACTAGAATCACCTCTGCTCTCTCAGTTCTAGTGTCTTAGCCCACCCATTTCCTCTGTCCTCCAACCATCAAATCTTTCAGACTCTCTGGATGTGGGGCCAGCACATCTTTTTAAAAAAAAAAAAATTTTTTAACGTTTATTTATTTTTGAGACAGAGAGAGACAGAGCATGAACAGGGGAGGGGCAGAGAGAGAGGGAGACACAGAATCGGAAGCAGGCTCCAGGCTCTGAGCCATCAGCCCAGAGCCTGATGCGGGGCTCGAACTCACGGACCGTGAGATCGTGACCTGAGCCGAAGTCGGACGCTTAACCGACTGAGACACCCAGGCGCCCCGGCAGCACCACATTTTTAACAACCTCCCCCACCCCATGGAGATCCTTACTCTAGTTTAGACTATGACTTCCTGGAAGTGACAGGGCTCTATCTTTAATAGGTTATGCCCAGTGCCTATCATAGTGCTGGGCACACAGCAAATGTTCACAGATATTTATTTAATGGATGAATCCACAGCAATTTCAACTTCTAAAGGGACTAATTCCTTTGAATCTCCTTTTTGCCCCTCCACCCCATGTCTGCCTCACCTCAAGCCTCGTCTGTACCCAATACTGTACAAGCATCTCCTGAACAAACTCAAGTTTCCTAACAGGAAACTGCTCTCCCTTTTATTCTTGACATTACCTCCCACTTACTCAATTGACTTTTCCATTTCCATCAAGATCTCCAATTGCCCTATTCTCCTAAATCTGTCTCTTCTGTTTTGCTTTTGATGACCTTCCCACGCAGCCTGGGCCACATGATTGACAATTTCAGATGGAGTCATCATCTCTTGACTTGCTAAGGCTTGAACGACATGGTCTACCTGTCCCTGTATACTCAACAGTCACAAATCCTTAGTGGGTGGCTCTCTTCCTAAAAGTTCAAAAATCACTTCCATGAGAACTTTCAAATTTGTATTTCTAGCCCAATCTCTAACCAGATCCAAACATGCAGCTGCCTAAACACCTTCACACATACAACTTGAGTGGATCCTCAAACCCATCATGGCCCAAAATAAGCTTAGTCTCTCCCCTCCCAAAGCGGCTTCCCCATTGCTTCTAAAAGCGCTATCAGGGGGCGCCTGGGTGGCGCAGTCGGTTAAGCGTCCGACTTCAGCCAGGTCACGATCTCGCGGTCCGTGAGTTCAAGCCCCGCGTCGGGCTCTGGGCTGATGGCTCGGAGCCTGGAGCCTGTTTCCGATTCTGTGTCTCCCTCTCTCTCTGCCCCTCCCCCGTTCATGCTCTGTCTCTCTCTGTCCCAAAAGTAAATGGGCGTTGAAAAAAAAAATTAAATAAAAAAAATAAAAGCGCTATCAGTGCATTTGTCACAAAGACAAGCTTCTGTCTTGTCTTTGTTTCCACCATAATTTTATAATGTCTGTTCATTTTACCTCCTCACTGCCAACAGAACTTTCTGCAATGATGGACACGTTCATGTGACTCTTAAGCACTGGAAATGCAGTCGCTGGTGCAGTCGCACTAGCGACTGGGAAATTGAATTTCAAACTTAAATAGCCATGTGTGGTTAGCAGCTACCACACTGGACAGCACAGATACAGCCAGTTATAATTCCATCTGTGCCAGTCTTTTGTTTGCTCTCAGAACTATTCCCTCCTGCCTACACCCACTCTCTGCTTTATATCACAGGGCACTTCCAATTCCCAGGCTCTCTTGACAACTATCTCCCAAGTAAGTGAAGTCAGTGAGAGGCTTTGAGAAAGACTAGGGCAGAAGGAGTAGAAAAGCCAGGGAGCTGTCCCCTCCCTCGCTGTGCCTCAGGTAGCATCTCTAGCAGCGGCCAGCCCCTCCATCTACATTGCTAGATCCCAATCTAGCAATGGCAGCCTTCACTGCGGTCCAATTCCCATTGAGCAGCACCATTTCTGAGCTCAGGTAACACTATTTTCTCCCTATGTCCCTTAGCCCTAGGAGTAGTGGTAGCTTTCTGCCATTGCTAATCTCTGGGTTGCTTCACGGTCCCATTTTGCTTCATACCCCTTAAACCATCTATATAACCAATTCCCTCCATTAAATGCTCTCCATTGAAACACCTACTATGGTTTTTATTTTTCTTACTGAAGACTAACTGGAGTTTCTTCTTTAACTCTACTCTAATTCATCCTGACAATGGCCACCATGAAGCCAGCCATAATCATCTTTGTCATCTAAATAATGTATGATATGGAAGTACATCAGGAATCACCATTTAGGCGGTGCTTGCATGTCATGCATTACGCTGGGGATTTTAGGGGGTGCCTGGATGGCTCAGTCAGTTAAGCAACCAACTCTTGATTTCGGCTCAGGTCATGATCTTTTGGTTTGTGGTTTCCAGCCCCACATCAGGTTCTGCACTGACAGCGAGGAGACTGCTTGGGATTATCTCTCTCCCTCTCTCTGCCCCTCCCCCACTCACACATGTGTATGCCTGTGCTTTCTCTCAAAATAAACAAACATTTTAATAAATAAATACATTGGGAATTTTCCATATCATAGCTCATTGTTCCTTATAAAACCTATGAGGCCAGTGTTTTTATGCCCATTTTATAACTGAAGATAATGAGGCCTGGAGGATTAACTTAGGCAGCTTAAACAGCAACAAAGAGACTTTCTGCATGCCTCAGAAGTTCTTGCCAGCTCCTCCCACTGCAGCACATTGTCTGACACCATCGAGTACGCCCCATGGTCTCAGGAAAAAGTTCCCCATCCTCAGCCTAATCTTCACAAGAGACTCTCCTTAACAAACTATAACTCACCTTTCTAGTCCTGACTCCTCCTTTCGTCTTACCAGCATCCCAGCTTTCTCTCCACTGTTTCCCTCACTTACACGATCTGTGTCTTCCCACCCAGTTCTATCACTCAGAGACCTCCCAAGACCTACTCAAAATTCCATTTAGTTTCAGCACAATAAATATTTATTAATTGCCTACTGTTTCCAAAGCCCAGTCCTCTCATCTTTCTCCCCATGTCCTTACTTTCTCCTTCAGTTTTCCATTGTCTGGCTTCTATTCCAGTTATGTTCTTATTGTGGTATCTTTACCAAATAGTAAAGCCCTTGAGAAAAAAGGTGGTGTTTTAAGAAATGTTTAAAATCTATCAGTGTCTAAGAGTGACTTTTGCAAATCCCTCTTTGATGATTCACATCTATTTGTTGAGTTCATTTATATCACTCTTCACACATGCAGCATCGTGTGGTTTCTCGGGAGACATGGAAGTCAAAGGCCTAAGGTTTGTCCAAAGTCTCTACCTTCACCACAGTTAGGGACATGGATTCTATCGCCAAAAACGTCTAACCGCCTATGTTTAACTACATGGGCCACTGTTTTTTCACCTATAAAATGAAGATAATAAAACTACTTGCCTCATAGTACTATTGAGAGGATGCAGGAGCTATTTATATAAAGTGCTCATAACAGTGCCTGGAACATACTAAAAGCTCAATAAATGTGAGTTCTTATTAATATGGCATCGCCTCTCAAATCAGTATGATGCACTTGGTTAAAATGCACATAAAGTCTCTTAGCCATGGAAGTAAAAATCTCAGATCCATAATCTCTCTCAGGTCTCGTCCTGGCCTCCAGAAAATAAATCATCTACCTATAATACAAGATAATCAAATTTACTATAAGCAGAATATATCAATACAACTGTGAAAGCAAGATAAAATTGACAGTTAAGATGTTAAAATATTTCACAGTTTGTCTACATTGAGAGCTTGTATGTCCAACAAATCCAAGAGATTCGTTCTGTCATGCCTATTGTAGAGAATGCACGTGTATTTTCTCTGTATCTAATCAATGTGTGAATTCTGGATTTGTATGTTTGCTATGCCCAGTTTCCAAGTGGTACTTTCCTTTTGTGTGCTCTGGCCCTGGTGGTCTCAGGGCCAGTGACAGAGTGCTAGGTGGCCTCCCCTTCCTATACAGAATACTGTCCTTGCCCTTGAAACCCAGCCCCCATAATTGCCAGGAAGCCCAGGCCATGTGAGAGACCACATGTAGGTGCGAAGGCACTGGTCCCAGCTAAGGTCTCAGCTGACTTCCAGCATCAACCATGAGATGTGGGAGCCGGTGAGGTGCCGAGAATCTCAGCCTCCAGCTTTGAGCTGACCTGGCTGACAGACACTGAGTAGAGCAGAGACAAGTTATCCCTGCAGAGTTCTAACCAAATTGCAGGTTTGTGAGTGAAATAAATTCTATCATCGTTTCCAGCAACGTAGTTTGGGGGCAATTTGTTAAGCAGGCATAATAACTATAGCAGACAGTTTGTTACACAGCAATAGCTAACTGATAAAGGCAGTAGCTTCTACCTGCTTGTGCCTTAGCATATATCCCTCAAAATTGCAACACTGGTCAAAGAAGATGACCAAACAGTATTGTTTTAAATCTAGACCAGTCTGATAATAAAGCTGAGTTTAGCTAAAATTATTAGAATTATTATGAAAATTATTAAAATAATGAATTATTATAGATTGTCTAATTAGTTGTTTAAGACAAGGCATATTACTTGCTGCACCCAGGAAATCTGTGGTCCCTTTTTTGAGCAAGGAAACATCACCAAAAAAAACAAAAGAAAATAAGAGAAATAAGAAACTGTATCAAAGAGTGGTACAGATTTATGAAAATTACAGGAATACAGAATCCTGTTGATCATTAATTTTCTCTATTGATAAAATGATATGATGTGACCCCTAAAACCAAAGTTAATAAGCTGTGTGAGACATATAAACCTAACCGTGTTTCAAAATAATGGCTGATGAAGCTTATGTTGCTACTAAGTCGTAAGTTTTATAAACATCAATAGGCCAAACCACTGACAAAACCACTATTGTAATAAAAGATATCGATCTAGCTGTTTCCCTGATACTTTTTTTTTTTTTTGCCATGCAGACAAAAAAAAAAAAAAAAAGTAAGTATCTCAGACACAGGAGCTAAATAAAATTAGAAATAAAGGAATGTTAAGATATAAACTCACTAACTAGTTAAAGAATTATACTAGTCATTCTTAAAAAACCAGGCATTTCTATGTGTTTAGGATCAAGTCAGAAGGGACTACTATCGGATATCTTATCTGAAGCCAGTCTAGCCTCAGCAACAGGCTAATATAGCCAAAATGATGAACAAAACTATTGACATTATAGACTAGCCACAGCAGTAACAATTTAGGGCTTGGATAATTCCTCAAACTCAGCATTAAATTTATCTGTGTGCTGAGTCAAAGCAAGCAGATGCAGAGGTCGTCATCAGCATGTTTGCAATATGGCTGTTTGTGTGTGTGTGTGTGTGTGTGTGTGTGTGTGTGTGTGTGTGTGTTTTAAATCACTTTGGGCAATGGATAAAACTGATCTAAGAGAAGACTCCATTGAGGATGCCAGCCACCTGAAAGGAGCTGAGTTTAAGCCGCATCGTTAGAGGCTGATTGTAAGAAACAACTAAAGATCATGTGCAGCTGACCTTGCACAGCTGGACTAAAGCAATGTCTTCCCCAAATACCCACGCTCATTTATAAGGTTCAACCCAGGCAGTGTCTCTCTCCCCTCCTCACAATCCAGCCCCACCCTCTCTGCCCTGTGGATTGGTTCCAACCTCATCACTTCTGGCTCACCCCTCTCCTTAAGGGTCAAGGGGAACACACCCTGCTGTGGTCAACCAAAATTTGCTCACAATATTGTTTGATACATTAAACAACAACTCATCCTTTTATCTAAAGCCATACTTTCAAACACTATAATTAATAGCAGCCTCTCGTTTCTTCATCTTTCAGAATAGGCAGTTATTGTTTTCCTTCTAATCTGGCAAAACCGTATTCTAGAAAAGAAACTACACATAAATATTTATAACAGTCAAACCCGCAAAGAAACACACTACATTTTATGGCTGTATCTAGAGTATCCGTGTCAATAATCCCAACTAACCAGTCAAAGCAGCAAATTTGCATTAAATTTGATCACACACGCACGTACACACACGCTTCTGCGCATACACACACAGCTCTAAGACCCTAAAAAATACGTTTTCTGTGCTATCAAAGCATTTGATGCAGAATCAGAAGAGGTCAGGATTTCGATTTCTCATTTTCTCACCACTGAGCAAGGGATTGCCCTTAAAAAACACCTACCATGTGTGAAAATAGCCTGATAATCAGATCAGATTCACAAGTGCTCTCTAGAAAACAGCCTGCTGTGAATGTTGACGTGCCTTGCATAGCTCATGCCTCTGCTTTATCTTTTAGAAATAGCTGTAAAATGTGCACTGCCACTAGACCCACCGCCTCAAGACACTCTCAAAAGGCTGTTTGAATATTACAGACTTCTCCCAGAGCTGACATGGGCAAACAAACCGGGAGGGGTGTAGCATCCTTGAAACAGGGTGCACAGCTGACCACACCTACTCCCAAATATGCAGCTGTCTGGCTCCCAAATGCGAATTCTCTCTCTCACTCATCCACCCATTTGACAAACTCCCATTTTCATTAATTGTCATTTAGCAAACATATAAGTTTTTTTTTCAGAATGCAAGTGGAAGTCTTTAAACAACTTCTTTACCACCTGATGAAATAGAAATTAAATTTTAGTTTAATGTCATAAAACAGTGATCAAAGAGAATCACTTGGCCGTTTAATTTATTCATTCCCTTATTTACCAAACAGATTCAATCCCAGCCCCTGAAGGGGTTTCACTGTAGTGGTGGGTAAAAACATTAAACATGCATATAATTGCAAATGGTTGTGGGGGGGGTTGCATGAGGGAGCACGAAGGAAGTTATGGAAGAGAATAAGGGGAGGGGTTGATATACATGAGGTGAGAGCACGGGACTGGAGGCCTTTCCTAAGCGGCAGTATTGAAATTTAGCTATGAAGAGTGAGTCCGAGTTGACCAGGTTAAGAGTGTTACAGGAAGCAGGACACGGAGAGGAGGGTGGAGGAGGAAGAGAAGGGTAGAAGAGAAAGAATGTTCTTTCCAGAGAAATAGTATGAGTGGAGGCACTCAGACAGGCAATTCATTCTAAGAAACAAGCTTTACATAATACATAAATAGGCAACATAAAATTCTTAATGTGAAGAGTATTAAAATTCTTAATGCAGAAAAAGGTCATACAAGCATAAGACAAACACCCTAAAAGAGAAAAGAACAAAGAACATAAACAGAAATCTTACTAAAGGAAAAAAAAAGATTATATATAGTATATATAATATATACATGATATATATATTATATTTATGCTAGCTAATATTTATAAGATGTCCATCTTAACTAATATTGAAAATAAATCAAAGCAAAGAGATACCATTTTCTCCTTGTCCTACTGACAGATGAATGCCAGCATGGGGCAGATGTGAGGTGGAAAGTCCTCTCATTTCTGAAGTCCTTCCAGAGCATGAGCCTACAATAAGTGCCTATCTTTTGTTGGCAACCTCACTGAATATTATGAAATAAGAAGGGTGTGAATGATTGTCTAGAACATACCAGGCACTGAAATGTTTGCATAAATATTTACTTACCAAGCACCTAAAACATACAGGGCACAGATACTGTGGGTGCTGCAAAGATAAGCAAGACTTGCTTACCCTTAAGAACTAATCTATGGGGTCAACAAAAAGTATTTTTTAGATATAAGACGTGGTAGACTATGGTGAACATAAAATGTACAAACAAAGTGTTTCTTGTTTGTCCCTGAATAAGCAAGAGCCGTCTGATTTTGAGTGAGCAAGGCAGGCTTTGTGGGAAGATAGGGCATCCAAAATTGGCCTTGCAGTACAGAGGAAGGATGGAGGAGTTGGATTTGGGTAACTCCTGGGGGTGAAATGATGAATAAGCCGGCACTGTCCCTGCCTCTTAGAGTCTATAGTTTGACAAGGAGATTAAACAAGTGTGATGAGAAGACAAAAGCTCAGAAAGCCGTGAGAACATCATAGAGGCAGGAATCAAAAAGACAACAAAACCCAGTGTGAGTGAGCGTGCATGGAACTGAAATTCAAATACAGCACTGGGGGGAGATTAAGTTGGCATCATCACTTTGAGGAGCAACTAACTCTGACCAAAATCTAAAAAGGCTGAAGACACACGGATCATACAATTCAACAATTACACAAATAGACCCAGAGAAACTCTTGTACAAGGGCATGTGCAGAATTGTCCAATCCATCAGGGTTTGCCACCGTGAAAAGTTGAAACACCTTAAGAGTTTATTAACAAGTGGTATGAATACGCAATGTGGTTTTTTTCATGCAGTAAGACTCAGTAGCATAAATCTCAAAGTTACAAGATGATAGGATCAGTGTGCTGCTATTTCTATATACACGCAAAACAATATTACACATAATTTACGGAGACACACATATTTAGTAAAAATATAAAAACATGCATGGGAATGATAAAACCAAAATCAGATTGGTGATTGCTTCTAAATGTGGAAAGAGAATGGAATTGGGAACAGGGATAGAGTAGGCTTCATATATATATTATATATACTTCCTTCTCCAGATAAACTGGACGCTCCTGAAGCCAGCACAACTCCGGTCTCCAAGTCCGCATCATCTAGCGCTATGCCTCACAAGTCATTAGTTCTCAAAATCTGTTGAGTGAGTTGATGAATTACCATTTCATGTGAGCATTTCTTGGATGCTTGTCTCTCATGGCTTTGCTTGGACACATCATTTCTTTCTACTGTCTCTTCTAGCCACACAACAAATGCAAATGTTTCCCTACTGTCTAGGGAATTTAAACAGTTGGAAAACCCTGTAATAAGCTGACACAATGACAGATCTTAGAAAGGCAGTTTCAAGAAGAAAGAGCTAACTAACTAAGTAGGAGATGGCCAAAGACTCCTAAACAGCAGACCCTTTCCAGACCCTGAAGGTAGTGATGGTGGAATAGAGAAATCTTCTTGGTCCAGAAGTCATAAATGGGATTCAGGAATCATGTGACGCTAAAGACTTTAGGATTTTTGCCTCAATGACCATCCAAAAGAAGGGACCTCAAATTCCGAACCGTGTCATTAGAAGCCATCTGCGTGCTCCTCTTCATTGCCTGCACACAATTTTGTGTCTTCCCACGATCTTCTGGACATCTTCATCCATTCTAATGGTAGGAATTAAAGTAGCCTATTGTTATGAGTTGTAAAGAATTTTTGCGTTCACAGAGGCCCAAAGTGATCTATATCGTGTGTTCTCAAGTCTGCAGTTTTGAAAATACCACCCTACTTTGGATTTGCAGCCAATTGCAAGTCTGCCAAAAGATAGTTTCACACTGACAGCGCATAACAAGCTGATGGACCTCTCACACAGAGGCACTTGTAGGTCTCAAGACAATGCTCCCAATGGGCAGGGAACACACACACTCCACATATCCGCAGTGGAGAAATCCTTGCACTGTAGGAGCTATAACAAAGGGTTCCAAAAGGAAGTGAGGCAAAACCTTCTAATGAGGACTGGGAAGGTTTAGCAGCATTTAGCCCACAGGTTGATACTGTTATGCAAATTAACCTTCACAACTAAGAAATAACTTCAAAATGAGCTAATAAGTGGCAGGCAGTGGTTGCCCTAGCAGCAGAAGCATGTCCTGCCTTTTTTCTTTCTGTATGGGGAAGAAGAAGTGGAGGGGGTGGGTGTCAGACTCTGGACTAGAGCTTGAGCCTAGAGAAAATCCCAGCTGGGGCTGGATTGTTTGATTCTAAGAAGAAAAGAGTTCATCCAGAAAGCCTGTCGTGGGGCTTCTGAGGAAGCAAGGTGGTAATCCGCAGACTCTCATAAGAAAGAAGCCTGAAACCGACAGAGCCTTCCCAAAAGGTAAAAGGATGGGGCAGGTAGGAGCTTAGCTCAGGAGATCAATTTTCATGCAGAATAAAAAGAAGAAGATAGAAAAAGGAAACAATGCAATGACTGAATGTGCCGTGCCACCCTGAAGGTAGTTTAAACTAAGCACTGGAGTAAAGTCGCAAACATCAAAGCCACCATCTGAAACCAGAACTGTGGATCTGTGAAATGGAAAAAAATCCCCACGCTTTCAAAACTTAAAATATTTCTCCTTTCATCTATAGGACTTGAGATGAAATATGAAATGCTGAGTGTTGACACAATAGGCCAATCCTCACATATTCCTGAACCAGCACTCCACCAGGAAGAAGAGGACTCGGGAGGCAGAAAAAGTCCCCGGAGCTGGAAATGCAATAGGGTATATAGCAGAAGGCAGACTTGAATTTTCTTTTGACCATAAAAACAAATGTTTTAAAAGAATTACCCTTTTAGGGTAATTATTATAATTAAGGGTGTTTATAAATAAGGGTATTATAAATAAGGGTGTTTCTTATTTTTTTTCTGTGTAATATAAATAACTTTCAATTACCTGTATTTCTGAAAATAAAAGGAGACCTTAGTAATGATTTACTTTATGCAAACTTCTCATAATAGTATTTCAGATCCTATGCTTCTATGATAAGCTAAACACACATAGTGAAATATCAAATTAAAAACTCAGTCTGCTGATAAAGGACAATTTTAGACTAACTCAAATATGTCAGTAACCCCAGATATCCAGCAACATCTCCTACAATTTTTATATTCCAAAGTTAAATTTTCCACCTTAGTCTTCTACTGTCTCTCTAGTTATTCAGCAAATGCATTCTACAGATATTTATGGAACGCCAACTATATGCAAGGTACCCCCCCAATTCTCATACATTCCTAACACAGTTTACCCCACACTCCTATTCTTTTGTTATTTTTCAAATACTGCAATTTTCTAAGTGCCCCAAATCCAATAAATCTATAAATTTAATTGACAGTGATAAACAGGTCTTACACAGAGAGATACAGTTGACCCCTGAACAATACAGTAGGGGCATCAATCCCTGTAGAGTTGAAAATCGGGTGTATAGCTTTTGACTCCCCCAAAACTTAACTACTATCAGCCTACTGTTGACCAGAAGCCTTACTGAGAACATAAACAGTTGATTAACACGTATTTTGTATGTTATATGTCTTATACACTGTATTCTTACAATAAAGTAAGCTGGAGAAAAGAAAGCCATTATTAAGAAAATCATAAGGAAGAGAAAATACATTTACAGTACTGCACTATATCGAACAAAATTCATATACAAGCGGACCCACAGTTCAAATGGTGTTGTTCAAGGGCCAACCAACAGTAGATCTTGTCCCTGATAGGAAAAATTCAATAATGGGGCACCTGGGTGGCTCAGTCAGTTAAACATCTGACTTCGGCTCAGGTCATGATCTCATGGTTCATGGTTTCACCCCAAGTCAGGATCTGTGCTGACAGCTCAGAGCCTGAAGCCTGCTTCAGATTCTAGGTCTCCCATTCTCTCTGCGCCTCTCCCACCGGCACTCTGTCTCTGTCTCTCTGTCTCTCTCTCTCTCAAAAATAAACATTAAAAAATTGTAAAAAAAGAAAAAGTCAGTATTATAAATACATGAGGTCTCCCTAAATAAAATATAAATTTAATTTTGTACCAATTGATATTAAGAGTTGAATTATGTCCCTCACCAAAAATTCATATGTTGACATCCTAACCCCCAGAGACTTTATTTGGAAATAAAGTCATTATAGATGTAATTAGTTAAGCTGAGGTCATACTGGAGCAGAGTGGGCCCCTAATCCGACATAACCGGTGTCCTTATAAAAGGGGAAAATTTGGATGCAGGCACACATACAGGAGAATTGCCATGAACACAGCATAGAAGGGGGCCTGGGACAGATCTTTCCCTCAAAACCCTCAAAAGGAACCAGCCGGGCCAACACCCACATTTTGGACTTCTTGCCTCCAGAGCTGTGAAACAACAAATTTCCATTGTTTAAGCCACTTGATTTTATGGTACTTTGTTATAGCTGCCCTAGCAAACTGATACAAGCAATATCCCAGTAAACAAGTCTCAAGGCTTAGAATCACTTCAATCTGATATCCAAGTAATTCCACAATCTGATCCCAACCTATTTTTCTGAAAACATTTTTTTCATTATGACAAAAAAATGACATCAACATTCTAGCAAACTATCCTAAGAAGGCAAGTGAAGAGATTCATGTACAGAAGTTGTTCTTCATAACACTGTTTAGAACAGAAAAAAAAAAAAAAAAAAAAAAAAGGTAAACAATCTACAAATGTAATCCCTGAAGTTTAGCGGGATACCCACAAACCTGCTAAGTGACATAGGAGATAGGTAAACAGCTCTGGGATGTGAAGGGAAGAGAGAGGCAGAGCATTTGTGCCTCCTGTGCTCAGGAGATTTAGGAAAATTAGTGGAGGATGTAAACCCGCATGTTCTTTATGGATTAGAAAGAATCCACCAGAAGGACGAAGGGAGGGAGAGAATCCCAGGCCCGGGGAACAGCTAGGACATGGCTTTGGCATCATGAAAAATACCCTCAGCATCTAGGAAAGCTGGCTGGCATTTGTGAAAAGGAGGGTGGAGTGCTGGAGGACAGAAAAAGAGGCTGAGAACTCAGCTGAGCCCTAACCCAACTGGGCAGCCCACACTCAACTGAGGGCATCAAATTGGGGTGGGGGCACAGACAGGGGCTTGTAGGGAAAACAGCTCCCTAAATCAGACATGGCCTTCGTCTGTGGTGGGACTTTTTGGTCTAGCCAAGCCTAAAGCAGCCTCTGACGTTGAAGCTCTGGCAGGCAGGAAAAATACATTTCACATCATGATCGCGTGCGCACACACACACACACACAGACACACACACATCACTGATACAAAATTCACAGAACAGTACTTACCTTTTATTATGCTCAGTGTACACGATATTTTCTACTCCATTTCATTGTTTTTAAATGCTACTCACGATGCATTACTTGATGTTTTTATCTTTGCCACGGTCACACCCAGCAGTGGGCAAGCCACTGCTTTATGGGCCAGAGGTGAGACAAACAGGCAACTGTCTCAGTATGGTCTCCTCCATTTTTCCACATTTTCAGGATCTAGTATTAATGCCCTCGACAAAAATTTTCCCTCCACTTAATAAAAGATGTAGCGATTAACATATGTTCCATATTATAAAAAGCAGATTTTTAAGAGCAGATGTGCAAATCCCAACTCCATTACTTTATTAAAAAAGAATATTTGGTTTTCCTTGAAGATTCCATGATTCATAGTCATCTACTTTGGATTGACATCACTGCAATAATAATAAAAACAGCATTTTGCTGCCTACGAATCATCTTATTTCCAGACATAGACACGAGTGGTGACCCTGTGAAAGCAGCAGAAATCAGTATTTGGCCCAACTTAACCAAAGGCCCTATAACCTCTCACAACACTTGCTTCTCTTGAAATGCAGTGAATTAACCTTCTCATTTGTCTCTGATGTTTCCATTACACAGATTCACATTAGAACCTTTAATACGTTGATGCTCAAAGTATTGAGCCTGGGTGGCTCAGTCGGTTGAGTGTCTGACTTTGGCTCAGATCATGATCTCGCGGTTCTTGAGTTGGAGCCCAGCAAGGGGCTCGCTGCTGTCGTCAGCGGAGAGCCTGCTTTGGATCCTCTGTCCCCTCTCTCTGCCCCTCCCCCACCTGTGCGAGCTCTCTCTCTCTCAAAAATAAATAAAACATACATTTTTTTAATTAAAAAAAAAGAATCTTTAATATTTTAACAGAGAAACACACACACACACACCCCCTACAATCATTCTTCCTTTTCCTCTCTTGCTAATTCAACTTCTGAAGCCACCTTTCATTTTGAAGAAACTTTGAAAGATCAAGAAAAGCATAAGGGTTTTATCACTTGTCATTATATGAAGTGTTGCCAATCGGGTTTATACACAGGCTTTCACTAGTTTAATCATAAACGCATGGTTTATTCCTTTAAATTCCAGCTAATTGCCTAAGGGCTCATGTTGTCTTCCAGTACTTACTCAGCACATCTCTCCATTTGTTCACCATTCCAGAAAGGTTAGAGGATGTGTGGCACATTAACTCATTAGCTAGTATGAAAGTAAAGCAATCAGCATTCAAAACTCACTTCATTCCAGTTATTCCCATGCTGTTCTCTGTATACTGACTTCTAAAAGTTATGGTTCCATTAATTATCCACATTTGTGAATCTCGTGGGATAATCTTCCCCTTCCGTATCGATTAGGGATCTAGTCTTTCATCTATTTTAATGTACACTTGTACAGAGCCTTAAAAGCTTTGGACGTTTCAAATGTGCAACAGGAATGAATAGGAAATGCCAGCCTAATTCCTCGATACCCTGCTATACCCCCACCCCCACCTCCATGCCATCCCGATCTTTTATGTTGCATCTGTGCTTCAAACAAGCAACGTCTAACAGGATGGAGACATTTTCGCTACTATGTTCCAATTGTACCTGAAGTTGCGACGTGTTCCCCTCATCTTCTGCTTGGAAAATGGACTGGCAGAAACCCTCAAGCCCCTTGACAAGAAAGACCGATTTTAGAACAATTATTCAATGTACTGAGGCTTCAAACCATAATCCTGTAGGGAAACGTCATTCTGTTATATCTGAACTTTTAATTCTTTCCACAACTGTAATTCTCTAGGAATTCATTCATAGAGGGAAATAAAACCCACTCTAAGTTGATATATATTTATCTCAGCCACAAATAGCCAAAGTCCTCCAAAGACTGGGTTTGTTTCGCTGACCCATTCTGGGAATGCGTCCTGGAAGAGAAAGGCACCGCCAAGAGCAACAGTCGTAAAGCAAGATATAAAGGTCAGTAGCTACACCCCTATCTCCAGAATGCACAGAGACTCTAATTCCAGGCCATTGCTGCAAAATTCACTTCCATTTTGGGGCGCCTGGGTGGCTCAGTCGGTTAAGCGGCCGGCTTCGGCTCAGGTCATGATCTCGCGGTCCGCGAGTCCGCGAGTTCGAGCCCCGCGTCGGGCCCTGTGCTGATAGCTCAGAGCCTGGAGCCTGTTTCAGATTCTGTGTCTCCCCTCTCTCTGACCCTCCCCCGTTCATGTTCTGTCTCTCTCTGTCTCAAAAATAAATAAGCGTTAAAAAAAAAAAAAAAACACAAAAACAAAACAAAACAAAATTAACTTCCATTTTTAGGCTAAATAAGCTCCATTTGAAAAGTACTGTGGAAAGATACAAGTCAGCAGACACACAGATAAGGAAACCTTCACAAACTTTCATGTTTTCTTGGAATACCTAATTGGAGGAACTAATTATACCAATTCACTTTTACTATTTTTCTTGAAAATACTAAGAGTGCTCCCATTATCATTTTTATTGCCAAAAAGTTTAAGGACAAAAATTCCACAAGTGTCTTCAATCCTTTTGGCTTTACGGTTACCTTACAGGGGCTCTCATTTCAGAAGACAGCCATCATTTTCAACCTAAACTAGTGCTGGCAAACTCAGGATGGGACGAGTCCACCTTTCATGGTCAATCAACTCATCATCAGTCAGAGGCCTGAGATCCAAATATGCTTCCTACAAGGTAATAAAGACCGGGGAAATGGTGAAGAGCCCTTTAATCTGTACCTACAAAAGCACATAGTGGTTACTGAGCAAGACAATCTGAGCCAAAAGAAGTTGGCAACATCACCAATAAATCATCCAGCACTTTAACCTCAGTCTGGTGGTCTGGTTATCACATCAGAGACTGGATGGGCAGACTTGAGCAAAATATAGTCCACAGAAGATTTCTTTTATGAAAACCATATGCCTAACCACTAGGGAAGGGAAGATTATCCAAAGAGATACTCAAATCCCCAATGTTGAGCAAGACTAAAAATCCCATTGCTCTGATGGCCGGCTCAGGGGCACTCAGGTTTCTAGAGATGCCCCTCCATAGGGCAGATGGAATCTCATGTTGTTGTACTTGGCAAGGGCTAATGGTTGTGTTAGCTCCTTTTTTCCCAGGGTTATTTGGGGAGGGAAGGGCTGCTGTGATATGTTGACCCCTTTAATGAGAGGTAGAGTTTGCCAGGCAAAGATGCCACTGTGTTGGGCAATGAAGTCACCACAAACACAAGTTTGAGCTGGCCCAGCACCAACCAAATATTCCCAGGACGAGTGACTTACCTTTAAGGTCAAGCTAATGTATTACTATTGATTTTTCCTAAAACTCTATAACTGTATGTCATCCTTACCACCTCTCCATAGACACTATGTCCTGAACAATATATGTGTGTATATGTATATATGACTGAAGAATCACCACGTGGCTGTTTAGGAGTACCAAAAATAAAATTTTGTACAAAGAAAATCTGCTAGAACTTAAACTAAATGAGTGTCTAAGTTTTTGGAACTATTCGGACTCCTACAAACTGGAAGAGGTCTTCAGTCTCTGAGTCATCTGTACACATTTCAACTCCCTTCAGACCCACTGACAATTGCAATCAGATAGAAACATCTGCACTGTCTCTGATTACAGTTTTCTCTGACAGCCTTTTCTATCAATCACAGTTTGAGTTAGGTCTAAGCAGCTTGCATTTCCTTGAGTCAGTGAGTTTCATGTGGGCACATCCTTCAAGACAAAGCAAGTAACAAAGTAGGGAGTTGCTGAGTTGTTCATGTTAATGGTTCTCAATCCTTGGAGGCCAGGCAAATCTCCTCACATCCTTCGCATGCTGGAATGAGAGGCCCAGCAGCCCCAGCAATGTGGATCTCTCTTATCCAAACTGCTCCCTTGGTTAATTGAGAACATTCCATTTTATCTGGCATGAGGGCTTTCCTTCACCAGGTGTATTTCTGATGTTCTCAGAAAAGAGGTTAGCCATTGCTTACAAATACTGTATATTAACAGATCTGCATTTCTCCTAGGAAATGGTGCTTTTGGATGACATATGAAGGTTTTGAAAAATACAGCTGCCTTGGCTTCCTGAAATCTGGAAAGCTTTACAACATGAAAGAAGAATGGTTTCACTGGATAATAATCCATTTGCAATAAGAGCACGGTCCATACTATTAAATGTGTTTATCCACTGATTTGTCTGAATATTCCTTGATTTGCTTTAAATACTATAATCAAATGTTGTTTTTTTAAATTCAACATAGATCCAGGAAGAGCAATCTGGAGTCTCACAGGTGGTCTGAACTCACTCTGTTGGCTGTGTCTGATGCACTCTCCAAACCAGAAAGAAAAGACATCCAATATGACTTTTTTCTCTTTACACTACAAAGCTTTCATGAGGGAACTCGCTCCCTAGAAGTGAGACTGTTGCTTGCTAGCTTATGTTTCCATTAACACAAATCTCTAACTAAACACACATGAAAAACGATATGACCCTTCCTTTGATAAGAATCTAGCATCAAACATTGGCAGGCAAAATTTAAGTCACTTCCTGAATTGCTAAACAAATGGCTACACAAAAAGAATCACCAAACACAAGACGTTCGCATTTTTCCCCTCCATTTACTTAGCAAGCCCTTTCTTCAAATGAAAAACTGTAGTTTTCCAACAATTATTGTCTATCTTGGTAAAAACTCCTGATGCCTAGCAATGTAAGTATCTGTGATAAAACTGAGTGAGGAGGACAAGGAGACATGTGCCACTTACGTGATTAAAACTCAGTCTGTTATTATTTTCCATTTGCATCACTGTAACATGAGCACTTGTGTGAGAAGCTATATTTAGACTTCTGGGTGGTAGTCTCTTCCCTCATCAACACGGAGTACAGAGAAAACGAATACAGAGAAAGTTTATTTGAAAAATAAGGTGATTTCACTCTGCAATGGTGACCCATACAAATGAAGTTCTAAACTATCACTGCAATCAGTCAATTAGTTGATTGGTTACATACCCAATTTCTTCCTTCACTCATTCACTGCACAAATATATCCTGAGGGCTGTGTATGTGCCAGGAAATATGCTAAGCATGTACATAATAGTGAGAAAAAATAAACACTAACCCTAAATGGCCAAACTTGCGCCTTTTGCAAAATGCTTTTTTGGTGGCCTGTTTTTTTCTATTTTAGAATTCATGCCTAGAGAAGAAATCCTATCTTTTGTTTCATGTATGGTCTCCATGCTCCCACTAACCCAAGAGTTTAGGGACAGAGAAAGACAAAAAAGCAAAACTATTCCAGATTCTAACTACCTTATATTTCCTTACCAAATGTCCCACAATATATACATATATATGTAAAATTAATATATTTTAGCTTATACTATTATTGGTTTATTCCAGCAAATGAGTTTGTATTAGCAAAATGAATACTTGGTATTAATTTTTTTATAAGAAGTATTTCGTTCTTTAGGAAGTCAAAATAAAACCCAAGGAGAAAGAAAAATAGAGACTGTCACATACAATTTAGCAACCAAAGTTCCTAAACGAAATAGCACTATTCAGAAATCGGAACTTGTCACCATTTAGAAATGCATTTTTTGAGTATCTGTGAGAGACCTTGTTTCTAATGTGTTTTCCAAATCCCATGTATATTTAGATGTTGGGGGTGGAGAAGAAGAAAAATTCCAAATATTTAATACAAATTCCACCCCCATCTTCATTTTCCCTCATATTAAAACCAAGGCACAATAACGCCTTTGCCAAAGTGGAAAAAAAAAATCAGAGATTTGAGAGACAGCACACCTTAAGTTTTTAAATCTTTCTCCATAGAAACATAAAAACAGAGAGAGCAAGAGAGAGGATTGATGGGGCGCCTGGGTGGCTCAGTCAGTTAAGCATCTGACTCTTGACTTCGGCTCAGGTCATGATCTCACAGTTTCATGGGTTTGAGCCCCATGTCAGGCTCTTTGCTGACAGCACAGAGTCTGCTTGGGATTCTCCCTCTCTCTGCCCCTTCTCTGCTCACACTTTCTCTGTTTCTCTCAAAATAAATAAATAAACTTTAAAAAGAGAGAGAGAGAGAGAGAGGATTGAGCCAAGGAACCTAAAACACACACAAGTATTTTTTTAATAATTAGATCTTTACTTAAGATATTATGAATAGATTTTATTTACAAAGAAGCTGCTTAATTTTCATTTTTCATTAAAACAAAGGCAAATTTCATCTTTTACTGATTTCTATAATAACTTAGAAGTGCAGCCATATTTTCCCCCTGTAAACTAATTTCAATTAAGAGATCAGTTTAAAAGAGAATCCCTAGCAACCCAGGTCATCTTTGACCTTCCCAGACAAAGAAGTGGTAGGAAAAGGAATTGAAGTTGGTAACGCCTATACATCACTACCAAGTGAAGCAGGCACCCAAACCACTAAACAGAAAGTGAAATCTAACAGGCAGGAAAAGAATTCATGAACAATTAGAGTCAAAGACTTGAAGACAACGTTTATTATTCTTCCACTTCGTATTCAGCTTTATTGTTAAAGGCTTTTGAGAATGTCATTAATTTTTTTTATACTCAGTCACCATAGAATTAGGTCTGCCCATATTACTAAAGACAGACAGTGGTATTTTTCCTTTATTTTGTAGACTCTAAAATTCTAGAAGATTGTTTACAACATCTTGGGCCAAAGAAACCCAAATGGTACCATATTGCACAATTTAGCCCGTACTGGCTCACATAACAAATTATCCTGCTACGTATGGGCAGTTTTCTCACTTCTGTCTGACAGGTTTTGTTCCTGAGGAAAGTGTTAAAGTCAAAAATATTTCAGCAAGATGTGATTTTCCCTCAGAAGCATTGTTCTAATCAGATGCCAGTTTCCTGGTTAATTCCCTTAAAAAATACAATTACTACAAAAAACCATGCTTAATCGCCTATAAAGGATATAATTAAGCTTTAAACATTTTCTTATAATTGTTACTTATAGAGTAATAACAACTAATAACAAAATTAATACTAATGTCTATTTAATGATTTTTTTAAGTGTCTTTTACTTCTTCCCTTCCTCCAGCAGCAATAAGCTACAAGATACAGAAACACTTCTTTAATCACGTAACATCTACTAAAGTGCCTGGTGTACAACAGGAGAGGCTCAGTACAGGAGCCGAACAGATTGCCAAGTGAATTAATAAGGACTTTAGGGGAAACTACTGTAAAGATGAGTGTTTTGTTGCCCTCCCCTTTTGAAATCTCTCCTCCCAACCCCACCACATGCAAATTCTGTTGCAGGCGTTAGAAATCACTTGGTGTTTCCCCTGCACAGGAAGCTGCAGTGTGTTCCTATCTGACTTGAGAGCAATGCCCTCCCTGCATATAACCGAATGAGAGCATGGCCACCGGGATCAGGCTTGTCTTTGAGAGAATAAGGAAACCATACCATCTGCCAGCTGACCGGTCGATCGTCCACATGTTCAGCTTTATCCCCAAAGCTTCTCTTCAGTCAGAGTTGGGCTTTCGCATGGCATATGCTCCCCTCACCCTTACACTAACGTAGCACCACTCAGAGTGTGATCTGTGAATCGATCATTACCTGTCCATGATGTCATAAATTACAGGAATTGAGAAGAAGCACTTAGAAATCATCACGGCAATGTGACCTTGCCCTACATCCAAGCACATGATCAGTGGACTCATCTTGCCAAGCAGGTATAAATGTTTAGGTGTGGGCTCACCACCTAGGTGAGTCGCACAGGATACAGATTGTGTGCTGATTGTGTACATTCAGTATTACAATGTATAATACACAGGTACAGTATTACAATGGATTAGAAATTTTAAAAACACCCAGAAACAAACAAACAAAAAAATTAGTCCTTCGCCATAAAGGTCTGAGAAGCCCTGTAATAAAAAGCATAGACTTGGGGCGCCTGGGTGGCTCAGTCGGTTGGGCGTCCAACTTCAGCTCAGGTCACGATCTCGAGGTCCGTGAGTTCGAGCCCGGCATCGGGCTCTGGGCTGACGGCTCAGAGCCTGGAGCCTGCTTCCGATTCTGTGTCTCCCTCTCTCTCTGCCCCTCCCCCGTTCATGCTCTGTCTCTCTCTGTCTCAAAAATAAACATTAAAAAAAAAATTTAAAAAGCATAGACTTTTGGAGACAGACCTAGGAATGAGTCCGCTCACTCTACCACTCACCTGATCGTGGGACCTGAGCAAGTTACTGAGCCACTCTGAACCTCTGTCTTCTTCTCTGAGCAGATCTGTGTGCAGGAGGCTATGTCTCTGCTAAACGCACTGCTGCCTTTCCACCTCACGAACTGGGCAACAATTGAAGCGTGCGTTCAACACACTTGAAAATGCTTTGGATGTGGTTTGCTCCACAGCTGTGTGAACAAACCGATAGCTATTTTGGGCAACAGCTAACCCGCAATAGGATAGTGAATGCCCCAGCACCTTCTCATACCCCAGGTAGAAAGTGTCTTGGCAATAAATCCCACACACAATGGACTGGATGTGGATATGATAATCCTGTGGTCGTTGTGGGGTTTAGACTTCACCACATGTGACAATTCGCTTTGGGCCATTGTGAAAGCAAAAATTTCTCAACTCCATCCAACAACAGCTGAAGACCTAAAAACAGCTTTCCGGGACAGCTTTAATGACTTACAGTCATAAACATGGAAGATGATGTCTAGGAGAACAAGACGGAGAAAAATTCCACTTATGTGGAAAATGGAGGGAAACACACAGATGACTTCTCACTAGCATGCATAAAGCATTCCGGCCACTCTGGAAACGCAAAACAAAAACCGAAACCTTTTTTCGTTATTGTAAAGGCCATCTGCAATAACCCGAGCACAATATCTGGCAAGAGCAGATAGGAAATAAACATTCCCTTTGGATCCGTCTATGCAAGTTTTGCCTGTAAAATTATGTTTTAATTCTGCCTTCACTTTATTTAAGTTAATGACATTAGGGAGTTTCCTTTCTGTCTGTTATAAATGCTGTCCGGGTGGCAACCTCGCAATATGTGACTGATGCTACTCACACTGGTTCTACAAGTTTCTTCACCCTCAACCTGCAGGACAATCCACAACAGTCCTCAAGAGGCTACCAGCCCAAACCAGGAAAGCTCCATAATGCCAGCACCGATTTACCACGTCAGTCATCAAGCTCGGGCTCCTTGCACACCTCTGGCTCCTGTTACACTAGCTGAGTGAGAGGTCACTTGGGTCACATGGGACCTTACAAGGTTTCTGCAGAGAAGAATAGTTTTTCTGTATCCCCTCCTTACGAAAGGCAACTGATCAGCACCACCGTCTAGACGTGCAAAGATATTTTTCATGGGCACAAACTAAGTTTTTGTGGGGTTCTTTTGTTTTGGGTTTTTTTTTTCTTTTAATGAGAAATGGATTTACTTGTATTCTAAAGCATGCACACAGCTTCAGTAACCCTTCTGGAAATCCTCCTTAAGAGAAGATTTTGGTGTCAGGCTCAGGTTCAGAAATAACAAAGAGCATAACTAAAGGGATGGGAACACCATGACAGTGTTTAACGTGTTACCTGGGGGCCTCTGAGACGGCTTTCATTGTTCAGATTAAAGAATTCACCTTTCTTTTTTTTTTTTTTAATTTTTTTTTTAATGTTTTTTTATTTTTGAGACAGAGAGAGACAGAGCATGAATGGGGGAGGGGCTGAGAGAGAGAGGGAGACACAGAACCGGAAGCAGGCTCCAGGCTCTGAGCCATCAGCCCAGAGCCCGATGCCGGGCTCGAACTCACGGACCGTGAGATTGTGACCTGAGCTGAAGTCGGGCGCTTAACCGACTGAGCCACCCAGGCGCCCCAAAGAATTCACCTTTCAGATAGGAAGTGTGGAAGACCAGCCAGAAACCAGGGATCTCTACCCTAATTTTCCCCTTTAGAATCCATATCCTTGGTGGATTTTTTTTTCTTACCACATTTCCAATATAGACCTGCACACTGACCAAATCTGAGTTTCCCCATCCTCTGTAAGCAAAGCAGTAAAACACATATTATAGTTGCTTGGGGGGGTGACCAAAGCTCATGCACAGAAATTTTCAAATGCCTGCATTCCATTTCCAGTTCCGACAGCATGTCTCCCATAGACTGCTCTGGCGCTATTATTCTATTACTTTCCATGCTGCCTCTACAGTCCTAACGACAACATGCAAAAGCTGTTTTGTTGGAACTGGTGCTGCAAATAGCACAATGACAACGTTAGGAAAAAATCTCTCTAGGTATTAACTGGGTCACAAAGATTACTCTCAATGCAAGCTGTCCCCAACATATGGATATGATTTCTGAGTGACCCAGGCTCATGAGCTGGCCCTGAGTAAGCCTGCAATCCCAATCCACCACTGCAGACAACGGCCCACCTTTCTTACTTTTTTTTTTTTTTTTTATTTAAGTAGGCTTCACGCCCAGTGTGGAACCCAGTGAGGAGCCCAACACAGAGCCCAATACAGGGCTCGAACTCATGACCCTGAGATCAAGACCTGAGCTGAGGGCAAGAGGCAGATGCTTAACTGACTGAGCCACTCAGGCGCCCCACTGCCCACCTTCCTTAAATCAGAAAAGCTGAAGGAGAAGTGACCTGGAGGTGTGCCCACATCCAGATGGGGAAGTACAGAGTGAACAATTCTGGTGTCTAGATACCAAGATCCAGGTGAGGAAACAAGAGGCTCAAACCACCGCCATCAACGTCACCTCCAAAGATGGAAGGAAGATGCCTGGCACCCTAATTTAGAAGTCAGAATGTAGTTTTATTACTATTTTTTAATAGAAAACCAAAGCGTAAAGAGATTTTTTTTTTTTGTGGCTCTATGAACTTCCCCACCAAGAGAAATTTGAATTGAACTTCATAAAACACTGTAAGTGAATTGAAGACTGCCTGTAGCATTAAAAGTAGAGCCAGTATTGGAGTACTTGTTATTTCTTAAGGATGAGTGGGTCATTTAGTCCTGTAGCGGTACTCTTTTTCATAGGACTTCTGGAAGCATCATGTCAGTCAGTATGCTCTATAACACAGGACTTTTAAGATACGATTTTTGAGATCCTGAAAGCTGACTCATATAGATTTCTACCTGATACATTGTACTTGGCACGCTTTGGTACAAGACCATGCTCTTGCATGGCGTTCCCAGACAGCTTCATCTATGGCTCTAGAACCGAGTTCCAATCCTGGCTCAATCACTAACCAACCATTCCATCTGGACGAAGTTCCTGAATTCACTCCCTACCCGTAATGTTCTTAGTTATCAAATAGACAGAACTGATATCTTACTAGGAGAATGAATGCGGAGTGCTTTATTCTGCACTCACGTAAACAAAGAAATTTCAGTTTCAATGTTTCCAAGGGACTTTGGCAGGAGGTGGTAGGGGTGGATTCCTTTCCTATTGCTGCTGTAACAAATTACCACATTAAGTTTAGTGGTTTACAACAACACAAATGTTATTCTTCTAACAGTTTCCGAAGTCTGATATCAAGCTGTTGGTAGCACTCTATTCCTTTTCCAGGCTTCCTGGGAGCTCTCCTTGGCTTTTGTAGCCTTTAGAGACCACCTGCATTCCTTAGCTCATGGTTCCTTCCTCTGTCTTCAACATGTATAATTCCAGCACCCGGTTATATCATCATATCTCTTTTTACCGCCTCTGATGTCCTGTGTCCTTCTTATAAGGAAACCTTGTGATTACCTTGGGCCTACTCAGATAGATAATCTAGGAAAATCTCCCTAACTCAAGATCCTTAACGTAATCACATCTACAAAGTCTCCTTTACCATAGAAGATAACATATTCAGAGGTTCTGAAGAGTAGAGCATGAACACATCCGGGGGAGGGGATTATTCAGACTACCAGAAAGAAAAAGACCTAACTGTAGACAAGTTGGTGAATATTTAGTCCAAAGCAATTAACTTACACGGTTATTTTAGGCTCAGTCTCTTTGGGCATCATGAGGAGTTGCTCAGATTTCTCACCCTCCTTCGGCCCATCTCCAAGAGAGTAACTAGATGCCTGAGGAGAGGGTGTGTGTCTCCCTCTGTCATGATGATGTGGGAGATGGAAAATGCAAATCAAATGGTGTCCCCTGGACCCTGGCTGCCCTGTGCTGCTAAGTGGCTTGTCTGGGCTAGTCTGGGCTGCTACCTGGCCTAGGGACTGGCTAGATCTTCAACCCTGGATATTCCATGGGCATCTGTTGCTGACATCCAAGCTGGTGGTCATGGCCTTGGGATGCCACATAGGGTGCCACAGCCAGCACAGGGTCTCACATTCCATCCAGTTCCTGACCTAAACCCACTTCCTCTTAATCAGCTATCTTCTGAGTCCCCTCCTGACCTCATCATTTTGTCCCCTTATGTTGCTGTGCACTTCTTGCAACTTGGCACGAAGTTAGCCCATGTAGCAGTCTCTGCCCAGAACCCTAGAAAGGAAGTGGGACAAAACTTACCTCCGCCTCTGGCATTTCCATCAGCCACAAGGCCCTCTGCCCTCGGTACTACTCTCTATCTGTCTAATTTTGGTCATCAATTCCTTCCCTCCTTTTAGGCACATGCCTATTCCATCCATTAAGAGGTGTGATCTATTCCCGCAACTCCCCGCCCAGGAAGCTGGGCTTGACTCCATAACTTCTCTGATCGATAAGATATGGTCCAACTAGTGTTCTGGGACTTGCATGCCTAGTCTTAAGAGCACCGGCAGCTTCTGTCTTCTCTCTCTTGGAAGCCAGCTAGCTGAGGAAATACAACTAAATCGAGACCACCACACTATACGAGAGCCCAAACTAGCCACGTGGTGAGATCATGAAGAGAAGCACTGAGGTACCACACAGGTGGGAGAAGACTTTTTGGACCTTCCTGCCCAGCCTTGACACCAACTGAATACGGTTACCTGCTGGCCCTACATGAAACAGAACTGCCCAGCTGAGCTGGTCAACTCTGAGAATGTTGAGAAATAATAAATTGGTGTTATTGTAAGCCACTGAGTTTGGAGTGGTTTCTTACCCAGTAATAGGTAACGAAAGCAGTCAGAAAAAAAAAAAAAAAAAAAAAAAACAAAAACAAAAAAAAACAAAAAAAAAAAAAAGCAAAAGCAAAAACAAAACCCAGAAAACAAACCATATAAATGTATTGAAGTGTTTCCTTAAAAATGTGATCATGGTGACACACTAGTAAGATATACAGAAAATGACAAAAATGTGGTAAGCAGACATTTCAACAGAATGCCCACTTATTTGCAAGAGTTTTGTTGTGCTTTTTCTCACTAAATGCGCTCACTCATTTAATTCTGTAGCCAAAGAACCACTTACGCTACTTTTTTTCTTCCCCAATTAGCATGCAAGGATTTCCCTCCCTTTTAAGAGAATGTAATATGCAAAGTCACTGGACCACTGGCTTGCATAACAAACCAAAGTCTTTTGACATCAGTGAGAAAATTCCTCAAGAATGCAGAGGACATAATGCCAATTGTGAAGTGTGAAATTCCAGGGTATTAACCCTTTGAGAGATGCTGTCTTGTTCAGTTTTATTTGTGGTTGATCAAAAGGACCGTGAAACTAGATTAGAAAATCATGCACCAGCTTCCACCGCCTGCTTAAAAAATGCATAAATAAATAAACATGTAAGAATTTGGGCCTTTTAAGATCTCCAAACTGCCCTACGTTTTAGCAATCAGGTTTTTTTTTTTTTTTAATTTTTTTTTCAACGTTTATTTATTTATTTTTTGGGACAGAGAGAGACAGAGCATGAACGGGGGAGGGCCAGAGAGAGAGGGAGACACAGAATCGGAAACAGGCTCCAGGCTCTGAGCCATCAGCCCAGAGCCTGACGCGGGGCTCGAACTCACGGACCGCGAGATCGTGACCTGGCTGAAGTCGGACGCTTAACCGACTGCGCCACCCAGGCACCCCAGCAATCAGGTTTTAAGTCATGAAAGATCACTACCATTTAAAATGCTGTCCAGACAAGTAAGCATCATAATTCAAAGTAAAAATCCTGATCCATTGGCTGTCACCTGGTCCATAACGTTTACCTTAGGAAATGTTTTTAAATAGAAAACTGACAGTGAAGCCATGTTCAAATGATACTATTCCAAACAAGGACAGAGGAGCCCTAGATTTACTTTACCAGGCCAATTTGTTTAGAAAGTGGTCAGGGGTAAAAAAAAAAAAAAAAAAAAAAAAAAAAAAAAGAGGTAGCAATTCAGACAGGAAGGCAGGGTCTATTTTCCATCTTTCTTCTTCTTACTCACCCTTCCATCATGGATGCCTAGGAAGGCCAGAGGTACACAAAATCTGAAAGTACATATGGAGAGTTACACAAACAACAGGCTTTTAAGCCTCAAAACTTTGTCAGGAATCAAGAACAGACCACGCTTGTATTTTACAGTCATCCGGACAAGCAAGTGTAGAATGTACAAAAAGGCAACAAAACACCCTGTTATTTTTAGTTGCCATGATTAATCTATTCAAACAGTGCTCACACAGCATTCATCAGCCAGGAATACAACCTCCCTATTTTGAACTCAAATTTGCCTGGACCGTAGAGCTTAGTGGGGGAAAACAAGCTCTTTGGGAGTCAAAATGTCTTGGATTCAAATTCTAAGAATACTGCTTGTTAGCATTTACTAAGTGTGTTGCCTAGGGCCAACTACTTAACTTCCCAGCCTGAATTTCTTCATCTGTAATGTACAAATAGTCCTCAGAGCTACCTCAACAGGGTTGACAGAGTTTTAGTTATGATTTCATATGAAAAAATAGTCTTTAATTATGAGGTAGGTACAGATTCAAATAATGTTAGCCCCTATTATTAAAAATACAGGGCGCCTGGATGACTCAGTTGGTTAAGCGTCCGACTTCGGCTCAGGTCATGATCTCATGGTTCATGAGTTCCAGCCCCACGTCCAGGTCTGTGCTGACCGCTTGGAGCCTGATTTGAATTCTGTGTCTCCCTCTCTCTGCCCCTCCCCAGCTCATGCTGTGTGTGTGTGTGTGTGTGTGTGTGTGTGTGTGTATGTGTGTGTGTGTTTCTCTCTCTCTCTTTTAAAAATAAACATTTAAAATTTTTTTAAAATAAAAATACAGAAGTTTTTGCTTTCTGATAGTATTGGCACTAACCCCCTTTAGTCCGTGATCATTGCTCACTAAAGTAATCACTCAAAAGTCAAAAGAGCATGAGAAACAATTTATAAATTAAGGAAGGTAGTTAGTGGGACTCAGTCTATATAGAATCTAAAAAGATGATAAGTGAGGAAAAATGTGAACAGAGGAGAAGAGACACATGTCATAATTAAATAAGATCTTTGCTAAGTCAACTGTGACTCTGACTCCAAGAGAATTCAAAGTCTTTTTTTTTTTGCAAGTAAATGGAAAACCAATTTAGCTATATGCCTTCCATGTCCTTGATTTATTCCCATGAGATAAAAATGCAATGAAATCCTTTGAAAACCAGTAAGCACTGTGCCAGTAGGGAATATTTATTTGGTGCTTGTTACATGTCAGATATCGTTGGCATTTTCTATAAACTATATATCAACTCTCCCAACAACCCTTTGAAACAGTTCTTCTGGTCCTCATTTACTGAGAAGGAAACTGACACATAAGGAGATTATGCGACTTGCCCAAGGTTCTACAGGTAGCAAGGGGCTGGCTGAGATTTCAACGTGTGTAGACAGAGCCAGAATGTCTGCTCCTCCTACCAAGTACGAGAAGGTGGTGTGTCTTAAAGCTTTGAGACCTTCCTCTGAATTTTGCAGAGACGAACAGGAAATGAATTACACAATCATTTTTCATTTCATGTCTAGACTCTAGGAAACAACCCATAACCCACTAGGAAGCAGACACGAAGCATGGGGCTGCGAACCCAGCACTGAAAAAGCCTTTGAGGAGGATGAGAAGTAACAATCTGGACATTCAGTTGCAGTTTAGAAGGTCAGCACCAACTTCAGACAGATGTCTGATATTTTAAATGACAAATTTCCTTGTGTATTGTGCAGAAACGCTACATGCTCAGTTACGAACCCATAATGCTGGTTTATTTCCAGTTTCAGCACTGAAGGACACATGGGGGGGGGGGGAAGAAAGAAAGAAAACCAATTGGCTTTCAATGGAATTTTGGCTGAGTTTTCAGCCAACATGTAATAAAGAAGTTATTCTCCTTAGGCACATTCAATTTTTAGACTGCTAAAGCATGGCAAAAACACAAAAAGTGTGCGTTTCATAAAGAGGACCCAAAACTTGCGTAAAATTAAGTAAAGCCAATTTTTCTCAAACAGATTTACATTCTGAAGATTATTTGGTAGCTATTTGTAACTTTTGGAAAATAATTATAAAAACTAGGGAAATGGAATGATAAAGAAGACATTCCCAATCTTTTTAAATACAGAGATCATTTTTAAATCTTTACTTCATCATTATATTTTTGAAATTCCTACATAAAGCTGTTTCCCCCAAATTTAATTTCTCTAGGACTAGGGTACGCTCCGTTCATTTTTGTGCTCCTAGCAACCATTATAGTATCTATTATATGTAAAGTCTGCGGTAAGCATTTAGTGCTACTCACCAAATATTTCTGATTATCCTCCCTCCATGAACATGATAAGATTATGCTTTCCTGCCCACTTGGAGTTAGGCATGGCCATTGATTTGCCTTGACCAGCCTTTTACTGACTGGCCAACAAAATGCGAGTGGAAGTAATATGACTTCTAAGACAAATCCCTTAAATCACGCATGATTCGCCATGCTTCCTTCCCTTCACCATGGTAACTGACAACATTCCAGATGAGGAAGACTCCATCACCATGCATTCATGAATGAGGTCTACATGGGGCCCAAAGCCAGCCCTCACTAGATTGTAATGTAAACAATAATGAAAACTTTGTTGTCTTAAGCAATGACTGTTGTTTGTTACTGCAGCATAACCTAGCACAGTCTGACTGATTAAAAAAAACCAAAACTCTGAATGAAACTTTTTAACAAAGAAAACTCAAGAAAGGAAAACTTGAAGACAATAGGTAGAATCCTTATGAACTCACAGTACTTTCTTCATAATTCTTTCCAGGTTCAAACCTGAGGATAGTGTGCAGTAAGTAGCCTGATAAAAATATTAATACAACCAAGTTGAATATTTGTTTAAATAGAACATCATGCTACCAAATGCCACTATTATCAGCATCACCTCTCGAAGATACTAAAATCTGTAGAGAACAGTCTGTTCACATACCTTATGCCAGAATAACAGGTTTGTACCTCAGAAATAAGTACCCTTCACTCAATGACTGAACACAGTAAATTTATATTCAAGTAACCAAGGGGTCAGAGTACTAGAAGCAAAAAGCAAATGCTGCTTCATAGAACAAGAATACTTAAAGAGGCCAAGGGAAAAATGAAAACAATAAAGCAATACATGCACCCCCCATGCACGCGCGTGCACACCCCCCCACACACAAACCATACACATAAGAAAATGGTGCACAGATGGACCAGAATATCAAAAATATGCTATCAAATTAGGCAGGAAGAATTCAGCACAGCCACGAATGCACTCTCTCTTTGTTGGAACTCATCTGGAGTATTTGCACCTGCTATTTATGTTACTGTTAGCATCTTATGCATGCCACTCTCTTCCTTCCCAAGCAGAGAGATTTCAAACAATAAGGCTCTTTCACATGCAACTTAGAAAGGGAAAGGATCAAAAAAAAAAAAAAAAGGAAGAAATGGGAAATGGAACCAAATGTTTGAGAGGGGAAAAGAAGAACACATGTAAGAAACCCATGAAAGTCATAAGGCAACATTGAACAACTGTTGTCATGAAGCAACTCAACTCATGTCCTCAGCCTTGTCCTCTTTTTTCCATTCATGTTCAGATAATGACAGATACCAGGTGTGGACTCTATAATCTCTCCTCGATCCTACCTGAAACCACAATCTAGCTGCTGCTGCAAGCATTTCACTAAAAACAGAAACCAGGTCCATGGACTTCCAGAGTTGTAATAAACATAAAAGACCATCTAGCCAGTGGATTGTCACCTTTTATAGATGGGAAGTTAAATGACTTGCTTAAAGGTCACACATCGGAATAGTTAAAAGCCACTTAAGATCTCCAAACAGCCACCTTATTGTCTACCTTTTGACTGCCAATCTACTTGCTTTCTCTTCCACTTTTCTCCCTGCTAATTATCTCTTCTCATTTTAAATCGACCCCCTCCTTGGGGATCTTGACACTAATCTTTCCTGGCATTTTTCCATCTCCAGTTCTTTTTAATTTATATAACAAACATTTATCGGCCACTGTTCTAAGTGCCTTAGAAATATTAACTTATTTAGAGGTGCCTGGCTGGCTCAGTCAGTACAGCATGTGACTCTTGATCACAGGGTTGTGAGTTCAAGCCCCATGCTAGGTGTAGAGATTACTTTAAATAAATCTTAAAAAAAGAAAGAAAGAAATATTAACTTATTTAATCACCATGACATGGGGTGGTACTATTATTATCCCCATTATACAGATGAGCAGATGAGGCACAAAGCAATTATGTGACTTGTTCAAGGTCCACTGCTAATAAGAGGAAGAGCCAGGAAACCAAGTAGACTGGCCTCAGAGTTCTGTTCTTTGCCACTGCCCACTGCTGTCTCTCTCCATTGTTGCATCCCCTTCTCTCCCAAAGACTAGAAAGTCAACAATCTCCTTGCCTCCTCAAGAGGTCACCTTTGAAAATCTCAATTTCAGAGTAATCTAGCCATTGGGCTGTTAAGACCACCCAAGGAAAACTGCTTATTATTCCCCAGAACACATTTTGGAGCCTTTTCGGTCTAATTGCTGAACACATGGAGAGGAAAAGAAACCGGTAAACCATTATTTTTTTTTCCAAATGGACTCACCATTTGTTGGGTAAACAAGGTGAGGAAACCAAACTAAGCCCCGAGGACTAGACAATGTGGTATGAGTTAACGACAAAGCTAAACCTGCACTGAATTCATCAGGGATGATTGATTGAAACTTAACTGGGGAACTCATTTGTTTGTACAGTCTAAAGAAGGAAGAAGTCCTGTTTTGGTAAGATAACCTTAAGTCTGGCTTCTGTTTTATTTTTGTTATGTATTTTTGTAATTTGGGGGCTGTATGAGCAGGAGTGCAAAGGTCTTCTGGCTAAAGCTCCTTTGTTAAAATCCAGAAAAACAAACAATCAACACTGATGTTTTGGAACAGCCCAGAGCTGCCCTGCTTTCAAATATTTCACCTTCCATTTATTTAAGGAAATGAGCACACACAAAGGCTTCCAGAATTGTTTGACACAGAGGAGGTCACTCACTACACTGGACCAAGTGATTTCTTGCATAAGACACGGAGAGGACAGTAGGGTAGGAAAGAGGAAATGGCCATGCAGACTGATAAATACAAAACTGCCCACTCTCTTGACCCTCAAGAAGAAGGAAAACAAAATCCATCATTTGCGAGCTTGGCAAAGGAGGCTTTACTTGGAAGACAAACTTTATGTAGTTCTTCGAATATACATGAAACGGCTTTCCTTTGAGTCAGAAGAAATGAAAAGTGCATACAGGAAGACCCTAGACCGTTCATGGTGGAAAGAGGGTAGGGTGGTAAGAGCAATGGAAATTCCTCCCAAATTCAAATGATCTCAAGCCATTAGTCTCAAAACATCTCCCCCTCCAAACTTCCCAAGAAATGTTCAAATGTAAAATAACTTAGGTCTGGCCACTTTCTCTGATTATCAGATGGAATCAGGAAGTACCAAAGATAAGTCGTTCGTTGACTGACCTAATGTGAACCGGTTGCCTCTCTCTCTGCCCAGTGGTTGTGCAAGGCGGTGGGTGTAGAAACTAACACCCCACGTCTCCATCTGTGGCCTCAGGGGGCTCGCAAGTTCACTAGAATTTCAATGAAAACACACCAAGCAGGTGTGCTTTTACATACCAAGAATAAATGAATGTACTTGTTACCTAGTATCTTACCTGTAATGATTATTTTGCATGAAAGAGAAGCCAACAATGGCTCAATAACTGTGAATTGTGAATTGTGAATGTGACAGCTTAGATCTGTCCATGAATTTCAACAAGGCTGAAGAAGTTTGTTTACAAAAACCTGTCAAACTGCACTCGGGAATGGGGTGGCTTATTTAAGCAATACTGTTTCCGTGCCAGCCCTAACTCTAAAGGGGAGAGTCCCTGGTAGGAAATGGCAAGGCCGTGTGGAAACAACTGTAGTACATATTGGATTCTTTACACCCGGAGAATAATCTTTTCCAAATCTCTCCTCAAACATGAAAGGCAGCAATATGTAGACAACCTTCAAGAGATTCAGTTATCTGAATTACTCTAAGCATATAATATTTCTAAAGTAAAATTGCCAGGATACAGTTATGACTCATAAATTTCACTAAAGTCTCCTATGAAACATCTACACAGAATAAATCTTTCACTATTAGAAAGAAGAATGTAGAAAAACACTTCTTATATACATACATGAAAAGAACTAAGAATCACCTGGAATTTTATAGGAATCTTTTCACTCTCTCAGATTTCATAGCTAGCCTCAGTTTCAGATCAAAACTGTTCACATGCATATAAATGTTCCCAAAAATTGCAGCACGTCAGACATCCAGCTTTCAGCTGCCCAGAAACCCCAGTTCTCTAAAACAGCCATGAAACCAGAAGTCTAAGTGTCTGCATATGTGAGCAGAATCCCAGAGAAGTCTGTGATGTGAAGAGTGAGGAAGAGGCAACGTAAGTTGTTTCTTAGAGATTGGCAACTGATTGCCCAAGCCAAAGCCCACAGACACCCGATCTGTGTGGAAAAATAACTAAAAATCCATATAACTGGTTAAAAAACAGCAGGAAACAGAGGCAGTGGACAACAGAAATAGAGATGGGGTGGCAGGAAAGATTCCCCTGAATGCATTGAAAAGTGAGGGTGGAAGCTGGTGTCCCCAGGACGAGGAACAAGAAACAGATGAGGCCAGAACTGTTCATGGGATCACAACCCTTTACCGACTCGAAGCCACTAGAAGTCATTCTCTCTGTATTTAAACAAGAAGATTATTCTTTACAATCTGTTTCAAGTTCAGAATCTTCTTAAATATTCAGAAGAAAAACAGATACGCTCTTCTGGATTTAAGAATCCATTTATATCCACGGCCAGACCTAGGTTGTTCAAAGCGGTGAATGGCGTCACATTCTTTGAGCACTAATAAAGAAAGAAAGGGACCAGGAGAGGGACTGGGAAACTTGGTGGCCGAGAGGGAATACTTTTACAATTAAGAGTCAGGGCTAATCAGGATCTAACACAGACACCCAGAGGGAGGACCAAAGATGAATGTTCCCCTGGTTTTCTCTTTGACCGTGGAACATGAAAGAAATACAGATTTCCTGCAGGAAACAGAAGACAAATGGTATCAATGGCCACTCTGTCTGACCCAGAGGAATCCAACTTTTAAAGGCAACGGCCAGCAGCAACATAAGCAGAAGTAGTTGCAAAGTGCTACCGTGACCCGCAATTCCTGATGCCCACAATCCCCAAATCCCAAGAGCTCCAAAAACACAAAGTATGTAAGTTTGGTAAAAACTCAGTTTGTGACAAAACCTGACCTGAATTTACTCGAAGCTGTATTCAACGTGAACATTCTTAAGTTTCATTTAAAAAAAAATTAATGCGTTTGAATGTAAGGTGCTGCGACCTAGAGATGTTACATAATACATGTTATGTGCCCTGAATATAACCTCTTAAAACTGGAAAATCCTGAAATATGAAACATACTTAGCCTGCAAAGTTGCAGATAAGTGTTCACGGATCTGAACCTCGTGAGATTATTTGAAGTTGCCAATAAGAATCTCTGAAACCGTTTTTTTCTAAGTTCACTTTGTTTTGAGAGAGTGTGTGTGTGCGGGCAGGGGAGGGGCAGAGAGAGAGGGAATCCTAAGCAGGCTCCGTGCGGTCCGCGCAGAGCCCAAAGCGGGGTTCAAGCCCACAAACCGTGAGATCATGACTTGAGTTGAAATCAGGAGTCAGACACTAAACCAACTGAGCCACCCAGGTGCCCCTCTGAAACAGTTTTTAACATTCACCTGCGTTCTTTCATTCAGGCAACGTTAGTAAAGCACTATGCGCCTGAAACAGTGTGAGATATCAATGTGTTTATTTCCAGAAGGCCTCGGCTCTATTTTTGTCTTAACGGTAAAACATGATCAGTAATAAGAATCACCATAGCTGCTTAAGTTATCAACAGAGTTCTATGTTCACAGGTCATGAAAGGAAGGAAAGAAGGAGAAGTGGGGGAAGGAGGGAGAGAGATGGGAGAGGGAGAAAGAGAAAGGGGGAGGGGAAAAGAGGCAGGGACAGAGGCAGACACACACAACAGCACTATCGGCAGAACCTTCCTGCAATTATTTAAGGCTCAGAACATCACTCTTGGGGAAAGAGTAATCCACTGACTGGTCCCGCCAACCCGAGACACCACTATGCTACTCTGCAGTTTTCCCCCAAGCCACCTGCACCTTCTCTCCCCTAAACCCTTCCTTTTCCCCAAAGCCCGGGCCTTGACTTCACCTTAAAATTTAATTTCTCAATTCTCAGCCTTCAACCAAGAACTCTCCCAGCTTGAGATGATCACAGCAACCAACTGAGATATACTGCATCAGTTTATAAAACTTACACACACACACACACACACACACACACACACACACATACACAGTCTGTAAGCTTTGAAAAGGCAGGGACTTTGGACCTGTTTGCCTAACACAGTGTCTGGCACCATACGGGGCCTTTAAAAAATGCTGGTTAAATGAATTAAAGAATTTTAAGTAAAAGTGAGATACAGGTCTCAGGAAACTTGATTACTCCTTGCTCAAGTATTGTTTTTATTTTATACTTAATTTTAACAATTGTGCCAAAAAGTATATACTGAGCCCTGGTTCAAATATTCTTTTCAACTGCTGAAAGTAATCTTACCATGTACAGTTCTAGACAGAGCCTTATTTGAAACTCTGGAGTCTGGATACGTTTTATACTTCAGACTTGTCTAGATATTATAAAGTTAATACAGGACACATATCCTATATTACATAAGTGAATATGCTGGCCTGCTCTTAACAAACACTCACTTTGCAATTCTGGTATCTGAGAGCGGGAGGGGTAGTGCCAGAACCCTCCTCTCCACCAAAGCAGCAATCAAATGGAGTACTGGAAGCTGATACTAAAGACAGAACCCGTAAGCCAACTTTGAACCAATAATGACAAAAGTGTGAAGAATAAGATTGATAATAACCAGCACTTCTTGAGTACATACTATGTATGTGTCAGGCATTCTGGTAAACACTTTGTGTGTTCTAACTCACTTAAGGCTCATACAACCCCACAAATAGATGCCAGTATTGCTCCCACTTTACAGATGAGGAAACTGAGGTATGGCAAGGTGAAATAACTTAGTACGCCTACTCAGGGAAGCCTACTAAGGGAAGCCTACTCAGCTAACACACAGTGGACCCAGAGGATGAAATCCAATAAAAGCTGATGGAATTAATGAACTGATGAATTTATTATTTACTCAGTTATACAGCCTAGGCTAACAATCAGAAAAAGTTAAGTGTAGTGAGAAGAATATGAACTTCTGCAGTCAGAAAGAATTCAGTCTGAGTCCCAGCCCCACCATTACGTAAATATGTGGCCATGAGGACAGGACTTGAACTCTGATTTGTCACCTCCTCAACATAAAAGAGGTTACCTCACTGGACTGTGAGAACAACACTTCAAATAACACTTTTTTTTTTTTTTTTTTTTTACCTCACCTGTACACTTAATATGCCAGGTGCTATATGTTTTACTTAATTCTTGCAAAAGTTCAATAATATAGATACCATTATTAATCTAACTTCTGATATGAGGAAACACACTTAGAGACATGGAGTATTTATTCAAGATCATAGAGTGATTCTTTTCCTTTCCTGTTCCCAGCTAAGGCTGTGGAGAAAGAATGATGCTCTTGTTTCTTTCCCTGGATGCAAGAATTCTGTTTCCCCAGTAGAACAGGTACCTGGAAGGGTCTTTTTAATTTGGATGTTTGTGGAACAGCTTCCTGGCTTGTAGTCTTCGTGATGATGTCAGCCTTATTCTCATCTCAACAACTTACGAGCAGCAACTTATTCTCATCTCAAACCAAATTAAAATCATCTCCCAATGCTGAAATTTCCTAAATGCAATCACGCATTCACATATCTGATGTCTGCAAAAATTGCTGCCTCGGACTCGATTTAAAATACGAGTGAAGTAAGTTGTGGCGGAAGTTAACAACCAGAGCCACAGCTACGACTGGAAATCCTAGATTAAATCCGCTGTAAAATAAACGTCTGGCTTTTGTAGGTCTGATCTAAAAGTTTTAGAAGAAAGTACCGGTGTCACATTCAGAGACGTTCAGTAGGTCCGGTGTCCTGCCTCAGACGGATTGATAGCTTTCAGTCCTGAATGGATGAGGAACATCTGTGATTCTGCATAGATTTTAATAAACCAGGGAAGTGCCTGAGTTTACTATCCTCCAATCTATAGCTCCAAGCAGACAGCTCCTGTCTACGTGTGTGTCCGTGGTGTGCATGAAGACAACTGGGTAATTACATCAAGTTGGTCTGGGGGCACTTCCAGGTTATCCCCCCCCCCCCCCCCCGCCACCGCCCCACGTGGCTAACTACTTCCTCTTGCCTTCAGGAAATTCTCTAGAAGCCCATAACTTGCCCTCCTCTGCCTCTCCCAACAGACCACCACCAAAGCTTCACCCCACGCCTTCCACCTCCACTCTCAAATCAATAGCTGGTGCTCTCCTCGGAGCCCTGCAGGATTTCTTCTTACCCCAAGACAACAGCCTTGTATTTAATGCAAATCATTTTTTTACTCATTTGCAAAATCTACTTTAGCCGCCTCCTGAGCACGTTGGTGTGTGTCCCGCCCAAATCTCTCTCCCTGGCTTCAGGAAATTCAAATGTTTCCATTTGTTGATGTCTGTAGTCAGAGCCAGAAGACTTTCCCTTAGGCGATTACCCTTGGAAAAGAAAAGTTATGACTTCAAGCCTGTTCCTAAATGCGCTCTTTTTTACTTCTTCCTGTCACACAGAGGGTTTCTGGCCATATTTATCAAGCGCTCTTTGAATACTAGCCTTCAGTGTAGTCTCTTTCAGGGTATTCACTTTTGCGTTGAGGCTGCTGTGGGTGCGGAGACTGGCATTTGAAATCCTCTTCTCAGCTGGAACCACATAGGAAAATCATAATCTTGCCATGCCTTTAGTTTTTGTTTTGTTTTGCTTGTCTTTTCAGTTTGAGAGGGAGAGCACAAGGGGGGGTGTGGCAAGAGGGGCAGGAAGAGAGAGAAAGAGAGACAGAGACAGAGACAGAGAGACAGAGAATCTCAAGCAGGGTCCATGCTCAGCACAGAGCCCCATCTGGGGCTCAATCCCACCACCCTGGGATCCTGACCTGAGCCAAAATCAAGAGTCGGACGCTCAACTGACTGAGCCGCCCAGGCGCCCCTACATTTAAATATTTTTTTTAATTAGTATGAACCCTAACGTTTTTAGTTAAAATAAGGTAATGCTGATTGTTCAGGCAATTTCCAAAGAGAAAGAGAGTATTGGAGGAGTGACAGCCTCAGTGAGACGACTATAGCCTCACTTTAGAAGGGAGAATGAGCATTATGATTTACACCTTTTTGTTCATTTTTTTAAAGACTTCATTTTTTTGAGTAATCTCTACACCCAACGGGGGGCTCACACTTACAACCTTGAAAACAAGAGCCGCACACTCCACCGACTGAGCCAGCCAGGCACCCTCGTTTCTGCTCATTTTTTAAATTCCACCCTTTTTATAGTCTTGCCCTCAAGGAAAGTTCATTTGATTGTTATATTGGAAATATCATCTTCAGTCATATGCTTTCCATGTTCATTATAAAATTAGGAAGCAGGTATGAAAAGACGAATGGCATTTTAAAAATATCAACAAAAGTAACATCAGAAGTCATTTCAAAATAATTACTATGTGGGGGGCCTGGCTGGCTCAGTAAGTGGAGCATGCAACTCTTGATCTCAGGGTCATGAGTTCGAGCCCCATGCTGGGCACAAAGCTTACCTTAAAAAAATACTACTATGAACCTCAGTTTCCCCGTATGTAAAGCAGGGTTAACAGCACTACTACTACTACTAATAAAAATAATAATATTTTATTACTATGATCTCAAATATCTTCATACCCTCCTTTCTGAATTCATGTTTTAACATCAAAACAACAACTTGTTCAACACAAGAAAAAGTAGAAAGATCACCAGACTCAGAATCAAGAGATTCGTGTTGGGTCCCCGCTCTGCAAACCTGCTAAGGCAAGCCAGCCACGTGACCCCTGGAGTCTCCATCTCTCCCCATGTAAAGTCTTGGTTCTTGCCCAGCCACTATTCTAAGGGCTTACGCATATGAACTTAATCCGCACAGCACTCCCGAGGTGAGTACCATGATCCTCACTTTGCAATGAGTAACCAAGTCACAGAGCGATTAAAGAAGTCAACCAGGATCTCACAGCTCGTGGTAGGACCTGGGTTCAACTCACAGAAGTCTAGCATCACAGCACCGACGGCCCTCACTGATACTCTGTCACATCGCTTGGGGACACCATTCCTGAGCAAATGCTAAGAACCATCAAGGTTACTATAAGGTCCAAAGATCCAGGTCAAGGTGTATTTACTACGTAAATGTGAACATTAGTTATTATGGTGTTACTTCAGGAAGCCTTGAATCCAGTTTTGAAATAAAGTCTACAGCAATTATGGCTGGTAAGAATAAATTCCGATTGGCCCATGTACAGTAAAATGTGCTTTCTCCGGCATTCTTGCAATGAGGAATCTCTATCATCTAGCACTTGGCAGCCACAAGGTAACACCTGCTGTCAAATCCTCCCAAAGCCAAAGCCATCTCTTCCACGCTCTGCACTGCGGAGTTGGGGAATTTCGGTGGAGGACCCTGCCAAGGTCTGAGCATATCTCAGGAGCCTCCTGAGGCTAGCATGTTGGCCCTGCCTTCGGGGCTTCCAGAAACTCACCTCCTTAGGGAGGAGGAATTGAATTAAGCAAACCTAAGGCGTGGTTCATATTCTGAAGTCTTAGGTCCAGCTCATCTATCAAATAACTGTGTTCTAGCCAACTCTTGAAATAAAGTTGGCATATTATGGAACACAATCAGCCCCTCCAGTAATCTCAAGAGGCCAGGCTAGATTCTGGAATCATCTTGTTTGGTCCTACATGCTAAATCCAAACCATGGCTCCGGTAGATCTTTTATTCTGGCCTCTACGGCCAACAGATTTTTACATAGATGATACGATGACTACTTCTACTAAAAGACATGCAGAACTGTGGTGGGGAGAAATATTTTTAAAAGCCCTACTATTATTAGAATTCAAGGCTATCGTGTGCCAAAGCACTATGTTGGGCATTCTTGCATGCTACGTCAGTTAATCCCAACCAACATGTGAGGTAGGTATCATCATCCTGACCCACCTTTACACACAGGACAGCTGAAGCTCCTGAGTCTGGCCAACAGAGTCCCCCATAATTTCTCATCATTCAAGTCTCAGTGGAAAGGTCACCCACCCAACTGAAAGCAGCAAGTCCCCTCCCTCTCCACTTCTCAGACCCCCTATGACATTATCTTGTTTAGTTTTATCCATAGCACTTAAAATTATTAATTTATTTATTGTCTGTCTCCCGTGGAATGACAATTTCTGAGAGTAACAACGAACTCAATGCCAGTAACAATACCTGGTAAAGAATAGGCACTTAAGGGGCACCTGGGTGGCTTGGTCGGTTAAGCATCCGACTTCAGCTCAGGTCATGATCTCACGGTCCGTGAGTTCGAGCCCCGCGTCGGGCTCTGTGCTGACAGCTCGGAGCCTGGAGCCTGTTTCAGATTCTGTGTCTCCCTCTCTTTCTGCCCCTCCCCTGTTCATGCTCTGTCTCTCTCTGTCTCAAAAATAAAAATTAAAAAAAAATAATTTAAATTAAAAAAAAAAGAATAGGCACTTAAGTATGAGAGGAAAAAAGGAAGGAAGGAAGAAAGGAAAGAAGGAAGGAGGGAGAGAGAGGGAGGGAACACAGATGCCTCCATAATTTCCTCCATAAGGAGAAAGGCTTCTTTTGAGCATTAGAAAGAACTTTGTAACTTAGGAATGATGTCAAATTCTGAGGCACATTCACTGAAGAAAGTTGTGAAATAACTAAAAATTCAGAGGTAAAAGAAGTGTTCTAGCCCTCTAAAAAAAAAAGTGTTAGTATAATCCTTTGTGAAATGTGGAAGACTTTAAATTCCAGGGACATTCAACCTTTCAGATACCTTTGTTTTATCACTGCTAACATTCAAAACCTCTCAAAATAGATGCTTGTTCTCGGGTTGGAAGTTGCTTGTTGATTGTTCTTCACTGCTGTTCCCTTCCCCAACACACAACACACACCATACACACACAACACATACATACACACCACACAACAGACACACACACACACACACACTCACCCTGTCAGCCCTTTAAAAGCCTGAGTTAACAGAGTTTCACAGTCACAAGCAGCAGCATTCTAAAATTGGAATTTGGCTGCCTGACCACACACTCTAGCCCTGGAATTCAGCAAACATCTGGGCCAGCGAGTGTGAGAAAGTTCTGCGGTGACAAAAGTTTCTCAAGCAACAACGAGAGCTGGCATCCCAAGGGCAGCAAGGTGCAGGTGCCGCGGGGAGGCCGCCGAGTGGATGACAGGACCCACAGCCTCGCTGCCTCTGGGCAGCTCCTGGGAGCCTGGAGACCTCGCTGGCACACGGTCACCTGGTGGTGGACTCCCAAAGCGGACCTGGACGCCGTTAGGACCCGTACGGTCTATGGACATGTGTGCACGTGTGGCCAAGGCCTCCCCGGCCAGCTGTCAACTGCTCAGCCAGGTGAAGTCCCTTCTCACACTGCTGAATGAAGAAGGCAGGTTTAATTAAGCTTTACAACTTCCATATAATCTAGGATACAGTCATTTGGTTTATTAATTTTTAAGTTTATTTATTCTGAGAGAGAGAGAGAGAGTATACACGAGCAGGGCAGAGAGAGAGAGAATTCCATTAGTGCAAAGTCTGATGTGGGGCTCGAACCCATGAACTGTGAGATCATGACCTGAGATGAGGTCAAGAGCCGGAGGCTTAACGGAATGGGCCCCCCAGGCGCTCCTGCCTTTGGCTTATTCAGTTTTTAAAAGTTGAAGAGTTAGTTCCCTAAGGGAAAGAGGCATGTGCCAGCCAGCAAGCTGTCATCTTTTTTTTTTTTTAACGTTTTATTTATTTTTGAGATAGGGAGAGACACAGCATGAACAGGGGAGGGTCAGAGACAGGGAGACACAGAATCCGAAGCAGGCTCCAGGCTCTGAGCTGTCAGCACAGAGCCCGACGCGGGGCTCGAACTCACGGACCGCGAGATCATGACCTGAGCCGAAGTCGGCCGCTTAACCAACTGAGCCACCCAGGCGCCCCAAGCTGTCGTCTTTTTAATAGTCATTGAGATATCACACTATATTATGCACAAGCTAAAACTTCACTCGCTGCACAAACATTGCAAATGAAAGTCACGGGAATTGCTGCGATCTGGGAAACAGGAAAATGGCGAGCAGGGTGAGAGCAAAAAAAAAGAAGAAGAAATCTTGGGTATCTCTTGTTTTGAATAAGAAAGCAAAAGTCTCTTTTGTTTAGAACTATCATTTGTTGCTTCATTTTATTAACTATAAAATAATACATGCTCACTGTAAAAAAAAAAAAAAATCAAACCAAATAGAAAAGCACCCTACAGAGAGTAACAGCATCTCCACAAATTCAGTCCCTAGAGACAACTGCTGTTGGTTCCTTGGTGGATGACCTAGCAGGCTTGTTTCTTCCCTGCTCAATAAATGCAGATGGCATTCTACATCCTGGCTTCAACCTGGTTTTTTTCCAAGTCCAAAATACTCAGTACCTCTTCCTGTGCTAGCCATGTCGTCCTACTTCACCTGGAAATTGAGGATAATCGCATCCAGATTTGATAGGGACGTTATAAGGATTCAATGAGATCGTTGTTCAGTGCTTAGAATAGGACCTGGGACATAATAAAAACTTCACTAACCTTATTATCAGCTGCCTGATATTATATGCCGTGTACATGGCACCAGCTACTCAGCAAACGCCCTCGTGGTACAAGTTTCAGTTGTTTCCAATTCTATTCCAGATGATACCACAATAAAGATTACAGCTTACATTTCAGTACCGTGACTTCTTTTTTATTACCTTCTGTTGCCCAACATTTTGAAATTTCCAAAAAATATTCACACGTGTTCATTTGAGCTCACATCAACGCTCTGTAGGAGACAAAGCTATAGGTGTAATGCTCAATGGAGAGACAAAGAGATGAAGGTTTAAAAACAGGATCATCCAACAAGGAAGACTGCAGTCGTGTCCTGATCCGGGCCGTGTAATCATGCAACAAAGCTTTATGAAGTCAATACTCAGCGCCAGGCTCTATGCTGGGCACTGAGAATATAAAGGTACATAAAATCCTCTCAAACAACTCCCAGTCTGGTGGACAGGCAGCTGCTTTTCTTTTTAGTAACCATATGGTATTCCAGGCATAAATTACGGTCATGTACACAAATAGCACCACCAGGCATGTAGACAAAGGAAGCAATGCATACCTGAAGCACAGGAGCTGGTGATGTTTCTAAGAACTGTCCTCCAAAGCTGAAAACAGATGTCTAAGCAAGGGTGGGTTTCAGACCCCTGCTTCTAATCCTGCTTTTTTTCCCTGCAGCACATTATTTCATTAACTCATAGAATTTAGGGGGCACCTGGGTGGCTCGGTCAGTTAAGTGTCAGGTCATGATCCCAGGGTTGTGGGATTGAGCCCCAAGTCAGGCTCAGCATTGAGTGTGGAGCCTACGTGGGATTCCCTCCCTCTCTCTCTCTCTCTCTCTCTGTCTCTGCTCACCTCCCTCCTGGCTTGCTCACACATGTGCACGCTCTCTCTCTAAAAAAAAAAAATTAATTAAATTAAATTAAAACACTTTTTAAAATTGTTTTACATTTATTTATTATTTTTGAGAGACAGAACACAAGTGGGGGAGGGGCAGAGAGAGAAGAAGACACAGAATCCGAGGCAGGCTCCAGGCTCTGAGCTGTCAGCACAGAGCCCGACGCGGGGCCCGAACTCACAGACCGTAAGATCGTAACCTGAGCCGAAGTTGGACACTCAACCGACCGAGCCACCCAGGCGCCCCTACATTAAAACACTTTCTAAAAAAGAATTGAGATCATTTAGGCCAGCAAAGATTTCATACCCACGTTATTGCCACCAAATTTCTCTTTGAGGAGAAAACAAGAGAGGAGATGAAAAGCTTAAAGAACATTTCACCTTAACTGGATGTTTAAAAAAGAAATCAGTATAAAGTCATCTCCCTTCAGGACACGCTACTGGCACTCTCCATATGACTCTAAAGAGTGCTCAAAGACAGAATAAATATGTTCTCCAACATCGCATCAACAACATTAACCCTCCCACATTTTTGGGAAGGTACTACAAGATGCTACAAGTGGTAATTTTATTATTTATTTCTATCATTATTATTAATTGCGGCTAGCATTTCCTGAGCACTCACAATATGCTTGGCTAATGCCTTTGTAAGCATCATCTCAATTAATCATCACAACATCCCCATGAAATAGGAATCGTGCTCTCCCCGTTGTATATATGGGGGAAATAAGGTTGAGAGACATTCACTACTAAACGGGAGGATCAAGACCTAAACCAAATCTCATGTTTCCGATCACTTTCCTTTTTATCTATAACACATTTTTTTAATATTGTGAGTGCAGTATGTGCACAACGCTCTTCGAAAGCACTGAACAGTTCTGTTCTTTATATATTGAGAACCCTTTGTAAGATTTAAGTTCCTTCAAAGCATGAATGTCTAAAACTTTATCATCATGGCTGGCTGACATCTGGATTTGAAATTGGCACCCTTTACTGCATTTCATACTCCTGAAATTAGACAATCAGAACCAACATCAAACAAAGGCTTCTGTGATGATTAGCTGACACAGCAACATAATGCATCATTTTACATCAGGCTCCAGGTCCGACATAATTTACATTCATAACAAACATGGCAGCCACCCAGTACCTGTCATATGGATTTATGGTCTCAACTGTGGCCAAGTCAAAGCCCATTAGCCTAGTGTGTCTAAACATCTGACTCTAATCATTACAGGGAGGATCAAGTCAGGCATTAGAAGCATATAAGTGTATTTCACTGAGTGTGGGAAGTTGAGAGGAAAACAGGTTTTAAGGGGGAAGGGTGGGGTAATGTTTTCTTAAAATTTAAGATCATCTGCTGTCAGTAGTAGGTGAGTTGTCTCTTCCTCCACTTCCCCTTCCTCTCATGAAGGATTCAGCTGTGTCCAGTGTTGTCCAGCCAAGAAGGTCAGGCAGAAGGCCGGGGAGAAGATTCTGTGGGAGTCTGTCAGCCATCAATGGTTTTTATATTATTCATTGTTCTATATTGTCCACATACACACCCTCTTCCTGCCTCCCCCATCCTGTTAATATGAATAATAGAGGATTATTTGGGTATTTACTCATTCCCAGATATTTTGGGGAATGAGTTATAATAAATCTGTAATCTAATCTCTTCTCATATAAATATACAGAACTGAAGTGTAAACTGAATATATTTATTACCCTCTAATGCTATTTCCCATTCTACCAGGAAGGAGGGAGGCATGGCCCCACCACCTCTTACGCTCAAGGTCTACACCAAAACCCTGCACCAGTTATCCCTGGCCTAACCATCTTCAGTGATCAGTCTCCTCCCCAGACACTTCCTTCGTAGAAACCACAGCAATGTTTGCTAGTCTTTCTTTTTTTTCTTTTAGCCCATTTATCCTGCTCGTATCTGAGGTCAGCCTTCCATTATGTGGAACCGATCTGGTCATTTACCACCCCACAACAAAACTCACAGCCATGAGTATAAATGGTATAGTTACTAACATCTCTTCATTTCTCTAGTTGTTTAGGCTACATCCTACTGTTTTCCTAAAAGTTAAATTGCAAATGGAATCTTCATGGCTTCACAAGACTTCAAACCATTTGGCCAGATAATAACCTCCTGGAAGTTACCTTACAACATCCAAAGTTCTGCCTTTTTTTTTTTTTTAAACTTTTTAAGTATACATGCTGCATTTCATAAAATCGTTCTTTATAAGGTGTTATAAGACGAAGAGGACTAAGCAGAACACAAATAATGTCATCAGGAAAAATGTAAACAATTTATAAACCAGTATGTAAAGGAAGGAGAAAGAAATTTCACATTTATCAGGTACCAGATACTTTCATATACATAATTTCAGTTAACCTCAGAGGTGGCAGGCAAGTTCATCCCCCCGAAACCTTTCAGGTTAGGTATGAGGATCTCCATACTTGTGGTCTAGGCCCTGAAACTTACACGGGTTACAAAGCTGGAAACCCCAGAGCTGTACTAACCCATTTTTGTGAATCAGAGTCAGGTAAAGCACATTGGCCCCCAAGACAAACGGCTCTTTCCATTTTTTTCTCTTGACATGGTGAATTTTTTACAATCTGTTTAGACAGAAGGCAAACGTGAAGCACATATGAAGGCAGAGGATGTATTTCAACGCTGGCTCTGTCTTAACTACCCCGTGGCCCCTTGGTCAACTCATTTAACCTCTCAAAGGCTCATTTTTCCATCTGTGAAGCACTATTCTAATATGTGACAGTATTCAAATGTAATGCAAAAAAGTCTTCCCTTTTCCAGTGCATTTGTCTTTCTCATATGCATGCATACATATATAAGCTGACCCAATTACCGCTCTTTTTTTAAATACTGCCCTAAATATTAATATTTGAGAGTTTCCCATTTTACCTCTATTTCCCCCTATGACTATAAAACCTAAAGTCACTTAGTATCCTTGAGTAACCTCTATAGATGATGGAATTATCTAAAAGTCTTCAAACCTTGGGGCACCTGGGTGGCTCAGTCAGTTAGGCATTCAACTTCGCCTCAGGTCATGATCTCGCGGTTTATGGGTTCAAGCCCCACACTGGGCTCGAACTTCCTACTTATATTGTTTCCAGGAACTCTTTTATAAAAGTTTCTTTATTTTGGGGGGTGCCTAGGTAGTTCATTCGGTTAAGCGGCCAACTTTGGCTCAGGTCATGATCTCGCGGTTCATGAGTTCAAGCCCGCATCGGGCTCTGTGCTGACAGCTCAGAGCCTGGAGCCTGCTTCGGATTCTGTGTCTCCCTCTCTCTCCGCCCCTCCCCTGCTCGTTCTCTGTCACTCTCTATCTCTGAAAAATAAACATTAAAAAAAATTCTTTTAAGTCTTCCAACGTGAAAAGCGAAGGAAACATATGAGTTGAGACATGCAATTCAGCACCTAGAACAACAGCTGTCAGGCATCTCCAGGACATAATTTCATGTATTAACATCCTCTCATTTTCAACTGGACCCCTTCTTAGACACATTCGAAAATATGTGGCTGCATGAAGCAAGAGGAAAACCCAACTCCATATGAAACCTTCAATCTGTACCTAATAAATCGTGGCTCAGCTGCACCAACTCCAGGGTGCGAGTGTGAGGACGGGAGCTGTGGGTCACAGGCTCTAAGGAGAGGGAGAAAACATTTTTTTTTTAAAAAAGGAACTTAATTTAAATTGGATATAGCTAATAACCTCTGCTAATGGAGTTGCCTTTTAAAAATTTACACTCTCTGCAATTGGTTTTAAACAGGCGTTTTCAACCTGTGTCACGACTATTTTTTTCGTTCTCTAGGAGCTAAGTCCATGGGCAGGTGTAGGACACAAGAAGGGATGGTACAAGTGTCACCCAGGCAATGAAAAGGTGAGGTTTGAAGGTCTCTTTAAACCTGCAAGGAAACGCGCTGAGAAAATGCAAAACAGCAACATAGTAACTTTTGACTGATGAGACCTGAAGACAACTTGGCCATGATCAGTTAGAGTACCAGGCAGGCAAAAAGACAAAACAAAACAAAACAAAACAAAACAAAACAAAACAGGTTATATATAGCACAGGGTTTTGTGCAAGGTCTTATCTCTCTATTATCCCAAGTACAAAACTTAGTAATTTAAGAAAATAGGCTCTGGAGCCAGACTACCTGTGTTCAAATCCTAGCCTAGGTTTTGGATATATTTGTAAGCTCAGGCCACTCTACCCCTATGTAATTCAATATTACTGTCTATCTCACAGGAGTGTTTTGAGGATTAATAAATGAGTGAATATGTGCAAAGTATATAAAAGAGTGCTTGGTACACAGGAAAAGCTCTATAAACGTTAACTGTTACCATTTCATATCAACATCATTATCGTTATTATGAAATGCTAAATCTTCCCTGGGTGCCAATTGAGTTCATAGAATTTTAATTTTCACTGGATTTTAAATACACACGCGCGCGCATGCACACACATACGTTTTCTCAATAAACATCCAACTTGAAAAGGAAAGAAACAGATACATCAGAATGGTTAATTCCACATGTAGCTATGTACTACAGAGGATAATGTCATTTCTAACCCAGGGACGGCACAAAGAAAAGAGATAAGCAATCCCGGATTCCTGATGTGTGGCTTTGACAAGTTATTTAACTTTCAGGAACAGTTTCCTTTCTCATCTATAGAAAATTGTCTGCTAATTGTTCTCTCTGAAACATTCCCTCAATTTCCTGACCACTCCCCCCACATACTACCCAACTCTTTCCACCAGATCTTATAGATCTTAATTTAAGCTTTTCGGCCTCTGGCCATCTCCCATCTTTGATGTTAGACTAGGTCTCCATCCTGTACAGTCACACAGCATTTCTCCACCATGTCCCAAGTGCCTAGATCTGATGTAGAGATACCTGGTAGATAGTTGATTCAATAAATATTGGATGGATGGAAGGACAGATGAAAGGAATAATAATAATAATAATAATAATAACCTTTCTTCCCTCTTAAGATCAAATGAGACATTAAGGTGAAAATACACACTGTAAAAATGCTTTAGACATTTAAGCTATTACTAAACATTGAGTTTGAGAAGACAGAGAGTCTTAAATGCGATCTAACAGAAGAGAAAAAAACAATCTGATGATGGCGAATAATTTCTTGGGCATGTACAAACATGTACAAACACAAAGGGCAAGACTGCAGAATGGGTTAGTTTATCTGCTTTCAGGGTCAGGGCAGAATCAGGACATGGAAAAGACCAGAAAGGTAGGATGGAAAGAACAGGTGGTGTCTTGTCCCAAGCAGATAAGGGCTGTGGCGCAAGAAAGTCAGCTAAAGCCAAAGGTTAAGTGAGCATTGCACATAGACAGGTAGGAGTCTACTGATCATGCTGGAGGTATCCGTGAGTTTGGAAGAAGAAAAATTACATTTTTACTTCACTAAGTCTGACTGAAATTTACCATTTCCTTTAATTAAGAAACCACAGTAGAATCCACAGAACCATTGGCAGAATCTGTGATTTTTGTCACCAAGAAAGAATCTCTAAGCAAAGATTGTTTTGCTTGTAACATTACAATTTTAGGCATCAAACACATCTTTTACCACTGCCATTACTTTAAAATTATGGTAGGGTTTTGATCCACCACTGAATCTCGTCATTTAATTAGCTTTTTCAAAAAGCACATATGTGTAGCCATATGTAAACTTAACATTTTCATAACTTATTCCAACATAACTGGCTTCCTTTGTAGCACTAGGTACATTATTTGATATGTTTAAAAATTATTCTGAGAGAGGTCCATAGGCTTCACCAAACAATCAAAGCAGCCCAGGGCATGTGAAGGTCCCTTGGCCATAAGCAGATTCCTACAGGGCAGAGACAAATCAATAGCGGTTCAAATAAAAAGCGTCCGTGATCCAACAAAAAGGTGATAGTAATTCTTTTGAGTTTTGCAACAAGCATGGAGAAAAATCAGAGGATTTCACTAATTCAAGGATGAGCTGACGAATGCCAGAAGACAGCTAATGAACCAATTATGCAGTGGGAACAGAAGCACATAACAACCCCAAAACGTCTAGGGCCCAAACACTTGTCTCTGAATCCCAAGGATAAGGGAGGGACTGCTGGCAGTGATGGACAACATGGGGGAGGGGGACTGTTTGCAGGGAATACATGTTCTATTTTTCACCGCATTTTATTAAAGTGCGCCCAAGCAGAGCTATCACATCGGGTGGAAATGTAAAGTAGTTTGAGGGCAGATTCTTCGGAGCAAAGCAAAGAAGGACCGCGGATAAAAAAGTAAAAAGCGATAGTACGCGAACAGGAAGAAATCATTCTTTCCTACAGCACCAGCAACACAGGCCCTGATGGAAGAGAACAAGCATGTGGAGAGGAGTGCAGATCTTCACTGAACCAAAAGAAGCTACACTGAAGACCGTGAAGCTGAGTTCATGGACAAGACAGAAGAATCAAACTGTGTAAGATGCGATCAATCCATAGACCCTAGGAATCCTAAACAGATTCCTAGGAAAGCACACAGGTATCAGTTGGGCCCAGAATCACCCTTGTTTTGGAAAGGCATCACAGTGTAAGTACATTCATCCTCTGAGGCTACTCCACTAAAATCAGCCCTAACATTTTTTTTCTTTTCCCTGTGCTTTCATTCAGAATCAGACGGGTTTGTTTTTTTTCCCCCAGTTTACATAAAAGGATTCTGGTAGCATGAGATATAAAGCCCTTTATGAATTCATTTTCAGGAATTCCTAACCCAATACTCTTTCTCAGCTATTCTGAGGAAGATTTAAAAAAAAAAGTAACTTTTTTAGGATTTTTTTTTCTCTTTTGGTTTTAAAGAATTTAAATCAAAAGGATTGCACTGGAGGAAAGACTTTCATTAAAAGGACCAGAGAAGAGTTAATACAGCTGGCTATTACCAATTCCATCAACTTTTAGCATGGAAACTAACTTAGCATTAGCCTTTTTGCTTGGAATGAGTAAACAGGGCAATTTTCACATTGTTTCAAGTTACACTGCAGCTGTAATATCTGGCAACATTATTTGGATAAAAGAGCCAAGGATTGACTTCTAAAAGATTAATACAGTGTTACTGTATCATGACGTCATTTATAGGAACCACCCATACGTTAATTTCAATACAATTTCTGAATAAAAACTCCACCAGCTTACAACTATCAAATCATCACTCTTCTCCACTTAGGTATAAATGACAGATTTTTAATTATAGTAAGGATATCCAAATTTTTTAAAGATTAATCAAATCAGTCAATATTTACCCAATATTAAGCTATTACTGGTTATCACTAGATACATTTTCTGACTCCCCTCAATGGCTATCATTCAAATTTGAAATATCATAATGGAAATAGTCTACTAGCTGCAATAATCCCCTTGATACTCCAGGCCCAGAGGGGGTCCAAGAATTGTTTGCTGAATATTTCCTAATGAAGCAACTTAAAATTCAAGCCACTGACTTCAGGTGTTCATTAGTAATAATGAGTCAAATGTAATTCCTTACAAATAATATATATTTTTTTAATTTGGCATGAGAAATAAGCCAAGTCCTGGCATCAACTCAGGAATAAGAAGTCACACCAAAGAATTTCAAGTCAAGTGAGAAAGTCTTTATGTAAGCTTATGTAAGAAAGAGTCCTCAAAATGAAGCAAGCACACTCCCCCCACACTGATCTACACACAATACATGGGCTGACAAAGTCAGGGGTGGTGAATTTCACAAATACTTTTAATCAAGATACTGATGCGGACAAATTATTCAAGGCCATTGGTCCCTGCAGCTAAGGTGATAAGCCTTGATTCCAAGACCAAACTGCTGATCATCTGGGAACTTACCAGAAACATCAGGACTAATTTAAGTGCTAAAAGACTCTATGGCTATAGTTGTTGGGGCCAATAATTGCCCCATCTTGAAAGCTTACCTTCATTATAGTCCAAGTGAACTCTCAAAAGTTCAAACCATCACAGATGCTTCAAAAAGGGCTAAACAAAATGAAGATATCAATCCAGGTGGAAGCAACACCTGTTGCTTTTTGATTCCACAGAATCAGACAAGAAACAACACTACTTGGTTCTCACCCACTCCCTACTTTTGTCCAGGGCAAACAGACGCTATACCCTCAGCTGCAGGAGAAAGACCGGAAAAGCCAACATTTTTCATGTGAGACTGCATTTTGAGGACCAGCAGGGAGGCTCTGGCTGTGTTTCTAGACTCTATTGAGTCTCAATTTCCTCATTTCCAAAAGGGGATAATAATGGATGTTGTGCAGCATGTTGTAATCACGGAAACATACACCATGGAGTCATGTTATATTTGCATTAGGTTGCAGAAATTCAACCATATGGATTCCACAAAGGAAGTTTCCATGGGGAATTCTTAAGATGAGCCTTTTACCGCACAACACGGGATGCTAGCATTAAAAGGTGTCATGTTTTCAAGAAACTGGCTCCTTAGTGCAAGTCAACTATTAATCTACTCAACAAATATGTACTGATCACTCTTCTAATCCCTGGGCTATAGCAGTGAACGAAAGCAACCAAGTCCTTGGAGTTAACATTCTAACTGAATTGAGAAAGGGTCGAAATTAAGGTATTTTAGAGATAATTTTTACTGTATACACTTTTCCACTGTATAGACTTGACTTTTAAGTTTAAAACCTAATCCCTGTGTACAATGAGACCTGGAAGTGAATTTAAAATATTATAGGTGCTTAAGGACATCATGGATGCTTAACAGATCATAGCCGGTATTAATTCTGCTTCCGTGCTGTCACTAGGAAAATAAAGATGCATTAGATCAAGGCCAGCACGTTAAGTATTGTGACAGTGTCCTTCATTTTTCTGGGACCCTACCGCTATATCATTACTATAATATAACCAGTAAATACTAAATCTTTAACCTCAAAATTTCTCTGAAGTATTTTTTAAAGGGGATGGAGGGTTCATGGCAACGTGACCACAATGAAAGCTAACACAGTGACAACTTATGTTATTTTCACTGGACAGGCTAACCAGCCCCGGTGGGCACAGGAGGAACTCAAAGGTCTTGTTCTGGTTGTAAGCATCTAGAAGACTGGCTCATCTTAGATAGCCCAGGTTCACAGTCCAGCCCCACCACTCACTAGCTGGACAACTATGGGCACGTTGTTACTGTCCAATGCCTAAGTGTCCTCATCTGAGGAAAAAAAATATAATAATAATACCAACCTAATATGTCACATAAATAAGTTAATACTTGGAAAGTAGCACCAAGCTGCACACAATAAATCATAAAATGAAATTTTATACACACACACATGCATAAACACATGTATACACATTGCTATTAGCCACTTTTATGTGTATTATTAATTCTCAAGAAGATATTGAGCAGTGTATAATCTTATCCTAATTATTCAACTTGTACCAAGAGCCCAAAGACACTATGTAGTCAGCTCAAGGTCACAGCCAATAAGTGTGAGCCCAATTCTGTCTAATTCTAAACCCTATCCTTTCCACAAGCTTTGCTGTGTTCCAAAGAACATTTCAGAGTGATAGCTTCAGGAAAATCTTTCTTTTTCCTGTGCTCCAATCCAGCCATCTCTGTGCAAACTTCACTGACCTCACCAACCTAGAGAGCATTTTATTTATTTATTTTTGACTCATTAAAGCACCCCCAGGCAGGTCTCCCTACCCCTGCCCACTTGCTCCTTGCTTGTTTCATTCCCTTCTATTAGTAAATCTGCCTACCACTCGTTCCTCGTCCATTTAACCGGATATTTTGAGCACCAACTATGGACAAGACACAGAGCAAGAGGAAGTATGAAATGAGGCCAGGCCAATGACCTTAAAATACTTCCTACTTATATTGTTTCCAGGAACTTTTTTATAAAAGTTTATTTATTGGGGGTGGGGGGGTGCCTAGGTAGTTCAGGTTAAGCAGCCAACTTTGGCTCAAGTCATGATCTCGTGAATCATGAGTTCAAGCCTGCGTCGGGTTCTGTGCTGACAGCTCAGAGCCTGGAGCCTGCTTCAGATTCTGTGTCTCCCTCTCTCTCTGCCCCTCCCCTCCTCGTGCTGGCTCTCTCTCTCTCTCTCTCCCTCAAAAATAAACATTTTTTAAAAAGCACAGAGCCCAACGTGGGGCTCGATCCCACAACCATGAGAGCATGACTGAACTGAAATCAAGAATCTGAAGCTCAACCAACTGAGCTACTCAGGCAGGCGCCCCACCAGGAACTTTTTTTTAATGACATTCATAAACTAAGCCCAGCAGTATGCACTTAGTGAACCTGCTGAATGACAAACTGAAGTATTCAGAACACTAACAGCCTAGAGTTTAAGAACCCGAAAAAGTAGCAGCAGTTGGCTTAATGGTTTTCAAATACTCAAATATTCAAGTCTAGACCTAGGCTGTTTGGTTTTGTCTTGTTTTTGTTTTTCTTAACCTGGCACCTTCCCGGGCCAAATGGCAACACTGACACCACCCACCTAGGGACACTGACTGCTCCCCCCAGGACCTCCTGTGGAGGATGAAGACAACAGGAAGCACCCAGTGGGGAATCTGGACTTACAAAGGAGGGGGTTTCTTTCTTTTACCCAAATCCCCAGAACCAACACAAGGACCAACACAAAGCCTCTTCATTAGAAGCCCATTATCATGAAAATGGTGCTGGGCTCCACTAAAGGATCCTAAAGCCACAAGGCACATCAACTTGAACTGATACATGAGACGCTAGGAACATTTTGGAACACTCAGCAGTGGTAGTCACCTATGCCTGGAAGCACAGAGACTGCCAAGAATGCCTGTGGCTTGTGAACAAATGTCACAAACTCTCAACCATATTTCCTGAAGCATGGTAACTCTAGAAGAATCTTCTCATGGAAGATTCTCATGGCCTTGTTGTGATCTTTTATAGTGAATATATACCCTGCCTTCGGCTCAGAGGAATAAAATTATTACCACACACACCAAAGGAAGGTACGATTATCCAGTATTTTGTTTTTAAATACAAACAAAATTTTGTTTGTATTTTTTAAAAATTTTTTAAAAATTTTAATGCCAGTCTTGCCAAAAATCTTGCCAGTCTCTTTAGAATGTGACACTGTAATCCACTGTTGGATTCTTTTAGAACAAGTCTTCCGAGAATCCCGGTCACAAAACAGACTCCTTGACATTTCAATAATTTTTTTCAACAATGTCCAAACCCTTGGCTTCTACACTACAGTAAGAGGGAAATTAATAAATGACAGCGCCATCTGCAGTTACCTTCTCTTTGTGAACACAAGTGTAGCCTTCCCATTCACTGTGAAATATTTTCTTGTGCTTCAGCCTTCCAAGTACAGTAAAGTAAAAGTCAAGTTTCTGATGACATCACACAGCTGCTGTAAATAATTTACCAAATAAAAATGAAACTAATCAACTAAAAGAACTGCCATAAAACCCAACCAAATTCTGCATGTCGACTTTTCATAAACTATAAATCAAGTGATATTCTCTGCCTACAGTCAGAGTAGCTTTTAAAATGTCAATTAATTATGTTTCTCCAAGGCAGAAACACTGGATTTGGTCCCAGAAGAGTTTACTTCAAACACTCTCCTGAAAGGAAGATACTGAAGTTACTGAAAAGAAAGTTCAAGTGATTGATAGACACTTTATTATATCAGAATAAAGGGGGTTTTGTTGCTGTTGTTGTTGTTGTTGTTGTTTTAATTTCAGAAACATTAATTTTGTAGAGGCAAAGTGAAAAACATGGCTCCCTTGAAACACATCAAGACAATCTAAGCAGGCTAGAACATTCCATACAGAGAACCTTCCGTGCAGTCTCTTTTGTCCCACCTTCCCCCAGATTTAGTTCTGCAACTGCTTTCTGTGTGAAATGACTGTGAGTTCGTTTTTCACATTGCGTCACATGAAAACTTCACCCACTGTGGATGACGAAAACCACATCCAATTAACAAGTTTTTATCCACCTGTTACTATGGACGAGGTACTATGTGAGGTTTACAAGGGGTGGTAGGCTACAGAGACAAGTAAGACACTTCCTGTGCTCAACCAGTTTTGAGAGAGACAAAATTATAGAATCACATTAAGGCAGGCAGTGCAACAGAAATGTGGAAAGCAAAGAAAAGATGAACCAAGGGGACAGTGATTACTGGGGGAAAAAAAATTTTTTTTAGCTGCACTCAAGGACTCTGCCATGTTTCACTGTCTAGTTGAGACCACTCCTCTAGATTAATGTTTCTTATTATTCTGAAGTGTTTTGAGTGACCTGTATGACATGTCTGTCATTTGACTCTATAGGTAAGACAGCAAGGGAAAAATTATGCGTCCTAGATAAAATTTTAAGATGTTAATTGAAATGTTAATAAATTGGGATTGTTTTGTTTTAATTGAAATTGCTTTATGGAATTACTGAGGAAAAAATACAACCATTACACTATGCTTACTCCTTGGTTATCAAATCTTTAGTAAGAAAACGTTAGGATAGTATGGTAAAGCAGTGCCTGGGTGTCTCAGGTGGCTGAGCGTCTGACTTCAGCTCAGGTCTTGGTCTCACGGTCTATAGGTTTGAGCCCCGCATCGGGCTCTGTGCTGACAGCTCAGAGCCTGGAGCCTGCTTCAGATTCTGTGTCTCCCTCTCTCTCGCCCCTCCCCCACTTGCACTCTGTGTGTGTGTGCGTGTGTGTGTGTGTGTGTATGTGTGTGCGTCAAAAATAAACAAACATTTAAAAAAATTTTTTTAAGGATAGTATGGTAAAGAAAACAGATCAGGTTCATACCCCAAAGGAGGTTAAAAAATAACAGATTCAAAATAAACACACATACAAGAAATTGGTAAGGCAGTAAAAATGTGTTAAAGAAACAAACACCAAAGAGTATACACGTCAAATAAAAATGAAGAAAATAAATAAGTCAAGGCTTACGTTATGTCCTTGACATGTGATAGCTCAATAAATATTTATTGAAGGGATAAAGGAACAAAAGAACGAAGAAAAGAATGAATAGACAAACATGCCCTGGGACCACTTATGCCGCCATTGCTTCCGCAAGCGATATTGGTTTATTGAATTCTGTTCTCAGATTTTTAAAAAGAAGACACTCTCAGAGGGGCAGCACAGGATTCAAGTGGCTGGCCCTATACCCACCTTAACCTGTACTGATCTTGCCCTTTGTCAAGGAAAGGCAGGGAGTACTGTTAGCTATCATGGGTTTCTGTCTTTTCTGTTCACACACGGCCAGATGGATCTTATCTGCCCCCTCTACAGCTGGGCATCCTGTAAGACTTACTTTGGTCAGTGACTCACTTCCCAGAAAAAAGTTACTTTCCCTTCCCATTGTAAGGGTGGTCATTTAGGAGATATTGTGGAGGAAGCTTCTGCCAGTCTGGGCACCAGCCCATATCAGATATATAGCATGAGTGAGAAAAAAACTTCCATTGTACCAACCAGTGAGATCTTGGGATTGCTTGTTATTGAAGGATAATATAGCTTATCTTGGCTCAAGCACATGCTATTAAGCACATAAAATTTCCCCTGTTCCTATACCCATATCAAACACTCCTCACTTGCCCAACATATTAAATCTTAAATACCCCAAATCAATGTTTTTATGATATTGCCTTAAAGCAAACTATTTGGACAGAAAAAGAGAAAGAGAAAAGGGAAGGAGGGAGTCCAGCATTCCATCTTTTCATCCAACAGAAGCCATCATAATTCCAACTTTTCTTCCCAGCAGTTGACAAGGCCATGGAATTAATGAGATTAATGAACCTTGCCATGGGAATTCAACATACAAATAAGTCAACTCAAATGTACCGGATTGGAAAATATATAGGATCATTGCAGGAGCTAGGTGGGAATTATAGGGTTACTACCAAAAAGTAGTGGGTCTTTAAAACAGAAACACAGTCCTTTACATCTTAAATTTCATGTGATAAATCAAGTAGGAAATTCCATCTTCCAATCTTACCCCGAGAGAAAATTTAGTCATAAAATGTCTGATAGATAGTGGAAGCATTTTTACAGCATCTAGTCTACTATCCTAGATTTGATTCACTAAGCTTATTTGTTTTTTGGACTTGGAAAACGGGTCATGATAACTACATAAAACCATCAGCATGAAATATTTCACCCTTACCAACTCCCTACTCATTTCATTTTCAGCATTTGGATAGGTCTTTTATTTTTTAATAAAACAACAAAAAAAAGTGAGCTCAAAGAACACTTGAACGTATTTAGCTTTGAAATTTCTGTTCCAAATTTTAAATTGCAAAGTGTGATTTGTGGCTAATCTCTCACATTCTCACCAAAATATGTCCAAGAATTGACATTGTAGGCTCAATTTTCTGTACCTCTAAATTTGCTTTATTTTTTTTTTATTTTTTTTAATCTTTATTTATTTTTGAGACAGAGAGAGACAGAGCATGAACGGGGGAGGGTCAGAGAGAGAGGGAGACACAGAATCTGAAACAGGCTCCAGGCTCTGAGCTGTCAGCACAGAGCCCGACGCGGGGCTCGAACTCACGGACCAAGAGATCATGACCTGAGCCGAAGTCGGCCACTTAACCAACTGAGCCACCCAGGAGCCCCACTAAATTTGCTTTATATTGATATCTATTTTAAGATCATCTAGAAAACACCAAATAATGTTTGAACTATATTCTAGAGCCCTTGGCAGAATTATAGCACAGGAATAATCTTAGTTACTATTGGTGAGCTCTACACTAGAGCTCTACTCTTCTTACTCTATGTGTAGAGAAAATTTACAAGGGATACGAGATAGGAAAATTTACTGCATCCCAGCTTGGCATTCAGTATGAGCTACCAAGTACACATAATTCTTCAAGCATTTCTCGTGACAGGGTCCAATTTAAAATAGAGATCTGCCCTGACAGTTATCATGAACAACAAGCTGGAAAACAAATTGACTGGGCAGAATATGCATTTTACCCTTTTTGGAGAGTTGAAATACAGGGGTTGAGGGGCGCCTGGGGGGTTCAGTCAGTTTAAGCGTCAGACTTCGGCTCAGGAATTCACCCTTCCAGCTCTTGAGTTAGAGCCCTGTGTCGGGCTCTGTGCTGACAGCTCAGAGCCTGGAGCCTGCTTCAGATTCTGTCTCCCTCTCTGCCCCTCCCTCCCTCTCTCTCTCTCTCTCTCTCTCTCTCTCTCAAAAATAAATAAACATTAAAAAAAATTGTTTAATGGAAATGAAAATCGTACTCACCTCCCAGGACAGTTAAGAGTAAGATGAGCTGGATAATGCACACAGAGCCTTGCTTCTTCCCAGTGTGAGTGCCCATGTGACAAGCATCCATGAACCATCGGCCAGTACTGTTGAAAGGTGTGTCTAGAATCTACGTATTTGACCAGCTACATGCAAAATCTTGTATTAGGGCGTCTTCCTTCTCTCAACCAACAACTGCTCTCTTTTATTTGAACTAACACACCTCCACTTGTTTCATCTCCTCGGCTGATTCCCTCTGAATCGTGTCATTTCTTCTCCTTCTACCTTCCCTCCCTTCTCCCCACCCCCTTCAGCCTCTCTATAAACCTTTAAAATTTTTTTTTAATATTTATTCATTTTTTAGAGATAGAGCACGAGCAGGGGAGGGACACAGAGAAAGACCCAGAACTCGAAGCAGGCTCCAAGGCTTTGGGCTGTCAGCACAGAGCCTGACACGGGACTCGAACTCAAGAACTGTGAGATCGTGACCTAAGCCGAAGTCGGACGCGGAACTGACTGAGTCACCCAGGCGCCCCCTCTCTATATCTTATGGGGGTGGTTTTCCTCTTATGTATCCCATTGAGCAGTCTTAGCATACAAGCAAATAAGTAAAGGAGTCTGTTTTGTATAAAACATCATGTTTGTTAGCATAAACAATAAGACAAAGTAATGAGACTGATTTATACTAAGCCTCACATGAAAATTGACCTCTTTATAATGACGCCTCCTGCTTTCCCCTCTAAGCGGGCAAGGAGACAAAGGCAAATTTTTAATTTATCTCAGCAGAACTTAACACATCACATGGTGGCACGGCAGGTACCCTGTAAATGTTAATTAGCTGAAATCTTTTCATAGATTTCGCCTTTTATGTTTGCGGACACCAAAACACAGGAGTTCCTACATTTTGCCAAAATAAAAAAGGAATTGTTTTCCTGCAAGGCATCTGGGGCGGTTGCATTCAGGGGTGAAGGAGGCGAGAGAGAGAGAAGTACTTTTAAGTCTGTCAGTATCCCACAGCTATGCTCTGCTTGGGATGGGGACGCTTGGGCAGAGAATACTTATTTCGTGGTTTTTTGTTCACCTTCTCCTATAAGGTTTTAAAAGAGAAAGAGAATCCCAATCTTCTGGAATCGATTAGCAGAAGCCTGTCACGTAGCTCACTCCAGCCTCAGCAATCAGAGGAATATGCACAAAGCTACCTTGTGCAGAACCTCGGAACCTCTCAGATTTCAATTCCGATAGAGAAAAGACACTCACTGTTAGCATTTTCCCAGGGTCTCGGCCAAACTTTTCATTTTACCTGCTCACTCCTCACTGGAGCAGCAAGGATCCTTCCCAAGCCTTTAGGACTACTAAGAGAGATGTGTAAGTTAGGACAAAACACCAACAATATTGCTTCAAAATAAATAAAGCAGTAATGTCCCTAATCCCCTAAACTTAGGTGACAGAAAAGTACAGAAATCGATGAGGCTTCCGTTCTGCCCACCTTAAAACCCTTGCATCCTGGTGTCTCAATTTACCATTTTCACTTGTGCTTAGGGATACTCTCAGTAAATAAGCGGGATAAAGGCACGAATCCAAAGCTGTTGGATGGTACCTTTTAAGTTCTTAAGGTCTCTGGGTTTATGTGAGAATAGCTCCCAAAGCATCTGGCATATGGGCATAGGTTTGTACCTTAACATTTGCCTTCACGTTTCTAGCACTGCCAGTTCCGATGTTTAAAGGATTTAACTTAAAGAGCAGAGTAATGATCGTCAGAATAAATTACTATCGTCTAAAGAGCCCTATCCGCTCTTTAAACACACAAAGTTATCATATGTGCAAAAATCTATATTCACATATGCGAAACTCCAGATATTATCCAAAGGCTATTTAATGCAACCATGTTTCCATTTTAATTTTCTAAATTACTTCAGTCACTTGACAGTCCAGGCAGCCAAGCGTGCCTGGAATATACTAAGTGTAAATCCACATAATGTATTCTGAGAAGAGCTGTCAGAAGAGAACAAATCTTGATCCATTCGGACGCTTCCAGCTGTAAATGGAACAATAAACAAACAAACCTGCCTCAAGCCATAAGGATATAATTTACCTCAATAAGGATACAAAAAGCCCAAAGTGGGTGGGCTCCAGAGCTGGATGATTCCATAGCTCAGAGAGTACTGACTTCATTGTCAGGTTGTAGCAAGGTGGCCGCAGCTGTCCCAGGCATCACATACAGACACAGCAATGACCCGAGGCAAAAAGGCAATCTTCTCTTTGTGTCTTTCTTAGAAGCCAACACTTCCTAGAAGTTCCCCCAACTTCGGCCACGTCCATTCCGTAACCAACCCCTGGCAAGGAGCAAAGGAAAGCCATGACTGGCTTAGTAGAAAAGACTGGATGGAGGGAGCCAACCACAGTGACCAGCGTGGGGTGGGGTAGACTGGATGTCAAGGAGTCAACCACAATAACCATCATACCAAACGCATACCTGTTTTCCCAGAGCTTGCTTTCTAAAAATGTCCTGAGGCAGGTGAACTTCAAAGCCAGACACACAATCACAAAACTACACAATACAATCCCGAAACAAACAGTATATCAAGCTTCTATCCCCACAGAGGGTTCAGTACATTCTGTTGGACCGGGAAGGGCACTGAGCTCAGCATATTTAAATAGGTCAGGAGCGAATGTTGCTTTCCCCAGCAAATGACACACATAAAGAAGAGTGTTTTAATAGAAATAGACACCCAGATTTCACTTATTTGCACTTAGCACTTTGTTCTTTGGGTTGTTTTTGTTGGTTTGGTTTTAAACTTTACCATGTCTGGATGGTAGAACTTTACCATGTCTGGGGCTGGCGCTGGAAGAGGAAAGAGGCTGGGCAGAAAGTGAGCAGCAATCGCACTGGATCCAGGATCCAAAATCTTTCCCTTGACCTATGAGAGCCTACACGTCTGGTCCCGTGACCTCTCAGAGGCCATCTCCTATCACTGCTTCCTCCTCTCTCTCCACCCACTCCCCCACTCTGGCTCATTTGCTGGGTGCCACAATGGTTTTCTCTCTGTTTCCTTTCGGGTCTCTGCTCAGATGTCACCTTCTCAGTGAGACCACCTTAAATACACAGCATATTCCCATCCCAAATATGCCCCATCTCAACGGCCCTGCTTTCTTTTTCTCCATAGCACTCATCACTACCTGACATATATATGTATCTCTTTTTTTTTTTTTTTGTCTTTACCCTCTAGAATATAAGTTCCCTGAAGACAGGGATCCCCAGGAGCTAGAAAAGTTTCTGGCACATAATAGGTGCTCAATACATATTTGCTAAATGGAAGAATGGAGAGAACAGGAAACCATAGAAGGAAAGACTTTCATAAAAGCACACCCAAGCTTAAGAGAAGGAAATCAAGACCTAGCCACTAAGAAGTACTTTAAGAGAGCAGTATATTTTTCTTTCTTTCCTGAAGTCAAATGTGAAAATAATTATACCACCACTGAGTATAATACCAGCTGATAAAGGAAATCCATTTAAAAAATATAAATTAGAATACCAAATTATTTTTTCCAGGGTAAGCCCATAAAAGGAGTCCAATGAAATTATTTTGCTAAAATTAACATGTGATGCCCAACAATCACCCAACATAGGCAAACTTTTTCTCTTCAGCTCCCTGTTTTTATGAGACACTAATTTAGGATGACAAAGGTGCTAGACCCGTGAAGAACAAATTCTTGGTACTTCCCGTCTTATGCTGACAGTGCGTTAATAGTCTCCTTAAGTGCATTTGCAATTCGTTCTCTCTGACACCCAGCAGTGTATCTTCTCCTTTTGTCCAGAGAGGGAAGCAAGGCTGTTCTGTTAGGTTTAACGATCCGGTCTGCACAGATCTTCAGAACTCATGCAGAGTCCACAGTTTCTGCTCTGACCTGGATCCAGGCAGCGCCCTTGCTCTGAGCATAACGTGGAAATGTCACGACCTGCCGCAAGGTCTCCGAGAACTCAGATTCCTGCAGCCACAAAAGCTGCTCTGAATCAGCTGCCCTGCCCTAAATACTTCCCAATTACAGAACCAAGAGACAGCTACTTAGGTACTCCCTGACACATGTGATTTCCAGGGGAACACGAAGGTGACTCATAATAAAGAGTCTTGAATTAAAGGTCACAGAAGCCCCTACAATCCCAGATCAGGAAAAGCAGTAATTTCCCTGGCATTTTCACTTCTATACTCCCTTCCGCCACCAATCTCAGGAAATCCAAAGGTTTTAAATACCAAGACCGAGGGTACGACTGCACAGCTTTTCCAGCTTGCAGAGAAGTATGATAGAGATTTTCAGATTAGGTTTAGCCCACAATAGGTCTTTATTCTGTACCTCCTATATGAAATTTAAGAATTTAACAGGCTCCAAGAAAACGAATATTTCATTCTTGTTTCATAGTATAATAAAAAGTCCTTTTCATTGGGAGGTTTAGATGTAACCTAAGAATCCAACTTCTGATTCTATCAACATGCCACAACTTGGGTTCTATTGGAAGTGTTCGTTCCTTAACATATCACAACAAGGGACACAACAATCCTCTCCAGACGATGCTGGTAGGGCTCAAACGCAAACTGTCAATAATACATAAAACAGAACGAATTTTGGCATAGTATGCTTCGGTAATGGAGGGAAAATTCCTTATGCTGTTACTTTAAAATTGTAGGAACTAAGTTTCCACAGACAAAGAATTCCATCCCCAAAACAAGGATAAAAAGCTGCCCTCACATATTAAGTTTCTACTTAAGCCTATAAATTTCAGACTCAAGGACATTTTATGTTATTCCGAAACCATTGTTATTTTTCCTAATGACACAGTAAAAATAGCACCTGAGATAATGCAGTTGAAATAGGCTGAATAGACTGATAATTCAGTCTCCTAAAAATGACAAAGTCTGAGCCAGCTGATAAAAATGCATTCTGAGTAAAAGGAAACTTCATTTCTTTTTGTACAAGTATCTTCAGGTCTTTCCCATTTTACAGTTTATATTCAGGCATACGCATCTAGATGCTTAAGAAAGGGATCCATTTTTATAGGCTGAAGAGGTCAAGATAAAAGCATGTTTTCTTTCGTTAAACAGTTTTAAAGCCACGGTATTCGTTATAAGGTATTAAAGCTCCAAATGAAACTATGATTCTCTGGTCTGTGGGAGAAACCTTCACTGTTTTAGTTCCTGTGGAGTTTCCCACCATTCTGCCTCCAGCACAGGACTAGCTGCATGTGAGGTACTCGAACCACAACTGTATAACCAGTCCAGTCCTTCTCACCAGGTATGTTTAAAGAGGCTGTCTTTTATGACCCTATAATAAAGGAATCCTTTTATCAGAGGGCATGCCAAAACCAAGTGCAGCCATCCCACAGACTCTCCCAACACACACTTTATTGCCGGTGAGAGTGATGTTCATGGACAGCAGAACACAATCATCATAACTTGCTACCTGCAGCAGGTGCCACATTCTCATCCTCTACCAAAGGGAAGAAAGACAGAGCGCACTCCTCCTGGCCACTTCTCTCAGGGAGGAAAGTGGGCACAAAATGCAGAAAGTCAGAGAAGACTGATGGCCATCAAGGAAAAAGTCATCCTTTTCCAGCTATACTCAATATGTCCATTATGGATGTACTATGTAGTCACATCCAACTCACCTTTAACAAATTCAATGTAAACAAGAGCCAAACGATAGAAAGAGCCCTAAGGTCCATTGACTGATGAATGGATAAAAAAGACGTGGCGCGCGCACACACACACACACACACTGGGGTATTACTCAGCCACCAAAAAGAATGAAATCTTTCATTTCAATGACATAGATGGAGCTAGAGTGTATTATGCTAAGTGAAATTAATCAGTCAGAGAAAGACGAATGCCATGTGATTTCACTCATATGTGGAATTTAAGAAACAAAATGGATAAACATATGGGCAGGGGGAAAAAAGAGAAACAGAGGGAAACAAACCGTAAGAGACTCAACGATACAGAACAAACTGATGCCTGATGGAGGGAAGTGGGTGGGGATGGGCTAGATGCGTGATGGGGATTAAGGAGGGCACTTGTGATGAGCACTGGATGTTGTATGTAAGTGATGAATCACTGAATTCTACTCCTGAAACCAATATTGCATTGTACATTAACTACCTAGAATTTAAGAAAAAATTTAAAAAAGAAAAAAAAAAACCAAATTCAATATAAACCATATGTGGTTGACCAAAAAAGTAAAAGAGAGAAAAATAATGTTTTGAATAGTGTGACCATTTCAGCCCTCCATTTCAGCAGAGAAGCCTAAGGCACTGGATGAGATGGAACACGGCCCCTCCCATCAGGCTGAGTTCCCACGTGCCTCTCACAGTATAAGCATCCCGGCACGCTGAGTGTGATTCCAGGAGGTAAAGATAACATGTTTTGCCTACAGTATGACCCCAAATGAAAACTAGCCACTTAATCTGAGGCTCAAACAAGTAAACAGCATGCCTTGTTGTTCTTCAAATATATCAAGCAAGTGATGCCTCGGGACCATTGCACGTGCTATTTCCTCTGTCTGGGAGGCTTTTCCTCGAAATATCTATATGGCCTATATGACTCATTTCCTCACTTTCTTCATGTCTTTACATTAAAGTCATCTTCTCAGTAAAGTCTTCTTTGAGCCTTCAAACGAAACTTTATCAATGCTCCAACACTTTATTTCTTCCTTCACTGCCTTATATTTCTCCACAGCGCTTAAAACTATTCAACATGCTATATATACGTTTTGCCCTTTTATCTTGTTTGTTATCTTCCTCTACAAGAATACAAGCTCTTGGAAGGCAGAGAATTTCTTTTACTGTTGTGTTCACTGTTGTATACCCAGTACCAGAAAAATCCATGTGTAAATATCTATTGATAAAACAATAATCTGCTCTAATACTGGAAGAAAAACAGACATGCTAATCTTCTTTGAAGGGGGCCCACAGTGCTCATTCATAACATGGGACATTCTCAAGAGAATTTCAGGAGTACTTTTTTCAAAAAACACTAAAAGAGTAACTTCAGATTTAATAAGAATTGCAAAGAAAATTCTTGTATGCCTTTCACCCAGCTTTCTCTAATGTTAACATTGTATCTAACCACTTATATTTATCAAAACTAAGAAATGAGCATTAGTACAATATTGTTAACTAAACCACAGTTTCTTCCCCCCAGTAACGTCCTTATTCTATTTAGTCATCTTGACTGTTTACTCTCCTCCTTCAGTGACAGCTTCTCAGTCTTCCTTGGCTTTTCGTGATCTTGACACTTTTGAAAAGCACTTGGTCAGATAGTTTATAGAATGTCCCTCCTTTGGGTTTGTCTGATGCTTTCACATTATTAGTCTGGGATATGGATTTTGAAGAATAACACAGATTTGAAGCACCCTTCTTGTTGCATCATATCAAAGGGCATATAATGCCAACTATCATTATCATTAGTGACATTAACCTTGAATAGTTGGTAAAGCCAGTGCTACCAGGTTCCTGCACCAAGAAGATACTATCTTTCCCTTTCCATGTTCTATTTGCTCAAAGTAAATCACCATGTCAGCCCACACTCAGGAGTGCTTTCCAGCTACATATGATGTTTGCTTCCTGTGCTGACTTTAGAACCTAATTCTTGCAAAAATGCACCACCACAGGGGCACCTGGGTGGCTCGGTCAGTTAAGCATCCGACTTCAGCTCAGGTCATGATCTCACAGTTTGTGAGTTCGAGCCCCGCGTCAGGCTCTGTGCTGACAGCTTGGAGCCTGGAGCCTGCTTCAGATTCTGTGTGTCCCTCTCTCTCTGCCCCTCCTCCACTTGTGCTCTGTCTCTCTCTGTCTCTCAAAAATGAATAAATATAAAAAAATTTTTTTAATAACAAAAATGCACCTCCACTTTCACTTGGTCACCAAGACAAGACGAGGTCTATAAAATGAAGGTGACGTGTCCCAAAAGTGGGATCAATAAGCAGCCATATATTATGATTATTTCTGTGGACCCAATCAATGTGAATGGGGGCAGGGGGAGTAGGCAGAGTATGACCACAGAGGTAGAAAAAGTAGAACACTTAAGGACTAAAATATTTCCCCAACATGGCAGAACAAAACAGCAAGTGAATTGAATCCAAGAATAATCTCCCATTCTGCATCCTTGGCAATGACCCAAACAATTTCTTGATTTTTGCAACTGGGTAATACCCTTTGTTCTATTAATTGTGTTTGATCAATAGCATTTATTTAACAGTACTGTAGAAAGAAAACAAAATGTGTGGGCAAGACTGTTAATTGTCCCCAAGTTCTTCCCATATAATAGAATCCTCAATTTGTAGCTTAGGCATATGGTTGCCCAGAATAAAGACCCAATCCAAGCCACCCACAGAGCAATGTGTAGCCATTTGATTAAATTCCAGACAATAAATATAAGAAGTTCTAAGCTCAGCATATAAAGCTAACCACTGTCTGCTGTGAGCTTGAAGTCCACTGAGAAGAAGGGGAGCCCACACTTACAGGTGATATTTACCCTAATTTTCCAATAAAGAAACCAGGGTTCAGAGATGTTAAATAACCTGCTGAATTTCTAACTCATCAAGTGGAGAAGCCAAGAGCGAAGCCAGGTCTGATGGAAAGTTTAGGGTTGCCTGATAAAACACAGGAGGCAAAGTCAGATTTGAACTTCAGATGAAAGAAAATATTAAACCTAAAATTTCTGTTACTCATTTCAAACTCAACCCTAACAGGGCACCTTGTATTTTTATTTGCTAAATCTGGCAACCCTAGTTAGACTGCAAAGCATGGGTACCTCTGATAATCCAGGGGCACAGGAACATCACACACTATGACACAGCAGATCTTCTACACATCACACTCCCTCCGGAGCTATTTGATGACCTGAGCTGAACTAAGCAGGATACATACTCAAACAAAAGGGACAAACAACCAGTCAACAAAATGAACAAAACTGTACACCCCAGAATTCTAGGGAGTCGGAGGCCGCCCAGCCTGAGGAGTCACCTCTCTCTGAGAAGCAGCAGTAATACACGGGGTCACCTCGGCTTTGGAAAGCAGTGGCGTAAGAGGCATACATCAGCAAGTTGGCAGAGGGTCACAGAAAGAGGACACCCAGGATTTAGGGGGAAAGAGAATGTTGTTTGCTCTGTGATTAATGCTACTTTTCTGTCTTTAAAGTAAAATTAAAAAAAAAAATCCATAGCGCTGATGCTTGTGAGGTGAGTTAGCTCCCCATGGTGAATGCAAAGAAATACCAAGTCCGGGTTTAAGTATGAGAAGAAAGGCTGCAAAGCAAACCATGGGGCTCTGAGGGTCGGATTGGATGTCTATTTAACGCAGACCGGAAGGAGAGGTGAAATCGACACCTATCGACTATGCGTGTTCTTATATTTACAGTAGTTCACGATCTAGAGCCACAGAACAGTGGTGACCCACACAGCTGGCCAGGACAACCACCTGGAAGAACACTGAAAGCAAGGACGCTAAGGCTGGGCTTTAGGCCCAGGGCTCTTTCTTAATTTCTCAAATGATTCTGACAAGCAGACAGGTTGCGTAATTCTGGCATCTTGAGGAACTTCTCTCACCAATCCCCTCAGCTCTTTATTCATCCTTGGCCTTGATACTTGCAGGTGACTTCTAAAAGGCTGCATTGCAAACAAAAATTCAGCAGGCTATTTGATGGACCTTTTTATAGCTTTTCTTCATGAGAAAAGGGAAATGAGATACTAAATGACACTGACCTACACAGGGCACCAAGTCCATTCTTTCTTGAGCTCGCTTCCTGGAAGTCAGCTACACGTTCTCCATTGCTCTTTTACTTCATTTCCTAGTTTTAGAATTTTACTTTCAGAAAAGCAAATGAGCATTCTCTCAAGTTTCCATGGTGATTTTTTTTTTTTTTTTTGCTCATTCTGGAACATTTTTTATATGCAGAATAAGATATCTTATAGCACTCTGACAAATCTGAATTATCCCAGAGGGTAAACTTGGTAGCTATCGTCCACAAAATTACATTTTCAAAAAATTTGTTGCAGCAGACATTTGGGGAAAACCCATGACAATGATTTCTGCATCACTCAATATATCAGGAAAAAAAATCTCTGATTTATCAATTTAATCCATATAAGGTGTTCAGATAATAAATACTCACAGTCCCAAATGGCTTTACACAAGAGAGGGCTTACTTACTTGCATTAATTTCTTAGTAGAGAAGTCTAAACTAAAACACAGTGGAATAGAAACAGATGTTCAATCCATATATGCAGATAAGAATTCTTCACTCGCCTGCTTATCACTAACAGATGAGGAAGTGCATTCATTAAGGAGACAAAGCTTGCCCGAGAGTAACAGTGCCAGACCACAATTACCATTGGTCCAGAGTACAACTGAATTTTCCCAATTTCCAAAGGACAGAAGTTAAATACACTGAAAAACCAAATACACAGTTTGAAGATATAACAGAGGCAGTCCAAGTTGGTCATCCAAAGAAGACTGTTTCTCTTCCATCAGCTCTACTTCATTTATGCCCAGAAATGAATTGTTTCCTTCCCTTTTTTCTTAAATTCCTAGATTTATTACTGTGTTTTCATGCAAGCTCTGTCACAGTCCCAAGCTTATCAGGCTAGTTTTGGCAACTGCAAGTAATCCCTGGTTGTATTTAGAATGGGCTTTGAAGGCAATATTCTACTTATAGAACAATCAGAAGAAGAGTATCAAACTCAACAAGCACAAAAGCCCACATGCACTCTTTTCTTTTGCACACCTAAGACACAAAATCAAATTCAGGCTGTTCTTCCTGCTTTGCTGCAAATCTCAGCAAAGGCCATTACCAAGGGCTCAAACATCAGGCTAAATTTTTTGTATTTTTTTTAAATGTTTATTTATTTTTGAGACAGAGAGAGAGAGTGAGAGAGAGACACAGAATCCGAAGCAGGATCCACGCTCTGAGCTGCCAGCACAGAGCTGGACACAGGGCTTGACCTCATAAACTGTGAGATCATGACCTGAGCCAGAAGTCAGACGCTCAACCAACTGAGCCACCCAGGAGCTCCCAGGCTAAAATTTTGTGCCATCTTTAACCCCTTCCTCTCTCATTACCAATGCTTCCACTTACTTACAACTCAGGTGCTAAGGAACTCTATGATGACCAAGATGGCAGAACCCAATGCGAAGGGCCTTTGACTGCCCTCATTTTTTCATCTCCCACTCACCGCTCAGCCCCCTGCAACCAAGTTTCTCCCCCATCATGCCACACTTCAGCCTTCAGGAGTCATGTCCATTGGCCACTTTCAGTTCATTATTTGCTTTCTTTGCAGCATCTGACAAATGTGCTCACCCCTTCCTTCTTGAAAACGTGCCTCCCAGTGGCTTCTGGGACTCCACCCTCTTAGCTGTCCACCAGCATTTCTGACGTCCTTATCCTAGCTTCTCAGTACATTCCTCTTCTACTCATCCTTTAAATGATGTGGTTCTTCGCATTCTCTTCCTACTTTTTGCATATTCCCTGGTCAATCTCACCCGTTATCATGGCCTCAAGTATCAGGTATACAGTGATGATCTACAGTTCTTCAAGCTAGATACTTCTTCTGAATTCCAGACTCTTGAAATTACCTAGTGAACAATTCTAGGTGAAGCTTCCACTGAGTGTCTCGAACTCAGCTAAAACTAAAAGCCTTACCCTCCTCACAAAACCTGCTCCTCCTCTGACATTTCCCAGATCAGTAAAGAGCACTACCTACCACTCTGTGGTCATTCTGGGTGTCATCCATGAACCACATCCTCTATCTCCCTACAAGCAATCAACCTGACAGTCCGCGGATTCTAACTTCTCAATCTCTTAATGCATGTATGTTTTCTCCAATCCCACTTGAACGACTCTAGCTGGAGCCACCATCATCAGCCACCTAGATTACTCCTTTCCCTGACTCTGATCTTGCCCCTTCCCTCTGCTCCTTCATCTCCAGTGCAGGCCTAGGGTTCTTAACCCTGGCCACACACCAGAATCACCATGGGGTTTTAAATATATACATATACGTATATGGACATGTACCTATATCTACATATACAGGCCACATGCTCTGGTCATGGTGATTCAACAGGTTTGGAGTGGAACCCAGGAATCTGTACTATTACAAGTTCCATACAGCGGTTCTGATGTGCAGCCAAGATTGAAAATGAATCGGAGTGGTTTTTCCCAACACAGCTTTGATCATATCTTACAAGGCCCTTCATGGTCAAGCTATGCTCAATTGTATGTTTCTCAAATGTGGGCGTTTTCCTTCAACCCAGTCATAAAACCCCCAGTTCCCTGGCTTTAATACCTCCCACACCACTACCTCTTTTCCATTTCATTCTTCCAAGAAGCCTTCACTGGAACCCTCTGTTCCAGATTAAGTGCCCCTCCTATATCCCCCTATATCCTTCTATATCTCTCTCATCAGAGCATCTACTGTGATTGCCTGTTTATCTGTGTGATACTCCACTAGGCCATAAGCTTCAAGAAAGCATATACCTCTCTAATTCAGTTATACCCAAGCACCAAGCACCAAGCCAAACACAGAGTAGATGCTTAATAAGGGAATTAGCAGTCAATAATGTGGAAGAGACAGACTTACGACTGATTAAATGATAAGATAGAAAATTCAATAGTCCTATGAGGAAGAAAACAAACCAAAACAAAACAGAGGTAAGGGCCATATGAGCTCTACCACGATGGGGCATAGAAGACCTCACCAAAAGACCTCCCTGAGTGTTCAGCTGAGTATTAAAGATTGAGTAGAGGATCGCTGGAGAAAAAGGGCATTTCACACAAGGGAACCAAATCTGCAAAGGCAGCAATGTATGGGTTACCAAGTTGTATCAGTCTTACACCCAAATGTGTCTGGCAGCCATCCTCTCCTTTTTTTGTTTTTTTATTCTTTTAAATGTTTATTTACGTTTGGAAGAGAGAAAGCGAGCATGTGTGAGCAGGGGAGGGGAAGGGGGGGGACAGAGGATCCAAAGCAGGGTCTGTGCTGACAGCAATGAGCCTGATGTGGGGCTTGAACTCACAGACTGTGAGATCATGACCTGAGCTGAAGTCAGACGCTTAACTGACTGAACCACCCAGGCGCCCCAACCATCCTTGCCTTTTTAAACTCACAGTCATCCTCCTAATTCAGGCCTTCTGCACCAATCAGCTGAACTACTGCAAAACCCTCACCCCAGCCTCCAATCGTCCTTCACCACTGCTGCCTCAAGTATAGACTGATAACTCTGTTCCCTCTGCTGCAGATAAATAATAAACACATAAATAAAACTTCTGATGGCTCCCCTCTGTGCACAAATAATCATGTCCACAATTCTTCCCAAGGCACCTTAAGTCTCCATGGATACAGCTCCCAACCCAGCTTTCAACCTTCTCTACTACACTGACCCCCACTCTACCTAGCAACCCACTCTGTGCTACTATCATACGGGACTACTCATTACTGTCCAGTTCCACCTCCCTTTGTCATGCTTCCGTGTACTCACACAACTCATTGTATCAGCTACCTATTCCACAATAATGCTACATAGCAAACAACCACCAATTTCAATGGCAAACAATAAGTACTTATTGCTCATGCATCTGAGGTCAGCAGTTAGGCAGTTCTGCTGATCTTGGATGGACACACTCCTAAGTCTAGGGCGGTGGTTCTCAATCACGGGCAGTTTTGTCCCCCAGGGGATATCTGAAGACCGTTTTGGTTGTCACAACTAGAGGCGGATGAGTGCTACTGGCATCTGGTGGCTAGAGGCCAGGAATGAAGCTAAATGTCCTAAAACGGACATTCCTCCACAACAAAGAATTCTCCAGCTCCAAATGTCCATAGGGACACAGCTGAGAAACCCTGCTGTCGGTGTTGGCTGGCCGTCAGCTGATCCAGGATGGCCTCCATCAACTGAGGCAACTTGGCTCTGTCCACCGTCTCTTCTCCTCCTTCAGCAGGCTATCTTGGCCGTCTTGTCATAGCGATGGCAGAGAAGCAAGAACAAGCAGAATTTTGCAAGGCATTTACAGTCTAAGCGTAGAAATGGTACATCATCACTTCTGCCACATTCTGTTGGCCAAAGCAAGTCACAAAGCCTGCCCAGATCCGAGTGGTAGGGAGACAGACTCCACCTCTCTAGTAAGAACTACAGTCACTTGCCAAAGGATACACAGACAGGACAGAACGAAGCATCGGTGCAGTCAACCATACGAATTCTGTTCCCTCTACAAGGGCAACACGAATTTGGAATTATATATGTTCCCCTTTCTCTGTGCTCTCTCTCGTTGACACTTTTCTTTTCGTATTTAAAATATCGTTATGTTGTGCTACCTACACTCAGGGGTGATGGACAGCTGGTATGCACTAAACCAGTTGCCGATGGCTGGTACACCATAACTGCGCTGTTCTGACCAGTAGGCGCTGTGCCGTTTTGATAACAGCTCTTAAAATTTCAGCGCCTTTGCCTCCTTTTTGCCTGCTGGTCTCCTGCACTGGGATGGAGAATTGCTCACTCGAAGGAAACATCTACGTCTTATTCTGCCTGCACAGTCCTGACACACGATAGCTGTTCAAGAAGTGTTTACTGAATAAATGAATGCATTCATAAAAGGGACAGTGACAAGGATATAAGCACATGCCCTGGGACATCTGTGACTCAATGCAGAAAACAGGAAGATTCTCCTAAAGAAACTGTTGTCCAATTTGCTCAGATATTTGGAATTTCAGACTGTTCTTTAGCGTCTGCCATGACAGACTGACTATTTATTCCATCACATGAGCCAGGAATGATGTTGTTGGCAGAAAATATAATATTCCCTGGATGCACATCCCTCACACACCCCCCACGGAAATAATCATTAAAATAAGTTTTGAATCTTACATCTGCCAATATTGCCCTGTGCAACTTACTCCCTTGTTTTGTCATCTGCTGGGTTCTCCACCCCGACTGCACACTGGAATCACTTGGGGGAAACCGTTACGAACTAACAATGCCCAGGCCCTGATCCAGATCATTTTAAATCGAAAGCTCCCAAGTGACCGTAATGTGCAACCCGAGCCGAGAACTGCTGAGCTAGAGATATCTGCTAGCAGGGCCATGGGAATCATTATTGAAGGCTTATTTTAAAAAATAAAATTTGAGAATATCCCAAATTCCTCTAAGACTTTATTTGAATGAAAGGCCCCAGAATTAAGCAAAATTGGGGGCACTGCGGATTTGGGTGTAAATGGTCCATAGGACCAGTGATTACCTGCATCAGGGTGAGATTCAGGTCTGGAAGCTCTTCTATTACTCTGTTGTTTGGTGTTGTTTATAACCTTGTAATTTAAAAGACTAGGTTCATTTTGGAAGACATATCTAGAGAGAACATCCCAAACTTACCATTTATCCAAATAGACTAGATTAGGACTAATGATTACAGATTAGAATATCTAATACTGAATCCTTTATATATCAAACACGACACATGAACACTTAGTTAAAAGGACGTGCTGATTCTATAGCCACTTGTGGTGGCTTCAAATATGTCCACCGCTTCTTTAAGGCTCCTCCCTTTGAAAGTGGAGCCTAATTCCCCTCCTCTTGAGTGTAGACTATACTTAGTGACTCATTTCTAGGGAATAGACTGTGGCAGATATGGAAGCCTGTAAGTCTAAGGCTAATTCACAGTAAGAGTTGTGCCCTCCTCCTTGCTCTTTTGAGTCACTCACTCAGGAGGGCAGGGGGAAGTCAGCTGTATGTTATTAGGACACACAAGCAGCCCCACGGAGAGGCCTAGATAGTAAGGTACTAAGACCTCCTGCCAACAGCCAGCAAAGACCGGAAGCTCCTGCTTACGTGAGTGAGCATCTTACAACAGGCCCTCCCAGCCCCAGTCAAGCTGTCAGGTGATTGCAGCCCCAGCCAACCTCCTGTTTGCAACCTCAAAAAAGACCCTATCCGTTCAATCTTTCCCTAATGTCTGACTCACAAAAACAATGAAATAATGAATATGTGTTGGTTTAAGCTTCTGTGCTTTGGGCTAATTTGTTATAGAGCAAAGAAAATGCACCATCACAAAACTTTAAGTTTTCTTGACAAATAGCTAGAAATGTCCCTTCTTATGTTTCTATATACTCTCAATACCCTCCCTGTGTATCTCAGGAACCTTGTTTTACCAATCCTTTCTTCTGTCAGATAAGCTGTAGCTCCCCTTCTCTTCTCTGAAAGCTTTCTGATATGTTCCAGTCTCTCCCGTCCTTAAACGCAGAACCAAAAAAATCTGACCGTGGCCACACTCCTCTCTTCTCGGTCCTCGCTGCTCTCCCTTCTCCACTGGCAGGCACCATGAAGTAGTAATCTACAATCCCTCTCTGTTTTCACGCCTCCCACAAGCCTTGAGCCACTGCAACCACTGTGATAACAAAGCAGTTCACACTGTCCTCCTAACTCCCACAACCACAGACCTGCTTCTTGAATATCTCACGGGGTCCTCAAAGCACACACGCAAGCCGGAACTCATCCTCTCTCCTCACACCACCCCTCTTCCAGGCTTCCCCACCTTGGGAAATCACTGCACCCCGGTCACCAAGCTATATATTCAGGAGCTGCCCTCGATGTCTCCATTTTTCCACTTCCCTCCCACATCCATTCAGCCACTGAATTCCATCAATTTTCCATCCTTCACATTCGCTCCCACTGTTGTTACCATCATCACCTCTTGTCTATATTCCTGCAACAACTCTAGCCCCTCTGCTTTAGCACTGGCCTCTATAATCATTCCCTATGTTGCCGCCAAGGTCATCATCCTGAAAAATACTATAATTATGTCCCTTCCCTACGTTTCAGTTAGTCCCTATGCCTTACGGATAAAATCCAAATTCAATATTAAAACATGAATAGCAGTTAACACCTATTGAACATTTGACCACATGTCAAACGCCTTTATTGGGGCCTTACATGTATTAATTTTCTAACACTAACCACAATTCCTGACTCAGACACTGAGAATACCTTTACCATTACATAGAAGATGAACTATGTCTCCACAGAAGCCAAGTAAGTTCCCCATGGGTCAAAGAGCTCGTAAATGGCACAGTCAAGTTTTTAACTCAGGCCGTCTGATTCTGGAGCCCAGCCCTTTTAGTGCCGGCACCAAATCCTAAAGCATGATGCGCAGAGCCTTCATTGATATCACCCGGAGTCTTTTCTCATAGCAAATGCTCTACTCCAGCAATGCAGCTAATCTAAATGTACCCTGCTCCCACAAACCTCCATGCCTCTGCTTAAGCCACTCTCACAATCTAGAAGGCTCTTCTCCAGCCCTTGTTCTCACCTCTCCTCACTCTTACCTTTCTCATCCAAATATCAATATTTGCTTATTTTTCATGCCGCAACCCAACACCCATCTCCTCAAAGATGCCAATCCCTGCCAAGGAAGAAATGTTCACTTCTTCCATTGTGGCTCCAAGAAAACATACACAAACTTGTTTCCTAATACTTTGTGATGGACTGAAGTATTATTCACCATATATTCCCTCCACTCCCCTCCCACTGTTAAGTTAGACTGTCTTTCGTTATCCCAGGACTCCGGACCTGGCCACGTTTCTTGCTTTGATAGTACAACATGAGTAGATGTGAAGCAAGTGGAGATTTTAAAGCCATTTATGATTTGACTGTGCTGTAGTGCGCCTGTCATTCATTTGCCACGAAGACAACATCCCCTCGCTTGCTTCCGATCCAAGGAGAACACAGAGACAAGAGAAGCGGACCTGTACCCAACCCACAGCCCTGAGCTGAATGCGGCCAACCCAGAGATTGAAGCAGAACCACTCCAGCCGTCCCTTGGATCCATGAGCAAGAAAAAAGAAGCATCACTATCTGCCACTGAGCTTTGGACGTGGTCTGTTACACCACAATACTGTACCAGGAGTTGACTAATACATACACAGAAGTCTTAATTTCATGTATTTGTTTACATGTCTTGAAGGCTGAGAACAGTGCTTAGGACATTAAGAACCCTTGACATTGTTGAGATATATTTCATATACCATAAAACTCACCCTTCTAAAGTGTATATATCAGAATCTTTTAGTACTTTCACTAGGTACTATAAATGAATGGGCAATCATGACCACTACCTAATTCTAGAATGCTTCCATCACCCCAGAAAGACACTCAGAGCCATTAGCAGTCCCTTAGGTTTTTGTAAATGAATAACTGAATGAGTGAAAAATGTAAGGAAATTCTTAGAAGAACTCTTACTCCAAGCTAGCAGGATGATATAAACATTGCAGAAAAAGAATCTTTTTCAGAAATGTTTCTCTATTAGGTATTTTAAGGTCATTTTTAAATAACTTATACACATATTTCCCATATATTTTAAACATAAATATTTAATATTCTTTATAACTCTATTGCAAGAGGCCATTTGGAGATTTAATTTTGATCTACAGATCACAGAGAGAGGTTTACATTAAAAGCCGCAAGCATACAGGATGGAAGAAAAAAAATCTCACCTAGTTCAAAGCTATCAGTAACTGAGGAAAACATGATATGGAATCTGCTTTAGTACTAAAAGAAAAAAATCTCTTGGTCAAATGCCAAAAACAAAATCTCAATATTTCTTGTTTTTTAATATTTATTTATTTTTAAGAGAGAGAGACAGAGACAGAGTGTGAGTGGGTGAGGGGCAGAGAGGGGGGAGACACAGAATCTGAAGCAGGCTCCAGGCTCTGAGCTGTGAGCACAGAGCCCAATGTGGGGCTCAAACCCATGAACTGTAGATCATGACCTGAGCTGAAGTTGGACACGTAACCGACTGAGCCACCCAGGTGCTCCTAAAATCTCAATATTTCTAATAATAGGGACAAGAGCTTTAAAAACTAGCAAATTTACACTTTAAAAACACAAATGTCAAAATCCCAAAGAATGGCAGGATTGAAAAATTATTCTGGTTGGATAATCGACACCGTATTTAAACACTGTTACTCATTTTTTGTTGTTGTTACAAAGAAAACTATATTTTTAAAAAACACTCTATAATGACAGGCTCATTTCATTTTATTAACCAAAACAGAGAGAGAGAGAGAGAGAGAGAGAGAGAGAGAGAGAGAGAGAGAGAGAGATCTTATTTCAAAGAGTAACTCCATAAAAGAGATGCCTTTGGAAACAAAGTTTATTGAATTCTTGTATCTTGAATAATGAGATAAATAAGAGGCTCGTATCAAGGGGGAAAGGTTCTAAACACAAAAAAACATTTTCTTTTTAAGTATGCATTTATGTATGTATGTATGTATGTATGTATGTATGTATTTTAGTAATCTCTGTACCCCATATGGGGTTTGAACTCACAACCCAAAGATCAAGAGTGGCACACTCTTCCGACTGAGCCAGCCAGGTGCCCCCAAAAACATATCTTCTATGTATACAAAAAGTAACCCAGACTTTATTTTGCTATGCTGTATGAAACTATTTTACCAAATCTAAGAAACTAGAAAACCATCCTTCTAAACAATATTACAATGAAGTGAAAATCGGATCAAGGACTAGCAAAGTAACCAGTAAGCTTTCAAGTATCCTGACCCCATCTAAGCTGTCCAACCTGTTTTTATTTTTACCCTCCTCCTTTCCGTGCTGGCTCTGCATAGGACCCAGCTGCGCTGTGCCAATCTGGGTCACTCAACCAGGGGATCAGTGGGCAACAGCCGCCTCTCCACTTTTAGAAGGGCCCCACATGCCTGGGGAGTGCACAGGCCCGGAGCCCAACACTCTCCAGCCAGAGTATCCAGCAAATAGCAACTGTGTGGTTTTGCTATTTCTAGGCTTCAGGCTTTAAAAAATACATTGTTACCTGAGGAACATGGAATTAAATGGGGAAAACAAATCAGATGCTGGTATCGAATACTTTCATTTTAAACATTTTTTAAAAGCTGTTTTATAACTCAGTGGAAAGGTCCAGATACACTGGGAAGAAAGGAAAACAGGAGTACCCAGGATGGATCTTTCTATATTCTTTTATCTTCAGCTTTACTGAGGTATAATTGATAAAACTGTAAGATATTTAAAGCACACATTGTGATAATTTGATATATGTATGCATTGTGAAAGAATTTCTCTCATCTCATCTCTCACCTATTTATTTTTATACATTATATAAATACAAATATACATATGATAACATATATATGAGAATATATATATATATACATATATATGAACATTTAAATTCTACTCTTAGCAAATTTCAGTGATACAACACATGTTATCAACCATGGTCACTATGTTATACTTTAGATCTTCAACTTTATTTTTCTTACAGCTTCAAGTTTGTATCCTTTTACCAACCTCTCCCCATTTCCTCCATCCCCAACCCCTGGCAGACACTTTTCTACTCTCTATTTCTAGGAGTTTAAAATTCTTTTCTTTTTTAAGATTCCACATGTAAGTAGTACCATGCAGTATTTGTCTTTCTCTGTCTGGCGTATTTCACTTAGCATAATGTCCTCAAGTTCCATCCATGTTGTCACAAATGACAGGATTTCCTTCTTTCTCATGGCTGCATAATATTTCTGTGTGTGTGTGTGTGTGTGTGCGCATGTGCGTGCACGTGTGTGTGCATGCATGTGTGTATGCATACACAAACATTACATCTTTATCCATTTATCCATTGATGGGCACTTGGATTGTTTCCATATCTTGGCTATAGTGAATAATGCTTTAATAAACATGGGTGTGCAAATATTTTTTCTCATTGTTTTCATTTCCTTTGGATATACACCCAGAAGTAGAATTGCTGGGCCATATGGTAATTCTATCTTTAATTTTTCAGAAACCTCTATACTGTTTTCCATAGTGACTGCACCAATTTACGTTCCCACCAACAGTGCACAAGGGCTCTCTTTCCTCTACCCTCACACCAACGTTTGTTATCTCTTGTCTTTTTGATGATAAGCATTCTAACTGGTATGGGGTAATACCTCATTGTGATTTTGATTTGCATTTCCCTGATGATTAGTGATGTTGAGCACCTTTTCCTGTACCTGTTGGCCATTTGCATGTCCTCTCTGGAAAAATCTCTATTCATTTAGCATAACACTCTCCAGTTCCATCCATGTTGCTACAAAAGGCCATATTTCATTCTTTCTCATTACCACGTAGTACTCCATTGTGTATATAAACCACAATTTTTTTATCCATACAGAGAAAGACAGATACCATATGGTTTCACTCTTATGTGGATCCTGAGAAACTTAACAGAAACCCATGGGGGAGGAGAAGAAAAAAAAAAAAAAAGACGTTAGAGTGGAAGAGAGCCAAAGCATAAGAGACTCTTAAAAACTGAGAACAAACTGAGGGTTGATGGGGGGTGGGAGGGAGGGGAGGGTGGGTGATGGGTCTTGAGGAGGGCACCTTTTAGGATGAGCACTGGGTGTTGTATGGAAACCAATTTGACAATAAACTTCATATATTGAAAAAAAAAAGAAAAATCTCTATTCAGTTCCTCTGCCTATTTTTTAATTGGATTGTTTGGGGGTTTTGCTATTGAGTTGTATGGGTTATATTATTTTTTATTTTTTCATTTTTTAAATGTTTATTCATTTTTGAGAGAGTGAATGGGAAAGAGAGGGAGACACAGAATCCGAAGCAGGCTCCAGGCTCTGAGCTGCCAGCGCAGAGCCCGATGCTAGGAAAACCAGTGAGATGCTGGGTTGAACACCTGCCATTCAATGACATCTTTATTTTTTTTTTTAAATCAACTTTATTGCAACACTAAATTCCTGAATTGCTATTCTTTTTTTTTTTTTATGTTTATTTATTATTGAGAGACAGAGCATGAGCAGGGAGAGAGAGGGAGACACAGAATCTGTCTGAAGCAGGCTCCAGGCTCTGAGCTGTCAGCACAGAGGCCAACACGGGGCTCGAACTCACAAACTGCGAGATCATGACCTGAGCTAAAGTCGGACACTTAATCAACTGAGCCACCCAGACGCCCCTCAATGACATCTTTAAAACTGACCCTTGTCTAGTCTTATAAAAACAGGAATAAAACAATCGCTTAAAGCCTTCTTTAAAGTCTCAAACCTCATGCTCACTTCCAAGAACTAGCCACTTTTCTGAGTTTTTATTTAAAAAAAAAAAAATGTCCTTGCTTTTCCCTATAGTCTTTCCACCCCCGTGTATGCATTCCTATGTACTATCACATTTTAATTAAAATGTTGGTATCTACTTCCCCAGACTTGACTTTAGGGAATTCAGCGCTTTGCTATTGGGTAGTAGCCGGAATCTTTGTTAGAGATGGACCAGGGTGGACCCTGTTTAGCTTAAGCTAATCAACTCATGTATTCCCCTGGTGATCACAGAAGAGGGATGGGTCTCCTTCCTTTGCCCAGAGGGCGTAACAAGAATACGAGGACTGGATTTGGTCTTGCCCAGCCAGCCCTCAATAGGAAAAGCCTAGACTTCCCAAGATAGTGTAGGACAGGTGTGGATGCACTGTGTAAATCCTGAGCATAAAGCCCCATAATGCACAGCTCAGTGAAAGGCTGAGGGAATCCTTGTCCTTACTGATAACATTTTGCTGCTGAGTCAGCTTTTTCTGAAGTGGGGATCCACCATATCAGAACAGTACCTACCATATCAGAACAACAGGGTCCATCAGGCCACTAGGGGCCCAGAGTCCCCATATGCATTAGAATGTGGAGTTGGCGGGGCGCCTGGGTGGCGCAGTCAGTTAAGCATCCGACTTCAGCCAGGTCACGATCTCGCGGTCCGTGAGTTCGAGCCCTGCGTCAGGCTCTGGGCTGATGGCTCAGAGCCTGGAGCCTGTTTGATTCTGTGTCTCCCTCTCTCTCTGCCCCTCCCCCATTCATGCTCTGTCTCTCTCTGTCCCAAAAATAAATAAACGTTGAAAAAAAAAAAAAAAGAATGTGGAGTTGGGGACATGCCTGGAACCTCCTTTGGATAAGCTCTTTCTCCTTTCTAGGTGGCACCAACTATCAAGCAGTGTAGTGGGTGATGAGATTCATTTGGGGAGATTTCTTCAAAAATACCGAAAGCATGTCTAAGGCCAACGCTGGCCTCCTGCATCCTTAGGCATTCCCCAACCCCACCCCACATTCCTCACTGCGCTCCCCTCACCACTATCCCTCAAGGATGCTCTTGGTGAAGAGCCTGTATCACACCCCATGGCACAGTGGTTACCAGCCAGGCTGCCTGGGTCTGAAGGTCAGCTCCACAACCTAACGACTGTGTGACGTTACTTGTTTCTCTATAAAGTGGGAATTAAAAAGAGTTTGAACTTAGCTCACAGGATGGGTGGGAAGTAAAATGCTTAGAACAGGGCCAGCCAGGTTACAAGCCTTCAAAAACTTTTGTCATGGACTATGGTAATTTGCGGGAGTTTGAAGAAGATCTGACCTTCCAGAGAGAGCCATCCATGGCCCCAGGCTCGGGCCAGGCAGCACTGAAGACACCTTCTGCCTGAGGGCCGAGCAGTCCCTCAGTGCACTGTGTACTGCACCTCGATGGGCTCCTTTGTCCCTTCCACTCATCCTGTTCCTTTTTGCCTGGCCAGTTCCTGCTCATCCTTTGGGTCTCAGCCTAAACAGCCCTTCCTCAGAGGCCCGCCTAAGGCCCAAGGTGGTCCCAGCCTCTCCACGATCCACACGACCTGCTCTTCCCTTTCTGAACATGTATGACACATGGAATTCTGGGCTCAGAATTCTGTGTTCACGGTGGAATATAATCGCACAAGGGCAGCAACCACGGGTGTCTCACATACTGCTGAGCGTCCAAGGTCTTGTGACAGTGGATAGGAAATGTGAAGTTCCTAAAAAAAAGTCTCCTTATGACCCAAGATCCCAGATTCCCAGATTACAGCTGTACACAAGAGCTTGTAAGTGAAAAGAAAGTAAGTCTGTATAAAACGTTAAGATCCAAGTCTTTCTATTGCAAAACAATACACACATCCCTGAAAGTGAATGAATAATGTCCCAAAGTAAGACAAATAGCCAACCTCGTGTTTTGCAAAATCACACACTAAAAAATAACAGGGCTTATGGGAAATAGAGAGTTCAGGCAGAAGGCTCAAATCCCATTCAATTTTGTAACCAGAACACTGAAAAAAGGCAGTAAGACCACTGCAAATTACTAGCACAGACAAAACTGTTTCCTAGCAACTAATAGCACCATGCACAAAGAAGATGTTCAATAAACAGCTGTTTAGGGGAAAGGAGGGAGAGTGGGAGGGCAGGTCACCTGCTTGGTTAGAGAGTTAGTTGGGATCATGACTTTTAGAAGTTTTGCTTTTTCTTCTGGAGCACAGCAGTCACTAGCCCAAGCTCAAGCTCTGGAATGGGACTGCCTGGGTACAAACTCCAACCCTGACACTTAGTTGTATGATACCAGGCAAATCAGGTAACTGTAGTCCAGTTTTCTTGTCTGTAAAATGGGCATAAAATGGTGCTTACCTTAGAAGCATCTATGTACCAGGCACAATGCTAGGTGTGCTGTATGCACTATATATATATATACTACAGATATATATACAATTATATTTATACAATATAACTTATACAATTATAATTATGCAATATAGATATACTATATATATAGTATAGATATACTATACATATAGGATAATCCCATTAACTCAAACAAGGGCCTAGACTAGGCACAGGCACATAGTGGTCTGGAAATATGTTAACTATTACTATTTTCCTTGGCACTGAACTCGCCACTTTATCACTTGATGTTATCACATTCTGTCAACTTTTGCAACATGATGAATCAGGCTCCACTTGTCACCCACCCCTCCTATTTATGACATCTTACAAGGTCTCTGTGGAAACAGGCGGCAACCACATCTGTTGGCCGATGACAACATTCAGCTCCAAAAGGTCCTTTGTACATTTTCTGCAGGAAAGGCAGAGAGGATGCTATTTCTCAGGGTTTCCATTGGGTCATGACAATTGATGGTCATAGCCATGGTCAATTTTTACTGCCAGCTACTGGTCATTAGTTTTTATGGGATATTCTCCTTTTAAAAATACCTATCTAATAAGAACTCATACAGGCCACCACTGTAATAAAAATTCCTCAGTGCCTTTTTTTTTTTTTAAATATCCTGTAAGTAGAAGTACTCTGATCTTTCTTTCATGCTAAGAGGTGGGACTTATCTAGACCCCCACAACAGGTAAGAGAGAGGAAGCTGACTGATTGCTCTGAGGTGGGAGAGGAAGAGATGAGAGTCCCAGGCCAGAATGCCGGGGGCATGTTTATTTAAAGAACAGAGATGTTTGCTCTCCATCCCTGCAGACAAGAACTGTGAGCCCCACATCGGTCCAATCCAACCTGAGGAGAAAGTTGGCCTCCTAAGTCATTCCTTCAACTGATATCACCTGCTTAAGAGCCAACAGTGAAATCACTTTCCAAGTGTCCAATCACTGACTGTCTCCAGGCAACCACTGGGTAAACTGCTTTTTTTAATCAGCCTTAAAAAAAAAAAAAAAAAGCTTTGCTTCCTGTCAGGGCAGCAACAGAGTCTATTTTCTCTGCCACGGCTGAGTCCAAGTGCCAATCAGGCAATTGTAGCCGGGCACAGGCTCCCTGAGAAACTTTTCAGGCCGTGGGTAATGTGGCCACAGGGCTCCAGTGGGGAGCAGACTGAGGAGGAGTGGGGACAGGGACGAAAACCCAGTCCTTGTCCACAAGAGCTCTGGGATTATCAAAGGAGGCAGATCCCAGGCAACCATACATTTGTTACAATGATACATGACAACGTTTCTAACAGAATACTAAATGCCAGATTTGCACAGAGAAGGATTAATGGGTTTAGAGGAATCAGGGAGTCTTTTTCAGAGGCAGACATATTGAAGCTCTGTCTGGAAAGGATCTGTCCCTGGAGAAGTGAAGAAAGGACATCCCAGGGTCCCCCGACCTCAAGAGCCATTTTCCCCTTTCTTCTGAGTAACAGAACCCAGAGTATGACCTGAGGACACTGCAGCCTTCCCTGTTACCAGCAGTGGTCATGGTACTGAAAATCTGGGCAATAAAATATAAGCAGAAGTATCAGGAAGAATCGTCTAAAAGGCATCTTATAAGGGAAGGATGTAGTCTTCATTTTCCATTTTTCCATCCTACTTTCTGGAGAGATGATGTGATGATGAGTCTCTAGCAGCCACATTGAACCATGAGGAAGGGGGTCTAGAGATGGTGGTTTCAAGGGTTTAAAGAAACCAAAGTCACAGACCTCCAGAGTTTACAATTTCTGGGGTTCCCAAATGGCACATAACTTTATTAGTTTAGAAAGTTCCTTCTTTTAGAGGAGTCTGGGGCAAGTTCCTCAGTTAAAGGACATGTGTAGGTCATCACCCAAATTCTCATACAAAATCATTCTGCTTACTCTCTAAAAGGCAGGCAGGTTTCTTGCAAGCCTCTTCTTACCACAGAGTGAGGTACGGCTTCTATAGAAGAATTTTATAAGATTTTCTAGAAGAATTTTAATTCCAGAGTCCAGTCTGAAAAAAGAAATCCCAAGATCCTCTCTGTCGCTTCTCTTAGAAGAGTTCTTGATTTTTCAGTGCCTGGGTCTAAGAGGTGCAGTGATCATCATGCAAACCCTACTCTGAGTGGCCTGCAAGAACATTCAAGAACTCTTACTCAGCCCCCTTTCCTGCCCCCTCCCCTCCACATACATGCACCTTCAATACATCTGGAGCTCTTTAACAGCATTTCTATTCTACCTTTACTCAAAGCATAATCACAATAAAAGCATGCAAGCTCTTATTTCAATAAATCAGTATCCAACTAATTCCCCCGTTCAGCACCCTTCAACGGTCTTAGCTTAATTACTTTCACTGAGTCCTTGTCTACCTCAAATACTTTTCTCTTAAGCCCCCATTTTTTGTCTTCATAGTACTTACCCCAATTTGCAATTGTGTATTTATTGTTCAAGCTCAACTCATACACATACTACCTTGTGTATTTCATGTAGATGGGAAGTCGAGGTATGTTGTTCACCACCTGACCCTGGTTGTTAGCACTATGCCTGGCACATTGTTGGAGCTTAGTAACCACTTTCCAGGAAACAAATTTTTTAATTCATTTAAAACGCTTTAACACACTGATATTTATTTCCACCATTAATGCGTATCTTTAGTGTTGACACTGAAGTGAACTTACAAATGAGAGCCAAGTGTCCCAAATAATTATTTGATTATTTTCATATTTGAAACCATCTGGCTGAGCCTATCCTAGCCTTCGTTCAGTTTCCTATTAGAATAAGATAATTGTTTGAATATCATTCTTTTTTAAATGTTTCTTGGGGAAGGAAGAGAGAGCTGTGTACTCAGCATAATAAATAAAACTTCAATCCCTTGTTAAGGAAAATAAGGCTGAGGATTTTTTATAACAGTGTTGGGTCATGGAAATAAAAATGCCACAAGCCCTTGCCCTTGACATTTACTTAAAAAAAAAAAAAAAAAGAACAAGTGCAGGTCTATTCTTACATAGCCTCCTAATGGGCTATTTAGGGATAGATGGGTGGGGTATGGCTCTAAATTCTATGGTTGACCAGGTGTCCAAGCTGCATCGTGCACTAGCTACCCCACAGTTACTAGCACAGGCAGAATGCAGAGCCGTGGAAACATGGAGCTTCCTCAGCCTAACCAATATTTTGTTCTTAAGGTCCCACGCTAGATATAAGATGCAGTTTTGCTGATAGTATGAGTTTAGTGAGAAAAGGTACCCACCAAGATATTCCTTAAGTCCATGTTCTATGACTATGTCACCTCATTTTTTCCCTTACGCCAAAGATAATTCCCTGAGATACAAGGGCCATCCCGTCAGGATTAGCTGCACAAGGACATCTCTCGGGGAGTGTTGTTTTCAACATTGCAAACATGGAATTCTACCACAGCAGCACTGAACTCCATGACATCATTTTTCCTTGCAGAGAGAGATATAACATCTCCACATATCCAGGCAGAAGTCTTTCCAATATTTTGTCATTTTTTAAGAACTATTTTTTCCCCCTGTATCATCTAGTAACCCTCTAGTTTAGGCTATTTTTATATTTCCCAATCACTTAAAAACAAAGTTCTATTATCCTTTCCTTTCCTCATCTGACTTCACTGAAATTGTCCTTTTTCCCACCCAACCCTCCACCCCAAAAAGACCATATCTGAGACCTTTCTTTGGCTTCAAATGTAAACACACACACATCCTTAGGAACAAATGAGGGGAAATATGATAAAATTGTTCTGCACATTTTTCTGAACCACAGAAGAGCAAACTGGCCTTAAAAAGAAAACCTAGCTCCAGTGAGAGTAGTTTAGTCAAAGATCAACCAGCGTTAACTGATTCAATCCTCACCCGTGAAAACGAAGGCCAGAACGATTAAGGTTAGACTGCAAGGGAGGTGACAGGGATGCTGACTACCTGCCAAGATTCCCAGAAGTCACAGAGCTGCTTTGTTCAGACCCTCTGGTTCTTCGGGATGGGACAGGGATACCTCCAGGGGAGGCTGACAAGCTCCTCTCTCGGAAGGACTTGCTTCCTGGCTGAACTCAACAACGAAGCTGTTCCCAGGTGCGATCCTAGCCAGATGGGAGCACTCTCAGGTGAAGGTGAAGGAGCTGTGGGAAAGGCCTCAGACGGATGCGCCAACAGCGCTTAAACACATCAGCACGGAGAAAAGACATCGCTTCGCACCCATCTTTGGAAAATAAAACAGGCCACACGGGTCTTGGCTCAAACTCTCTGGGGAATGTAAAGTATGGAATAGTGCACCTTCTCCATTAGATAATGTTAAAAGCACACACAGACTATGCATTTATTCAGTCCCACTGTGCAACAGGCACTGGGGAGAAAACTGTAATGAGAGAGCCGTGGTCCTGAAGATCGTAAACATAATATTCTGGTACCTGCCTTCTTTAAACAAGCATATGATAATGAATCAGCAAGCTTTAAAAAAATTAAAACCTTCTCACCTACCTATTGGCCACTTGGCCCTATGAAAGTTCAGCGGAGTGACTGTGGGCTGTGGCAGTGACAACAGGAGACAGAAACCAGATTCTAGCAATCCTGAACCACAAACAACTCCAATGCCTACGTTAGCAACGTGAGGTCTGAAGGCAGCAGGCAAAGGTGAGGAGCCTGATACTTCTCACCTGAGGGCCTCCATAGCGCACCTCCTTGGTCTCCTGCTCCCCGCCAACGTTACACCCCACACGTGGTGTGTCCAAGTGAGGAGAGCCCCTAGGTCCTGCAGCTGAAAAAGACCAGCCATGGGAGTCGTCTAGGGACCCACAGCTTCAGAAATCCACATCCTGTCCGCACCTACAGGGAAATGGGGTGGGGGAATGGGAGATTTCTGCAGTCAGAGGAACAGGATGCTTAGTCCTTACAGGAGTTGTTAAACCTGGTCCCGATGTGGGAAGCAACATAAGGATCAGACAACAAGGGTTGCAGAGTCAGACAGCCTGGGTTTGAATCCTGACTCTAACAAGTTCTTACTGACTAGGTGACTCTGGACATGCTCCCTGATTCCTGAAAGCCCCAATTTCCTCAACTACAGATTTGCGGTATCTAAAGATATAGATATTCATAAAAGTTGAGAAACGGTGCCTAAGTCCTCCTCTCTTAGAGCCTCAATTTTCTCATCTGTAAATGGGGATGATAACAGTACTTACTTCTAAGAGATTTATGCAGACACAGACTTTTTAACCCAGCACCTAGCACACAGTAAGTACTCAGTAAGTATCAGCTTTTTTCATCATGAGCCTCAGTTTCATTACCATCATCATCACCACCATGGTACTCCTAACTGTAACACTCTTAAATTTCAGAATGATTCAAAGCAAAAAGAGAAGCTGGCAGGCTGATTTCCAGGAGCTGCCTGGTCCCACCTAGCACTGACTGCCACCCACAGAATCACAGCCAGATGTCTGCATCACGGCTCCATTGTCATGCATCAGCGGAGAGCAGGGGGCCAAGGGCTCCAGTCGCTGGGAACACACGTCCCACCCTACCCCTTCCTGGTGACCAGAGCTCAGGCTTGCATTTGGAGCTCCCTTGATGCAAACTCGGTTTCCGGGGAGATGCTGGGGCAAGAAGTACCCGCTCAACCTCCTATTCCGCTTCCCCTTTCCCCAAATCTGTGGGACCTCTCTGTGCTCCTACCACATGACAACCTTGTGTCACAGCAGCCCTTGCATACAAACAGGCCAGATTATTTAAATGTCCTTGTGAGAAAGACGCTGCCTGCTCTAATTTACATATCCATTCAGACCCCTACTCCTTTCTCCACCGAGCCAGCAAAGGTTTTCTTCCTCTTCCTCAGGTCTCCAGGCAATGCTGGAGAAGCATGTGCAAAGTTACATCTTCGCTGTGGTAAAAAGACGTAAGTCTCATGGGGTCCCTAAAAGGTGGAGAATTTGAACGACTATATAACTTATGGCACATGTTCACCTGTCATTACATTGCAAATGTCATATATTACTGGCCGCTAAATGCTAGATTCTCTCAAAGACTACTCATAAATTTTCCCCACTGCCAAACAATACAACATCTTTCAGTCTTGGAGAGCTAAGGGATCCTCGGTGCTTTTAATCTTCAACATCAGGTCCCAGTTGAATAAGAAAACAGCTCTATATGGACAGGGGAAATGACCCAAAATGAGGAACTGATCCCTCCCAGCACTAGTTCCCACTCCTGTGAAATACGGATTAGGTCACAAATAAGATTATATTCAGCACCAAGCCCCAGAGGCATGCTATGATTAAAGTTAAAGGGGTCCAGAGACCTCTCGAGTTGAGAAGCAAGCAAGGCTGAGTTGGGTTGAAATTTCCAACCCCTCCTCAAAGACCTGGCAACCTATTCCAAATCATAACTGAAACCAAGTTGAAGGGACATCTGTTTCTCCAGAAAGTGTTTGGCACTGCAAAGAAGAACTACAGATTAGAACAGACAAATATTGTTGTGGGCAGAGAGGCAAAGGGTGGGGGTGGGGGGGGTCCTGATTACTAAAAAAAAATTAGAATCATCTACCTGCTAACAAACTCCTGTAAGTCAGTAAATATCATCAGGGGAAAAAAGGAAAGAAAGGAAGGAAGGGAAACAGAGGGGGGGATTTCTCCTTCTTCCCAGCAGGCGCAGGTACAACTTTAGTGAACAAAACACTGCTGTATTTGAGATGAATATTCAGACAGCCACTATTTGTCTAATAACCTAACTACTGGGTCGTCTGCCAGAGGAGAGGCATTGAGCACTCTGCCTAGTGGTTTGTAACAAAGATTCTGCATTAAACTTAAATTTTCAACACAGTATTGAGGAATGATTTTCTAAGCATTAATGGACTACCAGGATCATTTTATGAGTACACATTACTGGTTTTGCTCTGATCCCTAAATCTCTTTGAATGTAAGTTAGCAGAGCATCTACTTAAGTTCTAGGCCAGGTGTTCAGAGCTAACAAGGTAAATAATGGCATGAGATCGGTAGGTGATTGAATTACACTTTTACGGGAAGAAACTCAGGGTCCTGAAGATTTTCTTTCAAAACAGCTGTAGGAAGACGACAATAATAGCATAATAGGAGTGTTAATCATGTTCGTAGTGATGATGGTCGTGGTTCTAGCAGTAGTAATGGAGATAATGCCAACCACTAGTTACTCGGCACTTCCTAATAGTGGGTACCGTTCTAAGCATTTAAAAACTATTAACTTATCTAATTCTCACACACTCACACTAGAGATAGGCAAGCTATTATTAGTGCCCCTGTTTTACAGATGCTTTCCACAATATATTTTAACAAATAGAGCTAGCTTTCAAAGACAATGTTTAGAACCAAAAGGAGAGGAAACGCGGCCTAAGGTCACGCAGCTAGAGGGCAAGAGACCCAGGATTCAAACCCAGACTCCCCAGCTCCGAAGTCTGACCTCTTAATCCCAGTGCTGTCCTGGCTGCCCCTTTGTTTAGGAAGGCCTTCTACAAAAGGAATCTGGAAGGAAGTTAGGCTCCTGCCTGCTGGTAGCCACACTTAATACTGGAAGTTTGCTGCTTCCTTCAGGGGTGCCCTAAACCCACATGAACACATGCAGCTATAAAAAGAGGCACCGCCTTACGGAGCTGTTCCCACATGGTCTGTGACCCCCATCAGGGTTTTCACCTTTGCCAGCTAAGGCAGAAACTGGGGGTGGGCTGAGGTGGCAGCATCAGTTCCCAGGCCACCATTTCCTGCCAGTAACCCGGCCCTCCAACAGCCCCGGCTGAAGGCTGAGAAATTCCTCACTAACAAGTGATCTCATGGAGCTTGTTCCTCAAGTCTTTATTAAGAATGAACCTTTTCTCGCCGACCCATGACTCAAGGAAGACCAAGGACTGAGGAGGAGAGACAAGCTGCAAAGTTTGTTTATTAACCTGCTGCACCCAAGGGAACATTTTTCTGAAAGGGTGAAATTCCTGACTACTCAAGGGGGGGGAGGGGCGCCTGTGGGAAATTTAATCACCGACGGAACAAAAGTGAAAAACAAAGCCCTACCAATGAGGATGTCGCTGAAGACAATGGGGCCCCTAAAGGAGATGCAATTGTCTCGAGATAACGATCCATCCAGGAATTCAGCTCGCTCCGAGTGCTACATTATTGCTATATTAGCCGAGGAATCTTTGTTCACCGGGCAACTGCGTGCAAAACCATCTGTTACTGCTCCCGGGTTCCCCGGGTTTGTAGACGCGGCATTTACATTTCAAGAGGAACCTCCGCGAAGGAAAGGGGGAGGTCACTATCTCTCCCTGGAGCAAATACCTTTTTATACAGCCTGGGAGGGGAAGCTCTCCTTTCCCAGAAACCGAACTCCGCAATTGAAAGGAGATAGGCCGCTTCAATAATGCACGCGCAGAGCGGAGCGCCTGGTCCTAAAGGCACGCGCGCCCCTCGGTTTTCGCAGGCTCAAACTTGCATACTGGTAAGGTAGGACGAATAATGCCAGACCGTCTACAGGGCCTAATGGGGCTCTGCTTTCCTAAGGAAGCCCTTCTTTTTTTAAAACCAGTGGAACCAAGACAAAAGCTGATATCCTGCCCTGCATAATAAATATGTAGCCTAATGTACACCACCACTTAAAAACAGACCGTGGTCCTCTGGGCTGAAGGAGACGGTTTAGATCTCCACCTAGGTGGGGACTATAATTGTGTATATATACACGTGACAACATTCCTGGAGATGTGCACTTAAGATTTGTGCACTTTCCTGGGGCTCCTGAGTGGCTCAGTCCGTTAGGCGTCTGACTTCGGCTTAGGTCATGATCTCACAGTTCCTGAGTTCGAGCCCTGCATCAGGCTCTGTGCTGACAGCTCGGAACCTGGAGCCTGCTTCGGATTCTGTGTCTCCTTCTCTCTCTGCCCCTCCCCCACTTGTGCTCTGTCTCTCAAAAATAAATAAAAAACGTAAAAAATTTAATAAAAAAAAGATTTGTGCACTTTCCTGCATGTAATTTATACTACAACACATTTTTTTTAAGTAGGCTATATCAATGTTAGATTAAGGATATTGAAGATAAACCACTTGCCTTCAAGAATTGCAAGATTGCCCTGCCCTGATACCCTCCCCTTACCTACTCTCCACATCCAAAATCTCGCCTGAGAATTTTAAAGTTCAAGAACATGAAAAATACAGTTCTCCAACTCTCAAGAAGCCAGCGAACACGGATACGTCTCCTGTGTGCCCTGGGGGCAGCACAGACAGCACCATCGCGCCCCAAGCCTTTCCAGCCACATACCAAAAATTAAAAGCCCGAGTCGTCTTCTCATCTGATCATGAGCCATCACATTAAGAGAGAGATGATTGGGGTTTTTATCAAAAAAGCCTCGAGTTTATTCTTCTGTTTCTTTAGTCCTATTTTTAAATAGATGTTTCTAAACTCTGCCTAACAATCCTGCGGGCGGCGGGTTAACCCAGTGAGGTGGAGGTCCCTTGCTGGAGCATTAGGGCAGCCTTAAATGAGGGTGGTTTCTGCAGGCAGCTCAGCAGGTTCAAATCTGTACCATGTAGCGCTGTTACCCCAGCAGCCTCTTGAGAACTGTTGTGCCACAGGGGATGTCACTGAGTGACAAGCTGGGTAGGAACAGGCTTCACCATTGCTGGGCCAATGACTTAGCGGTACCTTTCTTCCTTTGAACTACCGGCAAGGAGGGCTGCCTGTCACTGAGAAAAAGGGTCAAATTTGCCTTCCGCTAAGCCTTCAGAAAGGTGGTCCAGAGAAACAGAGGCTCAGTGCACGGATCGCAGGGGGTCACCTTTCCCCCCTCGCGCCCTCCAAGCGTCCTGATCCCCGGCAGACACGTCATTTCGAGAGCGCAGGGCCACCAAACTGCATCTACAGATAGACATCGAGAATCAGGATCACCCGGCGAGCGCTTCCCGGACTGAGCCGAGAGCTCCAGTGATTTCCCTGGCCTGCCACCGAGTCATTTAAGAAGTGAAATATGCAGCGGGGCCGGGTACCCGGCCCCTGGGAGCCCGCCCCACCGCCTCTGGCATGGAGCGGGAGCTGCCAATGGCTAGGCAGCGTCTATGCGGATGGCGCGCTCGCAGGTGGGTCTTGCAGGCTGCCGGCCCTGTGCGCTATGCCAGGCTCACACCTGACCCACTGCCAGGAACACAGCCAGAAGCTCCGGTGGGTACGCGCTTCCGTGGAGACACTGCCAACTCCGCTCGGGAGTAGCTGAGGGGGGGGCGGGGGGCGTCAAGAGGCAGAAGGTAGGACGGTGAGCAGGACCCCCTGAAATGCGGCGCCCGCAGCACTCTGGGTCTCGCGCTTCCTGCGCCTTTGCGGCGCCTCTGCGGGCACAGCGCTTCCCTTGGCCCCGCGTGGAAGCGGCGGGAGCTGAGATTTGCGCGGCTGGCAGGCAGGAGGGATGGAGGCGCAGGAGCCCGATTCCTGCTATCCACGCGCGCAGCTAGACTGCAGCGTCCCTTATTCGCGCCCACCCTCGCCCGAGACCCGTGCCAGGCATCGCAGCTCGCCCGAGGCCCCGGGCGGGTGACCCGGAGCAGCTGGCAAAAGAAAGTGGGGGGGGTGGGGTGGGGGGGGAGGCGAGACTGGACCTGTCGTCCGTGTGTGCGGGGAGGTGGCTTCGGACGCCCCTGCAAGGCCTCCCGCCAGTCCCGAGCACCTACCTCGATCCACTTCTGCGCCTCGGAGAAAGCGGGCTCGGGGGGCGGCTCCGGCTGCAGAGGCTGAAGAGCTTCCAGACCCAGGGCGGGACAAGCCATTTGCGAAGCCCCGCGTGCACTCGAGCGCTGGGCCGCTGGGATGAGGACGGCCGCCGCCACCGCTGCCGCCGCAGGAGCGCGCTCCCCGCCCCTTCCCGCCCGCCCGCTCGCTCGCTCGCTCTCCCCTCCCCTGTCCGCCCCGCCCCCGCCCGGCGCAGGTCCCGGAGGAGAGCGGCGCGCTGCCGGAGGACGCCGCGGCAGCTGTTCCCCGCGCCGCCCGGGCTCCGCCGCGCCCTGAGTCCCCGGCGGGAGCGAGCGCGGAGGCGCCGGGAGCTCCCTCTCTCCCCACCTTCTCGGGCGGCTCGCCCCCCCTCCGGGGGGAGGGTGTCAGCTACCGACTAAAAATAACCACGAGGGAGCACTGGGTGTCTCCCTCCCTGCCCGCAACGGGGCCTGGAGAGGGACTCGGCCAGCCGCCCCGCACGTCCCCGCGCCGGGCCCGCTGCGGACGGGCGGGTCTGGCGGCACCTGGGAGACGCGTGCCCACCGTGACGCACACGTCCCCGAGCGAGCCGGCGCGGCCGCAGCGGGGCAGGAGGACGCTCGGGCAGTGGCCTGGCCGCACCTGCCGTCCTTCCCGGCCGCGGAAGTGGGGGCAAGGGGTGCGGCCTCGGTCCTGGCGCTCCGGAGTGTTCACTCACCCGATCCTTTTGTACGAAAAAGGAAAAACGACCCCTATAAGCCTTTTCTCTTCAAGAGAGCTATTTGTGACCCAGTCTTTGGATTCATTCAACCCATATTTACTGTGCGCCTGCTATGTATCAGACACTGAGGTTGGCGCTGGGGACCCAGAGATGAAAAAAGAAAGAAAAATTAAAAACTCCGAAATCTATGCCCTCTAAGATAACTACATTCTAGAGGGAATGGGGGGAGGGACAATAAACGTGTAAAACAAAATAATTGTGGAGAGTCATGTATGTTAAGAAGGTAAAAGAGAAGATAAACGCTGACCTGGGTAGAGAGAGCGTTGGCTAACTTCTGATTACCTCTCCATCCTCCATCTGAGAGGCTGATCCGATCTGGGTGTCCAGGTTCCGTGAATGGGAGGGAGGCAGGAGGTGGGGCGGGGCGGGGGGTGGGGGTGGAGGAGAGGGAGGAGGAGTGTTTAAGCTGCCCCTTACCGCAGAAGCAGGTGGGCTGCACCAATCCCCTGAGGACCACAGCTCTGTCTGGGGCCCGTCCTTGGGTTCTCCAAAGTTCCCTGCCTCCTCTTGTGCCATCCTACTTCCCCAGGCCAGGCGGTGGTAGAGGCCTCCCCATCTTATTGTGGTTTCCCCACCCTGCCCAATTCCTCCTAATGGTGTCCTAATAAACTCCCTCAGCCAGTCTCCTGAAGCATGCCTTCTGTTTTGCTTGAGAGCCCAACGGATGATCCTGGAAGGTTTTTCTGACGAGATGAGGTGATGAGGGGACGTGAATGGGAGAGATGTTCACCACGCAGCAATCTGGGGAAACGTTTCCAGACGCATACACAGTCTTTGAGATAGGAATGAGCCTGGTGGGGGTCAAGGAGCCCACAGAAGGCCAGCATGACTGGAGTGTGCTGGGGAAGGGACCGAGTGGGAGTGACAACATGGGAGACGCAGGCCAGGCCACACTTGGGGTGGGGAAGGGGGAGGTGAGGTCAGGCCATGGTGGGGTTTTACTGCATGGGCATCCACAGGTGAGCCCAGGGCTGGTACATAAGAACTCAATAGTCTTAGCTAACTTTAAGCAAATGGATTCACATTTTAGAACGGCTGATGGCAAGAGGGGTTGGACAGGGCAGGAAATCCATGAACGTCTCAGCAGCTAAGTCTCTGTTCCCCGTTCAGAGTCCAAGTTTAGTTTTTGCCCAATTCTGCTGCTTTAATAGGGGAATGGAACAAAAAGCAGGCCTGAAATTCCACCATTACCGGCTTTAGAGTCAGACAACTTTCAGTTTATTTACTTTTAAAACACTTATATGGCACTCACATTGTGCCAGGCACTGTTCTAAGTGCATTACAAATAATTGACTAACTCATTCCCTATTCCAACCATGTAAGATAGACTATTATCAACCCTGTAAGGAACTAGGAGAAAGAAGGGGGGAGAGTCCCCACAGCTGGTGAGCACTGAAGCCCTGATTCAAGCCCAGACAGCCTGGTGCCAGATCTGCCTTTACCCACACACCGCCCTGCCTTGCCAGCCCCGGTCCAGACCCTGCCTCTTACAATGTGTGCCTCAGTTTCCTCATCTCCAATGAGGTTGGAATGGCAACATTTCCGCAGAATCATTGTGAGGAGCAAACAGGATTTCTGAATGCGAAAGGACCAAAGTTGGGGCTGGCAGATAGTGCTCGGTATAAGCCAGCTGACCATCCCTCCCCTCCCGCCTTCCAAAAAAGGAGGGAAGGATGATGTTACAAAGACGAGTAAAGAAGACAAGCTGAGGAAAGGGGCTGATAAAATATTGTCAGAGGATGACCTTGTCTCCACAAAGAACCAAGGGAAAGTAAATAATTCACAAACTGACTCGAACACGCTAACAGGAGTGTCGCTAGGAGGAGGGGAAACCACTGCCCCAGATGACATATCTGAGTCTGTTTGAAAATGCTTTCATTAAGATGAAATCTATCATATCTGTAAAAATCTGCTGCTGAAACTGACACTCAAACTAAAACATGGCTTTTTTTCTTTAAGTGAAAATACTTTGTCTTTCAAGGTTTATAATCACACAATAGCACCTACTTTTCCGGGACTCTGTTACCAATAAGAAATTCATGTAGATTAGCAAAGACCCAAGGACTTACAACCACAATAGAGTTCAAACCTAGTGCCATTATCAAGAATATCTACAAATTATTGTTAAACACCTACTATGTGTAACAGATTCAGAAGAATCCACAAGGGACACAGACCTTTTTCTTTAGGAGCTAATAATTTTGTTAATGAAACAACATTTGCATTTCTCTGCAATGTAATTTTCAAATATAAAAGTAATGTACACCCATTGGAGAGAATTTGAAAACTATAATGAAGAAACCAAATCCAGAAGAAACTCCACAATTCAACGATCGTCACTATTTGGAAGGTATGAAGCAACATTTTGGTTGGAAAAAATAACCATAAGACAAGGTACTCTATGATAAATGCCAAATGAAGGATAGTGTAGTGTATTCAAAGAACATGAAATTTTTAGTGATAGACTTATTGAGATATCATTCACCTACCATACAATCCACCCATTTAAAGTGTACATTTCAGTGTTTTTTAGTACATTCACTGAGCTGTGCAACAATCACAATTAATTTTGGAACATTTTGATCTCTCCAAAAAGACACCCATACTCTTCAGCTGTCATCTCCCAAATTTCCCGTGCCCCTGACAAACACTAATCTACTTTCTATCCTTATAAATTTGCCTATTCTGGCATTTTGTATAAACTGAATCACATAATACGTGGCCCTTTGTGTGCTTCTCTCACTTAGCATAATGTTTTCAAGGTTCATCCATGTAGCAACATGTATCAGTACTTCATTCCTTTTTACAGGCAAATAATATGCCATTGTAGGAGTATATCACATTTTGTATACCCAATCTTCTGTTGATAGACATTGGGTTATTTTCACTTTTTAGTTATTGTGAATAATGCTGCAATAAACATTCACGTACAAGTTTTTCTGTGGACATATGTTTTCATTTCTCTTGGATATATGCCAAGTGGAATCGCTGGGTCATATGACAATTCTATGTTTAACCTTTTGATAAACAACCAGGCTGTTTTTCCAGATGGCTGTACCATTTTGACGTTCCCACCAGCATCCCCACCTCCTTGTTAACACTTACTATTTTCTGATTTTTTGATTATAGTTATCTTAGTGGATGTGAAGTGGCATCTTATTGTGGCTTTAATTTGCATTTCCCTGATGACTAATTTTCCCTGATGCTCCTTTAATTGAGCATCTTTTCATGTTCATCTTCTTGGGAGAAGTGTCTATTCATATCTTTGTTCATTTTTTAATTGACTCATTTCTCTTTTTATCATTGAGTTATGAGAGTTCTTTATATATTCTAGATAGGAGTCCCTTACCAGATATATAATTTGCAAATGTTTTCTTCCATTCCATGTGTTGACTTTTCACTTTCTTGATCCTGTTCTTCGAAGCAGAAACATTTTTAATTTTAATGAAATCGAAGCTACCTTTTTTTCTTTTGTCGTTTGTGCTTTCGGAGTCATATCTAAGAAAGCGTTGCCTAATCGAGAGTCACGAAAATTTGTGCCTATGTTTCTTCTAACGACTTTGCAGTTGTCACTCTTATGTTTCGATCTTTAGTGTTTTTACTTATTTTTTATAGAAACCTATGGGTTTTGAGGTCACACAAATTGAGTGTGATAGTCGGGGTCTTCTGAGAAGCAGAACCAAGATGGAGTTAAAGGCGTAAGGATTTTTTTAGAGAAATGACTTCGAGAGAAAATGCTGAGGAAGCAGAGTACAATGTAAGCCTGACCTCAAGCCAAGAGAGGGAAGGAAGGTCGGGTAGTCATCTTGGGCTGCCTTTCACTCGGAGGAAGGTTCAGCAAGGAGGTCAGGGAGCCAGTCTGCTGCCAGAGGAGTCCCATGTCTGCCCCAGAAAAGCCTGCCTTAGTATCCCTGCCATATTTAGTAACAGCCTGAGAGCAGGGGAAAGTGGGGCTCAGCGCAAACGTGGCAATGGACCTCAGAGCACAGCAGCTGGGGCCATTGGCCAGCTAAGCTCCCTGAAGTGTGCGTTTTACAGTTGCCACACTAATGTTTGAATCCAGCCCTGTCACTCATTAATGTTACATGAGTGAAAATCTTGTTTAGTCTTCCTAGGTTTTCAGTTTTATTGATAAAGCATCTGCTTCCTTGCCTGACACTTAGAAGTCAATGGTTAATAATAACTTTGATGACGTCGTATATTAAAATATGTATATCTATTAATATATAAGATGAAGTAAATCAATTGGACAAAGACTAACTCTAAATTTCACTGTGCAAAACAGCTTGAAGATTTATGGTTGATGGTAAATAAGTGTGCAAATTGCTCCTTCTCCAAAGTCTGACTTTAACACCGCCTTTCTGGTGACTTCCTTAACAGCCAAGTCAAAATTAGTCACCTCTCCTTCTCTGTTCCCATAATGTAGTGATTCTCAACACAGGGAAATAAGTGTGAGGATATTTAAGGAGGGTTTTGAAAAATATTCTCAATTCATCATTGCTTTGACATTTAAAGCCATTTAAAAATAACATGAATAGGGGCACCTAGGTGGCTCAGTCGGTTAAGCATCTGACTCTTGGTCTTGGCTCAGGTCATGATCTCACAGCTCGTGAGTTCAAGCCCTAAGATCAGCTCTGTGCTGACAGTGCAGGACCTGCTTGGAATTCTGTCTCTCTCCCTCTCTGTGCCCTTCCCTTGCTCATGCTACCACCCGCCCCCCCAAGAATAAATAAATAAACTTAAAAAAAAAGTTTTAATATAAAAAATGAAAAGAACATAAATAGCAATTTCAATTTCCCACACTATGACAGACTAAATAACGTCTCTGCTACAAAATTCCTATTAATGCCACACAAAATAATATTCTTTCCATGAAGAGCTGAGCTCAAAAGAAACTAACAGAGGTTCCCCAGGAGGCAAAATGGAAAGGAAAGATAAAACCAGGGCAGTAGATTCATGATCTGACGCTTGACTGTCCCATGGAGAGCCATAGTGCATAGTAGCTGCTAGACTAGGAAACCTAGGGCTAGGACTGAAGTAATAGAAGTTGAGGCCTGGGGCCTGTGCCATGTGGAGAATGCAACTGAGCAGCAATGCCCCCCCCCACACACACACACATATGTGCACACACACATACACACACACACACACACACACACACACTGCTTCCACAGAGAGAGACTGCACTAGAACATATTCCATCACCAGAGAAGGAGACAATAAGGAAGCTGTTTTGTCTTGACTTTGGGTTGGGGGATGTGGGTGAGCCTCCCTGGAGAATGTGTAAACAAAAGCCTAATCCTCTTTATGGACAACATATACATGATCCAAGGGCCCTCAAGCCAAGAACCTAACTGGGAATTTGGTCTAGGACCTCTTGGACACCTAGAAGAAACAAATGTAAAATTCCTTTGGAAGACATGACTTCCATCCAATCCTCATGGGACTCTCACAGACAAACCCTGATAAAGATGAGTTTTCAGTTTAAAAGTACAATATACGGGGGCTCCTGGATGGCTCAGCTGGTTAAGCGTCCAAATTCAGCTCAGGTCATGATCTCACAGTCCATGAGTTCGAGCCCTGCATCAGGCTCTGTGCCAACAGCTCAGAGCCTGGAGCCTGCTTCAGATCCTGTGTCTCCCTCTCTCTGTGTCCCTCCCCCACTCACACTCTGTCTCTCTCTCTCTCTCAAAAATAAAACAAAAACATTTAAAAAATTTTTAAATAAAAGTACAAAATGCATGCAAAAATAATGTAATCTAAACAAAATTTTAAGAGACACAACAAAGAACCCAATTAAGTTTCCCAGAATTCATTTAATAGAGCTATCAGTAAATGTTATAAAATAAATTTTTAAGTGATTAAAGACATAGAATAATGAATCCAAACAGAAGAAAATAACAAGATACAGTAAAAAGGACACACAGATATGAACAGGTGTGAAAAGAACAACTAGAAAATTGTGGTGATACATTTAAAATGCAAAGGATGGGTTAGAGTATAGGTTAGACACAAGTGAAGACAAGATTCACGAACTGGAAGATAGATCATTGGAAATTATATGGAATGAAGCATAGGAAAATCAGAAAAAAATACTAAAGAATGGTTAAGAAAATACAAATTTCTCACAAAACAATTACTAGGAATTATAGAAGAAGAGAATGGAGACAATGAGGAGAAGTGATATTTCAAAAAAGAATGGCTAGAATTTTTTAGAATTTATGAAACATATGAATCATTAGATTCAAACAGCATGAGTCCAGAAAAATGTATTACACTTATTTAAAAGAGACATTGTTTAATTACAATGATAAATACTTGGATGGCTGCTTCTTTGTGCCTCTACAACAGCATGTATAATACTATACTGTGGTTAGATGTATAGTAGGAATCAGTCCTTTCCTTTGACACTGAACTGCCATGGCTTGGCACCAAGTAAGTGCTGAATAGATGCATGGATGGATGGATGGATGGATGAGTGAGTGAATGAATGAATGACAATGGCCAAATGTCCAATGAATAGTTTGAGCCAGACTATAGTGAAGATCAATTACACGTCTAACATATTCATTTTTAATCGTTTTAATTTTTCAACTATATTTGTTTCACAAAATTTTAAGATTTTGTAAGAGAAATGCAAGTAAAAACTATACTATATAACACTTCTGAACTATGGATCTTCTGGGTAGTAAGAGATTCCTTAAAAGTCATATCATTCTTCAAGTCTGAAAATGTTTATTTCTTTCAAAGTTTTTTCCCTTCCATTTTCTTCTGGGACTCCTATTTTTTGGAGCTGTTCCTCTTGATGGTCCCCTGTGCCTCATCTTTTCTCTTCTTTTCTCCATCTCTTTGTCTTTCCACTTGATGTTCTGGGCAACCTCAACCTTCCTCAACTTTCCTCAACCTTCATTTCTAGTCTCTCTGTTAAATTTCTTAATTTTAATAACTCTAATTTTATTACTAAGAGTTTGCTTGTGTTGAGTATTGCTTTTTCTTGGCAAAATATTCTCATGGATACAGAAACTCTTCAAACCTGAGAATATTAGAAATTTTCATTTTTTTGAGGTGACGGAAATGTTTTACATCTTCATGGATGGTGATTATACAGTTATGTAAATAGGTAAAAATTTAATCTATACATTTAAGGTTTGTGCATTTTACTCTCCGTAAATTCTTCTCTAAAAAAACTGACTTTGCTGTTATGGGGGAATAAGAATAGGGTAGATCTGGGTTTTACTCATCCTGGACCTTTTACAAATTACAAATACAAAATTGGCTTTGAACATGAATATTTATTTAGAATGATAAAAGAAATAAAACAAATTACAAATTTTAAGAGGCTATCAAATACCATAACCATTACAAAATCCAGAAAAATAAAATTATTTTTGTTAATTGACTGCCTGACACATCTCTGTAAGGCTTTTTCCTACCTTTTTGGGGGTTATCCTCTTTGATTACTTCCTCATATGATATTTAGTATAATCATTTTCTGTAGAGAGAAGAGACAGAGAGAGATGCAGTCTTATATCTTGCATGTAAATTGACATTTGGTTTGTTTTTTTTCACTGAACTTTTCCTTTATTAGACTTTATATACTCATAAGAGGAATAAATAAAATAACAAAAATCACAACATACATTACAGAAAGGACAAAAGTAATAGATTAATATTTTAGTTGCATTACTGTATTTAGTTATATTACTATAAAATGGGGGGAGAAAACACATGAAAAATTGATTCCAAAAAAGAAACTCGCGAAGTTCAGAGGTTGATTTTCATGAAGAATAACAGCATTAAAATAACTCAAGTTCTATTTCTTCATATTTACAATTGTCATGCTATCATTGTTTATTTAGAAGCTGCTGGTTTACATGCAGAGTACATGTTATCACTGGCATTAGAGACACCTGTGTTTACGGTAAATTGGAATAATTCCGAGCCATTATGAGCTTACTCTCAAAAACAAAAACAAAAACAAAAACAAAAACAAAAACAAAAACAAAACAAAACACATGACCGCATCAGTGTGTGTCTGAGGTTAACTGTATAACTGGGAGTTTTTCGGACATAACTCCCTCCCCCCCAAAAAATACATAACTCCCATGTAGTATATAATGCTGATTAAAGAACAATAATACAAGATGAACTAATTTAAGCCCTGTACATATATTAGGTTGTAAAAACTCAACAGTGACAGCACTAATTGTTTAGGACTTAGACCAGTAAATGATTTTGTAGAAGAGGAGTATTTTATCACTAACAGTGGCACGCGTGGCATTAATAAATTCTAGACTTTTGTTATTGTTCAGAAAGTTTCTTTCAGCTGCAACAGTTCATTTTTGACAACATGATGTAAATTTTCAAGATTATTATCAAATTTGGGAAAACTTCTAATTTTTTTGTACAAGTTATGAGATTTTAAGCCTTTCAAGTTTCCTGTAAGTTACAGTCACTGTAGTAATGACCCATCTTAAATGCTCTTTGAATCAACTGGTCTCATTAACCATTTTGTCATCGGTGTTACTGTGGTAATCATGTATTAATTTTTTTTATTTAAAAAAAAAATTTTTAACGTTTATTTTTGAGACAGAGAGAGACAGAGCATGAACGGGGGGAGGGTCAGAGAGAGGGAGACACAGAATCTGAAACAGGCTCCAGGCTCTGAGCTGTCAGCACAGAGCCCGACGTGGGGCTCGAACTCACGGACCGCGAGATCGTGACCTGAGCCGAAGTCGGCCGCCTAACCGACTGAGCCACCCAGGCACCCCTCGCGTATTGATTTTTATGTTACCTTTGTCATCAGTGTTTCATGAACTTCAGATAGGAATTTAATCATAGAAATTCTGATAAATTCCGTATCACGCAATTCCCATAAGAATACAGTGTGTTTATAATTGTATGCATTGCATTATCAAGACTATTTCCCATAGGCTAGAACTTCCAATTTGTCTAGAACATATTGAAAGCCAAATCCTCCATTTATAACTTTACCTGTCTGATGATGGAAAGAATTTTCCACAGGCTAGATCCTGGCTCTACTTAATTTTGTTTCTCTCCCACACCCACATCCCAGGACGCCAGGAGCCATACTCCTGCCTCAATCCAGCCTCTGAGCTGGCCCCTTGTATCCTGGAGCTGACACATTGTAGATTGACATAGTGGGCAGTAAGAATATTACTAGAAGTTATTCCTACTCCAGGACAACTGGCAGTAACACACCCATACACAAAACTGTGACCCACATATATCCCACTGAATCCATAATTAATGTATCCCCAACTCTATTCCCCTTACCCACACCTCAAAAATACCTGTAGCCATCTCATCATCCATCAACAGGAGGGAAATTACGATGGAGGGCAAGTTTGAGTGGAAACAGACAGCAGTCTTAACCACTGCAATGAAAATATCTTTTACAAATGTTACAAAAAGTTTACAGAAATATATGGCAATGTGAATATTCTGCAGGCTCACTCCAGGGCCTTGGAAGAGGCTAAATAAATAACTGAGGGGACACGAAGCTTAAATTCCCTTAGTTTCCAGGTTAATCCACCTCTGGGTGAAAGACACAAGTGAAATGAACCCTCTTCAGTCTTTAATTCAGAAAAGCATAGTACTCTCCAGAGTTAGTTATTCCTCACATGTTGAGTGCCTGGAAGTTCAGACAAAATACATATTAATGATATATTTTATTCCTTAAAAAAAAAACCCACACGGACAGAAAAAATACATTTGTTTGAGTTTTGAATTCCTTAAAGTAAAATAAGATTAAAGCAATGATTTCTGCATGGCATGGGCTCACTTAGTAAAGAACACAGTTTTTGTGCTGGAGACAACTAAAGCTTATTAATGATTTTCAGATTTCAGCAATTAGATGCTTACACTTTCTTTCTTGTGTCTGATACTCATAGACACTTTAACCCATTTAAGCATGTCCCTGAGTATCATTTATTATCTGGTTATTAGCTAAAGTTAAAGCACGCTAGGAGGGAAAACTAAATATACACTGGGAGAATGGTAGAATAGTACAGTCATTTCTAAAACTATGCTGATAGGGAGCCTGTTTCCTATTCAGTTCAAATGCCAGGCAGTATGGCTGCTTCCTCTGTTCCCATGGAAACCTTGGCCTTGCTGAAGTTCAAGTTAATTTCTTACTGCCATCTGCCTGTTGAGCTACAGGGCTTTCTCCAGCTGATATCATGCAGAGGCCTGTTAGGAGAATGAAGTTTACTTAGGAACTCCCTGGGCTATCTCCACAGGGGTCAAGATTGAAAACAGAGTCAGCTGAACCCAAACGCAGAATTAGCTGAAGGATGAAAAGAGTTAAAAAATACTGTGTGCAGTTTTTTTTTTTTAATTAACCTATGTATAATGCAAATTAACTAGATGGGCTATTAAAAATAGTTCACATTACACTGGACAAAGTTTGTGTAATGTTTTATCAGTCCTTTAAACTCTAAAATTGCCGCATTTCTATGTGCTTCTTGAAAATGCTAATGATATCTCAAATCAAAGGTCACAAACTGGTGACCCGTGAATCAGTTCTGGCCTGCAGACATGGTTTTTTGGCCTGCAGAGTGTTTCAAAACAATGCTTGAATTACTTACCAGCTTCTAGAAATTCAGAAACTTCATGGGGAGGAAAAACAAAAACAAAAACAAAACAAAACTCTAGATTTCCAACTTCTCTTGAAAACATGGAAGATGTGGCTGGCTCTGCATTACTGTCAAAGCCAGGGCTCAGCAGCTGTCCCCTGGGAGGGGCGTGGAGCTCCCATTTGCCGCAACCCCTGTCACTCTTGATCCTTTCACTTTAGCCTGCTTCATTCATTAGTAGTCGCTGCTTGGCCTCTACAGTATTTGCATTGACAATGTCTGCCTTAAATTCATGTAACGCTCACTTCCTAAAAAGTCATACATAAACTCAATCACGTTCTAGCTCGCCGAAGACATTATTTTCACCAGCCCGACAGAAAGCAGCAAAAGAATCAGTCATAGTCACTAATCATCAGTTATATTAACCACTTCTTTTGCCTCTCTAGCACTAATTCTCTGGCATAAATTACTTGATTTCAATAATTCGCAGTGCTGCCCACCAAGTATCAGCAAAGCAGAAGACTGTAAGCATGTCAGCCTTTCTGTTCTCCACCTAAGAATATTTATTAACAATAATCACCTGTATTTGTTGTTTGCTTACTAAGTGGCAGGCACTGTGCTTTAAAATAATTCCGTATCAAGTCACTATAATCCTTCCCATTTTGTAGATGAGAACACTGAGGTTGTTCAATAACTTGCCCAAAGTCATATTGTTAGTAAATAACAAATTCCAGCTTTACTCGATTCTTTCTGATTCTAGAGGTTGCACATTAAACCACTCCTGCTCATTAATCTTCATCTTAGTGAAGTATATTCACCAAAAGCTTAAACTATTTCTTTTTGTTTTTCAATGTTTATTTATTTTTGACAGAGGGAGAGACAGAGCATGAGCAGGGGAGGGGCAGAATCTGAAGCAGGCTCCAGGCTCCGAGCTGTCAGCACAGAGCCCGATGCAGGTCTCGAACTCGCAGACCAGGGGATCATGACCTGAGCCGAGGTCAGACGCTCAACCGACTGAGCCACCCAGGCGCCCTAAGGCTTAAACTATTTATGTACTTCTAAATCTGTTTTAGGACATGTTTGGAAAAAAAGAAGCCTATAACACAGTCCTTTCCTTCAAGAAATACAGTATTTCAATGAGAAGAATAATTGTTTTAGCAGGTTTTATTGTCGACACTGCCCACAAACGAATAAATACGCAGTTACCTACAGCGTGATAAATGTTAATTTGGAGGGAACTAGAACTGTGATTATACGTAGAATCGAAGAAGGAGTTAACCGGAAGAAAAAGTGTGCACAAAGACATTTGCAAGTACACGAGAGTATGGTCCTTTGAGAAAGTTGAAAACAGTGGGCATAAACAAAGAACAAGAACAGGCGTCTCACAAAAGGATTAGTGCAATTGGCCAATCCTAGCATAAGATAATACTCTGAAACAGTAGCACGTATTTTTCACTGGGGAATTGCTTTCTTCCTTTGCCCTTCCTTCCCTGCATTTCAACAGCTGGGTGTTCCACACTGCCCTAGGGACATGGTGGCCCTACCAGGCAGATGGAGCCTCTGACAGCCTCAGGATCTCTCCGGAGTGCCGGCCTGTCACAGAGAAGCACAATGCTACCTGTACCCAAAGGGAGCCTCAGATATGGCAAAGTGAGCTGTCAGCAATGAAAGCTCCTCTGGACATCTTGACATCTTGTTGTCCCTTAGCCTGCAGGGACAAATAGGTGATTAAGAATCAAAAGGATAGATGGCCATCTCATTCCAGTAGACACTAGTGTGGAAAAAATGGCATTGCCAGTCAGTTGGATTCCCCCAAAACACACACACCCAATGCTTTCAACCTCAGTGCCCTGGAATTTGGCTACAATCCCTGAGAAGAGTGAATGGGACTGAGGTTGTTTCCAGCCTTCCAGTGGAATGAGGACTGGAAGGCTGAGAAAAGAGGCTAAGTACAGAAAAATAAAGAAATAGTGGCTTTTTCACTCCTGCATTGTGGAAAGAGTGTCATATCTTTTAGAAATCATTAATAATCAGAGATACACAAATTATAACAAAATTCCATTTATTTTGCCTAACAGATTGATAAACATGAAATAGGCTGGTAATGATACGTTACTAAGAATGTAGGGGAACAGGCATTCACAAATACCATTGGTGGGAGAATAAACCAACATAAACAATCTTGACATTTTGGCACCAATTTTAAGGAAATCTTTGGACGTGCAAGTTAGTATATATAAAGAACGTTCATTTCAGTGTCACTTACAATAGTAAATACAGCAAAATATTCAATGGGGTAAATTATAATAAATTATTAAAATGAAACAATATAGGGGCGACTGGGTGGCTCATTCAGTTAAGCTTCTGACTTCAGCTCAGGTCATGATCTTGTGGTTCATGGGTTGGAGCCCTGTGTCGGGCTCCGTGCTGACTGTTCAGAGCCTGGAACCTGCTTCAGATTCTGTGTCTCCCTCTCTCTGCCCCTCCCCCACTCATGCTCTGTCTCTGTCTCTCTCTGTCAAAAATCAACATTTAAAAACATTTAAATGGACCAATATATAGCCATTAAAAATCACTGAGGATGTTCTATGCTTACTAACATATTCAATGCTTGTAATATATAGTGAAAGAGGAGAAAAATAAGTTTCTAAATGGTGTGTATATTATGATCAAATTCTTATAACCATATACTTGCATAAAAAAATTTTGTAAGGAACACCAATAACTAACAGTAACAATATTTGATACGATTATTAATAATTTAAACTTCTCTGTATGCTCTATTTTACAATGGGCAGGGATTGCTAGTGTTACTATTTTCTTAATTTTACTTAAAAGAAAAAAGTTCATTGAGATGGCTGAAACGTACCATGACCATACTTGAACATAGGTGAGAAATGGATAGGCACTTAAGGTTCACATCATAAGCTCAAAAATATTTGTCATGCCTTATACATCACAGAGACATTTTTTCCCCAGCATTCCAGTTAACAACATAACTGTAAAAATGACTGAGCTATTTCTCTCAGCAGGCACTGAGAGCCTTGAGAATTAATACGACAGCCAATATCTTAACATTTTAAATCTTCTGTAAATGGCTTAAGTATAGGTCATTTATTTCCTTTGCCTATGTTGTCTAGGCAACCAAATATAGATTGGCATGCCTTCCAGGTGATAATCATCTGCTCGCCATCCGATATACTACAAGTATTATCTATACTGTGGTTCTCCTGCTTTGATTCAGATCCAGCCAGGTTGAGGGCCCCATGTATTCCCAACAACAAGGTAGTGATTTTTAAAGCAGAACCTGCCCCCAGTTTGGTACCTTCCTCCCTGGAAAAGAAGTGCCGTACATGAGACTTGACACCTCCTCCAGGTGATCCCAATACATTTCCCCCAAACACTCCCATCCCGATCTATACTATTCAGTTGTAACAAACTGCATCCTTTTTCTCGGTTTAGCATTTGTGTTGGTTTCCTAGGGCTGCTGTAACAAATCACCACAGATGTGGAGACAAAGCAACAGAAATTTATTCTTTCACAATTCTGGAAGCCAGAAGGTGTCAGGTGTCAGAAGGGCCACACTCCCTCTGATGGTTTAGGGGAGAATCCTTCCGTGTGGGTTCCTTTCCAGGGGCTCCTGGGGTTCCTTGGCTTGTGGCAGCATAACCCAATCTCTGTCTCCATCTTCAAGTGCCTTTCGTTCCTGTGTCTTCCTCTTCTTTGTCTTCTGTGGACACCTGTCATTGGATTTAGGACCCACCTAAATCCAGCCTGCTATCATCAAGTTACATCTGCAAAGAACCTATTTCCAGATAAAGTCACATTTGGGGCACCAGGGGTTAGGATTTGCACATATCTTTTTGGAGGACACAATTCAACCTACAACAAGTTACATATATTAGGAATATATGATTTTCTTTTTAAATAAGAAGCTAATTATAATCACAGCTAACATTGATGGAGAACATATTCGGGCAACGTAGTAAGCATTTTACAAGCATTATCTCAATTAAGTTACAAAATGTCTTTCCCCTAATCTACCCCTCTACATCACATCAGCTATTGAAATATCCAGTTTCCATTACTTTGCTTTCTGGTAAGGAGAGTTGCGTTTCAAAATTCCAGCCAGTGAATAGAGCAAAAGCTTTCACCTGTGAGGAAGAATTGCTTCTTCTAGGCAATCAGTAGTATGACCTGTTTGGCCACTTTTTGAAGCTGTACAGCTAGACTTACATTTGGTTGCAAGACCTATGTGATCTGCAAAACTCAATACCTGATACCAGGCTCTTTTCAAGGAATATAATCTCTGTCTGCTTCCCAGCTTATATTAAATGCCTGTGTCAAGCTAGACCATCATAATGCAGATGATGATGGTTTTTTTTCCCCCAACATTTTATTATGGAAAACTTCAAACATGAAGCAGAATTGAAAGAATCTTATATTTAGCACCCCTATACCACTACCTAAATTCTGTACAACATTTTACTATTCTTGTTTTATTCTATAAATATGCATCTATCTGGGGGCGCCTGGGTGGCTCAATCAGTTGAGTGTCCGACTTCAGCTCAGGTCATGATCTCACAGCTCTTGAGTTCGAGCCCTGCATCGGGCTCTGTGCTGACAGCTCAAAGCCTGGACCTTGCTTCGGATTCTCTGTCTCCCTCTCTCTCTGCCCCTAACCCACTCGCATTCTGTCTCTGTCTCTCTGAAAAATAAATAAACATCAAAAAAGTTTTTAAAAAAGTATGCATCTATCTGTACTATCTGTCCATGAATTCGTCTTACTGTCTCTCCCCTCCAAGCACTTCAGGGATGCATATCACAAAACTAGGACAGAACACCACTTTGGTGGCAGGCAAAGCTCTACAGAGAGGAAAGAGAGAGAATAGCTGAGCATGCCCAATTCCTTCTTCCATACTACCAATTAAACCAGGCATTTCTCTTGCCATAGGGCGGAGTAGGAATGGGCAAGGGAGGCCAAGGGTGTGACATTGAGGATCTCTCTGCACAAGGAAACAGGAAGAGTGAGGAGTGTATTCCTTTACAAAGCATGCATTGAGTGACTTCACGGATGAGCATCAATAACATCTAAATAATAAACACAGCTGTTTTCTGCCATTCCTAACACTGCTACCAAGAAACCATTTGTACTTGAGTAGTTCTAGTGTCTTCTATTTTTTGCAATTTCCTCTTACTCTATCCATCTCTGTTTCTCTTTGCTTTCACTTGCCTGCTGTTCTTTCTCTGATACTCCGCAAGTTCGTTCTCCATGCAAGGAGTGATATGGAGTATGGTGGCCTATGGTGATGGACTCACATCCCAATAGTTCCCTGTTCAGGAATGAAAAAGAACTATTTACTTCCAACTCCAGGCTGAAAAGTTCCAACGAAGGACAAAAACCGGTCCAGCTTGGATCACATGTCTATCTTGGATCAATCCCTGAGGCCAAGAGGACAGGGTCCAACTTGGGTCTTGTGTCAACCTCTGTGTTCAAAAGGATAGTCTAGTAGAGAAAGAAGTTAGGGGTTTCGGGCCTTGCTAGAAACACAAAGGAATTCCAACATTCTAGTTCATTTATTTGTATCCCTTTTACCCCAATGCCCACTCCACCCATAAACTTTGTTAAAAGCTGAAACTCCTGTTAATGTTATAGTGAGAAAATCTCTGTAGCAAACATTTTTAATATTGTGACATTGGGGGGGCACTGATTTTTTAATGGATCTGTTTAGATTAAGTGAGTGATTAGTGAAAGATTAATTGGCTTTCATATTAAGGAATACTAATAATTTTTACTAAGACTGAACATGAAAATTTTGTTTTTGAAATTTTTTTTTGAGCAAAATAGCAACTTTAAAGTTGAATTCAAATGCCTAAGGAACTTGGTATGAAGGAGAACATAAACTGTTTAACCTCTGTTTAACCTTGTCTAGAATGTTTATTTAAACGTTCTGCCAATGTTGATGTGATTCACCCAAGAATGTAACCCAGGTTATGTACAGTGAGATATAATTTATTTACAAATCTGCAGAACTTTGGTTGCTTCTATAACAAACTTCAAGAAAATAAACTGAATGTATAAAGTCTTTAATCAACCAGTGTCAACATATCAAAGTAAAAGCAAAATTGAGACAATTCCAGTCTTTAACAAGTTTGTTTTACCAATTCAAATACTTGACCAGTAGCCAAATAAAAAGATATTAGAACAGAGAACACAACCCCATTATCCCTTTTATCAAAATCTCACCCATTTCTCCAACTTTAATATCAATAATCAATTCATTCTATCCAAATCACAATAAAACCAGCCAAAAATCCATTTTATTTTGCAAAAACTACAGTTGCTTTTTGTGGCAGCATTAACAGACTCCTTAGGATTCCTTATCTTTCCCAGCACAAGTGTTTTCAAATCTCAAATATTCTGACTTTTTTAAAGTTCCAGGGCTAAATCCTGTAAGCAATTAGAACTTAAGTAAAAACGTACTTGGAAATGTAATCAAAGAAGGAAATGAAAGACCAACCTCCCCCACCCCCCCGCCCAACCTTAAGACCTCTTCACCTCTTCAGTTTAGGGATTTCAGAGATGCTGAGACAATCTGGCTTGATCCTAAACCGAAGACCCTTCGGGTTGCCTGACTGAATGCTAGTGTCCTCCACAGCACTGATTTGACCTTCAGTCGGACCCTTCCAATGCATCGTCTGCCCCTGCTTTGCAGACAGCCATCCTGCCATGGGAAATTCTGCCTATCAGTCCTAAAAGCCTGGGCGGGTTTTCCCCACAACTGAGCTAGCCTGCTTCTATGGATACTCTGGGAGAGAAGATAGTCAAGTTGGATAGTTGAAACATAACAGGAAAGCAGTTCCTCTAGGTTCCTGTGCCAGGAAGTGGCTCCTAGTGCCAAGACCATAACTCCAATGCCAAGACCACAATCATATGGAGTTTGACATTCTGTGTTTAATTCCATTGCTACTAATGGGATAATGCTTTGGGGGGAAAAAAAAGCATGATGTCTAAAGTGCATCCTGTTCAACATAGAGCCTTGAGCAAACACAGAAACCTTTGTCCCTGTTTGGATCGTATGGTGGACAAAGACTTCCAGTCACAATTCTCATTCTGAACAAATCAATCCTTAAAAAAAAAAAAAGAAAAGAAAAAAGAAATGTAAGACATTAGAACACTGGGAACCACTGAGTCAGAGTGATGAGGAATCCATTCAACCCAATATTTTGTTTTTAAGAGTGGAGACTAATAAATTTTTTTTCAATATATGAAGTTTATTGTCAAATTGGTTTCCATACAACACCCAGTGCTCATCCCAAAAGGTGCCCTCCTCAATACCCATCACCCACCTTCCCCTCCCTCCCACCCCCCAGGAATAGTATAATTGCCTTTCATGATGTAAAGCCCCCAAGGTATCAGTGGACCCCAGATATATCCAGTTGCCCTTAATTACAGCTTATAAGTCCTCATAAGACTAACACAGTCATATGACATTTCTACCTTGAACCCAGCCAAACAGACTGAGTCAGTTTATACAGTCATCATTCAGCATTCAAGGAGATAACTCCTAAACTTCCCTCTTCTCTTACTTCCTCCTCTTCAATCACTTTTTGGACATCCTTCAGTGCATTTCTTTTTTTCCTGGCTCTCCAGTTTAATGAGTTGATGACTACCTCTTCTGCAGTCTACCCCAAGGTTCTATTTCTTGGTTTGTAAACTCCTATGTCCCTCTGATGGCTTTTGATCACAACCAGGATGTTGGGAGCCATCTTCTATATTTATCCAGACACCCAGACAAGTCACACTGAGTATGGCCCAACCTTCCAGACACACACTCATTGATAGGAAATGCATCCCTTAGGTTAACTGCTCCTCCCCTTAATAAAGTAACATTGTCCCTTATTCAAAACAAACTACTTAGTTCAAGTATTTAACCAGGAGTTTCCAACCTGCACATGGAATCAAGAGAGACATTTCAAACAAACTATGCCTGTATCTCACCCTCGGAGTCTGGCTTAATAAACACAAGGTGCAACCCCTTTAGAGGTTCAAAAGTTTAGGTGAGGGTTCCTAGATTTCCAGCGTACATTTTAGTTCAAGCCAACTTTGCCCTTCTCCACGCGTCTTTACTGACTACAAAGTTGAACGCTTTTTAGTATGACTTCTTACTGAATCCTTCTGTCCTCTTGATTATTTTAACTGCTGCTCTCAACTCACTAAAGTTTGGGATGTTAATTTGGGCAGGTGAAAAAAATGATCGATAACACGTCCTTGGCAGCTAGAAGTCAAGCAGATGGAAACAATGATACTGTAAGATTCTCAAAGGAAGGGACATGCCTTATCCATCTTTGTATTTCCCCAGTATCCACCATGGTACTTTGCTCAAAGGAGGCGCCTAATACTCATTTAGGAAGGAAAGTAACATAACCTGTATATAGGATCTGCTCCCAACTGTTAAAATATCTGTAATGTATATGATGTCCATGTAGTTGAAAAGTGGTTTGGTGGGGAGTAACAGTATTTTTTTAATTGGCTCACTTTTTTAAGCAGCTTTATCGGGTGATAAATCACATACCATGCAATCACTCTCTTAAAGTATACAATTCGGGGCGCCTGGGTGGCGCAGTCGGCTAAGCGTCCGACTTCAGCCAGGTCACGATCTCGCGGTCCGTGAGTTCGAGCCCCGCGTCGGGCTCTGGGCTGATGGCTCGGAGCCTGGAGCTTGCTTCCGATTCTGTGTCTCCCTCTCTCTCTGCCCCTCCCCCGTTCATGCTCTGTCTCTCTCTGTCCCAAAAATAAATAAATGTTGAAAAAAAAAAATTAAAAAAAAAAAGTATACAATTCAATGGTTTTTAGTATATCCACAGAATTGTCCAACCAATACCGCAACTAATTTTAGAACGTTCATCACCCTGGAAAGAAACCCCAAGCCCACTAGCAGTCACTCCCATTTCTCCCCAAGCCCTTCCCCTCAGACCTAGGTCACCACTAATTTACTTTATGTCTTATAGATTTGCCTATTCCGGATGTTCTTACAAATAGAATCACACAATGTGTGTTTTTTTGTGTGTGTCAGGCTTCTTTCACTTCGTATAACGCTTTCAGTGTTTACCTATTTCGTAACATGTAGCAGCAAGCCATTCATTTTTATTGCCAAATAAGATTCCATTGCATTTGATTTATCCATTCATCAGTTGATGGACACTTGGGTTATTTTCACTTTGGGCTAGTGAACAGTGCTGCTACGAACATTTGATTTTTTGTGGACATATATTTTCAGTTCTCATGGGCACCTGCACTGGAGTAGAATGGTTGGCCCATATGGTGACTGTGTTTACCCTTTGAAAAACTGCCAGACTGTTTTCCAAATTGGCGGCAACATTTCTCATTGCCATAATCTCCCCTTCTTTCCTTGGACCCTCCATTCGAGTAGCTAGGCCTTTCTTCTCCCCTTGCCGCAAGGAAAGGATGTGACTGGCTGAAAGAAGAAACGAAGGGGTGTTCCTGACTTTCGTTTCCAAAAGCCTGCACCCTCGGGGGAACAATGAAGACTGGCAGATGAGACAAACAGGATTAGAGGGAGGACTTCCCTCATGCATTCCACTCCACCCCATCCTCAGTACAAGAAAAGTTTCCTCCAGGGCTGGGAAGAAAACAGGAGATGGGACAGAAGAGATGAGACCATAGTTACTGGGTCCCAGAAGGTGGTTGTTAGGTGGGCAGCATGCTTTCCTTGGTGACTAGACTCCACAAAGCAGAAAGAGGAAATTGCTGGAAAACATATGCCCCAAGTCTTTCCAGAATCTTGTAGCCATTTCCTTGCTCAGTGTGGTAAAAAGAGCACATGTTTCCACTGCTCTCAAAACTGATACAGAAGAACCAGCTTGGCAAGAATGAGGGGCATCTCAGTGACAATGTAGATAGGAAGGACCTAGGGACTTCCCCCTAACACCCTGTAACTGCATAAACCTCCTGGGACTTAGATTTAATCTCATGGAAAAGAAGTGGTAAGAGAATCCCAAACTGATTAAGATTAATTTTCTACCAGTCTGGCAAAATACGAGCTTATAATTGAAATTCAGTTGTGCTTTGGCAAAAAGAAAAAAATTGTACTTTTGACTTAACGTACTGAAATTGTACCTCCCAGGCAAGATTGGAAAAAAAGACTAAACAGAGCTGTTGGGTGGCTCAGTTGGTTGAGCGTTTATCATCGGTGCAGGTCATAATCTCATGGTTCTTGGGTTGGAGCCCTGAACTGGGCTCTGTGCTGACAGCTCGGAGCCTGGAACCTACTTCAGATTCTGTGTCTCCCTCTCTCTCTGCCCCTCCCCTGCTTCGCTCTATTTCTCTCTCTCAAAAGTGAATAAACATTAAAAAAAATATTTTTAAAGAAAAGAAAAAAAGACTGAAGAAGTCAAATGTCCAATAAGTATATGAAAAAAGAACCCCACTGGTGACAATAATATGTGGAGCAAGCATCCGGAACAAAAAGAACGCTTCCGAACTGCTTGCTGGTGGAGTAATCAGTGAAAACAGCAACTTTGGAGAGCAAGTTAGCAACATTTAATGAAATCGAACAGGATGTAGAGAAAAGTGAACCCTCATGCACCGCTGGTAGGAACGTAAATCGGTGCAGCCACTGTGGAATTCAATCTGGAGTTTCCTCAAAAAATTAAAAATAAAACTACCATACAATCGAGCAATTCCACTTTGGGGTTTTTATCCAAACAAAACAAAACAAAAGCAAAAACACCAATTCAAAGACATATGTGCACCCCTATGTTTATTGCAGCATTATTCACAATAGCCAAGATAGGGAAGCAACTAAGTGTTCACTGAGAGATGAATGGATAAAGGATATGTGATATATATGTGTGACGGGCTATTATGCAGCCATAAAAATGAATGGAACCTTGTCATTTGCCACAACATGGATGGACCTAGAGACTATTATGTTAAGTGAAATAAATCAGACAGAAAAACGAATACCATATGATTTCACTTTTATGTAGGATCTAAAAAAACAAAACAAGCAGAAATAGACACATAACTACAAAGAACAAACTGGTGGCTGCCAAAGGGGAGGGTGGTGGAGGGATGGGTGAAATAGGTGAAGGGGACTAAGAGGTAGAAACTTCCAGCTATAAAATAAATAAGTCACAGAAATGAAAAGTACATCATAGGGAATATAGTCAATAATATTGTGATAACTTTGGTGACAGATGGTAACAACAGTTATCATGGGTGAGCATTTTATAACATATATAGATGTCGAATCACTATGTTATACACCTGACACTGATATAACATTGTATGTCAACAATACATGTATACATATACACATACATACATACATAAAATTGAACATTTTTAGACCATATGACCCAGCAATTGCCTTTCTGGGTGTATAACCTAGAGAATTCTTGCACAGGTGTGCCATGAGATATGCAAAGGGTGCTCACTGTAAGAGTGTCTGTAAAGGCAAAAAGGAAAACAAGTAATAAGTCCATCAACAAGGGACAAGACAGGTTAATTGTTCCATGTGTACTTGAAGTATATTACAGCCTTGTTCCCCAAAATGAGATTCCCGACCAATCTTGCTGACTCCACCCGAGAGCTCCAAGACCTACTCAACCAGAATCTGTATTTTAACAAGATCCTGGTAAGTCATGTGCCAATTAAAGTTTGTGCTGTCTTATTCAGTTAAATGAATGAACTAGGACTATTTGGGTCAACATGAATAACTCTTAAAAACAGAATATTCAGAGAAAAATAATACAAGTTGCCAAGGATGAGTATAGTACAATGTCATTTAAATAAAATTTGAGGGGCGCCTGGGTGGCTTGGTCGGTTAAGCATCCAACTTCGGCTCAGGTCATGATCTCACGGTCCGTGAGTTCGAGCCCCGCGTCGGGCTCTGTGCTGACAGCTCAGAGCCTGGAGCCTGTTTCGGATTCTGTGTCTCCTTCTCTCTCTGCCCCTCCCCTGTTCATGCTGTCTCTCTCTGTCTCAAAAATAAATAAAATATTAAAAAAAATTAAATTAAATAAATAAAATTTGAAAACATGCACAATAATGTTATATATGTTTATGAATGTGTTTGTATGTACTAGATATTAGACATGTAGGGAACTGTATAAACACCATATTCTAGATACCGGTTATCTCTGGAGAAGGAGGGAGGGGATTAGGAAACTATAGAGGAGCTTCAATTGCAATTATAATGATTATTTTTTTCTCAAGCTGCATGACATGTACACTTCGATTTTTCATTAATTTTTACATGCTAATGATTCTGATACCCAATTCTTGATATATGTATGGGGGAGGGGTGTTAAAAAAAAACAAAATTCAACTGAGTAAATTTGAAGCTCTAATTGGCTTTATTTAATGATTCATGAATCAGGCACCTCCCATCTTAGCAGATAGAGAGGAGCTCAAAGGATCTGTGAAAATGGGAAGACTTTTATAAACAGAAGGAAGTGGGCCCAGGAAGACATTCTTGCAAAGCATGGGTTGTTTCACGTAAAGTCACCCTCCTTTGGGAGAAGGCAGGGGTCTACTGGGCAGATTACTTTACTAGTGCTGACCAGGTGATTCCAGATCGACTAGTTGAAGGTCACATTCCTGGGAGAGGCTGAAACTACACTTAGGTTATGTATTAAGTCTTGGTTTGCTGACATGGGGCTTAGCACAAGTGACTCCATTTGAGGGCCATTTCTGTTTTCCTCTTTAACATGGGCCAGGGAGCAGGGGTAGCAGGGGCCACTGGTAGATGTTCCCACCACCAAGCAATTTGCTGACACCAGCTAGGTGTCCTACAATTCAACTCAACTCTGACACTATCTACCCTGAGATAGCACCAGATCCCACAGATTAATGGCTCAATACCACAAGACTGCCCTCCACTTCAGAGGCCAATTACAAGTCCAAGTAGTCACCTATGCTTCTGACCAACCAACTGTAAATCAGAAGTCCCCACGACACCCACCTCCAATTCAAGTAATTTGCTAGAGTAGCTCATAGAACTCAGAGAAACATTTTACTTACTAGATTATAAATGAGATATTGCCAAATGGAAGAGATACATAGGGCAAGAGATGGAGAAGGGGGGCAGGACTTCCATGCTCTTTCCCAGCATGCCACTCTCCCAGAAGGTCCACGTGCTTGCCGATCCCAAAGCTCTGTCCTTTAGGGTTTTATAGAGGCGCCATTACATAGACATGGTTAGTTAAATCATTGGCCATTGGCTGCTGATTCAACCTCCAGCCATGCCCACCTCCCCTGCATTCAAAGAGGTGGGACTAAGAATTCCAACCCCCTATAATCACGTGGCAACCAACTCGCATCTTTAGGTGCCTTCCAAAAGTAACCTCATTGATGTAACCTCAGGGGTGGTTGAAAGGAGTTTGTTGTGAACATCAAGACTTTTATTACTTTCATCATTTAGGAAATTCCAAATGTTTTAGCTCTGTGCCAGAAAGAGGGATGAAAACCAAATATATATTTTCTTATCACATATCACATTATTACATGTGCTAAAATTTTCATTTGAACAAGAAATTTTTAAAAAGCAGAATATGGGGCGCCTGGGTGGCGCAGTTGGTTAAGCGTCCGACTTCAGCCAGGTCACGATCTCGCAGTCTGTGAGTTCGAGCCCCGCGTCAGGCTCTGGGCTGATGGCTCAGAGCCTGGAGCCTGTTTCCGATTCTGTGTCTCCCTCTCTCTCTGCCCCTCCCCCGTTCATGCTCTGTCTCTCTCTGTCCCAAAAATAAATAAACGTTGAAAATAAATAAATAAATAAATAAATAAATAAATAAAAAGCAGAATATCGGGGGGGGGGTGATTTTTATTTCCTTCTGAATATTCTTGTATTTTTAAACATTTTTATAATGACCAAGTATTATTTATATGATTTAATCTATTCTAAAAGTAATGTTGAATATTGCTTTTGATGAACTAAGCATATTTTTACTTAAAGCATCAAACCAATTGTCAGAATTATTGCATTTTTATTACCCATTCCAATCTCCTACATGGCTCATTACCTTGGCACACAGGTTAGGTAGGGTCCAGGAGTCACTAGTAATGCCCAAGAAAGCACCTAGGCTGGTGGCTGGCAAGTACAGATGGAAAATGGTTCTGGATCAGAGCTCTGGTGGCTGTCCTGACTTTGTCACTAGGGGCCGTGAGGAATCTAGGAAAACTTGTCATTTCTCTGGGCATCTTTTCTTTAAAATGGGGATAACTCAGGGCACCTGGGTGGCTCAGTCTGTTAAGCATCTGACTCTTGATTTCAGCTCAAGTCATGATCTCACGGTCGATCGTGGGATCGAGCCTCGAGTCGGGCTCCTCACTGAGCCTGGACCCTGCTTGGGATTCTCTCTTTCTCTCTCTGCCCCTCCCATGCTCTCAAACTCTAAACTCTCAAACTCTCCCTCAAAATAAATACACATTTTTTTAAAAAATAAAATGGGGATAACTCGTGCATGGTCTGTCTCATTGCATTCTTGTAAAGACAAAAAAACAGGAGTATGAAAATGGTTTCAAACCTTAAAATGCCTTGGAAAACTCAAGTTCTTCCTCAACTCCTCAACTCCATGTGTCAGTCCTCAATCCTGGGCCTGCCTAAAAATTAATGTGGTGATGGGGCGCCTGGGTGGCGCAGTCGGTTAAGCGTCCGACTTCAGCCAGGTCACGATCTCGCGGTCCGTGAGTTCGAGCCCCGCGTCAGGCTCTGGGCTGATGGCTCAGAGCCTGGAGCCTGTTTCCGATTCTGTGTCTCCCTCTCTCTCTGCCCCTCCCCCGTTCATGCTCTGTCTCTCTCTGTCCCAAAAATAAATAAACGTTGAAAAAAAAAATTAAAAAAAAAAAATTAATGTGGTGATTCTACCCAAGGCGTGTCTTCTCTGTATTCCATGCTTCCCTTGGAGGGTAGTCTTTGGGGTTGCTTTCCAATTTTTCCTGTTTGTTCCCCTTTTCTGGGCACGTGATAGGAATGCACTTCATTGTTTTCTTGAAATTAGATATGGCTATATGACTTGCTCTGTCTGATGAATTTTGAGCACAAACGATATATGTCATTTCTAAAAAGAACCTTGAAGAGCATTTTTGAGAATCACCATGTCCCTTCACAACTGCAGGGTGATTATGGAAATGTGTACTGATGAGCCTCAGAGACCCTAGGTCTCTGAGTGACTAAACTGAGAAGAATCTACCTACAGTGGACTTGTAGCATGAATAAGAAGTAAATTTTTGTTACAGTCAGTACCTGAGATTTGGGGATTACTTGTAACCACAGCAAAAATAAGTTTAGCCTGACAGATACAATTTTCTAAAATCAGTGTAGTAAATGTATTAAAGAAAAGGATGGATGAGAACAACACAAGTCTTCATCAAGAATAAAAGTAATAGATATATAACCGGATGTGGATTTTCAATTTCCTTTCAGTTACTCTCTCCATGACTTGGCAGAGACATATTCTGTCATTCTCTTTAAGACCAGGGCAGCAATTTCTAGCCTCCTTTTGACCCTTGAAAAGAAGCACTCCCATCTCTTTCAGAGAGAGTAGTATACGCAGGTGATAAGTTGCCAGGCTGGGGATTGGCATGCCAGTTATTAAAGCTCTTTGCCAAATATTTCTTATTTTCCTCCTTTCCAGGGATATAGAAAGATTGTACTTCCTATTCCTCTGGGGGTTGGGTGGGGCCATGTAACTAGTTCTGGGCAGCGAATTATGACTAATTATGACTAATTATGACATAATAATGACTAATTATGACTAATTGACAGTGGGAGAGCTTCCAGAGATCTTTCTCCTATGGTGTGGTGACCCACAGCGTTAGAGATGTTAACTGCTCCATCAGTAAGAGTTCCTAGTTGTGACGAGTCAATCCCTCCTGCCCAACCCAAAATGGACACATAGAGTCATGTGAAAAACAAACCTCTGTCATTTTAAGTCACTGAGACTGCAGGCTTGTTTGTTACAGCAGCATAGCTTAGCCTTTCCTGATGGATCCAGAGGGAAATACTGAGATAAAGTCCCTGATTCCTTTGAAGTAATCACAACCACCACAACACTTCAATGAAGGTTTACCATTCCTCTCCACAACTTGGCAAAAACAAAATAAAACAGAAACAAAGCAAAAAGCACACTCACACCCCAAAGACCTTATTAATGGAACCATAGTCCTCTGATGAAGGAGCCCTCATGTTCCTCCTACAAGCATTCAGTCGGTTTTCACTTACTACGTGTGGCTTAACCTCAGGGGTGTCTCTAAAAGTGGGAACATGGAGCTTAAGAAATGATATTGTTTTTCCTCTTGCTTCCAGTTCCAAGACTGGGTTCCCAGACGTGAGTTAACAAGTGAATTTTTTTTTAATTTTTAATTTTTTACTGGGATACCATTGACCTATAGCATTATGCTAGTTCCAGGTGTACAACATAATTATATATACTGAGAGAGAGAGAGAGAGAGAGAGAGAGAGAGAGAGAGAGAGAGAGAGAAATGATCACCACAATAAGTCTAGGTAACATCTTTCAACATAGTTACGTTTTTTTTCTTTCGGTGAAAACTTTTAAAATGTACTCTCTTAGCAACTTCCAAAAATACAACACAATATTGTTAACTATACTCACCATGCTGTACATTATATCCCTGTTGCTTATTTATTTCATAACTAGAAGTTTACATCTTTTTACCACCTTCACCCATTTTGCCCACCTCCCCACCCATCGCTTCCAGCAGATACCAATCTCTTCTCTGTGTCTACAAGTTTCGAGTTTTGTTGTTTTGGTTTTTGTCTTGTTCTTTGATTCCACATGTAAGTCAGGCCAAATAGTATTTATCTTTCTCTGTCTGCCTTATCTCACTTAGCATAATGCCCTCAAGGTCCATCCATGTTGTTGCAAGTGACAGAATTTTCTTTTTTTTTTTTTTTATGGCTGAGTAACGTTTGAGCGTGTGTGTGTGCATGGGTGTGCACGTGCATGCGTGTATGTGTGTGCACCACATCTTCATCCTTTCATTCATCAGTGAACATGACAGCTGTTTCCATGTCTTGACTATTATAAATACTGCTGCAACGAACATAAGGGCATAAGGGGGCAGGTATCTTTTTAAGTTAGTGTTTTCATTTCCCTCAGATAAATTCCTAGAATAATTGCTGGGTCATAGGGTAGTTCTATCTTTAATACTGAGGAACCTCCATACTGTTTTTCACAGTGGCTGCAGGAATTTACATTCCCACCAACAGCGCACTAGGGTTCTTTTTCTTCACGTCCTGGCCAACAAGTGAATGTTTAAGTTCTGTTAGTGTTTATGAGCTTTTCTAATCTCTTTCACAGTATGCTCATTACTCCATACCTGTGTGTTTTCTTACAAATGTGTTTGTCCTTCTAAGAAACGAAAAGAAAAAAACTGCCTAATGCAGCCAGGTGATCTCTAGCAGGTGATTAGCTATTATAACTTTGACCTTCAAATCCCCACAGACATTTTCTTTACTTGCCTTTTGCAAAGTACTTTATTTCAAATTCTTAGAAGAATACCTGGAGAATTACTCATCTCATCAACTAAGGCTTTCATCTCAGTGTGAAGCACTTTTATTTGGTTTTGTTTCTGAGACAACATCTCTAAAACTCTTGAGTCATTGCCAAGGGTATTTAAATTTTATTTATTGACTGGACAGATCCATGAGGTTTGAAAGCTGATTTATTTACTGTGTTTGCATCTGATTAAGGAGTCCAGAAGATAAAGAATATCATCAAAGAATATCCCTGTAGCAGGAGAATTTTCTGAAGTTGATTTTCAGATACTGATATTCACTAGAAATGGGGGTAAATGGTCAACAGGTTTTTAGAAAGTTAATTTGAATAGATACTTTGAGAGGAAAGAGAGGCACCTCCAGATGCGGTTGTAGGCTCACTCAATGGTTATAAGTAGCTGGGCTACTGTAAACTATTCAAAATGTAGGAGAGGATTTCTTCTGCCTACCCTCCTTCCTTTAGCTGGGTTACTCCATCTAACCTCCCAGCCTCAAGTTAAATGTTGCTCTCCCAGCAAACCATCCCTAACACCCTGACAAGCTGATTCCTCACATACCCTCTTATAGAAGAGTATATTTCCATCCTAGCAATCACTGTAATCACTGAATACACATCTTTGTAATTATTTCTGTGTGAATGATCTCCTCCAACAAATCATAAGCTCTGTGACAACAATGATCATATTTGCATTGTTTGCCACTATTCCAGCCCCAATTTATTGACTCAACCAATGCAGGCAAACCTCATTTTATCGTACTTCACTTTATTGCACTTCACAGACCCTGAGGGTTTTTAAAAAAATTTTTTTTAAGTTTATTTATTTATTTTTGAGAGAAGAGAGAGAGAAAGTGGAGGAGGGGCAGAGAGAAAGGAAGAGAGAGAATCCCAAGCAGGCTCTGCAGGGTCAGTGCAGAGCCCGACACGGGGCTCGCACTCACAAATCTCAAGATCACGCCCTGAGCCAAAGTCAAGACTCAGATGTTTAACTGACTGAGCCACCAAGGCAACCCAATACTATGGGGTTTTTTTTTTTAATGAATTGAAGGTTTGTGGTTAACCCGCCTTGAATCTCTCAGTGCCATTTTTCCAATATTTGTTCACTTTGTGTCTCTGTGTCCCATTTTGGTAACTCTTGCAATATATAACTATTATTATTATATTTGTTATGGTGAACTCCAGATCAATGATTGCAACTCATTGAAAGCTCAAATAATGGTTAGCATTATTTGGTAATAAGGTATCTTTTAATTAAGGTATGTACATTGGCTTTTTTTAGCCATAATGCTGCTGCACACTTAGTAGACTACAACATAGTATAAACATAACTTTTATATGCACTAGGAAACCAAAACTTTATTTGACTCACTTATTGTGGTATATGCTTTATTGCAGTGGTCTGGAACCAAAACCACAGTATCTCTGAGGTATGCTTGTATTAACAAATGTCTATTATGTGACAGTCACTGTGTTAGGTACTTGGGATGCATGGTGAACAACAAAAAAAAGATCCCTGCTCTGGGACGCCTGGGTGGCTCAGTCAGTTAAGCATCTGACTCTTGATTTCCGCTCAGATCATGGTCCCAGGGTCCTGGGATCGAGCCCTAAGTCAGGTTCTGAACTGAGTGTGGAGCATGCTTAAGATTCTCTCTCTCTCTCTCTCTCTCTCTCTCTCTCTGCCCTTCTCCCTCACTCACACACTTTCTATCTCTAAAAAAATTAAAATTAAAAATAAAAAAGGGGGTGCCTGGTGGCTAAGTCAGTTAAGCATATGACTCTTGGTTTCGTCTCAGGTCATTATCTCACAGTTTCATGAGTTTGAGCCCCACACCGAGCTGACAGTGTGGAGCCTGCTTAGGATTCTCTTTCTCCCTCTCTCTCTCTGCCCCTCTCCCACTCATGCTGTCTTTCTCAAAATAAATAAATAAACTTTTAAAAAAAGATTTCTGTCCTGATTAAACTTAGATTCAGGAGCAAGAACTCAAAAAATAAATGCCCAACCTAATAAAGTATATGGCATGTCAAAAGTTGAAAAGCATCATGGAAGAAAAACAAAAGGTAGAGCCAGGTTAGGAAGGGGAGCTGGTTTCAGTGTTAAATAGGGTGGCCACGTTAAACTTCAATGAGATGGTAGGATTTGAACAAAGACTTGGAGGAGGAAAGGTAATTAGTCCAACAGGTATTTGGGTAAAGTGTTCCAGGCTGAAGGAGCAGCTAGAGCTGATTCTTGAAGGCAGGAAAGTGCGAGTTTTGTTCAGGGAATAGCAATAGGGTCAGTGTGGCTGGAATGGGCTAAGCAAGAGAGCAGAAGAGAGGTCAGAAATGTTCAATCAGTATTCGTCAAGGGAGGGCACCTGGGTGGCTGTCGGTCAAGCGTCCGTCTTCAGCTCAGGTCACGATTTCACGGTTTGTGAGTTCAAGCCCCCTGTCGGGCTCTGTGCTGACAGGTCAGGGCCTGGAGCCTGCTTCGGATTCTGTGTCTCCCTCTCTCTGCCCCTCCCCCACTCACGCTCTGCCTCTCTCTGTCTCTCAAAAAATGAATAAACGTTAAAAAAATTCTTTTTAATATTTGTTGAGGAAATGAATGAAAAAACAAACACTTATTTTTATTTTTTTAATGTTTATTTTTGAAAGAAAGATAAAGCACGTGAGGTGGGGGGGCAGACATAGAGGGGGACAGGGTACAGGAAGCAGGCTCTGTGCTAACAGCAGTGAGCCTGAGGTAGGGCTCAAACTCACAAACAGTGAGACCATGACCTGAGATGAGGCCACCCAGGCACCCCAACAATATTTATTTTTAAAATTCACTTTGAAGGATTTTCACACTATTCGTATATTTTCCCATAGGTGAGAAAAGAGTCTCTAGATCCATCCAGTCCACAAACTGTAATCTCACTCATGTTAAGTGGCAACTCTAGAAGGCATTGCGTCCTTTTATTGCCAAAGAGGAAACATCTCCTGTCTGTGTCAAGAGATGGCCATGTGTTCTCTTATCCATAAGTCCCCGGACCCCTCCTGGCATGGGTTCACACAGAGTCTGCAGCGGAGAAGAGAAAGTGGATTCTGCAGTGCGAGGCAGAAGCCCACGGTGCTGACAGGCCACTCCACCTCAAGGCTGATGTGATGGGAACCAAAGTGCAGGAGAGGAACAAGAGGGCATTCAAAGGGGCCGGGAAGCATTATCTCACTCAACACATTGGGCAGATGGAGGTGGAAAGGAAAATGGGCTCTTTGTGAACAAATGGTTTACCCTCATTGAAACTCACTCTCCAGAAAGGTTCTGTAATCCACGCACATTAATGGTATATATCAGGGGTTTCCAAATACCGCTGCAGAATCAGTTGTGAGATGTTTGGCCAACTCTCTCGGAACCTATTTGGAGCTTTTCTCAAAATATGGATTCTCGGAGCCCAACTCTGAAGGGTCTGAACCAGTGGATCTAAGTGGACTCGGAAATTGGTACTTTTAATGGCTACCCAAGAGATTCTAATGAGCAGCTAGCAGTGGACAACCACTACTGTAGTGTTCTGATTAATGTGCCTGCAAGTGACCAGAAAAAAAAAAAAAAAAAAAAAGGCTTTTGCTAATGGTACTGGTTTCAGCTGGTGGTATTTCAGGCATCAGAGATCAAAGGAAGAAGTTAGGTTGAGGTAATAGGAATGGGAAGCCCGCCAGAATTTCTGTAATCACAGGCCTGAACAGGCATCTTCATAGAACAGGTGTCCTATGAGACAGCAATGGGAGAATCTGTCCCTCTTCCCAAGTTTCTCCTCAATCCTACCAGCAAGTTCTTCCAACAGAGTCACCAGTTTACAAGCAGCTGGAAATCTTTGTGTATATTGATGAAACTGTAACACACACACACACATACACACACAAAAGGAAGTTTGGGAATCTTAGAATTTCTACAAACATTCTAGTAGGGGATGGTGAGGAAGATGGGTAGGGGAGCCAGCCAACAAGATGGCTCCCAGTGCCTACTTCCTGGTATTCCTCTCGGGTAGTCTCCTCTCACTATACTAGGATTGGTCTGGATGGCCAACAGCATGCAGCAGCTGTGATGCAATGGCATTTCCACAATTAGGTTACTAAAAAAACCACTGTTTCTCTCATCTTAGAATCTCTTCTCCCTCAGGTCTCTCATCCCAGGGGAAGCTAGCTGTCATTTTGATAGAACACTCAGGCAGCCTATGGAAAGGGCCATATAACGAGGAACTGAGGCCCGGGCAACAGCTGGCAAGGAGCTGAGTCCTGCCAACAAGGTGAAGGGGCCAGGAAGTGGATCCTCCAGCACATGAAGGTTTCAGACGACTGCAACCTCATGAGAAATTCAGAGCCTGAACTACCCATCTAATCCACTCCCAGATTCCTGACCCTCAGAAACTGTGTGAGATAATATTTGTTGTTTCCAGCTGCTACGTTTTGGAATAATTGCTATGCAGCAGTAAAAAAATATAATAACCAGTTTACAAGCTCATCCAAAAATTATTCACATACATGCTAACCTAGACTTCCTTCATCCACTAAGTCATATAGCATTCAAATAAACTGTTATTGAAATATAACATATATATGGAAAAGCGTACAAACCCTAAAAGAATACATCATTTTATACAGCACCTAGACCAGGAAATAAAATATTGCCAGGATTCCTTATGCCCTTTACCAATTACATAACCACTTTCTTCCTAAAGGCAACCAGCATGGTCATAGAATAGTGTTGCTTGCTTCTGAACTATACATAAATGGGTTCATAGAGTATATGTCCTTTTGTGTCTGGCTTTTTGAACTCACCATGTTGGTGAGATTCATCCATATTGCTTTGTGTTTGGGAAGTATTTAATTGGCTTCTTGATTTGTAGAAGTTAGTTACATATTCTGGATACCAGTCCTTTGTCAGATATATGAAATACAAATATCTTCCTTCCCATTATTATTATGCTCCTTATTGAGATCTTTTAATAAAGAAAGTTCTTAGTTTTAGGTGGTCCAATTTATTACTTATTTTCTTTGTTGTTTGTGTTTTTTGTGTCTTGAGAAATAATTGCCTACACCAAGGTCATGAAAATATCCCTTTTGTTTCCTTTCAGAAGCTTTATTTTGTTTTCCTACAATACATATGGAATTGATTTTGTGTATTGTTTGAGACAGAGGTCATAATTCACTTTTTCCTAAGTGGATATCCAATTGACTCAGTGCTGTTTATTAAAAACCATTCCTTTCCTTGCAATTTCTTGATCCTTTGTCATAAATCTAGTTATTATATATGGTCTGTTTCTGGATTGCCTATTCTGTTCATTTCTTTGTCTACCCTTGCATCATCATTGTCTTAATTATAGTAATTATCTTGATACCTAGTAGGTTCTTCAAGATTACCTTGGCTGTCTTGGTCCTTTGCACATCCATATAAATTAGAATCATCAATTTCCATATATACACAAAACCTACTGCAATGCTAAGGGGAATTACATCAAATCTAGAGATCCTTCTGGGAAAAACTGACAATATGAAGTCCATCACTTCATGAACATGGCATATTTCTCCATTTATTTTGGTCTTGTTTAATGTGTTTCAGTAATATTTTGTAGTTTTCAGTATTTTTTTGTTTTTGTTTTTGTTTTACTTTTTATTGAAAATAATTTTATAGTGGGTGCCTGGGTGGATCAGTTGGTTAAGTGTTGAGTCTTGATTTCAGCTCAGATCATGATCTCAAGGTTCATAATATCGAGCCCCCATCAGGCTCCACACTGACAGGATGGAGCCTGCTTGGGATTCTCTCTCTCCTTTTCTCTCTGCTCCTCCTCTGCTCATGCATGCACGCTCTCCCTCAAAATAAATAAATAAAAATTTAAAAAATTAATTAAAATAAAATGTTTAAAAATAATTTTATATTTACAAAAGAGTTATAAGTACAGAGCCCCACATATCCATCACTCACTTTTGCCTAATGTTAACATCATGATATATTTACCAAAATTAAGAAAATTAACATTGGTAACTATTTTTTTTTATTATTTTTTTTTAATCTTTATTTATTTTTGAGAGAGAGACAGAGTGCGAGCAGGGGAGGAACAGAGAGAGAGGGAGACACAGAATCTGAAACAGGCTCCAGGCTCCAAGCTATCAGCACAGAACCTGACACGGGGCTCGAACTCACAAACTGTGAGATCATGACCTGAGCTGAAGTCGGCCACTTAACCAACTGAGCCACCCAGGTGCCCCCATTGGTAACTATTTTTAACTTTAACTATAGACTTTATTTAGATTCCTATCAGTTATCCTACTAACATTCTTTCTTTATTCCAGGATCCAATTCAGGTTACCACATAGCTTTTAGGCAGCTAGCATTTTTTAGGTGAGTTCCTGTCAGCATCTGCTTGTTAGAAGTGGCTTCATTTCTGGTCACTTCCAGGACAGGCGCAGTTTCTGCTGTCTTCTACAGGGCTTTCCCCACATTCAGGGAGTTGGCTAATGGAGGGATGGTAGGGCAGAGAAGTTACAGCTGATGATACTCCATGGTGGGGAAAAAGTTTCTGCAGAAAACACTGCTGTGCCAGAAAACTGCATACCTCATTTTGTCACTCCATTTGGGTCTCTGTTCAAAAGTCCTTCCTCAAAGATGTCTTCCTCGACCACTCCATCTCAGATAGCACCTCCTTGCTCTCTAACATGCTTATCCAGCTTCATTATTTCTTCATAGGACTTATGATCACCTGCTATGACATACATCATCTGTTTGCATGTTTATTATGTGTCCTGCCCACTGGGATGTAATGTTCTCTGAAGACCAGGAACGTTTTCTCTCTTGTTCCTTGCTGTATTCTCAGCATTTGGAACTGGCTTGGCACCTGATAGGCTCTAATTTTTCCTGAATAACTAAGTGAATGAATATGCAGATTTAACCCCAGAGAGCCTTCAAAGAGGTTTCAGGGTCAGGGGGAGGGTGTGCAAAAGTACCTGTCTCCCCAGCACAGTTGCAGAAAGCCTCGAGTTCTCCTGCAAGGGAGCGGACAGAACAGAAAGAGCGTGGCATATGGAGTCAGAGCTCTTTCAGTCCTGACTCTCACCTACAAGCTTTTAGCTTTTTTTTTTTTTTTTAATCTGAGGAAAGCCCTTACTCTGAACTCAAATGTTCTCACCTATAAGATGGATACAGGAATACATACCCTGCAAGGTTCCTCCGAGAATTGAAGGCATTAGCATATGTGAGCTGATGGTCACTTATGGAAGCATTCGAAAATTACTGGTGAGGCCATCTGTGTGCGTGGCTGTGTTCTGGGAAGGTCCGGGAACCACCCTGAGGTGACGTCGCTGAAACAGGGCCAGGGACACGGAAGCCAGGGGTTTTATATTTGCAAAGGGCTCTAATCATCTGTAGGGATCCCTCAATTTTGTAGTTCTGTCCCCTGAATAGAGATAAAGGAAAGGAGGGAAAGAATAAGATCCAAAGACCCAATAGGAATAAGAGAGTGATGGAGTGGAAGCAGAGAGGTGCTTCAGGACTGAGTAGCCATGTGACAAAAACAGATGCTGGACCAGGAGTCCTAGGGCGATTTGTGGCAGAATTGGGATAAGTATCCATGTTTTCCTCCCCTAGCAGCCAATCTCCCTTCATTTCAGCCAACGCTTGTCTCCTTTTTTTATTTATGATCTTTCTAATTAAGAAGCTGCAGCCCTGCTTAAATGTCCATATCAGCTCTTCCTATCCACTGCATGTGTTTGACAAACAGAAAGTGGGTGCGTGGGTATAATAGACCAAGTGTCTCAAAAAAAAAAAAAATTCCACGTGTTTTAGTTGGGTCTTTTGTGGTTGCAAGTGTCAGGACCCAAATCAAACCAGCTTAAGTGAAACCAAACCAAAAAAAAAAAAAAAAAAAAAGCCTTTAGCGGTTCGCGTAGCTGTAGAATCCAAGAATAACAAGCACAGCGAGACACAGAAGCTCCCACGATTAAATCAGGACCAGCTTGTCTACTTGTTAGTTCTGTTTCCTCTGTGTTGACTCCCTCCGGCTTACAGTCTCCCCTCACCCACAAACAATGGCGGCCAGTAGCTCCTGGAGCCCCATATTTCCTGATTCACAACCACAGGAGAAAAGCAGGAAACTCCTTCTCTGAGAACTGAAGGAAGAGTCACAAATTGCATCTGATCGCCCCTAAATGGCCTAACTTGAGGTCCGTATCTGCGAACTCTGGGGTAATATGTTCCGATTGCCCGATATCTAGGTTACACACTCTCCTCTGAGTCAGAAATGCAGCCCCTCCTGAAGAACATGGCTCAGGGTGGGGGAGAGGGTCCGCAGGGGAGGCATCGGGCTATATCCCAGAGGATGAATAGATGCTGAAGAACAAAAACACCAGGTGGCTACTGTGCCAGGTCTTCAGACCCAGAGACCATGTTCTTTGTCCATAAACTATTACTTTATAAGATTAAGGTCATTATTATTTTTTTTTATCTAACGCTAGCTTGTTGGCTTCACTTCTGTAAAGGCCATATCTTTTTTTTTTTTTAAGGTTTATTTATTTTTGAGAGACAGAGAACAAGCAGGGGAGGTGCAGAGAGAGAGAGGGACAGAGGATCTGAGTTTGATGCAGAGCTCAAACTCACGAACCCCGAGATCATGACCTGAGCCGAAGTCGGACGCTCAACTGACTAAGCCACCCAGATGCCCCAAGGCCATATCATTTGCAGATAGATCTATTCAGGTTCACAGAAAGAATAATTTAAACAGTCTTAAATAAATCTGTGCAGTCATGCAGAAGAATCCGTAAGAAGAAGGGAAACTAAGTTATAGGAGAGAAGACAGAAAGCAGACGGAGAAAGATGAACTGAAAATAGATGGCGAAAGGGTGTAACCACGAAAGCAGAGAGGAGCAAAGCCATCAGAAATTCCAGCACCTATTTGAGTATTTTCCCTCCTCCATTCTTAGGTTGGGGTCCCTAGAAGCAGAGTGGAGGAAGGTTCTCAGGGAGAGACAGGACAGTGGAGCCGCTAAACAAGATGTCATTCCTCCCGAAGACTGAGCCCACAGGACATCCCACCCGGAGGCAGGGGGCTGGCCTTTTGTACTGCTGTGCCAATCACTGGGGTGGGGTACATCACCTCCCCGGGCAGGCAGCTCCTCTCCAGCCGAGGGCAATTTTCCAGAAAAAGGGAAAGCTGTGAGTTGTTATCAGCCAAGGCTCACAGCAGCACTGGGTGGGGGATTGGCAGATAAAGACGACGAGGGACAGAGTACCAGGTGCATGCACTCCGCCTGCAGCCTGTTACTCGAGCTCAGCCTGTTAACTTCACCTGAGCTTTAATACAATGTCCCATCGTACGGCTAATTCTTAGATTTCCTAAACGTCTGCTTCTCCACACTGACACACCGCTAATGTAGTTCAGCCCCTCATTGTCTATTGCACCGACACTGAAAGTAACCCCCTAGTTCTGTGGCCTCCCATTTAACCGTGCTTCTCATCTTTGTGCCTCCTCCTTCTCCCGCATGGCTTTGAGCAGTAAACTCCAGCAGAAATGACACTGTGCCACCTCCATGGGAGGCCTTCAGAAGACTCGAAGCGTCAGCTTTTGCCTTCTTGGAATACTCTCACCACGATGTAAGAAAACATGGCCTAGACACTGAGCGATGAGCAAGCACAGAGACCATGTGGAAAGAGTCCTGGCCAGCCCTCTGCTGCCCCAGCGCCTGAAGGCTGCCACATGAGTGAGCCCAGGTGAGACCAGTAGAAGAGCCACCCAAGTAATTCACAAAATTACAATAAATAATATTTCATCATTGTTTTAAGTCATTAAGTTTGGGGTCATTTGTACACGGTGATTGATAACTAAAACACTCACTACTTGCCATTATACCCAAAAATCCATCCTCCACACTCCTTCCCAGTTCTTTCCAAAGCCTGAATCTGGCCATATCTCCTCCCTAAGTAAACCCTGATGGACTTCCACTCATACGGAATCAGGTCTCAACTCCTTCTTCTGCCCTGGGGCATACGCAATCCTTCACAATTGAGCCCCAGCTTACTTTTTCAACCTAATCTTCAACCATGAAACCTGAACTCTAGCCACCACGAGCTTCTCCTCTATCTCCGGACACACCAGCTTGTCACATGCCATCCCCTGTCCACCACTCTTCACACAACCAACCCAACTCCAAGGGCAGATTCTCTTTCCAGCATTCCCCAACCCCTTTTGGCAAAGTCAATCACTCCTGTCTCTGTGCACCTTCTCACCTCCATTACAGTCCTTATGATGTATCACTTAGGCCAGTCTCCTACAGACAACAAACTCCTGTGGTGCAGGGGCCATCTTGTATTTGTTGTTGAACCCCCAGAACCTCACTCAATGCCTGGCACGTAGCTCAGCCATCAAATGGCGGTTGACGGGAGTGTTGCAGACTACATGCTTCTTGAGAGCAAGCCCTAAATATTATTCATCCCATTGTGCTAGGTTTGGAGCCTGGCACGTGATAAGTACTGACTGAATATTTAATTGAATTGAGTGATGGGAAATAGGAGGTTAAATGAGAAAACAAAAGGACAGAAAAGAGCAAATTAGAAAGTTCTGTGAGAGGGGCACCTGCATTTGACTTCAGTTAAGCTGAATGCTTAACTGAAATGCTTCGGTTTAGCATTTGACTTCAGACAGGTCATGATCTCTCGGTTGGTGAGTTTGAGTCCCACATTGGGCTCTCTGCAGAAAGCCCACTTCAGATCCTCTGTTCCCCTCTCTCTCTCTCCCCTCCCCTGCTCACTCTCTCTCAAAAATAAATAAATAAATTTAAAAAAAGAAAAAGAAAGAAAGTCCTTTGAGAGAAAGTAGCCAGAAGACAGTCTTCAGAAAAACAATGCCAATTAGAACTTCTCAGGGTGGAAGAATTCCTACATTCTCCGAACATTTTGATTTTAATTAGCTCTCAGTTTATTCTTCCCTCTCTCTCTCCCTCTCTCTCTGTCTCTTTTCAAACCAAGTGGTAAATTTTAATAGAGGAAGAATGGGGCTCCGAATGCGGTTTGAGGGCTGATATCGGTGGCTTTTCTCAGACACCTTCCCACGGATGCCCTGGCACAGACTCCCTGCTCGTAGATTGGGTTTGAGTGAGACAGTGCCAAGATGGAGTCCAGGACTGCAGGGACCAACCCTTTCCAGTCATTTCCATATGCTGTCTTATCTGCTGAGATAAACTGGAGCCACTTCAGACAGGCCTGGCGCGTACACCTTCCTTTCTTGTTGACCCTGGGGCAAAGAGCCGAGAGATTTTCCCAGGATTTTTAAACTTGGTTTAATTGTTCAGAAAGCTCAAAATGACTTCCATTTTCAGTCATTAAAATGGGGGGAAAGGGAAGACACAGGTTTGTGTTATAGTTCAGGTGAGTCACAAACTGTGCCATTAGTGAAACGGAAGATGGGGTAAGCAGGTATATATAATAAATTCCTAGACCAGTTGTTCTCAAACTTTAACCACATCAGAATCACCGGGGCGGGGGGCTTCCTAAAACAGATTACTGGGGCCACATCCAGAATTTCTTTTTTTATTGTTTTTAATGTTTATTTATTTTTGAGAGAGAGACAGACAGAGCACGAGCGGGGAAGGGACACAGAAGGAGAGGGAGACACAGAATCCGAAGCAGGCTCCAGGCTCCGAGCTGTCAGCACAGAGCCCCGTGTAGGGCTCCAACCCACGAACCCAGGAGATCATGACCTGAGCCGAAGTTGAAAGCTTAACGGACTGAGCCACCCGAGTGCCCCTCATTTGCATTTCTAACAAGGTTCCCAGTGACGCTGAGGTGGCCAGCCAAAAAACCACTTTAAGCACCAGGCCCTAGACCATAAGCTTCTTGTAGAGAAGGAACTGGCCTCTTGTCTCTGTGTGCTCAGTGCCACCATGTAGTGGGTGTCCAATGTGTGCTTTTCTATTGAATCACACTAACGTTAATCATCATTATTGAAAAAGTTATTCAAAAGGCATTCTATCATACATCCATAATAACATCTTTTTATACTAAGGGAAAAAAAACCCACAAATCTTTATGGAGATTAGTTTTTCCATTTTATCTCCTCCAGCAAATTCAAATGAAGAAGGCGACTCAAATAATACTGTATCTAGCACCAAACAGGGTCTGGAAATACAAATCATTGAAGTAAGTTCCCTAAAAAGGTCTTTGCCTGGAGGTGGCCACTGACTGCTCTTAATACTGTGTTTGTTTGGTTTCAGATGATAGAAACACTTCTCGGAGCAGCTGGACAAAAAGCAGAATTTATTGGTTTGTAGAACCCAAAAAGAGCAGAACGACTAAACCCAGCAGGGATGTTGCCGAACCCAAGGGATGACCAGAACCACGCTCCTAAACCCGACCAGAGCTCCCTTTTTGGTCACTCTTCTCAGCCTCTCGCTCTATTTCGGCACTATGATCTGTCACTGCGCTCCTGCTGTCTTCACATTACAATAAATTCGAGGAAAAGACTCAGCCATCGAGGATGACAGGGTGGGGTCACATAAGAAAATAGCGTCTCCCACAGTGGCCATATGGGTGAGGAAGGTCACAGATCCCACAGGAGTGGGGATTAGAGATGCCAGCCCAGCATGTGAGACAGAGTCCCAAACAAATTGACAGTCAATGCTATCCATTGTCTTTTGGACACATATGAAAATCTGCCCATTCTTTTTACTCTCTGTTGGTTCTGAATGTCTGGCATTTTAAGTGCAATAACGTCAGTTTTCACTTAGATGAGAGTCCAGGGACATAGATTCTTCAGAAAGAAAGTTAAACTGTAGCAAACACTATTGTGCTGCCGTTAAACAAGCTGATGAGATGCCAGTTATCCAAGTTCAAGTTTATTTTGAAAATGAGTGGGGTTTTTTTTCCCCAACATGCTGACTCAGCGGCTTGGTTAGGAGAATGTAGTAACATAATGGTTCGCCTCTGCCGATCTAGGTCACCGAGGCTGATTCTAATGGACACTAACGTTTGCAGCGGGATTGCTGTGGCGGGTTTCCTTTGTACATGGCAATCACTCGGGTGAACATTTCTGTTGTGTTCTTAGACAGAAATTTAATGTTTACTTTCCGACGTGCTCCTCCTTCTTGCCCTATTATTGTTGAAGGTGGAAAATCCAGCAAGGAGAGGAGTTCCAAATGTGTTGATTTGATGAGAAATCAAGCGATGAATACATTCAAGTTGGCCACTGAAAATGTGGAGGAAAAAATGGCAACTAACAACATAAAGCACACAGCAAAGGTGTGGACATTTTCTTCAAAGCGCACTTAAGAGTAGAACAAAAATTAAAAGGTGCATTAAGCCATGCGAAGCAGATGTTAGTAACAACAGAAGTCCAAGTAGAAAGTGTTTCTTTCGGGAATGTTTGACCACTGGGACTTTACCAGCAGAGTACAGGTATATACGTATCAAAGTGGATGGATCTATGCAACGGTTTATATTCCTCTTATAAATTTAGACTTACCATCATTTTGTTATTTCCAAAGAGATAGAGTCTATCTCATTCATTAATTTTACCAACAATTACAACTCTCCATTCTGTACCAGACCCTGAAATAATTGCTGGATATACAACAATAAATAAAGTCAGGCTCCCCTTCTCAAGCTCTTCAGCCAGCCAGGGGACAGACATGTAAATAAGTAATTTAGAAGAAAAATAGGGGCGGCCGGCTGGCTCAGTTGGTTAAGCGACCAACTTCAGCTCAGGTCATGATCTTGCGGCTCATGAGTTTGAGCCCCGTGTCAGGTTCTGGGCTGGACAGCTCGGAGCCCAGAACCTGCTTTGGATTCTGTGTCTCCCTCTCTTTCTGTCCCTCCCCAGCTCACTTTCTCTCTCTCTCTCTCTCTCTCAAAAATAAATAAACACTAAAAAAAATTAGAGGGAGTATAAATCATAATTTTTCTCCTTCACATCTGAAATAAGCACTGAACTCCACTTGACCATGACTGTCAAGATTCCGGGGGCCAAAACAGACAAAGCTGCATAAGCACCATCCTTATGGGTCATGGCTTTGGCTGGACTTCCCTCTGGATTGATAATGCATTTGCTCTAACAAACAACTGTTCAAGGTGCTGTGGAAAATAGGCCATGCCTGTGTCTATTTCCCCCTGTGCTCTCAACCTAAGAAAAGAGTATTTGGATGGTGGCAAGGCAGAAAGAAAATGTTTATGATGGCTACAGAAAATTATTTAAAACTCGTAACTTGGACAGGCACAGTGAAATAGGACATTTCCTTCTGTAGATATAAAGATTACTGAAATATGGGGCACCTGGCTGGCTCAGTTGGTAGAGCATGTGGTTCTTGATCTCAGAGTCGTGAGTTTAAGCCCTACATTGGGCATAGAGCTTACTTTTTTTAAAAAAGATTAGTGGAGTGCCTGGATGGCTCAATTAAGCATCTGACTCTTGATTTCAGCTCAGGTCCTAATCTCACAGTTCATGGGTTTGAGCCCCTCTTTGAGCTCTACACTGGCGACTCAGAGACTGTTTGGGGTTCTCTCCCTTCTCTCTCTGTGCCCCTCCCCTGTGTGTGCTCTCTCTCTCTCTTTCAAAATAAATAAATGAACATTTAAAAAAAAAGATTACTGCAATAAATGACTTTTGATTTATTCTACTTGATTATCAAACTCATGTTATTCTTGTCAAGCCTAAAAAGATACTAGAGGAACGCCTCGCTGGCTCAGTCAGAGAAACATGCGATTCTTGATCTCAAGGTCGTGAGTTTGAGCCCCACATTAGGTGTAGAGATTGCTTAAATAAGTAAATATTTTTTTTAATTTTTTTTCAACGTTTTATTTATTTTTGGGACAGAGAGAGACAGAGCATGAATGGGGGAGGGGCAGAGAGAGAGGGAGACACAGAATCGGAAACAGGCTCCAGGCTCTGAGCCATCAGCCCAGAGCCTGACGCGGGGCTCGAACTCACGGACCGCGAGATCGTGACCTGGCTGAAGTCGGACGCTTAACCGACTGCGCCACCCAGGCGCCCCAGTAAATATTTTTTTTAAAGACACTAAAAAAGAATCCTCGTCTTGTGGATTTTCTACCCCAGGTAGAACCATATCCTGGTCAGCACTAATCACTGAGCTATCTAACTTCTTAATTAGGAGGGGACCAGGCCGGAGGATGGACATAATCCACAGAACAATTTCCCAGGACCCAGCCTTGAACATTCTGCCAACTATGCCCCTTGGAGATGTCACCCAGGGTCTCTACTTCCCCCCACACAACACGAAGTTGTTATGGGGGATTCTATTTCTTTACTTTGGGTACCTCTTAATCCCTCTGCTGCTTCTGTGACTTCTCAGCCCCTTGAGCAAGCAGGTCCAGGTCTCTCACCTTGGAACTCTCAGCTTGTGGGTATAGTGCCAATGTAGAACTGAGCATGCTCAGTGACTCCGTGTGTAACCAGGGAGCGCGGGGACAATTAGTTTTCATAACAAATGGCTACAACATCCAATAGCAACAAAACAAATAGCCCAATTTAAAAATGGGCAAAAGAGGGGCACCTGGGTGACTCTGACTTCAGCTCAGGTCACGACCTCACAATTTGTGAGTTCCAGCTTTGTATCCGGCTCTGTGCTGGCAGCTCAGAGCCTGGAGCCTGCTTCGGATCCTGTGTCTCCCTCTCTCTCTGCCCCTCCCCCAGCTCGTGCTCCTTCTCTCTCTCCCTCTCTCAAAAATAAATGGGCAAAAGATACAACTAAATAGCAGGAAAAAATTAAGAAATAGCCAAAGAACATTTTCCCAAAGAAGACATACGTACAAATAACCAAGGGCATGGGAAGGTGTTCAACATCACTAATCATCAAAACAACGCAAATCAAAACCACAATGAGATATCAGCTTACACCTGTTAGGATGTCTATTATTAAAAGGACAAGCGGTAACAGGTGCTGGTAAGGACGTGGAGAAAAGGGGAACATTCCCAGCGCTATTGCTGGGAAAGCAGTATGGAGGTTTCTTAAGAAATTAAAAATAGGGGGGCGCCTGGGTGGCGCAGCCGGTTAAGCGTCCGACTTCAGCCAGGTCACGATCTCGCGGTCCGTGAGTTCGAGCCCCGCGTCAGGCTCTGGGCTGATGGCTCAGAGCCTGGAGCCTGTTTCCCATTCTGTGTCTCCCTCTCTCTCTGCCCCTCCCCCGTTCATGCTCTGTCTCTCTCTGTCCCAAAAATAAATAAACGTTGAAAAAAAAATTTAAAAAAAAGAAATTAAAAATAGAATAACGCTATGATCTAGCAATTTCGCTTCTGAGTAGAAATAAAGAAATAAATAAACAAACAAATAAATAAAATCAGTATCTCAAAAGAGTTATCTGTACTCCCATGTTTATGGCAGCACTATTCACTCTAACCTTGGTATGGAAACAACCTAAGTGAGCCTCCACAGATGAATGCATAAAGAAAATGTGGTATATATTTATATACAATGGAATATTATTCAGCCTTAAAAAAGAAGGAAATCAGGGACACCTGGGAGGCTCAGTCGGTTAAGCATCATGGTCTCATGGTTCTTGGGTTCAAGCCCTGGGTCAGGCTCTGTGCTGACAGCTCAGAGCCTGAAGCCTGCTTCAGATTTTGTGTCTCCCTCTCTTTCTGTCAGTCTCCTGCTCGCACTCTCTCTCTCTCTCTCTCTCTTAAAAATAAATGAATGTTAAAAAAAAATTTTTAAAGCAATCCTGTGATTTAGGACAACATGGTTAGAACTGGAGGGTGTTATGCTAAGTGAAATAAGCCAGACAAATACCACATGGCATCACTTATATATGGAATAAAACAAAAAGTCAAACTCACAGAAACACAGTAGAAAAGTGGTTGCCACAAAAACAGAATAGAGAGCCCAGAATTGGACCCACAAATGTGCGGTCAACAAATCTTTGACAAAGCAGAAAAGTATATCCAGTGGAAAAAAGACAGTCTCTTTAGCAAACGGTGATGGGAGAACTGGACAGCAATATGCAGAAGACTGAAACTGGACCACTTTCTTACACCATACACAAAAAATAAACTCAAAATGGATGAAAGATCTAAATGTGAGACAGGAAACCATCAAATTCCTAGAGGAGAAAACAGGCAACAACCTCTTTGACCTCAGCCGTAGCAACTTCTTACTCAGCACGTCTCCAAAGGCAAGGGAAATAAAAGCAAAAATGAATTATTGTTACCTCATAAAGATAAAAAGCTTCTGGACAGCAAAGGAAGCAACAAAACTAAAAGGCAACCAACGGAATGGAAGAAGATATTTGCAAAGGACATATTGGATAAAGGGTTAGTATCCAAAATCTATAAAGAATTTACCAAACTCAACACCTGAAAAACAAATAATCCAGTGAAGAAATGGGAAGAAGACATGAATAGACACTTTTCCAAAAAAGACATCCAGATGGCAAACAGACACATGAAAAGATGCTCCACATCACTCCTCATCAGGGAAATACAAATCAAAAGCACATTGAGATACCGCTTCACACTCGTCAGAGTGGCTAAAATTAACAACTCAGGAAACAACAGATGTTGGCGAGGATGTGGAAAAAGGGGAACCCTCTTGCACTGTTGGTGGGAACGCAAATGGGTGCAGCCACTCTGGAAAGCAGTGTGGAGGTTGGTCAAAAAATTGAAAATAAAATTACCCTACAATCTAGCAATAGCACTGCTAGGAATTTATCCAAAGTTTGCAGGAGTGTTGATTCATAGGGGCACATGTACCCCAGTGTTCATAACAGTGCTTTCAACAATAGTGAAATTATGGGAAGAGCCCAAATGTTCATTGACTGATGAATGGATAAAGAAGATATGGTATATCTTCTTTATCCATTCATCAGTCAATGAACATTTGGGCTCTTCCCATAATTTCATATGGTATATGGTGTGTATGTGTGTATATATGTATACATATATATATATATATATATATATATATATAATATCTTCTTTATCCATATATATGTCTGTATCCATATATCCATATACATATCCATATATATCCATATCCATATATCCATATATGTATGGATATATATATATAATGGAATACTACTTGGCAATGAAAAAAATGAAATCTGGCCATTTGCAACAACATGGATGGAACTGGAGGATATCATGCTAAATGAAATAAGTCAGTTAGAGAAAGTTAGACAGATATCATATTTTTTCACTCATATGTGGAATTTGAGAAACTTAACAGAAGACCATGGAGGAGGAAGGGAAGGGAAAAAAAATAGTTACAAAACAGAGAGGGAGGCAAATCATAAGAGACTCTTAAATACAGAAAACAAACTGAGGGTTGGCGGGGGTGGGGGAGAGGGGAAAACGGGCGATGGGCATTGAGGGGGTCACTTGTTGGGATGAGCACTGGGTGTTGTATGTGAGCAACGAATCACGGGAATCTACCCACAAAACCAAGAGCACACTATACACACTGTATGTTAGCCCATTTGACAATAAATTATATTTAAAAATAAATTAATTTAAAAATAAATAAATAAATGCAGAGAACAAACTGAGGGTTGATAGGGGGACGGGGGAAGGAGGAAATGGGCGATGGGCATTGAGGAAGGCACTTGTTGGGATGAGTACTGGGTGTTGTATATAAGTGATGAATCACGGGAATCTACTTCTGAAGTCAAGAGCACACTGTATACACTGTATGTTAGCTAACTTGACAATAAATTATATTTTAAAAATAAATAAAAGTGGTTGCCAGGGGCTGTTATGTGGGGAAAATAGGGAAAGGTTAGTAAACATGGTACAAATTTCCAGTTATGAGATGAATAAGGTCTACGGATCTAATGTATAATATGGTGACTGTATTTGATAACACTGTGTTGTATAATTGAAATTTGCTAAGAAAGTAGAACTTAAATGTTTTCACACACAATAAAACCAAATAAATATGTGAGGTGATGGATGTGTTAATTAACCTAATGGGGGGGTCTCCTTTCATAATGTGTATGTATATCAAATCACTATATTGTATATTGTATATCACTATATTGTATATCACTATATTGTATATATCACTATATTGTATATCAAATCACTATATGCTTTAAATATCATATGATTTTATCTGTCAATTGTAGCTCAACAAAGCTGGGGAGGGGGGTTCAGGGAAGTAGAAAGAAAAAAAGGAATAGCTACAATAATGTTATTCCTCAAACTCAGAGGTGGTGCCTTAAAAAACAAAACAAAACAAAACAAAACCCCAAAACTGTGGATACTTAAGCCCTGCCCCAGAAACAGAATCTCTAGAAGAAGGGAATTTGCCTCTTTTCAAGCTCACTGGAGTTTTTGTGGAAGACCCAACATTGAGGACTGGACTGGATGGTGTTTCTCAAATTTGCCTCCTTCAAAGAATGTGGATAGCTTGTCAAACCCATTGAGTCCCCTCTCTCTTCTAGAGATCCTTATTTGATAGGTCTGGGGTGGGGCCCCAGAATCTGAAAGTTTAAGAGAGTCCCCAGTGATTTTTAGGACTCAGCAACCTTGGGAAACACTAAACTAGGCTGGGTTTCCCAACCTTCTCTCATGATAAGAATCACCTCTAGTTGGAAAGCCAATTCCTTTGCCCTCGTCCAGAACAACAGAATCAGAATTTCTGGCTCAGAGATCCGGCAGTCTGTGGATTTAATAAAGACCTCCACTTGATTCTGGGAAATAGTAATAAAGGCTCATTGATTCTCAACTTTGGCTTCTCATTAGAAGCATCTGGGAACTCTGTGTGTGTGCGTGTGTGTGTGTGTGTGTGTGTGTGTGTGTGTTAAAATACACAGACATAAATTTACACACAAGTGTCATATAAGTGACATTTAGTACATTCACAGAGTTGTGCAATCATCACTACTACCCAGTTCTAGAATATTTCCATCACTTATCTGGGGATTTTAAAACATCCAGATGACTAGTCTCTACCCCGACCAAATAAATGAGAATCCCAGGGTTGGGACCCAGGCATCAGTACTCTTTATAGCATTCCAGGTGATTACCATTTGCAGTCAAGTGCAGTAATGAATCCTACCCGGTTTCTCATGCTGCTACTCCACACTCCCTATGTACACCACCACTTTGCTCTTTGCCATTCTCTTTTTGAGGTGCTGCTTAGTTTGAGTCTTGTGCCCCATCAAGAACCCTTAAATTCTCATGTCCTTCTAAGGAATGGTGACCAAGTTTCCTATAGCTTTTGTACCTCTTCCATTGCCCTAGTCATAGTTATGCTCCCAAAAGTTCTCATTTAGTTGAATGAGTTTATTTAGAGTGACCTCATAATGATATTGTAGGAAGCAACATTTTACATAATTCAACAAACATAGATGGAGAACCAATTGTGTACTAAGCATTGTGTTAGCATGGGCCCTACTCTGATGGTGGGAATCAAGAAGGAAGACAGATATATGACAAGATGGCCAATACTGTGACATATTCTATCACAGCAGGATTGAGAGTGGGAATACATAAAGAGAGGCATCCAAACAAGAGCCCATAAACTTTTTCTGTAAAGGCCCAAATTAACCCTTTGATGAAGGGCTAATTAATATCCAAACTGTATAAAGACTTCCTACAACTCAACAACAAAACCAAACAACCTGATTTTAAAAATGGGCAAAGGACTTGAGTAGACATTTCTCCAAACCAGATACGCAAATGACCAGTAAGCGCATAAAAGATGTTCGACATCACTAACCATTTAGGAAATGCAGATCAAAACCACAATGAGATACCATCTCATACCCACTAGGATGGCTAATATCAAAACCAACCAACCAACAAAACAGAAAATAACAAGGTTATTTGAGAATGGGGAGAAACTGGAACCCTTGGGCATTGCTGGCAGGAATATGAAATGCAACTATGTAGAAAACGATATGGCAGTTCCTCAAATGAACTAAAAGTAAAATACCATATGCTACAGAAATTCTACTTCAGGGTATATGCACAAAAAAAATTGAGAGCAGAGTCTCAAAGAGATATTTGTACCCTCATGTGCATAGCAGCATTATTTACAATAATCAAAACATGAAAGCAATTCAAGTACCCATCAGTGAATGAACAGATAAAGAAAATGTGGCATATGCATACAATGGACTGTTACTGAACCTTAAAAAGGAAGGGACTGCTGCCATGTGCCACAACACAGATAAACCTCGAGGACATTACGCTGGGCAAAATCCGTCAGTCACAAAAAGACAAATACTGTAGGATTCCACTTGTATAAGGCACCTAGAATTCAAATCCATAGAAACAGAAAGTAGAATGGCTCCAGGGGCTGGGGGAAGAGTAAATGGGAAGATGTTATTTAATGGGTACAGAGTCTCAGTTTTGCAAGATGAAGAGTTCCGGAGATGGATGGTGATGATCGTACCCAGTGTACATGCACTTAATGCCACCGAGATGCACGCTTCAAAATGGTTAAGATAGTAAATTTTATGTTGCATGTGTTTTACCACAATTTAATATTTTTTAAATGTTTTCTTCATAATCGAGTAAGAAGTGCTGAGTTTGACCTGAGGCAATGTCAGTGAAGATGGAGCAGAGAAGACAAATTCTGAATACATTTGGGGGGAAAATAATCAAAGAGTGCGTATGTAGATGAGGGAGGGGCTCCAGGTTTCAGTCTTGGGAGGTAAGTGAGCTAGAAAGGACACATCGTTTTATCCACACTTTACAGTAAGGTGATGAAATGGAGACCCATAAAGATCTGCCACAAATCTTCCAACTTCTGGCCAGGAATTCTTTAAAGTTTGCTGATTCCTTAGAAGCTGTGATGTGAGATCCTCCAGGAAAACTGATTAGGAGTTTTGGTTTCCACGAATTCTGAAATGACTAGAAGGTAGTAGAGTACAGAGCTGAATAAAAGAAAAGCGATTGACTACGTAACAGAAACGTACGAAAGGAAATCCTGAACTAAACAAATGTTTGCTGAGTCCTACAATCTTGCAAGCACTATCCTAGGCATTGGGGTAAGTGCAGGAAAGACAGGCAGAGTCCCTGGCCTCAAGATGATTTTAGTGAGGGGAAAACAGGCAACTTCCAAAACAGTATCAGTGAGCAAGAGGTGTGAGTTAACTCCAAGAGGGGGATGTGCCAGTGAGGGTGATACCACTGCCAGGGTGATAAGTGAGTTGCACCCTAAATGATGGGATGGAGCCTGTCTTTCAAAGATATGGAGGAAGAGTATTTCAGATAGAGGCAACCTCATGTACAAAGGACACGAAGCAAAGATGATCTCAGAAGATTTTAGGAACAGGGGAAAAATTAAAAGGCCAATATGGCTGCACTCTTTAGGACTTGATATGTTTGAGACCTTGATTAGCCATCTCTGTTAGAATTCATTCTCAGAATATGCCGGTAGACAGTTGAAGGCATTGTATTAAAAAGTGTATCACAGGGGCAGGGGGTCGGGAGGAGTAGGTGGAGCACAGAGGAGTTTTAGGGCAATGAAACTACTCTCATGATACTATAATGATGGACACGGGTCATTCTACATTTGTCCAAACCCATAGAGTGTTCAACACTGGGGAAACACTCACGTAAACTGGTCTTCAGGTGGTGACGATGTGACACTGAGGTTCATCAGTTGTAAAAAATGCACCACTCTGGTGGGAGGTGTTGGCAATGGAAGAGGCTATGCATAAGTGGAAGCAGGGGGAAATGGGAATCTCTATACTTGCCCTCTCAATTTTACTATGAACCTAAAACTTCTCTAAAAAATAAAGTACTTTTTATTTTTTAAATGTTTTTTTAATGTTTATTTACTTAGTTTTGAGAGAGAGAGAGAGAGACCGAACATGAGTGAGGGAGGGGAAGAAAGAGAGGGAGACAGAATCTGAAGCAGGGTCCAGGCTTGGAGCTGTCAGCACAGAATCTGACGCGGGGCTCGAACTCATGAACTGCGAGATCATGACCTGAGCTGAAGTCGACGATTAACCAACTGAGCCATCCGGGTGCCCCTAAAAAATAAAGTATTTTTTAAAAAGCAGGTTGAAAAAAAGCTCTGTAGATGAAAAGGGATTTAAGAGACAGATTTTGTTAAGAAGAGAAAATCACAGCATGTAGGTTTGCACTGTTGAATGACGACAAGCAAGAAAGTGACCATCTTAAGTCAGGACAAAGGTTACATTTGTGGGGAGGCAGGGAGATGTGACTGAGACCAGGCACCCAGAGGACTCGGCCGGCAGGCAAAGTGGTTTCTTCACCTGGGTGGTGGCTCCAAGTGTGTTCGCCTTAAAATAATTCATTAAGTTGAATGATCATCCGGGCGCCTGGGTGGCTCAGTCGACTAAGCCTCTGACTTCAGCTCAGGTCGTGATCTCACAGTTTGTGGGTTCGAGCTTCACATCGGGCTCTGGGCTGACAGCTCGGAGCCTGGAGCCTGCTTTGGGTTCTGTGTCTCCCTCTCTCTCTGTCTCTCTCTCTCTCTCTCAAAAATAAACAAACATTAAAAAAATAACAGTTTTAAAGTTGAATGATTGTCTATAAGGTCTTGCTGTATGTGTCATTTATTAGAATAAAAAAGGCTTAAACAATAAAGTATATTCATTCCGATTTTTTTAAGTGCATTACAAGCGTTCTCTCTCCTTCAGTCCTTATGACAGCCCTACTGGGTAGCTATTCTCTCCCTGGCTTAATGATGATCGGGAGACATTTAAGCTGCTTGCCCAAGGAAATGTGTATAGTTAATAACAGAACCAAGATTCAAATCCAGGTCTTCTGGACCCGAAGTTCTTACCGACTTACACTACCTCTCGCTGCACATTCAAAATAGTAACAGAGCACATTTTACAAGGAGGTCTTGAAATTCGCTCTTGGGGAATCCATGGGGGCCATCAGGGAATTCAGCTTTAGAGACTCTCGAGCCTGAGGAGGCCACTGTCACACATGGCTCATGTGTGAAAACCAGTTACAAGACAGTCACCTGTCCCTCCCATTCCCTTCTCTGCAGACGCTCCTCAGGACAGTGGCAGAGAATGAGGCCCATCCTCTCCCCAGGCTACCTTCCTGAATGGACTCCGTTACACCAACACCGGCTTTCGCTCCGTGCATCCAAAGACCTTCAAGGAAGAGCCAGGGTAGTGGACCCAGAATGCCAGTCTGATGTGAGAGGACAGTGTTGGAATTCTGACTCTGACCTCTCCTTGTACTGCCTCTTCCTCCAGGACAGGTCTCCAGGAATACTCTCTCCTTTCCCACACCCGCTTTATACTTCCTGAGCCACATCTCAAATCCCTCAGCCTGGTGGCCTCCGTGAGAAAATTCAATCCCTCCACTGAGGAAAAGGAGTTCCAGTCTCTTGGTCTCTACCTGCACTTTGCAAACCCGAGCAATGCTTTAGATTCAACGAGATGTTCATTAGGACTCTCCTCTGCTCAGTCAGCAAAGAAATATTTGCTGAGCACCTACTATAGGCTGAGGATTCTGAGGGTCTTAGCCTCAGTTTCAGCTTGGGCTTCGGGCTTGGGGCGCTTCAAGTCCTACCAGGGAGGATGCAGATACTGTATTCAGTCTTCCCACCAGAGAGAGGTATAGATGATTTCCCACGGGCACCTGAGCAGTGAGCGCACATCACAATGACATAGTCAGTGTGATGCACTCTCATCTAGAGGAAAGGATGTTTCTCCCATTAATCTGGCTTTGGACCTTTCTACCCGCTTTAAATTAAAAAAAAAAAAAAACCCACACATTTCTTGAATGTCCACCAAGCTCCAGGCACAAGCCCTGGGGCTGGGAACGCCACTGTACATATAAGGCCCTGTCCTCGCCATTTTCTAGCGGGGGGGGGTCTGGCAGACAAATGGTAGAAGATTGCTAGCCCTGCCTGTTCGGGAACAAGATAGCCTCTGCTGTTATTGCATGAAGGAGATTTACCTCTTTCCTGCCCGGCGGAGCCTGGCTTGCATCACTAGAGGAACCACCCAGCTGTAAATGCTTGCTGTAACGGGCAATGGTGCCAGCTCCATTAAATAATCTTGATTCCAAGTCCCGCCCCCCCCCATGGTAAAGGGGAGGGGCTGCCACTTCTGTTAAAATCACAGAAGTTACATGGAAAATCATTTGAGCTCATTCCTCTGCTTAAACCCCACCCACGACAATTCCCCTCTGCCTGAAAGATAGCGTCCAAATTCCTGAGCTGGGGCTCTCAAACCCTCATAATCTGGTCCCTGCCTGTATTCCCAGCACCTCTCATCCCCCCCCACCCCGCCCAGAACCCTTATGCTCCCTTATGTCAACCTCACCCTCAGTTGTCTGCAGTTTTTGAACCAGAAAGGCACGCTTTCCCCTGTGCCTTGGACTTCACTCTGCCTGGCACACTTTCCCACCAGCCGTGTTTGCCTGACAACCTCCTTTTCCTCCAGGCTTAGCTCAGCCCCCAACCACCCGAGGTGCTTCACCTGAGCCCTTGGTTCCCCATCCTCACAGAGTGAGGGATCTCGCTCCTCCCCTCCCAAACCCCTGGGGCTGTGCCAGAGACCATATGACCAGCTGGGTCTTGGCATCGTTGTGGCTTTTGCTTGTCTCCACCCCCCCCCCCCACCATGGTCTGTTTGTGTCTCTTTCTCTCCCTCTCTCTCTGGGACATATTGTGCTCTCCTATTTCTGTGCCTCCAGAACAAGCACCATGTTCACACATGGTTTTGCTGGAGATGAGAAAGAACCAGAAGGGGAGAATCCCCACCACAACCCCAACTGCATCACCACTCACATGTGATGGTGTGCATATTGGAGTGTGTGTGTGTGTGTGTGTGTGTGTGAAAGAAGAAAAGGAAAAAGAAGGAGATATTGAAAGAGAAGGTGGACAAGTCCAGTACTGTGAAGTTACCAGTTTTAACATCATTTAAATCTGGTTGTTATGAACCTCCTACTTTTTCTGTCTGCTCCTCTCTCATTTCCCTACAGTCTATTTTCTTTCTTTTTTTTTTAAATTTTTTAAATGCTTATTTATTCTTTGAGAGAGACAGAGAGAGAGAGAACACGAGTAGAGGTGGGGCAGAGAGAGAGAGAGAGAGACACAGAATCCGAAGCAGGCTCCAGGCTCTGAGCTGTGAGCACAGAGCCTGACACCCGGCTCGAACTCGCTAACAGCGAGATCATGACCTGAGCAGAAGCTGGACTTGCTTAACCAACTGAGCCAACCAGGCGCCCCCTACAGTCTATTTTCCACCCAGCAGTTACAGGGATTTTTTGTTTTTTGTTTTTAAGATCAAACCATTTTGCTCAAAATTCTGCAATGGCTTCTCATCAATGCTGTCACACAGAATACAGCCAAAGTCCTTACGATGGCCCTCCAGGTCCCACATGACCTGCCCCCACCAACGGTCTCTCTCGCTCCTACCCCACTGGCTTCCTGGCACCCTCTTCCCCAGATCATCTGTTTGATAACACATCATTTTCTCAGTGAGATCTATCCTGGTTGCCCCATCAACACTGCCAATGCCCCTGCCCCGCCTTCCTGTCTTGCTCTGCTGTCTTATTTTTTTCTTTTTTCCATAGCTCTCTTCACTTTCTGTTGTACCAGATACTTTCCTTACATGTTTATCGTTTACTGTCTGTCTTGTACCCTTCCCCTCTCCCCTGCCCAAGGGCCCAGGTTTTTGTCTATTTTGTGGTTATGTAGCCAGCCATTCCCCTTGCTGCGGTCAATTGTATTTTTCCCTTTTATCGCTATTATAATATTGTCAAGAACAAAGCTTAGTACAGAAATCTTCATATAGATCTTCGATTACTTCTAAGAATTGGACTTATTTAATTAGATGGTGTATATTTATAAGACTTTTTATACATATTTCAAAATTGATTTCTTATCACACTTTTTGAATAGTATGTACTTATTGAGAAGGAATGTTACTCTCTGTTTGGGGGCAGTTTATAAACTTAAATTTATTATGTGCCCCAGCAACTCCGCTCCTAAGAGTCTACCCAAGATAAATGAAAACCCACCTATACAAGCACATGTATATAAATATTCAAAGCAGCGTTCTTCATAATATCCCCAAAATGGGAAAAAACCCAGATGTCCATCAACTGAGAAATGGATAAGTGTGACGAGGTGTTTTCATACAATGGGATACTATTCCGCAATTTAAAAGATAGAATTATTAGCACAGGCTACAATGTGAATGAACTTATGCTAACTGAAAGAAGCCAGGTGCAAAAGACTACATTTGTAGAACTCCATTTATATGAAATATCTAGAAAAGTCAAATTTATAGAGGTAGAAATCAGATCAGTGGTTATCTCAGGCTGAGAGTGGGAGCAGGGATTAACTGTAAACAGACACGAGAAATTCTTAGGGTTGATGGAAATGTTCTAAAACTGGATTTATGGGGATGGGCTTACAACTCTATTTACTAAAATAATTGAAATGCATACTTACAATGGATGAATTTCATGGTATGTAGATCACACTTTAAAAGCTATTAACAAGATGGAGAAGAAATGTAATCAGAGGGAAAGATTAGGAAGAAAATATAAAATGCATGCTGTAATTTTAAAAGTTTGAGAAATGTTTGAGATGTTGAGAAACAGTATAGCAGAAGAAATGTAAATGTTCAGTACCGTGCATTTTAAGAACATTATTTTTTTAAATTATATTCATGCAGATTGGATTTATGTGAACTTCTATAGCAATGAGTAAAATGCGTAGGTCAGATTTCAATAAGTGATTACGGTTACACATCATTTTTCCTGTTTATATTTCACCAACCTGGTGCCTTGTGATGAAAACCATAAGCAGAGTTACGAACGTGTTAGTAAGGCAAACTCAGGCTGTGGGCTGGACCAAGGAACAGAGTGACCTTAAACATCCCCAGGGAGGATGTAGAATAAGGAAGGGTTGTCAGTTCCTGTCATTTCAGCACATTGTTCACACCCTTATACTCAGAGATGGGGGGAGGGCAAAGAACTGAGAAGAATCAGATTTCTTCCCAGTGCAGCCATGTGGTCAGCGGTGGGGACTGTGGATGGGTGGTTTATAGTGGACAAACAGGGCAATCCAGTGACTCAGTGACCATGCTGCCTTGCCTTGTTCAATTACGTGTGAGATTTCTGTTGCTGTGTAATAAAGGACCACAAGCTTAGAGGCTTAAATCAACACCCATTTCTTAGCACAGAGTTCTGTAGGTCAGAAGTCCAGTATGGCAGGACCGGTCGTCTCGCAAAGCTCAAGTTAAGATGTTGGGTGTGCTGTGTTTCTTTTTGGAGGTTCTAAGGCAACGCTCTGCTTCCAAGCTCCTCCTGGCTGTTGCTCGCGTTCAGTTCCTTACCGTTGTAGAACTTAGATTTTCATTTCCTTGCTGACTGTCAGCTTGGACTCACTCTCGGCTCCTAAATGCTAACCACACTCCTTTGCCAGGAGGAGCCAAATCCTTTTTAAGGACTAGGTCAGGCCCAACAGGGATAATCTATCTTAATGCCAATTTATTTGGAACCTTAATTACAGTTGCAAAATCCTTCCAGAGCAACATCTAGATTAGTGTTTGATTGAATACCTGGGAGAAAGTCTTTGTACACTGGGGGCTGAGAGTCTTGAGGGCCATTGTAGAATTCTGCCCGCAGCAAATTACTTAGGAAGGATTCTCCAATCTAGGTAAGTGATCTTCAAGGTATGGCGGTACCAAGCCCTAATGGATGTTCTGGAAATTGCTGGGCAATTGTTTTGGGGTTGTAGTGATGGAGGGTAGGTTCCACTGGCACTTAGTGTCCAGGGCCAGCTTGCCAGATGACAGCTCACACAATGAGGAATTGCACAAGGTACCACACAGTCTCGGATGCCCCTCCAGGCATTCATGTCGGTGAAAAAGCTGTGTAGCTTTCTGAACTTCTCTCTATTTTTTACTCAGTTTTTGCACTCACGCATCCATAAATGCACTTCGTGAATAAATTATTTCCAGAGAAATAATGTGGTTATTCTGTTGGGGACTTTCCCAAAATTATTCGCCATATTGGAAAATTCACATGACCAATACCAAGGCTGCTCGTGGAATCTGAACTGTCAACGTGCCATTCCTGCCTCCGACTGAAGTCGTGGCTGTCCCTGTCTCGGCATTTTTATGTTAAATACAGGCCTCACCCTACTTCCTGTCTTCTAATAATATAGCATTACCTAAGCGTTTACCTGTTGAACATGTATTCCTTTTCTTTTCTCATTTTTTATTACAATCTAGCTGACACACAAGGTTACATTAGTTTCAAGTGTGCAACATAGTGATTCCACAAGTCAATACATTATACTCTGCTCACCACAGTGTACCTACCGTCCATCACCTACAACTATCCTTGCTGCAACAGTCATTGAGTGTATTCCCAAAGCTGAACCTTTCACCATGTTTTCTTTCTTTAAGTTGACTTTTTAAAATCACATGTGTGGATAGGTTATATCAACTCTAAAGTCTCAGGATAGCAAAGGAGGCATCACAACATAGTGGTTATAAGAAAGGGCCAAAGGTTTACAGTGTGGACTTGCTGAAGCTGGGACTGGCCAAGAGAACGAGTAGTGGAGCGTCTGATATATAAACTCGCAGAGATACAAAGGACTTCTAATTCTGTTCTTTTTTGAGGAAGAAACTAAAACAAACAAACAAAAAAGGGAGTTAGTTAATGTCACCCAACTAGCTAATGTCAATGTTGGGACCAGACCCAGTACTTATAATGGAAGGGTCAAATGAGACAAGTATGAAATGAGTATGAAATTACTTGAAAATAAAATTGACATTTTTTTTTTTAAAAAAAAATTTTTTTTTCAACGTTGATTTATTTTTGGGACAGAGAGAGACAGAGCATGAACGGGGGAGGGGCAGAGAGAGAGGGAGACACAGAATCGGAAACAGGCTCCAGGCTCTGAGCAGTCAGCACAGAGCCCGACACGGGGCTCGAACCCACGGACCGCGAGATCGTGACCTGGCTGAAGTCGGACGCTTAACCGACTGCGCCACGCAGGCGCCCCTAAAATTGACATTTTTTAACTGAAGTGTTAAGGACAATGCTTCCCTAAAGATCTAACAATTTAATACGATACAATTAATTCCAGTATTTTCTAACATTGAGATGGATTTGGAAGCAAGGTTTTACTACAGGCAGAACTGATTGTAGAATTGGTTATCTCACATCGATTGTACTTGGGATAATATCTAACTCAGCATTGGCAGGCGAAGTATTTATTTAGTGAACTTGTGATTTGAACTTCTTTCTTACTGCTTATTTCTATTTATTTTTATCAGAAAAAATAAATAGAACCTGGGTAAATTATGAATAACCTAACAAGCAATTCAGAAGGCTGGCTTTGGCCAATCTATATCAAGACTGGTTAGTCCAGTCCAAAACACTGGGCCAAAATGAAGCCCAAACACTATCACACTTCATTTGCTCAGAAAGGCCAAAGACCCCAATAGCGATTGGTTTTTCTTCCTGACTCAATTTTGTTTTACTTGCTTAGCTACAAAATTGCCATAAGTTTTCTTATGCTGCCACCTACTGGAAACAAGAAGTATAGTTTCGAATAAAGATTTTGTCTTTTACTCACCGGGCTTGGATGTGGAATAGAGAATTTATTTAGCCTCTCAATTTGGCCGTAAATATCCAAATACTGAACCTTTAAAGGTCGTTTTCTCTAATGCCTAGAGATACCTTAATGTCAACCAAAGCAAACAAACCAATGAATCTCCATTTGCAAAACACCTCTTCTGTCCTTAGAAAAGATAGTTAAATCATGAGTCCCTTAAAAATTCCTTCCCTACAAGAGGGTAAATACACTGGTACCGTTCATGTCTTGATGCAAAACGAAAAGTACCCCCTCACTGCAAAGAACAGGCACCAGTGGTCAAGGAACCACGTTTAAGATAACTTTTAGGAAGAATTGTTTTGGAAATAGTGTCTTACCCCACCCAGAAAATGAGGTCTGGCTCGGCAATGAGAAGAAAAGGACACATACTACCTTAGGATTTAGCTTGGAAAACAAAGATAGAAGGATAGAAAGAAAATAGCTGATGACAAAAATAAAAACAATAGTATCTACTGTATTCCAGGCACATGCCCAAGAACCTCAGAAGTATTTTCATGTGATTCTCACAACAAACCTATGAGGAAGTACTGAACCCACTTTACAGATGAGGAAATCAAGCTTTGGAGGCACCCGGCTGGTAATGCAACTGACCGCACAGGCTGCAGCTCTCAAGCACAAAGCTATGCTGTCCCACTGACAAACAGCATTGCCAGGAGCCAAAGCCAAAGCAGCCCCTGCTTTCGTGTAATTGATTTTATTTTTAAAAAATCACGGCCAAAAAGAGCCTAAGGGATACATGACAACTACATGATTTGCAGTATCCTCGATGGGATTCTGGAACACAGAAAGGGCATTAGGTGAAAACAAATATGAATAAACTATGACTTTAGTTAATAATTTATCAATATTGGTTCATTCACTGTGGTAAATGTATCATACTAAAGTGAAGATTTTTTGAAATGCTTATTTCTGAGACAGACACAGAGAGAGAGGGAGAGAATGAGCGGGAGAGGGGCAGAGAGAAAGGGTGACACAGAATCTGAAGCCCGCTCCAAACTGTCAGCACAGGGCCCAATGCTGGGCTCAAACTCATAAACCGTGAGATCATGACCTAAAGTCGGAAGCTTAACGACTGAGCCACCCAGGCGCCCCAGGTTAAGATTATTTTTAAGCCTGCTTTTTAGAGAACGATTAACACTACGGAAAACGTCTGATTCCTAAGAATTAGGAAACACATCAGTATAAAATTTAATTTTGAATCGGTTTAAGAATATTGATTGCAAACACAAGCAGTGAAAGGCAATCATCAAATTATTTAAATTGTCCAAATCCAGAGATTTTGTATTAGGAGAAAACATCATCTATACTGTTTATTCTGCTGAGACTTCTCTTTGTCCTTTTTCATAAAGATTCACATACACACACACTCCTCAACCCTGTATTAACAGTTTATGTTACATTACTACAATTACTCAAGGCATGTTCTCCATGTACTAAGCTCCATGTGGCTTAACTTAGCTTGATAAACTAAGATAAATCCTGTGGGACAGGTCCTATCATTCCCATTCTACAGGATTGCACCAGACAAGACTGACTATCGACAATTCACAGTAGCACACTCTGAATGGTTAAGCCAAACCACACCTTGTTCCTCAGCTAATGCCAAGTCAAAAAATCAAACAGGTGAACAACTTAATGCTATTATACCAACGAGTTAAGATCCCATCATTCAAGGGACAAAGAAAGTAACTGCCAAATTAGCATGTCAAGCCATTATTTAGCATGACAGGCTGTGTAGGAAATTGAACATGTTCCAAATAATTTAAGGTTTAGGAGAGCATAACGATGATTATTTAAAGTTCTAAAATAGCCTCATAATGGGAGCGCCTGGCTGGCTCATTCGGTAGAACATGCAACTCTTGATCTCGGCGTCATGAGTTCGAGCCCCACGTTGGGCATAGAGCTTATTTAAAACTTAACTAATTAATTAACTAAAATAGCCTTATAATGGAGCCTGTAGAAGACAGAAGACTAAGTTAATAAGTTCCTCTGACTTTAACCATAAATTAAAGAAACTTGAGGGGCGCCTGGGTGGCGCAGTCGGTTAAGCGTCCGACTTCAGCCAGGTCACGATCTCGCGGTCTGTGGGTTCGAGCCCCGCGTCGGGCTCTGGGCTGATGGCTCAGAGCCTGGAGCCTGTTTCCGATTCTGTGTCTCCCTCTCTCTCTGCCCCTCCCGCGTTCATGCTCTGTCTCTCTCTGTCCCAAAAATAAATAAACGTTGAAAAAAAAAAAAAATTAAAGAAACTTGAGAGTAACCATCAGGAGCTCACTGCAGATTTCTAAGTCCTAAAAAAAAAACCTCACACTTTTTTTTATCATGAATAATATGGCAATTTTATAAAGCTTGGAAAAAGAGAACATAAAGTTAAAATAACCCATAATCTAGAGACAGGGACAGATCCACGTTGAGAAATTGCAAATTTCACAAAGTCGCACAGCCAGGATGTTGGAAGGGGTGATTGAAGTATAAGACCCTGAAGCTTAAACTTCATTTTGTTTAAGTTGGGTCTATCTATGCCTGGCAATAATCAATATTGTGGGCTCTTAGAGCTAGTCTGCTTTGGTTTGAATCTCGGTAATATTTACTACCAAATAACCTTCAACAGGTTGCTTAAGCTTTGCGGCACTTTAGTTTTCTATTTGCAAAATGGGGATAATACCAATCTCATATGATGACAAAATTTAATTCAGAATATAGCCAAAAACTTAGCTGTTATGGTCTTCTCTAAGCACATATGTATCCACGTTTATAAAACTATCTCATTCATTTCATGCATGAATATTTTCCCATGTTTTTGGGTCTTTCAGACAGACCAAGTATTATACTTAATAGATGTGTAACCTAAAGATGTCCTCAGTTGGACATTTTGAGTGTTAGTTTAAAAAGGGAGATGCTTAACATCAGGTGGCTTTGCCTGTTGAAAGCACTAGTCATCTTCAAGGTCAAAGACTAATAACATTTTAAAGGAAGAAGCCAACTGGACACAGATCCTTGACAAGTCCAAGATGTCAGTTAAGAGGGCTTAATAGGGAAACAGGTGCATACTGCCTTTGCGTGGAATACAAAGTCAGTGGTACCCCTTGGGGCTGTACATGGCTGGAGCCCCAGGGAGAGCAGTGGGGAAGATGTTGCTACTGGATGTAACCTTCTAGAGGCACTTTCCCAACATCTTCACTCTTGTGTCCAGTGTAATATTAAACAATGAAGATTGGGGGCGGGGGGAGTAATTCCTTTGCCCAAAGTTACTGAGAGGCAGAAGTGGAGGTCAAAGATGGGTGTGATAAACCTTAATGCCTATTCTACTGACTCCCAACCTATGCTAGCTACCTTTGGGTAGTCAGTCCACAGTCTAAGCCCAGTTTCCCTAGTGAATAGCTGTGAGGCTTTGGGCATGTAACCTAACCTCTGTGCCTATAAAACTGAAATTTCTCTGCACCTCCAGGGGTGGGACCACCCACATATATTAGCTATTGCATAACCTTTCATGGTGTGGCATGGTAAGGCATGTTAGTTTGGAATCATTTTAATAAATAGGTTTCTCGTACACAAAGTATAAAGGCTTATAGTTACATTTTGTGATATAATTTGTATTTCAGAGGCCAAGTGATTTTTTTCCAGCTCACATAAGTAGGAAGAAGCCTTGATTTGCTTCCTTTCCCTTAAGTCCTTCTCTGAAGTAATTGTATATAAGTCACACAATAAGGTAAAATTCAAACCACATCCCTCTGGCTTCAACCTTAAAAGGCAATTAGAATTCTCTCAATCACTGTATATTTTATTTTTTACACTAAAAGGATGTCAATAGTAGTGACCATCTTCCTCCTGAGAACCAAAATATCTTTCACTTGGAAGTTGGAATCAGATGTGTTACTACCATAGAACAATCAGAGCTGAAAAATTTAAGGTAACAGAGACCCAAATTATCTGGACTCCTGGCAACAAAGCTTTTCTATGAAGATCACAGTTAAGAGCATTGAGTTTCTTCCCCATTGTCCTTAATTCCTTTAATTAGTGAGAATCAATTATATCCAAGCATCGATTGTTGAGAATGTCATTTACTCTTTAATGCAAGCTTACACATCACATTTTCGCGTATCCTTATCTATAAAATAGTAAGCCTTAACAACAAATGGCAGACATTTGCTCAAAAAAACCCTAATTTGTGGAAAACAAGGACTTGCTTAACAAAAAGCCCCTACATTTATAAGGTAGGTCAATGGCCAACGCTAGAACAATTTGAACAAAATATACTATGGGATTATAACCCAGAGTATAAAATATCTGTGAGTTCATACTGATGATTGAATAAATAGGGGAGAAGAGATAAATCTCCCTTGGAAGAAGATCCCAAATAATTTATACTTCATCCTCAGGGAGAACAAAATTCAACTCCCCACTCCAAAAGTGTGGGCTGTGCATAGACTTCCTTCCAGAAAGTACAGTATGAAGGGGAGGAGGGTGGGAAGTAACTTTACAGTGGAGAAAACTTGACAAATCCCACCTCAGCCAGGCGTCAAGGTCGGTATCAAGTGATAAATCCTGCTGATACTGTGTATGTAACCTTTATATGAGGTGATGAAAATGACAACTTGATCCCTGTGGTCTTTCTCCCCCAAAATACAAAACCCTAGTGTGAGAAAAACATTGGACAAAGTTCAGTAGAGGGGCATCATGTAAAATACTTGTCCAGTGCTCCTCAAAACTGTTAAGGCCTCAAAACCAAAGTCTGAGAACTTGTCAAAGCCAAGAGGAGCTTAATGAGACATGACCACTGAATGTAACATGGTGTCCTAGATGGGATCCTGGAACAGAAAAAGGGCATTAGGTCAAAACCTGGAAGAATCTGAATAAACAAACTATGGACATTAGTTGACAGTAATTTCAATTGTTGGTTCACTAGCTGTAACAAATGTTTCCTACTGACAGAAAAGGTTAATAGGAGAAATGGATGAGGAATATATGGCAACTCTGTAATAGCCTCTCAATTTTCTATAAACCTAAAATTGTTCTAAACAAAGTTTAAAAATCTTTTAAGTCTACAGGTATACACAGTAATAGAGATATACAGAAAGGGGCACCTGGCTGGTTCTGTTTGTACAACATGCAAGTCTTGATCTCAGAGTGAAATCTGAGCCCCACACTGAGCATAGAGATTACTTAAAGCCTTGAGGGGCACCCAGGTGGCTCAGTCAGTTAAATGTCTGACTCTTGATTTCAGCTCAGGTCATGATCTCACAGTTCATGAGATAGAGCCCCACACTGGGCTCTGTGCTGATGGCACAGAGGCTGCTTGGAATTCTCTTTCCTCCTCTTTCTGCCTCTCCCCAGCCCATGCTGCTCTCTCTCTCAAGATAAGCTTAAAAAAATAAAAGCTTGAAAATAAACAAATAAATATATAAGAAAAAGTCTGGAGACCCACTGGACCAATACTATTTTCATCATCATTTTCCTATGGGCTGTAGGAGTCGCTTATATGGAAGGCCATAAACGTGTAACACTAGGAAAACGTACTGGAGGGTAAGGTAAAGGAGAAAATGAAAACCAGTTTAGGCTCATCCCTTAATCAGCAGAAAAGTTTTATTTCTTTTAAGGACAAACAATTAAACCACATCCAAGGCCTGAACTTACAGACACAAACCAAAAGTAGTCATTTAAAGCATTAGCTATTGAGGTACAATACATACACTGGGGGAAAATGCTTCGCCATCTGAAGCTTCTATCAAACTTTGCTCGATCGACAGCTGAGCTCTGCTAGTGCCTGGGTGTGGTGGAGGGTAAGAGCGTATCTGCAGAACCAAAGGAGAACAGCTGTGTTCCACAAGTACTGAAGCATTTTAGACTGCACTGTGGGGACAGGTTTCACGCTGAAGGGAAGGGGGTGGGGGGAAGCTCTGTCCCTCCTCTAGGGCATCAGGCTGCCTTGCAGAGTGCCACAGCAGAAAAGCGGACCTCCCCTTGCTCACGCTCAGTGAATTCTCTGCAGACCTTCGCGGCATCCTGCAAGGAGAAAGGTCATTAATATCCAAAGCAGCAGCAGCTTGAAATGAAGTTTCAAAGGGAAAGGAACAGGTCACCCTGATCAACTTCAAACCTCCCCTTAAACTTCAGAACCAGGGCTGATTTAAGACAAAAATCAGGTGATGGGCAGACAGGAACCCACAACACACAGACTTGACTTTGGAAGCTTTTTTTTTTTTTTTTACTTCCACCAAATACTCTGTGCTTTTCCCACCTTGTGCCTGGTTTTGACAAGAAAACAACACTATTAGTGCTCTTCTCCTCAAAGCAAAACAAGATTAAAAAAAAAAAAAAAAAGGATCCTCTCTCCTCTCTCCCATAAGGGATAAGGGGGCGTAAGAGAAAAGTTCCCCTAACTCAGAAATTCCTAGGAGACACACATTTCAAGTGAACATTTCACAAAACAGCCTGGTTTTCCAGGTGCAGATGATGAATTCTTATTGATGGTGGAATGACATGTGTGACTAGTTCTAAGGCCTACATTACAAAGATTTGTAATAGAAAATTGATGCCAATGTTAGTTATTTACCAAATTCTAGGCTTTAAAAGCCTTGGCATAGTAAATATCAATCACTGTTTAGTCTGTAAAAAGTCCAGTGGAAAGACAGCTCCACAAACCATATTGAATATGACCTTTAAGAGGATACAACAGTCAGCTCCCAAGGTCTAAAACCAATCAACTCCGTGAGTTTGTCCCTTAAAAGGCATCAACCACACCCAGAGTTTTGCTCCTGCTTTAGAACTACTTGTAAAAACTAGAGTGGATTCTATAGATTGACATCTACATATTTCACTGTCAGAATTTTTAATATACTGATATTCCAGATGTTCCTTCCCCAAATTGACTTTCCTATAGGGCCCACAATGATGATTAACATTAAAGATGTGTCTATAAAGGGAAGAGCCATCCCCACAATGAGCAGTGACCTCAATCCTTTCACATTCAGAATTCTTGGATTCAGTTTATGTACTTTCTTACCAGATTAGCAGTAATTTACAGTTTAGATAATCTAAAACAACTGTAACCACATATACCAGCAGCCTTACTTAGGATAAGAATTTTCACTATGATGCTGGTTTATATTCCATTTAATTTTAAATGAGATTCTAAATAGTTGTTGTTTTAAAACAAAGTTTTATCTTCCCCACACCTCATAAATTCTACTCAAAGTAACAGCTTTAAGTTTCCTATGTGGGGCACACTTATCGTACCAGCAGTGTTCAAGAGGACAGTAACTACCTCAGACCTTATTAGAAGGACCAGTCTTTCCCCCAAATGGGTCATAAGCAGAAGTTCCGCCTCTGTTCTTATGCTCTCCCATAAGTAAATTCGACTCTGCAAACATCCTTCAATCCTGCTTTTCTATTATCTAGGTCTCATTCCGTACTGTTCCCATATACCCCTCGTAAATCCAGACTTGTCTCTAACTGATCTCAGGTATGTAACAGCAAACTCGAGGCAGTGACCCCACCTACTGTGGCATAATCTGGCCCACTAACACCTGCAGGTCATGAGGTTTAGGATGTTCCAAAGTCCGGTCTTTTACACAGAAAGGTAGTATCGAACAGTGGCTAAGACTGTCCAGATTTGAATCATGGTTTTGTCATTCAAGTCACTGACGACTCTGTGCATCACTTAACTTCATTTTCTTCATCTGTAAAACGTGAACACAATACCTCAGAGCCTCGTTAAAAGCATCCCTAAAAGCTGCAAGTCACTTAGAAGAGCATCTAGCACACGGGTCGGCAAACTGCAGCCAACTGCCTGTTTTTATGAATTAAGTTTTAATAGAATATGGCCACACATTCACTTGGACACAGTCAATGGACAGCTGTAACAGAACTGGATACGAGCACCCTCATTTTATTGCCCTTCACCTTACCGCACGTCTCAGACACTGCATTTTTATAGTGAAAGTCTATGGCAATCCTGCATCAAGCAAGTTATCAGCGCCATTTTTCAACAGCACTCGTTTGCTTTGTGCTTCTGTGCCCCATTGTGGTGACTCCTGCAACATTTCAAACTTTTTTCTTGTATTTGTTACGATGACCTGTGCTTAGTGAGATCTGACGGTCACTATTAGGATTGTTTTAGGGTGCTATAAACCACGCCCATACGAGACCAGAGACCTCAGTATAAATGTCGTGTGTGTTCTCACAGCTCCGGTGGCCAGCTGTCCCCCCCGTGTCTCTCTCCCCTCAGGCCTTCCTATTCCGAGACAATGTTGAAATTAGGCCAGTTAATAACCCTACAGTCATCTGTAAGTGTTCAAGTGAAAGGAAGAGTCCCATGTCTCTCGCCTCAAATCAAAAGCTAGAAATGATTACGCTTACTGAGGAAAGCACGTCGATCGCTGAGACAGACTGAAAGCTACACCTATTGTGCCAAATACTCAACCCTGCCGTGAATGCAAAGGAAAGGTTCTTGAAGGAAATTAAAAGTGCTACTCCAGCAAACACACGGATGGGAAGAGAGCAGAACAGCCTTATTCCTGGTATGGAGGAAGTCTGTGGGGTCTGGATAGAAGATCAAACCAGCGAGAACATTCCCTTAAGCCAAAGCCCAACGAAGAGCAAGTCCCTCACTCTGTTCAATTCTACGGGGGCTGAGGGAGGTGAGGAGGCTACAGAAGGAAAGTCTGAAGCTGGCAGACATTGACTCAGTTAGTGTAATGAAGAAGGCGCCTCTGTAGCATCAAAGTGCGCAGTGAAGCAGCCCGTGCTGAGGCAGTACCTGCACAAGGTCAGCTAGGATCGCTAACGAAGGTGGCTACACCTAGCAACAGATTTCCGACACAGAGGACACAGCCTTCTACCAGAACAAGCTACCAGTTCGGACGTTCACAGTGAGAGGAGAAGTCCATAGTTGGCTTCAAAGAACAGGTTCTCTTGTTTGGGACTAATGCAACTGGTGATTGGAAGCGGAAGCCAGTGCTCACTTACCATTCTGAAAATCCAAGGGCCCTTAACAAGTATACTGTATCTAGTCTGTGCTTTATAAATGGAACAAAGCCTGGATGACAGTGCATCTGTTTACAACATGGCTTACTAAATATTTTAAGCCCACTGTTAGACCTGCTGCTCAGAAAAAAAGATTTCTTTCAAAATAGGACTGCTCACTGACAATGCACCTGGTCACCCAAAAGCTCTGATGGAGATGTGCAATGACATTAATGTGGTTTTCATACCCGCTAGCAAAACATCCATCCTGTGGCCCCACGAATTAAGGAGTCATTTCAACTTACAAGTCTCATTATTTAAGAAATACATTTTGTGAGGCTTATAAGCTGCCACAGACATGGATTCCTCTGATAGATCCGGGTAATAAATTGAAAACCTCTTGGAAAGGATTCACCATTCTAGATGTCATTAAGAACATTCCGGATTCCTGGGAAGAGATCAAATATCAACATGAACAAGAGTTTGAAAGAAGTGGATTCCAACCCTCGTGGATGATTTTGAGGGGGATCAAGATGCAGTGGAGCAAGTAACTGCAGATGCAGTGAAAACAGCAAGAGAACAAGAATGAGAAGTGGAGCCTGAGGATGGGCCTGAGTTGCTCCAACCCCATGATCAAACTTTAACAGATGACAGATGAGCACATTTCTTAGGATGAGATCTACTGTGAAGACTGCTGAAACAACCAAAGGACTTAGGACATCACATAGACCAAGGCAGCAAAGCAGCAGCTGGGTTTGAGAAGACGGACTCCCAATTTTAAAACAGGCTCCACTGTGGGTACAGTTCTATCAAAAGCATCGCAGGCTACAGAGAAATTGTTTGTAAAAAGAAGTGTCAGTGGATGTGGCCAACTTCTTTGCCGTCTTATTTTAAGAAATCACCTCAGCTACCCCAACCTTCAGCAACCGGCATTCTGATCAGTCAGCAGCCATCAAGAACGAGGCAAGACCTCCGTTAGCAAAAACATTACCTACCACTCACAGAAAGCTCAGATGATGGTAGGCATTTTTTAGAAATAAAGTATTTTCTTTTTATTTTTTTAATGTTTATTTTTGAGAGAGAGAGACAGAGTGTGAGTAGGGGAGGGGCAGAGAGGGAGACACAGAAGCCGAAGAAGAATCCAGGCTCTGAGCTGTCAGCACAGAGCCCGATAAGGGGCTTAAACTCAAACTGCGAGATCATGACCTGAGCCAAGGTCAGACGCTTAACCCACTGAGCCACCCAGGCACTCCAAGAAATAAAGTATTTTTAATTAAAGTACATGCACTGTTTTAGACATAACGTTATTGTACACTTAATAAACCACAGTATACTTATACTATAACATAACTTTTACATACACTGGGAAACTCAGAATTTCATTGGACTCACTTCATTGCAATATTCCCTTTATTGCAATGGTCTGGAACAGAGCCCACAATATCCCTGAAGTATTTCTGTACTTGTAACAGAGCCAAATGCCACACGAAGCCAAAAACATTTTCTACCTGGCTCTTTACAGGAAGTTTACCAGCCCTTCATCTGCACATAGCAAGCACTCAAAAAAGATTAGTTATTAGTACAAATGAAGTACTTTTACCTTAACTGCACTTTTTATTGTATCACGATGAAACAGCTTTCCTTTATAACAGTAAATTGATTCTAGAAACTTGTTTTTAGGGTGAAGGGGCCTACAGTAGCCTATTGTCCAGAATTAAGAGGTTTCTATAGTCACTTAGAGTAGGATAGTGATCCTGGATCTTAAGTTCTTATCGAGGCAGATTTTGAATCTGCTTCTCTTGTGCTCTAACAGTGGACCAAAGGAGAAGAAAAACCTGAAGTTGACGGCCTAACCAGAATCCATAGTGCACTACCTATAAGACTGACCCAAATCCATCAGTTTGAGAGGGTTTAGGAAAGGCTCAGGCTGCTGTTCTTTGAGTCGTTAGCTATGATGTAATTTGACAAGAGAACAATGGTCACCTTAATCCCTAAAGGAAGTTAAGCAACAGCTTTCAGACTAATTCTAACCATAGGCTAAAGTCAGCACACGAGACAGATTAGTCAGGGCTGTTCTGAAGGATCCTGTTTAAAACCGTATCTTATAAGATAAGGTAGACAGGAATAATCCTTAAACCCTAAAGACTGCTATTAACCCAGGTGATTGGTGCTGGCCGCACTGACAAGGTATTAGCACTGTAGATAATATGGCTAAAGAAACGTGGACCCAGTCGGAGGCGGGTTCCGAAGATTACCTGCAGCAATGAGTCCTCTGAGCTGGTGCCATGGTTCACCGGAAAAGGCATTCGTCCATCTACAATGAAGAAGCCAGGCGTGTCAATTTCTCTGCACATTTGCTGGCTACTGTGTTCACCCAGCCTAAAGGGAAGTTTTAGATCTCCCAAATACCACTGCCACTCCACAAAGGAAGGCTGGTCAGAAGCAAATAAGGTTCAAATGCTCCTAGATGCTCATCCTGGGCAATTCTAATCCACAAGCAACAGGTCCACACAAGCGAAACGTAACCATCCTAACAGAAAGGCTTGTGCCCCATCTGCTGGGCAGGACCCCAAAGCAAAAGCCAGATGCAGCCTCCGAAGTACAGGGAGGAGCAGAGACAAGAAGGAATGCTTCGGATTTCACTGCCCCTCAATGACTGCCAACTGACCCCACGTTAGCTTTGCTTTTATTTGCTCCAAGGTAGTTCCTGACTTGAGGCAACATGGCTACCAGTCTTCCTCCGTTAATACAGAAGGGAGGACTTTTACAAGATGGATAAGCTTATTGCCGTATACAAGCTAAGGGAAATTATCCCCCAACACATCCAAGTTCTTTCTATACAAGCAAGATCACGTGCATTTATCTTTTTCCAAAAGTATTCCTTGTCAGGTTGCTGCTAACACTCCTAAGCCAGTAATGCTGTAGTGGAAGGAGGGAAGAGGAAGTCTGACATGAATGCCCTGAACTGGCACTGATCTCCTTACCGGTGTGTGACCAAAGTCATTCCTTCTGCAGGTCACTGACTGACTGGTCAAGGGAAGGGTCTGGGTATGATAAAGGATTAAGTGCCCCCATGAGAATACCTTGCTGTTCTGACTTCCTGAACAAAGATACACTCCACAAACATACATTAAGTGCCACAATGTCACACACCAATACTGTTAAGAGGAATCTCATCTGAAAGAATGCATGAAACTATGGGGCACCTGGGTGGCTCAGTCAGTTAAACGTTTGACTTCCACTCAGGTCATGATCTCATAAGTCATGGGTTCGAGCCCTGCATCAGGGTCTGTGCTGACAGCTCAGAGCCTGGAGCCTGTTTCGGATTCTGTGTCTCCCTCTCTCTCTGCCCCTCTCCAACTCGTGCTCTGTCTCTCTCAAAAATAAACATTAAAAAAATTTTTTTTAAATAAAAGCATGCATGAAACCATACTGGGTTCCCAAAATGGACAAACTTACCAAGTTCATAGAGGTGGCCATCCACGTTGTTAAACAGAATAAAATGAAAATTCACTTTGTCATCTACCTGAAGAGTCAAGAAATATTTTGAAAATGAGTTTTTATTGTAATATACATTGCATTAAAATTTTTTTTTCTTCAGCTTTACTGAGATATAATTGACCTAATATCGTGTAAGTTCAAAATGTATAACATGTTGATTTAATACACATATTCTGCAAGAATTTTAAAAGCAGAGCTTAATTTGTTAAAAAATAGTCACTAAGTATGTGCTTGAACTGATTCGCTTATGTACCATTTTAAATCAGTATAGCTAACATGTATTTCCTATATAATAGACAATATTAGAAGACTCTTTTAATACCTTCATCTATTATGGTAGATATAGTGTAACTATCAGAACTCTGCTTTTCACTAAGAAAGAAATTCAGGCTTAGGGAGGATAAGCATCTCACCCAAGGTCAAGACTAGAAAGTGGCAGGGTCAACTATAGTCATAAAGGCACTGATAACCAACGTAAATCTAATTAACAGTTGACAGGAGGACTCTATTCAGTTTAATGGTATATTTAAGCTTTCTAGAAACCATTAATCCTAGCTGGTAATCTTACTCTTGGCCAACAGTCTGTGAGAGAAGTATGTGAAATGCTCAATTTCCAGGAGGGGTGTTACTCTTGTAGAATCATTTGGATCTAAACAAAAAACCATCAGTTTGAATTTATTCAAGACTATTTTATTGCCAATTAGATTTGTGGGGAGCCATTTTATGAACAGGTGTAGTCAAAGTATTATTCTGGTAGAATTTTCTGGTGTTAATGGGCCTAGCTGGCCGTGGCTGGAAACATTTGTTGTGTTCAGGTAAGAGGTTCTTGTTCGCATCAGGGGAAACACAGACAGCACCTGGGCAGCCTGGCTCTGATTTGTATCTGCATGTATTTACCCGACATTGGCCTTCCTGGGCCACGGCATCATGGGCTGCCTGAATGGCCTGCAGGAAAGAGAGAGTAATTAGCACAAAAACCTCTGTAGGAATTGAAAACTGATGCTCTAGAAGCCATCTTCCTACCTCATTCTTCTCAAAGCATTTTGCTCTGTCTTCAGGGGACAGCTTCTCCGTTTCAGAAAGAAACTGTTTCAGGACTGACCCATCCTCTTTGGAGGGAAGAAAAGTCTATTAGTATAAATAAAATAACGCAAATGGGTGCACAGCCAGCCATGCTCAGTGACTTAAGTCTTTACTGTGGTCTCGGAGGTGGAAGAGCCTTCCTTTCCCCCTCAGCCGCTCTTGCAACCACCCCCCTTCTACCACATTCAAGTCACAGAACTCTCCATTCCCCCGGTGTGCCAAGCCCTCTTGCATCTCCTCCCTGCTCTCTCAACCTCTTTTCCCTCCCGCCTCACACTCACCTCTCCAATCCCTTACCGTCTTCTTTACAGTGGTTGTGCATTTGTGACATGTATTTGTGAGATTTGTCATCCCATAAAGGCAGGAACTGTGGGTCTTGGTGTTACTGTGTGTTACTGTTACCTACAGCACCTGACAGTACACAATCCTACATGGTGCAAATACATTCTAGTCTAGTTAACAATTCTCAAACCAAGATGTTTTACTTCAGGGTAGAAAATGCAATCTCTGTAGTATGGTTATCCAGGTGGACATTAACCTAAGGATCTTTTTTAAACAATTTTTTAAGTAGGAGCTTGAATTCAAACCCTGAGATCAAGACCTGAGCCGAAATCAAGAGTCGGATGCTCAACCGACTGAGCCACCCAGGCGCCCTGACTTAAGGATCTTAAGAAATGGAAAGAGCCTTATAGCCTGGCCCAGAGACAAGTGACCGGCTGACGGTGTGGAATAAGCGTTTTGTCATTGCTCAATATGGGTAAGTCTAGGAGACACTGAATACATAGCTAGAGTAAGAGCGAGTTATTTTTCAAAAGACTGCATTCGAACTTTCAGCTCTAAGCGAAAACATATTCGTTAAGTGAAGACCATTTAAAATCTGGAAGTGATAGGAATCCTCTTAACTTTATGGGGAGGGCTAGGACTCAGATTACATCTTTGGCTCTATCATGACCATGGTTACAAAGAGTTACAGTATCCCTCTGACCTCCGAACACAGTACTCTAAAGGGAGACTTACTGCAGAAGAAATAAAGGATCAAGCTACAATACTCTTTAATATGGCAAGTTAACATTCAAAAAAGTAGGTTCTAGAAGATTTGGATTATTATAGCCAAACAAGTTTTGTTGTTGTTTTAATTTCAAAAGTACACTAGCAGTCATCTTGGCCACACTTACCTTGTTTAAAAAAGTATTTGACCTGCTACAGGCCACACCGTGGACTTTATTAGCTGAAATTATGCAATTCTTAGCCATTCCCATCCATTGTCTAGATCAGGAGCTGGCCAACTACTGTACCTATTTTTGTATTATTGAAAACAGCCACACCCATTGGCTTACATCTGGTCTATGGCTGCTTTTGAACTACAGAGACCAAATGGCCCTCAAAACCTAAAAGACCTATTCTTACCTTTTAAGAAAGGTATTGACCCTTGGCCTATATCATACGTTACACCGTGTATCTTAACATAGCTTAGTGCTATTAATTGTGCTTCGGACAAACGTCAGGGCGGAGACTGCTTTCTTCTATATCCTCCACGGCATTCACTGGAGGGGAGCTGACACCCCCCAACATGACTTTGTTCACAGCTGGATCTTTCAAGGTTTTGAGCTGCTGCTATGCTTCCCTGAAGGAATGTTCACAACATCTTTGTCCAGCCGTTCTAGGCTTTTGGTTCTCCTGTTGCTTAGGAGACCCAGAACCATTAAAGACAGGTCCTTGGTGTTACTATTTTATGGCTGAACATCATCTCTAATTCTTCCGAATTGTTGAGACCTGCACAGGGGCACAGGGGAATCATGACGACTGGCTGTCTGCAAATGGAAGAGCAGAGGCAGAGAGGCAGTACAAAACTGCGTATCACTCCCTCTTCCCCTCCAGGTGGAAGAAGCTAGACCATGCTTCTTGGAAAATGAGTTTCCTTCCCTCAAAAGAGAATCAATGTTAATTCGCCTACTGATTATATCTGGAGAAGTAGGTTTCAAAAAAAATTGAAGGCAAAGACTTTGCAGAGTAGACCCCTGGGGGTTTTGGAATGACAAGTTATTGTGAACTAGAGGTCAACTAGAGGAGGACTACCCTCCACACCCACTTACCAAACTCCAGTTTGTCCTGGTTATTGGCCACTGCATGTATCAGTCCGATGGTACCACAGGAGTTCCCGATGGTCTGCTTCATGAAGTACACCTTGGGACTGACTTCTTGTCCCTTCAGTTCTTCAATCTGTTTTTTCCTGAAGTTCTCATGCTGTGAATATAAAAAAACATTTTTGTATCTCAAAATGAAAATGCAAAGAACTAACAGATGGCAGCACAGCGAGTTCTACCACCTAAATGGAAACACAAGTGGGATGTGGGACCAAGAGCCTTGGTCCTAGGTGTTGGCCAGTGACCAGAGAATGGCCTGTCTGCCTCCCACACCCACGTCAGCCAGTCCGTGGGGTTCTGAGAGGCTCGGAGACTCCACCCTCATGCTGCAGTGCAGTAATGGCCTTGGATGTTGCCCAAGGATTTGTCTAGACACCACTACAACCTTTTAGCTTGAAATGGATGGTGTCCTGAAGAAAAACACACAAGTTCGTTATTTTCTTCCTTAAACACCACCACCAACTATCTTAGTATTCTTTGAAGTTCTACCTCTATTGTGTGCAAGTATAATTCAAAAACAAACACAAAGCAAGACTTAACTGCTGAAAGGAGCAATTTAAAAAAATTAACTATTCCCTCATTCTTTTGGAAGGAAAGACAACTGGTCTAGGGTTCTGGGCTGTGATTTCACAAAATCATCTCATCCTACAAGAGCACGATATGACACTTGTTTGTGTCACATTTGCAAACTACAGTTTGAGGACAGATTAACAATGGGGGGGGCAGTCCTAAGAAATCAATAAATGAATAAGTAGAGATAGTGTCCCTCCAAGAATCCATTTGCTCTTTGTACAATAATTTAGTGGGCTTGTCTGGACCTTTTGCTAATGAATTTTATTTTTTTAAATTTTTTTTTTCAACGTTTATTTATTTTTGGGACAGAGAGAGACAGTGCATGAACGGGGGAGGGGCAGACAGAGAGGGAGACACAGAATCGGAAACAGGCTCCAGGCTCTGAGCAATCAGCCCAGAGCCTGACTCGGGGCTCGAACTCCCGGACCGTGAGATCGTGACCTGGCTGAAGTCGGACGCTTAACCGACTGCGCCACCCAGGTGCCCCATGAATTTTAGACCTTAAAGGTAGGACTTCTCAGTTAAAAGCAAGGTGCCAATGTTATAGAAACACTAATTTCCCATAACCAGTGTAATTTAGACACAATACCAGAAGATTTCCAATTCCAGTTACCTCTCATTGCTGTACACATAACTGAAGTTTAAGCCTTGTCTGTGACACCATAAGAATAAGAGGGCTTGTTCCACCAGACCAATTCAAGCTCCAACCAACAGGAAGTTCTAGCATCAAAGATCTACCACATCTTTGAAATGTGTTAATCATGGACTTAAGGGTTTTCACTTTTCTAGGTTAACTTTTTTTTTAATCGGATAGCACCATTCTTTAGTTGTTTGAGCTCTTGCATGGAAATACTTCTGCAAATTTTTCATTACCACTTAAAATTTAATGTTTCAGAGGTGATCCAGTTAGGATTTCATAACCTCTTAGACAAAAGTGGATGCTTTCTAAATTAACATCAGCTTGTTTGGAAGTCAACATACAAACTTCAGCTTTTCTTTGAATTTGTCTCAGTGTTTAGCCTAGTCGGTGTTTCGTGTCACAGAACAGGTGGCTCAATAAATCTGACTGCCCAGCTGGAGGTGAAGTTGTATGAAGTATCGCGCTTGTTCAAACCAGACCGGTTCTCTACCAAGAGCAGCTTGATCAGCAAAAAGCAAGCAGTGGGCTTTTGAAAGACAAACACGAAGCACCACTGCCTCCCAGAGGCCTTGCCTGTGAGTGCTGCTCAAAATCTCCGAGTCATCATGGTTCCTCTAATAAGAGAGCTCGAGAGAAGCTCAAAGGAGAGAGGAGATGATGTCTGATTCGGTCAACAGGGAAGCTAATTTGCCTTGCAATTATTTAGCGGCTCCGTTTTACCTAACAATAAAAAACATGTCAGTGGGATTAACCTAATAGCTTTAATAAGGGTTTTTAACTCACAACACAAAGCCCATTTACTAGGAGGAACGCCTGGAACTTCCCACAGAGCTTAATAATTTATGCCGAGGATGCTTCTAGAATACCCAGCCTTAGCATGGTGCTTCAGTGCCGCTTACTGTGTTTGGAATGATGCCCCAAATGCTAATATCCCAAGTTTTGTTAATGCAGATTTCATCACTCCCCAGTCAGGGGTCAAGTGACAGCAATAGGAGATAGACAATGCCATGCCAATTAGTGGGATTTCATACATCGCAAGACAACAATTATCCCAGCTACTTTTTTATATCTGATGCTCAGTCTTTGAGGTACATACATCCATGCACACTTGTAGGAGAAAGACCATTTAAAGGGAAATGAAAAGGTGTTTCCAAGACTGCTCTAATGCCCACCTATTTCATTTAGCTACAAGGTCAGAGAGGAAAGAGGATAAGAGAGGTGGAAGGTCCCCACACAGGAACCACACGCAAATGAGTAAGGTCTTTTTTAAAAGCACATTGGGGAGGTTAAAAACCAAGTGTGCATGTTGTAGGGAGTGGAGGGATGGGAAGAAACAGGAGTCCAGTGGAGACCCAAGAGTGGGGATGGAGCATTAAACAACCTATTTTGTTTTCCTGTGGTCTAGGCAGGCAAGCCCGCCCCCCTGTTTTACTGTAAGGTGGGAGTCTGAGAACCAAACAATAAACTGACAGGCCACAGCCCTTAAAGGGAAACAACCAGCCATTCTTTGGAGTGGAAGGCTCTGAAAAGCGCAGGTTCAAGCTTACTTATGAGTAGGATGAGTGCTTTCTCTGGATAACTGAGATAATAGAACAGAGATGATGTTTCTCTTTGAAATTCCAGGCAGTGCTGGATGGACGAGCGAGGAGCCAATAAATTGTTAACAGCCAGTGAGTAGATAGCATGACACAGAGGGCTTCTCACCCCATCCCCCGCAGAAAGAGGGCAGTTTTTCAGGTGTGGACGCGCAGGCCGGGAGGGGAGGGAAGCCGGGTGTCTACACTGTCCTCAACGCCTCACTCGGGTTTGGGAGCAGCGCACACGGTCCGAGGCCCAAGCACCCCGGGCCCCACGCCCTACCTGGGCCGTGAGGGGAAACAGCAGCAGCAGCGCGCAGGCGGGAGCGGGCACCGAGCCCAGAGCCTCCTCCTCCAGCCCCAGCACGTCCGCGAAGCGCCACTGGCCGGCGACCCCCAGCCGGGACAGCACCTGCAGAGAGGAAACAGGGCGGCCAGGCAAGCAGAGACCCTCGAGTCGCGGGCACCCGCCGGGTTCCGGGGTCGCCCCCCGGCAGCCTCCGCGCCCCGACCCGAGCCGGGGAGGAGTAGCGGCCCGCCCCGCCCCCCACCCCTCACCCCCGCGGGCGCAATGACACAGCACAAAGCGCGGCCCACACGTGGCTCCCGCGAAGCCCGGGCACACGAGTCGGCGCGGCGCGCGCCACGCCCTCGGGGGCCGGGCCAGCGCTCACATCTGGGCGCAGCCCCCTCCTCCCTCCCACCGCTGACGGTTCCGCAGAGTCACCGCCCGACCCCGATGCAGGGGCGGAGGGAGGGCGCCCGGACTGCGCCCCAGCCCGGCCGCCTGTGGAGCGCGCAGGATGCCGCTGGGTCCCTGCGAGACAGCCGGGGCGGGTGGGCGCCTCCGGGGGATGGGGACAGAGGCGGCGCGAGACGCCACTCACTTTGTTCAGCATCTGAAAGGCAAATGCAAAGAAAAAATACAAAAACAAGGCCAGTCATCGATGCAGCTACCTGGCCAGGGCGGACCCTCAGCCCTGAGCTCCCGGGGCAACGATGCACCTGACGCTCACCTCGGGGTTAATCTCCATCGGTTTGAGCTGCATCTTCGCGAACCGCAGGAGGAGCCACTGCCCAGAAGAAGAGAAAAAACAGCAAGCGGAGCCGCCCAGGCTGCCGCTATAAAGCGCCGGCCTGACGCACTTTAGGTGCCTGCGCAGGGGGAGCAGGGGCAAAACCAAGAGACGGGGAAACGGTCAGTCGCTACCAAATGGGTACGAACCCCCCCATGCGCCGCGCAGAGTGGTACAGCCGGGCCCCCAAACCTTGCAGTCTCACTTGCTGGTGAGATAATCTGGTGGTTGTGGAGATGGTTTTTGTTGGTGGGTTTTCCTTGAGCGTATGGAGCAGTGCTTTAGATGGAGTCTCTTTTTTTGCGAAGTTTCTGGAAACCTATCCTTCTTACCATCCCAGTTACCCGAGAGCTCAGGGTTTCTGAAGCGTTGAGAAAAAGCCCAAATTCAACAGGTATATATTTAGTATGAATATAAATATAGGTCTCCCACATCTTGCAGCAGTTTGCATTTGACCTTAGACAATTCATCCTCCATGTTAAATCAAGCCAGTACCGAGCTTCGTTTTTAATTGATTGCCTAGAATAAAACAGTCTGGAATGTAAACGATATTGTATTAGTAATGCTGATGTAATGTGACTCCCGGGGAAGAATTGGTGGGTCGCCGAGAAGCTGTAGAAACCTGGGGGATGTGACCGTGATGTAGCACAGAAGGCAGGCGGTCAGAGACTTTAAGAAACGGATCCAGGGAAAAGACAGGTGTGATTTCGAGACAAGAGATTGTAAAAGGAAACGTATTTTTAAAAGAATGGGAGGCTTTGAAAAATAAAATTCTGTGTTCACGGTGGAAGATTTAGAGTGAAGGAGAAAGAGAATGGCAACTAAAGGAACCGCTGTTCTCTAATGATCTCAGGTGGGGCTTGTTTTTCCTACCAGCGTATTCAGAAGATGGAGAGAAAAAGCATATACGGGAGAATGAATAAAAAGAGGGACAAAAATCTGTAGGAATAGTGTCGGTAAAGCTAAACCTCAGAATGAAGTGGGGCTTGCAGAGACGCTAAGGAAGCAAGAAGGTTGTTTTCTTTTGTTTTGTTTTTAAATATGCTCATAACAAAATAATGATAATGGTGAAAGAATAGACCTGTTAAGGGGGTCCAAGTTAACAGTTACAGAGAGAAGAGAAGTAATCTACATTTTTTTTGTTACTATCCCTACAGTGGATCAGTTGACAGATCTTTTGGATGTTATCTCACTCAATCCTTGAAATATCCAATGAAACAAACTCTTCCTAGTACAATTTTACAGGTTAGAATTTGTGGCTTAGAGAAGTTAACTAGCTTACAATCACAAAGAGAAATAAAACAGAAGTAAATCCTGGTAAATTGGGCTCTAGGAGCCCATTCTCTATCCAAGTTAACACTATAATCCACTTCTATCTTCTCCCATTTTTTACCATCAGAAAAATGACCTTCACACAGAAAATGAGAGAGAAACATGAGTAAGAAGACTCTAATGGGTGAATTTTATGACATGTAAACCATGCCTCAGCACTTTTTTTTTTTTTTTTTAAAGATACTTACAGGGCACCTGGGTGACTCAGTTGGTTGAGCATCTGACTTCTGCTCAGGTCATGATCTCACCATTCATGAGTTCGAGCCCCATATCGGGCTCTCTGCTGTCAGCACAGAGCCTGCTTTGGATCCTCTGTCCCTCTCTCTCTGCCCCTTCCCCACTTGCGTGCTCTCTCTCTCTCTCACTCTGTCAAAAAATAAATAAAACATTAAAAAAAGACAACTTGAGAGTCAAGACAGATGAATAGGGGTACAAGAACACCTGGCTGTGTTGAATGAGTTTTTGCCTTTAGAGATGAATGACATTCCAATTTACTTTAACTATTCGACAAATACTGATTAAGTACCTACTCTGTGATGGGCATTGAGCTTAGAATTGGGGATGCAAAGGTGAACACAGCAAATAAACACAGAAACTTCCCCCATGGAGCTTTGATCAGTAATAAGAGTCATGTGGAAGAGGGAGCTCAGGAACACCTTACCTAGTGGAGAGGCTCCGGAAGGCTTCCTGAAGGAAGTGACATTCAAGATAAGGGCTGATAGACAGGTAGAAGTTAGCAGGTGACAGTTATTACCAAAATAAATAGTAACAATGGTCATGAAAACACTAGAATCTCTGTGAAAGGCATTCATTCATTCATTCACACAACAAATACGTATATGAAGGGCCTACTATGTGCCAGGAACCATCAGAGCAATGAACAGAACATCTCCCTGCTTACAATGAGATGCCAGAGACTGGACAAAAACAAATCTTATCCTGATCTTTAAAAAAGGCGGGGGAGGGGTATATTGCTGAAACTGCAGCCTGGGAGATTTGATATCAGTCATTAGCAAAATTCTGGGAGTCTTAGAAAAAATAGAATGGCTGCATTTAGAACAAGTTATGCCAGCCAGCACCTCGCCTTTTCTTTTGGAGTCACTGGCTAGCAGAACAGGCAAATCATTTCCCATTGTCTTCTTCATGTTGCCTGGGTTGGCATCAATTGATATCAGAGTAGAGGCGGTTTTATAGCTTACTTACTTATTCTACCTTTAAAAACTTAAAAGTGCTGCTGAATGGAGTAATTTCAACCTGCAGCCACCTGGCAATGGTTTTAACCCTTGCTTGGGCGGTTTTATTAGAGCAGAGGTAGAGCGCATGCATGCACGCAAGAATAAACAATCTTGGGGCGCCTGCGTGGCTCCGTCGGTTGAGTGTCTGACTTCAGCTCAGGTCATGATCTCACGGTTTGTGGGTTCGCGCCCCGTGTCGGGCTCTGTGCTGACAGCTCAGAGTCTGGAGCCTGCTTCAGATTCTGTGTCTCCCTCTCTCTGCCCCTCCTCTGCTCACACTCTGCTCCCTCTCTCTCTCTCTCTCTCAAAAATAAATAAACATTTTTAAAAAAAGAAGAAACAATCTAAAAGCCAGAATTTTGAGATTTAGAAAAATGAGTTCAAAATAAAACGATGAAATTTAATAGAGATATTGGTGATGATTATACATCCCTATGTATATACCAAAAAACTTAAAAAAAAATTTTTTTTTTCAACGTTTATTTATTTTTGGGACAGAGAGAGACAGAGCATGAACGGGGGCTCTGAGCCATCAGCCCAGAGCCTGACGCGGGGCTCAAACTCACGGACCGCGAGATCGTGACCTGGCTGAAGTCGGACGCTTAACCGACTGTGCCACCCAGGCGCCCCTATACCAAAAAACTTTAAATGGTGAATGTATCTCAATAAGCTGGTAAAAACTTAGTAGGGATATGTGTGAAGTTTCTCATGCCAATTAGCATAATACAGTTTATATTCACCTTTTTTTAATCTACCAGAATCTATGGTTAGAAAAGTATGTAATAATATGGGAAAATATCAAGTGAAAAGTCAACATTTGGATTATACTCACTTAAAAATGAATACACATGGGGCGCCTGGGTGGCTCAGTCGATTGGGTGTCTGACTTTGGCTCAGGTCATGATCTTGCAGTTCATGGGTTCGAGCCCAGCATCTGTGCTGATAGCTAGGAGCCTGGATCCTGCTTGAGATTGTGTCTCCCTTTCTCTCTGCCCCTCCCCCCACTCCTGCTCTGTCTGTCTGTCTCTCTCTCTCTCAAAAATAAATAAACACTAAAATAAATGAATACACAAAGGCAGGAACACATTTTTTTCAGTGACAGAAAAACATTTTAAAAAATCAGTTAACACACGACAAACAGAATAGACCTGTTATAGGTGGAGAAACAAATCAATGAATGAATAAGTTGTCCTTCATAAATAAACATGCCATTTCTGATGCACCAGCAGCAGGATTTCTTTTTGTCACAAATGTTCTTTTTCTAACAATAATGAAAGTTTGGGATGAACCTTTAAAATCTACCTTCTGAGGGGCACCTGGGTGGCTTAATTGGTTAAGCATCCGACTTCAGCTCAGGTCATGATCTTACGATGAGGTGCATCGGTTTCTGGGCTGACAGCTCAGCCCCTCCCCCCTCAAAAATAAATAATAAACATTTAAAAAACTTTAAATCTACCTTCTGATAATTCTGATGACTTAATAAAACAGAAACTCGAATGTCCTTGGCAGATCAGATTTACAGTGTTATGGGAGTCAATCCTGAAGGCTCAGCCCCAGGTTTATTCCACCAGCACTTCACAGTGGCTATGCAAGCACCAAATTCCCTGTATTAAATCCCTTTCTACTTAAAACACCTAGAGTGGTTTTGGACTCCTATACTGGCATACTGCATGCATTTTAGGTGACTCACAAAAATGGAATATTTATTTTAATACTCATCAGAAAAGCTATATGTTCTTGTATATGTGTATAATTAGAATAGCAAGTTTGTGATTTTACCCGTATTAAACCTTTGGGCAAATCTAACCTATACTAAGCAAATAGTATCATTGGATACTATAAGGATATTGCAAAAACTATAGGAGTCATTCACAAATCACGGTGATAGAAAAACTCTGCTTGATGACAAAAGCGCTTTATTGGTTGATGGGGTAGAGTGTGCAGTGTGTTTATGAAGGCAGGATACTCAAGCACTGAAGCAATACTCCCCAAATATTTTGCAGAGTGGGTATTTCTGCAGAAGTTACCCAAGGAGGGAGATAAGAAAGGCAAGAATACTGGCTTTTTTGTTGTTGTCATACAAAGGACATTGTATTTGTTATCCTCCTTTACTCCTCATACCAATTTTTGGATATCCATATGTCTACACTGATTTTGCAGATAAGTAAACTGAGGCTCCAGAAAAGCTGTTTATCTTGTTAAAGTTCACATAGCTGCTGAGTGTCTGAGTCTGGGGTTCAACCCAATTTCGTTTGCTTTCAAAACTTGTGCATGTTCAACTCTTCTGCCTGCTTCCATCTACAGCCCAGCCCTATGGACCTTAGTAATTACCACTAGAAATAAGTATGAAGTTCAGCCACTGAGAAGAAAGGACTAAAATGATTTCTGCAATGTGCAGGGCCGGAACAGGTCTCTCAATCTTCTGATAAGCATTGCTCACTTTGAGGCCTAAGAGTCTAGTTTGAATTTATAATTAGCATGACATTAATAATTGACAGAGTACTTCCTCAACATTTTTCAAGTTACTAGACAATTCCTCTGTCAATAATATGTCCCCAGAAGTAAGGTTCTGACATCCAGAGATTTTAAAGTTAAAAATAACAGAAAGAAAGATGGTGTGTAATGCAAATGAAGTGCCCTACTTAGTTCCCATGGCGAAGTCCATTTTCTTCCTATTTCCTAAAAGCAGTTCATTTACTGGGTAGTCACAAGTATATCTGAAGAAAGAAAGATAATTGTGAAAGAGGAGAATATAGGTCTCATTGACTTATACCTTATATATACTCATATGTTTGTTCAACAAATGTTCTTTGAGTATGTACTAGGTACCAGACGCTATACTAGGCTACCTGGGTTGGGGGTGGGTAGCAGATGACAGGCGTAAGGCATAAACCATGTTTCCTAGCTTTTACAGATAAATCATCAATTTAAAGCTGCCTTTCAGGGGCTCCTGAGTGGCTCAGTCGATTAAGTGTCCAACTCTTGGTTTTGGCTCAGGTCATGATCTCCCAGTTCATGAGTTCGAGCCCTACATCGGGCTCTCTGCTGTCAGCACAGAGCCCGCTTCTGATCCTCTGTTCCACTCTCTCAGCTTCCCTCCCTCCAACTTGTTCTCTCTCTCTCTCTCTCAAAATAAATAAATAAACTTTAAAAAAGAAAGCTGCTTTTCAGGGAGAATGGGAGGGGGACGCAGGGTACCAAATGTATTTATCAATTGTAAGGGATTGCTCCTTTTTAAAACGTTTGAACATGACAAACGTGTGCATCTTAGAAACAGGGAAATATTATTTTTATCAAACTCGTCACGTTTGATTTGTGTTCAAGATAGCTAGCAGCATGCACTCAGTTTCCTCAACAGTGAAATGAGGACTGCATGAACTCTAAGATTCCTCTTAGTCCAGCATATTAAGGACCTGGGCAGGAAAATAAAAGACACATAGATCGAATCATATAACAGCCTGGGTTAGGTCTCCATTCATCTCTAATTCCTTAATTTTAGCCATTAGGCTTTTTTTTTTTTTTTTTTTTTTTAGCCATTAGGCCTTTTTAATGTCACTAGGCTATAATAAACAAGATTTATTAGTTAAAATCAGCTTCTGAAGTGTCCTTCAGAGACACTTGTTATGTATTTCCTTTTACCAGAAGATTAGTATATGAGGAATATGATAAGCAGAAAAAAATTTAAATCTATAAATATGCCAGGAAGAAATGTTTTCTTGAGAACACTGCTGAGTCTTAACCTAACCAAGCATTTTTTTTTTTTTTTCAGAATCCTTAGAGTGAACAAATCAATATATAGATGTCTGGTGTCTTGGTCTTACCTGGACATTTAGCTTCAATGGCCTAAGAATATGAAACAATTAAAAAAAAAAAAAGAACAACTGAATAAGTCAAACTGGAAAAAAAAAATTCAAACTCCTCAACCCATAAATCCACCACCCTAAGAAATTTACAGTTTCATTTCTCCCCCTTTTCCTCCCAGGATTTGGACATTTATGTAGCAAACTCTGCTGGATTCCTAACCAGAATTTATTCTCTTCCTCCTTCCTTACTGGCTGCCAACTGTTCTAACCCCAGCTCCATCCTGCTTTCTTCGGACCCCAGCTCAAATCTATTTTCGTTTTGGGAAGATGATGGGGGAGGAGGAGAAAGGATGGACTGTCCTTGGAGATCTTCACTGCCTCTTGGGAGACCAGCAGTATTTCAAAAAGTGTCCTATGTAGTGTGTTAGTAGACCTTCCGTGGAAGAGCCCCTCAGAGCACCAGGGCAGCCATAATACCAGAAGCAGATATCCTGTTTGTTTCTTTTTCTCAGCTATGAAACTGTCCCCAGCAGCCCCTGCTCCTTGAAAATTGCTCTTGTGAAAACTGACCAAAACTGAGCCTTATGCCTATCTCAGTAAGGGGACTCCCATCACTTAAGGAGAGTGGGAAGCACATTGCATGTCAAGAAGGAAAAAAAGAAATCCGTGTCGTATCTCAAAAAGGACAAATTGAAGAAACACATTTTTCCCTAAAAGGAAAAAGAGAAATAAATCCATGCTTAAATATAGGCAATGAGGGGTGCCAGGGGTGCCTGGTTAAGCATCCAACTCTTGATTTTGGCTCAGGTCATGATTTCATGGTCTGAGTTTGTGCCCCACATCAGGCTCTTGGGCTGGCAGCACGGAGCCTGGAGCCTGCTTCGGATTCTGTGTCTCCCTCTCTCTCTGCCCCTCCCCCACTTGCACTCTGTTTCTCTCTCTCAAAAATAAATAAACATTTAAAAATCTTTGAAAAAATATAGGCAATGAAACTGCAGAACACCACAAACAAAGAAAGATTTTAGAATCAGCCATAAAGAAAGAATAAATGAAAATGACATCAGTTTCCTCAATAGCAACCGGGGAAGCCAAAAGACAGTGGGATAATACACCTTCAAAATGTTGAGAGAAAATAACCATCAGCCTTGAATTTCATATTTGGCAAAATTATTTTTTCAAAAGAATAAAAAAATACATACAAACAAGCTACCTCAACAATATGTAAAAGAAACTTCTAAACGATGTAATTAAACAAAGAAAAAAATGATCCAGTAGATGGTCTGACAAAAAGGATTAAAATAATATTCGGGGGAGGCATGTATGTAAATCCAAATAAATAGTATTTGTGCATAATAATAATACCCAGTGTATAGTTTTAATAAAAAGAATAGCAATGAGGCATCTGGGTGGCTCAGTTGGTTGAGTGTCTGACTATTGATTTTGGCTCAGGTCATGATCCCAGGGTCATGGGGATCAGGCTCTACCCTGAATGTGGAGCCTGCTTAAGATTCTCTCTCTCTCTCTCTCTCTCTCTCTCTCTCTCTCTCTCTCTCTCTCTCTCTCTCTCTCTCTCTCTCTCTCCCTCTTTCTCTCTCTCTCTCTTTCTCTCCCTCCCCCCTCCCTCCTTCTGCCATTCTTCTCTGCTCCTGCTGTCTCTCTCTAAGAGCAAAAAAATCTGGGGCACCTGGGTGACTCAGTCCATTAAGTGTCCGACTCTTGATTTCAGCTCAAGTCACAATCTCGTGGTTTGTGAGTTTGAGCCCCGCATAAGGCTCTGCACTGATGGTGCAGAGCCTGCTTGGGATTCTCTCTCTTGCTGTCCTCTCTCTCTCTCAAAAAAAAAAAAAAATACATAAATAAACTTTAAAAAAGTAAAATATTAAAAAAATAAAAAATATAAAGAATAACAGTGAAATACTGTTCTGCATAATAGTATGTATGATGGAGGAAAGTGCAATGAGAGTAAAAGTATTGAGAGGACCTTTTATTATCCTGGCAGAGTTAAGAAATTAACTTTAGACCTTTTTAAGTGAAATAGTCATGATAACATCTCAAGGTAAATTAATAAAGAAAAAAAAATATATATATATATATATGTCCAAATAATTAGGTAGAAATAGAATAAGGAAAAATACATATAATCAAATCCCCAAAAAGGCAGGATAAGAGAAAAAAAACAAAAAACAAAACAGAAAATCCAGGACAAATAGGATTAACGAGATAATATAGAAAAAAGTCCAAATAAAAAATCATACTAAATATAAATGGACTAAACTTAGATGTTTTATCAAGTTAGATTTTTAAAATCTAGATACGTGCTATTTTTGAGAGACAGGCCTAAAGTATAAGGATACGACAAGACCGAAAGTAAAAGGAAAAGAAAAAGTTTTATAGGAAAAACATTAACCAAAGAAACCTAGCATAATTATATTAATAACAGCATAACAGATTGTTAAGCAAATGTATTATTCAAGAGAGTCATCCATATGATTATTTAGTTCACTAGTAAGATATAATGAGTCTAAAATTGTATGCTTCAAAAAAGTCTTCAAATGGGTAAAATAAACACAAAATCCCTTCAAATGGGATTACAAGGGAAAATAGCCACTATCACTATGAACCAAGCTTTCTCAATTATTTATAATCAAGCTGACAGTATGGTGAGGAGTATGGCTCCTGGTTAAAATGTATGTGTGACTTCTAGATATCCCATGGGTCAAAGAAGAAATCAAAAGAGAAATTAGAAAATATTTTGAACTTAATAAAGATAAAACCACACTGTAATAAATGATAAAGAAATAAAGAAAATGTATGTGTGATTTTTCACGCCTGACCATAGGCAATCCCAAAGGCTTTATCTGGCAGGCCTCCTGGGGGAGGTTGCCCATCCCACACCAGACATCGACGCAGTGCCGCCTTGGAGGAGAGCTTCAAAGACTCAGGCCCCTCTGTCCAGTCACGCTCTTTCACACACTGTATGTGCATTCCTAGCCCCAGAATCTTTATTTCTAGGTCTCTTTTTCTGAGCCCGGGGCAGAGGTCTTCCAGGTTCCCCTTCTGAGGCCTCCTTATGGGGAGCAGAGGAGGGAAAACCCCGAAGGAACTCCTACCCAGGCTGACTCAGAATTTTTCACTCCTGGCCCTTCCTCCATGTCCTTACCCTGACCGCAGACTCCATAACACTATTAGACTCTTTTGTTCCAGGGTTCCCTCAATAGTGAGATGACCCCTACATTTGCACTGATCTATCTGACCTTGACCAGTGTACTGTTCCATGGGGGAAAATGGAACAGGAGAAGTCTGCACTTTCTCCAGTGTAACCTCTTGCTTGTACCATAGCATTAAGTGAATAAAGGCTTAGCTCTTTCATTTTTGGCACATTGTTTTAATCAGCTACTCTGAAACCTAGCATCTCTCTCTCTCTCTCCCATCTCAGCTGGCTGAGCTCCTGACATATAAAAGTTTAAACAAATTCTTTTGGAACACTACAACTAACAATCTCAATCTAATGGACATATATAAAACTTTGTACATGACCATTTTAAAATGTGCATTCAAGCATTCATGGAATATTACAAGCATTGATTAAATGCCTAGTCATAAAGCATGACTCAACAAATTTCATAGAATCAGTATTATGCAGACTCTGTTTTCTAACTGCAATGCAATTATTTCAAATACCAACAATCAAATGACAAATGAGACCTATAAAATTAACTTTGGATATTAAAATGCACACTTTTTTTGGTAAGTCATTGCTCAAAGTAAAACTCATAATTGAAATTTGAAGATATTTATAACTGAACAATAATAAAAGTTGAAATATCAAAATTTATGACATGCAATTAATGTAATATTTGATGGAAATTCATAACATTGAATGCTTATATGAGTAAAGAAGAAACATGGAAAATTAGTGAGCTCAGGATCCAACTTAAGGTAGAAAAAGAACAACAAAATAAACCCAAGGCAAGTAGAAAAAAGTAGGTAATAATGAGCAGAAATAGATGATATAGTAAAACGCAATAGAGACAATCAACAAAAGTTGGTTTTTAAAAAAGATTAATAAGGGAGGGAGACAAAAAAATTAAAAAGATTAATAAACTAGGCCGTCACTTGGCAAGATTTATGGGAGAAAAGAGATTACTACACAACATTAAGAATGTACATTGGGAAAACAATTGTGCACGTTACAGATTCAAAAGACCGTGAGAAAATACTATGAACAATTTTAGTCAATCAATTTGAAAACTCTGAGAAAAAATTTAAATACCTGGAAAAAATAGAAATCCTGCCTTGTGAAAGTAAAGTAACTTAAAGTAATTAAAACTCTTTCAATGAAGAAATACTCAGCCTTAGATGTTTACCAGGCATCCAAGGATGTCCTTGGATTCCATCCGTACATATACGATTCCTGAGAAGGTAAAGGAGGGAATGCTGGCTGACGTCAGCGGAAAAGGCAGTGTAAGGGCCTTTAAAAATGTACCCCTGTGTGAAAGCGTTTCCCCAGATCTTCATCAACACTTGTTATTTTCCTTTGATTGTAACCATCCTTGTAGGCGTGAGATGGTATCTCATGGTCATCTTGATGTGTCTTTCCCTGCTGGCTAATAATTTTGAGCTTCCTTTCATCTGCTTACTAGCCATTTATATATCTTTTTTTGGAGAAATTTCTGTTTACTATAACCTTTTGAATCCACTCCAATAATAGTTTTGCTCACAGCACTCCACCAAAAGCTCCCTGGTATAGCCACGTTTTACTTCAAGAGGACTCTTTTGTCCTCCTCTTACTAGGATGACCAGCAGCATTCTGTCCCATAAACACTTTCGTCTCTTGGCATCCAGGATAGACAGTCTTCTGGGATTTCCTCCCTCCTCCCTGACATTCCTTTTCTGTCACCCTTGTCATCTCTAGACATAGACGGTCCTCATGACTCAGTGCTTGAACCTCTTCTGTTCTCTGCACTCATGCCCTTGAAGCCCTCATGGAGCCCAGGGCCTTAAATCCCATCTTTATGCTAGAGACTCCCAAATTTATATCTCCAGCCAGACGTCCCCTCTGATCTCCTGTCCAGTGCCTTCTTCACGTGTCCGTTTTGATGTTTAGCACCTAACTTGTCCCAGACAGACTGACTTCCTCATCCCCTCTCCAAGCCTGCCTTTTCCATACTCTTCCCCGTCCAAAGTCCACCTCATTGAACTTTCGATTGCTCAAGCCAAAAACCTCAGCATCATCCCTGGGTCGCCTTCTTTCCACCCCAAAGTTTGTCATAAATCCTAGCAGCTCTATCTTCAAAACATATCCCAAATTCTTACCACTGAGAAAATTATAAGGCAGTCATTAACACGCAGACATTTTATGATTAAAATATGGAGTGGAAAGGTGGCATGCAAGTCCTATGTACAATATGCTTCCAACAATGTGAAATATGCTTCTAATAAAGATTTGAAAGAAAGTCACAGAACCAATATCCTGAAAAATCCACAGAGATATTTTTATATTGTCCCATATTTTTCTTTGAAAATATTTATCCAGCTATAAAACTGCTGGAAAGATTTCAGTATTTCTAATATTGACAGATGTTTGTGGAGTACAGTACCATTTTATTTTTTATTTTTTTGTAATTATTTTTGTATTTTAGAGAGAGAGAGAGCATGCAAGCAGGGGAGAGGGGCAAAGAGAGGGAATCTTTAAAAAAAATTTTTTTTTAATGTTTCTTTTTGAGAGAGAAAGAGAGAGAGAGCGAGCATACAAACAGGGGAGCGACAGAGAGAGAGGAAGACAGAATACGAAGCAGGCTCCAGGCTCTGAGCTGTCAGCACAGAGTCTGATGTGGGGCTTGAACCCACGAACCATGAGATCATGATCTGAGCCGAAGTTGGACACTTCACTGACTGAGCCACCCAGGCACCCCGAGAGAGAGAGAGAGAGAGAGAGAGAGAGAGAGAGAATCTTAAGCAGGCTCTGCACTCAGCATGGAGTCTGATGTGGGGCTCGATCTCACGAACCCTGAAATCATGACCTGAGCTGAAATCAAGAGTCAGATGCTCAACCAACTGAGCTACACAGGCGCCCCAGTACCGTACAACTTTAAATAGTTCTGTGACATAAGTAGGAAAGGGATCTCATTTCTGGAGGCCCTCTTGTACCATTGTTTGCAATGCACATTGTTACCAATGTATGCAAACTGGTTCACAATATACTATCTCATTTAATTCTCTGACCCTTTTAAAAACACAGCTTTATTTAGGTATGATTGACACGCAATAAATGTTTAAAATATCTAACGTGTAATTTGGTAAATTTTGACATATGTGTATATCTGTGAAATCATCCCCAGGTGAGGATATGGGCACATCCACCACCTAAAAAATTTCCTTGCACCCCTTTATAATTCTTTCCTCCTGCCTCTCCCTGCTGCTTGGCTCCCCCAGCAAACACTGATCTATTTTTTGTCACTAAGGATTAGTTTGCATTTTCTAGAGTTTCATGTAGATGGAATCATATATTATGTAGTCTTCGTCTGGCTTCTCCCAAACAACCTTTTATGTCTTATTCACATCTATGGTTGAAGAAATAGATTCATAGAAGTTATGTAATAAGAGACGGCCCTGGACTTCCAATCCATTTCTGTCTGTCACCTCAATGTGTTGAAAGTAAAGCCTCAAATGGTTCAATTAACTGTCATACTGGTAAGTGGCCGAAGTAGGACAGAAACCTATTATGCCACATGTCTCTCTGTTATTTACATCACTATTGCAAAGAGCATTATGATGACTTTTAGATTTCACTAAATCTGCATTTTCAGAAGTCCCAGCCATGAACTCGACCTTGATGGTGGCCTTGGACAGAAGATCCAAAGTGGTACGTTTTGACAAAGCTTCCTTCAACACAGTTTCTTTCAACTTGTCCCAGTAGAGATACCTACCTCTATTGTGTCTTTCCTTGAAACTGCCTTGTGATTTCCATTGGGTTATTGTGCTCCTTAGAACAACACCTGAACTGTGGTTAAAGAGAACTACAGTTAGGCTCCTTCCCTCCTTCGTTTCTCTGCTCCTTCTCTCTCTTCCTTACTTCCATCCTTTCTGTCTTCCTTCCTTCCTTCCCACTTTCCCCTTTCAGCTTTCCCTTTTAAAGATTCAGTTGCAATTTATCCTCATTGTCATTTTTGTTACCACTGCTTTATACTCTAGATGGCCTAGACTACCAGAATAACACATGACATTGGAACAAAATGCTTGGTTTGTGATTTCCAAAACCGCCACATTGCTATAGCTTGGTTTTCAATTCATACATTTGTTAGGCTTATGAAATGCCTTTATAGCTAAGAGATCACATAAAGTTAACCTTGAACACCTTTTTTCGTATCTGCAAAGTTTAATTAGCGCCTTAGGAGTTGTTTACTAATTGAAAAACAGGTTTGTAAAGATATAAAACAGTTTATATAATAAGCAGTAAGATGATACTTTGAAAAAAGTATTAAAATTATTCAATACTTGTCAGAAAGGTGGGGAAAATACCTTTATAATGTTTTAAATCACCTGTTTAAAAATGATTTTAATTGTGTACAACTATTGTATTCTATGAGTGTGAACTTAAATGCCAGAAACCATAAGTTTCAACAAAATTTCTGAAGATCTTGGCTAGCTAACCTATGAAAAATAATGCTCTATATCCACTGGGACAAAGTTTTTAAGGAAATACAAGGAACTGTGACAGCAGCCCCCATATCACAAATGCAAGCTGGAATACTCTGGGGACAGTATGTCAATATGAGCCTTAATTGACCTGTGAGACTGAATTATAAAATAACAAGCTGAAAAGGAATAGAAATCATCTTCAGAGCCTGGCTGTACCTGCCTCATGTTCTCGGACTTACGCCCAGCGACTCAGCAGAGTAGGGAGATAGTGCTAAACAATTCTTTAAATGATGCTACTGATAAGGGAGGGATAAGTTAACCTCCATCCTTTCTCCTAAAAAATTCCGGATTATAGATTTGAGTTTGTATTTATGAAACCCTGAAATAGCATGTAAGTCTTTTTTTTTTTAAGAGACAGACCAACTGTATACATGGAAACTGGCAAATTTTTAATAAAGAAATAAAATGTAACCTTTATAAAGAAATTCTTCATGACTTCTATGCTTGTGAAACCTGATTGTTCTGATTTCTGATAACTTCAAACTTACCTTCTATTCATTTTTACGTAGCAAGCCAGGCCTAGGAGGTTATCCCCAGGGCACAATTTATAAGGGTGATGACAGAGAAATAAATATAGCATGGTCAAGGAAAGAAGTCAATGTTTTCAGTTGAAAATATCCAGTTGAAAAACATGAAATCAAGAGAACAAAAGTATAAAATGAACATCAGGGTAAAAGGTGGGAAATGGAATGTTCTAATTCAGGCCAGATTTCAACTCTTTTGACTTCAGTGGCATTTATTCTAGAGATACCGTTCCTGGATCTCTCTATTTTTATATGTCCTACATTCTATGAGCACAAAGAGTGGAGAAGATACAGAGTGAGCCGGAGTGAGGATACCCACATATTTTCCAATTACCTTGGCAAAGTTACTTCATCTCTCTGACCTTTTCCGGTGTGTAAAATGAGGCTGCTCACAGGGTGCTGGAGGGTTGAGTCCATGTGTCAAGTGCTTAGCAAACAGAGAGCCCTCAGACATGAGGGTTATTACAAGGGGAAGGACTAAAAACATAAATTGGTTTCATGGAAGTTTACTTTCTCTCCTTTTCTTGCCTTGGTTTACAGGACAAAGCCTATTTTCTGCTCTTGTTCAAAGTAGCCACCACTAACTGCCTGCCAGTGCTCATCAAACTTTACTTAAGTACCGCTTATATCAGAAGAACCTTGGGGCCGCTGGGTGGCTCAGTTGGTTAAGCGTCTGACTTCGGCTCAGGTCACCATCTCATGGTCCGTGAGTTTGAGCCCTGCGTCGGGCTCTGTGCTGACAGCTCAGAGCCTGGAGCCTGCTTTGGATTCTGTGTCTCCCTCTCTCTCTCTGCTCCTCACCGTTCATACTCTGTCACTCTCTGTCTCGAAAATAAATAAACATTTAAAAAAAAGAAGAAGAAGAAACTTGAACTCTGGAGGCCCACAATTGCCTGCATCAGGTGAGATGTGCCTTTTGAGATCAGGTATTTCATCATTAAAAAAAATTGTTTTGCCCATTTTGTACATTATGTCATAATAGATATGCATCTGTTCTAATATAAAATATTTCCCCCATGTTTTCTAGCACACTTGTCACTCTAGGAGGATGTGGGTTTATCCTACAATTTCTAATAACTCCTGGAATGTGGTTGTGTGTTCCCAGGGTGTGAAAAACTCAGTTTGAGAAACAGACTGGCTCGCAGCCCTTAGGATCTGTTTAGTCAGAAAGAATGAGTGAAAGCAGATCCTTTGTCTCAACCAGTGATTTGTCCTCTCCAAGGACCTGTAACTAGTGTGGTTTTCACTTTTCTGGATGCTGCCTCCTCTCTCATGGGCATTTCCTTGTGGCTGGTTGTCTTAGGTCAGGTTTTAAAGAAGCAGAGCCAGGGGCGCCTGGGTGGCGCAGTCGGTTAAGCGTCCGACTTCAGCCAGGTCACGATCTCGCGGTCCGGGAGTTCGAGCCCCGCGTCAGGCTCTGGGCTGATGGCTCGGAGCCTGGAGCCTGTTTCCGATTCTGTGTCTTCCTCTCTCTCTGCCCCTCCCCCGTTCATGCTGTCTCTCTCTGTCCCAAAAATAAATAAACGTTGAAAAAAAAAAATTAAAGAAGCAGAGCCAGAGAGAGGAATTCAATGCACCATGATTTGTTGATGGTAAAATTATCCAGGGAAGGCCTTATGAAGGAGGAAAAAGAGCCAAGCAGGGATCTGGTCTCAGGTAAAGTCTGACCTTGACCTGATCCACAGGGGAACATTTCTGGAGCATGAACCACCCTGCAGAATTGTCCTCCCTTTAAGACAAGGCAGCAGCTTCTGTATCCCAGAGTCAGTCAACTGTTGGCTGTGCTGTCTTGGTGGCCTGTTTGCCCCAGGGTTGATGGCTAACAGCTTCCAGGTGGTGCGTGTGGGGACCCAATCAGTGGATCCCTCAATCTTGAGCACATTCCACATCTTCTTTGCTATACAGTGCTATACAGTGCTATACAGCACTAGTTTTACTTGTGCTCCCCTTCCAGGAGGAATCAAACCATCTGGAAGCCCTCGGATAGTGATGCTGGATGAAGCCCTGGAGACAGGAAAGGGAGATCCATACCAGTGATACGTGTCTGTTTCTATCAAGATAAACTGTGGGCATTCTCAGGATGGAAGAGGTTCAATATAGTCAACATGCTACTGCATGGCTGTTTGGTCTCCTTGCGGAATGGTGCCGTATCAAGGGTTCACCAAGACCTTCAAAGTGCTAGCTACTTCATGGTCATCTGGCCTAACCCACCCAATGCTGTCACTGCAAGGGATCAATGTGATGTTCTATAGGATGTCTAGAAAGTGCAGAGCTCTTAACACTCCATTATGATGGAATGTGAGAAAGGAAGCATAGCCCTGGGGCAAGACCATAAATGTATATTGTTGTCAATTCCTTGGGACTACAAACTGTTTCTCCCCTTCTTTTTGGATTGGAATAGAAAAATGCATATCAATGATGGCATACCATGTACCTGAGGCCATATTCATCTGCTCTAACAAAGATACCACACCCGACAGGTAGATATGGCAAAGCTACTAGTTTGAGAGCAGCCCATGGAATCACTACCATGCATACCATGGTGTTGCAGGACCCTTATTCCTAGAGATTCAGTCATTGAGTCTGGATCTAAAAACTGAATCTTGTCCTGAACCAGGCAAGGAATTATAACTTCTCAATGGGGTACCTTCGCTTAGCCTCATCATTTTCCATCCTTGATGTCTTTTACTTGTAAGTGGTATCCTTATCAATCGCCCACCTATTTTGCCCCTAGGGACGTTGAGTTCCATTATCTCAATAAACCTCTGCAAGTCAGGCTGCCTCTTTATTGCCAACCTGACCTTGTTGATTATTATAATTGCAACTCCTGGCTATATACGTAGGAGTAGAACTGCTGGATTAAAAGGTAATTCTATGTGTAACTTTTGGATGGACTGCCAGATTGTTTTCCAAAGTGGCTGCATTATTCTATGTTCCTACCAGCAGTGTATGAGGGTTCCAATTTCTCCACATCCTTGCCAACACTTGTTTTTCTCCTTTTGATCCTAACCATCTTAGTGGGTATCTAATTGTGGTTTTAGATCCTAACCCTCTTAGTGGGTATCTAATTGTGGCCATCCCTGATGGCCAATGATGTTAATCATCTTTCAAGTGTGATTTGGCTGGCCATTTATAAATTTTCTGTGAAATTATATCTATTTGGATCCTTTACCTATTTTAAAAGTCTTTTTATTATTGAGTTGCAAGAGTTCTTTTTATATTCTAAATACAAGTCTGTTATCAGATATATGATTTACAATTACTTTCCCCCATTCTGCGAGCTATCTTTCCATGAAGTCAGTCATCTAGTCATCTAGCAGGGCCCTCACTGCTACTGAGTACCAGGTAAATGACTGATAACATACTGGATGGCAGGAATTTGTGATCAATTAGACATATTTTCTGCCTGCAAGAAAGACAGAGCAACACAGAATTGGGGCACCTGGGTCAGCTCCTGATTTTCCTTAGTCCTCTGGCCACTGCTCATCTCTCTAACATTTCCAACTGCCCCAGAGCTCAGTCCTGAACTCTTCTTTTTTCTAACTCCATTCATTCTCTTAATGATCTTACCCATCTGTAAACAAATGATCCCAAAATTTGTATCTCTATCTCAGATCTCTCCTCTGAATGCCAGACTCGTTTATACAATTGCTCAGTTGACATATTCTGCTGTATATTTAATAAACATTGTGAACTTAAGTGACTATATCTGAACTTCCAATATTACTTTCAAAATGTGTTGTACCCCTACCCTTCAGTTTCACTAAATGGCAATCTTGTTCTTCATCACTCAGTTGAAGAACCTTAAGACAGTCAGCAAAACTAAAAGGCAACTGATGGAATGGGAGAAGATATGTGCAAATGACATATCAAATAAAGGGTTGGTATCTAAAATCTATAAATAACTTATCAAACTCAACACCCAAAAAACAAATAATTCAGTGAAGAAATGGGAAAGAGACATGAATAGACACTTCTCCAAAGAAGACATCCAGATGACCAACCGACACATGAAAAAGTGCTAAACATCACTCATCATCAGGAAAATACAAATCAAAACCACAAGGAGATACCACCTCACACCTGTCAGAATGACTAACATTAACAACTCAGGCAACAACAGATGCTGGTGAGGATGCAGGAAAAGAGGATCTCTTTTGCATTGCTGGTGGGAATGCAAACTGGTGCAGCCACTCTGGAAAACAGTATGGAGGTTCTTCAAGAAGTTAAAAATAGAACTACCCTCCAACCCAGCAATTGCACTACTAGGTATTTATCCAAGGGATACAGGTATGCTATTTCAAAGGGGCACATGCACCCCAATATTTATAGCAGCGCTATCGACAATAGCCAAAGTATGGAAAGAGCCCAAATGTCCATCGATGGATGAATGGATAAAGAAGATGTGGTATACACACACACACACACACACACACACACACACACACACACACACAATGGAGTATTACTCTGCAATCAAAAAGAGTGAAATCTTGCCATTTGCAACTACGTGGATGGAACTGGAGGGGATTATGCTAAGTGAAATTAGTCAGCCAAAGATAAATATCATATGGCTTCACTCATACGTGGAATTTAAGACACCAAACAGTTGAACATAAGGGAAGGAAAGCAAAAATAATATAAAAACAAGGAGGGGGACAAAATATAAGAGACTCAAATACAGAGAACAGAGGGTTGCTGGAGGGGTTGTGGTTGGGGGAATGGGCTAAATGGGAAAGGGGTATTAAAGCAAGACACTTGGGATGAGAAATGGGTGTTATATGTAGGGGATGAATCACTGGAATCTACTCCTGAAATCATTGTACTACTAACTAACTTGGATGTAAATAAATAAATAAAATTAAAAAATAAAAATAAAATATGTTTAAAAAATAAATACTAAGATATATTTGGGCTACTGGGAGCAGAAACTCAGACAAAAGGGAACATGTTGATCCATCTTGTCTTCCTATTCTCAAGGAAAAAATAAATTTAAAAAGTGCATTTACTGTGATGAGCGCTGAGCAATGTACAGAAATGTTGAATCATTATATTTCACACCTGAAATCAATATAGCACTGTATGTTAATTATACTTCAATTAAAAAAAACTCAAAAAATTAAAAAAATTTGTTTTGCAAAAAAAAAAAAAAAATCAAGAAGCTAGACTCATCTTTGACTCCTTTTTTTCTCTCACACCCAACATTCCACTTGACATTAAATCCTAAAATCTCCACATTCAAAATATATCCAGATTCCAACAACTCGTCACCACGTCACTCAGTGCTAATAGCTGGGTTTGAGTCAGTAACATTTCTCATCTGGATTATTGCATCGGCCTTTTAGTTCATCTTCCTGCTTCCGCCGTTATCTGCCTCCTACAGTCTATTCCTAACATAGCAGCAAGAGTGAGTTCATTTAAAATGTCAGATCATGTCATTCTACTTATAACTCTCCCATGGCTTTCTATCTCAAGTAGAGAAAAAGCTCAAGCTCCTGTATATTCTGTGAAGCCATACATGACCTTGTCTCTCTCCCCTTACCTCTGTATCTCATCTCCTCCTACTCTCCTCCCAACTGACTCCACTCAGCCACACTACTTCCTCAGTCATGTTCATGCCTCAGGGCCTTTGCACTTGCTGTTCCCTTTGCCTAGAATACTCTTCCTGAGGTGGCCTTATGACCACTTCCTTACCTTTCTCAGGTCCTGGCTCAAATATCCTTGTATCTGTCAGAGTTCAGTCAGGGAAGCAGAACCTCTGTGAGTGTTGTAGGACAGGGGATTTATTATAGGAATTAGATCATATGTAGCTGTGGGACCAGCTGGGGACATGAAAGTCCAGAATGGTGATAGTCACTATCCAATTCTCCTGAAGTACTAATGCAAGACAGAGCTTGCCAGGAAATCTGAGAAGCCAAGGACACCCAGCCACTAAATTAGACCATGAAGGGGGAGTTTATGGAGAGATCTATGGGAATCTGTTTCTTCTGTGTAGTTACAGCCTCTGTGAGTCTGCAGCCAAACTCTGTGAGTTTGCTGCCTTTCTAAACATATTTAATTTTCTTTTCTAAAAAATGTTTGTTTATTTATTTTTGAGAGAGAGAGAGAACAAGCTGGGGAGGAGCAGAGAGAGAGACACACACAAAATGTGAAGTAGGCTCCAGGCTCTGAGCTGTCAATGCAGAGTCTGATGAGGGGCTCGATCTAACCCACAAACCACAAGATCATGACCTGAGCCAAAGTCAGACACTCAACTGACTGAGCTACCCAGCACCCCTAAACATATTTAATTTTCAAATAAAGACAAGGGCAAAAGCGTACTTCTTAATAACATCATGCTCTAATAGTGCAAAATTCCACTGTATCACATTAGTTATTTACATAAATTCTTTTTTCTAGCTGAGTGAAGCCCCTTTTTGATATTCTGTAACATAAATTCTAAAATTTAAGGTTGACTGCTATTCATACATAATGTTAGATAGTAGGGGAATGGGGCAGAGAAAAAAAAATATATACACAAATATATTTCTATCAAAGTAAGAAAGAAATGTTCATAACTACTATAGTCCTTGTCTCTGCAAATGATCATTTGATGATCATTCATATTTATGACTTCCTTCTTCTATTCTCATAGGTTATAAGCGTGGATTGAGAGAGACAGAAGGCACTATAGCAAGAATAGAAGCCATGGGGATCTGAGTTACTTGCTCACACAACTTACTTATTCCTTCAGGATCTGTTAGAGGTCTTATCTAGACATCCCACTTCCAATTAATAACGGAGTGGGGCTGTGCACATCCAGCTCTATGGCTTGATGGATCAGTCAATACTCAGAGAATTATGGACCCTTTAGTTTGAATAGTTTAGTCTTTGCTAGGGCCCACTAGCAAGCTAGAAGCTCTGTCTCAAAAAGGAGGATAGTTATAATCAGAGAGGAGCATAGTTTTGCCCAAAATCTTAACTCTCTGAACTGGGGAGCCGCTCAAAGGCTCCATACAGCAGCCCTATCAGTCACAGACACCTAGGTCACCATGCGATCTTCTGGACCAGACAGACCAGACGGCCACACAGCTTTCATGGCAGCCTGGACCCATTGGAGAGTCATCTCTCTGTACTGCACTTGAAATGGGAAATCCTTCGCGTTGTTGGATAAATGAATCAAAGCAGCAGTCCTAAATATGCATATTGCCCCCAAGCACCCTAACAACACAAGGTGTTCTACTTTTCCTCAGCGATAAGGGGATCATATGTGGCAACTTGTCCTTACCCTTGGGAAGGATGTCTTAACATAGCCCATGCCTCTGGACTCCTGGAAATTTCATTGAGGTGGTAGTTCCCAAATTTTTGTGTTTTATATCCTACCTCTGGCCCCGTTGTCTATCCAAGATGTCTAGGATGGTTGCTATTTCTCTGTTGCCCACAGGTTCAATCCATGTGAAAGCATACTCATACCCTTTCCATGCAGATTGGTAAAGTCCAAACCTCCTTATGCACCCTACTCTACCAAACCCTAAGTTCCAGGAACACTCTCTAAAGGTGCAATGAATGCCTTCCGGGGTCTCTGGGTATTGATCATACTCTGAACATTGCATGACTGTTTCCTGTCTCCTCTTGGTAAATGTCTGCTCTTCCTTTAAGATAGAAATAAAATATCTCTTCTATGAAGCCCATCCCTCATTCCTCCCTATTGTGCTCCTAAACCCTCTTTTATCCTTTGATGATACATTTATCATGTTGTATGAGAATTACCTGCTTCCAGGTAAAAGCTCGATAGCAGAGTCTGCCCTACTTCTCTTTCTACCTTCTGATCTTGGCATGCTTCCGTGCATTAGTTGGAGCTCAGTAAATGTGCCTTGAATTCATTAAGCTTCCCGCCTAGTTGGCTGTCTTCAAATTGGCTATGATCAGTACAGGGCTGAGCTATCCTAACTAGTCCTTATTTTGAATAATTAATATGCTAAATTTTCTTCTTCTCCGATGCAAATTTTTAGTTGCATTTATTACACTTTTTTAATAAAAGATGATACATGGGAATGAGGTCCCCATATCCCTATTCCCACAAAAATTTGGAAATAAAAATTTTACCTGAAAATTAAACAAGAAAAAGAATTCACATATCATGGATGTAACTCATCTTATGTTGGAAGAAGGCCAAGATATTGTCTGTAAATGTGTGATGGAAGAATGGGTTTGTCCAAAACTTCAGGTTAGGCCACCGGCAGGTCCAATGAAGGAGACAAGACTGGAATTTGATTATGATCATAATGATCCTGAGATAATGGCTCTGAGAAGCCATGGTCTGGCATTGACAAGGAAGCCCCAAGAGCCAGAAGCTGGCAGGATCCTTTCCAGTCCTGCACAGGAGGACAGCCTGACCTCTAAAAGGGAGTCCTCCAATGCCACCATCTTACAGGTGCAGCAGGCTGTCGGAACCTCAGACCATTGTGCTCTTGGCATCACATCACTCTCACCCTTATTCTGATTCCATTGGATCTAGCAAGTGATCTTCTGGTTGCAATTTGGCTTCTATCACATCATACAGGATGTGATAGTTGCAGTTCTTACTGTAAATTAAAAAGCAAGCTCTGAGTGTGGCGAATACGAACTACCCTGGCCAAAACAAGTCTCTGAGACTAAAGGCTGAGACTCTGACCCAATTTTGGCAGCCAGCCTGCCTTTACCGTGGTACCTTACCTCCTTTTTTTTTTTTTTAATGTTTATTTATTTTGAGACAGAGAGAGACAGAGCGCAAGTGGGGAGGGGCAGAGAGGGAGGGAGACAGAATCCAAAGCAGGCTCTGGGCTCTGAGCTGTCAGCACAGAGCCCGACATGGGGCTCGAACTCACAGAGATCATGACCTGAGCCGAAGTGGGTCGCTCACCCAACTGAGCCACCCAGGTGCCCCTGGTACCTTACCTTCTTCTGTACCTTCCCCCAAACCACTACAGGTATGATCACCTCCAAAGCATTTGTATCTGCTTCTCTGTGGACTCCCTTTGGACTCACACAGTACCTTATGTTACTTTCTTTTTAAAATATCCATCTTGTCTCTCCTTTAGATCAGTGTCCTTCAAACATTTTTGGCTACCATGGACCATAAACAATGTACTTCCCTCATACATTTTTTTGACATAAAATTTTTTATCATGAGCTTAAATAAGTGCAAAGAATATAATTTCTGGTGCATTATACACACCAACAAAGTTTTACTCTTTTGTTTAAAAAGAAATTAAAAAAAATTTTTTTTACGTTTATTTATTTTTGAGACAGAGAGAGACAGAGCATGAACGGGGGAGGGGCAGAGAGAGAGGGAGACACAGAATCTGAAACAGGCTCCGGGCTCTGAGCTGTCAGCACAGAGCCCGATGCGGGGTTTGAACTCACGGACTGCGAGATCATGACCTGAGCCGAAGCCGGTCGCCCAACCGACTGAGCCACCCAGGCGCCCCAAAAAGAAAATTTTTTAAATGTTTATTTATTTCGAGAGAGAGAGAGAGAGAGACAGAGCACAAGCCACAGAGGGGCAGAGGGAGAGGGAGACACAGAATCTGAAGCAGGCTCCAGGCTCTGAGCTGCCTGCACAGATCCCGACGCGGGGTTTAGCTCATGAACCGTGAGATCGTGACCTGAGCCAAAGTCAGACACTCAACCAACTGAGCCACCCAGGCGCTCTAAGTTTTACTCTTTTAAATGTATCCAATGGAATTAAATGCCATAACAATTCGATACTCACTATCATGTATTTTTAAAATACTTAAGCCAGCTGTTCATTAACATTTTACATTGTTCCTTTTTGCTCTTTATCTCCTATTTCATTTCCATTTCTCCCAGAAAATTTCATCCTAATGTAATGTATCTTTATGCCTAAAACTCTTCTATTTATCATTCCAGGATAATTGTCTGCAATATGGAAATTCAATTTTATTCTTATTTCTTGTGGCCTAAGTCTTTAAATGTTTGAAAGTATCTTCTAGTCTGACTTACCATTATTATAAGTGTATTATTAATCAAAATATCATAAATGTGTTACAAATTTTATGGGTAATTATTAAACATGAAAAGCAAAAATTTTTTTGAATACGGCTGCATTTAAAAAATGAATTGATGCATTTGTGGATGAATAAAGGACTACTACTGCTAGAAGGTTTATAACAGTAGTAATGTTAATAGTAAACACCCTTGCCCTACTATTGACACAGAGCTTAACATCAATTCCATTCCTGCTTTTCAGTGTTATAGATAGACCTCTGAGAAACTTTGTTCACATAAAAAAATAGATGGAAACAGAATTTTGTTGTAGCAACGTCACTACATTTTTTTGCACTCCATCTAAGTTACATGAAAAAAATACAAACTCTAATTTAGATTCGGTCATCCATTAGCTGACAACTCCATTCGTTCCCCCTCCAATTTTGTTAATTGCGAAGAGTTGGAATCAGTGGACTTGTAAGACAATCCGGTCTCCATAGTCTTTAGCTAACTCAGCACCACTGGCGGGATGTTGAATTGTACTTTTGCACTCAAGGCAACGCACCAGAGTTAGAAGTAGTTTGCAGAGATGTGCCTTCCTTCTGCAGAGAGGATGGAGAGTAAATGTCAAAAGGGAAGAGGGGGAAGGAGGACCAGCCTGACACAAGCAAGCACGTTCGGGGCAGACTTTTAGGAAAGAGTTTCCCCCTCCATACTCTGAGGACTGGGGAATGGAAGCATCTGTACTCATCATGGAGTTCCTGCTTTGATGTCCAGAGCCGGGTTAAAAGAATTTACCCACTTTCGGGGCGCCTGGGTGGCACAGTCGGTTAAGCGTCCGACTTCAGCCAGGTCACGATCTCGCGGTCCGGGAGTTCGAGCCCCGCGTCAGGCTCTGGGCTGATGGCTCGGAGCCTGGAGCCTGTTTCCGATTCTGTGTCTCCCTCTCTCTCTGCCCCTCCCCCGTTCATGCTCTGTCTCTCACTGTCCCAAAAATAAATAAACGTTGAAAAAAAAAAATTAAAAAAAAAAAAAAGAATTTACCCACCTTAATTTCGTTCTTTCTTTTTGCTTTTTGAATTAATTTCCCCTAACTTCTGTCTGTGTTTTCTCCAGTCTAAAAGAACTGGACAGATCTGTAGATGACTGTAACTAACTAGTGAGACATTTAGTAGCTTGAGGTTACAGAGGCTGTTTTCTACATGTTTAACAAATATAATTATTTCAGGGGTGCCTGAGTGGCTCAGTCAGTTAAGTGTCCAACTTCGGCTCAGGTCATGATCTCGCAGTCCGTGAGTTCGAGCCCCGCGTCAGGCTCTGTGCTGACAGCTTGGAGCCTGAAGCCTGCTTCACATTCTGTGTCTCCCTCTCTCTCTGCCCCTCCCACACTCACACTCTGTCTCTCTCTCAAGAAATAAACATTAAAAAAATTTTTTTTTAAAAAACCTTTTCAAATATAATTATTTCATATTACGTTTAGAAGACATTTGATTGGTTCACGTAGTGGACATCAGCTGTTTCTGCCTACTCAGCATTCATTCCCCTTTTATCAACAACACATCATTTTGTTTACTGAGATAAAATTAACTCTGAATCTAGGGAGGTTTTTTGTTTAGTGTGTTGTCAATGTATCACTACAGAAAAGGACAATGACATTTCGCAAGAACTTTTCGGACTTTGATAGCTTTGGCCATCTCTGAAGTTTAGAAATACTAGTTTATGGAGGGGCCCCTGGGTAGCTCAGGCAGTTAAGTATCCCACTCTAGACTTTGGCTCAGGTCACGATCTCACTGTTCCTGAGATCAAGACCTGGGTTGGGCTCTGTGCTGACAGCATGGAGCCTGCCTGGGATTCTCTCCGCCCACCCCCCCCCCCCGCCTCTCCCACGCTCATGCACAGAAAGGGGGAGGGGCATCTCTCAAAACAAATAAATAAAACTTAAGATAAGAAATATTAGTTTGTGGTAATAATTTTTTTTCTGGTGTAATACTTACCCATCTGTAAATGGGGTGAATGGGTGTATTGGTTTCCCACGGCTGGTGTTCCACGGCTGTAGTCCCAAGACTACAAACTGGTATAAACAACTGAAATTTATTCCCTCAAAGTTCTGGAGGCTGAAAATCCAAATTCAAGGTATCAGCAGGGTTGCTTCCTCCTAAGGACCCTAAGGGAGAATCTGTTCTATGTCTCTCTCCTAACTTCTGCTGACAGACAGCAGTTTTGGGGGTTTTTGGCTCACAGATGCATCTCTTTGGTCTTTGCCTCTGTCTGCATGTGGCATTCTCCCCATGTCTCTGTGTTTCTACATGGCTGTCTTCTTAGGAGGACATCAGCCATAACGGTTTAGGGGCCCACCTACATCCAATATGACCTCATCTTAACTAATTGCATTTGTAATGACCCTATTTCCAAATAAGGTCACATTCTGAAGTACTGGATTAGGACTTCAACTTTTCTTTCTGGGGAGGGCACACAATTCAACCCATGAGACAGTGGCTCAAAGATGAACCTGATAATGGCTTGTGTCTTTTATAATACTCTGATAGTTCAGGGTGCCTGGGTGGCTCAGTAGATTAAACGTCTGACTTCAGCTCAGGGCATGATCTCACGGTCTGTGAGTTCGAGCCCCGCATCAGGCTCTGTGCTGACAGCTCAGAGCCTGGAGCCTGCTTCAGATTCTGTGTCTCCCTCTCTCCCTGACCCTCCCCCATTCATGCTCTGTCTCTCTCTGTCTCAAAAATAAATAAACATTAAAAAATTTAAAAAAAATACTCTGATAGTTTGGGGCGCCTGGGTGGCGCAGTCGGTTAAGCGTCCGACTTCAGCCAGGTCACGATCTCGCGGTCCGTGAGTTCGAGCCCCGCGTCAGGCTCTGGGCTGATGGCTCAGAGCCTGGAGCCTGTTTCCGATTCTGTGTCTCCCTCTCTCTCTGCCCCTCCCCCGTTCATGCTCTGTCTCTCTCTGTCCCAAAAATAAATAAACGTTGAAAAAAAAAAATTTAAAAAAAAAAAAAAATAAAAAAATAAAAAAAATACTCTGATAGTTCAATTATGTGGGAATGGCAGATCAAACAGCGCTATCACCAAAGTATTGCCCAGTACGTAGTAGGTACTCAAATATGTTTGTTAAATGAATGTTACCACTGAGGAGCTCAGGACCCAAAAACAAGAACTTCAGTCACTGTCTTGGTGAGTGAGTCAGATCGTGACTGCTTGCCACATAGGGATTGGGCTTCAGGCAGTTCTGATGTGAGGGAATCCCCTCCTGTTCTCTAGTTACTAAGACAAGTAAGCCAGTTGGGAGAACGGGGGCCATTTGGGCAACAATTGTTTCCATCTTACAGCAAAGTGTCTAGTATTATGTATATGATGATATTATCCCTTATCGCCTCAAACTGTTATCTGATTCAATAATATAAAATTTGGCATAATTTCAAGAGAACTTTTTTTTTTCTTTTTTTTGGTGATAACTTTCTAGACAGGATATGAACCTGGAAGAAAAAGGTAAAAACTGGTAAAATATTTGCCTGTTACATTTTTCCTGTTTTTGTTTTTTTATTTTATTAAATTTTTTTTTTCAACGTTTATTTATTTTTGGGACAGAGAGAGACAGAGCATGAACGGGGGAGGGGCAGAGAGAGAAGGAGACACAGAATCGGAAACAGGCTCCAGGCTCCGAGCCATCAGCCCAGAGCCTGACGCGGGGCTCGAACTCCCGGACCGCGAGATCGTGACCTGGCTGAAGTCGGACGCTTAACCGACTGCGCCACCCAGGCGCCCCACATTTTTCCTGTTTTTGAATTGCATCGTATTTCTTCCCTTTTTGGGAATTTTATTCCAAGACCATTGCCAGTGCACAGCGGAAGAGAATTCATTGTAATTTATCATGTTTACTAATGATGTAACTTTGATTGTTAACTTGTATATTCTAAATAACAGTTTGAATGATTACTTGCAAAGTCTTTGGCTTGGAAACTATTTTCATGAGAAATCATATCTCATTTCATTAAAATAAAGACAGAAAATTCATTCTCAAGGAAAACTCATTTGTCTTCTAAGAATAGCATTTCAGAGATTTAAAGAAATTAGAAGTGGAAAAATCAATTACAACTAATCTACCAGCTTGTCAGAAAGGACTGCTTTTTACAAAATATATTCTAGTTCTTTGTCCAGGTTAATTTTAAATGTCTCAAGGGATAGAGCACTTGCTATATGCCTTTGAAGTCTTTCTTTCATCTAATTGACCCTACCAGCAATCTTTTTTTCCCGAATATCTAATCTTCATGTTAGGTATTAATTTGGTGTTATTACTTTTAATTACATTTCTTTTTCCTATACTAATGCCCCTTCACTCCCAAATTCACTTTTTATACTCTCAGATATTTATAAGGAGCTAGGCATCATTTAACCTAACGACAGATGTAATAATAATCTCTTAAAGAGATCTTTAGGTCTTTCTCTACATTTTCCCTGTTTGCCTCTCTTTCTTCTCTTCCTCTTTTCCTCCCTCCTGCCTTCCCTTCTTCTTTTCTTTTCTTTCTTTCTTTCTTTCTTTCTTTCTTTCTTTCTTTCTTTCTTGCAGACCTTGTAATGAAGTGCTTACAAGTAAAAGATACTTGGCAAGAACGAGTAGAGAAAGGAGATTATAAATTTTTTGCTTAATCAAGGAGAATATCAATTCCTTTGCAAATTAGCAATATATTTCTTGTCTACCTCTAGGTATGAGTGAAGCATTTTTCTCTTGTGAATGATTTCTGGTTCCACTATAACCTCTTCTGTCTTTTAGTATTCTTCATTTCAGATTTCCTCCTTTCTATTTAATTATGTTTATATAAATTTAAAATTGAGTATTTTTCCAGGTTGGATGGTATTATTGATGTTGTACCCTCTGAATAAGAAGGTGATGGTTTTCCTCCATTTATAAGACTTAAATTCTTGCCCTTATCTGTGTGGACAATTAATTGTGAGACACCATGCACACTGGTACTCTGGACTCAAATTTCTACTCTCTGAAGATAAGCAAAACAAGCATTTTCTGGAGGGCTGAGAAGATATCATATAGCCAGGGAAGGAGATTGCCCTGGGCATAAGAACATAAATTCTTTGTAGGCAGAACCAGTTCAATAAGATGCCAGTGTCTGCAATAACAATTCTTGGTCACCTGGGGGAAGGGTAGAGACAAAGAATGTGATGAATTTTATTGTGTACTTTTGTGCTCATAAATTAAATTTCTATGAATTCCTGTATAGAGCCCATCTATTATCATTGTCCAAGAACAGTGGAATAAGTGTTTACAAAATTTACTAAGTATATTTTTAATATTTAGTGAAAATTTACAGGTAGATTTAATCAGCTTTCTCCTCTCTGCTCAAATTCTGCCTATCTATTTTAATAGTTTTATGACCTTGGGAAAGAAACTTAACTCCTCCGTGCCTCAGTTTCCTGTTATAAAATGGTGATACAGCCTATTGGAGGAAAGAATGTGTTACAAATTGAGAATAAATTGAGTTAATACTGAAAGGTGCTTAGCAAAGTGCCTTAATAAAAACTAATTTTCCTTTTTCCTTTCATTCATTAAACAGATCTTTACCAAGTGTCTTCTCTGTGATAAAGTTGGAAATAGGGGTTCACAATATAGTAACAGAGAATGATTCAATATCTAACTGTAGGTATGAGGTGCTACAAAAACATATGACGTGCTCTAGAAGCGAGAAGTGACCATTAACCTGTGTACTAGATTAAGGAAGAGTCCTGGCCTTTGTAGAATGAGTATGATTTTGAAAAGTGGACAAGGTGAAGAAAGTAGGTGTGAGTAGGTCAGTCTGTGAAGCAGAGTATATTTCAGGCAAAGGGAACAGCATAAACAAAGGCTTGAAAGCGTAGAACTACATGATGCTTGTCAATGAGTGATAAAGTCCGGGTAAAGCATCATGACGTGGGGAAGGGAGGATGGGGAGACACTTTTTCTATTTTTGGTGAGTCCTCCATTGTATGAGTTTGGGTTGTCTTAGGGCTGGGCCCCGCTTCCAGCAGAGAATTGAAGAGAGGCAAATATTTCCTCTCTCTGCCTTCTGGCTGCTAAATTGTGGGCTGTGAGCTTGAATAGGGAGAACGTGTTGCTAAATTGCAAAAGTTCAGGAACAGTGGCCACAGTGAGTGGCCAGTGTTGGGGGGGGAGGGGTGCCATTGGTGACATACTGTGCCGTGGTCTGGTCTGTGTTATTTGCTGCCAGTCTTCCGTAGATCCTGACCTTTTTCTGAAACAGTTCTCCATCTTGGTGTTGATGCAGTGGGCTACCTGACGATGCCTTCTCTACTTTTATTTCTGGAAAAGTTAACTAGAGTTCCTTTTGTTTGCAACCAAGACGTATCTCAAGCAATAGAAAATTTAGTCTTTTTGGTTTGTTGTTAGTGTTTCCTAAACTTTGTTCCATGATACCAAGTACTTCTGTAGTAAAACACGTTTTTTTAATATAAAACCAATGTAAATGTGAAATATAAAATTTTTTGAGGGTAAAATATGTATTAAAAAATACCCATGTAGAAACAAAAGGGTAAAATGGAGAGTAATAGTAATAATTTGAGGTAATGTATATTTAATGCTGACCTATGAGCTGGGCACATTGTTATGAGCTTTATGTACATTATCTTATTATATACTTTCAACAACACTAAGTTGTACTTAATATGACTATCAACATTTTCAGACAAGAAAACTGAGGTTAGGAAAGGGTACATCACAAAACTACCAGTGGGATGTGGTATAAGCAGGATGTAACCTGGGTAACCTGAATATAGAATGTACACTCTTAAATCTATGACGTCACAGATGAGCTGGTCGTCGTCTTTCCCTGGGAACGTTGACAAAGCTTTTTATAGAGTAGGGAATATCTGAACTGGACCTTAAAGAGTAAGTAGTATCTGCCAGGTAAAGAAGATGCAAAGGGTTCAGTTCAGCCTGAGAAGTTTGTGTGCAAGGGCAAAGACTTGAAAGGCCATTATGTGTTCTAGAAATGCCTCTTGGAGCACTGGTTGATGGTGTAGTGTAGTGGTGTAGTGGTGTGGGGGAGGGTGGTAGAGACAGAGTTACGGGCTGAGGGAGGGGTGAATAAAAGGGAGGTTTGTAGTAGAGGAGTCTAAATGTAGGATTGAAATGGAATGGGAGTTTGGCCACATGAGTCCTTATGATGTGGGAAACAAAGGCAAGAGAAAACATTAAATTCCCTTTCTGCCGACAGCCCACTGACAAGTCCTGGAGACAGGCAGAGTGACGGTTCTCAAGGAACTCGATTCTGCCTCAATGATGACGTTTTACCAAGGGCAACGGCAATCTCAGCCCGACCCTCCTCCCCTCCATAAGTCTACTTTAACACATAAAAATTCCTTTGGAAACTTCCTCTGTCTCTACCCCCCGAAAATATATGTTGGCAATCATACTCCAAGCATATGGTTCCCTGATACACATCTGAAAGGTCTCATGACTGAGTTTTACTAAACAGTAATAAATGATCTTTTTCTAACAGCAGCTAGCCCCCTCAAAGTCTTGGGATCCTTGCTTCCAAAATTCCTTAGAGACTTATGCTATCCCTGATCCCCCCCCCCCAACCTGAAGGTATATAATCACAACCCCAAGTTCAGCCCTTTCTGCCCACGAGTTCTGTCCCTGTGCTTTAATAAAACCACCTTTTTGCACTGAAGATGGCTCGAGAATTCTTTCTTGGCCCTCAGCTCTGAAGCTCAACACTCCAAACCACATCACTTAGATTCAATAGTTAAGTTTTTATCCTTAAGCAACTGGAAGTCATCAGTGGTTTTAAAGGAGGGGAGTGACATCATCAGCATCTCTTTTTAGAAGGATCGCTCTGGCAGCAGCATGGAGGAGGGGCTTGGGTAGGGAGTGATGGGTGTCACCAAGGTCAGTTAGCAGGATACTGAAATAGTACATGAAAAACCAATGAGGAGAGCAGGAATGGGGGTAGAGAGGAGGGCCCAGACTTGGGAGGCATCCCTGAGAGGGCAGCAAGAGGCCTTGCTGAGTAATTTAACGCTGGCTGTTGAGGAGGAAGGAAGAAATGAAGATGACTGAGAGTTCTAGTTTGGAAATCTGAGTAATTAATTGGTGATGTCACTTCTTGAAATAGGAATGGAAAGAGGGAAATCAACATGAGACCTACTAGAAACGTTACATATGTTGTCTTCATTTTAATTAAACAAACCGATGATGAAAAGGTCAAAATGCCCATCTTACAGATAAGAAGATGGAGGTTCACTGAGGTTAAATAATTTGTCCAAGGTCACACAGATGGTAAGTGAAAGAGCTGAGATGTGAAATAAAGTCTTACTCCAATGCCTGTATCTTTCTTTCCATGATGTATTCTACACTCTGATGGTAATTTTAATTTGGAAAAATAGGACTGAAACTCATGGGAAAGGGAGAGCTAGAAACATGATCCTCTCAGAGGAGGACTGGTAAAGAATGAAGAAAGATTAAAGTCTTACTGTATTGGGATAAAGAACTGGAGTTCACTGTCCAATAAAATTTTCTGCAGTGATAGAAATGTTTTATACTTGCATCATCTAATACTGTAGCCATGAGCCTGTGTAGCTATGGAACACTTGAAATGTGGCTGATATGACCAAGGAACTGAAATTTCAATTCCAATGTTAATTAATTTAAAATTAAAGTATGTGGCTAGTGACTACTGTATTGGATAGTTAGGACAAGAGGAGTCAACCAGACATGGGGACTCCATTAAAGGACAGGTCTTTCTGGTACTCCCGAAAACTCACTAGGTATTTCATCATCTGCCTCAATCTGGTAAGACTGGTCCTAAGTTTGGGGACTATAATTCATTAATTATAAATGTGTAGACAACACAGTAATTTTAGCAAGTCTTACATTTGGAAGGGGAGTAAGTGCAGTACTCTATTTGCCTTCTTATATGAGACAAAAATGAAAATCATTTCCTCTGTATTTACATTTTTCTGTGTGGAGTGTTATTTAAGAGCTTAAGTTCCAGGCAAATGCCTGGGTTCAAATCTCATTTCAGCCACTGAATGTGTTGTGCCTTGAGTTAGTTACTTCACGTTCTCAAACTTCTCTTCCACACCCTGTAAGATAGGGATAACAATAGTACTTTACTCATAGGTAGTCGTGAGGATTAAGTTAAATAACTAAGACACTTAGCCAGTATCTGGCACAAGCTAAGCACTCAGTACAGGTTTGCTATTCTGTAACTAGTGCCTTGTTGTGATGAGTTTGTACTTTGTACCTTTCTATTTTGACATTTACTTGACTCTATCTTTGGACAAGTAAAGGTATTCTTTCTTTTTTTTTTTTTTTTTTAAATTTTTTTTTTCAACGTTTATTTATTTTTGGGACAGAGAGAGACAGAGCATGAACGGGGGAGGGGCAGAGAGAGAGAGGGAGACACAGAATCAGAAACAGGCTCCGAGCCATCAGCCCAGAGCCTGACGCGGGGCTCGAACTCACGGAGTGCGAGATCGTGACCTGGCTGAAGTCGGACGCTTAACCGACTGCGCCACCCAGGCGCCCCTATTCTTTCTTTTTTAAAACTGTTTTTAATTTATTTTTGAGAGAGAGAGAGAGCCAGCAGGAGAGAGGCAGAGAGGGAGGGGGACAGAGGATCCCAAGCAGGCTCTGCACTGACAGGCTGAACAACAGCAAGCCTCGTGTGGGGCTGGAGCACACAAACCTCAAGGTCATGACCTGAGCTGAAGTTGGAGGATCAACCAACTGAGCCACCCAGGCGCCCCTGCGCAAGGAAAGGTATTCTCTCAGATCTCTAAATGTCTGACCATTCTTTTTTTTTAAATTTTTTATTCTTTATTATTTTTGAGAGAGAGAGAGAGAGAGACAGACAGACAGACAGACAGACTGAGAGCAAGCAGGGAAGGGGCAGAGAGAGAGAGGGAGACACAGAATCGGAAGCAGGCTCCAGGCTCTGAGCGCTCAGGACAGAGCCCGACATGGGGCTGGAACTCACAGACCTCGAGATCATGACCTGAGCTATAGTCGGCCGCCCAACCGACTAAGCCACCCAGGCGCCCCAAATGTCTGACCATCCTAAAAAGGAATACACATTAGTCAAGATAAAAAGATAGGGTTTTGGAAAGTTTTAATTGTAGGCACGAGTTTTGCAGTTACTTTTGTATTCCACTTTGATTTCCATTTTGTTAAAAGTATTTTAAATCAGTACAGTCCCAAATCATAACCCTAATATTTTGTGATCGTTAAAAATCATAGCCCTGATATTTTACTGTGATCATTAAAATTCCCTTGGTTTAGGGGCGCCTGGGTGGCGCAGTCGGTTAAGCGTCCGACTTCAGCCAGGTCACGATCTCGCACTCCGTGAGTTCGAGCCCCGCGTCAGGCTCTGGGCTGATGGCTCGGAGCCTGGAGCCTGTTTCCGATTCTGTGTCTCCCTCTCTCTCTGCCCCTCCCCCGTTCATGCTCTGTCTCTCTCTGTCCCAAAAATAAATGAACGTTGAAAAAAAAAAAATTAAAAAAAAAAAATTCCCTTGGTTTAACCTCTAACAGTTCATACACCACTCACTATCGAGCAAAAATACTAGAGGCTCTAAATTTTGACTCAAAAAATTTCGCCATGTCTTGAAGCTCTGAAGAATTTCATACCACTTAAATTGGAAATATTTGAAGCCTAGTCTCTGGTTATTTCAGAAATGGCTGGCTATGTTGTACAGTGTTCAGATAGATCAAGAACTATTTAAAGACTAATAGCTTCAGTAAGTATGAACAAGTAATAGGATCCCTTTTGTTGCTGATTTTGTACTCTGTAATCTTTAGATTAAAAAACCCCAGCATTGTAAGATAGTCTTGCACTCTTAATAGTGTTTGTGCAAAACACAAATGTATGTGTATATATATATATATATTTAATGTTTATTATTTTTGAGAAAGAGAACACGACTGGGGAGGGGCAGAGAGGGAGTGAGACACAGAATCCCAAGCAGGCTCCAGGCTCTGAGCTGTCAGCACACAGCCCGACGTGGGGCTGGAACCCACCAGCTGATGACCTGAGCCCAAGTCTGCCGCTTAACCGACTGAGCCACCCAGGCACCCCCACGAATATATATTTTTAATTAGATTAAGGTGTTAAGAAATCTGTGTTCAAGTGCAGTTTTGCCTAAGTAAGCAAGTCATTTACCTCTTTGGGCCATAGAGAGGTAAACATCTGTAAAATCTGAGTGGATCTAGGCTCATTCTAGAATGATCTAAGTGTCCTTCCAACTAAAACTCCTTGACCTTTCCTTTTCTTTTTCTCTTCGGCCTTAAAGGACTTCTAGAGGTAATGTTTACTTCCATGCTTTTACAAACATGCTCTCGAAATGTTCTTGGACTATTTCATTTCCTTAGAAAACAATTCATGGGTGAGTCAGCATGAAGGAAAAAACCTACTCACAATAGATATCAAAATTGCACGAGGTGGCGAAACGAGAAGTGATTTTCTTTGTAAACTAAAATGATGAGGTACAGAGGCACCAATTATTTATAAAACGAGTGCGCGGTGGAAGGCTTTATGTAGCAGAGGTAACGCGCTGTTACATATTCAGCAAGTCGGAGAGGTTATCAGGGGGTCCTCTCCACACAGCCTCAAAACTATTACTATAAACGTTCCTTTCAGTGAGGGAGGAAGATGTGTGTCTGGAGGCAGACAAGGAAGGATCCCAGCAAAGCGGGTTAAAAGCCTTCCCGCCTCCGCTGGTCTTCTCCCTAAATACATAATCAAGGGAATTTCCTCCTACAGCCACGGAACGTTCGGTGGCCGTTTCCACGTCACTATCAGGGCAGCCAGAAATTTTGCTTCCTCAGGCGGTGACTTCCCGACTCCTGCAGGTCCTCCGTGGGACTCCGAACGTCGCCCTTCCTTCCGGGCGCAGTCGGGCTGCGAGGATCGGAACCCGGGCGGGGGGCGCAGCGGCCAGGGGACGGCGCTGAAGCGTTTCCTGGGTGAGCGCGGCGGCCGGGCCCGTTTCCGGAAGGCTGATTGCATCAGGTGTGGAACTGGGCGCCTCCTCGGCCCAACCTGGCGGCCAATGCGCCTGCGCGCGTCGCCCCGCCCCGCCGCCGAGCACTCCACCGCGGGTTTTCCTCCCGGTCTGGAGAAGACCGAACCGGGAGGGGCGGGCGCCATTGGTCGCCCCGGGACCCCCGGGAGAGGGGACGGCGGGGTGGGACTCCCGGAGAGCCGCGGGGGGCTGTGGGGGTGCGAGGGAATAGAGTGCGGCGGAAGGAGGATCTGCCTGGAAGGGTGGAGGCCGGTCCTGCTACTGAAGGGCTGGATGGTCTTGGGCTGGCTGATTGCCTCGCCTCTCTGGACCTGAAGGACGTAGGCTAGAACTAGAAGGCGTTCCAATTCAGTCTGCATTTTCTCAAATTGGGTTAAATTGTGGCCTCCGGCTGTCCATGGTCCACCAACTTGATAGGCGGATCTTGGGGTGCGGGTGAGCACTTTCATGGATTTATAGGGATTTCTCAGTGGCAGTATTGTTTTCCGTTGCAGTAAGGAGCGACATGATTGTTGGCCTTCAGATGGGTCTGAGGAAAATTGTTGATGAGAGGTTGTGGGGGATGCAAACACCAGAAACCGGTCTTCCGCAAGGGCAGCTTCCCTCCACCACTGATTCCTTGCAACCCCACCATGAGTCGGAGTCATGGTCCCATCATACACTCTTTCATACACACCTAGTAGATTTCCCTCCTGGCACTCCCGATGTTTTTTATGACATTTTTGAGTGATGATTGGGTGGATGTCTGCTCACCTCTTTGGACTGTAAGCTCTATGAAGGCAGGGATCTGGTTTTTTTTTTTTTATTCATTGGTACTCCCAGGCTTACTATAGATCTTAAGGATCCTCAATAAATTATGATAGTCAAAGCAATAAAGTACTGCCCACCCCAACCACACACAATCCTCACGTGAAGAGTAAGGACCAGCTAGGTGTGAGTTTGTTATTCAAGGAAGTAGTGCATTCCGGAAGTTTGGGGAAGAGGATGAGTGAGGCGGCACTATAACTTCATAGTTACCGTTTGTTTACTTCCGGCATAATCTTCCTGACACAGATCACAGATAAGGCTGTGTGTATAGGTACAGTAGTGGCTCTCAAAGTGTAGTCCTCTGACCGGCAGCACCAGCATTACCTGGGAACTTGTTAGATATACAGATGCTTGGGCCCCACCATAGGCCTACCTATTCAGAGACTCTGGAAGTGGGACCTATTATAAATAATATTCCTGGGGACGAAAAGGAAATTATGCTTTTCCCCTCCTGCAGGTTTGTTTCTCTCCTGAGGTGATCTTGCTGTGATTTTCACCTCAGGCAATGGTGTGTGTGGCATATGCCTGGGATTCTGCATAAGGGGGCAGAAGTTCTCGCCTACAAGTTGCAGCTGGGTGGGTGTGGGCAGCTGTCATCTGGGTACATCTTCCCATTATAAGGGATTGCAGACATGTGGGGGAAAAGACTAGCCAGGGATGAGGTTACCCAACTGCCTGCTGGTGCAGACAGACGCCAGGCCACATGGAGGGGATACTGGGCTGCATCGCGACTCCCAACCCTTGGCTCACGGAACCCAGGCCCCCACTGCCTCCCTGCCATCTTCCCAGGTAATAGGGGAACCGTGGGTCCCAGAGGCCCCGCAGCCTCTGCCTGCAGGGGTCGCACGAGGAGCGTGGCCCGCCCCCTCCTCCCCGGCCCCCGCCCCCGGCCCCGCCTTTCTCCGGTTCGGCCCCCGCCTGGCCGGGTCCCTCCAGTCTCTCCTCGCGCAGCCGCCGCCAAAGCCTGGAGAAGTGGAATCTCGCCGGCGCCGCTGCCTGCGCGGGACTCGCGGAGCGGCACTGGGCATGCTCAGTCGCCGGAGCCCGTCCTGGTCTCAAGTAGGAAGCTCGTGCGCTGCACCCGCAGCTGATCCGGGCGCTCCGGGGAAGGCGAGATTGGAGCAGAGCGGCCGGGCGCCGGTGCCGGAGCGAGCGCGGCGCGCATCGCTGGTGAGCCTCGTTTTCTTCCTTGCTTTTGCCCTGGACCCCAGGGCGGCCCGGGAGTGCTGGCGAGAGACCCGGGCAGCGGCAGCGGCAGCGGCGTGCGACGAGTGGCTGCGCGCAGCCCGGCTGCTGCTCCTCTCCTGCCGGCCCCTGGGGCTGCGCGGCCACTGCCGCCCGCCTCGCGGCAGCCACAGCTGCAGCAGCTGCCGTCGCATCTGCAGGGGGAACTCGTTGCGGAGTCCGGTGCACCCTGCGTTCGCGCCGCAGGGCCGGCCGGGTGGCACCGCGGCTGCGGGCTCACTCCTTGACTTCCATCCCTCCCGCTTCCCGGCGCCCTGGTTCCCTCGGCAGCCCGGGCTTGGCGGGGCCTGGGGCGGGGGGAGACAGGGTTGGAGGGGGTGCGCCCGGGTGGGGGGCTGCGGAGGGGAAAAGTGAGGGCGGGCGCCGGCGGAGAAGAGCGCACACCCCCTTGCCCTGGTACCGGCCTCTGCTGTGCGGTTGGGCTCTCCCTCCTGGGGCGGCAGCGCGTTCCTGCCGGGGAGTTGGAGACGGCGCTGGCTTCTTGGGGGTTCAGACGCTAGCTGCTGGGAGATCAAAGGGGGAAAAGTTCATTTCCTTCTCGGCGGCAGAGAGCGTTTTAAGTAGAAAATGGCTGGGCGAAGGGGACCTAATCGGGGAAGCTGGCCACCGGGTCCTGAATGCCCCTCTGCCGCCCGGCGGGAGGAATGGAGGGTTGAACGTTGGAAATGACATTTGTTCGATGAAAACAGCGCTGGACGGAGCGAGGGGTGCCGAGTCCCATAGAAACAATCCTGGATGGTCTAGACCGCGGTGAAGAGATCTAGAACTGAGGGGGTAGGGGCGAAGGGCCGAGGGAGAGTGGAACTTGAATTAAACCAGAATAAATTGGAGAAATCAGATTTAGAGTTGTGGCCGTTTTGTAGTCAAGTTCTGCGCAGTTTAGAGCCACAACTGTCATAAACGTTTTTGGATGGATTGAGTGGTTGGGAGGGCCAAGATTGAGAAGAGACTAATAAGGTCAGGGTCAGAAGCTCCGACGAGACTGGGTTCTGGAGGGGGCATAGTTTTAACAAGTCCTTCAGTCACTGTCTTTACATTGCGCCTGATGACTTAGGTGAAATACCTAAAGGATTACCATAAAATGATGCCAACAGTGGTGTTTCAGTTCCAAGAAATGAGGAAACTTTGGGAAATTGGCATTGGTTTGTCATTTGTTTAATATTTAACTGATTTAAACAAACAAAACAGTGGCTTCCTGATCTGTTGTTCTGGATTTGGGTCTCTTAAGTCTTTGATTTTTTTTCCTTGTCATGGGCTTCTATTTCAAATCTTGTCCTCAAAAGGCCATGATAATTAAGGATATCCAAGTTTGTGTAGCTGGCCTTTCAGGAACATAATCCTTGAAGGGGGATTTCTTTGTGAATTTAGGTAGCAGCTTTGTTGCATTTTCTATTTGTAGCTTGAAAACAATAATTGTTCAACAGCTGTGTATCGTAATTTGCAGAATCCTAGAAATGCACTGATTTGAAGGGATGGCATTTCTCAGATGGATGAGGAACCTCGTGCTGGGGAAGATGCTGAGAGAACACAGGTGGCAGTAGAGTATAGTGGGCCAGGAGTCAGGATACCAAGGGAGACACACAGGCAAGATTTCTGTTGCTTTTCTTCTGTCATCATCGTTCTGCGTGACCCCCAGAATCCCTTGAGGTCTTCATAATCTAGGGATGCCCCTGGGTGTTTGCTCAGAGCTTTGGAGAAAGGGGTCTAAAGTTGAGATCTTTTTCCAGGGAAGGAGTTCCTTACACTTTATTCTCTTCTCAAAAGGATATTTTGAACTAGGTAATTCACCTCCAAGGAGCCAGCACCATTCAGCACTTTGTGAAACTTTTATGCAGTGGTAGTGGAAAAGCTTGATGAGCTGAAGTCTAAAAGACTGGCGTTTTACACTTAAATGGACTAATATGAGTAAGAGACTACAACATTATTTAAAAAATTACTACATCTTGCAAGAATCCACATGTACAAAGATAACATATTTTAAAACTGTTACTCTTTTTACTTTTTTAATGTCACGTTTCAACTTCCAATGATCTTTTTCCTGCCACCAGAAAAACAGCAAACATTGAATTTTCTTCCTTCCTTCCTTCCTTCCTTCCTTCCTTCCTTCCTTCCTTCCTCCCTCCCTCCTTCCCTCCTCCCTCCCTCCTTTCTTTCTTTCTTTCTTTCTTTCTTTCTTTTTTTCTTTCTTTCTGTCTTTCTTTCTTTCTTTCTTTCTCTTTCTTTCTTTACAGCAGGAATTAATACTGAAAGCCTTGCCCTAGTATTAGTACAAGGTTGGGGCACCTGGGTGGCTCAGTCAGTTAAGCCATCAGATTCTTGGTTTCGGCTCAGATCATGATCTCACAGTTTGTGGGTTCAAGCCTTGTGTCTAGCTCTGCACTGCCTGTGTGGAGCCGGCTTGGGATTCTCTCTCTCCCTGTCTCTCTGCCCTTCCCTGCTCTCTCTCTCTCTCTCAAAATAAATAAATAAACTTAAAAAAAAATATTAGTACAGGGTTATGCTGAGTACTCTGATTTCACAGTATCTAAATTTGCCTTTTAAGAAAAATGGATTGTTCTCTATATCTTTTTTAGTTACACTTTTTAAAAAAGTTTATTTATTTATTTTGAGAGGGGGTGGGGTGTGTGGGCAAGAGAGGGGCAGAGAGAGAGGGAGAGATAATCCCAAGCAGGCTCTATGCTGTGAGCTTGGAGCCCGACATGGGGCTTGAACCCAACGAACTGAACTGCGAGATCATGACCTGAGCCGAAATCGAAAGTTGGGCGCTTAACCGACTGAACCACTTAGGTGCCCTTAGTTACACTTTTAAAATAGGCAGGACTCTGCTGTTGTAACACCTTAAGTTTTCCAAGGCTGTAGGGCTTTTAGGAAAGTATTGTAAGAAGGTATTAACTAGTTATGTGGGCAATTCTTATTTTCCTGCCCCACGTTAAGGAAACTAGCATTTGTTGAGTGCTTGCTCTGTGCCAAGTCTGATATGAAGCTTCTTACGTATATTATCTTATGTCTCAGTATCTTTCACATGAATGTCAGCTTCCCAAGAAAGCCCCTCTGAGGAGGTGGACAATAGTTTGATTGCACAGCAATAGAACTTTAAAGTTTTATCTTATATGAGAATATTTCTGACGGTTTCATTATTAAAGAAGCATTCTGTTGTGAAACATTTTTGATTTGTTATTTGGAATTAGATTTGATTGGAACAGCATGTTTTCAAAATGATTTGAATGTTTTAAATAATCTCTCTGGATTTAAAAACTGTTTTATGTTCGTTTATTTTCAACAGTGTTGTGCTACCAACACATAAACCTAACTGTAAGGGAGATAAACCCAGATTACCCATTTTATTTCGAATGTGTTATTAGTATTCTGCCAGTTGATGGCATGTCTCAGTTGAAATGGTTTGTCAGACACAGAGTGACAGATTCTCCATAATAAAAGAGTCTGGTGGGATTTGGTGGAAAGACTACGAACCAGTGACTCCTAAGACTTGCCTTCTGAGTCAGGCTCTTCTGCTACTTTCATTTACTGTGTGATCTTGGGAAAGTCTGTTTCCTTGTCTGGGCCTCAGTTTTTCCATCTGTAAAATGAGGGAGTTGCAGTAGAGTGCACCTCCTATTGGGTTCTTTTGTCCCATTTCGGGAGTCTGTGATGCAACCATTTGAGGAGGTGGGGGTGGGGGTGGGGGGGTGATTTGGACTTAATTTAGAGCATTAGATGAAGCTGATTTTGTGTTTCACTAGGTCTGGCCTATCCTGACCTGGCCTTTGAGGAATGCCTTTCCCTCCCCCCCCTTTTTTTTTTAAACTTTTTTTAAAAGTTTATTTATTTTTGAGAAAGAGAAAGAGACAGAGTGCAAGTGGGGGAGGGACAGAGAGAGAGAGAGGGAGACACAGAATCTGAAGCAGGTTCCGGGCTCTGAGCTGCCAGCACAGACCTGGACGTGGGGCTGGAACTCACGAACCATGAGATCATAACCTGAGCCGAAGTCGGACGCTCAACTGACTGAGCCACTCAGGCACCCTGTGGAACGCCCTTCCTTTTTTTGGCCAAATCCTTAACTCCCCTTTAGTTTTTGTCAAAGAATGGTTGTCATAAAATTAACTCTGTGGCCCTGCCAAGTCTAGGTAGGGGTAAGGTAATGATTAGATTTGGATAAAGCACATTAGATATTTGAAACTGTTTTATAGCATCTTCTGAGGGGAAACTCTGCTCTTGGGCATCAGATAAACAGAGAGAAGCCTCTACAGAGGCCACAGAGGAGAGTATCATATGTCTGGGGTGCCGGGCCTACTCCTAGGAAGTTTTGGCAAGCCTTTTCCATGTCCCCATCCTCTGTCTTCAGCCCTCGATTAGAAATGTAGCCCTTGGGGCGCCTGGGTGGCGCAGTCGGTTAAGCGTCCGACTTCAGCCAGGTCACGATCTCGCGGTCCGTGAGTTCGAGCCCCGTGTCAGGCTCTGGGCTGATGGCTCAGAGCCTGGAACCTGTTTCCGATTCTGTGTCTCCCTCTCTCTCTGCCCCTCCCCCGTTCATGCTCTGTCTCTCTCTGTCCCAAAATTAAATAAACGTTGAAAAAAAAATTAAAAAAAAAAAAAAGAAATGTAGCCCTTGCTCTCTGGAATAAAATTATCATTATCATTTCATGTTAGCACCATCCCTGTATTGGGCAGGTGTCCAGGGCCTGCTTCTGCAGTAGCAGGAGTGGTGGCTGTTGAGAGACATCTACTCAGTTTTAGCAAGATCGTGAACTTTTTTCCTTTTCTTTCTTTTTCTTTTGGCAAGCTATGATGATGGGGCAGAGAACAAAGGAAACTGATGCATTTGGTTGTAGTGCACTTTGTTTTCATGACATTCACAAAACTCAGTGTCATTAACCTTCAAGCGAGGCAGGTGAGGAGACCCCAGAGTTGTTACCCACGTTTTAATAATTGATGATAAACAGGCAGTAAATCTAATGCTTCTGATGTTAACCAGGCTGCAGGGTTACTGGGCCTCTGGTAGGAGTGAAGCAGTAACTCAAACATGAGGGCCCTAAGGGAGGAAAGGCATAGAGGTTAGAAAGTCAGGTCACGGGGCGCCTGGGTGGCGCAGTCGGTTAGGCGTCCGACTTCAGCCAGGTCACGATCTCCCGGTCCGTGAGTTCGAGCCCCGCGTCGGGCTCTGGGCTGATGGCTCAGAGCCTGGAGCCTGTTTCCGATTCTGTGCCTCCCTCTCTCTCTGCCCCTCCCCTGTTCATGCTCTGTCTCTCTCTGTCCCAAAAATAAATAAACGTTGAAAAAAAAAAATTGAAAAAAAAAAAAAAAAAAGAAAGTCAGGTCACTACAACTTGGCCAGAAGTAAGAAGTCTGGATCAATTTCAAAGTATTCGAGGCCTTGGGGCACCTGTGTGGCTCAGTCGGTTGACTGTCAGTCTCTTGATTTTAGCTCAGGTCATGATCCCGGGGTTGTGCGATCGAGCCCTGTGTTGGGCTCTGTGCTGAGTGTGGAGCCTGCGTGGGATTCATTCCCCCCTCCCCCCCTCGTTCCCTCTCCCTCCCCCTCTGCCCCTTTCCCCCACTCATGAGCTCTCTCTCTAAAAATAAATCTTAAAAAAAAAAGTGTTAGAGGCCTTTAGGTGTAGACTCACAGGAGACATTTCCTTTCTGCATAATCTTATTTCCATTATGTTTGAATCCTACCTGGTCTTATAAGCATTGACCAAATGCTAGGACAGACATTAGTTTTATCATCAGGAAAAAGGTCGAAATGTATAATGTATTGATACATAAAATGTACAGATTTATATGGACAAAGATGGGATGAGAACTTGGAAAAAAATGAGTAGTATGGAATTATGGATTAAGGTATTTATGATTTGACAGTGGTTATAAGTTCTGTTCTTTGCCTCTCATGGAAATCCTGCAAAATTTTGTCTGCTAGGTAATAACTGAGGTTTTAAAAGGGTAACTCTACTGGAAAGTATGCTTTAGGAATGCTCAGGGTGGGAGGAAAAGTGGTTTCGTTTGTGTTTTTCTTTTAAAATAGGCTAAAAAGAATGCAGTTTTGTAATGGAGCTAGGAGAAGTGTGCTTAGGAGGAGGAGGTTGGAGAGAACCTGCAGAGAGCTCCAGAGAGTGAAGGGCAAAGCTGTTTTGGGAGAAGGAAAGCTTGGCATTACAGTGCTGTAGGATGTAGCGTTTTCAGAATTGCTGCCCTATAAATCAGATTTTAGTTTCCACACAATTTAAAAGTGCAAAGCATGGTGTTAGGCCTGCAGGCCATTGTCTGTTGGGGATGTGTTTGCTGGCCTTATCAAAATAATGATGATGCTGAAGTGAATGTTTTGTAAGTGTGTCTAAATTACAAGATGTGCCCTTTTTTCTTTTTCTTTTTTTTTAATTTTTTTAACGTTTATTATTGAGAGACTGAGAGACAGAGAGACACAGAGTGTGAGCAGGGGAGGGGTAGAGAGAGGGGGACACATAGAATCTGAAGTAGGCTCCAGGCTCTGAGCTGTCAGCACAGAGCCCGACCCAGGGCTTGAACTCAAAAACTGCGAGATCATGACCTGAACTGAGGTCGGTTGCCCTATCTGAGCCACCCAGGTGCCCTATCTTTTTTCTCTTCTCTTTCTTTTTTCATGTTTATTTATTTTGAGAGAGAGAGAGCATACGTGCGTGTGCTGGGAAGGGGCAGAGAGTGAGGGAGAGAGAGAGAATTCCAAGCAGACTCTATGCTGTCAGTGCAAAGCCCGATGTGGAGGCTTGATCTCACAAATCATAAGATCAGTGACCTGAGCTGAAATCAAGAGTCACATGCTTAATCAACTGAACCACCCAGATGCCCCATAAAGATGTGTCCTTTTTTCTCTGAGACTATACCCTTCTGATTTGGGGGTTAGATTTTTTTTTTTTTAATGAATTGGTGGGAATATTTTTATTTGGCAGCTTAATGGTCCATGAAATTGACAAGTCTGGGAAGCCAGGCCTGAGATGTCAGAGCCCTGCCTTTGGGATAGAGTGAGAAGTGTAGGCCAGGCCAAACTGGAGCTTATGGGTGGGCTGATGGGGCCTCTGGGCCTTTTAGGAATGTAGGGTCACTGGTAGAGACCAGGGTCTTAGGAGCTTGGAAGAAGCTAATTTTGAAAGTGCTCTGGGAACCAGCAGATATTTTTGAATTATAGCCCAAGAATGTCAAAGGAAGTGCCAAGAAGAAAGATGAGGGTCTGAGAGAGCAGAAAGGACAACTGAAATGTGAATTTCAGCAGGCAAGGCCTCAAAATGACAGCTCTTCGTGTTGGTTTCTTTGCATGCAGGCCCCTTTCTGCCAAGGCAGCATGCTTTAGCAATTTGGCGTTGGTGCTTCTGGGAAATGCTGCTAGAGTCAAAGCCATAGAAATACAAGTGGTCTAACAGCCAGCTTGGTTTGGACCTTTGAGTATCATGTCTTCCAGAGCAAGTAGGAAGCTTAAGAATAGTTTGCTCAGGGAATTGCAAACCCAGCTTATTTCTGTTTTAAATAGTAGGTTAAGAAAATGATGTATTTTCAAATAATACTTTAAAATCTGTGCTTAATGATATCTGGGTCTTGGTGGTCATCATGGCAATCTATTGTTGGAGCTCTTTGTGCTAAGAGCTTTATCGCCGTTAACCTATTTAATTCTTACAAAATGCCGTAGTGCTGTCCCCATTTTAGAGATAAAGAAACTTTAGAGGTCCTTTTCACTAAAGCCTGCACAGTAAACAGTAATGCTAACCCTGTAACTGTAGTGAGTATAGAGGAGTCCATCAGAGGATTGCTGAGGGACTGACAGGATGAAGAAATAATGTTTATTAATTAAGGGTCAACTACGTGCCTCGTGTTTTACAGGAAACATCTCACTTAGTCCTTTAGGGTACCTCCTTCTTATCTCTTCTGAGTGAGGAATCTTCCTAAATTCACCATTTGGGGAAGAGGTGAAAATTTCACCTTTCATCCATTTTCACAATGGACATTAACCTAAATCCACATTTTTAATGGTGGAATTAGTTCTTTCATATTACGGTTCCAATATGTGTTTCTTTCATGTGCCCACAAATTGAGTAGCAGAAAATCCAAATATAATTTCTGAATGTGTCTGAAACTAGGGGTTGCTCTATAGCCTCTCTGGACACATTGCAGTCTAGAATGTTTCTACTGTGAAAACATACACACTGGAATCTGATTGGTTGTCACGTGCCGATCATGGGGCAATGCTAGGATGGCAGAGGTTTCTGATGACTGGGAGAAGGTGAGGTGAGGGTTTCCAGGTTTCTCCAGCTACTTGTGGCTGGCTTGAGACTTTTGGCTGCTGGAGTGGTGGGTCTGGAGAGAGAAATTCAGCATGCCTGTTGACGGTTCCTCTCTTTGGGAGCATCTGGCACGCTCCCTTCTGATTTTCATTGGATTTCCTAAGTGGACTTTAATCCTGGGCAAGAGAGTCTGCCTGTTTGCTGGGCAGTACTACTTGTCAGTGGCAGTGAATAAATTAGAATATCTTTAGCATGAGTTAGGTTCCTTGAGTTGATTTTTTTCCTGAGTGAACTAATACCAAATTTCTGAACCTAATAACTGAGGCATGGTCTGGACTCACAGGCATTATAGATACTTTGAGAAACACTGATTCAACCTCAGATTCTTCTATCTGACCAGAATTTCTTATCTTCTCTTATAACCAGGCTTTATTTATTTATACATTTTCCAGACCACTAGTGGAGACAGACAACAAGAAACCTTAGCTTCATTTATTTGTTCATGCCTTTGTTCAGCAGATGTTTATTGAGCACGTATGTTGTGCCAGGCACTGTGAGAAGTTCAGGAAGACAGAGGAATGTACCAGAGCACTGACTGTAAGGTGCGACAGGAGAGGCATGTGTGTGAAGTCTGAGGGAGTGGAGAGAAGGAAGGCTGTCGTCACTCACTCGGTGGGAGTGAGGAGCCATGGCGAGGGACTCCTAGTGTAAAATCCCCACTACAGAAACCCTTTTCAGCTGACTCCTTTTCCATTTTCCTTCCCTCCATAGAACTGTTACAGCCTGTTTCTTCTATCCAATACTTGGGATTTGCCACTCCTTCCAATGGGAACCCAGAGATTTGGCCTTTCAAATCTCTAGTAGTGGTTCTCAAAGAGGAGTGGGGAAGGGCAATTTTACCCTCCAGGGAATATTTGTCTGTCTTTCTTTCTTTCTTTCTTTCTTTCAGAGAGAAAGGGTGCAAGTGAGTGAGGGGCAGAGAGGGGGAGAGAGAAGAGAGAGAGATGGAGAAGAATCTCATGAGGGTCAGAGAGAAAGAGAGAGAGAAGAGTGGGGCTCACCCAGAGTGGGGCTTGTGCTCACGTGAAGTGGGGCTTGAGCTCACCCAATGTGGGACTTGAACTCCTGAACTGTGAAATCATGACCTAAGCCGAGGTCAGATGCTTAATGACTGAGCCACCCAGGCGCCCTTGGAGACATTTTTGATTGTCATGACTGTGGAAGGAGTACTACTGGCATCTAGTGGGTAGAGGCCAAGGATGCTTGTAAATATCATACAGTGCGTGCATGCACAAGACAGCCTTAGGGAAAGGTGGTAGCAGGCGGTTAATAGCTAGATTCTTAGGCTTCCAGTCTTGCTCTGCAATTTAATAGCCACATGACTGGGGACAATAGAATTACAGAATTACAGGTGGAGAACAGAATGTACAGTGCTTTAGTTTCATCATCCATAAGTAGGAATAGTAATGGTGCCTATATGATATAGTTGTTAGGAGGTTTTCATGAGTTAATATTTGAATATAATAATGAACAATACTTGGCATGAAGTAAGATCTTAACAGTTATAATTATTTTTTATTTTCAGCAAAAACTTTAACTTTTGACTCCAGAGAGCTTGAGTTTAGAGAATCCAGGGCAGCTGAGTTTGTGGCACCATCTCTCTGTATGCTTTGGTGTAAGAATTGGCCATTGTTTTTGTTTCTCTGGTTCCTTTTTGTCCATGGGTTTTATTTTCCACTGTTTCCACCTCTTGATTCTAGGACTTTTGATAGCTTTGTCTTTCATCCTTTTTTCCCAGGGACCCAGATTTATGTCCTTAATGAACCTTTCCCTGGAGGGCTGAGAAATATATTTATGATTTTTTCTTAGCTCTTTCTATTTTGGGAATGGTGAGAATGCAGGAAGCAGGTCAGGGGAGACCGCCTTACTTCCTGATTGTCACAGCTCTCTTCTCTATGAAGTTCCACGCAAGAGTGAGAGGCAGGTGGTAGTGCCTGCTTAGTAACTAACTCTTCCCTCTCTCCACCCACCAGCTCCACCCCCAGGTTAGGTGCCTACTACTTCCAAAATACCCTGTAATTGGGCCACAACATTATCTGCCTGCTTGAAATCATTTCTAAAAATCAAAGCAAAGATGTAGAATGTGTCCGTGGGATTTAAAACGTCTTGGTCCTCTACTTGAATGTTTTGGAGTTGTTCTGAAAACAAAAGAGCAAACTTGTTACCTTAGGTGGCAGTGTCTCTGTGGCCTACAACTGTGTCTTCCTTTCACTTGCAAAAGTGCTCAAGTCATGGTCCTTGCTGGCTTTCCACAGGAAGATGGGCTTGTGGCTGCCACTCAGCAGATCAGATTTACTGTCAAATTTTGCTAACATAATTGACCTGTAGAGATTGCCATTCTGTGTTTTGAATGGTATCAACAGACTTGAGAAAAGTAAGGAGTTAAGTTGTCATAAGCTTTCTTTCTTTTTTTTTTTTTTTTTTGACAGGAAGCAGGATTTATTGGTGGGCATGAATGGGGAAGGGCAGTGCTAAGGTTCACATGAGTGCAGAACCCGCCATTTGTCCAAGGGGCCACGATTAGGGATGTATTTGACTCCACAGCAATCTGGCATGAGCTGCTTTTTAGCCACACCATGTCTTCAAATTCGTCCGCACTAAACTTAGTAAAGCCCCACTTCTTGGAAATGTGGATCTTCTGGCGCCCAGGGAACTTGAACTTGGCCCTACGTAGGGCCTCAATCACATGCTCCTTGTTCTGCAGCTTGGTACAGATGGACATGATGACTCGGCCAGTGTGGACCCTGGGGCTTTCCGGAGGCACCCCGCATACCTGTCTGGAGCCTAGATTGGAGAAAGCGTGAGGCCAAACCTCAATGTCCACCGGAAAAAAACTGTCTCTAAGGTCCCTCAGGGCAGTCCGTACAACCAACAGGCAAGTTGTCATAAGCTTTCTAATTCCTTCCCCATGACACAGTTATCTCTCCCCTGAATGAGAGCAGTGGCCTCTCAGTGGCCTCCTGGCCTGTCCAGCTCAATTCATTCAGTTTGGCTTCCAAAGCGCTGGGCGCTGTTCCAAATGCTGCCTGTGGAAATGGACCAGGGTGGAAACTGACCAGGATGGCCACTGTGTCTGCCTGCCTAAACTCTGTGTCTGGCGGGAGAGACTGACTACTGTGATAAAATGTGATGTGTGCTACCAGGAGGGGAGGTGGGAGGTACTCCGTGCTTCCGATACTCGCACCTGCCCTGGTTGGGTGTAGGGGGTGTGTCAGGCACGGCTTCCTTCCAGAGGAAAGGCTAGACAGCATGCCTGGCACCTCCACATCTGTAAGGTGCCCCTGACTCCAGACTCCTGCTTGGAGCTATGTTGTTGCTGATGGTGTGCCTCCCTTCCTTCCCACCACTGTGGCCTCTCGTTGAGTTGCCTTCTCTGTGGTCTCTCTGTTCATTCTCTGCACTGCCTGCAAAGTGATCTCCTGAAATCCTCTGCAGGTCCGGGCATGCCCATCCCAGCCCTCCAGGGGCTCCTCATTGCCCTCGAGATGATGTGCCAGCTTCTTGGCATCGCACCTGGTACCCTTCATGATCTGCTTTGCTCTCCATCTCATGCTCGGAGCTTGAGCCACACCATTCTCACGACATACCCTTTTGGCTTTGGGGCTTTTATCCTCTGTTCCCATTGCCTGCAACCATTCTTACTGTCGATGTATTCTTTACTTGCTTGACTTTTGTTTCTTCTTCAGAAGTAGCTTAATCATCATCCACCTCAGTGTGTGTCAGAATGACTGGAGGGCTGGCTAAAACACACATTCTCCTCTTACCCCCATAGTTTCTGACTCCCAGGACTGTGGGGTGGCCCCATCAAAGTTTGTACTTCTAACAATATCCTGGGTGATGTTGATGCTGCGGGTCTGGGGACCATGCTTGGGAGACCCTAGGTACATGGTCACCAAGGACAGGGTGACTGGCTCTTTTTGCTTCCACTGTGAGCGCCTGACAATCTCTCTTACATCAAGCCTTTGTTGTCATACTGCTTTGCAACTATTTACTTTCCTGGCTTGTCTTTAGTCTGTAAGCCCCTTGAGGGACAACACTGTTACTTCTTCATCTTTGTGCTCCCAGTGCTTAGAAATCCTGGGTGCTCATTAAACATTTGTCAAAGAATGAATATATGAATGAAAAATAACTTTATCATTGGAGGCTTTAATAAATATGCCCCAGAACGTATTTTAGCAGCTACTTTTTCTGACAGTTTCCCCCACAGTTGTGAAGGTATAGGCTTATAACATGCTGTTAATGAGATCAGCATGTGTTTGGTTAACATAAGAGCCAGTTAGCTGTGTGGTTTTGTGTCCAAATTCTAGAAAGGTCTAGGGGAGGGACTAATACTAAGCATATTAGTGTTTCTGGAATTACTCAAAAATACATAGGTTTTTAAATAGTGGCTTGGTATGAAAATATGTGTCCAAAAGATATGCAGATGTCATTTAATTTAGCAACCATAGCATAACTGTGGTCTTTTTATTTGAAATAATAAATCTCAGTGAACTGATATTAAATGTAACCAGATGTTTAAGCAATCCTTTCTTTAAGCCAGAGGGAGGGATAACTAGAATACTTCATGTGCTTACTCATTCCGTAGATGTTTATTGAGCATCTATCTACTATGTGCCAATAGGCTCTAGGACTATGGCAATGAGTAAAACACTCCTGCTTTCTCAGTGGGAGGTGCCAGAGGGAAAATAGAGTTGGGTGATGTGATGCACAGTGCCTAGAGGGCTCCTTTAGGTCAACTGGTAGGAAGTGACTTATTAAGCTGTGTCCTGATTGACAGGAAGTGATGGCCATGTCGAGATCATGACACGACAGGAAGTGATGGCCATGTCAAGATCATGACATGGAAGGGAGCAGTTTAAGGCCACGAGAATGGTGCAGAGGGCCTAACTTTAAAACCTGTCTTTGAGGATCCCTGATGCCCCTGTAGTCTTGAAGACTGGATTGATGTACCTTATTATTTTTTTTTATTTTTTTAATGTTTATTTATTTTTGAGAGAGAGAGAGAGAGAGAGAGAGAGAGAGACAGTGTGAGCAGGGGAGGGGCAGAGAGGGAGGGAGACACAGAATCCGAAGCAGGCTCCAGGCTCTCAGCTGTCAGCACAGAGCCCGATGCAGGGCTGGAACCCATGATCCGTGAGATCGTGACCTAAGCCGAAGTCAGATGCCCAACTAACTGAGCGACCTAGGCGCTCCCCTCCTCCACCTGTCACCTTATTATTGTGTTTGCTAATTCAGATCCAGGCTCAAGCCTTGCTTCCACAGCTCCGAAAGCAGTACTTCCCAAAGGGTGTTCAGTGAAACCTGAGTTATGGGAAATATGTTGGGAATAAAGGTTTCTGCCATTGAGTTCAGAAAACTGCATGCACCTTTTCTTTCCATTAACATATTCAGGAGGTTAACTACATTTAGTCCCGCGTTTGCCCACGGGCCTACTTTGCGCAGCATCTTCTGAACTGATGTATCTTGTTGCACACCTTGGACAGTCAGCTCTAAAGCTGCTGCTTCGTGCACACCTAAAAGAATATTTCACGTGAGGCAGGCTTCTCTCTGCTCTTCACGTTCCACTTCCCCTTTGGTGACTTTGATTGTGGAAGAGAAGGTGGGAGTGGGATTTCTCACATTGGTTTTCCAAATGCCTTGTGCCCAGTAGATCAGTCCACTGATTTGGGTCCAAAGGTAAGTGGCGTTTAGAGCCTGAGAGGTCATTGTTCGTTCGCTGCATTCGGGGAGGGGTTGGCTGTAATGTCATGTCCATGCAAGCGGTTTCTGCACACGCTTTAGCCTCTGTTACTTTAATGGAGAATGGTTTGTGGTTGAGTTATTCATTCTGTCTTCTTTTGGGTATGTAAACATCGCTTTGGGTGTCAGCTGACCCTGAGTAGAAGTAGGGGGAGAGGAGTGATCTGCTGGGAGTTGCTAAGGGTGAGCCTTAGGTATGAGAACATTAAGCTTGGGTCAGACGCTGTGTACTGAACCTTTACTGATGTTTTGGAATCTTAATACCAGCTTAAAAAATACTGGCATTTAGATTTCCTTTCAGTTGAGGTATGTTTGGTTTGGGCCCTTCCTGAAGTCAGAGCAGATGGACAGGGTCTGTCTTTTTGAAGTTTTGTTGTTGACCTTTATGGTTCTAGTTTGGCACAGCAAGCCCGGAAAGGTTCAAGGTGGGATAAGCTCACTGAAAACTTTCATTTGAGGGAGAGTCCAAGATGAGTGTTTTTGTAGAATAATTCAGAGTAGAAGAGCATTTGGCTCATTTGCCAGGGTTGTGGGGAGGCTCCCATCCTGTGCTGCTGATTTTTTGTGCTTGGGGCAATTTCCAGAAAGAGGCAGTGTGGGGCCTGACTGAGAAAAAGGTTAAAGAAGCTGCAGATACAGATGGAATAGTCCTGGAAATGGCCCACCCAGCGAGGGAACTAGTGGTGGGGCACTAGAGGGAACACCTGGGGTTTCCTTCTAGTTCTAGGAATTTGGAATGATTAGTGTTTTTGGGTCCTCTGTGTTGGGGCACTGTGTTTGCATGGGTTGTGCTCTCCTTAAATGAAACAGAAACTTCAGTATGAGTGGTGGATACATTGGATACCATTACTGTGCACAGGATTGCCGTGTCTTCAATTATCTAGTATCCGCAAACTCCTGCATTCAAATGATATACATTCCAGTGACTTGAGCAGGAAGTGTGAGAAGTAGTGGAACAGAAGTAACACTCACTGCTCTTATGCATGAGACCTAGCAGTTGGGTCGGTGTCGTTTTCTAAAAATGTCTTTTTTTCTAGGTCTTGAGGTTATTTCTACTAAAATGAGTAAAGGAAGTCTTGCATTCCCTCAACTTAGGTATAATTGTCTCCCGGTCAAAGTCATCTCCTGCTGACTTGAGTTTTATTTCATCTTAAATCATTTTCCTTTACTGGTACTAGATCCTGCTGTTCTATATATTACATGTATATATTTTGTAAGCCACAAGTTGAAACAAGAAACAAAAATAAGGCATGGAGTTTTATTGAATTTTATCTTTTACCCCCTTAGTTCTGAGAACATGTGAATTGCAAGAAAATCAGTATGAAAAAGCTGGGGAGAATGTTGATTTGCGGTATTATTATTTTTATTTCCTAGGAAGAAAACAGGATTTTCATTAGATGCCATTGCGTCGTTTTCCACTGAGAGCGATAATAGTGGGATGGATGGCCATATCCGGAGTTTGTATACATTTTTGCTTAAAATGTAAATGTTTTTTGTATGAACTTTGCCAAGGTGTTGCCCTCTTCCTGCAGCAGCAACTATTATACAGTATGGTTGTGTCTTGCCAAGGACAATTTCCTTTTATCAGAGTGAAACTTCAGGCAATCTTAACTTATTTCTACCATAGGGGAGCTTGGAAGATACGAGTGTTCATGAAAGCACATTTATTTTTCCTTGGCCGTTGACCTTGAAAGTAAATTTTTGAAAAACTTGAAGATCTATTATTTTGATTGATGGTTAGGTTAAAGGATACTCAATGTGATGTAATTATACAAATTTCATTTGCATAAAGCAAAAGATTACGAGAGAATGAGTAGAAATGAAAACGGAGTGCTTGTGTCGTGGGATCGTGGATGATTTTGTTGGCTTTCTCATTCTTCTTCCTCCCTGACCGTCATTAGTGTTTTTATGTCCTTTTGGCACGCAGTAAGAGGGGGAAAAACATGTCCTCACATGTTCATTTTTGTGTCCTCTAGAGGATGTGCATTTCAGAGCGTTTCTTCAAGGAGGCTAACCGGGAACAAAGAAGAACTGGCAATATGCTTAGTGAAATAAGCCAATCACAAAGGGACAGTTATTGAATGAATGTATTTATGGGTCCCAGAATGGTGTAATTCATAGAGACAGAAAATAGAAAGGTGGTCGCCAGGGGCTGGGGTAAGGAGGAGGTAACGGAGAGTTAGTGTTTAATGGATCTAGAGTATGTATGATTTGAGGAAGATGAAAAAAGTTACAAAGACAGGTGTTGGTAATGGATGTACAACACTGTGATTGTACTTAATGCCACGGATCTGTACACCTAAACACGGTTGTAACGGTAAATTTTGTTATGTGTATTTTACCACAATCAAAGGGGAAAAAAAAGTTTAAGCTAAAAAAAAACCAAAAAACAGAGAGCTGTTCCCGTTTCCTTCCTGTGTCCTCACCGACTGAAGCTGCTCTGGGCATGCTCTGATCTTGGTGTAGCCTGCCACTGGGGCTGAAGCTTTGAGGGGTGCAGAGGGCACAGACCCCAGCATCTGGGGGGGGATGTTTAGGGGCTGCTTGACCTGAACATGATCCCAAGCTCTTGTCTTTTAAAAAGCTTTCTTTTATGAGAGATGAACCCTGAAATTGTGAATTGGGTAGGCTCTCTGTGGGACATAGTTTTGGCCATGTCTGTTACTGACTTCTAGGAAATGAAACAGTTTGGTAAAAATTAATCTTCATTTGAATGTCTTCCCAAACTGTGGCACTTTTCCCATTTATCTCGTTGAGTGTTTCCTCAAAGCCAAGTGACTGCGTGGCCTAACTTTTCTTTCGTCTTGTTCGTGTTATTCTCAAGAGAGAGTCGGCTGTCGGTCTGGACAGGACTGAGTTTCAGTTTGGGCCCTGCCCTGGGCAGGTGGATATAAGTGGGTACCCTGCCTGAGCCACAGCTTCTCCCGTCTGTAAAATATCTGGAACGATTCATACCGGGTTGGGAGGATTTATTGTGGTAACATGAAAACACATGCTGCTTTCTTGATTTCCTGTTGTTGAAATGGTCGGTAGGTTGATGAAGCATTCTAGAATAACCCCAAATTTGTTATTGGGCTGTAGAAGATGGTTCTTGATCAAAACTTAGATATTTTTCAGAATTGAAATATTTTAAAAGATCTTTTAGAAAAGGCAAATGGAAAGATATTTATAATTGGTAGCAGATTTTTCATGCTTTGTGTTCAACGCTCTGAGAGTTTTTATTGTTACCTCATCTCCTGCTTTTTTATCTTCAGAAAGTGTGAATGATAGTCCCTAGGAGGGTTTTGTACCCCTTATTACAGTTGGATAGTCTTGGAATACCTGTGGATTTGCATTTGATCCTGGGTCAGTCTCAGTGCAGTGCCCCTAAATAAGTTACCTCCTTTCCCTCGCCTGTGGGAGGATCCTATAGAAATTATAAGGGTTAATGTTTATTGAGCACTTACTGTGAAACAGTGGTCACTGTGCCTTGTGTTACATGGAGGGCATCATTTGGTCCCATGCCCCTGTGAGGTAGTTGCTATAATTACCCTCAATATAGGTGGGGAAGCTGAGGCTTACCAGTGTCCAAGGACATACATACAGCTGGAGCAGGTGATCGGATTGAGCTGAATGTCGATTATGAGGACAGAACTTGGCACTGGGGAGGCACTCGGTACATGTGAATGCGGCATGTATGTGTGCATGTGTGAGCACACACACATTGCACACCCTTAAATTAATATTTCCCCCAGGTACAAGAGTTACTAGGTTGCAAAATCTGGAATTCCCTGGGAGCGTAAAGAGTATCTAAGTGTGGGAAGGCTCATGTTAGCAGCACAAAGTGTATTTGGTTGTGATTGTAGCTGCTTTGCATTTTTTTCCAATTTCTTCTTTAAACAAAGAAAATTTCTATATACTCTGTAGGATTAATATGTACTTTTAAAAGATGTAATTGAGGTTTCACTGTTTTTCTTTAGGAAAAAGCCAGTTATTTCTGTAATCATTAAGCATTCTGTCCTGAGAATAATTACGGAGGATAAGCTGCAGCCACCAGGGGTGTGCAACTGGCAGTCTTGGAATGTTCTGTAAATATATTAGCCTGAAAATTGCATTTTAATGTGGTGTACTAGTGAAATAGAATTTGACTTGCTAAATTATTCCATGTTAATAATGATCTTTTTCTAAGGAAGGCTGTTACTTTATTAAAAAAAAAATAGGTCGTTTGTATCTTCCAAAATAATTGAACTGTCCTTTGGGGTAACCTGTTAGTACTTTCACTTCTATTTGACTCTGGATAATTCATGGAATGCAAGACACAGAATTTCAGGTCAAGAATTTGATTTTAGGAAATATCATTTTCTCTACAGTTTGCTTTGAGTAGCTTTGACCTACATCATATCCTGACTGAAATGCTATATTTTAATATTTAAAACAAGTTAAGGCAGCTTATGTGGTACTACATGTGATCTCAGCTCGCAAAATGTATGCATTCAGATATCAGTGATGCCTTCTTTAATTTTTTTTTAATGTGTATTTATTTTTGAGAGAGAGCATGAGCAGGGGAGGGGCAGAGAGAGAGAGAGAGAGAGAGAGACAGACAGACAGACAGACAGAATCAGAAGCAGGCTCCAGGCTCTGAGCTGTCAGTGCAGAGTCCAATGCGGGGCTTGAACTCACAAACCTTTGAGCCGTGAGATTATGACCTGAGCCAGAGTAGGCTGTCCAACTGACTGAGCCACCCAAGCACCCCATATCAATGATGCCTTCTAAGAAAACCATTTCAAAGACTAACTCCTGAGCAGTGGGTTGGTTAACAGTTATTCATGCCAGAGATTTCCCCCAAGTTTATTTAAAGAGCCAAATGCTGAATTAACTTGTTTTGGAAGTTTCTGGTTGCTTCCCTCACACACAGAGAAAATCAGGCTGTCCATGTGTGGTGAACGTATTTCTCATGATTAATAGATGAATAAAATACAGTTGATGATAGAGTGAATGCACAGGTTTGACACCAGACTCTGGAAGAATAGGGAGGGTCTTAGCAGGAGAAATTTGAAACACCCATTTCCTTGAAGAATTGTGTACTTCGTTTACATTTTCCAAATTTTTATTAGGCTAATTTTTATTAATCAAAATTTGAAGGCAATTTGAAGGTTACATGTAATCTTAAACTGTTGGTTGTAGACCCCAGGGAATCATTAGCTTTCAAAAGAAGGGAGCACTTCTATTAAGAGTTTTAAAAAGAAAATATCAACTATCAAATAGGTCACTGTTATAGAAGATGGTTTAATTCTTGTTCATCAGTCAAAACTCAGAGATGTTGGCTTAAATGGAAAAAATGGAGGTAAAAGAGTGGGAAGCCAAGCAGATTATAAGTACTTGAAGTTTTTCTGTGTATTAACTGGCTTCCATTTGAGAGAAATACTTGCTTTCTCATGATAAAGAAAATTTCTCTTGTACTTAAAACATGTTTACATTTTGGTTGCGTCCTGTTTACCTCGTATGTAAAGAAACCCTTGGATCTCAAACTCTTAACCACTCCTTATTCAGAAGGGTGATTTGAGAAGGAGCAAATCTTGCATCAGTGAAGGACAAAACTGGTTAGAGAAACAGACTCATTTCTCTGCATCTTTGGAGTCAGTACTATACAGGTCATATCTGTTAGGGGTTGAACTGTGTCATTCTCCCCCTCCCCCGCCCCAAAGATAAATTGAAGGCTTAACTAACCCCTGGTACCTGTGAATGTGACCTTACATGGAAAAGGGACTTTGAAGATGTCGTCATGTTAAGATGAGGTCATACTAGAGTAGGGTGGGTCCTTAATCCATTATGACTGGTGACCTTATGAGAAGAGGGGAATTTGGATGCTGACCAAATGAGAATGTCATGTGGAGGTGGGGGCAGACTGGAGTTACACTGCCACAAACCAACCAATGCCCGGGGCCTCCAGCTGCTGGAAGAGACAAGAAGGGACCCTCTCCCAGCGGCTTCTTGGAGGGAGCTAGGGCCTGCTACCATGATATCAGAACTCCAGCCTCTAGAACTGTTGAGACAATAAATTCCTGTTGTTTCCGCCTCCCAGGTTGTGATTGTTACAGCAGCCACAGGAAGCTGCAGGACAAGTCAGACCTCCAGAGTTTGAATCCTGGCTTCACATTCTAATGTTGTGATTGATCTTAGGCAAGTTACTGAACCTCATGGTGCCTTGGTTTCCTCATTTATAAAATAAGGCTAAAAAGAGTATCTTCCTCATGTAGTTGTTTTGAAGGTAATGTATGTATGATACTTTGAACAATGCTATTATATGTAAAGAAAATAGTCATTTTAGAGCTATAATTGACTTTTTATCATTCAGCAAATATCCCCTGAGTTTCCTTTTTAATAACAGGCCCTATGCTAGACAGTAAGTGAACCAAGCAGACAGGATCTCTGCCCTCACAGATCCTTCAGGTGATCATTCCCTCTATTAATGTGAAGAAGAAAGGAAAGTGGATTCCATGTGGCATCTTAATGAGCAAGAACCTTTCCTTAGACCTCAGAGAGTCTGGTGCAGACCTGTGTACTGGACAGGCAGTGAGCATGCAGCCAGACTGCCTGGGGTCAAGTTCAGGTTCTTACTAGCTCTCACCTTAGGTGGTAACAGAATTTTTAACTTTCTCTGCTTCCACATCTGCAAAATGGGGACATAATAAGAATCTTTTTCAATAGGGTTATAGTGGTGAGGATTAAATGAGTTAAAATGCATAAAGTACCTAGAATAGTAAGCACTTCATGAATGTCTTTGTATTATGAAATGAACCCCGAAAGATCCTAAATCTATAAATGAATTTTTTGTGATATTTATAATAAGCGTGGAGAATTCAAGTATGGATTAGATGTAGCTCCTTTCCACATAGATTCATGGTCTAGGTGAGGGAGATTTATTTATTTACATGTTAGTGAAAAAGCATATGAACAAAAAATGGTGGTAGAAAGTAGAAGGAGCATGATTAATTCTCCTTGGAGTACCAGAGAAGGTTTCCCAAAGATGGGTTTTAGAGGTTGAATAGGAATTTGCCAGGCAGCAAAGGAAGGAAAGAATATTAGGGGAAGTGAGAGTAGTACATCCAAAAGTCCGAGATCTTAATGCCATGATAGGTACAGGCGACACCCAGTGGTCATTCACAGCGGTGTAAGGGTGTAGATATGTCCTAGAGCCAGGATTCAGACTTTGACGCTTACTGCCGTGTAACCTTAACCTATTTTCTTGACCTCTCTGTGCCTCTGTATTTTCATCTTTTAAGTAGTGATAACAGGCTTTGAGGGGATTAGATGAATATATTAATTTGAAGTGCTTAGATCAGTGCTTGGCCAAAGTGCATGCTCAAGAAGTATTGGCTCTAATTAATGTTACTACTCTTGTATTTGCTATTGAAAGACAAGGTAGGCTCACTTAATACTCTCATTCTAATCCACCGGTTCCTGTCGGCCTTGTATAAATGCTGCACCCTCAGGTCCGTGTACTTTCTTGAAAAACTTTTACCATTTGAACGTTGGGATTAGGAGGTAAAGAAAATACAGTGTACTTGGTTTAAATAGAGGAAAAAATGATTAAGATAGGCTAGACATTGGCACAGAGCTATGTGCAGATTGCTGATTAGGCAAAATAAAAAAAATAAACCAGCATGTTGAGCCAACATAGTTTTGTTTTTAAATCTGGCGAACCACCTGTATCTCTAAGTGATCAATTTAAAGATGGCTTTGGTTTGTTGTGAATTGTCTCCAGATTACCTGGTGACGGCAGTCTGTGTTCTGAACCACTGTAAGTTTAAACAAGCCACCCCTGGAATGCAGTCTCCTGGTGGCGCCACCCAGGTTGGCGTGTGTTTGGAGGTGAGAGGGCACATACGGCCTTGGATTTCTTTGGCTGTCCTTCTCAGGGCTGTGATGTTGCAAATGCATGATTTCAGCCATGGTCCCACTCACTTTTATTTTTATCTTTTGAAGGGGGATGTCATTTCTGATTGTGGTTTTTCTTTGATTATGAAAGTAAGATGTGCCCGTTATGACAAGACTTAGGCAAAAAGAAACTTAAAAGTAAAACAACACGAGAAATTTTAACATTTGGAGATAATAATTGTTAATACTTGGAGTGGAGCCTCTTAAGCCCCCTCTTGCTTGCAAAAAAAAAAAAAAAAAATCTCAACTACAGGGGCAGCTAAGGCCAGTGTTGGGCAAGGGGCAGGCTGATGAGTGAGGTTTTTGGGGAGATGCTTAATTAGAAATTGTTCTGGAAAATTCAGGACATAAACAACATAATAGCAGTAATAGAATTATTTTACATTAAATTAAAGTGTTGGTGATAATAAGTGGGCAAAGTTTATATCTATTCATCCAACGCGTACTTATTGAGCACCAGCTAGATGCTCAGGTTACAGCATGCACACAGCAGGCAGAACTGAGCTTTCCTGGGACTTGCACCATTGTCAGCATTTTAGACGGTAACTAAATAAAATAATCGAGGTTATAAGGTGTAAGTGCCATGGAGAAAAGCAGAGCAGGCTATGGGGCTGGAGAAGAGGGGGCTTAGGGGGAAGGGATGTGATTTAACTTATTTTATTAATTTAATAAAATTAATTTAATTTGATAAAAATAAAATAACATTAATAAAATTAATTTTTAAAAGAATGCCTTTCAAAAAAATATTTATTTTTGAGAGAGAGAGAGAGAGAGAATGAGCATGAGCATGAGCAGGAGAGGAACAGAGAGAGAGGGAGACAAGGAATCCGAAGCAGGCTCCAGGCTCTAGGCTCTGAGCTCTCAGCACAGAGCTCCATGTGGGATTTGAACTCACGAACCGCAAGATCATGACCTGAGCTGAAGTCAGACGCTTAACTGACTGAGCCACTCAGGTGCCCCCAGGAAGAGGGGATGTGGTTTTAAACGATGTTGGGGATGGACAGAAAAGTCTTGACAGGAGAGGTGGTGTTTGACTCGAGGCTTGAAGGAGGCAGAGGGATGGCCTCTGCTGTGCATGTTGTGGGAAGAAGCTTTCCAGAAGGAGCTGGAGGATAGTGGGGCTGGAGTGACATGAATGAGGGAGAAGTAGATGGGCTCAGATAAAAACGGTGGGGATGAAGCGGTGCCTGGGTGGCCCAGTTGATGAAACGTCTGACTCTTGATCTCAGCTCAGGTCATGATCTCATGGTTTGTGGGACTGAGCCCCATGTTGGGCTCCACACCAGCAGCTTGGAGCCTGCTTGGGATTCTCTTTCCCTCTCTCTCTGCCCCTCCCCGGGTCGTTCTCTTTCTTTCTCTCTCTCTCTCTCTCAAAAATAAATAAATAAACAACAACAAAAAAAGGGGGTGAAGGTAATGAAATATCCTGCAGGGCTGGTTAGGCCATCGGAAGAGCCTTGACTTTCATGCCAGGAAAGATGTGAAGTGGCTGGAGGCTTCCCAGCCAAGGGTGATGATCTGACTGATGTTTTACGAGGGTTGTCCAGTGGCTGTGGTGAGAATCGACTTTAAGGGTGCTGGGTGGACTCTGGAAGATCAGTCCGAAGACTGGTTTAATGTGGTTTGAGATGATTGAAGTGTGTGTGTGTCGGGGGGGGGGGGTGGAGGCAGTGGAAATGGTGAGTTACTGGATTCTGAATATGTTTTCAAAGTGGAGCTGATGGGGGCACCTGGGTGGATCATTCGGTTAAGCACCTGACATCAGCTCAGGTCATGATCTCACGGTTTGGGGGTTCGGGCCCACATTGGGCTCTGTACTGGCAGCTCAGAGCCTGGGGCCTGCTACGGATTCTGTGTCTCCCTCTCTCTCTGTCTCTCCCCTGCTCATGCTCTGTCTCTCTCTCAAAAATAAATAAATGTTAAAAAAAAAATATACAAAAAAAAGTAATACAAAGTGGAGCTGATGGGATTTATCAATGGGTTGAATTGGGGTGCGGTAGGAAGGAAGAAATCAAGGATGATCCTGCGGGTGTTAGTCTGAGCAGCTCGAAGCGTGAGGCTGCTCTGAATTGAGATGCAGAAGTCAGCTTCTGGTGGGACAGTGTCGTGGACTGAATATTTGTGTCCCCCACAAATTCAGGTGTTGAACCCCTGTCTGGAATGTATTAGGAGATGGGCCCTTTGGGAGGTAATTAGGGTTAGATGAGGTCATGAGGGTGGAGCCCTCACAAATGGGATTAGTGCCCTTACAGGGGTCACAAGAAAGCCCGATAGTGCTCTCTGCTCTCTACCATGTAAACATACAAGACACAGTCTACAACCCGGAAGAGGATACTCACCAGACACCAAATCCGCCAGTGTCCTTATCTTGGACTTCCCAGCCTCCAGAACTGTGAGAAATAGATTTCTGTTGTTTTTTTTTTTTTTTAATTTTTTTTTTCAATGTTTATTTATTTTTGGGACAGAGAGAGACAGAGCATGAATGGGGGAGGGGCAGAGAGAGAGGGAGACACAGAATCGGAAACAGGCTCCAGGGTCCGAGCCATCAGCCCAGAGCCTGACGCGGGGCTCGAACTCACGGACCGCGAGATCGTGACCTGGCTGAAGTCGGACGCTTAACCGACTGCGCCACCCAGGCGCCCAGATTTCTGTTGTTTTTAAGCCACCTACTCTGTGGTATTCTGTTATAAGAGCCCAAATGGACAAAGGCAGGACAGATCAGGAGTTGAGCTTCAAATATGGTATTTTGAGGCGTTTGATAGAAATCCAATTGGACCTATGAACCTGGCAGTTGGATCTAGAAGTCTGGAGCTTAGGGGGGATGTCTGAGCTGGAGCTGTAGGTTTGGGAGAATAAAGAGCATCCAGGGAGGGACTGACTTGTAAGAGCTTAGCCTCTGTTTGACAAGTTAGGGTTGAAGAGATGAGGAAGAACAGACCAAAGAGACTGAGAAGGAGTGGCTGCTAAAGTAGGAGTGTGAGGTCCTAGAAAGGCCAAGTGAAGATGTGTTTCAGTGGACAGATATGGTCAGCTGGGTCATATCTGGGAATAAGTCACATCTCTGTGTAAAACTGTAGTGATTATCGAAAACGTGTGGGTGTTCTTTAGGTTTTATTTTATTTATTTCTCTAGATATACAGAATTGTTTTAAGTATAAATGCCCCAATCTCTCTCCCTACTCCTTGGAGATAACATTGTTAATAGTCGTCTGGGTAACCTGGTTTTGTGTGAGAGAGAGTATATATGTATCTTTATTGATATCTGTATCTATATCTGTAAATTTTTGTCTTAACAAAATATTTCAAATATGCAAATATCCAATGAGTAGAGACTAATGTGTTAAATCCTGATGTACCTACTATCTATATTTTTTAGATAATGTTTTTAATTCCAGGATAGTTAACATATAGTAATATATTGGTTTCAAGTGTACAATATAGTGATTCAACACTTCCGTGGAATACCCAGTGCTCATCACAACAAGTGCCCTCCTTAGTCCTCATCACCTATTTCACCCATCCCCTCACCCACCTCCTCTCTGGTAACCACCGGTTTGTTCTCTATAGTGAAGAGTCTGTTTCCTGATTTGCATCTCTTTTTTTTCCCTTTGTTTTGTTTCTTAAATTCCACATATGCTTACTATCCATATTAAAGAAATGTGATCACTGTTCTGGATGTCTTAGAATTTATCTTTACTTCCTTATTATTGCAGTTCTATTCTTATTCTACTATTTTTATTTTTATACACACATATATCTTCTTGCTTGCGTGCACGCATGCCTGTGTTCTCTCTCTTTCCCTACTCAGGCTCTTTCACTCTGCCCAAGGCTGTGCTATATTTCTCAGACAGCTGCTGGAACAGCCACCACAGTGGTCCTGTACCCAGCTGGGTCCTGGGAGAGCTGCAGAAGTAATGATGCACAAAACGGCAGCCTCCACAAGAACGTGTTAAATTTGCTGATGAAAGTAGCCGTGGGGCCCCTGGGTGGCTCAGTTGGTTGAGCCTCTGACTTCAGCTCAAGTCACGATCTCATGGTTTGTGAGTTTGAGCCCCACATTGGGCTGACAGCGTGGAGCCCACTTTGGATCCCGTGTCCCCCTCTCTGTCCTCCCTCCCCCACTCACGTTCTCTCCCCAAAATAAAATAAACATTAAAAGATGTTTTTAAAAAGTAACCCTGGGGAGTCCAGTGTTTCCATTTGAGAGCTCAGGAATGCCAGTGTGAGGATCATGGTATAGGGGAAGGTTTGAGGCTTTGGTGTTCTTCAGTCCTTGCTTCCAATCCTAGCTCTGTCGCTAACTGTGATCACGGACAAGTCACGCCTCCATTTTCTTCATCCATAGACTGGAAAATTTCCACCTTAAAAGTTTGCAAGGGTGGTGGGAGGTAACTTATCTAAGTAAAGTGCTTAAGAGTGCTAATCATGTGCTAGGTACCAATGACATAAATTCCTTCTCATCTCATCTTTTTCCTGTTTTGTTGTTAAACTAATTGCTGGATGAAAAAAGTCTGGAGGTATATTATTTAAGTAAATATAGTCCAGTTATCTAGAAAGGAATATTGAGATGAAAGAATCTTAATGCAAAAAGTAGCTGACCTGAGACTGGTGTTCTACCTTTTTTTTTTTTTTTTAATTTAAATCCGATGTCTTAGCCTGTAAGCCTTTTTTTTTTTTTTTTAATTTTTTTTTTTCTTAAGTTTATTTATTTTTGAGACAGAGAGCATGAACGGGGGAGGGTCAGAGAGAGAGGGAGACACAGAATCTGAAACAGGCTCTAGGCTCTGAGCTGTCAGCACAGAGCCCGATGCGGGGCTCGAACTCACGGACCGTGAGATCGTGACCTGAGCTGAAGTCGGACGCTTAACCGACTGAGCCACCCAGGCGCCCCAGCCTGTAAGCCTTTAAGTTTCTCTGTGAACGGGTTCATTGCCAAGTTCACTGCCAGAGGTCTTCTGGAAAAGAGTTACTAATAATCTATCCTAACTACTACCTGTGCCATTTCCCTGCCTCAGGAGAGCTAATACTTCAGAGGATCCATCCTAACATCAGTTGGTGAGTATCTGTGGGTAAAAACTTCATTTGGTGGGGCGCCTGGATGGCTCAGTTAGTTAAGTGTCCATATCTTGATTTCGGCTCAGATCATGATCTCATCGTTTGTGAGTTAAAGCCCCTCCTCAAGCTCTGCGCTGGCAGATGGAATCTGTTTGGGATTCTCTCTCTCTGTCTCTCTCTCTCTCTCTCTGCCTCTCCTGTGCTCTGTCTGTCTCAAAATAGGTAGAATAAACTTAAAAAAAAATTATGTATATATTAAAAAAAAACCTCCACATCATTTGGTTAGAGGTCATCGGTTATGGTTTGTGAAAACCGGTCCTTAATCACAGTGGTTAAATGAAGTGGTTGGAAAATGAACCAGTAAGAAAAATGACTTCAAATAGTTTTTTATTGCTGACAAATAATGAGTCCTGCAAATGTTTAGCATTGGCCAAATATTTGGCCCTTGGCCACTGCCCTGGAGGACATGACTGAGTCAGGACCACCCAGCACACCAGAAGCATAATCAAATGGTATTCCCGCCTGTGACTCCCGGAATGACCACCCCACTCCGTAAGTGACTTGCATTGGTAAAAGCCATCTTCTTTTACACTTGAGTGTTCTACGGATGGTTGGGGGAAAAATAAAAATAAATGAATGCATAGAATAAATTTCAAAAGGAGTTTAATAGCAATTGACCATTGTTGGTAGATCCCAAGTTAGGAATCAGATAGGTTGTTGCTGATTGTTCATACCCATGGTCTGATCATGTTGAGCACACAGGCATTAATAAAGGGGAGAAGAAACTGTTTATTGGCTCATGTGGACAAAGGAGGAAACGTATGTGGTGCAATTTTTCCATCTCCCAGTCCCTGGTCCCATGAGTGGTGTATCTCACAGTATCAGCATTCTCCTTCCTGGGGTGACCAGGGCTGCTGTCAGGGCAATGTTGGAGCATGACCTGATTCCACTGGGTCTCTACTCCACTCCTCCCTGAGGAGAGTTAAATTGATCCAGTTGGGTCTCAAAGCATCATCCATATGGGAAATGGTGGGCCAGCCATAGCTATCTCGTACCTGGCCTGAGTTCCCCTTCCCTCAGCCTTTTGCTGCTTTTGTCCATCAGAAAGAGAACACCAGTTCCTTACTGGTCCATTTCTCCAAAGCTCCTTAATCAGAAGTAGGGGATTAGCTTTCATTGGCCTTTTTCTTCTCAGATCTTCTTAGAAAAGAGTCTTGCTTTCTATTGCCTCAACTGCTTTACTGCTTTATCTTACTTAGGAAGTAAAGTTTACCAAATTCCAGGAATCAAACCATATTTTTTGGCCAGGTATACATAAGACTAGGATGAGGTTGTCTCTGATGCATGATCTATACAACAAAACATTGGGCACCAAAACACATGTGGGAGCCAAACCTGATTATATAGTGGAGGACATGTATCCCTTTTTTTCCATGACTGATACTTATTTCTCACTTCTGATGAAATAGATGATCACAGACAGAGCTTTAAGCCTGGGTAAGGAATTCTTTTGATATGGTAAGTTTTAGGAAGTGAATATACGGCAGTGAAATCAGACTAAGCGGTGTGTGAAGCTGTGGAGCATTTTTATTTTCTCGAGGATGATGATATTAGGGAATTAAATCAACTTTTTAGTGGAAGAAAAAAATAACAGTGTGTATGGGATTGAGTTTTTCCACGTGTAAGCGCAGCCATCACCCAGATCAAGATAGAGAACATTTCCATCCCTCCTACAGCTTTCCTCCTGTCCTCTTCCAGACAGTACCTTTGACACTAGATGAGTTTTTCCCTGTAAACTCCATTTTCATGTAAATGGAGTAATACAATATGTGCTCTTTTACATTGGCTTTTTTTCGCTCAACCATTCATGTTCTTGTAACAGTAGTTCATTCTTGTCCATTGTGTGCGGTATTCATTTATAGGAACATACTTCTTCAGCTCATCCACATTATTGTTGGCAGACATTTGGTTTCCCAGAGTTTGCCTATTGAGAATAATGGTGCTGTGAACATTTTGGTATATGCCTTTTGGTGAACATTTACCATGCATTTCTGTTTAGGTATGTTTGGAGGTGTGGGATTGCTGGGTTGTAGGGCATGTGTATGTTGTGTAGCTTTAATGAAGTCTTTCAAAAGGATTGTTCAGGTTTACATTCCCAACAGCTGTGTATGATGCCAGCCCGCTTTTTAACCCCACTCAGACTTCTGTGTCCCTCCTGCCCTCTCCCAACCAAAAAAAGACTTCCCATGTTCCCTACCATAGTTAACAGGACTACGACCCGTATAGACACCAAAGCTGGAAGCTATCTGCCGCTTTGAGATTGTTTTCTTTTGCCTCATCCAAGTAGGCCATCAACCAGGAATGGCCAGTCTTCCAAAATGTGCCTGGAATGTGTTCTATCTTTCCATTTCCCAAATGTTTTCACTTTTTTTTCACGTCGAAGATGGTAAAGCTGCTAATTGGTTGTTCTGTCTCTAGATTTTCTTTTCTGTAAGTCAATTTCCAAATGTTACCCTAGAATATAAAGATACATAACTAAAAGCACTCATCGCAATTCATAGGCAGTTTAATGTGAATTGAATGGGAATCTAATTTAAAATTGGCTGTAGGGGGTGCCTGGGTGACTCAGTCGGTTAAGCGTCTGACTTTGGCTCCAGTCATGATCTCACAGTTTGTGGGTTCGAGCCCCGCACTGGGCTCTGTGCTGACAACTTGGAGCCTGCTTCAGATTCTGTGTCTCCTTCTCTCTCTGTCCCTCCCCCGCTCTCACTCTGTTTCTGTCTCTCAAAAATAAATAAGTGTTAAAAAAAATTAAAAAAATAAAATATAATAAAATTGATTAATGTGAAGTCTGAACTCTTTTGCATAAATATATATTGGAAAGAGTTAAAGACTAATGAATTTTCAACCTACTGGGGATATCATTTGGGAAACTCAGACACACATACACAGAGAAAAGAGAGAAAGAGAAAGTTTTGGCCTTTGCCTCTGCAATAAGATGTGGCATATAACACTCTGGAAAACAGTGTGGAGGTTCCTCAAAAAATTGAAAATAGACCTACCCTATGACCCAGCAGTAGCACTGCTAGGAATTTACCCAAGGGATACAGGAGTGCTGATGCATAGGGGCACTTGTACCCCAATGTTTATAGCAGCACTCTCAACAATAGCCAAATTGTGGAAAGAGGCTAAATGTCCATCAACTGATGAATGGATAAAGAAATTGTGGTTTATATACACAATGGAGTACTACGTGGCAATGAGAAAGAATGAAATATGGCCCTTTGTAGCAACGTGGATGGAACTGGAGAGTGTGATGCTAAGTGAAATAAGCCATACAGAGAAAGACAGATACCATATGGTTTCACTCTTATGTGGATCCTGAGAAATTTAACAGGAACCCATGGGGGAGGGGAAGGAAAAAAAAAAAAAAGAGGTTAGAGTGGGAGAGAGCCAAAGCATAAGAGACTGTTAAAAACTGAGAACAAACTGAGGGTTGATGGGGGGTGGGAGGGAGGGGAGGGTAGGTGATGGGTATTGAAGAGGGCATCTTTTGGGATGAGCACTGGGTGTTGTATGGAAACCAATTTGACACTAAATTTCATATATTAAAAAAAAAAGATGTGGCATATAAAAAGAAGCTAAAAGAGATAGCTTTTAGCATATATCTGCTATCACAGATATCTGTGATATCTGGTATCACAGATAGCATATATCTGTGACAGATAACTCATGTCACAGAAATCAATGAGATTATTATCTGTTTAAGGATATTTCAGGTTGGATTATTTAAATCTTGATGGCACTTTACACTTTATGAATGTATACGTGTGTACATAAATGTGTGTGTTTCTCATTTAACTCTTACAACAACCATATTGAATAGATACTATTACAGTATCCTCTTTTTGCAAGTGGGATCTTTTAGGAGACTCGCCCTGGGTAATGGATAGTAAGTAACCATTTATGGTTTGGTGCATATAGTCAAGCTTTCTGACCTTATAGCACATGGTCATTAAATTCAGTTTTATCCTTTCTGTATATGGGTTCTGTAGACAGGATATAACTTTAAGAGTCACATGTTTTATATAAAATAGACCATTATTAAAAAAATAAAGATAAAATAGCTGTAAATGGAAAAAAAAGTAGCCCATTGGCACCAATGTGTGTTGTTATATTTCTCAAATCAAAATACGCTTATTGTCTTTCGTCATGTTATAAAAATGGTAACAGTTTTAGCAGAAAATACAATATATAACAGAGTACAAAAAAGAAATTTAAGAAAATCACCTGAAATTCCACCATTTAGATAGGTTTTATCTTTTAATAATATGGAAAGCAAAGGACCATTGTCCTCTGTTACCTGAGATCTTGTTTTGTGTCATATCCTCACATCATCAGGAAACAAAATTCTACCCAAAGCTCATCTCTGACCTGACTTCATTTCTGGGCTGTGGTTATTTGGGCAGCAACACTTGAAATAATCTTAAATGAAAAGGCGTGATATAAAACAGTATTCTCATAGTGATGATTCTTATGCATATGCAGAAGTCATGAATTTTAGTGATAATATTAGGTGCTTTGTTTCTGTGTGCCTAAAATGTTTGCTTATAGTTGCAATAATATCCAAAGGAACATATGGTGTAGTCAAGTGTATGGGATTTGGAGTCCCACCAGGCCAGGGTTCCAGTGATGGCTTTATTACATCCTAGTTGGATAGCCTTAAGTACGTTTCTCAATTACTTTGATCCTTAGTTTTCTCATCTGAATAATTGGAAATAATACCACCCGATAGGGTTGCTATGAAGACCCAGTGGGATCATGTCACTACCAAGGCAGTTGTGGTTATTTTAATAATAGTGTGCTGGCCCTTTATTTACGGTCAGCAGTAATTTGTCCAAACAAAGTGGAGGGCTGGACTTGAGCAGTGATCATAGTGAGTGTCTCGTTGGGAGTGCACAGAATCATCATTTTTGTGTGTGGTACAGTAGTTGGCATAGTGGTAAGGGATGGTACGTTCACTTTAGAACTTCTTGGGTCTTGCTTAATGGCAAACAGGTAGCGACCGAAGCTCACAGTGGGAGTGAGCAGGCACACGCAACCCTACAAAATTAGGTGCATACCAGACGAATGAATAACATACTAATTATTATCCTTCCTGGGAGAAAGTCTGGGAGGATTGTAGCTTCAGGCACTTTGAAAGACCCGGCTTTTTAAGCTTGCAAAATCGTGATTACTATTTTTAGTTCCATTTCTACCCTTTAAAAAAGTGTGGTGTACTCCTTGTTACTCCTGGATGGTTTTATGTATTTTAATTAATGTTCTCTTATTGCATTTTGTGCCCCAAGGCTACTTTAGTGAAAGATGTAATTTCAGAGGGCTGATGAAATTAGATAGGTCTGACTGGGAAGACTGTGTTACTCATATTTATGGTTATACAATATTTCAGGTCCATCTATGTAAGACAGTCCTGCGCTGTAAACACACAGTGTTCTGAATCCATCTGTCTTAGAGTGGTTCACACCAGTGAAGTAATAGCAGCTCTGCTTGGGGGGTGGGGGGAGGGCATTTTATTGTTTTGGTGTTAAACAGAGCTTTACATTTTTCCCCTTAGAATCTCATCATGCAATTGTATGTCAAAATTTGAAAGCGGTTCTATAAACCAAACACAAACACCCCTCCCCTGCAGCTTTATTACTTTATGGGCAGACCTCGCATATTCTTTACTGAATTGGCATGAGGTTTGTGACCAGGCAGAAATCAGCTTAATTTGGGTCTGAGTGAGCAGCCAGCTATAGAGCATGGAAAATATATTTTAAATCATTTGCCAGAGCTGAATGCAATTAGTCTTAAAGCGAAAGACAATTCTCTGAAAAAGAAAAAGTGATCTTTTGAGGAAGGCTTGAAATAAGACACAGTCAATAAAGAGAAAAGCTGTAATAAATTATTTATTATGGTAAAATGCAGGGCAGAGTTTTAGTGGGAGTTAATTAACATATAAGCTATCACAAAGCTATTGAACACTAATTATGCATTATACAGTATCTTCCCTACCTTAAAGGTTAGGGTCCTGAAACCCTCTTGAGAGTAGAACTTGAGGTTGCAAAATTTTATTTAGTTTTTTAATTAAAAAAAAATTTTAATGTTTATTTTTGAGAGAGAGAGCGCACGTGCGTGGGGGGCGGAGGGGCAGAGGGAGAGGAAGTCACAGATCCGAAGCAGGCTCTAGGCTCTGAGCTGTCAGCACAGAGCCCAACGTGGGGCTCGAATTCACCAGCCGTGAGATCATGACCTGAGCCAAAGTTGAACACCTAACTGACTGAGCCACCTGGAGCCCCAAGGTTGCAAAATTTTAAATCCTAGGAAGAGGGAAAGAGTTAAGAATATCAAGATAGTAAATGAATCTTTTTTTAAAATTTTTTTTAAGTTTGTTTATTTTTTGGGGGGGGGAAGGAGTGAGGGAGGGGCAGAGAGAGAGAGAATCCCAAGTAGGCTTCACCTTGTCAGCCTGATGTGGGGCTTGATCTCATGAACTGGGAGATCATGACCTGAGTCAAAGTCAAGAGGTGAACACTCAACTGACTGAGCCACCCAGGCGCCCCAATAATAAGTGAATCTTAGGAACTTTATACACATTTTTTTTTATGTTTCTGTAAAATCAAACAGCAAAGTGTGCTTTAGAAACCTCATGCAGAGTTTCATTATAATACTGTGTATTCCTTTTGCTTTGTGACAGGTAATGACCATATTAAGAGGCTTTTGTCTTATCCAGAGGTAGTCCCCTATCCACATAGTCAATGCCTTTCCCTCCCTCCTTCCTTCCCTTCTCTCCTTCTTTCCATTATTTCCATTCAATCGTTTCTTATTTTGTACCAGATACTATCTTAGACTTTGAGACCACATCAAAACAAAGTCCCTGACCTCAGTAAGATTACATTCTAGTTGGGGAAGGTAGGTACGTGTCTCAGGGTTGGGTTCTTCAGGAGCAGATGCTGAGATACAGTTTGGGGAAACAAGATGTTCATTTGGGATTGACGCTGTGAACAAAAATGGGCAGAAGCAGGATTGGGCAGAGGAAGAAATTGAACTCTGCTGCAGGTTTGACGAAGCCTCTACCAACCCGCCAAGGAACTCTGGAGTGAGGATTACCTGTCAGAGTGTCCCTCACGGAGCGGTGACCTCCCTCCTTTACCAGGTGTGTTACCAGGTATGGGTTGCCCTGGGAAGGGTGTCACGTAGGGCACCCGAGGCTGCAGCTCGTGCTGACCCTGACCAGCGGGGCCCTGCTTGCAGATGCTCAGTGAGTCTTGGCGGTGCATCTCCCAGCCTACCACAAGTATTTAAAGTATCTGGTGGCGACACGTGATGGCAAAACTAAAGCCGGATGAGGGGGCTGGAAAGGGAGGAGAAGGCCTCGTGGAGGTACTTGAGCAGAGAGCCTCAGGAATGGAGGGTGTTGGGGCAGAGCTGTCTGGGGAAGAGCCAGAGCAAAAGCCCTGCAGAGGAGTGTGCCTGGTGTGTCAGGGGAGCAACAAGGAGGCCAGTGTGTAGACCGCGGTACAGTCGTGCGAAGCCTTTTGGTCATCGCACGGAGGTCACCGTGTAGTTTCCGTGAGGTGGTGTATTGGTTCGGAGGGCTGCCATCCTAGACTACCACAGACTTGATGGCTTCGCCAATAGAAATGCATTGTTTCGCAGTTCTGATGGTAGAAGTCCCTGTTCAAGGTATCGGTAGGGTTGGTTCTTTGTGGTGCCTGTGAGAGAGAATCTGTTCTACCCTCTCTCATAGTGTTTGGAGGTTTGCTAGCGATATTTGACATACCTTGGCTTGTAGATCTCAGACTTCATCTTTTTAAATTTTTTTAATGTCTGTTTGTTTGTTTATTTTTGAGATAGAGGGAAAGAGACAGAGTGCTAGTGGGGGAGGGGCAGACAGAGAGAGAGGGAGAGAGAGAGAGAGAGAGAGAGAGAATCACAGAATCCAAAGCAGGCTCCAGGCTCTGAGCTGTCAGCACAGAGCCCGATGCAGGGCTCGAACTCACAAACTGCAAGATCGTGACCTGTGCCAAAGTCGGACACTTAACCCACTGAGCCACCCAGGCGCCCCTCAGACTTCATCTTAATATGGTGTTCTCCCTATGTGTGTGTCTCAGTGTCCAAAATCCCCCCCCCCTTTTTTTTTTGAGGACACTGGTCATATTGGATTAGAGCCCACTTTAATGACTTCGTTTTAATTAATTACATTTGCTATGATCTTATTTCCAAATAAAGTAACATTCTGAAGTCCCGGGGGTTAGGACTTTACTATATGAATTCTTGGGGGATACAATTCAATCCAAACAGGTGGGAAAGCATTAGAAGGTTTTGAACAGATTAATAGTATAATCTGATTGATGTTTTAAAGAAGTTCAGTCTGTTTTGTGGAGAGTAGAATGGAGTGAGGAAGCAGCAGGAGATGATGATAGTTGGGCCAGGGAGCCAGAGATGCTGGTAGTGAGTGGTCAGGTTCTAAGTACAAGGTAGAGCTGATTTCCTGTAGGATTTCTTGTGGAGTGAGAGGGAGAGCGTGTGAGCAGAGGCAAGGAGCAGCTGGAAGCATGGACGTACCGTTTACTGAGATGGGCAAGGTGTTGGGAGGAGCCAGTTTGAGGGTAACATTAGGGGTTTTATTTAGGACTTAAATTTGTGATGCTTGTTAGATATTCATGTAGAGATACTGAGTAGGCATTTGGATATAATGAGAGATTCTGGAATCTGGAGTTCAAAGATGAGAAGGGACCAGCAAAGACCACCTGAAAAGAGGGAGTCCGTGGGTAGGAAGAGAACCCACGGTAGGGGGAGTGTCTCTAATGAATGTGTTTCAAGATCATGTAATTGTCCAGTAGGTTGAGGATTGGATTGACCATTGACTTGGGCAGCATGGTGGTCATTGGTGATCTTGACAAGAATACTTTTGATAGAATGATAGGGATGAAAGCCTGATTGGAGTGAACTCAATGGGAGGAAAGAGTAGAGACTATAAATACAGACATCTATTGATTTTATGATAAGCTCTTTGACTAGCTTGCTGAGGATTCCTGTTCAACCCAGAGATACAGAGTAACTAGGATCCTAGAGATGGAAAAAACTTACGTATTTTTGTACTTTTTAGAGAGAGAGAGAGAGACAGACAGACAGACAGACACAGAGAGAGAATATGAGCTGGAGAGAGGGGCAGAGGGAGGGAGGGAGAGAGAATCCCAAGCAGGCTCTATGCTCAGTGTGGAGCCTGATGTGGGGCTCAATCCCACGACTCTGAGGTCATGGCCTGAGCCGAAGTCAAGAGTTGGACACTCAACTGATTGAGCTACCCAGGTGTCCTGAGATGGAAAAACTTGGGTTTTCTTTGACTGGTTTAGAATGAAGGTCAGGTACTTCTCTGACTCCTTCCCCTGTTCTTTTGCAGAGTTATTTAACTCTGCCCACTAATGACAACTTCATGCCAAAGTATATATTATATACTTCATGCCAAAGTATATAATGTTAGCCCCTCTAAGACAAGTTTTATCTCCTTTCCTCCTACCAGAATAGTATAGCAATACTAAGTTCTTGAGGTGTGAGTAAGGGAGTATTAGGGTTATAAAGGATTAGTCATGAAGTCCTAAGGGAAGAAATATTTGACCAAAAAGGAAATGTATCCAGGATTCACTTGCTTGAATAAAGAAAATGAAGAAATTATACATAATTAGCTCTCAGGATAATTTACATCCAAAAACAGTCTTAGCCGCATTTCAATTTCCTCCTTCCCATATCTTAAAATCAAGAGTTAAGAGCGAAGTATAATTAACAGACTTGAGTTTCATCTCCTCTCATTTCCCAGTCTGCCAAGGTAAGGGAGCAGAAGACCCAACCCAAAAGGGCAACCCAAAGAGTGGAGTGAAACACGAGGGCTTTGAGTTGGATCCTCCCGTTGCCCCCCAAGTGCTCAGTGCATTTAGAAATGCCTGGAATTGAATGTGGGTCAAGGTGTGAGTTTAAACTTTTGGGGAGACATGTATAATTTCAGAATCAAAGGAGTTCTTGAACTTAGTTTTTACAAGGCCATGTTAGGTCTGAATTTTTTTTTTTTTTTAGCATAAATGATAGAATGAATTCGATTATTGATGCTCTTCCTGCTTTGAGGAGGACACCTCAGAGAATTCATCTGACCAAATGTGATTATTTCTGTGAGATGAAAGAGAAAGTCTTCCACCAAGTTTAGGTAGGTTAAAAAAAAAAAGGAAGTAGAATTAAACAGCACAACAAGAAGAAATTTGGATTTAATAAAAGGAAAGCTTTTCCTGATGAGGTTCCTTGAGGCTGGTCCTGGCTTTCCTGCAGCTTTATAAAAATCCCTCCCTCCTAGATGATCAAGGTGTGGGAAAGGCAGAGTGATCGGGAGAGCTTTAAGGGGGAATGGAGAGACCCATTTATGTTGGAAGATATAAGAAAACATCTGGGCAAATTTAATGCTACTTTTACTTTTTTATTTTTATTTTTTAACTTTTTTTAGGTTTATTTATTTATTTTGAGAGAGAGAGAGAGAGAGAGAGAGAGACAGACAGTGGGGGAGAGGCAGAGAGAGGGAGAGAGAGAGAGGGAGAGAGAGAGAGAGAGAGAGAGAGAGAGAGAGAGAGAGAATATCCCAAGCAGGATTCACACTGTCAGCCCAGAGCCTGATGCAAGACTTGAACTCATGAACCGTGAGATTACAACCTGAGCCGAAATGAAGAATTGGATTCTTAACCAGCTGAGCCCTGGGCACGCCCTTGATGCTACTTTTAAAGACCTTCAAGCAAGCAAGCACAAGCCCCCCATCCTGCAGGTGTCCTTATTCAAGCCCCGTGGGACCACAGTGTTTACCGTGTGTCCTTGTAGGAGGTGGTGCAGTGGGAGACAGACGTGCTGCTTTATCTTGATGGAAGTTCTTCATGGACACAACCTTTGCCCACAGAGACAAATGATTTCTCAGATTTCTGTGCATTCTGTGCGTTATTTTGTTGCAGCTTCCTTCTTGTCTTATCTGAGATTGGCCTCTTAAATTCAGGGTTGAAATTTAGGTAGGAAAGAAAGAGGAGCATTAGTTGGGTATTGTTTCTATTAAACCTGGTAATGAGTTAACATACTATTGAATACTATTTTGTATGCTTTCCCCCTGAGGCTGTAAAATACTGTCATTTCCCAGATAAGGAAGAGTCCTGGGCACCAGTTGTCATTTCTTCTGAATCCATATATAATCTAGCCTTATTAACCCTGTGTAGCCCTTCTTCATGCCAGTATATGTCTGCTATGGGGAATTTTAAATAAAGCCAGCTGTGTTAAATATTCATAGAATTGATTTTCACTTGTTTAAAGTCTTTGGTGATTTATCTTCAGGGAGTGTTAATACAGCAGTAATTCTACATTACATTTCTTGCACCAATATTTAATTGATACTATATTTCACAAGGATTATTGCAGGTTTATTGCTCTTGTATTTAGAGTTGTGGTTCTGTGCTAGTAATTCAGAGAAATAGGATCCTTGAATCTGTTGTTTCCATTTTAATTGTGTGTACTTTTGAGCTGACAGGTTTGAGAAGGGCTGTTAACTCTTTAACAGACCTGATGGATAAAAACCATTTGGTGGAGTAGACCTGGGGAATACTTCGCTTGAGGATGTCATTGTATTAATCTATTTTTTTCACTGATAGTAGGTAAATTAAAAATATACATATATTTTTTAACTGATACACTTTATTTTACATAATAGGTATTAGTGTTTGCTTTACTTCTCTCTTAAGGTACCTGAGACAGCTCAGCCTGTGTGAATGACAGCAATTGTAGTGCTTTTTAGAGCAGGTTGACTTACGTTGTTACTCTCTTCCAGAAACTTCAGTAGTTTCTCAGAGCATTAGGACAACAGTATCCTCATCAGTTATTGTGTGATCCTATACACTTCTCTTCAGAACCTTACACAGTATGGCACTCAGCAGGTGCTCGCTATTGTATTGAATAAATGTCTGCACAATGAACAACTTTTTGTTTAGTGAGTAAATGGATGACTATGCAATAAAAGTGGTGCATGTGTGATACAGTTGTGGGCCCCGAAGGAAGGAGGGTTTGTCTATTAATCACAGTCTTTAATAAATATTTGCTTAATGGATGGAAAGTGGGAAAAGAGGAGGTATTTTTAGGTGGGTAGAAAGGGAGAGTAAAAATTGCAAAGGCTCAAAGGTGTAAGGCAAGGCCAAGGCCTGAGTGTGTTGTATCGGAGTTAACTCAGGCAGCTGAATGGTCTGGAAAAAACTCCAGACTGAGAATTAACACACTTTACTTCTTTGCCACTTGCTAAGAATGTGACCTTGGGTGACCCTGAACTTCTGGGCCTTGGTTTTCTCTCATCTGCCTTGCCTTTCCCAAAGCCTTAGTCTGAGACATAGATGAGAAGATTCATATGAAAGCGTTTTGCGTTCTGTGAAGGGTCATTCATATTAGATGGGGTTGGATGGACCCTTGATGCGTGATTTATCCATCAGACATTTACTGAGCACCTGCAACAGGCCATGCCCCGTGATAGACAGTGGTGGGTAAAAAAACATAGGCCTTCCCTCCTGGACTTTCTAGTGAGTAAGGAAGGTATTAAGCAAACAATCACTCAGGTGTGTAATTACCGACTGTTGCAAGTACTGTGAAATACAGTGTGCTAGAAGCTCATTCTAGCCTGGGCCAGAGGGAGAGCCTGGCTCTGGGGTTTGAGTTTATCCTGTACTGTGTGGAGTCCTTAAGCATTCGTGCAGGGAGTGACCTAAACCCAGCATTGCTTTGGGAAGCTGAATCTTCATGGCTACATGTAAACTAGCCTGATGAAGGATTGGGGTCTAGGAGAGCAGTTAAATGAAGCTACTGTTATCCTGTCTGTCCTAAGTCATATATATATTCTTGGAATTGTTTTAGTGTTTTAAATGTTTCATGTTGATATTTTTATTCAGGGTTTTCTAGGGTCTTGATGTTTATGTGGTTTTCATTTGGTATATTAGTGAACTTCTGTGTTTTTTTTTTTTAATTTTTTTTTTCAACGTTTATTTATTTTTGGGACAGAGAGAGACAGAGCATGAACGGGGGAGGGGCAGAGAGAGAGGGAGACACAGAATCAGAAACAGGCTCCAGGCTCTGAGCCATCAGCCCAGAGCCTGACGCGGGGCTTGAACTCACGGACTGTGAGATCGTGACCTGGCTGAAGTCGGACGCTTGACCGACTGAGCAACCCAGGTGCCCCAGTGAACTTCTGTTTTTAATTAGATACGAAGTTAACAGGAAGTATTAGCAGATGCTTCTATGGGTTCTCCTGTGTGCCAGAGACACGGTGCTTAGTGCTTTATATATGTTATTCCCTGTTAACACTCAACAACCATGTGCAGTGCCAAGACCATGTTATCCATCCATATTGTCCTCATCTTACAGATGAGGAAACTAAAACTTGCCCAGGGCTGTACAGCTGGCAAGTGGAACTTGGACCCAGGCCATCTAGTTTCAAGTGTGTGTTCTTAATCACTCATTATCATCTTTTCACTTAAAAAAGAATTAATGTTCAGTGAGAGAAGATAAAAGTGCCGGTAAAGCAATCCTTAACCACTGTGAATCCCTTCCTCTCAATGTATTTCCTTCCTGTTTTTTTATTTTCATTTATTTTTATTTTTTATTTTGTTTAAACATATATAGTTTGCACAGATCTTTTTTTTTTTAATCTTTATTTATTTTTGAGAGACAGAGACACAGCATGAGTGGGGGAGGGGCAGAGAGGGAGGGAGACACAGAATCCGAAGTAGGCCCCAGGCTCTGAGCCGTCAGCACAGAGCCTGATGTGGGACTTGAACCCACGAAACGTGAGATCATGACCTGCCGCTTAACTGACTGAGCCACCCAGGCGCCCCATTTCCTTCCTGTTTTTTAAAAGTAAATTTTTGTTAATTATAAAATTAGGAAGAAAACCTATTTTAAGGCAGACATTTTTTAAAAGTTATTTTGTGGTTTGGGGGCACCTGGGTGGCTCAGTTGGTTAAGTGTCCGACTTCAGCTCAGGTCATGATCTCGCAGTGCATGGGTTCGAGCCCTGTGTTGGGCTCTGTGCTGACAGCTTGGAGCCTGGAGCCTGCTTCGGATTCTGTGACTCCCTCTCTCTCTGCCCCTCCCCCGCTTGTGCCCTGCCTCTCTCAAAAAAAAATAAACTTAAAAAAATGTTAAAAAATAAAAATAAAGTTATTTTGTGGTTTTATGTATTTTGCCAGGAAGAATTAGAAAAGTTTAGTAGTCTCTGACATTGCTTTGTGGACTACATGTCTCCCCATTTTTTCCTTTGTTTCATAACCAGAATAACTATGAGTCACATCAGGGAGTGTCCAGATCTGCTCACTGTAGTAGATCTTATGTTTGTCTCCCATCTTACATTGCCTGTAAAAGCCCAGTTTGGTGTCAGGTGGATATTTAGTTCTAGGGCAGCAGAATCATAGCATGGATAGCACCTGTGATGTGTACAAAGCTGATTCTCTGAGTTTAAGACAGGGACCCCAAAATTAAGGTGAGTCACTTCCAAAGAGCCATTGTAATTACGGAGAGAGACAGACTGGAGAGCAGGACCTGGAACATCAGCCCAGGGTTCCCTCACAACTTTGCATATGAAGGATAGTAGAATATACCACTCTAGTGTATGACTGTAGGACTCAGGATGTGTCACTCCAAAATATGCTCCTTTGGTATGTTGATTACTTTGAGCTGTAGGCACTTGAAAAACAGCAAATGCTAGGAGAGGCTTTCTCTGAACTCCTCTTACTTATTTTTAGGCAGATAAGAACTTAATGTCATAGATCTCCTCTCTAGAGTTTCATCAACCAGGGGAGACTGGCTTATCACAGGAAAGGAGACAGGAAGTGACACCACACCCAGACAGACTTTGTCACACCTGTCAAGCCTCCTGTCTGTTCTCAGGGCCCACTCATCTTTTGTAAAAATCTTTTACTCTCCCTTGAGAAGCTTCCCCCTCTTTCCCCTTTCTCTGTTAAGATGGCATTTAAGCCTGAATTCTAATCCACCTCTTTGAGTTACTCATTTTCCCCCAGGTAACTTTCATGTTAAATGAGCTTACATGTTAATAAACTTCTGTTTTTGTCTTGTTAATTTGTCTTTTATTACAGGGGTCTCAACTAAGAACTTAGAAAGGTAGAGGGAAAATTATTTTTCCTCCCCTATACATGTTTTCATGCCTTTTTGTTGTTGTTGTTGCATGTTGTTTACATTCTATTTTATTTGTATAATATAACTGATAGTGAAATTTTGTATTAATTCTGCTAAGTCCCAGTGCTATGAAATCAGGTTAGGACACACTCTGGCTGTTAGTTCAGAATGAATTTGTATTCAAATGATTTAAATTTGAGTATTAATAAAATCTTTTAGAATTTCCTATAATTTTAATCATGGTCAACCTAGAATGCTTTATTAAATGAGCTCTCCTGTGTTAATTTCCCTTGTCATACTATTCTACTTTTCATTTGTTTTATTTTTCCTAACACTAAATTAAAACTTTAATCCTGAGCTATGGGTCAATGTGGATAAGCTGTAAAAAGTCTGAATTCAGAATTAAACTAAACCCATGGCTTTGGATTAGTTTGGTGTATGGCTCAGAATCACTGACATTTTTTTGTAGTCATAGTAAGAGAAAATGTTTTGTGGTATCTCCTAAAAGAGTTTTTATATATTGCTTTTGATTCTGCTTTGTTTCTTGACTTATGGTCTCTGCCAGGGAAAAAGTGACTCTTTCTGCCTAACATAACCCTGTATGTCTCCTGAGGGCTCTGCTTTAATTTGGTTAATACTGTTAACTGCTAAAAAGTACATGTTCTACTGGAATTGGGTGAAGATATAATCTTGCTAAATAAGAGACATATGCTTTACAGTTTCACAATTGTTTCATTTTCTTTATTTGGTTGGAATCTCTTTTTGGACTCCTTATGCTTTTTTGTAATTGGTGTTATCACCTACCAGTTGTGTTTCAGTAATAGAGCCAGAATCTCTTGAATATTCTGCACAGAATTTTGTGTTTACAGTGTAAGCTGTCTTATCTGGGATTATCATGACGAGCAGCTAGTCAGCCAAAGTGGAGAAATGTAAAAAAAAATGTTAAATTCGTATCTTAAGCATTTAATTTTAAACTCAGACACATAAATATACAGCCATTTACTAATGTCTAATTTTTTTTTAACATTTATTTATTTTTTTTGAGAGAGAGAGACAGAGCATGAGCAGGGGAGGGGTAGAGAGAGAGGGAATCACAGAATCCAAAGCAGGCTCCAGGCTCTGAGCCGTCAGCACAGAGCCTGATGCAGGGCTCGAACCCATGGACTGTGAGATCATGACCTGAGCTGAAGTTGGATGCTTAGCTGACTGAGCCATGCAGGTGCCCCAGCCATTTACTAATTTCTGATGGAAGCCCAATAAGTGGTTTCCATGGTTTTGTTTGCACATAGAACTGTACCCGTGATGCATAGTCTACTTGGTTTTTAGTTTGGGTTGCTTTAAGTTGTTGCAAGAACTTTAAGATACTTGTGAACTAGCTGAGTGCAAAATCCTTCCAGGTTTTTGTGATTTGCCTCTATTCCTTTGCCTCACACCTAAATAATGGCAGTTTTAGTGTCATTTTTGTTGAATTATTCCACATTATTCAGATATTCAACTTCATTTTCATAGAAACATTAATTTTTCTGAACTCATATTTTCTGTTTACATAAAATTTACTGTGTGTTTATATGTAGTTAAATTATAAGAACTATTGGCATAAATAGGTTAGGAATTAACATATCTGACTCTAGGGAAGGCTATAGCATGATTGATAGGAGTAGATCACTCACTGCTTCCTAACTATTGTGTATGAAGATGTAGTATTTTTTATTTTACTGTGGACCTGTACTTTTATAAAATGAAAAAAAAGTAAGAAAGACATAACAAAACACAAGCCTTAATTTTTTTATATCTTAGAAACAACAGAAATAAAATTACATGTCAGTAGATATAATCAGAACAACTTAATGTAGGGAAAAAAATTACAAATTTGCATGTTCTTCAGAAGTGTGTATATGGGCAATTCACATAAAGAATCACTATTAGTTGTTTTTTTCAGAGAGAGCATGTGCATGCATGCACGAGCAGAGGAGGGGCAGAGAGAGGGAGAGAATCTTAAGCAGGCTCCATGCTCAGCACAGAGCCTGATGTGGGGCTCAGTCTCAACAACCCTGAGATCATGATCTGAGCTAAAAGCAAGAGTTGGATGCTAAACCAACTGAGCCACTTGGGCACCACAAGAATCTCTATTACTCTTGTTAATTTGTTACTCTAGTTATAACTCAACAAGTTACAAGTGAAATGGTGATTCCCCATATTAAATACCTCTGTGTGTACTTCGAAAAACCTATGTGTATCAATATTTAAGGTTTTTTAATTAAGTTTTTGATTTTAATTCCAGTTTAGTTAACATACAGTGTTGTATATGTTTCAAGTGTAAAATCCAAAATTCAGTAATTCTATATGTTATTCAGTGCCCGTCATGGTAAGTGTACTCTTAATCCCCTTCATCTATTTAATCCATTCCCCGTCCCACCTCCCCTCTGGTAACCCATCAGTTCTCTATAGTTGAGTCTCTTTCTTGATTTTGTCTTTCTTTATCTCTCTCCTTTTTTTTTTTTTCCTTTGCTCCTTTGTTTTGTTCCTTTAATTCCACATATGAGTGAAAGCATAGTATTTCTTTATCTGACTGACTTATTTTGCTGAGCATTGTACTCTTTAGCTCTATCCATGTGTTACAAATGGCAAGATTTCATACTTTTTTATGGTTGAATAATATTGGAGTGTGTGTGTGTGTGTGTGTGTGTGTGTGTGTGTGTATCACATCTTCTTCATTCATCTATTGATGGACATCTATTGGGCTGCTTTCATAATTTGGCTTTTGTAAATAATGCTGCTATAAATATAGGGGTGCATGTGTTCCTTTGAATTAGTGCTTTTGTATTCTTTGGGTAAATGCCCAGTAGTGCAATTGCTGGATAATAGGGCAGTTCCATTATTAACTTTTTGAGGAAAAAGTTAAAAAATACCGTACTGTTTTCCACAGTGGCTGCACCAGTTCCCACCAACAGTGCACAAATAATCCTTTCTCTCCACTGCCTTACCAATACTTTTCATTTCTTGTGTTTTTGATTTCAGCCATTCTAACAGGTGTGAGGTGGTATCTCATTGTGGTTTTGATTTGCATTTTCCTGATGATGTATGATGTTGAACATCTTTTCATGTGTCTGTTGGCCACCTGTATGTATTTTCTGAGAAATGTCTGTTCATGTCTTATTATACCCATTTTTAAATTGGATTATTTGTTTTTTGGGTATTGAATTGTATTAGTTCTTTATATATTTTGGACACTAACCCTTTATTGGATGTGTCATTTGCAAATATCTTCTCCCATTCAGTAGGTTGCCTTTTAGCTTTGTTGATTGTTTCCTTTGCTGAGCAGAACCTTTGTATTTTGCTATAGTCCCAATAGTTTATTTTTTGCTTTTCTTTTCCCTTGCTTCAGGAGACATATCTAGAAAGATCTTGCTGTGGCAATATTTAAGGTTTTTATTTTTATGGGTTGGTGGTGATAGCTTATCTCAGAGCTAATGTATAATGTATACCTAAATTGTTTATGGTTTTGTTTTAATAACACTCATGGTGAAGGAACTGGTCTTTTTTTTAAAAAAAATTTTTTTTTTTCAACGTTTATTTATTTTTGGGACAGAGAGAGACAGAGCATGAATGGGGGAGGGGCAGAGAGAGAGGGAGACACAGAACCGGAAACAGGCCCCAGGCTCTGAGCCATCAGCCCAGAGCCCGACGCGGGGCTCGAACTCACGGACCGCGAGATCGTGACCTGGCTGAAGTCGGACGCTCAACCGACTGCGCCACCCAGGCGCCCCGGAACTGGTCTTACAAAGAGATGTTGATGAGAAAGAAAAAAGACATCATAAAGCAGTTTCAGTAAGCTCAGGATCTTCATTTTTCACTTTTCTCCAAAATGAAGCTAGTATTGCTGCTGTATCAAAATTTACCCTCAATCCCACCTCAGTAGCCAATTTAGACAATTTATCCTTTAAATTTATGGTCATGTTTGAATGATCTTTTGGCAGAAAGAAATGATCTCTGGATTTTAGTACTTGTACGTATCAAAAAAAAAATGGACAAGGTAACCCTAAACTATTACCTGTGGTCATGTGGTTTTCCTGTGCTTAATTAGTAGGCAGGTGGTACCAACTAACCTTGCAAGGTCAACACCACCAGACCTGGTCAATGAGACAAGTTCCCTATTCATGTATTCGGATGTTGCAACTATGCCTAATGGCCACACCTGTTTCTATTATAAAGTTTATTTATTTATTTATTTTTTTAATTTTTTTTTTTTCAACGTTTATTTATTTTCGGGACAGAGAGAGACAGAGCATGAACGGGGGAGGGGCAGAGAGAGAGGGAGACACAGAATCGGAAACAGGCTCCAGGCTCTGAGCCATCAGCCCAGAGCCCGACGCGGGGCTCGAACTCACGGACCGCGAGATCGTGACCTGGCTGAAGTCGGACGCTTAACCGACTGCGCCACCCAGGCGCCCCCACACCTGTTTCTAAATACTCACTCTCCATTTCCTGAACAGCTGGTAACCAACAGCTTGCACACTGGCCCTCTCGACCACACTTTGAGAAGCCCTGTGTTCAGATAGCGCCCCCTACTAGTTGTGTGCTCAAACATCAATCATTATTCTCTACAGAGGGCGTGTGATGTCTAGGTTAATTTGGCAAGGTGGTTAAACAGAGATCAGTAGAGAGATCCTCTTTTGCATAAGCATTTTTGGCCCCTGGGGAGAAGGTTCATAGCTTTCATGAGATTCAAGCTATCAGATGTATGTGTGAGCATACTTGAATGTATTATGCGTCTGTTTATCCCATGATTGTAATGGTAAGGATCATGCTTTCATCTGAAGGGGTTCGGTAGATGCTCCCCCAACTATGTTGCTTTATTATATTGATTATAGTGACGTAATTGATTATATTATATTGATTATTTTATTTTATTTTTTTAAATTTTTTTAATGTTTATTTATTTTTGAGACAGAGAGCATGAATGGGGGAGGGGCAGAGAGAGAGGGAGACACAGAATCGAAAGCAGGCTCCAGGCTCTGAGCCATCAGCCCAGAGCCTGACGCGGGGCTTGAACTCACGAACTGTGAGATCGTGACCTGATCTGAAGTCGGACGTTCAACCGACTGAGCCACCCAGGCGCCCCTATATTGATTATTTTAAACGAAAGCCCCTTGAAAAACAAATGCAATGAGAGGCTTTCTCTGAATTCTCTTTATCTGCCTAAAAACAGATTCTCCAAAAAGGAACCCCGTTGTCATAAATTCCTTCCCTGGGAGTTTCATCAACTAGGAAAAATGGACCTTTATCACACACCATACCCAGACAGACGTTATAACAAACTATTATATCTTCCATCTGTTCTCCTAAGGGCTGGTTTGTCTTTCGTAAAAAACCATTGACTCTCCCCTGAGAGGCCTACATGCCCCACTCCCTTTCCTGTATTAAGATGGCATATAAGCTTTCAAGTCTCAGTGCTTTTTGGGTATCATTTCCCCCCCTGTGTTGCCCCCCTGCATCTAATATTAAAAATTAATAAATTTTTATACTCCCCCCCCCCCCCCCCCCGTAAATCAGCCCTATTTATTTGATAGACTTAGCTATCTAATCTAGGAGGGTAGAAGGAAAGTCCTTCCTCCCCTACACATCTACCTTTGAATTATCCACTGGGCTTTGCATGTATCTGCTGGGTATTGCTTTATATAACACGTATATCTGGAATGTAGCCCTTTCAGTGGAGACATTTTCTGGAACATAGTTCTTTAAAGTGTAGTTCTATTCTAAAATGACACACTCTTAAATTTCTTCTCTGGTCAGTAGAAATCTGCCTATTATCCCCTGAGAAATCTCAGTATTTGGTCCCTGTTTCCTTCTCCTGAGTATACTGCCTGGGCCCAACAGGATTTAGTTTCTGTTATAGTGAAACGTAACTTGGAAAAGTGATCAATGTGGCTGTTTTAATCCTTCATTTTTATATCTTAAGTAAATTACAATTTTAAAAGATTTTAAATCCCCCTGTGAACAAGGACTTATTGGGATAGCTGTGATTTATCCTGTTTTTATTCGCCCATTGTTGGGATAGAAGCACATTTTTCAGGTTTTTAAAGCAAATGAAATTTTAGCTATAGTTGAAACTCATTTTCATGAAAGTTTATTAGTAGAGTCTTTGGTGTTCAAGCAGTTGTCCTTGGAGTGGTAATAACCAGGATTTTGAATGAGAAGTTGACAGTGAAGGCTGCAGGGAGAAGTGAAAATATACTGATGAGTATAGATTTATCTCAGAGTAAAAAAAAAAAAAAAAAAAAAATTAGTGTGTTAATTTTAGAAGCATTTACTTTCTTGATGTTATACCTTGCAATTTGAAGTTTTTCAGTATCCTAAAATAAGCTGATGTGCCAGTCAAAAAGTATTATTGAGAAAATGACAATCTGGCATCTTTTGCTAGACTTCGTCCCTCCCCCGTCCAATCAGGTGAAAGAAACAACAGTGGTAAATTTCAAGCATATTTAGAATGATGTCGTTTTGATGTGACTTTAATAGCTATCATTTCCTGAGTGCTTAGTTTGACATATTTTATTTCACTTAATCCTTCAAATAAGCTGAGGACTTGAACAGGATCATCCACCTCAGTGTCTGAAGTGCAGTGTTATGCCAGGCTTTGGGTTGGATTGAGCTCGCAGGCCAGCCTTAGTTCCTGTGTTCGTGGATGCATCCAATCTAATGGGGGGGACCAGGAGCCTTACAAATACATAATTAGAAATGGTGGTAGGTTCTGTGAAGAGAAATTCATAGGGCGCTATGAGAATATAAAACAGGGTGCTCATCTAGTTGGTCAGGGAAGGTGTTCCTGAATGCGTGATATTTAAGCTGGAACCTGAATAAATATTGACGCGTGTAAGTTTGCTAAGCTGAAGTGTGTGTGTAGGTGGGGAGGGGAGATGGGAAGACATTCCAGACAAAGAATGTAGTTTGCACAAAGCCTTTGAAGTGATGATCAAGGCTGACTCAGGGACTGAAGTGTATAAGAGGGAGGGATGCTAATGAGAGGCTGGAGCAGCGGGCAGGGGTAGGACACCAGGCCACAACGAAGATTTTGATCTTTATTTCATTTTATTTTATTTATTAAAATTTTTTTTTAATGTTTATTTATTTTTGAGGGAGAGAGACAGAGCATGGGCGGGGGAGAGGCAGAGACAGAGAGGGAGACACGGAATCTGAAACAGGCTCCGGGCTGTCAACACAGAGCCCGACAAGGGGCTAGAACTCAGGAACCGTGAGATCATGACCTGAGCCAGAGTCGGACGCTCAACCGACTGAGCCACCCAGGTGCCCCTTGGTCTTTATTTTAAATGCAATGGGAAACTAATTAAGAGTTTTAGGTTGGGGAAAGGCATGGATAGATACATGTTTTGTAAGGATCATTCTGGGTCACTGTGGACATAGGTTCTCACGGAGTCTTATAACCAGGCCACTCCATCTGCCAGACCTTTGCTGAGTTGTGTATGAGGTTGGCTCTTGCCCCTTGGCTGTTTTGTCCTCCACAGTCCTGTTTATTTAGCAGGTTTCAGGGTTTGCTGTTGACACCTTCCCCTTCCAAGGTGACTTAGCTAGAGTACATTCCTTTTGTTGGAGCCGCCTGTTAGCTTTGCAAGAACCTGTGGAACAATTAACAATCTGTGGGTGTCACAGGCTTGCAGAATTGTCTTTGGGCAAGTTCTATGGGGCAAATAGCTCTTTACCACCACAGTCCTGGGTCTGGCTCTCAACTTTGATGATCTGGGAAGTCAGTTCTTTTCTCAGTACACCCACCCATGTCTAGTCCACTGACATCAATAGACATTGTATAGGTTCTTGCTGTTGGGGTTTCCTTTTTATTGGTCTATACATTTTCTTGTCTATTTAAAATTTTTTATTATTTATAATTTTTTATTTTGAAATAATTTCAGACTTTCAAGAAAGTTGCAAAAATAGTACCAAGAATTCCTTTAACATTCTTCTCCCAGGTTTTCTAAATGTTAGTATCTTACATAATCACTGTATAGTGACCAAAACCAGGAAACAAAGATCGATTTAATACCATCATCTGGAGACCTTGTTCAGATTTTGCTATTTAATGTCCCATTAATGTTCTTTTTCTGGTCTAGGATTCAATCCAGGATAATATGTTGTGTTTAGTTGTCATAGTGCCTTAACCTGTTAACCTTAATAAGTTATTTTACCAGCAAAAAAATGGGTTTATTTGGGAACAGCAGAGAATTGCAGTCTGGGACAAGTAAGCCATGGCAAAATGAGAGGCAAGTCCAGAGAACAAAGGAAAGAAATGTTCTTTTATAGAGGAAGGTTGGGGGGAGTTGGGAAGGGGTGTTATAAACAAAAAGTCCATTGGAGCAAATTGGGAGCTGGAAATATAGTGGCTTCTCATTGGGTTGTTGCCAGTGGGAAAGAATCTTTCTTCCTTCTGCTGGGATAGTAAAGTAGAAGCTAAAGTAGTATTGACTTGCAAGGTATGTCTCTTCCTATTGAGTCTGCAATTGACAACCAATGTGGGGGCTGAGAGAGCTCCTCTGTCCTGTCTTCCCATTCCATTTTTTTTTTTTTTTAACGTTTATTTTTGAGAGAGAGAGTGAGTGCAAATGGGGAAGGGGCAGAGAGAGAGGGAGACACAGAATCAGAAGCAGGCTCCAGGCTCTGAGCTGTCAGCACAGAGCCCGATGGGGGGCTTGAACTCAAACTGTGAGATCATGACCTGAGCTGAAGTCAGACGCTTAACCAGCTGAGCCACTCAGCGCCCCCCCCCTCCCCGATTCCATTTTATTTTTTTTTTTTTTTTTTTTTTTTTTAAATTTTTTTTTTTTTTTCAACGTTTATTTATTTTTGGGACAGAGAGAGACAGAGCATGAACGGGGGAGGGGCAGAGAGAGAGGGAGACACAGAATCGGAAACAGGCTCCAGGCTCTGAGCCATCAGCCCAGAGTCTGACGCGGGGCTCGAACTCACGGACCGTGAGATCGTGACCTGGCTGAAGTCGGACGCTTAACCGACTGCGCCACCCAGGCGCCCCACCCCGATTCCATTTTAAATGAGGTTTCCTTTCATTAGTTTTCATACTTCTGAACATGGAACAGTCTTACCTATTGTTAATAAATTTGACACTCCTGAAGAGTACTGGCCAGTTATTCTGTAAAATGCCCCTCCATTTGGGGAGGTTGTTTATTCATGACTGAATAAAGGTTATGCATTTTTGTTCTGAGTATTATGGAAGTGATGTTATGTTGTATGCTTCTCAGGGCATTCTTCTCTGTTTTTAATCATGATGCAATTTGCTCGTTCTTCCTTGCAAATGGAGATGATGCAGTTAACTAGGCTCAGGTTTCTTTCTTTTTTTAAAAAAATTTTTAAAGTCTTTTTTTTCATTAAATTTTATTTATTTTGAGAGAGAGAGAGAGAGAGAGAGAGAGGGAATGAGTGGGGGAGGGGCAGAGAGAGAAGGAAAGAGAGAATCCTAGACAGACTCCGCACCATCAGTGCAGAGCCCAATGTAGGGCTCCACCTCACCAGCTGTGAGATCGCGACCTGAGCCAGAAACCAAGAGTCAGACGCTTAACTGACTGAACCACCCAGGCTCCCCAACTAGGCTCGAGTCTCTTAAACTTGAGATAATGCTGACCTTTCAGACCATGTCTGGGGCACCACAGGTTGAGAAACACTGGAATTAAATGCTCTCATTTTAAGTGATCTCGGTGCCAGCATGCTTCTAAATGCAAATGTAGGAATGAAATTACTTGGCTGTACAAAGGTTGGCATCTGGATGGCCTAGGATATGCTTATATTATTGTAGATTAATTAAATATTCATTATAAAAATAGAAAAAGAAATAGAAAGTTTCTAAATCTCAGACTCCTGCAGAAGATATCCCTGGACCTCACAGTTATGGAAACTTTGGCGGGGCTGTGGTTTTACCCTTCCTAATTGCTTCACCCATCCCTTAAAAGACTGTACCATCTTGTTAAGGGATTTGGGAGTTCCCTGGCCTTGAACTGATTATTTAGAGTGGGATCCCATGCCCCCTACATCATTGCCTACTCACCTCACCTATTATACATGGACTTTTAGCTTAGAGTAACCTTACCTTGTTTTAGGATTGTTTTAGAATAACAAAACCATAATAATATAGTCAACATTTTTCTTTCTTTTTTTTTTTTTTTTTAAGTTTATTCATTTATTTTGAGGGAGAGAGAGAGCTAGCACATGAGTGTACGAGCAGAAGAGAGAGAGAATCCCGAGCAGGTTCCACAGTGTCAGCCCAAAGCTGGATTTGGGGCTCGAACTCCCAAACTGTGTGATCATGCCCTCAGGTGAGATCAAGAGTCAGATGCTTAACCGACTGAGCTACCCAGGCACCCCTAGTCAACATTTTTCTTAAAGTTCATTCTTTATTCTTTGCTAATTCTTCCAATTTATGGTTTTTAACTAACTTAAAAAAAAATAAAACCTACAGTAATATCCCCCCCCCGCCCATTCATTTTGGCTTTTCATCCTGGTAAAATACTATAAAAATAAATCAGCTGAATTTCAGCATAAATACAGGGAAAGCCAGCAGTTGGAATGATTGCAGTTTGGAAAATGTTAGATAGAGGCACTTTAAAAGAAAGATCCCACCCTATCACAGGCTGCTACTTTGAAATAACTCATGTTTCTTTCCCACCTCTAAATTGTCATTTTTCCAGTTCTTTTTGGAAGCTTCAGTATGCAAAGCTTTGACAACAGTATAGGAGAATGAAATCACTACCCACTATGTGTGACATTTGCTTGAAGATAATTCATTTGGCTCAAAATTGGCAGTGTCTGAAATGCATGAAACAATGAAATGTTTGCATGGGTTCATTGTTTAAAGGAAGGAAATCCATCAAGGTGTCCTTTTAATTGCAGGGCTGTGATAAGCCTTTATCTGATTGTATATCTCTAAATGGATATTTTCTTCCTCAGCTTCATGCAGAGTTGTGTGATAATTGGAATCCTCAGTACCTTTGCACTGTACCTTCCATCTTTGTTCTTTTCCCCACTTGACTTTGGACTGATGGCTTCCTGTATCAGGTAGAATAGTTTTAATGTAAATGATAGAAAATTCAACCCAAACAGGCCTAAGCAACAAAGGTTATCTATTGGCTCATCTTACTAGAAAGTGGAGCTTAAACATCAGGTTTAGGTATGGTTTGATCAGGGCCGTGGTCAACTTCTCAGACCATAAGACCAGTGCTTCTCAAGCTATTGGAAAAAAAAGGAACTTAAAAAAAATATTTTTAAACCAATGCAGACCCATACTTTTTATAAAATACAATACAAATGAATTACAGAAAAAATGAAATTAAAAAAAATAAATATAAGGCCCAGATTTTAATTATTAAGTTCAACAGATATACATTTATTGTCAAATTGCTGTCAATGTTTCTAAACCTGCTTATTTTCAGTTTCTGTCCTGACCTTTTTATAGGCTGTTATAGGCTATTGAGAAGCTCTGATTTGCTGCTGGCCTCTTCTGCCAGCTTATTTTTCAGTGTGGTTTGCTTCGGGATGGCAAAATGTCTGCCAGTAGCTTCCAGAATGAGGTGTTCACATCTTTATTCACATCTAGGGGAAGAATTTTCTCAACTATTGTTCAAAAGGGTTGAGGCTCACACTGGTTGGACCAACTCAAAGCCCTTCACTGTGATCAGGGGAATGCCATTGGTTCCTTGTTTATATTATTTGTCCGTTCTTGAACCACTAGATGTTAGAAGAATGTAGGAACATTGGGATGGGGGGGGCAGTCTCACTTAGACCATATGTCTGCCATACAATGCTGCGGTGGGGGGCACTGCAATACTGACTGCTGTTTTATGTTAATAAAAACATCAATATGGGGCGCCTGGGTGGCTCTGTTGGTTAAACATCTGACTTCGGCTCAGGTCGTGATCTCATAGTTCGTGGGTTTGAGCCCCACGTCGGGCTCTGTGCTCACAGCTCAGAGCCTGGAGCCTGAGCTTTACACTTTACATTTAATCTATAACACAATAAAAAATAGATATTTGGCCTTTGTCTTGGGTTCCTGGCGTGGAGCTCCCTAAAAATCCTTGGAATCTCCTGAGTCATGAGTGTCTTTTGTATGTTTACGAAATGACTCCTGGATAGAGGATGTGAGTTCTGCTAAATACTTTCAGGCTGGGGGTTGGTCACCAGAATGACCAAGCCCTGAGAGACGGGGCAGAACTGTAGGTGCGGAACTGGAGACTGAGTTCAGTCACCAACGGCCAATGATTTAATCCATCGTGCTGCATAAAACCCCCTAGAATGCATCTAGAGAGCGTCCGGATTGGTGAACACATCAAGATGCTGGGCAGGTGACTTGTCCGGAGAGGGCACAGAAGCTCTGTGTCCACCTCCCCCCCCTTCCTTGCCCTATGCAGCTCCTCCATTTGGCTGTTCCTGAATTGTATCCTTTATGATAAATCATGAGACATAAATAAAGTGTTTTCCTGAGTTCTGTGAGCCGCTCCACTGAGGCTGAGCGGTAGAAGTTGTGGGAATCCCCATATTTGTAGCCAAGTCTGACAGGAAGGTAACCTGGGGACCTGGCCCTTGTGCCTGGCATCTGAAGTGAGTGCAGTCTTGTAGGACTGAGCACTTATGCCTGTGGAGTCTGATGCTCCCTTCTGGGTTGTTCATGTCAAATCGAATTGAATTGTAGGACATCCAGCTCCTTTGGAGGATTGAGAATGAGACATGGTCCTAACAGCATTCCCTGAGAGAGGAGTAGGTACTAATATGACCCTAGTGTGCAGTGAGGAAATGGATAAGAGACTTATTAAGCAGCTAAAGTTGCACACCTAGAGATCTTTGGATTTGAAATCTCAAACCGCACTCTCTGCATCGGTGTGTTGTAGACTTCTCAACTAGTCCAGTGAAATACAAAACAATTGGTATTTTTGTGAGGGAAGTGTTAGAGATTTAATGGTTTAACAGAAATGATTTATGTCTCTGTTGGTAAAGCTGTCTTTAAAACGTTTTATTTTATTTGTAAAACATATTTATTTGTGTGTGTGTGTGTGTGTGTGTGTGTGTGTGTGAGAGAGAGAGAGAGAGAGAGAGAGAGAGAGAGAGATCGGGAAAGAGAGAGAGAGAGAGAACAAGCAGGAGAGGGGCAGAGAGAGAGAGGGAGACGAGACAGAATCCCAAGCAGGCTCCAGGCTCTGTGCTGTCAGGGAAGAGTCCCACGTGGGGCTCAGACTCACAGAGAGGTCATGACCTGAGCTGAAATCGAGTTGGATGCTTAACCAACTGAGCCACCTAGGCGTGCCACCCCCCTACCCCATTTTTTAATTTAAACTTTTTTAAGATGGTGAAGGTTTCTGCAGATGGGGCTAAAGGGAAAATTTACCCACTTAAAATCCTTTGTAAAATAAGACTTGAAAATGAAAATGAAAACCCAGAATTATTTCCAGAGGGTGGACAGTATGTTAACCCTTATATGTACTTAAACACCCCGATGTAAGCTGTCCTTTAAAAAATAACCATATTTTTAGGGATCACTTAGGAATATCATTAAGTGAAAAGAATCAAATTGTAAGTTATAACTTCCTGCTGGTTCTGATAACGTCTAGAATTTACTCTTTGTGCTTCTGTTAAATCTAGTGTGATACAGGATTTGAAATCCAGAAGATAAAATAGATGTTTTAGTTATTTAAAGGTTACATTCAAGGAGAGGTGGTATTGTGCCACTTTTTTAGGCACTGTGTAAGCAGGTCTTTTTTTTTTTTTTTTTTTCCAAGGGATTTATCTATTAAAAACTTAATTGGGTTTGTGCTGTCTGGTACAAACAGAAACTGTTATGTCCTCTTAATTAGATAAAAGGAAATTATGTGTCTTGAGATCTTCTCTAAATCAAAGGAGACTTCTCTTGTGCCCTATGTTACTGTGTTAAAAGTCAGTAGTTCCATACCACTGATTATAATTTGTGTGTGCATTCAGAATGGGTTGTGAATTCAGAGATTGCATTTGTAACTTAGACACTTGCTTACATTTTATCCCTGGGTAAACATAAAGCCTTCTAGGAATTACCTTTTCTTTACAATGAATTTTCTCCCTCCTACAAGCCTTGTTGCTGAAACATTAGAGAATGTTTTGTATTTGATGTGGATTTTCATATACAGCTGTGGAAGTATGTTACTTGAGCTACTGTAGAAATGGTGTTTTTTCTTCAAGAAAATTGTTTCCTTTCTCTCAAAGCTGCAGATCAGCCTTTCTACTCTTCGTGCCTCTGGCCCCAGGTATTCAACTGACAGATCATGTTACTTCCTTTTCTTTTTACTCATTCCCATTGGCTCAGTTCAGGGCCCCCAATAACTGGATTATTGAAATCCAAAGTGGATTCCCCACCTCTAATACATTCTCAATGGTATTGCCAATGTTCTATAATACAGATCCAGTGCTAGTCCACTATTCAAACATGCTCAATGATTCTCAGATCCCCAGTATATATTTCAGATCTTTTATTATCAAACTTTTTTCCCATAAGATATTTTACCCACCAGCATTGCTGTCAATTTAGAATATGCCAGAGACATTCCCACCTTGCTAACATTGCCCAAGCTACCTCTGTGTCCTATTGCCCTTTGCTTCCTATGGGCCCAAACCAGGTTTTGCACTGTCTAGTTTAGGTCCCACCTCATCCTTGAAATTCTTCTAGATCCTTTCCAGCTAGTTCTCATCTGGTGTTTATCACTCTCATTGGATTGTGTGTCTTCCCAGAGATAAGGAACCTGTCTTATTCCCCTTGGTATCCCAACAGCCTTGCCCTTATTGACATTCCATGGATACTTGTTGAATTGAGTCAACAAAGGGTGACCTGGTGACTCAGTTGGTTAAGCATTTGACTCTTGATTTAGGCGTGGGTCATGATCTCATGGTTTGTGAGATCGAGCCCCAAGTAGGGCTTTGTGCTGACAGTGCTGGCCCGATGTGCTTGGGATTCTCTCTCTCCCTGTCTCTCTCTGCCCCTCCCCTGCACACAAGCTTTCTCTCCCTCAAAATAAATAAATAAGCTTTAAAAAAAAAGAATTGAGCCAATAATGAAATGAAATTTATTCTTTTAAAACAGAAGTAGGAGGGAGGAAAAGAGAGGGGGAGAGAAGGAGAATATGCACATGGGTGAATTCTGCATACTTCCTTTATGTAAGGTACAGGGCAAAGCATTGTGGGAGATCAAAAGAAAACTCTGCAAAATCCAGACTATGGGAGGGATGCCTGGGTGGCTCAGTTGGTTAAACATCCTACTTCAACTCAGGTCATGACCTCAGGGCTTGTGAGTTTGAGCCCTGCCTGGGCTCTGTGCTGACAGCTCAGAGCCTGGAACTTGCTCTGGATTCTGTGTGTCTCCCCTCCCCAACCCCCGCCCCCCCATCTCTCAAAAAGAAACATTAAAAAAATTAAAAAAAAAAAATCCAGACTATAGGAAACCCAGTAGGACAATTGACCTGGTTTCTTCAGTGAATAGATTATTGGAAGACAGAGAGACAGAGATGAGTAGAAGACCTAAGAAATTTATCAACTCAGTTGCAAATGTGTAGACTTTATAAGGATTTTGATTCAAGCAAACTGTAAAGAACACAAGACAACTGGGGAAATTTGAGCACTGATTGGATAACTGATGTTAAGAAATTATGATTAATTTCGATAGGTGTGATAAAACTAGTGTGTTTATGCTGTAAAGTGTCCTTATTTTTAAGAGATACATACTGAAATATCTGTAGATGAAAGGCTGTGATGTCTGGGATTTACCTCCAAACAACCTGGTGTTGGGGGCTGGTGATCGAGGGAATGGGCATGGAGAGAAAACAAGATTGGCTGATTGGTAATTGTTGAAGCTGGCAGATGGCTGTGTGGGGATTCATTCATTCTTTAAAAAAAAAAGTTTTTGTTTTTAATGTTTACTCATTTTTGAGAGACAGAGAGAGACAGAGTGCAAATGGAGGAGAGGCAGAGAGAGAGGGAGACACAGAATCCTAAGCAAGCTCCAGGCTCTGAGCTGTTAGCACAGACCCTAACACAGCTCGAACCCATGAACTGTGAGATCATGACCTGAGTCGAAGTCGGATGCTTCACCTGAGCCACCCAGGCACCCCAATTCTTTCTACTTTTAAGTTGAAAAAAATTTATTGATGTATAGTAGATACTTTACGTTTTTTATTTTTAAATTTTTAAGTTTATTTATTTATTTATTTTGGTGGGGCGGGGGGAGACAGAGAGAGGGGCAGAGAGAGGGAAAGAGAATCCCAAGCAGGCTCCACACCATGAGTGCAGAGCCTGATGCAGGGCTCGAACTTATGAATCTCGAGATCATGACCTGAGCCGAAATCAAGAGTTGAATAAGCAACAGACAGCCACTCAGGTGCCCCTGTTTTCTTTTTTAATTGAAATACAGTTGATACTTTCTATATTTTTATGTGTTTGAAAGTTTCTCTCATAAAAGATACAGAATAAAATAAGGGCTAAGACATAGGTTTTGGTTTTAAAGTATTTGAACCAGTGAAACTGGGGTCTGGGTGGCTCAGATTCTAGCCCTGGCCCTCTAATGACCTGAATGACCTGGAGTTGCTCCTTTAACATTTCTGGGTTCCACAGAACATTACTTGAGTAAATGAGTTCACTGGATGGGATCCTCCTTGTCAATGGTTACCTGCGATGCTGCACTTTTGAAAGAGGGTTGAGGTGTGCTCTCAAGGAGAAAGATTCTAGAATCAAGGAGCCATGTTCATGAAGGGCTTGGTTTCCTTCAAGCTGTTTGTCAGATTCTAGTTCCAGACTGGTCACCTCCTTTTCCCCAGGGAAACTGGAAGCATTCTGTAATGCAGGCTGTCAATTTGAGTTGATAGGATTTCAGCCATAGAACAGAGGTGTCATATAATTAGCTGGGTCGTCTTATCCCTGAGTTATTTCTATGTGTCTAGTGGTTAGGAGATCAGGCTCTGGAGGCCGGGTTCAAATCTCAGTTTAACTACAAGCTGTGTCACCAACCTTCCTTAGAGGGCTGTGGTGACGTTTAAATCAGCTAATACATGTGTGACACATAGTAATGGCTCAATAAATGATATCATTTTTTTCAGGTCCATTAGTCTTGTTTGTGTTTTGGATTTACAGTTTTTATTTTATTACTTTTCTTTTAAAAAAATTTTTTTTAACGTTTATTTATTTTCGAGACAGGGAGAGACAGAGCGTGAACAGGGGGGGTCAGAGAGAGGGAGACACAGAGTATAAAGCAGGCTCCAGGCTCTGAGCTGTCAGCACAGAGCCCGATGCGGGGCTAGAACTCACGGACCGCAAGATCATGACCTGAGCCGAAGTCGGCCGCCCAACCGACTGAGCCACCCAGGCGCCCCCCGTATTTACAGTTTTTAAAAGCTAGTTGAGACTTAAGCACCATTGTCATCTTCAGTTTCTTCCTCCTCCCCTCCCTCTCTTTGGGTTAGAAGCACATTGGAGAGCTCACCATAGTCCTTACCATTGGTGAGAGCAGCACCAAGGTAATCTGAGAAGGGAGTTAGGGACCAGAATTTGCCTCCGAGAGATCGTCCTGTCAGCCCTTCACTTGGATGCTGATGCTGATGGTCTGGTTGCTGTGGCATTTGCCTGTGGTGGCATAGCCAGGGCATTGGTGGGGCCACATCTGGAATCCCATCTCCTGACTGCTGGTTATTTCTGTGGCTGTGTTCAGTTTCCTGAAGTCTCCTTTGGCATCCTAATTGCTTATTAGGATGTAGTGTGGAGAGAAAAATTCTGTCTCCTGTATCTGGTATTAAAAAACTTATCCCCTCTGTTAAGAAGGAATGTCTGGTAATGCTCTAGCATTTGTAGGGAGGGGAAATGGGAGGAAGCGTGGTGTTCCTCACATTCTGACTAATCGCTTAGGCAGCGGGGCTCCGTCATTTCCTTTCTGTGGCTTGGTGACCTCAACCCTCTTCCTGGTCCAGGCCGGCAGCACCTGTGACCACCCTCCCTTCCTTACAGCCAGCTTGTCTTGGGTCTTGGGTCTTTGTCTTACAGTTGTCTGAATCACTTCCCTGTTTCTCATCCTTGATGTTTCCCAGTAAGTAGCATTGTTTCTCCTTAAGCCTATTGTTTTTCTCCTTAATGTTATTTCTTGATTGCCTTCATTTTCTTTTGATGCTTCTATTTATTTTCTATTCATTAAGCTGAAAATAGGTTTATAAAGTTCTCTTATTTTTCTAAGGATGAGATCCCAGTTTATAGATTATCTGCATCCCTTTGCTTTTTCTTCAGCTTTGAGGCACTTTGTGACTCATGAGATTTTCCTAATAAGGGGGAAGGTAATATTTTTATAACACTTGACAGATTATGTAGTGATTTTATAGACAAAATAATGTACTAGGCATAAGAGTTGGAAAGCCTAGATTTTGTCCCGGGTTTTAATTTCTATTCACAAACCAAGTTTTCAGACAAGTTTTTTTAACCTTTTCCTACTTCCGTTTTCTCATCTGAAAAATGGGAATCCCTAGTGTTTGTTGGAAGATGATGTGTTCTTGGCATTAAGTTCAGTAAGTTCTGGCTCATGTAACTGTGGATATTGTGATCTTATTTGGGATTCATAGTAACTTTTTTGAGGTATATTGGACAATTACCCCCATTTTTTATCTATTTCCGTTTTCTTTCATTTTTCTTCTTTCGTTTTCATCTATTTCTTTCCTTTTGCCTGTGAAGAAAAAAGAAAGACTTAAAAGCTAACACATTTCCGTTGTACAAATATGGCATTAAGGCTCGGTGTTTGAGATTTGCCCTAAAATCTTTCCTTGGAAGAGGAGGCAAAGGGTGAGTGGAGGACTCCTTCCTGCGTCTTTAAATTCAACTTATTCCCGGTTCAGTACAACCCAGAAAGACCGGGGGTGGGTTTGTTCTTGACTTAGAACTGTGTCCAGGCTTCCTGAGCGCAGGTGATAGGCCCGGAGGTGGTGTCGTTCAGTGGGCAGACACACCTGGGGTGGGGTGTTGGCCCTGCTCCAGAAGCCGTCTGCTCCTCTGGTTCCTCCTTGGTACAGTAACTGCCGTGAGACGATTTTGAAGAATAGGACATACACGTAAAGGGCCTGACATGCTATATAGATGCTTAGCCAATGTGAGTTCCTTTTCTAGTTTAGACTATATTTCTGATTTGTGTAATGGGAACTGAAGTGGAAATGTTGGGATTCGGAGCGAACGGCCAAGAAAGAATTCTTCAGACGTCTTTGGTGCAAAAAAGTAGTTTCATGAAAACACAGGACAGGACCCATGGGCAGAAAGAGCTGCGCCGGGGTTGTGACGGGTGACTGATTGTATACCTTCAGGTTGGGAGGGGGTTAGGGATAGCATAGCATACATCTCTAAGGAATTTTGGCAGCAAGGTTTCGAGGACCTTGAGGGGGCTAACTATTGTTAGGAAAAGATCATAAAGTACTGTCTAGTAAAACTTCAGTCATAAGACCCTCTAGATGTATATCAGTGAGGCCATATGCTTGGAGGATGATTACAAACCTGTATCTTGGGGGGTAGAGATAATGGAAGTTCCCAAAGGAATTTCTATGTGTGAAAGTAGACTCCCAGGATCCTGGGGGGGGGGGGGCGGGATAATGTTAAGCTAGGATTGCCTTTTGTCCCTTAGCAAAGTGTCCGCATCGAGGCAGCTGAGCTCCCAGGGGAAGGTCACTCTGCCTGTCTCAAGGACTTACCACTGGACTGTAAGTAGTAAGGAAATTTAATTTCTTCTTTTGCCTTTGTTTCCCATATCAGGATCCTCCTGCTAAAGGAATTTCAGGCAGCAGCCAACAGGTTTTAGAGACATTTTTGTGGGCAGTGGTACTCTTGAAACATCCCTAACTACCCCCACCCTGCCAAGAAAGGCTGGTCTTGTAGGGTTAGGACTTGCTTTCCACCAGTGTTTCTCACCTCCAGGTGGGCCTCAGAGTGACATTGCTTTGTCAGAATACAATTCTGGGCTCCAGACCAGACCTACTGCCCAGACATGTACCTTTGGGAAAAGCTTTCCAGGTTCTTCTGATGCTACCCTGGCTTAGAGCCGCTGCTTTAGACAAACCAGAGTGACTTTCTAGTGTGTCTAAAATATGATTCAATTTAAAGAACTCCAGTTGGGTGTCTCTTTCTGAGGATACAGCAGTTCTTTTCTGAGAGAAGCATGTCCTTTTGTACACTTGGCCTTGTTAATTGGGTGTAATGCTTTCATAGTGACGATAATAGCTAACCCAGGCACTTACATGTATTAACCCGTGCAGTTCTTGCCGCAGCCCTGTGAGTTAGGTGCTATCACGTGTCCCTTCGGCATGACATATCCAAAGTCACACACAATACCTGGGATGGAGCCAGGTATTGAACCCACTCAGCCTGGCTTAGGAGTCAGTGCCCTTGTCCCTCATGTTATCCATCTGTCTTAATCGCAGATAGGACTGCCTTGGAAGAGGGCTTTGGAACATGCCGCTGTTACCCAAGGGTTGTGGAAATTTGGTAAGAACTGGTAGCCTCTTCTCCGCTGACTTTATATTATTTCTTGGTGTATCCTGGCTGGGTCCAGATGTGAAGAGGACTCCTACATCAGAGCGGATGTGTGTGCAAGCAGGTGGCTTAAGGGGGAGGGGTAGAGCACATTTACAAGCCCGCCTCTCCTATTTACTCCTTCCACTCTCCCACTTATTACCGAGGTGTGTGGGATTGGTTCGCTCTAAGGGTGGTAATTTGGGAGTCACTTCTTTGGCTTCCTTCACTGTAGCGAAAATGATAGACTCGTTGCTCTTTGAAGGTGAATGTCTCTTTGAGAGAGCCTGAGAATGACTTTCATTTCATCTGTATTCGGGAGAGAACAGAACACAGTTCCCAAAGGCCTGGTGCTAAATAGTCGTTTGAGGAGGGCTTCATGTGGGAGCTCTTTGCAGCCTGGAACAGGCTGTAAAATAGACTGGGGGATATACTTGCTTTAGATTGACCTGCCCAGACAGAACATTGTGGGGCGCTCAGGCAAATGCAGCCGGTGTGAAATAACAATTAGAACGGCCACTTGCTATGTGCTGGGCACTGTGCTAGGTCATTTAGGACACTTTGTCCCTTATCCTGGTGGATGTCTTGGTTCCCATTTTATGGAGCAAGAAACCAACTTAGAAAGTTAAATTATGAGTCTTATGGTCACACAGATAAGTGATGCAGTCAGGATTTGAGCACATTTCTCTCAGACTCCAAAGCCCTGAGTATTACTTCCTATAATACTTCACTCTTCTGCGAAAGAAAACTGTGTGCTCAGCTTTGCAGCAGCATTAATTTGTAAATAAAAGCCTTCTTTCCTGATTTAACATGAAGATCTTCTTTTGGATGTAAGGAATAAAATAAACACTGCTAACTGCTGTCCTGAAATGAAGGAAGTAAAAGAAATGAATGAATGAATGAATGAATGAATGAGTGAGCTGGGGAGCATGGGGAGATCCCTCCCCCAGGATACTCAGGAACTCTGATCATCTTCTAAATAAGTCTGTTGGGGTCCTTCGCCCTCCCACCCTATTAAACATGATATAATATCTGGACCTTGAAGTAGCAATTTGTATTTCTGGCTACATTTAATTCCTGACTTATTTACTCTTGATTTCTTTCCCTTAAATTAGTTGTACCTCCTATTCCTCCCCTTTTCTTTTTTTCCCTACTGTCCTTTCCAGTAGAAGGTTTTCCTTGCCAGGATCATTTGGTTTAAAGTGGATAATATATGTAATTTTAAAAGTTCAGATTTCTTTGAAAAGGTCTGAAAAGAATTAATAAAGGCATATCCATCAATTCATGAACCACAAAAATTAGGATGAGCTTTCCAACAAATGTTGTTATTATAATACTTACTGTTCCATTTTCAATTCAGACATTATAGATGCCCCGAGGAAACAGACACAGAGGGAAAATGAGATGTGATCATATTAATTATGATTTCACTTCTGCGGTTAAATAGATTTCCAGCTAGAGTCAGGGTTGCTTCTTAATTAAACAAATATTTCTTGAGGGCTTGAAATCTGCCAAACTCTGTACTAGTCTTTGATTTCACCTGTTCCTTGGGTGCTAGTGCCATTTCAGCTCTGAGTTGGTTTTAAAAATTCTTTGCAGCAGCTCTCAGAATAATTTAGGTCGGAGTTTAGGACTGTCATTCCATGAAAGCCATTTTTCCATGTACTTGAAGGGTAACATCATATCTGTCTTTTTTTTTTTTTTTTTCATTTGGGTTCTCTGTTATTCCTCTCCTTTCTCCTCCTCCTTTTCTTGGCCTTACGTTCTTGATTAGGAAGAAATACCAAAATTAACTTAATCTAAAGAAATTGTATAGATCCGTGCTTCCTATCAAGTGGCCTTCAGACCATCAGCATTATAATCACTTGTGCTTGTTAAAAATGTATATTTCTGCGACAACAGGGATGGACCTAGAAGGTATTCTGCCAAGTGTAATAAGTCAGAGAAAGACAAATACCATATGATTTCACTTCTATGTGGAATCTAAAAATCAAAACAAACAAACAGCAGAAACAGACCCATAAATACAAAGAACAAATTGAAGGTTGCCAGAGGGAAGGGGAATGAAGGGAATGGGCTAAATGGGTGAGGGGTGGGTGGGAGATACAGGCTTCCAGTTATGGAATGAATAAGTCACAGGGATAAAAGGTACAGCGTAGGGATATTGTAATAGTGTTGTATGGTGATCGGTGATAGCTACACTTGTGAGCATAGCCTCAGGTATAGAGTTGTGGGATCACTGTGCTGTACACATGAAACTAATGTAAAATTGTGTGTCAGCTATAATCCAATTAAAATAAAATGCATATTCTTGTGTCCCACCCCAGATCTGAATGTGAGAACTGCTGAATTAAGAGTTACATGCATGTTATTTTTATGCTAGCGGTAGAATGTTCTCTTTTTCTCTTTGAATAAAGAGGTAATCTCATTTTCCCCCTGAGTTAATGTACTCTGATTAAAAAACAAAAATGAAAACGATAAAAAAACGCTTCCAAAAAGAATGCTGGAATTAGGTTTTAGAATTTGAGAAACTTTTCTTTAGATTTTTACTGAAACTCAAGTTGTTCTTTCATCCACTGTGGGTATCCTCAAATTATTATTAGCAAACTACCCAATTCTTTGACTTTTTAAAAATGAAAGAAGTTTAAAGACTTCATTAATTTGAAGTCCTAGTTCAAGCGACTAATATTTTATTTATTTATTTTTTTAATGTTTATTTTTGTTTTTGAGACAGAGAGCATGAACGGGGGGAGGGGGAGAGACAGAGAGAGACACAGAATCTGAAGCGGGCTCCAGGCTCTGAGCTGTCAGCACAGAGCCTGATGGGGGGCTCGAATTTGTCACCTGTGAGATCATGACCTGCGCTGAAGTCGGACGCTCAACTGACTGAGCCACTCAGGCATCCCAAGCTACTAATGTTTTAAAATGAGTCAGAGGAGTCACAGAGTTGTGGTTGGTGGCAAAACTGGATAGAAACAGGTTCTGATCTGTGCCCATCAGCTGTGTGACTCTAGGTAAGCCCTTTCAACATTCTGTCCAGTAGCAGATGGCATGGGTATGTGGTGACTTCCCTTCTGGTTCTGATTGAGTCGGACCTTGTGGAAAGAGAAATAGAAGATGTTGACAGATAGGCCAGTATGCTGGAGACGGAAAGTTTTGTATCGGTAGGAGGGACTTTTAAAATGAAATACATGATGGCCGAAGGAAATACAGTCCATCAGTCCATCAAGAATAAGAATATTGAAGTTAAAAAGAAATGATTGGGAGTTTCTTGTACTCATTCAGAACAACAGTGCAGTACTTACCCAGATTCCCGGTTACTGAAGCCCAACCAGGAAATGGACTTCCTTAAGGCAAGGACTGCCCTTTGTTTGACACATTTCATTTGCTGTACTGTTGCCAGGTACGTTTGTGCCATTTTATAGATTTTGGTAGAAGTGGGTGATGGTAGGATCTGGGGAGAGCATACGTCTTACATATTAGAAACTGCCACTATTCGAGGAAAGAAACAAAGCATCCTGCTTTAAGAGATTCATCCGTCCTAAGCTAATTCAAACAACTGGAGAATTGAGGAGAAATTGGAGTTTAGTAAATGATTTCTTGCTTGTGCTGTTGTATTCCATTTCTGTCTGTTGAGTTATGGAGAGAAGGATGGATATCAAAGTATATAAAGTATATAAAAAAGTATAGCAAAGTATATAAAGACCAGTGTTAAAGACCAGTGTTCCTTAAATCTCAATAACTTATGGGCCTCTTTATTTAAAGGAAAAAATTTCTCACAAATCCCCAGTACTAACATGAATATTTTTATTATGAAGTAGCTTCAATATGCTCAAACTTAAAACTAGGTATAAACTCCTTATGCTTCAGCTCTTATATAACTATTAAACAATGACAAATTTATAGAGTAAATTCAACAAAGCCACAAAACCAATAAACTTCAAATTAACATTAATTTGTCATGACAGATAATGTTGTTTGATTAAAATTAAACCTCTCTTTGGAAATGTGATTATGGTTCTAACACCAAAGTTTTAGTTCTTTTGAGATCTGTGTGTAACTCAGTTCTCCTTCCACCTCCCTGTATTCAAAACTTCAAAAGCACCTTCTTTTGGCAGGAATGCATGATTTGGTTGTTTAATTTAGTTTTTTTTATTTTTCTTACTTGTCCTTGATGATTAAAATTATACTACCGGATGCCATGCCAATCAAATACATGAAAGCAAGCTCACTTTTGATCAAGCAAGAAGGTGGGATTTGGTACCTTGTTGCACATGGGATAGGTGGAGGGAGGAGAGGGGCCATTGGTACCTGCTATATTGGGTTTCTGATTTGGATGAGTTTGAATGGTGCCATTGAGCAAAATGTAGAACAAAGGAGGAAAAGTAGGTTTTGAGGGAAGATGATTAGTAGGGGACTTAGGTTTCCAGCAGTATAGTGGATTGGATACTCTGACATGCTTCCCCACTGTAATCTGGATAAAACATTTTTTAATGTACTTCTGGGATCACAGGAGCTAAAACATCTCCAAAATCTCCTACCTCAATTAGATCAACCATCTAAGGGTAAATTAAACCAAAGCTGAGAGCTTTGTATATAAACAAACACAAAAGATAGATTGCCACAGGGGCAAATGATGATATCCCCACTGTGTTTGGAGACTGAGCCTTGGGTCAGTGGCAAGGTGGACGAGCCTGCCTTTTGCTAGGACCTATAAAAAAATCCAAGGTGGCCCAGGTAGGTAGCGCCCGTTGGCTTTTGGGGGAAGCAAATGCAAGTCCTTTCTGGAGGAAGGCATTCCCTTCTTTGGACCTTATGGTTCTCCTAAGATCAACCAAATATCAATTCAGAAAAAAAGATCTCTAATTCTTCTAGAAAACAAACCACCAAGAGTGAGAGTCACCAGAAACAAAAAACAATAAATTTAGAATCCTGAGCACTTCAGGTATGAAAATGATCTGATGCAGAATATAAAATAACTATGTTTGAAATGCCTTAAGAAATAAAATAGTTACTCACAAATCAGTACAGAGAGCGCGAGATAAAAATTGACCAGGCATATTATGTAGCCATAAAAAGAAGGAAAGCTTGCCATTTGTGACAACTTGGATGGGCCTTGAGGGCTTTATGTTAAGGGAAAAAGTAAGAGAAAGACAAATGCTGTATGATCTCACTTATATGTGGAATTAAAAAAAACCCCAAACTCCTAGAAACAGAGAACAGGTTGGTGGTTGCTTGAGGAGAGGAGTGGGGGAAATGGTGAAAGTGGTCCAGGTACAAACTTTTAGTTATAAGTTCAGGGATATAATATGCAGCATAGTGACTACAGTTAACAATACTGTATTTTATATTTGAAAGTTACTAAGAGAGTAGGTCTTAAAAGTTCTCATCAGAAGAAAAAAAATTGATAACTATGTGAGGTAACTGATGTTAATTAAACTCATTGTAGTAATTATTTTGCAACATATACAAATGGTAGATCTTAAGCACCTTAAACAGATATGGTGTTATGTGTCAATTATATCTCAGTAAAATGGGTGCGGGGGTGAAGAGTGGGTACAAGGGCAACATGAATCTAGGTGTTTTTGTTGTTGCTGAAAAAAAAAATTGACTAGGCTGACTTTGAAAAATACAAACAAAAACAGCACCTAAAGAAAAAGTTGTAACTGTTAAAATAATTCAATAATTAGAAATAGCTGAACGGGTAATTAATGAACTAGAAAAGAAGATTTGAAAGAATCGGAATGTAACACAGAAATGAGAAGAAAAACACGAAAGTGTAGTTGAAAGGTAGAAAGACTATAACGAGATCTGTTCAGAGCCCCAGAAAGATAATAACAAATGGAGGGACATTATATTTGAAGAGCTAGTATATAATTTTTAGAGTTTATGAAGGACATAAATGACCAGTGTTCCTTAAATTCAAGTAATTTATGGACAGATGAGGGGAGCACAATATAAACTAATAAAAAGAAATCCATGTCTACATATAGGAACACTTCAGTACACCAAAATAAAGATGATCTTAAGAACATACCAGAAGAAAAGGGTAATTGTTCATCAAGGGAATAATGAGCTGACAGCTGACTTCTCAACAGCAATAATGGGGAATGGAAAAATATCTACAAAATACTAAAAGAAAATACTGTTTGATTGTATACCAGCAGAACTGTCATTCAGGAAAAAGGCAAAATGTGCTTTCCAAAAATCGAAATTGTTTTTAGTGTTTTATTTTTGAGAGAGAGATCGGGGGAGAGGAGGAGGGAGAGGGAGGGAGGGGCAGAGAGAGGGAGACACAGAATCTGAAGCAGGATCCAGGCTCCGAGCCCGACGCGGGGCTTGAATTCACCAACCGTGAGATCATGACCTGACCAAAGTTGGACACTTAACCGACTGAGCTACTCAGGTATCCCTGCTTTCCAAAAATCTAAAACTTGCCACGACAGACTTTTATTAAGATACTTCTTAATGGATATACTTCAGGAAGAAGAACGTGATTCTAGGAGGAAGGGCTGAGATGCAAAAAGGAATGGTAAAGAAATTGATAAACATATAGGTAAATCTCATTAAAATTAAATAAAATTAAAAGTTTTTTAATTTAAAATTTATCTTTTAAGTAGGCTCCACACCCAGCGTGGGGCTTGAACTTACGACCATGAAATCAAGAGTTGGATGCTCTACCATCTGAGCCACTCAGGCGCCCCTAATTTAAATATTTTTAATTTAAAAATTAAAAATTTTCTTCAGTCATACTAGCCACATTTCAAGGCACATGTGGTTAGTGGCTACTGTATTGAATAACACAGATATGGAACATTTCCGTCATTGAAGAAAGTTCTGGTGAACAGCACTGTTGTAGAACAATGGAAGGGAAATACATTAAGATAATTTCTACAATTCATTTTAAGATGCCATTGTTTTAAGAGTCACCATTATATAGTACATGTAAAAAAATTTTAGGAAACACATTGCCAATTTTTTTTAAAGATTCTATCTTATTTTTTAAAAAGTTTTTAATGTTTATTTTATTTCTGAGAGAGAGAGAGTGTGTGTGTGAGCAGAGAGAAAGAGAGAGAGATAGAATCTGAAGCAGATTCCAGGCTCTGAGCTGTCAGCACAGAGCCCAGCATGGAGCTCGAACCCATGAACCGTGAGATCATGACCTGAGCCAAAATCGGGTGCTTAACTGACTGAGTCACCCAGGTGCCCCTAAGATTTTATTTTTAAGTAATCTCTGTATCCAGCTTGGGGCTCAAACTTACAGCCCTGAGATCAAGAGTTGCATGCTCTGCTGACTAAGCCGCCAGGCACCCCTGTTGCCAAAAATTTTTTAAGCTGCCATTTTTATAAGACACGTCTCAATATCACCTGTGTGAAAATGTGAAGAAATGTGCCTCTTGGGATGGATGCCATTAGGGGCTAGAGCATTAATGGCATGGACATCCAGGAGTTGTGATCCAAGTAGGTTGGACATAGATGGACATAGATCTGGCCTGGAGACAAAGCATGGTGCGTATTTGGCGCATAGAGTAGGTCTCAGTGAATGTCTGGTGAGTGAATGGGTGATGTACTGCATGGGTGTGTGGGAGTTATCAGGATACCCTGTAGTCGGGCCTGGGAATGTGGCTGAAGTCACCAAAAGATTTATATGAAGTATGAGGAGAGTCAGGATGAAGCCTTGATGAACACGATGGGTATTCTAGTGGTCATGTAGAAAGGAGCCTACGAAGGAGCCTGAGAAAGAGACTTCAGAGGTGGAGAAGAACCAGGAAGACTTTGGGCAACCTGAGACTAAAGGGTGAGGAGGTGAGATGTTGTGTAGACTCTGCCAGGATAAGGCCTATGCATTCCTGAGGTAAGTGTCAGCCTGCTCTATGTGATAAGGGAAGCATTGGAAATTACAAAGGCATCAATAATTATTTCTGCCAGGGCATCTGAGAAGACTTCATGAAGGAGGTAGTATCTGGGCGGGGCTTCAAAGGACAAACACTTGGCATGTCTGAGTGGTATGGCGGGGCAGTCTGGGCGGATGGAGTAACACTAACAAAAGCCTGAAATTGTGAAAACGTGTGAAGCCCTTGGCAGTAATTCCTAATGAGCCGGACTTCACTGCGTCCAGCTTCTTTCTAGGTAAAGGTCTCGTGTTGATGAAGGAGCATCCGTTCTCTAAGATCAGAAGCACACCTTTTACTAACCTTTGGTCGGATCGGAAGGTAACTAAAATAACTGCAGACCTGACCAGATGCCTCCCAATGCTCTAAATAGACTTCTTTATACATGATTTTCAGAACATAATCTTCATACAGAATTTATTACTAAATTTTGAGATTTAAGTTCTGTGTGCAAAACTAATACCTTTGTTGTATTGCAAATTAGGTAATCATATGACAGACATCCTTAGACTACAGAGTGGAAAAGAGACTTAGCTTGCTCCAGTTAACCAGGTGCTAAGAAAATATGGGGCAGATAAGACTTGGGTAAAAAAATCCCGGGTCTTTGATTTAAAAGCTAGGTAACATCCGTCGAGTGACTGGACTTCTTTATGACTCAAATTGCCCATTTAAAAATAGGCGTAATAATAGTTCTTACTTCAGGATGGACGTGAGGATTAATGGAAAGCACTTAGCAAAAAGTTTCCCATTATCATGAAAAAAATATTTCGATACTTTCTTCTGTAAGAAAATCTAGTAAAACCCAGTGGTTCCCAATCATGGCTGTGCATCAAAGCATCATGGCGAGATAGTTAAAAAACGAAGACTTCCCGGACCCTACCCCAGACCTGGTATGTGTGTCGTAGTAACTGGGCTTTGGACTTTGTATTTTTTTGTAGGAGCTCCAGGGTTAGGAAGTCTTCTGTGGAGTTGAGTATCATTTTGGTCACTTTTCCTCGGATGCTTTTTTCCTTGCTCTACAATGTTTTGAACATTGGCTCTTAGTGTTTGCTGAGTATGTGAGCTTTCAGGTTATTAATCCTGGTCACTGTGTGGCTCTTTACTCCATACCTTCTTTTGTCTTTCTTCCTCTTTTCTCACCCCCTTCTCCTCCATCCCATGCTGAATTTTTAGACAGTTGTGTTGACAGTGTCCTGGACAGCCTAGTTCTCAGGCCCTTTTTATTTATTTTTGTAATAAAACAGATTTAAAAAAGAAACTTTTCTAAGGCAGACATTTGGCATGTTAAAATGGAACTTCAGTTTAGTTTCTAAAATAAACAATTCAGCTTTTTTTTTTAATTCTTTAAAATATGAGTGCTCCAGGAAATGCTTCTAAAATAACTGATATTCCCCTTGTTAACACTGGGGTTGTTATTGGCTGGATTCCAGCGTGTGTTCTTTTTCCTTGGTAGGGGGCAGGAAGCCAGTGTGGAGAGAGTGCTCTACTCCATGCCAACACACAAATTGTAGTCCCACAAACCTAAGAGTGTGGTTCATATGCTCGCAGTAGTTATCTGGTATATTGTAAAATGTGGTCTGGAGATTAAGTAAAATTTTTAGGGGCCCCTGGGTGGCTCAGTCAGTTAAACGTCCGCCTCTTGATTTCAACTCAGGTCATGATCTCGCAGTTTGTCGGATTGAGCCCCGCTTTGGGCTCTGCGCAGACAGTGTGGAACCTGCTTGAGATTCTCTCTCTCTCTCTCTCTCTCTCTCTCTCTCTCTCTCTCTCTCTTTCTCTCCCTCCCTCCCTCCCCCCCCCCCCGTCCCCTGCTTGTATGCATACTCTCTCTCTCAAAATAAACTTAAAAAATTTTTTATTTTTATTTATTTATTTTTTCAACGTTTTTATTTATTTTTGGGACAGAGAGAGACAGAGCATGAACGGGGGAGGGGCAGAGAGAGAGGGAGACACAGAATCGGAAACAGGCTCCAGGCTCTGAGCCATCAGCCCAGAGCCCGACGCGGGGCTCGAACTCATGGACCGCGAGATCGTGACCTGGCTGAAGTCGGACGCTTAACCGACTGCGCCACCCAGGCGCCCCAAAAAATTTTTTAAAAAGAAGTAAAATTTATTCTAATTGGATCAGTTAGAATATTCCTTTTAACTTTTGTGTGTAGGTAGTTTGGTTAGAAGAATCACTGTATTGCAGCCTTGCTGCTTACTCTGTCTAGTTCATATATCGTGCATTTCATATGGATGAGAAATGACTAAAACGTCAGCTTTATCAGGGCAGAAATTATGGTCCCCGGCACTTAGAATAGTGCCTGGCACGTAGTGTTGGAGAAGAATATATAAATGAATGAGCTGACAATTAGACAACCAAACTAAAAGCGACGTCTACCACTTTTCATTGAGAAACTTCCTCAAGGACTCTTAAAGGTAACAATACCTGATATTGGTCTGGTATCTGGATTGGAGGCTGCCTGCGTGTTCCCATAGCTCCCTGTGCCTCACGCAAATCACACTGCATTCCTCAACCTAAGTCCTTGCAGGAAGGGACTGGGTCTGTTCATGGTTGTGTCCTCAGTGCCTTATCTGGCAGCATTGCAGTTTCTTAGTAAATATTTGTTGAATGAACATATAGAGCTAAAGTTTCCATAATGTGTTCATATTTGGTTTTATCGGTTGGCAGTCCCATGAAGTTGGCTGATGGTATCACACCAGTTTTACAAATGATGTAACAAAGGTTAAAGAGCATACATTAGTTATCCCAGAAAGCCTCAGGTCATTCTAGGACTGCAAGCTCTAAATCTGCCTGTGTCTTCATCCCTTGTTCTTTCCAGAACAGCCTTTAAAATATTAGTAAGCTCTGGGTGTTGTATGTAAGCAATGAATCATGGGAATCTACTCCCAAAGCCAAGAGCACATTGTATATACTGTATGTTAGCTAACTTGACAATAAGTCATATTTAAAAAATAAAAAAAGAAATAACTGATATTCTAAAAAAAATAAATAAAATATAGTTAATTTTTTTTTTAAGAAAAGCACTAAAATTAGGAATAAAATGAGTTTAGCATGGGTGAGATAAACTTTACTTTGTTTTTGGTTTTAAGTTGCCACCCAGAACAGGAACAGTTTAATTTAAACTGAATGATGAGTTTTAATAAATCAGTCTATTATTTAAAAGCAAACAAACAGAAAACATTAGTGAACATAAATTCCCCCTCCCTGCCCCCTCTGGTTGAAACCTCTACTTGAGAGCCAGAGATGGGAAGTTACCATATGAAACCTTTTCCAAATTGTGTCATGTCTTCCTCATCAGCTAGAGTCTTTGTTGGATGCCAGTTTGGGTGATTCATAAATAGATCCTTTTAAGTTGCCTGTGATGGGTACCTGTGATACGTCCTTTTTGAAACAAATAAAAAATAAAACAATTTTAAGACTATACTTTTTCCTTCCAAACATTTTAAGATGTAAATTTATCAATACTGTAAATATGTTTTTGAAAATCAGATTTCCAAAGTGGTGAAAGGTATGTTCTCCAGTGTATTTTAGCCTGGTCTTCCTGGTCATTTTGATATAGAACTTTCTGAAGTGTTGAATTGGCTTGGCTGGTATTTCTGGACTCAGGCTCGAGAAGGAGAACCCTTCCCTGTGATATTAGAATAGGAAAAATAAAATGCCGGCCAAACATCTAAGATTCTCAAATGGTGGCAAGCATCTGGGTGCACGTTTCGCCAAAGGCATCACTGAAGTAAAGACCACACAACACCCAGCCAGGGTGAGTCTGATCTAATTTCTGTTTCATCTCTATTAAGGAAGATAACTTGATGGCTCCAGCAAGATTTCATCCAGTTTGATCAGTAGGTCAGAGTTCGTTCTCCCAGCCGGATAAATTTGAACTTACCATCATCGCCTTACAAATAACTTTAAAGAGTTACTTGAACAATACCACAGAGCTTTGATTTCATTGTGAAATGGCAACAAGAATCCAGTTCCCTTTGCCCGCTGTGGACATTGACCTTTAGTATTAGAACAGAGGCATCAAGGGGGAATAAATAAACTGCCAATGTTGTGTTTCCTCCAGGATCCAGCCATGAAAATATATGGCAGGGACTTGAGGAGCAGTTTTGGGTGGAAAAAAATGCATTTTCTTTTTTAGTCGGTGCCTGGCTTCTCAAATGAGGCGGGACAAGCTATTGTGTTTGTGCTGGCTCTTACAAAGCGAGATCACATCATCCCTCGATGCGGCTTTTTTTTTTTTTTTTTTTTTTTTATTAGCAGCTTCACAGCCCATGGCTTTGTTGTCCTGCTGCACAGTAGGACAGGCTGACGAGCAGTGAGCTCAATAAAGGCTTTTCAGGGAGCGTTTCTGAGTTTGTTATTGCCATCTGTCCTCTTCTCTCCCCTTGCTTTTCAGGCTATTCACATTTTGTGCAAATCTTGGGTTTCTGATTGGTGTGGCGGGGACACTGTAGGTGGATGCTAAGAAAGAAGTGGAGGTGAGCAGTATTTCAAATAAATAACTTAGAAGCAAAGAGAAAAATCTTGCTCGCTCTCTGAGGTTGTATCAGACATAAGATAGGAAGTATTAGGATTATTTCATTTTATTTTACGTTAGTTCTCAGGGACTGTTGTTAATTTTTGAAACCACTAATGCCTCTCCCCTAAGAGTTGGGTCATTTTGGCAGGAAGAGGCCAGGACCTGATGCCATAAATCACTTGTTTGCAGCTACTGGGGTGAGCATGCATCTTTCTTCTCTCTTGCAGGTGGCTCATTGCAAGTGTAGTTTTAGCTTGTTGAAAACCCTTTGTCCTGCTTTGATTGCTGGGTATGTGCTGTTGTCAACAGGGCAAATGCTAGGACCAGAAAGCTTTCGGTGTGATAGGCAGTTTCTGTTCTGGACACCTGCCGCCCGAGCACACTGCAGCCATTGTTCCTCTGCTTGAACGTGTTCTGGGCAGAGCCACCACGTCTTTTTTAGCCTGCAGTTGAGTCTTTTTTTTTTTTTTTTTTTTTCCTGCATGCATTTCATTTTTGGTGGAACAAATGTCTGTCTTATTCTCCTGGCTTTGCTGGTATGAATTTAACATGTGCGTGTGTTTCATACAAACTTGCATTTGGAGGAGTGTGTGCTGAGACGTTGTAGTGGTGGAAAGAGTGCTGGGTCAGAGTGGAGACAGGTGATCTGGACTTTGATCCCTGATCCTCTCATCCCTGCTGTGTGGCCTCAGTGAAGATATTTGAACTCTCTGGGCATCTCACTGTCTTCATTTGTAACCTCAGGGAGTTTGGGGGTTCTTGGAATGATGGATTACCAACTCCTCCAGTGTTAAGATTCCACCACTGTGTTTTGTGTGTTCTGGGATGCTAAGAGTGTCAAAAATGGAGGGTGTCAAGTGCTCACTAGGGCCGGGCTCCTGTGAGACTGTATGTAACACCTGGAGGCACTCTTTTTAATTAAGCAAAAATTAGATGACATGACAGTGACAGAGATGATTGGATGAATTAACTAAAGGAGGGAAATAACTATGGTCTTCTTGTCTCCTTGTGGTAAGTTTGCAGAAAACAAACACAAACTTTTTATTTCTAGAAAAGTAGTGTTAATCAGTTCTGACAGTGTTATTGGACATTTGGGTTTGGAACTTCTAAATTAAGAATTGTTGAGTTCAGATAAATGAAGACTTCTTAATTTATTAGCTCTTATTGATGAGATAAGAGGAAACCCACAGATCGGGCTGATACAGGATAGACATCCAATTCCTGATTTGTATTCTCATACTGTTTAATAAAAATCTTCTTTAAAAGTATTCTAATTCTACAAGTAATCCATATAAGTTGTAGAAAATTTGGAAAACACCAAGGAAAGACAAATGGCTTCTAATTCCATGACCCAGAAATAGCTCTTTTTTCATACTTTGGTGTCTTTAAAATATACATACTCAGTTTGTAGAATAAAATTGGGATCATACCATACATATATATATATAACTTTCCTGTATTCCTTTTGAGATGATTTTTGGGACTGAGTTTTCAAATGAAGGTACAGATTAATGTAATATTATGCGTGGCACACTTGTGACAGGGTCTGTTTTGACTTACAGAAATAGAATTGTAGACCCAGTATCTGAAAATAACACTTGTCCTGTTCCCTCTCGAACAGGCTTACAATGTTTAGCATTTATAGATGTTGTCATAGCTAATACTATAATTAACAAATGAGGACTTCTTAATTTATTAGTTCTTAGTTGTTCACTAATTGCTTTTGTAAATTTCCCTCATTTTAGTTTTCCGTGCCAGAATTGTTAACTTGCAATACCAGTGAGCAGAAGTTATTTTAGCACTGTGTTTCTGGATGCCTTGATTCCTCAAGCTGAAGCATGGTAGCGTGGGCCAGGCCACAGGTTTGGCATGAAGGAGGAGAGTTAAGAGATTCCTTTTGCCCGAATATATTATACATTTGATAATATTTATAACTCACTTGTTGAATATTGGTTTCATATATCATTTTTCTCTATTAGGAAATGAAAGATGATTAGTTTCCCCTTTGGATTATTTAGCCTATAAAATTTTCTGTTACAGCATTCACTTTGCATTGAAAATGCATTTTAAATCCTGAACCACACTGGGATTCTTTATGACCTTCCTCTAATGTGTCTTTTGGTGTGGTGCCCTTTGAAGTCCCGAAATGTTTTTCTATTTGATTGAGATTAAATCTGGGTTTCATTTTACTTTTTAAAACATATTGAGCAAGTTAATTTTCTGTTCGAGTTCCTAAGGGGAATGATTCTAGCCCTCTGTGTCCCAAGAATTCAGACTGAGCCTTGCCAGAACATTCCTGTGGTTTTCCACAGGGCAGATCACTGTGTTCATGAAATTTTAGTTGTAGCTTGTGTTTTCTGTGGTTAATTAAAACATCTGGCTTTTGAATTTTCCACAAACAGAGTATAATCGTTTGGCCGAACCTTCTCAATAATGGTTAAATACCTTAGTCCTCCTTTAGGATAGCCCACACTTGTCTTTAGGACACCTCATAAGCTGTTGTCTCTGTTCCTTAATGATTTTAAACAATTGGAAAACATTTGGGGTTATCCTGCCAAACATAAACTCTTGAGAGAGAGAGAGAGAGTGTGTGTGTGTGTTTGTGAATATGAATCCCTCCAATGGCTTCTGGCTTTCCCCCTCCAGGTCGGAGCTGCTGTGGGTGAGCTGCTGTGGTCTGTAGCCAAGCATGCTGTGGTCGGATCTGCCCAGCCGTGGAACAGAAACATTTGCTGGATGGAAAATCCATAAAAGAAAGCTCCTGTGAAAGCCGGAGACAGACAGTAACTTCAGCAAAATCAGGTTAGTATAAGATAAGAGAGCCTGGATGAAATGGATCGGGTCAGCTAGGGAAAAGCCATTTTGTTTATGCCATAAAGTGTTCCTGAAACTGCCCCAAATAGTCATTCCCAGTTATTCGAGAAACTCCTAGCATTGTACAAATGGAAGATAGATCTGATCCTGACGTATTTACATGTACAGTGTATCCTCCCCGCCTCCTCTGTCCCATCGTCTTGCTGGTCATCCTCTCCTCTCTCAGGGAACATCCTCAGCGCACACATGTAAGAAGCCACAGCCAGAGGCCGCGCAGAACAACCACAGCGATCTCGGTTTTATTTTGGAGAGAAACCGTGTCCTCGAGAAAGCATGGGCTTGCACTGGTGTTTTCAGACTTGCCCTCATTTGTGTTCTCACACTGGGAAGCGGGCATCATGGAAACCTGCCGTTTCTGTTGGGGTGCTGCTGGCCCTGGTTTGCTTGGCAAGATTTTACTTTTATCTCCCCCTGGACAAAAGCTAGCAACATGTTTATTTTTGGCAGGGTGTACATTTGGCATGAAGACACTCACATAGGACAGGAGAAAAGAAACGCCCTGAAAATAATAGGAATGTAGACAAATGCAAAATAGCCTCACCGTGGACCAGGAGAATGAAACAAAACCACCCCATGTGGAGCAGTAGGTGGGGACAGTTCATTTTGAGTACGTGTCCTGTACAAGGAGAGGCACTACAAACAAGCATTTCTATTGGGTGTTCAGGCAGTAACTCAGCATTATACATAATAAACAGTGAATAAATACTCACCAGGCAGGAGTGAGTCAGCAGTCTTGAGACCCTGCAAAGTAGTGAGAGTCTGTTGACTTCACCCACTCAGCATCCCTTTTCTCTTTCTTTCTTTCAATAAATCGCCTAGATTTTCCCTGGGTAGTCAGTCACCCTTGCTTTGTTTTCAGCCTGTATCATCGTCAAAGGTGACCTCGCTGCCTCCGTTATGGGTTTGTGACATAAGCTTGGCTAGTCAGGGTCACAAGGATCGGTTTATGGAGGACACCACTGTTTTCACTGACCCTGTTGCAAAGAGGTTTTTCCTTTTTGTGTGTTTTTTTTTAAGCTGGAGCTGTTAGTTTCCCTCTTTGCCACCACTTAGGGAAAGCCTTTCGGAGAATAAAGTTAACACAGAGATCAGAGCAGGGAGATACAAGAGATCACACACACACACACACACACACACACACACACACACACACCGTATACAAAACTCAGATACAGCACCATCTAAAGGCAGTAACTCTGGTTTCACTTTCCTGGCAAGTTAGATAGTTTGAATTAGATGTCCATCACTTAGATCCAAAAAGGTCCTGATTGGGAATGCCTTCTAGGTGTGAGGTGTTAGTGTGAAATGATTGGCACTCCCTGTCTTTAGGGGCTCATAGTGTAGGGGATGGGCCAGATTCGTATTCAGTTAGCTGACACACGATGTGAAAAATGTATCACTAGAGGTAAAACAAAAAAAAACAAAAACAAAAAAAACCACACACACACACAAAACGAAGTTCTGTGGGAGTAGAGATGCAATTATGAATTCTGCTGGGTGTTGGAGAGACTGGCAGAGAGCTGTTATTTAACAAAGGAGAAGTAGAATTTAGTCTTCAGGAACATTAGGAAAAAATACTTTTAATTCAATTACTTGCTTTTTGAGTCTCAAAGAAAGGGAGGCTTTTCAGAGCCTATAGTTAAAATGAATAGCAGATAAGGAAGATAATTTCGGAGCTTCCCTAGTAGTAGAATCCTGGTGTTTACAGTAAACACAATTGTTTTGGGAGCAGCCAAATGAGAGGTTCCCAGAAAGTTGTCCAGAGTTTATTTTAACACCACAGGGTAACAGCTGCTCTTCTCACCTAAACCTCAGTTGGCTTTCGGTTTAAGCAGAATTCTCTAAGCATGTCATGAATTTTAAAGATTATTTCTTCTTCTTCATGCTAGACTTTATTATTATTTTATTTTTTGTGACAGACATTGCTTTTTTAAATTAACAGACTTTATTTAAAAAAAAATTTTTTTTTTTACATTTATTTATTTTTGAGAGAGAGAGAAACACAGAGTGTGAGCAGGGGAGGGGCAGAGAGAGAGGGGAGACACAGAATCTGAAACAGGCTCCAGGCTCTGAGCTGTCAGCACAGAGCCCGACATGGGGCTTGAACCCAGGAACTGTGAGATCATGACCTGAACCGAAGTTGGATGCTTAACTGGCTGAGCCACCCAGGCACCCCTGAATTCTGGGTTCTTATAAAGACCAATTTTATATACTTATGTCCATCAAGCCTTATTTTTTATTTTTATTTATTTATTTATTTATTTATTTATTTATTTATTTATTTATTTATTTTTAACGTTTATTTATTTATTTGGGACAGAGAGAGACAGAGCATGAACGGGGGAGGGGCAGAGAGAGAGGGAGACACAGAATCGGAAACAGGCTCCAGGCTCCGAGCCATCAGCCCAGAGCCTGACGCGGGGCTCGAACTCACGGACCGCGAGATCGTGACCTGGCTGAAGTCGGACGCTTAACCGACTGCGCCACCCAGGCGCCCCTCAAGCCTTATTTTTTAAAATAATGTTTATTTCTTTATTTTGAGAGAGAGAGAGAGAGAGAGAGAGAACAAGAACAATCGGGAGAGGGGCAGAGAGAGAGGGAGACAGAATCCCAAGCAGGCTCCACACTGTCAGCACAGAGCCTTATGTGGGGCTTGAACTCATGAACTGTGAGCTCATGACCTGAGCTGAAATCAAGAGTAGGACGCTTAACCAACTGAGCTACCCAGGTGCCTCTGTGGCATTTCATTATTATTTTTATTTGCAGTTTCCTAATAACACATGATTTTGAGCCTCTTTACGTATCTTTGTTTGCCATCTGTATATCTTCTTTGGTGAGGTGCCTGTTAGGATTTTCTTACTGTTGAGTTCTAAGAGTTCTTTGTATGTTTTGGATACCAGTCCTTTATCAGGTAAGTCTTTTGTGGATATTTTCTTCCAGTTCTGTGGCTTGTTTTTTTTCATTCTCTTAATAGTGTCTCTCTCATAGCAGAAGTTTTTAATTTTAATGAAGTCCAGAATATCAGTTATTAATTCTTTCATGGATTGTTGCTGTTGTATCTAAAAGTCACTGCTAGGGTGCCTGGGTGGCTCAGTTGGTTAAGCGTCTGACTTCAGCTCAGGTCATGATCTTGCAGTCCTTGGGTTCAAGCCCCATGTTGGGCTCTGTGTTGACAGCAGCCTGGAGGCTGCTCCATATTCTGTGTCTCCCTCTCTCTCTCTCTCTGCCTCCCCCACTCGCACTCTGTCTCTCAGAAATGAATAAATGTTAAGAAATTAAAAAAAAAAATAGTCACTGCCCAACCAAGGTCATCCAGATTTCCTAGAGTTTTATATTTCTATTATGTCTTCTAGAGTTTTATAATTTTATGTTTTACATTTAGGTAAATGATCTACAGATATTTTGAGTTAATTTTTGTGAAAGCTGTCAAGGTCTTTGTCTGGATTCATATTTTGTATGTGAAATTACAGTTATCCCAGCACCATTTGTTGAAAAACTATCCTTTCTTCATTGAATGGCATTGGTTCCTTTGTCAAAGATCAGTTAACTGTACTTGTATGGGTCTGTATCTGGGCTTGCTCTTCTGTTCCATTGATCCATTCACCTGTGCCTTCACCAGTATCACACTGTCTTGATTACTGTAGCTTTTAGTAAATCTTCAAGTTGGGTGGTGTTAGTCCTCCGACTTTATTCTCCCTCAATATTGTATTGGCTATTCTGGGCTTTTTGCCTTTCCTTGTAAATTTTAGAATCACTTTATCAGTTTCCACTAAATAACTTGCCAGGATTTTGACTGAGATTGTGTTGAATCTGTAGGTCAAGTTGAGAAGAACAGATGTCTTGACAATATTGAGTCTTTCTTTCCATGTATGTGGAATAACTCCATTTATTTAGAAGTTCTTTGATTTCTTTCATTAGTTTTGTAGTTTTCCTTATATGGATCTTGTACATATTTTATTAAGTTTATATCTAAGTACAGTAAAACCTTGGTTTGGAAGCATAATTCGTTCTGGAAACATGCTTGTAATCCAAAGCACTTATATATCAAAGTGAATTTCCCCATAAGAAATAATAGAAACTCAGATGATTCGTTCCACAATCCAAAAATATTCATATAAAAATGATCATAGGGGCGCCTGGGTGGCGCAGTCGGTTAAGCGTCCGACTTCAGCCAGGTCACGATCTCGCGGTCCGTGAGTTCGAGCCCCGCGTCAGGCTCTGGGCTGATGGCTCGGAGCCTGGAGCCTGTTTCCGATTCTGTGTCTCCCTCTCTCTCTGCCCCTCCCCCGTTCATGCAGTGTCTCTCTCTGTCCCAAAAATAAATAAAAACGTTGGAAAAAAACAAAACAAAAAAAAATGATCACAATACTGTAATATCATACAAAATAATAAATAAAATACAATATATAAAGAAAAATAAACAAATTGACCTGCACTTACTTTTGAAAACCTCTGTGGCTGGTGTGAGGGAGACGAGAGAGGAGGGTTATTGTGTAAGACAACTTTTACTATCACTAATGGAACTAATGGAATCACTGCTATTTATTGGCTGAATGGAATCTTTTCTTTTTGTGCAACTTTAACAAGGAACCTATCCAATGACACTTGCTTTTGCTTCTTTTGAGGACAGTGTGACATTGCATTGTCATCGCTTGCATTGCTATAGCCTTATTCAGGCGGTGCATTTCTACAAAATTTTGCACTGTTTCCCACATGTTACACATCTCGCTCATCTCATTAGTAAGTAAGGGATTCCTCTGCCTTTTTCTCCCCCTCTGCAGATGAGATGCAGACGTCGACTTCTTATAAAATCTTGCAATTTCAGCCACTTGCATACCTCATTCGTGCTTCTTGATGATTTGTTTCTTGGCTTTCGCCGCAGTCATCTTCTTCTTACTGCCTTTCTTTTCAACCTTTTCCTGAATGGGAGCCATTGTATACGCTCGCACATATGTTGACTACAGAACAGCATTAATAAACTCTTGTCATATACTGTACTTAATGTAACCGGCAATAAGGCAGCAGAGAAAAGGGTCTCTATCTGCAGGCAGCCTGACCCAGAATGAAGCAAAGCATTCCTAAGCTTACTCTCTGTATGGAAAAGCAAAGGAGTGTCCCTAGGTGCTTTGAAGTGACAAAAAATACACTAGTGCCAGTTGTGGGCATCTTCCAATGTTCTGAAAAGTCCCTGATTTCTGCCTAACACCACGGCCTGAGATTGAGCAACCAAACATGGGAGACACTCATCCACAATGCCACAGAGAGAGGGAGAGAGAGAGAGAGAGAGAGAGAGAGAGAGAGAGAGAGAGAAACCATTGGCTCAGTTGTGATCATGTGATGTTCGGTGTCATGTACTACTTGTATTGGAAGACATCGCTCATTTGTCAAGTTAAAATTTATTAGAAATGTTTGCTTGTCTTGTGGAACACTCGCAGAACAAGTTACTCACAATCCAAGGTTTTATTGTAGTTTCATTTCTTGTCCAATCTGGATGTTATTACCATTATTTTCTACAGTGATTTGAAAATGACTGTGATATGAGAAAAAAAAAAACATGCTTTGGAGTTTCTAATGAAATCATCCTATTATGTAGCTTTTGAAAAGAACAAAAGATGATAATTATGAAATTTATCTCCTTATTATTGAGCTAGTTATGCAATCAGTGAGCTTCTTAGCCACTCCTGTATCTTCTTTAGGGAAATGCCTCTTCAGATTCTTTGCATATTTTCATATTGAATTATTTGTCTGTAAGTCCGTTATCGGATATATAACTTGCACATATTTTCTCCCAGTCTCTGGCTTGTCTTTTCATTTTCTTAATGCCGTCTTTGAAGCTCAAGTTTTTTTTTTCCCTGTTTTTTTTAAGTTTCTTTTTTTTTTTTTTTAAGTTTTTATTCAAATTCCTGGTTAACATACAGTGTGATATTAGTTTCAGGTGTACAATATAGTAATTCACGTCCATACAACACCTGGTGCTCATCACAAGTGCCCTCCTTAATCCCTATCACCTGTTTAACCCATTCCTCCACCCACCTCCCCTCTAGTAACCATCAATTTTTGTTCTTTACTGTTAAGGGTCTATTTCCTGGTCTGCCTCTTTTTCCTTTTTTCCCCTTTGCTCATTTATTTTGTTTCTTAAATTCCCATATGAGTGAGCTCATATGGTATTTGTCTTTCTCTGACTTATTTCACTTAGCATAATACTCTCTAGCTCCATCCATGTCATTGCAAATGGCAAGATTTCGTTCCTTTTCATGGCTGAGGAATATTCTGTTGTCTCTCTCTCTCTTTATATATATGTGTATATATATACATACATACACACACACACACACACACACACACACACACATCACATCTTCCTTATTCATTCATCAGTTGATGGACACTGGGGCTCTTTCCATAATTTGACTATTGTAGATCATGTTACTATAAAATTGGGGTGCATGTATTCCTTTGAATTCATATTTTTGTATTCTTAGCAGTGCAATTGCTGCATCATAGGGTGGTTCTGTTTTTAACTTTTTGAGGAACCTCCATACTATTTTCCAGAGTGGCTGTGCCAGTTTGCATTCCTACCAGGTGCAAGAGGGTTCCCCTTTCTCCACATCCTCACCAGCACCTGTTGTTTCTTGTGTTGTTGATTTTAGCTATTCTGACTGATGTGAGGTGATATCTCATTGTAGTTTTGATTTGTATTACCCTGATGATCAGTGATGTTGAGCATCTTTTCATGTGTCTGTTGGCCCCCTGTTTGTCTTCTTTGGAAAAATGTCTGTGTCTTTTGCTCAGTCTTTTTTTTTAATTTTTTTTTTAACGTTTATTTATTTTTGAGACAGAGAGAGACAGAGCATGAGAATGGGGGAGGGTCAGAGAGAGGGAGACACAGAATCCGAAACAGGCTCCAGGCTCTGGGCTGTCAGCACAGAGCCTGACGCGGGGCTCGAACCCACGGACCGCGAGATCATAACCTGAGCTGAAGTCGGCCGCTCAACCGACTGAGCCAGCCAGGCGCCCCTTTTGCTTATTCTTAAATTGGATTATTTGTTCTTTGGGTATTGAGTTTTAAAAGTTTTTAGTTGTAAGGAAGTTCAGTCTATCAGTTTTTTCTTCTAAAGCTCATGATTTTGAGGTTCCTAAATATTCCCTGAATAACTAAAGGTCATTAAGATTTTTTTCCTATGTTTTTCTCTAGAACTTTTGTTATTTTAGTCCTTATACTTAGGTTTTTGGTCCGTTTGGGGTTAAGTTTTGTGTGTGGTCTGACGTTCAGGTATATGTTAATTCTCCCTCCACTTCCCCCCATGGATGTCCAATTTTTCCAACACTATTTGCTGAAAAGACTATCCTTTCCCTGTTGATTTACCTTAGCATCTTTGTAGAAAATCAGTTGACCATAAATGTAAGAGTTTATCTCAGAACTCTTAATTCTGTTTCTTTGATTATTTATGCCTGTCTTTATGCTAGTACCATATAATACTTGGGTTTTTGCAATGCAGTTTTTCTGTGAAAAACATTTGGTCAAGAAGTAGGGTTAAGTCTCAATGTATCTCTATTTATTTTTGCTGTCGTATCTTTGCTACTTTTCCTCCCTATTCCTGTTTAAGTTACCCTGTTAAAAGTACTAGTCTCTGGTTATTTCTCTTTGGGATAAATGTGGAGATCTGAAATGGTAGAAGAGAATGCAAACCAACTTAGATGGATTTTCTAGATAACTATATGATATGCATTACTTTAAATAAAGAAATGCTTTGTTTTTCATAAAGATGGTAAGCATTCTAATGCTCCTTATCCATTAGAATAAAACAGATTAAAATTTTCCATTACTTCCAATAACTATTGACTGAAGTATTTACAAGTTTGGTATATTATCTCAAGAATTTCAAGAATTTCCATTAATGATTCTATGAATTGGGTCTTTTTTACATACAATGATAAAATTCACAAAACTATTTTACTAAAAGAAAATCTATGAATTACAGTGTTTTGGGTTTTGAGGGGAGCCTGGGTGGCTTAGTTGGTTAAGCATCTGACTTCAGTCCAGGTCGTGATCTCACGGTTCCTGAGTTTGAGCCCCGCATCAGGCTCTGCGCTGACAGCTCAGAGCCTAGAGTCTGCTGCTTTGAATTCTGCGTCTCCCTCCCTGTCTCTCTTTCTGCCCCTCCCCGATTGTACTCTGTCTCTCTGTCTCTTTCTCAAAAATAAGCAAACATTAAAAAAAAAATGTTTTGGGTTTTGGGAATATAGTATGATTTTATATGTTTCATAAAAATTGGACATTTTTCATTGTATAATTAAAATGCCATCTGTATTTTAATATTTACCTGTGCTATTTCTATCTTTGTGTTAGTATAGTTCTCAAAAAGCAAGCATGCAAGACATTAAAATAATTGTATTGGAAATATGAAGACTGAAAATTTATGTCTCTTCCTTAATTACAACTCTATAAAAATTGTGAATGCGTATGATTGAGAAGGGAAAAAAAAGTCAGTGTTTTTTTTTTTATGGTATTTGGATTCTAGTTGATCATTTTCTTTTATTTTGTTGTCTCATAAAGTTACAATTTTGTTTGGGGAATGACTTATTTGTAATGTGAAAAAATATAAGATTTTGGTGTTGGCGAAATTCAGAGACATTTCCTTTTTCTGACATAAAGCTAAAAGCTGACTTCTGCCACGTTAATCGGGTATCAAAATCAAAATTAGATTTAGAGTAAGTTTTTTCCAGTTCCATTAGTAAGTCAAGCCATGCTTCCCGGTTTATGGAAGGCTCAGTTCAGGATGGCTTCTCTGCTTCCTGCTCTTTCTTTGCAATCTTCTTATTTCAACCTGGGTAGACCAAGCTGGTGGTAATTGACATGTTTCCTACCTCCCTCTGTGCTTTCCATGGCAGTCCTTTGGCCGAGAATGTCACTGCGTAGAAGTGCATCCGTAGAGCAGTGTGGAATTATTCTTTCTGTTATTCATTTAAAAGAAAAAAACCACAAGTAACCTTTGCTTATAACTGCAGGGCCTGGGAAGTGGGCATCCTGGTTCTGTTTGTCCTGCTTGCTATTCCTTTAAATCTTTTCTTTCTCTTTGGTGCCTTTAAAAAATCTTTACGACCTATTTGCAGAATGATGAATTGACCCTGTGAGGATTGTAGTATGTAAGATGTTCTAGGGAAATACGGTTTTGGTCTTGTTTTTCTTAGGGAGCTGAAGCAAAATGTGGCTGGGTGATAGTAACTTCTTAACTGCCCTTTCTTTTATAGAGAGCCTTGTGCTGACTGATGTTTGGGGTTCAGAATGATTGATACACCAAAGTTTGAGTTGTGGTATAATTACATCTGTGAAGGCTCTAGCCTATTTATAATCATTTGGTTGCAGATGAAGCAAAATCAGATCAATTTTGTCACGTTCAGTGAACCAACACTAGTCCTACTCAGTGAACCAGTACAAGAATGAACAGAACTTGCTTTCATTAGGAGAAACCATGTTTTTGTGTAAATCTATAATGGGGATGTTTATGATAAATATGTTAATAGAGTTTGACATATTACATCTTTTTATTTTTTTCTTTATAGTTTTTATGTTAAATAATCTGTGAATTATTAGGCTTCCTTTGAAAGCCTTCAGAGATACCATATTTGAATGACATGTAGTCAATTGTTATTTATTTTAATGTAATTACTAATATAAGAACAAACAGTAGTTTCTCAGTCCTCTATTGACCTGTAACGAATAAAACATTTAATTTGATTATACTGTCCGAAAAAGATCTGTATTCATGACATGATAATTCTGTTCATAACTTCTGAAATTTCCAAATTGATTATTATCTGCTCAAATAAGAATTGATTTGCCACTTCATTCATAAACAAAAATAGTCTACTGGATGTTCTCACATAGACAGTATCCAAGCCAGTAATTTATTTAAAAAATGAATATCAACATCAGTCTAGCTTACATTAGGAAATTGTTCTGTGTAATTTGCTAGTGTACCCTTTTTACGAATTAAAGAAAATGATTTTTCCTGCAATCATCATGCAGCTGAGGCCCTTTGAGGACAAATTTTAGAATCTTGGTAACTATTCTGTGCTTGGTTTCATAAGGGTGGTTCTTTTGAAGACTTAAGTTTGCAGATAGTTTGTTAATGCTGTGGTTCATTTCTGGCGTCTGGTTAAAGTGTAAGAGTGCCTAGGAAAGTAAGAGGCTAACTAGTGATTTTTACCAAAGACTCCTCTCAGAAATAAAAAGTCAAGAGTTCCAACCATGACATTGGGTCCTCAATGGCTCTAAAATTGGGTTAAAAATGACTGCTGCTCTTGAGCATTAATCTATGAGTAATGAGAGATGCTGAATTAATTTTACTTAGTTCAGAACAATTCAGTTAAATTCCAAGTAAACTTGTTAAAAGTATCCTGTATGGAAGGTTACTTTGGCAGTTGCTGGAGGGAATAAAATGAAATATCCTGGGGGAAAGACAGCCAGAATAGAAGCCCTTCTGGGAGAGCTAACATTTTATTGAGCGAGTCCAGTATGCTAAGTACTTAAGCACTTTCTCAGCTTTTGTTGGGTGGGGTGGGAGATTTCATTTGATCCTCACAACATTCCTATGACAGAGATGCAGTATTACTCTATTTTATAGATAAAGAAGCTCACAGTCCATAAGATCAAATGATTTTATCCAAGTCTCACACGTTCTAATTTAAATTTGAATATGAATTTTTTTCTCAAACTCCATTCTCTACGTGTATAAATGAAAGCACTGCCTAGAAAGTGATTGACCTATGGAAAACTTTCTTTATTATGTCTCTTTCTTTATGCATCTTTCATAATTTTTATAATTAGTGAGATAATAAAAGATGAACTAGATGAATAGAATGTTTTAGAATTTCCAAGGAGAGAGTGGTTAATATAGATGTAGATGAATTTGGAAAAGTAGTATTTTGTTGTTTTTGATGAATGAGGCGGTAGGAAGTTGTCAGTAGATAGGCGTTTGCAAGCCTTTTTATCTGAGGAAAATATTTAATCAGACTCTTGGAGGCAGAAATAAAAATGCAGGGCATGTTTGGGAAGTCCTAGGTTTTATAGCCAAGGGGTGTGGCCCACCCACACACTTTGTCAACTCTTTGTGAATTACCCAGGGGTATCTGATTGTGAGGAGAATCAGATACTCCCCGGCAGCTACTTAGAAAAGGAAGAAATAAGGTAAGCCTTGGACATTCCTAACTATCCTGCATCCCCATTCTGCACTCATTGTTTGAGGACTTCCAGCTTCTTTGTGCTATCATGGGAGCTCCCTAGATTTTGACCATGATGAGGGACCAAGTTGTTCAACTCTAGATGGTTTGAGGCTCTGGTCTATCTACTGCTTTCTTAGTATTTTCAACTGCTAGTATTCATGGTTAAGTACTGCTATGGTCTAAATGAAGTGTGTCCCTCCAAAATGCACATGTCGCAATCCTAACTCCCAAAGATGATGGTATGAAGAGATGGAGAGATTGGGAGGTACTTAAGTCATTAAGTGTTTAACAGAAGAGATTCCCGAGGGATGCCTAGCTCTTTTGATCATGTGAAGACACAGTGAGAAGGCCAGCTATGAAGCAGGAAGAAGGCCCTCACTAGAAGGTGACGATGCTGACACTTTGTTCTAGGACTTCCCAGCCTCCAGAACTGTGGGAAATAAATTTCTATTATTTGCAAGCCATCGGTCTGTCATATTTTGTTATAGAAGCCCAAAAGGACTAAGACAAGTACTTATGAGATGTTAATCCCCACCCCCAGCCCCTTTCTTTTCCTGAGGTTGTGTCTTAGACAAAGAATGTAGAAAGAAGTAAACAGTCAGCCACACAGAACCCTTTACAAAGCTGTGATTGCCAACCTTTGCCTTTGCTGTAAGATGTTTCTGGTTTGGTTCACGTAGTTTGAGTCATCTGGGAGAGCTTGGCTAGGTCTGCAATGGGGTGTCTGTCTGATCTGTGATACAGCTGGAGACAAAGCAGGTTAGTTTTGATGTCCATAACACATACAGAAAAGGGACTGCTGCTTGAGATTAAATTATCCTCTAAAATAGACACCAGTGAAGAGCAATTTGGCAATATATTTCAAAATGTAAAATCACCAGCAGTTTCATAAATAGGCTCACTTAAAACCGTGCCAGGATATTTGTACAAGTTGCATTACAGCATGTTTGTAAAGAGTGAATTAGCTCTGTGTGTGTGTGTGCTGATTTGAAATTATATATGCAATGTAATATATAATACACACACACGTATGTTCATGTATCTATAGAAAATGAAAAAATGTTTTGTAGAATCATATAAATACCATTGTCTTTTGTATAAATCTTCTTAAAAAGATATATATGCTGGTATGCATACTTTTTCTCTAAAAAGATGTGAAAGTTAATACACTGGAAAATTTTTCTTTTTCTTTTCTGTGTTATTTGAGTTTCAAACCATGCTCATTTATTCATTTTCTTTCCTTTTAAAAAAAGAATTGGGAGCTAACTGGGCAGTATGATCATGGACCATTTTTCGACATTGTGTTTTAATGCGGTTTATAAAACCCTACTAAATGTTTTTAAAAACATTAAATTTTTCTCTAATATTCATTTGCCAGACTTTCTTGTCCTCTTTGCATGCAGAAGAAGGGGGTGGTCTTTGTGGGAAGGGTGGTAAAGTATGTGCTAAGCCAGCAAACATTCCCTTGAAAGCTTATTAGTTAAAACACTGGGTTGAGCAAGAGGAAGGAAAAAGATATTTACCAAATGTGATTTGAAGGACAAAGAATCCCATCTTGCTGGAGTGTGTCTGAAAGTGTACCTTTATGCTCAGTTTGTTTGCTTTAAATATGGGCTTTGGACTGAACTGTATTTGCTTTTCAGACCACAAGGCTGGAGGTGGTCATGAAAGTCTCCAAAATCTGATTGCTAATCAGGAAAGCTGTTTGCTAAGAAAGGCCTGCTTGCTTAGACTAGCAGTAATGACTGATGCACAGATAAAGCCAGTGTGCCTTTTAAATATCTTTGGATTTCTGTTTCCAGATTTGCTTTTCTCTTAATTAAAAGCCCTAGACATGGGTGATAGGTCAAAGGAGATGACTCCCCTAAACTCTTCCAATAACAATTACTGCTTAAGTCTTCAACTCTTGATAGGCTTGTCTGAAAACTTTACCTCCTGTGATCTCAGTTTGTTGAAATTTAATAATAATTAGGAAATAACAATTTTCTTTTTAGAAAGTAGGCACTGGTGGTCTGGAGAATAAGCCCATGTATTACCCCTTATCTATACATATTTCAATCTCTAACACCTGATGTTTTATTTTAGAAAATCAACAAAGCCATATATTTTTTTCTAGGTTCAAAAGAATTTTAGCAACTGCTTTTTTCCTAAAATGGTTTGATGAATAGCTCATCAAAATCAATAATATTTATTTTTATCTTGTCTTCCTTTCTTTCTGTATAGTTTATGTACTGATGATAGCTGACCCTCTTGAGCTGAGTCATGTCAAGAAATATAATCCCCATGTTTCAAGGTACTTCACCCATAGTGTAAGAGTTATAATCTATTAGGGAGATTCAAGGGACCATTTCCGAAATACATATATATGTATATATTTGTTTATGTATGTGTGTAATTGATTATGTTTACAAATTAGAGAAGTCTGAATCAATACCATTGACACTGGATATCATGAAAGAGAAAACCCAATATTACCTTCAATGAATACTTAGTTCCCATAAGAACCTGATAATTTTAAAACTCAAAGTAACCAGTGCCTAAATATAGGGATTACAAACTCAAATACCTACCAGGACCTGAGAGAAGAGTAAGCAAGTGAACTGGGGTATAAAGCGGGGGGAAAAAAGGGGACAATTGCTACTTAGCTGTTCAAGAATGAGAGTCCAGTGTTGCCTGACCTTCCAGTATTTCAAGAGAAAGCAGAGATTTGAGTTTTAATGTGACTGCTCCCAGTTTTTCAGTGTTGAAATTGCATTTATAGTAATTAAAACATATTCTTTCATTCTTTGCTATGACCTTCTTTTCAGCCCCTATTATAATTGCTTTCTATACATTAGTTGGCATGGGGCTGAGAAGTGGATGGCGTGGCTCTTGCTTTTTAGGGCTCTTGCTTTCTAGTCCAGCTGGGCCAGTTTGATGTGGAACAGTTGGTACAGGTGGTAAAGGCCACAGGAACCCTGAGGGAGTAGGAATCAGTATGAGCTGGACCATCTTGGGAAGACATCTTAAAGGAGGTGGCATCTCCAGTGAACCTTCAAGGGCCCGGGTCATAAGATTTAGGGCAGTTGGAGAGGGGAAGGAAGGGTGGATGGAGACCCCAGAAGGAGTGATGGAGGGTGTATGAGGTCTCGGGGCAGGTGTAGGCAGGCAAGGAGGTGGGCTTGGTGGAGGGATTTGGAGCAGGTCTGTGCTCTGGAAAGGGACTCACGGGGAGCAAGTGATGCTATGATGGGAGAGTGTTCTGAACACCAGTCCTGCTGCGGTTTGTAGAATGAAGAGAGATGCAAGCACTGGGGACGGGAGGAGCAACTTCCAGTTTCCCAGCCATCTAGGAATGAGGAGAAGGGTCTGGGCTGGGGCTTAGTTATTATCAATGAAAAGGAAGAAATGTAGACCTGTGTCCAGGTCCAATCCATCAGAAAACCTTATTGACTTGGCCTTCAGAACATACCCATTGTTGCCACCTTGACCCAAGCCACCATTCTGTCTTGTCTGGATTATTCCGGGGACCTCCCAGCTGCTTTCCTTCATTCTGTCCTTGCTTCACTGTGCTGTGTTCTCAATAGAGTGATCCTGTTAACCCTCATGTCACACCGTGGTACTCTTCTGCTCAAAACTTGCTATATTTCTGTCTTCACAGTAAAAAAATGAAGTCCTTCTAATTACTTGGAAGGGTCCATATGATACCCCTTCCTTTCCTCTCTGACCTCATCTGCTCATATCCTCCCCCAGCTAACTCTACTCCAGCCATTCTAGCCTTTGAACGGACTGGGCATGTTTCCGCCTCAGGGCCTTTACACCTGCTGTTTCTTCTTCCCGTGTGCTCTTCCCCAGATATTCGCATGGCTAACTTCCTCTCTGGTTTAGATCTTTGCTCAAATGTTACTGTATCAGTGAAACCTATTCTACCACTCTGATTGATGCATTGACAATTACAAACTCTCCTGCCATCTTCACAAATCCCTCTTCTCCTTCTTTATTTTTATCCTATAGAACTTACCCCTTTTTGACACACTGAAGACTTTACTTATGTTTTAAGTAATTATCTCCCTCTCCTCTCTATAATGTAAATTTCAAGAGGAATTTATGCAAATATAAATTCATAAATATAAATTCCAAAAGGCAGGGTTTTATTAAATTTTTTTATTTTTAATTTTTTTAACGTTTGTTTATTTTTGAGAGAGACAGAGTACAAGTGAGGGAGGGGCAGAGAGAGCGAGAGAGAGAGAGAGAGAGAGAGAGAGAGAGAGAGACACAGACAGAATCTGAAGCAGGCTCCAGGCTCTGAGCTGTCAGCACAGAGCCGGATGCAGGGCTCAAACTCATGAACCGTGAGATCATGACCTGAGCTGAAGTTGGACGCTTAACTGACTGAGCCACCCAGGCGCCCCAGCAGGGATTTTTTTTTAAATTTGTGGTCACTGATCCATTGCCATCATCTAGAATAGTGCCACGTGGGGAGTGGGTGCTTGATAAAGGGAGCTGGGGCTTGTGAGTACGTGGTGATAATGGTGGAGAGGCAGGTGGAGGAGACAGGGTTAGAAATAGCCATCAGAGACCCCAGGAGGGATGTGAAGGAGAATGGAAGATATAAAATAGCTCATAAGTTTTGTCTTTGGTAAGCAGGGGGTGCTGGAGATACTGGTACCCCAGTTTGGAAAGTTGGTAGGGAAAATGTGTTTGTAGGACAGTAGAGGAAGTGATGTATGTATCTTATCAGAATGTCAGTACCATGAGGGCAGGGATTTTATTTAACATCTGCCTCCACCTCCAGCATGCTGCCTGCTATGGCATGACAATCTCGGTAATGTTTATGGAATTAATGAGTAACGTAGTCAAACATGAAGGACCAAGGTGGGTCTGAGGTCATAAATTGTTAGAACGCTTAAATTGAGATTGAAATCATATAAATGATACTGTTTTTGGTATGTCTTTTTAAAAAGGCTTTGGTGATCATTTAGATACAGGACTTTATTACACGTTGCTGATGATATTCTTGGCCATGCACCTGGTTTGAATAGAAGTCTTGATGTCAGAGTTATTTCTTTAAACCCATTTTGATATCAGTAGCAGGCAGTACAGATTAACACAGCAATAGGTAATCCTTCGTGCAAAGACATGAATGCCTACGTGAAAAGGCACACATGAAATGAGTGAAAATGTATTTTTTTACACTTGCCTTTATGACGGATGTCAAGTGAAAGTCCTGATTTTTCCACGTTTGGATCTTTGCTGCAGTGCAAGTTGCTTAGAAAACGTGGACTAGCAGCTGGTGCTTAGAAATCTTTTGTATATACCCCCCTGCCCCCAAAGACTTGACTATTGGATATGGTATATAATGAAGTTTTCATAAAGGCATTAAAAGTGATAGGTTGCTTTTTTTTTTGATAATCAAGATCAGAATGGTGTTGGGACATTGTTGAATGTAATAGTCCTTCATTAAAAAAGGAAGGTAATTTTCCTTTTTTTTTTTTTAAGTTTATTTATTTTGAGAGAGAGAGAGAGAGAGATCAGGGGAGGGGCAGAGAGAGAGGGAGACAGAGAGAATCCCAAGCAGGCTCCACGCTGCCAGCACAGAGCCTGATGTGGGGCTTGAACCCACAAGCTCTGAGATCACAACCTGAGCTGAAGTCAGATGCTTAACCAACTGAGCCACCCAGGCGCCCGGAAGGTAGTTAATTTTCAAAAGAAGTGAGAATTACCTGTTTATTAAGTCTAGCCTCTGGCACTGGTAAGAATAAATGGACATGGAGCTTGGCCATGGCAGTGGTTCCAGCAGGGTAGAGGGCTGAGTTGTGTCCCCTGAAAATTCTTATGTGGGAGTCCTAACCCTCAGTGCCTTAGAATGTGACTGTGTTTTGGCAATAGGACCTTTAAAGAGGCAGTCAAGTTCAGATGAGGTCATTTAGGTGGACCTTAACCCCTATGACTGTCCTTATAAGATGAGGAAATTTGGATTCATATATACAGTGGGAAGACCAGGTGAAGACACAGCAAGAAGGCACCATCCGTAAGCCAAGGAGAGCGGCCTCAGAAAAAGAAACCAACTCTGCCAAACCTTGATATTGACACTGTCTCAGACTTCGAAATCTCCACCTTTAAGCCACACGGTGTGTGGTAGTTCATTAGGGCAGCGCTAGCAAAGCAGCACGAGCGACGCCAAGGCTGTTCCAGGCGACTTCTCCTATCACCTGGCGTCAGCATCCCCGGCTCCCCGGGTGTGTGGAAGAGGGCGATTTGGCGGTGCCCTGGGTATTCCCAAAAGAATGTCTATCTGAACGCCCGCCGGGTTGCCGGGCAAGGACAGTGGCGATTCCTTGGCGTATCCATTCATTTCTGCCCATTTTTGTTTGGAGCTGCCTGCCCTGTCAGCATTCTCATTTCCCTCCGAAACCGAATTAAGAGTGTGAGATGAAGCGGAGGCGCTGCTCTTACAACTTTCTGTGGTTCGATGTATCAGCTTTCATTTATGTGGAGAGTCCCCAGCTCAGCGGAATGGAGGCAACTCCCACGGAGACGGGGCGGCTCTGCGGACGGCTGTCTTTGGTGAGAATTGGACCACGTACGTGAGATGCCGGGGTTTCAAGCCACGTCTGCTTTCTCGGGAGACTGTCCCTGGCAGCTTGGAATTTAACTGAAGCTTAATTTAATCCCTGGTTTTCACAGTAAATCTGTGGGCCGTGTTACTTACAGTATGAGTTGGAAAACAAATGCTTCAAGAAGCAGAGCACTAGAGGTCTTTCAAAGAACCGTACGATTTTTCGCGTCGCGTTTCAGTAGATGTGTTTTCAAACAGGGCAGGTGGGGTCTGTAATTAATTAGGTGATAATGAGTTTTGGTTTTGTGCCACGTCTCCTAGGCTTGGAGAAGATGAGGGGTGTTAAATGTTGAGAACTTTCCTTTTGAATTCTGTCTTGATCAGGTTTCTGGGACACCCAACATCAGGATATTTAAAATATCTGGAGATTTGAAGTGAAGTGTACCTGTTCTCTACTGTGTATCTAGGGTCAGATAGACATGTTTGATGTTAAAACTACACCGCCTTCCTGTGTTTGGTTGACTCTTCTAAGTGATAGCGTGAAGAGTGCTTCTTCAAATTCCGTATTGTCATATGTTGCTATTACATAAGAGATGAGACTGTTGAGATAATTGAGTGAAATTGAAAATCCTCTGCGTCAGGGATGCCTGGGTGGCTCAGTCGATTGAGCGTCTGACTCTTGATTTCGGTGCAGGTCATGATCTTGGAATCTCAAACAGACTCCTCTCTGTCAGTGTGGAGCCAGATGCAGGGCTCGAACTCACCAACCATGAGATTATGACTTGAGCTGAAATCACGAGTCTGCCGTTTAACTGACTGAGCCACCCAGGTGCCCCTGTTTTTAATCTTTTTTATTATTTTTTTTATCTCTTTAAAAACTTAAAAAAAATGTTTATTTATTTTTGAAGAAGACAGAGCATGAGTGGGGGAGGGGCAGAGAAAGAGGAAGACACAGAATCCAAAGCAGGCTCCAGGCTCCAGGCTCTGAGCTGTTAGCACAGAGCCAATGCGGGGCTCGAACCCATGAGCTGTGAGATCATGATCTGAGCCAAAGTCGGATGCTTTGCCAACTGAGCCACCCAGGTGCCTCTCTTTAAAAACTTTTAATTGACTATGTTTTGTGTGTGTGTGTGTGTGTGTGTGTGTGTGTGTGTGTGTGTGTGTGTGTGTGTGTGTGTGTTTAAGTTTTTATTTTAATTCCAGTTAGTTAACATACAGTGTTATTAGTTTCAGGTGTTGAAATAACATGTTTTAGTCATGCCATCTTCCGGCCTGGCCTTTTCAGCAAATTAGGGTCATCTGTCCCCACGAGCCACAAAATTGTAGCAGCACCTGCAATCCAAATAGTTCTCATTCCAGGGCCCACACAACAGGGTGTGTTTGAAAGTATTTGAAAGCAGAGTGTAAGCAACACATTATGCACTTTGTCATAAAACATTACATAGACTCTGCCTTGCCCCAAAGCCCAGGAAACCACCCTCTTCTTTTTATCCTAAGGTTTTGTTACAGTTCCCCTTACTATAAAAGAAGAAGCCAGATGAGATTTCTGTACTAGGATGGAATATGAAAACTCTTAGTTGAGGAAAAAAAGGCTAACATAGCTTGTGCCTAAAGATGACTAAAATCCGGGTAGAAGAACAGTCCTAGAAGAGTGAATTAGTAATGTTTATTCACCCAACTGTTTATCCAGCTTATTATTCTTTAACAAATGTGGTTGTTCTATGCTTAATTAATTGTAGAATATCCGACAGATTCATAGTTCAGAATGTTTTTTATCGGTAGAAGAAAGCCTCCCTCAAGAATGTTTTAAATGAGGGATCAGCAAACTACATACAGCTCGGGGGCCAGATCTGGCCTCCTGCCTGCTTTGACATGGCTCATGAGCCTAGAAGAGTTTTCACATGTTTAAATGAAAAAGAAATTAAGAATAATATTTTGTGATACCTGAAAATTATACAAAATTCCTCTTTCATTGTCCATGATTAAAGTGTTATTAGAACACAGCTGTGCTTATTCATTTATGTACAGTGTCCAGCTGCTAGCATGCTGTGACAGCAGAGCTGAGTGATTGTGACAGAGATTCTGTGGCCTGCAAAGTGTAAGTTATTTACTGTGTGGTCCTTTATAGAAAATCTTTGTTGCCCTGATTTAAACAGTTTCAATTTATTCGTATTTTTTATTGTCTACTGTGTACTCAGTGGGTTTTGCTGTGCATGGTGGAAAACCTCACATAGGATGGCAGGTTATTCCATAAACTCATCTTTTCATTTATTCAGAATCCCTTCTGTAGTATCTTTGAAAGGTGGCCACTGGACATCTTACTGCAGTCAGTAAGAAAGCAGACTGGCAGTTAAAAATTTTCTTTTCCTGGCCAAATCACTCATTTAGTCAACATGTATACACTGAGTGCTGACTGTGTGTCACCCCCTGTTCGAGGCAGGCAGCAGGAGCAGTAATCCTAACAGACAGGGTCCCCCTCTCTGGGACCATGCTTTCTCATAGGAGGAGATGGACCATGAGCAAATAATATGTATTAGATCTGGGTAATAAGCACAAGAAAGATGAATCAAAGAGAGAGAGAGAGAGAGAGCTGGAGGCAAGAGAGGGCTGCTCTAGAGATGGTGATGGGCAAAGCCCTGTGGGGCAGTTATAGGTGAGCAGGAATCAGTGACATGTGGTGACATGAAGACCCAGGAGGTGGCATTCTAGGTGGAGGGAACTGTAAGGGCAAAGGCCCTCAGCTGGGAGCAGACTTGGCATGTTCAAGAAACAGCAAAGCTGCCCTTAGGGCTGGAGCAGAGTGAACAAAGGAAGAGTGAAGCAAAAAAACAAACAAACAGGGGCGCCTGGGTGGCGCAGTCGGTTAAGCGTCCGACTTCAGCCAGGTCACGATCTCGCAGTCCGGGAGTTCGAGCCCCGCGTCAGGCTCTGGGCTGATGGCTCGGAGCCTGGAGCCTGTTTCCAATTCTGTATCTCCCTCTCTCTCTGCCCCTCCCCCGTTCATGCTCTGTCTCTCTCTGTCGCAAAAATAAATAAACGTTGAAAAAAAAAATTAAAAAAAACAAACAAACAAACAAACAAACAAAAAAAACGGGGTTGGAGGGAGGGGTAGGGTACGAAGGGTGCTGCAGGGCAGAATGAGGACTGAAAATACTCAATTCTAAGAGAGATGACAGGGTTTTGAGCAGAGACCTAACTTGATCTGACTTATGTTTTTGAAAGGATCACTTAAACAAGTGGGACCACATCAAACTAAAAAGCTTCTGCCCAGCAAAGGAGAACCATCAACAAAATGAAGAGGCAACCTACTGAAAGGGAGAAAATATTTTCAAATCATGTATCTGATACGGGTTAATGTCCAAAGTATATAAAGAACTTCTCTAAATCAATAGCCCTCAAACCAAACAATCCAACTGAAAAATGGACAGAGGAACTGGATAGATGTTTTCCCAAAGAGGACATACAGATGGCCAATAGGTACATGAAAAGATACTCAACATCACTCATCATCAGGGAAATGCAAATCGAAACCACAATGAGATATCACACCTGTTATCAAAAAGACAAAGATAATAAATGCTGGCCAGGGAGTGGAGAAAAGAGAGCCCTTATGCACTGTTTGTGGGAATGTAAATTGATGCAGCCCCTAGGGACCACACTGTGGAGATTCCTCAAAAAATTAAAAATAGAAATGCCACCATATGATCCAGTAACCTCACCTCTTGGGTATATATCTAAAGGAAAGATCTTGAAGAGATAGGTGCACTGCAGTATTGATTGTGGCATTATACATGGTAATCAAGAAATGGGAACAACCTAAGTGTCTGTTGATGGATGAATGGATGAAGAAGAGGTGGTCTCTCTATATGCAATGGGATATTATTCAGCCATGAGAAAGAAGGAAATCCTGTCATTTGCAACATGGATAGACCTTGAGGGCATGATGCTTAGTGAAATAAGTCCAACAGAGAAGCACATATACTACGTAGTATCACTTATATAGAATCTGTTTGTTTATTTAAATTTTATTTTTTTAAATTTACATCCAAATTAGTTAGCATATAGTGCAACAATGATTTCAGGAGTAGATTCCTTAATGCTCCATACCCATCTAGCCCATCCCCCCTCCCACAACTCCTCTGGTAACCCTCTGTTCTCCATATTTAAGAGTCTCTTATGTTTTGTCCCCCTCCCTGTTGTTATATTATTTTTATTTCCCTTCCCTTATGTTCATCTGTTTTGTCTCTTAAAGTCCTCATATGAGTAAAGTCATATGATATTTGTCTTTCTCTGACTAATTTCACTTAGCAGAATACCCTCTAGTTCCATCCACATAGTTGCAAATGGCAAGATTTCGTTCTTTTTGATTGCCGAGTAATACTCCATTGTATATATATACCACGTCTTCTTTATCCGTTCATCCATCGATGCACATTTGGGCTCTTTCCATACTTTGGCTATTGTTGATAGTGCTGCTATAAACATGGGGGTGCATGTGTCCCTTCGAAACAGCACACCTATGTGTCGTGGATAAATGCCTAGTAGTGCAATTGCTGGGTCGTAGGGTAGTTCTGTTTTTAGTTTTTTGAGGAACCTCCATACTGTTTTCCAGAGTGGCTGCACCACCTTGCCTTGCCACCAACAATGCAAAAGAGATCCTCTTTCTCCACATCCTCGCCAACATCTGTTGTTGCTTGAGTTGTTAATGTTAGCCATTCTGACAGGTGTAAGGTGGTATCTCATTGTGGTTTTGATTTGTATTTCCCTGATGATGAGTGAAGTTGAGCATTTTTTCATGTGTTGGTTGGCCATCTGGATGTCTTCCTTGGAGAAGTGTCTATTCATGTCTTTTGCCCATTTCTTCACTGGATTATTTGTTTTTTGAGTGTTGAGTTTGAGAAGTTCTTTATAGATTTTGGGTACTAACCCTTTATCTGATATGTCGTTTGCAAATATCTTCTCCCATTCCTGTTGGTTGCCTTTTAGTTTGGTGATTGTTTCCTTTGCTGTGCAGAAGCTTTTTCTTTTGATGAGGTCCCAATAGTTCATTTTTGCTTTTGTGCCCTATATAGAATCTGTCTTTTTTTAAAAAGTGAAACTCAGGAACAGTGAGTAGAAAAGTGGTTGCTGGGAGTAGGGGGTGAGGAAGATAGGGAGAGATTGGTAAAAGGGTACAAACTTTCAGCTATAAGATGAATAAGGTATGAGGATCTATGGTCAAATAAATAAATGTCAGGTGATGAAATGTGGTGATTAACTAGATGCGGGGAATCCTTTCACTATGAATACATACACCAAATCCCCACGATGTACACTTTAAATATCTTACAATTTTATGTGTCAGCTATACCTCAATAGGGCTGAAAAAAGGAATCACTTAAGCTTCAAGTATATCTCATGTACTGTGTAGTTTATTGCTCATGATACAATTTGGGGATTTAAAAACAAAAACCATGTCAGTACCAAAACAGCAGCCAAACAATTAGCTTTAAAAGGTCCTGAAATATTGTAGAGTGATGACTCTGACATAATTTATGTAAAGCTGTCATAAAAGCAGGAGGAGAGCAGTGGTAATTACAGGCCACTGTCTTGTTAGGTGAGTATTCAAAGGTTTTAGGCCTCCATACCAGTCTAGGTCCCAGTGGGAAACAGGTGGCACATTCAGATGTGCTTGGGCAGGTGTAGGGGAATACATAGGAGATAGTATAGTGCCCTGGGGATAATAGCCAAACTCCTCCCACTCGGGGCCTGAGCAGGAGAAGGGGGGGCAATTACAGGGTGACAGAGAGCTCTGTGTAGTGGGCCACCCGACAGCACCTGTGACCTGAAGGGACCCTGCAGGGAGGGAATCATTCTTCCTTCTGCTCTTCTGTGGGTACCTCTCCATTGGGCAAACCCAACCAGGAGCCAGAGGGTAAGGGAAGATGTTGTTAAATGGGTCGACATCCTGGAGCAAAAAAAGGAGTGGAAAACAAAGGAAGGAGTGGAATCTTAGGTTTTGGGAGACACCTAAGATGCTTTTCATGAGTTCCAGCTCTCTTCCACTTGCCCTCCCCGACCCTAACCCCACCCAGACACACCACAGATGAGCATGCAAATGTGTACACACACACATACACATTCCTAAGCCCCCTCTGGTATTCTGTGATCACTTCTCTGAGGAGGGCAGAGAAGCAATTCATTAACTGAAGTTTGAGGACACTTCTATTTCTGTGGTGTTTGGGTCTACAGTATATGCCATTGGATTTGGGAAGGGTTTGCATAATTCTTTCAGTCCTGATAAAAATTCAAAGCACATGTGTTACTGATGGTAGTATTAAACATTTTATTCTTTAAAAGTCTCTTTTATAGTTGGACACAGAAGGAAAAATACTGAGGCAGAAACTCAAAACCCTTGTGAGCTATATTCAATTTTGGTTATTCTGGTTGAAAACAAACAAAGCAAGCATTGAATTTTAGCCTCTTTGATCCAGATGGTTTTAGTTTTCTACCGTTGGACATATTAAAACTTTGAAGACACAGAAGTACCATTCAGTAAACTGCTTCTTTCAGCAACTTCTGTGATGTCCTGGTGCACTGGAAAGCCTTGGGTTTCCTTTCAGGCAGGAACAGTTAACTCTGAATTAGTCACTCTGTGTGCGAAGTCAGGGGCTTTTTATTTCATGCCAGGGGGCAGAGAAGAATTTTTTTTAACAATTTGATCTTATAAAAATATTTGCCTTCTCATTTGATTTAGGTTCTGAGAATCAAAGATTCTAATAACAAAATGGCCAATATGGCCAACAAGTCTATCGGAAGACAGATACGCACAAGCCAATTTTAGGTGTTATTTCCTGTAATAGGAACTCAAGCTATATAGATGGTGAAATGACTTTTCCTCTTCCCCTTTTCTGAAATCTGGATGAAAACTGAGACCTGTGGCACGTTCCTGAATAAATATTCTAGGTCCTAAATTGGAAGCCCAGTTGAGGACTTGTGGGGAAAACAAAACTCTGTTTTCTGTTTATGGTTATCAGCCATGTTGTAAAACATAAATATAATTTAGTTTGCTTTACGGCCAAGGAAAAAAATCATCTTGAACTTCCCATTGGTTGTCAAGAACCAGAACAGAGTATGTTTTTGTTTCATGGCTTTTTGCCCATGGGTAAGCTTTGCAGCAGAGACTCATTCACGTTTGGTCATGGGCCATTGGATTTGGGGAGCACCCACTGTGTGAGGCATTGTGTTAACATTTGGGGGTGGTAAGCATGAGTGAGGCAGTGCCCTAGTCCTGAGTCGGTTTATATAATTCTGCTGGGAGATTGGATGCATGAACAGATGCATGGCCTGCAGAGAAAGAGAGACTGCCTCCAGAGATGAGGGGAGTACTGTGGAAAATTACAAGGTAGGAGAGCTCCTGTCTCTCTGGCTGGAGAGAGCAAAAACACAGCTGGCCCTGAGCCAGGCCTTGAAGGATCCCGAGTGGAACAAATCAGCAGTGGTGGATTTGAATGAGTTCTGACTTCAATTATAAGCTTCGATTGTCCTCATCTATGAAATGGTGATCTCTTTACCACCCATATGACAGTACTTTTAGGAGACTAAATTACAAAATGCACTGCAAAGAGTAAAATACTGTTAATGCTGTTACTTACTGTTGTGGTTAATATTATCAAATGGTGTCTGTTAAACATTTACATGTCTGTGATGGTCTACTGTAGTTTTCCAGGAGCGTGATCTAACAGAGTTATTGTTACTCATGGTGACTTATTACGCTAGCTCTGCATAGGAAGGTCTTTATATGTGGGAGTCTAGAAAATCTCATAAATGCGGTGAAGAGAGTCATCGTTACAGTGGGGAGAGGTCCTTGGACAGAGAAAGGCTGAGTTCCCGTTGTTAGGGAAGAACCAGGCGTGGTTTGGTTGAGTATGTTAAGGCGCTGATGCCTAAGGTTCTAAATTTGACATAGCAATATAGAACTTGGGAGTTAGGACTCTGACTTTTTAAGAAAATAAATACCCACACTTAAAAAAAAAAAAGCAACTTTCTAGAGTCTTTCTGAGACTTTAAGAACTTGAATTGACTTAGAGAAGTAGGAGATGTGGTAAAGTCCTTTCTGGAAATGATTAAAATGTCATGTATGAAGCCGGAGAACTTGGAACCTGAAATATGCTAGGGTTGTATGAGGGGAGGGACATGAATGTATGAGATTAGGTTTAAAAAGCGTACACTACACATTTAGTCAGAGATTCTAGTTCTAATTCACTCCCCAAAGAGGGCCCATGTGTGTTTTTCAGCGCCACTCCCTTTGCTAATGATGACTGGACCACTCTTTGGAATTTGTGTAAGAGGTAGTTTAAGAGTCAGTCAAGGAAAATCAACCTCACAGTCACACTCTTTTTTCCTTTTAAAAATAGACTTTTATTTTATTTTATTTTTAATGTTTATTTATTTTAGAGAGGCTGAATGCAAGTAGGGGAGGGGCAGAGAGAGAGGGAGGTGCAGAATCTGGAGCAGGCTCCAGGCTCTGAGCTGACTGTCAGCACAGAGCCTGACACAGGGTTCGAACTCACGAACTGTGAGACCATGACCTGAGCCCAAGTCAGACGCGCAGCTGACCGAACCACCCAGGCGCCCTAAAAATAGACTTTATTTTTTTTTAGAACATTTTTAGTTTTATAGAAAAATTGAGAAGATAGTACACGGTTATCTACTCTCTCCCCCCATTCCCCCATTATTAATATCTTACATTAATATAGTATATTTGTTACAATTAATCCACCAAGAGTGATGAAACTAAAGTGCATAGTTTGTTCAGATTCTCGTAGATTTTACCTGGCTCAAGAACTGTCCCTTTTTACTCACTGCCTTATCCCCTCACACAGAGTAGCTGTTTCTGGTAATAGTGGCTTTTCCACATATATGTCTGTGGAGTGACTAAACATGTAAGGTGCCCTGCCCACCCTTATGCCGTTAGAGCGTAGGAGGGAAGGATCCGGCTGCTGTGCAAATGACGCGCACTTTAGCGCTTGAGAGTTTGGAAGCAGGTGGGGCTATGCTGCAATGAAGCCTGGCACTGCCATTGACTAACCTTGTGACTTGGGGAAGTCACCCAGCCTCGCAGAGTCTGTTTCCTCACCTGGGAGAAGAGGGTAAGAGCAGGTGCTGCCTACCTGGGGTAGGAATAAAACGAGTAAATGGAAGAACGCAGGAGAGTGTGTAGAGCAGGGCCTCACACATGGGCAGCTGTCGGTAAATGTTGGCTTTAAGTTTTACTGTGCAGGATGGATCGCGGTGAGTGGGATAAGGAGTCAGAAAAGGGAGATGCAGAGGGGCGCCTGGGTGGCTCAGTCAGTTAAGCGTCTGACTCTCGATCTTGGCTCAGGTCATGATCTCAGGGTTGGTGCGTTCGTGCTCATTGTCAGTGCAGAGCAGAGCCTACTTGGGATTCTCTCACTCTCTCCCTGCCCCTCCCCTGTTCTCTTTCTCTCTCTCAAAATAAATAAACTTAAAAAAAAAAAAAAAGAAAAGGGAGATGCATAGAGTTGTGTGCGTTGGTGAGGCGGTGGGTGGTGGTTAGGAAAGTTTTCCTAGAGAAGGCAGCATTTGAGATTAGGTCTCCTCTAACCAGTGGCACCATGACCAGAGACAGAAAATGCCAGGTTGAGACAATATAATACACAAAGGTACAGAGAGTGGGAAGGCATGAGAAAATATCTTCTAGAGGAAAGAAAATTATTTACTGTTTTAGATAGACCGTCGTCTACGGTAGTAAGACAATAATAGGACAAGGGAGATAAAACTGTAACATCATAAATATTTTTGTTTTTCTTTCTTTTTTAAGTGTTATTTATTTAAGTAATCTCTGCACCCAGCGTGGTGTTCGAACTCATGACCCCGAGATCAAGAGTCACACACTCCTCCAGCTAAGCCAGCCAGATGCCCCAAGATCATAAATATTTCTGACTGGTATACATTTCAAGTCTTAAAAGTTTTTCAAATATAGAAAAAAAGTAGAATGAATACTACTGTTAACATTCATAGAACCTCCATCTAAATTCAGTAATTATGGGGTGCCTGGGTGGCTCAGTCGGTTAAGTGTCCGACTTCGGCTCAGGTCATGATCTCACGGTTCATGGGTTCAAGCCCCACATCGAGCTCTGTGCTGACAGCTCAGAGTCTGGATCCTGCTTTGGATTCTGTGTCTCCCTCTCTCTCTGCCCCTTCCCACTCATTCTCTGTCTCTCAAAAATAAATAAACGTTAAAAAAAATTTTTTTTAATTCAGTAATTATTGACATTCTTCCATGTGTACTTCATCTGTAGAAATTTTCTTATATTATCTTTTGCTGAGCCATTTAAAAATAGATTACAGACATCATGACATTTTGCCCCCAAATGCTTTAGCATGCATCTCCAAGAAATAAGGAAGCTGCTTTATGTGAACACAATACCATTGTGACACCCAATAAAATTAACATTTGTCCCCAAATATCATTTAATGTCAGTCCATAGTCAGATTTCCCAAATTTGTCCCCCAAGTCTTTTAGCATGAAAAAAAAAATTTTTAAACCAGATTCCAAGTAAAAGACCATGTATTGCATTATTTTTCTTTTGATTATCATGCTTCTTAAGTGTCTTTAAATCTAAAATTCCAACTAAGACATTAAGACTTTTAGGCTTTGGAGCATTGAGATTATGGTGCTTTTCCCTACACCCACCCCATCTATCACCAGTGTAGTTCAAAATAAAAACAATACTGACTATCCATAAACAAATGTAAGTCCAGATAGATTCAGATTCTGCCCCCCCCCATCAAGATGATGACTTTGATGTTAGTTTTAAAATCTCAAGTGGTCACATTTTTGAATAACTCAGCATATACCTCCTTGCCTTGAGTAGACCAGCACTAGACTCACAGAATTCAGTAGAGCTACAGTGATGTGTTGTTTTTGGTTGAGCCCAATGTCGAAACTTCACAGATGTGAAATGACATCCTTAAAATGGTTCTGTGTAGACACGCAGAAGTGATTTTTGGTTCCGTTGTATAGATAAGCCTTTGGGACACTCAGTTCCAGTCCCTGTGGATAATTTCACAGTGAGTTTCACAATATTTCTTGAAGGCAAAAGTTGTTTAGGACTGTGAGTGGGATTGTGCTACGAATACCTGACGCTTGTGGTGGGAAACTCTTACGTGGAAGCTGGAAGAGATTTGGAAAGTAGAGGATGCAGAGCCTCAGAAGTGTGCTACTTTAACCAGGGATGCCTGGTTCTGCCATGGGGCGCTTGGCCTCCTCCTTGGTCTTCGGCCACTCCGAGTCATAGACACCAGTGGCTGGGCAGGTGTCTGGAATTGCTGCAGGTATCGGGGTGGGTGTGAAAACGCCCACCTGCCAGGGCTGCAGCTTCTACGACTCCCACTGTGCAACCTGGCAACCACTGGAACTCCTGTGAAGGAGAAGGAAGTGGGTACTGGGGAAAGTTTTCCTGCCAACAGGCCCCCTCTGATTGCTTTTTTCCTAATGACGTCTCCCTGTTACACTTTGGAAGTGGGGCTCCTCTGGGCCTCATTTCTTTCCACCTCACTTGCAGGTGCATGGATGGTGAGTGCTGCTTTAATTGATTGCGTTTAGCCTTGTAGTGGAAGCCAGTCCACCCTGCCTCTCCTGGGAGAACCTCATTTCCCCCTCCGTTTGGACTTTGATGCAGTTCCATTGACCCACTTGGAAGGGATTCAGTATGTAGTGCCTGCTTGTTTTTCCTTCTGTCCTTAATTTGGCTTGCCTTTTATTGTCTTCCAACTGAATGGATTCTTTCTCTTTCTTTTAAGGGAAAGGAACCTGAGAAAAACAATGCTTGTGGTGGTGACTGTTAAGGATAATTGCGGTGTTATGTTAATCTACGTGTTAAAACGAGTAGATAGGGAATCGCTAAATTCACCAACCTGTTCGCTCCCAAGTCTAGTCCTTTTAAGCATATTTGTTGCTGAAATGAAGATGTAGCCGTGCAGAGAAATGTCCAAATGTACAGTTTTTAAGTGCAATTGTATATATAGTATTGAAAATTTTATTTCCATCAGCAAGAATCATGATAAAATTCGTAGAAATTATAGAAAAGTGGAAAGGAGAAGCCCAGAGATAACTAGCATTAACGCTCTGAATCTTACGTCTCGCTATTTCAATCTGTTACATCTCTCTAAGTGGGCAGACTTTCATTACAACTGTCTAGAACCTTTTGCTACTCAGAAGTGTGGCCCGTGGATTTCAGCAGCATCAACATCGCTTGGGAGCTTGTTAGAAATGTGGAATCTTGGGCTCTACCCCAGACACACTGAATCGTAATTTGTTTTGAAATAATGTTACATATACATTAAAATTTAGAAGCTCTAGAACGTAGTATATCCAGGGCAGCAAGCTGAGTGGATATGGCACAAAGAGCCAAGACCTGTGCTCTCCGTGCATCTTCATTTCCCCTTTGTCATGCTTTCCTAAAATAATTTTCCTCCTCAGTATGTGATAAAGATAAAAATGAGGTCAATTTTTTTTTTTTTTTTTAGCAAGGCATAGCAACCCTGTTGAGAAACCCAACTGCCTCCTGCATAAACATTTCATTCCATGAACATTAAGTGCCTACTGTGTACCATGTGTACCCTCAGCCGTCACGGAACCTCAGTTAAGGTCTGCATTGCCACAGTAGGAGCATATAGAGAGCACGGAGGATTGAGTGGTTGGTTTTGCAGGGATAGAAGTCACAAAGAAAAATGCTCTCTGATCTGAGTCTTGAAATGTAAATCAGTGAACATGAGTTATGAGTATTGCTAGACTCTAGAGAGAGCACAGAAATGCTCTCTTCCTTCAAGGATCCCACGCTTGATTTAAGGCCATGGGGACAGTGTTTAAAGCTGTAACTAATAGGAAGCACCTAGGTATTAGGGTAGAGCTAGAAGACCTCTGAATGTCAGTGTTACAATTCTGTGACCTTGGACACATGGTCTCAACTGAACACCCATTTCTTCTGTAAAGTTGGGATAAAATAATATAAATTATTCCACAGACTTACAGTGATTTTTAAATGAGATAACATAGCAGAGCACTTACCTACAGTGCGTGTAGAATTGACACTGTATGACAAAGCAATTAAAAAAGCGCCAAGTGAGTGCAGGAGGTAGAAATATTGAGGAAGAACAGAGGAAAGAGAGGCCGTTTCTGCCTGAAATATGAGACTGTGGCCAACGTGGCCTCGAGGGTGTGAACGAGGAAGAGTGGGTTTGAAGGATGGGCCATAGGAACCAAAGCGAAAGACGAAGCTGCAATTTGGAGACTGGCTCGACTGAGAAAAGGGGTCATAGAAACAAGGGATCAAGTTTGGTGGGGAGAATTCTGTTTCAAACCCATTAAACTTGAGGCAGCTGCTGAGAGCTATGGTTCTGGAATGCATGTTTGCTTCCCTGGACTGTTGCTCAGACACACTGTGTTCTGGGCTTGACCAGGGCTGGGATGACATCAGGTGCTCAGCCTTCCCTGCTTAGGGTGTTTGGTCAGTAAGCTTGTAGAAGGACTCTTTCTGGCTCAGTGGAAATGGCCACGCCCACAGAGGGTTTCTCACCAGGATAGGAAACAAGGCACAATTTTTAAACCTTGAGACTTTCGTCTTCTTCAAAATGAGTGGAGGAGAACTGAACTTCTCTGTGGCTAATTTTTACCCTTTGTCATCCTCTTCCTTGAGTTTCTTTTTTCTTTTTCAATCTTCTTGCTCCCAACTAATGACCATTAGTTAATTGCTACAGAAGAGAAATGAATTGGAAAAAGTTTTTTTGAAAGACTAAATGCTGTAACACCAGTGGACTGTATTCCTGTCTGTGTCATTTTCCTTTCAGCCATGAACTCCTTTATGATCTCTCGTTGTACAGAATACAGATAGCCTACAAGTGATCATGGTTACTGGTTTTTATGCCTGCCATATAAAATGCTAACGTTTTGCCAAATTTGCTTTATCTCTGTCTTTGTGTCTGTCTATACGTGCACGCACACACACACACGCACACACACACTTTAAGTAATTTTTGCTGAGCAGTAAATAAATAAATTTTGCTGAACCATTTGAGTTAGTTGTAGAGATCATGATCTTTTAGTTCTAAATACTTTAATAGGTACCTACCAAGCATAAGAATAGTCTTCCACATAACCCATTATACCATTATCACCAAGAAATATTATCTGATACATAGATAATATGAGTACTTATTATTTAACTTTCCCCAGTTATTTCAATAAATAATGTCATTTATAACTATTCCTTTCCTCATCCAAGATTCATCAACAATCATTCATTGAATTTTATATCTTTAGTTTCCTTTCATCTAGAGCAGTCACCCTGTTTTTGTTTGTTTTTATCATTCATGGCACTGGTATCTTGGAAGATTTCAAGACAGTTGTCTTTTGGAACGTACCACAATCTGGATTTGATTGTTACTGTGTGACTAGATACAGATTAAGCATTTTGACAGAAATATGACGTAGTGATTATCATTTGACAAACAATGACATTCAGTTGTCCTATAATTGATTATGCCAGCCATCACTTGGGTAAAGTGGTCTGCCAGAATTCTCTATTATAAAGACACCTTTTCCCATACTTAAATGATAAGTAATCTGTGGGTTGATACTCAGAGGCTGTGAGTATCCTGACCCACAAAACCCTTGCCCTAATGGTTTTAGCATCCATTAATGATCCTTGACTGAATCAATTACTGCCTGGGTAGTTGCAAAGTGGGATTTTCTGTTTCTGCTGTTTCTTTGGTGTTTTATTAGCTGGCATTCTTTGTAAAGAAGAGCTTCCTGCTATCCCTTATTTCATGAATTTCTATGAATTTATGGTTCCTTTTTTTATTCAGTGTGTTCTAACTCATCCATATCATTCTTTTTTGTTGTCGTTGTTGTTCAAACTGTGCCACATTTGGCCCTTTGAGACAGCTCCTGTGTCTTTTTGTCAGGACTGTGTTAATATTTGAGCATCTCCTTGGTTTCTTGCATAGTAAGATGTTTTAGGCAATTTTGTACTTTCCTTGCCCCAGGGCTGGTCCCAGCTATTTCTGGAATGAACTAAGGTATTTAGAAGTGAAGATTTGGGTGCTCACGCTTTCTTTAAAAATGGATATTTTCTAGACAGAGTTAAACGTCAACAATCATTTGTTTAAGCTCTCCCATCCTCCAGCTTCTGCTAAAATATTCCCATGGAGCCACGGGTTGTTAACAAGTTGGAAGGAAAGAACCAGTTGAGAGGAGGAGGCCATCGAAAGTGAAGGTCTTTGGGCTTTGGACCAGAGGTGACACAGTGAGGCAAACAAGGAAGTGAGAATGTGCCAAAGACCAATTTAAATTACATTGGAATTCTGCCCAGGGAGTGACTAGAGAGCCCCAGGATATAATCGCTGCTTGTTTTCCAGGTAGACTCTGAAAATTGGTTGCCCTTTTTTAATATCCGATAATGCCAAGGGAGTGTGTTCCCCTGAGCTATACATGTGCTCATTCTTAGAGCAATTTAACAAATAGAGTTTCCATCCTGAGAGTTCCTAAGTGCTCCATATTTTCAGGGTCAGTGTGTGGTATGTGTGGATGGATGTATTTCAGCACGTCCTTTAAAAATGAAAATTTATCCTTTTCATTTTGAATCCTCACAACTGAATATAATATCTGACCTGCTGATTATAATATTCAGCTGCAAAAAATAATACCTGGTTGCAAATTGTTGAAGGTGCATATGTGCAGCATTTTAGGCGGCAACTTGTGAGAACTCAGAAGCCAAGAATTTCCGGTACTTTTCAAAGTAATCAGCATGCATTTGATAAAGTGATAGAGCCTCTGAGGGGTATCTTGAATTGACTGATTTTTTGGAACTCATAGTCCTCTGTGATCTCTTTTTATACATAATAGCAAAATGAAAATGTTCTTTTGCCTTTTCTATTCTTAAAAACAAAACATGAAGCCAGTAGCATTTGTTTCCGTTTGATAGGGAACCTATGAAGATGCTTAAAAATACAAAAGCAAATTTGAAACATAAGGGTTTTGTTTTTGTTTGGTTTTCATCAAAGTCTGCGTGTTTGGAAGTGAAAAAACAAAAATACAAAGACTACTACATGTATACTTTGTCCAGCAGGAATATGGTTATTATTCAAATGGGTACACTGAATACGACGGGTGCTTTGTTATTTTATGAAACAGAACCACACCCACACATCCACAACCACTGACTTTTCATTCTCCGTACGTTCTTGACAATGGAGCATCCTATTAAAGCAATTGCTCTACATAGTGACTGGGTGGACAGTATACCAGGAAGGTTAAACTGAAAATGGAAAGGAACACATTATTTAAATGTGCTGCTAGCCAGGCATAGGTGAGTAAACTCAGGTGTGTTGTGGCCAGATTGTACCAAATTGTCCTCTGACCCCCGAGTACCCTCACCATTCAGTTGTTTTGTGATGTCAGTGTATGAGATCAAATTCAGTGCACTCAGGACTAAGGAGTCACCATTTTTTTTTTAATGTTTATTCATTTTTTGGTAGAGACAGAGTGTGAGCAGGGGAGGGGCAGAGAGTGAGGGAGACACAGAATCTGAAGCAGGCTCCAGGCTCTGAGCTGTCAGCACAGAGCCCGACGCAGGGCTCGAACTCACAGACCGTGAGATCACGACCTGAGCTGAAGTCGGACGCTTAACCGACTGAGCCACCCAGGCGCCCCACCATTTTTGGCAAATGGACAGTTTTCAAAGTCAAGTTTCATTGTTATTGGGAAGATTTTAATATAGCTGAGTCCTTTTGGAAGTCATGAAGATTAATCTCTGTCTCTTCTTACTTTCTATTTAAAACTCCCCCAAGTGGAGCATTTATTCCTACGCCCAAATCCATTGCCCCTTGTATTTCTTTAATCTTGATCTTGTTTGAAAGGAGCTTTATCCAGAACACAATTTCTTCATTCAGAATGAAATTTCTTTCAGACATTAAGATAGCTTGTATACAATTACATAATTAAAAATCTCCTTTCATCTGGGTTTTACTAATCCATAACAGTTTTAGCCAGTAAAAGCAAATTATATTTTGGCCTCTGTAATAGATTTATATACTTTGAACGTCCCTGTTGGGACTGTGTGTGCCTTGAATTGTGAGATAGAAAATACTTTCAAGGGTACAGTCATGAGACTGGATCTGTTAATGCTTGTGAAGGAAGCTTCTGGTGTCTGTGTTCTTGGGCTGGCCTTATTGGCTAGATTCACATGTGAACTTACAGTGGTAATAAAAAGAGGTTTTTCCCATCAAATGCCTTAGTTCTATTTTTTTTTAACTTTTTTTTTTAAGAAAAAATTTTTAAGTTTATTTAGGAAGAGAGAGTATGCACATGTACGGAGGGTGGGTTGCGGGGGGAGGGCAGAGAGAGAGAATCCTAAGCAGGCTCTGCACTGTCCGAGCAAAGCCCAATGCAGGGATGGAACTGAGGAATCGTAAGACCATGACCTCAAGAGTCGGATACTTAACCAGTTGAGCCACCCAGGTGCCCCCTTCGTTCTGTTTTTATATAGTATCTTGTTATTTGTAACTGTAAAAGTAGATGTGGTTATTGTGAAAAATTTGAGTACCACAAGAAAATGCAAAGAAACTAAAAAGTATTCTGTCCTAATATTATTATCTTTAATTAGCAGCTATACAGATGTTGACTTTTTTCCCTTCTTTTTTTCTAGCTTATAGATACTTTTAGACAAAATTGGGGCTGTATTGAACATACTGTTTTATAGTCTGCATTTCCAATGAACACTGCTTAAAAACATTTTCCCATTTTATTAAATGTTTTACAGATTTAGAAAAAAACTATTTACCCTTTGTTGGGTATTTATATTTTTACAGTTCCTTAAAATAATATTACTTGTCATAGGAAAACTTACTTGTACATACACATACATTTTTTGTATATCTTGGACTTTTTTAAGGATAAATTCAGAGTCTTTTTTCAATTTATTGGTTTCAAGGAATGAAAACTAATTCAGTTCAGTTTGTCATTTCCAGTAATTACAGGTAAGCCCTCTTGCCTGCAAGGATCTATCTTTATAACTCTATCATCTTGATCTGTCCTAAATGGTGTGGTAGCACCTTATTTATCTAACACCATTAGGGAACTTCTCATAAAGTTTTCATTTACCTTAAACTAAGTGTCTACACTTGAAAATTATAAACATTATAAATGAGAATCTTTCTAAAATTGTATTACATATATTGCTGTCCTCTTTAACATAATGAAAAAAATATGAAAATCACCATTTACCCCCTCTGGTTCAAATCACAAGCATCTTTATAAACATCAGTTATGGTATCCTGAGTTCTGCTACAACAAGATACAGGTGTTTCTTTTTTTTTTTTTTAATTTTTTTTCAACGTTTATTTATTTTTGGGACAGAGAGAGACAGAGCATGAACGGGGGAGGGGCAGAGAGAGAGGGAGACACAGAATCGGGAACAGGCTCCAGGCTCTGAGCCATCAGCCCAGAGCCCGACACGGGGCTCGAACTCACGGACCGTGAGATCGTGACCTGGCTGAAGTCGGACGCTTAACCGACTGCGCCACCCAGGCGCCCCAAGATACAGGTGTTTCTTAAAACCACCATGTTATGCAAAAGCCTACAGTAAAACACACTGCACTTCTGGGAAAAATCGGGTCAGGGACACAACACTCAAAAACCTTTATCAGTGACACATTAAAAAAATAAGATAGGAACTGAATAAGAATTATAGCACAACTTTACACATGTTAGGTGGCTAAGAAATAAATAGTATAGTCAATTATGACACTTTACCTTGACAAAATCCTGATGTTTTCTTGCAGACTGAGGCCTTGGCACGGTTGCAGGTTGTGAGTTACTTGAAATGGTGGAAGGAGGGTTACCTCAAATTGGAAGGGAAGTTGGGGCAACATGTGTGGATGGCTGTGGCTCGTAACACACGGGTGGAAACTGGGATCGCTCGTTGATGTTAGAGGCATGGGCTTTGTGCATTCTGTGTATCTTTTTGCAAGTGTGTTCTGCATGGATGCAATCTTACGCTATTAACTAGGGTTTCTTGCAATGAAATCATGCATAAACAAATGTGACATTCGAGTTATGCTCAAATTGTTCCCTAACATAGCCATCTTGGAATAAACACAAATGTTATAGCAGAACTGAGTGTACTGAGTAGTGACACAGTGATGTCTAGGGGATATTCCTCTCGTCTCTGTCACTAATAGAGTTAATACACGTAAAACGCTTACGAGAAGAATCTGGCATACGAATGAACACTGTATAAGTGTTGGCAGTAACAATGGTGGTAATAATAATAATAAAAGATGCCTATTGATGTTTGTGGGATTCTGTCTGCTTTTCAGTTATGACTGCCTACTGTAGCAGTGCTTCCTTGCTCCTTCTAATTGACCTATTTCTCAATCTCTCGTGGCTTTTAAATGAGTTTCTCGTGCTTAGAATTACATCTAGCATAAGGCCTAGAATGGGAGAACCTGGAGAGAGGGGTGCTGACTTTCAGTTATGGTTTCCCCGCGGCATCTGTTTTACCTACCCAGACGTTTGAATCTTATGAGTTATTACCAATGTATTCATTTGTGAGATTGTTGGGAAGTAACTTATCTTTCAAATGAGGATATGACCGTACAGAATTTTTGGATTTTCTGTTTGATGAGAAAAAAGTTCACACAGCTCACTTTCTCATTCCCACCTGCAAAAACGAAGTGTGCTTAAATGATTCCGTGAGAAGGATGTTTACAAGTTGTTGACGATTTTCTTTAGGTTGTTGCTGTTCTTTTCTATTCACAGCCACTTCTGTGCTTGTGAGATGAGCTCATCTTTGGAGGGTGGAGCAGGGCAAGTGTGATTTCGGAAGACCTTCCCTCCCAAGTCACAGTATAATTAGAAGCCCAGAGCCTCCCTCAGTTATTTTTTTATGACTCCCCGAGAAGGACATTTTTTACCATGAATGATTGCCAAGAATACTTGCTGGATCCTCCTTTAGTGTCCTTAATAGGATGACAGATCAAAATACCATCTTGATTTAGGCCTTGTTAGTATTGTTCTGAAAGAAAAGTAGCTAACACAGCTTATCATTTAGATATTCCAGTGAAATCTGTATTGTAATTATGCAGAGAGACTCTGCATAGCAATACGTATCTTGATTCTTAATTTCTAATCTGACCTTGAATTTTAATGTTTTGTCTCTGCGCAATTTTTAGATATTTGGGCTGCTTGACCTCATTGCGTGATTGCTATGAATTAACAAGACTTTGTGGGAAAAGGGAACTTGCCTTTTGAGCTTTGTACCAAAGACCTGGGTAAAAAGTAAGTAATTTTCTAACTTGCTGTCTTAAAAAAATTCTTGTTATATGCCTCTCAGGAAGTTAACTGTGGGTCTGTGGCTTTTCAACTTTCTTTCTTGGCTTTGTAAGTTTTATATGCTTTTGCAGATTTGAAACATGGAAAGGGACTCAAGAGACCTTTGGAAAAAAAAAAAACAACTTCCAAGAGATTAGGATGACTTTCTGCATTTTGCCAAATCTTTTGGGGTTCATAAACAGTCCTCAAGGTTGCAATAAACCTTTTATCAGATGTGCAGTAGACAAATTAAACTTTAAAGGTAAAGCATTAGAATACTGTGTGCCAGAAAAGTGAGTCCTGTTTTCTGAGCTTCAAGTGTTTTAGACTTGTAGATAGGCTCTTTGGTTCTGAATTTTTAGAATAAGAATGAAATCCATTTGGTTCTTTTCTTGTCTAGAAAGGAAAACAAAATGCGTAATCACTTGTTCAAGACTTGGTCTCGGTAGAATTGACGTGCCTATCAGTTTTATTGTTTTCTAGCTTTCTGGAGGTACTCTAAGATATTCTAATTGAGACACTGTGTGAATGGTTTTGCTCTCTTTTAGACAAAATTGCTTGGGGCTCTAAAGTTCTGTTTTATTCCCTGATCTTTTTGAACAAGTAAAATGGGCCTTGAAGATAATAAAGTCAATCTGCTTTATTGTAGAATTTGTGTGGAAGTATGAATGGCCCATAAAATTGTAAGCAAAACAAAGCACATGCATGTACACACACACACATACACACACACACACATACATCCTTTTTCCGGCATGTTCCAGAAACCATATCAACAATAGGAACCATTTGTCCATTTAAGTACTAGGTAGTGTCCTAAACTTTGTACGCCTTGTGTCTTATGGCTTCTCTGCATTTCTGACAGTACACATGAGCTAGTTAAAATGTGTCTAAAGAAAAGGCAGAAACTCTCCTTTAGAAGTTCCATAGAAGTATTAATTATTGTTATATTGTATGCATTATAAATTTACTTATAATTAAACTGTGTATTATTATATAATAATTATAAGGTAAGGGTAATTAATTATGAAGCCTTTTTGGGGTTAAATCAGGTATTTGTACTGAAAAACTATTACGCACATGCACAGCACACATGCACCATGCATGTAACTTGCAAGAGCTGTCAGTATAAATTCACTGAAAGGAAGGACTTTGAGAATTTTCTCCAAAAACATTTTTTGATGTTACAGTGAAATATTGGCTGTAGTGAAATACTATTGTCCGTGGCTCTTAAAAAAATGATAGCACTTTATTTATTTGAAAAAAAAATTTTAAGTATTCATTTTATTAATTAAAAGGGGAGCCAGTGAAATGATAAAGCCAATTTAAGGAGCGTTTGAGCAACAGAGGCTTATATGGCCCATTGTGAAGGCTTTTAAAAAGAATCTTAGAATAAGATGACTGGGTTAGATGCACAATTGGCTAATGTTTTACAGGGATATTAACTAACCTTTGGGGTTTTCTTTTCTATGGAACAGAGATCATTTGTATTGTATTGGTAATAGACAAGAATCATCTGTGTTGTTATCAGCTTTCAGTAAATTAACATCTGCCTTTCCAAAATTGTAAAATATCTGAACCAATAGTAAATAGGAAGTCCAACAAAGGTACAGAGTCCTAGTGAATGAGTTAATCCTTGAACACACCTGCTGCTATACTGCACTAGCCCTGAAAACACATCCGATAATGCCTTTTGTCTATTTCTAAGTTTTTGGACAACGTGTGGGTAAATATTCACGTTTTGGGGGAATTATTCTTTAAAAAAAGTTTGTTTTATGTTTATTTATTTTTCGAGAGAATGCGAACGAGGGAGGGGCAGAGAGAGAGGGAGACACAGAATTGGAAGTAGGCTCCGGGCTCTGAGCTGTCCGCACAGAGCCCAATGTGGGGCTCCAACTCACACGTTGCAAGACCATGACCTGAGCCAAAGTTGGACACTCCACCGACTGGGCCACCCAGGCTCCCCTTGGGGGGGTTTATTCTTCATAGAAGTGTATATTATTACTAGCTAATAATAATAATAGCAATTGCTAACCTTTACTGAGCACCAGCTGTGTCAGGCACATGCATTTTCTCATGGGCTTCATTTTGGTTGAATTTAATATTCACATATTAACCTTAACATAAAGGAAATCCTATGTGGTATACTTATTATTCCATCTTGGAAGGTATTTGAAAGAGGATTATGTTGGAAGTCACCAGCCTGTCCACAGAAGTGAAATGAAAAGGGCAAAAGATTAGTTCTCTGGGCTTCAGGATCCAGGTATTTGATGTTTAGATTGGAAATATAATTTATCCCCAGAAAGTAAGCTACTTAAACCACCTTTCAAATAATTTATCATCTCTTTAAAATTTAACATAGCCTCTGGTGAGGTATTTTCCTTCTATTATACCACAATATTCCCTTTGTGCCATTGCTGTAAAAGGTGTATTTCCATTTTGTAGAGGCAAGGCATCTGTAGGACTTCTGATTCACACCAATACGCTAAAGATAGCCCATGTTACCAGAGGGACCATGGCAAAAAGATCCCTGCTTATTAAACTGATGTCATAGGTGAATATTTCGATGCACAGAAGGCCATTCATAATTGACCTTTAGGTTAAAAAAATAAAAGAAAAGAGAAAAGAAAAGAAGAAGGTTATAACACATAAGTATGCTGTACGTAAATCCAGGCCTGAAGAACTACTCACGTGGAGGTCAAGGTTAAGGGAGAGGCAGAGCAAGGGAGAAGGAAGGCAGTCTTTTCTGACAGTGACAAAAGTCATAGGAGAATGTTTCTGACGGTACTTTGAAGACTGTAAGGTGTACTTAAATGTATCAGTGGGGGGAGGCAAGCACAGTTTTGGGGCAAAATCTAGAACCTGGATTAACCTCCACACTTCTTTTCAGCATCTCTGTGGCCTCTACTTTTATTTTTTCTTTCTTGCATTTGTGATTAGAAAAGCATTTTATTTAGTTATTTCAGGTAGATTTCTGTTAACTTGAGTCTATCATGTTTATAAAGTATGGATGCACTTTTGAAAAGTTAGCCATGGGTTATTTTAAAAGAAGTAAAAAAAAACCTTCTAGTTTACTGTTCTATTTGATGCACATTATGTTTATTTTTATGCCAGTACTGAAAGAGGATTCTATTCTTCAAATTGTTTGGTATCCTGTCTTTTCCACCTACCAATAAGTAATGAATTCCCATGCTAATAAATATTTATCTACAATGTCCTTTTTAGTGAAAGTACAACAATGGGATCTTAGCTTTTTGTTTAATTGGAGGCTATCCTGGCTTTCAGTTACAAAGGAGTATAAATATGTGAAATATAATAGTGTAGGTTTTTCATCTGCAAACAGAAAGACTAGGATTCACCTTCTGTAATCTCTGCAGCGTTTACTGTAACCGGACACATTCTGGATAGGAGGCTCATGGGAGTAAATACGTGCTCAAAACTGGAAGTGTCACTGTCTGACAGGTACTGTGTATAACGTGTTGTGTCTTTGGTTCCTTTGTTATATGACAAGAGTGCAGGTGACATATTCCTCCCACTCTGCTGTCTTCATCAATATTTCTGTGCCTAAGGAAGGTTTCTACCTACATATTTCTCCCTCCCAAGAAACTCTAAATATCTCAGATGAGGTGGCGATGGGTACAAAAGGAGCATTTCATAGACTGTAGACTAGGATTTATTGGGGTAAATTGCAATCCAAAATAATTGGAGACACAATGTTTTATAGACCTTTGCATGCTTTCTCAGTTGTAAGTTCATATATTAAATCAACATTTCTTGAGCAACTACTATGTGCCAGCCACTGTACTAGGAGCTCATTATTCAGAGATGAATGAGTTATACCCTTGCTTTCAAGGAATGTAATCTGCTTTTCAAATTCAGATTCAAATAAACATTTATTCAGCCTGTACCATGTGACAAGCAGTGGGGTGGAACTTAGATGAGGTGTTTGATTACTAAAATTCAGTAATGATATTTATTGATCCATTCCTTCCAAAATAAGTCTGTAAATAGAAACTTCTCATCTTTAAGTTTTTTTCTCCTATTATATTTTCTTGAACTTTTGGTATCTGCTACTACTTATTAGGTTAAATAAACAAATTGGAAAAAAAAGGGTAAACAAATAAGAAGCATTTAGTTGATAAACTTTGAGCAATGATTTTAAAAACATATACTTTTTTTATATTTGAAAACCTATAGACATATAATGTGGTCTTAATTTTTCCTACTAGAGAAGATCTTAGCTCACATGATACAATTAAGTGTATTGAGATTTTATGCATTCTGCCCTTAGAGTGGCTCTACTGTCTGAACCAGTGTGGAAGACATAACATTAAGGCATTTGATTTTCACAGTAATTCTTGGGGTAGGAATTATTGAAATTTAGGTGGGCAGGGCAGGGCGGGGTGGGGGAAGTAACTTGTCCACATTTCACTCAGCTAGAAAATGTTTGAGGTAGGATTCTAACTCTGGCCCATCCAATTCAAAGCCCGTGTAGTATCCTCCTGACTCCCACGAACTGGTGGAGAATGTACACTCACAAATGCCTTGGGTGCACTGAGAAAGGAACAGTCGGGAAATGTCTTTATTGCATGCAAGAGCTGGCAGTGGAATAAGTCTTGCCGGCTGAGTTAGAAGATAGGAAGGGGAGGAGTCGTTGGAGCTAGTTGTAGGAAAAGTACGTGCCAAAGTGCAGACGAATGGAAGCTCATGGCGTGTTCAGAGAGCAGCAAGAACACCACCGCGGCTGGGGTATGGGACGTGGTGGAGAGCACAGTTGGCTCTGAAATTGAAGAGACTTGGTACCAGAGGAGGGCCACATGGGTACCACGCTGGAGACTTGGGGTTTCTAAGCAATATATAGCCATAAAAATTTTATTTATTTATTTTTAAAATATAATTTATTGTCAAATGGGCTAACATACAGTGTGTAATATGTGCTCTTGTTCTCTGTATTTAAGAGTCTCTTATGGTTTGCCTCCCTCCCTCTCTGCTTGTAACTATTTTTTCCCCTTCCCTTCCCCCAGGGTCTTCTCATAAACATTTTAAAGTAGAAGAAATTTCATAATTAGATGGGACTTTTACAAAAGATCACTTGGGTGGCAGCGAGGCATATACACCGAAAAAGAGAAGACTGGAGACCCAGGGTTGCCATGTGAGGTCGTGCAGATTGTTTACTGCATAAGGGCAACGTGTGTGCGGTGGGTGGTGGGGACTGATAATCATCTGCCACGTTACTTACTGAACTGTGTGCTCTTGGGTCTGGGACTGCTTAGAGAAGGCACCTTTTAAAATTTGCATAATAAAGTGCTCTACTTGCTTTTTAATTGCTTATCAAATAATAGGAGAGATTAGGCAAAGAAATAACCATGTACCCTAAAGCCTAGGAGTCTGGAGGTAGACATGGTGGTCTTTTTACTAACTGTATGACATTGGGCACATTCCCCATTCTCAAGGTCTATCCCCTCATCTTTATTTATTTATTAAAATTTTTTTTAATGTTTATTTATTTTTGAAAGAGACAGAGACAGAATGTGAGTGGGTTAGGGGCAGAGAGAGAGAAGCACAGAATCTAAAGCAAGCTCCAGGCTCCAAGCTGTCAGCACAGAGCCCAATGTGGGGCTTAAACCCATGAGCTGTGAGATCATGACCTGAGCTGAAGTCAGATGCTCAACCGACTGAGCCACCCAGGCGCCCCTATCCCCTCATCTTTAAAGGAGAGTTGATAATAGGATCTGGCAGGGCTTTGGACAGACCAGGTAAGGGACATTGGTAAGAGAAAGAACCAGACACAGAAGATGGAGAAATAGTGGGTCAGAGACTGGAACCCATTGCTAGCAGTTAACCCCGAGGGTGTGGTGGGACATGTAGTAAGGGTTTCTTAGGTTTTATTTTCCTTAATCCTTTCACAATTCTTTTTTTTTTTTTTTTAAGATTTCTTAAAAGATTTATTTATTTATTTAGAGAGCAAGCAGGGGAGGGGCAGAGAGAGGGAGAGAGAGAGAATCTCAAGCAGGCTCCACACTATAAGCCCAGAGCCAGATGTGGAGCTCGAACCCACAAATGGTGAGCTCATGACCTGAGCTGAAATCAAGAGTTGGACACTTAACCAACTGAGCTACCCAAGCCCCCCCCCCCCGCCCCCGCCATATCACTTCAAAGAGGGAGATGCTATTATCCTATTATTTAAAGATTTTGAAACTGAGGCTCAGGGAGGTTAAATAACTTGTCTAATTCCACACAGCTAGAGAGTGGTATAGATAAGACTCAAACCCGGGTCTCTGTGAGTCTCATGTTTATGCTCTTAATGACTGTGCTGTGCTTAGAAGTGATCTTTTCTGTATGTTGAACTCCCTTAATACCCTGCCTGAGTCCCTCTGATAACATATTCTGATTTTATCCTTTTGAATTGGGTCATAGTTATTTACATACTATTGTGTTTAATTTACTAGATGGGAAGATTCTGAGGACTGGGATCCAGTCTCATTCACTTTTTGTCTTTGTCTTTCATAACTCTTTGTTTAATAAAATATATGTTGATAAGATGAATAGCCTCTTACGGTTTTTCCGTCTCCTAAAATTCAATAATTTTTTTATTATATATGTAAAGCTTCAGTTGCAGTTCTGGTTAAGTAGAATGTACAAAGGAGTCATTGGATTTTAATTTGACGTCTAGATTGATTGCTAAAGTTTCAGGCAATTCCTAATTGCCATTTTTCTCTGAGAAATAATTTGTGACTTGCCATCAAACACTGAGGCCAAGACTAAAATGTACTTATGGCGAGTCCGTTTTGGAAGCTTAAATCTGTGCCTGCTGCTTCACTGCCGGGGCAAGTATAACCACTCAAATGTCTTAAATGATATTTATGAGTCCATAAAAAATGTTACACTGTCATTCATGCAGGTAGGGACCTCAGTTTGCAAAAACTCATGAAACCCTTGTGCTGATAGTCACTCTTGTTTGGTCCTGGACTGACTCAGATTTAGACAACAAATAGAAGTGTTTTCCTAGTTCAGAGCAGATGAGCAGAGGCCCCGGGGTCAGACTACCTATGTTCGCATCCTGTTTTCTTGGTTTCTGAACTCCATGGTTCTTGGCGAGTAAGTGTCTATAAATGAAGATGGCTAAGAAACAAGGCTGTGGTAATTGGTTCATGTGCCTGGTTCATTGGGAATTTAGTGGGGAAAAAAATGTACATTTGGATGAGAGCCACTTTTGCTCAGATACTCTTTAAAGGCCAAAATTGTGAGCTTATGGGCTGGAATTTGACATTTCAGTGTTACAGCCCATGTGTAGCCCAGGATGACCCTTTGCTGTTTTTAAACCAGAGTTCACGTTCTTGTAACTACTACATTTGCTTTTGTGAACTCTAAGGAGGGATTTTAGGCTTTGTTTCATGCTCTGTATGCCCTAGGAGATTAGGAAATGATGGCTTGTTTAAAAAAAGAAAATGTTATTTGAGATCAGCATTGCCTCGGGACTTTGAGAAACTCTGGAGTTTCTTTCATCTTCCAGGAGAGTAGCATAAGTGAGCTGGGAAAAAGGAAACCAAACCCCAGGGAAGTTTCATAGCTCGCTTCCGCCACCGTTACTGGAAAAGAGGAAGGAAAGGTCTGTAAATAGCTCTCATGGCCTCAGTAGGCTAGAAGTTCAGGTGTGCTGGAAATAGAGCACAAGGGACCTTCTTCTTCCCAGCGGCCACTGTTGAGCCTGAGGGGAAGTGAAATAGCGGCAGAATGGGTCTCAAAACATTGCCATGCAGCAAAAACAAGCGTGTGCCTGTCTGTCACAGAGTTGTTTTTCTTCCATAAACGCGAAGTTGCACAAAGACTCGTGATGTTATTCTCCTTTGAGGTTTTATATTTGAGATCGCTGGAAAAGCAAGCAAGTTGGATAAAAATACCCTTCAGATCCAATCTTGTTCTTGTGGTTTTTGACTGCTTTGTTTTGCACTTTAAAATAAGGGCGGGGCGCCTGGTGGCTCAGTTGGTTAAGCGTCCAACTTTGGCTCAGGTCATGATCTCACGGCTCGTGAGTTCGAGCCCCATGCCGGTCTGTGTTCTGACAGCTCAGCCTGGAGCCTGCTTCGGATTCTGTGTCTCACTTTCTCTCTGTCCCTCCCCTGCTCGTTCTCCCCCCCCCCCCCAATAAATAAACATTAAAAAAAAAAAAAGAGTAGGGGCGCCCGGATGGCTCAGTCAGTTAAGTGACCGACTCTTGATTTCAGCTCAGGTCATGATCTCACGGTTCGTGAGTTCAAGCCCCACATCGGGCTCTGTACTGATGGTATGGAGCCTGCTGGGAAATCTCTCTCTCTTTCCCTTTCTCTCTGCCCCTTCAGAGCTCTCTCTCTCACACTCAAAATAAATAAGTAAACTTAAAAAAAAAAAAAAAAAGAGTAAGGGCACACTTGGCCTGGACATTCTTGACGAGGAGAAGCGTGAGTTATCAATAAATGCTGAATTTAAAAACCATTTCCTGGGTTACCTTCCCCCAGTGTATGACTCCTGCAATAGAGCTTCAGCCTGCCATAAGCTGGTAAGCCCTTAATACTTGGATACTTTGGTAGGGAAAATAAAGTTGGATCATATACCTTTCCCTTTTACTTGTGAACTAATTGTTGTTTTCCTGCATTTAAAAGCAGATGTTAAACTCCTCCTTTGATGTTCAACAGCAGACAGATTTCAGTTGTGTGTTATAGCTCTTGATGCGTATCTGTTGTTTGAATGAAGCTCAGCTTCAGCAAATTAGATTTTGATGGTTACATTTTGATCTGGAGCCACAGAATGGAATGACAATGCATGCTTTCATTCAATACGCGTTTCTTGGGTTCTGGCTGGACCCTTTGTGTAACTCATTTTTCAAATCTCACAGATTCCACAAAGAACTTGCAAACTGGATGGTGCTATCTCTATTTAATAGATAAGAAAAATAAGGTATCTAGAATGATTAGTATTATTTTAGACATAAGAAAAATAAAGCATAGAGAATGATTAGAAACCTTGCTCAGGGTTACATTGCTATTCAGTGGCTGGGAATCTGATCTGGGGATTTGGGTTGATCTCAAAGCTGTTACTCTAATGGGGCTGCCATTTAAGAGGAGATAATCAATGGAGCAAAAATGGTAAGGAGTTGGAATCAGGAAAAAAGTAGTTAACCAGGAGCCCCGCATTCCTTCATTTACTCCATAGATATTTATCGAGTGCCTGTTTTGTGCCGGAAACTCTACAAGCTGCTGGAAAGTCACTGGCAGGCAAGACATCATGAGTCCATCACCAGTTTTATGGCGGAAATAGGGATGCAAGTGTGTCTTGGGTGAGGGAGCTTTTGTAAATTTTTTTAAGATGTAGACATTTTGACACCTAACGAAAATAGTTTATTATTCTTTTACATCAGTGCATATACTAAATCATCTACAAATGAACAGGGAGGTGGCTTTGGTAGACTACTTTGGAATTCTCCTCCCCGCTTGAGCTGCTTAGGATATGCAGAAACAGAGGTTGGGGTGAAACTGTATTGAGTTTTAAACAAAGTGTTGCAAACAAAAATTTGGACAGTTACCTGGCAAGGACTGTATCTAATTCAGCTTTGAATTCATTTCATGTAGGAGGTCCTTAGCACAATACCTCATATGTAGCAAATACCCAGTAACTCTGGTTGATTGGCTCAGGGATGGAAAATAAAATAGGGAGAAGAGGGGACAGGAGTCTCCGAGGAAGGGGCATAAGTTAAGGTAATATCAAGGAGGAGTGTGATGGCACTAAAATAAACCAAGAAATAAGCAAGGAGAGCACATGGCATGTGACGGACTTAAGCCACATATACAAACTGTTTTAATCAAGGTGGGAGGAACTATGCTTAGGGAATCTGGAAATGCCATTGGGTTTGGGTGCTTGAGAAAGACTTCTCTTGATCTGACTTGGTGCTCTGACCTTCTTTTCACATAAGCCCTCTATGCCCCTTTCCTGCCATGGTCTTGATTTCAGTTTTTAAGACTTTAGGTTTTTAAGTATGGTGTTTGGTTCTTTAGCAAGTTGGGTGGCCATATGTGTCCGTTTGCTGGGACTGTCGTGAATCTGCCTGTTTCCTGTTGTTGTTTCGATAATGCCCCCTTCACTGTCATGTGTCCTGGTTTGGATGGGAAATTAAACGGCCACCCAGCTGAGGGACTTTGGTGACATTCTGTGTCTTTAAACAGCAATCTTACAGCCTTGGGGTGCCTGGGTGGCTCACTCACTTGAGTGTCTGACTCTTGATCTCGGTCATGATCTTATGGTTAATGAGTTCAAGTCCCACCTTAGGCTCTGTGCTGACAGTGCAGAGCCTGCTGGGGATTCATTCTCTCCCTCCCTCTCTCTGCCTCTCCTCTGCTTACATGCACTCTCACTCCCAAAATAAATAAATAAACTTTAAAAAAAAATTCTCTCTTAAAAAAGGAAATATTGGGGCGCCTGGGTGGCTTGGTCGGTTAAGCGAGCCCCGCGTCGGGCTCTGTGCTGACCTCTCAGAGCCTGGAGCCTGTTTCGGATTCTGTGTCTCCCTCTCACTCTGCCCCTCCCTGTTCATGCTCTGTCTCTCTCTGTCTCAAAAATAAATAAACGTGAAAAAAAAAATTAAAAAAGGGAATCTTACAGCCTTCAGACTACTTTGATGAATTCAACTAATGTAGATGTAGTACCAGTAAAATTACATGTTAGATTAGTGTCTGATCTCTTATAATAAGTAGAAAGACTGATGAGCGGTAACTGAAGAGAATCAGATGTTGAGCAAAATAACCTGATTTTGACAAAATGAACTTTCATTCCAACTAATGGCTGGTGTAGCCATATGAGAAAGGGCATTTAAAGGTTATTACGATGATGGGTTGTGTTTAGGGAATCTGGCCTCATTCGAGAAAATCTTGTCATCATCGCTAGTTTTGATTTAGCATCTCACTGTTTCCACAGCAGTGGTAATTTCATTCAGATGCATTTTCATTTGTTCTCTAAGTAGAAAGTAAAAGAAATCATTTCTTAGAACAGAGGATTTGTCAGATGTTTAAAGAAATGGCTGGAGGGAAAATAGTAAAATTCATATTTTTCCCCTTAAATTTACTGTTAAATTGTGTCTTTTTTTGAAAATGGTGGTAATATTTTAATCAAATGAGACATTTACGTAGGGACTCCCAAGGCTTTAATAGAATGTATTTTGAGGTTTTTCTCTTGATAAATAGGATTAAATTGGTTTTATAGTTCATATACTTGGCTCTGAAGAAACAGACTAACATATTGCCATACAGATATATGTAAAAGCTTGAGGTACTCAGGTAATTCTTGACGATGATTGTGGTATGAGAGTTTGGTGGAGGATTAAAATCATGTTATGGCCAGCCTCTTTTCCCTATTAGTATTTTATGAGACGGTGGTACATTTGCCTTCAAGTCCCATAGTTTCTTGTTCCCTGCAATGTTATCTTTTGTAGGAGGGTAACTTTCCAGAGTAGAGGGATTGTATCTCTAGAATTCTAAAACTCAGTTGTTTTAGAATTAAATTCTGACTCTGCCACTGGCTATCTGGGGGTGAACTCTTTCTCTGAGCCTCAATTTTCTAGCCTATAAAATGGGACTAATGATTATTGCTTAGGGTTTATTAATAGGATGTTTATTCATTCCTGCATCTGGGGCAAACTGTAAGCATCTAACACAAAAATAGTTTTCTTCCAGGCTGAGGAATCAATAGCAGATACTGAGGTTGGAGACACAGGTGTTATTGTTGGAAGGGTGAGACTCAAACTAGTTAACACCCAGTGTCTGGCCAGTCAGAATGGATGCTGACTGTAAACATTCTGGATGGTCATTAGAGTGCTCAGCCATTGAATTATTAGTATGTGTGGTTGGTACTGAGAAACCCGTGTTTAATCTGTGATGATTTGCAAGGAAACACATTGTGTCTCCTAGTTACAAATTAATGCCCCCTCTTCTGAGCTCCCCTGATCAAGAAAGGACACCATCTTCATTTGACTGGTGAGCCTAGCGTTCATGCCTCGGATTCCTGTCTTAAAGCAGGGCCTTGCTGATCATTGCTGCCAGCACTGTGCGAGCTCTGCCTTCCTGTTTTCCGCTCCACCCCTAGTCTGGAAACGTGCCTTTAATTACCTACCTACAGCAGACAAAAGTTGAATTTATGACTTTTTTTTAATGTCTATTTTTGAGAGAGACACACACACGCGCGCGCGCACACACACACAGAGTGCGAGTAGGGGAGGGTCAGAGAGAGAGGGAGACGCAGAATCCGAAGCAGGCTCCAGGCTCTGAGCTGTCAGCACAGTGCCTGACGTGGGGCTCCAACTCACGAACCGTGAGATCGTGACCTGAGTCAAAGTCAGATGCGTAACCGACTGAGCCACCCAGGCGCCCCTGAATTTACGACTTTTAACAAAACCCAGAGAGTCCCATGAAATTGGCTACCAGATATGGCAGGCCTAAATACAGCCTTACCAGGCCTTCTACAAGGCTATCTGTCTGTAGAGACCACCACTTCTCATTCCCAGAAATGACTGTCAGCACATCTGAATGTAGCGTCTGGGCATCAAAGAGATTGAGGCCTTAGAAGAGGGAGGGTTTCCGTTTTCCTTCTGTCAAGTCTCTCCGTGCTCATTCCCATTTCTTATCTCAGGCTCTGCCTTTTCCCAGGATAATTGATGTTGGGAAGTCTCCCTTGCATAAGGCAGACCTAACCCCTTTCCCTAGGGATGGGCTGGTGACATCCAGCTATCAAAAAGTCCAGTATCATTTGGAAGCTTCCATATAATCCTAGGAGGTTCCTTTCCTGGAGTTGGGGTGAGATGGTTTACGTATACTGATGCAGTTAAGAGTCATCAAGAAATTGTTTTGTGATTACCTCACATGTTTTAGAATGTGAGACATTGACATTGTTAACAAGACCAGAGATAACGAGTGTTGGTAGGGATGTGTGGAGAAAAGGGGTCCTTGTGCACTGTTGGTGGGAATGTAAATTAATGTACATTAATTTACAATGTAATTAATAGTGGTGTAGCCACTATGGAAAACAGTATGGAGGTTCCTTTAAAAATTAAAAATAGAACTACCATATGATTAAGCAGCTCCATTTGTGGGTATGTATTTGAAGGAAATGAAATCACTATCTAGAAGAGATACCTGCACCCCCATGTTCATTGATTGTATTATTTACAATAGCCAAGACATAGAAGCAGCCTAAGTGTCCATTAGTGACTGAATGGATAAAGAAACCATGGTGTGTATACGATGGAATATTACCCAGCCATAAAAAAGAAGGAAATTCTGCCATTTACAGCAGTGGACCTTGATGGCCAAGTAAGTCAGGGAGAGAAAGACAAATACCATATGATATTACTTATATATGGAATCCAGAAAAACACCTCCAAACTTATAGAAACAGAGATACGGTGGTTGCCTGAGGTTGCCGTCGGTTAGGGAGGTGGGGGAAATGGGTGAAGGTAATCAAAAGGTACCAAATTTCAATTACAAAATAAGTAAGTTCTAGGGGTGTAATGTACAGTTTGGTGACTATACTTAACAATACTTGTTGTCTGTTTGAAAGTTGGTAAGAGAATAGATCTTAAAAGTTCTCACCACAAGGAAAAAATTTGTGACTGTGTGGTGGCTGGATTTGTAACTTACTGTGGTGACCATTTTTTGATACATACATATATCAAACCATTATGTTGTATACCTTGGACTAGGACAATGTCATATGTCAATACTGTCTCAATAAAACTGGGAAACAATTGTTTTGCATAGAAACCTTTTCTGCCAACAGGCTAAGGTGGTTCTTCAGGAATTTCATTAGGGAAGATGGAGAAACCCTGGCAATCTGGGTTCTAGTCTTGGTTTTGCCATCTGCTAGTTATTATATGATTTTGAGGTACATATAGGGAGCTCTTCCTTGGGTACTCATTTTCTTATCCATAAAATGGTTTTCATATGTACTGTGATTTTTAACTGTCAGCCTGAAATTCTGTTAATCTATAATAACTCCTAAAAGTACACAGTGCAAATATTTGAACGGATTCAGCCTGTCAGTATCTGATGATAGTGGTTACCATTCTTAACACCGCTCTGGTTTGTGACTGTGGCTGTTTTGTGGAGACCCAGGCATCTGTTGCTAGAGAAGGCTGTTCCTCCCATCACTTGAGATTATACTATCCTGTTGGTATGTTTTTCAAGTGCAATGACAGACTTCTTTTCTGATAGGACGACGTACCAAGTCTCCTCTGTGATCGCCTCATGTGAAAAGTCATGAATTTGGTCCATTGTCAGCCTGAATATTGGTGATGATGCCACTCTGTTTTGTTTTATTTTTTTTTTTCATTTTAAAACAAGTACTTTATTGTTTTCAAAATTTTTATTTAAATTCCAGTTATTTAACATACAGTGTAATATTAGTTTCAAGTGTAGAATTTAGTGATTCATCACTTACATACAACACCCAGTGCTCATCACAAGAAGTGCCCTCCTTAATAGCCATCACCTATTTAACCCATTCCTCCCACCTTCCCTCTAGTAACCCGATGCCACTGTATTTTAATACAATTTTTTTTTAATGTTTCTTTAGTATTGAGAGACAGAGAGAGACAGAGCGTGAGCAGGGGAGGAGCAGAGAGAGGCGGAGACACAGAATCTGAAGCAGGCTCCAGGCTCTGAGCTGTCAGCACAGAGCCCGATGCAGGGCTTGAACTCACAAACCACGAGATCATGACCTGAACCAAAGTTGGATGCTTAACTGACTGAGCTACCAGGTGCCCCGATGCCATTCTATTTTAAGTGTTGGATCCTCTCTGGATCTGAATAGTAGCTTCCAATGTGTGATGTTCAAAATATTACTTCATAGTTTAATTTTAAGTGTTTGTTGGTAACTTGTAGTGATTCACCCTTTAAGTTTATTACAAGAGACAATATGTACACATTTTTCTATTTCTGCAAAAGTGTCATTGGAGTTTTGATAAGGATTGCATTGAATCTGTATTACTTTGGGTAGTAGTGATATCTTGACAGTTTTAAATCTTCTAATCTATGAACACAGGATGTCCTATTTATTTGACTCTAATTTCTTTCAGACTACATTTTGTAGTTCTCAGTGTTTACATCTTTTGCGTTGGTTAAGTTTATTTCTAAATACTTTATTCCTTTTGATGCTATTATAAATAGAATTGTCTTAATTTCCATTTTGGATTGCCCACTGTTAGTGTATAGAAACACAAATGATGTTTGTGTGTTGATTTTATACCTTGTGACTTTGCTGAATTCATTTATTCGTTTGAACTGTTTTTTGTAGAATCTTTAGGCTATTCTGCGTCTGTGATGGGTTTTCATGTCATCTGCAAGTGGAGATATTTTTATTGATTTCTTTACAATGGATGCTTTTTATTTCTTTTTCTTGCCTAATTGCTCTGGTTAGGACTGAGAATACTATGTTGAACAGAAGTGGCAAAAGTGGGCATCCTTGTGATCCTAAAGGAAAATCTTTCAGCTTTCCACCATTAGAACGTTTTTTATTTGTGTTGGATTTTAATTTCCCTCTGCTGTAGGCCTTCATATTTGTCATTTTTAATAGCTCCATAATCTATTGAGTGGCTGACCATCATAGAACAGCACTTTACCTACTTACTGAAAATTCAGAATGTTATTTTTCCTATAATGAATAATGCTTCAATGAATACCTCTAACATACTTTTTGATTTTTAATTTTTCACCATTTTCTTAATGAAATGTAACTTTGTAGAAGCCTCCTGAACTATTTTGTGGTCAAGAATCAGTCTGACTTCAGCTCAGGTCATGATCTCACAGTTTGTGGGTTCGAGCCCTGCATCGGGCTCTGTGCTGACAGCTCAGAGCCTGGAGCTTGCTTCGGATTCTGTGTCTCACTCTTTCTCTCCCTCTCTCCTGCCCATGCTCTTTCTCTCAAAAATAAATAAACCTTTATAAAAATTTGTTAAAAAAAGAAGAACCAATCTTTGTATTCAGATAAATTACCAAATAAACAGCTACTCTTATAACACCATTCATTCATTCATTCATTCATTGATTCAGCATCAACAATGTAATGGATTATCATGTATTCAGTAGTTGCCAAGACTAAGCATTAAAAGTTCAGTAGGACACCTCTCTGACCTGTAATATCTCGTAGTCTAGTGAGAGACTCAGACTGGTCAAAAATAAATACTGCAATATGATGAGCGATGTTGGCAAGATGTGGTAAATTACCTTAGTTGCACGAAATTGGCTTTGACAGCATTGTTGATTGGTATTCTTTATGACATAAGAGGTGTGGACATATTCATGTCGCATAAAATTTTTAAAAATAAAATGTATAATAGACTTAATAATCTGACAGAATATGACCCCATCTGACTTATCCAACTTCTTTTCCTTAAAGTCTAAATCTTTCCAGGAGGTCTCTGATCCAGTGTTTGTTCATAGTTCCATGTGTCCTGTTGCATGAATATGCTAAGCTCCCGGTGGCCAGTGACTGTGTCACATGCCTCACTTCTGTTCCACACCTATTACAGACTGCTGTGTTTGTAGTAAGTGTTGAAGGATTGGTGGCTCATCTGACGTGCTTTCAGTTACTTTTTTCCACCATTTTATACTTTCCATAGAACTTCATTAGCTGTCAGTTTACATTCTGTGATATTGGTGAAGTCAGTGCTATTTTAATTACATCTTGCCATATTTGTTTAGTAAAAACAAATTCAGGTTAAGAAAATATTTGTGAAATTATATAATCCAATGGAGAATCTTAGAGTAAAAATATAAACATATAATGGATGGAATTAAAACCTACACAAAACAAAATAAAACCCCTCTTCGTAAATTTCTGGATGATCTCTGAAGTCATTGCAGAGGGGGGAAAAACAAAGAGATCCTTCTATATACCTAAATATTAAGTCAGGCTTTGGATACAATGACTCTGTTTTGCAAATAGCCGTTTATGGCTCCACCATTTTGAGTTTCATTAGCTAGCTATGAATTTGCCTCCTTTGCACTTGTGCATAAAAAACTGGCCCTTACTTTTAAATTTCTCAAAAAGGTAGTCTTGGAAACAGCTTTTGAGACTGATTTATTGGGAAATCTTGGGACTGATTTCTTCTCTCTTTTCATTTCTGAAACCTAAATAGCAGAACTATCCCTTGTTGTTTACAGCACTGTGCTAATTAGATTATGTATTTACTTTGCTAACACACACATATTGCTGTGTGGAGTCACTGTCCATTGCGATCCCCAAATGAAACAAGGTGGGGGGACTGAATCCAGGATTAACTGAGATGAATTTATCTCAGCTTTTCAAAACACTGTGTGAGCACAGTATAATTCACTTGGACAACTGTGGAATGAAACTCTTGTTTTAGAGGCCATTAGATATTTCATGGGAACTGACTGCACAGACGAATATACGGTAAAGATGTTTCGGCAGGTGATAGAATTTGAGGTGGCATTCACATCACCAACTGAAATACAATTAATTTCTTCCAAGGTGATTTATAGCCTGACTTCTGTGACTGAGGAATTGATCCCTTGGCAGGTCTTTATGAAATAACACCACAGGCAGGGAAATTACATGCACACCTCAGGCTCTGCATTTATTTTATCAGCCTTCTTTACAGGGTGTGTATAATCTCGTTCTGCACAACTAACAAAAACCGTAGTTGTACTGTGTCATGACTTTAACTGTAGCTCTACTTTGTCATGAAAGACTTCCTCAGTTTCCAGACACAATGGCTACCACAGAGAGAAGCTTTCTTTCTTTGCACCCCCATTTCTAGTAACGTCATTACTGCATTGGACTCTTTGTATGAAGCCCTTTTGATCACATCAACAGTTAGTTCTAAGCTATCTATCTTAACTTCTAGCTTCGTCTGCAGAATTTGTGTGGTTAGCCTGAGACATATGCAGATAAATGGCCTCGGGTTCAGCTCTCTCCGACTTGGGACTAAACATGCTGCAGTACGCTGAACTGATGAATGTAGCTTCTTGGCAATATTGATGTTTCTGCAGTGGACTATAAACCTTTGGCTGGCTTGCTTTGCATTTCCATATTCACGTGCAGTGCTTGACCACTGCCTCTCAGACGACTTCATCTCTCAGAAAACTTTGTTTTAAGCAGAAAGACAAAATTGTTCTTCCTCACCCACTGCTCTTCTGCCCACTCACAATAAGAATCGTGAGTGTGAGTCTTTTGCCAGATGTAAATAGTGGCAACTCCCAATTCACAAACTGATTACAAAGTCAGTTAGTGGTTTTGAACTAGGAGTGTGTGAACTAGGAGAGAAAACAATTCAAAGAATTGATGAACCCATTGAAACTTCTTTAACCTGTAACATTCCAGCAGCTTAGTTGTATTTATACTTAAGATCTCACCCCCCCCCCATGTTTCCCTGTGGAAAAATACCCTTGGTTCTGCGTCAGTATCATATGCAGCATAAACATTTTATTCTTAACTTCAGTAGAAAGCTAGCTATGTCTTCCTATGTCTCCTGGGAAAGTATATCAGGCAGGGTTCTTATAAGCAATGGAGACTGGGTGAATGATTTAAGCAGCGAAAGAATATTTTGAGAAGATATTGGGTAGTTTCTGGAACTGCTGGAAGTTGGTAAAAAGGCAGGAATGAATAGAGACTATACAGTCAGATTCATAGTCAAGGTCATATGATCAGTTCTATGCAGGGTAAATGGACCCTGTTGCTGAACACAGGACAATGCTGGTTCACCCTGACCACCACAGTGGGACCAGACACTTGCTTCCAACGGTGTCACCTTGGCCTTTGCTGCCTCTGGCACTGGATATTGTTGCTGTTGCCCTTACCCATGGTAATTTCTCTCTGCTCCTGCCTTTGTGTCTCCACCTTTAGATCCAGGGTTGGCTAAGGCTAAGTCATGTGCTCATGCCTTAGCTGCAGGGGTGCTGGGAAGGCGAGTGTCACCCCCCTCCCCCCCACCATTTTTGCCTTTATGTTGAAAGGTGTGGCTCTCATCAATACTCACATGATGATGAATTCCACAAACAAAGGAAGGAGGTCCAGATACTGGATATTCTCTGTCCTTGACCCTTCAATAAGGACAAACCTTCACTGTAAGAAGCCACAGTAGGGACTCAGGTAGAAGGGGAATGGTGAACACAGATGTCCATTTGCAGCTGCAGTTAATGAACTTGATGAAAACAAAGATGGCTGTGCCCTGGTGTCCAGGGACCCTTTCATTATGTGCTAACCAAAGCTAGAGACGTGACTTAAGGATTTAGGCATATTCGACCTCCCTGTGCATTTCTTGCTACTTGAAGATAAAATGCATTAAATTAAATTTTAACAGTTTGATTAACTAGGAGGAACAGATTTAGATTTATCTGTTTCCTAATTTATATATAGAATGAAATCTCACATTATCAGTTTGTCTTATATGGTTGGCTGGTTTATATATTTATTGATCAATTTCTGCCATTTTTAAAATTTATTTTTTATTTACAATTATATATATATATATATATATATATATATATATATAAATATAAAATATATGGCTTATAAATTCCTGCCTGCTTATCTGCATTGTCATTTTCCACTTCTGAGAGGCAATTACTTTCCATTCAGTTAGCTCTTTTTCTTTTTAAAAAAAAATTTTTTGGGGGCTTCTGGGTGGCGCAGTCGGTTAAGCGTCCGACTTCAGCCAGGTCACGATCTCGCGGTCCGTGAGTTCGAGCCCCGCGTCGGGCTCTGGGCTGATGGCTCAGAGCCTGGGGCCTGTTTCTGATTCTGTGTCTCCCTCTCTCTCTGCCCCTCCCCCGTTCATGCTCTGTCTCTCTCTGTCCCAAAAATAAATAAACGTTGAAAAAAAAAAAAAGAAATCTCTCTTAAAAAAAATTTTTTTTAATAACGTTTATTTTTGAGAGAGAGAGAGACAGAGTGCGAGCAGGGGAGGGGCAGAGAGAGAGGGAGACACGGAATCTGAAGCAGGCTCCAGGCTCCGAGCTGTCGTACAGAGCCTGATGCTCGAACCCACAAACTGCGAGATCACGACCTGAGCCGAAGTCAGATGCTTAGCCGACTGAGCCACCCAGGGGCCCCCAGCTCTTTTTCTTATATTTACTTCCATATAGTTAATTAATACATTCATATTGATATTTCTTTTTTTTTTTTTCAATTTTGCACACTAAACATTGAATTCCTATGAAGGAAGTTAAGGAGTTAGCTTTGGGGTTTTCTGTTTTGTTTTGTTTTTAGGAGTTAGCTTTGTTTTATTCTCCTTCACTCTCTAAGATAGTTGTATCTCAGCTTACTTTCACTATAAATATTTTTCACAGCTAAGCTATACAGTGTACTATGACTTTATATTCTGTTATGCGCAGCATACTTAAGTTCCTTTTTTTGATTCACTTATTCATCCCCAAATTCTCAAATAAGGTCAGACACAACAGCTTTTGTCTCTCAGTTCTTACATGTGCACATATGTGTGTATGACATTTTTCTCCAGAACCTTCTGCTTGCGTGCTCCATTCTGGACTTTACTCTTGAGACCTTATGCATAGCTGTGGACCTGGAATTTTCTTTTACTATCATGTTGGGAATTCTCAATTGACCTGGATGGGTGGCATCTCCCTTGCTTTTGTCTCTCTTTTGCGGAGGCACACTGCCCAGTTGCTTCTTGAGAAAGAATGTGTATGATGTATTTTTTTTTTTGAGATCTGGCAAGTGTGAAAATATCATTTAGTCTCTCCTCATACATGATTGGTATAGAATTTAAAGTTGGAAATTATTTTCCCTGAGAGTTTTGGAGGCCTCATTCCATTTTGTCTGCTTCCAATTTTATTATTGAATTGTTGGAAGCTTTTCTGTTTCTGGTTATTTTACATGTGACTTTTTTGAGCGGAGGGAGGAAGCCTTTAGAGTCTTTCCTTTTAGTCTCCTAATATTCTGAGAATCCATCATAATGTGCCTTGTTTTTGTAACTTTTTTCATTTATTGTGAAGATTTTGTAGGGGGTGGTGGACGATAATTTTCTTCCCATTGTTTTTTGTATTCTTTCTTTTTTGGAACCCTTACTTGTCAAATGCTGGAACTTTTGTATTTTTCCTTCAGTTTATTGTTAAAAAATTTTTTTTGACCTCTGTTTATTTTTTCTTCTACTCCAGGGTGCATATTTACCTTTATTATTTTCTAACCATTCTATGGATTTTTTTTATATCTATGATCATAATATGAATTTTTAAGAATTCTTTCCTGTTCACTCAATATTTCTATTTTTATAGCATCCTCTTCTTTTTTGCTTTATGGATGCAATATCTTTTACCCATCGGAGTTAATAATGTATGTATGAAGTTTCCAAAGCTTCTAGCATTGACTCTGTTTCCTTTTAAAGTTTCTATTTGTCATGTTAGACTCTTCATCACATGTCTGGTGATTGCTTTCCATTTGATATACGTGGAGACACTGAAAACTGATTGGAAGTTCTCTGCATGAACAAGTTGACAAGCTCTGTCTCTCGTCAACTGGTGGTCTTACTATTGGATGGCTTTTTCTTTTCAGAAGCCCCCTTTGTCTGTAGTTTTAGTAACAGTAGATCTCTTTACTCGGGCTGGTTAGTTTCTCTAGAAAAGTCTTCTAATTTCCTATGTGGCCGGTGCTGTAGAAACCCAGCAAGGGAAGGGGCTGTGGATCTCTCCATTCAGAGTGTCTACTTTCACTCAGTCCTCTCTTTCAGTGTGATGTCTCTGCTAGGTCATTGTTCCTAGTGTCCTGAGTCCAGACCTTCTTGGGTTTAACTTTTGCAAGGAGCAAACCTGAGATGGAGGGAGAGATAGTTGACAGGCTTAATGGTGGAGGAAGGATCTGGAAGTTTGCTCCTTAAAACATCTTGCAAGCAGTAGTCTGGTTTTCAGTGGCATCTCCACACTGCCCTCTCCATCCAGCCTGGACTTTTGATGAAACTGTGCCTGAATTTGCACTTTCCTAAGGTTCCTAAGTAACCCTTATTGGCTTACTTCTTCATGACGGTTCTGTCTGTAGACATTTAAGTTTTGTCTGTCCTTGCATTGCAAATTTACTCATCATTGGCCCATCTGATTTCTATTTTCCAGAATTTTTTTCCATTAAGTTTCTTCTCTTCCATTCTCTTTCTTGTTATATGTATATCTCTGCCTCTTGTTAAGTGTCATTTAGTGGCATTTTAGAGGGAATAGAGTTAAGCACATGATTGTAATCTACCACATACAACTGAAAATCCCTGTTAGTGAACTTTTGATATCTGGCCTTTCAATTTGGATTCATGTTGTCTGGTCCATTAAAGAAAAGTTTATTTGGTTATTCCAAGATGGATTCCATTTATTATACTTTTCAGTTTCATCCAGAAATGGAGCCTTTTTCCTGTTATGTACTCATTGTCAAAATGAGCTAGTTGTCACCCTTTCTTGATTTGAGTAGATAACAGGAAAAAGGCTCAGTTATCTCTAAAGTATAAATTCTAAGTGTGACCTCAAACCCAGTCACAAAAATAACATACAATTTCTTTCTTTTAATGTTTATTCATTTTTGAAAGACAGAGAAAGACAGAGCACAAGCTCTGTGGGGCGGAGAGAGAGGAAGACACAGAATCTGAAGCAGGCTCCAGCCTCTGAGCTGTCAGCACAGAACCTGATGTGGGGCTCGAACTCACGAACCGCAAGATCATGACCTGAGCCAAAGCTCAGCCGACTGAGCCACCCTGGTGCCCCATATACACTTTCAACATTGTAAAGAAATAACTTCCACTTTCTATGCTTTTCCATAACCTTAATCTCACTTGGTTCAGTCTTTCTTGGATTTTGTACTAGTTTGATTTGAGTTGTGTCCAAGGTGGAAAAACATTCTTTTCTATGTGGTCCCACTTGTATTGTGCAGGACACTGCGTTTTTATGAGTTATCTCTGTAGATTGTACAGAACAACATTAGACCATGACATCTTCTCCATTTCTAGGATAAAATCACTCCCTCTTATGAAATGTGGGAGCGTTTATAATGTGCCAGAGCTTACATTATTGGACATGTAAACACCATAGCGGAATCTGGACCGTATATAATCTCTCTTTCAACTTTGTCTTTAAATAGTACTTCCATTTTAACAGTAGCAGGTGATTTTTTTCTTTTACAATGTTTAACATATTATTAAGGTATAGCAAAGATTGTAAAATTATTATGGGCCTAGTCAATCACCGTAAAGCAAAGAGGAAGCTAATTCAAATTTTAAAGGTTTTGTGTCCTGCAGGATTTGAATGACTATCAGGGAATCTGATCTTATTCTTAATCAAGAGTTTAGAACATCTTTTTTTTCGAAAAACAAAATAATGTTTACCTTCACATGATAGAATTAATATTTTCCTGTTTCAAGCACTCCATGTTCTTTGTTGATAAATCAAGACTGAGAGCATATAGAAGTTCAGAGAGGAAACATTCTGTTCGAAGGTTCTTGTTTTCATCACGATAGGTAGAGTGCTAGGCATCTGTTTTGTGCTAAAGCTTACTAGAAGTGTCACTGCCTCTGAGCAACAAGCAGGAAATACTTCTGTCCTTAAAACCAAAAATAGATGCTCCTTCTCATTATCATAACTCAAAAGATCATCTTTTTTAATGAGATGGGCACATCCCCTGCGGTTTTCACAGATTTAAGAATCAGATTATTTAATGCAGAGCTTGGAGAAAAATAGCTCTGATAAGATAGATAATGGAAATTTTACTGAACGCTGAAACAAGAACTTTATCTTTCTGCATTTTTCACCTTTTATTTTTCATTTATTATTTTTGATGATTCCTAAAGAGATTCATTCATCTGTCTTATTTTAAGATGTTAGTACATTTACATAATTCTTGCTGTATATTAACTTCAAAAGATCATCACTGCAGAGAAAAAAAAATTGCTCACAAGAAGAATTGGATGTGTTAGGATTTAGGTATACTGTATGCTTTAGACAATTGTACAAAGTATTGTGTATTAATGTGTTGGCAGTTGGAAAGGTAAAAATTGCTACTTTGCTGATTTTAGAAAGTTCTGCCTGTGTTTTAGAAAGTGGGGCAAGGGAAACTAAAGAGAAGCAAGTAGAAGTAATTTAAGGGAAATAAAGTAATGTATTTGAAAGTGCTTTACAAACTTCCGAATAACATAAAGATGTTAATTACTGTTTCTGCAAGCCTTGACTTAAAGAGAGAAGAAAGATCCAAAAAGACTCAAAAAAAGAAAAAAATGGGAAAAAAGAGAAAAGAACTAACTCGGATAAGAAAACGTTCAGAAAGAAACACATTGAGAATACCATAATGGGGGGGGGAGGGGTTACGTTCTAGCTTTTTTTTAAATCTGAAAATGCAGTAGTACTTATACTTCTTATTTAAGCAGTTAAGTTAAAAACATTTTATAAACCAAAAGTTCTGCTGAAAATAATTTGGGGAAGGAATCTTATCATATGAGTTGGCAAGAATTGGGTGGAAACCACAAGGCAGATGACTTTCTCAGCTCTAAATAAAGATCTGTGTGTCATAGGGGCTTCTGTGCGGTGCTTCCACTTAATTAAGGTTTAATTTACATTTGTTGATATCATCTGAGCTGTACATTTTGTTCTTATTCACACCTTTACAAGGTAGGTATCATTAACCCATTTTACTGATGAGGCATAGAGGGTAATCGACTTGCCCCCAACCACTTAATTCTCCAGTGGCAAAACCCTCATTCATCCAACCCTTGAGCTTATTTCCACATCCCCACAGATGCTTCACGGCAGAGCAATTAATTCCATTGTGTTTCTAGATACATGGCTTATTGGATCTCTCTAGAAGAAGTCCTTGTTAAATAACAGTAGTCAATTTACAAATATCACCCCAGGGCATGTTTTAGGCCTGGCTGTGTTTTTACTAATTTGCATTCTGTAAGAACCAAGGAATAAACAAAGAAGACATCTCAGCTGCCCAAGTATGGGTTCAGAGTCTGTGCACTGTGCCCTTCACACCTTATCTGGAGTTTGGTATTTTAAGTTTCATTCTCTTCTAAATTTTATTTGGTTTCCAAAATCATAGCTGACTTGAGAAAGGGAAAGGTTCCTACTCTGACCGCAATGAGACTTGACTCTTGAGGGTTGGGGCGAGGGCGAGGAGATAATCAAACTATGAAAGGCAGACAAAGTGTCTCCTGGAGCAGAGCAGTCAGCGGCCTTTGAGTAGAAGAGCAGACAGCCCTCTGTGCCTCTGAAGCTTGTCTCGCCACTGGCCTTCATAGGCAGGTGTGTTCCATTTACCAGCAGTGCGCACAAAACCAGTATTGCACCCTGTCCCTCTATTCCATTGATTGTTTCTTCCTCTAGGATCCTGACTCTGCTTGGTTCTAGACCTGGATCTGTAACTTGGATTTCACCTTTAGCTCTCCAGGGTGTTTTTATACCTGTACTTTCCTTGCTGTTTGAACCTCAGCAATCTTAGTTTTGATTCTCAGAGTGTCCTGTTGGCTTTGGGAGGAACTCCAATCCTGCCAGCTCTGGTCATGGCCGTAGAAACTCAGCCTCTGCCCAGTATCCCCTGAGCCAGCTCCTTTAGTTCAGTGTTTTCATGTTCCAACGGAGCAAGATAATTGGTAGTCATATTGATGATCCCATGTCACCAAAGATTAATTATATTCTGTATGTTCCAAGAAGGCATTACATTTTAGAAAAAAAAAATTTAATCCAGTACGGTTGAAGCTAAACCCATTTTATTACTTAGATGGGTAGTCCTTCAACTGTTATGAAAACCTTGATCATTCTCAAGATCTTCTTCCTCCTTGCGGTTTCTAAAAAGCAGAAATTATATAGTATTATAACAGCATAGTGAGGCAGAGAATTATGAGTTATAGAATATTTTTGAGGAGCATAACCAATTTTTTTTAGTAGCTTGCACCAGCTTTCTTATCAAAAAATGGTTCATTAAACAAAGTCTTTTTTTTAACATTTTGTTTACAGATTTGTCTTTTAGGTCAATAGCAAATACTTAAGTAGAGATGCTACAATATCATAAAATAGTTAAAAAGGGAGATAGTGGAGCAAGTGGTTGTTGACATGAAATGTTTATTTTGGGGATAATTCTTGGCATTTTTGCCTCACATCAGCATAATAAGGGTTTGTAGAAGAGGAGGGAAACATTAATGTATTTGTTGAGGATAAATGGCCCTGTAGAGCATTTGTGTTAGTGAATATATTATGGATAGTCCCATAAATATAGTAATTAAAAAGTTGCACACTAAACATTTTGTGGACTGGCATAAATATCCCTTTCCTCCCCTCAATGGCCTGCATTCGAGTGAATAGTGCATTGTTCCTCTTGGTTTCTTAGTATTCTTAAAAATAGGAAAAAGAATGGTAGTCTCAAAGATTTGTTTCCTTCTTGGGGTATTGGCTGATCAGATGGGCAGAAACAGATTTGATGTTTTTAGGACTGAGTTATTTTTTTACAGTCAGAAAAATGTCCCACAATACCTACTAAAAAACAACAACAACAACAAGCAAACAAAACAAAACAAAAAGCAGCAACAACCCACGCTTCCTGGCTTTGGGAAATTTAATCATTAAAGTTATTTCCAGACAGTACCGCAGTGTGCTGGCGTATAATGTGTAAAATGTGTTCAGTAGAATCATTGATACCACAGAGCTTATGTGTTGTAAAAGACGCGAAATGATGAATAATATAAATATATATTAGGGACAAAAACATAGACCTGTAGTGAGTGAATTTTCTGGATTTTCAAGGAAGCCAGACTTGATTATCTCATTACTATCTGTTGCCCCAGTGGGTTGAACTTGAGGAGGTTGCTGTGTGAATGAGCATCTGGGAGGAGAGGCACCATGCTGTTAGAGTAATGACGTCCTGTCCTTCACACAGAAGGGTAACAAAGAAGGCAGACAGATGTAAAGTGGGCAATTTCTATTCCTTTGCATGCTCAAAATGTTCGCACCTAGCTATTTTCCCATTTATGAGGCATCCTGTTTTTCATAATTTCATTTTTTCTGAATCGTCTTACTTACCACACTATATGCATTTATGAGTTCATAAAGATTTTTTTCTGTGAGGAGGAGAGTAAATGCAGTTGAGTCTGATTTGCAGCTTGGCTTTGAGTCAATTAGGTTGAGAAAAGAAGGAATAGACTATTCCTGTTCTCACCATTTAATTAGCCTCTTTACCTCTTAGTTGTGAGAGCTCTTGACTTATGTACTGGCTTGTCGATTTATTCCATACTTGTTGACTGCTTGCTATGAATCCTATGCCCTGGGGATGCAAAGAGGAATGGCCCAGTTAGGTTTCTGATCTCTTTGGAACCATGTCCATCCTGGCTGACTTACTGACAGTGACATGTTTATCTAGAATTCTGAAATTCAGCCATCTTCCAAAGATGGCCTGGAGATGTTCATGGTAACAGAATAGACCAGCTCTGGAAGCCTCACAGCTTTTGAGATCACAAAATCTGCCTACAAAACATAAAATCTACTTTTTAAGGTGTTTTCCGTTGCATTAGACTTTCTAATGAACCTTGCTGTTGTGTATTTATTGGAGTGCTTTCCAAGAACTAAGTCACTTCCCGCACTTCTGAATTTGCTAGAACCTGAGGTGGAAAGTGGGCAGGAGCCTGAGGGGGATGGCGTTGCTGCTGTCTGAAGAAGCATTACGCTGGGCAGTCTCAGAGGCAGGAGCCATGGCCAACTGTACTCCCTTTCCTTGTCTTTATTTTCAAATGTCTGACTCTTCATTTTTATTCATCTGGTCATGCTTGGAGGGGTCTTTGAATTGAAGCATCTTCTGAAGCCTTGTGAGATGGTGGGTACTGGTTTCACTGAATGAAACTTATGTAAACCTTTGGCAATGTTGGCACCCCAAGCCAAAGGTCATTTTAAGCAGATCGTTCTTCTGGATGTTTTACTTACAAGATGCTTTTTCATACTGCTAAGTTCTGTCGATGTGCTCGCCTCACAGATGCCCCTATCCGTCCTGATATGCACTGGTATATGTGTTTATTTACCTTAAAACAGGGTTGGGCTGTTTCAATTTTGGAGGGTAGCATGAGTAAGAAACCAAGATTTTCAAGATCTAGGTTGTCAAACAATTTACATGTCAACCCATTCTCAGTAAAGAGCCTTCCCAGCTGTTTTATCTACAGCATTATTGTCATTTCATCTATTGCCTCCAACATCCCAATGCTCTTACCTACAACCTTGCTGTAACTAGGTTTGTCTTTATTCCTCTAATTCTAATATTCTTCTAATATCAGAGGGTTGTGGATTTCAGTGCCTGGCATATAGGAGTGTTCAGTGTATGTTTTTTAAATGAGAAATTAATAATGACAGCAAATCAATGTGATGTCTACAAAAATGAGCAGAAGTAATCTTTGCATTCAGTTGACTTCAGGAGGGGACATGAAGGGGGCTTCTGGGGTGCTGATAATGTTCTAGGTTTTGATCTGGTTTGTTCAGTTTAGGAAAATTCATTGAGCTGTTTACTTAATGATATGTGTACTCTTTCTATATTTATGTAATACTTCAATGGAAAGTTTTCTTAAAAAATCAGTCTGGGGGCGCCTGGGTGGCGCAGTCGGTTAAGCGTCCGACTTCAGCCAGGTCACGATCTCGCGGTCCGTGAGTTCGAGCCCCGCGTCGGGCTCTGGGCTGATGGCTCAGAGCCTGGAGCCTGTTTCCGATTCTGTGTCTCCCTCTCTCTCTGCCCCTCCCCTGTTCACACTCTGTCTCTCTCTGTCCCAAAAATAAATAAACGTTGAAAAAAAAAATTAAAAAAAAAAAAAAAATCAGTCTGATGTCTTCTCTACCCAGTACAGCAGATTTCTTTTTTTCTCTCAAGCTTTTAGAGTTTTTACAGGATATTAGTTTAGATGTCACAACAAAGAACCAGGCTAGCGTTGTTCCTTGACTTTAAGGAAGAGTTGAGGGGAACACCAACAAAATGTGGGTGGGATTGCCTGGTCTTCTGAAGAGGGCCAGGGAGGGCCAGCCCTGATGGATAGACTTGCAGTGACCTGCACTTCTGTCACACTTATTACAGGGGCCACATGCTAACCATCAGTAGGCTCTGTGCGTGCCTGCAGTGACAGGGGGACTTCATCTTGCATGTGACTATGAATAATTCATAAATGCGGTTAGCTGGAAATTTGTGGTCATCATTAGCATTTTAATGAAAAAAAATGCAGTCATTATCCTAAATCTGTTTTGTTTCTACTTTTTTTTTTTTTTTTGTCTCACCCCCACCCCCACCCCTATCCCTCACGACAGCTAACCATCTCAGTCTTTCCTGAGTACTTGGAAACTGCCGAGACCCCTGCTAATGTGCTGACTGGTCGCTATGGGCAGACGGTACCCGGAGGCTCACTGTCACCCAAGCAGCTCATGTACGTATGGGATTGGTCCCTCTTCTTTTTTCCTTTAAGTTTCATTGTAGACTATTGCAGTAAAGGTTTGTAACATTTAAATGAGAGTGTTTAGAAATGCAGGAGGATGCGTTGCTCTAGGGTACGTTTTTAATATTGAATGATGGGAAATGTTATTTAAATTAGGCTTTTTCTAATCCAGTGGCCATAGAAAGCCAGAAGTATGTATCAGCAGTCTCCCTCTTCTGTTTCAATGCATCCGCTCATAGATAGGGTTTTTTTTTTTTTTAAGTTTTCCTTTTCATCACAATATATAACATTTGAAACAGTAGGAGTGCCATAAATTAAAATCATTTCCCACTGATCTTTACAATTCTTTTAAGTAAAAAAATTCCTGGACCCAGAAGAGAAGTCCTCTGGGCATGGCGTTGTTGAATACGTGTTAAGGAGAGAGCCCCTGACTCTTTATTTGTTAGCATTCTCCAAAGGAGGAAACTCCTGATTCCCTCAGCGATGACTTTCAGTGTCTCACAAAACTTGTTTTTCCAATTATAGTCTTTCAGGAATGGCTGCTCTTGTGGCCTTTTCCTGTTTGTCTCTATCTCAGATTAATTTAGGACAAAAATTATTATTGCCCCTTTAATAATCTCTCCTATTTCTATAAAGGAGAGTTTGTCTTAAACTTATTTTTTGCCCCATTTAGACTTTTAGTAAAGTTTGGGCCAGCTGTTTACATATTTATTTGCTTTTGTTGCTTCCTTTGGACCTCTGGAATTTTGGCTTCAAATCAGGGGTGTGCTTGGGGTAATTTCCCAGAGTGCCTTTGCTCCCGTATTCTTTTCAATGTTTATTCATATCAAGTCCCATTTCCTTGTACACCTCCATGTTTTTCTTCATAGGAAAGTTAGAACTGCCCTCAAACCCTCCCCCAGACCATTGCTTCTAAAATATAAGCTAGGTTGTTAGAAGCAGTGGAGGAAGGGAGAGCTGACAACAGAGCAGAGATTCAGACCAACCACCAGCGATAACAGCCCACAGCGGGGGGATAAACAGCTTTTACACGTATACTTTAGTATCCTCCAACAGCATTATTATGTTACCCTAAAATTAGCAGTTTTCATAGTGAACATCAGAAAAAATTTACCCTTATACACTGTAAGATAGAGGTCAGCAAACTAGCCCATGGGCCAGATCCAGCCTCCACCTGTTTTTGTAGGACCTGACAATTGTTTTTATATTTTTAAATGGGTATGTAAGCACCTACATAATCTACTTTGCCTCTTGGCCCTCAGAGCCTAAACTATCTGCGATCTGTCCTGTTGAGAAAAAATTTGCCTATTCCTGCTGTGAAAGAAGTTGGAAGCCATGTACTATGATTGAAACATATGAATTTGTTATTTTTTGACCGGTTTTGTCCTACAAAAATGCTAATTTTATGTGGTTCAATCTAATATATTTTGAAGAAATTCATCTTTCAAAATGGTTAAAAGTTTGAACGTTGTCAGGGTTCTCAGGGTGGAAGAAGTAAATTTACTTAGAAAATTATGTATGTGGACCAGCTCATCGTTCACTGTCTTCGTGAGTGATTCACCATACATCTTTGGAGCTTTCCAAGGGGGCTTTGAGCTTCACAGCAGACTGGGCTGTTGAGTAGTTGAAAGGAAGCATTTCTTCTTCACTTGACTTAGGAAGAACTCTCTAGGAGAAAAACGTCCTTGTTTTACCCTTCCTGGGTGCCAGGGATGTGCTAGCCTTTCCCAGAGGCCTCTGCTGTGCATGGTGCTTTTTTCCGGGTGGGAACGAAGATGAGTGGCTGCATTTTGTGGTGGGCACACAGATGATTCCTTGGAACTAGAATGTAGTTCTCACCCTTTCGTGCCTTTCGTCTCCTTCTTAATAGTGTTGTTGCACCCTTAGTTCCATATATTAAAAAACCATCATTTATTTTATGTGGTGTGCTTTCCGTTCTTCCCTTTCTCCCCCCTTGTATCTCCCTTCTCCTGATTACGAAATAAGATTTGCTTGTTGAAACCTCCAGCTGTTGTTCTTTAGTGGCCACTCTCAGTGGTAGGAAACATTACCCTCAGCTGCTCTGTCTCCTGTCACCTGAGGCAAGAAAATTAAGATGACCTGGGGTTTCTGGACCGGTACTAGGTCTGAACAGGGCCACAATATTCCCTGGAGGAGAGAAAATATTTCAAGGGAAAAGAAATTCTCTGTAGAGTTTATAATTTTGTCCTTAAGTGTGGTCAGAACCATCAGTCCAGGGTTGATAGTATACAGTGCTGTGCTCTGAACAAGTTTTGAGGCTCATATGGCAAATTGGAGTTTTAGATTTTCAATGTTTCTGTCTTAGGATCATCATTTTCCCTTTCAGCACTGTCTTCTTTCAGGATAGGATGCTGTTCTTTGGTGGAATGGGGCATGGCATCCATTGAACACCAGAATAAGAAGTCAATAGCTACAGGTGATCTCCCCACTCTTTTCATGCAGATATTAGTGCTTGTGTTGAGACTAGAGTTTGAAAACTATCCTGGGACTGGCTAATAAGATTGCATCCTTGTTTTTTTGTGTGTTCGCACCTAGCCATTCTCTTGCGTGCCTTCAGCTGCGCCAGCTGTAGCTGTCAGGATCTGGACTGTGGCCATAGTCTCCTGACCTCTGGCCTGCAGTCCCTCTCCCTGCAAATTGGACTCATACATCCAGCCAAATTCACCTAATGGCATCCCTGTGCAGAATGTTTCGTGCATCCCCACTCGTCTAGAAGGTCACCCTGACATTTGAGTCCTCCACATTTTCTTTCGCTGCCCCTTATTTTAGTACCCCTGACTCATGGTTAATAATAGTTTTTGTTGGTAGTATTACTCCTCAGCAGATATCTTACATTAGCCTCAGTGGGCTCCTCCCACTGAGACATACTGGTGCCTTTGGGTCCCTGTGCCGTTCCCTCTCTGGAATTCAGATCCATCTTTTGACCACCTGCTGCAACTCTACTGTGGCTTTAGGGTGTAGCAGAATTGCCCTCATTCCCCAGGAAGCTTCCCTGGTTTCCCAGATAGTAGTAGCATGTGCCCAGGTAGCTCTTTAATCTCCCTCCTGAAGCTTATGTCCCAAATGGCTCTTTATATTTTGGAATCTTTATATACTTGGTCTGAACTTTGACACTGAACTCTTTTTTCACTTCCCTCATCTTCTCTGCCTGTGAGGACAGCGCTTTATCTACGGTAGATCCTTAGATAATTGTAGCATCACTTTGGGTTTGGGATGCGATCTGATAATTGTCTGCAGGAAGCCCCTGTAAGCATTTTCCAGAGCTCTGGGCCGAGCTTGCCTCCAGGGCAGTCCGTTGCTTCAACACGTGCTGCTCACCTACCCCTGGCTCTGCTTCCACCTTCCTTTCCCTCTCTCAGAGGGTAGCTGTTTCCTCCTTTTCTGCACTTAAGAAATTTCTGTTTGAAACGTTTAAACAGTGACAGGCACACACAACCGTTTCTTTTGGCCTTCCCTTCTTGACTTCCTTGGTGTCATTAATGAAAGGCTTCGTTTTGTTTTGTTTTTTAAGTTTATTTATTTTGAGAGAGAGAGAGCAGGGGAGGAGCAGAGAGAGAGAGGGAGAGAGAGAAGTCCAAGCAGGCTCCACGCTATCAGCGCAGAGCCTGACACGAGGCTCAATCTCATGAACCCTGAGATCATGACCTCGGCCAAAATCAAGAGTTGGATGCTTAATCGACTGAGCCACCCAGGTGCCATGAAAGGCATTGGTTTGTAAAGATTCATTGTGTTATCCCCATTTCACAGATAAGAAAACTGCCGCTTGAAACAGAAAAGTAACTTGTCAGAGCAGAATTGCAGTTTGAGCCTGGGTTTTATCCTCTCCACCCCACCCTGCCTGACCTTGTCCCCATCTGTATTCTCTCCTACGCTGGGGTTGTCTAGTGACCTGGTGATCATTTATTTAGGTGGTATCCACTCACAAGTTCTCCACACCAGGGCTTTTGGTAAATACAGGTCTTAAAGACCTACAAGATTCAGCATCAAAGAATGCCGACATCTGTCTCTGTCTCTTACCTCTTTTAAACTCTGGAGCCACAAATGACACAGAGGCCTTAAGAGAGCACTTTGTGTAGAAAGAGTAATAGTAATAAATACCGTAATGGTAATAACACTTTTAAATCATACAAGTAATACATGTTTAATATAGAAAAAATTAAAAATAAAGAGAAAATAAGCTCTTACACCTCCACATACCAAGAGATTAACCATTTTATGCCTTTGTTGAATACCCTTCTGTAAGTCAAATATTCTCTCTCGATATATTTATTTTCTGCTTATTTACAGAAATGGGATAATGTCGTCCATGGTGTTTACTCAACAAAGTGTCATAAATATCTTTCTAGACTAGTACATTTACTTTCCTGGCAGCTTAAAACCAGCTGTGGCCAGTGGTAGACTATCTGTGTGGTATTCCAGAGGGAGGAAGTAAAAACAGTTGAATGCAGGGAGGCTGCTTGACGTTAAAGAACAACTTTTACCATGGTTAAAAAAGGGCTGGTTAGGACCTGTTACATTGATTTTCAGTATCCATTAATGGGTCTCAGCTCCCAGTTTGGAAAGCACTGGCCTAAGAGATCACATGCTAGTGGAAAGCATCCTTGGACAGAATTGGTGGTGGGGGAGTGGGAAGGAGCAGAGTTTCTGAACTCAGCTGGGGTGTGAGGAAACTTTCAGAATTTGCATTGAGTCCAGAAGTCTGAGAGCAGTGCTCAAGATCATTAATAGTCAAGTGGGTTTCAGTGCCCAGGACAGGCAGGAAATGACGCAGTCACCCGAGAGAGGGGCTTTCTGCTCTGGTTTTAATCGGTTTTCCTGGTGTGGGAAGAAGTCCTGCAGGATTGTCCAGATGCTGGTGATCACAGCTGAGGAGTCCTTGGGGAGTCTCATAGTTTTAGTAATAAGATTCCCTGAACAGTAAGGGGATATTGGAATTGGGAAATGTTAAAGGAACAAGATTTTATTTTTTTTATTATTATTTTTTTATTTTTTTAATGTTTATTTCTGAGACAGCGAGAGACAGAACATGAGTGGGGGAGGGACAGAGAGGGAGGGAGACACAGAATCCAAAGCAGGCTCCAGGCTCTGAGCTGTCAGTACAGAGCCCAACACGGGGCTCGAACTCACAAACAGGTCATGACCTGAGCCAAAGTCGGTCGCTCAGGTGCCCCTAAAGGAACAAGATTTTTAAAATAATGCTGATTAAATTCTTCCTCTGTCCGATGGGAGGAAAAAAGACCCATTTATCTTAGAAAATGTATAAATACCGAAAAGCACAAAGAAAAAAACCCATCCTTAACATTTTAGATGTGTTTTTATGGTCTTGGTGCATTGGTACCTTTAGATTAAACATTATTGTGATCATACAGCATGTCTTATGTTACGATGTGCTTTTTGTCACTAATTCATCATGCAAATTTCTGACATTAAATCTTCTTTTAGTATGTGATTTTTAACAATCTAACACATTATTACATTGCACGGGTATATCGTGATTACCAATCACCCACTGTTGAGCATTTAGGGTATTTCTAATCTCTTGATGTCCTTCTGGATTAATCATCACTCGTAACTCTATTTTTCTCCTTAAGAAATGGCCATAGGTGAAACTGCTGAGTTAAAAGGTTTGTTTGCACATTATGAAGACATTGCTATGCACACCCGAACTGCCCTCTGGAGAAGTTGTATCTATTTCCATTCCATCGCCCTTGTGTGAAGACTGAACATTTCTTTCTATTCTGGAAACGCAAGGATAAAAAACACTTTCTGATATGATAGGTTAAAAATGCTATCCTCTTGTTATAGTTTGCATTTTCTTTTTTTCTCCTCATATTGAGGCTTAACTTTTTTTTATCTGTTCAGTAGCCGAAAATCAGCTGCGTGAAATATGTGTGATGCAAATGTAAAACAACTCAACTTTTTTTTGTGCAGATAATCTAACTTGTTTTCATTGTGTGTGGTTTGTATTGTGTTTTTTTTTTTTTTTAATTTTTAATGTTTATTTTTGAGAGAGAGAGAGACAGAGCATGAGCAGGAGAGGGGCAGAGACAGAGAGGGAGACACAGAATCTGAAACAGGCTCCAGGGTCTGAGCTGTCAGCACAGAGCCTGATGTTGGGGCTCAAACTTGGGAACAGTGAGATCATGTCCTCAGCCGAAGTCGGATGCTTAGCCGACTGAGCCACCCAGGTGCCCCTTTATTGGTTATAAGTTAAATGTCTAGTTCTTTAAAAAGACAAGTTGCCAGGGTTTTCATATGGCAATAGCCTGAGGAGTTTAATTAAAATAGGAGAGTCCCTGCACTTAGAACTCTGTGTTGGAGAGCACACAGCCTGTGATTGCTGCAGAGCCCTGGATAGGGAGACAGGAGGCCTGAGTCCAGACCTGGGCCTGCCAAGTAGAGCTAAAGGCATGGACAAGTTATTAGAAACAACCGAGTCTTGGAGCATCTGGGTGGCTCAGTGCAGTGCATTGAGCATCAGACTCTTGATTTCGGCTCAGATCATGTTCTCATGGTTCATGGATTCAAGCCCCACTTTGGGCTCTGTGCTGACAGTGTGCGTCTGCTTGGGATTCTCTCTCTCTCTCTCTCTCTCTCTCTCTCTCTCTCTCTCTCTCTGCCCCTCCCCTGCTCATGCTGTCTCTCTCTGAAAATAAATAATTTTTTTTAAATTTTTTTAACGTTTATTCATTTTTTGAGAGACACAGGGTGTGAGTGGGGGAGGAGCAGAGAGCGAGGGAGACACAGAATCGGAAGCAGTCTCCAGGCTCTGAGCTGTCAGCACAGAGCCCGACGTGGGGCTCGAACTCACAGGCAGTGAGATCGTGACCTGAGCCGAAGTCGGACACTTAACCGACTGAGCCACCCAGGCGCCCCTGAAAATAAATAATTTTTAAAAAAATTAAAAAAAAATAACCAACTGAGTCTTATTTATGACATCTGTAAATTGAGGAGTTGGACTGGACGACATTTAGGCAATCTCTAGTTGAAAAATTCAATTATATTTATTTTCGAGAAAGAACAGTGAGTGACGTTTGGCCGTAGGGAGAACCAAGTCAAAATCAGAGCAAATGAATTCCAAACGTAGAACTCAGAAAATGAATGGGTAGTGAAGTATTATTTAAACTTGGATTTTAACTGCTTAAAATGTCTGCAAATAGGCCAAGACAAAGAGCTTTTAAAGGAGAGTGATCACATTCAAATAAGTAAAGGTAATCCACTTTACTACATAATAGCAGTGATAAACATAAAAATGCTTTTACAAGATAATGTTTTGGTTTATCTAGTTAGCTGAGACAGTGTGATAACATCCACTTCCTAGTGTGCTTCTGATAGGAAAAGTTTTGAGTAACCATTATGAATATGATTAAGTACAGGGCCTGACATATAGTAAGTGCTCAATAAATATACATTGAATGAATGAACAAATAAGTACTTACTTGAAAACTTACTTAGCATTGATGGGGGGTGGAAACTCCTTGCACATTACAAATTTTTCCGAATCCTGTTTTGTAACACACTCGGTTCTCTAGCTTTGGTTGTATTCGGGTAGCTTCTTTCTATACGTGACAGCCCACACTGTTTTGCACCCGCCTGACTCATTATCCTTCTCACCCATATCTCCTTAGTTTCCTCCTTTGCAAGATGGGAAACAGCTCTAAATGCCCTTGTATGTTTTTAGGGTCAGTTTCTTTTATCTCTGTCAAGGCTGAATTACCAAATCTTCCTGTTCTCCCTCCTACCTCCTGTATGTTTTCTGTTGCTGCTGTAATAAAGTACTGCGTAGTGGCTTAAAACAACAGTTTTATTCTCTTACCATTTTGGAGACCTGACATCTGAAAGGGGTCTTACTGGGCTGCCCAGGTGTCAGCCGGGCTGATTCCACTTGGAGCCTCTCTCTCGGGGAGAATCTGTAGCTTTGACTTTTTCAGCTTCTGGGAGTTCTTGTGTTCTTGTCTTGGGGCCCCTGTCTCCGTCTTCAAAGTGGATTGCTCTAGTCTCGGCTTGCATCACCTTCTCCCCTTCTGTAGTTAAATCTGACTCTGCTTCCTCCTATAAAGACAATTATAATTACATTTAGTGCCCCCAAAACATCCAGAATCTCTCCTCCTCTGGAGACTTAGTCCCATCACATCTGCAGAATCCATTTTGCCCACATCAGGTCACTTCACAGCCTCTGGGGGATCAGGATGTAAGTATCTTTGAAGGGGAGGGGACAACATTATTCAGGTTGCTACACCTTCCTTCTGTCTTGCCATGTTGTGCTTTTCCCTTTTCTATTTACTACCAACTATTTGCTCTTGTACGAACTTAACACACACACGTGTTTGTGTGGGAAGTTACTGCAACCACTTGGAGAATTCTTAGTTTCCTCTCAAGCAACTCATCTCTGAATTGCTGTGCCAGGTACTCTTGTCAAAGTCGGACTGCTGTCACTTGACAGGAGTAAGAGGCAAGGTTTAGTACAAGGAAGGATATAGAGACATGCCAAACCCAAGACACTGTTCTGCTGGCAAATCTCCAAATCCTGTTGGAGTAAACCCTGCTTGTTAGCTGACCCTCTACAGCTTCCACCCAAATTACCTTCCAGTTCACAAATTCGTTCTTTGGCTGTGTCTGATCTTATTGAATTGGCCCGTTGAGTTTTTCCCCTTAACCGAGATATAATTCACACTCTACAGAACTCACCCCTTTAAATTATAAAATTCAGTAGCATTTAGTGTATTCACAAAGACACGTGACCATCACCACTGTCTAATTCCAGGACATTTTCACCACTCTGAAAGGAAATCCTGAGCCTATCAGGAGTTACCACCACAATTGCCCACCCTTCCCCCTCAGAAACCACGGAGCTACTGTGTCTCCAGCATAATGTTTTCAAGTTTCATCCATGTTGTAGTACTTCCCAGCACTTCATTCTTTTTTGTTGTCGAATAATATTCCGTTGTACAGATATACCACATTGGTTTTTCTTTGTTTTCTAAAAAAGAGAGAGCACAAGCAGGGGAGGAGAGCGGGGGACCGAGGATCTGAAGCAGGCTCTATGCTGACAGGCTGAGCACAGCTGGGGCTTGAGCTCATGAACCACGAGATCATGACCTGAGCCAAAGTCAGATGATGCTCAACTGACTGAGCCACCCAGGTGCCCCGTATTTGGTTTTTCTATTCATCCCTTTATGGACATTTGGGTTGTTCCTACTTTTTGGTATTCTAAATAATGTTGCCATGAACATTCACGTACAAGTTTTTGAGTGGACAAATGTTTCCATTTCCCTTGGGTATATACATGAGAGCAGAATTGCTGGGTCATATGATAACTCTATTTTAACCTTTTGAGAAATTTTTAGTGTCATAAAGTAGGTGGACCCTTTTACAATCCCACCAGTAATGTGAGAGGGTTCCCTTTTTTTGGCATCCTTACATTACTTTTTATTGTCTTCTTGATTATAGCTGTCCTAGTGGTTGTGAAGTAGTATGTTATTCTGGGTTTGATTTGCATTTTCCTAATGATTTGATGATGTTGAACATCTTTTCAAATCCTTTGTTCATTTAAAAACATTTTTTTTAAGTTTACGTGTTTTGAGAGAGAGAGAGAGTGAGCGAGCGAGCGGGGGAGAGGCAGAGAAAGAAGGAAAGAGAGAGAATCCCAATCAGCCTCCACACTGTCAGCATGCAGAGCCCGACACAGGGCTCAAACTCATAATAATATGCGAGATTGTGACCTGAGCCCAAATCAAGAGTTGGTCGCTTAACCGACTGAGTGACCCAGGTGCCCCTCCTTTGTTCATTTTTAAATTGGGTTATTTATCCTTTTCTTCTTTATGTATTCTGGTTACGATACCCTTTATATATTCTAGTTACTATAAAAGTTTTCTCCTATTCAGAAATAGGAGAAAAATACTTGTATTTTTACTTGCTTGATATTGTCCTTCAAAGCAAAAAGTTTTAAATTTTGATGCAGTTAAGTTTATGTTTTTTGTTGTTTATATTTTTGATGTCATATCTGATAAATATTGCCTAATCCAAGGTATTGAAGATTTGGTCCTATTTTTTTCCTAATAACTTATAATTTTAGTGCTTACATTTGGGTGTTTGATTCATCTGAGTTAATGTGTTCTCAAGCAGTGGTTCAGTTCATTCTGCTGTATGTGCATATCTAGTTGTCCCAGGACTGTTTATCAAAGGACTGTTCTTTCCCTTATTGAGATAAGTTTTATAATTTCTGCAAAGAAGCCAGATGACTTCTTTAATAGGGACTGCATTTAATTTTTAGATCATTTCGAGATATATTGCTGTCTTCATAGTATTGCCTTCCAAATACATGTACGTGGATAGCTTTCATTTATTTAGGCCTCCCTTAATTTCTTTCTGTGATGTTTTATAGTTTTCAGTGTACAAGATTTCTACTTTAGTAAATGTATTTTTAAGTATTTTATTCTTGTTTGATGTTGTTATAAACAGAATTGTTCTCTTTTTTTAAGTTTGTTTATTTTGAGAGACAGAGCATGTGTGCGTGTGCGCATGATTGTGGGAGGGGCAGAGAGAGAGGGAGACAGAATCTCAAGCAGGCTGTCCACACTGTCAGCACACAGTCCGCTGTGGGGCTCAATCTCGTGAACTGTGGGGTCATGACCTGAGCTGAAACCAAGAGTCGGAAGCATAACCTGCTGAGCCACCCAGATGCCCCTAACAGAATTGTTTTCAGTGTATGGAACTTGAACTTGTTTGTATGCATGTGTGGTTTTCTGCGTGTACACTATATACATAATACGTAGTGTGTGTGTCTGTGAGTGTGTGTGTGTATATCTCATTTCCTTCCTTCAGTCTTGCAATTTCTAGTAGATTTTTTCAAATTCACCTGCTGTCCTTTCATGCTATCCTGTTTTTGTATTCTGCAGTTGTTTCAATACAAAGCCTCTTTCAGACTTTCTACTATTTTTAGCTCTTGGACGCAGATTTTGCCATTTGCGTTGGCCATCTCTCTTTTTCTTGTTTAGTCTTAAACTTTGACTGTGAGGGCCAGTCAGATGGGGGGTCATTTGCCATGGGAGTCCAATGTGAATAGGAACGTGGAGACCCAGGGCATTTTTTTCATTTGCTTCAGTTCGTGCTTCATGGGTATCATTGCTTCTGGACCAGTCTTTGTATTATATTTTGGGACAGGGAACCTGAGGCTACATGAATGTTATGTGTTTGGATACCATACCTCCCTATAAGAGTAGTCTTGGGATTTTGACTTGACATTGGTGAGGCTTTAAAAATTTTGTTTGTTGGGGTGCCTGGGTAGCTCAGTCAGTTGAGTGTCCAACTCTTGATTACAGGCTCAGGTCATGATCTCAGGGTTCGTGAGATCGAGCCCCGCATCAGGCTGTGCACTGAGAGCATGGAGCCTGCTTGGGATTTTCTCTCTCTCTCTCTCTCTCTCTCTCTCTCTCTCTCTCTCTGTCCTGCCCCCACTCATGTGTGCACATGCACACTCTCTCTCTCAAAATAAACAAACATTAAGAAAAGTAAATTTTTTTTTTTGCGTATTTCCTTCCTTCCTTCCTTCCTTCCTTCCTTCCTTCCTTCCTTCCTTCCTTCCTTCCTTCCCCCAAACAAAAGCTTCCTTGCAAAGCTTAAGGGGTGGGAAATGAATATTTTCTAGACTTTGTTTTACTGAGGGGCAGCCCTTTGTGACTGCCGGCATAGAGCAGGTAGCTCAGCTTTGTCTGGCCAGGTTCATGGGTCCTGTGGTCTGTGTGCCCCTTTCTTTGTAGATTATCAGAATCTTAGACATTTAGGCCATACTGTGCTCTGATAGCCTTCCAAGTGTTCAAGCGTTAATGTTCTCTACTGACTGAGTTCCATCTTCAGTTCTGGCCCAGGGATTTACTTCTCGTGATTTTGACATTTTTCTTTGTAAAATAAGGTGTTAGGTATATGTTATTCAGGTTTTCCATATATTTGAAACAGGCAGAATCCTCCTTTGTCATCTTGGCCTACCATATGGACTAGGAACTTTGGCACAACCTGACTGTAGGATTTTTAAGACCTTTCAATCACCAGATTACAATCTCTGATTTCCAGAGAACCTTAAATATAAATGAGCGTTAAGTAAATATTAATTCAGTGTACGGGTGTTCTGCAGAGGTGCCTTGCACCTGAGTAATCCCAGTTTTGTAGTGTCGTGAAATACGGTCTCATCCATGGACTCCTGACCACTCGTAGAACACCGCTTTCTGTGCACGTCTCAGAATCAGTAAGCCAGATTCTAGATTTTTATATGGCATGTGAACCAAAGCTGTGCACTTGCTTATCAGAGTCCTATCTATTGCCTGTATTTTTAGATACTCATAAAATAGAGCTTGTCTTCGTGTCTAGTAAGTAAAGGTTACATCTTGATGTTAATGGTAATAAAGAAAGGTGACAGCTCTATATTTATCTCTCAGGAGAGAGAAATTAAAGTTCAGTAGTCTAAATTAAAATCCCTTCTTTGCAAATTTTTGCTTTTTTTTTGTCTTAAAATTCCCTCTGTAGTCTGCTTCTGAGGTGGACGTTTGAAATATTGCATCAGTTGAATGCAAACTGGTGCAGCCACTCTGGAAAGCAGTATGGAGGTTCCTCAAAAAATAAAAAATAGAACTACCCTACAACCCAGCAGTTGCACTACTTGGTATTTATCCAAGGGTTACAGGTGCACTGTTTTGAAGGGGCATATGCACCCCAGTGTTTTTAGCAGCATTACCGATAATAGCTGAAGTATGGAAAGAGCCCAAATGTCCATCAATGGATAAAGGAGATGTGGTGTGTGTGTGTGTGTGTGTGTGTGTGTGTGTGTGTGTGTGTATCACTTGGCAATCAGAAAGAATGAAATCTTGCCGTTTGCAACCACATGGATGGAACTAGAGGGTATTATGCCAAGCAAAATTAGTCAGAGAAAGACAAGTATCATATAACTTCACTCATATGAGGAATTTAAGATACAAAACAGATGAACATAGGGGAAGGGAAGCAAAAATAATATGAAAACGGAGGGGAACAAAACGTAAGAGACTCTGAAATATAGAGAGCAAGCAGAGGGTTGATGGAGGTGTTGTGGGAGGGGGGATGGGCTAAATGGGTAAGGGGCTTAAGGAATCTACTCCTGAAATCATTGTTGTGCTAGATGCTAACTAACTTGGATATACATTTAAAAATAAATAAATGAAAAGATGCTCAAGAAAATGAAACATTGCATCAAAATTTATTTCGTTCTGGTAATGAAAAACTCTCCTCTTCACGTGGAGGCTCTGGGTTTAGCATCTCCCTGCAGTAACAAGAGAGAGCAGAACCAAGAGGCCCTGGGTCAAGTCTTCACCAGTGTAGGAGTGGCCACCCTGGAAAGAAGCCTGTTTGGTGTCTGCCTAGAAAACATGGCAGAACAGTCCTTGGAGGGAACTAAGCGGGACTTCCCTTTTTATTTTCTACAGACTAACTTTCTTGTTCCATGAACAAGGAACCTGTTTGCATAGTGTGGTGAGTACCTGCAAATCTCATACCCAGCATTTTTGGGACAACAACTCTAGGGGCTTCTGAACAGCCTTTCCCCCAAATTTCAGAAGAAGAAAATTCAGATGGTGGGATGGATTAGTCTTCTGTATATGTGGGTAGATTTTGACTCAGAGAGAGACGAGAAGAATGTGTTGTCCTCAGGGAGGTGGACACAGAACTTCCTGCGAAAGGAGTAATTGAGAGGAAATCTTCCATCTAAACTTTAGGAGCTTAAGACCATCTTCTGGGAGCCACCTCTGGAAATGAAAGAAGAGAAATATGCGACTTTACGGGGCAGTTTTGAAAACAAAGCAGATAGAGTTATTTTTCCAGGTTTGCTGGACACTTTGCTCATTTACGCAAACCTGAAATTATTCTCTGGGGAAGTGAACTCTGCTGACCTGAAAGAAGGTCACAAAAATCCTTGCAAAATGAAACCCATAGAATTCTGAAAGGAATGACTTGGCATCTTTCAGAGTCATGAGATAGGTCAGTTTGTTGTTAGCCTCTGTACTCTCCGGACTTTCCTTTAATGAGTGTGTGTGTGTGTGTATGCATGCATGCCTGTGTGTTTACGTGTATGTGTGGAGAGAAATAGAAAATAGCAAGCACGCACTATTGCATATTGTCTGTAGAGAATGTTTTGTTAAAGGTATATCTAGACTTTAAAAAAATTTTTTTGATGTGTATTTATTTTTGAGAGACAGACGGGGTGTGAGTGTGGGAGGCAGAGAGAGAGAGAGAGAGAGAGGCAGACACAGAATCTGTAGCAGGTTCCAGGCTCTGAGCTGTCAGCATAGAGCCTGATGTGGGGCTCAAACTCACAAACCATAAGATCATGAGCGGACCCGAAGTTGGACGCTTAACCAACTGAGCCACCCAGGAGCCCCTATATCTAGACTTTTAAGTCATTTTCTCCCTTTCAGTTTTATGGAAAATACTTACATCTGTGGAATTACATTTGTTTTCTCCTTAGAATTCTTTCTTCGGAGTGTCCAATCATGGGAAGTGTTGATCCCCATCTCCCAGGGTCTGAGATTCCCCAAATGGCTTATGTTGCATATTGCTTATTTGGAACTTGATACCAATAGATCCAACGTGATGTAGCTAAATCATGCATACCTGCTACCATTCTATTCTTGTGACTGGGGCTTGCTTAAGGGTAAAGAGGATTTCCTGTTGTTTTCCAATGTCAGGAGCTAGAAGCCTTTTGTTTTTGAAATCAGTGTTCATTCCACTGAAGGGTCCAGTTTAAGCAAGGCTTAAAAAAAGCTTCCCCTTTTTTTCTGATTGAGGAACAGGGTGGAGTTAAGGCTGGAGGGCGGATCCAAGCCAATTAATAGATACGGGTTGATATGGTACCTACTATACTTAACGCTGTGCTGGCTCCCCAAGGATGGAGAAGAGTTACATACTGTCCTCAGAGAGTTTATGTTTTCATCTGTAGACATGACCAAAGGTGACAGTTAGCAAAATCAAATCATGTGGTGTAGCAGCTTAGAGGAGGGGGAGGCCAGTAAGGATATGTGTGATCAGTGAAGTTCAAGGACCACCCAGACCCCAGATTTTGAGAGCTTCCTCCTCCAATAGGACCGAGGTCTGGGAACAGATGTGATGCAGATCACGGAGGTGGCAGAGCAGCTGTGGGGTTGCAGGTGCCATGGTGTTATTTGAAGTGCACGTGAAGTGGGGTATCATGGAGGGACCTGTTGAAGCGGGACTGCAAGGGAAGGATACAGCCCCGTGAAGACAAAGAACATGTTCATGATAATGAGCTATTTATATTATTAATCTAGCCAGAAGTTCCTAAGAACTTCACATATGTTCTTTTAGTCCTCCTGGCATCCGTCTGTGATAAAGGTGCTGCTGCCATCACTCAGTTACAGATGAGGACACTGAGGCACAGAGGAGATAAGTATCTTCTTTAAGGCTACTCCGTAACCAGTGTAGTTGGCATTTGAGTCCAGGCTGTCTGGCTCCAGGGTCTGTGCTCCTGACCACTGTGCTGCCTGCTTCAGTAGCTGTGAGAGGAGGAGGAAGGGGTTGCAAGCAAGAGATGCTGCTGGCAGGAGAGGAGATTCCCGGGTCGGGACTGCAGGGGGAAGGTCCTGGGGATGCAGTGTCTGGCTACCTCAGGGAGCTAGTGACCTATGGGGAAGTTGGAGATCCGCTGCATCAAGATGGCCCCAGAAGCAGGATGGCAGAATGAACAGCCTAGAGCCTTTCTGTGTGCTGGGCTCTGGGAACAGAGCAGTGAATAAGGTAGGTAAGGTGGCCGCTTCCCTGGAACTTCCATTCATTCTAGTGACGGAGGCAGACAAGAGGAAAGCCACCCAATGGAGAAGATAATTACGGATTCTGGTCCGTGCTGTAGAGGAGTCAGTAGCATGACAAAGTTACTGGACAGGGCCCACGGGACATCGGGTGACATAAGGAGATGTCCCTGAAGAAGTGGTGTTTGATCTGTGATTTGAAGCATGGGAAAAGCCAGCTGTGTGAAGAACTGAGGAAATCTCATTGTGGTCAGTGAGAATGGAGACAGTTCAAGGAACGGAAAGGAGGCTAGGATGTCCAGAGCATAACGGGCATGGTAGGGCATGGTGACAGATGGGATTGGAGAAGGAGGCTAGGGTGAACAGACTTGAGAGTCTTCTTAAGGTGTGTTGGTAATTTCCCAAGAGCAGTGGGAAGGCACTGAATGTTATGTGGGGGGGGGGGGGGGGGGGGGAGGGGTGGTGTCATGATCCCACGGGAGATCCAGGGTAGTAGAGAGATGCGCTTGTTTGGTCAGGCAGGATCGGGAGGTGGATGAGAGAAGAGGGAAAACAGAGTGGGGAAAATACATTTAGGATGCTTTAACCCTATCCTTAACGTTTGTATCTCAGCTAAAATGGCCTTTCTGCCTAGCGAAAGGTGAAACCTCAGGTAGAACTCTGTAGAATTCATTGAGGTGCTGATGAGTATTCACAGCGCTCACCTTTTGGCCATCTGACTGTCAATTTTCATCTGTTTATATGTAGAGAGAAAAACCAGAACTTACGAACCTAAAGATTAACCAGTTTTTTTTGTTTTTATAGGTAGTGGAATTTGTAAAACATTACTTTATATGTAACAGATGCTTTTGAGATGGAGAGCAAAAAACACTTAGGAAATAACTGTGTAATTGTCTTTTCTATTTATTGGATGACTTTCTTATCCTCAAGATGGAGACTCAAAATGGATACAAATAATTGCCCACCCAGTGCCTATATCCTGCTCCAATTTTGCTCACAGACTCTGCATTTAGTTCAGAGTGCATGGTGGTCAGTCTCAGACACTAGTTGTGATGGTCCAAGCCAATGTGTGGGTCCTGACCCCCGATTTCCCAGAGTTCTTTGTAACTGGTTCACACCAGCTACATGAGACTTGGTTCTGGCTGGTGAGACTTGAGAATAAGTCCTGTGGGATGGGAGTGGGGTTTCCAGGAAAGCATTTATATCCTGATAAAACCGGACACGTGAGCCTGTCAGTGCCCTTGCTTGCTCTCCCCCGTGTTCGGCCTTGAATATCGATAGGTGTCTGAATGCATAGCAGCCCTCATGTCACCATGAGGTAACAAGCACGAAGGAAAAGCCAAAAGCATCACCGAGCTATCTGCTCTGACATTGTTCCTGTTGAACTGAACCAGTAACCCTGAGTTTCCCAGCTACTTCCTATTTATTGAATTCACCGTTAGTTAGGTTTTCTGATACTTAAAGCTGAATGCAATGATCATAGAAGTTACAGATGTTACAAGCTTTTTCCGTATGCCGTGATTGCCTTGTAACTGTTCTGTGATATTCAGTATGACCTTTAGCTTGTGTGAAAACTGCCTCTGAAAAGGACATTCTAACTTGTATTAAAAGTTGTTCACAGTTGAAAGCGATGAGTTGTGGACTTAGAAATGTAATTTTCAAAATAAATGAACTTAGCCTGCACGAACCTGCTGTAGCAAGTACCATGGAACCATGCTTCATGGCCGGTATCTTCCTTATGGCCTTTTTTATGATAGTCTTAGTCAGTGTTCTGGTGAACTACATTGTGTATATTTATGGCTTTGTAGGAAACTATAGCAGTACTAGGGGTAATAGCATAAATAGTCTGATTTCTTAAAAATGTGAAGCTCCAACAGGCTTTATTGGATCTCAGGGTAATGCTATTATTAAATTTTCTACTTCTTTTCAAACTTTTTATGGCTAAGTTCCACCCTGGGGATTTCAAGAAATCTGGGGGCTAGTTCTGTACTTTTATGGAAAACCATTTATCCTGGAAGTTTGCATTGCTGAAAATAGGGGTAGGGGAATTAATTTGGGTTTTCTTTTTTACTGGCTTGGACTTAGTGCAAAAACTCAGCGCATCGTTTTCCACGTGGAAGGTTGAAGTGGTACTGTGGTAGGCATCATGAGATAATTTAAGGTATAAAATAAAAATGGTCTTCTAAGCTTTTAGGAAAAAAGGATTATAAGTCATAGCATCCTCCAATTATAAAGAGAAATCTTAGACAGCATCTAGTAAAATTACAGTTTTTTTCATAACCTTGGAACCTAAGACCTAAAACAATTTCAGTCATTCATTTCAAAAAATTAAAATGTATGTGGTTAACCTATACACCTTCTGCTTCGTTAATGAAAGATTATTCCAAAGGAACAACGAAACATCGTGTAACCCCAAGGGCCTGAAAATAAGTCTTCGGAAGCCATCGATTCTGACTGCCTCATTTTGCAGCTAGGAAACGAAGTCCCAGAGAGGACAAAGGTTATTTCTTTGTGGTAAACCAGAAAGATGGCTCTTGGGCAGGTAGGGGCAGGACCACAAAACCTGCTAGATGCATTAACACCTTCAGTACTGTCCACTGGAATTTTTTTTAATTTATTTTTTTCGAGAGAGATAGAGAGCAAGTGGGGGAGGAGCAGATAGAGAGGGGGACAGAATCCCAAGCAGGCTCTGTGCTGTGAGCACAGAGCCCGATGTGGGGCTCAGTATCATGAACTGTGAGATCATGACCTGAGCCGAAGTCGAGAGTCAGATCCTTAACCGACTGAGCCACCCAGGCACCCCATGTCCACTGGAATTCTTGATGACAGTGTCTTGGGTGTGATCAGTGTTTGGGCTCATCCTTCAGATATGGTGAAGGTTCGATAGGCACTGATGGGACATCAGTAGGTTCAGTAAAAGGGTGGGGAGCCCAGTCTGGTGCCCCTTTGGGGGTCAGGTGGTAGAGGAAGGGCTTATGTCTGCAGAGATTAGAGGCAAGTTGGAGCTAGTACATGGAGGGTCTTGAGAGCCTATGGATGGAATGGGGATTTTCCTTGGTAGCCATTGGAGAACTCTTAAAATAGTTATGCTGATGCTGCTGATAGCTAATACTTCCATAGCACTGACTATACCACCACCATTCTGAGTGTTTCATGCACACACCTGATTCCTGCAGCAAGCCTTTGATGTAGGTACTCTCATCTCCATTTTACAGTTGAGGAAACTGAGGCATAGAGGGTAAGTGACTTACCCAAAGACACCCATAGGAGGTGATGGAGACACAATTCAGACCCAAGTGGTTTGCCCCTAGGGTCCCACTTTTAATGGCCTGGAGCCGTAGGTATGGTGGCAGATTCTCTTGGGAAGACGTATCTGTAGAAGTGTGCAGGGGGCTGCAGTGAGGGCAGACCGGCAATCAAGAGGTGGACTACAGGCCTCCCAGAGAGTGCGTAGAACCCTGGCTTAGGTGCTGATAATGGCAGTGAAGGGATGAGAATTCAGATGCCTGTAGCTCCTAAGCATGGATCTCTGGTGCCAGACCCCAAGTGGATATGGGGGCCAGGGTGGGACAGCATGGCTGAGATCTTGCTTGGAGGTCTGCCTCACTGAACCAGGGGGCTTGAGGAAGAGACTTCATGGGGGGGGGGGGGGGAGGGTGACGATTTTTTTTTTCCCCAGCCCTGTTTTCTCACTGTGAGCAAGTAGTGCAGTGGTTCTTAACTTGAGAAAACCATCTGGAAAAAAGATCCACGTCAGTGTGTCCTAACATATTTCTGAGTTTATGGACCCTCTCGAGCTCATCTGTCATTGTGATGCGGGGCCCAGAGGAGGTCTAAACAGTTGTTTTGAAGGCCATCTTAAGACAATTCTAAGGGGCGCCTGGGTGGCGCAGTCGGTTAAGCGTCCGACTTCAGCCAGGTCACGATCTCGCGGTCCCTGAGTTCGAGCCCCGCGTCAGGCTCTGGGCTGATGGCTCGGAGCCTGGAGTCTGTTTCCGATTCTGTGTCTCCCTTTCTCTCTGCCCCTCCCCCGTTCATGCTCTGTCTCTCTCTGTCCCAAAAATAAATAAAAACGTTGAAAAAAAAAAATCTTAAAAAAAAAAAAAAAGACAATTCTAAGGTGGCTTGTCCTCTTTCCAGTTTAAGAATGCTGGGTGTGAGGGCAGGCACGGTGGTGGGTGTGGCCTGCATTCGGGGCCTCCTTTGTTTCGGCTTCCCTGGCAGTGTTTCTTGCCTTCCGCTTTCCTCACTGACCAGGAGAGCCGAGGAGAGCCGACGGTGGCTAGAGATAGAGGAGGACCGCGGTGTGCGTGTGTGAGTGGACGTCCTGTGTTGAGAGGAACGCCCTGTTCCTGGTGGCGGCCTTGCGGGGCAGGGCGGGGCCAGTTTCTTCCCTCTGGCTGCCTTTCTGGAAAGAGTGTTCCTGGTCGGCCGTTCCTGGTCTTCTCTGAGGCTTCTGTAACTGTAAGCCCCCTGGCCGAAGGGCTGAGAAGGAACAGCAGGTTGTTCCAAGATCAGTAGCTGACACTCTTGTGGAAAAAAATCCGAAAGTGGACGAGAGACCAACACAGAGATGCCACTTTGGGTTTTTGTTTCATTATCATCCGCAGCCTGGGTCATTTTCTTTTTTCCCTCTCTCCTTCCTTTCATCATTTCTTTGCCTTCCCTCCCTCCTTTTTCTTCCTATCAGAGGAGGTGGAAATTGTGCCAGATCATTAAATGTGACTGCACCTATTTTTGTCTTTGAGTATGGTTTGCCATCTTGATTTCTCCGGGAAAGGTAAAGCAGTTGCATCAGCACTGGCCGCGTGTGGAATTTATGCAACCCTATTCTCCTGGGTGTGGCTTTGTGATGAAGATGGGGAGCCAGAAGGCTGGGCTGTCCTCGAGCCCCTTATAAAATGATGGAGAGACAATATACACATGTGGGTTAGAATTCTGGTTCAAGTCACCAGCAGAGTGTCCATGCCCTCAAGTTCTGGAATCCCTCATCTGTAACACTGGGATCGTAGTACTTACTTCACAACCATGTGTGACTCACACATGAGACCACACGTCCGAAAGAAACTGAGCACTCCTCCTATCTCCCGGTGTTCTCATCTAATTGAAAGTTTCCGGACTGTACCTTAGGATGATCCCGGAAATGCTAGAGGAAGAAGGGGGAATCTAAGTTATTGTCGTAACCTGCTTTATGTATGTTTATTCCATTTTTGCCTGGTAACAACGTGAAGTGAATATTTTTATTTTCAAGATGAGAGAACTGAAGTTCAGAGAGGTTGTAAACAAAGTACTTCACCACCTGCTACATGTGTGACCTCAGGCACTTACTTAGTATCTCGCTGTCTGTTACTTCATCTATAAAATGGAGATAATGATAGCTCCCTACTCACACTGTGGTTATAAGAATTGAAATGGTTAATATGTATGAAGTCTTAAGACAATGCCTGGTAAACAACAAATGAAATTGTTTTCATTAAGACAATTGCCAAATGTCTCTATGCCACTATAGTGAAATCAGGATTGATTCCTATGCATTATGTGTTGAAAGGAGATTTAATGGTAATTTTTGGAAACATAGAGTGGATTTGATTTTCATGAAGACGAATTGGGGAAGTGATATGAGAAGCATCAGGCAAAGTCCAAAGGAGAGAGGAGAAAGGATTTCAAGAATGCAGGGAGAACAGAAGAGGTCCAGAGGTAATTAGGAGGGAGGTCAAAAAGGAAGTTCAGTGGTGCTTTTGTGATGTTGGTAAAGAGAAGCCATTTCCTAATTGCTTGCTTTTGACTCTCACCTTCAGGAACCAGTGGGTGAGGGATTGATAATCTCTGCAGATGGGATCTTTGGAGTCTCTGCTTTACCAGTCCCATCCCTCTTTCTACTTCCTGGGAGAGGCAGTGGAGTAGAATACAAACCTAAGGATTCTAGAATCAGCAGACCAGATTTAGAGCCTGGGCCCTGCTGCTTCTGAGCCATCTGATGTTTTGCAGGTTTCTCAGCCTTGCCTTAGGTCCGTGTCTGTGTAAAATGAGAAAAATGGTGTCTGTCTCTTAGGGCTTGTCAGACCTGAGAGACACTGAGCACACTGTTTATGTTTATTTAGCCCAGAAGAAGCCTTCAACAATAGTTGCTATTACCCAGGGCTTAATATGATCTGCTAGGCTTTGGTTAAAAACTCAGGCTCAGTAGGCATTATGTCATTTGTGGTGACATTTGGGGGCAATGCCCTTTCTTGGATGAATCCCAGCCAAGACCATAAAAGACTCCTGGCTCCTATCATTGTCTCAGTTAAGAATCTGGCATGGAGGGGGCGCCTGGGTGGCTCAGTTGAGTGTCTGACTCTTGATTTTTGGCTCAGGTCTTGATCTCACGGTTCGTGGGTTTGAGCCCTCTGTCAGGCTCTGTGCTGACAGTGCAGAACGTGCTTGGGATTCTCTCTCTCCCTCTCTCTCTGTCCCTCTCCTGCTTGCATGCATGTGCTCTCTCTCTCAAAATCAATAAGTAAACATTAAAAAAAAAGAATGTGGCATAGAATTTTGAGTTGTTTTGAGGTATACTTAAAAAAAACTATTTATTTATTTTGAGAGAGAGAGAGAGAGAGAAAGAGAGTGCACAAGCAGGGGAGGGGCAGAGAGCGAGGGAGAGAGAGAATCCCAAGCAGGCTCTGCGCTGCCAGTGCAAAGCCCAGTGGGGAGCTCAAACCCACGGACCTGTGAGATCATGACCTGAGCCGAGATCAGGAGTTAGGTGTTTATCTGACTGAGCCACCCAGGAGCCCCAGGGTATGCTTTTATCTGCTTCTCCTTCTCCTCAAGAAAGTGTCTTAGAGCTTAAAGAACAGACGTGGACATAGTCATCTTCTATTGGGTTCCGAGTACCTGGACCCTCATTTCCCTTCCCTCCGATTTTTAACATACAACAGTACTGCTCAGTGGACTTTATATCTAGCAATGAAACAAAATTCCAGTATAAACTAACAATTTTGCACTTGCAGTCTTTGTTACACAGATTTTTCTCGTTATCTCATTTATTCTTACTACCAAGATAGGACAGGGGAATGAATAATGGGTTTCTCTAAGAAAAATTAAAAGGTGACTAAGTGAAGTAGGTTCCTTGGACTCACGAATCAAGAAGTCAGATTTCATATGTCCTGACTCCCTATCCAGTGCTCTTTCAACAAGGCCATGTTACCCTTCAGCCTTTCTCTTTGCTTCTTAATAGGGCCTGCCAGGGTGTTCCCTGCTGTCTAGGAGGCTTTTGCCCTAGGAGGGCCTTCCCCTTCTCAGGTAGGCTTTGCCAAATGACCTGTGTTAGCTCCGAGGGAAAACTTGAAATCCTTTCTCCAAAAACTCACGCGTTCTACTTCAAATGAAATCATTTTCCTTAGCCAATTTAACAAGATCCTTACTCTTTCGTTTCCTTTAATTATCTTTTTTTTTTTTTTTTTAAAAGGGGGAGCTGGAGAAGACCATCTGTTTTATGAGGCAGTTCATCTCTTATGTTTTCTCTAATAGATATATGAAGGCCCAGTTAAGCAAATTAAGGCTTCATCTCGTTCTTGTTTGGGATTGTTCTGTTTGGTGCTTTTGCGTCACTGCCATCGGCATTTCTTGGTTGTGTATCTGGGATGTCTTGGAGTGCAGATTTTATGAAAAGATGTTATCTTTGTTCCATGAATTGCAGGCACTGTGTGCCATTTTCGATATAGTGCCAAACTATCACAACAAGGTTCTTTGCTTTTTTAATCCCTTCCTCTCCACCACAAGAAGTCCTATTAACATGTTTTCTGAGCTGCAGAGTAAAATCTTGTCAAATATAGCATGGAAGGCAGATGGGTGGTTGCTGTCTTCCTTTTCACCAACTCTAAACCTAGTCTTTCTTAGTAAAACTAAGCCTTATCACCTCTGACGCCAGAGGCTTCCTTTATGAATAGAAGTCCTATGCAGTGAGGGGGTGGGAGGGATGGGGAGATGGGGTTACTCCTCCTTTCCTCCCTTCTTTCCTCCCTTCTTTCCTTCCTTCCTTCTTTCCTTCCCTCCTTTCAATGTATAGTATGTACATAGAGAGTTTCATGTACAAACTTTCCTTCTTTCACATTGACAATAAATAACTCTTTGCTCTGAATATGAAAATGCTTCACTCATTATAAAAGAATTTACCCGGGGCGCCTGGGTGGCTCAGTCGGTTAAGTGTCCGACTTCGCCTCAGGTCACGATCTCGCGGTATGTGAGGTTCGAGCCCCGCGTCGGGCTCTGTGCTGACTGCTCAGAGCCTGGAGCCTGTTTCAGATTGTGTGTCTCCCTCTCTCTCTGACCCTCCCCCATTCATGCTCTGTCTCTGTCTCAAAAATAAATAAATGTTAAAAAAAATTTTTTTTTTTAAAGAATTTACCCAAATCAGCAACACACAAAGGTTTGGAAGACATTTTTCTAAATCCTGCCACCCAGAGATTACTGCTGTTAACATTTTAGTGAACTATTCTATACATTCCTTCGTGGACTATTTATTGAACATCTGCCATCTGCCAGACATTAGGAATATACTGATGAGTGAAACAGAGGTAGTCCCTGCCTTCATAGAGCTTTGCAAATAGGGGAGGGAAAGGTAATAAAAGAGGGACTATGTAAATAATATACATATATATACACATACACACACACACACACACAGAGACACACGTTTCTAATTCAGATGTGTGCAGTTCTTTTATGTCTTATATAATTTGAAAATAATCTTTTACCCTCTTTTGAAATAGTATATTATATTTGAATTTTTAAAAGCATGTCTTTTTGGCATGGTTTCATTGTAAGGATATCACTCTGTTCCTTATTCTTTGTCTTTTCATAGTGAGTTTATGGGATGTAATCTTGCTAGTGTTCTGTACTTTTATAAAATTTTATAGAAGTACAGAACACTAGCAAGATTACATTCCATACAAACACACTATTAAAAAAAAAAGGAACAGAATAATATTCTTATGGACAATGAAAGCATGCCAAAAAAGACATGCTTTAAAAAATTAAAGTATACTATTTCAAAAGAGAGTAAAAGGATTATTTTCAAAATTATATAAAGTGTGAGAGAACAGCATACATCTGAATTAGAAAAATTCAGAAACGGGGTGCCTGGGTGGCTTAGTTGGTTAAGTGTCCAACTCTTGGTTTCGGCTCAGGTCATAATCTCATGGTTAGTGAGTTCAAGCCCTGCATTGGGCTCTGTGCTGATAGTGTGGAGCCTGCTTGGGATTCTCTCTCTGCTTCTCTGTATCTCCCCTGCTCGCTCTCTCTCTCTCTCTCTCTCTCTCTCTCTCAAAATAAGTAAACTTAAAAAAAAAAAAAAGAGTAGGGGCGCCTGGGTGGCGCAGTTGGTTAAGCGTCCGACTTCAGCCAGGTCACGATCTCGCGGTCCGGGAGTTCGAGCCCCGCGTCAGGCTCTGGGCTGATGGCTCAGAGCCTGGAGCCTGTTTCTGATTCTGTGTCTCCCTCTCTCTCTGCCCCTCCCCCGTTCATGCTCTGTCTCTCTCTGTCCCAAAAATAAATAAACGTTGAAAAAAAAAATTAAAAAAAAAAAAAAAAGAGTAAACCATGTATTTTAGAATATCAACCTAGAACAACCCACGTCAAGATAATCTAGTAAACATACTGCCTTAAAAAAAACCAAAACAAGAGAAAAGGTCCTTTGGGTATGTAGACAAAAAGAGAAAAACGACAGAATTAGGTTGTTCTCAGACTTTCTGACAGAAACACTTTATGCCAGAAGAAGAATGGAATAACATATTTATGGCACTCAAAGAAAAGATGTGAGCCTGTATTTTTTAAGTCTAGGAAAATTGACCTTCAAGTATAAAGAACACCAACTATTATTATTAACATGCAAGAAGTCATGGGAGGAAATATTGTTCCCATGAGCTCTTCCTAAGAAATCTCCTGAAGAGTGAGCTTTCAACACCAAAAATAACCAGGGAAAGAGAAGATGAGCCTGTAATATCCCTAGACAGTAGCAAGGAAGCTATCAAAGATTGGGGCCACATCAGAAGGACTCAGGAGCCAACCTAAAGATGATCCTAGTGGTAAAAACTGGGACGATTTGAGGTTCAGAAATGAGGGTTGTGAATATGTTTAAATCCATGACCTCTCATGTTATGAAAAAAAAATTATTGGTTACCATCTGAGGTTAATGGAACACCAATTTGTTACCTTGAAAGTAGTCAGAAAAGAGTCAAGTATTTATCCTGCCTTTCTTATGTGAACTGACTACTGGATAACCATGTAGTAGATGATGGGAAGAATCTCCTAAATTTTTTCCACTCAACAAATGAAAATGAAATGAGAGAATTAAAATATTACCATTTTTACAATCTCTGTTTATTTAATGGATCCAAACGGTGAGTGACAATGACTGCAAACATTAGAAACTGGTGAAAACCAGATATTATGTGCTTCCTGATGAAAGAGCATCCCACCAAATGGATTGAATCTCAATTTTTTCAAGCCTCTGAATCCAGCTGCCAACTTGCAGGAAATTCAGAGGACAGTGCAACGTGTTCACTTGTATCGTGAGTATGCAGTCAGCAGAATCCATACTGTGGAAACTCCATAGCTCATCTGGCCCTGATTTTTTTTTTTAATTTTTAAAATTGAAGTAGAGGTGACATGCAGCATTATATTAGTTTCGGGTGTACAACATAGCAGTTTGACAGGTCTCTCTATTATGGTATGCTCACCATAAGTCTAGCTGCCATCTGTCACCATACAGAGCTATAACAGTACCATTGACTGTATTTCCTATGCTGTACCTTTCATGCCATGACTTACTCAGAGCTGGGTTTTTTAATGAATAAATTGTAAAGTAAAGAAAAAGATGGAGGGAGACATAAATTACATGTAACTTAAAAGACCTATGAAATTTTTAAAAATGGGAAAGAATTGACTATATTGACCAAGGTCATACAGTGGGGTAATGAAATCATAAAGCAAAGCAAGGAAATAATTACTATAAGGTCAAGATAGGTTTGTTTACTTTTGGAAGAATGGAAGAAGTTCATGGAGGGCCTTCTGGGGTGGCTAGAAAAGTCCTTTTTTTGATCTGGGTGGTAGTTGTAAGAGTGTTGTCTTTATAATAACTAATAAACTATTTGTTTTGTGTAATTTTCTAAATGTGTGTTTTATTTTACCACAAAAAGATTTTTTTAAAAATTTATGAAAGAATGAGACTATGCCTGCCACCTTTATTTTAACTTTTCATTATGACAATTTTCAAACATACGGAAAAGTTAAAAGTACTGTGTACGTAATGCCAGTATACTCATCACACTGTTTTATAGCTAGTTTTTTTTGTTCAATAATACTTAATAGAGATCTTTTTAGATAACTATATATAGGACATCCTCACTTTTATATTTTTATTTTTTTACGTTTATTTATTTTTGAGACAGAGAGACAGAGCATGAACGGGGGAGGGTCAGAGAGAGAGGGAGACACAGAATCTGAAACAGGCTCCAGGCTCTGAGCTGTCAGCACAGAGCCCGACGCGGGGCTCGAACTCACGGAGTGCGAGATCATGACCTGAGCCGAAGTCGGATGCCCAACTGACTGAGCCACCGAGGCACCCCTCCTCACTTTTAAATAATGCATAATACTCCACCGTAGAGATGTAATTCAGTTTCCTATTGATTTTTTTGTTTCTGATTTTGTTCCTAGTAGAAATAATGCTTCCAGTATGACCTTATGACACATCCCTAAAATTTGCCATCACAGGGTACTCTGACATGCTGAGTGTACATGGTTGTGTGTTGTGTATGAACAACGGGAGAGACCAAAGATGAAGCCTGTATTGATCAAGACATTCCTGTGTAACCCAGGGAGGGAAGGGAAGAACTTGGTTCCCCACAGTGGGATCCTCACACAGCAGCATACCTCCCCTGGATTGATTGAGGTTTAATTCCAACGGCAAAATGTTATCTCATTTTGACTGTTGCGGGTATAATTCATGTATCATTTATCTATTACCACAGTAATGTTGCATGATGAACCAGCGCAAAATTCAGTAGCTTCGGCAATAGCCGTTGGTATCTACAGGATGGCCGAGGGATGCTCACGGTATCTGCTGGGCTCTCTCATGGTCCTGCAGTTAGCTGCGGGCCCAGCATGCAGCCCTTGGCTACACTCTTCCATGTGTTTGATGGGCAGCTGGCTTAGGCCAGTCTAAGATGGCCTCGGCCAAGAGGATTCATCTATCTTACCTAAGACTCCAGCATCCTTCCGAGAGGCCAACCTGGATGTGTTCTTATGGCAGTAGCACAGATCTTAATCGTTTTTCAAGGGGCTGGAAGTGGGCCATGCTTTTCAAGCTTCTGTATCATTCTATTTGCCAACCTCCTAATGACCAGAGCAAGCCGCACAGCTAGGCCATAGTCAGTGGGAAGGGGCTACAAAGTTAGGGGGCAGAGGGCAAGGATACAGAGAGGTGTTAATTGAGGCCATTGATGCAGTCCACCCTCCAAAGCCATCCAGCAGCATATTTTAAATTGGTACTTCTTAGAAGCATTAAATATTGCTGTTATTTCTAAACTGCAGGTGTCATGCCTTTGAAGTGTGAAAAATGGGGGTCAAATATATTTTTGGAGGAATCATAAAGCTTTTGCTTCATTTAAAAAAATTATTGTTAAGAGTTATAAAAGTAATTCATAAATGGAAAAGTCTACCTTTATTCTGTTTTAAAAGTATTTCTTTTCCAATTTTGGTATTTTCCCCCCTGGGATACATTCCAGGAAACAGTTTTCTTTGCGCATATTTTTTGATAGTGTTCTTGGAATTGGTTTTAAAATCTGGCACTGAGAACACCGAATCAAGTAAGATAAAGAGCTAGAATCACAAATCAGTGTCCTTACGGGTTTTTGTGTAAGATATGGACATTAGAGATAGGATTAGTCCCTGCATCTTTATTGCTGAGAACTTTTTTTCTATTTTAAGTTATGTAAGTGGAGAATTTAGGCTTTTCCAGAACAGTGATTCTTAACAGTAGATAATATAGCTCCCAGGTATGTGGATGGCAAGAAATTGTTACTAGTAATAAGATCTCAAAGCTTTTTTTAAAAAATCAAGTTATTTTCATTGAGTGAAATATGGTATGCCATACCTCTACTTTATTCTCTGTGGAAATACAAAATACTAAAAATAAAATTTTGCATATGCATATACTTACTAAATACTCTTCATTATGTATGGATCATAAAACTTTACACAACTTTAGTTGTTTAATGGAAACTGTGTGTATTGTATGCAGTAGGCAATTTAAAGGATTTTTCAGAGTTCGACTGTGGAGTCATCTGATGCAGCTGTTCCAAATTATAGATCTGGAAATAGAGATTAAAGTTCTTTAGGGAAAAACATTTGAAACCTTAAATGATGATTGAATCAGTATGAATTTAGAGATAGGTCCCATCCTAGAGTGCAATGTCTACTTTAAAAGTATTTATCAACGAATCCAACCTTGTATATTTTCGGGAGGGTTAAGCGACAGTTTTTTGACAGCCCTTCGTATGCTTGGCAAGCTACAGTAATGACTTCAGTAATGGCAGAAAGAAAGTTCCCATTATAATTGTAGTTCTTCGCTCCATTCTTGGACTCCGTTTATTATTTATGAACATTTTCACAGAGGGCAGGACAGGGCAGGGAGGGAAGAAAGAAGATGTGGGCCACCAAAGTTTGCCGAACACTTACAATGGGTGTGAAAAGATCCTTAGGACACCTCCCTTTCTTTCAGAAAGCTTACAACCTTGTTGAGAAAAGAGGTCATATGTGTAAGAAAAAATAATATCTGCCAGGCACTAAGCAAAGCAGGCAGGCAACCTGCTGTATCTCATTTGATCCTCGTAGTAACTGTCACATGGATGGTAACCACGATTTGCAGTTGAATAAGATGTGCTTCAGACCTGAAGTACTGGTTCAAGATCATATAGGACCTCAGTGTCAGAGTTAGGAAGTAGAGAGATAACTCTGGGCTGATGTTATAACTTTCACAGCTGGGGAGGCTGGAAGTGTCTACAGCACAGCGCCCCTTAGGGACTGTGGAAGGAGGCCCCCTACTTGCATTTCTGGGTGGAGACCAGGGCACCCTGTATAACAAAGAATATTTCACTCTGCAAAGCATATGAACACTGTACCAAATACTCAGGTAGGCAAACAGCATGTTTATAATTGCAAGAGCCTAGAAGTTCTAAAGTATTTTTTATGGCTTTAATATACACTATATATTCTAGAAGTGGAAACTCCTTCTAATTGTAAGATGACTTGTATTTAACATTTTTTTGGAATTTTCTTAGAGTTGTTCAGCGTTTTGAAATTGCTGTTATTGACAGCAGTGCAGAACATGATTTCTGGGTTGACAACACAGCACATGCCTGGCTCAGTTTGTATTTATAGTTGTTGCACTCACAGCAATCTACCCATAGATCATGACTGCTAGTGTAGTTGGGCCTGAGATTTGCTTATTGAATTATATCTCTCCTTTTATTTCTCCTTTTCTGGAATTCATGTGTATATGTAGTCTACTTATCTATGAATTCCACTTCAAGATAGTAAAGGGACCTTACAAAATAACTTGTTATAGCAAGGGATTGTTTCTGGTCAGATTACACTGGGTTAGAGTTTTCAGGAAAGTAACTCTTTGAAGGCAATGCAGGATTTAAGTAAATGAGAGGTTCTAGAATCAATTGGGTATTAGATTGTCAAGGGTTAAAAGAACTTTATTCTAGAGGTTGGGTTGGGATTCTCCCCCTCTCTCTCTGCCCCCCACCAAATAAATAAATAAGCATAAAAAAAACAATTAGGTAGTTCAAAGAAAATTTTATCAAGGATGCAATACTTAAGCTGTATCTAAATGGATGAACACAAGGAAGTTTTCATTTTTTTCTTGGAAAAAGAAGTATTACACATAACTTTAGCTTACTTGGGAATAGTTTCTCAACCTTATAGTTAAAAAGATCAGGCAGTGAGAGCAGGAAAAGATCCCAGTTTTATTCAGGGTTGCTGAAAGCTGGCTGGGACTCCCCCATTGCAGATAGTAGTTGTGTTGGGCAGTGCCCTCTCTGCCCACAGTTTTCTCATCCCTCAGAACAAGGATGGTAACTTGCTCTTGCTGCTTCTGGAGTCTGCATTACCCCTTATGGTTTTCCTACCCTGCCGACCTTTTTTGAATAGTACCTAAATTAAACCCACCTCAGATTATTCAATTTGATCGTATCATCTCTTCCCGACTTGAAACCTGATAGGTACAGTGTGTAATTAAGAAAAGATAAAATATACAATAAAAATAAGGGGGAAAAGTTTTTATTCTAAATTACAAACACAGTATCACAAATAAAAAGAATAACCAGTAACACAAGTGGAACACATTAAGGGCATGATTAGTGTGAGAGATGGCATTCTTGGTCAGGGGCGTATTATATTGACAAAAATGAAGACATTGAGGTTTGGATTGTTATGATAGGAAAAGGTGAGGTATATATAAAAATTTGAGTTTATTTATTTATATCCCATGGGAAAACATATAATCTCATACTGAACCAAATACAAGTGGGTATTTAACTTATATACTTATTCATTTGTTTAATAGTGCTTCCATGATTTCTGCTTCGGGACGTTCTTCTGTGGTCCTCTTGGACATTTTTTGGGCTTTCGTGGCATTATCACAAAGCATATGAGTGTTATGGATTTTCATTAATGGGACACGTGAAAACGCTGCTGAAAGGGAAACTCTGGTTACTAGATTGTTTCACTTACATAGTTTTATGCTTCGTTTTAAGACCTCAGCTGTATTGGGGCGCCTGGATGGCTCAGTCGGTTGGGCATCTGACTCTTGATCTCGGCTCAGGTTGTGATCCCACGGTTCACGAGTTCAAGCCCCGCATTGGGTCCTGCACTGGCAGTGCAGAAGGAACCTGCTTGGGATTCTGTCTCTCCCTTTCTCTGCCCCTCCCCCTCTTGTGCTCACTCCCTCTCTCTCTCAAATAAATAAACTTAAATAAAAAAATAAAATCACAGCTGTATTCTTAACGTGGAGCTTGTAGTGGCCTACGCAGGTCTCTGGTGTCTTTGAACTCAGTATGTGATTTTGTGGAAGCAGAGACACTTGTTCTGAACGCTAGCAGACCTTCCCTCGCTTTACAGCTGAGGTGACATTTCTGCCTGTCTTTGCTTTTATGGAAAAGGTAAATAATATTTTGATTAGGGCATTGTCTCAAACTCTGTCTGCATTCCCTAGATCAGTGCTTCTCCAACAGAAAAGTAATGTGAGCCATATATGTAATTCGAAATTCTCTAGTAACCACAATTCCAAAAAAAAAAAAAAAAAAAAAAAAAGGGCAAGGGGCGCCTGGGTGGCTCAGTCGGTTAAGCATCCAAGTTCTGCTCAGGTCATGATCTCGCAGTTTGTGGTTCTGAGCCCTTCGTCGGGCTCTGTGTTGACAGCTCAGAGCCTGAAGCCTGGTTCGGATTCTGCGTCTCCCTTGCATTCTCTCTCTTTCTCTCTCTCTCTCTCTCAAAAATAAACATACGTTTAAAAAATTTTAATAAGTAACGAATAAGGGCAAAATTAATTTTAACAATATGTTTTATTTAATTCAGGATATGCAAAATATCATTTCGACATGTAATCAATATTTTAAAATTACTAGTGAGATATTTTACTTTTTTTCATGCCAAGTCTTCAAAATCAGTGTGTTTTACATTTCTAGTACTCAACCGGGATGCAGAATTTCAGTAGAAATACTCGATCTGTATTAGATTTCATAAAATATATTGTTGAAAAAGTAGATTCACCTACCCAAGAAGTTTCCTTGAAGAATCAAGTGTCAATTTCTAAGTTTAGATTTAAATTAATTATAATTAAATAAAATTAGGCATCCCTTAGATGCACTAGTCACCTTTCCAGTGTTACTAACTTCTGTTGCTTCTAGTGGCTACCATGTTGGACAGCACAGCTACAGATTATTCTTAAAACCATACTTGGGGTGCGTGGGTGGCTCAGTCAGTTAAGCAGCAGACTTCGCCTCAAGTCATGATCTCACAGTCTGTGAGTTCGAGCCCCACGTCAGGCTCTTGTGCTGGCAGCACGGAGCCTGGAGCCTGCTTTGAATTCTATGTCTCCCTCTCTCTCTCTGCCCCTCCCCCAGTCTCACTCTTTCTCTCAAAAATAAATAAAAATTTAAAAAAATTTAAAAAAAAAAAACATACTTGAGTGCTTTTATATTTCTCAAGTTATTCTTTATGCAGAATTAGCCCATTCCGCAAAGTCACTGGAAACCGTTACTAGTTTAGGTTTATTCATCAAGGATATAAATGCCCAGGGAAACTCTGCATGTTTGTGTATTCCTGGGGCCAGGGAATGCCTTGCATGTGGTAGGTGTATAATGTTTACTCAGCTAAATCCTGTTTAGTCCTCAAATTGCAACTTAAATTATACTTTCTCGGGTAACTGTATCCTGATTCTCCAGTCTAATATTCTTTTTCTTATACACCGATATGAATAATTTTGTGATTAATGTCCATCTTCCTGACTGGTCTGTCTATAAGTTCCATGAGAGTGGGGAATGGTGTTTTCGTCACTGAAGTATCCCCTGCTCCTAGCATAACCCATGCACGTATGGAAGAAATGTTGGTCAGATAATAATAGCATAGGACCATTTAAAATATGGAGTGATTATCTGAATGTCAGTTCATACCTTTATAGAAGTTGGAGTTTGTTTCAAGTTGGGAAGAAGGAATATTTTTTTTTATTTTAAAGATCAGATGCACTGAAAAGTATGCAGATTCTTAGCGTTTGTTCAAGCCTTTTTACTCCTCTAAGTATGCCTCTTCTTAGCTTTCTCTCTGTTTATTGATATTCATTTTCTTAAAATAGCTGTCACTTCACATCTGTCTCTACTTATAACTTAAGGTGCACTGAAGACAAAAACTTAAAAAAGAAAATTGTAAAATACTTTTCAGGAGCTGAGAAAGGCATAAGACAAAAGCAAAGGTACATAAAGGCAGCATGTTTTGCTGTTTCAGGACAATTTAAAATAAACCCACCCTTTTAATTATACTAGAGTAATGAGCCTTACACACAATATGTGGAAATATAATTAAAAATGTATTGTGGGTCAGTAGACCAAGTTGTCAGGTCATTATCTGAATCATAAAGTTGGGGGTAATGCCCATTAAAGGTTACTAGTTTGGAAAGGTTAGAATAGACTTTAGTCTTCACAATATAAAGTTGTACAATTTGAATAATGCTTTAGAAAACCGCCAGCATTTGACTTTTTCACGAAACATCTCGCAGAACTATAATGAGCATACAGAATTTTGCACGTGAGGGTAGAGCTTGGTGAGCTTCCATTATCCAGATCAAGAAACAGCGCTTAGTATCATAACGTTCCAGAGGCTGCCCTCCTGCTTCTCCCTTTTTCCTGCCCTCCAGGGTGAACCACTGTCCTGACATAGATAAGTTTTTCCTGTTTTTGTACTGTATATAAATGGAATCTTACAGTATCTTCATTTGAATTAATATAATAGATTATCATTCCAAGTGATATTCCTGATAGCAGCTCATTGAAAACAAAGTCTGTTTTCAGTTTTCCTTATTATGTATCTAATTTGGTAAACTGGCAGTTTACCACTGTGTCTAGTTCTTTTTTTATTCCTTTAAGAAATTTTCTGTGTAGATGCTTGTGTGTGTGTGTGTGTGTGTGTGTGTGTGTGTGTGTGTGTAATGTGTGTATGTATGTATGTATTTACTTGCATATATATATGTATATGCTTTTCAGATTTTTACTCAAATGCGATTTTGCCCTGCTGCACATGTTATTCATCTCATAGTGATATTTCTTGAGACCCTTTCATATCCGTTCATGTCGATCCACTTTGTTTTTCCTAATAGCGGCACGGTACTCTGTTGTACGGATGTATCATAATTTAATGAACCAGATGTCCACTGAAGAACAGTTAGTTACTGATCTTTTGCTTTTAGAACAAGAGTCCATGTAAGTTTATCTGTAAAATAAATTCTCAGAAATGCAGTTGCTGTACAGTGGGGTCCATGCATTTTAAATTTGCTCAGATATTTCTAAATGGCCCTTCAAAAAGTTTTGCTGGATTTTAATCCCATTGGCAAGTTTTGAAAATTCCTTTTTCCAGTGTTGTTGTTTCAGGTTATGTGTTATCAAGCTTGTTAATCTTTGTAGGCCAGTAGAGGAAAACCAATGAGTCCTTGTTATTTAAACGTGCATTTTCTTTACTTTTGAGTGAGGTTAGTTATTTATGTGTTCATTGGATATTTGTGTTTCTCTGGGGACTTGTCCTGTCCTTTGCTTATTTTCCTATAGGCTTGTTTATGTTTTTCTTAATAATTTCAAGGTGATCTTTCTGTATAAACGAAATTAGCCCTTTTAGTCATAGTATTATTTTTTTTTCAGGTTTTTTTTTTTTGTCTCTGTTGTGTTTATAGTCATTTTTTATTCCCAAACAGAATGTTTAGATTCTTATGTGGTGAAATGTACTAGTTTTTTCCTTACTGCCTTCTGAATTGTGTGTTTTTAATGAGAAAAAGCATTGGAAAGTTGAGACATGTAGATAGATAGATAGATAGATAGATAGATGATAACTCTAGCCTGGCATGGAAAAAAAAATCTCAAGAAATGTTCACGGAAAATGTGGTTAAGCAGAAATTCAAATTTCAGTCAAATGTGTTGTGATCAACTATAAATAAACACAAATTTTCATATTATCTGCCAAAAATTAACATTTTTGACAGCTTTTGGAAGAATTTTCAATGCTATGCTTTTTTTCTTTTATGCTTTGTTATTTGGGTTTTAATTTCTCAAATGATCCCTCTTTTCAGATTTCAAATTATAACCTATTTCCTGCTCCACTGCTGGCGTCCAGTGATCCATGTCAGAAGTACTTCCAGGTCAGACACACTTTCACGTTTTTCAATGCAGAGAAGCAGTTGAATATTAAAATTTTAACAAATATCTATGATAGACAGTTGTTTTGATGTTAAACATGGTTTGCTAAAATGACGTTTGCTTTTTATTGTTCACTCACGTAGTGGAAAAGTGGATCTTTAAAATAAGATAGAAGAATCAATTGGACCTACCTGTATTCGTGTAATAATTGCATGACTCTAGTAATAGCATAATGTAAAAATATTTTAGTTGATTATAACAGGAAACTAAAACTATGTCAAATTTTGCCATCTAGCATTGTACTTGATAGCCTGTGAACAGTTACGTATGAACAATGAAGTGTCGGTGGTGAGTCTCCATAAACAGCATCTTGGCCATTGTTGGGTTTGTCTAGAATAGAGCTCCCCGATTCAGTATTCTCCTAGATCTATGCTAATTCAATTCAGTCCTTAAGAAAACCACCATAATTTTATTGTATATCCGTTTCTTTGTGTCATGACGGATGCTAGTCCACACACAGTGTGGTGTGGGATTTCATTCTTAGCCTCACGGTAGTATAATAAGGAAGAAGCAATTCCGATAACATTTTGTCTTTTTTTTGTGTGTGTGTTTGTTTATTTTTGAGAGAGAGAGAGAGAGAGACAGAGCACAAGCAGGGGAGAGCAGAGAGAGGGAGACACAAAATCTGAAGCAGGCTCCAGGTTCTGAGCTGTCAGCACAGAGCCCAATGCAGGGCTCAAACCCACAAACTGTGAGATCATGACCTGAGCCGAAGTCGGACGCTTAACCGACTGAGCCACCCAGATGCCTCTCGATAACAGTTTGAATTAAACATAGGATAGGATTGCAAGTGAAAGATGAATCTGACAGAATCCATATTTGTTAGGATACAAACCACTCTGTAAATTCTGAGTTTTTAAGTAAGTAGATTTAAATTATTGACAAATAGCTATTAAAGTCCCTCAGTTCTGTAGTTAAACTCCTTATGTACATCCGAGCTGTTTTCTCTCTTACATAACACTGCATGTTCTGTTTCAACAGAGAACTAAAATAAAACATAATAGAATAAACACTAAGCTCAGTAGAGGTGTATGAGTGACAGGTAGTATCCTTTTTATACAAAACAGTCAAAAACCTAAATTCACACAGGAAAATTAGGAACTCAGAGCTAATTTTTAGAGGCCGTCTAATCACACTGTGATAATTTAGGGGCAGGGAGTAGATTTTCTGGTAAATACATGTTTGAATAGGCATATTAATTTTGGAAAATCATGGCAAATACATGTGTCCTTTTAAAAAAATACAGTTTAAATTGTTGAGAATGATCCTTCTAGGACTTCTTCAATATTTAAAATCTTTTAATGCATTGCAACATAGGCTCAGTATGGAAACTGTAAGAACAAAGCTAGCAAGTATATAAAATGATGTGTTTTCTTCTAAATGGAAGTAAACTAATCAAATAACTTCTAGGAATTTCTAATTGTCACTTATATTTTATTATGCTAGTGTATTCATTCTTCCTAATGGTACTCAAATTGCTTTTATTCATCGGTAATTATATAAGAGATAATGACCCTGTTACCCAGCACGGTTTTTTAATGACAGCTACTACTATCATGCATTGGTATAGGATGCGACACATTTTACAAGGAAAGCAGTGTTCTTATTTCAGTGGAGTATAGATTCCAGTCATTTTTTTACTTGAAAATTCAGATGGCAGCTAATTTGGGAAGATCTGTACCAATAACTGGGACAAGGTAGCCTTCCATCCCATTTCCTGACTCCTGGGAGCTATGACTAGAGGGAATCTTTTTTTTTTTTTTTTTAATGTTTATTTATTTTGAGAGAGAGCGTGCACAAATAGGGGGAGGGGTACAGAGAGAGAGAAAGGGAGAGAGAATCCGAGCAGGTTTCACACTGCCAGCGCAGAGCCCAACACAGGCTCGATTCCACGAACCGTGAGATTGTGACCTGAGCCGAAGTCGGATGCTTAACGGACTGAGCCACCCAGGTGCCCCAACAAGGAACCTTTTAAAAAATAAATATACCCCAGAACATATGCCATTATCTGCCTGGAAGAATCCCTGTTGAACCTTCAAGATTCAACTCAGGAGTCCCTTCCCAGGAGGTCTCAGCTGGCAGCATAGTCAAGGAGTCTGCCATTGTATCATGCTCCCTGTTGGAATTGACTTGAGGCCCAGCTTTTCAGTTCCTGGGTCATTACTTTATCACTCACCTGCTTTTTCCCACCTAAACCAGTATTCCTAAGCGTGATCATTGACCACATTCATCGGAGTTGGTTATAAAAGTCTAGAGCTATATTTACAAAATACATTCATTAATCTTCCAAAGACGTTGAGGCTTTTCTAAACAATGAAAATGGCTTAGAAATTGAGAAGGAAAAATATCCTTGGGATAAGCATATACTGTCTCAGTGTGGCTGCTTTGAAGGTCATAATTCTTATTTGAATACACACATTCTGATTTGTGTTTCCAAAATGACTAATCTTCACATTTGCCAGTGGTGATATTGGAATGCCAGGTTTTCCCTCATCTGCAGTGCCTTTCTCACCTTGATCCACTGCCGGACTCCTACCTACTGTTTAAGACCCAGCTTAGCTGTGATTGTTTTGGGGAGTACCTTCCTTTAACCTCTTTCCTGTGCAAATACCTTTTTCTCATACGTCTCTCTGCCTACTTTAGCCATTGTGAGTCTGTTTAATAACTTTATCTTCTCATTGCCTATTCTGACTTTTAAAAAAAAATTTTTTTAATGTTTATTTTTGAGAGAGAGAGAGAGAGAGAGAGAGAGAGAGAGAGAGACAGAGCACAAGTTGGGGAGGGGCGGAGACAGAGGGAGACACAGAATCCGAAGCAGGCACCAGGCTCCGAGCTGTCAGCACAGAGCCCGACGTGGGTCTCAAACCCATGAGCCATGAGATCATGACCTGAGCTGAAGTCCGTTGCTCAACCGACTGAGCTACCCAGGCACCCCTGACTGAGTTTCTTGAAGAAAAGTATCTGGTACATCTCTCTTGAGTCTCCTCAGTTCCACTGGGGATTTTTAACGAAGTGAGTCCTCAGGCAATTAAGTTGAGTGGGCATGGGAAACTTTTAGGTGGGTAATACCTGGCTGTTGAAATCTTCCTTTTATCCTAGGAGCCCGGGGAAGCTGCCCTGTGAATCAGCTGTAGGAAGCTGCTCCTTTGGCTTTAGAAACTTCCAAGGTTCTAATCCTGTGATCTCCCTGCCTCCATGACCCAAGCTGCCTCCTCATATAACCTTTACCTCTTTTGTTCATAGAGAGGTTCTTATCATTTTTGTCACATTGGGAGTTTACTTTCATGAGTAATTTCAGGAAACCAGCTTTATTTTGCCTCTCCTTCCTAAAAGAAAAAAAAATCTGAGTTATTTCATTTCCTTACTACTTAGAAGTCTAGTTCAAAAGGCAACATTCCTCAGGGTAGAAGTATTGCTGTTAACTCCTCAGTGGAAATAAAATTGTGTAGCAGAAAGATGAGGAAGCTGTGAAGTTTCACTGAAGAGCAGGGCCAACATTGGGTTTCCTGGGGTCCATTTGTCAATTTCCAATTTTATAAGCGTGTCATGGGAGCAGAGGGAGAGCGGCAGGTTACGGAGAGGAGTTTCCTGTCATTACTGACAAAATTTTTCTTTGACAGATGCTTAGAGGTCTCAGAAAAGAGAAAGCAGAGTGGGTAGGCTTAAGTACAGATTCCAGTATGAGTTTGAATTAGGACGTCATCCAAGTTATGGGGTTACATCTCCGTGCTGGGATCTTTGTGACTCTGGGGTTCAGGAAAGCTTTGTTAATCGTGGAATTTGAGTAACGCTGGCTTACCTAATTTTTTTTAGGTCTCATAAAAAATACTCTGTTAATTAACTAAGGTGGTTTTTTTTTTGAATTCCTAAAAGGAGAAGGCCAGTTTAAAGTGGTTTAAGCACGCACACTCCAATCGATTGATTTTAATTCCCGAGAAGTCTAGAGGCATCATGTTTCAAGTATGTCTCGTTTTAGGGATTCCAACACTGTCGTTAGAGCTTCCCCCTTTCTCTCCATCTTACGGATCTGCTTGCTCATTTGTTAAGTTCATGCTAACTCAGTTTGCCTCTTCACGGTGACCCCTTGAAGTTCTAGACTTATATCTTCCAGTTCAAGAAAAAGAGCACCCCTCCTCTGATCATTCCGGCAACAGTCTTAGGATTAGCTTTGTGTGGGTCGCATGCTTTTCCTTGAGCCAGTCACCATAGCCATGGGGATTTGCTACTCTGACTGGCTGGGCCTGGGCCGTGCCCTCCACGAAGTATGGGGCAGCGTTATCTCTGCCTGAAACACGTGGGCTGAACCCGTAGGACCTAAGCTGCATGAAAGTAGGTGTTTTTATTTTGTCAGGTTTGCTCGCTGCTGTAACCTTAGTAGTTAGAACCGTATCTACTGCATGGTCATGCACACCAGAAGTTCTGTTTAATGAAGGAATTAGCATGTAGAAAGGTTGATTCCCCAAGAAAAATTGTGGGGCTGGTACCAGATAAGGAGACATCCATGCCAGTCTATAACAGATGTTTCTCCATGTGGATGCAGAGCGATGGCAGTAATAATATTAGCTCTTGTCACACTCTGAACTCAGCTTACACCTAGCTCTAGAATAGGAAATGATCCTCCTGAATTGACGTGGAGCTTCATAACAGCATGATGAATAGATGTAGAAGTGATGGCAAAGTCTTGGGGCCCCGTCCAACCACCAGAAATCCAGGAGAAGCAGAACCACTTCTGTACTGAAGAGTCTCAGGGTTACTGGCATTTGCTTATCCAGTCCTCATTCATTTTGCTTATGTCGTGCACTGTAATGTTCGTGGCCTTGAGAAGAGCAACTTGCACATAGCAGATGCTCCGTGGATATTTAGTTAACGAATGGGTGAATGGGTTAATGAATCAGACATTTATTGAGTACTCTTACATGCCAGTTTTGCGAAAGGTACTGGAGGTTTGGAAAATTTAAAAATGAAAGGGAGATGCAAAGCAAAACGACAGTGAGGTGCCACTTCATACCTACTTGGATGGCCATCTTAAGAAAGACACAAAAATGAGTGTTGGGGAGGTTGTGGAGAAATTGGAACCTTCATACACTGCTGATGGGAATGTAAACTGGTGCAGCTACTTTGGACAGCAGTCTACAAATCCTCAAAGGTCAAGTGTATTTCATTATATAACCAGCAATATAATATAAATATAATTGGCCGTTATGCTCCTGAATGTACACCCAGAAGAATTAAAAACATATGTTCACACAAAAGCTTGCACATGAATGTTTGTAGCAGCATTATTTGTAACAGCTAAAATGTAGAAACAACCCAAATGTTCGTTAACTGGTAAATAGATAAATGAAATGTGGTCTGTTGATACAATGGATTATGATTTGGCCATAAAAAGGAATAAAGCAGTGATACATACTACAACATGGATGAACCCGACACGCTAAGTGAGGAAAGCCAGTCACAAAAGACCACGTGTCATATGATTCTGTTTATGTGAACTGTCTAGAAGAGGCAAGGCTATAAGGACAGAAAGTAGATTAGTGGTTGGCTGGGGCGGGGCGGGGGGGTGAAGGAATAGAGGGTGACTGCTGAGTGGAGGGTTTCTTTTTGGGCTGATAACAGAATTCTGCCATTAGATTGTAGTGATGTATGTACAACTCTGTGAATTTGCTAAACACCCCTGAATTGTACATTAAAAGTGAGCTTTGTGACATGTAAATTATATCTCAATAAAACTATCCTAAAAAATGAACAAAACAGTCACCACCCTCAGGGAACTTACAGTTTAGAAGGAGAGATAGACATCTCAGTTGACATTTACAGTATAGAATAGAAGTACTGATACGAACAGCCTGTTACATCGCTAGCACAGAGGGAGGGCAGCCATCATTGTGCATAGGAATCAGAGAAAGGCTAAAGGAGCCGTGTTTTGAAGGATTTATAAAGGAGCTTTCAGGCGGGGGTCTAGGGTGGGGGTAGGAGAGAGGAGGACAAAGAACATTCCAGGGCAGAGGAAACAGACTCTGTGCAGAGGGGGAACTTGAGAAGGGGTTGGCATTGTCAGGAAGGTAGATTGTGGCTGTGGTGTAGAAAACAGGGGGAGGTGCAGTGGCAAGAGATGGGACTGGAAGGGAAGATTTGAGACCAGCATAGGAGAATTTGAGGTGGCTTGTGTAGAGTGAGCTGAATTTGAACAGTAGGGAGCCAGTAGATGTTTTTAAGCAGGAGGGCTATGTGATCAGTTTGTTCTTAGAATGATACAGGGCAAAATGTGTCAGAGTAGACTGCAGAGCCGTTATGCTTAGAGATTTAGAAGGAACTGATAAGTTATGATGAAGGCCTGAAAGCAGGTGTGGAGGAGGTGGGAAGGGGAAACCCGATTTCCTGGAGAAACACTCCAGGAAAATTGGCAGAATTCAGTAGGTAAGAAACTCATGGAGGGCTGTTTCAGTGTTTCCAGTCTGGAAAATGTGGAGTAGCAATGTCTTGAATCCTCACTTAGGGCCTAGCCCATGTGTTGGTGGATTTAACTCCGTCCACACACCACCCCCCCCCCCAAATTAAAGGGAATATTAGACAAATTAGTTTTTGATCTCGAATCTATAGTAAAATCAGGCAAAGATAAATGGAAGTGCCTTGAATGGCACTGACTTTTGAATCTCAATACAGTATTATTGAGAAAAATAAAGCAGGCTAAAATGTCCTACATGTAGAACAGATGGAGCAAAAGGTAGGTGTGAGAGAGTGGTCCTAGGATAGAAGAGGAACATAGTCATCTTTTCCCGTTTATATCCACAGAGCGCTAGTTTTTCTCCATAATTTTTTTTTTTTAAAGTTTATTTATTTTTGGGACAGAGAGAGACAGAGCATGAACGGGGGAGGGGCAGAGAGAGAGGGAGACACAGAATCGGAAACAGGCTCCAGGCTCTGAGCCATCAGCCCAGAGCCTGACGCGGGGCTCGAACTCACGGACCGCGAGATCGTGACCTGGCTGAAGTCGGACGCTTAACCGACTGCGCCACCCAGGCGCCCCTCTCCATAATTTTTAACATGTATATTACTATCGTGTTGCTGTTTCCCATCATACGTGATTCTCTTCTGTTCATTGTTACTACTGATGCAGGTGGTAAATATGAGGAAGAGAGGAAACAGAGGAAGGCCCGGAAATAGGTACCGGGGGTCACAGTGGTGACCAGAGCGCTGTGCCGTGTGCACGAGAGCCTCAGCTGGGCCTGAATGCTGTTCAGACCAAAGCACGTACAACTTTGAGCTAGTAGGATGACAGCTGATGAGAAATCATGTCTGGCAGAGAAGTATACCAGTCTGTTCTGGGTCACAAAACAGACTTTTGACTCTAAATAGCCTTTTCTTCTTTAGAGAGTTACAGCAGAATTGAGCACGAATTTTCTTGAGCCAAGACTGAGGAGCAAAATAAGTTGGTCTGGATAGAATATTGAAATATTTTATTTTAAGATTCATTCATTCATTTATTCATTCATTTATTTTGAGAGCGAGATAGGGAGTGAGCAGGGGAGGGTCAGAGAGAGGGAGACAGAATCCCAAGCAGGCTCTGCACTGTCAGCACAGAGCCCGACACGGGGCTTGATCTCACCAACTGTGAGATCATGACCTGAGCTGAAATCAAGAGTTGGACACTTAAGTGACAGAGCTGCCCAGGTGCCCCTAAAAGATTTTATTTTAAATCATGCTTAGCTGTTACATGGGATAAAAGCTTGAGTAAAGATAGGCTTCTAATGTAAACGTTTCTTGAGATGTTAACAAAACACTTGGTTGTTTTTTTGTTTTGTTTTGTTTTGTTTTTTTTTCATTTTATTCGATGATTCCATAAACTTCTAATAAGTACCTACTGTGTACTACACTGCTGTTCTGGTTGCTGGAAGTCTAAAGCAGGGTGGATGATGCTATATAGAGACAAGTTGATGAGGTTTGGGAGTGTAGGAGAAGGAGCCCTTGAATCTGCCTGGAGGAGCAAGAAGATGCTTCACAAATAGGTGATAGCTACCTTGAATCTTAAAGGTAAAGTAGAGTTTTTCCAGACAGGAGGGAAGGATGCCGAGAATGTGTGCAAGGACAAGGAACGTGGCGGGTGTGACCAGAGTGTTCCAAGTGCCTCTGAAATCATTAACTTGGATATATGTCATCTTTTTCTTCCAAGCCTCTCACTTCCTTGTTCCAGTGGTTCTAAGCCTTGGCCATACATTGGAGTCACCCAGAGAACATTTTATTATCCCCACTGTGCCCATTCCCAGACTGATTGAATCACGGCCTTTGAGGGTGTCTTTAGGGGTGGGCTTAGTCTTTTTTTAACAAAGTTTGTTTGTTTGTTTGTTTATTGTGTGAGAGAGAGGTGAGAGTTGCACACACACATGAGCACAAGACTGGGGGAGGGGCAGGGAGAGAGGGAGAAAGAATCCCGAGCAGGCTCTACGCGGTCAGTGCAGAGCCCCATGCAGAGCTCGATCCCATAAACTGTGAGATCATGACCTGAGAAGAACTCCAGAGTCAGGTGCTCAACCAACTGAGCCACCCAAGTGCCCCTAGCCTTCTGTATGTTTTAAAAGCTCCCCAAGGGTTGCGTGCGGCTGGGGTTGAGAACATTTCCTTGTTCCTGTGACTCCTGTTCCCTGACCTTTTGAAGATCTCTGATTCCTCCGCCTTTTCCTCCCAGCTCTCCACCCTCTTCCCAACTCTATTCCCTGCCCTCTCTGGGCCACACCCAGAGAGCATTCCTCATCTGCTCACTTCCCCACTCCTGTCACCTTGATCACATCCCCCACTGTGACTGTTTCTTTGTTTTTCCCTCCCATTCTCTAGGTTGCCTTTTCATTTTGTTGATGGTTTCCTTTGTTGTGCAGAAGATTTGGGGGTTGATATAGTCCCACTTGTTTATTTTTGTTTTTGTTGCTTCACTTTTGGTGTCAAATCCAAAAAACCATTGCCAAGACCCATGTCAAGGAGCTTACTGCCTGTTTTCTTCTAGGAGTTTTATGGTTTTAGGTTCAAGTCTTTAATCCAGTTTGAGTTAATGTTTGTGTATGGGATAAGGTCATGGTCCAGGTTCATTCTTTTGCATGTGGCCGTCCAGTTTTCCCAACACCATTGTATTGAAGAGACTGTCCTTTCCCAATTGCTTATTCTTGGCTCCTTTGTCATAAGTTAATTGACCATAGATGCATGGGTTTATTTCTGGGCTCTCTGGTCTGTTCCATTGATCTGCGTGTCTGTTCTTATGCCATCAAACCTCAAATTTCTTTTAGAAAGTCACCAACTCTGTGTTTCTCCCACGTGACTTTTCTGGACTCTGTTTCTCTCCTTATGTCCCCTACCCTGCTTCCCCTCAGGGGAAGACTTTACTTTCACAGAGAAAATTGAGGCTGTCAGTTTTGCTTTTCCTCGGTTTTATGTCACTGCAATAGTATATGGGCCTGTCCCCATCCTTACTCCCTTTCCTTCCTTCTCATGTGAAGAAGTATCTCTTGTCTTGGCCAAGGCTGACTCTCACATCCGCTGTGGTCCTTCCTCTTGTCACCTGGATTCTGTCTTTTTCGTCTGTTTCTCTTCTGTGTTTCCACTTTTCCCTTCTCGGCTGGCCTCTGTGTTTCTAGCTTATAAGCAATAAAACATCACTAAGAATCTAATCTTTAAAAAACAAAAGCTCCTTTCTGTAACCCCATGAACCAGAGCTGTTGCTTTGGTTCATCTGCTGGTGTAAAGTCACTGAGGTCTCTGTGGAGGACAAAGGATCAGATAAGAAGGGAGTCATTCTTCATAGACTGAGAAACGTGAAACCTTAGGAATTCTTGATGATGAATTTTATTCCCTTCCAGTCTGAGAAGCCTTTCTTTCTTCCTAGCAAGAGACACATGGAATAAATCACAGATGGTATGAACAATATTTGAGATAAATGCAACTGTCAGGTAGTTTCCTAGGAGTCCTGCAAGGGCACATGGTGACTGCAAACAGCTGAGTCTGTGTTTTAATTCAGTGGAATATATTCAGACTCCTTTGGGAGCTCTAACGCATCAGTAGCCAAGGGCTCAACGCTACCTTATTAGTAATAGTTTTATGTGTGTGTACATTCTCCAGCAACTGGGCCATTTCTCCAAAATTTCTGTTTAGTACAAACCCTAAGCCCAGGTCAAAAATATTCACAAAGATATTAGCAAACTACAACGGAGATTTGATTTTTCCAGGCATCCAGAACACAATTTCTAAACATGGTTGAGAAAAATTACCTTAGATGTATGGGTACATCATTGAACTAACCTTTCAAGTTAACTAAGCAAGCTGGAGCCCCAGAGGATTTTTCAGCAACTTTTTTTGTTGTTGTTGCCCAAGGGAACTGCAGAATAGAAATGCGGTGTAAATGTTTAGAAGGGCGTGATTTTTAAGGTTGCGAAAAATGAAGACCAGTCACCGGCAGAAAATGCTTTTATATGAATTCAAGAGGCAGATTCTAAGTAAAATTTGGACCCTCTGACCTCTCAGCTTTTCTATAAATTGGATTTCGTGTGTCTACAGTAAGGCTTTTATTTGTTCCTATTTAATGTATGAGTGAACAGTGAAAATAAAGAGGAAAATGAGTCAATTCTATAAGGAGGTATGCAATGGAAGCATTAATTCTTTCAATTTTTTATATAAAAATGTCTGCTCACTCTGTATGCTAAGCAGTTTAATCCTGCCAGGCAGCTAATGACTAGTTTTCTTTTTTTCTAGCTGACTCAGGTGTAGACACTTTGGCAGTGTTTATGGCCAGCAGCGGAACCACAGACATCACGAATCGGAACAGTCCAGCCACACCACCAAATACCCTTAATCTCCGTTCCTCCCACAATGAACTGTTGAATGCTGAAATAAAACACACGGAAACCAAGAACAGCACACCCCCCAAATGCAGGAAAAAATATGCACTAACTAACATCCAGGTGGCAATGGGCCTCTCCGACCCAGCTGCACAGCCTCTGCTGGGAAACGGCTCTGCCAACATCAAGCTGGTGAAAAATGGCGAGAACCAGCTCCGGAAGGCTGCAGAACAAGGGCAGCAGGACCCCAACAAAAATGTCAGCCCCACTGCAGTCATCAACATAACTTCTGAGAAGTTAGAGGGCAAAGAGCCCCACCCACGCGATTCCTCAGGCTGTGAAATTTTACCCTCCCAACCCAGGAGAACCAAGAGCTTCCTAAATTACTATGCAGACCTGGAAACCTCAACCAGAGAATTAGAGCAGAACTTAGGCAACGAGCACGGGGGTGTGGAAGAGAAGCCCCAGCCGGGCCAGGACCAGGCCTCCACCGTCATCGGGAATGGCGAAGCACTCCCACAGAAACCAAACAAAGCCCAGTTCAGCCCCGAAGACGGTCAAGTGGCCACCGTGTCATCCAGCCCAGAGACCAAGAAAGATCATCCCAAAACGGGGGCCAAAACCGACTGCGCCCTGCACCGGATCCAGAACCTGGCACCGAGCGATGAGGAGTCCAGCTGGACGACACTGTCCCAGGACAGCGCCTCACCCAGTTCCCCGGATGAAACAGGTACCGCCGGGAAGGGTACAGGCTGTGGTGACACTTTCTTTTGGTGTTTTCAGTTGTTGATGGAATTAATCTCTAGTCAGACCGAGAAAAGTCATTTGCGGGCAGAAAAGAATATCAGCCTCTTGGGGTAAAATTAGGCAGTTGGTGTGCAAAATATTGCTAGATTTCTCAATGGTTTCATTTCAGTTCTTACGTAAGTTGTTTGACCTGGTAAGCATTTTTGTAAGAGAAATGGGTCCTTGGTGTTAAGTATAGTAAAACATCATCTGTTTAGAAATCATACCGCCTGTGCTTAGATGAACTATTTCTATGTGCTGTCTAGAAATGCTGGGTTTTGTTAAGCAAAATAATAAAAGAAATGCAGTTGCAGGGGACAGCGTATAACCTGATTATAAAAACCAACTATTTGAAAGTTCTTGGAACTTATTTAAGCTCGAACTAATGAAAAGTTAGAAGTTTAAAAAATTTAAAAGCCTATTCATTGTAGACATTTCCCTTTGACCTTTACTGGGAAATATTTTATTAGCTTTGTTCATGTGATGTTTTAAAGTAAGAAGGTGGTGGTGTTTGTTGCTGTTGTTTTTAGATATTCAGAAGTTCAGGATTTGAGCTAGTCTAATTGAGACCAGTCTTTCTTGACTTTTGTCTATATCTGTAACATCTTAGGGTTTGTCAGAGAGTCACAGTTGGGACAGAAATGAACAGGGTTCTAAAAGCCAGCTACTTTCCATCATCTTCTCATAGCTTCCCCATTACACTGATTTTAAGATTAAAACATGTGGGGCATCTGGAGGCTCTCAGTTGATTAAGCATCTGACTTTGGCTTAGGCCGTGAACTCATGGTTCATGAGTTCAAGCCCCACATCAGGCTCTCTGCTGTCAGCACGGATCCTCTGTTCCCTCTCTCTCTCTGCCCCTGCCCTGCTCGCACACTCTCTCTCAAAAATAAATAAAACATTAAAAACAACAACAACACGTGGAGCACTTTGTTGGAGCTAAATTCAATATAAATAAGCACTCACAAAGGCTTATTTCTCTAACATAACCCTGCAGCCCGGCAACTATCCTAGTGGGTTCCAAGATTACCTTAACGTGCTGTAAATATAACAGATAGTGCCACCACGGAAGGAAATAACATTTTTGCAACCTATAAGGCACAGAAATTACAAGGACTGTAGATAAGGAAAAGAGAAGGAGACAGTGAAGACATTAACTTGTTTTAAAAAAAAGTGTTTTTGAAGTGCCCTTTAAAATTGCAGTGCTTTAAATGATGGATTTCATGAGCCTGCTGTAGCTGGATATGGCAGTAGGGAGGTTGAGATGAGTCCATTTCGTCTCCTGAATGTCTGGACCTGCACATTACTGGAAGCATAATTATGTCTGGTAATGTTACTGAGTTCACAGCTATTACTTTTTACCCATTGAGAGGATTCATATCCTATCGCCGATAGACACTGTCACCTGCTAGTGTTTGAATCTACATAAAGGACTCCTTGAGTATCTCCTATCCAAACTCCACTTCCTGTTTTCAGTGGCGCCAATAAGGCCTCATGGACTTCCTCCCGCCTCGGCGGCCTTTCTGCTGCTCTTCCAGGCACGGCACTTTCTGTTGTAGGCAAATGTTAAGTGTTAATGGTATTAAATGAACAGTAAAGTCTCCACGGTTCCTCACTCTAGACCCTTTCTCCAGCGATGGCCACCATCTTTTTAAGTATTTCCTTTCAGAAAGCACTTTAGGCATATACCCACATTTATAATAAATTTTAAAATTTACCCATATTTTATGATAATGATATTTTTAAAGATCTTTAAAAGATATATCCTAACATACAATAGTATGCTATGATGTAATATAAACTAATATAAATCATATTGTGTATGGGATTTTCTCCAAAATAATTGAGGTAGGGATAAAAAGAAGAAACAGAATTGACCATAAGCTGATAAATGTTAAAGATTGGTACATAAGGGTTTATTATCCTGTTCTCTCTAATTTTGTGTCTTTAAAATTCTCATAATAAAAAGTTAAAACCAGAAAAAAATTACTTACATTAGGCAGTTTTATGAATGGTTTGCTTTTTCCTCTTAGGTATATATTTTGTAGAGTCATGTATGTGAGGACATACCATTTTTCTACCTCAGATTTTTAAAGTGTTGGGCGTGCTATTCCACCATATTCAAGCTCCAGTGGTTTATTTTTTTTTTTTTTAATTTTTTTTTCAACGTTTTTTATTTATTTTTGGGACAGAGAGAGACAGAGCATGAACGGGGGAGGGGCAGAGAGAGAGGGAGACACATAATCGGAAACAGGCTCCAGGCTCCGAGCCATCAGCCCAGAGCCTGACGCGGGGCTCGAACTCACGGACCGCGAGATCGTGACCTGGCTGAAGTCGGACGCTTAACCGACTGCGCCACCCAGGCGCCCCTTCCAGTGGTTTATTTAATGATTCCCTCACTGCTGAGTATTTGGATTATTTCTGTCCACAGAAATAATTTCTGTCCACTCTGTTGAGTGCTGGTGTCAGCGAGGGCCTGTGGAGCTCACGAAATTCAAGCTGAACACGCGCACTCTGTTCCATCTGCGCTGACTCTCTCCAGGAAACCTTTCTGGGGTCCCCTCTGCTCACCGCTCATCTGCTCAGGTCCTGGCATTACTTTCTGTTGTGTTTCTGTGTAGAGCCCATTGCAGTGCTTGGCACATAGTGTAAACTTGGTTAGAGCTTTCTGACACAGTGAGGGGATACATTCATTTTTCTCTCTTAAAGTCAGTTTTGAAGGCCTTCAAAAAATTTTTTTTTCGAGAGCGAATGAGCGTGCGCACGTGTGCACATGTGAGCAAGAGAGGGGCAGAGGGAGAGGGAGAGAATCTTAAAAACAGGCTTCGTGCCCAGCCTGGAGCCCGTCTTGAGGCTCGATTCCACAACCCTGGGATCATGACCTGAGCCGAAATCAAGAGTTGGTTGCTCAACCACTGAGCCACCAGGCTTCCCAAGACCTTCAAATGTTAAAGGAAGATTGATAATATGGTGATGCCCCTAATGAGCGGCTAAGGATAGACATTTTGAATCAAATATGCTCAAAAGAATGTGTTGCGACTCTAAAGCAGCGAGATTGAGTTTTTTAAAAACATGCTGGAACCAAAAGCGTGCCATGGTTCAACATATGGTCACTTTGGGGTCTCTGCACAGAGTTCAGCATGGTGCATTGTCTCCAAGCATTAGTATCAATAGTTTGCGGGAATACTTTTGGAATTTCCTCATAGCCAGTTGTGAACTTCTACTGAAAAGAAACCTCTTTACTTCATGATCTGAGTTTCAGGTAGTGAGCACTGCATAAATTAGTGAGTAAAATAAAATAAGCGATTTTTCAGAATTTGTATTTCTTATGATTCCATCTGTCCAGTGAAACATAGTGTTTACCGTGATCACAATCAGTTTTAAATTAAACATTGTCTGTTTCACTGACAATGGTAAATTCAGTGTTCCTTATATATGTCTCGTATAATATATACATGTTTTTGTATGTAACAAACACAAATACTATTCAAAGGAAAGAAGAAATAAGAGCAAATATTTTGTAAGATACTAGTTGCCAAGTATATGTATCTGCTCATCTGCTGTGTGTTAAGTAAATACTCATCACAGTGGTGTGTGTTTTGTGACTAAATCATGACACAAGTATCTTTGGATTGTAGACTGTGCTTTGGGGAGCCTAGAAAAAGAGAACAGACTCATTTCTGCCTCTTAGGGGCATCCTTTTCCAAGTTAGACTCCTATTTATAAAGTAAAGTGCACTGCCTAACCCAGAAATTGACTACTTTCTGTTTCTCTTTCTTTCTGAATTGCTCCCTCCGGCATTTTAGTAACTTTTTTTTTTTTTTTTTTACGTGATCAATCATGTATACAATATGTTGCTCCTTTATTCCTCCTGTGGAGTCTGTCCTCTGAGAAAACAAGAGCCTATTAGGAAAAAGAAAAGCATCTGCGATATTACTGAGTTTCATAGGAGTTTACAAAAGTTCAAAAGCATGCCTTGACTCCCATTCTAAAAGAAAGGGTTGCATCATTTTGATACTTGAAGGTGAGAATTTGTAACCATTAGCATTTTGCCAGAAATACATTTTCGTCCATGGTCCCAGGTAAGTAGGATGACTCAGATAAATACAGGCTGGTCATATTGTGTGTAGTTACCTGGTGTTTTATGTTTGTTTCATGAACAGTTTTGAAATATATGACATTTTGATCCAGTTTGGTACAGGTTTCAGTAACTTGATACCAACATTTAACTTAGGTCTAATTCGGGCTTAATAAAATTGAAGATACAGAGTATGAAACTAGGTGGATCTTGTGGAATAGCCATGCCAAAAGATGGTTTGTTACTAATGTGTGCAAAGGCAGGATATACACGGAGAAAACAAACTCTAGATGGTGGGACCTTGGGCCTAATGCTTCATTAACTCCTCACTGAAAATTTCATCCCAGCTTGGTTACAGACAGGCAGTTCACATAGACTTTCATGTGTAAAGTGGGGGTGATAGCAGGGTCAGGCTTACACCAACCATGAGCATTAAGTAATAGCATTTTCAAATGATTCTTAGAACAATATCTGGCATACTGCAAGAGTTTAATAAATATTAGTGTTTATTATTATTAGCGATTACCATTACCACTTTAGCAATGGAATATAAAAATTTGCTTCTTCCTTAATTATGAATTACCTATGTTTTGGACTCTGATTTTGCTTAGAACTTTCTGCACCCTAAGGGCGGGGATTGGTTTGTCTTCATCTTTGCATTTGTATTGTCAGTGCCCGAAATACAGCAGGTGAACTTAGTAAATCAGTAATGATTAACTGAATAAAGCCGGACACCATCCTCATATCCCGAAATGGCCCTGATTTATTCAGTAAATCATTTGGTGTTACAGCTTAATCTATGTCTGATTTTGATGTTAGGTACATATTTTATAACTTAATTGATGATGTTGCCTCGTAATAGGTGAGGCTGAAAAACCAGTTATTAGGAAAGGCACAGGGAAATCCTCTGGGCCTACCATGTGCCCATAGAACCTTGTTCGTGGCACTTTTTCATACTCAGGTGGCCATGACGGGACTTGAATCAACGTCTTCAGACACAGCATCCAGTGTTTTTCCACTGTACCAACCACAGTCTTGAGACGTAGGTATGTGACCTCCAGAGCCTGAATATATGAGATTTAATCTTCTTAAACTGGATATGTGTGGAGTAGTCATCTTGAGAATCTGGGAAATGGAAAATTGTATTTTAGAGGGTCTTTCCATTCTTACAAACAACAGAGATTTAGTTCAAATGTTGTCTCCTGTGTGAAACCTTTCAAGTCCCTCTGAGTTATTGAAAGCCCTTTCTCCATACACCGGAGACATGTTTTCAGATTTCTTTTATCATGTTCCCCTGAAGAGTTTGTAACCTTACTTGAAACTTTCCGTTTAGACATAGAGTCCTGTGAAAGCAGGAGCCAGCTCCTCATGACGTGTGGATGTGAACCTCTTCAAAGAGAACGTAACACATAGTAAAAGGCTGCACGAATGTTATCTGTTTGCTGCGTGGATAGCTGGAGCTGGATGATAAACATGTATGCTCTCTGAGGTTTGTTTTATCAATGAGCACATCTACAGAAACAGAAAAAGTAAGCACAGCTTGTAAACCATCATTGTGAAGAGTACCCGGATAGGCTGATTCTTATTTATATTCTAAGCTCCTGGGAGGGATGGAGTATTGGGGCCAGTCACTCAGTCTACCACAAACATTGCTCATATCTGAGTCCATGTGTCTGCGAGTCAGAAACCTGGCTGAAGTCGGACGCCCAACCGACTGCGCCACCCAGGCGCCCCATACCGACCATTTTTTAAAAATATTTATTTATTTTTGAGAGGCCGGGGAGGGGTGCGGTAGGAGGGGGGGTGGATAGAGGATCTAAAGCAGGCTCCACACTGACAGCAGAGAGCCCGATGAGGCTCAAACTCGAGAACAGTGAGATCGTGACCTGAGCTGAAGTCAGATGCTCAACCGACTCAGCCACCCAGGTGCCCCACAGTTTTTAGCAACCTCTTCTGTGTTCTGATAGGTGCCTGAGACCTCGAAATAAGTTAGAACCAGTCCGTGAGTGCAAATAGCTCCCATATAGTTTCTCATCCCCATGGTCGCAGCCCTCACCATATGAAGAGTGCCTTTTACATGTGTCTGTGTGTTCTTTGTTTCATCTTGTATATGTCAGTACCTCAGCAAGCGTAAAGAGATACAGCCTATCCCAGATCAGGCCCTGCCCAGATCCTAGGCAGCCTAAATTTATAAGCAAAAAAGAAAAGATGTTTAGATGTTTTATTAGTTTCTTAGGGCTGGTGTAACAAATTAACAAATTGCCACATACTTGGTGGCTTAAAACAACAGAAATTTATTCTCATGGTTTTAAAAGTCCAGAATCAAAGTGTCAGCAGGTCAGGCTGCTTTTGAGGGCTCCTTCTGAAGGTCCCTTCTTGCCTCTCCCAAGCTTCCCACGGTTCCTGGCAGAGCTTGGAATTCTTTGGCTTATAGCTGTGGTACTGCAGTCTGTGCCTACGTCTTCCCATGGCCTTCTTCTTAGGACACCAGTCATTGGGTTTAGGGCCCTCCCTAATCCAGTATGATCTTACCTTAGACTGATTATATCTGCAAAGGTTATTTTCAAATAAGGTCACATGCTGAGGTTCTGAGAGGGTATGGATTGCGGGGGAGGGGGAAGGGGGAACTACTCAACACCAGTACAGATATCTTCACAGGTAATTTTTTAATACATGCAGCACAGAGGAGATGTGAGGATATTTGCAGGAATTATCATGTTCAGATTTTGCAAGAAGGAGATCTTACATTTGCAGGTATTGTGAGAACTGATAAGTGATCAAACTGTGCTGCCAGGGGGACCTCAAGATGGTTTGGGGTTCCTTCGTCCAAATTCTTTACTGTAGAGATAAGGAAACCTATGTGTGGAACTGACCCTGGGGAATCTGAAATCATAAAACCAACTGAGACAGGGAATAAGTGTGGAAAGGACAGGAAAACACGACAAAGACATAGTTCAGCTTCAAATTTAGCAATGTGGCTGAGCTCTGAGGGTAGGACAGTTCAGGGAATGTGGCATATGGAGATGGAATTATTCCTTTGGATCAAAGCCTAAGAACAGACAGGGATATTGGTAATAGCCATGTTTTTCTTACCTGCATTTGAGAGACATTGCTCCCCAAACACACAGGATCTTCGTGGGAGCTATGCAGAATATAATAGAAAAAGATACGACTTTAAGACAATGCAAAGGTAATAGGATGCCATGAAATCTTCAGAAGTCACAGATGGGCAGTGCTGGAGAATGTACAGACAACCCTCAGACAGGTTTTGTCCTGTAAACAATGTTTTAGAAAACTTTGAATTAGAAGCCAGTGCCTAGAAATTGGGAGCTTTCATTACTTAAAAACATGGGTTTCTCATTTTTCTTATAAATGCAGGAATCTCACAACACTGGGCTCAAATGCCCAAGAGGCAACAGTCAGTGGCAGCCGTTGAGATGGGTCCTGTCCTTCCTAGCTTGAGGCACTGGACTTGGGGACCCCGGCTGTATGTGTCAGTGGACTCAGCTGCCACATACACATGAAACTATTAAGGTAGAATTAACTAGCGGAATGTTGGTCTTGCCAGGTAGGGCTGCATGCTGGTGCCATAGAAGCAACGTCCTGGGATCATAGTCATTCTGGTGTCAGTACCATGCCTTCTGCTAGAATTACAAAGTGTGACATGAACTGTTAAGCAAAACATGCTTGAAATTTCCAAAGACGTCTTTAGATGACTTCTCAGTGTTCTCCATCTGTTAATCTGGTTAGAGGAGGGGAAACATTAGCTTTTCAAAAGCTAGGATGTGGGTGGTTCATAAATTTTGTGCCTCACGTCTGACCCAGTTAATGTACGCAGTTTGCTCTCGTAAATGTGAAGGTAGTTAATGATTACCCTTATAATTTATATACTGTATTTCCCTATTATTAAAACCCTTAGATGCAAAACAGTGAAATAAGATCTTCATATTCAAACACTTCACTGGAAAAGTCAAGTCATTTGACTGTTAGAAAATCGTATGTGGTCAGCAGTCCACACGGAATGGTCAGAAAGCAAGAGAACGGGGTGACCCCCCACTCCGAAGCATTTCTCTTGGTACCTAAGAGGGGAGGTGATACTTGTTGTTTGAGCTTTCATGTTTTCTTTTTGTTTAACTTTCCAGAGATTTTTCTCTTGAATATGATTGAATTTAATCGTGGAAAGCATTCTTGCTTAGTATCGTTAGGGACATTGTTAGTTGATTGTTCTCCCTCAGTGTTATTTGAAGAAGTCTTCACATTGAACTGAATTGGTACATCTGAAATATGATAAGGGTGGATCTCCATCCTGTAAATGGCTTGTTTGTTGCCAGGACACTTTTTCTCATACAAATGATAGTGTATGGTGAAGGTTATATAAGGTCTACAAGATGGCTGGCTCATGAAAGCATATTTAATCCCTAATAGGCATGTAGAGTAGTATTAATAGAACCACAGAACCTTTTCTTGGAATGTTCTAAAGAAAATGTGGTCATAGCTCCACGTGGAGTTGTCAGAAAGTGAGAGAGTGGAGATGACCCCAACTCCAAATCGTTGGGTAGGGACTGATGGGAGGTATAGCAAGGGAAGTTCAGGGGCTGGACATGGGAAGAGACCTGATGATGGAAGTCTCCGGGAGCGCTTCTCAGACATGGACAGACTCTCCAGTTCTTACTTTGCTCTTCTGTATTTGTTCCAAGTGTGTGTCCTTTGGGGAGACCTCTGACCAACATTTCCTTTGATCCCTTGCTCACCGTGGACAAGGGAGACATTCCATGACCTCCTGCCCTTCATTTCTTTACCCAGAACAAGCATCAGCTTCTTTCAGGATTTCCAGGTGGCTGTCACCTTTTTAGTTCATGTCTTATCCCTCTGTCCCCTGATGACTTTTCTTCTGTGTGTTAACAGAGCAACAGCCCTGAGTCAGAGAAGGGACTCCATATATAATATATCAGAGAGAAGCATTTTCACCTCAGGTCTATTATATCTTCAACGGAGTTAAGGATTATTGGATTTGTAAAATCTAGGTGGTTGATTTTTAGGATACCCTTAGTCAGGTTGATAGGTTAACTCCACTTAACATACTTTCAGTCCAGTGAATGCCTACTGAGTTCCTACACATGCAAGGAACTGAGCTATTGCTCTGGGTGAATCCCAGATTGAGACATAATCTTTCCCTCAGAGAACTCATAGCCTGCTTCCTCAAGATTCTTTTAAATCTCTTCATCCATATCCTGGCATTCATCACTTCCTGGGTGTTAGAGGAATATATCCTAGCTCATCCCACTTAATCACTTACTTAACCTCTGAGCCGCAGCTTTCTTATCCCTAAAGTGGGAATAATAATAGTAGAACCTATCTCATTAGATTGTTACATAAAGCCCTTGGCACAAGCCAGGCCCACAGAAAGCGTGTTTTGAAATGTTAGCTATCATCATCATTATTATCTTATCTTTGCTGTGAGGTGGGAAGCTTCTTCAGGATATAGTCTGTTTTACTTTTGTTGTTCTGTTAATTCCCAGAGTTCGTACAACAGGTGTGCGTGTTTCAGTGAATGTTATAAAAAGTAAATTGTATTTTTTAAAATTTTTATTTAAATCCTGGTTAGTTAACATATAGTATAATATTAATTCCAAGTATATAATACAATGATTCAACACTTCCATCCAGCACCTGGTGCTCATCACAACAAGTGCACTCCTTACTAGCAGTATAACAAATTTAAGGTAATGAATTACTTCCAGGAAATTCACAATAATTAGGGCGATGCATAAATCCTCTGCTTTGCTTTGCTTTTGTTTTTTGATTTTTGTTTTTTTAAATCCTCGGCTTTTCAAATGTGAGTATGTAGGAAGATCTCCTGGGGATCTTGTTGAAATGCAGATTCTAATTCAGTAGGTCTGGGCTGGCGCCTGAGATTCTGCATGTTTTAAAGAAAATTTTTAATTGTGGATATTCTACATTTGTAACGACCTCTTTCAAGTGATATTGCTAGTGCTTGACCACAGTTTGAGAGGTAAGACTGGACTGCAGGCTGCAGAAGGAAGGGGATACCAGGTAGAGTTTTGCCAAGTATGGAGAACAGATAAGGGTTGTGAAGTTCCAGATAAGGCGTTTCTGCATGGAGAGAAAAGAACAGAATTGAAAGATAAATGGGGTTCAGGGAGGAAAAGAAGTGGTGGACACAGTAAAAAAAAAAAAAAAAAAAGAACCTGGAAGAAAACAGAAGAGATTACTCTAAGGCAGTGTCCTCAAACTTTTTTGGTCTCAAAGACCCCTTTACATTTCGAGAAATTGAGAGCCCCAAAGATCTTTTTTTTCATGTAGATTATATCTCTCAATACTTATGGTATTAAAGATTTTAATGGAGATTATGTTTTAAAAGTTATTCACTTAAAAAAGAATAGCAAAGTCATTATTTAACAAAATAGAATACGTTTTGTGAAACCAACCAGTTTTTTCAAAGCCAACAGCAATTTAGTGAGAAGAGTGATATTGTTTTATTTATTTGAAAATCTCCTGTATGGCTTAATTGAAGGCAGCTGGATTCTCTTATCTGCTTCTACCTTCCCTGTGTCTCCATAAATTGTTTTGGCTGAAGTAGATGAAAAAAATCCTGCCAGTCTCATACACATATGTAGCTGGAAAAGAGAGGAATATTTTAATAGCTTTTTCAGGCAATCGCAGGTATTCTTTTTTGATGTTACACCAAAACTCGATAATCGGTAGTTTCTTAAAGGTTGGTTACACTGGAATCTGAAACCACAATAGTAAAGTTTTTTGTATTGTTACATTAAAATCTGTTGGTATGTCATGCATTTTGAATGGATATTTTACCCATACATAATTTTGTAACATCACGGATTAGTGATTTGGAAAATATTGGTTCAATGAGTTGTGTAGATCTTGCAAATGTTGACACATTTCATTATACGGTAGGAAAACATTACGTTCGTTAATCTCACTCCCTATCTCATCGGAGAAGTCAGTAATTATTGGGAAGCTGTCAAGCTTTCAGTGGCAGATACAAGTTTTCCAAAATTCTAATTTTTGCTTGAAAGCTCACATTTTATCATTGGCACAAAACTGTCAGTTGTTTTCCTTGAAGTGACAGGCTCACCTCATTCATTTCTGAGAAAATGTCTGCCTGATACCCAAATTTGAATAACCACGGTTTGTCTGTCAGTCGTTCTTTTTTTTTTTTTTTTAATTTTTTTTTCAACGTTTTTTTTTATTTATTTTTGGGACAGAGAGAGACAGAGCATGAACGGGGGAGGGGCAGAGAGAGAGGGAGACACAGAATCAGAAACAGGCTCCAGGCTCCTAGCCATCAGCCCAGAGCCTGACACGGGGCTCGAACTCCCGGACCGCGAGATCGTGACCTGGCTGAAGTCGGACGCCCAACCGACTGCGCCACCCAGGTGCCCCTGTCAGTCGTTCTTTTGAGAAGAAAGTATATTCCATGTGCTTTTTCCTTCAAACAGCGGTCATGCCTCCATCTACAGAAGAAGTGCCTTATGCACACTTACATTGAAAAGATATACTCAAGGATTGAGGCTTAATGAAATTAATAATTTTTACTGCTTCAACAAGGAATTCTTAGGTGAAATTAGCATCATTTTCAGTGGGAGTGTATAGTATAGTCACAGTAATTACTAGTACAATTTGTGCCAAACAGTACCATTTTCTTGCTTCATGCTGAAAAGACAGCAATCTTAGCCATTATTTTTTGTGCCCTATCAGTTAAATGTCAACACAGTGGAAAAGGCTATAAATAACATCTTAGAATTATGAAACTGACTTCTTTCTTTTTCTTTCTTTCTTTCTTCTTTCTTTCTTTCTTTCTTTATTTCTTTATTTCTATCTTTACTTATCTCTTTTTTTGTGTTTATTTACTTTTGAGAGACAGAGACAGGGCGTGAGAGGGCAGAGAGAGAGGTAGACACAGAATCCGAAGCAGGCTCCAGGCTCTGAGCTGTCAGCACAGAGCCCGACTCGGGGCTTGAACTCACGAGCTGTGAGATCATGACCTGAGCTGAAGTTTGCCACCCAGGCACCCTGCACGTGGAATTTTTTATTTTTATTTATTTATTTATTTATTTATTTATTTATTTATTTATTTAAATTTTTCAATGTTTATTTCTGAGACAGAGAGAGACAGAGCATGAGTGGGGGAGGGGCAGAAAGAGAGGGAGACACAGAATCCGAAGCAGGCTCCAGGCTCTGAGCTGTCAGCACAGAGCCCAACGCGGGGCTCAAACCCACAGACCGTGAGATCATGACCTGAGCCGAAGTCGGACGCTTAACCGACTGAGCCACCCAGGTGCCCCAGAATTAGGAAAGTAATTTCGACCTCAGAGCCCCACCCCCCTGAAACTCTCTAGGAATTTGCTCTCAGTGTGGGGATCAGTGCTTCCAGCAATTTGGTTGGAGAGGAGTCTATGAAGGGTAATTATGGGAGAGGTCAGATAGATAGATGAAGACCAGATTGGAGAATGCTAATGCTCAGTTGTGGACGTACTTTTGTTGGTGAAGAATGGTTCAGTGGTTATGAGAAAGGAGTGTCATTTGTAAGGTGGAGTTTGAAGAAAGTCTGCCTGACATTGGTGCCTAACATGGGTTGTAGGGGCAAAGGAGGCAGGCAGTTTTGAGAATCTGCCAGCAAAATCCGTTTGAGATGATGAAGATCAGAGGAGACTGGTAGCTCTCTAAAAATATAAGTGGAGGAAAGGCATGTCTAGGATTTGGCAGTTGGTTGGATACGCATGGTAAGGGAGAGAGTAGAATCAAAGATGTGAACGTTTCAGTTTGAAGACTTAAGAAAATGCGGGTTTTCAGAAATAATGAAGTTAGGAGCAGGAACTAGGTTTTGAAGGAGGAGGATGTTTTTGATTTTGGATGTGTGAGTTTGAGATAACGTGCAAATAGCCAGGGGGTGATGTCCTGAAGCAAAAGTGTGGCTCTACTCCAACACCAAATTCTTCCATAGTGTCTGGGACTTTTATATGAGCTTTTGATATGTTGTGGTTCTAACCATACATCACTTTAGATGGGTGATGGGGTCAGGATGGAGTGGGGACATGGGTGGCCTAACCCAGTTGGGTGGTATTAGAGGGTTGCCTAAAAACACCAGTGACACAGTTATGATGGTTGGAACCAGTCTGCTCTTTCATCCCGTTTTAAATCTGACACGTGCATTCCATTTCTCTAAAGTTTACTTATCTGGAGTAAAGAGAAAGGGCCACATTTAGAAAGACAAGCATACTCTTCTACTCACAAGCTGACATTGACATGGGCTTTTCACTTACCTCTGCCAAGTAAGACACCCAACAGACTTTACCTGGTGGCATGCATGACCTGGGCCTAGGACCTACCTGCCAGACTGCAAACCAGACTTTAAAAGCAGATCCTGGGGTGCCTGGGTGGCTCAGTTGGTTAAGCCTCCAACTGCAGCTCAGGTCACGATCTCACGGTCCGTGAGTTCGAGCCCCGCGTAGGGCTCTGGGCTGATGGCTCAGAGCCTGGAGCCTGCTTCCGATTCTGTGTCTCCCTCTCTCTCTGCCCCTCCCCCGTTCTTGCTCTGTCTCTCTCTGTCTCAAAAATAAATAAAGGTTAAAAAAAATTAAAAAAAAAAAGTAAAAGCAGATCCTGCTTCTTAGGGATGAGCTCATTAATCAAGTTCACGAGACTAAAATACTATAGACAAAGTATCAGTTGATTAATTTGTGATGAGAATGATCACTCTCCCAGGTAATGGATTTGTTGACATGACACAGCCAGTGCACAGTCTCAGTGCTAGCGTATTATTTCTCAACTAGAAGTCATTATCACATGGCCTGATTTACCCTAAATTTCATGACTAGGCATTCCCTCCTTCTAGAGAGACAGGAAACCCAGGCATATGCAGAAGGTTGCTTGGGGAACATGGTTCTACCAAAGCGGAGGTTAGGGAAATCAAATGTTTAAACAGCCTGATGCATCCTGTACTTCCCCTGGGGATGATGCTATCAGGGACCTAGAATCCTTGAGGGGTGCATTGGCCAAGAGTACCTCTTCTTTGGAATTTGAATCTATGATCTGCTTTTTCTAAGCTACCTAGTTTTCCGATTGGCACACTCTTTGTTGAGGTACAGTCATATTTTCTGCTGAGTTAAAGATCAGTCATTGCTACCACCCTGATCTGTTGTTTACCTATTCAGAACACTTCTGACACTAAATGTATGGGTTTACACACCAAACAGTTCTCCAGTTCTCTGCAGACACCAGCTGGACATCAGTCCTGATCCTAACTACCCAGAGTTAGCACATACCCCAGAGGTTAAGGGCTCTGTCCCATAAGACGGCCCCCTACTTCAGATGCCAATCACAAGTAGTGGGTCAACAGGTTACCCACAGTTCTGTCCAACTTGACTACAAATCAGTTTTCAGTACCCTCTCCTCCAAATGATAGTTCACTATCATGATTCATAGAACTCGGAGGGACACTTTACATTTACTGGCTTATTATAAATTATAAAGGATACAAATGGACAGCCAGATGAAGAGGTATGTAGGATAAGACCTGAAAGAGTCCTGAGTGCAAGAGTTTCTATCCCCATGTAGTTGACCCATGGATTTATTCACCAACCCAGAAACTCTCCAGACCCTTTTGTTTAGGGTTTTTATGGCAGTTCCAATCCATGGGCATGATTGATGAAATCACTGGCCATTGGTGATTGGCTCACCAATCTGTCACGGATCTCACCATTAGTGACCATTGGCTGTAACTCAGTTTACAGCCCCTCTCCCCTCCCTGAAGGATGAGACTGAGAGTTTCAACCCTCCGGTGTCCTTCTCTGGCAACTGGCCCTCATGCTGAAGTTATCTAGAGTCCCATCTAAAATCATCTGATTATTATAAACTCAGCTGTGGTAGATGGGGGTTTATTATGAATAACAAAAGATGCTCTCTGACCTACATCACTCAGGGAAATATAAGCGTGTTAGGAGCTCTTCAGGAACCAGAATGAGACCAAATATATATTTCTTACTATATCATAGAATGATAGTCATGCTATGTTTGGGAGCCATCGTACCTCCTTCTTACCCTGTTTCTTGGCTTTCATCCATTCGCTGATCCAATTGTTGTATAACTCCAAGAACAGTCTTAAGTGCCTTCGTTTTGAAGTCTTGGAAGAAATCTCATTGCAGCTATTAAGTTGCTGTTTTCCTTAGATCTGGCCCACAGTCTACCTGCATCAGAATCTCCTAGACATGCCTTACGATGCAGATGCCTGGGCCTCCTCTGAGACTTACCAAGTCAGACCCAGTGGGTGGGTCTCATGGGCCTGCATTTTAACTAGCTCTTGAGAGGGTTCCTTTACACACCAGTTTGAGAAGCAGCTCCAGTTGTGACATAGGGTCTGCTTTAGTCGGGGCTTTCAGCAATGTGTAAAGTGCTGTGTCCTTGCTAAAGTCCATATTGATCTGGGCCACATGTGACAGGATTCATAATCCTGATGAAAATGGGTAAAACATTCCTTTTCTATAAAAAATAGAACAAAACACATTGCCTTATTTTGGTTTTAGCAGGGGCAAGAAGAGTTCTAAAGATCCTACCAGTGACAGTGCAGTGCTCTAAATCAGAACTCATTCTTACTCCACCTGTCTGTCTGTCTCTCTCTCTCCACACACACACACACACACACACACACACACACACACACACACACACCCACCCCAGAAACTCATATTAAAAATAGTGGAGTAAAAACTGTCAATTAAGGCTAAAGCTTCTAAAGAGAAGAGCATCTTTTGCCAAGACATTCTGCAGTTAATGCTCAGAACTTTTTGAGAATGAAAACTAATAACCTCACCCGACTGGTAGTTCACTTTAACAGCCATTGAGTCATTTTCTTCTGTAAATTAAACAACATTTTGGATGTCTCCCGGGCAGTACTCTTGGATGCCTCATAAACGTGCAGTGAGGAAGAGAATAAACTGAGACTTGGAAAATGTGTCGGAGGAGGTGTGGGATGGCGATGTGGAGACACAGGGACTCCCTGCAAGTCAGCCTGTCATGAGGCTGGCAAGTCCAAATATCCGGAGCAGAACCAACCTCCTGGTTTCCAGACCAGGGGAGGGGACGGCAATGCCCTTGGGATCCACCCTCTCTTCTCCACCCTTTCAGTTAAGGCTGATCTGACCAACAACCCAAACTCTACAGGGATGGAGGGAAAGCAGGATAGCCTTCCATTTGCATGGTCTCTGCTCTATTGTGTCCTTATTTACACCTTCTAGTCTATTCTGCTGCTTATCTGGAAGTATTTGGTGTACACAATCATAGTCCCTCTTTTACTTTTTCTGTGCCTTTTCTTTAGTGGGAGAGTTAATTTCCTACATGGAAATATTTGTAAAATCAAATTTCTGAGGAGCCCTTACTGCACGCCCCACCGTATTGCGTGTTCCACACGTTTTCCTTCATTTAATCCTCACAACCACCCCATGAGGCAGGTACTACCATTAACCCCATTCTACAGAGGGGAAACGCAGGATGTTAAGTGGTTTGGCCCAATTACACATTTAGTAATGTCAGAGCGGGGATTTTAAACATTTAATCTTTACGTGGCATCAAAGCTTATGCCACAGATCCCATTTTAGGGTCACGAACCAGAGAAAAGACGTCTAGCGCTTTAATTTCTGGAACCTATAGCAATTAAGAACTCTTCCTGTAGTTCCAGACCATTCTGAACATTCTCACAGATGATTCTTAAGAGATGCCTCAGCTTGGGGCACCTGGGGGGCTCAGTCAGTTAAGCGTCCAGCTCCTGATTTCGGCTCAGGTCATGATCTCACAGTTCGTGGGTTCAAGCCCTGAATCGGGCTCTGTGCTAATGATGTGGAGCCTGCTTGAGATTCTCTGTCTCCCTCTCTCTCTGCTCCTTCCCTGCTCATGCTGTCTCCTCTCTCTCTCAAAGTGGATAAATAAACTTAAAAAAAAAAAAATTAAAAAAAAGATGGCTCAGCTCGCCTTCTGTGAAGGTAAAATGAATAGTATGCTCAGACACCTTTGGTGTTCTGCAGATTGTGAAAGAAACCTAGAAAACTGGGGGATAAGCTGAATCAGGGAAGGACGATTTTCGAAACTGTAACCGTGTCAAGGGAAACCGTGTCAAGTTGGGAAGACAGGGTTAAAAAGTGGAACCTGTCTGTACTTTTTGCCTCTTCTGTCTGCTCTTTTGCCAAAAACAAACAATATCACCTCACTTCCAGCTCAGGACCAAGAAGCAGGTGGAAGTTGTTCTAGTTAGAACTCCGTCTGTATTTTTTTCTGTGTTCCTTGCATATGTTTTTAAAATATAAACAGAATCACTTAGTATTTACCATAATTTCATCTAAAGCATTTTGTACATTATATTCTTAGTCAAGGGTAGGATAGATTACATCAGGAGGGGTGTGAAGGCTTCAAAATGCATGGCATTCTTCAGGGGACTTTTTTTTTTATCAATACTGGGGAGCAAAAGGAGAAATTTAAAAACCGAAACCCAGTCTGAAATGACCAGAAGTCTGTGTAGTCAAGTGGACTAAATCTCCCACCCACCCCTCACTGTTCAGGGTTCTCTTGCTTCTCTTTGCCTCCACCTGCCCCCACGGAACATATAAACCCAATTTAAACCTTCGGGAGCTGAATCCCAGAGTCTTTGCTTTTCTTGGCAGAAGTGGAAGAGAAGGTGCCATACACAGTTTGGAGTAGCATGGTGAAACACAGTTTTAAAACGATGGATATAGTTTGGGATGAAATAAATCACTGTTTAATCTGTATTACTTTGCCCATATGGGTGCACTTGGACCCACCACGAACTTGCTGCATGATGGCAAAGCGTCCCCCCCGTCCCCACCCCCCACCCCGGGAGCTTGCCATATTTCTGTCAAGAGCCTTCTGGAAGTCTGAAAGCTTTGCAGTGGTAGGCTAATGAAATGCTGAGCCATTTGCAGAGTTCTTTTCTTTCTTTTGGATAAAAAGTGGTTATGGCACAAGTGCTTTCATGAGAAATGATCAGCCTTGAAATCTTGCCTTGCTTTTGGCTCTTTTGTAGGAAAGAACACTTTTTCTCAGGTTGGACACCTGATACAGCTGGAGCATCGCCATGATGTTGGGCAAGAAACTAGGCATAGCCTGTCAATTTTAGGTTAAGTATTATTTTATGAAACAGTTTTACATGAAAAAGTATTATTTTATGAAACAATTGTAGGTTAAGTATTATTTTATGAAACAGGATAAATACATGTGTATTTACTGGATCATGGTGACAAAATTGTATTTCTTAGATGCATGGCATTCCAGTGACACAGTGGAAAAAGAGTAGAGTCAGGTATACCTAGGTTTCAAATCCCAGATATGCTCCATTGCTCTGTGCCCTTGGCAAGTTGCTAAGTAGCTCTAAGTCTCAGTTTCTTCATGTATGAAATGGGCTTCGGTCACCTTCCTCATAAAATTTCTGTGATGATTGAAAGAGCTAATAATATATGAAAGTACACGTGCTGAGATATGTGCAAAGTGTGTATGTATGTATGTATGTAAAGTATATTCCTGGCGCGTGGCAGGAATCCATACTCTTTCTTTCTCTACTTTCATTTTGTCTCGTCTCCTAAAAAATCCAGCGATTGGTGGTTCCTCTGATTTGGTGTTAACATTGGTCTTATTTTACAGCCAGCGAGATAGAACTTGCATTAAAGTCGATTTTATGGATCCAGCCTGCTCTGCCAAATGAATGTCTTCCGTTGGGAAAGTTGCCTGTGTGTTGTAAGTCCTCTTTCTCCCGCTCGCCCTCCCCTGGCCCAGGCCATAAACTTTTCTCTCGGGTCCACCTTCTAAGGCTGGTCTTAGGAGCCACATCTCTGTCTAGGGAATCTGGCATTTCGTGAACTCTTCCTTCTTCCTTCTGGTATTCGAGGATACACCCAGATCCTGTGTGTATTTCCTTATAAATCATCCACGTTTGCAACACACTAATATATTCTGTGCATGGATGCAACATACAAAAGGAGAAATAAATGGATAAACTAACAGTAAAAGTAGAAGTAGGAAATATGCTTTCTTCATATCCCAGTGGACCATATTGTACTACTCCCATTTTTTTTTAAATTGTGGTAAAACACACATAACACAAAACTTACCATCTTAGCCATTTTCAAGTGTGCTGTTCAGTTATATTAAGTGCATGCATATTGTTGAGTGACTATCACTACCACCCATTCTTAAAACTCTTTTCATGCTGCCAAACTGAAACTCTAAACCCATTAAACAATAACTCCCCAATCTCCCTTTCCCACCTCTGCCCCCACCCCCACCCCTGGCAACCACCATTCTACCTTTCGTCTCTGATTTTGACTACTCTGGGTACCTCCTATAAGTGGAATCATATGTCTTTTTGTGACCGGCTTTTTTCACTTAGCATAATGTCAGGTTTCAGATGGCATGCATCGGAATTTCCTTCCTCTTTAAGTCTGAATAATATCCCACTGTGTGTATATGTCACATTTTGCCGATCCATATATCTGCTGATGGACACTTGGGTGGCTTCCACGTTACTACTCCTACTTTTGGGACTACTGGTGTAGCAGGTGGGCCCAAGAACTATGGCACATGAGCATATGATTGGTCATAAGAAAAAAAGCAGCATTGTCCTTGACTAAGAATTCAACGCTGTGGTTCTCACTCTGGCTGTTTGTTACAATCTTTTGGAGAGCTTTAAAAAATTATATTCATTGCAGTATTCCCACCATAGACTCTGATTTGACTGGTCTGTGTAAGAATAGTACTTATTTATCGCTCTGGTATCGTTTTTTAAAGCTCTTCAGATCATTCCTTTGTGCAGCCAAGATCGAGAACCACTGATTACCCTTTCAGAAATTCACTCTCTTGGGGCACCTGGGTGGCTCAGCCAGTAAAGCCTCTGGCTCTTGATTTCAGCACAGATCATGATTTCACAGTCATGAGATCGAGCCCTGTGTTGGGCTCCATGCTGAACATGGAGCCTGTTTAAGATTCTCTTTCTCTCTCTCTCTCTCTCTCTCTCTCTCTCTCTCTGCTCCCCCCACCCCCGTTCACTCTCTTCATTTGCAAAACATCATTGACAATACTTACTTCATGGGAATGATAATTGTCATCCTTTATTGAATGCCTGCTGTGTGTTAGGCTCTGTATAAGCATGAGGGAATTTAGTCTTTACCACAGTCCTACAAGGCGGATGCTGCATTTTCTTTCTTTCTTTTTTTAAAGAGATAAGTTTGCTGAGACTCAGCTATAAGGATCATGGCTCAAGTTACATGACTAAGCAGCCCAAAGGATCAGGATTCACCCAAGGCCTGTCTCATTTCAGAGTCCATGTCCTTTTTTTCTTCCTCCCCCTCCCCTCTCCTCTCCTCTCCTCTCCTCTCCTCTCCTCTCCTCTCCTCTCTTTCCTCCCTCCCTTCCTTCCTTCCTTCCTTCCTTCCTTCCTTCCTTCCTTCCTTCCTTCCTTCCTCTCTCTACCTCTTTCTTTATTTTCCTTCCTTCCTCCCTTCCTCCCTCCCTCCCTTCCTCCCTCCCTCTCTCCCTCTCCCTCTTCCTCTCTGTCTCTCTTAATTCCTGAAGAGGTGAATGAAATTCCAGTATGTGAAAATGGAAAAATTAATGGGAAAGAATCTGTTTCCGGAGCAGTAATAAGGATGTCAGGTCCATCTTTTGGACCTCTTCTTTGATGACATGGTTTTAGCCTTTGTATGTGTTCTTTCATTTCTTCTTTTCTTTCCCCCTTCAACAGTCCACTGAAGATCTCTTTGAGGCCGGGATTTGCTCTTCATGAATACCCAATGATTGTTATCTTTGTTGCCATTGTATTTGAAAGTCTAGTTGCTGATATTTAATCTGTGAATGTGGTGTCTGTGACACCAGCCCTGGAGCCCCCTTCAGATAAAGTTCTCACTTTAAAGCTCAGTTAAACAGAGACCAGAATGCAGTAGGAGGTTTTATAACTGCTGGTGTGATGCTTGTACTTCTGTAAGTCCCTATAAATTGTTTATTACAGAAATTAGACAATAAAGAAGCAAACAAGCAAATTAACAAACCAAGTAAATGTATAGCTAGTTTGAAAAACTGACACATTTAGGATGGCTTTGGAAAAAAATGTACTTTCTAGTCTCCTCAAGGGAAATTAAAAACTCTTGTGTTTTATTGATTTCCACTGAGCTCATCCGAGCACATTGTTTATGTAAGAGCTAAGCGATGAAAGAAAGGGCATAGTCTTTGGAAGCGTGGATTCTAGATGCAAAGATTTTGGTTTTGCTTCCAGGAAATGAACCCTTTCTGCAGAGAAGCACCCACCCCGGGAAAACATTTTTTTCATGTCCATTCTGCTGTGCATCAGTGAATGGTTGAGGGGAGAAAACCTCCTGTCTGAGCTGAACTTGGCTTTCCTTCTGCTCAGACCCCTGAAAAGTACAGGAAGAGGCAAGGCATCATGGGATAGCTGCCTCTTTTGAGAGTCCAAGCAAGTAATAATGATCACCTGACTGTTAATGTTGTGTGTCAATAAATGAGGTGGAAAAGTAGGCCGCGTTTTTCAGCCTTCTCTGTTTTCTCTACTCCACCGAAGAATCCGCATGTTTCTCACTACATGAACAATGAAAACTCGAGAAAAAGACTTTGGACGGCAGAAGAAAACTCCTTCATGTATTTCGTGTCTGTTACATTAATATTACTTGTATATGTACCATGTCCTAGCCCCTGGCATTTTAAAACAAAAGAGTGGTTGTTGATAAGAATGAAATTTTAATCATGTGCATTCGAGTATAGTGTGTTTTGAAATAAGGGCTTTCGGCACAAGTGCAATGTGAACAAGACATCCTGGGGCGAGTCTGATTGTGTGGGTGTTGGGATTATGTGACTAGGGTAATATGGCTTTGAAATTCTTGTGTCACGATTGGCTTTGAGTCACCTTTGGGGCACCGTCACTTAGTCATGATGACCATTTGTTTCTTGCCCACTATATGAACAATCTGTCTACATCCATTATCTCATTCAATTCACAGAATATCCCTGGATGTAATTACTCACGTTTTTCAGACTTGGAAACAGGTTTGAAAAGATTGATTTTGTCTGACCAATGCTAATGTTTGAATGTAAAATCTCATTTTAGTGAGGTGGAAGGACCACAGGACCATGGAATTTGAAGGGACCTTAGATTCTGTATACTCTAATTCCTTTCTAATTCCCTTGTGTTACATCCTAGAGAGATGGTCATTCAGCACATGCCTGGGATGAATCCACTAGGTTCTTGGAGAAATGTTTGATGGCTCACAGAATCATTCTTGATAAAGAGTTCCAGAAACAGGGCGATCACAGACATGGTGATTCTTCAACTTTTTCTGTTTTGTGATCACCAACCAGAAACATCATGGGAATTTTCATGCCCTTGTTATAAATTATACACACAGAGACTATGTTCAATCCTTCATTTTGAGAAAAGATGACTATCTAATTTTAAATACATTTCAAAGAATTAGTCATTGGGTTGAAATGTCAAATCTAAAAAAAAAAAAAAGTCCTATGAAATATTAAATAGACCTTCTTATCCCTTAGGGTACAAATCATTACCTAAAGAGAACAAGGCGCATTAAAACAGAGAATTGGTTCAGTATAATTTATAATCAAACCATCAAAGCTTCCTGCTGATTGTTTTGTAACTTTAGATTAGGAAGTTTGCTGAGCTGAGGAAGAAAACAACTTTTTACCATTATATCATCAAGTTCTGAAGTATGTTTTATGCCTGTCAGGTTCTAAATTGATCTTTTAAACTTTGACAGCAAACAAATATCTGAGTAATAAAAAGGATAAGCTTATTATTCTTTTGATACATATGCTTGGTATCATGTTGTTTAACATTGAGTTTTTCTTCTCAAGTGTATACTGGCAAACTGTGGAAAAGCTGTTAGTTTTTACCTAATCTCTTAAGAGTGATAATGTCTTAGCATACGTGGATTTAATTTTACTCATGTCCTGTGCAAAAAACACAAAAATTTTCTTGGTCATTTTGACCGATGTGATTTTTGGTATTGCTTTAAATTATTGATCATGGTTAAAAAGGGGAGGGACTTTCTGATGAGAACAGCACTCTCTTTAATAGCCTTTCACAAAATCAATTTCTACCATTCCTGCTGTGCTCCTGTGGTGTGCTGAAGGTTAAGAACCTGGGGAAGAATTTGTGTCTCCTAAATTTGTCTTTTAATTTTCCATTATTTGCCCTTTTCTCCCCTCCCTGTATGTCTAAACAGCTTACAGCAAAGATCTTTTTGTATGGTTTATTTTGTGCTTGAAAAAGTGGGGCTGGGCGGGGCGGGAGAGGGATGTGTATGAGAGATTTCTGCTGTTCAGGTGGTTGGTTGCTATCAGTCATGGGCGGTGGATTAATACAGTAGATTCATGGCCCAAAGGTGCTGTGTCTCGATCTCCGTCTCCTGATTGGAATAAGTCAGATCTCGCATCAGTATCTTTTATTTATTTATTTTTATAAAAATTTTTAAAATGTTTTTATTTATTATTGAGAGACAGAGAGACACCGAGCATGAGCAGGGGAGGGGAACAGAGAGAGGGAGACCCAGAATCTGAAGCAGGCTCCAGGCTCCGAGCCCGTCAGCACAGAGCCTGATGCGGGGCTCGAACTCACAAACCGCAAGATCACGACCTGAGCCGAAGTCGAGCACTTAACCGACAACCACCCAGGCGCCCCTTGCATCGGTATCTTTTACACTGGAGGCAGTTCGGTGGTGGATGCATCTTTCCCAGTGGCTTTGTTCTCAGTTCATCTGGACAAGGAAGCATCAATGCTGTTTTCGTGTGGAGCCTCAGGAACGTGATGGCCTGGCAGATGTGCATGGGAGAGATGGTTTCGTTCTGCATAGAGTCTGATACTACCTAGGCTAATTAACTAAATTCTTGTTTACGCACAAAACCATTTGCCTTGCTTCAAATAGGGAGTTGATTTGGAGGCATGTGAAGAAGGATAGAAAACTGTTGAGAAATGTAGCTCAAGAACCTAGACGAAGCTGGTAGCAGGCTGCACTGTCACAGCGAGAGATTATAAGTCATCTCTTATTACCTCTAGTTAATTTCGTCGGTGATAGCTTGCTTCTGGATTTCTTTGGGAGTCTATTTTTTACTTTATTATTTTGTTAGGCTGGCAGGTGGAGGGGGAGGGGGATCGTAAAAGGAAGAAATGAGCAATTTTGAATTGATCTGGTAGCTCGAAAAGAGTCATCTCAAATTCAAGTTCTTGGCTGTCCCTTGGCTATCCCATGGTCCAAGTAAAGGTTGGAAATTGTGATCTGTGGAACTTGAAAGCTTTCAAAGAGAACTAGAGTCCGTTACAAGACTTCTGTTTTCTCCTTCATGTGTCACTAATTTCTTCTCTGGGACAACCTATTAAGTTATTCAAGTAGAAACGTCATACTCAAGATATCATGACTCAGCAAGTGAGTTCATCCCAGCCAAATGCTTGAGCGCAGGGCAAAGTCACGTTTTACTCTGATGGAGTATAAACGGGATGTGAAGACTTGCAATTGTTACCAGGGGTGCTCTGCTCACACAGTTCGACTTCTATCAGAAGTGTTACTTTGCTCAACTTGCCAGAAACTACTGGTGTTCATCTTTTCCACCAGCTTCCCTCTAACTCAAATTAATTAATTTTGGAGCATTATCTTTTTATTGTATTCATACTTAGAGATTTAATGTGGTTTAAACTGTAACAGAATGAAAAAATACTACTTTAATTTCAGCATCTCTCATAAGAAATCTGCCCTTAATAGTGACTAAAATTGCCATGAATTTTATCTTCTCCTGTATTATGGCTTGTGGATAAGTCAATGCATTGAACCTGAAGTTCAGTGTAACTAAAGGGGATTTTACCAGGTAATGAAATCAGTACTCACCATTACCTTACAATTGACGTCGTGCTCACTGTCAGGTGTATTCTTGGTTCTATAGTTTCTCATGTAGCCTCTATCTTCTAGGATTAATCCTGCTGGAATAGACCTGGGTTAATTCAGTTAAACATAGCTTACCTCGGGTTGTTCAATTACCTTTCGAAAATTATTAACTTAAGCAGATAGTTTGAAAATTTTACTAATTTGTTAACTGCACAAATCAAGGCATGTTCATTGAAGACAAGGCTGGGCAGCAGAGGTAGACATAAATAGACAATTCTAAATCTTCTCCTGCGCTGCTGCCCAGAGATAAGAACTGTTACATATTTTATGAATATCCTTTCAGGCTTTGTTCTATGGCACTGTCTCTGTGCCTTCATATGTATATACATCTATTTTTTTCTTCTTACTAAAAAGGAAATTGCTGAACATGTACGTGGTTAACTTACCCTTTTTACTTAGTATTACATTAAATATGAGATATATCAGTACATTTTCAAGTCAGCAAATGTACTTGTATTACACAATATTTTTATTTTGTTATTTTTTTTTTAACATTTATTTATCTTTGAGAGAGAGAGAAGACAGAGCACGAGCAGGGGAGGAGCAGAGACAGAGGGAGACACAGAATCTGAAACAGGCTCTAGGCTCCGAGCTGTCAGCACAGAGCCTGACGCGGGGCTCGAACTCAACAAACCGTGAGACCATGACCTGAGCCAAAGCCAGACACTCAACCAACTGAGCCACCCAGGCATCCCCCCCCCTTTTTTTCTTAAAAAAATTTTTTTTAATACACAATTTTCAATAGTTTTCCAGTAACTTAGGTATGTAATACTGTAATTTATTTAGTTAGTTCCATTGTTGGACATTGAGATTATTTTCTTTTTCCTTCAACTCATTAATTGGACAAATGTGTGCCAATTTTCTAGCATGAGTCAGCAGTAGAATAGATCTAAAGCACTTATGGTTCTTGCCTCAAGGAGCTGATAGATCCACAGAAGAGAGTTGATTATCAATCGTGAAAAGTGCTATGGGGAGAAAGTTCTAGAAGTTCTGAGTGTAATGCCAAGGTAAGGGATGGCCTTGGGGTCCTGGGAGGACCTCCCTGAGGAGATGATGTTTACAAGAAGGTGTGAAGATTGGAGAAGGGTTAGCTCTGTCAACAGGTAGAGGTAGGGATGAGTGGGCAGAGAAGAGCATGAACAAAGTCCTGAGGTCAGGGTGGAGGGTTGGGAAGCTTGGATTGCTGAGAGATGGTCAGTGTAGGTACTACTTTAAGAACAAGGGGTCGTGTGGTACCAGGTGAAGCTAGAGAGGTGGGCAAGGACCAGATTGTTAAGTACTGTGGTCTTAAATAGCCAGATAGTGAGAAGCCTTGTGAGGGTGACATCTGATTTGTGTTTTGAGAAAGTAGCTGTGACTGTGGCATGAAAAATTAGCTACTGGAAATTCTTGACCTTTAATGTGCCATTGACCTCTTTGGCTGTCTGATGAAGCCTAGGGGACACCTTCTTAGAGTAATGTTTTTGAATCTGTAAAATAAAACACATAGGATAACAAAGGAAACCAATTATATTGAAATGCAGTAGCCAAAATACTAAACTCACATATGTGATGTAGTGGTATGTGTTCTTCTTTCTTAACACATTAAACAATAAGATTTAGTGGGGAGTCTAATAGCTGCTGTAATTTCAAAGGAGTGATGACAGTGAACAATGTATCTGACACCTGTCATGTGAAGTGAAAATACCTGATTTCTCTTAGTGGCAACATCGCAGTAGTATTTGAAGTATTAGTGTTCTCCTAATACTAGTATGGTTTGTTGCTAACATTCATGATTGAGTGAAATGCTGAATTTCAGCTTGAGATTAATGCAAGTAAAGGTGTCCTATCCCCCCACCCCCAAGTTCATGGGCCGTCTGAATTCTAGCCACAAGAATCTTTGGGAGTCCATAGACCATTGGCTAAGAAGCTCTGAGAGGGAGATGAGTAAAAGCCACAGGCTGGATAGGAGGCAATTGCAGATGAGAGATTGGATTAGCCTGAAGAAGGCAATAGTAGAGATGGGGGAAGGGAAGAAGATGGATGCAAGACAGATACAGTAACTATTATAGGGTTAGATTTAGGGGTATGAGAAAGAAGGATTTGTCAGGAGGAGCCCTAAGTATGTGGTCCATCCCCGGATGGTTGAGATGGGAATGATGGGAGCAGGAAGCCAGACCTTCACATGGTGAGTTTAAAGTATCCCAGTGGTGATGCCAGGTGGACAGTTGATGTTGTCAGAGACTCAGAGGAATGATCTGGAGTGGGTGTAAGTGTGAGAGGCACATTCCTAGAGGTTGTAGCTGGAGCTTGGGCACTGATGAGGTTGCCTAGAAGTTGAATCAGGTGGGTAGAGAAAGGGCCCAGGAATCAGCCTTCAACACAGAAGGCCCAGAGTGAGGGCAGGAAATGGTCAAGGACATTGAGGACTGGTGAGAGAGGTCACAGAATAGCCGGGAGAGGGGGGTTTCGTGGAGCCATTTGAGGAAGAGTGTTGTCAATGGTGTTGAAAGACATTTAGAGGTGAAGTAAAATGAGAATTGAAAATGTATCTTGAGTTTACCGTCAAGAGGTAATTAGTGACTAGAAGAGAGTAATTATGGAGATGTGATGTGAGTAGAATGCCGTTTGATGTCGCAGTAGGAGTGAGTAGGAGGGAAGAACTTGGAGAAAGCCAGTGTAGATGATTCAGGTTTGAAAAGATTCAGACAGTTCTGAGGAATAGGCTTACAAGTCAGAATTCCCTCCCATTCCCTTTACCTGTTTCACCTTGTCTCTTCCTCAGAGAGAAGAACCTTGAGTGGCAGGGAGGAAGGTTGTGGTTGTAGTTTGTTGGTTTTATTTTACATACGAGTACCACCTTGGTTTGTGAGCATAATGGGTTCTGGAAACATGCTTGTAATCCAAAGCACTCATATATCAAAGTGAATTACAAGAACCTTTGGCTCAGTTGTGATCATGTGGCTTTTGGCATCATGTACTACTCGTATTGCAAGACATCGCTCGTTTATCAAGGTAAAATTGATGAGAAATGCTTGCTCATCTTGTGGAACACTCATCGGACAAGTTACTCACAATCCAAGGTTTTATTGGTAAATGGAATAAGCTATGTGTAGTTTCTTCTATACACACACGAGGCATGTTTTGGGGATAATACTACTAATCGCTAACATTTCTATGGCCCTTACTTCTTGCCAGGCAGTGTTAGCACTTTGCTTATAAACCTCACATGAGCCTTTTCTAAGGACTACTGTTACTCTCTGCATTTTACAGTATCAGGAAGTGGAGTCCCTGAGAGGTTACAGAGTTTCGGTAAGGTCAGAGAGCCAGACCCTTAAGCAGGGAAACAGCCATCCATGAACACACTGTTCGTCACAGCCTTGTTTGTAGCAGTAAACCTTGGAAGGGGCATCTGTCAAATGTGTGGTGGAGCTGGGATTAGTTCAAAACCTCCTGGGTTCTGCTGCATAATAATCTAGAACATAGGTATACTGTATTTCTTTTACTGTTCCTTGCTGCTGGGCCTTTAGGTTGTTTCTTCTTTTCCTTATAACAAACTAGCTTCTGTGAACATTCATAGACATCTCATGACTATGTCCAAGTATTTTTCTAGAGTTGTTATTAAGGTAAGGAATTTTTGACAGATACCTCTGCCCAGAGAGTGTACTGTTATAATCAAAGCCGCGATGAACAGTGGGTTCATGAGTGTCTGTTTCCTTGTGTAAAGGTCCCGGCAAGAATATTAAATACAATATTCATCAAGAGAGTATTGTTAAAAAAAAAAAAAATCTAGTAGGGGCTTCTGGATGGCTCAGTTGGTTGAGCATCCGACTCTTGGTCTCAGTTCAGGTCTTTATCTCAGGGTCGTGAGTTCAAGCCACGTGTTGGGCTCCATGCTGGGCATGAAGCCTACTTAAAAAAAAAAAAATCTAGTAGGGGCACCTGGGTAGCTCAGTTGGTTAAGTGTCCGACTTTGGCTCAGGTCATGGTCTCAACGGTTCATTCGTTCAAGCCCCGAATCAGGTTCTGTGCTGATAGTGAGGAGTCTGCTTTGGATCCTCTGTCTCCCTCTCTCTCTGCCCCTCCACTACCCCCCCCCAAAAAAAGAAATAAACATTTTTTAAAAAGTCCATTGCTGACCATAAAAAAAATCTAGTAAGGTGTATTGTATTATTTCATGTACTCCCCATAATATGAATACTGCATTATGTCAACATCTTTATGGCAAACTAGTCTTTACCCAACAAATAAATAAAATAAGCAACACACTGAATTTCAGATTTCTTTCTTTTTTTTTTTTTTTAACGTTTATTTATTATTCAGAGACAGAGCACGAGCAGAGGAGGAGCAGAGAGAGAGGGAGACACAGAATCGGAAGCAGGCTCCAGGCTCCGAGCTGTCAGCAAAGAGCCCGATGCGGGGCTTGAACTCACGAACTGTGAGATCATGACCTGAGCCGAAGTCGGTCGCTTAACCGACTGAGCCACCCAGGTGCCCCATATTTTTTTTTTTTTAATTTTTTTTTTAATGAATTTCAGATTTCTTGGAGCAGATTTTCTCTGACTCTTTGCTGCTTGTTAGCGGTGGTCCCAGCTCTTGGGATGCCAGGGGCCTGGATGGCACTAGAACACATTACTGCACAATGAACCAAATGACCATTTCTGACCTGGACTGTTTTTACAGAGGAAGGTGCTCTTGAGTGGGGGTGTAAGGAAACCCTCCCTCCTTGCCTCCCACCATCAACCAGCAGCTCAGCCCTTGGCATCCTTGGTGGAAGAGTTCATTTGGCCAGTGACAACATACTTTATTTCAGAATCTCCAAATCCATGCTTCTTTTTTTTTTTTTTTTAATTAAATTTTTTTTTTCAACGTTTATTTATTTTTGGGACAGAGAGAGACAGAGCATGAACGGGGGAGGGGCAGAGAGAGAGGGAGACACAGAATCGGAAACAGGCTCCAGGCTCCGAGCCGTCAGCCCAGAGCCTGACGCGGGGCTCGAACTCACGGACCGCGAGATCGTGACCTGGCTGAAGTCGGACGCTTAACCGACTGCGCCACCCAGGCGCCCCTATGCTTCTTTTACCTAATCAACTTTTGCCCTCCATTATCTCAGAAGTGAATCCAAAAAGGAAGAAAGACAGGTCTGAAGTCATTCAGAGATAACCAGTTCTAGGCTCATTTGCACGCACTTTTAAAAAAAATTTTTTTAAATGTTTTTTATTTATTTTTGAGACAGAGACAGAGCATGAGCAGGGGAGGGGCAGAGAGAGGGGGAGACACAGAATCTGAAGCAGGCCCCAGGCTCTGAGCTGTCAGCACAGAGCCCGACGCGGGCCTCAGACTCACCGACGGTGAGATCCTGACCTGAGCCGAAGTCGGACGCTCAGCCGACTGAGCCACCCGGGTGCCCCTACACGCACTTTTATAAGACAACACAGGCGCTGAAGATCTTGAGATGGGCCAGCTTCCTATGAGGTTGGCCCCCGATGGGCTTCATGCGGGACTCCTGTCCTAGTACTACTGAGAAAGGCTGCTTGTGTCTGAGGTTTATAGAGACTGACGAGCCATCGATTTTTCAACCTTACCCAGCAACCCCTTGCACTGGTAGTTATGCATTGCTGCCTTCTTTTGCCTCCCAGGGTCAAGATCAACTATGAACCTGTGGAATAGTCCACCTCTAGCATTTTAGCCAGATGGTTGCTGATCCAGGACATTCTTTGGACCATTTAATTAACCAGCGAACTCACCAGTAGTGTTGCAGATAAGAACATACTCTTTTTTTTCCTTCTCCCACGAGGCTTCATGATTCACGGACCAAAAAATCAGAGTAAACAAGATCCTGGAGTTAAGGATTTGGACTTGTGACATTGTACTAAGTCAGCTTTATCTCCTGTCCATGACTGAGAGAAGCAATATTTACCTACCTCCCAGAATGATAGGAAAGAGACTGCGAAATGTTTGCTAGTTCCCAGTATTTTACATTTAAATTAATAGTGTGTTTCATTCTTTTTCCCGGAAACTGTACTTTCCAAGACCTGGATGGGTGGGTAGATTACGGAAAGAATGCTTTTTTTTTTTTTTTTAAATTTTTTTTTTTTCAACGTTTATTTATTTTTGGGACAGAGAGAGACAGAGCATGAACGGGGGAGGGGCAGAGAGAGAGGGAGACACAGAATCGGAAACAGGCTCCAGGCTCTGAGCAGTCAGCACAGAGCCCGACGCGGGGCTCGAACTCACGGACCGGGAGATCGTGACCTGAGCTGAAGTCGGACACTTAACCGACTGCGCCACCCAGGCGCCCCACGGAAAGAATGCTTTTTAAATCATCTTTGCTTTAATATCAGTTCTTAGGAGAGAGCAAAATAGTGTCATGGCTAAAAGCACAGGCCTCAAAACACAGGCTGCCTGGGGTTGAATGCCAGCACCACCCATTATTCACTGTGTGACCTTAGGCAAGCCACTTAACCTCTCTGTTCCTCATTTTCCTGGTCTGTGAAAACGGGGAGGGTTGAGAATTAAATGAGTAATTTACAGAAAGTGCTTAGAACCGCGCCTGGCTCATGGTGAGTGCTCATTAAGTATGAATCACTGTTACCGTTTTTGCACCGCCGAATATTGGTAATGTGTCTCCCTTGTCTGCTTCGATCCTGTTTTCCCCGGCCTTTGTGGGGAGTCCCTCTAGAAAGGCATGGCAAGGGGCAGTTCCAGTTCCCTAGAGAGGATAAAGCCCAGGTACATGTCAGGGATCTGTTACCTGTTGGTTCCAAAAGGGGGACAGTTTGTCACTTTTATATTTGCTGCATTTGAATAAGTGGAAGGACTTCAGGAACTTCGATGTTTCATGTCTGGGAAAGAGGAGGAGGGCATCCCTGATGGTCGGCGTCCTGGTGGGGTCCAAGCAGGAAGGAAACCTGCCTACATGGTTTTGCTCCAGTCTTTGTGTTTTTTTCACAAAGGTTCCTGAAGTTTGTGCTGGGGCAGAGGGAGAGTAGTTTTACTTTTTTCTCCGTTGAATTGATCTCCTGTGTATATTTAGGTTTAATTGTTTAAAATGAAGATTTACTAGGATGCCCAGGTGGCCCAGTCGGTTAAGTGTCTGACTCTTGATTTCTGCTCAGGTCATGATCTCACGGTTCGTGGGTTCAAGCCCCGGGTCAGGCTGTGCACTGACAAGCACAGAGCCTGCTTGGAATTCTCTTTCTTTCTTTGCCCTTCCCCTGCTTATGCCAACCCCCCCCCCCACCTCAAATAAACTTAAAAAAATTAAATTAAATTAAGATTTATTTTATAAGGGATGAGCAGAAGTGACCTATATGCATTATTTTTGTTGATTCTTGGTTACTTCATGACCAGAGAAATTCACTCACATTTGAAGACTTGCAGGGAAAATATGTTTTTAATTCATTGAATAAATGAATATTTTCTAATCTTGAAAACAGGAGGGGAGGTTTGCTTATAATCAACCTTGTCTGAAGAGAAGGGTGGCTAGAATGCAATCTCAAAAATGTGATTTATTGGGGTGCCTGGGTGGCTCAGTCAGTTGAACGTCCGACTTTGGCTCAAGTCATAATTTTATGGTCTGTGAGTTTGAGCCCCGCGTTGGGCTCTGTGCTGCCGGCTCAGAGCCTGGAGCCTGCTTCCGATTCTGTGTCTCCCTCTCTCTCTGCCCCTCCCCAGCTCGTGCTCTGTCTCTGTCTCTTTCAAGAACAAACATTAAAAAAAATTTTTCTAATGTAGTATTAACTGGCTGTCACACAAGGGGTTTTATATTTTGTGAGAATTACTACTATAGATAGGTGTATTAGTTTGCTAGGGGTGTCAGAACAAAATACCTCAGACTGGGCGGCTGAAACAGCAGGAATTTATTTTCTCATAGTTCTGGAGGCTGGAAGTCCAAGATCAAGGTGCCAGCAGGCTTGGTTTCTTCTAGGGCCTCTCTTCTTGGCTTGCAGGTAGCCACCCACTTGTTTCCTCCTCACATGGTGTTTCCCCAGTGCAGGCACACCTGTGTCCCTCCTCAGCAGGACTCCAGCCCTGATGGATTAGGACCTCCCTGCAAAGGCCTCCTGTAACCTTAGTCACCTCTCTAAAGGCCCGGTCTCCAAGTACAGTTCCCTAAGGAACTGGGGGGGTTACTATTTCATTATATGAAGGGACATGCTTTAGCCTACAACAATAGGGGTTTGTTGGAAATTGAGTGAAATTGAGGGCTTATCTTAAGCAGAGTGGGGCTGGCCCATGCACATTCATGGTGGCCTCCTTGTCTGCAGGGAGCAGGGACCACACCTGCAGCCAGATGGACACTCATCATTTGCAGCTGGCGGGTGGTTGGAAAGGGACGATCAACGAGGGACCTTCCTCACAAGCCATCCCAGTGATAACTTAGTGTACCATCAAATTTTGCCCTAACCGTAAGATGCTAACTAATCACAGACTTTGGTAAAATGGAATTTTTTTCCCTAATGTGTTTACATATTTCTGTCACTACAAAGTCATTTTATCTTCAATGCTTAATTATGTATACTAATGGGGGAGAATATTAGTGTGGAAAACACAAACACTGATTCATTTCCAGCTTCCTGGTCGGTGTCAGTGCGTTACACATGCTGGATTCCAGTTCTAGCTCTCTTCTTGTTGGCTGTGTCTCTATAAGCAGATTGTGTGAGCTCACATTCCTCATCTGTAAGAAGATGTTGTTGGCCAAGTTACGTCCTTGGTTTACAAATTTACTGTGCAAACTTAGTGTTAACAAGTGCCCATTCCCTTGCCCCCTCCCCATAGAGGTTCTGCTTAGGTAGGATCATAGCTGAGGCCCAGGGATTCTGGTTGGGTAGGGTCTTAGCTGAAGCCCAGGAATCTCCATTGTCAGCAAGCTTCCCTAAGTGAATTCGACTCAGGGAGTCCCCTCATCCTCCTGGGGAATCAGATCTGAGACCTCTCCTAGTCAGGAGAAGAGATTGGGAGCAAATAGCCTTGAGAAAAAGTCTGAGTTTGAGAAACAGCAAGTTTTGGATACTTCTTTCTTTCCTTCCTTCCTTCCTTCCTTCCTTCCTTCCTTCCTTCCTTCCTTCCTTCCTTTCTTTCTTACGTTTTATTTATTTTTGAGACAGAGAGAGACAGAGCATGAACGGGGGAGGGGCAGAGAGAGAGGGAGGCACAGAATCGGAAGCAGGCTCCAGGCTCTGAGCCATCAGCCCAGAGCCTGACGTGGGGCTCGAACTCACGGACCGCGAGATCGTGACCTGAGCTGAAGTCGGCCGCTTAACCGACTAAGCCACCCAGGCGCCCCAAGTTTTAGATACTTCTTACTGCCTTTTTTGTCCTTGTCCCCAAAGCTACACAATGTAAATTTTATTTTGTGCCCATATGCAGCTATAAAGCTGTAAGACCATAAACACAGTCTACTAGAAGACACAAAACGGGCAAGGGAGCTAACTTAAGGGCTATAATTTCTACTGTCTTTGATACTGTCTCAGATTTTTCCCTCTGAGGTATTACATGTATTTGAGCTCAATGGTCATACTTTTATTGGCTACTCGTTGGCTGTGCTATTTCCCTTCATGGATCATGTGTGGACATTCTGTCATTTACCTCAGGCCCACAGTGGCACGGCTGCTGCTCTCTTAGGCCTGGGCTGTAGAAGAGTAAATGAATCCATAACGAATGCAGAAGGAAAAAAGTCCCCAGGAGGCAGAGCGATGTCCACAGCATTGTGGACTAGAGAAGGTGGAGAAAGGTCTAGCTGGTGGTGAAAGGGGAGAGAGCCCCCTGCTGTTGTTCCAAAAAATCTTGGTGTCCTATATTAGTTTTCTCTCGCTGAGTAACAAATTGCCACAAGTGCAGCGGTTGAAAACAACATCCATAGTTACTGTGGACCTGGATTCTGAGTATGGGTTAGCTTGGTCCTCTGCTGAGAGCCTCAGGGGCAGAAGGCAAAGTGTCAGCTGGGGCTGAGATCCCATCTGGGGCTCGGGGTCCTCTCCGAAGCCCACTGGTTATTGTCAGAGTTTATTTCCTTGTACTGTCTGACCCATATCCTCATTTTCTTGCTAGCTTTTGGCCCGGACCATTGTCAGCTCTAGAGACTATCCATGGGCCCTTGCCCTGTGTCCCCTCCTTTTACATGTGGCAGCTTACTTCTTCAAGACCAGCATCTGCTGCTACTTATATCCTTTAAGGGCTCACCTGATGAGGTCAGGCCCATCCAGGAGAAACTCCCTTGTAGTTGACCCAGAGTTAACTGATTAGGGACCTTAATGAAATCTACAAAATCGCTTCGCCTTACAATGTGACAGAGTGATAGCCCATCTTATTCCTCGGTCTTGCCTATACTCACAGGAGGAACTGTTCAGAGTGTGTACATCAGGAGGCAGGAATCTTGGGACCATCTATGAATTCTTCTTTTTTTTTTTTTTTTAAGTTTATTTGTTTTTATTTTGAGAGAAACAGAGAAAGAGAGTGCATGAACGGAGGAGGGGCAGAGGGAGAGAGAGAATCCCAAGCAGGCTCAGCACTGTCAGGGCAGAAGAGCCCCCAGTGTGGGGCTCAATCTCACAAACAGTGAGATCATGACCTGAGACGGAATCAAGGCTGCTTAGGATGCTTAACCGACTAAGCCACCCCAGGACCATCTAAGAACTCTGCCTACCACCTTTCCAAAGATTGTTTATTATTTGTTGGGCACCACATCTTAACTGTTAATTTGTTAGAAACTATATGAAAATATTACTATTAAATCTAGGGATCTCTAATGATATAGATTCTAACCTGCTACTTTTTTTTTGAGAAGTATTGTTAAGCAGAATAAAATATCTAGCCTTTCCTTCCAGAATTTGAAATCACAGAGTGCTAGAAAACCCCAGAGCCCATCCAGTTACCTTACTCCTTGTGCAGAAGAGAAAACAGTCTCAGTGCTTGGAAAGGCTTCCCCAGGGTCCTGGGGCCCGGCTGGGAGTTAGTGGCCCTTTCCATCGCTTCTTTTCCTATGTGTCTCTTAGTTTTCTTTCAAGATGAGCTCCAAGTACCCCTGTTAACCTGGAGCTCAGTGACTTTAATGAGCCGCTTTCTTTGTTTCCCATTATTGTCCTGAATTAGAACATTTTTCTTATAATGTGTTTGTGAACTAGTTACTAAATGAAATGGAATCTTAATAAAATGAGCTTATGGCTGTTTATTTGTATTTTATAATCTTTGTAATTTTCCTGATGACTCATACCATCAAGGAATTGTAGATCTCAGGGTGAGGAGGGGACCCAGAGAAGGTTTTTGCGATCTGGCTGCTTCACTAAAGAACCCCTTTTTGTGATTGACAGTTGAACTGACATTCATTAAGTAATTTTCCGTGCTTTTTTCCCTATATTCAGTGGTACTGGTAGGTTGTTTTCTTTTTTTTTTTTTTTTTTTGAATATATCTATTTAAGTAGAAATGTGATTGAATGGTTTTTCCATTTCTTTTGGAGTGGAATCTTAACCACTGGTAAGTCAAGGTTTTTCTGTAACGGTTTGTACTAAAGCTTCTGCCCCAGACCTCCCACCAGCAAATGACGTCACAGGTAGATAGACCCGCCCTTAGCTTGAAGAGTGACTGCTACCAGGTAAGAAGCCAGTTACTGTCCCAGCGTGGAGACAGTGGATGTGTCAAGCGGGAGCAGAGTGTCCTTAGCATGTATGGCTAGAATAATGTATGACTCAGCCCAGCTTTAGTGCTGCCTGATTTGGGGTGAAGCTTGTAGGCTTGGATCTGGGCACAAGTCACTGGCAGTTGACAAGGCATGTTTGTGGAAGATGGAGAAAACATTCGCAGCCATAGGCTTTCTCTGAGTCACATTGCTTGCATCTTCTTCTATATGAGCGCTTAGTTACGAGCACAAACAGGGACATCTGACATTCACAGGAGAATGGTCGAGCCATTCTGCCACTGCTTCTGCCGTGAAGCCTCTTACTGTCTGCCTCATTGCTGTTATCACACCCTCCGGGCCCTGGAGCATGAGGTTTGTGTTTTACCCTCTATCCTGTATGAAATTCATTTGTACGTTTGTTTGGAGATTTGTTAAATCTCCATGACAACATAAGCTCCTTGAGGTCAGGGACAGCATGTCCAGTGTGTTCCCGGCGGTCTTCTTTATATCTGTCACATACTGTAGAAATCCCTAGTCTGTGGGCCTCAGACCTCTGGGAAAAAGGAGGTATTTCAGAGGCTGTGTATCTGTATGTGTGCCCAGTGCTTCTATGTATGTGACTCTTTCTCAGATACATTTGGATTCTTTTGAGATGAATAAAACACAAGTTTCTCTAAAAGCGCACTTACTGCGTTAGAAGTTAGGTCTTTTTCTCGGTCAGTACTTAATAAGAGTACACTAAAAGATGCCCTCGTGCTTGCATGTTGAGAGCCACTGCCCTTCAGCATTTGCCAAGGTGCTTTGCATTTTGAGATATTTGGGCTATTTCCTATCTCAAGCCTTCTGGCCCCCAGTTCCCTCTGTGAGGCATGCAGAGGAAGCTGACAGTCCTCCTTTGTAGCACAAATAACCACTTCGCTTCTTTCGTTCTTTGAATGAGTATTTGATGAATACTCCCCTCCACCCCTAGAGTGGAAGCTCCTGACCCTCAGGATTGTGTCCGTCTGTGACCGGCTGTGTAACAGGATGACCTCACGTAGTAGGTTCGATAGCTGAGTTAGTGGGCACAGGATCTGTGGTCACAACTGGGGAGTGAGTAGTGTAACTACTCCATCATACGTAGACACTTTCCTGTTTTTTAGTAGTTGGGAATTCCTATGGTAAATAATAAGATCCCCAAATGTGTCTAGAATCCAAATCACAGGATTTAGAGGAATACTTGAGCTAATTTTAATGTGAAAGCAAAATGTCTGCCACCTGGTGTCAGATCAAGAGTTAGCATCTCTGCTAATTCTCACGCTGAGTGGGTGACATTAATGTTACTATTTAGTGGTTAAGTTCTACATTTCACATAAAATTATAATAAGCACCATTCTGAGATTACTCCTGACTTGCTACCTATGGATTTATATTTAACATTGTTGGGTTTTCCTGAGTCTAAAAACTAACTTGGAATTAAAGTCTAATTTTAGTAAAATTTTCTATAAAACTGTTGACTCTGTGGCATTGAATTTTATAGAGAGAGATAATAACTTTTGTGAAACAGAAATGGCCTTAAACATCATCAATATTTTTTGAGTTTGTATAAACCTTATTACTGCTGATAGTTTTTCTAATAATTTTGGTCAGAAGGAAGGAGAAAAGTCCCATTTTTAACACACCTTTGAGTGTAAATGGACTGGTTTGGATTAAGTGAGAATGCGAGTATTCATGAGGTTCCCTAGAATTAGAGCCAATCCAGGTTCAGGGTTGAGAGATCAGAGATAAGTAAAGAATGTGTCTCTCAGTTTTGTAAAGAATGAGGTTTATGTAGGAGAAATTTCTTTTCTTATTTACTGCTTTCACATCCCCTGAAAGCTATTTTTTTTTCAGTAAAGTTTATTTATTGTGAGAGAGAGAGAGGGAGAAAGAGAAAGAGACTGCAAGCTGGGGAGGGGCAGAGAGAGAAGGAGGGAGAGAGAGACTCCAAAGCAGGCTCTGCGCTCTCAGTGGAGAGCCCGATGCTGGGCTTAATATCATGAACTGTGAGATGATGGCTTGAGCCAAGATCAAGAGTCAGATGCTTAACCAACTGAGCTGCCCAGGAGCCCCTACCTGAAAGCTGCTTGTTTGCAGCGTGCAGAAGACCTTAATGGCATAACGTCCTGCCTTCTAGGCCAACAGTAAGATTATATGAGATAAAGTGTACAGTTCCAGAAGTAGTAAGGAGCCTTAAATGTTAGAAGATGAATATGTTTATTAACAGTGTGTACAAGATTTGGTACAAGACATCAGTTGTACAAGATGCTGAAGATCCGCTGTGATACACATCCATTGCATTTACAGCCTCAAGGAGCTGAACTTCTACTGCAGGAGTCAGTTAAGGGTTTAAACATACAGTTAGACATTAGATGTGATTACTTGTCAACGTAGAAAACTACCCTGGTGCAAGGCAGAAGTAGATCAGTGATGAGAAGTTGAAACAAAGGGCAAAAGCCTTTTGAGGAGCCCCAGATAGATGCCTCATTGTCCCTGTACAGCCCACTTTCACTTTGGTTATTGAAGGGCCTCCAGGCTCTTGCTCAAAGCCGGTTTACTCCACTTCAGACGTGTTACTAACATAGCTGCGTAGCAGATAAGGGTTGACGTTTAGCAGATAAGGGTTAGAAGGGGGCTAGGTGGAAGGAGAATCTGGATCAGGAGAAAAAAGAAGTTGATAGAGCCAAGCCTTCCAGTAGTAGCAAGGGGACAGCTTAGCATCGGGAAGAGTTAGGGGGGCAGCAGACCCAGACCTTATGCAAGTGCCCAAAGGACTGGCTAACTGCCAGTTAGCAGTGGTGGGTGTAAGGAGTTTAAGTGTCTCTCACTGTGGTGGTTGATATTTGGAGTAATGGCCTTGGGTCACCCAAAAGAAGTAACATTATGCTTTGGGAGCTTTGATAAAACAGAAGGGAGCAAGGGACACAGGAGCTCAGCATTTGTATATAAGGTTTTGGCTCCCCTGGAACGTGAATTCTTTAAAGGCAGTGACCGTATCTCATTCATATCTGTATCCTCAGAATTTATCTCAGAGTTCAATCTAAAGCAGTGTGCTGTTCAGTAGATGTTCTCTGATTGTGTTAGATTAAAGAGGATTACTTCTCTAGACAAATCTTCATGGAGATGTTAGAATTAGATATGCCCAAAACTAGACATATAGGCAAACTGTAAGTTCAACATCCCTGCTTACAATTCCGCAACAGAGAAGTGATGTAGATAGCTTCTCTTCTTTTAGTCTTTATTAATATATTTTTAACTATGATAAAACCCCAAATCTTTTTTTAATAACTGTATATAACATTCATTTAGTGATTTACTGACTTACTGGGTGTGTCTGAGCGCCTTCAGTGTGCTTGGCCTTAGACTAGCTCCTATGGGTGCACATTGGTGAAGATTTCTCCCTTCCCTCAAATAATTCTGCAGATAGATGGTATCTCTAAATATATTAATTATTGTTATGGGTTGAATTGTGTCCCCCAGAAAGATATGTTGAGGTCCTGACCCCTGGCACCTGTGCACGTGATCTTATTTGGGAATAGGGTCACTGCAGATGTGGTCAAGGTAAGATGAGGTCATACTGGAGTAAGGTGGGCCCTTAATCCATTACGACTGGTGACATTAGAAGAAGAGGGAAAGGTGGACACAGACCAAAGCAAGAATGTCATGTGAAGGTGGGGGCAGTTACGCTGCTACAAACCAAGGAATTCCCCGGGGCCTCCAGCAGCTGGAAGAGGCAGAGGACCCTCTCCTAGCAGCTCTGGAGAGAGGTTGGGCCTGCCAACATCTTGAATTTGGTTGTTACAAACCATCCGGTTTGTGGTACTTTCTTATGGTAGCCCAAAGAAAGAAGTACAACTGTAGTACATTTCTGTATCAATCAGGGTTCTAGGGGAAAGTAGTTGATTATTCCAGTCCATTGGGTAACTGAAGAGAGTTTAAAGAAGGCACTGTTTACAGAGGCTTGGGCAAGATTAAGAACCTTCCAGGGGATGGGGAAGCCTTCTGGGGTTGACAGGAGCAGGTTCCCATTGGCATATCTAGGCCGAAAAGGCCAAGAAGAGGGAAGGTTCGTGGGACCCAGGCAGAGCTATATTTGCAACTGAGAGGATAGGAAAGAAGTAGCCTGGCTATAGGCCCAGCTACAGCGCCTCTGCTCTTGCAGAGAGGGGGCTGGGGAATTTGTACTCAACCTCTTTCTTCTCCCATGCTACTATCACTTGCTGAGCCTCTCATTGGCCAAACCTGCCAAGGGTTTATTTAGCCTCTCTCGGTGTCTAGGGCAGGGTGGAAAAGATGGAGAGTAGATCGAGAAGGGAAACTGGAGAATATCCCACACATTTGGAATAAGGAGTATATGTCATTCAAAGGTGTCTGTTCTCAATCAGAAGGAAAGGATCTAATGTCTAAGATAGTTTTGTTCATTACCACTGGTTCTCAACAAATACCATGATTGCCGACATAGGCTACCCAGAATGGTTTTTGCTGGAGTCCCAGATTTAGGACAGTGGAAATCATTAAACAGTTTCTTCTTAAACACTATAGTGCCGGATACCAGACAGCCCTAGGGATAAGCATCAAGTAAAACAGACTGTCCTTCCTCTGACAGAACTTAACTCCTAGAACTCAGAGTTCTGTTTTAGAACTTAGTCTAGTAGACACCAACTATGTGAACAGGGGTTAAAACTCCCACAGGACTCTACTTCCGCAGATTACTCACTGTAATTGTCCATTACTAACAAGATTCCACTCCTTCCGTGTGGACTGCAGACTTCATGAGGTCGGTGAGGGGATCTCAGTTTATTGCCAGGTCCCAACACCTAGCCCAAGGCCTGGCTCCTGGCAGATGTTCACTGAATGAATTGATAAAGGGATGAATGGATGACAGAGTGTGTTGATTTGCCAGAGAGGAAAAAGTTTTCTTCTATTCTTTAAGGTTCAGTAATTGGGGCCTGCAAATTAAACTGACCTAAGACAGATTAGCAAGAGGGAAAAAAAAACACCCCAGATTTAATTACATACTTATGCATGAGAGTTCACAAAGAAATGTGACTCAAGGAGGCTGTTAGAATTTGAGGTTTATATACACTCTTAATAAGAGATGGGAGGGGCAGAGGGCACTTCTGGAAGAACACATGACTTTTTGGAAGGTTGTGGGGGAAGGTCACTATGAAAAAGCAAATGATTGTTTTGGAAGGCTAAGTGGTCTCTTAGGAGAATAGGGAGGAGATATGATAGTTTGATTCTGTTTGGATATTAACTTCTCATCTCCCAGAAGAGATTAGAGTTGTTCCTAGGGAGAGGAAATTTATGACAATGAAGTTCTTATTTATTTATTTGTTTGTTTTTAATTTATTTAAATTCAAGTTAATTAGCATACAGTGTACCACTGGTTTCAGGAGTAGAACCCAGTGGTTCATGACTTACGTATGACACCCAGTGCTCATCCCGAAATGTGCCCTCCTTAATGCCCCTCACCCCTTCAGCCCATCCCCCCACCTACCTCCCCTCCAGCAAGCCTCAGTTTGTTCTCTCTATTTAAGAGTCTATTATGATTTGTCTCCCTATTTTTATCTTATTTTTCCTTCCCTTCCTTTATGTTCATCTGTTGTGTTTCTTAAATTCCACATGAGTGAAATCATATGATATTTGTCTTTCTCTCACTGACTTATTTCACTTAGCATAATACACTCTAGTTCCATCTACATTGTTGCAAATGGCAAGATTTCATTCTTTTTGATTGCTGAGTAGTACTCCGTTGTGTGTGTGTGTGTGTGTATGTATATATATATATATATATATATACATCTTCTTTATCCATTCATCTGTTAATGGACAATGGAGTTCTTTTGGGAAGTTCTGCTTTTAGGCAGGTGAGGGATTTCAGGAACTCAAATACCTTCAACTGAAAATAATTTAAGTGCCACAGTGGCTTATTCTAGAATCTTTCATTTTACTATTTAGGAGTTTCTGAAAATTAGTGAGTGGCTTAAAAATATTTGAAATTGGACAAAGTCTCTATAAAGAAATATTTGAAAGAAGTATTTGAGTGAATTCTTCATAAAACAAGCATGTTAGAACAAAGTAGTCTACAATTTATCTACTTTATAACTCTAGCTCTAATTTTGGGGAGTTTTATGTTGAGAGTACTTTTGTTCATTGAAACCAAATATTGTCTTTTTGTTTTCTCGAGTCGTTGTTATTCTAAACCGATTGGTCCATAAGAATATGCCCTGAAGTTCAATGAGAGCCTCAATGGGAATATGACTGGATTTATTATGCGCTCTAGCCTTTTCACCTCTACATCAATGATTTAAATCAAGAATCAAGAATCTTGGTCTTTAAATCAAGACCAAAAATTTGGGAGAATGCTTTACCTAATTTATAAAGTAAAACATCTGCCACCTGCTGTCAGGTTAAGAACCAAAAGATGTCAAAAGGAGCAGTTACATGATAGACTTTCTTTCCTTGCTCTTAAAACATTTTCCGTATTCAGTTAGGGGTATTAACTCCTTTGGGCCTCCAAAGTACTATTACTAAACAGAAACCAGAGCTCCTTGATGACTATATTGGGAAAGTATTTCTAGGAAAAATGTCGCAGAATCCTTGAGCAACTCTGTTGTCTAATAGCCTCAGGATGGGGAGACTTAAAGAGAATGAAAAGCAGCTGACTTAACCATTTTCCCAGAGAAAGTTTCTGCTATTTCTGCATAAAGATGTATGATGTGATCCTTAGAGAGTTTCACCCTAATTATTGTGTCCTCTGTTTGAATGAGTAAGTAGAGAATCTAGTTTTTATTCTTGTCAGTCATATAAAATGTCTTCTTAGCTTGAGAATAATTGAGCAAATCACTTGTAAAAAAAAATTCATGTAGGAAACCAAAGAAAAAGAGAGCAGGTTCAAAAAGCCACTGGTCTGTTTCTCAAAATGCAGTTTGAATTTTAGATTTAAAATGTTTCCTTCTTCCCGGAGTTTGAGTCTCTCAAGGAAGAATTCTGTTAATAGCTCCTCATTGTTAGATTTTGCTGGAGTTTCTCAGTCAGTACATACATGTTGAGCAATAAGAAGACATTTCATAGCCTTGTAGGAATTATTTTCACAAAAGCTGGCTTGAGCGTTCACCCCGTGTCTGGGAACATCTAAGTTAAAAGTATGTATGAAGAAAATTGCTCTCCCTTCTGAGATAATAACTGTAAATAAATGGCATAGTCAGAAGAGAGTGAAGAGTTATGGAACCACAGAGAATTTTTAGAAGACAGAGGGGCAAATGTATTTTTCCTGTCCATGAGAGGAAGAAACTCTTCAGCGTTGGCAGGGACAGTCCTTCATTCGTGCTGGACTTAAGGTGACAGTTTGCCTCGGACCAGGAGTGCTAAAATCAGGAAAGTCCCAGGAAAATCAGGATGCTTTGTTCCTCTCACTAGACTGCCTTACATATTGCAGGACATTTCGCATCCCTGGTTCCTAACCACCTGTGATGCTCCCCAGCCATTGTGAGAACCCCAAACACTCCCATACATTTCCAAATACCCCATAGGAAGTGCCCTGGTGTGAACCACTCTAGTCCATGGTGTTGGACATGCTGGTCCTACTGACCTGACCAGTACTGAAATAAGGTGGGTGGCTGCAGGATGCTCTGTCTTCAGTCTCCAAATAAACACATAAACATAAACCCAAATGCAGTGAGTCTAAATGCCTTTGACACAAAAAAAGAGTGGGGATAGGTGGCAGTGTTAATCGAAAGTCCGAGGCACGGAAAAAAAGAAAATGATTTCGTTTATAAACGTTTAACTAAGTTTTCATCCATTTGTGGCTCTTATTCACAAATAATTACATGTTCCCACAGAATTTTCAAATTAGGTTGCATAGTCATGTAAGATGTTCACCATTTATGTAATTTGGAAGGCTGGAAGAGGTAATGAACCTCCACCTTACTCCCCCTTCCCATCTCCTTGGAAGTGGAGAATCAGTCCCCAATGAGTGTACATCCTGCAGAAGGGATGAGATCAGAAGAAGGATGGGCAGTTTCTGACTTAGGAAGATTTGGGATGTCAGTAAGTGAAAGGGCAGAATATGTTTTGAAGAATTCCCTCACTAATTATAGGGCTAGAGTGTAGAACTTCAGTACATGTTATTAAATGTGCAGAACATAGATGCTAAAGCACAATTTTATTGATTAAAAAAGCTCAGCCTGCTTCTAATACTTACAGGGATTTAAAGAGATTATATTGGGTAACCTTGGGCGGAAGGGTGTTTTCTTACATTCTAGAACTGGTCCGTGTATTCTTGATTTAACCTGATTGATCCTCATCCTCTCTCCTTAAACAGAAGCTTGTGTACAGAGATATAGCCTGAAGTCACGTTGTCATGACAACAGTTACACGCTGGGAGATGGAGTCTTTTAAATGGCCGGTGACTGGGTTTTTAATTACTCATTTATATTGATAGCAAAATTAAATAGGGATGTAGAATTTGTAATTATGTGTTATTTTGGCTTGATATTTTCACTTCTATTACGAACTTGTAATTTTCGAACATGTGTTATGATACATAATTTTTACACTAATGCAGTTCCGTGTCATCTGTCTTCTGTCTTGTCAGTAATGATATTCTCAAAACACATACAGCCCCTGCTCAAAACTTTTGATAGTATTTTGTTGCCCGTATAAGAAATTCTGAACTTATGAACGTGGTTGTATAGGGGGCCCTATTCACCTTTGTCTCTCAATGGCATCCATTATGGCTCCCAACACATACACAACAATCCTTGACTTATCTTTAGGAGCTGAGGGAGGTGGATGCCTCATATTGGAAACTAATAATACTAAGGAAAAAATTGCCCTAAATAATTTGAATCTAAAAGGAGGTAGTACAGGGAGAAACAGGTTAATTTTCTAAAATGGGTGATTAGGAAAAATTTCATGGAGGAAGCAACCTTTGAAGCTTTAGTTTGAGGGCAGTAATGAAGGAGGTTCCAGTCCAGGGGAACAGCATAAGCAAAGGCACAGGGAGGCTGAAATGTGTGGTGCGTTGGGAGACCAGTAAGTCTGCAGTTGGCCTGGCTTAGAAGGGGCATAAGGGAGTAAGATGGCAAGCGGGCAGAAACCATTGAAGGAGGGGGTTGAATGCACTGCCATGAAGCCTGCTTATTTTGTACCGGAAGAGGAGCAGGGAGTGGTTGAAATGGGTATTCTCTGGGAAATTACTAGCTGTGGTATGATTAGAGGGAGCAGTCCAGTCACAGTCACTGATTATGGACCATTTTCAAATCCAGGTGAGGCTCTTGAGAGCTTAAAATGAAGCAGCAATATGGAGGTTGAAAAGTAGGGCACGAATATAAGAACCTTGCACTGGTCTGGACCCAATCCTGAAATGGGTAATTTTGTATGTTGACTAACATGTACTTGGGAGCATGGGTTCTGGGGTGGAACTGCCTGCCTCGAATCTCAATTCCACCGTCACTAGTTCTGGGACCAGGAGTCATTTACTTCTCCTCACTATGCATCATCCATAAAATGGAAGAAAGATAAGACCAATCTTAAAGGGTTCTTGTAAGGAGTAAAGGAATTGACACATAAAATGTTTACAACAGTGTCCAGCACATGTTAACAAGTACCTCAATAATACATTACTGTGGATGCTGACGTTGATGAAATGTGAAAACATTGCTGAGTATTTGGTACTTTCTAGTAATTTTCCTAAGCAATCGCAAAAGAGTAACTTATCTGACTTGAGTCCTCCCCAGACATCTCAATCTACTCCTCTAGAGATACTCACTTCCAGTTAATTTGATGGATAGTCATTGACCGTGCATAAATGCCAAACATTCTACTCAGGACTGGGGCAGACAAATGAAAATCCAAGGGTCTTGTCATAAAAGAGCCTAGAGATGTTTAATTGGTGCAGTTGGTCCATACAAAAGAGTGTAGGAAAAATAGTCTACATGTGACAGAGAGAGAACAAACAAGAGAAGAGTAATTACTGTGAATACACAATCTCTAAATTGTTAGTGCCAAGGCCATTTTGACTTTAAAAGAACCTCCCAGTAGTGGATGCTTAAATCATACATTTGTGTATCTGTATTGATAAACTGGATCAGATTTTTCCAATTATATTGTAAGTCATAGCTTCAGAATGAGGTATAAAAGAAATTTTCTTTTCCTTTAGTCAAATTTCAAGGAGTAAACTTGAATTTCTGAAGAGCAGCATTATTCCTAGGAAAGTTTTAAGATGAGAGCAATGGACGGTGGTAGGTGTTTCAAACTGTTGGCAATTCCTTATCTAGAATTTTAGTATTTAATCCTGAACCGCTTTTATATCCTCCCAGTCAGGAGGCCACGTTTATGTATTTCAGGACCTCCCAATTTGAGGTGCCAAAGGAATTTTTACAGAAGGGATTCCTCTTGAGCCCCTGGCTCACTGAAAGTCTCTAGACCAGTGTGTCTGTTAGAAATACAATGTGAGCCACATATGTGATATTAAATATTCTAATAGCCACATTAAAAAAAGAAACAGGTGAAATTACTTTTAATCATGGATTTTATTTAACCCAATATATCTAACCCATTTTAACATATAACCCATATACAAATTATTAATATGTTCTGTTCTTCTGGTTGTATGCAAATGTTCACACCCAGTGTGTGTTTTGCACTGGCAGCCCATCTCAGTTCAGACCAGCTGTGTTTCGGGTGCCCATGGGGCCAGTGCCTTCCGTAGTGGACACAACTTAGTCAGGGCTTTTTAAAGCCCTGAGTCCTTTTAGACCGCCTAAGCAATGTCTATATCTGTGATGAGTTTTCATTAGTCCTTTTATTGTTTAGGAAAAGACGTAAATGTAAAATAAGTAAGTTTGTTTTGAACCTCAGTTGCAGACAGTTGAGTTAATCATATGCACTGTTTCGTCATGTATTTTCATCACTCGTACACGCAAAAATATTTCTCTTGTTTTACCTCCTTCCTTATTTACTCCTTGTCATTCCCCTCCCTCCCTCCCATTCTCCACCCATCATCTAATGTGTTTAATGGGTAACTTTTAGTTCAAAAGTATACTTGTGATGGAGACTATTGTTACTGTGTGTGTGTTCTTTTTTTAAAGGATATTTTTATCATGTGCTGTGTTTAAAAAATATATCCATAAGACTGTATGTGCAGCTAATGCCTAGTTTCAAACTGCTGCTTGGTGCTCCATGGTGTGGATCCAACACATTTCCCATTCTCCTCACAGAATGATGGGCTCCTAGAGTGTCTCCATGCCCCCAGCACCACAATTGATCCCACAGGGAATACCCCCCCCACCTCCCCCACCACACACACACCTCTTCTGATGGAACTGCGTGAGAGGTTATGTGGGATATACATCTAGTATTGCTGATTCATAGGGTATATGCTATATACTTGTGTTGGAAAAACAAGGTTTTTTTTTTTCTTATTTTTATTGATGGAGATACTTTCATATAATTTTGTTCGGTGAAAAATACAGGATTGCAGTTGTTTATTGAATCAGATCCTTTTGACCAGTAAAGTGAATCAAGTTACGGCTTATTGTTTTCGGGGGTTGCTAACCAATTCAATTCCCATACATACGTTTCTCAAACAGACTCAGTATATGAAAAAGGTCAAGCTTTCCTGGGTGACCAGTTGAAATCTGGGCCAAGTACAAGTGTAATCTTTATTTGCAAGTCTTGCTCTATCAGCAGAGCATAAGATATATTGTAAATGAATTCGTTATTGAAGCAGAAAGTGGAAGAAAAAAGTTATTAATCTGAAAGAAAAACCCCATCAAAAATTCACACAGAAAATGTGCCCTTGCTTTTAAAAGTAATTCATAGTTTGTTTCTCCAAGAGGAATTTCAAAAAACAAAACAAAAAAGCCCAGCATTTTCTTTCACTCAACTTTTTTCCACTCCTGACTCCACGGTTAGGTACTTCCCACTTGTAATGTTTTCTGAAAGGAGGGGTCAGTGCTCTCAGTTCATTCATCCAGGCACATCTGCAACACAGGAAGACAGACATGGTTTGTCTCTATAAGGAAGGAAGGAAGCACACACAGCTATCTAGGACGAAGATCTCGACATACTCAGATACTTGTCCCCAAGGACGCTGCCTATTCTGCATGCAACAAGGAAAACTGTGGCACCACGTTGGATTCATCTGCTTCCAAAGAATGTTCCTCTGAACCCACTTCTGAGATCTAAGCATTATTTGTGTGCTCTCAACAGCTTTTAGGTTCTAGTGATTTCTTTCAGAGAGAGAAGGTAATGGGGAAAGCTGAGGCACAAGATGCTTAGAACATACCAAAATTTAAGACAGGTAGGCCATCCTTTACAGATTTAGAAAGAAAGAAATGGAGCTAACCCAGAACAAAAACTTTGTATGAATCAGTTTTCACAAGTGAGAGCTTAGAATTCGAGACGAAAAGAAAAAATCCTATTTCTGTTGCGTATAAATTTGGAATCCTTCCCAGACAACCTGCAGATGAGAACTGATAATGCTTTAAGAGCATTTTTTCTAGTGGGAAAATAATTTTAGCCTATTGGCTGGAATTGGAGGCCCAGTGGGTTAACTGGTGCATTCGAGGCTGAATAAAACTAGCCAACAGTTACTCTACATGTCATAGCAAAGTAGAACTCAACTCACACTCAGCAGGCAGGATGCTTAGTGGTACCTGTCCTTACTCCCTTCTCCCTCCCTCCCTGCCACCCTTCTTTCCTTCCTTCCTTCCCTTCTCCTTCCTCTTCTTTGTCCTCCTCTTTTCCGTAGTTGTCATTCATGTAGATATTATCTAGGTAGCTTCTTAGTTTCAGAGAATGAAATGAGAAAAGGGAGCCACTCCCAACTGCATTCACTAACCTCCAGAAAACTTAGACTGCACACCTAGTATGTGTGAGACATATTTTCGGTACCTTGGTTGATTCAAATAAAAAGAGAAACAAGCTTGACCTTTGCTTTCAGGAACTTAGATCTGTTTAATTTGTGATTAATAGCATCTCTGTGACACTTTTTCTGAACATTTTGTGCTTGGGGGCCCACAGCTTAAACACCAAACAGTTCCATATCCTGATCTTTACAGAAAGGCAGTCTTTCAAAACTTTGAGCGCTCATTTATTGTTTGAGGTTTTTGAGAATAATTATTCCATTTACTTGTCCTTTCCTGGAATTTGGGCTCAATTACCTAATATTGTCTTAGGCTAGATGCTATTTTGAGAAGCATAAGGAAATGACAGTTTCTCCACGTGCATCCCTGGCAGATGGGATCCACAAATACCCCTGCCTCTTTTCTGCCAGTAGCCTCAGCATCTTTGAAAAACTCAGAGCTCTGCACATCATCACTCTTTCATTACTGGAAAAGAAGACCCAAGTTATCGCACAGGTGCGGAGCAGCTGACTGGTTTTGCCATTTTGTTTTCCACTGGAGAATCTTTGCTTTTCTCTCCTGACCTAGATTCAGAGGGGGTGGGAGTGGAGCGCAGTATAGATCACAGAATTCAAAGCCTTGAATCAAACAACTGGCGACTAAGATGCTGCTTGTGGGTGGTTGCATCCTGGTAGGTACTTCTTGAGGTTTGTGAAGAACTAGACCCAACACAGTTTCCTCATTTGGTATTTTTGACGGGAGTAGGAGACGAGGTTAAGGTGTTTGGCTTGGTGGGTGGTAGGAAGTGAATGGGTGGCAACCAATGAAGTGACATCCCAGCAATGTGTGCTATTTTAGAAAGAGTTCGGGAGTCAGGAGCCTGGGTTCCTTAACTCCATAGTGTAGATGCTTATAGGTTTAGGTTTGAATATGAGATTACAAAGCCAATCCATTAGAACCTGTTTCTTTTCCTAGGTGCTAGATCTGGAATTCTGTTTTGTGCCATCAGATAAATGAGTTAGGATCAATTTCAACTGCTCATAATACAAAACTTTACAATAATAGTGGCTTACTGCAATAGAAATTGATTTCTCTTTCACACAGAAGCCTGGAAGTAGCAATTCACTGATACGGTGGCTCTGTTCCCCAAAGACCCCAGGAACCCAAATTCCTTGGCTGTACTTCTTCACTATCGCTAGGGTATAGCCTGCGTCCTCGTGGTCCAAGGCAGCATATCTCTTCCAGACAGCAAGAAAACATATGCCTGCCAGCTATTCTATAAGAACGGTTCTTGGAAAGTAGCATACAGTTCTTGTACTTACGTCCCAGTGATTAGAATGTGATCTGCCTGCTCACATCTAGCTGCAGGGAAGGCTGGGAAATGTATTCTGTGTTCTGGGTGGGCATGTTTCCAGTAAAAAGTATTCACCGCTTTGGAAGAAGACACTGGATATTGATGAACAACTTTCAGTGTCTCCTACAGGTATCTTACTAATGAGACCCCAGCACCACGCTTCTCATAGACAAGAGGAATAGTACAGAATGGTTTGCCCAGTTAACTTTATTATTTAAAAAAAAAAAAAGTTTACATTTAATTACCTATTGTGCAACACAATTACAATTTAGAACAAGATTGACAAGGGGCGCCTGGGTGGCTTGGTCAGTTGGGCGGCCAACTTCGGCTCGGGTCATGATCTCGCGGTCCGTGAGTTGGAGCCCCGCGTCGGGCTCTGGGCTGACAGCTCAGAGCCTGGAGCCTGTTTCGGATTCTGTGTCTCCCTCTCCCTCTGCCCCTCCCCTGTTCACGCTCTGTCTCTCTCTCCGTCTCAAAGATAAATAAGTGTTAAAAAAAAAAAAAAATTTAGAACAAGATTGACAAAATAAGACCACCTAGATGCAAGGTAAAACCTCCATTATCAGTTTACTGCCTTTCTACCTCTAGTGCTGTTTCCAGCATGCTAAGATTTGATGCTTAGGAAAAGTTTCTTTTTTGATAAACTACTTCAATTAGATAACTAAAACTTTGTAAATTTTTGGAATAAAAAACGGAATTTTTTTCTCAACTCCATGGCTGTATCCTCTCATGTTGAAATATGTTTATATCTTTTACATAAGCTGCTTCAAATTCTCTTTTGATTTGGATGGAGACTAAATATCTCAGAGAAGTAATAAAAAATAGCTTTTACCTTGATCTTTTTAATTGTGTTTTTAAAAGGTAATCTCAGGAAAATATTTTTCTCTGAACTCCTCCCCCCATCCATAGTCTAGAAATCCTATTTTACATCAAATACTAAAGTTTGTCCACTAACCACCTTGGCAGATGGACAGATTAGTTCAGTTATGCTGATATTTTTAAGGGCACTTAAAACTTTAAAAGTGCACTTAACAAATAGAATGGTTTCCAGACAAAAATACACAAAGATTTCTCTATAATCAACGATAAGCAGTTCCCCAGCCTCATCAAGTTAGTTCACCTGGTTGAAATCTTTTTCTTCACCTATGAAATGGGAGTAAGATCTCTTTTACCTGCGTCGCAAGATTTTGTGGTATCAGATGAGATTGGATTAGTTACAGCACTTTGAAAGTCCTGTAGTGCTATAGAAATACATGTTCTAGTTCGTGTATCAGAAACACAATATATACATTTTAATCTATGGGAATATAGTTCTGTGTGCTCCGACGCATAGTATTTTGGAAAAGATGGCATCCATTCACCTTACTCTTTTAATACACTGATAAAAGACCAAATTGTAATTTGTTGTAGAATACTGTGCCTATTTCCTAGATTCTCAATACCATCTTTTGTTCTAATATTTAACACAGCTGAGAAGTCAAGTCCTGGTATGCCATCATTTAGAATAATAATGACCTTGAAGTTAGTCAAGGCAACCTCTGGAATAGCTTCTACCTTGTCATCATTGCTACTGTGTATCAGCCTGAGGAGGACCACAGCTCAAAGAGAAAGTACATTGAAGACCCTGCCAAAATAAAGGGGAAAATATTGGCTCTATTTAATATACTTTCAAACCCGTCTACCTTGAAAGAGTGTGGTGCCAGTAGTAATTCTATCTTGTCTCATTGTTTGGAAGCCAAAGAAAGATTCATGCCTGCGGTGGTATTTTGTCTTCTCTTCCCCACTGCTCACTGTGAAATAATAAATAAGAAAGTTGTGTGCTTAGGTCGACTGAGGCTATGGCAGTTGGACATATTCTCTGAATAATGTTGTGCAGTTACCCTTTGCTTAATTTCCATATAATCATAGATCTTTCTAGAACACTGTGTTTAGGAGTAGACAAAGCAAAGGGTATTAGGTCTGATTTGTTAATCTTCTTGCCAAACGTAATAATCCCATCTGGTATGGAATAAGACGTACTGCTGTCTTTGAGTAGGTGAGTGGTTTACTCAGACAACTGGAGAAAAAAGTAATAAACCTGCCTAGCAATTTGATATAAATACGATCTTTACTTTTTAAAATTACCAAAAAATTGGGGCACCTGGCAGACTCAGCTGGAAGAGTATTTGACTCTTGCTCTCAGGGTCGTGGGTTCAAGCCCCATGTTGGGTAGAGAGATGACTAAATAAAAAAATGAACTTTAAAAAATTAAAAAGATTGTCCAAAAAATTGTTGATTTCAAGAGCACGCCCACCTGCAGTCATTCTCCATTCATTATTGTGATTAGGCTTTTGAATTTTGGAGATTTGTTGTTTCAATGCAATACAGGTTTTTCCTAGCTATTCTTAGAAAAATAAAATTGAGGTTACTGAAATGGCCTATAACTTTTTCAAAGTAAAATACGAGTCTCCACTCAAGGTTTAAGTTTTTGTTTTCTTCTCAATTTTCATTTAAATTCTAGTTAACATATAGTGTAATATTGTTTTAGAATATAGTGATTCATCATATACATACAACACCCAGTGCTCATCGTAACAAGTGCCCTCCTTAATGCCCATCTGGCCCATCTCCCCACCCACTATCCCTCCTCATTTCATTCTCCATAGTAAAGAGTCTCTTCTTGTTTGCTTCCCTCTCCCCCTGCCCCCCCTCCTTCCCATATGGTCATCTGTTTTGTTTCCTAAATTATACATGAATGATCACTTGGGTATTTGTCTTTCTCTGACTTATTTTGCCTTGCATAGTACCCTCTAGCTCCATCCATGTCATTGCAAATGGCAAGATTTCATTTTTTTTTTTTGATGGCTGACCAATATTCCATTGTGTATATATACCACCTTTTCTTTGTCCATTCATCAGTTGATGGACACTTGGGCTCTCTCCATATAGTTTGGCTGTTGTTGATAATGCTGCTATACGCATCGGGGTGCATGTATCCCTTAAAATCTGTGTTTTGTACCCTGTGGGTAAATACCTAGTAGTTTATGTATAAGGGCTTTTTTTTGGAGGGGGTAGCTACTGAGCCTATAGTTTCTCAGAAGTGTTTGTAAATTGTGCTACTTTGTACTTAGTGCACACTTTAAAAGGAAATAGTGTTCTTAGGTTGTATTTCATATCATCTTAAGATTTTAACATCTCGTTTCATAACTTAAAAGAAAGTACATGTTTATTGTATGTTTGGGTGTTTAGAATGAGACCTTCTGATGGTATTTAAAATAGTCTTTAACCAGTCATATGATTAACCTCACCTATATGTATATGTAGGTTTGTACAGATGGGTGGATATTTACAAATACCAATTTTTCCTCCAGAAAATTTGTAGCTACTTACATCTTCTGCCTTTTAGTTTTTAAGTTTGCCTTTGCAGGGTCCCTGGTTCGGGTATTATGTTTTGATTTTGGGTAACAGTCTGTGAACAGATAAGCATAGTGTCCTTTTACCTTCTGCCAACAGTTCCTATACACATTCTTTCATGGGGACATGAGGGAGAATAGAAACAGACTCAAAAGAAGGATGTCTTCATAAAGCACACTTAACAAGACTATTCTGACTTCATTTCTGCTTCTTTAATGGCTAAGCTTCATGACATAAAAGAGCCACATGCTAATTAAAGAGGTGCCACTTACTCAAACCAGTGTGTTTTCATGTTTCTGAGTTGATACGTGGGTGGCCAATATTATCTCGTTTTCTTGATCTAAATAAAAAACTGTCTTTTTAGTAAAAACCCGTTTGGTGGCTGCAAACTCTCTGAAATCTTTTTAAATGAAATGAGCTGTGGCTGATGCCATTTCAAAAAATGTTATGTATTACAGGATATTTCCCCCCAAAGCCACATTTGAGTGAAGCGATTCATAGCTAGTTACAAACATTTACTGAGTGATTACTATGTGCCCAACTTTGTGCCAGGTGCTTTGTACCATGGGGTGGGACCGGCTCTTTTGTACAGTGAGCGGACAGGCCATTAGAAATTAAGCCATTTGGGGTTGCTTGCGTTGCTCAGTCGGTTAAGCGTCTGCCTTCAGCTCAGGTCGTGATCTCACGGTTCGTGGGTTCGAGCCCCATGCCGGGATTCTCTCTCTCCTCTCTCTGTCTCTGCCCCTACCCTGCTTATGCTTTCTCTCTCTCTCTCTCAAAATAAATTAAAAAAAAAAAAAAACCCCAAACAACTAAACTTAAAGTAGTTGTACCATTTGGAAGGAAGGAAGGAAGGGAGGGAGGGGAGGGAGGGAGGGAGGGAGGGAGGAAGGAAGGAAGGAAGGAAGGCAGGACAGGAAGGCAGGAAGGAAAAGACGAGAGAGAGGAAAGAAAGCAAGGAACGGAAAGAAAGAAGAAAGAAAGAAAGAAAGAAAGAAAGAAAGAAAATAAGTAAGTAAGTTAAGCCATTGTCACAGGTGACACGACCAGCATTGGGAGCAGAGATTCAAAACTGCCAGCTAACTCCAGTTCCCCTGTCTGTGATAGTAACCTGGCCCTGAAACAATTCTAGTAGACTAAGCCCAGCAAAGACTATGTCTCCAGTGAGTTTAAATTAAGAAATTTTGTGTTGCTCTTATGCCAAAATACTTGATAAAAATATACAAAGTATGTAATGTTATAATGCCCCAATTTAAGGACTGTTTAAATAGTGAGTTCTTGGAATATTTACTCAAGAATCTTTAACAGAAAAATCCTCAGCTACAAATAGCTTCCTATTTCAAGGACACTCCAAAATTTTAATATTATCATTTTAGAAGAAAAACATGAGAGAAAGTATTAGGAAACTAGTGCTCCCAAAACTGTTAAGAATGTTATTGCAACTCTTAAAAGAAAGGCACCGCAGGAAAGTGCAGTTGAGTACAACGTGTAATTTTCCTAAGTCTGGGATAGACATTTCAGGGTCCCCGTCATGCCTTTGTAAATAAGTATCAAGAAATAGAAGAGGCCCTAAAACTTTTTGGTGAGCTTTCCTCCTCACTGTCTGGCAGGCTGGTGGGTCAGAATTCTGAAAGCTCACAGATTTGGGACATTTCGGGGCTTATTCCCTGGTATCCATGGTCATTGTTTTTGCCAGTTCCTTCAGCCGAGGACAGTTTGACGCCAGATTCTAAGCAGCCTCCGTATACTGCTTGGACTCCCAGCAAATCTGTAATAAGTGATGTAGTCCCAGAGCCCTGGTTCCTTGCTGTCGTCTCCAGAAGTTGGTGATGAAGCTGGAGGGGATCGAAAGTCTTGCTTGCTCTATTCTGACAAGGAAGTTCTGGGTCCAGAAGAAAATAAAGGGACTAAGTAAGGGGAGAGAGAGAGAGAGAGACAAGAAGAAAGGCAAAGGAAGCAGACCACCAGGTGATCAAAAAGAATTTCAGAGTTAAATTCAGATACAGTTCAATTCAAATCTTCTCAAAAGTTTGTGTTATGCCACTTTGCTTTTTCAAAACACCTGCATTAGTACCTGTTTGCACAAACCAAAAGAAATCCAAGAGGACTTTGCTTTTACTTAAAAGGGTAAAAACCGTATTCAGTGTTTGTTTTGCAGTGAGATGTTACAGGGGTGGCGTGCACCCCCAGCAGTGAGGGCGGCCCCACCAAGCTCCCTCCCAGGGACCTACGCTCAGCAACTCAGCACCCGTTCGCCACAGCATTGAGCTGTGTCTGTGAGCATCTGTGCTTTATCTTGATTTATTTTGTGCATCTGTTAGCAAGATGTGTCCTGGGGGATCAGAAAAGCCTAAGAGAGGTTATTTTTTGGGTCTGGGACCCCTCAAAATTTTTTCCATATAAATTAATGGTATTTGCTTCTTTTCTTAGCTTTATTGCCATTTTGGCCTTTGAAAGGTTTCATCTACTTCTGGATAGCGAGGGAAACGTGTAGTTCATATTAAAGCATCTGCTCCTTCAGGAATAATATTGTTCAAGAGATAAGTTAGCAGCTGCAGCTTAGACTTTGGAAGAAAGAGTTTTTTTCTTGTTGAAGAATGGAAGCATTGTGCGGAATACTCTTGATTTTAAAAACACAGGTTGCAAAAGACCTTCAAGAGTTCCTTTGCATAGAGGGAGAAAGCCTAGTCCTGGTGGCCTTGATCTTATCCTAGACCACTTAGCCCTGCCTGGAGCGATTTTTCTGTTACAATGACAAGTTACATTCCCGTTGCTGGGAATGCTGTTCTCTTGTCTCTTCACAAGTCTGGCCCTTTCTGGTTTAGGGATATATTGCTCCTCCGAGACCTCCCCAGACTGTCCTGTCCAAATAGCCCACTCCGTTCCCAGACACGGTTGATCACATGACCCAATTTGCTTCTTTTATTCATTACCATATTCTCAGCTTCTAGAAAAATAGTACTTGACGTTTATTGGAACCCCTCAATACGAAAGAGTGAGTGAGTAAGTGGATGGATGGATGGATGGATGGACGGATGGATGGATGAACATCCATTCACATTTCTAATTTTGTGGAACCAGGTGCCAGATGGAGTTGGATGGGGAAGAATTACTATTTTTTCTGTTTTCTTAGGCCAATGGTTCTTAAAAGCATGGTCCCAAACCAGCACCGTGGAGTCAGCATCACCTGGGAATTGCTGGAAATGCAGATTCTTAGGCCCTACCCCAGACCTGCTGAGCCGGAAACTCTGGGGTGATACCCAGTTGTTGCTTCTAGCAGGTTCTCCAGGTGACTCTGATGCTTGAGAACCACTGCCCCACGTCACCAGTGCAGGACAAGATCTATCTGATGACCCCATGCATCCCCAGCCCTAAAACAATGCCTGGCACAGAGTAGACCGGAAATATTTGTTGAATGAATTACTCCATCTACTCTTTCCTGCTGGCCCCCTCACCCCATGCCTTGCACATCAAAGGCACTGGGTACACAAAGGTGGAGGAAGGGAGTGAGTGCCATTCTGAGGAACTGAGGGAAGCTTTTGTGCTCTGCACCGCAGACCTTGCCAAATTTAGAATCTCAGCTCATCCATTCCTCCTTCCTGTGGCCTCTGGAGCAGCAGAGGAAATTTCCAGCTGCTGCTGGATGCGAATTTGTTTTCATTTGACCCTTGGGCTCCTGCAAGTGAACCCCGGGGAGAGGATGATGAGAGTTGGGCTTACCTCACCTACATCTCCACGGGGAAAGGGTGTGGGGAGCGGGTCCCTGCGAAGAAGAAGCCAAAGTGGAGCCAGGCCCACAGCACAGGCACTGGCGCCTGAGGTGGCTGGAAGGGGCCGCCGGTCTTTGCTGCTCACAGATGGGCTCCTTGTTCCCAAGCCAAGTATTGCTCTTGGCCCCAGGAGGCTCTCGGCACAAAGAAGGACTTTCTGGGGGCTCTCAGCCTTGCCATCTTATACCCTGACTTCCAGGCTCTGCTTCCAGAACAAAACCACAAACAACGAAGGGTCACAGAGCCACTTTGAAAGGGACACCTGTGGCTTCAGCTCTTACTGCTGAACTGTCCTGTTAGCTTGTGACAGTGCCTTCAGCGAGATGCAGTGGTGATCTGAAAGCCTCTTAGGCGCAAGATCCTGTACGGAGGGGAAGAGGGAAAATAGGTGGAATCTTAGTCTCTGCAGTGGGCCTGAGGTTGGAATTTGATCCTGAGGCTTCTGATGGGGAGGGGGCCAGCTGGAGTGGTTGTCCGGATTACTGACAGCAGAATTAGGCACAAAAAGGAAGATCCTATGTAAAGCCTACACTGGAAGTGTCCTCCAGTTGATGTACCCAGACAAGGGTGGCTCCAGGCGGGCTGAGGGCCAGCCCCTTGGGGCAGATCTTTGTGCTCAACTTATTAGCTGTTTGACCTTGGTCAGGTCAGCTGGCTGGTCTCCTAGCACCAGACTTGTAGCCATTGCGTTCTTTTCGTTTGTTTTCACCACTGTTTACAGCTTCTCCGTTCCCCCAAGCTGTCCATACTGGTTTCTCTCAGGTGGTGGCTGAAAAAGTAACTCCATCCAGACATAGGGACATAGTTTACCCCCTTGGCTTTAAACCAAGCAGCTGTCCTCCCTGAGCCTTAGAAAGGGGATTACAATAGTGTGTTCTTCATAGGGGAGCTGTGGAGACTCCACGAGCTCCTGCAGTAAAGAAGTAAGAAAGGATCTGGGTACTTCAGCCTTCAATGCGTGTTGGGCCCCTTGTAACTTGTTCTCTTAACAGCAGTATTGTTCCTAGCTTTCAGAACCTCATGGCAGCACTAATGTCAGTTGGGTTTAAACCTTGAAAGGCCTGGATTCTTGTCCTGGTGTGCTAATAGTCCTCCCTTGCCCTCGAGCTGGGATCGATGTGAGCATTAAATGTGGTAATGTGAAGATGTGCTTTACTTTATGGGTAGAGAACTTTTTTTTTTTTTTTTTTTTTTTTTTTGGTAATGAAGGGCCTAGACCCACGTGGGAGAAAAAATTCAGGAATCCTGCAAAACAAGGCAACTTTATTCATTTGGGGGTGGTTCGCGTTTGAGAGAAACCTAGGAAAAATTTAGTAAATCTGCTTTAAAGTAGACCACAGGGGACATGAATCTTTGTTTTTAAAATTATGAAATATTTACATTTTTCCTTCCACATAATTGAGAGACAGACATTTGAAGAAAGAGGAGGTATGGCCGAAGGAGAACCCCGGCCAGCCAGGCCAGAAGCTCAGCAAGGCATGGTGGGTAGAGTCTGGTCTCCTCTGACCTGCCCAGGTCCTCAAAGTCCAGCCCTGCTAAGGGAGTCCGGTGACCTTCTCTCTAGAGAAAGGGTCACCGTAAGATTATCTTCTTTTATCTTTATTCTTTGAACCATGATGATCACATAGCCCCATAAATTCTATAGGGGGAGTTTTCCTTTGGACATAGGAAAAATATTTTTTTTATGGTGGGTTTGGTGAACTTAGTATATTATTATATTGTTGGCTTTGGAGACCTATGATGTATAATAATAGCAATAACAGTGAACATTTATGTGGTAAATATGCCTGTACTATGCCAACCTTTATTCTGAGTGTTTTATACAATGCCCAGTGATGCAGAGTAGACACTGTTTTGATCCCTATTTTACAGATAAGCATCTGAAGCCCAAAGAGATTGAGTAACTTGGCGGAGGTCATTCAAATAATGAGCAGTTGAGCCAAAATACAAAGGCCCCGTACAGAGTTCACACTTGGTTGCATGCCAGGCTGCGTTCTGCCGTATTTAGAGTCTTTGCTGACTCCCCTGATTTCTAGTTTTACTGGAATATTTAAAAACACTCTTCAGGCTGGGCACCTGGGTGACTCAGTCGGTTAAGCATCTGACTTCGGCTCAGGTCATGATCTCACCGTTTGTGAGTTCAAGCCCTGCATCAGGCTGTGTGCTGACAGCTCGGAGCCTGGAGCCTGCTTCAGATTCTGTGTCTCTGTCTCTCTCTGCCCCTCCCCCACTCATTCATTTTCTCTCTCTCTCTCTCTCTCTCTCTCTCTCTCTCTCTCTCTCTCTCAAAAATAAACACAAACATTTAAAAAATACTCTTCTAGGGGCGCCTGGGTGGCTCAGTCGGTTAAGCGTCCGACTTCGGCTCAGGTCGTGATCTCACGGTCCGTGAGTTCAAGTCCCGCGTCGGGCTCTGTGCTGACAGCTCGGAGCCTGGAGCCTGCTTTGGATTCTGTGTCTCCGTCTCTCTCTGCCCCTCCCCCACTCATTCTCTCTCTCTCTCTCTCTCTCTCTCCCTCTCTCTCTCTCTCTCTCTCTCTCTCTCAAAATAAACATAAACATTAAAAAATACTCTTCTAGCTTTCTATAGATTTCTCCATTTTAACTCTCCTATAAATCTTCCTTAAGTCACCCCACTCCCTACCAACAGTTGGTCTGAGTTCCAATCCTGACGTTGGGTAACTGGGATGGAATCCTGTGGTTTGCTTTATGCTGGCCAGTGCTGAATGGATCTTCCTAAGGTATTGTTCCACAGTGACTCACCCCAAAAGAAAAGAGTTCTCCAGTATGGAGGTCTTTCAGTGTGTTCCCGCTGAAAACTAAGAATTCCAAGGCTTCAGAACTCTAAGCAGATCTGCCAAGAAGGGGCTTATGACAGACAACTCAGTGTGAGAAAACTGCTGAGAATCAGAAGGGCATTGAAACTATCAGCAACCATTTCCTTTCTGCACCATCAGCTCCTTTGTCTCAGCAAAGCTACACAAGTAATTTTCTGAGAATCAGAAAGGGTTGGAACTCTCTCCTCTAATCACCTGGTGTTTATAGATTTTTCCTATATTGATTTAGTCTGCGTGCCCTCCTTCATGCCACGTGCACTATGGTACTCAACTATTTTAAGCTGCTTTGCAATATTTTGAATAATCTGTTGACAGAAGCAGCTTCTTGGGGTTTAGATGTCTTGGCCCCACTGTACTTTTGCTTTAGCTATGGTGTCAAACTTTATTTTAAGCAAAAACAAACAAACAAACAAAACCCTGATCTCTGTTTTCAAGGAAAATCATACATGTAAGACCAGTAGTGGAAACTGATAAAAATGGTGCTGGTGTAGTCAGTAGGGCCTGGAGGGGTCTGGGATTCCACCTGCCTACACCACTGTCTTCCTCCCACTTTGATAAAAGTTGAAAACCACTGACCTGTTGAATAAGGTCCAAATACTTATTTAAGTGTGTACCTAATTTTATGTAGGAAAACGAAATTGGGGGCTAACAAGATTAAACAAAAGGAAATGTAATGAGGCCGAGGTGCCTCAGAATATTTCTTAGTGTTCCCTGTGGTACCTATCAATAAAAAAAAAAAAAAAAACAAAAAAAAAAACACAAAATCTCAACTTAGAGTCTCTTGGCCACCAGCCAGGACTCTTTCCAATTTGTCATATTATGTTTCCTTTTATCCATAAGAACATTCAGATACACCCTCAAGGAAAGTAGACATTGCTATTCTTGGGGGTTGTGAAATTGCTCTGTTTTGTGAAACTGCACAGAACTGATTTCTTCAGAATTCTTCTTTTGCTAAGTTCCAATTCCCACCATTCAAAGACTTCATTCAGTCATTTATTTTTCCTCCTTCTTAATTCTTCCTTCCTTCGTTCCTTCCATCCATCCACCGTCTATCCATCCAACTCACTGTTATTGAACACCTGCCATTCTAGGTGTTGGGAATATGATGATGAACAAGACAGATATGATGTCTCTTTGCCCTCATTTAAGGGCTTACATCCCTTAAAACCCAGTGTGGGATGATGTGGAAGGGATTCTATACATGTTTCTGGAACTGTTAATAATACTGTCAATGTGCCGACCTCACTTCCTCTATCATAATCATATCATCATCAATTTTTAGCACCAGAAGAAATCTCCTTTTTGTTTTAATTCCAACAAAATCTCAGCAGAGCCTCAGAATATAAACCAAATATAGGCAGGTAGGTCTGTTTGCAGACAGAAAAGCGCTAGGCAGCCCAGAGCCCTTCAAGGTTCTGGATAGACAGCCAAACCCAAAGGCCACTGATGTTGCTTTCTGTCCTTGGTCCAACATGATTCCATATTCTGAAGGTGGTATCCTGCCTATGTGCTTATGTCCCAACTGTAGAGACAACAAGGATAAATGTGTAAACTCAGACCCTCAGACCTCAAAAACCACAGAAATGGTAACTAGCAGCCTCTTTCTGCCCTTTCAAGAGTTTCAAGCCGCAAAGCTTGGTTCCGTAAACCACTAGAATGGGACAAGGTTTTTCTCCCAACTTAATCCAGAGACCTGTGTATTTTATTTTTCCTGTCCCACTTGAGATGCTAAAAACAACCCCTATGCACCACTGAAAAGGAAACAGGACAAAGGAGTGTATACATGTTTGTTTCAAGTTGTTTCTGAAAATTTTAGTTAAGTTGAAATTATGTCATCATGCTTAATTTCCTGTAGGGGGAGGGGGAATGTCCATCATAATTTGAGACAAGTGGCAGTTTTGCCCCTGGCAGATTTAAATGAGAAAAGTGAATGCTGGGATGCCAAACCACCGCATGAATGCGCATCTGTGCCCATAGTCTTAATCAACCTCTTTGTTTGGTTCCTTTTTTTCTTGTTGTCGCTGTAACAGTCAGTGACGCCTGCCCACGTGATGCAATGGCATTTGCACAGAGCAAAGCCCACGTGCTTCTCCTCTGACGAGTGTCCCCATAGGTCTCATCCTTAGAAAAAAAGCGATCCTCAGATTTAAAGCACAAGTTTCTGAAGTTTCACTACCTATACATGTACATATGTTGATACAGCTACCTGTGATTTCTCCACGGTGGCTCCTTCTTTATGGATTTCCTACTCTGCTTCCTTCTCTCTCCTCTTTTCTTGCCCACTCATTTCATATTCAACTCAAAGAAGGCCAAAATGAGATTTTAAAAAAGCAAATAATTATCCAGTAAACTGGTAAAATATTGATACAGGCCAGGGATCGCTGAAATTGCCCAACATGTGTATTTTACTCCCCCTGCTATACACATACTCCCCCTGCTATACACATACATAATATAACACATTATTATTTTTTTTAATTTGAATGCCTTTGGACTTCGCACATGCTTTCCATTTCGCCACAGTCCCCACCATTCTGTGTCATATTTCACACTCACCCTCCTTCATGACCTGTTTTTATAGTCGGTCTGGTCCCTTCTTGAATTCCAGGGATTTTCTAGTCTGCCTTCCTTAGGAATCTTCTGTGCGCAATTTCGAATTGTAGAGTGTTAGAAAAGATACTGCTACTTTGTAGATGTGGACAGTCAAATGGGAGGAGTTGTAAAAGCAAAGCTATAAATACAGTACTCATTTATGGAAAGTGATTAAAGAAAAGAAGAGTTCCCACCCATTGCTGAAAATGGTATAAGATGCCAACCAGTAAATCTTCCTGATTTATAAAGGAGTCAGTAGATTTGCCTGTAACCTTGCAAATTTTGCTTGGGTCGTTGATTTCAGCTAATGGAGCTTTTAAGTTGTTCACAGGAGTCTTGAAGCTGTAGGATGACTTGATGACGGGTCCTTAATGTCTGTATTCTCAAGTGTCCATCTTCTTTTCCAGTTCTTCTCTTGTTTCTTTCCATTATCGTCCCCTTTACCATACTCTGTGTCCATAGGATGTCTTTAGTTCTCATTAGTGCTGTGGACGCATCTGCCTGTGGGATTCTCCAAACTCTTAGGGGTGAAATTGGAATACTGTAATTGTTTCGCTTTTAATAAAACCCTCTTATTTTCTATTTCCCAGCAGATATATGGAGTGATCACTCCTTTCAGACCGATCCGGATTTGCCGCCTGGCTGGAAGAGAATCATTGACGTCGCTGGGAACCTATTATTGGCACATACCAACAGGGACCACTCAGTGGGAGCGCCCTGTCTCCACCCCGCAGATCTCCATGGTTACTAGAAAAGGGTCACTTAGTTCTGTAACGCCATCTCTACCCAGAGCACGAGGTAAAATGGAGTATCTTTTTAACAGCTTAGTAGAGTGGATGTTACTTGTGATTTCTCTTTAGACTTGTTGCTTCTGCCCCAACAGGTCATCAAGGTAAGGTTTTTGATTATCATGCATGCTGCATTTGAAACTGCAGAAATGCTTCCTCTTAGTGTAACTAGCGTTAATAACATCTTTCAGGGATGTTTTCATTTTTTAGTGGCTTTTGGTTTCTTGAAACAGCATTCTAGGTACAGAAAGTTAAGAGAGGCTGAATTAAGAGAAGTGGTTAAGATTCCCTGAGGCTCACTGAGGCAATACTTTACTCCATAGGTGCCATTGCATGGCGCTGCCCCATAAAATATTTACACACAGAAGGACGTCTCTTGGCCAGACGTGTTATAATTACTGCATATCTTATTAGCCTTGGGTCCTTTTGGTTGCATGGAGGGGATGTCTGCAGGAATAACCCTTGAGAGCCTTCAAATGCTTGATTTCTATTTTTTTAAAGGATCTGTTTATTTAGCAGAAGTGATGTTATTTTAGACATAAATAGCAGCATAAATTTCTGCTCTCCATGAGGAAGAAATATGATGTTTAAACAAAGAATTGCGGCTTGAAAAAATTCCACGTGGTATTTATTAACACAAAGATTCTTGCAGCTAACCTTTGTGAATCCTGATAACTGAGTATTCAAGAGAATTGCAGTTGGAAAAGGTCACTATTAAGTAATGGCTTTTTTCAGCAAGTAGTTGGATCCCTAACACTCAGGCATTTCTGCCTGCCTGACCACAGTCTTCTGTTTTTTCAACAACCCATTTTCCTTTACTTTGAGGACACAGAGGGCATCTAACCTGCATCTCTCACCTGCAAGACTCCTCTCCATATTTGCAACTATTATCACCCTTCTTGTCATGAAAGTAGACAGTATCTTGTTTCTTACATCTGTGGTTCTTTATTTTGTCTTCTCTGGGAGGCAGTGAGATCTACATTCCAATCACATGCCTGCTCTTACAGGCTTCAGCACCTCACTTACCCTGCCTAGGCCCCATATTCTCCATTTTTCTTTCTTTTTTTTTTTTTTAAAGTTTATTTTTTTATTTTGAGAGAGAGAGGGGGGAGAGAAAGAATCCCAAGCAGCCTCCATGCTGTCAGCACAGAGCCCGGTGCAGGGCTTGATGTCATGGACCATGAGATCATGACCTGAGCCAAAACCAAGAGTCAGACAAATGCTTTATGCTTAACGGACTGAGCCAGCCAGGCACCCCTCTCCATCTTTTCAAGCGATGGGTTGGGGTGAGCTCTACTCACGGTGATAGCCAAGGGCCTTGGTTTGTTGGAACTTGACACTGATAGGCACATGCTTCAGTATTACTGAACCACATAGGATTTTGTTGCTAATCACTGGATGACTTTATGAGGCATAATGTTCCTATCACTGAGCAAATTCCATTCATTTACTCATCTTGTGTTAGGTTCGCTGGGGGATAAAGATGAGCCTCAAAGAGCTTAGCATGAAGTGGAGTCCTTCTCCTGTCTCAGTCTAATTGCGTCTTGGCATTTGTCCCTGGACCATCAAGTGGCCTCCCAGAAGCGGAGCCAGCCAGGACACAGCCTCTGCTCACTAAGAGCAGACATCCTCTCTCTTTCTTTCCTGTACCTCTTTCTCTTTGCATCTTTGTTAGAATCTCTTTCTCCATTCCAGGTCTTCATTCCCCTATTACAACCCTTTAACCATCTTCACCACATGGGGGTGCCCTATGGCGGGGGGGGGGGGGCGGGGGGGAGTGTCAGGTGGGAAATGAATCAGCTGATCCCATGATCCCACACATTACAAACAGGGAAGCTGAAGTGCAGAGAGGTCTGTGACTGGTGGCGCCATTGGATCTAGAACTCAGAGATGCTGAATGCTCCTGAATCCTAGGCCATAGTTGTTCTCGCTCAACCTCCTTGGCTTTAGGATCTCAGCCTACTGCGCTTTCTCATTGTCCCAGAGGTTAGATTGACCTCACTTTGACATGTCCCTTTTGTCCAGTGAACCTCTTGTCCTCCCTCCATGCAAGAGATGAAGCTCTTGAAGCCTGCCTCCTGAGACCAAGGTGTGGGTGTGGTAAAGTCAAAGGAGGACATCCAAGTTTCTGTGACTTGAATTTTTTTATTTCTTCAACTACTATGGCAGAATTTTGTTTCCACGTTTTCTACAGAACTCTTGGGAAGCATGCATCACAGATAGGCAGCGAACCCTCGGGAAGATTACCAGGTAGCAGAGTCCACCTTCTAATCCCTGGGCCTCCTTCTGATGCCCACATATGCCTGTTTTCCTCTGTCTACACACTGCTTCCCATTCCCATCATAGCTATTGCTCAGGGCCCCTTCCCAGGCTCAGATGTGTCCCATGGCTCCTGCTTCCTGCTTCCTCTCCTAGAGTTTAATGTTCCCTAATGTAGCCACAGCACTCAGCCTCCCTGCTACTATTCATGATTTATTGTGGTTTTCAGTGTATTTTCATAAGTGTCATTTCATTTGTTCCCCTCAAGATGGAGAAGACCGCTGATATATTCCTTATTAAGAAAAGAGTGGGGTGCCTGGGTGTCTCGGTCGGTTAAGCATCTGACTTTGGCTCAGGTCATGATCTCACAGTTCATGGATTGAGCCCTGTGTCAGGTTCTGTGCTGACAGCTCAGAGCCTGGAGCCTGCTTCGGATTCAATGTCTCCCCCTCTCCCTACCCCTCCCCTGCTCTGCTCTCTTTCTCTCTCTCTCTCAAAATAAATAAACGTTAAAAAATTTTAAAAGAAGGAGGAGGAGGAGGAGGAGGAGGAGGAGGAGGAGGAGGAGGAGGAGGAGGAGGGAGGAGGAGGAGGAGGAGGAGGAGGAGGAGGAGGAGGAGGAGGAGGAGGAGGAGGAGGAGGAGGAGGAGGAGGCGGAGGAGGAGGAGGAGGAGGAGGAGGAGGAGGAGGAGGAGGAGGAGGAGGAGGAGGAGGAGGAGGAGGAGGGAGGAGGAGGAGGAGGAGGAGGAGGAGGAGGAGGAGGAGAAAAGAGTTAATGAGGGCACCTAGGTGGCTCAGTTGGTCAAACCTCTGACTCTCAATTTTGGCTCAGGTCATGATCTCACAGTTCCGGAGTTCGAGCTCCACATCGGAATCAGGCTCTGTACCGACAGTATGGAGCCTGCTTGTGATTCTCTTTCTCCCTCTCTGTCTGCCTCTCTCTCTATCTCTGTCTCTCACTTTCTCTCTCTCTCTCTCTCTCTCTCTCAAAATAAATAAATAAATAAAAGTGTTTAACCGAAGTCAGTGAGCTCAGTAGCCATGCAGCTGGGGTAGGATGGGCATGTGCCCTAGCTCTCTGACTTTAGATATTATGCTCTGCCCCCAGTAGTGTGTCAATTTCCACCTTGCTGTTGGTCTCATTCCTCTCTTCTGCTGTTAACCATGCCATCTGTGTCAACCCTTATCCCTCCAAGGCAGTTTGTTAACAGATGTGTCATTTAAGTTGAGAGAGAGAGCCACGCCCCTCCCAGCACTTGAATAGATCAGTGGAATAGATTTTCTTCAGATCAGCCTTTCAGTTGTTGACTTCATACCATTTCCCTCCTGTGCGTAAGGCCGTTTAAGCAAAAGAACTGGAGCCCACATTTAAAAGGCAAGTAAATTAAAATCACAGAAGCAAGGTTATGAACAGGTAGAGAGAGGAGGAGGCGGGGGAGTTGGGGCCAAACCCAGGCCTGCCATATACCCGGGACTTGCAGGAGCTGACACGGATGTTTATACACCAGAGGCACTAAGGGTAATGGAGTGTTCATGGTGCCGAGCTCATGGCTATCTCACGGACTCCTCGTTAAAAACCACTCTGCAGCTGTACTGTAGTTGTCACTGACTTTTTAACATTTGACAACACTAAGTGAGGTGAACGGCTTGCCCGAGGCCCACCCACCGAACGGGGGTGGAGCCAGGCTCAAATGAAGATCCACCGACCCCCCAACTACCCCAGGCTCACTGTACCGTTTACAGGAGACTTGGCAAATCTCAAATCTCAGCCCAAGGGAGGGCAACCGTCACGAGCAGAGCCTGCTAGAAAAATGACTTCTCTTGATAACATTGTCTCAGGTGCTAATGCAGTGGAAGAGAAATGATTATTTCTCTGACACCGTTTCTTTGATCCCTAAATAGAATCTATTTCAAACTAATTTGGAACCACAAGAGAAAGCAAAATGTTAAGGATGAGAAGAAACTTGTAATATGTCGTGTTAGAAATGCATATTTTATTCAGCTTTTCCCCGAGCTCGTTTAAAAAAAAAAACAACAAAAAACTCCAAGTTGGTGCCAAATCTGTTGACTCTGCTTCACAAAAGTTTAGGACTGAAGGCTTCCTTACAGTTTGCAAATTTACATTTCACATTCCAAAGTTCACCAGGGAAGTGTCAAGCACAGTGGATAATATTTCCTCTGCGCATGCCAGCAGTATTTTCTGAAGTTTGTAAACGGCTCAGGAAGCATTTGCTATTGAAATTTGGCCCACAGTAGTCTCCCTTCAGTCCACTGATTTGTTCCAAATTCCTTGGATGTTGAATTTTAGAGAGAAGAGGGGAGGCCACACAAAATATTTGTATGAATAACTGTTGGCCTGTAGGCAGTCTCGCCTTTCAGCGTTTTCCACTGAAGGCGTTCCTGGTTCCTTAAACAGGATGGAGGAGAAAGTGGGTCTGAAGCAAGGGAAGGTGGAATTGTTTCTCAGAACTGTGATCTTTTCTTGATCACAATTCGCTCTGTTCTTGCTGCATCGCTCGTGGTGTTTGTCAGGGCCCTGAGCAGCTCACCCCCTGGGAGGGGAAAATCCGCATATTACATTAGAACTGTGGAATTTCTTCTACACTTAGAAATAAGATGAAAACACAAAGGAGCTATTCTGGCATCTTTTTACTGAGCTTCTTGACCCGATCAAGTAATCGTGACTGGCAAGAATCCTCAAGAAGGCCTCGTCGGTGCTTTTTTTTGTTTTGTTTTTAATGTCTTATTTATTTTTGAGAGAAAGTTGGGGAGAGGCAGAGAGGGAGACACAGAATCCAAAGCGGGCTGCGAGCTGTCCAGCACAAACCCCGATGCAGAGCTCGAACTCACGAACCATGAGATCATGACCTGAGTTGAAGTTGGACACCTAACCGACTGAGCTAACCAGGCACTCCCATGGCAGTATTTCTGAGCCTGTGAGCCTGTGGGTCAAGGATTGTGGCCAAGGTGACCTCTGAGGCTTGTAGGACATTTTGATTCCTTGGTCCTACCCCAGGCCACTGAGCTAGACCCTCTAGGGGTGGGACCTGGAAATCTGCCTTTATCATAAGCTTTCCAGGTGATTTTGTGCCGAGTAAGTACAAGAGCTGGCACTCTGGTGAAGCTCGTCTCCCTGTCTTGGTTTATATGTTACCTCCTCTCTGGACTCACCCTACTTCTCCTGGGAATTACTGCGCTCATCCCTGAACTTTTTTTGAAAGCCCTTTATTCCATAGGGTCTTTTTGTAGTATTATTAACTGGTGGCATGTCAGTCTCCCTCCTTGGGGTGGGGGGTCAAGGCCTGTCCCCCTCATTTTGTGTCCTCAGCACCTGGCATAGGGTTCGTACAGGGTGATATTCATTAAATGTTGGCTGAATGAAGGAATAAACCAGTTTCATAGCTGAGGGAGCTCTTAGTTGACTTACTGTCGCAGCAAAGCCAGTACTAGTGTCCCCGGGCTCCTGATGCTCCCCTAGCTCACAGACACTAATTTAGTTCCTCAAGCATTTGTCAGTCTGTTTGCGAGTTTGACTCTCTCTGTCTCTCTCTCTCTTTTTTTTTTTTTTTTTTTTTTTTTTTTTTTTTTTTACTTCTCTGGGTTACGTTTGTGTGATAAACCATCACTCTATTCTTCTGAAACAGTGTCACATCCAACAAAACACAGAAAGCATTTTAAAAAGAAGTTTAAAATATGCACATATATATGAATTTAGTGCTCATTAACATCGCCTGGACTGTTCCTTCGTGTTCCAAGATTAAGGTGCTCTGTCTTTTATCATCAAGGCCACACATACAGAGGCTCAAGTCGTGGCGAAAGAGGATGAAGAAGCATAATTCATTAACACTTTGTCGTCCATAGGTCCCCAAACTTTTTATACTTACAAATGGCCTTATTTTTTTTCCTCCATGGAAAAGAGAAGAAGATACGGAAACTGTCACCTTGGGCACCTTCGGGCAGCCAGTCCCTGTGCTAATTGCTAGTGTTCTTAATCTCAGTTTGCCCACACTCTGATGGTGAGGTCCTCTTAGCCCTATTTCATAGACAAGGAGCTGAAGTCACAAAGCAGATGAGAGCAGAGGCAGGGTTTGAATGAGGGCTTTGCTGCAGAACTTCTGAAGTGCCCGTGGAGGTGATGATTCTACCTTCCATCAAAGTCACTACGGAATGTTCGTTCTTTTGCTTTGCTCTCTGCCTGGTTCTCGGCAGGTTCATCTTCCGTGTTTGCTCTCCAGCTTACATTTTGATACCACTTCTTAGAGGCTTTCTCTTCCCCCTCGAACATCCTCAAGAACATGATGTGAGCTTGCTTCCAGCAGAAGAGCAGGGCAGCCTTCCTGTTTGACTTGTGGACTTGCTTTCTAAGATCTCAGAAGAGAAATCAGGAAGAAGAAAACTCTCAGTAGTCAAGGTATACAATTGGATTCCCTTCGTGGGTCCACCCTCACACAGATTCTGCTGTGTGGCCGTGAATGGCACCATGCTGAAAGGTCATGGAGGGTCATGATAAGCACCATGCTCCAGGGGCTGGGTCAGTCATCAGGGACACACTGCCTCTGAGGAGCTGAGAGGCTCCACAGCTCTCCTAGAATTCAGCATGGTCACTTCGATCAGGATAAGGGGTACTTCGCCTGGTCAAGGTCAAGAGAAGCACCTGGAGAAACACCTATAACTGGCACCAGAACACCACTGTGCCAAGACTTAGCTGCATCACCTGCAAGATTATTAGTTGGGGGGACATTGCTCATGGAAAATGATCTCTGTTCTTCCTTCACTGGCCTTTCCCCTGTCAGTCTTGTCCTTCCTAAGGCAAATTGCCCACCTGCCTTTCCCTCTGTGTTTTTCTCTTTGTCTCATCCTTTCTTTCACCTCTCACTCCCACCATGCAGACTGCAGACCGGGATGGCTGCAGACTTTCTGTAGAACCAAACAAGTTCTTTGGGTTGTTTTCTTTAAAAAAAATTATTAGCTAAAGTGGTGTATTCTCTCTGTAAAAAATTAGATGAGGGGCCCCTGGGTGGCTCAGTCGGTTAAGCATCCAACTTCGGCTCAGGTCATGATCTCATGGTTCATGAGTTCGAGCCCCATGTCAGGCTCTGTGCTGACAGCTCAGAGCCTGGAGCCTGCTTGGGATTCTGTGCCTCTGTCTCTGCCCCTCCCCCACTCATACTCTGTCTCTCTCAAAAATAAATAAACATTTTAAAAAACTAGATGAATAGAATATGTAGTTCTTAAAATTCAAGACAGATGGTTTTTATCTTTTGTTGCCCTTGATTTTAAAAAAGGAAAATTACGGTCACTTATATAGGGAAGAGAATTTCTAAAAATGAGGATTTTTTAATATGGGAAAAGGGTCTTTTGTCCTAGTCATAACATGTTAGTCCTTACTGAGTTTTGTACTAAAGGGTTTCTTTAATGGTACCCATGTTATTTTAGCTTTTGAAAAGTTGCTGTATACAACCTTTGTTTACTTAAATCTGCAAAAGGTGATTTTTGGAAATTTGCCAGCTGACTCATGTCTCCGTAGCATAAGAGCTGGATTCATAGTCTTAGAATTATAATCAACCTTTATGTTATAGGGACCCAACATCCAAAGGGTAAATACATTTAAAAAAATTGTTAAACCATACACACATACAGAGAACTATTTTAATTAAATGCCAAAGATTCTTCTGAATACTTGTTTTGCAAAAATACTCTTTATTTCTAGTCCCACACAGTGTCTGTTGAGGATAATTTGATTTCGGATTCCTTTTATCAGACACCCACTCTTTTTTTTTTTTTTCCTACAAGAACATAATTACCTGGAGTCTTACTAATTCACCATCTGATATCCTTTTTCAACATTCAACTGAAGTGAAAAACAAATATTGCTCACATGTAAACAGTGATGATGATTTGGGATCAAATAGGCTTGTTTTCCTTAAAAAAAAAAAAAAAAGAAATTCTAGCTCAGAATTCTTGGTATTTCACATCCTTATCATGAGTACCCCTGCAATGGTGATTCAAAACCTTTCTTGGTTACTGGCCCCTCTGCAGATAATGAGAAAAATTGAGGATCTTCTCCCCTAGGAAACACACATACACAAAACCCCATCCTGATTTCAGGGGGTTCACAGGTCACCTCAGCTGTGTTATTAATTTTCTCAGCAGTGAAAACTGGATGCTGCTTTTGGGGATGGAGGAAGGCAGAGGCAAAAGGGTGAGGCAGCATTCCTGCTCTTTTGCTCAACGAAAGACAGATGATTGTTTAAAAAGTAAATATAGTGATCTAAGTCCTACTTTATTTGGAAAACCTGTAGTTCAGATGCTTAGTCCAAAAAGGAGGTGACAGTGATAGCAGCTGTGCAATAGTGATGACAAATTTGTGTTTGCAGTGCCTCTGCTCTCGTTGATCCCATGGAGTTGACTGAACACCTCTTTCAACACCTGGCTCGTTTGAACTTAGCTGCTTTGGCTTTGAGGGGTGTCAAAATCAGACTAATGTCATGAGCAGAAATTAGGGGTCGCTATTCCCTTCTCATTTTCAAAGAACCTTAGTTGAAGGGACTTGGGTGGAAAGTCTCCATGGTTGATTATCATCCAAGAAGAGAGGTTATGGGCCTGACACATCAGTGGAACAGATACACAAGGCTGTCCCTGGGTTTTGTGTGCTTCGTTTATTTCCCCAAATGTTAGATGAAAATATTGAATATTCACTCAATATAGAAGAAAAGAAAAGACCACAACAACATTGCCTGTCGCCTGAGGTGAATGGAAAGGGGTGTTTAGAGTCAAAAATCTATCGCAAGCGTTCTCCCAACAAGGCAAGGCTTGGTGCTTTGCTCTGCGATTATGTTTACAGAATCCTTTCGTGATCAAATACTAATTCATGAAGAAGCTTGTGTGGCAAAGAAGCAGAGCTTTTGATGAATTTGAAGAGTTTACATTAGGTTGTGTAGAGCTATTTTTTGTCAGGTTAAATCTCGGCAGATGTGGCCGTCGGGCTGTGTTTTCTTATATCCCTCTTTCCCTCTCATTGTCCTCCTTTTTTCTTTTATGTGAAAATAATTTGAGCCCCAGCTTTTCATGCCCTTGGCCCTGGACATTCCCCAGTTTTCAGATGTGCACATCAACAGGCACCATCCCTAATTCCACTCCCACCTCAAGAAGACAGTTCTGTTTGGTTACCGAAGAGAGAAGGTTTTCTGTGGAATTAGGTGCACTAGGCATTTAGTATTTGACAGCATATTGTGTGGTTTTAAGGCCACGTGTGGAAGACCACTCACTGCTAATAGTGTTCAGTAGTTCGTTGCCGTGGTAAGTAATGCACACTGCGTCTCTATCCTCCTTGCTCTAGGCTGCAGGTGATAATCTAGACCTAGAGCCGGCTAACAAGCTGCTGGTAGAGTGAATTTGTTCCCTAACCCATCCTGTGAATATCAATGCTAACAACGGTGTCTTGTGTTTTTTTTTTTTTCTTTTCTTCTTTCCTTTTTTTTTTTTTTTTTTAAATCAATGTGCTTTTTCCTATGTGAATAATTATATGTCTAGAAACAGCCATGGAGTGATTTTGCTGTTCTGAATGGGGGAAAGATTAATAGTGACATTTGGAAGGCAAGTATATTGTCAGATTCTAGATCATTTAATATTTCGTCCTTTTTGCATGGCTGTGGCTGTATCTTTTTCTTCTTCATGAATATCATCCATTCTGCAGGACGCAGTGATGGGGCTTCTTGCTAGGATGTCCAGCTCACACACATGTTGCCTTTATTTAATGTGTCCCGTTGTGAATGACGGCAAGCCGGTTGCCCCAGGCTCCCCGTTGTCTTGTACGAACCGGGGCTTGCACCGAGCCAGCACCCAGCGGTCCTTGCATGCCCTCTCCTGCCTAAGCTCACATACACTCTCTGCCTCATGCCGGGAGGACTCTTCTCCCCTTTGATATTTGAGGCCACGTCACGGGCCTTCCCCCTTTCTCCCATTAACAGGGGTCTATTTTCCTCTAGGATTTGCATGCAGCTACAGTTAACCCGGACCCCAGTTTAAAAGAGTTTGAAGGAGCGACACTCCGCTATGCATCTTTGAAACTCAGGTAGGACATCGGCAGGACCTGCCGCCATGCGTGGCTTCGTGCAGCTGGAGTTTGCAGTAGAATTCTAAGTCCAGTTTTCTGTTTTTCTCTCTAGAAATGCCCCCCATGCTGATGACGACGATTCCTGCAGTATCAATAGTGACCCAGAAGCCAAGGTTTGTACGAAACCCGCTTTTCAGCAGCCAGGTTATATTCTTGCAGCAAAGTAACGACTTTGGAAATGGCTCGGTTTTATAAACGATCAACCCAGAGCCACCTACGATGTAATTATTCCTCAATCCTCTCTCTTTCCAAATCTCCAACACTTAAAATAAATCCCCAGGAGAAGTTAGGCTTGGGGAGGGTCTCCATGATCGTCGAGACTCTGCCTGCATCTCACTGCATCGGCTCTTTGCACAATGTAGTAGGTTGAAATTATTGTTCGGACGGGGGCTTCAGAAGCCTTTAGAGACAAAGCAGGCTCTGCCTTGCAGAACAACGGGAGGCTGACAGCTGGGACAGGACTCCTCGTGCCCGCCTCTCCCAGGACAGCCTCACACCTTTGCTGTCATTTTCGTAAACACAGGCCTGATTTATGGTAGAAAACGAGAGTAAACTTTTGCTTCTGGACCTTTGGTGGGGCACCAGCAAGGCCACCATGGGCGTATGGCCAGTGCAATTGCACGAGGTCCCGTGCCTGGGGTTTAATGCTGTGTGGTCACCATCTTGAAATTCTTAATCATTTTATCTTTGACTTTGCATTTTTGTAAGTGAAGTCCAACAGGGTCGTGGAGCATGCCCCAGGAAGTTGGAGTTTTGGTTTATGCATAGTCCTGCCACCTCCCTACCTCCCTGAGAGGTTCTCAACTGCCTGTTCCCCCTCTCCTTGGCACCTCGGGCCTTGGCAAACATCCTCACACCTGCTTCTGTCCAACAGTTACTGGTGCCTTCCATTCCAGTAGGGGCCTGTGAACATGGGGAGGGTTCGCCTTGGGGACACATGCCCCCATGGCATCTTGAAAAGGGGTGAGAGAGTGGCCTGCCCAGTGCAGGCTGACAGCACAGAGGTGTGTCCCGTAGGGGTGAGGCCCTGCCTGTCCACAGTCTAAGCACTAGTGTGCTTGGCACGGATGTCACCATACCCTTGGGGGTCACCGGTCTGCTGTGGGTCACGGTCATGGGAAGAGGGGATTCCCTGTTCCTGGGCAGGGCATGGAGCATCGGCCCAGCAGCTGGTGGGGTGGGGGAAGCCCAGAAGGTGATGGTTTGTGGGGGCGTGCAGGGCCCTGGGGCACCTGCGAGCGCCTACACTTAACCCTGCACGTATCCCTTTGCCCAAGGGAACATGACTTCAAATACCAAGTAAAAAACACCATAATGAGCAAAGAGAGAGAATGCACAAGAAAGGAAACAGTTTTGTTTCAGTACTTTTTACAGCATTTTCTTCCTGCCTTTTGAACAGGGGCTCTGCATTTTCATTCTTCATATTTCATTTCCATTTGCAAGCTGGTCCTGGATATTTTTTCTGAGTCCCAAAGCAGATCTGTATCTATGAATAAAACAGCAAATAAGTTCCCTTAGTAGTCGTTACATGGGAGACACCACGCAGTTTGAAAACGTTGACTCCTTTGCTGCCATATCGCCATCAATGCTGCGCGAGTCAGGGCTCGCAGCAGAAGCCTTCGCCAATCCTGGTCTGCTCAGCTTCATGCTAAGCACGGTCTCCTAGGATGAAGGCCATTCCAGAGCAAGTGGCATTCTGAACAAGTCCTTGGGCTGCTGCTGACATGCTGGCCTTTTAAAGATAAATTCTGTGGCAGGGAGTGGATGCAGTAAAACAGGAAGACGGGCTGGGAATAATTTGCTTTGCTACCAGGTGTTTTACAAGGCTTATCAGCAAAGGCTGGACAGGAGGGGCAGTGGGCAGCCCCATCTCCCTCTGCCCTGAAGGGCTGGGGAGTGATGTCCTGGGAAATAGAGCGGGCAGGAAGGGGGATGCCCCGGAGGAAGATGGGATTGGTACCAGGAACAGGAGGCCAGGTTGAAATATTACCCAAGTTGTGCTTTCCCTTTTTTTTTTTTTTTTTAATTTTTTTTTTAACGTTTTTATTTATTTTTGAGAAGAGAGAGACAGAGCATGAACGGGGAGGGGCAGAGAGAGAGGGAGACACAGAATCGGAAGCAGGCTCCAGGCTCTGAGCCATCAGCACAGAGCCCGACGCGGGGCTCGAACCCACGGACTGCGAGATCGTGACCTGAGCTGAAGTCGGACGCTCAACCGACTGAGCCACCCAGGCGCCCCAGTGTGCTTTCCCTTTTTACCTCTCAGGGGTACTGTTCACTGCATTCTTTGTCTGCCACCTTGCTAGTGCCCATGTCGCTTCCAACGCCTGTTGTGAATTTGTTCGTGTTTGTAAGGAGGCTTAGTTTTGTCATAACTCGCCTGAGTTTGAAACAGAGAAGTACATGTGTTGTATTTATTTAATGTATTTTAAGTTTATTTATGTATTTTGAGAGAGAGACAGAGACAGAGACCGAGAGACAGAGCATAAGTGGGGGAAGAATAGAGAGGGGGAGAGAGAGAATCCCAAGCAGGCTCTGCATTGACAGCACAGAGCCCGAACTCTGTGGGGCTCGAACTCACAAACCACATGATCATGACCTGAGCTGAAATCAAGAATGAGACATTTAACTGACTGAGCCACTGTGCCTCCTGTATTATTTATTTTATACCCTACTTTGTTCTATATAAGATCTTAGAAGACTTATGAGAACAAAAGCTTTCTTTTTTAAACCACAGAAAATATAAAAGAATAATTATAAATCTGTCTGTACTGGGACAACAGACAAGAGTCAGAAAAGATTAGGGCAAAGAAAGAAACATGACTTTTCAGATCATGGAACTCTGCACAGTAATGGAGATTGACCTGCAGGTTTATTTTTGTGCCTCTAGGTGATCATTTACATCAAGGATTCTTAGGGTGAATGGCACAAATCCCTGGAAGGACAACTCAGAATCCTAAAAAGATGTTCACAAACTATACGTGCTTCTGACTAACCTCACCCTCCCTAGATCCTGAAGGTCCTTGTGCTGTAGAAAGCCACTGTCATTGTTGAGGACTTAGAGGACATTGGAGGGCAAAGGGTTTTAGAACCCTACAATATATGAATCACACTATGCATGAGGCAAAAGCCTCTCAGTTCATTGCGGTATGTAATGGATTTTCTAGGGCTTCTTTATAAAGTAACTATAAAAATGAATATTGAGTGTTAACTTTTTGCCAGGCATTGTCCTAAAGACTTTGTATCTGTTGATTCTCATCCACAGAAAAATTCAGTGGGCTAAGTATCATTATCTCTAGATTGCAGATGAGGAAACTGAGGCATAGAAAGTTAAAGAGCTAGAAAGTAAATAGAGTCAAGATCTGAATCCAGGCCATTTAGCTACAGAGCCCACACTCACTAGACTTTGTATAGAGAAAATTCCTTATACATTGCATATTTGAAAGTTGGTAAGAGAATAGATCTTAAAAGTCCTCATCACAAGAAAAAAACTTTTGTATGTATGGTGATGGATGTTAACTAGACTTATTGTGGTGATCATTTTGCAACATACACAAATGTTGAATCATTCTGTTGTACACTTGAAACTTATAATGCTGTATATCAATTATACCTCAATTAAAAAAAAAATTCTCACTTGGAGCTGTATTTAGGGGCAACCACCAAATGATGTGTCCTCAACAATATTCCAACTCTATGTGGATACGTAGAAATTTGGATTTTGTCAGTTGGTATGTCACAGCATTAGTCACTGGAAGCAAAGGATAAACACCCAAGCAAAACTCATTTCAAGTAAATTGAAAGATTTACTTGATTATAACAGTAATTATAAGAAGATTATAACAGTGTGGACGGAAGATTGTAACAGTGTGGACCAGCTTGCAGCTTGCTGGTCTGACTTGAGGCAGTGATGAACTGTACTCTAGAAGTGGAAGGGATAGGCTGCAGGGTTTTCAGACCATCCTTTAATAGCAAACTTTCAACTAGGCTTACGGTCAAGGTTGGACCTAGATCAGGAGTGGAGATAGGCTGCGTTGCTGGTGATTGGCAGATCCGCACACTTTCATTCACCATGCAGATGGCAGGACTGACCTCCCTTAGAGGAAATTGAGGAGTCTGGCTGTGCTTCCCTTCTGGATGCATGGTCACCACCCCCTAAGGGAAGTGAGTGAGGGAAGCCCTGCAGAGCAGGCCAAGCTGTTCTTTCAGAATTACAACTATATATATATATGTAATATATATGTATACACACACACACAATTTATTGTCAAGTTGGCTGACATACAGTGTATACAGTGTGCTCTTGGTTTTGGGGGTAGATTCCCGTGATTCATCGCTTACATACAACACCCAGTGCTCATCCCAACAAGTGCCCTCCTCAATGCCCATCACCCGTTTTCCCCTCTCCCCGCCCCCCCATGAACCCTCAGTTTGTTCTCTGTGTTTCAGAGACACTTGGGGTTTGCGTCCTTCTCTGTTTGAAGCTATTTTTTCCCTTCCCTTTCCCCATGGTCTTCTGTTATGAGTGAAAACCTATGATATCTGTCTTTCTCTGACTGACTTATTTCATTTAGCATAATACCCTCTGGTTCCATCCACATTGTTGCAAACAGCAGGATTTCATTCTTTCCCATTGCCAAGTAGTATCAGAATTACAACTGTTTTAAAATCCAGTGGCCCTAAGTGAAATTATTTTTTTACAAATTTTGAAAAAGTCACTGAGTTGAGCACTGACTTCAGTGAAGTCACTTTGGAGGTGCCCCGACAACACCACACATACCCCTCTGTCTGCCACCTGCCTGATTAATGCCACCTGGGCCAGCTAAGAAGCAGAAATGGCCAGACCCACATTTTCCAGATGTTCAGGTTCTTTTGTGGAAATAAGTTCCTTCTTCAGATAACCCTTCACGTTCCTTCAGTCTGCCAGAGACCAGGAAACTGAGTGCCCCCCCAGGTAAGCAGAAAGTATCCTTTCTTTAGGGGGAAAAAAATTAATTGAATGTGCCATGGAATTGTAAATATAGCCCTTGAGAACTGATTACTAAAAAGTTATTACAGACGATGTCTGCCTTCCTAAATGAAACTTACATGCTAAAAAAATAAATATCATTTTAGCCTGTTAGGATGTAGGTACGTACAAACACTCTCTAGCTATTCTCAGTCTGGCCACCTTGAAAATCATTTGTTGGGTGAAACCTCTATAAATAGCAGTGGCAACATAAAATGACACCCCCCTCCACCACGCACATATGCATCCCCTAGACATGCTTCACCTCCCTCCCACCCTCCCCAAAGAGCAAAGTATTTTTAAAACTCTGAAAATGTTTTTCGAGACTACTTAATTTTTATACAGTAATTTTTTTGGTAGTTGATAGCAGCGTATATATGTGTAGAATTCCAAGCTCTTTTTTTTTTTAAGTTTATTTATTTATTTTGAGAGAGAGAGAGAGCATGAGCAGGGGAGGGGCAGAGAGAGAGAGAGAGAATATCCCATGCAGGCTCCGTGCTGTCAGCGCAGAGCCCAGTTTGGGGCTTGATCTCATGAACCATGAGATCATGACCTGAGCCAAAAGAGTCAGACCCTTAACTGACTGAGCCATCCAGATGACCCCTGAGCTCTTTATTTAACTTTTTATTTTAAAATAATTCTAGATTTATTGAAGAGTCACAAAGATTGAGTTCTTATATACCCTTCACCTAGCTTTCCTTAATAATATCTCCATAATCATCATATAATTCAAACTAATAAATTAATATTGATACCATATTATTAACTAAACTATAGATCTTATTCATAATTTTTCTTTTTTTTTTTTTTTTCCACTAATGTCGTTTTTTTTTGCTCCAGGACCCAATCTAGGATATTATATGTCAAGAGCTCTTTAAAAAATATTTCATGGGGCCCTGGGTGGCTCAGTCAGTTGAGTATCTGACTCTTGGTTTTGGCTCAGGTCACAATCTCACTGTTCTGTGAGTTTGAGCCCGGCATCTGGCTCTGTGCTGGCAATGTGGAGGCTGCTTGGGATTCTCTCTCTCTCTCCTTCTCTGTCCCTTCACTGCTCATGCTGTGTCTGTCTCTCTCAAAATAAATAAATAAACTTAAAACTTTTTTTAATTTAAAAATTATTTCATATATTCCTTTCCATAATTCTCAGACTTCCCATTTCTTAACTCCATTAATATAATATTCCATTTAATTAATAGTACCATAATCTGTCTAGACACCCAGTGGCCATAGGAGCACCTTCTAGCCCTGCAAAGCAGAGAGCTACAACTTTATAAAAATAGGTGACTTCTTTTTTTTCTTGTTTATTTATTTTCAAGATTTTTTTTAAGTAATCTCTACACCCAACATGGGGCTCAAACTCACGACCCCAAAATCAAGAGTCACACGCTGTACTGACTGAGCCAGCCAGGTACCTGAGACTTTTTTTTTTTCTTTTAAATTATTGCTTTGGTATAGCTTGCTGAAACTGGTATCACCAGGTCAAAGGCTGTCAGTTTATGGCTCTGTCACCTACTGCAAAATTGCTTTTCAGAAAAGCTACAACAGCACGTAATTCCACCAGTAATGTCCTAGAATATACCTCTTCGTTCACTGCCTGCTTTACTCTAGCTTTTGCCATTTTAATTTATTCACCCTCGTTTTATGCATGTGAGTTACTCTGTCCTCTAAAATTTCCCCTTCTTAAATTATAGAGAAAGAGCATTGCTTTATGAAACTCTCTGTTCCTGTCCATCCTTGCCTGTTTTTTCCTCTTTGCTTGTTTAGATAAAAACTTTATTTTGAAATAATTTTAAATATACAGAAAAGTTGCAAAATAATAGAGTTCCCAAATCCTCTTCCCCAGCTTACCCTGGTGGAATAACCATAGTACATTTGTCAAAACTGAGAAATTAACATGGGCACAAAATGATTAACTGAACACATTTGTTCTGATATTACCAGTTTTTTCTTCTAATGTCCTTTTTCTCTTTCAAGACCTCATTTCGGGGTACCATATTGTGTTTAGTTCTATGCATTTAAATTCAAAACTTTATTCATTATTGTAATCTTAAATATTTTTCTCTAATTATTTTTTCTCTCTGTCTATTTTGTGTTACTTTTCCATGTGAAAAAGGGTTTAAAATTCCTGTTACACAAACCTTTTGGAGATAATTGCCTCTTGTGCTTCATTTTTTCAGAAGGCAACTCCTTGCCGTATTTGGGCAGCCCGGTAGCTTGCATTTCTAAATTCTCATAATTTGCTGTCTGACCTCTTGCTCATCGTACTTTAATACCGTAAAATCCAAATGTAGCCCCATAAAACTGTCCTTTTTTGACGGCATGTAGCACACTGTTGGCCAAAAGACTGACTGTAATGACCGACACTAAAATAAAAATTTATAGTTAAATTGTAGAAAACTTAATGCTTTAAAAAAGGGTGCTACTTAGAGTTCTTTCTCACCCTTTGTGTCCCTCTGCTTGGACTTCTGTAAAGGAGATGTTCCGCCACCTTATGGAAAGTATTGAAAATTACATCTTAAAAGAAATCAGCAAAGGCTATATTTCATTTGGAATCATTAAATTGCTTTTAGCTGAAAGTGTGACACTGGAGGTAATCTGAAGGGCCTTCTTTACAGGTGAACAAAAAAGTGAGTCCCAGAACATTTGAGTAAATAAGTTTCCTATGTTCAAACAATTAGTAGTGGAGATAGTACACAAAGGTAAGTCTCCTGGGCTTTGGACCACCCCATCTTTGTGTATAACAAATCAATTCCAGGATATTTGGAAAGAGAGGTTTTAAGAATTGCCTTTAGGCGTTCCTAGGTGGCTCAGTTGGTTGTGTCCAACTTCAGCTCAGGTCATGATCTGTCAGTTTGCGAGTTTGAGCCCTGCATCAGGCTCTGTGCGGCCGCTCAGAGCCTGGAGCCTGCTTCAGATTCTTTGTCTCCCTCTCTCTCTGCCCCTCCCCCACTCGCACTCCGTCTTTCTCTCTCAAAAACAAATAAACATTAAAAAAAAAACCTTTTTTTTTTAAAGAATTGCCTTTAGAACACACTTCTTTGAAATCCATAATAAAGGAACTGGGTAAGGAAGATTATATTGTTGCAGGCATTTAATTCTCTAGCTTTCAGCTTCCTCGTCTGTTAAAAATCAACGTGCTATCATCTCAGAAGTCACTCCGGTTCTGAAAAATTTTAAGATTCCAGATGAAATGTAGCAGTCCTGACCTCTGGCATCTGGAGATGAAATTGTTCAGTCTGATCTGTCCTCTAATGTGGAGGAGGGAAGAGAGTAATTTGCTCTCTAGTGCTCTCCAGGGCTGGAGATGGGCTGCTGGCTCCCCTTTTCCAGACGCACACTCAGCCCGTGCTCTGCACACAGGCACTCACGTGCAGTTTTCCTGGAGACACAAGGCATCGTGTTTATTGTCCCATATTATAGATAAGAAACTGAGCTTTGAATAGGTCACATAGTTTTTTTGTTTTTTTTTTTTTTGTTTGGTTGGTTTTTTTTATCACACAGCTAGTAACTCATGGAAGTAGGACTTGAACTCAGACACTTTTGACTCTAAAGGCCAAGAAAGTATCATGCTTACCCACTCCCAGTTATTGTCTCCCTAAGCTTTGGGGTCAACCTTAGGCTGTCTGAGTGTTTTGGGTGGAGGTGCCGGAGATGTCAGAGGTGGGTATGGGTGAGGGAACTGTAAGGTCATTGCTCGAGGACAGACTCCCCCTTCCTTCTCACCGTCATCCAGACTCACGTGGTCCAGTCCTTTGCAGTGCATTCAGACCCCCCTGTGCGTGTTGGCCAATTCAGATTCAGCTGTTCTGGGGCAAGGCAAGGGACCGCCTCTCTGTTAGGCTCTCCAGCAGTGCTGCTGCTGGTGGTGGCCTACCCGCAGCACTTAAGTAGTAACGCTGAGAAGTTTGAAACTGAGGCACCGTTTTCATGCATCGTCTGCAGAGAAGTAGACGTAGCCTTTCTACATTTGCGCCTTCTGTTATGGCCCATTTGCCACCTGTGCTCAGCTGCTTGGGGATTTTTTTAACCAGGTGCTGGATTCTGCGTAAGCTCTGCTTGTCTGCTTACTCTTCTGTTATGACCTGCCCCCAGAAGGGGAGAAAGGAGAAGGAGATGATGGAAATCAGTCCAAGGATGGGTTTGCTGGAGGAACTTTCTGAAGTGAATGATGAACGGACATGAAATTCTAAGACGCCTCTGTGAGCTTTATTTGTCCGTGCCCTCCCTTGGTTCCGATTAGCGTAGATCTTCATGAAGTAATTATATTAGGGGCTACTGACTAGATTAGCACAAACAGATAAACAGGAAGGGGCAGGGAGTATCCACTCATTCAGACTTATTTCTGGTCTGTGTAGCAAATTCATTATCATTATTTAGCATTAGTGTGGGATTTTATGTCTGTGTGTAGTTCTTATAATTGACTTTTATTCATGTGGCACAGGTTTTTCTTTCAAATCCTCATCTGTATGAAAATGTTGGATTTGATTTCTGTTGTGGATTTCTTAATTTAAGCATCAAACACATTTATTGAGTGCACAGCACTAAAGGAGAAGCTGCATTATGAATGGTAAAGAGCATTCGGGGATTTTGGACCCAGACCGAGTGGGTTTAAAGCCAGACTCTGCTATTTCCTAGCTGGGTAACCTTGGGCAAGTTACTTAGCCTCTCTGTACCCCCGTTTCCTCTTTTGTAGAGTGAGGATAATAACAGTACCTACTTCACATTAAATGGGGTAAACATTAAGTGAGTAGATATGCTATAAACATAACATATATGTCAAGTGCTTGGAAACGTCTCTGGAACATAATAAGCATTCTCTGTGCATTAGCCATGATTACTCTTTCTGTTACAAAGAGGAATAGATATCCTCTGTCCTCCTTCAAGGGGCAGACAACAAATAGACAAATTCGATGCGTTGTTCTAAGTGCTGATTTGATGAATAGCGGCCATGCCAGGGGCATCTACCCGGGCCAACAGTAAGAGGGGGCTCATGTGTTTTCCCAGAAGGAGATGATGCTAAGCCTAAGGGTGCTTGCATTGCAACAGGATTTAGTGATTCTTCCCCATTCAGTAAACATAAATGCAGAAGGTTTGAAAATAATTTTTTGTATAAGTTTGTGTTCAATTTCAGCAAATGCTTTTAGGAACGGATCTGTTAATATGAAATTCAGTCGTATTTGTCCATTGCTACAGGTAGCATTATTTCTGCTATCTGTTCCTATATACTTATGTAACCATGCCAAAACTTGGTAGCTTAAAACAGCCACTTATTTTGCTCACGGTTTTGTGGAATTTGGGGAGGGTTCAGTACTGCAGTTCCTTTCAGATCCACATGGAGGCAGCTGGCGCCCAAGGGTCCACTTCCAAGATGGCTTCTTACTCACATGCCTGGTGGCTCGGTGTTCCTTGGCTTCTCTCTCTCCTCACCCAGCAGCTCATCTCTCAGGGCCTCTTCGTGTGGCTTGGGTTTCTCACAGTGGTGGTCTCTGGGTCTGTGGTGTGATGTCTGGCTTCTAAGAAGCAGGAAGCTAAAGCCACCAGGTGAGACAAGGCTATTCCTGAAAGTGGCACCACATCACTACCATATTCTGTTGATCAGAGCAGTCCCAGCCCAACCAAGGTGGAGGCATGGACTCTGCCTCTCGAGGGAGGGTGGCAAGGTCACATTGCCAGAGTACGTAGGACGGGAGGCTTTGTTGCAGCTATCTTTGGGACGTACAAGCTGCGGTAAATGTCATTCCCACATTTCAGTCGCTCAACAAAAATGCCTTTAGTGAAGGACATTATCAACACAGTTGAATCAAGAAACCAGGGCACAGAGCCAATGATGAACATATCAAGTCTTGGCAGAATGAGATTCATCCTCTCGCATGTGGCTTTTAGGTTGACATTCACAAAGAGAAAATACAGACTATCTCATTCAAGTCTTAAGAGGAACGGGAGGAACGTAGAGAGGCAGAGTGATCTGCCCAAGAGCGCATGCCTCGTTGGGGAAGAACAGGATTCAAAACCAGTCTTCCTGGCCCTAGTTCAGCACGGTTTTCCATTGAGCAGAGCTGACAGTCATTCTCGGACACTGAGCCCTTGGCCTGGGATGCTCATTTCGTCTCCCAGCCCAGAGGACAGCTTTTGTGTTTGTACAACTGTTTTTCTCCCTTTATTTGCCAACATGGCCAAACATAATGCTGTGTTTCTGGCAGAACCACGGCTCCCTTTCCCTTATTAACTTCTGGTCACAGCGCTTGTCAGAGTGAGCGGTCGAGGAATTGGCAGCCGTGGGAGCCCCCAAGTTTTGAAGACACTGTTGAAACGAGGTGTATTGTTATCCATCGTTGGCAGCTGCGCCCTATGGTGGCAGATGCCTGGAAAGGCTAATTAAGGAAAGGCAGACTTCCTCTTCCCCTGAAGGAAGCCAGCAGGAAACAGGTGAGGCGACAGACAGCCGCCAGCAGCAGCAGGCAGGTGCGTGAACCTGGCCCTGTGGGATCCTGGCAGAGAATCGGCCACGGTAATCACAGAACTGAGCAACCTCGGGCAGAAGCAGCAGCGATGCATTCATCCAACCGGCCTGGGTCCTCCAGAAAGGGCCACCTGGGGGCCCTGATGCTGGCCTGTTGGGGCTACCTGGAAAATTGCCAAAAGATACCAGACCTTGTTCTCTTGGAGCTGTCGGCTGAGAAATAATACCAGTACCAGTAGTGAGGCACTAATGCAAACATTTCTTGTTTATTGGCAGTTAATAAAATTCACAGAGGAATGATGGCTCCTCCTAGGTGACCGTCGGAATGATTCAGATGCTGAGTCGTTGTAGCTGAGCCACACCTTCCGCTCATTCCCAAGACTCCTGGTTAAGGTGAAGCCGTAAAGATCTGAGCCTGAGTTCTTCCTCCACTCCTGGCTTTGCTGCTTATAAGGAAATCATTTTCATAGTCAGGCTTCCTTATTTTCAGTGTCCGAGGCTGAGAGTGACCGCTCTCAACAGTTGTCTGCTGTGGATTCGTCCACCCATTCATTTGGCATATATTTATTCAACAGCTGTTCTGTGCAGCAGGTATGAGGCCCATCAGCCTGGGAGGGGAGCAAAAGAAAACAATACAGCAGGGAAAACGGTAATCTCATTTAAGAACGACAGTAATAATGTGGCTAGAAGAGAGAACTTACAACTGTGCATGGGATTTCAGCTGCTTCGTGTTGAAGGCAATGTTTGAGATGAGTCCACTAAGGAATATCACATGAATAATTTTTTTTAAGTTTGTTTATTTATTTTGAGAGAGGGAGAGAGAGTGCATGCACACATGTGAGCAAGGGAGGGACAGAGAGAAAGGGAAGGAGAGAGAATCCCAAGCAGGCTCTGCACTGTCCGTGCACGACCCACTGTCCGTGCACGGCTCAAACTCACAAACTGTGAGATCATGACCTGAGCCGAAATCAGGAGTTAGACGCTTAACCAACTGAGCCACCCAGGAACCCCAACACATGAATAATTTTAATTAACAAGTGTCTGTCAGTGGATGAATGAATAAAGAATATGTAGTATATTTATACATATACCTATGTGTGTATATATGTGTATATGTCTATATACAGCTACGAGAAAGAAGGAAATCCTGCCATTTGGGACAACATGAATGGACTTTGAGGGTATGATGCTAAGTGAGATAAGTCACACAGAGAAAGACACATACTGTATGATATTACTTATATGTGGAATCTAAAAAAGCCAAGCTAAATAAATAAATAAGCCAAACTCGTGGAAACAGTGTAGTTACCAGGGGCTCAGGTGTGGGGGAAATGGGGAGATGTTGGTCAAAGGGTACAAACTTCCAGCTCTGAGATAAAAGTTCTGGGGATCTAATGCACAAAATGGTAATCATAGTCAACAGTACTGTACTATAAACTTAAGAGTTGCTAAGAGACTAGATTGTAATTGTCCTCACCACACACACACACACACACACACACACACACACACACAATTATGTGATGTGAAACAGGTATTAGCTAATGTTATGATAGTGTTCATATTATATAAATATATCAAACCAATGTCATTGTGTCCATTATATCTTTAAAAATAATTAGCTTAAGAGGCATCTGAGTGGCTCAGTGAGGTAAGCGTCTGATTCTTGATTTTGGCTCAGGCCATGATCTCAGAGTTTCATAGGTTCAAGCCTCACGTTGGGCTCTGTGCTAGCAGAGTGTGGAGGCTGCTTGGGGTTCTCTCTTTCCCCTTCCCCCACTTGCACTGTCTCTGTCTCTCTCAAATAAACTGAAAAAAAATTTTTTAATAAAAATAAGATAATTAGCTTAAAAGATAATTTCAGTTGACTTTGAGACCCTTAGACTAAAAATCACTTCATTAAGATTGTGGTTAACTGTTGAACCAACATATTCTTAACCCAGATCTCCAGTCAGATGATGCTTTAGTTCACCTTCTATTGGCACAGAGTAGAGATCTGTCCCTTTGGATTCTATTATAGTCTCCCATTCTCTTAAGTGGGCTTGCTGCCTACAAAGAGGTAGACAGGTCCCTGCCTGGAGCCCCCCGTGTTCTGCTTCAGGCACATTACCGATGGTCAATCCGAGTAACAATAACTCCATCACTGGCAAAGCTTGGAAGTTGGGCCATGGAAATGACACATGGAACCTAGAGCCAAGAATATATGATTTCTCAAAAGTCCTTCCCATGAGAGCCACAGCCTTTAGAGCTGTGAGTTACAGATGAGATTCTGTCGTGACCTAGAGCTTTTTATAGACACTGCTCAGTTTTTTCCCCTCTGCTCTAATGCTATAGGCCAGTGTCGCTCAGTAAGTAACATAACATGCCATGTGAAGTTCATCTTTCTGACTTCAGATATCCTGATACATTGCTGCCATATTTTAGTTGAGATCTAGAAACAACAGCATGAATGGACGTCCTGGGTAAACTGTCATCATTTGGGAACAGTAGAGGGTGGGTGGAGAAAGAAAACTCCCATTATCATTCCATCCGTGTGCTGGGCACCTATTGGGGTGTTGTGTGCTGTGGGTCTTCTGATTCTTGGAACAACCCTGCAAGGAAGGTGGTATGTGTCCATTTTACAGAGGAGGAAATTGAGATTTACAGAATCTAAGTCACTTTCCTAAAATCGCAAATCTATTACGTAGACAAGCTAAAATTTGAACCCGAGTAAGGCAGACTCTAAAGCCCGCGTTCTTCTGATAATAAAATGATGATAGCTAATGTCCATAGAGCACTTGGTATGTACAAGGCACGGATACACCAAGGTGTTTCGGGCCGTACTGGCAAGCTCAGTTTTCTGTCTTTCAGGCTCATCAAGCACCTCTGTAAATGGCGGTAACAAGCGCCCACATAGTGCCACCCCTGTTCTGTTCTCACAAGCCCCGGGAGGTATGTGCTTCGGTTTCTCCTATTTTTAGTTGAAGCTGAGGGACAGAATTGTAGGTGACGTGCCCACAGTTCCACAGCCGGCAGATGGCAGTGCTGAGGTTTGCACCCAGGCAGCCTGGCTCCTGAGCCCACGCTCCGGACTCTCTTTCACTGTCCCGTAACATGGGACGTGCCACGGCCTTGCAAGCGTGACTGGTTTGTTGCACTGATCTCCTGTGTCATCACTGAGGATTCTGAACCACCAGCTCAAGTTTCCCTGAAGATGTGCAACTGTGTCAGAGACTGAGAGGAAATATAAAATACGGGGTTTTTGTGCACGTTTTTTTGCTTTTGTTTGTCTGCTTGCTTATTCGTGGTGATCCCAGGCAGTTGGCTTCCCCGTGAATGACAAAAGAGGAAAAGCCGGCCAGCATCTTTTGTCCCTAATGCAGGCCACGCTCCAAGGGGAAGATTACCAAGCAGGAGCTGAAATACCTGGGCTCTAGCTCCAGCTCTGTTGCTGGTGAGCTGTGCAAACTTTGAATAAGTCACTTAACCTCTCTGGGCTTCGCTTTTCCTCATCTGTAGAAGAGGATGATGCTCATGCTTTTCTGGGAACCTCACGGTGGTTACTGTGAGGACCAAAGATGTTACGGCAGTGCTCGGGTAACTCTGCAGCTCTAGCTAAACATGAAGTATGATAATTGGTCTTCCAGTAGTTTCTTTAAAAAATTCTGATGTAGTGGCCCCCAGCAGTCCTGTCAGTCATGGTGAGTTACCAGTTTTGGCTGCTAGGTGGATGAAGTCAGCTAGAGGCCAGTCCCAGGCATGCTCAGTCTGAAGCAACCACCCTGTCTCTCTAAACCCTGAGCTTGGGAATCATTGGAACTGGAGTTTTTACAGTGTGTCATAGCTTCTCACAAGCAGCATAAATTTGTTTCCCAGGCCCTAGAAAAGAGGTAAAATGGAAACTGTCTGGTAACACAGTGGTTGCTAATGGAAATGCAGATAGGACCAGCTTACAGTAAGTTATGTGAGGAGTTTAAATCTAATTTCCAGAAAGGAGACCGTGATGACATGTATAAAAGCCATGGGGTTGTCTCGTGCCTCATTTTATAGACAAAACAAGCCTTGAAGCAGTTTTTGATTGGTTGCATTCTGTGTGTGTTGTGACTTTCACTTTACATAGAGCAAGTTACTGTTCCCTTTTCCTTTATGTTAGAGCACATTTTTGGTAAAGCGTTCATCAGTTCAGAATTTTTCGGTGGTTTTGCCAGAATGGGAACAAAGCACCTGAGTCCAGCCGCAAAAAGTGTTCCTTTCCTGGTGCCCCTGGGTAAAGCCCAGTCTGGCTTAGCCTCCAGAGTCCGGGTTGAAAAGATTTGGACTTTAAACAACAGGGCTTTATGCTAGCTTAAAAAAAAAAAAAAAAATCCTTACTCCGAGCTCTATGTAAGTACTAATTGACTTCAAAGTTGCCCCCCTGTTGCAGGGAACTGTGGGTGGTTTGCTTGCTCCTTTCCCTCGGCTGTCCCACCCCCTCACAGGGGCTGCGGGCCTTACAAGGAGGCCAAGGGGAGGACTGCAGCGGAATCTGGCCAGCTGCCTTGAGCGGCATTAAAGCACTCCTACCGTCACAGAAATAAATAATGTAGCACCTATAAAACATCTTCCCCAAAATCTTTTTTTTTTTTTAACTTCTTAAAAAGTTGGCACACAGGGAAAAAAATGACACAGGAAGCTGGAAAGTTTCCCAGTGGCCCATAGCATATTTTGGTGTTCCATTAAATGCGAAACACCTTCCGTTCCTCTGGAGTTCTTTGAGGACCTCTCTCTACGAAAGCTGGGAAGTCTGCAGAGATGAGCTGAGTCCCTGTACGGTTAGCAGGGGTGACGATGTGCCAGTTAAGGCTGGTCTTCTTTCCCACTAGAGTAAGCTGTGTAAAATCAAGATAATTAGCCCGGCCCGCCCTGGGCATCTCACATTGTTCACATATGAAGATATTCTGAAGACTTAAAAACAAATACTTTGTTTACTCCTGTATGTACTCAGGTGTGAACTCCCATTCTCTCCTTCATGCTGTAAAGGCTCTTCCCAAAGCCTTTGAATGATGGGGTGGTCAATGCTCTGATGCATTCTCATGGAATATTAACTCATCGTGCTGTTTTTAAAGCTTTGCCCCAGAGACGGGGCAGCCCTTTTGGTAGATGGTTCCTTATTTTAGTATCTTATTCCTGAAGAAGTTCAATATTACTGCTGTCCAAATTATCCTTACAATTCCAAAGCCCCTACCTCTTGCTCGATATGCTGTGTGGAAGGACAGTTTTTAGTTGGCATTTTCCCCACACTCATTCACATACTTCAAGATTAATCTGTGAAAATTAATCTGGACTCCCTCTGCTGTTCTTTAGAATTCACAAGGCTCATGACACTTTGATTAGTTTTGCTGATTTTTTTCTGGATGCACTGCATTTTCTCAGAAGAAAAAATTAAACAGATATAAGTGCTGAATGATGTGCTTGAAACTGACCTAGGCATTGTAGGATATAAGAAAAAAATATATTCTGGTTCTCTGACCTCAGGTGGCTCTTAGGGGAACCTGCAGGGGACAGTGGAAGGGGTACTGTGTTGAGAATCAGGAGACTGCCCTCTCTCCTGCTCACCCATACCTGCCTCTCACAGGCTGGTCTTCCGTGGGCAAGTCACCTTCTTTTGATGGGCCTCATCGATCAAGCAAAGAGGACAAGAAAAGCTTTGAGTTCAGCTCTGAAAACAAGGCTTAGAGGCTAACTGGGGAGCTGGAATTAATTCAAATAGAGCATTTCGAGATGAACTATTGACTTTCTACCACAGGAGTTTAGGAAAAGAAGAGAGGAGTTTGGGAATGAGGCTTCTCCTTGAACTTGAACCAGCCATCTGGGCCCAAATCACTAGACCCACCCCAGCTACATTCTGGGGTCAGAAGCCCAGGTGTCCCCTAGCTGGCTTGGTCCCGGTCTGGGAGCCCTGTCCTGTCAAGGGTACTGTGAAAATCAGAATACTAAGTTCTTGTTCCTTTCCTCTGACCCTTCCCACCACGTTTTTCTCTCTCAGGGCCTCCCCTCTCTGCACCCCATCTCTGTCAAGGCTTACCTCGTGGACTACTTACTCTCTTGTGCCTCATTACCGTCTCAAGGCTTTGGGACAGGATCCAAACTGTGGAGTCACATCTCCTCCTGGACTTTTGGGAAGACGTTGCCTTGCAACACTCTCTGGGTCCCTGCCTTCCTTGGTTATTTAGTGTGATCACCAAAGTTGGTCACAGTCATGCTTGCTCTTAGAACAGTTTTCAGTTTCTGGAACCCCTGAGCATTCTTATGGCTCCTCCTACCCATCTTTCCTTGCGTCCCCACACAGGCCAGTTAAGACATGATTTTACTTGAGAACCGGTATATTGGAACAGAAACCAACTATATAAGTCGACATGGGCCAAAGATGGTTCATTCGAATAGAAACGCATCTTGCGTCAGGAAGGCACGGCTCAGCTATACAGGCTGAGAGCTGCCAATCTCCATGTGAAGAACAAAGTGGGAAGTCATTACCTTGTAGTGTGGCATTTGTTTTGTTTTTGTTTTTTTTAAGATATATCTTTATTTTGAATGTTTATTTATTTATTTTTTTTTAAATTTTTTTTTTCAACGTTTATTTATTTTTGGGACAGAGAGAGACAGAGCATGAACGGGGGAGGGGCAGAGAGAGAGGGAGACACAGAATCGAAACAGGCTCCAGGCTCCGAGCCGTCAGCCCAGAGCCCGACGCGGGGCTTGAACTCACGGACCGCGAGATCGTGACCTGGCTGAAGTCGGACGCTTAACCGACTGTGCCACCCAGGCGCCCCGAAATGTTTATTTTGAGAAGAGAGTGCGAGCAGAGGAGGGGCCGTGGGGGGGGGGGGGGGGGGGCAGAGGATCCAAAGCAGGCTCCACGCTGACAGCAGATAGCCCGATGTGGGGCTTGAACTCAGGAACTAGAAGATCGTGACCCGAGCTGATGTCAGATGCTTAAACCTACTGAGCTAACCCAGGCTCCCCACGTGGCGTTTATTTCTGAAACAGGCTTGCTAATGGCAGCACTTGCGTTGTGCCTGCTTGTAAGAAGCCACAAGGGACCTCTTGGTCAGATAGAGTCTAAGATGTACCCATTCCTCAGATACCTTGTCATCTCTAGGATTACATTTTTAGCCTTCATTCTAGTCTCTTGCTGTGAATGCCCTCCTTTTTAATATCTCAGCTCTGTGTACATCATTCCTGCCCTAAGAATGCAGTATATCTCATTAAAGCAAATTCCTTAAAACAACTACTTAAATCCTTCTTCTTGAGTTGCCATAAATGTTTTGGAAGAGCACCCATTCATACTCATCTTTTGCGTTTACCTCGGTGCCAGTTGGTCAGGGACTGTTTCAGTAAGCGGTGGTTACTGCAGGAACCTCTTGAAGACAGACCTTCCGCGTCTGCTCCGCTCCCTGCAAGGCAGACGCTCGTTCTTGTTAGTGGGTGATGCCCTCGGGACATGGGTTTACTCATCTGCGAAATGAGGTGGTTGGCTTCCAGGGTCCCCAGAGCCCTTGTGTTCTGGCTCTCTGTGCCGTGGTTAAATGCTTCCCCTCTGTGAGTACTTGGCAGACTTCTAGGAGTCAGCCTCGAGAACTGAAACATGGTAAATGCTCTCTTTGGGGTTGATCACAGCAGTGCTTACAATTAAGGTCTTTGTAGGTTTGTACTTTATGAGCTCAATGAGTTCGTTCATCTCACTTTGTAAAAAGTGCAGACTTGTCATTTCTTGGTGAGTAGTGTCGTGCACCCTTTCTTACAAACCAACGACAAAATTGCAGTCCGTCCCAGTGATGAGGACAATTATAGCTAACTTTTACTAGGCATCAGGTGCTGCCCAAAGCCGACTTTATATATATGCACTTATTTAATGAACTCTTACCGCAGTCAGGCTCCATGCTTGGGGGTGAGGGATATTGTCGACCAAACTTCCTGCCTTCATGTAACTTACCTTCCTGTGTGAGGAGGGAGGTAAACCGCAAAACACAGAAGTGGAATAGAAGCACATTAGGTGAAAATACTTGCTATAGAGAAAAATCGAGTAGGGAAGAGAGAACTAGATCGTGCTGGGGGGGGTGGGGGTAGGGGAGGGAGGATTGCAGTTTTACATAATCAGGGAAGGCCTCCCGAGAAGGGAGACATCAAGTGCAATGTGAGGGAGGGCACCGGGTGGATAAAGGGGGAAGCCGGAGGTGAGCATTTGCCTGGCAGAGGAGGGATCTGCCTGGAGGCCGGTGCGGCTGGGGCCACGTGAGCGAGCCACGGGGACAGGAGTGGGATGAGATGTTTGAGAGGTATTTCACAGTTGGAAATGTCCTGAGGGATCTTTCAGCCCAAACTCTTCTCCCTCCTTGGCACCCCCTTCTCCTCTCTTATTTGTTCAATGAGGAAAGGGAAGCCTAGATGATCAGGGGACATCCTGAAGGTCACAGCTACCAGCAGCACCAGGACAATAACCCATGGGTTTCATGGTTGTTAATCCTGCCTACATCCTACACAAGATCCAGAAAGCTTAAGAGTAATGAAGCCCTTTTCACTACCCCGGGCACCTCCATCCTCGCTCTGGGATGAAGGGCAGATACAGTGGATGCCCGTTGTTTGTGGTGGTTCTCGAAGGTGCCAACACTAAATTAGCAAATACTGAAGCTTTGCTCCTAAGAGAAATGCAGAGCTAGGTTCCTGGGAGTCTCTGGTCATAATATTTTCATCAACCTGTCAGTACACAACCTTGTTTTACGTGTGTTTCTGTTTAAAGACACCTGATTTAATACATCATGTTCACTCACTAACACTGAACTCACGCCAACAGCACCGTAACTCGTGCCTGAACGGAGCTTATCTCAACTTAACACCTGTTTTCTCTGTAAGGCACCTCGCAGCCTTCTTGTGCTTAGGAACCCTGGGATAGCACTTTAGCACTTTGCTTCAGGGCCATGTTAAACAGCAAAATCGCCAACAAAAAGCACAAAAATGCAAAACACGAGGCACTGTGTAACCATCAAAAAGACACTTGTTTATAGCGTGAGAGCTAAAACAAGAAGGCAGAGCATCGCCTTCTTCAACTTCAGCTGGGAAATGTGCACATGGAGTAACCCCAGTGTTCTGCCACTGTTTTACATGTCCACAAGTGACCACAAAAGCATGACGAGAACCGATTTGGGGGTTCCAGATACAATTCAATGAGTAGATGAATTTGCAAATAGGGAATCTACAAATAGTAAGGATGGACTGTATTTGTACCTGAACTATTGCAAGGAAGGGCTTTATTCCAGACCATTCTTTGTGGAGTCGTCCACTGGGCACATTTTAGAGTAGAAGGTCAAATCAGTTCTGAATTGCCTCTGATAGTGCCTAGAGAGCATGCTTTTGGCTAACTGTTGTTAAGAATGATGCTTTGGTTATTTGAGTATTGCATTTGCCATATTGCACGCAGACTTGTTATTAGTTGAGATTGTGTATGTAACTTCCCCATCTCCCCAGTGTCCCAGCTCTAACTAGCCCCAGCTTCCCCAGGCCCCCAGCCGGAGGGAACAGGCTGTCTCCTGACTTCAGGCTCTCTCTGCTCCTTTCTTTGGATCAGCATCTCCTCTAGAGCTCATATGGCCATCTTGCTTTCCCTAGCAAAATAAAGTGGCCTACTTTATGTGCAGAACTTGGGTATTCATTATGGTTTTGCTCTGTGCTTACTCTGCAAATAACATTTCTCAACTTTGCAGCAGCAGAAATATAATCTATAGTGTAAATCAGCCATGTGGATCATAGAACTTGCCTCCCAGTCTCTTCCAAGACTCCTGTAGGGGAAAATTAAAATACCATTCACGCTTTCAGTGAGTAAGAGTGGGTTCCCAGTAGTGCAGACATCTGCTGCTTATCAGCAGGAATGAAGTGGGATCCTGCCAGCCTAGCTCCTTGGCCTGGACTTGCACGGGCTCTTACTCAAGCTCTGGGCATGTGGGCTGTGAATCTGGTGTTTACTGCCACAAACTCCGCTTCTGTTGGCATTCGAATGTCTCCAGCACAAGTTCCCTTTTGTGTAACATGTTCACAGTCCCACCGGGAGAAGTTTCTGTGGTTATTGTCAGATCACGATTCTTGGAGGTGCTTTGTGGTCACTCTGAGCTGTCCTGGGCCTTGGGCTGCAGCAGGTTGGAGCCCTCTAGGTGGGTCATGACTGGATATTTGGCTGGGGGGAGTTGACAGGGGCCCTAGCTGGACAGGTCCAGCTGTCAGGTTTAAGAAATCCTTCTTGTCCCCAATCTTCCACGCTTCATGAGAGTGAGCATTTCACATCATATATAAAAGTCTTCTGTAGAAGCTTTTGAATTTTTGAACAGTTGAACAAAACATTGAGTTCTACACTTGTCCGTTGTCGCTTGTTGAATGTGTGCAGGAATGGTCCAAGGCTCAGCAGGCCTGCCCCACATCCAGAGGGTCCCGTTTAATGAGTGGGTCCTTGTCATATAAGCATCTCAAGTGGTCTTGAGCTCAGAATCAGGGTTTGGACAAGGGGACATCATGACAATGAGTTGTTTAGATCCCACCAGCACCTGGAAGGAAAATTAATACAGGCCTTTGCGAAGGGGCTCAGCTCTAGGACAGGACGCTGGGTCTAGCTGGGTGCCCAATGTGTCGATCAGGAACCGGTTGGAGCCCAGATCGAAGGACTGTAAACACAGGAAGCATTCAGGCTGTTCCTCAGTCCACGTGTTCCAGGACCCTTGAATCTTGGCTCCAGTCTGCAAACCTGAGTCCAGGCCCTTCCTGCTAGTGACGATGGAGCTCCTAATGAACGAGATTGGTTGGGGCACTGGGCAGGGATTAGTCTCCTGGAAGAGCTAGCCCTTTATTCTTAGAGTGGAGCCATAGTACCAATGTACATGGTACGTTGCTGGGAGCAAGTATTTTCGCAAAAATATGCTAACTGCATGTTTTTGTATGACTTCTATATCACTAGGCATGGCTTAGATCAGGATTTGTTGATAATTTAGAGCTAATCATAATGATAACACGCTGAAAGCTTACCACGTACTGTTCTAAGCACATTAGATGTATGTTACCATTTTATTGCTCCCAATGTTCCTTAGGACATAAGTACTACCGCTGTCTCCATTTTACAGATTAGAAAGCTGAGTCACAGGGGCACCTAGGTGGCTCAGTTGATTAAGTGTCCGACTTCGGCTCAGGTCATGATCTCATGATTTGAGAGTTCGAGCCCCGCGTCAGGCTCTGCACTGACCGTGCAGAGCCTGCTTGGGATTCTCTCCTTCCCTCTCTCTCTGCCCCTCCCCAGCTTGTGCTGTCTCTCTCTCTCAAAATAAATAAATAAATTTTCAAAAAGAAATAAATAAAGCTGAGCCACAGGGCAGGTCAGTACATTGCCCTGCATCACTCAGGAATTAAGTGTGGAGCCAGGATTCAAACCTGGGTACTCTGGCTTCAGAGTCCCAGCTATATACGTTTTGCTCTAATAAAAATGGCTGTGTCAGTGTCTCTGCCAGGGCTCAGCACACATCCCCTTGAACCCTCACCGCCACCTGCATGGGTGGGGTTGTCCCTCCAAGGATGCAAAAACTGGACAATTAACTTGCCAAGGCCCCAGCCAGAGAGTAGTGGTCCGGGATTCCCCATCAGATCTGGTCTACTCTTGCCATGTTACCTCAGTTGGTCTCCAGCTTGAGCGCCTTCACTTAACAAATATCTATTGAGCACATCATTGTGTGCTGGGCCCTCTTCTGGGTGGTGGGTGTCCAGAGGCCCACAGAACAGGCCTGGTGTCAAGGAACATTCCTGCTTATAGAACAGTTAACGTAGAACAAAGAATAGTGACCAAGCTTAGGATCCATTGGTCCTCAGCTACATCACTTTGCTAAACTTCACTGAGCTGGTTCCTCTTCTATAAAATCAAGAGCATAATCCACCTCGAGGACTGAGCCTTAGATCAGATTCTAGCAGGTGCTTATTTAATCTATGACCTTGAGCAATTCAACAAAGCTCTCCAAATCTCAGTTTCTCACCTGTAAAACAAGAAAAGTGGCTTCTTTCTTACAGGTCTGTGAGCACATGTCGTGCTATATGTTGTACAGGATGCAGCATTTAGAAAGTGACCTGTACACTCTTTTTCATGCTTGTCCACAAGTCTAGACTCTTAATTTCATGTATAAAGTAGCACAGAGTAAGCACTTGATAAATGGTCATTGCTAGAAAGACAGTGGTGATTATATGAGAAGATGTCCAAGGTGACCTACCTGGAGGTTGATGTTTAAATATACACATACACATCACTTGTTCTCTGACATTCTGGAAACATTGGGCTAAGTTTCTTGTTTGAACCCACCTCTGCTCAACTTTTTCATTGATAAAAATAGGCCTCATACTGCCAGCCTAGTTCCTGGGCAGGAAATGACTAATAGGGTGAACTTGAACTATTTACATAGGAAGTCACAACCCCGGAGATCTGTCTGTGGCACCAGCCGTGAGTCTCTGAAGATCCTGGCCGTTGAGATGTTGAAGCCAGCTCCTCTGCTCGCATCTTTTCTCATCAGTTAGCGGGGGGCTGGTGCTTAAAAACCGGGCTAGATTTCCTCCAGAGAATGAATCCCCTTGTTAGCCAACTGGAGCATCCCGTCAGACTTACATTTCTCTCTGTAAATTAATAAATCGATGTTCTGGGTTTTACTTTTAAATGCATATAAATTGCTCATAATGTGGTTTCAGTTCACCCCTACTCTGCAGATTAAGAATCACGGTGGACCAGCATCATAAATGCTTTTTAATTGCCATGGAACACTGGCCTTTCTTTAACTGCACATGAGCCTTTCATGAGGGAGAAAGAGCTGGACTCTGGCCGAGGATGATACTCAGAGGCCTCAGCCCGGCACTAGGCTGCCCTGTGGCCTCTCCCACTGGTTGTGCCTGAGCCTAACAACCCTAGGCCTTCCGCAGCGGTGCTGTGGCCCGGAGGGTTTAGCACAGGCATCAGACAGTTGATTGCATTTGTATTTCCTTTGCCTCCATGGAGACTCCTTACCTCCAGTGATCTGTTACTGGAGTTGGGTGGGGAAGGTGGCGGGCAGGGTGGGAGGGAAGGAAGGACTGAAGGAAGGGTGATGGCGCCCTCCAGTGGACAATCTGTGCAAGGGCACCAGGACCACCTCAGGGCTAGTTAGTGCCTGTGGTGGAGGCTCCGTGATGCCGCTGAGAAGTCTCAGGGCCAGCCTGAAGCAGTAAGTACTCTGAGAACTTTGAAGCACTCATTCCCTATGGGGGGGGGGGGAGGGGTATTTCCTTCTCCTCAGTGTACTTCTGGCCTTGAATTCTCTGGGGCCTCTTTAGAATGGGGGCAGGTCTCCCTGACCTCTACTGTCAGTGTGGTCTAGCTGTTGTGTGCTTAAGACGTGCGCACTGTGTGTTGGGTAAGGGTGGTAGGTTCTCTCTGGGTTCCCTCGGTGTAGAGAGAGGTATACCTGCGTCGCTCTCCCTTCTTGAGGAAAACCAGTGTTACCGTTGCCCCTAGGAGGCAGCATGGCATGGTTCCAGTGGTCTGTCAGTCCACAAAGCTGGGTTTGAATGGCAGTTCCACCACGTGCTAGCTGGTTACCTTAAGTTTATGCACCTTAAGTTTATCCACCCCCAAGCTGGTTACCTTAAGTTGAGCTGACTCGGGCTGCCGTAACAAAATACCACAGATTGGGTGGTTTAAACAACAGACATTTTTTTTCACTGTTCTGGAAGCTGGAAGTCTAACATCAGGGTGTTGGTAGGTTTGGTCTCTCCCATGGCCTCTCTCTTTGGCTTGAGATGGCATCTTCCTGCTGCGTCCTCAGATGGCCTTTTCTCTACATGTACACATCCCTGGTGTCTCTTCCCCTTATAAGGACATCAGTCGTATTAGACCCACTCTGATGATCTCCTTTAGCCTTAATTACCTCTTTGGAGCCCTGTCTCCAAATATAGCCACCTCGGGGGTTAGGGCTTCAACATATGAATTCAAAAGGGGACACAGTTCAGTCCATAATGACCACCCTGTGCTTCAGTTTCCGCATCTGTAAAATAGAAATAATAATAACATGTTTCTCATATGTTGTCACATGGAGTAAGTTCATTAAATATGTAAGAGAAAGTATACCTCATCTCCCTCTGGTGCCTGGCACAGAGCACCAACATCATCTCCTACATGTTAAGGGTGCTAGGAGCATCTTTTGTTCTACTGTTTGGTCCTTGATCCTGATTCTTGAAATAGAGTTCCTAACCCCATTGGAATTTCCTGGGTGACAGCAGTGTCTTTTGGCCTAAACAAGTGACTCTTGTTGGGCTCCTGGAAGGGGAGCTGGTCTCAGAAAGACTAAGCCATGATTAAAAGCTTGGAATTTTCAGCCTTACCTCCCCATTCTCCAGAGAGGGGAGAGTAATAGCAGTGGCGTTAACGATAAAATTGTGCCTACATGATGAAGCTTCCATCAAGGTCCCCAAAGCACGGGCTTTAGCTTTCCGGTTGGTGAGCGCGTGGAGGGCAGGGAGTGTGGTCAGAGAGGGCCTGGAAGCTGGCTGCCTTCCCCACACCTCGCGCCATGCAGCTGTTCCCTCTGGCCGTTCCTGAGCCCTACGCTTTTATGACGAGCCAGTAATCGAGGAAGGAAAGTGGTCTCCTGAGTTCTGTGAGCCACTCTAGCGAATTAATCAAACCCAGAGAGGGGGCTGTGGGAACCTTCGATTCACAGCCAGTTGGTCAGAAGCACCAGGTGACAACCTGGACCCACCATTGGCATGTAAGGTAGGGCAGTCTTGTGGGACGGAGCGCTTAACCTGTGGGCTCTGATACTGTCTCCAGGTACACAGTGTCAGGATGGGGTTAAATTATAGGGCACCCAGGGGTGTTACAGAGAACTGCTTAGCATGAGAAAAAAAAAGAAAACCCACATATTTGGTGACAAAAAACTGTCAGAGCAAAGTGGTCTGTCAGTAGCAAAGGAGAAACACAGGGGAAATGAGTTTATCTACTCAGTATGTAATGTACACACACATACACACACACACACACACACCCCCCTAATTAATGTGTGTGTGTGACACTGCATCTCCCACCTTGGTCTTCCTCCAGCCTCCTCCTCACACCACGTTCACAAACGTTAGGGTTAAGTATGACTACGACAGTACCCCAAGTCACATTTAAAAAAATATTTTATGAAGGCTTGAACCTGCCAGAGTCCCTTTACAAGCGTGTTTCCTGTTTCCAAACATGGAGGGGGTTGTGGGGGAATGTACCCCTTTCACTTGGTTGTAAGAATTAGCCTAAAGTAAATTGGGTAGCTAATAAAGCCCCTCTAACATAGGAGCTCAGAAAATGGAAATTCCCTCCCTCTTCATTCCAATTCTGAATTCCCCTCACCTAAGCGCTAGTGAGAATATTGCTTTTAAGGTGATAATAAATACTCAGAAATAATGCTCATGACATATTGCTGTTAGGGTTTCCTTGCTGCACGAAAATACACATCTTGTGTCATAAACGAAAAGCAGAACACACGCATGTCATGATTTCAGTGCTGCGCAAACGTGTGTCTTAACTTAAAAGCCAAACCCAGTGCAGTGACACTGTCCCACTCTCCAGCATAGCCTCAGGCTCCTCTCCCCAGCCTGTCCGGCCATTCGAGGGGACAGGAAGGAGCCCAGACTGCTGTTCTGCTCAGGTGGACTATCATCCTAACAGGAGAGATCTCTCAGTGAGGAGGACGGGACACTGGGGGGGGGGGGGGTTGTTTCCTCTGAATAGGAGTAGGGAAGGGACGAAACCCCAGCAACAGTTAAATATTTAAAGTACACGTAAAATCTCATCTCTGCCTGCTCCCGCGTGACTACCTTGTGCATTCTTTTCAGTATAGCAGCGGTTCAAACCTCAGTTTCTATAAATCCCAAAACGACTGCTTTTCTCAATGTTGCGTGGTTACAAGTCAGCAAACATGTTTTATATAGCAGAGGGAACAGTTTAGGAAGAGTCCCTGCAGCCAGGAACTGACTTGGGAATGGCACAGAGGGGGAGAAATAAAGACACATGTGCTTGGAAAGCATCCTTATATATTCACTTAAAGATTGAATGTGCTTTTTATTTTATTTTATTTTTTTTAATTTTTTTTTTCCAACGTTTATTTATTTTTGGGACAGAGAGAGACAGAGCATGAACAGGGGAGGGGCAGAGAGAGAGGGAGACACAGAATCAGAAACAGGCTCCAGGCTCCGAGCCATCAGCCCAGAGCCTGACGCGGGGCTCGAACTCACGGACCGCGAGATCGTGACCTGGCTGAAGTCGGACGCTTAACCGACTGCGCCACCCAGGCGCCCCTGAATGTGCTTTTTAAATATTTATTTATATTTGAGAGAGAGAAGGGTGGGGAGGGACAGAGAGAGAAGGGAAGAGTAGATCTCTGGACAGCAGAGAGACTAATGCGGGGCTCGAACTCACAAACCGTGAGATCATGACCTGAGCCGAAATCGGATGCTTAACCAACTGAGCCACCCAGGTGCCCCTGTTCATTTAAGGATTTAAAATCGCAACGGGACACCTGGGTGGCTCAGTTAGTTAAAGCATCCTTGATTTCAGCTCAGGTCATGATCTCTGGGTTCGTGGGTACAAGCCCCACATCGGGCTCCACGCAAACAGTGCAGAGCCTGCTTGGGATTCTGTCTCCCTCTGTCTCTACCCCTCCCCTCCCCTGCTCCCCTTGCTTACTCGCTCTCTCTCATAAATACGTAAATAAGTAAATAAATAAAATCACTAAACCCTTAGATCTGGGGAAGCTGCGTGGCTGCACATTGTGCACGCGGGAGAATCGAAAGTTCTCCTTAACTGCCTCACATCCTTCCCCTAATTTGTGTGAAATAACTTAGCTTTGATTCCCTATAATTGCACCTGCTCTGAGGCATTTCCCAAACACAGAGAATGCAGTCAGTCTTATTCCTGCCCCCTGACCTTGCATGTTTCCAGAACATTTACTAGGGACAGAGCCTCTTACTTGCTGGTGGCAGAGGTAGCCCCAGGCTGGGAACCACGCTCTGTGAACCCAGCAGTCAGTAGTGAGCAAGCAGACAGGCACGGAGACGACTGTTGTAGATAGTGGTTCCCCCACAGATCCATCCTTGGTGCCCGGCACATGGTGAGTGCTACGGGGGTGAGATCTGTTGTTATGAGTGGTATCTGTTATTATTATGACTGTCCCCTTTGTAGAAGGCCCTGTCGGATGTTAACAAAGGGTATATTTTTGTACACAACACAGCAGCGTTGTCTTGTTCTGAAAGGTAGGTTGCGGGGGATGGGGGGGGGCGGAAATTAAAAGTAAAGGGCCCTAGTGGTCCCAGGGCCCCAAGGGCCAGGCGTCTTGTTTTGTACCCGAATGCTCGCCATGTTTTCCACAGTCAGGGAGAAACAGCTGGAACAGCAGAAGCGCTCATTGGGGTCCGTGTAGAAATGCACTCTGGGTCCTCGCTGCCTGCCGGGGTCATGCTGAATAATTAATCAGGCTGATTCCTTCCTTCAGCCGGATGGAGAAGTGGGTCAGGCTCCACTCTGGAGTCCCCAGCCACCTCTCCAGTCAGAGCCCACCGGGGGGCTGGACTTGGAAAGCATTTCAGTGTTTCAAAGAAAGGCGATAGAAAATAAAGCTTCATGATATTAAAAACGGTGTCCCTAATGACAGTGATGCATATTCCGCCATGTAGTGACCACAAACACCAATTAACTGAAGACCTCCCTGTTACGGAGGCAACATCCAAGGAAGATGTTTTGAGTCATGAAAAGCCTGTGCTTTTTTTAGAACAGTCTCTGTGAACATCACTGACCGTCACAGCCCTTTGCTTCCTGGCCACCTAGTTCTCAGTGAAGTCTGGACGTTCGGAAGACTGGCCCGGAGAGAGAAATCAGGCTCGGGCCGTCTCCATTGCACACAGTAACTTGGCAGTGACAGGGGTGGAGAGCTGTTCTTAACTCTTAGGGAAATCTGGAACAGAGGATGTCAAACGTCATGAAGGTACCCTAAGTGGCTGTGTTATTCTGGCCACCAAGATGGAAAAAAATTTTGAAAAAGATACTCTCACTTCATATATGGGCTGTATGATTATTAAAAAATATTCTTTGGAGGCATCCGGGTGGCTCAGTCCGTTAAGTGTCCAACTCTTGATCTCGGCTCAGGTCATGATCTCACTGTTCATGAGATCGAGCCCCACGTGGGTCTGTCAGCACAGAGCCTGCTTGGGATCCTCTCTTTCTCTCTCTCCCTCTCTCTCCCTCTCTCCTACTTGTCCCACTCATGCTTTCTGTCTCTCTCTCAAATTAAATAAACATTAAAAAGAAAGAGAGACAGATGTTCAGGACACCTGGGTGACTCAGTCTATAAGCATCTGACTTCAAGTCATGATCTTACAGTTGGTGAGCACGAGCCCCGCTTCAGGTAAAAACATGAGCCCCAGCTGAGCCCTGCTTCTCTCTCTCTTTTTCTTAAAAAAAAGAAAAGTTCTTCTTCACAGTCTTGTGCAGCAGGAACACATGGCCCCAAGAACACAGACCTATAAGGGCTCTGCAGAAGAGCTCTGTGAAACTCGGCACCAGCCAGAATCACCCTGCTCCAGGCTCCAGGGGAGAAGGCCAGTCTCTTGTCCTGAGGAAGTCCAGGGGTCCTTCCCAAAGTTCTGCCCATGCCCTGGGGCTTGTGTTGACTTCCCCGGCTCCACCCTGAGGCCTTTGCTTGTTGCTGCTTCTCTCCTGCATCTCCCCAGGGGAGCATACACCCTTCTCTTTTCATTCTCCCTGGACATCAGCCATCGCTTTGTAGCTCACTTTTGCTGGAGCACCAAGGATAATCCAGGGGCTTACACTGCGTTCAAAAACAGGTGCGGGTTTCAGAACTTCCCTCCTCTTTACAAGCCACCCGCTCAGAGACTGTGCCTCCCTAGAGGTTATATACCCACTTGCCTTTCATTCACACCTCTGTTCTCCCCTGAATTCCCGATCATTTCGTATGTGGAGCCATTGAACCATTCTCCTCCTCCTCCTCCACTTGTCAGAGAAGAACTCTGATGCCAACCGGTAAGCTTTTTGTACCCCGATACATGTGTCTTAATTGACGTCGTGATGACTGAGTACTCTGGTATCTAACTCCCTTGGAATTCTTTTGAAACACTTCATATTCTCACAGCCTTTGGAAAGTTGGTGAAAGCTTTGGACACTTTTCCATAATAAGGAAACACACAAATAATTTGGAATATATTTTCAGGAGGTTTAGAAGCCCATCCACAGACCCTATCCCCAGGGCGGTAGACTCTTGGTTAAACCCCCTGAGATAGGCTGAGGAGATAGAGCCTGCCCTTCTGAAGAATACAGAGCCTCCTTTGCTCCTCCCCAGGCCCTCTTCCTCTGCTCCTCCCCAGGCCCTGTGTCTCTCTCCACCTCCAGCCACTGAGGTGTAGTCCCACTTGATCATTAGTTGGAAAAACAAAACAGGATCGAATGGCTGGCTGTTGGTGGCATTCCCCAATCCTGACACATTTGACAAAGACCGAAGATCTTGAGAAAAGAGCGGCCCCCTTTTCTCACCCATCCCCTTTGGGCCAGATCTTGTGAAGATACTGAGCACAGACCATTCCATTTAATCATGCCAGTACCCCCAGGAGGCCCATACCATTGTCCTCACTGCAACAGAGGAGGAAACTGAGGCTCACCAAGATTAAGTAACTTGGCTTAGATCACCCAACTTGGGATTTGTTTCCAGATCAGTGACTTGAAATCCTGGGCCCTAAACCACCATGCTCATGCCCCTCCCTTGCATACCATGTACCTTTACTCATCTTGCTCACTCAGCAGAGCTGTGTCACCTTTGGGGCCATGGCCAAATGAGTACACCCTTCCAACTTTTTAAAATACTACTCAGAGCAGAGCCTTTTGGTCTGTTTGGTTCATCGATGTGTCTCTGGTACCTGGCTTAAAGGGTCAGTAAATGTTTGTTAACTGAATGAATCCATCCATCCTACAAGGCTCAGCTCAATACCACATCGCTCAGGAATCAGTCCCAGACTCCCTGGCTTTGAGCAATCAACACGCATGTGTACATCTGTGTCCCTTTATTTCACGTTGCCGTGTGATAGATTCCCACTTCGTGTCTGCTCCTTTGCAGGCTTCTTGAGAGCGGAGCTGTGTCTGACTCATTTCTCTGTGTCTCCAGAAACTAATAGGCACTCAGTAAATGTTGATTGACTTGAATACACCGTTGTTATTGTGCTGCAGGGTGATTAGGCTTCAATGGGAAGTCAGTCCTATAAATGAGTGTTAACTAAGATTACATGTGTAGTGCTAGACCCAACTGTAGCCTTTTCTCCGTGAACTTTTTAAATTCGAGTGTAGTCTGGCTGTTGATTCTGGTATCATCCTCCTCTTTGTCATTGCCGCTCAGTAGTCATAGGGCACTGAACTTGATCTGGGCAATGAAGGTGCTGCTTTGTGGACATTGGCTCATTGGAGCACTGTGTTCCTCGGTGCCATTCAGCGAGGCCGGCTCTCCTGGGGGGAGGCAAGGCTGGACCCTCCAGCAGCTCTGGTTCCCTCGTCTCCCCCCCGCCCCCCACCCTTGTCTCATCTTGGTCCTGGCACAGCACCCCCCCCCTCCCCCCCGGTCCTCTGCTATCGTGTTCTCATCTTGCTTGTCCTCGTTAAAGCTCGGGACAAAAACACAGACCACCTCCCAGAGAACAAAGAGTGAAACAAGAGGGCCTCCTTGATCTGGAGAGAGAAGAAAGTGAACATTTCCGAGGGCCCACAATGCACCAGCCACTTTCCTTTCCTTGGATCTCCTGGACGCTCTGTGAGCCTATATTGTAACCATTTTTAATCTGCGAAAACTTAGATTCACGGAGGTTGAGCACCCATTGACAGGAATGTAGGAATTCAAACCCAGGACTGTCTGACCATAGAAACCAAGGCTTTTTACTGTATTTTTTCCCTCAACACGTGTTCCCTGGGAGAGGTTTCCCCCAGGCGTGTGTCTCTATTAATGCAGTACTCAGAGACAATGAAATTGAAACAGAATGTGTGTTTCCAACCGAGATGTGACAATTTGATTCCCGTCCGGGGAGGAGAGACCGGGTGGGAGAGAAGGAAGCCTCGGGCCAAGAGCTGTGTCCCTTCGAATTCAGCCATGACTCTCGTTCCCCTAATGCCAGTGATGACTGACAACAGCAACAGAAGCAGCGGCAAACTCTGCCCCGTTAATCCGCACATGTGACAGACTGTTGGGAGACAGGGAATTTGAGTATCACGTGAAGAAGCTGAGGCACGGAGATTTTCACTGACGTGCTCAAGGTCATGAATAGTAAGTGGCAGTCTTGGGCTTTCCACCCACGCTTTACTTTCAGGACCAGCTTAGGGCCAGCGTGGCCCCCAGACCTGCAACCTCAACATCACCTGGGGGTTTGTTAGAAACGCAGATTCTCGGGGCTCCTGGGTGGCTCAGTCGGTTAAGCGTCCAACTTCGGCTCAGGTCATGATCTCATGCTTCATGAGTTTGAGCCCCGCATCGGGCTCTGCACTATGTGGAGCCCACTTGGGATTCTCTCTCTCCCTGTCTCTCTGCCCCTCCCACACTCTCTCCCCCCCCTCAAAATAAATAATAAATAAATTTTTTAAAAGGCGGGGGGGGGGGGCCTGGGTGGCATAGTCGGATAAGCATCTGACTTTAGCTCAGATCATGATCTCACGGTTCTTGACCTCGAGCTCCACATAGGGCTCTGTGCTGACAGCTCAGCCTGGAGCCCACTTTGGATTCTGTGTCTCCCTCTCTGCCCCTCCCTCGCTCATGCACGCGCATGTGCGCACGCTCTCTCTCTCACACACACACTCAAAAATCTTTTAAAAAAAATTTTTTTTATTTTAAAAATTAAAAAAAAGAAAGAAATGCAGATTATCTTGCAGACTCCCTACTAGCACCTACTGAATCAGAAACTGGGGCCAGGGGCCAGTTTTCTGTGTTTCAACAGAGGCCTGTGGGTACTGTGCTTGCATGTACCACAGCACATCTCCACATGCTAGCCTCTGCTGTAGTCTGTGAAACTAGAGAGATCTTTAAAACCCACACATAGGAAAGTTAAAATCTGTCAATAATATAACAAACATTTATCAAGTTCTTCCTGTATTCCAGGCACTATGTCTGCATTGTCTCATGTAGTCCCAACAACAATGCTATAAAGTATAGGTACTGTTATTATTCCCACCTTGCAGATGAAGAAACTGAGACTCAGAGATCTGAAGTGACTTCCCCAAAGTTGTGACTTAAATCCAGATTCATACGATGACACTGTCCTTTCCCTGAACCATTACTCATTTGTGCCCTTTTGGTAAAGAGCTACCGAAAAATGAACATCGGGGTGCCTGACAGGCTTGGTCAGTGGAGTGTACAATTCTTGATCTTGGGGTTGTGAGTTCAAGCTCCATGTTGGATGTAGAGATTACTTTAAAATTTTAAAAAGAAAGGAAAGGAAGGAAGGAAAGAAGGAAGAAAGGAAGAAAGAAAAGAAAGAAAAGAAGTAAAGAAAGAAAAAGAAGAAAAAGGAACATCAAAGAGCAAACATTGGTTTTTTTTTTCTTTAAATTTTGAAAAAGGTTAAATATTTGGGTTTTTTTGATTGACTATTTGGGTTTTTTTGATTGACTATTTTGGGCTCTTTCCGTACTCTGAAACAAATGTTTATTCCCAGAGCTGATTACACTAAGTATCATTATTTCTGAGCTTAAGGAAAAGTGGTGGTAGTTGTAAACCTTCCTCGCCACACGGGGGCAGCACCAAACAGCACAGGCTGTTCTTTGTCACTTGGTTCTTCGGTAGGAAGGCAAGCTCGCTCCCTGGTGGTTCTCGGCTATTCCTCTTACACCTGTTTCCTCTTACTTAGGCCACGGGGACCCGTGGTGAAGCTTTATAGATCAGAAACTGAATTACAACAGCAGCAAGATTGCACAAGGAAAATTACTTAAATTCGTTGTAATAATATAGTAAGGGGTCTTGTTTTCTTTTTATCGGTGTGACAAACAATGCACTTCATGCACCATGTGCATTTCTTAGCCAAGAAAAATACCCTTGAGTTTCAGTGAGCTTGTTTAGATTGAAATCTTGAACTCAAAGGACAAAAAGCAGCCAGTATTCCCTACTTATTGTTAATAAATTCCTTTGAGTATTTACGGGCTGTAGGATTTTGTAGCAGGCAAAATGTGTTCCTGGCTTCTAGTTTAAAGGGCATATGACCATTCATATGGTCATACTGGCATTTTGTCGTTCACCTCTGCCAGGATCACCAGATGGTCTGTTGATGGCAGCTTCTGTCAATCTCGAACGCTGTTTCCACTTGGGCGTATCACAGTATCCCCTTCAAATCTCAGTTTTCACATCAGAGGCTGAATCACTGGAATTTGACTAGAGTGACTATAATAATTTATTATCCAAACTGGGACCCTTTTGAGAGTAAAAGGAGCCACTCAGTGATTTTGCTAGAACAGCAAACATAAACCAGAACTATCGTGGGGACGGTCGGAACATGTGGTCACCCTTTGGTCACCCTGACTTCAAATCTGTCCTTTCATTTCTTTCCCCCTTTGATAACTCCAGTTAAGATTTATTGTAGCACTCTATTCATTTGCTCTTTCCATTCAACAAATGTTCAGCGTGTTCTTTCCATTTTAGTAAATGAGGAAAAAATTGGGATCGTGTGAATCACTTGGCAAGATCACAGTACCAGTAAATCAGAGCTGAGATTTTAATCCAGGCTGTCCCTGCTCTGGGCCATATATACTCACAGTTGTGCTGATGTTGCTGGCTGTTCTGTTGCCCTCTCTGACACTGTTCCTCCAGCAAAATCTCAGACAGATAGAGAGTGGTTAAGAGTGGGAGCCCAGAAGTCCGACTGCCTGGGTTTGAACCCTGAGTTCACCACTTATTAGCCTGATGCTTCCTTCTCTTTCCTCACCTAGAAAATGGGTATAGTTAACGTAGTATTGATTTCAAAGGGTTGACGTGAGGAGTAAATGAATTAATAATACCTTTGGCATTTGGACAATGTCTGGTTTGTTGTGTCAGATGATACAATTGTGCTGTGTTTATTTTCTGCGTTAAAGTAGGTTGGGATGATATAAATGTTCTCCAAGTCAAAAGAGTTTCCAATTCTTTTTTGACACAGGAGGAGAGCACTAGAGATGTGTGACAGTGTCATTTATAAGAAAAAAATATATTTGGATGTTGAGATATATTTCTCCTGTGTTTGGTGCTTACCTTTGGTCCCCGCTCACAGCTCCCCAAACCCTTGGAATTCCCTGAAGTGCTGAGAGTGATTGGGATGCTAATCACTTTTGTTATGCTAATGATTTGGCTGTTGGAAAGCACCCAGGGCTGGGGCTGGTGGCCAGCGGAGCCAACCTGGTGTGTAGAGGGTTGAACTTTCAGTCCCACCCCTGGACCCTGGGGAGAGGGAAGGGGCTGGAGATTGACTTCCATCACCAGTGCACCTGTGACTGCTGAATTAATCAATCTTGCCTAAGTTATAAAGTCTCCATACAAACCCAAAAGAATGGTGAACACATGGAGATGGGAGAGAACAGGGTACCTGGGCGGGCGTGGAAGCTAGTAAGTAAAATGCTTCTGAGTTCTGTGAGCTGTTCTAATAAATGAACTGAATCCAAGGAGTGAGTTGTTGGAACCTGCAGTCTATAACCTGGGCTTGTGACTGGCATCTGAAGTGGGGGGGGGGGGGGAGGCAGGGGGGTGGGGGAGGAGGACGCAGTGGGGCAGGGGGAGGAGAGACACTCTTGTGGGACTGTCTGCAGGTGGCGTCAGAATGGAGTTGAGTCGTAGGACACCCAGCTGGTGTCTGAGAACTGCTTGTTGGCTTATGGGGAAACCGCCACACGCTTATTTGGTGAAGGTGGAAAAGCAGAGTTTTTCATCACAAGGTGGGATGTGACAAGATCAGAAAGCAGGCTGGGTGGGTTGTTGAGGAGGGAGTGTGGGGCAAGCTGAGGGCAAAGTACAGGCTAATAGCACCCTCCCCCGCCCCCAGGTGAGCTATGTGTGGCATTCCTCAGGCCCTCCTGCTGCCCTAGGACAAAGGACAGGACAGAAAACAAATGGTTAAACTGATAGAGTCTCCATCAGTTTACAAATATCTTAGTAAATTACGGGAAAAAGGCAATCTTATCAATAGCCTAATCTCCCGAAACCCGAAACCCCGTAGACTCAGTTTCCTGGAGCCCCAACATCACCCTTCCCTCCATAGTGATGGGGGGATCAAAGGCAGAAGGAAATGGCAGGTAAACTTCAGTTTCCTTATAACCTGCAGTGCCTTGAGGCAGGCAGAGTATAACATTTCTCCGGGAACTCCCTCCTGTCTTAACGTTAATGCTTTGCTAGAGGGGAAAACAACCTTAGCTTGACAACAGCTAGGCCTCCAGTAATCCATGGACAGCAGGTGACAGTTCCTTCAGGAACTCTCTCAACTTTATCTCCCCCTTCCCCAGTCCATAAACCGGTCACCCCCCTACACACACACACTTATAGTGCGGCTCTTCCTGCCCACGGGTCCTATCCCTGTGCTTTAATAAAATCACTGTCTTTACATCAAAAGACGTCTCAGGAATTCTTTCTTGGCCGTCAGCTCCCAACCCCACCGCCACCCCAAAACCCCATCATTGTGGCACTGTGTTTTTACCGATGTGGGGCCACGCTGGAACCAACAAGGAGGAGGTTAGTGAGTTACACTAACGTGCAGGAAGCAGAAAGGGACACTGAGGGGCACAGCCCCCTACCCTGCCCCCCCGGAGGTTGTGAGCTGGGGAAGGTGTGTGCCATGGTGTGGGCGGGTGTGACTTGCCCGCCAGGAGAAACACACTTTGGTCTCCGGGCTGAGGAAGCAGAGCTGCAGGTGGGCCGGGCCCGCCACTGACAGAGGCCACCCCCCTGCTGGTCACGGCCGCCCTCGTGCCCGTGGGCATCCGCCTCCCCTGTGAGTGGTTTCACTGCACTGGATGAAGTGTGAGGGCGTCTCCCAGAAACTTCCCTCCGGACACAGAGCGCTGAGTAGCTTCTGCAGCTGTCACAGGGACACCTTGTGTTGTTGGTGTATTTGTAGAAGGCATCCTATCCACCGTCAGCTCAGGGCTGCTGTTCTGTTCCCTGTGCTAATGCAGATACCTCACTGTGTCCCCACTAGGCTGAAGGACCTGTGTGCCGTTTGCTTAAATAGATGGGTACTTTGGTGGGGTTTTTAGCCCCCGGAGAGAACGTGGTTAGCAACTCGGGGAAGGAGGTGTCCTGTCAGGGCGTGGGGGCGAGACAGGGGAGGTGGAACTGGACTGAATGTGGTCACTTTGGGACAGTTCGTAGCATTTCTTCATTTCGTCAGCAGTAAGTCGTCGTGTTCCCCGGCCTTGGTTCTTGAGTCTGGCCAAGGAGGAATTCAGAACCACGCGTAAGCAAGCAACCATTCAAGAGTGATCAAAGCAAAAGTACACTCAGCTGGGACAGCAGACAGGTCCGGAGATGGCAACTGCACAGGGCGGTTGGTTATCTGGTTTTCATACTAGCACGGGTTATGGGTCAGAGCTGGGCCCTCCCAAGAGCCCGCCTCCAACCCTCCAAGGGACTCCTCCCACCAGTGGGGAGGGGGAGTTCTTCCACCCTCGGTGGTCCTTGTTGGAACTGCCCTGGCAGCCAAGCCCTGTGAGTTGGGGGGAGGTTCAAAACCTCAGTGTAAATGTATTCTAAGTAAGCTAGAGGTTACTTTAGGGCAGCGGTCGTGGAAGGAACCGTGGAAGGAACCGAGGCACATTCCCCGTTCCCCGGGGACCCTGGCTGTTTGCATTCTGGAGGTGGTGGGCATTTTCTGTCTTTTTCAACAGTTGGGCTATCCTGTTCACTGCTCATACCTAGTTAGCTGCCTCTTCTTCAGTCTGGTTATGAAGTACACTCTGGGACCTTTACAAGATGCTCTTTGAGAGCCAGCCTGTTGGCTCCTGCAGAGACAGGGCCCCTCCTTTGCCCCGCCTGGGCTGGGAAGGCTCTTCTTCAAGTGCTGTGCAGCTTGGGAGCACCCCCCCCCCCCCCCCGCTGTTTCAGCCACCTAGCATCCCTGGCGATTGACAGCAAGCAGATCTGTAGCCAAATTACCCCTCACATGTCCCGTGAATTTCTTTTCTATACATCTTTGAATTTTCTCATTTGCTGCAATGTGCATATAATACTTTCTATATTTTGAAACAGTTGAAGAAACGAATTTCTAAAAGGAAGACAAGGAGTGTGATCTCAAATAAAATATCTCTAAAGGATAAAACCATTAAAAGAATTTGTGCTGTAAAGTATCTTATGAACTTGTCCATTGTGTGGGCTTTCAGGATTTGGTGCTAATTACAGATGCTATAGGACCCGAGACCTATTATCACAAAAGCACATTTTCCCCCTATTTTCCTTCATTTCTGGGTACTAGAAAACACATTTTGCTTTATCAATATTAGAAACAAGTACCTAATATGTATTTAATTCTTTCTCTCTCCCATTATCTTGTTCTAGGTGTTTAACAAGTAGTAAATTTCACGGATGTTGCATTTCTTACTATTTAAAAAAAAAAATGCCGGGGCACCCGGGCAGCTCAGTCGGTTAAGCGTCCAACTGCAGCTCAGGTCATGATCTTGTGGTTTGTGAGTTTGAGCCCCACGTTGGGCTCTGTGCTGACAGCTCAGAGCCTGGAGCCTGCTTTGGATTCTGTGTCTCCTTCTATCTCTGCCCCTCCCCTACTTGTGCTCTGTCTCTCTCTGTCTATCAAAAATAAATAAATGTAAAAAAAATTTTTTTAATGCCTTATCATAGGTAAAGGAGCTTAAAAATCTTTGTACTAATTAGCCCTGTAATTCCACTTCTAGTAATCTACACTCTGAGACAAAAATCTGAACACACACAGAAAAGTAGGCAAGAAGTTGTTTATCACTACATGTTTTTAACAGTAAAAAACAGTCACAGTAATTTTCCAACAATGGAGGATTTGTTTGCTGAATTTGATGACCAGACATGATATAGTAACTGAAGATGCATTAGGGCTACCTTGCAGGGGATTTTGGCACACTGGAGGAGAGGGGCCATGATCAGTGTGTATTTTCACGCCCTCTGCTTTGTCTTCCAGTGTTTTGCTGTGCGTTCCCTGGGATGGGTGGAAATGGCAGAGGAGGACCTCGCCCCTGGTAAAAGCAGCGTTGCCGTCAACAACTGCATCAGGCAGCTTTCTTACTGCAAAAATGACATCCGGGATACGGTCGGCATCTGGGGAGAGGTGAGTAAAACGTGGGAATAATTAATGGCAGGCTTGCTTATGCTCTGCTGTGCTTTGTGAGACGCCAGAGCTCCGCGGGATGTGATGCTGAGGATGTTTATCAGGTGCATTTTCCCAGAAAGGCAGGTAGTGTGAGCATGGTGTACCCTTTGATTTATCTGTTAGCCCAGCCAAGATCCCAGCGAGGACTGGGCCCTGGCAGAGAACAGTTCTCTGTGTCTACATGACAGGGTCCGACCTGGTATCTCTGAGCCCCAGAGATGTATGAATGGGTGCTAGGGCCCCGAAACCCCGAAACTTGCATGCAATATCGGATGCACCCTTATGTAAGAAGGAGAGAAGAGCTCTCTGAAAGTATGTTCTCGAAGGGTACTGTGACCCCTACACATGCACGCAGCAATGTTTGATGTCCCTGTACTCTAAAAGTTGACAAATTATCCTTTTATAACACGTTCTGCTTTATTTATAATCTGAAAATCAGTATTATACCTGAGCTTTTAGAATGGATGCCTATATATTCTTTTCTCACTTTGAATAAGGTAATTCTGTTTTTGAAATGTTAGTTGACATCATTTCAGAAAGGAAAATAATAGGTAAAAATACCAAATTCGTATAAAAATCATATCAAACGGGAAAATCCATATGCCTACCATGCTTGGAGATCTGGGGAGCAGGTATGTTAGAAGCACCTGGAAACAGTGCTCGCTGCATGAATCCATGACCCTTAAACCATGCCCAGGGTCACCAGAGCCCTGACATCTTTGATGGGCTGTTTGGAGCCCCCGTCACGTTACCCTAGGAGCTGTGTCATAATGAGAGCGGGGCTCCCAAGGCTTCCTGTGGAGGAGTCTCTGTACCTTAGAATGGGGCTGGGCTGCATTGCCGTCCAGACTTTCAGATCTCGAGCACGGGGAAAAGAGGGAAAAATTTTCTCCTGTCCAAGAAAAGGACATTTGTTTGGTATTTGGCTTTCCCATACTTTCACTGCATTACTTCCCACCTCCCACCCAAATACCCAGACATGTATTTCCCACCAAATTATCTACCTGCCATCTCCTTCAGTTAAAAATGCTATTCCACCAAAAGAACAAATCTCAGCTAGGATTTAGAAGAAAGTAATTTATACTAATGTGTGAGTGACTGATGAATACCACCATACTTAGCATTAGATACTTAGAAGAGCTTAGTAAAATTCTAAAGCAATCTCCACTTGGCAGGATTCCTACAGGAGAGAGAGAGAGAGAGAACTTTGGATGGGGATATAGGGTGAGGGAGCAGCCAGGCCAGAAATCTGCTACTTAACCCTGCTATGCCATTCCTGTTTTTCTCAGTTCTTTCCTCTTCTGAATAATAAACTCTTCAGGCAGTGTTTCTAGTTCATAGTATATGAAGTATAGCTCAACGCTTAGGGTTATGAGCTCTGCCTTTTTGCCATGCCTCACACATACAGCACAACTCCTTACATGTTTGAGTGACTGACTGAAAATATAGTCATGAGTGCTGGATGAGTGTCTCATCTTTAGATGACGGCTGCATACACATCGCTGTTGGGGTAACAAAAAATTAGCAAGACTTTATACTGGGCAGCCCAGAGCTGCCGTGTGTTAATGAGAAAATCGATAGGATGTGCATGGGAAGCTAAGAGTGTGCTGAATGACCCAGCAGAAGACACACTGTATTTTCATTCAGGGACACTCCGTACTCAGCCAGCCATTCTCAGTTTAGACGACCAGCTGGAAGTTGGCATCGGTTCTGACCAACAGTGTAAAGATGGCCAGTAGAACTAACCAACAAAGACAGCCTCTGGGATCTTTGGGAGGACCGGTTGGGGTTTCTAAGCTGAGTTAGCTCAAAGGAAATGCATCACCCTGCTCAGTGAGGGGGACCATGGCTCACATCCCATAAAGCATTAAAACAGAGGCTTTCAGAGTGTGTTAGTATCTGCAAGGTGTTTGCCATGCAGCAGCTGGACAGAAGTGGGGTGGGGGTTACCAGGTGGGAGTTGTACTGGGGGCAACTCACTAGCAGGTCTGGCTGAAGATCTCTTAGGCTACAGTCAGTGTTTCATTCCTGGGGGAAGGACGGAGAGGAAGGAGAAGGCATCAGACATGCCCAGACAGCTCTTAGTAATCCCAGTGTGCATCACCTGGTTGGCACCACCTGGGACCTGCCCCCTCTCCGTTCCCAGCTCTCCGAGGCACAGCCATCTTGCATCTCCTGAAAACCACCAGAGGGCTGCCCTCAGCTAAGGGTGGGGGAAAGGACACCGTCTTTTATTTAAAATTTTTTTTTCAACGTTTATTTATTTTTGGGACAGAGAGAGACAGAGCATGAACGGGGGAGGGGCAGAGAGAGAGGGAGACACAGAATCGGAAACAGGCTCCAGGCTCTGAGCCATCAGCCCAGAGCCTGACGCGGGGCTCGAACTCACAGACCGCGAGATCGCGACCTGGCTGAAGTCGGACGCTTAACCTGCCCCATGGACACCGTCTTTTAGTGTGCAGCAAATGTTTAGTAATTTCTCAAATGATGCCTGAGGAATTGCAGGGGGAATAAAATTGAATAGTCCAGTGTTCTTGGCCCCAAAGAGCCAACATATGTGAGGAGACAGGAGGCCAAGCCCTAAAGAGCCATGCAAGCAGTGAGAAACCTCGGCCTCTCCTTGTGGCATTACAGCAGCACCGTGTCACTAAAGGCCTTACAGTTTCTGGGTCAGACCTGGAGCATGTTGCCTAACCTTGAAGCCTCGATTTCCCTGTCTGTGAATTGGAGATAATAGCAAACCAAGCTCTCAGGGCAAGTCGGAAAGATCATGAACCAATGTGCCCGAAGCACATGGTATAATGTCTGCAATGCGATAAAGTCCTATAAACACTAGCTGTTGTGGTACCAAGAGATGCCACAAATGCACCTGCTGTTTGTCAACCAAATCACATAGATGCAAAGTACTGTACATACCAAGGGATGGGATGGTAATGGTTGTGGGAAGGCCGTCGGGGACATGCCTGCTAGGGTCTGACCAGAGAGGAAGGGATGGACAGAGACAGGTGATGAGAATGACAGGCGTGGAGTTAGCGAAAGACCAGATTCTCCAGGGAACCCCTCCATTAGCCTTTTTTCCCCGAGTCAAGATTCAGAATTGTAAATAATGAAAAACAAGAGCTGGGTAGAAGGCAGGCTAAATCCATTTGAGGGGACTTGGAAATGGAGAGAGAAGCTGGGTGTGGGGGGAGTATGAAAGATTCATGCATATTTTTTTTAAGTTTCTTTATTTTTGAGAGAGAGAGAGAGAGAGAGAGCGTGCATGAGTGGAGGAGGGACAGAGAGAAAGGAAGACAGCGAATCCGAAGCAGGCTCCGTCCTGCCAGCACAGAGCCTGACATGGGGCTTGATCTCACGAACTGTGAGATCATGACCTGAGCTGAAATCAAGAGCCAGACACTTCACTGACTGAGCCACCCCGGTGCCCCAGACTTAGGCTTAGGAGAGGATGTTGCTCTTAGGAAAACAAATAACAGACTTGAAGGGTGGTTTCTTCTGCCCCTTGAAATGATGTCCCTAGATGGCTGCAGGTATCATGACCCATAGCTTCCCGAGAAAAAGAGCGTGTTTTCTTTTGGGACCCCAGGGGAAAGACATGTACCTGATCCTGGAGAACGACACACTCAGCCTGGTGGACCCCATGGACCGCACCGTGCTCCACTCCCAGCCCATCGCGAGCATCCGTGTGTGGGGCGTGGGCCGCGACAACGGCCGGTGAGTACCCTGCGCTGGTGCCTCCCCTCCCCGCCCCCCCCCCCCCCCCCCCCGCTCCAGTCCTTCCTTCACACCAAAGTGTGGCCTCGCTGTTGTTGTCCCTCACTGAACATGAAAGGTGTCAATAGACTGTCCTTAGAAACGTGAAAGAGTAAAAGCACATCTCTGTCCCTGCCTCATAAACCCTCCAAACCACTTCCCTTCCTGGTTTCTGCCCCTCACACCTTTTGTCAACTCTGGATCCTGTCTTCAAGTTCTGCATCTTTCTCCTCCTGCACGTCCTCCTCATCTGAGTTGCTGACTCACCCAGGCTCTCTGGACCCCTGCCCTTTTTTCCCCCTCTTCTCTGCAGTCTGGGTTAGTCTTAGCCATTTCAGAAGCCCTCCTGTTGGTGTTTCCTTCTTAGAGGGCTTGCGTGAAGGGAGAGGTTGTACCACGAGCTTTAGATCATTAAATCATGCCGATCAGGAACTTCTGGGGTTTGGGGCTGCCCGAACTTTTTTAACATTTGATATGTCTGGTCACCTCAAAATTCCATTCAGTGTTTTTCTGAAATTCTGCTGAACGTTTGTTATTTACAGCAAGTACTTCTTAGATGTGTTGTGAATCGTCTGTTCTCTAGGATGGCTGGAAATAAGGAAATCCAAATACATATTCTAAATAATAAAGTGGCAGTTACCACAGACCTCATACTTGGATACCGTTGTTAAGTAATTGGACTACATGAAATGCATTCAGCTCTTAAATTATAGCTAACCTTTGGCAACTCTCAAAGTATCCGAGGATCTCCTAGCATTTAGGGATCAGGCATACGATGATTAGTTGTTTCTTTGTTGAAAATGGACAAAAGCAAGTGAAAAGCCCAGATGACAGAAGGATGCTCTTCTGGGCTTATGGCTCCATTCCTGGGCATTCTGGTTCCATTCCTGGGCATTCTGGTTTATTGGGTCGTGTGGTCCTCTCTTGGGGGCTCTGCCTTGGTTTATCCCCGGTAGATTTGGTAGTCTTTTGATTCAGTTTCAGGTTCCAAGCAGAAAGAAAAATGGTTATGCACTCATCAGTGTAAGAACAAGCATTTTTGCTATAACCAGACATAAGAATAAACGGTCTGCAAGAAAGAAAGCGGGAGTGTCTTGTGCCTGCTGATTGGATAAAGCTTCCTAAGAGCACAGTTGTGTCTTTGAGCTTTTGGATTTTTTTTTAATGTTTATTCTTGAGGGAGAGAGAGAGAGACAGAGTGTGAGTGGGGGAGGAGCTGAGGGCAAGGGAGACACAGAATCGGAAGCAGGCTCCAGGCTCTGAGCTGTCAGCACAAAGCCGGAGGCAGGGCTCGAACCCGCCAACCACGAGATCATGACCTGAGCTGAAGTCGGACACTTAACTGAACCACCCAGGCACCCCGAGTTGTGTCTTTGAGCTTTTGTAATGGAGCGATGAACGGTGACAGCTGGGCCAGGTGCACTGGGGGGAATGAGTGGATAATTTGTGCGTATACACCTGTCTGTCATTCACTTAACCATGCCAGAGCTATAGCACCACAGGGATGAGTTGATATGAATTGATTAATTTTACAAGGAAAATACCTGATGAGGTTTGCTCATCATTGAAAACATTAGCCTTAATGGAAGGGTGTAGGATGCTCGATTCTTGCCTGGTTCCTGTCCCCCAAGGTTGTTTTAAAGGCAGGAGCCTCGGTAAAGATCATTATATGCATGTACAACTAGATGGGATTGTTAACCTTTCTTAAGATTAGACCATAAGCAGATTTTCATTGATGACGGTTTCAGCCTACCCAGTTTTTGAAGTTGAGGCCAAACGCCACATGTTCAGGGAGAAAAAAAATACTCAAAAATCCAGTTGACAAAATTATTCAAGCTCTGAATCCCAGTTTCTCTCATCTGTGAAATGGAGATCATAATAGGGGCCACAAAGCATTTGTATATATTGTGTATATATACAGTTGTGTCCGTATTGTTAACTGGCACAGTGATGGAGACGTGGTAAATGGTTAATGAAGGTTAGCTCTTAATTCGTGAAGGGAACAGAGACCAGCAGATACATCTAATTACACAGCTTCCTTTCAAAGACAGGGTGAATATGGGAGGAGTCAGACCTCAGGTTTCAAGGACAGCTTATCATTGGATACAGGGGGATGAGGGGCTGTTCCAGACACGATGAGTTCAGTTATCCTCCAACTTCCAAGGCAAGAAGAGCCCCCCCCCCCACCCGCAGCCCCCCAATGATAGCAGTATGAATTCGGTTACATTGCCTTGGTTATGTTTTTTGAAATGTGGGCTCGGTTAACCATGTTTTTGAAACTGCTTCTTATTCTTACTCAGTGTTAACAGATAAGTGTCATTTAGAAATTCCCTCAAGTTCCACACTAGCTGTCAGGACTTCAAGCTTCTGCACTGGGTTGGGGGCCCTTGAGTCGGATTGCTTTTGGAAGCAGTAAATAAAAAAATATGTTTGCCAGTGAAAGGTTCTATTTCTCCCCATTGGTCCCTTGAGCTTTCATTCCCTAGAAGAAAGGGCCTTTGTATTCCTGCTTTTTTTTTTTTTTAACTTTCTTTTGCTTTTAATTCTTTCTTTTTTTTTTTTTTTACAGCAATTTACACGAGCAAATTCAATTTGTAATGCTGCAAAGGAAAGGGGTTTTCATTTTGCATGAATAAAACATAAAAGTGTTTCATTTTGCTTGCAAAAATGAGCCCGTTTTGCATTCCTTTGTAACCTTCCTTACTGAGAAAATGGATTCTCTTAAGGGATTTCTTCTCTCCCCCTCCGCCCCGTGTCTCTGAATTCTAAAAAGATATGTTTAATGAAATGTGAGGAAGAGACGATATGGTGAATGCAGCCCTTTACATGCCCAGCTCAGCACTCTAGGTGCCCAGCAAAGACTTGTTGATTTGATTTATAACTCAAGAGGCACAGTCCTTGGAACTTGGGCTCTGTGTTCTCTGGTGAGTAATAAGATAACCATGGTAATGCCAGTGACAGTCCCTAACATTTATGGACAACTTACCACAAGCCTGACCCTCTGCTGTCTGCTTTGCAAGCCCGAGCTCCTACGATTCCATTCTCTTTCTTCCCCTCTAACCCTGTAATAATCTGCTTGTCAGTTAGTGGGATCAGGTACACACAGAAAATCAAACCAGGGCAGTGTATTCGTTTGCAAGGGCTCCTAGGGGATTTCTTGAGGTTCGAATGAAAAAGAAAAGTATGCATTCCAGAGGCTCGAAGGGCACAAAATCTTTCTTGAAATTCAGAGTGCTTCACTGAGCCATGGAATTTCAGAATTTGTTTAAAGTTATTTTGGGTTTAGCACTATCTCAAGGCTTTTGATTTCCTCTGGAGAAGTTTCTTAGGGAGTAAGTTTACTTTGGGTGGGGAGGTGATCTGTCCGTGACACCCCCCACTGATCCCCAAGGTTGATTTGGAGAACCCTCTTACCATGGGTGATGGAAGAAGCTGCAGTCACACCGGATGGTGGCTCTCTGTGGGGTGTGGGTCATCGCTGGACTGGGCTGAACTTTGCCTTATTCTCGAGGGCTGTGCCTGCCTTTATTGTGGTGTTTTATAGAGCACTTCTGCATTGCTGCCCAACAAACAGAGAGCTACCTCCTCTCTCGGCTAGTCTATACTTTGGCTTCTTCTTTTTTTTTTTTTTAAGTTTCTTTATTTTGAGTGAGACAGAGACAGCATGAGTAGGGGAGGGGCAGAGAGAGAGAGGGAGAGAGAGAGAATCCCAAGCAGGTTCCATGCTCTCTGACACGGGGTTTGAATTCATGAAACCTCGAGATCATGACCTGAGCCAAAACCAAGAGCCGGGTGCCTAACTGACCGAGCCATCCAGGTGCCCCTGTATTTTGGTTCCTTTTGATCCCAGCAAGATAAAGATCAAGGCTCTCAGACCTCCAGATTGGCGAAAGGAGTTTCATAAGCCTTGTATTTCCAATGCAAGGCAGTACTGGGGAGTATCCGAATTCACCTGCCCTGCTGCCTCCTGCTGTGGGAAGGGCATCTTCACAGGTACAAATGGCCCTGGGCCTTAGAGCTGGCACTTTGCCCCCAGGGACTGAGGCAGACCACGGAGAGCCACCTCTCTTGCCTCTGTGAGCCTGCCAGCTGTCATTCAAGGATGGGTGGGAGGATTTCAGGAGCCTGTTTTTCAGGCGCCCATGCTGATTGCTGGCCACAGCTCTCTTCTTACTCATTCAGACCCTGGGAAACAGCTTTCTCCCTCTTCTGTCATACGGGTATCCAAAGCAAGCAAACATAGTTTCTGAACATGGGGGCCTTCAACACCATATCCGTGGTGGCAGATATGGATCTGTCTTCTGGGAAGGATCTGACACACAGACCCCTGTGTGTGTTGCCAATATGCAGTAGTATCTGCCGATCCCGTCTGTTTCCCATGAGAAGGGAAACTGTGTAGATGGGATAGTCAGAGGGTTTCGGAGTGACGTCCGTAGCCATGTCTATGGGGAACTAATGAGGTAAGATGTTCATATGCTGTCCCGGAGAGGGAAAAACAAGATTTTAGAGTCTGTTAGGAAACTGGGTTAAACAAAGTGCAAAAAGCCCCTTTACTCTGGACCCTCTTGGAGGTTTTCCTGTGCTGATGTTCACTGGGACCCTTTTCTTCATGGAAATGCAGTCACATGGAACACACTTTGGAAAATGCTCCTCTGGTCAGTCAACTCATTCATTTAAATTAGTGCCAACACTAGATTGCTGCCTTTGTTTTTAAGAAAAATTGGAATTAGTTTTAATAAGTAACTTCATAAATGGAGATTCTGTCTGGCCTGCTAGAATGAAGATAAAATCCCTTCATAATTAATAGCAATGACCACAGCCATTGGGCACAAATGTTTTTTATAAAGTACTTTCTCGGATGGGGCGCCTGGGTGGCTCAGTTGGTTAGGTGTCTAGCTTCAACTCAGGTCATGATATCACGGTTTGTGAGTTCAAGCCCCACGTTGGGCTCTGTGCTGACAGCTCAGAGCCTGGAGCCTGCTTCACATTCTCTGTCCTCCTCTCTCTCTGTCCTCCCCTACTCACACTCTGTCTTTCTCTCTCTCAAAAATAAATAAACATTGAAAAAAAATTTTTAAGTATTTTCTCAGGTTAAATGTTGATCCTGTGATATTATTTATGCCTAAAGTTTGTATTATGAAACCTCTCTTTCTAGAAGATGCTTTATACATCTCTTTCCTAGTTTTGAAGAATAATTTATTTTTTTTCTTTTTTAATTTACATCCAAATTAGCATATAGTGCAACAATGATTTCAGGAGTAGATTCCTTAATGCCACTTACCCATTTAGCTCATCCCCCTTCCCACAACCCCTCCAGTAACCCTCTGTTTGTTTTCCATATTTGAGAGTCTCTTATGTTTTGTCCCCCTCCCTGTTTTTATATTATTTTTGCTTCCCTTCCCTTATGTTCATCTGTTTTGTATCTTAAAGTCCTCATATGAGTGAAGTCATATGATATTTGTCTTTCTCTGACTGACTTATTTTGTTTAGCATAATACCCTCCAGTTCCATCCACGTAGTTGCAAATGGCAAGATTTCATTCTTTTGATTGTCGAGTAATACTCCATTGTATATATATACCACATCTTCTTTAACCATTCATCCATCGATGGACATGTGGGCTCTTTCCATACTTGGCTATCATTGATAGTGCTGCTATAAACATGGGGGTGCATGTGCCCCTTCGAAACAGCACACCTGTATCCCTTGGATAAATACCTAGTAGTGCAATTGCTGGGTCATAGGTTAGTTCTATTTTTAAGTTTTTGAGGAACCTCCATACTGTTTTCCAGAGTGGCTGCACCAGCTTGCATTCCCACCAACAATGCAAAAGAGATCCTCTCTCTCCACATCCTCACCAACACCTGTTGTTGTTAATGTTAGCCATTCTGACAGGTATAAGGTGGTATCTCATTGTGGTCTTGATTTGTATTTCCCTGATGATGAGTGATGTTGAGCATTTTTTCATGTGTCGGTTGGCCATCTGGATGTCCTTTTTGGAGAAGTGTCTATTCATGTCTTTTGCCCATTTCTTTATTGGATTATTTGTTTTTTGGGTGTTGAGTTTGGTGAGTTCTTTGTAGATTTTTTATACTAATCCTTTATCTGATATGTCATTTGAAAATATCTTCTCCCATTCTGTCAGTTGCCTTTTAGTTTTGCTGATTGTTTCCTTCATTGTGCAGAAGCTTTTTATTTTGATGAGATCCCAATAGTTCATTTTTGCTTTTGTTTCCCTTGCCTCCAGAGCTGTGTTGAGTAAGAAGTTGCAGTTGATGAATAATTTCTAATAATAGATAATTCATAAATTTCCAAATGAATTTAACCTTGACATAATTGTTTTATCTGGTCAAGATCTCAGGAAACTTTTATCTAAAGAATATAGTGAGTCTCAAGTATACCAAATATATATATTTTTTCATATTCTCATCTCTTTGGATGGTCCCATCTGGTTTTAGCCAGCAAGACCCTGCCTGGTTTAAGTTGTTTTAAAAGGCTCTTGTTACACATAGTTCTTCTTCTTGTTTTCCTGCCACTGTTGTCTTGTTTTAATTTCTTTTAAAAACACTGCTTAATTTGGGGGTGGGGACAGGAAAGGTCCTGAGAAATACTGGGATTAATTAATTAAAATACATAAAACTTTGACTCAGAGCCTTTTAAATTGAAAAAGTAGTTTAGTAACAATATCTCCCAACTTCTTTTAGAGATTAGGAGGCTCAGGACAGAGGGTGTGACTTACCTTAGATGATCCTTCAGGTTCCGACAGCACAGAGACCAGACTCCTGAGATTTTCATCTGTCTGAATAGGAGGCTCCTCTGTTCATCCTGACAAGAGATGACAGATGGTCTAAAATAAGCGGGGATCGGGAGGGAGACCCTTGAAGTCTATGGCCTGGTCCCTGTCCTTAAAGATCTGGCTTCTTAATTGAAGAGATAAGACCACAGTTGCAGAATGAAAGTGGAAGTTGACAAAGTAGGGCCTTGAGACCTCTTTTTGTATGGCTTTGAGCTAGGAATGATTTTTTACATCTTTAGAGGTTGCTTAAAAAAAGAAAAAGAGGAATCGAGACCCAGCCATAAGGGACCTAAGATGCCCTCCTCCCCTTTAGAAAAAGAGCATTAGAATAGTAATGCTTGCAGGGCAGAATTAGGATCTTTGTGGCTGCTGTAGGAGGTCGTTGTAAGAAAGGCAAAGTCCTTTTTGACTGTCTCTCCTCTCCTACCCATACCTCCGTTCTACCGGCATTCCTCAGGGTACCTGCAAGCATTGCCCAGCTCTGCTGCTGTCCTAGAGCTAACCCTTTTTGTATTCACTAGGGTATGTTTTGGGCTGCTGCATCAAGTGTTCTAAGGTCCATTGTCTGAAACACTAGGGACACGTTATCTGTAGCAGTCTGCAACATGCAGTACCGTCTCAGTGCGGCTCGGTGCCATGCGGGTTCATGCTCCTTCTAGGTGGTGGCCGTGCCATCCCTCCAGTCTGACCAGGACAAGGGACTGACTGTCTTCTAAGTTGCAAGACGACCTGGAACTTGCACACCTCACGTATATTCACATTCTGTTCACATCCTGTTGGCCACACACAGCTGCAAGGGACTCTGGGAAATGGAGCTGGGTCGACACTTGCCAAGTGAAACTACTATTGAAAAAGAAGAGGTGACACAACTAGCATTCTGGCGTGGTCTGGAGCCCAGTCACCTCAGCTTCCCGAGCCCGTGACCTGTTGCTTCCTAAGCCAGGTATTAAGCTGCTGTGTCTCAGCTCCAAACCCACCCGTTGCAGGTGGCTCAGCTTTCTGAGGCCGAGATTCTGCAGAATTTGTCTGTGCTTGTTTGGTTTGCTGCCTGTTAGGCTCTGACTAGAAGACTGCAAGGCTGGAGGAGGAAGAGACTTGCTCCTTGCTTCGCTTCCTGTGAGCATCACCCTAGAAAAGCTGCTTCACCCCATTGCATCAGTTCAAACTCCACTTCGAGGTGTTCCCAACATTCGCAGAAATGCGGAACGAGCTTCATCATGCCCCTTCTTCAGAGCCCCCAGCACAGCTGGCTGCCGTGCCTCTTTAAAGGTCTGGGCCCCTGGGCCTCGGGGCCCCTCCTTCAAGCCTGGAGATGCCGGCACGGCCAGGCAACACTTCCTCAGTGTTCTCCTCCGTGGGGCCCCTCCAGGCTTCTGGCTTTTAATAATTCCAACCTCTGTGCTTTGTTCCTTCAACCCTACAGGTCACCGCCTCTCCATCCCCCTTTGCGATGTTGCCTCCACGGTAACCTCTTTCTGTTTCCTTTTTGCATTTTTATTACCTGCATACAGTTCTTTGTATGATATTTTCTTTGTTCAGATATCTGGGGTGGTTTCTGTCTCCAGGCTACACCCTCCCTTGTGGACCCTTGAGTTAGCAACTGGCCAAAGGAGGCAGCCACTTCCACACGGTACAGAGGGCACTTCTGCGGGGAGGGCATTCGAGAAGCTTTTGTGAGCAAGCGAGTGAGCGTGAATGTTCATTCTGTTCAGCTGCATCACGCGGTGGGTGCAGCTCGTGCCAAGGAAACTTCCCTTCTAAATTGGTGGCAGTTGCCAGTGACAAAGGGTGGTTCTGTTTTAGGTGACAGGGATTCAGAAATAGTGGGCCCCTTGGTTTTTTTTTGAGTTACTCCAAAAGTTACCTCTATTTCCCCTTTGTCGTTGTTTCCTTCCCTAGGCGTAATTGTAGGGTCTCCACATAAAGGATGGAGAGCTTCCTAATGGGACATCTAGGCAGAGGGTTCTCTGAGCCAGACTGTAATGAAAGATTGATGGAATTTCCAGATGTGCTGATGAAAGTTTAATCTAGGGTGTGTGCTGTCTTGCCTCAGGGAGAAAAGTCTTCAGGGAGAGCGATAATTCTCTCCCTGCGCCACAGTATTGTCTTGACCTCTAGAGTTAATTTCTTTTTCATACAGCCCCATGATAAGCGGAGGCATCAGGATTTACTTGACCATCTTGCTGGCTTACACTGTAGTTATATTTTATCTCTTTACAAGTGGCTTCCTTGCCTTCTATTAATCATGCTGGGACACTTGCTAATACTTGCAGCTTCGAATCACCTTTAAGAAAAGACATTGTAAATGATGGTCCAAGGAACAAGCCCCTCAAGGAGTGTGCGAGGGCATTTCCAAGCAGATCGTTCATGGTGGTGCCGTCCCTGTTGATGACTGTGTGAAAACAAGGGTTTCTTCTCAGGAACGTGTCGTCCGTTTTTCTAACTGGCTCGGTGCATAATCCAGCATTTCTCATAAGCGTGAGAAGCCCAGCAGAGCGAGGGCTTGAGGTTGTCGTGTCAAGAGAGAGCGGAAAATTCTGGTGATGGTCCCTAAACAACTTTCATCTCACACTTGCCCTGAGTCCCAAGCCAGATGAGGAATGGGCCTTTCTGGTCGCAGCGTGAAGGTGATCCATCATGCTTGGCTTCAGAAATTCTCTGTGTCAGTCCTCAAAGCACCACGATCTTTTTGGAATACTTGGACCATTCCGAGAACAGAAGGAAGAGTAATTTTAGTGGAGAAATAGCCTAACAACCCACTTAAACATGGATTAGTGTCTTTTTTTTTTTTTTAAACAAAGTTGTTGTTGTTGTTTTTTAAGTGTATTTATTTCAGAGAAAGAGAGCACAAGTGGAAGAAGGATAGGGAGAGAGGGAGAGAGAGAGAATCCCAAGCAGGCTCTGCACTGTCAACATAGAGCCTGATGCAGGGCTAGAAACCCATGAACCATGCGATCATGACCTGAGCTGAAACCAAGAGTCGGATGCTTAGCCGACTGAACCACCCAGGCACCCCAGAGTAGTGCTTTAGAGAGCAGAAAAGATTGTAACTGTTATAACCCAGAGCCTAGCTTGGTTACTAGCATGTTGCATATGCTCCATAATGACTAGGTGGTTGATGAATTTGTAAAAGCCTACTATTATTGCAGATGAATGGGTAGCCACTGCTTTTCATGCACAGATTATCATTTTGAACCCTTTTGCTCAGATGTAATCATCAGAGATTTTTGACTTCATGGCAAATCCAATGATTGAGAACATAGCGTGGCTCCTTTGATCTATTACTAGTCACAGAACACTTCTGGCACCAATTGTGTGGGTTTTTCACACCAAGGAGTTCTCAAGTTCACTGCAGATACTAATTCTGGGTGTCCCACAATTTAATTCAACTCTGACACTAACTACCTGGAGTTAGTACAGACCCCCCACCCCCTCCAGGTTAAGGGCTGAGCCCTTAAGCTCTCCAGACTGCCCCGACTTCAGACACCAGTCACAAATCCAGGGCCCGGGTGTTACTCTCTCATGTTCCTGACCGGTCTACAATTCAGAGGTCCCCACAACCCCTCCTCAGGTTTGATAATTTGCTAGAATGGCTCACAGAACTCAGGGAAACACTTCATGTACTATAACCAGTCTATTATGAAAGCTGTAAATGAACAGCCAGATGAAGAGGTATATAGGGTAAGGTCCAGAAGGGTGGTGAACACAGGACTTTGACCTTCTGTCCCTGGGGAGTTTGGGACACATGACCCTCCTGGCATCTGGATGCGTTAACCAACCCAGGTGCTGCCTAAACCCTGTTGTTTCGGGTTTTTTATGGAAACTTCATTATGTAGGTATCGTAGATGAAATCACTGGCCATTGGTGATTAACTCAATCTCCAGTCCTCTCCTCTCCCTGGAGTTGGGAGTGGGGCTGAAAGTTCCGCCCTTTAATCATACCTTAGTCTTTCTGGTGACCAGCCCCCATCCTGAAGGTGTCTGCGGGGAGGGAAAAGGTAGCCCATAACAGTAGCATAGAAAGCCATGCACCATGGAGATTAGGAAGGTTTTAAAAGTTCTCATGTCAGGAACCAGGGACTCAGTCCAAGTATTAGAACAAAAGCTGCTCCTGTCATTCAGGAAACCACAAGGGTTTTAGGAGTTTTGTACCAGGAACTGGGACTGAATTTTTTGGTCGTCGTCTTCCTATTACAATATCACAGTAGCACAGTCAGTTGCCGAGAAGAATTAGAGAACATCAGGTGGGACTCAAGAGTTCTCACCTCGTGCAGTACAGTCGAGTGTTTGAGAGCGACAGTAGGTCAAGAGAAGCAGTACTGGAGTAGGAATCCCACCACTTGCCATTTAAACATGGGTCTTCCTGTGCACTGATGTTGGGGGCTCTTGGTGTCCCCGACTGTCCACCTGCAGTGCAGATCATTGTCAGGATGGCAGGGCTTCATAGACATGTCATGCATTGTCCCCGGTAGTACTGTTTTTATTAAGATAGTAGTATTTCCTTAAAAGACTGCCCTGGGTCAACTGTAACCTATTCTACAAAATTCAGGAGAAATTTAATCACATGGGAAATTGTCATCGCTTTGTTTTTAAATATCTAAAATTTGTCCCTTGTTGGTTCCCTGTGAGTCTTGACTGATGAGCTGATACTTCCTCAAAGGCTACCGTTGATGTTTAGACACTCCCTCCAGTGACTTTATGTTCTTCTAGCTCTTGTTTTAAGCCAGACTTGGTGTTTTAATATCAAGGCTGTGAATTAAATCCTGGAAATAACTTGCATTTGGTAGAGTTATTTGTTAGTAGAGAAAAGTGAGAATGGGTGAAAATTGTCCTGTAACAAGTTTTCAGTCCAGTCTCTTGGGTTCAGATACTTCTTACCGCTGTCATATACACCAGCCAGCATGAGCTGTACCAGCTTCTCCCTGGGGCCCAGGTGCTGCTCTCCTCCTGCTCACCAGCCTCTCTCTTTAGTCACCCTGCTCTCCCTCTTACAGCCCACAGCCTGGGTGCAGGCACCTGTCCCGTGTCTTTTTTATTAGAACTTCAGCTGGAAATTCTTTCCCTCTAGGCTGGTTCCCAGAGTACCCCGAGGACCTGCTCTTTAGAAAAGAGAAGAGAAAAGGGAATCAAAAATGGGATAAAACTTCAGGCCCTGAAGCAAGGACCCAGTTTCTCAGGGTAAAAACGTCCATGGGGCAGAATCAGGCTGGGAAGGACATGGCGGCCAGAGAGTGGAAATCCTAAATCAGACTTTAGGCCGGATGTAAATAAGTGAGCCACATAGTTGGTTCAGAACAGAAAGGCTCAATCTCTCTAAACGCAGGAATAATCGTTTCGACTATAAATAAAAGAACACAGAATGGGTGACAGACTGGATCTCGCACCATGCACGTATCTGGAGAAGCTGGGTGGCAGAGAGAGGGAATAAGAAAAATAATAAAACCTAGAAAATTTTGTCATTTGGTCTGATATTTTACATTGAAAACATGTCAAAGGGAAAGAAATGTTTGAAAGTCCCCGGGGTGGGTAGGTTGGGGGAGGGGTGCACAATTATAGGCTCTAAGGAAAGTGGGGTTGGTGGGGAGAGCCGAGGACAGGGCTTACGGACCTGGCAAACAGACCAGTCGAGGGACGGGGAGGAAGGCAACCATGAGTAGAAAGCAGCTGGACCTGGGCTGCCTTTCTCCGTGAGGGAGATTACTTCTCTGGGCCTGGTGCCTCCTGCCTCTGGTTGCGTCTCTAGGCCTAGTCACCACCCCGTGTTACCAAGTCTGAATGGCTCCAGCTGCACTGGCAAGGGCTCGTTGTTTCTGCACAGAGCTCTCTGGCCTGTTGGAGATCGTTCTTCAGCAGAGCTCCTGGGCCCTTGCTCTGTACCCTGAGCTGTGCAGCCCGGGAGGGAGCAGGTCATGCTGGAGTTGAGAGCCCCTTTGTTACTGGAAAATCATTCATGGCTCCCAAGTCTTGATCTCGTAATCCTTTCCTGCCACTCCCCTGTGGGAGAACCCCTACCTGCAGATTTGTTGGAGACAAAGCCAGAAAAATTTAAGTCTCCATCTTAAGCTCAGCAGAACCAAACCTTTCTATGTGGGCACTGAAACCAGGTCTGGCCCAGGAGATGAACTAAGTAGGGAATGACAGTGAGGGATACGTTTTGCAGGAATTTTACATAGAGCACCAGCAGAGGTAGGGATACCACTTTTTAAAAAGCATTATCCCCTCTTTGATTACCAAACCTGTGAAATAGGTATTTAGTTCAGATCAAAAGTATCCCCTCCCCTCTGGCTCTGGCCCCTCAGCAGCCCTCCTGCCCTGTCCTCCTTTGGACATAACTGGAATGGGAATAGAGATAAGAATAAGAGGGCACAAGTCGCTCCAAAATCCATAAATAGGTGTCTAAACTCGAAAAATTCAGCAGTCCATTTCACATCCCTTTGAAAGAAGCTTCTCTCCTAATTGCATACGTACCACAAGGTCATAGGTAGTGTGGTGGCCCCTAGTTAGCTAACCTAGGGCTGGGTCACCCTTGCTGTTGGTTTAATCACAGCTGCTGCTGAAATGCCAAAACAAATCTGTGGTCAGAACTGAGAATGTCAGCCTCACCCCTGACCCCATTTTCAAAGTTATTCATACTCCTGTTTTGTAGCTTCATGCATTCATTCACTTGTTTCCATGCGTGCATTCATTCACTCAACTCCTGCAAGTCCACTGTGGTTATGACTCTGCCATCAGCTGCACGAATAAACAACGTGGGGTCCTCTTACCTTCCCCACCTGCAGGGAGTAGTGAAGCCCTAATGATTCTATCTCCTTAGTACTTAGATCCAAGTATAATTTTCAGAAAGTTAAAAAAAAAAGGCTCTCATGTGCAGTACATAGTAACTGAAGCTGGAAACAATTCAAATATCTAGCAGCAGGTGAAAAGATAAATTGTGGTATATCCATACAATGAGTATCCACTCAGCAGTAAAAAAGAATCAACTACTGTACGCATAACTACATGGTTGAATCTCAGAATGATTGTGCTGAGTGAAAGAAGCCAGACCGCGCCCCCCCCCCCCGCCAACACACACACACACACACACATACACACACACACACACACACACACAGTATATGTTGTATGATTTCATTTATATAAAATTCTATAAAATGCAAGGTCAGCTCATCTACAGTGACAGACAGCAGGTCGGCAGTTACCTGGAGAGGGGTAGAAGGCAGGGGTTATAAAGAGGCAAGAGGAATCTTTGGGAGTTCTAGATACATTCACTGTCTTGATTATGGTGATAGTTTCACAAGTGTATATCTGTGTCAGAATTTATCAAATTATTTATTTCAAATATATGCAGTTTATTGTATGTCATTTATACCTTAATAAGGCTATTTTTTAAAATATATTCTTTTTTTTTTAACGTTTATTTATTTTTGAGACAGAGAGAGACAGAGCATGAACGGCGGGGGGGGGGGGGGTCAGAGAGAGAGGGAGACACAGAATCTGAAACAGGCTCCAGGCTCTGAGTGGTCAGCACAGAGCCCGACGCGGGGCTTGAACTCACGGACCGTGAGATCATGACCTGAGCCGAAGTCGGACGCTTAACCGACTGAGCCACCCAGGCGCCCCAAGGCTATTTTGAATATAATTTTAAAAATATATAGTGAGCAACAGGTCAAAGATTTATTTAGCTCAGGACTGAGGGAACCCGCAGGACGCCAAAGCCAGTTCAAAGGAATATACGAAATGTTGAGAATCTGCGGAACAGCTGATTAAGCCATCAGAAAGCACAGGAGCTTTCAAGAATCACAAAAGGGCACCTGGGTGGCTTAGTTGGTTAAGCGTCCAATTTGGGCTCAGGTCATGATCTCACAACTCAAGAGTTCAAGCCCCGCATCCAGCTCTGTACTGACAGCCCAGAGCCTGGAGCCTGCTTTGGATTCTGTGTCTCCCTCTCTCTCTGCCTCTCCCCCGCTCACGCTCTGTCTCTCTCTCAAAAAATTGAAATGAAAACATTGAAAGAAAGAAAGAAAGCCTCTTCATGAAACCTTTATGTTTCCTTCTGTTGAAGCAGCCATTCCCTCTTCTGGGTTCCCAGTCAGAACCTATGGAGACTTACACCCCAGCACCTCTGAAGGAAGCTTTATTTAACTTGCTGATTACATGTGTATTTACCCACAGGAAAATAAATTTTGTAAGGACAGTTGTTAGATTAACTAAGCAAATAATTGTTATGTGAATAATTATTTAAAATTATTTTGTGAACCCCTACATTTTTTAGTCACCAATTTTCTGCACATTGATTTTTAAACTATTTGCTGTAACCCATAAGAAATGTAATTTGTGGCATGACCTAATTCCCCCATCTTCTTAAAGTCTTTCACATTTAACTAACCAAAGCTTCAACACGACAACGCTTATCTTCCCTATATGTTCTGTTCTTGGATTTTTTCCTTTGCTACCTCTATTTATTTAACTTTTTTTGTTTATTTTTTTTTTTTACACTTATTTAGTTTTGAGAGACAGAGTGAGACAGAGCATGAGCATGGGAAGGGCAGAGAGAGAAGGAGACACAGAATCTGAAGCAGGCTCCAGGCTCTGAGCAGGCGTTCAGCACAGAGCCTGATGTGGGCCTTGAACCCACGAACCGGGAGATCATGACCTGAGCCAAACTCGGACACTTAATCGACTGAGCCACCCAGGTTCCCCTATTTATTTAACTTTTAAAATGCTGTTTGTGACCACTAGCTGATCATAATTAGAATAACACTGATCTTGGTTAACTTTTCCAAAAAAATATTTGAACTGAACAATACTCTACCAGCTTAATAACTGCTGTTTAATTTTTAAAAGATCCCATGGACAGATCATTTTGAGAAATAATATATGCAATGTCCTGCTCTCAGAGAGAGGCCTGAATACACAGCTTAGCTGTTGAAGGCTATCTTGAACTTAATACTTTGTGAGCATAAAACACATTATTTGCTTCATATCAGTGAACTTTGGCGGAGGATCAACATGTTTGGGGCTCACCAGGTTAGAAAACACTGAGGTACCCTGATGTAGGGATTCTAAATGATAACTCTATATCAGTTATAACAAAGCTGTATTTGCTTAGCATGCCACCTCCCATGACCTCACTGAAAAGTTATATATATTTTTTGTGAAGTGTATTTATTTATTTTGAGAGAGAGAGAGAGAGAGAGAGAGCGAGCATGCATGCTAGGGAGAGGGAGAGAGAAAGAATCCTGAGCAGGCTCCATGTTGTCAACACAGAGCCTGAAGCAGGGCTCAAACCCACAAACCATGAGATGATGACGTAAGCCAAAACCAAGAGTCAGACACTTAACTGACTGAGCCACCCAGGTGCCCTGAAAATTTATATTCTTATGAGTGTAGCTTTCTTTGCAGTCAGTGAATATGGTGTCTTTTAAAGAATTTGGTTAATGGGGGCACCTCGTTGGCTCAGCCAGTTAAGCATCTAACTCTTGACTGCAGCTTGGGTCATGAACTCCCAGTTCATGTGTTCAAGCCCCACATCAGGCTCTGCGCTGACAGAGGAAAGTCTGCTTGGGATATTCTCTCTCTCTCTCTCTCTCTCTCTCTCTCTCCACCTCTCTCTCTCTCAAAATAAATAAATAAACTTAAAAAAATAAAAAGAATTTGGTTAATGGTGAAAATTGCATTATTTGTCATGTTTCCTTTTTTGCCAGAAAGTTTCAAGTTAAATTAATTATTTTTTTTAATATGAAATGTATTGTCAAATTGGTTTCCATACAACACCCAGTGCTCATCCCAACAGGTGCCTTCCTCAATGCCCATCACCCACTTTCCCCTCCCTCCTACCTCCCATCAACCCTCAGTTTATTCTCAGTTTAAGTTAAATTAAATTCTTAACCTCAGTAATAGACTGAGCCATATGACTGCTGGGTTTTTTTGAATGAGAAATGGTTGAATGTGGTTCAAATTAATATTTAACTTAATTGATTTACAGAATTACTTCTTCCATTTGGTTTTAAATTTCATTTTTCTAACTTAAGAACCTGATAGAATGCTTGCCTTTTATTTGTAAACCACTTAACAGAAGCACATGGGATATAAATTTTAATAATCACAGAGTCCAGTCTTAATGCTCCATTAACCAAGAGGGTGTTTAAAATACAGATATTTTCCCCTGGTTTCCCAAGTTTTCAGTAATTGGCAAATGGTATGCATTCTGTAACAGGAGTATTTTGAGGGTATTTTTCCCTCTGTAAAATCCCAGAACAGCTTAAAGAATGACAAAGTTAAAAATGTATGTCTACAGTTAATTAATATTTATTGACCACTCCAAATGACATCTGTGGCTTTCTTCATGAATTAGAGAATAATAGTATCACGGAAACCACCTCAGCCCTCACGGTACTTGCTTGCCAGACTCCGTTTGCTTACCACCAGGGATCCCATTACAAAGATAAGCGGCGATTACTAAAAGTATTGCATCTAATGGATGGTGTAGAATTTCTTAATATATTTTCCCCACACATTCGGGGGCCTAGCAGTGATTGTGCCCCTTTCTTGCCTAAAGGAAATGTCTTGGTTTATCTCCATATAGCTCCTAGCTAAAGAGTTGCTTTGTCTTTTTTACTCACATAAGAGAAGCTATGGAGGATATTTATTAAGGAAGATATAACCTAATCCTATTCATTAAATTCACTAAGTCAAGGGTTGAAAATAAAAAGGAGGGAAAATTTTTTTTTTAAAGATCAGGTTTTAGTACATCTGTGCTGTAGAAATTAGAATGATTCTTTTTTTAAAAAAATGGTATATATCTTAAGTCTTTGAATCTTCGATCGCTTTTAATCATAATGTTGTTAATCATTCTTTTAGGCCTTGAAATCATGATATTAAAACAGATGATACCAAGGAAGTGTATTAATCAGGACAGGAGGAGAATGGAAATGGCTGTCATCATCCAGAAGGCACACCATCTTTTTTTTTTTAAGCTTTACAATGATAACTTAAGCATAATTGTACCTTTATATTTTTAGGTGATCTGTGTTGGCCTTCTTCATGCCCAAGGCCACATCATCCTCATTCCTACCTTGAAGTGTCAAGCTGTGGGGTTTCTTTCCTCCCTCCTTCCTCTGTTATGTGGTCCCATCTACCTCTCTGGGGATTTATTAGACACCCATTTATTATATCCCCACTATGCGCCAGCCACTGTGGTTGGTGCCAAGGATGTAGTTACGAATAAGCTTCATGGTCGCTATCCTCATAGGGTTGTATTAAGTAGAATAGTAAGTAATTATATGAGTCCTTGAGACCCATGAGTCACTTTGTAATATACCTGTCAAGTATTATATGACATTGCTGGCCCTATGGCTTAGCCTGGGTTCCGTCTGTATTGTTAGCCTTTCTGTCACCCTTTGTATCAGTCAGCACTGTCTAGTTTATGCTGCAACCAAAGGGCTCAGTGGCTTAAATAACTCTCATTCTGCTAAATGTCCATGGCAGATTGACTGGAGGCACTGCTTTTTATAGTTGTTGCCCTCATGCTGTGTCTAAGGCTGATGATACAGACACTAACTAGACTAGACTATTGCCAGCCATGGTCTCAAGAAAAAAAGATGCACTGACTCTTAAAAGGTCTGCCTGGAAACAACGTCTTGCTCACATTTCATTGACCAAAGCAAGTTACGTGACCGAGCCTGACTTCAGGGGGTGGGGAAATACACTCCTGCCCTAAGAAGGGGACCAGGTATTCACACCACTACAGTGCTCCATAATCTCTTTTATCTCTGTAGTCACGTAGATATTATTGGCACCGAATCTTTTCAACCTTGTGCTGTTACTTAATGTTGTGGGTGTGTATGTCTCCCCAGGAAGATGATAAATCCGGCCAGTTCTGGTGCCTTACACTTCCTTGTGTGTGACTCAACATGATACTCTCCTTGTACGAGGTGCTTAAGAATGCTTTTAATTGTATGAAGAAGAGAATGAAGGGGGAGTAATCAAGACTCTTTCCATGTTTTAATACAACGCTTTATAGTTTACTGAGGGTCTGTGTACACTATCTCCTTGAATCTTTTCAGAGACTGAAGGACATATCACGATGGCTTTTACAGATCAGGAAAATGAGACGTAGAACTTCCACATGACTTGCTTAGTGTTGCACTCCCAAAAAAGCGATTGAGCTGTGTCTGAAACCGTGAATCCTAAACTCTGGACCAGTGCTTTTTCCTACTCCTTTTAGCCATTAATGCAGACATACCAGCTGTTTCTCGTGTTGAGGATCACACGGGACGGGGGAAGGAAGCTTTAGAAAAAGAGTTGAAGGCCCCTGACCAGGATGGGGTATATCTCTTGGTATTTGGATGCCAGCCAGGCTGAGGCACGCACAGCGGCAACTCTCAGCTTGTACCCAGCGGGGCAGTGTATTCGTTTCCTGTGGCTGTCATGACATATTGCCACAAACTTGCTGGCTTGCAACAGAACTGAATTCTCTCACAGCCTGGAGGCCGGAAGTCTAACATTCGTTTCAGTGGGCAAAATCAAGGTGTTAGCAAGACTGTACTCCCTCCGGAGACCCTGGGAAGAATCCGCTCCCAGCATCTTCCAGTTTCTGGTTGCTCCTGGCCGTTCTTTGGCTGTGGCCATTCCCCTAGTCCCTGCGTCCTCTTCACATAACGTCCTCTTCTGTGTGTGTGATCTCTCTGCCTCTCCCTCATGGGGACATTTACTGTTGGACTTAGAGCCCACCCAGATAATCTAGGATAATATCCCCATCTCAGAATCTTCAACTTAATCATATCTGCAAAGACCTTTTTTCCCCTGTAAGGTAGTATTTACAGGTTCCAGGGAGTAGGACCTGATACTCTGGGGACCATTTCTCAACCTACCACAGTTGAGACTCTGCTACTGGAGCTCTCTTCTCCCCTGCTCTGCTCCTCCATTCTCCTTCCTCAGCTCTCCCCTCCTCTGGGTGGTCCAGATGATGATATCTTGGAAAGACCTTTTGAGTTCAGCACACCCCAGCAGATCCTGGATCTGCCTCTTCTTGGCTTTGTGACTCTGGGCAAGTTACTCACTCTGAGCCTTGGTGTCCTCCTGTGTAGAGATGGGGGCTTTAGAACCTACATGCAGCTCGAGTGAGATAGTACAGGAGAGCAGGCCTGCCATGGGCACCTGGCAGAGAACCACCACCCCCACCCCCGCTGTCCCTCACTCGAGCCCCGCCTCCTGTGCACCTACAATGTGGGGCGAAGTGGGCTGGAGGCCGAGAGTGCTGCCCGTTGAGATTCGTAGAGCACTTCCTCCCATTTATTTTTCACAGTGAAGTTAAAAATACACGATGTTTATTAAATAATTAATCATCCTTTCCTAGAAGGGTTATTTCATTTCATGGGTGAGCAGTTTATTGCCAGAGAACTATGTCTTTCTCCGAAATGATGTATAACATGCTTTGGTGTCTACGTTTTTAGACACTAGAATGTTTTCTCTCCCTGCCATTTAAGCTTGAAGGTGGTGTGGTGCATATTCATTTGTACTTTGTTCGTTTTAAGAGACACACAGGTGCATAGTGGAGTGACCTCATATTCTTCCATTTCTAAAGTAGTATCCGGAAGCCGACGTGCCAATGCACGTGAGTTCCAGTAAGTTTTAGCATTTACTAAGTATTTAGTGATAAATACCACAGGCAATAAGCCTTCACAGCATTAAGCCTATGAAGAAAAATAAGCAGTTGTATAACTGGCAAGGAAACTAATACAGTGGTGTAAGCCAAGAAATACCAAAGCCATTTTTTTTCCCTCAAAAGCCTTTGTGGTTTCATATACGTTCCTTGTCTACAATCTAAAATTCTGCCCTATTTTGTTTATAAGGCAGTCTCTTCAGACATTTGCCTTATTTTTAGGAAATGTTTATCCTATTACCAGAATAGTAAATAGAGGTTACTCACCATCTTTTTTTTTTTTTAAGTTTATTTATTTCTGAGAGAGTGAGGGAGAGAGAATCCCAAGCACGCTTTGCACTGTCAGTGCAGAGCCTGATATGGAGCTCAAACTCAATGAACCGTGAGATGGTAACCTGAGCCAAAACCAAGAGTCACCCAGGCACCCCACGCCATCTTTGACCTAATGACGTTAGAGACCTGAATTGCTAGTGTGAGAAGGGCCGGGAGACCACAACCGGCTTGCTGAGGAGTCTGTCATCCGCTGGTCAACACCTGCCATGGACGTGGGGCAGGCGGGCACAGATTGGCCCGAGTCCTTGTGTAACTAACTTTGCAGCAGAATCAAACCTATAAATATGGAGGACAAACTAATGGCTGCCAGAGGAAGCGGGAGGGTTGAAGGAGAGTGTGAGAGGCCCGCTTTCCATTGTGGAATGAGTAAGTCCCGGGGATAAAAGGTAGGGCACAGGGAATATAGTCAGTGGTACTGTACCGGCACTTTGTGGGGACAGATGGCACGTGTGGTGAGCATAACAAAATGTATAAACTTTTTGAATCACTATCCTGTACACCTGAAAGTAATGTAACACTGGGTGTCAACTATATTCAGATTAAAAAAAAAATAAAAACAAAAACAAAACAACAACCAGTAACCTATATACAGGAGAAGTAAAAACTTGGAGGAAAAGGCTCGAATGGTGGCTATTCTCCATACCTACCATCATCTCCGAAATTTAGTAGTTTACTGATAAATACCTAATGAGGGAAAAAAGAAAGGAGAGAATTGTCCGCCTGGAAAACTGACCATGGCTGCAAAGGGAGAACTTGTTTTGAGGACCTGACTGTGAATCAGAAGGGCTGAATTTGTAGCGGCTCCCGGCACAGAGCGGTATGCAGTGTTCAGAACGAGCAAGAACACCCAGGACGTTTAGTTTGTGGATAAACAGCCTAAATGCAGTGTTCGAATATTAAGTGTTTAAAGCATTTGCACTGTCTAACAACAGACACACAGCACTTGCGACAATGGGGCCTTTTGTTTTTGTTTGCCACACCTCTGGAAGAAATCAAATGGGTTTTCCAGATTTGAATCGCAGCCCTGCCTGCCACTTACTATGTATGTGTTCTTGGGCAAGTTACATCACCCTCTCTGTACCTCAGTTTCCTCATCAGGAACTAACATTGCTTACCTCCCAGGAGTGAGTGGGTTACTCTCGCTGAGAGCTGAGGACCGGCATCTGGCACATCCATAGTGAGTGCAGTTGTCTGGTTGAACCCCTGTTCCATCCTAGCCCTCCCCTGCTGGCCTTTGACCCCCTGCCCCACCCCCCACCAGGCTGTATTTCCAGGCTGTGCCTGGATTTGGCCACTGGGAGGCGCTGAAGGAGTGAAAAGCCAGCAAGGGTTCCTCTCCCCTCTCTGGGCCTCCTGGCTGTTGTCACTTCGTGGCTCCAGCCACCTGTCACCTGTTGGCTTTTCAACTCTTCCATTACTCAAATCACCAATTTTGTGAAACTCCCTGTTTGCACTGTTTATATAGCAGTTTTGTTTTCCTGGTTGTGCCCTGACTGATAAGGACTAGGCACCCATCTACCACCATTATTATTGTGATGGCCGTTGGTGCTGCTGTTGTGGTCTCATGGGAAACTGAAACTCAGGAGGTAAAGCGAATCAACCAGAATCCCACAGTTGGCATGTAACAGACCCCAGCATAAAACCTTTTTCATTAAATCTCTCCTCCCAAGGCTTTGGATGGGCTATGTTCAACTCTAATTCGTCTGAGTTTTCAGTGTTTTGCCAAGGGACTCACTCCCTTTCTGGATTCCCACCTATTGGAAGATATGTCTACTTGGACATGTGCTGAGGAAACAGCCATCCTAACTGCCATTGACTACTTTGCAGTCACAAACTATCAGGTCGGGACTGACCTCACCTCATGTGGTTCTACCACACTGGGGGTGTGGGTGTTAGTTAAAGACCATTGATTACAAGCAACAGAAAACAATTCGAGTGATCTTAAACAAAGGACAATTTGGTTGTCCTTTGGAACCCAGAGTCTGAAGTAATGTCAGGATGTACTCTTCTTGGCTTCATACTTTTCTCTGCTTCATATGGTAAAAAATAACGATTTCTTTTCTAACCAGTCTTAGAATGTAGTCTCTCAATTCCAAATTCCTGAGGGGAGAGACTCTCACCCGGCATAGACCAGTCACCCACCTTAGTCTAAATTAACTGGCCAGGTTCATTTCATGCAAGATGTCAACAAGGAACCTGCTGTTCCACATGGGTTTGGGTGGTGTGGTATTTCCCAGAAAGGGGGGCCAACACGGATAAGCGAACAAGTATCCACTGTAGAGCTCATTTCAAGATGTCAAACAGCTTGATCATCATGGGAATAGCAGTGGCCATATTTGTGCCAGATGCAATGCTAATTACATTATATCTGGGGGGTTTTGTTTGTTTTATTTTAATCCTTACAACAGGCCTTAGAAGACAGGTGTTATTTACCTTTTACAGATGAGGAAAGGCGAAAGGGAAAATTTTGCATTTGTATAATACAAAGCTCCACAAGCCAACCAAAACATTACAGGTCTTTGCTCCTAGTGGGAATTAAAATATATCAACTCAGAAGGGCAACACTGGTTAGCTCATGCTGACCAGAAGTTGTGAGTAGTGGCTAAGTATACCTTTGACAGAGAAAGGCAGTGTGGGTGCAAATCAAAGTCGTTTATTATTTGTATGAGAAATGCACTTTAAAATAAGACATCCTTGGTGGCTAAAAATAATAAAATGGTCCTTTGGTGGCTAAAAGGATCGATTTGGTCCAGCCCCCAGTCTTTGAAAATAAGGAATTTTATTTGAAGTAAGTAATTTAGGTTCTTTGTGAGAAGTTCCTTCAACTTCTAAGATGATTCAGAGTTCAGAACACTGATTCAGTCTGACTGTATCAGGAGTGTTTAAATATACATTTTCACTCACTCAATAAGTCATGAATTCATTTAATTGACATTGGTGCACTCAGAAATCGTCCAAGCAGACTTTGAGCTGTAAGCATTTGCTCCTCTCCTTCTGGTTAATCCTCACACATCTTACACGTCATGTTTTCCGAAACTTCTAAAAATGGGATTGCTTACCGTTGTAATTGGCCATTGGATTGTTGTGTTCCTAAAGACAAGTTATAAAACTTGCTTAAATGATGTAGTTTTCCCCCTCTTTTTCTCAAAATGTTTTCTACATGAGCAGAGAGTGTGGCATCTACAATCTAGAGGACCGGAGATGCTCCAACTTGAGCCGCGTCAGAATCCGCTGTCGGTGTTCAAAAAGCACGATGGTGGAGTCCCGTCCTCACAGTTTGTGATTCAGGATGTCTGGGGTAGAGCCTGAGAACTTGCATTCCTAACAAATCCCCAAGTGAGGCGAATTTTATCTGCGAGCCACCCTTTGAACACCCCTGCTCTAGACTGAAGACTGTAGAGTTTGCTGAGATTAAGCATGAATGCTTTCAGTCTTGCAACTTTATGAGGAATCAGTGGGGATGGCAGAATTGAATAATGAGTCTGTTTAGTCAGAAAGGGCCGCTTCTTACTAAGAGCTCTGTCTGGAATATATGAGCTTCCTTTCGTTGAGCGGGGAAGATAATTCACAGAGGATTTACTAGTATGATCATGAAGCTTCAAATTTAGAGCCCCTTTGCCTGAGTGGCTCATTCGATTAAGTGTCCGACTTCAGCTCAGGTCATGATCTCACTGTTTGTGGGTTCGAGCCCCGCGTCGGGCTCTGTGCTGACAGCTCAGAGCCTGGAGCCTGCTTCAGATTCTGTGTCTCCCTCTCTCTCTGCCCCTCCCCCACTGGTGCTCTGTCTCACTCTCTCAAAAATAAACGTTAAAAGAAATTTAAAAAAATTAGGGCCCCTTTTAAGATTTAGCAGTGAGTGCACCTGGTTTTTGTAAAATTTGCAAAAGGAAGGTACTTTTGTATTCCTTTTCATAAAGAGCCCCAGAAATTATCTGATCTCTAGCTTCCCTGAAACCCGAATCAACTGTCTGATCATTAACTAGTATAGTCAACTCATGTGTATGAAAGGGATACAGTTTGTAAGAAAGAGAAGCCTTTCAGCAGTCTGTAAGTGCCAGAAATTAGGATAAAAGAAAGACATCATCTCAGGACATGAGCCTCACGTGTGAACTTTGTGTGGCACTGAGTTTAAATGAATGAGCTCAGTGGGGCATTAAGGCAGATGAAAATCCAAGCTGATCTTAGCTGGCTCACTAAATGACCAGCTTGCTGTGTGTGCTGTGTGTTTTGTTTATTTTCTACGTATTTTATTTATTTATTTATCTATCTATTTATTTATTTTGTGACAAGAGCTGATTTGGAGAATGAATTGCGCTCAAGTTCTGGTCTCACCTCTTATAAACTCACTCTCTGAACCTCTTTACCTGTGAAAAGGAAATGGTAGTAATTGCCAACTTATTATAGCTCATGGGATAATGAAACGATAGATATGAACAGACATTTGTTGATGTTTGAAGATACAAAACTGTTCTTATGTGAAGACATAAAATGCTATGCAAATTAGTAGTTATACAAGTCTACACAAATAGTACACTAATGGTTCATATTAATTGGATGACCAAAAGGCCATTCTGCTAGATCAAGGGTCAGCAAATTTTTCTATAAAAGGAAAGACTGTAAATATTTTAGGGTTTATGGGTCATTCTGTCTCTGTCTTGACTACTCAACTCTGCCACCGTTAGATAAAAGCAGCCATAGACAAGACAGAAATGAATCACTGTGGCTGTGTTCCAGTAAAGCTTTATTTATGAAAACAAGCGTTGCTATGCTGGATAATATATCAAAATTCCTCTGAAATGCCATTGTCCTTCACAATTAGGAACTTCCTGCTGAACATGAAGATAAAACAGATACTAGCAGTTATAAATAATGTTTTAATGTAAACTCCAGCACCAAAGGATCTAAAAGCTGGCAAATTTAATCTGCTTTACTTTCCATAGTTCCTGACATGGCTGACATCTCTTTGGGGGATGAGGGCACATAAATAGAAGAGGGAAGGCAAAGTGTGGAAAAGGAGTGGTTCAAGGTTAAGTACAGTTAGTTAAGCGTCCAACTTCAGCTCAGGTCATGGTCTCGTAGTTCACTATCTCACTGCTCTTAGCAGTGAGCCCGCTTTGGATCCTCTGTTCCCCTTTCTCTGCCCCTGCCCCACTTTTGTGCTTTCTCTGTCTCTCAAAAATAAATAAACACTTAAGAAAATTAAAAATTAAACTTACCTATGGGATTCAGCCTCAACCGCAAACTCTAAGAACGGAGTTTTGTGACCACCAAGAAATTAAGTGGCTCTATTTTATAATCTCCTTTTTTTTTTTTTTTTGAGAGAGAGAGAGAAAGCGTACAAGTGAGCGAAGGGCAGAGAGGGAGGGAGAGAGAGAGAGGCTCACCGGGATGCAGGACTGGAACTCCCGAACCATGAGATCATGACCTGAGCCGAGTCACATGCTTAACCGACTGAGCCACACGGGCGCCCCTCTCCTAGTTACTTTTTTTTTTTTTTTAATTTTTTAAACGTTTATTTATTTTTGAGACAGAGAGAGAGCATGAACGGGGGAGGGTCAGAGAGAGGGAGACACAGAATCTGAAACAGGCTTCAGGCTCTGAGCTGTCAGCACAGAGCCCGACACGGGGCTCGAACTCACGGACCGCGAGATCGTGACCTGAGCCGAAGTCGGACGCTTAACCAACTGAGCCACCCAGGCGCCCCTCCTAATTACTTTTTAAAGATCACTGGTATGATCTGTGATCATTGGGTCTGTGAACATTGCAAAACTGAAGTAAGTTTTAGTCAGGGGACCCACCAAAAAGACAGTTTGCCTATTCATCTCAAAAGGGAAGACAAGGGTCGCCTGGGTGGCTCAGTTGGTTAAGCATCTGACTCGTTTTTGGCTCAGGTCATGATCTCACGATTCTTGAGGTCAAGCCCCATATCCAGCTCCTCACTGACAGCACAGAGCCTGCTTGGGATTCTGGCTCTCTCCCTCTCTCTCAGCCTCTCCCCTACTTTCTCTCTCTCTCAAAATAAATAAACTTTTAAAAAAGGGGAAGTTAATCGTGAGCCATGAATAACGTTTCTGTAAGCATTCACGTGTAGGTTTTTGGGTGAACATAAGTTTCCACTTCTTCCGGGTAAACACCCAGGAGTGGGACTGCTGGGTTGTGTGGGAATGGGGTGTTTAGCTTCTGGAGAAACTGCCAACGCACTCTGTGAAGTAACTCCCCCTTTGCTTTCCCGGCGACAGTGGACGAGCCCCGTGTGCTCAGCGTCCTCGGCAGCACTTTGTGTTGCCCGGTTTCCGTGGGGTTTTGTCGCTGTTATGTCAGCACTCTAAAATGTGTGACGTGGTAACCCGTTGTGCTCTGAACCTGCATTTCCCTAATGAATAAGGACGTTGAGCATCTTTCCTGTGCTTACGAAAACCATGTATCTTCTTTGGTGAGGTATCTGTTTAAATGTTTTTGTGCCTTTAAAAAATGGGGTGGATTTTCTTATTATTGGTTTTATTTATAATTGCCCCAAACTGGAAACAATGTAAATATCCGCCACTGATAGATGGATAAACACACCATGGTACACCCATGCAATGAAATTTCTCAGCAGTAAAAAGGAACGAAGCGCTGGTATATGCTCAACAATTACGCTAAGTAAGAGACGCAAAATTCCAGAGCTACATATAGTTTGGTTCCATGGATGACATTTGAGCAAAGGCAAAACTATAGGGACAGAAACCAGACCAGTGGTAGACCAGAGGTGATTGCCCCTGCCTCCACTTTCCCAACCGTAGGTTTAATATGAGTTTAGGCTTTAGTTTCTCTTTTCTTTTCTTTTCTTTTTTCTCTTTCTTTTATTTTGAAAGAGAGAGTACATGTGTGCAAGTGGGGGATGGGCAGAGGGAGAGAGTGAATCTTAAGCAGGCTACAGTCAGCGCGGAGCCCCATCTGGGGCTCCTTCTCGTTGAAACTCGATCACGTCAGAGCTCGATGGTGAGATCATGACTTGAGTCGAAATCAGGAGTAGGAGACTTAACCATCTGAGCCACGCAGGTGCCCCTGAGCTTGAGTTTCTCATACAGAAACACAAACGTGATTTTTCTCTAATTTTAATTGTGGAAATTGCCAGACAGCAGGCATTTCCCTTGACCCTCATTTTCATTCCTGAGTAGACCTGGAGACAGCCTGGCCCTCTTCATCCTCATGCATTCAGGGCCCCTGTACCTCCCTGCAGTTCTGCCTTCCAAGGGGTTGCATAGGGAGATGATGGAGCCAGATGCACTTTGAGAATTGAGTGCTGAGCTGATTCTCACAGGATTCTGAATCATAAAGGGTAGCAATTGATGTTCACCTCCCACCCCCTAGCAGATGGGAACAAGAGAACTATTGGGTGAAGTGGGGGGAGGAAGGATAAGTCAATTTCTCTGTAGTACAGTGAATGCCAGGGAAATGCCCACTGTCTTTGGTCTAGTGGGAGGTTCTGTCTGCTGAATATTGCATTCAGAAAACGAGTTATGCTCCCTGATTAGGGCTTGGAAATGTCTTCCACTTACAAGGATTTTTGTTGTACACATCTATTGTAAATAGCCCTTGCATGTTATAGGGCAGAGCATGAAGAATTCAGGTCATTGGACAGGAGAATTGGGTTTTTGTTTTGTTTTGTTTTGTTTTCAAAATCTTCATTACAAGATGCTGTGGTCAAACCTGGAGGATTTTTAGAATAAACGTCGCATCCGTATGTGAGTGCAAGGAAAACTTCTGCTGTATCTGGTGTTTTGTGGGTGGAGGAGGTTTTCTTTTAAAAATTCACATTACGGGGGCGCCTGGGTGGCGCAGTCGGTTAAGCGTCCGACTTCAGCCAGGTCACGATCTCGCGGTCCGTGAGTTCGAGCCCCGCGTCGGGCTCTGGGCTGATGGCTCAGAGCCTGGAGCCTGTTTCCGATTCTGTGTCTCCCTCTCTCTCTGCCCCTCCCCTGTTCATGCTCTGTCTCTCTCTGTCCCAAAAATAAATAAACGTTGAAAAAAAAAAATTTTTAAAAAAAACAAAAAAATTCACATTACGGATTCCTCTAAGGGCAACCGTCAGGTACACAGTCCTTTAAAATAAGTTGGGAAAGATTACTCTTGGTGCACAACTCCCTGGCTTTTATTGTTTGAGTTCATTGTGGATCTGAGTTTACATTCCTTTTTGCTGTTTATTTATCCTTGTGGCCATTGTTGGGCTCATTTGCGTCTGGTTTCTTGCCACTCACAATACAGTCTCTGGACTAGAGCATCGGCATCACCTGGGAACTTTTAAAAAGAAATTTTTTAATGTTTGTTTATTTTTGAAAGAGAGAGAAACAGAGTGCAAGCAGGAGAAGGAGCAGAGAAAGAGGGAGACACAGAATCCAAAGTGGGCTCTAGGCTCTGAGCTGTCAGCACAGAGCCGGATGTGGGGCTCGAACCCATGAACAGTGAGATCATGACCTGAGCCAAAGTCAGACGCTTAGCCGACTGAGCCACCCAGGTGCCCCTCACCTGGGAGCTTTTAAGAAATGCAGGTCCCACCCCAAACCTACTGAATCAGTGTTGGCATTTTAACAAATCCCTAGAGGATGCATTTGCACATGGAAGCCTGAAAGGCACTGATCGAGGTCGAGGTCCTGCACAAACATCCCACCGGCTTGATTGATAACCTTGTTGGGATTGTGTGTGACCCCCGGAAGTGTACTGTTGGTGCATTTTCCTGATGTCCGTGCAAGTGTGAGTGTGCGTGCATGCCATTTACTACAGTGAAATTAATTTAGTAAGTGTTCTCTGCTGAGATGGGCACCAAAGATTGCAAAACCAAATAAGGCATGGTTGAGTTTCCAGGAGCTCAGAGTCTAGTTGGGGGACACAGAAAAAGCCACAACATCACATTGTCCATTGTCTTTATCTGTGTTGTTTGACTTCCTTCCTCCACACAATTCCAGTCCCCTTCTCTGGAAACAATTTCTCAGTGCATGTAGTCCACTGGCCACCTGCCTCTGAGTCCTTCAGGTACATATATGAGAAGAGCATGGGTCACCCCAGACCTACTGAATCATACTCTTGGGGTGAGCCCTGACATCTTCATTTTAATGATTAGTATGCACGGTATAATTTGAGAACCACTGACCTGGGTGCTGCTTTGATATCCTTTGTAATTATGCAATTAAACAAAGGAATGTTTATTTATTTAATTTTGAGAGAGAGAGAGAGAGAGAGCGTGAGTGACCAGGGGAGGGGCAGAGAGAGAGAGGGAGACAGAGAATCCTAAGCAGGCTCTGCACTGTCAGCACAGAGCCCATCTTGAGATCATGGTTTGAGCTGAAATCAAGAGTCGGACGCTTAACCGACTGAACCACCCAAGGAATGTTTAAATACGACTTCAAATATTTAAGGAATCATTTGGAGTTTTCCTTATACTAAATTCAGGGAGAGTTGCTAGTGGCCTCCAAGTTCAAAGCTGCTTTTATCTTGGGTGAGACAATGTAAAGATCTTTGTGGACAGTACTCAAGGATTGTTTGAATTCATATTTATATATTTTCTAGCAGCATATTTTCTAGTAGCAAATGAAAGTGCTTTGTTCTATAATGAGTTAACAGTGTGAACATTGTTATGACAATCCTGTGACTTTCTTGTTTAATGTTTATACTCATCTAATCAAACAAATTGAAATTGGATTACGGCCGTTGCACATTATAGCAGTTATTATCCAGTTTAAATGCAGGTCTGAAGGAAATAAAATTGATTTTTCTATGCTACTTGGGGACATCATAGATTATTAGTGTGCTGGTTGAATTTTCAATTAGGTTAGTATGGAGGAGAGAAAGATTAGTAGTTGTTTTTTTTTATTTTTTTAATGTATTATGTAAATAAACTGTAATATTTCATTCTAATTAGGGAGTCAGATGACTTTTAAAGGTTTGGCGATCTGCTTCCATACTTTTATTTAAAGCATGTCAGGTTTTTAAAGTGGATAATTTCGAGGAACACTTTTATTTTTAAAAAGCAAATAATGGAGTTGTACGCCATGATAACACTCAGTTACTGCAGTAACAGCTACCTTACTTTTCAGGGAATGAACTGCAAAACGTATCAGAATTTCGTAGATGGCTGAACCTATCTTTTTATAAACTAAACCCTTTTTTAAAAATTCCCTTCATTCTGTAAATACCTTTTGTGTACCTGCTCTGTGTAAGCACCGCGCCCGACACTAGGGATTCAGAATTGATCTAACACAAGTCCTTCACAGAAACAAATGTTTCAGTACCACTGACTGCTAGGAAAGCAGAGCAATGGGCCACAGAAACACAAAGGCAAGAATGATGAGCCCTGGGGAGTAGGAAAAGGCTTCATGGAAGACCTGACTTTTGATCTGGACCTTGACTCAGGAGTAAGAGTTGACAAAATGAAAATTTATTCTTTAAATTGTAAAGGCATTACATGTTCATTACATGCTCATTTTAGAAGGGACGCCTGAGTGGCTCGGTCGGTTAAGCGTCCCACTCTTGATTTTGGCTCAGGTCATGATTGCATGGTTTGTGAGATCGAGCCCCACATCAGGCTCTGCACTGACAGTGCGGAGCCTGCTTGGGATTCTCTCTCTGCATCTCTGTGCCCCCCCTCCCCGACTTCTCTTTCTCTCAAAATAAATAATAAACTTTAAAACAAAAAAAAAGTACCTATAGGAAAATATTAATTGATTAAATTTGATCATTATTAACTGTATTAAGTACTAACTGTGTATCAGGAAATGTGCTTGATGCTGAAAATACAATGGTGAACAGTCCACAAGACCAGTCTTAGGTTCACTAACTAGAAAGACTTACAAACTATTACACTCACAGTTGTGGTTTGTTACACCTAAAAGATACAGATTAAAATCAGCCAAGGAAAGGGGTGCCTGGGTGGCTCAGTCGGTTAAGTGTCCAACTTCGGCTCAGGTCACGATCTCACAGTTTGTGGGTTCGAGCCCCGTGTTGGGCTCTGTGCTGACAGCTCAAACCCTGGAGCTGCTTCAGATTCTGTTTCCCTCTCTCTCTCTGCCCCTTCCCTGCTTGTGCTCTGTCTCCCTCTCTCTCTCTCTCTCTCTCTCTCTCTCTCTCAAAAATAAACATTAAAAAAAAATTTTTTTAAATCAGCCAAAGAAAGGGTTGCATAGGGCGGAGTTCAGGAAATTTCCAGAGAGCCTCGGTTGTCCTCTCTCTGTGGGGTCATGGACAGTATAGCTTTTCCAGCATCAGTGTGTGATAGTATGCACAAAGTATTGCTGACCAGGGAAGTTCATCTGAGCCTTGGTGTCCAGAATTTTTATTGAGGCTCCATCACATAGGCATGGTTGATGACCCATGTGGTTGACCTCAGACTCTAGCCCCTCCAGAAGTGGAATTGATGCCGAGTAACCCAAAGCCCCTGCCCCAGACCACATTGTTAGACTATCTAGTGTGACCCAAGACCTGCAGGCAGACAAAAACACTAGTAATAGGCATGACATGCCATGGTCTAAGAGCTTACCTCCAGAAGCTGAGGGAAAAGGCCAGACCTCTGTTGGGTCAAGGTTGAATTCTTTACTACACAGAAACAAAACCAGACACTACAGTAAGTGTATAAGACTCACCATAAAGTGAGGGAGAAGAGGACTGTGAAGAAAATATCTGGGATGCTGGGGAATGGAGAGGGTAGGGGTATGAACTGCCAGTTAGGAAGATTTTCCCAAGGAAGTGGACTGAGATATGAAGGACGAAAGGGATTAGCCAGATGAGTGGTGCAGTGAAGAGCATTCCAGAGGAGGGAACAGATGGTGCAAAGCCTCTGAGGTGGGAAGTAGCTGGGAATGTTCCAGAAACTGGAGCATGAGGCTGGAGCAGAGAGAAGAAGGAGGGAATGTGATTGCAGCATCGGTTGTGGAGAGAATAAGGACCAGATCGCAGGAGGCCCCAGTGACCCTTGAAATGATTATGGACTATATCTCTCCAGTCAATGGGAAGCCATTGTTGGGTTGTACAGTCTGAGCATGGATGCTCAGGTTTGTGATTTGTTTGTTTGTTTAAAGGGACACACGTGTGGCAGCTGTGAGAGTAGCCTGTCGGGGGTGAGAGTGGAACCAAGGAGACCGTTGGAAGACTGTGCTAACCATCTAGATGAGAGATGGTGGTGGCTGGAAATAGGGTGGAGGCAATGGGATTGGAGGGAGGGTAATGAGTTTGAGAGGACAGTGGCCAGTAGAGTTGGCAGGACTTGTCAAGCACGACTTCTCTGCCAGGGGACGCTCAGCTGTCATACTGTGTTGTTACCTTCGGGCATCTGGCAGCTCTTTTGCTTCTCATTTGTTGTTTCCACCCTCCTATAGGCAAGTAACCAAACTCCCTAGAATTATGCGTAAGGAAAGAAGGGCAGCCTGGAAGGGGTGACAGGTGGGATTCTGTGAAATCAGCTCGTATCTCCAGAGTTGGTGATGCCTGTTCTGACTGCTGAACCCCAAGCCCAAGACTCACCCCCACTTCCAGTGGAAGCTGTGTTCCACACAGTTGTTGCCAGAGCAGCTCATTGTAAACAGCATTTCTAAATAGCTGAGGAATTATTGGTCATAGATTCAGATATGCCATGTGTTAAAACATGTCCTCCTTGAAAAACAACTGATAACCAGAAAAGCCTACAATAGAATTGTCAGCACAGAGCCCAGCATTTAGGAAGAGCTTAATAAATGTTGAACAAATAAGTAGATGTTTAATCTGCTTTTAAAACACGAACACTAAAAGAATTACCCAGTATACCTGTGGTGTGTTTTACTAAACCCAGACAAGACTCCTAGTTACACACTCCCTTGATTTTCTTGTGTGTGTTTTGTGGATTATATTCCTTTCCCTGTTTAAAAAAAAAAAAAGTGTATGGTACTTTGAATATAACAGAAAACATGGCTGATGTCCCCTATTTCATTTGGTTAAATTGTCCAATCAAACATCTTGCCCAGAATCAATTAGAAGAAGTACTTTGAGTACACACGGAATATAGACAGTAAGAGATCTTGGATTTCCCTTTCAAACTCTGTTTTAGTCAATGACTGGCCAGCATTCACTTAAAATGCTGTCACTTAGCCAACTGGACACTTTCCTGCTTCTGTGTATGGGGGAGCGGATTCTCAACTAGAGATGGTAGCGTTGGGATGCCAGTGTCATCTTGGAGCAGTAAACAAAAAGTGCCATAAGAGATGCCGGGATTGGAGAGGTGTGTAGGGGTGAATGACTTGCTGTTAAGTGTTTCCTGTAAATTGCCAGGGAATCTGAAAAATACCTTTAAGCTCAGTTCAGCCCTCGCTGCCTCATTTATCAAGCTACAGTTTGGACCTGCTTTGTCTTGACATTGAAAAGGCTTTCTGGCTGTGGCTTGCGGTGCTCCCTCCCCTCCCACTCGTGCCTCCTGCTCCCCTACGCCCCCACTCCCCGCGGCAGGGTTCAGGCAGGGTCTGTTAGGAACCAGAAAGCCAAGCCCAGGACGTCAACTTTGTAAAGCGGTTCAGCGAGATCAGAATGAACTTGCCAAGTCCCGAGTGTCCAAAATGGGAAATGTTCGTCCTAGAACGGGTGGGCTCGTTGGGGATGAAGGTATTTACCTACCCGCACGCCCCCTCCCCCCAACTTGCTTGCCTTGGGCCTGATGTCCGGCAGCTGGAAGCCCCTACGGGGGACACCTGCTGGGCACACCTGGCAGGGGGTGGGGGGAGGGAGGGGCGGCTCCTCCCCAGCAGCCAATGGGCGGCCGCGGCGGACGGCGGCGGGCGGAGAGCGCGGGCAGGCCCGGCGCTGGGAGGCGCGGACGCTGGGAGGCGCGGGAGGCACTGGCTTCAACTTAAAACGGAAGGAGCGCGCCGCTGCTGGTTCGAGCGGCCACGGCCGGCTGGCTGGTGTGGTCACCGCTGTCCTCGTCCCAGCGCCGGGGCCGCGCGGGAGGCCAAGGTGAGAAACGTGGGGAAGGGGCGGCGGGCCTTTGTCTGCAGGTGCGTGCAGAGGTAACGAGCGGGGTCCGATCCCGAGCTGGCTCGCGGGGACAGCGAGGCGGGCCCAGGGGACCCGCGGGACAAAGGCTGCACCCTCCCTTCGCCGGAGTCGGCGCTTAGCGAAGTGCCTGGTCGTGGGCAGCTGGAGGGCTAAGGGGGAGCCTTTCTGCCTCGCTGGAGAGAAGGGTGAAGAATGTGTGAATTGGAGGCGTGGGGTGGGATGCGGGAAGCTTTTGATCCCAATTGACGAGCGCAGCAGTAGCCGTTTGGAGGCTCTGCTCTGGGCATTTCTCTTGTGGCCAGTGTTAGGATTGAGTAAATGAGTGTATTCATTTCACATGCCCTCTGGTGAATCCACATGTATATCTTCTTGTCTATTAGAATCTTGATAATCCAATTTTGGGATTAAAAGCAATATTCCTTGGTGTAAAAAGACTGCATTTACAAACAATTTTAGTTATATGGTTTAGAATATCTATCTGTGTGACTTCCATGTGACAAAATGTTTCAAATTCCCAAAATGCAGAAAATCACCTCCTTGCTCTTGGCATTGAAAAAGGAGTTTTTTGTTTTTTGGTTTTTTTTATATATAAAGAAAAACATGATGTAAATAGTGCATACAGATTTGATCACATTCTCAGGGAATCTGTGCCTTCTCTCTCTCCATTATCTGTTTCCCTGTACCAGTATTGTAACCAGGCACATCTATTGATTCCCTAATTAATGTGTGGTTGTGAATCTTCATTACTGCCTTGGGTGGGAGAAGGCGGAGGAGCAGACAATCCCATTAGTCTTTTTTTTTTTTTTTTCTTTTTATAACTGCAGCTGCAGCCTGGCTTGACTTGAATCCTGAGTGGTGGGTTATGCCCGCTTTCCTTGTATTGTGTTTTTTGGGTTCCTTAGACCATTGGGCAGTTTTCTTCTCCATCCTCACTCTGACACAAAAGCAGTTTGCAAGTTTTCTCCCTAAAGTTCAGATCTTTGCCACTGCCTTTTAGTTGGTACTGCTTTGTGATAGGAGTTATTTGGTGTCCTGACGCCTTTCCCAGGGACTTAGAAGCACAACATATTATGAAGAAAGCAGCTTTAAATCCCTATTTGAAAATTTTGTCCGTAATTTGGGTTTTTTTTTTTTTTAATGTTTCTTTATTTATTTTTGAGAGATAGTGAACAGGGGACGGCAGAGAGAGAGGGAGAGAGAGAATCCCAAGCAGGCTCCACACTGTCAGTGCAGAGCCCGATGTGGGGCTCAGTCTCACAAACCGTGAGATCATGACCTGAGCTGAAATCAAGAGTCAGATGCTTAACTGAGCCACGCAGGTGCCCCCTGTCCATAATTTTGTAAAAGTTGTTGGTGGCTGTGTCGTCCAAAATGAAGTGTAAATAAGAAGCCTGATGGGGGAAGACTTTCCACAAAGCATCAGCCCTTATTGTCGAAGAAGGTACCATCGTTCTTGGCTCAGCAGTAAGTGAGGCTCAGCATGAAGGCACAGGCTATGTGCTGGGTGGGTCAGGAACCCTACCTCTCTGACACCTGCTGCATTGAGTTCCTCTGTCATTCTAGTGGGTCCTAGCTTTTGAGCAATGGGGATTATTTATTTAATTAGTATTGACTGGACACCTGGTATATGCTGGGCCTCGGCCCTAGTGATTAAAATGGGAACTGCCCAAGTACCTCCTTGCTTTCTTAGAGCTCACATAATATTGTCACAGGATCCATTTTAGATCCTTTGGACTGGAGCACACCTAAGAAGTAGTGTGGATGACCCTGAGGTGAGTCAAGAGGATGTTGCTGCTGGCTGCTGCCTTGGAGGCCAGCTGAGCCCAGGGCTGTAGGTGTTCACAAGTAGGGCCAAGGTCACCTCCGTGCCAAGGGTGTAGGTATTAATCAGACCGTGGGTCATCGTGCACTGGAGTCGGTCTTCTGGGACTGCAAGGAGGGCCAGAAGCTGAGTTCTGAAAGAGTTTGAACAGGGGTGTTGTTAATTTGGATGTGGTCCTTCCAGTGTGTTTCAAAAACTGTCTATCTGTCATGCAATCTCCTGGTCTCACCTCAACAGCTTTCATCTTTAACAACCCCCTCAGGGAAATGAACTTCATTCTATACCACTGACTGAGCAAAGCTTTCCATCTGTCCACATTCTCCCAAGTGTGAAGAGATGACTCCTAGATTTAAGGACCTAGAACACGGTTTGAAAACCCCTGCTTACTCTCTCTATACTTTTCATGGTTTTTGTTTTGTTTTGTTTTGTTTTGTTGGAGTATATTGATGACCTGTAACTTCTTACTCATCTGGGTTTCCAGAGTTTTCCACAAATCCCTCGGGTTAACATGAAAATACATTAAATAGTAGTGTAACTCGTTCTTTTCTAAGCACCTATTTTAAACACAGAATATAATATTTTTGAGAAATTCTTAGACCTTTGGTTTCCTCTGGTCCTGGCATAGGATGTTCTTCACAAGTAATTGAAATGTTGAATGGGCAGATGAATTAGTATAGATGAAAAGACTTCATTTTCTATTTTGAGGGTTTAACTTTGGCCATCACATGTACTTGATATTTATAATCTATACATTGACTTGCTGTTCAGCAGATATAGAACCTCTGTGTGTCAGGCATCTTGTGAGGTACATGATGGAATGAGACAGACAAGATCCAAAGAAGCAGGATATAAGCCAGAAGAACAATTTAGGAAGCAAGATAATATAGATTATAAGTGCCAGGAAGATGGTCAGGGGCACAGAGAATGCAGCTGAGTAGTTCAGTGGGGAATAGAACCACCAAGAAGCAGTCCATCCTAGGAGGTGATATTTGAGCTGAATGTGAAGGCTGAGTAGAAGCCAGGCATGTGGGGAGGAAGTAGGAAGCTTGGAGGAAGAGAAGTGCTCAGCACGTTCCAGAATCAGAGAGGAGGCCAGCATGGTTGGAGCCAGAAGCAAGGAGGCCAGTGGTATGTGCTGGGGTGGAAGAGGTTTGTGGAGACACGATTTTATGAGGCTTTTTGGCTGTGATTGAAGGTTTGAGTTTGATTCCCTCTCTCTGCCCTTCTCTCTCTGTCCCTCACATGCACGACGTGCGCACGCACTCTTGAAAGAAAGAAAGAAAGAAAGAAAGAAAGAAAGAAAGAAAGAAAGAAAGAAAGAAAGAAAGGATCAAAGTAAGAAAAAAAGACAGGTTTAAGCTTTAATTCATACGGAATTAACTCTACCTTTGCTCCAGTTTTGTAAGAAACCATTGATAATTGCATTTGAAGTTCTTTATTTCACATGGGACGTTCTTCAGAGTCCAGACACCTGGATATTTTGTCCCAAACAAAAGTTGTTCCATATGTATCTTGAATCAGAAGGAGTAACTATGTGGGAAAATAACTGAGCATTCTGTGAGGCTAGAAAAGCCATCTCCTTGTTACCTGTAAAATATAGAAATGAAGTATTTGGTTTCTGATGGGATTATTTTGCACCTCCCCCCCCCCTTCAGATTTATCAACTTGAAAGCTTATGGTGTCTTTGTCAGTTAACTTTGGTTTTGAAATCAACTTTGGTTTGGTTTTGCAAAAAAATAACTGATGTGGAAAATATTCCGTCTACAGTCAGAATTTTAGGCTTGTGGAGGGGCAGAAATGACTGGGGCTGCCAGCCCTTCTGACCTGGATGCCCGGCCTAGTTACCCTGGAACACGTAAGCTTGTCTGGGGATGAATAAATTATGACAGTTGAAATAATTATGATGGAAAGCAGCTGCAGAGAGAGCAGCTGACAGTCGGGGCTGATTTGGCCTGATTCTGTCACGTCAAAGCATGCATCTGTTTGGCAGGTTACATGAAAATGCTGTTTGCAAGAGGTCTGGTGTGATTTCCATCCCCCTACCACTGCCCCCCCCCCAAAAAAAAACCCATAGCCTGCACATGACCTTTTTGAAATGAAATGGTTGAGGCAGAGCTCCATATTGACTCTGATTCGCATGTTGGATGTACATGTAAGATTTCAGTTGAGCAAAAGTGTTTTTGGTTCTGAAGAAGCTACAGATTGGAAACACTCTTATTTCCGCATGTGGGTAGAATAGTTTCTAGCTGGCCTTGGAGTTTGGTCACCCGCAACAAGGATTGCTGCAGCATCTCAGGCTGCTGGACAGGTTTAGTGCGTGCTCAGGTTAATGCTCTGCTCTTACCATCTTGCACTTCTTAATCTCTTCACGAGGAGCCTCCCATTTTCATTTTGCACTGGGCTTCACAAATCATTTAGCTGGTCCTAATCTCAGTGTTGGTCTACGTTGTATGTTACAACCCCTGGATCAGGTTGTCATCTAAGCAGGGTTGGACGCTTTTTCTGGAAAAGGCCTGATACTGAATATTTGGGGCTCTGTGGGTGAATTCAGCCACTCGAGTTCTGTTATCATAGCGCAAGAACAGCCGTAGACAAGGGGAAACGAGTGGGTGTGGCTGTGTTCCACTGACTCTTTATAAGAACAGACAGGAGGTGGATGGTCTGTGATCCTGGGGCCATAGTTTTCCACCTCTGATTTAAAAGACCAGAGTGGAACCCACAGTGACAGCTGAAATAGGGACCTTGTCCTTCAGAAGTTAGAAAGTTCAGTAGCTTTTGGCCAGCTTTGAGGTATTCTGAAAACCAGCCTCCAAACAGAATTCCTGGAGAAGGTCAGGCTGTTTGGGGTGCTTCTGTGACAAACCATTATTCAAACATCCCAAGCCCACACTTCAGCTTCTTCAAGGTGGTACGGTTATTGCATTTGTCAAATATGAACAAATATGGACAATAAAAGAAAGGTAAACTCAGACAGTGAAAATAGAATGCTACGGTGATGAGATTGTGGTTTTTGGGTTTTAAAGATTTCTTATATTCGACAGAGAAGAAAAAAGAGTCTGGAACAAGGAGACCAGCCGCATATAAAAAGTAACCTTATTGAATGGGAAAGATGGGTATTCTTTCAAATTGTGTCAAAAAGTTAACTCCTGCCAAGATAGCCTCGTTGGGAATGTTCTGTGATGCTTTGTGGTCCAGCTCCTCATGTGTCCTCTGCCTTAGTGTATATGGAAATGTGTTGTCTGGAGTCTTTTCCCTAAGTGATAAGCAAAGGTTTATTTCTTTTAGAGTACAGATATAAAGAAAATTATCCGAGGAGCTGATAAGTCTTGATAGAAATCAATATACAATGGAAATTTATATATTGATTTCTTCAGGAGCAGAGAAGCCATTTTTCATTTAGACAAACGTTCTGAAGGAGGAATCTAGTTAGGGGCTCTGGAAGCATTATTGTGGTTTCTGCTGGCGATGATCAAAGTATAGATTTGTTTCACTTTCAAATAGAGTCACAAGAGATTGATAATCTTTCCACAACTTTCCTCCATGCTCATTCCTATGAGATATATGTTTCATTAACATTGTGGTTTCAGATGACATGAAAACAGAATATGAACTAAAGTCATTTTTAAAGTACCATCTGTGATGATCAGAACAGGGGAAAAAGAAATTCAGCCAACTCTGTGTTATTCACAGGATCATTGCCTTAGGTTCTTATGGACATGATCAGGAGTTAGGAGGCGGGGGGTTCTTTGTTCACCCTGTTTAGTTATTCATTCATTCTATTCATTCAGAATCATTTACTGATTATGTGGCACAATGTGCCAGGCAGTGGTGAGTGAACACTTACACGGTGGTGAGTGAACACAGTAGGAAAGTTCCTGCTCACACAGATTTTACTTTTTTGTGGGGTGGAAGGAGGAACAATGACCAAGCAGGGTAGTGTTAGATGGCTGCAGGTGTTGGCAATGACTGGGTGGCCTGGAAGGATTTTTTGGAAGTGGTGACAATAAGGAGGAGCCTTCCCGTGGGAGACCTGTGGGCATAAGTCATCCAGGGCAGAAGGTCGAGGCATGTGTATGAGAGAAGAGAAGGATCAGAGTGTGGCTGGAGCCCAGCGGGTTGTGGGTGAGGCAGGGGGTTTGGGAGGGGATCATAAGCAGAGCAGCAACAGGATAATCGGCTGCTGTGCAAAGGATGAAACCCTCAGCCTTTGCCTGGGAACATAATTTAAACCAAATAGAGCACACTTACTTTTTGTCACCAGGTCCAGCAGTGGTGTAACCAAAAATCCAATAGGATAGAGATAGGAGCGGAGAGCTGAGACCACCTGTCTTCATCGAGGGCTGGGGTCCTGAGGAGAGCCCCTTAGCTGGGAGGGAGGAAGGCTCGGGTGCCTGGTGCCCTAGAACCACACAACAAAGGAGGAGAGACCTGGCAGGCAGACCCTCAGGTTCCATTTGTAGATGTACCACTCTTTAGTGATGGGGGTTTGAAAGTGAAAGTCCTGGAATCTTGGTTCTCCCACACAGAGTTAACCGTGTAGCCTGGCGATAACGTGTGCCAAGCACAGAGCCTGGGTGGGCAGCACATTCAATAAAATGGGAGCGGCTGTTGTGATTTCGTTATTAGTCAGTCATCGTAGCGTTGATGTCTGTTTTTGTTGGGGTATCACTGAGTTTACAGAATATCAAGAGTACTTGTATCTAGATGGAAGTTTCCAAAAATCAAATGATCAAATGTCTTGGCTCTTTGTGTTAGCTATGCTAGCACTCCTGTGTGCTCAAAGAAAGGAGGATTGGCTGTGTGTTGTGATAGCCCTAAATCCTCTTGGAAATTTAGAAACAGATTTAGGAATGCGCCTTACCCGAACGAGACCCTGCCCATGGCTGGGTGCGTGCGATGGAAGAGAATTCACCCACAGACTCACCATGGTGTTAATTGGGAGTCTTGCCTATATCTTCCTGGTACTTTATGTCCTTGTGACACTTCTCACATGGAAACCACTTCCCTAGTATAGACTGGTCTTCTTCCCTCTACTGTGTCAAAGCCAGAGAGGAGCCTTCTGAGTATTTTTTGTTTCTCTCCCTCTGCTTTCAGGAAGGAAGCCAGACCATGGTTTCACAGTTTGGGTATAATTTACATAATTCTTCCCTTTGATTTTGCCCTAAACTTTAAACCTTGAAACCGTAACATGGCATGAGTTATTTCTCACTTGAGAAGTAAGTATAAGTTGTATGTGTACGTGTGTTCTGTCTTCACAGATACTCAGAGAAGCAAGGTTGTTTTGTTGTTGTTTTACTGTAGCACAGCCCAAATGAAAGCAGACCTTGTTAATTCTTGCTGTCTTCAAACAGGGACTTTAAAAAAAAAAGAACGAAAAAGCCACCAAAAACTCATTTCCTGTCGCTCTCAAATATCCCTCTTTCCCTCATTAGTAAGCTGGCTGGTAACTATTGTGTCTTCTCTCCAGTGGCATGAGAAAGTCCTTTGTTTAGAAGAATGTGCCTTGCATTTCAATAACCTTATACCACTTTAGATCCTCTTCTTCACACTTAGTCCTGTTGGAACTCTGACTCCCTGCTTCTGCAAGTTCTGCAGGCTAACAGGCTGCACGGTGCTGGGGGGCAGGAGGGAGGTGGGGAGCAAACTAGCTCGCAGACCAAGGCACACTCAACAAAGACAGGTGCTTCTGGCACCATTTGGTCCTGGGAAGGACAGAGCCCTTCCCGGAGCTGAATTCCCTGAAATTCCAGACACCAGATGGTAAATTTGCATAAATCCAGAATTCGGTTCAGAGCTCTTTTACCTGCAGGATGTGGATTTGAAGGGGTCTGTAAATGAGTTTCAGGGGTTATTGAACCTTCTCCCCCATCCTCCTAAGGTTGTGCGTAACATTGTGGGTCCATGCACATTTCTTTCTGGAATTTTTTCATCAGATTCCAAAAGGTTGCAAGATCCAAATCAGGTTAGGAGACCCTCTCCACAGACCTCCTGGTTAGTACACTGCTTAGTATGCATGTCGAGTCCACATTGGATGTTCTCACACCGTGAGCCTTACACGGATTAAGGAGTATAACCCTCACAGCACTCTTAGGGGGTTAGTGCCACTATTAGTCCCATTTTACAGATGAATAAACTGAAGAACAAAAGAGCCTAAGGGCCTTGACCAAGGGCAAACAGCCAATAACTGTCAGGGAGGGAAGAAAAACAAACACAAAAAACCTTGAAGCTGGGAGAAAAAATAAGACAGCCAGGTTCAGGAGTTGATAGGAAAGTTTTCATAAAGTTTCACAGTTTTTGCTTCATTGTCCTGTGGCTAATGCTGGTCTGCGCTGGTGCTCGAAAGGCACCCAAGGACCCCCCAGTGATGAAAGACAGGCATCAGATAGTAGCATGAAACAGACTTCTGTAAAAATGGAGCGAGAAGCACGCTGGCAGGTCTTTGCTTTACGTGCTCAGTTTGTGAAAAGTAGAGGGTGTGTGTCACATATGAAGTAGGCCGCTGTGCTGGGGGATAGGCGCGTCCTCCTCCAAAAGCTGGAATAGGAATTGTCATTCTGGTGTGCTGTTTATTTTGAGGAATTTCCTATTCATTTGGATGCCCAGTTACACATGCCAAGTAGTTCTGTTATTTCAGGCTTATTTTAATGAAAACATTGCCAATTACTCCCACGTTCATTTTCCCAAGAAGTAGCTGCTGAGAGCATACTGATCAGGCGGCCTCGGGTGCGTGGCTGGTGTGGAATTAATCCCGGAGTTGAATTCTTCGCACTGCATCTCGTACAGTGAGAAGGGAGTCAGCTTGTGCCTGAGTCTACACTTAGCCTCCTGGAAGGACGCTCCTCATGCAGGAGCCCAGCTTTGGGCTGATGTTTCCTTCTTGGCAAATTTATAAGGTGTTAAATCAGTGAAGCAGCTGCCGCTTTGACTCTTCTGCATTTTTTGAAAGACATTTCAAAGATCGCTCTCAGGTTCCTATTTGTGGCAGGCTTTTACTTCCATACTCAAATCAAGCAGTGTCTATTAACCCCAAAAGAATGGACCTTGGTAAGAGTTTGCAGTATCATTTTTCCAAGTTCCGCCTTCAGGGGAAAAAAAACTCAGTGGCTACACATAGATGCTGTTTCCTTAAGTGAATCGCTAATAATGGGTCTGATCTAATCTAATACCCAAGGCTTCCATGATAATTATACCCACAAGAAACAGAGTGTATTCTAAAGTCTCTAGATTGAACATTATCAGGCAAAGTTTTTGCCATACAGTAGGCATAGGCTTTTTATTAAGAGTAAAAAATTAAAAGCATTTGGTATAAATCGAAAGCTAGCCAGGGAAATGCTAGTGGCTCATTCTTTTTTTGTTTTTAAGAGTCCAAGCTTTCTAACAGACCCTTTTCTGATTAAAAAAAAAAAAAAAAAATCTGAGCACGAAACCATCTCATCTGAAATGAGAAAACGAGACTCAGAGAGGTTAAGAGACTTACCTAGTGCTCAATGTGGGACTAGAACCCAGGTCTTCGGATCCTTTGGTGATGATCTATAATTACGTCCATAGACTAACCTTGACAGAAGGACACGAGCAACAGGTGACTTCCCCTCAACCTGTGGTAAACAGTGCCCAGCAAATCTGAGGAGAGGGTCCCCAGTGATTTCCCTTCCAATGGGAGACATTTCACTTCCAGTGCTGCCCAGCATGACCCAGCTGAGACATGAAACCATCAGATGACTCAGTGAAGATAACTGGAAGGAAGCAGTTTATTGTACTTTGTTACACGCCGGGTACTCTTGTACTCACACCGTCTCATTTCATTTAATTCTCATGATTACCCTGAGCCACGTGTCCTTCTCCCCTTTGCACTGATGAGGAAGCAGTTTCGAAGGGGGGTGGGGTACCACCTAACACAGTGTGCCTGGCACATAGAGGGAGCCCGGGAAAAAGAGACGGTGAGTAACGTACCCAGGGGAACACAGCTACCGGAGGGTCTGAACACAGCTCTGTCTACGTACTCAGCCTAAAGGGCCTCTCTTGTGAATTTTCAGCCACCTTCTCCCCCAACAAAAGTTCACAGGCCAAGGAAAAGGAAGGAGGTTCCCCTGTGCATGTAAAGCCCCAGGTTCTTTGCCAAAACCTTTGCTCCTGTCTTGAACACCTGTGCGTGGTAACCCTCTGAGCCATTAGGGAGACAAACCGTGAGGTGGTTCTACAGGACCGTGAATGAGGAAGGGGTGCCCATCATGGGTGCAGTGTGAGAAGCCTAGGATCAGAGAGTCCTGCCGACCTACACCAAACCCTAACTTCATCATGTACTCGCCGTGTGACCTTCGTCAAGTTCTTCAACCTCTCTAAACTTGTTTTCCTTTTTATCAGTGAGAACGGTAAAACTTACCTCATTGGGTTGCTGTTTGGGCAACACAGAGCCAGAACTCAAGAAAGGGTAGTTGTTGGGGTGTCACTGTGTGGCAGTCGCCTATGTTACAGTACTGTCACCCGTGCTTTGGAGTGCACTGACCACAGTGGGGTCCCTGAAATAGTGAAGTAGATATTTACACATCTGTAGTACAAAAGTCACATGTGCTTATTGGAGAATATTCGAACAAATGTATTAAAGAAAATCCTCCGTAACGCCCTCCCTCCAGATAACAGTTGACGATTTGCATGTTATGATGTTCCAGATATGTTACTATGTGGATATTAAAAAACACTCCAACTTTCTTGTTTTTTGTATGAGACCGTGTATCTGCAGTCTGGACGGCTTGCTTGTTTGATTTCCCACTTGATAGATAATATGTCACGGTCATTGTTCTGTGTCAGGATGCAGAGGTCTGTCTTTCGGCTTCGTGACTGTGGTTCACTACCCTGCGTACTTGCTGTTTCACACCATGATATGAGCTCTCGTGTCTGCAGGGTCCTGCTGGCCGCTCCGTGACCCTGGCCGCGGGGCACCTGAAACAGCAGGTTTCTGCGAAGGTTGAGTTTGTCCCCTTCCTTCTGGTTATCTGGTGCCCCCTGCCTCTTCAGTCCACTTGCTCTGTGTTTACCTGCATGCATGTGACCCATCTAGAAAGTCTGTGGTCCTCAAGCCCTTTCAGATTGGCTGTGACAAGACCAAGGGGATGGTGGGCTCTCCGGGTCAAGAAGTTAAGTGACTTCTTTAGGGTCACCCTGGCAGCGCAGGGCAGCTGAGCATTCGGCCCCAAACCCGAAGTTGTTCTCATCCCTTCTCCGCTTCCAGTCCTCTCTTCCCTGACACATGATTCCTCCCCCTGCCGGCCCTCCCACATCCCACCTCTGCCCTTGACCTTCTGCTGTCTCTGCTCACTCCCGCTCTGTTGCCTTCTCAAGATGCGTTTGAGTGAACGTACCTAGACTATAATGTTGTAGTTCAATTAACAGAATGTCAGAAGTTAGTAAAACAGGTAAGGCTGTATCCACATCATTGTTTCTGTACATTGTTTATTGGGAGCAGGTGGGGCTGGAAAATGAAGATAAGTGCTTTGCCAGTGTTTACCGCAAACAGTTTCTTGTATTTGACTGTGATATTTTAAGCTTGATTACCTCCCCCGGTTGATATGTTGCCTCTAAACTCAGCTGGCATCTCTTGGCTTCATCGTAACATGGCTCGAAATACACACTTCTGTGCGACAGAGCTCGGCTAAAATAAGCACCGAAGGGCTATTCGTTGCAGCAAAGTTGGGAAAAGGGATGGGATGTCAGCGCTTGGAGTTGCCGTTAACGGGACTGTTTTATTTTCTGGATGCCATGTGAATGCTAACGTGTTGTTTCTGCTCTGTTCCCTCATGCCTTCCCGGATTCAGAGAGAGGTAACCAACCGATTTTCACTTCTCCCTCTTCGTGGTGTCTTTTAAGTGTTTGGCACAGCTCACTTGCTTTCTTCATGCCATATTGCCACCCCCACAGACGTCGTTGTCTTTGAAAAGCAGAACTGTGTTCTGTTTAACCTTCTATCGTCATCATTCTTATGTGTCCTCATGTAGAACAGAGTATGGAGTTGCATCTGGGCCCCCGACCCTCTGTTGCATTTGGCCCTGTTTGGGGAAGTCGATGGGCAAAAGTGATGAAGGTGTAACGGGAACGTGGTCACTTCAGTTATGGCTGGGAGGGGTCGCAGCCGCATGCTGGGGAGTAAACGTGAAGAGAAATACTAACGCTGGGTCCCATGTTGTATCAGCCTTATCATGCTTCTTGAAGAATTAATATTAGGGCTTAAATTACGTTTTCTCTGGAGTTTCATTGGGAAGGCTTGACTGCAGGCTGGTGGCCAGAAGGACTGACTCCATTTCAATCTCGATTATTAGTCAAAGTATATGGATTCTTCTCCTTTCCCACATCTAGATGAACAAACTCTGGAAAGGGTATAACTCTGAAGCGAAAAGCAGGTGTTTGTACCTCAGGTGTGTGTGTGTTTCCAGCACTCTCAGTGTCAACCTGCCCATTTGGCTGACTGGGGGCTTTAAGCTCCATACTTTATCAATTAAAGCTCCGTTTTTGATGGTAGAGGAAAGTTTTCAAATTTCTCTTTAAAAAAATTTTTTTTTAATGTTTATTTTTTTGAAGAAAGAGAGGGAGAGACAGAGACAGAGTGTGAGCAGGGGAGGGGCAGAGAGAGAGAGGGAGACAGAATCCAAAGCAGGCTCCGGGCTGCAAGCCGACATGGGGCTCGAACTCACGAACCACAAGATCATGACTTGAGTCGAAGTCTGACGCTTAACCGACAGAGCTACCCAGGTGCCTCTGAAATTTCTCTTTTTGAAAGAATGGTTGTGGTTACTGCTTGGCAAAGTGAAGAGATGTAGGCAGTCGCCTCTTTGCATTGGAGTCGATTTCAGGGGAGCTCCCGCCTGGTTGGGGCCGAGCCGTCAGTGCTCAGTGGTGAGGAAGGGAAGGGAGACAGCATCGACTGAGTGGGCAACACTTCCAGAATCAGTCTTCCCGAGGATATGGTTACAAGAATCTGCAAACTTGACTGAATCTTTAATTATCTTTGAGGAGGCTGTAACTTCTGGAGGTGGTGGAAGCTTCCAGAGGATGAGGCATGGGAGCTCCCTCATCTGAAGTAATGAGAGGGCCTGTCTGAACCAATGGTGAGGATATTCTCAAGATGTTCACTAGCTCCTGCCCCCTCTGTATTTATTCAGGAAGCTCTGAATACGAATACCAATTCTGGTCCACCAAAGCCACCTTGATTATTTGCAGATGGTAGAATTTCAAATCTGTTGACACAGCTTATATGTCTCATGGAAGTGCCTAGTGAAGGATTCCCTGTGGAGAATGTGTGTTTACCCAGGTGATGAGTTACTGGAATGCCCTCTGAACGGGCATCCCAGGAACCTAGCGTATTTGTACTTAGCATCTGCTTAAGCTCGCGAAGGAGAAAGAAAGTTGAGTTTACAAAGCTAGAGCAAGAGCTTTGTGAAATTAGTGATGCCTGCTGATGTGCCAGTGGGTAAAATTAAAAAAACAAAAAATCGTGTGTGTGTAACATTCTGATTGGCCATCTAGGAGGATGGCTTTCTCATCCCCCTTTCTTCCTCTCCCTTCCTCCCACCCCCAAAATGAGATTTTCAAAGTCCAGTCAGAAAATAAGAGCATTGAGGCAAAGAAGTGCAAACAGTCTTGAAAACAAGACTCCTCCTCCCTCCGGGCCCTGTGCAGGTAACACAAAGTGGGGATAAAGCCCTTGGTCATAAAGGGCTTAGACATGTAATGTTTGCATCAAATCTCTTTGTTGCTATTTGTCTTTATTTGCATGTGGGTCCTGTCCTGTGCAGTTAAAGCAACTCTGGCTTATAAGATTCTACAGAAAGATAAGCAGGGAGGAAAGCGTCTTTATATATTTCAGCAAGTCTTAATATAATTCATATGAATGCAAATAATTATGAAAATATCACTCTCGGATAAGCAGACAGGATTTCAAAGGAGGCTTTTTCTTTGACTTCTTTTTCCTCATTTATAATGACAACTCCCATTAATTGAATGCCAGCCTTCACAAATTCCCAGCATCAAACATGTTTTTGACCTGAGCAAACACAGATTACATGGAAGGCGTTATCTTTTTGTGGAGACTGGGTAAGGACTGCTAGCAGCGGAGATTTGGTGAGAGTCTGAATGGAAGGGAATCTCCTAGAAAAGAGGGGAGAAAGTCACTTCCAGACAAGCCTGGGCTGTACTGCAGCTGACAGGGTCGGCTCGTGTGGGGCTGCTTCAGAAGGCAAAGTTCGGGGGGCGCCTGGGTGGCTCAGTCGGTTAAGTGGCCGACTTCGGCTCAGGTCATGATCTCACAGTCCTTGAGTTCGAGCCCCGCGTTGGGCTCTGTGCTGACAGCTCAGAGGAGCCTGTTTCATATTCTGTGTCTCCCTCTCTCTGACCCTCCCCCATTCATGCTCTGTCTCTCTCTGTCTCAAAAATAAATAAATGTTAAAAAAATTAAAAAAAAAAAAAAAAAAAGAAGGCAAAGTTCGGTCCCTCAGGCCAGAGTTGCAGAGAGGCAAATTTCAGGTCGTTATTTAGGAAAAAATATGTATGTTGGCTCACCAGGAGCATTCCTGCAGTGGAACAGGCTGATTCAATAAGCAAATAAGATTTCATATCACTGAAATATCCTAGGTACCGCCTCTCTGGGCATCTGTAGACGGGGGTTTTTAATGTTAGCCTGGCTAACCTCTAAGAGGTCAGAAGGTGCCTTGTAAGTTCCTTTTGAGGAGAGAGAAACACAGAAGCAAATTCCATTTATGTAAGAGGGTTGTGGGGGAGAGAGGGAGGAAAAGGGTGAATACTTCTGTCTTGGCTCTTTTTTAATAGAACCCATTTGAATAAAGAATCATGTCTTCATTCATTCCATAAAGATGGATTAAGCCCCTACAGGGTGATTAAAATGCTGTTCAACTGAGAACAATAAAAGCATTCTTTTGTCCTTTTTCCTTGCCATTAAGAAATTTGAGGCTGTCATGTAAGCTTCTTAGCACTGACATTTTTCCCTGGCAGAACTGGAGGCTGGTCCTCTGGGGGAATAATTACCAACGAGAACAGCAAAAGGAGTAGAGAGTTGGAAACACAAGGGCGCCGTAAACAAAAGATGAAAGGTGCTCACTTCTGTTCAAGTTTAAGGAAGGGGCACAGATAGCTACGGCTATAAGCCTTCCACTTCCTGGGGGCTTTCTTGCTTTTGTTTTATACAAAAGGGACTTATTAAAAAACCAGTAAGACATCACTACATCATGACACTGTCACACTGGGCTTTTAACACAAGACTTGCTCTACCATACTGGGTGGCGGGGGAGGGGGGCATCACTTCCTGGTTTTTAAAGGAAACACTGTGATTCCCATGACTGCACAAAATAAATGTGTGGGGAGCAGGGGACTGGAACAGCGCCTCTTTTAGCAAATGGCTCCTCATCCGGCACTGTAAATGGAGCAAGCTGGAGCAAAGGACAAAACTGGTTCTTGCTGCTGAGTGTCAGACAGAATGTCTCAGACATCTGGAAGACTCTGTTGGAAAAAGTAGGAGCTGTGTTCTGACTGGACCTCAGAGATCATTTGGACCAGCTTTGTGGTTTTAAATGAGCGCACCAAAGCCCTGGGGGGGGTGCATGACCACCAGGGTACCCGGTCGCTGGGGGAGGCATAGAAGCCCATCTGAGCCGTGGAAGCCAGGTAGCTGTATAGCCCAAGGGCTACTGGCGGCTCTGAGGAAAGAAGGGGGGAAGGTGGGAGGTGGCAGGAAAGCCATTGAGGGCTCTGTAGGCAAAGGTTCCTAAGATGCCCCAGCAGCGGGCTGACCCTCCCCCTCATGCAGTGTCAGAGCCACCTTGGGCCCTGCCTGGCTGTGTGACCCCCGGTGGCACCTGGTGCTTTTTCTCCCAAATTCCCACGTGGCCCTAGGCCCATCGCAATAGCGTAGGCTTGCAGTCTGTCAGGAACACTATAGCTGTGGAGGTTTCTTGTTCCCCTCAGAACACAGGAAGATCTCTAGAAAAGGTCGGAGTGCTCTTACATGTGAGCATAAGGTCTCTTAGAACCCTAACACTGATTGGAAAATGTCTCTCTGAAAGGCCAAGTTGGACGATGTCTTGATCATTGTTGAAACTGGATGATGGGACATGGGGAGTTCATGGACTATCTCTTCTACTTCTGTGCGTGTTTGAGAGGTTCCAGAATGAGAAGTTTAAGGGAGAAAAAAATAGGCAGATGTACTATGTTCTTTTGCACTCAGAAGGTCCCACACTCCTCAGTCTCCTAAAGCTGGAACCCACTCCCTTCTCCAGGGAAAAGGCCCAGGACGCCAAGGTCACCACAGACCTCCCTCCCTTCTTGTTGGTTGCCAAGACCGAATAGCCTGTCTCCTGCTGCACAGCCTTTGCAGCCCTGGAGACTTCTCCTGAAACCCTCTTTTTTGGATGCCTTTGGGACCAGCTTGTCCTGGGCTTGCCCCCTCCCCAATACTTTCTCCACCCTTTCATTGGGCCCTCCTGCCTCAACCGAGCCTTTTAATGCCTTTCTCTTTCGGTCCAGGCTTCGTTTTGTCTTTTCTCATTCTCTACACTCTCTTCTGCTCTCCTGACTACTGCTGCCCACAGGTCCATGTTTTTAGTCCAGACCACAGGCCTGAGCTCAGGGACTAAGTGTCCACCTGCTTGGTGGCCCTGGCCACCTGGAGGCCCTCAAACACCTCACACTTCCTGCCCAACATGGAGCTCATGAGCTTCCTTCACCAAATCCCTCCCCTCTCCCCACCTCGATGTGAGGGCACTTAGTTGGTCCAGCAAGGACCCTAGAGTTATTCTGGGTTCTCCCCTCATCACACCCATCAGTGTCAGCCATCCTTCCAACACCTTCCTTCCATCTGTCTCCTCCACCCTGTTCTCACAGATGCTAACTTAGCCCGCATCAGGCTCATCCTCTGCTACTATGTTGACATAGGGGGGTGCTCCCTTGACCCACTTTGTTCCACCCAAAGAAAGTTTTCAAAACTCCTGTCATGTGGGGTCACATGCCATACTGCAAGGCTCAGATGGCCAGACTGCTGATTGGCCACACATACAGCCTCCCTGCAGTCACCCTTGGCCCCTTACCACACCACTCTGTGGACTCTCTTACTTCCATGCTTTTGCTTGTGCTCACATTGAATCTTCTGTGAACCGTCCACTACCCTTCTTACCCTGGTGAGGTTCTTACTATACTTAAAGATGCAGCTCAAATCTCACTGGACGTCCGTATCATTAGACAGTGGGCTTCCGAGGCTGAACCTTGTCTGTGTTTGCATCTCTGGTGCCTGACACATAATAGTGCCTCAGAAGCTATTTGTGGAGGGAATTGAATATTTTTTAAAAACAGAAGTCTTTAATCATTTCATAGTTTCGTTAGAACATAAAGCCAAGTGGCAGCCGTATGAGTCCAATTGCTGCTTTAACAAATTACCACAAACGGTAGCTTAAAGCAACACGAATTTATCCCCCTACAGTTCTGGAGATCAGAAATCTAAAATGAGTGTCGCACTTGTAATCATGGTGTCCATGTGGTTAAAGACTCCAAGAGGAAGTCTTTCCAGCTTTTAGAGGCTGCCTGCTTTCCTTGGCTGGTGGCCCCTTCTTCTGTTCTTTCACTTATAAGCAAAGTTCCTCCTTCTTTCCCTTGTAATTGTGTTGGGCCCAACCAGATAATTCAGGATAACAGCCCCATCTCAAGATCTTTAATTTAATCACATTTTGGCCATGTGAGGTGACATATTCACAGATTCTGGAGATTAAGGGTGAGCATCCTAGAAGGGTCATTGTTCTATTACAACAGCCTTTTCAGAAATCAGATGTTGGAAAGCCAAGTTTGTTTTTTTTTTTTTAATTCTTTTAATGTTTGTTTATTTTTGAGAGAGAGACAGAACACAAGTAGGGGAGGGACAGAGAGAAACAGAGACACAAAATCCCAAGCAGGCTCCAGTCTCTAGGCTCTGAGCTGTCAGCACAGAGCCTGACACAGGGCTCAAACCCATGAACCGTGAGATCATGACCTGAGCCGAAGTCGGACATTTAACCGACTGGGCCACCCAAGTGCCCTATGGAAAGCCAAGCTTTTGAAACCACCAGTTAAGCAACGTTTGGGTTTCATTCTAAATAATAATGAAATTAGATGAGCCACGCACTTCGTTGCACACAAGGGAAGCTGTTCACCTTGTGTATGCCCCAGCTCTGAAAGAGAGGACTTACCTGCTTCTGACAGACCTCCGTGTATAGCTTACGGCTATTTAGGGTGACTCGAGACACACAGATCACTTGACCTCCACAGTGAGGAGAGAATGCTGGTTTTTTTTCCTTGGAAGCAGATAGAAAACCTGGAGGGGTTAGTTATGGGATTCACTCACCATCACAAACTGACAGATTCCTACCTTCCTGATCTATCAGCCTGGTACCTGAGAGGGAACAAGAAAAGACAAAGCTGTAAAAAAAAAAAGAAAAAAGAAAAAACTGTCAGAATCCCCCAAACAAAGCCTTTGGCGGCTGAGCCTCTCCTCTGGGAAGATGTGGGTTCCAGATGGTTGCCTTAGGCATTAATCACTTTCCCTGAAGCCAGAAGAAAATGAAGATTAATAATAATAATTTTTTTAAAAAATTACTCCTGAGGGGTTGCATATTAAAGAACAGAGGGCGTGGAGCTGAAGTTTGATAGGATGATCCATTGCTTATTGATAACGGCTTGTTTCATCCTCCTTGGTGGTAACCTTGCACTTGCAGCACTTGCCGGCCAGCCAGCAGTCCTGAAGAGCAGGGTGGACCTTGGAAGCTATGCCATAGAATATCAGAGCCAGACAGGAACCTGGGAAACCTTTTTTTTTTTTTTTTTTTTTTTTTTTTTATCCAACTCTCTCACTTAGAGATGAGGCTAGACTCCATGCCCGAGGTTGTATAGCTCAGTGGATTCAGGAATGAGACTGGAATCCGGGTTGCCTGAATCCCAATACGTTGCTCTCTGACGTTGCCTTACTATCTCTGAGAGACAACAGACACGTTAGATCTGTGCAAGAACTACAAAAAGTAGTGTGTGACAAGCTCCTGTCCTTTGTGCTATAGAATTTATATGCTATAATAAGCATTTAGACACCAGCAAGGTCCTGGCACCCAGCAGGCTCTTGAGCTGGATGGACCGTGCAGTAGAGGGAGCAGTGCCCCCCTGACAGTGCAGGGACACCAGCGGTCGCCAAGTGAGAAGAGATGCCATGAGTGGGGACCTGCCTTTCCAGAGCAGAGAGGAGAGCTCCTTGGCTGGAATAAGGATGCTGGGAGAGTAGGGGCGACAAATTTTGGAACTGTAGAAATCCACACAGAGTTGTTGGTGACCACAGAACCAAACAGATTTGACCGCAGCTGAACGTAACTTTATTTATTTATTTAACTTTATTTATTTACTTAGAGGGAGAGAAAGCGTGCATGCAGGGGGAGGGGCAGAGAGAGAGGGAGACAGAGAATCTTGGGCAGGCCCTGGGCTGTCAGCACAGAGCCTAACATGAGGCTCGAACTCACGAACCATGGGATCATGACCTGAGCTGAAACCAGGAGTCTGTTCGCTTAACCGACGGAGCCACCCAGGTGCCCCTGAACATGGAATTTTGAAGGGAAACAGTTGTGCATGGTAAGACACCACGTATATTCCTTTAGGATCCATTTAGGAAAGAAAAGAAGCCAGAGAGCTGGGAGCTAGAAACAGGGCTTCCCTTGAGCATGGTCTCCAAAAGTGAGGCCCTCTCTCATTTCTTTTTTAAATACAGTATAAAACCTTGGATTGCGAGTAACCTGCTCTGCAACCGTTCCACAAGACAAGCAAACATTGTTCATAAATTTTAACTTGATAAAGGAGCGATGTCTTGCAATACAAGTAGTACATGACGCGGAATGTCACATGATCCCAACTGAGCCAATGGTTCTTGAAATTCACTTTGATAGACAAGTGCTTTGGATCATAAGCATGTTTCCAGAACGAATCATGCTCGCAAACCAAGGTTTTACTGTACCGTGTTGTCTTGATGGTGGTTGAGACCAGAATGGAAAGGCATCAGGAACACAGTGTAGAATAAGACTGTGCTCGGGGCGCCTGGGTGGCTCAGTTGGTTGAGCGTCTGACTTCGGCTCAGGTCATAATCTCGCGGTTCGTGAGTTCAAGCCCCACGTCAGGCTCTGTGCTGACAGCTCAGAGCCTGGAGCCTGCTTCAGATTCTGTGTCTCCCTCTTTCTCTCTGACCCTCCCCCGTTCATGCTCTGTCTCTCTCTGTCTCAAAAATAAATAAACGTTAAAAAAAAATTTAAGACTGTGCTCATCGCTCAGTCTGGGCCCAGCGCCTCACCCAGACCCACCCCTCAGCCCACTGCCGTGTAGCCTGACGCCTCTGACTGAGGGCCGGCTCACCCTTCAGGAGATCAGGATGCGTGCTGCAGGCCCCATGCCGGAAAGAGAAAGGAACACTCGGTACCTATATGGCCAGGCCTGGACTGGATATTGGGGATGAATAAGGCACAGATCGTCTTCACAGAGCTTTAATGACTTGTGGGGAATACACGCTCCTACACAGACACCGATGGTACCCGGTGCTAAGTGCCACGTGCATAAGTTGTGACCGCAGCACTGGGAAGGGCGACCTGCTCATCTCCGGGTCCCACGTGGTGACAAGGGCATGGAGACCGTGTGCACAAAGGCAGGGAGCAGAGACCTGCTGAGAATGCCCGAGAGGTTGTAGGGCTGGCAAGGGGTGATGGGTTCAGGACGTTTTTCGGGAGGTAAAACTGGCCAAACAAACACAGGGGTTGGGTACAGAGGGTGAGGGGGAGTCCGGAAGGCCTCCTGGTTCTAGCATGGGGGACACTAGTTGAGACAGAACAGGAGGAAGGAGAAGGTTGGGGGGAGCAGGTATTGAAGCCAGGTGTGGACAGGCTGAGGCTGAAGTGCCCTGACCTGGGGTCGGGGTTCGGGAGCCCCCACTGCACATGGCGTGCGATGCAGGGGAGGCTTTTCTGCCACATCTCCACGATGGCCAGTGGCCTCCAGTGGGTAGATCCCTGTGCCTTCCCAAAGAAGCCAAGGATATCTAGAAGAAAGCGGCCGTCATGGTCTGTGAAAAGACCACCAGTTCTTTTATTAAGAGGAACCATTAAAAATAAATCCATGTGTGGTTACATTTACAGACAGTATCCTGGCTTAAGCAACAAACACAAAGAACGCGTTGTGATCCAGATGGGGTAAATCTGGGCGAGTATTGTTCTTAAACACTTCGATCTTTAAACCACTGTCCTCCAGTACGAACAGTAAGAAATTTAGTTGTACGGTTGGTTGTTCGGCCCGGTTCTTTTGAAGCCAGGTCTTGCCACAGCCGATATCCTTTTCATCAGCAGAACAGATGCTAACACGCAGCACCAGCTGCACGCCCACCGAGGTGGCTGGGCTGACGATATAGAGTGCCATGCTGCCGCCGTCACCCCGGGCTCTGGAGTGGGAGCCGCGCTTAACAGAATCAAACGCCTTTGACAGGATTTCAATCTGTGGTGTCTCCTTGTGTCACAGCCCAGCCCGTGACTGCCCATCCGCTTTCTCCTGCAGCTGTGGGTCCAGCGCATTCTCCGTGCACGTGTTTACCCATCAGCCCCTATTGTTCTGCCTCTGCTGTACCACTGCGTTTGTCATAATAGCGCTCATGCACATTCATGCTCTTCTCAAGCCCCTTTTCTCTTTTATAATCATGGTATTTGTTGTTACACTAGAGAGAAAGTTCATCAAGAATTCGGTTTTTCATTAAGGGCTGTAAGAGTTTCCAGGAGTTCAGCACACTAACTTTGGGAAACATTGTAGTTCTTTTACTCAGAAATGAATTCTTTAAAAAACTTTTTTTTTTTAATGTTTATTTTTAAGAGAGAGGGGAACACAGAATCCGAAGCAGGCTCCAGGCTCTGTCAGCACAGAGCCTGACGTGGGGCCCGAACTCAACAAATGGCGAGATCATGACCTGAGCCGAAGTCGGATGCTTAACCGACTGAGCCCCCCAAGCGCCCCAGAAATGAATTCTTAAATCCATGAAACTGCTCCTCCATTTTGGGGTAGCTATTGAAGTTTACGTTTTGTTTTTAGCCCTCGCATACTCTGTTTACCACTGACATACCGGCTCCTTGCTCAGCTAACATTCGTCACTAGAGAGTGTGTTGGTAAAGTTTCCTTTTCTAACATGCTGATAATTTTGTTTGCACAGAGATTTTGCTTACGTAGCAAGAGACAAAGATACGCGAATTTTGAAATGTCATGTATTTCGATGTGACACACCAGCAAAAGCCATTGCCACAAGTCTCCACGAAATCTGTTCTAAGGTAAGGCAGGTCAGGACACTGTGGTCAGTCCCTCTCTTTTTTCTCACTGCCTGAGCAGGGAAGGGGCCGTGAAAGGGCAGGGGCAGGGGGCAGGGGCAGGGGGCCTGCATTGCATTCAGGGAGAAGCGAGCAAACCATGTATTTAGCCCAGGAAAAGTACTCCTGCATTTCAGGTGGTGCTCTCAATGGCTCTCCACCCACAAAATGAGCTGAGCCTTTGACCCTCCCACAGTTTGGAGGATATGGTAGGTGGGCAGAACAGTGACGGGCAAGGTGGTAGAGATGGGTACCCCGAGCCTAACTGGGAAAAGGGGGAAAGGAGTCAGGGCAGATTTTCCAGAGACAGGGCCCCCTGATCTGAGAGTAAACACAGGGAGAAGGGAGGGTGTCTGTGCAAATGCAGGCAGCCGGGAGTTGCCGTGAACCCACACTGACTCCAGGAGGACACATAGCTGCTCATGGAAACTGACCGGCTGTGAGGCAGGGCTGTGGTCAGTGTCTCACACTGGGGAGGTCCTGCTTCCTTAACCAGAGTCACAGAGCCTCAGAATGAGGACAGACAGTCGGGCATCTCGGGACTAGCCTTCCTTCCCTCCAGCAGAGAAGTCCTGCTAGAAACATCCCCACCCTCTGCCTGGTCCCTCCTTTGACCTCCATCCACAGGGCCCCCTACTTTTCAGGAGGCTGTTCTATTAAAATGAGCAGCGCTGACTGTTACAGAGTTCTTTCTTTTGTAGACCTGAAGTCCTCTTCTCTAGAACTTCCGCGTATTTACTTGAGATGTGAAATCTGTAGCAACAGGGAAAGATGCCTCCATCTTGTCTGTTTGCTGGGCAGCCCTTTATTACTTAAAACATTTGAAGCTGTGAACTGTACCTGTACATTTAGAAGTGCTGGACAAGTATCTGTCCTGTCTCCCTCATTTCTCCAGAACCCCCACCCCCATCTCTTTTGGGTCACGTGGTTACCAGGCCCCTCACCCGCTTCTGAGCGTACTGTAGTTGGTTCCCCCTGAATGAACACAGTGTTCTAAGGGTGAGCCAGTAGAGAAAAGACCATGGGCCACTCTGTCCCTTGACCTCCAAAGATGCAATACTGGGGTGATTGATATTTTTAGCAACCATATCACCTGCCGTCTTGTGTTCAGATAGTGATTAGCCAGGTCCCCAGGACACTGTCACAGATGCCCTTCAGGCAGGCCTTTCTACTCCCCAAACTTACTTACTGAATCTAAACACCAGACCTCACCGTCACCTCTGCTGGACGTCACCTTTCTGGTTTGAGGCAGATGTCAAGACCCAGCCTCATTACAGCCCCTCTGAGCTAGCCACGCCCAGGCTGTAGCCACTGCTGGGCAGCAGGGACAAAGCAGGTGCCAGCCACATTTCCTCGGCAGGGGGCGGGGGGGTAGGAGCTGGGACCAGTCTGCTGCTCTGATGCAGGTGACCAGGACTTACAGGATGGGTGCTGGTCCTGACACCACTGTTTATCCCAGCCCAGATTCACACTGGTGCATCAACAAGCCTGGGCCCGGCTGCACCTGTTATAGCATTACAGCACACTCCCCAGGTGCCATTTTCTTCCTCCATTTCTGCAACAGGCACTGCTGAACACTATTTACGTGCCAGGGACTGTTCTAAGAACACAGCAGAGACTAAAACAGAAAAGAAAAATCTTTGTCCTTGGGGAGCGTAAGGCCCCCAGAACACGGCCTGGCACAGAGGACGTGCTCAGTAAAAATTTGATGTTGTTAAACTCAGCCGCCTCCTTGCCTGCTGTCCCAGGCACAGGCCGAGACAAGGGTGGAGTGGAGCTCTGGAGAAGAAGTGACTTTCGTTCTGTCTGGAATTTTCAGAAAGCTTGGGCTGGGAATGAAGGTGTGAGTCACCTTTTGGGTCATCGAAGGTTGGGCTCCTAAGCCACACCAGCACTGTGTAAACAGAAGTGAGAAGTGATGACTTTTCAGTAAAGGAGATGTTAGTGCCCCCAGCAGAAGAGAACCAGTGTGGTAGGCAGCTGGCAGATTGAACAGCTTAAGAATAACAACCCCGATCAGCTAATATTGCTGAGCACTGACAAAACTGACATAACCTTATCACTGGGGACATAAACATGCAAAGAGGAAATGAGACACAAGAGGTCAGGTGACTCGCCCAAGATCACACAGCTAGTAAGTAGCGAAGGTGGGATTTGAACTCATTCGCTATCCCCAGGGCCCGGAAGAGGGTACCTAACAGCCAGCATTCAGAAGCAGTGGGAAAAGTCCGTTACTGTGCATGTCTCACTGACCTCAGTGGGCCAGCAGAGGATATTTGTTTGGGTTGTTTCACTAGAGGTAGGAGCCAGGTGAGTGGAGGAATGAGTTCCAAACAATCAGGGGGCTCTGAGGGCTAGTCGTTCACCGGTTACCCCTGGGGAAAATGAGCACAGTTCTCCATGTGTGCAGTACGGGGGTGGGAAGTCAGGCAGTAGACTGTATGTAAAGCCAGCTTAGCTTGGAAGCAAAGTCCACTCAGACCCTTTACTGGCTGGAATAGCTGCAGGCAGGGCGTCTGTAACCACAAACCACAGTGTGTTTTTCCCCCCTTCAGATTATGGCCGAACGGAAGAATGCCAAAGCCCTGGCCTGCAGTTCCTTACAGGAAAGAACCAATGTGAATCTCGACGTTCCCTTGCAAGGTAGGTCAATGCATCTGCTGTCTTCACGATGGTGCTGTCCATCCTAGCCAAGAGCCAGAAGGTCTCACAGGGCTCCCGGCCGTTTCTAGTCTCCTTAAAAACCGTGCTCAACCCAACAAACACACACTGAACCAGCCCCAGGGAGCCTCCTGTGCGCAGAGTTCATTTTGTGTCAATAGGATTAGGCACAAAAGGCCAGGATGAGTTTCATTGCTACAAAAAAGGACAAGATTAAAGAACATTGTCTTGGGGCGCCTGGGTGGCTCAGTCGGCTGAGCGTCCGACTTTGGCTCAGGTCATGATCTCACGGTCTGTGAGTTCGAGCCCCGCGTCAGGCTCTGTGCTGACCACTCAGAGCCTGGAGCCTGTTTCAGATTCTGTGTCTTCCTCTCTCTCTCTGCCCCTCCCCCGTTCATGCTCTGTCTCTCTCTGTCTCAAAAATAAATAAACGTTAAAAAAAAAAAATTAAAAAAAAAAAAAAAGAATATTGTCTTTAGTGATTTTATAACTCCTGTACAGCCTGGGATAAGAACCAGCTAGCTTAAAAATATGTGGGTTGATGTGAAAAAAAATTTTTTTGTAACTGTGATGATGAATGTTAAGTAGACTTATGGTAATGGTTTTGCAATGTATACAAGTATCAAGTTACTGTGTTAGACACCTGAAACTAACATAATGTTGTGTGTCAATTATACCTCAATAAAATAAAAAAATATATATTGATATTTGGGGGGATTCTGTTTAGTTATTTTTCCTGTCTCTGTGCCCCTTGTGAGTAAATTCTCTCTGGGCATCAACCACCTAACAAATAGGACATCAACAACTGTTATTTAGCATGAAAAGGACAGTAGCAGCTTTAAGACACCAAGAACTAACTGTTCCTGCTTCCCTGCTGGGAAACCAAAGTTGAATGGGGTTTTGATTGACAGAGCCCCTGTGTGTGGCGGAAGACCCGCTGTTCTCCCAGAGCAGGTGCGCCGCTTCTCCCTCTAGAGACAGGCTGTTGTGGCACAGGTGGTGGCTGTGTTTTATGTGTACATTGGAACCACTGACAAAGATCTGTTGCTTTTGTTCCCTGTAGTAGATTTTCCAACACCAAAGACTGAGCTGGTCCAGAAGTTCCACGTGCAGTACTTGGGCATGTTACCCGTAGACAAACCCGTCGGTATGTGAAACATTTATGTCCTTTCACTGTGCAAGTGTTCGGGAGCTTGGGGGAGGTGTCCACCCTCCCCAACGGGTGCGATCTACTGTTCTGCTCCCTTTCCTAGGCTTGAATTAGGCCCTTGCACTGTCACCAGCCACAGCACATGAACAGTCCCAATCAAAAAAGCAAAAGAGGGCAGGCTAATAAGCTGCTCGTCATGTGGTCCCCAGAATACAAGGACTTCAACAAGGCAGACACATAGTTCTGGTGCACCCAGCAGGCCAGAGATGCATGAGCCAGGGCTCTGCCCTTCTCAAGTGGGCCTTCCATCCCTGGGGCCATCTCTGCTTCAGTCCTCATTGGCCCCTGGGCGGGGAGAAAGGGCTGAGGGAGCCCTCATGCTTTTCCTTCCAAGGTGTGATCCAAGAGCAGCACACACGGCAGTCAGCTCCCACCCCGGGGGCAGAACTTCGTTGCTTAGCCATACCGAGCTGAAAGGAGGCGGGGAGATGTGCCCTTTTCCTGGGCGGAAAAAGCTGTGGAGAAACCTGAACCCTCATGCACTGCTCGGGGGGGGGGGGGGGGGGGGGGGGGGGGGAAGTAAGGTGGTACAGCCACTTGGGAAAACGTCTGGCACTTCCTCCAGAGTTCACAGAGTTACCATTTGACTCAGCAGTTCTGCTCCTGGGCACATACCCAAGTGAAATGAAAACATCTGTCCACACACACATTCACAGTAGCAGCATTCGTAATAGTCACAAAGTAGAAACAAATGTCCCTCAACTACAAATGGATTCATGAGATGTGATGCTACCATACAGTGGAATTTTATTTGGCAGTAAAAAGGAATGAAGTACTAAAATAAATAAATAAATAAATAAAAAAGGAATGAAGTACTAAAAAAAAAGGAATGAAGTACTTAAAAAAAAAAAAAAGAATGAAGTACTGATAAATGCTACAACGTGGATGAACCACGAAGACCATATGCTAAATGAAAGAAGCCAGTTACAAATCACACATACTGTGTGATTCCATGTATATGAAATGTCCAGAAGAGACAAATCTCTTGGGATAGAAATTAAATTAAGTAAGTAATTGCCTAGAACTAGGGGGCTGGAAAGAAATGGATGGTGACCCCAAAAATGTACAGGGTTCCTTTTTGAGGAAATGAACATGTTCTAAAATTCATTGTGGTGATGATTACACACCTCTGTGAATTTACTAAAAACTAGTGCATTGTACACTTTGAGTGAATTATAGATGAATTATATCTCAAAGTTGTTATCTGACCTACCCCCTCACATTGCCACAAAAAAACGGGTGTGGGAACACTCAGCGAAAGGGCCCCCTGGTATAGTGCATTCTATTCACGTACAGGGCCTTCCAAACTTGGCCTTGTTCAAGTAGCAGAGTAAGGTGGAGGAAGATCGGAGTATTCTGGCAGTTGCTGGCTTCTGTTCAGTTCCTTTTTCCCAGCCTCCTTGCTTAGGAAAAGGTAGCATTTGCTTCAGTGTTATTTATATACTTGGGGCTGGGGAATCTTTGGAGAGAAAGTAGTACCATGGTCCAGTTAGACAGGACATCACACACTGCACATCTGTGGAGGCTCTCATGACCCTCCTTTCTATTGAAAAAGCTGGCTTTTTTTTCCCCCCCAAGCAATGAAATGCTCAAATAGAATGTCTCCTGGAACTATTTAAAAAAAAAAAAAAAAAAAAAAAAAAAAAAGATCACTTTGGATGTAGCTGTTACTGGGTGATTTGGGCCCACAATGGAGAGTGATAAGTGGCTTTAGGACCTTTTTCAATTATCTGTTCCATCCACAGGAATGGATACCCTGAACAATGCCATAGAAAGTCTTATGACCTCATCTAACAAGGAGGATTGGCCGTCAGTGAACATGAATGTGGCCGATGCTACTGTGACTGTCATCAGTGAAAAGGTAAGAAGGATCGTAGATGCAGTTGGCCTGTCTGGGTTACAGTGAAACTCTGGATACAGTAATCTTCCATGAAACTTAGACACATAGCCAAGGCTTCACCTCCAGGGAGTTATGCTTACTTGTAATTAAAATAGCCTGCATTTATAAAACAGCTTTTTGTCCTTTGTGTCTGGATCTCTGCATAACTTTGCTCTCCCCTGAACCAAGAAGCTCCTGTCCTGGTGTTCCCCATTCTTTCTTCCTCATGGGCCCAAGAGATTAAAATCATTTGCCAGAGGTAACTATGACGCTAGCAGTAACTCATTACGGGGAGTGGTTTTTTGGCTGCTCTCCAGGCTTCAGGATTACCTGGGCTATTTGTCTGGAGTTGGGGCACAGGAGATGCTTCTGTCGTGGAGGGTCTTTGGTTTGTTCTGTCAATAGTAGCAGAGGCCGGTGGTCATCCAGAGAGGCCAGCGTTAGCCTCGAACCAAATTATCCCAATTTTATGGTTGATGAAACTGAGGCACGGCGAGGTTAAATAACTGCCCGTGGTCACAACAGCTAGAAGTGGCAAGCTCAGGACTTGATCCAGGCAGTCTGCTCCAGACTCTTTACCACTTTTCAGTTCCACCACTGTGAAGCACCTGCCACGGAAAGACCGCAGGTTGTTGGCCTGCTCCTGATTCTGTCCACTAGGAGGTCACCTTCAAGCCCAATTCACCTTCTCAAAAGGAGTTAGGAGTAAGATGCTCACTGACCCTGCCTGCCTCTCCAGCCTGCCAGGCTGGATTTCCTTAAGTCTTGAAACATGTCATAGCCTTTTCTGACTCAGCATCTACAAGCACTTCTGTGCTCCACGCCTTTGCCTACCCAACATTTACCGGGATCTCAACCTAAACATCGTCTCTCCCAAGAAAACTTCATGGCGTCTCAGGCTAGTTTCCTTTGCCTGTTAAGGAATTCCATAGCACCTGAGTGAATATTTAGTAAGTCAAGATGTTAATGATCCAGAAGTCAACATTCTGGATGTGTTTACTAATTCACAAACTACATATGGTTGTTGCAAAGGATGTGGTGTTCGTAAGAATGAATTCCGAACATTTCTTTACACTGCATCATATGGGTACCATATGGGGACCGGTTTGTGGGGAACAAAGTGATTTGGCAGCTTTCGGACACAGTTTTAGATAGAAATATGATTCCACGTGGTATTTAGCATGGGAAGGAGAACTGGATGGAAAGCCATCCCATGGCTCCTTTTCTCCTGGTTGCTCTGAGGTTTCCAGCGGGTTCACTTGGGCAAATGGGTTTTGAGCCACTGGGTGCCCTGTATGGGCAAAACCAAAGAAGTATAGTAAACATGGCAGGGTTCCTACCCACAGTGAACACGCAGGCTTGGAGCCTAGAGGACCGACAGCAACAGAACACGCCTGCCACGGAGAGTGTAGCTCAGAGCGGGATTAAATGTCAGTGAGACGCCCACATAGCCAATGATGGCTGCTGCGGACGTATTTAGAAACTCGCCTTTCTAGGAAAACAGTCCTTTCTAAATCCAGTCGAGCCAGTGTCTCTACACAGCCACTCCAGTCTTGATTCTATGATCTAAGAAGTGAATATGTTTATTTTATAACTCTTGCCTGGCTTCACAGAGAGAGTGGGCGCTGACCAATGTGTCTTGCAGAATGAAGAGGAAATCTTAGTGGAGTGCCGCGTGCGATTCCTGTCCTTCATGGGCGTCGGGAAAGATGTTCATACATTTGCCTTCATCATGGACACCGGGAACCAGCGTTTCGAGTGCCACGTTTTCTGGTGCGAGCCTAATGCGGGTAACGTGTCTGAGGCGGTACAGGCCGCCTGCATGGTGAGTAGTCACACGCCAGGGAGCTGTTGGACCTCCCACACCACTGCTCTTGTCTCGTATGCGGTAAATTAGCACAGAGTTATTAATATAAAGGAAAATATGTCTAATCTCTAAAGTGATGTTTTGCTGTATAACACCCTCATTCCTGTGGACACAGTCACGATGAGCGGTTTACCATCTCAAGAGGCCAGGACGCCTACAAGAAGCGGGACTGGGCGGAGCGACGTTCTGTGGAGATTTCCAGTATCACTGAAAGCGGTGATCTTCAAAACCACAAATTCTTAATTCTTGATCTCTAATTAATTTCAATAGGTGATCAGGAAATGTTGGTCATGTATGAATTGGTGCTATTTAGAACGAACTTGGTACTTAAAAAAATTGCAGTGTATTGAATGATTTTTATTTCAGATAGTTGGTTTAAGCCCACCATTCTTACATATTTTATTTAATTTATATCTGTGAACTTAATCCTTAAAACAGCCATTTGTAAGGTAGTTGTTCTGTTTTCTTTATGACAGAACAGAGGCTCAGAAGAAAGAGCGGGCCTCAGGGCACAGAGTTGACAAGACAAAGCCTGTGTTCAACCCCAAGTTTTGGGGGTTTTTTTGTTTGTTTTTTAATGTTTATTTATTTTTGAGAGAAAGAGTGCAAGCAGGGAAGGGCAGAGAGAGAGGGAGACACAGAATCCAAAGTAGGCTCCAGGCTCTGAGCTGTCAGCACAGAGCCCGAAGTGGGGCTCGAACACACCAACTGGGAGATCATGACCTGAGCCCAAGTCGGACGCTCAACCAACTGGGCCAAGTAGGTGCCCCGCAACCCCGAGTTTTTGAGGTGACACAGCCAGTTCTCTTTGTACCATGTATGTGATATCAAACAAAAACACCTCATCATTCATTCTGCAAATATCCTTTGAGCACCTATTGTGCTGGACGCTGAAAATGTTCTAGAAAATTTGAGGGAACAGTATGAATGTAGGCACCGAAACCTGAGGTGGATGGTGATTCTTAGCAACAGCAGGTTCGGTTGCTGGAGTCAAGTAAAGGAGGTCAGGTCTGTATGATAAAAAGCCTGTGATATCACGGCAACATGTTTATCTTCAGCAAAGATTATTAAGCAAGAGAGATGAATTGGTATTAGGTTTTAAAAGCAAACTCAAAACAAAAACAAAACCCACCAAAGTTAGAGGATGGGTTGAGAGGATAAGGTTGAGGTGGAGAGATCAGCCAAGAAGCCATTTTACTGGTCACATGAGGGTGTCAGAGGGTCTAAACCAGGAGAACAAGCAGGAGTAGATGACTTGGGATGTTGTAGAGAATTGCCTGGCTGGGGATGCGGAATGGTGAACTTGAAGCACCTGTTCTTCATTTAATTCAATCCACCATTTGTGGGCTGGACTCTGGGAAGTTCCAGTAGGGCTGAGAGATGAGCCTTACGTTACAGAGCTTAAGTATATGAGGAGACACATAAGCCAAAATTCTGTTGCAGTGTAAAAGATGCTCTAACTAGAAGTATAAGACCACACTAGACTGAAAAGTGACCTGGAGAAAAAAGAAGTGGAGGCCTTAAAATAGACCAAAGTCTGACAGGAAAGGGGTAGCGCAACAGTAAGGGGGTTTGCTGCTTGTTGTATGATGGGTGGGGCGGGGGGAGATTTGCACATTTTTTCGGCTGAGGGAAATGAGCTGGTGAAGGTGGATTGAAATGAGGGTCATATAAAGAGTTGGGGCGAGGTCTTGGTGGTAGATTAAGAACCTAGGGTTGGGGTTTAGCCTCCTGATTGGGTCGCAGTGACTTTGAGACTAGTCAGATGCTAAGAATCCAAGAGTGACAGGTGGCATGGAGGCTGGGAGAGTTCTCTGTTTTTCTACATACAGTACATCACTGAGGTTAAGAATGAAGGGAAAGGATGAGGCGGGCTGTAGTTGGCAATGATGAGTCACGAGGAGAGGGAGTCTGCTGACTTTTCCCTTAAAAGGCACCTTTGAATGGAGACGGACGGAGGGAAGAGGGAGGGTAAGAGCTAGTGCTGTGTGCTCATGATCTGGCATCCTTCTTCCCACAGTCCTTTGTCAGAGGGGCATTTTCCCCTCAAGTACTGCGGAGCCAGATGCTAATTCAGATCTGCCTGCATGTGAAGGGGCAGGGTGGGGGTGGTGGGGGCAGAGCTGGTGGAGGAGTCACGACGAATCTCTGACCCAGCACAAGAGCCCGAGATGGGATGAAGGGGACAATAGAAAATGAAAGCATTCAGTCAAGCAAAAATGGAGGATGACTATTTAGTTATTTCCTGAAATTGAAAAGGGATCATAACAGATGGTTTTAGTCATAAAATGAATGGCTGTCAGCCGTAATTGTACATTTTAAATGCTGGTGACAATTAAATAATTAGCTTTATCACTGGTTACGGTTTGTTGTCTGATTCCCAGACTTATTTTCTGTCTTAGGAACAATTTTTATTCATGTGCTTATAATTTTAATTATAACAGGGCAGCCAGCTCAAGTGGCTCAGCCAATCCAGCATGAGTCATGCTGATGACATCGGCCTCTTCTTTACGCTCAGAGTCCAGCATTTCTAACTCCATGGCTTTCCTCTTGAATTAAATCTGCATGATTCTCCATCCGAAATCTCTCCACGTGAATTTCTATCACCTGAAATATCTGTATTGTAAACACATTCTTTTGAATCCACCTAATTTTTAGGCATATTTTGCAGCTGAGTGGCATAGGCCCAGCTGAAGATGTTTTGGTGAAATTTAGAATGAGAGAGAAAGCCGTAATGAAACCCATCAGGTGCGATTTTGATTCACACTGGACTTGCCTAACGTTAGAGATTTCCGGTCCAGTGTACCGTGTTGCACACCTGCCCGTTTATAAATCTGTGCTTTGGAAGTGTGCGGTTTGGGTTGCGTTGCAGACCTGGCAAGATGCCTTACGCAGAGGAGATTTGGTAAATCGTTTCTCGTATGATGGGGTTGAAGGGGCTAGTTCTGTGGCCTTTGGGCTTTGTGACTCGGAGTTCTGCTGTGGATAGTTTATGCTTCCCATGGGGAAACGTCAACCTGTTTCACACTGTACCAAAGAACCTATTAATATTTAAGTAGCTTTTTAAAAATCAGTCATGGAATTATTTTAAAGTGCTTAGATTAGGAAAAAACATACTTTGTAAATTTTAACCTTATCTAATTTTGAAGAATTACTTTTCATTAATAGAAAACTAGGTGGACTGTGTTATATTTCAGAAGGAGAGAAACTATGGTGCCAACAGTGCTAATGGATACTTTAAAATCCATTAGGATTCAGGGGTGCCTGGCTGGCTCAGTCGTTGGAGCATGTGACTCTCGATCTTGGGGTTGTGAGTTCGAGCCCCACATGGGGTGTAGAGATTACTTAAAATTTTTAAATCCATTAGGATTTAGACTCGCGGATAAAATGTATCCTAAAATCTTTTTTTTTTTAATTTTTTTTTGACATTTATTTATTTTTGAGACAGAGAGAGAGAGAGAGCATGAACAGGGGAGGGTCAGAGACAGAGGGAGACACAGAATCTGAAACAGGCTCTACGCTCTGAGCTGTCAGCACAGAGCCCGACGCGGGGCTCGAACTCACGGACCGCGAGATCATGACCTGAGCCGAAGTCGGCCGCTTAACCGACTGAGCCACCCAGGCGCCCCTAAAATCTTTATACATCATTCTTTTTTATTAAAGCAGGAAACAGGAAGGGGAACAAACATTTGTGAATGCCTCCTGCATTGGTAGGCCTGTTTTCAGCATGCTGCAAGTATTCCCTAATCATAACACCCTCTGTAAAGGTCCCAGTCTTCTGCCATTTTACATTGAAGAAACTAAGGCTCAGAGATTGAGTAACTTGCTTGGGTCACACAGTTCCCATAAATGGTAGAACCTAGATTCAAACTGTGCCCTTTCTCCCATGTTGTCTCCCAGGTAGCCATGAGCACTTACCTCACGTACAAAGATGTACGTGTCTCCGACAAAACCCTAATACTGTCTCTCCCAATCCTCTTCCTTTTCATTAGCTCTTCGACTGTTTGGCATATTAATTGCAGCCAATCCATAAAGAGAACAAGTAGAGGGTGGAGATGGGTGGAAGAAAAGGATGGCAAAAGCCACAACACTTTTGCTGAGCCTAATGATCATAAGAACCCTTAAAATACCCACATTAAGGAAACAGAATAAACTTAGGGCCCCTGGATGGCTCAGTTGGTTAAGTGTCCGACCCTTGATTTCAGCTCAGGTCACGATCTCATGGTTCATGAGATGGAACTCTGCGTTGGGCTCTGCACTGGCAGCGCAAGTCTGCTTGGGATTCTCTCTCTCCCTCTCTGCCCCTCCCGCGCTCTCATGCACACATTCTCTCAAAATAAATACTTTTTAAAAAGGGGAAAAAAAAAAACTCTTGGATTAATGCGTAGGAGCTAGGTCGTTAAGTTTTGCAAGTAAATGTATTGGTGATGCATTAAGTCATCAAATCATAAATTAAACAAGAAAGGATGATACATCATTAACGACCATAAAACATTTTTGTTTTATTTCAGTTACGATACCAGAAGTGCTTGGTAGCCAGGCCGCCTTCACAGAAAGTTCGACCACCTCCTCCGCCAGCAGACTCAGTGACCAGAAGAGTCACAACCAATGTAAAACGAGGGGTCTTATCCCTCATTGACACTTTGAAACAGAAACGCCCTGTCACAGAAACGCCATAGCTGCATATGCTACAGGATTCTGTAATATTTACCTGAAGATTGAATAGCTACACTAAAGAAGATGAACGATATCTGGCCTTCCATTCAGTTGCTGATGCTTTGTCTTCAGAGAATTTATCCTTAACCAAACAGTGTTAGACAAGCATGTTCTCTCGTCTTGCCACCATCATGTGATATGAAAAGAAGCATGACTAATTTTTTTTGCTATCAGTAAGATACATCATGAGCAGTGGAAGGTCTTTTTCTTATTGTAAATATCGTGAACATTAACTTCACACACACGGAGAAGAATGTGGCCACACCCCTCCTAGTGAACTAACGCTGAGTCCTTGGAGTGAATGACGCCTGAGTTTCACTGTCTTCTTGACTGGATCTGTCACAAGCAATGTTTAAGTCCTGCAGCACTTGGCCCTGTTGCCAACATTGGAGTAGCCACTGCGTACCAGATACCATTGAATTGCTGTAAAACTGGGATGATGGGTTTTTGTTGCAGTCTTTCATGAAATTGAACCTTTGGGTTGACAGAATTGGCTGTTGGCATCAGTACAGAAACCAACCGGCAGCTTTCCTTGACAAGCCCTTTGACACATGGACACCATTTCATGTCTGCAGCTGTTTTGTGGGATGTTGGGGAAAAAGTGAAACTTGAAAATTGAAAAACAAACCAAATTTGAGAAATTAAAATTGAACAAAAAAGAGCCTTTCTTTCTAGACGGTTTTCAAACTGATTATTAAAAACAAGAAAGATTTAAGAAAATCCTAATGCATTTCGGGTAGGACATGTTTCAAACTTCTGCCTTATATTGTACAATGCAGCTAGAGAATTATAGTTCACTCTGGCCATTCTCTACATAAACATTAAAATGAAATCTTCCTCGTACGCCTTTTATCCTTAGTTTGTTAATTAGCCAATATGCAATTTGGAGTTGAGGAAATGTCATTTATATTTTGGATCTCCACCACCACATTATTTTGTTAGTCCGCCTCCTAGTGAAACCCACTAGGATTCTGTATCTAGCTCAGTCTTACCTTAATGCTTTTTGCCCAGAAAGCTGTCTGTCCATCATGTATTGTCCATGGCAACAAATTACATTAAATTTGAACCTTTTGAATTTATGTATTTAATATTGGGATTTGTTGGACTTTACTAGATATATTTTTAAATTTATATCTTTTCCATTTTTTCAAGATTTAAAAACTTCATATCAGAGCAAAATAAACATAGCAACAACGGACTGCTTATTAACAAGTTTCCCCAAAATAGCAGTTTCCTGCTTCACGTTTCTCACGTACTTACAAAGATACTCAGATTTAGACTCTTGTTGACATTGTTGTTTTAAAAGGAAGTTGCTAAGGAGACCAATCTAAATATTAGTCTTATTTGCTTCTTAATGTCAAAATCAATGCGTTAAGAACATCCGGTTTTAAAAGGAGCACTTTATTTACCCACTGCTGTGTACTTGTCAATGGTTTCCACATTCTTATCACATTTGAGCCTTACAAGGTAGGGAAAGGTACTAAACACATTTGAGAAATAAAAATATAAAGTACCAAGAGGCTCAATCACCTTGCCTAAGATCTCTCGAAAGTTTGTGAGAGAGCCGGGACAAAAGCCCACGCTTCCCAACTCTGTTATAAGTTACGCTCCTTTTACATCGGTGAGGAAGAGTCTTTCCAAAATTACTCTGGGCATATCTAGTTATTGTCAGGAAATCTTAGAATTCCCTGTAGAAGGCGGGAAATATGTCCCAATTACTCACGCAGTGATATTAATCATAAAACCATCGCCCTCTCTCAGTCCAGGACTGTTTTCCTGCAGTGTGCCTCAAATGTGTTGTAGAGGACAGGATTCTACACGCTATGCGACCTGTTCAACTTACAAGGTTTTCCAGAGATGATGTTACTTGTGATAGACACATTCCTAACTCATGGTACTTAGCCACCAGAGAACACGATGGAGCAGGTGGCCTTCTGCTATTCCCTCAGAACTCTGGAACTGTTTGCTAGCACCCTGGTGTTATGACCAAAATGATGCCACTCTAGAAATGAATTCTACTTCTCACCAGCCTATATGCTATTCTATCTGAAGTAACCAGTGCCATCATAAGAAATTATTGCATTAAGAAAGTCCTTACTGTGCCCTTTGAAAAGCTGTTCAAAATTCAATCGTGATGATGTTTCATCTCGAACTCCACAATGAAAGGTTTTAGTGTGATAAAAATTCTGAACAGGTCATCCACTTTTATATTGGAAATCTCTACCCGAACCCACCGTTCATTTTCTAAGGCATACATTTGTTTGTTTTCAGGATCAAGAATACTGAGCTAGCTTTAAGTAGCAAACTGATTTATATATGCAATTATAGGATGCATTAAGACGAACGATAGCCTTTACATATTGAAAACTTTACTGCAGATATTTTGTTTTGAAAATAGCTTTGCATACTAAATGCAATTAATTTTGTAAAATTGATTATGTTAAACAGTACGTTCAGACACTTTCTGCCATGGCCAAAAAGTATGTATGAAAGTATGTGTGTATTTTCCTGTGTGCGGATGCCGGTGTTTTACCTGATATTGTGGTGACATTCAGTTATCTATGCATTCTTTGTATCTGTGACTCGGTAAACAGGCAGCCATGTTCACTATGCCTTGTATGTCTTATCATTTTTTTAATTAACCTGTTAAATACAGCTTAAGATATTTTTATTTTATTTATTCTATTTTTACTGAAATATACTGCATTATCGTGTTAATGTATTCTCTTTACTGGATAGTATCTCACAAGGTATCCAGGCCTAAGTAATCTCAGTGAACTATACGTTGCCGAAAAGGTGGTTTTGTAATGATTTGTAGACACATTTTTATTGGACTATGTAGAAGAAATGGCAACATGCTTAAAGTTCCTTTTATTTTTTAAAAGCAGCTAGATAGACGCAGACTGGCCACCTCATATATGCGCCTCTTGGCAGCCTCAAGGGGAAGAGCCAACACGCCTGTGGCAAACCTAAAGCACCGCTTGGGGCTGTGTGTTTATGTCCTTCCCAACACCTGTCATCTCCTCTAGGCGACAGACCCGTGCCCACAAGCCCTCTGTTCACCTGGATAGAAGACCACCCGTAGCTAATTAGGACCACTGTTTTTCGTTCGTGTCTGTCTGACTGCATGAGGGGACATTAGACCCATCTCCACTAAAATTCGTTCCTGGTGAGAAACTGTTGGCACCGCTACTTTGTCAAAGAGCCACTCCGATCTCAGGACGGAGTAGAGATTGGTAAGGTGATTCCACACAAGGTCACCTACTCGAAAGCCCTAAATCTTTCCTCTTTTTCTAGTATGACACACGCATTTCATTAAGCATTGCAACACAGATTCAAGATTTCACAAACATGGAAAACATCTCTCTGAGACGAGCACAATGTAGCCAGTAAAACCATTAGCTCTCTAGTTTGCCAGGCTTCCTTAACCTAATACCCAGATGACGTGTGTGTTATACAGCCAGTAAAATGAAGTTCAATTTATTTCAGCTTCAGAGAAAAGATTCCACTCACACCCGATCAGTGAGAGCACTCCCTGCCATCCAAAGCGGCTTGTTTATCCTGAAAGAACGTTTGGTTTTGCTTTCGGCCCCGTTTGCTGTTGACCACTTTGACACATTTAAATGTAATATGTTGTGAGAATAAACTTAGCTGCATAAAACGTCTGGCTCATTTATCTGACATCTCAGTCCTGTAGATCCAGGAATGGAAATACAAGTTCAGTGTCACCACGCTAGTCATTTTGTTTTCAAATTATTCTGCTTTGCTAGTGCAGGTTTCCACCTGGTTAAGAACTAGAAAGTAACTTTAAATTCTGAGTGATTAATTCATCACACTGCTCTTATCTGGTGACCAGGAAGGACCGCTGGCATCCTGAGTCACCAACGCAAGGCCTGGGTAAGCAGTCTAGTGTTAAGAAAGTCTATCTTTCGTATCCTTTAAGAGTCTGACGTCAAAGAATGAAGAATAAAGTTGCACAGGCACTAAATCCAAAAGCAAAGGTAGCCAGAAAAACCAGTTGAATCTGGGCTAGTTCAACTGTCAGACGTGGAAGAGAAGCAGAATGTAGAGTATGTACCCATTTTTCTGGTTCCTCTTGCGTTTCCGCCCCATGGTTTCTCTTTTACTCTATCAAAGGCAGTTACTGTGAAGGAACGAAATTTCATTTCGGTTTCAGGTATTATACTAGTGGTAAGTAATTTCAGATAAAATTTGCTATTGGAGAATCTAAATACCAGCAAATCTATTTTAGATTTTTGCAGCACTTCCCTGTAAGAAGCTCAAGAAAGGAAAATGTCCGTGTAATCAATATTCTCCTTCACTCAATCCCTCATGTTGTCTTTATCCAAAGCATTTTTCCCTTTTTACTCCACAAAAGTACTTAAATAATTGATCACGCCCTTCTCAGAAGACTCTCAAAGAAGAAAACTACAGGCTTAACGAACCATTCAGAATCTCCATATATTTCTGAAGAGAACAGTGACAAGCGTGTTAGGTAAGATACTGAAAATAAGTGGCTTACATTGTGATGCGACACGAATCACAAGCTTCTCAGAAAACAGCCTGAACTATTCCTTCACAATGAGAGTTTCCTTTTCAGAACATCACAAAATAAGGGTCTGAGACCTGCTACTCATGGACAGTGGCATCCTTTGCAGCTTGGGGCAGGGGCAGAGCACAGGGGGAATGAGCGATTCCCTGGAAAACACTCCAGCTCTTCACCCAACAAAGTTCACTGCAGCTGCACTAGTGCCCTCGGGGCACGGAGTGCTCCAAGCCAGAGCAAGAGGAGAGACAGCACATCCGGAACAAAGAAATCTATCGTTTTTTATTTTTGCAGTCAGTAAAATAAGCTGAGCATTTAAAACACTTATGGACCTGCTGAGAGTCATAATTGAGAATTCTTTGAGGATTGAAATTTCCAAGTATACGAAGGCTTGTTCCCTTTCTTCGTTGACACATTCTATGTAAATTTTTAGCTAAAATAAAGATTTATTACCAATAAAATGAAATTCGCCGTTTTGTTGAGCCTCACTTCAAGTGAGAAAATAAAGGATAGGGTATTAGGCTGAAACAGACCTAAAAATTCATCTTGAAGAAGATAATACTCTACTGAAATCATGCCACCTGAATTGAACATTTAGGAATTTACATAACACTGTTCAACACGACTAGATTCTGAAAATAGAACTTTATATTCAAACATTGTGTCTATGAACATGTTTTTAAACAATAGGTTTCATAGTTGTAACTTACTTGATTAAATGTCAAACAATTTCTGTTTCCATGATGAAGAAAAAAAAAAATCAATAGACCCCAAAATGATAATCATACCAATTCTTGGTAGGCAATGGATGATACATTCAAGATGAATTGACTTTTAATATAATTAACATAGTGCTACAATATATTTCAGTTGTGCATCAGAGATGATTTACCAGTTTGATTACCGTGTACCATTTGAAATGACTTGTAGATTTTAGCATTTCACCTGATCTTTGAACAGAATCAGACATTTTTATGGATTTCTTCAATAACAGGTGTCACTTGCAGTCAACAGTTTTGCCTCTTCCTCAGAATTATTACTATTTGGATGGAAATTTGTGTACAGTCACTTTTTTACAACCATGTTTGGCAGAAGGGATAGCTGATTGTGTTCAGTCTGCTCAGGATCCCAGAAGCTCTTTCGATGAGAAACCATTTTTGCGCTGTTAACGTACTTCTGAACTGTGCACACCTGGAACTTCGGAACCTCCTGTTCTTCCTACTCAATCTCAGTCACATCACAAAAACTCATGACACCACCCCCCCCCTCCACCGTTTAAAGAATATTTTGATATTTAAGAAAAAAATCAACCTCCACAGCGATTGAAAATGTCAAACCGCAGGTGGATACTGAAAAAGCAACATAAAGTCAGTGTGAGAGGCCAGCATCTTTTCCGTATCTACACTCTAGTAAACCACCTCAAGTCTGTTATAAGGCAGACAGTATTTCCCGTCAGGAAAAATTGTTGCAGCTTTCTCTTAAAACTGGTGTCCTGAGTCCAGACTGAAAGTTAACAAGAGGGATACAAGTTCTAACAGCTGATCCTGAGTCTAAGCTGGACATTCTAGAACAGATCAGCACTGAGCTGTTGAAATGTAGGAATTCTGCTTTTGTTGAAGTGCCTACATTGTTATTTCTCACTTGTCTTAATTCTCTTGAAGTTAATAGCACCTTTAGAAGATACTAAGTGGCCAAAAGGATGAGTATCTTGTATAGGGATGGCTAACCTCAGAGAAATATCAGACTTTGAAAAAACATGAACTGCTCTTGACCCCTGTAAAAAACACAAGATGGTCAAAGCCATGGTCGAGGATGCCTGAGTAGGGAGGAAGGTAAGTTTTCTCTAGGCTTTTCCCCTCTTCTGGATATTGATGGTGAGGGAAAGTAGTTGGGCATGACAGTCTTGGGTCCAACCCAACGATAGTAAAAATGTTGAGTTGGTATCTGAGATTTGATCCCTTGGGAACCTGAAAATGGCAACATTACTGGAGGCAAAACAATCTCTACAGGTTTCAGTGCCATCACTCTGTCTTCTGGGCGAGATCTTACAAAGTTTGTCTGCCGTTCATACGGTCTGGGTTGAGCTGTGTTCTTCATAAATGTAGGCACTAAAGGATTGCTGGTGGGCTTGTTGGGTTTTCTGACATGCGAGGAAGAACCAGCTGTAGTTGTATTTTTCTGTGGAAGAGATGTTTTTGTTGCTAATGTCTCTGACCGATTAGCATTTGCATTACTTTCTCGATTCAGGAATTCAGCAATTTTCCTTTGGATGTCATTACTATCATTAGTGTGGGCTTTTGACAATGGTATTTTTGATTTCTTCTTCTTCTTCTCCCGTTTTGAAGCTTTACCCAACTCAATTCCATCCAGTAGACCCTTTGCTGCAGCACGGGCCAAAACATCTTTCACAGACACTGCCTCAGATGGGTCCCGCTACAATCAAAAGAAGCAGTTACTAAATGTAGGAGTTAACTATTGTGTATATTACAAATTTTCTCAGTGTTTCAGTAAAAATAAAAGTGTATCTATTACTATAAAAGAAATGGTTTTTAGGCTTGAGTCCCTAATATAGCCCATAAACCTCAGTCAATGACTTTTTTTTTAGACTTACACTTCCCCATTTGTTTTGTTTTTTGTTGCTGTTGTTTTAAGTTTTTATTTTTGAGAGAGAGAGAACAGAGGAGGGGCAAGAGAGAGGGGGACAGGATCTGAAGCAGGCTCTGCAGACAGCAGACAGCCCGATGTGGGACTCAAATTCATGAACCATGAGATCATGATCTGAGCTGAAGGCAGACACTTAACCGAGTCGCCCTGGTGCCCCAAAACTTCCCCATTTGTAAATCTGACAGAAAAAAAAAAATTACAGAGCTTATTTTTTCCATGTGAGCTAAGATGAACTAGATGTGGCAAAGTGCTTGGAGAAGTGGGGGTGGAGAGCAGGCAAGGGAGGAACCCTCAGGGGGAATAGAAAGACAGAAAAAGGGATTGGGGGGCACTGGCAGGCTCAGCCGGAAGAATGTGCAACTCTTGATCTCGGGGTTGTGGGTTCGAGCTCCACATTGGGTGTAGAGCTTACTAAAAACATAAACTTAAAAAAAATAGGGATTTTTGTGTCACACAGTAATAATTCTTTCTCCTGTCTTTTAGCTACTTATGAAATAAACACACCATTACAAAATGTTCACAAAATTCCTAGGTTCCTCTTTATGAGGCTTTGTTGTTTCTTAATTCTTAACAAAGTACAACATGGATTGGGATTTTCCCACTTACCTCCCTTGTTAGAACAGAAAGAAAACAACCATTGGTAATTTCAGATGGTTCCATTCTGAAAAACTTATCAGTAGACAAATGTATTTCCTTTAAGGAGCACAGTGGAAGGACAGGAGGACTAAGCCTGCAGGAGATAGGAGCAAACAGGAAATAGTTAGAATGGCTCATTTGCCAATCGAGAGAGACACTAGATTGCAACAATTTTTCTTCTGTTACGTTTTCTAATCATTTAAACAAAAATTCCCAATAAGCCTAAAATGCTGAAGCATCATAATATTATTATAAGTTAAAAGCTCTAATATTTCATGTTCAGAATTTATCATGCTTGCCAAGGCTTCCATCTCTAAACAACTATGCCAAGAATACCAGCCTTTCCACAAATTAAAAACTCTTTTCCAACTCAATAGTATGTTAACAAAAAGACTTCTATCAAAACCGGTAAATACATAGAGTAATCACAAAGGTGGAACAGAAAAAAATCCTTTACTTTCACATGTCAAAATACAAAAAGTATGACTTCCTTCCTCTGGTTACTTTTTGCACAATTACAATATAAAAATATGGCCCGTCATTTTCACTACATTATTCTTCTCAACTACTTTTTGAGTATTAACGGATGAGTTATGTAGTGCTCAAGAAAGCATATAACAAAAGACTTGGTGTAAGGTCTCTAATCACTATTATGTGTAAGGTAACATTTTGGTTTTTATATTTACTATTTAATTTCTCATTCAATAGTAATAAATAATAAATAATTCTTATATTCCCATGCTTTTACAATTAAAATATATTTAATCAAGGCAATAAATATTTTCCCATATAAGTTAAAATATCAGGAACTCTTAATAATTTGATATATTCTGAAAGTTTTTAAAACCATTTTTTTCAAGTTTTTATTTAAATTCCAGTCAGTTAACATACAATGTAATGTTAATTTCAGGTACAGAACTTAGTGATTTAAAATCATTTTAAATTTATATTCATTCATTCACTATTTGCCTACTATGTGCAAAGCATATAAAGATCAATTAACCTCAATAGTTTACAATTTGGTTGGAGAAACTAATCAGTTTATTAAAATTTTTTTTAATGTTTATTTTTGACAGAGAGAGACAGAGACAGAGCGTGAGTGGGGGAGGGGCAGAGAGAGAGGGAGACACAGAATCCGAAGCAGGCTCCAGGCTCCGAGCTGTCAGCACAGAGCCGGACGTGGGGCTCAAACTACGAACCGTGACAACATGACCTGAGCCGAAGTCAGACGCCCAACCGACTGAGCCACCCAGGCGCCCCCTAATCAGTTTGTAATAATATAAAGAAGACCCAATAAGAATGCTGAGCCAAGGAGAGACAAAATGAGGTAGTAATACAGAATAAGGCCCAATTAACTCTGGCCACAGGATAGCGCACGTGGAGACTCCACAGAGGAAGAACCACTGGTACTGTGTCTTGAAGGATAAGTTTCCCATAAGGTAAAGAAGGTACTTCTAGGCAGAAAGAAGGAAACAAAAATGCAAGTATCATAAAAATGTTCAGGGTGCAGCAAGTATTTCCATGTGGCTGGGACATAAGGTGAGTAAAGGGATGCAGAGGTCACTTAGGATGCAGGCAGACACGTGACCTCAAATGACATGCCAAAAGTGGCACAGAAGGTGGTGCTTAATAAGTGTTTATGCTGAACTCAGCTGAAGCATAATAGCTGTGCAGGTACTAAAGGCAAGAGAGCTAGTCCCTCCTCTCACCAACCTTGTAACCAACAAACCGAATTTCTGAGGCCTATTTATTTATGTGCTCTACATAAATAGAAATCTTCAAAAACAATTTGTTCACATAAGGTAAAAAAATTCTTACGAAAAATAATGATTTCTTAACAAGTTGGACATACTTAGTTCCAAAATGTAAATATGAAGGTTGGGATTTTGTCAATTTTAATTTATTAATATATTCTTAGCACCTAGAAGAGTGTCTGGTACACAATAAGTATTCAGTTAGTGTTTAATAAATATGATATATTTTAGCTATATATGCTGTCTTTGCTAATGGTAATAATCCTAATTAAGATTGGTTAAGTTACCTTACAATTACCCCTACATAACAAATTTATTTCTAAACTCCAGGTTACAGGCCATTTCTCTGAATAATAAAGGAAGTTCATATCCAGTCTCATGGATACCTGACTTAGATGATGACATTTGGGATTTATGCAGTTGATGATATTTAGGTGAGATTTTGGATTTAGAATTGATCCTGGAATGGGTGAGGACTTGAGGATATTGGGGTGAGTTGAATGTATTTCACACATGAGACAGACATCAATGCGGGGGGGGGCAGAGTGGACTGTTGGGGGCTGAATTGTGTCCTCCCCAAAATTCATGTCCACCCAAAACCCAGAATGTGCCCTTATTTGGAAATAGCGTCTTTGCAGATATTTAAGAGGAGGTAATACTGGAGTAGAGTAGACCCTAAGTCCAATATTGGTGTCCCTATAAGGAGAGAGGATACAGAGACACACAGGGGAAGAGGGCCATGTGAAGACAGAGACAGGTTAGAGTGACACAGCTACAGGCCAAGGGCACTAAAGATTGCTAGTGAACACCAGAAGCTGGGAGAGGCATAAAACAGATTCTTCCTCAGAGGCCCCAGAAGCCAACCAACCCTGCCAACACCTGACATTCATTTGGACTTCTGGTCTCCAGAACCTTGAGAGAATAAATTTCTCTTGCTATAAGTCACCAAGTTTGGGATAGTTTGTTGTGGGAGCCTAGGAAAATAAGACACATGGCAAAAGGAATTTTGGAGATGTAATTAAGGTCTCTTAACCTTAAGCTATGCATGTTATCAGGATGGACCTGACCTAAAGACATGAGCCCTTTAAATACAGGTCTATAGGGGTTCTTGGAAGATGGTAGTGGAATAGGAGGCCCCTAGGCTTGCCTTGTCCCACGAATACAATTAGATGCCTATCAAGTCATTCTAAATACTCCAGAAATCAATCTGAAAACTGGCAGAACAAACTCCACAACCAAAGGCAGAGAAGAGGCTACAAAGCAGGAAGTGCGGAGATTTGGCTTGGGAGAGAAATGGATCATGGTGCTGCAGTGGGTTGGGAGCTGTAATCTCAGAGAAGGGTGAGGGACAAACTAGCACACGGAAATGTACAGGAGAGACAAATCCCCATAGCAGTGGACTTGGAAAGTGAAAGGGCCTAAATTTTGTGAGTTCTTTTAACCAGCAAGGCTTAGAGCCTGGAGTTTTAGAGGAGTTTTAAAGGAGAGCTTGGAGGACACTGGGGCTGCTCTTGGAGAGAAAGCAGGCAAAAACAGCAATCTGAAGAGCGCCTGGGTCACAGAGCGAGGAGGTTATTTGCTCATCTTGGAGCCTGTCCCAGATAGGCAGCATTCAATGGAGAGACCCCACCAGGAACAAAGACATTGGCCAGTGTCATTTCCCTCCGCAGCCCCTCAACATAAGCACAGGGCCACCTGCAGGTACCAGTATGGCACCAACACTGGACACTTGCTACCTGACTTGCTTAAACCAAGCCCTGCCCCCTTGCCATCTGGAAGAACTGCCCTTTCCAGTCATGCTCGCCTCAGTCTCAGTGTGGTAGGCCCCCTCCTCTAGAAGACTGGCCCAAACCCCTAATGACACCACATCTCCTGACCTAGGTGTTTTGGTGAGGCCTCAATTCTGGTGACAGTGAAGATATGTCTCATTTCCCAAGCAGATCAGAGCACACCTAATTAAAATGCACCATATTCAGGCCAGGAACCAAACACTGCCCACAACAGGCACAGAGAGTCTCTGCAGATAACTGGCCTGATGGATAAAGCAGTCAGGATACAACAACAGAGCACACACAACACATTGGAGACACTCCCAGAAGTGCCAGGCCCTGGGGAAAAGGGGACCCTACACTGCAGGGCATTATAGGACCTCTTCTTCATAAAGCTATTACCCTCAAGAACAGGAGACGTAGCTAACTTTCCTAACACAGAGAAATAGACACAGAGACTTAGACAAAATGAGAAGACAGAGGAATCTGTCCCAAATGAAAGAACAAGAGAAGGTGACAGCTGGAGATATAAGTGAAACAGAGTAACAAGCCTGATGGAGAATTTAAAGCAATGATCATAAGGATACTCACTGGATCACACCAAGGCATACTGTTGTTTATTATTAATATTGTTTTAAGTAGGCTCTACACCCAACATAGGGCTCAAACTTACAACCCCAAGATCAAGAGTTGCATGCTCTACTGACTGAGCCAGCCAGGCACTCCACCAACACACTGTAATTAAAATGGTAAAATATAGTGATAAAACAATATTAAAAGCAGCAAGACAAGACAATTTCATACAAAGGAAACCCCGTAAGGCTATTAATGGCTTTTTCTGCAGAAACTTGCCAAGCCAGAAAGGAATGGCATGATATATTCAGAGTGCTGAATGGGAAAAACCTGCAGCCAAGAATACTCTATCCAGCAAGGCTGCAATTCAGAACCAAAGGAGAGATAGAGTTTCCCAAACAAAAACTAAAGGAGTTTGTGACAATTAAACCAGTCCTGCAAGAAATATTAAAGAGGACTCTTGGAATGGAAAGGAAAGGCCAATAATGACAGTATGAAGGTAGGGAACACCAAGCAGCAAAAATGAATACTTCTTTAAAAAATCAGTAAAGGAACTCACAAAATAGAAGGATGTAAAGTATGATGCCATAAACCTGAAACATGGGGAAGATAGGAGTAAAGAAAGGGTTCAAACTGAAACAACCATCAACCTACTGTAGACTGCTACATGCAGAAGATGTTATACACAAACCTAACAGTATCAAAAACCAGTAATAGGCAAAGAATAAAGAGATAGAAATCCAAATTATCACTAAAGAAAACCAGCAATCCATGAAAGAGAGAATGACAAGAACAAGAAAATCTTCAGAAACAACCACAAAACAAGTAATACAATGGCAGTAAAGACATATGTATCAATAATTACTTTGAATGTAAAAAACGTTCCAATCACAAGACATAGGGTGATAGAATGGATAAAAAACCAGACCCATCTATATGCTGCCTACAAGAGACCCATTTCAGACGTAAAGACACCTGCAGATTGAAAGTGAGGGGACAGAAAAACATTTATGGTGCAAACAGATGTCAAAAGAAAGCCAGAGGGGCGGGGCACCTGGGTGGCTCAGTTGGTTAAGCAGTTAAGCATTAGACTCTTGGTTTCGGCACAGGTCATGATCTCATGGTTTGTGGGTTTGAGCCCCACATCAGAATCTGCGCTGGCAGCGAAGAGCCTGCCTGGGATTCTCTGTCTCCTGCTCACTCTGTTTCTGTCTCTGTCTCTGTCTCTCAAAATAAATTAATTAAAAAAGAAAGCCAGAGTAGCAATACTTTTATCAGACAAAATTGACTTTAAAACAAAGACTATAACAAGAGGCAAAGAAGGACGCCATATAATAATAGAGGGGGCAATCCAACAAGAAGATACAACAATTGTAAACATTATGCACCCAACATGAAAGCACCCAAATACATAAAACAGTTAATAACAAACTTAAAGAAGCTAATCTCTAAGGAAAATAGATGCAAAAATTCTCAACAAAATACTAGCAAACTGAATCCAACAATACATTTAAAATATCATTCACCGTAATGAAGTGGGATTTATTCCTTGGTTGCCAGGGTGGTTCACTATTTGCAAATAATCAACATAATACATTACATCAATAAGAAAAAAGGATAAGAACCATAAGATCATTTCAACAGATACAGAAAAAGCATTTGACAAAGTACAATATCCATGCATGATAAAAACCCTCAACAAAGATTTAAAGGGAAAACACCTCAACATAATAAAGGCCATATATGAAAAACCCATAGCTAATGTCATCCTCAACAGGGAACTGAGAGCCTTAACCCTAAGGTTAGAAAGAGGACAAGAATGTCACTCTCACCACTTTTATTCAACATAGTACCGGACATCTTTTTTTTTTTTTAATGTTTATTTTTTGAGAGAGACAGAGTGTGAGTGGGGGACGGGCAGAGAGAGGGAGACACAGAATCCAAAGCAGGCTCCAGGCTCTGAGCTGTCAGCACAGAGCCCGATGCAGGGCTCGAACTCACGAGCTGTGAAATCATGACCTGAGCCAAAGTCGGTCGCTCAACCGACTGAGCCACCCAGGCGCCCCCTTTTATTTTTTTAAGTTTATTTATTTATTTATTTTGAGGGAGAGAGAGAGAGAGAGATAGAGAGGGAAGGGGCAGAAAGAGAGGGAGAGAGAGGGAGAGAGAGAGAGAGAGAGAGAGAGAGAATCCCAAGCAGGCTCCACAGAACCCAACATGGGTCTCAATGTCACCAACCATGACATCATGACCTGAGCCAAAACCAAGAGTTGGACGCTTAAACAACTGAGCCACCGAGGTGCCCCAAGGTGTCATATATTTTTAGATTTATTCCTTATTTTGATGTCCACAGTTTAGATGGAATATTATTGCTTATCCTCTCTACCTCTATTTTATTGCAGCATTTTACCCAGAAGCTACCTGAATTGTTAGGCTATTTTTACCTCAGTCCTTGTGAGGGACAAAGGCTACAAGGAGCTTAGAAATGTGTTTTCAGGTAATAAATATCCAATTAAATAGTTTTGCTTTTCCTCTTTTTTTTGAAGTTGTTAAACTTATTTTGACAGTGTGTGTGTGTGTGTGCAAGCGAAAGAGAAACAGAGAGGGGGAGAGAGAGAGAATCCCAGGCAGACTTCATGCTCAGTGCAGATTATGCAGGTCTCGATCTCATGACCATGAGTCCATGACCACAAGATCATGACCTGAACCAGTATCAAGAGACAGACACTTAACCAACTGAGCCACCCAGGTGCCCCTCTGTCTCCTTTCTAAGTTTATTTTACTTACTTTTCTTGTACTGCACTGAGGCATAAATGCATAACTCGGGATATAAAGTTCAGGCCCAATTATCCAGAAATCAATCAACTCAAAGCCAAAATGCATTTAGCTTTACCAACGATAACAACAAAAAGAATTTTTAGTAGTACAAGAGAATGCTCATGCCAATCCATCATAAAGACTACAGAATCTGTTATAGTTGTAAGAAATTAGGTTGTTTGGTCATGTTAAAGTATAACAAGAAGGATGTGGAACGTCTTTAAATAACTTAAAAATCATAATCATTCATGCTCAGAATATTTGAGTTCAGAGCAATCCTTTCCTTTCTTACCTATAAGGTTGTACTTTAATCCCATGGTCTTGAAATTCCAGTGCTTTCTTAACAACACCTTCATTTTCTTCTGGATAAACTGAACACGTGCAATAAACAACTGCTTGAGCTTTAGTAACTATATGCAAAGAAGGTGGTAATTAATAATAATGGCCCCATTAACAATCCTAAACAGACTTATGTTTCCAAACATCTATTTGATACTAATACCACATGGTTTTGATGGGAATGATTTCCATAGATGCTTGCATTATTCCCCTCTTCAAAACATGTATTAGTAACGTAGTCTGTGGCCAATAAGTAAAGTAAATCTAACTGAATTGTATGGAAATTGAAAATTTTTTTCTTTTTCTCTCAAGTTTTTATATAAATTCCAGTGTAATAGTTTCAGGTGAAGAATTTAGTGATTCATCACTTACATATAATACTCAGTGCTCACCACAAGTGCATTCCTTAATCCCCCTCACCCATTTATCCTATTCCCCTGCCCACCTCCCCTCCAGTAACCATCAGTTTGTTCTCTATAGTGAAGAATCTGTTTTATGGTTTGTCTCTCTCTTCCCACCACCCCCCCCCCCGTTCATTTGTTTTGCTTCTTAAATTCCACATGAGTGAAATCATATGGTATTTGTCTTTCTTTGACTGACTTATTTCACTTAGCATTATACTCTCTAGCTCCATCCACATCATTGCAAATGGCAAGACTTCATTTTTTATGGCTGAGTAATATGCCATTGTGTGTGTATATATAGATATAGATGATACAGATAGATATAGATATAGATATAGATATAGATATAGATGCCACATCTTCTTTATCCATTCATCAGTCAATGGACATTTGGGCTCTTTCCATAGTTTAGCCATAGTTGGTAATGCTGCCATAAACATCAGGGTGCACGTATCCCTTCAAATCAGTATTTTTGTATCTTTTGGGTAAATAGTGTAGTGGCTGGATCATAGGGTAGTTCTATTTTTAACTTTTCAAGGAAACTCCATACTGTTTTCCACAGTGGCTGCACCACTTTGCATTTCTACCAACAGTGCAAGAGGGTTCCCCTTTCTCCACATCCTCACCAACACCTGTTGTTTCCTGTGTTGTTCATTTTAGCCATTCTGACTAAATGATTTAGTATTTAGACATATTTGTATTTCCTTGATAGTGGGGATGTTGAGCATCTTTTCATGTGTCTGTTAGCCATCTGGATATCTTCTTTGGAAAACTGTCTGTTCGTGTCCTTTTTTACCCATTTCGTCTTTGGTTTTTGGGTGTTGATTTTGATAAGTTCTTTATAGATTTTGGATACTAACCCTTTATTAGATATGTCATTTGCAAATATCTTCTCCCATACTGAAAGCTGTCTTTTAGTTTTGTTGATGGTTTCCTTTGCTGTGCAGAAGCTTTTTTATCTTGAAGTACCAATAGTTTATTTTTGCGTTTGTGTCCCTTGCCTCAGGCGACCTATCTAATAAGAAGTTGCTATGTCTGAAGTCAAAGAGGTTACTGCCTGTGTTCTCCAATAGGATTTTGATGGTTTCCTGTCTCACATTTACATCTTTCATCCATTTTCAATTTATTTTTTTGTGTGGTGTAAGAAAGTGGCCCAGTTTCATTCTTTTGCATGTTGCTGTCTAGTTTTCTCAACACCATTTGTTGAAGAGACTGTCTTGTTCCCATTGGCTTTTTCCCATTCTTTCCTGCTTTGTTGAAGTTTAGTTGACCTATCATGGTCAACTCCTGGGTTTCTATTCTATTCTATTGATCTATGTGTCTATTTTTGTGCCAGTACCATACTGTTTTGATTACTACAGCTTGAATATAATATAGCTTGAAGTCCAGAATTTTTGCTGTCTCCAGCTTTGCTTTGCTTTGCTTTGCTTTTTCAAGATTGCTTTGGCTATTCGGGGTCTTTTGTGGTTCCAAATAAATTTTAGGATTCTTTGTTCTAGCTCTGTGAAAACTTCTGGTGGTATTTTGATAAGGATTGCATTAAATGTGTAGCTTGCTTTGGGTATCATAGACATTTTAACAATATTTGTTCTTCCAATCCATGAGCATGGATTGTTTTTCCATTTCTTTGTGTCATCTTCAATTTCTTTCATCAGTGTTTTATAGTTTTCAGAGTATATATATTTTACATCTTTGGTTAGGTTTATTCCCAGGTATCTTATGGCTTTTGGTGCAATTCCTTAATCAATTCCTTAATTTCTCTTTCTGCTGTTCATTATTGGTGTTTAGAAATGGAACAGAATTCTGTACATTTGTTTTGTATCCTGAAACTTTAGTGAATTCATGTATCAATTCTAGTAATTTTTTGGTGAGTCTTTTGGGTCTTCTATATAGACTATCATGTCATCTGCAAATAGTGCAAGTTTGACTTCTTTCTTGCTGATTTACATGGCCTTTTTACTTCTTTTTGTTGTCTGATTGCTAAGGCTAGGACTTCTAGTACTATGTTAAATAGCAGTGGTGAGAGTAGACATCCTTGTCTTGTTCCTGACCATAGAGGAAAAGCTCTGTCTTTCCCCATTAAGGATGATATTAGTTGTGGGTTTTATATATGTGGCCTTTATTCTGTTGAGGTATGTTCCCTCTAAATCTACTTATTGAAGGCTTTTATCATGAATAATGTTGTATTTTGTCAAATGCTTTTTCTGCATCTATTGAGAGGATTATATGGTTCTTATCCTTTCTTTTATTAATGTAGTATATCATGTTGATTGATTTGCCAATGTTAAACCACCCTTGCAGCCCAGGAGTAAATCCCTCTTCACCGTGGTGAATGATTCTTTTAATGTAGTGTTGAATTCGATTCACTAGCATTTTGTTGACAATTTAGGTAGGTATCCATATTCATCAGGGATATTGGCCTGTAGTTCTCTTTATTTTTTTAACATTTATTTATTTTTGAGAGAGACAGAGCACAAGCACAGGAGGGGCATAGAGAAAGGGAGACACAGAATCCAAAGCAGTCTCCAGGCTCTGAACTGTCAGCACAGAACCTGATGAGGGGCCCAAACCCACGAACTGTAGGATCATGACTTGAGCCGAAGTTGGACACTTAACTGACTGAGCCACTTGGGTAGCCCTGTAGTTCTCTTTTTTAGTGGAGCCTTTATCTGGTTTTGGAATCAGGGTAATGCTGGCCTCATACAAAAGGTTTGGAAGTTTTCCTTCAATTTCTATTTTTTTGAGCAGTTTGAGAAGAATATATATTAACTCTTTTTTAAATGTTTGGTAGAATTCCTCCTATGGAGCCAGCTGGCCATGGACTTTGTTTATTGGGAGACTTTTGATTATTGATTCAATTTCTTTGCTGGTTATTGGTCCATTCAAGTTTTCTATTTCTTCCTGTGTCAGTTTTGGTAGTTTATATGTTTCTAGGAATTTATTGATTTCTTCCAGATTGTCCAATTTGTTGGCATATAGTTTTCATAATATTCTCTTATTATTTCTGTGGTGTTGGTTGTTACTTCTCCTGTCTTACTTGTGATTTTGTTTATTTGGGTGCTTTCTCTTTTTTTCTTGATAAGTTTGGTTAGGGGTGTATCAATTTTATTAATTTTTTTCAAAGAACCAGTTCCTGGTTTCATTGATCTGTTTGGAAATTGAAAATACAATCAACGTGACTGACCTAGTTACAAACACAAATAATAGTGCAGATTACCATGAGCTTGATACTTCAGCCATTCTCCCACAAGTCATATCACATAACTAGTTAAAAGGACTGTAGAAACAGACTTAGATGTGAATCCCAATTATGTTACTTACTGCTATATGATGCTGGGAAAATTACTTAAAACTCTCAGATTTTTCATCTGTGAGATAATACTACTACCTGCAACTCACTCGTTTATTCACCCATATCAAGCACCTACTATAAGCTAAGCACTATTCTAGCATCTAAGATACATAGTCAAAAATCTCTGCCCTTGGGGAGATTCTTCGCCATGTTTTATTGATATGATAAGACACAGATACATAGGAAAATCATATAGTATCTTTAGGGGTTGATAAACAGTGTAGAGAAAAAGCAGGGATGGAGGATAGTTGTAGGTGATAATACTGTAATTTTAAACAAAGTAGTCAGAGAAAGCATCAAAAAATTCAAAAAATTATTTACCAACTTTCTAATCTTCCAACTAACTTATTTCATATATCATATATATATATATATATATATATATATATATATACATATTCGTATTATCATATTATCACAGAGCCTGACACGGGGCTCGAACTCACGGACCACAAGATCATGACCTGAGCTGAAGTTGGCCACCCAACCAACTGAGCCACCCAGGCGCCCCTACATATTATCATATTTAAATTAATGTTTATTAGAGCATCAACTAAAAAAGCAGACCTGCTCTGTGCTTACCATTTGCCTTATTTCTACCTCATTATGTTATATCTTTATGTACTGAATTATCTATACCTGTATACTTATCTTTGAGCCTTTGGAGATCAGGATTTATTCACACTCATATCCCTAACATCCAGCATAATGCCTGACCCAGAGTAGGCACTTGATAAACATGCACTGAATTAATAATAGTTTATGTAATTTCTCAGAGACTTCTCCATTTTCCATATCCATATCCATTTGAGGGCAATGCTCCTCAAAATCTAAATGCTACTCAAATCTAAATGGAGTGATTGAAACAATAAAATAAATACCTAAAGACCTCATTTACTCAGACTTCAACTTACTCAGGCTTTATTTACAATTGTACTTCTCTATTAATCTCTACTTAACACTAAGAGACTTAAGAGTTTGATTAAAATTTGGATTGTAGAATATGGCCAGGCACAATGACAACAGAAAAATTACATCAAATAAGAAGCCAAAGAAAAGAAACAGAGAAAATAAAACTGTTCCATCATGGATATACATAATTATTTTACTCCAGCATTAAGAAACTGTCCTTGCTAACCTATGCTACAAATGATAGTACAACATCTATTTTTAAAAGACAGGTTGAGGGGCGCCTGGGTGGCTCAGTCAGTTGAGCATCTGACTTCGGCTCAGGTCATGATCTCACAGTCTGTGAGTTCGAGCCCCATGTCAGGCTCTGTGCTGACAGCTCGGAGCCTGGAGCCTGCTTCGGATTCTGTGTCTCCCTCTCTCTCTGCCCCACCCCTGCTCATGCTCTGTCTCTCTCTGTCTCAAAAATAAATAAAAACAGGGGCGCCTGGGTGGCGCAGTCGGTTAAGCGTCCGACTTCAGCGAGGTCACGATCTCGCGGTCCGTGAGTTCGAGCCCCGCGTCGGGCTCTGGGCTGATGGCTTGGAGCCTGTTTCCGATTCTGTGTCTCCCTCTCTCTCTGCCCCTCCCCCGTTCATGCTCTGTGTCTCTCTGTCCCAAAAATAGATAAACGTTGAAAAAAAAAAATTAAAAAAAAAATAAATAAAAACATTTAAAAAAATAATAAAAGACAGGTTGAATTGGTAAAAATAAATACTTTGATATTGGAAGGTGCTAAGGCTGAGTGTTCTGGAAAATTCACTTATGGCTCACACTTCATTGCCTGATTATAATAGATAAATGAAGTATTAATGTTTCTAAGATTTACAATGTATTTTAAGATTGAACTGATAATAAACTTACATTTCATTGCATGTGTTAGCTGTTCATATTGCTGTTGAACAAGAATGTGAAGTTTATCTTCTGATGTACCTCCTTGAGAGAAATCTTTAAGTAAACCTGTATCTAAAAGCAAAGAAATACTTTTAAATATATCACTATTAGGTATTTTTCATGTATTGCTATAATCACATTGTTTAATTTTTCAATCATTTCCCCTATTTTCTTTAAATGTTCATTTATTTTTGAGAGAGACAGAGTGTAAGGGGAAGGGAAAAGAGAGAGGGAACCACAGAGTCTGAAGCAGGTTCCAGGCTCTGAGCTGTCAGCACAGAGCTGGACGTGGGGCCTGAACTCATGAACAGGGAGATCATGACCTAAGCTGAAGTTAGATGGTTAACCAACTGAGCCACCCAGGCGCCCCAACCATTTTCCCTATTAATAACAGTTTTTGTGAAAAATATTTATTAAAACTAAATAAAGAGTATTATAAAAACACTGAGTCAAAATAAAAAACAAAATAAGGGTAATTTTGTTTAGTTTGGTTTTAGTATTGTTTTTCTTTCTTCTTTAAGTTCTTCTGAGATAGTCATCCTACAAGCTAACTTAGATTAGGTTCTGTCATTTAGGCACAGAAGCGAGAATGCTGTAAGTGTGGAGCCTAATAGAGGAAAAGAAAAAAGATTTATTTCCAAGGCAGAAACTGATGAGCTATAATCAGAGCTGAGTAGGAAAGAACACAAAAGGATACAGTTAAAGACATTAACTCACCGAAAGAAATTTTGGAAGGAAAGAATTCAGAGAAGTAAATCTAGTCTACATAGATTAAGAAACAGATCAAGAAGCTCTTAAAGTAACTTAAAAATTTTTCAAAACATACTTCTTGATAATATTAACTAGGATGTATTGAATACTACTTTGTATACGGTATTTTATTTGTCAACCCCCTGAAACATTATTATCCCTTTTAACATTAAGAAAACTGTTCAAACATACATTAAACCACTTATCTGAGGTCATATAGCTACTAGGTGAAGAGCCATATTTTAGCTCAGAAATCGGAACAGAGTCCAAACTTCTAACTTCTCTTTATTCTGCCTCTCAGTAAGTCCCTGGAGTAGGAGAGCCAATTATTTATGCCATATATTTGGCTGTTCCCCATTCTAGTAATATCAGTAAAGGTTAATTAAACTCCATTTCTTCCCAACTTATTTTTACACTTCACATTTTTCTCTCTTCACCACTTTTAAAAGGACTATTTATACATTATTATACTATAAAACCACATCAATTTACCTCTTTCACCCCATTTTATTGTATGTATTTTTAAATAATTTATTGTCACATTAGCTAACATACAGTGTATACAGTGTAGTCTTGGCTTCAGGAGTAGATTCCTGTGATTCATCACTTACATACAACATCCATGTTTCTGTAGCATAGTGGTTATCACATTCACCTCACAATATCCAGTGCTCATCCCAACAAGTACCCTCCTCAATGCCCATCTCCCATTTTCCCTGGCCCCCCAACCCCCCACCCTCATCAACCCTCAGTTTGTTTTCTATATTTAAGAGTCTCTTATGGTTTGCCTCCCTCTCTGTAACTTATTTTTCCTTCCCTTCCCCCATGGTCTTCTGTTAAGTTTCTCAAATTCCACATTTGTTATGAAAAAACATATGATATCTGTCTTTTTCTGACTGGCTTGTTTCACGTAGCGTAATACCCTCCAGTTCCACCCAAGTTGTTGCAAATGGCAAGGTTTCATTCTTTTTCTTCACCAAGTAGTATTCTATTGTATATATATGCCACATCTTCTTTATCCATTCATCAGTTAATGGATATCTGGGCTCTTTCCATAATTTGGCTATTTTCAAAAATTTTTTTAATGTTTATTTTTGAGAGAGAGAGACAGACAGAGTGTGAGCAGGGGAGGGGCGGAGAGAGAGGAAGACACAGAATCCAAAGCAGGCTCCAGGCTCTGAGCTGGCAGCACAGAACACGATGTGGGGCTCGAACTCACAAACCTGGAGATCATGACCTGAGCCAAAGTCAGACGCTTACCCGACTGAGCCACCCAGGTGCCCCCAAACTTCGGCTATTGTTGAAAGTGCTGCTATAAACTTGGGGCACATGTGCCCCTACGAATCAGCCCTCCTGTATTCTTTGGGTAAATTCCTAGCAGTGCTATTGCTTCATCCCATTTTAAAATAATTCCCAGTTATTAGCAAGGAACAATTTCATGTATTCTTCAATGTTTCTCACATTTTTCAATGTTAAAATGTTTTTCAAACTAATTCATGATTTTTCCCTTCCACCTAGTATCCAAGTCTTTTCAATTCATCCCCACTAAACTTATTAGTCATATTTCTACCCTTGGCACTAGGTCAACAGCTTCTTATTTGCTCTGGCTATTACTTCCTCAGAGGAAACCCTCCTTTTTCCAGGTTTGCCACAGACGACTTCTTGGCTTATCCTCTTGCCTCTTCAGCAAAGCTTTCAGAACATTGCTAATACCTAGGAAACTTTTTAAAAAAATTTTTTTTAAGTTTATTTGAGAGAAAGAGTGTATGTGAGAGCAGGGAAGGGCCAGAGAGAGAGGGAGAGAGAGAATCCCAAGCAGGCTCCACACTGTCAGCACAGAGCCCGATGCGGGGCTCCATCCCATGAACTGTGAGATCATGACCTGAACCAAAATCAAGAGTTGGATGCTTAATGGACTGAGCCACCCAGGCGCTCCCAGGAAACTTTTTACTTTCTCCCTTTTCATCTCTTGTGGTTCCCTTTGAGCTCCTTTCCCAACCCCGAGTTCATTTTTACCTATGGTTTATTTTTTTCTGCATTCCCACTTCAAAATGACCCAGAATAAGGCCAGAGTTTCTCAGTTGGGAGCTCTAACTCTCTTCACTGCTATGTCTATTATAGCTGCAGCTATCTCCTCCCCTCTTTTCCTATGTCTACTAATTCTTATTTGATTATTTCCCAGTTAACATAGAAAGTTTCTCAGCTCACTATTCTCCACTTGACTTGGTTATTCTGTTTTACTCTCACTGCGAGGACATTTTCCATAGCAAGTCAAAAATTCCACGGGGTGCAGTGTAAACCCAGTTCCAGACTGTCCGGTATAGTGGAATGTGCTAACTAATCTGAATTTGAATCCCAGCTTCTCTATTTACTAGCTACGTGACCTTAAGCAACTTGTGAGATTTCTCAGAGTCTTGTTCCCCTCCCCCACTGTGAAACAGAGATAACAAAAGAACACTATCCCCAAAAAGTTATTGTGAATATTAAGTGATAGTGATGGGTGCCACCTAGAATAGTGACTGGGACATACTTGTGCACAATAAATATGAGTTTCTTTCCCTCCATTTTTTTTCTCCCTTTTGATCCTGACCTTGCTAGAAACAGAAAGCAAGTATTCACTATCTGCTGAATGTTGGTGAAATGTCTTCCTTATCTAATATTCTAGTTAACCTCATTCAACTAGGGCTTTCAATAGGAACAGATTACAGTAAGAATGCATTTCAGTCAATGCATGGCCATACACTGTGGTTTAAAAAGTGGCTCAGAGTGCCAGCCTCAGAGTCAGAGCTGCTGTGTTTGAATCTGGGCTCTGACGCTAGTCACATGGCCCTGGGACACTTCTACACCTCTGGGCCTCAGATTCTGTACTTGTAAAATGTAGAAGTAAGAATACAGTATCCATGGTTTTGCTTTCTGCAGTTTCAGTTACTGGAGGTCAACCACAGTCCTGGAAGCTGATAATCCTTTTTCTGCCGAATCAGCAGAAGATCACTAGGAACTTAAGGCTACATCATAGTGCCTACGTCACTCACTTGGCTTTATCTCATCATGGAGGTAGGCATTTTGTCATCTTACATCATCACAAGAAGGGTAAGTACAGTACAGTAAGATATTTTGAAAAAGAAACCACATTCACATAACTTTCATTTCAGAATATTGTTATGACTGCTCTATTTTATTATTGTTGTTATTAATATCTTACTGTGCCTGATTTATAAACTGAACTTTATCATAGGGGCATATGTACAGGGAAAAATGTAGTATACATAGGGTTCAGTGATATCTATGGTTTCAGGCATCCACTGGGGGGTCTTGCAACAAATCCCCACAGATAAGGGGACACTACTGTAACTAACTCATTGAGTTCTTGTGAGGATTTGGTGAAATAAAGCAAAGTGCTTAGCTCAGTGCCTTATATATGAGTGCTCAATAAATGGTAATGTTAATATTTTATAATTTCTTAAAGAAGTAAAGTATTTCTAGAATTAATACTTAATCTGAAGTATTAATATCAGAAAACATACATACTAGGGATTCTAGAAGTCTTGAGTTTGAAATAGTGTGATTATAATTTAATTAGGATCATTTTAGAGCACAGTCTGTAGAGTTTGGCTGATCTAAATTTGAATTCTAGCTCTGCTACGAACTAGAGCTTGTGTGACCTTATAAAAATGAATTAATCTTTCTGAGTCTCAGTATTTTCATCTATAAAATGCTGATAAATTTTAATGCCTATATCTTGAGCACTGGTATATACCAGAAGAGCATACCAGCCAACATGTGTTCTGATTACCTACATCATTCCTATTATTAAATATTTTTAGGGCACCTGGGTGGCTCAGTCAGCTGAGCGTCTGACTTTGGCTCAGGTCATGATCTCACGCTTTGTGAGTCGGAGCCCCACATAGGGCTCACTACTACGGTCAGCCTGTCAGTACAGAGCCTGCTTCAGACCCTCTCCCCACTCTTTCCCCCTCCCCCACTTGTGCTCTTTCAAAAATAAATAAATATTAATAAATAATTTTAATATTCCCCCTTGCCCATATCACAAAGGATTGCTATAAGTATTCAATGAAACAATGAATGTAAAGTACTTTACACATTGTAAGTGCTCTATACATGGTAGCTATTCATTAATAAGATATATTTGATATGTCATTTTAGTGATTTTAAATAATTTTATTTTTGACATTTATCAACAAATTTCAATAATTTATAAATGAAAAATTTTTAAAGTACCTTCATGCTCATTTAATATAAACTCCACTGGATTACTAACACCCAGTCCTGAGCAGCGAGGAAGCAGCAGAATCACTTTAACTTTCTGCAATCTATGATCCTTTGATTCAATGTTCAGAAATGCCTCATGAAGTATTTCAATATCTTGGAGGGAAAAAAACAGAACAATTAGTGCAAAAATATTCATTAAAAATCTTAATACAGTATGTAATTAGATCTATTTATCATTGTTCATTTTTTTTACTGTTTATTTATTTTGAAAGACAGGGCAAGCAGGAAAGGGGCAGAAAGACGGGGGGGACAGAGGATCCGAAGCGGGCTTGGTGCCAACAGCAGACAGCCAGATGCAGGGCTCAGACTCACCAACCATGAGATCATGACCTGAGCCGAAGCTGAAGTCAAACACTCAAATGACTGAGCCACCCAGACGCCCCTATCATTTTTCATTTTTAAATCCTCAGCCGCACAAAAAGTCATCTCATATAGTCAGAAAAGAGAGCTATTCTTCTCTGATAACTTATCAGAGTTAACACATGAATTCTTTCTCCTTCACTTGAGAGAACAATTTTGAAATTTAAATATCTCCTACATAAAATATAATTTTTCATTCTGAACTTCAGATTACTTTTTTTTTTTGAGAGAGGGCACCAGTGAGTGAGGGGCGGGGGGGGGGGACAGAGAGAGAGAATCCCATCAGGGGCAGAGAAAGAGAGGGAGAGAGAGAGGGAAAGAGAGCGATAGAGAAGCAGGGCTTACCCAAAGCAGGGCTCATATACGCCTGAAGCAGGGCTTGAGCTCACCCAAAACAGAGCTCAAACCATGAGATCATGACCTGAGCCAAAATCAGATGCTTAACCGACTGAGCCACCTAGGTGCCCTGAACTTCAGATTCTTTTAAAATACTATGACATAGTGGAGGGAAATGGGCTTTGGGGGCAGAGACACCCAGGGATGACTCCCAACTTTGGTATTTACTAGCTGCGTGACTTAATCTCTCTGAGCCCCCATTTTCTCACTCATAAAATGGGATAACAATGCCTGCCTCATCTAATTGTGGTGAAGACTGAAATAAAGCAGTTTAGTATGGTGCCTAGCACATAGTAAATGCTCAGTGTTGGTTATTTCCCTTTCCCATTGTAATCTCCTTTTATATTCCATCTTCCTCAGAGAAAAAAATGGGTATCAGTAGCATTTATGAGGCAGTCTAATGTTCCTTAAGGACTTTAGTTTAGTTGGAAGGAAGTCTGTCCTCACTGAGTGTAATAATCTGTGTCCCTATCTTCAGGCCACCCCTCCACTTCTGCAATGACTCCCAGTCCCCTCACCTGCTAAGGAGTCATCACTAAAATTGTTCCCCCACCCCCTTTCTCTTGTCTGATCACCCTGTTCATCTTCCTATTCTGTCTGTTTTGAAACTGTTTTGTTTTTTTTTTTAATCAGTGGGCCTTTTCCTTTTTTTTTCTTTCTATTTTTAACTTTCGATTGGAAAAGTTCAAACATACAAAAACACACATAAAAACATAATAAATTCTCAAGTACCCATCATGGAGATTCAACAGTGAACCATTCATGCCCAATCCTGTTTCATCTACATCTGTACCCACTTCCACCCCAACCCATATTATTTTAAATCTATAAATATTTCACCACATAGCTCTAAAAGAACTCCTTTAAAAATATAACCACACAAATTAAAAAAAATAAGAATTCCTTATCATCATTAAAAAATAATGGCATCCAATCATGGCTCAAATTTCCCCATAGTCTCACACATGACAAAAGTTTTTTACAATTTGTTTGAATCAGGATTTTAATAAAGTACATACATTGCAATTAGTTGATAAGCCTTATTTTAAATTTCTTCTTATTGATAGGTTCCCTTTCCATTTTTTTTTTTACAACTTATTCCCTAATGAAACATGGTTATTTGTACTACGGACAGCTTTTCTACAGTCTGGATTTTGCTAATTGCTTCCCTAGAGTGTACTCTAACATGTTCCTGTGTTCTGTGCTTCTTATAACTTACTAGTTGGATCTTTAGAAGCTTAATTAGATTCTGGCTTTTTTTTTTCTTTTTCTTTCCTTTTTTTTGGTGGGGGGGGGGTGTGGAGAGAGTGGAGAGGGGAGCAAAACTACTTCACAAGTGATGTCATATTTATCCACTAAGTTATCTTTCTGGTACCAGCAAAGAGATTGCAAAATAGACCTATTTTAATTCTGTCACCTATTTTAATTCTGTCATACCTTTTTCATATTAGCTAGAATACTTCTAAAAGAAGAAACTTCCCTTCCTCCACTGCTTGGTTACTTAGAGGTTCCTATTCTCTCTTGGTAACTAGGTAAAAATTCAGAGGGTAACTGGAAGTGAAATGCTGGGTCATTGGTATGTACATATTCAATTTTAGTGATTAATGCTAGCTTTCTAGAGTGATTGCACAAGTTTACAGTCCCATCAGCTGTGTTTGAGCCTTCCCAATGCTCTTTACCTTGCCAGTACATGGTACTGCCAATATTTTTCATTTTAATCATTCTGTGGACATGTGACGGTAAGTTGTGATTTTAATTGCATTTCCCTGATTAGTAATGGGATTGACGACTTTCACTTTTTTTTTTTTTTCTTTTTGGCATTTGGATATCCTCTTTTGTGAAATGCCTGGTCATGTCTCTTGCACATTTTCCAGTTAGGTTGTCTATTCACTGTTAATTTGTAAGAATTTTTTTTACACTGTGGATAAAAACTCTTCACTAGTTTATATGTTCCCTCTCTACAGTTTGCCTTTGCACTCTCTTAATCTTAATGCACAGAAATTTAAAAATTTTCAAAAGTTTACTACAGTCCAATTTATAAATCTTTTCTTTTATGATTAGTGCTTTATGTGTCCTGTTTAAGAAATCTGCCAATCCCAGTCATAATAAATTCTAGGAGACTCTAGATTTGTGTTGACGGCGTGAAGTACAGGTCAGTTTCATTTTTTCTACCCCCATTTACTGAAAAAAAAAAATCTCAGTAATCTACAGTGTCATGTGGATTGAACTCAATCCATGAAGATCAATGTGGAGAGAAAGGTCATCTTTATAAGAATTTTTCAGTTCATGAACGTGATTTATTCTTAGATTTGGTTAGGTCTTTGGTCTTTCAGTAATGGTCTATAGTTTTACGAGGAGGTCTTACACATCTTTTATTAGATGTACTCCTAAATGTGTTATGGTTTTTGGTACTATTATAAAAGATACCTGCTTCATTTTCAAATTTTCATTTTTGGTAGGTAGAAATTGAATTTGTATGCTGACTTTGTATCTATCAACCTTACAAAAATCATTTGTGAAATCTATAGTTTAGTTGTAGATTATTTTGGATTTTCCACATATATAACTATGTAACCTATTAATAAAAAACAGTTTTATTTCTTCCTTTCCAATTTTTATATCTTTTATTTCTTCCTTTCTTTTTTTACCGTATTGCCTATGACTCACAATACAACATTGATTAGGAAGTTTGATGTTTTTGATGTTTTTATAAATAAGACTGTTTTCTTACTTTCACCTTTTGATTATCTATTACTAGTGTATAGAAATAATTGATTTTTTATATTTGTGTCTTTCAATTCATTGATTAGTTCTAATAGTTTTTTCATACAATTTTTTTAAGGATTTTCTATATACAGAGTATGTTTTCTGCTGGTTCTGGATAATTTTGCTTTATGCATTTTGAGATTATGTTATTAAGCACATACTACTTTCATACTCTTTCATTTTCCTGATGAACATGTTATAATTATATTTCTAGTAATGTTTCTTATTTAAATCTACTTTGTCAATAGCTCTTTTGTTGGTATATGTAATGTATATCTTTTTCTGTACTTCTAAGTTTTTTTTATATCCTTCTATGTAAAGGGTTTCTCTTATAAACAAAAATATATTTATACATATATATTCTCTTATAAATATATATGTATAAAAATACATATATTTTTAAAGTATTTAATCTGTTTTCTATTTGTCTTACCTTTTTTTGTCTTACCTTTTTTATGTTAATTGGTATTTCAACTCCATATTCCATTTTCTTCCCCTTCTTAGCTATTAAACATTATTTAATTATTTGTGTATTGACTGCCCCAGATATAACACATACCACTGACTTTCTGCTGACTTTAGAAATCTAACTGGTAGCTTCTTTCTGCACTATGAATACATTAATAGTTTTACGGTTTCAGTTATTTCTGTTAAAAAGTTAAGTTTTTAGTTTTATTGCTTTTCCATTAAAGGTAATATATATTACCACCTGGGCTGCTTTATCTTTGGTTTTCAGCAGTTATGCCACAATGTACCTAATATGTTTTCTATATATTTATTCTTACTGGAGTTCATAGGGCTTCTTGAATCTGTGGCTTCATTTCATCTATTTTGAAAAATTCCCAGCCTTGGGGCACTGGGTGGTTCGGGTGGTTAAGTGTCGACTTCAGCTCAGGTCATGACCTCATGGTTCCTGAGTTTGAGCTGTGCATCAGGCTCTGTGCTCACAGAGTTTGCACTCTGCCTCTCTCTCTCAAAAATAAACATTTTTTTTAAAATTAAAAAAAAAAGAAAAAGAAAAACTCCCAGCCTTAATTTCAAATATCATCTCTTAATTCATTTTCTCCTGTTTGTGTTCCCATCACAGCATATGGAAGATCACTGAATCACTGGGTCCCATGTGTGTTTTATGATCTTTTCCATATTATTAACCCTTTATTTCCCCTTGCTTCAGTCTGGATATTTTTGTGGTTTGTCAGTTAGCTTATTTTTTCTTTAGCTCTGCCTAATCTACTGTTAAATCTATTTACTTCTTAATTTCACATGTTGTATTTTCTAGTTCTAGAATTTTCTTTTGACTTAAAAAAAATTACGGTTTCCAGTTGTCTACTGAAATTCTGAAACTTGTCATTTAGTCTCTTTAGCATATGTATCATAGTTATTTTAAAGTCCACATCTGATATCTCTAGTATCTGGACCATTTGTGGGTTTGCTCCTATTGTAGTATTTTTCTCTTTATATCAGTCATATCTTTTCTTCCTGTTTGTCTTTTTTTTTTGGTTTGTTTTTTAATGAGTGCCAGACATTGTATTTGAAAACAATTAGGAGATAATATGAGACCTAGGATGATGTTATTTTCTTCCAGAGGAAATTAACTTTTGCTTCTGGTAGGCAGCTACATCTGGCACTAACAATCCGAGATCACCTTGATCTGATGTGAATCTGTCAAAAGTTTTGCTTAGTTTTTCAGCCTCACTGAACCTATAATAAAATGTTATCTTTGGTCACAGCATGATCCAATGAAAAAGATTTTGAAAATAAGAAGCCTAAGGGACTTAGCTTCTAATCCTAGATATTAACACTGTCAAGCACTTCTTTGACTGTGCTCTTATATATTAAAGGATGATAATTTGTACCACCTACTTTAACTATTGTTTGAACTTCAAATTATACAGTAGCTAATGCCAAGCAACATACCAAAGTGCCAATATATGCATTCATTTCAACTATAGTTGTTTAACCAATATTAAACAATGAGAAGGGCCTGGTATAATATGAATTAGTGAAGATTTTAAGAGTATAGTATATAAAGAGTTTTTATGTTACAAAAGGTAACAAATTCAAATATTTTTGACATTTCTAAATTTCATATAACATTAATTACCAAACAAATAAATATTTATACATACTTTTACATCCCATTTTTGTAAAAAGGTTCTTCAGGTCAGGATCCTTAGCTTGAGATTTTACTCCACACACAAATATTTTTGAGGTATTATTATTTGTTAATATTGACATATGGGCAACTGTGTACCATGAACCTGTATTGACCATTAAGATATCATCATCCATATTTAATAAAGCCTTTACAGAATGGACAGCGAGACTTCGAGATTTGTCCTACAAGATAACGATATGATTAGAACTTCAAAGGGTTTGACAAGAGGCATGAACTGATTTCTTTTTGCTTAGGTAAAATAAGTACTTGGTAGGAGTGTTGAGATACCTAATCCTTTTGAGTTTAAAACACCTTAATATATGTTAGAATACAAAGTTAACAAAAATAACTGATATAAACAGATTTAAAACAAAGACCTGAACTTTGTTTAGCCTTGTTATCATTTAACTTTTATATAGTACTAAGACAATGCCAAAATCCCCAAAATGTAATTAATAGATTAGTGATATCCTACTACAGCTCCCATTCTTACCCCTTGATGAAAACTCATCAGCTACTTCCATTCTTTCTTCCCCATTACACTATCACTTAAATTGCTGCTAGTTAACAGATATTACAAGATGGTTGACAAGCTTATAAAAGGGGGCTAGACAGATGAGTTTTTGTAGTTGATCTCAGTGCTCAGCAGGGTATCACTACTGAATAAAGGCCAAGACATTCTACCCAAGAATATGGATGCTGTCAAGGGATAAAACTGAGAAGAACAAGGTAAATCTCAGGCAAGAATTGGAATCTGAGGATTTTTTTATTCTATTGAATCTAATTGTTTTTCATTCTGTTGAAACCACATTATTCCTCATATTCTCTCCCTACATTGATAGTCATCATATACCTCTTACAAATCAAGGCTCTAAGGCCATATTAAGGAAATAATGGGAAGGTATTACATATTGCATTTTCAAATTCAGGATGGTACTAGCATCTTCCCCAGAAATGGAAGGTAGAAAAGGTATCATTGCACTTTTTTTTTTTTTTTTTTAGTTTATTTATTTATTTTGAGAGAGAATCAGAGATAGTGCAATTGGGAGGTGGGGCAGAGAGAGGGAAAGAGAGATTATCCCAAGCAGGCTCCAAGCTGCCAGCACAGAGCCCAATGAGGGGCTTGACCTCACAAAACTGTGAGATCATGATCTGAGCCAAAACCAAGAGTTGGACACTTAACTGACTGAGCCACCAGGTACCCCTCATTGCATTTTTTTAAATCCTCCCTTGGAAGAGAAAACTACAGCCTTTCAGCTGCCAGCAATACAATTATCCCCGTCTATAGAGTCTCAGAAGGAGAACATGTTCTTCATAACTTTACATGGGACAAGGATGCTAGAGTACAATAGGAACACTGATTGTAGGGGTATTAATTTTATTCAAGGTTGAAAATTAGGCTTTATTAACCTTTTTGATCATCTATAAAAATATAATCAGTTTGTTAGGGTTTTTTTAAGTGTTTTTTTTTTGTCTGTTTATTTTGAGAGAGAAAGAGAAAGAGAGTGGGGGAGGGGCAAAAAGAGAGGGAGAGAGAGATTTCCAAGCAGGCTCTGTAAGCAGAACCCAATAGTCCTTGATCTTACAAACCATGAGATCATGACCTGAGCCAAAATCAAGAGTTCAACACTTAACCCACTGAGCCACCCAGGTGCTCCATGTTAGGTTTTATTTTTAAGTAGAGAGATTCTTTGAATAAGTAGGATTATTGAGAATCACAATGAAAGTAAATGTTTACCTGAAATATAAGTTTATAATCTTTGAAAAGATCTATATTTAGAAGATTATTTTTAAGATGAGATGGAAAAATTAAGACATCATAGCAATGTTGGTCCACAGCAAAGACTTTATCATCAATATGCAATACAGATTTGACTTTATTATAGCCTCTTTTCTTCAAACTATAATAAACTTCTTCGGGGCTGTAAATATGCAATATTAGGTTGTAATTAAAAATATATTAAAAATGCACTTAACATTACCATCTTCCCCCCCCAAAAAAAAAAGTATCACTGCATTTATTGCATTTAATGGAACTTATAATTTTAGCCAACAATAAGTTAAAAGATAATTAAAGACAGAAAAGTTAACATATTTATGTAATTACCATTTAGGAATTTGGTGTTTTTTTTTTTTTTTTATTTAAATTCTAGTTAGTTAACATACAGTGCAATATTGGTTTCAGGAGTAGAATTCAGTGATTCATAATTTACATATAACACCCAGTGCTCATCATAACAAGTGCCCTCCTTAATACCCATCACCCATCTAGCCCATCCCCCATGCACCTCCCTCGATCAACTCTGTTTGTTCTCTATCATTAAGAGTCTCTTATGGTTTGTTTCCCTCTTTTTTTCTCCCCACTTCCCATGTGTTCATCTTTTTGTTTGTTTAAATTCCCCATATGAGTGAATTGTATGGTATTTGTCTTTCTCTGACTGACATTTTGCTTAGCACAATACCCTCTAGCTCTATTCATGTCATTGCAAATGGCAAGATCTCATTCTTTTTGATGGCTAAGTTATATTCCATTGTATCTGTATCCATTCATCAATTGATGGGCATTTAGGCTCTGTCCATAGTTTGGCTATTATTGATAATGCTGCTATAAACATCGGGGTGTATGTACCCCTTCAAATCCAATTTTTGTATCCTTTGGGTAAATACCTAGTAGTGTAATTGCTGGATCATAGAGTAGTTCTATTTTTAACTTTTTGGGGAAACTCCATACTGTTTTTCAGAGACACTGTACCAGTTTTCAGGGAATTTGTTGATAAGATCCTGAACTAAATCATGATTTCCCAGTCACTCCCCTAGACATGTCCACCGAGGAGAAAGGTAGTATTTCTTATCACATTATTTAGAAAGGCTTGCAACTTGAAATAAAAATAAAGGATTTGACTAAAACTCTTACCTGATTTTACAAGTATTTATCCAAGCATAAAGTGGCAAAGTGGAGGCCCTTAGTTCCTGGTTCCTAACTGTTTCTGGAAGAATGTGGTAAATTGAAAGGGCATCGTGTTTGATTCGACATCTTGCCAATGCTGCAGCCAATTTTATCTTAAAACTAGAGACAGAAAATCCATTTTTGGTGACTACTGCATTGAAGACAAGACTATCAATTTTCCACTAGAAAAATTCACAAATTAGACTTAGAATTCTAACAACTATTTCTGTAATTCTACTTAAAATTTTCATAGTATAAAATAATATTTAAAATTAGAAATCCGATAATCCTGCTTCCTTTTTTCAGTTTTTGCTGCTTCTGTACCGATATGAATCTCCTCAGATATTTATCTCAATTGTTGATTGAAAGAAATTTTATACAGTGAAAGAGGTGTGGAATTTAGTCAGACAAATTTGAAGTTAAATTCAGTTTCTGTCACTTACTAGCTGTGTGACCTCAGGTTTATTAATGAATCTCTTTTCTCAGCCTGTTTTCTCATCTGTAGAACGTGGTCACATTACCTTAATGTGGTGATTACCAACCATGTGTGTAAAATACTCAGCACAGTGCCTGGCACATGGCAGATACTCATTATAGCTAGTTATTGTCATAGTTGCCAACAGTGTATTCTTAATAAGATTAAGGAACTGTCATGAATCTGTATCATGTCCTTCCCAGTTCCGATGATCCCAGAACAAAAAACAGAGCAGAGCCCGATGTGGGGCTTGAACTCGTGAATCTGAGAAGAAATTAAGAGTCTGCCACTTAACCCAGTGAGCCACCCAGGTGCCCTGAGAGGATCCAAAGCAGGCTCTGCACTGACAGCAGAGAGCCCAATATGGGGCTCAAACTCAGCTCAAACTCACAAAATGTGAGATCATGACCTGAGCCAAAGTCAGACACTTAACTGTCTGAGCCACCCAGGCACCCATTTTTTTTTAATGTTTATTTATTTATTTTGAGAGAGAGAGCATGTATAGGTGAGCACAGGGGAGGGGCTGAGAAAGAGGGAGAGAAAGAATCCCAAGCAGGCTCCACACCACCAGGGCAGAGCCAGACACAGGGCTCAATCTCATGTACCATGAGATCATGACTCAAGCCAGAATCAAGAGGTGGATGCTTAACCAACTGAGCCACCCAGGTGCCCCTATTTTTTTTTTATATTTGTTTATTTTTGAGAGAGAGTGTGTGTGCACACAAGCAGGGGAGGGGTAGAGGGAGGGAGGGGGAGAGAGAGAGAGAGAGAGAGAGAGTGAAAATCTTAAGAAAGCTCCATGTCCAGTGCGGAGACTGATGCAGGGCCCAATCTTATGACCCTGAGATCATGACCTGAGCAGAAATCAAGAGTCAGAAACTGAACTGATGGAGCTCAGACTGTGAATTTTAATATAATTTAATCGCACAAAAATAATTTAAAGTATATATACAGTTATAAAGATTTTTGTATAAATACACAATATCAGATTGAGGATAAAGACCAAATCCAAATGCTATTAAGATAACCAGACATGTATTACATTTATAAATGAAACATCCTGTGGTTACTAAAAAACTTCTTCCACAGGTGTAGGTGGACTGCAATGATGAAAATGGAAGCAAAAACCATTCTCAACATTCTGGATCCAGAAGTCCACCTCCTGCTATAATTTGAACGTTATCACAGAGGGTTGCCTAATTACCTCTGTTTGCCAGGAAACAGCCAAAGCTGTCTTTCTGTATGTTAAATTGTAGTTATGTAATTTCTAAGCTTACATCCAAAATGAACTCATTAGCTACAGGACGGAATCTAAACTCTTTATCATGATACACTAGGATATTAATAATTTAACCTGAACCAACTCTTCAGTCCTCAGTTTCCACATTCCCACCACTCTCATCCACAAATCTGGCCACACATGGAACTATTTTTGCCCCTCTTAATAGCACACCACATCCCTTCTTCCTCTCCCTCTGCCATTCTCTCTCTCTGTCTCTCCAGACAGTATGGTTTGGACTCTGCAATCAGACTACCTGGATTCAAATTCTGGTTCCACCAATTACTAGCCACATGACATTAGATAGGTTATTTAGCTTTTCTAAGCACTAGGAATTAGGAACTAATATCTAACTTACAGAATTGTAGCCAAGATACTTTTGAAAATGTACTTCCAAGTCAAGCTATTCAAGAAGTGATAATAATTAATATGCCTATTCTTTTAATATTGTTAACTAAGAAGTGTGATCAAACCTGGGCTTCCACCCTTATGTAACTTATAATTTGGTGGTATAATAGACGTATAAACGATTAGAGCACAACGTGATGAATGTTGTAAGATACACAGATAAAGAACAAATTGAATGTATCAGAAAAAGAACAAAAATCAGCCCAAAGTGACTTCTAAGAGAAGGAGAAACTTGAACTATTAAAGGAGGAACAAGAGTTTTCCAGACCACAAAAGGAGAAAAGACACACAGAAGGCAGAGTACAATAAAGATACAGAGATGTTAAACGGCAAAGCATACTTGTAGAATATGGGGTGGTGAGAGATCCAGGCCTCAAATCACCAAAAATCTTATATACCCATGCATGGGAAGTGGGAATGTTTTCTGTAGGAAATGGAAGGCCATTTAAGAATAGAGAAATATCAATTAATTCATGAACAAATATTTTCTTCCTTACTATATTCCAGGTACTGTTTTATGTCCCAGAAACATAGGGATAAGCAAGGAAGACACTGTTCCTGATATCACAAAATGTAGAGTCTGGTAAGGGGAGACAAAGCAACTAATTTTCAATGTCATAAGTATTTATGACAAAGGAAGGCAGGATACTATGGTGACTCAAGGGGAGTCAAGGAAAGTTTCCCAGGAATCACATTTAGGCTAAGCCATAAGGGTAGAAGTAGGAGTTAGCCAGGAATAAGGGATGAGGGGGTATATGAGACAAGCTGTCCAGTGTTCCAAGTAGAAGAAGCATCATATATGAAAAAGTATCTGCCAATTCTGAAATACGTGCCTGAGAAGTTGAGAGATATGCAGAGCTAAAGACAACTCATTGGCCATAGGGAACAAAAATGGAAATCTGAGGCATGCCAACTTTATGGGATGGGGGCTTTGATAATGTCCTCAGGCTTTGAACTGGGTCACCAAAAGACAACCCCAGGAATAAAGTAAAAAGGAATAATTGGCCTTCACAAGGAATGAAGCCCAGCTTCCAATCATTTCAACCCCAGAATACTAAGTCACCTGGGCTTGTTAGTGCCCCAGGTCTAGTTGCAGCCTTCCAGTAACAAAAGTATATGCTGCTTCTAAAGGAAGGTAACAGTATCCTAGGCCTCAAATGAAATAAACATATACAATATAAAATTATACCTAATACAGTATGTCCCAAAAAACTTTAAATCTAATAATAATGGCAAAAAGGAATTATTCCCAATGTTTCCATTAATTATTTTATGTAATTAGAGGTTTATTGGATTTCTAAATATAATAAAGGAGTTGCAGTATTTTTCAGAAAAAAAAGGGGGGTATACCATTTTCATATTTATTCCTATAGACCACTGGAAAAACATAATTAAGAGAAAAAATGGATAGAAGGTAAACAGAAATATGTTCTAATATATTTAGATAATACATAAATACAAAAGAAAATATCCAAATCACTTGCTTATAATAGGTTTTATTCTCTTATTTTTCATAAGAAACCATGTGGGTTATTAAGTCAGTGATGATTCATGATGTAGTGGAGAAATGCAATTTGCTAAGGATAAAATAACAATGAAAAGCCTATATTTCAGGAATATCATGTCTCTGTCACAACCACATAGGTGAGAAAAGGCATATTTCCTATATGTTTTTGTGTTGCTTTTCCTAAGTCAGGGAATGTTATTCTGACTAGCAGCTGATCATGGTGGGGCTATGATTGTACCTAGTAAATGCGAAGTTCTTGCCCTTAGCAGACACATTTAGCATATCGATGTTTCCTTTTATAGTAGAAACCTACTGGTTTGCACTCTAAGGGCTGCTGCTTTCCTTCTGGGAATAGAAATCCCCCTCTCCTGAAAATGTTCCTTTCCTCCTTCTAGTCATACAATTTTCTTGGAAGGTGTCCCTAAGTGACTCAGTCTCCTTGGCCACAGCTGATTGGCAGAGGGTGGGCACTTGACTCAGGGCAGGGTCAAGCAATTTTTGGATGTAGCAAGACAGAATCAAGCCAGTCTTTCTAGTGTTTGGTGCTGTAAGATGTAAAGCTCCTGAGTTGTCAGCAGCCAAGTTTCCCAATCCAGGAACAAAGAAAGAGAAAAGAATGAAGCCAAAGCACACAGAGCAGTGACTACAGTCAAAGAGGATCCTGATGATATTTAAGTCACAGGACTGAGTAGAAGCATAGCCACATCACTGCCCTTTCTGCCATTTCAATGTTCAATCCTTCATGAAATACCTTATAATAAATTCTTTCTTTTGCCAAATCTTGTTTGAGTTGGGGTACTATCAGTTGGCAGAACAGAATCCTAGTACACCATTTTCCTTCAATTTATTTACTTATTATTTTTTAATTGATGTATACTTGACATACAATATCCTATTAGTTTCAGGTATATATCATTTGACATTATGAAATGATCCCCATGTTAAGTCTAGTTATCTGTCACCAAAGTTATTAGAATATTATTGACTATATTCCCTATGCTATGTATTATATCCCCGTGACTTATTTATTTTATAACTGGAAGTTTATATTTCTTAATCCCCTTCACCCATTTTGCTCACCCCAATCCCTCCTCTGGTAACTGATATTTTGTTTTCTGTATCTATAAGTCTATTTTTGTTTTTTGTTTGTGTGTTCACTTGTTTTAAATTTTAGATTCCACATATAAGTGAAATCATATGGTATTTTTTCTTTGATTTATTTCACTCAGCATAATACCCTCTAGGTCCATTCATGTAGTTGCAAATGGCAATACTTCATTCTTTTTTTTAACTTATTTGAGGAAGAGAGTGCACACAAGCAGGGGAGAGGGGCAGAGGGAGAAAAAGAGAATCTTAGGCAGGCTCCATGCTCAGTGTGGAGCCCTACGTGGGGCTCTATCCCATGACCCTGGGATCATGACCTGAGCCAAAATCAAGTTGGACTTGATTCAACTGGGTGGTTCAACTGAGCCACCCAGGGGCCCCAAGACTTCATTCTTTTTTATGGCTGAGTTTATATATATATATAAATCATATATATGGCTGAGCTCACATTATATATGTGTGTGTAAGATATATATATACATATATATATATCTTACATCTTCATTCATCTATTGCTTCCATATCTTGGCTACTGTAAATAATGCTGCCATGAATACAAGGGAGCACGTCTCTTTGAATTGGTGTTTTCATTTTCTTTGGGTAAAGATCCAGAATTGGAATTGCTGGATCATATAGTAGTTCTATTTTTATTTTTTGAGGACCCTTCACAGTGTTTTACATAGTGGCTGCACTAATTTACATTCCCACCAAGAGCATATAAGGATTCCCTTTTCTCCGCATCCTTGCCAACACTTGTTATTTTTTGTCTTTTTGATAATTCCCAATCTGACAGGTGTCAGGCATCTCATGATGGTTTTGAATTACATTTCTCTGATGAGTAGGCTGTTGAACATCTTTTCATGTGCCTGTTGGCCATCTGTTTGCCTTCTTTTGGAAAAATGTCTGTTCAAGCCCTTTCCACTTTTTTAAATCAGTTGTATTTTTTTATATTAAGTTATGTAAGTTCTTTATATATTTTTGACATTAACCTCTTATTGGATGTGTGATTTGCAAATATCTTCTCCCATTTAGTAGCTTGCCTTTTTATTGATGATTTCTTTCTCTGTGCAAAAGCTTTTATTTACTTTGGCTTTTGTTTATTTGTTTTAGTTTTTGTTACCCTTGCCTGAGGAGACTGGTCCAAACAAATATTGCTGATAAGACAAAGAGCTTACCGCCTATGTTTTATTCTAGGAGTTTTATGGTTTCTGTTCTTACATTCAAGTCTTTAATCCATTCCAAATTTATTTTTGTGTATTGTGTTTATCTGTTTCCCTTTAAATATTAATTGAATATTTTCTTAATGCCAAAAATAATTCAGTCAATTGCCTGAATTTCCCCTATGAATATAAAATCAGACATCATACTGACAACTGTTTCAGAATATTCACTAATTAAGTGAAATAGCCTAAGAATTTCCAAAGAAGGTGTGGAAAGAATATGAGATATAAAAACCCGTGAACAGGGGTGCCTGACTGGCTCAGTCAGAAGAGCATGCAACTCTTGATCTCAGGGTTGTGAATTCGGGTCCCACGTGGGGTGTAGAGATTGCTTAAATAAATTTTAAAAAACTTAAAAAAAAAATTTTTTTAAACAAGCCCATGAACAAGTATTCAGGGAGTATTTTGGCAAATGAGAAACTGGGAATGAAAGAATTGGGGAAGACAAGAAAAGGGATATATCTGAGCAAATGTAATTTATCCCCTAAGTGCCTGATTGGTTTTAACATTCATAAATCATTCAATATAAATTACCTTACCACTTTAATAGAATAAAGAAGGAAAGACAAATGATCATCCAACCTTCCAAAATTCTGATCTCTGTTTTCCTAGTGAGACTACCGTTTTCCTCTTGGGATTCCCCCTTCCTGTACTTCAGTTGGAAAGTACCTTGAGGCATAAAGCCAGGACTGTTCTTTTTTTTTTTTTTTTAATTTTTTTTTAATGTTTATTTATTTTTGAGACAGAGAGAGACAGCATGAACAGGGGAGGGTCAGAGAGAGAGGGAGACACAGAATCTGAAACAGGCTCCAGGCTCTGAGCGGTCAGCACAGAGCCCGACGCGGGGCTCGAACTCACAGACCGCGAGATCGTGACCTGAGCCGAAGTCGGCCGCCCAACCAACTGAGCCACCCAGGCGCCCAAGCCAGGACTGTTCTAATGCTTACCTCATTTGGTCTCATTTTCTCAGGGATCAAGTTTCTGTGCTGCTTCTTGTCTAATGCCCAAAATCTTTGCCTCATATATTTTGTCCAGTAAGTCTAACCCAAGATACTCTCTCATGACCAAATAATTTATATTTAAAAAAATATCACTCTACCTGCCATGGAGAACAGATTGCGGGAAGGAATGAGTTATAGGCAGGGAAATCAATGATGAAGCTAGTGTAGTAAGCTGGTGGCTTGGAAAATTGCAATGTAGTCGTGGAAAAGGAAAGAAGTAGATCATGAAGCATGTTTTCCAAATAGAGTTACAGCATTAGGTATGGTATGGGCACAGGGATGGGGAGGAAAGAAGAATCAAGGATGTGTCTAGGCAGATGTTGGCACCTGAATGTAATGTGGAAGATTTCAGGATGAGTAGTTTTGGGTGGTTTGGGAGGATAGAGTACTAACTCTTTCCCCTGCTGCTGCCTCTCTAGTCTTTCACTGCTCATTCTCCAATTCTGCCTCACAAAAGTCCAACAAATTATTTGGCAGGAAGATTTTTGGGCTAGTGTGAGGGCATGGGAAGTAAGAAAGGAAGAGATTGTGGTATCTTTTTATTTAACCCGTGCACATAGTATTAAAAACACAATTGATTTTATACAAGGAAGGAGTTCATAAGGACTTTGCATATGTCAAAAATGATAATATGTGTCATCTTGGATTATATCTCCAAAGCCATGAATAAATGAAGGAAAAGATACAAGTTGGTACGTAGAATATAAAACACAAGGATCTCTGGTAGAGACAATAACAACAAAGATCAAGCAGAATATTCATAAGAAAGAAATCATTCTTATTCAGTTTCTTGCTAAATAATTACTTCCTCTCTCACCTCCTAAAATTAGTTTTTATCCCCTCAGTAGAAACTTAGTAAGGTACATTTCAAGCTGACAATGATTCTACTTCCCTGGGGAAAACAGCACCCAGCCCTAAACCCCAGAAGATCTACAGAGGTTGAGCTACAGGTCAATGTCCTGTCTGAGTTCAGAATCCCACTCTATTGGCTATGGGGAATTGGCCCAAAGGAAGGCACCTGAACCACACGGAGCCAATCAAATTCCTGGGGGAGCTAGAATTTAGAATTGGTGTATGGAGATGATAAAATAAGTTAGTCTACATGAAGATACTACAAGACAGCTGTAACATGTAAGCTCAGGAACTGAGGTGCAAGAGTAGGGCTTTTTCCATGTAGACTAGAGAAGCACAGAGGCAGATAGGAAGAGAAAAAGAGAATGAAGCAGATACTAAGAGAGAAGCAGAGATAAAAAGATTGAAAGGACTTCAAGCTGTATTACAAAGCTGTACTCATCAAGACAGTCTGCTACTGGCACAAAAACAGACACTCAGATCAACGGAACAGAATAGAAACCCAGAAATGGACCCACAAATGTATGGCCAACCAGTCTTTGACAAAGCAGGAAAGAATATCCAATGGAATAAAGACAGTCTCTTCAGCAAGTGGTGCTGGGAAAACTGGACAGCAACACGCAGAAAAATGAACCTGGACCACTTTCTTACACCATACACAAAAATAAACTCAAAATGGATGAAAGACCTAAAGGTAAGACAGGAAACCATCAAAATCCTCAAGGAGAAAGCAGGCAAAAACCTCTTTGACCTTGGCCGCAGCAACTTCTTACTCAACATGTCTCCAGAGGCAAGGGAAACAAAAGCAAAAATGAACTATTGGAACCTCATCAAGATAAAAAACTTCTGCACAGAGAAGGAAACAATCAGCAAAACTAAAAGGCAACCGACAGAAGGGGAGAAGATATTTGCAAATAACGTATCAGATAAAGGGTTAGTATCCAAAATCTATAAAGAACTTATCAAACTCCACACCCAAAAAACAAATAATCCAGTGAAGAAATAAGCAAAAGACATGAATAGACACTTCTCCAACGAAGACATCCAGATGGCCAACCGACACATGAAAAAATGCTCAACATCACTCATCATCAGGGAAATACAAACCAAAACCACAAGGAGACACCACCTCACCCTGTCAGAATGGCTAACATTAACAACTCAGGCAAGGACAAATGTTGGCGAGGATGCGGAGAAAGAGGATCTCTTTTGCACTGCTGGTGGGAATACAAACTGGTGCAGCCACTCTGGAAAACAGTATGGAGGTTCCTCAAAAAACTAAAAACAGTACTACCCTATGACCCAGCAATTGCACTATTAGGTATTTATCCAAGGGATACAAGTATGCTGTTTCAAAGGGACACATGCACCCCCATGTTTATAGCATCACTATCAACAATAGCCAAAGTACGGAAAGAGTCCAAATGTCCATCGATGGATGAATGGATAAAGAAGACGTGGTATATATATATTGTATACACACACACACACACACACACACACACACACACACACACACAATGGAGTATTACTCGGCAATCAAAAAGAATGAAATCTTTCCATTTGCAACTACCTGGATGGAACTAGAGGGTATTCTGCTAAGCGAAATTAGTCAGAGAAAGACAAATATCATGTGACTTCACTCATATGTGGAATTTAAGAAACAAAACAGATGAACATGAAGGAAGACAAAAATAATATAAAAACAGGGAGGGGGACAAAACATAAGAGACTCTTAAATATGGAGAACAAACAGAGGGTTACTGGAGGGGTTGTGGAAGGGGGGATGGGCTAAAGGGGTAAGGGACATCAAGGAATCTACTCCTGAAATCATTGTTGCACTATATGCTAACTAACTTGGATGTAAATTAAAAAGTAACAATAATAAAAAGATTAAAAAGCAGAGATAAAGAAAGTCCTAATCTTTCCAATTCCTGATTTCATTCTCTTTCTGAGTCTTTGACTTATATGATACATCCCAGTATCTTTATCATTTTTGCTCAAACTAACTGAAGATGGCTTCTGTTACTTGAAAGCTGAGACTCTTGATTAAAACACTCTGGTGGTATTTTTTTTTTTTTTTTTTTTTAATTTTTTTTTTCAACGTTTTTTATTTATTTTTGGGACAGAGAGAGACAGAGCATGAACGGGGGAGGGGCAGAGAGAGAGGGAGACACAGAATCGGAAACAGGCTCCAGGCTCCGAGCCATCAGCCCAGAGCCTGACGCGGGGCTCGAACTCACGGACCGCAAGATCGTGACCTGGCTGAAGTCGGACGCTTAACCGACTGCGCCACCCAGGCGCCCCTCTGGTGGTATCTTTATACATGTATACTGCTCTACTATTCTCTGCAATTCAATCACTATACATGCATTTCTCCTATAGCATATCATGAATTAAATATACTATGAATTGGTTAATTTGGTAAACCGATCAATTTGTGAGTAAGATTTGTATTATATAAGCCTTTATTGGTTTGTGTAAGGGGAAACACTATTGCACTGACAAGAATGTAACCGGTATGTGTCAAGGCAGGAGGTAGCATGGTATGATGGGGAAAGGGAAAAGTCTGGGGAATCAGGAATCCTTAGACAGTAGGATCTTCTGGTTCCTCTGGCCTCCTGAGCCACGGTCTTTGCTTGTCCTATTCATACCTGTCTTGCTAGCATTCAGCTAAAAGTCTGCAGCTGCTGAAAGCACAGTCTGGTCTTTCTTACTTGGTGAGAGCCCTATGGCTTTCCTGGCTGACCCAGGATAAACTCAGCTCTCATTAGGTTCACCGAGACTAAGATGGGGCTTCCATCAATGTCTCCCGAGTCCTGCTAAGTCAAACAGAAACTGAGAGAAGCTCAGCAAACCTGAAACTTTGAGCCTGTCCCGTGGCATACTGCCCCACCAATTTTTCTCTGATGTACTTGTACCCATCTTGGACACCTGTGGTTGGAGGCAGGTTACCCACTAGTGGGATGGGCAGTGAGGTGGTTACCCAAAACCCCACACAGTAAACAGGGGTGAGATCTTACTTATCTAACACAGAGGGCATGTACCTCTGAATGCTCTTGCTGTTTGCCGTCTTAAAATTTCTTATGGCTACATCTGACATGAGATATGACTGTGTCTTATCTTTAATCTTCCAGAGTACATCAACCAAACCTCACTATCCTAAGTGGAAGGAGTAGTAGCATATAAATGGTTAACACTTGGACTCTGGAATCCACCTTCCTGAATTTGAATCTGGCTACTCCCTTCTCCGATCTATAGCAATAGGTAGGTTCCTGTAACCTGTCTATGCCTCAGTTTTTCCATGTGTCAAAATACAGGTTGCTAACAGTATCCTCCTCGTATGTTGTTATTAACAAGAGCTCCTTACAACAGTGATTGACACATATTAAGTGCTCAGTAAATGTAAGCTATTATTATTACACCGTTCTTAATCCTCTGGTCTCAGCCTTCAATAATTTAAATGAAACTGCTTGGATTTCCCATAACAATATAAAATCAGATATCCTACTGATAACTGTTTCAGATTATTTACTAGGTAAAAATCTTCCTACAAGATTGTTGTTGTTGCTATATTCTGCTTTCCATTAAGGTTCAACAACACGATAACAAAAGCCCTAACCACAGTAGCACTTAACATTTATTGACCATCTACTATGTGTGTGGCTCTAAGCTAAGCATTTTGCATGCGTTTGTTTAATTAATTTTCCGAACGACCTTTTTAGGTAGATACTATTATTATCCCCATGGTAGGTTTCTGCCAATATTTAGGCTAAAAAGAAAACAAATTTAAATTGAAAACATGTTTGTCTTTCTTAACTATGTTGAAGCTTTTTTTTTTTTTAATTTGCCCAAGTAGTGGAATTTTCCCATTTGATACATGTTAGATTTTTTTTTTAAAGAGCTGTAAACAGGGGCGCCTGGGTGGCGCAGTCGGTTAAGCGTCTGACTTCAGCCAGGTCACGATCTCGCGGTCCGTGAGTTCGAGCCCCGCGTCGGGCTCTGGGCTGATGGCTCAGAGCCTGGAGCCTGTTTCCGATTCTGTGTCTCCCTCTCTCTCTGCCCCTCCCCCGTTCATGCTCTGTCTCTCTCTGTCCCAAAAATAAATAAACGTTGAAAAAAAAATTTTAAAAAAGAGTTGTAAACAAAGGTAAGTAAATAAATAATAGGTGTTTCAAATCAAGTTTAATTTATGTATGTGCTAAAACATTACTAGGAATTTTTCATGATTTTCCAAATACTTACAAGTTGGATCTTACAGTTCAAGCTTTCAAAAACAACTTGATTTTAAACAGAATGTTTAACCTGTTCAAGGCTGTTTGTAAAGGAACTCAAGACACATGAACTTTTATATATTTTCTCCATAAATTTCTGAAACTTATCTACACATTATACCGTATACCAATGAAAATACTAATAATTATTTCATAGAAAACATCCTTTGCACTTTTACAATTACCTGTTAAGAAGGTTCTCTACTTCTTGAACTTCTGCTATGGGTTCTTCATTATCAGAAAGGAAACGAGCTTGAAATTTTCTATCTTGAAAATCATACAGCATCACAATAATAAGACTGCTCAAATGATCTGGCTACCAGGGGGAAACACATATAAAGAAAAGTATACAAACAACATCTATAGTAATATTTTCCATTCCACTATGTTTTCATGAGAGAACAGAAATATGACTATTTTTACACAGCCTGGTTGTATTGGTAGAGAACTTGCAAATAGAAAAAAAAACAATAAAAAAATAAACCATTTTAAAGAGACAATATTTGGTATGTTCATCACAATGAAAGGACTACGATCAGTATTAGAAGTAGGAGAGAGTTCAGGATGTATTCTGAAGGTCTCAGCAGTAAGCAAACTAGTTGGATTTAAATCTAAAGGCTTTTTAATACTTTCTAAATAACAATCATGAGACAGCTAATTATATAAAAGTTGTCTACTTACTATTGTGGTACTTGGGAAGATACAGCTGTCTATTAATATAGCTTCCAAAATATCTTGAACTGCAAGACAAGGAAAATGTCTGTTACTGAGAATACCAAAATGAAAATTTTGGAATCAAAATACACTTTAGGGGCACCTGGGTGGCTTGGTCGGTGAAGCATCTGACTCTTGATTTTGGTTCAGGTCATGATCTCACAGTTTGTGAGATCAAGCCCCACATCTGACAGCACAGAGCCTGCTTGGGATTCTCTCTCTTCCTCTCTCTCCACCCCTCCCTCACTTACATGCACGCAGGCGCTCTCTCTCTCAAAATAAATAAACATTAAAAAAATACACTTTATACAGTGTCACCAACTACTTTTACTTTCATAATTAAAATATATCTCAATTCTTGACAAAGACCCAAATTATAATGACATGATATTTGTCGTATTTATGAATCCAGGACCCTTAGGACCCAGGCTTCACGGGATATCCTAGTCAAAGGAGCATTATCTGAATACCTCAAGTAGTAAAGGAATTCCAACCTTTAATTTACGTCTTTTGAGAAGCATTTAAGAGGATCTATTTTAAATATTGCATCCTTTTTATATGTTGCTGGATTCAATTTGCTAATATTTTATTTAGTTTTATTCTATGTTTATGTTTATGAGGGGTATTGGTCTATCATTTCTTTTCTTATAATGTCCTTGTCAATGTCGGTACCAAGGTTATGTTGGCCTTGTAAAGCAGGTGGGAAGTGTTCCCTCTTCCTCTTTCAAAGAGTTTGTGTTAGATCGGTCTTATTTCTTACTGAAATATTTGGTAGGACTCACTAGGGAAGACATTGATGACATTTAATCTAAGACCTAAATGACAAAGAGTTAGCCATGGAAAGATCTGGGAGAAGAGACATTCAGGCCAAGAGATAACCGCAAAGGTACTAAAGGGAAACAAGTAGACATATTGAAAAACCTCCACAGTGTGCATGAGTGTTCCTTTTGTTACAACTACTTAAAACTATATATGGACCATGTAACAATTTTTCTCTAAATTTTTAATGTTTATTTACTTTTGAGAGAGAGAGAGGCAGAGCGTGAGTAGGGGAGGGGCAGAGAGGGAGACACAGAATCCAAAGCAGGCCCCAGGCTCCAAGCTGTCAGCATAGAGCCCAACGCGGGGCTCAAACTCACAAATCGTGAGTTAATGACCTGAACCAAAGTCGAACGCTCATCCGACTGAGCCACCCAGGTGCCCCATAAATGTTTTAATCAGTTGAGCAAAAAGCTAGGCTAGCTAGCTTCAATTCATTCAACATTCGTGGAAAACCTACTATATAGGCACACTACACTTTTGAATTTCAGTTTTTATTTGGGGGATGGGAAAACTAAAAAAGGAGTGACTAATGGGAGCATAGACTCCAATTTTCATAGGAAATCCTTTGAGAGTCCTAATCCATATTTGAGCCACCAATTATGGCTGTATTATACAAAGCAATATCCCCATTTCACTTATAAGGAAAATAAGGTTTCATTTGCACCCTAAAGTACTAGCAAACCAGTTCCTAACCACTTCAGGGATTCTCAGCACGGGTCCAAATTTTTGTCACAGAAAATCTGGTCATCATAAGAATAAAGGGGTTCTGAGACTACAGACCTCAACAGGCTATAGAATTTTGAGCAATGGAGACGCTTAGCTCCTAAGAAATAGGAGAGGCAGAATGTAAAAAATAATGATGATTTTGCCAACATTGCATTTATCCTTTGGGGGGGTCTTGTCAAAACTGATAACATCGTTGGGCTGCCTTTGATATGGTGCAGAATGCATTACTTTTGTATATCGACAATTTACGTAACATTCTCGTATAGTAATATCAACATTAGTGGTAACTGTATATTTTAGATAGTGCTTTCTATGTGCTACACCTTGCTCTAAGTGCTCCATTTGGTATTCAGTTAACCCTCATAACAACCCTATGAATTAGGTGTCATCATTATCCCTGTTTTATAGATTAAGAAATGAGACAAAGAATGGGTAAGTAGGATGTCACAGTCACACAGCAAGTAGCAAATCAGGGATTCAAACCCAGACAGTCTGGCACCAAAGTGCATGCTCATTACCAAAACATTAGCCTGCCTTTCTTCATCTTCCTCTTATAACAAACCAGAATGGCTATACAAAACACATTAATGACTAATTTGAGTTACCAGGATTTACTTGAAGACTGTAAACCTTGCCTATCCTATCTAGTTCAGCACACTAACTTGAACTATTCCTTGTCCCCCACTAATTAAAGCCTATTCTCTTTAGTCTGTTGAAGAGAACTCTTAACCTCCATTCTTCATGTTTTCAATAAGGAAGGGCCTTCCCTAGGGAAAGATTTTCTGCCATGTGTCAGCAGGAAGTGCAATAGAAAGGTCTACACTTCTTCAGCGGTGTCATAGATTAGATGAGAAGTCTCTAACTCAATAGTAAAGGATTTGCAAGCCACTTGGCTAGAGATCTAAAACTATGTCCCCAAACATCTATATTTTTTCCTCTCTCAGTGGGACCAAATTCAAGTGTAAAGGAGGAGTGCTATTTATTAGACCCCCAAAACCCACAGAGCCAATCTTGTCATTCTTCCCATTCTGGAAGAAAGGTGTAAGATGTCCCTTCTTTTGATTCTCCTCTAGGTTCTTCCTCTCTATTTTTATTATGTTTTCATAGAGTTTCCTTCATGTGAGGGGCCTCTAGAATCTTCACTTCAAGCATGTCAAGGCCTTGGGGCCCCTGGGTGGCTCAGTCAGTTAAGTGTCAGACTCTTGATTTCGGCTCAGGTCATGATCTCACGGTTTGTGAGTTTGAGCCCCGCGTTGGGCTCTGTGCTGACAGCTTGCAGCCTGGGGCCTGCTCTCTCTCTCTCTCTGCCTCTCCCCTGCTCATGCTCTGTCTCTCTAAAAATAAAAAAATAAAATAAAAGACTATCAAGGCCCTCCTATAATTATACAATATAGATAGATGCTGTTTATGTGTGTGTAGAATGAGGGAAACAATAAAATTATTTAAATCTTTTTTTGGCAAAACTAGTAAGACTAGCCACTATCATTTTGGAAGAATATTTCAGAGAAGTAAATGCCAGGGAAAGGAAGCTGGCATCACCAAATACAAAATCATTATGTAATGAAAATAAAATATATATGGAAGACTCACAGCTAATATCAACCTCAATGGGGAAAAACTGAGAGCTTTCCCTCTATGGTCAGGAACAAGACAGGGATGTCCACCCTCACCGTTGTTATTTAACACAGTACTAGAAGTCCTACCCTCAGCAATCAGAGAACAAAAAGAAATAAAAGGCATCCAAATTGGCAAGGAAGTAGTCAAACTTTCACTATTTGGAGATGACATGATATTCTATGTAGAAAACCCAAAAGACTCCACCAAAATATTGCTAGAACTTATACGTGAATTCAGCAAAGTTGCAGGATATAAAATCAATGTACAGAAATCTGTTGCATTTCTATATGCCAATAATGAAGCAGCAGGAAGAGAAATCAATGAATTGATCCCATTCATAACTGCATCAGAAACCATAAGATACCTAGGAATAAACCTAACCAAAGAGGTAAAAGATCTGTACTTTGTACACTATATAGAATATTTATGAAAGAAATTGAAAATGACACAAAGAAATGGAAAAACATTCCATGCCCATGGATTGGAAGAACAAATATTGTTGAAAAGCCTGTAACTACCCAAAGCAATCTACACATTTAATGCAATCCCTATCAAAATAGCACCAGCAGTTTTCACAGAGCTAGAACAAAAAAATCCTAAAATTTGTTGGGAACCCCAAAAGACCCTGAATAGCAAAGCAATCTGAAAAAGCAAAGCAAAGCTGGAGGCAGCACAATTCTAGACTTCAAGCTATATGACAAAGTCATAAGACAGTAGTCATTAAAACAGTATGGTACTGGCACAAAAACAGGTACATAGATCAATGGAACAGAATAGAAAACCCAGAAATGGACTCACAACTATATGGTCAACTAATCTTTGACAAAGCAGGAAAGAATATCCAATGGAAAAAAAATCTCTTCAGTAAACGGCGTTGGGAAAACTGGACGGCAACATGCAAAAGAAACCAGGCCACTTTCTCTACCATACACAAAAATAAATTCAAAATGGATGAAACACCTAAATGTGAGACATGAAACCACCAAAATCCTAGAGAATACAGGCAATAACCTCATTGACCTCAGCCTTAGTAGCTTCTTATTAGATATATCGCTGGAAGCAAGGGAAACAAAAGCAAAAACAAACTTTGGTACTTCATCAAGATAAAAAAGCTTCTGCACAGCAAAGGAAACAATCAACAAAACTAAAAGGCAGCCTATGGAATGGGAGAAGATATTGAAAAATGACATATCTGATAAAGGATTAGTACCCAAAATCTATAAAGAATTTATCAAGCTCAACACCTCAAAAATAAATACGCCAGTTAAGAAATGGGCAGAAGATATGAATAGACATTTTTTCCAAGGAAGACATCCAGATGGCTACCAGACACATGAAAAGATGTTTGACATCACTCAACATCAGGGAATTACAAATCAAAGCCATGATGAGATACCACCTCACACCTGTCAAAATGGCTAAAATTAACAACACAGGAAACAACAGATGTTGGCAAGGATGCGGACAAAGGGGAACCCTCCTGCACTGCTGGTGCTAATGCAAACTGGTGCAGCTATTCTGGAGAACAGTATGGAGGTTCCTTAGAAAGTTAAAAATAGAGCTACCCTAGGATCCAGCAATTGTACTACTAGGTATTTACCCAAAGAATACGAGAATACAGATTTTAAGGGGTACATGTACCCTCATGTTTATAGCAGCATTATCAAAATAGCCAAACTATGGAAAGAATCCAAATGTCCATTGACTGATGAATGGATAAAGAAGAAGTGATGTATATATATTTGTGTGTGTGTGTGTGTGTGTGTATATATATATATATTTGTATATGCAAATAGATGTATATATGCATATACATGTGTATATATGTATATGCAATGGAATATTATTCAGCCATAAAAAAGAATTAAATCTTGCCATTTGCAATGACATGAATGGAGCTACAGGGTATTATGCTAAGCAAAATATAAGTCAGTCAGAGAAAGACAAATACCACATGATTTCACTCATATGTGAAATTTAAGAAACAAAACAGATGAACATAGAAAACAAAAAAAAAGGAGAGAGAAGCAAACCATAAAACAGATTCTTAACTATAGAGAACAAACTGAGGGTTGCTGGAGGGAAGGTGGGTGAAGGGATGGGCTAAATGGGTTACGGGTATTAAGGTGGGCACTTGTGATGAGCACTAGGTGTTATATGTAAGTGATGAATCACTAAATTCTATACCTGAAACCAACTGTACCATATATGTTAACTAGTTAGAATTTAAATAAAAATTGAAAAGAAAACAACAACAACATGGAACCATAAAAAACTAGGATTAGGGATGGGGTATCTTGTTCTACCACCCTTTCCAATCAGATAAAATACTTCCTCTTTTTAACCTTCTTCCTGCTTGGTTCCTTAGTATATCATTTAATCTCTTCTTGAGTTTCCCTCAATTTTTTTCATTTGCAAAATGAGAATCTTGTGTCTCAAAGAACTGGTGTAGCAAGTGATATTTTGTTTTGTCAATTACAAAGAGCTATGTAAATATAAGGTATTATTATTATTTACATTCAAGAAAATTGCATTTACCTCTTACATGACAACCAGAGCTTAAGAGGTTATTGATCTAGATTATTTTTCTAATGAATCACTATACAATCAAGAATTAACTCAGCATGGGGCACCTGGGTGGCTCAGTTGCTTAAGCTTGATTTCAGCTTAGGTCAGGATCTCATGAGATCTAGCCCTCATCAGGCTCTGAGCTGTCAGCACGGAGCCTGCTTGGGATTCGCTCTCCCTCCCTCTCTGCCCCTTCCCTAGTCACGCTCATTCTCTCTCCCTCTCTCTCTCAAAATAAATAAATAAACTTAAAAAAAATCAACTAAGCAGGCCTGGATGGCCAAACCCTGAACACTCCAAAGAAAGGTTTGGCACTCTGGGGAGATAACTTCTATAAACCTTTGGAATAGCTTGCCTGATGACAGTGTCTGTGTTTACACCGGGTGTTGGTGGGCAACATGGTGTCAGCTTGACCTCTGGAAGAACTAGAGACTGAGTAAGGTCAGCCACAAAGTCACTCTTTGTCTACATGACTGACACCAATAAAAACCCTGGACAGCAAGGCTTGGGTGAGCTTTCCTATACTTCGGTACTACATTCACATACTACAATACTTCATTCCTGTTGTCCTACCATTGCTAAGAGAATTAAACATTGTCCACAGACTCCGCTGGGAAAGAACGGTAGAAAACTTGCACCAGGTCTCTCCTGGACTCTGTCCAATGCACTTTTTTCTGGTGTTGACTTTAACCTTTCACTATAATAAACTATAACTATGAGCATAACGGATGTGATAAGTTCTGTAAATCCTTCCAGTGAATCACCGACCCTGATGGTGGTCTTGCGTACCCCACCTACAATTACTAATTACCAAAGCCATAATAAAACCATACATTAAGAATTTACTAGGTTTTTCACTAACAGGTTAGAAGATTCTGAAATGGCCAGGCTAATGCCACAGTCAATTCCTGAGACTGAAAGTTCACCAACTACTATATATACTTAGGTTGGAGAACAAATTAAGCCAGGAATAATACCAACAATTTCAGGGACATCTTTTTCTTCAAGTTTTCTGTTTTCTTTATTTGTGGTTCGTTAGTTTATTTCTTAAGAAATCATTTTCCAGGTTTCGTTTCTTTTTTTTTTTTAATATTTAGAATTCTTGAAACATCCAGAGATTCTTTGAAAAAACAAATTAGCTGCTAGTACTCTATTTCTTTGATAGAAATAAAACTTAAAAGGAATCGGCTACTCTTCATTACCTTCTTTAACAGAAAATCGACTTTGGGGCTATTTAGTAAAGCAGGAATCGTGGTTGTCTTCACCTCAAAAAAACATACTGAGCCCTTTAAACCTTCAAAAGGTTAATCAGATATAAATACATTCTCTCCTTTGAAAGAGCTTATACACAAAGGACATCAACAAAAGAGTAAACAATAAAACCGAAATACTGAAAACACAGCCAAAGGAGTATACTTAACATTTATATAATGAAGGAATTTTCTGTCATTTTTCCTTCTCCTTATAGTTCTACACACACACACACCACCTATTCACAACTTCACCAATAAAAGGGATCATTACCCAAGCTCTCTTTAGTTTATACATTAACATTTTTAGCTTTACTGCTCCTATAAAAAAACTGCAGGGAAGAAATCCTGAGTTTTCTTTTCTGAACCTATAAGGTACAAACCAAATATGAGTTTATAAGATATCATGTGAAAGTACTGGTAGAACACTGATTATACAGAAGCTACCAGGGAAATGCACAGAGCCCCCACTGTCTTAAAGCAAACTATCAGGCTCTTAATTATCTTGGAAATTTAATACATTTAGAAATTCTGGTTTGATTTTATTTGAACATTCAGAAATTATTCAGATAATAATTTAAGCAATATATTATTATTTTAAGAAGAAAAAAATATTTGTACCAAGTAAACAACCAAAGCCAGCTTACATTAGAATTAGAATTTAAAAAAACAAACATTTTGAGCAAAGGCAGGTTTGTAAAGGTCTATGACAATACTTTATCTTAATGGGATTTTTCTGGGTCATTAAAAAACATAAAATAGTCACAAAGCCCTTTCATAAAACAGAAATAAAGACTGAGAGGAAGAAAAGGAGAATCAAGTATACATATCACTATAGCATGACCATCTAGTCAATGCATTAATTGTATACAAAATAATTTCAGGTTTTTAGTATTGATTCCTAAATCTAAGACTCAACATTCCATTAGGAAAACAAATTGTCTATAACAGAATTTTGGCATTAACATTAAATACCAACTAATTAACGTAGATGCCCAGTCTGCCTTTCATTGTTACAAGGAGAAAATGTAAAAATGTTCATTTGGCTCATTATCTAAAGTGCAACATTTTGGTCTCTAAAACTACATTTTTTCAAAGCAGATAGAAGGAATGGATGAAATAATGTGAAAGATTACACTGGAAAAGAAAAAAATGGTTAAAACATTTAAAAAGAAAAAAACCCACAAGCAGGAGAAAACAAAGAAATGGAAATTAAAGAGATGCCTTTTGACATCAAATTTTTCTCTATGTTGACAAATTTCTGGCTTCAGAGTTGAGCTGCCTTGTATCTGCAGACTACCAAAAATATATATTCATGTCTAAGTAATGAACGGGGCATTTTAGTTCAACTAAACAACTGGTAAGTGCCTATGTGCAAGAATGTGGAAGGCCCAGTAAGTACTAATACTAAGGAAATGCATGCAAATTAGTGTTGCCCTTTCAAGGTGTCTCTTTAGGAAGCCATATGCTTATCATTTCAGCCATGCTGTTAATACTCCAAATATTTCTGGAACTTCTTTTTGGAACTACATTCACTCATTTTACAAACCAGTATAAACATTATAGTTTAAAGGGGACAGGCGAGCAATTGATAATGTGGTGTCTGAATCAGAAGATTCTAAACTTATTTTAAAGCTTATTGCTAGTACAAAAACAAAGATCTCCAGACCCTGCCACTGTTTGCTTTCACAGTAACAGTATTTGGTTCTGTCCTAGAGTCAGCTCCACACACAGAAGTGGATAGTTAACCACTGAGCGAATCTGAAACACTGCATCTCAAACCCTGGAGGCAAATTAGAACAGGGAATTCTACAGAAGTTTGGAGGAATAAATGTATAAGCTCTCAAAATTTAGGCTATTGGCTATGAATGGGATCATCTTAATCTGGGTTGATTTGATTTTGATATTCATTTTTAATATATTGTACCTTGGCTTCTTACTCCATCTCTGTTCCTCTCTTACTGGTTTTTATAATTGTGAACGTTCATACACTAATATACAAGAGGTAAACATAGAAAATGCCAAGAAATAACCCAAGGTGGTGGTGGGGGGTAACTGTACTTGGATCCTTCAGTGGACTCTTATTCTTCCTGTTAATGGAATTGTTTCCTTGTTCAATTTAATGACTGTGCATTACATCCATCTAAGGACGGGCACCCTCCTAGACACAGGGAATCTGCAGTGAAAAACAGTTCTGGCCTGAAAGAGCTTGTTTTACTGGAACTTTCCAAATTCCTTGACATGCATCTGACCAAAGTTACACAAATATGTGAAAACAAAACCTGGTGTGCACCAGAGGGCGGGAAGGGGACTACGCTCCACAAATTCTCTCATTTTATTTTAGTGACGATCGTTGAGACTGGTACTACTCACACTTCAGAGCACTGAAAGCCAGCTCATAGGACGAACGCTGAAAGGATTCATCCTCAGACTCCGGCAAGGACCGCAGGGGTTCATTCCCATACTTTATTAAGACTTTCTCTGGCGACTTTTCGAATCGAATACCCTGGAAAATGTTTGCTGCCATAATGTAAACGGAGTCCGGATAGCCAGTTTTTTCGGGTAAACCAGTTGAGTTTTTTTCGCCGGTTGATGTGTCACCTGACAGCACCAGGGAAGCGAGCTGGGAGATCTCCTCCGTATTTTTTTCGTTCGAAAACTCCAGTTCACTCGTGGCACGAAGCATGTTTGCCCCCTGACTGTGGTCGGTAACTCAAGATCGAATTACAACTCAGATGTTTCAGGAAATGGTTTTTCCCTGTACCTTAAGTATCGTCTCTGTGAAAATAAAAGGTTATCTCGGTAAATCACTATTCCTGCGGGACGCACTTGGTGGCCCATTTCGTTGCGGCCTGAAAGATTAAGAGGTGGCATCTACTGGCGGATCCGAGCGTCCCATGCTTGGGGCCGTACAAGACCTAACCAAACGTCCCCAACACTCAGAGAGAGGGGAGGTGGGAAGGTGTTTCGGGAATCCTCTCCCAAGCGACTTTTCCCTAGGCCCCTTTGGGGGTAGCGCTCCCCACAAGCCGCGTCTGCGGCCCCACGGGCGCCCCCTACCCAGGAGGGCGGATGTTTCCCGGGGCTTCGGGGACGGAGACGCGGCAGCCGTTGCACTTGGGGCACCGAAGGCCGGTGTCTGAATAGAGCCCTCGGGAGCCCGGGACGGCAGGGCGCCGGCGGCGGCCCGGGAAGGCAGTTCTGGCTTAAATGCAGCCTCTCCCACCAACCGTGTTCTGGGTGTGGGGGGCCCCGACCTCCGGCGCTCGCTTCGCTCCAGTTCCCGAAAGCAGAGCGCGCCTTCAGGCCTCCCCAGGTCACGCTCAGTGGCCCTTCGCGGACGCGGCGGCGGAGCTGGGTGGAGCGCGGCGCGGGTGGACCCACGGCTCAGGCCGGACAAGGGTCGGCCTCTCCCACCTCTCGCGGTCGGCCGGCCGGCCGGCCGCGACCCCGTCTCCGTGGCAACCGGGAGCGTGGCCTGACGCCGCCGAGGGCCGTTCCCGCGGGACTTGGCCGGGTCCGCCTCTCACCCGGCCAGTTTGCTCTTCCTCCAGAGTTCGGCGACGCCAGCCCCAGACCCCTTGCGCAGTTGGATCGCTTCGTCCCGAGGGTCCTCGACTTCCCCAAAACCACAAGTGGCCCCCTTTCCCGACACTTCCAGGTCGGTCTTCTTGAAAGCAAGAATTCTGTGTCGCTGACAGCATCCGCCTTGGCGCGTTGGGCAGAGGCGCAGGAAATGTTAAAACAGATGAGTGTAGAGCTACTGAAGAAAAGGGGGGAAAAGACGAGCCTACTTTATTTTCATACTTTTTAGAACAATGGATATCACATTAGACGGACTCTTCCAGGGCAAGTTGGGTAAAGGTATTTGCCAACTTAAAACCGCATCCCTCCTTTCCAGGAGTTGCTTGCAAAGAAAGACTTGGCTGAAGTGGACCTACAAACGATCAAATTTGTCCCACCCTCCAAATTCTAGCATGGAACTGGGAACAAATATAAGCCTCCCCAGAGGGTTTTAATATGGCTACTTTAATTTTTGAGTCCACCTGGTTAGCTCCTACTCAATCTTTGAAACTCAGTGCAAGCATTGCCTCTATAAATCCTTCCTGATTGTATTAGGATATAAATTTAACCACTGTGATAGAGACCCAAACTAACCATCGGCCTCAACGGAACCAGTTTATTTCTCACATAAAGTCCTGTTGGCACAGCGGCTGTCCTCCACAAAGTTGTCAGGGCCCGCACTCCTATTTTAGGCTCCATGGAAGAGCTTTGCTCTTCTCAACTTAGTCCAGTGTGGCTTACCACCCTGGCATACCATAGCAGTGGTTGGGGGAACTAAGAGGAAAGGGAGGGCGTGCCCATTCCTTTCAAGGACATAACCTGAAAAGTACACACATCACTTTTGCTCACATTCCATTGGCCAGAACTTAGTCACATGGTATACCTAGCAGCAAAGGGGGTTTGCATTTGTGTCCAACTAGAAATCAAGGGAACCGTTGCTATGGAAGAAGAATGGATACTGGGGAACAATTAGCAGTCTTTGCTATAGGCCTTTATCTCTGACCCCTTCATCCGCTAGTCGTCTCATTTCCATTATTCCCAGAATGTCAAGTAACAAATATATATTAAGTCATTACCATGTATCTCGCATTATGTTTGGCCCTGGAAGTAAAAATGAATGTGTGGAAATGATCAGGGACCTTAACCCTCAAGAAATTAATGAATAGATATACTTGTACTTGAGCATCCTTCAATTTTTATTATAAATATTTGTGAACATACTGTATTCCCCCTCCTTCTGTCATCTCACTACCACATAGCCCATAAAACTCACACTCTTAAATAGTTTTATTATCTCTTTATTTTTATTACATGTAATATCATTTTATGCCCAGATACTAACAAAATATCACTGTCTTTCACATGCACAGAAGATTACAAATACGAAGATGCCTTAGGGGTCATGATACATTTTACCATGCATCACACAGTACACAGTAAAATTTGCTGAAAATGTGAGATGATAGCTAGCTATAAACTTTGAAATATTATTGTCTTTTAAAATATAATTTCAGGAACTTCTTATTTTTCCATGATAGGTCAGTGTAAGTGACAGTTCGCTGTACTGAAAACAAGATTTAATGAGAGTCTCCATCCCCAAAGTAAAGCTTAAGCCAACAGTTGTGGGTGAGTGAATTCATGGTTACTATTTACTCTAATCATGTGTATAATCCTTCTTACCTCTCACATCTGGTTAATGGTCTCATTGTGGACTTAAATCTCAGAGAGGACAGTACAAAAGTCACCATAGAGATAGGTGTGTGGATCAACTGCTGTGAAAACAAGGCAGTAAAAAATGTGGTCTTTGTTTAAGTTGCTCTCTGTAATATGATCAGAACATCAAATCAGAGATGGTGTAGAAAATTAAAAGTTAGTTACCTGGAGCTTTCTACTAAAAGAACTTAAAAGACTGATTTTCTTTCCCCAGGGGGTAGAGTATTTGAAATATTTGTAAATTAACATTCCTTGCTAGTAGCTAGCAGCCAGTGTATATTAGCCAAGTAGGTATTCAAAATACATTTTCTCACTTGCTTCAAGTTAATATGGACATATAAACTGTGCTCATTTCCATTGAAGCTTACTACAGAAATGAAAGTGTGTTTTTAAACATCAGAACTCAATTTATAATTATTGCCACTTAGAAATAATGGTTGGTTGGTTTTTTGTTTTTTTTTTGCAACAATGCTTTTCATTATTCTTTTATAAAGTTACCTAGTGTTCCATTGTGGACCTAAGCCATATCCAACTGGGAACTTTGGGGCATTAGGGCAGGCATCAGGAGCCCTATTTGTCTGAGGATCCCCAAGACCCCCTGGGTAAGCTACATCTGGAGACTGATGGTCAGGTACTGAAATATCCCATCCCAGAGAAGAAGAGAATGGTAGATGCCAAGAAGGCAGGAAACTCACTCTGACGTGGGTGAACATCATCCTCTGATGCTGGGTGAGGCTTGGTGTGAAGGAATACTTTGCATATCATAGAGGGTAGCATTACTCAAGTGTCCCCTTCCCCGCTCCTTGTGGAAATTTGTCCCAAACAACTTGAAAAGGAAGTGGTAAGATGATAGTGTAAAGATGCCTTTGGAAAAATCAAAATATGATTGCACAAGCCCATCAAAGATTAACCAAAAGAGCCATAACCACTTGCAGAGGAGGGAAAAAAGTCTTTCTTAATTTGGAAGCAGCAGACAACGAGGATGGAGCAGAGTCCTGAAGGGTGAGGCAAGTGGAGAGGAATAAAAGTGCAGACCCTAGCAGTTCAGAGACAGAACCATTAGAAACAACATTCTGAAATTTAGAAGCCAAATATGACATAGCACTAAGGAAGAGTTTGAGTTACCTGGAATGCAATGGGGAATGGAGGTTCAGGAGGCTTATCATCCCAGCCCTTGACTGTCTTTTGTGGCCCAGGAGAAAGGAAGTTTATGATAGACAACTGTTGTAATAGATTGCACCAACACAGTATTTTCCCAGAGCTGGTCATTCAAGCACCACCTTAGTGGATTATTTTTCCATATCCATATACTACCATTTATACAATTTACTCAATATTTTATTTTATTTTATTTTACTTTATTATTTTTTTTAGAGAGAGAGAACGCATAAGAAGGGGAGAGGAGCAGAGGGAGAGAGAGAGAATCTTAAGCAGGCTCTATGCTCAGTGCGGAGCCCGATGCAGAGCTCGATCCCATGACTCTGGGATCATGACCTGAGCCGAAATCAAGAGTCAGAGGCTCAACCAACTGAGCCACCCAGGCGCCCCTACTCAATATTTTCTTTTAAATCAGGATCACAGTTTTACATCAATAGAAAATTATAAATGGAAAATCAGTATCATTGCCATAAATGAAAATCATCACAACAAAAATAAAATAATACTATTAAATTCTAGTTAGAAGCTGGGTATCAAGGCTCAAGGCTTAAGGTTGACTGCTCTCGGAGCACCTGGGTGGCTCAGTTGGTTGGGCTCCTGAGTTCAGCTCAGGTCATGATCTCACAGTGAGTTTGAGCCCTGTGTAGGGTTCTGTGCTGACAGCTTGGAGCCTGGAGCCTGGAGCCTGGAGCCTGCTTCAGATTCTGTCTCCCTCTCTCTCTGCCTCTCCATGCTCACATTGTGTCTCTCTCTCAAAAATAAAATAAAAACATAAAAGAAAATTAAAAAAAAATAAGGTTGACTTCCCTCAGTTAAAAAGGAAAATGGGCAATGGTAGAGAGGTGTTAAACACCAATACAAAAATGAGACTTTCTCCTCATCAGAAGGATCAAAAGAGCCTTGGATAAAGCAGCTTTCTCAGTGTGTATTTGTTATTCAATACTAATTCAGCATATCACTTCAAATCCTCTTCCATACATTTTTATTTAGTTTTTAAAGTTTATTTATTTATTTTGAGAGAGAGAGAGCTGGAGGTACAGAGAAAGAGGGAGAGAGAGAGAATGCCAAACAGGCTCTGCGTTGTTAGTGCAGAGCCTGACATGGGGCTCTAACTCACTAACTACGAGATCACGACCTGAGCCGAAACCAAGAGTCAGACACTCAACCGACTGAGCCACCCAGGTGCCCCATCTTCCATACCTTTAATGGTGCTGCCTCTGCACTTGTGGAAACAGTGTTAAGAGATTTGAATTCAAGAGTTAGATAGTTGGAAATGCAAACTGGTGCAGCCACTCTGGAACATAGTATGGAGGTTCCTCAAAAAATTAAAAATAAAACTACCCTATGACCCAGCAATTGCACTACTAGGTATTTTTCCAAGGGATACAGGTGTGCAGTTTCGAAGGGGCACATGCACCCCAATGTTTATAGCAGCACTATTAACAATAACCAAAGTATGGAAAGAGCCCAAATGTCCATCAATAGATGAATGGATAAAGAAGATATACACACACACACACACACACACACACACACACATATATATATATATATAATGGAGTATTACTCAGCAATCAAAAAGAATGAAATCTTGCCATTTGCAACTACGTGGATGGAACTAGAGGGTATTATGCTAAGCGAAATAAGTCAGTCAGAGACAAATATCATATGACTTCACTCATATGAAGACTTTAAGATGGGGGCGCCTGGGTGGCGCAGTCGGTTAAGCGTCCGACTTCAGCCAGGTCACGATCTCGCGGTCTGTGAGTTCGAGCCCCGCGTCAGGCTCTGGGCTGATGGCTCAGAGCCTGGAGCCTGTTTCCGATTCTGTGTCTCCTTCTCTCTCTGCCCCTCCCCCGTTCATGCTCTGTCTCTCTCTGTCCCAAAAATAAATAAACGTTGAAAAAAAAAAATTAAAAAAAAAATAAATTAAAATAAATTAAAAAAAAAAGACTTTAAGATACAAAACAGATGAACATAAGGTAAGGGAAGCAAAAATCATATAAAAGCAGAGAGGGGTACAAAACATAAGGGATTCTTAAATATGGAAAACAGGATTGCTGGAGGGGGTGTGGGAGGGGGGATGAGCTAAATGGGTAAGGGGCATCAAGGAATCTACTCCTGAAGTCATTGTTGCACTATATGCTAACTAACTTGGATGTAAACTAAAAAATGAATAAATTATTTAAAAAAATAAATAAATAAATAAACATAAAAAAAGAGTTAGAGAAACAATGCTTCCTCTGAAACAAGAGGGAGAAAATATAAGAAATTCAAAACTGGCAAAAAAGACATTAGAGGGATCTTGTCACAGATGAACTCAGTCCACTTACATCGCACAGTGGTAGTGGGAACTTTGAAACTAGATAGAATCAGAAGACCTGTTTTTTAGTCCTAATGTTGTCATTAGTTGCATTATCCAAGCAAGTCTCTTTGTTTTTTTGTATTTGTTTCTTTTTTTTTTTTTTAATTTTTTTTTTCAACATTTATTTATTTTTTGGGACAGAGAGAGACAGAGCATGAACGGGGGAGGGGCAGAGAGAGAGGGAGACACAGAATCGGAAACAGGCTCCAGGCTCTGAGCCATCAGCCCAGAGCCTGACGCGGGGCTCGAACTCACGGACCGCAAGATCGTGACCTGGCTGAAGTCGGACGCTTAACCGACTGTGCCACCCAGGCGCCCCTGTATTTGTTTCTTGATATGTTGAAGTCTATGATTTATTTACTAAGAAAAAAGTAAGTGGAGAAGGGTTTGAAGAGACTGAGAAAGTCAATAGAGGAAAGATATTTAAATATCTATTTTAATATTTATTTACCCATGTCTATTTAAAATGTCTATTCAAGGGGCACCTGGGTGGCTCAGTCAGTTAAGAGTCCATCTTTGGCTCAGGTCATGATCTTGCGGTTTGTGAGTTGGAGCCCCACATCGGGCTCTGTGTGGACAGCTCAGAGCCTGGACCCTGCTTTGGATTCTGTGTTTCCCTCTCTCTCTGTCTCTCCCCTGCTTGTGCTCCATCTCTCCCTCTCTCTCTCTCTCTCAATCTAAGACAAATAAACATTAAAAAAAATTTTAATATCTATTTGAAAGGTTTTTTTTTTTTGCAAAAGAAGGCAGAAATGGAGGAATAAAAGGACAAAGACATAAGACATACAGAAAAAAAATAGAAAAATGGTGAATATAAATCCTACCTAATCTGTAATTGCATTAAATGTAAATGGATTAAATACTCAATTAAAAAGCAGAGGTTAGTAGAATGGATTTAAAAATCCAACTATATCCTGGCTACAAGAGACATATTTTAGATTCAAAGATACAAATAGGTTGAAAGTGAAAAGATAAAAAAATCAAAGCCATGCAAACGAGAACCAAAAGACAGGCTTGAGTGACTGCCATTATCAGACAAAATAGATTTGAAGACAATAATTATTTCTAGAATACTTTTTCTTAGAAAGTAAGTCATAGACTTGAACATATCAAGACATTTTGGCATCGGCAAAAGCTTAGTAAAATTGTGGCAAGTCAAAATTCTGCTGAATCAGTGATTTCATTGGGAGCTCTGGATGTGGGTTTTAAATTGAAACAACTCTCATGCCTCAATGTTCGAATATCCTAGCAAATCAGAATGCATGAAAGAGGTAAAGGTATGGTTTTATGGAGATCCCTGACCCAAAGCTCAAAATACATAAAACAATAGGCACAGAATTACTTTGTGAAATGTCAGAGTCACTTTTCACTGAAATTATACATGTTGCCTTAGCATTTAAATGCTTGAGCAAATACGGGCACCTGGGTGGCTTAGTTGGTTAAATGTCAGACTCTTGATCTCAGCTCAGGTAGATTAGGTTGTGAGTTTGAGCCCTGTGTTGAGCTCTACCCTGGGTGTGGAGCCTACTTTAAAAAATTTTAAATAAAAAATAAATGCTTGCACAAATATAAAAGAAAAAATACTGCAAATTAAATTATTATTTCCTTTTCATATTCTAAAGTTAGGGATCATGAAGAGTCATATGAAATGGTGAAAAAAGATAATTTATGTTTTTATATAACTAAATAAAAATTTCCTACTCCCCCACCACACCAGACCCAATCACACCAGACCAATGAAACACTCAAAACAACAAAAACTCTGAGACAATAAGGACTCATCACTAGGTTTAAGTATACTATCTTATTCTAAACTAGATTCAGAGAGCCATCTGCTGGTAAACTGATGAGTTGTCTATGCTTTTTTTCTTATTTTTTTTAATGGATGTACAGTTAGGGTTGCCAGATTATATATACGGGCTGTTCAGTTAAATTTGAATTTTAGAAAATCAACAAATAATTTTTTTAGTGTAAGTATGTCTGTACAATACTTGCTCCATATGCCAATGCTACTTTGTCTTAAACTTTCAGTTATACTCTTTCAAGCAACTTAGAAAACATTTTCTTAAAATTCAGACAGTACGATTTTTTAGGAATATATTTATTACTATATTCACATGCTCCAGCATGAAGTGTTTTTCTTCCACCCTTCTATCTTCTATCTGGCTCCTAATCATTTTTTAAATGAGTTCTTCCTACTTTATTTCTTTCCTGCTGCTGCAGTCTCATATTTAAGCAATCTAGGTCAGTTACAACTGATGAATGAAAAACGGAAGAATTCATCTTATCTTCTGTAGTACATTAGTTGCAGATACTACTTATCTTTTTTTTTTAAGTTTATTTATTTATTTATTTTGAAGGGGGCAGGGGCAGAGAGAGAATCCAAAGCAGGCTCCACATTCATCCAGGAGCCAACAATGGGACTCCATCCCATGACTGTGAGTCATGACCAGAGTTGAAATCAAGAGTCAGATGCTTAACTGACAGCCACCTAAGCACCCTGATACTACTTATCTTTTAAAAAGTAAACGGATATATCTGTATATGTTATTTTTGACATTTAACATTTTATTTTTTTTTTTTACAAAAAAAATTTTTTTAATGTTAATTTTCAAGAGAGAGAGACACACACAGAGCACAACCAGGGGAGGGGCAGAGAGTGGGAGAATCCGAAGCAGGCTCCAGGCTCTGAGCTGTCAGCACAGAGCCTGACATGGTGCTTGAACCCACAAGCTGTGAGATCATGACCTGAGCCGAAGTCAGATGCTTAACCGACTGAGCCACCCAGGCATCCCAACATTTAACATTTAAAAAATTGTTTATTTATTTAGTTTGAGAGAGAGAGAGGGAACAGAGCAGGGACAGAGAGAGAGAGATAGAGAGAAGGAGAGAGAATCCCAAGCAGGCTCCACATTCATTGTGGAGCCCAATACAGGGCTCGATCCCACAAGAAATCATGACCTGAGCTGAAATCAAGAGTCACCTGCTTAACTGACTGAGCCACCCAGGCAACCCAAGGACATTATTTTAAAGTGAAAGCATACAATAGGGTAATCTCTCAGGGGAAAAAAAGTACCATAGATAACGATAAAAAACATTTCTTTTCTCATTAGTTGTGGTTTTTAATTGAATGGTTTAATTTTATTTTGCCTATAGCGCAAATAGCAAAATAATTCTTTTAAATCTTGGTTGCATCGAATGATTGACTATAGTTGTAAAATCCAGTTAGTTACAAACTTGCATTATAACATATCACAAGATGGAGATGTTGCTCCATGAAAGTGACTGTTAAAGAACAGGAGAAAAAAAATCTTTTGTCTCTTTTTGAATATCTTTATTTTTTCTTAAAAAAATTTGTTGTTGTTGTTTAATGTTTAATTGTGAGAAAGAGAGAGACAATGTGTGAGCAGGGGAGGGACAGAGAGAGAGAGAGAGAGAGAGAGACAGAATCTGAAGCAGGCTCCAGGTTCTGAGCCATCAGCAAGAGCCCAATGCAGGGCACAAACCCATAAACCGCAAAATCATTACCTGAGCTGAAGTCGCACACTTAACTGACTGAACCACCGAGGTGCCCCTATTTTCTTCTTTATCTTGCTCCCCATCTTCAGTCATTCAACATAGTGAGGAACATACAAAAAGCCTGTGTTAAAATCCCTGATTTGGGCGCCTGGGTGGCGCAGTCGGTTAAGCGTCCGACTTCAGCCAGGTCACGATCTCGCAGTCCGTGAGTTCGAGCCCCGCATCGGGCTCTGGGCTGATGGCTCGGAGCCTGGAGCCTGCTTCCGATTCTGTGTCTCCCTCTCTCTCTGCCCCTCCCCCGTTCATGCTCTGTCTCTCTCTGTCCCAAAAATAAATAAACGTTGAAAAAAAATTATTAAAAAAAAATCCCTGATTTGTCTCTTTATGCTCATAATTCTAATTAAATTAACCTCCAGGCACCTTAAGATCCTCTGTAAACTCAGGCTTGTGCTCTTGTTATGAAGATTACATTAAATGATATATTTGAAATAGCAATGCCTTCCAGTCAAAGCCACCAAGAACACATCAACAGTTGAAGAGGTTGTGTTTATCACTCATTGCAGTGAGGGGGAATGCACACCATGGGGAACAGGGTATAAAAAGACCTGTGATAGGATTGGGGCTGTAGTTTGTGATTTGTGGTAGAGTCCCAGGAAGCAGCGTTCACTCTGGATTGAGTGCTCTCAGAATGCAAGGATGATCTATGGCTGGGTATTCTCACCATTTATTTGCAGAAGTCTCCCCTTTTCCATTGTTTCACTTTCTGCAGGGTTTGTTTTTTTTTCCCCCGTTTGTTTATTTATTTTTGAAAGAGAGAGAGTGTGAGTGAGGGAGGGGCAGAGAAAGAGAGAGGGGGAGAGAGAGCACAGAGCCTGATGTGTGGCTCGAACCTACAAACCTTGAGAGCATGACCTGAGCTGAAATCAAGAGTTGGACACTTAACCAACTGAGCCACCCAGGAGCCCCACCCTTTCTGCAGTTCTAATTACCTTTGGTCAACGAAGGTCCAGAAGCAGATGACACTCTGACATACTGTCAGAAGGTCAATAATAGCCTACTACTATGTCACAGGGTCTGTGTCATTCACCTCACTACATCTCATCACGTAGGCATTTTATCATCTCACATTATCATAAGAAAGGTGAGTACAGTACAATAAGATGTTTTGAAAGAGACCACGTTCAAATAACCTTTATTACGGTATACTTTATAATTGTTCTACTGAATTTTTAGTTATTGTTAATCTCTTACTGTGCCTGATTTATAAATTAAAATTTATCATAGGTAGTTATGTATAGAGAAAAACATACTGGAAACACTTAGATCCTTTCAGATCTAACTTGAAGTTCATTTATCCATGACCAGAGCAGCATTTGGCCTGGGAATAATTTCCCCCCATTACTGAGGCAAGACTCATCTTAGTATTCTACACCGTATCTGTGAATTCTGAGGTTTTCCAATCTGGCTGTTAGGAACAGGAACTATTTCTGGCCTTTGACGAGCTCCAAGAACTGTTTACTCTTCCCTGTAATCTCTTCAGGTGGTTCTTTCCCTGACCTTGGGTAATTTCCTCACAACACATTCACTGAGCAGCACTCAGCCGAATACTAAAGGGGCCCCTCTGCTCATCTCCAGAGTTGTCCCTCTGGGCCACGCTCTCTGATCCTGTGCTTTGCTCTGTGAGTGCTACTGGCCTTGGCTCCCTCAAACTTGCACCCCCATCTCCTCAACTCAGAGAGATGGCTGGGCTCCCCTCGGGCTCCCAGTTAGCTGAGTCCTGGAAATTCACTCTAGGCAATAAGCTGGAGGCAGCTATAGTCTTCCCTCATTTGTTTGCTATCCGGCAGAGATCCCTGTCCTTTGTTGCCTACTGTCAGTATCTTGAATGCTTGTTTCCTTGAATCTTGTTTCCTACATTTTGTTTAGAGTTTTTAGTTGTTTCAGACGGGTGAGTAAATCACATTCTTGTTACTTCATGTTAACTAGAAGCAGAAGCTATCTTAAAAAAAAAAAAAAAGGTATCATGTACTAAATCATTAGGTTAGAGTATCTTAAACAACAATGACAAACAAATAAACACGAAGATAGTACTTGGCTTAGTTCAGGTTGCTGTAACAAAGTACCACGGACTGGGTGGCTTAGAAATTTCTTTCTCACAGTCTGGAGACTGGAAATCCCAGATTACAGTGCCAGCATGGTTAGGTTCTGGTGAAAGCCGTCATCTGGGTTGCAGACTACTGATTTCTTGTGTAAAAGTAAGCTGGCCCTCTGTCCTTTTACACAGGCACTAATTCCATTCATGAGGACCCCATTCTCATGACCTCCTTATCTCCCAAAGGTCTTTCCTCCAAATACCATCACACTGGAGATTAAATTTCAATGTACAAATTTTAGGGAGACACAAACATTCGGTCCATAATAACACCAAAAGCATATTTTTACTCAATATAAAGAATGCCTTTCTATAACCACAGTCATACAAAAATGGAACAGTTTTCCTTGAAAAGAAGTGTGTTCCCTGTCACTGCAGATGCAGACAGAGGTGATAAGCATTGTCAGAATATTGTAGAAAATATGCAGGTATGGTCAACAAACTATATAGCCCACAGGCCAAATCTGCCCCGCCACCTGTTTTTTGTTGACACAAAGCTGTACGCATTTTTTTTTTCTAACATACTGTGTATGTGTATGGTCTTTTCATGCTACAATGGCATAATGGAGCAGTTGTGATAGAGACTATGCCCTTCAAAACCTAAAATATCTTACTTTCTTCAGAAAAAGTTCACCAATCTTGGATTGAGGGATCAGATATGGCTGATGTGACAAAATGACTTCTTCGATGCCTTTCCAACTTGAGATTCTATGAGTCTGTGGAGGCAGGGAATACGATTTATTGCCTAATGCAAATTTTGCATCTTCCTCCACATATCTGTATTTATTTTAAATTCTTTTTAAATTTATTTTACTTATTTTTAGAGAGAGAGCGCACATGTGAGCGAGCAAGAGAAGGGCAGAGAGAGGGGAAGAGAGAAGACTCCAAGCAGTCCCCATGCTGTCGCACAGAGCCTGACGTGGGGCTTGAACTCACGAACCGCGGGATCATGACCCGAGCAGAAACCAAGAGTCTGATGCTTAACCGACTGAGCCACCCAGGTGTCTCTTTATTTATTTTGATGTAATCTTCTCTTCCCCATCTCACTTCCTTGGGTAAAATTGATCTTCCCTATGTTTTTCCTCTAGCTTTGCCTCCCTCCTACCCACCTCACACCCACATATTCCTTGTGTTGTGCTATCAATTCATTCCCCTTCCGCTACCAGTTCTTTTACTTCTGCTTCTTTTTTTCTTTCCTCTTTTCTCTTCTTCCTCCCTTCTTCTTTGTCTCTGCGTCTCTTTCCCTCCCTCCTCCTCCTTCCTCTTCTCTTTTATTCAATAACTATTTCTCAAGCACCATGCCAGACAGTATTCTAGACATTGGGGCCATAGCAGTGACAAGGCAGTTTCTGCCATCACAAAGCTTACATTGGAACGCCAGTTTGAAAAGCAAGAGACCATGGTACGTCTTCAGGTCAAAAACAAGCCAGTGTCACCGAAAATCATTTCAGAGAATCCAAGGAAAGGCACACTCACCAACTGTCACGATGCAAGAAAACGCACAGCGATCGTTCCCCAGCAAAGGCACGCTTGCGTCTATAGTCTTGTCAAATTGCTGCCAATCTTAAATGGAAAAACCTTCTGATAACAAAAGCATTTTAAATTTCAACTAGAATGAGAGTGAGAAAAGATTGGGCACCACTGTCCCCAAAGAACAATCTCAGCGCCACATATGATTTTGTATATGTGCCACATCAAAACGTTCTCACCTGTAGATGCTGAAAGAGATTTTCTTTTGAGGATGAAAGGTACGATTACTGAAAGGGCATTTGACAACATGAAGTGAATTAAATTTCAGGAGCCACCAATGTCCCACAGCCGATCTTCCTAATTTTATTTAAAAACTAAAAATAACTTCCATTTCAATCTCTAGGAAAAACCTCTCTAACTGTAGTTTTTAATTAATTTTTCAAAACAAACTCTCCCTGGGGGCAGTAATCAATCAATGAATCAATCAGGCAATCAATCTCTCCTTTAGGAGAATGTACTTTGTAAAATCATTTCAATTTTGTTTTCTCAGAAACCTGAATTTAATGGAGAATTACTATAAATTATGATTCTGGAAAATAAGCAATGTTAACGTAACTGTGATACATTTGACCCCAGTAATTTAACAGTGCCCTCATCCCCAAGATGAATTTCAAACTCTGGTTTATAGAAAACTTCTAAGATGGAATTGCTACAAAGTCCTCATGTTGTTTCAAACAAAGGGACCTACTGTTGGCAAACCTGCTTGATTTTTGTCTCTTTGTTCTTTTCTTGAAAACTCCTGCTGTCTGTTCCATTTCTCTGGGCATGCAGTTGAGACTGTTGTTAAAATTCTTTCAAATTCAAATGTCTGTTCAGGAAAGGTATTCAGGAGTTCTGATGAATAGATACCTGACATTACTCTGCTTCTGAATAGGGAAGTAGTTCTAATCTTGCTCATTCTTTCTTTCTACTTCATTTGAACAGAACAACTTAAATTTAGCTATGTTTCTGAAAATAGAAGATATTGTATGATGAATGTATCAAAATTTCTCTTACCTGCCAGAAATAATACAGAAGGAATATCTGTTGATAAAGATTAAGCAAATGCTATGAAAATCTACTGAGTTTAATGTAATATACAAAGAAAGTTTTGTTATTATATTTTTACTTATTACCCTCAAGACAGGAAAATTTCAGACTAATTTTTTTAAAGATTAAATATATTTGCTGTGAGTTCTGATTACTTGAAAACTGTCACTTCCCACTACTTATATCTGTAATCCTTTGAACTACTTCTGTACGAACTTCAATAGATAGTGCATATGATCACACATGTTAATGCATGTTCCACATACAAAAATTAACCCAGGGGCACCTGGGTGGCTCAGTTGGTCAAGTGTCCGATGTCGGCTCAGGTCATGATCCCATGGTTCATGGGTTTGAGCCCTGTGTGGGGCTCTGTGCTGACATCTCAGAGCCTGAGCCTGCTTCGGATTCTGTGACTCCCTCTGTCTTTGCTACTCCCCTACTCATGTGCTGTCTCTCTCTCTTGCTCTCTCTCTCTCTCAAAAATAAATTTTAAAAAATTTCAATAAAATGCAATTCTTAAAAAAAAAAATTAACACAAAATGAATCAAAACCTAAATGTAAGAGCTAAAACAATGAAACTCTTAGAAGAAAACACAGGAGTAAGCATTTGTGGCCTTGTATTTGGTAATGATTTCTTAGGTATGACACCAAAAGCATAAGCAACTAAAATAGATAGCAAAAAATTAGATAAATTGGAGTTCACCAAAAATTTAAATATACAACGTCAAGAGTAAATACTTTAGTGTTGTAAAAGGTCACTATCAAGAAAATGAAGACAACCCATAGAACAGCATAAAATATTTACAATTATATGTCTCATATGAGACTTGTATACAGAATTTATAAAGAATTCTTACAACTCAAAAATAAAGACAAATAACCCAATTAAAAAATAGACAAAGGATCTGCAGACATTTCTCCAAAGAAAATATACAAATGGCCAAAGAGCACATGAAAAGATGCTCAACATCAGTAGTCAATAGGGAAATGCAAATCAAAACCATAATGAGAAAGTACTTCACACTACTAGGGTGATTAGAATTAAAAAAAAAAGAAAGAAAATAATAAGTGTTAGGGAGGACATAGAGAAATTGGAATCCTTAAACACGGCTGGTGGGAATGTAAAATGGTGCAGTTGCTTTGGAAAACAGATTAGTAGTTCCTCAACAACTTAAACATAATATTACCATTTTACTCAGCAATTCCTTTTGTAGGTATATATACCCCAAGAGAACTGAAAAAAAGGTGTTCAAACAAAAGCTTGTATATGAATGTCCATAGCAGCACTAAAAAGGTGGAAACAATCCAAATGTCCATCAGTTGATGACTAGGTAAGCAAAATGTAGTTTATCTGTACAATGGAATATTATTTGATCACAAAAAATAATGGAGAACTGATACATAATACAATATAATGAACCTTAAACGCATCACTCCAGTAAAAGAAATCAGACACGATAGGGGGAGCATGGCTGGCTCAGTCAGAAGAACATGTGACTCGTAATCTCGGGGTCATGAGTTCGAGCCGCATTTTGGGTACAGAGATTACTTAAATGAATAAAACTTAAAAAAAAAAGAAAGGCCACGTATTGTATAATTCCATTTAAACAAAATGTCCAAAATAGGCAAATCCACAGAGAAAAAAAGTAGATTAGTGGTTGCCAAGGGTTGGGGGGAAGGAGGAATGACAGCTCATGGATATGGGATTTCTTTCTGGGGTGATGAAAATGTTCTAGAATTAGATAGTGGTGATGGGTTGACAACTTTGTGAATAACTAAAACCACTGAGTTATATACTTTTAAAAAGTTGAATTTTAAGCATTTGAATTATATTTCAATCAAAAGTTGTATGGAAAAAAAATGCTAGTATATGGCTAAGATCAAACCCATTTAGACCATGCAATCAAATTAATTTTGCCTGGTTTATAAACATATAGATGACAGCAGAGAAATTCTTTATAATGCTATTACACTTTGTATATTTACTTGGCTTAAAATTTTATAAATTATAAAATTTATAAATTACAAAATTATAATTTGCTTGCTATACTTACGTTAACCTGGGGAAAAAAATGAAGTTGCAATTTATGAAAATTAGAAGGAAAGAGGCTGTTGGTTCCAACAAAATTTGTCAACTTGAAAATAAATTTTTTAAGTTTATTTATTTTGAGAGAGAGAGAGAGAGAGAGAGCGACAGCACAAGTGGGGGAGGGGGGGAGAGAGAGAGAATCCCAAGCAGGCTCCACACTGCCAGGGCAGAGCTGGACATGGGGCTCAAACCCACAGAGCTGTGAGATCATGACCTGAGCCAAAACCAACAGTCACACACTCAACCAGCTGAGCCACCCAGGCGTCCCTTGAAAATAATTTTCATAATCATATTAACGGATATTTGTTAAGCCATTACTATTTGTAAGAGAATGTGATGTGCATTTTGATAGACTATCTAAGACCAGCACTGTGCTAGGCTCCACGAGGCTCAGATAAGAATTGACTAACAGTCCTTGTTTAAAAATCTGGTTAAGGAAACAAGACTAACATAGCTAAAGCAGTTAGAGAGCAAATGTGGCATATATTTAAGACTGAGTGGAATGTACAAACTCCTAAAATTACAATGCTGAATGTCTCTTGGTATTCTTCGGTGTTAAGCTTCTCTTTTTGCAGGTCCTGACTTTAGGAAGTAAATGCCATAGAGTTCCAAAAAAGGGCAAATCAATTCATTCAGTAGATAATTAGCGAGTGCCTACTATGGGCAAGCATTCAAAATGTGATAATTGAAATTATTACAAAAAGGAAAATAAGACACAATTTAGCTATATGCATCTAGTGTTATGTATGGGAAGGAAATAAGAGGGATTTTAGTCATCTTAAGAGCTGGTCTTTTTCACTGTTCTACCTCCCGGGTTCAGTCCTATCCTGTGATATCGTGTGAACACTCCAAATGGAGAAGCAATGAAATTGGTGGTTAGGAAGCACAAGCGTTTCTCAAACAGCCCATGTTTAAACATACAGACATATTTAGGGGCACCTAGGTGGCTCAGTCGGTTGAGCATCCCACTCTTGATTTCAACTCAGACTGTGATCCCAGAGTCATGGGATGGAACCCCGTGTCAGGCTCTGGGCTGAGAGCGGAGCCGGCTTAAGATTCTCTCTCTCTCTCTGCCCCTCTCCCTTGCTGTGCTTTCTGTCTCTCAAATAAAAACAAAACAAAACATACATAGATATCTACATTTTTCTATTATCAAGAATATATTCAAATTTGATACTGTAAACATTTAAAATCAGAAGTTAATGCTATTTTTCAGGATAAGATTAAACTACCATTTAACTTTACAATTAATTTTTTCTCCCAGGAAGAACAATATTGGATTTTGGATTCTATAGTTCAGAGAACCACCAAGGTCCTCATCTTTAGTTACTAGCTGTCTGACATTAGGTGAGTCATTTAATCTCTGTTTCCTTTACCTGTAAAAGGACGGTAGCAATATTCCTACTTTGTTGGGTTGCCCTGAGTTTAAACGAAGTAATGGAAAAAAAAAATTTTAGCATTGTCCCTGGTACCTCATAGTCTCAATTAATGTTAAATATGATCCTTGGGAAATAGTTGGATTCATTAGCCTTTCTCTCCATTTACAATTCATAAAGCAGCCATGAAGTTCTTGGAGATGGTAGATGTATCTCTCCCTTAAAATAATATCTATTATTTTTTATTATTTTTAATTACCTGTTTCTGAAAACAAAAACTAAAAACCTAAAAATGTCTTAATTAAAAGATAGGTTTTAAAAAATGTTTACTTATTTTGAGAGAGAGAGAGAGAACTCGTGTGCACTCACAAGCAAATGAGAGGAAGGGTGGAGAGAAAGGGAGAGAGAGAATCCCAAGCAGGTGCAGGACTGGATCCCAGGAACAGTGAGATCATGACCTGAGCTGAAGTCTAGAGTCAGATGCTCAACCGACTGAACCACCCAAGCACCCCAAAAGATAGGTTTTGAATGAGAGCAATACAACTTTGTATGTAAGACAAGTTTCAAAATGTTAACTTGCACGGATCCAAATTCCTTGAGATCAGAATGGATGAAACTCCTATTTTAGAGCACAAGGAGGAATTAAGCAGAAGGCAGGGACCCAAGGAGCCAGCTTGGCAGAATGGGAGATTCTTCAAAGCATAATGAGAAGCTTTGCTTCTAGCAACAGAAGCCAACACTCATGAAATTGAAAATTCTATGAATTAACCAAAACAAGAGATAGGAAATGGAGCAATACAAAATTGCACAGGAAATCAAGTGATATATAGGTGGTTTATTAAACACTGCACACCATCTTATGGACTTTGTTCTTGAATAAGTAGGCATCCTTTCAAAGTTAAGGAAAATAAGGCACAAGAGGGTGCCATGAATTTGCCATGAATCACTAACTTAATATTCTTATATAGGTCCAGGCTAAATATTTCTTACCACAAACTTACCTAGGGGGGTGAATTCCTGAGAGACAGAAAGTAGATTAGTGGTTGCCAGGGGCTGGGGGTGGGGGAGATGTGGAGTGATGTTAAGGACATGCAGTTTCTTGATTAAAATCAGTGGGAATACAGTGGTGAAGAGCATAGACATAGTTCCTGTCCTCATGGAGATTATTTACCTATGAAGGAGACAAGGCAACAAAACAATCATTGTGTTAAATGCAATGGTTCAATGCAACGGTTAAATGCAATGGTTGCAAAAGTGAAGAGAACTGGGTCAGTGGCACTTATGTAGGGAACAACTTCTAACAATGAGTAAGAGTCAGAGGTAGAGGGATGGGAAGCAGCAGGAAGTAAATTATGGTGTTCCCAGCAAAGTAAACCATATATTCAAAGGCCCAGAGATGAAACAGCTCATAACATGTTTAGGAACTGAAAAATATTTAGATCAATGGGAACAAGGTAGGAGGCAAGGAGAGGCTTGGAAATGGGGGTCAGACCACACAGAGACTCATAGGTCATATTAGAGTTTGGTCTCTGTCCTAGAAACAGTGGAGAAGCAACAGAAGTGATTAGGGAAGCAAGTGACACGATCAGATTTGTTTTTAAGAGATCACTGCAGAATGGAGAATGATTAGGATGAGGCAAGCCTGGAGGCAAGGAGACTAGTTTGGAGAGATAATGTGACTGAACCAGGCTGGTAGCCCTGTGGATGATAAGAGGTAGAGAGATGGAAGAGATACTTTGGAAGTGGAATCATCAGGACTTTGTGATTGCTGGCTATGAGATATTAGAGAGATTCAAGGATTATTCTGGCATGGGCAACTTACAGTCATTCACTGAGCTGAGAGCACAGAAGGGGAGGAGATCTGGGGAGATTTCCATGTTAGAAATGTTAAACTTGAGGTGCCTCTGGAGATATCCAAAAGAATATGTCTAGCAGGCAGTGGGTAGTACATGTCTAAAGTTCAAGAGAAGGAATGTCCTGGAGCCATGCATCAGTGAGTCATCATTAATTTAGGGATGGTAATTGAAGGCCTGGGAGGAGATGAAGTCCTGGGCAAGTAGAATGAGAAGAGAAGGGATCTCAGAATAAAATAATGAGGAGCACCAACAAGTAAGAAAAGGACAAAAGTGAGGAGCCTGCATAGGAGACCGAAGCCAAGAGGAAGGAGTAGAATCAGAGAACCATTGTGTCCCAGAAGCCAAGGAGAGGAAGAAGTGGTCAAATGTGTCAGATGCTGAAAGAGAAGTCAGTAGAAGAAGGACTGAGAATTCTCTATTGAATCTAGTAACAAGGAACTTCGAGATTTCAGTGGAAACCCAGATTCCAGTAAGTAGATGAGTGATCTGAAGAGAAGACAATGGAAACAATTCTTTGGAGAAGTGGGTCTGCAACATCGCTGGACAGAAATGTGGAATAAAATGAAGTTTCCTTAAATGAAAAGCATGGGAGAGAGTTAGGTAATTGAATGACAAAAAGATAAAAAAGAAATTAGCCAATAAAGAGGGGGAAGTTGAAAATGCACAAGAGAGGGATTAAAATTTTTTTTTTAATGTTTATTTATTTTTGACAGAGAGAGACAGAGCATGAGCGGGGAGGGGCGGAGAGAGAGGGAGACACAGAATCTGAAGCAGGCTGCAGGCTTCGAGCTGTCAGCACAGAACCCAATGCAGGGCTTGAACCCATGAACCATGAGATCATGACCTGATCTGAAGTTGGAGCTCAACCAACTGAGCCACCCAGGAGCCCCAAGAGAAGGATTTTAATAGATAGAAAAAGATACTTATAGAAGGCAGGAGGGAGTCTTTCACTTTAGATTGGAGAATAGGAGAGACATCTCCTATAACAGAGGGTGAAGAAGGAGATGTTCTGTACCTATTTAAATTTCTGGGCATCATGCAGTGTGTGCAGGACCCAGCTTCTACTAGCTCATGGCAGCCAATAGTTAAATTTTCAGAAATTTTGAGAGCTGGCTAGTATACATCAAAAGCTTGAATTCAGCCACTGTGGGAATATTTACACCATGGAAACTGATAAACACTATAAATCAGAACTTCCTCACACCCCAAACACCCAAAGAGTCAGTTATTGGTCATTTACTAGTATACCACTGGCCAGGGTATGAAAAGGAAGGAGTACCTAACCCAATAGCACTGTTTTGTCTTTTGGGTAGAAGGGAAGATTGAATGCTGGTGTCAGAGGTTCAGGGAAAATGAAGAGAGGTTGAATTCTGTGGAGCATGGCAGAAAGAACTACTTAGGGAAATGCTGAATGATTACCAGGCTGTGCTGAGGTTGGAGACTACCGGTCTATGGTAGAATCAATGTGATGCATGCAGTTGTATGATTTCTCCCATGAGCTCAGTAGCCTGGGGATCTCAGCAGAGAAGTAGATAGGTGGTTTGATTTAGAGCCATTCTCTTGCCTGGCAGTTGTGATGGAAGAAGTAAATGGAGCAAGGATAATGAAGCTGTTTGCAAGAAAGTAGCTGCCGTAATGGGGCACGGCACCTCAAACTGTAAAGGGAAAGAGGTGAAGATAGGAGAAGGTGGTGGGTAAGGACAAGGTGAAGGAGTCATGTTTTCCTGGTATTATGTGCTCCGAGTGCCCTTACTGTCCTGGTCTCATTTTTGCAAGAAAGCTCTCCCATTTGGCAATGCCACTTTTGGAATGCATCATCTAGATCCAAGCCCCTCAGTCTTATTCAACGCTCCAGTTTGGTCTGACCATCAAAGACTATATTGTTGTCCTTGTTTTAGACATCCTATGTTAAAGATTCGATGTCCAGTGTCATCAGAAGAATTTAGCATCATTGTTAAACACACGGCATAAATGAGGTGAAGCAGGAACAGTTTTTTAACATTTTAGTGGGAATGATCTGATATTTGAAAATCTTTTGCTTAGCATTAGCTAACTGATGGACCATCACCAATGAATATCATTGATGAACTGTAGTTCATCAATAGCGAATATAATTGCCATTAAAACATCATTTTGCAAATTATTAGAACATAGAAGTACTAAATAACGCAGTGTGCCAGGGTGGCTCAGTTGATGAAGCGTCCAACTTCGGCTCAGGTCATGATCTCCAGGTTCATGGGTTCGAGTCCCACATCGGGCTCTGTGCTGACAGCTCAGAGCCTGGCGTCTGCTTTGGATTGTGTCTCCCTCTCTCTCTGACCCTCCCCAACTTGCGCTCTGTCTCTCAAAAATAAACATGAAAAAAGAAGTACTAAATAACAGAGGGGAAACTTCAGAGAGTTCATGTAAAATCTCAAAATGGCCTTCAAATACACGTAATTTCTGGAGTAGTTTCCCACCAAGAAGAAGACTCTTCCTGGATTATACAGAATTTGTTTATGGATATCATTAGAAGCTCACCTAGAGATGGGATTGTTACTGATGGCGGAACAGCAAGAAGACAAATCTGCTGTTATAAGAAAAGACTTTAGGGCGGGGCGCCTGGGTGGCGCAGTCGGTTAAGCGTCCGACTTCAGCCAGGTCACGATCTCGAGGTCTGTGAGTTCGAGCCCCGCGTCAGGCTCTGGGCTGATGGCTCAGAGCCTGGAGCCTGTTTCCGATTCTATGTCTCCCTCTCTCTCTGCCCCTCCCCCGTTCATGCTCTGTCTCTCTCTGTCCCAAAAATAAATAAACGTTGAAAAAAAAAATTTAGAAAAGACTTTAGGGCACAGGAACTATCACTTTAATTTCAAAGGACAATGAGCTTTTATAGCTGAAACCTGCTTATACCTTCCAAAGCCTCTAAACAATAGAACTGTCAGAAATCTGTGTAGTCGGTGGACTGTCTTCCCCATGTCACCTTTCCCCAAGATTAAGTAAATTGAGTACAGTGCCAGTGTTTCATTTCTTAACACGTTTATGTTGCAGGAATTTTCTTTCTGAATTAAAAATGTCGTTTCAGTAAGATAATTGAATTGATGGTACTCTTGTGTTTGCAATTCATCACAATTAGTGCCAGATTCAACAAATACAATTCACTTTCACACAGTATGTGTGAGATGAGCTGGATGTCATGGCTTTGAAATAGCCAGACTCCCTGGTGCTATGGATGTAAACCTTGCCTACGTAACTTCTGTTCTTGCTTATGAGGTAAGTGAAGGTGAATGCCATGAACACTGTCATACTGGGGAGGATACTTTCTTCTTCATCAGAGCGGGAAAGTGCATTTCCCGCTTGAATAGCTGATCCATCAAAAACATGGCAAATAAAGCTATCGATTTTAGTCCCTTCACGCTAGATTTTTTCTTACCATTTTTTTTTTTTTCTAACCTTGAGGTATTCAGATATGCAGTGAGAGAGAGAGGAGGTATCAGGGAGAGCAGGAAGTGTGCAGATTTTTTTTTTTCTTGTGTCACTCTTCGTTTTGGCCAGCAAGGGGAGTTATAGGAACAATTTCAGTTGTTTGAGCTGAGACGCTTGGGGACATACCTCCCACAGCTGATTAGTCCCCGTGTCTCTTGCACTGGCCTTGTAACCCAGCTAGTATTTTACTGTTATGTACCAGTGTAGTTTCCCTTTCATCTAATAGTTTGCTGGCCCGAAATTAATTGTGAACTTCAAAGTAAAAACTCTACCGGAATGGTGGGACATTGGAAATGAAGTGAGCTTCTATGCCCAGGTGGCATAAAAATCTAATTGTAGCCGGGAGCAGCCCTAGCCCCCTTAATGCGGATAAGACAGCATTCAACTGGCTTCAATAAAAAGAGACTTAAATGGAAGGGAGGTGGCCTTGAGGAGAGCCGCCAGGACTGCCAGGACTGAGAAGGCCATTGTTCTAAGTTCTCCTGGGGTTTATAGAGATTGACAAGGCACCTGCTGCTTTCCAGAGCTGACCGTTCTCGGGCCAGCCCTGAAAACACCCAGGGCTGGGACATTCCCCCAGCTGGCCCCTAACTGGCCCCTAGCCATCCAGGTGGTGGAGATTCAAAGATGTAGGTAGAAGGTGTGGGAAGAGCCCTCGAGAGGAATCTGGAGAGATCGTTTCCAGTCTGTGAACCCAGGAGAGCTTTCTCCCTTTTCAATCATATTTCATGCTTCTTAGCTTCCACCAAGGTTTTCTGTGGCCTTCTGTGGAGTTCGTCTGCTAGTAACATTTAATCACTGACCACTTTCACAGATAATGGTTCATTTTATTCGTTTAGTTTGGGACCAAAATCAAAGATTATGTGCCCTACTTAGTGCCCTGATCCTGCTTTCCCAATCCCCACCCTAGCTGTTAAACATATTACTTTGCTGTTAATGGCAAAATAGATTAAAAATCAGTAATCACTGTTTTTCTCCAAGTGAAGATCAAATTTTTTATTTCAATGATTTAAAAGATATGTTTTGAATAAATTACATGCCTCAAGCTTTGCTTATGGACAGACTGTGTTGTATAGAGGAGAGGATCTGGCCCTGAGAACAGGAGATGTGGATTTTAATTCTGACTTTGCCACTTTTGAGCCATATAATCTGGGATAAATCACAGAATTTTGTCAGGGCTTAAGTATTCTCGCTACAAAACTGGGGAGGGTGGACTAACGGAATGGACAAGATTCCAGACTCAGGAGCCAGGCAGACCAGGGTTTTATCCTGACTATATCATGTATTAGCTGGATCACTTTAAGCAAGTGACTATTAGCATTATTTTAAGGTTTTAGTGAAATAATGTACATGAAACCCTTCACATCATTCTTATAATAAGCATTCAACAAAGAATAGTTATTATAATAATTATGAAAATGATCTTAATTATTAAAGTTCTATTAGGGCCTTAAAAAAAAAAAAAAACAACTCCAAAAGGCAAGGACTTCACTCTGAAATGTTGTGACCAATTGTTATGAATACACCCACTCATCAGATCTGTCCTTCTTCAGGGAATTATGGAACAGGCAGCAATTATACAACTTTGCAAAATACTTAGATTTACTATATAATACTATAATAACATATTTAGCAAAAAATGGGGTGATAGGCATTATAATAAATATGATCATGGGTTGATTTCCTCTTTTTGTTATAGTGTAATGCCCACTAGAAAATCTTTAAAGGTTAAAATGCATATTCAGTAGTAACACTAAGAGTGTGACAAATGGAGTGATTGGCTCCTTTTAATTTTAAAACTGATTTAGGATTTTCTTTTAGTTCATAAGTTGTAAAAATATTCTCTCTATAATGTTTGGGCTTAATTTAAAATTATTCTCAGACAGAGGCTCCTGGCTGGTTCAGTCAGTAGAGCATGTGACTCTTGATCTTAGGGGTCATGAGTTCGAGCCCCACATTGGGGGTAGAACTTACTTTAAAAAATAAATAAATAAAATAATAAAGTATACAGTTTGATAAGTTTCTTAAAAATAAATAAAGTTATTCACACACATAATTATTAGAAATGAGCTGTGTTGGGACACCTGGGTGACTCAGTTGGTTAAGCGTTCGTCTTCAGCTCAGGTTGTGATCTCATGGCTTGTAAGTTCGAGCCCCACATTGGGCACTGTGCCAACAGCTCAGAGCCTGGAACCTGCTTCAGATTCTGGGTGCCTCCTTTTCTGCCCCTCCCCTGCTCACACTCTGTCTCTCTCTCTCAAAAATACATAAACATTAAAAAACAATTTTAGAAATGAGATGTATATGCTAGCTTTACAGCTAGGAAGACAAACTAATATAATCCATTGAATAAATGTATATTGAATGCCGATTATGTTCCAGGTACTACTGGAGGTATTGGGATATAGCAGTGAGTAAAATAGAACAAAGCCCTACCCTCATAAAACTGACCTTCTCCTGGGGTTTACCATCTGTTAGGATGCCAGCCCTAACTGAGGACTCATCTGTCAGGCTCTGGTAACAAGAACTGGGAGACCACACCAGGAGTCATTAAAAAAGAATGCTATATCTGACTGGTGACTTCCACCAAGGCCGGGACTGTGCTGAATTTACCAACGTCACCAGAGAGCATTCCTGTCCAATCAGACAGCCACCGGCCACGTGCGGCTATTGAGCACTTGAACTGTGGCCAGTCCAAATTAAGATACGTATAAAGTATAAAATACACATTGGATTTGGAAGACCTAGTAGGAAAACAGGATGCAAAATATCTCAGTAATAATTTCATATTGATGGCATGTGGAAATAAAAATACTATAAATACATTAGGTTAAATAAAATACATTATGAAGATTAATTTCACATTTGTGTTTACTTTTAAAAGTGTGGCTACTAGAACGTTTTACTATTATACACGTGGCTCTCATATTCCTGTATGTCAGTGCTGATAGAGTGTCTGTCCAGGCATGAGTCGATGTAACACCACAAACTTCTCAGTGCAGGTAGGAGACAACGCTGCCAAAAAGTCAAAATGTGCCACTTCATCTCCTACCTTCTCTTCTTTTAGGTACTGCCTGATCCCTGAGTCTTCTGTCTGGAGTTCCTCCTTGCAGATACCTTCTTTGGAGCCATTTGCAGGCAGTTTCCAGGCTTCAAAACTGGCCCATCCTATCAGAACCCTTCTGCTCAGAGTTCCTTTCCCGCAAACTAGTCTGCTTTCTCAGATGTTAATAGATTCTGATAGCTTAGGATATCATCCTTTAAGACGCATCCATTAAATGCTTGTGCCCTTTAATAAAATGCCTTAGCTGAGAGAAGTCAATCTCCAGTAGTGGGGAATTTGTGCCCAATAAGAGAGCTGGAGCACCGTTTCTTCATGGCACGGAAGCCACAGAAGCATGAAGACTATAATCCCACCTTGTCTACAGTTGCCCATTGAGATCAAGACAGGCCAGTTCCTCTTTACAAATCCTCTCTCCCTGGTGTTTGTACACCATTTCACAGTCTACAAAGTGCTTTCACAGATTTCCCAGTTTAGCCTCCAACCATTCCATGAAATAGGTAAGGATGACCTCATTAGTTGCTTTATATAGAAGATTTTTAACAATGAGGCCAGAAGGCAAAAGGTCTTCTAGCTAGTGAAGCCTGTGAAGGAGGAGGAGGAGTACCAGATACTCAGAGGGACGGGGAGAACAGTGGAAGAAAGTGACTAAGAATGTTCTAAAAATCTTAGCTAGGGGAGGTGGAGGTGGGGTGGGGGAGGGAAGGCTAGATTAGAACATCATGGTGGGGAATATACTGCATCTCCGGGGGTGGCTTATTTACAAATAATACTAAAGACATATTCTGATACAGAGAGGAGGAAAAGGGAAGTAACCATTAATGGAATAGGAAAAAAATACAGAAGAGACTCCAAATTAACAAAGGAGAAAATGAAACGTATATTAAGTTGTTGAAATGAGCAAAAATAGAGAAAAAGAAACAGAGGGAATCAAAATCTAAATTAAATTAATGAATAAAGAATAAGATAAGAACATTGGATGTGATGACCTGAATGTATCCATTAAAAAGCAGAAACTGGGGCACTTGGGTGGTTCAGTCGGTTAAGTGGTTAAGCGACTGACTCTTGATCTCAGCTCAGGTCATGATCTCACGGTTCCTGGGTTCAAGTCCCATGTCCGGCTCTGTGCTGACAGCTCAGATTCTGGAGCCTGCTTTGGATTCTGTGTCTCCCTCTCTCTCTGCCCCTCCCCCCACTCATGCTCTGTCTGTCTCTCTCTCTCTCTCTCAAAAATAAACATTAAAAAAAATTTTAAATGAGAAACTGCCAGATTTGGTTAAAAAAGCAAAAGCCAGCTGTATGATAATTACTAGGAACATGCCTACACAGAGTATCAAAGAAGGGATATACAGGGGCGCCTGGGTGGCTCAGTCGGTTGAGCATCTGGCTTCGGCTCAGGTCATGATCTCGTGGTCTGGGAGTTTGAGCCCCGCGTCGGGCTCTGTGCTGACAGCTCAGAGCCTGGAGTCTGCTTCAGATTCTGTGTCCCCCTCTCTCTCTGCCCCTCCCCCACTCATGCTCTGTCTCTCTCTGTCTCAGAAATAAATAAACATTAAAAAAAAAAAAAGAAGAAGGGATATACAAAGATAAAGTAGAGTTGGTGATATTAATACTATACAAATGAGGGGTGCCTGGGTGACTCAGTCAGTTGAGCGTCCGACTTCGGCTCAGGTCATGATCTCACGGTTTGTGGGTTCGAGCCCCGCATCGGGCTCTGTGCTGACACCTCGGAGCCTGGAGCCTGTTTCGGATTCTGTGTCTCCCTCTCTCTCTGCCCCTCCGCCACTTGCACTCTGTCTCTCTCTGTCTCAAAAATAAATAAACATTAAAAAAAACACTAGACAAATGAAATTAAGTTGAAAGCACCAAACAAGGTGAAGAACATCATGTAAGGATATAAAATTATGTAAATAAATTTACAAAATTTAAAATTTATATATAAAAATGAAAATAACGAAAGTTTATCAGACTTAACCATTATTAAAAAATTACATTAAAGGAACTAAGTCTTTTAAATCTAAAATCTAGTTCTTTGAAAAGACCAGTGAAATCAAAACCTCACCCTCCTCACATGTACTGCGAGAAGCAGAAGAGGCAAAATGAGGAGTGAGAAGTAAGTCATATCCCCACATATAGGAGAGACTAAAGGGATGGGTGAAAATTACTTCTTGCAATTCTATGTCAGCAATTTGAAAATTTAGAGGAAATGACTAATTTCCTCATTAAAAAAAAAAGCAAGTAAAATTGACCCCCAAAAGAAATAGAAAATGTGAACAGACCGATCACTAGAAAAGAAATTGAACAGGTGATGAAAAACATCTTCTGTCCAAAACAAAACCAAAGCCACCAAAACTATACGGATAGCTTCCCAGCTATCTGACTTTCAAAGAAGAGATAATTACAAGGTTATTTACCATGCCAGATGATATTCTTCTAATTCATTGTATAAAACAGCAAACTTTAATACCAAAACCTGGAAAATATAACAACATAAAGGAAAGTATAGAACAATCTCACTTATGAATAAAAGCGCAAAAATTCAAAATAAAATATTAGCAAACAAAATCCATGTAACAAAAGGATAATATATTATGACCAAACAGGATTTATTTCAGAAATACAAGAATGGTTCATTATTATATAATCTGTTACATAATCAAATGCATCAATAAAAAAGAAAAGTATAGGCATTTCAATAAATGCTAAAAACTTATTTGATGGAATTCAGCAGCCATTCCTGCTAAAATCTCTTAGAAAAATAAGAATAGAAGGAAACTATTTAAATATCCTTAAGATCAGCAAAACTGAGCAAGCAAATATGCAGTGGCAAATCAAAAAAAATCATTTCCCTAAAAAATAGGATAGCTACCAGCACCAATATTATTTACATCACCTTATAAGTTTTGGCAGACAGAGAGATTAAAATAGCTGTCATTTACCTAAGGAAAGAAAATTTAAAGGCCCCTCCATTTTACACTAATATAAAATAAATTCAAGAAAGATTAAAAACTTAAATGTAAAAATGTAACTGAATAAAGATATCACACAAAGAAATCTAGGTTCCTATATGCTCTGTCTAAAGGCTGAGGGGATATCCTTTTCTAACCAAGGCTGAAAAACTCTGAAACTCTAAAAGGAAAGATAGATACAGTTGACTATGTAACAGTGATGGTCTTTGCATGACAGAAGATATAAATAAACCGATAAGCAAACAAAAGTCTTGGAATCATTCTTTTATTCTTTAGGGTTTTTTTTTCCTAGATGCATTATTTACACAATCCGGCAGAAAAGAGGCTACTTTCTCTGTGGTAAACAAATGTGGTCAGAGCTAGAGAATCTCTGAGGAAAAACAACCTACCCACACATAGAATTTCAGTATGAGGACCTTCATGACTGTTGAAAGCCCACCCATTCACACTAGGTGTGGTCCACGTACCCTAAATTAAGAATCCCTCAACAATGGGTGCCTGGATGGCTCAGGTGATTGAACATCCAACTTTGGCTCATGTCATGATCTTGCAGTTCGTGAGTTCAAGCCCCACATCAGGTTTGTTGCTGTCACCCTGTCGGCACAGAGCCCACTTCGGGTCCTTTAAAGAAACCGGCATGCTGCTTTCCATGGCAGCTATACCATTTTACATTTCCACCAACAGAGCACAAGGTTCTAACTTTGCCATATCCTTGCCCACACTTGTTATTTTATGCTTGTTTTTTTTTTTTTTTATAGTAACCACCCTAATAAATGTGAGGTGATATTTCATTATGGTTTTAATTTGCATTTAAATTTTTTTTTTATTTTATGGGAATGCAAGCTGGTGCAGCCACTCTGGAAAACAGTATGGAGGTTCCTCAAAAAACTAAAAATAGAACTACCCTACGACCCAGAAATTGCACTACTAGGCATTTATCCAAGGGATAGAGGTGTGCTGTTTCGAAGGGACACATGCACCCCATGTTTATAGCAACACTATCCACAATAGCCCAAGTATGGAAAGAGCCCAAATGTCCATCGCTGGGTGAATGGATAAAGAAGATGTGGTATGTATATACAATGGAGTATTACTCGCAATCAAAAAGAAGGAAATCTTGCCATTTGCAGCTACATGATGGAAGTGGAGGGTATTATGCTAAGTGAAATTAGTCAGAGAAAGACAAAAATCATATGACTTTACTCATATGAGGACTTTAAGAGACAAAACAAATGAACATAAGGGAAGGGAAACAAAAATAATATAAAAACAGGGAGGGGGACAAAACAGAAGAGACTCACAAATACGGAGAACAAACTGAGGGTTACGGGAGGGGTTGTAGGAGGGGGGATGGGCCAAATGGGGAAGGGGCACTAAGGAGTCTACTCCTGAAATCATTGTTGCACTATATGCTAACTAACTTGGATGCAAATTAAAAAAAAAAATTAAATTAAAAAAAAACTACGTTAAAAATAAAAAAAAAAAATTAAAAATGGAATGACCATATGATCCAGCAATTCCACTTCAGGATATATACCAAAAGGATTGAAAGGGGATATTTGTTATTCACGATAGCCAAGAGGGGAAGCAGCCCAAGAGTCCCTCAACGGATGAATGGATAAATAAAATGTGGTGTATGTATACAATGCAATACCATTTAACTTAAGGCGGGAAACTCTGAGACACGCTGCAGTATGGATAAGCCCTGAAGACAGTCTGCCAGGTGAAATGTTATCAGTCACAAAAAGACAAATGCTCATATGATGGGGCACCTGGGTTGCTTAGTCAGTTGAGCATCTGACTCTTGATCTCAGCTCAGGTCTTGGTCTCAGGGTCATGAGTTCAAGCCCCGCATTGGGCTCTGCACTGGGTGTGAAGCCTACTTAAAATTAAATATAAAAATAAGTAAATAGGTAATAGATGATAGATAGATAGATAGATAGATAATAAAAAGACAAATGCTCATATGCGTATCTACATTAGTCAGATTCATAGAAACAGAAAGTAGAATGGTGGTTTCCAAGAACTGAGGCGAAGGGGAAATAGGGAGTAGTGGTTTAATGGGTACAGAGATTCAGTGTCGCAAGATGATAAAGATCTGGAGATTGGTTGCACAACAGTGTGGATTTACTTAACACCACTGAACTGTACAATTAAAAATAGTTAAGACGGTAAATTTTATGTTCCATATATTTTACAATTCCCAAAAAAATTCCTGCCTCACACATTTTCTACATATTCATAATTTTAACTATTATAAGCATATGCAAATGACCCCCAATCTATAACTTCAACATAAGTTTCTCCCCTGACATAATGATTTATATCTCTGATTTCCTGCTGGGCTTCTCTTGCTGGATTGTATTCCACTGGTTTTTCAAACTCAACATGTCCCAGAGTGATTTTAGCCACAAACCTGCTCATCCTCCTATTTCCTATTCCATGCCTGTGGATGAATGAATAAATGGATGAATGCACCTTGCATCTTTTTCATAGGAACCTAACAATCTGTCTGCTATCAAGATAATGGGTCATTTGAATAATGTTTTTTTGTATTGGTTTTATTGGCATATAATTCACCTACCATACAATTTACCCATTTAAAGGATACAATTCACGGCTTTTAGTTTATTCACAAAGTTGTGCAATCTTTACCATAATCAACTTTGGAATATTTTCATCACTTCCCTCTAAAAAACACTATTTTTTTTTTACCTATTACCCCCACAGTCTTTCCATCTCCTCTAGCTTTAAGCAACCACAAATCTACTTTATGTCTCTTAGATTTGCCTATTATGGACATTTCCCATAAATGGAATCCCATGATATGTGATCTCTTGTGACTATCTTCTTTCACCTAGCATGATGTCTTCAGGGTTCATCCATGCTACAGCATATATCATCAGTACTTTATTCCTTTTTCTGGACAAATAATATTGCATTGTATGGATAAATCACACTTTGTCCATTCATCAGTCTGTGGATAGTTGGGGTGTTTCTGTTTTTAAGTTATTATGAAAAATGCTGCCATGAACATTCATATATGTTTTTGTGTGGACATACATTTTCATTTCTCTGGAGTGTATACCTAAAAGTGAGTGAATTGAAGGTTCAAATGGTAACTATACATTTAACTTTCTCAGGAGCTGCCAGACTGTTTTCCATGGTGGCTGCACCAATCCTACATTCCCACCAGCAGCGTATGGTTCCAATTTCTCTACATCCTCATCAACACTTCTTATTTTCTGGTTTTGTTTGTTTTTGTTTATTTTTAGTCTAGCCATTCTAGTGGGTGTAAAGTGGTATCTCACTGTGATTTTAATTTGCATTTCCCTGATGATTAGTGATGTTGAGCACCTTTTCATGTGGTCATTAGCCATCTGTGTATCTTCTTTGGAAAAACATCCATTTGGAGAATGTCCAGATCCTGTACCCATTTAAAATTTTTTTCTTGTTATTGAGCTCTTTATATATTCCAGATACAAGTCCCTTATCAGATAAATGATTTGAAAATATTTTCTTCTGTTCTATGCGTTGTGTTTTCACTCCCTTGGTAGTGTCCTTTGCATCACTAAATGTTTTGCTTTTGACGATGTATATTTAGATTTTTGATGAAGTCTATCTCTTTTTTCTTTTGTTGCTTGTGCTTTTGGTGTCATACCTAAGAAATTTACCTAACCCAAGGTCACACATATTTACTACTCTTTTTTCTTCTATGAGTTTTGTAGTTTACGCTCTTACGTTTAGGACTTTGATCCATTTGTGTTGATTATTACATATGTTTTGAGGTAGGAGTCCAGTTTCATTCTTTTGAATGTGGACACCCAGTTGTCCCAGTACTATTTGTTTAAAAACACTGTCCTTTCTACACAACCAGTGGAATTGTTGCCTTTTGCAAGTTTGAAATCATGGCAGGTCCAGAAACTGATGCCCAACTCCATTTCACTGGTATCAAAAAATATTTCAACTCTTATACTTCAAGTTAAGGTCGAAAAAACACCAGCTGTGAAAGCAACAGAAATGGATCTTAAACTGTGCCTCACCTGTTAAATTCCCATGCCTGGAGAAGCTAATGACAACTCATAATGCGATACTCAATTTGTACAATATATTATGAATCTGGAAAAAAAAAATAAAAACACTGTCCTTTCTGATCTAGATAACCTTATCAAAATGCAATTGAACATAGAAATGGGAGTTTATTTCTCGATTCTTTCATTCTATGCCAATGATCTACACATATCTCTTATGCCAGTACCACACTATCTTCAATACTGTTGCTTGGTAGTCAGTTTTGAAATTGAGAAATGTGAGTCCTCCAATTTTATTTATTGTTCTTTCAAGATTGTTTTAGCTGTTGTTGGTACCCTGAGTTTACATGTGAATTTTAGGATAAACATCAATTTCTACCAAGAAACCAGATGGGATTTTTAATAGAATTGTGTTGCATCTATTGAACTAATATAATTTTTATTTATGAGTTGTGGCTTTCAGACCAAATTTTAGTTCTGTTACTTTTTTCAGGGACATTCATTGGTTTTCCAATTAACTGAAGGCAAGCAAGTACACAGAGTAATACTAAAAGGCAAAATACAATTTTTTTTTTTTTTAATTTTTTTTCAATGTTTATTTATTTTTGGGACAGAGAGAGACAGAGCACGAACGGGGGAGGGGCAGAGAGAGGGAGACACAGAATCGGAAACAGGCTCCAGGCTCTGAGCCATCAGCCCAGAGCCCGACGCGGGGCTCGAACTCACGGACCGCGAGATCGTGACCTGGCTGAAGTCGGACGCTTAACCGACTGCGCCACCCAGGCGCCCCGGCAAAATACAATTTTTAAAGTTTATATTTTGCTGCAAATTTAAATGAAATCAACAGTTTTACACTTAACTAGAAAATTACTTATGAAATAAGCAGTTTCTCAATGGTTTGGTTTGTCAGGAACCTTGTAGCTATCTGGTAACTTGTTTGCTTATGATTCTGGACAGTTATACCTAGAATTCAGATTGCCCCAGTCTAAATGTCAAGGTTTGTATCAAGTACAACTTTTAATAGTTTCTTCAACTTTTCAAGTTAGGCAAAATATTATTTTCAAAGAACAAGGCCCCAGTTTACATCAGTACCTTAAAAAAATAAAGCTTTCTTTGCATGTGTGATAATTATCGTGAAAGCATTTTTTTGGGTACGAGCTAACTTTCCGGATTTGTGCTTTGCTTTAGAATAAAGCACAATACTCTCCTTGTCTACCTAAGCAGTGTGTCCTTGAAAACTATTAAAATCATTTACACATTCTTTGCAGCATTATGTACTCATATAAATATAAAGGTCATTCAGCTAGCAGCACTAACGGTATCGATCATTTATAAAAGTATTTAGACATTATGCTTTTACATCACTATTTCTTTTGACTAGTATATTGTAGTGTCTCTTTTTAAACCAGGAATATGTATGAAATTATGTTTCCTTATCCATTAATTGAGATTTTTGAACTTACTTTGATGCAAAAAAAAAAAAAAAAAAAGAAGAAATGACTGCCTAAGTTTAAGACTTAAAAGTCCCTCTCACTAACATTTGTGGTGGTATTTTCATTGTATGAAGGTAGTGACTTAATTGATGTTGTTGTTCTTAATGCTGCTATTATTTCTGGCAATAACAGTTTTCTTGACCACAATTTGTTTCAATTCTCCTAATAGGATAAATTTTTAAAAACGAACAACAGGGTGCACGGGTGGCTCAGTCGGTTAAGCATCAGACTCTTGACTTTGGCTCAGGTCATGATCTCACAGTTCATGAGTTCTAGCCCCACATTGAGCTCTGCACTGACAGTGCAGAACCTGCTTGGGATTCTCTGTCTCCCCCTCTCTCTGCCCCTCTCTCACACCCTCTCTATCTCTCTCTCAAAAATAAATAAGCATTTAAAAATTGTTTTTAAACGAATATTGAAGATGACTCCAGATCGTAATCCTCAGGACTTTTCCTTTTTGCCTAATCTTAATCACCTCAAAGCTAGGCTTTTCTAGAACCTCATCTGTTGACCTCTAATTATAGGTTCATCAAAAAAGTATTTGACTGGGGTACAAAGAGCTTTTAACCAAGATGTTTTCCCCTCAATTAAAGGAGCCGAAAGCAGGATAATTGAAGGGGTTAATCTGTAAGAGAAGCATCCTATTTTTCCTAAAATTTTCTGGAGACTTTGAAGTAAGTTATCTGAATAATTGTCTTTGTGTGACATGTCTCTTTCAGAAAGGGATCTACTCTGAGTGTGCCTTCTAATACTCAGAAACAGCAACACACACCTGGAACCCACAGCAACGGATCACTGGAAGACAAAATGCACAAGAATAATATTTCATCCGGCAACGAGGACTGAGATTTGCAAATAAAATGGCTGGAGGAGAAGGAGCATCCCCGTCACCTGGAAATTGTTTTATTAGGCAGCAGCTGGGTTTTCAACTCTGTTAGTTGGATTTTTGTTTGTTTTCAAACTTTTCAGGGATTGTTAGCCTGAGGTCCATTGGTAGCGTTCAACGTGATTCTGGATGAAAAAAATTAAAGTTTTGTTTTCACTAACCTCTACACAAAAGGCAGCATTTCCTTCAATAATGAATGTGGGCAGTACATCATGCTAGTATTAGTACCTGTGATCTTTTCATTAAAAGAAATCACAGAGTTTTTCATAGCCCACTATGACAGCTGCACATCTTGCAAATATTGTTTAAGCTACTTCAAATGTATGTAGTCATTAAGTGGCTCAGTCGGTTAAGCGTCCAACTCTGCTTTCAGCTCAGGTCATCATCTCATGGTTTCGTGGGTCCGAGCCCCGCATTGGGCTCTGCACTGGCAGCATGGAGCCTGCTTGGGATTCTCTGTCTCCCTCTTGCTCTCCATTCTTCTCCCACTCTGTCTCTCTCAAAATAAATAAACTTAAAAAAAGTAAAAAAAAAATAAATAAAGACATCACTCTTGAACAAGTAAAGACATTGGTGGTGAAAAAAAAAAAAAAATTAAGAAGCCAGCAAGTGTAGGCTTAGGTGAAGCGGGACTTGAAATGTGTTCTGAGGAGGGGGCTGCCCATATATGGTCATTGAACATTCCCCATCTCTTTGCTCCCTGTGTTTGGCTGGAACTATGCCAGTTTCAGTATCCATTAGCATGCCAGGTCCTGGTTAGTTCCAGGTCTGCCTAAACCAGATTCGAACTACAAGGGTGGCCCTTGGCCAGCCCTGGATCATCTCAATTTCAGATTTTCACTTTTGAGTAAGTCTTGGTGTTGTTGGACAAGTTAGGACATGCTGACTGGGCCCCCGACTCCCCAAAGGCCACTCTGCATTTATCCCTTCAGTGGCCACTAAATGTTTTGGGAAAAGTATAAAAATAGTGGCCACCCAAACCATAAATCAGAAGTGGAAAAAACATACTGATGGGGAGCCTGGGTGGCACAGTCGGTTAAGCGTCTGACTTCAGCCCAGGTCATGATCTCACAATCCTTGAGTTCGAGCCCCACATCGTGCTCTGTGCTGACAGCTCAGAGCCTGGAGCCTGCTTCAGATTCTGTCTCCCTCTCTCTCTGCCCCTCCCCTACTCATGCTCTGTCTCTTCTCTCTCTCTCTCTCAAAAATAAATAAACATTAAAAAAATTTTTTTAATTAAAAAAAAAAAAACACACACTGATAAAGGCATGAGTTCTATGAACAATGTGATGTCAGCGAGACCAGGAGATGGGAACCAAAAAAGTGGAAAGACAAAATGATAACTTATTCAAGGAGAAGTCTACCGTCTAACCCAGTGGCCTACTTAAATCATTACATTTTAATTATAGCTGCTTCTTGCACAAATAAAGTGGCATTGCTGGTAAAAACGTTCAGCTTACTGTGCATTAATTACCTCCAGGTCCATCTGGTATTTCTAGTTTTTTATGTTTGTATTGTGAGAGTGAAGAGGAAAAAAAAATGTTCCCTTCTTTTCGCTCACTTTAAACAAATATTGTGTGTGACTAACAGGGTTTGCTCTACAGCAGGAGCTACCTTTCTGATTAATGGTTTCTTTAAATTTGTGATGGGTAAAGGAGGATTTTTAAAAATAGAAGCCCCAGGTTTTAACCTCGATACTTCCTCTGTTTCACCTGGTTATGTTCCTGTACACGACCCTGTCTTTTGTCATTCTCAGATTTTCTCGGCCTATTTGACATAGAAATTGGGGGGAGAAATAAAAGAGGTGGGGGAAAGACAAAGTTGATGTGAAGTTCTTTGAGTGTAGCAAAAAGTTGAGCAGACATATTGTCGCAAAATGTCTTTTAAATTTCTACTACAGAGATACCTCATCTTATTGCCCTCTGCTTTATTGTACTTCACAGACGTGTGTGTTTCCAAGTTGAAGGTTTGTGGCCCCCTGCAGCGAGCAAGTCTAGCGGCACCATTTTGTCAACATCATTTGTTCACGTTGTGTCTCTGCGTCACATTTCGAACTTTTTCACTCTTAGTGTAATCATTACGGTGATCTTTGATCAGCCACCTTTGCTATTGCTATTGTAATTGTTTGGAGGCACCATGAACAGCACCTGTGTAAGACAGTGAACTTAATCCATAGAGGTTGTGTGTGTTCTGACTGGTCTGCCACCTGGCCACTCCCTGGTCTCTCGCCCTCTCCTGGGGCTTCCCTAGTTCCTGAGACACGACAGTATTGAAATTGGGCCAATGAATAACCCAACAATGGCCTCTAAGTGTGCAAGTGAAAGGAAGAGTTGCACGTCTCTCACTTTAAATCAAAAGCTAGAAATATGATTCAGTTTAGGAAGGTTTGTTGAAAGCTGAGACAGGCCAAAAGTCAGACCTCTTGTGCCAACAGTTAGTCAAGTTGTGAATGCAGAGGAAAAGTTCTTGAAGGAAAATAACTGCTACTTCAGTGAACATGTGAATGAGAAGAAAGTGAAATAGCCTCATTGCTAATACGGAGCAAATATTAGTGGTCTGGATAGAAGATCAAAGTAGCCACAACCTTCCCCTAAACCAGAGCAAGGCTCTAACTCTCCTCAAGTCTATGAAGGCTGAGAGAGGTGAGGAAGCCGCAGAAGCAAATCTGAAGCTAGCACAGTTTTGTTCATGAGATTTACAGAAAGAAGCCATAGAGAAAAGGGTAAGGTGAGGCAGCAGGTGCTGAGGAAGAAGCTCCAGCAGGTTATCCAGGGGATCTAGCTCAGGTAAGGAATGAAGGTGGCTGCACCAAACAATAGATTTTCAATGTGGACCGAACAGCCTTCTATTGGAAGAAGATGCCATCTAGGACTTTCATGGCTAGAGAGGAGAAGTCAATGCTTGGCTTCAAAGCTTCAAAGGGCAGGCTGACTCTCATTAGGGGCTAATACAGCTGGTGATTGGAAGCGGAAGCCAGTGCTCACTTACCATTCTGAAAATCCGAGGGCCCTTAAGAAGTATGCTGCATCCACTCTGTGCTCTATAAATGGAACAACAAAGTCTAGATGACAGAACATCCGCTTATAGCACGGTTTACTGAATATTTTAAGCCCACCGTTGAGGCTAACTGCTCAGAAAAAAAGATTCCTTTCAAAATATGACTGCTCACTGACAGTGTACCCGGTCAGCCGGGAGCTCTGAGGGAGATGTACAAGATTAATGTTGTTTTCATGCTTGCTAACACAACAAGCATTCTGCAGCCCATGGATCAAGGAGTCGTTTTGGCTTTCAAGTCTTGTTATTCAAAATATATTTTGTAAGGCTATAGCTGCCATAGATAGTGAGTCCTCTGATGGATCTGGGCAAAGTGAATTTCAAAACCTTCTGGAAAGGATTCACCATTCTAGGTGCCTTAAAGAACATTTGCGATTCACGGGAGGAGTCAAAGTACCATCATGAACAGGAGTTTGGAAGAAGTTGACTCCAACCCTCATGGATGACTTTGAGGGATTTAAGACTTCAGGGGAGGAAGTGACCGCAGATGCGGTGGAAAAAGCAAAAGAACTAGAATGAGAAGTGGAGCCTGAAGATGTGATTAAATTATTACAATCTCATGATAAAACTAACAATGAGGAGTTGCTCCTTATGGATGAGCAAAGAAACTGATTCCTTATGTTTCAAAGCACGTTATAATAAAGAATGAACTAATAAGGTGACTTACCAGTTTTTTTTTTTTTTCATTTTGTCGATTGTCATATAAAAAGCATGATGCTAGTGGACTATAACTTTTGTCAATGTGGAGAACCTTATATTGTACATTCCTCTGAAAGAAGATATAAGAGAATTTGTGTACACTACAATATGCTCGGAGCTTAGAATAGTGTCTGGTACATAGTAAACCCTCAATAAATATTGAATGACGTAAGCAAATCTTCAAAGTAACGATATGTTAATTATATAGAGATTATACATAAATTATCCATTAATGGAGAAGTTTAAAGCAGATGTTTCCTTTCTTTTCTTTTTTTTTTTTCAACGTTTATTTATTTTTGGGACAGAGAGAGACAGAGCATGAACGGGGGAGGGGCAGAGAGAGAGGGAGACACAGAATCGGAAACAGGCTCCAGGCTCCGAGCCATCAGCCCAGAGCCTGACGCGGGGCTCGAACCCACGGACCGCGAGATCGTGACCTGGCTGAAGTCGGACGCTTAACCGACTGCGCCACCCAGGTGCCCCTCCTTTATTTTCTTAACGTTTATTTATTTATTTTGAGAGAGAGAAAAGAGAGCACATGCACAAGCAGCAGAGGGGCGGAGAGAGAGAGAGAGGGAGAGAGAGAATCTCAAGCAGGGTCTGCACTGACAGTGGGAGCTGGATCTCACAAACAGCAAGGAGCCAACGAGCCTGGATCTCACAGTTCTTGAGATCATGACCTGAGCTGAAATCAAGAGTTGGATGCTTAACCAATGAAGCCACCCAGGTGCCCCCAGATGTGTCCCTTAAGTTTACTAATTCCAGATTGGGAGAACAAATACTATAATTAAAATGATTAGCTTATTTCTCTTCCTGCCCCCTTGTTCTTTAGTGTAATACTTAGTGCAACATTTAATAAGAGTATACCATTTTTTGGCACAGGGAAGGAAACATTACTAATGGAAGGAGTGCATTGTGTTTTTGCCATTATAGATAAGGCATGTGGAGTAATAATGGCAAGCATTCTGACTTTGCTTTTATTAAGAATATTTCAGAGTACCTCTGGCTAATGATCTTAAAATGCCTCTTCCTCACATATAATTAAATTACTCTCTAGTGGCTTTCATTATTTTTATTTCCTTATGATAAGATACAGTCCATTAAGCTGAGTAAAGATAAAAAAAGATATAGCATAGTCCCTAGTTCTTCTATATTCTTAAACGAGTTTCTTCGTTTCTACAGGTGTTGAGGCATGTTCTGGATGAAGGGTTGGCAAACCATGAACCATAAGCCAAATCCAGCCTACCATGCATTTTTATATAGCCCATGAGCTAACAGTAGTTTTTATATTTACACGTAGTTGAAGAAAACCAAAAGAAGAATACTTCATGGCATAAAAAATTATGTATAAAATTTACATTTCAGAGTCCACAAACAAGATTTTATTGGAACATAGCCAGACTAATTTGTTTATGTATGTTCTAGAGCTGCCTTCATGCTGCAATAGCAGACTTGAGTAGTTGTGACAGAGACCATATGGCCCTCGAAGTCTAAAATACTTACTAACTAGCCTTTTACAGAAAAAGTTTGCTGACCCCTGCTTTAATGGATAAAGAACTTCATTAAACTATATGAAGTGAAATGCATGTAGACTTTTTAAAAATGTTTATTTATTTTTGAGAAAGAGAGAGAGAGAGAGAGCAGAGGAGGGGCAGAAAGAGAGGGAGACACACAATCCGAAGCAGGCTGCAGGCTCTGAGCTGTCAGCACAGAGCCCGACGTGGGGCTCCAACTCACGAACCATGAGATCATGACCGGAGCAGAAGTCGGACGCTTAACCAACTGAGCCACCCATGCACCCCTAGACTTTTAAATAAATAAACATAATTCCAGATATTTCCCATGGGTTGAAGCATAATCTTTAAAGTAAATTTGGGAAGATAAGAGAATATTGTGAATTAAAAACTAAGATGATCTTGCATAGAAAATGTCCTGGATGCTCCTTCAATTATTTTGGTTCTTAAAAATGATGTTCTATTATTCTGGTTTCATTCAGAATTTAACCACAAAAATCAAAGAAAAATGAGTCATAGTCAATTCTACGTGGAAGGGAGTCAGTGTAGAATTCTTGAGCTGATGGGACTCAGGTTTCAATTTTCATTCCACCACTTATTACCCAGGAAATACAGTACTTAACTTCTTTGAGCCTTAGTTTTCCCGTCTGTAAAATGGCAATAAACATATTTTAGCTCAAGGGCTAAGCCAAGACACCAATTTGGTGACTTTGCTTCAACCCAATATTCTTTTTATTTTTTTATTTTTTTATTTTTTTTTATTTTGGGACAGAGAGAGACAGAGCATGAACGGGGGAGGGGCAGAGAGAGAGGGAGACACAGAATCGGAAACAGGCTCCAGGCTCCGAGCCATCAGCCCAGAGCCCGACGCGGGGCTCGAACCCACGGACCGCAAGATCGTGACCTGGCTGAAGTCGGACGCTTAACCGACTGCGCCACCCAGGCACCCCAACCCAATATTCTTTAAGTAGTTGTTTACTAATTATTAGTGGGAGTGAAGAAAAACTGATTTTCTATTGAAAAAATAAATTGCTCACTGTTTTATGACCGTGTAAAGGATTTCTTACATTATTTGAAATTGCCTTTCACTTTGCAGTTTTTCCATCACTTAAAACTGTTGGTTACTCTCAGCCACCAAGCCTTACGCTAAATTACATGGTCTGTTAAGTACTATTCAAAATACATTTTAAAGGTCTTTGTTTTCTGCTTTCTATACTTGCAAAACATCTCCCATCTTGTTCCTATCTCTGTGTGTCTGTGTGCTCACTATAGCATGTTTGTGTATGTAATTCTCTAAAGCAGACTATCTCTGGGGGACATATTATAAGTTCTATAATGTAGATGATAAAGGGTAAATTACTGTTTTTCCGTAAAGAACACTATGCCCATAGATTGTTTGGTTCCCGTTTTGAACATCCCCTGGCTGTCTAGTTCTCAGGTTCATGCCCCATGGTACCTGAACTTGTAAGCCCTCTAGACTCTGAAAAGATCCACACTGGCATGAATCGTCTTTTATTTGAACCAGAGGTCTCCATGATCTAATGGGGTTGGGACTCATTTACATTTTGCCTGTTGATCCAAGAGTTGAGTGTGGAAACCTGAGTCAAGGGGCATCAAATTTCTGGTTTATTACAGTTATATTATAAAATAGCCTCCCTGAGCTGGCTCATGATTTAATCCTATGAAGAATAAATAAGAATATATAGAGATATATTCTTAATTATACTTAAAATTTTTTTAAATGTTTATTTATTTTTGAGAGAAAGAGAGAGCACGCACAAGTGGTGTAGGGGCAGAGAGAGAGGGAAGCACAGAATCTGAAGCAGGCTCCAGGCTCTGAGCTGTTAGCACAGAGCCCAACACTGGGCTCGAACTCATGAACCACGAGATCATGACCTGAGCTGAAGTCGGATGCTTAACCAGCTGAGCCACTCAGGTGCCCCTACCACATACTTTTTTTGAGACAGAAAGAGAGAGAGAGTATGGGTGCACAGGGGAGGGGGAAGGACAGAGAAAGAGGGAGAGAGAGAGAATCCCAAGCAGGCTCCACACTGCCAGCACAGAGCCCAACTCGGGGCTCAATTCCATGAACCGTGAGATCATGACTTGAGCCAAAATTAAGAGTCAAATGCCTAACCGACTGAGCCACCCAGGTGCCCCAAGATTTTATTTTTAAGTAATCTCTGCACCCAGCATGGGGCTCCAACTCATGACCCTGAGATCAAAAGTCACATGTTCTACCAGCCAGGTGCCCCTTAGAGTTTTTAAATTTAAAGCCACATGTATGGGTAGGGTAACATATTAAACAGCACAACTGCAGAATTTAAAAAGGCATCGACAAAGAATTAGGCAAAATAAAATAGTTCTGGTAACATAGAAAGATGAGCCTCTCAGATTGTTAATAAGATACCCAAATGGGGAAATCCATAATAAATCAAGAACCACACTACAATTTATGACAAGTCTTTATTTAACAAGATGTTTCATGTGATTTACTGTGCTGCAATGATGTAGAAAGGTGAATTAGAATGATAACATCTAGGAAAGGTATTCCAAAATGTAAGCATGTAATTTATTAATATCCATGTATTTACTCCCAAGTATATTCATATAATCTTAAATAATACTGAATGGGGCACCCCGCTGGCTCAGTCAGGTAGGGGGGGACAGACAACTCTTGATCTCAGGGTTGTGAGTTCAAGCCCCACATTGGAGGGGTTGAGATTACTTAAATAAATAAAACTTGATAAAATAATAGTGAATCAAATTTCTGTAATAGTGAATCCTGGACTTACTTCCAAAACAGAAGTAACTCCAAACAGTGGCTTCAGAGGTGACTTCATTTTTTTTAGTGCCACATTTGATTGGTGAACGAACTAATCCAACAAATTTCTGGAGCACAGGATACATGAGGATGAACCACGCAGAGATAGGGAGAACATATTAAGAAGAAGAACGAATCTGGGGGAAGGCCTTGAACTAGAAGGAACTGAAAGAGGACCACTGCAGAGGAAGAGGAAGACAGAGCAGAGCACATGAGGAGAGAGGTGGGTGAGTACTCAATCTTATGGGACCTTTCGTGCCAGCGGATGGAGTTTGAACTTTCCCCTGAGTGCAAGTGAAAGCCATCGGAAAGTTTTAAGTTGGGGGGTGAAAAGGGATAATGAGAGGATCAGACTATTATAAAGAATCCGATGATTGAAAATAAAATAAATGATGAAAACCTGTCTAGAGAGAAGCATAGAAAACAATCTGGAAACGTGAAGGCAATTGAGTAACACACAAGGTCTTTTAAGAATGAAATAGATTTTCATCATGTTCCATGGCATAGCCCCAAGATGTGTTCCAACAGAACAGCCAGAAGGATACTTTAAAAAGTCAGATCCTATCATTTCCCTGCTCAAAACCCTCCCGTGCATCCCGGTCTCACTCAAGTTTAACACTGGCCTGCAAGACCCCATATGGTCTGGGCCCCACCATCTCTCTGACCACATCTCCAATTTCTACCCTCATGCCACTCCAACCCCATTTGCATCCTAGCTGCTCCTTAAACATGCCAACCATTCTCTGTAGGAGAGCCTTTGCACTCGCCGTCTCCCCTGCCTGGAATTCTCTTTCCATCAGATATCCCCATGACTTCTTCCCTCATTTTCTTCAAGTCTCTGTTTAAATGTCATTATCAGTCCCTGACCAACATACATAAGATAGTATCTCCTGTTCCCCACGAGAGCCCCTCTTCCTCTTAGCTGGTTTTCCTGTTCTCCGCAGCATGTATCACCAGCTGATGCTCTGCTTATTTGGTTGCTGTTTCTCTCCCCACGATAACGTGAGCTCTGTGAGGGCAGGGACTGTGATTTGTTGCCTACTATATCCTCCGCACTGTAGGTGTTCAATGGTTATTTGTGGAATGAACAGGTGAATGAATGAGGGAGGTGTGGACTTGAAGGCCTCTCCAACTCCTTCCTTAACTCACTGACTATAGTTTGGGGAGCCAGGAGCGGCACCCCATGTTCTGCTACTTTATGCAAAAGCTTCCTGTCACCTTCTCTTGAGGAAAGTTTCAGGGATTGTGGCCGATCTCTCCCATCTTCTGTTTCTGTCCCCACCTCAAGTATCTGCAAGGAACTGTGCCAACCCTTTGCCCAGTACCAACTCTTTCCAGTGCCAACCTCCTTCTCCCCTACTCTCGTGCTGTGCCGAGGATGAGGGAGGCGACAGATGGCTGGGAGCCATGAGGTAGATTGGGCGGTGTGGGGGCGGCATCTGGTGGCTGCAGCCCCACTGCAGAGCTTTGGAGCTCCTCCAAGCATGCGCACAGGGCAGCCACCATAAAATTGTCCCCCACATCCTTCATCCCGCCCGTTCAATGCATAGACTGCCAGTCCTCTGGATAAGCGTCCCTACGTTAGTTGTAACACAGAGGCGTCACGTGTCAAATTCACCTGGTGAGCTCTTTCTTGTTTTTAGATTTTAAAGGAGGAACCAAGCAAATAAGATTTTTAGTCTGTCTCAAAAGCACCAGTATTTTTTTTTTTTTTATTTACTTATGTATTTATTTTAGCACAAAGTAAAGAAAAGAGTGTGGATGAGGACTCAGAAGGTCTGGATTTGAATCCCAGGTTGTGACTTGGCGCGTCCCATAGCCTCAGGCAAGTAACTTAAACTCTACAGGCTTCAGCTTCCTTTCTGTCAATAGAAATAAATATTTGTGCTCTGCCCAACCCCAAGGATCTTGTGAGGACCGGGAGACAATAATCGGTGCATACTCCGCGGACTATATAATACTCTTCCCACGTAGAGATTGTTATGAACAGAAACATAATGGCGGCATCTCTCAAATGCCTGACAAAATGATAGAGTGATCTCTCTTCACCCAGTAATGAAAGGAAAGTTCAACAGAGGTGAGGAAAGGAACTTCAATGCATTTTTGGACTTTGCATTTCTATGGAAACCATCAGCACACTATTGTCTGTAGAGAGATACTCAATTATCGATGTGTTTTCATGGGATGACAAACTCACTACCTTTAGTCATTTAAATTATCTTAGCCAAAGAAGGATGGATTCACACAGTCGTGGTGACCAGTTTAAATTATGGCTGTCAAAAGAAATTTACTTTTTAAAAACTGTTTGCTCTGGTTTTGTATAGACATGTGTGTATGTGTGTATAAGCATATAAATAATGCTTATTTTAAACGTGTGCATCCAGAAGTGCTTTTAAATGTACTTCACATATTTTTAACCCAAGCAAGCAAATAGCTTAATTAAGATTGACGTACACAGTTCAATGTTATGAAAGAAAATGTCATCATCTGTTGAAGAGTATGAGGGAGACTTGAACCTGGTGTTCGTTTGTCGTTTGCAAGCATGAGACTTCTGTGCAGGTTAAGAGACATGGTAAGACTGGTCTACTATTTCTGGAGGAAAGAGTAGGTAGGCACAGGTGAAAACCTGAATGAAAACTCTATAGCTGGGCACCTGGCTGGCTTAGTTGGTAGAGCATGTGACTCTTGATCTCCAGGTTGTAGGTTTGAGCCTACATTGGGTGTGGAGATTACTTACAAACAGAATCTTGGGACACCTGGGTGGCTCAGTCTGTTAAGTGTCCGACTCTTGATTTCAGCTCAGGTCATGATCTTGTGGTTCATGGACTCGAGCTCCCTGTTGTGCTCCATGCTGACAGTGTAGAGCCTGCTTGGGATTCTCTGTCTCCCTTTCTCTCTGTCCCTCCTCTGCCTGGGTGTGTTGTCTCTCTCTCTCTCTCTGTCTCTCTCTCTCTCACTAAATAAATAAATAAATAAATAAATAAATAAATAAATAAAATCTAAAAAAAACCCAAAAAACTCTATAGCAAGTAGAATTAAATGAGCTATATCTGTCTCTCCCATACAGTAAAAGGACTTGAGACTTACCAAAGAAAAAAATCTAAAACAGCCTTGGGTGGTTGATTCTGAAAATTAGGCAAATCTGCTGTGCTGTGTGATGCCGTGATGAAGCCTTCTTACTGTACCCCAGTGGTCAGTTCCCAAAGGGTTATCGTCCAGTTTGGGAGTGGACCCCAGCCTTGGCATCTTTATTCATACACTTCATGATTCCATAGTTCATCTGCAGGATGGGGATGGGGAAGAGCACCGAATCCTGCCTACGGTGTGGGCCTTGGTTACAATGGTGCTTTTGTGACAGATCAGTGCTAAATTGTTGAAATAAGGGTTTGGAATTTTATCTATGAATTTCAAGTGTCTGTAACATTCCTATTGGCATAGCATGGAAGGTTAATGTGGCGTATCCCGCAAAAACTGACACATTTGTAAGGGTTTCTGAGCAACTACCTGGGTTTCTCCTATTTTGCTAGTTAATGTTTGCTCTGTTTCCGAAGGGATCCGGGTGTGTCTGGTGGTTCTGCCTAAGGTGGTGTCACCTAAGGTCGTCATTCTGTCCTCTCAGGAGCTGAAAACATCACACTTCAAACCTGCACCTTGACTCCTGGTTGTTCATTATGTTTGGCAGCCTATAGACCCCATTGTCTAACGTGCATGTTTTCATCTTGCAACACATGAAGCATGTGAAATGGAATATCCACATAATATAAATTACAATAATCAGCTCTTGACAGATTTCTGCAAAATGTTTGTGGATAACTTCCTCGAATGTCCTGAGACATTCTACAAAGAATCATTGTCAATGTTTCAGAGAGAAAGAAAAATGAGATTGCTATCTATACTATTTCTTCATTCTAGTATTGCATGTGCTTGGAAACCAACCAGATTTCTAACAGGGTCTACAATGTCAGCCAGAATGTACTCAATATATAGTAAAGGCTAAGATTGAATTTCCTTTGGCTGACTTAGATAAGCTGGGCTTGGTGTTAGTCTGGGGGGAGGGAAGGAGTCACCGGCCTAATAATATAATTCACTGCCCTTGAATAAATCTTTTCTTACTTTCCTCTTCAATTTGTGCCCATCTGTGCTTTTTATCATTCCAGACAGTTAGGCAATATTCAAGTGTATTAAATGGCATCTTGTTTGAATATGTTCTAAGAAAAATTACCATGAACAAAAAATGAGTCGTTAAATCACACAAACTTCTCTATACCATGAGAACATGAAGCAATTTAAACAATTCCTTTATACTCTCCCTAAATTGTACAAAGGTGCAGAGTTTCCCCAATGAGACTGCATTTTCTTATATCAGTCCCCAGATAACATTACTTTGTTTGAAATTCAAACAGACAAGGATATTTTCTGTTTGATGAAAAACAATTTCTACTCGTAAGTTGCAAACAAAGCTGCAGGTTCCCATGTCATTCCCAGACCCAGTTGAGCATACCTGGAAATACTCTCAGTTCAGCCCAGCATGTCAAGAAGCACGGGCTTCTGGGACATTTCTTGGGCCACGTCTAAGGCGAGAAGGGCTCTTCAGAACTCTCTGCACCTATCTCCTGGCTGCTACTGACAGAGGCAGAGCCACTATTGCTGACACTCTACAACTCTTCTTTCTTTTTATTTTTTTTTAAGTTGATTTATTTTTATTTATTTATTTTTTTAATATTTATTTATTTTTGAGAGAGAGAGAGAGAGAGAGAGAGAGAGCGCGCAAGCAGGGGACTGGGAGAGAGAGTGGGGACGCAGAATCCAAAGCAGACTCCAGGCTCTGAGCTGTCAGCACAGAGCCCGATGCGGGGCCTGAACTCACAGACCGCGAGATCATGACCTGAGCCACAGTCAGACACTCAATCAACTGAGCCACCCAGGCACCCCAAAGTTGATTTGTTTTTGAGAGAGAGAGAGAGAGAGAGAGAGCAAGTGGGGGAGGGACAGGGAGAGAAGGAGACACAGAATCTGAAGCAGGCTCCAGGCTCCAGCTGTCAGCACAGAGCCCAACTCGGGGCTGGAACTCACGAACCGTGGAATCATGACCTGAGCGGAAGTTGTACGATGAACTGACTGAGCCACTCGGGTGCCCCATCTTCTTTCTTTTTAAACAATGACTGTTGGCAATATCCAGGCTCTTTCTCTTCTGCCATGGAAACTTTCTTAATGTCCCGAAACTGCCAGTGGTCACCGGCCCAGCCCCCCTCCCTTAGCATGGACTCCAGGATTGGAATCTTGCCACCAAAGAAATCATGTTTCCTCAGTTCATGGTAAACAATCACCATGATCGTGTGCTTTTAACCGTTTAGGAATTCCAACTATCTTCTTATATACACAGCTTACAGGGACAAATTTTATATGTGATTGAGGTGCTATGACTTTACCATTATACCTTGGACCTAGACAATTTGCAGTTTATTGTTTAATTCATGAAACTAAAATGATATATGTTTCATGAGTATAGACACCTGGGTCTGGATGGGGTACTCAAGGTAAGTCTTCAGTCTCAAACCAGAAACGTACGTTAGTTACCTTTCAAAGATAGTGTCTGTCTATCCTTATCAATCTTGGAAAAAATATAAACAAAAAAATTGGACTCATTTTTTTTGTATTAGTCTGACTTTCCCTATGCATTCCCTATCCCGGTGGCCCTCCTTGAGAAATGAGGAGGCAGTGACCTAAATCTTATCAGCATTCCTTCTCTTGGTTGAAAACTTTCCCTAAAGATAATTTAGTCTGATCACACCCCTTGCTAGAGATGAGGGAATGAAGCCCAGAAAATCTCAAGGAGTTACAAGTGTTTCATGGAGAACCAAGAGTGAAACCTCAGTTTCCCTGACTAACCCAGTGCTTTTAGAATCATGTTATCATATCTGTGTGTCATAAAATCACCTTGGGCACATGGGCAAAATTTTACATATAGCAATTGTAGCCATTCCTAACCACCCTCTGGAGTGTTGTCCTTGTGCTAAAATAGCATCTGTCTCTCTTCTACTGCTTGCACAAGGCCAGTGCATGTAGACAAGCCATACTTTCCCTGGAGACTGCATTCTGTTTCTGCACTCCGAGGAAGGCTGTGGCCAGGAAAGATGTGGAATAGGGCAGTGGTCTTCAAGCATTCACACCATGGTAAGAAGTACATTTCGTATTGTAGCCCAAGTCCCAAATAATATGACTATGAAGATGCAGGTATGTGTATAAAATACACCTGAAATAAATTCCTCAGAAAAACACCTGCCCTTACTAATTCATTGCATCATGTTGTATTCATTAAATAGATACAGATATAGATATAAATATAGATATAGATATAGACAGATAGTTTGTGACCCACTGAATTGATTTTTATGTGCTTTTTATGAATGGGCATGATTCTGTGGCTTTACTCAATGGGGACGTGCCTGGCTTGCCTCGTCATGTTATACCTGCCCAAAATACAGCCAAGCATATTTGTTTCTTAATGTGGGACCCAGCCACACCCTATAAAACATTTCATTGGGAGTAATCTTGGTTGGTAGTCAGCATGATCAAAGGATTCTCCTGTGGGCATATCCATGGGTGTGTCCCAAGCGAGCAGATGTTGTTTGAGGACCAACCTTTTGTCTCCTTTTTCAAGCTGTTTAATTGTCTTTTGAGTGTATCCTCCTGCCAATCTCCCTAACCCAGCAGGAGCGATCAAGAAATGGCTGCACACCAACCTGTTCTATCTATGCTGTGACCTTGGGCGAGTCACTTAAACCCTTTGATCCTCAATCCCCCGATCCATAAAAGGAAAAAACTAATTCTACCTCACAAGGCTGTTGTGAAAGGTGAATGATACATTAAGTGTGAAACTGCCTTCTCAACTTTAAAGTAAATGTTAGGTATAATTATAATTTCACCCATAACACTGTAGGCCATGACGCATTAGAATTACATGTACAAATGACACACAAACCGAAGCTCTGGGTGGGTTCCTGATGCTTCTACAACTCTGATATTTAATAAACTAAGAAACACAATAATACATTCTAAAAGCAGATGATTAAAGCTGTCCGTATCTCCCTGAAGTTATATGTCGCTACCTTAAAACCTTTTGACTTAAATTCCTAGAGACAGAAGGTAGAACAGCAATTACCAGGGGCTGGAAGGAGGGAGGAATAGTGTTTCATGGGGACAGAGTTTCAGTCTGATATGATGAAAAAGTCCTGGGCGTGGATGGTGCTGATGGTTGCACACCAGTGCGAATTCACTACGTACCACAGAATTATACACTTAAAATGGTTAAAATGGTAGATTTTATGTTATATATACTTCACCACAATCAAAAAGAAACAGTGACTTAAAAACCACACCTTTTTTTAAAAAAAGTGTCCTTTATTTATTTACTTTGAATTGTTTATTTTTGAGAGAGAGAGCATGAACAGGGGAGGGGCAGAGAGAGAGGGAGACAGAGGATCTGAAGTGGGCCCCGTGCTGACAGCAGAGAGCCTGATGCGGGGCTTGAACTCACAAACCATGAGATCATGACCTGAACCGAAGTTGGACACTCAACCGATTGAGCCACTGGGGTGCCCCCAAACTACACCCTTTTAGAATTAGGATTTAGGCCGGGCTCTACAGGTTCAGCCCATCTTTGCCCTACGTGGTGTCTCCTGGGATAGTTCAGCTGGGACTAAAGGATCCAAGATGGCTTCATTTACCACTTTGGTGCTGGCTCTTAGCTGAGGTGCCTCTGTTCTTCTCCACATGGTCCCTCAGCCTCCAAGTCTTCTCTCTACATGTGTCCTCTCTACAGGAAGACAGACTGTACTTTTTTACAAGGCAGTAAAGAGAGAGCAGTAAAGTGAGAGAGAAAGCGGATGCTCCAGACCTCTTCAGGCCCGGGTTTGGAGTCCCAGAAAGTTGTTTCCATCACATGCTGTTGGTCAGGCAAGTCCCTGGGATGGCACAGACTCAACGTGAAAGGAGACTACGTCTACGCATAGATTCAGGGAGGCTTGGAGCATTTAGGCTTGTTTTGTAATAATCTATGACAGCCTCCATGCCAAATTGCTATCATTTCTAGGGCGATACCTACAGATTCGCAGATGGGGTAGTGGTTGAGAGGATGGGCTTTGGCATAAGGCTTCAAATGTTGGCTCTGCCATTTATGGATTGTGTGATCTTTGGCAAGTTAGTCATCCTGTATCTCAGTTTTCTTACCTGTAAAATGGGGATAGCAATACTATTTATCTCAACATGTTGCATCAGATGAATGAACATGAGTAAAAACCTTAATGACAGTGCCTGCCGTAAAGTAAGAACCACGTAAGAATTTGCTGTTATTGTTTTTGTCTCTTTTGTCGGAAAGAAAAAAAAAAGAGTTCATTTGGTGGGGAGGGAATATTTAGGGCAAAATAAGACAGAAAAGCTGGAAACACTTGCTTGGGTACACAGGACCTCCCTGCCTCACAGAGTTCTCACTTACATCTAAATCCCTTGCTGACATCTAAGCCTCTTTTCTTTTGTTCTGCCCACAGGAGCCTTGGAGAACAGCTGATCAACATCTCCCCATAATAATCCCCTGAACACCTGAAGACAGCTGTGAGAGCTTAAAGAATTGCTGAGGGTAATCTGAGCATAGGTAATTGAGTTGATGATATGTTCAAATGCATGTAAATCTATGGACACAGTTAGTGAGTTATAGCCACCTCACACTTTTCACCCCCTTAGGAGGCTGGAGTATGGATCTTGTCTCCCCTGAATGCAGTTAAGGAGCAAGGCTTCTGAGCAGATGCCTGGGAAGATACCTGCTGAGCTCACCAGTGGCCCTCATACCTGATAGGCACTTTTCAACCCCCAGCTTCCTGGGCAGCCTGGTAGGTAACATTGGTCATCCTCTCCTATTTTGGAATGAAGCAGAACATTGTGATGTTTTTGAGTATTGGAGACAGAAGTCCTGGATTCAAATCCTGCCCTGCCATTTACCAGCTGGATGACATTATGCAAGTTTCTTCACTGGTCAGTTTCTTCATCTTCATTCTCATCCTCATCTATAAAATGGGATTGATAATTGTACTGTATTATTGGGTTGCTTGAAATATACTTAAAATTTTTTTTTTGGTAAACCTCTTAGCACATGGGGGAGAATAGTAAGAATTTGAAATACTTAAAGATTTTTTTTTACATTTATTTATTTTTGAGAGAAAATGAAACAGAGTATGGATGGGGGAGGAGCAGAGAGAGAGGGAGACACAGAATCCAAAGCAGGCTCCAGTCTCCAAGTTGTCAGCACAGAGCCCCATGTGGGGCTCAAACCCATGAACCATGAGATCATGACCTGAGCCAAAGTCGTATGCTCAACCAACTGAGCCACCCAGGTGCCCCCCTCCCCTAATTTTTTTTTTTTTTTTTTTTAGAACTCTTTTCCATTGACTTCCAGGACATAGTTCTTCTTCTGCCTCTTGTACTACTCCCTCTATGCCTCTTTTCCAACCCTCTTCCACTCACCCATGAAAAATTGGCAGTTCCCCAAGATTCTATCTCTGACTCTCTACTTTTCTGATTTTGTATAACCTCCTATGTGATTCATGCCCTTGGTCTCAGTTACTATCTACACGCGGATACATTGCAAAACTTTATCTCTAGGGTAACTTTTTGTTGTTGATATCTCTCTCTGGATAGTCCAACACTCCTTAAATTCAAAAGATCTAAAACCAGGACTCCCACCCCTGTCTGTGATGGAGTAGAAACTGGTACCAGGTTAGCCACCCAGTGTTGTTTTAAAAATACTAAACTGGACAAAATATATGAGTCAACTGTTCCAGGCAGCACAACTCTGTGGTCCCTAAGTGAAGAAAAACTCAAGACAGGAGGCCCAGAATCACTCTGGTTCTTTATCTGAGGGCAATTTCCCAACCAGGAAGCAGTGAGGTAGAGGACTATCTGAGTTGAGCAGGCAGAGATCAGAGTTTGGGGCAGCTGCACAGCTGGAATCTGTAAGGTAGAACACTGGACAGGAGGGAGCTTTGTAGAGGGAGGGCTCCAAAAATCTTGGCAGGGGGGTCTTCTGTGAGTACTTGGCTAACAGCTGTTTGCACATGTGTCGGGTGAGACAATCCTAGGATTACCAGATTCCAGCTTCTGTGAGGTTGAAGGCTGAGCAGGGATATTAGAGTTTGAGCAGTTAATAGGGGTCATCAGAGCTTGGGCTTAGCCCAACTGGAAAGCCAGATTAATACTTTTTTAATAACACCTTAGGCATCCAGCTAAGATACCAGAAAATACACATTTTAAAAATAAGGACCATATTCTAGAGCAATAGTTCTCAGATTGCTGTCCCCTGACCAGCAGCAACAGCAGCACCTAGAAGTTTGTTAGATAGTCCGTTGGAAATGCACATTCTGGGTCCCACCTCTGATCTACTGGATCAGAAACTCAGGGGAAGAAGCCTAGAAGTTTGTGTTTTAACAAGCTCTTTAGATGATTCTGATACATGCTAAAGTTCAAGAATCACTGCCCTAGAGGAAGACCTGCACTAGACCTGCCCTGACAATGCCTGAAACTGAGCCTTGACAAGAGCCACAGGGGAAACAGATTGAAGATTGAACACATTAAATTAGAGGAGCTTGGGAAGATATCTTGGACTTTCTGAATATCTACCCCAACAAAGTGGGGGGGGTGGAGAAAAAAAGAAAAACCTACACAAGTTCAAAGTGGCCAGTCAATAATTGAATTACCTACTAGAACAAAAATTAAAACTTTTCAAAGGAAGATAACAGAATCCAGAGTCTAAAATTTCTACAATTTACACCTGTTTCTTCCAGTATTACCATTAAAAAATTATTATACACCCCAAAAAATAAGAAAAATAGAAAATAGAAATTGACCCTAAAATTACTCAGATATTGGATTTAGTAAACAAAGACATTAAGCAGCTATTATAGAAATGTTCAAAGAATTAAAGGCAAATATGTTCAAAATAAAGGAAAATGTGATCTTAATGAGTAAATAAATAGGGGATAGGGGATCTCAGCAGAGAAATAGAAACTATAAAAAATAAGCCAATGAGGGGTGCCTGGGTGGCTCCGTTGGTTAAGCGCCCGACTCTTGATTTCTGCTCAAGTCACCATCTCATGGTCCTGGGACCCAGCCTTGCATCAGGCTCCATGCTGAGCCTGCTTGGGATTCTCTCTCTCCCTCTTTTCCACCCCTCCTCCACTCTCACTTTCTCTCTCTCTCAAAATAAATAAACATTTTTTAAAATAATAAACAAATGAGAGGTGTCTGGATGGCTCAGTTGGTTAAACATCTGACTCTGGATCTCTGCTCAGGTCTTGATCTCAAGGTGGTGAGTTCAAGCCCCATGTTGGGCTCCATACTGGGTGTGGAACCTACTTAAAAAAATAATAATAAGCAAATGCAAATTCTAGAACTTTTCAAAATAAAATAAAATTACAAAATTTACTAAAGTTTTTAACAGGAGGGATGCCTAGGTGGGTCAGTCAGTTGAGCATCTGACTCTTGATTTTGGTTCAGGTCATGATCTCACAGTTGGTGGGTTTGAGCCCCATGTCAGGCTCTGTGCTGACAGCACAAAACCTGCTTGGGATCCGCCGCCTCTCCTGCCCCTCCCCTGCTGCATGCACGTGCTCTCTCTTTCTCAAAAATAAATAAATAAATAAATAAATAAATAAATAAGTAAACATTAAAAATAAATAAATGGGGGGCCTGGGGGTTCTGTTGGTTAAGCATCCGACTTCGGCTCAGGTCATGATATCATGGTTTGTGAGTTCAAGCCCTGCATCGGGCTCTGTGCTGACAGCTTCGAGCCTGGAGCCTGCTTCAGATTCTGTGTCTTCCTCTCTCTCTGCCCCTTCCTGACTTGCACTGTCTCTATCTCTCTCAAAGATAAATAAATGTTAAAAAAATTTTTTTAAATAAAAAAATAAAAAATAAAATAAATAAATAAAGGTTTTGAAAGGAGAACGAAGATGACAGAAGAATCAGTAAACTGAAAGATCAATTGATAGAAAAATTATCCAATGTGAAGAACAGAAAAAAAATTGAAGAAAATGAATAGATCATCAGAGACCTGTGAGATAGTATCAGACATTTATGTAATTGGTGGCCCAAAGGAGAAGACAATGAGGATGGGACAGAAAAATAATTAAAGAAATGATGGCCAAAAATATCCCAAAGTTGATGAAAATGTCAAGATAGCAAATCCAAAAATTGAGCCTCAGGCAATATAAATATAAAGAAAAACATACGTAGGTCCATCATTATTAGATCTCCAGAATATAAAAGAATAAAAACGAAAACAGCCAGAGAAAAAGGACACATAACATATAAGGCAATAACTATGTGGAGATGACCAACTTCCTGTCACAAACCAAAGAGAACAGAAGACAATGGCACGATAGCTTCAAAGTGCTGAAAGAGTGTAATTCCAAATTTAATACCCTCCCACTCCTCAATTTGTTCATCAATCTCTATTCTCCGTTTGAATTACTGGTCACCATCCATTTGCTTTTCCAAGTCAGAAAACTGGGAATCATTCTAGATACCTCTTTTTCTTTCCCATCCTTACATAATCATCCAGCAAATCTTGACGCTGCTTTTAAAACGTCACTACACTAGTCCCACCTGTTAATCCCCACTTTCATTGCTCTAAGTCAGGTTCTTGCTAGCTATAGTTTGAAGCTCAGTTTCAGAAGTCGGATTGCCTGGGTTTGAATGTTGGCTTTATATCACCTGTGAGGTGCAACTTTGGACACATCCTTTGACTTTTCTGAGTGTCATTTTCTTGATCTGTAACACAGGAATAATAATGATAATAATAATAATAATACATCTATCTCTGTGAAAACTTTTAAGGATGCTAGTTACAGGGCATCTGGGTAGCTCAGTCGGTTAAGCATCTGACTTGATTTCGGCTCAGGTCATGATCTCACAATTTGTGGGATTGAACTCTGAGTCAGGCTTTGCACTGACAACACAGAGCCTACTTGGGATTTTCTCCCTCTCTCTCTGCCCCTTCCCCACTTGTGCACCTGCTCTCTCTCTTTCTCTCTCAGAATAAATAAACTAAAAAAAAAAAAAAAAAAGAATGCTACAGTTACAAACATCCTTCAAATCTCAGTCACCAACAACTGCAACTCATACTGTATGCCCACTGGAAGTCAATAGGGGCTCTGCTATCTGTTTTTCTTGCCCTGGAACCCAGACTAACGGAGCAGCCACTATCAGGAATATTGCCAGTTGCCATGGCAGAGGAAAAGCAAGAATCTGACAAATTATATTCTAGTTCTTAGTTCTGAAAGACCCCTAGTTCTGGAAGCTTCCACCATTTCATTGGCTGCACTAGGTCACACGGTCACATTAAAAGAAGGTCAGGTATGTGCAATTTTACTCTGTACTCAGAACTAGGATATTGTAGTAACTGGTGCTAGTGTCTAAATATTCCTGGTTCTCCTTTTGAGCACATGACGCTCAAGGATGGCGCTTCCTTGCCTCCCTGAAGTTGGCTGTCGCTGTGTAACACTTGGGCAGAAGCTTTCAGAGCCCAGAGACAATGAGTCACATTCACTTCTCACAGTTGTGAAGATCTCTTCTCACTGCTCTGAGGTATATATTGAAACGAAACCTCCATTATCCTGGGTTTCTATGTGACTATGAGGAGCATTGCCCCCTGGCCAACCTACATGGGACATATGGCATGAGCAAAGTATTTTGGTTGGTTTATTTTGTTTAATTATTTGGAGGCTGTTTCTCATCGCAGCGTAATCTAACCCGTCCTGACTAATACGTTACCTTTATAGGATCGTTGTGAGGATTAAATTAGACAACATATTTCAAGTGCCTGACACGTGGTTAGCACCCAGTATGTGTTAGTGATCACCATTCTTGCTCGAACCCTTGGAGTAACGTCTTGACCCCTGGTCTCCCACCCTGCCGTGTTTACTCCAACTGCATGGCCACCAAAGCCATCTCCCTAAAGTGCGAATCTGATCCTTCCACTCCCTTATTTAAAATCCTTCACTGTCTCCTGACTTTGATAAAGCCTAAATTCCCTAGCAGGGCTCAGGACCTTCCATGGCCTGGACCCTGCCTGCCTCTTCAGTCTCATCTCCCACTAATCTCCCAAAGACCCTTTGGGATCCAGCTACATTAAGCAACTATTGTTGCCTGTTCTTGTTATTCTCTTTCTCACATTCATATCACTGCGAATACTGTTCTTTCTGTCTGGAGTACCCTTCCTTCTCTTGCCCATCAGGCAAACTGCTTATCATTTAAGACAGCTCAAAAATAATCTACCCTGATACTCTCAGAAAGAATTAGTTACAGTCCTCTATTGTGCAATAATTATTTGCTTGTCTATTTTCTTTTTTAATTTAAATTTTTAAAAAATGTTTATCTACTTTGAGAACGAGACTATGTGTGCATGTGAGGGTGGGCAGAGAGAGAGAGAAAGAGAATCCCAAGCAGGCTCTGCACTGTCAGTGCAGAGTGCAACTCGGGGATTAATCCCACAAACCATGAGATCATGACCTGAGCCGAAATCAAGCGTCAGATGCTTTACCAGCTGAGGCCCCCAGGTGCCCCTTGCTTCTCCATTTTCATTAGATTGTGGTGCTCAATGGGAAAGACTATGTCCACTTCATCGTTGTAGCCCCAGTGACTAGCACTGTGTCTGGCATGAGCCAAGTGTGTACCTAATGCCTCTTTATTGAAAGAATGAATAGATGAATGTTTATTATATTTATTGAAATTGTTTCCAATACAATTCATTCATTGGGACATACCAAGGTGGGCAAAGTTTCCAATTTTTCTTCTTAGATATGGCAGAATCTAAATAGAGAAAATGTGGGACGCCTGGGTGGCTCAGTCGGTTAAGCGTCCGACTTCGGCTCAGGTCATGATCTCAAAGTGAGTGGGTTCGATCCCCGTATTGGGATCTGTGCTGACAGCTTGGAGCCTGAAGCCTGCTTTGGATTCTGTGTCTCCCCCTCTTTGTTCCTCCCCCGCTGACACTCTGTCTCTCTCTCTCTTTCTCAAAAATAAATAAAGATTAAAAAAATTTTTTTAGGGGCACCTGGGTGGCTCAGTCGGTTAAGTGTCCGACTTCAGCTCAGGTCATGATCTCACGGTTCATGGGTTCGGTCCCCGCGTCGGGCTCTGTGCTGACAGCTCGGAGCCTGGATCCTGCTTCGGATTCTGTGTCTCCCTCTTCTATGCCCCTCGCCTGCTCACACCCTGTCTCCCTGTCTCTCAAAAATAAATAAACATAAAAATTTTTTTTTTAAATAGAGAAAATGTTTCTAAAATAAAAGCAGTGCAAACTAATTTGCAATTCAATATTTTTTATTGTGAAGATTTCACTACTGATCCCCAAATTCAGTAATGTGGTTGCCACATAAGTGGTAGCCTAATATAATAAGTAGAGTTAATAACTGTTGCATAAAATGCTTATTTTTTTTGACATTTTGACTACCTGAGATACTTTATATGACTATATCTATATATTTTAAGTAGGCCCAACATGGGGCTTGAATTCACAACCCTGAGATCAAGAGTTGGAGATTCTACCCACGAGGCCAGCCAGATACCCCAACAATATTTTTTATGTAACGAAAAAAAATGAATCATCAGTGGATAAAACATCTCAGGAATATAGCTCTTATTTGTATTTTCTGGATGTACTTTCTTTTACAGATTGTGGCGTTCATAGCCTTGAATATCTGCAGTGACTTTTCTGGAAGGAATGCTGCCCTTTCTATGGCATATTTGCACTATTCTTTTAATCGCGGCTTTCCTGAAAGCTCTTTGTCTCTCCTGCTGAGAATGGTAGCCTTTTTCTTTCTTTCTTTCTTTTTTTAATGTTTATTTATTTATTTTTGAGAGAGAGAGAGAGAGAGAGAGTGTGTGTGTGTGTGTGTGTGTGAGCGAGAGAGAGCAGGGCAGGGGCAGAAAGAGGGATATGGAGAATCTGAAGCAGCCTCACAATGTCACTGTAGAACCTGACATGGGGCTCAAACCCTTGAACCATGAGATCATGACCTGAGCCAAAGTCAGACGCTTAACCAACTGAGCCACCCAAGTGCCCCAAACAGTAGTCTTTTCCTGTTGAGTTTTCAGAACCTTTTACTTCTACCTCTACCGTAAAGTCCATAACCATTGCGAAAGGTAGAGACTGAGATTTTTCCAACAGAGCTCTCCCTTTGTAAGTCCGTGATTTGATGTCTGTGGACCAAAATAAATTCAAGAACCCTTATGTTGCCCGCTGCTATCAAACTAACATGGTTCTACAAGGTGGACATATCCCATAGCAAGGTGTCTGAATAAGAGAACTCTAAAATCCTAAGAAATATATTTTCAAAGATTTATAAAGATCAGATGGAGCAGAGATTGAGGGGAAAAGGGCATGCAATAATTAACATGAAAAGGAACCTTGAAATCTGGGTATAAACTGACGTGTGTACATCATGTGGAGTAGAGTACAGGGACCCAGAGTAACTTGGAGAAGGTATTCACACACCAAATTCTCTGTGCAGGTTAAGTCTTCAGAAAAAAGAAAACATGGCTAATGAAGAGATAAGTGTAGCTCCCAGTTAAGGAAAGTCGTGACTCAACTTTAAAACTTCTGAGAAAGAACTGTGGCACCACCCACGTGAGCTAGCCCTCAGATCTGCGAGGCAGGGTGACTGCACTTAGCAGAGGGGAGGAAAGAGAAGAACAGAAACCTAGTTCTGGGAAAGGAAAAGGACATCTCCCAAAATATTCTCTCTTCTCATACACCAAGACAAAAATGGCTTCAGCCATAGTTGATGATTTCTAAAAAGGAAATTGAAAATTCCACAAAAGAAAGAGTTTGAGCAATAGCACGGCCATGTCAACATTATTTGGAAGACAAACATGTGAGGTGCTAATCGCACTGACATTTTAGGTTTAAATAGTCTGTGGCATTATCAAGGGGACCTGTCCAGTGTTCAGTATTCTGTGTCTATAAGAAAACATGCTCCCAGCTGAAAATAAGGCTGGAATATAGGCTGTTTTTCAGTTGTGGTGGCTTGTGCACCTCTTTCAAGTCCATAATACCTTTAGCAGAATCTGTCTGGCCACACAGCAAAGAGGGACTGGTACATTAAACATTTCATGATCAATGAACAGAAATGTCCATTTTTATTTTTATGAAGAAACAAACTGAATATATACAAAGGAACAACAAAAGGAACATAGTTCCTGAGGTGAGTTCTTTCTTGGATGGTGTCTCAAACCCTGAATATATGAATTGTTTATTGTTAGCAATGTACTTTAGAGAGAGGCCATATCAGATCACATAACAAAATTAAATCTTAATTAGCAAGGTGTTCCCAATGTTGATTAGTCCAGATTGATATAGTAGTTGTCAGTCTTCCATTCTTTTTTCTTTTTCTTTTTAAAAATTATTATTATTATTATTATTTAGAGAAAGAGAGTGTGAGTGGGGGAGAGGAGCAGAAGTAGAGAGAGAGAATCCCAAGCAGACTCCTCACTCAGCCCAGAGCCCAATGCAGGGCTTGATCCCACAACCCTGGGATCATGACTGAGGTGAAATCAAGAGTCAGTTGCTCAACTGACTGAGCCACCCACATGCCCCTGGTCTTTCATTCTCTAAACTTGTTTCAGGTAATAGAGCAGGGGATATGATTACTACATTATTTCAGATAAAAAATGAACAAAAGTAGAAATGATGGTCTCTGGGGAAGTGTCTGCGGATATTAAGTTAGGATTTCAGAGATTGGAAGTGTTCTCTCCCCGTGATGGGTACTGTTCTAGCAGTTGCTTCTGTGGTAGCTTGAGAAACAAATCAAATATTCATCTGGTCTAGACATCCATTTCTCCAGCTGAGTATTTTTGCGTTTTCAAGTTAAAGCCTGAACAACTTTTTCAATTTTAGAAAGAGTTAAAAGGCCGCCTTCATTTTCAGTAGTAATATTTGAAAATAGCAGTTTTTTCCAACAACAAAGAATTCCCCAATTGTTTCAGAGAATGTCTGAAACACCAAAATCTGGGACCACTGGATTAGTTTGGGATTTAGGAGTCCTCTGTGACAGAGAACTAGGCCGAGTTGAAATTTTGTTTGCACAAAAGACCAGAGATAAAGGAAATCCATCTTCAAAATACACTTGAAAAACATTATGCCTTAAGAGCATGCCAACATAAGGAGTCAGCAGTTTGGTGAGACTGAGGGTTAACAGCTATACAGCATGGTTTCTATGATTGCTTAGTAACGTTCCTGAATTCAGAGTGTATTTTTTCTCTGATTCGTGTGGGTCGAGCAGAGGGCAGTGTAGGGGTAGGGGTAGGGATGAGGAGGGCGGTATGTGGCCGTTAATACCATATTCCAAAAATATTGTTGACTTTACAAACTTTTATGATAATGCATAATTTGTCATAAAACTTAAAATAATCTTAAAGCAGGATGTAAGTTTTTAAAAAAATGTTTATTTATTTTGACAGAGGGGAGAGAGAGCACACAAGCAGGGGAGGGGCAGAGAGAGAGAGAGAGAGAGAGAGAGAGAAAGAGTCTCCCAAGCAGGTTCCGCACTGTGAGCACAGAGCCCAATGCAGGACTCAGTCCCGTGAACCGTGTAATCGTGACCTGAGCCGAAATCGGGAGTTGGGTGCTCAGCTGACTGAGCCCCCCCAGGCGCCCCAAGATGTGAGATTTTTATGTTGATTCAACAGATGTGTTGGTTAAAATGTACATGTTGCATGACAACCATTGGGGTCCCTCCTCTAGACTACTTTTTTGAAGGAATCCAGGGCAGGCCTTTTAAATTGATAGATCCCAATTCGTAATAATTATAATCATTTAAAACCACAACCTCAAGAGAAATGATAAAATTGAAACCTTCCCATCCAACCACTAGTCACTCTCAATTCTTACTGTACAAGGATGTCTGCTCTCTCTTCCAAGTATCCACCTTTGTTAGCAGCAAAAGGGACATAGCCAACCTATCCTGTGGTCCTTTTCTATGGGACAGTAAAGTCTGCCTGCTTTCAAAGTAGTGGCTACTTTACCACCACACACTGTAACCATGATCAGAAGGAAGCGTGGGCAGAATAAGCTCCCAGAACACGTAAACCCTCTTAGGAAGTGCTCTGCTGGTGCATAGACCCTTTTAAGTAGATTGAACAACCCCCGCAACAGCTTATCTGAATCCTCCACTCAAAGCTTACCCTGGACGGTAGGGTCAGATTGAGAGGTCAGTTTTATAAATGCATCTGCAAGAATATCCGCCCCACGCTTTCCCTGAGCCAATAAAGTTGCTCTGGTTAGATCACTAGACTTTGAGCAGGTACCACTGACTTTCTGCTTCAAATACATGCCCCTCAATCCTTTAGATTTCATTGCCATGACTTCACAAAGAGGCCCATTATATTATCAGAAAGCTCTAGATCAGTGGTTCCCAACCTTTTCTTTAATAGAATCTCCTTATTAACATGAGTACATTTTTCCTGGAAAATAAAAGAAAAGAAAGAAAAAAAACTTTCAGACAGAGTTCTAGTAAACTTCCAACCAACTTGGACCAAGATTCAAAACAAATATATGAACTCTAAGCTCAAAGACAAATTTTCCAAAAATCAATAAGTCCTTATCAGACAAGGCTGAGGTACAAAAAGATCTAAATTGTCGCTGTACGTAATTCTAATATGTAAGCTCTTTAATTCAAACTGTATTACTTAAAAAAAAAAAAGGTAACATTTCATCTAGGCTTGCTGTTTCCCTCCCCTCTAATTATGTGCCCAAATAAACAAAATTGTTCATATTCTTGTATATAAAATCACTTTTGCAGTATTATATGCTGTTATTATTCATTATCACATGAATAATATCATAGAGTGTAATATTACCAGATTGAGTGGCTTTAAGTTTTAGTCCAAGGAAGAAAACCTCTTTCACTAGCTAAATATATTGGCAGCCCCTGGCCCCTCCTGGACACAGACACAGGCTGTTTCTCAGCAGGAAACGGTCCCCCAGGTACCATATTGTTGAATACAGATAGTTATTCACTGACTCCAGCATTTTCCTGGTCGACTGCACACTGTTGATAGGCATGCTCAAGCAGTTTGGTGTTGTCATTGCGCTGGCTTCTGACCACAAAGAGCTCTGTCATATCTGTTGAGAGCCATCTCTGGAAGGAGAGGGCCCAAAGTCCATGATCGAAAATAGCAAGCACTCTACCATTTACATGTCCCAATATCATGTGAACCTCAGGGGACCCACATTAAGCAACCAGAACAGCAACTATATTGTTTGAATATGGAAGATCTTTTCATTCTTAGCTGAATGTCCTCATAAAGTCCTTGCATTGACGGCTAACCTTGTTACCACAGAGAATGGGACAGAAGCCAGATTTAGCCTTTGCCTTAAAGAATCCTGGTTTCCAGAGGTCCATCTCTCTTCACTACCATGACTAAGAATAAGAACATCCCTAATTATGTCTGCTGCTACAGTTGTTAGTAAATGTGAATGACCATATTGATACCAGAGTGTCAAAGCCAAGCTTAAAGTAAACAAAGAGAATGTTATCTCTCTCTTTGTTTATCTGACAAAGATAAAAAGTTTAGAATGACGTACTCTTCTGGGGAAAGAGTGGGAAAACAGGCACTCATATACTGTTGGAAGGAATGTAAATATGTACAACTTCCACGGAAGACAACTTGGCAATAGGTGTCAACACTGCACCTACTTTTTTTTTTTTTTTTTTGGCACATACTTTTTAGCCAAGCAATCCCACTTCTAGAAAAGTATCCTGCAGGGGCACCTGGGTGGCTCAGTCGGTTAAGCAACCAACTTCAGCTCAGGTCGTGATCTCCTGGTTCACGAGTTCAAGCCCCACGTTGGGCTCTGCGCTGACAGCTCAGAGCCTGGAGCCTGCTTCGGATTCTGTGTGTCTCTCTCTCTGCCCCTCCCCTGCTTGGGCTCAGTTTCTCTCTCTCTCTCTCTCTCTCTCAAAAATAAATAAAAGCATTAAAAAAAATTTTTTTAAAGAAAGTATCCTGCAGATATCCCCATAGACATGTAAAATGACATGTGTACGAAGGTATTAATCACAGTATTATTTGTAATAGTTTGAAAGCTAAATGTTCATCAACAGGGAACTGGTTAAATAAACGTGGTGCCTCCACCCAGTGGAATGCTCTACAGCCATCAAAAAAGAATGAGACAGCTCTCTATGGGCTAACATGGAAGGCTCTCCAAGAGACATTGCTGAGGGGAGAAAAGCAAGGTGCTGAACAGAATACAATATTATCATCTATGTGAAAAACATATCTGTGAAAAATGTTTATATGACATATTATTATATAAGTATTTACATTATAGTTTTGTATAGACTATCCAGGAAGATATATAAGAGACTAGTATCAGGGATTGCTTCTGGGAGCTCAGTATTTGGATGCCTAAGGTGAGAGGAAAACACTTTTTATCTTTTATTTTTTTGTACCCTTTTAAATTTTGTAGGATTGCTAATTCAGTAAATAAAAAAAAAAAAAAAAACACAATTTGAAAAATCCATGCCACTGTCTTACGAGAGAGTTGGTTCAGCCAGGGAAGAAGAAAGAAGCCTTAAGTGGCTCACTTTTGCTACTTCTTAGCAGCTCTGATGAAAGAGGAGATGGGGAAATTTTCTTTGCTTACCAAACACTTAATATAGTGCTTCTCTGTACCAGGTCCTGTTGTGAGCACTTTACAAATATTTAATTCAATCCTCACAACAACCCTATGAAATAGATGCAGAAAACCAAGCATAGAGAGATTAAGGCCACACAGAAAGCAAGTGTCAGAGATGGGATTTGAACCCTAGCAGTGTGGCTCTATAAAGATGCTCTTGTGTATCGTAATATCATGGTGTGAAAACTAAGTGATGTCATAAATGTGAAAAACGTGGCCTTGATCATCTTTAATATAGTCAACAAAAATAGTCATATCTGAATTAATTCAGAGCCCCGCCCCATAGTGGGTGTAATGTGCAGAGCCCATTCCTTCCCCCATTTTAAGGTGACAGGACTTGAGCCAATTCCCAGCATTCAGCTGGTGTCTATACTATAAAACCTGAGCTTAAAGTCCTATGGTGACGAACTTCACCAAATTACATGTGAAGGAAGAGGAATGGGCAGCTTTGCCAAAATGAGTTGATAAGGCAGAGAGATGTAGTGAACTCAGAAGAAAAAGGAGGAACTCAAATCTTTGTCCCGTTAAATTAGGTCAAATAGAACTTCCAAATCAAGTCATCAAATCAATGCTCCAGTTAAAACAGAGATCAGTCATTATGTTCAAAATACTATTTTAGCATTTATAAATATGAGAAAGATAATAAATATTTACCAGAGACAATTTAGAGTCTTGTCTTATACTTGGTTCACTCAGTAGCTCAGAAACTTATCTCTTGCTTCCTCCAACGGGCTCCTTAACAGTGGCTAGATCGTCTAGTATTTTACACATATACATTATCTCTAATTCTCAAGGAAGTTTTCTGAGGAAGGCATTTGTCGTAGGCAAAAATTTTAAGATGGCCCCCAAAGGTGTCTCACCTTAATCCCTGGCACCTGTCGATAGGATGCGATTCTACTCCGGTGATTATACTAGGTTCTATGGCACAGTTGACCTTAAGAAATGGAGATTATCTGACCGAGCCTGGTCAAAAAACATGAGCTCTGAAAAGCAGATAACCCTCAAACGGCTAAGAATAGAAGTCCCAGACACTCCAAGGGGTGTGAGAAGGACTTGATGTGTAAAGTCCTAGTTTGAAGACAGAAGGGCCACGGGGAAAAGGAATGTGGCAGTCTGAAAGAGCTGAGAGGGACCCCGGGCTAACAACCAGCAAGGAAACAGGGACGCAAGCCTTACCACTAACAGCAAGGAACTGAGCCAAGAACAGGAATGCACTTAGAAGAGGAACCTGACCTCTGGGTGAGAACACAGTCGAAATACCTGATTTCGGCCTGTGAGTCTCTGACCCAGTCACACCATCTGGGACTTCTGACCTGCACAATTGCAGGGAATAAATGGGTGCTGTCCCAATCCTCTAGAGGTGTGCTAATTTGTTACACAGCAGTAGGAAAACCTAATACATCAGAAAAACTAATACATTAATGCCCCCCTTTTACAGGAGGAAACCGAAGCTTAAAGAAGTTTTAAGTAAATTGGTTAAAACTACCTCACGTATGTGGCGAGGGCAGGATGTGATAACTTGGGCCTGACTTGAAGGCCAATTCGCTTTTTTCCCCTCACTGCAGAACCACCTCTGACAACCTACCCAGAAGGGCTGCTAAGGAATGAGTTAACCAACCAGGAGCCGCAGGGGAAAAGGAATAAAGCCCTCTCTGCCTGAGGAAAGGATGAGTCAGATCCTTACTTATTTTTAGAAACCAACATGAAACTTTGAACAATCTCTTGGGTTTCTGCAATAATCTGGACCCAAGGGAGTGGCCCCTACTACCTGCTTGCTTGAGATGTATTGGTGGGTCTCCTGTTTCAGCCACAAGCACTAGGTGACTGATTTCCAAACAACCGAAGCTGAATGGATTGAGACAGATTAACATTCTCACAAGCAAGAAGCAGTTGGGAGAAAAAGCAAATCCTGTGGCGCTTGTTAACATATTGAAACACACATACACAAACGCTTTCAATAAAACCCCTCTCTCCAAGGCCTGGCTTTGTAAATATTAGCTTTATAAAGGCAAGTCCGTTTAAAAAGGAGGACTTTTGAAGAGCAGTTACCATCAGGATCTGGCCCCAGCTCCCTGTGTGACCTTTCCTTCCTCTTTCCAGTTTACGCCACTCCAACCACAAGGCCCCAAGGCATTCTCTTGAATGTGCCACACCCCGCACTGCCTCAGGGCCATTGCGCTTCTGTTCCCCCTGGCCTAAAACATTCTTCCTCTAGTGACTGCCCTTAATTCACTCAGATCCCTGCTCGAATGGCATCTTACTAGAGTGTCTTTACCTGATCATCTTATTTGAAGCAGCTATGTCCCCCAGCTTGTCACTCGTTCCTTCCCCTGCTTTATTTTTCTTTGCTATCATCTGTCTCTCACACTAGAATGTACGCTCTAGGAGGGCAGAGAGACTTTGTTTTATTTGTTGCATTCCCAGTGTCCAGAACAACTCATGGCACGTAGCGGGGGCTCAAATATTTGTTGGATGAATTAATGAATCAGGAACAAAAGCATTGCATTTGTTTAAATAATTTGTCACTCCTGAAGTTTCCCTGCATCCAATTTTTTTTCTCTTTTTTTTATAGCATTTGCTAACCTGTTCAGTGTGGAAAAAATATTTGATTGTATGGTTGTACAAAGACCAGAATAAAAACCTAGAGACAAAGGGGCACCAGGCTGGCTCAGTCAGTACAGCATGTGACTCTTGATGTCAGCCCTACGTTAGGTATAGAGATTACCTAAAAATAAAATCTTTGAATGAATGGATGGATGGATGGATGGATGAATAAAACTAGAAACAGAGTCGTCTGCGCTCACCCGATGGGGAACTCAAACTTACGAACTATGAGTTCATGACCTGAGCTGAAGTCAGATACTTAACCAACTGAGCCACCCAGACGCCCAGGAAATACCAGTTTTAACCCTGCCAATATTAAATGTAAACTGAGTGTGTAACTTAGGGCAAGTCCTTTAACCTCTCTAGGCCTCCACGAAACCAAAATTTCTTTGAGGTCCTTTTAAGGTCACGTCTCAGTCACTGGCAGTGGTGGGGGCTGGGAAAGAGCTGGGTCAACCAGATGTTCTGGTGTTTGCAAGATCTTAATCTCTGTCCCTACAGGGCCTTGGTCCACCTGTTGTTTGGTAGGGGGGAGGCTCGAGAAATTTTGGTTCAGCAAATGTTTTCTGAGCACTTGCCATGAGCTATGTGCTCCAGGAGACCACAGGAGCATTGCAGACAAGGTCCTTGCCCTCTTACATTCTAATGGTAAGAAACATAAATAGATAAATGGAAAATGAATCAAGACTCATGATGAATGCTAGGAAGGAAGTAGAAGAATGCTCTAAGAGAATAGCAGTTAGGAACTATTGAGTTAACTTGGATAGAGGAAGACCTTTCTGGAGTATTTAAGCTGGGCCTTAAAGGATGAGAAAAATGCAGTCACATCTAGGCCAAGGGAAAGGCAAGCACAGCCATCAAGGCCTGAGAATGGGAGGGTTATGATGTTCTATAACCTGACAAAGGACATTGTGCAAAGGGTGTAGTGTTTGCGGGGACAGTGGCTTGAGATGAGGCCGTGAGGCAGACGCCCTTAACGTGACATGAGACCATATACGCCATAGTTAGGGTAACCGATTGTACCTGTTTGCCCAGAACTGAGGAGTTTCCTGGGATGTGGACTTTCAGTGCTTAAATCAGAAAGTCTTAGGCAAGAGAGGATAAGTTGGTCACCTTGGCCACAGTATGGGGTTATACTTTACCCTGTCTGCAGTAAGCAGTCACCGAAAGGAAAACCTAAAAATTTTTAAATTGGGAAATGATATGTCTTGATTTCTGTTTTCAGAAGTCACTCTTGGCTTTTGTGTGGTGAATGCGCTGGAGAGGAACAAGATGGAAAAGGAGGAGGTCAATTAGCCAGTTATCGAAATCCTCCATGTGAGGGGGCATGGTGGGTTGAAGTAGACGGGCAGCATTGAGGCTGGAGAGATGTGGGTGGGTAGAAGACACACTCTGAAGGTAGAACCAACCAGACTTGGGCTTGTAGGTGTTAAAGGAAAAGGAATTAGAGGTGACTCCCGGACTTCTGGTTGTAGTAACCAGGTGACTAGTTTTGCCAACAGAGGGAGATCTAAAAAGGACCGGGTGTGGAAGTTGGGGTATGTAGAGGTCAGTTGGGAGGAAAATGTGACGCCAGAGTGAAGACACTCCGATTGTTATATGTCCAAAGCATTTTGTAAGCAGTAGCTAATTAGTTCTCATAACAGTTGTTCTGAGTTGTTAATTACCTGAACCCCATTTTACAGGCTCTGCAGAAGCACAAGTGTCTGTAATTTGCCTAAGGCTAAAGTAAATTATAGAACTAACAGCAGCACCAATTAATTCCTGGTAGTCCAATGCTCTGCCAATCTTTCAAAGAGTAACTCTTTTGGTTAGGATGAGTACATCAAATGGTATTTTGGAAGACTAAGGCATGGATTTTTGAGGTCAACAGACCTGGAGCCATGTGTTGGTTTCCCCACTTATTACCTGTGTGACATGACCACATACATTAAATAATATCCTCGAGCCTTCAGTTTCCTGTGAAACAGTATTTATCAAGTCAAATATTAAACATGTTCTGACTTTCTGCTGTATCCTCTGTCTAGAAACAATTTTGCCCAGAAAACCAACTGTCATCCTTTTGGAGAGACCATCTCTGAACACTCTATAATGAATTGGCAGTGTCCCCTACCCAAAGACACTCTCCCCTTTAGCCTGGTTCGATTTCTCTTTATAGCACTTATTTCCACCTGAAATATATTATATTATATATTCATTTCCATAAGGTCAACAATTTTGTCTGTCTTGTCCCCTGCTACATTCCCAGAGTCTGGAATGATTCCTGGCACAAGTGAATGTTCACTAATATCTATTGAATGAGTGAATAAATTAAGTGACATCATACATATAAAATAGCACATGATATGGACACATGGTAGGAACGTAAGCAGTTACTATATCAGCATAGGAACTGAGGCAGCACCTGGGTGGCTCCATCAGTTGAGAGTCAGACTTTGGCTCAGGTCATGAACTTGTGGTTTGTGGGTTTAAGCCCCACGTTGAGCTCGCTATTGCCAGCCCGTCAGCACGGAGCCCGCTTCAGATCCTCTGTCTCCCTCTCTCTGCCCCTCCCCTGCTTGCGCTTTCCCCAAAATAAATAAATACTAAAAAAAAAAAAAGAATAGGAATTGAGCAACATACTCACTTTTATATATTCCTTCTCTAAGAAGCTGTTTTAGCAGTGCTTCTTTATGTACTGATATTAAAAACAAGTTGGTATGCCTGTCTGGCTCGGCGGGTAGAGCATGTGACTCATGAGTTTGGGTGGTGAGTTCATAGATCCTACCTGAAAAAAAATTAAAACAAGTCTTCAGCTATTATTGAAAAGGTATTTACTGATTTTATATTTCAGTTGACTCATGAACAGAAAGGCAGTCTTTGCTAGTCTGTGGTGATTCCCATTATCATCTTGTGAATTACAATTATGTGGTCATGAGAACAAACTACTTAATCAAGCTCATGAGAAGTGTGTGTAAGAACAAACAAAACTGAGAGTCCAAAGTATGCCACCACCACTTAGGGATGGAAATCAGACTTTAAATTATTTTTAAAATTTATTTTAGTTTAGTTTCTGGGGAGAAGCAGAGGGAGAGGGAGAGAGAGGGAAAGAGAGAGAATCCCAAGTAGGCTCTACACTGTCAACACAGAGCCCAACACAAGGCTGGATCCCGTGAACCGCGAGACCATGACTTCAGCCAAAACCAAGAGCCAGATCACTCAACCAGTTGAACCACTCAGGCACCCCTGGACATCGGATTTTTAAGCAACTGAGATGAAATTTGAGTTATAGATGTTTTGTTATCTGTCAGACCTCTCAGGAAAGAATGGACAAGCTACAAGTAACGTTTCCTCTATAAAAATACTCAACCTCGGGGCACCTGGGTGGCTCAGTCAGTTAAGCATCCGACTTCGGCTCAGGTCATGATCTCACTGTTCATGAGTTCAAGCCCCACATCCAGCTCTGTGCTGACAGCTCAGAGCCCGGAGCCTGCTTCAGATTCTGTGTCTCCCTCTCTCTCTGCCCCTCCCTGCTTGCTGGCACTCTCTCTCTCTCTTAAAAATAAAAATTAACATTAAAAAAAAAATAACCTCAAAAAAAAAAAAACTGAACCTCTCAGTAGTAATTTTATTGCAAAACATTCATTCTTAATTTCTGTAACCCAGGAATATGGTTCTTACCATTCTTCTTCTTCTTCTTCTTCTTCTTCTTCTTTTTTTTTTTTTTTTGCAAAACATTCATTCTTAATTTCTGTAACCCAGGAATATAGTTCTTACCATTCTTCTTCTTCTTTTTTTTTTTTTTTTTGGTTCTTACCATTCTTATTACTATCTTTCTTTTAACCCCATCTCCTTTAAATATTTGCTCAAATGCCACCCTGTAGGTGAGACCTATTCTGACCCCTCACCCTCCAGCCCCCAAACCTCATGGTCTCACTTACATCTACTCTCTTTTTTGAAACCACAGCACTTGCCACCTTAAAACTGTTATATAATTTCCTTGTTTATGATATTTATTGTTTCTATTCCCTTCGTTAAAATGTAAGGTTCACGAAGGCAGGCATTTTTATCTATTTTGTTCACTTAGGTATCCCTGGGGCCTCGAACATACCCTACCACCTCATTGATGAGTGAGTAAGACTTACTTCCGCTCCAAGGGTTAACCAAACGTCAGGTTGTTGGGGGTCGGGGCAGTCTCTAGTCTCAAGTCACATCGGATGGGTGTCGCAGCATGGCTCCTGCACAGTGCTGGTGTGACGTCCAGGCACAACAGCAGCAAGGCTGTCACTGCCTTGGTTCACTCCAATGTGTGCTTTCTGTCTCTCCCTCCCACTCCCCAGCATCAGTCTCTACTTGGTCCCTAGCCCTCAGCTTGGTTATTTTCCCAGCCATTTCCACTAATTCACTGTCTCTTGCCCCATCTTCCCTTCCCCTAAGAATAGGAGAATAAATGAATGAGCTATCAACCAACTGACCAGTCAACAAGAATTTACTATCTGCTACATATTTAGCACGAGCAGGCATAGAGTCTAGTCTAGCAGTTGAGCCAACAGTGTTGGGATTGGACAGACTTTGGGGGAAACCCTGCCTTTGCCTCCTACTAGCTGGTTGGTCAGCTCCAGTTTCCTCAGCTGTGAAATGAGGAGGATGAGAGTGGGTGCCTCAGAGGCTGCTCTAAGAAATGAATGAAATAATGAGTATGAAATGCTTAGAATATTGTCAGATACAAATGAAGCAGTCATAACTATGAACACTTTTTTTTTCTTTTTTCTTTAATTTATTTTTTTAATTTACATCCGGGTTAGTTAGCATACAATGCAAAATGATTTCAGGAGTAGACTCCTTAATGCCCCTTACCCATTTAGCCCATCCCCCCCCCCCACAACTCCCTCCAGTAACCCTCTGTTTGTTCTCCGTATTTAAGAGTCTCTTCTGTTTTGTCCCCCTCCCTGTTTTTATATTATTTTTGCTTCCTTTCCCTTATGTTCATCTGTTTTGTCTCTTAAAGTCCTCATATGAGTGAAGTCGTATGATATTTGTGTTTCTCCAACTGACTAATTTCGCTTAGCATGATACCATCTAGTTCCATCCACGTAGTTACAAATGGCTATTAACTCTTTTTTTAATAAATAAATATATATTTTTTTAAATTTTTATTTTATAGAGAGAGCATGCATGGGAGAGGGGCAGAGGGAGACAGAGAGAGAGAGAGGGAGAGAGAATCCCAAGCAGGCACCACACTGTCAGTGCAGAGTCCTACACAGGGCTAAAACCCACAAACAGTGAGATCATGGCCTGAGCAGAAATCAAGAGCCAGATGCCTAACCAACTGAGCCACCAGGGTGCCTCAACTATTTTTTAAAAAATTCTGAAGTTTATTCAGAATCCCAAGCAGGCTCTGTCAGCACGAATCCCGATGTGGGGCTCAAATTCATGAACTGCAAGATTATGACCTGAGCTGAAACCAAGAGTTGGATGCTTAACTGACTGAGTCATCCAGGCCAGGTGCCCCAAATATGAATTCTTAAGATTAATTCTGTCTTAGGGCTCTGCGAGGAATAGGCTATATGTCTAAGACTTGATCCTCGTCTCCCTACAACTTCCCAACCCGTGAGTCAATTAGCAAACAATCCAGGGCTGGACATATGACCTAGTACTAATGTGTGTGGGTTAGACTGTGTAAAGATATAAGGATGTTGGAAAAAAAGAAAAAAAAGCCAGTGCCAGAGATACCGATTCGTGGTATGTTTAAGAGGCAGAAAAACAAAGATTATTAGATTTGCGGTATATTAAAAAAAATTTTTATATATAGTATATTTAAAATATATATCCTAGATTGATAATATATTTAAGAGGAAGAAAAATGTATGAATTGCAAGGGTTATTAGCCTATAGAGGCTCAATGTATCGTAGCCGTCAAGAACTTTGGTTCTCTGGAGTCACACAACCTGGTTCAGCTCCCAGCTCTACCCTTACTAGCTGTGTGATGTTGGCCAAGTCATTTAATCTCTCTGTGCCGGTTTCCCCATTTGTAAAATGGGGGTGGTGATAATAGTAACTATGTCCTAAGATTCTCATGAAAATGAGATTAATTAACATACACAAAGTACTGCAAACACTGCCTCCCATTGATGGCAAGTACCCAAGTGTCAGCTACTATCATCCCACATTTCTTTTCTTTTTCTCAAGTCTTTACTAGAGAGGAATAGTTTAAAATGCCAAACGTGGGTTCTTCCATTATTTACTCCAATATTAAGTATGTGTTTCTTTAACTTGAGTTACTTATAATATGTCGGTAGCAAACAAAACAAAAGAAAACACAACCATCCTTAAGAGTAGTCTTGTGGTGCCTGGGTGGCTCAGATGGCTGAGCATGTGACTTTGGCTCAAGTCATGATCTTGCAGTTCGTGGGTCTGAGCCCCGTGTCAGGCTCTATGCTGACAGCTCCGAGCCTGGAGCCTGCGTCAGAATCTCTGTCTCCCTCCCTCTCTCTCTGCCCCTCCCCACTTGCGCTCTGTCTCCCTCTCTCAACAATAAACATTAGCAAAAAAGTCATCTTAATGCAGTGATGCCAAGTCAGGATTCTGTGGTCTGCAGAATTCAGTTCTTAAATTCTGAAAATGAACTAGGCCATATGTGGAGATGGCATGGGCTTAGATTATGTATTAAGTGGGGGGAGCTATGATATTGCCTTATATACCCAAAATATTAAGCTCTGAACCTTTTGCATTTATCGTATAACTCTTCTTCCTTATAGATTCTCAAACTTTTTCACTGGCTTAATTTTTTTTCCACCCAAAGAATTACCATTTAATGCATATATGTGGCACATACCTAAAGCATGGGCCTTATTAGTCTTTTTTCTTGTCTCATATGTTCATCACAATATAAATTTTTTATGCATGTTATCTTAAGTTTACAACATTGTTCCATTGGTCTACTACTCCTGATAAAGGTTTTAGACTCTATTTGAATGAGCATTGCAGAGAAGTAACCAAAATAATTTTTCATATGAGCTGCTACTCAAACGGTATTTAAAGTAGTTCTGTCTCTCTCACTTCAAATAATCAAGTGCATAGAGATGTTGGGTAACATGTATAAAATCTTTCATAGATAAAGATGCAAATGCAAAACACTATTATAGATTCTGGCAGGTCAAAAAAATCTTCCTTTATTTTGAGGTTACTAACAGTTATCTTCTGTTCTGAAAAATAGGTATATAACTTTGCAATAGAGAAAACTTAACCATGTAATCAAGGTTAATATAATCACTAAAAAGGTATATCAGCATCCTCCTTCCCCTGAAGTGATGCACCAGGGACACATCACTTCTGTGATTCTCCTGCCAAAAGGGCAAACGTTAGTCTAATCATGAGTAAACATCAGACAAACTCAACTGTGAGACACTCTATAAAATAATTAGCTGGTATTCATCAATAGTATCAAGGTGATGAAAGAAATGCAAATGCTGGGACACCTGGGTGGCTCAGTTATTTAAGCATCTGACTCTTGATTTCGGCTCAGATCATGATCTCATGGTTGGTGAGATCAAGCCTCACATCTGTACTCTCCTTGCAGAGCCTGCTCAGGACTCTCTCTCTCTCCCTTTCTCTCTGCCCCTGCCTAGCATCCTCTCTCTGTCTCTCTTTCTCTCTCCCTTTCTGTCACGCATGCACACTCTCTCTCTTTCTCAAAATAAATAAATAAACATTAAAAAAAAAAAAGAAAGAAAGAAAGCAAAAGCTGAGCAATTGTTCCCCCAACCATTGCGGGTTGGAGGAAACCAAAGAGACAGCAACTAAGTGCAATTGATGTAAGAGCCCATGTTGGGTCCTGTGTTTAGTGGGAAACTAATGAAATTCAAATAAGGTTTACAGTTTAGTTCATAGACTTGTATCTATGTTAACTTTCTGGCTTTAACAATTGTACTATAGACGTGAAAGATGACGTCATGGGAAGCTGGGTGAAGGGTAGCCATGAACTCTCTGTACCAGTTTTGCTACCTTTCTCTAAGTCTTCAATTCTTTAAAAACGAAAAGTTAGACAAACAAAAGAACTGTGTCTGACTTTAAAACCCAGACTCTTAACCACTAGAATGTACTTAGAATTCTAGCTCCAAGCTGTATAGGGATAGTTTGATATTTGGCTTCTGGAGCTCCATTGCAAGACACCTGCCTGGTCTCTCAGAGGCTGGTCCTGTGTTGAGGTTACCAGGGAATAAATAAATAGGAAAAAGAATAAATCATATTTCAGCTTCAATTAACCTATGCACAAATTTTCAATCCCAGAACAATTAGAAAACATGTCAACATCCAGATAATAGCCAGTACTTATATGGCACTTAGTATGTATCAGGCTCTTCTCTAAGCATGTTGCAAATTTTAATATGTTTAATCCTCATACCAACCCTAGGACGTTAGGTAGTATTACTTGTCCCTAGACTACAGATGATGAGATTGAGACAGATTTTAAGCGACTTGCCCAAGGTTACAAATCTAATAAATGGGAAAGCCAGAATTCAAACCCAAGCTTCCTAGCTCTAGAGTCCGTGTACTTACCCAAGATTCCACACTGCCCTCCGTGTAGATTTTGTGCTATTGGAAGTTTAATTTTGAATTACCTGTGATTTGAGGAGCACCAATGTCCGTCAGTGTTTAGGGGCTTGAGGCCTGGACTTTTAGGCCCTAAACCATGTCCAATCACGGCAGCTCAAACCCAGTGTCCTGGGTCGGCAGAGAGGGCACCGAGGTCTCAGGCAGTCTAGCAGTCTCTGGCTCATCTAGCTTTGCTCCAGAAACCTGAAGAGAAAGAATTCTCTACCCAGACCCAGGGCTCAGTTCTCCATTTTAGCAGTGGGTTTCATTTTGTCTACACAAAAACATAGTCAAATTTATGCTGCACAATGAATGAGTGTGCCAAGCAAGAATTCCATCTATCTCTGATATTATCAGAACTGAGCACGTAAACCAACAGGTTCCTAAAACAATTGGTGGATCCATGCAACTAGAACAACAGAAAACATGCTAATTAGCATGGTTGGGCCAGAGAGGGTGGAAGAAAGCTAAATTTCTGTTCATAAAGTCTGATTCATTTAGAAAAAGACAAAGTCACATGCCACCAGATTGGGATTTGTGTTCCCTGTGCCGAGGAGAAGTACAGAGCCTTCATACTCTCAGAGGTGACTAAGCCATTATTTCACTGGGAACACCCAGAGCTGTGGCTTTGCACAGCCCCCTCACTGTAATTAGCTCTTGCGAATGGGATGAAGAATCGAACACGAGGCGGTGTGCCAAGCACTCAGAATTGCTTATTCTCTTTTCTTTAAGGAAACAGAGAAGAGGGCCATGTCTAATAGCCTGTTTCTTCACGGGCCCCTGTGCTCCGTGCAATGAGAAGGTAGTTATGCACTCTTCTGTTTGAGAGCGATGGGAGGGTCCTTCCAGGAGACCTGGACGGCACATGCTCGTTTGAGCCGGCGTTGGCGGGGGGAATGTTTAAAATCCAGTTTTGGGGCACGTTGAAGGCTGATTTGTAGTGTTTGCCGATTTCTATAGTGTAAATACTTCTACGTTGGCCGATTTCAAGCTACTAATCTGACATCATCGAATGAGGAGTTGGGAAGAGATGTGTATAGCGCCCCACTGTGTATTCTTTCCACCATCCAAGTGCAATTGATGTAAATAGCCTTAAAAAGAGATGATAGTAAAATGTAATGAAATAATTAGGAAGTAGTAAATTTTGAGAATTTACTTCATTTTATTTATTTTGAAAGTTTTTTTAAAAAATGCTTATTTTTTGAGAGAGAGAGAGAGAGAGAGAGCGCGAGAGAGCACGTGTGTGCAAGAGTGGGGGAGGGGCAGAGAGAGAAGGAAACAGAGGATCCGAAGCAGACTCTGTGCTGACAGCAGCGAGCCTGATGCAGGGCTCAAACCCACGAAGCATGAGATCATGACCTGAGCCTAAGTCCGATGCTCAACCGACTGAGTCACCCAAGTACTTGTTACTTCATTTTAAATGTAGTTTATTTCATTTAAGTTTGTATCATTTAATTGTAATAATGGCTGTATTTAGCAACTGGCTTACCCTCTGTGACAGCCAGGGCAAGGTGGCCCCAGCACCACTTTGAGCCCTGCGGCAGGGCCGCTGTGGGGCGCAGAGGAGCTCCAATAGATCTGTCACTGGCCCATTCTCATCCAGGGGCTGCTATTTCTCATTCGGGGAGAATAGTCATTCTAGCCCGCCTTGCCTCGCTTTAGTCAGTGACAAAAGAGAGAGAGAAGATTACCTCCGCTCTTGGTTACAGTGTCCATAGGTTATCTAATCCAAGCATCTGATTTTACAAAGGAGGAAGGTAGGTCTCAGAAGAGCCACATAATAGTAATAATAATAGCTGGTGCTGACTAAACTCTCACCGTCTGCCAGCTGCTGTGCGAGATACACTACAGGGCACGTCGTCTGAACCTCACAAAAATCATAGAAAAGTGCCCCCGTGGCACCATTGGCATCATCGTTCACCAAAAAGCAGCTTCTTCCTTTTGACTTGGTGTTTGCATCACACAAGCTGCCTTCCATTTGTTTTTGAGACTTAAAGACTTCTTGAAGTCTTATGGCTTTATCATTTTTATATACCCGCCGTACCTTGCACAGAGCCTTCCGTACAATATGTGCACAATGCGTGTTTATTGAATTTCAACATTGAGAGATTTAGGCTCCAGACCCAAATATGCTGCTTGAAGTCTTGGAAAACACTGCCTCCGTATTCCCTGTCACTGCCAAAAAAACAAGGCTTTTAGAATGTTGGTATTAAAATATACATATTATGAAGTTTAGCATTTTAACCATTTTTAGACGTACACTTCAATGATATTAAGTACATCCATAATGCTGTATAACTTGCACCGTTATCCATTTTAGAAGTATTTAAAAAAGACATCCACCATAGTTTTTACTTTTTTCTTTGTTTATTGAACAAGTAACATATGCATATGACAAAAGAGCTAGCTGGCCTGGGTTTAAATCCCAGCTTTACCACTGACTAGCAGTGTGTGTGACCTTGGGCAAATAATTTAACCTCTCTGTGTCTCTATGAAATAGAGATACTAATAGTACCTACCTCCCGGCGTTATTATAAGGACTCACGAATTCATACATTTAAAGGGCTTAGAATCGACTGACTCCTAAGAATAATTCTCTGGCATTATTATCCTCCCAAAGACCTTAGTGCGTATGTGAGCGACGTACAAGTGTGTATGTGTCAAAAGTCAGTGTGGGAGCACTGAAGGGTGAAGGGTGGGGCGAGTCAGCATTTTCCACCAGGAGAGCATTGTAGGGAAGGTAGGAGATTCGTGTACTGCCTGTGGGGCTGAGCAGCTTCCAAGCCTTCAGACTTTACCTCTCTGGGCTTTTGTTTCCTCACCTGTGAAATGAGAACATTTTACCAGATGAGTTCTAAGGTCCCTCGCATGTTTAGCATTCTGTATCTGTCTCTAAAAGTTTTGCATAGTGCCAGCACTCTCTCAGGGAGCTGAAGAAGTAGTTAATAGATGGGGAAAAGAGTTCCTCAGACAGGCATTGATAGCTCAGTGGGACCAAGACTCCCGGGTCAACTGTGCCACCTGCTTGAGTCATCTGGTTTCCCACATCCTCTTTTAAAGGAGCTCTGCGCTGTCCCTCCACACTAAGGTTAAATTTCAAGCTACCTTGGTCCCTTTTTAAAAGGCCCGAGGGATTCTTTGTTGGCCTTGATGACTCATAGGGACGGTTCGCCACCTATTATATTCTGACTACGATCCAGAATTACTGCACTGGTAGAGTATTGAGTCTTTTGCTTGTTTTTTTTAAAAGGTAAAATTTACCAGCTGGTAATCTGTGGTTACTTTCTGGAATGCTTGGCCAGATGGCACTTTCAGTGATAAAACTGTGTCGCACAAAGAGGTTTCGCTGCGTTCTAGATGTCCTCTGCACTGTTTCTCAGATATCAACATTCTGCTCAGTTTCTGAACCCAGAAACTTACACATTCAATAAGGAAGACTGACAAGGGAGGCTTCCAGGGTCTGATTAGCCTGGAGTCATCATTTAGACCCTTTTCGACTAGACAGTCAAATAAGATTATACAGATTTCTATTTGTATACTTACTTTGGGAACATGTAAAAACTCACCATTACTGCTGTTTTTACTATTGCCTTATTACCATTATTATTGTATTGACAATGAATGTTATAGAGGAATGTGTATATTGTCATTTGCAAAGTTTATTTATTTATTTATTTTTAATATTGATTTATTTTGGAGAGAGAGCAGATGGGGAAGGGGTAGAGAGAGGGGCACAGAGAATCCGAAGCGGGCTCTGAGCCGACAGGCTGACAGCAGTGAGTCCGATGTGGGGCTTGAACATAGGAACCACAAGATCAAGACCTGAGCCAAAGTCAGAGGCTCAACTGACTGAGCCACCCAGGGGTCCCAAAGTGTATTTAAACTATTACCTTATTTTGTCTGTATTATTATCATTTGGGGAGGTTTGGGAGGGTAGATAAGAGAATAAGCTTCGGAGTTTTACCAAATTGGGTTTGAATCCCAGCTCTGCTCTTAGATTTCATTAGACTCCATCTCTGTATCTATATATAAACCAGGGAGAGCCATACCCAATTTATATGGTATAAAGTTGGTGGATTCGGCGACATAATACAAAGAGCCCAGCTCAGTGCCTGGCACCTAAAGTACCCGATAAGTGGTAGCTGTTCCTACTGTTGTTTAAAGTAGTCCTTTTTTTCTGCACAAGGAAATTGAGGCTCAGGAAGATAAAGCTCTGTTTTAATCGTAGGTCTTCTAGATTCAAAACCCATCTGTGTGCTCTCCACAGTGTGACATTGCCACTCAAAACTCTCCTCTTATGCTAAAAGTGCCTATAGCTTAGTTATTCAACTTGTTGGAAAGATATTTGTTGGGTTTTTCCTTGTTTTGTTTTTTTTCCTTTTTTTCTGACTACCATTTGATAGTTCCCCTCCCCCGCCACTCTTTCTCTTTCATTTCATAGAACCCAAATAAGGAATTGGAAATGAAGAGCAAATAGAAACAGTCCTTGGGTTGGTTTCTGACTCATCGTCTTCTACACAAACAGCTCCCAATTACATTCAATGGCCTACCTCTTTGAAGCCTCTGAATGTTCCCTTAGATCTTTGGAGCTGGAAGTTCTCTACTGTGTCATTTAGTACAGCTCCTCCGTGAACGCCGAGAGGCAAGTACCCAGGAAAAGTCACTGCGGGAATTTCAAACTGGTGAAGGAGCCACAACTAGAACCCACATGTCCAGGATTCCAATCCAGGTTTCTTCCTTCTTCTTCTTTTTTTTTTTTCTTAACATTTATTTACTTTTCAGAGAGAGAGACAGAGAGAGACAGAGAGAGACAGAGACAGAGACAGAGTACGAGTGGGGAGGGGCAGAAAGAGAGGGAGACACAGACTCTGAAGCAGGCTCCAGGCTCTGAACTGACAGCGCAGAGCCCCACGCGGGACTCGAACTCACAAACCGCGAGATCACGACCTGAGCTGAAGTCGGAAGCTTAACCGACTGAGCTACCCAGGCGCCTTTCTTCTTTCTTCATTTTGCTCTTCAAGGAGAGTTCTCTCTCCTCTAACCTTTTACTCAACTAATGTATGTTATTTGCATAATCCCATATGATAGACTCCAGGATCATTTTAAAAATCAGCAGGTTACACAATTGTGACACTTGAGACATCACAGTCATAAGACTAACTAGGTTTCTTTGGAAATCATGCTGTCAAGATGAGAGTCTCCTCCCAAAGGTTTTGTTCTGGTCTTAGGGTGTGTGTAACAAGAGGCTTTCTCGTGACAAACCTAAGCCTTCCTGCTTGGGGCTGAATTGAAAGTAGGACAGCACTTGCCAATCCTGTGGTGTTTCTGTCTCCCTATGGTCCTGACCAATGTTAGGAAGCGTGAAAATTAATCCTCTACTTGTAGCCTGCCTCCTTCCCTCCCTCCCTCCCACTCTCCTTCCCTCCTCCTTTCCCTCCCACCCTCCCTCCCTCTCTCCCTCCCTCTTTCCCTTCCTTCTTCCTTCCTTCCTTCCTTTCTTTTTAAGCCAAGCACACTGCTAAACCCAAATTTGGAGGGTTTCCAGAAGTTAGGCCTCTTTAAACTCGATCCTCTAAAATATCCTTTCCCTTCTTTCTCCCACAGTCATAGTGCCTACCTCGCAATGCACCCAGAGGCAGTGAATTTACACATTCACGAACGAGGCAAAAATGATATGTGCACACAATTTTGAGTTATGGTTTCTGACAATTTTGACCACAATGACCTAAACCAAACAGCAATGGTCATCAGGTTTTGAACTGGATAGAAATTATTATTTTTCATTATTTTTTTTTAACATTTATTCATTTTTGAGAGACACAGAGGGAGAGAGAGACAGAGCACAAGCGGGGGAGGGGCAGATAGAGAGGGAGACACAGAATCCGAAGCAGGCTCCAGGCTCTGAGCCATTAGCATGGACCCCAACACAGGGCTCGAACCCAAGAATGGGGAGATCATGACCTGAGCTGAAGTCCATTTAATCCACTGAGCCACTGGGGGGCCCCTGGGTAGGAATTATTTTAAACACTTCTTGGCGTTTAAACCTAGATTTCATTCCTTACAATTTGTGAGACCTTGAGCAAGTCACTTAACTTCTCTGAGCTTCTCTTTGTCCATCTGCAGACTGGCAACAGTAATAGCTCAAAGCTATGGAGCTCAAGTTTGTAATAATCATCATCATAATATAATAACAGGTCAAATGTCTCTGATGTGAAAAATAAATATGTGCTACCTGCCTGGCACATGACAACCCTTAAGCACTGCTGACACCCCTTCCTTCCTTGCTTACTGAGTCCTCTACAGCCCTTTGCTCATTATTGCCCCCTTCTCCTCCTCTTCAAATCCTCCTTGGTTCTTTCCTGATTTCCACATACAACATGGTGGATGGATTCATTTTCCTGTGCCAACTCCCATTTCTTACACTTCAGGATGCTTAGTTCATTTCCATTTCTGCTCAGCAGGGAAGACCAACTTTCCTTCTCGTGGCTCTGGAATTTGTGTTTCTGTTTGTTTGTTTGAAGTCTAACATCATGGGGGATCAGCCTGCGCCTTCTATCCCTGCTAGGCCTGGTTCTTCGGAGGGGTCAGGTCTTCCTTGGCAGTGAGATTTTAAAATAACACTGCTGGCCAAGCATAGAAAATCAGCTGAAACCAGCCTTCCCCAAAGACCGGCTATCTGCTCATCCAACAGTTTGGGATTCCTCTCTGGGATCATATCTCCTTTTGGGAGCCCCCAGCTTACTGCAGGGCTGGCTTTTACCCTGTGATAAAAACTACAAAGATAGCAGCTTTCTTAGGGACTGATGGCATCTTTGAGTTGCCCCGGGCTTATCTGCAGCAATTTTTATGTGGCCATCACACCAGCCTTCAGGCCCCTCAGTCACTGGTTTTTCACACCCTTGGAATTTGCTCCATAGGTTCCTAATGCCCTGGGCAAGTCTGCCTGGAGACTCGCCCAGCAGGGACAGGGAGCCCCTTCTTTGCAATAAGATCATAACCAGAGTAAGTACCTGGGAGGGTTAAGGAAAGGTTTCCTAACCTCTTCTCAAGGCAATTATTCCCCTTTACCCAGGAGTGCTGGGTCAGGAACATGGCTTCCAACTTCTTGCTGTGTACACAAGGATTATAGCCAGGAACCCACAGCACATGGGTCATGTATTCATTCATCAGATATTTGTTGGGCATCTTCTCTGGATAAATCACTCTGCTAGGGCCTGAGTTGACTAAGAAGGAAGTGTGGTTCCTGGTGAGCAAAGTCAAATATGCCTACACAGAATTACAAGGCCGCATGATGCAAATCATAAGAGACGTCTGTGTAAAGGACCAAGGATCTCAGGGGAAGGAGGCCCTCACCCTGTAGGTGGTGGAAAGTGGTGGAAGGAGATGGCATCACAGAGAAGGTGACTGTCCAGCAGAACCTTGAAGAGCGAGGAGCTCAACCAACTGCAGACATGTGGCTTAAGGGCCGAGATGGGGAGAGACTGAAGACACTGTTTTGTATCCATCCTTTCAGAGGTAGGCCTGCAGACAAGGACTTGAATACAATAGCTAATCTGGGAGATGATTCCAGGAAACAGCAATAGGGGAATGGGGAATGCAACAAGGGATAGAAGGGAGGTGTGTTATCAGGACAGTTGCCATTGTGGAGAGCTAGAGCTCAATCCCTTTTGGGCAGCTCTGGAATTCAGTGTAGTATAAAGCAGAGTTATCACAACAGAAGGCAAAGAAGCTGAGGGGTGACTGGGTGGCTCAGTCGGTTAAGCGTCTGACTCTTGATTTCAGCTCAGGTCATGATCTCACAGTTCATGAGTTTCAGCCCCACGTTGGGCTCTGTGCTGAGAACTTGGAGCCTGCTTGGAATTTTCTATCTCCCCCTCTCTCTGCCCCTCCCCCCACTCACACACACACTCTCTTTCTCAAAAATATATAAATAAACTTAAAAAAAAAAAAAAGGAAGGCAAAGAAACTGAGATGGAGGGAACGGTTTCCAGGAACAGGTCCTGCTTGCCCTGTCTAGGGTGTTCCCACAATCGAGGAAAAGCTACAGAATGAGAGATGCTGGTATTTGCAGCAACTTTTTATCGACAGGTAAATATGGCCTGATGTGGGTGAGGTCCCCATAGCGTCTGCCATAGGAGACCAAAGGCATATGGAAAGAGCATCATGTGTTATAGACCATTCAGTGAAGAGATAAAACTGAAAAGGAAAGTGGGAGTCAAATTGTATACCTTGCTGGGGGGGGGGGGTGGATCTTTTTCTTTTTTTTAATTTTTTAAATGTTTATTTATTTTTGAGAGACAAAGAACATGAGCATGGGAGGGGCAGAAAGAGAGGGAGACACAGACTCTGAAGCAGGCTCCAGGCTCCGAACTGACAGCATGGAGCCCGATGGGGGGCTCGAACTCACGAACCGTGAGATCAGGACCTGAGTCCAAGTCGGACGCTTAACCGACTGAGCCACCCAGGCGCCCCTGGATCTTTCTTTAATAGGGGATGGGAGTCACTGAGGGATCTGGGCAGCAGAAGCTCTGACAGATGAGCCACGTGCCCCGTCAGCAGGACAGGTTGGGTATGAGAAGAGTCACACAGACACAGCCCTGCCAGCACATAGGCGGATGAGTCTGCAGCACTTACAGGGATATGAATAAATTGTTCCCTTTTCTGTGTTCCCAGGCAAAGCAGGGTCCTTATGCTATTGTAATGACTAGCTGTATACGTCTATGCTTACACAACCAGACCCTCGGCCTATGGGTTGTGATTTCATTACTATCTTGTGCCCAACAGCGAGTGCAGGTCTATATGGCAAAGACTCAAAGTATTTGATTGATGGACGACCAGGTTGCTTTATATTCATAGCTCTACCAGAGCCATTCACTGTGCTTGTAGCAGGATTGTCTTGGGTCCCAAAGGCGCCAGATTATCTCTTGCATGCATTCAGGAAGTAGATCGGAAAGGCGGTGCTAACGTGGTATTCTGGAGTATTTTGGAACTCCTTCCCTATAAATCCAGAGCTGGTCACAGAAGACGCTTCCTTCTAATCTTTGCTGCTCCATCAAGGCCTTGGTGGAACTTTGTCTAATTGTCACTTCCATGGAAGACATTTTGCCACAGTCCCAGTATCATCACAGGAGGCTGGACTTTCCCTCTGACTTTGGCCAACTAAGTGGTGTAGGCCCTGCTTTCTGCCTACATCTGACAGCAGTGGCTTCTGGTTGCCAACCAGAGAAAGAGGCTATCATTGTCATTCAACAGGAGGATAGTTTTCTGAAGTGGCTGTGTGACCTTTTCAGAAAATCCCCACGGAAAAGGGAAGTATCCTAATGGTAAACAAGAGGAAAACAGAAAGAATTCAGTAGCCAAAATCATTTCGGGAATGGCACTCTGCACCCAGTGATTCTGACCCAGATCTTAAGGTAGAGGAGAATTAATAGGATCCCACCATCACAGAATTCACAAAGAACCTCTAGAGGTCACATTCAGTCCATCCCCTTGCTGTAAGTATGACCAAAATACATTCATTAAAGGGCTGTACTTCAAACATTTTAGGAAAGAAAATTCTGTATCTTTTTCCACTAAGGATCCCAAAAATATTTTATGGGTAATAAGCCCTTCGAACAAGTAATAGAACCTATGACCTGAAAACTCATTTCATAGCTGAGGAAACTGAAGCAGAGCCAGTACTAAAACATTGTCCCTTGATTCCCGGTTTGGAAACTTCCTTCAATCCCTCATCAAGTATTCCTTGAGTGCCTACTGTGAGGACCTCTACTCAGAGCTGGAAAACACAGCTCAACAAGATAGTTTCTACATCCCAAGGAGGGGATTGCCAATCTAATAAGAACAGAAATATTTGCATTTAATTAACCATAACTAAATGTCACAAATGTTAAAATAAAGACACGTTCAAATGCATCTTGAAGTCTTACCAGGGGTCTTTTTTTGTTTAAAAAAAAGTGGGTGCTAATATTTATAACAAATTGCTCAAGTTTCTACTTTCCAAACCTTGTGTCCATTAAGAAACATATTCACCTAAGTGAATTAGGTGATTCATTAATGACAATTGTGTAAATCCCTGAATTTTATTGTAAAAACAGAACACATATGTTCCCACCTCAAATTTGCCGTGTCATGCTGTTATTTTTCCAAAGAGTTCAAAGGAGCTGAGCTGAGGTCCATTTACATTTCTACTACCTACAATCTTGGAAATATGGCCACTGTGTTAAAGAGAATGGAATCAGGGGCGCCTGGGTGGCTCAGATGGATAAGACACTGACTCTCCATTTCGGCTCAGGTCATGATTTCACGGTTCGTGAGTTTGAGTCCTGCATCAGGCTCTGCACTGACAGCACGGAACCTACTTGGGATTCTCTCTCTCCTTCTTTCTCTGCCCCTCCCCTGCTCACATTCTCTCTCTCTCAAAATAAATAAACTTAAAAAAAAAAACCTATAATAAAAATAAATAAATAAATAAATAAATAAATAAAAAATATATATAAATGGAATCAGCTGCTAAAAAAAAATCTTACTACTTGTCCAGATTTGTTGTAAAAAAACCACAATGAAATACTTAATATGAATGGAGGAATAATATGGGTCACTATCTCATGGGCTGGTTGTCATTGCCAAAGTAATGGGTTGAGGTTAGAATGTGATTTCATCTGAGCAATACTGTGTCAATTAGGCCCCGAAAGAAAGATATTGGTAGACTGTATTGGTACTTACCATTCTAGAAAGAAAAAGTTTACTTGTCTTACCAAAGTTAAGAAAGGAGATATTGCCAAGAAGAGAGCTTTCTGAATAGTAAACCATAAGAGAGAAAATGCTGCTAGGGACAGACAGGTACGTGTATGAATTTCACTAACTCCACCATTGGTATTTTATATGACTCTTCATTCAAGAATTGAACTTGAAGGTGTGGGTTAGTGATGCATCGTAGTAAACATCCACTTAGGTTCTGAAATTAAATCTCCTTCCACTCCCCTATTAATGCAGTCAGTAATGACCTGGTTTCAACGTCTGCCCCGTAGCTGGATTCTGTGGAGCATCTGTTCTAGTCAATTTGTGAGATGGCCCACTCTCCTACCTGCAGATCTCCGACTCTCCCCACAAATCCCTATTTTGATTGATGGCAACATGAAGCTAGAAACCTTGGAAGTTGTTGCTTCCTGTCTCCCTCTCACTGCCATCCACTCCCTTCTTCCTCACCACATTTAATAGGTCATCAGATTCTTTCAATTCTATTTACTCAACATATCAGCAGGGTCAATGGCAGTCAAAACACTCTGGCTGTTTTAAGCAGAAAGGGATTTAATATATGCAATTAAGTGCTTACACAATTGTTGGAAGAGTAGGCACTCAGCTGGACCTTGAGGAAGGACTTCCACAGGAACACTGCAGAACTGACCTGCCAGGGAAGCTACTGCATGTGCCACAATCAGGAAGGTGGGGAATCAGAAGACCACCACGGGCACTGAGTTCAGGGACACACCAATTTTGTTGCAATGTGGGATCAGAAAGCTACCACTGCCATGTTTGCAACAGAGCCATGCTATGTCTGCTAGTTCCACACCAGCAAAAATAGTGCCTGTACCCTGTGCTGTGTGCTCTAGCTACAAAGCTAGAACAGCACCCTGGGATGTTGCCACAAGAACACTTCACATGTTTATGACTGTGCTTGCTATGAATTGTCCTCTTTGTCACTTTCACCTTTCAAATCTTGCACAAATGGATCTGTTTGTCAGACCTCACATTCCATTTGGAACTTTAACTGCAAAGGAGTCTGGGAAATACAACTTTAGTTTCCTAGCCTCTCAGTACAGGAAGGCATATACTGGAAAGAGAGTGAAATGAGATAATCCACCATATACACCACATCCAATATCTCTTGAACAACCATTGCCCTATGGACCTTGTCATCTCCTACCTGAACTATTGCAATTTTCTCATTACTAGTCTCTCTGTTTTCAAGTTGTCCCCCCTTCAATCCATCCTCTGTGGACATGGTGATCATGTCCATTTCCTGCTCAAAATCTTGTCACTCATAATAAAGGCCATTTTCCTGTTGAGTCTCTCTCTCTCTTTTTTTTTTTTAAAGATTTGCTTTTTTAAGTAATCTTTGCATTCAAATGGGACTTGAGCTCACAACCTTGAGATCAAGAGTCCCAGGCTCCACTGACTGAGCCAGCCAGGTGCCCCTCCTTTCCTTTCAAGTCTCTTAGCCATCTGGCCCCAACCCTCCTTGCCAGCTGTAACTCCTGCCACCTCACTGCACCTCCAGGCTTCCGTCACACCAGATGCTAAATGTTTTCACCACCCCTCCCCCGTCTTACCGTTGTTCATGAAGTTCCCCTTCATTTTCTTATTTTTAATTCAAATGTTACCATGTCTAGGAGGTTGCCCTTACTCTCCTCCTCCACACACAGAAATAATGGGTTCTTCCTGGTATTTTGCATACACCTGTATTGCCCTCCTCCCTTTGTATTTCATATAGTTATATACATATCTCTCTTTCCAGTGCAAGGGAGTGGACCATGTTTTTATTCATCTATGTGTCTCAGGTGCATGACTCTTGGTAGATGCTCAGTAAATACTAGTTGAACAAGTCTAAGTGAGACTGCCACTAACTCCCTGGGCTCACACATGGTAAGGCCATCAGCTGGTGCCCTTACCTGTTGCTATGAAATATTAGTTCCTTGAAGATAAGGACCATATCTCATTTATTATTCTATATTTAGCTGGACACACAGAACCTGACACATAGTAGATACTTGATAAATATTTGTTAGATAAAACAATGGATGGATGGTTGGACGAATAATTGTAACAGAATACTGATATGGGGCTGTTTCCAGCACCCCATTTGCAGTAACATGTGGAATCTTCCAAACACTTCTAATGAGGTGAGCACTGATGAGGGGTATTAAGCCTCTGAACAGTCAAGTTGTTTGCCCACAGTCACAAAGTAAGTGGCAGAAACAGGATTCAGACTCAGACATCAGGTTCCAGACCGTGTTCTTTTATTTATTTATTTATTTATTTATTTATTTATTTAGCACAAGAGCAGAAGAGGGTCAGAGAAAGAGGGAGAAAGAGAATCCCCAGCAGTCTCCACACTGTCAGCACAGAGCCTGACGTGGGACTTGATCTCACAAACTGTGAGATCATAACCTGAGCCAAAATCAAGAGTCGGACACTTAATTGATTGAGCCACACAGGCACCCTCAGACTGTGTTCTTTTTTTTTTTTTTAATTTTGCCTGACACGGGGCTCGACCTCAAGAAGCCATGAGATCATGACCTGAGTTGAAGTCAGATGCTTCCCTGACTGAACCACCCAGGCACACTCCCAGACTGTGTTCTTAATTACATGCTTATACTGGTGATGGGTGGATGAATGGATGGATATATAGGGGTATTCCAAGCAGAGAAACAATAGAAACAGAGGGAAGAATATTCATTTTATTTTTATGTGGCTTTTATGGTCAGTAAATTTAGCCACACCTGCAATTAATTCTGTCCCATAAAATACTCATCCCCTACAGTATATGTCAAATTAAAACTTTATATATATATGTATATACATGTATATATATGTGCATATATATAATTATAGTTATATATAGTGCATATATAACTACATATATATATATACACATTTATTTTTTTAAGTAGGCTTCATGCCCAATGTGGGGCTTGAACTCACAATCCTGACATCAAGAATTGCACGCTCTACCAACTAAGGCAGCCAGGCGTCCCTAATCATGTTTTTGAAAACTTCCTTGCATCCACTCTCTAATATGACCCTAAATCTCAGATTCTAGATGAGGTAAACCCTACCTCTTTTGACATACATCGACTTCTAAATATTGATGATAACCTTCAAATGTATATTCACATTTACCCATTCATTCAAGGAACGCTTCTTGAGCGCCTACCTTGTGCCAGGCACTGTCTTTAGGCTGGGACTACCACTACCAGAATGCACGCACATAGAATATGATCATCATAGACATATATAGAATCTTTTGCGAGGCCATAGAATGTAATGGTGAGAGTCACGGGCTCTGCCGCTGTCTTGGATTGGGATTTCAGCAGGATCTCATACCTGTTTTGTGGGTTGGTCTCTTCATCTTTCATCTACGAAGTGGGCCTAACAACCGTCTTTATGTCATGGATTTCTTGCGAGGATTAAATAGTTAATACATGGAAAGTGCTGGCAAATACGCTTGTAAGCACTTACTAACTGTTAGTAATTTTATGTTGACAATCTTTTCTGCTAAGTTATTGCTGAATGACTGAGCTTCTTGTGGGAGGCTGTTTCCCATGATAAAATAAAAAGAAGTCTAAAGGTCTCTGGTGGGGAATACGTCTTAAAGGGATATAAAGGAATTAACAGCATCTGTTGCCATAACAAAATCATGTCTTGGTCTCGAGTGGGCCTTTAAGGGCCTATAATTTACATCAGTGTTCCTTCCATCACAGCGGGCAGGTGGGGGTGGGGAAAACCTTCCGTCTAAGCAGGCGGCTCTGCTCTGGCAGAGCTATTTGTGCAGGAAGGACGAAGGTCAAGGGGCTCCTTGTATTGAAGGTCTTTCTCAAAATGAAGGATTTGGCTTCCAAGATTAATGTGTGGAGTGAACCCCTGCTATACTTAATTCCCTTTTTTGTGAACTCAGTACATTTTTAAAATTCAGTTAGGGGCCCTCCCGTAGTGTGGCATGGAAACCACGAAGCCAGATGCTCTTCTGACCGAGTTCTCAGTGGCCCTCTCTCATCCTTTGACCTACAAGCTGACGACTGTGCTCTACACTTAGTGGCTAGGCCAAATCATTTGCATTGAAGAGTGCCCAGGATCCAGTGTGGATTTGATATAAAAATCAAAGAAAAGACCCAACAGTCGTCTATGAGGTAGCCAGTGGCCACCACACGAGGCAAGGAGAGGGTAAGGAAACCGCAGGCATGAGAGATCTCTCCGGGTCGAGCTGCATGTTCTGGATCAAAAGAGGGTTTATTTTCTGAATAATTTCTGTTGGGTAAACTCTCAGCAGCCCATAGAAAGTTTGGATTCAGGTTGGTGACTTTATCCCATCCGGCAATAATTTTTCTGTTTCAGGTAAAATTAGGGGAAATGAAGGAAACAGAAAGTAAAACCATTGAGAAGATATTACCCTTTTTCATACAGTAAGAGGGTACCTAGAAGGTCAGCGCTTACAAGAAAGAGATAACAGAAGCTTCTCTCTCCCAAAAAGTTAATTCCTTACTACGACCTCACAATGGTCCCAAGGAATTGCTCTGTGAAGAAATAATAATAATAGCAATGACAGCAAAGACTTAAACAGCAATCACTACATGCTTATTCTAAGCTCTTTGCATTTATTTATTCCATGCATTATTTAGGCCTCACCTGTACTGTGTTAGTACAGTCTTCAGTCTTTAAGAAACACATATTGAGGGGCGCCTGGATAGCTCAGTTGGTTAAGTGTCTGACTCTTGATTTTGACTCAGGTCATGATCTCACAGTTTGCGAGATTGAGCCCCGCCTGGGGCTTTGTGGCTCACAGCCTGCTAGGGAGCCTGCTAGGGATTCTCTCTCTCTCTCTCTCTCTCCCACTCGCTTGCCCTCTCTCTCAAAATGAATAAATAAACATAAAACAAAAGAAACACATATTGGAAAACTGAAGAGTGTTGTTCAGCCCTGTGCTTTTATGTGTATGATCTCATGTAATCCTCAAGATGGCCCTATAGTTAGGTATTGCCATCAGCAGCAACCTGAGGCTTAGGGACACAAGTAACTTGCCCAGGAGCACATAACTGCCAGGACACAAACTTTGATCTCACAGACTTCAAGCCCAACCTGTTCATGTTGCTGCCCTTCGGTGTCTCACAGAATTGGAGTCTATAGGGTCAGCATATTTCACTTTCATAGGGCACAGATCTTTGATGGGATTCATTATGGGTTTCCATGCCTCCAAAATGGGAAGTGTCCAGGACCTCTGGTCAGAATCTCCTGGCCCTCTCCCCATAACTGTGAGCTAAAACCGTCTTCTGGAACTTCTTGATTCTGCTCCCTAACTGGGTATAAGAATAATTTAATCAGAATTCTAGTGGTAGGGAATAGTAAAAAGCAGTAAAAATCCTAACTGCTACTTGCTAGTAGCTTGAAACAACTCTTAAGAACCTCAGTTTCCTGGGGCGCCTGGGTGGCTCAGTCGGTTGGGCATCTGATTTCGGCTGAGGTCACGATCTTGCAGTTGGTGAGTTCGAGCCCCACGTGAGGCTCTGTGCTGAAAGTTCAGAGTCTGGAGCCTGCTTCAGATTGTGTGTGTGTGTGTGTGTGTGTGTGTGTGTGTGTGTGTGTCTGCCCTTCCCCTGCCCGGTCTCTGTCTTTGTCTCTCTCTCTCTCTCAAAAATAAACATTAAAAAAAGAAAAAAAAAGACCCCCAGTTTCCTAATCTGAGCAATAGGGCAATACAAATGATTTGTACTTTACTCATACTAATCTCACGCGGTTGTGACAAAGATGGTAATGCATCACTGGAGGGGCAATGGGGATGAGTGGCTATTATTACACCTTCAGTTTGCCTCTGTTGACGAGGATGTCTTGAATAGTGTTATTTGATCTAAGATTTAAATACGGGAAGGAAGATTCTTGTGAGCTGTGAAGTAGTTTTTTGGGGGTACAAAAGGAAATGCCATTTTTTGAGTACCCTCCATGTGCCAGGAATTGTGCTGAGATTTCATTTCTCATTTAACTCTCAAAGAAATCTGGAGAGGTAGGTGCTGTTATTTTATAAATGAAGATACCGTGAAGCTCAGAGCAGTTAAGCAATTTGCCTAGCATCACATAGCTGAGATAAAACTGGGATTCGAACTCACAACTGTGGGATACCCAACTTTATGCTGTTTGTGCTCACTCTAGCACACTGCCTTATAGGCAGAAGGCAAAGAAGGAAGCAGAAAGCAAAGCACAGGGGTCTGCAAACTTAAAATGCCTTAAGATCATGGGATTTTCCTCAGAATTAAAAGAAGAAGAAGAAGAAGAAGAAGAAGAAGAAGAAGAAGAAGAAGGAGAACAGGCATCAAGGCTCAGCCACAAAGAAGAAATGATGAGAAAGCTGATATTTCTTTTGTTATGGCCTGCTGCTTAAAAAGTTAGTTTATTTTCACATTTCCTGGGGAGGACAGTGCAAAGGAGTTAGGAACAAATATTATAACCGCTTAATGGGTGGCACTGGGCACAACTGAGAAAGAAGCAGAAGTGCCTGGCTACATTTTAGAGAAAGTAATGGACTCAGAACTCCATAAGGACTTGCTTCCAGGGACTTGTGCCTCCTCAAGAGCCATCTTCTCTGACCCCAGCCCCAGTTCACCTGGAGCCCGTGATCTCTACACTTGCATACTCACTGGTATTCTTCCTGGTCTTAATCCCCAGGCTTTGGCCCAGTGTTTCCTATGGAAAATCCTGTTCTCCGGTGGAAAAATCAGTAAGCCTGAGAATATCCTCTCTTGAATCCTTTAACTCAAAGCATCCCTAACAGTGAAAGTTTCTTGAGACCACATTCCAGATACTTCTGGAAAAGAAAAGAAAAAATCCAGGCTAATGTAGAGCTGGAGTTTTTATATTATCTTAAGGTTTTGGAGCCCTTGTTCATGCCTGGCCGCATCAACCCTTAGATACGGTAAGCGAACCCTGGAGTAGTCTCACTGCCTGCTGTTGATAGTTCATTCTCACCTGTATTGACAGGGAATAAACCTAAATCCAGAAAATGTTAAAAAAAAATTTGTTAATGTTTATTTATTTTTGAGAGAGAGAGAAAGAAGAGAGAGAAAGCGGGGGAAGGGCAGACAGCGACGGGGGAGACACAGAATCCGAAGCAGGCTCCAGGCTCTGAGCTGTCAGCACAGAGCCCGATGCAGGGCTTGAACCACAAACTGTGAGATCATGACCTGAGCCGAAGTCAGACGCTTAACCAACTGAGCCACACAGGCTCCCCTATGGCCCAGAAAATGTTTAATTGATCGGAGTTAAATCTTACCCCATAGGGAAGATAAAAATCCCAAAGGGATCTAAAATGTTTCAGAATTCTTTGCTGGTTTTTGGAATCATTTTTCCTAAAGGCGGCAAATGCTGCTTTTAGATTTAACTAGAACTGGGAATGAGTCCCCGCCTCACTAGGCAGTGAAACCTGGAACTAATTGACCTGAGTGTCTTCATCTGCAAAATGGGGATAAAGTAGCTCACAGGATTGATTTGTAAGATCAGATAAGATGAAGTGGGTGAAAGTGTTTGGTAAAGTACAAAGGGCCTCATGAATGTAAAAGGGATTGTGATTTCTTTCTTTCAAGGTGAAGCTAAGTGGAGGAAAAAGGGTGTCCTGTTGGCACTGATCACATTTTTTAGCCTCCAGTAATCCCCTTTTAATATTTATGAGGAGTTTAAAAATTATTTCCCCCTATTTCACACTGTTTTTCAAATAGCAAAGACTATTATTTGGCCAGCAGCAGCTTCTAACTGAATAGGGTAAGTAACTTTCCCAGGGTCAGACAGCAAATCAAGGGCCTAAATTCAAATTAGAATGAAGCACACATCTAGGGTTGATTGCTGGTCCTGAGTTTTATACTAGTGAACTTCACAGAATGCACAGGCCAATTTATCTCCATGTGTTTTGTCAATCTTGCAACTTTTAAGTGAGATGAAAATCAGTTGGACACTCCTTTACAGGAACTTTACTTTCCAATGTATTCAAGACTGTCTACAATGTAAACTGTGAGCAAAAATCTCATCGCTGGAATCTTCCAGAAGCTGGGAGAAGTTTAAAAAAACCCTGCTCATGGCCTTACAGCTAGCGAATAGCAGGGCTGCGTCTAGAGCCAACTTCTAACTCTGATCATGCCCTTGAAAAAATCCATAGTACAAAAACTACTACCAGTACTACTGCTAACAGCTGCTAAATATGTGCCAGGCACTGTTCTAAGCTCTTCTATGTATTAACTCATTTAACCAGCAAAAAAAACCCCTTTTTTTGGACTAGTCTTCACTAAAATAGCCCAATGACAAACAGTCCTTTTTTTTTTTTTTTTTTCTCAGTTGGTGACACTGCAACCCGAAATCACAACTCCGTTTTAGGTTCCTGGTGGTGCCTGCTTCCTCTTCTAGTTTGTTTAGTCACAGAATTCGATTCCTGTTGGCCGGTTACGCGCCTACAAACAGGCTTAGCGCTCTATTGAAATGCGTGAGGCTCCTTAACTCTTGTATAAACAGGTAATGCGAAGGGGTGGGGCACAGATTGCGGGTTTCTTTGGGATGGGGATGGGGTGGGGGTTAGAGCCAACTCCCCAGAGATCAGGCAAGGTTAAGGGAGGGCTTGGCTGCTGTTTTTAAATGCAGTGTTTTTTGTTCCCTTTCTAGAAACCAGCTGTAACTTTAGGTCAGAGCGCATTAAAATGAGCCACTTCTGAACGAGCAGCGCCCAGGCCCCAGGCCCTGCTGCGAAGGCCCCGGCAAAGGTCAGGGTTTCGTCCGCGTGACGTTCCTTCCTGCGCGCGTCCAAGCGGTGCTGTGCCTCAGGTAAGGACACTCTGGGAGGTCCCCCCCTTCCTTTAGGCCCGCCGCGGGGCTCGCTGTGATCCTACCTGGTTAAACGACTTTTTGTACCAGGGGGAAGAACGGGGGTGGGGTGGTACTGTTCGGCTCGTGATTCAGCTGCAGGTTCCTTATTCCTCAAACATGGTTCTGCTTGATTTCTCTGAACAACCCGAAGGGGGCCAGACGTCTGAGGACACATGTCCTCAGGTGGAGCAGGTGCCACTTGTGGGGCCGTTTCTGGGTGTCTGACTTGGATGTGACTTTTTGAGCGCGGGGAGAAATCTGTCTGGTGGAGTCCCCAAATCTCTCCCATCCAGGCAGTTTTTTTGTTTTTTTTTTTTTTAACCTTCAGCAAAGGTATCTGCGCTCCTAAAACAACAGGAATGTTGCACTGGCCTTTAGCCAGCGGTGGCTCAGCGAGCAGGATAAAATTTCAGTGCAGATTTACGGGAAGTTGCCGGTGTCGGGAGTAAAAATCTGGTTTGGTGAGTTTAAGGGAAGGGAGTAGACGAGAGACAACCTTGCTACTGTGAGGCGAATGGCCTCGGCTGGGGGAGGGCTGCGGGAGGAGGGAGGAGGGAACAGGGAAGAGCTCGGAGAGCAGACACGGAGCGCTCCCCGTGCGCAGCGCCGGACGCAGCCGGGCTCTCGGGGCCACTCGTCTCCCCCGGGTGCGGACCCGGCGCCGCTCGGCCAGTGGAATCGCCGCGCTTTCAAGTTCTCTCGCTCCCGCCAGGAATTTAGCCCCCGAGAGCTGCCTTCTGGTTATCGCTCCTGCTTCCCACTTTGGAATGTGCAGTTTGGGACAGTGAGAAGCCGGGGCTTAGGGAGTTGTCCTCGTTGAGAGTTTCTCTCCGCAGGTTTCCAAGGTTAAGAAATTCTGACAAACTGGAATTCCCAGAGTCTGGGAGTTGAGCCTAAAACGATCTGTTGCTTTAAGCGGCGCAGTGGGGAGTAGCTGGACACTCCTTATTTTGGTTTTACATTAAAAAGAGGGAGGCCGAGAAGATGTTGTAGGTTACTTCCTAGCTGTGTAAATTGCTACCGGGCTGTGAATGGTGTTAATTTCTGAAGTGGGCGACTCCAAATACATAACAAAGGTAAGGTGGTTTTTTGGCAATCCTTCTAAACTACCTTCCCTTAATCTTACATTTGGGTCCCAATTTTGAATTTTTTTCCCCTTTTTCTTCTCTCTTCAGCCCTGATCTCTCTCATTGTACCACTCTCCCTTCAACCCTGGTATATGTAGTGGGAAAGAAATGGTTTATAAAAAGATTTTAAAAGTGCCAGCTTCAGGAAAAGCAGAAAATCCTATACAGCCCCATCATGTTTCCTCTGATGGAACCTTTGATGAAGCCTTTTTCATACAAGAAACTTTTTTTTTTTTTTTCATCCTTGAAAACACACTATTGGGCCATCCAGTGGCACAGGTGACTTTTAGAATCTGATTCTTAACTTGCGATTGAGGAAATATTCATGACAGGCATCTATCTCATTGAAGTGTTAAGGTTGGGGGGCGGGGATGGGGGGAATGCCTTCCTGCAGTAGTTTACCTCCAAAGGTAGCACTGAGTGGAGGCTTAGTTGTTTAAAGTTACAAATTCATTCTGCGTAAAAGTGTAGGGCTGATGAATTATGACAGCTGACAAATCACCAGTCACCGGATATTTAGGAAATCAGTTAGAATAAATGACGTGGAATTTTGCAAATAAATGATTCATTTTTTAATTAGTTAAGAATCCATCCATTCTTGGGTACTGTCCCAAGGCATTTGAGGATGTGGCTTCTTTCCTGAGGCTTATCAAAATGATAGAAAGATAGTGTCTTCAAGGTACTTACAGGCCATACTGGTTTGTACGGAAAAATCAAGCAATTTCTTTCTGGTGGCATCCGAATGACTCACTCCGTTGTCTTTAGCAGGAATGCAGATTAGAAATGTTTCTTTCAAAGTTCTTTAAAAGTTTTAATGCTGGAGTCACACACATTTTTCAGGGGAGAGAAAGCAAAGGGTTGGCCACACAAACGTGAAGAAGTTGCCGCAGTTTTAAGCACAACTGCACTTAGATCAAGAGTGTTTGAGAACTGCAGGTGCCGATTCTGAAAGGTGAAAGGTTGTCAGTGGCGTAAAACACAATCTCTAGACAAGGCAGTGAGATAGCACTTTGTAGGAATTTGTGTTGCCATTAATTTAAACAATAATCTTTGTCAGACTGATGATCTGAAATCTTAGAGGGAAACAAAACCAACTCAGTCTGAAAGGGAAACAGGAGGAGGAAAAGAAATGGGGGTTTTTGTATCCTTTCTTACCTACCTTATCCTTCATTCACCCTGTTCTGATACGCATACCGTTGGCCTCTTTGTCTTAATAATTGCGTACCGAGAGAAGGAGGAATCAGAAATTTCACAAAAGTCTAGCTTCATTATTAATGTTCAGTATTTGTTAAATGAAGAAATAACCTGACAAAAACAAAGCGTAGTTAGCCTAACTGTCATACTTCTTTACCTGACGAGGCTACTCTTAAATTCATCTGTTCGAGGGTCTTTTTGAACGTATGCTGAAAATAATCAAATTTTGAGGATATTTTGGCTTCCTCTTGGTTACTGAGTTTTCTGAAGCTTGTAGGATTGAAAGTCTGGCACCGTCATTATATTCCAATCTCTATAGTTTTAATAGTCAACATATTTGTTTTTGATTCCCACCTGCGCTTGCTGCTCTAAGTTAAATTTTGAAAGGATTCCACCCAAAACAGTTGGTGACACTGAAGATAGACTCAAGATAGAAAGCAACAAAACTGTGCTTCTGGACACATGTCCTAGATACTTGCTCTAACTAATGTTTAAGACTACTCACATTTTTTTCACCTCACATGATAAGAACATTTAGATTAGACTGTTCTCTTTGGTTTATTAGTAATGGAACTTGCTCTAGGTAATCTAAACAAAGATTGAAGGTTAAAGTAGAAGAAATCATTATTATTATTTTTTTTACAAAATACCTTTGCTTTCCAAACCCTACTCTTGATCTGAAGATTAAAAGTAAATCATGTCCCAAATGATTGAGTTTTGGCTGCTATAGGAAAGTATTTGCTTGTTTCAGACAGGATTCCGCCTCTGCATTTCTAGTGCCTTCTGATTGTTTAGGAATAGGCAGAGGAATAGATGTAGGGGTGCTGGTAGGAGGACAGAGATCTTATAACTGGACTGGGGTTCAAGTGAAATTGTGATCAGGTTTTCCCAGAGGATGCATAATTCTAGGAAAAAACTCACTCTGAAGAGGGCTTAAGTCTGGGATTCATTAGATTTAGGAAAAGGATATATTTTGCCTGAATCTAGAATTTGTGTGCTAAACATTAAAGTTACGGTGAAGACATGAATGCAGCTTAAAAAATGGTTGTTAGGAGGGGCACCTGGGTGGCTCAGTTGGTTAAGCGTCCAACTTCAGCTCCGATCATGATTTCACAGTCTGTGGGTTCCAGCCCTGCGTCAGGCTCTGTGCTGACAGCTCAGAGCCTGGACCCTCCTTGGGATTCCGTGTTTCCCTCTCTCTCTGCCCCTCCCCTGCTCATGCTCTATCTCTCAAAAATAAATAAACATTAAAAAAATTAAAAAAAAAAGTGGTTGTCAGGGGCTCCTGGATGCCTCAGTAGGTTAAGTGCCTGACACTTGATTTTGGCTCAGGTCATGATCCCAGGGTCATGGGATTGAGCCCCGTGTCAGCACTGAGCGTGGAGCCTGCTTGGGATTCTCTCTCCCTCCCTTTGTCCCCCTCCCCCATGCACTCTCTTTCTCTCTCTAAAGTAAAAATACATAAATAAATAATAAAAAAAAAGTGGTTGTCAGAATAATTCCAAGTTAAAAGTTATATTGGGACGTTTCAACCACTGGCCTGATGAAGACATGTATTTCACCTCTTAGGCACAGTTTCTGTGTCTTATGATGGTGTCGATTTTCTGGTTTGGTGTTGTAAGAGGTATGTGTTAGTCCAAACAACCACCCGCTCAGAGTAATGGCTTCAAAGAACAACTGAAAAAGGATTTTCAAGAAGGGCAACGCAGGAATGACTTGGGTTATGAGGTGGGAGGCCTTTAGATCCTCCAGAAAAGAACTGTCGTGGAAATGGCAATAAGTAATTGTTCAGCTGGATCCTCAGGTTGTGGGAAACATCTCAGGTTAGAGGGATTTAGGGGGAAATGGCACCCTGCCACTTTTTGTGTGTGGTCTGAATCATCTTGTCAGTAAAACTCTCCTCAAGTGGTCTGCACTTGATTTCTGATGGTTTCTGCTTCTCTTGTAGTTGCCTCTCCCTCTATTCTGTCAGCATGTGCATGGGGAAGAGGGGAGGGACAAGATGTTCTCCCCTTGAAGTCAGTGTGCCCCTTCTTTTCAGAGACTTTGTATATTTTGCCCTGAAAAAGGTGAGGGAGGAATTTTCCAGTAGAAGGAGAAAGATGTCTGGTGGAGGAAATGGCCAAGAAACAGGTGAGTTCCAATACTGTTAGTAACGTAGAACTCACCAGAAAGCTCACATGGAGATTTATCAATGCCCTCAAACTATTGCAGGGGAACTGGCAACTGTAGGGATTTGAGGCTCATCCCCACCCCCTTTTGTAATTCAGATGTTCCTTGCACACTGCAATAGATGCCTAGTTTGAAAGGGTTCAAGATATCATCCCTGGGTAGGACCATAAGTCAACTGATTACAAAAGGAAGACTCTCAACTGTGTTCCACTCTTCCTCTACTTTCTGTGGTGGTTTAAGACTCCTGATTTTTTAGCCTCCTGAAAAAAAAATCACAGTTCAGTTGATGGAACTTATGTATATAATATGAGCATTCTGTTTTGTTGTTGTGAATATCCCGTTGTTGTCATCAGAGGAACTTAATTTATGTAAAATGATTTGTAGGTATGTTTAGACATACGTGTACAGTTTATATGTTTGTAAAATACAAAACATTAGGTAAACTGACACTCACTATTCCAGAAATGATTGACTGTAGTCTATAGTTGCTCTCTTGGTAAACTCTGTCATGTTTAAGAGTGGAGTCGTTTTAGAAATCAAAAGTACAATCTCTACCTTTCTGAAGGCTATTTAAGAAAGATGACATCAGGAGAAGGCAAAGTGCTAGTGTAACCCTGAAAACCCTTTGTGATTTGGGGAAAATGTCAATCCTTTGGCCTCAGCAGATTCCTGGTAGTGCAATATATATATATATTATTTATAAGTCACAGCCATTCACATTAATCAAGAAAATAAGCTCCAAGTCTCCTCAAATCATGATATTTGTCTTTGGGGATACTGTAGTTTTGTGGTTCTTAGGAACATGGTGGCCCAGTGCCCAGATCATGGGAGGTGCTCGGTGGGTATACGTTGAGTGAAAGAGGAGTTTCTGATTTTTTAGCCTCTGGATTGTGCTTTGCTTTGGCTAATAGTCAATTTTGCTCATATTCCTTGAGTTTCCACCATGCGGGGAGAAAGACAATTTGATCCCAGAAGCTATGGATAATCCACAGGTGGGTGAGCAAGAGTTAACTCCATGTGCCAATGGGCAGTGGGTGGGGAACAATGAATGTGGTGCATTGTGCACTGAAACAGGAACAGGATGCCTCTACCTGACCAAGGAAATGCCAACCTGTGAGAATTATAAGAAAAATATTTACCTTTCAGAGCACTGAGACCTGGCTCAATCATTTTTGTGACGCATTTCACATCATGCCAAAAGAAAAAAAAAAAAGTAATAAAACAAAGGAGATTTTTTTTTTTTCCAGGTGCTACTTCTCTTAGATCAGTTGATTGCCATTCTGAAAATGTATATTTGGGCCTTTCAAGATCAAGTCAAATATTCATGTTTCTAAAAGTAGGGATCCATGTCAATGGCAATAACAGCACCACGAGTTTTGAAAAGACAGCTTAACTAATATTTGTTGTCATTTATTTTTAAAAATAATAACATGGTCCTCAAAGCCCTTGCCAAGATTAGGCCCATCTTCTCAGTAGCCTTCCCAAGACAAAGTTGCCTTTGTGTAACTGGAACTGGGAGGATTTGGTGGCACAGAAAACTCAATGGGGCACTGCAACTTATTATTAACAGAAAATTCAGTGGCCTGGTGTGCGTGCGTGCGTGCGTGCGTGTGTGTGTGTGTGTTTATCAGCTGATATCTCTGATCTGTTTCTCCATGCAGATGATCTCACTGTTTTAGACTTCCCAGGCGAGCATGTAGTGCGCGGGAATTTAGTGCGCAGGAGTTTAGTTAGATTATAGAAGGGAAAAGCTGCAGCATGCTGGTGCAGAGCGGAGCTCGCCTCTGTGGGTAGACTAGTTTGTTCTCAGGGTAGTCAGCAAGATTTTGGTCACACGTGGAGAGAAAGAAAAGGTGGTTAGCCAGAGTGAAAATGACAGTTTGGGGGAAAGGAATGACTACTGTGCCTAATTCAACCTTCTTGACAGAGTGGCTAAAAGCATGGACTGCCTTGGTTCAAATCCTGGCTGTGCCACTTATGAACCGGGGGACGTTAGGCAGGTTACCTAAAAAAAACACAAAAAACACAAAACAAAACTGTCCATGATTCAACATCCCCAACTGTTGTTGTTATAGGATTACTCTGCAGGGTTGTTATAAGGATTAAATAAATTAATAAAGGATTAAATAAATTACTGTATGAGCAGAGGTTAGAACAGCGCCAGGCGCATGGTCAATATACTATGGTCCGTAGTCAAAGTGATATGTACATGTGTCATGTTTGGGTGCATTTGTGTTTGACTTCTTATCTCATGACCCTACTCCATGTAAGAGTTTTCTTTCATGACCTATTGCTGGTTGGATCCAGGATTCTCTTCCTAACCTCACTGTTTGGCTTTGATCAAGTGACCATTGCCATTGTAGATAGGCACTTTTTGGCTAAGTTTCTTTTGGTTTTTGTGTCTTAGTTGTGTGGAGAAAATGTTACTTAGAATCACCAAGGTACACTTTTTTTTTTCCCCTCTCTCTTTTGGTAAGCTATAAGATGTTGATTAGGAACAAAAGGGATAATACTGTTATATCTGTTGGTGAGAGACTGCCGAGTGCCCTGCTGAAAACTGAATATAGGTTCTTAGAGATGGCTAATGCAAAATAGGAATATTCTGTGTAAAAAAAAAAAACCTTAAGTACATCGAACTTAAATAATTCCTGTTGCAACTTTTGTTGGTTAGTATTAATTCATTATAATCATAATATATACTCTGGGACTTTCTTAGAATTGCCATAACGCCTTATCTGCCTTACAAGGCATTTTATATCATTTCTTACTTTTGTGCATTCACTATTTTCTCTACCAAACCCAAATTAAGTTCCTTGGAGATAGGATTTGTGTCTGAATAATGTCTGTATACCTCGATGTCTCTAGTTTATAGTTGAGAGCCCAATAAATAAGAATTTCTTTGCCCAAATATATTACCATCTAAAATAATGGCATTTCTGCATTCCATGGGTATGTATTATACATTTTTTTTTAAGGTAAGCTCTAGGCCCAGTGTGGGGCTTGAACTCACGACCCTGAGATCAAGAGCTGCATGGTCTACCAACTGAGCTAGCAAGACACCCCTGTATTATACACATTTATTTGAGTAACTTCTTTTTTTTTTCCCCACAAATTTGCCAAAAATTGTTACATAGAGGAAATATGATGGAGCTGTAGTGAACTCAGGCAGGGCTGAGCAAGAACAGAAGCCCCATCCACAGCCCAGCCTCCTTTTTTTTTTTTTTTTTTAAGTTTTTAAATTTATTTTGAGAGAGAGAGAGAGAGAGAGAGAGAGAGACAGAATCCCAGGCAGGCTCCATGCTGTTAGCGCAGAGCCCCACACGGGGCTCGAACCCACAAACCCTGAGATCATGACCTGAGCTGAGATCCAAAGTGACACTGAAGCGACTGAGCCACCCAAGTGCCCCTCACAGCCCAGCCTCTGAAAGCATGGCAGGATGGGAGAGGCCAGGGGTAGGCAGGGGGTGAAGTTTTACAGTGCATTGTTTAAAGTTTATACCTCTTTTTTCCCTCTTGCTCTTTTTTTTTCAACGTTTATTTATTTTTTTTGGGACAGAGAGAGACAGAGCATGAACAGGGGAGGGGCAGAGAGAGAGGGAGACACAGAATCGGAAACAGGCTCCAGGCTCCGAGCCATCAGCCCAGAGCCTGACGCGGGGCTCGAACTCACGGAGCACGAGATCGTGACCTGGCTGAAGTCGGACGCTTAACCGACTGCGCCACCCAGGCGCCCCTCCCTCTTGCTCTTTAATTAACATCCTTTAAAAAGCTCAGACTTGTTACTAGGTAACTCTGAAAAAAGGGAAAAAATGCATTTTCTTAAAATTAGGAGGAATTTATTAATCATCGTTAGGAAAAAGCACATTTTCCCCAAATTAGAGAAAGTGAACAAAGAGATCCGAGAGAGGAAATAATGTCAGGTGAACACACATCTGTGAACCACAAAGGTATGGTTTTGTCAGTGGGCTGGTGCTATACTCTTGGCTAAGGAAAAGTGGTGAGGAAGGAGGACAGATGATCCCCAAGTGTTGAGAGATTGCCTCTAGTGAAAATCCTATTTGCAGAGCAAAGGGAATCCAGTAACAAGTAAACTCTTCCCACTTGGTGCAAACAATAGTTTGGCTCAGGGACCTCCTTTGCTCTTTGCCCTTCATTGTGGGTTCCGGGATCTCCTTCAAGTTATATGTAGATTTGCCAGTGAGTAAACAGAAACTACCAGCTCAGATGGTACTAATGAGCCCTGGGATTTGTGCCTTACATTTGCATTTGCTCTGCCTGCATAGACAGCACTCTCAGTGCGGACACCAAGCCTGGGAAGGCAGGGATCTTGGAATATTTTCCCAGCACCCTTCCCAGAGTGGAACCTAGGGGTCATTCCCCTAGTAATTTGTCATGGGTCTTGCCCTTTTCTTTCTTTCTTTCTTTCTTTCTTTCTTTCTTTCTTTCTTTCTTTCTTTCTTTCTTTCTTTCTTTCTATTTTTGAGAGAGAGAGAGCGCGCACGTGAGCGAGTGGAGGAGGGGCAGAGAGAGAGAGGTAGACACAGAATCCAAACCAAGCTCCAGGCTCTGAGCTGTCAGACGCAGGCCTTGAACCCATGAACCATGAAATCGACCTGAGCTGAAGTTGAAGCTTAACCAACTGAGCCACCCAGGCATCCCTCGATTGAACCTTTTTCCACCGACTAGAACTAGTAATGAACTAGTCATTGGAACTGCAGAATCTGCTTTTCTGTTCTCCTTGTTTTCACCTTTGCCCTCACCCATACACTGTTCTTGACACATTGCCTAGAAGGATTATTTTAAAATAGAAGTCAGATCATGTCAGTCTCCTGCTGAGATGTCCCTGTCCATCTCACTTAAAAGCCAGTGAGGCACTATACCTCTTTACCTCTGTAATTTCATCTCCTATCACTCTTCCTTACTCTGTTTTAGTCACAGTTTCATGCCTCAGGGCCTTTGCACTGGCTGCTCCCTCTCCCTGAACCATTTTCCCCAAATATCTGCATGACTCACTTTTTCACCTTCTTCAGCTCTTTGTTCTTCCTCCTTTTATCTAAAAAAGCACTTCCTCCTTCCTGTTGGCACTCTCTATCTCCGTACCCTGCTCTATTTTTTTATTTGGTACTTTTTAGTTCATTGTCTCTTCCCCACTACAGTGTCTGTTTCATTTATTGATGTATCCCAGGTACCTTAGAGTGGAGTCTGCCACAGAGTAGGTGCTCAGTAAATATTTGTTGAATGAATGAATAAAACACACAGGCTTCTACACAGCACAAGTATGACAGCAAGTGTAGTATAACTTGAGTTAGAGTTCTACTCAAGATACAACCATTAATACATCTTTCTGAATAAACATGAATTTTCTCCCAGATTTCCCCTGTGAAGCTGCCATATTTTCTGTGGTTTCATTCTTTTCTGTGTCACCAGGAGCATTTGATGGAGGCTGATGACTAAGTAAAGAGCAAGGCAAGGCTGAGTGTGGGGATGGCGCAATCATTTCACCGTTTCCAAATCAAAGCCTCGTCTTTGGCAATCTTTTTGTGATTTCCATCTAATTCTTACAGCCCTGTTTTGAACCAGTCTTGTGAATTGCATGCCCTACAGATAATTACACTTGTCTAACTCATGTTGCTATGCTGTTTATTGCTTTTCCTATTGTCATTTAATTATAATGAATGATTGTTCTGAAAGTAACTGTCAAGTTTGTTGTTTTTTAACTGTCTCTTTTGACCTTTGAAATTTTGCCAAATGCCAATTGCCGCTACAGGATTCCATCTAGATTTTTCTTGGTTGCAGAGCTTGCAAAGGTACTTTGCCTTGACATGGCCTGCAACAAGAGTGGTAGTGTCATTGTTTGCGTCTTTGATATTTCCCCAGAACCTTTGCACAAAACCTCGGTCTTGCCTTTTACTGAGTGGCATAACAACTCTCTGACCTGTTGTACTTGTTTGCTGGCCCCAGCTTCACTGTCTCCTTTTGCACGGTGACCTTGGTTTGGCAAAACTGCATTTCTTGGTCCTTGGTGGTACAGCTCCCTCTGTGTGTCCTCATGCCTTTTTTAGAGCTATACTTGGACCGGAAAGAGCTTATCCCATGGCTGATAGAATCCTGTGGCTACTAGGCTTGGAAACATTAGAACTGGCCCTTGAAGGTGAGTACACCCTCCAGCAAGGTTCTTCCCATTAAAGAAACAAAACAAAACAATAGTATATAAATTCTGCTGAAGGTACGTGAAGATCCTGGATTTAGTTGCTTTTGACTGGTGTTGATCCTGGCTTGTGGCTGAGTTAGAATTATTTGGATTTTTTTCACTTCCAAGTTGATTTGGAAGCACTCATCACAATTGATAGTGACTGGGCAATTTGTTGAGCGATTGCAAAAAACTAAATACACTTAATAAACAGCTAATAATTATAGTACTTTCTGAAAGTCATTTTTTATTTACTATATGTACTGAATGGGACATTAAAAATGAACAGCACATAAATGTTACATTAGACTTATCTTAACAATGGCCTACGTAGACAGAGCTGCTGGTCATTATTTATGAGTTAGAAAAATTTATCAAAATATAGACCTAGTAAGTAGGTACACTTGAAAAAAAAGATGAATATGAATTAAACTGGTTTAAACCAGGCAATTTTTCTTTTCCTTTCTTTTCTTTTCTTTTCTTTTCTTTCTTTCTTTAATATAATTTATTGTCAAGTTGGCTAACATACAGTGTATACAGTGTGCTCGTGGTTTTGGGGTAGATTCCCGTGATTCATCACTTACATACAACACCCAGTGCTCATCCCAACAAATGCCCTCCTCAATGCCCATCACCCATTTTCTGCTCTCCCCTGCTCCCCAACCCCCCCATCAACCCTCAGTTTTTTCTCTGTATTTAAGAGTCTCTGAATCGTTTGCCTCCCTCCCTCTCTGTTTGTAAACTATTTTTTCCCCTTCCCTTCCCCCATGGAAAGACCAATTTTTCTTATGTAGACACAGACTCAGCTATTATTTATTGAGTAGCTGCTATGTGCCAGACACGGGATATCAGGTATGCTGTGGAGAATAATAGTCCTCTGCCCTCTTAGGGCTTTCTTTGGGCATGGAGATGGGATTCAGTACTCTGAAGGAATTGCCAGGAACTATAAAGATGATAGGTGGGATTCTCCTAGCCGGGTGGTTCAAAAGAAGGCTCCTCCGGGGAGGTGGATGCTGGAAGGCGTCTGACGGACAGGAAGATCCTTGCTGGATGGAGTAGCGTTTATGAAAGTCCTAAGGTTGCTTCAGAAAGCTTGGCATGTCGGGGTCATAAAGAAGGCCGATGTTGCTGCAGTGGTGCAGTGAAGGGCAGGGGATCATGAGGTAGTTTGGGGGTTACTGAGACCTGGAGTATGTAGGCCCTTCAAGACCATGGGAAAAGAGTTTGCGGTTTGTTACTCTTGAGCCCAGTGGGAAGCCGTGAAAGACAATTTGCTAGTTAAAAGATAACTGGCAGCTGGGAGAAGACTGGATTGAAGGGAGGCAAGAAAGGTTGGCCCTGGAGGTGGAGGGAAGCGGGTTGACTGCCTGCGATTCTTCTGTGCCTGTTCCTGCCCTTTCGAAGTCTGTGTTCGGCAGTGGCAGGAGTTCACCAACTGGCGGAAATAGCAGTATTTGGTGATGGCCTGGATGTAGGGGTGAGGGAAGGAATGAGGATTCTGGCGTGAATTCCCAGGTCGATGAGGAGACTGAGGGAGAGCAGGTTTGAGGGGGGCAGAGAGAATCAAGCATTCTGGTTTGGGCATGTTTACTGAGACGCCTGTTAAACCCGCCCAGGGAGATGTTGAAAGTTTCCCTTTGTATCGGATGCCGCCAGCAAAACAGGAGGCACCTCTTCTAGGCAACTGTTTTGCATTTTACTAGTTCTCTCCTTCTCACTATGGCCAGATTTGCAGATACAGGTTAGGTGTATGACCTGTATTTATATATTACAAATGACAGAATATTATTTTGCAGATACAGGTTAGGTGTATGACCTTTATTTATATATTACAAATGACAAAATAATATTCTAACACTGAGTATCTATTGTGTATGGAAAACTGGTGGAGGGATGGATTAACATTAAAAAATCTAGGGGTGCCTGGCTGGCTGTGTTGGTAGAGCCAACAAATCGTGGGTTGTGAGTTCGAGCCCCATGTTGAGTATAGAGATTACTTAAAAAAAATCTTTAAAAAACACTAAAAATTCTTAAGTATAGTTTCAGCTATCAAAAATCTTCTAATTCAAATTAATCCTATATGTATTTAATATTTCAATATTGAATATACGTTTGACATTTGCTTTATATATTTAACATTATATGTTAATATATAATAAATATAAATGCCGATATAATTGAATATGACATACTTAATATAGAAAAGATTTTTTTTTTTAATTTTTTTATTCAACGTTTATTTATTTTTGGGACAGAGAGAGACAGCGCATGAACGGGGGAGGGGCAGAGAGAGAGGGAGACACAGAATCGGAAACAGGCTCCAGGCTCCGAGCCATCAGCCCAGAGCCTGACTCGGGGCTCGAACTCACGGACCGCGAGATCGTGACCTGGCTGAAGTCGGACACTTAACCGACTGCGTCACCCAGGCGCCCCTATATAGAAAAGATATTTAATGTGCATTATGTACTAGTCTATATTTAATAACATTTAATATTGAAAGCTAAGTGCAAATCGTGCATGAACAAAGAGCTCATCCCATATTATAGAAGATAAAAATATTACAGGATGTAACTGGATTTCCTTGTGAGTTACAACCATTTAGGGGCATGCAAATTCGTGCTCTAAATGTCAACACATAAAAATGGATCCATTAAAAAATGGATCCTCTCTCTCTCTCTCAAAAATGAAATAAAAACGTTTAAAAAAAAGGGGGTGGTGCCCCTGGGTGGCTCAGTTGGTTAAGGGTCCGACTTCAGCTCAGGTCACAATCTCACGGTGTGTGGGTTTGAGCCCCACATCGGGCTCTGTGCTGACAGCTCAGAGCCTGGAGCCTGCTTCAGGTTCTGTGTCTCCTGTTCTCTTTGCCCCTCCCCTGCTCATGCTCTGTCTCTGTCTCTCTGTCTCTCTGTCTCTCTCAAAAATAAAATAAAAACATTAAAAACAATTTTTTTAATGGATCCATTTAGAACATGCAAATATTATTTCTTGTCTCTCTCTACCTAACTTTCCAAAGGGTCCTCTGTACTTCTGCTTATTATGTGAGTGGCAACTGAAAGCCAATACAGACACCCTTTATTTATTCATTTTTAAAGTTTATTTCTTTATTTTGAGAGACAGAGAGGGAGGGAGAAAGTGAGTGGAGGAGGGGTGGGGGGGGGTGGTGCGGAGAGAGAATCCCAAGCAGGCTCCAGGCTGTCCGTGCGGAGCCTGACATGGGCCTTGATCTGTGAAATGTGAAGTCATGACCGGAGCTGAAACCAAGAGTTGGACACTTAACCTACTGAGCCACCCAGTTACCCCGGACACACTTGAACGTATATTGTGAAAGGCTGATTTGTGTCTAGCAAACCCGATTTTTGAATTTGTAGAGCAAGCACTAGGGGTATGATTACAAATAAGGCATGCGGCTTTTGGAGCTTAGAGGAATGGAAGCTTTATCTGTTTTAGTTCCACCGCTGCAAGCCCTCCTCCCCCACCAGTGGTTTCTCTAGAAAGAAAAAAAAAAAAGACTGAGTGTATATTTTTAAATTGTAGGAATAGAATGCTATTTAAAAATACTGGAAGACTTCAGTCTAAAAGTAATGTTTTAAAAAAAACATGTTTTAAAAAACTGTTTTAAAAAAGTAATGTTTTAAAAAGTCATCAACTATTAGGGGTGGTGGGTGGAGGTGGGAAAAGAGGTTACAATGGACAGTGTTTTGTAATCATGGCGTAGAAACTGTCAACGGCTGCAGCCTTGCATTCTGGTGTGTCAACAGCCGTGGAGCCCCTGAGGCGTAATCAAATTTATTATTGCTTAATTGGGCCAAGTGGTGTGGTTTGGATTTGTGCATAAGATGGGTCACATGTAGTGCCTGAAGGTTTCACATTCATTTAAATTGTGTTTTTTTTTTTTTTTTAAACATTTTTTCTTAAAATTTTTAACATTTATTTATTTTTGAGACAGTCAGAGCATGAACGGGGGAGGGTCAGAGAGAGAGGGAGACACAGAATCTGAAACAGGCTCCAGGCTCTGAGCTGTCAGCACAGAGCCCCATGCGGGGCTTGAACTCACGGACTGCAAGATCATGACCTGAGCTGAAGTCAGATGCTTAACCGACTGAGCCACCCAGGCGCCCCTAAATTGTGTTTTTGATAAGAAAGTTACCCTGGTGAGGAGCTGCTATAATGTGTACCCTCAATAATCACAAAGAGTAAGAGGGAGGAGGTGCCTGGGTGGCTCAGTTGGTTGAGCGTCCCACTTCGGCTCTGGTCATGATCTTACAGTCTGTGAGTTCGAGCCCGGCGTCAGGCTGTGTGCTGACAGCTCAGAGCCTGGAGACTGCTTCAGATTCTGTGTCTCCCTCTCTCTCTGCCCCTCCCCTGCTCATGCTCTGTCTCTTTGTCTCAAAAATAAATAAAAACATTAAAAAAAAATTTTAAAAAAAGAGTAAGAGGGAGGCTTGTGTTTGAGTAATTGCTGAACTATTTGGAATTGAAAGTTAAAAACAGAAAGTAATAGTGGCTAATAATGGCTGACATTGAATGAGCACTTACTGTATGCCAGGCATGACCTCATTTGATTAATGGAACTACCCCTAAGAAGTAGATCCTACTATTATTATTATCTTCATTTGGCAAAGGTGAAAATGAGGCACTGATGGGTCAAGCAACTTGCTTGGTAAGTAGCGGTCAGGATCCAGATTCTTGTAAAGCTTCCTAAATGAGGTCAGGTTTGGGAAAATCCCTGCACTAGGACCCAGTCTTTTTATCAAGATCTGCCACTGACTTAGCAGATAAGTGACCTCGGATATGGCACTTCACCTTACTGGCTTTCCATTTCCTTGCCTTTAAGACTGGATAGATAACATTAACAACTCAGGCAACAACAGATGTTGGCGAGGATGCAGAGAAAGAGCATCTCTTTTGCATTGTTGGTGGCAATGCAAGCTGGTGCGGCCACTCTGGAAAACAGTATGGAGGTTCCTCAAAAAATTAAAAATGTAACTACCCTATGACCCAGCAATTTCACTATTATGCATCTATCCATGACATACAGGTGTGCTGTTTCGAAGGGACACATGCACCCCCATGTTTATAGCAGCACTATCAACAGTAGCCAAAGTATGGAAAGAGCCCAGATGTCCATCGATGGATGAATGGATAAAGAAAATGTGGTGTATATGTGTATATATATATATACACATACATACATACACACACAATGGAGTATTACTCGGCAATCAAAAGAATGAAATCTTGCCATTTGCAACTACGTGGATGGAACTAGAGGGTATTATGCTAAGCGAAATTAGAGAAAGACAAATATATGACTTCACTCATATGAGGACCTTAAGATACAAAACAGATGAACATAAAGGAAGGGAAGCAAAAATAATATAAAAACAGGGAGGGGGACAAAAACATAAGAGATTCTTAAATATGGAGAACAGAGGGTTGAAATTAAATAAAATTTTTAAAAAACTGGATAGAAAGGAGGGAGGATTCGGGACTAGACATGCTTTGCACACCCCATATTTCTCTAAGTCCTTTTACTTTCACAGTTCAAATATGTAAGAGGTTTCTCCTAGGATATCTAAAGGGAAGATCAGGGTGATAGGAGTAAATGGGGGGAAGGGGGATGAATTACAAGGGCAGTTACTTTGGCATTGAATCATAGGAAGAAAACTAGGTTTTCTAGGTTGGATGGCTTGTCCATATCTTGCTAAGTTCTTACAGACTTGATTCTTGATTGCTATCCCATTTGGGATAGATAATATTGTGGGCATATAGGGTGATTCTAGACCAGTGCTTCTCTTCTGGGGAGGATTGTCCTCCCAGGGGACTTTGGCAGTGTCTGGAGATATTATTGGGTTGCCACAGTCTGGGAGGGATGGGGTGCTATTGGCATCTACGGGCAGAGGCCAGGGATGGGGCTAAACAACTTGCAGTGCACTGGACAGTCTCTCACAACAAAGAATTATCTGTCCCCAAATGTCAGTGGTGCCCAGGTTGAGAAACCCTATTGTAGACTAGCCTTTGCTCTCCACAACCTCTGCAGTCCTATACAACTTGAGCAAATAGTGTTTCTTCCTTTAGTTTTTAACACCCATCTCTTTGCTGAAGATTCAGGGTCAGAGAAGGAGTTTGGGTGACAAGGTCAGGACAAAGTTGAACTGAACTCAGTTCTTTAAAAAAATTTTTTAATCTTAAGTTTATTTATTTTGAGAGAGAAAGAGAAAGAGAGAGTGAGCCCAAGTGGGGAGGGGCAGAGAGAGAGGGAAAGAGAGAATCCCAAGTAGGCTCCACGTTCAGCAAGGAGCCCAACTCGGGGCTCGATCTCACAACGACTAGATCACAACCTGCGCCAACATCAAGAGTCAAGACACCCAACCAACTGAGCCACCCAGGTGCCCCAGAGCTGAACTTCGTTCTTAGGATGCAAGTGTTTGCCAGCACCCCAATTAAGTTTGAAAAAATCCCCAATTAACAGTTTATTTTTCTCTTTGCCACAGGTTCAGTGCTTAATGTCAGTCACTGCACCCCCTTCTCAGGTTCTGAGAATTTTTCCTTAGTACCTACTCATCACCAAAACACTCACAAAATTTTGTCATGCTTTCTTTTCTTTCTTTCTTTCTTTTTTTTTTTTTTTAAGAGGTGTCTTGGCATTTATAAATTTCTAACAGAGCTGGGTTTTGAGAAAGTTTGTTAGAATCTTTTCAGACTGAAAGGTGCCTTCAGTTGAAAGCTTTAGATTAAATCCTATGTTTTATCAAGTCTGTATTTTAAATTCATTTAAAATGAAAAATCCTTATACATTGCTTTATTTTTTTATTTTTATTTTTTTATATATATATGAAATTTATTGACAAATTGGTTTCCATACAACACCCAGTGCTCATCCCAAAAGGTGCCCTCCTCAATACCCATCACCCACCCTCCCCTCCCTCCCACCCCCCAAAATCCTTATACATTGCTTTAAACTGAGAGAAGATCTATGTTAAATAAATACATGCTGGTATACAGGCACATTTAGAAAGACAACAAACATTAAAGGATGGTTAGAAATGAACTCCATGCACTAGGCTGACATTTTCCTTTGAAGAAACATTTGTGTTACTATTTGATGTCCTGGAGATTTGGGGAAGAAAGATAACTGCATTTAGGTTTGCAGTTGTTCTTAGCTGAGGGAAGCTTAGTTTATGGTTTATGTAGTTATTATAAGAAATTATTTACAATCATGGAATACCCTTTGTATTATGCCAGGTCAGGTCATGTAACGTAATTCCTGGAATTTCTAGTTACAGTTTGAATGTCAGTTAGGTTCAGGACCCTAGATACCATTATCTCTACACACACACACACACACACACACACACACACACACCATTATCTCTATGCGCACACACACACACACACACACACACGTTACTGATCCGTTGAGTGAATTACATGATGAATGAGTGAATTCATTCAGATTCTGGGGAGCTTATCTCCATTCTCCTGCCTTCTATCTTTAGGGACAACTGGTTCTACCATTTACTACCCTTGTGTAAAGCTAACTTTTAGGCTTCTAGTTGTAGCTAATTTAATTGAGCCCTGGCTCTCTTGTCCCTTCATGCTTTTGACATTTGAGTTCTCTTTTATCTCAGTCTTCATCTTTCTGTTCTGAAAAGGTATACATCTTATATGGAGAACTAATATCCAAAGTTTGATTATTTTAGTTGTTCCTCTCATGATTGTTATATATATACACATATATATATGTATATATATGTATATGTATATATATGTGTATATATATGTATATATGTATATATATATATATATGATTATCTTTGTGTTGGACAAATTAATCTAAGATGCCATATGGTTTTTCTCAAGTCTTGAATAATGCTTTTGACTTGGCTTGCAAAACTTTCTTGAAAATGCAATGTGTTTTGTTGGCCTGTTTGGTAGTAATAGCTCTAGCCATTTATTCATTGGGTGCATGTAGGTTCTGTACCAGGCATTGGAGATGCAAAATGGATTAGAAATACTCTCGGTTCTTTTATTTATTTATTTTTTAATGTTTATTTATTTTTGAGAGAGAGAGAGAGAGACAGAGCGTGAACAGGGGAGGGGCAGAGAGAAAGAGGGAGACACAGAATCCGAAGCAGGCTCCGGGCTCTGAGCTGTCAGCACAGTGCCCGACGTGGGGCTTGAACCCATGGACCGTGAGATCATGACCTAAGCTGAAGTCGAAGGCTTAACTGACTGAGCCACCCAGGAGCCCCAGAAATACTCTGGGTTCTTCAGGAGTTCACAGACAAGGTGAGACTTGGAAACCAACAAACAAAAAAGTTCTTTTGTTCTTTCTAGAATAGAGGTGTTTGTTTATTTGCTCATTGATTCGCTGAAAACTCTTTATTTTGTGCCTACGTTTATCTTCTAGGAATAAGAATAGATCTGCTTTAAAGGAGTTTGTGGTCTGGTACAGACAGACAGACACGTTAAAAATGAAATATTCTAGATGCTACTGGAATCAATAGCATCAGTTTAACCTGAAGGGGAGTAGCAGGGCAAAAGGGAGATTTTAGGGTCCTCATAAAAATAAGACCCTTAATATATCTAACATTTACATAACATGTCTTAAGTGCCTAGTCCTATTCTAAGCACTTTACAAAGATTAACTCATTTAATCCGCATAAAGCCACTATGAGGTACATACAATTATTATCCTCATTCCACAGACCAGAACCTTTCTGAAGTACAGAGAGGTTAAGTAACTTGCCTCGGGTTACATAGCTTAGTAAGGACGGAGCCAGAGTTTGAAACCCGGAAGTTCAGCTCCCGAATTAGAGGTGATTCTTGAATGAGCCTTGATAGAGGCTCAGAGATATGGAAACAGGTAGGTAGTTGCCATTTAGGGGGGAATCCCTGAGCCTGGCAAGACATGAGGCGAAGATGTGGGAAGAAAACAGATCACAAGGACTTTGTCTCATGGGCAAAGCGTGTACTTTACTTCATAGAAAGTTAAAAAAAAAAAGGAAACTAAAATGGAAGAAAAATCACCAGAGTTCCTACTTAAATTTTGTGCTCTTTTCCTTTAGGGTCTTTTGTAATGTGCTTGAGCCTTTTTTTTTTCACGTAGTTGTCCTACACCACCCTGCAATTCTGTCTACGACCGTCCCTCACTTTAGCTCACGTAATCTACACACCAGCCCTGCCCTATCCGTGGTCCCCGTCTTACAGAGGTGGGCACTGAGGCTCCGTGAGAGGACTGCTGAGCTCACGTGGGACCCCAGTTTAATCCAGGCATTGTAAATTGAAGTTCTCATTCTCTCGTGTCTTTCTGTTTCACACCCGCCTCCCCAAACAATGTGGATATAAAAAGGATAGAAGTATATCCAAACACTGCAGATAGCTCACACGTTTCGTGTCATCTTGTTTTTCCAAATCAGCGATGACAGCGGGATTAGCAGGCTGACTCTGAGGAACGTACGGATAAGACACTCACCTTCATTCGATAGTGCCACGGTTGTGGGATTTCTGCTACTTCTAGTTACTGCATAACATGTGCGCGCCCAGAGTGTTGCTTCCATGCCAGGGTTCGATTGTACCTGTTTCGCTAACAGTGGCTTTGGCAGGTCAGCGATTATCAGAGCAGAGACTCTTAGTGCTCCAACAATCTCTAAATTCAGGATTTGCATGTTTGCCCAGCACAAACAAGCCTAGTTGACGGGAGAGAGAAAGAAATCCAAGTCTAAGCTTGTTTCAATCTCGATGGCGAAAGAAAGGGCTTTTTATGCTATTTTGTACACACTCTTTAATACTTGGCAGGGTTGGGCCCCTGTGCAGGGGTATGAGACCTTTTGCTACTGGGTTGGAACCTCAGAGCCTACACCCTTGAGGAAATTAATTACTCTTCAAACCTGCTCTTCCCTCAGGTGGTAATGAATGTTCTGCTTACTATATCGATGAGCATTTACTGGAGCAACTACTGGGTTTGGGTCATTCTGCTAAATTCTGGGGCATTGTAGGCGAGCAGGGCATTTTTCCTTTCCTCCTGTTCACACCCCACTGGGGATAACTGTCTTACGCTAAAGTACTGTGCTATATAACAAGGCATGTGATCTGAACAGGGGAGCCCAGAGGAAGAGGGCAATCAGAGAGGAGAGATGGTCTTCTAGCTGGATTGTTTGTTTGTTTCGGAGAGAATTCACGTACCATAAATTTCACCATTTTCAAGTGTAATTCAGTGGTTTTTAGTGTATTTGCAAAGTTGTGTAACCATTACCACTATCTAATTCCAGAATATTTTCATTACCCCAAAAAGAAATCCCATGTCAGATAAGCAGTCACTCCCCGTTTCCCTCTCCCCTAGCTCCTGGCAACCACTAACCTACTTTCTGTCTCCATGGGTCTGCTTATTCCGCACATTTCTTATCAACAGAATCAGACAATATGTGGCCTTTGCATCCGGCTCGTTTCACTTAGCGTATATGTTTTCAAGGTCCGTCCATGTCATAACATGTATCTGCTCTGCATTCCTGTTTATGGCCGGAACTATTTCACTGTGTGGACATACCACATTTTCTTTATATATTCATCAGTTGATGGCCATTTGGTTTCAATTGAATTTTGAATGAACAGAAAGGTTTTGCAAGGCACACGAGGGAGCGTGGATTTTAGGGTGGATAAGACCCATTATTTTCATGAACACGTACGTATGTAGCACAGGACTTGCTGACAGGCACGTTTGGAACCCTTTACAAATACGGACTTTTTGAGTTGTCTGGGTTGTAACCCGGTGAGCTGGCATATGGAACGACGATGCACAACAGTGTACCCAGATTACCGGCCAGTAAGTGGCAAGCTGGGGTCCAAATCCAGGCATTCTGGCTCCAGAGTTTGTTGCCCAACCACCACCTAGCTATGCTACAAAGGCGCACGGTCACGGGGCAAAGCAAGCCCAGTCTGTGGAACTGTCCAGGTGGGATTAAAGGGCAAGCGGGTGCAGGAGAGAGTGATAGATGCAGCCAGACCGGGTGTCCTCCACCAGCCGTGTCCTCGTGAAAGACTCATCGGATGTGTCATTCTTCTATTTGAAAACTGCTCCTTGTTCTCCATCTTTCTATATTAGTTTCCCAATACCAACCATTTCCTACCACCTTTGCAATTCTTCCCATGCCTATATTTCACCTATATCATTGTTTAATTAATGTTCTTCTTTAAATCAGCTCACTTTTGTTTTGCTTCAATGCATTTACTTAAAGTGGAACATTATCTCACTACCTTAAAAGAAAACCCGGTACTTTTCTAATGTGCGTTTAAGTAAACCACACGGCTAAAATGAAATGCCTTGGAGTGCCTGGGTGGCTCGGTCAGCTAACTCCTGATTTTGGCTCAGGTCATGATCTCACAGTTCATGAGTTCGAGTTGCATGTCAGGCCCTTTGCTGACAGCACGGAGCCTGCTTGGGATTCTCTCTTTCTGCCTCTCTCTCTCTCTCTCTCTATCTCAAATAAATAAATGTTAAAACAATTTTTTTAACTAAAAAGATAAAATGAAATGCCTTAACTCATTAGCACCTAAAGCAACATGCACACCAGCAGGTGTTTCATATTGATTGAGAAATCGGGGCTTGTAGGATAAGGTTCAAAGGCTGTATTGGGCCTTCAAAACTCAGTTTCAGCCAACATTCCAGCCCCGTATCTAGCACTGATGCCCCATGTGGCTGTCACATCAACCATGCTTCCCTCCTCCCTGGACTCATCATGCTTTTTCATTATAATATATTCTTCCTTTGACTGTCTCTCTTGTTCTCCTCTGTCTTCTTCCATCTTCCTTTCTTAGGACTAGCTCAAATAATTCCTCCTCTCTAAATCTTTTCAGGTCCTCTGGGTTCCTGCAGAACTTGGCTCTGAGATGTCTTGTATAATATTTGCTATTACTTGTTTAGTATGTCCCTACCAGATTGTAAGTGCCTCAAGGTTGGGAATGTTATTTGTTGAATGAATAAATGATTGGTGAGGGCCAAGGAGTAAAGACCTTGAATGTGATAGTATCATGAACTACACCCTTCCTAAATCATAGAATGTTTTGAAACAAACCGTGTGATCAGTACTCTTTTTAACAAAGCTAAGTGGGTTTGGTTTTGTGTGGAAGTCAAACGAAGGGGTGAGATCCTGGAAGCAGGGAGAGAAATATAAATTAAAATAAAATATAAAATACTTGGTGCCAAAAAGGGGATCCACTAAATCTGAAAATATATATACCTTATGAACCAGTGATTCTACTCCCAGATATATTCCCAACAGAAAAGTGTATGTATGCGCACCAAAAGATAAGTTTAACAATGTCCTTAGCATATTAAAAATATTTCCAAACTGGAAGCAACCCAGATATCCGTCCATAGCAGAATGAATTTAAAAACCGTGGTCTCTTCATTCAATGGGATACTATATGTAATGAGAAAGAACACCTGTTACTGCGTGCACGAACATGCTGAAAGCTCACAAACACAATGGTGAAAGACGCCAGACCCCCCAAAAATGTATACTGTAAGACCCCCTTTTACATAAAGCTCAAGAACAGACAAACTAATCTGTGGTGTTAGAAGTCAGGATGGCAGTACAGCCTGGGATGGATGGTGACCAGAAGGGGCCACGAGGGGCACTTCTGGTGTGTTGGTGACACATATGTGTTTGGTGTGTGAAAGTTCATTGAGAAGTACTCTTAACCTGTACGTTTCCTTGGAGTGTGTTGTTTTTCAACCAAGAGTCTGTATTTTAAGAAATGGAAAGAAAATAAAAGCAATTAGCAAAAAAAATTAAAAAAAAATTTTTTTTTCTTAACGTTTATTTATTTTTTGAGACAGAGAGAGACAGAGCATGAACGGGGGAGGGTCAGAGAGAGGGAGACACAGAATCTGAAAGAGGCTCCAGGCTCTGAGCTGTCAGCACAGAGCCCGACGCGGGGCTCGAACTCACGGACCGTGAGATCATGACCTGAGCCGAAGTCGGCCGCTTAACCAACTGAGCCACCCAGGCGCCCCCAAAATTTTTTTAAATAAAAAGCCTTCTTCCAAAAAGAAATAAACAGCAGTTATGAAAAATAAGCAGAGAAACTAGTGGCAAATCTAGGATCCTGAGCGGCTTCTCTCAGTTTTCATTTGGCTCAGTTGCCTTAGGATTTATTATTGGCATGTTGTGACTGGAAGAGTAATAACTATTAACAATTGCGTTTTGTTTTACAACATTTGAATACTGTAGAGTCATTATTCCTTTCCATCTTTAGAACATCTTTATGAGGGTTCATTATCATCTCCATTCTCCGGATGGGGAAACTGAGGTCCAGAGAGATTTCTTAATTTGTCCTAAGTCACAGAGTTGGTAAGTGACTGAACAGAAACGATTTCCTCTGGGTCCCGTTCATGACTTTGGGCCACCTGCGGTTGGCAGTTGTACTTGGACTTTGAGTCTCCAGGAATGCTAAATGAGGGGAGAGTGGTGAACGATCTACATGATAAATCCACAATGGAAGCTTTGTAATTAATTATGTCAAGCCAACAAACAAGCAGGCAAAGCTTTTTTGACATGTGAGTTCAATCCATTGTTCTTTTGCTGCTTTTCTGCTTAAATAATTAGGGGTCTTAAGTACAAATTAAACGACCTCAAGGTAACAAAAAGAGCATGCCGTCGACTTGATTGAGTTGTAACTGAAAATGTTTTTGGCTGCTTTCATTTAGCTTTCAGCAAACACAAACTTTCCGTGAGTGGTCATGGAATCCTCTAGCTTGTTTTCAGTTGGACAGGACCACAGGGGCTTTCTGGTTCAACATTCCATCCAATGCAGAAATGCTTCTGCAGCGTTAGTGATAATCGTGATCTGATAAATGTGTGCACCAAGAGCTTTCCATGCGCCAGGCACCCATTACGGTTCTCTGAGGTTGCTGTTATTAATATCCCTGTTTGACAGATGAGCAAATAGACTGAGGGAGGTTGAGCAATTTGCCCTAAAACACAAAGGTAATTACAGCAAAACAGGTCCAGATACAGGTCTTCCTGATTCCAAACTTGGAGGGTTTTGTTGCTGTGTTACTTCACTGCTTCCATTCTTTGCCTTGAATTCCTTCAGTGATCAGTGCATCCTTACTTCCGGGAGACACTGCAGGCTGGGAATGGAAAACCCTGCTGGGAAGTTCTTTCTTATACTTAGGTGGAGTCTTCTTTAGGCTGGGAATGGAAAACCCTGCTGGGAAGTTCTTTCTTATACTTAGGTGGAGTCTTCTTTCTGTTAACTTTCATCTATGGGCCCTAGTTTTGCTCTCAAGAGTAATAACCATTTAAGATCCCTCCTTTCCAGAAAGCCATACCTCCAGAAATTAAAGGCGTGAGGCGTTACACTAGTTCTGGAATGATGAAAGGGCTCCAATTATCTCTTGGTGTACAACCAACTCCCCCATATCTTAGTAAGTCAAATAACCACTAGCCAGTACCTGTCATCTCTCATGAGTGGACATGACTTGGGCAGGGCTCAGCTGGAAGATTCTTCTGCTGTGTCTGCATCAACAGGGATCTGTTGGTGGTATTCAGCTTGTACCCAGTGTGGTCCTAGAATCCAAGATGGCTTCACTCAGGTCTGGCACCTTGGCAGGGACAGGCTCAAGCCTCTCCATCAAGTCTCTCCTGCAAGTTAGCTGGATTTCTTACGTGTCAGCTAAGCACTCCAAGGGTGAATGTTCCAAGAAAGGACATCAAAGCTGCCAGTCTTTTCAGGCCTGGGTTTGGAAGTTGGAACAAGTCTCACTTTCAGGTCAAAGCAAGCACAGGGCCCACCCAAGTTCAAGTGGAGGGACGAAAACTCCACCTGTCAATGGGAGGACTGTTGTCAAAGGTTTTGCAGCCATTTTTAATCTGCCATACTGAGGATCAGCTGCATTCAATCCCCATTTTCCTGGGTTGGAGGTGGTACTGCCTGTTTGGGTTTGAAGGTTCCCCTGCTGAAATTACTCTTTTCCCTATTTTGGGGCATTTGAACTTTAAGGACTTCTTTTTCTAATAATTACTTTAGTTATATGGCATAGTCTTTATCAGTACTAATTATTTGCTGAACTTAAAGATGGTGAGCCCATTAATATTCCAGTACTACAAGGACAGACCCTCCTTCAGGCTGGCAGACAAAGGACTTTCTGAAAGAATTCATTTGCAGTTTAAATATATGTGAGTAGAGGACAGAAGGCTGCTAGAGATTGGGTAGAAAAAGAATGTAGAAATCCTAAATCTAAAGAGTTTTTATAACTGGCTCGATTTATACTCTTATCCTATTACATCATTTCCTGTCTTTCATTTCTGCAGAGCATTTATGTGATGTTTTGATTCTCGGAAACAGCATTTCAAAGTTCTGTAATTTTGGTCAATGACATGCATACTTTGTTCTCCGTTGGAAATTGAGGCAAAATTAAATGGTTGTTCCTCTACCTATATTAGCAGAAGGAATTAATTGAAATTGTTTCTAATCTTTTGATCCTTGTCACACTACTCTGCTATGCAATAATACACTAAAGAATTTCCAGAAAGCAACTGGGGACCTAGCATAGCTCTCTGCCTAAAAAATATGCCGTTTGTAGAGTTGTGCTACCAGCTGGTATGCTAACTTGATCAAAAGGTGCTGTTACAGAACACAGAAAATGCTTTATGCAGAAAGAAAATCAATATGCTTTGGATAAGAGATGGGAATTTTTGTCTCCTGGTGCCTTGTTCTTTATTGCTTGAGATCCTAAGGAAAATCTTGTATGAAGATTCAAAAACTGAAATAATAGGCTTTTCGTGGACAGATGTTAATTTCTTTTTTTACTGACGTAATTGTTACTGCAGGAATAGAAATGAGTTTGGACACACATTTGATGAGTCTACTTTGTTTTATTGAAGCATTTCAGACCTACTGAAAGTTACAAGGAATGATATGCCAAATACCCCTGTGTCCACAACCCAACATAAGGAAGACCACATTAGAGAGATACGTGAAGCCCCCATGTGAACTTCACCCCATCCTCTTCCTCTCTTCACAGCAGTGGCCTCTACCCTAAATGCAGGATTACCATTTCTTGGCATGACTATCGTGCCTTTACTGTATATCGTATATACACATAAATAATACTTAGACTTTTACATTCTTTTTTTTTTTTTAATGTTTTTAATTTGTTTTTGAGAGAGAGGGAGGCAGAGGATCCAAAGTGGTCTCAGCGCTGACAGCCGCTAGCCCGATGCAAGGGCTCGAACTCACCAACCGTGAGATCGTGACCTGAGCCCCAGTCGGGCACTTAACCTACTGAGCCACCCAGGTGCCCCGGCATTCTTAATATTTGAGGGAAAAAAAGTCAAAAGAAGAACAATCTTTTGTGACACTTGGAAATTATATAAAATTCACATTTTGGTGTCCATAAATAGTTTTATTGGCATTCAGCATAAAGATGTATCCTCCGTGGCTGCTTTTGGGCCAAGTAGCAGATTTGAGTAGTTGGAACTGAAACTGTATGGCCTACAATGCCTAAAATATTTACCATTTGGCCCTTTACAAAAAAAATGTTTGCTGACCCTAAAAAAATGTTTGCTGATGCTATATTCACAGACACAGAGTAAATAATCTGACTGGGGAAAGATTGATATGTAGGTATATGTGCCTTGGCCAGGAGCAGACTAAAATGGACACAAGGCTTAAAAAAATTTTTTTTTAATAACCTAGAACATTTTTTTTTTCTCTTGTCTCAGGAGACCAGCAATGATTGACCTTTCCCCTCCCAGCCCACCAAATGATTATATCTTATTCCTTTGCTTTAAGCTTTTCCCCTCGCTCTCACTTATCCCACTCTCATGCCTACAAAACCAGCAAATTCCATGTGTCCTGTGACAGAAAGAACAGCTTCAAGGATAGTCACCTCCCCCCCTCCTAGAATTTCTCAGTTTAGCAATGCGCTTTGCCTGTGTCTCTGATTTGGCACATTGTGTTCCCCTGCACTTCCCTTGTCTTCTGACTCTTAGAATTCTGCTTACCACACACCAGGAGATCACGTCTATGCTGGCTGCAGATAGATAGGTGAAAGTCAGCAAAGAGTGACTGCACAAATGATCGTTTAAACATAAACTATGTGAAGAGTTGATGAGGATGTTTCCACTTCTTTTGTAGAAAGAAAAATGGTAGTAATGATACCTCTTCCCTGTTTCTTTAATAGTGGATCTTCCCCTTTCCCAAGCCAGAATTATGCAGATAATTGTCCCAACTGATTATTTTCTCTAGAAGTAGCTGAATAGTGGTCAATAGTGCAGTGCTGAGTTTCACGGGCTTTGAAGTCAGGCAGTCTGTCTGTTGGTTGAGAGACCTTGGAGTTCTCTTTGCAAAGGACAGGCGGATGGTGATCTGTGGTGACTGTCAATACGGGTAAAATACAAAGAGTAAGGATACTTCAGTCTCAAGGTGCTTTTAAGAGAGTTAGTGGATTAAAAATGAGTGATAGAAAATGATAAATACTACAGGGGAAAAAATCAAACCAGAGTATCACAAAGGCTGCATATAAGAGAGTACAGAAAAGGGATTAGAATGGGAAGGCAGGAGAGGTGGTTTCCCTCTGGGGACAGTCTGATGGGCTTCTTGAAGGAGGTGGCAGGGACAGAAGGATTTGGATCAATGGAGTTTAGGGGAAGAATATTCTAGGCCACAGGGACAGCATGAACAAAAGCACTGAGGCAGAGATAATCAGGTGACAAATAGAGAACGGGAACTAGTTCAGTTTGCCCACGTATGAAGGGAGGGAGAAGGAGGGGTGAGAATGGATGTGAATATTAAGGTCTGGCTAGGCAAGGCCTTGAATGCCAAGGAGAGGAGTTTGGCAGTAATGACAACTGGTATACTCCTGTATGTGTGCCCATGTAATGGTAGTTTTTGAGTCCAAGCTCTGTCTCAGCTCTAAGAAGACTGCCGTCCTACAAGGCCTTGACTTTTCCTATCTCGGTCCAATGTCACTCCATGCATATTTGCTATCTCAGTACAAAAAATGTGAAAGACACTGGAACATGTTGTTTTATAAAACATCTCTGAAAGAACCAATCTGAGAAGCATTGCGCAATGGCCCTCATCTCTCCGTTATCGCTCTCAAATCAGGAGAAATATCTCTGACTATAGCAGAATATGCTGTCTCTTGTGTTCCTGACTCTTCCACGGTCTGGCTGAGAAAAGAGGCCAGAGTGGAAATTTTCATATTTGAAGCGGGTGGAGGAGGGGAGGAGAGACAAAATGATTTTCTAAACTATTCCTTTGGATCAGTAGGGATGTACACTTAGCAGAGTTTCAGGTACATCTCAAAGTGGCCTTCCGTGGGCCTCTTTGCTTTAGTCAGATATTATTTAAGGTTCCCGTTTATGAAGATGGGTCATGAATGAAAAAATTATTTAATGCTTTTCTAATAAAGTGTGTCCCACATTGTTTTAATTGAAGTTAAATTGGGTAGGGAGGTTAGTGAACCAAACCGAAGTTCAGAATGCCATTTCAATGTTGACGTGAAGGGGCAAGGACTCTCGAGTGTGTGCAGCCCGAGTCGTGTACCAGAGTCACTCTGGGTGTGAACCTGGGCATCTGCATTTTAACCACCACCTGAAAAGAAAGATGGTTTGAAAAAATTTTTTTATTGTGGCAAAATACTCACAATGTGAACTTTACCACTTTTACTGTCTCTGGAACTTTTTCATTTTTTCCCCAAACTGAAACTCATTAAACCGTAACATCCCGTTCTCCTTTCTTCAGTGCCTGGCAACCACCATCTTACTTTCTGTGAATTTGACTCACGTGGGTACCTCAGAAAAATGGAATTGCAGGCTATTTGTCTTCTTTGTGACTGGCTTGTTTCATTTAGTATAATGTCCTCAAGGTTCATTCATGTTGTAGCACGTGTCCGGATTTCCTTCCTTTTTAAGACTGAATGATATTCCATTGCCTGTATATGCCACGCTTGGGTTATCTACTTATCGGCTGATGAACACTTGGCCTGATGACCCTTTTGGCTATTGTGAATAATGCTGCTAGGAATATTGGTGTGCAAATATCTATTGAACCCCTGCTTTCAGTTTTTTTTTGGGGGGGGTATATCCCTAGGACTGGAATTGCTGGGTTATGTACTAACTGTGTGTTGAAGTTTTGGAGGAACTGCCATATTGTTTTCCCCAGCAACGGCACCATTTTACATTCCCACCAAAGGTGCGTGTTCCAGTTTCACCACATCCTCACCAGCACTTGTTATTTCCTGTTAATTTTTTTTTTTTTTTTTTTTTTTTTGGTAATAATAGCCGGTCTCATGGGAGTGAAGTGATTTGATTGAGATTATTCTTTTTTGTACCAAGTTCTGAAAGAGAATATTAATTCACAAAATTGTAAAAATTACCTCACAAATACCAATGAACAATCAGAAAACCACCTTGAAGGACACAATCCAGCTGTGCATTACCAAGGAGTTACTTAAAAGTGAGTGATACAGATCATGGATGAGGAAAATAAACTGGTTATTGAAATCATGCCTTCCCCATATTCCACATTGATGCTATATTTTGCAGAGTCCCTGCACCTGAAATCTAAGTCTGAGGGAGAGTCAAGAAAAGGGAGAAAAGAAGATTAAGTTTTTTTGGGGGGGGGGCGGGAATTGGACTTTTATTTTTTAAATATTTATTTGTTTTGAGAGAGAAAAAGAGTGAGAGAGCAGGGAGGGGCAGAGAGAGAGGGAGAGAGAGAATCCCAAGCAGGCTTGGTGCTGACACGGGGCTCTATCCCATGAACTGAACCAATGAGGCCATGGCCTGAACTGAAATTAATAGTTGGACACTCAACCCACTGAGCCACCCAGGCGCCCCTGGACTTTTAAAGCAAAGGTCAAAGATTCTGCATTTGAAATCTGAGTGGGAAATGATGGAGGTGAGGAGGCACTATTAAGAACAAGTATAGCACGACTTTTTATTAACAGGCACTTTTCCTGAGTTGAAACATATTTTTGGAAGTGATTCTCCCCGGGATTACCATAATGAATCTCTCCTAGGCATCCCCCTCCTCCTCAAAATATATATGTATATAAACTTAGATTCAGTTTCCACACACATTTACTAAACACTAAATTCTTGCCAGTCCCTGAACACTGTGTGCTCCTTCCAGCGTATGTCTTCACATGGGATGTGTCTCCTACCTAGAGAGCTCCCTCCAGTGTCTCTCCATTGGGGAGCCCTTGTGGTGTCACAGGTAGAACCCATCACCTGCCGAGGTAATTGTGAAATTTCCTCCCACATCTGCCACTCCTTGATTTTCTTACCCAGATGCTGTTGCTTTTTTTTTTTTTTTTATAATTGAGGTGACTTTTGTATAACATAAAATTAACCTTTTTAAAGGACACGATTCAGTGGCATTTGGTACATTCGCAATGTTATGCAACCATTACTTCTGTCTAGTTCCAAAACATTTTCATCACCCTAAAGAGACCCCATATCCATTTAAGAAATCACTCCCATTCCCTCCTCCTCTTGTCTCTGCAAACCACTAACCTGCCTTCTGCCTCTCTGGATTTAACCTATTCTGGATATTTCCTATCAGTGGAATATACAGTGGTCTTTTGTGTCTGGTTTTTTTCAGGTAGCACAATGTATTTGAAGTCTATCCATGTTGTAACATGTATGAGCCCTTCATTCCCTTTTAAGACTGAATAATATTCCATTGTATGGCTATACCACATTTTGTTTATCCATTCATCTGTTGATGGACATTTGGGTTGTTTCTACCCTTTGGATTATTCCTTTTTTTTTTCTTTTTTTAATGTTTGTTTATTTTTTGAGAGAGAGAGAGAGAGAGAGGCAGAGAGAGAGGGGGACAGAGGATCTGAAGTGGGCACTGCACTGACAGCAGCGAGCCTGATGCAGGGCTTGAACTCACCAACCATGAGATCATGACCCGAGCCAAAGCTGGATGGACACTCAATTGACTGAGCCATGAGACGCCCCTGGGGTGATGCTTTTTAAGGTAATCACAGCTAAGCTCAGTGGTAATCACCAGCTGAGGCAGTGTATCTTCAGTCTGGGAACCAGGGCTCTTGTCCAGAAAAGAGGGACCTCTACTAGGACTGCTTAGTGACTCCAGATGAGAGGTTGCAAATGGGCAGGTCTCAGGCAAAATGCGGCCTCGAAGATGTGTTTGATTTCACATGCACTGTTATCCTGTTCTGTATTCAAACCTTGAATCAGTTGTCCACACTACATTTAAAAGATTCCCACCCCTCCCCCACCTCCCTCTCCCTTCCTCTTTCTGTTTCTCTCTCTCACACACACACCTGAAGATTTCTTTTTTTCTTAGATTTTTTTCTTAAAAAAATTTTTTTTAAATGTTACTTATTTTTGAGAGAGGCAGTGCACGAGCAGAGGAGGGGCAGAGAGAGAGGGAGACACAGAATCCAAAGCAGGCTCCAGGCTCTGAGCTGTCGGCACAGAACTCGATATGGGGCTTTAACTCACGAACTGCGAGATCGTGACCCAAGCTGAAATCAGATGCTTAACCGACTGAGCCACCCAGGTGCCCCTAGATTTTTTTTCTTTTTAAGCAATTTCTACATCCATTGTGGGGCCCAAACTCACAATCCCAAGATCAAGCATTCCCTGCTCCACCGACTGAGCCAGTTAGGCACCTCCTGAATGTCTGTCTTGTTAGAAAAACAAAAGCAAAACAAAGCTTTGTCAGTACCTGAACTCTATCCACCTGGCAGCTGCCAGCTGGAGTTGGATGTGGGCTACCCCCTTGTGCCCTTGTACTTGGGAAAGTCGTCTCTAGTTTGTCACAGGCCCGGCCCTTAGTGAGGCCAAAGGTCAGGACATTTGAGTTGCTGTTTTTCTCTAATAACAGAATTGGAGGAATGTAAAAGATGGGCTCATGTCTCTATCAAAAAATGCAATTCATTTGAAAAGAAGATAAAAGTGGCTGCTCCCTCCACTGTCTTTCTTGACCCTGTAGGTACTTAGAATCATGTCCTCCATTTTACCAGGTGTTCATCATCTTCCTAATAACAGAATTTTAAAAACCTGTTTTATTGAGATATAATTCATGGTTCCATATAATTCACCCATTTGAAGTGTGCAGTTCAGCGGATTTTAGTATATCCAGGATACATACAACCATTGTCACAATTTTGGAACATTTGTTTTTTTTTTAATTTTTTTATTTAAAAATTTTTTTTTTCAACGTTTATTTATTTTTGGGACAGAGAGAGACAGAGCATGAACGGGGGAGGGGCAGAGAGAGAGGGAGACACAGAATCAGAAACAGGCTCCAGGCTCTGAGCCATCAGCCCAGAGCCTGACGCGGGGCTCGAACTCACGGACCGCGAGATCGTGACCTGGCTGAAGTCGGACGCTTAACCGACTGCGCCACCCAGGCGCCCCGACAATTTTGGAACATTTAAATAAAACTGTCATTTAACATTAAATAGTGACTTTATCACAGTCAATTTAGAACATGTTCATCATCTCAAAAAAAGAAACCCTTTGGTTATTACCCCACTATCCCCTTTATCCCCCTTCCTCTCAGACCTAAGCAACCACAAATCAAATATCAGAAAAAAATTTTTTAAGTTTATTTATTTATTTTGAGAAAGAGAGAGAGCACACACTTGCCTGCACCTGCTTGTGAGAGAAGGAGGAGACAGAGAGAGAGAGAGAGAGAGAGAGAGAGAGAGAGAGAATCTCAAGCAGGTTCCATGTTGTCATTGCAGAGCCTGACGTGGGCTCGATCTCATGAACTGTGAGATCATGACCTGAACTGATATCAAGAATTGGACACTTAGGGGCACCTGGGTGGCGCAGTTGGTTAAGTGTCTGACTTCAGCCAGGTCGCGATCTCGCGGTCCGTGAGTTCGAGCCCCGCGTCAGGCTCTGGGCTGATGGCTCAGAGCCTGGAGCCTGTTTCCGATTCTGTGTCTCCCTCTCTCTCTGCCCCTCCCCCGTTCATGCTCTGTCTCTCTCTGTCCCAAAAATAAATAAATAAACGTTCAAAAAAAAAAAAAAAAAAAAAAAGAATTGGACACTTAGCCAACTGAGCCACCCAGGCATCCCTCAAATACCAGAATTTTTGATGGCACACCTAGAAGGTATTGGAAGGGAACATAACACCAAACATGTCAGCCAGAATTCCAACTCAACTGCTGTTGCATATGGTGGTTGTTGGAGTGTGATGATGTCTCTCATTGCCAATGAGAGAGAGAGAGAGAGAGAGAGAGAGAGGTATTGAGAGATTATAGCACTTCATTCTTGCTTCTCCTTGTCACCTGGAAGCCCTGGTTTCTGCCCTGCTCACTCTTTTTTTTATAAATTAATGATGCAATCTTCTCCCTTGGGCCAGTGAATGCAGGATCTTTCTTTGGAGTTGTAATTGTAGCACAATAATTTATACTTGTAAGCAGCTCATCATTGCATTCCAAGACCAACCCAGGCAGCTGTCTCTGACCAACAGCCGAGAAAATAGACATAGTTGGAGCAAAAATAATTTTGCCTTTTTGATCAAAGTCTGGCAGTTGTCACAAAGCTGCTTCTAGGCTCTCGTTCCAGCCGGTGAATTTCAGGAACAAAATCATTAGGTTTTTTATGTTTTAGTGCTGCTTTTATTTTTTTTAATGTTTATTTACTTTTGAGAGAAAGAGAGAAACAGAGAGCAAGCAAGGGAGGGGCAGAAAGAGAGAGAGACACAGAATCCAAAGCGGGCTCCAGGCTCCGAGCTGTCAGCACAGAGCCCAACACGGGGCTCAAACTCACGTATTGTGAGATCATGACCTGAGCTGAAATCCTGAGTTGGAAGCTTAACAACTGACTGAGCCACTCAGGCACCCCCTGGCATATGGTCTTAATACATGTTTATTGGCGGGTGAATGTTTGGAACCATGGAGAAAGGTGAGGGAAGTCAGGACCTCTGGTCTCTTCCATTTTGTCACCCCCGCCCCACCCTCACCTTGAGCACTGCCTGTGGCTCCTCCATCTCAGCCCCTAACCCCTTAGTACCCTCCTCCTAACTCAGCAGTGAGGATTTCCCCACTTGCCATGAGTATTCCCATTCATTCTGCTCTTCCCTTTGCCCCTTTCCCACTGCTTGTCTGTCCTGATGCCTGCATCCTCTTTATCCTCAGTCCCAGTTCAAGCCCTGCCCCCTCCACAAAGCCCTTTCCAACCTCCCCAGTGCAGGTAGAAGCCTCCCTTCTCAGCTCGTCAAGTGCTTGGTGTATATCACACGTTTTAGTACTTAGGATGGGAGCTCATGTCAGAGTAGGAAATTCCCTTTGGTTATATTCAGTCCAGACCCCTCATTTTGTGGATGAGGACACTGAAGCCCAAGGGAGCCTTGTGACATGGCCAAGGTCACGCCTTTATCGGAAATATTCATTCGTTGCCTAAGGCACGGCCATTCTGAAACCTGCTCCCCTCCCCATCATCTTGTATTTACCTGCAGTGAGGGTGTATGCACTGTCTTCTATAAGGAAACCCACAAAGCACCCTTAAGAGGGAACACAGATCTTCCAAGATGGCAATGGAGGGAGTCACCAGTGAAGAGGAATGCCTGGGCCTCCTAGCTGTGACTTTTATTTCCAAGGACCACCTTCTTGGCTCATCAATGACATTACCTCCACCCGGCTTTTCTCAGGAGCACCATTCTGACTTTAAAACTTGAGTGTAAGCTGGATATAGGATGCCTGAGGAATAAATGCAGAAAGTTACATGCAACTAGATATTCTGGTTAATGAGATAAGACTTTTTCACTGTTGCTGATGGCTGGACCTCTACGCCCAGCCTCCTTCCCTCTCATTTCCATGAAATAGGGGTTGCCATTAGTCCAGTTATCCAGGAGCACCCTCCAAAAGCCTGACTCTGCACCCAGGAGACAACCTCAGATGGTAGGTTCTGTTCCTGGTGATCAAAGTCTCATCTTCCAGATTCTTTTCTGGTTTGAGAAGCCTCTTATGTTTCAGGGTGTATAACATTAGGAATAGTCACATTCTTTAGGGAAGATGACCACCATCGCCACTACACCGCAAGGTTCTTTATCCCAAACCTCAACAGGACAACCTGCCTGATTACAACATGGCTATCTTCACATTCAGCACATTCTGCAGAGGAGTGGGAGGTGGGGGTCGGCCATTTATGGCACTTCCCTAACATGTGTAGTCTCTAAGACGTATACCCTCTCTTCTCTTTCTTACGGCTTTCTGTCTCGTGGCATTTAGCACAGTGCTGGGCATTTAGTGAACCCTTGTTGAACTGAGTGGATTTGACACATCAAGTATACCTTAGGGAAGGAGCTTGGCGTGGGGGTGAAGGGGCCAGAGGCCAGAGATGTGGGTCGCGTGGGAAGGGATAAAGGATGCCATCCTGCTTACCAACCTTCCAGACTACCAAAGAATGCCTCCACTTTTGTTCCCCAGAATGTATTCATTCATTCACTCATTCAGCAAATATTTCTAGAGTGCCTCCTATTTGCCAGCCATTATAGTTGGTGCTGGGGATCAGCAGTGAATAAAAATAGCCTCTGTGTCTGCCCTAAAGAGCTAAGTTTTTTTTTTTTTTTTTTTTGCCTAGTGCTTGATGGGTGACCTGTCATGATCTCATTAGTTACAGTAGGAGCATAGTTAAGAAACTGCGCTTGGTCATGTGGTGAGATACCTCTGTCTTCTGGAGATGCCTGGATTTGCTTGGATTTCATTGGGAAGTATGAATGCTAAGATGGATTTTGCCCCAGAAGCCCCACCGATGCGGTTATTCCGGTTAACCAAGAATGCCAGAATGAGGCAAGGAAATAATAGGCAGTTGTGTAATGTATGCACTTTTTCTTTACCCAAGACCTTTAAAGATCAGTTTATTAGAGCCTAATGAAACAATTAGGTATATATATGGGGTAATTTAATTGCTTCTTTACTTCTGCGATAAAAGTCACAATTCCTGATGATTGCAGACTTGCTCTGAGGCTCTGAAATGAGAAGGATACGTAAGAATTAGGCTCAAAGGAACTTGATCTTGTTTTCCCCCTTTCATTTTTATTTGGCACATGAATTTCATTCCATACAATTTTTTATTTTTTATTTTTTTGTCTGTGCACATTAAAGTTTTAAAATAAACAGCAGCAACTCTGTTTTCCTAGTTTAGCTGACATGGAAACACCTAATCCTCTTAGTTTTCTTGATTTTGCAAACAAGGATTTGTTGGGATAAAATCTTTAAGTAGTCCAGTCACATGGGCTAGGTATTCATTTAATGACCCCAAGTACGACCTGTTAGAAAAGCAAAGTAATGAATTAATAATGTGCCTCGCAGTTATTTTGTCTGCCTTATTTTTCAACCACAGGTTGCACGACATGAACAGAAGTAGTGAATGGTAAGGTATTCACCCTGTAAGTAGGGAATAGTCACTTCACATGATAGCCTGCACTCCTTTCAGCTTTCTGACCTTTCCATTTTGAGCATGGGGAAAAAACCTCCAACCAGCCCCATGATCGATAACTGTGCTGTCCAACACACAGCTCCTGGTGGCTACCGAAAAGTGGCTAGGGTGACTGAGCTGAATTTTTTATTTTCATTCAAACTAAAAACGGAAGCAATGTAAAGTATTTTTTTGTTAAATGCGATTTTATTGGGAAGCTTGTAAATATGTTTGGAGCAGCTTCGGTGTGTAGATCTACTTTTTCAACTGTAGATTTTAGGTTAGTAGGGATTATTTCTCATGAAAATTTCGCATTCAAAGTGGGATGTGCTATAAGCGTAAAATACCCAAATTTTGAAGACTTTGTGAAAAAGTGAATGTGAAATATATCATTTAGTAATTAGTACTTATACATACATATTTTAAAGTTTTTTTTTTTAAGTGATCTCTATACCCAACATGGGGCTTGAACTCACAACCCCGAGATCAAGAGCCACATGTTCCACCGACTGAGTCAGCCAGGTGCCCCTTAATAATTGTTTATCTTGATTACATGTTGAAATGATAATGTTTTGGATATGTTGGGTTGAAGAAAATATATTAAAATTAATGTTGCCTGGTTTTGCACTTTTTAAATGTGGTTACCATCGGGGCACCTGGGTGGCTCAGTCGGTTGAGTGTCCGACTTCAGCTCAGGTCATGATCTCACAGCTCGTGGGTTCGAGCCCCGTATCCAGGCTCTGTGCAGACAGTTCAGAGCCTGGAGCCTGCTTCTGGATTCTGTTTCTCCCTGTCTCTGCCCCTCCCCCTGGTCACGCTCTGTCTCTCTCTCTCTCTCTCAAAAATAAATAAACATTAAAAACTTAAATGTGGCTACCATAAAATTTAAAACATAAGTGTCTTGCAGATATTAATACAGATCAGCATTGGTCTGTTGCATTGGAACGAAAGGTTCCATGTCATGGTCCATAGGGCTCTTACCAGTTTACTTTGTGAGAACATCACAATGAGCTCGGTTAAAAACATGAACAACAAATTCTATGCCATAGCAAATCACAAAATATATTTAGTATTTTTTTTTTTTTTTAAGCTTGTCAAACCCAGGTGGTCTTTGGTACTTTTTGACTGCAAAACCCCATCACATGTTTAATTCCACGCACTCACTATGGGGGAAATCTCATAATCTAAACTTTGAAATTTTAAACAACTCAACTGGTTAAGAGAGCCACTCAACAGTATGGTTTAATCAATCTAGTTATAGAGAACTCTATAAAGCATTTAGATAATATGCTATAAGCAGCATAGTAATTGTGGTTGAAAGCTCCAGGCGGACCTGGGCTTGAATTCTAGATCTGCATTTTCTAATTGTGTGACCTTGGACTAGTATTTTAATGCTAAACCTTGGTTTCCTTATCTATAAAATGAGACAATAATGACCCCTACATGAGAGCATTGTTATGAGGATTAAAAGATATAACCCATGCAAAGTGCCGGACACATGAGATGTGTTCAGTTTTTGATAAGTCTTGTTGATTATGAAGTTCGTTATGGTTGTTGTTGTTACTATTGTCCTTATAAAGTAGCCACCATTGTCCTCAAAGAACCCTACCTGCCATCTTGCTGTTGGGGCCTGGAAGGCTGTGTCACACCTGCTGTTCACTTGCAAGCAGTGTTTTGTGAAAATTACTTGCTCTACCTGCTTTCCTTGTGCTCATTCTTGACCTTACCTTGTTCTTTTCTCCTTTTTTGTTCTTTGCCCCCTATCAGCCTTTGATCCTGAAGCTTCTCTTCTCTTTGTGTATTCTGTACTTGGCACACTGCGCATCTCTACTAAGGTTTTATTAAAGAGTATGTATTGAGCCCTTACTGTGTGCCAAGTTCTCTGGTAGGTGCTGGGGATACAAAGGCTCCTGCCTTCAAGGCACTTACTAACTAGTCAGGGAGAGAGTTTATAAATCAGGGTAACAAATGTCACAGGCACCTTGATAGAAGTCGACAGAGAGGCTTCTTGTGTGCACAGGGGCAGTAATGAGATGGGTGGTACCAGGGTGATGATTAGGAAAGACTGAAGTGACATACGATTTGTCGGTAAGCGAGCAGATATCGAGAGTAGGGCCTCAGGTTGGAGAAGAATCAGGCAGAGGGCCTGGGATAGACACGCGAAACAGCCTGCAGCCAGAACAGTATGTTCTGGAGATGTCAGTAGCTTAGAAGGAATAGTCGGGTCACCGCACAGAAGGATGAGGTTGAGACATCAGCCTGGAGAAGGTGCGGAGACCTGGTCCCGGAGGACTTGCTGTGCTTTGCTAACTAGTTGGTGTTAAGTATGACACAACCGCGATCCCAGTTTTGGAAAGATCACCTCAGCAAGCGGGACTGGAGTCAGGGGTGGAATCCTGTCAGGAAGCTACTCTGAGAGTCCGAGTGAAGACCCAGTGCCAAGAGGTTGACTTCGGGGTGGAGAGGAGGGTCCAGATCTGCAAAGTCAGGGTAACGCTGCGGTGGTGGCGGAAGTTAACCAGACTTACGGTGGTGATCGTTTCGTAATATATGCAAATATCAAATCACTGTGCTGTACACCTTAAACTAATAGAATGTTCTATGTCAACTGTCTCTCAGTTTAAAAATATTAACTAGGGGCGCCTGGGTGGCTCAGTCAGTTAAGCGTCCGACTTCGGCTCAGGTCATGATCTCGCGGTCCATGGGTTCGAGCCCCGCGTCGGGCTCTGTGCTGACAGCTCAGAGCCTGGAGCCTGTTTCAGATTCTGTGTCTCCCTCTTTCTCTGACCGTCCCCTGTTCATGCTCTCTCTCTCTCTGTCTCAAAAATAAATAAGTGTTAAAAACAAATTTTTTTTTTTTTAATATTGACTAATTAGTTTCTCTAAAAAAAAAAAAAAGACCATGTCTGGGAGTGGGGAGCGGGCTCAGAAGCTTTGGTGACTGACTGGGTGGAGAAGGCAGGGAGGGAATAGCAATCTGATGCCAGCTGGAATTCCTGCACGGTGGCTTGGGGGATGGCGACCCACTTGCTAAGGTGGGCACAGGGGGAGGGAAGCAGGCCTGGGGGATAAAGAATGAGGTCCGTGTGGGGTATAGTGAGGGCAGTTGCTCTGCAAAGCAGGGCTGGGGAGGGAGGCTGGGCCCAGGGCTCCGGTGCAGCTGCTGCTGCTTCCTCTTGTGCTTTTCCTTCTTGCGAGACCGTTACCACTGATGCCACCAGCAACCCTCCCCACCCGCACACACACTCAGTGTGCCTTCAGGGTTATCTTTTAAAGCACTTTCTTTCGGGAACCCCCCGGGTGGCTCAGTCGGTTAAGCATCCAGCTCTTGCTTTTGGTTCAAGTCATGATCTCACGGTTCATGAGTTCGAGCCACGTTCGGGCTCTGTGCTGGCAGTGGGGAGCCTGCTTGGGATTCTCTCTCCCCCCTCTCTCTGTCCCTCCCCTGCTCACGTGCTCTCTCTCTCTCTCTCTCTCCTCTCAAAATGAATAAATAAAAACTTGCTGTCAGGGTTGTGGGCTCTCTTCTGACAGAGGACAACTTAATCTCGCTGACCCCATCCTTATCCTCTCACAAGCAGATTGTACCAACCAGGGAGAAGTCTTCCTCCAGGACAGAACCAAACCACCTCTATGTGATGCTTTCTAATTCTTCATCTCCCCAAATATCCCTCTGCAAAGCTCAACACTCTCTAGTGGCATCTTCTTGTATTTAGAATAAAACCCAAACTCCCTACCATGGCCCGTGAGCCCTTTGCTCTGGGATCCCTGGCCACTTCCCCCATTTTGGCTGCCTCAGCTCCCTGTCTCCATCACCAGACTCCAGCTACAGACTCCTGTTCCTGGGCTTACAAACAAAACAAACAAACAAATGTAATCGTTCCTTTTGCAGGACATTCGCACTTGTTTGTGCCTAGAATGTTCTTTCCTCAGATCTCCACTAGTCCCCCTCCTTTTCTTCATTCAACTCTCAGTGCTGATATCTCAGACTCACCTTCTCAGACTCCTCCCTGTTCATCTCCATCCATTGCCCTGCTCTCTTGACTTCACACCACTTCTGCTGCCTGAAGTGATAATATTTGATTACTTAGATGTAGTCGTCTCTTCCTGATAGTATGTAAGCTCTTGGTTTCCGCTGTTCCCAACACCTAGCCCTGTGCTTCCACATAGCAGGTGCTTATTAGGTATTCGTTCCAAGAGCTTGAAATCTTGGCAGAACATCCCTAAATTAAGGTGTTCCCCCTTCACCCCATTGCCCCCCGGGGGGGCCGCCATTTCCAATAAGTTGTTTTGAAACACACTCCAGTTTCTAGAGCGATTTCATCTTTTGTGGGAGGAAGGGGAGACAGCGACCCCAGTCAGATTCCCAGTAGGAAACAGATGTACACTCAACGGGATAATTGAGGAGAAATTAATAAAGGGATTATCAGGGCTTAGGGAAACCAACAAGAGATTGTAAAGTACTGCCAAGAACCCAAGGAAAATAGTTAAATGAAGGAGGCCCTGTCAGGAGCCGTGGTAAAGAGCTGTAGCCACCCTTTCGTCACCCAGAAGGGAGAGAGTGAATACCTTGCTCTATTCCCAGGCTCTCGTCTTCTGTCTGTGCCTCCATTGGCTTAATTCAGCGGGGTAGCAGAGGGTCAGGGGCTCTGGTCCACGTGGATCAGCCTCCGGGGACACAAAATGGCATTGGAAAAAGGGTGCCGAGTACATGTGGAGGGGCAAAAACAGAAAATCATATAATGTTCCTGCCATTTACTTTGTCACTTAATCAAACACTGTTTCGTTCTGCTCCTTAATTATTTTATACACTTCCAATGATGCCAGTGAGAGAAAAGTATTGGAAAACAGAGAACATACTTACAACTCCTTTTAAGAACCTAGGGTGATGTGATAAGGGATTATTCCTCAATATGTGTGAACTTTGAGTGTAATTGAATGATATATGAAAACTTGCTAAGTGAGTACATTCTGAAACCAGAATATTTTGGGTAAATCTTAGGAATGACAAGCAAAAACCGAATCATCCATAGTAGCATTTTCATAGTACCCCAGTGCCTGGTGGGCATCAATGCTATGTGATCATTTTTGTGCGTTGGTTTGCCTGTTTTAGTGCATCACTTATGGCCACAGTCCTAAGACTACATTTGCTTTCTCAGGCAGAAAAAGTAGGGAAAGGGACAATTGGTGAATCTTCCAGAGCACTTTCTTTATCTCAGCTTACTCTGTTCTGGGCTGATAATATGACTAAAGCAATGGTGATGCTATGTTGTCCTGCCAAGGAATATATTTTGGAAGCAAAATTAAAAAAAAAGTTAATTTGCGTTAAAAAGGCAAAATGAAGTTCTAACATAATCTGTCCTTTGCCATTTGTTGAGAGCTTATAATGTAGATCACGAGTCTCAAAATATAACAAAAAATAATAGCTGCTGCCCCTTTTGAGCTCCTACTGTGTATCAGGCACTGGGCTATTTGACATGACATCAACAGTCTCATGGGGTTGGTATAATTAATGCAGTTTTGTATTTGAGATGGACTTAAAGTCATCAGCAAGAAAGGTCAGATCAAGAAGCTAAGGGCCAGGTTCTTGCTGCATGCATGGATAGACAGCCTCAGAGTTGGGCTGTTGGGGTCGTCATGTGAAGTGGAATAAGCATGGGACTGTGGAGCTGGTCAACTGGGAGGATAGGACTGAGGGTGGTCATGAGTCATTCTGCTAGGCTGTGCCATGGGAAGTAAGCCACTACAGATAAAGATGAGAGAAATATGTGGAAAAGGCAAGTGATGGCAGCTGACACCATCAGGGAATGCCAGTGAATGCAGCCCCCAACTGGTGACTCACTGGGGGATGTTGGCTGCCATGATTTCAAGACCCTTCTCCATCCAACTGGAGATCAACTGTCACTCTGCTTGTGGTCATAGGGCCCCCACCATGTGCCTGAGGTTCCTCATTTGGTATCCAAAAGGTTAATCTGCAGTGTTCTGAGGAACTCTTTCAGATGAGGAACTGTTTCACATGTTACACTGTTTAACTATCTTCAATAACTAAGAGATTGTATTAGAAAATTAAAGAAGGAAAATGAGGAAGAGAAAAGGATTCAGGCACACAGATAAGTGACCTGGATCCTAAGATTTATTTTATTTTATTTTATTTTATTTTATTTTATTTTATTTTATTTTATTTTATTTTATTTTATTTTATTTTATTTTTATTTTTTTTTAATTAAATTTATTTATTTTTTCATTTACATCTAAGTTAGTTAGCATATAGCGCAATAATGATTTCAGGAATAGATTCCAGTGATTCATCCCCTATGTATAACACCCAGTGCTCATCCCAGCAAGTGTCTTCCTTAATGCCCCTTGGCCATTTAGCCCATCCCCCACCTACAACCCCTCCAGCAAATCTCAGTTTGTTTTCTGTATTTAATTAAGTCTCTTATGTTTTGTCCCCTTCCCTGTTTTTATATTATTTTTGCTTTCCTTCAAGCCTCATGTTCATCTGTTTTGTATCTTAAATACCACATATGAGTGAAGTCATATGATATTTGTCTTTCTCTGACTGACTAATTTTACTTAGCTTAATACCATCTAGTTCCATCCACGTAGTTGCAAATGACAAGATTTCATTCTTTTTGATTGCCGAGTAATACTCCATCGTATATATATACCACATCTTCTTTATCCATTCATCTGTCGATGGACATTTGGGCTCTTTCCATACTTTGTTGTCAATAGTGCTGCTATAAACATGGGGGTGCATGTGCCCCTTTGAAACAGCACACCTGTATCCCGTGGATAAATGCCTAGTAGTACAATTGCTGGGTCGTAGGGTAGTTCTGTTTTTAGTTTTTTGAGGAAACTCCATACTGTTTTCCAGAGTAGTTGCTCCAGTTTGCATTCCCACCCGCAGTGCAAAAGAGATCCCTTCTCCACGTCCTCGCCAACATCTGTTGTTGCCTGAGTTAATTTTAACCATTCTGACTGATGTGAGATGGTATCTCATTGTGGTTTTGATTTGTATTTCCCTGATGATGAGTGACGTTGAGCATTTTTTCATGTGTCTGTTAGCCATCTGCATGTCTTCTTTGGAGAAGTGTCTATTCATGTCATTTGCCCATTTCTTTACTGGGTTATTTGTTTTTTGGGTGTTGAGTTTGATAAATTCTTTATAGATTTTGGGTACTAACCCTTTATCTGATATGTCACTTGCAAATATCTTCTCCCATTCCATTGGTTGCCTTTTAGTTTTGCCGATTGTTTCTTTTTTTGTGCAGAAGCTTTTTATCTTGATGAGGTCCCAATAGTTCATTTTTCCTTTTGTTTCCCTTGCCTCCGGAGTGGGAAGTTGCTGTGACAAGATTTTTTTTTTTTTAAGTGGAAGTAAACACATTTCAAAAATATCCTTAAGGTGGAATTATTTGATTTCACTAACTAAATTTAGTTGGAGAAAGATTTCATAGTAGAGAGAGGCCTGTGATATTTGGTGTATTAGAGTTTGAATTAGAATTAGAATTTGCTAGTGCTCTAAAAGTATTTCTGGTTTCAAAAAAAAGAAAACATTGAATTTGCATAAGATTTTCTGTAATGGTCAGTATGGGAGAAAATGCTCCGTATTTCTGCTCATCAATAATTGCCCTAACATCCACTTTCCCAATACAGTTAACTCCAAGACCATTGGAGAATATGGCAGCAAAGAAGGATCCCCAGGGAAAATTGCTTCAGAGGTTTTCCCCAGAGCTTCCTGTTAATGTGGCTCTACACACATGTGTGGTGAAGTACTCTGATCTGAAAGGCCTCCTCAGAGTGGGCCCAGTGAATTCCTGAGTTCTTCCTGAAGTCAGAGCTTAGTTTTTATAATTACTTCTATGTTTTAAACAGAACTTTACCTACGTAGACAATCTGAACGAGTAGATTTTGTTTAATCGAGGGTTTTTGTTCATTGATTGCGGCGATTGTGTTTTGAGGGCCTACTGTGTACCAGGCATTGTGCCAAGTACTTTATGAACATTACCTTCATCAATCCTCACAGCGAGTACTGTTCTAGTGCTGTTTCCGGATGGAGGAACTGAAGCACAGAGAAGTCAGTCTCTTGTTCTCTTGATATAGTCTAAATATGATAACTCGAGAAGTTAAGGTGAAAGAGAAAATTCTAGAAAAAGCCAACAAAGGTAAGCTCTCAGATGTAAGAACGATGAAATGTAAGTAAGCTCAGACACGAGGTAAGGGTATAGAAAGAAAAAGCTGAGGAAACTGAAAATGAATAAAAGTAGAAAATGGTATCAGGGAGATCATTTGTTGAACAGCTGTCATTTATTGATCAGGGAGAGAATTAGTGTGTGTGTGTTGGTTTCTTTACCAGGTAATAACACAGTGGCCCTACCTCTGATGATAAGATTTGTGCTGAAGTAGGAGAAAACTGTCCCCCCCACCTCCCCTCCCCAAGTTTGAAGGTGTCTGTGATAAGGCAGAGATCTGGGGCTTTTGGTTTCTTGTTTGGCTGCATTCCTGTCTCTTTGTAACTATCAGGTTATCCCATACATCTTTTTTTTTAAAGCGTGAAACACCATAGAGAGGACTAGGGAAGGGAACACAGGATTTTTTTTTTAAAAAATTGGGACGCAGAAAGGGAATAAGTGGTCGAGAGGAACATCTTTATTTTTTCATGGAAGCTGACCAGGTGCCTATTATACCGTCTGCGTTTGTTTGGACTGACACCTGAGCTGTTTCCAGAACTGTCTTCATGTAACTCTTAACTTTGTGGTCTTTCTGAAGCTGATGGCAAAGGTGGTTAATGTGCAAACCTGCTGTTGGCCAAGGACCCTTGTGAGTAGGCGTTTCCCGGTTTGAGGAAGTCCCTGTGGCCAGTGTGAGATGGAGGTCACTAGCACGCAGAGAGCTGGAGTTTGGTCGCAGTGATTGGCTAGATGGCATTTAGCCTTTTTTCCCAGAACTGAAACTGGTCCCAATCCATTTGTTGGCTCAGCACTCGAGGAAGGCTATTTCAGGAAGCGAACCCAGAAGGAACTAAGAACACAGTCATGTGTTCATGAGTGACTCACTTAGGGTTTCTACTCCAGCATGTGACCTTCGGGCCATCAAATGCTTGGAGTGGGCTGAAAGTTAACGATTCGTTGTGGGAGGGGGAAAGCCCTTTATTTGAGCAACTCCCTTCTGTTTTCTGGAATGGCTTGAGTGACAGCGTGAACTTTGGAGCCAGCCTGTCTGAATCTGATCTCTCGGTGCCACCAGCTCTGTGGTCCTGGGAAAGTCATTTAATATCATCCAACCTCAGTTTCTTCATCTGTAAAATGGGCATCATCATAATGGTACTTCGTAGGATTATGAATGTTATGTAAGATAACACACACAGTGCTTATAACAGTGCCTGCCACATGATAATTATAAAGGTTTAACAAGAAAGGGAAACAACCAGCAATTGCTAACCTCAAACACAAATGATTTCTCATTGTGACGTTGACATGTTACATTTATTTTGTATTTTACAGTTTGTGAAAAGCCTTCATATATATTATGTCCGTTGATCAGAGAGGACATCAGAGGACAGTAGTTAAAATGTTTCACATTTGTAAGTAAGAGGCTGATGAGAGCATGCTCTAGGAAAGATAAGGAGAAAGGAATTCATTCCATTGCCTGCTGTTCACCCCAGGAGGAGTTGAGGAAAGGTGGCCCCACCAGTGCTGATTGCATACCCTGCCTCTTAGCAAGCTCTGTGGGCCTCCAGGATAAGAGTGTTTCCCTAAGACTCCTATTCAGAGGAGAGCCTGGACCACTGACCTGGGTGGGGGTAAAATGAGATGAACTATTGACAACCACAGACTCTGAGAAGCTCTCTCCTTCCCACTGGGGCTTGTTTGCCAAGAGGCAGCCGCCAGGCACACAGAGCATCGGAGAGGTCACACCCTTTCTTTCCTTCCTGGATCCAGGCCATGGAAGCTTGTTATGTGTGAGAAAAGGCGCAGAGGAAACCATGAAGAAACCAGCTTTTTCTCCTCAAAAGAGAAAAATTCCAAATGGCCAAAAAGGCACTGTGCCCTTGGCCAACAGGGTAGCTTCACTTGTCTTCTGAGTGCTAAAACCAGGACAGTCCCGGGCAAACCCGCAGGGGTTGGTCACCCTTGGCGCACAGTAGGCCCGGGTCAAAGTGGCCCAAGGGGGATTAAGGACAAAACTATAACTCAAATTTCAAAGCCGGGTAATTTGGTGAGATTTCTTTGTAGATAGCCACTCAGCTGATACTTCCTTATAGGTAGCTATGGTAATAATATTCCCTTTGTGAATGATATTGTTTGTTGAGTGGTTGTGTGAGGCCAGTAGCCTGCCCCCAGGTTAGGGTTTCTCAACCCTTGGCACAATTGATATTTTGGATTATTGTGGGATGTTGTCCTGTGCGTTGTAGGATGTTCAGCAGTGTCCCTGGCCTCTACCCACTAGACGCCACTAAAGATGTCTTCAGGCTTCGTCAGATAACCTCTGGCGTGGGGGTGGGGGGCACAGTGGTGCCAGCCGAGAATCATTTTGCTCCAAGGTTCATAATAGCTCCCACGTATTAGGAAAGGGACCACCTGATTATCTTTGTAAACTGTCTTTTCATTTTTTGTTCTTTCCCCCCAGTTTTGCCCCTGTTTATTTTTATTTTTGAGAGAGACAGAGACAGAGACAGAGTGTGAGTGGGGGAGGGGTAGAGAGAGAGAGACAGAATCTGAAGCAGAATCCAGGCTCTGAGCTGTCAGCACAGAGCCTTCTGTGGAGCTCGAACTCATGAACTGCCGGATACGACGTGAGCCGAAGTCAGACACTTAATTGACTGAGCCACCCAGGTGCTCCTGCCCCTCCTAATATTTTGAAAGCTGCCTCACTCTTCTTGCTCCTATCGGTCACGATCATGTGATGACTTCTGGAATTCTAAAACATACCTATAGAACACAAGTTGGTCTAATAGTCTGGAAGAAGTCATTTTGTTAAGATTTTTTAGAATCGGTGGAAATTCTTCCTTGCCTCAGCTTCTTCATTTGTCTCAGAAGGGTATCCTCTGAGGTTCACTGGAATCAAGCAAATAAAAGTCTTCTTAGCAAAACCATAATTAAATTTGATCTTCTTACTGGAAAGCTTGTTTCCTTTCATGGTGCCAGCTTTGCTCAGGTGGCTTCTGAAATAATGAAAGTATAATCTGTGTAAAAATTTTTAAAAGGAGCTCCTTACCTTCTTGGAGAAAATTTAAAATCTGGAAAGTCCTGGGGCGCCTGGGTAACTCGATTGGTTGAGTGTCCGACTTGGGATTTCAGCTCAGGTCATGATCCCAGGGTCATGGGATCAAGCCCCTCGTCTGGCTCTGCATTGAGCGTGGAGCCTGCTTGAGATTCTCTCCCCCTACTCCCTTCCCCCCCACCCCTGCCCCGACCCTCCCCTACTCACACATGCACATGCGTGCATGCGCTCTCTCTCTCTCTCTCTCTCTCTAAAATAAATAAAATGAGAAAAAAAATTTAAATCTTAAGTCTAATGACCCAGAACACCCACAGAGAGGCTGCAAAACTAAAGACCGTTTGCACAGCCTAGACTCTTCCACCTGTCCAGTCAGGTCCTTTCTTTCTAACTACTTAAATGAACAAATATTCCAAACACTGTTCTCCAGTTGCTATAACATGTCTGTGGCAAAAATCATCTGATCCACCTCTTGGCCTTTAAAAAATGAATATTTAAACCAAAGATGTCTTGGGGTGCCGGGATGGCTCAGTCGGTTAAGCGTCCCACTTCAGCTCAGGTCATGATCTCGTGGTCCATGGGTTCGAGCCCTGCATCAGGCTCTGTGCTGACAGCTCAGAGCCTGGAGCCTGCTTCAGATTCTGTGTTTCCTCTTTCTCTGCCTTTCCCCTGCTCACACACTCTCTCTCTCTCTCTCTCAAAAATAAATAAAACATTAAACCAAAGATGTCTAATACTATTTATAAAGTTTTACAGAAATGGAAATTTCAGTTATCTTTATTAGTAAACTGTTCCAGTTTTTGCTTACCCTCAAATTCAAAGTTTCTTCCTTCCCCATTGAAGACAATTTTGTCTTCATGATGTGTGTTTTATTAGAACAAAATTTAATCTCTTATAAAAATAACACAGGCCACTAGAGGAGAAAAACACAAAAGGAGAGAATAAAAATCATGTGTAAAGCCACAACCCAGAGATAATGCAGATAATGTTTTTGGAATTACACATCTTTAAAAAATGCTTGTAATACATGCGTATCACATTAACTTTTCTCCTGTTCGGTTCTCACTAGGGATAGAAAACACTGCCACAATTTTGTGGTGAATTTTAATATATTGTACTTTTAAATGAATGAACAAGGAGTTTCGTAGGAGAATTAAACTGACAGAGAATGCATAATGATGAAGACAGAATTTTTCACTATTAAATTGTTTTATCCAAATAAACTAGGTATGGGTATCAGCCGTTCTTAGTTTCTTCAGGAATTTCTTTATTCTATGCAAGTAAGTATATTTATAGCTTCTATTCCCCTCTCCCTTTTCCCACAAAAAGTAGACTATTAGGAGAATTGTTTTGAACTTGTTTTTCTTCACTTAGCAATACATTTTGGAGATCTCTCCATCTCAGTACATCCAGGACTTCCACATTGACATTAAAAAAAAGAAATAACCACATAGTATTCCATTGTATGGATTTACCATAATTTATTTAACTAGTCCCCTGTTGATGGACATTTGGTTGTTTTCCAGTTTTTTGCTATTAAAAATGGTGCTGAAATAAATTATCATGTACACATGTCATTGCATAAGGATAAAATATATCTGTAGGATAAATTCTCTAAAGTAGAATTGCTAGATAAATGAGCGTATGCAATAGTAATTATAATAGATAAATGGATGTATAATACAGTAATTAACAGATCTATAATATAATATGGATAAGTGTCCTCCATAGGGGTTGTACCAAGATATACTCGTATTAGAAATGTATGAAAGTACCAGTTGCCCCACAGCCTTCCAATATATTACGTTAATATGTTGGTCTCAGACTTTTGGATTTTTGCCAGTCTGATAGTGAGAAATATTTCATTGTATTTTCAATTTGCATATTTTCCGAAAGTAAAGATTATTTGTACTTTGTCAACTGATCATTTCCTATGCCCATTTTTCTATTGCTGTATTGAGCACTTTAAAAAAATGTTTATTTATTTTGCAAGAGCCTCATGCAGGGCTCAATTTCACGAACCATGAGATGGTGACCTGAGCCACCCAGGCACCTATGTTGATCATTTTTTCATTGATTTGTATAAGCACTTTATATATTACCAAAATGAGCCCCTTGTGATGTAAATTTTGGATATTTTCCTTTAGCTTTTGATTTTGCTTGTGGCTTAAAGATTTTTTGTGTGTAGTTGAATATATCAATCTTTTCTTATGGCCTTTGGTTTATGAGTCATAGTAGAAAGATCTTTCTCATTTCAAGGTTATGAAAGAATCTTCCCATGTTTTCTCATAGAACTTTTGTGGTTTAATGTTTCACATTTATATATTTGATCCATTTGACATTTTTCCTGGTATGAGATAGGAGGTGGATATTCAACTTTGTTTTTTCTAAATGAATACCAAGATGTCCCTGGATATTCCCTGGCTCTACTGCCATGATAGTCCTCTTCCACTGTCTCCTAATTTTCCATGTGTTCTTGGATATATTTCTGGATTACCTGTTCCATTCTATTACTCTGACTACTTATGTGCCAGTATTTGATTTTTCCATAGAGGTCTCTATTTTATCATTCCATTTATCCCTCTATTGATTTACAATTCTGTTTTTATCTATTTATTTATTTTAAATGTCTGCTTATTTTTGAAAGAGAGAGAGCAGAGGAGGTGGGGCAGAGAGAGAGGGGGACAGAGGATCCGAAGCAGGCTCTGTGCTGACAGCAGATGTGGGGCTCGAACTCACAAACCATGAGATCCTGACCTGAGCCGAAGTTGGACACTTAACCAACTGAGCCACCCAGGCACCCTGCATTTACCCTATTTATGACTAGACTGCCTGTAAGTCCATTACCCCCTCTCTGACTTTATGCTACTCTTTATAGCATTTAAAATTTCTTAAATACTTTTTTAATATTGAAACCTCAAAGACATTATGATTGTTTGATATAAACAGTGTTTATTTAAATTTGCCGTTTTTCTTGCTCTTCATTCTAACCTGCATTCTCTGGCTTTTCATTTTGGCATCCTTTAGCGGCCGTCTACTTGCAACAGACTTTATTTGACTGAACATGTCATTACTCATTTTTGAAAGGTGTTTTCAATGAAAATAGCATTCTCAGTTTATAGTTTTGGTTTGTTTTCCAGTGCACTGACATTCTGCTGTTTTCTGGCTTCCATTGTGGATGCTATGAAGGCAGTTGTCAGTCTCAAGTATTAATCCTTTGAGGATAACTGCATTTTGTAAAACAGGCATAGTTGATGTTCTGATAACTTCCATAGCTGGAGTCTGTGTGAGTTTAGTTTTGTTTCCGGTATTTCTGCGGGTTCTCACTCTTGTTGTCTTGATGCACCTGTTTCTTTTTGATTGGATGCTGGATCTTAAATTTGAAACCGTAGTTGTAGGGGCGCCTGGGTGGCGCAGTCGGTTAAGCGTCCGACTTCAGCCAGGTCACGATCTCGCGCTCCGTGAGTTCGAGCCCCGCGTCGGGCTCTGGGCTGATGGCTCAGAGCCTGGAGCCTGTTTCCGATTCTGTGTCTCCCTCTCTCTCTGCCCCTCCCCCGTTCATGCTCTGTCTCTCTCTGTCCCAAAAATAAATAAACGTTGAAACCGTAGTTGTAGAAATAGTTTGAGGTGTAGCATATTAGTTATGTTCCTCCTTGATCACACTGTTTATTTATTAAGGCTTTATACTGTGTTCCACTATCTGATAGTACTATTTGTCCTTCTGTCAGAATTTTCCTGATTATGAACCTTAGGATCAACCTGTCAACTTAGTGCCAAACCTTCCCTCCTTAAAAAAAAGACTCCATTATTATCTCATTAAAGGGGAACATGTTAAATTTATGCACTGATTCAGAATGACATCTTATAATGCTACATATTCTCATCCAAGAATAAGGTAGAGATAGCACTTAAAAAAATGGTGTTGGTATTTTTGGGTATTTTATTCATTTGGGGACTTTAGAACTATTCTTTGAGATTGGAACAGAAGTCAGTGTTAAGGTATGGTTTAATATATAAATAACCATTTTAGATTGCCTTATGTATAAAGCATGATAACTTTATAATTGATATTACGATGTTAGACTTGTGGCCTCTTGATTCTCTAGCATTAGCTTTTATTTTCGTACCTCTCTCATCTTGCCCCATACTGAGTCATGTTAGACAACCCAAATCTCTGACTTTATCTTAATTCTGTTAGGCTAGCCTGCATTTCTTTGATTTTGTCAGACACTGGATTGCAATCCTTTCTTCAGATGTCTTTGCTGTGCTATTCACAATTTTATGTGTTACCCAACAAGCATGCTTGCTATGCTTTTACGGTCTTGGAGTCTGAGACAATAGAGCACAGTGCTTAAGACAGCAGGATGTGATGTGTCACTGAACTGGCCTGAAGTCTTGACCGGGCATCCTCTAGCTTTGTGAACTTGGGGTAGATACTTAACCTTTCAAAGATCTCAAACCGTGAGATCATGACCTGAGCTGAAGTCGGACGCTTAACCGACAGAGCCACTCAGGAGCCCCTCTCTGCGCGTCTTCTTGGATGGCTACTTTTCCAAGCCTGTTGGGCGACTCCCCCCCCCCCCCCCCCCCCCCCCCCCCGGCCCCTCTGGACCTGCCCATAAGCCAGCAAGTAAAAGGTTAATTCCTACTCTAGCAGGGGCATCGAGGGGCCTGCTCCAGCACCAAGCTGGCTGGTAGATGTGTGTCAGTGCCCTTGAGGTACTCCTGCTCTGAACCACACTACCGTGTAGATCAAGTATCATGCTGAGCACTGCTTACCATCACAGAGGCCGCTCAGGATGAATGAGAAAATAACTTCACAGCTCATTAATGAAACTGCCATTTGGTATCACATCAGAAGCACTGTGGAGGCTTAGCTCAATCCATTGCCCCCTTTGACAAAGTACAGAATGAGGAATGTTGCCTCTGCGGACAAATGGAAGACTGAGGTTCCTAGAGGAAGGGTTTCCAGCCCCTGCCCAGTCTCACTCCCAGTGCCCGACCTACTCAAGCCACCCGTGCCGGGGTCCTTCTTCTAGGCATTCAGCCCCTGGGGCCCTTGCTTGGAAGCTCTTCTGCCCCTTCCCAAGCGTCCTCTGCCTGCTGAGGATCCTCAGACCTCAGAGGCCCACAAGCCGGGCGCTACTTTTAGAATACTTTCCGTTGCACTTGGGCAAAAAAGATTTTTTAGTAGTGCTTTTGAACATCATTCCTAACATTCTTTCTTTGGAACGGGCATTCTGTGTTTCAAAAAGCAACTTATGAGCAAACTTTTCTAAAAAGCAAGAGAGAGATTTTTCTTGCATTCTAGAAGGAAACTAAGTATGGTATATTTTACTCTTCCCCAGATGCTGTTGATTCCTTCCTGTTGTTTTGAGGTTGATGGTAAACTCATAGACGTATTACCTGTGCTGTTTATTTCTCCTCCTTTAAAGCCACACTGTTTCCAATCTTCAGAGGTTCCCTGTATACTCGTTAGGATAGTCTAAATAGCGGTAGCATATAGACCCCGAACGTCGGTGGCTCACTCAATAGAAATATATTTCTTGCAGTCGTGGTATGTGTGCAGGTGGCCAGGGTGGCTCACCGCCATGAACTCAGTTGAAGATTCAGACTGAGAGTGGCTTTGTGTTTTCCAACATGTGATGTCCAGAGTTGCCTGGGCACTGCCCAGTCAGCCAGATGCGGAAGGAGCCTAGAAGAGACGGTGTGGTAGATTTGAGGGCCGGGCACCATGGTGTGCATCATTTCCTCTCCATCCATTGGCTCGAGCTCGGTCAGATGGTCACTTGTAACTGCCTTGCTGTGGTCCGTAGAAGGGAGCGACCTCCATACGTTGTATTTTTTATAGCGTCCAAATATGTCAGGTAGTTCCAATTGCGAATGTGCCCTCCTGGAGGATGTGCGTAGGGGACGTGCCCCTGCAATGCCATCCCTCTTTTGTTTTAACTTCAAGAAGTAGCCTCGGGGCGGGCTAGAGAGGATAATGTTACGCAATGCATGTCCGTCAGAGAAAGACCAATACCATGTGATTTCACTCATATGTGGAATTTAAGACACAAAACAAATGGACAAAAGAAAAAAGAGAGAGGCAAACCAAGAAAAACAGACTCTTAACTACAGAGACCATTCTGATGGTTACCAGAGGGGAGGTGGTGGTGGGATGGGTGAAATAGATGATGGGGATTAAGGAGGGCACTTGTGATGAGCAGTAGGCGGTGTATGGAATTGTTGAAGCACCGTGTTGTACACCTGAAACTAATATAACACCGTGTGCTAACTATACCGGAATTAAAATAAAAACTTAATAAATTTTTTTAAGAAGGAAAGAAAAAAAACCCAGGTAGCCTTGGTTAACAAAGCCACACTGGGAGGCGTGTTTATTACCTTTCGGGATTAAGCAAGTCCAAAGAGTGGACCACGTGGAAGGTTAGCACGTGGGCAAGTCCACCTGGGGTTCTGCCTGCTGGACACCATCTTCTCTGAGTCCCATCGTACATGCAGTGGGTGAGGCCTCAGTTCTGTGCCCAGCGGAGCATTGACTGGCCATGTGACTTTGGGCAAGTCGCCTGCCTAAATCTCAGTTTTCCTACCTAGATCGACTAGTAGATATCTGAGGTATTTCACTGGTTTAAGATGGCATAATTCTAAGAATTTGGCCTCTGGAGATCCTGCAGAATAATTACAGCAAGCCACAAAGTTGAGGCAGAATTTTATAGCTGTTATAGCCAGTCAGTCATGAAAAGAAAAAAAAAAAGCCAAAGAAGAGGAAAGTACCACAGATCATCAGAGCAGTCGTTGTTTAAAAGCTTATGAAGCTTTAAATGCTTGTGAATGCTTAAATGTTTATGAAGCAAATGGATTTATTTGGAGTCAGCCTCATTGAGTGGTGAACAGCTCAGAGGTCAGCAGTCACATTAAAATGTACTTTTGATTTTAGAAAGGGCTAAAGAATGCCAGTCTAATATAACACATGGACCCATTCACTGGATAATTTTAAACTACCTGCTTATGCTGCCTTAACATTGAACTTCACCTTCTTTGGAATATGGCATTTGGACATTCACACCCACCAAATATGACTCACACCCCTTGCAGTGAATTCTTCATTGATGTTGTCTTGTCTATAAATAATATCACTTCTGAGCAGTCCTGTATGTTGAGCCAATACTATTCCATATGGAAAAAACATATCAGTGAAACCAGTGTTAGTTTCTAGGGAGTAGTCATAAGTAGAAAGGAGGTGTTTTGTGGGTGATTTATATGTCTGTGTATATGTTAATCACCATATTGTAAGGAACACCGTATTGCGCACATGAAAACTTCTGTACGCTCTGGCCTGGAAAGGGCCATTCCGGCTGTTGAAAATATTGAGAGTTCATTTGCTTAAAGCAATGGTCTAAGAGTCATGGTAGCATTCAGAACATTACCATTAGCTTGGGCTACCTGACATTAGCTGATCTGAGTATTATGTCATGTGGGGTTTCATTGAGACGGGATGTAAGCTTCTGGGACTATACCTGGTAGGATTTGGGGCAAAGGAATGAAGAAAAAGGGACATTGGTTATAATAAAAGCTGTTGTACTATTATTTCTCAAGACATTTTTTTAAACTCTGAATCCCCAGTATATCACGTTGCATTGAATATATTGCCTCTTATTGGGCCCACGCTCACAATAGGCTAAATAAATTGCCAAAGAACTGTGGTCAACAAACTTGCCCAGTGAGTAGAATTCCTCGAACAGTCGTTAAAAATGAGAGACTTCCAGACCCTTCCTTTGGTGGGTCAGATGTGGGAAGTCCAAAGCAACCCCAGGAATCTGATTTGGACAAGTTCTTCCTGTGACGGGCAAGCTTGAGAAACACTGTGGCAGGTCCCCCACCTTTCAGGAGAGGGCGCTACTATGGGGATGAGAAGTTCTCCCAGCGTAATGAAAATAAGGTTACTTTTGGGAAATGAATATGTTCTCTCTCAACCTGAGGTGTACAAGGAGAGGCAGATCATGTCAGAAGAGCATGGAATTAGAGCTGGAGGAGAGGGATCTAAAATTTAATGGCACCCACCTCCATGATGTGGTACAACCTCGGTCTGTTTCACAGTTGGCTGATGTTATCATTGGGACTGGGGACCTTCTAAAGTCCAGTGACTTTAGAAGTTCCTCTCCTGATCTGTGTGCCAGTAAGCCCTGTCAACTTTTACCTGTCCAGCTTTTTCTGGGCTTCCAAAGGAGGACCACTCCTCCCTCTGATCATCACAATTTTTCTTTAATTATGTTAATCTTACAGCTGTGGAGCCAGGCAGACCATGTCTTTAAAGACTTTGCATGTCTTTAAACCTGGTAGATTTTGAAGATTGTCTCTCAGGGGGCTTGCTCCCTGCATTGTAATCTGTACAGATTGTAAAACATGAAATTGATTTAATAATAGCTTAAAAAATTTTTTTTTAATTTATTTATTTTGAGAGAGAGAGAGAGAGAGAGGGCACAAGCTGGGGAAGGGCAGAGAGAAGGAGAGACAGAATCCCAAGTAGGCCTCACGCTGTCAGCACAGAGCCTAATGTGGGGCTTGAACTTACAGACTGTGAGATCATGACCTGAGTCGAGGTCAAGAGTTGGACACTTAACCGACTGCGCCACCCAGGCACCCTAATAATAGCTTTTAAAGGGAGTAAATGTACACACTGGCTATTTGAGAGATGTTAAAATGTAAAATTTGCTGTGTGGTAGAGTGGAAGAAACAGGTTTCAAGTTATTGAGTAGGTCATGCACTGTGGACCTCTAATAAGTGTTACTGACTAGATGGATGAATGAATGGATGCAAGACAGAGATTTCTGATCTCCTAGCGGATCTCTCATTTTAAGACATTGAAACAATGCCAGAATGACCAAGCTTTAAGGCTCACCCTACCCCTGGGAAGCCTTTTTTAAACAAAATACTCTCTCTGAGCCTCAGTTCCCTTCACTGAAATTAGGCCTCACAGGTCCTACCTCGCTTGGTTGTTGAGAGGATTAAAACCAGACACATGGTCTCTTTTAATGCAGCGTCCAGCACATAGCAGGTGTTAAAAATATGGCAAATAATGAGAGAAAAGGGAACTGTGTCAACTTTTGATTTGTTATGGTGGTCAGCAGAGAGGACATAGATCGATACAATGCACAGAATATATTCAGACTTGAGATGCGTGGCTGGGGGTGGGGGGAGGCGATGGGGCCACCCCCAGGCTGCACTGGGAGCAGGAAGAGGCAGGGCGCATGTCGTTCTACTTGAGGAATTGTAAGCTCCTATCCGATTTAAAAATTCAACCCAGCAAGAACGCTTTGAGCTCTGTGGGTCATCCGAGGGTGGGAAGAAAGTGCTGGGCCATGCAAAATCTCATGCCTCTGCTGGAACACCTGTGCCCTGGGAAAGTGGAGACCGCCACAGTGCAGAATTTCCATGCCCTTTCATTTTCAAGTCTGACCTTACCGCTTGACACATTTTAAAGGGGGGGAATTCTGCACTTTTCATGGAGGCGATTCAGATTCTGCAGGGGATGTTGGTGAAACCTTTCACTGTCAGTGACCCTGGCCATGGTAGGAAATTGCTGGCAACTCTGAAAATTCTGAGTGGTTGGCTATGTTTTGACAGCATCGTTTCAGCTGACTGGTCTGGTTCTTAACTGGTGTGCTTCTAGGAGAGTCGGGGGTAGAAAATGAGAACAAGGTACTTACTGCCTGAAAGTGAGTGCCTGGCTATGGGTGAATGATTCACAGACCCACTTGCTAATCCACCTAACATCTATCATAAATTTGACCAGAAAAAAGTAAACATTAAAAGTAAAAAATATGCTTAAAAGACAGTTGACTCTGGAACAACACAGGTTTGAACTGCAGGGACCCGCTTGTACATTAAGTTTTACCATAACACAGTGCAGAACTGTAAATATATCTTCTTTTCCTTACGATCATCTTAACATCTTCTTCTCTCTAGCCTTCTTTATTGTAAGAGTACAGTCTATAACGTATATAACATACAAAATATGTGCTAATTGACTGTTTATGGTATCCGTGAGTTTCAGGAGTTAAAAGTTATACGTGGATTTTTGACTGTGTAGGGGGTCAGCACCTCTAACCCCCACATCGTTCAAGGGTCAGCTGAAGGAACACTGAGTTATCTATTTCATTTGTGCTGCTAGCAGGAATGAGGAATTGAGAAATCAGGAACAAGTGTTCTTTCTACCCAGTAATGAAGGGCTGACTTAGCAAAACAACAAAAATCCAACTTTTGCGCCACCAAGAGCCTTCCCAATTTGGGTGGGACCTGAAGGATGGCAGAGGGGATATTTCACGAAACTAAAAAGAACTTTGCTGAGCTAAGATTTTCTCTGCCCTTGTGTCGGTCACTCGCATGAGCAAAGTTAGAATCTGTATTTTATATTTAAACAACTCAGTCTTTCTTCCTGGGCACTCTTGACTCATTAAAAAAGTTTTTTTAGGGGCACCTGGGTGGCTGAGTCGCTTAAGTGTCCGACTCGATTTCAGCTCAGGTCATGATCTCACAGTTCGTGGGTTCAAACCCTGCATCGGGCTCTTTGCTGACAGCATGGAACCTGCTTGGGATTCTCTCTCTCCTGCTCTCTCTGTCCCTCCCCTGTTTGCTCTCTCTCTCTCACTCTCTTTCTCTGTCTCAAAAATAAAAACATTAAAAAAAAGTTTTGTTAGATAAAGTCTCCAATGTTCGCTTTAGATAGTCTTACTTGACTCTCTCCTGCACTTTGGAGCTTCAGTGTAACCTTTTAAACAGTTTAAAAGTTCAATAAGAATAAAAAAGAGAGGTAACAGCTCAAACCCAGAGAGAGAACATGTCACGGGGCAGCGTATGATGAATTGCCAAATAGATTTGCCCAGGCAATAAGGCATTCACAATGCACAGGTGAGAGAAGGCCTTGTGTATGTCTGCTGGGGAGGTGCTGGCCAATTCCTAGTTTTCTGTTGTGAAATTCAAGACTCATTCATTCATTCAGCAAATATTTATTGAGCTGCAAGGATGTGTCAGGTGCCGTGCTGCATGCTAGGGATACGTAAGTGAGCACACAGGCAAGGGTCCTGCCCTCATGGAGATCACAGTCTGGTGGGGGACAGCCAGACAGTGAACACATAAACCCACCAGTATTTATGTACGGATCACGATGAGGGCTACAAGGGAAAGCTTACACCAAGTAAGTGAATTGGGTGGTGGGGAGAATAATCCAGTTGGGCGTGTTGGGGAAGGCTCCCCTGAAGAAGTAGTATTTGAACTGAGCTCTGAAGACTGGAGTTTACCTCAAGTACTCGTTGAAGTAAGAATACCGCTGGCCCAAATTAAGTAGCATCTTTTATTTCCATAAATAATGAGTTTTGCATGGAGGAATAAAAGCCAAAACACAATTTATATTTGTTTCATGTTGCGGACTTCAGGATAAAGTCAGTTTGCAATGAGCGTATGTGTCTGTGCCTGCAGAAACACACACACCCTGTCTACTTACACACTGTCCTGCTCACACCCCACCCACAGCTCTCCCATCCCACTTCACAGGGTAATTTTGTAAAAGAATGTGGGAAAATCACCCAGGTCTACCTCAGCATTTCTCAGAAGCTCTTGGGGAGGCTTTTAGAGAGGTGAAATTTGTCTTTTAATGTAATTTTTTATTTTTTAAAAAATTTACATCCAAATCGGTTAGCAGATAGTGCAACCATGATTTCAGGAGTAGATTCCTTAGTGCCCCTTACCCATTTAGCCCATCCTCCCTCCCACAACCCCTCCTGTAACCCTTAGTTTGTTCTCCATATTTAAGAGTCTCTTCTGTTTTGTACCCCTCCCTGTTTTTATATTATTTCTGTTTCCCTTCCCTTATGTTCATCTGTTTTGTCTCATAAAGTTCTCGTATGAGTGAAGTCAAGTGATTTTTGTCTTTCTCTGACTAATTTCATGTAGCATAATACCCTCCAGTTCCATCCACATCGTTGCAAATGGCAAGATTTTATTCTTTTTGATTGCCGAGTAATACTCCATTGTGTGTGTGTGTGTGTGTGTGTGTGTGTGTGTGTGTATACACACACACACACCACATCTTCTTTATCCATTCATCCATCGATGGACATTTGGGCTCTTTCCATACGTTAGCTGTTGTTGATAGTGCTGCTATAAACATGGGGGTGCATGTGTCCCTTCAAAATAGCACATCTGTATCCCGTGGATAAATGCCTAGTAGTGCAATTGCTGGGTTGTAGGGTAGCTCTGTTTTTAGTTTTTTGAGGAACCTCCATACTGTTCTCCAGAGTGGCTGCATTAGCTTGCATTCCCAAAGAGGTGAAAGTTTTGATGGCCAGAAGTTTTCAATGCTCTCTTCCTGAATGTGGCCATGGCTTCCTAAGATGTCCATTGTGCTCTGGTTACTGTCTGTCCCTGAGCCCTCATTAGATGGGGTCTTTGCTAGTCCAAGTCAGACTTCATGGGTGACGTCACCAGCTCACTTTGGCCATTTGCCTCGCCGAAACCTGTTTCCTGGAGCCATATCAGGAAATAGTTGAGGTAATAATTACTTTTCAGCTCACGCTCACATCACAGATTAGAGACAGGATGATATGGTGGCCGCAAGCCAGGGACTGCCTGGGTTGGAATCCGACTTTGCCACTGCCTACCTATGTGGCTGTGGACAGCTCACTTCTCGTCATTAGTGTAAGTCTGAACCATCCTTGCCTGAAACGCACTGGGTTAGATGTGGTTTTGGCATCAAGAATATTTCAGATTTTAGAAAGGTAATGTGTTGCACGTACTCTACATTGCTTAATTCTGCCAGCTGGGTCTGGTCGGGGGCAACATCATGTGATCAAACACATCACTATTTCTTCAGCAAAGCGTGTGGATACTCGGACGCATTGGAAGAAAGGAAGTCTGCAGAGTCTCGTTAGAGTCTGGGGAGCCTAGGTTTGGTTGCTAAATGACTTCTGAAAAGTACTCGGTTTTCAGAGTTGTAGTATCTTCCTTCCAGGTGAGGTGTCTGTCTCGGGAGGACTCAGTGAGAAGACAGAGTTAAAGTGCTGAGAACAAAAGGCACCATGCAAGTGTGAGATGTTTTATAAAGTAAATTCATTTGTTATTACAGAGCCATTGTAGACCGATAATGAACTCAGTCTACAGTGTCATTTTCTTCTCTTTTCCCTCCCAACAAATGGGCCTTGACTATATGACAGGCACACTGGTAGGTGCTTCAGGAAAACAAATGGGAACCAGAGAGCAGAGAGGGCCCTTGCTTTACACTACCGTCATGGCACCTGTGGCCAGATACACTGCCTGCTTTCTGTCTTTTTTTTTTTTTTCCCCCCATGATTGCCTTGCATAGCCCATTTTTTCTTAGGTATTTTCCATGCTGGGCTATTTGATGGTTAGAATCAAACCATCCCCAGACACACTGTTGTGCTTGGTATGTTGTCACATGGCATCTTATTTATTTATTTATTATAGATTTTATTTTTAAGTAATCTCTACACCCAACGTGGGGCTCAAACTCACAACCCCGAGATCAAGAGTTGCATGCTCCACCAAGTGAGCCAGCCAGGTGCCCCTCAAACTGCATTTTAAAACGAGAGAGGATAGGAAATTGTGACATATGACACAAGTAACTGGAAATGATTCTCAGACAGGAAATTATAGTTGAGACACCATGAGCGGAAGTATAGTTCTGTTGAATGAGCCCTGATGGCAGGATTAAGGGCAGTCGGTACTCAGGCACACTTCTGCTGGGCTCATTCCACGGGCCTGGCATCGTGCTGGGTCCTGAGATGATGGAAACGGATAAGGCACGCCCTGTGCATCCTTTAAGTGATCTAGTGTTTGCTGATGTTCACGCTCTCTGTGTGAGCCTGGAGAAGTCAGCCAACCCCTCTGACCCTGTCTCCTTACCTTCAAAACAAAAAAGCTAGAGTAGGTTATAAGTTTTTTGTTTTTTGGTTTTTTTAAGGCTCCATTTTACCTTCAAAAGTCTGTGGTCCTAAAGAATTATTGAACTGGTTTCTTGGTCAACCACTGCCCATCACTCTGGGCATTCAAGGAAAGGATATGGACTTCTGTTGCAATAAGAGAGGCTTCATTCAGGGAGACCTTAAGAAGGATTTGTTGAAGTGACAGAGTGTTGGAACATGTTTCGTTGGGGTTTATTATCTCTGCAAGCAGGGATATTTCACTTCTCAAATAATGAGTGTTGACAAGTTTACCAGACTCTGTTTTAGGAGGGAAAGCCTTTCTTTCATGGAGCTTATATTTCATTAAGGCAGAGAGATAATAAAAAATGATTATAGAAATGAATACATAATGTAATTTCAGATAATTATGAGTGCAAAGAAGAAGAAATAAAGATAGGAAAAAGGAGAGAGAGAGCGAGCGAGCAGGGTTGGTGATTGGAGGGTTGTTTTCTAAGAGTGGTCAGGGAAGACTTCTAGGAAGAGGTGATATTCGAGCAGATATCTGAATCCAGTCAGAGAGAAAGCCAGACAGGGAAGGCTGGGAAAGGAAATTCCAGGCGTGGGCGACCCTGAGTGCTGAGGCAGGGAGGTGAGAAAGAGTTGGCAAGTTGGAGGAACAGCCAGGAGGCTGGTGGTGTGCCCCAGGGGGTGTGAGGGAGTGGGAGAGAGGCAGAAGGGAAGTAGAGAGGGCCATGCAGACTTCTTGGGGGAGAGAAGTCCTGGGAGGGACTTTGGATTTTATTCCAAATGTAAGGAGAAGCCATTGGAAGGTTTTGAGAAGGGAAGTGACATATATGATTTAAAAAGAAATATCACTCTGCTGGAATATGGAGTCAACAGTCATTTATCAGGAATTAGTAAAACCCTTAAGTTAATTTAGTCCAGCCTGATATTACTGTATGTGGGCTAGATGAATTTTTAAGTAGATATTGAAATAGAACATCTATATCCTTACCTTTTTTCTCTATATTCCTTTTACAAAATGTCTTCTTTGAAGATGGATTGCTTTCTAAAGGGAAAATGTTGCCATTTTTGAGTTAATGCTTGTGCTCTCTTTTATCTTTTTTAGTGCAACTTTTGAAAAGGTATGCTATTCAGTCCTCCCTTCCTTTCTTCTTTCGTCCCTTCTTGTCCACTTCTTTCTTCTCTCCCTCCTTTCTTTTGAACAAATGCTTACCATTTCATAAGACGTCTAGATTCCCGACATGCCACTCTTAATAAAAGCCAGTGTTTGGGTCGGGTTGCTTGGGGGTGGCCGCGGTGGTGGTGGTTTTCTTTGTGCAAAGATACCTTGGAACATCGTACAAAGATGGTGGAATTGAGATTTTCAGTTCTGTTTTCTTGACACCCATCACGTCTGAGACACATGCTTGCTTCTGGTACACTGATTGCATGTTGCAAAAGTGAAAGCGAGTACTAGATAGAGTATGTTAAAATGAAGCAACAATTTAAATGGCGATAAACCATCTTTTGAACTTGCCAGCCTCAAACCATATATGCATTTTGTGGTAACCCTCTTTTCTTAGTTATTTAAAGCGTGGCTGTGACGCAAGCTTGTGGTGGAAGCCGCCTACACACGCGCCCTCAGCCCCCTTGAGAAATGTCTGTGGGCAGGCTGGGATTGCTACCTGAATAGCTTCAGAACTGTCCACTTTGTGCTCCGGAAATACCTATCAGAGCCACAAGAGGGCAGCTTGTGCAGTGAATCTAGGGGTAGAAAGTGCTGCTCTGTAGACTTAGGATAACAAGGGCGAAGACTTCTGAATTTTTCAAAATGTTTCTGGCATAGGGAAACTTTTTTATACTACTAGCCAACTTTCTCTATTCAAAGAGATGATGTTTAACAGAGAAAGACAGATACCATATGGTTTCACTCTTATGTGGATCCTGAGAAACTTAACAGGAACCCATGGGGGAGGGGAAGGAAAAAAAAAAAAAAAGAGGTTAGAGTGGGAGAGAGCCAAAGCATAAGAGACTCTTAAAAACTGAGAACAGACTGTGGGTTGATGGGGGGTGGGAGGGAGGGGAGGGTGGGTGATGGGTATTGAGGAGGGCACCTTTTGGGATGAGCACTGGGTGTTGTATGGAAACCAATTTGTCAATAAATTTCATATATATAAAAAAAAATGTAAAAAAAAAAAAACAAAGAGATGATGTTTTTGGAAATTAAAAGATTTAAGGCAAGTTCTTTCACACAAATCTATTTTCTCCTCTCCGGAATAAGTATCCCTTTCCCCTCGAATGCCCCTTTTCCCGGTCTTCCAGTCCTCTGTCTTTACTGAAATATAATTTCCATTTAATAAAATTCATGCATTTTTAGTTATATGTGGAATATATACAGCCCTGGAACCACTGTCTCAATTAAGATAAAGAAGTTCCATTTCTCGGGGCACCTGGGTGGCTCAGTGGGTTAATCGTCTGACTTCAGCTCCGGTCATGATCTCACAGTTGATTGCATTGACAGTGCAAAGCCTGGAGCCTGCTTCCGATTCTCTCTCTCTCTCTCTCTCTCTCTCTCTCTCTCTCTCTCAAAAATAAATAAACATTTAAGGAGCGCCTGAGTGGCTCAGTGGGTTAAGCGCCCACTCTTGGATTTGGCTTAGGTCATGATCTCACTGTTCATGAGTTCAAGCCCTGCATAAGGCTCCACACCGACAGTGCAGAGCCTGCTTGGGATTCTCTCTCTCTCTCTCTCTCTCTCTCTCTCTCTCTCTGTCTGCCGCGCCCCTGCTGTGCTCCTCTCTCTCAAAATAAATAAACTAAAAAAAAAAAAAAGAGAAGAAAAGAAAAGAAATGTCCAATCTCTCTAGAAAGTTCTCTTGTGCCACTTTGCAGTCAGTCTCCTTTTGCAGGCCTCACATCCCCTTGAATCTTTAATGTTTGAAAAATTTTTACCTGAGACAAATCATTTTGTAAATAAAGTAATGGTCATGTACAAATAGTAGGGCTTTTCTAAGGTGAGAGTTCTGGAGAGACCAAGGGAATCAGAAGCAGTTCCTTTCTGTCTTTCTGTCTCCCTTTTGTGTGAGCAGGGGAGAGAGAGGAAGAGAGAGAGAGGGAATCTTTAGCAGGTTCCATGTTCAGTGCAAAGCCCAACACGGGGCTCAGTCCCACAACCCTGGGTCATGACCTGAGCCGAAATCAAGAGTCAGACGCTCCATCAACTGAACCATCCAGGCGTCCCAGAAGCAGTTCCTTTCCAAGGCAATTATATAAGTTTTTACCCTGCGGTTGTGGTGGTTGTTTTAATGTGGCTAATATTCACTGAGAGGGAGGACTGTCATTAATTGCACAGGCATTAATTATCCATTTGTTCTCTAAAGTTTATTTATGCTTTCATAATAGCTAACACTTAACTGCACTTAAATACTTACTTGTATTAATGAGCTCAAGGAAACCTCCCAATAACGGAAGTGCCATTATTACCCATATTTACAGATGGGAAACTGAGGGACAGTCCACGTGTGGCTTTGATGGATTAAAAAAAAACAAACCAGTGGAGTTAATTTCCTGATGTGAATTGTAAGATGAATGAAATTCAAAACGTCTTATGAAATGCATGTTCTCATTGATCAAAGCAGTGCCTGGCTTGAGGAAAAAAAAAAAAAACAGCGCTTTTCTTTATGTACATAATGTCCCTGGACAGTGTCACCCATGGCCACGATTGAACACCGTGTTGATTCCAATTTTGCATCCCTGACCTTCACCACCAAGCATCCCTCTGTCTGTTTCTTGGTTCCTGCCTTGATGGGTCACCCTGCCTTGAGCCTCTTCTGCATTGTGGTCAGAGCGATCTTTCTAACATGCAGTTCTGGTAATGTCACATTCCTGATTAAAATTCTCCAGTGGTTCACTGTGCACTAAAATGTGAACTCCTGGTTCCTTGCCTTGTTCAGCTGTACGCCCTCCTGCTCTCCGTGGCCCATCCTCAGTCCAGCTAGTTGTCATTCTTCCAAGATGCTGTGCTCTCTCATGTCTCCACACCCAGGGACTGGCTGTTCCTTCTGTCTGGAAAATGCCCTCTCCTCGTCAATCATCCCTGTCTGCCAGGCAAACTGTTATTCATCCTTCAGAACTTGGCTGGCACCTTCCTCAATTAACCTTGACAGAGTTGGGATCGTCTTCTTCTCCACTTACCTTGCCCCTTGCGTATTATAGCCAGTGTCCCATTATTTGATAATGATCTCCCCTGACCTCTGTGCATTTCTAGCCTAGCTCAGTACCTAGACTCCCCATCCAGACCACCCTGTACTGTACAGGCAGAGAAGACACCTATTTTATTCATTGCTGCTACGCCTGGTGTCTGGCCTAGAGCTTGACCTGTAGTGGGTGCTCAACTAATAATTTACTGCAGGCATGAAGAGTGGGTGTTTTTAAAGGTCAGATGGCAGTGGGTTAGCCCAGGGATTGCAAACTGAAGAGTCACCAGCATAATCAAGCCATGGACCTATTTTGTGTGCCTCATAGTATTTTTAATACCTGTAGACAGAGCATGCGGTCCCTGTTTACTGTCCACCCTACACCTATTTCTTGCTCGTAGTCTACTTCCCTTATTTGTTACCTGCCTGGTCCCGGGACATAAGGTTGAGGGGCGTGGAAAGGGGAGCAGTGGATTAGTTTGCTAGGGCTGTTATAACAAAACGCCACGGACTGGGTGGCTCAAGCAACAGAAATTTATTTTCTCACAGTTCTAGAATTGTGGAGGCTGGAAGTCCAAGATCAAGGTGCCAACATGTTTGATTTCTTCTGAGGTCTCTCTTCTTGGCCTGCAGACAGCTGCCTTCTTGCCGTGTCCTCACATGGCCACCCCTTGGTCTATGTGAATGTATCCTAATCTGCTCTTATAAGGACACCCGTCATATGACATTAGGGTCTACCCATATGAACTTGTTTAACCTTAATTACCTCTTTAAGGGCCCTGTCTCCAAATACAGTCACATTCTGAAAGGCTGGGGGTCAGGACTTCAAATGAATTTGGGTGGGGGGACACCATTCATGTCATAACAGGCAGATGGAAACACAAACTGTCAAGTACCGTGGTCTTTGGTGTCTGAGGCATGTTTTATAACAAGTCGATAAAGGCAAAGGCAGGAACCATCAGAGAACAGTTTGCTCACCGAGGCAGAATCTGGACGGATGTATCACACACCTGCTCAGATCTCCACTATGATCACTTTGACCTTGGGATCATATTCATGTTTCTTAAATAACTGATATTCAGTGAAAACAACAAGTAGAATTTAGGTGCTTTTCAGTTTGGAAATATCTGTTCTTTCATTCTGTTCACTCCACAAACTGACATCCAGGCTGCAAACTTTGTCTTTGCTGCGGGTTCAACAGACAGTAGAGGTAAAAGCTGTATAATGTCACAGCACCGCCTCCGTTTGCTGTGAGCAAACAGCCAGGCCCTTTATTACCCTTGAAACCAGCGCTCGTGACACAGGTTACACTCAGAGAAGCAAGTCGAACGCCAAGTTTCTGTGGGTCAAAGTTCCGTCAAACACTGTATGTTAATCAAAAGCTCAACCTTAGTTAATTAGGCCATTTTGTCGGGAAGAACTTTGGAACAAATGATTACTGAGTTGCATGGCAGGAGTTAGCAGAACTCGGTATTTTGTTTCCCAGCACTCGGCTGTGGACTCGTGGTCTTTCGTGGAGGGGACGGGAGTGAGACCTGTTGGGTTTTATTCATTCTTGGTGGAGTGGTAGCATAATAAAACCTGCCGTACAGAGCTTAGGTGATCGAATGTATTTACTTAAAGATGAAGTCGAACTTTTAAAATACTAACAGCTCACTGTGCTTTAAAATTTTTTGAGTGTTTTGTGATTTACCCTAAAAGAGCACAACTTAGTGTGCCTCTGCAGAAAGTAACTTGCAAATGCTAGTAATCATAGCTGTCTTTCACGGAGTGTTTTCTTTCATATGGGGCCCTAAGGGCTTCATAGCTATTGTCTTATTTATTGTCGCAAGGTCCTTAATAGGTGAGTAATGTTAGGCCCGTATCAGATGAACAAAGGAAAGCTCAGAGAGGTTGAGTAAAATGCTTAGGGTCACCCAGCCAGTAGGCAGTGGATCTGAGATTTGAGCACATGGGCAAACCTTTGAGCTTCCCTTCCCTGTTACACTCCCTCTCTGTGCATTTCCCCCTTCTCATCAGAGTCCGATTTTCTTCCTTGAATGTCTTTTTAGCTAATGTGAACCCGAATAGCCTTACAGAATTGGCAAAAGTACGTCCTATTTTCTCTGTGTATTTGGGTGAGTGGAAATTTCCTATATGGTCCAGTTATGTGGCTTTCCTTGTACCATGCACACACAAAGGTCATGTGATGATAATAAAACACAGTATTTCTGGGGCGCCTGGGTGGCTCAGTCGGTTAAGCGTCCGACTTTGGCTCAGGTCATGATCTCGCGGTCCGTGGGTTCGAGCCCCGCGTCGGGCTCTATGCTGACAGCTCAGAGCCTGGAGCCTGTTTCAGATTCTGTGTCTCCCTCTTTCTCTGACCCTCCCCTGTTCATGCTCTCTCTCTCTCTCTGTCTCAAAAATGAATAAATGTTAAAAAAAAATTAAAAACAAAAAACACAGTATTTCTTCTTACCCGCTCTTCCTCCATTGCGCTTGGCGGCCACTAGTTGCATGCTCCTCATTAGCCATCTCTGGGGCAATAGTGTTACCCTTTCCATTTCACAGTTCAGGTAACAGGCATTTGGGGGACACCTTGCATCAGGTCACCCAAAGGAGATCAGCCCTTCCTGGGGTTTACTGAAGAGGTTTGGTAAGTCGGGCTGGTTTCATTTTCACCCTGGCTCAAATGAACATAATCCAGGGGTGGGGAAAAAGTAGGCGAACATTGCATAGTGACATTCAAATGCTAGTCCCTTATTATTATTTTTAAAACCAGCACATACTGTTTTCGCCTCTGGAGGTTTGCTTAGTTTAACTAGGTCAGAGTGCTCTGTATGTGTACAAGCACGAATATCCCAGAGGGCTCCCACAATTGCAAAGAATGGCAGAAGCTACATTTGAATGACTCTTTTGTCGAGAAACTCTTTTAATACACATTTTTTCCTGTGGTTTTTACTGCATTTCATCCACTCTAGAATGCATTTTTCCTTCACAATTTAACACGTCTGAAATTGGGATGCATCTTATGGAGACTTAGATTCAGTGAAATACAGCATTACTCTGAATAATCCCCAAACTGCCAACATTAAGTGTTCTCTACCTCCTATTTTTCATCGAATACACTTTTTTTTTGGTTTTGGTTTTTGTTTTGTTTTTGTTTTTTAGGGTAGGGAATGAATATTTTCCTGTTAATGAGCAAATCAATAAGAACTTTTTATCTCTTGGGGCACCTGGGTGACTCAGTCGGTTGAGTATATTGGCTCAGGTCATATGTCATTTTGCGGTTTGCGGGCTCGAGCCCCGCGTCGGGCTCTGTGCTGACAGCTCAGAGCCTGGAGCCTGCTTCTGATTCTGTGTCTCCCTCTCTCTCTGCCCCTCCCCTACTGACACTCTGTCTCCCTCTCTCTCTCAAAAATAAATAGACATTAAAAAAATTAAAAAAAATAGAGAACTTTGTATTTCCCAAAGAGAAAGATTATGATTCTAACCCTGAAAGAAAAGCTAACTGTTTTGAGATTAGTAGCCCTGGGACTTCATATGCAGTGGTGTTGGCCCTCAGGACAGCCCAAGTGAGCTCATGGAACAGCCCCCCAGTCAGCCTGTCCCTAAATTAGACACTCAGGGTCTCCTCCAGCAATCCAACATCCTAGGATTTGCAACTAATACTTCTTGCTGGGCCCCAGAATGATTTGTCAGCATCCATTTATCTGTGAATGAATCCAAACTCACATTCATGTTAAATGCGTGGGAAAATAGAGTCGGTGTCACAGAATGAGCAGGATTCCTCAAGCACATGGATGTGGCTTATATGGGCTTTAAGATTTGTAGAACCTCCACCTTATTGGGCCCCATGAGTGATAGTACACTAATCCTGAAATCAGGAGGATACAGGTAAATTGGTTAACAAACATTTTCTGGGCACCTACTATGTGCCATGCTCTGTGCTAGGTATTGGGTAATTAGGAGATTAAGACAGAAAGATTAGATTTCTGCTCCCAGGAAGCTGGTCTAGTAGTAAAACATTAAATGAAAAAAGAGGAATGAGTGAGTTGAAGGACTGTTAAGTTCAGGGAGGACCTAACTTACTTGTCAGTAGGAGGTGTGGCCATCAGGGAAGGTTTCTTGGGATCTAAGTGGTGTTGTAACTGAGTCCCAAAGAAGAAAGAATGGTTTGTTTGGCGGAGGAAGCTTGGGGGCAGGTGGTAGCGACTATACCAAATGAGGAACGATGTTTGTGAGGGTCTCAACACAGGGGAGTGTCAGGTTCAAGGAGTAAGCATGACCTGATGGGGCAAGAGGTAGAGGGAGAGTGGTTTCAGATGACTAGGTGTCTGTTGTAAAATAAGGACTTAGTTCAATTTCTGGAAGGATCTTTAAAACCCCTTAGAGATTGCTTTCAAACTGATCAGGTTTTTTGTTTTTGTGGTTCAGACATAAATCCTTCCTTCTCTATCAGCATTATTTCCTAGAGCTGGATCCCAAGTCCTGTTTTCTTGCGAGTCCTTTGAATTCTCTCCAAATCTATGTTCTTAATTTCCCTCACCACCTTCCCACAGGAAGGTGATCAGCTTTTAGTAAGAGTTTGTTTTTCTCAACGAATGTGTCTTCTTCTCTTTTTCTCTGCTTCCTTGATGGTGTCAGGAAGGGTGATCATTGGCATTCTGTGTGATTCCCCCCACCCAAAGGCCAGATTAAAAAAAAAAGAGAGAGATAGAGAGAGATAGAGAGAGAGTTTAAATAGAGCAGACAGAAGCCAGCTACTTGACCCTACTTCCACTTTTGGACCATTATGAGATTCTCAGGTTTCAAATCATAGTGCTCCATGTTGACATTTTCTATCAAGAGTACTGCTGAGCTGAGGTACTTTGACCAGTAACTAAATGGCAGATTCAGGAACTCATACATGTATATGTACACACACACACACACACACACATGTACACACACAGAACCCTAATTCCACTGAATTGGCCATATCAAATTTGTCCATTTTTTAATCAGGGTGAATTTGAGGTAGTCGTTTTTTGAGAGGTCCACTTAGCATAGGGGGTGACTAGAGCTAGACAGATCTTTTTAATAGGCTTATAATCTTTTTTGGAGATTTTTTTGTTTGTTTTTTGCCTCTGTCTGAGATAAAATGGGCCTCTTTTCTCCATACAGAAGGAAAGAGAACCACTGGCCATGATTGATATGAAGAAATTTGGACTTTTAGTATGAACTTTTGCTGACCTCTTTGGCCAAACCTCTTAAAAAGTTAATGTCTAGATCATTACCTGATTTTTCTCAAGCCACAGGAAGTTTGTGCTTCCCCCTCAAGATACAGGCACCAGAAGTTAGGCGACAGAGATCCCCAGGAAAGGCAAAGAGGAAAAAATTATGGAGTTCCTGATGGAAATGTTATTATTTTTTAAATTTAAAAAAATGTTTATTTATGTTTGAGAGAAAAGGTGGGGAGGGAGGGTGGACAGAGGATCCGAAGTAGGCTCCACGCTGACAGCAGTGGGCCTGATGCAGGGCTCGAATTCACAAACCGTGAGATCATGACCTGAGCCAAAGTTGGATGCTTAACCGACTGAGCCACCCAGGCACCCCTCCTGATGGAAACTTAAAAAAAGTAGTTAGACATTTTGAGTGCTGACCCTTTCCTGAACATCTTGGCCTAGATTCCCCTTCCAAGTAAGTTAATAAATTAAGAAGTGTTTGGGGTGACTGGGTGGCTCAGTCAGTTAAACATGGGACTCTTGATTTTGGCTCAGGTCATGAGATGGAGCCCTGAGTGGGCTCTCTGGGCGTTGGAGCCTGCTTAAGCTTCTCTCTCTCTTCTTTTCCTCTGCTCCTCCCTCATGCACTTTCCCTCTCTCTTTCTCTCTCAAGAAAAGTGGGTGTTGTTTAACCTACAACTTGAAAATTGCAAGTTGCTTTTGAAAAGGAGGAAGAGGTAGGCAGCATCAGACAGTGTTTTCTGTAGTAACATGTTGTTCATGTTTCTGAATTAGACCTCTCTTTTAGATTACAGATTTCCTAGAAACTACTGTTCCAAAGTCCCTGAAAATGACCAGAAGGTGTACCTTTTGGAAAATGATCTTCCCATCTCCACCCCCCCACCCCCAAAAGACAGGCTATAACTCAAATAGAACGTAGGTAAGCTTCTAACTGTTGCACAACTCATGTGATCCATAGGAAGGAAACTTGCTGAAGAACATATATACACAAAGGTCCCACAAGTGAGTTGAAAGAGATTCTCTTTTATCTAGTCAGCTACTGATAGGGACCTGTCACACAATGACCCCGTGCAGCTCAAGGCAATCCTTAACACATAACTTTTCTGCTTCCTCAACTGAAAATAGAAGGGATGTTTTCCTATAAGATATTGCTTCTTACTATTTGCTTTGTGCCGTATGACTTACTACTACACGGGGTTGGGGGGGGGCGGGGGGAAAGACCTGTAATTTAATTTGCTTCTGATTAATAAACCCGCAAAGGACACCCATAAGAAAGATACCGGGGCAGGTTCATGAGGGATACAAAACATGATCAGACATGATCCTTGCTCCAGAAGAGTTTAAGAATGAAAGTTTAGGGGCGCTGGCTGGCTCGCTCAGTAGAGCATGCAACTCTCGGTCTCATGGTCATGAGTTCAAGCCCCATTTGGGTGTAGAGCTTCCTGAAGAAAAAGAAAATGACAGTGTAAACATTTAGTGAAGAAGAAATATTAACAATAAAACAAGAGTGAATTAGAACAAGCAACATCATAACTCAAATATTTAATGGTATTTTTGAAAACGCAGTAGAAATTTAGTGATTCTCTTTTCTCACCTATATCCAGATTTACTAGAGTAAGCTCACCACCTTCTTGTCTGGACCTCTTACTTTCTTTTCCTTTTGTTTGATCTGACCCAGTTCAGCGTTAGTGCTAGTTCAGGTATGAGGCCCACTGGTGTTGAGAACTTAGGCAAAAGTAGCCCTGAAGTCCTATAGTTTATAATGATCAGTATGTAGTTACTGTGATCGTATAAGCTAAAGACCTTTCTGAGACTTGGTGTCAGAGTGAATTGGGCCCAACTCATGCTTAGTCTGTTGTGGATACAGTCAGTGAGGGACTTCATAACAAGGCATTCCTGTAAGCAAGATGATACTGAGTTAGTTCTGTTTCCTGGACCCAAATGAACAAATGTTTGGAAAAACTGGTTTTCAAAGGGAAAACTGGTTTCCACAGGGAGTTTGTGGTTAATCGCAAACTGGAAGATTTGCCCTTTTCAAATGATTTCATTCAGACGGGCCAAGGTTTCATAGAGCCAGTGCTCCTTTAGCAACCTGCTCCTAGAAAACTTGCTGTTTGCAAAACAAAGTGACCTGTTTTCAAAACCGAAAAGATAGAAAGGGGATGTGGGCTGTGACTCAACCAATAACATACAGCAGACAAGCGGGTATCTGCCTACGAAAGGAGGACTGTCTTCCTAAAGGGAAGAGGTTCGTTCCCACCATCGACAAGGAAAAAGAAAGCTGTGGACTTCAACCAGACGTGTGTGTCTTTTGGCAGAATAACAGATCAATGGTGGCAATTACGCTTTGTAGGAGGGCGTTTGGTGCTCTGGAAAGCAGAGAGAATGAATACTCCAAGGTTGTGAGGCTGGCATCTGTGGCTAACGACAGCATCGAACCCTTAGGCAAATTTTATGGGTGACACTCAAATGTCAGCGCTGAGTTTCCAAGAACAAGGTCTTCAAACCAGTCATTAGACACGCATCACAGGTCTGTGGAGTTGGAGGCTCGTGAGAGGCTGCACACTGACTCAAACGGGTTTTACCCAGGTGTGTCAACAGTTCCTACAGCAAGGGCGGGGGGATCCTCCTATAGAAGGAAGATCTTCCTATAGAAGATCTGACGTTCACTTCAGCTGCGCTCGTGGGTGTCTGTGGTACCAAAAAAATAACGGTAATGGAACAACTGCATTGCTTGCATCAGGAACGGCAAAATTTCGGGGCGCCTGTGTGGCTCAGTTGGTTAAGCATCCGACTCTCGATTTCAGCTCTGATCCACGATCTCACGGTTTGTGGGTGCGAGCCCCATGTCAGGGCTCTGTTCTGATGGTGTGGAGCCTGCTTGGGATTCTCCCTCTTTCCCTCTCTCTCTGCCTATACTCTTCTCTGAAAATAAAATAAACTTAAAAAAAAAAAAAGTTAAAAAAAAAGAGACTGGCAAAATTTCTGTGTCTGCCAAATAAATGAGGTTCTTTGAAACTAAGATCAAGATCAGCAAAATACAAGGGACATCTCAAGCAAAGTCAGGCTGGCATGAAAGGGGGCTTAACACAGACCGAGTCTTTAAAGCTAGGTATGTCGGTACCTACTGATCTTTGTTCATTTCCATTTGTGCAGTTACCAAGTGATTCTTTAAAAAAAATTTTTTTAAATATTCATTTTTGAGACAGAGAGAGACAGAGCGTAAGTGGGGGATGGGCAGAGAGAGGGAGACACAGAATCTGAAGCAGGCTCCGGGCTCTGAGCTGTCAGCACAGAGCCCGAACCAGGGCTTGAACTCGCGAACCACGAGATCATGACCTGAACCGAAGCTGGACGCTTAACTGACTGAGCCACCCAGGCGCCCCCAAGTGATTCTTAAGATCATAAGAAAGACATTGTAGTTAGAAAGAACCCTAGAGGTGATGATGAAAATAATGACAATTAACATTTATCGAGTGCTTACGTGTGCTCCACACACGAAAGAAGTCTTCTACTTACATTGTCTGTTGCTTGCATGGCCTCATTTAATTTACAAAAATACCGTCAAGAACGTGTCGGGATTCCTATTTGGCAAACTGGGGTTTGAGGGAGAATATGCAACTTGCACAGGATCACACGGTTAAGCATACGGCAGAGCTCGCACGCACACCCAGGTGGTCTAGTAGCTCATCGGAGGGCTGAGGGATCGGCGGAAAAAGGCATGCTCGTTGGCCAGAGGTCATTGAGCTGCCAGAGTCCCCGGGACTTCTCTGACACGTGCTGAAGTGAAAATGACAAAGGGATGTATTCAGAATGACAGATTGTGTACTCTGAAACAGAAACTGTGTAGAGTTTACTATGCAAATTCTGGCCACTCTGATGGCCTCCATGTCCCCCCCTCATTAAGGAACTGGCTATAATTCTTCACCAGGGTTAAGAGCACAGTCGGTCAGATCTGGATTCCAGACTGTTCCTGTGTGCCCCTTGAACTGTTTTTGTTTTTTTTTTTTTTTTTGCTCTGAGACATCTGCATGTCCTTCATTTCAGTCGTTTTGAGAACTCAGAAAAAACAAAACCCAGACACCAGTGCACGGGTCCCATTCACCGAGACTCTGATTCAGTTGCTCTGAGGAAGAGCCCAGCCACCAGTACTTTTTTGGAAAAATTTGCAGTTGATTCTCATGTATGTCCTGTGTGGTCAGGCTCTCGTTTAGACTTTGCTTCTTAACCTGGCAAGTGGTGGTATATTACTTTTTCCAGAGGAAATCATTTGTGCTCTCTAGCAGCTGTTTTTGTTTTCATTTTTCCTGTGGTCTGTGATGATGGATGGGGCCTTAAAATCCTTTGGTTCCTTGCAAGACAGATGTCGCTGCTTGGGGCAGTCCTACCTGCGAATTGATCCCCTGTCTATACCACCCCTACGTGTCTTGTGAACCACACCTGTACATCCTCCCTGCAACACTGCTCAGAATATATGTTTAATAACGTTACACCTAAAATCTTATAGATTGCAGCAGGCTGCCTGCTGTTGGTACAGTTGAAAGAGCAAAGGAACCTTTTTGTCTTAGGACAACTCCCACCATCTATATGTGATAGCCACTTAAAATACGCACAAACAAACATATATATATTTTAGTTCCATTTTATGTCTGGGGGAGGTTCTCAAAAATCTCATCTGACCCTTAATGAGATATGAATAGGAATGGACTAAGAGGTTGATTTGACCAGTACCTTGATTCTAAAGTGAGGAAATCCAGTCTAGGGTTTGAGAGAGAGGAGGCCCATTGAAATAGCCAGGCCTAGAACTCAGGTCCTTGATGCTAATGGTCTGTCCTCGGCATCATGGTGCCTCACTTAAAACTTTCTTCTGTAAGGGCATCTGGGTGGCTCAATTGGTTGGGCTTCCAGCTTTGGCTCGGGTCATGATCTCGTGGTCCCTGACTTTGAGCCCCGCATCGGGCTCTGTGCTTACAGCTCTGTGGAGTCTGCTTTGGATTTTGTGTCTCCCTCTTTCTTCTGCCTTCTCTCTCTCTCTCTCTGTCTCTCAAAAATAAACATTAAAACAAAATTAAAAAGAAAACCTTTCTTCTGTAGCCTTTCCTCTTCACTCACACTACCACCTTCCTAGTACTAGTCATAACCAGATACTGCATAACTAGTTATGCAATAATTATTGCAATGGCCATGGAAGGATCAAAACCAAGTATTTCCTAAAGGAAAACCAAAACCATTAGAGGGATAGCCTTCTCACTAGTCTCTGAATGCATATATCCAGTATGCAACCTATTCTCTAGCTTGCTGTCAGATTTGCCTTCCTAAAACATGTTTTTCTCCAGTCATTATTATCCTGCTTAAACCATCAGGTGCTCCTGTTATTCTTGAGAAAGTCCAAACTCCTGGAATCCAAAGGTCTCCTCGTCTAGCCCCACCCTCTCCCTGTCCCCTTATCGCCCACCACACCCAACACAGTCCTTTCTTCTTGCTGGGCCAGCAGCCTCCCTGTCCTAGAACCAGGAGAGCTCTGTCCAGTTCCTCTAGTCTTGCTGTTCTCTGTGGAGCTCACACTCTGTGTCCTTTCCTCTTTACGTGTCCCAGTGCTATCTTTCTAGACTCAGCCCAAGTACTTCCTCCTCCAGCTCACCTTTGTCACCCTATCTGTATCAGGAGTGACAAATAGGTTTTATTATACATTACCAGGTGCAGGCAGTTGAAGATATGTTGCATGGAGAATGTGGGGGGCCATCTGTACTCAGAGGGAAAGAGCTCTATGATCAATCATGGCTCTTGTCCTAGACACAAGAGGGAAAAGTGACAGGATGTATGTTATAGGTTTTCCATCCAGACCTAGAACCTTTCTTTTAGACCTGTGATGTCCAGTTGAGTGGCCCCTAGCCACACGTGGCTGTTTAAATTTTAGGTTAATTAAAATTAAGTACAGTTAAAAGTTCAGTTTCTTAGTCCTATTACCTACGTTTCAGGTGCTCAATAGCCACATGTGACTACTGGCTATCATACTGAGCAGCAAATGTTTTACCCATATAGTTATATAACAGTGTAAGACAGAATATTATTTGTTTCACGTGTGTGCTTTGTTTTCTCAATGATATCGAAAGCCTTTTATGGGCAGGAATCCTCTCGTCTACTTCTTTTGTATTTCTAGAGCATGTAGCTAGTGCTGGGCACATTGGGAATACATTGTAAGTATTGGTTGACTTGAATTTTTAGTACTGATTTGGCAATGTGCTGAGTAGAGTAGTGAAAAGAGAACTAATTTGGAAATCAGGAAAGTTTCTGTCCCCAGTTCTTCTGCCAATTAGTATGTGACTTGGAATATCTCATTTAATGGAAGTAGGTCATAGTTTCCTCAAGTATAAACAGTTAAAGACTAGGCTATCCCGGAGGATTGTTCCAGGCTTGCAATTTTATAATACATATGTATGTATGTACACACACACACACACACACACACACACACACTGAGAATGAAAACTTTTAAAATATTCTAGCTTGTTTTAAAACTTGTTTATCTCATTTTGCAAATACAGAAGACTAGCATTTCAGGGTTTAATTCCCTGCCAGATCTACAGCTGAATTCTTTGAAGAGAATTACAGCAAAGACAAGATGACCCCACAAGTAGAGAATGTCAGACATGGGCAAGTGCGACGGAGAATAAGATAGCCTTTGTCAGCAAGATGTCAGACAGACATCTACATTTTGACATAACATTTGACACTGTACTCGACCAAACTGTGTGCAGAAGTCACCAGTTGACCCCGCCTGCCCTTTGCCATTGCTCTAAGTGAGGAACCAGCAAACTGTGGCCCAGTCCACCGTCCGATTTTATGTTTTGTATGTAACTAAGAATGGTTTTTACATTTTAAGGGTGAAAGAGAGAGAAACAAACATAATAAAAGAAAACTGTATGACCTGCAGAGCCTAAAATATTTACTATCTGGCCACACTCACGGCCAGTGACCTTCACACACAGATCCAACCACTTTTCAAAGCCTGTGTCTCAAACAAAATGGGAAAAAACTTCCATGTTCTCTGTGCTTTAGAGAACCCTGAAGAGGAGGAAAGGCAGCCAGGCTGCTGGAGAGTAGGCAGGCCCCTCAGCTCTGTCCCCTTTTGTGTCTGAAGCAGGCAGGACACTGTCCTGAAGGTGGAAAGCCAGTCTTCAGAGGCAGTCTTCCAGTCCTGAGTTTGGAAGTTTGATGAGTCACGGTTTCTGGCTGTGTCCTCCTTGACAGTCAGCATTCACAAGAATGAATTCTGAAGACACCTTAAAGGGGAAGGCTTCGAGAATCTACCTCCTAAGCTTATCTAGGAGAGAGCCCAGGCTTGCCTCTCCTGCCCGGCTCCTTTCAGCGCTGGAGATCCAGATGGAGTGAGCAGATAAAGGGACTGAACTGGGGAGGCAGATCTTGCCAGCAGGGCTTTGGGCAGGGTTGGGCCAGTGTCTGAATTCAGACAGCAGCCTTGGCAGGTGGGCCTGAGGCGAACTGCAAAGTGGACAGCTTTAAAAGTAAAATAATGACCTTTAATGACCTCTTTCCTTTGGATACCCCACGGTCAGATGTTGGGGCCTTTTGTTTCCCAAAACCTTTCCACCTAGGCCTGTTCTCTAGGCTTTCACTAAGTCTTGGTTTCTAAAATGCGCCTCTTCTTAATTATCTAACGTTGCACTGGGGGCGTTTTTTCATTTCTGATCTACCCAATTTTTCTCCTCCCCTGTCCCATTCTCTCCTCTAGGCTTATTTTTAGAGCTCTATCACCCTTGGCTTCTGTATACACAACGGCCCCTAGAATAATCCAGTGGGCTTCACATCTAATAAAAATCCAAATTTACAAAATAAAATTTGCAAAACAAAAAAGATCTGAAACGTAAACCTTCCCTTTGTTAAAGAAATTTCCCCCATATGAAAGACTGGTATTTCTCTCCCTCTCTTATGTTTACCACTTTCTCCATTACTTCATAGCTATTGGTGATTAGGGGAAGGCCCCTACTTGGCTGCAGGCAAATTCAATTTTGTATTTACAGATCCTGTGGCACAGTTAGCGCATACTCTTGCCCCCATGCTGGATCATGAGAAAATTTACTTTCCAGTTTGTTTACTGTCGAGCCTGAGCTCATTAAATATATCCAGTGGCCTGGGTCATGATCGTACAAAAAACAGGACCTTGGCTTACTTACAACAATGGTTGCATTTGCTTCAGTTAATACAGATTCATTTGGAGAAATTCCCAATTTATTCTCAAGGATGATTCTAGCTCTGCACCAATCTCCCAGTGGCTTCCAATTATGGAGTGATGAGCAGTGCCTATGCGCTGTTGCCCCATTCTAGAATTCCCAGCTCCGACAATGCTGCTGTCATGCCCAAGGGGAGCAACCATTAGGAAAGTTGGCTCTGTGTCAAAGTGCTGATGGCCTATTCTGGATAGAACTCCTGACTTGCAGCCTTGGGTTTCACCATTGCTGTGATAGAACACACAGCTGTGTGTGTGTGTGTGTGTGTGTGTGTGTGTAAGGGAGAGAGAGAGAAGTATCAGAAATAAAATTGCAAATATGTAGAAAAACCATCATCTTTGGGAATCTCTCATTCAGAGTTCACTGTAAGCCCAATAGTTACAAGCTGAGTGGGTGGGTTCCAGTCTTACCTTCCACCAGTAATTAGCTTCACTTGACTTCTTTGGGTTTCTGTTTTCTCACTCTAAACTAGGGATTGTAAGAGTACATGCCACATAAGATTTGGGGGAAACAGAAGAGACAGTGTATGTCAAGAGGTTACCACTGGATCGTGTATACAGTAGGTGCCTAATATTGGTATTAATGTTTTAGCACAGATGTGAGGGGCATGGTCTGGTGCAGTGTTGCTCAAACTTCTGGAGCTCAGTACGTCTTAACAGGCAAAGAACATTTTAAAATGCTCAATTAACTTCAGATAAACATCAGGTAAACAATAAGTGATTTTTAAAGTATAAGTATGTCCCAAATATTTCATGGATACTTTTACGAAATTACCATCTGTTACTTACCTGAAACTCAAACTTAAGTGGGCACCCTGCATTTTTTGTTTGCTAAATCTGGCGGGCCTACCTTTGCATTCTTAAAAATTATTGGGGAACCCCAAGTGTTCTTCTTTTGTGGGTTGTACCTGTTGCTGTTGACCACACTAGAAATTCAAACTGAGAAATTAAAAATATGTATTTAATTCCTTCGAAGATAACAATAGTCAACTCTTATGTTAAAAACACCAATAACACTTTTATGGGAACAAACTGTTATTTCCAAAAACAAGTAAATGGTGAGAAAAGTACATTGTATGTACTTTTGCAGACATCTTTCATGACTGGCTTGACAGAAATGAGCTATATTCTTTTTCTTTTTTTTTGTCTCCCAAAATATTATGGTTTTCTTTATTACATAATACATTTTTTAATTTTATTTTTTTTAAATTTATATCCAAATTAGTTAGCAGATGGTGCAACAATGATTTCAAGAGTAGATTCCTTAGTGCCCCTTACCATTTAGCCCATCCCCCTGTCCCTCACCCCTCCAGTAACCCTCCGTTTGTTCTCCATATTTATGAGTCTCTTCTGTTTTGTCCCCCTCCCTGTTTTTATATTATTTTTGTTTCCCTTCCCTTATGTTCATCTGTTTTGTCTCTTAAAGTCCTCATATATGAGTGAAGTCATATGATATTTGTCTTTCTCTGACTAATTTCACTTAGCATAATTCCCTCTAGTTCCATCCACATAGTTGCAAATGGCAAGATTTCATTCTTTTTGATTGCCAAGTAATACTCCATTGTATATATATACCACATCTTCTTTATTCATCCATCGATGGACATTTGGGCTCTTTCCATACTTGGGCTATTGTCGATAGGGCTGCTATAAACGTGGGGGTGCATGTGTCCCTTCAAAACAGCACACCTGTATCCTGTGGATAAATGCCTAGTAGTGCAATTGCTGGGTCATAGGGTATCTCTATTTTTAGTTTTTTGAGCAACCTCCATACTGTTTTCCAGAGTGGTGCACCAGTTTACATTCACACCAGCGGTGCAAAAGAGATCCTCTTTCTCTGCATCCTCGCCAAGATCTGTTGTTGCCTGAGTTGTTAATGTGAGCCATTCTGACAGGTGTGAGGTGGTATCTCATTGTGGTTTTGATTTGTATTTCCCTGATGATGAGTGATGTTGGACATTTTTTCATGTGTCGGTTGGCCATCTGGATAGAAATGAGCTATATTCTGCCCTCATTCTGTTGATATATGTTATTTTTATAAAATTAGATAAAGAAAATTCAGCCTCACAAAGATATGTAGCTAGAAAAAGGAAGAGTATTTTCGTAGCCTTTTTCAGATCATCATAAACATTCTTCTTTGATACTAAATACAAACTCTTAAGAGATGGTTTCTTACGGGCACCTGGGTGGCTCAGTGTCTGACTTCTTAGTTTCAGTTCAGGTTGTGATCTCACGGTTTGTGTGTTCGAGCCCCGAATCAGGCTCTGCGCTGACAGTGAGGAGCCTGCTTGGGATTCTCTCTCTCCCTTTCTGTCTGCCTCTTCCCAGCTTGCACTCTCTCTCTCAAAATAAATAAATAAACCTAAAAAAAAAGATTTCTTAAAACAGATGGTTTCTTAAAAGTTAGTTGCAGGGGCGCCTGGGTGGCTCAGTCGGTTGAGCGGCCGACTTCGGCTCAGGTCATGATCTCGCGGTCTGTGAGTTCGAGCCCTGCGTCGGGCTCTGTGCTGACAGCTGGGAGCCTGGAGCCTGTTTCGGATTCTGTGTCTCCCTCTCTCTGACCCTCCCCCATTCATGCTCTGTCTCTCTCTGTCTCAAAAATAAATAAACGTTAAAAAAAAAAAAAGTTAGTTGCAGTATGGAATCAGAAACAGTATCAATGAACTTTTCATACTCTATAACATTAAAACCCACTGGGTTATCTTGTACTTTGAATGGCTCTTTTACCCATGCATGATTCTGTAATATTATGAATTGGTCATTTGGAAAATACTGGTGTACTGAGTGGTGAAGATCTTCTAAATATGGACACATTTCATTATATGGCATTAAAAAAATCACATTTGTTAATATAGCAAATAATCTCATCAGAGAAACCTTTCATTATTGGCAAGCGGTCAAGTGCATAGCAGCAAGTGCACTTCTCCAAAATTTGAACTTTTGGCTCAAAAGCTTGAAGTTGGAAACAAACGCTATCAGTTATGTTCTTTGACGTGACAAGCACACTTCATTCATTTTCCAGAAAAAGTGTGCCAAATATACAAGTGGGAACAACCATGGTTTTATCTATCGGTCATTCGTTCGGGTAAAAATGGTGTTCTATACGACAAAAGCAGCTATCACTCACTCTGTACTCCACAAGAGTGATTTTCCTTGAGACTGTCATCATAATTGGTATGCAGCAAGAGAGCCATGTGCATACTTCCCATCTCCTCACACAGAATATTACAAAGATGTACACTCGAGAGCCAAGATATAGTAAAATTAATCTTTTCCTGCATCATCAGGTACATTCTTGAGGATAGTGGGCTTTAAAAACAAACTTTTGAGTGCCCAGCGGTAAAAAATGTGATTACTAGTACACTTTGTTGCCTCTGCCTGATTTTGTGCTGCCTTACCCGCCTTTGCTTTTACACCGTTAGTGCAAATGTTAACTCAGTGAAAGAGGCACAAATACTAAAATTATTATGAAAATAGTTATGGCCTTACAGACTTCTGCAAGAGCCTTAGGGTTCTTCGGGGTGTTCAGAGACCTCAATTTGAGAACTGCTGGTCTAGTGGTTGGTGTCCTAGTGAAAGACAGTGTTGGACAGAGAAGACTCCTCATGTGTTCTCCTCACCTGTTCCAACCTCTCCTTCCTTGGGCAACTTGGGAAAACACCCAGGGCCGTTGTGACACCTTCCTTGGGTGTCTGAGTTTAAGCTGGAGTGGGGGGTGAGCAGTTGCTGAGGCCACACTTGCAAGGGTCTTTGAAGTCCCCTTCCAGAGAACTGAAGAGGCTTGAGTGATTCAGGGGAGTGCCAGGTCTTTGGCAGAGTCTGAGCGACTTAGCAGCTCCAAATAAAATCTCCACCTTCTGCTGATTCTTCCTCTCCTATAACCTAGTCTCCAAGGGAACTCAAAATCCCTTCCAGAATCTGGAACCATCCTGCAGAACAAATATATGCTAGACTCAAGGATATATATCCAAGCTGGAAGGGAGCCTCTAGAACTGACAGATGCTTTGCAAGCAGCCCAGGGCAAGAGAGTAGCACTTGCCAGAGTTAGATTATTCTGCCCTATTGGAACTTTGCAGTTAAAAATTTCAGGGGTGGGGTGCCTGGTGGCTCAGTCGGTTAAGTGTCCAACTCTTGGTTTTGGCTCAGGTCATGATTTCACTGTTCGTGAGTTCGAGCCCCACGTTGGGCTTTGCACTGACAGCTGCGGAGCCTGCTTGGGATTCTCTGTCTCCCTCTCTCTCTGCCCCTTCCTCACTGTATCTCTCTCTTTCAAAAATAAATAAATAAACTTTATTATTTTTTTTATTAAAAAAAAAAAACACAAAACTTCAGGGGTATACCTGCACACTGACATAAAAAAATAGAGCAAAAACTCAACTTAGAAGTGTATGGCTGGAGGGGCACCTGGGTGGCTCAGTCGGTTAAGCGTCCGACCTCGGCTCAGGTCATGATCTCATGGTCTGTGAGTTTGAGCCCCACGTCGGGCTCTGTGCTGACAGCTCAGAGCCTGGAGCCTGCTTTGGATTCTGTGTCTTCCTCTGTCTCTGCCTCTCCCCTGCTCATGCTCTGTCTCCCTCTGTTTCAAAAATAAATAAAAACATAAAAAAAATTTTTTTTAAATTAAAAAAAAAAGAAGTGTATGGCTGGAAATGGGGAAATCTTATTATAAACATTTATTTTGTACAGAAGGCATGGTTCTTTCTCAGGGACACAGAGTTGTAGTCTCTGAGCACCATGAAATATAATATTCGAATATAATAGCACACACACCAAGTGCTATCTATATAGAACAGGGAATTTTAACACAGCCTGCCGTGTTTAAAATCAAATATCAAATTTGCAGCCACAGAAGACATGACTATAAACGGCTTCCTTAAGTGGGACAATCCATACTGTCTATTTGGTTTTGTGGTCAAACAAGGGCCCCTATATTCGAGTTTGCCAATAGATTTCCAAGTGAACAGGACAGATTGTCTTTGGGATAAGAAGCAAAGGTGGCCGGAGGAGGGTGGAGAGGACAAGGAAAAGGCGCGTAGAGTAGAAAAACAGGGTCAAGCAGGTTCTGAGCAGAGCACAGAGTGGCAGAAAACACCCGCAGGTGGCTCTTGATTGGGGCAACAGGCACGTCCCTGGAGTGAGCAGGCTACCGTGTGCTTGTGTCACATGAGGACAGCTCAGGCAAAGGGCAAGGATGGAGACCTCTGATTTTCACTTCTGTCCTTATCAGTTGCCTGCCCATGGGCAGTCTCTCCAAGTCTGTCTCTTCCTGTGCGATTACATTAAATGAGGTAACACGTATCAAGTACTGGGTAATTGCAGACATTTAGCAAATGATGCTTGTTTCATGGCACAATTTGATGGTCAGCTTATTTGCTACCTTGTCTTTATAACCCACTTTTCTTATCCTTATTTGAATATATACACACACACACACACACACACACATATATATATATATATATATATTTTATATATATATATAAAAATGCAAAGCAGCTACATCAAAACCCCAAACTCAGGCCTTTGCTTATACCTGAAGTTTACTCCATCAGGGCACTGCTTTAGATTCAGATACTATGTCCTCACATTTTTTTCATCAAAATTCCAGTATGTTCCTTAGTCCTAAGCCCTGGACTCCATGCATGGGTGCAGAAGTGGGTACTCTGGTGGTCTAGAAAGCAGTTGACGTACACACACAGAGTGGGGTGCCGGGTGACATGGGATACGTGACCCAAGAGGGGCACTGATAAAGAAAGCCTCCTAGGAACTGGATAATTTTCCCCCAAACATACAGGTTTGTCATTTGGTGGAGATTTGCTCCTGTTGTGTTTGCCTAAAGAAAGGCACACAATGGGGCACCTGAGTGGTTCAGGTCATGATCTTGTTCAAGTTCAAGCCCTGGGTCAGGCTCTGTGCTGACAGCTCAGAGCCTGGAGCCTGCTTCGGATTCTGTGTCTCCCTCTCTCTCTGCCCCTCCCCACCCCCTTGCGCTCTCTCTCTCTCTCTCTCTGTCTCTCTTTCTCTCTCTCTCTCTCTCTCAAAAAGTAAATAAACATTAAAAAAAAAAAAAGGCACACAGAGAGAGCGGTCATCAAAAGTGAGTTATAGGGGTTGAGTGAGATAGATCCTAAAAACAGAATAAGAGGAAGACCAGCCAAGACAGAAGAAGGAAGGAGATGAGGAGATGAGCGATCCCAGGGGAGAATATGCCACAACTGGCAGGTAGAATTGACTAGAACAGGTGGGGACATTGGGGCACTGAGGCACATTTTAGGCCCGGGCGTTGGCCCACGCTGGAGCGGCAGCTGAGGCAACCCTGGCCTGTCAGGAAAGCCGAGCTGCAGGACGCCGTCTGCAATTGCCCTGAGACCAGCTGAATCTCTGCGTCTCGGGCTCCCGCCAGTAGAATCTGGATGATAGACTAACATCCGACTTCCCTCCCTCCCCAGAGTGTTTGATATGACACATGAAATAATGGAAGAAATGGGATGAGGAGGATAATTACTCTCCGCCACATTTCCATCATCTCTCTCTCAGGGAGGCCAGGCAGAAAGGGAAGGAGGAAAGGAAGGGAAAAAGAAAAATGAGAAAGGAGAGAAGGAAAGGGAAAGTGAGGTTGTGTTCAAGGGCGGGTGGGTTCATGAAGAGGAGAAATGTAAAATCAGAAGGACTCAGGCCGCTGGCTGGGAGGCCCCTCACGGTGCCCCTCGGGAGGCAGACACCCACCCTGTGATACAAAAGACAAAAGAGAAGTGAAGTCACTTGCCTTTAGTCACAGCACTAACCTGAGGCATCTATAATAGGAGGAAATGGAAAATAAAATGGGGCCTATAACTGTAACGTAAGGGGACAAAACAATTTGCAACAACCCTTAAGATTTGGAAATCTTAAGTTTTGAAAATGTGCCATTTTCTAGGCTCTGAGATTGGGAGAGCTCTCAGTTCTTTGGGATATCTTTCCTGGTTCTAGACATTTTATTTTATAGATGAGACATTTTTATTTTATAGGCTCAGAGAGGTTAAATGATTTGCTCAAGGTCACACAGCTAGTGTGTGGAAAAGCCATGATCTCAGTCCTATGTTTGGTTTTCTTTCTACTCCACTAGACATCCTAAAGATATGAAATGCAGAATTTTGAGTATCCCTGGAGACTGGGGTAGGGGGTAGGGACAAGAGAATGGGTTTTCTTATTTGCCTAACCTGGCTGTGTGTGTGATTTCAGAGCGAAAGTCGATTCTTTATCTTCTCCTCTAGACGGCCTTGGGTTCCTTTTAGCGAGTAGGCTTGACACTTGCTAAATAATTCTACTTTCTCGTTTCTCAGATGTCCCACTCAGAGCTCCAAGAGCAGGTAGATGTGTGTTGCCCACATGGGCTCCAGACTCCAGCCATCTCCGTACGTGGTTTCTGTAAAACCAGGCAGCTGATCCCTGAGCACCTTCTCTTTATCGTGTTAACCCTGGTGGTACCAAGAGGCACCTGACATTCTGGGCATGCTAATAATTCAGTGCCAGCAAGTTTCTGTTATCCTCCAGTTGTAATTGTTAACTTGAATGGAATGCAAAACTTCTGGTTCAGAGCAGAGGTTGGCTTTTAACTGTGAGTTACTTGAGGGATATGGAAAACGGGGAGTACATTTTGTTGACTGTGCAAGAAGGGTTAGAGAGGCTTTTTTGAGTTGTATTTTCTCTAATAAATAGAAAGAGGTGGTAAATATACAGTTGCTACTGTGTCTACAGACTCACTGGTGAACTCTACCCTTTATTAGCTCTTGCCTTGGACGCTTTTTCAGGTTAGCAAGCCAAGACTTGCTCGGAGATGAGAACAATGAGCGCGATATCGTAATGCCGTTTTAACACACACACGTACACTCGCACACAACTTGTAATGCTTCTAGTGTCAAGGTGTATTTCTGCAAGCCCTTCCTGCCGGCCTACCCCCACCCCTCACAGGTTTGGAATTTTTTTTTCCCCCTTAAGGGGAAGTGTAGAAATAGAGCCTGCCTGTTCATTTGCATTATTGTACATCACACGATATCTTTGCAACCATTATATTGTGTTCTCTCAATGGTGTTTGCTCTGAGGGTGGGACACAAGGCTGTTTAGTGTCTCGTAAAACATTTACCAAAAGCACTGAGCCATGGTTTTGAAGGGCATTCCGTTGCCAGAGTGTGGGAGGAGAGAGCAAGCAGAGGAAAGAGAGCTCCAGGTGTTTGGCAGGTACTTGTTTCATACTTTGTTATTTATAAATATCTAAATTTTCAGATTACATACAATTTGGTTTGCCTTCGGCTGAACGGGCGGGAACGGGGAGGGGAGGAAGGGGCAAAAATAATTGCTTTGCAAACTGTATCTCGGAGGCCCCGGATAATTGTAATCTTCACTTTCGGTCAAATGGTGTTTTCGGTTTTACTAGAGGGACTTCAATGTCGTGGAGAGTGAGGTAAAATCTTCCTGTGCTTGAGGTTTTCCAGTGATCTGAATGAGATGTTAGTGAGCATTTGCTTTAGTAAAGAATTTGGAACCAGGTGTGGTGTTTCTAGGAGGCGACGTGTAACCTTGTGATTTGCACTTCGGTGTGCCCCGTGACTCATGCCACTAAAAGCTTTTGCTAAATGGTGGCTCTGGTTTCATGAAAATACTTTGAAGCTTTCTTTCCTCCTCACCTTTTCTGTTAAGTTTGGACAAGATAGCAAATTAAAGGTCAGCTTGAAAGACTGCTTCTTATCCTCAAATCTGTGTTTTTAGAACATTCTAGGAACGACTATATGCAGTTCATACATTAATTTTGGAGAACTAATGACTGAATACTTCTTGGAAACACTACGTATTTATATTCTAGCTTTTTTTTTAGTAAAAAAATATGAGTATATATGATAAAACTAGAGCCTTAACCAAATATTTACATTTGATCAATTTTTTTTTTTTTGGTAAAAAAAATACGAGTATGTATGATAAAACTAGAGCCTTAGCCAAATGTTTACATTTGATCAAATTTAATAACAATTACAGATACCTGGGAACATGTTAATAGTGGCTAAAGCCCAAACAATAAATAGGAAAAATGTAGGAAAAGAATAGCTTCAAAAGATTTCTGTAATGCTCGTTCTCAGGGAAAGGAATCGCAGTGTAATGTATTCACTATAATAAACATGGAATCTTTGGCCTGTTTGCCCTTCTAGTGGGAGACGAAAGTATGAAGACGGTACTGAAGTTAAGAGGCCGTTGATTTTGGAAAAACATGATTTGCCTCGTGACACTGATAGTAAGGAGCCAAGAGTCTCTCTCCTGACAGGTTCCCAGTCCATTGCAAAATGGCTGGAAGAAACGATTGTTTCAAAATTAGAGGAAACCTCCTTCATGGGGAAAACTTCACTGTGGCTTTGTGTATTTAGGCAAATAGGACTGAAAGTAACAGCCGTGGAGGTCAAAAGACATCGCATTCACCTGAAGGATAGCAGATTTGGGTATTTGTATACGTGTGTCAGAAAATCAGGTTTAACAGCCAGCAGTTTCACTACCCTGACTACTGAAAGTTTATGTGACTTTTGACAAGCGGATTAACTTTTTCTTACCACTCTGAAGATTTCGAAAGAGAGGGAAGAGTGCTTGCTCTCTACTGGTCTGTCCCTTGGTTGCACTTAGATGATGAATAGTCTGTGAAACTTTTGACCATGTATGATGCCACATAAATCCAAACTAGAGTTTAACCAGTGGAGGAGCTCATGTGTTAATTCTACTGTAGCTGAACTAGAGGGATGAAGTTTTATGTGTGAAATCTTAACAGATGAACAGAAAGACTCTGGGAAGAAGTCTAAACATACACCCTTTCCAGATGCTTGTCATTCCTTGTTTCCCTTTATGTCATTGGGAAAATCCTTATTCAGTGTAGCTCCTTTGTTTAGCTTTTTCAGATATTGAGTCCCAAAGATCTGCACGGAATTGTAAGAAGCTATGATCACCAAAGGCTATGTTTGTACCTCTTGCTCTTCCTTACATGATAGTTTGTTGATGGGCCAACTCATACATCAGATTAAGTCCTGAATACATTGACTCCTAACTCTGTCATTTTAAACTTTGCTGCTATGTGATATGATAATGTTTCTATATCAGGTTTGCTTTAAAAGGCAGATAATTGGATAGTCTCTCCACAAAGGTTGTTGTCATCTGTTCCCTTTTTCCTTAGAATGCAAGTTCTTGATTTGTATATGTCATGAAGGTGAACGCTTCAGGGACAATAATAGGCCCCAAATTAGATGGCAGTTTGCAACGTTCAGTACTGCCCGAGAAGTTGGGGCTGCTTTGGCTTGCTTGGACAGAGTTGTCACACAGAAGCGTGGGTGGGTGACAGCTACCTCTGCAGATAATTTTGGGTAACTATACCAGGAAAGTCACATTCATATCAGCTGGGGGTCAGAACTATGCAGGCAAGATAGAGGAATCATCGTAAAGATTTGGGCTATTTGGGGCTGGTTTTGTGTTGGTAGCATGAAATGAAAACTGAATACATATAGTTAGCTGAACAATGAGTAAAAATTCTTCATTTGTCAAGTCACTCAGTGTCTTAAAACAGAATATAGTCCTCATCGCCACCAAAATTAATGTCATTAAGTTCATCAGGGCCTCACTGAATGCCTGTTGACTCTTGATTTAGGCATCTTTCGATAATTCAGAACTCTGTTGGCTAATGATCACTCATGCATTCATTCTCATTCAGCAAATACTAAGGTCTCACTCTGGGCTTGGTTTTCATTTCTCATTGCTTAAATGGCACTTCTTTGAAGTGACCTCCTGAATTAGGTCCTATGCTTTCCCCTTTATGATAGTCATCACATTTGTTTTATACTGTTTTTTTAAAATTATTTTTTAAAATTTATTTTGAGAGAGAGAAAGAAAAGTGTAAGCAGGGGAGGGGCAGAGAGAGAGGGAGACACAGAATCCAAAGCAGGCTCCAGGCTCCAAGCTATCAGCACAGAGTCCTACTCAGGGCTTGAACCCACGAACCGTGAGATCATGACCTGAGCTGCAGTCGGATGCTTCACTGACTGAGCCACCCAGGCGCCCCACACTTATTTTATACTTGACTCCTCTGCTAAAATCTGGATCCCCTTAGGTCATGGATAATGAGTGTCTTCTTTGCTACAGTTATCTCCAGTGCTTAGTACATACTAGGCATTCAAAAGATAGGCACCAACCCTACAAATAAATGCATGGAAGAAAGCAAATGAGAAGGACCGGGATCCTCAGAGACAGGCAGGTGACAGAAAGCAGTAGCCACAGATAACAGAGAAGGGACAAAAGCTACCATCATCAGTATAGAAGCAATAGCTGCTGAAGTTATAGCTCAGTCTCAGCCCAGCTTGACGATATAAGTTTCTAAGGATAACCTTGGTTCACCAAGAGGAATGTACTCAATATTGTCTGTTTAAAATGATAGTGAAGACTGTAAATCATTTCATAAAGATTTTCATCGAAGAAAGTAATGGTTTCCTTAAGTAACCTTTGCTTACTTAAGTGGATACATTCAATTATTTGGAAAATTTCATATATGAGTAATTCTTTATTTCTACAGTTATGAGGTACCAATGAACACATTTATCATGTACATATATATGTAAATGTAAAAAGAGCCGGGAAGAATGCACAAGAGAGAAACTTCCACGTAATAAGATTAAGTCCAATAAATGCTTTGAAAAAAATATTATTTTAAGGGCACCTTGGCTGGCTCAGTTGGTGGAGTGTGCAAACTCTTGATCTTGGGATTGTGGGTGTGAGCCCCATGTTGGCTGTAGAGATTACTTAAAAAATAAAATCTTTTAAAAATATTATTTTAAACATTTTTAATTAAAATAATTTAATGATAATATTTAATAATTAAAATAATTTAAAAATATTTAAAATATTATTTTAAACATTGAGGTGTAACAAAGGCAATAAAGTGCACAGCTCTGAAGTGTACAGCTTGATGAATTTTTACATACGTACGCACCTGTGTAACAACCACTCAGATCAAGGTACAGAACATTTTCAGTGTCCCAGAAGGCTCCTTTGTGCTTCTCCTCTCTGTCACCCCGTGGCTCAAGATGACCATTATTTTGATTTGTCCTATCATGGAAGCAGTATTTGTAGAATAAGTAGCTTTGGCTGTTCTTGAACATAAAAATGAAACCATACGTGCTTTTTTGTATCTGGCATCTTTCATTCAATATTGTGTCTGTGGCATTTGTCCACATTGTGTCATGTAGCTGGCATTTATTCCTTCATTGCTGCCTAGTGTTCCTTTGTAAGAATAGACCACCATTTAATATGTTTGGGGGATTGAAAAACATGGCTATATGGGCTGAAAATCATTCCCTGTGTGTGCCAGTGCTTTAAAGTTAAGTGATCTCAGAAAGGGTGTGGTTGGAAGTGTTATCACCCAGAGGGGTGGAGAGAGAAAAGTCTGTTTCTGGGAGTATATTTACTAAAGTGCTCTGTGTAGGGTGTTTACTTAACTGACTCCATCCCCCTGGGAGGCGACTGCCACTTTTTTACAGATGAGGAAACTGAGCTTGAGAAAAGTTTCATGACTTTACAGTTGATCCGACCTAAACACGCAAGCTGTTGATTACACCAGGGGCAATCTGGTCCTGGCAAAGACCATGCCAGAGGCCACTTCGTTATCGAAGACTTCACTTTCTTTCTTTTTTTTTTTTAACATTTATTTTTTATTTTTGAGACAGAGAGAGAGTGAGAGCATGAGCAGGGGAGGGGCAGAGAGAGAGGGAGGCACAGAATCTGAAACAGGCTCCAGGCTCTGAGCTGTCAGCACAGAGCCCGATGCGGGGCTCAAACCCATGGACCGCGAGATCATGACCTGAGCCGAAGTCGGACGCTCAGCCGACTGAGCCACCCAGGCGCCCCGAAGACTTCACTTTCATGCAGCAGTGCAGGAAAGCTGGCCGTTGACCTGACTTCGCTTAGGCCATTTTCTCTTTCCCCTCGAAGTTGGTTTCATTATGAAAACGGGCTCCCTTATGTAGTTTTCATTCACTGAACCTTTGCTTATGAATGATTATTTTTGCTTATGAATAGTTTTTATTTTCAGATGCACATGGTATTCTAACATCTATATATAGCAAGTTTTGAGAGTTCTTTTTTAAGATCAGGTTTTAATATTTATGGGTAAAGAAATATTTAATAAGAAAGGTAGGTTTCAAGGTAAGTTTCAAGTCAGACTTGCTGTGAAATTTCCTGGGAGACAAAGGTCGTGTCTTTCACAATGGGGTTAGAAGAGCTTCAAATTCTAACTCACACAGAGCTCTGGGTGCTGATCCCATGGGTGTCAAAGTCCGACTCAACTGAATATCTTAGAGATGAATAAGTTTCTAAATTTCCTTCTCACTACTACCTACCTCAACTTCCCAGCCTACAAATGTGTGCATTCACAAATATTCCATTCTAACTTCAAAAGTTACTGGAGACTTGCTCAGAATGCCCTTCCCTTAGAATAACAAAAGGAGGCATATGACCTTTAAATTTCTTTATGGCGGTGGATGAAAGGGTTTTTTTTTTTTTTTTTTAATTTGCATTAATATTGTGGGCTCTTTGGTGCAGTCAGGTCATTTCAGCAAGGCACCCTTGCCCAATGGAACACAAGGAAACATCTGGATAGTGTCTCAGTTGAAATTCTAAGTCACTTTTAAAATTTTTTTTTTTCAACGTTTATTTATTTTTGGGACAGAGAGAGACAGAGCATGAACGGGGGAGGGGCAGAGAGAGAGGGAGACACAGAATCGGAAACAGGCTCCAGGCTCCGAGCCATCAGCCCAGAGCCTGACGCGGGGCTCGAACTCACGGACCGTGAGATCGTGACCTGGCTGAAGTCGGACGCTTAACCGACTGCGCCACCCAGGCGCCCCTCTAAGTCACTTTTAGAAACAGCAGTCAGTACATGCAAAGATTTTTTGCTTTATTATTTGCACAGGTAATGAGAGCCCCTTTCTTATGGGATGCTTGAGAACAGTCATCAAAGATTTGATTCTTTTTAAATTTATGAACAAGCACAGGAAGAATATCTTAGATTTGTATACTTCCTTTTTTTTTTCTTGTTTAAACATTTGTGTTTTTAAAATATTTATTATTTATTTGGGTGGGGGGAGGAGCAGAGAGGGAGAAAGAGAATCCCTCGCAGGTTCCACACTGTCTGTGCAGAGCCCAACATAGGACTCCATCTCATGAACCGTGAGATCATGAGCTGAGCTGAAATCAAGAATCGGATGCTTAACCACCTGAGCCACTCAGGTGCCCCCATTTGTATACTTCTTAAAATACTTTCTGAATTTTGTTTACCTTTTATAGAAAATTTTTGAGTTGTAAAATATGCCCGTTTTGTACGTGAGAAAGCTGAAATAGAGAAGCCAAGATCATACACCTGGTTAGTGAAGGAGCTGACATCCAGATTTTCTACCTCCACTGTTCTCAGTTCTTCCCACTGGCCCACACTGCCAACCACACAGTGTTTGGTGAGCTGTGGCAGCCATTAAAGACAGCACTTCTTCAACAACACTCTTTGGTCTACGATGGCTTCTCAAGTCATACTATTTGGCATACTACTTACTATGCGTCAGTCATTGTACCAGGTGCTTACAATCTTACAAAGGCTCTACTGGCTAGGGATCATTAACACCTTTTACAAATGGGGAAACTGAGGCACTGAGCCCTCAGGGCCTTGAACAAAGCCACATCATTTAGTAAATGCTGGAGTTTACCTTTACCCTCAGATTAGTTTTAGTATAGGAGCACTAAAAAAATTGTTGAATCTTAACTTATCTCAATACACCCTCCTGACAAATGGGCATTTTCTTTAGAACTAAACAAAAACATGTCCTGGGTTAGACTCAGTTTAAAAATAATTATTTTTTAACTCTTGGAGCTATAGGAAAACCAGATTAGATTGCCATGGGGTCAAGATGTGTGTAGAGGGTCCTATCCATCAGTGAGATTGTGGGAACCTCAGAGATGGGGGTGCTGGAGAAAGAGCGACTATCTGGAACAGAGATGAGTCCAGGTGAGGTAGCCTTTCCCCCTGAGTTTTGCACTGCCATTGTCCTTGCTTATTTATATATTCATTCAACAAGTATTTACTGAGGACCATTGTCCAGGGTGGTTGTAAAGCTTAGAGATGATGTATGTAAGGTGCTTAGTTCAGGCTGATACTCTGTAAAGCCTTCGTAACTGATAACTTAATCATCTGTGGAAGCGAAAGAATGAGAATACCCTAGGCTTTGTTGGTAGCCATTTTGGTTACAGCCAAAACAACCCAGAACATTGCAATGGTTGGAGAAAGATTTTGTCTGGATGTCTGTATAAATTAATGGATTTTGACCTTGGCTACATACTAGAATTACCTGGAGGAGCTTTAAAAACTACCAAGGCCCAGGACCCTACAAAAATTCTAGTTGTTGTGATGGCGGGTTTGTTGTTGTTGTTGTTGTTTCTTTGTTTTTAATTTGTTTTAGTTCCACAAGCAGGGTTGGTATATAATAGTTTAGACTGAATGATGGTTTGGAAGCCATCCTTCCTGCTGGTAGCCCTGCTTTGCACTGTACATAAACAGATTTATGGGTGAGCCACTGCTTAGCCCACACAGGCACTGATCTGGGTCAGCCCTGGTCAAAAATTCTCTTAACGGATTTTCCATGGCTTCCTGTAAAAGTTGCCTCCCGGTAGGTTTTGTTCTTTATTCTTAATCTACACTCTTTTTCTAAGAGGGAAGTAGGAGAAGGCAGATAAAATAAAAGGAAAGAGAAAAATGAGGATGATCAATTGTTTCTGAATTCTTTGAGCAATCCTAGTTAACACTGCTCAGGACAGCAGACACAGATATAGGATAGACAGGCTTTTTATTGGGGGCTGCACTTCATGGCATTCGGTTGTAATCATTGCAAAAAGGCTCTCTCCATGAATGAGAGGATTTTTTGTAAGATTCTACTACACAGAGACAGAGATCTGACCACTTTTCAGAAGTTAAACATAAGAAACTTCTAGGAGGAGCCCTCTTTCATCGGAATGTCCTTTGTTGATTTTCTGTTTGAATTCTAGCACTTCTCTTCAAAGATACGTTAGATTCACACCATTCTTCCATTATACCAAAAATGATGAAATGCCCTTTCAATAAGGGTGAAGAGGCATAGAGTAAAATTTTACTGAAGGAATTAAGGAGGGAAAATGGTGGCTTTCTCTGGCACCTGGAGAGTACGTTTGCTGAACTGGAAAAAGGAATGGAAAGAGGGGATGGGTCAGGTGTGATTACTCTGTGACCTTCTTGGTTACCCCACCCCCATAATAATATACATTGAGGAAGAGCAGTGCACTGAGACCCTTTCTAATTAGGACTCTTTTGGTTGTAAGTGGCAGAATTCCAATCCCAAGTAGCTTAAGGAATCAATCAACAAACAAATCTATCAAATTTAATTCTATACATGAAGTTACACGTATACATATATATTTACGTAACTGGGAATTCCAAAGGGTGACACATGGCTGGATCAAAGGAGTCAAAACAGGTCATCAGGATTGTTTTTCTCTTCCTATCTCCCAGCCTGTTGTCCTCTGCGTTGGTTTTATTTTGGCAACTTCAGGCTTACGTTGTTCTTACAACTTTCATTCCTAAGGAAAACCCCACAGCTTTCTCATCCCCAGATGGACTGTGATTTACCTGCATGGACCTATCTCTGATTTATGGGAGGTGGAGGGGTCTTTACCAGGGAACACGGGAAGGTGGATGGGCAGGAGAAAGTAGGGATCTGCTATATCCTTAGTGCAGGTGCTGCGTTGATCTCTGGTTTAGGAATCCCCACATCGTAGGCCACAGACTCCAAAGTTGAGTTACACCCACCACGTGCCTCGTACTACCGTAGATTTACTGACTCTCAAGGTTGTTTATCTGCACAGCTAAGCCTCTTGATAACCGGTGGAGGTTTTATCATTTCAGCAAGATTTTGCTCTGAGAACATTGAGTACTTGACTTGTCTCTACTGAGAAACTTTATCATATCTTTTTTTATCACCAAGGGGAAGCCCATTTCCAAATATCTATTTCTCAAAATTAGAATAGAGGTACAGGTCTGATCAGGAAGGAACCATTATTATCAATATTAACTCCCTGCTTTGTTTCAAGAGCAAGTAAACCTCCTGAGCAATTATTGTGAGGGAATAAAAACAACACGTTGTTCTGCCCTGTGTTACAATTATTAAAGTCTTGTTTTATCTGCCCTAGTCATTTCTAAGCTTGTCAGAAGTAATTTTATGTCTCTGTTGCCTGGTGCCACATAATGGGGAGGGGGGTGGTCAGTAAATGCATATGTATTGGCTGAAGGAAGAGTTAAGAATTTTTTTGGGGGGGCCATTTTACTTGACATTCTAATTTGGCAAAGTTAGAATTATAGGTTAAAATACACAATATTAAACCCAGGACATCTGCATTTATATCTTTCTAGTTCGTATATTTATGGGCAGGAAGAAATAAAAAGTGATGCCCAGTTTTCTTTAGTTGAATTAGCTCTTAATAATAACTCTGACCAGAGCAGCGAACAGTCCTTTCCAGGTTCTTACCTCCCTTGCCCAAACTTATTTTTTTCTTCTTCTGAATTCCTAGGGCCCTTGGTGGGGCAAGAACTTCACACTCTCTGAGCATTTGCTACGTGCCAAGGGTTCTGTGGACACATTGTCTTAGCAAAGTCTCACAGCCACTCCATGAAGCCTTCTTCCTTCTTTTCCACTGTTAAGAGAATCAATCCCTCCCTCCTTTATGATACTATCTATCATGGCATTTATCACACTGCATTGTAATAATTATTTGTGTATATTTCTATGTCTCCTACTAGACCATGAATTTTTTTACCTAAGAGTCTGTGTCTTACTCAGGTGTGTATTCTCGGTACCCAACACGTAGTGGAAACTCTAGAAATATTTTTTAACGGTTTGGATACTGTGTGATATGCATTTTACAAACTTGACATCTGAGGCTTGCCCAGGGTTACTAAGTGGAAAGGAATAAGGTTAGTTTTTGGGCTCTTGCCTACCAGATTCTAAAGCTTGTTTTCTTTCTGCTAAACCATTCTGAGATGTTGGAAAGCAAAGTTGACTGGAATGAAGACGATTCAGGAGGAAGATACAAGGGGAAGGAAAATCATCATTTGCTGGGGCTGGGAAGGGAGGTTACTTACACATTGCTCAGTTTAGCAGTGCTCTGGCCCACAGACTCCCATCTCCAGCAAAGCATGTATGCACATGCGTGTGTACACACAGATACCATCGGGGACTTTCGTCACAGGGGGAGTGCTGATTGAGTGGGGACCAGAGAGCATTTTCTTGGAAAGCGATTCACTGTGAATAAGAAGCTGGAGTACTAAGCCATCCACCAGGACATAAAATATTGCCCTGACCTTCTCTGTAATGTTTCTCTGTGGTGAGATTTTTACCTATACAGTTCTAGTCTGAAATGAAATTAGGGGTAACATGTAACATGAACATCACAGCTACCACAGCTGCATACCCAGCTTTTGCCACTTGGGCATGATGGTTGGAATGGGAGAAATCTGGGGTAAGCCTTTGAAATCTGTCCTTATGAAGTGGGCATGGTGAGTGTCAGCCTTTGCTGACTTCCACTCTGACATACTGGATACACACACACACACACACACACACACACACACACTATAGACATAGAGATAGAGATAGAGATAGAGATAGAGATAGAGAGAGATAGAGATAGAGATAATAGCTTTATTTGGGATATAATTCACATAGTACAATTCACCTATTTAAAGTATACACACCACTGAGTTTTTAGTATGTTCACAGAGTTGTATAACCATCATTATAATCAGTTACAGAACATTTTCATCACCTCCCTAAAAACATCCTCTGTACCCATTACCAGTCACTTCCATTTCTTTCCCACCTGCCACCCCTCATTGCCAGCCCTATACAACCACTGATCTACTTTCTGTCTTTATAGATTTGCCCATTATGAACATTTCATATAAATGGAATCAATACAAAATGTGGTCTTTTGTGACTGACTTCTTTCACCTACTTAATGTTTTCAAGATTCATCCATGTTATAGAAAGTAGTAATACTTCATTCCTTTTCAGTGCTGAATATTGTTCTGTAGTATGAATATACCACATGAATATATGTAGTATATTCATACTACAGAACAGTATTCAGTACTAAAGTAGTGCTGAGTACATTTTTAATAGTATTTAAAAATGTTTATGTATTTATGTATTTATTGAGACTGAGAGAGAGAGAGAGAGAGAGAGAGAGAGAGAGAGAAAGAGAGAGAGAGAATCCCAAGCAGGCTCCACATTGTCAGCATGGAGCCTGACACGGGACCCAAGCTCCTGAACCATGAGATCATGACCTGAGTCGAAACCAAGAGTTGGATGCTTAATTGACTAAACCACCCAGGTGCCCTGAATATGCCACATTTTATTTATCTATTTATTTATTCATCAGTTGATGATATCTGTGTTGTCTCTACTTTTGGGCTATTATAATACTGCTATGATTATTTATGTGCAAATTTTTGTGTGGTCCTAAGTATTCATTTCTCTCGGGCATATAGTTAGGAGTAGAATTGCTGGGTCGTATGGTAAGTCTGTGTTCAACCTGAGGAACTGCCAGACGGTTTTCTAAAGTGGCTGCACCATTTTACTTTCCCACCAGCAGTATATGAGGGTTCCAATTTTTTCATATGCATGTCAACCCTTGTTACCTTTTTTTTTTTTTTTTATTATAGCCTTCCTAGTGGGTGTGAAGTGGTATAGCCTTGTGGTTTTAATTTGCATTTCCCTGATGGCTAATTATGTTGAATGTTTTTCATGTGATTTTTTTTTTTTTTTTTTTGGCCATTTGTATACCTTCTTTGAAGAAATGTTTAGTTCAGATCCTTTGCCTGTTTTTTAACTGGGTTGTTTGTCTTTTTATTGAGTTGTAGGAGTTTTGTCAACACCGTTTTTCCAACAGCATTTGCTCACTTCACTCTCTTTGTGTCACATTTTGGTAATTCTCACAATTTTTCAAACTTTCTCATTATATTTGTTATGGTGATCTGTTATTGGTGATCATTGGTATTACTATTATAATTGTTTGGGGGCATTATGAAGCACACCCATATAAGATGGGAAACTTTATCAATAAATTTTGTGTACATTCTGACCGCTTCACTGACTGGCCATTCCCCCATCTCTCTCCCTCTCCTTGGGCCTCCCTTTTTCCTGAGACACTATATTGAAATTAGGCCAATAAATAATACTACAATGGCCTCTGGGTGTTCTTGAGAAAGGAAGAGGCAATCGATCTGTCAAACTTCATTGTTGTCTTATTTTAAGAAATTGCCAGAGCCACCCCAGCCTTCAGCAACCACCACCCTGATCAGTCAGTGGGCATCAGCATTGAGGCAAGACCCTCCTCCCGCAAAAAGACTTGGCTCGATGATAACTCAGATCATGGTTAGCATGTTTTAGCAATAAAGTATTTCTTAATTAAGGTACATAAATTGTTTTTTAATTTTTTTTATTTTTATTAAAAAAATTTTTTTTTAATGTTTATTTATTTCTGAGGCAGAGAGAGACAGAGAATGAGTGGGGGAGGGTCAGAGAGAGAGGGAAACACAGAATCAGAAGCAGGCTCCAGGCTCTGAGCTGGCAGCACAGAGCCCGACGCGGGTCTCGAACTCACAAACCATGAGATCATGACCTGAGCCGAAGTCGGTCGCTCAACCGACTGAGCCGCCCAGGCGCCCCATACATTGTTTTTTTAGACATAATGCTATTGCACACTTAATAGACTACAGTACAGTGTAAACATAATTTTTATATGCACTAGGAACACAAAAATACATTTGACTCGCTTTATTGTGACATTTGCTTTGTGGTGGTGGTCATGAACTGAGCCCACGGTGTCTCCGAGGTGTGCCTGTAGTGATGTCCCCTCTTTTATTTCTGAGTTTGCTAAGTTGAGTCGTTTTTTAAATTTTCTTGGCCATTCTAACTACAGGTTTGTCAATGTTGCCGATCTTTTCAAAGAACCAACTTTTGGTTTCATTCATTTTCTTTATTGTTTTTCTGTTCTCCATTTCTTTTACTTCCATTTGACTCTTTACTCTTACTGAACTCCATTCTTCCCTTAGGCTGTTTCAGGTTTCATTAGCTCTTTTTTAAACTGGGAGGTTAGGTTGTTTACTGCATTCTTTCTTTCTTTCTTTTTTTTTTTAAGTTTGTTTATTTTGAGAGAGAGAGAGAGGAGCGTGCATGGGGGTGGGGCAGAGAGAGAGAGGGAAGGAGAGAAAGAATCCCAAGTAGGCTCCCCACTGACAGCACAGAGCCTGACTCGGGGCTCAGTTCTATGAACAGTGAGATCATGACCTGAACCGAAATCAAGAGTCTTGACGCTTAACCATCTGAACCATCCAGGCACTCCTGTTTACTTCATTCTAGCTATTGTCTTCATTCTTCATCCCACTAGACAGTTAGTTTGTAAGTGTGAGTGACCAATGCTGAAGCTGAGCCAGTGTGCTCAGACTTCCTCTCTGGGGACAGAGTGACAAGGCAGCTGAATCCATGAGGCAAGTACACAGCACGATTGATGTGAAGCACTGACCTTTCGGCTGGTGGGGTCTGTTTGGCATCGTAGTTCTGGGGTCAAAACACAAGCTCTGGAGTCTAGCTGCCTGGTTGTGAATTCTGTCTCTCCCAGTCAGTGGCCGTGAGATTTGGGGCAACTTATTTCAGTTCTGTAAGCTTCAGTTTCCACATGCGTAAAATAAGCATAACGATAGTTATTACTGCTTAGTGTTGTTGAGAGGATGAGATGAGCTACGTGTGAAGAAGTACTTAGCTCAGAGTTGGTACATGGCCGATGCTCAGTAAAGGTTGGCTGGTCTCACTTTGTTATGGTTGTCTCTGGGTCAGATGGGCCTATGCTGGGCCAGCGCCATGTAAAGTAGCTACAGAGCTTGGAGTCGTGTTTCCATTAGTTTGTACTTCTTTGCCAATCATCCATGACCTCACCCGCATGTGCTCCTGGGATGAGCCTCACTTGCGTTTGCTACCAGGTGCTGAGTGAGACACATTTCCTACCGAGGTGTGGCAGCCCTAGATGTGACTTCCAAACAAGAGACCTTTCTTTCTCAGAAAGATGGCATACTTTACTTATTTGATCATCCATCCATATCATAGTGATGATATAAAAACGAAGGCAGAAAATGTATTTTTCTGAATAAATTTGAAACAAGCTCAGGATGGGAGTACCATAAATTATGAAAATGGTATCACTAAAAAGTTATAATTTAAGTTTAATAGTACCTCAAGTTCTCGTCTGGAGGTGGGGATAGAAATGCCTTTCTCTGAATTCCACGGAAGAGCTAATATTAAGTCCTGTTACCTGAGGCTCCATGGGGATAGCATGTTCAAGTTTACAGCTCCAAGGCACATAGTGTGGCTGCTGTTTATGTGACTAACAAACATTTCTCAGGGGTAAAAAAAAAATACGTACATTGTTATTCTAATTCTTCAGTCAAAGAGTGGCTACTGGTTTTACAAGAACAAAGGTATGCAGCAATCCTCATTATGAAACTTTCAGTTAGCATCCTTGAAAATGAAAATATAGCTAACCTCTAGTTATTTGTGAATGGTATTAGCAAAGATTATCCTAAAACCTTTAAGAAAAGTAAAACATTTTAATACAAATGTTTTATTAAGTATAGTAGATAATAGTTTGGGGTCATTACCATTTAAATATAAATATTAATATTTAATATTTAAAATAATAGGCAAGCAATATTTCAATAATATATATTTCCCTGAAAATGCAGAACATTTTCATTCATGCTGTCTATATTTCCCCTCACAGCATCTCTGACATTATTGTGGAGAAATAATTTCCACTTCACCTAGAAGAAGAAGAAATAAAATATTCTAAAGGAATTTTTCCAAAGATCTAATTAGTAGAATCAGTACAACCAGTACTCAGTTACTCAATTATTCTCCCTCCCTCTCTCTCCCTTTCCCTGTCTCTCTCTCTTTTCCTATTAAACTTTTTTTTTATCAAGAACACCACTAAGTAGTAAAAAAGATGTAGACATTAAATAATTTTTAGAGTGCCAGTCATCAAGGCAGGGTGCACACTCTGAGGCATGTGTAAAGGTGTGTGTGTGTGTGTGTGTGTGTGTGTGTGAGTGTATTTATTATATATCAAATTTAGACACTGGAATTTTGATAGGAAGGAAATAGATGATACAGAGGTGAAATCACTCACATCATCAGATGGTAGAGACCACAGGCACATCTCAGTTCTTGAGACACTGATTTATTCTGTTTTCTTTTTTGTATTATTCAGTTCCATCTGCCAGTCCTTTATAAAAGTCCCACTATGGTGTAAAAGAACTAACAGATGAGTCTTGACCATCCTAAGGTTGCTCATGGTATATTTCCCTTTTGGGGGGAAAACACAGAATAATTTTTGGTGGCTCTTGAAATCTTAGGACCCTTCCGCTCCAGTGAGTGCTTAAAGAAATACTGGCATTTCTGGGATCCAAAATGGACCCGAATCCCTATTTGTTGTTTAGATTTCCATCTATTTAATTGAACAAAGTTCAGTTTGAATAAAGTTAAACATATTTTTATGTTTATTGGCCATAGAATTTTTTTTTCCTGTGAGCTACTGGTTCATAAATTTGCTAATATTTATTGGGTTATATTGGGATTTGTAAGGGCTCCTGCATATTAAGGAAATCAACGCTTCATTATATATATTGTAATCCACCCCATTTGTAGTCTGTCTTTGATTTCATTTTAATAAATATTTCTAAATTCCATTTAATATTCAGTTATTGGTAGAAGGAAAAGTAATGACTGGGACCAATTTTTAGTTCAGTTTGAAATTTAGATAAATTATCAGTTTCCTCCTGAGCTATTATGTTTAGTTGTTTAATTCGCCAACCTAATTTCAATTATTAACTGATTTTTCTGCTGGTACATATGTATGTGCATATAAGGAGTCTGGTATGGAGATTTCTTGCATCATACTTTTTCCTTGTTCATTTATGAAAGAGAACTGGAGTACCATTAATGGTATTCTATTTTTTTAATCATTATTATTGTTTTATAATTTTACTTCCAATAAATGCATTGACAACCATTCGTAAGATATTTAATAAGATGTTACTGTTAATTGTGTGTTTATATGTTTGAGGGATTTGTCTACTTTCTCTTTACAAGAGTAGTTTTTCACAGTAATGTGTTTTCTCAATTAAAAAGTTTGTCCATTCGAGTAACTATCAGGAGTCATGGCTGACACTATCATTCATATTAAGACTTAAGGTCAAAGTGATTCTCTTGTAGTTCTTATCATGGTTTCACTTAGAATTGAGGATCATTTCAGTGTTGGTGTTTCTTTAAAAAATATTTTTTTTAATATTTATTTATTCTTGAGAGAGGGAGACAGAGTGTGAGCAGGGGAGGGACAGAGAGAGAGAGAGGGAGACACAGAATCTGAAGCAGGCTCCAGGCTCTGAGCTGTCAGCACAGAGCCTGATGTGGGGCTTGAACCCACAAACTTTGAGATGGTGACCTGAGCCGAAGTCGGACGCTTAACCGACTGAGCCACCCAGGCACCCCTCAGTGTTGGCATTTCTAAAAACATGCTGTGTTAAGCCACTCCATGGCCATTTCTTTGGTTTCCCTGTCTGTAAAACAAAGCTGGAGAAACGAGGTGTTTGTCAAAGCACTGAGGTGTCAGGGACTCATGTGAAATAAATATGGTAGGAGGACGGATGCAGCAGCCACATGCATATTCTTGCTACTCAGAGACGACAACCATTCATATGACTTTTATTCTTCCTGTCTCCATAGTTGTTCACCAAACAGCTAAAGAGATTGAGCTGTGAATTCTTTGTTTAAATGCCTTAGATATACTTTATAAGGAACTACCGTCTTATTGTGCAAGTAGATGATATAAACAAACAACCTGACTACTGGTGTATCTCATTTTTCATAAGAGATGGTCTTAAGTTTTGTGTATAAGTGTTCATTTTCAAAAGTAGAATTATGGTTTATGTACACTAGAAGCATTTGCTATTTAGGCAATATTATGCTAAAACAGGAATTTCTTTGCTTTTTGCAAGTCTGATTGCAAATGACAAACACAATTGCACAATGTATACTAAAAAAAGGGATGCTGAAACAATGTGGTAGTAAACTCGTTTGGAGAAAAGTAGATACTTGGATAAGAAGCCTTTCTAGACGATTCTAGAGAAGAGTTAGGAAAGAAAACAACGGTATGTTACAGAAAGTAAAATGGTAGTCTTGGGAATTTTGCATGTGGGTGTGTTTATGTTGAGGTTGAGCAGAACAAAGGGAAATTATGCAATGGGTTGTAGTCAGAAGTTAACCAAAGATTTGCAGTTCATGATCAAAAGCTTGGAGTGTTATGGATGACCAAGGATCACATCAAATTCCCTTCATTAGGGGTAACATGATCCCAGCCACTTAAGGTAGACCGTTTTTACTCCCGCTCTCAGGATGGTTAGCAGGGAACATGATTATCAGGGAGGGAAGCCAAGGGGTGGAGGTGGGAGGCCATGCATGGTTAGTGCTGAGTGAAAGCAGTGAGAAAGGAAAGGAAAAAAAATGGGCAGAACTTCATGATGGGCTGAAAAGGGGAGAATGGGCTAGAAGCAAAGAGATTTATTTGATAAAATCATTTAAATTTTCCTGATGATCAAAGTTATATGTGTTAAAGATATATAACATAAATCTATGTGTGTATAATGTTAACATACAGAAGTATCTCAAAATGAAATTTAAAATAACCTCTATTCAGTACTCTTACTACCCAGAGACAAACCATCACCAGTGTTTTGTTACATGTGTCTAACTTTTATTTCCATAGTATCAGTCGAGATCATGTTGTATGTATGATTTTCCATACCGTCTATTTTCATAATTTCCACACTATCTATTTTTGTAATCTCACATGTCATAAAACTTTATTTGTGATAGTAAAATTCTTTATAAATATATTTTTAGTGATGTACAAGTAATATAATTTTTAGTTACAACTACAATATAATATAATTTTTATTTAATCATTTCTTCAAGGTCAAGTATTTCGGTAGTTTCTAAATATAAAGAATTCTGAGATAAACATCTTTGTGTGTAAACTTCATTTTTACTTCTTTAGGATAAATTCCTAATGACAGATTGCTACGTGAAGAGAATGTACATTTTCAAGGCTTTTAATATAGATTATAAACTATTTTTTTAACTTTGTTTTAATGTTTTTATTTATTCTTGAGAGAGAGAGAGAGAGAGCATGAGCGAGGGAGGGGCAGAGTGAGAGACGGACACAGAATCTGAAGCAGGCTTCAGGCTCTGAGCTGTCAACACAGAGTCCAACATGGGGCTCGAACTCATAAGCCATGAGATCATGACCTGAGCTGAAGTCAGACACCCAACTGACTGAGCCACCCAGGTAACCCTTTAAAGAAAAGTTTTGATCAATTTATACTTGTCTTACTGAAGAATGACATTTTAGCTCTTACTAAAAAGATCTGCTGATTTCATTGGCTAAAAGTGATATGGTTTACATATTTTTTTCTTTAATTTAAATTTATTTGCTTACCAATGAGCTTGAACATTTTGTTGGGTTTTAGAGTCATTTGTAATTCCTAGAAGTGAGACATGAAAATATATATACCTTGCATATATGACATACAAGTTAATTGGCATACTTCACATTAGCTAAACAGGGTATCTGAATTGATATATGATGTTATTTATTTGTTTGTTTATTTTGAGAGAGGGAGAGAAAGCACATGTATGAGCAGGGGAGAGGGGCAGAGGAAGAGAGAGAGAGAATCTTACACAGGCTCCATGCTCATCACAGAGCCTGATGTGGAGCTCAATCCCTTGACCCTGGAATCATGAGCTGAGCCAAAATCAAGAGTTGGACACTCCACTGACTGAGACATCCAGACACCCCAGTAGGATGGGTTGTTTTGTTTTGTTTTGTTTTATAAACAGAAGAATGGAAAGCAAGGGCTAAGTGATGTAATTGTGAGGAGGGGATGTAGAAGGGCAAGATCATAGGTTGCATTCAGTGCTGTTGGGCAGAGAGAAGGGAGGTCAATCATGTAAAATCTACAAAAGCAGATGGTAGTCATGAGTGGAACTAAGTAACAACAGGATCATGAAACCCAAGATGGAAAGAGTATGCAATTGTCAAAGAGCTTCAACTTCAGCTCAAGTGGAGTTGAAGGCGAGACAGTGGGCACAGGGGAAAGAGGTCTTGGAACTGGAGAATGAGGGTGTCTCCACTCTTTAGTCCCCCGACTCCACCATCCAAGAGGCCTTGGGAGCTTCCAAGAGTTTTCTAGGCAGGTGCTTGTTTATGCAATTCTTTGTTTCTCTGAAGTTTGGCAGAGTTTCTAGAGTATGGACCTTTTGTATACTCCCTCTCACCACCCACCCTAACCAGTGTGTTTCTTAAATTTGTGGTTTATTGCTTTTAATCATGGAGGTCACTGAGACCATTTTGTGTATTTTTTTTGTTTCTTGGTCCTGAGATCAGTTTTCCATAGTGCATACGTTATTTTGATTTAAAGAACCATAAAAGTGCCAGAAAAAATTAGAAACAGGACTGTAAAGGCCATGCCCAAGGGCGTTGGTTGGCTAAAACCTAGATTTTTAAAAATAATATTCCAATATGCTGCTTGATGATTAACAGCACTCACACTATATATTTGTATTTTTACTGTTTACGACTGAATGCCATGCCATAAAAAAAAGGTTTTACCCCATATTACTGACATGGCATCGTGGTGCCACCCCTTTCTCAATTGCTCAAGCCGGAAGTGTTAGTCATCCTGGACACTGTCATCATACAGATCATCCGTTAGCCAGTTCTGTCAACTCTGCCTTTCAGATACAACTCAAGGTCCACCTCTCTTCTCACCAGGATTACCACTCAGTCTAGTGTAAGCCACCATCATCCCATCCCTGGAGGACTGGAACAGTCTCCAGCCAGTCACTCTGCTTCCCCCTTTGCTCGCCTGTGATCTCTTCTCCACACCAGAGTGATCTTAAGGAAAAGAAAATCATATCATGTCACTTCTCTGCTTAGAATCCTCTATTAAGCCCAATAGAACCCACAATCCTTGTTTAAAAGGCCCTTACCTGACACTTAACCTGCTTTGCTCACCCTTTGTCAGCTGCATTGCCCCTCTCTTGGTATTCTTCAGATACCCCAAGCCTGTTAGCCTGCTATAGCCTTTCCTTCTTTCTTCTGGAATGCTTTTTTTCTGGGTCTTCAAACCATTTTTCCCTTACTTCATCAGGTCTCTGCTCAAGAGAGAAAGGACTTCCCCGACCACCCTAAGCAACAGCCCCCCTTCGTTCCCCTGCTTTGTTCTTCCTCATTGCATGTATCTATGGCCTCTCCCCCAAACACACACACACACATATATATACACATATACAAAAGATTATTAGCTCTTAGTTAATAGAGACCACATCAGATCAGGGTTCAGGTCTTTTTTTTCTTTTTTTAAGTTTATTTATTTATTTTGAGAGAGCAAGCAAGAGAGGGGCAGAGAGATAGAGGGAGAAGGAGAATCTCAAGTAGGCTTTACGCTGTTAGCACAGAGCTTGATGCAGGGCTCGAACTCATGAACCATGAGATCATGACCTGAGCTGAAACCAAGAGTAGGACGCCTAACTGACTCAGCCACCCAGATGCTCCAGGGTTTGGGTCTTTGACCACAATTTGCCCCCTAATGCTTGAGTACATCTCAGTGTGTATGTGTGTGTGTGTGTGTGTGTGTGTGTGTGTGTGTGTGTTTGCTAGTTTATTATGATTCCCCAATAAAGACGTTGTCTTTCTTGATCACCAGTCTATCACCAGGGTCTAGAATAAAGCCAGATAGGTGATCAGAAACCCTTTGTTGAATGATTCAGTGACTCATATAACCAATTCAAAATTGAGTGTTCTTGCAAGGTTAACCATTTGATCATAGAAAATGAGGCTCATTATGTCTAAACTATTTGCTTCAATACTATTTTATGTTCTTTTTCTAGAACATACACTCCTTGCTAATTTTAGCATCCTATCTAAACTGGTCAGTCTTATAGTTGATCTTTTAAAGATGTCCCCATGTTTCTAATTAATGACTTAACCAGTGTTTATAGATCCACAACAGCCAGAGTTTTAATGTTAGATTTTTATTTTGTATGGTTTCTGTTATTTCTATAATTATTTTAAATTTCTTTAGGATATTTACTTTTATGCTCTCAAAAAGTAAGAGTTCCTTTTAGAAAGTGTAGAAGAATATGTTGAACAGATAATTAAGCTTAAATACGAACTGAACCCAAAGGTCTTAAGAATAAGTCTTCTAAAGACAACATGTAGTATCTTTCCAGCTATTCAAGCCCCTGATCAGTTCAACCTGCTGGTCGATTAAGGTATCATACTTATAAAATATATTGTGTTTGAGGTTAATACCAATAATGATAGTGCCCAATTCTTAAAATAAAAAAAAAAATCTTCAGGAAAGAGGTTTTGTTTTGTTTTGTTTTGTTTTTAATCACAAAGTAAAGAGATGGAGAGAAGTGCATATTTTAAAGGTTTTTTTTAAAATTAATTATTATTATTTTTAGTAATCTCTACATCCAACATAGGGCTTGAACTCACGACCTGGAGATCAAGTGTCACATGCTTTTCCAACTAAGCCAGCCGGGCACCCCCTATTTTAAAGTTGTGGGGTTTGTGATTGCCTATGTTTCTAACCTAATATGACTAAATCAGACTACAGGCTACTGGCATCTCTCGCAGGAAGCTGTCCCCACGGACTCTGATCAACTTGACAATGACTCTCTACCTTACAACATGGCTCTTAGTGCCTAACAGCACATGGTGCCTTGTTTCGCCTTACATTGTATATGTTCTAATTGTTTGACATTTAATTGTCGCTCCAAAAAAGATCATTAGCTCCTACTTAATAGAGACCACATTAGGGTCCAGGTCTCTTTGACTGCAGTCCCTCCTCTCCCCCAGCAGTACTTGAGTACATCCTGAAGTTTTATTGAAGGTGCTCCGGAAACACCTATTGAAATGGAAAAGCATAGTACTCCGTAAATCCAGAGTGGTAGGGGATTTCTGCAGTAATTATGAGGATATTATTAAAACTGCATGTAATTATTAAAGAGCAAAACTCACATAATACTTGGCAAAGCCATGTGCTTCCTGAGTTCTTGTTAACCTGACTGCACATTCTAAAAGGGGATGGGAGGAATCTACTTTTTCCATTATAACCTAATACAGCTTTTCTCTTAATATGGCTTTTCTCTAGCAAAAGATAAACACAGGGCTTGGATTTTACACATTATTTATGACTTTGTAACAGGTATCTTTTTTCCACCTGCATTCACTATTCATTCTGAACTTCCTCTTTTGAAAATAAAAAGTCTGTTAAAATGACCACAGGAAATATAGGGTAAAGACAGGTAATTTCTTGGCTTATGAGAAACCACAGAGAGGGGGCAGAATGGGATCACTATAAAATCTAACAGGCTTTATGAATTAATGAAGAATGCTGCGTAGGACAGAGGCAGAAAATGCAAAGAGAATTTTCTTTAGATTTAAATGAGGTTCTGTGGCTTTTTTGTAAGTTTCAGTTTCACTCACCAAGTATTAAAGGTTTCTCTGCCTGGCTTCAAAGATAGCATCTCTAAAATTCCAAAGCTTTTCCTGTTAGTACAGAAATGCCTGTCACTGACAGAGTTAAGAGTGGCAAGGTGAAGGATGTATAGGTAGGTAGAGAGGCAGATGAGTAGGAAGAAAGAAAGAAGAGAGGGAGGGAGGAAGGAATACTATCTGTTTATCCAGAAGTGGAAAATTTCAGTCTCTGCAAGCCAGAATGCCTGGGTTCAAATCCTCATTCCACCGTTGCCAACCTGTTTGTCTTGGGCAAGTTTCTTTATTCTTGTGCCTTAGTGTCCTCATCTGTAAAATGTGGATAATACTAGTCTGTAACCTCAAAATGTATTTATGAGGACCGTATATGTTAGTACATGTGAAACACATACAACAGTGCCTGGTATATGGCAAGGGCTATAGAGAGGCGTTAGCTACGGTTATTTTATTACAGATGGAGGTGATGAATTTGAGTGAAAGTTGGACAGGAAATGCAACATACCTTGCTGTACCTCTTCATTGGCTGCCTCACCAGATGTCCTCTTGCCTGTAATAAACACAGGTGCTTGAAGTCTGTGGGCTGTTCACTGCCCATTCAGGGAAGTAGAGAACACTAGAGTGGCTGTGCTTTTGTGACAAATTTAAAGTAAAAGTAATAAAAGAAATGTCCTCTGCTTGAGTAAAGCTTGGGAGGGAAGGAGTTGGCTGGATATGAGGTGGGGCTGTTTGATTTAATTTATTGGATAATTCTGTCATTCAAGTTGTCTGAGAAGTTACAGAGAGGTTCTACGGCAGGCATAATGATGTATGATGTCACAGGCTCTTGAATGAACTCAATCAATGCAGGACCCTAGACTCTGAAGAGAAGGGAGCAGTCCTGATCCACTCCTACCTCTGTCGTCGTCTTCTCTCTGAGTACTGTTCCTGTCACAGTGAACATTTCTGAGGGTTAGGGACTCAGTCGTGCACATCTGCAATCTGGGGGTGAAGGGGGTAGGAATGAGCCAGAGTGAGGGTGTGTGGAGATCTCTGAGCAGCCCAGCCTGGCCAATCTAAACTCTTGGAAGTTCCCACTAAGCTGAGAAAGTAGCGCAAAGTTAGTTTTACTTCAAAACAATCCTCCAAAAGTATTATATTCCCTCTTGGATTTCTTTCCACAGTACCGTGTACTGGCACCTAGCTACTACATTTAAGATGTCTGCTGCCTTTCCTGTGTCCACATTAAATAGTCACTACCATGTGAACAGGAAGTACTTGACATACAATTTAAATGAGTTTAGATATATGCTTAGATTAAAGCGTATCCCACTAGAAATATAATAGAGTAACATGCTTAAATTTTATAAGAAGTAATAAATAGTAAATTTTACTTGTAAGTCAGAAACCATGCAGGACACACACCCCCATACACACGTGCGCGCGCGCGCGCACACACACACACACATGCACACACTCCTATTCTCCTCCCCTCCTGCTTTTTCTCCTTAGCTCTTTCACAATCTAACATACTATATATTTTACTGATTTATTCATTAAATGTTTTTCCCCCATAGGACTAGAGGGCTCATGAGGGCAAGGATTTTTGTCTGTTTTGTTAACTGCTAATACCTTAGTACCTAGAACAGTGTCTGACACTTAGAAGGTACTTGACAAATATTGGTAGAGTGAAAGAAATATACACATGTTAGTTACTATTATAATTTTACTCTTTAAAGCAATTGTACTGAGAGGACACCATTTTAAATTTAAAGCTTTTTCTAATGTCTAGATAAGTTAAACTCTTTATCCCAAATATGGCATTGTCTATTATTTAATTCTTCCTGTTGATACCATAACAGACTGTTTGCCAAATTAACCAAAAGGGAATACTATGGGGCTTAAAAAATTTTTTTTTGTTTATTTATTTTTGAGAGAGAGAGAGAGAGAGAGAGCAAGCACACACAAGCGGGGAAGGGGCAGAGAGAGAGGGAGATACAGAATTTGAAGCAGGCTCCAGGCTCAGCGCTGTCAGCACAGAGCCCAGGGCTCAAACCCACCAACCATGAGATCTTGACTTGAGCCAAAGTCAGATGCTCAACCAACTGAGCCACCAAGGTGCCCCTATGGTGCCCCTATGTTTGTAGGAACCACTCTAAAAAAGTAGAGGAAGATTTTTTGGTTTCCAGTGGTGGTAGGATAGGGCAGGTAAAGGGATTTTAACAATGCATAACTGAGGCCAAGTCCTTGTAGATGTTGTGTGTGTGTGTGTGTGTGTGTGTGTGTGGTAACTAAGAGCCATCTTGAAGGAATCAGTCCTTCCTGTAATATTGCCTTTCTTATAGTGAGTTCTGTGTGTCACATGCATTCTTTAGAAGGACTCTCATATATGTACATGCATGCCCTTGTCTCTCTGTGCTTACTTTTCAACGCTGGTTAATTAGCTTCATGGCCAGTCGTTATGGCTGACACCACCAATGCAGTTATATGCCTTCCATGCCAATGGTTGACACCTTATCAGATGGAAGCTAGTTCTTTAATGCGTGCATCTGTGTGTGGACAATTTCTTCTTTTTATGATTTAGCCATGCATTAATATAATGAACAATTTCAGCAAAGATTTCAAAATTCTAAATAGTGTAAAAATCTACTTCTGGAAAACTATATACTGTGATACACAAAACCGATATGCATTCATTTGATCTTTGTATCAGCTTTAGATAAATTAAAGCTCTAGTAACAAGATGACTGTAATAGATGCTACCTATATTTAAAATAGCCCCACATGATAGTTTCCTGGTTTCATATCATGTCTTCACCTGTGCTCTACTTCTTGTTCTCTCAGACCTGAGTCTCATTTCTTGTTCCTTTTTCCAAATTACCTTAGAACTTGCCTTGTCTCAAGCTTCTATTTTGCATGTGTATTTTTTTTCTATTCTCTACCGTGTTGGACCTTAGATATGCCTGCTGTCACTCTACTCTGAAAACAAAGGTACTTGGTTGAGACAAAGATCACTCCTCCAGGGACGACTTAAGCTTGTTGCAAGCCCGATACATCAGAAGTTAACACAGTGAATGTAGCACAATGTGTCTACTATGATGGCATCGACTTACAGTTTTATACATTTGCCTACATGGAGAACTATGCTAGTAGCAGTCAGTGTCAATGGCAGTAGAAGAATTGGTGACTTTTACTTTTTCTGTGTACTTTCCTATATTGTTTGAATGTGTTATAACTAGTGTGCATTGTTTTTACAAAGACCATAAATATCTGTGTGCATGTTTGACTAATTTTTTAAAATTAACTTTTTTCAAAGTAAAAGCAAGAAAAAATTTGCTTATTTTTTTGTTTAAGGCAGGAGTAATTGTAATTATTACATTCAGGTATTCAGTGAACAGCTGCCCTGTCCTTACCACCTTATTTTTTAAGTGTATCTCTTTGAGATGGATTGTTTCCTAAGTCTTTTTGTTCTTGATAATGTTTGGTGTAAGAATGCATACACGCACATGCGCACACACAGGCATATGCACACACACGCGTGCGCGCACACACACACACCCAAAACCTCCAAACCAAAAATACTCTGCTTAAAGTGTACCACACACCCAGAATTTATCAAAATTCTTGAATATAATACTCATATGAAAGGCAGATTTCCTGGGTCTTATTTGTAGTCAAGAGGCATTTAGTCCAAAATCAGTAGTTTTTTGGAAACACTGCCTTAGTGTTGTTGAGACATTGCCTCAGTTTTCCTCCATTTCAGAACCTGTCAACTTAGTTTTATAATCTAAGACTTGTTCTGGATTTTGGCCCTTTACTAACCTGCTGATATTTTCTAGTCTCTATTGATAGTTTTAGATTATTTAGGAGTAATAATGCTGTTTCTATTTTTTTTAAGAGGTAGATAAACAGATTTTCAAACTTTCTTGTCAGTCTGGTCTTTTTACTTCCCACCTTGGTGACGTCAAATTGCTAAGGTTTTATAGAATTCAGTAAGGTTAACATGACCACTAAAGGAAAACTGGAGACCACAGTTTTGAAATTATAGATTCATTTCTCTGTTTATATGCTGTGGAGCTGATCTTAATCCTTGTTCGAAAGACCTTGGGTCCCAGATGTTACCTCACTTTCAGGACCCTCCCCACAGTCCTCCTTCTGCTCCCTGCTCCCCTGATCTCTCCCAACCACCAGGACTAACAAACTCAACCTCCAGAGAGACTTTCAATGAGGTTCGTCTCTGACCTGCTTGAAAAGGAGTGTATTTACTCTGCCTAGGTGCTTTAGGTCCCTGACCCGTTGTTATGTACGAACTGTCTTCATTACCATGAATCATGTTTTACCACTCCCTTCTTTTTCTATGGCCCTTTCTATTTTTTCTCCACTTCTTACCAGTAAATCCATTTCCAGCTCCAAACTGGAAGTAAAATCAAATGAGAGTTTAATTCATGTGTAACTTTTGCCTGTATCTAAGCACTTACAAGTATCCATTCATTAAATCCCACAACAACCTGGACGAAGTAGCAATCACTGTTTTTCCCCGTCTGCATCAAGCAGTACAAAATAGCTGGCACCTCTCTTATTCCAGGAAGGTGGATTTCAAAGATCACGTGTTTACTTTTAGTCAGTAGTGGCGTGTAAGTAAAGGTTTCAGTTAAATTTCTTTTCTCTGAAATGCCGGAGCTTTTGTCTTCTTGGGCCTTCCCCGAATCCATTTGTGACAGCGGGTTTTTCATTAAGTTTTCAGACTGCCGTTGAGCATTCTGTAGCTGGCCATTTTTACACCTCCCTTCTTTCTGTACCACCCACTCAAAGCTCATTCCAGGTGCCCTTAGCAAATGACTCCCAAGGCATTTAAGTGGCCAAAGCTCATTGACCAATGAGGAGACGTGTGCCATGGAAAACAGAGTTACGCAGTTCCCCGGATCAGGAGCAGGGGTTGCTTAAGCAAAGCTTTTGTTACTATTAGCCTGTCGCATCCAGATTTCAAGACTGGAAAGGTAGGGGACACCTTATTTGTTTTAATTGGAAGAGAGGATGAGATGGTTGTGTTTGGTTCCAGTAATTTAGATCAGGTCAAATAAACAAATGTTCCCTTTTTTTAATCGAAGGCAAAAAGAAAAAAAAAAAAAATTAGAACTTGGTAGTAGTTTCAAATAGTGCACAGTTTGCCTTACCAGCAGCAAACCCAAAATTCTTAAGTTATAAACATTTTTAAAAATCAGTTCTTCCAGTAGATCTTCACTTTGCACACTTGAAAAAGCTAAGGTCTTCACAAAGTGATATTTTCATAGATTGCTGCTAGTTAAACTATGGGATCAAATAGCAGGAATTTATCAATAGTGTCCACGTTTGTTTTCCAAAGTCATTTTAGTAAGTCTTTGGAGATTTGTGATTTTAAGGTATGTGATAATGAAAAATAAGAAAAATAGGTGGGATTAGCATTATGACAATTGCTACATAAAGTCAGCAATAGTGATGTTTCCTCTTTGGAAAAAGGTCTGGTATAAGAAGACTTCTCTTGCAGCACCATTGTTCCAAACCAATAGTATTGGTTGTGAAATGGACTTAGTTAAGTGGACGTTGTGTGCTTTAAAAACTACAAATAAGTTTCACTTTCGTTATAAAGAATAGTTTGGTTCTATTTTATGTGCTATATGAGATTTGTTCTAATAGGAACTCAAAGAAACCAGAGAAATACAGTCTTTATTTGCTGCTTTCTACCTGGCAATGGAGCAACTTGAACAGCATTTGAAGCTAATTCTCAAAAGAAAAACCTTCCTCTTAATGAATAAAATGTGATGAATCGTGTTATGACAAAATATATTAGAAACGTACATTATTATACTTACTCATTCCTCTTCATCTAATGTTTAGTATCAGAAGCAAAGTTTGGGTTCAAAGAAAAGTATAACTGATTTCTCATGATTGCTTTTTCCCAGAGATGGTTTAATACGGGTTTGTATTTTATATAGAAATTTGATAATATATTTGTTTTAAAATTTAACATACAAGAGATGGCACTGTTTGGTAAAAAGTTTTAAGTATTAAAACCTTTGTAAAGAGAATTTTTTTTTAGTGTACATAGTATAAGTGCCCGATAATTTAAGTCATCTCAGATTCCTCCCTTTTTGTTTTTATGTATTTATTCACAAAATTTGCATCCTGCAACTTTCTACTTTTATTAGATTTGTTCAAAACGCCATTGGATAAGAAGTCTACTCTCAAGATCTCCCTCCGAGTCCCTTACGCCGGTTGACTCTGTAGGGGAGGTCGATGGGATGTGGGTCGACCCACAGTCACAGAGTTAACTATTCACAGCAGAGAATAACTATTCACAGCAGAGAATACTTGCTAGCTATCTTCTCCAGTACAAGTAAATGCTGTTTCTCAGTTCCAAGCTGAGGTTCAAAGGTTTAGACTTACTTCACAGATCAGAGGTCAGGCACGAATTGCTGCAATTTGTTGTTCGATTCTGCCGATATGACAGAAATTCACAGCTATGATGATTGCTTTTTTCCACTTCTACACACAGGCCAGACTGGGCAGTTAACAGCGTAATTTGTACAAGTCAGCCCTTGGCACCCAAGTTTAATGAGTAACTAGCTGGTGCCTTAAGTTTCACTGGTGCAAGGTGCATATTATAAAAAGGGTCAAATGTCAATGCACAAAGACGGAGGGGGATGGGGAGTGAAATCTCAATAACCAGCACCCATGAATCATACATAAAGAATTAGTAATTTGTATTTATTTTAAAAATCATATTTCCATGGTGTGAATGTTAGTGTGTTCATTTTCTTTGCTACTAAAAGAGGTAGATAATTTTTTTAAATGTTAGCAAGAAAGAACAGTCAGATTGGAGATTGTCCACTGAGAAAGTGAAATTGCAGGCTGTTGATTCCTTTCCTGGAGTCTCTGGTTTCTCAAAAACTTTCCAACGTGTTATGCTTTCAAAAAGCATAACAGCCTTTCAGGAATCTAGGGAGCACATTGGATAACCAGGTTTTTTGAGCCCATGATCTTTACGAGTATCTGGCATTCTCTCCTCTTCACCCCAAAACTCTACACTTCTATCCTTATTTCTAACCCAGGTTGAATATATCTTTTACTGTTTAAAGTTGAATATTGGAATATTGGAACTCTTGAAAAAATTCTTAGACAGTTGGCTTTGACAAATCACGGTTTTTCTCTTCACAGTTTTGACTCATAAATGACTCTGAAGCTGCAACATAAATACATATAATGTCATTTTTGTTACAGCACAAATTTTAATTGTCTACTCTCCCAGACTAGGATGCGGTTGGAATTGGATTCTTCCATGGAGCAGAATAATAAAGAGTGCAGATTCTGATCTCAGACCTCTTGGGTTTGAATTCCAGATTCAGCACTTACAGCTAAGGGACCTTCACCGATGGGCAGTCTCCCTGTGTCTTAGTTCCCTCATCTCCAGGATGACTGTAACCAAGGAATTTGTTTCATGGGGTTGCAGTAGTAATTAAAGAAGACAGTGTACACAAAATGCTTAGCACAGTACCTGGTGCATAATAAGCACTTAATGAATGTTAACTGTTATTAACATTATTAATATTGTTAAGTAGCATAGCTCGTGAATAAGCCTCGCCTACCCCATACGTCATCCAACTTTGGTTCAGGTTGATCTTTGCTCTGTTCATTTCATGAGAGACATAAGCTATGATATAGTTAGATAAGTTGATCTGGGAAGATTGTAGGATGCATTCCTTTTGAATATCGTGGGGAAGTGTATTTTAAAATTCCTCAGTTTCAAGTCTAGCTCTCTTTTAGATGCTATCCTTTTCTCCCTAGCTGCTTGCTATCACGTGGCAAAAGCTGTAAAAAGAAATAAATCCAAATCATCTGCTTTCCTTTGAGAATTGTTTTCATTCTGCCCTTTGGTGAGAAACATTTGAGTGAAAAAAACACAAACCCATAAATGACATCACACCAGTGGGCTAAATTCTATCCCTCATGATGCATATTGTACATATTAGAATCCGTGTGTGCCTGAAATGCCAGAAATGACAATCTTAAAAAATAATTTTTTTCATTCCATTTCTTCATTTTATTCCTATAGAACATAGAAGTAGCATTTGAATAAAAGCATGGTTTTTACTACCAATGACAAGATACAAATTATGTGCTTAGCATTAAAAAGGTAGTAACAACATCTCACACACTAATTACACAGTTAAACACCTACTGTGTGCTAAGATCAGTTGTGAGGCACTGGGATTATAGTGGTGGATTCTGCCCTGGCAAAGTTTACAACTGACAGGGAAGGCCATTATTATACCCGTTGTTTTAAGGTAAAAGCATATAAATTTGCCAAGGTTCTATTGTTTTTGTCCTTCAAAATGGCAGCCTCCTATGATTTAGTATTATGAGGACTACAGTGAGAGATTGTGTGATGTTGTGGAAATATATCTTGGGATCTAAAGATGGCTTCTGAGGAGTGAAAGTTAAGGATGACAACAAGCTGGCTGGGTAGGGGGACTGGTGAGGAGGGATTGAAGCATCGGGAACAGCATGTATAAGGAGGAAAACGACCCAAGATGAGGTTGGAAGAGGAGTCAAAGTCTTTGTTATAGGCCTTCCTAAGGATATTGACTTTATTCTATGGGCATATTCTAAGAAAGGGTAGAGGTTCAAGCAGGAGGGTGACAAGACATGCTCAAATTATGTTTTGTTTTGTTGAGGTTTATTTTTTTTATTTAAGTAATCTCTACACCGAACATGGGGCTTGAACTCATGACCCTGAGATCACGAGTCACCTGCTCTTCCACCTGAGCCAGCCAGGTGCCCCTGTGGTTTTTTGTCTTTCTTTCCTTTTTCTTTTTCTTTTTTTTTTTTTTTTAACGTTTATTTATTTTTGAGACAGAGAGAGACAGAGCATGAACGGGGGAGGGTCAGAGAGAGGGAGACACAGAATCTGAAACAGGCTCCAGGCTCTGAGCTGTCAGCACAGAGCCCGACGCGGGGCTCGAACTCGCGGACGGCGAGATCATGACCTGAGCCGAAGTCGGCCGCTTAACCGACTGAGCCACCCAGGCACCCCTTTCTTTCTTTCTTTTTTTTTTTTTTTTTTTTTAATATCACTTTGCTTGCTGTGAGAGCTAGGTTGATGGCAGTGGTCCAGAGTGTATAAAACAGTCAGTTGGAAGGATAATGTCCAGGCAGGAGATGACGGTTGACCATTTATAAGATGCTTTCACATGAAGTGTCTTATTTTACCTTATAGCAACTCTCACATGAGGTGTTTGTGCCCGCTTCAGTACACGGGTGAGGATGTTGAGGCCCAGAAAGTTAAGTGGCATGCCCGTGGTCAAACCCTGCTAGTGGCAGAGTGAGGATTCTGTTATCTGAACTCTTACCTCTTACCTAACTCTTGCCCTCGTGGTCTCCTGGTAGCTTTAAGCCCATGTACTAACACCCCTGAGTATAGGCAACTGGTTTATCTTCAGAAAGGATGAGAAATTTTGTTTAATCTAGGTTTCTAATGGGGTTGAGAAGCAGAACGTGACAAGGCACTTGATATTAGACTGGGGTGTCTTTTGGGGGAAAAATACATTTATTACTTTTATGTATTCATAATCCTGAAAGTGGGTTTGGAAAAGCTTTCAAAACTGCCCACGGTATGACAAGATAAACAAGAAAGGGTAAAAATCAGTGTGAACAGAGATGGTGCCACAGGCATCATAAATCCAGCAAACATTTGCCCTCAGTCCCGCCATTGTCGAAGAGGAAGCAGCAACTCTAAGATTCACAGGCCTCCCCACCCCCACCCAGATGAAAACAAAACAAGCGTTCTGCTCAGAATAGCTTTCCTTTGTGGAATCTAGGAAGATTTCCTCATTAGGTCTTCACAAAAACTCCATGATATAGAAAGCAGTTTCCATAGCTATTTCATAGAATGAGGAGTGGGTGAGGAGGTTGAAGTGAATTAATTAACACAGTTAATGTCTGGAAACCATTTCTTTTCTCTAGGAACTGCCTCGCAAATCTTATTAACATACATAGTTATGTGACCTTCAGTAAGATAGTTGCCTCCACACTAAAATCCGGCAACTGCGGACGTCTGGGTGGCTCATTCGGTTAAGTGTCTGACTTCGGCTCAGATCATGATCTCACAGTTCATGAATTCGAGCCCCACATTGGGCTCTGTGCTGACAGGTCAGAGCCTGGAACCTGCTTTGGATTCTGTGTCTCCCTCTCTCTCTACCCTTCCCCGCTCATATTCTCCCTCTCTCTCTCTCTCTAAAAACTAAGTAAACATTAAAAACAAATTTTAATGAATAAAGTAAGTAAGTAAGTAAATAAATAAATAAATAAATAAATAAAATCAATCCAGGAATTGTACCAGAGATGGACTTTTCAAACTGGATGCCCTAAGGTAGTCAGTATTGTGTCAGGAGGAATGTGAAGCCACAAAACAAAAGTGACATGTGGGTTTTGCTTGAAGAGTTTTGTAAAACAATATTAAAATTTTTATGAAATGGGTTGTGTTTAGAGTCAGTCTGGAAAATCAGATTTTTCTGGAAATAAACAATTGAGACTAAGTATTTTCTTTTGGAGAAATTTTCTGTTATTTGAATAGCCTTGACAGGCACATTAAAAATCCTTCTTTTCTTTTACTCATTAATATATAACACAAACTATATAAAGCCTACAATTTCATTTATATGTTAATAATTTGATTTCAATTCACAGAGTGTACATGTCCGTTAACATGACATTATTTTTTAAAGGAGGAAATTTTGCTGTAATAGACTGAAAACTCACAATTCTGCATAAATAATATGTGCCAGGAATGGTACTTTATATTCTGTATTTTTCATGTAGTCCTTCCTCTGTTCTCATACAATCTCTTGTTCTCCATAAAATCTCCACTTTATGGATAAGGAAACTGAGGCTCAAAAAAGTTGAATAAATTTGTCCGGAATCACTTAGTTAAGACATGAACAGTTCAGGAGACTGAATTTATTCTGTTGCCTCAACACGGTAGAATTAATTTCAGGACACACTTTGTAATTGCACATTTATTCTTATTTATCCAATACCGTGATGTTGATCATTAGGTATTATCCAGGATACAGCATCTAGAAAATTGTCCTCACAGATTTGGGTAAGGATTATATGCTTTGACAACTAAATATTTTAACAGCTATTATTCTATGATTCACTTGAGGGTGTGGCCTTTCTTTTCTTTTCTTTTCTTTTCTTTCATAGATCATTGATAATAAGGATGAAAACTAGCTCATGGCTTAGTTTTATTACTTGTATTCCCATAAGGTTATGGATCTCACGGAAAGCTTTTTGCCAGTCTTTACAATATGCAATATAGTCAAGGCAGAATAATTTGGAACTGTAACTGACTTTAGGGGCCATTTAGTTGGTGGGTTCCAAACTGTGCCCTCTGTAGTCCTACAGGTCCTATGGGGTCCCCACCCAGCCCTAGTGGACAACAGAGCAGAATGGATGGGGATCTCTCCCTATACCATCCATTATTTCCACTTCAGCCAGCTTCCTGTTTTATCAATTCTGTTTTTGCATCCAGGTAAATTTTTGGTGGAAGAAAGGGTGCTACATCTTAAAACGAAAACACAAAGCAAACTACTGGTAATCCAACTCCCTTAATTTTCTTCAGGGGAGCAAACTTTCTATTTTTAGATGTGAAGCAAGGTCAAAGTTTTGTGCTCAGTATATATTTTGATGTCTCATCTGAAATATCCTTATCTTGAACTTAACTCTCTTTAATTTGAATGTTTTCTGTATTATGACTTTAAAGATTATCCTAGGACCCCAAATCCTGTACTACGCACTTAGGGCAGAATAGCAAGTTGCCTTCATAGCAACTCTAATCGATTGGTAGTTAATGGCTAGAGTTCTTGTTTCAGTGGTTTTTGAGACACTGCCTGGATTCACCAGGAAGGAGGGTAATGACCCATTCATGATGTGTGGCATAAGCCCCCAAGTGGGGAGAGGCAGCCCATCAGCTAGAAATTGGCATCTCCATAAAGGACACCAACCTGTTCTTTTTAAGAGCCTATAAACTTAAAATATAGGTTATATCTGTGTTTCTTCCTAAACATTGTATTGTTCATCTTGAAGTCATGGATGCTCCAACAAAGCCAGAGGGAAACATACAAAAAATGGAAGAAGTTGGACAGTTTCTTATTACTGGTCCCCGTTTCTTCAAGAATAGGAGGAAGAATAAATGGTTATGTTTCTTGGTTTGTAGAGAACACGACAGAGTAATGGTAGTTCGTTCCTTCCTTCGTTCCTTCTTTCCTTCTTTCTTTCTTTCTTTCTTTCTTTCTTTCTTTCTTTCTTTTTCTTTTTTTTTTAAGAAAATGGCCCATGGGGCACCTGGGTGGCTCAGTGGGTTAAGCGTCCAACTTCGGCTCAGGACATGATGTCACAGTTCGTGAGTTCAAGCCCCACATTGGGTTCTATGCAGACAGCTCAGAGCCTGGAGCCTGCTTTGGATCTTGTGTCTCCCTCTCTTTGTCTGCCCCTCCTCTGCTGTGCTCTCTCTCTCACTCTCTCTCTAAAATAAATAAACATTTTTTTAAAAAAGAAAAAATAAAAAAAAGAAAATGGCCTCACGTTTTTAACCCACTTATGAAAATGATATTTAAATAGAAGACATTTGTAGCAATTTTTTTTTTTTTACCCCTTAGGATTTGCTTCAAAGGGCATGCCAAAAATTGAACTGAAAAATCCCAAGCAAGCTGCCTGAATTTCCCTGTATATTCTTGTTCTACATCCTATAAAAGGACCAGACAAACCAAATTAGTGGGGTTTTGGTGAGTACATTCCCAATGTCCTTTTCTTCTTCACTTAAATAAAACCTTAAATTTTCATTCCTATCAACCAAGGTATCTGCTGCTTAGACAATATGTACCCGGTGTGTGTTTGTTATAACAACCTTGGTGGTTTATATAACATGGTAAGTCATTTTAAACCCACAATATAAGTCCTTATTTCTTTGTTTAGTTTACATCTTTGTGACTTAAGGAGGAAAAATTACTACTGCTATCTGTACGTGTGAGCATCTTTGGCATTAAAAGACAAGGAATAATTATGTATTGCTTATAAATTGCCTCTTATACCACCCAAAAAAAGAGGTGAAGGGTATCTTATCAGAGTTGTCTTCCAAAAGTGTTGGACACAAGGAAGGGTCCTTTGCACAAGCTAGAAAAGACACTTGTGTGTTCTTGAACAATCCTCCCGCTGTCTCTAATTGCTGTTTTTTTTTTTTTACCTTCGTAGAAGGTAAAAATAACTGTCATGTCAGACTCTCCAAATCTTGGCAATGTGGTGAATTACAACCCATGTAAATGCACTCTGACAAGGACATAATTCTCTACAGATAGAAGGTATTAGTATTATGTGGGTGACAGTCCTATGTATGCTATAGCAGGGACAGGGAGCATGAAAGAGGCTAAACCTTGGACAGACGGCCCTCCGAAGCCACAGCCACAACCCTCACAAAGCTCCAATCCTTGTATATCAGGGAGGAGCTGCTGGTGACACCGATGTACCCAGCAACAGCCTCTAAGCCCTCACCGTCCCTCTCCTGCCGCACCCTTCTCCCCGCCCCTGCCAAAGTCCTTTGTTTTCATGTCCTCTAGGCTGGGTTCTGGACTTAGTCTACAGAATTCAGGGACTTGGAGAGCTAGCTTTTTTAAAAATTATATTTTTAGAAAAGCATATTCATGAAAGGAAACCTATGAAATTGCTTATAATCTCAGAATCCACTGATAACCACAGTTAGCATTATATTTATTCTTTTTTTGTTTCTTTTAGATATTTCAGATATTTTCTAAATATTATTTAACAAGGTTCACATAGTTGAGAACATGAGATAAATATTTTATCCTACAACTATGCCATAATTTATTTAGCCATTTCTATACCATTGTACATTATGTTTGCTGCATTCACGTATAAATAGGTGCTATTATGTTCATTACATAATAAATACCACTGTAGTGAACATACTTACCTATACATTTCATTTGTGTGTCTGATTATTTTCTTGAGGTAAATTTCTATAAATGGAAGCATGGGCTAATGAAAATGAACTATTTTTAATGAACACTGCAAAGCTCTTGATATTGTCAAACTGTCTTTCAGAAATGACTCAAATTAACTTGCCCTCCCCTCTCTCCTCACCCATTATTATGACAATGTTCATTTCATGCACACGGGTAAAGATTGAGTTCTGTTACTTTAAGAAGGTTTAAAATCATAAATATTTCTACAGAAGCTCAGGAAATAAAAGCCTCTTCCCTCCTCCCAGCCTCCACTCCCCCCCCCCCCCAACCAAGTCCTAACCAATATCAGGTCTAAAGTAGAAGATAATGTTATCCAGCTGACCCTGTGCTCCAACCTCAATCTCTTGGGTCTGTTGATGGGGGAATAGCATTTCTGAGGCTTGCATCCACTCACCTGGTATGTCTTGTCACCACTTTTGTTCATTTCTGTACTATGTGCTTCAGGAGAACGAAAGAAAATCTTTTCATTGTCTACATGAAGCCTAATTCAGTCAATGAGTCCAGACAAACAACAAAGTCAAAAATACTTAACCATGGACAGGTCACTTAACTTCTCAAGGCCTGTTTCTTCTTTCTTTCTTTCTTTCTTTCTTTCTTTCTTTCTTTCTTTCTTTCTTTCTTTCTTTACTTATTTATTTAAAAAAATTTTTTTTATTGTTTATTTATTTTTGAGAAAGAGAGAGACAGAGCGTGAGCTGGAGAGGGGCAGAGAGAGAGAGGGAGACAGAATCTGAAACAGGCTCCAGGCTCCAAGCTGACAGCACAGAGCCTGACGCAGGGCTCAGCCCCATGAACTGTGAGATCATCACCTGAGCTGAAGTGGATGCATAACCAACGGAGCCACGCAGGCACCCCTCTTTCTTCTTCTTTGAAGTGAGGGGCTCAGCTTCTCTGTATCTATCTAATGAGCATCTGAGGTGGTTTTTTGAAGATCAGTATGTAGTCTAAATTTGACTGTGAACAACACGATGTGTTGCATAACTTCCATTATCTAACAATGAAAGCACATCTGTTCTTTAGGAGAGAAAACTTTCCCTGCATTTTAAATACTAGGAAAAAATTTTTCAAGTTAATCATTTTTTAATGTAAAAAAGTAAAATAACGGGAAACTCCTTCAACATGGCCTCTACATTTTCTTTCAGCTCTCACATCTATAATTCGTGAGTAATGAATAAAATACCAAAAGCTGAGGACCCCCCCCCCAAAGCAAAGGAATGGTCAGTGGACCTCACAGAGAGCTTTCCAGAATCATGACTAGAATTTTAAAGTGATAGATTCTACAGATTAGTTCTGTCCAATCTTCATCCTCGCACTGGCACCAATTGCCACCCCCCCACCCCCTGGCCAGGAAAAGTCTATACTTGGGCTGTTCAGGGATTTTTATTGGATTTTTCAAACTTTGGAACACACCAAAAAGGTTTCCGGAGTAACTAAGCTCATGAATATTTGGCTATCTTTCACCATTACCAGAAATGTTAAAATTGTGTGACACTGATACTGAGCAATTTCAGGAGACTGAGCCAAAGCTTGGCAAAGAAGTCTGCCACTGGCCAGTCGATCTTGCTTTCTGAGGTAGACTGTCCCTTGCATATCAATATAGAGCAGACGCTTCACAAATATTTGTTGGGTTCCTCTCTATTCAGATTTTGTGCCACTTTGAAATACTGGTTTGTTTTGCACCTAAAAAAAATTATTTTTACATATACATTGGAACAAAACTCCAAAATCTAAAAGCATGAAAAGATTATAATAGTACCTCAGGCTACCTCTAATCTTTATCATTATTATTATTATTATTTTTAATGTTTATTTTTGAGAGAGAGAAAGAGTACGAGCAGGGGAGGGGCAGAGAGAGAGGGGAAGATACAGAGTCCGAAGTAGGCTCCAGGCTCTGAGCAGTCAGCACAGAGCCCGATGCGGGGTTCGAACTCACAAACCGTGAGATCATGATCTGAGCCAAAGTCGGATGCTTAACCGACAGCCACCCAGGCGCCCCAGGCTAGCTCTAATCTTAACCTTGGAACAAAGACACTTTTTGACTAAATTTCACACAGTTAAAAGTATCATTAGTTTATTTATATATATACATATATATATGTATATATACATATATATATGTATATATACATTCAAAATGCAAAGATAGATATATATATACATACATATATGTGTGTGTATATATATATGTATATATATATCTATCTTTGCATTTTGAATTGTAAACATGAAGAAAAAGCTGTGTAACCTAGAACATTTTTCTAATCATTTTCCCATTTTCTCTTAAAAATCTGCATTCCTTGGGGCGCCTGGGTGGCGCAGTCGGCTAAGCGTCCGACTTCAGCCAGGTCATGATCTCGCGGTCCGTGAGTTCGAGCCCCGCGTCAGGCTCTGGGCTGATGGCTCAGGGCCTGGAGCCTGTTTCCGATTCTGTGTCTCCCTCTCTCTCTGCCCCTCCCCTGTTCATGCTCTGTCTCTCTCTGTCCCAAAAATAAATAAAAAACGTTGAAAAAAAAAATTAAAAAAAAAAAATCTGCATTCCTTCCTCCTTTTTTTTCCTTTTTTTTTTTTTTTATGGTGGTAAGATATGCATAACAACCATTTTTCGGTGTGCATTTCAGAGACATCAAATACATTCACATTATTGTACAAATATCGCTGTCCTCCATCTTCAGAACTTTCTCATCTTTCCAAACTGAAACTTTGTACCCCTTAAACAATAACTCCCGTTCCTCCCTCCCCACCAGCTCTTTTCTACTTTCTGTCTCTATGGATTTAACTATTCTAGGTAACTCATGTAAGTAGAATTATATAATATTTGTCCTTTTGGGTCTGGCTTATTTCACTTAGCATAACGTCATTATGGTTCATCCATGTTATAGGATGTGTCAGAATTTCCTTCCTTTTTATGGCTCATAATATTCTGTTGTCTGTATATGCCACATTTTGTTTACCCATTCATATATCAGTGAACATTTGGGTTATCTTCACCTTTGAGCTATGTGCATAATACTGCCTTAATCATGAGTGTACCTTTCTCTTTTTGAACCCCTTCTTTCAATTCTTTTGGGTATATGCCCAGTAGTGGAATTGGTGGGTCATATGCTAATCCTGTGTTTAAGCTTCTGAGGAACCACCATACTGCTTTCCACAGCAGCTGTATAATTTTACATTCCCATCAGCCATGTGCAAGGGTTCCAATTTCTCCATATTCTTGCAAACATTTATTTTCTGGGTGCTTTTTTTTTTAATAATAGCTATCTTAGTGGGCATGAAGTGGTGTATCTTGTGGTTTTGATTTGCATTTCCCTAATGATTACTGATGTGGGAGCATCTTTTTATATGCTTATTGGCTATTTTTGTATCATCTTTGGAGAAATGCCTATTCAGCCCTTTGCCCATTTTAAAATTGGTTGGTTTTGTTGTTGCTTTGTAGGAGTTTTTTTATATCCTCTGGGTATTGATTCCTTAATATTTTAAGGGATTGTTTTCCCCCATTCCATCGGTTGCCTTTCCACTCTGCTAATTCATAAAAGTTTTCCATTTTGGTGTAATCTAATTTGTCTATTTTTTTCTTTTGTTGCCTGTGCTTTTCGTGTCACATCTAAGAAATTAATGCCAAATTAATGTCATGATTTTCTATTATTTTATAGAAATATAAAACTATATTATATATAGTTTTCTTCTAAGAGTTTTATAGTTTGGGCTCTAATATTTAGGTCTTTGATCCATTTTGAATCAATGTTTGTATATGGCGTATGGGAAAGGCCAGGGTTCTTTGAAGGAGGTAACTTTCAGTCCCATCAAGTCTCAGTAAAGATGTGTGTCAGCCCGTTAAGCAAACGACACACATATTCACACCTGATACTCACCCTCACTTATTTTTCTTCCTAGTGTAGGCTTAGGTGGTTTCCCAACAGACAGGTGAGAGAAAGCTGAAGCAATTAGGGAACTAACAGCTCAGCTGGTTCAGCTCTCGTAACTAGGATACAACTGTGAGATGGTGGCTAGGATCAGCAAGCATGTTGATATAAACATGCTTGATGAAATCCCCAACAAAAGAACAGCAGAGCTAGATAGAGTTTTAGGCTAAGACAAAAAGGATGTAGGTATATGTATAGGGGTGTGTGTGTGTGTGTGTGTGTGTGTGTGTGAGAGAGACAGCAGAGGGAAAGAGGGGACACTCCACACTGAATGTGGCTGTGAACTGTGAGCTACAGTAAATATTTATTTTTGTACGAAAATAGATTTATCTCCATGATGCTTTAGAGAAACAAAACTAGGCACAGTTACATGGGCAAACTCTGTTTGCAAACCATTATCCTAGTTCTCTTTTTTAGTGGATGGAACCTGGGTGCGCTTACAATAGAAAATGTGAAGGTCTGCCTAGCCTTCACGTGCAGACTCTTGAGAAGTAAGAAGAAAGTACTAGGCTGTGTAAGCTGCCTCACCTGGTATCACCGGGACCAAAAGTCTGCGCTGGACTCACTGCTCTCTGACGGGCTTGGAGACAGGAGTGCCACACTGATGGAACTCATGGTTGCAGGTTTCTCCACATCAGTTAGATTCTTAGCACAAGAACATAGTTGGGTGTCCAGATCACAAATGAATTCATGTTAAATCTACTAAGGATCTGGCTTCAGGACCACCCTCTCTTGGTTTTCATGGAGACTGATTTATGAGGGATGAACAGTTTGCTGCTGTAGGACCTCATTTTCTCTTTGCTGTGAAAGGGGATTTGGAGAAAAAGGAAATAAACTAATTGAATTTTCTGATGTAGGTTAGAATAAGAGAAGCCATGCTTTCTAAAACAGTTTGCAAGACTGGTATACTGTTTTTCCCTTGAAGCATTAAAGTCATTTCACACTTTATTAACTCAAAGAATATCCAGTATTTCTCCTGAGACTGGGAATAAATGACCAGCTCAAATCAGGGGCGTTTTTACCAGTGTGTTCGTTTTTCAATTGATATATTACTTCCAAGCGCACACAATGAAATTATGGAATATGTGAAACATGAGTAGCAATTATGTCTACAAAAAGGATACTAGGAGTTTAATATACCTGGAAAATCATAAGCTTCCTCACACTTGAACGTTTTATTCTAAATGCTCTAGGTTCAGTAACACTCTGGATATATATTTTCTGTTCATTTCTATTTTTAAAATTTAAGTCTGTATTTTAGGAGTTTCTTTAACTAATCTGGTTCTGCTTCTATGGAACTTTTATGTAAATATCCAACTAACTTAACTGCCTAGTTAAATTATAGAGACTGGGAAAACTGGTTCTCCTTCCTGTCCCTCTTTCTTTTCTTCCTTCTCTTAATAAATATCTTTCCCCAGAATAGAGCAGCGTTTTATCTTTTCAAACATCTACAAATTCTACCTCAGAAATTATAACTTTAGCATTTAAATAATTTCTAATTGACAAACTCTCTTCCCTTCCCTAGTTTTAAACCATATATTACTATATTTTGTTCAAATGGTGAATACTCATTAAAAAGTGGGGTGTGTGTGTGTTTGTGTATGTGTGTCTGTGTGTGTGTTTAACTTAAACAAGGATTAAAGCAGACAGCTAATCACACAGTAGCATTGCTCTATCCCTGTATGTTTCTCTGGGGTATTTATTAACCGAGGTGATTATACTTGAAAACCAGGGACATTAAATGAGAGTTTGAGAATGAGAGAAAAAATGATTTTAAAGGTGAAGGAAGTATGACCAAGGAGGAACAATAGCAGGCAGTAGCCATTTTTCTTCCCCCACTAAAACTAGAGGCCCCCGTGCTGCTTCCCCACCTTTTCCCCTCTGCAGTGAGAGGTGTCCCTGTGTGGCATGGAAAGTAGAAAGGCAGATAAATGAGTGACATTATTGAGTCAAGAAACTTGGATTTCACATATGACGTTTGGGAACTTTGGTGGTACATTCGCTATCAGATTGATTTGTGATCTGTTTTCCAATTCATCAAGACCCACTACTGTATGGCAGAGAACTGCCCAGGAGCAGAGGAATACCAGGGAGAAAAGGACCGTATCCTCAACCAGTCTTCATGAGCTCAAGCACTTTAATAACCAGCTTCTCAAAATACCTGCACATAAAGGAGCGTTTGGAAACTGCTTTCATGGCCAGGCGTGGTCTTGTGCCTATTTCCTTGTGGTGTAAAATCTCTACCAAGTCCCCGAAACAATGTAGTAGAAGCTAAGCATATCGACTAATGTAGAAAAAAAAAAGTCACTTAAGGTCTATAGCTGCCTGACCAAGAAGTTTCTAACGAGGTTAACATTTACATCCGGTGTAGTCAGTCAGTGGTCGGTGTAGCTTTTCTCCTTGACACTACTGTTGTCTAAGCTGTGTATTAGAAGTGCCAGCCCCGGGGGGACTGGGTGACTCAGTTGGTTAAGCGTCCAACCTTTGAGCTCGGCTCGGCTCGGGTCATGATCTCACGGTTTGTGAGTTCAAGCCCCACATTGGGCTCGGTACTGAAGGCACAGAGCCTGCTTGGGATTCTGTCTCTCCTTCTCTCCCCTCCTTGTGCTCACTCTCTTGCTCCCTCTCCCAAAATAAATAAACTTAAAAAAATTTTTTTTAAATGCCAGCCCCTGTATGTGCCAAGGTTGGCTTATCCATTCTTCAGTGGGCTCCTTTTGGTCACATAGACAGACCACTGCACAATACTTGGTATGGCTGTTTGCACACAGTTCTGGGTGTAGGTAAATCACAAAAGTTAAATATAGATGGAAAAAATGTCCAGAGCAATTTGCTGGTGATTATAATAAAATTCTCTTTGTAGCTTTGTCTTACCATGTTTCTCATAAAAGGCAGTGCTCATTCATTGGTTCTTTCATTCATTCATGCCTTTACATTGGGCTCTACACTGATAGCGTGGAGCCTGCTTGGGATTCTCTCTCTCCTTCTCTCTCTGCCCCTACCTCAGTCTCTCTCTCTCTCTCTCTCTCTCTCTCTCTTTCAGAATAAATAAATAAACTTTTAAAAATAATAATAATTTCAAACACCACCAGAGGGAAAATGAAGCTAGAAAGCTGAGTAAAGGGGGAATAACATTAAACATTTAATGAATAAAAAGAAAAAATATTTTAAAGACCCATTGTAATGCGTATTTTCTTTGTCTCCCAGTAGAAAGTTTACTTCTTTTTATATTTTTTCTCACAAAGACCCTATTATAGTCATATTGTCAAGAAACGTTGTGGTATTTGACAATATATATATTTTTTTAATCTTTAGTTTTGACAGAGAGAGAGAGAGAGAGTCGGGGAGGGGCAGAGAGAGAGGGAGACACAGAATCTGAAGCAGGCTCCAGGCTCCCAGCTGTCAGCACAGAGCCCGACACGGGGCTCAAACTCACAAACCGCGAGATCATGACCTGAGCCGCAGTCGGACACTTAACCGACTGAGCCACACAGGCGCCCCTGACAATATTTTTAACTTCAGAAATACCCCGCATTCAATTTAAACTTTGAGAAGATAGTAACTCCTGGCTTATTCAGTGTTGAGAGCATTCCTGGCCAGGTGCTTGTTCGCTGTAACTAATGCCTTAAAATACGGGTCAGTGAAATGCAAGGACATCAATATTAAACAGGATCTATTTTTTTCCACGGGAGCAGATACTGTTTTGTAGTCACAACCGAAATGACTAATGTTAACCAAATAAATCAGAAGGTCACACCTAAAATTGAAGCTAATGTTTGACTATGTCACTCTGTTTCACAGCCTTTGTTTCAGGACAGGCCATGTGTCACTTTCCTTACAAAGAGACCTATGATGTTCCTGTGTATACCACCATTTGGTGTACCACCAGGGGTAATAAAAGAACATATCCTGTAGAGCATGTACTCTTGTATAATAGGACCTAGCAATAACAGACCATACTATTACTCTGTAACTCCGACTTGCAAACCACCAATACAGTTTGCAGTTCAGGGGAAAGAATAACATTTACATATCATTATAAAAACTGCATAAGTTTATATTTGGGAAAGTTCACTTTCTAAATCTGTTTTGAGAGAAATTCAAGAAACTAAACGGATGAAAAATATCCTTTACACACAAGTTTTAGAATGTTTTAAAAGCCATATATATATATATATGGATATATATATATATCTCCATATATATATATATATAAATCATCATATATATATCTCCATATATATATATATATATATATATATATATATATATATGGAACTCTACTGTATTTGGACTGTCAGGGTTTGCTTTAGTTTTAAATATAAACAGACGACTGTTGGCGCCTGGGTGGCTTAGTTGGTTAAGTGTCTGGCTTCAGCTCAGGTCGTGATCTCACAGTCCATGGGTTCGAGTCCCACATCGGGCTCTGTGCTGACAGCTCAGAGCTGTAGCCTGCTTAGGATTCTGTGTCTCCCACTCTCTCTCTCTGTGCCCCTCCCCCATTCACTCTCTCTCAAAAATAAAAATAAAACATTAAAAAAAATTAAAAGTAAACAGACTACTATTGAATAGAAGATAAACTAGAGATGGCTACCCCAAAGGTAAAGCTTAAGATAAGATAGATATAATATATATATTATATTTTTTAAATTTTTAAAAAATTTTATATATTTTTTAAAAATAGATATAATATATATAATCCCAAATTTACCACTATCCTATTGTGATTTTGAGGTTAAGCACATGATCACCCTTGTTCTCAGTCTCTCCGTCAAGAAAATGGGACTGATCCTTTAGCACAGTGTTGTGGGTATATATAGATACAGAAAGGATATATAGAGAGAGATCATTTTTCAGTAACTTCAATCATATACTAAATAACATAAGGGACTTCCTTTCTATAGGAACTCTATTATTAATCCTTTTGTGAATTAAACAATATTTTTATAAATTTTTTTTTTCAACGTTTATTTATTTTTGGGACAGAGAGAGACAGAGCATGAACAGGGGAGGGGCAGAGAGAGAGGGAGACACAGAATCGGAAACAGGCTCCAGGCTCTGAGCCGTCAGCCCAGAGCCTGACGCGGGGCTCGAACTCACGGACCGCGAGATCATGACCTGGCTGAAGTCGGACGCTTAACCGACTGCGCCACCCAGGCGCCCCAAACAATATTTTTATAATGAAAATGATCATCCCTTAAATTACCAGCTCATATATTCAAATACTGGCACATGAAGTTTTTCTGAGAATATTGTGCCTGGATTACTTTCTTAAACTTGTGTTTGTAATTTTATTTTATTTATTTTTTTTTTTTTTAATTTTTTTTTCAACGTTTTTATTTATTTTTGGGACAGAGAGAGACAGAGCATGAACGGGCGAGGGGCAGAGAGAGAGGGAGACACAGAATCGGAAACAGGCTCCAGGCTCTGAGCTATCAGCCCAGAGCCCGACGCGGGGCTCGAACTCACAGACCGCGAGATCGTGACCTGGCTGAAGTCGGACGCTTAACCGACTGCGCCACCCAGGTGCCCCTGTAATTTTAATATCCCATAGCTAACAAACAATACTTAATAGGGCCTACTACATTCAGTGAGTAAGTACAAGCGTTAGTATAGGTATACTCATTGGTAATCAAAAGAATCTAATATTTACACAACTGGACAACTATCAGAAAGAACGTAATATTTACTTTTGCATTATCATTAGCTTTAAAAATGCATCAATCGTAACCACATATTTCACATGTAGTGTCTTAAAGCACTTTTGCATATAAATACAGAAGGCAATATCTATATATAGGTTCCCTTCCAGTTTGTCCACAAAAATTTAGGAATAAAGTCCCTCAAATTCTTTAACTTTAAAAATTACATTGTCAAGCAGAAAACGTGTGGTTCTCAACTGTGGCTATGTAGGGGCGCTTAAGTGGCTCAGTCAGCTAAGTGTCCAACTCTTGATTTCGGCTCAGGTCATGATCTCACAGTTCATGGGGTCTAGCCCCGCCATCAGACTCTTTGCTGAAAACACAAAACCTGTTTGGGATTCTCTCTCTGCCCTTCCCCTGCTCTCTCTCTCCCAAATAAATAAATAAATATAAAAAAATAAACTATGGCTATATCGTCCTCTATAAAGAGAACATCCTTGAAAAACATGTACTGTTTTGCTCAACCAAAACGATGATGGTGATGATGATGAAATTTGAGCATTTACCTGAGCTAAGTATCTTTTTTTTTTTTTAATTTGTTTTTGAGAGAACATGAACAAGAGAGGGGCAGAGAGAGAGGGAGACAGAGAATCCCACGTAGGCTCTGCACTGTCAGTGCAGGGCCCAATGCGGGGCTTGAACTCACGAACTGTGAGATCATGACCTGAGCCAAAATCAAGAGTCGGATGGATGCTTAACTGAGCCACCTAGGTGCCCAGCTAAGTATCTTTCTAAGTGCTTTACATGTTTTATCTCTTTAATCCTCACGTCATTGTGAGGTATATTATCCCCATTTATTAGGTGGTGAGACTGAGGCTCAGGAAAACTAAGTGACCTGTGTGATGGCACTTGTTTCTCAAGTGGTGGAGCCCAGATATGAAGTCGGGCAGTCCGGCTCCAGAGCCTGGAGTGTAACCATCATCCCTACGGTCTCATCACAGCCCATATTCTTTTCTAACTTTTCTAACTTTTTTTTTTTTTTTTTAGCGAGCTTGGAGAGGGGTGGGGGGGTGGGAGGAGAGAGAGAGAAAGAGGGAATCCCATGCTGAGCGTGGAGCCTGACACGGGGCTCGATCCCACGACCCTGGGATCACGATGTGAGCCAAAATCAAAGAGTTGGATGCTCAACCGACTGAGCCACCCCAGCCCCCTAATTCAATACATTCTTAATTCTAGAAATACAATTTGAACATGTTAACTACTTGGCAAAGGGCCAGAAATAGGGTATGGAACAGACTGCAGGACTGAGAGCTCAGGAAAGGGGCGGGCAGGGTGGTGAGGTGTGCTGAGGCATACAGTGGAAAGGGCCTGTGCGTGGGCCTCCTTTAACCAATGTCCATTTTGCACTGGCCATGGGTTTACTCTGTTAACACTGGCTATAGCTAACCCTGCTATCACTAAGGAGAAAGCAAAGGCAGAGAAAATGGTAGAAAGAGTTTGGGTTTGTCATCAGCTAAGTTTCAGTTCTAAGTGATATTTTTTATTTATTTTTTATTTAATTTTTTTTTTTTTTTACATTTATTTATGTTTTAAGAGACATAGACAGAGCACAAGTTGGGGAGGGGCAGAGAGAGAAGGAGACACAGAATCCAAAGCAGGCTCCAGGCCTCCAGCTGTCAGCACAGAGCCTGATGCGGGGCTCGAACTCACAAACCGTGAGATCATGACCTGAGCCGAAATCAGACATTTAAACAACTGAGCCACCCAGGCGCCCCTCTTTTTCAATTTTTAATGTGTATTTATTTATTTAGAGGGAGAGAACAAGCAGGGGAGAGGGGCAGAGAGAGAGACAGAATTCCAAGCATGCTCCACACTGCCAGAATACAGCCCGATGTGGGGCTCGATCTCATGAAACCATGAGATCATGACCTGACCTGAAACCTGAAACCAACAGTTGAACACTTAACTGAGTGAGCCACCCACATGCCCTTCAATTTCTGAGTGATCTTAGGTGAGGTACATGATCTGAGCCTCTGGCACCTGATATTTATTTATTTATTTATTTATTTATTTATTTATTTATTTAAAATTAATAATTTAAAATTTTAATTAAAATTATTTATTTTAAGTAATTTAAATTTATTTTTTAAGTTAAAAAAAATTTTATGTCTATTTTTTGAGAGAGAGAGAGCGCGAGCAGGGGAGGGGCAGAGAGGGGGGGAGACACAGAATCCCAAGTAGGCTCCAGGCTCTGAGCTGTCAGCACAGAGCTCGATGTGGGACTCGAAGTCACAAACCATGAGATCATGACTCGAGCCCAGGTCGGACGCTTAACCGATTGAGCCACCCAGGCACCCATCAAGTGCCTGATCTTTAAAAGGGGGCAGTAACAGCTAACATTTAAATGTCTTACCATCATACAGCTACACAAGTATAGAGCTGGGGCTCAAACCCAGGAAATCTGACCCTAGAGCAGGGGACTTTTGCTGTAAAGAGGCAGACAATAAATATTTTAGGTTTTGCAGGCCATACATACTATCTCTGCTGCAGCAACTCAACTTTGCATGAAAGCAGCCACAGACAATATGTTAACAGATGGGCATGGCTTTGTTCCAACAAAACTTGGTAAGAAGAGCCACAGGATTGAATTTGGCTCATGGGCTGTACTTTGCTGATCCTCCCTGCTGTAGACCTCTCTCTAGATCTCTAGACCTGCTCTACAGCCCACATTTTGAATTGCAATTCATAGGAATGTCACGAAAATTCAAATACCTTCCTTAAGGTGTATTATACGTGTAACAAATGCAAAAAAATTGAAGCTATCATTAACTCAAGAGTTTTTAAGGGGCACCTGGGTGGCTCAGTCGGTTAAGCATCTGACTTTGGCTCAGGTCATGATCTCACAATTTGTGGGTTCGAGCTCCGTGTCAGGCTCTGTGTTGACAGCTCAGAGCCTGGAGCCTGCTTTAGATTCTGTGTCTCCCTTGCTCTCTGCCCCATCACCACTCATGCTCTGTCTCTGTCTCTCTCTCAAAAATAAATAAACATTAAAATTTTTTTAAATAATTTGTAACTTTAGGTTCAACCTATTACTGAGGATTTTCCCCCTTGTGCCTGTTTCAAAGATCTTTAAAAAAAAAAGTTTTTAAACATTAGCGAAACTCAGATATTATTTCTAGTCCATCTCTTTCCCTCTAGAGAAGACTACATTTAAGGCATTTTTCTCTTTTAGTGCTGCTGTCTTCTTAGCATGTAAGTGAAATTCACTCTACAGCCACTTGTCCAGAAATACTACACATGCTGTAGAGCAGTGTCCTTCTCTGAAATCATCTCACTGCGCAAAATGATGGCAGTCAGTAGAGTGTCTGTGTCACAGAGATGCTCAATAAAATGGATTTTGATTTTTATGATTTAATGAATTTATTCAATTATATCATTGCATATGTATTATATTTGCAATAAGGCGATACATAATATATCAGTTCTAAGTGTAGGAGGATAAGGAGAGCTTCCCTCTTGCAGAATTTCCCACTGTCTCTAAATATAATTAAACCAGATAAAGGCAGATTTTCAATCCTTGTCCACCCATTATAGCTAGTGACTCTTTGGGTGCTGTTTTGACCCATGGTCCTTGTTGCTTGTATACTTAATTAAGCCATTGTCGTAGCTTTGGCACTCAATAAAATGCTGAAAGGACACATGTGACCTTCTAGGGTTGAATAATCTTATGTAGCCGCCCATCTTTGCTCTTGGTTTCACTCTGTCCTCTTTCCGATCTTTCCTTCTTCGTCTATCCTTGGTAGGCTAGGAACTGCAACGGCTATGCAGTAGTGACCACTATATCCCCAAGACCTGGCACAGCCTGGCATACGAGCATCCAATCATAGTTTGGATGGATGAGTGAATGAATGAATGCGTATGTAAATATTGCTTCATCATCTCTTCCATCAGATCATTGCCTTTTGCCTAAGGGGTACAGATGTTGATTGTAGTACCAATGAATTGACTGTGTTCCAGAAGAACATTTTTAGTGATTGTTTATGTCTTAAAAAAAAAAAACAAAAAAAAACACCAAAACTCTGAATCTTATTTTTTTATGAAAATTTGCATTTTATTTTTATTTTTTAATATAATTTATTGTCAAATTGGCTAACATACAGTGTGTACAAAACTCTGAATCTTAAGCTTTCTACATTATGAAGGAAACCAGCAGTGACATTTCAGAAAGGCCCTCGTCTTAAAAATCAGAATGTCAGCAGTTTGCACGTGCCCATGTGGTAGAGAGGTCTGAATTTAAATGAGGCACTTCTAGAGCTTGGCAGAGCCTCCGGTTGATTTCAAAGGTAGTGTTTCTGTGACCCAGACCCGTTGGTCTGCCTGTGATGACGAATCAGTTTGACAACAGAACCCGTCTGAGAGGGCTGTATGGTAGTCATCGTCTGGTTTGAAAAATTAAATTGACAGAATTTCAAACATATTAAAATGAGTAGTTTGGTATCAGAGATACACCGGACTTTTGAAAGGTGATGCCCATCTCTCAGTCTTGACAGCTGTGACAGTAAGAGCCAGATGAAGACGTCAAGCCCACGCCGGGAGTGGCGGGTATAAAATAACAACTTCTTTGGGGCACCTGATGGCTCAGTCAGTTAAGCAACTGACTCCGGCTCAGGTCATGATCTCACAGTTCGTGGGTTCGAGCCCTGCTTCGGGCTCTGTGCTGCCAGCTCAGAGCCTGGAGCCTGCTTCAGATTCTGTGTCTCCCTCTCTCTCTCTCTCTCTCTCTCTCTGCCCCTCCCCTGCTCGTTCTCTGTCTTTCTCTTCTGCCAAAAATAAATGTTGAAAAAAATAACTTCTCTTACTATTTAATTAATACCTGCCATGGGCAAGCATATAACCTGGTTATAGCTCTGGATTAGTCAGACTCCATCAGTAATTCTCAACAGGGAGCAGTTCTGCATCCAGGAGACATTTTGGGTCATCACACATGGAGGGGGTGGGCATCGAGTCGGTAGAGGTCAGGGGAACTATGACATCATCGTACAGCACACAGGACAGCGCCACGTGACAAAGAATTATCACATCCAAAAGGTCAATAGGGAACAAGGTTGAGAAATTTTGGATTAAATGATACCAAAGGTCCCTCTGCAGCTCAGAGTCTGGGATTTTATGAAATTAGATTATGTATGTTAAAGAAGTTTATACATTGCAAAACACTATATAAATTCAAGCTACTATTACATGATACAAACCATTACTGCCTTCTTCCTTCTCTCTGTATCTTCTGGTAGCTCTTTCTGTCCCTTGCCAGATCCCTCAAAGGTTTGGATCAAAGGAGCCAAGATCATGGGTGAAACCAGAAGTCCCTTCTACCGCTTGTTTACAGTTTGGGAAAACATTAATCCAGGAAGCAGATGTGTGCCAAATTTGTGGGATTCATTTTTTTTTTCAGCATTGCCCCATCAACCTGTTTAGAAAAAAATATAAGTATATATAATGCTTATTTAAAGGAAACCAGATAACAGATTCTTAACAGGGATTGTGTGTTGCCAAACATCCACAGAAAACTCACCCACCCCCACCCCACCTGGGCGGGTGGCTTTACCCCTCTCATGGTGTACAGACAGCTTCCCTGGGAACCCACAGCAAAATGCCTCATTTTCAGCCATTTGTTGATAGAAATGCCTGGGAACAGTGAGTCTCTTGGCTTTGTATCTGTTTATCAGACACAATCATTCATTGAATGATGTGCTTTGCCATAACAAAATCTGTACAAGCATCAACACAGTTTAAGACCCTTTGTGAGTTAACATCGTCTCAGATTAGCCAGGAGCTGACAGAGGTATGGCCCAAAATATCACTATGCCACTGCCTCTTTATCCTTTTGGGATTTCACCTAAAGAGAGTCCTGGAAGGATTTTATGTGTTGCAAGAGCCATGCCTTCAAATAGCATGAGGTTGCTGGGGGAGATAGGAAAAAAAAAAAGAGCCAAGCTTCAATCTTCAGCTTATTGTTTGGGCCTCCAGGTAAATTCCAAGTATTCTGCCTCCATTTTGTGTAGAGTTCCTTTACCACTTTCCAAGCTCTGAGGTAACAGAAATGTCCCAGTGCCAGAGCCCTGCCTGGTGGTGGGAGTATTCTCTGCTGTTTACTCTAATGGGTGGTGGTAACCTGGCCAGGGGCAGTAAGATAACCACTCAGCGTGAGGCCAAATCTTGGAAACTTTTTGCAGAAGCTGGCCTTTGATGTTTTTTCCCCCTTGATTTGTGGCATTAAATGTCACTTAATCCTGGAACCGGTCCTCTGAAACGGGTGCTAGAACCATCTGAAATCTATGGACATGACATGGAACGGAGGTAATTGCCTCCTGTGACAGTGACACATTCATGATTTGAACTTCTATTTCTTTGACTCCAAAGTCTTCCCTCTTCCAGAGTCTTCTAGTTTGGTATGTATTTTACTATATTGTACCGTTTATTATACCTGTGTGCCAGGCCATACCTAAGAAGTGACGATTAGTAAAGACAAAATTTTTCTGGTATAAATAAGGGACATCAAAACAGAAATCTTACCACAGAGATAGAATTACCTCTTGGATAAATACATTCTAAAACCTTCCACTGACTTAAGTTCCTGCTGGTGCTGGAAGATACTACTTACCCCTGTATATTATCTTCAAATTGCAATGTGTCCTTTCATCTGCAAATAAAACTCTCCTGTGAATTCCACACTGCACATTAATCTCAAGTACCTGTCATGCATGCACACAAACACACATGCACACATGCATCCCTACAGCTGTGAACCAAAGTTAACTGGTAGTTTGGATAATTCTAGATTATATTCATGCTGTTTTTAATCCTAGGTAAAGCCTGGTTGGCAAACTTTGGAAATTTTTCCCAGTACAGTGGTATTCCGTGCCCTCTAAAATGTCCCAGTTCAAAGTTAAAATCCTACTGAAAGATACTCTGAACCACTCCTAAGAAGAGATTTTAAATCCTGATTTAAGTCTGCTGTAGTCTGAGTTAGCCCTGAAATTTTATTTTACCCTGACAAGCTCAAACTTGACCTAAAACACAGGCAACAAAAATTGCAGCTAATAGTTCAGAATAATAGCAGGATTTGAAAGTATGTTTTGCTCTGTTTTATATGCCAAACTGTGAATACATTTCAAAAATATTGCCACATTAGTAAGCTAGCAGTCTTTGGTGAAGCCATCTTTAGTGTGTGCAAGGATGGTGTGGTGTTGGGGGTGGGGGGGTCCTGCCTCCGGGGACCTGGCATCCATGAGGATGACTGGACCTTTTGCATCCAGTGCAGCAAGTCTCTTCAGGTTCCTTCTGGAAAAGCCTCTGCAAACTGCTATAGCCAAAGTTTAGGTGAAAAACAGGCTTACACTTGGATGCCCGAGCCATATCGCCAATGCAGAATCACACTGCCAGACGACTTACCTGCTAAGAATGGAATCTGGGAGACCCTGGTACACCAGTCCACGCCAGAACTCACAGGCTAGGCTTCTCATACTGACTGGTTTGAGGTTGGCTGGGATAACCTCTTGTTTCCCTGTCAACAAACGAATCCTACATAGGAGCAAGATTCTCACCTCAAGTTCAAATATCTTTTTTTTTTTTTTTTAACATTCAAATTTCTTCTAACATTTTTTGAGCACTTAGTGCTAGGATCTGCATGCACTAGGAGCTTTGTGTGGATTTCATGCACTCCTCACCACAGCCCTGCAATAAGGATCACTTACAGGCAGCTGTGGTACAGACTCTAAGCCAGACTATCAGGGTTCAAATACCAGCTCTGATGCTCACGAACGGAGAATCTACTTAATCTCTCTGTGCCTCAGTTTCCTTATCGGTAAGGTGGAGATCCTAATAATATCCCATACAGACTTTGTGAGGACTGGAGTGAGTTAATACATACGTAGAGTTTAGCACACTGCCTGGTACATAATGGGCATTCAATAAACATTAGCTCTTATTGTCACCATTTTAAAGATGAGAATATTGAGGCTTTAGGAGGTTAAGTGGTCTTTCCAAGGGTTCACAACTAGTAAGCAGAGGAGCCAAGTTTTGGCCCTAGGTCTCTGACTCCAGAGACTGCCTTTATTCAGTAAATCAAGACTATTCAATCTATTTTATTATTCTTTTAAATTTTTTAATGTTTATTCATTTTTTGAGAGACAGAGAGAGAGCACGAACAGGGGAAGGGCAGAGAGAGAGGGAGACACAGAATCCAAAGCAGGCTCCAGGCTCTGAGCTTTCAGCACAGAGCCCAATGAAGGGCTCGAATTCACGAACCACAAGATGGTGACCTGAGCCAAAGTTGGACGCTTACCCGGCTGAGCCACTCAGGCACCCCTATCCAATCTATTTTAAACCTATCTTCTATTAAATGGATAATTGGGTGCCATTTATTCCAATATTTTGTTATTGTTTTATACTCACAGACAAGGTTCAACTTATGAAGTGTATTATTACTTATTGTGCCCACACCTCTACTACAAGAAGAATCTTGTCATTCAGAAGATAGTGTTTCTCACTACTCAGACACCCCTATCCCAAACACACACATGCATATATATACTCCCACCCTTCTAAAGAGAGTATTCTAAACTAATTTTTTAAAGCATAATAATGATGTGGCCGAGCTCTTAACTTGGGGAAGTATAGCCTTAATAGGAACAAGTTGTTAATATTAAGGTACAGCTCTTTTGAGGCAGTCTCTGGTCATTGAGCACGAATGCAAAATGCCTTCATTCTCAACTTTTTAGGATTTGAAGGACAATTCTCTAATTCCATTAACTATGAGGCAGGCTCCATGAAAATGAGGTCCACCATATCTGGCACATAGTAGGTGCTCAAAAAATATTTGTAGAATGAATGAATAAATGAGCACAAAAACTTCTGTGTTGGTGTCTTTTAAGTTATTATTGTGCACATATTAAGTGTTAGAGGCTGAGCCAACCACCTTCACCAGATATCTCTTCTTCGGTCTCATACATTTGACCATGCACTTAAATGGCAAAGAACTTAGACTGAAGGGGGGAAAGATAGGTGAAGAAGACTGTCTTTAAAATATGTTAGAACTTGGGGCACATGGGTGGCTCAGGCAGTTAAGCGTCTGACTCTGGTTTCGGCTCAGGTTATGATCTCACGGTTTTGTGAGTTCAAGCCCCGCATCGGGCTCTGTGCTGGCAGCACGGAGCCTGCTTGGGATTCTCTCTCACCCTCTCTCTCTCTGTCCCTCCCCCACCTGTGCTGTCTCTCCCAAAATAAATAAATAAACTTAAAAAAAAAAATAAAATAGGGGCGCCTGGGTGGCGCAGTCGGTTAAGCGTCCGACTTCAGCCAGGTCACGATCTCGCGGTCCGTGAGTTCGAGCCCCGCGTCGGGCTCTGGGCTGATGGCTCAGAGCCTGGAGCCTGTTTCCGATTCTGTGTCTCCCTCTCTCTCTGCCCCTCCCCCGTTCATGCTCTGTCTCTCTCTGTCCCAAAATAAATTAAAAACGTTGAAAAAAAAAAATTAAAAAAAAAAATAAAATAAAATGTTAGAACTTAAAAACTGGTCCTGAAATTAAGTCATTGTGCAGCATTGGAAACTGAGGAAAAAGTGACTATACTTAGCAATAGCAATCTATGCCACTTTGTCACATTGATGTTCTCTGCATATCTCCTAGAACAGAGGCCGGCAAACTTTTTCTGTACCAAGCCAGACAGTAAATATCTTAGGCTTTGCAGGCCATATATCTCTGAACTATTTGATTCTGCCATCGTACCACAAAAGCAACCATAGATAATTTTTTTTAAGGGTAATGGTTGTGTTCTGATAAAACTTTTATTTACAAAAACAAATGGCAGGCTGTATTTGGCCCGTGGCCATAGTTGAAATAGTTCGGTCTAAAGTTTGTCTAATTGTGGGGCACCTGGGTGGCTCAGTTGGTTAAGCGTCCAACTTCGGCTCAGGTCATGATCTCACGGTTTGTGAGTTCGAGCCCCGCACCCGGCTCTGTGCTGACAGCTCAGAGCCTGGAGCCTGCTTCAGATTCTGTGTCTCCCTCTGCCCCTCCCCTGCTCACTCTCTGACTCTGTCTTTCAATAATAAATAAATGTTAAAAAAAATTTTTTTTAATTAAAAAAAAAATAAAGTTTGTCTAATTGTAATAAGTTAGGTACTCTGTTACATTACTGACAGAAAGGTCATATTATTAGCTGTATGGTGCCCTTTTTAAAGGCATTGAATAAATCCTATATCTCTTTTGTATCTCCAAGCCTTTGGTCTTGAAAATTCATTGAGCAGCACACCATATAATTTATTTAACTCTCTAGTATATCAGACATGAAGATAAGGAGAATGGAGTTTATAAACCGTAAGATTTTCTTGAATGTGTTAAACCTACTCATTGTACCATTTTTTTTAATGGCCTCTAGTGTGAAATCCCAATTTTATGGATCTTATTTTTGTCCTTTTTATATCTCTGAGCTTTCTTACTTTCCAGGTTTTTTTTTTTAATTGTGGTAAAATATACACAACAAAATTAGCCATTTTAACTATTTTTAAGTATACAAGTCAGCGGCATTAAGTACATTCATATTGTTGTGTAACCATCACATTCATCCATCTCCAGAACTCTCACATCATCCCTAACTGAAATTCCCTAAACACTAACGCTCCATTTTCCCTGTCCCCATCTCCCAGCAACCATGATTCTTCTTTCTATCTCTATGAATTTGCCTATTCTAGGTACTTCATGTAAGTGTAATCATAACACTATTTGTCCTTTTGTATCTGGGTTCTTTTACTTCACCTAATGTCTTCCTGGTGCGTCCAAGTTGTAACATGTGTTAGAATTTCCTTCCTTTTTAAGGATGAATAGTATTCCACTCAGTATACATATCACATTTTGTTTGTCCTTTCATGCATCAATGGACATCTGAGTTTCCACTTTTTGGCTACTGTGTGAATAATACTGTTCTGATCACTGGTGTACAAAGAGCTGTTTGAGTCCTTGTTTTCAGTTTTTTTGAGTATGTAACCAGTAGTGGAATTGGTGGATCATATGACAATTCTATGTTTAAGCTTCTGAGGAAGTACCATGCTGTTTCCCCAGTAGCTGCACCATTTTACATTCCTACTAGCAATGCTGAAGTGTTCCGATTTCTTCATGTTCTTGCTAATGCTTATTTGTGTTTTGTTTTATTTTTATAATAGCCATGCTAGTAAGCATGAAGTAGTATCTCACTGTGGTTCTCATTTGTTTTATGTCAATGTTTGTAGTTAGTGTAAAAGACAGTTTATTTATTAGGTACTACATTAATCAATGTCTGGTGCAAATTAGATGTGTGTGTGTCTGTGTGTGTATGTGTGTATAGATGCATTTATTCCTTTCCTACCTCCAAAATTATGTGAGATGGCTTCCAGTGTCTGTGTGTGTGTGTGTGTGTGTGTGTGTGTGTGTGTATAGATGCATTTATTCCTTTCCTACCTCCAAAATTATGTAAGATGGCTTCCAGTGTGTGTGTGTGTGTGTAGATGCATTTATTCCTTTCCTGACTCCAAAATTATGTGAGATGGCTGCCAGAAACATGTAAACAAGAAGATGAATAATATAAATAGCTAAATTCATGACATTGAGAATATAGAAGACTAAAAAAAATGAAACTATAGCCAAAATTAGATAAACTTGATACTAGACTAGACTTGTCTAGTATCTTAGACAATTACTAAAATTGAAGTGACAGACTTAATCCTGAACTTCCTAGTGGCCAAAGAAAAAAGGGAAAGAGGGCCAGTAACATAATTCAGTTCTTCCAGATGATCAAAGCTTACGAAAAAAGACTTTCCTTGGCTCGCAGATGTAAGAAATAAGCCATAACTTTTAAAAGAAGTGATTTTTTTAAAAAAAGAAGTAATTATATTACTGACACCAGCAGATTTCAGACTGAAAGCAAACAAAAATTTTGATAAAATTAATGGAGTTGCACCTGGAAATGACTCCCATAGCCTGACCACTACAAGACTTTTCTTGGTGTAAAATCATAATTTCAGAGTACAATTAGGAAAACATGAAGTCAACTCTGCCTATCTCAGCAGAGTGATGAGGTCTCTTCCTTTGGATTTTAGTTAATATTTTATGTAGTACAACATGTAAGATTTTGAATTGCCACTTACGTGTTATATATGTCCTGGGGTTTCCTTTTCAAAGGCCACAAATTATAAATACATATGTATTTGTACAAATAGTTTCCTTAAGAATATATCCTTATGTTCCTTTTGGAAGGAAGGGAAGAGCTTCATGTTCAAATCTGATATTGAAATTTCTGCTTCAGTGTGAAACTACAGGAACGAATGTATCATTTTCAAGTTGATAACAAAAAAGACTTCATGATAAGTGGATATGTTATCAAACCAGTCTTAAGCAATTAAAGGGCAAAAGAAATAAAAGTAAGAATAGAAGCCATATGAAACAGATGTTTTTAAAGAACTGAGAAAGTGTCAAAATTACCCTAAAATGGAAAGAATTGGTCTGAAGTTTTACCCAGAAGTTTGGATTAAAGACAACAATAACAATGGACATTTCTTGAACGTTTACAGTGTTCTAGGCACAGTTCAAAGTGCTTTGCTTGTATTAACTCACGTATTCCTCTAAACTTAGAACTAACCTCATTATTCCCATTTTATAAAAGAGAAACTGAGGCATGGAGCAGCTAAGTATCCTTGCTCCAGTTCATACAACTAGAAAGTGTTAGAGCTGGGATTTACACACAGTCACCCAGTCTGTCTCCCGTAGCCACTCACTTACCCACTATACTGTACTGCCCCTTGATGTTATGGCAAATGAGCCAATGAAGAAATGTTTTAGCTGGCCAGCAAATAAACACCTCATATTTCTGTTGTGTCCCTATAATTTCTTTTGATTTTTTTTTCTTTCGAAGATCAAACTTACCTTAATTACTCTTGAAATTTCCCTTAATATTCTTGTATACAATTCCTATTGGTAAATTTTTTAACTAATGCTCCTGATTCAGTTGAATGATGAAACCTTATGCAGCTATTAAAAATTGTGTTTTTTGCAAAGAGTGTTAAACATGTGGAGGAGGGGCGCCTAGGTGGCTCAGTTGGTTAAACATCTGACTCTTGATTTTGGCTCAGGTCATAGTCTCATGGTTCATGAGTTCAAGCCCTGAGGCGGGCTCTGCACTGACAGCACAAAGCCTGCTTGGCTTTCTTTCTCCCTCTCTCTCTCTCTCTCTACCCCTCCCCTCCTCTCTCTCTCTCTCTCTCTCAAAATAAATAAACTTTTAAAAAAATGTGGGAGGGATGCTTATGAAGCAAAGCAGCGGTATGTAAATTTGTTGGAAGCCAAGTTCCACCCCCCACCCCCCCAAAAATAAAACTATTAAAAAAAAAAAGATGGCAAGTTCAATTGTGGCTATCATTGGGTAGGAATAATAGGAATGATTTCTTTTCCTCCTTTTCTTAATTTTCCACAAAATTTACCCAAATACTTTATAGCCCAAAAAATGAAATAAACTTCATTTTTTAAAAGGCCAAGCAGAACCGTTCTATACAAAAGCACAGTACAAAGCTCCTAATGATAATCCTATTGTATAATTTAAAATCATCTCCACAGAGCCCCGTGCTGTATAGGTAAAGGTGGCATGGTTTAGATTGCACTATCATATGTGGCTATTTAATTTTAATTAAAATGAAATAAAATTTAAAACTCAGTTCAACAGTTACACTAGCCCCATTTTAAGTGCTCAGTAGCCAAAGTGGCTAGGGAACAGCTTTTCCATCCTCACAGAAAGTTCTATTGCACAGCGCTGCTTTTGAAGACAGAACATGGAATCTGGAACCAAGTGACTTGGAATCAAGTCCTTCTGGGAGCTGACACTTGCTGTGTGAAATGGGCAATTTACTCAACCTCTCTGAGCCTATTTCCCCATAGACAAATTAGGAGTAATAATAATATCATTTTCCATGTAAGGAGATTAGGAAGGTCAAATAAGATAATGCATGTAACCGTTTTCCAAAAACTGCAGTGTGGTTTACCAGGTAGTAGCTGCTTCACAGACCACCCCCCCCCACCCAGTTTGAACGTAATCCAGCTCTTTGTGTACTGATTCCAAATCCTTCAATGGTTCCTACCAAGACTTTTGCCTAAATGACACCGTAAAATTCAGACTTACCAGCTCTTACCACAGTTCCTAGAACAAGTCCTTGGCAATGTGAATGTTCCATTTCTTTCTTGTAAAAAGCTTCAGATACACAGCTCTGTACTTATCTCTTATAATAACACCTCCTCAAAGTTTTCCTTAACGATGTAAGTACACTGCTCTACTTCTAAATGGAAAAGACTGTCTTAAAAAAAGAAAGCAAAGAGGCTTTGTCTACCAGATAAATGGGTTAAAAGGAAATCAATCTGAGTCGACAGTGCAGGAATTGAGCAAAAGATGTTGCCATTTGCTGCAAGAAGATGAGGTTTTCACTAACAATTACAACAGGTTCTCTGTGCTTCAAAGCTGTTGGGGTACTGATTAAGCGGAAGTACTTGCTCATTCTGATTTTTTTTTTTCCCGGAGTCACTTCTGGTTTTTCCTGCAAAACAACCTGACTAATTTAGCTTCTTAGAGCTGCTGTATTTATTCCCCATCTAACCACCTGCTAGTGAAGCGTGGGTCTCGTGTGTCTTACAGGAATGAAGTAGGCAAGTTTTGGCTCAACGCGGTGCAGACTCCACACTCACCCTCCCTTCTGCCTCCCGCAGGTCTCCTCCAGCCGTGGATGCCTTTGACATTATGACCGCAGAGGATTCCACCGCAGCCATGAGCAGCGACTCGGCCGCCGTGTCCTCGGCCAAGGTGCCCGAGGGCGTGGCCGGCGCGCCCAACGAGGCGGCGCTGCTGGCGCTGATGGAGCGCACGGGCTACAGCATGGTGCAGGAGAACGGGCAGCGCAAGTACGGCGGCCCGCCGCCCGGCTGGGAGGGCCCGCACCCGCAGCGCGGCTGCGAGGTCTTCGTGGGCAAGATCCCGCGAGACGTGTACGAGGACGAGCTGGTGCCCGTGTTTCGAGGCGGTTGGCCGCATCTACGAGCTGCGCCTCATGATGGACTTCGACGGCAAGAACCGCCGGCTACGCTTTTGTCATGTACTGCCACAAGAACGAGGCCAAGCGCGCCGTGCGCGAGCTCAACAACTACGAGATCCGCCCGGGCCGCCTGCTCGGCGTGTGCTTGCAGCGTGGACAAACTGCCGCCTCTCATCGGTGGCATCCCCAAGATGAAGAAGCGCGAGGAGATCCTGGAGGAGATCGCCAAGGTCACCGAGGGCGTGCTGGACGTGATCGTCTACGCCAGCGCGGCCGACAAGATGAAGAACCGCGGCTTCGCCTTCGTCGAGTACGAGAGCCACCGCGCGGCCGCCATGGCGCGCCGCAAGCTCATGCCCGGCCGCATCCAGCTGGGGGCCACCAAGATCGCCGTGGACTGGGCCGAGCCCGAGATCGACGTGGACGAGGACGTGATGGAGACCGTGAAGATCCTCTACGTGCGCAACCTCATGATCGAGACCACGGAGGACACCATCAAGAAGAGCTTCGGCCAGTTCAACCCGGGCTGCGTGGAGCGCGTCAAGAAGATCCGCGACTATGCCTTCGTGCACTTCGTCAGCCGGGAGGACGCCGTGCATGCATGAACAACCTCAACGGCACTGAGCTGGAGGGCTCGTGCCTCGAGGTGACGCTGGCCAAGCCCGTGGACAAGGAGCAGTACTCCCGCTACCAGAAGGCGGCCAAGGGCGGCGGCGCGGCCGAGGCGGCGGTGCAGCAAGCCCAGCTACGTGTACTCTTGCGACCCCTACACGCTGGCCTACTACGGCTACCCCTACAACGCGCTCATCGGGCCCAACAGAGACTACTTTGTGAAGGTTAGTGGGGGCTGTACTGCTGGGGAGGCCCCCAACAGCCGTGTGGCCCGGACAGAGTCAGGGGTGTTGTGGCTGTAGTTTGCTGGGCTGGTAGACAGGCTCCTCCCCCCACCGACCCACCCTCTTTGGGTGTCACTTCTGGGTGTTTTTTGTTTTGTTTTTGTTTTTTTTGCTGGCACTTAGAGTGTTCACTTCCACAGCATTTTGGGAAATGTGGGTCGTTCATGTGTATGGGGGCGAGCGGTGAAATCACAGGGGCATAGAGGCAACTTCTTGCATACTACCTTTCCAGGGTCTCCCCAATTTGGGGCTAGTCCACCTGTCTCTAGTTTAAAAGCTCCTTGTGAAATTAGATCTCTAGGATGTTGGCACACGAAGGACAATGTTGTGGTGGTGGTGACGTTTAAATTATTGGCTAGCATGTAATGAAACCAACCAAGCATTATACTGGGAAACCAATACCTAGGTTCTGGGTCCTGCTGTCATCAGATTAACTGGCTCTGTGACTTTAATCAGTCCCTTTCACCTCCCTAGGCCAGTTTTCTCACGCATAAAATGAGGAAGGTGAACTTGCAGATCCCCTTCCAGATCTGACTTCTTTCTATTCTGTGAATGTTTTCCTGTATTAAGTTGCACTTGAAATCCTAGGAACTCATCGGCAAGTTCATCTCTTGTGTTGAGCAGGCATACTTTGGATGCAAATCTAGGATGGAGTAGCATGTTTGAAGCATCTTACCAGCTCATTGAAGAGCAAAGGTGTAACCACCTGCAACTTATGGCAAACAACTAAATGGCCAAGAACCTTGAGTTGAGATCTGCTTCCTGTACGGTCACTGTTGGTTGCTCATCATTTTTTTTGTGTTGTTATTATAAGCAGGCAGCGTAAGAGGCCGGGGTCGAGGTGCGGCTGGCAACAGAGCCCCAGGGCCAGGGGTTCCTACCTCGGGGGATATTCGGCTGGCCGTGGTATATATAGCCGATATCATGAAGGGAAAGGGAAAGCAGCAAGAAAAAGGATATGAACTTGTACCGAATTTGGAATCTCTGCCGTCAATCAGTTGCCATTAAACCTGGTACAGGTCAGTATGACACAGAGATAGAATGCATCAGCCTAAACCCCCCACCCTCTCTTTGAAGTGACTCCAGGCTTTCCTTGGGCTCTTTCATTGCACAAGGGTTCCTTTTCTCATAGGCAGCCAGAGATTAGGCAAGAGTGTGGCCTCCTGAGCCTTCTTAATGTGGGACTTAAGGGGATGGTCTAGCTCTGACCATGTTCAAATCAAACTTTACAGTAGTGGGTTTTTCAGATGGGTGCCACTTAGTCACTAGGCTTATTCTCAGTCTGTGACCCAGTAGGCAGAGTTGGAGTGGTGGGGAGGGACAGAGGAAGGAAAATGGAAGATTAGGAGATTCTTCTGTATCTTTTACCAGCTCAAACCGTCTTTTTTCTTACTCAGGCCTATTGCTCCACTAGCTGTCAGAAAGCCAGAGGATACAGCTTATTGCCAGTTCTGAGAGTTGTGGGAAGGGTAGGAAATCCTCCTTTGGGAGCAAAAAACACAACTTGTCCCTTGTCATGGTTTTATAACCAACCAGAATACCTCGGAACAAGGCAGTGGTGAAAGTTTTTGCAGCTGCTAATTCCTGGATTCTCATTTCCAGCATTCATCTCCCCCTCTTGCTGGATCAATAGATTGCAGGTAGGGACACTCAAGTAATTCAAGCCAGAGACCTTGAACTTTGCTTTCACCTCCAGGCCCTACAAACCACTCTGCCAGTGTTATTAGTGCCCATTGGTCATCTGGCGTGAGTCAGATCTTTCTGATCCTCACTTCTAAGGAATTCCATTGTGAGAGCATCATAGCACCAAACTCCCTATTAGCACACACCACACAAACATCCACACATAAGGAAAATTCATTCGTGGAGAGTCAGAGCCATCCTCCTCCAGCTCTCTTCCTGGCTTCGTGGAGGGTAGACTGAAGAGCGCTTTGAGAGAATCCTCACCTTGAAGCCCAGCTCCTCTTGATTTCTTCTGGTTGAGGACTGTACCTTCCACCCCCTAGCTAAAAGAGAGTCAACGAATCTGCGTTTGGGGCATAGGTTTGCACTGCCACATAGGGCTTAGAACGCATTTTCCCAGCAGAGGCTTCCTTTTGAAATAGTCCAGGGATAATTTTTTTGCCTAGGAAAAAAATGTTGCAGATTCACAAATTGACTCCTTAGTCTGGATTTTGCTTGCAAATGCCATTGACACTATAAGCAATGTAAAACTGATCCCAAAGCTCTCTGTAATCCCATAAAACAGAGCCTGGATACGATAGTTGTCACTTCTACTTGTTGGAAACTGGACTCCTGTTGGCAAGTTGCTACAGCTTAAGATTTAACTGGAGAAACGAACTCTTAACCCAATTTTAAAGCGTATAGTCGTGTCCTGCAGCCTGAGGTAGAAACTCCTGTGAGCGGACAGCCTAAACAATCCAGAACTACTTAGTACAACCCCAGTGTAGTTTTAAACTCAATCACCTCCGGTCCCCATCTTCTGGGCCTCTTTGTGATTCATCCAGAAAATGAGAACTTTATATTTTAGGAGAAGCATCAGGGCAATGGTGGAGTATGTGGCCACAAGACCATATGGATTGAAAGATTTCATTAAGGTTTTAGATGTATTATATTGAAAGGCCACACTGTGTTTAGCCTGCAATCATTTGTCTCTGTACCTTATTTCAGATCAGTTTGCGTTAGAATAAATATGCTTACAGTTTGTAGGAAAAACATAAATGAAAAGCATACTTTTGTGTATGTATTTATATTCTTGCTTACCCTTCAACACACACACACACACACACACACACACCACATACTTACACAAACTCCCCCAAAACCAAGGCTAATATTTTTTCTTTCTTCTCTTTATCATACGTTGGCATTCAGTAACTGCTGTCTGTTTGAGCCCCTGCTAAAATAGAGTCCTTTGGACTTTCCTCACAGAAACACATCTTCGAAGTGCTCATCATAAAAGCAGTCACTCACTGTGACTGTGAGCAGACTATGCTCAGACATTAGCGAATGAGGGAATTTGCCATTTTTTTTATTATGTGTTTTCCTTGAATCAGTAATGCTGAAATCTGAAATAACAAGAGTGAAGTGTACACAGACCTCTGAGTTTCTCAGAAGGAAACTCTCTCCAGCGCCTGCTTCTTAAAATTGAAAATGAGGGGGCCTGTGTGGCTCAGTCGGTTAAGCGTCTGACTCTTGATTTCGGGTCAGGTCACTATCTCACTCATGGTTTGTAAATTCAAGCCCCACATTGGGCTCTGCGCTGACAGTAAGGAGCCTCTTTGGTATCCTTTCTTGCTCGCTGTCTCTGCCCTCCTCCCCTGCTCATTCTCTCTCTCTCTCTCTCTCTCTCTCAAAATAAATAAATTTAGAAAAAATTTTTTAAAAATGTGCAAGTGATAAGGGTGGCGGGTCTGGTAATGAGCGATGGTGAGTGATGAGACAACAATCTCACCACGCTGGAGGGCCTCTGATCACGTCTCGCCTTGAACCCTGCTGTCTCAGTCAGAAGGCCCTTCCTTTGCTGGACATAAAAGTAAGATTCAAAATGAGATTCTCTGTAGAAACAGTAGGAAAAATGTGGTGCGGAACCCAAACTCTGGACTCCCCTTGCGTTAGCATCTGTTGGGAGACCCCTCCGTACACACGTGGATCCTTTTGCAAGATGACAGGGGGCCTGCTGCCAGCAAACCCTTTCTTCCTCTTGGGTAGCACCTTGTTACCTGTACTGAAAGACAACATTAATTAGCAGGGGAGGCCGTGACCACTAAACTTGGTTTTGAAAATACCAAGGAAGTGACACATCTTTCTCTGGACTTTCAAGCCGTGTGCATTTCCTTTCTCTTACAGTGGCCATCCCTGCCATTGGGGCCCAGTATTCCGTATTTCAGGCCGCCCCAGCCCCTAAGATAATTGAAGATGGCAAAATCCACACAATGGAAACACCTGATCAGCCCCATCGCGGTGCAGCCAGACCCAGCCAGCGCCGCAGCTGCTGCCGCCGCCCGCCACCGCCGTCATTCCTGCTGTGTCAACGCCGCCACCTTTCCAGGTAGAGCCCTTGCTGTGGTCATTGTCATTGTGTGTGAGGCCTTGTTAATCCCAGATTCACTGACATGCAGGCAGGAGAGTTTGCTGTGTGCCGAGCTCTCCGAGGAAGTAGGTGATTGGGTGAAGAAAAATGTACTGTAAATCATGACAGGATGGAAAAGTTTGAAAGAATAATTATACTACCCTAATATTATCACTGTATTAAAGATGGGAGGCAGGGTGCAGAAATGACACGTGTATTTCTTCACTGTGTCATAATATTTGCATATAATGTTGTGCATTCAATATTACGATGCTGGATAATTTTTAATTCATGTTCTTACTGTTAAGGGGCTGACTTGCAAAGTCCAGGGAGATCGCTCACATCTTCACTTGCCAAATTGCAGTTCAGTGATGATTTTTTTAAGTTTCCCTCTCCTGCCCTTCCCCCCCACCCCCAAGCCCCCCTGCCGGGTATGAATATTTACACCTGTGTATCCACACACAGGTGTGTAAGTGTGTAAGTGTGCGTGTGCATGGAGAGAGAAATATCTGTGGGCCACTGGGTGGCTCCGTCGGTTAAGTGTCCGACTCTTGATTTTAGCTCAGGTCATGATCTGGTTCATGGGTTCAAGCCCTGCACTGGGTTTCCTCACTGCAGCGTGGAGCCTGCTTGGGATATTCTCTCTGTCTCTGTCTCTCTGTCTCAAAATAAATAAATAAACTTTAAAAATATATATCTGTAGAAATGTAGATAGATAATAATTTTACAGGGGGCAGCTCAGTTAAGTGTCTGACTTCAGCTCAGGTCACAATCTCGCAGTTCATGAGTGTCAAGCCCCAATTCGGGCTCTGTGCTGACAGCGCAGAGCCTGGAGCCTGCTTTGGATTCTGTCCTCCCTCTGTCTCTGCCCCTCCCACTCATTCTCTGTCTCTCCTCTTCAAAAGTAAATTAAAATATTTTAAAAATAATAATAAAAAAACAAAACTTTGCAAAATCCACCCTTATCCTCTTCTCCAACCTGATCCAGCTCTCCCCCATTCCTCCTCCCTGTCCTGTTCTTCCTGTTTCAGCCTCCTTCCCCACCTTTGCTCATAGCTTCTCTTCTCTGTGGTCTTTTCAGCCCCGAGTCTTCTGTAGAATCTTTTCCCAACCACCTAGCTTGGAAATCATGCTCCTGTGTTTCTCATCAACCACAATTGTTACTTGGCATATACTGCCAGTATGTTCTGTCTCCCCAACTGATGAAGCTCCTCTAGACCACGAGCTACATCTTACATTTCTTTTTATCTTCAGTGCATAGCACTTAGGGAATACTTTATGGGTGATAATGTCATCATCCAAAACAATAACAACAAAACATCGTGTTAAAGCTACTTTTTGTGAGGCAAGTGAATCTCAAATACCTTATCATCCACAAGCACATATACTCAGACCTAGGTCTCTTACCAACTGGATAAGAATTATCCAGGGAGTATGTTTATTTTTTTTTTTATTTTTTACATTTTTGTTTTCCACGTTTTATTTATTTTTGGGACAGAGAGAGACAGAGCATGAACGGGGGAGGGGCAGAGAGAGAGGGAGACACAGAATCGGAAACAGGCTCCAGGCTCTGAGCCATCCGCCAGAGCCTGACGCGGGGCTCGAACTCACAGACCGTGAGATCGTGACCTGGCTGAAGTCGGACGCTTAACCGACTGCGCCACCCAGGCGCCCCATCCAGGGAGTATGTTTAAAAAAGCAGATCTTAGGAGCACCTGGGTCCACCTCAGTCGGTTACGCATCGACTCTTGGTTTTGGCTCAAGTCGTGATCTCATAGTTCATGGGAGTAAGCCCTGCATCAGGCTCAGTGCTGTGAGTGCAAGATTCCTATGCTTGGGATTCCTCTCTCCCTCTTTCCCTGCTCCTCCCTGGCTCGGGAGTGTGTGCAACTCTCTCTCGTGCTCCAAATAAATAAATAACTTAAAAACAAAAAACAGATTTCTTAGACTCAAACCCCAGAAGATACCCGATGAGCAGAACTGGGCTGGAGTTCTAGAATCCGTGTTTTGTATAGGCTCCTCAGCAATGCTGAAATAGAGCCATGCTTGTGAGCCACTGCACTATGGTGCTATATATTTGCTTTTGCCCTCTCTGTGCACCATTCTGGGCTGTGTTATTCAGAAAGGGTCACTCCAGCTGAAATTTATTCATTTACCAATGTATCATCAAGTAGTCGTCTAGTCTGGACTAACTAAAGCCAAGAAAAGGAATAGGTTGTAAATGACTCATACTGTAAGATGGCAGCTAAATGTAGCTACTTTTTGTGAACTCACTATAAATATCTAGAGTAACCTACAAACGACACTTAGTGGAATTCTGGTCATTTCTAATTTCTCGTTACTAAGAAACTCGTGAACTTTTGTCCTTGGTGCATAGTGTCCCAAATTCCAGTTCTTGGACTCACGCTCTAGATCACAGGCTGTTTCTGTCTTTTATCGGTCTGCACTGAATGTTGCCATCAGGGTCTTTGTTCAGAGTCTTTGCTTATGACTTGGTTCAGTGTACAGTTGTTATCCGTTGATCCCAGGGCAGATTTTTTCCTTCCTTCAACATATCGTGCAAATTGCTTGTAGCTACTTACTTGTGAACTGCAGGAATGACTTCTTTGAGTGTGTGTGCTTCTTGGTGCTCACCCACTGATCTAGGTACTCGGGGACCTCCCTCTGAGTTCATTGACCTGGGTTCTCAAAATGTTCAGCTCTCTGCCTCGCCCGTATTCTCTGCCAAGTTGCAGCAGAGGAAGGAGCGTTTTAAGCACTACTGATTGGTGAATAGAACACCTTTCTGAGTGGAGCCACACTAGAAATCAGTTCCCAGCATTACTTCCAGAACCTTCCCGTGGAATACTTTCATTCATACTCCTCTGTCTTGCACGTGCTTAGGGGTGTTCCTGTTTAGCCATTTTATATCCTAAGTTTCATAAGCCTTTATAAGTAATTTAAAAAAATGTTTGCTGGCATAGACAGTCACTTTTCAAATTTATTTCTCAAAGTGTCCCCAGTCTTCAGAAATCTTTGGGATAAGTAGAACAAGGATAACCGTTCCTCTTGATGGGGCCTTTTCCTCTCTTTCCCCATCCCCAACATCCGCTGCTCACCCCAGCCACACCCAGGTGTTGGGGACTGGATGGTAGTACATGAAAATGTCTCTCTCGGATTTCTCCCTCCTACAGTTGTGTCCCTTTGTCACTAAATAAACGTCCATATGTTTGTAGAAACTTGCTTGTGTCTTGCTGCAAACCACAGGCTTCCCAATTCTGAAGTTTCTGTCTGTGGTTATGAAGCAATGCCAGTGAGGTAGTCATTGTTAACATGTTGTAGGAGACCAGATAATACAGGGCTAAAAGTGCTGGCTCCAGAGTCCTACATTCCATTGCTTAAAAACTGTGTCACCTTGTGCAAGTCATTTAACACATCCTCTCTGTATAGTCACAGTACCAGCTTCATTGGTGGTTGTGATGATTCCATAACATCATACAAATAAGGTACTTAGAATAGTGCCTAGCATACCATAGTCTCTCAGTTATTATTATCATTGGTATAATTATCATTTTGGTTACAGTTGACAAAATGGCTCTCAGATGGTGAATTTCCTTTGAACATAATTTTGCGACTCTCATTTGGAGATTTTGTAAAGGAAAGATAACTAATTCCCTTATGGAAATCCAGGAAGAGAGAATTTTTAAAATAGAATCTTCCATTTCATCTCTCCTGAATTGTTTATTTTGAAGATGCACTAAAACATACAGGCCATAGCAGCATTGACTCCAGGGCTTTCTCAGGAACATAAGGGGCACTAGATATTTCATTAAATGTGTGTTTTATTTGACCACAAATCCCCTTTTCCATAAAGCATCTCGCAGAACTAGCTTGACAGCAAACCCTTTGGGAAATACTGAACCACAGTCTTCACTCTCTACCCCTGTCAGTTGTGAAAATAGTGTGTTACACTTCCAAGTAAAGAGGAGCAGGTAGCAGGGGCTTTTATAGAGCTAGTAGTGGCATCGGCAGTGAGGCGGCTTTAGTTAGCTTGCCTTTCCCCACTTCTTCCTGTGGAAACTCCTCCTTATCATTCAGAACCCAGCTCAAGTGTCTCTACTTCTGGGATGCTTTCTCCAACTTCCCAAGTTCCTCAGTTCCTTTTCTAAGCTTCCACAATCATTTGGATACAGTTGGCCCTTGAACAACACAAACGTTGGGTCTGCCAACCCCCCACGCAGTTGCAAATCCATAATTGGCTCTTGATTCCGCAAAATCACTACCACTAGCAGGCTACTGCTTGACCAGAAGGCTTACTGATAACATAAACATATGTGTCAGTAAAACACATATTGTGTATGTTACATGTATTATGTTCTGTATTCTCACAATAAAGTAAGCTAAAGAAAAGAAATATTATTAAGAAAATCATAGGGATGAGAAAATGCATTTACAGTACTGTGCTGAACATATTGGAAAAAATCCACATATAAGTGGACCCACTCAGTTCAAACCCATGTCGTTCAAGGGTCAACTGTATATATAGTGGTGTCATATCTTAGGTTGAAACCATCAGTAGCATTTGCTGAAAATTGTAGAGGGTTGCAGGTTTTTTGTTTTTTTGTTTTTTGTTTTTTTAGGTCACAGCTTAAAAAGCTGCCCCTTCGGAGAACTATATACTTGGTTCCATAACATTGTCACAGTCTGTTTTCCTCTCTGTTTTTGAAGCATCTTGTTCCTTCAGTTAAATTAGAGTTGAAGCAGCTGGTATATACTTTAGGGAAAATATTTTTAATTACAACGAGATCATCTGAGAAAAGGGTAGATTACTCAACTCCCTTTGCTAGCCTGCTCATGCTGATTGAGAGGGATGGCAGGTAGAAGATTCCAGACTATTTAACTTGTAGCTCTACGGTTCTGTCACTTTGACCAGTCGAATTTGGATGCGCCTGGAGGATGAATTTCCAACTTACCTTGATGGCTCTTTCCACCTTCCCTTACAGCAGTTATGTGCTTTACCCCTCTGCCCCCCTCCCCCAACCCCACCCTGAGAATGAAAACCTTCGCTTTTACCTCCTCCTACCCCCGACCCCCGGGAACTGAAAGAACGAACGGCGCCTTGGAAGGAATGGGTGACTAAATGGAACAGGCACCTACGCGCAGTCAGTGAGGATCCTTTCTGTCTCTCCTCCTCAGGGCCGCCCGATAACTCCAGTGTATACAGTGGCTCCAAACGTTCAGAGAATTCCCACTGCTGGGATCTACGGGGCCAGTTACGTTCCGTTTGCTGCTCCGGCCACGGCCACGATCGCCACACTACAGAAGAACGCGGCTGCCGCTGCCGCCGTCTATGGAGGATATGCGGGCTACATACCTCAGGCCTTCCCCGCCGCTGCTATCCAGGTGCCCATCCACGACGTCTACCAGACATACTGACACTGGTGAGGAGAGTGGAGACAGACCACGAACTACCCCTGAAGGAACACTTTACTATTTATGAAGAAAGAACGTGCAGGATTAGCACACCTATGAAAGTGAAGAATGTTATCAAATGTCATACTGAAATATTTTATATTCATGATGAAGTTTTCACTAGTTTTTTTTTAAGACTATTTGCAATTTAGCAGCCTGTGTTCATACATTTCTAAGAGACTTGCAATGGTTCGTGCCTTAATACCATCTCTGAAAAATTTGTACGCTGTAGTACATTTGTATAGAGGTTTTTGTTTTTTGTATTTTTAAGGATATATTTTCAGTATGAAGGTTATTTTCTTAACTTCTGCACTCCAGAGATTTCTATTTTGTAGTACCTTCAATAATATATCAACTATATATTGAAAAGCACACTTGAGCAGCTAGGGAACTATTTTGAAAAATATATTCAATATTTAAAGATACAAACAATAGTGCTTTAAAATACTACATAAAATGTTATTTTAAAAGTTATACTGGAAAGTGCAATTTTAAAGTGAGTAAAATCTCTATTTTAGCTGGCATTAAGGGTTGACGGTGTTACCATCTGTCCTCTATGACAGTTCTTTTTTTTTTTTTTTTTAAGGAATTAAAACACTCGATTTCTCCTTAAGCCCATGTTGAAAAGACTTGTCACATATCTGAGTCCAAACACTGGAAAGCTCTCACCTGCCACCATCACCCTGGACCCTGTTCATTCTCCATTTGTCTTTCCCTCCCCACAGCCCTACTCCTTCCTTCCTCCTTTCCCCAGCCCCACCTGTGAGTCTGGCAAGTCTAGGGCAAAATGAATTACTCTGATAGAGAGAACATTGATGGCTTTTATACTTCTTCCTGGGTTTTTGACGGGGGTGGGGGGTGTTTTGTTGTGGGTTTTTTTGTTCTGTTTTGGTTGGGAAGGTATTTTCAATAGCAGAGTATGTATAAGCACAAGGTTTTCATAGTTTCCATAAGACATCTTTGCATAGCTATTTAATTGTCTTCTATAAAACCTTAATTCTTTTTCTAATGCTTTTATTTTATTCATTTTTTGAAGTATGAGTTTGTAGAGACAGTGAATGTCATTGTAGACAAGGCCCCCAAAGACTCTAGTCACAGAAAGTTAATGCTTCTAGTTGCTTTTATCATGTTTCAGTGCGAAACGTCTTGGGCGGCAAGGGTGTTGGAAATATGTTTATTGAGCAGGGCTTTCCTCCGGAGCTGCGCACATGGCAGGTGTACTGAATGGGGACCTACACACCCAGGAGGAGGAGAGAGACCTGGAGGAGTTAAAAGATAGTTTGTAAATAATCTCCTAATGCTGGCTTTTAGTTGTTTCATGTTGCAGAAGTTCATGGTGTATAGTTTAATGCCAAAATGAAACCATTTATTTCAATGTTATTAAAAATTGTGTTTATTAGGAGAAGTAAATGTATTGTTGCAGTGTTGTGCCTGTTTCAAGGCTTGTGTTTATCAGAGTGAATGTAAAATACAGTAAAATGTTAAGATTGTCATCTGCTTTAGGAAATACATCAACTTGGAACTTTTTTAAAGGCTCCATCAAGGAACTGAGGTGTGCAATAGGTAGCAAGTACACAGTTGTGTTTTTATGTCACATTAGAGATCTGTAAAATCTTTCCACTCAATTTTTGCTGATGGCTGAATTCGTATTATGGATTAATAATAAGATCATGCCTTTAGCAACTATTGTAGTTTTGTTTTCAGTTTTAAATTAAGACATTCCCAAATGCCTCTTTCCCCCCTCATTTTAGGGTGGGATGAATTTTTTTATATATAAGCAATATTTATTTAACTATTCTGTAAAATTATTGAGTGCCTGCAAAGGCCTTTAAACATTTCTAACATTTATTTCCCACCATTCTTGAATGACATAAATAATTGTGCAATGTTCCTGATGATGTACCCAGCAAGCTGCATCCAAACTCAAATCTGTTGGAATGAGTAATCCAACAAAATGCAATTTGGATCAGATCCTCATCCCTTGACTTTGTGTGAAAGAAGTACTGTCCTTCCAATGAGAACTGTCACAGAGGTTCACTGGATGAGACTCTGGCCCAGCGGTCTTACTGTATTTTACATATGCCTGTAAATTATTTGAAAAAAAAAAAAAAAGTAATAAAAAAAAAATTGATATCTTAACATTGCAACTACCAAACTACCTTAAAAACAAATGTTGGTGAGCCTCCTATCTGGTCTGTCTGTTTCTGTTTCAAAACCATTTCAGATACACTACTGAGGTAAGTTTATAACTTGAAATGTGAACTTTTTTTTTTTAGGGTTAAGAACAAACTATATAAACGTTTTAAAAAAAAAAGCTTTAGTGTTCTCTGTTTCAAACATGCTAGCAATTTAGGTGTTATCTTTAGTTGCTTTGTATTTGAAAAGCTTTTAAATTTATTTAGATCTTGCTCCATATACAATACATTCTTAGGATGTATGTAGTAAATAAAGCTTTCTTTAAAGCAATTTCCAGGCCTTATTTTAAATTGTGTTTCTTTATACTGATTTTTTCCTAACAAAATTAGAAAGAGCTTTACAGTGTAGAAGGAAGCAATTGGTTTACTATTTTGAGCTGGAGGCAAGTTACTGTCCTGTCTTTGCCTTGGAATTACCATCAAAGATGGGTTACATAGTAAAAATGGTGAATTATCAATATTTTCAAACTTGGGCTTAGGTGATTGAAGGTTAAGCACCCAAATTCTGCTCAACATCTAGACTGGAATAGGATTTGGCAACACCTGTCACTGCTGTCAGTACTGAAGTTTATGATCCCAAGAGCTTTACACTCAGACCTCTAAATGGAGGCCACGTTGGGTTTGTCCGGTGGTCTTGTGAAAGCGCTGGATGACCTGAATGTCCGTCACTGCACTGGAAACCAAAGTCTTGTGTTCCTCATTTTCACAGCGCACAGCAAGGTTAGCAGAACACTTCCTTCCCTTTTCTCTGGAGAGCATCACTAACTTCAGACAATATCCATCAGCAGAGCCAACCAAATGATTCAAGGGAAAGTGATGGGCTGCCAATGGAAATACTTTTAAAATTTTCCCCACATGGCTTTGCCATTGATCAAGAATTTTACCGTCTTCGTCTTGAGCAGTCTGGGTTATGGCGTCACTTCCCACCTTTCTTGAAACAGTAACTTCTTGCTTTCTCTTAAAAAGGTAAAGGCCTTTTTTAGACGCAAGAGGGGCCAGGATACTTACCAAGATGACAGATCATTAGGCAATATTTTCAAGGATCTGCTGATTCCTTTTCTAAGAGAAGAGTACAGATATCCTTCAAACTGCAGAATCACAGAGTTTGATCTCATTAGAAAAAGAACAATTGTACAAAATAGGTATTATACCACCACTAGGTGCCAGGGTCTGTTGTAGGTACTACAAGCATGAACAAACCCACAAAATCTTGCACAAGTAGAGCTTACATTCTGGTGGGAGGACACAGTTTGAGCAGATAAACAACATGTTGGGTAGGGACGAATGCTATGATTACGTGACTCGTTAGGCTCTTTGGCTCCCAAATCTCGGGTCAACCTCACAAAAACTCAGTGAAGTAGGCAGTCAGGCAATGTGGACTGGCCAAGCTGGTAAAAACCTGGACTGAAATCTGCGGTCAGATCCCAAGTCTCAGGTTTTTTCTAAATAGCACACTGACCCTGGAAATGGGTAAAACAGTCATCCAGCGACCTCCCTCAGAGCTAGAATAAGAAAAGAAAAGCTTTTCTACAAGTGCAGTTTTGGTTGGGTTCTAGTTATGTTTCCCTATGCGACCTCTTTCCTCGGATGGGCAGAGAAATATCAGAATGGCTGAAAATGCCTATCTCAGCCTGGAAGACCTAGCGTCTCTAAGTGGAGCTGCTAGAAATATACACTCTGGGAGGTTTAAGGAATTCTATCGGCAAGGCTGTCCCAGAGACGATAGAAGGCTAAAAAACAATGTCATGAGAAGTCGCCTATACCCTTCCAATTCTTTACTAGGTAGGTGCCATTTTTTTATTCTAAAAAAATCTGTCATGACAACATACATAGGTATTATTTAGTTTGAAAGAATAGTTAGAAAACAAAGTTCTGGTTTTTCTTTTCTAGTGAAGGAAAACCCCATGACAGTCCAACGTTCATTGGATTCTGTTACTGGCACACACTGTGCTGGGTGTGTTTCATTAGCTATAACTGGACCTTACTGCTTACCGAACTCTGTTTAAGGATATTAGGGTGCTTGACTATTTAACAGAAATGTATAGTATATTACCTCAGTATTATGTGATAGTATCTTTGTTACTAAAGCCTTCTGGGCACTCGGCTTCTCTCAGAGTTTAAACACGAAAATGTGACATTTTGGCATGGTCTGTTTTGATGAAATGACATTTTGACCTCATGACCCTTAAAAAAAAATACATCTTCAGCCTTTAAAAAAAATACTAGTAGGATGATACAGATGATTCACTTTATGCCTACCCTACCACTTTCTTCACACATTCCCCATCTCGACCACCCAAGGTCAAGGGCATGATTAGGTTTAAATACAAAATGAGGCTCAGGAGACATCCACAAATGTTTTGCTTCAATTCCAAGCTCTAAGCTGTTGGACTGTATCCAGCCTTTTCTTTCCCCTCATTTCCCTCTTAGACATCCCTTTCTAGATATAGTATTCCCGGTTTCCTAACTTTCTCACCACCATATACCTGGAAAAAATTTGCCAAAGACTTACCTCTGGGACAAGCACTGTGAACCTAGTGGAACAAGGCTGGGTTTGTCGTCCACATGCCTGGGGGTAAACCCCAGCTTTGCTACTGACCAGACAGTGATTTTGGAACAGACGCCTCACCTCTCTGAGCTCCAGTTTCTTAATTGTAAAATAGAATAACAATCCTGACCTTCACAAGGTTATTGTGAAAATCAGATGAATTAATGAATCTAAAAAGGCCTGGTATGTTGTAGGCACTCAAGAAACAGATTTCCTTTCTCTTCCCCTGTAGTGTGAATGCATTCTGCTACATTAACTCTTTAAGCCTTTCCATTTTACCCCTTTTATTCCTTTTGTTTCCATTTGTTCAGTAAACATTTATGAATGCAACTCGAGGCACTAGAGAGACAACAATCAACAAAATTGACCCTCTCTGCTCTCTAGAAACTCCCAGGCGTGATAGGACAGTGTTGCAAGTGCTCTGAAATGGGAGGTGGCAGCCACGCAGGCTTGGTGCAGGGGGTTAAGGAGGATTTGGGGAACAAAGTGGCTTCTGAGCAAAGATCTACAGAATGAGTAGGGATTAAGGCAGATAAACAGAGAAAAGAGGGAATAGGAGGTGGCCAAGTCCAGAGAAAAAACCTTGGAATAGTCAGGGACCTGGAATAAGCTGTCTCAGAGAGAGAAAGGGTGTGAAGAAACTCAACCATAGTTCCGTTCAACATTAAACATGGTTCATGGACCTGTGCTAACTGTAGAAGGAAGAGATTTGGTCCCTATAACAAGGAAGTGGGAAGAGCTGTAAATCATTCTTCCTTAGGACTTTGAATTCCAGGAAATGGTGGAGACCTGCTTTTATCAAACTACAGAAACTGAGGGCTTTCTTTCAATCAACAGGATGGTGCATTTGAGCACTCCCCTAGTGGGCAACTCCCACCTTTCTGTGTTTGTTGCCCCAAGTGATGCCCATCAACCTTGATCTCGGGGGAGAGTTTGTAGGGGCACCCAAGGCTCTTAGGGTTCCCTGCCCTTCCTTTCCTTCCTTGGGTCCAGTTTCCAGCCTCTGGAACCTTCCTTTTCTCTCGGAGATCATACTGCAGCTATATGTGCTGGCCAGATGTCCCCACTCTCCCTCTGGAAGCCCTACAGATGCAGGGCTTCTCAGCAAAGATGAGGGAGGCCTGTAGTCCTCCAGATAACTGAGGGCACAGTAGGGTTCCAAGTAAAATCTTCAGAGACTCACTGGCTTCCTCAATGGGATTATATTTCTCTGTGACTCCATTCCACACAATTTACTCACAAATGCAACACCAAACCCTGCATTGCAAGAATATGACCTTTCCTGAGCTAATTTTTAGCCATCCTTTTTTCTTGCTTGCTCTACTTGTTTATCAAAAAATCTTCATTAAGATTAAACTAACCACGAGGTTTAATAGGCCTTAGTCATTCTGAGGCAGGTAGACACGTTGCTAAAGCCCAGTTGTTCTGAGATGACCTTGCTGGGGGGCACTGGGTCAAGATTTTGAGCTTACAGTATTATGATAACACCGGCTATGCAGTGTTTTTGTGGGGAGTTTTCCTCTCTGTTTTCAGGACCTCTATTCTAAATTTTTTTTTTTCAACGTTTATTTATTTTTGTGACAGAGAGAGACAGAGCTGAACGGGGGAGGGCAGAGAGAGAGGGAGACACAGAATCGGAAGCAGGCTCCAGACTCCGAGCCTATCAGCCCAGAGCCTGACGCGGGGGCTCGAACTCACGGAGCGCGAGATCGTGACCTGGCTGAAGTCGGAACGCTTAACCGACTGCGCCACCCAGGCGCCCCTCAGGACCTCTATTCTAAACCGTGGTGGCACCAGGAAATGGTATTTCTATCAGCCTGGCCAGCTTCACCACAACCCTGATTCAAATATGGCCACTTGACATTTTCTCAGTCTTCCACAAGGTGCTAAGCAAACTCAGCTCCTGACAGGCCCCTAATCTTTCTTTACAAATAAGATGCCTCACCTAAGAGGAGAAATTCTGGAAGTGTGACCCAGTCTAACTGTGCTGTAGTATTTCTAGAAGGAAGCATTCAAAACATTAGAGACAATATCAAAAGAATCTATTTAGCATAATTTCCTGACACCTAAGTGTGAATATTCCCTGACCTCATCTTATTCCTATTTTTCTTACGCTTAGGATAATGTTAAAGCCTTAGAGGGTGATCACTCAGCAGGAGATAAGAATAATGGCTAACAGTAAACTTATTCTATGCTGATTGAATACTTATTACGTGTCAAGTTGTTTACATGGATTTTTTTAAAAACTTTTTATTAAAAATAATGTAGATATAGAATTGTACACATATCATATTTTTAGAGATCGAATACATCCCTGTCACCAGCACCCAGATGAAAAAACATGACCACCATGCCAGAAGCTTACCTATGGCCTTGTCCAGTCACTACCTCCTCACCAAGGGTAACCACCACTCTGATCTCTAATGACATAGTTTTGCATGGGTCATTTTGTCATACTTGAGATAGCTGCTGCTATATCCCTTTACAGGGTAAAAAACAAGGAGCAGAAAGAGGTTAATAACTTCCCTAAGGTCACGTAGCTAGTAAGTGAAAGAGCCTGAATTTGAACCCAGATTATCTAACTCCAGTGTTGGAACAACCTGTGGGTGAGTACTGGTAGGGGTAATTAATAATACCCATTTTGTAAGGACTCAAAGTCATTTGTTTCTTCTAGAAGTTTACACTGATCTCCTAACAGTCACTTCACAATAAAGGTTTATTGGAAAGTAGAGATAAAACCCAGCATCCATGGCTGAGCAAGGGGCACAAAACTTTTGAAGTGTCCAGGCCCTGTGGGATTGCCCTTCTACATTTTTTTTATTCCTACTGGCTTCCAAATCTCTTGCACTCTAGCATACCCTTTATCTAACTCCACTCTCCGGAAGGGGAGAATGAGTAATTCCTATGGAGTTATAAGTTTTTCACTAATGCAAATCCCTTGTTCAGTATACTGAGGAATAAAGCTCTAATTTTGACATTTAAGATTATACCCAGTACAATACAGAGAATAACTTCAAGGATCAGGAGGTCCTCCACATGCCCTCACCACGTATTACAGCCAGTCTAGGAGCTCGGCCTAAAGACTTCTGAGTTGCCAGGGGTCACATAATTAGACCCTTGGAGAGTTAATTGAATAATGTTAAGGACCAGTAGCCAAAATATGAGACATACTGAATAAAATCTTGGAAAAATATGCCAATCAAGGAACTTCTTTATTCTAAAAATGCTAATATTATTATTAGCTTACCTTTGAATAGCATTTCACTGTCCACAGAAGGCTTCTTCAGCTCTACCTCACTTGAGCCTCAGGACAATTGTTAGACAATTACAAAAGATATTCTTCTCCTTTCCCTTCTCCTCATTCATTCATTTGTTATTCAACAATGGTTTTTTGGGGAAGGGTTTGGGGTTTTTGTTGTTTGAGCATCTGTTGTGTGCTAGGGCATTGTGCTGGGACCTTAAGAAACAATGGTGAACATTATTATCTCCATTTTATTCAAGGAAGAAATTGAAGATGTCACCCAAGATGACAGTGATACTCTACATAATATAGTGTGACTGTTTGCACTGTGCCAAAGACTTTAAACACAGCATCTCATTAAGACCTCATGACAACTGTATGAGGCAATTACCATTATTTTAATGCCCATTTCGTGAACGTAGAAATGAGGGGCAGAGAGAAGTTAAATGGCCACTGAGGCCTCACAGCTGTGTGGATGGAAGAGCCGGCATCCACACCCTCGTTGGGTCTGACTCTGAAAATGAGAGCATAGCATGACCTTACAGATTCAGTAACCAACGTCCTTATTTGGCCCTAACTCACAGGAGCTTTGACTCTGAGGCAAGCAATAGAAGGATAAGAGCTCTATGGTTCTGTGGGATACTGGAAGGGACTTGGTTGAGCCCTACTTCTTGTGGGCAAAACAGGTATTTCAATGGATCTCTCAGAACAGCTTTTTCACCCAATGTTAAATATGGCCATTCAAATGGAACTTTGGAATTTGAAGTTTTAAAAAAACATACTACAATATCTGATGCTTTCATTCACTCTGCCCTGAATAGAACTAGGTATCCCACTGACAGAAGGAGATTGGCCTTTGAAGACTTCACTTCAGCTTTTTAGAACGTTCCCCCTCATAACCTGTTCTGTACCTCATTCCCCCCAAGGTTGGTCTCACTAAGGTTAATCACATGAGTAGTGTCTGGCTCCTTGTGTTTTCAGATTTCAATGAGAAGAGACAGCATCCATTTTTTTGTATGGAGCACCAGCAACACCCTAGTACTGTGCTACAACAAGAACACTGGCACAGGCAGCCTCTTCAGGGGTCTCCTTGCCTCCATTCTTACTCCCTTTCCATTTCTATGCACCCTCACACGGAAGCCAGAGTGATCTTCCTAAAATCAAACTGGAATGATACATCAGAAGTCTTCAGTGGCATCTCCGTGTTGACCTGCATCAAAGCTTCAGACACTAGCTTACAATACACATCGCCCTCTATAACTTGGCCTTTGTGCAACCTTCTAGATTAGTTCCTGCTTGTCACATACAGGCAGAACTGACATTCAGGCGATATGCCCCAATATGGTCAGTCTAGCCATTTACCTCCAGTGTCCCCTCTCACTGACCAGAGCCTGTGCTGGTGGCTGAAGATTTGACTCTGTTGCTTTCACCTGGTTACCATTTTCTCCAATTGTAACAAACAATCTTCAGTTCTTTGTTCAATTCATTCATTTTTTGAACATCAAGTATAGAGTAATCATTGTGCTAGGTGCTCAAGATAGAGAGCTAAAAGTCCTGCTCTCAAGGAAGTTCTGGTCCAGTGGGAGAGCTGTTAGGACAGAAAGATATTCGAGTGCTTGTGAGGCACTGAGGAAGGACACTTAGGCCAGACTTGCTGTTCAGGGAGCTGTTCCTGGAAAGGGGGAGGAAACTATTCATGCTGGGTTCTGAAGGCTGAGAATGGGCAGAAAGAATCTTGATAAGGGAGCAATGACCTGTAACAGCACCAAAGAAATAAAGGCCTAAATAGATAGGATGAGACTAGTGATATAAGATGAGGAGAGGAGGGCTGCTAGTTAGTGTGTGTGTGTGTGTGTGTGTGTGTGTGTGTGTGTCTGATGGGAGAAGAGCATTCAGTACAGAGCTGGCCATTCAGGAGCATGATTCCATCCTGACCACAGTGGGAATGATAATTGTCATCAAAGAAGTGACTTGATCAGAACCACATGTTAGAGAGAAAGCTCTGGTCACATCATGTAGAATAGACTGGAAGGGAAGAACAAAAGGAAGGAGATCAGGAGGCTGTTGCAGGAACAGTTTAGAGATGAGAGTGGGCTGGATTAAGGCACTAGCAAATGGGTACTGACAGAATGGACTCAAGAGGTTTTACGTTAAAGTCAACTAGTCTGGTGACTAGTATGGGGCAATGGGAAATGAAAATAACTCCCAAGTATATGGCCTGGGGTAATTGGGTAGTGGCACAGGTTTATATAGCTAACATCATAGAGCACTGTGTTAAGCACTTAACATAATTGACCATTTAATCCTCTTAACAACTCCATGACATTATTGTTTCTTGTTGTTGTTGTGTTGTTGTTAGGGTTAGGATATGTGCCTGGTATTCTGCAGTTCTGAGACCTCTCCAGAGAATAAAACCCAGACTTCTGCTGAGGTGACAGTAGACATAGCAGCCATCTACCCAGCTGAGGCAAGGAGGGGATTTGGAGCTCTAAATGCTCTTTAAATAGAAATTCAATTGTTCCTTCTGTTTTTACATGAAATATTATTCTTACCTCCATTTTAGAAACAGGGAACCTGAGTCACAGAGGGGTTAAGTGTCCACCGTCACATAGCTAGTAAGTGACAGAATCAGGATTTAGACACAATAGACGATCTGAGTACAGAATCCACATTCTTAACCAGACCACTGGATTTCAATTTATTTAATTGAAGGGTTATAGAGGAAGGTAGCAAATTTGGCCAAGCACATGACAAGCTCATTCTGGGGATGTGTTGAGCTTGAGACACCTGTAGAGACTCCAGGCAAGGTCCCAGAAGGTAATTGGCTATATAAAGTTGGGTTTTAAAACCATGGGTTTTATTTTATTTTTATTTTTTTCTTTTTTTTTTTTTTATTTTTTTTTCCAACGTTATTTATTTATTTATTTATTTATTTATTTATTTATTTTTTGGGGGGGGACAGAGAGAGACAGAGCATGAACGGGGGAGGGGCAGAGAGAGAGGGAGACACAGAATCGGAAACAGGCTCCAGGCTCCGAGCCATCAGCCCAGAGCCCGACGCGGGGCTCGAGCTCACGGACCGCGAGATCGTGACCTGGCTGAAGTCGAACGCTTAACCGACTGCGCCACCCAGGCGCCCCAAAACCATGGGTTTTAAAAAGATGACTCTTTATAACAAATATTATTTCTGGAAAATTTCAATGAATGCATTTTTTACTTGATTTAAATCATAGTGCTCTGGGACTCCTCATACATGGGATCAAGGGGATTCAATGATTCAAAGAGTGAGATGCCAGTTTCTTTTCAGTCCATTGTAAGACTAGTTTTGAGAGTCAGGTATTATCAAAGAGAAACAGAATTTCTGAATTGTGACAACTCCCTTTTCAAGGGCCAGTTCTGTCAAGTCAGACCATTGATCACTGTCAGGATTGTTCACCTGACAGCACAGTTAATATCCACTCTGATTGACCAGCATCCACTGTGATCTGTAGATTCTGTGTTATACCCACCCAACAGGAAGGGAGGGGGAAGGGGCAAAATGTAAGAGAAGGATAGGAATCAGTGGCCAAAAGCTCCAAACCAGAGTCAAAAAAAAAAAAAAAAAACAAAAAAAAAAAAAACACCAAAAAACTTGTTAAAGGAAGAGCCTGGATTTTTAAAATATCTTGGTGCAGAGAAGCAGGATGAGATAACCAAATACAATAGGGACCCAGACATGTTCAAAGAAAGTCAAAGAATATTGCAGCCAGTACTCTACTTCTCTGTCAAATTCAACACGCCTAAGAAGCAGAATAATGTTTTGGAGGCAGGTGACTGAAGAGATATTTCCAAGATAGTGCCACAGGTTCTAGGTTCTTCACAATCTTATTATGATGTTTTCCCACATGCTCCCACCTGTCTCCAACTCCCCACCCCTACCATGCCCCACTTGCCCAGTGGGGAAGGGAACATACCAGAGTGACCATAGCAAAGGTCGCCATGGACACCCAAGGCAAAGGGATGGCAGAGGATGTGACTGAGACTCCAAGGGGTTGCAGCTCCAGCATCATGGAATGCTGTGGGGAGCCAGATAAAGCTTTACTCCCATGTGTGGCCAAGAAAGTCAAGCACAGCTTCACCGGCCACAGACTTCATTGGTTAGTACCAGGACTAAACCCTCAGAGATCAGATTTAACAGCTCACTGCATCAGAAACCAGCAACACCCACAGACCAGCCTGAAGATCCAGAGCTTCTCACCTCCTGCCATGATGTTACATGAGCTCCTAGCAAATAGCAAGCGCCATTTTGAAGGAGAAACTAGAGGAGCAAAAGAACTCTGGAAGGGAGGTGAACTTTAAATAATTGAAATTGACTGAAAAAGACTTTTTAATCTAAAATAGATTATTGTAAACCAAAAGAGCCTGAGGTACCTTTACCTGCAAGACCAGACGTTGCAGTATTGTGTCTACTCAGGAAAACAAAGGTGCAAACTATTGTATTGAACTGAGAAAACTATTTTTCTACATCTGAGTGCATATTTAACTGAGGAAAATGTCATCCCTTCTCCTGATGTTTCTCTTTATGTGTAGAGAGTTCAATGAACATAACTCTTTGCCCCACTTTTCTTTTCACTCCCGGAATGATAGCTTCACATGTGATTGATCAATTGGGGAAAATCCTGCATTCTGGGCTAAGCAGTTCCCTCCTCCTCTTGGGAGGGAACCTAACAGTAGATGAGTTCCTCTCCGTTCCTCCTCTCCTAAATCCTCCCAGACCCGGGGCTGCCTGTGACTGGGTAGGATAAGTCTGCCTAATTCAGGAGTTTATTTAACAGATCTGGCTTATGCCAAGCCAAGTCCTCGAGCATCCTCTAGTCTCCTCCATCAGTAGTAAACATGACACACCTCTATTTAAGTTTATTTACTTCTGAGAGAGAGAGTGCACGCACATGAGCGGGAGAGGGGCAGGTAGAAAGGGGGAGAGAGAGGGATCCCAGGCAGGCTCCATATTGTCAGTGCTGAGCAGATGTGGGGCTCGAATTCACAAACCATGAGATCATGACCTGAGCCAAAATCCAGAGTTGGACGCTTAAGCAAACCGAGCTACCCAGGTGCCCCTATTTTTTTTAATTGAGGATAAAACTACTATAATACTCACCATTTTAATTATTTTAAAGCATATAATTCAGCTGCATTTATTATATTCACAATGTTGTGTAACTATCACCACCACATAGTTCCAGAACATTTTCATCACTACCCAACCCCCCCAAAAAACCCATCCCCATTAAGCAGTCACTCAACCCCCCTGCAACCTCTACCTGCCTGCTGTCTCTACGAACTTGTCTATTCTGGACATTTCATATAAATGGATCATATCGTACGTGGCCATTTATGTATGACTGGCTTCCTTCACTTAGGATATCTTGAAGGTTTGTCTATCTTGTTGCCTGTATCAGTACTTCACTTCTTTTTATGCTTCAATAATATTCCCCTGTATGGAGATGCCACATTTGTTTGTCCATTCAATTATTGATGGACATTTGTTTCTAGTTTTGGGCTATTATGAATAATGCTGCTTTGAATATTCATGTACAGCTTTTGTTTGAACACTTGTCTTCATTCCTCTTGGGGATATACTTAACTAGGAGTACAATTGCTGGGTCATATATTAATTCTATGTTTGAGGACCCACCAAACTTTTTTGTACAATAAAGGCACCATTTTACATTCCCAACAGCAATATATGAGAGTTAACAATTTCTCCATATCCTTACCAATATTTTCCTTTCTTTTTCTCTCTCTTTTCTTTCTTTCTTTCTTTCTTTCTCTTTCTATCTCTATCTCCCTTCTTTCCTTCCTTCCTTTTCTTTTTTTAAAATTTTTTTAATGTTTATTTATTCTTAAGAGAGAGACAGACAGAGACAGAGTGTGAGTGGGGGAGGGTCAGAGAGAGAGGGAGACACAGAATCTGAAGCAGGCTCCAGGCTCTGAGCTGTCAGCACAGAGCCTGACGCGAGGCTCAAACTCACAAACTGTGAGGTCGTAACCTGAGCCGAAGTCAGAAGCTTAACTGACTGAGCCACCCAGGTGCCCCTTTTCTTTTTTTATTATAGCCATCCTAGTGGGTGTGAAGTAGTATCTCATTGTGGTTTTGAGTTGCATTTTTCCTAATGATTAATGGTGCTGAGAATGTTTTTATATGTTTATTGGCCACTCTACATCTTCTTTGGAGAAATATGTATTCAAGTATTTGTTCAATTTTAATTGGGTTGTCTTTTCGTTGCTGAGTTGTAAAAGTTCTTTATATATTCTGAATACCAAACCCATTTCTTTTTTTTATTTATTTTTTTAATGTTTATTTTATTTTGAGAGAGAGACAGAGACAGAGTGCAAGTGGGGGAGGGGCAGAGAGAGAGGGAGACAGAATCTGAAGCAGGTTTCAGGCTCTGAGCTATCAGCACAGAGCCCAATGCAGGGCTCGAACTCATGAACAGCGAGATCATGACCTGAGCTGAGGTGGCCTCAACCGACTGAGCTACCCAGGTGGCCCCCAACCCATTTCAAATACATGATTTGCAAATATTTTCTCCCATTCTGTGGGTCATCCTTTCACTTCCTTGGTAGTGTCCTTTGATGAAAAAGTTTTTAATTTTGATGAAGTCTAATTTATCTATTTTTTTTTCTTTTGCTCCTTGTGTCTTTCATGTCATACTTACGAATCCATTGCCAAATCCAAGGTCCTGAAGGTTTTTCCCTTTTTTTGGGGGGGTGCTATCACCAGAAGCAGAATTGGGAGGAAGGTGCAATTATCTAGCAGCCTTAGCATTTCCACCACACAATAAATAGATACAAATAACCTTATGCGAGTGTTGACTATTACCTTTTTAAATATAATTTATTTGTTATAAGTTTATATAATTTGATTTTAATAATGGCCCTATTTAACAATTTGTTCACAAAATTCCTGAAAATTAAACAATCAGCTCTCATGAGTGAGCACAGGCCAGCTCCAGCCTGGGCTGGAGGCATGCTTTGACCTAAGGGACACATGTCTCCACATAAACGAAAGAGCATAGGCAATGAGGTCAGATGGACCTCTCTCAGACTTACTTGTGAGAATTTGGGCAAGTCACTGAATCTCAGCTTCTTCATCAATAAGATGAGATGATAATGTTAATCTCTCAGGTTTGTGATAAAAATTAGAGGTAAATACATAGAGTCTGATCCATAAGAGGTGTTCAAAAATGCTAGTTTAATATTATTTTGCCATAGCTTTAAGCATACGTTCAACTTTTCTTTGTACTCAGAGAGACACCTGAGAGTCCCCCAGGGTACAATTGGGAGTTACCAAGACCCACATTAGGTATAGCATTTGCATGAGGACACAGATGCAAATACGTTTCACTTATTATACACTTGGCATGGCCAGAGCCTTGGAAATCTTGTCTCTGGGAGTTTGGGAGAAGGGGAAGCAGAGTGTCAGGCTCATGGCAACCCTAGAAATTGGAGGATCCGATTATGATTATGTGACTCCCTGTAAGGCCTTCGTGCTCCTCAAATAGATTTCTGACAAGACTGCTCAGAAACTCACCAGTTCTACCCTTTACCTTTCAAACGTGTCACCTAAGGGAACAAGGGTTGGCCCCTGCACACATCATAGGGATCAGCTTATCAGCCAGCCTAGAGGGCAGAGAGCAGGGCCCCAGGGAAATGTCACGCAAGCAGGTATGTCTTTATGTCTTTATGGAACGGAGGGAGGGAGGAATGGGGCAAAGTTTCTGGCATAGAGGAAGGCTTTGCAGGGGGCAAATGAAGGATATGAAGAAAAGAAAAGATACCAAGCAGTGGTGAGAAGGGAAGGGGCAAGAAGAGACACAAAACCTGTTCTCCCCCACCTCCCAGAGCTGCACGTAACCTCCGCCTTCACACGCCCCTGTAAGAAAGCTCACATCCTCTTTGCTTTTTGTGTTCTCAACTGCAAGTGCCAGGGTTACAGTTAATCAGGAAGTAAATGCACAGTGGCTGGCGCTTGATCCAACTTCAACTCGTTTGTCAACATTTCACAGCCTCTCTAAAGAGGCTGGTGGAAAGATGACCTGAGACGTATATCCTTTCGCCCTGGGGAGGCCAGGTGCTTTTCCCCTTCATTACTGGCCACTTACAAAATAGCAGTTGCCACCTGTCAGTCACTGTTTAGGTATGGAACATCCAGCATGCTGACAGCCACCAACAGCAGGGTCTTCATTCAGAGAATGGTGGCCAAGAGTGTACAGGGAACCCTGGCTTTGTGCTCAGCTGGAGGACCCTGAATAAATCACCTGCCTTCTCTAGGCTTCCTTATCCTTTCTGTAACTTAGAGATAATAGTACCTACCTTGCAAGGTTGTTGTGGGAGACATAACTAGAGTAAAATGCTTTGCGCAATGGTAGGCGATGTAATGTGCATTTAATAAATGGGAGCAGCTGGTGTTATTACTACTGCCTGTGTGATCTTGGGCAAACTATTTCATCTTTTTGGGTCTTAGTTTCTTCATTTGTGTGTTGTGGAATCTGGCTCTATCTACAGCAAGAGATTAGACCATTGGCTTTTTGCTATTGCAGTGCTCAGATAGCAAAGAACTAAGACAGCAGAGAAGGCTTGTTCACCCCTCCGTCTGAATGGAGTTTTAAGGCTCTGGCACAAGAGCAAAGTGGGGTGTTTCTCCAACCACAGGATTACAAAAGGGGATATGGTGCTAGGCAGTGGGACCTGGGTGTATTAAAACAATCACCCTTAAATGCTGCCAGGAGGGGGGAATAGATGTGCTCTCTGGCCGAGGTCATGACAGACATGTCAACATTTGCTTAGGTGCCAGGATTCTACTCCCCAAATAGGTGGTGACAGAGTGGGGATGAGACACCTCTACAATTTCAGAAGAAAATTCCCCCTCTGGACTCTGGTTGAATGAGGCAAAGCTTTCCTTTTCTGAATGGGGCCCAGTGAATAATTATAATAAAGAGAGACAGAGACAGAGAGGGGTGGGTGAAGTCAAAGCTGTGTCTCTAGGTTGGAGGGGATGAAGGGGTAGGTTGAAGGACAGTGGAACCCTATCAATTCTCTTAGTCTTGCCTAGTATTTTGAGTTGTCCTAATGTCCTTAATTCAGGCACATAATGGAATAAAGATTGATGTTGGATACAGAGCAGAGGAACAGGCGTCTTTTCCTCAGACCTGGGCCCCTAGGGCAGGATGCTAAAGACTTCGGGCTTACTTATTCCCAGCATATCTTGGGTCAACCCCATCTCCATAAAAAGAAAAGACAAGGAAAACAAAACAAAACAAAACAAAACAAAACAATACATATGATTATATGCAGGGCACATTTTCTACAATCTGCATTTTCCCAGAGCCTCATTTATTTCACTTATTTTGCTCCCCTCCCCCCCCCCCCCCCCCCCCGCCAATTTCCATTAGTGATTTCCGGATGTGCATTAAGGAGAGCTGTTTTCCAGCTGGTAGAAAGCATTGCTCATTAACAACATTCACAAGACCCCAGGCCTTTGGATGACAAGTCCCAGGATTCCTGTCACCCTCCCAGCTGGAAGGTCTCTGCTAAATGGCAAACTTCCTGAAGTTTTTCCCTACACATTTTGTACTGTGATAAACTTTCAAGATCATACTTTGGTTTTTTACACTGTCTTGAATTCTGTACCACTAATTCCATGCCTCCCCATCAGGATCAAAGAAGCATCTGTCACAGAAGAGTGACTTGAGTGGGCCAGGAGCACCCAGCTGGCATCTGTGTGTGTGTCTGGCACTCTGTCTCCTACCTGGACCCAGAAGGGTGAGAGCTGTTAAGTCCTCTCAGAGATTGTGTATTCTCATTTATACCAGCCTGCTCACTGATCCGTCACACCATGGCCACACTTTTATGCCAAATGATGTCAATATATTCTCCAAGTCCTCAGAACAGGACCCCCATTTTAACTTAATCACCTCTTTATAAGACTTATCTCCACATATAGTCTTCTTCTGAGGTACTGGGGGCTAAGGCTTCAACATATGAATGGGGGGGACACATTTCAGCTCATAAGAGCTTCCGTTTTTGGTGTTGTTGCTGATGTTGATGAAAAGGAGGAGAAGGAGAACATATTCTAGAATTTCAGAGGAATATAAAAGTTCAGGAAGTGTCCAAAGGTTAGCAACTAGAACCAAGAATGTGAAATTAGAAGGAAAGTGAAGAAACCCTCAAATCACTGGGCCTGAAATAGAAAAGGCTGATTTTCTTTTATTGAAATGTAGGGTGGCAGGCTTAAATACGGATGTGCAGGGAAAATGTTTTCTTTTTGTTGTCATCCTATTTGTTGACAACTGGTCTCTTTTGGGCCTTGCTGAGGGTCTCTGATTTCTGCTGGCCCCTCCCCCATTCTCCCTGAGAGGGTTTCTGAGCCTTTGGCCCATGGCATTGTTGGGGGGGCGGGGGAAAGAAGGCACCTTGGCTTTATGGAGGCCCTTAGGTATGTGCTTATCTCTGGAGGTTCGGCTGGTGCCCTATTAATGTCTACAACTAGCATACCTCCTGGTCGGTGCTCCCTTGTCCCCAGTTCCTCACCTCACCTCAGCTCCTGAAGCTCTGGACCCTTTAGAGCTCAGCCCCAGCCTTCCTCTGCCATTCTGGTACAGTAGGCATCAAGGCTGGCTTGCAGGTTTACCAATGGGAATGGAGGAAGGTTTGGGACTGTAGAGTAAGCAGTAGGCGCTCTGTCTCTACCTGCTCAATATGCAGCCTGCCTTTTGTACCACCTTGGACTGCCCGCTTCTACCCTTGGCCCTTATCCCAGACCACATCCTGCTACTAGAGATCTCCCTCCACAGTACTAAACAAACAGGGAGTGGAGAAGAAACCTGTCTTCTAGGTGCCTCTCAGTTTGTCGAACATACCTTTTAAAGGGACATCAGAGGATGTATCTCGCCATTTCTCTGCTTAACTAGGCTTCTGGTCATGGCATCTTCTTCCCAAAATGCTCTGGGACAAGAAGACACATCCGACTCATTTACTTTCTCTGCTTATAGCTTCCTGACTTGAACCAAAACATAACCTACAGACTGCTAGTTAAACCCAAACTGTTAACAGCATTATCTTCTCTGTCCTATGAGAGAAACTCTGTGATCCTGACCAACTGGGAGCTGAAGTTATTTAGAAAAATCCTTTCTCTCATTCCAAACCTAACTTTCAAGTTACTGTCTTTCTGTGAAATCTTATTTTGAATGTCAGAAACTGAATACTACCACTCTTTCACTTTGAATTCCTTTAGGAACCATTCTAATCACTTCTCTAGATAAACAGATTCCTCTAGCCAGTAGCAAGAAAGCAAAAAAGAAAAGCACATTAATTCCCCCAATTATGACTCTCATTACAACAAGGTGTGTACTCCTTGGTGGGCAAAGGTAACTTCCCCCAAAGCACTTGCTTAATGTTTTTTTTACGGAAGGGAAAAGAAGGAAATTAATATTTTGAAGATAATAATTAATTTCCCCCTGTTTTGATAAGATAGAACAAGCAAAATTTGAGTTCAACCAAAATGGAAACTGTTTTGAGCAGTCTGAGAGAGGCTGAGCATGTAACCATACTTGGGAATTGGAGTAAGGAAGGGTCATTTTGCCAAAGATGAAGAGGTGAACTAAATGACCTGTGCAAATCTCTTCTAGATTGTATGCCCACTCGTCTAAATCCCAAGAAGACCCGGAGTTGATATCAGAGACTTCTTTTCTCGAGTGTAGTGTATGTGCATGGCCAAAGGGGCCACATCCATCATGGTGGCCTCTATGTACATTATGGGACCAGGAAGTCTTTGGTTCTACAGTGTGTAAATCCTTCCCAGCCAGGGGAATGAAACTCTGTACACTTTAGGGGACTCAAAGTCTTCTGGCAAGAAGCACATCAGAAAAGCAGCAGAGATTTCTTTACCCCTGGATATTGGGAAGCTGAGGGGACTTTGGGGAGAATGAACCAGCCCCACCAGAGGGCCTGCTTGTTGACTCTATGCAGGCTGCTTTTAAATAGGGCTTTTGAGAAAAATGTCATTTGGTTTCTCTAAGCCCCAGTTTCCTCATCCATGGAAAGAGGGTATTGGTACCTACCTCCTATACTTACTGAACGAGTTACATGAGATAACATAGATCCAGCTCCTAGCGCAGGGCTTGGCACATAGCAAGTTGTCAGTAAATGATAGTTGTTTTTATGACTACCATTCTTTTTAGTGAAACTCTGAAAACAAAACATACGCAAGGCAGAGTAGAAAAACCTGCATGAGGATCCTCGGGTATACAAAATAAACAAACCATGATTTGTATGACTTTTTCCCCTCCTTCTTGGGTAAAATCAAGGAGCAAAGAGATGATTCTAAACTTGTAGCCCATGTTGTCAAAAAAGAACCTAATGTGACTTGGATCATGTGGGTTACTGAGAAAATGAAAAGTATATTAGACTCCACCCTGCAGGGTAAGGGTCAAATGCTGAGAACTCAGCCCCTGTACTGTTCTCTCGTGACCCCAGAAAAGTCAGAATCCTCAGGCTGAGTGATTTGGGGCAATGTATGCATGATACTGAGTGGGAGGACTCTGGGTGGAGTAAAGAATGGAAAATTCCCATTTTTTATTGTGCTTCATAACTGGTGGGTTAAAAATGAACAAAAGGAATAAAAATGATGCCAACCAGAACTAGGGGTGAGAGAACCAGGGAAGTCAGAAACCCATGAAGCAAATCAACAACAACAAAAAAGATACTCGATTTAGAACCATAATCATAATGATTCAGCAGCTCCAGGAATCTTTACCATCACCACCCCCATGATTTTCCAGATAAGGAAACTGAGGTTCATAGAGTTAGATTACTTGTCTGAGTCCACAGTGAACAAATCTGGGTCTCTCGGCTTTGACTTATCACTCTTTCCACATCCAGGGATTATAGAGAAGACCCTGAGAGGAGAAGAGCCACTAAGGAAAAAAACAGGTTATTTCTAGCCAAGTCCCAAGATCTATGATTGGTTAACTGGCAGCTTGCAGCTTCATGAAAGGAAACTTGACTCCAAGAACCGCAGCCAGAGAAGGCCCTGGGGATGGAGGCCCAATGTTAAAACAGCAAGAAGTCAGAGTTGAGCAACAGATGGCAGGACTCCAGTCCCCAGAAGGGAGCACATGCACCTGTTCAGGTACTGGAGCATGACAGGACTTGGGCAGGCCTGACCCCAACAGAAGGGGAGCTGGAACAGGGCAGAGCAAAGGGCCTGGTTGAAAAGCTCATTTTACAACACTCTCCATATTTCTGGCACGTTGGTGGCCATTCTCTCTCTCTCTCTCTCTCTCTCTCTCCCCCTGTCTTCCTCTCTCTCCTTTTCTTTCTTCTTTCTTTCTTCTTCTTTCTTTCTTTCTTTCTTCTTTCTTTCTTTCTTTCTTCTTTCCTTTCTTTTTCTTCCTTCTTCCTTCCTTCTTTCCTTTCCTGCCCAGCATCTAAATCCCCCTTCTTAATTTTGAGGACCCCCCCCACCCGCTGTAAGTCAGAGCTGGTGTCCCTTGCACCAGCATCTCCAGAGTCAACCAGAAGTTACGAACGTACTGTATGCTAGAACTCCCAGTTGCTAGCCAATGTGTGTGTGGTACAGATGTGAAAAAACAGAAATCCTGTCCTTGTTCTCGACTGCCAAAGGAACCACACAGGTTCTAGGACCCCACCACCCAGGACTTTGAACTATGTGAAGTCACAGAAACGGTGGTGTTGGATCCATGATGACAGCTGAGGTGGTCTTGCATTAAGATTCCTATCCAAGGATAGTGACCATGGTTGGCGATGATGGTGGCATCCTGGCCACATTGTGTCTGCTGCCCGGCCTCCTTGGTTTCCAGGCCTGCTTCTCCAAACTTCTTACAGATTCTGTGAGCAGGCTTCCATGAGTTCATTTTCCACCATTGGCCAGCATTCAACTACAGATACCTGGCTGACACAGGCACTATTCCTCACCTGTAACAGCAGAAGCCAAAGAGTTTTAGAAGGCTAGGACTCAGCTCAATTGTGACTCTTATAAAGGCAGATGTGAGAGCATGATGGCAGATAAAAATGTTCACAGTGGAACACATGCTGCAGGAACACATTTGCAAAACCGTCTGTTATCCTTGCCAAAACCACTTACGTGATGCTGGGAGAGAGTTTGGCCTAATAGTCCTGTCACTGCTGCTCTCCATTAGGAACCAATCCATGTTCAAGTCTGAGGCTCAAAAATTCACCCAGGGTCACACATGTAGCCAAGGGACAGAACGCATGGAAGCTTTTGGGTTCAACTGAGCTTTGAAATAAATGTCAGGAAGAAAAGAAACTTTGGCTCCTTCTTAAAGAGGCATTAGATGCTAAAGGTCTGGTCTGGGTTATACAATCTGCACCAAGGACTTCCTTAGCTCCATAAACAATGAAGTATTGACTGAGGGAGAAAGGGAGTTGAGAACCGTTTCCTGATTAGAACAAGGAAGACAGTCCCACGTTTTGTAAGCCACACTGAGAAAGTTACATTGCCACACTATGTCCCTGCTTTTCCATGCTGTTCCTAAAAGAGGAAGAAGGAAAAAATCCATGCTGGATTTGGGGAAATGCCCTCTACTCTTCCATTAGGCTTTCATTTTCTAGGCTCACGCCCTAGGCTCCTCTTTCCTTCTTTTGCAACAAGCCCCAGGAACTTACTCTGTTTCCATTTCCCACTTGCTCTGTTCTCTGGAGTTCTTATCACTCCTCCACCCCAGCCCAAAATGGCTACAGAAGAACAACATCTAGTTCCAGCTGCCTCCAAAGACAAATTCAAGCCCTGATTCTCTTAAGGATTTTCTTCCTAAGAATTCAGGACAAACAGGCAACAACAACAACAACAAAAACCCACAGAGTCAGTTCCAAAAGCTTAAAAATCTTACAAGTCTCACATAGCCGTGGTTCCTGCATGCTGAGCGGAAACAATACTAACCATAGCTAACATGTACCAGGTATTTATTATTCACCAGGCACTGGGCTGTTCCAATAGGTGTTATCCACTCTATATTCCCAACCCCCCTTGGCATGTTATTAATGGGACCGAAGCTGACAGAGATTAAGTAACTTTTCCAAGGTCAATTGGTAGTTAGCTGCAGAATTGGAATTTGAACTTGTCTGTCTGACTCTAGCTGCTGCTTTTCTTTTACATTTTGTTTTAGTTTTAAAATGCTCACCGCGATCTTTGTCCTTTCTTCCCAGCCTCCTTCCCCCTTATAAATTATTTCTGTTCATTTCTGACTTATCTTTGTAATATTTTGTTTTGAGAATATATGTACACACACACACACACACACACACACACGGGTTAAAATTGGTACTCTTTATACCATTCCCAGTCTGTCTTTTTTAAAAAATCAATTTAATCAGAAGGAAAGGATTTTCCAGAGCCAAATAAGAGGGGAATTGGAGGAAGTGAATGCTGCTTTTAGATAGTTGAAAACAGACACTCAAGAATTTTCCAACATTGCCCCAAACACCCCAGATAGTTTTTTTTTTATTTTTTTAAAAATGTTTATTTATTTTTGAGACAGAGACAGAGCATGAACAGGGGAGGGGCAGAGAGAGAGGGAGACACAGAATCTGAACCCAGATAGTTTTTTACAGTGTCTCAGCAACAAGATTAGCATTTGGATATCAGAAACAAAAGTGTGAATGAACTGGAAGTATGCCTAACATAAAATAGAAATCAGCTATAATCCAGTAAGAGCAAGGTGCCCAGTGGCTGAGTCTGTGCACGGAGCCAGAAATCAGGACGCAGACTACTGTAAGCAAGAGTAATAAAAACTGAATTTCAGTCTTCACTCAAATCCTTCAAAGAATAGCAACAGAAATCGGACGCCTAAGCCTCATCAAATTTCTCAAATCCAAATTCCCTCCAGTATTCAGTCCATGATATTTTTGCTTCCTCCGCACCACCTTTCTCCCTCTCCCCTAGCTCTTGAGTATGCAGATCACCTTACTTTCTTTTTTTTTTAATTTTTTTTAACGTTTATTTATTTTTGAGACAGACAGAGCATGAACGGGGGAGGGTCAGAGAGAGGGAGACACAGAATCTGAAACAGGCTCTGAGCTGTCAGCACAGAGCCTGACGCGGGGCTTGAACTCATGGACCGTGAGATCATGACCTGAGCTGAAGTCGGCCGCTTAACTGACTGAGCCACCCAGGCACCCCAACCACCTTACTTTCTTGTGCTAAGTTGTGCTAAGTCTTCTGAGCTTTCTTTCCACTTCTTACATCCGGCCTCTTCTACCTATTTATTCCTTCCAGAATCTAGGAAATTGAACTGGCAATGATTCTTTTTCAGTGGCAGGAGAAGGACTACTTTAAAGAATCCTTATGTGCTGATAAAGCAATTTCATGTACACCGCACAGTGACTCATCATTGGTAATAGATGCAATTTAGTGGAGAAACATATCAGATATGCCTCTGGTAAGGAGAAAGAAATTACATCAATTACGTGAATAAGGAAACTTCACAATAAAGAAGTGTTGATTAGTAAAAGGTGATTAACTACTGAAAGGAGGAAGAGAGGCCCACAAGGGGTTCAGCAGTAGCCAGTGTGATGAAAAGAAGCTTCTACCTTTAGGCTGAAAGAGCCTGGACAAAGAAGGGACTAAGGGCTTGGGAGACCTCTTCAGAGAGGATGTGGCTGCTTCAAGAACACCAGCTGGATGTGGCAAAGGCACTTAGCAGAGAGCACAGGCTAGAGCTGTCTCTGGAAGCGTCCTCTACTGTCAGAGGTTGTGGGTGGATCAAAGCTGCTTAAAAGTCACAGTAGGGAGAGCAAGCTGTTAGGGTGCAGCTGAAACTTGTCCGCATGGACTGTTTGTTGGGCAGTCATATTGACTAATAACAATGGCAGGAACTAGAACGAGTAGCAACTAGAAGGGAGGGAACTAGAACGAATAGCAACTAGAAGGGAACTCTCTTTCTGTGGCTATGCCCTTGCAGTGTCACTCCAGCACCTTCTTGAAGAAACCCAACATTCTGTCAGCTGGCAAAGGAGAAATGTTTACAGGCTCCAGCTCTGATATCACCAGGCTGTGTAAAGAAGGTTGAACTTAGAACAGAAAGACAATAAATTGATCAAAGGCATAGGCCCTGGCCAGTCACAGTGGATGCCAGTGGCAAACAACCAGTAAAGATTACTGGTTCATTTCAGGTAAGTACCCTGAGTTGTGCAAAGATGTCATATTTCTCTAGACTCTGTTTCAGCTTTCTGCCGTATCCCTAGAGATTGCATGGTAGAAAAGCCTGAGATACAGGATATCCTGTTCTCAAAAATCAGAAAGATCCAACATGAACAGGGCAGGTGATGGGGGGCAGGGTACCCAAAGGCTAATTTTTATGGAGGACATTTATAAAGTACCAATTGTGAGCTAAACATTGTACTTGAAAATTTACAAGAATTATCTAATTTAGAGCTTATAACAATCTTGGAAGGCTGGTGTTATTCCTGTCTTTTAGGTGAGAACCCTGAGCTTTTCAGAGGCTAGGTAACTTTATGGAGTCCACACAGCTAGTAAGCGGTGGAAAAGGGGTATGAGCTGAGGTCAGCATAATCGCCACCAAAGCCTGTTTGATCTATCTTTTCTTAGAGGGATGTGTTAAGTTGCTATAGTTCTGTAAGTTGTTGCTTTACATATCTTGAGGCTATCTTTTTAGGGGCATATTTGTTAATAATTGTTGATAAAGGTCTTATAACCATCATATAATGTCCTCCTTTTCTGCTTATGATGATTTTCAATTTAGATTCTATTTTATCCATTATTGAAACTGCTACCCCACCTTTCCTTTGGCTTCCTTGTTTGTGCTTCTTCATTCCTTACTTTTAAATTCTCCATGTCCTTTTACTTTAAATATGTCTCTACAGACAACATAATACTGGATGGAGGAGAGGAGAATGTTTTGTTGTTACCATTTTAAAAATTCAATCTAAGAATCTGTCACTTTTTATCTTTGATTCTAAAGTCTGTGAGGGGCGCTTGGGTGGCGCAGTCGGTTAAGCGTCCGACTTCAGTCAGGTCACGATCTCGCAGTCCGGGAGTTCGAGCCCCGCGTCAGGCTCTGGGCTGATGGCTCAGAGCCTGGAGCCTGTTTCCGATTCTGTGTCTCCCTCTCTCTCTGCCCCTCCCCCGTTCATGCTCTGTCTCTCTCTGTCCCAAAAAATAAATAAACGTTGAAGGAAAAAAAAAATAATAAAGTCTGTGTACTTTATTTTTTTATGTTTTTATTTTATTTTTGAGAGAGAGAGAAACAGAGTACCAGCAGGGGAGGGGCAGAGAGAGAGGGAGACACAGAATCTGAAGCAGGTTTCAGGCTCTGAGCTGTCAGCACACAGCCTGACGCCGGGCTTGAGACTGTAAGATCATGACCTGAGCCGAAGTCACACAATTAACCGACTGAGCCACCCAGGTGCCCCTAAAGTCTGTGCACTTTAGATCAAAGCACACACAATATATCTCCTCAGAACAAGCTGACAGGCAGCTGGGAAGATTCAGAAGCAAAGACAAAAAAACCCCAGCCATGAGACCAGTGGTAAGTGTGTGGGTGCCAAGCCCTGCAAGGCCTGTGAGGAATGGACCAGATAGGACCTCAGTTTTCAGAGAAATACAATAACAAACAGAAAAATGATGTAGAACCACAGATCTCTTCTTAGAATAGGCAGTGCAGGTTGGGAGTCTGACCACAGAGTCACAAGAAAGGTTAGGGTTATCAGAGCTGGAAACAAGCCAAATGAAGTACAGAATATGAAAAGACATGGTGTTTACAAATATGAAAATACTTATGATTCCATATCCCAAGATCACGTGGACTTTTTTTTAGCAGGTGTGCTAAATGACTTTTCCCAACAGTGCATTCTGAAAAAATTACTTCCTTCTCTCAGCGTTTGTTTTCCCATCTCTGTTGTTGTAGTGGTTGTATTTGAGGGTAAATCAAATTCCTTTAAAACAATTGAACAAATGGTTTCCAACACAATGTAAATCTGGCAATTAGTCTTTTACTGAAAGATTGAATTACTTAACCGCCTTTCTCTTCCCATTCTGTGCCTACTCCCTGCCATCAAAGCACTCATCCGCAAAAGGGAATGAAGTCATCGAACACCGTACTTCTAGATCTATTCATCACAGAAAAAGAAGCGGAAAGATTGTCCATAGGACAGTCCCAAAGGGTCACCCATTTGACTCATTTATTACTTTCCTGTGATAGTCACTCAGATTATTCAATGTCGCAGAAATTGAAAGTTTGGAGTTCTATTGACTCTCACTTTGGTTCACTAACTATGGAAAAGTTATCTTGCATCATTTGACCTGTGGATGCAATCCCTTACACCCAGGGAGCATTTTCCAGGTGTGAAACACTTCCACCTTGATCATTTCTTTTAAGGCCTCCCATTGCTCACTAAACAGGCTGAGAATGCAGGATGATGTTTTAAAGGTGAGTGACTGAACTGAGCCTCAAATCAAGTTAGTTCTCTTTTCACTTTTCATAGTTTCCTCCTCTCCTTCGACAATTTTATTCTGTGTTCTGCCTCAGCCATTGCCATGGTCATACCTGAGACCTTGTCATTACTAATAACCTACTTACAATGTTAGTTTTAAGTATCTCAACTACCACCAACTTTTATTTTTCCAGCTCATTCCCTCTTGACACTGACCTCAACATTTCTTTGATCCCACCAGGACCTGTAATCCATTAGTCCTGCCTCTTCAACGTTCCCAGCTCAGATTCTGTGGTATATCTTTGTCGTCATCCCTTTTATGTACATCTTCAGCTCCCTCGCCCCCGTGTCCTTCCTGGTAAAATCTCATTTGCCACCAACTTGGCAATTGTCCCAGGCAGCTGAATGTTGCCAAACACACACAACTGCATACACACACACACACACACACGCCCACACGTGCACACACACACATACCACAGATTCATTTTCAGTCTCTGAGGTTTTCCTTCAATAAATAGCACCCCTCTTCCCCATCCACGTTCTCAACAAGTTGAGAAATAATGCAAAATAAATGGGGAGGCCAAAAATCACCTTTATTACTAATAAAGACCAGAGTAGAGGATAGGCATTAGGTCAGTTGGTCAAGGTGCTAAGTCCCAGTACCCATCCAGCTCCAGCAGCAGCAGCAGCAGCACTGAACTAGGGCTCCATCTTAAGTTATTTCCATAATCCAGCCCCTCCTCACCATCTAATCACTACCCCCACAGCCCGGGCCACCATCAACTCTCCCCTGGTACTAAGTAGCCTCCTAAGTGTCTCCATCCATCCATCCTTACCCCCACTCCTCTTTTCTCATCAAAACAGCCAGAGTGAGGCTTTTAAATCAGTAGCTCTCTACCTTGGCTTGACATTAAAATCACCTGGGGAAGTTTTAAAAGTCTTGATGCCCAGTCCTCACCAATTAATTCAGAGTTGGGGGTGAGACTCAGGCATCATGATTTTTTAAAGCTTCCCAGGAGATCCACTGTGAAGCCAAGGTTGAAAACCTGTGCAGTCAGATCTGTCATTCCTCTGTTCTAACCACCTCCATATGACTTCCCTTTTCACCCAGAGTAAAAAGTAAAGCCCTTTAAAAGGCCTGCAGAGCTGCACATGAGCTGACTTTCCTATAAGTCTCTAACGTCATCTCCAACCCCACTGGCCTTCTCACTAATCCTCAAACATGCTAAGCGAGCTCTTCCTGGAGGTCTTTACACTTGCTGTTTTTCTCGCTGTCTGGAGAGCTTGTCCTCAAGAGAGCCACATGCCTCACTCCACTTCCTGTACATCTCTGTTCAAAGATTTCTTTATTAAGAGGCCTGTTCCAAGTACTCAATCTATAGAAACACACACACACACACTTCATCCCATCAGTCTCTGTCTCCATTACTCTGCTTAATTTCTCTTCACGGCACTGTTGACTCTTGCCCCTACTGGAATGGAAGCTCCTTCAAGGCAGAAATTCCTCCAGTTTGTTCACAGACATATTCCCAGCACCAGGAACAGGACAGGACATAGTGGGGGAACTTAATATATAAATATCTAAATATCTGTGAACGAATGAATGAATGAATGAACTTCCCTTTGCAGAATGTTGGCTCCACCACACTGTCTTCTTTAGGTGTATGAAACTAAACAGTTACCATCAGCCAAGATATATCCAACTGAGGATACCAGGCCTGACTCTTAACTTGCTAAAGAAAAATATGAGTGGATAGGAAAAATACCCTCTCTCCCTTCTCCTTTCCATTTCCCCAGCCCTACCAGCACCTTTGAAACAACATGAACTCTCAGCAAAGCATGCTGAATTAAGCGTGAGGGTCCCCGCTGGTGAGGTGCCCTGCCCAGTTCGGCTGTGATGATAAGCAGTGTGGCAGGGTGTCTGTGGATCAGCGCCATTGAAAGACACCTCCTGCAGAGCTCCATCCATGTTGGAGGACAGCCATACGATCACAGTCCAAAGCCAATAGCAAAATCAACAAAGGATGACAGGAGGATCAAAAACAAAATCCACAATGGGTCATCCAGTGCCTGTCATTACCAGAATAAGTAGGCTTTGGGTTCACAAAGGGAGGGAGGCAGAGGAGGAATGGAAAGGAGGAAATAGATTTTTGTCTAATGCATTTATTTCTAAATACATTTTTCTTACAAGTAAATATTGGAGAAATCTAAGAAAATCTTAAAACAAATAACAAATTTTCATAATCCCACTACGCAGATATAACAAGTGCTCAAATTTTATGAGTTTCCTTACAGTCTCCTTCCTATGTGCTTTTTGCCTCTCATGTAAACAACATAATGACATCCCTTTCATTGCTGATCATTTCTATAGGATACTGCTCCAACGTTTGCACCCGAACAGATGATAATTAAAAATTTTTTAATTCAAGTATAATTAACACACAGTGTTATACTAGTTTGAGGTGTACAATATAATGACTCAATAATTCTATACATTACTCAGTGCTCATCATGATAAGCGTACTCTCAATCCCCTTCATCTTTTTCACCCAGCCTCCCACCCACTTCCCATCTGGCAACCACCATTTTTATTTCTATAGTTAAGAGTCTGTTGTTTTGTTTGTCTGTTTTTCTCTTTGTTCATTTGTCTAGTTTTTTAAGGTCCACATATGCATGAAACCATATGATATTGTCTTTCTCTGACTTATTTCACTTAACATTATACCCTCTAGATCCATCCATGTGGTTGCAAATGGCAAGATTTTATTCTCTTGTTTGATGGCTGCATATTATTACATTGTATATATACTCCATTTCTTCTTTATCCAACAGATGATCTTTTTTTTCAAAATATTTTTTTAATATTTATTTTTGAGGGAGAGAGACAGAGTGCGAGTGGGAGAGGGGCAGAGAGAGATGAGACACACAATCTGAAGCAGGCTCAAGGCACAGAGCCCGACTCGGGGCTCAAACTCATGAACTGTGAGATCTTGACCTGAGCCGAAGTCAGATGCTTAACCGGCTGAGCCACCCAGCTGCCCCACAGATTTTTTTTTTTAAGTTTATTTATTTTGAGAGAGAAAGAGAGAGAGAGAGAGAGAGTGCCAGGGAAAGGCACAGAGAGAGGAAGAGAGAGAATCCTAAGCAGACTCTGCACTGTTAGTACAGAGCCGGACACAGGGCATGATCCCACGAACTGTGAGATCAGGACCTGAGCTGAAGCCAAGAGTCAGACAACCTACTGAGCCACCCAGGCATCCCTCCAACGGGTGATCATTTTTAAGGCCTTTGAGATGCATTGCCTAGTAGCTTTCTTTCTTCCTTTCTTTTTTTTAAATGTTCATTTATTTGAGAGAGAAAGAGAGAGAGTGAGGGAGGGGCAGAGAGAGGAGACACAGAATCCAAAGAAGGCTCCAGGCTCTGAGCTGTCAGCACAGAGCCTGACACTGGGTTCAAACTCATGAGCTGTGAGATCTTGACCTGAGTCGAAGTAGGACACCTAACCGGCTGAGCCATCCAGGTGGCCCCATAGATTTCCAAAGAGTTTTACTAATTTACATTCCTTCCAGCAGGGCATGAGAATACATACCTCACTTGGCTTCACCTGGCCTAACCTGGGTCTCATCTCACCAGTGCTGACCAAAATCACCTTGAAAACATTGGAATCATGACACTGTGTAAAAGATGCAATCAACGGGAAACTGCCTTCTGACTTTGCAGAGAAGCAGTGAAAAGGCAAGGGATCAAACCTGATAGGTTGAGGTGCCCTCTTGGTCTAAAAACAAAAGTGCTGCTTGCCCCCTGCCTCGGTCTTTTATAACCACGATTAACTGCCTCCCAGTTCTCTTTTTCAGATCTATGGCCAATCAAATCCTTGCCTCCAGGACTTCTCTTCTCCCATCATGTCATATTAAGCTTTTTTTTTTTTTTTTTTTTTTTTTGGTAATTTCCCTGCTTTAACTCCCTATGGGTCTCCTGAGCTCAGAGCCCATGGCCCTGCCCACAGCAGCTTTCTCAATAGCTCTCACCTGTGTCCTTCCGGGTTTGCCCACGGCTTCTCTTTCTGTCATTTGGAGATTAGGAGTATACATGCCAGTATCCCTAACCTGGATTTTTCTTCTGTCGGGTGTGTATGTACATGCATGTGTTTAAGGACTCAAAATACTTCAGAGATCATGGTGACGAGATCATGCTCTCTGCAGCAATGCCTGGCCTTGGCTGAACATTCCGCTCACTGTGCTCAGCGACTGGATACACATGTCTTCTTAACCCTCACAGCTCCCCTATGGGGTGGGCACTATTATTACACCCATTTTACAGATTAAGGAGATTTAGGGAAAGAGGTTTTAGATCACTTAACCTGTAAATAGCAGAGCTATGTCTAGAGTTCCATCTCAGACCAAAGATGGTGTTCTTAAATCTTCCCCTGGGTTTTTTGGGGCGCCTGAGTGACTCACTTGGTTGAGCATCAGATTTCTGCTGGGGTCATGATCTCGCGGTTGGAGCGCTCCAGCCCCGCAACCGGCTCTCTGCTGGCAGTGCGGAGCCCATTTGGGATCCTTTGTCCCCTTCTCTCTCTGACTTCTCCTGCTCATACGTGCTCTCTCTCTCTCTCCCAAAAATAAACATTAAAAAAAAAAAAAAAAAAGCATGACCTTAAAAATCATCCCCTGGGTTTTCAACCTATCCATGCCAAGCATTCACAACGTTTTCACTCAGCTATTTCTTTCATAACGTAATAACAACAATAATAACAATATCTTGAAATCACATCTTCTATATGTGTAGGAAGTCTCTTTCCCTTCCAAAGATTTCTCAGGATCTTGGGGAATGGGGAACACTGTCACCCTCAGTACCGACAGCAGCTCCAGGCTGCTTGGTCGATTGTTCCTGCCGTCTCGTTGCTTTTCTCCAGGCAGCCGTTCGCCTTAAACACTGCTTCCTTCCCCTCTGCCCTCTCCCTTCATGACTCCACTCCATTCAACATCCAGAGTTGAATACAGATCGCTTTGCTGAAGAATTGGGAGGAACAGATTACTGAACAGAACCGGAGGGATTAAAATTGGCTCTCAGACTTGATTGCTGAAGAGCCTGGTGATGAGACGGCATAGTAGAGTGTGTCCAAGAGTAGAGGCTCTGGAGCCCAAGTCCTGGCTCTACCACGAAAGAGCGAGTTCCCAGTGATGGAGCCGTCCTCGTTGTTTACAGTGGATTCAGTTCTGATTGGTTAGAATTCATTCTGGCGTCTGTTCTGATTGGCCAGTTTCTACTGCTGTCTATTCTGAGTATTTGCTATCAACATCAGGTTGGTCATTAAACGTTTTTAATATCACTCTTTTACTCGGTGTATAAAATTGAGCCCACTACTTAAGCATTTTTGTGCCTCAGTTCCCTCATCTTTTTGCCAGAGGCCACAAAGCCCTTGGGAGATGGCTAGAAGGAAGCTTAGAAAATAAGAGAGCTCTGCACATTGGTGCCGACATAGACCATCATCCATACAATTTAAGGCCTATGAGTAGGACTGGGCCCTGGATGGCACCATAAAAAAAATCCTATGCCGGCACGACTGTTTGCTGACCATTACAAACAGTGCAAAACACTTTTGTGGTTATTACTAAAAAACTCCTTACAGTCTCCTCTTGCATAAAAACAGTTCACTGTCATCTGCCCCAGGTGAGCAAGTTTCAGATAAATGAGCTTCAGAGGGCTCTCTGGAATAAGATAAGGGGAGATTTCCCGGGAAACTGACAGAATTATGAAAAACTGCTGCTTTGAGGCTAAGCTTGCATCAGAAGAAGAATTCACAATAGATTTAACTACTATAAAAATGTAAATTATTTTGTTTAAAAATATAAAAAGACTAACCACAAACTAAAAATATATGTTACAGCACATGGCAAAGAGTTTAATCCCTTTAATACATAACTCGTGCCCGTAACAGTTAAAGGAGAGATAGTACAGCAATATGGAGAAAACATTGTCTGTTGGACCTTAATTTTTAAAATGGCCAAAGAAAATAAAAATAAAAATGGCCAAAGAACGTGAGTAGATAAAACATAGAGAAGTAAACATAAATGACTAAAAACCTTTTGGAAAAAATATTCTCCAACTTTCATAACTAAGTAAATTTTAATTAAAAAATACTTCACCTGTCAATAATTTATTCATATCATTGTATATTTGAAAGTTGTAAGAGAATAGATCTTCAAAGTTCTCATCACAAGGAAAAAAAACTGTAACTGTGTGAGGTGATGGATGTTAACTAGATTTATGATGGTGAACATTTTGCATTGTATACAAATATCAAATCATTATGTTATATACCTGAAACTAATATAATGTTATATGTCAATTATATCTCAATTAAAAATTATTTATTCATTCATTCAATGATAAACATGAGCATGAACAACCAGGAAAATGGAATTCCTGGTTATTAATGGGAGAAGATATAAATGTGAGTAGAGGGGGTGGGTGTGATAGCAAAATCTCCATTTGGTATTTAGACATGTTAAGCTTGAAATACATATCAGACATCCAAATAGAGTGGTGGTGTAGGTAGTTGGATCTACGAGTCTGAAGTTCAGAGGAAAGATCAAGGTGCACATAAACATTGTTGGAGTTAATAATTTTTAAAGTCTTGAGACTCTGTGAGGTCACCAAGAAAGTAAGTAGATAGAAAACAGTAAATTATTGTCAGTGGAATTCAAATACACTGCTGACAGGCATCCAAAGCACCTTGGCAATATGTATCCAGGATCTTAAAAATAGTTTGGGCTGGGGTTCATCCTTCCTTTGACCACCTAGCATCTGAACCCTCTTCCTTATAAAATGGAAGCTGGTGCCCATCAAAGAAGTAAAATTTGCCAAATACTTCCTTTCCTGGTCTCCCTCGTAGCACATGATGGAGGCTTCACCTATTAGATATACTGGCACAGACCTGGAACCAGTGTCACGAATGTATAAAAGTGGAGACTTTATGGAACTGCTGTCAAACTGTCAAACATGGCAGCAACAGAAGTTAGTTCCAGGGCCTGTGTCCACTGTCCAAGCTCTGTGGCATCTGTGCTACAAACTGCAGAATCTGTGCCCTGCAGGAATGGCCATGTTGAACTTCTATTATCAGCACTATAGTATAATCTGAGGCATTGTTCCCATCTGGGAACTCTGAGCCTGCTTCTCTTGTCCCAGAGATTCTGTGTGCTTGACACACTGGTCTTTCAAGAAAGTAAAATTAGTTAAGGGGGTTGGTGGGGGGCAAAATGCGTGAAAGGTATCAAGAGATACAAACTTCCAGTTATAAAATAATTAAGTCATGGGGATGTATTGTATAGCATGGGGAATATAGTCAATAATATTGTATTAATTTTGTATGGTGACAGATGGTAGCTAGACTTATTGTGGTGATCAATTCGCAACGTGTACAAACGTCAAGTCATTATTCTGTATACATGAAACTAATAGAATATTGTAGGTCCATTATGCAACAATTAAAAAAGTAAAATTATTTTGTTAATTAATTCTGCATAAATGAATCTGAGTTGGAGTTTTGGGCTACAACTAAGAACTCTGATACAAGTCATTTTTTAAAAATCAGATCTTTTTTGTGGTGATTCTACCCTAAGAATCATAATAAAACTGTAGAAAATTCCAACTGAGATTTCTTCTTCTGTTGCACTTATTACCTTCTAACATACCAAGTATTTGACTTTTCCCACAAAAATGTAAGCTGCACAAAGTTAGGGGTTATCTGTTTTGTCCACTGCTATATCCATGTGTAGGAGGCAGATTGTAAGATGTCCCCCAATTACCCCACACTCTGGTATTCTGCCCTTGGTAATCCCATTTCTTGAGTGTGGGCTGGATTTATTGACTTGCTTCTAACAAATAGAATACAGCAGAAGTGTCATTTTGACATGAAGTTATTAAAAGGTTTGTGACTTTTGTCTTGGGTATTTCTCTTTCTCTCTCTTGGACCACTTGCTCTGAGAGAAGTCAACTGCCATGTTGTGAGGCAGCCTGATGAAGACATCCAAGTAGCAAGAAAGTGAAGGAGGCCTCCAGCCAAGAGCCAGCAAGGAATTGAGGTTCTCAGTCCAACAACTATGAGGAATAGAGGCCCATGTGAGTGAGCTTAAAAACAGATATTTTCCTAATTGAGTCTTCGATGAAACTGTAGCCTATTGTGGGTACAACCTCGTGAGACACCTTAAATCAGAGGCACCTAAGTATGCCATGCCTGGATTTCTAACTCACAGAAATTGTGAGATAATAAGTGCTTGTTGATTTAAGCTGCTATGTTTTGGAGTAATTTCTTACTCAACAATAGATAATAATAATAATAATCCCAGCACTTTAAATAGTGCCGTGTAAATACTGGTTGAATGAATAAGTGAATAGCAAATACACATAGAGAGGAAAAAAGAAAGAAAACACCCAAAATCATTGATAGTGATTGTCTCTGGATAAATCTGTAGGCTCAACAGTGATTATTTCTATTTTTTATTTTTTAGGGTGATTATTTTTAAATACTTATCACTCCCATACTTTGTCCCAGCCTTTTTTTTTTTTTTTTTTTTTTTTTAGAGAAAGAGAGAGAGTGGGGAGGAGCAGAGGGAGAGAGAGAGACAGAGACAGAGAGAGAATCTTAAGGAAGCTCCATGCTCAGCTCAGAGCCCAACATGGGCTGCAAGATCATGACCTGAGCCAAAATCAAGAGGTGGACACTCAATTGACTGAGGCACCCAGGCACCCCAGTCCCACCTTTTTATTATGAAATATAAACACAAAGATGTAAAGTTGCATAAACAAACAGCCTGATGGAATGTTACAAAATCAGCACCTATGTAACCAGGTGAAAGACTAGAATCCTGCCTACACCCCATAATCATGAATTCTTTTTAAAAACATTATTTTCTGCATAGAACCCTCCTATCCATGTATTGTTTATATCTTTCTTTTTTTCCATTTTTTATTGTGGTAAACTACACATAACATACAATTTATCATTTTAACCATTTTTAAGTGTACATTTCAGTAGCATTAAGTACATTCACATTACTGTACAACCATCACCATCATTCATCTCTAGAACATTTTTCATCTTTCCAGACTGAAACTCTGAACCCATTAAACACTCCATCCCTCTCCCTTCCAGCCCCTGGCAACTGCCATTCTACTTTCTGCTCTATGAATTTGAGTACTCTACGTAGCTCATATAAGTTAAATCATATAGTATTTGTCCTTTTTATGCATTACTTCTTAAATTAAAAAAGACTGTACATTTATAAGATTAAACTCGTGAGAACCAGTTCAACTTGGTTGAAACCCCATGATTCATCATAAACAGTTCAAACATGGCTTAAACAGCTTACTGAATGTCACAGCATGACAAGACTTAGCAGTTTCTGGGCAAAGACATATTTTTGCTATGTTTCTACTATTTCCAAGTTTCCTCAAACCACTTTGGGTGGGAGTGAAGCAGAAGCTAAAGAACAGGGGGATGTTTGGGAATGCCAAAGCGTCATCACAGTATGCCTGCCACCTCACCCCAAATGACCCTTGGCCTGGAAATGTTCACAGCAAAACAACAACTACAATAGGACTCTTAATAATTAATTATACCAGCTGCCACCTATTAAATACTTACTGTGGGTTAGGCCCCATTTTATTTACTTTATATGCATTAACACATTCCATCCTCACAGCAGCTCTATAAAACAGATATCACCATTATCCTCATTTTGCAGATGAGGAAATTGAGGCCTAGGGGAAGTTGAGCAACTTGCTCAAGAGGAAGTCAAAGTAGTTTCAACACCGGCAGTCTGGACCATCGCCTTTGCTCTTCATGAGTGGTTCTCAAATGTGAATGCACATCAGACTCCTAGGCTCTTAAAACCCTGATTGCTGGGCCCATCCCTGAGTTTCTGATTCAGCAGTTCTAGGATGGAACGCAGAATTTGCATGTTGAATATATTCCTGAGTATGCTATGCTGCTGGCCCGAGGACCACACATTGAAAACCACGGTTTCTAACAGGGAGGTGAAGGTGACCTACCATGTCTCGAATCAGGCGCTTGACAAGAACAGCAGTACGGGAAGAGGTTGTTCCCATTTTAGAGCAAGCATGTGAGAGTCAACAAGATTGAAGACCTGCTCACATTCATGAACGTAGAAACGCTGCAGCCCTGCGTTCAAGACCAGCTTTCCGAAAGCCAAAGCTCCTGTCTTACTTCCCACTGTCTTACTGACAGAAGCAGATTTGGTGCTTTGACAGGGTAATGATTGGGCACCTCTTCAAAGCAGTGTTCAGTAAATATTTTTTGTTGATTTGAGGGGAGGCAAGAGATATAGCTTTTCTTTTAATAGAATTATACATATGACACATAATAGCTTTTGTGTTAAAAAATAGAATTAATTCCCTGTGCTGAACATCTCCTAACATTTTAACCTCTGTGGCAGTGTCCTTCATTTTATATTATTTCTGTCACTCATAACTATTATTTGGTCATTTATAGTCATTAAGGATGATTTAATGGATGTAGTTTTTTTCTAATATATTTTTTTAATGTTTATTTATTTTTGAGAGAGAGAGAGACAGACAGACAGACCATGAGTAGAGTAAGGGCAGAGAGAGGAAGACACAGAATCCAAAGCAGGCTCCAGGCTCTGAGCTGTCAGCACAGAGCCTGATGTAGGGCTCAAATTCATGAACTGTGAGATCATGACCTGAGCTGAAGTAAGACACTTAACCGACTGAGCCACCCAGGCGCCCCTTAATGGATGTAGTTTTAAAGTCTTGTTCAACATTTTTTTTTTAATTTTTTCAACGTTTTTATTTATTTTTGGGACAGAGAGAGACAGAGCATGAACGGGGGAGGGGCAGAGAGAGAGGGAGACACAGAATCGGAAACAGGCTCCAGGCTCCGAGCCATCCGCCCAGAGCCTGACGCGGGGCCCGAACTCACGGACCGCGAGATCGTGACCTGGCTGAAGTCGGACGCTTAACCGACTGCCCCACCCAGGCGCCCCAAAGTGTTGTTCAACATTTAAGTTTGCTTCTTTCTTCTTTTCTAATTTTCATATTGGGATAATATTTCTTTTATTTCTAAAGCTCTTTTTCAATTTATCAAACCAGACAAATTCTCAGTAAAACTAGTGAAGGGTTTAAGTTTCAGAATGTCAGTTGGCTAGGAACCAACTTTATATTATTATCAGCTGATTGTTCTCGAGTTGGTGGGGTCTGTAGTTGGGCTATTTGCAACATACATGGGCCCAGAGACGAGATTTTGCTTCTCATTCAAGGTCGCCATCTACTTTGAAAAGATAGGGACAAATTTATATTTGCACTATTATGTAAAGAGTGGCATATAGATATCTGGACTAATTGGTGCCTTATTTTCTATTCTTCCCAATGTTGTTGTGGGTCCACACTATTGGCTACCCAACCAAAATCTTCCTGCAAAAGAGCCCTTTTGTTGTTCAGGTAGTAGGAGTGGAACAAAGTCATGAGAAAAAGTGGGCTTCTTCCACAGCCCCCGAGAATAAATCTGATTGTTTTAAAACCAGTCATGCAAAGGTGTGGCCTAACCTTTGTCAATGATTGGTCTAGGGGTGTGCATGTGACCAAGTTCTAGCCAATGAGATATAGAAGGAACACTGCTGGGGCTTCTGGGAAAATTTTTGCTCCCCGGGAAAAGTTGGGGAAGCTCTTCCACTTCTTATTCTTTCTCATTGCAAGTCTTTTTTTATAGCACTTGTTCCATGCACGGAACGCCTTTAGAATAGCGTAAGTTACTATGGCTTCTCCTCCTTTTGGCTAAGATCAAGTGTAGAATAGTATAAGTTACTAAATTTCTTAGAAAGAGTTGAATCAAATGGTAGAGCTGCTCTCCGTAAAGAGACAGAACGCCTGGAGTTCAGTAGCCTTGACCCAACAGAAGTTGCCCAAGACGGGGCAGGAGTTGGAATGCTGAGTCCACTCTCAGGGACAAAAAAACACCTGGATGTCAGCCAGTTTTCTGCCTGCTAGCCGGTCTCTGGACCTTGGCCCAGTAATCTGATGTGAGAATCTCAATTACTGTATGTTTTACAGCTAAATTACATACGAAGGCTCAGACAGTCTTATGGCTTAAATAACTTCCCACAAAACCAGCCCCTAAGAATTCAACGTAGCTGGTGCAGAACAAGACAAATCTGTATCTATAGGTTGATTTTCTGGATTTTCAGGGACACCTGTGGGCTACATCTAGATCCTTGCAACTACTACTTTCACCACTAATTAATTGAATTAATTAAGAAAACAAGGACTATAACATCAGTTTTGGCCTGGAATTGATTTCAACCCAGCCCAAGACTGTCAAGGGTAGGGAAGAGACCCGCTTCAAATTTCCAAGATCTTGAAACAAGGCAGTTCGCTTGGCTTTGGGTATATATTTTATCCATCTAAGGTGGGACCTCCAAGTGCAGTTACTAGTCTGTAAATGACTGAAGTCAACAGGCTCCAACCACAGTCTTCATGACAGGGACTGGCAATGCAAGCCTTTCCTTCACTTATAGCCAGAAAGGGGATCTTGCAGCCAGACTTTGTCAAAATGCTGTTCCCCTCAAACTCAAAAAAGAATCAGACTTTCACTGTCCCTGTAAAAATACTGAACTGTTTGCCAGTTCACGATTCTGCATTAGGTTTCTTGTCTCTTCTTGCCTAGTGTTTCTCAACCTCGTTTTTCTTTTTTAAACTCAGACCCCCTTCAAAGCTTTCTCACGCTGAAATCTTTATACCCCTGCCAGGCCAGATTTAGTCAGTTTTGCTTCCTAGAGTCTGATTAATGAAAACAATAGCCTTGTGGAATAAATGTTTTTGAACTAAAGACTCTTCTTCATTCTCCTGGGTGTCCTGGAGTTCTCTTCCCCAATTTGAGAATGTGTGTCCTAATCTTACACATTGTGTCCTGATCCTTGCACTTTAAACTTGTGGTGAGTCATTTATTTCTAAATGTGATTAAGGTACATACTGCATCAAGTAGAAATTGTATTATAATTAAGTTTCTGTGACCCAGATAAGGAAACATGTACAAAAGAAAGAGCTCTTCTATTATATCTCTCACAATCCCTATCCTCTTTCTTACTTTTCTCATATTTACTTATTTTTATTACTTCCTCACCAATTGGCATAAATTATTGTCTACAAATCATGTACACTTCGCTTTTACTTCACTGCCCCTTAGATTACTAAAACATTATTGCTTGTTCATGAATTTTTCTTTCACTATGAAGACTCTATGACTAGAATTAAATTGAAAAATCACTTTACACACGTCTCCTACATGTCTCTTTTGGGGTGACTCATGTCCCCCCAAAAGATATGTTGAAATCCTAACCCTCAAACCTGTGAATGTGACCTTATTTGGAAACAAGGTCTTTGCAGATATAATTAAGTTAAAATGAGATCATACTGTAGTGTGGTGGGCCCTAAATTCAAAGACTGGTGTTCTTATGAGAAGTGAGAAATTTGGATAGTGACAGAGATGCACGGAGAGAATGCAAATGGAGCCAGAGATTGGAGTGGGACAATTTCAAGCCAAGGAATGCCAATGACCATGGGAACCACCAGAACCTGGAAGAGATAAGGAAGCAATCTCCCTTAGAAAGTTCAGAGGAGGGGTGCCTGGGTGGCTCAGTCAGTTAAGCATCTGACTCGGCTCATGTCATGATCTCACAGTTCATGGGTTTGAGCCCTGCATCTGGCTCTGTGCTGACAGCTCAGAGCCTGGAGCCTGCTTCAGATTCTGTCTCCCTCTCTGTCTCTGCTCCTCCCCCACTTGTGCTCTGTCTCTCAAAAATAAGTAAAGGTTAAAAAAATTTTTTTTTTTTTTTTTTAAAAAGAAACTTCAGAGAGCATGACCTTATAGACACCTTGACTCTGGGCTTGTAGCCTCTGAAATGTAAGACAATAAATTCCGATTGTTTTAAGCCACCCAGTTTGTAGGATCTTTACTTATTTTTATTTTATTTTATTTTATTTATTTTTATTACTTCCTCGCCAATTGGCATAAATTATTGTCTACAAATCATGTACACTTTGCTTTTACTACACTTCCCTTAGATCACTGAAACATTATTGCTTGTTTCATGAATTTTTCTTTCACTATGAAGACATGAATACAATGCTCAACTTGACAATGAGACATGAAGATAAATGAGATGAATCTTGTCATCAGGGCCCTCACAATCCAAGAGAGGACACAGCTGTGGACATTTTTCTTTTTGGACATTTTTAAATTACAACTTTTTGGTGTGTTTTAAATGAATATATAAATCTGTACACGTTATAGAGACAACACAATGAAAGCAGTAATTAGCAAACTGAAAGTACAGAAGAAGCTTTGCAAGAAAATATGAATTTTTTAATTCTTAAAAATTTTTTTCTTTAGGGGCGCCTGGGTGGCTCAGTCGGTTAAGCCTCTGATTTCAGCTCAAGTCATGATCTCACAGTTCAAGAGTTCGAGCCCTGCGTCGGCCTCTGTGCTGACATATTGGAGCCTGGAGCCTAATTCAGATTCTGTGTCTCCCTCCCTGCCCCTCCCCTGCTTGCGCTCTGTCTCTCTCTCAAAAATAAATAAACATTTAAAAAAAAATTTTTTAATTGTTTTCTTTATATATAAAAGCACTGTACTTTTTAAAAATTTTTTTTAAATTTATCAATTTTTTAAAATTTACAACCAAGTTAGTTAGCATATAGTGCAATAATGATTTCCGGAGTAGAATCCAGTGATTCATCCCCTACATATAATACCCAGTGCTCCTCCCAACAAGTATCTTCCTTAATGCCCCTTGGCCATTTAGCCCATCCCCTCACCCAAAACCACTCCAGCAATCCTCAGTTTGTTCTCCGTATTTAAGAGTCTCTTAGGGTTTGTCCCCTTCTTTGTTTTTATATTATTTTTGTTCCCTTCCCTTATGTTTTGTATCTTAAATGCCACATATGAGTGAAGTCATATGATACTTGTCTTTCTGACTAAATTCGCTTAGCATAATACACTCTAGTTCCATGCACATTGGTGTAAATGGCAAGATTTCATTCTTTTTGATCACCAAGTAATATTCCACTGTGTATATATATCACATCTTCTTTATTCATCAGTCGATGGACACTTCGGTTCTTTCCATACTTTGGCTATTGTTGATAGTGCTGCTATAAACATGGGGGTGCATGTGCCCCTATGAATCAGCACTCCTGTATCCTTTAAATACCTAGTAGTACAATTGCTGGGTCGTAGGGTAGTTCTACTTTTAATTTTTTGAGGAACCTCCGTACTGTTTTCCATAGTGACTGCACCAGTTTGCATTCCCACCAGCAGTGCAAAAGGGTTCCTCTCCCTCCGAATCCTCGCCAACATCTGTTGTTGCCTGAGTTGTTAATGTTAGCTACCTGACAGGTGAAAAGCACTGGCCTTTTTACGTAAATCCATTCTCCCTTTTTTGTTTAGCTGCATTCCCTCTCTCCTCTCCTTTAAATGCGTATCAACCAGCACACTTTACTCCAGTTAATCTTGTTAATTCTCTTATTTATTTTTCCATATTTTTCTCCAAGCTTAGGTAATTAATCATATTCATATACATGTATATGTTGTCATTACTCATTTTACAAAAATGTGATCATATCATAGATATTTTCTGTATTTTTCTTTCTTTGGCAAAACCTTGTAGAAAATTCTACATTTCCATTGATATTGCCCTAAATTATTCCTTTTTTTGACCGCATAATATTCCATCCTGTAAGTGTACCGTATTTTAACCGTTTCCCTTTTGATGGGTATTACAAGCATTGTTGCAATAGATGTCTTTGGACATAATTTTCTTGCCTGCTGCTGCTTCTGTTTCTATGGACTAGATTCCCAGGAGTGGGATTTTTTGGGGCAATAGACTTTCTTTTAATATTTTATTTTTAAGTGCTCATGTGCTTTTATTTTTTAAAGTTTATTTTTGAGAGAGAGAGAGCGAGAGCAGGAGAGGGGCAGAGAGAGAGAGGAAGAGAGAGGATCCCAAGCAGTCTCTGAACTGAGTGCAGAGCCCAGCATGGGGCTCAAACTCATAAAACATGAGATATGAACCTGAACCAAAAACAAGAGCCAGCACTTAACCGACTGAGCCACCCAGGTGCATTTAATATTTCAATATTTTACTTTTAATATTTTAAAAATGTTTTCAGTGTGCTTTTCAAAAATACTACAACATTTCACATTTTCACTTGTGTATGAGAATAGACCTTCCTTCCCCCACCCATTCTCACCAGCCATAGATGTCAAGATCTTTTAATATTGACCAATAAGCTGGGTAAAAAAAAAAAATGAGATAGCATTAATTTGCATCTTCTGATCTATTTGTGTATTTTTGCAACTTTTAATATGTTTTTAGCCATATCAATTTGTTTTTCTATGAGTCATCTTTCCATATTGTTTGTTCTCTGTTTTCTGTTGGATTTAGTCTTTTGATCAGTTTGTAAGAATGTTTTGAATATTAGCAGTATTACTGGTATATTTATCATTTATCTTTTGACTTTTTCATTGACTATGTTCATTATATCTTTTGTCATAAATTTTTTAGTCTTTATGTAATCAAATATGTTTATCTTTTGGTTTATAGCTTCTGATTTCTAATTTATGTTCAGAAGATCCCCATAAATAATTTATGGGGCTATAATGTACAGTATGGTGACTATAGTTAATAATACTGTATTGCATTTTTCAAAGTTGCTAAAAGAGATCTTAAAAGTTCTCACCGCAAGAAAAAAAAAATTTGTAACTGTGTGAGGTGATGGATGTTAACTAGACTTATTGTGGTGATCATTTCACAGTATATAAATATCAAATCACAATGTTGTACACCTGAAACCAATAAAATGCTATATGTCAGTTATATCTAAATTTTATTTATTTTTTTTAATTTTTTTTTAACATTTATTTATTTTTGAGACAGAGAGAGAGCATGAACAGGGGAGGGTCAGAGAAAGAGGGAGACACAGAATCTGAAACAGGCTCCAGGCTCTGAGCTGTCAGCACAGAGCCCGACGCGGGGCTCAAACCCACAGACGCGAGATCATGACCTGAGCTGAAGTCGGACACTCAACCGACTGAGCCACCCAGGCGCCCCATGCCTAAACTTTAAAAAGTCTCCTTTTCTGCTTACAGGTAGTTTCCTAAATTTTTGTCTCTTTTTTTCCCCCAGTTTTACTGAGGTATGATTGACAAATGAAAATTATACATATTTAGATAGTACAACATGATTTTTTCATGTGTAACAAGTGATGATTTAATATATGTACACATTGCGCAATGATTACCACAATCAAGTTAATTAACACATCCATCACCTCACATAGTTACCATTTGTGTGTGTGTGTCGTAGTGAGAACACTTAAGATGAAGATTTTAATCCTTCATTCTGTTAATTATGGTATATCATGTTTATTGATTTGTATCCCAGGGATAAATCCCACCTGATCATGGTGTATGATCTTTATAATGTGCTGTTGAATATAGTTTGCTAGTATTTTGTTGAGGATTATTGCATCTATGTTCTTCAGGGATATTGCTCGGTAATTTTCTTTTCTTGTAGTGTCCTTATCTGGTTTGGTATGAAGGTAATGCTGGCCTTGTAAAATGAGTTTGGAAGTGTCCTCTCCTCTTCAGTTTTTGGAAGAGTTTAACAAGGATTGGTATTAATCCTTTAATTTTTTTTTTTTTTTAGTTTATTTATTTTTGAGAGAGAAAGTACATGCATGCACGGGGCAGAGAGAGATGGAGACAGAGAATCCCAAGCAGGCTCCCCACTGTCAGTGCAGAGCCTGACATAGGGCTTTGAGCTTACAAACCGTGAGATCATGACCTGAGCCAAAATCAAGAGAGTTGGATGCTTAACTGACTGAGCCACCCAGGTGCCCCTATTAATTCTTTAAATGTTTGGTAAAATTTACCAGTGCAGTCATCTGGTCCTAGGCTTTTCTTTGTGGGAAGCTTTTGATTTACTGATCATATCCCCTTATTTGTTATTGATCATTTCAGATTATCTATTTCTTCAAGATTGGTCTTGGAAGGTTATATGTTTCAAAGATTTTATTCATTTCTCCTAGGTTATCCAATTTGTTGGTGTCTCATTGTTCATGGTAGTCTCTTATAATCCTTTGCATTTCTGTGGTATCAGCTGTGATGTCTCTTTCATTTATAATTTTATTTATTTGAGTCCTCTCTTTTTTTCTTGGTTAATCTAGCTAAAAGTCTGTCAGTTTGTTTATATTTTCCAAAAACATTCTTAGTTTCAGTGATCTTTTCTATTGTCTTTCTAGTCTCTATTTCATTTATTTCTGCTCTAATCTTTGTTGTTTCCTTCCTTCTGCTAACTTTGGACTTAGTTTATTCTTTTTTTTCTAGTTCCTTGAAATGTAAAGTTATTTACGGTCTTTCTTTTTTCTTAATGTAGGCACTTATTGCAATAAACTGCTTTTACTGCATCCCATAAGATTTGATATGTTGTGTTTCCATTTTTTGTTTGTCTCAAAGTATACTTCTGTTTCCTTTTTGATTTATTCTTTGACCTACTTGGTTTTCAGGAATTATTGTTTAATTTCCACATATTTTTAAATTTTCCAATTTTCCTCCTATTATTTATTTCTAGTTTTGTATCATTGTGGTCATAGAAGATACTTGATATGATTTCAGTCTTCTTAAATGTGTTAAGACTTGTTTCATGGCCCAACATATGCACTATACTTGAGACTGTTCCCTGTGTACTTTAGAAGAATTTGTTTTGTATTGCTGTTAGATGAAATGTTCTGTATATGTCTGTTAGGTTCATTTGATCTAGAGTGTTATTCATGTCCACTGTTTCCTTATTGATTTTCTTTCTGCAAAATCTATTCATCAGTGGGGGTATTGAAATCCCCTACTATTATTGTATTGTTGTCTAGTTTTCCCTTCAGTTCTGTTAATATCTACCTTATATATTTAGATACTCCAGTATGGGTTGCACATATGTTTACAGCTGTTATTCCTCTTGATGAATTGACCACTTCATCATTATATAGGGATCTTCTCTATTTCTTGTGACTGATATTGACTTGATAATCTATTTTGTCTGATATAAATATAATCATTCCTGCTTTCTTTAGGTTACCATTTGTGAAATATCTTTTCCCATCACTGCGTTTCAGTCAATGTGTGTCTTAAAAGTTAAGGTGAGTCTCTTATAGGCAGCATATTGCTGGATTCTGTTTTAAAAATTTTTCCAGTCTCTCTGTGTCTTTAATTAGGTAATTTATTCCATTTACATATAAAGTAATTATTGATAGGTAAGGACTTGCTATTGCTATTTTGTTCATTGTTTTCTAATTCCTTTATTCCTTTCCTCCTCTCTTGCTGTCTCCCTTTTTGATTTGTTGATTTTTTTTTTTTTTTGTACTGGTATTCCTTGATTTCTTTCTCTTTACCTTTTGTGTATCTAATAGAGATTTCTTCTTTATGGTTATTATGAGGTTTACCTGAAACATCTTTGTTATAATAGTCTATTTTAAGATGATAACAACTTAACTTCAATCACATACAAAATCTCTACACTTTTACTTCTCCTCTACACCCACATTTTATGTTATTGTGTCACACTTTACGTCTTTTTTTATATTGTGTATCCATTAACAAATTATTGTAGTTATTTCAAATACTTTTGTCTTTTAACTTTTACACTAGAGTTAAAAATGCTTTGCACACCATCAATACAGTATTTGAGTATTCTGAATTTGACTATATATACCTTTACCAATAAATTGTATACTTTCATATGTTTTTATACTGCTACTTAGCCTCCTTTCAACTTGAAAAATCCATCTAGCATTTCTTGTAAAGCAGGTCTAGAGTGATGGACTCCTTCAGCTTTTATTTGTCTCTCCTTCAGTTCTGGAAGACAGCTTTTTCAGACATGGTATTCTTGGTTGGTAGGTTGTTGTTTTTTTTTTCTTTCAGCACTTTGAATATAACTTCCCATTGCCTTCTGTCCTGCAAGATTTATATGGAGAAATCTGTAGTAGCCCATAGGTGGTCCCCTCTATGTCACAAGTCTCTTTTACTGCTTTCAAAATTCTCTTTCTCTTTCATTTTTGACACCTTGATTATAATGTGTCTTGAGGTAATGTTCCTTGGGTTGATCTTACTTGGGATATTTGAGTTTCATGTATCTGGATGTCCATATACCTCCCAAGATTTGGGACATTTTCAACCATTATTTTTTTAAAAAGATTTTCTGCCCCCTTCTTTCTCTCTTCTTCTGGTATTCCCATAATGCACATATTCATTATTTTGATGGTACGCCATAAGTTCTGCATGCTTTATTTACTTTTTTACATTGTTTTTTCTTTTTTGTTCTCTTTCAAATGGCTTATCTTCAAGTTTGCTTGATTCTTTTTTCATCATGATCCAGTCTGTGTTGAGCTGTCTTGAATTTTTCAATTCTGTCATTATAGTCTTCAGCTCTATGATTTTGATAGTTTTTTTGTTTTATATTTTTGTGTGTGCATGTTTTCTATGGCTTCTATTTCTCTATTAAATGTCTCATTTTTTTCATGCATTGTTTCTGATTTTGTTTAGTTTTCTATCTGTATTCTCTTACATTTCATTGAGCTTCTTTAAGATAATTATTTTAAATTATTTGTCAGGAAATTTATACATCTCCATTTCTTTGGGGGTCAGTTACTGGTGCTTTATTAGTTTCCTTTGGTGGTGTCTGATTTTTATGGTCCATGCACCCTTACATTGGTATCTGTACGTTTGAAGAAGCAAATACCTCTTCCAGGCCTGACAGACTGGCTTTGGCAAGTAAAGCACTCTGTCTCAGGTCCCTGGACTGATGATATTGCCTCCTGGATTGCAGTTGAGTGGAGTTGGAGCTGGGTCATGTGGTTCCTGCTGGATCTGCCATGGGGTTCACAGTTGGCAGCCCAGTTACCAGGAGTTTGGGCAGGTGTGGATTGCCTGGTCTCTTGGGCAGGTGTAAATTCTGTCTGGTTCCTGGGTTGACAAGATTGCCTCTAGAACCTTGGTCAATAAGCTGTCACTGGGACAAGGATCTTCTTCAGGACCCTTAGATGATAGGCCTGTTACTAGCATGTGGATAAATGTGGCTCCTTCTGCGTCATTAGAAGAGCTCCCAACTGGACACTGAAGAGAAGGGATTCCTGGGAAGACAGAGTTGGTTCCAGACCACAGATGAGAGGAACTGGAGCCAAGTCGCAGAGCTGCTTTAGAATCCAAAGTTGGGCCAAGATTGTTGGGCCTGCCTTTGGAAACATGAGAAGCATATCTCCTACTGGGTTCCTGACCTGGATTGCAATTGACCCTGCTCCTGGATTGCAATTGAAAGGAGATAGAACTCAGTCATAAACCTGCTTTAAGGTACTGGTGAGACTGAGGTCAGTGGGCCTACCTCTGGAAGCATGGTTGGGTATGTCTCCTTGTGAGTCCTTGGGTGGACAGAAATATTCCTGGCCCATGGCTGAGAGGAGTTGAAGTCCAGTTGCAGGGCCATTTCAGGATATAAAGTCAAACTAAGGTTGGCAGTTTACCTCTAGGGATATAGATGGGCATGTCTCCTTCTGGGTCCCTTGGCAGATGGTGCTGGTGTAGGTCCAAAGCCAAATGGGCTGTAGCCAAGTCACGGGAACTGTTTCCAGGTCTGTACCACAACTGGTGAGTCTGCTACCTGGACGTGTGCCCACCTTCTCAAAATGACTTTCCTCAGTCTTGGGCTCCTTTGGGGTTTCACAATCTTCTCTCTGGATCTCACAGTACTCCCACAAAGACACTTTTATCTGTGAATGGCTGCCAAATTGTCATTGCTGAGTGGGGGATATGAGGGGACCTCTTAGTCCACCATCTTGTTGAAGTCCTCCTAGATTTTCTTACAGATTTGCTCTTGTTTGATTTTGTTTAATCCATGTTAAATTAGTACTTGTATCTTACTTAAGACAGAAGTGCAATTTTTTTTAACATAGTTTTTCCCCACTGTTTTGAACTACATTCCCTGACATATATTAAATTCTCACACATGCTGAGGTCAATTTCTGGATTCCCAATTCATTTCCACTGGTTTTATTTGCTTTTGTCTATTTCTAACCTAATCCTAATTTGATTATTTATCATGACCTCCAATATCCCCTTAGGCAAGTACATTTCTTTCACCCTCTTTGCATATTTTTCTTGGCTGTCAATATTTAGTATATACTTTAAGATCAAGGTGTCAAGTGAAAGTGTATGTCTAGCTCAGCCTGAGTCATATGCACAGGGTAGGAAATCAGCTTTGCAACTCCTTTTTATTTATTTTTATTTTTATTTTTTAAATGTTTATTTATTTTTGAAAGAGAGAAACAGTCAGAGCACGAGCAGGGGAGGGGCAGAAAGAAAGGGAGACACAGAGTCTGAAGCAGGCTCCAGGCTCTGAACTGTCAGCACAGAGCCCAACACGGGACTCGAACTCACGAACTGAGATCATGACCTGAGCTGAAGTCAGACGTTCAGCCGACTGAGCCATCCAGGCACCCCTGCAACTCCTTTTTAAATCATCAAACACCTAAGATGTTATTTCTAAAACCCCTCTCATAATGAAGACCCTAATTACTCCTGGGGTCTCAGACTCTCACAACAAAAACAGATCTGATTACTTCTCTTTCAAGAGATAGTAGAGTGGTTACTTTCTATGCCAAGAAGATAATTTACATTCCCAGGGTGAACAAAGGAACACCTCTTACTAGAGAAGCAGAAAAGAAAACACATATACACACATTTTTAATTGCTGCTATATCATATTAAGGAAGTTGGACTTTACCCAACTTGTAGGTATGTAGTTAGCCATTTAAAAGTTTTAGGTGGGAGAATCACAAGATCAAGTTTGGCTGCAGCAAAGAAGATGAAATAGAAGGGGAAGAAACTAAAGACAGGGGGCCCAGTTAAGGTACTACTGCAAAAAAAAAAAAAAAAAAGTAGTACTTCAGTAGTCCAGGCAAATATGACAAAGACTTTAAATAAAACAACCACCAGAGGCATAGAGAAAAAAGGACAGTTTTGAAACCATTTAGCAGGTAGAACTGATAGGATCAAGGATTGATTTGATGTCGAGTTAGATAAGAATCCAGAGTAACTGCCTGATTTTTAGTGTAGGGGATAGCATTGACGGTGGTAAGCTAAATGACACAGAAATACAGAGGAGGAGTAGACTTGGGTGAAATGTAGATAATGAGCTTAGTTTGGAACATGTTGAATTTGAAGGTCTGTGAGACATTTAAGTGGTGATACTCAGCTGACATGAAGATTATACTGGGTTTGGAACTAAAGGGAGTAAAAGATAAAATAAGTAGTTTTAGGAACCACCAGAATATATGTGGTAGTAAAAACCATGGAGGAAGAGAGCTAAGGATGGAACACTGAGGGATATCAACCTGTACCAGAAGAAGAGGAACTGGAACCAGCCAGAGGTTCTGAGGATTAGCCATTTAAGAAGCAGAAAGTGGTAAGATAGAAAGTAAGAGAGAAGAGGTGTAAGAAGGAGGAAGTGGTCAGTTGTGTTGAAGGCAACAGAGAGGCCTCAGAGGTGTCCAGTGGATTGGGCAATCACTGAATGGTGAACTTTGCTAGAGCAGTTTGAGTTGAGCAGGGTGAAAAGAAGTCAGGTTCAAAATGTAGAACGAAGTCACAGAGTGAGGGGACATGTCAGATGCCTCCCCTTTGTCCCTCTAGATCCATGCTCTACCCTCCACCACTCTGCTCTGTGTCCTAGATAAACAGCAACATCAACAAGATACCATTGAGTGACTCCATTGAGTTTGGCCAATAGTGAGCCCTGAGAGGAGATTGGAGGGAAGAAGGAGTGAGGCAGGTATATATAGTCTTCCAATTCCCTCCTTACGGCGTCTGCTGCATTCACTCAACCCAAGGTCACAACTCTCTCCAGCTTGGTTCAGGTGACCACCTTCTTCTGGCTTCTTTCAGGCCCTAGAGTGGTAATAGCTCTGCTTTGCTAGTCCTGGTGTTCTCTATCCACCCCACCCCCTTGTTTCCTCTACATCCTGCCCACATTTCTATAGTCTTTTATTAAGCCTTCCATGAATTATCTTAATTTGAGCACACTATCTGTGTCCTGCTGGAACCCCGAATAATGCAAGGAGGAACCCTGACTGGAAGGAGCAAACTGATAGAAATATGTCAAGATAAGGAAGGTTTTGTCATGGGGCTTATTTTGTAAAGGTTGGAGAGGTTTGGCTATGTTGACAAGTTCATGAAGTTTCAACAGTGAGGCCTATTTCAGCGGTGTGATCTGATAGGAAGGAAGAAATGGGCAGAGAGCTCTCGCACTTGCTTCTGGAGTTGACGACATTATTGGTGGCCTCACCACTGTATCTTAAGACTTTCTAGAACCTGTGTTTCCAGTTTGACCAAGACAGCCCATTTGCCAGGTTTGCCCATGGCTGTGTTGGCAAGTACTGGTCTGAGTAATGAGCTCATGGAAAAGTAGACACAGAGACTAAAGAAGAAGAAAGAACAAAGGTCAGGACCTTACCAAACGCAGTGCACTAAGGCAGTCAGACGATAAAGTCATTGGTGTTTTTTTAAACTTTGCAAGGCTCTGTACGAACCAGCCTCCTCCTCTTGCCAATCTCCTCTGTTGCTCTCCTGTTGCTGCTTTCATTGTTCAGCTCTGCCTCTTGGGCCTCCTCTCACTTTTCTCAAATAATAAGCCCTGTTCTGCCCTTGAGCCTAAATTCTGACCTTTCCACTCTCTGTGACCTGGCACTTTCCCCAGCTAACTCCTTCTCATCCTCAGATCTCATCTTAAGTGCCAATTCCTCAGCAGCCTGACCACCCAATCCAAACCAGTCCCCTTTGTTCCTCTTCTTCATGAGCCCTGGACTCCTCTTTCCTGTAGTTATCACATTTTCAAATGTATTGAGGTGGAGAATTTTATTTGGGAAGTCTCCTAGATCTTCTGATAAACCTTTCATTTTTATTTGTTTTTACCTCTAAGTCTATAATTCATCTGGAATTTATTTTTGGTATATTGTCTATGGCAGGAGCCCCTTCCCAGTCTGTGCTTCTAAAGCATTCAGTTGGACACTCTTACAGCTCTTCCTCTCACTTACTCATACACTAACAGTCTCTCAGTGGCTAATGACTTTGTACTAGGCCCTTTATTGCACACAAAGGATAAAAAGAGAATACCCTTATCCCAAAGGGTAAAAAGAGAATGACAGAACTTCTGGGTGCTAGGCCAGAGAGGATCTCAGTATACTTGGGGAAGCAGACACATGAATAAAGAAATGACAGCATAACAAGGTAAATGCCTTAATGACAGGCAATGGTTATAATCTTACAGAATTCTGGCAAAGAATGTGTTTCTATTCATTTCAGTCTCTCAGGTTGTAGCACTGCATCTTACCCACTGAAATAACTTAGTAAATATTTTAACAATTAGCTTGAGTTGTAAAAGCTTTTGCTTGCCTCCAAATTTCCAAACACATGTTCGCTACTCATTGGACATCTCCACCAGGTGTCTGATATGCATTTCCTATACAAGATGTCCTAAACAGAATTCTCTCCTCCATAGCCCAATCCTCCTTTACTCGTCCTCTCAGTTGTCTGGAGTAGAAGCTCAGAATCATTCTCAATACCACTCTCTCTTTAACCCTACATCCAACCCGTCACCATGTCCTGTCTATTTAGTACATAAATATTTAGGTCATGAATGACTCTTTCACTTATCTCCACCATCTTGGGTCAAGCCTCATTATCACTTCCCTGAATTGGTCAAAAACAGGCCAACAGATCTCTCTGCCTTTTCTATCCTTTCTCTACAATCTTCTAACTGCCCCCACAGTCTTGTTTCTGAAAAACAAATCTGACATTATCATTCTCTTGCTGAAAATCCTTTTGTGGCTCCCCAGTGTTCTGGGGATAAAGTTCAAAATTTTTAAGCATGTCTCAATGGAAGCATCTCAATCTGGACATAGGTAAATCTATCCCAAACAAGCAATCTAAAACATGGAAAAAGTTATATACACAGAGTTGTTCATTGGGTACTATATTAGCTTTCTATTACTGCTCTAACAAATTACCACAAATTTGTGCCTTACAATATCACAGTAGAAAGATGAAAACGTCCCTGGACTTTAACTCTAGATTTACCTTTGTGCAAATGAATTAACTTTTGTCTGCTTAAGTCAAGGGACATTGAGTTTTCTGTTATTTTTAGTCAAATACAACTGTTAACTGATAAAACTAGTTCTATAATTAAAATAAAGAAGAAAAAAATGGTTTGATTCCAAGTTATATTTCTCTAATTCCTCATAATCCATTCCACGAATAAACCAAGGCCTCTGTTCTAAGTTCTGCTCATCCTCTTTTCTTTTTCCTAATGCCTTCTAATCCCTACCCTACTTCTTTCTTAGTCTAGCAAACTCCTACTCATCCTTCAAAGCCCAGCTCAAATGTTACACCTCCCACAAAGTCTTTCCCAAGCTTTCCCTCAAATAGATTCGGCATCATTTTTCCCGTGGCATTTCGGCAATATTTCTATACACTTCAGACACTATATTGTATTTGTCTGGGGAGAATTTGATGACACATTTGATTGAAAGTAGGAAAAAAGTGGAAAAGCATAGGAAGTACTTCAGGGCAGAAAATCAGAATTCAGAATGAGGATCCCTCAGTCTCTTGTATCCTAAATCATGATCTATCATGACCAAAAGCAGTGTGATTGGAGCAGGCCTGGTCCAAACTCAGAGTCACAGTAATGAGGGTCTGAATCCCAGCTCCACTTACCACTTGGTTGAATGTTGAGGAGGTGGGTCACGTCTATGCACCTTCCTCTGACATAGTTTCCTTCTCTGACAAAAAAGACTAGAAATACCTGCTTGGCTGGCTCACAGAATTGTTGTGAAGATCAAAAAGGATCAGACCTGGGGCGCCTGGGTGGTTCAGTCGGTTAAGCGTCCGACTTCGGCTCAAGTCATGATCTCGAGGTCCGTGAGTTCGAGCCCCACATCGGGCTCTGTGCCGACCGCTCAGAGCCTGGAGCCTGCTTCGGATTCTGTGTCTTCCTCTCTCTCTGACCCTCCCCCGTTCATGCTCTGTCTCTCTCTGTCTCAAAAATAAATAAAAAAATTAAAAAAAAAAAGGATCAGACCTGTGCATAAGATTTGCTATGATACCCAATACAAATGTGAATCATGCAACTTTATTATACATAAGAGAAACTCAATAGATATTTGGTGAATAATTGAATGAGCAAATGAATGAGCCCAGTTTGCTGAACATCTTATTTAAGTCTAAGACTAAATGCAGGAGTAACTTCTTCTTTAGGGTTTATATAAAATATAACCACTATATCACCATATATGACATTGTCATTATGAAGAAAGTTCTCTTACACATGAAGCTACTGATTCTTAGACTGCCTTTATATATGGAACAAAAATTTTTATTCCATCATTTGAGAAATGACTTGAAATGCACCAGTCCTGAGAAAGGTAACATAGCGACTTAAATTGCACTGAAGAATACATGACTATTTTCCTTTCTTTTTTTTTAAAGCATGTTTTAATAGGGACTAAGGGGAGAATGAGCTTGTTTCATTTTGTTTTCATTTTTAAAGAGTAATATAAGGTTCTGTGTTATCTGTACTACTAAAGGGGCCAGCCGCCTACCACCCCGGTGGGCTGCAAAAGGAATCCTTTTTTATTTCCTTCATCTTCCTACCCTTGAAATTTTGGACCTCCTGCTTAACAACTTTTCTTTTTTCTGCATCACTTAACTTGAAAGATATATTATATAATATTGATTTGAAATTAAAAATAAAAGGGGTGCAGGAGGTAGCTCAGTCAGTTAAGCATCCAACTTTGGCTCAGGTCATGATCTCATGGCTCGTGAGTTCCAGACCCGTGTTGGGCTCTGTGCTGACAGCTCAGAGCCTGGAGCCTGCTTCAGATTCTGTGTCTCCCTCTCTCTGCCCCTCCCCCACTTGTAGTCTGTCTCTCTGTGCCTCTGTCTCTCTCTCAAAAATAAATAACCATTAAAAAAAGAAATTAAAAATAAAAAGTAGGGGCGCCTGGGTGGCGCAGTCGGTTAAGCGTCTGACTTCAGCCAGGTCACGATCTCGCGGTCCGTGAGTTCGAGCCCCGCGTCGGGCTCTGGGCTGATGGCTCAGAGCCTGGAGCCTGTTTCCGATTCTGTGTCTCCCTCTCTCTCTGCCCCTCCCCTGTTCATGCTCTGTCTCTCTCTGTCCCAAAAATAAATAAACGTTGAAAAAAATAAACAAAAAAAATAAAAAGTAAACACAACATAACCACTAAATTTTATATGTATGTTTACATATATATGTGTGTATGTGTGTGTGTATATATATATATATACATATATATACACACACACTATATATATATATTTGCATGTGTGTATGTAAATCTGACTTGGGAAAATATTAGAGTAGATCACAGGGAATTTTACTGATTTATTTCCATATACCAAATGCCCACTAATCTGCTCTTGCTATGATCAAAACAGTCATCACAAACACCATAATGAAAAAAACCCACATGAAGAATCGGTCTATGACTTTTGCAACTTTCTTCCACTCACTCCCCTTGGAATTGGTGGCCTTGTGGTCCTTGAGGCACTTGGCAATGTACTCGATATTCCTTGTCAGCACTTTATACCGTGCACAGTAACTGTCAGCATCCTGTGGGTTCTCACCCTGGCATCCCAAGTCATTCTTTAAGAGCTTGTTTATTTCCTTCTTTCTGGGAAGGTCTTTGTTTCTGTCCATGTTCAGATTTGGCTCTGGAAGTTTGCCATAAACCTTTGTGAGGTGGGTTCGCTCCCTGTTGTGGCGGGGACTAAGGCAGCTCTCACCCACATCGTAGACACACAAGACCCTGGACATGTATTTCAGGATGACCACCCTGGCCCAGTGTGGCACTGGCCGGGCCTCGGCCCCACAGAAGTGGATATTCATCACCATAATGGTCAACGCGGTGGAGGCTGTGATCAAAGCCATTGTGGCTATGTAGTATTTGCCTGGAAAATAACCACAACCGAGTTAGCTTAAAATTGTCCTTATGTTTGCCCCCCCTCCAAAAAAAAAAGAAAGAAAGAAAAGAAAAGAGAAGAAAGAAAAAGAAAAAAGAAACGAACACCTTTTCTAGGGAAGCTGTATACACTAATGGTTACTAGTATAAACTTCTGAAATCAAACTTTTTGGGTTCAAATGACAGCTCTATCACTTAGTAGACTTGTGGCCTAGAGCAAGCTATACCATCCTGCTATGCCTCAGCTTCCTTCTCTGTAAAATGAGCATAATAATTAGATATACAGGCATACGTGAGGCTTAATGGAGACGATACATGTAAAGTTCTGAGGACTGTCTCTTGCACTGAGTTAGTTTTCTAAATGTTTGCTGAGATCATGATGTGAAAAAATTCCACTTTCAACAAACAACGATCTTGGCCAGCTCCCAGAATTGTCTTCAGACCTCTTTACTGTTGGGTAAGAAAGGAGGCACTATGTCACTGTTTGTCTTTAACATGTGATTGCATAAAGCAAATATTCATGAAAAAGGAAAGTTAAGGAAGGAATTAATAAAGGTGAAGGCACAAATTTATAAAATTTAGAACAACAACAAGAAAAAAATAAAGCAACCCAAAGAAAAAGCTATTTGAAAAGAGGAATAAAATTGATAAACCTTTGATACAGCCACTCACAGAATACAGGCAGGGTGGTGGTGGGGGCAGGGGGGAGAGAGAGAGAGAGAGAGAGAGAGAGAATATAAAAGAAGTAACAGGATAGAAATTTAGAATACAATAAAACAATATTATAAATAGCTGTACAATAATATATTTGAAAACCTAAATGAAATTTCTAGAAATACATAAGACATCAAATTTAGCATAAAAAAAAAGGAATAGGAAAGCTCCAGAGTTGGTTTTATAGATGAGTTTTACCAAACTTTTACAAGTTTGTGCATGTCTTATACAAGTCTTACCATATCAAGTTGTTCCAGAAATAGAAAAAGAGAAAACTGCCTATCTCCTATTATGAAGTCAATTTAGCCTTGATTCCAAAAATAACAAGAAAGGAAATATTAAGTTCATTTTACTTACAGATGTATTTGAGAAAGTCCTATAAAAATTATTAGCTAACTAAATCTAGTAGTGTCTTAAAATGATAATTCACCATGATAAAGGAGGGTTTAACTCAACATCAGAAAACCTAATTCACTGTATTAATGGGGTAAAGGAAAAAGCTCAGATGATAATCTTAACAGATGAAAACAATGTACTTGATAATTTCATCATCCGCTCATTATTTGTTAAAAGCTCAAAGTAAACTCAGAATAAATGGGACCTGTCTTAATATGCTAAAGACTGTGGGCCAGAAGCTTAGATCCAATACTACACTTCTTCGGAAAACTTAAACACATTTCTATAAGATTAGAAATGTATTTCATAGGTGCTGCAAATGACACATTGTAATAGTTAATAAACATGCTCAAGATCTGTGTGCACCTTTCCTAGAAAGGAATTATTTCCTAGAAAGGAATATTATCACAGACACAGAATAAGTAATGTTGCAAAATTTCTGACACACATCCCAAGACTTCTCTCTTTAAAGCTTTAGCCAGCTTTCCATTGAATGTCACTTGTAAAGAAGAAAGAGAGATCTGCCAATTGTTCTTGCCTCAAATAGGTTGTGATTAGAGGTCATCACTGTCAATCATTTCTGTCTCAGGAGAGGCAATAGAAATGCCAATACACTTCTTCCTCTTTATTAGTGGTGTGGGGGTGGGGCAGAGAGAACTCTCTGTGTCTATTTCTCAAAAAAGTGAGTGTGTGTGTGTGTGTGTGTGTGTCCGTCCGTGTGTACATGCATCTATGTTTTTTGCTCTCCAAACAGGGAAACCAACATAGCGATGTCTGAATATTGGGTAATATTGGATTCAGTAGAGGATAAAAGGGCAGTACAACATCCCTTTCATATTGGTCTCTAAGTCTCTAGGTGTCCTGAAATTTCTCCTAATTGTCTACTTTAAGAACCAGAAATTAGGTCTAGCCTCTGATTCTGGGAAGCATCTATTACAACAGCAATTCATTGAGACAGATGTGTTGGAGCTGAGTAGGACCCAGGTGGCAGGGTGCAGGTAGGAAAGGTGCTAGGAGGGGCCTCAAAATGAGGTAAGGAAAAGAAGGGGAGGCAGGGGTGGGTAGTCTCTGTTTCCACATCTACCCTTAGAAGGACATTTTATTAGAGCAGAGTATTGAAAATGTGGCCTATCCTAGAATCACCTTAGATTCCCAACTCTTGCCCAAGATTGCTAAATCAAACTCTTTAGATGTAGGAATCTACATTTTAACAAGTTCTCCCATATCTACTATACCCAATAAAGGCTAAAGATTATTCTCTTAAGGGAAGATGATGGGCTTAAAAATAGTCAACTATTTCTATCATGTTCGCCGGTCTTTCCCAAGAAGAAATCCCTTGTGATGTGAAAAGATAATAATAGTCACTACTTACTGGATACTTACCATATGCCAGCTCCTACCCTAACCAATGACACAATTGAGTAGCAATTACACAAAATTTTCAGGTGATGAAACAGAAACTAAAAGATGAAGTAACTTGCCTAAGATTGATCATTAAGAAATGAGTGGTGAGATCAGAGTTCAAATGCAGATTTCTTTAACTTCAAAGTCATGGCCTTAACTTCTAAGTCAATGAAACAGAAAGTGCATCAAAATCACCCAGAGGCCTCGTTAAAACAGATTGCCAGGGTTTGCTCCCAGAGTTTCTAATTCAGTAGTCTGGGTGGGCCCTGAGAATTTGCATTTTAAAATGATGCTGCACTGTGGGTCCAGGGACCACACTTTGAGAAGCACTGCTCTAAACTATATTACCTCTCATTTCCCTTTTGTGTAAACCCGGAGGCCATAAGACTAGTTTTGGAAAATAGCCATATCTGTTTTCAAAGATGCCAACTGAAGACACTAAATGAAGTATGTGACAGCCGTTGAGTCTGAGGTTGACCTAATTGTTATGAGTTTAAAGGAACAGATACAATCCCAGTCACTACAAAGCTAGTCTCAAAGTGTGAGACACTTGAACTCACCTATCAGAGGTACATTTTCTGAGGCCGGCATGATCTCTGCCACCATGAGCTGAAATACAGTCATGGCCAACAGGATGGTCACTCCCAAGGAGACCTTTTCCCCAGAGGCTGCTGGGAGATAAAAACTCAAGGGAGCCAGAAAAGATATGAGGACGCATGGGATGAGGAGGTTGACGATATAGAATGAGGACCTCCTCTTCAGAAGGAGAGTGAATGTCACATCTGGGTAAGGCTCAGAGCAGCAGCCATAGGAGATCACATTCTTCACAGCAGGCATGCCATGGACCTCCCACTCCACATCTTCGATGAAGTCAGAGAGGTCTCCACTGTCTAGGGCATTGAATATGTCCACCTGGTTGCCATTGTAGGTCCAGGAACCAAAGGTCAGATTGCACTGCTGGTTATCAAAGGGGAAATAGGTGACATCCACTACACAGGAGCTTTTGGTGATGGCTGGTGCATCCCAGGTGATTAGCCCATCATACCGCAGAACCACGTTGGTGTTCACAGGCTCAGAAGATTCGTCATCAGCCCTGGAGGCCAGAGGAGGAATATGAAAGCTGCTGGTCAAGACAACTCATCAACTCCCTCACTCCAAACAGCTCATGGCCCTGTGGCCATCACTTCAGTGCCTCTGGCAATGGGTCACCATTCTCCCTGTCACCCTGGCTGAAAGTCAGAACCAATTCCAATTTGCCCCTCTCCTCCATCTCCTGTAACTACTCAGGGCCAACTTCTCTGGAATTCTTCCTTTAAAGCATCTCTGCTCTATGTCCTTTCCTCTTCATTTCCAAAGCCAGTTTCTTAGTCCAGGTATAATGATTCAAGCATCTAGACAAAAAGTAACCCTGTTGAGGCTGAATTCTAACAGGGAGGCCTGCTTACCTGATTTTATTGACCTTGGACACAAGAATATTAAAATAGCCTTTTGTTGCGATTGGAAGAGTTGCACATGTTTATCATAGAACATTTGAAAAATGCAGACAAAAATTCATTTACCCATAACCTAAGAAATAATAATTTATTCTAGGTATAATCTTCTTTTTGCTTTATCAACATTTATGCCTGGGTACAGAATTTCTATTTTCCTTTAGAGAGTGACTTTTTCTACCACCATTAGAAGGCAGATGAAATGTTCATCAAGGTGCCCCAGCCTCCTCTGGCCAAGGGCTAGATCCAACTGATTCACTCTCCCTGGAGTTTAGATCTTATGTAGAGGGACCCAAAGACCAAAAACAGTCGCCCTGGTGGTGCTTCCTAATAAAACAAACCAGCTCAGGAGTCCTTGCTTCCTCAAACTCTAGAGCAGTCTCAGGGTGTCCTTTCTAAAAACTGGTCATTGATTTTTTTCCCCCTTTATTTTTTAAAAATGTTTATTCATTTTTGAGAGAGAGACAGAGACAGAGCACAAGTGGGGGAGGGGCAGAGAGAGAAGGAGACACAGAATCCCAAGCAGGGTCCAGGCTCTAAGCTGCCAGCCCAGAGCTTGACATGTGACTCGAACTCATAAACCATGAGATCATGACCTGAGCCAAAGTCAGACACCGACTGAGCCACCCAGGTGCCCTTTTCTTCCCCCTTTAATTCAATGAGCTGCACCATGCCCTTCCAACAAACCCCTTTTTTCACAAAGTAGTCAAAGTCAGTTTTCAATGCTCACAACCTTAACTGATACGTTTCTATTCACATTTAATGCGTATTTTCCAGTCTCCCTTATAATTTTTTCCCTACAAAACATATTATGGTTAAATGTAATGTGAAAGGCATCCTGGATTGGATTCTGGAATAAAAAAGCACATTTGTGGAAAAACTGGTGAAATCCAATAAAGTCTGTAGTTTAACTAATAACATTGTATTAGTTTTGACAAATGTACTGTTATATAAGATGTAACATCAGGGGAAGCTAGGTGAAGGGTATATAGGAACTCTCTGTACCATCTTTGCAACTTTTCTGGAAACCTAAAATTATCCTGAAATAAAAAAATTATTTTAGCATAAAAAGGATGATACAAAATTTAAAATGTGGTTATTCATTCATATTCTCCTGCAACATTATTTTCACGGCTGATAGTTTTCCTTTATATTCCATTATATAGAGATGCCATACTTATTTAACCCATCTGTTGATGCTCAACATTGTCAGTTTCCAGGATTTGCATTTATAAACAATGCTGTAGTGAATGTCCCTGTAATTGAATCTTTGCATTTATCCACTGACTCTTTCCTTAGGTTAAATTGCTAGAAGAACATGTGCTGGATCAAAGAACTGGCATGTTTTAAAGTATTTTTTTCCACTTCTTAAAAATTGGGCACCACAACATTAATTGTAATGGTCTGAAGTGGACCAAATCAGACCATTATAGTTAACCTTGTGGTGCTCAAATTTTAATGATGGCATTTAATGAGGGTTTAGAGAGGAGGATCCTTAGAATGGGTCTTTGTGAAGATAACAAGCTGAAGTCATTTGAAAATCCCTGAACCTATCCTCTGTAACAATGAGAAATGTATACAGTTAGCTAAATGAGAAGTAAGAACTATGTGTGAACAGAGAATATCACTCACCCATCCTGCCTTCTTGGTATAGGAGGAGAGAATCTCAGGATCAGAGAGAATCTCTTTGGACATTTCCAAAACAAAAAGAAGCCCCGCTTTCTTTCCAAGGCTAACTTCCTTTCCGATACTGTGATTCCTGTCCTCCCAGGTCTCCTTCAAGATTCTGCATCTCTTGGTTCTCCTTTTTTTTTTTTTTAATGTTTATTTATTTTTGAGAGAGAGAGAGAGAGAGAGTGGGGGAGGGGCAGAGAGAGAGGGAGACACAGAATCCAAAGCGGGCTCCAGGCTGTGGGCTGTCAGCACAGAGCCTGACACAGGGCTCGAATCCATGACCGTGAGATCATGACCTGAGCCAAAGTCGGATGCTCAGTAGTCTGAGCCACTCAGGTGCCCCTCTCTTGGTTCTTCTTATTCTAGATCATCTAAACCTTTCCCAATGCTGTTCCATGAAAGGGCGGGCCTACTCCGGCCGACTCCATCTTGTTCTGTGTCCTTCACCTTGACCACGCCTCCTCCCCTTGAGTAACCTCCCACTCACCTGCCTAACAGGACTCCGACCCTTCCCCAGACCCTTCCCCAGCCAATCGGCTGAGGCCACAGCCATTACCTCACCAACTGCCCCTAGGCCCCAATAAAACCTTTGTCCTTTTGAAACTCGCTCTCTCTCCCCTGTATCTCACCGCTGCATCGGTGCAGGTAGGGGATTGAGCTCGAGCTAGCTCAAATAAAGGCTCTTTTGCTTTTGCATCAGACTTGGCTCCCTAGTGGTCTTTGGGGATCACGAATTCTGGGCATAACATTCCATAGTCTCTCCTACCAGCTTTCCTTCCTCTCAGGCACTTCTCACTTCCCGCCTCTTTTTCTATACACTGGAAGTGATACACGTTGCTGTCACTTCCCCATCTTGCTTTTATTCTTACAGTTTGGCTTCTTCCCAGTGTGTCCTCTTTCAAAGGTCATTCATGACGCAAACAGCAAATATAAAGACCTATTCTAAATTCCTATCCTGTTCAATTCTTCCCAAACATTTCACACTGTAAGTTTCTAGACATCCTTTCTTCCCTGTGGTTTCTATGACACAAGTCTCTCTCACATCTTTTTCCACCCTTTTAGCCATTTCTTCTATATGTCTTCTTTAAATGTCTTCAGTGAAGAGTTTCACCAGCTTTATCCACAGTCATTTTCTTTCCTTCCTTGAGTAGTTCTATAAGGGCTCAAAGGGCTTTTGGTATCTCTATCCCTGACCTTCTTTCCAGGTTTAAGAATGGCCTTTTCAGTCTCTTCATTGGTTGTCTCCATGTGGATGTTCCTTTGGCCCCCCAAACTGAATAGATCCCACACCAAAGTCATCATTTTTTTCCTCAAACCTGTTCCTCTTCCCCTCCTTTACTTCTAAACTCATCTAACAAGTTTGCCATTTTCTCAACCACCTAGATGACTTAAGCGAGCCCTAATGCTAAATTCTAGACAAAGTCTGTCCATATATGATAAGGTACCCAATTCCTTACTAGGTCTAAAACAAGTGTTAACATGGCCCACTGAAACCCAACCATTAGGGTCACCTGGCTATCTCAGTTGGTGGAGCATGCGACGCTTGATCTTGGGGTTGTGAGTTTGAGCCTGACATTAGGTATAGAGATTACTTAAAAAAAATTGGGGGCACCTGAGTGGCTCAGTTGGTTGGGTGTCTGACTCTTGATTTTAGCTCAGATGATGATCTCATGGTTCATGAGTTCTAGCCCCCGCATCGCATGGTCAGCGTGGAGTCTGCTTGGGATTCTCTCTCTGCCTCTTTCTCTCTCTGCTCCTCCCCTACTCATGCATGCACTTTCTTTCCCTCTCTCAAAATAAACAAATAAACTTATAAAAAAAACAAAAATTAAAAAATCTTGAAAAACAAACAAACCCAACCATTAGAACTCTCTCATGGGGCATCTGGGTGGCTCAGTCAGTTAAGCTTCGGACCCTTGATTTTGGTTCAGGTCATGATCTCAGTGTTGGTGACATCAGGCTCCCATGTCAGGCTTTGCACTGTCAGCCAGGAGCCTGCTTGGTATTCTCTCTATCCCTCTCTCTCTACCCCTCCCCTGCTCTCTCTTGCATATCCTCTCTCTCTCTCTCTCTCTCTCTCTCTCTCTCAAAATAAATACATGAACTTTAAAAAAAAAAAGAACTCTCTCATAATAAATGTACATTCAGAATTTCTATAATCCAGTCTTTATCCAGTGTAATGTTAGGAATCCTTGTAGCCTTTTGCACTAACCATTATATTGGCCATATACTTAGACTAAACAACCTTACTAGAACTCTGAGCCAAAATTTATTTATTCTTTTACTGATCTGGTAACAGAGCCAGTATCTGCTTGAATAACTATATTGCTAAAGAGCTCACTATCTTTTGGGAACATTCATTGCTTAAGTTATTTGCTATGATTATTTTTTAAACTGTTTATCTTCCCTTTAACTTTTAATAGTCTTGGATTTTAGAGCAATTCTCTCTTTTCTTTACCTAATTTTCTCCTTGGTTGACTAACATAGCTATCAAGTCTTCCCAAGGACTTCTTGCTTCCAAACTAAGTATCAACAAATTCAACTGCTCCTCACATGAAGTAACTTCCAGACCAATAACCATCCTGAACACACCCTAACAAGTGTAGCCCTGTGGGTTCAGGCACCAGTGGTGAATCTAGATGTTAAGCATCTTCCTGCCCAATCTATATTTATCACAACTGATTGGATCACTACCATATACTCCTCTTTCCTCTCCCACCACCACTCAGAAAGCCTATTTTGTGGTCTACAAGGTTGTGTACTACCTTCTCAGAAATAATAAGAATATTATATCTGGGATCAGAAGAGTCTGCAGGTCCAGGGATTCAGCTGGAAGGGCCAGGGTCAGGAAAATGGCTATGACCAAGGTCCCTTCTTTGCCTGATCCTATAACTCTCTTCTATTCTCATTTCAGCTGGGTATAGGAATGCAAATGGCATCCAACCATAATTACATTTAGAGTTTCCTCTAAGTAATAAAATTCTGACATTACTGAGAAGGAGAATGCAAAGCAGAATAAAGGATCTGAGACAGAACTATCTGGGACAGGAAGGCAGAGAAGACTGAAGAGTCAACCCAGAGGAATAGAAAAGAGTTGATTAATCAACGTGATGAAAAGATTCCCTGAAAGGGATAGGGAATAGAACTCACACACCTCAAGGCCAATGATCTGGGGAGAAAGGGGGAGGGGAGAATGGGGATAGAATTTAGGAAAGCCACAGTAGGTTTCTATGAGCTCATGAGCACACAACTGGCTTCTGTAACAACAGGGGACTGGGGTAGGTCTAACTTAGGTTACCATGCAAGCTTGCAAAGAAGCATGTCAGTAAGAGTTGCTCACACCTTTAGCCAACCAAAGCAGAGGGAGGAGAAGAACTAGCACTCTACTTTCCAGGAAGAACTGTTAGAATTGATAGGATACTGATAATGATCTATGTAAACTATATTCTCTGATTACCTGCGCCCGGTGAGTGAGAGGAACTAATGGACAATGTGACTCATTCTCTTGCCTTCTGTGTGTGTGTGTGTGTGTGTGTGTGAGAGAGAGAGAGAGAGAGAAGAGTGTAGAAACTGGACTAATAAAGCACTAACACTTGGATGTTGTCTTGCTTGAAAAGAATATGGAAGGTCCACTCAGAATGGAGAAAGGTCAGAAGGATAGGTACTACAATTCAATAGGTCATGTCCCTTGGATGAGTGCTCTGAGTTGGCTGCAACTCACCAATGTTTCTTCCTGAAGGGAAACTCATGCGCACTAGAAGGCTGAGTTTTCAGGAGAGCTCCCCTGAATTGCCCCTCATTCACCCTGTTCTGAGTCAAAGAGGAACCTTTCCCAACCCATAGGAACTTGGGTTCCAGAAGAAAAAGAGAGAAGCTCCTTCGAAACAGGTGGAGCTACTGAACATGAACTGTGATAGAGCAATGTGGTTCCTTCTCAAAGTGTGGTCCATGAACCAGCAGCACTGACATCTAAAGCTTACAGAAATGCGGAACATCAAACTCTATCTCAGACCTACTGAATCAAAATCTGTATTTTCACAAGCTCTTCAGATGATTTATGTGCACTTTACAATCTGGGAAACATAAACCGTACCTACCCGTTTTCTCAAGGTTCCTAGCTCTGAAATCAGGAAAAGGCCAACTGATGATCTTATGATCTAGTTTATCTTCCACTGAAATGTCCGAAATCCACAGGTCAGCTACTAGCTGGCCCATTCTGATTTAATCTTAGTAGTATCACTGTTACTGATACATGATCTTGGAGAAGGGAGCACAACTGTTACGGGTTGAATTGTATCCCTCAGAAATGAATATGCTGAAATCCTAGCTCCCAGCACCTCAGAATGTAAATTTGGAATAGGGCCATTGCAAATGTAATTAATTAAGACAAGGTCATGCTGGAGTAGGGCAGCCCCTAATCCAACACAACTTTTGTTTTTATAAAAGGGAAAAAATGGACATAGACAACACATTGAAGAACGGCATGTGAAGAGGAGGGCAGAGGTCAAGGTGATACTTCTACAAGTCCAGGGAAAATAAAGATTGCCAGCAACCACCAGAAGCTAGAGGAGAGGCATGGAACATATTCTCCTTCATAGCCTCAGAAAAAAACAACCTTGTACTTCTAGCCTCCAGAACTGTGAGCTAATATATTTCTGCTGTTTAAGCCACCCAGTTTGTGGTACTTTGTTAGAGCACCCTAGGAAACCAATACAACCTATAAAATTGTTTCTCATCCAAAAGGGGAACGTAGCTCTAAGCTTTTGTGACCCATTATTATATTACCTAAGATTCTATGACCATGATTTCAGGGTCTAGATACATGAATTGGTACTTCATGCATGTTTTAAATATCTTTTTTCATTATGTGTCAATTCTGTTAAATCAGCAAGTTCATTCCCGAGTAATGACTGACTTGTACTTACTTGTTATATAGGACAATATCTGGCCTCCATACCAGGTCACTGGGGATCCTGATGGAATCCAGTCCATCATACTGGTCTCGATCCCACGTGAGATATGCATCATGCCAGATTTGGCGGATCCATAAATAGGCAGTCAGAATCTGGTTTCTTTCATCCTGCACAAGTAACCATGATAGAACTCTGTCCAGTAGACACCTCAACCAAATGCCTTCCATCTCTAGAACACTTGTTCCTCGCAACAGAAATTCCAAGGGCACAAATCTACTTTCATTAAATAAATGAGAGCTTTTCTAGTCTAACCCTTTGACTGACTGCCAAGGCCATATTTTTTTCTACTTAATTTACTGTTCTGAATGTAAAGTGGACAAATGTTGAAGCCATCAGATCTTTGCATGGATCAACAGCCCAAATTTCTCTGAAAATTGATCAACTGATGATTCACTTGAATGAGAAAGTCAGAAAATATCTATAATATACAGAAGAAAGTCTTTCAAGTTTCATAACTTTGCGTAATTAAATGCCTATAAGCACTGAATAAGATACGCCATGTTAAAACACTACCTTTCTTTAAAAAAAAAAAAAAACAGGAATAAAATTCATGTAACATAAAACTCACCATTTAGCCCTCTTAAAATGTATGATTCAGTGGATTACAATGTTGTACAACCACTACCGCTATCTAATTCCAGAAAATTGTTGTCAGCCCAAAAAAGAAACCCTATGACCATCAGGCCACCACTCACGAGTCTCCGGTTCTTCGACAGCCCCTAGCAACCACTACTCTGCTTTTTGTCTCTATGGTTCTGCCTATTTTGGACACCTCATAGAAAGGGAATCCTACGATATGTGACACCATCTCTGTCTAGATGATCAAGACTTACTCTTAATGGCCAGGATCAGGTAACATTTAGTGAAATTACTTTTGTAGAGAGCACCTCTCCTTGGTATTCCCTTCCTCCACCAGCTTGCACATGTTGCTGTCTGTTCTCACTCCCTCTCAAATTCTGGGTAAGACATCTCTTTGGAAAGCACTGTTAGCTTCATCCTTAGCACGATTTCAAAGAGTCACCACTTTATGTTACTCACCATGTCCTTAATCTGAGAAAGTGTAATCTGCAGGGTGACATTCAGGACTTTATCTGTATCTTCTACTGGACGAAGAGCATTGGAATAATCTTCAAAAAGGTCATTAAACAATTTCTGAGCATATTTTCCATCTGCTGTTTCTACAGCTGCTCAAAAAGAGGGACCTGGATCAATATTCAATGCCGTATATATTTCAAAGCAAAGAACAACAAACTGAGGACCAGAACTGGGCAGGACCCAGCATCAGCTAGGGACAAGCCTTGGGTATATTTTTCTGGTGAGTCAATAAGAGGCACAAACACTTCCTGGCAGTTAGAGCATTTGTTCTGTTTGCTGGCCCACTCCCACCAAAGAAGTGGCCCCCAAATGAGCTGAGATGGTGACACACCCATCAGCCTCTTACCTCTCAGTCTGGAGACAGCAAAGTAAATCCAGCAAAAGGAGATGCAGGAATGGGGCCAGTTCATCTTTTTCCTGAGCCTTGAGAAATTCCCAGCCACGCAGCAGTCTTCCACTTGCCTCCGTGAATTGGAAGGGTCTGGATACAAAGATCTCACTCTGCCACAGGCAGAGTTTCGCCAAGGCAGATGGAGAGCTCAGGCTTGCGGTGCACCTGGGGCCCCAGATCCTGAGGTCCATACCCACCCTCCCTCCCCTCTGGTAATCTGAGCCGGGCAGCTCTGGCAGCAGAGATGCAGGAGGCTGGGTGGGCTAGATCGGCAGTGGTGATCTAGGGGAGCTGTCCCAGCTGAGGATCCCTAGTCACTTTCAGCAGGGATATCCGGACCAAACTTTCAGATGAAGACAGGTAGGAACCCAGCACTCCGGAGACTCTGCCAAAGCAGAACGGGCACTTTCTCCACATGCAGCAAGCAGATTCAGCCTGAGTCTAATGACAAAGGGAAGCCAAGCAGAACCTTCCCTCATGAGGCAGCCTCTGGAGAGGCCCTACGAATGCGCTTCACGAGGCATTTGCAGAGGGAAAGAGATCAGTTTCATGATCTCCAGAACAGATTACCTTCTGCTTCAACCCCTTCAAGATCTGGCACGTGTCTCCTGTGGTAATGTGAGTGAATATGGGGAGAGGGGCTGGGAGAAGAGCATTCACTCCCTTCGGAAGCCGCGTTGCAATCAGGATTTGAAGCCCAAGACCTAGGTTTGACTGCAAGCTCGAACCCTTCCTAGCTCTCTAGTACTAAGCTTTCCTGAGCTGGAGACCAGGAACATAATATTCTCTCGCTCCCAGCGCTACTGGGATCTTTATGTGAAATCACCCTAAAAAAAAATTGTAAAGCACCATGTAAATGTTAGTAATTTTTGCCTCTCATTTTCCAGATCCAGAATGTCTATATTTATCGAGTCACCCAGGGTTTACTAGCTCTAAAAAAGAAACATGGTTCAAAGGCCAATCAAATCAGCACAAAAATGATTCATAACTAATGAGGATATTACTGAGAATGCTGTTTCTTTGAATTTGAATGCTACTTTATTTAATTTCACAGTCATTTCTCACACGTGATCTAATTTTGCTCCCACGAAAGAATGTCAATTTCCAATTGCCATCACTTACTCCTCTGCTTGCCTGGGGAAACTGCCTTGGAAAACCAAATTAAGATCCTTTGGTTGCCTGGAATCAGAGCAAGGAAATTGGATAGCTCTATTTCATCAGGTTACAGCCGGCTGATGAGTCACCCTGTCCCTCTTCAGGAATATATCCTTCGAGTGGAACAGACACTCAAGCCATCAGCTAAGTGTGTTTCCTAATTGCCTGTGCCCTTGTGTGGATTGTGAAGACATTATTTTCCTGCTGCCCCCAGTCTGACTCACCCATCAAATGACAGTTCCTGCTGTAAACCCTCAGGCCTCCTTCAACAAACATCTGCTCTGGAGTCTCAGAGGCTGAAGGTCCTTTTGAAATTGAGTTGAACACCTCGTTTTCACATGAGGAAACTGAGGTCTAGAGATGTTGAGTAGTTTGCCTCTAGCAGCACTTGGCCAGGCCGCCTACCCCAACCCAGGGTGCTCCCCATGCTAATACACCCCTCCTCCTTTTGTTGTTCACCCACCTGGCAATTGACAGCAGCTGGGTGATGACGTCTCCTGCTTAGAGACTCTCTACCTGTGTTTCTTTGATCCTTCCTGACACTCAGAACAGCCCCTGGGGAGAGGTGCTGAGTGAACACTTGGTGCTGGTACTGCTGCCTGGAAGGTGATCATCCCTGGTGATCTTACTGTTCTTAATTAACTCGGTTCATTCATTTTGGTCACTTACAATTTGTTTAAATACTTAACAGTCGATACTAACCTACAATGTTAACACAATCCAAGTTAAAGCAGTACTTTTGGGGGTGGGGGCAATTCTGCCTCTTAGGGCAAAGATGCTAATGACCAAAAGCAAACTCCACCCCAATTCATTCTAAAAGAACAATGCATGAATGAAGAATTTCAACAGAGATGTAAAATAGGCTTAAAAATTCATTCTAAAAACAACTATTAGGTGCTTTCCTAGGGACCTGCCTATCTTTATCCAATCACTCAGCTCCAAACTGTATAAAAAAGAAACCTGTAATATGGCAGTCCCATGCTTTTCAGGACACTAAATGAAAAAAAGAAATCTGTTGAATTCACTATTTAGGGTTAAGGCTGAGAAGCAGGCGGATATTCTTTAGACTGATTTACAACGAATATAATCTGAATAAACCTCAGCCATCCAGAAATGCGGACCCTCCAAATATACCCCATTTCCTGAGTGCCTCATTAACTTAGGGTCAGCCATATCCAATGGCATATTTATCCAGGTTAACAAAGCACTCAGATATTTAAGTTTGGAAGTTCATGGTTTTCATGCCAACAGCTACCTTCTCCCAGCTTGTGGTACTAGTTCTGAACAGCATCTCACCATAGTTTATGCAAAATCATCACCCAATAGAGAATACTCTGGCCAGAAAAAGGGGACCCACAATTCAAAGAATTTCTAGAAAGCACAGGGCACCTGGATGGCTCAGTCGGTTAAGCATCTCACTCTTGATTTCAGCTCAGGTCGTGATCTCACAATTTGTGAGACCCAGCCTCGAGTCAGGCTCTGTGCTAACAGCATAGAGACTGCTTGGTATTCTCTCTCTCCCTGCCCCTACCCTGCCTGTGCACACATGTGTGTGCCCGAGCATGTTTTATCTCTCTCTCCCAAAATAAATAAATAAATCTTAAAAAAAAAAAAAAAAAAAGAATTTCTGGAGAGCACAATAATCTTTTCAACATCTGCACCTTTTGAGAAGTGGCAGTCCCTTGCCACAAGTTCACAGACATAAAGTATTCTAGCCATTTCAGACTTTCTGGGAGCCAAATCCTCCCTAATGGACCAATTTTGAGGTACTTGTTTGTTGCCAAAATGTAATATTATGATATTAGAGACATTCTATAAGATCATAATATTTAAAAAATTTTTTCAATGTTTTATTTATTTTTGAGAGAGAGACAGAGAGAGCACGAGCAGGGCAGGCACAGAGAGAGAGGGAGACACAGGATCTGAAGCAGGCTCCAGGCTCTGAGCTGTCAGCACAGAGCCCGACGTGGGACTCAAACCCACGAACCATGAGATCATTGCCTGAGCTGAAGTCAGAGGCTTAACCAACTGAACCACACAGGCACCCCCACAATATTTTCAATATAACTTATTACATAAGCAATATATATCTATTGCAGAAAAATTAGAAAGTACAGAAAAGCACAATGAAGGGAAAACAAAGGTCACCCAGAAGAATCCAACCATGCAGAGAGAGATAAGGTTCACATGGCAACCATCTTTTTTAAAATGCCTATGGAACTGTGTTGTCATGTCTTTGAGACCTGGAAGGACACAGGCCATTAGCAGAATTCTGTCTTGCTCATGAACACATGGAAGTGCAGAGGATGCTTCTAAATACTCTTGTCCTGTTCCCATGGGGTTGCGTTGTAGTTCACACACAGTCTACCTTCAAGGGTCTCCCAGCCTTTCCTGTCCCTCTCCCCACCCCCAGGGTCCCTACTCAACCCTTTTGGGTTGAAGCTTTGCCCATTGTGGTCAAGCCCCCCGGGGGGAGGCGGTATCCCTGGCTTCATTCCAGAAGAATGATGGCAGTGTTTCCACCCCTTGGAAAAAGAACTCCTGCCTGACAGAGAACTCTAGTGAATTGTTTTGCTGAAAGACTCTCTTCCCAGTAGCAGAGGAGGGGTGGAGGAGGACAAATACCTTCTTTCTGCTACATTTTCATTGCAAAAGTCAAAAATAATGTAAAGGGTTATTTTTATAAAAACCCCACAAATTAACATGGCATGAATATTTTCTCCATTTTATTAAATACGAAATCAGAATAGTTCTAACCCATGAAGAGCTTGTACAGATCATTTAGCTGAGCTCCCTCATTTTACAAATGAGATAAGTGGGGCCTAGGGACAGGGTAGATAGGAAAGGAGCCAGATCTCCACCGAGAGCCATGCCGGAGGCCCTCGGCCCCTCCTAGCAAGCGGCCTGAGCTCTCAGCTGTCCTGGGTGCTCAGAGCTGTGACACTTGCTAAGCAGTGCTTCTCAACTCATTTGAAATCTCAGGAAATGTCCCGTGGGCCTCCACACCCTATTTCACTGGTAGCAAGGAGCACCTGTTTCACTGCTACTTTCTACATTTGCTGGGTTCATCCTGGACATGAGTCTCAAAATTAAGAACTCAAAGTCCCTTTAAAGGGGGTGGTCTCCAAATTCTTTCACCACACACCGGAGTTTGGGATAAGGGCTGCCAGCTTGGATGCCAAGCCTTCCCCAGAGGGCTACCCACTAAGGCAGTGCTCTCCAAACATTTGGGGATTTGTTTCTGTCTTTGTTTTCATAATCAGGAGACATAGGATAGAGTTTAAGAGTATAGACTCTGGAGTCAAACTGCTTGGATTCAAGTCCTGCCTGCCACATACTAGCTGTGTAACTTGGGGCAGATTACTTAACTTCTCCGTGCCTTAGTTTCCTCATCTATAAAATGGGGACAACTAAAATAGAGCCTGCCTCTTAGGTTGTTTTGAGGATCAAGTAAGTTAATATATGTGAATTCCTAAGAACAGTGCTTGACCATAAAAAGGGTTAAGTGATAATTAAAGGGGGGAAATGCACTCCAGCATTTCCATGTAACCTGTAGCCATAATTCCTCTCTCTCTCCCTCTCTCTCTCATCTATCTTTCTTTCCATCCATTTCTTTGTACACCCCCACCCCAACTTCTTGACAGACTTAATTAGAAGATTATCCTTTTATCTGACAAGCAGCCCTACAAGTGAGAGAATAACAGCCCTGCCATTTTCTTGTTGTCTTCTTTTATTGCAATGTTAATATTACTCTCAATCCACAGTGGATTTATATGTTTGCTTTCTTACTTTTTTTTTTTTTTTTTTTTGTAGTAGTCTTTTTAATCCTCTTATCCACTTTGTGAAAGTTAGCCGATCTAAATCTATCACAGAGGTTGGCAAATGCTTTCTGAAGAGGGCCAGATAGTAAATATTTTCAGCTTTGCAGGCCATATGGTCTCTGCAGCAACCACTCTTCTTTGCAGTTGTGCTGCGAAAGCAGCCATACGCAAGGTGTAAATGAGTGAGCACGGCTGGGTTCCAATAAAACGTTATTTACAAAAATAGACAGCTGGCCATAGTTTCCTGACCTTTGACATACATCCGCTTACCCAGGCTCAAGAAAACCGCCATGGGGGTCAGCATCCCGGATGAAGAAGGAGTGCAGCCTGAAAGGAAAAGGGAGTCACAGTGTGCAAGCCTGTTGAGGGCAGATGTGTCGTGAGGCCGGGGCTGACACTGCAGCTCATCCAGTGAAATTCAAACTATTTTCCAGTGCAGGCTTCCAAGGGGCCCTTCAAATTCCTAGAGAGAGGGAGCTCTTGCATAAAAGGAGACTTTGAGTGGAAGAGCCAGAAACATTTGGCAACTAGAGAGCACACGGCAACCTTGTTCGATGTCTGGAGGCTGGGGAGGCTTCCTCACTTCCACATGGGCAGGGAATCAGAATCCCCAACTATGGGTGACATACCATGATGATAGAACCTGCGGCCGTGGCCAGGCTGGGGCTGAGAGCAGGGGAATGTTTCTGAAGTACCTGTGAGTCCCTTTCAGGTCCCCATGAATGAGATAGACAGAGCTTGGGGGCAGGGCTGTAGCCATTTCACTGAGTCCCAGAGCACCGTTCTGTTCCTACCCCTCAATTGTACCTAAATCCATTTGGCTTGGGGAAATGCCGGTGAAATCACAACAAAAGGGATTCAGGAAAGGAGGGAAGGAGGACCTCCCGAAAAACAGAACAGTGGGCTATGCATCTCAGCGTGGTGCTAGCATGGCGGGGTTGTTCCTCCCTGTGTAACTGCACATGTCTGTGTCTTCCTCCTTCCCCACGGCCTTCTGGCACCGCTAGAGGTGTGTAGTAGACTGGAAACTCTTCATAGCAAAAGCAAGCAGGACAACTTCTCTCGGTGCTTCTGAGCATTATGAAGAAAATACCCAACTCCCAAACTTTCGTAACCACAACGGAAAAGAGACTCCACCCCAGGGCATCATCTCTGACTCCTGTCTCCCACATATTAGTATGCTAGGACTGCCATAACAAAATACCTCAGATTGGGTGGTTGAAACAACAGAAATTTATTTTCTCACAGTTCTAGAGGCTGGAAGTCCAAGATCAGGGTGCCGACAGGGTTGGCTTCTTCTGAGGCCTCTCTCTTTGGCTTGTAGATGACCACCTTCTCCCTGTGTCCTCACATGGCCTTTCCTCTGAGTGTATCTGTGTCCTAGTCTCTTCTTCTTAGAAAGACACCAGACACATCTCTGGAGGCAAGGGAAACAAAAGCAAAAATGAACTATTGATACCTCATCAACATAAAAAGCTTCTGCACAGCAAAGGAAACACTCAACAAAACTAAAAGGCAACCTATGGAATAGGAGAAGATATTTGCAAGTGAAATATCAGATAAAGGGCTAGTATCCAAAAATTATGAAGAACTTATCAAACTCCAACACCCTAAAAATAAATAATCCAGTTTCAGAAATGGGCAGAAGCCATGAACAGACACTTCTCCAAAGAAGACGTACAAATAGCTAACAGACACATGAAAAAATGCTCAGCATCACTCATCATCAGAGAAATACAAATCAAAACCATAATGAGATACCACCTCACACCTGTCAGAATGGCTAAAATCAGGAGACAACAGATGTTGGTGAGGATGCAGGGAAAGGGGAACCCTCTTGAACCGTTGGGGGGAATGCAAACTGGAGCATCCACTCTGGAAAACAATACGGAGTTTCCTCAGAAAGTTAAAGATAGAACTACCCTATGACCCAACACTTGCACTACTAGGTATTTATCCAAAGGATACAAAAATTCTGATTCAAAGGGACACACGCATCCCAATGTTTATAGCAGCATTATCAACAAGAGCCAAATTATAGAAAGAGCCCAAAATATCCATCAGCTGATGAATGGATAAAGAAGATGTGGTGTATATATACCCATAGTAAAAGCCAAAATCCTTGCTAGTGACTGCAAGACCTCTGGTTTTCCATCTCTAACACTGTTCCCCTTGCTTCCTCCACCACAGCCACACTGGTCTCCTTTGCTTTTCCATAAACACACCACCCCTGCTCGGGGTGGTTCCCTCTGCCTGGGGCGTCCTTGGACCTATCCTCCCAACTCCCCCTCCCTCTTCCTTCTTGGTTCAGCTCAAACGCCACCTTATCAGAAAGCCCTTCCCTGAGGACCCTCCCCAAAGTAGCACTCCAACCCTCTCTATATATCTTTCCTGCTTTACTTTTCTTATGGCACTTATGACCAGCTGAGGTACGTGCGTGCATGTGTGCGCTTGCTTGTTTATTGTCTGTCTCCTTACTAGAAACTAAGTTCCATGAGAGTGGGGATATGGCCTTGTTCCGTGCTCTGCTCTCAGGTTCAGAGGAGATATTGATTGATTGAATAAATGAGTAATATCTAAAATGAGAAAAGAAATCCAGGGAATTAAAAAGTTGGGAGACGGCCAGCTCTCAGACAAAGGATGGTGGATCCTATGATTCATAAGCTTACCAGAATCTTTTTAGCACTTATGGCTAGGGTGTTATTTACAGCCTTACATTACTATTCTGGTATTATGTAATATTTAAACCTAGGTCAAGGCAAAAGTCCTTGGGAACGTAGATCATAACTTCTACTTCTCTAAATATATCCTGTGCCTTATACATTGTCCCAGCTCAGGAAAACATATGCCAAGATCAGTTAGCAGAATCTGCCATGGATGCAAGAGGAGGGAGTGAAGGCATCTCTCCCCTGTCTCTGCTGACTTAATCTGACAACAACAAAAACCCATAAAGTTGTAGGAGGAGTTCTGTGGCCCAGGTTCAAGTCCTGGCCCCACCCCTTACTAGTTACCTGAGTGAGCTTGAGCAACTCACATCATTTCCTTGAGTCTCAATTTTCTCATTTGTTAAAAATGATAATTATAATACTTACCTAAAAGGGCATTTTGAGGATTAAAGAGAAAACAGATAAAGCTCCAAGCACATATTTGGCATAGAGCAGGCTCGCAATAAAAATTTATGCCACTCAAAAAAAAAAAAAAAAAATTAATGCCACTCCCCTGCTAAACCACAGGGGCTCTGGTAGTCAGCAAAACCTCCGCTGGTAAAAAGAGACCCATTATGTTGCCAACAGAAGAGCCAAGTTCATGAAGAGACATGAGCAGGTGATAAGGGATATGCAATTTTCTGGGTCAGGAGAACAGCTGATACACGAGACCGGGTATCCGATGTGTCCGGGTGAATGATCCGGAGACCGTGGCAGGCTCTGGTGTCAGTGCATTGTCAGAAGGTGCACTGTTCTCCCTGAAACCCCCTAAGGGAATATATTTGAAAGCCATAAAACTTTACACAGTTGTTTAAGATGAGCGCCCCTGGGCTTCCTCTTATTTCTGGGATTTCTTCACCATGTGGTGAGGAGACCCTATCTATAAGACCCTTTTGGACTCCTTGTTAAGCCACTTGCTTCTTGGGACTTTCTGAAATTTCCCTTTGTTCTTGAGTTTCTGATCCCTTCCTGCCTCAGTGTGTTCTCACCCCACTGGCTTTACTTCCCCTTTCTTAGCAGCTCACGTGGTCACAATTACACCATATTTTCCTGCGATTTCCAGTGACCATCTCTCTGATGACAGTGCAAGGGTTAGGTGAGAGATGAGCAGGGAGGAGGCAGGAGGGGTCACTTCTGTTAACTATAGCGAGCTGCTTCTGCCGTTGCCGGGCCTCACGAAGGGGAAGCGGAAGTGCAGAGACGGCACCATGCAGTAAACTCACACCCTCCCAGGCTACTTTGAGAGCTTCTGGCTACCAACATCTCACACAAGTGCGCACCCCCTGAGAAGCAGCAGGTCACCCTGGGCCCAGATCCTTGCTTACCCCACCCCACCCCCACCCTGGTCCTGGTCCAGGGGAACTAAAGGGACATATTAAAACAGAAAAGATCTAGGGGCGCCTGGGTGGCTCAGTCGTTAAACGACCAACTTCGGCTCAGGTCATGATGTCACGGTTCGTGGGTTCGAGCCCCGCGTGGGGCTCTGTGCTGACAGCTCAGAGGCTGGAGCCTGCTGCGAACTCTGTGTCTCCCTCTCTCTCTGCCCCTCCCCCGCTTGTGGTCTGTCTCTCAAAAATAAACATTAAAAAAATTTTTTTAACAGAAAAGGCCTGAGAAGGGGCTTTCTCACCAGAGAACTACCTCCATTCTCACTTGCCCTTGGTGCTACCTAGCAAAACGCAAAACGCAGCTCAGTGGGAATGAATGTTCCCTGTTTCTAACAAGCATGTTTGGAAGGAAGGTAGAGGAAAGAGGGTCCTGATAAGTCAAGCAGGAGAACCGGAAGACAAAATTCCCAATTTTTTACCCGGGCCACTTTTTAATTTTCTATTCTCCATTTCTTCTTCTCACCAAGCACTGCCATTGACTGAGGCTCCTTACTCTTGATCTGGATCGGAGGAGACCTGGAGAGCCACTGGAAGGACAAGGGAAACCATGGGTTGGGGGAGGGGTGGACCTGCATCCATTGACATAAATGAGCCAGGTCAGGGATAAGTCCACAGACACCTTCACTCTTCTCAGGGTCTTTCTGGCCATATTGGAGTCCGAAATAAAAGGGAAAATCACCAATACTGATCCTACGTTTACAATTTTGACATTTTGTTAATAAAGACTTTTTGCATTAATTTTGACTTTTCAAAATATTTCATTAAGGGCCTCCTGGGTGGCTCAGTTGGTTAAATGTCAGACTTTGGCTCATGTCATGATCTCACAGTTGATGAGTTTGAGCCCCACCTCGGGCACCGTGGTGACAGTGTGGAGCCTGCTTGGGATTCTCTCTCTCACTCTCTCTCTGCCCTTCTCATGCTCTCTCTCTCTTAAAAATAAATAAACTTTAAGAAATAAATAAATAAAATATCACATTAAAAACCTATATATGTTCATTACTGAATGGTGCCTCCTTAAATTCACTCTTGCCTCACCCTAGTCCTGGCCTTGGTTAGATTCAGCCCAGCTGATGGTGCTGGTCAATTCATTTGGTTGATTGTTTCTTTAAGGAAAGCGAGGCTGGAGCCTATAAAAATCATCTATATGATTCAAAGTCTAATTTTTAAATATATGTGATGGCAATCCTACTAAAATATTTGGAAAAAAACAATGGAATTCTCAACCACAAAAATTACCCAAATTTTAGATACAATTTGAATCCTTTATTATCTAACAAAGCCAGGGTACTTCGCCTTACCAACCACCAGGTGTCTCTGTAAACTCCCCGCAGGCCCTCGCACAAGACGCTCAGGATAACGTCATAAATAAAATCTGTGGTTTTTAACCAGTTCTGAAGAGATGGCACAAAACGGTCTGAGATGCAACAGCTCCAAATACTAAATCTACAGAGACCCGTCCACCTGTCCAGGATTGCAGGCTAATAGCTAAATGCTTGTGATAATGCAATCTATTAACATATTCAAGGTAGGAAATAGATTATTAGAGTCAGTTTGTCCTAATCAGTATACTTTCTAGGATGTCCCTGCATTATTTTTTCCTCATCCCATAGCTGGATCAATTTCTAACAGCACAATTCTGCGAGACCAAAACAATATTTCAGGAGGGTCTCAGAGAAATCAACTCTTCACCAGGCTTCCAGGACTAGACCTCTCACTCCTGTAGGGCAGGGAATTTTGAAAACAGCATCCAAACCATTTGCTTCTGTTAAAAAAAAAAAAAAAAAAAAAAAAAGCAAATGCATGGAGTGTTATGGTCAAAGGTCAGTAAACAGAGTGGTAGAAAAGTTGTAGCATTCTTTAAAAATACGTTTATCTATGCACATTATCACCCTCTCCCTCGTGCCACCTCATCCTGCCCTCGGAAGGAAATGTAAATACTCCAAAAGCCAATGGACTATTTCCTCTGACCTTATTTTTTTATGAGGTCATTCTGAAAATTAACCCTTCTCCATTCAACACCCTGGAAGGGACTGTAGATTCTTCCCCCAAGGCCCGGGAAAATGGCTCTTGTGGGAAATCTCTGTGACGATGCTCCTTTTGAGGTTTTCCAGTTTGCCCAAGACAGCATCTGTTCTTCATTTTTATTTTATTTTTGCATCACTGTTTTAAAGAGAGAGAGAGCACGAGTGGTAGAGAGAGGCATAGGGAGACAGAGAGAATCTTAAGCAGGCTCCACACCCAGCGTGGAGCCCCACGTGGAGCCCGGGGCCGCAACCCTGAGATCATGACCTGAGCCCAAATCAAGAGTCAGATCCTCAACCGTCTGAGCCACCCAGGCGCCCCTCACTTTTAAATTACTCAAATCTTAAATTTAAGTTAAATTCTTCATTTTTAAATTACTACTAATAACCACAGCAGGAACAACGGCTAATATTTAGGGAGTGCTCACTACATGCTTATCAGTGTGATAAGAGAACCTGACAAATATTATGTCCTCGAAAGGTCATTGCTCTGGGCTTCCATGACAGTGAAGCCTGCCTGGTTCCCCCCTAGCTTTCCGGGCGACTCCTCCTCATCTAGCCCCTTCTTCAGTGCTGGACTTCTCAGATTCAGTCCCAGGCCCTCTACTCTTGATCAGTGTAGCAGAAAATCTTGGCAGTTAAAAATACAGTCTCAAACTATAAGAAAAGAAGGAGAGACACTGGGTTCCAAGATGACAAATTAATTGAATGTGCTGCAAAGGGAGTGCCAATTTCAGGCTTGACCCCTCACCCTCAGGGAGATGAATTCCTTATACTGGTGCTTCTTGCCTTTAAAGTGCGGTCAAATCACAGGGTGGATGGATGTCTTGTGAAAATGCAGGTTCTGAGTCAGCTTATCTGAAGTGAACCTGAGATTCTTCAGCCCACACGATGCTGAGGCTGTTGGTACCTGGACCACACTGTGAGTAGCAAGGCTCTAGGTGACTCTATAATTATAATGAGGTACTGATAAAGTTTCCCTAAGTTGCTAGTTATACTGACAGATCAAATCAATATATAATAATGGCTGAATTGTGGGATGGGGAATAGAGATTGTGAAAACTTCAAGGAATATATGTTTCTGGTTTCTAAACTCAAAATCCCTTTGAACTTAAAATTTCTGTGACATCAGAAATGAGACTTGATTATTTTTTCAAAGGTTCAACCTAAAGACTAATTGTGCAGGTTTGAATTGCTAGGTCTGGTATCCCCACTAAGAATCAATCATTTGATCACAGAATCCACAACTTTGACTAGTCTGAAATTTTGGGGAGTGGGGAGGGGGAGGATGGGGGTAATCTATATGGGTACTGCAACCATAAGTTGGTATAAAATTGTAATCTGAGGAAAGTATAAAATAAAAATAAGAATTAAGATATGGGTAACAATGGAGATGATGAACAAGCAACCTTAAATCCACGATATTAGCAATTTAAAAATAAATTTTACATAATAATTTCTGTAATCATTGCAAAACTGGTGTGTGTTTTATCAGGTTTTTAAGACATTTGATGCATTTAAGGAAATCCAATGTGTTCATGTTGTGACTTTAGTTGAATGGGTAGAAGAACTTAATTAGGCTTGCAATCAACACTTAAGTGTTTGGAGAAAATTATTTCCTTAAAATCATAAGTTTTGCTTTATTAGTTATACGTGCATGATAGAGAAATGCTGACTTTGAAGATGTAAAAAAAAATGCTAGTTGCTTAATAAGTTTATGAGATGGTCTCACTGACCTTCTTGCGGCCTATCACGTGCTCAAGTTCCCTGCCAAAGCAAGCCTTCCGCTCTTCCTTTTTCCTAGAATGCACCGCCCCCAATTCTCATACGCCTATTTGTATTACGCTTAGCGCACTCAGTGACTCTCTTACCCTGGACTGTGAACTCTGTACCCCTGTAACCCTTATAGCCCCACGAAGTTATTAGTGTTATCTCATGTACAGACAAGGAAGCAGACATGGAGAATTTTCAACAACATGTCCAAGTGGCAGATGTGGGATGGAAGCAATGTCTCTCTTACTCATGAGCCCAGGACCACTATTATTGTGCTGAATTCCATAAACCGTTATCTCTAATGCTGAACAATACTGCTGCTCAGGTAGTCTGCTGTCATCTTCAAACACAAAGTCACATAATTTTAGGAACTCCCAGAACTTTCCCCAAAAAGAAGATAGGGGACAAATCTTTAAATACCACTTCCTTGAAAGACTACTTATGGGAGAGCATAATACAAATACGCACCTATAATTTAGGACTTACTATAAATTCTGCTTCTTGCCCTTTACAAAATCTGTGCACCGATTTTGGGCACAAAAGCCCAGCACAGTGGAATTTCCTAACTCTTTTACATGGAGAGGCAGAAACGCACAGCAGTTAATTGCCTCTTAACAGATTCTGGGCCCAAGACTGTCTGGGTTCAAATCTTGGAACTGCCATTTTTCAGTTGGGTGGTCTTGAGTAAGTCACCTAAACCCTCTGTGTTCAGTTTTTTGTTTGCAAAGAAACATAATAAAGGACCCACCATGTGTTTGTTCTGAGGATTGGATGAAGTAATAGCACACATAAAGAGCTTAAAACATGACTATGTCTCTAAAGGTAGGTAGAAAACATTTACTGCACATCGATGAGCTTTACAGACACCTAACTAGGTGGTTGAGAAACCGGTACTTGGACCGAGGGCATTAGACTCTCATCTCTTTTCCACCAGATCAAATTACTACCTTATCCGTTTGGGCTGGAACTTGCTAACATTTTCACGCTGCAGGCATGATATGCCTTCCATATGCCCCCCTTCCTCATTTCCACTGCTGCATTTCTTTTCACTGTGTAATTGGAAACCCCGACTGCAGAAGAAGGTTTATTTATAGCAGGAAAAAATTAGTGTTATTTAGCTTGAGCTTTTCTGCAACCATCAGTCCATTACTGTGAGAGCATCCACATTTACATTGCAACATCATTCTGTTTTCCCAGTGCCCTGTAATCATTAATTAGCTATTCAAAACAATGTTTATTGAATGTCTACAGAGAGAGAAGCCTGATCCAGCCTTCCTCCATCAAAAACGAGCATCTTCCCTGAGCTCAGATGCCCGCATACCAACCAGTTACTAGATAGCTCTGCTCAGGTGTCCCACATACACTTTAGACATGGCCAAAATTTAACTCATCTGTCGCCCTGACCTCTTCCCCCTACCCTCTCACGCATTCCTGATTTTGGTGCATGGAGCCACCATTCCCATTTCTCCATGCCCAAACTGCGAGTTAGCCTAGACTCCCTTCACAAACCACCACATCCCATCTGTCACCAGGCTTCATCGGTCCCATCTCCTGAGGACATACCACCCTTCTCATCTTCCCTGACACATGACAAGTTAGTGTGGCCTGGACTATTGCAAATCACCTCAGGACTGGTCCCTGTACTTCAGCCTCTTCTTCTTCTAGTCCCTCCTTCACATCGTCATTACGTAGACCTTTTGGCATCTGACCATGACACACTCCCTGCTCCCCATTCGAAATCTTTCCATGTTCCCCTGTCATCCATAGGGCAGAGCTCCACCCTAAGACACAGCATATGAGGCCCTTCATATTCTCAGTTCTGCCTCTTCCCCCCACCCCCCATAGCTTTAGTGCCAGGAAGGATTTGCAGCACTCCTTCCTGCCACCAGGCTGCGTATATGTCATTCCTTCAGTCTAGCGTGCTCATCCTGCCTTGCCCAACCACTGAACAATTGCTTCTCTTTGAAGACTCATTCTGAGAGTTGCCTAATCAATTAAGCTTATTTCTAGCCTCTCCGGGCAGAATTCTGTGCTTCCTCCTCCATGTTCTTGAGGTTTCTCAGACATGCTTCTGTTATAATGCCTGTCCTACTGTTTAATTGCTTACAAGGTTGTTCCCCCAATCAGACTGAATACCTCCCAAAGGCTCTATTTGTCTTGTTATCCCCAGTGCCTGGCATACACAAGAGGCCCAATAAATGCTCATGAAATACACTATTGTTGTGACAAGAACAAGAGTCTGTCAAGAGGTCTTCTGACGGCCAGCTCACCTCTTCCTACGCCAGGCTTCCCCAGGCAGCCTTGGTCAGCCTCCCCTGAGGAATGACACTGCCTGGTGTCCTCTGGGAAAGCATGGTGGCAGCTGAGTGCTTTGGGTCCTAACCTTACTCTGCCTGTACCTGGGCCAGCCTGGCTCCCTTCAGGGCAGCCTTAAGAGGAAGAAGAAACCCGGATATAAATGTACCTGGTAGAGAAGCCAGCTACTTGTTCCCAGCTCCATCAGTGTTCCGGCTTGTCAGAGCAGAACTCTGCTTTGGAAGGGGTGCCCTGTGTTTGGCCTGGGAGCCAACAGATTCCAGTCAGAATGGAAGGAGCTAAGTGAGTTTAGGTTCCATTTTTGACCCCAGTGCAGTGAAGTCTCAGTCAAGCTACATATATGCTCAAGATTCTAAGCTCCTAGAGAAAGATCTGTATTTAACTCACCTTAGGTGGCAAGCCCCTTGGCAGGGGGGAAACATCGCTTAATTATTTTTGATGAAAAGGAATATTTTTAGATAAAAGTTAAAATTGTTTGCTATTTTCCTAATACAAAAGGCCCCCGGGGAGCAAGTTCTGACCAGAACCCTGCTACTTAATCTAGTCTCATTGCAAATATTTACTAGATGCTGGGCAGAGAGTTTATGGAAGAATTAATACATTGCCCCTTCCCTCAAGGTGCTAATGGAGAAAAAAGACAAACTTCTAAGAAAAGTTGAATCATAAATAAATAAACAAGAGTTGAACAAGAAATACAAGAAGAATATGCCTCAAAGGGGTGACTCACTCTCTATCAAAGAGAAGTTCAGAGAAGGGAGAAGCCATTGGCCCCCAGGGTGATGGCTCAAAAGACACAGAGACAGCATAGCTCTCACCTGAGAGGTTGGACCAGCAAGCCAGAGGGCATGGGGTGAGATTGGGGGACATCCTGGTAGAAAGAAAAGAGTAGATTCTTTGAACTTGGGGTTTGAGTTTCTGTTTTGCCATTTATTCGCTAGAGATCTCAGACATTTGTTAACCTCTCTGCACCTCACTTTTCTCATGGCCTCCATATAGCATTCAAGACTGCAAACATTTAGCACAAACACATGTGCTAAGCCCTGCAAACAAACATGAAAAGAGAAGTGTTTTGTCCTCAAGAGCTACCATGCGAGAAGGGGGTCAGTAAATATTAGTCCCCCTCTTCCTTTACCCTCCAGGTGTCTGTCACCCTAAAGGAGGGGTGAGCAGACCCAGTGGACTATTACTAAGTGGAATGCAGGATGTGGGTTCAGAAGTGTGGAGACAGAAAAAAAAGAAAAAGTGCGGAGACAGAATAAGCTCATTACCATCCACTTTGGAAGATTCCTGCCCTCCTGTCCCACCTTCTATTAGGAAATGGGTCTTTCCTCCCTGAGGCAGAGATCCTGATTTGCAACCACCCCTCTTGTGCTTTGACAAAGTCTGGGTGTTGCCAAAGTCAAAGGCATAACCCTTAGACAAATGCTATCATTGTCCAAATGCTTATTTACCTACTCACTTAATTTATTTAATTGCAAAAGACAACCACGAGGGGGCCTAGGAGCAAGAATCTAAGCTCAGACCCCATTTATCAAGCAGAATGCGTGCCATTCTTGATGAAAAATGTAGTCAGGGTCTACAAAACGTACACTGTGAGCTGAAAACAATACCTTCTGCCCCTTCTGCTAACTCTTAGTAAAGAACATGGCTCCCTTGAGGCTAAAAAGCATTCTTAACTCATCCCATCCTCCACAAGCCATCAGACTAGGCCAAGGGTTTCTTAGCTCCGATTCCATTTTTCAGTGTTTCCTCCTGATTAAAGCCCTTTGGCTCAGCAGGATTGTCTATAATGATAGTAAATGGTTCACGTGATGATGAGGCAATCTTTTCACATCTTGAGCTGCAATCCGTCTTGTAAAACCTTGCCACTCACTGTCTGAATTCACAGCCCTGAATTCTCAGGAAAGCCATCAACCTGGGGTTATTGGTCTGGGTTCTTATGCCTCCTGGCCCCGCCCCGCCCCCCACCCCCTACCCATTTCTCACACCACAGGCAGAGACTTGAATAGCTATTGTACCTACCTATGGCAATCGTCATTAAAATCAATCACTCATTTGCCAAAACACATACCCACTCACACACACACAACCCCCTGACACAAAAACCTCACAAAACTCGGGTCCCTATGTGTCTCTGGGGTCACGATAACTCAAGTCTCCGTGACCGAAACGGAGTGGCGAAAGTTGTTTTTCCTTAGCAGGAGTCTGCTTTCACAAAGATTCATCTCCTACATTTTCTCTGAGACCCTCACACACACTACAGCAACAAAGGAAAGGAGCATGATTTCCCAAGCAGGTTGCCTAGAAACCACTCCTGTGTTTCTGAAACTAATTTAAACATGAAAATTCAGCTCCTGACTCATGCCAGGAATGCATGTAATGGTTTTCTCAGTATTTTACTTTCTTTTTCTTTCACGTTACAAAATAATGCACGCTCGTTGCACAAAAATGGAAAGGAAGATGAAAATACACAGGTCCAGAAAGAGAAAAATCCCCCATAATCTCACTGTCAGAGGCAACCACTGTTATCATTTGGGGATATTTTCTTCCAGGCTTTTTTTTCTATGTATTTTTAATATTGTTGATATTAACACTGAATTTACATAGATCTTGCTTTTCTCACTTAGTATATTGTCAGCATTTCCCATCTGGCTGAAATTCTCAGAATATTGATTTTTTTTAAATACCACATTATATTACAGTCAATTTTCCATTATTTACTTAACCATTCCCTTAATGCTCGACATTTAGATTATTGCCAATCTTACACCTTTTATTTTTTCAATCTTACGCCATTTTGATCAGTGTTGTCATGGTCATCTTAGTACAAAACAGTATGTATCTCATAATAATAAAATCATAAAAGGAATTTCAAAAGCCTGAAATTTTTAGAAACTCTTAAAAATTGGACTAATGCATGTTTACAATATATTTTTAAATTTAAACAATATATTAAAAAGTAAATTGAGGGGTGCCTGGGTGGCTCAGTCGGTTAAACATCCGACTCTTGATTTTGGCTCATGTCATGATCCTAGGATTGTGGGATCAAATCCTGCATCGGGCTCCACGCTGACAACATGGAAGCTGCTTGGGATTCTCTCTCTCTCTCTCTCTCCCTCTGCCCCTCTCCCCAGCTCGTGCTCTCTCTCTTTCTAAAATAAAAAAATTTTTTTAAATAAGTAAATTGAAATTCAAAGTAAAAGAGGGTTCTTCTAACTAGTACCACTTCCTAGAGGTAACCACTGCCCACTGCTACCAGAAGTCTTCTATGAATATAAAGGCACATATATATGCTTGTTTATTTGACACCACACTGTTCTACCACGCTTTTTTTCATTTATTACATCTTGGGCGTCTTTCTTCATCAATCCAAATTGGTCTCTTCTTTTTAGAAGTTGCACGCTATTCTATTAGATGGCATGCCGTCTCTCACATGCTGTGGACAGAACTTGTTACTGCACTCGATACATTTTCACTGAGCTGGGTACCGGACAGTGGGTCTGATATGACACAACTCCAACCACACTGTACCTTTGCTGGAAGAGGAAACAGACGGTAGCATAGGTAACAGCTTTACCCCTGGAATTCGCACTGTAGGTTATAGAGGTCTCCAAATTTTTCCTTTTGTAAAATTTTGTTCTTTGGTTGTTGTTTTCAAACCAAAAGTTTGTACCCTTTTACTAATCCTCCCCCCAGCCCCAAGGAACCTCCATTCTACCTCTGTTTCTATGAGTTCGACGTTCTTAATTTATTTTTTTCTTTTTAGATTCTCTGTGTAAGTGATACCATACAGTATTTGCCTTTCTCTGTCCAGCTTATTTTATTTAGCATAATGCCTTCCACATTCATCCATGTCAATCTACAAATGGCAGGATTTCTTCATTTCTTAAAACTGAATAATATTCAATTATTTTATAGAATGCATTCAATTAATATATAATATGTATTATCCTTACATTGTGTATGTCTAAATATTATTATATATATATATATATATCACATTTTCTTTCTCACTCATCCATCAACAGACACTTAGGTTGTTTCTACAACTTGACTATAGGAACAACATACTGCAATGACCATGGGAATACTGATATCTCTTCAAGATAATGAGTGTATTTCCTCTGGATAAAAACTCAGAAGTGGGATTGCTGGATCATATGGTAATTCTATTTTTAATTTCTTGAGGAGCCTCCATAATGTTTTCCCAGTGGCTGCACCAGTTTGCATTCCCACCAACAGTGTAAGAGGGTTCCACTTTCTCCACATCCTCACCAACATCTATTGTCTCTTGTCTTTTTTATGATAACTCTCCTAACAGGTATGAAGGGATATCTCTGTGGTTTTTATTTGCATTTCTAGTGATGGCAAGCACCTTCTCATGGACCCATGGGCCATTTGTATGTCTTCCTTGGAAAAAATGTCTATTCAGATTCTTGGCCCATTTTTTTAACTGGGTTATTTTGTTTTTGCTGTTTGAGTTACTTTTACATTTTAGATATTAACCCTTATCAGATTTGTGGCTTGCAAGTATTTTCTCCCATTCCATAGTTGACTTTTAATTTTTTCAATGGTTTCCTTTGCTGTGCAGGGGCTTTTAGTTTGATGTAGTCCCACCTGTTTATTTTTGCTTTTATTGTTTTTGCATCTCCAAACTTTTCTGATCTCCACACATGTTGAATTTTTGAGCATGTACCCCCCCAGCCATTTATGTATATTTATTTATGTTATATACATGTACTACTTATGAATATATTATTTACATGATAGAACATACACTGAAAATAGACATTTTAATGGGTTGAATTAAAGACGAAATAGACATTAATTCACCTAATAATAAATTATATTAAAATATATAATGAAAGCATTTCATTGTTTTTGATAAGAGCAATGTGATTGTTTTGTTATATTTAAAATATTTAAAAATATTGGCTTAACACCTTGTATTACAGTTATTCTGGGGTCTGATTCTAAGTTCAGCTTATAATCAACAGTTGATTTTTTTTTTTTGATGATTAAAGATTTTTTCTTCTTTTCTTTTTTCTTTTTTTCTCAAGTTAGTCAACATACAGTGTAGTCTTGGCTCAGGAGTAGAACTCAGTAATTCATCACATATATAACACCCAGTGCTCATCCCAACAAGTGCCCTCCTTAATGCCCATCACCCATTTAGCCCACCCCCCCCCAGTTGATTTTAAGGGTTGTCATTGCTGGCCCCACTCAGAGTCCTGCCCACCAAAAATGCAAACTTGTTTTGAAAATTCACTTTGTGCTCACATTAAGTTTATCTTTGATTCATGGCTACCTTGGAAGAATCTTTTAAGGCTAGTTATCCATTTTATAAGCTTTAGCTTACCTAAAGTTAGATCATATATTCCATAAACCCACTTAACCAGGCACGTGTCCAAAACCAGAGACTCATGATCTTCCATTTCAAACCTGCTCTTTCCCTCATCTTCCACATCTCAGTTATTCACAACTCCGTTCCCCCCAGTTGGTCAGGCCAGAATCCTCAAGTCTCTCCTCGGGTTTTCTTTCCTTCTCTCAGCTCCACAAGGAATGAATGCATTAGCAAATCCATTAGCTCTACCTTCAGGGCATATCCAGAACCTGGGCACTTCCTGCCCCTTCTCCGCTTACTGTCCTGGTCTAACCCACTGTCTTCTCTTACCTACAGTTATTGCAATGACACCCTAACCATTTGCCCTGCTTCTGCCCTTTCCCCTCCACAATCTCTGCATCACAATAGCATGTATTTGCCTTTTAAAACTTTTTTCTTTTTGGGGAGCACCTGGGTGGCTCATTTGATTATGCATCTGACTCTAGATTTTGGCTCAGGTCATGATCTCACAGTTGGTGAGTTCGAGCCCCATATTGGGCTTTGCACTGAGAGCATGGAGCCTATTTGGCATTCTCTCTCTCTCTCTTTCTCTCTCTCTCTCTGCCCCTCCTCTGTTTGCTCTCTCTCTTTCTCAAAGTAAATAAAGTTTAAATAAATAAACAAAGGTGCTTTTTTTAATGTCAAGCTTACAGAAAAGCAAAGAATACTATTCCCTTATCCCATATTCCTCTATAGTTCCTATTTTGCTCATCTGATTATCTGTCTGTCCATCTATCTATCTACCCATCTAAAGGGCGTATATGGTAGGCCATTTACTCCTAAACACTTTAGTGTGTATTTTGAGTATATTGTCTTGTATAACATAGTACAGTTACCAACCTTAGTAAATACAACATTGGTAAAGTAATTATATCTAACCTATTATCTTTCTCCCTAGTTTATTAATGGACTCACTGATGTTCTGTATGATACTTTATTTTCTTTAGAACAGGATCTGGCCTGAGATCAGGGTCAGAGTATTTGATTGCTGGGACTCATTAGTCTCCTTTAACTTGACACATTTTACCTAGTCTTCCTTTGTCTTTTATGACACTGATATTTTTGAAGACTACTAGTTTCCTCTCCTGTTTTTATTTTTTTAAATTTTTTTAATGTTTATCTATTTTTGAGACACAGACAGAGCGTGAGCAGGGGAAGGGCAGAGAGAGAGAGAGGGAGATACAGAATCCGAAACAGGTTCCAGGCTCTGAGTTGTGAGCACAGAGCCTGACGTGGGGCCTGAACCCACAAACTGCGAGATCATGACCTGAGCTGAAGTCGGACGCTTAACCAACTGAGCCACCCAGGCGCCCCTCCTCTCCTGTTTTTAAAAGAATTTTTTCATTTGGGGCTTTTGATGTTTCCTCACCATTAAACTCAGGTTATATATTCCTGACCCCAACATTATGGAGATGCTGTGTCCTTCTCAGGGCATCACATCTGGAAGCAGACAAAGTCCATCTGCCCCTTACTGGAGGCATAAATTTTAATCACACAGTCGAGGTGTGATCTGACTTCTTCACGGTGCAGTTACTATTTTTTCCCTTGCAATAAGGAATCTTTGAGTGGCACTTTAAGACCACACAAGTATCCTCTTCCTCATCAAAACTTCCATTTAGATTTAGCAACCATTGAGGATTCTTGCCTGGGCCAATCTCTTAGTGGAGGATTGTAACTGGTAACTTTCAATCTCCAGCACATCCTGCACAGTATTAGCCAGCACACGGCTTTCTACTGGAAGCAAGAGCCCTTTCTTCCCCCTTATCTCTTTCCTAGTATGGATGAGTGGATTGCAATTTTTCAATACTTTATAACCCATGGTTGTCTTTAATTATTTTGACGTTCAAACCATCCCCAATTTACCCATTGGAAGCTGCCTCACAATGGTCCCTATGCACTTTTTTTTTTTAATGTTTACTTATTTTTGAGAGAGAGAGGGGTAGAGTGCGAGTGGGGGAGGGGCAGAGGGTTCTGTCAGCACAGAGCCCTACGTGGGGCTCAAACTCATGAACCATGAGATCATGGCCTGAGCCGAAGCCGGACACTTAACAGACTGAGCCACCCAGGCACCCCTTATGCACCTCTTTTAAAATGAGATCACATACAGGTATCCACTTTTTGAAAGTTCACGTTATGCCACTCGGCTTTTGCAAAAGACCTACGTTAGTACCTGTTTTCACTAACGGAAAGAAACCCAAGAGAGGTTTTGCTTTTGTGAGAAAAGGTGAAAAGCAAAAATAGCATTCAGTGTTTGTGTGACAGCAAGCTGTTACAGAGGCAGCGCAGCAATGAGGGGGGCCCCATCTGAGCTCCTTCCCCAGGAACCACACTCAGCATCTCAGCATCAAGCCACCATAGCTTTGAACTGTGTCACGAACATCTGTGTATTTGTTAGCAAGAAGTGTCCCGAAGGCATCAGAAAAACCTATGAAAGGTTATTTTTTGAGTCTGGGGAACACTCAAAATTTCTCCATATAAATAAGTGCTAATTGGGGCGCCTGGGTGGCACAGTCGGTTAAGCGTCCGACTTCAGCCAGGTCACGATCTTGCGGTCCGTGAGTTCGAGCCCCGCGTCAGGCTCTGGGCTGATGGCTCAGAGCCTGGAGCCTGTTTCCGATTCTGTGTCTCTCTCTCTCTCTGCCCCTCCCCCATTCATGCTCTGTCTCTCTCTGTCCCAAAAAATAAATAAATGTTGAAAAAAAAATTTTTTTTAAAAAATAATAAAATAAAAAAAAATAAATAAGTGCTAATTGCTTCTTTGCTTTACGCTATTTTGGCTTATGAAAGGTTTCATAGGAACACTGTACTTTCAGATAGAGGGGGAAATCTGTAGATGCTCTAAGCTCTAGCTGTGCAACCTCTCCAAATGAAGAGCCCATTTCTAGCCCTGGTTTTGGAGCCCTCCCTCAAAGAAACAGCATGCTGCCCAAGATAGTACTAAGATATAAAGAAAGATTCACCCTGAAAATCTCTGAACGAAAATGTCTCTGTTAAAGATAACATGGTGCTTATGTACGTGCTGGCTTAATTACTGAACCCTCCAGAGGGGCAGGTACTATGCACTGGACATGGGGACTCAAGTGAGACCAAGCTCCGGAAGCACACAGGCCAGTCCAACAGACTGATGTCCGAACAGACGAAGCCAAGAGAGGCAGTGTGGCACAGTGGCTGAGAGCACAGACTCCTAGCCCCAGTGGCTGCAGTGAAACCCCCTTCTCCCGCTCACAGCTGTCTGACTTTGGCAAGTTACCTAACATGGCTGCACTTCAGTCTGCCCCATCGGTACACTGAGCACCATTATGATATGTCTGGCTTGTAGCACCGCTGTAATAACTGAGTGAGTCAGTAGTAAAGTACTCAAACCAGTGTTTGGTGCACAGGAAGCTCTCAGTAGGTGTCGGCTGTTGTTAAAATAAAATATAGTAAATAGATGTGCTCTAAGAAGGAAGATGTAAGCTTTCTGGGAGTTTCAAAGGAAGTAGCAAGTGAGCTAGACTAGAAGGAGGAAAAGGACCCCCAGGCTGATCGAAGGGCTCTGGGCAGACAGGCAGCATCTCATTCCCTCAATGACTATTCCTTGTTCATACACTTTGTGTTTTGCCCTTGTGTCTCCCCTGCCCTCTGACTTCTTGTTTTCCTTGTTATACCAAGGAGCAGACAAACTCACCAATAGGCACTGTACCCCATGACGTATTGATAGCATTTCACAACGTTAAATATCACTTCAACACAATCAGGATTGACTCCCTGCCCATCTGACCTCACCTCCCCCAGCTCTAAATGTCTTCCCCAGGCCCACTTGGAGTCTTTCCACCTAGCCTTCAGGGAACTAGGGAGCCAATGCAGGGCCTGACTTGGGATGCAAAAGGGATGGGGTAGGAGTTATGAACTCAGATGGAAGATAGTAGCCAGAATGAGTGAAGAGGCAAATAAGAAGGTAATAGGGAATAGTGAGGACTGCAGGAGCTGTGCTCTCATGACCAACTCAAGCATTCAAGCTCATTTTTTTTTTTTTAACTTTGTGTGGGCAAGGGCGATATTCAAAGTAATTACAACTAGTAGGGCATGGATGCCCATCAGAACAGATCACAGCATAAACAACCAGCACTGATGCAGACCTACCCTGTGACCTCCACTCTGTCCAAAATAAAAATGTCTCTAATCAAGACTCTGGATCTACTCCGCTGGTGTCCAAGTTGTGCCTCTGCCCTGGTCCAGGTCAGAGCAGGAAAACTAGGTGTCCACCCCAGGATTATCTGTAGCAGCAAGCACAGTACCTGTACATAGTAGGTGCTTAATAAATATTTGTTGAATAGAGAAGCAGCATGGTTAGAAGCATGGACTCCAGAGCCAGATGGCATTGGGCTAGAGTCTTGGCTACGCTGGGAATTGGCTGTGTGGCCTTGAGAAAGTTACTTAAACTCTCTGTGCTTCAGTCAGCTTACCTATAAAGTGGGTATAATAGTAGTTGTGAGATTAAATAAGAAAATACATGTTAGGACACTACCTAGTACCTAAGCCAGTAACTACCAAGTGAGAACTCAATAAATATCAGTTATCAATATCAGTTATGTAGCATTCAAGAAAGAGGTGTTTGGAGGACTCACACCACAGTGGGAGTGACATAAAGGATCTAAGCCACCAGTCAGGTAGACAGAGGTCAAATGTTGGCCAGCTCCAGGAAAGAAATTGCTGTCATTTAGCTGAAGCCAGATTCTTTGTACTGGAATTTCAGAGCTACCTTGCCTGGCTCTAGAACTTTCTAGATCCTTTCTTCTTTGATTCCAGGCATGGTCTTCCTGACCCCAAGGAGTCGTCCTGGCAAAAAAAGATGTTACCCCAGATGCTACACCTGGGAGTGCCCGTTCTCATTCCCTGTCTCTGCCAGTCTCTGGGAAGCCTTTCTCAAGTCAGGAGCAATGCTCACCCTGGGCTGGGGGCCTCATAGGCATGTGGACCACTGCCTCATTCCCTGGTTGGATGTCCAATTGTGTCCTCTTCCTGTCACCACGCAGCTCATCCACTCTGTGACATAGAGCTAGACGGGTAATATCTCATAGCTCTGGTGATTAACCAGCAAACTGTTCACTATGTGGCTCCAAGAAGCAGACAAGGCAGTGTTTGTGTTTACAGATTAGCCACTTATTAAGGCCCAGATGCTAGCGTTCATTGGCTATTTCTAAGGAAGTCGAGCAATGGTGACTTATGCTTTTCTACCTCTGGGACGGAGTAGGAGGGGGTTTTCAAACATCGTGTGCCTCAGCAACTGAAAGGAACTCTAAAAGGGCTCCTTTCTGGTCTGTGGCTAATCCAGGTGACTTTGGGATCCCCATTTCCTCAAGATTAGAGTGTGCATAGCAGATACCCTCTTTATCAATTGGCTACAGATGTTTCCTATGCCAGCAGTTTGAGACAAGCAATTGCAGCCACTACCACCGGATATAAACAGAGACTTTACAACCACAAGCTTCCTTGTCTGTTGCTTTAGCCCTTCTGCTTCCAAAGTGCCATGGGAAAATAAAGTGCATCTCCTGGTCCACAACTGCATTTCCAACCAATTCCTGCATGAAGGAGTCCTGCTGAAGGATGACAAGGTTAAAAGGACAGTCAGGGCTAGCAATTGGTTATCTATTCTTGCTTAGCCATAGCATTTAATAGGAAAAACGGTATGTTCATTTTCTATTTAACTGCTTGATTATAGATGCCAAGGTAGGGCTGTAAGAAGTCATAATGTTAAGGGACCCTGGAGATCAAATTAACTAACCTATTTCAGAGAAACTGAGGCCTGGAACATTAGACTTCTCTCTCAAGGCCATGACATTGGCCTGCAGTGGAGCCAAAATTAGAACATCAATATCCTGGGCTGCAGGTCTAAAGTACTAACCCTTACTCCAGTGGCATTTCACAATGGCAGAAGAAATACAGACGAGGCTGACTTTAGTTGTTGGATCCAATCCTACTTGAGTCTGAGTATTTCTCACAACCCCAGCAATATTCTTGTGGAGGAGATTCTAATTGTGTCCAGAATCCATTCTCCCATTCTTCAGGAATACAATGCCAAAGTTAGCAGGGCACAAGGCTGCTCAGGAAAAAAAAAAAGTTACACTTCCTAGTGTGCCTTACAATGTACTCATGTCTGAGTCCTGGTCAGCAGGATGTAAAGGAAAGTGGTAAGTGCTTTAAAGGATGAAAATGTACACTTTCCTCAGACCAATGACTGGAATGCTGATCCAAGGTCTGGAGCTGGAGCAGTCATCTTGGGCCACAAGGTAGAAGCCATGTGTTGAATAAGATGGAACAACAAGAAAGAAGGAATCCGGTGATCAGGGCACCACCATACCAGCCCTAGGTTGCCTCTGTTTATATGAGAGAAAAATATTTTTTAATCTTTTTAAAACTACTACTATTTGGGGGTTTCAGACTCAAGAAAAATAATGTAGCTATAATGCCAGCTGTAAAACTATTTTGAAAGTTTCTTGCAGAATTTTCTGGAAAGAAATATAAGGATTTTGTCTTTTGGACCTAGTGCCTACTTAGAAGCATCTATTTCACAGAGAAAGGTGGGAGCCAAGGAAAGGTCCCATCATAAAATATAGCCGCTTTCTGCTGATTTGACTTCATTTGGTTTTTAAACCAGTTTCTCCTTTAAAACAAGAGTTCCCTGGGAAAGCTAAGCTCAACTGTTCACATCTGAGAATCAGAACATCCCCTACTGATTTGTAAGGAGTTTGGGGAACAGATGTTGTGGTGTCTAGGCTTGAGGAAGTGACTCTTTGGGGAGGGTAGGCCATGTGGGACTGATGGGGTGGGTGTGCAGGACAGCGAAGAGGTGAAAAGGGTGTCAGAAAGGGAGGTGCACAGGTGCTGGGTGCTAAATCGCTGTGGGTCTACTTTAACTTCCTTGAGATGCTGCGACAGCACATGACCACCAGAGGGCAGCAGCGGGTGGTGAAATTCCAGGGGCTCCACACAGCGCAGCTCGCTCCAGGTCCCCAAGGGAGCGCAGCTGGCCCATCCACCCTGGGTCTTTCTGCTTCTTTGTCCAGAATTGCGCCCCCCACCCCCCCGCCCCTTACCAGGAGGAGTGGGAAAGGAGTCGCGTCCCTGAGCAGAGGAGGCTGAGCCAGCAGCTTTCATAAGCATCAGTTCAGGGCTCCCTGACCATCGTTCCCTCCCTCTGCCCCTTTTTGCCAGCTCTACATCGCACATTCAACATTTTATTAAAATAGGCTTTACATTGGTTTGCTTTTTTTTTTTTTTTTTTTTTTTTTACTTAGCCTTGCACTAAGCAATAAGACCTGTGAAATAATGGGTTTGTTGTGTCATATATATTACATTAAAATACGACCGTATCACCAGAAAACCCTCTTGTTACCACCAGTGGTATGCTTGGAGAAACACTGCATAATTTCATCAATCCCCCCCCCAATTTACCCAACAAAGAGGGTAATAATATTATCACCATTTTACAGATGAAGACATGAGGCTCTGTGAGATTAAATAGCTTCCTCAAGAGTTCTCACCAGAGCTAGGATTTGAGCCAAGTTCTGTTTGACTTAAAAAGCTATAGCCCTTGTTTTCTCCCAGGAGCAGGGAGGCAGAGACCTCCTAAGCTGAAGAAGAGGAGGAATAAGAGTGAAGAGTCCCAATCTCACTTGAAATCCTCCTTTCAGCTCTCCTTCACTTATCCCCATTTCTTCTTTGCTTTCAGTTCTACGAAAGTCTCCTTCTCACTCACCAAGGCAGAACATTCCAGAACGCATCCCTCATAAATAAAGACTGCCAATTCTTCATGAGGAATAAAATGTCTTTTGGAATTTTTTTTTTTTTTATCATTTCTAAAATGATGATAAAGAAATTCAGCTGTTTGTAGCTCTGGACGCACTGGTAGGGAAGAAGAACTCAAGTCTGTGGAAGGGTCTCACAACACCCCTGTGGGAGGCTGCGGAGCGTGTCCTTGTCACATTGAGCCCAAAGCGGCTCGTACCTGAGAATTATCTAAAGTGGCTACTCACACCGGAGAATTGTGGTGACAGGTGTGGCGGAAGACAAATCCCTAGACTCTGCCACTTACCAGCTGTGTGACCTTGGGCAAGGCCCCGATTGTCTCTGATAAGAGAGGAGAAATTCGGGTCTCAAAGGGTTATGTAGCTTTAAGTGGGGACCCTACCAGTTAGTATGAAAACACTCTATTATCACTGTTAGTATTTTAAATTGCTGTGAAAGTAAAAAGGGCTTTCATGTTCAGAACCCAGTTAGCTTGAAGTAAATTGTAGCACTTAGAGCAAATATTGCCTTTTCTTCTCGGAAACTTCACAGAAAGAAAGAAAGAACGAGAGAAAGGGAGAAAGGAAGGAAGGAAGAAAGAAAGAGGAAGGAAGGAAGGAAGAAAGAAAAGGTGAGTTGAAAGAGCAATTCCTAAAGCAGAAAAAAAAAAAATTGTTAAATTTGGAAATATCCCGGACCCCACAGTCTCACTTTAGACCTTGTTTCCTCTTTCCTTAATATTCTAGTCCAATATGCGTGACCTTTTGCCTCTGCCCCAGGGCCTCACAGACAGAACGGACAGGACAAACAGGACATGACTTTGCCCAAATTAGTTTCACTTTCTCCAAACCAGGCCATGGCCACAGCCAGGGAGAACTGTTTTTCCCTAGTACCTCATTACATCTTTTTGTCTTCCTTCTCCTCTGGAGAGGACACTCATTCTGTAGAAAAAGCTTGGCTGACCAAGGGGAAAGAACATCATTCTTATCACAGCCTAACTGTAGATATCGAGACCCTAGCCTGTCCCCCGCCCCCACCACAAATATGTAACCGTCTACATCTCAAACAACCTCCCTGTTTCTGAGGGTTTCATCTGTCTAATTGGTTCGATGTTGAGGGAGTTTGGAGCTGTCAGGCACTTGTCAATGGCTGAAGGAGAAAGAAATACATAAAAAGATTTGTGAATAGTCACTTTGTGCCAAACAGAACTCACATTTGTCTTCTGTCTAAAAAACCGGAAGGAAAATAATAAAAAAAAAATTAAAAAATGAAAAGCGGGTCGTCATCGACTTTGAATGTGGTTTCATTGATGCTGTTAGAAAATATTTTACCTCTAAATGAAAATAAAGATGAACTGCCTCTCTGAGGAGGCAGAAGTTAAGTGATAATAGAAAGAAAAGAAAAGTTGGTATAATTTTGTGTGAGGTTTGGTGACATTCAGTGTCCCAGAACAGTGCTTTGGGAATCATCTTCCCTTTTGATCTTGCGGTATGAATGGACATAGAGGCCAACTATCTAAAGAATCACCTGGGTACATGTGGCAGAACAAAAGAATCTGCCAGGAAGGGGGAAAGCACACATATACAAATAAGCAGAAACATTAACTCCAGTCTGGCTAACTATTAAGTTATAATTTCTTCTCCACTCCATAGCATACCAACCAATCACTCAGCAAGGTAAAAAGCGTAGTAAAATTTATTTTTCAGATTTATCTCACCTTGCTGCCAGCTCAGCCCTCCCGATACACATCTGCCAACTGCCTCTTCCACGACCCCTTCTCCCTCACGGACCAGGGAGTTGTGCTCATCTTGATTTCTTCTGTAAGCTGTGGGGCCTTAGGATGATCCGATGCAGGTATATAGTCTTCTCAACATCTCTCTCTTCCACTTTCTTTTCTTGCTTTCCTGCATCCATTTTCTGCATCCTCCTCACCCAGATACTTCCATCCCTGGCAGTTTTGTCTGTGATCTCACTTGCCTCCTCCTTCTGATTAGGCCAGTCTTCGAGCATCCATGAGGCTGCATGATATGGAATGAACGTAGATCACCAGAATGTCAAAATCCCGGCTTTTTACCTCCTAGCTGTGTGATCTTTGTCCAGTTACTTAACATACCTGCTTCAAGAAACCAGCAGCTATAATACTACCTCGGAGGAATTTTGAGACGGTGGAACGAGAAAATGTACGTCATGATTATGGCACATTATTTTTTTTTTTAATTTTTTTTTTCAACGTTTATTTATTTTTTGGGACAGAGAGAGACAGAGCATGAACGGGGGAGGGGCAGAGAGAGAGGGAGACACAGAATCGGACCAGGCTCCAGGCTCTGAGCCATCAGCCCAGAGCCTGACGCGGGGCTCGAACTCACGGACCATGAGATCGTGACCTGGCTGAAGTCGGACGCTTAACCGACTGCACCACCCAGGCGCCCCACGATTATGGCACACTGAACAGCACGTTTTTTTCTTGTATTCCCCCAAATAGTCCCGGTTTAATGGATTCTTTGTCACAGGTTACACTAAATAGTCTAGCATGATTATTACTCAGGTTTCATTCAATGTTTTCATTCATCATTCTAGGGAACACAGTAACATTCATTTTTGGCACCTGCCTCTGGGGAGGTAGTGACATCTTTTTTTGGTCATAGATCAATTTCCATAACTGGCCCTTTACCTTCACATAGTGCAGCAGGCTCTGCTCAGTTTGCAACTGTGAAAATCCTCAATGGTTTCACGCTTAGCCCTGGGAAACCTCTGATGGCCCCTTGGGAGCCAGAACAGTACCAAACGAGAAGTTTCTACTTCTCTTCTGCTCACAGGGCACTGCCCAGAAAAGGTGGGAGGGCTGCCTGCTCAAGTGTGGCCTTCAAAGACAAGGTGGAGATGAAAAAGAAGTGAGAATGTGGCATAGTAGCCTGTGAACCCGCGACATGTAGCTGTGGGGGAAGCAGTGGCCCCGAAGGAGCCATTTGCACAAACCAGTTCACGACCGGAAAATGGAACCACCTGCAAACAGAGCCTGTTAAGACAGGGACAGGGTTTTCCGTACTGCTTTTACCCTAGAGAGGATTATGCCTCATCTCAGCTCTCAGTGCAATTTGTTTTGATGCTGCTCACAAAGGTTCCTTTTAGGAGGAAAAAATTGCAAAATCACTAATTTTCTTTTCCTTTACACCTCAGTTCCAATTAAGTCCGAGGACAGACTCAATTGCAAATGGGTATGTATTAGTTAAGATACAGTTAAGGCTGCTGTGTAAAAGGGACACGAAAAGTGGAATTTTATTTTTCTGGTGTAACAGTCTGAGCATAAGCTTTTCGGAGCTGGTACGTGTGCTTTGGTGTTGGACCCCCAGTTTCCTCCTATCTTTTTGCTTTGCTGTTCTGAATATATATGGCTTCCATCTTGTGGTGTCAGATGGCTGCTCTGGCTCCCACCATCACATCCACATTCCAGCTGTGGCAAGAAGAAGGAAAGAAAGAAGGGAGGGCACCTTGCTTTCTTGTAAAAGAAGTCTGGGGGGCGCCTGGGGGGCTCAGTCGGTTGAGCGTCCGACTTCAGCTCAGGTCATGATCTCGCGGTTCGTGAGTTGGAGCCCCGCGTCGGGCTCTGGGCTGACAGCTCAGAGCCTGGAGCCTGTTTCAGATTCTGTGTCTCCCTCTCTCTCTCTGACCCTCCCCCGTTCATGCTCTCAGTCTCAAAAATAAATAAAAACGTTAAAAAAATAAAATAAATAAAATAAAAGAAGTCTGGAAGTTCCAAACATCAATTCTGCTTTCGTACCATTGGCCAGAACTTAGCAACATGAGCACACTAGCTGCAAGCTGCAAGGGAGACTGGGAAATGTAGTCCTAGATGGGCACCCATGAGTCCAGCTAAAACATTGCTACAGAAGAAGGGTAGAATGTGATATGGGGGCACACTTACCACTCTGCCCAAAGGATCAAGCCGGTGTATAAATAAGTGAAGCCTGCTGGGTGTAAGGACGTCTGCATATTTTATGTGGGTAGTGAAGCCTACAGGTGGAGCAAACAGGAAAGCCCCACTTTGAGGGGCAGTCGACCTCACCCTACATCATATTGTCATGCTGAAATTCAGGCTCAATGTTCCAGATCTTCTGGCTTTTGAGACCAAAAATAATTTTTTTTTTAATATGATATCTCCCAATTTTAAAATGTTGGTTCAATAATATTTTTAACATTGTATGAGCTGAACATACCTGTAGATTGACATTTGGGCCCCTGGGTTAGATTCAATTTGCATGAAAATATCAACTGTGCTTAACTCTGACTGAAATGCTAAACCTTAGAAACCCAAAATTAGAGCTAAAAGGCAAATAGGGTTAGTAAAAAAAAAAAAAAAAATGTGATCAAGACAAACTCTTCAAAAGTAAATAATTTCTTGGTTTGTTAGCTGGGCATTGAAACAAAAAAATCGTAAGTTGGCCATGAATTTCTTTCATCCTTCAAATATCATATTTCACTTTTAGGTGTGAAGTAATTTCAATCTCTCTCTGGTTTGCAATGACCGGGTACTTAACTAGATAAATGAATTGGAGGAAACTCTCAGGTTGCATTTTTCACGTGCAAGATGGAAATGATAGGCATAGCAGCCATGAATGTGCCACTCAGATATCCTCTGGTGGGGAGGCCCTTCTAGATCTGCCACCACATCCACATGAAGACCACATTTCCCGTGAGCTTCTCCCAACCAATGACAGAGTGCAGCAAAGGGATGTCTTTGGCTTGACTTTGGTCGACTTTGGCTCCCAGACTCCTCAGTGGCTTGTCACTGTACTGCAGTCTGAGGCTTCTCCAACCCTAGCCTCCTTCCTGTTACAGGTGTTAGGACTTCTCTCCCCTTTCCCCTGCTCTCTGGTCCTTTCTCCTTCACAGGTTTTCCCCTTCGTAAGTCCCGTGCTCATCTAATCCCACTTTGACATCTGCTTCAAAGCAGACATGAACTAACACATGTTGCTAATGATAACAGAAATTACAGGAGTGGTTATACCTCACTGTGTTAGGTGCCAGGCATGGCGCTTACATGGCGTGTAAGGGGGCAGGGGGGTGAGGGGAGGGGCAGACAGGTGAAGGGTAATAAGAGGTACAAACTTCCAGAAAAAAATAATAATGACTAACCTTATTGAGTATGTTCTAGGACCATGCATTACACATGCAAGCTTACGTACGTTGTCTTCACAAAAATCCCAAAGTGGGTAGTGAACGGCCATTCTCCTGATTTTGCAGATGTGGAACGAAGTTAAATCACTTGCTCTGGGTCAAGTATCCAGTGGTAGATGGTGATTTAAACCCACGTCCGTTCATCTGACTCCAAAGCCCAGTTGTTCACGTGTCAGGTGTTTGGGTATTCCCTCCCAATTTGTAGCCGAAGATCACCATATACTACCCTCATGACTTACATGATTGATGAATAGCACCTGTGCAATTATTTACTTCATATTTTTCTTTATCATTTTAAAAACTTGAGGATATTTATTTCAAAAGAATAAATGGCAAACAGCTATCCCTGCCGAAAATGAATCCTAAAAATAATCACAGTATGAATGAAACAATAATGTCAAATTTGAGCTAGACAACATAGCATTTAAGTAGACACCACATCTAACTAAGGACTCAAAATCTGAGATCTGCGCTCATTTTGTTGTTGCTGGGGTTTTTTAAGGGTAGATTAGTAAGTGTTAGATGGTAGAGAAGTACTGGCATCAAATGAAGATTTTTTTTTTCTTGACAAAACCAGGAAGATTGGAAAAACTAAAAAGGGACTGATTTTCCCAGTCCGTGACTCAATGCTCTTTGGTGCTGCATCTGCATCTCCATAAAATCCTCTTGGGTGGTAGGATTTGGGAAATGATGATCGACAGAATGTGGAGAATGCTCATCTGGATGAAAAAAGCAATTTTATACTATGGTCCTGTGCCCCTAAAAGAAAAGAAAATCAATTCCGTTACTCGTTAGCCTCCGCAGGTTCTCAGGGCTCACGATTATACCCTCTGGTTTATCTGGAGGGTGCGATTTTTCAAAAGTGAAACAAACCGGAGCCTGCAGCATGAGTGAACCCTGCTTTTTGGGCAGGTGTATCCGGTAGAGAAACAAAACACCAGTCTGTGGTTAGGCTGTCTAGTGTGCTGGAGTTCAACACATTCACAAATCAGCCTGCCTGGGAGGGGCCCGAACCACACGGAGCGAGAACACGGGGCCTGTGTAAAAACCTCCCAGCCTCTCTGGGTCTCTGGGTACAGAAGACAGCGCTGGCCCAGAGCTGAGCCACGTGGACGGTAAAGGGCAGGCCGCAACCCTTGCCACCTCGAGTGGGGCCTTCCAGCCACAGCCCCCGTGTCACTCATGGATGAAGTCGTGTTGCAGAGGGACCACGTCACTTTCCTGCAGTGCAAGCCCTCACCAAGAGAGCATTCCCCATCCCCCAGAGTTTAACGCAGACGCACCAGCATCTGGCCACACTGTGAACTGGACAGAGCTTTGAACACAGCAAGGAGACGGACAGGGCTTGTCACCAGTCCTCCTTTTGGACTCTGAGTTCCTGGATCACTTTTTGCTAGGTGTCATTTGCATTTGGTTTGGTAACTGGCAAATTTAGTTGGACCTGGAAGTAGAGAAAAGACTGGGACACCACTGTAGAGAAGTGTTTCAGACCCTCTGTTCATCGTCACAGAATCCTAGCCTTGTACCCGTTCTGCAGATGGGAACACAGAGTCACTAGAAACTGAAATGAGTGGCTTGAATGCTGAGGTTGGACAGTGGGTCTGTGGCAGATTCCTCATTCTGTGCTTTGTTAGCCCTCTGGATCTTTAGTATATATATATATATATATATATATATATATATATATTTTTTTTTTTTTTTAATTAATCCCCATCCTAGAAGACAAAGTAGAGGACGGGGAGGAGGAATAAGTAACATTGCTGAATGCTAAACCCTTAAATGCCTCCTCCTATTAAATGCTAAAACCCCTATGGGGTGTGTGTGTGTGTGTGTGTGTATGCATATATATTCCCCTCTCTACCAAAGAGAAAATTAGAAACACAGAGGTTAATTGCCAAAGATTACCCAAATCTGACCACTGTTTTCTGTAAAGTAAGGATAAAAATCGTGTTTATCATTTAAGGTTGGAAAAGCAGTTAAATGAGGTTATTCAGGTAATATGCTTTGCATAGTGCCCAGCATACAGGAAGAGCTCAATAAATGTTGAGTATTATTAGCAACATAATTGTGGCCCAAAGGATTGATCCACTTCCTCTTTACTTCTGTAATGGCTATCCTCTTTCCAGTTACTACCTACCGTTTACCTAAGCAGAGCCTTCCATTTCATGCAAATCTCTCCATGCAGCTGTTCCGGGGAGGGGAAATTCACAAAACAGAGAAGAACACGTCCATCCTCCTCATACAGGATTTCCCCTTTCGAGCTGCATGCAGGGGATCATGGCAGGCCCACCAAGCACTTCCAGAACCATGTAGGATTTTTAAAAATTTTTTTCTGTTTATTTATATTTTACTTTTTTTTTTTAATGTTTTTTTTCTAGGTTTATTTATTTTTGGGACAGAGAGAGACAGAGCATGAACAGGGGAGGGGCAGAGAGAGAAGGAGACACAGAATCGGAAACAGGCTCCAGGCTCTGAGCCATCAGCCCAGAGCCCGACGCGGGGCTCGAACTCACGGACCGCGAGATCGTGACCTGGCTGAAGTCGGACGCTTAACCGACTGCGCCACCCAGGCACCCCTATGTTTATTTATTTTTGAGAGAGAGAGGGAGACAGTACGAGCAGGGGAGGGGCAGAGAGAGGGAGACACAGAATCTGAAACAGGCTCCAGGCTCTGAGCTCTCAGCACAGAGCCCAACACGGGGCGCGAACTCACAGACCGCAAGATCATGACCTGAGCCCAAGTGGGACACTTAACCAACTGAGCCACCCAGGCATCCTCCATCAAGGATTTTTATTGATTAATTAATTAATTAATTTTATTTTTTTCCCATCAAGGATTTTTTAAAGGCAGTGACAAAATCCAGGAGAAAGATGGCATCACAGAGCTGTTTGTCAGAAGAGGTAACGTACCCAAATGGGGGCCACTGCAAACAAGATGCCCATGATCTATGTGTGCCCAGGACATTTCAGAGAATGAGTTCACTGTGCGGAGTGAACTGAGGAATGACCACTCCTTGATGAGAACCATAAAATTTGCAAAATGTTTTAAAACACGTCTGTGAATTCTTTGACACCCCTCTCACATCAAGAGGTAGAGGCTAATCCCCTTACCCTTGAATATGGGCTGGACCCAGCGACACTATGTGACTTCCAGGGCTGTGTTATAAAGGGTGTTTTGGCCTGGCTCTCTGTCTGGATGCTTGCTCTTCAAACCCAGCCGTCATGGCAGGAGGAAGCCCAGTGACAATGGAGAGGACAGGTACAGGTGTTGTGGTCCTCAGCTCCAGTTGAAGTCCCAGAGAACAAACAGCCTTTGAGATGACTTCAGCCCCAGTCACCATCCATCTGCAAACTGGTGAGAGGCTCCAAGTGAGAACGACCTCCTGAGCCCAGGCAGCAAGTAACGATTGTTGTGTTATGCCACTGAGTTTGGAGTGATTTGTTATACTGCAATAAATAACGGGACACTACAATATATTTCACAAAGTTCTGCCTCTGGGTCACTGTTGGCTACTGTGAGCTTTATGTTCCTATTGATTTTAGTTTCTTAGAAACTATTAGTTTAGCACTTATTTTCATGATGCACAATACTTTGGGTTAGGTACTTATCAAATAGTTTCACAATCCACAGTAATCATTCTTATCAATTTATTTCAAAATAACTCTGTAATAAGAACTAAAAATATGAGTCACTTTATATGTTCTCCTGAGGGAGAAGCAGGTAGGAAGCCTTTCCTTGGAATAAACCTGAGAAGAGTTTTTTTTTTAGCTCCCTAAGCCATCAAAAGTGGGGAAGCTTTAGAATGAATTGATCCTTGAAGCCCTCTTTGAAGCAGGACTGGAGCCAACAGAGAATCAGAGCCCTGATCCCTAGGTAGCCCCAGCAGGTCGAGCTGTGAAATAATAATGCAGAGGTTTTCTGCAAACCATCAGCCACTGTTGAGTGTTTTCTAGGAGTTACTTTGTTGTCTACACCTGTGGATATAAAACTTCCAACCCTCAGCACCTACAACATAAATGGGTATCTATATAAATATTAATACATATAAACATAAGCCCATATACACACAGGGCCACACTATTTTACCTATTATGTATCTTGAACAAATTACCTAACCTCACTATCTCAGTTTTTTCTGTCTAAAATGGAAATAATAATACTTTCCTCATAGGATTATTGAAAAGTAAATGACTAGAGTGAAGCATGCTCAATGAGTATTGGTTATTATAATAATCCATACATATGCATAAGACACATAGAAAAGAGATGGGAGACATTGCACCGAAGAGTTACTGTAGTTATCTCTGTGACGTAGGATTATGGATTCTTTTTATTTTCTTTTTTAAAGTTTATTTATTTATTTTGAGAGACAGAGAGCACAAGTGGGGGGAGGGGCAGAGAGAGAGGGAGAGACAGTATCCCAAGCAGGCTCCACACTGTCAGTGTAGAGCCCAGTGTGGGGCTCGAACTCATGAACCATGAGATCATGACCTGAGCTGAAGTCCGATGCTTTAACCCACTGAGCCGCCTAGGTGCCCCTTTATTTTCTTTCTTTTCGTCTTACATGTTTTAAAAACATCCTACGTTTCATTAGCTTTGCCATTAATTTTTTTCAAAACATCATTTCAATAGAAACTATTTTTTTAAATGAAGATGGTTACTAGATGATAGGATTATGGATAACTTTTTTAATGTTTTAAATTTATTTTCAGTGTTTCAGTTTTCACAAATTGACTTAGTGGAGTTTTTAGGTCGAGGCACATGAGGGTGGAGTATGTATTCAGGCTCAGCCATGTGGTACAGACTCAAGGTGTCATAGAGCTTCGGTAGACTGTTAGATGGAGATCTTCAGAGATTTCTTCAGTCATGGCCAGCTTCTCGGGGATGGTGGAGCTCAAGGTAGAAACAGGAGAATGGGGGCCCTTTTCCAGAGGACCAGTTCTACACTGGTCAAACTACACACACACACACACACACACACACACACACACACACACTGTTTTGAGCTCCAACTACACCAGGTGCTGAAGGAAACAATCCCTGTTTTCAAGAGTTTATTGACTAATGGGGGAAGTATACGCATAAACAAGTAACCTTTCAATTTAAAACCGCAAACACTAACATAGCTACAAGCACAGGTTTTGCTGGAAACGCAGGAAAACACATTAGCCCACCCTGGGGTTCAGATCAACTTGTTAGAAGTCAAGTTTCTTGAGCAAAGGCTTGAGGAATGTCTTAATTCATGCTGCTATAGCAAAACACCATAGACTGGGTGTCTTGAACAACAGATATTTATTTTTCACGGTTCTGAAAACTGGGAAGTCCCAGGCTAAGGTGCCAGCAGATTCAATGTCCCGGGAGAGCCCCTCTTCCTGGCTTGCACACAGCTGCCTTCTCCCCACCAAGGAGAGAGAGAGGGCTCTGGTCTGTTTCTCTTCTAAGGGCTCTAATCCCATCACTGGGGGCTCTACCCTCATGACCTCATCTAAAGCTAATCGATTCCCAAAGGCCCCACTTCCAAATACACTGAGGATTATGGCTTTAGGTATATGAATTTGGAGGGAACGGCAACATTCTGTAGCAAGGAAAGAGTCAATCCCAGAGATAGAAAGATGGTGTTCCCAGAGGCAGGAACAGCATAAACAAACAAGCAAAGTGTCAAAGGACATTGGTATGTGCAATAAACTACAAGCAGTTTGGTATTACCAAATAAATACTCTTTTTTTTAAGTGTTTATTTGCTTTTGATACAGACAGAGAGCAAGCAGGAGAGGGGCAGAGAGAAGGAGACAGAGAATCTGAAGCAGGCTCACCATTGACAGCAGCCAGCCCAATGTGGAGTTCGAACTCACCAACCAGGAGATCATGACCTGAGCCGAAGTCAGATGCTCAACTGACTGAGCCACTCAGGCACCTCAATAAGTACTCTTCAAACTCTCCCTGCCCCACCTCACACACAGATCCTTTCTTCAAAAAAAAAAAAAAAAAAAATCATACGTGGGAGCCCAGGAGATAAAATAGACAAAATTAGGTTGGTTGTGTAGGGCCTGTGATGGATACCTCTCCCCAGAGGTGGTCCCTGAAGCATGTTCTCATAAGGCCTAAGGCTCCAAGGGGGTGGGAGATAGGGCTGGAGATCCTGTAGCAGAGACAGAGAGTGTGACTCTGTTAGAGGAACTGGTTGGGACCAGATCTCTGATGGCCTGATTTACTCAGCCTTTGTAGGAATGCAGTGTGGCACCGCTGAGGGTTTTTCCTCTGAGGAGTGTGTGTTCAGAGTTGTACTTTGGAAAAGAGAGTGGCATTATATGAAGGAAGTGCCTTAATCTGGAGGAAAGGTCATAAAGGCTTGAACTAAGGCAGAGGCCATGGCAAGAGGAAGGTAGTCATTGGAGAACTTCACAAATACTATTTTTCAGAAGATTGTTTTCCCCTGGGAGGTCTCATAGAAGGAGGTTTGGCTGTCTAATGTGGATGTCAGCCCCTATTAGCAATCTCATGGCCCATCATTCATACCAACCTCTTTCCAGCAGCCATTTGCCCATGTGATGCCAATAGCCCAGCTGAAAAGATTCCTGTTTTGAACACAAGGACAAAGAGGTATGTAGCTGTAGTGGTGAATTTTGTGTCAACTTGGGCAGGCCAGTATCTAGAGGCACCCAGATATTTAGTCAAACACTAGTCTGGATGTTGCTGTGAGGTATTTTTCAGATGAGATTAACTTTTAAATCGGTGGACTTGAGGAAAACATTACCCCTCATAACGTGGTGGGCCTCATACAATCAGTTGAGGGCCTTAGAGAAAAAAGAGTGACTCCCCCAAGGAAGAGGGAGTTCTGCCTGCAGTTTGCCACTTCTTCCTGGATCCTCAACCTACCTGCCCAAACTTCAGATTTTGGACTTGCCAGACTCAACAATTGCACGAGCCAACTCCTTAAAATAAATCTCTCTCCATATCCATATCCATGTCGATATCCATATCCATATCCGTATCTATCTATCTATCTATCTATCTATTAATCTATCTATCTCTATTGGTTCTATTTCTCGGAAGAACCCTGACAAATACAGTGGCTTACCCCATTGTCCAGATGGAGGCAGGAACAAAATGCTGATGTGTAACCTTTTACCAGTTCAGCTTCACCACCCTTCCTTCCACAATAGAGAGTTTGGAAGGTGGAGCAAGTCATGCTCTTACTCAATGTTCCTAAAGCAGAGCTCTGATCACATCACCAGCCTGCTTAAAATCTTTGTAGCTTTCCAATAAAGCCCCAATTACATGGTCTAATGGTCAGAGGTCTCTGTGCCCTAGATTCAATCTCCATTCCTTGTCTTACCTCTCATGCTTGATAAGTTGATTATAATGCACCAGAATTCACTCATTTCCTCCTAATAAGATTGTACATCCACGTCCTTTGTCTTATGACTTGTAGTCCCCCCCACAGGAGGAATACAGATTCCTGCTCCACTTACTTTTGTGTTTGTCCACATAACTGGTTTTGCCCAATGAAATGTAATCAGACATGACAAATACCCATCCTGGCAGGAACTTTAAATGCTTGTGTGATTTGGCTGAACTGAGGGTAGGTAGCCCCTAGGAAGGTGGGGAAGAAGAGTGTGAAACTCTCTCACGCAGATCGTTTTGCTTTTCAAGTAATAACAGCTGCTCCTTCTAAAACTTTGTTGGAAATCCAGATTTTACACTCTGATGTAGTGTGACATTGTTTTATTTTAAGCTTGGGAAGTCTATGTTTCTTGAAGGTTTGTAAAGTCACTTATGATTTGGGATGTTTACATTATAGACCAATAGATTTCTTTGCATCTTCACTCAGTGTTTTTGGGGAAAATCCCTTAAAATGATGTCTTGTTTTATTTTTACTGTGTAGCAGGGTAGGAAAAAATATCTTAACACAGGACACCAACTCCCAATTTGAATATATAATGTCTTTGCTTAGGGCAATAGTTTCATAGGTCATTTGGGATGGAAAGGGAGACCCAGAGACATGGGAGAACAGGTGGGGGGGGAAATGAGATAGCAAAAATGTTATGCTTTAGAAATAAATAAGAAGGGGGGGAAATGGGGGAGGCAGAGAGAGAAAGAGATTAGAGATTAAAGGATAGTGGAAAGAAAGAAGAGAGAGAAGGAGATTAAGCAACAATCAAGAGGCTGGAACCCAGATTGGCTGAAGCAGAGACCTCCAGTCTCCAAAAACCTGTTCTCCATTTCTTGCATAGTAATAGAGTTCCAGCTGGGCAGTTGGCAGCCTGTTAGAGACTACATTTCCCAGGCTCCATTTGCAGCGAGTATGATCACATGACTATGTCTTGCCAATGAAATGAGAAGCAAGCACTTGCTTGCAAAGAAATCCTTAGCCTCCATTTCCTCTTCTTCTCTGTGTCCAATGGGCTACTTGTGGATGTGGTTTAACTCAGCTTTGACTATGCAGATGAGGACACAGCCATCCCCAGGGCATTGCAAAGCAACAAGATAGAAGGCACTCTGGTTGGAGTGATAGTAGAGAGCAAAGATGCCCTTCATCCTGGACTGTTCTTCCTCTGGGCTAAAGGAAGAATCTCATCGTTTCAGCAGCTAAGCCTAAACCTTAACTGATACATTGGCAAAACCACTAGGGGACTTAAAAAAAAAAATCACTAGGGCACTTTTGAAAAATAGAGATAACTATTATTCAGTTTTTTTAATTTGCATTTTTCTGTGTTCTAAACCCTCCATCTTTTGACTTTTGGCAAAATGTGTTACACACTCACTGTGTGAGTAAGAGACTTGGTAGAAATCATGGAGAGTAACCAGGTCCCATAGCTGAGTGACAGAGCACAGACAAGAGCAAGAACATCTGCAAGATGGTCCATAGACTGAAATAACCCCACAGAAGTAGGAGCTCTGAGCTAAAGGTCAACATAAAAATGTAAGCTCATCTGAACTCACAGACATCTCAGGGAGGATATGGATATGGATATGGATATGGATATGGATATGGATATGGATATGGATATGGAATGGAAGGATGTTTCCATGCAATCTAGATCTTGGGGGCCAGGATAATTCCAGTGAACACCTGGACCAAAACAGTGATTGATCCAAGAAGGCAGGAATATGTAGTGATTAAGAATATAGATTATAGGGGCACTTGGGTGGCTCAGTTGGTTAAGCCTCCAACTCTTGATTTCAGTTCAGATCATGATTTCATGGTTCGTGGGATCAAGCCCCACATGGGGCTCTATGCCCCTCCCCTGCTAGTGCTTATGCTTTCTCCCTCTCTCAAAATAAATAAATAAACATTTTAAAAAAAAGGAATATAGATTCTAGAGTCTGGCATCATGTACTCCAATTTTTTTAATTTAATTTATTTTTTTTAGAGAGAGAGGGAGTGGAGGAAGGACAGAGAGAATCTTTAGCAGGCTTCACATCCAGTGCAGAGCCCCATGTGGGACTTGATCTCACAACCGTTAGATCATGATCTGAACTGAAATCAAGAGTTGGAGGCTTAACCAACTGAGCCACCCAGGCGCTCCATGTGTTCCAATTTGTACTCTACCATCTACAACTATATGAGTTGACAGAAGTTACTTATAGTAATAACTACCTCATAGTGTTATCATAGGGAATTAAAAGGAATATTGCATATAAAGCATGCAGCAGATTGTGTGACATATGATGAGTAGTCAATACATACTAACTTTTATTATTAATATTTTTTTTCACAATATTAATATAAGACTCTAACTATTATTCAAGTCTGACAGGCAAAGCATTAACTTTGAGACTCCTTTGGCAAAGTCACAGGCTCAAATGTTTCGGACTTGACCTGAGGAAAGTGGGTGGGAGAAGGGTGTCCCTCCAGCATTCAAGGTGTGTAGCACCAAGTATCAGTAGCTCCATCGTTCAGATGAGAAAACAGAGAAGTTGAGAACAGTGCCTCGTTTGAGTTCAAAGGCATTTTAGCAAAGCCCAGGCTGAGAAAATAAGAACACTTTTCTTGTAGTTTCAGCTCCCCTGGAGCCTTCCCTGTACCCCCTCTTCCTTCCCACTGTGTCCCCCTTACAGAAAGCCACCTACCATCACTCAGGAACTCAGGCAGGAAAGCCACAGTCATTCTGTACTTCCTGTTTTCCCTCACCCCCTACTTCTAATCAGTACTCACAGGGTGTCTGTTTTGTCTCCGGAATTGCTCTCAAATCCATCCACTTCTTTCTACTGGCTCTGCCACCAGCCTACTTCCCACTCACCACAGCTTCTTCAGTGCTGTCCACACTTGCTCTCCTCCTTTTCCTCTCCTCTCAGCAGCCATAGAGATTTTTAAAAACCCCAATATAATTACTCCTGTCCCTGCTTCCCGTTGGCTTCCCATTGCCCCAGGATGAGGTTCAACCAGCCTACCGTTTGTGTCAGCTTATAACATGCCTGCAGCTCTCTCAAAGCTCAAACCACCAGACAGTTTTTCTGTTTCTAGAGCAGAGCTCCCAGCCTTTGAATGCTGTTTCTTCTGCCCAAGACAGTTTCCTTCTCCACCTCCCTTCATCTAACTCATTCACCAAAAAACATTTTTATCAGGCTACTATATACCAAGCCCTGTCCTATGTCTTAGCGGTAAATAACATTTTTTGTACTATGAACCCTATCAGCAATCTGGTGAAACCTATGGGCCACTTTCTCAGGCTAATGTTTTTTGGTTTTGTTTGTTTTGTTTGTTTTTAGGGATGATGATATTGTATTTAAATGTCACTTTATATCAATTGTTTCCTTATTTCACTTGGACCTCCCCACAAGCGTATGGTTAGATAAGGTAAATATTATTGTACCCCTTCTTTTCCCCAACATATTACAAGCAAGGTTGAAAAGAATATTACAGTGAACACTGGTACAATAGGCAGAATATGCCCACCTCCAAAGATGTTTAGCCACTAGAACCTGTGAATATGCCATGTTATATGGCAGAAAGACTTTACAAACAGAATTAAGGATTTTCATATAGGCAGATTGTCCCTATGGGAAGATTATCCTGGATTATTCAGGTGAGTCTAATATAATCACATAGGCCCTTAACAGTGGAAGAGGAAGGAAGGCAGAAGAGTTAGAGAGGTAAATGGAAGAAGAGATTTGAAACCTGGAGGGACCTGACCCCCCACTGCTGGCTGTGAAGATGGAGAAGAGAGCTGCTATAGTTGAATTGTGTCCCAGGCTGACACTTTTTAAATGCATAAAATAAATATGGAGGATTAAAAAAGAAATTAAATGTATTGAAATAGTTACCAAAATCTTTTTAAATTGTGATATAGTAACATGTCTGTCTATTATTGCATTAAATAACAAAATCTAGCAGTGGGCCTAAGTAATACTATAACTTCCTGTTAGTGAGCAGCACAAATGATAGTTCTTTTTTTCTAATTTTTTAAATGTCTATTTATATTTGAGAGAGAGAGAGCGTGTGCAAGTGGGGGAGGGGCAAAGAGAGACCGAGACAGAATCTGAAGCAGGCTCCAAGCTCTGAGCTGTCAGTACAGAGCTTGACGTGAGGCTCAAACTCATAAGACGTGAAATCGTGACCTGAGCCTAAGTCAGATGCTTAACCGACTGAGCCACCCAGGCACCCCACAAATTATATTTCAAGATATCTGCAAAAGGATAGTGTGTGACAAAGTCTCAAGTACAGTTCATACCACTGTGGTTTGTTGCTTACACTCACAGTGGAAGGAAATGCTAAATTTCAGTTAGGTGTTAGCGAAAATTAAGGTGTCATTTTTTTCTATCCAAATTCATAGAGCGCAAATTCTATCCACAGACTCCAGAGGGTCCCCAAGATCAGGTTAAATCTGGGGGATATAGTAGGAAACACAGGAGCTTACGTTCTACTTGGGGGAGGTTTCAGATTGTTGTTGAGTTGTTTAAAGACAATAAAATAATTTCAGATTATAATGAATTGTTTAAGAAAAATCAATAAAGTGATAGAGATTAACTAGCAATTAGGGTGGTTGATGAGAGTGATTGGAAAAGGCCTTCCTTTTCAGCTGAACCCCAAAGGAAGAAAAGCAGCTGATCTCATGAGAAGCCAGGGAAGAGTTCCACAAAGAGAGCCTACAGTGAGAGGCCGGCCGGCTCGGCAGCTAAGGGAGATGAAGGCAGAGAGGCATGCACACATCAGTCTTAAAGGCCAGCTTAGGAAGTCCTTGAGCCCCCACTTCAATCCCTCCCTTGAAAATCAAGATGGCACTGAGACCAGCATCTGGGAGTTATTCCTGGAGCCCTTGAGATAACGTGAGTAGAAGGACCTGGTGGACCAGCACAACCTGGAAGCTTCCCACAGGCCCCACATTTTCTCACTCAGTCCTGTGAGTGCCTGCAGTTGGGGTCCCCATTGCTCTGAGAGGTTGGTTAGATCATGTGCTCAAGGTCCCGTAGGTGGTTTATGATGAAGCTGGGATTCAGATGAAGCTATCCGACCTTTTTCTACCTTCTGTCTATGGAGAAAGCCTAAGTTCTTTCATAGCCACCTCCCCAGTGGCTCCCAGGATGCACCTGTCTGTGATCTTCCCCCACTCCCCCGCCCTTGCCAAGCAGCATCTCCCAGGAGGAGAAATTAAAAATCCAAATGCAGCAGCTAAAAGCTGCCAGACCTGAGGGAAGCCACTTAGCCCTAATTTCCTCACTGTTAAAACCAGCATAACCATGGCAACCCACTGCAGGGTTTTTATTAAAGAGTCTAACCGTGAAAATCAGCCTACGTCAATGTGAGGAAGAATGGTGCTTCATTCTCTCCATGCACCCATCAGCCACAGCACCCTGGGTGCTAAAAGCATGCCCCCTGCCCAACCCACTGGGGCTTCCCACCCTTTTGTAAGAGCAAAAGCCCCAATGAGCACTTCCCAAGAGAAGTTTCTCTCCCAAAGTAGATAAGGGTCCAAATAAGGGTCAGGCGTGTGCCGTATTCACCTTCCTAAACATCCCAAATGCAGCCTGGTAGCTAGCTGTCCGGTTTCAAGAAGGTGAGAAAAAAAAGGGAGAGAATCAAGCAAAGAGAGAGTGAGGATTAAGTCAAACTTCCTCTGTTTTCATTCTCTTGTTTTCCTCTCTGTTTTGTCATTTCTCCAACAACTTGACCTCAGAGCCTTCCTCTCATGATACGTCTTGAGATCTCTTTCTGCTTGGTGTTTTGGCCTAAAGGGCTTGGAAAACACGTTCTTCTTGCTTCATCCAGGTGTGTCAGGACAGTGGGAACCCTGTCCCCACCTGCTGCCTCTGGGACGAGAAAAGACATCAGCAGCTCTGTGCCCTAGTTTGTTTTTAAGGTCTTCATCCAGTTCAGTGAGACCTTGCTGGACTGGGGAATGTTCCAGTGTCCTGTGGAGGACAAGTGCATTCCATGCACCTTGGGCAACCTAGTTTACACCAATAGGTGCATCTTCTCATCCCTTTTATTTCACTGTCATCAGCAAGCCAGGGAGTGCCCCAGAAATGACAGAGGTGAACTTTTTACTGAGTCTTCATATGGCCCACCCATGTACTAAGTTCATTACCTCATTTAAATTTAATTTCATTATGAGGTGGGTACTATTATTATCTCATCCAGGACAGACAGCTGATATTAGAAAGTTTAATAACTTGGGGAGACTGGGTGGCTCAATCGGTTAAGTGTCCTACTCTTGATCTCCGCTCAGGTCATGATCTCACGATTTTGTGAGTTCGAGCCCCACATCAGGCTCTGTGCTGACAGCATGGAGGCTGCCTGGGATTCCCTCTCACCTGTCTCTCTGCCCCTCCTCAAATTGTGCTGTACCCCCCCCCAAATAAATATTTTTTAAAAAGGAAGTTTAATAGTTTGCCCAACGTCACTCAGGATTTTAAACTCAGATCATCTGACTCCATGGTTTTTACTTCCCCAGATATCGTTCCCTGGTCAAAGAATGGGACTAGATCATTACATGGTGATCAGACCAAAGTTTACTTTGGACCTAGCATTGATATGTCAACCCTAGATGACATGGGTAATGTTGTGTCATGGGGACTCTTACACATATACTGTAAAATGGTCACAGATACCTTGGTGAATGGAAAATATTAACTGCCCCTTAGCTTGCTACAGCACCTCATGGAAATGAAGGCTGTGACTGACTCATACGTACTGGAGATACCTAATGGTGGCAGCAGTCTCCTCTTTTGATGTGGCTTTCCTCTCAAACTTATCTTGCCAAACTGCTAGAGAGACATAAAATTCCTTTCATGGACTAGATTTCTACTCATCTTGGCTGCAGCACACGGGGAGGAGGGAAAGCAAAGAAAATTTCAAAAGAGAGCAAGTGGGTGAGTTTGTAGCTGTAGCTCACAAGGAAGCTGGGCTTCCCCAACCCGCACAACCTGACAATCTGCCTCTTATGTTCAACAGATGGAAAATATGTGATGAGTTGAATGGTTCCCCTCAAGCTGTCTTCACAACACAACAGACCCTGAGCCCTACCAGGAAAAAAAGAAACACTATGAAATAAGAAATTTGTCAGAGTTTGCTTTCTCGGCCTCTCACTGAGGACCTCAGAACCTGAAGTTTTCCTCAGCCTTGGGCCCTTGGCTGCTCACTTCCCTCTCTTGGCTTCCTGTTTCTCTCAGAGATGGCAGCTTCCCATTCCCAACTCCCACCCCAGGGCAGGGATGCAGCATCCCTTTCTGTTGTTTCCTCTGTATTCAGCACAGCACCCACCACCTAGTGGGCGCCCAGGACCCTTTTGGTGCGTAAACTCATGAAATTCTGAGACCCAGAATGCAGCCTAAGGAGTCCTTTGAAATCAAACCCATTTTCTCCTGGGAAACATAGGCCCCCAGCTTAAGAAAGTACAGGTGCTGTAATGTGGGAACAGAAGCTACAGTCTGATCAGAGAAGATGATATCGAGAGAGAGGTTCCTGAAAGAAAATGTAGGTGTCAAAATATAATGGGGAATTTTGTAATGTGATAGAATGTCTTGCTTCACATTATCAACACCAGCTTTTACTTGGGTTAAGAACATTTCTGTCTCCTTTGCTTAACTATGAGACATACACCCCCACTTAGGCACACTCAGACTCAAGCCTGAGTCCCGGGAGGCAGCGTGTCGAGGTCAGGTGCTCACAGCACTGTGTGTGTGTGCGTGTGTATGTGTACAGAAGGCTGTATGCATGCATATGTGTATACTCTAATCATAATCACAGCACTGTTGAGGCCGCTGAGGCTGTTCAACAATAAATAACATTTCTCTTCCATAACCAGGCTCTGAACAAAGTTAAGAAATAAAGTAGAAGAGAAAGCCAGAGGCCAAGAGTTCACCTTTATTACTGATAAAGCTAGATAGGAAGACATAGGTTGATATGAGAGCTAAGTGGGCTTGCTTCCTGAAGCCCAGAATCAGGTATGTTTCCTATCCTTTCTCAGCGGTGCTCACCATGGGCAGGGGGTGAGAAAGGCCAGCACGGAAAGGCCTGCTCTGGCAGGCGTTCTGGCATGAAATATCAGTGAAGAACATGCTGTCCTTGATGAGGCCTGGCCCCAAAAGAATAGAGAGAGACCCGGAGTTACACTGATCAAGTTTTCTTTACAGGAAGGGAGCATCAGGAGTGGGCAAGAAGTGTTCCCCACTAAGAAGCATCTGTAGCTTTTTATCACATGAGCTAAATGGTTTTTTACATTTTGTCTCCCTCTTGGGACCATAAGCCCCTTAAGGGAAGGGATCGTATTTGATTTATCTTCCTTTGTGGAAGCCTTATACTTAGAAGGCACACAAATGTTTGCTGGTCGAATAAGGACCTGGAGTCCAAATAGCCCTATGTGCAAATTTCCTTTTCATCCAATTATTGTGGAACCTGAGCAGATTTCTTACCCAGAAGTTGCAAACTGATGGCCCACATACTACTATGTCTAACAGCTTAGACATGAGCTGTTTGGCCCATACAGTGTTGGTCCACCAGTGTCTTAAAAGTTCATAAATTATAGTGAACAATACTTAAAACTCAGGAGATTTCATATAGACAGCTGGATTTCTGGCTTCTCCTAAAAACTTGGAAGACTTGATGTGGTAGATTGATTGCAAAAATGGCCTCAATTCTTCACCCCTCCTCTTGTCTACACACTTTTCAGTGTCACTTTTAGTTCTTCCCATAAAGAGCTGGAGTCTATATCCCCACACTTTTTTTCTGGATTAGCCTTGTGACTTACCTTGGTCATAGAATATAGCAGAAATGACAGTGTACCAGTTCTGAGTTTAGACCTAAAAGGACCTGTTTATTGCTTTTTCTTGGAAACCTGCTAAGACCACACGTGAACAAGCTTGGGCCAGCCTAGTGGAGTATGAGCAATCATACTGAACAAAGACAAGTTGTCTCAGTTGCCCCAGCCAAGACCCAAGAATGGAGACAGCCTATCCAAGGTCAGCAAAGCCAGCCCACAGCTAACCCTCCAGCTGACTGATATACATGAGTGACCCCAGCCAAGACTAGAAGAACCACCCACCTGATCCATAGATTGTGGACAATAATAAATGCTTATTATTTTAAGGTACAGAGTTTTGGAGTCCTTTGTTATATAGCAATAGCTAACTGGTATACCCGGCCACATTGGGCCTGTTGTCCCTCACGGCAACATTTGACTGGGGTGAGCAAGCCCTTAAATGAAGCACGAGTTTTGCAGCTCCCCACTGTTCCTGCCACTGTTCTTTACTGTCTCTCTGACCCAGTAGCTGAGTGATAGATGACATTAATTATCATTCTTGAGGGGTTGTTTTTCTCGTAATTGTGATAAGAGCAAACTAACATAGTTCCTACAATCATGACTATCAATAGAGATGGAGAGAGCTATATATTCTAAGCAAAATGAGAGAATAGAGAACAAAATATCCACCAACTCCATATATGAACCTCTCAGTGTAAGCCCTTCTTAACCCCTCTTGGCCTCTGTGTTCTCTGTTAAATGGAATTAAGTACTCTTGCCTCAGAGGATTCTTTAAGAATTGAGTTCAGTTTAGCAGAACAGTATAGTGGTTTAGTGCATAAACTCTGGAGCTATATTGCCAGGGTTTAAATCCCAGATTTCCCACTTACTAACTAAATCCTTGCATAGTGCCCAGATGGATGCAAAATACTTCTGACAGATACAGATAAAGCTACTTTAGTCCCTTTCCCCTGTAAAAATTATGTCTAATCTGTACAATGTTCTAGAAAGTTCCTACCAAAGAAAGCCAATTATAGAGGAGATTTTTACTTTAGAACTAACCTGAGAACTGATAGGGACCAAAACAATGTCAATTTGTGAAGTACTAAATAACAACTTTTGTCAGAATTATGAAATATTTATGCCTTTTGATCAAAGTATAAACGCCTTCTGAAAATATCCCAGAGAAATATAATGTAAAGACAAAAACACTTAGATATTTACAGCATCCATTTATACAATGGAGTATTTAGCCACAGAATAAATATCACCATGGGAAAACATGGAAATTTGTTCAGAAAATTATGTTAAGTAAAAAATATATGTACACAAAATAGTATATACACATTAATTACAACTCTACAAAAATATAACTATACATTGAAAATAACTGGAAAAGAATATCGGATAAGTGCCATCCCATGTTCATAAGATTTTAACAATAATTAATCATTTTAATTACTTGTTAAAAATTAGCAAGTATACTATAATTTTTAATTTTGGAAAATGTAGATCTTTATACTACACTGTCATAAAAACTGTAAGTATTTGTAAGCCATTACTCAAGATGAAGCACAATATATTATTATATTGGTATTTATCAACAAATTTAAATGATTGTTGGTAGACATAAGAACAAGTTATTATATAAGCAAATAATTTTGTTTTCTTAAAACCTGCAATCTGAATGCTTAGACTCAGGGTATTTCCCTTACTCTTACTTCCAAACCCACACTCATCCCTCATCGTTAAAAACCAAACAGAACAAAACACAATGCCAACACTTCTAGCTCCAGATCAGATTGTATCAGGGGAAATAAACACAGGTTTCATCCTTGACCCTTACTCTGCAGTGAGGGCAGGATGGTGTGTTCACCCAACCAGGCAGAACAGGATAACCCCAGTTGTCCTGGTTCTGAGTTGTGGGATAGAATATTCACAGCCAGCGTGTCTAGTCACAGTCAGCTCCCAGCATATCCCACCCTGGCTCATGTGGAAAGGAAGATCTCCCTCTTTCTGGATGCTACCATTGAGTAGAAGCCCCTCCATGCACTCTGAAATTCTTCCAAAGGAGGTTTAGAATGCTTTTGTGGTTTAACGTTATTAACTAATGGAGAAAGGAGCTACTGACTAAAGACAGCTTCATTGACGAGCTTAGTGGGACTCAGTTCTCGTCCTATATCTTGCCAGTTGCATATGAACTCTGGTTTCCCTACCTGTAAAAGAGGTTGATATTTTTTTGCCCTTTGCTACTTCACAGGTGGTGGAAGTGATGGTGGGGAGAGCGGCTAATGAATGCCTACTATGACCCAGACCCTATGCTAAGCTCTTAACACTCATTATCTCAATCCCCACAAAAACCCTTAAGAAATGTATTTGCATAACCCCAATTTATATTTGAAAAAAGAACAGGGATTCTGAGAAGCTACATAATTTGCCTTTGGTCAATAAGCTAACAAATAGCCATGAGAGAACTTAAACTCAGATCTGATGATGCTAAAACCTGGCTTTTAACTTCTATACATATGCCCTTGATGTAAATTTATAAAACATCAGACTCATGAATAGAGTCTGATAAACTCAGAACTGGTGAGTGCCAAAAGGGTGTTGGGTGGGGGATGAACAAAATAAATGAAGGGGATTAAGAGGTACAAACTTACAGTTATGAAACACAGAAGTCACAGGGCCATCTGGGTGGCTCAGTCGGTTAAGTGTCCAACTCTTGATTTTGTCTCAGGTCATGATCTCACACAATTCATGGGACTGAGTCCCACATCAGGTTCTGCACTGACAGGGGGGAGCCTGCTTGGGATTCTCTCTCTTCCTCTCTCTCTGCCACTCCACTGCTCTCTCTCTCTCTCTCTCAAAATAAATAAATAAACTTGAAAAAATACAGAAGTCACAGAGATGGAAAGTCCAGCATAAAGAATATAGCCAATTATATTGTAATAACATCGTATGGTGATTATACTTAATTGTGGTGAGTTTTGAATTGTGTATAGAATTGTTGGATTGGGGGCACCTGGGTGGCTTTGTTGGTTAAGCACCTGACTCTTGATTTTGGCTCAGGTCCTGAACTCAGGGTGGTGAGATCAAGTCCTGTGTGGGGCTCCAAGTTGATAGCATGCAACCTGCTTGAGAGTCTCTCTCTCTCTCTCTCTCTCTCTCTCTCTGCGCCTCCCTCACTCATTCTCTCTAAATAAACAAACAAATAAATAAATAAACTTTTAAAAAATCTTTAAAAATAAAGAATTATTGAATCAATATTGTACAACTGAAACTAATATCACATTGTATATCAACTATACTTCAATAGTAAAAATTTAAATATCATAGAATATCATGTTAAATATTCAAAAAGCCTAGAAGAAACATATTAGAAGAGCAATGAAAACACAGTTTCATGTTATTATCCTTTGAATGTAGTATTGGGCTCCAAAATAAACTTCACTTCTGAAATCTTCTTTCCTTCTTGTGGAGAAGAAAAACAAAAAAGGCTTAAAAAAAAAATAACTGTTCTTGGGGCACCTGGATGGCTCAGTCGGTTGAATGCCCGACTTCAGCTCAGGTCATGATCTTGCGGTTTGTGAGTTCAAGCCCCCATCCGGCTTGCTGCTGTCAGCGTGGAGCCCGCTTTTGGATCTTCCGTCTCCCTCTTTCTGCCCTCCCCCCCCCCCCGACTTGTGCTCTCTCAAAACTAAGTAAACATTAAAAAAAAAAAAAAAAGTAGTTCTCAACCCATGCAGTGGTATGATACCAGCTCAGAGCACCAGAAGGGACCTTCACCATTATGGAGACCATCACTTTATAATTGAAGACACTGCGGCTGGGAGAGCAGAGGGTCACGGCAAGGCCACATGGGGCTCCAGTTCAAGCCCAATTTTGCCTCACTCAGTTCTTCCCTGGCCCCTTCCACAGAGCTTTAATCTCTGTTCAGATAGTTCTTGGAAGCACTAAAAAATTCACCTGTCCTCTCTCCCTCCTGGTTACCCTCCCTTTCCCCCCCTACCCACCACCAACCACATCCTCAGGCCCTCGGTCATCTCAAGCCGTCTGTACTCTCACGGGGCTGCCTGTTTTCACAGAGCTCTGCAGGCAGGTGCAGGAAGGGCTGCAGGTGTGAGCTTTGATTACATGGTGAGAGACTCCCCCAGACCCCAGTTATTCTTAGCTCCCCACACTCAAGGCAGTCTTATCACTTTGCCACAGAGTGCTCCCCCCATATGAAGAGAACCGCATCTCCAGCCTTTGCATAGATTCATGCAGTAGCAAAGGACAGAACTATAATTGAATAAAAATAGACATCTATGGAAATATAGCTGAAGAAGGCCCCATTCTTTAGCATTTCAGCTAGACCCAAATGGAAAATCCTCTATGGAACACACTCTAGTCAAGCTTTTGCCAACACCCTTTGGATGAAACTGCTCTTAATAAGGTCACTACTACATTAATACATCCAATGGACATTTGTCAGTTCTTTTCCACTCAAATATCAGTAGCATTTGAAACAACTGAAGAAGGATCAGTACCCAGATAATTATGTCATTTGTCTGAGAGATTCATCAATGCCCTAATGACAAAGGTTTGGTAGTTAATGCCAAAGTAGACCAGCATTCTTTGAACCTGTTGAATATATATTTGTGTTTTTTTTTTAATTTTCTTTTGTGTTTATTTATTTCTGAGAGAGAGAGAGAGAGAGATAGTGAGCGGGGGAGGAGCAGGGAGAGAGGCAAACATAGAATCCGAAGCAGGCTCCAGGCTCCGAGCTGTCAGCACAGACCCTGATGTTGGGCTCATACTCACGAACCATAAGATCATGACCTGAGTCAATGTTGGATGCTCAACTGACTGAGCCATCTGGGCACCCATATGTTTTAAAGTTAACTGTGTATAGGTTCCTCTATGAAATTGGTTTTGTTCCTCTCAACTTACCTTTTTTTTAAAAAAAAAATTTATTTTTAAGTGATCTCTACACCCAACGTGAGGCTTGAAACTCACAACCCTGAGATCAAGAGTTGCACACTGTACCAACTGAGCCAGCCAGGTACCCCTCAGCTTAGCTTTTTTATTGTCTTTAGTAAGTACCAAATCTGTCAAATCTGTATAAATCTGTCAGAAAGCCGTTAGCCCTAAGAGGATGTAATATTATCAACTGCTGTCCACATCCCTGCCACTTGGTGGGTCCACTATGCAGCAGGAATTGCATAATCTAGTGGTTAAGGTTACAGACTTACTGGAGCCTTTTGGCAGTAAGTCACTGACCAGGTTCAAATTCTGGCTTTGAGGCTTCCAGCTTAGAAAACAAGAGAAATAGAAGACATGCAAAGCTATCAGGAGCAATCGTGTAAGTTTCTCATTGCATGAAAGTGCTCAGCTGAGTGAGGAGTGGCTGCAATTCTGCCCGTGCAGCTCTCATCAAGCCCTGTGTCCAAGGCAGGGTTACGTTCACCTGAAGGAAGGCACTCTACTTGCAGAAGTCTGTGCCCAAGACATGCGTCTTTTCAGAGCGAGTGACTTTTTCTAATTTGTACAAAGACGCCAAATGGCCCCACATCAGCCCTGAAACTGGGTTCTCTAGAGGCAACTCTGAAATTGAGCCTCTGCCTTCAATATAATTTGGTCATGAGATCAGTTAGATGCAGAACCCCAATGCTTAGAACACCACCTGGCACATAGCACTCAATAAGTATTTGTCGAGTAAATGAATATAAAGCAATCTGAGATCAAGATATGAATGCTGCATGTTATGGAATATAGCAGTGTTTCTCAAAATGTGGTCTAGGAAGCCCGGGAGCTTTCCAAGGCACTTTCAGGGGACCAGGAGGTCAAAACTGTTTTCATAATACTACTAAAGCCTTACTTGCCTATTTCACACATTCTTTACAAGTGTACAGAGTTCACTGATATGGTTTCAGATTTCACATTGCAACTAACCTTTAAGAAACCATGACATCCATTTTTAGAGGACTACCAAAGGAAAATATCCACCGTTATCTAAAAAGGCTAGTAAAGTACTTCCCTTTATTCTAACCTCATATATGTGTGAGGCTGAATTTTTTGCATACAATGCATCCAAAGTTACACATTGCAAATTGCACCAGACTGAATGCAGAAGCTGACACGAAATCTAGTCAAGTTAGACATTAGAGCCATTTTCAAAACGGTAAAACAATGGTACTCTCCTCATTACAATTTTTTTTTAGGAAAATATAGTGAGTTTTCATTTAAGAATGTGTCGTTTACAAAGTTAACATTTAATGTATATGTTATTTTTACTTTGAATGAATTAATAAATGTTTTGTCATTTATCCATTATAATTTTAATTTGGTTAATATTAATAGCTACCACTCACATCAACAAAAACTCTTTTGGTTTTTCAATGATTTTTAAGAGTGTAAAATGGTCCTAAGGCCAGAAAGTTTGAGAACTGCAGATATAAAGCAAACTAGATTATCAGAATCACTTGAGGAAATTTGTGAAAATACAGATTCTAGGCTCAAGCCTCCTAGATTCTGATTCAGCTAAGTTGGGAAAGAGCTCTGGGAATCTGTATTTTGTAAGAACTTCCCTGGTAATTGTGATCACTGTCACTGGTGGAAATAATACACAGAATAGAAGTTTGGGGAAATACGGCCCCTTGGCCGGGTCTGTGCAACAGTTGTCAGAAAAGCCTCCAGTTATCCATCAAACATTTATCTAGCACACGTCAGATTCCAGGCAACATTGGGAACATTGGCCGGACACAGGTCCTGTCCTGAAGAAACTCACACCAGTGGGGGAGACAGACAGGGCAGGGAGGAGTCCCGGCACACAATCATGGAGTTTATGATGGGGCGAATGGGGTACTGTGACAGGAACACGGAGGCAAAGCACTCCACTTCAGAGAGCTAACCTTCCATGTTGGAAAGGTTCTGGAAAACTGGGGGGAAAGGGTGAAAAGGATCTAGATTATGAGTGATGATCTGGAGGCAGATGGTGATAATGCCAGTGTGGTGGGGCAGGAAATTGACCAGCATGGCTGGTTTGAGGGCTAATTAAAGAACAGAGCAAGATGAGGTCAGAGAGTTTGGTTGGGCCAGACAATGGAGAAGGTTAACCCCAATTTGCCGCTTGGAGTCTGGTGAGAGATGACGCAAGACAGGCTTTAGGATTACAACTCTGGTGACATCATGGAGGGTGAGGGACTGGAGAATGGCATGCCTGCTAGTTGACAATTAGAATAATGTGATTCTGGGGCCATCCAAGCCAGTCAGGAAAATAAGCAACAGTGCTCATGACCATGGTCCCAAAGAAATTAGATAATTCGCTGAAAATCAGACAGTGGAATGAAGTAAGTTCAATAAACCCTCCCTGAACATTCTCTGCCCTTTTTGTTTGGATTTCATGAATCATTTTATAACAGCAGCTCTTGAAATTTTAGGGTCATGGACTCTTTTTCAAATATGATGAAAGCGTTAGACATTCTCCAGGTAGAAAAAAATGAAATAAAGCAAAAAAAATGCGTGTGACTAAGCAGGATTTTCTCTACTCTCATGTTTCTTTACCCTCTCGTTTTCTCCTTCTTTCTAAAAATAGCTGTCATTTGGTAAGAGGAAAAAAAGAATGTTTTCATCAGAATAAGGCACCAGAGCTTTCCTCAAAGAGGTAATGAACAGTAGCAGCAGGAGGCTAGGGGTAGAAATTCCACTCTGAAGTCCAGGAAGCCTCCTCCTGGGGAGCCCAAAGGAAGCGATCCAGGGGGAAACAGGGATAGAGTCCAAGCTTGGTGGAAGAGGAGGGGCTGAACAAGGTCATGCAGTGTTTGACCAGTGGCTCAATGGAGAAAGTGAAGAGCCATACTCAATGAGTAGGAGTGGTTGCCTAGAAATAAGGCTTTCTTTCTGGAAATGCACTCTACCTTTACACCCACCAGATATTGTAACCATTACCAAGTGCAGGTTTTGGTTTCACTTATCTCAGTTCCTTGTGAGCCCTCACCTTCCACACCACTGGGACTGGTCTTCCCACCATCAGGGCTGCTCGTCACAGTTGTGAAGCCTGTTCACTGAACAAGGCTCTAGGCAAAGGAGATAGGAGAGACAGAAACCAGCCTGTGCTGAGCTTGCCGGGCTCTGTGGGCTGGCACGGGTCCATGTGCACCCAGAGCAAGAGCTGTTTCTAATTCTCACAAGGGTGCCCTGCAGGCTATCAGCACTTTCTATTCTTCTGCTTCCTCCTCTTCCCTTTACTGTAGAGGCCATGGCAGAGAACTGTTAGTTATTGTCTCCACAATATAATGTGAGCTGGGAGCACAGACTCCTTTCTCCCCTCCTCCTTCTCCTTAGTCTGCTCCTCCATCCCTCCCTTACCTGTCTCCCAGAGCCTCTTACACATGGACTTCACTTGCTCAAGAAAGTAGACTGAGGTAGAAGGAGAAAAATGACTCACTACTTGACAAGTGTGTTTCCACCAAGCACAGAAAGAAGAAAATCGACCCAGACAGAATACAGCAGCCTCCCTCCTCCCCTTGGCCAAAGCCTTGAGCTAAGAGAAGAGTTGTGAAAAAAAGGCAGCCCATAAATGGTACCTGAGTAACAGCCACAGAATTGAAACCACAGAAGAGCTCTGTGTTCTCCCACTGCTGTGGGGTGAACACACTTGGCTGGGTTCCAGATCACACACCTGCTGTGGCCCAGGCTCTGGGGTAAGTTTCTTGGCTGGAATCAGCCCCAAGCTCAGCATAGCTTAATTCCCTCCCCTCTACCTTGGGGAGGGGGGGAGCTTTGAAAGTGTGGGAAATGCAAATGTTACTCCACATGCAAGCCCAGATGACTTACCCACTTCAGGCAGCCCTTTCCTCCTCCCAGGGGACTAGGCTCCTGCTGCCACAGATGGTCCCTTTCCTGAGGCCCATAGTGGCTCTGCTCCTCCTCCTCTCATTCCTATGGGAGCAAGCCAAGACCCGGAGCTTGATTTGGAGCCAAGAAGTAACCTGGTCTTACAAAGCTTTTCACTTCAAGCCTTGACCAAGGTCCATAGTCATCATCATAATAACGGTGAGTATTTATGGTGCACATATTATGTACCAAGCCTTTTCCTTTCCATTCCATATCTCACCTAGTTTACAGGAATTATTCTTTCCATTTCATAGATGAGAAAACTAAAACTCAGAAATATTGTAAAGTTTGCAAGGGTCACTGGCTCCCACACACTCTACCAATCCAACCAAAATGGGACCTCCTCCTTCCTCTTTAGATATAGACATCTGTCAAACTGTATTGCAGCCTTTCTCCAAAGGTCGGGGCCATTTCAAAGATCTACACTTGATAAAATGGCCAGATAACCATTATTAGACTAGACACAAAGAAAAGAATGTCTGGTTAAAAGTCAACTAGACTGTTGTCTGACAGTCAACTGGGGATGGAAGGGGAGGGTATACAAGAGTGACTGGTTTCTCAGAACAAGTCAATTCCATTAGAACTCCATCAGAAAATTGCATAAGTGTTTTATCATGAGTACCTATTTTCTTTCCAGGAGGAGGCTTTGAATTACATCACACACAGAAAGGGTCTTGGACATGGTCTGGGACAATTTTTCTTTCAATGCTCTTATGGTGAACATCACATTATATTGATTTGGTACATGACTGCTGCAATCTAATTATGTAGTAATAACACATAAGCATGATGTCACAGTAATCTCAAAAAAGCATCAACCTGTGTGCCTGGCTTATAACTGGCACTTACTGAATGTTTATTCAGAGAATGAATAAGTGAAAGAATGAACTTTTGCAAACAGAGAATAAATTAGTGAACTAAATCAACCCTGCTCAAAGTGTAATCCAAAGACCAGGCAGGGTAGGTCTACAAACTATTACCAGACCATGGCCAGATAAGCACAGAAATCCAGATGACATATTCAAGGGGTATCTGGGTGGCTCAGTCCATTAAGCCTCTGACTCTTGGTTTCGGCTCAGGCCATGATCTTAAGGTTTGTGGGATTGAGCCCCACATCAAGCCCCATGTTGAGCCACATGCTGACAGCATGTAGCCTGCTTGGGATTCTCTCTCTCTCTCTCTCTCTCTCTCTGTCCCCCCCCAACTCACTTGTGCCCACATTCTCTCTCTCTCTCTCTCAAAATAGATAAATAAACTTAAAAAAAAAGAAAGAGGATATATTTGAAGTTTTTTTAGCAATTGGATAATGTCTATTGAATCTAATAATAAAAAATGGGACTTACATTTTATATGTCCCTTTATGTTTCATTTTTTCCTATTAATTCTTTGTCTTTTTTTCTAGGAATTCAATGTGCTTTTAAACATTATTGGTCTGCAACGATTGGAAGTTTAAAAAATAGTAATAGAGATCTTTTACTACAGCAGTTTAATCAGACGATCACAGACAGACCCGTTGGAAAAGCCAGATGACTCTATCACATGATAAGTTCCATTCTGAAAAAAATACCCTGGCAGAGAGAGAGACCATGAGTTTGCCTTACACAAACCTTCAGCCAGTGAGGTCTAACATCAGCCTTAACTAAGATGACTAGTCATTTTTTGGAGAGAGAGAAATAGAAGTGTCCATTCTACCTCCTCAACTACAGCTTCTTAGAGCCATGCCATAGCATGGCGACTCAGCAGCGATCACTGTCTCCTCCCTACCCTACCCCCAAACTTCAGACCCAATCAGGGAGAATCAGAGACATTAGCATCAAAGCAGAGCAAAATCGGAGACTCTGTGTTGTGGCAGGATGGGGGTTTTCTTCCTCCACCCCACCTCCCTCTTTTCCTTCCTCTCTAGTCCCCCTCCAGCCCTTCCTGGGCAGAAGTCTGGTAAAATCGAGGAAAGTGACCATGAAAGCCTGACAATGTATACAGGTTCTGTCTGATGGATGTCAATACTAACAATAGAAATGTGTGTTTGTTTCATAGCTCTTCTGCTCTGAAGGGGTTAAGCCACCTCCAGAGAGCTTCTACATGGATCTCAGCCCTGTGGGAAGGGCAAAGAAGATATAAAAAATTGAGGGACACTGGGAGGAAAATACAGGAGAAAAGACCAGAGAGAGAAGAACTGGATGGATGCCTGTTAATAACAAGACTGTGATGAACTAGACAGGTGACTCTCTAGGAAAGAAATCTCTGGAATTCACATATGTCATACCAAGACTTTTCTTTTTGGTTCAAGATGTTCCCATAGGCCTTTCCAGTTATGTGACCTAAGAGCTAGAGTGTGGAACCACTGTTGAAAGTGAGGTGGTCGGGAGATGGGCTAGAGCCAGATGCCTGGACTGAAGCTTAACTCAGTGTCTGACCTTGGGTAAGTTTCCTTATCTGTAAATGGAGATAATAACAGTGACTTTATCTTGGTTATTTACAAGTAAATAAATTAATATATGTAAAGCACATAGGGCTGGATATATCTGTGGTTGTTACTACGACATTACCCCCCCCCAACACACACACATACTCACACTCTCTTACCTTTCCAGTGCAAAGTTCAAAAGACGACCACAGATGCAATGAACAAGCATGTGGTTATAGGTTCCTCGGAAAAATCTGGGATAGTTAACACACTGCCTTTATACACAACGTAGGAGTATGTATATTCATTAGTATGCTGACACTGAAAGCTGTTTGCAATATAGTAAGTGCAAAAAAGCAGATTGGAAATCCGATTATACCATACAATCCTTGTATGGTAAAAATACACACATATGTGTGTAAGAAAAATTCTGGAAGGATAAATATAAAAGATGATGTAATGCTGATTATCGGAGTGATTTTTATTATTGCCTTTTTGCCTTGCTGGTTTTTTTTAATCTTTTCAACAGTAGGCATACATTTGTGGGGGAATATATATAATATTCATATAGAATATATATAATAATATTTTTTTACATTTATTTTTATTTGTTTGGAGAGAGATAGAGAGCAAGCAGGGGAGGGGCAGAGAAAGAGAGAAGGGGAGAGAGAATCCCAAGTAGGCTCCATGCTGTCAGCACAGAGTCCAATGCAGGGCCCCAACTCAGGAACCATGACATCATGACCTGAGCTGAAGTCAAGAGATGCTTAACTGACTGAGCCACCCAGATGCCCCTATAATAATCTTTATATATATTCCATTATATCTAAATAGATAGATAGATAAACAGATGTAAAGAATTTGTTTCCTTTATGTTCCTTTAACCTGCCCCAGCCAGCAGGCTGGCTTGCAGATTGCCCTTCTGAGCTTTTGTGTAGAGGGTTGTGAGAACACCTTCAGGTTTCCCCTGAACCCTTCAAGCCTCAGCCCTGAATTGTGGGCCTGTATTTCTGGCTGTTGATCTTGTTAATAACAAGCAAGACAGTGCTGCTGGCAGGTTGTTGTGTCCTGTGTCTTCCTGCTTCTATTGTTGCTGGTTTCATGGCGGTGGGGAGGCTCTCTGTCTCTGACCTTTTCTTTTTTTTTTTTTAATCACCTGCCAATGCCCCTGACATTTAAAATAAAGGGTAAATCTTTAAATGTCCATAATTGCGACCTGAAACAAATAGACACAGAGTCCATAGCTCAAAGGTAGAGGCTGGAAGGTCGGAGGCCTGACAGAAGAGGCACAAGCTCCCAGGACCAAGTACTCAAGCCCCAACTTTGCCTGAAACAAGCTGTATATCCTTGGACAACTAGGAGAGTCAGTCTCCTCATTTGTAAAGTGATGAAGTTGGGCTCACTCCTCCCTGACATCCCTTTCAACTCCAAAAGTGTGAGTCTGATAATATAACAATAGTAATACTATATAACATAATATATTATAAATATTACATAAATAGTATAATATATACTATATCATAACATATATTATATTATATATTATTATATATTATATTATATATTAATATATATTATATTATATGTATTATATACACACACACACACACACACACATATGTAAGGCCCGGACACATCCTCACCTTCCTGGGCCTCATCTCTCTCACGTCTACTTTACAGAGTCACCTTGAGCCCCAGATGAAAGCCTGCTAGAATGGAAAATGGGAAGTTTGTGCCAAGAGACCTAAGTACAATTCCGATTCTGCCAAGCATCAGTTAAGTGTGTGTAGATGAGGCATTAGCTTTCCCAAACCTTAGCTTCTTTGTCTATAAAATGAGCCCAGCAATAACCCACGGCATTGCTGTGAGGTCATGCGAGACAATGTCCACAAGGTACTTAATAACCTATAAAGTGCTAGGTAAATACTGGTGATTATTACTGTTAAGATATGGGAAAGCAGCCTGGACGCTTTTTAAGCGCTACGTGAATGAATATGTGAGATAATGGCAGTGAGGACTGACCCACTCAAGGAATGGAATTCAGTCTCCTATGGCCATGGCACCGTTCCAGATGCTGGAGCACTCAGGGATGGGAGGCGGGTACCCGGCTGCAGAGAGAAAATGACGAAGGGGAGGAGGAGGAAGAGAAGAGAAAGGGGATGTATTCTAGAAGTACATCTGAACAGTGATTATTGGGAGTCTGTGAAACCTTTTTTGAAAAACATGTTCAGTCAAAACCCTCAGTGAATCTCCAGTTCCCTGAGACCACAGCTCTACCATCTAGCCACTGTCGTGGGTTAACTCCGGTGAGTCACTGGTAAATTGTACCCTTGCCTGTTTGCATCAGTGTAGTAGCTCCACAGGCAGGTTGGGGCACCTGACTCTGTTCTTTCTAAAAGGGCAATCACATGCGGCTGTATCAGCAGATGGGCTCCGGTGTGCTGGGACCTTGCTGCTTCTCAGGCCCATGCTGCGTGTACATGCAGATTCTTGGAATCGCTCCAAAGGGCCCCGCAGGAAGGCTCTAGGCTCTACTTTGAGTCCTATCTACACCCTGCGGTCTAGTCATTTCCTTCCTTGTTTTCAGGATCTGTGGGAAACTTCTTGCCTGTGTAAGCCCCAAAACTACCCTGCTTCTGTAAATCATGTCATTTTCCGTTCCAGCCTATGTGCCAATCCAGCCCTTGGAACAGTCCTAAACCAACAGGCGATGGTCTGGAATCCCCAGCGAAGTCAGTCACTTCTGAAGAAAGCTGGGTAGTGAACACTGACTATTGTGAAAAGCATGTGCGTCCCTTTCTTGGGGACAGCAGAGAAAAAGTGAAGTCTGCTTCCTTTTTCAGAGGAATCGTTTATCGTTAAATGATGTGGTATGTCTACATCATCCTGGCTTCTTCTCGATTAAAAACATAGACTACTGAATATTCTCTCTCCCTCTTCCTAATTTATTTTATTTATAGCACCGATCGCCCATCCAATTTACCTGATTTGTTTACATAATAATTATCCACACATACACACCTATCCCTACCCAGCTAGATTCTAAACTCCACAAAAGCAGGAACTTGGGCTGTTTGCAGTCGTGGTGCTAAGAAGGTCATGGTACAATGGGAGGTTGGAAACATAAACATGTAATTATGAAACATGGTGACTCCAGTGATGGAGGTGTGCTTGGCCGTTACCTCCTTTAGTGACTGAGTCCACCACTTCCTGTGAATCACCCCCAACAGAGAGCCTAAGGAGTTTAGTAAATGCTGAATGAATAAATAAATGAAGAGAGATCTGTTTCCACTTGGGGAACTGAGCTTCTGTTGATCCCTTCTGTAAGACTCGAAAGGCGCCTGCTTTGTGTTGAGAAATAACACTACCAATTATTAAGTACCGGAAACCCGGATTGAAAAGCAAATTTACAAAAAGTAAACAGGTGAAAAAACAAAACAAAACAAAACAAACTCTCTACTCATGAAGCTTAGAAAAAGAGTACCCAAAAGGGTGGTAGGAAGAGTGAGGTGATCTGGTGGTCTGGGTTTGCCACCAATTTGTGGAGCTTTGGCAAGTCACTTAACCGGCCCAAGATCTTAGTGTCTTCATCCGCAAAACAGCAGCGTCGTCCCAGCTCTAAAGTATATAATGTGACAGTTAAATGATACAGCTGTCCTTCGCTGAGCATTTACTATGTGCCACACATTGTACAGCCTTTACCCATATTTTTTTTTAGTAATGTTTTGTTTATTTAAGTAATCTCTAGGCCCCATGTGGGGCTCATACTCACAACCCCAAGATAAAGAGTCGGATGCTCTTCTGACTAAGCCAGCCAGGTGCCCTCAGCATTTACCTATATTAATTCCTTTAATCCTCCCTACCTTAAGATACTATTGTCTCCATTTTACAGATGAGGAAACTGATGTCCAGACAGGTTAGTTAACTTGCAGGTGGCTGGGAAGCTGGTGAGTGGCAGAACCGGAATTCAAGTACAAGCAATTTGTAGAATCTGAACTTTTAAAAAACTTTTTAAAAATTATTTTTGAAGTTTATTTATTTATTTTGAGAGACAGAGATCACAAGCAGGGGAGGGGCAGAAAAAGAGGGGGAGAGAAGATCGTAAGCAGGTTCTACGCTGTCAGCATGGAGCCCAACATGGGGCTCGAACCCACAAACCGTGAGATCATGACCTGAGCCAAAACCTAGAGTTGGATATTCAACTGACTGAGCCACCCAGGCACCCCTAAAAAACTTTTTAAATTATGAATAATATCAGGCACACAAAACAGTGTGTAAAACACATAAGAATATTTTTTGAAGATTAAATAAAAGAAAAAATTTAATGATCACTCATGTACCAACTTCTCAGACTTAAGAAATGGAACATTACTAATGCCTGTGACACTCCTGGATGATGCTGCTCAACTGTGTTTCCTACCCTGCCCAGAAGAGGTAACCACTTATTTAAATGCTGTGTTAATCATTCCCACGCTTTAATTTTTTTTTTCACTTTAAAGATTATACTGTTAAGTTTTGCTTGCATTTGAATTTCACTAAATGGAACCATATTGTATATATTATTTTGCTGCTTGCTTTTTTTCAACATTCATCAATATTGATGAATTGATGAATTACTATATTCATCAATATTGATATATACACCTACAGTTCATTCATTTTTATTGTTGCATAGTATTCTGCGTGTGATATACCAAAATTTTATTTAGCCACTTTCTGTTGATGACATTGGGTTATTTCTAGTTTTTGCTATTACCTACAGTAATAAGAACATTCTCATACATGCTTCCCAGGAAATCTAAGCATGTGTATTTTTAGGGCATGGAATTTCTGGGTCAAGGATACAGGCTATGCATCACTACTGAGTGTTGCCAAATGTTATACCAATTGACACCCCCACGAACATCATATAAGATTTCCAATAGTTTCATATCCCTGCCAGGCTTAATACTGATACTTTTCAGTTATTTGTCAATGTAGTGGTATGAAAATGACATCTCAATGTGGATTTTGTTTTCATTTCCCTGACTACTCATGAAACTTAACACCTTTTCTATTGTTTATTGGTCATATCATGCATGTTTCCTCTTCTGAGAAATGCCCATTTTTACATTAGGCTGTTTTTCTTATTGATTTGTAGTAGTTTTTTATATATTGTGGATAATAGCAGGGCTTCTTAAATGTAAATATGTCATTAGAAGACACACAATCCTTGAACATTGCTATCTCAAAACTATTCTTTTGCTTATTCAGATTAGTCAACATACTTTTTGTTTCTCTTTCAAGCAAATAGATGTTGAGAGTGATATTTCCTGGGCTTTGAGGCTTACGACAGGGCAGTTAGCCAGCTACCAAATCCATACCCTTCAGTAGAGGTTTCAGTACTCTATGTTAGAACATACAGATGACTTAAAATTTAGTGAGTGTATATTAGAATCCCACAGGAAACCAAATTTATCCCAGGTCATTCAGATGAAGAAACTTGAATGAGGCATAACTTGCAGGTCTGAGTTAAGAGAACATAACGGACGATGTTGCTGCATCCTCAAACTAGCACCAGCAGGAAGCCATTACTTCCTTTAGGGCTGAGAGGCAAAGTGAGGAAATGTTGTCTTGGAGCCCACTGAAAGCTGGAAATGTGGAGGAGAGGCTGCCCAGAGCTGTAGCCATGAAAGGACTCACAGCTATTGACAAGTATCACCAAAGCTGGAAAGGAGCAGGGGAAAGAAAACATCCAACCACTTTTTCCTCCTATCCTCTGAGTTCCAACCAGAGTCTCCCGTTGGCCACATCCAAGTGGAAGCCAGTCAGGAAGAGGTCCTGGGTTATACAGTCCAAAGGGTTAGCCTTCAGGCTCAGAGGAGGGCAACAAGAATGGAAAATGGAACTGGGGGGAGTAAAGACAGCCAACAGCGACCACCAGGACAGTGGGATATAAACCACCTGAGACTTTGTCACAGGAAAAATGACAAAAGGAAGCTCACACAGAAAGGCAGCAGAGTCCTAATCATCCGTGTGCCCCTACAGTGTGTAACAGGGATCATTCTCACTGTCTTAGCTAAATTAACAAGTGTAATGGACATTAAATACAGTTTATCATAACTGGTTGAGTTTAACACACCAAAATTACATGGTAAAACTGAGACATTTTGAAAAGTAACTGTACAAGGGAAATGTCTCCATATATCTGTCTGAGCCTCAGGTTCTTGTCAACAGAAAGAGAATAATACCTAATATGAGCATTGGATGAGGATTAAATGAGATGATGCATGTAAAGTGCCTAGCTCAGGGCCTGGAACCAGTAGGCAGTCAAATGTAGTTTGTTGCTTTTATCATCGTGTGTCATTTACTCATCTTGCTCTAGTTAACATTGCTACAAATGGCTCCTAATTCTGCATAGCTTTCCCATCATGTGACCCACTATTGACAAGTTCTAGAATATTCTAATCTGATCTAGAATATTCAGCCTATGTATCTGCATAGGAATCCACCAAAAACATAATGACACCACCATGTGAACAATAGTTTACAACATAAAGCACTTCCACAATCACTGTTGTGTTAGTTCTTAAAGTAACCCAGGAATAAATATCTTTTTTAAGACAGGAAACTGAGACTGAAAGACACATGATGCAGACTTTCTAACTCCAAAATAAGTCTGGCTTCTTACTCCCTCCCAATGGCTCTTTATCTACCATTAAGTATTACGTTCCACGTTAGGATATATTTTAGAATCAACCAAAAAAGTTAATGTGGACTTTAGGTTGAATCAAGTACTTTTAATGAACTTATATCACAAGTAAATTCTAGCGTTCATTTGATCTCTAATGGTGAAAAGCTACTCAACATCTTATGTTTTACTGTAGTAGCAGGAGAGATACAGCCTGAGCAAAAATAAGGCCCTACCCTTGAGTTGTTCTGATGTGACTCAACCAATAGGGTTGTCTTCTTGGCAGTGAGGATGAATACTCACAGATACCCTGTCCCCTATGTCCTATCATAACCCTACAGATCTCATGCTGGATAGATGCCCTTCCTTGGTACCAAATCCTTAAAAGGAAAGAACCAGGCTTTCCAAATTAACAATGAAATTATCCTTAAAAACCAAGAATTGGAGCAGGGACCTTTTTGTGAATGACGGTGCTCTGTGACTTTGGGGGATCTCGTTCTCATTAGCAGAAAGAAAGATAAAAAGGGAGGAGTAAGATCAGATTGCAATATTTTATTAAAAAGAATTTTTAAAATATAAGCCGCTAGACTGGTGGGGGTGGGGTCTACAAGGCTGCCTGAGATCGGATGTGGCAAAACCATACATACAACTGGGCTGCTCTGAGAGGAAGTGGAGCACAGTGGTTTTGAGCAGAGCTTTGGAGTCATACAGACCTGCTCAAGACTCCTGGTGTCGGCACTCCAAGACTCCTGGTGTCGGCACTCACCTGCGGCCTGACCTAAGATTTGTCACATCAGCAGGCTGAGCCTGGTTCCTCGTGCAAGATGTACTTACTAGTGTGCTTACTAGTGTCGACATCTACACACACCATGCGGTAAGATAATGCACACTCAAGTGCTTAGCGCAGTGCCTGGACATCCGGGCACTCTGTGAACTTTAACCATTAGGATGCTTTGGGCTTTCTCATTGCTCAGCCTCAGTTCATCACACTAGATTCTGCTGCCCCATTCAGATAGTCAGTATTAAGTAAGACTGAATGGGATGAATTACTCAAGCACTCAAATCAATTCTTTAATATAAACAAGAGCATACTTAATGTTGCTACTTAGAATAGCTAAGGATCAACATACAGTAGTCTACCAAATGGTACCATGAGTTTTGAAATGCAAGAAACATATGCCTGAATCTAGGCAGGCAAAACAAATATACACACACATAGAACATACACTGCAGGGACTCCAACAAAATGACCTATTTTCACTTCTTACCCCCTAGGCTAGCAAGGATCTGCTTCCTTCTCATAACCACCTTGCACCATAGCAACCCAATTCTTGTCTCTCTTTCCAAGTCAGCTCAACACAACCTTGTTTAGCGATGGTTCCTCCCCTGTGCTGGGCCCTGGGGATATTAAGATGCAGAGGAGTTCCCTCTGCCTTCAAGAACTCACAGTCTAGCAGGGAAGACAGACACTAATTGGCCTCAAGTTCTGCCAGCTCTCTGGGGAGGGCTTATACATGGATTCCTGTTCGCAAGTGTGAGCATACCCAGAGGGAGCCTTTGAGCTTGGTTCCTGCCAATAGGCAGAGGGCTTATTATCTGTGCACGTGCCCGGGTGAAGGCAAAGCCATTTGAGTGCCGTCTCTGACTTTCCCTTCTTCCTCCCCTTCCACCATGGAATCACCTCCTCTTCCTTCACTTAGCATCAGGTACCTGGGCCCTCCCATTTTCAGACAACCCTCCCACCTCCCTTCAACAAGAAAAAAATGAAAAGCCTGGGGACAGCCAATCTTAGGGAGTAGAAATTCATTCCTGCTAACATGTTAAATACCCCTTTACCTTAAAGCCTGTCCCTGAAAAAACACCTGAATGAGTGATTTTAAACTGTTTGTATGTTGGAGGTGCCTGGGTGGCTCAGTTGGTTAAGTATCTGACTCTTGATTTCAGCTTAGGTCATGATCAGCTCAGTCATGATCAGGTTGAGAGACCGAACCAGCATCAGGCTCTGCACTGAGCATGGAGCCTGCTTGGGATTCTCTCTCTCCTTCTCTCTCTCTCTAAAAAAAAATAAAAAATAAAAAATACTGTTTGTATGTTGGAGGAGAGGGTCAGAATCAACAGGGAAATCAGAGGTGAGCTGTGCTCGTCTTCCCTGCCCTAGTCAGCTTTCAAGCACTCCAACCCTCTGGACACACAGTGCAGAGAGCTGGATATAGGTGCTCTCAAGCCAGGCACACGGGAGACACAGAGGTGAGGACACAGAGTCCTCCACAGGACTGGAGGACTGGGGATGTCTGGGTGAAGGCAGACCAGGGAACTCCGGTCTCCAGAGACTAAGCTCCAGGTCCTGGGCCTTTCCTGGATGTGAATGAGAGAAGAGAAGGAGAAAGGAATCTGGGGACGAGCACAAACCTGATTTTGGTACTGAGCATAGCCGCAGAGGACTGAGCACATAAGGAAACCAGAAGGTTAGGTTGGGTATACCAATATAAGTTAATCATAGTCATTTATGTCAACTCTCTTACCGTTTGTATGCAGTGGCCATGTTGTACTAAAACAATGGTGTACTTTAACAAACGTGGTTAGGTGAGCAAATGATATACCTGGGTGTCTGCAGTCACAAGTTCTCTCTCAAGTTACATAGACCTCTATTCCCAACTTCAACAGCTGAATGAGATCATTGCTTTTAAGCCGTTAGGTAGAATGGGGAGTGGGGGTGGGGTGGGGAAGTATCCTCCTGTATTCAGTACTTCCCCTGATAACTTTTTATTATCGTAACAATTGCTATGCAGTTTGTTCCCTATGCTTGGATTCTGCAAATTTTTTTTTTCACACGGGTGCTTCGTATTCATGAAATAGTAAAAATTATAAGTTCTTCCATTTTTCCCCTTACCCACATGCACATATAGGTCAACACCTTCCCAATTGCTTGGATTGGGTCCTAAAATTAATACATGATGTTGCCATGCCACCTCACGTTAGCACTCAAATAACGAATTTGCAAAATTACCATCACACGGAAATTTGGGCCTGCTCTTCTTCCCAAGACCTACAGCCAGCTAGGAACCGTGGTGTTGGAAAAAGCAGGCACCAGTTCCTGAAACGAAAGTGTGATTGCCTCACTTCTGCTCCATGTGAGCCGTCTGATTCCCTACCTGGAAGGTTTTCCTCCCACCTCTTTTGGCAAATGAGGGAGGAATGCTTAGTGCATAACTGGAGTTCTTTGGGTGAAAGGTAGTATCATAAATAAGAAATGCTTTTTTATATAATTACAGAGAAATCGAGTGACAGCTACTTCAAATGTTAATTTTTAATTAGGCAGTATTGAAGAATCTTATGTTATTGAACGGTATTTTATACACAACGCTGAGTAACAGGTGGATGGAAAATTAATCGCAAGGATAAGGCTATGGTCACTTCAAAATTTGATTACCTGGTAATATCCAGCAGGCAAGTGGTGTTAACAAAATTACTACTTCAGGTGAAAACACTACAGACCTTTGGCAGAGCCCCATAGGGTTACAATTGTGTGTGGGAGCACGTAGGGAAAGACTTTCCAAACGTAAAAACTAATTATATACAAGAGATATACATTTTACTATTATTTAAATAGAATGTGTCTTTAAATATGGAATTCCTTGAAAAACTCACTTCATTGTCCAAAATTATGGAGGCTATTTTGGCTTTTTAATCGAAGAGAGAGTCTTCATTATAGGACCTTCTATTTGGACTGGGCAAGCGGTCCATTTCTAGAGTGTATTTCATAAAAACAGCCAGTGGCCAAGTCTCATCAACAACTGTATCCGAAAGGAAGTGCTGTGCAGTATGTATCTAGAAAGAGCATCAGTCCTTGCCGGCTTGTCTGCTCTCCCTGTCCCTTTAGTCTTTGGGGTGAGTAAATGAGTGTGGGCGAAGTCTCCGGGAAGTTAGAAAATCTTGCACTCATTAATGGAGAAGAACCTCCTTCTGTTGCGTCTCCTGGCTTGGTTGACAGCAGTTCGGACGGCACACTCAAATACCTGCTGAACCCCTCGGTTGCTAAGGGCTGAGCACTCTAGATAGCCCTTTGCTCTCACTTCCTGGGCCAGTTTCTTTCCTTCTATGGCATTGACGCAGGAGGCCCTGTGGGGCCCCATCTCACGCTGGTCAGTCTGAGTAGCCACCACCAGCACAGGTGTGCAGGGCAAGTTGCTCCTGATTTCACCAATCCACTTGTTCTTCAGGTTCAGGAAAGACGTATGGTTGGCTACAGAATAGCACATCAGCACCACGTCTGCCTGCTGGTAGGACAGGGGACGGATGCTTCTGAAGGCATCGTTGCCCGCTGTGTCCCAAAGGCCCAGGCTTATCTGGATGCCATCCATGAAGACGTCCACACCTGTGTTCTCATACACCGTGGGCTTGTAGGCCTCCGGGAAGGTCTCTGAAGTGAAGCGCACCAGCAGAGAAGTTTTCCCCACAGCAGAATCTCCCACCAACACACACTTGATGGAACTCAGCATCTTCCCAGCCTGGATTCTGGGTTACAAGTTCAGAATCCCAAGTAAAAGGGCCCTCAGTGGGCTGCTGAAGCAAATGCCATTCAACACAAGGAATGAAAACCAGATGGGGTTTCTCAGGACCCCTGACAGCAATTCTCCTCGTCCATCCGAGGGAGACACAATCTACGTTGAAAACCTTCAACGGCTAGTCTTCAACTGCAACAGAGAAAACAAGGGGGGGGGGGGGAGGGTGAGGGGTGGAGGGAATTGAGTCTTTCTTTTTCCCTTTTCAATGACGGGGAACTTCCTCATTGGCAAACTGATTAAACACGCCCACCTCCGTGTAGCCAGTCCAACCCACTGTCCACTCACTCTTCCCTTTGGCAAGAAAAGCTGGGCACATACCCCAGCACAGACACCCACAACCCCACCCAGTAAGAAGCAGAAGCTGATTTTATCTCTAAATCAGGCTAATGATAAAAATACCAGCAACTGCTCCGATATCAACACGAAAAAGACCTCAATAGCAACCTGATGTGTGAACGTGGCGTCTTCAAACAGCTCTCTCTTGGCTTCTGCTCCAAGAAGTGGAGAAGGCAGCAGACAGCAGCTTCAGTTTCTAACGGACCCCAGCCACTTGGGGAACTACGAGAAAGAGAAATGTAATGAGTGACAATGTAGGCACTTCTCTTCATTCATTGATTAATCCGCCAGTCCTTGGTTTACGTGGGAATTCATGCTGAGGTCAGAGAAAAGAAATCCACCAGAACTCTAAAATTTTGCTGTGGTTTTTCTTTTCAGGTTTTGTCAAAAACTGGCTACAGATGTAATAGAGAGAGCACTGTCCTTGGCGTTTTCTGCATCTGAAATCAAGCTCCGTAACCAATACGACGACATAGCTTTGAGCATGTGACTTCATCTCCAAGCCTCTGTGTACACATCTGCAAGAATGCGATAAACTGAGGAACCACTTCTCAGAGATGTGGTGAGGATTAAATTAGTTCTTTCTTTCCAACGTTTCGAAACAGCTACGTATGCACCAGGAACACCACTGGGCCCTAGTCATATAAAATAACTGGCTTAAAAGCAAACATATTCAGTGCCTGTCTCTTAAACAGGACTGTACAAATATGACAGCATCTGAATTTCGAGAAAGGGTCAAATAAATTCTCATTCACTGCAGGTGTAAGAGCTCCAGACAATGAGATCAGCTTTGGAGACGGTGTCCCTTCTGCTCAGGGACATCATCACAGGACAGACCAGCTTCAGACGAAGGAAAAATCTTTCAGACCAAAATTCAGACTAAAGGTTATTAATGCAATATGGGCTTATAACCTCCCCCACAGGCTGTCTTCCTGACTTGTTATATGTAAAGCAACGTAAAACAGACCCATAGGTCTGCTTCAAAACGTAACTTTTTTTCTTAATTTTTTTTTACATTTATTTATTTTTGAGAAACAGTGAGACAAAGCTTGAGCGGGGGAGGGGCAGAGAGTTAAGGAGACACAGAATCTGAAGCAGGCTCCAGGCTCTGAGCAAGCGGTCAGCACAGAGCCTGATGCAGGGCTCAAACCCACGAACTGTGAGATCATGACCTGAGCCAAAGTCGGACGCTCAACCGACTGAGCCCCCCAGGCACCCCAAAACATAATTTTTAAAAAAATCACTCCTCTAAATCCTGACATTCCCTTCCGGGAAATTTTTGTTCTTATCAACCCGTAGTTTCTGTTTGTTTCATTAGACATAACAGCATTTGCAAATAAGTTAATCAAATACATAATTCACATGATTTTCGCATTTTCACTTTTTTAACGATATGTGAGCTGGGTGACCTTGGCCAAATTACTTAAACTCTCAGAGTCCTGGTTTCTTCATAAAAATGAGAATAAGAAAATTACCTCTTCATGAAATTATTGTGAGTATGCAGTTTGTGGAGAGGCTGTCTTAGCATAGAACCTGGCATGTGGGACCTATAGGGAACCGTCATGTTATGTATTTCCACTACAATTTATTTAAAATGCCAAATATTGAATGTCTGTGGCATGGGGACTGGGATGTCAAATGTTCAGCTGGACTCTGTCTGAAGACTCACACTGGGTCACTCATGCACTATGGTCCTTGACCTCTTTGTCACCAGACCTTTGAGCAAAGTCTCCCCTGGGGGGCTCTCTGTCAGGTCTCAGACCTTAGCTCTTTAGAACTATAGATGACTTAAATATACGCGTTTGTGATCCTCTCATTACTTGGTCCAGAGCCAAGACCTTTTAAGACATTTTTGAGTTTCATTTTGATGCCAATGAAGCAGAACTGGAGCTAGGAAAAAATGTGCATGTGTCAGGCTTTTGGTTATTAAATAAAATCTTTCTGATAGATTGATTGAGTAAAAGCCAAATTTCCTAAGTAAGTATCTGCAAAAAGAAGTAGATGAGGCGAAATTGTTGAGAACACCACTTTAAAGTTGGGCGGATCTGGAGTTGAATCCGAGCTCCCAACTGACCACCCATGCAACAACTTTAGCAGCGTTTCTTAATGTCCCTCAGCCTCCATTTCCTCCTCTGAAAATTGTTGTAATAATATCTACAACATGGGGTTGCTGAAAGAATTAAGTGTGCTTAGATGTATACACTCCTTAGCACAGAGCAGGACTCCTGGGTGGAGGTTGAGTGTCTGACTCCAGATTTTGACTCAGGTCATGATATCACAGTTTATGAGATCGAGCCCCACCTTGGGCTTTGTGCTAATTGCAAGGAACCTGTTGGGATTCTCTCTTTCCCTCTCTCTCTGCTCCTCCCCTACTTGAGCTTTCTCTCTCTCTCTCTCAAAATAAATAAATAAGCATTTGAAAGAATCCTTAGCAGGGGCGCCTGGGTGGCTCAGTCGGTTGGGCGTCCGACTTCGGCTCAGGTCACGATCTCGCAGCCCGTGGGTTCGAGCCCCGCGTCGGGCTCTGGGCTGACCACTCAGAGCCTGGAGCCTGTTTCAGATTCTGTGTCTCCCTCTCTCTGACCCTCCCCCGTTCATGCTCTGTCTCTCTCTGTCTCAAAAATAAATAAACGTTAAAAAATTAAAAAAAAAAAAGAATCCTTAGCAAATGTAAACATATTATATGTACATAGTCAACACATAGCAAACATACAATAAGTAGTCCTTACTACTAATAGCATTGTTAAATAATAATTACTAAATGTAATGCTAAACAAATATTAATTATAAGTGAGGAATTTGAAGTGGCACTATAGAGTTTTCTCTGCCAAAGAGTGCCCTGTGTATCTTATACCAAGCCATCGTGACCAAAAAGAGGGGGATTTCTTCTTGTAGCATGAAAACAAAAATATCATGTGAACAAAGAAATTCCTGTCTGAGCTGTTCCACCTAGCAAGAGTCAGTGACCTTCATTCTTAGCCAGTTCTAACACCCCGAGGCACATCAAATCAGTTCTCAGGGCCTCAGTTTCCCAAATTATAAAGTAATTTGACAAAATGAGCTTTCTCTGTGGTTCTATTAGAACGGAGGCCACGAGGGAAAATGTTATTACCTGCCTCGGTGAAAACAAGAACGTAAACCTCTGTATTACTCCATAGCAGTAAAGGCAGATGATAAACTTTGATGACACACGTAGCCTTCAGCAGATGGCTAAATATGGAGCTGGGAGAGGGGAGGGGAGGGGCTCCAGTCCATGTTAGAGCAATACCCTATATAGACATGAGAGATCATCTCCAGTCGGCGTGTCACATGTACCCACAAAAGAGCCGTTGTGGGTCCCATAGTCAGTGTGGAAGGCTGATGGGCTTGATTTCAGTGGAATTTCTCCCTTTAGGAGAAACTAATGGACCTGTAGGTGAAAAATAGATGTGGGTTTCAGTGGTACTGCACAAGTGGCCAACCGGCAGGGATGACCCACTTATGTGTCCCTCCACACGGAAGAGTAACTGAGAGCGAATTCAGATGGCATCTTGAGTAACGCCACCAAGTGACCCTTTGAGGACTTAAGTCACACTGGAATCCACGACCTTTTAATCTCAGAAGCTCTCAGTTCTCAGTAACTTGATTTTTGCCCCCTTTCTCTTTTTTTTCACCATTTTCACAGAAAGTACGCCTTCCACAGGCCCGGATGTTCACACATACAGAGGAAAGAGGGGAGTGAGGCTTCCCCTCGCAAGGGCAAGTGGAAGGATCTTCTGTCTACTGCAGCAAAAGAACAAAAGCAGACAAAAAGGAGGGCATAGGGACGAGGTGTCCTAATTCGCCTCATCTCCTGGAAAGCTGAGGGACATCCAGTAGGAAATCCTGGTTTCACTTGGGCCTCAATTCCCATCCCAACTAACGGGTACCTGCTCTTCCGTACTGATGCTTCTTCAGACAAACTCAGTGCGTCTCTATTTGCCTGCAAAGACCTGCCCCTCACTCACCCCCCAGCTCCCACCTCTTCTTGAAAATGGTTTCTGATGATCTGACCTACTGCTGGATCAGGCGCTCCCCTCTGTCTTCTCATAATCTGTCCCCATGAACCTCTCACGTAACCTTCGTCACACCCCGATAAAGAAGTTGGTCCTCTTACACTTATCCCTCCTCTATAAAACCAGAATAAGATCTGCCTGACCTTCCCTGCAGGAAGCTGATATGCATCAGGTGGAAATTATAACAACACAGCAACAATTCGTGCTTGTACTTCTACACAACTGTGCATTTAGAAGTCTTCTCTCCTTTATTCTGTGAGACAGCCCCTTAGAACAACAGAGCACTAGATAAAACTAAGGTGAAATCAGGACCATCATTAACTAATGCCAACTTCTAGGTTACCTGGGCTTGGATTGAGGCGGCTTACTTCAAAATGCTGATGGAATCATCAACTATCTTTTTTGCCAAATGTGAACCAGGGCTGCCATCAGCCAAGAATGGCCTGTCGATTACAGAGAATACGTCTAAATGTCATCCTCCTCAAAAGAGCTTTGGGCAAAGGACCTGCTCTAGCGGCAGCCAATTCATTCATTAAGGAAATTGATTCTACCACGAATCTAACACACTTAGGTGATTAAGAAAGCATCATGTTCTTCAGCAACACATCTCCTGCCAGGGCCTTCCATCAGCGGCCCATCCCTGCCTAGCAGGGACACCACAGCAAGAACAGGCCTTGCCCTGTATGGGTGAACCCACGGAGAGCTCCTCATCTGGCAACGGGGCTGCATGCTTCATTTCCTTTCTTTTCCTTGGCAGGGGTGGGGGATGGGGGGCTCAATTCAAAAAGTCTTAAGCAACTTAATAGAAAAAAAAGTGTAATTATCTCTAAGTTTTATCACTCCAAATTCTTACTCATTGTCTAATAAATATACACTCGTATCTATGTCTTCTAAACATTTTCTCAGATTTTTTTAAAATGCTGATTTTCAATATAGTCTACACACTTGCCAGGTTTTAGCTAAATTGCTTCCCATTGTTTCAACAATTCATAATTGCACTGCCATTCTCCGTTGTTAGCAGAGCCTTTGAGTTAGTTCCCCAGTATTTCACTATAACTCACATCTGTGCTTTTTTTTTAAATGTTTATTTATTTGAGAGAGAGAGAGAGAGAGAGAGAGAGGAGAGAGAGGAGAGAGAGAGTGCAAGCAGGGCAGGGGCAGAGAGAGAGGGAGACACAGAATCTGAAACAGGCTCCAGGCTCCGAGCTGGCAGTACAGAGCCCCATGCGGGGCTCGAACCCACTAGCTATGGGTCATGACCCGAGCCGAAGTCGGACATTTAACCTACTGAGCCACCCAGGTGCCCCACATCTGTCCTATTTTACATATAAAAAGTATATATGCACATATACATATATATAAGTTACTTTTACATGGGATGATTTCTTAGGAGACATATTCACAAACATGGTATTACTGGGTCATTGGGTCATTTCGTGGCTTTTATTTACATTATTGAACATCTTTCAGGGACCGTACCAAGCAATTTGTATTATTGATTAGTTGTTTTATTCATTTAAAAAAATTTTTGTTTGGGGTTTCCTGTGTGGCAGACACCATAGTACGTCCCAAGAGCACCCCGGTAAACAAGATCGTTGCTGTCTGCACAGAGATTCATGTTTCACAACCGTAGAGACTTGCCCACAGCCACACAGCAAGCACATGGCAGAGGCAAAGTGAGCCCTAGCTAGAGTCTGACTCCAAGCCACAGCAGCTCCACGTGTCACCCTTCACCCATCATTCCGACCAGCCTGAGCCAAAGGATCTCAGATAAAACTATGCTTTCGACAAAACCCAGTTTCAAGACACTTTTCTTTAGCCACCTCTTCCAATCAGATCCCTATTCTCATCCTACAAATGAACCAGTTTGGTATTTTACAAGTGTGCTGTGTTTTGATTTGGAAGCTAGTTGCCCAAGTGTGTTCACTTTGTGAAAATTCATCAAGCTGTAGATCTACAATGTGTTCATTTCTCTGTATGTAGATTAAACTTCAAGAAAAAGTATATTTTAAAATAAGGTTACTGCCTTTGCAATGAACATCTTTTCAAGTAGTATTTTATCTTAAGTCTTATCTTGCAAGAGTTCGTTTCACTCATTCTCAGCCCTGCATTAGTAATTCCCCTTGGCATGTTTCTAATTGCTACAAATAATGATTAAATTCCCCTTAAAAATCACAGAAGAAAATCTTTTTTTTTTTTTAAGATTTTATTTTTAAGTAATCTCTACGCCCAATGTAGGCTCAAACTTACAACCTCGAGATCAAGAATTGCATGCTGTACCGACTGAGCCAGCCAGGCACCCCTCGGTTTATTTTGATACAAAAATCATCTGTCTCAAATGGATTTTTTTCTGAAACTTTGCTTGCAAGATGCTGGTTTGCAAGGTTTTTTTTTTTTTAAGCTTATTTATTTATTTTCAGAGAAAGAAAGAGAAAGCAAGGGAGGGGCAGAGAGAAGGAGAGAGAGAATCTCAAGCAGACTCTGCACTGTCAACATGGAGCCCAATGTGGGGCTCTATCCCATGAACCACGAGATCATAACCTGAGCCAAAATCAGGAGTCAGACGCTTAACTGACTGAGCTGCCACCCAGGCACCTGGTTTGCAACTTTTAACACTTGTTCTCCAAAGTCAAGTTTCTAAGCAGTATTTATGTGTCTAAGCCTAAACCCTATTCCATCTCACCATAACTGAGTTAAAACGGAGCACTACCAAGCACTGAGACTTCCCATTATCTCAGTGCCCTGAGCCTCAAAGCCTCTGAGCCAAGAGCCCTGCTCCTCTGACCCTCAGGCCAAGCAGGGAGCATGGCACCCTTCCTCTCCTCTGTTCCAGCCACCCTGCCGAGACTGGTCTCTTCCATCCCCAGGAGCACAATAATCAGATTGCCACCACTGGTCTAGAGTTCTCAGCTTGATCCAAGTAAAGCACAAGGCCAGCCAGCCAGCCAGCTGCCCGGAGCACCATTAGGGAACACCAGAACCTCATCTCAAAACTACAGTGGTGGGAAAATGTAGTTAATGGCTTTTCTCAAAGTAATAGAAGGCATATTCTGAAAAACTGCTTGGAACTCGGTGTGCAATCCACATGGGGCACACTCAAAGAAGGTCACATGCTCTCCTAATGTCTAAGGAACGTGAATTTCGTCTACCAAAGGACTCATATTTTCTCAATTGGGCATGCATGTTTGGGGCCCAGTTTGAATTGTTTGAGGAAAGAGTGAGCAAAGAGGCAGATACATGCATATATAACCACCCTATGATGTAATGTTGCCTTCAAACAAGACTGTCAAACTATGGCTCCCCTACAGGTCAAACCCACCATCTGTTTGTGTATGACCCATGAATTAAGAATGGTTTTTACATTTTTTAATGATTAAAAAAAATCAAAAGATTATTTCATGACATGTGAAAATTATATGAAAATCAAACTTAAGTGTCCATAAATAACATTTTATTGGAACACAGTCATGCTCTTTCATTTATGTATGGTCTATGACTGCTCTCTTGCTACAACATAAAGTTGCAACAGAGACCTTATGGCTCACAAGGCCTAAATTATTTACTATTCGGTCCTTTACAGAAAAAGTTTGACAACCTTTGCTATAAAGAGAGGCAGTTCAGAGTAAGAAGAGAGCAAGACAAGTAAGAAGAAGAAGAAGACTCTGGGGTCAGGCAAGCTTGAGTTTGGCTCCAACATCTGACACTGCGTGGCTTAGGGGAAATTACTTAACTTCTCTGAGCTTTAGTTGCTTTCTCAATAGAGGCAGTATAGCATAATGACTAAGAGTATGGATTTGGGAAACATATTGCCTCCCGGCTCCACTATCTACTGGCTGTGTGATCTCATGAAAGTTACTTAATCCCTTTAAGCCTTAGTTTCTTCAATTGTAAATAGGCAATAATGAGAGTATCTACCTAACAAAGGTTGTTGTATGGGATTAAATGGGTTAGTGAAGGCAAAGCACACAACATGGTACCTGGCACAGAGTGAGTATTATAGAAGTATCTACTGTTATAGTTATTGACCTAGGAGGGTTGTTGTAAGATTATTATAACTAGTATACATCATGAGCCTAAAACAGTGCCTGGAACGAAATAAGCACTCACAAATAGTAACTGCTGTGATGATGTTGATATGAACCAGTTCAATAAAACCCAGAAGAAGGAGCAATTAATTCTCTGGAGGTGGGAGAAAAGAGTGGTGAGAATGTTTCAAAGGTGACGTCTGATGTGTAGGATGAATAAGATTTTGACAAAGAAGAAGAAAGGGCATGGGAAGGAGGGAGGGAAGCACGTACAAAGGCCCAGCAGCATGAAAGTACATGTCTGGTTTGGGGAAGTGGAAAGTAGTTCCAGGAGGCTGCCCTGTGGGTTGCTAGGTGGGGAGAGAGGAGAGGACAGCAGAGGGAATTATGGGAAATGCTCCTGTATTTGTTTTCATATAATCCAAAATTGTTTCAGGCCTGTCAGCACCAACAGCATGTACTATGAGCTCTATAGCCAACTAAAATCCCTGGGGCTTTTTGCATATATACTCTTACTAATCCATTCTCTTTTGATTTTTTTTTTTAATTTTTTTTCCCTCCATTTTTATTTATTCTTGGGACAGAGAGAGACAGAGCATGAACGGGGGAGGGTCAGAGAGAGAGGGAGACACAGAATCGGAAACAGGCTCCAGGCTCCGAGCCATCAGCCCAGAGCCTGACGCGGGGCTCGAACTCACGGACCGCGAGATCGTGACCTGGCTGAAGTCGGACGCTTAACCGACTGCGCCACCCAGGCGCCCCTCTCTTTTGATTTAAATAGTACCTATTCACTAGACTTCGAGTACCCATTATGTGTCGGGCATTGTGCCATACCAAGAGGCAGATTCTAAATTGAATAACACACATTCCTTGCCCTCACAAAACTTAGAATCTAAAGGCAGTACAAGCCATAAACCTCAACAGTGCCTAAAGAAGCGCCAGATGCCAACAAAGGAAAAAGTGCTGCTTACAATGGGCAGGAATCCAGAAAGGCTTTGTAGAGGCCAGGATATTAGAACATGACCCTTAAAACAATTGAGTTGAGATGCACAAAGATGAAAGAGAAAGAGAAACATGACCAGTGAAAGAAAGAAACTTCCGGCATGTAGAGCTAGGAGGCCAGAAAGGAGGAGAGACACCCCAGCACATCCCTGAGGCAGAACTGACACACCCAGGCCCACAGTGAGAAGACTCTGAAGCCCCAGGCCTGGGGGTCTGGGAGGAAGCCATTGGCAAACAGGTCTCTGAGACCAGGAAGAGTTCGGTATTTCAGATGATGGTGCCTGCTGATAAGCCAGAGAGATTTCCAGCGAGCCCAGGGGGCTGTGGCCACATGACAAGGGATGAGAACGACTGGGAAGGGAAAAAGTGATGGCAGAAGAATAGTTCTTACACTTCCATGAAGTTTGGGGTGAAATATTCAGTTACACACATGTTCTTGTCTACGTAGTTTATAATGGAGGAGAATTACGTAGGAACAGGCGGTTCTTGGATGAATAAGCTAATTCATCAATATCCTTTAAAATAGCAGTGCGCGGGGCGCCTGGGTGGCGCAGTCGGTTAAGCGTCCGACTTCAGCCAGGTCACGATCTCGCGGTCCGTGAGTTCGAGCCCCGCGTCGGGCTCTGGGCTGATGGCTCGGAGCCTGGAGCCTGTTTCCAATTCTGTGTCTCCCTCTCTCTCTGCCCCTCCCCTGTTCATGCTCTGTCTCTCTCTGTCCCAAAAATAAATAAACGTTGAAAAAAAAAAAATTTAAAATAGCAGTGCGCAAGTATGTTGACTGGCCAAGGAAAAGTCTTCCTAAGTTGAATGGGGCGGGGGGGGGGGGGGGGGGGGGGGGGGGGGGGGGAAGCAGATTTAAAAACGGTATATACAGCATGATTCCACAGGTATGAAAATTCCAGAACACTATATAACAACATGGTAAGGTGGATTGTCTGCAGTCCTAGGATTGTAGGACTCTCATTTTCTGGTCCTTGTTTATGTGCACCGTAAAACATTTCCACAATATGCTGGTGTTACCTGAGCAATTTTGAAGTGTTTTGTATGTATGACTTTGGTGTTTGTTTGTTTGTTAAATTTATTTATTTATTCTGAGATAGAGGTAGAGAGAGAGAGAGAGGGAGAAAATTAATCTCAAACAGGCTCCACACTATCAGCACAGAACCCGACGCAGGGCTCTATCTCACAGACTGTGAGATCATGACCTAAACCTAAATCAAGAGTCAGGTGCTTAACTGACTGAGCCACCTAGGCGCCCCTATATGGTTTTGTTTTTTACATTTGGCTTGGAAGGGAAAGAAAAGGCTGATCTGAGTTCCCTTGAGGCTACAGAGAATTTCTCTGAGTCCCCATCAGCGTCCAAAGACAAAACTTTTCTCTATCTAGACAGTTTAAATTGTTTAACATTACTTCTAGGAATGGCTTCTGGTTCCTTTTTAAAGGTCTATCTTGGAGAGAAGACAAGCAAAACTGAGTAATTCAACCTTCTCTCACTGTCTCAAGCCTATCTCTCTTCTTGCTCATGAGAATTTTTAAGTCCTTTTTTTCTGTTTTTTATATGTTCAAAGAAGTTTGAATATGGCCTGGGTATTAGAGGACATTAAGGAACTACTGCTAATTTTGTTAGGCGATAATCATATTGTGGTCATACATATTTTTAAAGTCCTTATCTGACAGGTGAATTGAATATGTTGTCTGGGATTTTAGACTATTCCATAAAAGACAACAACAACAAGAAGTAAGGATGATGGATGAAATAAGAGTGGGAAAATGTTGACAGCTGTTGAATGATGGTTACATGGCAGGTGTGTTAGTCTATTTTCTCTACATTATCGTATTTTCAAAAATTTTATGATGAAAGTTTTAAACGGTGGAATCTTTTATTTTCTATAGCATTTTGTCCAAGCTGTAGTTTTATTCTCATCTTTAGTTACAGAGAAATGCAAAAAAAGTATCACCCAAAATTAAAAAGTACAGTTTATGCTACAATGGCTTTTTCAAGTATTTTAAAGAATGTTGGTGCATCGAATAACAAGTGACCTAAAGGTAGACAGAGCAAAGTCTTGGAGCCCGCCTCCCTTTGGGATGGATCTAGAGGAGGAAAAGCCATGGTCCTGGATTAGGATTCCCAGGCAAGTCTTTAAAAGAAAAATGTTAGCTTCAAGTACAAGCTCTACCTGCATCTCAATATATCATCTCTGTCCCTGAGAAGTAAGGGCAACTTCTGGAAAATACTCTACCCAAAGGATACTCTTGAAGTTACTTTGAGATTACCTGAAGTCTTAACTTTCTAAACAGCGTAATTACAGTCTCTGACTTGCTTTGGTCTTCCTTACCCCAATTCTGCAGAATTAGCTCTTTGCAAAAAAGCAAAAAAGTCATAATGAAAATTTGAAAGAAACTCAAGAGTGAAAATGTATTACCCACACAAAACCAGATCCCAAACCAAAGTGACTCTGAGAGTCAGGGAGACCGTCTGCCCTGGGAGTCTTTTTTGTCTGCAAAGGTGAGGGGGCAGGCAATGGGAAGTTTATGCTTTAAGATGTTATGTTCTCCCCTTGGACCTAAAGTAGCTCTCTTTCGGATGTTTACTTACTGTGAAAATATGAATTCTGCATGACATCTGGATAGACCTCCACCAAGCCCAAGCCTCCCAGCTCTAAAGCAGCATCTATGATGAAGAAAACCATCACACCCCAGGGTTTCCCCAGCACCCCAGTGCCGGCACCTCCACTACCGTAACTGAACACACATAGCCACGCCATGGGTGGTGACCAGCAGCTCTCTTTTTCTTTGCTGATCCAATCAGACTGGAGATGGCCTCACTCTAACTTCTCTCCTCATTTTCTCTGGATCGTTTCTGTAGGCCGTTTTTTTGTTTTGTTTTGTTTTCTGAGTAGTACATACACCTTCTAGAACATTTCAAAATACTGAATAATCTAAAAGACCCAAAGGAGAAAAGGAAAAAAACCAACTGCCAACTAGAACCAAAAGCTACACGATATTAGCGTACCTTTTCCTGGTTCTTTTTTTCAGTGCATCTTTTTTTTTCTTCTGAAACTAATGCCATACTTTATATGGAGCTTAGTATCTTGCTTTTTAAATTTAATATCTACATCATAAATATTTCCTGTATCATTAAGATTCTCCAAACATATTTTAATGACTACATAATGTTTCATTATATGAATGTAGCATTGCTTATTTAATTAATTGCCTGTTGTTAGACGTTTAAACTGCTTCTGATTTTTACTGTAATAACACTGGGTGAACATTCTAAAAATAAATTTGTATAAATACACAATTATTTCTTTAGTATAAATAGATATGAGTGCAACTACTGAAACGAAAGAGAAAAAATCAGCCAATGAAACTCCATAAGCAGTGTATGAGAGTATTCATTTCATCACACTACCAACTGCCACTGGGCATAGCATTGGCCGATTTGATTTGTTCTCATTTGCATTTCATATATGACCAGTGAAAATAAAAATTCGCTCATGTGTTTGTCGACCACTTCTACTTTTTCTTCTAGAAGTCGTCTGTTTTACCAACTTCTCTAGCAAGGTAGCCATTATTTCTTAACAATGTCTTAAAATCTCTTTAGATATTAATCCTTTTGATTAAGTAAGCTTGCAAACTTTTTAAAATATATTTTGTGCCCATGTATTCTGGGAATTCCCCTAAATTCCTGGCACTCCCCCATCATTGGACAACCACTAAACAAAATGTAAAGTAACATATCCCCTGATGGATAAAGAAACTTAGCATGATTAGATGCCCAAAAGGTCATCTAGTTCAACCCACTCATTTCCCCCATGAGGAAGCCAAGGCCGAGAACAGTGGTTTAGCCCCTGGTGGCTGACTCGAGGCCCGGAAACTTGGATCAGCTGACTCAGCACTGTTTCAGTTCACACATATATACGATGTCTGCATTTTACAGCCCATACTTAATTTCCTTAATATTAAAAAATTTTTTTTAATGTTTATTTTTGAGAGACAGAGACACAGAGCATGAGGGGCAGAGAGAGAGACACACACACAGAATCTGAAACAGGCTCCAGGCTCTGAGCTGTTAGCACAGAGCCCAATGTGGGACTTGAACCCAGGAACTGTGAAATCATGACCTGAGCGGAAGTCAGACGCTTAACGGACAGAGACACTCATGCACCCCAGTATTTTAAATGCAAAGTGCATATAGATGGCTTATAGATAGATATTCCAAATGAGTGGCTTTTTACTCAACATATAGCTCCCGGTTTTAATATAAACATCCTTTTTAAACAGATGTCGCCCTTCTCATTAACTTCCTTCGAGATAGATCATCTCTTTAGGGGCAACCACTAATTCTAATTCTCTAGAATTAGGATAAACCCTTAACTTACAAATTGCTAAAACTATAAAAGAAGTCAAGGTATTTTGTTCTGAGTATTTAGCCAAGAGCATGGAATGAAGTGAAGATGATTTAGTTTCAGGTTCAACAGAAGAAATTGCTGATTTTTAATTGTTTGCAAAGAGGTGAGATTGCAGTCAGGGTCTCAGATTCTCATCCCCATTGCTGATTAGCAGTATCCTTAGGCAAATCGCATAACCAGAACAACAAAATATGGATGTTGATGCATAGTTCCTAGGATTTTTAAGGTGATTAAAAAGAATCTATCTCCCGTGCTTAGTGGGGTGTCTGACTCTTTGTAGAAAAGGATACCAATAAATACTCATGTGGTACTTAACAACAGCCAGACACTATTTGACATGCTTTATGAAAATTAGCCCATCAATCATGAAACAACACTATATGGTTAATACCTTTGTTCTCACATTTTACAGCTGGGGAAACCAAGGCACAGAGAAATAAAGTAATTTTCCCAAGATGACAAGCTAGCAAGGAGGGCTGCAGGCACTGGAACCTGGTGGTCCGGCCTCTGAGCCCACTCATAGTGCTGTGTACTTCCCCTCCCACTGCCTCTAATTTGGGGGAAGCCTACCTACCACTGCAATTTTGATGAAACAAAGCAATCTTCTATGGTCTGAATGTTTGTGCCTCCCTATAATTCATATACTGAAACCTAAACCCCAGGGTGATGGTATTAGGAGGTAGAGACTTTGGAGGTGCTAGGCCATGAGGTTGGGGCCCTCATGAATGGATTAATGCCCTTATAAAAGAGACCCCAGAGAGTTCCCTCACCCCTTCCACCATGTGAGGACACAGTGAGACAGTGCTCTCTATGAGCCAGGAAGCAGGACCTCACCAGACACCAAGCCTGCTACCCCCAGGATCTTGGACTTCCAGGCCTCCAAAACTGCAAGAAATAAAATACTGCGGTATTTTGTCACAGCAGCCTAAACAGACTAAGACATAATCCTAAAATAAAGGTAAAAGAGGAGTTGGGGCGCCTGGGTGGCGCAGTCGGTTAAGCGTCCGACTTCAACCAGGTCACGATCTCGCGGTCCGTGAGTTCGAGCCCCGCGTCGGGCTCTGGGCTGATGGCTCGGAGCCTGGAGCCTGTTTCCGATTCTGTGTCTCCCTCTCTCTCTGCCCCTCCCCCGTTCATGCTCTGTCTCTCTCTGTCCCAAAAATAAATAAACGTTGAAAAAAAAAATTAAAAAAAAAAAAAAGGTAAAAGAGGAGGAGAAATAGCTGGCAAAACACTTTTCAGCTGGTAAATGACTTCTTTCTTACTACAATCCTCATTTCTAACAACATTTGAAAGATTTCTCCCTTAAGCGGGCATTCTCACCATTGGGAGATGTGCCAAAGAGCGATACCTTTGTGGAGGAAGACCTGACAGGATCCAGTGCCTGCTCAGGCTATTCGTCATGTGAGGCTGATCCCTTTTTTTTTTTTTTTTTTCAACGTTTATTTATTTATTTTTGGGACAGAGAGAGACAGAGCATGCACGGGGGAGGGGCAGAGAGAGAGGGAGACACAGAATCGGAAACAGGCTCCAGGCTCCGAGCCGTCAGCCCAGAGCCCGACGCGGGGCTCGAACTCACGGACCGCGAGATCGTGACCTGGCTGAAGTAGGACGCTCAACCGACTGCGCCACCCAGGCGCCCCGAGGCTGATCCCTTTTTAACCTCTCTAGTCTATATGACAAAATTGGTGTCAGTAATAATGTGTAAGAGTTAGGAACAATCATTATTTTCTTGATCCATTCTTCAGCTTTAACACAAGTAACGATTCAAAGAAAAACCTATTTCAATTTTTAAATTATTCAAACGCAGTGAAGTGTTTCATGTATGAAGTAAAACTTGCATTTATTTTTTTAATGTTTATTTACTTTTGAGAGAGAGAGAGAGAGAGTGAGCAGGAGAGGGGCAGAGAGAGAGAGAGAGAGAGAGAGAGAGAGAGAGAGATTGAGAGAGAGACTCCCAAGCAGGCTCCGTGCTGTCAGCACAGAGCCTGGTGCAGGGCTCAGTCCTACAAACCATGAGATCAGGACTGGAGTCGAAATCAAGAGTTGGACGTTCAACTTACTGAGCCACCCAGGTGCCCCTAAAACTTGCACTTCTTGATCAAAAATATTATACTTTGCAGTTTGTGCTCTGCCTCACTGCTTTAAATTTAAACACAAAATTCCAAGAGGTCACATAGAATGACACAATTGAAGTAAGCCGAGTACTATTTCAGAATCTCTGTAATCATTGTGCAATCATTCTTTATTCCTCATCTACTATGTAAACTCAGGATTACACAGTGCCATAAAAGTGAGAATTGCAATCTGCCTAATGGACTCCATACACACCCCTAAGGACTTACTCTGACTCTATCACTGCCAGCGCATCATGATAATTAAGTTCAGACCTACACTGGTTTTATTGCTGTTTTTAAATTCTCTACAGGTGATGATCTCCCTTATTACCTGCCCCTGGGGTAGAGCCCTTCCACCATCCTGCCTTTGGTATGCCCTGCCACTAGCTACCAAAATTTTAAACACATATACCTTTGAACCTGGCAATTCCAATTCTTTAAATACATTATCCTGTTGTACCTATACAAGTAGTCAAGACGTATGTGCAAGAACTTGCATTGATGCATTATTCATAACAGCAAGAAAAGAACTGGGAATAACTGAACAGTCAGTCAAAAGGCAGTGGTTAAGTTAATTCTGCCATATCCATGCAGCACAATCCAATACAGCATTAAAAACAATTAGGTCATCCTGTATGTATTGAGAAGGAGGCCTATGATACGTTCGTAACTGAAAAAAGCAAACAGTTGAAAAATTTGGTAAAGGGTCCCATTTATGCAGAAAAGTAAATGTACAAGCTTGTTCTGGTGCCCCTAAATGCCCAGAATGCTCAGAAGGGCATTGGTCCAGGCAGCGACAAGGTATCTGTGCAACAAGGAGCAAACCCCGGCTCGCCATGAATTCTCAGCTCTTGTTATACATGACCCTCTATAGACAAAGAGCAGCTATTCCTTAGTTATCTAAGGGAGAAAAGGAACAAAGAGGAATAACCTAAGAGCACAAGTTTGTATAGCTTTTCCAAAGTGTTTTAAATCCCCCTTTGTAATACAGATGCATGCACTTTTATATGAATTATATTGCAGACATAATATATAATAGCAGGATTAAATATCTCCCCAGATGCTCAAGTTCTGATCAAGGACTTACAGACAATGGGAGAAACAAGCTTATAATGACCCTGAAACTGTCAGGATACTCCAGAGCAAAATTCTTTTTCACCTGTTCAATTCATCACTTATGCATATATAATGTTCTATTAACATTAAGTTCCAAATTCACAGAAGTCTGAAAAAAATGACAGGATATCTGCCTTTAATTGCCTTTAAACTGGCTACTTTTAAAGAGCCTACTGGGGCCAAAGATAATAAAGAAAATGTTAATATCGTTTAGGCCTAGAGGTTTTTTTAAAAAAACTTTTTTCTTAGTTAATAACGTCTCTGACCCTCCCTTTTTTTTCTCTATAGAAGAAATGACTTCATGGAAAAAGGTAATGTGTTAGCCATGCAAAGGCAGAATGCTATGGCTGTGCTTCATCATAATAAGGTCCCATAAAACTGAGACCTTAGAGAATAAAATCCTACATTAGAGAGAAAAGAAGCAACATTCTGCATACATACGACCTCATGCTCAGCTTCATCCCACAGAAAAATTAAAACTTAAGTGGACAAGTGCTATAATAAAGGTAAATTCAAAATGCCAAGAGAGACTGAGGACAGAGCACTTACATCCTCGAGGGTGGTGGGGATGGAGGGAATGGAGAGGAGTGACATTTGAAATGGTCTTGGAGGAGGCAAAGAAAATAGGATGGGAAGACCTGAACCACACAGAGGAAGTAGCTGGTGCCCAGTTATGCATGGGGGAAAGGTCTGTGCGTTTGGAGTGTAGACAGTTGACTTTTGTGGCTGAAACACAGGTGGGAGGTGAGGTGAGGAGGGACCCTGGGGCCAATTTACTCCACATTAAGTATAAAATAACCTCCATCCAGCCGTCTCTCTCTCATTACCTTTTTCCTTGTCACTATCACCATGTCCCCTAGCCATTTCTGTAATCTCTCCAGACTATGTAGCATCCCCCAAACTCTTCCTGCCTTCCCTGCCTCAATAACCTTAAGCATCCTGTTCTCATCTCCTAAAATATGATCTCTCCTGTTCTGACTTTTCCTCGTCAAGTTCTACCTGACCCAGAGCCCAGCTCAAATGCCACCTCTCCATAAAGGCTTCCAGAAACTCCCACTAAGCATTAGCTTTTCCCTTATTTGAGCTCACATATCATCTTTAAATGTGTTTACATTTTACTTTTTTGAACAGTTAATACATGCCTGTAGTAAAATTCAAAGAGTACAAAAGTGAAAAATATGTCTCCCTCCTATACCTGCCCTCCATGGCCCTGGGCCATTTTCCCAGAGGCAACCAGCGTATTACGTTTCTCATGCATTTTTCCAAAACTATTAAATTACGACAGGTATTCACCTGCACACATGCATGAATGCATATGTGTAATTATTCTATAGACACATTCTTTTTTTAATATGCAAACTACAGTCTACTATACTATACTCCCTGCTGCTCTTCTCACCCAATAATATATCATGAAACTTTGTCCTTATCAGCAGGTTTTGAGTTGCCTGATTCTAAATACCTTTAGTAGAGGACTAAGCAGTTCTTCCTCAGCTATGGATCAATCTGAAGACATAAGTGTATACTAAATATAAATGGAGAATCAGTGTGGGGATTTAGACTTTTTCTCACTGTGTTGTATGTAGAGGCTGCTTGCAGCAGACAGAGCCCTGGACTATGAGTCAGGCTCAAATCCTGGCTGTACCACTAACTATGCGACCTTGCTCACACCAGCTAGCGTCTCCAGACTTCAGCTTCTTTCATCTGTAAAATTAGGCATTGGACTTAAAATGGGCCTCACCAGTACTCATATTTCACGTTTCTACAAAAGCACTGATAACATATGGTGCTTGGAGAGCAGATGTTACCAGAGAAGAAGACAAAGGGGCAGATAGCTCAAAGTTCTTGCCATGATGATCTTTTCCTGTTCCCAGGATTTTCCTTTTATGTTGCTTTGCTCGTCCTTCCTCCTCTACCCTCCAACCTTGACCCAGAGGCATGCATGCTCATAAGGCCTCTCAGCATGGGCACATCGGCCAAGCTAAGCACAAAGAGCTCCAATTATCTGATTTCAGGACCGTGTTCAGCAGCAACTATCTTGGATTTACACAAAATACAAACAGAATTTGAACCTCTTTTCCTGGAAATATGTCCCAGGAAAATTTAGAGTTCACTGGCCTAGTTTGTGACAGAGAGAACTTGCAAACACTGAGTGCCTTGGAGAGTTTTCAGAGACGGGAGAGAGCACCCAGACCATTTACAGACTTCAGCAGCAGAACAACTAGGTGTCCAGGGTGGCCAAAGGCCCAAAGGTGAGGGTCATTTGAGCCCCCCAAAACTCCCTCAGTTCTCTAAGTTATCCTCAGGGCTTTCCTGAACAAAACAAAAACAAAATGTCCCTCCCAAATGTCCATACCAAGGACAAAAATTCTCAAGCCTTATAAAATCATTCCCTAGAACCTTAAAACAATCAAACACTGAGGACCAGATGTCCATGGAGGAGCAACTAGCACAAGTCCTAGCAGGGAGAGAGATGCTGGAAAATCATCTGCTCTTGGCAAGGGACTTGCAGCTCTTTCTAGATCATCCATGGTTCCTACCTGGAGTTTGATGTTCACCCTTTGTGACAACTCTCGCGTCTGTACACATCTATCATCGACGTCTTTGAAACCAAAAGGCATGATCCTAAATCTGTTTGTAGCAGCAGGGACTTTCAGAAAACACACCGATTTCTTATTTCTGCTCATTTTTGCCCTCATTTGTCTCTACTTGTTAAATATATGACAACTTGTCACATAGAATAACTTATCAAAGGGGGAGGGGAAAGGCATACATTCTTATGATCGAGTTCCTTACTATTTTAGAAAATACTTACTATAGAAAAAGGCATATGACAACATTGTTACATTTTTTAAAAAGTAAGTTCAAAACACTATGTGCAGCATGACCTTGATTTTTCAATAAAAATAGAATGAAAAGTAATTAACTATATCAAGATGTTAACAATATTCTTATTGGTGCAATTATAGATTTTTTTCCCTTTTTTTGTGCTTATCTGTAGTTTCCAAATTTCCTTCACAAACATATATTGCTTCTGTCACAACAACAAGGAGGTGTAAAATTAGCTCATGATCCTTTGTAAAAGAAAATGTAAATGTGTCCTGCAGTTCCTTCCTGGGTAGAAGTAGCATTTGCTAGTATCACTGGCTAGTCACTTTTAAGAAAATGTGACACAGGATCAGGATCAACCTTGGATTAATGAAATGATCAAAATACAGAAAGTCAATTAGCCAAGATTTTCTCTCTCGACAGTGCACATATGGGCACTGCCTAAGTACAATTCTCAAACATGCTTGTTTTCTGTTTCCATGGATGACCAACCATTTTCTTTCTGATTACTATCTCTTCATATAAATCCAGCTTCTTAGGAGATGATCCTCTAGTCACCTTCATGTACTAGGTTACCCTAGTCTTGTCTTAGTAGTACAAACCCACCTGAAATTAGTTTCAGGAGACAATAGTAAGACACCGAAAGGAACCACTCTGGAAATCATCATTCGCCATCCTTTTTAAATCCGTAATCCCAAAGTCAACTGAAATGCACCAGAAGGTAATCCCCTAACCTCATTTCCATCTTCCTCTAACCACCTCTTCTCTTGCACGTTATGTGATATCTTGTAACACAAATAGGATGCAGACATCCATCAGAAAGCTTCTTTCTACTTTATCACCCTACAAGTGCTTACCTGGTAAGAATACATTTGAAAACCTCCCAGTGAACTCTTCAGTGTTCCATATCCCATGAAACTTTACTAGATTGTCCCAAGGGGTGTGTGTGTGTGTGTGTGTGTGTGTGTGTAATCAGGAATCAAGAAGGAGACTCACACTCGCTATTTTTCTAAAATATGATCCCAAGAAACTTCACTACCATAGATCAACCATCAGTGGATAAACCATGTATCCCTCCTTTTTGTATCACTGGGCATATAATGAGATGAGGGCTCCCCTTATCTATCACATGAAAAGTCTGTATCTCATCTTATCTCTTTAATGATATTCTCCTGCCTGAATTCCAGTGTCACTGTTACTCATGCACAGAACTGAGTATTCTGGATGCTTCATTTTGAAGGACTGTAGTTCAGAAGCATCTGATAAGATCCCCAGAGCACAACTTTCAATCTGGGAGACTGAAGACACAACTCAGGGGAACCTTTCCCACAGGAAGATGGCAAAGGAAGTAGCTCCCCAACCTATAGCAGCAGCTGTCACCCCTGCTGATAAGAATCCCCTGCAAAAACATCAACCCTCAGGATTTCCAGCAAGCTGGCACAGGAGGCATCCAGCATGTTCTCTTCAAGGGACAGTCTTACCAGAAGGTACTTACCTACTTGGGGTGACATGACATCAGGGTGATGAGAAGTCCCCTCCCTACTGAAACATCTCTCCCACCATTGGAACAGCCCTTTCTTTAGAAGCTTGGTGCTTTGGTAAAATGTGAATATCCTTGGAAGGTAAAGCCCTTTTTACCATTTCCACATTTATATGAATGTGTTTCCAGTCTCATTGTCTCCTCAAAGCCAGTTTTGATTGGAAGAAGAGGAAGTTTTACAAGACACAAAAACTGCATATAAAGAAAGGTAAGACATTGGAAGATACATATTATTGGGCATAAATCCCATTTTCTGGGTCTTACCCATCTAAGTCTGGACACCTCCTAAATCAGAATAACACTCGTGGCTTACTAGTTTTCTATATTGTCGGTGGATGGGTAATCTGAAGGGTCATTGATCTGAATTCTCAATAATATCATTCATGTGTTCATTCCTCTAATATGTACTGCCCTCCAACTGTGTGCTGGGCACCATACTAGATGTTACACAGGGAACAACATGTGCTGAGGAATTCTAATCCATCCCAAAGTCAAGTGTCCAATGTATGGAAGAGGATCACCTGAAATAATACTGATCATGAGTAAGGAGTTAAGGAAGCATTTGGTGTTTATTTGCTGTGTTTGTTATCCACCCACAACACTGTAACATACCATTAGCCCTGGGACGTATCATTATTCACAATTTGTAGAGAAAGCAATCAAGGTGCAGGGAGGTAAGGTCAGTGATCCCCATATTTGATCATCATCACAATTACCCTGAGAGGTTGTTTTAAATGTTTCTCTTGGACCTTCATGAGGATATTCTCATTCAGTAGGTCTGGGAAGAACCGGAGAAACTATTTTTAAAACCCTAGATGACTCAGAAGCACAGTCAGATTGGAGAAATGCTGTACCACAGCTAAACACAGCTTCCTCAGATTGCTAGCTTTTCATTTGACCTTCACAATCTAGGAAGTAAGGATTATTATGTTATTATCTCCAGTTACATATGAATCAGCTTCAACACACAAAACACAATCAACCCAAAAGACAAAATCCCTCTCCATTTTCTTTCTTTTTCATCTATTATAAACAAAGCAATAGAACTATCATAATTGGCCATCTTATAAACAATCATTTATGACATCCCTATTTACAAAACCTCTTTTGGTTTTTCCATCTACATAAGAGCAATATAACAACTTACTGTCAGCCTAATAGAATTACCCCAATACATCAACCAATGTGTTTCTTCGTCAGTTCATTTGTGTGACTAAAAATAATGAATATTAAAGATACTTCAGGGGCGCCTGGGTGACTCGGTCGGTTAAGCGTCCGACTTCGGCTCAGGTCATGATCTCATGGTCCGGGAGTTCAAGCCCCGTGTCGGGCTCTGTGCTGACAGCTCAGAGCCTGGAGCCTGTTTCAGATTCTGTGTCTCCCTCTCTCTCTGCCCCTCCCCTGTTCATGCTCTGTCTCTCTCTGTCTCAAAAATAAATAAACGTTAAAAAAAATTTAAAAAAAAAGATACTTCAGAGACATAATACCTGTATAATGGATGAACTCTGCATACTGAATTATATAAACCAATTGTTAAAAGGTATTTTTAAGACAATCAGGGAAATGTGATTATAAATTGGGTTTTAGAAAATTCCAAAGGATTACTACTAATTTTGTTAGGTGGGATAATGACAGCATTGTAGTATAAGAAAATACTCTTGATTTTAGAGATGCATACCATAGGTGGGGAAAGTGACATGATGTCTGAGATTTACTTTAAACTACATCAGCAAAGAGGGGAAAGAGGATGAAACAAATATGGCAGTATCTTAACAATTGTTGAATTTGGGTGATTGGCATAGGGACTCTTAGATGTATTTAAATTTTTATAATAAAATAGTATAACTTAAAAAAAAAAAACATTTTCATTCCCCTAATGTGCCATTCTTCCCTCCAAAAGGTAAAGTCTCAATGCCTATTAAAACATCTTCTCAGGGGTGCCTGGGTGGTTCAGTCAGTTGGATGCTTAACTCCAACTGACTGAGATCATGACCTCATAATTTAAGGGTTCAAGCCCCAAGTCAGGCTCTGTGCTGATAGTGTGGAACCTGCTTGGGATCCTTTCTCTCCCCCACCCCACCGCTGCCCCTCCCCTGCTTGCACATGCCTGCATACACATATGGGCTCTCTCTCAAAAATAAATAAACTTTAAAAAATAACATTTAAAAAAATCTTTTTTAAAAATTTATTTATTTTGAGAGAGAGAAAGCGTGAGCAGGGGAGAAGCAGAGAGAGAGGAAGAGAGGGAAAGAATCCCAAGAGAGGGGGAATCCCAAGAATCCCTCTGCCAGCACAGAGCCCGCTGGGCAGCTTGAACTCACAAACCGTGAGATCACGACCTGAACAGAAATCAAGAGTCGGTGGCCCAACCGACAGTTACCCAAGTGCCCCCCAAAATAACATTATTAAGAGAAAAAATCTTGCCAATAAGCATAATTACGTATCAGATATCCCCTGCACATCTATTTTTTTCTCATTTGTTCTCTAAACAGGTATGGTTTTTATTGGGCTTAAGTGATGGGGTCATGGAGCTTCTAGCTCCTAAGTAAGGCCTTTAGATTTTTCCCTTATGAATGGATCCCAATGATGCTGGGCATACTTATGTTAAAACACAAATACAGTGGGTTTTAGAACAGGAGGAAACAGAATTGCCAACTGCTTATTGGCTCTCATTTTATTTATTGATATTTATCGATTATATCTATTACTCAACCAAGTTTTATTTATTGTTTCCTGGATGCACAGCACTACACCAGACACTGTAGGAGTTTCCTTGATGTCTTGGAATTTAGCCTATCGTGGAGACAGGATTCAGGTGCTTGAGTCAGGCATCCGACTTCAGCCAGGTCACGATCTCGCGGTCCGTGAGTTCTAGCCCCGCATCAGGCTCTGGGCTGATGGCTCAGGGCCTGGAGCCTGTTTCAGATTCTGTGTCTCCCTCTCTCTCTGCCCCTCCCCCGTTCATGCTCTGTCTCTCTCTGTCCCAAAAATAAATAAACGTTAAAAAAAAAAAATTTAAAAAAAAAAAAAAAAAAAAAAGAACCAGGGTGGGGGGTGCCGAACTTAAATGAGGCTGTGAAGGGAAGGGTTTGAAAAAGTTGGAGAGGGAGGGAAAGGCCTTCCACGCAAGTCGAACACCCTCAGGACTCCCAGAGGAAGGGACTTCGAATAGAGTCTTGAGGGAAAAGGAGTTTGATGGGTAACAAGAGAGGGAACCACATGTGCAAAAACACAAATGAGTGAGGGGCCCTGGGTGGCTCAGTCAGTTAAGCATCCAACTTCGGATCAGGTCATGATCTCGTGGTTTGTGGGCTCCAGCCCCGTGTCGGGCTCTGTGCTGACAGCTAAGAGCCTAGAGCCTGCTTTGGATTCTGTGTCTCCCTCTCTCTCTGCCCCTCCCCCACTTGCACTCTGTGTGTTTCTCTCTCAAGAATGAATATACATTTAAAAAAAATTTTTTTTTTAAAACACAGATGAGTGAGACCAAAGATGTGTTTAGGGACCAAGCAGATCAATGTGCAGGGAAGTTGAGATAATAGTTGAGAAAGTGGCAGGAAATGAGAATGAGAAGGTGGACCCCATTCCTGTAAGGAATTAGAAGCTGCTGAAGGCTGCTGGGTAAAGAGATATGTTCAAATTAATGTTTGGGGGTAACTGGTCCAGCTGTAAAACATATGTTAGGTTTCATTCAATCTACAAAATACATGTATTGAGGGCCCGGTGTATTAATATACAAAGATAATAAGACAGTTCCTACTCTTAAGAAATTCACAGTTCAGGGGCGTCTGGGTGGCTCAGTTGGTTAAGTGCCCAACTCTTGATTTCAGCTCAGGTCATGGTCTCACAGTTCATCTGTTCGAGCTCCATGTTGGACCCTGTGCTGACAGTGCAGAGCCTGCTTGGGGTTTTCTCTCTTCTTCTCTGCCCCACACTCTCAAAATAAATATTTTTTTAAAAAAAGGAATTCGCAGTTTAATTACAAGATGGTGTAAGTTGTTCATTAATTTAATTTATGACATTGTGGCAGGCATTGTTAGTTTTCTATTCAATATCTATGCCTTTCTTTTTCATTAGTAATAGAATCCAATTTTGTCTGTAAGACTATGTGCAAAGCCTCAGGAATGGATCATTTTTGGTCTAGGCCAGTATTTCTCAACCTTTTTTTCATGACCATTCCCCAGAGCATTTTTAGACACTTTTTTCCTAATCGCCTCACCCATGAAATTTTAATACCATGTATATGTCTGTTTATGTATTATATGTATATTGGTGTGTATCTGTATATCTTTATACATAAAAAGAGTAAGAATTTTCTCATCCTCTTCTTTCCACCAAAAAGTCTTATCTTCCACTTTAGGGATGATATCATTAGCACCACCCTATCCCACCCTTACCCTTTCCCCCACCCCCCAACCTGTCCCTCCTTCCCTATTATGAATGCATGGTCTAAGGCAATGATAACAATTCTATTTCCTGTTTCTCCACCTGCCTTGAAGTTGGGCTGGCCATGTAACCCAGCAATATCACAGAAGGATACCTATTTGAGAGGTCTCTGAACTACTTTTTACTCTCTTAGAACAAGAGATAGCCACTGCCAAGTTAGCTTCCTTTCATCTCCACCCAGCCCTACACCTCTGGATGGATGACGAATACACAGGGCTCAAAGCGGCAGCAAGGATCTGCATCCATGATGGAAGAGAAGAGAACTGCAGAGACAGTGACACTGAGCCACTGAGCCATTGAGCCCGTGACAGAGAGAGAGACATCTAGACTTCTTGTTATATGGGAGAAATTAATCGGGATTGTTTTTAAGTCACTGTTAGTCAGGTATTGTATAACTTGCAGCTGAAATCATTACTAAGGACAATAGCTGTCCTCACAAGACCATGACTTATTGTTAAACCAAAGCCACAGACAATCACAGACAAAAACAAATGAAAAATGTAATTAAGAATATTACACAAATCAAACACAAAACCTGGCTCATGTTTAAAAGGAAAATTCTCTTTCTTTGCTAAATTAATCAACTTTGAAATAATGTAAAAATATTTCAAGTAATATTTGGCATTTAAAACAAATAAACTTTTATTAGATATATTACTGTGTAGAAAATGGCCATGGAAGGCAACAAGGTAATTTTCTTATACCAGAATGAATACATCTATGATTTGCCTAGTAAGGTATGCCTTTCAAGATATTTAAAAGTCAATTATTTCTAAATATTTAGATGCATTAGGAAAATGTGCTTCTTAAAGGATACCTTTGGGAATCTTCTCACATAAAAATTTTTAAATAGTCATCTGTATTCATCAATTAAATGTTTTATACTTTGCTTAAATTATTCTAGCTAAAGTTCATTCTCTTATTTTAAAACATAAACCACTCACAAACCCATTTAATAACTCCAACATCTCTCTTTAAAAGTGATTTTCTATAGCTTATCAAGTTTCAAGATATAAGAGACTTGAGATCCCTCTAAGTCTTAAAAGATAAAATGTAATTATAGGTTTAGGACTCTCAAAGCATTGAGTTGCCTTCAAAATGTCAAAATAATTTTCACATCAAAATCATTTTACTAGTTTCATTATTAATATAACACCACAAATTGACTTTATTTTAATAAGGAATTTGGGCCTTTTATTATAAAAATAATACGTACTAATTATAGAAACTACAAGAAAAATGAAAAACATTTTAAAATTATATGTAATCTTACCATACACTAGATGACAATTTTTAACATATTGGCTTATTTTCACATTCTGAATTCATGTATAAAAACTATATATAGGCCTTTTTAAACAAAAATATATGCTATATCCTCTAATTTTTTACTTGTCATTATTCTTCAAAAAATATTTTAGGGGTGCCTGGGTACTCAGTCAATTAAGTGTCCAACTCTTGATTTTGGCTCAGGTAATGATCTCACAGTTTGTGGGATCAAGCCCTTCATCAGGCTTTGCAGTGACAGCAGAGATCCTGCTTGGGATTATCTCTCTCCTTCTCTTTCTATCCCTCCCCCACCCACATCCATACTCTCTTTCTCAAAATAAATAAACTTTAAAAAAATTTTAATAAATATTTAATAGGCTTAAATATAATTCATTTCTGTTGGACATTTATATTGATTTTTAGGTTCCTCTATTGTAAAAAAAAAAACTTTGCGTTGAAAAGCTTTTATTTTATAATAAAATACTTATTGTTTTCTTAGGGATAATTCTTAGAAGGGGCAAAAGGCTATAGACATTTTGAAGCTATTCATTCCTACTGCCCAGTTACTTGCCATTTTTCTGAAAAAAGACCTTTCTATAGCCGTCTAAAATAACTGAAAATAATAATTTAGAACAGAGCCTACTAAATGGTGAGAAGAAAGGATCATTCTACTCTTTTCCCTGACCAGCTGGTGATATTGTTTATAAATTGTATTTTGGCCAATATTTTATAGGAAAAGAGAAAACTTGATAATAATTTAGAAGTTCCTGATCGAACTCAAAAAGAGTTTGTAAAGGCAACTAAGTTTGTTTTTGTTATTTATCCTGCATTTTACCTTAGTAATTTATTTGTTAAACATCAAGTATTTAAGAATTGTTAAACATTCTCAAAACCGGCAAAAGAAAGAAAAGTAATCACAGTTAGCAGATAAAATAATGAGTTACGTACCTGTTGAGAAATAAAACCAGTCATGACCAAATATATAAAGGAAGGAGCACTAACATTTAAATTCCAAGTAGCATGAATAAATGTAGGAAAAAATTTAAAATATGATCGTTTAAGCACTCCAAAGAAAGGACTAGCTAACCAAGGAAGCTTTAAAATAATGTAACTTCAAAAAAATTAAAATAAAATAACTTCGTAAGTTTGGCTGGTCACAGTTCAAAAACAAAATTTAGCATAAACTAAAGCTGAAAGTGCTGGTGATTTTTTTCTTATGAATACAATTGTACAATCTAGTTTCTAAACTGAAAACCACAGGAGCCTAGCCCCTGTTGGAAGAGAAACTTTTATTTTTCCTTCCATATATATATGTGTTGGGTCTTTCCTGGATGACATACATGTCAGACGGGTAGCCCTTGGGGAAATCCAAAACTACTGGTTTGGGTTTTGGACTTTTGATCCAAGTTTTACATAGAACTCCCCTGCCGTCTTGCAAAAACTATCCATGTGTTCTTATGGCTCTAAAATTTAATAGAAACATTGCCACAATTCACATTTAGAAATTGCCTTTCCTGAGACAGAGAGGATGGAAACAAAGAAAAGACAGCTATAGGACTTTAATTCAAATGATCCATTTAAGCATCAGCTGTATTCTTATTACACTAGGTATACAATGTTTACACTAGGTAAATGCTTCCTATACACTAGGAAGCGATGTTCACTTTTGAGCTTCTTTCTACATATTGTGCACATTTTGGAGGGAAAGCACTAGCATGATGGCATTTTTAAAATGTAAAAACTAAACTAAATGCTTACAAGTAAAGTACATACACATATATTTAAAGTAAAAGTTATATGCCACATTTGCTATAATGAACATTATTACCATTATATTTTTTAAGGCCCACATTACTACAGATACTTCTCTGATATTACCAGACATTCTGTGTGTAGGGATAGAGTGACAATATTATTCTAGAAGATGTAGGAAATTGTGGTACTGTCAACATGTAAGATTTTTCTGCCTTTTCCCCTCCTATTTCCTGTATGTACATCCAACACCCTCTTCTACTCCCTTATCACAAGCAGAAGAAGAGGGAGAGACTACTGATATAAATTTCGGCAAGTTGCTGACCAAAGATATTGGAGCTTAAAGAAAAATCAGGTTTTATCCGAAATAAGTATGCCAAAGGGGATATCTAAATCCTTTAAAGGTTTTTGTAGTTGATGGCAATGGTTTTACATCATTTAAATTTGAATTCAAATATATGGCTTTCTTTTTCCTTGTTACAAGGAACAATCACAGACATTCTTATACTTCTCGATCATGGTTGAGATCATTTTCAGTTGGAACAAAGACAGAAAAAAAATTTCTGTGGCAGCTAGAAGAAGGTTCACATTCGGATTTATGTGTTCAGGAGGGCTTAAGGAGACGACAGCTGGAATACCAATGGGGAAAGCAAGGGAAGAGTAGGGGTCCTGCTGCAAAGAATGGATCCTCTGAAAGAAAGCAAAAGCATCAAGGAAGACATGTGTGCCAGTCAGTTCCCTGCATCAGCAACTAGGTTGCTAGGCATGCGGACATAGCAGTGAGAGCAGTCTCCAGGAGACAGGAGAGGTAGAGCGTTTGCTATAAGCCTTTGGCGTACATGACTATTTCTGTTTTGAGGGCTGTAACTGAGTATTCCATGATGCAGTATTACTATTAAAATGCATTAAATGTACTAAATTACAGTAAATTGACTACATTGACTACATTGAATTGAAATTGGCAGGAGACCCAGTCATGGGTGTACAATACTTAAACTGGTTGTAGACGTTGAATTGCACTAATTACTTGAATATATTTGTCATAGATTTTCTTTTTCTACCTGGAAAAAGATGAATAATCCTTACACTATGCTAGACCAAGAGAAGTCTGACTCTATTTCACAATTAATCTAGCCAATTGCACATACTTTTCCTCTGGACGGTTGAAGATGGTGTGCGTTTTCGCTCCCCGTCCTGTATCTGCCCACTCTACGAACATGACACAATAACATGGTCTTATCGCTTTCAGCAGAATTGGCTAATTTAAACAGTTGGGTTTCGGGTAAATCTCCAGACCTTGCCTGAGCCTCTATCACAGTCCAAGCGGACAAGAGATTAACAAAGGCACGACCTTTCCTCCGAAAACACCCAGTTCCCCAAATTGCAAGTGAGGTACCCACTAACAAAAGACAGCCAACTGGGCTTCTGTGGTTTAAGGCTGTACAGGAAAAGGACTTATCTCCAAAGTCATCAGGGCCCAGATGTTCAGCTTCAGATAGGAAAACCTACATTTTACACTCGGAACCAAGCATATTACACACTCGCTACTGTCTTTCACCCCAAAAAACAGCCTGACTGGGCATCCAGTATTCACTGAGGGGCATCAGTTGGCCCCACACCAGTAACCATACTCTGGAGTTGGCCATATCAGTATTTACAACCGGCCTGCATTTCTTGTACCGTGAAAGGAAACACATGACTATAAACAAGTATTAAAGTAGAATTTTGAGAGACTGCTTTCCCAAATGGGAACTAACTCTGGCTTCACTTAAGAGAATGCAGCATTAAGGACTTAGAACAGGAGTCATATATACTCTCCAGCTGCACACGTTTACTCAAGCTGAGGATTCAGTACTATAAAACTACACGCATCTCTGCCATCTTGCCCTCATTTTACCGATCAACTGGAGAGTCAGCATTTCTCTTTGGCAGCTAAATCCAGCATCAGCAAGAATCAGAACTTTCTCAACCTCTGCAGAGCCTCCTCTACTGTACTGACAACCTCAGAGGCAAGAGTTCTTAATATGAGGACTCTGGACTACTGGGAGGCCATGGATGGGTTTTAGAGGGCCCCCAAATCCTCTAAAATTATATGGCAAATGTACACGTTCCTGTATTTCTGTGCTTTTTCTCAAGAAGGCTTTTGGTTCTCAACAGATTCTCAAAGGAATTTGTGAGCAAAAAAATGATTAGGAAACACTGCTCTGAAGTGTAAGCCAATCAGTCCATGAAAAAACCCTGTTAAGTGGGGAATAGGATAGTTGGCAAGTGCACCCTTACACATCCAATAGACCCTGAGTTATGCCTCCAGTGCTAAGAAGAGTTGTGATTTATTCTTGGTTTAGCCTGCTATGTCCCAAGAGACTAGTGACCCTGGTGATAGGGAATGTGAAACATTTTTAAAGTAAAAGAATCACCTTCAGTATAAAGAGGGGGCACCTGGCTCACTCAATAGGTTAAGCGTCTGACTTTGGCTCAGGTCATGACCTTGCTGTTCTGGAGTTCGAGTCCCGGGTCGGGCTCTGTGCTGACAGCTCAGAGCCTGTAGCCTATTTCAGATTCTGTGTCTCGCTCTCTCTGCCCCTCTCCAACTCACTCTCTCTCTCTCTCTCTCTCTCTCTCTCTTTCAAAAATGAATAAGCACTTAAAAAAATTTTAAGTTGGAAGAACTCAAGATATTAAAGGCTATTTGAGAGCTTCCTACAATCACTAAAGTCCTTCTAAAGTCAGGTGAAACAGATAATCTCAGTACCATAGCTCCTGTCCCTGTAATATCATTTACTTTTAATATGTTTATTTTGTGATATGTTGTTGTTAATGGTACATGTCTAAGTGTTATTACTATTTTGAGTGATAAAGTCCTATATATAGAGTACTACATTGCATCAAAAATCAGACTTTCTTTCTTTCTGTAATGTAATGTTATCATACACTGGGGCCCAAAATATTTTCTGGACACAGCCCCACTTATTCTACTCACATTTATTCTTAGTTACCACCTTCCAGTGGTCTGAAATCGAATGTTTGTGGGTCCTAGACTCTCCCTATGACCATTCCTCTCTGTACCACCTGCTTGTAGTTCTCTTGTTCACAGCTGCTTCCAGTTGGTCCAAATGCCTGACAAAAGTCGTTTCACAGTGGAAGGGAATTCGGTGGTACAAACTGTATTTCTGTCAGGAGTAGCATAAGTACACCTCCTGTTTTTAGTTTGTTTCTACAGATTCAGTAAATAACTTGTCTCTTCTGGGCTTTCTCTGTTGTCATACCCCTTTATGTCATATGCCCTTAGATCCTAAGCCTCAAGGTAATAGCCTCACTGCCCCCCCCAACACACACACACACACACACACACACACACACATTGGTATACATTCCCTCGGCCAATCCAAACTATTACCTTTAATCTGGCAGTGTTGTTCAAAGTATGATCTGCAGACCATTTGTGTCAGAAGCTTTATGGCGTGGTAAGACTTGTTAAAAATGCATATTCCTGCCAACCCCAGACCAACTGAATCAGAATCCATGGAGGTGGAACCTAGGAAGTTGCATTTGTTAACATGACCCCCACATCCATCCAAGTGACCCTTAAATGAACTACAATTTGAGAACCCATGATTTAGAAGAATCATTTCCTCTCTGACTGGAGCGCTCTTGTTTTCAGATCTAAACAGAACTGTTTTCACATCCATCATGTTCATCTCTGAAATCAGCATCTCCCTGTCTTTTCCTAAGAAATGCCCTCTCCTCTCTCTCTGGCCTTTGCCAGTTGGGTTTTTTTCCTCTGGGTTATTTCTCAGCTTCTGCAGTCTATGTTAGCAAGTCTTTAGTACCCATCCAGCCATTCCTTCCTTCTTCATGAGCTACCCCAAAGAAACACCCTTAGGGGCGCCGGGGTGGCTCAGTCTGTTAAGCATCTGACTTCAGCTCAGGTCCTGATCTCATGGTTCGTGGGTTCAAGTCCTGTGCTGGGCTCTGTGCTGACAGCTCAGAGGCTGGAGCCTGCTTTGGATTCTGTGTCTCCCTCTCTCTCTGCCCCTTCCCTACTTGCATGCTCTCTCCCTCTCTCTCCCTCTCTCTCTCTCTCTCCTCTCAAAAATAAATAAACATTAAAAAATTTTTAAATAAAAAAAAAGAAAGCCCTTTAGCATCTACCACTCCAGACTGCCTCATCCAAACTCCCTTTACAATACCCTGCCCAGAGAATCATAGTACACATCTGCATGTCAAAGCCAAACCTCATCTGGTCCACACAACTGCTCAATCTTCCGGTTAAATGTTAAAACTACTTAAGATCACTTATTTACAGGCTTTCTCCACATTTTTAAAATGCACACACACCACTACTCCAATAAACAAAATTCTATCATTTCACCATACTAACACACCAAATGCTTACACTGTTTTACACTCACATTTAATCTTCATTCATAACAAAATCAGAATGTAAGTGAGATTTTTCATCCTGTTTTTTTTAGTCCTGTTTTTCTAATTTAACACTATACCAAATATATTTTCATATAACTACCATAGGTATTACCTTTAATGACTACAAAGTATTCCATGGGGTTAACGCTACCAGAACCATTATTGCTTAGTTAGGTTATTTTCCGATTCTGCTGTTATAAATGGTAATACAGTGAATGTGTTCCTGCATGTTATTTTTTCCTTCTTTGAATTATTTATTTAGAATAAATTCCCAGGGATAGAATTAAGAGATCAAAGTGTATGCGCGTTTTAATGGCTCTTGACACATTGCCAAGTTGCCATATTTGTATTTTACACAGTTCCTTGATGGCAGGCTGATAAAATGTTTAACAGCCTCTCCTCAAAAAAAAAAAAAGTATGGGGAGCCTGATTTATGGTGTTCGCCAATTTTCATGGTGTAAATATTCCTACCATGGCCAGTTTCAAGCTACGAATTTGAATGCAGAGTTGGAAAGAGATCCTCAGTGGCACACTATTATTGAAATAAGTTCAAGGACATAAATAATAGTAAAATGTAGTAAATAAAAAGGAAGTAATGAGTTTTGAGTATTTATTGCCTTTATTTTTAACATAACTTGTTTAACTGTGAGTTATAGAATTTAATTTTTCCTGGTGTCTGTGTTCAACAACTGGCTTGCAAAATTTCTGGAAATATTACAGGCAGCTCTTGCAAACAAATGCAGGCAGGCTCCCGCACACAGCTACAAATATCTCACTTGATATTTTGTAAGAGCACGGCTTTTTCTTTTCATTGAAGCCATTGAAAATTCACCCTATTCCCATCTGTTGTCACAAACAATAACCATGCTTTTAGGTTAGCAAGTTATGCAAATATATGATGAATAAAGCATAATGCAAAAAAAAAAAAAATAGAGCAGGAGGTCTATCTGAGTCAATTAATTCCACCCACCCTCCCCCAATTGGGACAATACTCTCTTTGTGGACTCATTTACTAGTGTTTTTTCACGGGGTCACCTATAGCAACTACTCAATTATTTATTAACTCGAACAATGACTGAGTAGATGACTATACTCAGTTCTCATGGCAAATGTGATGAGAACCATACTGCATGTTACTTAACCACTCTCTTCCTTGGTTTTCTTTTCTACGAAATGGGGAAGAGGTCATTGCTGACTACAGTTTTACAAGAAACTAAATGTAGAGATAAGAAGACTCCAATTTATGCTCTAAGAAGCAATTGAGCGTTCTGTAATACTTTGAAATTTTCTTCCAAACGTAATTCATTAGTGTTGTCTTACTGGAAAAGAGAAATGGAAGAATGATTTGGCACTTTCTCCCTTGAAAGCAAATTCCTTTCTTTGGGCTTTCCCTGAGTAATAATGAACAGCCTCCATGTGTATTTAACACTATAGAATTTTGAAAGTGGCATCCTACCACTTGAGCGTTAAAAATGTAAATATGGTTGATGAAAACTCTAAACATGCTCACACTTTTAACTCCGTCAACCCATCCCCAGGAATTCTCCTAAGAAATAAATTCAAAACAACAGAAATTACTTGTGTCGAGGTTAATCACAACAGCGGGAGGATCATTTTGCACCATTTCAGCACTTACGTAACTTACCATCTTGGTGCCTGGTGCCCTAGTAGAAGAGTTCTGGATTAATGACTCTCAGATGCTCACCTATAGAGCAACTGCCTCCAGGCCACCTGGGGGAAAGGGTTTGTATTGATTATCACACAGATTCCTGGACTAAATCTCAGGGCTTCTATGTGATACCTGGGAAGTGCTAGTTTTTTAAAAACTCCCCAAGTGGTTTTGATGTCCAGCCAGCTTTAGGAACTATAATTCCAGGCCAGAACCAAACAAATCACATTATCTCTGAACAACTGTCCACATCCAGGGAACAGTACATCTTCTTAAGCAAAATACCAAGAGGTTGCTTGGGACTTCAAGCAGCTGTTTGAGTCAAATGATTTAAAAGCCACGTAGGAGGAACCTTTGTTTCTGGCACGAACCTGCCTCTATTTACCCTTTCCATCTCAGATGCCCTCCTTTGCACTCCCCATCCCAGCACCCACCACTGTCATGTTCCCCTTTCGCACCCTATCTTGACTTGGGCCCACCCCTTTGCATACACAAAACCCCAAATCTTCCTCCCTTTTGTTATTAGTGGGGCTCTAGAAGGGAAACAATATTACTATTTGACCAAGGTAATCTGCACATATAATTGAGAAATCCCTTGCATAATGAACATATTGGCCATATTTGCATTTTTTAAAAGGGGGCTTACTAACCTCCCCCCCCCCCAAAAAAAACTCTCTAGTTTGGAGAATGGAACGAGCAAGCAAGACGTTTTTCAATCTTAGCTTTCCCCCAGACCCAAGCATCTAGAATCCAGATAAGTACTTTGGGTACTCCTTGTCAAAATGGTCACAACTTTTGAATAGAAATGGTTTTTGGCTATGTCTTACTAGCACTAAAATTAGAATACAATAAAATTAAAAATAATTTAATTTAAGCTGGCCAAGGAAGGAGAGTCACTCTCTGCCTCTAATGCCAAACACCTCTAAAATTCCACCCAAAGCATTCAGTAAGCAACATCAGCCACAGATGCCGACAAATAACACAGCAGTCACTCAGATAGTTGTCCTATAAGTCTGACAATCAGATATGGAACGGCTTAAAAGATCAGTTTCTGGGGCACCTGGGTGGCACAGTCGGTTGAGCATCCGACCTAGGCTCAGGTTCATGATCTCACGGTCTGCGGGTTCAAGCCCCGCATCAGGCTCTGTGCTGACAGCTCAGAGCCTGGAGCCTGCTTCGGATTCTGTGTCTCCCTCTCTCTCTGCCCCTCCCCAGTGCTCACACTCTGTCTCTCTCTGTCTCTCAAAAATAAATGAAAACATCAAAAATTTTTTTAAAAAAATCAGTTTCAAATCTTGTTTTCCTTTTTTCATATATATTATTGCTATAAAACAGACTACCCCATGCCTATTCCATACTTGGTGCTCAAAAGATATTAATTTCCAGCCTTCACCCATCAGCCCCATTTTCCTTTGAAAGGAGCACCGGCATTAAAAGAGTTACTTTACAGTTATCTCGTTCCCAGCCAGACACCATATCATCTTCACTCTCATGTCCCCAGCCAAGTCTTAGTAACAATCATAATAGCTACATTTCTTCAGAGTTTATTTTATGCCAGGCACTAAGCTAAATGCTGCACACATTTATATTTCATTTTTATCCTTACAACAACTCTGACATAGGTATTTTCAGTTATTGGAGCTACTTTACAGATTTTTGTTTTTAATCTGAGGATTGAAGAAGTGAAGTAATGTGTCCTAGGTTCCCACAGCTCAGAAGCAATAGCACCAGGTTCAGCACAAGATAATCTGGCTCCAAAAGTCTGGATTCTTATTCACCATACTGTAGTTTTGTTATTATATGGATGCAAATATTTCACACTTGAGAAGAAAAAAAAAAGTGCTCCAAATCATTAGGAAAAAAACACCAGCAGATCCATAGCATCTCAGTCAGACATGTGAAGGAAGTAACACATATTTCATGGAGTTTTTGGGTTGGCTTTTGAAGACTACAGGCTTGCTTGGTCAACCAAATCATTCTCCTAAGAGGAAGGCCACTTTAATACTTGATGATTGACCTGTAGTAACCAGAAATGGAGGTCTTACAGGATCCCTGAGCCACACAAACCTTTCCTAGCATAAATGGTATGGTAAAGGAAGACAGTAAAGGGAAGGCAAGTAGAAGATAAAAAGTAGTCCCAAAATGAAAAGACTCAGGGATCTCTGGGCTCCCACTCACCTGGAATTCTGTGAGTGCTATGAAAGCTCAGAAAAGGAGCCTAATGGCATAAGAAGACTAGAAAACTATTGAATGGAGTCAGTTCTGTTCAGCAGCCTCTCAAGGTCCTCTATAACTTGTCTACACCTGAATTTTCCAAGCTTATTTCCTGCCAATATGTAAAACAAATTTTCCTCTTTTGAGGGCCAGTCTCCTCAACTGGACTGCTCATCTCATCAGTCTCACCTCTGTGCCTTTGCCCACACAATCCTCCCATGTGAATTAACCTCCACATTCTCCATCTACTCAAATCTCATGTTTTTCCAAAGCCATGTCTTCCAGACCATTCTTGCTTACCCTCAAACCCCCTTTCTTGGAACTCTTATAACTTACCACCCATGTAACCCCAGTCATCACTCAATTCCCCTCTGAATTTTACCTCTTCCTGAATTTTACCTCTTGCCATGACTACTAGATTATATGTTCCTTTGGATAGAGACTTCCTTATATTTTTCTTATATCCTCCACAGCACCAGCTCAGAACCAATAAATGATTATTGACTAGTTGTTGCTTGCTTGAATATTTCAATGGCAACTTTCATTTAGTGAAGTACCTTAAACTAGTGATTTCTCTACCTTCATTTAGCTATAACCCAGGCTATTGATGGTACCTCATAGCATATCCCCAAATCAAACCACCTCAAAAACTAAATTTAATTTAATTCAATTTAATTTAAAAATAAATACTTATGCTTCATATACCACTTGTAGGAAGAGGACTCAAGCATTGGCAATAGGTGAAACAGACAAGCTAGAAATTCCAGCTCCAAATCCACATCATCTGGATTTGGGTTGGTTTCTTTTTTGATTTAGAACATTTTAAAGCTCTTATTTATACAACTGAGAGGATCTTTAAGTTTACTTATCAAACATAGGGTGATATTTCAACTACCCAAATATTTGAACTCAGTCATAGTCAATAACAAACATATGAATTCTCTAAGAGAATATCTGAATAACCAAAAACCAACTATTATAACTTGTAAAGTTTCAAAAATGATATGCATCTTTTTAGGATGGTGCGTGGCGGGGCGGGGGGACTGGATACCAGGGCAAGTCCCCGTTCCCCCATAATATGGTACCATACTTTACAACTATAGAAAAAGATAATTACTGTGTTTAGCCTAGAGTAAAGCTAAATACATTGGAGAGATTTCTTTTGACACTGAGGAACTATTTTTAAAGAAGCAAAAGTCTTACCTGTTGTAGAATACCAAAGAAATTTCTTGACACCAAAATGACTGACTCCGGAAGTTAATCTGTTCAGTGCAGGTAAGTAAAAGCAAAAGCTGCCCAAGCGCTGTTATAAATTCCTCTGGGATCAACTTTTCCTTCCTCCCCAAGGATATAGCTGATTCACACTGGAAGAACCAAAACTATAAGAGTTGAGCTGGTAGAGAATCCAACCCAAGATGGTTGGGTTTAGTGTGCGTGGTGACTGAGGTGGCAGGAACAATCCTAATGTGACAATAGAGATTAGCAAGTTCCTGTGCATAAGTCAATTTCCTGTAGCTGGCTCCTCTGAAGAGGGGATTTCATTTGTGTGGGTTTATGAGCGTGTGTGTGTGTGTACGCGTGTGCGCGTGCGCGCACATGCATTTTTCTCCATGACAATATGAAAACTTTCCCAGATAAGAGGCTTTTCCATTTCCCACCAACACAACACCTACGTAAAACTGAGGAAAGGAAGAGTGAAAAACCAAGATGATTCCTTAAGGAAATGAAATAAAGCAGAAGAAAGGAGAAAAAAAATGTCCACTCCTCTAACCGGTCTTAGTTAATTTAAGCTTAGGAAAAAAGTACCTTAGAACATAAACGTCAACTTGGTGAACATACTAACTGTGGAGGGAAAACAGTAGGTGGATGGTTTGCTTTGATTTATTAATAACTATCAAATAATAATTTAGAAAGAACTGACTCAGCCATATCGAAAGCTCAAGCAGCCCCACAATGAATTTATCCTTTTTTGGACCAGCACCTGTGTTATGAGGTAGGTGACTGAGTTGTTTTCAGACTCCTCACAGTTTCATTATCTGCCTCCAAACACAAATTTACTTGTTTTGTCCTTCTGTGCAATCCAGGTGTAGAGACCATCTGCATTTAGATTATGGTGAAGTTGCCTAGACCAACAAATTTAACTTTCATGATGTGCTCACGATCCCCCATGCCTCAAATCTCTGGATAGTCATAAATGCTACTGCCCAGGGTGAAATATTGGTCAGAATATCTACATGCTATAAAGATAAAGTCAACTCCATTCAAGTCAACAAATAGCTATGGAGCCCCGCTATGTGTAAGATTCAGTGTCGGGTGCTGGAGTAGGGTGGGAACACAAAGATGAACAAGTTGGAATCTCTCACTCACAATGGTCAAAATCAAATAAAGGAGGACACAGACATAAAAGAGATGCTCCAAATGAGGATTTATTTGTAGATCTCACTTGAAAAAATCCTGGCACACAGGGGTCAGGGAAGAGGAAAGTGTGTGGAACCATTTGGGCAGTAAAATAGCCACTGAGCATCGATATGGATTCTCTCATAATATTCCAGGGAGCCTCACTGGCTTCCAGGAGGCCCCACAGAACAGTAGTATTATTTGAGGGTCATCCTCATCATTGTAGACTCAGAATCCTGTTATGCACCTGACACTGTACAAAGACCAAGAAGAAAAGCACAACGACCAAGACAGATATATTTTCTGTCCTCACAGCACCTATGTCTTAATTGAGGGGTGGAGGATGAGGGACAAAAACATTCAAATATATGCAACAGTTACAAATTGTAGTGATTATTACAAAGGAATCAGGGAAGAAGGTGAGCTGGAGAGCGTGACAATGTCTGTGTCCTAGAGGTGGCCAAGGAGGGCCTCTGTAAGAAGCTAACATTTAAGCTGAGACCTACAGCCGTGATTCTCCGTCCTGGCTAAAAATTAGAATCATCTGAGAAGCTTTTAAAAAATACCAGTACCTAGGCTCCACCCCTGGAGATTTCAGTTTAATTTGTCTCATTTGGAGCCTGGGTATTAATAAGACACACACACACACACACACACACACACACACACAAACACACACACACCCTCAATCATTCTAATGTGCCGCTACTGCTCTAATGATGAGAAAGAGGGGTGTGGAGAGAAAAGGAGGAAGGACATTCCGAGCAGAGATAATTTATATGTGCAAAGTCCCTGATGAAGGAAAGAGTTTGCTGTGTTCAAGGGAGTGGAAGAGGATTAATATGTCTAGTGTTCAGCAGTGGCAGGAATAAACAGTGCAAGATGGGCATTCTCAGAGAGGGACACACCATCACTAAGCCCATAAGAGACCCTTACATGAACGCAAGTGTCCATTTATTAATGTGCACTAAGAACTCAATCTGCCGGGTGAGATCCTTGAGCTCTCTGATGAGTATATTATCTCCTTCTAGAAAATTCTCCGTGGAAAGCCAGATCACCGCCATGATATTATTAGATAAGTAGAACATATAACTTGTGGATACCTTAGTTATTTACCTCTGGTTTTGTTCATCGAAAGATTTAGGGCAGCTTGTAAGGATACATATACCTTAGCAAGATAAAACCAATTGAAAACAAGAAATGAAAAGATGAGGCCAAGAGAAATGAAGACAAAGATTCTAAAACCAGAGGTGAGGTTGATACAGAAAAGATATGCCATGTGGTGCTAAGCTTTTAAGCAACCATATGAAATAACAAATTCTTCCACATAAAAAATTGAGTGCCCCTCAATAAAAATGACTATTTCTGAGACTAAAGAGAAATGCAGCCCCTGAATTCTCATAGAGAGGACATAATGGCTGAAATGAAACACCGTCTTTACGCTAAACACAGCCAGTGACAAGTTTTGCAAGGTGGTTCCTTACATTGCTTCTCAGTGCAGGCTGATTTCATCTCCTGAAACACTTGACTAAAAGCAATCCCAGGGTGCAAGTAGGGGAGGGTGTGCCGGAAGGGGGTGGTTAATACAGGGTGCGCTATCCCCGGGCACTGCTATGAGGTGCCAAATTAGTGCAGAGATGAAGATCAATTTCAGATTTCCTTCAGAAAATTGGGGATAGAAGAGTTTTCTCATCCAAGGTTCTAAAAGAATCGGGGCAGCAGTGACTTCAAAATTGGTCATACTTGCAGCAAGAGACCTAGGGGTTTTCTGTGTCCCAATTTCCTTTGAGAAAGTGGAGGAGTCGGGCAGGGACAGTGGCCTGCATGGACAACCCCCCTCCACCTGCAGGAGAAGGTGAGGCAAGACTCTGCCTTTGAGACACAAAGCAAGAGGTGCCATAAGCATGAGGCCTCAGGCCTTGTGCATTTTTCCACAAAAGGGCACGCATACTCCCAGGGTCAGGCCACGTGGGGTGTGTCTGAGGGTCCAAGCACTCCCGTCGCATCCTGGACGGTGCTGGGAAGGGCATTGCTGGGTCTGGCTGCAAGACTGCCCTTTCCCGCTTGGCTCCCTGGCTGACCCCTCTTCTTCTGATGGACTGGCTCACTCTGTGTGTGTAATTTGTCGTTTCCGGGGTTCTCATATAGGCGTTGTGCTTCCTCCTATTCTTGACGTGAGAAACAGTTTCTCCTCATGTCTCTCCCACACCTCTAATCTTCACATAGAGTTTAATCCCAGACGGTATTTTCATGGTAAGGGTGGGAGGGGGTTGGGGAGAGCTATCTAACTTTCTTCCTTTCCTGGAAATCTCTCTTTTTGGTTCTGTCCCAATCTCTCTTTTTCTCTCTTTCTCCCCCTCATTCTGTTAATAGACAGGGATACTGTTGGGGGTGGAAGCAAATGACTTAAAATACACATATATACCACACATCCACAGACACACACACATCCAAACGTCTCAGGGCGTCAGTTCTGATGCCTTGGGCCCAAGGTGGGGGATATCCTGGGGAATTCAGCTATGGGTATGGGCCTCCTAGCAGGGAACAGACCCTATTATAAGCCATATTCCAGGAACCCACCTCCCATGAGCTCCCATACCACCCATGTTGACATTGCCAGAGCCCTCACCAACAGTCTTATAAAGTCTAGTACTGAGGCCCTTGAGCCCTATGGCCTGGCCTTGCGCACTGGTGTATCTTAGGCACTGAAAAGTCATGCGAGAACCATTTGCTGAACGATAGACTGATTCTCTCATCTAATCCTCACGATGACTCTATGTGGTAAACATTTTAAAATATGTTTTACAGACAAGGAGACTTCAGCTGGCTAAATGAAACTCTATGGCCTATGAAAAGGTGATGAAAGTTTTACCCCATCCAGCTGTCCTGGCTCTTTATGCCACCGTGTCCCAATAGAGAGAGCTGGGCCGCTGAGGGAAGGGAGATTCAGCCAGAGCCCCCAGGCCACAGGTCCATTTTTCCTCTCTTGGGTACCCCTCCTCTGAGATTCCCAGGCAAACACAATCCGCTTAAGGTCAAGACTTGCTTTCTCAAAACACTTTCATTTGAAATGCCCTCTGATATGGCAGAAGAACAGTTTATTTTCTCTTTAACAGTCTCCTAAGAACAAGGGCCTCTTTTATTGAGGATTTTTAAATAATAAGACAAATGTCTGTATACCCTGAACTCAGGCATAAGTGGTATTCTTGCCCATTGCAAACACGTTTTGCCATTTATTCCCAAGAGGACTCTTAATGACAATGGTAATCGTAATGTATAGTAAAATCTTGGAGACCTTGCGATATCAATCATTTACTAAATTATTTCTGCCCTTGGTTAGTAAGATGCCTCTCCTTCTTCTTACTATTAGCTTATTAACTGAAATGATTTAGATTTAGTGGGTAGCTTTTAATGTTTACACAGACCCTCATCTGTGATATGCCACCTAATAAGATAAAATATTTCAGTGGGTTCTGAAGATGGATATAGGTACTAAAACCTTGTCTGAATGCTTTGAAACCGAGGGCATTGGTCATACTGTAATTATTTTTACCCAGCTCCCCACTGCATGATAACTGTATTAAACCAAGACACGTATCCTTCTGATTGAGAGATTTCATGATGAGGATTGCAAAATGTTAGCCCTTCATAAAATAAAGAGGTTAATTCTGATGTATAATACATCAGTGTAAAATACATTCATAGAAAATACCCTTTAAAATTCTACATATTAAAATATCTTAGGAACGCCACAGGCTAGAAATCACATGAACAATTTCTTCCTTGCACATTTTAACTCGTTATAAACAACAGCCACCTTAACCAGATAAGAATATCGTTTCAAACATCTTCTAGCTTCTCTCTTATTGCCATAACCATAAAGACTATCATTTCCCCGCCGTTCTTCCCATCATCTATCTTCTCTTTAACTGTTTTAATGCAACATGCTGCTTTTTGTGTTAGTGAATATTAGGTTCTCCGGATTCTCAACTGCCATTTTTATCCTGGTCTGTTTGCCCTGTGTAACTGTGTTTATCTAGCAAACATTTACATCCTGATTCTTTTTATTGCAAAGCCATAATTCATAACAATGCAGGGTCTTGTTGCAGAAGATGATAGCACCCAAAGTAATCATTCAAGCTGTGGCTCTAAAGTTATGGTACTTTTTTTTTTTTTTTTAACTGTTGGAACAGAGCTAATGTAGTCAAATGACCATTATCCTGCAAAGCAGTCACTTGGTAGTTGATGCACTTTTCCGACATTGCAGGCATTAGTCAAAGCGCTTTTAGAAACATTTACAATATCCTCCTGACACGGTTTAACAAACTACAAAAGAAAACCAAAATCACTACCCTCTGTTCACAACGTGTTTTTAACTCCAAATATAATCTGGCTTGGTCACCCACCTTTATCCACTGGCTGAAGCTCCAAAGGGCTGTCTCCCAAAATCAAATCCACCTGAAAAGGACAAAGATTTGCTATCATTGAAGAAACTTAAAAGAATGTGCCTCGGGTTCAGAGCAAATCCATAAGAGGAGCTTGAGACATGATGTAAGAGCAGTGTCTTTGGGTCAAGTGCATAAACTCCCATGGGACCCCTGCAAAGGGCGCAACATTCACTCTGATGCAGAAATTCTGGTTTGTTTAAAAAAGAGGAAGAAGGCCATCACTGCTTCTTCTCACATTCATATTTTACTCGTTGCCTTGATAGGGATCTTCAGTTTGGGCACAAACATCACAGGGTAACTGCAACTCAGCACACCTGCTCGGAGCGGGGGTTGCAAACGTTTCAGTTATAAAGCAGAGACCAGTGAGTGCTAACTTGCCATCTCTTCAAAATAACAGATCTCCTGCACAGTTCTGGAGGGAACAGGTTGAAGTCTGTACCCAAAGGTAATCTGACATTTTGAAGAAAGTATAAATTTGAATTAAGACAAAGCAAGATTCAAATTCCATCTCCATTTAATTGCAAGGATACGGCCCCAGTTGTCCCATCTGGAAAATAGGTGTAATAAGAACTATCTTGGAAGGATTTTTGTAAAAAAGCTGTAAAGTCCTTGAAATGTAGGAGACACAAGTTAACATGGTGGCTATTATTATTTTTTTTAACGTTTATTTATTTTTGAGACAGAGAGAGACAGAGCATGAACGGGGGAGGGTCAGAGAGAGGGAGACACAGAATCGGAAGCAGGCTCCAGGCTCTGAGCCATCAGCCCAGAGCCCGTCGCGGGGCTTGAACTCACAGAGTGCGAGATCATGACCTGAGCTGAAGTGGGACGCTTAACTGACTGAGCCACACAGGCGCCTCAACATGGTGGCTATTATTAGCCACTCTTGTTTTGGACTTTTGCCTTCTGGAATTTTTTCCTCCATCTCTATCCCCTCTTTGAATGACAAGTGTTAATTTTCATAATTTGAGAAGCTTTGCCAGTGCCCAAATTATGGTTGAATAAAGTCATACAAGCTTACACATCATGGATAGGATTCCAATATCATGTTTATTGTCTCAACAGTTTAAAAGGATCTAGAATTTTTTTAAAGTAATCTCTGCTCCCAACTTGGGGCTCCCAAGATCGAGTCACATGCTCTACCAGCTGAGCCAATCAGGTGCCCCAAGGATGTAGAAATTTTAAAATCAAGTTGTTAATGGTACTTTATTTTTTATGTGTAATCAAAACAATCACAGAATCTTCAGACATGCCTTCTGAGGTCATCTGTTCATCCACTACACTGTTCACTCACCTAAGATAAGTGAAATTTTTCCTTTCTTGTCTCATTCAACAAATATTTATTGAACACTAGCTATAATATTCATTAAGCACTGTGCTAGGCCCTCAGAAGACAGCAGGGAACAATAACAACCACAAAAATAGCCTGGTCTCATGAGTTTGCATCTACTGGAGAGACATGCAATGAACATAATTTAGTAATATAGTATGTTACAGTGTGCTAATTACTAAGAAGAAAAAGCAGAAAAGAGGGATAGAAAGCTTGGGCGAGATGCATATTCAAATAGGAAGGTTAAGAAAGACCTCAGCCAGAAGAAGAGGGAGGTAAAGTCTGTTTTTTAAAACATCCAATAGTGATTTTAATGTTTAATGGTCCTTAACATCAGCATACGTCCTCAGGTTTAATGAGACTTTGCCTTCTGCTCACCGTTGGAAGACTTGCTTCCTCGTGTGCCCACTTTGGCAAGGGGGATCTGACTGCCCAGCTCTGGGAGACAGCCCTCCCAGACTGGAAGGGGGGACTTGTGGGTACTCTCCTCTCAGCTCCAACCCTCCATTTTGCTTACTTCTCCTCCTTTCTGCCCTGAGTCTCTCCTCTGAATCCTTGTAAGTCAATTTGTGATGGACTGATGACATCTAGAGAGAAATATGACCAAAGCCAAACACTAGTAGAAAAATCCAAGGTGGTAGGAGCTTTTTAAGACAGTGTCACAAAGCTGCCTTGTCCTTCAGCTTGCTATTCTCTGCTCCCATGATCTTTTTAACCAACTCATAATAATAATAATGATGGTCACACTGACCTACCATTTATTGAGCATTTAACATGTGCCAGTTAAGCACTTTATACACATTTTTTTTTTTTTACTTAATCATCCCAACAAGTATGAGGTAGGTACCATCGTTATCCCCATTTGCAGAGGAGGAAACCAAGGCACAGAAAGCTTACGTATCTGGTTCAAGATTGCTCAGGCAATAAATGGCATGGCCTGATTCTATAAACCATTTTTGCAATGGTAGCCAGTTGAATTTTGCCAATATCTTTAGTACCCTTATCTACAGTATACAGCTATATCATTTAAATGTTGGTTATTAGGAAGGTCTCCCATTCCAGGCGGATATCCCAATCTCCCAGCCTATTTGCCTAAATTTCACATGGCTTACTGAAGAAGACGGATTTTCTTTTTTTTTTTAATTTGTTTTTAATGTTTATTTTTGACAGAGAGAGAGAGAGAGACAGAGCGTGAGTGGGGGAGGGGCAGAGAGACAGGGAGACACAGCATCCGAAGCAGGCTCCAGGGTCTGAGCCTGACGCGGGGCTAGAACTTACAGACCACGAGATCATGACCTGAGCTGAAGTCGGACACTCAACCGACTGAGCCACCCAGGCGCCCCAAGAAGACTGATTTTCAAAAGTCATCATTATTCTCATCCCCCCCCCACAAAAATATCTGAAATATTTTCCTTCACCCTCTCCCTGTGCCTTGTGCTCTTAAAGAATGGTTGTTTCCTTTGTCTTTTTTTTCTAAGATGCCTCTCATTTCCTCTTAGTGTATAGGCATGAATGTTAGACATAGTCATTTTTAGATGCTATTTTTATTAGCTATTACCACTATACAAGTAGGCCAGAGGAATTTCAGCCACTATTGAATAATGGTACTGACAATGTGAAGGACAAGTGTAAAAATGGCTCCATATGCACTACTGAATACAGTTCTGGAAGCTGTTAACAGACATATACTCATTTATAGAAGAGGCACATTACTATCTTCTGAAAATTACACAAAACTAGAATTGATAGGGCTTATCAGTTCATAATTTGATCAGGTGGCTCTCTTAAATGAATAAAATGCATCGTACAGGAACAAATAACAAACACAAGGAATTCAGGGCATGTTATGGGTTGAAAATAAAATGACCAGTGGTATTTTAATTACACAGAGCAGTTTAAAATTTTGTTTGCACAAACGCCCAGTTTGTGTGTAGATTTGGCTTTAGATGAATGTAATTTCATGTTTTCTGTTTTCCTTTTTGTTTTAAGATTCTATGCACACATTAGGGCGCGTAGGTGGTTCAGTCGGTGAGCCTCCAACTCTTGACTTCGGCTTGGGTCATGATCCCAAGACCATGGGATCAAGCCCCACTTCCAGCTCTGCACTGAGCATGGAGCCTGCTTAGGATTCTCTCTCTCCCCCTCTCCCCTGCTTATGCTCTCTCTCTAAAATAAAAATTAAAAAAAAAAAAAAAAGATTCCATTCACACAACCATTAAAAATGGTTGAAAAAAATCAGCTGGGGACCTCCTTAACCTCACCAGAAAGTAGCATATTCCTTAAACTGGTGTATATTTCAACAAAAAAATGTTACATTTGATCTGTTAGCAAATCTGGAATAATTTGGCCAGAGCTTTGGGAAGCCAGATTCAGACTAACATATTCCATCTTCCTTACCAATTAACTTCTTGTCTTAGAAATATCCACTGCTCAAATGATAAATGTTGAGTCAACTAAGCAAAATTGTGAATTCCATTCACTTTACTACTGATGCAACATTCATGGACAGAACAAGCTCGAAACATCTGTGTGAATGTTTGTACTTATTTATAAAGTGCAATTTGGTCCGTAGATTAAAAAAAAAAAAAACATCATGTCATCCAGCTGAGACTTGACACCAGTTGGCCTTGCTTATCAGGAAAAATAGTTATGGGCACAACGAAAGAGACAGGTGTGGGCACTAGAAGCATCAAGTTTCTTCTGGGAGGTCCTGAGGTCATTTCTTGGCTACTAGCGGCTCCATCTGAAGAAGCAGGCCATTTCAGGTCACTGTAAATCAAAAAATATTTAATGATACGGGAAAGTGCTCACAATATACTGTTAAGTGAAGAAAGTACAATACAAAACTTGAATTTGAATTCAACTATTATAGACGCACCTACAAGTGTTAATAGAGGTAACCTCCGGGTGACAGGACACAAGTGATTTTTACGTTTTCCTCTTTCCTTTTCTGTATATCCCAAATTTTCTATATTTATGGATAGTATTTATATAAACCAGATAGAAAACTACTGCTGTTGTTTTTATCTGCATTGAGCAAGTCTACCTAAGTTTTCTTCATAAAACCTTGTCACTGCTTCGACTGCAATGTGTTTTGCATAATAACCAGTGATTTTATAGCAGTTGATTCTCAGAGGACAATTACGGAACCACAGTTGAACCTTGCAAAGTCATCTTCCTCATCACTCTGACTCTATAGTCTTAGACGATTCCAACCAGATGCAAATTCCACTTCCTTGTAGTCTTCCAAAAACAAGGGATTCCAGAGGTTTTTGCACTTACGCTCTTAGATGTTCTGTCTTAAATTTCCTTTAAAATGGAAACCGTGGCTGGGAAAGATATCCTAAGCTATCAAGTAGCTTTATCTTCTCACGGGAAAGATAAAGGCATACTCAGAAATAAAAGAGCGAGGTTTCCGGGAAACTTATGCAGTGTCTGAGCTCAAAAAGAAAGAGGTAGTGGGAAATGCTTGATGCTTTATTAGAGGAAAACATGTTTGTGACAAGTGCAGTCAACGATTGCAAAAGTTGGTTTCAAGTTAAACCTGCTGCTTTCTTCCTATTATTAGTATTATTACCTAAATTATTATTGCTGTGCAGTGTTTTAATCATTTAGGAGAAAAGGGAGTAATTTTGTAAATTCTCCTTAATGAGCACTTTCTGTTTAAATGATACTGAAAATTATACATAAAATTTCAAGATTAATCATAAACACCTATTCTTTTTACTTTTTTAACCACAAAAACCTTTTAAAAAGCAAAATTTCTATTAAAACATTTTCATAGTAAAAATTTTGAGTTTTCATGTGTTTACCAAAAACAAAATGGTTTACACTAAAATGTTAACATAATTTCTTTCCTCTGGATGATTGGATTATAAAGGATTTTCTTTTCTCCTTTTTTACTTTCCTGTCTACATATTTTTTAAATTTTATCATAGGAGTACTTATTGATTTTATTGTAAGAAGAATCAAATATTATTATAAAAGTAAAAAAATGGTTTTTATAATTTTGAGCAAACCTATCTCGATGGTATTTATTTTTTTCCCCATGGTGTTTATTATTCAAAATATAAAATAAGATTGTTTTTGTTCTCTGTAATTCCTTTCTTTTAAATTAATCTTCTAAATATAAAATAATGAGGCTGTTTTTAATGCTTTGGAAGGAAAACATTAAGTTACAAACTTTTCTTTTAACTTTGAATTTTTATCTTTCAGATTAATTTACAATTTACAAAATACTTGTGTGTATATTATCATTTTTGATCCTCAAAAGATCACTGTAAAATAGCAAAAACCAGTATTATTATTATTCTCACAACCTCATTTTATATGTAACTGAAGCTCAGAAAGGTTAAGCAACTTACATAAAGCCACACAGCCAGTGAGTGAGAGAACTCTCTAGATCAATTAACTTCTACAGCATTTTCCCCTTCAGATAACAAATTACATTTCAAACTGATTCATTAACACAGTAAAAGGTATACATAGAAGAGAGACATGTAAAAAATCAAGAAAATCTGTTATTTTAAAGGGATCATAGATTTATTAATATAAAAAGATACAAAACTAAAGTATCTGTACAATTAAATCCTAATTTTATATGAAAAAATATATTCATGTCTAAAAGGATCGAAAATAATTACATCAAATAATAGTGATTGTCTCTGGTCAAATTGAAGATAATTTTTTCACTTATTTAATAATTATTTCATTTTGGGTACTCTGCAAATTTTTAACAATCAGAGTTAATTCTATAATCAGAAAGATAAACATTACAAGCTGTTGTTAATAAAGTAATATAAACATACACTTTATTCTCATTAGTGATTGTCTAATGGAATTGGTTTCACTTCCATTTTTGCTTTGCAGCAAATTTTTTATTAAAAAGAAAAGGCAGATGTGGTTTCAATGTAAAAAAAAAAAGTGATGGGAAATCACAGCACTGTATTCTGAGGGCTTGGCTCTCTATTCTAACCCATTTAGCAATACAGGGCAAGTTTCGAGAATGTTACCTGAAAAACTATTTCTGTGGTTTTCCTTGTCTCTACAACAAGTCCCAGTGTTAACTGTTAGCTTGGATGCCTACCTGCCCAACAGCTATTTCCTCTTCCTTGCTAAAAGAACCTCTATTTGGGGATGGGCAAAGTGTCCCAAATCAAGGGATGAACCATGACGTCCAGTCAAAGACAGTGAAAGAAAATCTTTTAGTTCCTGGCTTCCCAGCTTCCCTTGCAGCTCTGGGTAGCCATGTGACCCAGTTCTACCCAATAAAATATTTGGGAAAGTCTTCTTGAGTGCTCCTGGGAAAGATGTTCCTTTCCAGTTAGATCATAGAGACGTGGTCAGAAAGCACATGCCTTCCTTTCATGTTTGGGTGTTGTCACAGGAGAATACTCTCTTCCGAGAGCTACAGCAGCCATCTTAGGACAAGTAGGAAAGCCAAGAAAACTACAGAGACACAGAACCAGAACATTGTTGACCCACTCACCACCTCTTAACTTTTATTATGTGAGAAAATTATCTGCCTGCATTACTTGCAACTGAATGTCCTGTAATGATGTAGTAACACGTAACAAAAATTTGAAGTTGAAGCTATCAACATCTTACAAAATGTAAAAGAAATTAGCAAATGCCCAGCCTAAATGGCCAACAGTGTAAAGTGTCATACAGAAATGGCTAGGTAGAAACAATATTATATGTCAAATAGGTGTCAATAAAGCTGGAAAATAAAAAGAAATGATTAGATTATTTTACTGGGATATTATACAGTTACTTTAAAATAATATTTAGGAAGACAGTGTGGCCACATAAGATTCTCATAGTCTAGGATTATGCAAAAATAAAAGAAAAAAGAAAAACAACTTGGGATTACAAACGCACAATGATTACAACAACGTTTTCAAAGACTGTGAGGAAATAAACCCAAACCATTAACAGGAATTGTCTTGGGGAGATAGGATGCCAATAAGCCATTTTTATCCATTCCTCTATTTTCTAAATATTGGACCTCATAGGTTACAATTTTTACATTAAAAAATATTAAATAACTCATATAGGCATGCAATATAAATCCTTGGAAGAATTAATATCAAATATAAGAATATGCTTGGCTCCCTACTGCCAGACTCAAACTTCCCAGCTTGACTTTCAAAGCCTTTCCAAACATGGCTCCTGCTTCCCCTGCTAGCCCTGTCTGCCACCACATGTCCAGTTCCAGCCACACTGAACACTCTCGTGTGCCTCTGTGCATGTTCTTGCCTCAGCCTGAAAAGCCTTTCCTTGTGTGCAAGATAAACATTGGTAGTTGTGCCAAGACTGCTGGTTATTCCCCCAAATCCCTTTCCTGAGTAATAGAAAATAATTTTCAACTGAACACACTGCAGTCCAGGATAAAGACTATATGTCCCAGCCTTCCTTTCAACTGAATATAGTCCTATGGCTTTGTTCTGGCTACTGAGGTGTGGGCAGCCTTTAGGCAACCTCCAGGAATGTCCTTAGTAGGAAAAGGTACTCTCTTCTTCATTCTTTCCTTCTTAGATACTGAAGTTTGAACAGCCAACTTGGACCATGAGATGAAAGCCATGAGTTGAACTTGGAGGAACAAGATAGAAGGAAGCTGGGTCTCTGTTGGTCAGTCACTGCCACACCAGCCGTGGGGCACCTACCTCTGGATCTCATCCGCATAAGAAGAGAGATGGACTCCTATCTTGCACACCCACTATTGTTTTAGGATTTTCTGTCCTACATAATTTAAAACTAATGCTAATTGACATATTAATTTATGAGATAAGCTACTGGCAAAAATGTTTTTAGAAGAGGGATGACAATAATATCACTTAATTGCTATCCAGAAGAAATGAGCAGAAAGTTGGGAGTTTGGGGCTGGCATGCAAAGGAAAACAGAAAGGTTGAAGAGAGAAGGTGCTAGCAATATGGTGAGAAGCCACGGCCACCAATGACTATTTGGGGAGGAGATGGGGGCTAAGATTTGACCAAACAAGTTTTAAGAATAAAGATAATTAATATTAAATATTAATTCACCTATTGTACTATGCTGCAATGTAATTCCCTGATGTTACTAAATTCCCAGTAAAAATCTAATATACACAATAGCCTGGCATGAGCAGGTTTTTTAAAAAAATCAAGGGGAAAGGGTCAAGGCAGAGTAAAAAAAACAGCCTAAATGAAACTCCAAAAGGCTGTACATTCAGTGGAAGCTGAAAACAGAGCTTATAATAAGCAAAAGCTTCCTCAAATCCCCAGAAAAGTAGGTAGAAATGCTGTATTTCTCAATATGGAACAAGTTTTAGAAGCAATATTGTACATATATTAGCATGTTTTATGTTATATATATATATATATATATATATATATATTGCATATCATTTTTCTTTATACCAGAAATAGAGTCATGCTAGACATACTGTTTTGCAACTTACTTGTATTTTAACCAATCAATATGTCTGGGACATCTTTACAAGTAAATTAACTTTGTCCTTTAAGAAACAGCATAGTATTCCATCATATGGAAGTACCATAATCATTTTAGTCCATATTGATGCAAATTCACTTTTTTGATATTGCAAATACCAATGTGGTACTGCAAATTGGTATTTATACTTGTGTAAACCAATGTAACACTTGAATGCAATTGTGCATTAGCAATTAAATATTCCTGGAATGACAGGAAGACAGACTTTGCAAAGTTTCAGAGTAGATATATTTTTTATTGTGGTAGCTCTTACCACATTGCATTCCGGAGAAGTCTCCAAGTGATGTATGAGTGCCTATTTGCCTGTACACACTAGATGTTATAAGTCTTTTTCCTTTTTGCCAGCTGAAAAGTGCTATCATGTTATTTAGTGAGATTTAACATCTTTTCACATATTTACTGGTCATCTGTATTGTTTCCCTGAAATGCAGATTTATATCTTGTGCCTATTTTTTCTATTAAATTATTTATTTATTTATTTATTTCATACTTATTTAGAAAAATGTTTATATGTTAAAGTTATCAATAACTGGTCTTATATATTTAACAAAAGTATCTCTTGGTCTGTCATTTGTCTTTTAATTTCATCTATGTTGTCTTTTGCCATGCACAAGATTTTAATTTTGGAAATTACTTAGATTTTGCCACTCCAAAGTGTAAACAATATTTTCCAAGCTATCATTCTATCAAAATTATATGGCAATGATGTAATAATTAAGAGTACAATCTCTAGCACCAAACTGCCTGCGTTTAAATCTTAATTATGCTGTATAGCTTCGGGAAAGCTATTTAACTTCTAAGTGCCTTGGTTTCCTCAAATATTAAATGGGGATAAGAATAATATCTATTCCCCAGAAGGCAGTTGGGAGGATTAAATGAGTTAGTACATACTAGGTGTTCAGAATACTCCTTGCAACACAGAAAGTTTCAATAACCATTAGCTACAGTTATTTTGCTGTGTCTTAATGACAGTAGGTTTCCAAAGTGTTTTAATATCTGAAATAGCCCACAAATAAACACTCAAGAAATGCATCCAATCCCAATAATGGCCTTAACCTTTCTGCCACCTGCCAGAAAAATGAAACTCAGCACCTGAAGACAGAAAACTGAAGGCTGCAAATAAGAAGGGCAGGGTGCCACAGAGCAAATTAAATAGAAGTACCAGCTGCAAAACTCAACAAGCTATAAGGAAATGGGAGAACATAAGGTAGTAATTATGTTTCATCTGTGAGTCTTCCCCTGACAGGGCTCTCAAACAGCAGCTGCACAAACATGTCTCATCCTTTCTGACACAAATGTGCCATACACATTCAAAGGAAACTCATTTCCTATACATTGAACCTACTATACATTTAGTAAGTCTCAGGGACTGCCTTGTGTTCAGACCTTTCAAAAGCTTTGTTTAGTCTTGGGCAACTTTATGTTGTTGTTTAGAGAGCCTGATCATTGTCCTGTCAGCATTGTGGCTGGAAGACGAAGATTGTTCGTTGTTTTCACGACGATAAAGCGTGCCCACATTTTGTTAATAATCACTGGAATCTCCAGAAAGGCACATGTTGCCCAAGTACCGCTAGTTATTATTATACTTCTTGAATCTCTTCCATATCTGTGAGTACCTTTTTTGTGCCTAAAGCTGAATGGTGTTTTCTTAATGAGTCTACAAGAGTCTTCTCCATGATACTTACATATAGCTGAAGGAACAGCTTTTGGTTTTACTGACCAACTCTTGTTATATTTGTATTTATTTCTGATTTTTGTCTATTTCATTTGTAATGATACAGGCAACAGAAAGGTAAAGACTACTTTTGAATTTCAGTGCTCATTTCTGAGCAAGCAATTCATCCCCCTGTTACTTTCTTGGATTTACTCTGTTGTTTGTTTTCTGGTTGCTCAAGTGAAATGCTCAGTCTTTTTCTTTTCAGTTGCTCTCATTTCGTAATAAAAGCACTTGGTGATAGCAGGTTTATTTGAATTTCAAAGGACAGAGTGATCCAGGAGACATCTAGGCTACAAATGACTTATAAAAATAGAGTTGCTCTCTCAAAAAAGGCCTGTGTGCCAGATGAGTGCCGAGAAAATGGTAGAACATTAGAACCGGGAGCAGCCTCAACAAGAGCCTAAGTCCTAAGCCCTACAAACGGGGACTCTGATCACAGGCAATGAGATAATTTGATATTAAAAAGTCACATATCCTCACACTGACCTGTGCTCTTGTTGAGCAAGAAGTCTTAAAAAGCCAAGCCAAGTCACCTCTTTCCTTCCCTTCCTTCCCTCTGCATGATACCAGATCACCTTCTATCACACGAAGAACCCAGTTGACTCTTTCATCATCAACCCACATTCAAAATACTGTGCAAATTCTGTTTTCAAAGTTGAGCTTCAGCCAGATACTGCCCCGGGCTTCTCTCTCCCCTCCAGATTAGAAACTGGAGGAAACTTGTGGAAGGCAGAAGAATAAAGTTGGCTGCTTCGACTGTGAATTCTACATGCAAACACTGGGAGCTTAGATGATTAAAAGTTAACTCAGTGAAAAAAAGATATGTCACAATTATTTGGGCCTCTGTCATGGTTCTACCCTTCTCACATTTTCTCCCACTCGCCACAAGAGTGACCTCATTGCCTTAATCCTGCAGATCTTCTCCTCCTTCTTCTTCTTCTTCTTCTTCTTCTTCTTCTTCTTCTTCTTCTTCTTCTTCTTCATCTTCTTTTTTAATGCTTATTTATTTTTGAGAGGTGGAGGGGAGGCAGAGAGAGAGGGAGATACAGAATCTGAAGCAGGCTTCAGGCTCTGAGCTGTCAGCACTGAGCCTGATGCAGGGCTCTAACCCACAAACGGTGGACAGGAAGACACCAAAATGCTAGGAGATTTTTGTTTTGAATGGGATTAATGGAGAATTTTAAAATTCTTTTCTCTTTATAAACATTTTTGTGTTTTCACTATTTTTCTCACAAACATTATTGCATTTATAATCAGAAACAAATCAAGAAAGGTTTATAGGTAAGAACTTCAAATATGTACCTTCTATATCTTATAATCAGTTCTGCAGAAAGAAAAGAAATAAGGAAGATGGGGAGGGGAGGAGAAAGTTCTAACTCAGAGAAAAGGAAGTATTGGTTTACCAGTACTGGTGATATTCAAAATATTTATTGAGAGTCTGGCCGAGGCTCCATGCAATGAGAACACAGGATGCCTGTAGCTAACTGGTTCACTCACACCGTGTATTCTCACTGAACGTCAGCTTTTCAGGCTCACTTTACAAGGGAAGGTGTTAGGAATATCCTGACCACTACTCTGAGGATTTGAATCTGTGCATGGTCTCCTTGCACAGAACAGGTCTCCCTCCATCTCCCTCTGTCAAAACTCTGTTTAGGAGTTTCCTCTTTCCTGGCTGTCCCAGCGAAAATAAGCTTCCTCTGCTTCCTGGTAGCCTTTTCCCCCATATCTCTAATGTAGTACTCATCATAAATGCTGCCTCATACTATAGCGATCATGTGTCCTATCGTCTTTCCTGCTATTCTGCAAGTCCTTGAGGGCAGGGGGTATATCCCCATAGTACCTAACATGGGAGAAGTCACATCTGAGTCCTCATACAACTACATAAAAAGCGGGGCTCCTTGACATCATGGTGTACCTTCCAGAAAGTCCATGGGATTAAGGTAGCCAGTTGCCTTTTGCAACTTTGGATGAAGGTTTGTTCACATCCAGGATCTGAGCAATTTACTGAGATGGAAACACAGACACGTTTCCTAAACCAGCCCCTCTGAGATGAGGGAAGTTGGCCTGACTGGAAGAGAAGCCTCTACAGATGGTGAAAGTAGAACTAGATATAGGTGGGGTCCCTCCTTTATTCTGGGGTAGGGGGAGACTAGGGGAGCAAATAGGCAACATCAAGGAGGCGTCACCTGGACATACTCTCAGATACCTCTACAGGGAATACTGGGTGGTGCTTTTGCAAAATGACTAAAAAGTTCTCAGCTTTGGAACATCATAGATTTGATATAATCATTCACTCAGTCAACAAACATTAATACTACATGGTTAGACCTTGTGCTGGACGTTGGGTGGTTATAATATATGATAATACATGCTGTTGGGAAGGGTACATGAAATGACACTCACAGATTTAAACACACATAGCTGAGTGAACTGATTTATACCCACTGTATTGATTTACTAGGACTGCTCTAACAAAGTACCACAGACTGGGTGGTTTAGAAAAAATATTTTTTAACATTTATTTATTTTGACAGAGAGAGAGAGAGAATGAGCGGGGTAGGGGCAGAGAGGGAGACACAGAATCCAAAGCAGGCTCCAGATTCTGAGCTGTCAGCACAGAGCCTGACGCGGGACTCGAACCCACGAACCGTGGGTTGGACACTTAGCCGACTGAGCCACCCAGGCGCCCCCAGACTGAGTGGTTTAAACAACAGAAATTTATTGTCTCCATTCTGGAGGCTAGAAGTCCTGAGATCAAAGAAGGTATCTAGGGTTGTTTCCTTCCGCAGGCTGTGAGAGAGGGATCTGTTCCAGGCCCCTCTCTTCTTAGCTTGTGGATGGTATCTTCATCTTGAGTCTCTTCACATTGTCTTCCCTCTATGCACAGCTCTGTGTCCAAATTTCCCTTTTTGATAAAGACACCAGTGTATTAGGTTAGAATCCATTCCCTCTGTAAAGATGGTATCTCCAAGTAAGATCACATTCTGAGGTACTAGGAATTAGGTCTTAAACATATGAATTTTGAAAGGATACAGTTCAACCCATAATACCCACCCACATCTAACAGATAATCCAAAGCTAAACCTAAATGTCATCAGACAGCCTTGAACAGCTTCTCTGGCCATGTTGCATGAGGACTATCACTCAGCATCATCCCTGGGAGCAAAGGTGTCAGAGACACCAATCACAGCAACAATAGGTAACGTACAAGATGGCACTCTCCTCCTTCCAAGGAGATTGGCAGCCTTCTCCTTGAGCTTGGCTCCTGTTTTCCTGTCTCGTTCCTGGCAGCAGGGTTAGTCCAACAACAAACAATATGATAGCATGTTCTGGCACTTCACTTTGGAGGGCTTTTGCCAAGGGCAAAAGACAGCCTGAGAAAAGGAGAAGCCCAGTCCTTTAAATACGCAACCCAGCAAGATAGGCTAAACATACCTAAATGCCTCTCTCAACCCCCCACATATCTGGTAAAATCATTAAGTTCGACACCACCAAATAAAATGACAATCTGCTTTGCTGAAATATTAAACCTGAATTCTCAAATACCAAAAAATATTTAAACCTCTCAACTGTAAACATGTGAAAAATATATTTTATATCACTTGTTCCCTAGTTTCAATCACTTTCCAATACACCAAAGAGGAACTAAAGTAGAAAAGACATCACTGAACAAAATGAGGATACTTTAAATCAGATGTACTGTCTTAAATGGCTCATGACACATTAACTCAATCACTTAAGTTAATGCATAACTTGGTATAGCTATTGAACAGGAAATTATCTCATTTGGTAGCATCTGGTCAAAAAGATACAGCTGAAAAAATATATATAGTCAACAATTTCCAGGGGCACCTGGATGGCTCAGTCAGGTAAGCATCCAACTTTGGCTCAGGTCATGATCTCGCGATTCGTGAGTTTGAGCCCCACATTGGGCTCTGTGCTGACAGCTCAGAGCCTGGAGCCTGCTTCTGATTCTGGGTCTCCCTCTCTCTCTGTCCCTCCCCCACTCACGCTCTGTCTGTCTCTCTCTCTCAAAAATAAACAAACGTTTAAAAAAAAATTTCCTATAGAGCACAAAAACAGATGAGGTCTGCTGAGCTCATGTTCGTATCCTTACTAGAAGTCCACCTGGTTCATTTTCTGTTTTATTTGTGATCTTTAAATATATTACCACAGTGAACACTTATGTTGGCGTGGTATGTGTGTTCAGTGAGTAAGTAGGCAAAAATAAATAAATAAGTTAATTAATTAATTAATAACTTAAGGTTATGATTGAGGGTGGATTAAAGACTCCAAGAAATCCAGTTATTAAAATTTGGTATGAAAAAGATACAGGAGTTCCCTTTAAACCTCAAATGTATCTGGTTAGTATTCTGAATCTCCTCAGAAGTATGAACCAAATGAAAAATGCTTAAAGCATTAACTACCAGTGCGCTCTTGATAAGTTGTAAAGGATTCATGGGCTAATTTCTGACCTCTAGTGGTAAATAGGATTCTCAAATATACCCCATCCTGAATTACTGCTACCATTATGGAGAGAATCCATCTATAAAGTATTAAAAGGAAGACAGTCACCCACAATTTCAGAGGGCAGTCATTAATTAATTAATGTATACATAACATTTATTATTTCATTAATTATATCTATTTAGTGTGTGTGTGTGTGTGTGTGTATACACATATATATACACTGAGTTTATTGTTTGTTTAACAACAGTACATCATGGAATGCTCTTGAAGTTAACTGGTATAGATCTGTGGCAAACTGTACTTTCCAAAAATAGCCACAACAATATACCCAGTCCCACATGCTGTTCCAGAACGTGGCCACTCTCCCACAAAAATGTGGAGTCAAAAAAATAAAAAATAAAATAAAATAAAATAAAATAAAATAAAATAAAATAAAATAAAATAAAATAAAATAAAAATATGGAGTCTATTTCCCTCCTCTTGAATTTTGGTGAGCCTGTGACTATCTTGACAAATAGAATGTGGCAGAAGTGATGCTATCTGACTTCTAAGACTTGGTTAGTAAAGATGATATAGCTTTAACCTATTTCTATCTCTTTCTTCTTCTCCTCCCTCTCCCCCTCTCCCTTCTTCTTCCCCTTTCTCTTTTCCTCCTCTTCCTTCTTGCTCACTCCTCCTCGTCCTCCCTCCCTCTCTCAGCTAGCATGTTATGAGGACGCCCAGGTTACACTGGGAGCCCATGTTCTAGTAGACGGCTCTAGTTAAGGTCTCAGCCAACAAGCCAGACTGCCATACATGTAAGTGAATGAGCCTCCAGATAATTCCAGATCTCTTCCATGAAGCACACTTCTGCTTTCCACATGAGGCCTCAGACACCACGGAGATTGGACAAACCATCCCCATGGTTTCTCTCTACTCTGCCTCATCCAAATCCCTGACCCACAGAATCCATGAGCATAATAAAATTCTTGTTTTACGTCAGTAAGTTTGGGGGAAACTTTGTTACAATAGATTACTGGAACAGAATTGACTTGTCCTTTCTAGTAGCTGTATAGTGTTTTACAGCATGGCTATAATGCTGCTTGTTTTATCATTACATTTGCAAAGGTATTCACTTTGTTTCCAATTTTTCCTACTACAAGCATTACTACAATAACTATCTTTGAATATATATCTTGAGAATTGTAGAGTAGAATTGCCACGTATTTTGATTTTTACTAGTTTTTTACCCTCTGGTTCATAAGGGGTTTATTTGGGGGGGGGGGCTCTTGATTCATTTATTTTTGCTACTATTTTCTACATTTCATTAATATAAGACTTTGTTTTTTATTAATTTTCTCTTCTACTGTCTTTTATGGTTATTTTTCTAATTTATTAAGATGAACACGGGTTCTTATATTTTTCATCTTTGCTTACAGCTTTCATGGGTCTTGTATGTTTAGTTATGCTGGGTTTTCCATTTTTGCTTTAAAGAGCTTACAATTTCAATTTTAGTTTCTAATTTGATCAAGAAATTATTTCAGAGGGTAGTTTTCAGTTTCAAATAATTGGTTAAATTATCTTTTAAAAATTTGTTTCTAATTTCATTAATTTTCTTCTAATTTCATCAGATAATGTCACCTGTAGAAGTCTCTACTTTTAAATTTTTAGTGTGTGTGTGTAAAAGTTTATGATTGGTTTTGTAAGAAGTCAATGGCCATTTGGAAATACATATTAATCTTTGTTTAAAGAATGTAAGATTCTCTATATATTTACTAAAGTTACATGTGTTGATTATATGCCTTTGTATATTTCTTAATTTTTTGTCTACTAGATCTACTTCTGAAAACAGTGTAGTACAAATCCACTCTAATTTCATTTTTATGAAATTATCTTTACTAATATTTTGGTTTACATATATTTAGCAATTATGTTGTTTGATGCATATCTTCATATGTTATGTCCTTCATAGGAAACGTTCTTCCTGTTCATTAATAGTTCCACCCGTCTGGTGTTAATATTGCCTCTCCTAGTTTTATTTACTTGCATTTGTGTGGTATTCCTTTTCCAATTTCTATATTTTAGAACATTTCTTTATTATGTTAAGTGTTCCCTATGGACAACATATAGCTAGGTTTGCTTTTAATCTAATATGACAGTCTCTGTCTTTTGATACGAAAACTGAGCTCATTTGCATTTAATATAATCTCTGACATTCTTGATTTTATTCCTTCTCTCTTGCTTTTGCTTACTATTGAACTATAATAACTATACTATTGAACTATAAATTTCCCTATTGCCTTAGTTTATATTTACTAGTATGATCAAGTTATAATTCATTGGGGCACCTGGATGCTTCAGTCAGTTAAGCATCCGACTTCATCTCAGGTCATGATCCCACGGTTTGTGGGATCTCACGGTCCGTGTCGGGCTCTGTGTTGACAGCTCAGAGCCTGGAGCCTGCTTCAGATTGTGTGTTTCCCTCTCCCTCTGCCTCTCCCCCATTTGCACTCTCTCTCTCTCAAAAATAAACAATAAAAAAACTTAAAAATTTTTAAAAAGCTATAATTTATTCTTTTTCCCCTTATTAATTTCAAAATGATATCATACTTTCCTATTCCATTAGTAGTTATCTTCCTTTTTATTCTCTGAAAAGATACAATTTCCCCATCATGTCAGTCTATCTCTGGATACTTTCCCTCCACTTTAGTAAGATAATACTTCTATAATGTTTTTGCTTTCCACTCTCCTTCTCCCAACCTTACCTTTCGTGTTTTGGTGAAAATTTTTACAACTTTTGCTTCCAGGCTTTTATTAGTGGAGTCCCATTTATCTTAAGAGTCTTTATTTAACACATATAATACATAGTCCCAGTCATTCCATTATTATCCATGTATATTGCAAGGCTCAGTGTTCACTCACCACTTTTTCCTCTCTACTTCACCTTCTCTTTCTTTGGGATCTCTATTCTCATTAATTTGTTGTTTAGTTACAGCTCTTTTTTCAGTTTCCTTGGATGGGGGTTGAGTGATATATTCTTGGAATCATTACATTTCTGCATTCCTTTCCCCTTGGCAGGTGAATGGTGCTAGGCTGGAAAGATACCTACCTCTTGGGTTACATTCCTTTTCTCTTAATAGGGATAGACATTATTCCACGGTCTGATGCTAGTCTGACTCTTTTCCCTTTGTAAATAATTTCTTCTTTCTGTCTAGAAACTTACAAGATTTTTCTCTTCAACTGTGGGAATCAGGAATTCTGTCAGAATATGTTTAAGTGTGGGGCACCTGGGTGGCTCAGTGGGTTAAGCATCCGACTTCGGCTCAGGTCATGATCTCACAGTTTGTGTTGACAGCTCAAGCCTGGAGCCTCCTTTGGATTCTGGGTGTCCCTCTCCCTCTCTGCCCCTTGCCTGCTCATGCTCTCTTTAAAAATATTTTTTAAAAAATTAAAAAAAATTTTTTTTTTTCAAAGAATATGTTTAAGTGTGTGCCCTTGGCACTTTCAATGGCAAAAACAAGTCTTCATTCGGCTCAGGAAAATTTGCATCTATTAAATTTTGTTTTTCCCTTGTCATTTACTCTGGAACTCCTATTAGATCTCTAGATTTGTCCTCTTTCTTCCAGCAGCCAAAGAAACCATTTAAGAATTTGAAAGGTATATGAATGCCTTTCCTAATAATACTGGATCATCATCGACATCGGCTAAACTATCTGATTATAACATCTGGTACTAGAATGCAACCTAAAGTGAAATATAATAATATGCATATCATTTGCACACTAGATAATCCACTCTATCAAGCTTGGCTTTTTGTACTGTATTTTAAAATGTGCATCTATTAATTGAATTATGCCTATTTTAAAAAATATTTTATGTCTATTTATTTTTGAGAGAGAGGGAGAAACAGAGCGTGAGCAGGGGAGGGGCAGAGAGAGAGGGAGACACAGAATCCGAAGCAGGCTCCAGGCTCTGAGCTGTCAGCACAGAGCCCGACACTGGGCTCGAACCCACGAACTGCCAGATCATGACCTGAGCCAAAGTCGGACGCTCAGCCGACTGAGCCACCCAGGCGCCCCTGAAAAATATTTAAAAAGCAATATATACACAGGTTTTTTTTTTTTTAATCTGTTCAGGTAATGAAAGTAAAATCTCCCTCTCCTATCTCTGACTCCCCAGGCCCACCCCTAAGGTAACCTGCTCTTCACACTTTCTCACAAAACCTTTCAGAAATTCTTCATGTATAACAGGGACAAAAATTATTGCTGTGGAAGTATCCATAACTTCTTTCCATCCTCCTACCTACCAGAAAAAAATTTTTGACATTTGCACCCTGATGCCTTCCCACCTCCCATTGCCTCATTACACAGATGGGATAAATAGGATTGGGGGACTTATAAATGAAGAAGCAAAGAAGTTGGAGATTTACATCCAAAAAGCGCAGGCTTACTCACTACAGGGAGAAAAAAAAAGAAAAAAGGAAAGAAAGGTAGAGAGGTGGTAGATGAGGCCTAGCACTGGCAAAGATGAGAGAGGATTTTGGTAAAAGGGGGAAATAGAGGCTTTGAGGTATCTATAGGATATGAGAGAGTGGGAGACAGAAAGACTGTGGAAATGCAGACTTAAAGAGATGTTTGTGAAAGTTATGTTTTATATAATTTATGTTGTATAAAATACAAGTGTTTCATAGAAGTTTTTTTGAAGAATACAAATATTAAAATTACTTTCACTGTCTTATGAGCATGGTACCCTCTGAGGCTGTCATTTGAGGCCCAAAATCTGTTCATTTTATGTGTGGGTTTGCCTTCAAGTATGTGTGTGTGTGTGTGTGTGTGTGTGTGTGTGTGTGTGTGTGTGTGTGTATGTGTGTTTAGAAAGAGATGTATAGTATATAGGTAGATGTATCTACATGTATCTTTAAAAAAAATTTTTTTTACTGTTTTTTAAGTAAGCTCTACATCCAATGTGAGGCTTAAACTCAGGACCCTGAGATCAAGAGTCACATGCTCCACTGACTGAGCCAGCCAGGCACCACTATATATATCCTTTTTGAAAAACACAAAAATGTAAATACACTTTTGCACCTTACTTCTTTTCCCCTTAAATATATAGACTGATTTATTTATATCCTGCCTCCTTCCTAAAAAGATGTGATTAGCTTACAATAAAAATTTTTAACATGACTCCAAGGACAAGAACCAAAAAGTAAAAAGGCCACAAGAGAAACTATATTCAGAAATTCTAGCTAATAGTTTCATTTCATGAATGTCAGAAAAAAATTAATGTTACTTTAAAAATAGGAATCCTAAGTAGCCAAATTTTTGAAAGAAATTAATTTTACCTAAGAAAAGACTGAACAATGAAAAGAAACACTTAGCCCAGATCCTAAAAAGACAGTGAGAGCTTCCTACTACACAACCCCATCCATTTCAGAATCTTAGCAAAGAGATTCAGGCAAGGGCCATCAATTCTCAATTGTTTATACAAACAGAGATATACAAGCCAAGATCATCAAAAATAGTGGATAACTTTTAAAGTATATTTCATTGGTTTTTATATATCCAGATGGGTAAATGATCAGGAAAGAAGTGGCTTCTAACAAAACAATGAAATCCTACTGCAAATTGTTTCAGAAAGACCTGGGAAAGTATTCATTTCCCATAATCCTCTCAGCTCCTCCTGATGGCCCCATCCATCTCATCCCTCCAATATGTGCAAAACAGTAGATTAAAGCAAAATAATCCTTATAAATCTTTCCTCGAAGTGGAGCTGTGTTGAGTCAGATCCTATCAGTGTGAAGGATGGGGACCATGCAAATAAAGAAAACATGTTTTAATCCATCCATACTTTAGGCAGATGGCTTTCAATCTTTCCTTCCACTTCATTGCCTGTCACCTTCCTGTCTTAGTATGTACATAAATAGTATGTACATAAAATAGATGATCCGGAAATTTGATATCACTTCTGTGACCTTCTCCACTCTGATAATCATCATCTCCATGCTCAGCCACAAATCAAACTATGTTGGGAACAAATATCCACACCCTAATATCTTGAACTCTGGTATCCCTTCCCTTCCTACAACCTCCTTCCACCTTCCCTCTCCCCAGCACTTTCTGAATCTTTTACCTCCATGATACCTTCACTATTCACCTCCATTTTCTCAATCTATCAGCCCCTCTAGATTCCACTGTGACTCCTTACCCAGTCTGTACCTCACAATCAACCATTTCAACTTTATACATACAGCACCCTAAATTCCTTCTCCCTTCCTTTCCACACTGACTCCCTGCCATACCTGTTTGACAATCACTAACCTTGCATAACCCAACTGGTGTCTCTGTTTCTCCTCCCTTCTGAAAATTGTTGGAGAAAAATCACTTGATACAATAAACAAGTACCAGGTGTTTAGGATGTACAGTTCTCGATCTAAAACCTGGCTCTGCTATTTATTAGCTGGGAAATTTTGGGCAGGCAACGTAATCTCTCTGAACATCTGTTTCCTTATCCATAGAAAGGGGTATATCCATTAGGACACTTGCAGCTGTAACAGAAAATCCAATTAAAAGTAGCTTACTGTCTCCTTTAATAAGATGGTTAAAAATCAGTTCCAGGGTTAATTCAGTGACTCAACGATGTCATCAAGAACAAAGATTCTTTCCTCTTTCTGCTCCACTATCCTTAGCACATTGACTTGGGCCTTACATGTATTTCTTCATGTTACAACATCAGTGACTGCAATTCCAGGCATCACATACAGACACCAAGTCTTGCTGAAGAAGAGTGCACTTCCTCCCATGTGCCTTGCTGTATTAGTGAAGAAAATCTTTCTAGAATCTTTCTAGAATTCTCCTTAGGTTCCTTTGTCTTGGTCATATATCCACCCTTTAGCCAATCATTGGCAAAGGGAAATGGGATTACCATGATTGCCTTTTTGACCAATCATAATTCACTTTCTGGGGCTAGAGAGGAGGCAAGCTTTCCTAAGCACATTGCCACTGGATACCTAAACAAAAAAAAAAAAAAAAGCATGATAATAAGAATATGTGTTGCATAGGCCAACAACCTCTGTCATTTGGGCAATAATACCTACTCCACAGGGTGTTTATAAAGATTATATTGGATACATTTGCTAAGTACCTAGTGGTGCCTGGCACATGAGAGACATGATGATTTTTAAAGACATCCACAAATTCTTTAATATTCTTTCCCTCAAAAAGTAGAACTAATCCCCCTACACTTGAATGTAGACTGCACTTAGCGACTGGGTTCTAACAAATAGAATTTGGCAAAAATAGTGGTGTGAGATTTCCAACACTAGGTCATAAAAGGTATTGCAGTTTGTTTTGCTCTCCTGGGTAGCCCACTCTGGAGAAAGCTGCCATGTTGTAAGGACACTCAAGCAGCCTATGGAGAAACCCACACAGGGAGAAACTGAAGATAACCAACAACCAGAACCAATTTACAAGCCATGTGAATGAGCCATCACCATGGAAGTGAGTTTCTCAGGCCCAGTCAAGCCTTCAACAGACAGATGCCCCGAGGCACATCTCGGCTGCAACCTCATGAGAGACTTCAGCCCAGAATGACACCAGCTAGGCCACTCCAAGAATCCTGGGAAACTGAGAATAATCATTTTTGTTGTTTTAAGCCACAAAATTTTGAAATGATTTTTTTACATATCAATAGGTGCTTAATACAGATTTTGGTACCAAAGAGGGGTTCTGCTATAACAAAAAAGTTTTAATGCAAGAGTAGCTTTGTAACTTGGCAGTGGACAGAAGCTGGAAGAACTTTGAGGAGATAATTAGTGAAGGCTTAAAGGGCCTTGAAGAGACTGCAAGTGAGGGCAGTACGGTTCATTAGTTTACTGTGACAGACCAGGTAAAAGGTATCTTGGTTTTCTCCTTGATAAATTTTAAGTCTGACCATTGCTGAGAGCTAATAAGCATCACTAAATGCACAGGCTTTGGAGCCTGATTGCCTTGATTTGAATCCTCGTTCCATCATGTCATTATAATGCCTCAATGTCCCTTGATGGATTTTGATGAGGATCACCTAAGTTGCTGCATGTAAACTAAAAAATGTGCAGGTTTCTTTCTGTGTCCCTGGCAGAGCTGATTACAGTTGAGGACCTGCAAAACAGGATTGGGATAGAAACCAAAGAACATTAGAGTAGCCAAAAAAGAATAAAATTTTTGTGATGGGTTATCCTGCCAGAGTAGCATTTCTTTTTTTTTTTTTAATTTTATTTTTAACATTTATTTATTTTTGAGACAGAGAGAGACAGAGCATGAACAGGGGAGGGTCAGAGAAAGAGGGAGACACAGAATCTGAAACAGGCTCCAGGCTCTGAGCTGTCAGCACAGAGCCCGACGCGGGGCTTGAACCCACGGACCGCGAGATCATGACCTGAGCCGAAGTCGGACGCTCAACCTACTGAGCCACCCAGGCGCCCCCAGAGTAGCATTTCTTAAGGTGTGGCCCACCTGCATTAGAACCATTGGAGTATTTATTGAAAATATGGGGCCCTACCTTCTGAGATTGATTTAGGAAGTTTAAAGCAAGGCAGAAATCTGTATTTTCACTGAGCCCTTTGTGGATGATTCTTATGTACACTAAAGTTTGAAAGCCATTACCCTGAGGAAAGGAAGTCCAAGTAAAAAGCATAAAGGTTCATCTCCTTGACCCTACTGTTTTATCTTAAAAATGAAGGCAAAATTTCCCATTCTTATCCACAATTTATCCATTTTGTTTTAATAATATACAAATAAGGTACATTAAATAATAATGTGCATAATTTGTCATTGAATACAATCAATGCTCCTGAAAATAGGCTATGTTTATCCTGAACCTGTGGTAACCCCTGGCATACACTTACCCCAGTTGACATACAAGGGTTTCGTGATAACTGTATCAACCCATTTTATTTCTAGTGCCTGATTTGACAAGTACCATCAGCGTTGTAAATATGGACGTTTGATAATTGATCCTCTGGCTCCAGTTTCTTCTAATGAGGCTTTTTGTGCTGTAGAGACTGGGAAGTCTAGAACTACATTTCCTAGACCCCTTTGGCAGGTAAAATCTGGATACAAAATAATTTGCAGCAATTAGATATACTCATGAAATGTGGGAGGCAGAAGTAAGTAAGAAGTAAGGCATCTATCCACTGCTACGTCTCATTCTGATAAAAAGTCGTTACGGTGAGGTCAGGGTTTTCAGCAAGTTTTCTGGTGTGTAGCCATCAGCTCTGAGTATGCTGAGAGTGGTGGTACTGGTGCCATGGTGGCCTTTCAATTACAGCAGACGTGGCAGGCAGTTAATTGCACAGTGTTCTGGAAGTCATTCCCTAAGCCAAGTCTAGAATTCATTTCTCTAGCTCTTCTACCAACTTTTTAAAAACTTTCTATTGGGGCACCTGGGTGGCTCAGTTGGTTAAGTGTCGAACTTTGGCTCAGGTCATGAACTCACAGTTCGTGAGTTCAAGCCCTGCATCAGGCTCTCCTGCTTCAGATCCTCTGTCCCCCTCTCTCTCTGCCCCTCCCCCACTCACAGACCCACACAGTCTCTCAAAAATAAACATTAAAAGATAACTAAAATAAATAAAATACTTTTTATTATTGAGTTTTGAATATATGTTAAAAGTAGAACCGCAGACTAATAAACTCCCAACTTCAACATTAACCAACTTAGGCCAATCTCCTAAGTACCTTCCACCCACTTCATCTTATTTTCAAGTAAGTCCTAGATATCATATCATTTTATGTATTTCAACATAAAAAATATAATCACTGAGATAACAGAAAACATATTGGTCTCTGCCCCCAGTTCCTGGCACAGAGCTCCTGAAACCCTTTTAATAATTTAAGTGATAAAAACACTAGGAGCATCTCTTGTTCTAATACTTGTCTCTGACTCCATTCCTGACATAGGGCTCCTAAAACCCCTATTTCTGAGTGATAAGAGCACTAGGAACATTTATTCTACTGAGGTGACTCTGGGGTAGGATCCTGGATGGGGGTCGGTCACCAGAAAGACCAAACCATGATCAGAAGTTTGGAATTTTCAGTCCCAGCCCTCATCCTTAGAGACAGGAGAGGGGGTGGAAATGGGAGTTAATAACTGATCATGCTTACATGAGAAAGTCTCCACAAAATTCCAATATTGGAGAGCTTTCAGGTAGATGAATACATTCAAACAAGGAGGGTGATGCACCCCAACTCCATGGGGACAGAAGCTCCTACACTCAGGACCCTTCCAGAACTCGCCTTATGTATCTCTTCATCTGGCTGTTCATCTGTCTCCTTTATCATATCCTTTAATAAACTAGTAAACATAAGGAACTGTTACCCTGAATTCTGTAAGCCACTTTAGCAAATTTATAAAACTGTGAGGAGGTTATGGGGACCCCCGATTAATAGCCAAGTCGGACAGAAGTTGAGGGTAACCTAGGGACCTACTACCTGTGACTAGCACCTGAAGTGGGGGAGACAGTCTTGTGGGACTGAACCCTTAATTTGTAGAACCTGATGTTATCTCTGGGTAGATAGTGTAAGAATTAATTGAACTGTAGACACCCAACTTGTGTCACAGAGAATTGCTTGGTATGGGGAAAAAACTCCAATGTTTGGTGACCAGAAAGGTGTTTTGTGTGAATTATAAAGAGACACGGAAAAGAAACACACAGGAGGAAGCATTGGATTTTTCTCTATACAAGAGAGAAAAAGGTAGGAGGGGGAGAAACTGGGTTTTCCTAATACGACCACAATATCATCATCCAATAAATAAGTAAATAAATAAATCTTTTAATATAATTAAGTTTCCAGTGTTCACATTGCCGATCGTCATGTTACTGTCATAAAAAAAAACTTAGTTTTTGGCTGAACAAATAAAGTCCACAAATTGGTTGATATGCCTCTTCCGTCTTAATAGTATAGGTTCCCTTTCCATCTGTGTTTTTGTTTTCCTTGGCAATTTACTTGAAGAAACTGTGTTGTAAGAGCATCCCACAGTCTGTATTTGGTGGTTACATCCCATGGTGTTGGCATATTCCTCTGTTCTCTGTAATTCATATAAGTTGGTTGTTAGGTCTACAGGCTTGATCAGATGTAGGTTCAACTGGTTTTGATTCCACTGATTTTTGAGTACCCAATTCTATATACTAGATCCTTTTCTGGGATATAGAAGCTACCAAAAAAAACCCCAAAGCATTATATCGTGCATTCAGGCAGATAGACAACTACAAGGCATACCTCATTTCATTGCATTTTGTTTTATTGCACTTCACAGATTGTATTTTTTACAAAATGAAGGTTTGTGCCAACTCTGCATCAGGCAAGTCTATTGGTGCCAGTTTTCCAACAGCATTTGTTCATTTCGTATGTCGCATTTTGGCAATTCTTCCAATATTTCAAGTTTTTGCATTATTATTATTATATTTGTTATGGTGGTCTGTGATCAGTGGTCTTTGATGTTACTATTGTAATTGTTTGGTTGGGGGGGGCACAGACTGTGCTTGGTAAATGTTATATGTGTTCTGACTGTCCCCACTGGCTGCTCCCCTCTCTCTTTCCCTCTCCTTGGGCCTCTCTATTCTGAGACATAATAATATCAAAATTAGGCCAATTAATAACCCTACAATGGCCTCTAAGTGTTTAAGTGAAAGGAAGAGTCACATATGTCACCTTAAATCAAAAACTAAAAATGATTAGATTTAGTGAGGAAGACCTGTCGAAAGCCAAGAAAGGCCGAAAGCTAGACCTCTTGTGACAGTCAGCCACATTGTGAATGCAAAGGAAAAGTTGTTGAAGGAAATTAAAAGTGCTACTTCAGTGAACATATGAATAAGATAGTGAAACAGCCTTATTGCTGACACAGAGAAAGTTTCAGTGGTCCAGATAGATCAAACCAACCACATAATTCCCTTAAGCCAAAGCCCAATCCAGAACAAGATCCCAAATCTCTTCACCACTGTTAAAGCTGAGAGAGGTGAGAAAGCTGCAGAATAAAAGTATGGAGGTGGCAGAGACTGGTTCGTGAGGTTTAGGGAAAGAAGCCACCACCGTAACATCAAAGTGCAAGGTGAAGCAGCACGGGCTGATGTTGGAGAAGTTGTAGCAAATTATCCAGAAGATCCAGTTGAGATCAATAACAAAGGTGGCTACACTAAACAGATTTTTTTAAATTTTTTTTTTCAACGTTTATTTATTTTTGGGACAGAGAGAGACAGAGCATGAACGGGGGAGGGGCAGAGAGAGAGGGAGACACAGAATCGGAAACAGGCTCCAGGCTCTGAGCCATCAGCCCAGAGCCTGACGCGGGGCTCGAACTCGCGGACCGCGAGATCGTGACCTGGCTGAAGTCGGACGCTTAACCGACTGCGCCACCCAGGCGCCCCAACAGATTTTTGATATAGATGAAACAGCCTTCTAACTGCTAATGTAGCTGGTGTCTTTAAGAGGAGGCTCATTTACCATTCCAAAAACCCTAGAGCCCTTAACAATTATGCTAAATCTATTCTCCCTATGCTCTATACAAGGAACAAAGCCAGAATGACAGCACAGCTCTTATAACATGGTTTACTGACCTACTGCTCCGAAAATAAAAGATTCCTTTCAAAATATGACTACTCATCAACAATACCTTGTCACCCAAGAGTTCTGATGGAGATATACAAGATTATTGTTGTTTTCATGTCTGCTCACACAACATCCATTCTGCAACCCATGGATCAAGGAGTCATTTTGACTTTCAAGTCTTATTATTTAAAAAATATATTTCATAAGGCTATAGCTGCCATAGATAGTAATTGCTCTGACGGATATGAAAGCCTTCTGGAAAGGAGTCACCATTCTCAATGCCATTAAGAACATTCCTGATTCATGAGCAGAGGTCAAAATATCAATGTTAACAGGAGTTGGGAGGTAATTCCAACCCTCATGGATGACGTGGAGGAACTCAAGACTTCAGTGGAAGAAGTAACCGCAGATGTGGATGAAATACAAGAGAACTAGAATTAGAAGTGGAACCTGAAGATGTGACTGAATTGCTGCAATCTCACAAAACTTTCACAGATGAGAAATTGCTTCTTACAGATGAGCAAAGAAAGTGGTTTCTTTAGATGGAAACTACTCCTGGTGAAGAAGCTGTGAAGACTGTTGAAATGACAACAAAGGATTTACACTATCAAAAAAAAAAATTCATTGATAAAGCAGTGGCAGAGTTTGAGAGGATGGACTCCAATTCTGAAAAATCAGCTGTGGGTAAAATGCTATCCAACAGGATCACATGCTACAAAGAAATCATCACAAAATAAGAGTCAGTCGATGTAGCAAACTTTGTTTTTGTCTCATTTTAAATTTTGCTACAACCACCCCAACCTTCAGCAACCATCACCCTGATCAGCCATGTTGGTTAGTGGTATCATTTGAATACTTAAGTTAAAATGCATACAACTGTGATTTCCTTTTTATTATTCCTAGCACAGAGTAATCATCAACAAAGATATGTTGACAGAATGCATCAAGAACTAATTTTCACATTATTTACATTCAGTGATGAAAAATGTGGCAGAAACTGCTATTAATTCCCCTAATATACATGCTCTTTCCTCCAAGAGAATGTCCATGTTGTAGTTGAACATATAGTACACTGAAATAAAGATAATTTTCCAGCATCTCTTGCAGCTAGATGTGACCACATGACTAAGTTCCAGCCAATAAGATATAAGTGGAAGTGTTGAATGGCAACTTCCAAATATCTATTATAAAAAAAAAAAAAAAATTGCTGGCACTTGCCCATTGCTCCTTTCTTCTTTGTCCTGCCTCCCAACAGAATGCAGGTTTGATTATTAGAGCTCTAGCTACCCATCCTGGTTTAGGAAATGAAGGCCACAGCTTGGGTATGATAAGGGTGGTAAGCTAAAAATTAAAGGATCCCAGATCTCCAAAAAATTCATGGAAATGAGCACACCCATCAGACCTTGAGTCTGTATTACATTAAGAGAGAAATAAACTTTTATTTTTGTCACTGGAAAAGCCATGATACCAGCTTCCTTTAGATACAGGAGGAAGGCAGATTTGTAAGTGGCAGTTTTTCATAGACTTATACAGTAGAGCCACATATCTCTCTCTTACTTGGCGGTAATGGAATATTATTTTTAAGTAATTATTCTTACTTGTATGAAAAAAGTAGTTGTTCTATAGTAGGAGTTAGAGAACCTAGGTTGCAGTCTTACCTCTGCCACTAACTAGCAAATGAGTTGGCTTCTCTAAGCCTCTGTAAGACAACTATGTAGTAAGATTCTCTTGAGTCTTAAAATATAACATACATGGAAGTGCTTCATAGCATAAATAACTATGCACAGAGAGTTGATGAGAATTATAAGACACCTGTAGAGAGAAGCTCTCAGATTGTATCCCCAGTGACAAGTGCTTAACTAATATTTGTTAAATAAAAAATTTTAAGTCGATGCTAACTGAGTGAATTATTCTGCTGTGGGCTGAATAAAGTTCAAAGGTCTTTAATATTAATTAAAGTATTACTTGAGTTCTTTAGAGCCACTATTCTTAATTTTACCATCAAAAAGATAATTTATCTGGTTCAAAAGTGGACCCCTATTTGCTATAGCAAAGAATAAAAGCTGTGGTACAGAAATAAAAATTTTATGACCCTTTTCTTTCCCTTGAAATTACAAAGTTACACATAAAGATATATTTTAATATTTAAACCACTAACCCTACCACATCAAATGAAGGATTTCCTCACAGTAGACTGTGGCTAAAGTATTTTATTAAATTAAGTATGTAATCTGCAAATGGTTTCATAAGAAATTTTAAAAGCAAAGTTATAAAACATTTTCAATAAAAAAGTACAGAGTTAACAGCAAAATTACATTTTCTTTATAGTACAAATAAAAACATCTCATTTCTGATATACTGTCTGAAAATTTTATAATATATTCTCCAACTGATAGCTGCAATATTATATTTTAATGAGAAGTTTCATGGTTAAATCAATCATTTGTTAATAACAGGTTCACCATTTGGACCATAAAAATCAACTGCTCAACTTTAAGGAAAATAATAAAATTTGTCATTCTATAATGTTAAGTTATAAAAGGCTCTTCGGGATGTACATGTCTTCCGGCCTTGTTTCTCTACTAAATTCTATAAAGAGGCTTTAATAATACTGTAAACTTGAATTACATTTTAAAAATAAGCACCATTAACATACATTCTACATAAATTCACTTAACCTTTTAAATGACACTTCTTTTTGGCCACACAAACATTTAAATTTGTTTTCTTTACCATGTAAATAAAAATAAGCAATATTTAACCACTACACAGAAAATTATCAAACTTCACCTCATTGCACAATGGAAAAGCACTTAGGAAAGCACTTGGAAAAAACAGCACACATTATTTTTGTGTCTTTTTTATACATTTTGTCATTTTCTTAAATTGAGAGCAGTTAAAACATTGTCAGAGCAATTTCCTGAGTCTCAAAGTTTCCGATTTCCAGCTCAGAAATAACCAATCTCGCTATTACATATGTCCGCTTTCTAAGCACACAAAACACTTGAATTTAAAAAGAAAAAGACTGAAATAAGGACTGGAAACAACCCAACAGAATTATTTAACCTTTCTTCTCAAAATGTATTGAATAAACAAAACACTTTAAAGTATAAGTCAGAATTTCTACTACATAATATGCCACATAAAGGCCATAGAATTGCAAATAGTATGGAAACACTAATAAATTGAAAAAAACCTCAACTTGAAAATAATATGAGTTATATGAACAGCCAATAAACCTAAGACAACATGCTTCCATAACTCATGTTGAAGTAAGAAAGTGGATGAATTGAAAATACTGTTGAAGAGTTTCCTAAGTCTAACCCCTCGTTCCCTGTAGTTTCCACATTAGTTCTCTTTTTTCTCCTGGTAGACACAGATGAGAGACTAGTGAAAAGACAGAACAGTTACTAAAACCTTCCAAACTACAGAAGTGTTGTACTTTTAAAATATTAATACATTTGCAAAGAGCCATTCTAATTAGACCTGTATTAGCACTAATATACCAATACCTGAAGATGTTGATAATCCACACACTCTCCTTACTTTTGACACACAGGGCTTGGAAAAGAGCAAGAGAAAAATTTGATAATCCCCAAACTATGTTTACCTTTGGCATATAGGATTTAGAAATGGGCAAAACAAGAAAGGAAAAACTATAAAATTTTTCTTTCATAATTATGTGTTGTTTAAACTATGCTAGACAGTGAGGTGGGAGGCAGTTTAGGATTAAAACAACTTCATAAAAGCACATATCATGCTCAAAATTTGCCTATATACTTATGAATGATATGACGAAGAAAAAATACCTTAGATTTACCAAAATAAAGCCTAACATTAAGGTTGATACAGCAGAAAACATAGCTTCTTTCATTTGGTTTCTGCCCACAAAACACTTCATCCCTTGTTCTTTTTGACTGCTCCCACACTAATCATAATTACAATAATACTGAAATAAATCTAGCTGAAGTGCTCAAAAGCAATGCTTTTTTAAACTGGGTGAGGAAATATAAAATCATGGAAAATGAGTATGCAGCTGCACACCCTCAAGTAACCCCAGGTTTTAGTACTATTATTCACATTTCTTAAATCATATTAATTTATACATAAAAACATTTTACTTCATTAACAGTTGTAGTTTCATAGTAAGTTCTTGAAACGAATTGCTTTATTTTTAATGTATACAACTCCTCTAGACATTACAAAAAACATATGCTAAACTGGTGGCATTTTTTCTTTTTTAAACAAATTATTACAACCATGAGAAAATATTTCAATACCACTCACTAATCATTTCTAAATAATAAACATTTTATTTTCGTGGAAATAAATGTAATGATACAGGTCTTCTTTTAAAAGCATGCTTTCATGATACGCAAAAATGTGTTTTTGAGTTTTATTTTCATTAAAATGTCTGTTCTTTTGAGAAACCATTCTGTAGTTCAGGATTCTTTCAGTAATAGCTCAACCCTGTAATTCCTGATCCAAATGATGTTTAAGCTTATCAAAATCCAACACAACTGTTTGTTAAATTACATATGTTGGAAATATTCTCCATATCCAAAGACAAATTTATTTAAGCCATTGTTTTATACTGAAAAACTACACTTTACCACATTAAACGTGTATAAATGAAATTTACATTTTATAGTTGACATACTAACAGGACTTTTTAGCTCACACAAAACAAAGTCAATGAAAGTTTCCTTTCAGAAAGTTGGCTCTTTTTTAAAAAACAAAGGTAAAAAACTTTTAAATTGTAAGGATTCCTTTAAAGATTATATCAAAAATGTCTTCTACATTTAAGTTAATAGGCTCTTGACCCACTACTGTTTAGAAATTATATGACTCAAATATAAAATATAGCTCTTTAGTACTGTCTTAAATACCACTTACACAGACAGCTCTAGAAGCAGTTCTATTAAGACACTGATACTTGTAGATATCTAACCATTTCACCTTCTCTAAAAACTTTACTGCCTACAGAAGGTATAAAACTGCAATATAATCTCAGGCTCCAACTTTCCTCCTAGAAAATGCACACATACAGAACAAACGAACAAAAGGTAAGAGATCAAGATCATATACAAAACAGAAGAAAGTACAAACAGCATGTCTTTCTTCCTGCAGGATATGGCAAAATGAAATGATTTTTTGTATTTAGCTTTGATATCAAAAAGCATTCAAGTGCTTTTGTTACATTTCCTTTCTTTCATTACTACTACCACTACTTCTCCTTCTTTTAATACAAGCCTTTGATGGGCATGAACCAGGTCTCAAAGCACTTTAAATGCCTCTCAAAGATGCCTTTTGGATTTTACTAAATGTTAACAACAATTAACACAAAGGTAACATTTTCTCTCTGAAAAAGAATCAGAGCACTTCAAACTTTAAAACCACAGCTGATAATTTTCTTGGACACTTTATAATCAATAAAAATTCTCTTCAGTATTTTTAACAGACAACGTATTTGGCATTTGATTCAGTAAAAAATTAAACTTCTCTTGAATTCTGAAAAACATCATTATAATGTTTTTGTTATAATTGGACATTTCTAATAAAATACATGTGTACAGTAAAATTGACTAAATTACTGTAAATAAAACTAACCTACAAACCTTCACACCTCTAAGTCAAGGACGTTTATTTTACTTTAGCATGACTTTCAAGCACCCTGGTTTAATTTCAGAGAACCTATAGAAATGAGAAAACAGTTATTTTAGGTAAAAATTTCAAACTGGTTAAGGAATATATCGTGTAATCAATTCCAAATATCTATGCTAAATGAAATAGTTACTATCAAAGTACTCTCCTTTATTATTAAGTCAGTATCCAGGACTGATATCTATGCTTATGTACTTTTAATCCGTTGTAAAAATAAACAATCCTAAAGCTAGAGGGATAACTCCTAACTTAGTAGTTATTTAAGATTTTTCAAAAATCTCAAGCCTGAACTCAACTTTCATGAAGAACAGCATGGTATGTGAAGGATAAGATGATGTCTGTGTTACATTATTTCTATGCATTAAGTCAGTACTAAAAAGAAATCTCTAACATAAGTCTGATTCATCAGGCCATGAAATGCTTCCAAGTCCCTCAGTGTGAAATTTAAAAAACACTAGTCTCTACAATAGATCATTAATCCCAACATGATAATGCTCCAGTCCAACTACTCCTTTTGTAACAGTAACTCTAAAACGTCGTCTGTTTTTGTGATCAGAATTAATGCTACTATTTTCTATAATGTAGCCAAACAACATCTTATTACATGGCATAAACAAAATATGCCACATTAACTAAAACTAGAACTAGGGGGAGGTAGGTACCTAATGGTATACATCCTCAGTGAATCTATCCATCAACAGATCTTTCTTCTTAGACTTCTCTTGTCATTTTCTGTTACTGAATAATAATCACTTAATAAAAAGTTCATTTCATGTTTGTCACAGCTAAGATTATTAATGGCATTTAATTTATGAAGATGTATAAATTCATACTGACTGGAGTATTTCTGCTAAAGTTTAAACAAATCCATTATAACCACATTTCAGCAGAAATTCCTTCCAAAATCCACAAATATGTATATCCTTTCAAATAAATAATTAGCAACCTTAGACGATGATACACATAATCTAATTATCTTGAATAATACATTATCAAAGAAACACAATCATATTACTTTCTGTTAATTTTAAATTTATGAAACAGTTTTGTCAGATGATTACTTCAAAAACAAAATGTATTTTTCCTTCATTTCTGGTTTTCTGAATATCATTAAGACCAGCAGGAAAAGTTATAATTTAAGCATGAATTTGTGGCTAATATCAGATGGTTAAATTTAGTTAACTATTCTAATAACTCATTTGAGCATACTATTAGTGTTTATTATCTGTATATGGACATTGCCATTATCAATAACAGAAATCTCTACTCACCTGAAGCTATGGCTTGTGAGGTATTTAATGACGGCTGGTTTGATGCGAGCAACTCCTCCTTGGCTGTGGTTTCCTCTCCCCGTAATCACAGAGAGATAGGACTTACCACCATTCTGCTTAAATTCTGTTACAACAGGAATTGGACCAGTTAAAATTCATTTGTCTTACATTCTCAATAGAAAACAAGCTTTAACTACTCAAATACATATAAAATTACTTTCATGGGGATTTACAGACTTATAACTTCAAAAAGCACCAAAATTGATGTTTTTAAATGGATATTTCATCTACATTGTTTAAGTATGGAAGTCTCAAAGCAATTCATCTGCCTAAACATAAGTGAAATTTCTTCCCCCGTGGGGAGGGAGATTTCTATGTGCTACCAGAATTTCTCTCTAAAATAATGATAATGACAATAGTAATATTAATGACATCTAACAATTATTACATAGTTGGAGTCAGGAATTGCTTTAAGCTACTTATATTTATTAACTAAGAATCTTCACAATGACCCTTTTAATTAAATACTCTGAAGCCAGCCAGCCAGCTTTGGTCTGATTAGGAGCTCTGCCACCAAATGACTGGGGCAGTATGACAATGGACAAGTTACTTGCCTATCTGTGTCTGTTTCCTTATCAGTAAAATGGGATCTAAAGCAACTACTTTATAGGATATCACCCTTCAGGAATCGCTATTAGCAAATCCACTAATTACAGCATGGACTATAGTCTTATTGTTAAAGATAGACAATTGTTAAGAAACTCTTCCAAAGGCACCTGCCTGGCTCAATCGGAAGAGCATGCAACTCTCAATCTCAGGGTCATGAGTTTGAGCCCCACATTGGGTGTAGAGATTACTAAAAAATAAATAAATAAAACTTTAAAAAAAAAAAAGAAGAAGAAGAAAAGAAGAAACTCTTCCAAAGAGATGATTTTTAAATATCAAATGAATCTAGGCCTCTTACAAGAATGTAGCTCTTGCTTTGGATATGATCTTGTGAAAATTAAATACATAAACCCTGAAAGTCAATAACTGCTGCAATAAAGTAACAAAAACTCTGTTAATAATAAGAGTTGATTTAATGAATTAAATATCTTCTTCCTTTGTGATAAATAGCACAAGTTTTGATCATTAGCATAAAATAGATACATATATATATAATATAAATATTCTATATTCTGCTCACTAAGTTGCCCTAAGACTCCAGCAGATCCACAAACAGTTTTTCAAGTCTCACATCTCCAAGGCAATATTTAGCCTGGAATTTTAAGAGGGTATGTTGCTTATATTTCTAATTCCTTCTTTGCTTAAGATCTCCATTTCTACACTAGTCCATTACCCATTATTTCAAACAATATTTTGTTCAAAATTCAACTCTTCCTGGGTGCTGGCTACACAGGGTATTCACTTTGTAAAAAAGTTTTTATGCTATATAATTATTACCTGTACATTGTTCTTTATAGATGTGACATTACAAAGTTTACTTAAAAGAAACCTTAGATATCTTAACTATCCATAAGTCACTCTCATCATTCCTTCACTGCTGCTCCCCTTATCAGGGCAGTCATGTATAACACCTCATTTTTATTTATATATTTTTAATGTTTATTTATTTTGAGAGTAAGTGTGAGTGAGAGAGGGGCAGAGAGACAGGGAGAGAGAGAATCCCAAGCAGGCCCCATACAGTCAACACAGAGCCAGATGCAGGGCTCACTCCCTTGAACCATGAGATCATTTACCTGAGCCAAAATCAAGAGTCAGACGCTCAACCAACTGAGCCACCCAAGCACCCCATAACACTTCATTTTTAAATTCTCTGCTCTGAAAATGTTCAACAGTTGAATCACATGCTTCAAATAAAGTAGGTTTTCAAAGGATGTTTGTTGCATGAATTCAGGTATATGTTTAGGTCCCCAAATTTCAGGCTATTCCTGTCACTTATCACCTTTAAAAAAAACTACTTAACTCATTTTTAAGCCTATCTCAAATTTCTTACCATTTCTACTGTAAATATTTCATTATGTATTTCAAAAAAGACTCTTACAAAATAAAAAGAACCACGATACTACCATCACATCTTAAAAACAGTTCCTTAATATCATGTTTCTAAAAATGGCTGAAAGTCTCCCTCAAAAAAATGGTTTTACAGTGACTTACTTAAATCAGGGTTGAAACAAGACCACACATTGCATTTCGTTGATATATCTCTGAAGTAACTTTTAATCTAAATGTTCCCCCTCCCCCTGGGCTTTTCTCTACAACTGGTTGAAAAACTTGGATCATTTATCCTAGATTTTTACAGTCTAAATATTGTTGATTGTATCCCCATGGTGCCATTTAACCTGTTCCTCTGTTCCCTGTAAATCCCTATAAAGTAGTAAAAACATCATTGGTGGTAGTGATGTATATTCTAATCAGAAGGCACTTAAGGGTCAGATAACTTTTTTGTTGTTGTTCATCCCCAAGTTTGACAATCATCTTTTATAACTAAAAGCAGTGGAGGGCAGAATCACAGATTTTCCCCTGGATACATTTCTGTTCAACAATACTACCATCTAGTGGTGACTAATAGTACCTACAGACTACCACAGGTGTCAACATGCACAACAGTGGGCCTGGCTTCAGAAAGGATTTGTATATTGGGTCTGACCAAGCATCACCTTATACAAGTTATTAAGCTCTTTTTTTTTTCTTGTAATTTTTTTAATTGAGATATAATTCATAAAACATAAAATTCATGATTTTAAAATGTATAATTCAGTGGATTTTAGTATATCAAAACACTGTTCAACTATCAATACTAATTCCAGAACACTCCATTGTCTCAGAAAGAAATTCTGTACTTGTTAGCAGTTACTCCCCAGTCCCTACTTTCTAGCCACAGTAACCACTAATATACTTTGTTTCTATTGGTTTGTCTATTGTGAACATTTCATATAAATGGGAACCATATAATAAAGTGGCCCTTTTGTACCTGGCTTCTTTCACAAAGCATGTTTACAAGGTTCATCCATGTTGTAGCATGTATCACTACCTGACTCCTTTTTGTGGCTGAATAATATTCCATTGTATGGATATACCAAATTTTGTTTGTCCTTTCATCAGTTGATGGACATCTGGTTGTTTCCATTTTTCGGCTATTATGAACATTCATGTACAAGTCTGCGTGTGGATGAATTGTGTTTTCAATTTTCTTAAATTTTTTTTTTTTCAACGTTTATTTATTTTTGGGACAGAGAGAGACAGAGCATGAACGGGGGAGGGGCAGAGAGAGAGGGAGACACACAGAATCGGAAACAGGCTCCAGGCTCTGAGCCATCAGCCCAGAGCCTGACGCGGGGCTCGAACTCACGGACCGCGAGATCGTGACCTGGCTGAAGTCGGACGCTTAACCGACTGCGCCACCCAGGCGCCCCTCAATTTTCTTGTATACGTAACTAGAACTGCTAGGTCATATGGTAACTGTGTGTTTAATCTTTTGAGGAATGCCAACCTTTTCCACTGTGGCTGTACCATTTAATACTCCCACTAGCAATATAAAGGGTTCCAATTCTCCACATCCTTACCAACACTTATTATTTTCCATTTTACTAAACTTTTCAAATTATTAATTTCCTCATATATGAAATGAAAGGAATGCTTACCCTTTATTCAATCATTTATTTAAAAGTTGCTGTTGGGTGTTGAATGAAAGGTTCTATAAACAATGATGATTCAATAATCATTGCTGACTCAATTCCTGGCCATAAAGACAGATTTTAATATTCAACTATATAATAAGGTCTTTATAAATACTGTGGTACACAGGAGTACTGCAAGAGGCTATTAATGGGCAGCCTAGATGGCAAGAAATGACAGTGTAGATAAAACAGAAAGAGGAGCAAAACATAAGATGAGAATAGGGAGGCAGGCAAGGAACAGATTACATAGGGATTTAGGAGTTTATGCTAAATGAAACATGGCAACCTATACTCTCTTATCACGGTGCTTATTATTATGTAACTATTTGCTCACTGTCATCTACCCTACTAGACACCAAACCCCATAAAAATAGGGACTGTGTATCTTTTTCACTGCTTTATTCTTGATGCCTAGAATATACAATAATCAAATTTTTATTGAGTAAATGATGTATTCACCCTCTATAGACAGAATATTCTCTTATAATACTTCTACGTAAGTTTTTTCCTCCAGACTAAACAATATATTTAAAATGCTCTTAAATTTTCTCTTTTCAAATCTTTATTATTGTTTTCTAGATTTTCTCAAAGATTTCCAAAATTCTATTTAAAAAACAACTAGAGGAGGAGAATTCTTTACTTTACCAAAGAATGTCTAATAGACATAGTACAAACACAAATTCTAAAACACCATTATCCAACCACCAATATAATAATTGATTCAGTCAAGCATCATCAATGGAGGCTAAAATTACTAGGTGAAATATTGCAAGAGAATAGTTATTCACATAGTTGCAAAGTATCAATTGCCAAAAAATTACTAGTTAATTATAAAGAAAGAAAAGATACATTTACATAGAGAAACCTAACCTCAGCTAAGAAATCAAACTTAACATCATCAATAATGGGGCAATCTGACCATATTATGTCTCCTGATATGTTCACCAAGGATGACCTAACATCACCTACACAGCATTTTTTACCAAAAAAAAAAAAAAATCTTTAACTAAATCTAATCACGGAGGAAACAATCAGAGAAATTAAAATTGTAGGTCAATCTACCAAAGGCTTGGAGTCTTCAAAAATGTCAATAACACAGAAGAAAAAAATAGGCTGAAGAATTATTTTTATATATATATATATATTAAGTAATCTCTACATCCAATGTGGGGCTCGAATTCACAACCCTGAGATCAAGGGTCACACTCTACAACTGAGCCAGCCAGGCATCCCGGAACTATTTCTACATTCTGAAGGCTACAGCCATGGGACAGTCAACTGGAGAATGTGATGTCTGACTGGATCCTGAGTTGAGAGGGAAAAAATGGCACAGCTAAACAAGACATTTCCATACACTGGAGAAATGTGAATGTGGCCTGTATACCAGACAATATTATAACAATGTTAAATACCTTAAAAGTGACAATGGTACTGCAATTATGTAGAATGGATTTGTTTCTGAGAGATAAACATGCTGAGGTATATAGAGGCAAGGTACCACAATGTTTAACATTTTATTTCCAAATGGCTCAGCAAGGGGCTCCTGGGTGGCTCGGTTGGTTAAGCGTCCGACTTCAGCTCAGGTCATGATCTCACAGTCTGTGAGTTCGAGCCCCGCGTCGGGCTCTGTGCTGACAGCTCAGAGCCTGGAGCCTGCTTCAGATTCTGTGTCTCCCTCTCTCTCTGCCCCTCCCCTGTTCATGCTCTGTCTCTCTCTGTCTCAAAAATAAATAAAAACATTAAAAAATTTTTTTTCAAATGGTTCAGCAAAAAGCAATTTTAAAGACATTAGGCAATATGGCCAAATGTTAAAAACTGATCAATCTAGGTAAAAGATATATGAATTTTTATTATACAATTACTTCAACTCCTCTATGGGTTCTTAATTTTTCAGTATAAAAAGCCAGGAAAGAAGATAGCAGTGAGAGTACACATGTTGATATGTTGATATTGTGACATTATAACTACATGCCTGTGAGTAGAGAAATGGATACATTATGACATGACACTTGAATACTGTACAGCAGTTACAAGAAAAAAATCAGACCATCAACATAAGTGTATCTTGAAAACTCTACTGGGTGAAAACAAATGGCTTGGTTGAAAAGTATAGTGTGAAATCATGTACATTCATTTTTTTAAATGCACAAAAGAAATACTACAGACTGATTATTGATGAAAATACATATAGTAAAGTACTTATTTTTAAAAACTAGTTAGGAACCAACCTGAAAGATGTTGATTTCCACTAGAAAGAGAAGGAAGAAAGAGAAAATGATTGGGAAGAATAGGGGTGCCTGGCTGACTCAGTCGGTAGAGCATTCAACTCTTGATCTCAGGGTTGTGGGTCCAAACCCCACGTTGGGTATACAGATTACTTAAAAAAATAAAATCTTAAAAAAAAAGTCTGGGAAGAATACAAAGGGGAGAATAAAAATAAAATATGAAGTATATATGGTAAAATATTATCACTCACTTAGATTCATGGGTACGCAAGTGTTTTATTACGTTACTGCAAGTATTTCAACATGGTGTTCATGGTAAACAGATCAGTTTTCAACCTCTGCATCAGTCATATTTAATCAAGTATTTAATTAATTATAAATAATACATGTTGAATTGATAAACCTATATAAAGTATAGTTTAAAGCCTTCATATATATATATATATATATATATATATATTAACCAGAACAATACAACTATTAACCTATATAAAGTATAGTTTAAAGCCTTCATATATATATATATATATATATATATATATATATATATATTAACCAGAACAATACAACTATTAATAACAGACAGGATTATGGAGCTACAGGGTCACAGCTGAAGCACGGGACTCCATGTCTCCACAACACAATGGAAGATAAAGACAAAGGCAAGTTGAGAATTCAAAACTACTCTAGTAGTGGTAAAGGAGATGACTTCTAGTATTAGAGCATGGGGGAACTAAAACAGACTGAACTTAGTTCTAAGTGCTACCATCTGATAATGAAAAAGAAACAAGATACGTTAATGTATATGAAGTACATGATACTAGATGGAAAAAGATCCTTATCCAAAGCCCTGGGAAGAGGTAGAATTTAGAGAAGAAGCAGGTAGTGTCCTTTCCATGACCTGCAAAGACATATACAAGCAGAAAGGGAGAGAGAGGGAGCACTTCCGTAATGCAAACACTCAGAAAGTCTGCCTTTTGTGATAATTCTGTAAAAATCCTCAGACCTTATTTATTTCTGCATTTTATTAAATATCTACTGAACAAGTGACATCTAACATCTATTAGCTTTAATAAATGTCTACTGAATAAAGATGTATGATATTCCTGAAAAGTCTCATTTATAAGTCACAGAGGATTCCCAGATTATACCATGCTCTCCCTTTATTTTTTTTCCAAATTTTTATTTAAATTCTAGTTAGTAAACATATCGTGTAATATTGGTTTCAGGAGTAGAATTCAGTGATTCATCACTTACATATAACCCCCAGTGCTCATCACAAGTACCCTCCCTAATGCCCATCACCCATTTAGCCCATCCTCTGCCCACCTTCCCTCCATCAACCCTTGGTTTGTTCTCTACACCATGCCCTCTCTTTAATAAATACAACAAGAGAATACCAATATAACTAAAATAGGAAAATAAAGGGGCACCTGGGTGGCTCAGTCGGTTAAGTGTCCGACTTTGGCTCAGGTCATGATCTCACGGTCTGTGAGTTCGAGCCCCGTGTCGGGCTCTGTGCTGACCGCTCAGAGCCTGGAGCCTATTTCAAATTCTGTGTCTCCCTATCTCTCTGACCCTCCCCCATTCATGCTCTGTCTCTCTCTGTCTCAAAAATAAATAAACGTTAAAAAAAAATTTTTTTTTAAATAAAAAATAAATAAAATAGGAAAATAAAAACAAAATGTTAATGACCAGGCTAATGAGGATTCTTTTCCAAGAACGTCCCTGTGAAGAATGAACCTAATACAAATATCTATAAATGTGACACAGATATCCTGAGCCTGAAAATTCAGATTCTCCTGAATTGGTAAATTTACCAATATAAGCAAAAAACATATTTTCTACTGATAATTTGTCATTACCACAGTCCTACCTTCAGTTTTCTGCTGTAAAACTGTCATCAAATGTTCTATAGCTTCATCCACATGCAGCCCATGGAGGTCTAAAACGTTCTGTGGCAGCAAGGAGGCATTGACTTTCTCAAAGATCTCCACGGCAGCAAGGTGATTGGCTTCTTTCATCTTCTGCTCATGGAGACTACCCTTTAATTATAAAAAGATCACCAGTAAACACTTTTGATATTTGCTACTTAGAAGGCAATGAGGAAACAAAAATTGTCCCAAATAAAATGTAGAACAAAAAAGGGAACAGCAAATCTAAAATTTTAAATAATGCAATGGGCTAATATGCAAGAATGCACCACAGTTTAGGTGAATTTCAGTGAATTAATAACATATTTCATCATCAATTCTAACATATTTCCTGATCCAAAAATCATAGATGAGGAAAACTTAAATAAACCCTTCTCAAGAAGAAATCCATTAGATTATCCTTTGATAATCCTGGCCTCATCCCTTTCAACACCCTGTGGTTACCCCTGAAGCCATCTCTCAAGGTTTGTTATTGGGACTCATGCGGTTATACCAGTTTGATGTCTTTCTTTACACAATCACAAAAAGTAAGCCATATGGAACCACAAAGCTAAAAAGGAAATCAGGTTTCTTGTAATACCATGTCCAATAAGCCTGAGTAGAAATTTTACTTCCCTGAAAGATATTAATGTAACTTTCTTTTTCAGACCATAAAAGTGATACATTACTGGGATGCCTGGATGGCTCAGTCGGTTAAGTGTCCAACTTCAGCTCAGTTCATGAGCTCATGGTCCGCGGGTTCAAGCCCCGCATCAGGCTCTGTGCTGACAGGTCAGAGCCTGGAGCCTGCTTCAGATTCTGTGTCTCCCTCTCTCTGTCCCTCCCCTGCTCGCTTTCTCTCTCTGTCTCTCAAAAATAAATAAAAATTAAAAAAAAATTTTTTTTAAGTGATAACATTACTAAAAATTCAAACATGATAGAAAGCACAAGGTCTCTGTAATTCCACCCTGAGGTGGTCAATATTAACATTCTGCTGTCTTTCCTTCAGAAAACCTGTATCTGTTTAGAAGTAGTACTGAATGACAGAATTTAACCTAAAAGAAAATATGGACTGTCAGAATAAAAAGTAATTCATGTAAGTCATAAATGCAAAAGGAACCACAGAAATTGAGCATTTCAAAGGAGACATAATTCTCAGAACCATACATTTCTTATATATCAGGATACCTTATGTCACCTATATAATCTACAGTCCCCAGAATAACTTGATCTAGTCACAATACGAGTATCACCTGCTTTAAGATTATTCAGACATCGTAAGGGACAAAGAAAGAAACAGTAATCAGTTTTCCTTTTTACCTGCTGGGCATAAAACGTGGCAACGTGTTTTTTCCCCATCCGATAAGCTTCTTTTGCTTTGCTGTAGCATTCCATTCTCTTCTGTTGATGAAGGAAAGCCTCTGCCCTGTAGTCATTATACTCTGGATACTCAAAATCCTGGAAAGATGGTTCACTTGGTATATCTTCAGTCTCTTTCGATTTCTTGGTCTGTAAGATGTTACACAATGAGTAAAATACAAAGAAAGTAGAAAAATACAGGCTTTACCTTCAGAAAATGTATGTGAAAATTGGGCTCTACTATTTTTTTTAAGATTTTAATTTTAAGTAATCTCTATACCCAAAGTGGGGCTCTAACCCACAATTCTGAGATCAAGAGTTGCATGCTCTACTAACTGAGCCAGCCAGGCGCCCCTCTATCATTTGTCTTTCTTCTCAGAAAACAGACTCTCCCCAGAGTCTACCTAGTAAGTCATGAATTTCGTGACTATCATTTTTTCATGCTATAGGGTACCTCTCCTTTAACCACTCTTATCTTAGAAGATGTTGAAAAGTTCTCTAAAATTATCAAAATGTAATTAGGTCACAAAATCAAGCCAAAAGAGAAAACACACACTATTCAAAGAATAACACTCATTTATCAAATGCAAAATTTACCAAATTCTAGTTTGTAAACCCATTCAAAAAGTCTAATCATTGAAGGTAGTAATGGCATATTTCAATTTATGTGTTTTAAAAAACAATCAATAAAATAATTAAATAGTATTCTTTTTAAAACAGAAGGGCATATAGAGTGACCATAGCTAACAGTAAAAATTATAAGTAGGTTTATGGGGCAGGTCACTACCAACTAGCCACTATGGTAGTGTTGACTTCTGAGCCTTTTGAAAAATCATCTATCAAGTAATTGTCATCCAAAATACACCCTTAAATTATACAAGCAAAAGTAACTCTAAAACACAAAGTACTGAAAATAATTATGCCTCAAATACTCCCCACCAAATAGAAAATTGCATGTTTCTGAAGATGTGTCTAAAATATCAAAAGTCAGTGTTTAAAAAACAGCAAAATATAGTGACTTCTATGTCCAGTTTGGTTTTTCATTTATCACATACTTTAAAGTGCTATTTGCAGACAACTGCTCGCAAACAGTGATCTATGTTTCTTAGTGTGTCACTGTGGGGCAGGAGTGGGGATTAATTATTATAGTTTAAATGGATTTTTTTAAAAGCTTAAAAGAATTCCAAGTATCAGGTGCCATACGAAGTAATTTAATGAACATTTTATATAAACTCAATCCCAAAATCCCCCCAAAAAATATAATCTTCAATATCTTAAACAAATCATGCTTTTCTGATATAACTGAAAGTAAATTAAATGGTATACGTTGTTAAATTTCTAAAAACTGAAAATTGTCATTAAATTAGAAATATTATCAAAGATTATAATTATAAGGTACTCTACAATCTTTAAGAAAATGCCACTTTAATTTTTTAAGGTAATATCATTTAATATATATTAAATATTACATTTAAATTATATGTATATATTATATAATACACATATTACCAATTGACCATTTTTTCAAATTTCCTGCCTGTAAGTAGAGTCAGAAGTCACAAAAGGTTGGGGGGGGGAGGGAAACTGGTCTAAAATATAGTAATTGACTATATATTCTTTTTACTCATTACACTTTGCTTATTTAGCCCCTAGAATTCTAGAGGTTTAAAACAAGTTAAAGAATAAAGATATCATCATCCTCCAACTCACTACCAAAGTCAAAAATCTGTAAATACACAGTTGATTTACTTTCACAACAAATACCCAACTTATTTTATGAAAGAACACAAGGTTCTCTCTCACATCAGAATATTCATAGGACCCACACACATCCTTTTGTCACTCTTGCCCGTACTTAATCACAAGCTTGTTTCATATTAATGTTTAAATATTCCATGAGTAGATGGCTTGAATCTCTGGTAAAAATCAAACATTTTAAAGGAGGGGTTAATAAAAATGCTTTCCATGACTTTTGAAAAGCCACAGTGCTTACAGTATGAACATAAATGTTTCATAGCATTAGAGTCTCTGTTGGTGTTCATACTAAAAAATGCAAATCACATTTGGTTCTCTGGGAAGAGACCCTTTATTTCTTATTCTTTTAAAAAGAAAAAAAAACAGTATATAATGAGAGATACTTTCTCAAATAGCTACCCTTTTTCAAAATAAAACTATGATTTTTTTATATCCACTTCATACTGATATGGTTTATTATAACCTCATTAACAAGGGCCAAGTGAAATATATGCTTCCTAAGAATTCACCTCATTAGTGCCACTTATGTACTATAATACCAAAACCATTTCCCATGGTTAACAAACTTATAAGTTTTATTAAAGGGTAAAAGGAAAAATAGTAGTATTAATAAAACACAGTTTTAAATGCTAGTTCCTTGAAAATAGATAAGCCAAAATATTACTGATACCAGGATACTCCCCTTTAGTATCTGTGGTCCCTTCGGGTCCTAGGATATCAAAGACAGAGTATTCTGCTCACAAATGTTAAAATATTTTTATCAGCATTATGATACCTGCCTATATTTTGTGAAAAAAAGCTAAGAATAATCCTCAGAATAACTTAAAGTCTACCTTTTGGCCAATGTCTACATAACTCACAAAATCTACTTTTCTTATTTGAACATCTGCCATTTTGAGCAGGCACACCTTCTTCTCATCACCTCCTCTATCACCATAATGACCCAAAGTCCCTTGCTCTATTATCAGGAGAAAGAAGAAATAATCTTCATTCCCACTTGGCCTTGACAGTCTCATCATCAACTTGTATCCTCTCTGCATCTTATGAAATACTATACCTATCTATCTATGATGAACACAGGCATATTTAGCACTAACAGATCACATGAATACAAAAATTAACTGAATCCTATATATCAATAAAGTGATGGTGATATATTGAACACAAGTTATCCCTGGTGGTCTTAATTAATAAAAATAACAGATGATAAAAAAAAAAAGCCTGAAGCTAACACAAAATTTATATACAAAATCAATTATATTTCTATGCACTTATAATGTTCAATCCAAAAATAAAATTAAGAAAACAACTTAATTAAAACTGCATCAAAAAGAATAAAGTAACTTAGAAATAAATTTAACAAAACACATGCAAAATTTACACTCAAAACTACAATACAATGTTGAAGAAATTAAGACCTAAGTAAATTGAAAGATACTCCATGTTCATGGACCAAACACAATATTGTTAAGCTGGCAATACACCTCAAGTTAATCTACAGACTCAATACATTTCACATAAAAATTCCAGCTGGCTCAGTTGAAAGAGCATGCTCTTGATAAGAGGGTCATAAATTCAAGCCCCATATTGGGTGTAGAGATTACTAAAAATAAATAAATAAATAAACTAAAAAAAAAAACAAAAACAAAAAAACAAAACAAAACAAAACCCTCTTTGCAGAAAATGGCAAGTTGAGAACTACAAAGGGACCAGAAGAGGCAAAACAATCTTGAGAAAAGAACACAGTTGGAAACTCACACTTCCCTATTTAAATCTTAACTACTAACCTACAGTAATCAAGGCAGTGTGAAACTGGTATGATGACAGACATACAGATCAATGGAACAGAAATGACAGTCTAGCAATAAACTTATAGTCAATTCATTTTCAACTAGGGTGCTAAGAAAATTAAATGGGGCAAGAACAATCTTTGCTACAAGCGGTGCTGTGACAACTGGATATCTGCATGCAAAAGAATGAACTTGGATACCTATCTACATACACCATATACAAAATTAACTCAGGGGAGCCTGGGTGGTTCAGTTGGTTAAGTATTCGACTTCGGCTCAGGTCATGATCTCACAGTTCGTGAGTTCAAGCTCCACATCAGGCTCTGTGCTGACAGCTCAGAGCCTGGAGCCTGCTTCAGAATCTGTGTGTGTGTGTGTGTGTGTGTGTGTGTGTGTGTGTGTGTGTGTGTCTCTCTGCCCCTCCCCCGCTCACGCTCAGTCTCTCTCTCTCTTTCTCTCCCTCCCTCCCCTCTCAAAAATAAACATTAAAAGAAATTTTTTTAAAGAATTAACTCAAAATGGATCAAAGATCTAAACATGACAAGCACTAAAACTATAAAACTATATTTTAGAAGAAAATATAAAAACAAACAACAAAAAAATTACTATATAACATGAAAAACAAAAACACTTCACGACCTTGGATTAGGCAATGGTTTCTTAAATATGACACCAAAAGTACAAGCAACAAAAGAAAAAAAGATAAACTGCACATCATCAAAATTAAAACTCTTGTGCTTCAAATAAAAGACACCATCAAGAGCAAAAAGACAACCCTCAACATGAGAGAAATTTTACAAATCACATGTCTGGTAAGGGACTCGTATCTAGAATATATAAAGAACTCATACAACTCAAAAATAAAAAACCTTTTTTTAATGGGCAAGGAATATAAATAGACATTTCTTCAAAGAAGATATACAAATGTCCAATAAGCACATGAAAAAGTGTTCAACATCACTAGTCTTCCCTGAAGACTAGTGCAGATCAAAATGACAAGGAGATTCTTTATTAACCATTTCTTTTATTTCCTGTTTTCTGATGCTTTGACATCCAGGGCCTTGCTAACCCCTAGAGAGGCAGTACCCCCAACCCTGGGGTTAGCCAATTCTGAGAGATAGCAAACAACTCATCTGCTAGCATACCTTACATATGTAAACCCACCAACCTAGAGTTCATACCCTCAACTACTTCCTTTATGGGGTTCTCAACCTCAGGGTCACCATCCACATTGTCTAATCACCCATGCCAGATACCAGAACACCAGGGACAGTTCCTACTCCCCAGAGCCCGCTGAAACTGTTCAAACTAGCCAATCTTAAACCTGTTTACCCTGCCTCACCTATTCCTCCCCACAGAAACCACAAAAAAGGCTCTTGCCCACATTTCCACTCTGCTCCCTGTCTCCTGACTGACCCTGGTTCTTCTCCAGGTGGCCCTGTATGGCAGGCCATACCTCCTGTTTCTAGAGATCTGTGGGTATAATAAATTTCTTCCTTCATAACATTTCCATGTCTAGGTATCTTACCATATCTGATTAAAACAAATCCCATGTACACTTAGGACAACTTCATAGCCACTAAGATGGCTATAATCAAAAAGACAGATATTAACAAGTGCCAGAGATGATGTGGGTAAATTGTAACCCTCATACATTGCTGGTGGGAACATAAAATGGTAGAGCCACTTTGGATAAAAATTTGGCAGATTCTCAAATAGTTAAAATTTTCTGCCTAGATATTTAACATATTTACATCCTAAAACCCACCATAGTACCACCCCACCGTTATTCAACTAAGCCCCATATGCTACTGTGTAGAGTCTATACAGAAAGTTATAGAAATTCAAGTGCTTACCATATACAATGACATTGAATAAAAAATCATAATCGGCTACAAATTCATTATTTTGAACAGATATCCCACCTAAATGAAATATGCTACTGGTGGTTAAATTTCCAATCTAGTTAAAATGTGAGAAATAATCATTAAATTACATCAACAAACCAATTACATTTTCATATGAAATTATTTACTTTATAATAAAAAATAAGTAACTCTATACCTTTTTCTCCTTAGATTTCTGTGTAGCATGAGAAGTGACATTCTCATTTTGATGAGCAAACTCTTGCGCTACAACTGTTTTCACAGGGTCTCCTTCAAGAACGCAGTTTAGAAACTGGACTGTGTGTTCTAATGAATAGCTGTAGAGAGTTATAAATATGATGTCAATAAAAAAAAAGTTATATGAAAACATTAACATAAGCAACACTTCAAACATTTTAAAATATGAAAAATTGGCTCATTTCTAAGTTTTAAACACTAACTTTATGTATCTCAAAGACTCAAGAGTGATAAGAAGGAAACAATAAGCCCCCCAAAACTAATTTCTGTAAATTAATACCAAAAGGTAACATATTGATAATTAATTCACTGTCTGATCTTTTATTACAGATTGATTATCCACAACAAACCTTACTTTCATTTTATCACCTATACTTCTTAGGTCCCTTGCTGGATTCACACATGGTTTCAGCTTCCTTCAAACATCAAACACAGACAAAAGATCTTTAAACTGACATTTTTATTGTGTCAAATTTTACTTTTTACTTAAACCGTAAGGTTCTAGTCAGAGAAACTCTAAGCAGGGACACAGAAAGGAAAAAGTAAAACACTATCCTACCTCTCACCCCTAATTATTCATGCATATTTTCACAGTGATTCTATATTGCAGGCAGTATCAAATTCTACAAATTGACAAAGACTTGAAACACTCATGTTCCAATATCTAAAGAAACTCATTTCAAAGCAAATTATAAATGATTTTATACTGCTCATTATTTCAGGCTATATGCCTCTGATCTCTTCCAATGACCAGGTAATTAAGAGCTGACAAGAAAGGAATATTTGTCAAATGTGATAGTTCCCCTAAGTAGTGTGACATTTTGTTCTTCTTCAATTTAATGAAGACAACTGTTGATGGAGAACCATTTTGAACTACCAATTCCACTTTAGCCCTGATCTTGCTGCCTCAGATATGCTCAACAAAACAAACAGAGGTTCCTAGGGGTAGAAGCTACCAGCAACTATCCACATCCTAAATAGCCCTTAAAATTACGGGCTTCCTTACTCATGGGGCTGGAAGGCAGTATCTTCCATTAGTGATGCTAGAGGATATGGCCCTGGAACATTGTACTGTAGGCATATTCTCAGTAACTGAACCCACTTACCCTTCTTACCAGGATGATGGTGAAGCTACTGCTAACTGAAAAAATTATACAGCTGCTGGAAAACAAATGGAGGCAATTGACCATCTACCCTGATGGGCCAGACTAACCTATCACTGTGGGCATCCCCAGGAAGGACTCACTCCGTCCCCCTTACCTTGTCTGGGGACCCACAACTCTAGGTTTTTTACAACTGGCCTTCTTGCCCCAGGTCCCTATAAAGGAGAGTTGCCATATACCAGTGCCACTCCCCTAATCCCCATGCCCACCCCCCACCCCACCCCCTGGGGAGATTTTAACACATAACTCTAAGAAAACAGCAAGTTAGGTAGCAAAAACAAATAGGGAAATTGTGGATTGGAATAATAACATTAAAAACTTGATTTAAGTGACATGTTTAGAACTCTACATACTCAGCAGAGAATATTCTTTTTCAAAAGCACTTTCATGTAATATTTATAAAAACTGATCATGTATTAAAGCACAAAGAAAATCTTAAATTTCAAAAAGAACTCTTCCAGGCCACATTCTTGTACCTCAAAAAAACAAAACAAAATAAATGCAATAACCCTCACCCCACTCACCACCAAAGCCATTAAACCATTTAGAAAATTAAAAAGCCTTGGGTAAATGAGAAAATCAATCTGAATTAGAGATTATTTTAAAAATAATAAAAACGGGGGCGCCTGGGTGGCGCAGTCGGTTAAGCGTCCGACTTCAGCCAGGTCACGATCTCGCGGTCCGTGAGTTCGAGCCCCGCGTCGGGCTCTGGGCTGATGGCTCAGAGCCTGGAGCCTGTTTCCGATTCTGTGTTTCCCTCTCTCTCTGCCCCTCCCCCGTTTATGCTCTGTCTCTCTCTGTCCCAAAAATAAATAAACGTTGAAAAAAAAAAAATTTAAAAATAATAAAAACGAAAATACTACATATCAAAATCAAAGTATTACATATATATAAAAACATGATAGAAAGAAAAAATTAATGCCCGTAAGTGTATTTGTTATTAAAGACTGAAAGGAAACAAACTAGCCAAAAAGTTGAAAATACATCAACAAATTTTAAGAGAAAGGAATTATCAAAAATAGAAAGGAATTGCCAAAAATTAAAAACAAAAATAAATGATTACAAATATAAAATAGACTTTGATCAATAAAAGAAGAGCTTGTTCTTTAAAAGGATCAATCTGGTGCTCGCTCCAGCAGCACATATACTAACATTGGAAAGATACAGAGAAGATTTGCATGTCGCCTGCACAAGGGTAACATGCAAATTCGTAAAAGGGCCAATCTGATAAAGAGCAAAAACAGAACACAGAAAAATAAAAACATTAGGAAAAGAAAAAGGAATACAATCAAACACACAACAGTGTTTTTAATTATCAAATAATATTACATATAACTTAACAATAATAAGATTGAAAACTAAGGTAAAACTGATTTTCTAACAAACCAGCAGAACAGACTCATGAAAAAAGCAATCTGAATAAAGCAATAACCTTAAGATAGTGAAAGATTCTGAAGACCTTCTCTCTGAAAAGGTACAACTCCAGAACCTTCAAAGTACTAATTTACTTAAACTTTCTAGAGCATACAGAAAAACAGCAGTCTTTCCAGGTTACTTTACTAAGTCTAATACTAAATAAAACTCTGAAACCAAAAATATGCCAAAGAGAACACAAGAACAGAAAATCACAGACCAATCTCATTTAATTGCTGGTGCAAAAATCCTGAAATCAATTCTTAAACTGCATTTAAAGAAAAAAATCAAAAATAAAAATCTGAAGGTAAAATAGGTTTTATTCTAGAAATCTATTGTGATTGAAATACACTAATAAACTAAAGAAAAATCCATATTAGATTCTCAGTTATAAAAAGGCATCTATTCAAAACATCTCTTGCCAAAATACAAATTTAAGAAATATATTAAGATTGAAATATATATTATTCAAACCAGAAGTATTCCTAACATGCCAAACATCAAACATTGTGTGTAACACTACGATAATTAAAACAATATGGTGGAAACCCAGGACCAAACGAAGAGCTCAACGGAACTGAAAAATCTTTAAAGGAAAATGTATATTTTGGAATTTAGCAAATAATAGTGGTTGTATTTTATATCAGTGGGTGAAGATAATCTATTCATCCAGTTGCTTATTTGGAAAAACAATTAAGTTAAATCTCTACCTCATACCATACACAAAATTTAGAGGATTTTGAAAACTTAAAACTCCTGGATAAATGGGAAATACTAGATTATTTAAAACTTTTTAACTATTAAAAACACTGAAGAAAATATTTTTATAATATTGGGGAAGGACAGACTTCCTAAAATGACATTAAACTCGGAAACAATAAAGGAAATGATTTTCTGATAAAACATATGAATTAAAACATGTATATGCCCAAAGTGACTATATGCCAGGTTAAAAGCTAAGTATCAGTGTAAAATAATAATTATAATCTATAGAAACAAAGATAACTACATATAACATATAAAATGAGCTCTCACAAATGAAGAAATACAAAGAACCAAATGGAAAACAGGCAAAGGTAAGCAATAAATAGAAAAATAAATTAATTGAAAAGGTTCAACCTTCCTAGTAATCCACAAAATTAAAATTTAAACAACAATGAAATATTTTAACCATCATGATCCCAAAACTTTTAGAGATTATTAACATCCAGGGTGGATTACACTATCAGTACATATAACACAGAAAGCCTTTATCCAAAAAAAAAAAAAAAAAAAAAAATTTGGCTTACACATACAAAGCACACACACATTAGTATATATATGAGAAAAAAACTGAGGCCTATAAACCAGTTTCCAAAACCTGCTCACTTTCTGCATTATGTACATTGCATTTAATTGTTTATAATATACTGATTACTTTTTATCAGAAAAATTAAAATAATACACTGTCAATGACATCACAATAGAAATTATAGATAATCCTATCACTCACTTGTGGTCCTTGAAAATGTCCACCAGAAAATTTTGGTTAATAGCTGGAAATATCTTAAAAAGCTGCTTCTCCTTTAGTTTAGTGGCACAATCTTTTTCAAACATAAGTGCCTCCCTTTTCTAAAACAAACAAAAAAGACAAAAATCATCCTTCAGATGGAATTTATAACACTAATCATGCTGATCCAAAAGCATGGTTATTTTGTTGCAAAAAGATTAATCATTTAAAAGCAATCACAGACTTTCTTCACTGATTAAAGACTGAAATTAGTAATATAAGTATTCTTGCACTATTTATTTATATCCCATTTTTTGCAAAATATTTGAAGCTGTTCTTTGATATACACACACAATCACACAAGTACATATATGTGTGCAAGTGTATATAAATATACACATACTCTCACATATACATACCCAGCATATTCAGACATATTATATAAAACAGATGAAGATGTATGTACACATATATAAACAGGATATAAATAAATGAAGAAGTCAGAGAGTAAAGTAAGAATATAGGATAAAGCTAGCAAATAAAATTAGTATATAAATGCATGCCATAAAATCCTGTACAATTGCTAAAGATGGGCCACAAATTCAGTTCTGAGCTTCTTAGTGGCCAAAGCAAAGGGGGAAACAAAGATTCTCAGTGTCCATAAAATAAAAACAAACCAGTTGCTCAGGAGAAGTACAGCTTTTTCTGGTACTGAGACCTGAGAGAAATTTCTCCCATGGGTCCTCATAAAAGGGACACTGTGTGATGCTGTGAACAACGTCCTCAAAAACATATTCTCCTCAATGGGCAGAAACTACAATGTACAAATAAGTTGCAAATTCAGGTTGACAGAAAATCTTAAAATTCACAATTTTAAAAATTTTCACAAACATATTTACTCCAAAATAACTGTATGAGACCTGTCACTAATTGTTGTTTTCTCACAAGTTACAATTGGATCCATTTAAATTGCCAAACTAAAGAACTTTCTTAAAAATGTGCTTTTTAAATTCTAACCTAGGAATATGGTAAACATTCTTAAAGTGATTTCTAACTCTGAGACAATTTGTTGACGTTGTGATGTAGGTACAGAATATTTTTGTTTGCTAGCAAGATGCTAATATCTGAAAAATAACTTCCTATAAAATTTCAAAGGTGACTCTGAAAATATAAAAATTGCAATCATCTAGGACAACCTTAACATATTTAGGTCATTTATAACACCAAACAACAATAAAAGAGGATTCACAACAGGTGACAATCTGACCAGTAAAAGGGACTGGTAAAGCTGAACACATCACACATCACAAGAGTAACGGAAACAAGCCACCTCAAGAATTAAAAATATTTCATGTTTTATTTAAGATACACATTATAATCTGAATTTACTAAAAAATTCAGTGATCAGATTTACTAGCACCCTACCAGGTCACAGAGTTTCTAAACTACAAATCCTAAGGTCTCATCAATGAACTGAAAACTCATGACCTTATTCTACTCATATATTATACCTAATGTTTATTTTATATTCTTTGCTTAAAAAAATACAAAGTGTATTTCTGCTTTGGAGATGAAGAGTGAAAAGAAAGCATTAAGTAAGAAATTCTCTTACTGAGGCTCTACCTAAGGAGAAGTATCCTTGGGACCAAATAAGTTCAGCTTCTATTTACCCAACCCATAGAAAGATAAGCAAAATTCACTGATAGAAAAAAGAAAAATGCATTAAGTTGGGAAGTGAAGGTACTCATTTGTTCACTATTACACTGAGAAATTAATTAAAAGACAGATTAGAACCATAGTTTCAGCATTAAAAATGGAGTTCCAGGTAAAGGTGTCACACCATTTGGGCATAAGTTATGAGATTTCCTTATTTTTAAGAAAATACATTTCTCCAATTTATTACATATATAAATGAAGAGGATATTTGAAAGAACACTACATTATAAGACGTTACCAAAGAGGCTGCTCCTTGGACTATGTAAACATGCAACAATGGTAACATATTTCCAATTTAATTCACAAAATAACTGGGAAAAATAAATACGAAGGTAGAAGAATCCCATCATTCTTCCTATGCCCCAATTCTATGTATTTCAGCCAAATATAAAGGTGCTCCTTTTGAAGAGTCAAATGAGTAAGAAAGTAAGTAAAATGTTTTAGATACATCAAAGAATTATTTCTTTTCTTTGAGAACTGGACTAAATAACCTCTAAGTTCTTTTCCTTTTTGATTTTGAAATTTTCTAATACTAATTTTCAGAATTCCAAAAAAGGCTGAGAAGAAATGCAAAAGAAACCAAATTCACTTATGGCCTCATAAAATCTGATATGCTGAATAAGGAACAAAAATAAAATTCAAAATAAAGTTTCTGTTTGAACTTGTTTGACTGAAAGTTACAAAAAGAAGAGTATTCAATTTCTTAATTCAAATTCATAAGTTTCTAAAATGATTCTCTAAAAAATTTTGTTTTGAAGTTGGGATAGTTATTTAATAGCAAGACAAACATTTCTTTTTACTGATTTATGAATAAAATTATCTTTAAATGAAAGATTTCTTTCATGTTTTTCTAAAATTAAAGAATTATAGAAGTAAATACTAAAAGCCAAAAAAATGCAGCTTAATCACCTGCAAAATTAAATCTAAAATAACAGTTTCATACAGACAGGCTTTTTTTTTTTTTTTTTTATAGAATATCAACTAATCTCCCAGAGGCAAAAACCTCCAGCTTCAAACTTCAAAACAATTTTCAATTTTAACATTAACTTCAATCAGGTTAAATACAGATTCCAGACTAGAAAATTCAGAATTAAATGAAAATCACAAAGTAAACATACAATCAACCTAGAGTCAGAGACAAAGGCTTAATGGTTAAGGCTTAATACTAACTCATACCAAATCATGTTTTTCCTGTAAGGCAATTTCTTCTGACATTATTTCTCTGAGTGACACTTTTTTAGTTTGAGTGTTCCAATGATCCAATAAGGGTAGCATTTCAGGTGCTGCTAAAGTCTTCAGTAATTTTTTGCCTGTTCTCTGAGATGACTTTTGTTCAGGATTATCAAGACCAATACTCCCAACCAGGGAAGGATCTACAAAAGCAGTATAAATAGTGTCAGACCCTCAACAATAAATATACAAATTAAGCATTACTCATTCTGTTACAACTACCTCAGAAAGACCAAAGAAACATGATTTTTTATTTCTAGCTTCTATAACGTAACTCTGAGGTTTCAAAATAGATAGTCACATAATTGCAAATGAGACATATGTATAAATGTAGAAACGTTTCAAATGAGCAAGGATGTGGGTATCATTGTAAATCAACTCAATACTTTCCACTTTTTCTAATATTTATTTTGAGAGAGAGAGAGAGAGCGCGCAAGAGCGAGTGTGTGCAGGCTGGAGGAGAGGGGCAGAGAGAGAGGAGAAAGAATCCCAAGCAGGCTCTGTGCTGTCAGCGTGGATTGACAAAGGGCTCAATCCCAAGAACCGGGAGATCATGATCTGAGCTGAAATCAAGATCAAACCAACTGAGCTACCCAAGTGCCCCCCCCAACTCCTTTTTTTTTTTTTAATCACATCAACACAGAAAAAATGACACACACATACATTGGTAAACAAAGGGAGTTGTAGCCCGGTGGTAGTGACCAGCTAGAGTAGCTCTGGTCAGCTCTGCTCAGCCACTCCAAGGACTGAAAGGACCAATATTCTGGTAAACCTGCAACCCACTAGAGGCACACAACAAATAAATACTGAACAAATGATATATTCAACACAAGGAAGAAACTGAACATTCTAAGAAGTTCACAATAACAAGATTTAATGTATAATATTTCAGCATCTCTAAGGGTAGCAGCATATTTTATACTTCTTTGCTTTCCCAGAGAATAAAGAAACAGCAGATACTGCCATCCACATAAACTCTGATACCCTTCCAGTACCTCTAGCTCTCAAATAGCTTTAGCTCTTGAAGCTACCACTAAAGCACACCCAAAGAATCTTCAACCTGGAGTCCTAGTGTGAGGCGTATAAAAGAGGCATCTGAAGGAAACGTGCACAAAAGGAGGCCCATTAACAGGTCCGCCACCCTGCACTAATCACTGACAACACTACCTAAGAAGTTGTCTGGAATCAAATATTGTCAATTTGGCAGATGTTACAAAAGCAGGCTGACTTTTGTGCTCTAATAATATTAACATCAGTAAAAATTTTGAATAACCAAGTAACAACTGAATGATGCTCTCAATCAAACACATGAACATGTTAGTGCTCTCGAACCAGAACAAAATCTTAAATAGGCAATACCCTGACTATACATATTAGAGGACATCGCAGGTGGTCCACTGCACTCATGAAAGTTAATTACAGGTGCTTTTTAGTTCTTCTAGCTTTATTTTATTTCAATATTAAATGTTAAATATTTTGAAAGAACTTTAATTTCAAATCCAAATTCTTGGGTAACACATTTTGTGGCAGTATATTTAATAATGCATTAAAATTCGTACACATACACCAAGTTTCAACATCATGACAAGAACATTAGAAGTAAAAATATGTGTTTTACCTCGCGTAAACTTGCCAGAGGATACTTCTTCTTGTCTTTGTCGCTCCTAAACACAAATGCAGGACAGGGGATTGGCAAAGGAGGGTGCATTAAAAAATAAGATTATATTATTTTTCTCTAGAAATCACTTCTCCTTGTAAAACTATCAATTGTCCTTGCCAAATCTAAGTAAAACAATAAAACTAGATAAGATTATGAAGTAGGACTATCTTAATATATTTTTGCCACTTACAGAGCTCTTAGGCTGGTTTTGTTTTGTTTTGTTTTTAGCAGTTTTTGAAATTTAATCAATCAGTGCTACAAGTCTTTAGAGTAAAAACTATTTATGATTTTTTCTCTTAAAAAAAGTCAATAATCATATTGAGCTCCATCATTAGTTATATAATTTGGCCCATCTGGAAATAATCAAAAATACTAGAAAGAGGAAAAATATCAGTAACCTATTTACTGATAAAAATTCATTCTCTCTCAAAGTCAAAATTCAATAGAAATCTTTCATACAACAGATTCTATTAAGAGCAAAGTGAACACAAAAGGAGCTCTTTATAAAAAGAAGCCTACCAACCATTACAGATTCTTTCCATTTCTCATGAATCACTTTAGCCAGATTCAGATCTATATGAACCACACAATCCTCAACTGTTAGAGACCCTTGTGAGGAGGGAAAAAAGAAAAGAAAATATAATCATTACTCATTATACATTTTGAGAAAACATACTCAACCACCTTATGCATCATAAAACTAATTCATATTATTACTAACCTGTATTTCTAGTTCTAAAGCTCCTAGAATAATTTTTTTATGTGCTATGTCACTGTTTTCACACTTCTTGGTGGGTGCAATTATACAATGCTTCATATATTTAAGTTATTCCTGTCCATCAGTTTACCTGAATATATTTAAGATATTCATTTCCATTAGTCAAGACTTTTCAAGAAGTGTGTTCTAAGAAATTAGTCTTGCCTTAAGTATATCTGGAGTAGCACCACAGATTCAAAAAGGTTCAACTGTGCAAATAAGTGTGAGGTAAATACCCAGAAAACTTGCAACATATGCATGGGATGAACACAAACTCCATATAAATACTCTCTATTTCTTTAAATTACATTTTTTTGAAATACTCTGTAAACAAATGTGTCAAAAATAAGGTATATTTCAGTTAACATAGAACATAATTTCAAAATGGAGATAGAACCCTGAATCTGTTTCTATTCACACAAAGATACATATTTAGGTAATCTTTTTCTTTACCTGAATCAATACCAACAGGGCCAAATAATTCATTGAGCTGAAAAGCCAGCTCAGGAGGTAATGCCAATTCCAAACAGTCTATGGTCAGAGATTTGGCCATCATTGGCATGGGATTCAACATCTCAGTTTTATCTTCTTCACTAACTCCAGCTGACAAAGTACTCTCAGCCATTAGAATTTTTTCCATTTCCTGTTCATCTTCATTCATAAATTCTTCAGTGTTTGGAAATTTCACATAAGTCTTAGGAAGATTTTCATTTTTCTTTATTTCAAAAGAGTCAGTAAAATCAACTTCTTCATTTAACTCCAGATTTGAAGTGCTCGATACAGAGTTTAAAACATCAGACAAATTCAAAGAAGAATGTATACTGTCTCCAATCTCTGTGACTTCTAGGTTCTTCTCCATGTCCCTCACATCTTTAGCAGTAGTAGCTTTTAGAGTCCCTGGAAAAGGCTGCTTAATGTTATATAAACCTGGAAGTTCTGCCTGACTACCAGGAAGTACTTCATTAGTATTCTTCTTTAGATCTGTAGTGGCATTAGGAAATAAATCTGTTATGAATCCTGGTTTTTCAGTAGTGATAGCTCTTATTTCTGCCTGCTCTGAGTGTCCCTTTTCTGAATCACAGGTAGACTGCACATTAGTGTTACTGACAACAGTGCCATGGCCAAATTCTGGCACAGAAGAAATAGAATCCTCCAAGGTTCCTCTTTGGCTAATAATTTCCTTCAAATTTAATCCCAGAGAAAACGGCCCAATTTGCGCTTCGTCGTATGATTTTTGGATATTCTCAAATTCAGTATCCTCACATAATTTAGTTTCAGAGTCCAACAAAAGGCTTGTAGCCCAAATAATATCTTTGTTACACCTCTCATATAAGTCTTTTAGGGCTTCTAATGAAAAGGACCCAAAGAGTTTACAAAGAATGTTAAGATTTTCAGATTCATCAGCACTGGTGAGCTCACTTTCTTCAACATATGTGCTTTTATCATACATTACCCTATATGGAATTGTTTCTTGAATGTCTAATTTTGTGTTAATATTGAAAGCTTTTGGTTTAAATCCATCTAATCGTCCGGTTAATACTCTCACAGAATCTGAAACACTAATTTTATTCTTTTCTATTTTCCATAAGAGAGCAAAATCCTGTGGTTGAGTCTGGGTACACATGCCTTCTTCTATTCCAGGGACTTTCTTAAGTTTTCCGTCTGGAAATTCTGCTAAAGTTTGTGGTCCTACTACTCCAGGAATAGTTGGCCCACTATTGGTAAAAGTAAGAGACAATGTGTTTTGTCTATGAATCTTTTTACTTGGACAAGTTTTATTCTCACAGGCCATTTCACTGGATAGCGATTCAGAACTTCCTAGAGTAGAACTGGAACTACCCAGTGTTTTTAGTTCTTCAGGGCTTGTGCCCCAACAGGCCTCATGTGCTGTGTAGAAGGCTATTTCATTCAAACTGTCATTAGTTCCAAATTCTAGGTTGGGTTCCTTTAAGCTGTCTTTTGGCATTCTTGATCTGTGCTCTCTCTGAGCTAAAGAATCAGATGAAGGCCAGTCACCCACAATGCTGAATGACTGTTTTTCAGTATTTTTATACAGATCAAACTGAGAGTGACTGAAAGATTCTGAAGCATCATCATACTGTGATTTCTTGTCCTCCTCTGTACTTTCATGTGGAGATTCTCGCTGCTGGATGTGATCAATATTCACAGATAGACTATTATCTAATACTTTGCGTGTCTGAAGGCGATTATACTTCTTGTCACTTTGTACAGATGAAGTTTTTTCAGTTTTTCGGTTCCTTTTTGTCCTCTGACCAATAGTCTTATCAACTGGCCAATCACCAACAAAATTTGATAGCTCATGTCTTGGGAACTTTTCCAAAGTTGATTTGCTTTTTGGTTTTCCAAAGGCTTTTTTCTTTACCATGGCTCTTTCTTCCAATATTTCACCAGGTGAAGATTTTTCATTTTGAAATGGTATAGTATTTGAAAGATCATAGTCTTGATTATTTTCACCATAGCAAATACTTGGTGACACTCTCTCTACAAAACTATCAGCATCAGTTTTACTATATTCTTTTTCAGAAGCCATTTCTACTTGCTCTTCTTTCTCACTTTTTTCTGTTGCTTGTCCTTTGCTTTCAGAATCAGAAAAATACATGTCTGAAACTTCCTGAATGAAAGCACTCTGAATGTTAGGATTCATACCACTTATTTCTCTTCTTCCTTTGTTTAAATCTGCATTAGACAGATATGTAACATTCTCAGGTAATATAGTTTCTTTGGTCCCTTCAAGTTTCTTCACTTCAGTTAACTCTAGATGCTTCAAAGATGAGGATAAAACATTTTCTTCTTTTTCAGAGGTAATATCTTCATTGTCTCTTGGGCTGTAAGATTTTTTTTACAGTATTATAAGGAAGTCTCTTAATGTTGCTATTAACATTATGATTTAAATTAAAAAAGCATTTCACTGAAAGACAAGACACTTAACATTTCTTCTAAAACTTCTATAAATAAACTACATTAATTAAAATTATAAAAGCTAATCGTGATCTTTTCCTAGTACACTATGAACACATCCTTTCATTGTAACCCTAACACCTAACACAATGCTTGGCATATAGGAAGCACTCAAACTTTTTTCGAATAAAAAACATGAGATTTTCAGTTAAGGTGTTCATATGCATTAAATATTAAAGGTTCTAAATTTGTTCCCAGAAGAGGACACCTGGCTTCTCTCAGAACCATTTAAGCTTAATATGTGTGAAACTAGGTCTGCCTCTATTAACATCTGTCATTTGCTACAGAGGAAAATACTTAAGCTTCATTTACAAAGTCACGAAGAGTCAACATGATTTGCACAACTAAGAGAAATGAGAGAAAGGGAGGAGAGCTGTCATTTGAAATGTCACCTGCTAAATTTTTAAAACCATCCTCAATGTTAATTTCAGACTCAACAGCACTTTTGCCTAATCGTTACACTTTCAACTTCAATACTTTTTCCTTAGTCAATTTATCAACTCATCTTCCTTTCTTTCTTTATTCCAGGAGCTCTCAAAGTCCCACCTCTCTCATGAAGCTTCCTAAGTGAAATCACATCTAACACTGAGTTTTCTACATGCCAGATGCTATTCTAAGTCCCTTTTAAGTATTAATTCATAATCCTTATGAAATTCTTATGAACAAAGTGTTATGATTGCCATTTTAGAAATGAAGAGCTGAAGTATAGAGAGATTCTATAATTTGTCAAAGATTACAAAGCCTTGGAATTTGAAGCCAGGAAACAGATCAGGAGCCATGCTCTAAACCACTTTGCAACACTGCTCCTCAATAAAAGAGCATTTATGAATTTTCTATTCCCATCTCCTTTTTTAATAGAGATTCACCAGCCCTTATCATTAAAAAGTATGGGCGATTTAGACTTCTATCTATATTTAAGGTTATTCTTTAACTCACCTACTTATTCAATTGTTTATATGTCCTAAATGTTTAACAGAATCAGTACCATGCTGGATTGCAAACTTTCAAAAGGCTATGACTTGTATTACTTATTCAAAGCATTTCATTAGTAATCAATTTTTATAATACTAACTTGAAAGAGTATTTTCACTAATACCTAAAGAAACACAAAATAATGACAGGCGATAACCAATAAATATTGGAATAGTGGGAAGTTACACAAAGAAAGCAGGAGTATTCACAGTATAAACATGGACCCACAAAACCCTGATGACCCACAAAATCCCATGTCATTGCTTACATAAATTTACTTCTCTTGCTAACCATATACATCTTGTTTCAGGTAAGACAATGATCTAAACTCAACAAATAACAAACATCTATTTTTATTTTTAAAGTTATTTGGCAGTGATTTCACAAGCTACAAAATTATTTTTTAAATTATATTTCAAATTGAATTTTTGTACACAGGGACTTTAACCTACCTAGTACTTCTGTCCTCACAAGAATATGCACACAACTCAATACGTTCAATTTTCTCTGGAACTGAAGAACTCATGATTATTGGCACTGAAACAAAACGCTGATAGTGTTCCAACATTCTTGTTATTTTTTCTTTGCTTACCCCATGAATATTACGCCTAAAAATTCCAGGGCAGAAAAAGGTAGAAGAAATATTGGTAATTAAAGTTTTAAAAAAATGGAACACATAACACCAAGAAAAACAATGATATATTTTTCATTTTTTTTAACGTATACAAAATAATGCTCTATTTCTAATATGTAAAAATATCTAAGCTGGTTTGTCATGACACAATATATACAGACTCTAATTTTCATCTTATTCAAGATGTCTTAAATAACCATTTTTTAAATCATTCCATATAATCTTTTCCAAACATCTTTTGTCAACTTGGAAAAAAACAACAGATCCTAATAACTTTAAAAGAAGCTATTCTCAAGCTCTGCAAAAAAAACTTCATAAGAGTATGACCATTACTTCAAGACTTTAATCATTAACTAGTAAGTAAAAAAAATTCTACTAGTCTTCCACTTAGGCCACTATGGCAGACTAGATGTCCAAAGGGCCCTCCTGTTACAATAAAACTGAATCCCAAGTCAATTTAAGCAAATGTATATTTGAATACATTTTAAGTTCAAGCAAAGAAAAAAAATTCCTTGTATCTGAAGTCTCTGGATATCCAAATATGAAATTTGTTGTATTTGTGCTTTCACTCATGGTAGCTTATTTCTTTATTTTTATGAACTCATATTCCGTTGAACCTAATATTAAAGGATCCTTAGGCCTTAAACTGGGAGTGCTTTCCTTCATACAACGTCTGGATTTGCATCTGCCAGGAGGCCAGATGGTATGCTTTAGTCTCTCAAGGATCTTAATCTTCATGAAAACATCTCAGTTGCAACACTCCTATCTTGGGTTGGATCCAAGGCTCAGTGTCTGGATCCCAGGGCTAAAATTAGTATTTGCCATGCTGGCAAATCTGGCTTTCATATTTACCTACCTCAATCTTGTCTGGTTTCAGATCACAGAGAAGCAGAGATAGAAAATATGAAAGAGAAGTTAAGAGACATAGACATAGAGAACAGAACAAAAAGGCAGTATACATCTAATCCAAGTCCCAGAAAGAGAGTACATGGGACAGAAGCAATTTAAAGAAAAATGGCTGAGAATTTTCCAGAACTGATCAAAGACACAAATCCCCTGATCTCTGAAGCCCAACAAATCCCAAACAAGATAAATAAGGAATCCACTAGAAACACGGTGCTGAAGCTGTCATTCACCAAAGGTAAAGAGATGATGTTGAAAGTAACCAGAAAAGAAAGAAAGAAAGAAAGAAAGAAAGAAAGAAAGAAAGAAAGAAAGAAAGAAAAAACCTAGTTACTGACAAAGAAACCAAGTATTAGAATCACAGCTGACTTAACAGTAATGGAAGGCAAAAGAGAATTAAACGTTATCTTCAATAACAGAAACTGTCAATCTAGAATCTATACACCCAGTGAAAGTATCTTACAAGAATGAAGGCAATAAAAGAATTTTCAGATTAAAAAAAAAAAATGAGTTTGACATGAAACAGAACTATACTGTAAAGAAATTCCTAAAAGATGAATGTCAGACAGAAGGGAATTCCCAGGTGAAAGATCTATGATGCAAGAAAAATTAAGGACAAAGCAATAACCGTATGAGTGAAAACACACATTGTCTGTACACTGTACAATCATAGCACGTAAGTTGGAAGGCAGGTAAGTATCAGAGTTAAAATGTTTGAAAATATTTTTATTTTTGAGAAGGCTAAGAAAATGGTTTAACCTTAAATTTAAAGTTTGCATGATAAAAGTTTTAATGTAACCATTAAAAGGATAAAAATAGTGTATATAATTTCCAAATTAATAGAGAAAGAAAAAATAAATAAGAAATTTGCATTCAGTGAAAAAAAATCCAAAATAAGGCATAATAGGAGGGAAAGAAGTCAAATATATAATTTTCTGCGATAGGAGAAAAACAATCACAGGAAAGGTGAGATAAAGAGAAAGTGCAGAGTGAGACAGTAAGAAGCAAGACCAATTATATGAATAACCAAAATAACTATAAAAGAACTAAGGTTAGCAACAAAAAGCCAAAGATGGACAGAGGTTTTCTGAAAACCTAATCATACTAGTTATAAGAGATATGCCTAAATGTAAAGACACTGAAAAGTTCAAAAGTAAAAGTATGGAAAAAGAAATAACACTCAAATCCTAAAAGGAAGCTGGTGTAGTTCTATTAATATTAGACAAATTAAACTTTATAACTAAAATTAACATGAAGGATAAAAGAAAATCACTTGACAAGGATAAATGGTTCAATTAGACAGATATAAAAATTTTAAGCTTCTAAGCACTTTAAAAAATATCCTCAGAATAAAGTGAAAATAGGCAGAATTATATAAGAAGAAATGAACATACTCAACATAACAGAGAGAGAGTTCAGCACACCCTCTCATGCAGATTTCCTTATTCCTCCCTTAAACATTAATCCATCAAGCAAATTTTTTTAAAAAGATGTGAGCAACAGAATAGGCATGATTTAATAATATATTAACATACTATAACATACTATATATAACAAAGCATATATTTTTATCAAGCAAACAGGAAACATTTATAAAACACTGACAATATACTAGGTCACAAAATGTATCTTTTATACTATCAGAGAATTAGTAATCACACAAATCGTACAATCTTACCTACTACAGTTAAACTGAAAATGAATTTTTTAAAAAACATGAATTTAAAAATAACCTTTTCAGAAATTTTAAAACATAGTTCTAAATAACCCAAGGGTTAAAAAGTAAAATTAATCAAAATGCAAATAAGGGAGTAAATGATAAAAAGAAAGTATTCTATATTAAAATTCTAGGAGCATTAAACATAGTACCTAGGGAAATTCATAGCATCAAATGCTCATATAAAATAACCTAAACTTTCAAATGAAATCTTATAAAAATAACAGAATAAACAAAATAGATTTTTTTAAAAAGCAAACGAAGTAGAATAAAAGAGAAGCAGAAGTGAATTGAACATAAAACAAACTTATAATAGAAAGATTAAGCAAGCAAAGTGATGTTTATTTGAAAAGGCTAATAAAAAATCTGATCTCTGGTGAGAATAATCAAGAAAAAAAGAAGACACACATAAATGCATTCAGATTAAAAAGAGGAACGTAAGTATGGATGCAGCAGAAATGTAAAGGTAAGAGAATACTATAATTATTTTAATAAAGTCTAAATAAATTTGAAAACTTTGGTGTAATGACAAATTCGAACTGAACCTTCTTACAAAGAAATCACCAGATCCAGACAGTTTCATAAGTAAATTCTATCAAACTTTCAAACTCACATAAACTCAGAAAAGAGAAACAGAAGAAACACCTTCTAATTAATTTTATCAACCCAAAACCATGATATCAAAACCAGGCAAAGAAAGGGGCAAGGAAGAAAAAATTACTGGTCACTCATTTATACAGATGCAAAAATCCTTAACAAAATATTAAAAAAACAAATCTAGTAATGTATCAAAAGCATATAAAAAGGAATGGAAGTACTGATACATGTTACAATAGGGATAAAACCTTGAAACATTATGCTAAGTGAAAGATGTCAGACACAAAAGGCCACATATTGTATGATTCCATTTCTGGGCAATGTCCAGAACAGGCAAATCCACAGAGACAGAAAAGCAAATTAACATTTGCCAAAGGAAAGGGAGAATTGGGAGTGACTAATAGCAGGTACAGGGTTTCTTTGTGAGGTGATGGAAATGTTCACTAATCACAGAGTGGTGATGGTTGCACAACATTATGAATACAGTAAAATTAGGTTACCCTTTAGTTAGCATTAAAATTAGTTAAAATTACCAAGAAGAAAATACCCTGACCAAATTCCAGTTATGCCTATCTCTAAGGGAATACAGAGCACAAAGCAAAACACATGATGTGTCCATGTCGTAGGGTAACATTTTTATTCAAGTCAAACAATCACATAAAAAAGCATAAGTTTTGGGAGACAGGCAAGGAGAGGGGAGGGTAGTGCAATACTTGGATAGTTGGACATCTGCTACCTTTTCCACCTATACCTCCCTCACTTCCTTTCAGTATTCTAAGTCACCAGGCAGCTACAATGATTTACTCCTCCCATAGCACAAGGTTCAGATATGCCAATCCCCAGGGTCTATTCTAATTTCAAATATTGACATTATATTATTAATAAGCAATAAAGTACTGACTATATAAGACAATTGTAATTCTTCTATTAACTCAGTATTAGGAATAAGATACAAACTCTTCAAAAACTGAAAAAGAAAGTCTATAGGAAATACAAAATTTGTTACAAAAGCTGCAATCCAATCTATTTTGTTTCATTGATTATTTATAGAGAGAAAAAATCTAGATGGACTTTCTATCACTGCCATAAAATTAAAAATGTGTTAGATGGTCTCTACATTTTACCTTGCAAGTTCCTTTGGTTTGAACTTCCACCATGTGTCCGGTTCCCGGAAAAGAACTTTATATTTATGTTTTTGAGACTATGTACAAAAAAGACAAATGTATTTAAAAATAATTACTTCCATGAAATTAAAGGAATTGTTTCCAAATTCATAGCATGTTAACTGAAAGAACCTAAAGATTATCTAATTGTGATGGGTTTGTTAAATCGGCAAAATGCACAATCTCATTGACCCGGCAATTAACTTCCAGAAATTTATGCTACTAATAAATTATTATATGACTGCAAATACACACACACACACACACACACACACACACACCCCTAAGATATCCAGTTCATTATTATTTGTAATAGCAAAAGGAGACAACACAGTGACTAATATGCAACTGGCTAAATAAATGAGGGTACAACCAAACAATGAAAATACATACAGAAATTTTGAAAGTTCTATATGTGTTAAAAAGAAAAGGCCCCAATATAAACTGTTAAGAAAGATACATAATTTTCACTTGGGTAAAAAAGAATTAATCACACATTTTTACACAATATAGAAAACTTCTGGAAAGATTCTAAAAAATACTATTAAAAGCATCTACCTCAAAGGAGTAGGACTTTTTGGCACTCTTTTTTATAATTTGAATATTTATCATACATGCATTACTTTTATAATTTTGAAGCTATTTCAAATAATAGCTCATTCAATTTTTCAAAACTCTAATAGGACCATTATCTAAAAGCTATGCCCTACACTTCTGCACTAGATCCAATCTCCTCTCTCCACCTCAAGAATAACCAAGTTCAGCAATTCTCCCCTCTGAGTTATCATCAATTTTTCCCTCCATCTTGAATCAATCTTATCACATTCAATTATTTCTCCCATCTTACTCTTAATCCCCTTTCCTCTGCCAGCTCCCCATTTTCCTGCTTCCCTTTGCAGGAAAATGCCTTCAAAAGAATTACTACACTATATCTCCAATTCCTCTCATCACTTCTCTTAAACCCACTCCAATTGGCTACTCCACTGAAACTGCCCATCAAGACCACAAATTACCTCCACATTGAAAAATGCTACAGTTAATTCTCAGTCCTCTCCTACTTGACTCTCAGCAGCATTTATCACAGCTCACCACTTCCTTCTCCCGACACTTTGTTCCTGCATACTTGCTTTTCCTCCAGCTCCACTAAAATGTGTCCTCAGTCTTTTTTGCTAGTCCTTCTTTTCCACCCACAACTCTTCCCACAGTGGAATGCTTAGTCCTTGACTTAGTCCTTGGTCCTCTATTCTTAATCTATACTCACTTCTTTAGTAATATCATCCCATTCCTTGGCTTTGAATATCACCCATATGTTAATGACTCTAATACCTATTTTTAGCTCAGAATTCACTCCTGACCTCTGGACTCGTAGATCCAACTACCTATTCACCAAACTTAACATATTCAAACCTAAACTTTTGAAATCCATTACTCCAAAACTATTCTATCTAAACCCTTCGCCATCATTCTCGGCTCATGGCAACCTCCGACTACACAGGCCAAAAACCAACCCTAATGTCACACTGAACTCCTCTCTTTCACATCCATATCAATCCAACAAGAAATTCAGTTGGTTTTACTTTCAAAAATATATCCAGAATCTAATCACTACTCATCATCACTTTCACTGCCACCATGTTGGTCTAAGCTATATGATCTCTCACATTAATTACAACTACAGCCCTCTAACTAGTCTCTCTGCTTCCATGCTTGCCACTCCAGCCCCAACCCCAAGTCTATTCTCAGCACTAGGCTACAGCAATCCTGTTAAGTGTCATGGATCACGTCACTACTCTGCTTAAAACCTGGTTATGGACTGAATGTTTGTGTCCCTACAAACCTCACTCACCCCATGTGACTCTATTTGGAGATAGGGCCTTTATGGAAGTAATCAAGATTAAATGAGGATATCAGGGTAAGGCTCTGATCTGATAGGATTAGTATGCATACAAGAAGATACACCAAAGAACTCACTATATACAATAAGAGAACATGCAAGAAGGCAGCCATGTGCAAGCCCAGAAAACAACTCTCACCCAGAGAACTATGCCATATCTTGATCTGGGATTTCTAGCCTCCAGAACTGTGAAAAAAAACAAACTACTTTTGTTGTTTCAGACACCCAATCGTGGTATCTTACTATGACAGCCTGAGCAGATTAATACATCTTCCATGTCACTCACGGTAAAATCTAAAATTCTTACAGTGATCTATGAGCCCTTATATAATCTGCCCTACCATCTCCACAACCACCATTACATCTCTGACCTCATCTCCCACTACTGATCCCCTCCCCCTCAGTTTTATGACAAGATGCCAAAAGTACTCACTGCTATTTTCTGCCATTCTGACAGAAAAGTCCCAAAATCAACCAAGACACCACAGTAGGAAGTGACATAATACCCTGTAATGACTCTATTCACTTCTATCTCCTCACCTCAATACCAAATTTCATACACTTTATTCAGGGCCTGGCAACAGCCCTGGTCTCTAATGACCTAAAGGAGTGTCATATAGCTCTCAGGATCAAATTAATTTTATTTTATTTTATTTTATTTTATTTTATTTATTTTTTTTTTTTAACGTTTATTTATTTTTGGGACAGAGAGAGACAGAGCATGAACAGGGGAGGGGCAGAGAGAGAGGGAGACACAGAATCGGAAACAGGCTCCAGGCTCTGAGCCATCAGCCCAGAGCCTGACGCGGGGCTCGAACTCACGGACCGCGAGATCGTGACCTGGCTGAAGTCGGACGCTTAACCGACTGCGCCACCCAGGCGCCCCTCAAATTAATTTTAAATGCATACACAGAGAGAGAAAAAAAGAGACTGAATTTAAAGACTTCTCCAACTCCCATATCAATAGGTAAATCTTAATAATGTTACATTAATTGGGATGATTCTGATTTACCTTAAGCTATATGATAACTCACAAGGGAAACTACATATGTATATGTATATACATATATACACATAACTACATATATACGTGTATATATACGTTATATATATATATTTAACTACACATATGTACATATAACCACATATATATATATATATATATATATACACACATATATACGTAGAACAAAGTAATCAGTTTTGCCAGATGCCACTAAGCATACCTGAATGCTCGCTACTTACTCAACTCACTACTTAACTACTTTTGTAAATGACAGTCAAGATAGTATTAGACTGTTATCTCCAATCTACTCCACTCCCCCACAGCTCTCATTATCTTGTTACCAAAAGAAGCAAAAAGGGATCCTCCTTCTCTACAGTAATTCCTATAACTACTTCTTTTTGAAGAAAAAATGAATTTGGCATTCTATGATAAGCAGCAGTCATTTATACTTTTTAAAATTTTTTTTAATGTTTATTTGTTTTTGAGAGAGAGAAAGAATGCAAGCAGGGGAACGGCAGAGAGAGAAGGAGACACAGAATCCAAAGCAGGCTCCAAGCTCTGAGCTGTCAGCACAGAGCCTGACTCAGGGCTCAAACTGACAAACTGCAAGATCATGACCTGAGCAGAAGTTGGAAGTTAAACCAACTGAGCTACCCCAGCGCCCCTTGTCATTCATACTTCTAAGTAGAGTTGGGAATAGCCAAGGAATCAATAATGGAAAAATAGCTTTATAGTTTCAATTATTATATAAGAAAAAAGAGAAAGAAAAATATTATGGAAGTCTGAAGGCTAAATGAAAACCAGTAACTCAGTAATGCAGGGCCTTCTTTATTTTCTACATAGGAAAATGAAGTGTTAAAGAACTTTCTAAGATGATAGCAGGAAGCTAAGGAAAACATAGAGAAGTAAGGGTAAGGGGGAAAGCATTTCCCATGATAAATACGTTAGACTAGAAATTAGGAATTCCTGAGGCCAGAAAGCAAACTGAATTTCAACTTCCAATGGACTAAAATTGAGTCTTTGTTCCCTCTACTGCCCCTGCACAGAAGTAAAATCTCATTTGCTCTCAAATGACATTAATTTTCTTCAGAAAATGAAGAGTCACACCTTCAAAATAGTACAAGTGCACTAAACACAGCAAAGGAGGCAGAGGCTGGACGTGCTGAGAACACAAAAGAAGCAGCACAACATTCATTAACTGAAGAAACATAAGTGAGCTTTAAAGTGCCAGACATGTGCTAATATTGAGGGAGTAAAATAAAGAATACCCCATAATCACAAAAGCTTCATTCATTCATCATTTTAAGCCAACAAATACATATTTACTATATGCCAAACCCAGTGCTATATCCTAGAGAGTCAACGATGAATAAAACAGACCTACCTGCAAGAATATATAGATGGCTTAGAGCCAAATTTGGCCCATTAGCCAGTATTTGTACAGCCTAGGAGCTAAGGATAGTTTTGTTTTGTTTTTTTTACATTTATTTATTTTTGAGAGACAGAGTGTGAGCAGGGGAGGGGCAGAGAGAGAGAGGGAGACACAGAATCAGAAGCAGGCTCCAGGTTCCAAGCTGTCAGCACAGAGCCCGACGCGGGGCTCAAACCCATGAACCGTGAGATCATGACTGAGCCGAAGTCGGATGCTTAACCGACTGAGCCACCCAGGTGCCCCAATTTTTATATCTTTAAAGGATCATTTGAAAAGAAAAGAAAAAAAAAAAAGAATATACGACAGAGACTGTATGTGGCTCACAAAACCTGAAATATTTACCATCTGGCGCTTCATAGAAAAAAGTTAGCCAACCCAATGACCTACTGATAAAAGCAGTGTGCTTAAGGCTATCACAAAACTAAGCCAGGATGCCAGGAAAGCAGAAAGAGTACTCTATTCAGCTTTTTAGTAAGTTAATGAATGCTAACTTCCTGAAAAAGGTGACATCAAAGCTTGGAAAAAAAAAGAATATGGCAAATTTGGAGAACTGAAAATAGTTGAATTTATAAAATTCTGAATTTATCTGAAGAGCAAACTTTCAAAAGAAATTAAGGACTAACAAAGGACCACCAACTTTGATTCTGCCAAGTAATAGCAATAAGGAAAAAAGATTTCGTGTGTATACACACGTGCGCACGCGCACACACACACACACACACACACACACCTAAATTATAATTATGCATATGCACACAAACATAAAATTATAATTTAATACCACTACCTTTTCATAAAAGATATCAAAAACAAAAACTATCTCAGAGTTTAAAAACTGAATCTCAGAATTTGAAAACTGAATAAATTCAGTTTTACGCAAAAATGATTCCTATTTTTCTCATTTTGCTTAAGTACACAGAAAGCTCAGTTATAGACAGTCCAAGGGCTGTTTGCTTGAGATTCACTTGTGTAATTAACATCCCCCAATAATTGCAAACTTACTACTACTGACTTATGATAATTTATGATACAAACCAAAGAAACATATGGCTTCATTTCCCATGCCTGTAGGTTTGTATTGTCTATTATTATAGGAGACACCTTCTTCTCAAATGCTTCTTTTGCTGAAAAACACAAACAGAAAATGAAAAATCACTTTTTATAACAGTGTTAAGTATTCTCTTGAAATTCTGAAATCTGACCTTGTTTTCATAATTTGAAAATCATGGATATGTGCTAATTTTACTCACAACTCAACTTCTAAATATCACTTTTGAGTATATAAAAATTAAAGTACAGATAAGTGTTGGATAATAAACAATAAATACTAAAGTTATAATCAGAATATTTTTAAAAAAACTGATCTAAGTTTTATGTGTGTTACATGTATAAACAGCATATATGGGGAAAAAGCTATCCTTAATATCATCCTAAAAGCAACATTGTATCTTGGATAAGATTCTAGAAGGGATAAGAACTTTAGTAGAAAAACTAGTATCAAAATAAAGCCTAGAGTTTAGTTAACGATAATGTACCACTGTTGGGGCACCTGGGTGGCTCAGTTGGGTAAACAACGGACTCTTGATATCAGCTCAGGTTGATCTCAAGGTTTATGAGATCGAGCCCCATGTCAGGCTCTGCACTGCACTGATAGTGCAGAGCCTGCTTGGCATTCTCTCTCTCCCTCTCTCTCTGTCCCTCCCCTGTTTGTGTGCTTTCTCTCTCTCTCAAAATAAAGACATAAACATTTAAAAATAATAACAATAATAATAATAATGTACCATTGTTAATCTCTTAGTCTTGACAAAGGTACCATGGTTATATAAAATGTTAACAGAAGAGGGAAATGGGGGGAGGAGTATACAGAAACTCTATACTGCCTTTGCAACCTTTCCATAAATCAAAAATTATTCCAAACATGAGTTTTAAAACAAACAAGCATAATATATAAACAAAAAAACACACACAAAGATGTAATGATTTGAAATAAAGAAAACATTATTAAACACTGTATAAGAGATTTTCTTATAAAACTACCTTTTTCCCCCAGGAATTAGACCTATTCAGGAAATTAATGATGAAGCACAATAAGTACGCCTTACAAGGAAATTAGCTGAAAGTTTTTTTTTTTTTAATGTTTATTTATTTTTGAGAGAGAGAGAGCGTGCACACGTGCGTGCGTGCGTGCAAGCATGAGCAGGGGAGGGGCAGTGAGAAAGGGAGACACAGAATCTGAAGCAGGCTCCAGGTCCGGAGGGCTTGTCAGCGCACAGCCCAATACAGGCTGAATGCAGGGTTCAAACTCAAAAACCAGGAGAGCATGACCTGAGCTGAAGTCAGAAGCTTAACTGACTGAACCACCCAGGTGCCCCTATTTGGAAGTTTTAAGTTTCATGTACTCTCTTACAACTCAGTAATAAAAAGGCAAATAATCCAATTTAAAAATAACAAAAGACTAAGGAGCTAGAAAAAGAAGACAAACAAAACCTAAACCCAGCAAAAGGAAAGAAATAATAAAGATTAGAACAGAAATAAATGATATAGAAACTAAAAAGACAATGGAAGAAATCAATGAAACCAGAAGCTGATTCTTAGAAAAGATCAACAGAACTGACAAACCTCTAGCCAGACTTATTAAAAAAAAGAGGACCCAAATAAACAAAATCACTAATGAAAGAGGAGATAAAACAACCAACACCACAGAAATACAAATAATGGTAACAGAATATTATGAAAACCTATATGCCAACAAACTGCACAACTTAGAGAAAATGAATAAATTCCTAGAAACGTATAACTACCAAAACTAAAGCAGGAAGAAATAGAAATTTTGAACACACCAACTACCACGAATGAAATTGAATCACTAATCAAAAAACTCCCAAAAAACAAAAGTCCAGGACCAGATGGCTTCACAAGCAAATTCTACCAAACGTTAAAGAAGAGTTAATACCTCTTCTTCTCAAACTATTCCAAAAAAATAGCTGAAGGAAAACTTCCAAATTCATTCTATGAGGCCAGCATTACCCTGATATAAAAAAAGATAAACAGCACAAAAAGACAGAGAGAGACAGAGAGAGAACACTACAGGCCATGAATATAAACGTAAAAATACAGATGTAAGAATCCTCAACAAAATATTAGCAAGCCAAATCCAACAATACATTTAAAAAATCATGCACCACGATCAAACAGAATCTATTCCTGGGTTGCCAGGGTGGTTCAATATTTGCAAAACAATCATGACATATCACATCAATAAGAGAAAGGATAAAAATCATAGGATCATTTCAACAGATGCAGAAAAAGCATTTGACAAAGTATGACATCCATTCCTGATAAAAATTCTCTACAAAGTAGGTCTAGAGGGAACATACCTCATCATAATAAAGGCCGTATTTGAAAAACCCACAGCCAATATCATACTCAATGCTAAAAAATTGAGAGCTTTTGCCCTAAGATCAGTAACAAGACAAGGAGGTCAACTCTCATGACTTTTATTCAACATAGTGCTGGAAGTCCTAGACACAGTAATTAGTCAACATAAAGAAATAAAAGGCATCCACATTGATAAGGAAGAAGTAAAACTCTCACTATCTGCAGATGACATGAGATACTATATGTAGAAAATCCTGAAGACTTCACCAAAAAACTACTAGAACTGATCAATTAATTCAGTAAAATTGTAAGAAACAAAATCAGTGTACAGAAAGCGGATGCATTCCTATACACTGATAATGAAGCAGCAGAAAGTAAAATTAAGAAAACAGTCCTATTTACAATTGCACCAAAAACAATAAAATATCTAGGAATAAACTTAACCAAAGAGTTGTGAAAGACCTGTACTTTGAAAACTATAAAACTGATGAAAGAATTGAAGACAACACAAACAAATGGGAAGATATTCCATGCTCGTGGGTTGGAAGGAAAACATTGTTAAAATGTCCATACTACCCAAAGCAATCTACACATTTAATGCAATCCCTACCAAAATACTAACAGTATTTTTCACAGAACTAGAACAAAAAAGAAAAAAAATACTAAAATTTGTATGGAACCACAAAAGACCTCGAACAGCCAAAGCAATCTTGAAAAATAAAACCGGAGGTATCACAATTCTAGATTTTAAGTTCTTTTACAAAGCAGTAGTAATTAAAATCACATGGTTCTAGCATAAAAAGAAACACATAGATCAAATGAACAGAATAGAAAACCCAGAAATAAACCTATAATTATATGGTCAATTAATATTCAACAAAGGAGGAATGAATATGTCATGGGAAAAAAACAGTCTCTTCAACAAATGGTGTTGGAAAAACTGGACAGCTTCATGCAAAAGAATGAAACTGGGCCACTTTCTTTCACCATCCCCAAAAACAAACTCAAAATGGATTAAAGACCTAATTGTGAGACCTGAAACCATAAAAATCCTGAAGCAGAACATAGGCAATAATTTCTCTTTCATCCACTATGGCAACATTTTTCTAGTTATGTCTCCTGAAGCAAAATAAAAGCAAAAATAAACTACTGGGATTGCATCAAAATAAAAGGTGTCTGAACAGCAAAGGAAACAATCAACAAAACTAAAAGGCAACCTATTGAATGGGAAAAGATATTTGCAAATGATTTATCTGATAAAGGGCTAGTATCCAAAATATATAAAGAATTTATACAATTCAACACCCAAAACACAAATAATACAATTAAAAAATGGGCAAGAGATATGAATAGACATTTCTCCAAAAAAAGACATACAGATGGGCAATGGACACATGAAATGATGTTCAACATCACTCATCATCAGGGAAATGCAAATCAAAACTACAATGAGGTATCACCTCACACCTGTCAGAATGACTAAAATCAAAAACACAAGAAACAACAAGTGTTGGCAAGGATGTGGAGAAAAAGGAACCCTCCTGCGTGGTTGGTGGGAATGCAAACTAGTACAGCCACTATGGAAAACAGTATGGAGGTTACTCAAAAAAACTAAAAACATAACTACCTTACAATCTGGTAATCACACTACTTACCCAAAAAATACAAAAACATTAATTCAAAGGGATACATGCACTCCTATGTTTACTGCAGCATTATTTATGATAGCCAAACTATGGAATATGGAAGCAGCCCAAGGGTCCATTGATAGATGAATGGATAAAGGTGACACACATACACATACATACACACACGCACGCACGCACACACATATGAAAAATGTTATATATTATATATACATATATCATATACACACACACATAGCAGAATATTATTCAGCCATAAAAAATAATGAAATCTTGCCATTTTGCAACAACATGGATAGAGCTAGGGAGTATAATGCTAAGTGAAATAATTCAGAGAAAGATAAACACCATGTGATCTCACTTATATATGGAATTTATAAAACAAAACAAACAAGGGAAAAAAATAAAAGGGAGAGAGATAAACCAAGGAACAGACTCTTCACTATACAGAACAAAGTTACCAGAGGGGAGGTGGGTGGGAAGATGGGTGAAATAGATGATGGGGATTAAAGAGTACACTTATGATGAAAAAAATAATTTTTTTTAATTTTTTTAATGTTTATTTATTTTTGAGAGAGACAGAGTGCAAGTTGGGGAGGGGCAGAGAGAGACACACACAGAATCAGAAGCAGGCTCCAGGCTCTGAACTGTCAGCACAGAGCCTGACAGGGGACTTGAACTCCTAAACCACAAGATCATGACCTGAGCCCAAGTCAGACACTTAACCGACTGAGCCACCCAGGTGCGCCAATAAGAAAATAATTTTTTAAAAAAGAACACAAGATACTTAGGAAAAAATGCATTTTTTTCAAGGAAATTTTTTCCCATTTAATTTTTAAGGGAAAAATTGTACCTGAATATAATTAATGTATTGAAAATCTTTTAATTACACCTTCAGGGGAAAAAAAAATTAAACAGACAACTTTCCAAAGAAGATAAACTAATGGGCAAAAGGACACACCGAAGAATGCTCAACAGCCTCAACCACCAGGAAAATGCAATCAAAACCACAATGAGCTGGGGCGCCTGGGTGGCTTAGTCGGTTGGGTGTCCGACTTTGGCTCAGGTCATGATCTCGCAGTCCGTGAGTTCGAGCCCTGCGTCAGGCTCTGTGCTGACAACTCAGATTCTGGAGCCTGTTTCAGATTCTGCGTCTCCCTCTCTCTGATCCTCCCCCATTCATGCTCTGTCTCTCTCTGTCTCAAAAATAAATAAATGTAAAAAAAATAAAAAATAAATAAATAAAAAACCACAATGAGCTACCACTTCACATCCACCAGGATAGTTATAATCAAAAAGACAGACAATAACAACTATTGGTGGCACTATGGAGAAGTTGGGACCCTCATAAACTCCTAGCAGGATTGTAAAATGGTGCAGTTGCCTTGGAAAACCAGTTGGCAATTCCTAAATAGGTTAGACATAGACATACATGTTCATAGCAATATTATGCATAATAGGCAAAAGTGGAAACAATTCACTTATGAATAAATAAATAAATGAATGAATAAATAAAATGAATAAATAAAATGTGGCATATCAATAAACTGGAGTATTATTCAGCCATATAAAGGAATGAATTACTGACGCATGCTACAACATGAACCTTGAAAATGTTATGCTGAGTGAAAAGAAGGCTTTCTTTCACAAAAGACCACATATTATAGGATTCTGTTTATTTATTTATTAGAATTTGATATCTTTAATCTCTTATTTTTTTGTATTTTTTTAATATAATTTATTGTCAAATTGGCTTATATGATTCCATTAAATGAAATGCCCAGAATAGGCAAACCTAGAGACAGAAAGTAAATTAGTGGTTGCCTAGGGCTGGGAGAGACTGGGGAGAAATGAGGAGTGACTATTAATGGGTGTAGGATATTTTGGGGGTGATAAAAATGTTCTAAAAGTGTAGTGATGGTTGTAGAACTCTGAATATGCTTAAAACCATGTGATTACTATCCCAATAAAGCTGTTTAACATAGAGTTCTGCCTACTGAGGCTCGGTGGGTCAGTCAGTCAAGCGTCCGACTTCAACTCAGATCATGATCTCGCAGTTCATGACTTCTGTGCTGACAGCTCAGAGCTGGGAGACTGCTTCAGATTCTGTGTCTCCCTCTCTCTGCCCCTTGCCTGCTCTCTCTCTCAAAAGTAAATAAACATTAAGAAAATTTTTTAATAAATAAGAGAGTTCTGCCTATTAATTTAATATTATTTTTGCTAGGACTATTACAGTAGTAAGGGCATGTTCAACTGCTGCTCAGCCCTTCTTTCTCATTTAACCTTAACAACAATCATGAAGGTTAAGTATTATTAAGCCCTTTTACAGCTGAGGACAATAGGCCTTGGAGAGTGTAGATAACTTGTAAAACATCACATAGCTAGCAACTGCCATATCCAAGACTATTCACCACATCATATTGTTTTCTTTATTTTTTGTTGTGTTAGTATTTTCACATTCCTGAGTTCTCACTTTAATATTCAGTTCAAGAAAAAAACACAGAAAAATTTAATGTCTTCAGATGGCAAATTCAAGAATCACTTATACAGTGCATTTATCATAAAATAAAGGTGAAAATATTGTCGATGTGTATTACAAATTCTTCATATGAAATTCAAACTGTTCATAACATAAAATATAACATTTCATGATAAAACTGTCTTCAGTGAACAGACAGTTGCACTAATAAAAATAGTAAGGTTTTATCTCTGACCTCTCTACAAATTCAGTTTGAGGAGAGCCACTTTTACTCTCACACTGCCTCCCTTAACAAGTAAATCAATCTAGGAAAAAGTAGCAGTTAACAACACCAATCCCATTTCAGGAAACAGGAACCAGAGCATAGGAGACAACTGGAACCATCTTGAGCTCTTCTGAGACCCATATAGAAAATCTGGAACACTTGTGACAAGATTCCCATTCATTAAATAAAACTTAAACATGTCATGCAACGTTCTAAGCATTTTACAAAAATTAACTCCTTTAATCCTCATAACAACTCTGTGAGATACAATGACCTCCTTCACTTCTTACTATGTAACATAACAATTATTATAATTTTACATATTATATATAGTTGAATAATTCACTTTATTTTTTAAGTTTAATTAAAAACTTTAATTAAAGGGAATCATAACTTCCTAAAAATTATATATCTGTCAAAATACAAATACTTTATATTGCTCTTAATATTACCCAGAATCTAAAATTTTTTTTTTTTTTCCAACGTTTATTTATTTTTGGGACAGAGAGAGACAGAGCATGAACGGGGGAGGGGCAGAGAGAGAGGGAGACACAGAATCGGAAACAGGCTCCAGGCTCTGAGCCATCAGCCCAGAGCCCGACGCGGGGCTCGAACTCACGGACCGCGAGATCGTGACCTGGCTGAAGTCGGACGCTTAACCGACTGCGCCACCCAGGCGCCCCAATATTACCCAGAATCTAATGTCTATTCTTACCACGATTCTGGTTCCATTCATGTGCTTCTCCTAAGTACTTTACATCAAACTGGTACTGTCCATTTATGTAAAAATAATCATCAGTACTAAGAATGATTCCACTAGGATTATCCTCTTGCAAAGTCCTGTGAATGATAAATGGAATTGTTTTCATTAATTTTTCTTCTAAATTCTCTCTCCTAGTTTTCACAAGGTCATAATCCAAATAAAGAACTCAAGTATGGTTATTTAAAAGTGAGAATATAATAATATTCAAACAAATCACATTGGAAATGCTCTAAGCAGAAGATTGACTCCCAAGAAAACTGACCTAAAACAAACCTATTTTGTTCCTTGAATTCAAAACCAATTATGGCTTTTTAACTCTATAATCAAAGTTGAACTTATTTTTCTCCTACTCAAATTAGTTCTCTTCCACATAAAGCTATTTCTACTGATTTCAAAAGCTCACAATCTTGAAATCATCTTTAAATTTTTCTTCTATTCTGTCTCCCAAAATGACATGCTAAAATAAAATAAAAAACTCCTGGAGAAAAGAGTGCTGCTATCAGCCACAAAGTAAGAAAAAATTAGTGAAAAGAAAAGATTTCAGTGGTTACTAAACATATCTATTAAGCAAAAGCATTTCACATATTCATATTCTCTATCTGTTATAAATGCTCAGGTTCATGCATCATACTTTTTTAAAAACTCAATTAAACCTCATACCTTGCCAAAAAAGATTTTCCTGATCCTGGAAGCCCTCTGAGAAGAACAAGAACTAGTCCAACATAAGATGATGTCTTCTTTCTTACAACCTGAGAAACTGGGGTTTCTTGTACTTGATAAGCACTTGCTCCCTCTTTATTTCTCCATACCTTTGTCGGGGAAGTGTGAGAAATAACCGGAGGGGGAAAAGTGTAGTTGACAGGTCTCCAGTGTGTAGCGGTGGTTACGACAGGAGCTACAAAGCCATGATTTCCTTGAAAGAGGTCAAAAGCAGGAATCATTGGATTCCACATTGGTGGAGGTGGAGGAGGAGGCAGCAGTAGGGGGAGAGGGGTAAGTACTGGGCAGTAATTCACATCTTTCCCCTTTGACGGCAGTTCAGTATGTTTGTGCGGTTTGAAATTGAACTCTTCGGAAGGTACGAACATATCAGGGACAGAAGCAGATTTCTGATCCCCACCTGTACCTAGTAAATCAAGCCCCAGATTTTGCACAGTAAGGCTTAAAGCCTGAGGTTCACTGTCATCCAAATCTACAGGGGCTTGAGAGAACGGAGTCTCAACATACTCAGTTTCTAAAAGCTCTTTAGGTCTTTGACCACGATTGCTACCACCCACCATACTGTCACTTGCTACATTTAAAGAACCACTGAGAAGAGAATCTTCCAATGCCAATGTGTCATCCTTTATACAACTTTTGGACTCATCTGAAACAGAATGTGAAGTTACGGTGTTTGAATTTAATGCAGAGGCAGAATTCTCTACATTTTCACTGTTCAAATCCACATTTTCTGTAGAAAGAATGGGAGTCATGCTACTTGCATCTGAATTTACAAATGCACTCGGGTCACTAAAACTGTTAACATTTTGCAAAGGCAAAAATGAGTATACTTGGTCATCAGAAGAGTTCAATTTCTCAAAAGCATTCTGTATTAAGGAATCCAAGTCTTCGGTTAGCTGCATGTCCAAAAATGAATCCATTTTTGAATCTTCAGTCTCTTCTTCAGGAGGATACTTTTCCATTATTTCACGTCCCACAGCACTTACTTGGCTCTCAGAAGCAATGAAGCTTTTTGAAGATGATTCTTCTACCTTGGCATCAGAGGCAGATAATTCTAATAGACAATCCATTGCATTTTCAACTGTACAACAAGGACAACAATATAAATGTGTATTGAAAATAGTAAAATACAATTTGATTAAAATCCATGTAAAATTATACTTTTTGCACTGAATGGAATATAGAAATTTATAAATATTCAAGTAATTTTTTATTTAATATTTTACTAGTATACCAGTCTGTATTAGTGAAAAGTTTGAATGATGGAGTCATACAATGTTGTTACTTTCAGACAAGCTGTAATAAACTAGGCTAATAAATTACCATCAAGTAGAAGGTCTCTGATAAATGTGAATTAACAAAATATTTATAAACTGTATCTAAAGATATCTATAATCATATACATTACAGTTATTTATAAAGACCCTAAAACCAGTTAATTTATTCAATACTGAGCAACTGCATGTCCTTTTAGGTACAAAGTATTTTCAGTACTCTCCTGTAAATCTAATTTGTTTATATGGTTAATGCTATAAATTTCACTTAATACAAAAAATAAGTATCAGCATATACTATATATCGGATATACATTGTACAAAGATAAATAAGACATAGTTTTTACTACACTTAAGAGATTTTTGCAATCTAATGGAGGCAATTAAAGATAATCAAATTAGAAGACAATTATATTATAATATAGATTAAATAATGCACATTTTTAGTAATACACAAATGCCATAACAGCCTTTTAAGAGCGTAAGGAAAGATTTCACGTAGGTAATATGTGAAGTGGGACTTGAAGATTAAAAAGAAACTTGTCAGACACAGGAAGGAAAGGCAAAGCTGGTCTTGAAAACACAAAGTATGTTTAAGGTATTAAGAGAAGTTAGTTGGAGTATGGGTACACAGTACTATGGTGGATAAAAGGAGACAAAACTGGAAAAGATCAAGTGAAATTGGGAAGAGTCTTGTATGTCAAGGTAAGAAATATCAATTTTATTTTCTAAAGAAACTATGTCACCACATTTGAACTAGGAGCTTTATATATATCACCGATATGAACCCTCAAATAATACTATGAAGGTTAGTATATCTAGCAAATAGACGAAGAAAATAAAGTTCAAAAAGTATATTAACTTGGCCCAAATCACACAGATACTAAGTGACAGAGCCAGGCCTGGTATGTCTGACTCCAATGCTGAGCTCTTTCCCTTATAACACAAATACAGAGCCATTAGAATTGTTAAGCATTTGAAATTTGTGGAGTTTTGCTTATTTTTGTGCTTTGTCTTAAGGAAATATGAAAATGAAGCACAGCACAGTAGGTAACAGCTCCGGTCTGGAGTCAGAAAACCAACATTTAAATTCCTACTTGTTAGCTATGACCCTCGAACAAGTTACTTAACTTGCGTAAGCCTTGATTTTCTCATTTGCAATATGGGGATAATAAAAGTACCTACCTCATAGGGTTGTTGTGAGGATTAAATGAGATAATCCGTGAAAAAGTGCTGTGCATAAGGACTGGCACCTAGTAAGCACCCAATTAATGTTCCCTTAAGAAGAAAAACAAAGAGGGATTGGAGGGGCAAGCCCGGCAGAGAGACCAGTTAGGAGATTATAGCAATAGTACAAAGGTTAGAAGCCCTAAACATGAAAAAAAAAAAAAAAAAAAAGAAAAGGAAAAAAAAAGGAAAAGGAAGAAAGCAAACACAAAAGGTATTTCTATGAAGAAAATGTACATGATAGAAAACCACAAGATCAACCCAAAAAATTAATGTGTATATAATAAAAACACAGTATTATGTAAAAGTAAGTAAAAGATCAGGATATTTATATCACGCAAGAGATACACAGGGTGTTGGAAAAATTAAAACAATGGTATAAAATAATAAAAACACATAAAAATTCACACAAGAATATAATAATAAGCCATATGCAAAAATGTTCAATAATCCTGTTTATTTAAAGAAAAAACAAATTAAGACAAAGCAAAATTTTATTCCTATTAAAATCGTGAAGTCATACTACACAGTGCTGAAACAGCTGTGGTGAAACCACGGTACTTATACAGTCCTGGAGGGATGGCAACTGGGCACACCTCTTGTAGGCAAATTCAGCAGCACGTTTCCAAGAGCTGAAAACTGTTCTTACCTTGTGACATGAGGAAATAAAACGTTGGGACTAAGAAAAAAAGCCAAAAGAAGGGAAAGGCGATTTGTACCAAGATGTCCTGTGCTGTATTAATTATTCATGAAAAACTTAGTTACAATTAAATAAACTAGAGCACAACATTTCAGTGGAATATTTGAAGCTATTAAAAATAAGTATAAAGATCATAGCAACACTGAAAAAATGCTTGTTACGCTTAAAAAGCAAAATACACAATTTCATCAATGTTATCATTTCAAAATGCTCAAAATATCAATTTTTATGAACAAGATGTAGAGAAGATCCTTGAAAAGAGAAACATTTTTTGTTAGGATGTAAGGGCAATACATTTTTCTTGTAATTCCTCATTGCTTATGTTAGTGTATGTGAAACAAATAAATTTTAAACACATCAACATTAAGAAATAAATGTTGAAGTCACACATAAAACTCTATACACTGTCATTTCTGAGCATTATGCAGACTGCTGAAAACTGTTTTTCTGCATACATAACAGAATACTTAAGCTCACATCACAGACTGCATAAAGAATAAAAGTGAAGTTTATCATGCATTACCAAAACTTCCCCAATCCAGAATAATTTTATCTTATACTAATCATAGCCAATAGCAATACTGAGCATCAACATTTGAAGTACTAAAGTATTAAAGCAATATTTAATTTACTCATTCAGTCAACTTTGATAGTTTCTTGTCTGTCAACATACTTCTAAACAATTTATTACAAGTTATTAATAATACTATACTGAAGACTTGACCAAACAAACAAACAAACCTCGGTTCTCACCGGAAGTCCTATGAGGTACATACTTTTATTTTTCTCATTAACAAATAAGAAAACAGAGCCAGAGAGGTAGTGGCAGAGCTGGAAACCTAACCCAGATTTCCTGATTCCAAAGCCAATATTGTGAAGTACTACTCTATTAGCATCAACTCTTAATAAGCTCTCATTCCCACAATTACAATCTTTTCCCTCAGAACACCTGGATGGCTCAGTTGGTTGTGTCTGACTCTTGATTTCAGCTCAGGTGATGATCCCAGGGTTGTGGGATCGAGCCCCACATCGGGCTCCCCTGCTTAAGATTCTCTCTCTCTTTCTCTCCCTCCCTCTCCCCCTCATCTCCTCCCTCCTCTCCCTAAAAAAATAAAAATATCTTTTCACTCAATAAATATTTACTGAGGTCCTAATATGAGTCATTAGCTATTTTAGGGGCTGGGGATACAGCAATAAAAATATTTTATGAGATCTGTCTTTATGGAGCTTACATCCTAAGACAGTGGTTGTCAGCTGGGGATGATTCTGCTCCCCAAGGGAAATATGACAATAGGTGGAGCCATTTTTAATTTGTCAAAAGGGCTGCTGAAGGTTGCTACTGGCATCTACAAAGTACAGGCCAGGGATGCTGCTAAACATCTTACTATGCACAGGAAAGCCACTCACAACAAAGAATTATCCAGTCCAAAATGTTGGTAGTTCCAACCTGTTCTAGAGGGAAGATAAAAAGAAATAAAACATAGAATATGGTATCTATACATACATCTTGTATTTAGAACTATACATATCTTGAAAGCAGAAAAAACTATGCTTTCTTCTTCCTCATATCCTTCACAATACCAAACTTAATAACTTGCCCATAGCAGATGCTCAATAAATTAACCAAAGAGAAAGAAGGCAATCATTTTTCTATATTACTGCTGGTCATGGCATAGTACATAAAGTCTTCTTACATGATGCAAAGGATTCAAACTAAACTTTTTCTCACCTTTGAAATCACATTCAGAAAGCATCAAATACACTACATCGGGATCCAGATCAGAAAACATCTCTGAGATACTGGTGAAGAGTTCTTCCTGATCAACTTTTGTCTCACACATGGAAGGAAGAGTAGTGGTTGGCTCCTCATGACTAGCAACACTGGATACGACAACTTCCTTAGAGCTTGCGGTCTTCCGAAAAGGATTTCCCCCAAGATTTTTCCTTCTCCTTGGCATTCTGACTTCCAAAACTAAAATGTTTCCCTTTTCTTATTTAAGATGTTTGATATTTAAGTCATACCTCAAAGAAAACACGGTTAAATATCTTGCACAATCCAGCAGTAATAGGACCTAAAATAGAAAGTAAGTAAAGACACTCAGACTATACAGTTATATTTCCATTTCTAAAATCGGAATGGTATCTTTATTTGACTCTAAGAAAGTACCATCAACTCTGGCAGCAAAGCCAAAAAGCAGTCAAACAACTTTTCTCTCCAAAATATTCAAGTTTTCCCAGGATTGAACATGTTAAAAATTTAAGATATTAACAAATATAATGTATCTTCACAACAGCGAGTATACTGTTTTAATTAGCATTTCATTTCAAAAAACAAAAAACAATATTCATAATGACAATGTCTACTGAACATCTACATTTGGATGTCTAATAGGCATCATCAACTTAACATGTCCAAAACTGAGCTCCTGATCACCTACTTCACACCTGCTCTTCTCAGTCTTTCCCATCTTAATTAATGCAACTCTATCCTTCCAATTGCTTGGGTCAAAAATCTTGTATTCCTAACTCTTCTCATCCCACATCCAAACTGTAAGCCAATTTTGTCAATACTACCCTCAAAATGCATCCAGAATATGACCTTTCCTCACTATCTCACTACTACCACAGCCTGTTGCCTAGATTACTTACAAAAGTCTCCAAACCAATCTCCTTGCTTCCATCCTTGCCCCTTCACAGTCTATTTATATTTAGCACAGCAATCAGAGTGACTCAGTTAAACCATAAGTCAGATCATACATCTCTTCTGCTTAACTATTTACTGGCTTCCCATCTCATTCAGGGTAAAAGCTAGAACTCTTAAAATAGCCTATAACCCAGACACTGGTTACTTCAGTGCTGTCATCCCTAGACCTTGCTCAGTGCCACTCCAGCCACACTTCACCTCCTTGTTCTTCTTTAACCACACCAGCCATGCTCTTCCCGGGAACCTTTAGATTTGGTTCCCTCTACCTAAACTACTACTCTCTCAAGTATCTATCACATTTATTTCCTCACCAGCTTCCTATCATTACTCAAATGTTACCTACTCAGGAAGTCAGTCCCAACAACACTTATCCTTTCTTAACTTGAATTTCCTCATAAGACTTAATCATCTTCTAACACAATACATATTTCATTTCGGGTTTTTTTGTTTTCTTTTTTTATATTTACTACCCATACTCAAGTAAAGTGTAAGCTCCACAAGGGCAGGGACTCATTGATCTGAAGAACCCCAGACAGTCTACTTGCTCTCTTCACCTGGATGTATCTAATAACCATTTCAAATTTAACATATGCAAAACTAAATGATATTTTCCCCCAAATCTGCTCTAACCATTTGGTCTAGCTACTTTCATCATTTACTCGTATTCTGGTGTCCTAAATGTTCTTTCTGCTTCCAACTCGTGTCTCCTACAGTCTATTTTCAACACACCAGCCAGAATGATGTTCATACAGCAACATAAAACATACATACATACATACATACAACACATAACAAGTCAGAATCAGGGCCTGCTCTAAATCTTCAAGTGGTTCACCATGCCACTCAGTAAAACCTAAGTTCTTACAGTGGCTCACCTCCCTGCTGGCCTTTGATATATTCTTCCCCAAAATATTTGCATTGGTAATCTCACTCCTCCAAACCTTTATTCAAGTGTCAGTTAATGATTTCTTCTTTGATTACCCAATTTAAAATCATCTCCCCCAATCCCTCTGCCCCAATCAATCTCCCTTCCCTGACTTCCCATTGCCCATAATACCCATACTATAAAATTTACCTTTTAATTAAACTTATTGTGTCATAGTTCTCTCCATCTTCCAGAACGGCACTGTCAATATGGCAGCCACCAGCCACATGTGCCTATTTAAATTTAAATTAATTAAAATTAAATAAAATTACACCTTTATATATTAATAGCACATAAAGTAGAATTCAGAGGGGGAAAAATTACCAGGGACAGAGAAGGGCCTTATATAATCATAAAGGATCAGACCACCAAGGCAACCCTAAATGTATATGCACCAAACAACAGAGTCACTAAATAAGTGAAACAGAAACTGACAATTGAAATGAGACATGGACAAATCCACAATTACAGAAACTTCAAAAGCCCTCTCTCAACAATTGGTAGAATAACTAGACAGAAGATCATCTAGGATACAGAACACCAAGGATACAGAACACAATTAACACTATCAATTAAGGATAATCAACATTTATAGAACACTCCATCCAACAGCAGAATACATTATTTTCAAGTGCCGACTGAATATGTACCAAGATAGATCATAGCCTAGATTTTAAAACAAACCCCAACAAATTTAAAAGAATTGAAATCACACAACGGAATCAAGCTAGAAATCAATTAACAGAAAGATAACCAATACATCTCCAAACACTTGGAACCTAAGCAATATACTAAATAATCCATGGGCCACAGAGAAAGTCTCAAGAAAACTTTTTAAATACACTGAAATGAATGAAAATGAAAATATACCACATCAAAATTTGTAGGACACAGCTAAAGCAGCAATGGTGGACATTTATAGCAAATTTACAACCACATGCATACAACATTACAAAAGTGGAAAAGTCTCAAATCGATCAATAACCTAAGCCCCCATCACAATTACCTAGAAAAAGAGCAAAACAAACCCAAACCCAAACCCAGCAGAAGGAAAGGAATAATAAAAATAAGAGCAAAAATTAATGAAACTGAAAACAGAAAAGCAAAAGAGAAAAATAAGTGAAACAAACTGATAGTTTTTTTAAATTTATTTACTTACTTTAAGAGTGCACACACACACACACAGTCACACGGGGGGAGGGGCAGAGAGAGAGAGAGAAAGAGGAAGAGAGAGAGAGAGAGAGAGAGAGAGAGAGAGAGAATCTTAAGCTGGTTCTGCACTGTCAGCGCAGAACCTGAAATGGGGGCTCAAACTCACAAACCATGAGATCATGACCTGAGTCAAAACCAAGAATCAGACATTTAACAACTGAGCCACCCAGGTACCCCACAAATTGATAGTTCTTTAAAAAGATCTTTAAAAAATGACAAATCTCTAGCATGAGTAACAAAGAAGAAAAGAGAGAAGACACAAATTACCAATGTCAGGAATGTAAAAAGGGTATCACTACAGAACCCTGTATGCTGAAAGCTTTATATGAAACTGATGAAAGAAATCAAAGATCTAAATAAATGGAAAGACATAGCATGTTCATGGACTAGAAGACTGAACATAGTAAAGATGTCAATTCTCCCCAAATTGCGATACAGAATTCCTACCAAAACCCCAGCAAGATTTTTTGTGGATAAGGACAAGATTATTCTACAATTAAATGGGAAAGACAAAGGAACTAGAATAGCTAAAACAATTCTGAAAGAGAAGAATCAATCAACTGAACTTCAAGATTTGTTTTATCACTACACTAATCAAGCCTGTATGGTATCAGTGGAGGGACAGACATGTAGATATGAAAACAGAATATAGAGCTGGAAACAGAAGAGAGAACCCAGAAATACACCAACATAAATATGCCCAACTAATTTTTGACGAAAGTACAAATGACAATTTAATGGATAAAAGACAGTCTGTTCCAACAAATGAAACTGCAGCCAGTGGACATCCACAGATTAAAAAAAATAAACTTTGACCTAAGTCTCACACTTCACAGAAAAATTAACTCAAAATGGATCAAGAACTGAAATCCATAAAACTATAAACATTTTAGAAAAAAAACAAAACAAAACAGGAGAAAATCTCCATGACCTAGAGCTAAACAGAAACACCAAAAGCATGACCCATAGGAAAAACTGGTAAACTGTACTTCATCAAAATTAAAAAGTTTTGCTCCATGAAAGACCGTGTTAAGAAGATGAAAAGACAAGCTACAGATTGGAGAAAATATTTGCATACCATGTATCCAACAAAAGATTAACATCTGAAATATATAAAGAACTTATCAAACTCCACAGTAAAAAACAATTCAACTAGAAAATGGGCAAAAAGCGTAACACTAAAAGGATGTACAAATGGCAAATAGGCACATAAAAGATGTTCAACACCTTGAGGCATTAGGTAAATACAAATTAAAACTACATACAATGAGATATTACTTACACATCTATCAAACTGGCTAACATAAAAACTAATGACAACACCACATGCTGGCAAGGATACAGAGAAACTGGATGGCCCATACGCTCTGATGGGAATGTAAAATAGTACAGCCACAGTGGAAAACGGTTTGGTAGTTTCTTTAAAAACTAAACATGTGGGGCACCTGGGTGGCTCAGTTAGTCATGCCACCAACTCTTGATTTCGGTTTAGGTCATGATCTCTCAGTTTGTGAGATGGAGCCCCATGTTGGGCTCCGCACTGACAGCACGGAGCCTGCTTGGGATTCTCTCTCTCCTCCTCCCTGTTCTTCCCCTGCTTGTGCATGTATGTGTGCACAACACCATACAACAATTCAGCAATTGCATTCCTGGGCATTTATCTAAGAGAAATGAAAAATTATGTTCACCCAAAATCCTGTACACAATGTTTATAGCAGCTCTATTCATTAAACCAAAAACTAGAAAACAATTCAGATGTCCTTCATCTGAAGGTACTTCCATTCCATGAAATACTAGTCAGCAATAAAAAGGAACATACTAATGATATACAAAACAACCTAGATGAAATTCCAGACAGTTGTGCTGAGTGGAAAAAAGCCAATCCCCAAAGGCTATATATTGAATAATCTCATTAATGTAACATTTTTGAAATGACAAAATTACAGAAATAGATTAACGATTGCCAAAGGTTAAGGAAGGGATGGGAGGAAGGGGCAAGTGGGTGTGGCTTAAATGGGTAAATTGAGAGATTCTTATAGTGATGGAAATATTCTGTACTAATGACAATATCCCGGTTGTGATACCATAGTAAAGTCGTGCAAAGATGTTCCATTGCGGGAACTGGGTAAAAGCACAGGAGACTTCTCTATATTATTTATTAGAACTTCATGTGAATCTACAATCTCAAAATAAAAAGTTTAATTTTGAAAAAAATCATGTTAAATTAAAAATTAATTTCCTCATATGAGTCACATTTCAAATGTCCAATTACTACATGTGGTTAATGACTATCATACTGGACAGCAGAAATAGTGAACTTTCCTATCAGTGTAGAAAGTTCTATTGGACAACACTGTTCAGGAATATAAGTTCCATGGAGCAAGTGAATATCCCATCTTAGGAAGATAACAAACTTTATAAGCAAAAAAGTACAAAGAGGAAATCTTAAAAGAAAAAAGTACTAACACATCTAGCCACATTAAATGTAAAATACCTATGTATCAAAAACAAAATTAAGGAAAAACATGTATAACATACAGCAATGGTTTCCCATTTCTCTTCTTCCATTCTTTCATAAACAGGGTTTTGCCGCCACCATTTCTACAACTACACTAAAATTGCTCTTACCTACCAACAATGCACAAGGGTTCCTTTTTCTCCACATCCTCGCCAACACTTGTTTCTTCTTGCATTTTTAATTTTAGCCATTCTAACAGGTGTAACGTGATATCTTGGGGCCCCTCGGTGGCTCAGTCAGTTAAGCATCCAACTTCGGCTCAGGTCATGATCTCATTGTTCGTGAGTTCAAGCCCCGCATCAGGCTTTCTGCTGTCAGCCAGAGCCTGCTTCCAATCCTGTCTCCCTTTCTGTCACTCTCCCACTCCCATGTGTACTTTCTCTCTCAAAAATAAACATGTTAAGAAAAAAACATGTGGTATCTCATTATTGTTTTAATTTGCATTTCCCCAATGATTAGTGATGTTGAGCATCTTTTCATTTGTCTGTTGCCCATCTGTATGTCTTCTTTAGGAAAATGTCTATTCAGGTCCTCTGCCCATTTTTTTTTTCAAATGTTTATTTTTGAGAGAAAGAAAGAGACAGAGCACAAGCAGGGAAGGGACAGAGAGAGGGAAACAGAATCCAAAACAGGCTCCAGGCTTTGAGCTTTCAGCACAAAGCCTGACGCAGGGCTTAAACCCACACAACATGAAATCATGACCTGAGCCGAAGTCAACCGCTTAACTGACTGAGCCACCCAGGCAGCCCTCTGCCCATATTTAATCAGATTATTTGGGGTTTTTGGTATTGAGCTGTATGGAAGGTCCTCAAAAAATTAAAGATATAATTTCCATATGATCCAGTAATTCCACTATTGGGTACTATCCCAAAGAAAATGAGAATACTAATTCAAAAAGATTAGCATTATTTTCAACAGCCAAGATATGGAAGCAACTCTAGTGTCCACTGACAGATGATTAGATAAAGAGGATGTGGTATGTGTACATACACATACACAGTGGAATATTATTCAGCCATAAAAATGAATGAAATTTTGCTACTTGCAACAACATGGATGAGCCTAGAAGGTATAATGCTAAGTAAAACAAGCCAATCAGAGAAAGACAAATATCATATTATTTCACACATATGTGGAACAAACAAAACGAATGAAGAAAGAAAAAAAAGACCAAAAAACAGCCAGACTCTTAAATACACAGAACAAACTGGTGGTTGCCAGACGGAAGGTGAGTAGGGAGACGGGTGAAATAAAGAGGATTAAGGGTATACTTATCTTAATGAGCACTGAGAAATACACAGAATTGTTAAATCATTATATTATATACCTGAAACTAATATAACATCACATGTTAATTATACTTGGAAAAAAATACAAAAATTTTAAAAAGGGAAAAAAAGAGTTTTAGAAATCTAAGCAACCAAAAGGTTCTGGTACATTCTCCCATATTCATTTCAACTACAAGCCATTCTAACTTACTAAAGTAAGTGAAAAGGAAGCCCAGTAAGGTTCTGATTTTCCACCTGATTTTGATTTATGTTGTGCTTTTTATGTCAAATATTAACTTGTTTTCCAAAAAAATAAAATAAAATTGCTCTTATCTAAATCACCAATGACATACATGTCAATAATAAAAGTCAATGATAAAAAGTCCAATTCAGCAGGAAGATGTAGTGATTCTAAGTTTGCATTCAGCTTGTAAAACCGCTCCCTCTGTAGCTATTAGAAAAAGGAGCACCCCCAACAAAAAGAAAAAAAAAGGAACAATAAGGACATAGAAGATTTGAGCCATGCACTATATAACTTAACTTAATATCTATACAACAATGGACCCAATAACCACAAAATATACTTTATTTTCAAATACATAAGCAATTATACTAGAAATGAGTAACTAAAATATAACTAGAAAACACAATTGTTTCAAAATTAAGAACTACACTTCTACAGTTGAGTCAAAGAATTTCACTATGCTAATTAGTGAAATGTTAACATTAATTTAAAATAACTAATAACTAAAATTAATATTATTTAGAAAATATTTTAACCAAATAAAAATATATATCCAAGCTTCGTGAGATACAATTAAAATCATGCACAGTAAAAGATGCATATAAGTGTATATGTTAGAAAAAAAAAAAGAAGGGCTGAAAAACCAACCATCTAAGCATTTAATAAGCAGTTGGGGGAAAAAATAGTGAATCAAACCCAAAGAAACTAGAAAGGAAGTAACAAATAGCAAATACAAAATAGAAAACAAATACGCAGTAAAGGGGATCAAAAATGTCAAAAGACGGTTCTTTCAAATTTAAACAATTTTTTTAAAAAAACACTGTTAAGAATGACACATCCCTGGAATGCCTGGGTGGCTCTGTCGGTTAAGCATCTGAGTTCTGCTCAGGTCATGATCTCATGGTTCCTGAGTTTGAGCCCCACGTGGAGCTCTGGACTCTGCGCTGACAGTGCAGAGCCTGCTCGGGATTCTCTCTTTCTTTCTCTCCCCCTCCCCACCTGGAACTCTCTATCTCAAAATAAATTAAAAAAAATAATACATAAATAATGACAAATCCCTGGCATGATCAAAAAAGAGAAGGCACAAATAACCAGTATCAAAAATGAAAAAAGGGACATCATTATCTAGTCCACAGACATATTTTAAAAAGAGAGATAACAAGATACCATAAATAATTTTATGCCAATACATTTTAAACTTCAAGTGAAATGCACATATTTTTTTAAATACACATCATACTATATCTGATATAACAAGATCTGACAGTCCTGTATCTATTAAAGAAATGGAATGACTTAAAACCTTCCCACAAAGAAAACCCTAGGTCTAGGTGGCTTCATAAGTAAATTCCACTAAATCATCTCTAATACCAATCTTAAACTCTTCTAGAGACTAGGAAAAAAACTTCCCAACGCATTTTATGCGGTCAACATAATCCAGATACCAAAACTTTACAAGGATATTACATGAAAAAAATTACAGGCCTATTTCACTCATGCAAATAGATGCAGGGGCACCTGGGTGGCTCAGTCAGTTAAGCGTCTGATTTCAGCTCAGGTCATGATCTCACGGTTCATGAGTTTGAGCCCTATGTCAGTCTGTATGTTCGAGCCCTATCAGCCCTATGACAGCTCAGAGAGCCTGGAGCCTGCTTCAGTCTCCCTCTCTCTCTGCCCCTCCTCTGTTGTGCTCTCTCCCTCTCTCAAAAAATAAAACAAACATTAAAAAAAAAAGTGTTTTTAATAAAGAAAAAGAAATTACATGCAAAATTCCTAAGCAAAGTATTTAAGTAAGTAATACATAAATTATGAGTGATACCATACAAAATATAAAAATTACATTATAAAAGTAATGTATCACAACTAACCTGAATTTATTTTTAGATTACAAAACTTGTTTTAATACTTTAAAATTAATCAATGCAATTCCTGACATTACCAAAATAAAGAAAAGTCATCTAATCAACTCAACGTATGCGGAAAAAATATTTGAAAAAAGTCAACATCCACTCATGATAAAAACTCTACACAAATTAGAAATTGCACGCATTTACAAAAAAAACCCACAACTCATAATTATGAAATGCTGAAAGTTTACCTTCTGCAATCAAAAATAAGACAAGATGGTTGCTATCATCATTTTTACTCTATAGTGCCACACTGTGCCAGAGGTCATAGCCAGTGCATTAAGACTTAAAAAGGAAATAAAAGTTGTAAGGATTAGAAAAAAAAGAAATAGAACTATCATTATTCACAAACAATACAACTGAGTGTACAAACTATCTTTTGGGATACCCAGATAATTTAACAAGATTGCTGGACTGTATTTATCTACACAAGCAATTAGAAAATAAAAATTAAATCTGGGGTGGCTGGGTGGCTCAGATGGTTAAGCCTCTGATTCTTGGTTACGGCTCAGGTCATTATCTCAACAGTTTCTCCAGTTCGAGCCCCATGCTGGGCTCTGCACTGGCAGCATGGAGCCTGCTCAGGATTCTCTCTCTCTGTCTCTGCCCCTCCCCTACTCGTGCTGTCTCTTTCTCAAGTAAATAAATAAACTTTAAAAAAAAATTAAGGGGCGCCTGGGTGGCTCAGTCGGTTGGGCAGCCGACTTCGGCTCAGGTCATGATCTCGCGGTCCGTGAGTTCGAGCCCCGCGTCGGGCTCTGTGCTGACAGCTCAGAGCCTGGAGCCTGTTTCAGATTCTGTGTCTCCCTCTCTCTGACCCTCCCCCGTTCATGCTCTGTCTCTCTCTGTCTCAAAAATAAATAAACGTTAAAAAAAAAATTAAAAAAAAAATTAAAATTAAAAAAAGAAAATAAAAATTAAAGCTAATGGTCTAGACCTATCAGCAGCATTTACAGAGCTGATATATCCCTCCTCCACAGAACACGCTAAGGACATTATCTTCTTTTAAGAACAGGGCCACCATTAGAATTTTCCCACCACTCAACTTGGAAAAAATGAAGTGTTCCAGGACTTACCCCTAGGTTCTCTTCTTTTCTCTTCTTTTCCCTGAATTACCTACTTCTTTGGTGACCTCACCTAGTCTCACCTAGTCTCATGGCTTGGATCTTCCACTGCAGACCTGTCCTAACTACAATCTTCTCAATCTCAGCCAATGGCAATTTCCAGTTGCTGAGGCCAAAAAACTCATTTTTGCCTCCTCTTTCCTTCATACTTCATGTGATCACTCAGCAAATCTTGCCAGTTCTAAATTCAAAATATATTCATGTCATATGACAACTCTTTGTTTAACATTTGAGTAACTGTAAGACTATTATCCAAAGTGACTGCACCATTTTCAATTTCCACCAGCAATGTATAAGGTCCCCATTTCTCTGTATCTTCATCAATACCTATTATTCTCCATCTTTTTGATTATGGCCATCCTAACAGTATCTCATTATAGTTTTGACTGCATTTCCCTAATGACTAATGTTGTTGACCATCATTAGGTGTGGTTTTTTGTCACTTAAACTTTTGGTGTCCTAAGAAACCACTGCTAAAGCCAAGGTCACAAAGATTTATGCCAATGTTTTCCTCAAAAAGATTTACAGTTTTAGCTTTTACATTTAGGTCTTTAATCCATTTTGATTTAATTGTTGTATATGGTGTGAGACAGGGGTCCAAGTTAATTCTTTTCCATGTAGATATCCAATTGTCCCAGTACCATTTGTTGAAAAAGACTGTTCTTTCTAGGGTGCCTGGGTGGCTCAGTCGGTTAAGTATCCAACTTCAGTTCAGGTTTGTGAGTCCAAGCCCCGCATCAGGCTCTGAGCTACCAGCTCAGAGCCTGGAGCCTACTTCAGATTCTGTGTCTTCCTCTCTCCCTCTGCCCCTCCCCTGTTTATCCTCTATCTCTATCTCTCTCTCTCTCTCTCTCTCTCTCTCTCTCTCTCTCAAAAATAAATAAACATTAAAGAAAAATTTTTTTAATTAAAAAAAAAGACTATTCTTTCTCCACTGAATGGTCTTGGCACCCTTGTCAAAAATCAATTGGCTATAAGTGTAAGGGTTTATTGCTGGACTCTCAATTCTATTTCACTGATCTTTATGTCTACTCTTATGCCAGTATCATATCATGTTGATTTGTAGTAAGTTTTAATATCAGGAAAAGTAAGTCTCCAAATTTTGCTCTTCTTTTCCAAGACTTTTGACGATTCTGGGCCCCTTGCCTTTCCATGTGAAATTCAGAATTAGTTTATCAATTTCTGCAAAGAAACCAGATGGTATATTGACAGGGACTATGTTGAATCAGTAGATCCTAAGTCAAAGGTTTACTTTAAAACCTCCAAAATCTCTGCATTTCATATGGAGTAAAAGCTCAAGTTCTTAAAATAGCTTATTTAAGATACTAAACAGTCTGGTTCCCTAATAACTCTTTCCAATCATTTCTTGCTACTCTCCCTCTTGCTCTTTCTTAAATTCACCCAGTATTCTCCTGCTTCACTGCCCTTATACTTAATTTGTAGCCTGAAATGCACTTTCCCTAGCTATGACTCATTTCTTTAAAAATTTTTTTTTGTTAACGTTTATTTATTTTTGAGACAGAGAGAAACAGAGTTTGAGCAGGGAAGGGGCAGAGAGAGAGATGAAGACACAGAATCCAAAGTAGGTCCAGGCCCTGAGCTGTCAGCACAAAGCCCGATGCAGGGCTAGAACCCACGTACAGAGAGATCATGACCTGAGCCAAAGTCGGCAGCTCAACTGACTGAGCCACCCAGGCGCCCCTCCTGACTCATTTCTTACAAGACTTTACTTAAGGCACTTTTGCAGTGACCTAACCACCCTACATAAAACTGTGCACACACACGTTCTCTCCATCTCCCTTTCATTATCACTCTATAATTTAGATGTTCATTTTGTTTAACGTCTGTATACCCTAACACTAGAAAGTGAACTCTTTGAAGGCAAATGTTTTTGCCAATTCTGTTTACTTTTGCATTGCTATCACTAAACTAAATAAGTACCCAAACTACATATCAATACCAAAACAATGTCTAGCACATAGTAAGCACTCAATAAACTTCTGCTAGATAAGTGAAGGATTAAGGTAAGGAAAAAGAAACAAGAAGAACAGAAAAGCAATAAGTACAAGATTCTAAAAAGAAATAGTAATACAATACTCAATAAAATTTATAAGTTTAACTGCACTGAGGCACCTGGGTGGTTCAGTCAGTTAAGCGTCCGACTCTTGATCTCAGCTCAGGTTTTGATCTGAGGGTCATGAGTTCAAGCCCTACATTGGGCTGAGCGTGAAGCCTACTTAAACAACAACAAAAAAAAGTTTAACCCTATTAATAAAATGGAATTAAAAGAGAATATTATTGGGGTGCCTGGTAGTTCAGTCGGTTAAGCGTCCAACTTCAGCTTAGGTCATGATCTCATGGTTTGCGGGTTCAAGTCCCACATCAGGTTCTGCGCAGACAGTTCAGAGCCTGGAGCCTGCTTCAGATTCTATGTCTCCCTCTCTCTCTCTGCCCCTCCCCCACTCATACTCATGCTCTCTCTCTCAAAAATAAATTAATGTTAAAAAAAGAGAGCATTATTATGTTGCCTAATAGATAAAAAATATTTTTTAAATAATAATAGCCATTGTTAGCAAAGTTATAGTGAAATAGGAATTTTCATATATTGTGATAAGAATAAACTAGTATAACCTTTATAGAAAGCAAACTGGCACTATGTGTCAAGAAATCTTAAATTACAGCTGATCCCAACAATGTTGGGAGTGGTTAGGAGTGCCGACCACCCACACAGTCAAAAATCCCCATATAGCTTTTGACTTAACTACTAATAGCCTACTGTTGACTGGAAGCCTTACTGAGAACATATAGTCAATTAACACAAACTTTGTATTATATACTGTTTTGTTACAATAAAGTAAGCTATAGAAAAGAAAATGTTATTAAGAAAAATATAAAGAGGAGAAAATACATTTACAGAACAGTAAAAAATCTGCACATGAATGGATCCAGGCAGTTTAAACCTGTGATGTTCAAGGGTCAACTGTATTTATATTCTTTGATATAGTAATTCCACTTTTAGGAATTCATCATTAAAAAAATCAGATTTACAGAGATATTTATATAGAAATGTTCAAAATACAGTAATTTTTTACAAAGAAAAACTAAAAAACAACTAAATAATGAGAAAAGAAAGATAAAATAATTTCTGGTAATAGTAAGTATAATTTATTAAATAGTTAACACATGCCAGCTAGAATGTTAAATCATGAATTTACTTAACTCTTAAACTAGTAACTATTATTATGCCTATTTTGCAAATAAGAAAACTAAGGACTACAAAAGTATCAAGCACAATATCCCTTTCGATTCCTAAAATGGAATCTATACAGTCATTAAAAACTATATTTTGGATAATATTTCATTGAGAGTTGTTGTTTTTTTTTTAACTTTTATTCATTTCTGAGAGACAGAGACAGAGCGCAAGCAGGGGTGGCGCAGAGAGAGAGGGAGACACAGAATCCGAAGCAGGCTCCAGGCTCTGAGCTGTCAGCACAGAGCCTGACACAGGGCTGGAACCCAGGAACCATGAGATCATGACCTGAGCCAAAATCTGACGCTTAACCCACCAAGCCACTCAGGCACCCGAGGGTTTTTTGTAAGACAATGTTAGAAAAGAAGGCAAGACACAAAACTTAATATAATTTAATGGGACTAGATCAGACTGTAATATTAGACTAGAAATCTCTGGATAATTTGAGATTACAAGTAATTTTATTTTTAACATGTTACTCTTTTTACATACTACATTTGCATTTTCCAAATGATCTGTAATATATACGTATTTTAACAATCAGGGAAAAAACAACAATTACTATTAGCAAAGCTAAATCTTAGACTTCCCTCTATACTTGTTCCTCTACCTATTAAACCATGTATCCCTTCCACCTCTTTTTTCATTGTATCTACTTATATGGAAAAAGATCTAAACATGTAGGCAGTTTAAGTGTCTAACATTTAATACAGTAAAGAACATCGTATACATAAAAACATACACTACCACCCAAATACTAGTTTTACGTTATATATCCATATTATTTCAATCCCATTTATTCACTTGAGTAATGTTCAACATTTTTATCAACTGATCTTATGCATCTTCCTTTTTCCATAAAGAGAGACTTATTAATAAACTAGTTTAAACAAGGTTATGTAGCTTCTTCACATACATACCTGACCTAAACAGAGAGTGTATTCTAAAAGGATATGCTATATAAGAATGGGTAACATTTGATATATAATGGAGAAATGTGAAAGAAGTGGCTCAAATGAAGAACATAAAAACAAATAATATAATAAGCCATACAGAGAAAGACAGATACCATATGGTTTCACTCTTATGTGGATCCTGAGAAACTTAACAGAAACCCATGGGGGAGGGGAAGGAAAAAAAAAAAAAAGAGGTTAGAGTGGGAGAGAGCCAAAGCATAAGAGACTGTTAAAAACTGAGAACAAACTGAGGGTTGATGGGGGGGGGGGGGGGGGAGGGTGGGTGATGGGTATTGAGGAGGGCACCTTTTGGGATGAGCACTGGGTGTTGTATGGAAACCAATTTGACAATAAATTTCATATATAAAAAAAAATAAATAAAATAAAATAAAATAAAATAAAATAAAATAAAAACAAATAATATAAATTTTTGTTAACAATGAGACCATGAATATATAGATTTCATATACACATTTTCCAAGCTCTTCTTCCTCTATTATTTAATTTTAACCTGATAGAGAATCTAACCAACCAATACATACTTGCTCACTGATTATCATCAAAAATATTCCAGCATGGTAAGCAGAAGTCTTATCAACTCGAGTTTGTTGTTTGTTTGTTTTTTTAACAGATAAGGATGTATATGTTCTTTTAAACATTTAAAAAAAAAAATTCTAGGTTAACATTTAGAGTGAACATGAACTTTAACAATGGTATGGCAACGGTCAGTACTGTCATTAAAGTGAATATACCAGTAAATACCACTTCAAAAAAAACCCCCTTCCTATTGAAAACTACATCATCAACACAATACTGACACTAAAAAAACTCCCATGTCATTTTATAAATAAATAATAAATTTATATAAGGACAACTAATTTTAGACAATTTACCTTTACAGAAAAATAAACAGAAAATAGTAAGTTTCTATGACAATCAAGAAACATATTCTATTTAATATGCAATATCATCTACAAAGAACAGGCCTAAGAAAACTGATACTAAGAATCAAATGTATTAATAACACCTTAGCTCCTTAAAACCATCAAAAAAGGAAGAAAAAACAAAAGCATCTCTCTAGGGGTGCCTGGGTGGCTCAGTAGGTTAAGCGTCCTTGGTTCGGGCTCAGGTCATGATCTCAGGGTTCATGAGTTCAGTTTGTGAGTTGGAGCCCCATGTTGAACTCTGCACTATCAGAGCAGAGCCTGCTTGGGATTCTTTCTCTCCCTCTCTCTCTGTCCCTCCCCTGCTTGCGTGCACTCACACGCGCACCTCTCTCTGTATATTTCAAAATAAATAAATAAAATTTTTAAAAAATGGTAATGTTTAAAAAAAAAGCATCTCTCTATAAGGAATATATATGGCAGTCATAGGACTCAAAGCACCTCTCTATAAGGAATATATATGGCAGCATAGCAAAAAAGATCAAGAAACATCTCTCTCAGGGTGCCTGGGTGGCTCAGTGGGTTCAGCATCCAACTCAACTCTTGATTTTGGCCCAGGCCATGATCCCAGGCTTGTCGCATCCAGTCCTGTATCAATCGGGCTTGCACTAGGAGTGGGATCTGCTTAAGACTCTCTCTCTCCCTCTGCCCCTTCTTCCCACCCACCCCCCTCACTCATGCTCTTGCTTTCTCTAAAATGAGAAAATAAAGAAACATCTCTCTCATAAACAAATGCTACCAAAACCAATCAATCCATCTTAACTGGAGATTAAGTTTCCTACAAAATGATTTTAAGTGTGCTACTGCGATAAGGGTAAGATAAGTACTAATCTCATCAAAGTACCAAAGAGTGTATCACTGAAAAAGACAGCATTTACAAAAAACGTAACTAATAATCTTAAAATGTATCCATCTATGCCCTAAGAACTATTATACTTGATCACTGAAGACATTCTAAATATCAATGGATAAGAGTATGGCTAAATAAATTATGATAAAAATCACCTTTTAGAATACTAGGCAATTGTTATAAAATTTAAGGTAGAACGAAGAAACCATATGTGTGCAAAAACCAGAAAGATCTCTTAGACATATTCTTAAAGAAAAAAGCCAGTTGCTGAACAATATACACTTTTAGCTAAAGAATCCAGGAAGGTGTGTTTCTACAGACTTCTTCAATACTTTCTATAATCCTTCATTACATACTGCCAGTCCTAGTCTTGCTTGGTTATTTTAGAGTCTCACATTGTTGGTTTTACCAACATATTTTCATCTGTATGTGTTTGTTTTCCCATCAGCCATGTTCCTTGATTACAGATTATGATATATACTTCAATCTGGCAGTTAGCCATAGTCCCATATAGAAAATGGGTGCACAGATAATATATGCAGATGGCTAACAATATATGAAATATGAAGAAGCAGTTTAGAAGCAGAGAAATGAAAACACACATTAAAGGGGAAAACCAGGACTACAATACAGTTGTTTTATGCAACCACAAACTCTTCGAGAAATTCTAGTAACAAAATTTGTAACTACATTTTCCTTCTGAGAGATTTTTTTTTAATCACGCAAATAAAAAGGCTTGAGAACCTATGTGTAAAATATTCATACTCTATGACTTTGGTTATACTTACCATCTGCCTGGCTTTGATGCTACCAACATGCTTTTTAAGGCCACAGTTGATATCTGCAAACTCTACAGCTCTTCCTGTTACCTAACATGTCTTCTTACTATAAATAAAAAAATAGTAAGTTACATATTTTACATATATAATAAAGACAAATTTATATCAAACTACAATCCTAAATGATATCAAAGTTCAAAACATATATAATATTTATAATACAAATATATGAGATTCCACACAGAAAGCCATAAAAGTAAAAAAAAAAAAAAAAAAAAAAAAAAAAGGAAGAAAAAGAAAAAAGACCAAACTCATTTGCCACCACTGGAGGTAACTACTACACTTGGAAATGGTTATATTAAAGGAACAAACTAAGCACTTATTTTTCAAAAAGAACATTTTTTTCAAGGTAACAAATAGCCCTAACTGATAAGGGAAAAGTCTTCATAAAAGAGGACAATGCAACAGCAATGTACAAGGAACAATATAATTTTAATATTTATAATGAATAACTGAACGGGAATCAATAATCATCAATGAAGGCTAAAATCATTAGGTGAAAGGTTGATAGTGATTTACCTGGTGTCAAAGTAGCAGGTACAGATGATTTACTAGATGCAAAAAAGAAAAGATAACTTTACAATAAAATGATCTGGTTGTCACCACCTTAGCCTGGTGATCAAACACAGAATCAAAATGATAGGACAACTAAATGTTATGTGCCTCTTAATATGAAACAATAGGAGTACAAAGCATTACTAAATATTCTTCCAAAAATCTTTAACCTGAATCTGAAACACGTTTAGATTTAACACCCAGTTTATACAAAATACAGGGTATAAAGAGGTTATACTACACCATGAGTAAATAAATGATCAGCAATACAAAAAACATAGACATTCTCAACAGACCTACCAAGTCTGTATCACGGGGTAAGAGAGGGAGGGTGGTGTAGACAGGTAAGAAAGGCAGTGCTACAATAAAAAAGACTCAAAGAGATAACTAAATGCAATGGGTAGCTCTTAATGTGAATTTGGTATTAAGAAAAAAAAACAAAAAATGTTTGGGGAACTGAAGAAATATATGGTATGAGTATGTTAGGGAATTATTGTTATCTTGCTAGAAATAATGGTTTTATAGTTATAGTGGAGAATATCCTTTTTCTGGAAGATATATGCTAAAGATAATGTCTTCTCATAATTTAAAAGAGCAAATTACAAGCTAAATCCTTAAATGAAATTTAGGAAAGTCCAAAATATACACATATATAACATAAATGTATAATACTCAAAAAATATTATTATATCTGTTTATCTATCCATATGTACTCTGAGAAGAAAAATCCAATCATGCTATAAGGAAAGGAAGAAAATGAAAGAAGAAATTCTAATGGATAAAACTTAAGAAAAGGAGGGGCTCCTGGCTGGCTCAGTCAGTGGATGATGACTCTTGATCTCAGGGTCATCAATTCAAGCCCCGTATTGAGAGTGGAGCCTACTCTAACAAAAAATAATCATCATCATCATATATATAAATGTATGTATATGTATACACACACACATGTATATATACACACACATACATACATATACAGTAAAACCTTGGATTGCAAGTAACTTGCTCTGCAAGTATTCTGCAAGATGAGCAAACACTTCTAACAAATTTTAACTTGATAAACGAGTGATGTCTTGCAATACGATGTCTTGCAGTGCAAGTAACACATGATGCTGATGGTTACTCTTCTCTCTCTTCTTCTCTCTCTTTCTCTCTCTCTCTCTCTCTCTGCAGGATTGTGGGCGAGCCTGAGCTCAGATGCTCGGTCTCAGGCCATGGTGTTTGGCAGAAATCAATGATTTTTCAGAACATTGCAAGGCGCCCACAATAGGCACTAGTGTATCTTTTGTCACTTCAAAGCGCCTATGGACAGTCCTTTGCTTTTCCATGCTGAGAGTAAGCTTAGAAATGCTTTGCTTCATTCTAGGTCAGGGTACCTGCAGATACAGACCCTTTTCTCTGCTGCCTTATTGCCAGTTATATTAAATACAATATATGACAAGAGTTTATTAATACTGTAGTCAACAATTCTGTGAGCATATACAATGGCCCCCATGCAGAAAAAGGTTGAAAAGAAAGGCAGTAAGAAAGAGATGATTATGGTGGAAGCTAAGAAGGAAATCATCAAGAACGAACAAGGTGTCCAAGCAGCCAAAACGGCAAGATTTGTAAGAAGTCTGCATCAGCATCTCATCTATAGAAGAGAAAAAGATGAAATCTCACTTCAAATGAGATTAGGGAGATGAGTAAATGTGAGAAATGGTACAAAATTTTGTAGGAAAGCACCATCAGAAAAGGATGTAGAAGTGCAAGCAACGAATGTGTTTAATGACAATGCAATGTCACATTTCCACAAAATCCTCAAAAGGAGGCAAAAACCAAGTGTCACTGGATAGGTTCCTTGTTAAAGTTGCACAAAAAGAGAAAGATTCCAATGGGCCAATAGATTGCAGTGATTCCATTAGTGATAGTGAAAGTCGTCCTACACAATAACCTTCCTCACTCTTGTCTCCCTCATACCAGCCACAAAGGTTTTTAAAGGTAAGTGCTTTTACCTTAGGTGTTTCTTTTTCTTTATATATTTTCTTTATTATTTTGTACTATGTTACAGTATTGTAATCATTTTTATATGAACATTTGGGGATTGTGGAATGAATTATCTGACTTCTCATTATTTCTTATGGGGAAATCCACTTTGATATACAAGTGCTTTGGATTACAAGCATGTTTCTGGAACGAATTATGCTCATGAACCAAAGTTTTACTGTATATATGTATTTTTTTCAGTGAAGAAAAGGACTCTGAATAGCCAAACAACCCTGAGAAATTAAAACAAATCTAGAGGCTTCACACTTCCTGATTTCAAAACATATTAACAAAGCTACAGTAATCAAAACAGTATGGTACCAGCATAAAAAGACCTAAGAACAGGGGCACCTGGGTGGCTCAGTAGGTTGAGCATTGGACTTCAGCTCAAGTCATGATCTCATGGCTTGTGGGTTCGAGCCCTGTGTCGGGCTCTGTGCTGACAGCTCAGAGCCTGAAGCCTGTTTCAGATTCTGTGTGTCCCTCTACTGCTCGCACTCTCTCTCTACATAAATAAATATTTTAAAAAAGAGAGAGAGAGAGAGAGAAACCTAAGAACAGTTGCAACAGAATATAGAGCCCAGAAATAAATCCTCACATATATGGTCAAGTTATCTTTGACAAGGATGCCAAGGCTACACAATGGAGAGGGGATAGTCTTTTCAACAAATGGTACTTGGAAAACTGGATATCCACAAGCAAAAGAATGAACTTGGACCCTTACCTGACACCATATACAAAAATTAATTCAAAAGGAGTTGAAGACCTAAAAATGAAACCATAAAACTCTTAGGAAAAACACAGGAGAAACTTCATGACCTTAGACTGGCAATGACTTCTTGGATATGGCACCAAAAGCACAGGAGACAAAAGCAAAAATACACAAATGGGACTACATCAAACTTGAAAACTTCTGCACAGCAAAGGAAACAATCCACAGAGTGAAAAGGCAAATCTACAAAACAGGAGAAAGTATTTGCAAACCATGTATTTGATAAGGTATTAATATCCAAAATGTACAAGTAATTCCTGCAAGTCAATAACAAACAAAAAAAATCTCAAATTTTAAAATGGGGAAAGGACTTGAATAGATATTTCTCCACTGATGACTGATATACAAATGGCCTACAAGCATATGCAAAGATGTTCAACATCACTAATCATCAAGGAAATGTTAATCAAAACCATGAGATATCACCTCACACCTGACAGGATGACCACCATTAAAAAAAAGGCGGGGGGGGGGGGGGAGAGGGGGAAGGGAAGACAAGATAGGCTTTCCAAAACAAGATTAAAGTTTTTAATAGTGATAAAAAGATTTAATAGTAATTCCTGAAACAATCAAGGTGGTATCACCTTAGAATTATGAATTTATGCTTAGAATTTATCCTAAATTCTGATTACAAAGTTAATTTTAGAAATATTAGATGGGCACCTGGCTGGCTCAGTCAGATCTCTCACTCTTCATCTCGAGGTCATGATTTTGAGCCCCACATTGGGCACAGAGATTATTTAATAAAATAAACTTAAAAAAATAAATATTAGAAAAAACTGATTATCACATCCGTAGAACAATGAAATTTCTTAATTTGGAAATATGAAGCAATGACAAAGGAAAAGAACAACGGATTCATGGATGAACATTTTAAACCTCAGACAAATAAAAGTAACCAAAAACAGCAAGAAAAAGATTTTTAAGAAAAAACACTATAAAGAAGATGTGGTATGTATATACAATGGAGTATTACTCAGCAATCAAAAAGAATGAAATCTTGCCATTTGTAACTGCGTGGATGGAACTAGAGGGTATTATGCTAAGCAAAATTAGTCAGTTGGAGAAAGACAAATATCATATGACTTCATCATATGAGACCTTTAAGAGACAGATGAACATAAGGGAAGGGAAGCAAAAATAATATAAAAACAGGGAGGGGGACAAAACAGAAGAGACTCATAAATATGGACAGAAAACAGAGGGTTACTGGAAGGATTGTGGGAGGGGGGATGAGCTAAATGGGTAAGGGGCATTAAGGAATCTACTGCAATCATTGTTGCACTATATGCTAATTTGGATGTAAATTAAAAAAAAGAAAAAACACTAAAAACCATATACTTGGACCATTCTCAAAATTTTAAGAGAAATAGACCTATTAGGTAATCAAAGGACATGAACAATCCATGTTTAGAAAAAGTGTCCATCATCAGTCTAATGAGGTTTAGTGAAACGGGTACACCCAGAACCAGGGCTCAGCCAAGTGCAACATATGGGTTCTTCCAGCCAGTAATTCCACTGATGGTCATAAAAACCTAGCTGGCCTAGCCACTTTCTTCCCCCACGGAAATTAATGAAATGTTGGTGGTGTTTGTTTGTTTTTTTAATTCTTGAAATTATGTGAATTTGGATAGCAGAAATTCATTAACCTGAATCCAGATGTACTAATGAAATAATTTCTGGAGGACAAGGCTTAGATCTTCCAACAGCCTGCCCAATCTAGACATATTTTAAAATTATAGTACAGTGGGTAGGAGGGTAGTTAAAACCAAAATTCAGAGTAATGTTATCATCTGTCTATATTTTAAAAGCAAAGTGAACTACTCACTACAATGTAAAGGGAAAAATGTTTATGTGACAAACCAATATATCTTGTTTCAACAATTTTAAGACATACTTTTACATTTCTACGTAAGGATACATCCTAAAATCAATGATACATCACTGCTACCTGGAGCTGTTTTTTGTTTTAATTTCATAGAGGTACATAAAACATCCCATCTTATAACTGATGGGATGAATGGTAGATATTTGGAAATGTCATGATTTACTTGATATCAAAGGTTTTGTTTCAGAGGGCCACAAAAAGAATATGTTAAGAGTAAAGTTTCAGGTCACAAAGATTCAGGTTTGCCTGAATCCTGGCTCTACCAAATACCAGTTGGGTAATGTTGGACAACATTCTTCACATTTCTCATGTTTTCTGTTTACTCATTTGTGAAACAGTATGAATAACAGTGCAAATCTCATACAACTGTGAGAATTAAACAGTAGCATACGTAAAGTGCTTAAAACAGTGCCGGGCATATACATATACACTCTTAGATATGTGGTAGCCATTTTTATTACTATGAGGATGAAGGCGATGAGGCTGATAATGACTTTCGGCTAATTCAATGGTAGGCATGGTAAATATTTTTTTTTAATGCTCACTCTCTTGGGGCACCTGGGTGGCTCAGTCAGTTGAGCGTCCGACTGCAGCTCAGGTCATGATCTCATGGTTTGGTTCATGAGTTCGACCCCCGAGTCGGTCTCTGTGCTGGCAGCTCAGAGCCTGGAGCCTGTTTCAGATTCTATGTCTCCCTCTCTGTCTCTGCCCCTTCCCCACTCGTGCTCTGTCTCTCAAAAATAAACAAACATTAAAATGTTCAATCTCTTCTTTAATTCTTAATAAAACTGCTTCTAAAGGCATTTAATAGAGATCTGTTAAGATTCAATATTTGGCCTGCCTTATTCTTCACAAGACTTACACCATGAGTCTGCATATAAAAAGCTGAAGGGAAGGAAGGCAAAGATGACAGCCGTTTTCTAAAATTCACATTGACTAATACATGGTTACTGCTTTGCATATTAAAAGACATGCAAAACCATGGATAATCATGAAGACAGAAAAGGAGATTTTTTTTATCAGTAATTATTTTTTTTCAATATATGAAATTTATTGTCAAATTGGTTTCCATACAACACCCAGTGCTCATCCCAAAAGGTGCCCTCCTCAATACCCCTAACCCACCCCCCCCTCCCACCCCCCATCAACCCTGTTTGTTCTCAGTTTTTAAGAGTCTCTTATGGAAAAGGAGATTTTAAAAGAAGGAAAATCCTCAGATACTGTTAAAAAATATGCACCTACGCTGATATTTATTTACTCTCTACTGTGTACACGATACTATGCCTCCTTCAATAAAGAAAAAAATACTCTTGTAATAACTTAAGCGTACTTTTTGTATGCAGTCCAATACGTGGTCCTCTTTACTCTTCCCTTCAAAGTTATTAAAGTCAACAGGTACACAAACTGACATTCCTCAGTACTGTATGCTGGGTTTCTGCACTGGGATTTTGAACTGGGTTTTTTTTTTTTTTTTTTAATTGTTCATTAGTCTTTTTCATGAACTAAACTGTAGCCTCCTTGTACAAAAGCAGCCATTTCTTTCCTATTCTTCCCACCATTTCCAGCACCGCAGCCCCCCCCCCCCCATCCAGGCACAGTCGCTTAAATTAATAAAGGCTCTATCTAGCTTAGGAACTAAAAAATTGTTGATTTAATTTCTGACCTTTAAAAATGAGCAATGTTAGAAAACTGAACCACGCGATTATCAAAACACAAAACGCATGACGTTTACATTTCTTAAAGCGTGCAAGGGTTCTTTCATTGAAAACTGAATGATGGTTAAAACAAGTTACAAAACAGCTGGGTGTTTGAGAGAAAAACCATAGAAATAATAAAAACGGAACAAAAGACTGATATTAGAATGAAAAGACATTTTTTTAAAAGTGAGAAAAAAGAGGCGGCTGCAAATCATTGTTTTCGGTGAGAGACCAGGTTGATCTCCAGGATTTTCTTCCCTGCGCTCAACCAATCCCCACCTTTTCTGAGTTAACCAGTCTCCAGGCAAGCAGCGCTTCTTGATTGGCTTAAAGATATCGAGTAGAAAAACCAGCCAATCCTGCCTTCAAGTCGGAACTGTGCTATGGAGACATTACAACCACTGCATGGCGAGAATGTGTACAAACCTGTCCCTGCCACAAATATCAGATCCTAGTTCTAAAGACTGTTGCCGAAAGGAAGATTCTTTAAAGCCAACACCAAGCGTGATCTGGCATCTGGCATCTACACTTTATTACTCTAGCTCTCGGGGACGGGGGAGCCGGGGGGAGGGGGGTAAGTACTGTTTTAACCAAAAGAGCCTACGATATAAACTGTCCCGGTCAGATGACTCCCTTTATCAAAGACAGATTTCCAAATGGGTATCTCGGAGAGGGTCCGGTTGACAGCAGGGTTTAAGAAGGGTCCCAGTGAGGATCAAAGTTGCGGTGGGGGAGGGGGGTGCGGACGAGGGTCAAAGGGGCACAAATACCAGGGACTGGGGATGTCTCTGCACAGTATCCAAAATCGGAACGCGTGGAGCGAGAGGCTGTCTTTGGATATGAAGGAGTGAGTAAATAAACGGCTTTGCTAAGACTACGTGCTCCAGAGGGTGGCCCAAAGTTCCAAGAACGCTCCGCCTGGGAAACGCCGAAGGCTCTCGAAGGGGCAAGAGGTCAAGTCCCGGCGGGAACCGACGAAGCCTGGGGGGTCGAGAGGGGTGTGTCTGGGGCCTGGAGGCCCGCCCGAGAGTGAGAGGCCGAGGAAGGGGCCGCGGCCCCCGCCTTCGCCCGGCCTCGGGCGGCGTGCCATGGCCCGCCTCTCGCCGACGCCTCACTTCCCCTCCGTCCAGGCGGCCAGGCCCGCGGGCCGGGCTGGAAGTGGCCCGCGCTGGCCCACCACGTCCGGGGATTTAGGTTTCGGTGGCAACGCCGCCCGCCGCTGCCTCAGGCCCTCCGCTTCGGCTCGGGGTCCCTGGGTCCCTTCCCTCCCGGACTCGCCACCCCGCCTACCACCCGCCGCCTTTACCTGCTCCGGGAGCGGGTGGAGGGCGTCGAGTCCGGGGCCGCGTCGTCGAGTGCGCGACGCGGCGCCGCGGGTCCGCAGCCCTTTCCCGCCGCCGCCACTGCGCTCTCCGGCGCGGCGCAGGGCTGGCGAGCAGCGGCGACCGCGGGGGGGAGACGCGCCGCGAGCGCCGGGCGGGGAGACACTGCCGCTCTCTGTCCGGCCGGGGAAGAGCAGCCTCGCAGCAGCCAGCCGCGAGAGGGCGGGTGGGCGGCCGAATGGGGAGGAGGGGTCTCGGGGAGTAGGGAATGGCTGCCACGTCGCTCAGGTGGCTCGCCGCCCTCCGCCTCCCCCACCCTCTCCAGCTCCCCGGCGCGACCTCTGGTTCGTCCCCGAGCTCCGCCATGGCGCGTCGGCCCGCCCCGCGGGGCCGGCTCCGGGGACCCGGCTCGCGGGCGCTCCCGCCTCTCACACTCCTAGAGAGTGAGTCCCGGCCTGGCCGGTTCTGCCGCATCGGACCCGTCTCTCCACCGCCATCCCCACTACCAAAAAGCTCGCCCGAAATCCTGTTTCCCCCCCCCTTCCCTGGTCGTAGTGGTCACAAGGAGGAGCAAGCCCTTTACAGTGTGGCGGGATTTCGGGAAGGCGGGAGCTGTTTTGAGCCCGTGAACGTATCAATAAGGGGCCCCTTTGCCGAAGTAAAAGGGCGCGGTAAACCACAGCTGTTTCTCGCCCTCTTCACTCTCCCAACCTAAAAGGCAAACCAGAAACACAAGGTCGTATTCGCTGGTCGAGGCGGGGGAGGAAACGAGAGCCGGGGCGGGCCAGTCAAGGCGCGGGTCCCAGCGGCAAGTTGGGAGGGACCGCGCGGCGAGCCAGACCGCCTCGGCGTTCCCTAACTGGGCTGTTGACTCGGGGCGTGTAGGGCGACGGGCGCGTGAACGCCACCCATGCGCGCGCGGCGCTGCCCGCGAAGGTTTTAGGGCCCACCGGCCCCCTCGCAGCCGGGAGACAAAGAGGTCGACGGCGGCCTCCGCCCGGACGGAGACTGCCGGCCCCCAACCTGCTCTGCCCGACGTCTGTCTGAACGCGCTGGCGGAAGCATCAAAACGTGGGCTTGTTTGCGATGCCGAGCTGCAGGCCCTGACCTTTGCCCTCCAGTTAGAGCTTCAGTTTTCAGGTGCCGAGAAAAAGCAAGAGGCTTTCTTTCCTTTTTCGATCACTGCTCGTCTCCTACGCCTGCCCCATTTTCCCCCGTAAACTCTGCTTTCTTTGGTTTGTTTCTTCTGTGTTCTGACGTGTAATGTTCAATGTTTTAAGGTACACGATTTTTTTTACCCTTGCTTTCTGGTGGTGGTTTTGCTTATCCATGTGTTTTCCCTCTGTTCGACTCCCTTTGCAGTTACTTTTTATACCACCTTCATTATTTTTCGTAGGGAAACAAAATAGCCTAGTGACAAAGTATTCCTTTGCATCGAAGAGACTGTCAATGTTGTAGTAATTGCTTTAAACTGAGTGGAAATTTGGGAACAGTTCAAGTGGATTTTTATCTTCATCTGAGTCTAAATACTCACACTCAATGGGAACATTCTAATGGGTTTTTTTTAGACTCAAATATTTGAGCAGAGACCTCGGATGGTAAATTTTCTAATGAAGCCAACTACACACAAAAATACAAAGGAAAAAAAAGGATTTTTCCTTTTGTATGTTTTTTTGTATTAGAGATCCTTGAGTCCCAGTGTTAAGAAAATTACAACAAAAATCTTTATTAATGCTTTTATTAAATTTCAAAACAGCAAACATTTTAATCAAGTACATAGAATCTCAAGCTATAAACAGCTGTTGCTGAGAACCTAACATTAACTCTGCCTCTGAACAGCCATTAAAAAAGACTAATAACAGTGATATATGCCACTTTAGAAATGAAAGAGCCCTAGTAATTATCAACTTCAAACAAATCTAGCAAATTAATATCAATTTTGTTCGTATGATATATGTTCACCACGATAATAAAAGCAGACATTTAAATTTTTGATTTTCCTTTGAACATTGTTAAAGATTCATCACATCTTGTCTGAACAATTAGGAAGTGTTCTTAACATTGGAAAATATTTTTCAAGCCAAGACATTGGCCAGCCTGAATTTTTTAGAAACAAATGCTTACTACTCCAGTAAAAGGAAAGCGTTGATATTACAAAGTTCTGAAAATCAGACTCAAAGAACAAAACAATCTTTGCTCAACACTCACAAAGCCAGCCTTCCTTTGTGAATAGTTATAAAATTTTTCTCCTTCCTTATTGGTTTAAATTCTAAACCAATAGGAAAAGAACAACACATCTTTCAAAGGATGAGACATCAGCATTGGATAAAACTTTGGATAAATAGATTGTTTATCATGCTCATTCTCATTCAAGATCATATACCTTTCAATTTCAAAGACGAAATTTAAGAATCTTTGAATAAGTATCTTGATATACCTTAAATACCAAAGCGCTACTCCTGATCACATTCTGCTCTCTGTAATCTTCCAATTGGTACATTAAAATTAATTATGTTAAAATATTTAATTCTCTGAAATGTCAGATGAACCTGAAGAATGATAAAATGCCTACAACCTAACACTTTAAATAAGATGAACCCTGTTGTTTCTTCATATGAAAGACTGGGCTTTAAGGAAATGATAAAGTTTCTGTTTTAGAAAATGTCTTAAATTTTTATACATAGAATGACCAATGCATCATAAATAAATCTTTTATATTTGTCTAAAGCCATGTTTGGCCTGCTTAATGGCTAAATTCTAAACCTGCTTGTTTGTTTATATTTATGTTTAGAACGTAAGTATGATTTCTTCCCAATCAAAAATAATATCTGCCTTCACATTCCTATACTTTGATTTTGACTCAGAGCATTCCACTTAATTATAATTACTTACGTATTTATAATTTCCCATAGTAGTTCATCAGTTCCTTGAAGATAAGTTCCATAACCCATTCAATCTTTTATTCCTCACTGCCAAATGCAGAGCCTTGTACAAAATAAATACTCGATGGATATTTGCTGAGTGAAAGAATGAGTGAGCATTACTCTGTAACACAGCATATGGCAAATCAAAGAAAATCTGTCTCAGGATTTTTTCTTCCTCTACATAATAGCTAATAAATACTTGTTTTCATTCCCAATTAAACTTAGAATAGCATTGTTGCAAGAACTTTAGTGAAAGAAAGTAGGACCAACATATGCTGGAACTCCTGTGCTTTTCAATTTTGAATTTGGTAGAAACTGGATAGTGGGTAATATTGCTATTATCGAAAGTAAATAAATATCAATGAGCTTATCTTTATAAAGGATTGCTTTACCGTACTCAACAAGAACTGCAAACCCTGTGACTTTGGGAAAATTGCTTTAAGCCCTCTAAAACCCAGGTCTCTCATCTCTCAAATGCATTCATTATACCTACTTTTTGATTAATTAATAAAAGCATGTAAAAGTAAAAGCCCAATAGATGGTAGTTATTATTACTTTACAGATATTAGTGGACTCAATCAGGAAGAAGAATAATTTTTTTGCAGTTATTTATCTGTAAGAGGCAGGTATAAAGTGCTGTTTAAAAAAAATGTTTAATGAGGAAATAAATACCCTGAGGGAATGAATAGAATACTAAGAACATCTACCAAGAGGAGATAACATTGGAGAATTGAAGTTTGCTAAGAGACTAGATCTTAAGTTTTCTAGATACATATGCACCCACAAGATAACCATGTAAGGTAGCAGATGTGTTAATCATTTCACAATATATATTAAGTTATCTTGTACACATAAGTATATATAATTGTATTTATTATACATCAGGAAGGGGGGAGGGGCAGAACGAAGAGGAGAAAAAAGTCAACCTACTGAAAAACCAAACAATACAAAAAATAAGCAAGCAAACAACAAAAACAAGCAAACTAAAACAAGAACAAATAAGGAGAATGGATGGCATTCCAGGCTGAGTGAAAACTTCATGAAAAACCAAATCTATGTTTCAGAAAGTTCACAGCTCCCCACTATTTCTATTGGCTTTTCTCAAACTGTAAGAAAATATGTAAATGAAGGATAAATAAATTATACATTTCTTTTAAACTAGAAGGCTTCTCATTGTACTCTGCTTTTCCTTTGAATAAATTCTCATGAGCTTTTAATATGACAATATGCATTATAAAGGAGAGGAATAGTATTATATAGTTCCAAACTTACTTGACCAAAAATCTTTATCCACGGAGAGTATCTCAGGACCCAGGATTTTATATCACATTTGTGAAGAAACACTCATTTATATGTTTGAAGATAAAATCCCAACTCCTTAGCCCACACTTCCAAATCCTGTCATTAACCCTACAGAAATGGACTTCAAATAGACTGAAAGCCTAGAAACACTGAGGAATGCTCTTGAAAATTTTATCTTTATTTTACCGAATTTCTCCATAAATGGGTAGGCAGGCATGAGGCAGTCTCCAAACTTGACAGAGAAGGGTGGAGATGGGATTGGCAAAGAGAGCATTAAAAACAAAAGCAAACAAAAGCCCTAAGAGAACTAGAACTGCAGAATAGCAAGGATAACTTTCTCATGCCTGGGATAATCCTGAGGATATGATAGCAACCACAATTCTGTGCCTATGTGGAGGATTTTTACAGGAAGCCACACTTCAGAAGCATATTATGGTAGCTCCAGCTCTATATAACTGTTAAAATTTCATATTGTTTACCAATAAGAAAACATAACATCCAGTAACCATTCCTGTTGACATCTGTCTGTCAAATACTCTCTCATCTGTAACAATCATACGCTTCCCCATATAACCTACTATCAATGATGTTGAGCACTGGCCAACAATCATTTATTTTCATTTATATTTGTCTTTACAAACCCAGCTCAAATTCCTTTTCTCCTGTAAAGTTCTCCAGTTACCCCAAACTTAATGAACTGCTTCTTCTTCTATGCCCACAGCAATTCATATGTAGTCTCTTACCCAGTTGCAGTGGTGACTGTTTATTGTTGTATATCTTCACTAAGCTGTGAGCTCTCTTCCCCTAGGCAAAGAAATGTATCCCCAGTAACTAGAAAATGTTCTTTAGCCATTGAAATGTAGTAGACCCTTTGTAGGGTACCTTCCTTGCTCACAATTTCCCCTTTAATTTTACTTACCCCAATTCCATAGAGTGTACTCCAGAATTTAAAAAAAAATAACTCCACCTCCCCAGCCACAGTGAATTAACCAAGAGTGGGTGTCTTTATCCAATTAGCCCTTCCTGGGAAATTTCAGAATTAGAACAAAGATGAAAAGCATCATTAGTAAAATCAAAAGACAGATGGTAAGCAAAAAATGCAATTCATATCAGAGACAAATGACTGATTTCTCTAATATACAAATACCTAGAAATAAGAAAAAGACCAATAATCCAATAGAAAAAAATAGGCAAAGCATACAAAAGATTACTCACAGAAAAAGAAAAATTACTCTTATATGTATGTGTGTTCCAGCTTTTATTGCAGCATTATTTGTAACAGCAGAAAATTGGGGAAAATCTAGATGTTTATCGATAGGAACTGGTGAAATATGTGATATCAAAATGTGGAATCATATGGCATTCTCTCAAGGCTGATACAGTACAGTTTCCAGAATAAATTGCTCATTAAAAATGTATATATGCTATACTGCCATTACTGAAAAAAAAAATGGAGAAGGAGAATACCTAGGTAGGTAGGTAGGTAGATGTATTTTATCACATATACATAAAATAGCTTTGGTAGGAGATGGAACAAAGCGGTATCACTGGTTGCCTTGGAGAAATGGAAATAGGTAACTAGAGGGAAAAGCCTGGAGAGAATTTTCACTGTACATTTTTGAACCAAAAGAATCTATTTACTATTTTTTTTAAATATCATTTAAGTAAGAATAAAATATTCAGGATTCTAGAGAGATTCAGTTTCTCTGTTCAACTAAGCCTGTATGAGGTTAACTCAAGAGTTGGGGGCAGCTATATTCTGCAAGAAGCCTGGGAAGCAAAGGAATCTGTCCTAGAAAGAATGAAGCAGACAAAGCGAAGACACATTGAGAGTTGGGAAGAAAATACTATCTGGCTCTCAGTGATTTGGTTGTAGTCTTTCCCCAGGCTAGCTGCATCCCTCTCCTTGGTTTCTTTAAAACACTCCTATTGTTGTAAGAAACCTCCCCTCTTTCAGGCTAACTTAAGGTGTTTTCCAATAGTGGTGTCCAAGAGAGTTTATTTTAGTAGGTTTTTGTAAATGCTTGTTAAAATGAAATGTGAAGTCTTTCTAATGAAATCCATTTCAGTTCTCAAAATGTGATTGTACTATTTAAAAATTTTAAAAATAAAATTAAAAAAACTCACTTTTTTCAAGTTGAGAGAGGGCAAGGTCAACAGGCATTCTAAAATATTCACCCTAAGCAAAAGTAGTATTTGCTGATGGAAAATATAAACTGGGCCTAGAGCCAAGTAGCACCTTCCACCTAATACACCTTCCTTTCAGATCCTGCCCAAGACCCAAGACTTCTCAGTTAATGTTTGGTGAGGGCATGCCTGAAAGATGAATTCTTGAATTGTGCTAATTAGGATGGAGCTTGAGGATTGGAGGACCCGTTTGTCGGTTTGGTTTAAGCTGATTTGTATTTTGATAGGAAAAGCATTAGGGAACAGAGCAAAAAAAGCACCAATCCCAGTGCAAAAAGCCCCTGGGTGGTTATTATTTGAGCATATTCAAATATAAATTTTCAAGACCTAGGACTAGTTAACACTTTGAGGCTAAAACTTTCTGAAGGCAGTGTCTATTTCTTTTTCCATGTTTTCAAATCCATAGATAATTCTATTTATTTTATATCATCCTTCTCAGTATTGAAAAGATAGAAAGTACTTGGGAAATTCCTAGAAGGTCCAGAAAGGTATTTGGGTTTTTTTGTTTGTTTGCTTTTTGGTTTTTTAATGTTTATTTATTTTTGAGAGAGAGAGAGAGAGGGAGAGGGAGACACACAATCTGAAGCAGGCTCCAGGCTCTGAACTGTCAGCGCAGAGCCTGATGTGGGGCTCAAACTCACAGACCGTGAGATCATGACCTGAGCTGAAGTCGGACACTTAATGGACTGAGTCACTCAGGCACCCCCAGAAAGGTATTTGTAAAGCAGCTCTTAAGACAGCCTACAAATGAAGTTAAATATATTTTGTATGAGCCTGGTATTGTAATGGACATTCCAAGAATTATAGCATAAAAGCTGCATTTGCATTTATACACCTTTTATATAAGGTAAGTTTAAATAGGATGATGAAATTAGTCTGCTGTGAAATAAGTCAGAATAATTGCATTTAAACACTAAGGGGTAGAAGAGCACAATTTATTTCTATCATTGAAATCCCGTTGAAAAATTAAATAACATTATGTAAATATCAGGAGCTATTCTCAATATTTCTTGAGAATTTAGGGATATTGCATAACTAAAAGACACAGTGCCTGACCTTAAGGAGACTGTGGCAATTTTCCTGAGATAAGACATATGTATACAAAGCATCATCATTGTCATCTTTACTAAGAGGAGTAGGATGGTGAAATGGAAAATAATATTGGCTTTTAAACAGGTATAGGGTTCACATTTTTAGTTCTGCCATGTCATTAATCTATGAGCTCTGTGAAGGCAATTAATTGCTCCTAGCCTCAATTTTCTCAATTATAAAGCAAGGATAAGGATGCTAACTTGAGAGAACCATGTAAGAATTACATAGGACAATGTAGATGAAATTATCTAAGAAAATGCATACATATCAGGTGCTTGATAAATATTAGTTTACTCTCTAACTGAACTGAAAGGATTATATGTGTTTTCGAACTCATTTTTATTCGTTTGTAAATAATAACGCATTAGTTCTATCATTGGTGAATTTTTAAATAAAGTTAGCTAAAAACTTCAATCATTTTGAGAATCAAAACTGTAACTGCTTTAAAATTAAAACTAAAAGAAATACACAGGGTTTTGTTGGGGTTTTTTTTAACGTTTATTTATTTTTGAGAGACAGAGAGAGACAGACTGTGAGTGGGGGAGGGGCAGAGATAGAGGGAGAAACAGAATCTGAAGCAGGCTCCAGGCTCTGAGCTGTCACCACAGAGCCCAATGTGGGGCTCAAACCCACAAACCGTGAGATCACAACCTAAGCAGAAATTGAATGCCCAACCAACTGGGCTACCTAGGCGCCCCCCAAAATAGACAGGGTTTTAATCAAGTAAACTAGGTAGGGGAAAAAACTAAGAATATAATTATTTTCATAGAAAAATGTTATTTATAATTCCAACTTGCTCTTTGTTTTTTATTTTTTTTTTAATTTTTTTTTTTAACGTTTATTTATTTTTGAGACAGAGAGAGACAGAGCATGAACGGGGGAGGGGCAGAGAGAGAGGGAGACACAGAATCAGAAGCAGGCTCCAGGCTCTGAGCCATCAGCCCAGAGCCCGACGCGGGGCTCGAACTCACGGACCGCGAGATCGTGACCTGAGCTGAAGTCGGACGCTTAACCGACTGAGCCACCCAGGCGCCCCGTACTTGCTCTTTGAATATAATAATATCACCTAACATAAGTGCTTTTCAAATATGTAAAAATATTTACAAACCAAATATGCAGGTTTTGCTTTGTGTTCCCTACAGATGTAGGTGTTTCAAAATACGTCCTATATTGGACATTTGTTCATGATAGAGCATAGAAATTTCTCATTGTTTTGGTGGGTTGCTGGGGAAAAAAAAAAAGTGTTCCAATAGGTGAAAGTCCTATACTCTGAAAACGTTGATGAAAGAAATTCAAGATGACACAAAGAAATGGAAAGACATTCCATGCTATGGATTGGAAGAGCAAATACTGTTAAAATGTCTATACTACACAAAGCAATCTATACATTTAATGTATTCCCTATCAAAATACCAACAGCATTTTCACAGAACTAGAACAAACAATCCTAAAATGTGTGTGGAATCACAACAGACCTGGAATGGCCAAAGTAATCTTAAAAAAGAAAAGCAAAGCTGGAGGCATCGCAATTCCAAACTCTAAGTTATATTAGAAAGCTGTAGTAATCAAAACAGTACGGTACTAGCATAAAAATAGACACATTGATCAATGAAACAGAATAGAAACTCGAGAAATAAACCCACAACTATACGGTCAATTAATCTTTGACAAAGCAGGAAAGAATATCCAATGGGAAAAAAATGCTCTCTTCAACCAAATGGTGTTGGGAAAACCAGACAGCAACATGCAAAAGAATGAAACCAGACCACTTTCTTACATCAGACACAAATATAAATTCAAAGTGGATTAAGGGCTTAAATGTGAGACCTGAAACCATAAAAGTCCTAGAAGAGAACACAGGCAATAACTTTTTTGACATCAGCCACAGCAACTTCTTTCAAGATATGTCTTTTGAGGCAAAGGAAACAAAAGCAAAAATAAACTATTGGGACTACATCAAAATAAAAAGCTTCTGCACAGCCAAGGAAACAGTCAACAAAACTAAAAGGCAACCTATGGAATGGGGGAAGATATTTGCAAATGGCAGATCTGATAAAAGGCTAGTATCCAAAATATATAGAGAACTTTTAAGATTCAACACCCCAAAAAAATCTAACTAAAAAATTGGCAGAAGACATGAACAGACGTTTCTCCAAAGAAGATATCCAGATGGCCAAAAGACACATAAAAAGATGCTCATAATCACTGATCAACAGGGAAATGTAATCAAAACTACAATGAGGTATACCTCACACCTGTCAAAATGGCTAAACTCAAAAACACAAGTAACAACAGGTGTTGGTGAGGATGTGGAGAAGGGAGAATCAATCCTCTTACACTGTTGGTGGAAATGCAAACTGGTGCATCCACCATCGAAAACAATATAAACATTCCTCAAAAAGTTAAAAATGAAACTACTTTATGATCCAGCAATTACACTACAGAATATGTATCCAAAGAACACAAGAACATTAATTCTAAGGGATACATGCACCCCCTATGTTTATAGCAGCATTATATACCATAGCCAAGATATGGAAGCACCCCAAGTGCCCATCGATTGGTGAATGGGTAAAGAAGATGTGCCATGTATATATATATATATATATATATATATATATATACACACACACACACATATACATATATGTATATGAACATATGTGTATATATACATACACACATTCAGCCATAAAAAAGAATGAAATCTTACCATTTGCAACAACATGGATGGAGCTAAAGAGTATAATGCTAAACAAAATAAGTCAGTCATAAAAAAATGAATACTACATGATTGCACTCATATGTGGAATTTAATAAGCAATGCGAACAAGCAAAGGGGAAAACATAAGAGAGAAACAGAAAGAAACAGACTCTTAATATTCTTTTTTTTAAGATTTAATTTTTAAATACTCTCTCCATCCAATGTGGGACTCCAGCTTAAAACCCCAAGATCGAGAGTCACATGTTCTACTGAGTGAGCCAACCAGGTACTCTTAATATTCTTCGTAGAGAACAATCTGATAGTTACCAGAGAGGAAAAGGGTGGAGGGATGGGTGAAATAGGCTATGGGGATTAAGGTGTTCATTTATCATGATAAGCACAGGGTGATGTAACTAACAGTTGAATTACTATATTGTACACCTGAAACTAATATAACATAGATGTTCTATGTATGTTAACTAACTGGAATTAAAATAAAAATTTAAAAACAAAAGCAACAACAAAAACCTGTTCCAAAGCAGAAATCAATCATGATTTGTAGGATGATGTCAATGCATTTCCTCATTTTTCTTTTGGCTGATTCCAGAATATAGAAGGATTTGATCTGCATGGAACATAAAAGAGGAAAATTAAATAAGAATATTTTTGCAAAGTTGACTGGCATTGATCAGGGTAGCCCTACTCACTACGCAAATTTTCCAGTCTTCATTTCAATTCACTAAATATATATTCCTTTGATGTATGTTGGGGTCCTGAGGGAACCTAGTGAATAGCTTCTCTCTTCTCTACCCAAACTGAGAGTAAAGAGCAAAAGTAAGTTAAATGAAGGGTCAGATATCACCTTGAACTGATGAGGGCTAACTGGAGGATGTAGCTCATGAGAACCAAACTGACCTGTCACCTAAACCCCAGAATACATTGTGTCCTGCATGGGGCTATAGGCACTTCTGCCTTTTTGGGTACCCTCTTCCATTTAAAAAAAAAAATGTGTTTAATTATATTTTACAACACTGATATAAATATATCAATGTTATATTTTAAACATTTTCTTTGACCTTAAAGTTCATTTTTTTTCCTTCTGATTTTAAATTAAACCATTAGAGACCTCTGAAAATATGCTAGACCCTAGACATTGCATCTTCTGTGTCCAATGGAGAAGATGGCCCTGGACAACACATTGGACCAAGTAAGTCTTAAATCCTGAAAAAAGTGTGTGCTCTCTGAGAGCAGCCTTACTCAAGAAAAAGAGAAGAAATGAGGCAAGATGCCTAGTCATTCTTCCCAAATTTACCAATTAGATGTCATTCATTCTTCCCTGGGATGGGTAAAGGGATAGTGAGAAGCTAGGAGTTATACCATCCTAGCTCAATCCACATAAAAGAAAATATCAGTAGAGAAAAAGCACCCTTCCCTTAGCAAGTCTGTCCTTACTACTGAAATGTTTGCTTTCAGTTATCATAATCTGACAATTCTGACCTTTCAGATTACGCATCTAGGGGTGCCTGGATGGCAGTCAGCTGAGCATCCGACTCTTGATTTCAGCTCAGTCACAATCCCAGGATTATGGGATCAAGTCCCGCATTGGGCTTCACACTGACCGTGGAGTCTGCTGAAGATCCTTTCTCCCTCCCTCTGCCCTTCTCCCCTGCTCGCTCTCTCCCTCTTTCTCTCTCTCAAGTTAAAAAATAAAATCACACATCTAACTCTTCTTGCTCCAGTTTCTTGTTTGCCAGAAACCTTTCTGATTATAACTATATGGCTTTCCATATAGATTTTCCTACAAAGTAAGTATATCAAGCAGCTGATAAAACATACAATCTGCTCTTTGGTTTCACTTATCATTGTAAATTAATAAATTAGCGCTCTGATTTAATATTATTCTCACAAGAAATTGGTTGGCATGAGAATCCATGGATTTGTTTAACTCATTCATTTAAGTGATTTGACCATGTTACCAAACCAGGAAAATTGAGATTTGAAATCTAAACCATTGATGGCTTAATCTAAGGTACTATAACCCCAGAGGACCTCACCTCAGCAATCTGCAAATTTTTGTTAGCTGCAATTCATCTTTCCCATTCTGTAACCACAACATCCCTCTGCCCTCTCAGTTTCTAATAATAGTCTACCCTCAAATTAGACGGGTAGTGGGGGGAAAAAAAGGAAGAAACACTCTGTAAATTTTTTCCACAACTGTTATTGCCTTCCAGTTCTATCCAATGTCAGGGAATTATAAATACATGACTTTTTTTCCATGGCTCATAATTAGGGAAGAATTAATCATTATCAGTTAGATCTGTGTAAAAAATCATATTCTTTGCCTTTATTTTTCTTTTTAATTTTTTTTAATGTTTGTTTATTTCTGAGAGAGAGAGAGACAGAGCACCAGCAGGAGAGGGGCAGAGAGAGAGGGAGACACAGAATCTGAAGCAGGCTTCAGGCTCCGAGCTGTGAGCACAGAGCCCAATGTGGGGCTTGAACCCACGAACTGTGAAATCATGACCTGAGCTAAAGTTGGAAGCTCAACCAACTGAGCCACCAAGGGGCCCCTCTTTGCCTTTATTTTTTTAAGTTTATTTATTTATTTTTAGAGATAGAGCATGCACACAAGTGGGGAAGGGCAGAGAGAGGGAGAGAGAGAGAATCCCTGGCAGGCTTTGCACTGTCAGCGCAGAGTCTGATGTGGGGCTCGAACTCACAAACCATGAGATCGTGAACAGAGCTGAAGTCAGATGCTTAACTGACTGAGCCACCTAAGCGCCCCAAAAATCATATTCTTTACAACAAATTATCCATTGGAAATTTTCATTTAGTCTTACCTACTTCCCTGGGCAGACAAGATGTCATCTTGGATCAAGATGAAGAGTAACTGGTAACACAACAAAGTTTATAATGGAACATGCCGATACTTATTCTTCGTTAAATATATATGGAGAGCCAATGATGTGCCACTCAGTAAGCTTCTAACATAACTGGAGACCAGGAAGCATTATCTAGCTGTGTGCCCAGGAAGAAAAGGAAATAGATTTTGGTAAATATATATTAATTTCTGGCTCAACAACTGGGATTATTATCCCTAATTTCAGAGAAAGTGGAGGCACAGAGAGAGTAAATAACTTTCCTAAGGTCATATCTAGAGATCATAGACCTAAATCCAAGCCTGTTCAGTTCAATAGACATTTGTTGCATCCCTACTCTCTGGCAGGCCCTATGGTGGACATTGAGGGTACAGCCCTGGTCTTTTCTTTAAAAACTCCATTAGTTTCCTGACATCAATTCAGTAAACCGACCTCCATGGCCACTCATGCTTTCTGCCAGCCTTCTTGGTGGCATAGCTCCTCCTAACCAGGAGTGTTTTTACCCTATGATCTAGCTGCCACCTTTCACCTTTATTCCTTTTTAAAAATATTTGTAATATGTTTTGTTTTTGTCTTTTGAGACAGACAGAGTGTGAACAGAGGAGGGATAGAGAGAGAAGAAGACACAGAATCTGAAGCAGACTCTAGGCTGTGAGCTGTCAGCACAGAGCCGGACACGGGGTGGGGCTGGAACTCACAACTCTGAGATAGTGACCTGAGCCAAAGTTGGAAGCTTAACCACCTGAGCCACCCAGGCACCTCAATGTCTTCTTTAACTTTTTGTTCTGAAAAATAGTTTTAGGCTTACAGAAAAGTTATAAAAATAGTACTGAGTTCATGTATACCCCTCACCCAAGCTTCCTCTAAGATTAACAATTTGCATAACCATAGTTCAATGATCAAAAGCAGAAAGTTAGCATGCTATAATGCTATAGACATTATTGAGATTTTACTGGTTTTTGCCTTAATGTCTCTTTTTTATTGGCAGGCATTTTGCAGAATGTCTCTCAATTTGGTTTCTCTGATATTTTCTAATCATCAGATTGAAGTTATGCATTTTGGGCAAAAATACCATAGAAGTGATAGTGTATTCTCAAAGTATCATATCAGAGGGTAAATGATATCAATACATCTTACTGGTGGTATTAATCTTGTTCACTTAGTTACGCCAATATCTACCAGGTAGTAAAGTTACTTTTTTTTTTTCCTTTGTATTGATAAAAATCTCAAGGGAGTTACTTTGAGACTATGCAAAAATCCTGTTACTCCTCAAATTGTCACTCACTGATTCCACCATGCATCAGTGGATCTTGTCTGCAACAATGATTTCTGTTGCATTTGCCTAATAGAGATTGTATATTTCCCTTATTCATTCTACACTTACTAAATGGAATTTTTCTGTGAGGAACAGTAATTCTTTCTCCTTAATTTATTTGCTTAATTATATCTATGTCAATATGGACTTACGGATATTCTATGGGTTATAATTCAATATTACTATTTTGTTTCTCAAATTGTTCAACTTTAGCCATCGGGAGTTCCCTCAGGCTAGTTTCTGTATGCTTTTGACCTGTCTACTTCCTTTTTTAAGCACTTCCTTATTTTCTCATACCACAAGATATTCCAGTCTCCTTGGAATCAACAATTTCTCTCAGGAGCCCCTGGTTCCCTTTATGAAGGGATGGCATTTAGGAACCAACCTGGGTGCTAGATGTGCTCATTGCTTCTAGGGTATCTTAGTGAACAGAGCTAAGGGATTACATGTATGTATATTAGTGCACATATGCACCACACATATTTATATTTATTTCTATCTGTGTGTGTGTGTGCATAACCATGAGTTTTTCTGACACCATTGATTTCAGATCACAAAGTTTGTTCTAGCCTTTTCTCTTCCTTTGTTTTTTTTTTTAATTTTATTTATTTATTTTGAAAGAGAGAGAGACAGAGAGTGCATGCACACTCACACTCAAGAAAGGGGCAGAAAGAAAGGGAGAGAGAGAATCCCAAGCAGGTTCTGAGCTGTCAGCACAGAGCCCAACACAGGGCTCGATCTAACAAACCATGAGCTCATGACCTCAGCCAAAATCAAGAGTGGGACACTTAACTGACTGAGCCACCTAGCACCCTTCTCTTCCTTTATTTGTAACTTTCTTTCTCCAACAATAAGAAACCTGGCACTCATTATCTACAATTATGTTAAATCCTAGTATACACATAAAGTAGAGAATGCTAACTCATACCAATGTGAGAAACAGATTTATTAAGCACAGTATTTGTGTAGGTTTTTTTGTCTTCAGTCTACAGTATCTAGTCCATACACTGTTCACTTGTATTTTTAGTATTTTTTTCCCAACTAACATCTTCATTTACTAAAGTGTAAGTAGATTTAATCCTTTTTTAAAGTTTTTATTTAAATTCCAGTTAGTTAACTTACAGTGTAATATTAGTTTCAAGCATACACTATCACTCAGAATAGAAGGGGAAATAAAGAATTACCCAAACAAAAACTAAAGTTCATGACCACTAAGCCAGTGCTGCAAGAAATATTAAAGAGGACTCTTTGAATGGAAAGGAAAGCCCCAAAGTTACAAAGACAAGAAAGGAATGGAGAAAATCTCCAGAAACAATAACAAAACAAGTAATAAAATGGCACTAAATACATTTAATACCTTTTTAATGCCTTCTTATCAGCATTTAAAGACGTAAGCCCTCTCCCAAATGAAAACCACTGTTCTCTCACCCCACATCCATTGTTCACAGTCCCCAGGGCTGAAGGCAGTTGAGTAGTACTATATTCACCATCTCCATTTCCTCTGCTTATATTCATTCTTGAACTCATTGCCCTCAGACTTCCATCTTCACTACTCCCCAGAAACCACTCTTATTAAGATCACTTCTAATCTCTGTATTCCTATAATCAGCAGACAAATTTTTGCTTGACCTCTCAAAAAAATATTTCACACTGTCCAGCTCTCTCGTCCCTTGACACCTAGGGCAGAGATTAGTTTTCCTGCTTCTTCTCTGGCTAATCCTATCTGTTCTTTTTATCCCTTAACTGGTGATGCTTCCCTGATTCTTTTCAGCACCCTCTTCCATTCTTACTGTCCAACTCCCTGAATAATATCAACATATCTGATGATTTTCATTACCATCTGTATGAAGGACCCAAAATCTAGAACTGCAATTTAGCTATTTCCAGCAGATGCCAGAATCATATAACCAAATGCCATTTAGCCAATCTTCACTTGAATATCTCAGAGAAATTTCAGAGGTAACATGTTCAATTGTTAACCTGTCATCAGACCTGATTCTCCTCATAAGCCTATTTTCAAACACTTTTTAAAACTCTCTTTCCCTTCACTTAGTCTAAGACTTCAGGTATAAATGAATTAATCCTTTTTCATACTTAGTTTCATATTTCATTCAGTAATAATTCTGAAATGTGATACCTATTGCTGAAAACAACACACTTTCTAGTATTTAAATCATACTTGTCTAAAATCAAATGGAAATTTACTCTATAACACTTTCAGAGCAGGAAAACTTTTTTTTTTTTTTGTAGCAATGAACTCCTTGCATACAAACATCATCTCCTGGCTTCTCTCAATAAAAAATAATTAAATATTTCTATGTTCCATTTACATTGCATTCACTTCAGTTCCAGAAGTTTGAAATGTATATATTTAAATTTTGTTTAAAGTACCAACTAATGAGGAAAATCCATATTTAGTGTTCCTTTAATTACACTTGCAATGTGTCCTGAAGTTTCCAAAGCCAAAGATTCCTGGGTTTCCTTCATGATTTTTCTGTATTATACCCTTTGCTCACCTACACACAATTAGCTGTACTGCAAATGGAATATTCTTTCTAAAATGTAAGTCTGATTAGGTCACTTTCCTATCAAAACTCTCTCTTCGTGCTTCAAAAGATACCATCAGGAAAGTGAAAAAACAATCCACAGAAGAGAATTGTTTTGCAAATCATATATCTGATATGGGACCTGTAGCTAGAATGTATAAAGAACTATTGCAACTCAACATCAAAAAAACCCAAATAACCCAATTTTTAAAATGGGCAAAAGATGGGGCACCTGGGGGGCTCAGTGGATTGAGTGTCTGACTCTTGATTTCTGCTCAGGTCATGATCTCAGGGTTGCCAGATTGAGCCCCCTGCTGGGTGTGGAGCCTGCTTAAGGTTCTCTCACTGTCTCCCCCTCTGCCTCTCTCCCTTTCTCTCACACAAGCAAGCTCTCTCTCTCTCTCTCTCTCTCTCTCTCTCTCTCCCTTTCTCTCTCTCTCCCTTTCTCTCTCTCTCAAATAAAAATAAATGAAAAAATTTAAAATATAAATAAACAAAAATTAAAATGGGCAAAGGATCTGAGCAGATACTTCTCCAAAGAAGATATACAAATGGCCAATAAGCACATGAAAAGATACTCAATGTTGTTAACCATCAAGGGAATTTTATTAACCATGTGCTGATGCTGAAGCACCAGTCCCTCCAGGGCTATCCAATAAATACTTAGATAGTAAAGGACTTGCCTGCATGTGCCTTTCATATGCCAAACCAACCAACCTAGAGCCCATATCCCTAAACACTCCCTTATCACTCTTATACTCCAGGCTAGTATTTCCCTACCCCAATTACCCCAAGGCCAGGTACCAGACAACTGGAGCAGCCCCTTTACCCCAGGGCCTGTAGAAATTATTCAGCCTAGCCAATTCTAAACCTGCTTACCTGCCTTGCCTATTTCTTCCCACAGAAACCACAGTAAAAGCTCTGGCCCTCCCCTCTTTACCTAACTTGGTGCCTCCCCTTTGGCTTCCTCAGCCATGGCTTGGTGTACCCCTTCCTCTTGAAATCTGTGAGTATGACAGCTGTCTTTTCAATGGCAATCTGATCTGTTGGCCTTGCCATACTTGAATGATAACAAAACATACATTTTAAAACAGAAATGCAAATTAAAAATATAATGAGATGCCACATCACACCCACTAGGATAAGGGTTATCAAAAAGATAAATAACAAGTGTTAGCAAGGATGTGAAGAAATTGAAAACCCTCATTCATTGCTAGCAGAAATGTAAAATGTTGTACCTGATTGGAAAACAGTCTATAAATTTCTCAAAAAAAAAATAAGTATATGGTTATCATATGACCCAACACTTACACTCTTAGGTATATGTCCAAGAAAAATGAAAACATGTACACACAAAATCTTGTATGTGAATGTTTATAGCAACATTATTCGTAATAGTCAAAAAGTAGGAACAGTCCTAATGTCTATCAACTGATAGATAAAATGTGATATATCCATGCAATGGAGTATTATTCAGCCATAGAAAGGAATGAAGTATTGACACATGTTGCAACATGGATGAAACTTGAAATCATGGTAAGTGAAAGAAGCCAGTCACAAAGGACCACATAATGTACGATTCCATTTATGTGAAGGGCCCAGAATAGGCAAATCTATAGAGACAAAAAGTAGATTAGCTGTTGCCTAGGAACAGGTGGGATGAGGGATAACAACTAAGGAGTACAGGTTTCTTTTGGGAGTAACAAAAATGTTCTAAAATTGATTTTGATGATAGATGCACAATTCTGTGAATATACTAAAAGCCATTGGATTAAACATTTTCAATGGATGAATTATATGGTTCATGAATTATATCTCAATAAAGCTATTTTAAAAAAACAAACTATGGGGCACCTGGGTGGCTCAGTCAGTTAAGCGTCTGACTTCGGCTCAGGTCATGAACTCACGGTCCGTGAGTTCGAGCCCCGCGTCGGGCTCTGTGCTGACTGCTCAGAGCCTGGAGCCTGTTTCAGATTCTGTGTCTCCCTCTCTCTCTGCCCCTCCCCCGTTCATGCTCTGTCTCTCTCTGTCCCAAAAATAAATAAATGTTGGAAAAAAATAAATAAATAAATAAATAAAATAAAAAAAATAAAAATAAAATCTTAAGAAAGAAAAGAAAAAGGAAGAAAGAAAGAAGAAAGAAAGAAAGAAAGAAAGAAAGAAGAAAGAAAGAAAGAAAGAAAGAAAGAAAGAAAGAAAGAAAGAAAGAAAGAAAGATAGATATGGGCCCAACTCACTTTTCCAATGTCATCATTCACTAGTCTTCTCTTCATCAGTCATTACTCTCCTCCTTTTACTCTAATTCTGGCCATGCTGGACTTTTTTTGCTCATTTCCCCAAACATGTGTAGCAGTTTTAAAATACGTTGACTGGGCGCCTGGGTGTCTCAGTCGATTAAGTGTCTGACTTCGGCTCAGGTCATGATCTCATGGCTCATGGGTTTGAGCCCCACATCGGGCTCTGTGCTGACAGCTCAGAGCCTGGAGCCTGCTTACAATTCTGTCTCCATCTCTCTCTCTGCCCCTCCCCTGCTCACGCACTCTCTCTCTGTCTCTCTCTCAAATATAAATAAACATTAAAAAATTTAAAATAATAAAATAATAAAATCTTAAAAATTAAAGAATGTAAAATTTTCTGATTTCTGGAAATAAAAGAATATTTCTAAAAAGAATATATCTTAAAAGAATATAAATTGTTTTGAGTTGAGAGAAAACATAAGGTAACATTTGTATGTATGATGTTTATTGCTACAAAAAAAATTTTCTTGCTCTTAAAGTATTGTAACCAATTTTTATTTAATTTTAGAAAATATTGTTTAAATACTAGAAAGAATATTATTTTAGCAGTAAGTGTCATATTTCAGAAATATCATTAAATAAATATGGAGGAAGATATAATTAATTTATATCTGAAATTGTAAACCAATCGAACAAAAAATATTTTTTTAAGTTTAAAAAGTGTCTCCATGGGGCACCTGGGTGGCTCAGACAGGTATGTATCTGACTTTGGCTCAGGGCATGGTCTGTCTCACCGTTCATGAGTTCAAGCCCTGCATCAGGCTCTGTGCTGACAGCTCAGAGCCTGGAGCCTGCTTTGGATTCTGTGTGTGTGTGTCTCTCTCTACCCCTCCCTTGCTTGCACTCTTTCTATCAAAAATAAATAAATAAACTTTAAAAAAAAAGTGTCTCCTTGCTCATAGAAAACATTTAAAAATATATGTAATGCTTAAAAGGAGACCAAATAAATAATATGAAATATACTTAATTTTTAAGTGGGCCAAACCAGCCTATTCCCTTTTATTTCTCCCCCCAGGAAACTTGAATATACCACCCTATTATTATTATGTCCAATTAAAAAGATAAACATCATCACACAAATTTTTCCCCATTCCAAGTTTATTTTATGACACAAGTCCTGATAGGTATTTGATGACTTTCAACAAAAGGGAGAAGTTTTGGTAAGCAGAATTCTAAGACGGCCCTAAAGATTCCTGCTCTTTGATGTATATGCCTTGCATATAATCCCCTCCCCATGAGCATGAGCCCAGTGAATATGATAGAGTATCATTCCCATGATTAGATAACTAAATTGGACTTCGAATTAATCAAAAAGGAGATTATCTTGGGTGAGCCTGCCCTAATCAGGTGAGCCTGTTAAAAGAAAGTGAATGTCAGATTTTCCTCATCCCTTGAAGAAAAAGTAAACTATCATTGTATCATATCATATCATTCCTTTATCTCAGGAAGGACCTGAGAGCAACCTCTAGGAACTAAGAATAGTCCTCAGCCAATAGCAAGCAAGAAACGGGAACTTTAATCACGTAACCACAAGGAATTAAATTCTGTCAACATCCACAGTGAGCTTGAAAGAGGACCCTAAGTCTTAGATGAGATTGTAGCCATGGGCAACACTGATTTCTGCCTTAGGAGACCCTGAGCAGAGGACCCAGCTAACCCAAGACAGACTCCTGACTAATGTGAACTGTGAGATAATAAAATGTGTGTTGTTTTAAACTATAAGTATGTGATAATTTTTTATGCAGCAAAAATAACTAATACAAAGGAGACAAGAGACAAGCCTGCTCCCCACAGATTCTTTTTATTATTATTATTATTATTATTGTCAAAACACAGAGCATAAAATTCACCATCTTGTCTATTTGTAAGAATGTAGTTCAGCAGTGTTGTTTATTCACATAGTTTGAAACACATCTACAGAACTTTTTAATCTTGCAAATCTGAAACTTTATACCTATTAAACAACAACTGTCCTTATCCCCTGGCTTCAGCCCTAATAACCTCTTTCTACCTTCTGTTTCAATGAATTTGTCTACTTTAGATATCTTGCATAAGTGGAATCATACATTATTTGTCTTTTTGTGACTAGCTCATTTCACTTAGCATGATGTCTTCAAGGTTCATACATGTTCAAGAACATGGCAGGATTTCCTTTCTTTTTAAAGCTGAATAATATTTCACTGTGTACATATCTATACCACATTTTGTTTATACATTCATCTGTCCATGTATATTTAAGTTCCTTCTACTTCCTGGCTATTGTGAATAATGTTGCAATGAACATGGATGTGAAAAATATCTCTTTGAGATCCTGTTTTCAATTATTTGGGGATGTATACCCAGAAGTGGGATTGCTGAGTAATTCTATTTTTAATTCTTTGAGAAAGTGTCATACTGTTTTCCATAGTGGTTGTACTATTTTATATTCCCACCAACAGTGCACAGGGTTCCATTTTCTCCACATCCCTGCCAACACCGTCATTTTTTTTTTAATGTTTATTAATTTCTTTTGAGAGAGAGAGCAAGCAAGGCAGGGACAGAGAGAGAGGGAGAGAGAGAATCCCAAGCAACTCTGCACTGTCAGCACACAGCCCGATGCGGGGCTCAATCTCAGGAGCCTTGAGACCATGACCCGAGAAATCAAAAGTCAGACACTTAACTGATTGAGCCACCCAGACACCCCTGCTTTTTTTTATAGTGGTCATCCTACTAGGTATGAGGTAATATCTCAATGTGGTTTTGATTTCCTTTTCCCTGGTGATTGGTGATGCCAATAATCTTTTCATATATGTATTGACCATTTGTATATCATCTTTGGAGAAATGTCTAGTCAAATCCTTTGCCCATTTTTTAATTGGGTTCTTTGATATTTTTATTGTTGATTTAGAGTTCGCTATATATTCAGGACATTAATCTCTTATCAGATATATCAAATATATGATATGCAAATATTATTTCCCATTTAGTAGGTTGCCTTTTCACTCTGTTGACTACGTCCTTTGATGCAAAAAAGTGTTCATTTGAAGTAGTCCCATTTGCCTGTTTTTGCCACTTGTCTGTGCTTTTGATGTCATATCCAAGACTATTGTCAAGTTCAGTGTCATGACTTTGACTCTTTCGAATCTCAAGGAAGAATGCTCAGGGCACCTGGGTGGCTCAGTCAGTTGGGCATCTGACTTCAACTCAGGTCATGATCTCCTAGTCTGTGACTTCGAGCCCTGCATCGGTCTCTCTGCTGACAGCGCAGAGCCTAGAGCCTGCTTCGGATTCTGTGTCTCCCTCTCTCTGCTCCTCCCCTGCTCACGCCTCTCTCTCTCTCTCTCTCTCTCTCAAAAGTAAATAAACATTAACAACAAAAAAACATTTTTAAAAGAAAAAGAGAAAAAAAAAAGAAAGAATGCTCTCCAGATCCAAATTCTTCCAATTATCTATGGTGAAAGCCTAGTTCTTTTACTTTCCAATCCATTGTCAACTAACACTTTTATAAAGTATGATAAACATTAATTATGAGAAAATGAATTTAAAAAACAGACATCAGGGGCACCTGGGTGGTTCATTCAGTTTAGCACCTCACTTTGGCTCAGGTCATGATCTTGTGGCTCATGGGTTTGAGTCCCAAGTCGGGCTCTGCGCTGACAGCTTGGAGCCTGCTCCAGGTTCTCTGTCTCCCTCCTTCTTTCTGCCCCTCCCCTGCTCACACTCTCTTTCTCTCAAAAATAAATAAATAAACATTAAAATAAAAAAACAGACATCAAAATACAAGCTGACATTTAAAAAAAAATCAGTGTTTGTTTTTGAGAGAGATTGTGCACGTGAGTGGGGGAGGGGCAGAGAGAGGGAGACAGAGAATCTGAAGTAGGCTCTGCACTGTCAGTGCCAAGACATGGGGCTCAAACCCACCAACCTCCATCATGATCTGAGCCGAAACGGGTCGCTTAACTGACTGAGCCCCCCAGGCACCCCCAAGCTGACATTTTCATTATTAAATTAAACAGACATAAGTTATTCTGTCAAACTGCTATAACAATCTCTAAATGCTTGCTCTCAATTTCTACAATTATGTGGACACAGACAGGTAACACTAATTTAAGAACGAATTCTAGCCCACAGTGCAGACTCTAAGACTTTGAGTAGCACTTCTCTAGATCTTCTTCAAGGTATAATATGCAAAGATGAAGTGACCACCGTCTCAACGCTGGTGCTTCTATGGCTTACAGACAGAGCATCCCAAATAGTTATAATTTCCTATAACCACACAAAAACTGAGAATGCCTTTAAAGGAGCCACTCCAAAATGTGCCACTATGGCATGTGGATCATTTTGAGCTGAAGTCAATCAAGGCCCAGCAGACTCAAGGAAAACTTACCTCTCCTTTAACTACCAAAAAGAATTTAAATAGGGGGCTTGGCCCAGAAAGAGACCTATTCAGAGACAACTTTTATCTGTGTGGCAGGACAACAACTAATTACCAAACAGGCTTTTGTTATCTCCTGAGAATCACCCTCCTCCTCTTTGAAGCCCCAGGCCATCATCCCATTCTTTGGCTGAGGATGGCATATAAGCCTCAACTACCTTACATGCCCTTGAGTCTCATATCTTTGGGGCTCTGGTATATAGGAAATTTAATTTGTTTTTGTACTGTTAATCTATCTTATGTCAATTTATTTATTAGACCAGCCAAAGAACCTGAAAGGGAATAAGGGGAAATTTTTCCACCCCTGCAGTTGGCTATCATAAAGGGACTTTCACTGATTGGACCTTGCTCACTCTAGGATTGCTCAGCTGAGAGATCCTGAGACCTCTGAAAAAAGCCAGCAGAAGGTTAGAATTCTTCCATGTCAGTCTCCCAAATCTCTACCTGCAGGGTCTGATGGAAGCAAGGGTGGTGAGAGTCCTTTCCTTTTTCTAAACATAGATTAGCAGGATGGGAGCCTGGGTGGCTCAATCGGTTGAGCATCTGATTCTTGATTTCGGCTCAGGTTTATGATATCACAGTTCATGGGATCCAGCCCTGTGTCAGGCTCCACCTAGCAGCACTGAGCCTGCCTGGGATTCTACCTCCCTCTCTCTCTGCCCCTCCCCCATTCACATACATTCTCTTTCTCCCTCTCTGTCTCAAAATAGATAAACTTTAAATAAAAAAAAAAAAAAAAAAAAAGATAAGCAGGAGAAAATATTTGTGTAAACTAAGTTCCTTGGGTATAGCAACACTGGTAAAGATTTGGTATCAGTACTCTTGATCCCTATTGATCCCTTTCCTCCCAGAGATGGTCATTGTTTTCTTTTGTTTCTGCCATTGTGGGCTTGGCTTTATGACCAATGAGACTATTCTGTCTGGTCTCCATCAATTACAGGATGCATGTACCAGTATGCATCTGGCAGACAGCCAAATAGGCTGTGGATCCAATATGAAAAACCATACTGGGTCCAATTTGAACTGGACTAGGTCCAGTGTGAGGCAGCATTCCCTTTGTCTGACTGTGCCAGCTCTCAGAAGACTTTTTTATAAGGAGTCCGGTCTGTAAGGGGCCTTTCTCGTCTCAACCTTCATTGTCTTCGTAGTGCTAAAAGCCCCATTCTGGGGCGCCTGGGTGGCTCAGTCGGTTAAGCGGCCGACTTCGGCTCAGGTCATGATCTCGCGGTCATGAGTTCGAGCCCCGCATCGGGCTCTGTGCTGACAGCTCAGAACCTCGAGCCTGTTTCAGATTCTGTGTCTCCCTCTCTCTGACCCTCCCCCGTTCACTCTCTGTCTCTCTCTGTCTCAAAAATAAATAAACGTTAAAAAAAACAAAAAAAAGTCCCACTCTGGCAGCATCTGCCTGGTGTCACAGAGAGCAAGTCTGTGACTGGGGGCATCTCACGTTCTTGTAGGAAACCAGAGAACTGTTTTCACTATATCATTCTTGCCACCTGTGACAATGGATGCCTCTGCTTTCTTAGGCTAACTCTGGGAGTGAATTTATTGGATCTTGTGAGGGCTGCATCTTTTGCACTGTCCTTTGAAATGCCTCTTTTGTTCTTGGTTGAGCCGTGAAAAGGCATATTGGTTGAATCACTATTGAGATTAATATAAGATTCTATTTGTCAATGGCCATATGATGGATCCTTTGAATTGGCTATTTTTGAAAGAAAAAAAAATTTAGAGAGCTCCCATCCTAAGCAATTGTTTTATTGGTACTAATGGAAGCACCAAATTAAAGAGAGGACACAAAGGAGTATTATAGCTGGCCTTAGAGACTCCCTTAACAAGATGAGAGAACAGAGATTAGACTTAGAACAAAAATGAATGTCCACATCCAATGTAAATTCCCCTTCTTAAAATCTGGCCCCATTTGCCTATTTTAACTTCCCTCTTCCTACAAGACTGGCAGAGAGCACTCCAGACTAATCTTCAGGCCCAGTGCATATAGGTTACTCATGTAAATGCTGAGAGCCTAGAATTGAATTTAGCAGAAATACCTGAAACAGGCAATAGGGCTCACTTTGCTGTTCCTACAAATTCTACTTCCCAGGGCTCTATAATCTTGCTCTTCCAGCTTCAGGCCTTCCTATGCAATGTCCTTTGTGGATTTATCCTGGACCCTGCTACAAAAGAATTCATGTCCTGTCTACAGCAGCAGACCTTTTAAATTATAAAGCCACATTATCTCCACTTTCAAAAGCTCGTACCAAATTTAGAGAAGAGTTAGAAAGATCAGTGGCCACTCACAATTCCACTCACAGGGAACTTGATTATCTGTTAAGGGGTGTTCTTCCCGCCCACAGTTATGTGTAGTTAAAAGAAACCAGACAGCTCCCTGAGGAAACCACCCACCCTCACCATTAACAGAGGAAACATAACCAGAATTTCCCCTAGGCCTTCCTACAAGTGATCAGCTGAAGGCCGATGTTTAGGGGCTGATAGAAGCAATAGTAGAGGCTTTTCCCGCTAAGGTAAAGTGGTCCAAGGTTGACTTGTGAAGCAAATCAAAGGTAACATAGTTGGATGGATAAATCAATCTACAGTGCCATTTAGGCTGCAATCCAATTGTTTGAAGAGTTGACAGCAACTGTGCTTCTCTTACAAAACTTTGCAAAACTACAAATGCAGCTCTAGAAGCAGTTCAAAGTTCACCTATTCCTTTTTACCAACTCCCAAATCTCCCCAATTTATGTCAAAGGCTTATAAATATGGGCCTCAGAAAACCAAAGTCCTTCTTGGAGAAGTGTGTATTCTTTCTCTATGCCTTTGTGATGTAAGCGTTAATTAATCTAGGCCATTTCTATAAAGTACAAACTTCAGGGAAGTATTTCTTACCAGACGAAGAATGAAAAAGGGAAAGGTCATTTGAAACTTAAGACAAATGAAAAAATTCTTAAGTGTCTTCTCCAGAAATATTGGGTTTTTTAAAATGCTTATTTATTTTTGAGAGAGAGAGAGACAGGGAGAATCTCAAGCAGGCTCCAGGCTGAGCACGGAGCCCAATGTGGTGTTTGATCTCACCACCCTGAGTTCAGGACCTGAGCCAAAATCAAGAGTCGGATGCTTAACTGACTGAGCCATCCAGGCTCTCCTCATGGCAGTAATTTTAAAACAGAAGCTATAACATCTCTGTTTCTGTCTGTTTGTCTATATATATATATACATGTGTTATAAATATATGGCATTTTCCTACCTCCAGATGGTATACTAAAATTAATTTGTAAAAGAGCTCTAATTGACTTAAAGAAATTTGTTTATATAAATTAAGTATTCCTAAAAAGTTCAGAAATAGAATAGAAATGAGCCCTAACACTTTCAGGTTCGTGTAACCTGAGAAAATAAATTTAAGTCAGTTTAAGTTGATTGGTTTAGTTAAAATATGTACATCTTTAGAGTTACCAACATTAAATAAAATATATTTATTCTACCTAGGGTTACTAAAGGTCAAATGAGTTCATGTTATCTGTTACAAAATTTATCAGCAAGAAAAATAGGTTAGTATGATGGCTGACTTTTGTCTAATGTCTCAAGAAGTTTGTGTGGGTAGCCTAAGCATTATTGTTAGGAAAAGTAAATTAAATGGATATGAGTAGGATAAAAAGGTTTTAGGTGAACTTTTTAAGTAGTTTCCCCAAATATTTTTGGTAAGTTGAAGCCTTAAATTTTGCTACAATAAGTTAAAGAATGAGTTACATTCATTAACTATCCAGTTCATTTCCAAATAAGATAAAATATTGAAATATTAATTACTGAGCATAGGCTTATCCACTTTTTGCTTCCTTATACAGAGGAACTGAAGATATTTGGATGTATTAGTAAACATGTTTTGTGTCATGCTGAGAAATTTACCATGAGAAATCATATGTTTCAAAAAATTATAAGTGTTTGTTAATTTGCCAAGCTGAAGAATGCTAATATAAAAGGAAGTTCATAATACTTTAGTTCCTTATTTTCACTAAAAATGAAGGTTATTAGGGGTTAAAATTTTTCTTTTTTTTTTTTTGTTTATTTTTTAGAGAGAGAGAGAGACGGCACATGCAGGGGAGGAGCAGAGAGAGGAAGACACAGAATCTGAAGCAGGCTCCAGGCTCTGAGCAGTCAGGACAGAGCCCAATGTGGGGCTTAAACTCAAGAACTATGAGATCATGACCTGAGCCGAAGTCAGACACTTAACCAACTGAGCCACCCAGGTGCCCCAAAGTTTTAAAAAAATTCCAATGTATGTATTCTACCAAACATTTAAGGAAGATTTAATAACTATTCTCAAACTATTACAAAACTAGAAGAGAAAGGAAAGCTTCCAAATTCATTCTATGAAGCCAACATTACCCTGATACCAAAAGAGGGTAAAAACACTACAAAAAAAGACAACTACAGGCTAACATCCCTGATGAACATAGATATCCTCAACAAAACCTCAACAAAATATTGGCAAACTGAAAAAAAAATATTGGCAAACTGAATCCAATAATACATTAAAAAAATCATTCACCATGATCAAGTAGGAATTATTCCCGGGATGCAAGTGTGGTTCAATATTCAAAATCAATCAATGTGATACATCACATCAACAAGAGAAAGTATAAAAAACATATGATCATTTCAATTGTGCATAAAAAGCATTTTACAGATGGCACAAAAATAGACACTCAGTTCAATGGAACAGAATAGAGAACCCGGAAACGGACCCACAAATGTATGGCCAACTAATCTTTGACAAAGTAAGAAAGAATATCCAATGGAATAAAGACAGTCTCTTCAGCAAGTGGTGCTGGGAAAACTGGACAGTGACATGCATAAAAATGAACCTGGACCACTTTCTTACACCATACACAAAAATAAACTCAAAATGGTTGAAAAACCTAAATGTAAGACAGTGAGCCATCAAAATCCTTGAAGAGAAAGCAAGCAAAAACCCCTTTGATCTCTGCCACAGCAACTTCTTACTCAACACATCTCTGGAGGCAAGGGAAACAAAAGCAAAAATGAACTACTGGGATCTCATCAAAATAAAAACTTGTGCACAGCGAAGGAAACAATCAGCAAAACTAAAAGGCAACCGACAGAATGGGAGAAGATATTTGCAAATGACATATCAGATAAAGGGTTAGTATCCAAAATCTATAAAGAACTTATCAAAGTCGGGGTGCCTGGGTGGCTCAGTCAGTTGAGCATCTGACTTCAGCTCAGGTCACGATCTCACAGCTCGTGAGTTCGAGCCCCACGTCAGGCTCTGTGCTGACAGCTAGGAGCCTGGAGCCTGCTACAGATTCTGTGTCTCCCTCTCTCTCTACCCCTAACCCACTTGCATTCTGTCTCTGTCTCTCTCAAAAAGAAATAAACCTTAAAAAAATTTTTTTAAAAAAGAACTTAATCAAACTCAACACCCAAAAAACAAATAATCCAGTGAAGAAATGGGGAAAACACATGAATAGACACTTCTCCAAAGAAGACATCCAGATGACCAACTGGCACATGAAAAAATGTTCAACATCATTCATCATCAGGGAAATACAAATTAAAACCACAATGAGATACCACCTTACACCTGTCAGAATGGCTAACATTAACAACTCAGGCAACAACAGATGTTGGCAAGGATGTGGAGAAAGAGGATCTCTTTTGCATTGTTGGTGGCAAGGCAAGGTGGTGCAGCCACTCTGGAAAACAGTATGGAGGTTCCTCAAAAAACTAAAACCAGAACTACCCTATCACCCAGCAATTGCATTACTAAGCATTTATCCAAGGGACACAGGTGTGCTGTGTCAAAGGGACACATGCACCCCCATGTTTATAGCAGCACTATCAACAATAGCCAAAGTATGGAAAGAGTCCAAATGTGCATCGATGGATGAATGGATAAAGAAGATGTGGTATATATACACAATGGAGTATTACTTGGCAATCAAAAAGAATGAAATCTTGCCATTTGCAACTACATGGATGGAACTGGAAGGTATTATGCTAAGCGAAATTAGTCACAGAAAGACAAATATATGATTTCACTCATATGAGGACTTTAAGACACAGAACAGATGAACATAAGGGAAGGGAAGCAAAAATAATATAAAAACAGGGAGGGGGACAAACCATAAGAGAGTCTTTAATATAGAGAACAGAAGGTTACTGGAGGGGTTGTGGGAGGGGGGTATGGGTAAGGGGCATTAAGGAATCTACTCCTGAAATCATTGTTGCACTATATGCTAACTAATTTGGATATAAATTTAAAAAATAAAATTAAAAAAAAATTAAATGGGTTTAATTTTTAAAAAGGCATTCTTACAGAATATAATGTCCATTCATGATAAAAACCCTCAACAAAGTAGTTTAGAAGGAACACACTTCAACATAATAAAGGCCATATATGAAAACCCACAGCTAACATCATACTCAATGGTGAAAAACTGAGAGCTTTTGCCCTAAGATCAGGAACAAGACAAGGATGTCCACTTTTACCTCCTATTCAATGTAGTGCTGGAAATCCTAGCCACAGCAATCAGACAAGGGAAAAATGGCATCCAAATTGGTATCCATTAGTGAGAAGTAAAACTCTCACTATTTACAGATGACATGATACTATATATAGAAAACCCTGAAGACTCCACCCAAAAAAACTACTAGAACTGATAAATGAATTCAGTAAAGTTGCAGGATACAAAATTAATGTAGAGAAATCTGCTGCATTTCTATATACTAATAATGAAGTAGCAGAAAGTGAAATTAAGAAAACAATCCATTTAGGGGCACTTGGGTGGCTCATTCGGTTAAGCATCCAACTCTTGATTTCAGCTCAAGTCATAATCTTGCAGTCATAAGATTAAGCCCTGCATCAGGCTCCCTGATGAGCGTGAGCAGGCTTGGGATTCTCTCTCCCTCTTTCTCTCTGCCCTTTCTCCACTGGTGCTCTCTCTCCCTCTCAAAATAAATAAGTTAACTTTAAAAAAAGAAAGAAAGAAAACAATCCCATTTACAATTGTATCAAAAATTAATACAATACCTAGGAATAAATAAAAGAGATGAAAATCCTGTACTATGAAAACTACAAAATACTGAGGAAAGAAATTCAAGACAATACAAATAAGTGGAAAGATACTCCATGCTCATGAATTCAAAGAACAAATATTGTTAAAATGTCCATAGTACCCAAAGCAATCTATACATTTAATGCAATCCCCATCAAAATACCAACAGCATTTTCACAGAACCAGAACAAACGATCCTAAAATTTGTATAGAACCACAAAAGACCCTGAATAGCCAAAGCAATCTTGAAAAAGAAAAACAAAACTGGAGATATCACAATCTCAGATTTCAAGTTATACTACAAAGCTATAGTAATCAAAACAGTATGGTATTGGCACAAAAGTAGACACATAAATCAATAGAACAGAATAGAGAGCCCAGAATAGAGAGCCCATGAATATATGGACAATTAATCTTCAATAAAAGAGGCAAGAATACGTAATGGGGGAAAAGAAAGTCTCTTCAACAAATGGTGTTGAGAAACTGGACAGCTACATGCAAAAGAATGAAACTGGACCACTTTCTTACACCATACACAAAAATGAACTCAAAATGGAATAAAGACCTAAATGTGAGACTCAAAACCATAAAAATCCTAGAAGACAACCCAGACAGTAATTTCTCTGACATTAGCCATATAAATATTTTTCTAGATATATCTCCTGAGTGAGAAAAAGAAAAACAAAAATAAACTATTGGGATTACATCAAAATAAAAAACTTCTGCACAACAAAACAAAGCAAACAAAAAACAATCAACAAAACTTAAAGACAACCTATTGAATGGGAAAAAATATTTGCAAATGACTTATCTGATAAAAGATTAGAATCCAAAATGTATAAAGAGTTTATACAACTCACCACCCAAAAAAACAAATAATCCAATTAAAAAATGAGCAGAAGACATGAACAGACATTTTTCCATAGAAGATATACAGATAGCCAGCAGGAACATGAAAAGATCACTCATCATCAGGGAAATGCAAATCAAAACTACAATGAGGTATCACCTCACACCTGTCAGAATGGCTAAAATCAAAAACACAAGAAATAACAAGTGTTGGGAAGGATGTGGAGAAAAAAGAGCCCTCATGCACTGTTAGGGAGAATGCAAACTGGTGCAGCCACTGCGGAAAACAGAATGGTGGTTTCCCAAAAAATTAAAAATAGAACTACCATATGACCCAGTAATTCCACTACTGGGAATTAACCCAAAGAATTTGAGAACAGTAATCCAAAAAGATATATGCACCCCTATGTTTATTGCAGCATTATTTACAATAGCCAAGATATGGAAGCAGCCCAATGTCCATCAATAGATAAACAGATAAAAAGGAGCTAGTATACATATACAAGGGAATATTACTCAGCCATATAAAAGAATATAATTTTGCCATTTGCAACAACATGGATGGATCTAGAGAGTATAATGCTAAGCAAAATAAGTCAGTCAGAGACAAATATCATGATTTCACTCATATGTGGAATTTAAGAAATGAAACAAATGAACAAAGAAAAAAAAGACAAACAAAAAAAACCCAGACTCTTAAATATGTATATAGGGAACAAACTGGGGAGGGGTGAAATAGGTGATGGGGATTAAAGAGTACACTTACTATGATAAGCACTGAGTAATGTATAGAATTGTTGAATCACTATATTGTGCACCTGAAACTAACATAACACCCTATGTAAACTATACTGGACTTAAAACTTTTTTTAATGTTATCTCTTCATACAAAAAAATATATTCTAATATATGTAATTAAACCTACTCGAAATAATAGGGCAAACATCTAAGAATGCAGGGAAGGTAGAATGTGTGTTTTCAAAAAAAGAAGTATGAGGAAAAGAAATGCATTTTTGTTAAGGGAAAGGAAGGTAATTTTGTCCTAAAGGGAGACTGGTTATTTCAAAATGGGAAAGAGGGAAAACTATAAGACAAAATCTGAAAATTATGCAAGGTTTGTGGAAAAGGAATCTTTAGAAAGAAATTTTATGCATGATCAGGACTGACTGAGATTGAAATGAATTTAATTAGATGAATGAGTTTTATCAACATTTTTTTTTTTTGGGGGGGGGACACAGAGAGACAAAGCATGAACGGGGGAGGGGCAGAGAGAGAGGGAGACACAGAATTGGAAACAGGCTCCAGGCTCTGAGCCATCAGCCCAGAGCCCGATGCGGGGCTCGAACTCCCGGACCGCGAGATCGTGACCTGGCTGAAGTCGGACGCTTAACCGACTGCGCCACCCAGGCGCCCCAGATGAATGAGTTTTAATATGAAAAGTAAGCTGGTGCAAAATTAGAATTTAGTTTTCTATCTGTACAAAGGGCAAAGTTTTCTTAGACTATTGGTCTGCTCTTAATAGATTATAAAATGTTTTTTCTTTACCTGTTAAAGTAATCTGCCTAGAAAACAAAGACTCTTTTTGCCAAAATAATTTTCTTGTGCTGCCTTTATCCGATCTTTGCTTAAGAAAGCTGAATCTTGGGGCACCTGGCTGGCTCAGTCGGGAAAGCATGCAACTCTTGCTCTTGGGGTTGTGAGTTTGAGCCCTTCACTGGGTATAGAGATTACTTACAAATAAAATCTTTAAAAAAAAGAAAAAGAAGAAAGCTGAATCTCTTCTATTAAAAGATTTAAGCTTTTTTTTTTTTTGACAACTATTTAAGTTTTTATATTTGCCTATAGAATCTTTAATTGTCACTGTGGTAAAGTGGATAACCAAGTATTGCTTCACAGTAACCTATAATCCTATTTGATCAAATGTTTTAAAACTTTCTGAGGGGCGCCTGGGTGGCTCAGTCGGTTAAGCGTCCCACTTTGGCTCAGGTCAGGATCTCGCGGTCCGTGAGTTCGAGCCCTGCGTCGGGCTCTGTGCTGACTGCTCAGAGCCTGGAGCCTGTTTCAATTCTGTGTCTCCCTCTCTCTCTGACCCTCCCTTGTTCATGCTCTGTCTCTCTCTGTCTCAAAAATAAGTAAACGTTAGGGGCGCCTGGGTGGCGCAGTCGGTTAAGCGTCCGACTTCAGCCAGGTCACGATCTCGCGGTCCGTGAGTTCGAGCCCCGCGTCGGGCTCTGTGCTGATGGCTCAGAGCCTGGAGCCTGTTTCCGAGATTCTGTGTCTCCCTCTCTCTCTGCCCCTCCCCCGTTCATGCTCTGTCTCTCTCTGTCCCAAAAATAAATAAACGTTTAAAAAAAAAAAAAAATTAAAAAAAAAAAAAAAAAAAAATAAGTAAACGTTAAAAAAAATTAAAAAAAAAAAACTTTTTGTTATTCTTTTACAAACTTCCGAAAATCAAATTCTGAACGAAGTCTTTTTGACCTCCAACTTTAGGATTTTCCACTGGGTTCCTGGAACATCTCAAAGGTTTGTTCTCTTGTTACAGAAAGAGAGATGTTACACGAATTAGGCTTATTTGCCATGTTAAATTTAATGGGAAGCATCATCAAATAATTGATCCTAAAGCTTCTCAGAGTAGATTTGTATGGATATGTTATTAATATAAGTGTTCTTGATATTGTATGAAATGCCTAGAAAAATTGATATGTCCTGGTACAATGGTATCAGTCATAATTCTAACTATTCCCTTAAAATGTATGTCACATAAACAGATTTCCTTGTCAATTGCATTATAATGAAATCTCATCAGATCTTTAACCATGGCCATTTTTGGTGTTTTGTCATTGACAGTTATTGTTTTACCCCTGATCCTTTTATAAAAGTCTTCCTGCATGTGCTTCAACTTCAAGGAGATTCACGGCAAGAACTTGGACAAGTACAGGTTTCTGATAACTTTTTGGTCATAAAATGAATTGGATGAGAATTTCCAGAACTGATGAAAAAACTGGATTCAAGCAGAACAAATATTAGTTCAATAGGACTGAATGAACTGGGGAGAATGATTATAATTTTTTATGGCTTTTTGTTTGAAACATTGCTGTTTCCTTAATGTTTTGTTTTTCCAGATTTAAGGAAACCTTTTCTCTTAAGGTATCTATGACTTACAGCAATTTGGTAAAATACACCTTTGTAAACAAAGATGAAACATTTACCTTTTCTCCCTAACTGACCCCCCACCCCCACCAGAAGTCAGAAACTCTTGACTACTCTTTTCATGGCAATATAATTATTTGCATAAGTTCAGTAAGAGTCTGTTGTCCTTGTACCAGGACACAATTGGACACACATTGCTTACATTACCAAGGCTTTGGCTGGAATGTCTATTTGGAGAATGTGCATATGACCAGACAGCTTTAAGGGACTAAGGTTGGCTTTATGGAGCCAAGAAAGACCCTTGGAAAGATTGGCCTGGTAACTTGCTTACAGAGTTCCTGATAGCCTTACCAGGTGAGTAAGGAAGGCCACTTCCTGGCAGGCTCAGAAACCTCAGTCTATTTTTGGGGACCTTGAAAAGAAAGAAATTTACTCAAATCTGTAAGTACTGCAAGCAAAGTCAGATGCTGAGTACTTGGCTTGACTTCCTAGCCTCAAGAGGCTTTTAAAAGTCCAATCTGAGATTCCTTATGAAAAGACTCAGCAAAGCAGATTTAAAAGAGCCTATTTTATCAATTACTATTCTTGCTATACTTATATAAACAATCAGGCCAACTTTATTGAAACCAGACTTAATTTGCAAACAAATCAGTCTTACTGTGGTTATCTTTGATAAAAGTGGGAGTGATTATAGACAGAAAAATTATGTTTCAGTAATACACCTTTGTGGATATAAAATTCTAGGGATATAAAATTCTAATTGTCTTTGAGGTTTTGTTTTCTACCTGTATACTGGACTAGATACTTAATTCTTTTAGTTTCCTCCAATATGTGGCTACAACTCTCCAAACTCACATTTTCAAATTTCTCTCACCCTTCTGACTTGGAATCATTGAAAACTAAAACTGCCCTTTACCTGAAGCCACGTACACTAACGCTGGACAACTTGTTACGAACTTTAAAGAAATCACCACAATAGCTCACATATGGACAATCTCCATGAGCTGTGTGGCTACTCAGAGAAATCACTAGAGACATTCAAAGTACAAACCAGCAAAGTTTATCAGATTGCCACTGCCAGCCCTCACTCCATCTGAAGATGTTTCAAGCCTGGCATCTAGAAAGCTTCTTGATTGGCTGCCTTCAGAACCCAGAAACAAATTATAATCTGCTCCAACTTTTTTCATGTTTATTTATTTTTGAGAGAGAGAGAGAGAGAGAGAGAGAGAGAGAGAGAGAGAGAGACAGAGCGCGATCAGGGGAGGGGCAGAGAGACAAGGAGACACAGAAACTGAAGCAGGCTCCAGGCTCCAAGCTGTCAGCACAGAGTCCTCCGTGGGGCTTAACTTCACGTACCTCAAGATCATGACCTGAGCTGAAGTTGGACGCTTAACCAACTGAGCCACCAAGGTGCCCCTGTTCAGGTATTCCTATACCTACTATTAAATAGAGGCGAGTGTCAGAAAAGGATCCTCCCTTCTTAATTACAAGATTTTTGTTGGCTAAGTGGGAGGTGGAGGAGGAAAGTGTTTTGGCTGCTATGGGGCACTATGATGCAATGAGAGTACATTTTTTTATCCTTTTGAATTCTTGTTTTAATTAGCTATCGTGATGTAGGTGCTTCTTATAGACCACTGTGCATTACCACATGAAGAAGAGTTGTGTTAAAGGTGTAGGGACTGAAAAATTTTCCCTTCTTCCTTTTTATATTCTTTGGCTGGTCTATTAATTAAATTGACATAAGACAGATTAACAGTACAAAAACAAATTAAATTTCCTACATACCAGAGCCCCAAAGATATGAGACTCAAGGGCATGTCAGGTAGTTGAGGCTTATATGCCATTCTCAGCTAAGGAATGGGATAGTGGCCTGGGGCTTCAAAGGGGAGGAAGGTGATTCTCAGGAGATAAAAAAAAAAAATGCTTGGTAATTAGCTGTTGTCCTGCCACACAGATAAAAGTTGTCTCTGGTAATAGGTCTCTTTCTGGGCCAAGCCCCCTATTTAAACTCTTTTTTGGTAGTTAAGGAAGAGGTAAAAGTTTTCCTTGAGTCTGCTGGGCCTTGACTGACTTCAGCTCAAAATGATCCACATGCCAAAGTGGCACATTTTGGGATAGCATATTCTGCTCCCTTTAGTCCTGCCCTTGAAATTTCCCCAAGAAGTTGCATGGTCTAGAAGCTGAGTTGGTAGATTGCTCCATCTCATTGAACTAGTCTTTTAGTCCTAAGGGTAGGTCAGTTCACTTAAAAAGTTGTGTTTCATTTCTGGAAGTGGAGATGTGGGGGGCTCCTGAAGTTCGATCTATGGTTCAAATGATCAGGTATTTAATAAAAAGCATTTCTGGGTCCCCTGGGTGGCTCAGTTGGTTAAGCATCTGACTCTTGATTTTGGCTCAGGTCATGATCTCGCAGTTCATGGGATCGGGCCCCTCTCAGGCTCTGTACTGTCAGAGTGTGCTGGGGATTCTCTCTCTCCCTCTCTCTCTGCCTCTCCCCTAATTGCACAAATATGCGCACACTCTATCTTAAAATACATAAATAAACATGAACAATTAAAAAAAGAAACACCTGAAGAATTTATTTCTTTTACTTCATCTGAATGTTTTTAGCAAAAGAAAATCAACACCAGAAAAATTGAGAGGATGTGTTTCTGATTTTGTTGATGCCATGGCCTCTTACTAAAAAAAAGCTGTGGACCTGATTATATAGGCAGCCCCATATCTGTCCTTTTACATTTTGCAACATGATTCAATAAAACTCTGAAATCTCAGGGTGCCTGGGTGGCTCAGTTGTTTGAGCATCTGACTTCAGCTCAGGTCATGATCTCAAGGTTCATGAGTTTGAGCCCCACATGGGACTCACTGGTGTCAGTGCAGAGCCCGCTTGGGATCCTCTGTCCCCCAGTATGTCCCTCCCCTGCTTATACTCTCTGTCTCTCAAAAATAAATTAACACTAAAAAAAAAAAAGTTTTAAAAGTCTGATACCTCAATTACACTGGGAAGAACCCGCTTTGACACAACTTATATTTCCTAGAAGAGACCAACTACTGCTATGAACAGAGGAGAAGACTCAAGAATATGTAGGAGTTCTTAGGAAGGCAAACTGATTGGAAGGGTAATTGGGATTGGTCTCAAAGCTTAAGTTTGCATAGCAAGCAGGCTGCTTTTACTTAGATTATATGTTTATTTGTAGTGGTTTATGGTGGGGAAGGCAGTTGATGAAGAATGTGATTCCCGTCTGTCCTTGCACCCTGGGATTAGGATTAGAATGAAGCAAGTAAATTACTCAGCTAGGCTGTAAAATTTAAAAACTTCATAATCAAGGGGTGCCTGGGCGGCTCAGTCAGGTAAGTGTCTGACTTCTGCTCAGGTCATGATCTTGAGGTCTGTGAGTTCCAGCCCCCTGTCGGGCTCTGTGCTGATGGCTTGGAGCCTGGAGCCAGTTTCAGATTCTGTGTCTCCCTGTCTCTCTGCCCCTCCCCTGCTCACGCTCTGTCTCTCTCTCTCTCAAAATAATAAACATTAAAAAAAATTTTAATAAAAAAATAAAAACTCCATAATCAAGACAAATAATGCTTTAATGCAATGTTTTAAAAATTCAAATTTGGTGCAAAACCCCCCATAATGAACAAAATATCAAAGCTTAAAAAAAATAGGATCAGTATTATTAATTTTCTCTTTTGTCTTGGGCACAACACTGGCACTGTCACTGAGCAAAGAGTACATGCAGACAGGACACGAAAGTTTGGACAGTGGTGATCAAGGCAGATGCTGGGATGTCACCTCCACAATTTCCAGAATTAAGATGGCGGAGCATTGACCTTTCTAAACTCTTCTTTTGAAACTCTCCTCCAAACACAAATCCGAATGAGAAACAGAAACACCAACCCCATCTTCAACAAAACTAGGAAATATCTGCACCCTGAATCCAGTCTTTATGAAGACAAAAAGGCAGGTGGAGGAATGGTAACTAAATAAGCAGAGCAGAAAAAGGCCAAACTTGGAGAATGCTCACGAGTAGCAAGACTACTCACCCCAGAAAGGGTTAGCAGTTGAAGCCCGTACCCTGGAAGGCAGTGGTAGGAATGGGGCACTGAAAGCAATGAAGGGTGTCTGAAAAGATTGAAAAAAAAGCAGTTAGCCCTACAAGCCCTTCCTCCACTCCCATCAGTCAGGCACCCACCCCTCCCCCACTCCCACAAGTACTTTATTGGGGGGAAACAATCTGAGAGGCCTTGTGGGAGCACCAGGCAGGAAGAGGGCGGAGGTGAGGATTTAATAAAAGTCTGCATACTGAACTGTGAGATTCCTCAGTCCCTTACCTCACCCTGTGGTACAGCACCAACAGCCAGGCTTATCCTTCTCAGGCAGCAGATTAGAGGCTCTCTCTAAAACTAAGTTGTTACAGAGAAAACACCTACATATACTGACATTTGGGGGACCACACCCACACCCACACCCACAAGCTGGCTGACTACCTCCTCAATCTAAAAATAAGCCCACAAACTGACAAGACCTGCCCACTCACACAGAGTTTCCAATCAGCTTTGCAGTGATTCATTTAAGAACCTGAACAAACATCCAAGGATCACCAGATCTTAGAGGAAAGCTTCCAACAGTAAAGACAGAGGCCAAAACAAATAAACCAAAGGGGGAGAAAAAGAATTCAGAGGAAACAGATAATGCAGATGGTAGAAGAAATTTTCAAAAAGTAAATTAATATTCTCAGGGAGATTATAAGCCTATGAAATAAGACTGAAATCCTCTCAGAAGGAAGGAAGGAAAGAAAGAAAAGAAAGAAAGAAAGAAAGAAAGAAAGAAAGAAAGAAAGAAAGAAAGAAAGAAAGAAAAAGGGGGGAGAAAAATTAGAAACAAAAGGTGCTTTGGGAAATAAAAAATAAGGGTAAAGTAAAAATAATAAAATTAAAGTATTAATCCAAGAGTTTCAGTATCTAACTATAAAAAGAGTTCTCCAAAAAAAAAAAAAAAAGAACATTGGGAACAAAATTATCAAGGAAATAACACAAGAATATTTCCCAGAAATAAAGGCCAAGTTTCTAGTTTAAAAGAGCAGATTGATTCTCTCTCTCTCTTTCTCTCTGTGCCTTTCCCCTGGTTGTACCCTCACTTTCTCTCTCTCAAAATAAATAAATAAACTTTAAAATAATAATAAAATAAAAGAGCGTATTGAATATGCAATTATGTAATCATTACACCTAAAGCTAACATAATGTTATGTGTCCACTGTATCTCAATTAGAAAGAGCATACTGAGTGCAAAATATAATAAATTTTAAAAATACCAACACTAAGACATGTCAGCTTGAAATTTCAGAACACCAGAAAAGAGATGATGCTAGAAGTTTCAAAGGAAGAAGATAGATCACATAAAGAAATTGAGAGTTAGAATAGTATTGAATTTCTCCACAACACTGGATGCCAGAAGACAATGGATGATTGCCCTCAAAATTCAGAATTAAAAATTGTTTTTAACTTAGATATATTTAGACATGCATATCTCAAAATGTTAAACTTCCTTCCGCTCTTCATCAAGATATCATTAGAGGATACACTCCAGCAAAGTACGACATAAACCAAGAAAGAGTAGGTCATCAGATCCAGGAAACTGGGTAGTCCAAGGATAACTGTTGTGCAGTAGGTCTAGAAAGAAATCAGTACAGATCCAAGTAGGAAGACAAACACCTCCAGGAGGGAGGTCTACATGGGGAAGAAATGGCAATGATACCATGGAAAATGGAATTTATAGGCATTTTACAGAGGTCAGAGATTCAAAGAAAACTAAGCGGGGGCAGGAAGGAAGGCAGGGACTAAACATCATTATTCTATACTTTCAGGCTTAGCAGTAAACAATATTTACATGCTAGTGGTATTGAAAACTCTGGAAAGTTAAGGAGGAATCCCATGTTTTCCTAAATACAGAAAAACTTGTATGCAGAAAAATATCCTTTACAGGATATAAAATCAGATATCAAACATAACCTAAATGTCCAATAAGAGGAGAATAGTTAAGTAAATTATGATATATCACTTGATAGAATTTAAACTAATAACATTACAGTCTTTTCTGTATACCAAGGACTCATTTTAGAGCCTGCCTGGAGAGCAGCTTGTTACATTGAAAGGAGGAATTGAGAAAAGGAGATTGAAAGTTGCTTATGTGTTACTGTTGTGGGAAACTAAAACTAAATGCCTTGTAGAAATGTCAACCAAATACATCCAAAAACAGGCAACCTCAGAGCCCCATGTTGTTAGTATTTAGTATCATCAGGATGAAGTAGGAAAAAGAAGGTCTAAACCTAAATGTTTAGGTAGACCTGTCTCTGATGGCTTTGGGAAGAAAGATGCAAGGATTAGCGACATGATCTCAAAATGGTAGAGCCTAGAAAGAGACAGATGACTATGGCATTGGTGACCTACCACAAGAGTGACTGATTCACTGTGCAATAGGAAATAAGGAAAGATCTTGGATATAACCAGGAACAGAGGGCTCACGTTCTCCTTTTCCCAAAACAAGATCCTGGGCCAAAGAAACTGCCCTTCTACCCCAGCAGCTCCAGGCATGAAGTCCTGGCTGCTTCTGAACAGGATCAGTGAGGCAAGGAGGCAGGGATCCCTGGAAAATCTACTGGTGACTCCAAGTCCAGAGGCTCCAAACTATCTGCCAGAACTCTGAGCCTTTTATGCAATAGAGCTATTAGATAATATCAACAGAAATGCCCCAAGTGCTTGAAAATCTGATCAACTTTGCCTCTACATTAACTCCAAACCCACAAACAAGACAAATAAAAACACAGTATGAGAGGTACAAGAGTCTATATTACATTTTCTTAGTTAAGACTGTTTTGAAACAGAAACTGTTCCAACTCCCTTCAGACAAAAAAAAAAAAAAAAAAAAAAATTGCCATAATGATACAGGGGAATCTCTTGAACCCATGGGTTGGAAACGTAGCTGGGAAACCAGGAATAGAAAAATGTCACAATGACAAATGCCCTTTTAGTCTGTAGTCTGTTTCTCTGCCTCTCTCCCTTTCTTCCCTTTCCCTCCCTTTTTCTTTCCCAGCTTCCTCCATCTCTCCCTCACCCTCCCTCTTTTTCTGCCTCCCCTTCCCTTTTCCCTCCTCCTCTCACAGATTCTCCCTCTCCTTGGGTCTGCCTCATTCTTTTCCCTCTCCCACCCGTTGGCAAACCCTGAAAGGTAGTCTATCTTGAGCTCAGGCTGCTTTAAGAGAAACGTACCCCTTCCACATGCTCTCCCCAACTCTGTTGAATAAAATTCTCTGTGGTTTATCTTATCAGTCACTTTTGACCAATATTTTGAACTCACTGATTCCATTGTCCTTCTCTGGCAGCAGTGTGGCAAAAATCCCAGCCCTGGATCAATCCAACATTTCATATTATCTGTGCTGCTATGGACACCTGGAGAAAACCATTCTGTGCAGATTGGTATGATCGGAACTATGAATTCATGGTCTCCAATATCCACTGGGCCCTCAACACTGCCCAGGGTTTCTTTGATTCCCCTATTTGTTCACATACCTATTCTTCACAACTCTTCTCTGATCTTCTCCCATCTCTAATCCTGCTGTCTCTCCCTCATGAGTACCAAGTCCCCTCATCTCTTACTTTAGAAAGAAAGGGAAAGGGTGCCTGGGTGGCCCAGTTGGTTAAGTGTCTGATTTTGTCTCAGGCCATGATCTCGTGGTTTGTGGATGGAGCCCCATATCAGGCCTCACACTGTCAGCATGGAGCCTGCTTGGGATTCTCTCTCTCCCTCTCTCTCTCTCTCCCTACTCCCCTCCTCTCTCTTGAAATAAACAAATAAACTTTAAAAAAAAAAAGGAAAGTAAAGTATAGTAATAATACAAGATCACTAGAAATAATACTAGAAGAATAATATAATAATAATAGAACTCTGTTAACTCTCACCAACTAACCATTGTTTCATCTTTCTCCCATTATTTTTTTAAAATATTTATTTATTTTTGAGAGAGAGAGAGAGACAGGGTGAAAGCAGGGGAGGGGCAGACACACGCGCACACACACACACACACACACACACACACACACAGAATCCAAAGCAGGCTCCAGGCTCTGGGCTGTCAGCACAGAGCCCGACATGGGGCTCATGGGGCTCTGACTCAAGAAACGCGAGTTCATGACCTGGGCTGAAGTCTGACACTTAACCAGCTGAGCCACCCAGGCGCCCCTCATCTTTCTCCTATTAAATAGATAAGGCATTTTTTCCCCTACCTGAGGCTAACCCCTTTAGAGTGTTTCTTCAACCTCCCCAGGGATCTCACTCCACTGATAATCTGTCTTACATAGTATATGCTGAAAACTCACACCCTCAGCCCTTCAACTCCTACCAGCTAACACCCTTTCACATTTTTAGCTTAAATTTTTTTGAAGTATGGCTTAAGCACAAACTATTTTAGACTGTGCGCTGGAGGACATTGTGGTGACCTAGACAGATGTGGTCCATGTGAACTTTCCAGCCCAGGAGACAGTCTTTGAGTAAAGAATTCTAAGTCTGATTTGTGTTATTTAATGGGAAGTACAGGAGGCTGTGGAAATATATAGCAAGGAAATTTCACCTTGTCTGGGAAGTCAGGAAAGACCTTCTTGAGGAAGGTAAAATTTAAAGCTGCTGCTTAAGAAATGTATAAGAATTCAATAAGAAGAAAGAGGGTTAAATTCCATGCAGGCCCAACCAAATCCTATCAGAGTTTCATGAAACTTGACAAGTGTATTCTAAAATTGAAATGAAAACTGGGGCTCCTGGCTGGCTCATCCAGTAGACCGGGGCAACTCTTGATCTGGGCATGGTGAGTTTGGGCCCCATGTTGGGCATAAGCTCATAAATAAACAAACAAACAAGCAAACAAACAAATAAATGAATAAATAAATGAGAGAATAAGGTTAAGAAGCACCAACACAATCTGAAGAGGAAAAAAGATGGAGGAACTTGTCCTATCAAGACCTATGATAAAGCTGTAGTCATTGAGACAGTATGGACTTGGTGCAGAAATAAAGTTAGAACAATGAAATTCTCTCTATGTTTGTACTTTCCTACTCATCGTTTAGGGCACAATATGAATTATTACTGCCTCCAGGAAATCTCTAGCTGTCCCCACTTTCAAAATCTTGACTAGGTTCCATCTCACGGTGCTTCCATAGCCCCCTTACTTCCCCAATGTAGAACTTAACACATTTACTCTAATATCTGCCTCCCCCACTCACCGTTAGTACAGAGATTGTTACTCTTTTTCACTGCATACTGGCATTCCTTTAAGGGAAGACTGAAAGTACTACCTTAAAAGCAGTATGAAGATAGTGCTATCCCACCCCACCTCTGCCCATTTCTTGCTACTGTTGTCTCCGCAGCTACTTTCCCTCATTTATTGAAGACTTTAGTAATTTTTACCCAGAGTCATATTCTCATAAAGCCATCCAGTTTTCTGGGTTTTAACCTCTACAAAGACAATCCATTCAAAATTTGTCTTTGCAGTTTCTTGACATTCTCATATTTCAGTAGATTCACCCTACCTCGGCTTCTCACTTGAAGGGTCATTAAGTCTATCTTCAAAATCATGAATTCAGCCTTTTACTGTGGGCATAAAGGAAGGTCACCCAAATGAGAACAGAGGTTATTTATTTAGAGCTTCCTATAGCAAAAGAGTCAGCCACCATCACTTACTTTTGAGACTCAAAGGCAAGTGGAAAAGCTTTATAGTAAAACAAAGAGAGAGAGAGAGAGAGAGAGAGAGAGAGAGAGAAGGCTCCAGGTATGCTATGATTGATGGTTGTTGGCATGAGGAAGCTGGAGGTATGCTAGCTAGAAGTGAGACGTCTTATATGATTGCTTTCAGAAGCACATTTAGCTCTCTCTTGTTCTGCGTTGGAAGGGAGGGTGAATGAATGAATGAATGAGACCAGCAGTCATTGGCCAACTCCCGATCATTCCATGCCCATTGCTGCAGAAGTTGTGGTCAGAATTCTATTGCCATATATGGTTTGGCCATCATCCATTTCTATATTCTGTCTTTTGCTACTTATTAAGCATAATCTTCAGTCTTTCCAGTTTATCTGTCATTATTCTCTGTTCGATGATTCCTCACCTTAATTTTTACTAGTTGCTGTCTCTTACTGGATTTTCAACTTCTCTCTACTGGATATTTTCCTTCAATATCCAAGAAAGTTGTAGTCTTTACCAACATAAAAAATAAACAACAAACCATCTGAACTCCATCTTTCCATCTACCAACATTCTACTACCTTTTGCAAACAAAAACCTTTTGAGAAGTTTGCAAACTTCTCAATTTCTCTTAATTTTTGGATTCACCAAAAGCCTCATTCCCACCTCTTCTCTCTACTTTCCTTGAGGCAGTCATAATTCTAAAATTGATGTGTGTCAGTACCATCCTTGTATGTATTTGAATTTTACCATTTACAAAGTTTTAATATTTGATCCTTTTGAAGTACAAAATAAACTCATTTCATTCAAGCAAATGTAAATGTACATAGATCTACACAATATGTACTATGGGTTTTTCGCTAAAACTTCACAGAAATAGATCTTTAAAAGCTTGCTTCTGGGGCACCTGGGTGGCTCAGTCGGTTAAGCGTCCGACTTCGGCTCAGGTCACGAACTCGCGGTCTGTGGGTTCGAGCCGCGCATCCGGCTCTGGGCTGATGGCTCAGAGCCTGGAGCCTGCTTCTGATTCTGTGTCTCCCTCTCTCTCGGCCCCTCCCCCGTTCATGCTCTGTCTCTCTCTGTCTCAAAAATAAAATAAATTAAAAAAAAAAGCTTGCTTCTTATGAATAATTGTATTTAATTTTTTTAATTTTGAAATAATTATAGAATCACTGGAGGTTGCAAAGACAGTACAGAGACATCTTGGGAGCCCTTCATCCACTTCCCCCAACAGTTACATTTTATATAACTATAGCACAATTTCAAAACCAGAAAATTGACATTGTTACAATGTATGTGTATAGTTTTATACCACTTTATTATGTGTAACCACCACTGCAATTGAAACACAGAACTATTGGGGCGCCTGGGTGGCGCAATCGGTTAAGCGTCCGACTTCAGCCAGGTCACGATCTCGCGGTCCGTGAGTTCGAGCCCGCGTCAGGCTCTGGGCTGATGGCTCGGAGCCTGGAGCCTGTTTCCAATTCTGTGTCTCCCTCTCTCTCTGCCCCTCCCCTGTTCATGCTCTGTCTCTCTCTGTCCCAAAAATAAATAAAAAACGTTGAAAAAAAAATTTTAAAAAGAAACACAGAGCTATTCCATTACCATAGCCATACATACACACTCTACAAACTCTGATAACCACTAATTTATTTTTCATTTCTATAATTTTGTCAGTTGTAGAAAGTTATATACATGGAATCATACAGTATCCTTTCGGGATTGACTTTTGCACTCATCAATATGCCCTTGGAATCCATCTAAGTTGTTACATGTATCACCAGCTTGCTCCTTTTTATTACTAAGTGTTCCATGGTATGGATATTCCACAGTGTATTTTTATTTGTGTTTGTTTGTTTGTTTGTTTGTTTGTTTTAGAGGGAGAGTAAGAAGGAGTGGGTCAGAGAGAGAGAGAAAGTAGGCTCCACACTCAGGGCAGAGCCCGATGCGGGACTCAATCCCATGACCCTGGCTGGGATCATGACCTGAACCAAAATCAAGAGTCAGACACTCAACTGACTGAGCCACCCAGGTCCCCTGGATATTCCCCTGGATAGTTTATTTAACCATTCACCTATTGAGGAACATTTTGGTGACTTTTAGGTTAGAATAACTACTGATAAAGCTACTACAAGCTTTCATATACAGTTTATATGTGGACATAAATTTTCATTTCTTCAGGATACATGCCTAGTGTGCAAGTGCTGAGTTGTGTGGTTAGTTTATGTATATTTAGGGTTTTTTAAGTTTGTTTATTTATTTTGAGAGAGAGTGGGCGGGGGGGAGGGGAGGGCAGAGAGAGAGGAATTGAGAGAATCCCAAGCAGGCCTCACGCTGTCAGCACAGAGTCCAATGTGGGGCTCAATTTCATAAACCCTGAGATCATGACCTGAGCTGATACCAAAAGTCAGACACTTAACCAAATGAGCCACCTAGGCACCTCTATGTATGTTTAATTTTTAAGAAATTGTTGGGACGCCTGGGTGGCTCAGTTGGTTGAGCGTCCGACTTTGACTCAGGTCATGATCTCACAGCTCGTGAGTTCCAGCCCCGCATTGGGCTCTGTGCTGACAGCTCAGAGCCTAGAGCCTGCTTCAGATTCTGTGTCTCCCTCTCTCTGCCCCTCCCCTGCTCATGCTCTGTCTCTCTCTGTCTCAAAAATAAATAAATAAATAAATAAGTAAATAAATAAATAAATAAATAAAACATTTAAAAATTTTAAATAGAAAAAGAAATTGCCAAGTTTTTTTCCAGTCTGCTTATACCATCGTACATTCCCACAAGCTATGTATGAGCGATCTAGTTTCTCTACATTCTCCCTATCATTAGCTATTGTCACTACATTTTGTTTGTTTATTATGATGTTTCTAATAGATGTGTAGTAATATCTCACTATGACCTTAATTTTCATATCACTAATGGCTGGTGAAGTTGAACATTTCATTTGCATCAGTCATTGTATATTTTCTTTGGCAAAAAGTCTCTTCGTGTCCTTTACCCATTTTCTAATTGGATGTTTTTAATGTTGAGGGTTCTTTTTATACCCTAGATGTAAGTCCTTCATCAGTTTATAGTTCTACATTTTACTTTTTTTTTCATTTTGCTTTGGAATCTATAATCTGTTTTAAGTTAATAATTACATTTATCCATGTTGATACCTGTAGTTTAGTCCATTTGTTTTAACAACATTTTAGAATCCCATTGTATGTCTAAATCAGAGAGTATCTGTCCTTTCCTATAAACGGGACAGTCAAGTTATTCCCATAAACAGTGATCATCCCTATTCATTTTATTTGATGGGATATCATTTTGTGTATACTATTCACTTCTCAACTCATCTCAAGAACTTATTTTGCTAATTTTAATCATTGCTTTTCATTTGTCATCTTACTTGATCACTCAAAAACGTTTTATTTTTTTGACAGCTTTCCAGTGAAACATTTTTTCCCTTGAATTTCTGTTACAACGCACATTTCTGGTTTTCCTCCTACTTCTTGGGTCACTACTTTTCAGCTTTTCTTTGGAATTTCTTTACCCAGTCTTTCAACATTGGAGTCTTGGGGCACCTGGGTGGTTCAGTCAGTGAAGTGTCCAACTTTGGCTCAGGTCATGATATCGAGGTTTGTGAGTTCAAGCCCCGTTTAGGGCACTCTGCTGTCAGTGCGGAGCCCTCTTCAGATCCTCTGTGTCTCTCTCTCTCTCTCTTTCTCTGTCCCTCCCTCTTTCTTCCTCTCTCTCTCTCAAAAATAAATAAACATTAACACCACACACACACACACACACACACACACACATGCACATTGAGGTCTCCCAGGCTCAGTCATTAGCCTTCTCTTCTTGACACTATACATCCTTCCTTTCCACTGTACATTCTGTCCATTTCCATGATTTCAAATACCAAATTAATTTCTTTATAGAAGACTTCTGAGCTCCAGATCTCTATCTCTGACTCCCAATTCAAGTCTCCATTCAGATGTCACACATTTGGTTATCTCAAAACTTAACATTGCCAAAACCTCAGTACATCCATAGCCATTTTCCTATAACTTAAATCTAATTTTATGTAACTTTCCAAGCTCCCCCACAACCTTTGAGCCTCTGTATGTGTCACTTTTCTCTGCCCAGAATACCCTCTCCTTTTTCTTTTTTTCTTAAGAAATTTTTTTTAATCTTTTTAAATGTTTTTATTTATTTTTGAGACAGGGAGAGACAGAGCATGAGCAGGGGAGGGGCAGAGAGAGAGGGAGACACAGAATCTGAAGCAGGCTCCAGGCTCTGAGCTGTCAGCACAGAGCCCGACATGGGGCTTACACTCGCAGATGGTGAGATCATGACCTGAGCTGAAGTTGGACACTTAACCAACTGAGTCACCCAGGCGCCCCTCTCCTTTTTCTTTACATAGCTAATTTTTCTACTCATTCATCAAGTCTCATTTTATTTTATTTTTTAATGTTTATTTGTTTTTGAGAGAGAGAGAGCAGGAACAGGTGAAGGGCAGAGAGCAAGAGGGAGACAGAGGATCCCAAGCGGGCTCTGTGCTGACAGCAGAGATCCTGATGCAGGACTCAGACTCAAGAACTGGGAGATCATGATCTGAGCTGAAGTTGGATGCTCAACTGACTGAGCCACCCAGGCGCCCCTCGTCAAGCCTCGGTTTAAATATCATTTCCTCTGCAATATCTTCACTAATCATCTCCAAATCAGGGTCATATTCCCCTTTACTTTTCCTTCATAGACACTATCACAGTTATAACTTAAGTATTTTGTTTATGTAATTATTAATATCCATCTCCCCCACTGTGTATTTTTTAAATTTATTTTTTTAATGTATTTATTTTTTAAGTTTATTTAGTTATTTTGAGAGAGAGAGAGCACAAGCAGGGGAGTGGCAGAGAGAAGGAAAGACAGAATCCCAAGCAGGCTGCAAGCTATCAGTGCAGAACCCAATGTGGGGCTCGAAGCCACAAACTGTGAGATCATGGCCTGAGCCAAGATCAAGAGTCAGATGCCTAACTGACTGCACCACCCAGGCACCCCCACTATATATCTTGCTTACTGTTATATTTCAGACATTAACACAGTGCTTGGCACATGACAAATGTCTAATAAATATTTGTAGAAAGATGCATAATTTTTAGGGCCACCTGTGTGGCTCAGTCAGTTAAGCGTCCAACTCTTGATTTTGGCTCAAGTCATGATCTTACAGTGTGGTGAGATTGAGCCCTGTGTTGGGCTCTGTACTGAGCATGGAGCATGCTTGGGATTCCTTCTCTCTCTCTCTCTCTCTCTCTCTCAAGGAAAAGAGAGAAGAAAGAAAGAAGGAAAGAAAGAGAAGAAAGAAAGAAAGAAAGAAAGAAAGAAAGAAAGAAAGAAAGAAAGAAAGAAAATGAAAATCATTTTTATATGAATATTTGAGTAGCTGAATGAGGAAATATTTGAATGAAATATTTCAGGAATCTTAAAAATATTTACCTTATTGACTCCAAATTTACTTATTTCCAAATCTAGTTGGTTATCAGAATCCCCTGAGAAACTTCTATAAAAATAGAGATTTCTGGGTCTCACTCTGGACCTACAAAATTAAGCTCTCTGTGAAAGGACACAGGAAAAAATTCCTTAGATTCTTCTGATGATTAGCCGGGTTTTGGAACCACTGGGTTTAGTGGGAAGAATATAGGTTCTGAAGTAAGACTATCCTTGCTGTTTATCAGCTCTATAACCTTAGGGAAGTAAATTTTGAGACTTCCATCAGGCACAGTCTCCTCATCTATAAAATACCAATCCCTGGTGCAGAAGAATAAATACAATGATGTATATAATGTATTTGACATGCATGTTAAGTAATTTGCAGTTAGTGCTAAGGTACATTGGCAGTATAGAATATTCTACAGCTGTCAAAATAATCTTCCTAAAAATTCTTATCCTCCTATGTCTGAGTCAAAGCCCTAGAAGAAAGGACATTATTATGCTTTATGCTTCTTTATGCTAAAGAATAATTATTATTGTTTTTGCCTACTTTTAAGTTGTATATGATTTATATAAATGACATAAATTTCTTGGATGTTTCTGCATCTGGGTTTAAAAATTTTTTTTTTTGCTTATTATAATATTTCTGAGACATATTCATGTTGGCTCATGTAGCTATACTTCATGCCACTTACCCGTATTTTTAAAATTCCTAGCGCCCCAGAACTATATTACAGTGATAGAAATCAGAAGAGTGGCTGCCTCTGGTAGGCTGGAGCAGACTAGACTAGACATAAGGGAATTTGAAGATGAACGAAATGTTCTATGTCTTGTTTCAGGGAGTGATTACTGAGTGTATGTAATTGTCAAAATGTATTTGAACCAAACGTTTAAGATCTATGAATTTCACTGTATGCAAATTTTATCTACATAACGTGATTAAAAGCAAACAAACAAAAACAACAAAAAGAAACTGTAGTCTCAGTCATTCTAATTCAGTAGGTCTGTGCTGGGGACCAATGCGTATTTTTTTAAATAAAGTTCTAGATAATTCTGAGGGGCACCCTCAACTGAGCAGAACTGAGCAGAATAACACAAAATTGGGGCAGGAATTAGGAAGAAAAGTCATCTGTCAAAGATCTAGAAAACATCTCATGGCATTGTATGACCTCCCTAGACTTCTTATAGTATAGTTGGCATATTTTACAATAGCAGAAATAGCAGTGTTTGACCCCAAATCAAGCATTAATGGCAGCTAGGCCTGACTGCAATAAAGCTAAGATTTTTACAACTTAGTAACAAACAACATAATTGAATTGAAAAATTTGTTAATATTTTTGAGAGAGTCAGAATGTGAGCAGGGGAGGAGCAGAGAGAGGAGACACAGAATCTGAAGCAGGCTCAAGTCCCGGAGCTGTCAGCACACAGCCTGGTGCAGGGTTCTAACCCACGAACTGTGAGATCACGACCTGAGCCTAAGTCAGATGCTTACCCTACTGGGTCACCCAGGCACCCCTTAACCAAATTTTTTTTTTTATAAAAAAATTTTTTAGAGATTTTTTTTAATGTTTATTTATTTTAGAGAGAGAGAGAAAGACAAGAGTGCGAGTGGGGGAGGGGCACACAGAGAGGGAGACAAGAATCTGAAGTAGGCTCCGGGCTCTGAGCTGTCAGCACAGAGCGGGATGCAGGACTTGAGCTCACGACTGTGAGATCATGACGTGAGCCAAAGTCGGATGCTCAACCAACAGAGCCACCCAGACACCCCTCTTACCTGAATTTTTTTAAGTTTATTTATTTTAACTTTTTTTCTTAACGTTTATTTATTTTTGAGACAGAGAGAGACAGAGTATGAACAGGGGAAGGTCAGAAGAGAGGAAGACACAGAATCTGAAACAGGCTCCAGGCTCTGAGCTGTCAGCACAGAGCCTGACACAGGGCTTGAACTCACAGACCGCAAGATCATGACCTGAGCCGAAGTCGGATGTTTAACCGATTGAGCCACCCAGGCACCTCAGTTTATTTATTCATTTTAAAGTAATCCCTACACCCAATGTGGGGCTCACACTCACAACCCTGAGATCGAGTCACTTACTCTTCTGACCAAGCCAACCAGTTGCCCCACAACTTAATTGAATTAATTCTTTCTCACACATTGATAGAGGCACTACTAGGAATATATCTACACCTTACATATGTAGGTGCTCAGCCTCTTTAAATTATCTAGTCTCCCTCCCACCTCCTTTTTTACCTTTTATCTTTTTTCTCCTATCTTATGTTCCTCTCAGAGTCAAGTCAAGGAAGGGATCTCTCAGTTCACTCTTTGCATACGACTTGATTTTTTTAAATATAATTTTCAGTAGACATTTTGAGAAGCTCTTTTGTGCAAGTACCATTTTAAAGATGATGTGCATACTCATAAATTTAGAGTTACCTCTCCAATGATGCCAATTGAGGGATTAAATTCAACTTCAGTTGGATGCACTCTCTGGAGAGGCCCCTAACATGGCATTCCTTGTATGCATTTTGCCAGTGTCCTGGCCAGAGTTTTCTGCCTCTTATCTTTCATGTTCTCACTGCATTATTGAAAATCCTCTTCAAATTTCAGTTCTCCTATAATAGGTAAATGTGAAAATTCTCACTGTGCTCAAAAACAGTTGGGCAAAGAACGATTGATTAAATTGGAATCTATTTATATTTCCACTGTAGAAAACATTTTTTCTCATTATAAAAGCAATACATGTGTGCATCAATTAGGAGTCTATTGTTGCAAGCAGCAAAACACAAATTTGGGTAACTTAAGCAAAAAAAAAAAAGTTATCAGAAATTTGTCAGAGTAGTTCACAAAATAAAAAAAAAATTATAAAAATAAACTAAAAATCTGAGAAGATGGGTACAAGGGCAGGGCCAGGAATCCAGAAGAAATGACCAGTCTTTTCATGGGCTGTCTTTCCACAAATATTTGCCGAGCTCCAACCACACGTCTGGTACCACCCCGGGCCCAGTTTGATCAGACATGGGAGTAAAAGAAAAGGGGAGGGCCAAGCAAGGGTTTACCAAAGAAGAAATGCTTGAAACAGGTCTGAGAGTTTCCAGGTGGCCAAAGGAGAAAACAGCATGGATAAACATACAAAGATGTCAAAAAGGACAGATGGCAAGTAAGGGGAGGGAAAATGGTGAAGAAAGCAGGGAAGGATACCAGAGGACTTTATGTCTAGTCCCAAATTTTGTGTGGAACTGAGGGTGTAGAGATGGGGCTCAGGAGAAGGGAGAGGAATTCTATCTAAATTGTACCCAGACAGTATTGATTGATAAGAATGCCTCTATCTGAAGCTTCAACTACACCAAAATCACATAAGAATGTGAAATTGGACACGGGGACACCTGGGTGGCTCACTCGATTGAGTGTCCAGCTTCGGCTCAGGTCATGATCTTGTGGTTCACGAGTTCAAGCCTCACATCAAGCTTGCTGCTGCCGGTGCAGAGCCTGCTTCAGATCTTCTGTCCCCCTCTCTCTCTGTCTTTATTCTGCTTGCACTCTCTCAAAAAGAAATAAACAGTTGTGTTTTTTTTAATGTGAAATTAGTGTGCCAAGGTGGCTCAGTTGGTTGAGCATCCAGCTCTTGATTTCAGCTCAGGTCATGATCTCACAGTCGTGAAGTTGAGCCCCATGTTGGGCCCCTCCCTGAGTGTGGAGCCTGCTTGGGATTCTCTCTCTCTCTCTCTCTCTCTCTCTCTCTCTCTCCCTCTGCCCCTCCCCGCCTTGTGCTCTCTCTCTCTCTCACTCTCTCTCTCAGATTAAAAAAAAAAAAAAAAAAAGGAATGTGAAATTAAAATCAAATGGGGCTGGCCTGAGACTAATCGGGTGGTGAGATGATTCCAAATTGGTTAAAAAGACCCAAAAGTCTGATATCAATTTGGTATGTAAAAAGTCAAATGATCAAAATGCTTGGACAACAAGAACAAGAATGTTCTGGGTAAATACGAGAGACAGGAGCTTAATGCTCATAGGCAAACTATGCGTGAGACAGCCAGTTCTACTTTAAGAGCTAGGGATGGGGGCGCCTGGGTGGCGCAGTCGGTTAAGCGTCCGACTTCAGCCAGGTCACGATCTCGCGGTCCGTGAGTTCGAGCCCCGCGTCGGGCTCTGGGCTGATGGCTCAGAGCCTGGAGCCTGTTTCCGATTCTGTGTCTCCCTCTCTCTCTGCCCCTCCCCCACTCATGCTCTGTCTCTCTCTGTCCCAAAATAAATAAAAAACGTTGAAAAAAAAATTAAAAAAAAAAAAAAAGAGCTAGGGATGTTATAGACCCGTTTATTCATGAAATATTCAGACTTAATCATAGGCAATTAGGAAGAAGAAAGGAAGAAAAGGAGACACCAATATGTTTAGTATTTACTAATGCCAGGCCTTGTTTTAGGAGTTTTATAAACATTATATAATTTAATCCTCAAAATAATAAGATAGAAGCTATTATTTATATATGTTTTATGGGAGAGGAAACTAAAGGTCAGAAATCCTAAGTAGTTAGTAAGCTATGGAACCAGAGTTTGCTGGCCTTAAAATTCAGACTCTAACGCACTCTGAAATGACTTTAATCAGGGGACCATTATCATTTTTGAAATGTAGAAAGACCCCTCTGGTAACAGCTAAAAGGAATTCAGGAGAGTAAGGGTATGGCAGTGGCAAGGAGGTAAGCAGGGCAGTGTGAATGATGCATGAAGCCTGGAAGACTAATTAGGAGTCTATTGTGGTAGTCTGGATAAGAGATGTTTAGGATCAGAGCCATGGTGATTGCAGACGGGATGAAACACAGAGCACAAATTAAAAGGGGGGAAAAAGGAAATAGAATTATTAGGATTTGGTGACCAAAATCCTGGCCCTGGGGGCATGTCATGGAGAGAGGGGCTGGCTCTGTGCTCTGTGTGTGTTTGAAGAACTAAGTGTTGGGATTCTGGGTGTGTGGTGATTTGGGTCAAGTACAGTGAAGCTCCAAAGAGACGTCTCATTTTGTGGCCAACATTTATATATGCAGGGTCACTCAGGAAATGCACAGGGAGTTTGTGGGGAGCAGCCATTGAGATTGTGGGAGGACAGGTCCTCCTTGGACCTTGGGCACAGGCCCAGACAAACACCATGCTGAGCCTCCAGTGTCTAACTGCTATGGTGGTAGAGAGGTAGCTATGGCAGTGGTAGCATACTCTCAGTTTCAAAGGTAGACATTTGAGCTTTAGCCCCCAAGGTTCCTTGGAAAATTCAGTGGTCAGGGTCTTGCCATGGCTGGCCCAGCAATCCGTAAAGAGCAAATGGAACAGACTCTCTGATTTCTTTGAGGTCATTATCTACAGGCCTGAGTAAACACCTGGGGTTATTGGATTTATTATGAGTTAAAGAAACTCTTGGAAGAAAATAACCTGTCCTTTAACCACGAAATGGAGGCTCCAGCTACTTAATTAGAATAGTGGGGGGAAAAAAATGTGACCTGATGTGTAGTGGCACATCAATTAAACATTACATTTTAGGTAGAGGAACAGCATGCATGAAGTTCAGGGTGCAAGATAAAAAACCCTGATTTGAACTGGATTACACAAACAACATTCTGCTATTTCCACAAGCAAGCTGCTCTTCCTCTTGTATTGTTTACCCTAGCTAATGAGTGAAATGTAAAACTAGAGGAGTGATGACAAAAAACAAAAATTAAAAAGCTTAAGAAGGGCTATCATTTGGGGTCTCGTAAGCCATGTTACTCTTTGTTCAGTCATCCATTGATTTTGGAAAAGTCTGAGTCATTATCTCTTTGGATATTCCATTTCATTCTATTATCTGCTTCTGAACCACTATTAGGAATATTTTAGATCTTCTTGCTCTATTCTCAGTGTCTCTTAACTTGTTATTTTTCATTTCTTAATCTCTGTATACTATATTCTATGTATTTTTCCTAGATAAAATTTCCAATTCCTTAACTCTCTCTTTAGCTTGTTTGATAAGCTATTAGGTCTGACCATGATTTCTGAAATTTCAATGATTGCATTTTCCTTTTTAGAAATTATATTTGTGAAGTAATTATATTTCTTCTTCCTCTTCTTGGAGGAAAGAGTGTTTTCAAAGCTCTGGACTTCTTTATGTTCTGAAATTTTCAATTCCTTATTATATGTCTTAATTAGTGTATGTGTATTTTAAGTATATATCATTAAGTCTATATTAAATAATTATATTTTATACTCTCTACTGAATAGTTATCTGTCATCCTTGGGTGTCTCATTTGGATGATTATTATGTCTCTTTTGATGGACGCTAGAGTTTCCTTTTACGTTTTGAAATTTCTGTATCGTAACCTCATATTCAGCTAAGTTTTACTTTGGGAATCTTGTGAAGCTGGAGTTAAGAGTATGTCTCTCCAGAGAAGTTTTTACTGACACGAAGCCATTTTTTTTCACCAGCTTTGTTAATGAATTTTAATAAAATTCACTAACTTTAAGTGTACAATTCAATGAGTTTTGATAAATATAAACAGATATGGAACTGCCACCATAATTAAGATATGGCCTATTTCAGGGCACCTGGATGGCTCAGTTGGTTAAGTGTCCAACTCTTAATTTCAGCTCAGGACATGATCTTGTGGTTCAAGAGATTGAACTGTGCCTACAGTGCAGGGCCTGCTTGGGATTCTCTCTCTCTGCCTCTCCCCCATTCGTGGCTTGCTGTCTCTCTCTCTCTCTCTCTCTTTCTCTCTCTGTCTCTCAAAATAAATAAATAAACTTTAAAACTTTTTTTTTATGTTTTATTTATTTTTGAGAGCAAGAGAGACAGAGCACAAGCGAGAAAGGGGCAGAAAGAGAGGGAGACACAGAATCTGAAGCAGGCTTCAGGCTCAGAGCTGTCAGCAGAAAGCCCGACATGGGGCTCAAACTCACAATCCATGAGATCATTACCTGAGTTGAAGTCAGACGCTTAACCGACTGAGCCACCCAGGTGCCCCTAAATAAATAAACTTTAAAAAAAAGATACAGAACATTTCTATCAGCCTAAAAAGTTCCTTTATGCTTTCTTGTAGCTAATCCTCTTCTCTTATCCCAGGTAAATGTTGATTTGCTTTATGTCATTATACTCGATTCCTGTAGAATTTCATATAAATGGAATTACACAATATGTAGTCTTGTTTCTGATCCTTCCATTTGGCATAATCCTTCTGGTATTCTTCTATGTTAAGTGTATCAATGATTTACTCATTCTATTGCTATACCACAATCAATATAACTTATTCATCAATCAGTGGACATTTAGGTTTTTTCCAGTTTTTGAATACTGTGAATAAAACTGCCATGAATATAGGGCAGCTGGGTGGCTCAGTTGGTTAAGCATCCAACTTCAGCTCAGATCATGATCATAGTTGGTGAGTTCCAGTCCCGCATCTAGCTCTGTGCTGACAGCTTGGAGCCTGGAGCCTGCTCAAGATTCTGTGTCTCCCTCTCTCTGCCCTACCCTTGCTTGCACTCTGTCTCTCTCTCTCTCTCTCTCTCTCTCTCTCAAAAATAAACATTAAAAAAAATTTTTTTAACTGCCACGAATATTTGTGTACAAGTGTTTGTGTAGACTTTTGTTGTCACTTCTCTCAGGTAAACACCTAGAAGTGGGATCCTGGGTTATATGATAAATGCATGTTTACCTTTATAAGAAATTGTCAAATTTTTCCAAAGTAGCTATTTGGAAACTGCCAAACTTTTCCAATATGAGCATTTATTTGCACTCCCGCCAGCAATATATGTGAGTTCAGTTGATCCATAATCTTACTACCACTTGGTATTATCACTCTTTAATTTTAGCCAATCTAGTACAATGGTATCTAATTTTGATTTTAATTTGCTTTTCCCTAAAGATTAATGATGTTAGGCATATTTTCATACATTCATATATATTCTTTCATGAACTTACAGCTCCCACCTTTTGCCTATCTTTTTTAAAATCATACTGCTTGTTTTCTTTTTATTGAGTTGTAAGAGGTTTTTTTTAATGTATTCCAGGGGCTCCTGGGTGGCTCAGTCAGTTAAGCAACCAACTCTTGATTTCAGCTCAGGTCATGATCTCATAGTTCATGAGATTGAGCCCTGCGCTGTCAGCACAGAGCCTGTCTGGGATTCTCTCTTCCCTCGACTGCTCACAGGCACATGTATGTGCTCTCCCTCTCTCTCTCAAAATAAATAAACATTAAAAAAAATGTGGGGTGCCTAGGTGCCTCAGTTAAGTGACCAACTCTTGGTTTCGGCTCAGGTCATGATCTCATGGTTTGTGGGTTTGAGCCTCGCGTTGGGATTCAGGGAGACAGCTTAAGATTCTCTCTCTCCTTCTCTCATTCTGACCCTCACCTGCTAGCTCTCTGTCTCTTTCTCAAAAAAAAAAAAATAATAATAATAATAATAAACTTTGAAAAATAAAAAAATAAAAAATGTATTCTAGATACACGTTCTTTGTCAGACAAGTGTTTTGCAAATATTTTCTCTAACTACGTGGTTTGTCTTTCATTTTCTTTTTTTTTTTTTTTAATTTTTTTTTTCAACGTTTATTTATTTTTGGGACAGAGAGAGACAGAGCATGAACGGGGGAGGGGCAGAGAGAGAGGGAGACACAGAGGGAAACAGGCTCCAGGCTCTGAGCCATCAGCCTGATGCGGGGCTCAAACTCCCGGACCGCGAGATCGTGACCTGGCTGAAGTTGGACGCCCAACCGACTGCGCCACCCAGGCGCCCCTGTCTTTCATTTTCTTGACAGTGTTCTTCAAAGAGTAATCATACTTAATTTTTTCTAATGTTTATTTATTTTTGAGGTGGGGGAAGGGCAGAGAGAGACTGAGACACAGAATCCGAAGCAGGCTCCAGGCTCTGAGCTGTCAGCACAGAGCCCGACGTGGGGTTCAAACTCACGAACTGTGAAATCGTGACCTGAGCCGAAGTCAGACTCCCAACCGAGCCACCCAAACACCCCTCAAATTTAATTTTTATAACAATTTTTTTTCTTTCTTGGGTTGTGCTTTTTGTGGCCTATGTGAGAATTTTCTTCCCCAGCCCAGCCTTGTTTTTGGAAAAACTTAGGTTTAGGTCTATGCTCCATTTCAAGGTAAAATATTTTTATGATATAAGGATAAAGCTTTATTTTTGCTTACGGATATCCAAACATTCCAACACCTTTGTTGAGAAAGTTATCCTGTTTCCCATTAAATTATCTTGGGACATTGACCATATATTTGTGGGTCTACCCCTGGACTCTCTATTCTGTTCTATTGATCTGTACATGTCAATCCTATGCCAATATCACACTCTCTTGATTACTGTAGCTTTATAGTAAATCTTAAAATTAGGTTGCATGCATTCTTTCAACTTTGTTCTCTTATAAGATTGTTTTCACTATTATGGGTCCTTTGCATAAAATATAAATTTTAAAACCTGTTTGTCAGTTTATACAAAAATTCTGCTGAGATTTTCTTTAGTATTACATTGAATCCATAGACCAATCTGGGGAGAATTAACATCTTAACAATATTGAGTTTTCTGATCCCTTAATGCAATATCTGTCTCTATTTACTCAGGTAGTAAATTTTTCTCAGAATAGTTTTGTAATTTTCAGTGTACAGGTCTTGCACATACTTTGTTAAATTTATCCCTAAGCATTTCATGATTTTTGGTTCTATTGTAAATGGTGTTTAAATTTTTTAATTTCCAATTGTTCATTGCTAATATGAAATACAACTGACTTTGTGTATTGACCTTATATCTTGAGAGTTTGTTGAAATCACTTATAGAATTAGAACTTCTTTGTAGATTCCTTAGGATTTTCTGTATAGATGATTTTGTCATCCACAGACCATTTTTTATGTTAAATTCTAACTGGGAGTTCCCAGACTGATAGTAATACACTGATGGTATATATTCAAACTCCAAATTTAAGTGTGGATGTATTAGGTTAGTAGCTATAAATTCAAACAGAATACTTTCATTTTACTGTCTGGATCCCAGGCCAAAACAGACAAGCTTTCTTGTCCTTTCCCTATGCCAGGAAGCAGAGTTTTTCTTCGCCCACTGTCACCTAGAGTTATAAGTCTTGACTTTATTTTTTTTAATGTTTATTTATTTTGACAGAGAGAGAGAGTGTGTGTGTGTGTGTGTACGCATGTGTGTGTGTGTGTGTGTGTGTGTGTGTGTGTGTATGAGAGAGAGAGAGAAGAGGGGAGGGGCAGAGAGAGAGGGAAAGAGAGAATCCCAAGCAGTCTCTATGCTCAGCAAAGAGCCTGACATGGGGCTCGATCTAATGACCATGAGACCGTGACCTGAGCTGAAATCAAGAGTCAGATGCTTAACCAACTGAGTCACCCAGGAGCCCTGAAAATCTTGACTTTATTAAGGGGACTTTATCCCAGCTTCCTACCTCATGAGATGTCAAAGCCTTGTTAAAACCTAAGCCCCATGGTTATCAAGATGGGAAAACCCCACCTAGGTCCAGGGGTACCTGAGAGAGAGCCCACTTGCCTACTGCTCTGGTTTTACCTTCTTTGGTTTTGGCTCTCAGGTAACAGTTACCCATTACTATAAATGAACTAATGTGTCTCTTCATTTGGCTGGTCCTGATTAGTATCCTTTATAACAAAACTGTCATTGTAAATACACCACTTTCCTGGGTTCCACAGTCATATTAATGAATTGCTGAACCTGATAGGGAGAGGGGGTCATGGGAACCCCCCCCCCTCCAATTGGTAGCTAGTTGGTCAGAAGTACAGGAAGCTGGAGGACTTCACTTGCAACTAGCACCCACTTTAGAAAGTGGGGCAGTCTTGTTGGAGATTGTGTCCTTTAATCAGTGGATTTAACTCCAGATAGTTAACATTAGAATCAAATGGTATTGCAGTACATCAGTTGGTGTTAGAAGTCAAGGGAAGTCCAGGTTTAAAGATTGCGGGAAATAGACTATTTCTTGAGACAAGCAGAAGCAAAGTCACACTGCAAAAAGACATGCATACTGGGATGGGAGGAATTTGTGGCCATTACACAGGTTTATTACACCTACCTTCTTGCTGGCTTAGCTCTTCATTTCAAATAATGTTTGGGGGCACCTAGGTGGCTCAGTTGGTTAAGCATCCAACTTTGGCTCAGGTCATGATCTCGTGTTCCATAGGTTCCAGCCCTGTGTCCAGCTTTGTGCTGACAGCTTAGAGCCTGGAGCCTGCTTCAGATTTTGTGTCTCCCTCTCTCTCTGCCCCTCCCCTGCTCATGCTCTGTCTCTCTCTCTCTCTGTCTCTCAAAAATGAGTAAACATCAAAAAAAAATCTTTTTTAGGGGTACCTAGGGGTTCAGTCGGTTGAGTGTCCAACTTTGGCTCAGGTTATAGTCTCACGGTTCCTGAGTTCAAGCCCCAGATTGGGCTCACTGCTGTCAGCATAGAGCCAGCTTCAGATCCTGTCTCCCTCTCTTTCTGCCCCTCCCTGCTTGTGCTCTCTCAAAAATAAATAAAGCATTAAAAAAAAATTTTTTTTAAAAATAATGTTTGTTAGGGGCACCTGTGTGGCTCAGTTGCTTGAGCTACTGACTCTTCATTTCCGCTCAGATCATGATCATCCCAGGGGCGTGGGATCCAGTCCTGCATCAGCCTTCATGCTGAGCATGGAGCCTGCTTAAGACTCTCTCTCTCTCTCTCTCTCTCTCTCTCTCTCCCCCCTCTGCTCCTCTCCCCCTCTGCTCCTCTCCCCAGCTCTGTGCTCTCTCTCTAAAAAAAAAAATTAAAAATAAAAAAATTAATTTAAAAGATTGTTTATTTTTCAATAGTTTTTATTTATTTATTATAATTTTATTTTTTAATAAAATAAAATAATGTTTGTTATATTTTATGCATCACTTCTAGATGTTTTGTAGGGAGGTTCTCCTGGTTATCAGTTCACAGTATTACCAGATAAGGAAGCTCTCCGTATTACTTAGTATACTCAAGTGGGTAGTTAGAGACTAAGAAGGAAAGGCTGAAAGGAAAAACACTGCCAGTACCACAGAAAGATCCACTTAAGAGGAATCTAGAGAATAGAGAAGATGAGGGGCTAGGCACCACTAGTTAAATGTGTAAAAACAATGAATTATCTAGGAAGCTGGGGTGGGATGTTGACTTTGAGCTAAAAAAAAGTATAAAATATGGAAGAAAGCTAGCAGAAACAAAAAGAATGTAAAATATTAAAATGGCGTAGAAATCCTCTCTGGAAAGAAAATTCCTGCAAGAAAGGTAAGTTTCTTCTCAAAGGAAAAAAACAATGCTTCAAAATACCATCTTTGTTTACCTACAGAAATAAAAAATTACCCAAAGCTGATATTCTTATTACTGTTGTGCTTGTACAGTGTCGTCCTTCCATTTAAAGTCACAGATACAGCGGCTAACATTGGAGCAATCAGACAGAGAAGCACAAGGAAGTAGCACTTGACTTTCCGTAGCAGAGCTCAGCACAGGAATTGTTTTATTGCTGGGACTGCTTCTGTTGAATATGTAGATACACTAAAAGTACCACTGGGTTATACAGAAAAGCTAGAGTCACAGAGCATGGCTATCAGGCCAGTCCTTTAGGGGAAGTAGGAAAGGGACAAGGGGAAGTAAGATTAAATCACTTGACAGGGGATAAATAGTCTCTCAGGTGGTAATGGATTCCTGTTTAGACTGGAGGGTGTGTAGACAAGATAGGTACTCCACCTTCAGGCATCAGCAAGAATACTTTCCTATCTGGACATTTTCCCTCTCAAAGTATGGTTCATGTATCAGATGTTGTAAATGTGGAACTCAGGCTAGGCTGCTGCCATGTCCGTGTTGAATTACCTGACCCAGATCTTCTTATCTGTAGACTCTAGAACCCAAATACCTTCATGAGGTCAACAAAAGGAACAGGTGGGTATTGAACTGTTCTTTGCACTTTCACTACAACTTTTGCGCAGCACACAGCATATTCTTGGGTCTATACTGCAGTTTGGTGGGAAAAACAGTAGACTAAAAATATCACATCTCTTTTACAAAAATGTTCAGAGCAGCTCTCTTCTTAATGATCAAAACCCATAAATAACTCAAATGTCCATCAAGAGGTAAATGGATAACTTGTAGTATATCCTTACAACAGAATAATGTTCAGCAACAAACACAAATATAAGCGACAGCATGGATTAAATTTAAAAACAGCATGCTGAGTTAAAGAAGCCACATATGAAAACATATATGTTATATACTCTAAATTTCACTCATGCGAAGTTTTAGAATAGGCAAACTAATCTGGTGGATTCATTCACCACTCTCCCCACTATTATGACAAGCTAGCTACGCTGGCATTCTTTTTGTTCTTTGACATCAACAAGTACTGTAGCTTTCCACCTCAGAACCCTTGTTCCTATTCTGCCCCCTGAGTAGAATATTGTCTTCCTCTTTTAATCAGGATGATTCCCACAGTTTACATATTCTTTTTTTTTTTTTTTTCCTAAGGAAACCTACCCTAAAACCCAGACTTAGGTCAACTTTCAGAACATTATCACAATCATCCTAATTATAAATAAATAATTATTGATATTAGTACTTGTTAGGGACTTCTCCACCTTCAACTATGACTATCTCGATGTCAGGGACAATTTATGTGTACTCTCTGTTCTATTCCCAGCCCCTATCACCATTCTTGAAAATATAGTGAGAAAATAATAAATATTTGTGGATCAAATAAACAGCCAAATGAATGAATTTCCACGTTCTCATTTTCAAAAAATGAGACTTTTTTTATTTGACAATGGTTTTGTAATATTATTTTCCTTTTTTTCAAGTTTTTATGTTATTTCAGTTAGTGAACATAAGTGTTATATTAGTTTCAGGTGTAAAATATAGTGATTTAACAAGTCCTTACATCACCTGGTGCTCATCATGTTTGTAATATTATTTTCTTTTTTTAAATATTTTTTAAGTTTGGGGCACGTGGCTCAGTTGGTTGAGCATTCGACTTTGGCTCAGGTCATGATCTCGGGGTTTATGAGTTCAAGTCCCACATTGGGCTCTGTGCTGACAGCTCGGAGCCTGGAGCCTGCTTCGGATCCTGTGTCTCCCTCTCTCTCTCTGCCCCTCCCCCGCTCATGCTTTGTCTCTCTCTCTCTCCCAAAAATAAAAATAAAACATTTAAAAAAATATTTTTTAAGTTTATTTATTTATTTTTGAGAGAGAGAGAGCACACAGACACACACAAGTGGGGCAGCAAGGGGAGACAGAGAGAGAGAGGGAGCTGGAGAATCAAAGCAGGCTCCAGGCTCTGTGCTATCAGCAGAGAGTCTGACTTAGGGCTCAAACTCACAAACCATGAGATCATGACCTGAGCCAGGGTGTCACTTAACCGACTGAGTCACCCAGACGCCCCTATAATATTACTTTCTACACAGGAAATGAAAAAGTAATCTAGTCTTCTCTCTAATTTGGTTATTCAACTTTTTTCCCTATGCTAGTTTTAAAACATTTATTTTGGCTCTACAACTTCTTCTGGTAATGACATATAGAGTTTTAGAATCATTGTTACATTTGAGAAACCCCTGTCAAGTTTCTTTCGTGTATGAGATACAAGATTACATGGCATCTGAAGATCTCTTGTGCAGTGACAAACCTTGAATGCTCTGCATTGTCAACATTCATTAACAGTGTGCAGTAGGAGAATTTCTGGAAGCCATTTCTACATTGAGACAACTGGCAATAACTTAACACAAAAGTGATTTCAAACTACATAAATGCATTCCACTAAATCCAAACTAAATGTATCCAAACTCAGCTGGATTCCAAAAATGCCTAAGGACACACCAATGCCTCCCCACATGAGGGAGGTACTAAGGAGGGTAGTCAGAGTGGATAGTAAAGTAGTCTTAATCTATGGTTAAACATTTTGCAACAAAATCTTATAACTGTATGACTCTGCTAAGGTCCTTCTCAGGCGGTGCTGAAACTTGAACTTCGTTAGCTTCAAGGTAAATCCATCTCTGCCTACCTCACTGGGTTGTAGATAGCATTAAACAAGATACTGGATGTGAAAGTACTTTATAAACTATAAAGAATTACACAGAGGTAAGATGGTGATAATGATGATGGGCTCCCAGCCTCAGTCCAAGTTTTGTCCACTGTACATATGTGTGGGAGCTCCTGGTGAGAAGGTTTATCCTAAGAGGACAGACAGGACTGACACATCTCACTCAGTAACAAACCCTTGGTAGATACAGTAAGAGATGATTTCTTTTCCAGTCAGGCCCTCCATGAACCATGTCTCTCATCCTTTTGTGGGAATCACGTGAGGGGTGCATTATGAACAAACACTAAAATAACTATTTCATTGCAATAACCTTATATAAGTCATTGGGCCAAGGAAATTTTGTTGGAAAACTCCAAAACTCCACTCCAGAATTCTTAGAGTTTCAAAGAAACTCTAAGTGATAGACTTAAACCTTAAAACAGTTCAGTTGACTGAATAATAAAATACCCCTGATTCTGCCTATGCAATTTCATATTCAAATATAATAAGAAGCTATTTATTTACATGCATTGCTATATTGGCATGCATAATGAAAGCTATGGTATTTTTATTAAAACTTATTTAAAGTCAGTATATAACACTTTCCTATTTCTCCTGGGTCTTCGGCCAAGCCAGTCCATTTCAGAGTTGAAATGATTGGATAAATAATGTAAAAAAGGAAGAAGAGAGCAGCAGATTCTATATTTAAAATTTTTTCTATATTAAAAAAAAGTTTTTTTCTATGTTAAAAAAAGTAATATTGGGAAAATCTAATTCTACTCCATGTTGACCCTAATTTCTCCCATATCTGGAATGGAGTCAAGGATAATAGCAGTGAAAGTCTAATAATACAACTGGATGTAAAGTATCTCCTTCTTCCCTTCCTCTCCTTAGTACATCATTTGACAAATGTACTAGTTCACTTCTTTAATTTGTTTGTTTTTAATGTTTATTTATTTTTGGAGAGAGAGAGAGAGACAGAGCATGAGCAAGGCAGGGGCAGAGAGACAGGGAGACACAGAATCCGAAGCAGACTCCAGGCTGTGAGTTGTCAGCACAGAGCCCAATACAAGGCTCGAACTCACGAACTGTGAGATCATGATCAGAGCTGAAGTTGGACACTTAACTGACTGAGCCACCCAGGCACCCCCATACTAGTTCATTTCTAATGAAATACCAGAACTATACTTTGAATAGGGAAAGCCAGAGAAGTATATCTAATATTAAACAACCATATTGTTGGCCAGTCACACATACACACATAGTTCAGGATGTTTTGATTCAATTGAACAAATATTTATTGAGTGTCTATAGATCCTAGGCATGGTTCTAGGTGTTTCCCACACAGCTGTGAACAAAAAAGATCCCTGCACTCCCACAACTTATATTGTAGCAGAATATGTACAATAGTGCGTTGCTTCAAGTTAGTGTCAGATTTCCTAACTCAAGAGTCACAAGGCAGTTAGGATTTGGAAAGAGCTCGTTTACTCCTTTTTTTTTTTTTTTTTTTTGAGAGAGAGAGAGAGAAAGCAGAGGAGAGGGAGATGGAGAGGGAGAGAGGGAATCTTAACCTTAACCAGGCTTCATACCCAGTGCGAGGCCCAATGCAAAGCCTGACACACACAACCAAGAGATCATGACCTGAGCCAAAATCAAGAGCCTGATGCTTAAGTGACTGAGCCACCCAGGCACCCCATCCTCTACTTTTTTCGTATCAGCCTCCCCAACCACCAATGGGCAGGGGTCCTGCCATCTAGGCCCACTGTGCTGTCTTATTCGGCTATCCCTTTCACTGCTAAAAAAGAAAAAGCATCCTTACCTTTGGCCCTTCCCTTTCTTTTCTTCTCTCTCCATGACACCTGCACCCTTTCCCCAGGATCCTATCTCTTCTTCACCTCTGGCACAAGGTGTGACCCAGTCAGCTCTATGCTACTTTAGATGCAACCTGGTGTGTATAAGATCCTATCAGTGGAGTACATATGGTCAGACTTTCACATTACAAGACTGACCTCTCCAAATGTGTTAATATTCCAAAAGCGTCTCTGTCTCTTTCTTGGCATTCAGTCACACCATTGCCAAATGCCTTTCTGTTCCCCATGGTATGTGCTATGCCCTGGTAAGGGAACAGCATACAGAGAGGAAAAGAATGTCTGTCCTGCCACACTAACATCGAGACAAACAGGGATGCAGATCAGGGCACAGAAATGGAGTTTCTTTTTTTTTTTCTCAACGTTTATTTATTTTTGGGACAGAGAGAGACAGAGCATGAACGGGCGAGGGGCAGAGAGAGAGGGAGACACAGAATCGGAAACAGGCTCCAGGCTCTGAGCCATCAGCCCAGAGCCTGACGTGGGGCTCGAACTCACGGACCGCGAGATCGTGACCTGGCTGAAGTCGGACGCTTAACCGACTGCGCCACCCAGGCGCCCCTGAGTTTCTTATAGATAGTAGTTTTCTGTTTCATTTTATGAAAAAAAAATACTGTGTTATAAATTTTGAACTTATTAATATATATTAAATATTTATTAAAATGTGAATAATGTATTCATTTTTAAGATTAAAGAAGTCAAAACTCTGAAAATTGCATTTAAATAATTGAATTCAATGCTAATGGAGATTTTTTTTAATAAATCGGTGGGTACATTGGGAACTTTGTGTGTGTGTGTGTGTGTGTGTGTGTGTGTGTGTGTGTATTACATCTTCTTTATCCATTCATCTCTCAGTGGACATTTGGGCTCTTTCCATACGTTGGCTATTGTCAATATCGCTGCTATAAACATTGTGGTGCATATGCCCCTTCAAAATAGCACACCTATATTAAAGGTATATTTTAGACATGACCCTGCCTATCTGGCCCTAGCTGATTAGACCAGACATGGACCCTGGAGAGACAAACCATAAACAATAAAAATAATAGATAAATAAATTATTTAGTATGCTTGATGATAAATGCTATGGGTAAAAGAAAACAGAATTAAATCTGTTGTATTTAGCATTTGGGATTTGGACTAAGAACTTCTAGTTTAGTCTGGCTGATCTAAGATGAAGGAGATCTAGAATCAGAAGATGAGGGATGGTTCTCTTCTGCATGCCAGGTAAACTGAAAAGCAAAGAAACATGTCTCTTCAAAGAGCAAGAATGAAGCAGGTGTTCAGAAGAAAGTAGACTGTATCCTGATGATTCTCAGGTCTTCCATTCCTTTCTTGAGGCATAGCTGTAATTCTTCTCATGGGTTCCCTAAATACTATCTTGTTTATCTATCAATTGATCTATCTATTATCAATTAATCTATCTGAACAAACTTTCAGAAAGCTTAGAAAGTACATGAAAGTGTGAAGAAAGACAAAAGCATATATATCCCATAACCTCATGTACTTTCCAAGCTTTCTGAAAAAGTTTGTTCAGAAAAAAGATGGTTCCAAAATATTTAAATTAGGAAAACAAATTTATTTTTTAAATGTGACAGAAAAAATCTACATCTACTGAGATAAAGTACCTAAAGTGCTTAGCATGGTCCCTGGCACCTAATAGGGGCTTAATAAACATTGGCTACAATTGTTAATATTATTATTATTATTGCTGTTAGTTCTCTTTGATTGAAAGGAACAAAGGAAACTAACACTAGCTTAAGAGATACATAGATAGATAGATAGATAGATAGATAGATAGACAGATGATAATGTTACCATGAAAACATGGTAATAAAAACACACTAAAACTTCAAGTTGCCTGTTGAATTCAGGGACAATATCTTGTCCACCTATGCATCCTCAACATTTATCTGCCAGATAGTAAGTACTAAGTAGTTTAATGTATCAAAACCCAAAGGTTCTTAACTGGCCCCTCTCCACTGTATTTTTTAAAATACACATGGAGACGAAACTAACTTCCATGGAAAGTTCTAGTCTCAGTACGTGTTTAGTTCAATCAATCACTGACTCTATACCTATGGTTTTGATATTTAAAGTGGCTTTCAGATTGACAGCTCTGAGGCACTGGGTATGCTCAAACACCAAAGATTCTGCCATTATGTTCACTATCCTGTGCTTTATAAAGACTAAAAAGATAACTGATATATTCCAGAAATATTTTCAATGGTGGACAGAAAAGGAGTTTTCTGGTTAAATTTCAATTTGTCAAAGAATTCAATTAACAGGAAACTTCCTATCCCCTGAAAATCATGATGAATCTCAGTTATGATTAGAAGGTGAAACAGCTCTTATTAAATTTCCTACAGATTCACTGCTTAATTTTCTTTAGTCTCTGGACAAGTCTATGCATAATTGAACTCCGAAGAGTTTTTCCAAAACAGTATCTATCTAGGTAGCCCACAGTCCAAGAACTATTGAGTTTCTGGAATTACTTGAAGCAATTCAGAAGGCAAAGTTGTGCAAATTCTTGGCACATTCCTTCGACAAGTCAGATAGTGTTGGCTACCAGTTCTAACGTGGTTACATTTCCAGTTCAACCAGAAATTTGAAGTTCTGCTATTTATACTTACAATCTGCCATGGTTATTATTATAATGACATTTGATAGTTGTAAGTCACAGAAAATATTACATTTAGAATTATTTGATTATTACACAGGCAGACAGTGACTTCAGTCCATTCAAAATTACACAACCTTGTTTAGTACATTATAAATTCTCATTCCTAAACTGCTTTCAAAATTCCAGTTTTGGACTTTTGCATATAAGCTGACAAATGAATACTTTGAGCCAAAGCTTGGTGAAGCTGGGTGCCAACCAACAGTTCCATTTTTGCAGTTTCTCCACCGTAGTCGTGTATTTATTTAAATATTTGCTTGCATATTGTTCTTATTTCATAGGAATGTGAGAAAATGGAAAAATGAAAATGCAGATTCTAGATAAATTGAGGCTCACAAACAGTACAATTGAGAAAAATGTAGAAATAAGATAAACTGTTGGTCATAGCTTTATAAATGTCCTACAGGTCTCTTTCAAAAGCATAGGGTTAGATCCAAAAATGAGAGTGATGAAATTTGTATCTCAGAAGGTAAAATACTAACCAATCAACTTTAAGGTGAATTTTACATGTGGCTGGTGTATTGGTTTCCTAGAGCTGCTGTAACAAAGTACCACAAACACAGAGATGTTTGAATAGTAATTCATTCTCTTACTGTTCTGTCCAGAATTAAGAGGTCAGCAAGGCCATAATCCCTCTGAAGGCTCAAGGGAGGAATCCTTCCTTGCCTTTTTCCTTGCTTCTGGTGTTTGCTGGTCATCCTTGGCATTCCTTGGCTTGCAGCTATATCATGCCAATCTCTATCGTCACCTGGCCTTCTTCCCTGCATATCTTCTTATAAAAATACCAGTCATTGGATTTAGGGTCCGTTCTAATCTAGTGTTACTTCATTTTAACTACATCTGCAAAGAACCTACTTCCAAATAAGATCATACTTTGAGGTTCCAGGTGGACATGGATTTGGGGGGGTACTATTTGATTCAGTAAAGCTGGGTTCATGGATCATGATTAAAATTTCATGAAGTCCAATTGTTAATTCTAAACCAGGTCATATTTGGTGGTGTAAGATCAGAAATGTACTCAAATTAGCTCAAGTAAAAGAAAATTTACTGTAAGGAAACAATTCTTAGGGGGAGTCCAAGGAAGACAGAACAACGAAGACAAAAATTAGGACAGGTCAGGTTTCCTTAGCCTACACATAAGTAGAGAGCTAAAGACTGTTACGGTTTTGCATTGATATAATTCAGCTAAAAGTCCCATCTGTTGCTGAGTCTTAGTTCACATCCTGTCTCATGATATTTTGTTTGGCTCAGCTCCACCTATGGACTGCATGTTCTTGGTTCAGGTGTCACTGCAGGCTCAGTCAGCTGTGTGTGTGTGTGTGTGTGTGTGTGTGTGTGTGTGTGTGTGTGTGAAAGACAGAGAGAGAATATGTAGGGCTGGGATAGGAACTGCTCTCTTAAAAGAGTTTGCAGTTTGCAGGGGGGGGGAGGTAATTATTATTATCCTCTCTAATACATTTCAATAAATGAATCTCTTCTGCCTTTACTATAGTGAAGAAATATTTATCATAAGTTTACTTTCTTATTTTAATCATATAAAACAATAGGAGTCTGACATCCCAAGCTTCATAATAAAAAATACATTGTAATGTGATTGTTCAAAGTTTAATTGCCCTGAAAATTCTTTCAGTCCTATAATCATTTATCGTACTAATACTAGCAACTTGAGGAAAGAAGCAATTTGAGAAAATATAACTCCAAATAATTTCTCATTTTGCTACCACAATTAGAAAAAAAATAATCAGGGGTGCAGAATTTCTTTGACTCTGGGAACTGTAATTTCCAAAAATATTAGATTAAAATATAAATATTTTTTGAAATTTCTTGAGTTTGTCTTCTTACTTTTTTCTCTTCTGAACATCAGATGCCCTGAAATGGTTTAATCATAATCCTTGGGTTAAAAACACATCCTTCATTGGTACATGGATTGTCTTTCTTCATTTATACATTCATTCACTTATATAAAGAACATATGTGAAGCCACCACTCTTCCCAAGACGAAAGCTTCAACAGGAATATATCTACTTGTGCATTCATTCTCCCATCTTGTTCCCCAGGGTTCCCTGCTTTTCTTTGTACTTCAGGGGTAACCACTACCTTGAACTTTGCTTTTGAATATTATAAACAAGATGTCATATTATGTCACTAAAATTTACTCATGTTGTTTATACCTGTAGTTTCTTTCATGTTTTGAAAATATTTAGTTTTAGTTTGTTATCCCTGCTAGTTAAATAATATTTAATTTTGATTATACAAGTTTAAGAAAGTTAATGTAACTAATGATGATGCAGATCAGCCTTCACAGTTTAAACTGAAGAGAGATGTGCATGGAGACTAAGATATTAGACAAAATTCAAAGAAAGTTTTTAAATTACTATGACAAACAAGTTAATCATTAACATCTTGGTCATACCAGACTGAAATGATTCAGACTTCATATTTTTTGTCTTTATCAGTCATTAGTGAAACATGTCAAACTTACTTAGTTCACTGTAGATATGCTATTGTATGCCTAAATATTAAATTTTAGCAAATCTAAGCCAAGATGTCAGTGATATCTGGAAAAAACACTAAAATAAAGCACCATTTTGTTCAAGTTTCATAGTGATTATGCAGATGGTTAATTTCTATGTGACCAGAGGTACAGGGATGATTCATATTTATAACTTGCGAAATTACTCAGGACAGATTTAGCTAGTTACATTTCAAATTGAAAAGCAAATAAGTAATTTCAAGTAAATGGAATAAACACATTTTTAAGAACTGCTTTAAATATCTTGAATATTTTTATCTTTGGTTATATTTTTACTTTAGTCCACTTTCACTATGCACAGCTTTACTCTCTTATTACCCCAGTTCATCCTTTTAAACTACCATCCTGCTCAACATCTGTAGCATTTAGTATGAACAACTTATTTTCCACCCTCATCTTCTGTCAATCACTCTTCCAAACTCTGTACTCTAGAACTGTACTGTCCAATAGTCACTAGCCATATGTCGCTATTTTGATTTTAAAATTGTTTCCCTGTTTGCATTAGCCACTTTTCAAATGTTGTATAGTCACATTTTTCATCATCTTCACTGTTATTACCTGGTCCTTATTAACATCTTTCCTCGGGATTTTTGTAGTTGTCTTATACTTGGTTACTCTACTTCTACACTTGCATCTCTATGCTGTTTCCAACCCAGTAGCTAGAATGATTCTTTCATATTATATGTACATATATATATATGTGTGTGTATATGTATATAAATTATGTACAGTTTAGTATGTGCCAGTTACTACTCTAAGCACTTTACAAATGGCAACTTATTTACTCCTCATAAAGATCCTCTGAGAGAGAAACTATTATCCCTGTTTTACAGATGAGGAAAATAAGGCACAGAAAGACTAAGTAATTTGCCCAAAGTTGCCTGGCTCATGAAACACATATCATGTTACTTCTCTGTTTAAAATACTTCAGCAATTCCCCATCTCAGTTATAGTACAAGCCAAAGTCCTTCCAAAGACCAAAATGCCTAAAAGGCTAGATGTGATCTGCATTCTTCCTATACTCATTTTCTTCCATAGCAATTTATTTATTCTCTTGTGTATCTCTCCCCAAATGAATTAAGCTCCGCCAGGGCAGGCAGGGATTTTGGTCCCTTTCCCCACTATCAATTTTTTTCTCAGTGCCCAAACCAAAGCCTTGCTAGCAGGCACTTTAAATAATTGCTGCACAAATAAACATATCCCTTCTCATTTACTCCAAGTGGAAATAAAGTTTAAGGAAAGAGGTTAAAAGCAGAGATTTCAGAATTCCTGAATTTTAGAACTGTATAAATTCAGTTTTATTTATGTGTTGTAATCCTTAGGACTTACTATCTTGTGAGTGTTCATAAAGACAAACAATATTAACAAAGTCATAAGTTGTGTAAAATTAAAATTTATGAGCATATACAAAACTCCACTTAATAATGGGTAAATTACTCAGAGAAAGAATAAAAATGAAAAGCACCACTCTTTTGTTATTTAAATGTGACAGGTTAAAAAAAAAAACACTTTGAGAGGGAGCGCCTATAAGAGAGTAGATTTCGATGGGTTTAATGACCATTGAAGTTCAATGGATTGTCTGGTACTCTAAATGTCCAAGAACAAAGCATTGACTTTGGGGCAGTCCTAGCAAATCAGCAACTGTGGCCAGTTCTATTCCAAGATGATCACTCCCTTGAGTAATATATCTGAAAAACAATTCAGTGAGTACAGTACCTTTAATATTTTTCAGACCCAGTAAACACCAATGGATATCCATCAGAAATAATAATCTAATATAATTTTAAACTTTGGTAGTGGTCAGTTTCAAGAGCTGAATGCTATTTCATATTATTGCATTCTTTTTTCAACTTCCTCTTCTGATATGTGTGCATCTGAGGTTCATTTGCTTCATTTTTTTTTTTTTTAATACATTAAACTTCTCAAACCTGCAGCATTGGGTTTTCCTTTGGATGAAAGAAAAAGTTATGCTGGGTATACTTAGAACATTTTTTAAACATATTATTTTTTCCCCATATTCACAAAAACCATCTAGCTAATTTGTAAACATGCTCACTTCTGGGTGCCATTCTCAGAGATCCTTATTCTCTAGGTTTGAGAGTGGAGTCCGGAAACCTACGTTTCAGACCTTTCGTTGAGAACTACTCGACTCAATGCTATTTCATATTTTGCAACTTTCAAAATATTAATTTTAGAAATCCAAAGAGGGGAGGGCAAACTCCAGTGACTGTCCGAAGAAACAAGACTGAGTAGCTCATGTTGTGCCATATTGTAAAACTTTTCCTCAGTTTGCAGATCTTCTGTCCCTGGAGAGGAAATCCGTTCATTTTCACCGAGTAATTAACAGTCTTTCAACCAGTTCCGTCAAGTCTCTCATGATCCCCAAAAGTCATGAGCTCATCTCCACGGCATAACGTAAAGCTCCTTTCGTCCCTCGTGCCCTTACAGGACCGCCGGGACCGGGTTCGCTTCCCGCCACAGGGGCTCCTCCTCTGCTTGCCCTTTGGTTTCAATCCTCCCAGAGGCGCTCGGCGCGGCAAGTCTTGGCGCCAACCGGGTGGCGGCGCTGTCCGCCCCGCGCGCGGCCGCCCGGGGCCCGAGGGAGGCGGAGGCACGGCCGGCGGAGGAAGGGGAGGGAGCGAGGCGCGCTCCCTGCTCTCGCGTGCTCTCGCACCGCTCGCGTGACCGGCTGGTGTGTGCGCGAAGCGCCGGCTCCCGGGGGCACGTACGGCCGGGCGCGCGCCGCTGCAAGGGGCGTCCGGGTCCCGGTCGGCGGACCCGGCCGGCGCTAGGTGCCGACGGGCGGGCCGCGGGGGTCCGGGGCGGACACAGGCGCACACGCTCCCGGAGGAGCCTTCTCTGAGGCTGCTCTTCCTCGGCCAGACGGAGAGCGGCAGTGTCTCCCCGCCCAGCGCACAGTCGCCCCGCGTCTCCCCCCGCGGCGGCTGCTCCTCCTCGGCACCGCCAGCCCCAGCGCCGCTCCGGGGCGGGCGGCGGCGGCGGCGGGACCCGCGGAGCCGCTTTGTGTGCAGCCCGACGAGGGGCGGCGGCGCAACCACCTGACAGAGGCCCGGGCGCTCGATGCACCTTCCGCCCGCATGAGGAGGAGGAGGTAAAGGCGGCGGCGGCGGCTCGGCTCCCGCCCTCGGTTGGTGGAGGGAGAGGACGGAAGGGGAGACCGGAGGGGGGGGGGGCGCGGGACCTAGGCCCGGCGGGGCTGCCCGGAGGTACCAGTAAGGCCTGGGCAGCGCCGGACGGCGCCGAGCAGTCGGAGCCGAGAGAAGCCGCCAGGGTCCCTCACCCGAAGTTGAAGGAACAAAATGTGAAGTGCAGAGCCGCGTCAGCCGCTTCCTGGCGTGGGGTTTGGGGTGGAGGGCGGCTTGTTTTCCCCTCCCGCGGGACAGGGGAGGGGCGAGAGCGTGGCGGGGACGCCCGGGGTCCCGAAGCTCGGCCCGGCAAAGGCATTCGTCTCCCGGAGCCGCCGTAGCGTGTGGGTCCGGTTGGGTCCCTAGTTTTGCGGCCTAAGCCGAGCCCTATAGGCCTCGCGTCTCCTTTCCCGGAGGGGACCGACCGGGCGGGGACTCGGGGTTTCTCTCCGACCGAGCCGGAGCCTTGGGGGCCTCGCCAGGCTCGGGAGGATCCCAAACTTCGGACCTCGGTGCTTGGGGGTGGATTTCATTGTGAAAGGTGGAATGGGAAACTCCTGGCGCTGCCTGGCGCTTCCCGCGGCCGCGGCGGCTGGTGCTGGAGAGCCCCGTGGGTCCGGGGCTGGCGGGGCCCGCGTGAGTGGGGGCGGCGGGGCGGCCACCAGGGTCCAGGCCCGGGAGGATCGAGCGGCGGGGCCGCAGCCGAGTCTCCGGCCTCCCTGGAGAAAGCGCCCTTTGCAGATTAGAGATTTTTGAAATGAAAAAAGAGGTTACAAAGTCTCCCCTTTCTCGCTGAACTTTTGTTTTCTGACCGATAGAGGCCGGTAGAGGACTGTGAAAGAAAAGTTGTCCCCCAGGATGGACTTCACCGCGCAGCCCAAGCCTGCCACTGCCCTCTGTGGCGTCGTGAGTGCAGATGGGAAGATCGCTTACCCGCCGGGGGTAAAGGAGATCACCGACAAGATCACCACGGATGAAATGATCAAGCGACTGAAGGTAAGCATCTGGACACAGTGTTCACACTTAGACCTCTGTGGTGGGAGGTGCTCTCTCCTGTTACTGCACTGCTAGGCCTGGCCTTTACTGTGTCACCTACCAGGTTTTCTTAGGTATCTTATAGTCTCCTTTTTTACTCTCTCCGAGAAGTATTGTTCTATCTTGGCTATATCTTTGAATAGTAAGTTCTGTAGAGACATAATCATTATGGGAAATTAAAAGGAGTGTGCCTGTTTTTTCAAACATAAGAATTTAAGTGTTTCTATAACTTTTTTCTAGAAATATTTATAAGAATACTGTTCATAGTAGATTACAACCTTAAATGTAGGCAATAGTTTGCCTAGGAAAGTTCCTGTTTTCATCAGCTTCTAAGGAGACTGATTTAATCACAAGGGCATTTTATTAAATTGTCACAATTTTCTAATATCCAGAAACTTAAATATGTATTTAGTATGGTTAAACTTTGACAAAATGTACTGACTTCAAAATTCAGAATTGAAGTAAGGTGATGATTTAGGTCCACATGTTCAAAGGGGTTTTCAAGAGAGAGTATTTTAGTTCTTTTTAATAAAGTTAGCTTATTTAAAGCATGATGATCCTAAGATTAAAGTTGTAAGTTTCAGCTTAGGTTGGTCAGTTTTTTTGCTTTCTGTTGCATAGACATAGATTTTGCCCACAGCCTTACAGGATAAGTGCTGTTTTTGTCAAGGGATCAACTTGATGCAGTGGTTCTCAACCAGGGCATCTTTGACACCCCACCCCCACTCCCACCCTGGAGACATTTGGTTGTCACAACTGGGGCTAGGTTGGAGCAAGGAAAGGGAAAGATTTGAGGCAGGGAGTCCTGCTAGGAAACTGTTAATAGGAACATAGGTGAAAGATGTTGAAATCTTGTAGTGGGGCTGTGGTAGTGAGAAGAGAGGTAGGGAAGGATCTAAGAAATGTTTCCTACTTAGAAATCAATTAGACTTGGTGGGAGGTTAGGGAAGAAACAATGTTGATAGTATTTCTATCTTGGGCAACTTGATAAAGTGTATTTTTAGGGAATCATCTTGCCCCTTTGTTCTTAGAGCTTAGTGTAGTGCCTAGTAAGTGTTTACAATGTTGTGAGTGTTTAATGAATATTTAAAGTATTCCTGTAGCTTAGTTTTTAAAATCTAATTAGATTCTGCAATTTGTTGCCTCTCGGGAAGGAAGAGGGCACAGTAGCTTCCATTAAAATAAACTTGATACTAGGTATATGTGAAGTGAGGTGCTTGATTGATGCTCCTTAAGGTTATATTGAATGTTTGGAGATGCTGAAAAATTATGAAATACAAAGCTGTTAAGTATAGATCTTTTAATTTTTATTTTCATATTAAGAATATTGAAATCTTGATTTCTGGTGATGGATAATCTGGTTAAAAAAGAGTTACCACAAGCATCTGGCTTCGGCTTGCGTCATGATCTTGCAGTCTGTGGGTTCGAGCCCCAAGTTGGGCTCTGTGCTGACTGCTCGGAGCCTGGAGCCTGTTTCAGATTCTGTCTTTCTCTCTCTCTCTCTCTCTCTCTCTCTCTCTCTCTCTGCCCCTCCCCCACTCCCGGTGTGTGTGTGTGTGTCTCTCTCTCTCTCTCTCTCTCTCTCAAAAATAAATAGACATTAAAAAAAAAAAGAGTTACAACTATATGTACTTCTGTGCTTGAAGGTAGATTATCAGAAATACTGTTACATAAATGGGCATATGACCAAGTTTACAATGAGCATTAGGTTAGAATATCTTTTTTTTTTTTCTTTTTAAAGTGTATTTTTGAGAGAGAGTGAGCATGATCAGGGAAGGGGCAGAGAGGCAGGGAGACAGAATTTGGGCTCCATGCTGTCAGCACAAAGCCCAGCATGGGGCTCAAACCCAGCAACCAGTGAGATCATGACCTGAGCCTAAGTCCGATGCTCAACCAACTGAGCCACTGAGGTGCTCCTGGGTTAGGATATCTATTTCTTATGAGTTCTTGTGGAAGTTAAAATTAACATACATATGAACCATTTTGAATATCCTGCTAAAATTTTGCTTTTCTTAGGTGCCTGGGTGCCTCAGTCAGTTAAATGTCCACTCTTGGTTCAGGTCATGATCTTGCAGGTTCTTGAGTTCAAGCCCCAAGTCAGGCTACAGCTCAGAGTCTGGAGCCTGCTTCGGATTCTGTGTCTCCCTTTCTCTCTGCCTCTGCCCTGTTCACACTCTGTCTCTCTCAAAAAAAGTAAATAAACATTAAAATCTTAAAATTTTTTTTTAAATTTTCTCAACAGTCTTATGATTTTGTTTTTCCCCTGTTTTTCTAAATCTGTTTTGACTTTGTACTTTCTAGGAATCCCTGGTTGGTTAAAGTAGTACTGTCTCATAGGAAGTGGAGATTTTTAACAGTGTTTAACTATTTTTGATAATTTTTGTGTTTATTAGACCATTATGCACCAGTATTATAAATTTAGTAGTTTTTTTTATTATAGCAACAATGTTCAGATGCTGTATAAGTACAAACAGGGCTTAAAGGCAGGTAAAATCTTGGTCAGTGGAATTCAGAGATGTTTGGTCCATTCTCTTCAGTATTCAAGAATGGAACAAGCATTTTTACAAGAGAACCGTAATTGTGGACTTACAAAGATGTTTAAAGAAATTTTGGAACTCCCCATATTTCACAGAAGAGAAAATTCGGCCCAAAGTGGCCAAGTAACATGCACCAAGATCAGTCATAGAGCAACTAAATGGCAGAGCCAGAACAATAGCATCATATTTATTTTCATTCTTAGAGCTGATTTCCTTCAAAGGAATCTAAACTGAGTAGAACTAAGAAGTTGTGATTTTTGTTATGCATTTGAAAATGGTAAAGTGAAAAGAGAAAGGAGTCTAAGTTAATTTGCTGTTTTGCAAGATGCAGGACAGCATTTTTTTTAACATTAGAAAGTATTATGATGCTTTGAAACTTTCTTGAAAGTAGTTCTTAGAGTAGGTCTTTGGAATTGCTAAAACACTTAGATACATTAGAAACTTTAATTTCAGGGGCGCGTGGGTGGCTCATTTAAGCATCCAACTCTGATTTTGGCTCAGGTCGTAATCTCACTGTCAGATTGAGCCCTGCTTTGGGCTTCAAGCTATGCGCTGGGCGTGGAGCCTGTTTAAGATTCTCTCTCTCTCACCCTCTCACCCTCTCCCATTTGCTGGCACATGTGCTCTCTCTCTCTCTCTCTGTCTCTCTCTCTCAAAAAAAAAAAAAAAAGCAAGTTTTAATTTCAGCTTCTAAGGAATTCACATATTCTTATGTCCAATCACACTGGCCTTCTGTCACTTACTTGTACATGCCATGTTCATTTCTGCCTAAACTGATTCCACATTATGTGATCCATATGTGTACCCGTCTCAACTTCATGTGCCATTCATTTGTTCTTCTGTCACTCATTTGTTCTTAGAGGAGGTCTCTTAGATTTCCCATTACATATTTTTTTAATTCCTTCATATCACTTATTACAGTTATGATATACATTTATGCATATGTGTATTGGGTTTGTCTCCCCAACTTGTATGTAATCTTTGCGAATACAAGGACCATGTCTGTTTACTTTTATACCCTGCCAACTCCCAAATTTAATGCCTGGAACATAGGTGCCCAACAGATACTTGTTCAGTGAATGAATGTTGGATTAGAAAAGATAGTAATAGAATAGAGAAATAATTTTGTTTTTGAAATAGGATAGTTTGAAAATATTGTGAATGGCAACCAACTTTTTATCTGAGATTATATACCAGAGATGATAATGTAGATAGTAGAATTTTAGAACCAAAAGGTAGCTTAGAGGTTATTTGGTTTTGTCCTGATTTTCCAGATGAAGAAATGGAGCCTGAGATGTTGTGACTAACCCTAGTTACAGAAAGCTGAAAATGATCATTAACAGTTTTGTTATTTAGGGTTGCCTGGCTGGCTGAGTTGGTAGAGCATGCGACTCTTTTTTTTTTTTTTTTTTTGTTAATGTTTTATTTATTTTTCAGAGAGAGGCAGAATTGGGGGGTGGGGGGTGGGAAGAGGCAGAGAGAGAGGGAGACACAGAATCCAAAGCAGGGTCCAGGCTCTGAGCTGTCAGTACAGAGCCCAACGCAGGGCTTGAACTCACCAACTGTGAGATCATGACCTGAGCCAAAGTCAGATACCTAACCAACTGAGCCACCTGACACCTCAGAGTATGCAACTCTTGATCTCAGGGTTGTGAGTTCAAGCCCCATATTGGGTGTGAAGCCTACTTAAAAAAATAATATATAAACAGTTTTGTTGCTTACATATGGTACAATTATATGCTGTACAAATGTTAGTTATCTGTTAGAAAGGATAGCAGGTAGCTTACTACTAAGGTTACATTAAGCATCAAGATCAATAGTTCACAAATGGCCTGCCTTCTATATAGTTAAGGATTCTGAAACTAATGTAGCAGTCATGTCTGATAACTTTTATAACATATTCAAATACACCTATAAACAGTGTTGTACAAAGTTCCATTAAGTGCTTCTGCCCACAATTTGTTATATGCAATCTGTCTCATATCATGTATTACCAGAGAACTACATGCTATTCACATTTTGTTCATTACTTGCTTTTTTGGAAATGGGAAGTCCTTGATAAGGCTTGGTTTTTAGAGAGAGGGGCGGGCAGGTTAAAGATTGTTTCTTTTTTTTTCTTTTTTCTTTTTAAGTATGTATGTTTTTATTTAAGTAACCTCTACTCACAGTGCCAAGATCGAAGAGTCATATGCTCCTCTGACTGAGCCAGCCAGCTGCCCCAAAGATTGTTTCTTATGTCCATTTCTTATTACCTGGTCTTAAGAGCTCAGTACCCCCAGACAGTTCTCTGGCTATTAACTCCATACCCAAATCTGCCATATTCTTTTTTTCACAGAAATCAAAATTTTTATTACTTTGGTGCTAAGAATTAGGAAAGATAAAGTAATAGGGTTTTATTGTTGTGAATATGTCCCCCATTTTTCTCCCACCAGCTGTTATTTCTGTGTTTTTGTATTTTTTCTGTCACTTTCCTCTATGTGTCCACAATTCCCCTCTGCCCCACACTCTCACTTTTGCTTTCTGTAGTATGCCTTGTTTGATATAGTTAGGAATTAGGATATAGAGTGCTTAATTAAGGTAGAGCATCACTCTTTTCTCATCAAATGTAGGTTGGGAGAGGGGAGGAATAGATTAGAGGCAGGAAGGCCATGAAATCTTTTCCTTTCTTTTCCTCCAGGTGGACCCCAGAAATACATACTTTGGTTATAATTATTTTCACTTCCATGAAAGAATTTTATTTATTCCTAAATGCCACATAGGATGCTAATTTTACATATAATTCAGTATGTAACTTCTAGTCTCAGTTCTGTCCATATATCATATTTTAATATTTGTTTTAATGCAAAAGATTCTGCTAAGAAATTAAAAACTTAAATAGGCAGGGTGCCTGGTGGCTCAGTCAGTTAAGTGTCTGACTCCTTTGATTTCGGCTCAGGTCATGATCTCACCATTTGTGAGATCGAGCTCCATATCAGGCTCTGCGCTAATAGCAAAGAGCCTGCTTGGGATTCTCTCTCTCCTTCTCTCCCTCTCCTCCTTCCCTGCTTGTGCACTTGCTCTCTCTTAAAATAAGTAAATAAATATTTAAAAAAATAGGCAAGATTTCTTAAAATGAACCCCTAAAATATAGCCAATGTGTATTTGTGAAGTAATACTAACTGTAGCACAGTTCTTATTTTAGACTTCCATTTGCATAGAGGAACTATTTTGGTCATTTGCTGCTGTGTAACAAACACCCCAAACCTAGTGTTTAAAAGAGCAAGTAAGGGGCGGGGGACAAAATAAATATAACATAAATTTTATCATTTCAGTCATTTTCAAGAGTACAGTTTTGTGGTAACAAGCACATTCACATTGTTGTATAACCATCACTACCGTCCATCTTCAAAACTTTTTCATGTACCCTAACTGAAATTTTGTATCTATTAAACAGTAACTCCTTAATTCCCCCTTCCCCCAGCTTAGGCAACCACCTTTCTACTTTGTGTCTCTGAATTTGACTACTCTTAAGAGCCTAGTATAAGAATCATACAATATTGTCCTTTTGTGACTAGCTTATTTCACTTAGGATAATGTCTTCAAAGTTCATCCACATTGTATGTATCAGAATTTACTTTTTAAGGCTGGATAATATTCCACTGTGTACATGTGTGTGTCTGTGTGTGTGTATGTATGAAACCACTTTTATTTATTCATTTGTGGACACTTGGGTTGCTTCTACCTTTTGACATCTGTGAGCAAATTTTCTTGTTAACAATTTTGTGAATCAGGAATTTGGGTAAGTATTGGCTTAGCTTGATTATTCTTCTCTACATTGCTTACTGTGCTCATTCAGTAGTATTCAGCTGGTGTCTAGACTGGTCTAGAAGATCCACACTGACTTCTCAAACAGTTGGTGCCTTGGAAGGAACAGCTGTAAGGCTGAACTCAGCTGTGCTCTTTTTTCCTATCTATGATGTAATCTTTGGGCTTCTCTGCATGGTTTCAGGGCTCTAAGACACTGTGGAGGAAGTTGCCGGTACTTTTTAAAGGCTTGGTTCAGAACTGGCAATGTCATGTCTACCTTACTTTAATGGTTAAAGTAGTTGTGGCCCAATCTACATTCAATAGGAGAAAAAATGATTGCTTCTCAATGGAAGAAGAAAGGAATTTGTAGCCATCTTTAATCTACCACAGGAGCTCTTATGACAAATTAGAGTATGCTAACTACAAACTTTGTAGCTGTATTCATAAATTTGAAAAACACTTAATTTCAAAAACAGTAGTATATATCTGCAGCCAACTTGCTAAATTTGTAAAGTTTATTTTAAATACTGTAGGAAAAATTTGTAAGAATTGTTTTTTTTTTTTAATAAATGGGGAGCACTTGGGTGGCTCAGTTGGTTGAGCATCTGACTTCAGCTCAGGTCATGATCTCACGGTTCTTGAGTTTGAGCCCCACATTGGGCTTTGCACTGACGGTGCCAAGCCTGCTTTAGATTCTCTGTTTCCCCTCTCTCTCTGCCCCTCCCATGCTCACGTTCTCTCTCAAAAATAAATAAAACAAACAAACAAAAAAAAATTAAAAAAAAAAAAATAAGGGACGCCTGGGTGGCGCAGTCGGTTAAGCATCCGACTTCAGCCAGGTCACAATCTCGCGGTCCGTGAGTTCGAGCCCCGCGTCAGGCTCTGGGCTGATGGCTCAGAGCCTGGAGCCTGTTTCCGATTCTGTGTCTCCCTCTCTCTCTGCCCCTCCCCCGTTCATGCTCTGTCTCTCTCTGTCCCAAAATAAATAAAACGTTGAAAAAAAAAAATTTAAAAAAATAAATAAATAAATAAAACATTTTTAAAAATTAAAAAAAAATTTTATATGTGCTAGTTAGAGAAAAATTATGGGAGAGTCTCATGATTTGATCTTAAAATCCTGTTTCTTTTATTATTTGAATTTTTACTAGAGAGTATTTCTGCCTAATTATGATGATGATTTTTCCAGTGCTACCCCCTTTTTAGGAATTATCTAAAAAGAATTATCTCAACTTTTTTGGGGGGTGCCTGGGTTGTTTCGTTGGTTGATTGTCCCACTTTTGATTTTGGCTCAGGTCATGATCCCAGGGTCGTGGAATTGAGCCCCAGGTTGGACTCTGCGCTGAGCATGGAGCCTGCTTAAGATTCTCTTTCTCCCTCTACCGCTCTCCCCCACTTGGCTCTCTCTTTCTCTTTTTAAAAAGAAAAAGATTTACCTCAACTTTTTATTTTGAGACATTTCAGACTTCTGGAGAGTTGGAAAAAATTGTACCTTCAACACCCATATCCCTTCACTTAGATTTACCAATTGTTAACATTTTGTTACTTTTGTTTGCTTTTATGTTTCTCCATGTACACGCACCCAGAGGGAGACAAACCTACACTTTTTATTTGAGAGCTACCTGCAGAAATCATGACATTCTGCCTGTGAATGCTTCAGCATTCTTCTTAGAATAATGATCATTATCACACTCAAATTGGTACAGTTATCTGTTATACTATCCATAATAAAATTCTCCCAGTTGCCCTAAAAATGACTTTTTAAGAGTTGGGTTTTTTCCTCCATCCAAGTTTCAGTATAGGATCATTTGCATTTGTAATGTTTCTTTAGTCTACTTTAATCTAGAAAGTTCTGTCACTGTTTTTGGAGGGGAGAGTTATTTACGATGTGACATTTTTGAAGCATTTGCCTTATAGGAGTTCCATAGTCTATTTTTGTCTCATTGCCTCATGCTTAGATTCAGGTTGAACTTTTTTTAGCAAGTACTTTACCACGCAAGTGGTAATGTATAGTTAGTTGCATCATCAGGAGGTGTAAAATGTCATTTTATCCAGTTGGTTTATGCTAAATTTGATCACTTGGTTACAGTTGGTCAACTCTTTACATTGTAAATGTACCTTTCCCCACTTTGCAATTAATAAGGAATGTTTAAGGTGGCAGTTTGATTTGTTTTCCAGCAATTACTTATCTGATTTAGTATCTACTTTGGTTGTTATAAAATGTCACCTTTTTTGACTCTATCACTCCTGCTACATGTGTAGATTCTATCATTCCTTCTACATCCGTAGAGAAGAGCCTGCCCCCACTCCCCTTTAATTACTCATAAGGGCTCCTGGCTGGCTCAGTCCGTCAAGTGTCCAACTCTTGATTTCAGCTCAGGTTATGATCTCATGGTTCGTGAGATTGAGCCCTGCATCAGGTTCTGTACTGACAGTGTGGAGCCTGCTTGAGTTTCTCTCTCTCCCTCCCCCACAGTGTCTCTCTCTCTCTCTCTCTCTCTTTCTCTCTCTTGCTGTTTCTCTCTCAAAATAAATAAATAAACATTAAATATTAAAAAAAAAATAGTCATGGATTCTTCATTCAATCTATTGTAACATATTAGTATCTTTATTCTCTTTGAGAGACAAATTATCCCAAAATGAGCATGCTGGCTTTGGTGTCCTTTTGAAACATCTAGTATCTTTTTGACATGTCTCTCTGAGTCTTTCAGCACTCCTTTTTTTTTTTTTTCTGGTACAAGTTGTTCACCTTGTGCTTTCTTGCCCCAGATTTGGATAGCTCATTTTTTCCAGAGAGGCCTATTTCCATTTTCAGTAGAGAGTGGTGTTTATAAACCAAGGTCTAGGCATTGGCATCATGTTCACATTGGTAGTAGGATTTAATTTATCCAGGTCCTTTCAGTGTGTAGACCTAAGAAATGTACATAAATACTTTAAACCATGTATTCATTCTGTTTAATTAAAATCCAACACTGCGGGGCGCCTGGGTGGCGCAGTCGGTTAAGCGTCCGACTTCAGCCAGGTCACGATCTCGCAGTCCGGGAGTTCGAGCCCCGCGTCAGGCTCTGGGCTGATGGCTCGGAGCCTGGAGCCTGTTTCCGATTCTGTGTCTCCCTCTCTCTCTGCCCCTCCCCCGTTCATGCTCTGTCTCTCTCTGTCCCAAAAATAAATAAAAACGTTGGAAAAAAAATAAAAAAAAAAAAAAAATCCAACACTGCAGGGGCACTTGGCTGGAACAGTTATAGAGCATGCAACTTTTTTTTTTTTTAAGTTTATTCATTTTGAGAGAGCACACGTGTAAGTAGGGGAGAAGCAGAGAGAGAGAGAGAGAGAGAGAGAGAGAGAGAGAGAGAGAGAGAGAGAATGAGCAGGGGAGGCGGGGGAGAGAGAGTCCCAAGTAGGCTCTGCACTGCCAGTGTGGAGCCTGATGGGGGGCTCAAACTGATGAACCATGAGATATGACCCTGAGCTAAAATTGGGTGCTTAACCAACTGAGCCATCCAGGCACCCTTAGAGCATGCAACTTTTGATCTTGGGATTGTGAGTTCAAGCCCCACCTTGGGTGCAGGGCTTACTTAAAAAAGAAAAAGAAAAAAAACCCAGCACTGCGGTTTTTCTTAAACTTCTCCATTTCCTATTTGTTGTTTTTTTTTTTTTAATGTTTGTTTATTTTTGAGAGAGAGAGAGAGAGAGAGAGAGAGAGAGCACGAGCAGGGGAGGGGCACAGAGAGAGGGAGACACAGAATCTGAAGCAGGTTTCAGGCTCTGAGGTGTCAGCACAGAGCCCAACGTGGGGCTTGAACTCATAGAGTCTGAGATCATGACCTGAGATGAAGTCAGATGCTTAACCAACTGAGCCACCCAGGCACCCCTCCATTTCCTATTTGTATCATCCTTTTCCTACAGTATAAACCCTGTTTTCCCTTAACTTTGATAAATTTGTTTTCTTTGTACTACCCTAATCTAAGCTCAAGAAAAAATTCAGTGCTATACCAGTATCCCTTGCAAGATTTTTTTGCAGTTTTTTTTGTCCCCCTAGGGTTGTACAGAGTACCATATTTATTAGTTACTTGAATTTGAATACTTTTGTATGATTATGTTATCAGTTTTATATATATACACTTGGTTTCTGTTTGTATTCAGTTTTTATTTTAGGAGAGAGAGAACACAAGCAGGGGAGGGGGCAGAGGGAGAGGGAAAGAGAATCTTTAGAGCCTGATGCAAGTGTCAGTCCCGTGACCCTGGGATTGTGACCGGAGCCGAAATCAAGAATCTCCTGTTCAACTGACTGAGCCACCCAGGTGCCCCTGTTTGTATTCAATTTTTATACATACATATATAACTTAACTCTTTATTTCCACTGATAAATGTAATCTTTGCTTGATTTTTCCTTATTGTACTGAAAAACACATAACATAAAATTTATCATCTTAATCATTTTTAAGTCAACAGTACAGCATCGTTAACTATTTGCATTTAAAATATATATATATTTATTTTGAGAGAGACAAAGCAAGCGAGGGGCAGAGAGAGGGGGAGGGAGAGAGAACCCCTAGCAAGTTCCGCACTGTCAGTGCAGAGCCAGACCTGGGGCTCGAACCTACAAACTGTGAGATTATGACCTGAGCCAAAATCAAGAGGTGCCCCTCTGCATTTTTTGTGTGTCTCCCTCTGCCCCTTCCATGTGCACATTGTTAGTACAACAGATTTCTGTAACTTTTTCATCTTGCAGAACTGGAACTCTGTACCCACTTAACTCCTTTCCCCCTCAGCCCCTGGCAACCATCATTCTGTTTTCTGTTTGTAAGAGTTTGACTGCTTTAGATCCCTCATATAAGTACAATCACACAGTATTTGTCTTTTTGTGACTGGTTTATTTCACTTAGCTCATGTCCTCAAATGTTAATAATAAATTGATGCCAAATTATTAAGTTTAATACTTGAAAAGTAAGTTCAGTGGCAATGTGTAATTGTCCTATAATTTCAAATGTCTGAATTAAATATCCTTCATCTAGACATTATAAAATAAGTAGAGGTAAATTTTTCATTGTACAGAAAGAAAATCATTGAATAAAAATGTTTAAAGGATGAGTGAGCATGTATAAGAAGACTAGTTTGTTTTTGGCAGAAGTTTAGAAATTGGTTTTCTTCTTGAAGCATGTACCTAAATTGCTTTGAAAAAAGTGGTAGAAATCATCAGGCAGTAATAAAATGAAATTGATTTTAGATCTCTTGGGAGTAATGTTAAATAATTTTGTTTATTATATTCATTTATTTTAGGTGATATCAAATTTTTAAAATTATAACATACTATTGCTGTCTCAATTCTTTATATTTTTCGATACTTTTTTATTAATCACTTAATGCTTTTTTTAAATAGACTATTTTTTAAGAGCAATTTTAGTTCATAGCAAAATTAAATAGAAAGTACAGAGTTGGGTGGCCCAGTTGGTTGAACATTCCACTGCTCTTCAGGTCATGATCTCACAGTTCATGTGTTCAAGCCCCACATCAGGCTTGCTGCTGGCAGTGCAGAGCCTGCTTTGCATCCTCTGTCCCCCCCCCCCTCTGCCCCTCCCCTGCTTTTGTGAGCACACACACTCTCTTTCTCCTTCAAAAATAAATAAACCTAAAAAAAAAAAAAAAATACAGAGTTCCCAACAACTTTGTCTGCCCTCCTATCCCCCCCGTCTTTTCCCCACCTCCTCCTCCCCATACATCTAGTGCCAGAGTAGTATGTTTTGTTATGGCTGGTGGACATTAACACATCATCATCACCCAGAGTCCATATTCCTTTTTTAAATTTTTCTAAATAAAATTTTGATTATATTATAAATGTATTGTTTTCATTTTCATTGAATGACACGGAATGAGTATATCCATATTATTAAATAATCCCTTAAAACATTTTTTAAAATAATTTATTTTTTAGAGCAATTTTTGTTTCACAACAAAATTGAAGGAAGGGAAGGTATAGATTTCCCATATACACTAAATCCAGTAAAACCTTGAATTGTGAGTAACTTGTTCTATAAGTGTTCTGCAAGATGAGCATACATTTCTAATAAATTTTAACTTGATAAACGAGGGATGTCTGGCAATATGAATGTCACATGATCACAATTGAGCCAGTGGTTCTTGAAATTTGCTTTGATATATGGTGCTTTGGATTACAAACACGTTTCTGGAATGAAATATGCTCACAAACCAAGGTTTTACTGTACCTCCTTCCCCCCACATGCATGACTTCCCCCATTATAAGTATTAGTCACCAGAATGGTACGTTTGTTATCAACAATGAACCCATGTTGACACATCATAGCCACCCAAAGTCCATAGTTTACCTTAGGTTTACTCTTAGCATTGCACATTCTTTGGGTTTGGACAAATTCATATTGACATGTATTCATCTTTACAATAACATCTAGAGTATTTTCAGTGCCCTAAAAATTGTCTGTGCTATGCTAACTAACTTGGATGTAAATTAAAAAATAAAATAGTGCCATGCTTATATATCCTTCCCCCCTTCATGGAAAATCTCAAATGTTTATTATTTATGTATTACTTATTTTTTTTTTTTATCTAAGTTGAATTGTTCTCTTAATATTCCTTATTTTGACTTCTCTTACTTGGCCAAAATGGAAGTCTGAGTGCCAAATTTACTGATTTTAACTGGATGCAGAAGTTTGTTTGTTTGTTTGTTTTGAGAGAGAAAGAGGGCATAAGTGAGCAAGGGGCAGAGAGAAGGGGAGAGAGAGAGAGAAGCCCACAAGGGGCAGAGGGAGAGAGAAATGGGGCTCACCCGCTTTAAAACAGGGCTCATGCTCACCCAAAGTGGGGTGGATGCAGAAGATTTTAAATCTTGGAGATAATGAGCATACTTTAATCTACACTAGTGGTTCTTAGATTTGTAGAATTCTTAAATATTACCTGGGGCACTTGGGTGGCTCAGTTAATTGGGTGTCCAACTCTTGATTTTGGTTCAGTTCATGATCTCACTGTTGTGGGATCCAGCATCGCATGGGGCTCTGTGCTGACAGTAAGGAGCCTGCATAGGATTCTCTCTCTTCCTCTCTCTCTACCCCTCCCCCCCCACTCATGTATGTGTATACACATGCATGCTCTCTCAAAAAAATATTTTTTTCAAAAAATATTTTTTAAAAATGTTTAAAGTGAATCTCATTCTCTCATAATAAATAAATAAACATTAAAAATAATTAGATACCTGGTTTTAAAAAGAATTAGAGGAGCATCTGGGTAGCTCTGTCAGTTAAGCTCCTGACTTCTGATTTTGGCTCAGGTCATGATCTCACAGTCCTTGAGTTTGGGCCCCACCTTCTCGTGCTCAACGCTTGCCTTGCTGGAGCCTGTTTTGGATTCTCTCTCTCTCTGCTCCTCCCCCACCAAATAAATAAATAAACTTAAAAAAATTAGATTATGTGGTACTCTCCCACCCTCCACCCCCAATTTAGTAGCTTAGAGGTGGGCTCAATTTTTGCACTTTTCCCCCTATATTTTTAGTCAGTCCCTCCAGTGTTCTTGATACAGAGAATATGCACTGAGAACCCCAGAAAGATATTTTACTTACTGCTAAATTTCATATTAACTATTCTCAAAAATTTTATCTAAAGAAGATTTTTAAAATTAGTTCTAGGATTTTTACATTAAGCTTAAATTCTGCCCAGAAACAAACTTTACTCCCTAATTATTTTAAACTTAGCTCTATCCTGAAAACATTTGAATTTATTTGGAAGGCACACAACTATGTATACCATGACCTCTTTTACCTTATTTGGTGGAAGTCTATTATTTAGAACTCTTATTAATCTACATTTTGTTATACAATTTTACTAGTAGTTATACAAATTTAATCTAGCAAAAATAATCCCTAAGGGTAATTAGCTTACAAGCTCATTTGATGGGTTTATTTACTTATGAAAGCAGACATTCTGGGTTTCCAAATGAAGTCTTCATTCTAACCTAGTCTTTCTAATTTGAGCTGATGGCTATAAATATAGCATGTTGGAGTTTTTAAAAAATTCAGATTGGTAATTTGTATATATTTTACTAATGAGAGTTGTACTTTTTCCAAAATAGAAGGGTCAGTAAGCATTGATCTGTTTTGCATTTTCAATAGTTTGTGGCATTCCAAAACTAATTGTTCTTATTTACATATGTGATATGATTCCTGTGGGACTTTTTTCTTTTTCTTGTGGGATTTCTGAATCATCAAAAATACAGTGTTTATGGCTTTATCACTTATCACCTCACTTTAATTATTTGCAAACTGGCAGTGCTTGAAATATATGATAGTAATTAAATAAAACATTTCAAATAGCAAATCACCCTATCCTTTAGTAAGAGGGCTGCTTTTGGGATTTTTTTCTTTTTCTTACTGTTACGTATCTTTTATGTATTTCTTTGTATTTATCTGGTATAGGGTTCTCTGAGTTTCTTGGATGAATAGTTTATCTTTCATTATTGAAAAATATTATTATCTCTTGAAATATTTCTTTTCATTTTTTTCTCTTTTCCTACTGTGCCTACAGTCTGTTCAGTAATGTTCAGCAGTTTCATATGGTTTTTGTTTACATGCTGAAATTCCCCATTTTTAATGCATGTTGTCCACCTTTTCTATTATATCTTTGAACATATTATAATTATTTTAAAGTACTTGTCTGATAGCTTTAGCATTTGGGCCATTTCTAAGTATGCTTCTAGTAATTTATTTGTTGACAATGGAACTATCTCCCCTACCCACCATCTTTTTTGATTGAATGCTGGACATGATGTATTAAAAAAAACAGACTGAGGCACATAATATTTATGCACAGAAGTAAACATATCTCTTTTGTCAGATTGTTAACTTTAGAGATTGAATCAATTCTTATCTAATTGAACTGGATTTGCTATATATTGCTTTTTTGTCTGTGTGTATGTGTGTATGAATACATCTATCCATCCATCCTTTTTTAATGTATTTCAAAGTGAGTTGCATTCATCATATATTTTACCCCTAAACACTTTACCATGAGTATCATTAATTCACGGTTAGTATAGTTTTTTTATGTGAGAGGGTAATTAATATACATATTTTAACTACTGTTTGATGAGTTTTAATAGATGCTTGTTCATGTATAACCCAAATTCTTTTTTAGGGGTTTTTTTTTTTTTTGAGAGGTAAAAAAAAGAGGGAACACACACATAAGCGGGGAAGGGGCAGAGGGAGAGAGAAAACCTTGAGCACACTCCATGCCCAGCGCAGATCCCAGCGTGGGGCTTGATGCACACAACTGTAAGATCATGACCTGAGCCAAAATCAAGAGTCCAATGCTTGACCGACTGAGCCCCGGAGGCACCCCTAACCCAAACTCTTATCATGATATGGAACATTAACATCATCCCGTAAAGTTCCCTCATGCCCCCTTTTAGTTAATCCCTGCTCCTTTACTACCCCCGTAAGGGTAACCACACTTACAGTTTTTTAAAACCAAGGTTAGTTTTGGGGCACCTGGGTGGCTCAGTCGGTTGAGCGTCCGACTTCGGCTCAGGTCGTGATCTCATGGTCCGTGAGTTCGAGCCCCGCATCAGGCTCTGTGCTGACAGCTCAGAGCCTGGAGCCTGCTTCAGATTCTGTGTCTCCCTCTCTCTCTGCCTCTCCCCTGCTCATGCTCTGTCTCTCTCTGTCTCAAAAATAAATAAAAACATTAAAAAAAAAAAAACCTAGGTTAGTTTTGCTTCTTCTAAAACTTCATATAAGAACTACATAGTATGTATTTACCTGTGTGCAAGGCCTTTTTCATACACTGTAATGTTTTTGAGATTCACCCATGTATCATTAGTTTGTATCTTTTCGTGGCTCCATACTATTCCGTTGTATGAATATTCCAGTTTGTTTTACCATTCTTGTATTGATGGAAATTTGGACTGTTTGTACTTTAGGCTATTGTGAATAAAGGTGCTATAAACATTTTTGTATAAGTCTTGTATTGGGCATATGCTTTTATTTATATTGGATAAGTACCTATGAGTGTAGTCATTGGATCATAAGATAGGTTATGTTTAATTTAGTAAGCAACTGCTAGTCTTTTTCCCAGAATAGTTGTACTGTTTTACAATTTCACCAACAATGTATGGTAATACTGTATTTTCAAGGAATTTGTCCATTTCTTCTAAGTTATTTGGCCACATAAAGTTGATATTCTTTTAATGTCTATAGGCTCTGTAGTAATACTCCCCTGTTGCATTCCTCATGTTGGTTCTCTTTTTAAAATTGATATGTCTTGGATGAGGTTTGTTAAATCTGTTACTCTTTTCAAAGATCTCACTTTTGGTTTTGATAATTTTCTCTATTTCTTGTTTTCTGTTGATTTCAGTTCTTTTTTTAATATAGATTGGGTTTCCTAACAGGGTTTTCTCAACCTCTTCACTCTTGACACTTTAGAACAGGTAATTCTTTGTTGGGGGGGGGGGGGGTCTTGTGCATTGTAGGATGTTTAGCAGCATCCTACAAAAGTACCCACTAGATACCAGTTTCAGGTCCTTACCTCCCAGTAAAAACATCTAAAAATGTTTCCAGACATTGCCAAATGTCTCCGGTGGGGGAACACCAATTGGTTTGAGAACCACTGTCCTGACATAAGCTTTTTAAAGCTATTCATTTCTTGCAAAACACTGTTTTAATTGCATCTCACTAGTTATGATGTTTTCATTATCATTTAGTTAGAAATGTTTTCTCATTTTCTTTGTGATTTTTTTCTTTGACCTATGAGTTCTTTAAAAATTGTGATTTAATTTCCAAATATTTGAAGTATTTGTAAGTATCTGATTGTTAATGATTTCTAATTTCTGTGATCAGAAAACATATTCTATAAGATTACAGTCTTGGAATGTATTAAGTTTTGTTTTTTTAACCTAGCAATATGGCCTCACTTGGCAAGCATATCATTTGCACCTGGGAAGAATGTGTATTTTGTTTGTTGGACATAATGTTCTATAAGGTCAGTTAGTGTCCTTTTGGTCAGGGGATTGAAATGGTTATTCATCATCTAAGTCTTTACTGATTTTTACAAATTTTGGCCTGGTTCTACTGCTGAGAAAGAGTGATAAAGCCTCAACCTATGATTGTGGAATTGTATATTTCTCCCTTAATTCTATTGATTATTTTTTCATTTATTTTATAATTCTGTTCCAAGGCACATATTGTTGGTTTTATGATTGTTAGACCTTCATAATAAGTTGGCATTTTAACATTATGAAATGTTCTTGATATCTAAGCTCCACCTTTTTTATAAGTTTTTGTCTGCATTATATATTTTTCAATTTTTTTTTAACTAGTATGTCTTTATATTTAAAACGCATCCAGCTTATGATTGGGTCATGCTTTTTAAATTTTTTAAAACTGCTATATCCATTTGAACAATTTTTGCATTTAAATTAGAGTGTGTAAGTCACTTATATTTAATTGATGTGGTTGGATATATATCTACCATTTTGTACTGATTCTGTTTATCTGTTTGTTTTTCTCCTTTCCTGTCTTCTATCTTAATTTGCTTTTTTTTTTAGAATTCCATTTTAATTATCTATTGGCTTTATGGGCATACTTTTGTGTTCTGCATCTATATCTGTCTGGTTGCACAGGGATTGTAGTACACGTTTTTTAATTTTTGTAGTCTACTGACTTTTTATACTGCTTTGTGTAAAATGTAATGACCTTTTATCAGTATGGGTCCATTTATCCCCCTCCCTTTATGCGACAGATATATTTGTAAACCCCACATTAAACAGTTTTGTGTATTGTATTTTTTTTAAAGTTTTTTTTTTTTTTAGAGAGAGGGCGCATATGTGTGAGCATGAGCTTGGGAGGGGTGGGGGAATTGTGGGGGTCAGAGGATACGAAGCAGGTTCTGCGCTGACAGCAGAGAACCTGATATGGGGCTCGAACTCATGAACCAACCATGAGATCATGACCTGAGCTGAAGTCAGATGCTTAAACACCTTCTAAGTTGGATGCTTAACCACCCAGGCACCCCAACAGTTCTGTGTATTAAAAAAAAAAAGAAAAAAATTTTTAATGTTTATTTTTGAGAGAGGGAGACAGAATTCAAAGCAGGCTCCATCCTGTCAGTGCAAAGCCTGATGTGAGGCTCGAACCCACAAACTGTGAGATCATGACCTGAGCTGAAGTTGGATGTTCATCCAACTGAGCCACCCAGGTGCTCCAACAGTTCTGTGTATTTTAAATAAATTGCAGGGGAAATAGACTTTAATATTTTTGCACTTACTGCATTCCTTGGGTTTTTCATTTCTTTCCCAAATATTGGATTTTCCACCTGATGATAATATCCCTTCAGCTTGAGCAACTTTCCTTTAGTATATTTTAGTGAGGATTTGCTGAGGTAATTTTATATAGTTTTTATTTGTCTGGGAATGTCTATTTAGCCTCCATTTTTGAAGGATATTATTGTTTTGGATATAAAGTTCTGAGTTTAGAGTTTCAGTACTTTATTATTTTTTAAATTTTTTTAACATTTATTTTTGAGAGACAGAGAGTGTGAGCAGAGGAGGGCCAGAGGGAGAGGGAGACACAAAATCCGAAGCAGCGTCCAGGCTCTGAGCTGTCAGCACAGAGCCCAATGTGGGGCTCGAACCCATGAACTGTGAGATCATGACCCACCCCAAAGTCGGACGCTCAACTGACTGAGCCACCCAGGCGCCCCATGAGTTTCAGTACTTTAAAGACATAATTCCATCATCTTGTGTTCTCTAGTGTTTCAGATGAGAAGTCAGTGATTATATGTATTTTTTGTTCCTTGTATGTAATCTGCAATTTCTAACTGCTTTCAAGGTACTTCTCTTTTTCTTTGATTTTCAGCAGTTTTCACTGTGATGTCTCAAAGGGTGTGTTTCTCCCATACTTGTCCTGCCTTGATATCACTGAGCTTCCTGGATCTGTAAATTTATGTCTTTAACCAGATGTAGAAAATTTTGGGGGGTGCCTGGGTGGCTCAGTCGATTAAGTGTCTGACGTTGGCTCATTGTGATCTTGTGGCTCGTGAGTTCAAGCCCCACATCGGGCTCTGTACTGAAAATTCAGAGCCTGGAGCCTGCTTCGGATTCTGTGTCTTCCTCTCTCTCTCTACCCCTTCCCTGCTCATGCTCTCTCTCTCTCTGTTTCTCTCTCTGTCTCTCAAAAATAAACGTTTAAAAAAAAAAAAAGAACACTTTGGTCATTTCTCTTCTGTAGAATCCAGTTACACAAGTTAGATTTTTTAATGTTTCCTTCAGATCACTGGAGCTCTATTTTTTCTCAATAATTTCTGTCTGTGTTCTTCAAATTGGATAATTCCTATTGATTTTCAAGTTTACCTACTTTTTCTTATGTCCTCTTCAACCATATGTACAGCCTGAAAAATGTAAAGTCTCAAGGACTTGGGAGATGATCTGTGTGGCATTAACATGTGTCTTTTTAAAAATGTATATAATTTATATAAAGTGCATAAACCTTAAATGTAATATTCTGTTAAGTTTTATATGTGTATTTACGCACAATCATTATCCAGACAAAAGTGCAGAACATTTCTGGCACTGTAGCAGGCTGACTAGTGTTTCCTCACCAGAGATAGACACTCTTCTGATCTCTATCAAAATACATTAGTTTTGCCATCAAACTAGATACAAATGGAATCATGCAGTATCATGTCTGAGATTCAACCTTATTGTTATGAGGTGCAGTAATTTTTTATCCATACTTTTGTTGATAGGTGTTTGGGTTAATAGTTTTTTTGCTCTTCTGAATAACAGTACTTAAACACTGTATGTGGTTTTTGGGTAGAGGCAAGGACTCCTTTATCTTAGGTAAGTAGACTTTCTGAAGGGCCAGATAGTAGATATTTTATGCTTTGTGAGTCAGAAGGGTACTGTGTCGGTACTTACACAATAAGGGAAGACAAATTTCCACAAATTTTTTTTTTATAATTTATTTTTAAATTTACATCCAAGTTAGTTAGCATATAGCATTTCAGGAGTAGACTCCTTAATGCCCCTTACCCATTTAGCCCATTCCCCCCTCCCATAACCCCTCCAGCAACCCTCTCTTTGTTCTCAATATTTAAGAGTCTCTTATGTTTTGTCCCCCTCCCTGTTTTTATATTATTTTTGCTTCCTTTCCCTTAAGTTCATCTGTTTTGTCATATGATATTTGTCATATGATATCTGTCATGATATTTGTCTTTCTCTGGCTAATTTTGCTTAGCATAATACCCTCCAGGTACATCTGCGTAGTTGCACATGGCAAGATGTCATTCTTTTTGATTGCCAAGTAATACTCCATTGTGTATATATACCACATCTTTACCATTCATCTGTCAATGGACATTTGGGCTCTTTCCATACTTTGGCTATTGTTGATAGTGCTACTATAAACATTGGGGTGCATGTGCCCCTTCGAAACAGCACACCTGTATCTCTTGGATAAATACCTAGTGGTGCAGTTGCTGGGTCGTGGGGTAGTTCCATTTTCAGTTTTTTTGAGGAACCTCCATACTGGTTTCCAAAGTGGCTGCACCAGTTTGCATTCCCACCAGCAGTACAAAAGAGATCCTCTTTCTCCGCATCCTCGCCAACATCTCTTCTGATAGGTGTGAGGTGGTATCTCATTGTGGTTTTGATGTGTATTTCCCTGATGATGGGTGATGTCGAGCATTTTTTCATGTGTCGTTTGGCCATTTGGGTGTCTTCTTTGGCGAAGTGTCTATTCATGTCTTTTGCCCATTTCTTCACTGGATTATTTGTTTTTTGGGTGTTGAGTTTGACAAGTTCTTTATAAATTTTGGATATTAACCCTTTATCTGATATGTCGTTTGCAAATATCTTCTCCCATTCCTGTCAGTTGCCTTTTAGTTTTGATGATTGTTTCCTTTGCTGTGCACCTTTTTATTTTGATGAGGTCCCAGTAGTTCATTTTTGCTTTTGTTTCCCTTGCCTCCTGAGATGTGAGAAAAAAGTTGCTGTGGCCAAGGTCAAAGAGATTTTTGCTTGCTTTCTCCTCTAGGATTTTGATGGCTTCCTGTCTTACATTTAGGTCTTTCCTCCATTTTGAGTTTATTTTTGTGTATGGTGTGAGGAAGTGGTCCAGGTTCATTTTTCTGCATGTCGCTGTCCAGTGTTCCCAATACCACTTGCTGAGGAGACTGTCTTTATTCCATTAGATCTTCTTTCCTGCTTTGTCAAAGATTAGTTGGCCGTACATTTGAGGGTCCATTTCTGGGTTCTCTATTCTGTTCCATTGATGTGAGTGTCTGTTTTTGTGCCAGTACCATACTGTCTTGATGATGACAGTTTTGTAATACAGCTTGAAGTTTGGGATTGTGATGCCTTCAGTTTTGGTTTTCTTTTTCAAGATTGCTTTGGCTATTTGGGGTCTTTTCTGGTTCCATACAAATTTAGGACTGTTTGTTCTAGCTCTTTGAAGAATGCTGGTGTTATTTTGATAGGGATTGCTCCACAAGATTTTTTTTTTTTTTTACAAAACTCAAACAATAATGATTCAGTACATTTTTTTGTAATACAGGTCTATTAATGAGAAGAGTGGAATTGTTGGGGGGGGGGGTAGTAGAACTAACATTTTACTTAATTGAGGTTCAAAGTTTGTGTTCCCTATCACCAGAATTGATTTCAGATGTTCAGCTATTGCTAATTTGTAATACAGTTTTGTGTATTTCATTTAAAAGTGTTTTTTCACAGAGCTAGACATTCCCAAATATTGATTGATACCTGTTTATGAGCATATGATTTAATTGAACATACTCATTGTTTGGGAGGCATTTATAGAATTCTTTTATATTCTTCTCTTGATAATTGCCTTTTAGCATGTCATTATATTGTAGATTAATTGCTTCCAGTTATAGGGTAGATGGAAGCTCCTCAGTTACAGTTTGAAATGGGCTTTGAAATGTGGAAATTTCTTGTACATGTGCACTACAGTCCTAAAAATGCTGCTGGAATTGGAGTTTGAACCTGGAAATAGAGCTCTCACTTTTTCTTAAAACTTTTGGCAATTACAGGAAGAAGGAGCTTGACATTTCTTGTAATTCAGCTGATGTTAGTTGTTGAAATTACTTTAATGTGTGAGCTTCACATATAAGTGCTTAACAATCCTTCAGTTATAACTGAATTCATGGAGAAACATTACCCAGTCTGCAGCCAGAGCTCCTTTCTAAAGCCATTCAGTGTTTAAAAATACTAACAATAGGGGCTCCTAGGTGGCTCAAGTCAGTTAAACATCTGACTTTTACTCAGGTAATGATCTCATGGTTTGTGAGTTCTAGGCCCATATCTGGCTGTCTGCTGTCAGCAAGGAGCCTGCTTTGGTTCCTCTGTCCTCCTCTTTCTTTCTGCCCCTCCTCTGCTCTCTCTCTGTCTCAAAAAATAAAAATAAACATTAAAAAATTAAAAAGGGGCGCCTGGGTGGCTCAGTCGGTTAAGCGTCTGACTTCAGCTCAGGTCACGATCTTGCGGTCCGTGGGTTCGAGCCCCGCGTCGGGCTCTGGGCTGACGGCTCAGAGCCTGGAGCCTGCTTCCGATTCTGTGTCTCCCTCTCTCTCTGCCCCTCCCCCGTTCATGCTCTGTCTCTCTCTGTCTCAAAAATAAATACACATTAAAAAAAAAAAACAACATAAAAATACTAACAACAAGTACTACTATACAAATACAACCAAGGGCTATGAGTGCTGAAAGAAGCTGAAGACTACTGGAGTGACATTGGCAGGAATAGCAAGAAAAATAAGAAGAAAGTCCTTTTTCTCTCTTCCTGCCCTCCTATCACTTTGCTTCCTGTCAAAAGAAGTCTGTGCAATGTATTTTCCAGAATCCTAGTCTCATCATCAGAGAACATAGTATAGAAGGGTGGTTTTGGAGTTGACAGACATTATGTAAATAATTAGCACACCGTTCTCCTGATATTTGAATTTCCACAGAACAAGAATAATTATTTTCATGCTTTCATTTAAAAGGTACAACTATCTGTCTTTAAGAAATGAGGATGCTCTCATCTCTTTCCAGATGCTCTCAGTAGTCACATTAGCCAATCTTTGGGTGACAATATACCCAATTCTGGGTGTTAATTGCTTTTCTAGTTAAAACACTAATCCACCTGTATAGTCTAACTCAGGGGTTAGTCATATCTGTCCTGGTGCTTATTTTTATAGACTTAGAAGCAAAGAATTGTTTTTATATTAAATGGTTGGGGGAAAAAAATCAAAAGAATAATAATATTTCATAATACCTGAAAGATTTATGTAATATGAATTTCAAAGGCAATAAGTAAAGTTTTATTGGAACACAGCTATATTCATTCATTTACATATTATCTGTAGCTGCTTTCATACTAATATAGCAGTTAAGTAGTTATGACAGAGACCCTGTGGCCTACACAACCATAAACATTTACTTTCTTGTCCTTTACAGAAAAAGTTTATCAGTCCCCTAAGCACATATATTGGAAACCACCACTGACTGTTCTTATCTAAAATAATTAGGAGGGGTGGGCATCTGGGTGGCTCAATCGGTCGAGCGTCTGATACTTGATTTTGGCTCGAGTCATGATCCCAGTGTCATGGGATCAAAGCCACACGTCTGCTTGGGATTCTGTCTCTCTCTCTCTCTCTCTCTCTCTCTCTCTCTGTCTCTCTGTCTCTCTCCTCCCCCCCTCCCCTGCTTGACTTGCATGCACTCTCTCTCTCTCTCTAAAATAAAAAAATAAAAATAAAGTAATTAGATAGAAGGAAAAGAAAAATAAGTTAATACACCAACACACAGATCTTAACAAGCAGTGACACCAGAATTGCATAGCTGTTTACAGCCCTCGTTTTTGTACTGGTTATAGGGCCTTAGTTAATAACCTTCTTCCATAACCCATTCTGTTTCTTCTCAAGCCAGTACTTCGGCTTGAGTTGGTCAGGTTTTATTTTTAACTTGGTAAATTGTCCTTAAACTTCATCCTCAAGTGATCTGACTGAAACCCTTGACTTTATTAGGACAATGTAGTTTCCTGTGAACTTTTAATATTGCACACAGAAATCCTAAGGGTCACCTGGGTGGCTTAGTCGGTTAAGTATCCGAATCTTGATTTCATCTCAGGTCATGATTTCATGCTTTGTGGGTTCAAGCTATGCACTGATAGTGTGGGACCTGCTTGGGATTCTCTCCCTCTCCCTCTCCGCCCGTCCCCCACTCGTGCACGCCCATTCTCTCTCTCTCTCTCTCTCTCTCTCTCTCTCTCTCAAAAACAAACATTAAAAAACGTTAAAAAAAAAAAAAAAACAACAACAAATCCTAAGAAGTGCCTTAGCTGTTGAGTTATGGTACCACTGCATAACAGGGTAAAGGCAGAAATTGAGGGTAAACATTTAGAAACATGTTTCTAAAATTGCCTATTTTCTGTTGCTACAACATCTAAGCGCATTATTTTGTATTTTACAATTGTATTGGAATTTTTTAAAGAGCCACAACTGGTTAGTTATTCACCCACTGGATGAAGAACACTGTCCTGGCCCATCTGCTTAATTCAAACCTTTTTCTCCCTATTCTGATTGCATAGTAGCAACCTAGTTTTCCCGTAGTAACCTCTTTACCTGTTGTTTCAGTGGCTTGAATAGCCCAGATGGGCAGGTGGCAATTTCAGCTTTAGTGTAACCATTCTGTCCTATAAAAGAAGTATTCTTATGGAAACCCAAATCTCTAACAGACCAAAAGTTTTAGGGATAAGCGTAAAAATTCTTTGAATGTAATGTAACGTGTTAGATATAATAGAGGAAGCACTCTGATTTCCAGCCTTCAAATTCCAGGCCCATGTACTGTAAGGGAAGTAGCATAATTTATTGGTCACAAATTTATAGAGCATATGTCACATTTTATAAAAGAGAACCTCACCTTTTCAGGTCATTGTTTTCTCCCATGGTATTATAACAGTAAACCATTCCACTGCACTGTAAAGCTAGCTGTTAGTGATAAGACAGGTAGAAGACAGATCAATTCCATGAATGTGAGCCCACTGTCAAAAAAAAAAAAAAAAAGATTACCAATTAAATTATAATCTGATGATTTTTTTTTAACAGCTAGAAATTTTTACCTTGTTGAAAGAGCTCATGTAGATAACAATTTTTTTTTGCATATTTTCACATTCATAAAGGAAAATGAAATAAATTGGCTGTCATTCTGAAAATGTTCATATTCAGAGTTTGGCCCTCTTAAATCTTTTTGACTAGATACTGACATTTATGTTTCTCCATATGTCATTTTCATCAAAAATATTAGTTATGCAGAATATCTTTTAAGAGTGCTCCATTTTTGTTTTTGAGTTGTTCTTCCAAGCCATTAACACTTAATGCTGCAAGATTTGGTGCTAGTGTTTTGTAGATGTTATCAGACATTATCGTAGCATAAAGTTTTCAAACTGAAGTTTGTATGAGTACAAGCAACAACAATTCTCCTACAATGACTTCTGGCTGTCACTTTCTGTAAGACCACTAATTTTAAGACACATCTCTATATCAGATGTGTTAAAAGTGGGTCTTAGAATTGATAAAATACACTAATTATTAATCACAGAGCCATGTATGCTAGATAGTAGGCTGGGAACTTCATGTTCGTTATCTGAAATATCACAATCTCTTAGGATGATATTCTTGTTTTTGTCTTACAGACACTGAAAGGCTAATTTATTCAGGTCGCATATGCATTAAGAAGCAGAATAAGATTCACACCTGTGGTCTGAATAAATCCAAATTTAATTTGTATTCTTTCTGTGCTGTAAGGGAAAGCTCTGTTTCAGAGATTAAGGTAGAGTGGATATATATGCTCATCAATCGTTAGCATTGCTGGCCTGGTGGACTCAGCCAATAGATACCACTCTGGATTGGAGATTGAAAGTCAAGAATTACCAAATCCAGGATGGGGGTGTGTGTAGTATTGTTAGAGCATGATTGAAATGGTACATTTGGGTGTGGGCCAACAGGAAGATAAAGATAAGCAAGGGGGAGGTGGCAGGTGTATAGAGTATGATTGAAGATTTAGAGTTCAGATTAAAGGCAAATGGTAGATTTAGTAAGACTAAAAAATGGAGGAGTTGGGAGATAGAATGTTTTAAAAAGGAAATTTTACAGTTAAGGATACTAGAAGTAAAAGTTTCTGGGTTGTTTTAATGTATGTTTTTGAGAGAGCGCAAGCGGGGGTAGAGACAGAGAGAAGAGGACAGAATCTCCAAAGCGGGGCTCTATGCTGATGGGCTGACAGCAAGCAGCAGGCCTCATGTGGGGCTCGAATTCACTAACTGTGAGATCATGACCTGAGCTGAAGTCAGACACTCAACCAACTGAGCCACCCAGGTGCCCCTAGAAATAAAAGTTTCTAATGAGGGGGTTCAAGCAGGATAAAGATGAAAAAAACATTGATGAGATAAATTGATGAGAGGTACTTTTAGTAATTATGCTGAGACAACAGTTGTGAACTAGGGCTGTCTGAGGCAAATTGGGGTATATGGTCCCTCTGTGAATAAGGAAATATAATGCCAGGATCTTAATTGGATCTTTGACCTAGAGTGAATTGTAAATTTAAACTCTTAGTCTGGTAATTCTCAACTGAGAATCTGAAGATTGATGTCTAAATCCCAGATACTCAACAAGTAATGTAAGTAAAATCTTTTCTCTGAAGTTAACTTTTTCTTCTCTTGAAAACAGGTAATTTCTCTTTCTCCCTCCTCCACATTTATAGTAAAGGGCTATATAGTACACACACTATAATCTAATGTGTCCCTCCCCACCCCTCTTTAACTTGGTGGTATTACAATATTGTCTGATAATTCCCTAGGCCTTTTACTCTTAATAGAAGGAAAGCACTCTGCCTTGCAGAAGAGTGTCCTGTCTTTGAGCCTTTGCAGTCTCCTGTAGTTTCTCGAAGTGACTATTGTCCTCCCTCCCCATTTGTTTAGAACTTGTTAGGGGAAGAGTAATATATGGTATAGATGTCAGTCTCCAGGGATTATATAGGAAAAGTCATGGTTAGCTTGTTTGGCTTACATGGTCTAGGGCAATTATGGGTCTTCCCTTCTAGTTACTCTCTTTCCTAATGTCAGAAGGTGGTTTATGAATCATAGTTTTGTCAGTTGAATCTTTTTAATTGCCTTAAAGGAACTATACATTTAACATTTAAAAGAATAGTTTTGTAGAAAAATATGAGGATTTTAGGAGAGCTCTGCAATTCATATATTGATCTATATGCAATTATGCATATATGATCATATATGCAATTCATATATTGATCTGTATATTTTTTAAAAATTTTTAAAAACGTTTATTCATTTTTAAGAGTGAGAGAGGCAGAACATGATTGGGGAGGGGCAGAGAGAGTGGGAGACACACAATCAGAAGTAGGCTCCAGGCTCTGAGCTGTCAACACAGAGCCCAGTGTGGGGCTCGAACTCATAGAACACGAGATCATGACACTGAAGCCAGATGCTTAACCGACTGAGCCCCCCAGGCGCTCCTATTTTCTTTTTTTTTTTTAATTTTTTAAAAAATATTTTATTATTTTTGACAGAGAGAGACAGAGCACAAGTTGGGGAGGGGCAGAGAGAGAAGGAGACACAGAATCCGAAACAGGCTCCAGGCTCTGAGCTGTCAGCACAGAGCCCAACACAGGGCTGGAACTCACAAATTGTGAGATCATGACCTGAGCCAAAGTTGGACGCTCAACCGACTGAGCCACCCAGGCGCCTCGTATTTTCTTTTTTTTTTTTTTAACAGCTTTATTGAGATATAATTCACATAGAAGTCACCCATTTAAAGTGTACAATCACTGGTTTTAGTATATTTACAGATATATATGTGAAACCATCACCACAGTCAGTTTTAGAGCAATTTGATCACCTCAGAAATCTTGTATCCTTTAGTTGTTGCTTTCCTATGCCCCTCCAACTCTAAGCAGTAACTAATTTACTTTCTGTCTCTGTACATTTCCCCTATCCGGATATTTCATATAATTGGAATCATATAACATGTGGTCTGTCACAACTGGTTTCTTTAATTTAGCACAATGTTTTCAGGGTTCCCCCATTTTGTAGCATCAGTATATCATTTCTTTTTATGGCCAAATAACAATCTGTTGTATGGTTGTATCAAATCTTATTTATCTGTTTGTCAGTTGATGGACATTTGGAGTGATTCCACCTTTTGGCTATTAGGAATAATGCTGCTATACAGGGGGCCTGGGTGGCTCAGTCAGTTAAGTGTCCAACTCTTGGTTTCAGCTTAGGTCATGATCTCATGGTTCGTGAGTTTAGGCCCCACATCTGGCTCCATGCTGCTTGAGATTCTCTCTCTCTCCCTCTCTCTCTGCCCCTCCTGGGCTCGCTCACTCACTCTCTCTCTCAAAATTAATAAACTTTTAAAAAGGAATAATGCTGCTATAAACATTTGTGTACAAATCGTTGTGTGGCCATACATCTTGTTTTTAAAAGTGGAATTACGGGGTAACTGGTCATTTTGAGGAGATGACAAACTTTTCCAAAGTGTGTGTACCATTTTATATTTTTACCAGTATATGAGACTTCCAATTTCTCCACATTCTTTTCAACAGTTGTAATTATCTAAAGTGGTATCTCATGTGAGTTTTGATTTGCATTTTCCTGGTAACTAATGATATTTATCTTTTCATGTGCTTATTAGCCATTTGTGTATCTTGTTTGGAGAGATACCTGTTCAAATTCTATGCCCTTTTTTAAATTGGGTTATTTGTCATTTTTATGACTGAATTATAAGAGTGCTTTATATATATTCTGGATATAGGCTCCTTATCAGGTATATGATTTGCAGAAATTTTCTCCTGTTCTGTGTAATCCTTTGAAGTACAAGTATTTCATCTTGATGAAGTCTAATTTATCTTTTTTTTTTCCTTTTGTCACTTATACTTTCGGTGTTGTATCTAAAAATGATTGTCACAAAGATATATGCCTGTTTTTTCCTAAGAAATTTCTAGTATTAGCTCTTACATTTAGGTCCTTGCTCTGTTTCTATCAAAGTACTGAAAAACTGAAATTGATAAAGAGTTGCTAATTTTTGTGTATTCTATAAGGGTCCATATTCATTCTTTTGCATGTGAATGTTCAGTTATCCCAGCACCATTTATTGAAAAGGCTGTTCTTTCCCCATTGGATGACTCTGGTATATCATTGTTGAAAATTAGTTGAAAATAGTTGATCATTGATGTATGGGTTTATTTCTGCACTCTTAATTCTGTTCCATTGATTTGTGTGTCTATCCTTGTGCCAGTACCACACTGCCTCCCACCCTCCCCCAGTTTTATTGAGATATAATTGATATACAACACTGTATAAATTTGAGGTGTACCACATAATAACTAGATTTACATATATCGTGAAATAATTACTACAGTAAATTTGGTTAACATTCATCATCCTGTGTAGATACTAAAATGCTTTATTTCCCTTGTGATAAGAACTTTATATACCATCATGATTACTGTTGCTTTATAGTAAGGTTTGAAATTAGGAAATGTGAATCTTCCTACTTTGTTTTTCTTCAGCATTATTTTAGCTACTCCGTATGAATTTCACAATGAGCATGTCAGCATGTTATTGAATGTGCATATCTGTTTGGGAACCACAGCCATCTTAGGGCTGTCTTCCCATCTATGAACATAGGATGTTTCTCCATTTATTTAGATCTTTAATTTCTTCAATATTTTGTAGTTTTCGGAGTCTAAGTTTTACATTTCCTTTGTTAAATTCTAAATATAATTTGTATTACTGTAAGTGGAATTATTTTCTTAATTTCATTCTCAGATTGTTTTTTTCCCCAAGTATTTAGAAATTTGGGTTTTGTTTACTGACCTTGGATCCTGCAACTTTGTAAGAGTTATTTATTCATATTGGTTTTAATGAATTCCTTAGGCATTTTTGTAAATAAGATCATGTAATCTGTGAATGAAGATAACTATACTTCTTCATTTCTAATCTGGATACTTTCATGTCTTTATCTTGCCCTTGTGTCCTGTCTAGAACCTTCAGTATAATAATGTTAAATAGAAGTAGTAAGAAGCAGACATCCTTGCCTTGCTCCTAAGTGGAAAAGCAACCAGTTTTCCACCACTAAAAATGATATTGGCTGTGGGTTTTTTGTAAATGCCCTTTATCATGTTGAGGAATTTCCCTTCAACTCCTAACTACTTGAATATTTTTATCATCAAAGGGTATTAGATTTTGTGAAATATTTTTTCTGCATCTACTAAGATGACTATGTGATTTTTGTTTTTTATTTTATTGATATGATGTATTACATTAAGTGATTTTCAAATGTTAGACCAACCTTGTATTCCTGGCATAAATCCCACTTGATCATAATGTATAATTCTTTTTATAAGTTGCTAGATTTTGTTTGCTGTTATTTGTTGAAGATTTTTGCATCTGTATTTTTAAAAAGATAATGGTCTAATAGTTTTCTTGTGATATCTTTGTCTAGTTTTGGAGTTAGGTTAATACTGAACTCATAAGATGGGTTGGAAGTGTTTTCACCATCTTTTATATTTTGGAAGAGTTGGGGGGAAATTAGCATTAATTATTTAAATGTTTGGTAGAATTTAGCAGTAAAGCCACCTGGGCCTGGGCTTTTCTTTGTAGTTTTTTTATTGGTATTTCAATCTCTTCATTTGTTAAAGATTTATTCAGATTTTCTATTTTTTTCTTGAGTAGTTTGTGTTTTTCTAGGAATTCATGCACTGCATCTAAGTAGTCTAATTTATTAGCATACAGTTCATCACAGTATTCCTTTATAATGTGTATGTATATCCTTTTATTATAATGACCTTCAGTAAGGTTGATAGTAATATCCCCTCTTTCATTTCTGATTCCAGTTATTTGAGTCTTCTCTCTTTTTTCTTGGTCAGCCTAGCTAAAGGTTTGTCCATTTTGTTGATCTTTTCAAAGAACCAGCTTTTGATTTTCCCTTTCAGTAGCAATCATCAAGTTCTCCTGGGCAGAAGTATTTTTTTGGCAACTGATATAGGAGTCTTTGCCCAGTTCTGCTTCCCTGCCACTGTCTACTCTTTCCCACCATTCCCTTTTCATCTTGCCCCTGGAGAATTTCCCTGTACTTGCTATTGCTTATCCTTTGGCTTTCACTGCTTGTACCATAATTAATTCCATCTGTCTTTTCCCCACATATATACACTTGTCTGCTTGAACCTCATTTTTCTTTTCCTTCTTTCTTCTAAATTCGAATCCACTTAACCTTAAGATAAGCCAGCAGCTTTTCATTGCACTTTTGAGTAGAAAGATCTTGAATAATGATTGATCATTTAAAGAGTAGGGCAAATAATCCACCTTTAGGAAAAGGAAAGTTAGAAAGCTTGAAGTTAAAGTAATACATCAGTGACATCTATTAAGCTGCCATGTGCCCCTATCTAAATTATTTACTGTAGTCTTCACCTAAATACACTGAGAAAAGTAGGCTTTTTGAGGTGGCCTGAGAACATAACCAGTTAGCATTTATAGCACTATAACAGTATAGTTTCTATAGTATACTTGCTTTATGTGTAAGTATTTTATTTTTCTGTAGCCATTTTGGATAACCACTCATCCTGCTATACTATACTATATAATAGATAGGTTGAGACATGAGAGTGATAAGCTATACTGCCTGGACTTGAATTTTTATGCTGTTGAGCAAGTTACCTAGCCTGTTTCCTCATCTGTTAAATGGAGCTGTTAATGCCCTTCCATAAGTAATCATTGTATTAAAGGAGTTAATAGTATGTTTCAATTACTAGATAGGCACCTGGGTGGCTCAGTCGGTTTACCATCCGACTCTTGATTTCCACTCAGGTCATGACCTCACAGTTCATGAATTCAAGCTCCACATTGGGCTCTGGGCTGACAACATGGAGCCCGTTTAGGGTCTTCTGTCCCTCTCTCTGGCCCTCCCACCTCTCAATAAATAAATAAATAAATAAATAAATAAATAAATAAATAAAATAGCTTGAAATATGAAATATGCCTTCACATAGCAAAAACTCAAATGAGAGCTGTTAGTACTAATACAGATACTACCTATAAAAATATGCTTTCACTGAGAATTTTCTCTATTATATGAAGGTCAAACTGTAGAATAATTAATGGGTTTGTATAATGTTGCCTTAGCTCATTTTGCCTTTCAGCCTCACAAGTACCCCAAAGTTAGAGAACATCTAAGATTATGTTTTTTTTTTTAATTTTTTTTTTGTTTTGTTTTTAATGTTTATTTGTTTTTGAGAGAGAGAGTGAGCAGGGGAGGGGCAAAGAGAGAGGGAGACCCAGAATCTGAAACAGACTCTGAGCTGTCAGCCGAGAGTCCCAACACAGGGCTTGTACTCACAGACTGCGAGACCTGAGCCTAAATCTGACGTTTAGCCGACTGAGCCACCCAGGTGCCCCTTTATTTATTTTTGAGAGAGAGACAGCTTGAGCAGGGGAGGGACAGAGAGAGAGAGAGGAAAAGAGAGAATGGATGCGGGCTCAAACTCCCAAAACCGTGAGATCTTGACCTGAGCTGAAACTGGATGCATAACCAACTGAGCCACCTGAGGCCCCTCTAAGATTATGTTAAAACGAAAGTCACCTCTGAAGCCTCAGTATAAGTATGAGACTCTCAGCTTTAAGGCTACTCATATTTTAGGACCTTATGAATTTCCCTTGAAGCTAAAATAGCTTCTGTGATGACTGCCTGTGTTAGAATCAGTGCCCAGGTTATTTTTAGAATCCTAGGAGTACTAGGTTACCTTAAAACATGCCCTCTAATTTAGAAACTTGCAGGAATCATTTGTAGTTTTGTAGTATATGCTTATTAAATGGTTTGGGACTGATAAAATGGACCTTTAGAATAGATTTGGGTTTGGAGTTCAGGAAGAGGATAGTGGTATGTGTAGCATCTAACTTTTCTATGCCACACAATTTAGGTATGAGAGGATAACCTTATCTCATTAAAAAATGCTAACATTGGGGTGCAAGGGTGGCTCAGCTGGTTGAGTGTCTCACTTTTGATTTCGACTTAGGTCATGATCTCATAGTTGGTGGGACAGCGCAGAACCTGCTTGGGATTCTCTCTCTCCTTTTCTCTCTGTCCCTCCCCTGCTCATGCTCGCTCGCTCTCTCTCTCTCTCTCTCTCTCTCTCTCAAATATACATGTGGTTTTTTTTTTTAATTTTTTTTTTTTTACATTTATTTATTTTTGAGAGAAAGAGAGACAGCGTGAGCAGGGGAGGGGCAGAGAGAGAGGGAAACACAGAATCAGAAGCAGGCTCCAAGCTGTCAGCACAGAGCCTAATGCAGGGCTCGAACCCACAAACTGTGAGATCATGACCTGAGCCAAAGTCAGACGCTTAACTGACTGAGCCACCCAGGCGCACCTAAATATACATGTTTTTTAACTCTAACATTAAGTAAATATGTTAGTAACAAAACAAATTAAACCTACTAAAACCTACAAAACCTAGTAAGACAATTAATTTTTTCCCAAAGAATAAGTTAATTTGTTGAAGTTGAATGAAATAGGTATATTGGTGCTTTGTTGTTGTTTATTGTGGGATTTTTTTCCCCTCTTGCCCAGGTACAGGGTTTCTTTCTTTTCTTTTTCAGTTATAAATTATTCAGCTTACTTAAACTAAAAAGTTAAACCCTTCACCCATTTCTCCCACCTCCTACCTCTGGCAACCACCAGTTTGTTCTCTGTGTCTGTGAGCTTGGTGTTTTGTTTTTGTTTTTGTTTTGTTAAGATCCCACATAAAAGAGAGATCATATGGTATTTGTCTTTCTCAGACTTATTTCACTTAGCATAACACCCTTGAGGTTCATCCACATTGGTGCAAATGGCAATATTTCATTATTTTTTGTAGCTGAATAATATTCCAGTGTGTGTGTGTGTGTGTGTGTGTGTGTGTGCGCGCGTGTGCGTGCGTGCATGTGCGTAAAACACAATTTCTTTATTCATTCTTCTATGGACACTTAAGTTGTTTCCATATCTTGGGAGTTGTAAATAATGCGTCAATGAATGTGAGGGTGTAGATATTTTTTCAAGTTAGTGTTTTTGTTTTCTTCAGGTAAATACTCAGAAGTAGAATTGCTGAATCATATGGTAGTTCTATTTTTATTTTTTGGTTTTATCTTAATACTAGCCCTTAGTCTTGAAATGTATATTGATTGCACAGTGAATGACAAATCAGAATTTCAGAGATATTTCCATTCTCAGACTTGGTCGACCACTAAAGTGTAGAGCACATCAAGATTATTCTAGTATGTTTCATTCCTTCAGAAAACATTACACATTTATATCTTACTTTGTAGGACCAGTGTAGAATATGCACAATGTGGCCCCTAGACCTTAGATCAAAATCGTTTTGAGGATTCATGGTTTTTACATTAATAACCATTGCAAGGTGACGCTGTAAGCAAGGTGATGCTTTGTAACTGATAAAGTGTTTACAATTCAAAGGAGTCAGTGATCTTTCAGACTAGGGTGGTCAAATTGGGCTTCAAGAAGAGGAAGTAGAATTTGGGCAGAAACTTTAAGAGCAGGTAATATTTTAATCAAGAGTGTATTTTGAGGTGAGGAGTATGGTTAGGGGTAGAAGCAGTTCAAAGATATATTCATATATTTCTTTACTAAGTGTTGAGCTCTCTGAGCTCTTATTTCTGTGCAAAGCCATAAAGATGCTCAGGATGTTTTTGGAAGATAATAAACAATCCTAGTTTGACTACAGTGAAGAGTTGAAATCAATATACACTTTAAATTTACAAGTATATTCATACACATATGTGTACATGTACACATATATACACATACCATCTGTATATACATATGTATACATACAGGTATATATACATGCATAAAAGTAAGATAAAAGTATGAGTTATGTTTTAAAATGTCATAAGATGTTGGTTGGTGGGAACCATGGTTTGAATTGTGGTAACATTAAAGTAGATATTTTAAGAACAACTTGGAAGCACTGAGTTTGATTTTGAAAATTAGACTAAAATAGGGTATGATGTAAGAAGGGTATAAGAAGAAATGTAAGTTTTATAAACTGTATTCAGTGTGCAAGTAACTCACTTTTTTTTTTTAATGTTTATTTGGGGGTGGGGGCAGAGAGAGAGAGGGAAACACAGAATCTGAAGCAGGTTTCAGGCTCTGAGCTGTCAGCACAGAGCCCGATGTAGGGCTCGAACCCACAAACCTCAAGACCATGACCCAAGCCAAAGTCAGACACTCAACCGAGCCACCCAGGTGCCCCGAAAGTAACTCACTTTTGAGATAACTAGTTGGGGCTCTTAAGAATATGGAAGTTTTGGGGCACCTGGGTGGCTCAGTCGGTTGAGCGTCCGACTTCAGCTCAGGTCAAGATCTCGCGGTCCGTGAGTTCGAGCCCCGCGTCGGGCTCTGGGCTGATGGCTCAGAGCCTGGAGCCTGCTTCCAATTCTGTGTCTCCCTCTCTCTCTGCCCCTCCCCCGTTCATGCTCAGTCTCTCTCTGTCTCAAAAATAAATAAACGTTAAAAAAAATTTTTTTTAAATTAATAAAAAAAGAATATGGAAGTTTTTGGGGCACCTGGGTGGCTTGGTTGGTTAAGTGTTTGACTTTGGCTCAGGTCATGATCTCATGGTTTGTGAGTTTGAGCCCCGCGTTGGACTCTGTGCTGACAGTTCGAAGCCTGGAGCCTGCTTCAGATTCTGTGTCTCCCTCTTTCTCTCTGCCCCTACTCTGCTTGTGCTCTGTCTCTCTTACAAAAAATAAATAATAAACATTTTAAAAAATTAAAAAAAAAGAATATTGAAGTTTTCTTGAAGGAGATTTAGAATCTACGTGCAATGAAAAGACAATAATTGATAAGTTTGGTCACTATGTCACTTGAACTTTGAGCTTTAGGCCCAAAGGCTGCTCTAATCTGTTGAACTCCAAAATTAGAATATGCATTAGATAGACTTATTTTTGTAGTTCTAATGGTTTATGCATTAACTGTGTTCCTGCCTCACTTGCTCTTTCAGGTTTCACCTCAGCTGTATATTAGATAGAAAGATTTATGTTTAAATAATCACATGAAACTGGAAAAGGGATACATACGGGCAAACAGCTCAGTACTCATTCTGATCTGGTGGTCCATGTATATACTCAGTGAATGAGCCACCATTTTAGTATAAAAATTATGTTTATTTAATTACCATGTGTATACGTTTTCACCTCTGAAAGGTGGATTTTTTTTGCTGTTGTTTAAAGATTAGCATACGTTAGAGATTGTCTGAACTAGTTGTTACATTCATAATTCAACAAGTAGAGTGCTATGTATCCGTACAGTTTTATAGATTCTGGACTACACAAATGAACACATTTTATTTTAAAAGTCCTAGTGAGGAAAGAGAATAATAAAAATAAAGTGAAGACAATTTTGAGAACTTAAAACCCTGGGATGTGAGAGTTAAAATGGTGTTCAGGAAGATATTAGATTAGTAATCCTGAGATGGAGGTTTTAGTTTTTAGTACTAGACCTACCATTAACTCATTTCTTCAGTTAATATCTCTAGTTTTCCATTTCTCTCTCTGTATGTCTTCCTCTCCCCTTCTCCCACTTCTTCCCCTCCCTTTTTTTTTTTTTTAAGTTTATTTGTTTATTTAGAGAGAGAGGGAACAGGAGTATGGGAGGGTCAGAGAAAGAATTCAAGCAGGCTCTGCACTGTCAGTGTGGAGCCCAATGTGGGGCTCAAACCCATGAACTAGGAGATCATGACCTGGGCTGAAATGAAGAGTCTGAGGCTTAACTGATTGAGCCACCCAGGCGCTGCTCCCTTCCCTTATTTTTAAATGGAGTTGAATTTTTTTTTTTTAATGTTTATTTCTGAGAGAGCGCGTGAGCATGAGCAGGGGAGGGGCAGGGAGGGAGAGAATCCCAAGGAGGCTCTGTGTTGTCAGCACAGAACCTGATGTGGGACTGGATCTCAAACTGGGAGATCATGACCTGAACCTAAATCAAGAGTTGGATGCCCAACCAACTAAGCCACCCAGGCTTGGTTGAAATTTCTGAAATCTTACACATTATCTAAAAGGTGATTAGGTTAGCTGTTTAGGTGATTAGGTTAGAGGAAATCTGAGGGGTGCCTTCATTTCATGAATTTTAATATTCTTTAAAAAAAAAAAGTGTATGCCCACTTTGTGCCAGTCACTGTTCTAATCAGTAAGGATATAGCTGTTAACAGACAAAAATTATTTTCCTAACAAAATTTAGGTGAAAGAAGCGTGCAATTTATTTTTTAAAGTTTTTTTAATGTTTATTTTTGAGAGGGTGGGGGAAGGGCAGAGAGAGAAGGAGACAGAGTCTGAAGCAAGCTCCAGGCTCTGAGATGTCAGCACTGAGCCTGACATGGGGCTCTAATTCACGAACTGTGAAATCATTACCTGAGCTGAAGTCAGACACTTAACCAATTGAGCCACCCAGAGACCCCTATTTTTTAGTTTTAAAAGTAGAATTAGAATACTTTGTAAATGTAATTAATATTTCCATATCTGACATTTCTATGTCAAGCTAATAATGCAATGATAAATATGTTCTATTAAAATCAGAAACTTTTTTTCAGACAAGTCTTGTTTGGTGAAACTTTCAACTATTAGTATATGTGTGTTTGTCCTGTATTTTATGGTAAATATTCTTTCTTAATTTTAGTTTTTTATTTTGATATAACTTCAGACTTGGGAAAGCAGCAAGAACCGTAAAAAGAGCCTTCTTTGTTCTCCAGATGTTAACTTTTTCCATTTTTACTCCTCTTTTCCTCTCTCCCTACTCCCATGCCCTATATGAGCACAAAGCCATTTATAACAAAAACACTACATTCAGTTCTTTAAGATGCCATTCTTGATGTTTGTATTTGGGCTCATCTGGACAGTGATGTTCAGTCATCCACATCTGTGTTTTTGCCAGGTTAGGTCATTCATGCTGTAGTTGTCTATATTTAATGACAGTGTATATGATAGCATTCCTCTCTTGAAGACTTAACTAGCTATTCCTAAGGACCAAATGTTCTTTTGTGTTTCTGTTTGTTTGTTTGTTTTTTATTACACTGTTATTACTTCATCTAGAACTTTATATTCTTAACTCGTATTTTGATATATTTGTGTTTATTTCGCTTGGTTGTTACATTAATTAACATGTAAGTAAGAAAAATATTTCTCCAGTTTTAGAAGTCATTTGTACCAATTTTTTAAATTGGGGCAAAATATACATAATATAAAATTTCCCATTTTAACCATGTTTAATAACAGTTGAGTGGCATCAAGTACATTCACATTGTTATGCAACTATCAGCACCATCCATCTCCAGGACTTTCTCGTTATCCCTAACGGAAACTCTGTACCCATTAAACACTAAGTCCTCATTCCCTCCTCCCTCTAATCACTGATGATCACTGTTCTACTTTCTGTCTCTGTGAATTTGACTACTCTGGATATTTCATTTAAGTTAAATCATACGTGGGGTGCCTGGGTGGCTCAGTCGCTTAAGTGTCCGACTTTGGCTCAGGTCACGATCTTGCAGTTTGTGGGTTTGGGCTTTGTGTTGGGCTCTGTGCTGACAGCTCAGAGCCTGGAGCCTGCTTCGGATTCTGTGTCTCCCTCTCTCTTTCTGTCCCTTCCCCCCTCATGCCACACACGCATGTGCATGCGCACGCACTCTCTCTCTTTCTCTCTCTCAAAAATAAATAAAAATGTTTTTTTAAAAAAAGTTAAATTATATGTCAGTCCAGATAGGATGTAAAATATTGGCAAGGAAGTAATAGCATTATCATAGCTTTCAAAAAATACTTTTTACTACAACCCATGTTAAGAATACTTTATATTGTGCTCTCCAGTTCAAACAGCCATGTATGTGATATTAATCTGAAACCAGATTTGAACTAAATAATAACCTTATCATATGTGACGCACTCTAATAGTTTCTTTATTTTCTTCTCTCCCTTCCTTCTGTGCTGGTATTGATCTTGTTCGGGACTTTGTGATCCGAGTGCACAACCTACCTTATCCATAAACTTAGATGATAATAGTACCTACTTCTAGGAAATATTGTCCATAAGTAAACCTTTGCCATAATGATTGCTCTAGAGCCTCACACACCTAATAGTTCAGTACCAGCACAAATGGATGCATCCTTCCTGTCTCTTCAAAGCTTAATGCTACTGCGGCTACTCTACACCACAAAAATGCCTTTACTTCACAGTTGCCAGCCAAAAAATATATATCTATATCTGTATAGAGATAATAGTAGAAGCAATAGTAATACAACTTCTTCCACACTTCCACTTACAAAATCATGAATAAGTACTTGTGATTGGCTAAACCAAAATTACAACTGTAACCCTATTGTAAGGGAACCTAGGATATATAGTTTTTAGCTTTCCTGCCTCTGCAGTACAGAAAGGAATATTAAAAAACACTGCAGAATGGATGCGGTTTCAGTTAATTTTTGTTGTGTAAAAACCTAGTGGTTAAAATTATTGTTTCTCACAGTTCTGTGATTTGACTGCTCCATGTGGTATCAGCTGGGGTTACTCTTACAAACTAAATTTAGCTGGGAGCTCAGCTAGAGCTCTGAGTTCTCTACATAGTCTGCCTCTTTGTGTTGTTTCTCATCTTCCAGGTTTGTATGCGTGGTCTCTTCTTTCTTGGATAGTCTGGTTTTCTTAAGTGGGCGGCTAGGTTCCAGTAGGAAGCATTCCAGCCCTGGTGTGCAAGTGGTTATCAGGCCTCTCCTTGCTTTATCTTTGCTAATGTCCTGTTGGTCCAAAGTAAGTCGTGAGCTCAAACCCCAGGGTCTTTGTGAGAGAGGACCAAACAAGATGAAAATATTAGGAGACATACTATGGTAGTGTAGCCTCCAAGATGCCCTGAATGATCTTCCTTTCCTTATATTCCAGCTGAATAGGACTCTCCTGAGTAATAATAAACTATTGTGGAAATGAAAGTATATGCTTTGTGAGGGTAGGTCATAAAAGATTGCCATTTATGGGGCACCTGGGTGGCTCTGTTGGTTGAGCATCCGACTTCAGCTCAGGTCATGATCTCCCGGTTCATGGGTTTAGAGCCCTGCGTATTAGCTGCGGTGCTGACAGCTCAGAGCATGGAGCCTGCTTCAGATTCTAGGTCTCCCTCTCTCTCTGGCCCCTCCCCCACTTACACTCTGTCTCTCAAAAATGAATAATATAAAAAACAAAAAAAGATTGCCGTCTACAGCTTGCATTCTTGGGTCACTACTGGGAGAAAGCTATCTGCCATTCCCATGAGGACACTCAAGCACCTGTCCAGAGAGGCCCCTATAGAGAAGAACCTGATGCCTTTGCCCAAAGCCATGTACCCACTTACCAACCATGTGAATGATCTGCCTTCAAAACAAAATCCTCTAGGTTTCTCAGGCCTTCAGATGATTGTAGCCTTGATGGACTACAGTTTCATGTGAGAATTCAAGCAAACCACCTAGTAAGTCACTCTCCGATTCTGCCTCCACAGAAACTGTGGGACAAATAAATGTTTGTTGTTTTAAGGCATGGAGTTGGGGGTATTTTGTCACATAGCAGTAGATGACAAATACATATACTTTTCTCCTGACATATATTTTTTGATGACTCCCATTTCATGTATAATAAAATATAAAACTCTTTAGTTACGGCATTTAGGAGTACGGTTTGCCTTTTTTACTTTAACTCTCACCTGCAACTGAATTTGCTCAGATTGCTTCAGAATACTTAGTAAGATATTTCTAAATGACTTCAAAGTTTGGCTGAATTAGCTTTGAAAGAGTCATCAACCTTGTGAGTGAGACATTCATTTACTGGCTACCTCTTTTTTTTTTTTTTTAAATGTTTATTTATTTTTGAGAGAGAGAGCACAAGTGGGGAAGGGGCGGAGAGAGAGGGGGACAGAGGATCCAAAGCATGCTCTGCGCTGTCGCAGAGCCCAATGCGGGGCTCAAACTCATGAATCATGAGATTGTGACTTGAGCTGAAGTCAAACCCTGAAGTTCGACACTTAAGCGGCTGAGCCACCCGAGCGCCCCTGAATAGTCCTGTTTCTGTGTAAAGAAACTGAATCTGAAATTAAAAACCTTCCCACAAGGGGCACCTGGGTGGCTCAGTTAGTTGAGTGTCCAACTCATGATTTTGGCTCAGATCGTGAATCTCACAGTTAGCCTACTTGGGATTCCCCAGTACCACCTCCCCACCCCACCCCACCCCACCCACCACCGCACCCACCCCTTCCCCTCCATGCATGCACTTTCTCTGTGTCTCAAAAATAAAACTTAAAAAAAAAAGAGGATTATTCAGATAGTGTATTTCATGTGACAGCCCCCCCCCACAATGTATTATTATTATTAGAATGTGAATATGTCCTCTTTTTCATTCCTAATACTGGTATTTGTGACTTCTCTCTCTCTCCTCGATTATTCCTGTAGAGGCAAGTCAAGTCTATCAGTCTTTTCAACAGTCAACATTTGGCATTATTTGGTTTTTCTCTTTTGTATGTTTGTTTTCCAATTCATTGGTGTCTGTTCTTAATTTTCCTCTTTTGATTCTACCTTTTTATTTAACTTGGTATTTTTCTAACTGCTTGAGATGGACATGTAGATCACTGATTTTTGCATTCTTCTGATGTATACTTTGTATGGCTATAAAGTTCTCCATAAATACAGCTTTAATTGCATCCTACAAGTATGATAATTTATATTTTCATTGTCATTCAGTTCAGAGTATTTCTAAATTCCTTTATGATTCCTTCTTTGATGAGTTGAACTTCACTAATATTTAAGGAAGAAAGATAAAACCAGTCTTACTACAAACTTTCCATGGTAGAAGAGAAGGGATCACTTCTCAATTTGTTTTAAGCCAGTACAACCTCATTTCTAAAATGGACAAGTTATCTTAAAGTTATAGGTCAGTTTCTTTCATGAATAGAAATGCAAAAATTGAAATAATAGCATCTCAAATCTAGAAGGTACAAATGCAATGACCTAGTTGGCTTTATTTTAAAATGGAAGCTTGGACTAAAATTAGATTTTAGGAATAGAAACTTGGATTAAAATTAGAAGACTAGTCAGTGGGATTTACTTTCACAGAATTAGGAAAATATGTAGGTGCAGAAAAAATGATAAGATTCAATACATATGATAATGTCATCTTCTGAATGATTTATTTCACTTAGTATAGTACCCTGTAGGTTCATCTGTGTCATGAATAGCAAGATTTCATTCTTTTTTTATGGCTGAGTAATATTCTCTTGTGTGTGTATGTATCACCTTTATCCACTTATCTGTTGGTGGACATTTAGGTTGCCTCCATATCCTGGCTATTGTAAATAATGGTGCAGTAAACATCAGAGTGCATATATCTTTCCTGATTAGTGTTCTTATTTTCTTCAGGTAAATAACCAGAAATGGAATTACTGGGGTGTATGGTTTCTATTTTTAATTTCTTGAGGAACCTCAACACTTTTCCACAGTGGCTGCACCAATTTATTCCTACCAACAGTGCATGAGGGTCCCCTATTTCTCACATCCTCTCCAACACTGAATTTGGCTCAGGTCATGATCTCCCAATTTGTGAGACTTCAGCATTGCATCAGGCTCTATGCTGAGAGTGCAGAACCTGCTTTGGATTCTCTCCCTTTACCCTCCCCTGCTTGCACACAAGCACACACACGATCTCTCTCTCTTTCTCAAATAAATAAACTTTTAAAAAAGGGGGTGGGGTGCCTGGGTGGCTCAGTCAGTTAAGCATCTGACTCTTGATTTCTGCTCAGATCATGATCTTGTGATTCTAAGTTTGAGTCCTGCATGGGCCTCCATGCTCACAGTGTGGAGCCTGCTTGGGATTCTCTTTTTCTCTTTGTCCCTCTCTCTCTGCCCGTCTCCTGCTCATGTGTTGCTCCCTCCCTCACCCCCAAGAATAAATAAATAATTTTTTTAAATACTTAAAAATAAAAGAACCTAAGTCAAGACATCTTTTATAATAAAATATAAAAGAAACATAATTGATGTTACAAAATCATATGAATTTGGCTGTTCATATGAAGCTAAGAACTTTTTACCTGGGGTAGGTGTAAAATGATAACAGTCTTAAATGACTCTCACGAAGAATCCAGGCTCAAGGATTGGAAGAATATTGTTAAAGTGTCCATACTACACTTGATTATGAATCCTCTGATAGTGATTACTAGTTTGTGTTGTAATGGACATGAGTTTTAAAAAATATATATCCTCTACTAATTTCTAAATATTAGGAGTTGAGTATTTTTTTTTTCCTTTCATACATTTTTTCAGATGGTAGTAAAAACTTTTATGGATATGGATCAGGACTCAGAAGACGAAAAACAGCAGTATCTCCCACTAGCCTTGCATCTTGCATCTGAATTTTTCCTCAGGAATCCCAATAAAGATGTGCGTCTCCTTGTAGCATGTTGTTTGGCTGACATCTTTCGAATCTATGCCCCAGAAGCTCCGTATACTTCCCACGATAAACTTAAGGTAAATATAGTCTTTACAGAATTAGTTTACTTTTCTAGTTTAGGTTACCTTTAGGGACATAGTTTTTATTATTATTCACCTATCATCATAAGATTATATCATAAATTGTAAAACAAATTATTCATTCAATTAAAATTCTTTGTATATCCACAAAAATGGTATTTTTATGAGGCATTTAGGGTTTAGATCAAAACTAGTCCCTGTCTCCTCATCTGTAACCTTCATGATAACCCATCACAGAGCCCAGATGGCTGAATTGTAGGGATAAATAGTGGATTAATGACACTTTTAAAACAGTAGTGTAACAGAATTTACATATTCAAATGATGATTTCCCCCTGCAAGTTACATGCACAATTACATTATGCTCATCTTGGAGATTTCTGCCTTTGTTTGGAATGTTTGAGGAATTCTTTTCAGTTCCTCTTGAGCTCACTCCATATTCTGAATAATTTTATTCTTGGCAAATTTTAATACTTTGAGCTGCTTTCTTTTTAATAGTCCTCAAGTCAGTTTTTTGCATATTGATTCTATTTTGGGTTAAAACTTCTAAAGAAAGCTTATTAAGAAATGGCACACTATTGTCATGAAAAGTACAACCTTTAAACCAGTCTGTTATTGTTTTTGTTCCACACAAATTTGTAGTTGCACAACAGATTCAAGCTAGATACTAAAAATCACTATTTACATGTAGGAAATAGTAATGGAAAGACTCTTGTGCAGATTCTTAAAATGAAGACGGTTGTTTGGCATAATGCAAGATGAAGATAGTAAGTAGAAGTTCTGTAGTCGAAGAAGGGTAATAAGATACAGAACTTATGTTTCTCCTAGAATGAGAAAGCCTAAAGATTTATGGCAATAGTAAACTTTTTTTTTTTAATCATTTCTAAAGGATATAATTTTATATGATTTGCTCTGTTCTCATTATTTGGTATAATGGACTAAACCAGTCTCACTCAAGTCATTCAGCTAAAGGAGAATTTTTTTTATAATACGTAATAGAGAATATATATACAGATTATTATTAGTGTATTGTGAAAGAAAGAGTATTAAGTATTTGTATCTAAACTAATGTATTTTATCATTTTGTTTTAACAGGACATATTTTTGTTTATTACCAGACAATTAAAAGGTTTGGAGGATACAAAGAGTCCACAGTTTAATAGATACTTTTATTTATTAGAGGTAAAAAAAAATTTTAATAATATCATGCTATTCATGTAATAAATTCCTTTTAGTAACTTTCTTGTGTAAAATGAATTTTTTTTGTTTTATACAAATCCCCTTTAATAAAATCTTAAGATGAAGTACATTCTGCTGGAAAATCTATTCTATTTGAAACTCTGTTTTCATTTTTCTATTTTTATTCTCTTCTAATCTGAAGAGGGATTAAGTTGAATTAATTTTCACTGTTCCTTATATATAGTATGCGTATATGTCTACTAATATCTAACAGTTTAGTATTTTTCAGTTAAAGGATAATGCTAACAGATAGAGGTCTTTTAAAGGTCACAGTATATGAAGAACTAAAGTTTAACAACTTTAATTTTGTATAGTTGGATCTTCATAAGCTTTAATATACATTTGTAATTCTGAAAATGAAATTTTAGTAATGAGTTTGCTTTTGTGTAATTATTCTGTGCATGTGTAAATAATCATTTATTTATTTATTTATTTAAGAACTTAGCTTGGGTTAAATCATATAACATCTGCTTCGAATTGGAAGATTGCAATGAAATTTTTATTCAACTTTTTAGGACTCTCTTCTCAGTGATCAAGTAAGTTATTTTTTAAGCATTTGTTTGTCTTTTTTTCTTGCTGTGCATATATTGGAGTACTGTGTACTGTGTACTGTGCCTGTAACTAAGATCTTTTAGATTTTTAACAAGGTGTTTTCCTTAGAAGACTTGAAATGAAGAGGAACATAAGATCTGTTGTCTGAAAGCTGCCTTTGCTCTCATACTACCATTTGAAATTATAGTATCAGTTATATTGGTTGAATCTTATAAAGCAAATGGTGTGAGACCTTATATAATGAAGTACTAAGTTATGAGGTGGAAATTATAAGTATTTAAGTACCATTAGTGAGTGCTGGAAATCATAGTACTTCAGTGGAAGCACACTGACTCCCATTTTTGAGCTAGAAAAAAATCTTAAGCATTGCTCTTTACATAAGTAGCAGTAATGCACAGGGAAAGGAGTGTGGTAGCTTGCCCAAGGACACATCACTGAACAGGACAGCCCAAGCTCTTGATTTCAGTCCAGTGTTGTGTTGTGTTTTGTTGTTCTGTTTTTTTGTACAGTAAACCAAGCATTTTTCTGAGATATGTTTTATAGCATTGCACTATATACAAACATATCTCAAATAAATTTTAAAAATTTTTTATAAAGTTTATTGAGAAAGAGAGAACATGTGCACAAGTGGGGAAGGGGCAGAGAGAGAGAGAGAGAGAGAGAGAGAGAGAAAATCTCAAGCAGGCTCTGCACTGTCAGTGTGGAGCCTGATGCAGGGCTCAGACTCACGAACCATGGGATCATGACCTGAGCCTAAATCAAGAGTTGGATGCTTAACCAATTGAGCCACCCAGGCACCCTAAATTTAAAATTTTCTAGGAACCACATTTAGAAAGATAGAAAGAAACAAGTAAAATTTATTTTGATAATATACTTTATCCCACAATATCCAAAAGCATTATTTAAAAAAAATTTTTTTTAATGTTTATTATTTATTCTTGAGAGAGAGAGAAAGCAGGGAAGGGGCAGAGAGAGAGGGAGACACAGAATCTGAAGCGGGCTCCAGGCTCTCAGCTGTCAGCACAAGAGCCCAGCACAGGGCTCTACCTCATGAGCTGCGAGATCATGACCTGAGCCCAAGTCGGATGCTTAACCAACTGAGCCACCTAATCGACCCTCCAAAAGCATTATTGTTTCAATATGTGGTTCTGTTCATACTACAAGTGTTTAATAGCCAAGTGGCTATTATTTAATGGCTTCCATATTGGACAGCACATTTCTAGGGTTTTCTGTAGTTTTTTATGAATACTGTCATGTTTTGTATTTCCTTAGATAGAATGGTAGGAATAGAATTTAACCTGGAATAAACAGGAAAGGACTGGACTGGAATGGTATAGAAATAGACGTTTATAAAGAGACTGCATGAGAAAAAAGCTTCCTGTGGCAACTAACTGAAGGCCTGTAAATAAATGGTAAAGTATATAAACTTTACCTTTTGTGTTAGTTAGCTTTTGCTGCATAACAACCCAAAACTTGGTAGCTTAAAATAGCCCCCATCTTATTTAGCTCATGATTCTGCTTGGCAATTCTTTTTGTTTGGGGTGGTCTCACTTATGTATTTGCAGTCAGTTGGCAAGACGTCTGGCAGTTGGCTGAGAAATAGGACAAGTAGGTCATGTGTCTCTCTCATCTTCTCATCATCCAACAAGGTAGTCCAGGACTTTTCAAATGCTGACTAGGTTTCAAAAGTAGCAAGAAAAAGCATGATTTACCTCACAAGCACTTTTTAAACCTCTACTCACTTTATGTTTACTTATATTTTATTGGCCAAACAAAGCACATGATCAAGCCCAGATACAAAGGTTGGTTAGACTCCATATCTTCATGGGAGGAACAACATTTTAAAGGCATATGAATACAGAGATGAAAATAATTTGTGGCCATTTTGTGCATCCTGTCACATTTTCGCAACTTTTTCTTTTAAAATTAAAATCAACAAAATTTAAAAACTCCTAAAACTGCCATCAGTCTGCCCATCTTATTGACCTTAAATATCCCCTTAAGTCCATTTCGCACTCTGCCCTTACACTTCTTTCCTCTCACAATTGCTTGTACATACACACACCTTTCTTTGATCCATTAATATTTTTATTTCCTGAACCTAAAGATCTAAGTTTATTGTTGACCTCATTATCTATCTACTTAATTCACAATGAGGTATGAGTAAAAGACTTGCCTTTTGAAAGAGAAGCTCATTGATTTGTATTTACTGACACATTTACCATTTGTCTTGTGCTCCTCATTTCTTTGTGTTGATGCAGATTTCTGTGTGCTATTATTTTTCTTCAGTCTGAAGGACTTCCTTTAACATGTTCTATAGTTCAGGTCTGGTGCTGATAGAATTCTTTCAGTTTTTATGTGTCTGAATATCTTTATTCCACTTTCATTTTTGAAAGTTATTTCATGGTAAGAGTTCTAAGTTGATAGGCTTTTTTCTTTTTTTTTTCTCTTTCAGTACTTTTAAAGATGTTGCTCCATCTTTTTCTGGTTTTCATTGTTTCTAATGAGAAGTTTTTTCATTTTTAATCTTTGTCCCTCTCTACACAATGTATCTTTTTTTCTCTACCCACTTTTAAGATTTTACCTTTATTACTGGTTTCAAGCAATTTGATTATGATGTACCATCGTGAAGTTTTCTTTCTTCTTCTTGTGCTTGAGACTTACTGAGGCTTGGATATGTAGGTTTAGCCTTCCCACTACGAGATGCTCTGTGAACTGTGAGATTTTTCTATTGTGATTGGAAAATGCACTATTCTAAGATCTTTGTAAGTTCCAAGGATTCTTCGCTCTGCTCCCTCCTTTCAGGTAGTATCTTCCCTAAACTGAAGAAATTTCTTCACATGCAAGTCCTGGTCTTTAAGTATTTGAAGATTCAGGGGATACCCTTTACAAACCTGCTTTCTGAATAGGTCTCTCCCCTCTGATATTCTAGTCTTTCCCCTGCAAACTCTAGTCTTTCCGGACTCAGGAAAACCACTAGTCTCTGTCAGGATCTTCCCTACCCACACTGGAAACTTACCAGTCATAAGCTGGGAAAATTGTCAACCTCTCTCAGAAACATGTGCATGATGTTCAATGTCTGAAACTGTTGTTTCATATATTTTGTTCAGTTTTTTAGTTGTTTCAGGTAGGAAGGTAAATTCTATCCCAGTTATTGCATCTTGACTAGAACTTGTTGAAACCATCTTCACTTTAGTCCTTTCCTATCCCAAAGTATATTTGGGTCTGAGAGTTCACTACTCTCTTCACTTTTTTTGTGTGTGTGTGTGTGTGTCAACCTGAATATTTCTTTTTTTTTTTTTTTAACCCCCTTACACACACTACCCCTTAACACTATATAGTTGATTCATCATGATCTAATATCCTTTAGCAGACAGGATATTTGGAAGAAGGCATGCAATGGGGTATCTTTCCAAAAGTTCTAGGAAACGGTGTATCTAATGTGATAATTTTTCTACCAACTTAAGAAATTTTCATCTTTGCATTTTACCATCAAGTGCTCCACAGGTCTTCTATACATTATTTCATGTTATTATTTTTTTTAATTAAGAGATATGTAAATAATATTAAAATTTGGTCTTGATTTAAACTTCCCTGTATATAGTTATAAACTATATCATTTCTTTTGATTTATCTTATATCTGATAAATGTGAAAGTAGACAGGTCAGGTCTTTAGTTAAGATGCAGTCAGAAGGAGAGAAAACTAGATGTTCTACCACTTATAAAGGTTTTATAGCTAGTCTTTTTAGATAAGCACTATATCAGCGGTAGAGACATTTATTGAGGAAGCCTACATTTGACTCTTCACTGGCTAAGGAAGTAGGAGTAAAAGTGACTCTAGGCTTGATTTTTCATTTATTTGAAATTCTTTGAGAGATACCTACTGACGTTTTCAGAACCTTCTAGTCATAAATTCTGGTAAACATTTGATATCAGACTTTTGATTTCAGTATTGGTAAATTAAATCTCTAGTGACAAAGATTTATAGCAAAAATTACTTGTATTGGTTGAGGCTGTTTTGGTGTTTATATAAAGTTTTATTTTGGGAAATACATTAAGATCTAAAAGGATACAAGGGATGAAAGACTGTCTGCTTTCATTATCTTGTACTTTCTTAATTGAAATTTTATCACCTTTTAGAATCTGGGGTCATGTAAGCAAAGATGTCCTTTCTTTGAAGTTGATGTTTTTGTTTGGTTGAATTTAACTCACTCTGAATCCTAATTGTATAGCGACTTAATTCATTTGAAAGGTCTTTGGTTTTGTAAAATACGGTACCATACAGCTGAGGGAGAAAGTAAATAGAGCAATCAAAATTTCTTTGCCATTATTGGCATGGTTCCCTCAAGTGGAAAATTCTTTTATATCTGAGATAGTTGTTTTAAACTGGGAAATATAATTTTCTTTTTGTAAGCCCGATTTTTTTTTCTTTTTTTTTTTTTTAAGCAATAGCCACAATAAAAAGGTACAAATGCACATGCTAGACTTGATGAGTTCTATCATCATGGAAGGTGATGGAGTTACTCAAGAATTATTGGACTCCATTCTTATTAACCTCATTCCTGCACATAAGGTCTGTATAGTATGAAGATATTAAAGGTTAATGTTGTTTAACAACTAAAAATAGTTGTTTTTCACTGATTGCAATGTCATGTAATTATTCCCACTATCATTCTCCAATCCCAAATAAAATAATGTAACACACATCAGTCTTGTAGCCATTGTTTTTAGAAGGTTTACTGATTAACATATTATAATGGTAGAAGATTTTCATTCAGTGAAGTGCTGCCTATTTTCTGGAAAACAAGAATTTTTCACATTCACCACTCATATCGAATGTGGGAATTAAAAGAGAGAGTACTGTCTTGGTTAGGTTTTGGTTGGTGGGGGGCGTGGTTTATGTGTTTTATGGAAAGAAAAAATATTGCCTCCTTTGTAACATAGACGTGGAACATAGGAATTGTATTTCTTTTCAGAATCCATATCCTACATTTTTCTTGGCCATTTTCAGAAAAAGAGATTTGGTAGAAGCAGGAACTATATGGTTAATGTTAAGGGGAAAGAGATGATTCAGAGCTGTGTATTTCTCCGTGGTTCCTTTTTCTGTTTCTCTCTGCTAAGTCTTCCTAAGGAACTGAAGGACTTAGCTTTCCACAGACTCTACCACAGGGCCATACTCAGTCTATCTTAGTGATATTCACCTTGCTCTTTTCCTCTAATGGTTCAGTGATCTATTATCAGATGTTAGATGAAAGGTGTATCTAATTACACTTCTCTAATAACACAGTTAATTATTATAAGTTCTTCTCCTGCCTCTAAATATGATTTGCATTTTATTAATTCAAATGAATCTGTAATTGGCCAGAATTTTGAGAGTATGGCAAACAGGGGGAAGTATATGTCAGGCAAAATAAGAAAGGAAAAACTGAGGAATAGATAGCATATTTGGTGTTTATATTCTAGTTAGTATTTTTATGATTAAATATATTATATATATATATATATATAATATATATATATATATTTCCTTTTAGGAAATAGAAAGGTTGCCTTAATTTTGAGCTAATCTTATCCTTTGGCCGGTAGAATAAAATCTTGGAGCAAGGGTCAAGAATCTGTGGCTTGTGAACCAAATCTGGCCTACTAGCTATTTATGTAAATAAAATTTTATTTGAACACAACCATGCTCATTCATTTTCATTTTGCCTATGGCTGTGCTCAACAGCAGAATTGCATAGTTGCAGCAGTAACTGTATGACTCAAAAAGCCTAAAATATTTACCATCTGGCTCTTTGCATAAAAAGTTTCCTAGCATCTTTTTGGGAGAGGTGCAGGATGATGGTGAATGAATCTCAGTTTGGTCCAAAACTCCCAAGTATAGAGATATTGATAGGTACTCTTTAAAATGAGAAATCCATTCCAAGGAAGTTTTTAAAAATTAAATATGTCTTTTCTGTGATCTTTCTCAGACCCTTTAATTTGTTACAGTGTACAGGGAATCTTGAGGAGCAAACACAGTATTCAACATTTCACAAGTATAATTGACCAGCTGTTTTTCTTGAGATACTTTGCAGGTGTACTCTTTCTTAGAGGACATATTGATTAGACAATGAAATACTTAGGATGATGGGTTAGTGTGTGTGTGTATTCATTTAGGATTCAGGGTAGAATTGACAGTTCAAACTGGTTAACAAACCCAAAAACCCTAAGGTCCATTTTCTATTTAATAAAACTAAACATACTATAGGGTTGAGCTTTTGGCTAACTAATGTATGTTTGTTTTTGAATTACAGCACTATTTGCAACTTCTGCATTTAAGACCACTTGTCTAGAGAATATTGGGTAAAACCTTAAATGAGATCCAGTGATATTTTTTGCTTTATAGTTTATAGATTTGAAGATAATAGCGTTATGGTGCTATCTCATAAATTCACAAACTCCTTTGTAACTTTGCATATTTTTATTGTGTTTCAGAATTTAAATAAACAGTCCTTTGACCTTGCAAAAGTCCTGTTGAAAAGGACAGTCCAGACTATTGAGGCATGCATTGCCAATGTATGTATTTCTGTTTATATTTACTCTATAATTGTATAATTCTTAATCCATTGTATTAACTTACTGGGATCTTTTACATATAGTTTTATTTAGCCTATAAACAGTTTCACCTATTTAAAACAAATACATAAAAGAACTGATATATCCAGATGTGACCAAATACAAAATACATATATAAGCTTTGACATTTTTAAATGGCGTAAGATAGAAGATATTTTATGAAAACTTGTCTACAACTTCACCCCTTTTACTGCGTTTGTATTTATATTTATCTTTTTATCTCCCCAATAGCTGATCTCTCTTACTTTCTCCTTTCTTTACCTTTGGCTCTCTGTCCATTTATCAGTTAATTCCACTGTTGCACATGTGCTCATACCCCTCTATTTTTTCAGATATGCTATATAAAATTTTGAATTGTCTGTATTTATATATATCTCTATATTTTGATATTATCTAATTTATAATAGAAATGACTATAAATGTTTTTTGAACTGACATATACCCATAATTTACCTAACCATTTCCTTATTATCTTGCATTTAGATTTTGTTCAGTGTTTTCTTTTTAGTAATTAATTATCTTTGTGAATGTAGCATTTATCTATTATTGAATTATTTTCCACATTAAAAAAAAAAACCCAAGTGGGAGTATATTCAGTGGTATGGATTATTAGTATTGTTTATATTACTAAATTAATATTTAAACATGGTAAAACTAAGTTTCTTTTCACAAAAGAATATACAGTGAAAAGTGTCTCCCTTCAACCCTGAATACCCTTTTTTTAGTTCTCATAAATAACCTCTACCAATAGACTTTCATATATCCTTCCAAAATTACTGTTCTGTGCTTATTCATTTTTTGTGTATGTGTATTTTTAACTTGTTAAAACTATTTTTAATTTTTTTTCTATGGTCTGTATAATAAGTATGAATATTACCTAACTTTTCATGTATGTTGCTTTTCAAAGGACATATATTGTTTGATGATACTACCAGAAATATACTTAGGTCAGTTATGTGCAACTTCCTCTTTAGCATTTTTAAATATATTTTTTATAAGTGTGTTATGTATGTTGGCAGGGAGTAGAGGTCTCTTTTAATTTGTGCTTTTGATAGTCTTTGTTTCTTCCCAGCATTCTTTTAAATTATCAGTTAGCTTTTATATCATCACCTTTTCTTTCTCTTGGTCCTCTGAATCCAAATGTATTTGACTTTCTCTGAGTATTAAAAAAAAAAAAAAAAAATTCAAGGTGCCTGGGTGGCTCAGTCGGTTAAGTGTCAGACTCTTGATTTAGGCTCAGGTCATGATCTCACAGTTTGTGAGATAGAGTCCTGTGACAGCCAGCGTGACCCTTTCTACCCAAGGGTCAGAGAAAGGGAGAAAGAGAGAATCCCAGGTGCTGACAGCACTGAGCCCGTTGCGAGGCTTGATCCCATGAACTGTGAGATCATGACTTGAGCCAAAATCAAGAGTCAGACGCTCAACTGACTGAGCCATTCAGGTGCCCCTAAGTATTCTCTATTATTTTTTTTTTTAATTTTTTTCAACGTTTATTTATTTTTGGGACAGAGACAGACAGAGCATGAACGGGGGAGGGGCAGAGAGAGAGGGAGACACAGAATCGGAAACAGGCTCCAGGCTCTGAGCCATCAGCCCAGAGCCTGACGCGGGGCTCGAACTCCCGGACCGCGAGATCGTGACCTGGCTGAAGTCGGACGCTTAACCGACTGCGCCACCCAGCGCCCCAGTATTCTCTATTATTAAACTAATGGCAAAATTAGTCAGACTTGAATAAAAAACAAAAAGACTGTCTTTAAAATTTTTCTGTTTTAAAGAAATTTCTCTGTAAAATTCTTTATAATGAGTGACAAAACTAAGTTGTTGTTTTTATGAAAGTTAAGATTCCTAGAAATGCTGTCTTAATTTGGAAGAAAGCTAATCTTTTTTATCTTTCTCCCTGGACATTCCTATTTTGATATTTATTTATTTTTTTTTTTAATTTTTTTTTTTTCAACGTTTATTTATTTTTGGGACAGAGAGACAGAGCATGAACGGGGGAGGGGCAGAGAGAGAGGGAGACACAGAATCAGAAACAGGCTCCAGGCTCTGAGCCATGAGCCCAGAGCCTGACGCGGGGCTCGAACTCACGGACCGCGAGATCGTGACCTGGCTGAAGTCGGACGCTTAACCGACTGCGCCACCCAGGCGCCCCCCTATTTTGATATTTAGAGGTTTATTTTAGTGACTGTTCTATCATATATTAGTAATTGAAATACCTGTTTTGTTTCATCCCCTTCAGTTATATATGTAATGCCTAAATCTATGTTTTTTACACACATGTGTATAAAAAATATGTCAAATTTTTTAATTAAATGGATGTTTTATTTTTATTTACTATCTCCTATAGTTTTTCAATCAAGTCCTGGTGCTGGGAAGATCGTCAGTAAGTGATTTGTCAGAACATGTATTTGATCTGATTCAGGAACTTTTTGCGATAGATCCACATTTATTATTATCTGTCATGCCGCAGCTTGAATTCAAACTAAAGGTAGGACTGACTATAATTTTTAAGCTCTTTAAGCTTTAAGAGAAAAATTTATATATAACTGTAAAAGATGTAAATATAGTTGTTCTATATAAAAGAATAAAACGTGAGTTCAACTTCTTACATTTAGTTAAGGTATACATTTTTTAATCATTTCAGTAAAACAGTCTCTCTCATTTGGGTGTCATAGAATTATATTGGAAAATTATAACTCTCCTAGTTGCTGAATATCTGATAAACACAATGACACAAATTATAGGTATGCAAAATGGTATTATCCCTTACAATACATATTGTTATTAAATAGTATTATTATTATGTAGGTATGTTTTAGAACTTCAAAAGATTTCAAACTGAGTGCTCAAAGAGTCTTTATTTAACTGTATGAACCTTCCATAGTACAGATCAAGGACAAAAATTTTACTGTATGACTTAGGGCATACTCTTTTTTATGGCCAGCTCAACAAGGAATTCATAACTCCTCAAATATATGAAAACTTGACACTTGATCTCATATCCCAGTCACACTATAGGAGATAACAGCTTATATTTGCTTAATATTCTGGACTTTTTGAAAGGCTTTATTATATATCCAGTATCTTACTTGATCCTTAAATCAAACTGTGGTATAGTTAGGACCAACATTATGGTTTTGATTTTTGAAGTGAAAACCTTAAGATGAAGTATTTTGCCCAGTTACACAGTTAAAACAGATTTGAGGGGCACCTGGGTGGCTCAGTTGGTTAAGTGTCCAACTTCAGCTCAGGCCATGATCTCACATCACGGTTTGTGGGTTCGAGCCCTGCCCTGGAATCTGTGCTGACAGCTCAGAGCCTTGGAACCTGCTTTAGATTCTGTTCTCCCTCTCTCTGCCCTCTCCCACTCATGCTCTGTCTCTCTCAAAAAATAAAATAGCATTAGAAAAAAATAAAAAGATTTAGGATTAGAACTCCAATTTTAGACTTTTTAAAAACATGTGTACATGATAATTAAGAATTGTCCATATTGTCTTTATTATAAATGTTCATTATTTATAGATAAAAGGACATATCTACCAAGCTTCTAAGAAACTCTGTTATATCTTGGGGTGGGGGGTTATAATAAAAAAAATAAAAAGAGACCCTGTTATGTGGAAAATATCACATGAAGAACAAGGTTTTGTTTTATTTTTAATATTAAGAATTTAACAACAGCCTAAAGATGTTCCCATATCAAATTATTTCTAGGTATAAGGCATTAAAATTTTTTCTCTCAATCTCTTCATACAGTCTGAATATGAAAACTCACACCTCTTCAATCCTTAAACAAGATTGCCATGATAGATGGTGGGAAGGAATTAAGAACTAGATTTCTAGGTTTCTTTGTGTGGACTTAAAGTAACTGAGGGAGACACCAAGTGATTTTTGCACCAAAAAAAATTTACCATAACTATAACCATATTCCAACTTCACTCAAGGAATATATTTAAATTTTAAAAAGGTAGGGGGGCAAGTTTTCATTCAGTTTCAGTAGTTAAAAATATAGATATGAAATGTCACATCGTTTGAAGTAATCACTAAACTACTGAAGTAGTTACCAGTAGAATAAAACTTCTACTTATTTTAGTTTTTGACATTTAAGAGATAGATTGATTTTTCTTTAAAAAAAAATCATGTTGATTAGTTGATTGGGCTTACTAAAAGATTCTAATCTGTATTGTTGTCACATTGCTTGAGAAAAACTTCATCAAAGAAAATCATTTTTATGATTATAAATGTTAAAGCTTGATATAGTTTTCATTTTTACATGTTTGATAAGTGTGCCTCTCTTACCCATAAAACCCCTATTCCTGAAAGATAAGCCATTCGTAACAAAGACCATATCCCATGCCTTTATTTTTTTAATGTAGTATCTTTTTCCATTAACATTTCTTTATTTGATTTCTGGTATTACTGGTATTTCTGGTATTCAAAAACAATTTGAATGTTTGAAAAAAAATTAGCAATTGCTTTTAGTTACTGTCTTTGTTTTCCTAGTGAATATGTGATTTTTAGTATATGTGCTGCCAAACGAAGTGAGCACATGAATATGTGATTTTTAAAGTTTCACATACCATATGGTTTCAGAATAATTTAATTTCTATTAAGATGTGACATCACTAGTGAAACTGGAACAGAATTCATAGCATATATTGATTTAGGATAAGAAAATTGGAGGCCTTTATCGAAAAACAACTTCAAACTAAGTTTTGATTTTTTTTTGTAGCGTTCAGTTCATCTGACCTTTAAATCTTCTAAAAATTCTTGCTCTTCCATTAAAATGAGTTTTCCTGAATCATGACATTCTTCAGTGTCCTGTTCTCCAGTAAGTTAGGGGATCCTCATTTAAAATTTCATATATCAAAATTTTAATTGATATGAGTTTACCCTGGAGCTCAAATGGCAGGAAAGATTTCTTACAAGAAAACTTACTAGGGTGGGAATTATTTGCAGCTTTTCCCTTCACAGAATTTTTTCTCAAACTCTTAGGGAATGTTAGAATTGAATGATTATCTTCATATTTCTACATTATAGATTGCAAACAAGCAGTTGGAGGGGCCATAAATTAGCAGTTGTAGGGGGTGTGAAATAAGAGCAAAGAACCAAATGATCTAACATGGACTCACATCAATTTCTACATAGTAAATAAGAGCATATGAGCATATGATATTTTAAAATTCTCGTCATTGTAAGCAGAAATAGGAAATTGTAGCTTCTTGGGAATATATCATGTTGTTTTCTATAATCTGATGAATAAACCTTGACTTCATTTATTTTCTCTTTTCCTTAGAGCAATGATGGAGAAGAACGATTAGCTGTTGTTCGACTTTTAGCTAAATTGTTTGGTTCTAAAGATTCTGATTTGGCAACACAGAATCGTCCTCTTTGGCAATGTTTTCTTGGACGGTAAGAGGACATATAGTTCTATGGATTCTAATTTTTACGTTTCAGAGGCCAGTCAGTATGGTCTGCTTGATTAAAACCATACATTTCAAAACTTCAATTGATACGTTTGTTTTTTAGTATCTATGTTGCTGTCTTTCTTGGAGAACAAATTGTAGATCAGATTTTTTATGAAGAAATGCTTATTATTTTATTTACCACATAACATTTTTTAATCTTTCTGTGCTAAAATAATGTCATTAGGCAACATCTGAAAATGTTCAGTCTTAAGATTTTTAAATCATGAGACTGAAGACATAATGATCCAGGCCATGCCATTCCTCAGTCCAGCAGTGTATTCATTTACTAGTGTTTATCTTTTAGGTTTGTAGCTTATCTAATTGAATGATGTATGTTGTGAACTAATGTGGTATTGTATGACTTTGAAATTGAAAATAATTGCTCTTCATTCAGATAGCTTTTTTTTTTTTAAGTTTATTTATTTATTTTTAGAGAGTGAGAGTGCACAAGCAGGGAGGGGCTGAGAAAGAGAGAGAGAGTTCGAAGCAGCTCTGTGCTGTCAGCGCAGGAGCCAGATGTGGGGCTCGAACTCATGAACTATGAAATCATGACCTGAGCCAAAATCAAGAGTTGGACACTTAAGCAACTGAGCCAGCCAGGCACCCAATTCAGATAGCCTTTAATGTTCTTTCTCAAGAATCTAGAGTTACTAGATTCTATTCAACATGATGGTAAGGTTGAAAAATATGAAATTTATCAGATTCCCTCTTGCATTCCCTGTACATGTTGCTTTGCTTCAAACCATGAAAAGCCAGTTTTTACTGTTAGTATTCTGGAGAACATTTTAGATTTATCAATTCAACTGGTTCAGAAGGTGGGCTTAGAAATTATGTTAAGATAAATTCATTATAATAATCGTAAGTTAAATATTACAGTATAACAAACAAATCTGAGAAATCTCTGACACTGACATAATGACAGTCTTAAGTTACTGTCCCAGAACAGACCATTCTGAAGGTCTTTAAATGCTATTTTGAATAATGAAACTTGATTTTATGAGAACTTAGAGATAATGAAGCAACTGTACTTGTAAGTAAACAGAAGAGTGATTTTTGTCCTTGTGATTGCCTCAGTGTTTATAGCAAAACAATCACTTGTAAAAACTAAATCAGCTGTAAGCAGTTTCTTATATTCATAATTTTACATTCACTGCTATATCTAATAATCAGTCTGATTCATAGAAAAAGAAGTATTAGTTTACCAGTTTTACATTTTTACCTTAGCTATTTAGCAGTAAGTGTTTTGATACTTTGTAATTTACTTGATCATAAATGGTAATGTTTTCATTTTTTTCTGGCAGTTAGAAGATCATTAATCCTAGGGGCACCTGGGTGGCTCAGTCAATTAAGCGTCGAACTCATGATCTCATGGTTTGTGAGATCGACCCCTGCACGGAGCCGCCTTGGGATTCTCTCTCTCCCTGTCTCTCTGTACCCCATCCCCCCCACTTGTGCTCGCGCTCTCTCTCCTCTCTCTCTCTCTCTCTCAGAATAAATATTTTTAAAATATTTTAAAAATAAAATTATAAATCCTAAATGCACGATTTATTAAAGTAAAATTGTTTAAGGAAGTAAAAGGCCATGGACGTAAAATGTTTATTAAATAACTTTAATTGGTTGTTTTATGAGATTACTTCAAAAATAAAAATATTTCTTGCTTTTTAGAATCACTTTATTTATAATTAATAAATGTTTTTTAAATTGCCCATAATAAATTTTAAATTTGAGAATTGCTGAGCTTAACTCTTTATTTACATTTGTGGATCTACATGAAGTGTTTCATACTTATTGCAATTTTACAATGTACTAGACCTTTTAAAAGAGCATTTAAATACAAGTTTATCGGAGGGTTTGAAACTTTTTTGTTGTAAGGCAGCATGATACAAGCATTTTATAAAATCATCTTTGAACTTCTGGATCTGCCTCTCTCTTGCTTTCTACCTCTTATTCCTCCTAGTATTTTCCCTCTATAAACTTTTTTCATGTAGATTTTTTAGGTTTTAAATATTTATTTTTTGTTTGTTTTGTATCCTTTTAGGCTGTTAAATTTGGGGCACTACAGAGTTAGATAGTGTGGGTTGAGGGATATGTTTATACTTTTGTTTGTTTTGGTGTGGTAAACATTCTGTTTTCAAAAATGTTTTTGTGAAAATATGTATTTCTTTATATTCTACCTTCAGAACCCATTAATTGTCATAATAATTAACAGCCATTTATATAATGTGGATATACCTTATTTGACAGTAATTATGTTGCCTTTACAACTAATCTTTAGCAACTTTTTCCATGTAGATTTAATGACATTCACGTTCCTGTGAGATTAGAAAGTGTGAAATTTGCCAGCCACTGTTTAATGAATCACCCAGATTTAGCAAAGGATCTCACAGGTAAGCTGGCTGGTTTATTACAAATATGGGAGTAATTACACAAATACATTTAGATGGGAGCTTTGATCTTAAATTTAGTTTCTGAATAGGTTTTAACTCTGACACTATTTCAGATTTCTATCAGTCATGAACTATAAATGATTTTATGTTTGTACAATAAAATTATATTTGAAATCTTCATATTTCTTCATATTGTAATCCTTTGGAATTTTTTGGAAATCGTAATTTGAGGAAGTAGACATTGGATTTGGCACAAATCATTATACCTATGTGATAATTAAATATAGTAATATATCTAATAGTAAGTGGGAAAGTATCTTCTGGAGTAGACTAGAATTTCTCATTCTTCACTTGAAGTTAGAGCATTTGAACTCACTTATTTGGTGTTAGTAAAAATGCTTTTATCCAAATGGCATTTACCAAAAAAGAGGTATTGTAACTTAAGTTTGAACTATATAAATCAGATATTGCTTTGTGATTTGACTTTTCCAGAGTAGTTGAGGCAAAATACATTCTTTATTAAGATGTGACTTTGCAGTAATAGGTACCTAGTGTGGTCTAGTTTATTTTGTGATTATGTAGGGTATTGCCTCCTCAAAAATAAAATTATTTTAATTCATGCCACATTTTACAAACATTGTTTTGGTATGGATAAAAACATAAAGCATTGGTTTTTTCTGTCATTCTGAACATGACAAATATCATAGCTAACATTTAGCTTTAGTTTTTTTCTTATATTACAGAATATTTGAAAGTTAGATCACATGATCCAGAAGAAGCAATTCGTCATGATGTCATTGTTACTATAATAACAGCTGCCAAAAGAGACCTTGCCTTAGTGAATGATCAGCTACTTGGCTTTGTAAGGGAAAGAACACTGGATAAACGGGTAAAATCTGAGGAATTTTATTCTTTTGTAATTTGCTATATTTAAAGTGTTTGTTAAATACAATAGGAATTATTCCTAGTATACCTAAAACTTTTATGTGTGAAGTTCAAATCAATACAGTACTAAGTAAAAATCTAAAAATTTTTATGTTTTCTGTGTATCTTTTAATTACCTTTACAAATGAATACATTGGGTTCTATAGCTTTTCAGATATTAGGCATGGGTTTGTCTTCTAGCCTACCTTTATAAAAAAGAGCAGCTCAATTAAAGTTTTATTTTACCTTTTCACTTATATGATGAGTTTCAAAAGAATAGTGATTGATCACCTATGTTTTTTTTTTTCTTATAGTTAGCATTTTCAAAATTGACATGTTATATAAACTTAGCTGGGTCTATCATTCATTGAATTAAAAGAATATGTTACTTTATATGAAAATGATATTTCTGTATTGCTTTGCTAAGCTAAGGACAGAAATGATAGTTCTTTAGTTACTTTTTTGGGTGATTTCCTCTCTCTGGTTACAGTTAAAAACATGGGTTGATAAGAGTAGTACTAAGAACAGCAAAAGTGGTTCCTAAGGAATAGTGTCAACTATAAGCAAGAGACAGACATGCAAGGCAGGCTGATTAGGCATGCTTCTTACTAACATCTTTAACAGAGGTTGCCTTTGCAGTGTGCTATTTTATTTGATGCATTGTTTAAAACACACTGTCCTCCTGAAACCAGTGTCATTTAGTAATAATTTCAGAGTAAAACTACATTTCTTGGATATGAAATATAGCAAGAGGTATTTATTCTTTCTTTTAAAATAGAGGAGGCAAATATGTAAAGTGGGCACTGTTGAACATATTCAACTGTATCAGTAATTCTAACTTTGAACAAGTTTTTCCTCTTGGCTTTAATTTAAATGAAATGATACCCTACCTAGTGATTAGCTGGTAACTCTCTCCCCACCCCCATACACACACTTGATTTAAGGTATTACCATTTGTGTTATTTCCTCCTTTTAGTAACATTTCGCTCCAACTTCTGTAAATGTTTATACTTTCCGAAGGAGTTAAATAAATTAATCTTCCTGAGGGTGCATGGTATGGTCATATAGCATCTACTAGACATTTTAGGACCTGGATTTTGGTGTAATAAATTAGATGGCCCTGGGTATAGCCTTTCTGAAATTTGTTTTCTCCTCTATAAAATGTGAGGACAGGACTTAATCTTTAGATTTCACTGCTTACATTCTTTGGTTTCATGTGAGAAATGTCACATGACATCCATTACTTGTTGTATGGGGACAGAGTTTCATTCATCTACTAAATAGCCTAAAAATGAGGAAATTGTACAAAAAATTATAAAGAAATATTAATGTAAATAAACCAAAGATAATATGTTCTGACTTGTTGGGATAAATATCTTTTCTGGTTTGGTTTTGTTTTGTTTTGTTTTACTACATCTCACTATCATGGTTCTAACTGTAGGTTTTTATAGTCTCCTTTTTATCTACCTTCCTCCTACTACCTTTCTTTCCTCCTAGTAAACCGTTCCAGTCTCTAGAAGTCCCAAAGAGTCTTCCAGTAACTAGTAGTATGTGGCTAGATAAATCATTTGCCCATTTAATCTATAAAGTAAGGAAGTTCACTTAAGATGATCGCTAAGGTACTTTCCAACTTTGTAATTCTAAGATCTTGATATTAAATTTTGCTCTTCTTATTCTGAGTTAATAACAAAAGAAATTTAATTAGGATACAGCATTCCAGATGATAGGGCTTTTGGTTGCAGAGTAAATCACACACTTTCTCTTTTACCTTTTAATCACTTCTAAAACTTGGGCACATTTTTTAAGACAGAATCTAATGAAGTCTTCTGTTAAATTTACTACTGATGGCTTGGCTGTGAGGGAAATAAAATTGGTAGGTTGATGTAGTAGTATTTGCATTAGACAATTTTTAAAGTAGTCAGATTTATAAATAAGAACCTGTTCAGTGTTGGTAAAGCAATTTGTTGCTTAGGAAAATAAATATTGTGCTAGTTTATATACATGTAAGTCTGATTGTACAACCTAGTTGAAGAAATGGCAATTTTTTACAGATTAGCATTCTAAAGTTTGGTATCTCACTCATTCAATAAACTATACTTTTTAGTGGCGAGTAAGAAAAGAAGCTATGATGGGTCTTGCTCAGCTTTATAAGAAATACTGTCTTCATGGTGAAGCAGGAAAAGAAGCTGCAGAGAAAGTCAGCTGGATAAAGGACAAGCTTTTGCATATTTATTATCAGAATAGCATCGATGACAAGTGAGTCTAATATGTTGGTAGAATGGTTGAATAAAAATGCTTTTAATTTTTTTAACATAATTTACTTCTCTTTTATAATTATTTCTAAATTTAGAAATCACTTTATTGTATTTATACATACTATATTTAAATAAGACTAGCAATAATTGTCAAGTAGCATAATTAATGAAATAGACACGGGCTTCAGAGTCAGACCAGAGGCCAGATGTTCATTTTGCCCCTTATTAGACGTGTGTCTTTGCACAACCATCTTCTGTATATCTTGGTTTTATCTAAAAAAAAGGAGTAATAATAAAGCTTTCCTTACAAGATTGTAATGTAGATTAAATAAAAAATGAACATAGAGCTCCCTAGCCCGATGCCTGGCAATACAGCACTATTCAGTAACTGCTAGTTGTTATGCTTCCTTTTTGAAACACTGTAAATATTAATAGAGGTAGTACTGTGGTGTTTTTTTTATTGAGGTATAATTGATACATAGCATACTAGTTTCAGGTGTGTATAATATTCTATATTTGTATATATTGGGAAAAGATCACGATATGGCAACTTAGTTACAAATTTTTTTTCTAGTGATAAGGACTTAGGTTGTTTTCATTTTTTCAAGTTTTACTTGTAATTCTGTTTTGAATTGCAGTGATGATTTTGGCTTTTGCAGAATACTTGGAATGTTTTGTTGCATTAGACTGACTGCTTTGGTATCATTGGCTGTGCATTTCATTGATAAATGAGGATCTCTTGTATTTTCTTATTCCAGTGATATTGAATAATAAATATAAGCTTAGCAAGAAAGTTATTGCAGTATTGGTAAGGAATTTAGACTGTGGAGAGAAGAGAGATCAGATGTGCCCAGGAAAATCTAACTTTTCAGGAAGCAATATGAAGGAAGATCCTTCTGATTTTATGTAATGACACCACGGGGAAAGAGTTGAACTATAACTAGAGGAAGTTAATGTTTTTGTTTTTGACAATTAGCTGTTCTTGATTGTTAGCTTTATATGTAGTGTTAAGTAATTTACTATTATAGATCAGGACTGATGAAGAAGAATAGGTGGAACAGCCTAGCACCTTGTGTTTAGGAGTAATGTATGACCCTTTTAGAACAAATGTTCCACACTGACAAAAAGTAAAGTCACAAATCGCAACTAGCTGTAAGTTTAAAAATAACTAGTCCACGGTACCTGCCTGGCTCAGTTGGTAGAGCATGTGACTTGATCTCATGGGTTGAGCCCTATGTTGGGCATAGAGATTGCTCAAAAAAAAAAAAAAAAAAAAAAAAAAACCCAACCCACAACTGTACTCCAAGAAAAGGAACCAGTCACATAATAATATTTTCCATTGTATTTGCACATATAGGCATCACCATTTGCACGTATAGGTCTGATATTTTTGCATAAGATGGTAAAAATATAAAATGCCTGTTGCTTCTAAAAAATAGAATAATTATATTATTGGTGGGTATTTTTTGTTTCATAGACTGTTGGTAGAGAAAATCTTTGCTCAGTATCTTGTCCCCCACAATCTGGAAACAGAAGAGAGAATGAAATGCTTATATTATTTATATGCTAGTTTGGATCCAAATGCTGTCAAGTAAGTTACTTTTTAAATGAATGTTTGGAGTAAAGATTTTATAGAATTACTTCACCTTATCTAATTGTTGTTGATGGGGTTGTTGCTTCTTCTAGTTGAATCAGGAACCTCAGGTAAATATTTATAGAGAAAAATTTCACAAGTTCAGGTAAATTTAAAAGCAAAAATATTCCTATGTACATAGATAGAATTTTGGCACCTGAGTCCATAATATATATATCGTTTCAGGGATTCAAAGAAATCCCCATGTCAAAATTACTTTTGTCTGCCTGTTGACTGGAGTCTGAATTACACTATTGGAGCTTTACAATACTATGTCTAAGAACTAAGTACTACTTCTTTAGCAAGAGAGTATATCCAGATCACCTCTATGTAGAATGACCATATGATTGGTAGTCTGAACTGGGATATTTTTGAGACTGAAAGGCACTATTAATATTTTTGATCAGACAGTTGATATAAACTTTAACTGTCCTAGGCCACTGGGATATGTGGTCACTCCACTGTAATAAAGCTTTTTAAAAAGTAAATAAGTCCTGTTGTTGAGATACCTGGTTCTTCTGAAAAGAACCTCAGTGTGTGTGTGTGTGTGTGTGTATGTGTGTGTGTTTATTACAATACGTGTATATTTGTATTTATCTTTTAACTTTCATATAATTTCAAATTTACAGAAAGACTGCAGGAATAGTACAGAGCATTATGATGTCCTTATACCCAGATTCATCATTTGCTTTATCATTTGCCATTTGCATGTACTTTTTCTTTATCTCTACATAAATATTTTCTTCTGAACCATCTGAGAGTAATTTGCAGACATTAGATCCCGTTACCCCTAAATATTTCAATGTATATTCCCTAAGAATAGGATATAACCAGAGTATTCTTGACAAATCAAGAGATTTAGCATTGATACAATATTATTGTCTAATCTAATATGTATTTAAATTTCCTCAGTTGTCTCATTAATGTGCTTTATGGGTTCCCCCCCCCTTCTAGTATTACAGATTGCATTTGGTTGTCATGTGTCTGGTCTCTTAACTTGAAGCCATTGCTCTCTCTTTCTTTGTCTTTTAGGACTTTGATGACTAGGGAAGAGTATTGCATAGTCCAGTCCAGTTATTTTGTAGAATATTCCCTCAATTTGGGTTCATCTAGTGTTTCCTCATTATTAGATTAAGTTTATACATTTTCAGCAGAAATTCTACAGAAGTAACGTAGCATCCTTAGTGCATCGTGTAAGGAGGCATTAGCCATCATTTGTTTTTAATTTGTGAGTGATTCCTAATGCTCACTGTAGATAGTAAATCCCTGGCCTAAGGTTTAGTCTCTGTTTATATTTCAGAATATTGGCAAACAATACTCCAAGATAGACTAATATCTCAGAGGTCCTCTAGACACCTGGAATTATGGACTGTGTTTGTGAGAGAAGAAAATCTGCTTTCATAGAGAGAGTAGTCTAGAGTAAACACACTCAAGTTAAATTTGGTTCCTTGAATCTACATCATTTCTAAGAAGTTCATTTTTCCAGCCTTTCATACATATGTCTTAGCTTGCCATGAAAAGCCTTTACAATCTGATCCTTTTCTACAGTATGTTCCAGCTTCCTGATACTACTCCATTCATAGTCTGTGTTCCAAATCTGTAAATTTTTTTTAAGTTTCCTTTGTTGCAGGCATTTTGATGACATTTTATCTTTTATGCCAGAACATTCTAGCTATCTCTGCTTAGAATGTCTTTCAGTCCCTTCATTTACCTGGAAAGATTTTTTTCATCCTCCTAAACTTCTCAAATATTTTCTCTCAAAAGAAGGTTTATGTTTACCATTTTAAACTAACCTGTCTTGGGGCGCCTGGGTAGCTCAGTCATGAGCCATCAGTCTTGATTTTGGCTCGAGTCATGGTCTCCCGGGTTGTAGGTTTGAGCCCCACATTAGGCTGTGCATTCACAGAGTGGAGCACAGAGAGCAGAGCCTGCTTAGGATTCTCTCTTCCCTCTTTCTCTGCCCATCCTCTACTCTGTCTGTGTCTCTCTCTAAAATAAATAAATGTTTAAAAAAATTTAAACTAACCTGTCTTAATCCTAAATAAATGTCAGTGCTGGTGCTTAAAATTTTAGGTAGATATACAAGCATGGTGTATTTATACAAGGCAACAAGAAAAGTAGGATGGTTGAGTAGTTACCAGAATTGTTATATTACGTTATCTCTTTTTCATGCTTATAACTTTATTAACAGAGCTCTCAATGAAATGTGGAAGTGTCAGAACATGCTCAGAAGTCATGTACGAGAACTATTGGATTTGCACAAGCAACCTACAGTAGGTTCATGATTTGTTTAAATTAATAGTTTGTTATGGTCATTATTCAGTTTTTCTCTAGTTACATATAATGAAGCAAGCAAAAAGTATTTTGAGTATTTTCCAAATGTCAGTTACACATAATTTCTGTAGTTTTCTAAACAAAATTTTCACTGTAAATGAATATAACAAAATTTTATTTTCTAGCATGAGCAAAGAAATGGTGATGTCTAGTTTATCACTTTAGATACTAAGCATTTATACATAGTTCATCAATTTTCAAATAATTAGAATTAAGTCTCAAGATAAAATTCTATATAAAGTCATGGTTTTTTTTTTTTACTCCATGATTTTTTGGTCCTTCAATATAGAGTCAGTATCAAATCCAGTGCCAATCCTATAAATATGCCAAAGTCAAATTAACAAAAAAATTCTGCCCAATGTTTTCTGGAAGATGGGGGAAAGAAACTTGAATAATTTCTTAATATATTTCTCAATGTGTTGCTAGAATAGGTGTTCTTAACTAGGGAATCATAGACAGAGACCCTTCAAAGATCTATTGATGCTAAAGCAAGGGTTAGCAAACTTTTTTTGTAACTGATGAGGTTGTAAAAATTTAGGCTTTGCCAGCCATAAAGTCTTGGTGAACTTCTCAACTCTGCCTTTATAAAATTGCAAAAGCAGTCATAGACAGTATGTAAATAAACAGTGTGTGTTTCAGTAAACCTTTAATAAAAACAGATGGTCTGTAGGACCATAGTTTACCAATTTCTGATCCAAATTACTCAAATTTCATACTTTATTGTGTTGGACAATATGGAAGTACTTTTTGTATATGTGCTGCTGAAGCGAGCACCAGAAGTACTTTTTGGAAAGGAGGTGATTTTCTGAGTTGTTTTTGTTTGTTTGTGTTTGTTTGTTTTGAGGTTATTTTAGTAATAGGTCATAAAATAGATAATAGAACTATTCAGGAAGAATTTTTTTTTCCTATTCACATTTTTAGTTAATTTTCTTTGATGTATGGTTTCACAGTAATTTTGATATGATAATTGTTTCAGTTATCTTCAGTTCAGTCTTCTGGCAAGATGTTTTCTCTATGGAAATTGTATATTCCTTTTTTAATTTTTAAATACCTTCCTTCTGACATCACCTTTCCTTCTGTTTGTCCTGACTTCATAGTTGTTGCTACTCCACAATTTTTTGTAACCAACTTCTGGTATAGATTTTCTGGTGGCTGGTTTGTGATGATTTTTTTTTTTTTAATTTTAAAAAATGAATAATACTGAGTTTGGATTTTCTTACAGAAATTTGTTCATATGACTTTTTTGTTTTAAATTTCAGTCAGAGGCTAACTGTTCTGCCATGTTTGGAAAACTGATGACCATAGCAAGTGAGTTTGCTTATTCATTCCATATATAACATAATAAACATCAAAACAGGCAAATAACTTACCCAATAGGACAATTTAATACCAAGTAAGAGAAAATAATTCAGCATAATTTTTAAGAGAGCTTGCTCTTAGTTTAGCAGAGTAGTTTTTCTTTTATAATACTATTCTCTTTCATTTTTATAGAGAATTTTGCCTGACCCTGGGAAAGCACAAGATTTTGTGAAGAAATTTAACCAGGTTCTCGGTGATGATGAGAAATTGCGGTCTCAGCTGGAGTTATTAATCAGTCCAACCTGTTCTTGCAAACAGGCAGATGTTTGTGTGGTTAGTAAATTATACTTGTACATTTGTTCTTTTAGCTTTGCTTATTGAAATTTATATTTCATTAAAACCTGCCTTACATAAATTATTTGTGTTAATTTAACTATAATGTGAGCTCTAAATTACTCAGGAGTATATCTGTGATCAGCTTAGTTGTCTCACCAGTGTTCAGCCAAATTCCAGGGAAAACACTAGAGAACTAAGCTAGGGAGATTGGTCCTAGGAATTGAGCAAGACAGTATGCTTTGCATTTAGTAGACATTTGTTAATGTAAATAGAACTTTCTAAATCCTTGTGTGTGCATACATTTTCTTCACTTCTGTATTAGGATGGAGATAACCCTTGTCAATAAATTAGCAACAGTTACATTGTCATATATGCATTTATAGAGAAGGTAATTTCCCATTTAGGCTTTTGTCTTCATTCTATTCCTGGATTCTTTATTTTATAGAAAACCAGTATTCATTGAAAATATCAGGAAAGAACTTCATCCATTTTTTTATTCAGCATTTTATGAGTTTTGTGTTTGAATTTCACCTATACCATTTACTACCAGTGTGACCTTTAGTAAGTTCAATATTTTGTAGCCTCATTTTTCTCATCTATGTGTGAAAACCTCACAGGATCGTTAGAAGATTGTGTGTGTGTGTGTGTGTGTGTGTGTGTGTGTGTGTGTGTGTGTGAGAGAGAGAGAGAGAGAGAGAGAGAGAGAAAGAGAGTGTGTGTCCTAATACATGGCCCTTTAGGATTTAAATACATTGTATTTCTGTGGTATAGCGCATATATTACAACTGCTATGTTTGGGACTAGGCTTACAGAGATGAATAAGAGAAAAAAAAATATTTCAGATACTTATGTGTAACTTTGTTCTAGAAAGAATTAGAGTGGGATAATTATGTAATAAAGGGATGAGGACTATGATACATGTGTATAAGAAATGGTATGAAAGCATGGTGTAGGTATTTTTTATTCATTCTAGGGATACTGGGTCACTAAGTGGATCTAAAAAGACCAGGAATTAGGAAAAGATGAGGGGAAGCCAAGTTAGGGAAGAGAACAGTGGACTCTTCTTTTGGGTCTGGGAATATGGATATACCAACCACCCAGACTCCCTCAACCTTTGCACTTCTGAATGAGTGGTTTGCCGAAAACATTTAAAGGTTTCATTTACTTCTTTGAGATTTAGAATTCTAGCTCCAGAGTGCTGTGTCCTGCAGGGCATCAACTAATATAATTGGATCATAGAATGAAATAGCTTGAAAAGACCTTAGAAATAGTTGGTTTAAGCATTTGATTTTACAAATAAAGACATTGAATTTTAAGGTTTCTTATCCAGTATTTTACATCTGGTGATAGTGGCTGAGCTTCAGATAGAGTCTAGATCTATCATAAGTCCACAGTTGTGTTCTTTCTATACATTCCATTGTTTACCGGAAGAGCCAGTTCAAACTGAGTACTGCTCAACAAATGTGCACCTTGAGAAAGAACAATCAGGTGGTGTTTTGGTCTGAGAGAAACAGAAATTAAGCTTGAGTTTGAAAAAATGGCAATAACATGAATTCCTACTATTTGTCAGACCATAAATATGTAAAAGTTTCTAAATCCAAAAAGTATATGTAAAACAGATGTTTGTAACCAAAATATCTCAGGATGAATACCACAGCCATGCAGTGTAGCCAATCAGTGCTCCTGATTTTAGCAACCAGGAAAGTAGAGATGAGGACTGCAGTTGCACTGGAAAGAGCAAGGTGATGATACTTTTTTGGAGGGGAAATTATTCTGAAGATATTTTAGGTAATGGTCCACAGAATAGCTAATAGAAGTCTATTCTAGAAGACTCTTCACATTTTTTAGTTTGTTTTCTTTGGTGAATGGTTTCACAGTAATTTGTTTTCTGGCTTTTACATGAGCATTGTGTATTCTGAGCACATTATTTAACTTATCTGTATATTGAGTATAAAATAGATTTATAATACTCTTTAAACACTCAGGAAAACACCACTGTTAGTTTTTGCCATTGTCCAGAATATCTATATCCTTTTGTCCTTCTCCCCAAGGGCTACTGGTATTAGTTATACATCCATCTATTATCACATTTTTTTCTTGCTGCTTTCATTCTGAAATAGAAGAAAGAATAAAGAAATACACAAAATTTAGTTTCTGTCATTCTGTGTAGCTTTCATTCTCAGAATTTCTCTCTATCCCCTACTAATGTGTATGTATCACCACTTCCTTTTTTTCTAAATGACAATCACTTCTTCTCAAGAAGTGAACATTACTCAGTAACAAGAGTTTTGTAGGAATGGAGATCTAATACTTTGAGCAAGGAATAACAATAGACCCATACTATGGCTTAATACATATATACACGATGGTATAGTGAGAGAGGATGAGCAGTGGTATTGCAGTGTGTGCTGTTCAGGTTTGCTTTCCCTTTGGACTTCAGGTATTGAGTTTCCACACCTTTATTCTAGAGAAGGATCACATATTTGCTATAGCATGAGCTCTGCTTGCTATTTGATGCTCTAGCATGACCATGGCTCCTAAATTTCAAGATTTTCCAGGAAGCTTATTAATGGAGCATTTGAGACAGTCCTAGGTTTAAATTCCAGCTGTACCATTTACTACCATTGTGACTGTTAGTGAGTTACTCAGTATTTCTGAGCCTCCTTTTCTTCATCTATAATATTATCAACCTCATGAGATTGTTAGAGTAAGATGGAATGAAATTTTGTGTATGACTTAAAATAAGACCCTTGCGCTACCCCATAAGATGTAAATAAATGGTAATTTTTGTGGTACTACATATACATGACAAACACTGGCAATTCTTAAAATAAGTGGAAAGGGATCACAAATCTCCATCTTTTTAACGGTCTCAAAGTGATTCTGCTAGAGTACTTCACAGATCACACCTTAAAAAACCCTTCTACAGGGTTATCTGAATATGCATTGTATCTTCTGAAGGCCAAATTTTGGGTTGTCCCTTGATCAAGCCTACACCATTATAATGCACTGCATAATTTAGTAAATTGTATTATACATAGTCTGTCACTGAGGTTGTAGTTTAGGTGACAGAGGCAGGCAAATATTTCAATAGAGAATATAGCGTGGTAAGTATTCTGAAAGAATCATGTCCTTTGTAACACAAAGGAACAGCCCCCATTCCAGGCCAGGGTGGAAATTGGAATAGCTTATTCGAGAATAAGTGGTTCCTGAATTGAATCTTAACAATTATGTAAGTAGGGATTAGACCACTACATCAAGAATGACTGGCTGTATTTCTAGCCTCAGTAACTGGATGTCGGAGAAGATATTGGAGGGATAGAAAAAGATAACGATGTGTGGCCTCTCAGCAGTTGTGTTTAGAAGTCTGGAATTCAAGACTGGTTGGTATAGTTCCTGGAGGAGGTAAAGAAAAGAATGGAAAGGGAGAGAGATGCTAATGCATGCTATTTAGTAACAATCATCAAATGTTTCCTGTTTTCTTTTAATTTAATCTTTCTATAGTTAGAATGATATACAGGGGTGATGTGATTTATAGTAAGAAATATATATTTGGTCTTTGTCCCCCATTTCTGGTACAGAAGTAAAAACCCTTTAAGTTACCAAAGTGCATAAAGCCACATAGGTGTCTTTTGTTATGTTAGGCCTAAGGATGGGGACTGGTTGCCTCTGGAGCCAATTACATGATAAGAGGGTTGGAAACTGAGGTCAGTCACCAATGGCCAATGATTTGATCAATCAACCTATGTATTGAATCCTCCATAAAAACTAAAAAAGACAAAGTTCAGAGAGCTTCCGGGTTGGTGGACATGTAGAGATTTGGGGAGAGTGACAGACTCACAGAAGGAATGGAAGCTCCCTGTCCTTTCCACATACTTTGCCCTATGCATCTCTTTCATCTGACTATTCCTTAGTTATATATCCTTTTATAGTAATCTGGTAAGTAAAATATTGCTCTGAGTTACATGAACTACTCTAGCAAGTTAATCAGACCCAAGGAAGGAGGGGGTTATGGGAACCTAGATTTACAGCCAGTTGGTCAGAAGTATAGGTAACTACCTGGGCTTACACCTGGGCAGGGGCAGGGGCAGGGGCAGGGGTGGGAGGCAGTCCCTTAAGACTGAACCCTTAACCTGTGGGAACCAATCCTATCTTGGATAGACAGTGTCGGAATTGAGTTGAATTGTAGGACACCCTGCTGGTGTTTGGAGAATAGCTTGTTTATTGGGAAGTCCGCCCTGCCCTCCACACACACATTGGAATTACGTTTAGGAACTGAAAAGAACAGGTCACTGAATCATGAAAGTTAAACCTTTAGAAGCTGCTTCTTATGAGAAATTATGCTTTATCTAGTTTACTGATTCCAGCTGTGAAAATTGATAATGTTAAATCTAGGGGACATTTTGATTAGGAAAACAGCAAAGTATATGAGAGGAGATACTTACTGTGTATGTGAAAGAGTACAATTTTTTTAACAAACATTTATTTTTTATTGTCAAAATGAGAAAGGAAAAGTATGAAGAACAAAGGAGATATAAATGCAGAATTTTTAAGCTCTTTAGTGTTATAATAACAGGATTAAAAATTATAAGCTTGTTGAGAATAGGGACTATTATTTGTTTGACATTCTTTAAGAGTGCTTAATATACTAAACAATTTCTGTGACTAGTAAGTATGTATCAGTAATAGTATCAATCTGCAGTGTTAGCATAGTTGATGAGAAATTTTGGAAACATTGTCAGAGATGCAGAAAGAATTCATTTTCTTTATTCATTCTGCTGTCATTTCCTAAAATGATTGCATATGATTATTTCTGTTTGAAGCTTTGTCAGTTATGAAACTTCTTGTTGGTCTTAGATGTTTCTGTTTGTGCATTGGAAGTATGTGTGGGTGTTTTTTTTTTTTTTCTTAATTGCATAAAGAAAACAAAGCTAGCTACAAACTAGTTGGTTTTTGTTGCCGCAAACTAATTTGGCTTGCTGCGTATTCCCAGTATCACTTAAGATTATCACATACAATAATTATTATGAAAGATTACTTAAATGTAAGGTTATATTGGAATATAAAAACATTAGGTTTTAAAAGTTAATTATATCTAGTGTTGTTATGTACATAGGTGTATTTTATATGGTATTATTACTAGGTTTATATAATTGTGAATTATTTTTTCCCTTTAGCATTTCCTTTATTTTTTCTATGCTTGTTTCTAGTACCATAACTGTCTTTCTTAATGCCTAGTTTTTTTTTTCTTTTTTAGTAACCTATTCCAGGGTACTGACTAGTGTAGTTTGCCTAGCAGTTTTCCAGTAGGCTTATTTGTTATTAAATGATCACTGACTTTATTTTAGGTTAAAGCAATTAAATTTTATGCTAGGGATAAAAAAAAAAAGTCCCCTTTTGGGGAGACCTGCACAAAACAAATTTGATTTCAAAAGATAGTAACTGTACTTAAATTCAGATTTAAAATGTATACCTGTGGGTTAGAGCAAAGTATGTAAGGACTGAACACTGACTAAAGTATTTTTATTTTCTCAAATGCTAAAGTTTTGCTAAGTTAATTATAGTTTGCAAAATAAATCAAGCATCTCTTAATGACTAATAAGTTTTCCCGAGACTTACACTCTAATGAGAAACATGGATGGTATCCAATTTAATATTGTCTTTATAAAATTAACTTGTGTCAAGATATCACTGAAATTATAGTAGAAATTGTTTCATTTTTCCCTTGTCCCCTGAATATATATTTTTTTATGTTTTTTATGAAAAAACATATAAAGTGACTATTATTGTTACTTTATAGTTTGGGATGTACTTTTAATATGCATTATCGTCTCACCCAAAATTTATATTTATTCAGCAGAAATATTCATTAAATGTTGATTAAATTGTGTTGATTAAATTTGTGATTAAACTTCTTCCCCCAGTGCCCAGCACTTTGTGAATTTAACCTTGTCTTTGGGAGAATCAGGCTCTCTAATAAAGTCCCAATATTCTTTAGAAACTCCAGCAATAACATGTTTTCTTTGTAGGAACTATTTGATGTAATGCCACCATCTTTGGAATCACCTATGTTTTTCCAGAACTAAAAATTTTATAAATAATTACATACTTATGAATCTCTCCCTCTTTAAAAAGACAAATCATTAACTGAAAGCATAATATTCTGTCAAATTATGAAATAAACTAATAAAAGATACCCATGAAAGTATTAATTGTTAACTTTTTGAAAGAGCATTAAAAAAGATTGTTTACTAAGCAGTAATTTCATGGGAGAAATATAGGATAAAAGGCATAAATCACACAACGTTATCCCCTTTCTGTCCTCCACAGTACAGATTTTGCAGTGATAACCTAATGAGTATATAATTCTAGTCAGGGTCTAAAGCACAAATTTAGTCAAGTCTAAAGCAGATTCTGCTGGTTTTGAATCTTTAAATGCTTTTGATACCTATAGTCACTTTTATTTTGAAAAATATGAATGTGAATCATACTTACGGTAAAATCTTTCCCTTCTATAGAGAGAAATAGCTCGAAAACTTGCAAATCCTAAGCAGCCAACAAACCCTTTTCTAGAGATGGTCAAATTTCTGTTGGAAAGAATTGCACCTGTGCACATTGATTCAGAAGCCATAAGGTAAGCCAGGAAATCTATTCACTCAAAAATAGAATATGGTCTGAAACCACAGTGTGGTAAGTTTAAATTCTGGGTCCCTAAGAAAACCTAAAAAGTCTCCCTGTATACCTTTTTAATATATCATTCAAGTTGAAGGAAGGGCTTACTCATTTTCTAGTTTGACTTACTTCAATGATTTTAATTTTTTTAGAGTTCTTGTGTTTTATTTTTAGCCTATCTGTGCTCATCAAAGAAAACCCTAGAACGCAAAATATGGAAAAAGAAGAAATTTTTAAATCTATAGGCTGTCAGTCAATCTTTGAGTTTTCTTAGCCATTTTGATGGCCACACAGCATTCCTGTAGTATGTGTTGTATCATTGTTCAGTTGAGATATGTGAAAACAGAATAGTATTTTGAAAAGAGAACAAGTTGCCATTAGACTAATCTGGTGTCACAGCATGTGTCTGCTACATACCAGTTTGTGTCTTTGAAGAAGCCTGGTAATCTATCTGAATTCTTAATTTTATTTTTAACTTTAATATGTGTATAACATCTCCTTGTCATATGATTGTCAGAATTAGAGATAACATAAAAACTAAGAAACCTGGCACAATAGACATTAACAACTATTGTTTTTATTAAGTGTTTTCCATAATTTCATGCATTTCAGTTGTTTCTGATGATTTTTTTTTTTTTTCTCAACGTTTATTTGTTTTTGGGACAGAGAGAGACAGAGCATGAACGGGGGAGGGGCAGAGAGAGAGGGAGACACAGAATCGGAAACAGGCTCCAGGCTCTGAGCCATCAGCCCAGAGCCTGACGTGGGGCTCGAACTCACGGACCGCGAGATCGTGACCTGGTTGAAGTCGGACGCTTAACCGACTGCGCCACCCAGGCGCCCCTCTGATGATTTCTGTTGTAAACTTCTGTGAATACTTTTCCCTTGCGCTAATCATTTTTCCTGTAGACAAGCTGTATATCTTCCTTTTCATGTTGGGTCACTATATAGTACTTACTGGTTCTCTCTTCTCTTTTCTTTTTTTATTGGTTCTCTCTCTCTCTCTTTTTTTTTTTTTTAAATTTTTTTTTTTTTCAACGTTTATTTATCTTTTTGGGGACAGAGAGAGACAGAGCATGAACGGGGGAGGGGCAGAGAGAGAGGGAGACACAGAATCGGAAACAGGCTCCAGGCTCTGAGCCATCAGCCCAGAGCCTGACGCGGGGCTCGAACTCACGGACCGTGAGATCGTGACCTGGTTGAAGTCGGACGCTTAACCGTCTGCGCCACTCAGGCGCCCCATTTTTTTTAATGTTTATTTATTTTTGAGAGAAAGAGGGAGACACAGAATCTGAAGCGGAGCCCCAGGCTCCGAGCTGTCAGCACAGAGCCCAACGTGGGGCTCCAACTCACGAACCACGAGATCATGACCTGAGCCAGAATCGGATGCTTAACCAACTGAGCCACCCAGGCAACCTTTATTGGTTTTCTTTTTAAATAGCTTTGGATTAGGAGACCTGATTCTAGCTATTAGTTATTTCACTGTATGTGAATTACTGCTTTGGTTGTATTGAAATGCCAGTTGTATTGGTTTTCTAGGGCTGCCATAACAAAATACCACAGACTGAGTGACTTTAACAACTGAAATTAATTTTCTCACAGTTCTGGAGGCCACAAGTCAAAGATCAAGGTGCCATCAAGTTTGATTTCTTCTGAAGCCTCTTCTTGACTTGCAGATGGCCTCCTCTCACTGTCTCCTTATAGGGTCTTACTTTATCTGTGTCCTAATCTTCCCTTCCTATAAGAACAATAATTATATTGAATAATGGCTCACACATTTCACCTCATTTTACCTTAATTATCTGTGTTAAGACCCTACTTTCAAATATACTCACATTATCAGGTACTGTAGATTAGACTCCAACATTTAATTTGGGGGTACACAATTCAGCTTATAACAGCAATGTCTGTCTACCTTTTTCTCTTTTTTTTTTTAATGTTTGTTATTTTTGAGAGAGTGAGTGAGTGGGGTAGGTGCAAAGAGAGAGGAGGACAGAGGATCCGAAGTGGGCTCTGCACTGACAGCAGAGAGCTTGACATGGGGCTCGAACTCACCAACCACAAGATCATGACCTGAACTGAAATTAAGAGTTGGAGCTTAGAAAAGTAAGGTTTTCAGAGAGTAAGTGGTTTGTTCACAGCTGGGTAATGACAAAAACCCTAGATTTATTTTATTTTTCCAAAGGATGGAAGTAATTTTATTTTAATTTTTTGTTTTTACTTATTTATTTTTTAATTGGCTTTTCACCCAATGCAGAGCCCAGTGCAGGGCTTGAATCCACGATCCTGAGTCAAGACCTGAGCTGAGATCAAGAGTCAGGCACTTAACCAACTGAGCCACCCAGGCACCTCTGTTTTAATTTTTTTATTTGGATATATTTCAGACACAATGTTAATTAGTTTCAGGTGTACAGCATAGTGATTTGGCATCTCTATACCATATGCTATGGCTCACCACAAATATAACTACCATCTGTCACCATACAACGCTGTTACAATATCATTAGTTATATCCCCTGCACTGTACCTTTTATTCCGATGATGTATTCCATAGCTAGAAGCCTATATCTTCCACTCCTCTTCACCCCTTTTGCCCATCCCCCTTCCCTCTTGCAACCATCAGTTCTCAGTTCTCTGTATTTATAGGTCTGATTCTGCTTTTAGTTTGTTTATTCATTGTTTTTTTTTACATTCTACATGAGTAAATCAAAAATATCATAAATCATACTTGTCTTTCTCTGACTTATTTCACTTAGCATAATATCATCTAGGTCCATCCATGTGGTTGCAAATGACAAAACCTTATCCCTTTTTATTGCTGCATATTATTCCTGTGTGTACACATACATACATACACATACCACATCTTTATCCGTTCATCTGCCATTGGACACTTAGGTTGCTTCCATGTCTTGACTATTATAAAAAATGCAGTAAACATAGGGATACATATATCTTTTCAAATTAGTATTTTCATTTGAAATACCCAATAGTGGAATTACTGGACCATATATTTCTGTTTTTAATTTTTTGAGGAACCTCCCTACTATTTTCCACAGTGGCTATACCATATATTTATATTCCCACCAACACATTTATTATTTTTGATGTCAGTGTCCTTTGCTCTATGCCATTTGATTTTAATGGGGTCAATCACTATATAGTACATGTAGATAGTACTCTTGCCTTTGCATATTGACTTTGAAAGATACATAATGGCATTTGCTCTTTGTCTCCATGAGGCTTCACAGGGTTTCATTACTTTAGTAAATTATAGTAAAGCTAGTGGTTGATCTCCAGTCTTAACAGACCAAACACTGCTTTTTCAGTAGCATCATGTTTGGGCTCAGAGAAATCAACTTATGGTTAGGGTTTCTGAGAGACTACTTTCATGCAAAATTCTAGTTTATTTTAATGAGAAATATGTCATATAATATTCTTTCTGTGTAACCAAATCTTTATGGACTATTGTGAATAAAGGGTTTGTTTCTTCATTTAACACACATTTAATGGAGCAATTTGTAAAATACATTGGGTAACTAGGGAAGGATAGTTATTTAACCCAAATTGTGTGGGATGAATTTGTTATTAGAGCAGGTTCTGAAATAGATCACACATAAAATGGGTAGTGAAAGATCAGTAGGAATTATGGAGAGTAGTCAGGTGGAGATTGCAGAAGAACAGGCCACTAGCCCTGTGTCCTTGGGTAGATTATTTAAGCTACTCTGAGCTTTAATTTCCTCACCTTTAAAATAAGGATAATAATATTTACAATACAATAACAATACACAGCAATAAAATAACAACTGGAATTGTTGAGAGGCTTAAATAACATGGATATATAAAACACTTAGCACAATGCCTCGCACATAGTAATTACCAAATGAACTTTAGTAGCTATTCTAGGAAGAATAAATAGACAAAAACAAAGGCAATTAAGAAGTAGTTAGAAAGTAGTATGTGCTTTAACCATAATGAAGGATTTTGGAAGAAAAGAATGAGGATAGTAGAAAATCATCCTAAATATAACCAATTTTTCTTTAGTATATTTTCCCCAGACTTGTGTTTATACAAATACACATATGTGTGCTCCAGTTAGTTAGTTATCCATAGATAGTGGTTGAAAGTGAAGTAGTGATTGTAATAGTGGGAGAGAGGAGTAAAATTTTACCTGCAGGGAGAGGATAAAATTTTAAAAGAGAAAGGTTGAAGACTGAATCCTAAGGAAAATTAATTAAGAGGTTGGCTACAAGATCAGGAATTCATTAAATTTTTTAAAAATTTGACAATATAGTATGGTGACAGATGGTAACTAGACTTATTGTGACCATTTCATGTTTATAAATATCAAGTCACCCTCCTCTACCCCTAAAACTAATATAGATTGTATGTCAATTCTTCAATTTAAAAAAAATTGTTTTTAAGGAGGCATGGTCAAAAGTGGAAAATCAGGGGCACCTGGTGGCTCGTTGGTTAAGCGTCCAACTTCAACTCGGGTCATGATCTCAAGTTTGTGAGTTCGAGCCCCGCGTCAGGCTCTGTGCTGACAGCTCAGACCCTGAGCCTGCTTCAGATTCTGTGCCTCCTCTCTCTCTGACCCTCCCCAACTCACACTGTCTCTGTCTCTCTCAAGAATAGATAAACATTTTTTAAAAATTTTTAAATGGAAAATCAGGAAAGAGTGGTAACACAGAAGCTAAAGAGGACTAAAAGTTGGAGAGGTCAGATGCTATCCAGAAGTAAAATAGATACTAAAAATCATCCATTGGATTTAGAAAAAGAAAAAACGTCACTATGGCTAGGATAGTTTCTTTGGAGTATCAGGGCAAGCCCAGTTTACCAAGGATTGAGAAGAGCATAAGCTAGCCCTTCCCAACATCCACATCATGGTCCACAGAGAAAATGATAAAAATTGAGCAGAGAAGACTGGCTCAAACCAGAGGTGATGACTTAGCTCAACAGGATCCTAATAGGTCCACTCTGCAGCCTTGAGATAGGAGAAAATCCAAGGGATAAATAACTTGTTAACTTCCAAACTCTGCTTAGGAGGTAAATTGGGATGTAGGACAGCCACTGTGGACAGATTTAGCTATAAAATGTTAAAGAGAAAAATTAGATAATGGAAAGAGAGTAAGCCTGAGGAAGGGTCTTTTGTTGTTTTTAATGAAGGAAATTTTGAATATTTAAATACCTTTGAGAGGTGCTAATAGAAAAGAAGAGAGGCTGAAGATGGGGGAAGGGGGGTAGAATTATGATAATGCAACATCCCTAAGAAGAGGAGCAGAAAGAAGAAAATCTTCTCCATGATATGAAAAAACGATAGATACAATTAGAGGAATTTAGAAGATAGGGTATAGAAAATTAGTTTTCACTCATGGCCTCCTTTATTCTCTGTCAGGTTAAAAGTAATATAAGTAGTCTGCTCAGTGGAAGAATTTAGACCTGAGTTAGAATGGTGAAGATTTATACAGTTGTTATACAAATTAAAAGAGAAAGAGACACATAGAAGACTTCCCAAGCAATTTTGAACAGACACTGAGTTGGTGATATCTTTTGCTTCATGATGCCCCTATGAAGCATATGGAGTATGTATTATTTCTCTAATTTAGAAACGAAAATACTTTTATAAGAGAAAGGACTGCGGTCCTGGTTTAAGACTTGGGTCTCTTACAGCTTATTGACTCATAATGATGATCCACCCACATTATAATGAAGGCAGAGATGATGCACTGTATTGTTTTGCACTGTATTTCCAGGATAGACCCTAAGACTTGGCACATAATAGGTGGTCAGTAAATACTTATTAAATAATGCATACACAACCTCTTAAAAATAATTAGATACACTCATGAATTTTTTCAAACACATTTGTAATCTTGTTAAATTCATGTATCATTTTACAGGATTTCCTCCAAATAGAAAGCATACTTCAGATATTCTTCTCAAATTGGAAATAACTTTTGTTTTTAATATATGTCAGAGCTAAAACTTGTAGAGCAAAATACTGGGAAAGCAAGATAAATAGGACATAAAAAGCATAAACAATGATGGAGCACCTGGGTAACTCATTAAGTTAAGCATACTACTCAATAAATGATCCAATTTAAAAAAAGGGGACAGATTTGAACAGACTTCACCAAATAAGATATACAAATAGGAAATAAGCACAGGAAAAGACAACCAACATTATTACTCATTAGGGAAATATAAATTCAAATTTCAGTGAGAAACCACTACATACCCATTTGAATGGCTGAAATCAAAGATACTGTCCATACCAAGTATTGATGATATTTCAGACTGACTGAACCAAGTGTTGGTGATACAGGAGATAGTTTGCTGTAACATTAAGTATACATATAATATTACCATACAACTCAGGAATCCCAGTACTAGATATTTGCCTACAAAAAAAGAAAAACCTAAATTCCCATAAGGACTTCAAGTTAATTGCTTGTAGCAACTTTATTTATATCTTTAAACTAGAAATACTCTAAAGTTCATCTGTTGGTAATTAGATAAACATACTGTGATAAATCCATACAATGTAATACTTCTCAGCAATAGAAAGGAACAAACTATTGATTCTATGCACGATGTGGAGGAATCTCAAGAGAATTATGTCACATAAAAGATGTCAGACACAAAATACGTGAAATTCTAGAAAAGGTAAAATTATAGTGACAGAAACCAGATCAGTAATTGCCAGTGTGGAAAAAGGAGATTGACCACACAGGGCATAAGGCAATTTTTTGTGGAGATGGGAATATTTATATATATATTCACAATGAAACACCACTTTATACCCACTGGTATGGCTATAATAAAAAAGATGAGTGGGAGAAGACATCAAAAAATTGTTACCCCTCATATATTGCTGGTGGGAATATAAAATGATGAAGCTGCTTTGGAAAACAGTTTGGCAGCTGCTCAGTAAGTTCAAACATAGAGGGGTGCCTAGGTGGTTTAGTCAGTTAAGCGTTGACTTTGGCTCAGGTTGTGATCTCTCAGTTTGTGAGTTTGAACCCCGCATCAGGCTCTCTGCTGTCAGTGCTGAGCCCACTTCAGATCTTCTGTCCCCCTCTCTGCCCTTGCCCACCTTGTGCACATTGCCCCCACTCATGTACACTTGTGCTCTTTCTCTCTCAAAAATAACATTTGTGGTGCCTGGGTGATTCAGTCGGTGAAGTGTCCAACTCATGATCTCAGCTCAGGTCATGATCTCAGTTTGTGAGTTCAAGCCCCACATTGTGCTTTGTGCTGACAACATGGAGGCTGCTTGGGATTCTGTCTCTCACTCTCTCTGCCCCCTCCCCTGCTTACTCTCTCTGTCTCTCTCAAAACAAATAAACTTTAAATATTAAAAAAAGTTAAAAACAGAGTTACTATATGACCCAGCAACTCCACTCACAAATATATGCCCAAGAGAAGTGAAAATATATGTCCATACCTGGATATGAATATTTACAGAAAACATTATTCATAATAGCTGAAAAAAAATAGAAAAAAACTCAAATGTCCATCAACTGATAAACTGTCTTACATGCATATACTAGAAGGTTATTCAGGATTAAAGTAAATGAAATACTAATACATAGTACAACATGGATGAACCTCAAGAACAGTTTGCTAGGTGAAAGGAGTCACTCATAAAAGACAACGTATATATCGTATGAGTCTATTTATATGAAATATTCAGAATAGGCAAATGTGTAGCAGCAGAAGGCAAATTAGTAAATGACTAGGAATAGAGGAGATACAAGTGAACAGCAGTGACTCCTATTGGAAAAGGGATTTTTTGGGGAATGGGGTGAAATCTAAAATTAGATTGTGGTAAGGGTTATACAACCCTGTGAATATAAACTAAAAACCACCGAATTATACATTTTAAATAGGTGAGTTATATGATACATAAATTATATTTCCAGCTAGTGTTTAATACACTCCTAATTTGTTTTTAAAAAAATGTTTTTTATCAATTGAAGATACTGAGGAAGTTTTAAATTATTCTTGTGATGTTAAAAGGGAAATAAAAGTACTAAAAGTGGGTTAAATTATATAGAAGATGTATATGTGACCTTATGTATTTATACTTAAAATTTTTTAATAGTTTGACTAAAATATGTGTATTTTTCCAAGGGAAAAATTTTAACCTGAAACAGTTACGATTAACTTCCATTTGTTAAATATTTGCTATGTACTAGGTCATTTGCTGTAATAATTTAATGCCCCCAAAATAAGGGTTGTTGTTTTTTTTTTTCAGTTTACTGATGAGGAAACAGCCTCAAAACCAAAAATCACATCTATTGCAACAACATGGATGGAGCTAGAATATATTATGCTAAGTGAAATAAGTCAGTCAGAAAAAGACAAATATCATATGATTTCACTCATATGGAATTAAAAAACAAAACAAATGAAAATAGGGAAAGGGGAGAAAAAGAAGAAGAAAGGGAAACAAACCACAAGAGACCCCTAACGATAGAAGAGACCCCTAACGATAGAGAGCAAACTGAGGGTTGATGGAGGGAAGTAGGCTTGGGGGGGGGGGGATGGGCTAGGTAAGTGATGGGTATTAAGAAGGGCATTTGTGGTGGGGCACCTGGGTGGCTCAGTCAGTTAAGCGTCCCGACTTCAGCTGAGGTCATGATCTCACAGTTTGTGAGTTCAAGCCCTATGTCCAGCTCTATGCTGACAGCTCAGAGCCCGAGGCTTGCTGCAGATTGTGTGTTTCCCTCTCTCTGTGTCCCTCTCCTGCTCACACTCTGTCTTTCTCTAAAAACTAAATGAACATTTAAAAATTAAAAAAAAAATTTAAAAAACAGATAAACATAAGGAAGGGAAACGATAATTTTTAAAAAGGGCATTTGTTGTAATGAGCACCGAGTGTTGTCCGTAAGTAATTAATCACTGAATTCTGCTTCCAAAACCAATATTACACTGTATATTAACTAATTAAAACTTTAAAATAAATTTAAATTAAGGATTTAAAAAAATCATATTTGTTTTTACTTAAAATAGTACCATGTTGGGGCGCCTGGGTGGCTCAGTTAGTTAAGCCTCCGACTTTAGATTTCAGCTCAGGTCATGATCTCACAGTTTGTGAGTTCAATCCCAAGCAGGCTCCATGCTGAGCATGGAGCCTGCTTGGGATTCTTTGTCTCCCTCTCTTTCTGCCCCTTCCTGTGTGTGCACGCGCTCACCTGCACGCTCTCTCTCTCTCTCTCTCTCTCTCTCTTTCTTTCTTTCTCTCTCTTTCTTCTCTCTCTCTCTCTCTGAAATTAAATAAATAAACATTTTTAAAAAATAAAATCAGGGGTGCCTGGATGGCTCCATCGGGCACGTGTCCGACTTCAGCTCAGGTCATGATCTCACAGTTCATGAGTTCTACCCCATGCCAGCTCTGTGCTGCTAGCTCAAAGCTGGAGCCTGCTTCAGACTCTGTATCTCCCTCTCTCTGTGCCCCTCCCCACTTGCACTCCATCTCTGTCTCTCAAGAATAAGAAACATTTTTAAAAAGCGTTCACCTGCTTATTAATTAAGTTATTTAATTAATTGAAAGTACCATGTTGCTACATAGTCTGATTTTATTCAAGGTAATGTTCTGTTTTGTGGTGGTTAGGTATGTTTGAAAAACTAATTCCATAATGTTGGACAATTAAATGTTTTTTTATTGATGAATCTGTTATGAATATAACATGATGCTTCTAATGAACTTCTTTTCTCTAAATCTTTAGGAATAGAATTACTGATTCAGTAAATTAATCACCAAGGATTAATTTAAACTCCTTTGTCCATGTATTTGTTTTTTACTTTGAGGTGAATTGTCATTTCTTCATTAGCAACTGCCATCTATTGTTTTTCTATTGTTGTAAACCATCTCTTTATATATAGAAATCAATGTTAAATTATATTTCCAGTACATATCATTTAATTTTAATCTTGTTGTTTTCAGTAGAGTTGTACATGGAGTTTGGGCAAGGTTGTGGGTAGATAAAGTAAAAATCTCAGCTGTCAAGTTGGGAGCAAAGTTTAAAAAGTCACAAATAAGGTTGCCTGGTGGCTCAGTCCATTAAGCATTCTCCTCTTGATTTCGGCTTGGGTAATGCTCTCAGCAGTTCGTGGGATGGAGCCATTGGATTCTCTCTCTTTCACTCTCTCTACCCCTCCCCCACTCACGCACAAGGTCTCTTTTTCAAAATAAATATTTTTTTTAAGTCACAAAATAATTTTTTCCTCCAGGAACGTACTTGTAGCTAATGTTTAGGTTCTGTATTGTGTCTACCACAATGTAGTTAGGAATTACTGATCTACTAAGGTGGCTAATTTAGATTTTCTTATTTTAATAGTGCACTGGTAAAACTGATGAATAAATCAATAGAGGGAACAGCAGATGATGAAGAGGGGGTGTAAGTCCAGATACAGCTATTCGTTCAGGACTTGAACTTCTTAAGGTACTTTTAAAATATTCTGTCTCCATGAATTTTCCAGTCTTAATTCCAATTCCCTTAAGGATATGCAAGGGTTGGGCTTATTTCAGTGGAAACTGAAAAATTAAACATTTGTAGTAGAAATCATATTTTATAAAAATGTATGTCTTTCACATTACAATATGTAATGTGTTTACATTATAAAATCATGTTTTGATGATTTGCTATTTCATTCCTCATTTGCATACCTGTATTTAACAACATGTGCTTGGTAACAGTATGTTCTAAATGATCTAGTCTTAACTTTCATCTGCTGAAGGAATTAATGACAGTATCTGTCTTATCAGGAAATTTTAAACAATTGTTACTCATATTATGCCAAAGAATTCAGAGAATAGAGCAATTATTAAGAGGCAGATCAGGCAAGACTTTGTGGACAAGATATGGCTTAATCTAGGGTAACACAGCATCGTGAAAGAGAATAATTCTTGGCATATTTTAGGGATTGTTGGGAGTCTAGCCTAACTAAAAAAAAAGGATTGCTTTGGGGAATAATGGGATACAGGGTTGGTTTTAGATGGTAATGCTCTTGAGCAGAAAGGTATTATCAGGGTCTTTCCTTCTGGCTTTCATTATGGCACGGCACTAAACAGAGCTTTCATCCAGATGGAGTAAAGAGGAAATTGAAGGAAAGAGATATTTAGATAACTATAATGTATGAACTGAGGGAGAAGAGACAAACCAGTGCAATGGACATTAGATAGAAAAAGAGAGTGATGGGATTGTATTGGAATGGTCTTTAATTTCATGGAAAGATTTTGTATTTTTAATGATGAGATATTTTAAATAGTTTTAAGGAGTGAATCTTGAAGATAAGCATTTTTCATAGTTTTGATTCATTTTTTCAAATTTGATTCTCCATTTTTCTGTAAGTAAAATTTACAGGTCTTATATTATCAACCCTATTACTAACATGTCAACATACTATCTAAATATTATCAGCAAGAATCTCACCGAATGAGACCATCTCTTTACTTTATAACCCATTAAATAAATGCTTATTAAGTAAGTTAAATGAAGATTACATACTCCATCCCCTACCCACACCTCTCCACTTGTAGCCTTTATCTCTGATATTATGCTAACTAAGTTTGTTTCCCACTTCATGGAAAGTAAATTTTGTAGACATGTCCAACTTGCTATAAATTCCTTAGGGATAGACGGGGACTTCTAGAGTAATAAATAAAGGAGTAATAATGTACATGTTTTTAATCGTGACTAAAAGTTCCACAGTTATGGCTTCTTTGTTTATAGTTAGGACTAGTGACATTTTGTGATGGATTTCACTTAAATATTCCTTTTAGACTATCGTTTTGCCAGTGAAATAAAGCTCTGTGTTAACATTTTGTTACATCACAGTATCACAGTCCATAAAAAAAGAGCCACATTTTTTGCATTCCCAGTTTCAGAACAGACTAAGAGGTAAAGAGAAAATAGGGCAAAGGCTATATATCAACTCTCATAAGGAGTCTACTGCACAGTATTTCTTTTCACCATGTCATTAAACACAACAAATTACAAAGGAGACTATGAAATAAAATCTTTATTCTGTATAGCTAGCATATGCAGCCCATAATTTTGAATTGTATTATAGTAGAAAATAATTTTCTTCTTGAATGAAAACCATTGTCTGTACTTCTAAAGCTATATCTATTCCTCCAGGTTCTGTCTTTCACACATCCTACCTCGTTCCACTCTGCAGAGACATATGAGTCCCTGTTACAGTGCCTCAGATGGAAGATGACAAGGTAGCAGAAGCTGCTATACAAATTTTAGAAATACAGGCCACAAAATAGAAACGACCTACCCCAGATACGATCGTGAGTATATTTTTCTCATGGTAAACACAAAAGTGTTTTAAGTGTAGGAGCCAGTCATTTTTCTTTTCATGTAGGAAGATAGGAGAGAGGGGAGAGGAAAGACAACTTTTCTTAGAAGCAGCTTTTTCTGTATCCTTTGTATTATCCTTTTCTCTGCCTTATACTCCTCCCCTACTATTAGAAGAACAAACTGAAAAAAGAAATTAGAGGACAAACTGAAACTTGTTTATAACAAGATTATTTTTGAATATTAATATAATAATCAAAAGTTATCACAGAATTTAGAATTTGTGGTTAGCATTTCTTCCTTATCTATGTACATTTTCTTCCCTCCAACTGGTTTAAATTCAGTAGCTGCTACTAACCTGTCTCACCAAAGAATGGGATAATCAACTAGTCTGTTTAACATTATATCTTATTAGTTGCCTGGTTATTGGCAGTGGTGGTTTTATAATTTTGATCTCTCCCTTAAGATTACCTTTTCTCTTTCATCATAAGAATGAAATACATTTTGATATTTTTACTTCGACATCATAAAGAGGGTGCCTTAGGATCAAATTTGTGCTGAGAGTTTATGTTTAGACAAAAAAATGAGGGAGATGTCTTTTGAAGAAAAACACTTGTTGATAGCTGTTGAGTCAGAATTCAGGGTATATGCAATAGTTCTGGATATATCCAAATCAACCGTTGTTCCTTACAGGGTAATAATAGGACAAGAGGACTACTGACTCCTAAAGTTTTGGTTTTTTGTTTTTTTGTTTTTTTAATGTTTTATTTATTTTGAGACAAAGACAGCATGAGCAGGGGAGGGGCAGAGAGAGAGGGAGACACAGAATCCAAAGCAGTCTCCAGGCTCTGAGCTGTCAGCACAGAGCCCAACACTAGGCTCGAAACCCACGACCGTGAGATCATGTCCTGCGCCAAAGTCGGACGCTTAACCAACTGAGCCCACCAGGCGTCCCCTGATTCCTAAAGTTTTTATTAAATTTGAAAGCTGATAGTTTAATTTGAGAAATAAGTCAATATTTATTGTACATTCTCTTCATTCTCAGAACTGTACTGACTAAAAGAATTACCACACTTAGTCCCTGGTCTCAAAGTGTTTATAGCCTAGAAATCATAATCTTTGTACTTTGTACATTGGGGAAAAAATCATTGACACACTAGGATAAGTTTCTGGTGAGTTTTCAAGGTAGGAAACCTATTTTAAGGTAAAGGATTTCTTCTTAAGGAATTCTATCCCAGCAGAAGCAGTGGCAAATGGGGGTAGGTGAAATAGTTAACTTTGGACACAAGGAATAAAACCGTATTGTTCTTAAGACTAATGAGGAAGGAGGGAGAGAATCATTGAAAAGCAGAGGAGCAAAACAATGCAGAAGCCTCAGAAACAACCCTGATGACATCATCGGATTATATAGCACACTAGAAAAAGCAAGGGAAAAGGTTAAAGTTGATTTTTGTGTAATCATTTCATTAGGCTAAGAAGAATTAGTAACACATTAACAACAGTTGATCAACACTATGTCTTTGTACTTGTGTTATTTACAAGAACTGCTACTCCTGGTAAATGAGGTTTGTGAGAAAGACTTTAACAGTGTCAGTTAAGGAGGCTACTGGGCCATGGAAATCTGTCTCTTAACAATTCTAAATCTGCACACAGAGAAATGTGTCATATCCGTAAGTGTCAATCAGATTTATACTGACTAGCATATATTCATTGCAGTTTTTTGGTTGAGGTGCATGACCTGGGATCTGGGGTATTGCTTTTAATGTCTAGCCTTCCCATTTTCATGAGAGGACCTTTTGTCATCATTGTATTTGATACCACTGACCCTTATAATCTATAAAATAGAACCACTGCATTAAATGTAGTGACAAGTATCTTTCTTAAATTTTTTTTTTTGCCTTAAATAGCTTTTCTCTTCTGATTAAAAGAATACTTAAATGTCATTGTAAAAAGCTAAAACTTGGGGTACCTGGGTGGTCAGTCGTTAAGCATCCAACTCGTGATTTTGGCGCAGGTCCTGATCTCAGGGTCATGAGATGGAGCCTCCCATGGTCTCTGTGCTGAGCGTGGAGCCTGCTAAGATTGTCTTCTCCCTCTCTCTCTGCCTACCCTGTCATTTTCTCTCTCTCTCTTCTTTAAAAAAAAAAAGCAAGCTGAAACTTTAGGAAATATAAGGGAGAGAGAAAGTCTTATCCACACTTTGTATTTCTTTATGCGTATTTGTCTATCTACTTACTGTGTATACCTGTTCTTTTATAGGTTGGTACTTACTCTTCATATAATGTTTCTTATATCATCAACATTTAATGCTGTAAGACTGTAATGTGTTATTCCATATGTCCTATTATTTTACTTTCACCTTCAATGTCAGTATGGAGGTTAAGTGCAGGGATTTTGGAGAAGTACAACATTTTCACATCCAACTCCACCATTTCCTAGCTCCATCACCTAAGAAGCTTAAATAGGGGCGCCTGGGTGGCTCAGTTGGTTAAGCGTCCGACTTCAGCTCAGGTCATGATCTCACGGTCTGTGAGTTCGAGCCCCGCATCGGGCTCTGTGCTGACAGCTCAGAGCCTGGAGTCTGTTTCGGATTCTGTGTCTCCCTCTCTCTCTGCCCCTCCCCTATTCACACTCTGTCTCTCTCTGTCTCAAAAATAAATAAACGTTAAAAAAAAAGAAGCTTAAATAAAATAATATTTTTGTGCTTTAGTTCCTCATCTGTTTAATAAATGTAATAGTCCTCTTTGGGTGACTATGAGGATTAACTGAATTAATCCACATAAAAACACTTAGAATGGTGCTTGGTACAAGTACTCAATAATCGTTAGATGTTTTTTATTACTCTTCTACCAATATATATGTGTCGTTATCCTTGCATACTTTGTTTTACTGCTTTCATTTCAGCCCTTTAATAAAACTTGACCTTTTGCTACTTTTGTCTATGGCTACCTTAAAGTTTATTTATTTTGAGAGATAGAGAAAAAGAGCCTGAGCAGGGGAGGGGCAGAGAGAGAGGGAGTGAGAGAATCCCAAGCAGGCTCCGTGCTCTGCACTGAGCCCGACAGAGGGATTGATCTCACAACTGTGAACCCATGACCTGAGCCAAAAATCAAGAGTCAGACATTTAACTGACTGAGCCACCCATGTGCCCTTCCATGGCTTGCTTTAAAGTAACTGAAGGGAAGGGCGCCCGGGTGGCTCAGTTAAGCATCCGACTTCAGCTCAGGTCATGATCTCTCATGCTGTGTCGGGCTCTGTGCTGACAGCTCAGAGCCTGGAGCCTGCTTCGGATTCTATGTCTCCCTCTCTCTCTGCCCCCACTTCGTCCTGTCTGTCTGTCTCTCTCTCTCTCTCTCTTCTCTCTCAAAAATGAATAAACATGAAAAAAATTATTTTAATAACTGAAGGGATTGTGAAAGGGAAGTGGGAAATTAGGAATATGTACTGGAAGGTAAATATAAAAAATAACATGGGGCAAGTTTAGATTATAAATTCAGGGTGGTTTGTTTATTTCTCCATATTCATGAGGTGGCTTTAAAATAAAATTATCTCCTGCAGTAGCCTTTTTCTTGAGACGTTTCTTGTATTATAGTTGGGGATAGAGAAGAAGCTTTAAACCTTTCTGCAGATGAGGTAATTTTTAAACAGAGTCTTATCAGGGTTTCTGGTTGGCTCAGTTGGTGGATTCTTGATCTCAGGTCGTGAGTTCGAGCCCCACATTGGGTGTAGAGATTATATACGTGTGTGTGTGTATATACGTGTATATATAACACACACGCACATACATGCATACGTACAGCTTAAAAATTAAGAGAGGCTTCGCTACCAGCAAAAATCCAAGCAGTTAAGGAGAGGAAGCAGGAGACAACCAGGAGAACTACTTGTAGTATATGGCTTTTTTAAATTATGGTATTATTTTTTTGCAGGACCTTAATTCCCATTTTACATCAGAAAGCAAAGAGAGGTACTCCACACCAAGCAAAACAGGCTGTTCATTGTATACATGCCATATTCACCAATAAAGAAGTCCAGCTTGCACAGATTTTTGAGGTATATATATATATATATATATATATATAGGATGTGTTTATGTTGATTTTATTCTTATGCTGTGTGGTTTGTTGAAGATGGAAGGTAAATTTTTTTTTGGCTATTTAGTTTCACCCTAGTATATATATTCCATGGGAGCAGGGACACTCTTTTCCAGCACTGTATTCACAAACTTTACATCAGATTATATGTTCAAATACTACATTTAGAAGAATATTTTGTGTGTTTGTGTTAGAACATTTTAATTTTCACTTTATTGGCTTGGTGGTCCACTTATCCTCAGAAAGTATTAGTAGATAACTTTGAACCACCCAGTTTAAAGTACCTGTCAACCCTACCTGAAAATTAATCCTGTTTGCCTTTTCTTATGTATGATCCTTGGCCTGATTCCACTACTAGAAAAGTACTCTTGTTTCTGTAAATTGGATATAGTATCAACAAAACCATTTGAACCCTTATTTTTTATGGTCCATGGCATTTAAAATGTCCCCACAGGATAAGAAATCCACCAACATAACAAGCCTATTGTTGTACATGGCTTGAAAATAATGCTGATTTGATGATGCAGAAATGTTCTTGTTTTACTTCTGCCTTTTACGTGGGCTTTTGTTTCTTTTTCTTTTTTCTGCATTCTTTCATCATATTAAATTGTCAGTAAGTACAATAAGAATCAAGTGTCTGATAAGGCTGGAGTTACTTTTGATCGTATCATTAGAACAGATTTGGTTTGGGCACAATAAATTCAGGAGGGTCAGGAGCATTTACTGTTTCCATAGAATGTAGATATTTATAAAACAAAATTGGTAATTTTGACTGTTTATTTTTATAGCCACTCAGTAGGAGTCTGAATGCTGATGTACCAGAACAATATAACTCCATTAGTGTTCATTGGGCCACATTTCTATTTAGCACCAGATCAATTTGCTTCCCCAATGAAATCTGTAGTAGCAAATTTTATTGTGAAAGATCTGCTAATGAATGACAGGGTAAGTTTCTAATTTAATTAAATTAGAATAATGAGACCTAAAACTATTTATATCTTCATCACAGAAACATTTCTGCCTCTCTATTTAATTTTCTTTTCCTTTTAAATTATTGCGTTTTTCCCTCATTTATATTACTTAAATTTCCAAATGACATCCTGACTTCAGTATAGCTATTACCAGAACTTAACATTTAAGAAAGAAAAAATGAGAACATGAAGATGAATGAATCATTAAGTAAAAAATATAAGTCAAATGCTGTTATCCTAACATTTGAAGGACATTTACTGGAGTGCTAGAATTTTATCAAGTGTTGTTAAAAATATAAGTTAGAATTGTATTTAACATTTTGAATTGTATTTAGCATTTTGGAATATAATTACATTGCAGTTTTGGCACTAGACTTATACTCTGTTCTAGTTGCTGAAGTGTGTGGGTGGGTAGGTGCTCACAGTGTGTGTGTGCACATGCTAATTTATTAGCTCCGGGCTGGAACCCAGGAATGTATAGCTTGAAAAGGCTCCCCAAGAGATTCCTGAAACACATATCTGATTAAGAATTCACTTTACCAAGTATTAAATTAAAATGAATGTTGAATGAAGACAAGTCTGTTTTACCTGCTGGATCATTGTTGATGACTTTCAAGGGAGTGCTATTTTATCCAGCTTACCTATTCCTTCCACGTGATCCAGTAGTCTTGGAGCCTTCGATATCCAAACTTAAAAAGAAAGACATTTTAGTGCATTCCTTCCTCTCCCTTCCCCCATTTAGATGTAATAGACAAGGATAGAAGAACATAGCCAAAGTGTCATTTCCACTTAACACATTCAGGCTGTGTTTTGCACTGTTGATAGATGTGGCTGGTAACCAGTGTGAAATTTAAGACCCCTCTTAAATGACTTGATTCTTGATGGATTGTAGTTTAAGGTGGCTCTTTTTTGTTGTTTATGAGGTAAAATATGCATGATTTAAACTTTGGCAATTTTGCTATTTTTAAGTGTACAATTCACTTACGTCATACACACCAGCATTCTGTTTTTGTTGTTGGGTGGGTATTTTTGTTTTGTTTTTTAAGAAACAAACAAGTTGGGCACCTGGGTGGCTCAGTTTGGTTAAGCGTCCAACTCTTGCTTTCAGCTCAGGTTATGATCTCGGGGTTTATGAGTTCAAGCCCCACGTAGGCTCCACGCTGATAATATAGAACCTACCTGGGATTCTGTCTTTCTCTTCCTCTCTCTCTGTCCCTCCCTTGCTCGTTTGTGCTCTCTCACAAATAAATAAACACTAAAAAAAAAAAAAAAAAAAAAAAAGTTTAATACCATGTATACCTCCTGTATACATGGGAAATACCCAGGAAAGCCAAATAACTCTCCAAAATGACCCAAGCCACCACCTAAAATATGTACCCACATTGTTGTGTAACTGTCATCACTATTTCCAGAACTTTTTAATCTCAGACAAAAATTCTGCATTCATTAACCAGTAACCCCCACAGCCTCTGGTAAACTCTGTTGTACTTCTTCTGACTCTGAATTTGCCTGTTCTAGATACCTCTCATCATACAATATTTGTCCTTTTGTGCCTGGTGTATTCACTAGCATAATCATTTCAAGGTTCATTTGTGTTATGTATCAGAAGTTCATTCATTTTATGCCAGAATAATATTGTCTGTGTAGCCTACATTTTGGTTATTCATTTGTTGATGGACAGTTGGATTTTTTTCCCACCTTTTGACTTTGATGAATAATGATGAATGAACATTTGCATCCCTGTTTTCAAATCATTTTGGATATATGCCTAGGAACGGTATTGCTGGCTCCCAAGGTCATTCTACGTTGTACTTTTTGAGGGACTGCCAAACAGTTTTCCACAGTGTCTATACCATTTTGTGTTGTTTCTTCACAGCTTTGCCAATGCTTACTCTTTTCTGTGTTTCTGATAATGGCCATTCTAGTGGGTATAAAGTAGTATCTCATCGTTTTGCTTTGTGTTTCACTAATGATTTGATAGACATGGCTGGCAACCAATGTGAAGACCTTCTAACAATGTAGAGGGTTTTTTTTTTCTTTTCATGTGCTTTTGGCCATTTATGTATCTTTGGATATTTAAAGTCATTTGCACACTTTTAATTGGGTTATCGTTTCTGAGTTCTCAGAATTCTTTATATATCCTATTAAACCCTTGTCAGATATTGCCAAATCAAACAACATGAAGATTTTCTCCTATATCTTCTAAGAGTTTTATAGGTTTTAGCTCTTAAATTAAGATCTTTGATCTGTTTTGAATTAATTTTGAATATAAGGTAACAATGCATCTTTATTTTTGCTCTTGGACGTCTAATTTTTCTAGCACCATGTGTTGAAGTAATTGGTCTCAGCACCCTTGTTAAAATCAGTTTAACCATATAGTTGAGGATTTTCTGCATTCTTTGTTTCATTCCATTGGTGTATGATTTGTAGTAAGTTTTGAAATCAGGAAGCTCAAGTCCTCCAACTTTGTTCTTTTTCAAGCCCTGGTGACTTTCCTGTAGGATTCCTAGAGCACTGCATTATTCAGCATGAAAAACTTAATGAAGGAAACTTCAAATTCTTTCTAAGAATTAAATATATTTAATTGTCTATAGTCAACAGGTGAGAAGAATGGAAAATATGGTCTCCAGATGAAGAGGTGTTCCCCTGAAGTACTAGCAAAGGTAAATTTGTGTAGGCCTTGATAACTTTTATGTTGAATAATGAACATTCATAGATACCCTTAACTTGACATTAAATGAGTATCAAAGTTGTGTTCTCAAAGAAATTGTAGTCCTCATGGAGTTACTTACATATATGTCAGCATTTTCCATTGAAACTTCCTGCCTGGTGAAATAATTTCAATGAGGCTGTTTTACACAGAAATTGTTGTAGGGTATTGATGCTCCAGAAGCATCTCAGGTCTAGCCTTACTACCACTGTCTACAAAAATATGAATATTAACTTGGCAAAAGTGGATAGCTGTCATCAAATTGGTAACTTTTGATAGTTGCAAATGTACCTCAATAAAGCTAACTTTTAAAGTGGTAGTATTGGGTTGACAACAAGTCTTCATTATCTTAAATCTGTTTAACCTTTTGTGGCTTCATAGTCATGTTCCATCAATTCCTTTTTCCAGGTTGTCAATAAATACTGTAAATAAACCTAGATGCTTTAGCTAATTTTTCCATGTGTATTGGTAGCAGTCTTTTGAGTGTAAACCTCCAAGTAATTATGACCACAAATAATTAGGGAATTCTCTAATTTTGTATTTCGGGATAGTCACACAGCATCACACTTCCTAATTTCTTCAAATAGTTTTTTCAGTACTACAAAAAATAGTAAAGTCTATCTAAATGGCACATTTTAATCACTGTAACAGGTATAGTTTAAATAGTTATTTTTAAAAAATGTATTTCAAATAATTTGAATTTTTGGGGCAATGTGAAAGCCTGAGATCAAGAGCCAGACTTTGGGCAAGTTATCTATTATAGTAATGTGTCCTAGGTGCCTTATCTGTTGGAAATGAAATACCTCCCTTGTAGAATTGTTTGGGACATCAAATAGGTTTAAAACATTTACAGCTCTGGGAAAAGTGCCTATTATAGATTCAACAAGATAAATATTCTTATTGCTATGGTTATTATCCTACAGACTTGTTTCATAAAACATATTTACCAGCAATTAAGCAACCTCATTAATCTAATTAACATAAATTAATCTTCCTTTAATTGAAATTTTAAGTTCCATTCTTTTTTTAGCATGTTAATATTTATAGGTACAGGCAATTAAACTTCTGGTAAGGTGGCTGTTGGGTATGAAAACAACCAGTCTAAATCTGCCAATTCAACTCTTCGATTATTATCAGCGATGTTGGGTTAGTGAGGGTGACCTGACAGAGCAAAAGAGAATCAGGTGAGATTTTTCTTCCTTTCCAATTTTTACAGCTCAAAATGTTAGTAGAACTTACATAGGAATTATTTGCCTAATTAATATTGAATGTTTGTAATTGTACCATATGCTTTGGGATCAGAACTGATGTACTCGAGGTTTACATCTCAAGCATAATGGAATGTTTCTTTTAAAGACCAGACTTTTTCCAGGAAACTTTTAGTCATAATCACTATGTATTACAGTTGCCTTCAACAGTTGGGTTCACTAAGCAAATACCTGTTGAATACTGCTCTTTGCAAAACACATGAAAAGCATTGCAGAGAAAACATAAGATTCAGTTTCTACCTTTCACCCTGTATTATAGTGATGGAACAAGTGGAGTGACAGTACTGTGAAATGAATGCAAGTTTCAGTGGAGGTTCAAAGGAGGAAAAGTCACAGCCCTCCTGGTGGTTTGCAGAAGATTATACAAGGTTCTGCAAATGCAAAAAAAAAAAAAGCAAAAGCCACATACACATTGTTTCCATTTCTACACATTGTCACTTTGTGAAATCACTATTGCTTCTATTTGTTGTTTGTTTTGTTTTGTTTGGGAAAGCACCAGAGGGGAAGAGGGGCTGAAGGAAAGAGAGAGAACCTCATGCAGGCTCCATGCCCAGCACAGAGCCGGCTGCAGTGCTCCATCTCACAATCATGAGATCATGACCTGAGCCTACTGAGCCACTCGTGTGCCCCATATTCCTTTTAAGATGAAAATAAAAGCCAGATTTTTCATGATCCATGTTTGTTTCAATTCTTGATTTACTACAGTCCAGGAGTACCAGCAGATAAACTACAGAGTTCTACTTGTGATGTTTTCCTACTTTAAAATGTTTTATTACAAGACAGATTTAAGTATTCATGTATGCATTGAGTATTGAGCACTGTCATCCTAGGTACTGCTATGCTTGTTTTGAAGGTATAAAATCTCTCCTTCTAGGAATATGCATTCTAGTGGAGGAGATAGGAAATGAGCAATTTCAGTAGAGATGCTGAATGGTTTGATAAACTGAAGAAACCATGAGAAATTATCTTTCTCATAGAATAAGCCAAGGGTAGCTTTGTAGGAACAGATTAGAAGATTAGAGCTAAGTTAGCAATAATGAGAAGTTTTAAATTGGGGGAAACTATGTACAGTGTATGGCAAAGGCTTAATAATGAGCTCTTTATAAATTAGTGATAAATAGGATACCCACTAGAGATGAAGACTACAAATTATCAGTTACCTTTTAAAAATGTTTAACATTGTATGGAGCCTGCTTGGGATTCTGGTCCCTCCCTCCCCCATCTCAAAAATAAATAAAACATTTTTTTTTTAATCATTTATATTCACTAGGAAAAGGACACTTCTCTCTTCTCTTTCCCCACTCTTTCCTTTACCCACATTAAATAACATGAGCAAAACTTTCTAAAAATAAAAATAAATGTTTAACATCACTAAATATAATAAATGCAGTTTAAACATGGTGATACCTCTTGCCTGTCAATCAACAAAAAAATTTTTAAAGCCATCACTGCTTCACAGGATCAGGGAAATGGCTTCCCTCCTTACTCCTGTGAATATAAATTAGCACAGTCTTGGCAGGACAGTTTGGCATTTTGGGTATAGTTCCCTATAAATGTTACCCTTTGACTATTTTATACTCATGAAATATAAGAGAATCATACAAAAATGTGTATATGAACATATTTTCAGCATTTTTTTATCATCACAGAAAATAGGGGAAATGGTTAACTATGGAACACATGTCATGAAATATTAGGCAGATCTAAATTAGGTGTTACATATCCTATGCTAATTGTACACTAATGTAACCCTGCTATGTAAATTTAGCTTGGGCTCTAGAATCAGAAACTTATACAACTCTATACTCCATTTACTAGCTGTGTGACCTTGTATAAATCACTTTTCTAAACCTGTTTCCTCATAGAGTGAAAATTAAATAAAGCCTGTGAAGTGTTCACTCACTGCCTAACAGAGTTAAGTACCCAGATGGTAGTTGTTTATTTTTTAATCCCTGAATCATTTGAGTCAGAAGCATTTGGAGTTCTCTCAAAATACCTATGTTCAGGACACCTGGGTGGCTCAGTCGGGTTGAGTGTCCAACTCTTGGCTTTGGCTCAGGTCATGATCCCAGGGTCATGGAATCGAGCCCCACATCAGTCTCTGTGCTTGAGTGGTGGATCCTGCTTAAGATTCTTGCTCTCCCTTCCTCTGCCCCTCTCCCCAGCTCATGTTCTCTCTCTTAAAAAAAAAAAATAATAAAATAATAATAATAATAATAATAATACCAGTGTTCACTTTGACAATCCTCCTGTGCAAGAGTGCCATGTTTTCTTGTACGATAATAATGGACTCAGCCAGCTTTCCTCATTTCCTAAAGTCTTTAAATATCATAACCATGCTATGTTTCACATAGAAGTTGAAAGAAGACTGTCCTTTCATCTCATCCATTGTCACATTTTACCATTTAGGAAATAAAAAACTACTGGGCGGGATGGTAGTGCTCAACCTCCTGGGGTTTTTTTTGCTACAAAACAAAGTCTGCCCCAGAGACTAGTACCCCAAATAGACACTGGCTCTCAGTTCATATCCTTTCCCTTGTCTGCTACCTCCTTTTCCGTGGTATAAATCACCTCCTAATGGCTATATATGCATTTAAAAACTGTGGGAAATAGATTGATATGATAGGTGGTTTAATTAGTTGTCTACAATGAATGTGTATTCCTCTTAAAATGAGGATACTGTTCCTGATGTAAATGGTTCTTCCCAGCATTACACTTAGTGTAGTTGCGAATCATAAGCAGGGCTGTTTGTCTATGTATGGTAGAGGATCTAGGCTAGACATAACTAAAAATGAAGGCAGATAAATTTATTAGTCACGATGATTTGAGCCTTTTTCCCCGTGTTGAGTTCAAGAACTAAAAGTAGCTTTCCCATATTTATACATTATGTCATTTTAAGCATAAGTTATGCTAAAGATCATAACACTCAAAAAGGGACCAAAGCATTGTTATGAATGATAATGGTTATAGGAAATGTTTATTTCTTTTTTGTTTGTTTTATAGTAAATCTGATATGTCTCGCTTGCGATTAGCTGCTGGTAGTGCCATAATGAAGCTTGCTCAGGAACCTTGTTACCATGAAATTATAACCCCCGAACAGTTTTCAGCTCTGTGCACTTGTTATTAATGTAAGTAATCATCTTATTTTTGTCAGTTACTTTCCCTTCAAAGTTAAGTACATTTACCTTCTATGGATACGATCCATTTACTGTGTGCACAAACAGAATTTGTATTACAACTATTCTAACTAAATATCTTATACATATTGTTATTTATTTCCCCCAGTATAACTATGATCTTTTTTTAATGAAGGCATTCAGAATAAACTGCTGTTTGGTAAATGTTTTGCCAATTTTTTTTCTTATGAAATGAGGTTATTTTGTCATAGTTTTAAAGGTACTAGTATTTTTATTTAAGTATTTTGGTTTTCTGCTGCTGTAGGATGAGTGCTACCAAGTAAGGCAGATATTTGCTCAGAAGTTGCATAAGGCACTTGTGAAGTTACTACTCCCATTGGAGTACATGGCGATCTTTGCCTTGTGTGCCAAAGATCCTGTGAAGGAGAGAAGAGCACATGCACGACAGTGTTTACTAAAAAATATCAGTATACGCAGGGAGTACATTAAACAGAATCCCATGGCTACTGGTAAGTAATTTTGAAAGCTCTCAGTGTGCAAACATATCTTGTCAATGTACCAACTTGGGGGGTGCAGGGGGTTATTTCCTATATTCTATTGTAGTAATAATACACTAGGAATTTTTATAGGATGCTGTCACTATAGTTGTGATGTATTTAACATATTAAATCTGGTTTCTAGGTCCTGTTTATAATGTGTGAAACTGTTTGGGGGAATTACATTTTTCTTATGGGATCAGCAGTGTGGCTTGATTTAACACATTGCTCAGATGTCAGAGAGTAAAGAATTACTTTCCTAGCTTTACACAAGGACTCAATATATAATCTCAAATTATCCTTTTGGCTTGAATAGCTTTCCACATTGAAATAAAAGTGTTCAGTATCCTCTAGATACCATGTTGCCTCTAATTTTAAAATAAATCAGGAAAAAGATGGAAACTGAAGTGGATAGAAAGCAAACTAGAGAGGGATTTTATAAAAGCTCTTATTACTGTTATGATAATAATGTTTTCACTTTAGAGAAATTATTATCACTGTTGCCTGAATATGTAGTTCCATACATGATTCACCTGCTAGCCCATGATCCAGATTTTACAAGATCACAAGATGTTGACCAGCTTTCGTGATATTAAAGAGTAAGTCATGTAGAATTTCAAGAATTCTAGAAGTTATTTTTACTTTTTAATAAGATACCAAATATTTTTCCTGTTACTGTTCCCATTAGAATAAAAACTTCTCTGTGGTTTTATTTCTTATAAATTATTGTTTCATCTTAGAAAATTTTTTCCATCTAACAAGCTCTTTTGGTTCTTCTGATTGTTTCCTATTTGCTGTCAGCCGTGTCTTTAAAATAGGCTGGTTTGGGGGCACCTGGGTGGCTCAGTCAGCTAAGCCCCCAACTTCAGCTCAGGTCATAATTTGACAGTTCGTGAGTTCGAACCCTGCATCAGGTTCTGTGCTAACAGCTCAAGCCTGGAGCCTACTTTGGATTCTGTGTCTCCCTCTCTGCCCCACCCTCCTGCGCACGTGCTCTCCTCAAAATAAATAAACGTTTAAAAAATTGACAAAAAAAATTAAAAAGTATTATGATTTTGGAGTGCCTGGGTGGCTCAGTCGGTTAAGCGTCCGACTTCAGCTCAGGTCGTGATCTCACGGTTTGTGAGTTTGAGCCCCATGTTGGGCTCTGTCCTGACAGCTGGGAGCCTAGAGCCTGCTTCGGATTCTGTGTCTCCTTCTGTCTCTGCTCCTCCCCCGCTCACACTCTATCTCTCTCTCTCAAAGATAAACATAAAAATTTTTTTTTTTTTTTTTTTTTTTTTTAAATAAAGTATGGCTTTTTTGAGAGGCGCCTGGGTGGCTCAGCCAGGTGAGCATCTGACTCTTGATTTTTGTGTAGGTCATGATCTCACAGTTGTGAGTTCAAGCCCACATTGGGTTCCATGCTGACAGTGAGGAGCCTGCTTGGGATTCTCTGTTTCCCTGTCTCTCTGCCCCTCCCCTTCTCTCTGTCTCTCTCTTTCCTCAAAATAAATAAACATTAAAAATATAATAATGAAGTATTATGATTTTTGTATGTATGACATTAAAAAATATAATAAAAGTATTATGATTTTTGTATGTATGTCATTAAACCTTATTCCTAATCTTATTTAAGGTTGTAATCAACATTATCTATGCCTCCTATAGCTTTTGTCACTGAAATTGTGTCAGTATCTTAACTGGAAGAGATGTTATCCTTGTCCAACATTACTGTTAAGCATTGGACTATGAGCTCCTTACATTTGAAGCCTTGTCATTTCATTATTGTTGCTTCCAACACATTATTCCAGTAATACTGTCTTTCTGTAACTAAAAACTTCTCTGGCCTTCAATTACCTTATTCATAAAATGAAGGAGATAAAATAGATAACTCCTAAAATGTCTTCTAATTCTAATTTTATTTTTTTAATTGTTTACATTTGTATTTACAATTTTTTTTCTTTAAAAACTTTGAGTTTGGGGTTTCCCAGAAAACACTTCCATAAAATAAAAACCTGATGTATGTGTTTGCCTAGAACGTGAGGTCTATGTCAGAGAACATTTTAGCTGTATTTCAGTTGCAAAGCAGTCATGTGAAAGAAGGACTAGACTTAAGAGAAGAAGCTATAACATGGGAAGGAGAGTACTGATGTACAAGAAGTAATTGGAGTTAGAATTGAAATCACTGGCACTTTTTGTTGTTCTGTCTAGTATGCAACATTTTAATATCGTTAAGCAATTATTTTAAGTTTCCATGTAAATTGAAGTGTTAAATAATATAATATGTTTTTCAAACTGGTTATTTAACTTTGTGGAAATTATTAATTTATTGTGTCGCTATTTGCTTTGGCTATTCAGGATCTTTTATGGTTTCATAAAAATTTTAGAATTATTTCTTCTAGTTCTGTGAAAATGCCATTGGAATATTGATAAGGATTGTATTGAATCTGTAGGTTGCTGTGAATAGCTTGGACATTTTAACAATATTCTTCCAGTCCATGAACACAAAATATCTTTCTATTTATTTGTGCATTCTTCAATATCTTTCATGTCTTCTAGTTTTCAGTATGGGTCAGAAGCATGACTGTGGTCAAGAAAAGATAGCTGTAGGGGCATCTGGATGGCTCAGTCGGTTAAGCATCCGACTGCGGCTCAGGTCACGATCTCACAGTTCGTGAGTTCGAGCCCTGCATCGGGCTCTGTGCTGACAGCTTAGAGCCTGGAGCCTGCTTCGAATTCTGTGTCTTCCCCTCTCTCTGCCCCTCCCCCACTCATGTTCGGGTCTCTCTCTCTGTCTCTCTCTCTCTCCTTCAAAACTAAATAAAAACATTAAAAAAAATTTTTTTAAAAGAAGAAAAGATAGCTTTATAACATGAGAAATTGAGGGGGGTCATAAATCTATCAAAATTACTTTTTTATTCCCTTTATAATACTTTTTTATTCTCTTCTTTACCAAAATGATATATAGCCATACTTTAAAATACATAGGATTAAATTCAGTCTATCAATAACCATTATACTGTTTTGGGAATCAGTCAGTCTTGAGTAACAGGAGTGTTTATCTCTTTATGGACTCTTAAGAATTAATTGAATCAGAAAGATTTATTTAGTTACAAAAGACAATTTAAGTTTTCATTTGCCATATTTTAGTTACAATATATTTAACATTAACATTAGAATTTTCAGTTCCTTGGCATTACTATTATTTTTTTTTTAACATTTATTCATTTTGAGAGAGTGAGAGAGAGAGCACGCACAAGTGGGGGAGTGGCATAGAAAGGGAGACACAGGATCCGAAGCAGGCTCCAGGCTCTGAGTTGTCAGCACAGAGCCTGACCCAGGGCTCGAACTCACAAACCACGAAGTCATGACCTGAGCTGAAGTCTGATCCTTAACTGACTAAGCCACCTAGGCAACCTGGTATTACTATTATTTTACTTTGAAAATGATCCCTAACCACCTCCTTATCCCTAAGAAAAGAGTGAGATTTTACATTGTGTGGGATTAGTTGGGAGAATTTATGATTCTAACTGGAATTGTGTTAATTCATCCTTATATTTTTGAGACTCTTCAGTTGCTGTATTAAAGAAATGCAGTATTATAGGGGCCCATGGGTGGCTCAGTCGGTTAAGCATCCGACTTCGGCTCAGGTCATGATCTCGCAGTCTGTGAGTTCGAGCCCCGCATCAGGTTCTGTGCTGACAGCTCAGAGCCTGGAGCCTGCTTCAGATTCTCTGTCTCCCTCTCTCTCTGCCCCTCCTTTGCTCATGCTCTGTCTCTCTATCAAAAATAAATATTAAAAAAATTTAAGAAATGCAGTATTATATAATGATTTGAGCTTGGATTGTGTCACCAAATAGATTTGTGCGCAAATTCTACCATTTTACCAGTTGTGTGAACTTACTTCATGTCACTTAATTTCTCTATGCTTTAATGTTCATATTTATAAAATTATAATAAGTTGTGAGGATTGATTGAAGGAGATAGTATGTGTAAAATAATCAAACAGTGGTTGGCATATTAAAAAAAAAATCTTTCACCTTATTGGCTAACTATACTCCTGGTTGTTACTCTTTTTGATGCAATTATAAATGGGAATGTTTTCTTAATTTATTTTTCTAATAATTATTAGTGTAAAAAATGCAACAGATTTTTATGTATTGATTTTGTTTTCTGCAACTTTAATTTGTTCTAATAGTTTTTTGATAGAGTCTTTAGGGTTTTTATGTATAATATCATCTTATCTGCAGCTATGACAGTTTTACTTCTTTTCCAGTTGGATGCCTTTTATTTCTTTTTCTTGCCTAATTGTTCTGGCTAGGACTTTCCGAATACTTTGTAAATAAAAGTGGTAAAGACATCTTTGTCTTGTTCCTGATCTTAGAAGAAAAGCTTTCAGCTTTTCACCATTGAGTATGAAGTTATATGTGGTCTTTATTATGTTGAAGTATGTTCTTTCTATAATCACTTTGTTGAGAGTTTTTATCATAAATATATGTTGAATTTTGTTAAGAACTTTTTCTGCATCAATTAGAGATGATCATGATTTGTATTCTTCATTTGTTATGTGATATACCACATTGATTCACTTGTGGGATGTTGAACCATCCTTGCATCCCTGGAATAAATCCACTCAGTCATGGTGTATGATCCTTTAATGTATTGTTGAATTCAGTTTGCTAATATTTTATTGAGGATTTTGCATCTATGCTTATCAGGAATATTGGCCTGTAGCTTCCTTTCTTGTGGCATCCTTGTCTGGTTTTGGTATCAGGATAATTGCTGGCCTTGTAAACTGATTTGGAAGAGAGTCCTCCTCTTTTTGGACAAATTTGAAAAGGATTGATATTAATTCTTCTTTGAATGTGTGGTACAATTCACCAGTGAAGCTCTGTGGTCTTAGACTTTTGCTTGTTGGAAGGTTTTCAGTTACTAATTCAATTTCCTTTCCTAGTAATTGGTCTTTCACGTTTTGTTTCTTCATGATTTAGTCTTGATAAGTTGTATATTGCTAAGAATTTATCCATTTCTTCTAGGTTGTCTAGTTTGTTAGCATATAATTTTTCATAGCATTCTCTTATGATCCTTTGTATCTCTGTGGTATCAGTCATAAATCTCCTTTCATTTCTGAGTCCTCTTTTTTGTTTTTTCTTGGTCGGTCTAGCTAAAGGTTTGTCAATTTTGTTTACCTTTTTTTTTTTTTTTTTTAATGTTTTAGTTATTTTTGAGAGAGAGAGAAAGAGAGCGTGGGAGGGGCAGAAAAAGGGAGACACAAAATCTGAAGCAGGCTCCAGGCTCCAAACGGTCATCAGTACAGAGCCCAACGCAGAGCTCAAACTCACAAACTGTGAGATCATGACCTGAGCCAAAGTCAGATGCTCAGTTGACTGAGCACCCAGGTGCCCTAATTTTGTTTATCTTTTCACAGAACCAGCTCTAGTCTCATCAGTTTTTTTTCTTGTCATTTTCTCTATTTCGTTTATTTCTGCTCTAATTTTTGTTATTTTCTTTACTTCTAACTTTGGGCTTCATTTGTTCTTTTTTCCCCTGGTTCTTTGAGGTGTAAAATTAGTTTGTGACTTTTTATGTTTCTTGAGGTAGGCGTTAGTGCTATGAACTTCCCTGTTAGAACTGCTTTTGCTTCATCCCAGAAATTTTGGTATGTTTCCATTTTGTTGGTCTCAAGGTATATCTTTTATTTTTCTTTTGATTTCTTCTTTGACTCATTGGTTATTCAGTAGCATGTTGTTGAATCTGTACATATTTGTGAATTTTTCAGTTTTCTTAGTGTAATTTTGTGGTTCCATATCATTGTAATCAGAAAAGATGCTTGATACCATTTCAGTCTTAAACTCATTAAGACTTATTTGTGTCAGGGTGCATAGATAGCTTAGGTGGTTGAGCATTCGACTTCGGCTCAGGTCATGATCTCACAATTGGTGAGTTTGAGCCCTGCATTGGGCTCACTGCTGTCAGCACAGAGCCCAATTCAGATCCTCTGTCTCCCTGTCTCTCCGTTCCACCCCACTCACACTCTCTCTCCCTCTCTCTGAAAAATAAACATTTAAAAAAAAAAAAAAAAAAAAGACTTGCTTTGTGGCCTAACATATGATCTAACTTGGAAAATGTTCCATGTGCACTTAAGAAAAATGTGTATTTGTTGCTTTTATATGGAATGTTCTGTAAATATCTGTTAAGACCATCTGGTCTAACATGTCATTTAAGACTGATGTCGTCTTATTGGTTTTTCTGCCTGGATGATCTATTCATTGATATAATTGGGGTATTAGAGTCCCTATATATTATGAATTGTAATAATTATATAAATACTATTTTATTTCTGTTTCTCTTTTTAGGTCTGCTAATATTTGCTTTATATATTTAGGTCTTTCTGTGTTGGGTACATAAATATTTACAAAGGCCCCTTTCTCATTATGTAACACCCTTTTTGTGTCTTATTACAGTCTTTGTTTTAAAGTGTATTTTGTCTGGGGGGCTCATTGGGTTAAATGTCGAACTCTTGATCTCAGCTCAGGTCTTGATCTCAGAGTCATGAGTTGAAGCCCCATGTTAGGCTCTGTGCTGGATGTGAAGCCTACTGAAAAAAATAAAGTGTATTTTGTCTGATAACAATTGTAGCTACTAAAGCTTTATTTTGGTTTCTATTTACATGTAATGTCTTTTTCCATCTCTTCACTTTCACTGGATGTGTTTCTTGTAGGCAGCATATAGATGAGTCTTGTTTTTTTATCCGTTCAGCCATTCTGTGTTTTTTGATTAGAGAATTTAATCCATTTGCATTCAAGGTAATTATTGATAAGTATGTGCTTATTGCCATTTTGTTAATTGTTTTATGATTGTTTTTGTAGTTTCCTTCTGTTCCTTTCTTTCACTTACTTTCTTTGTGGTTTGATGACTTTCTTTAGTGGTATGCTTATATTCCTTCCCCTTTATCTTTGCGTATTTACTGTAGGTTTTTATTTTGTAGTTACGATGATGCTTACATATAAAAACTTAACAACAGTCTGTTTTAAGTTGATAACAACTTACTTGATTCCATTCTAAATCTCAGTGTTTTAACTCCTCCTTACATTTTATGTTTTGATGTCACATTTTGCATCTTTTTATCTTATATATCTTTTAATTAATTATTGAATCATTTATTTTACTACTTTCGTCTTTTAACCTTCATACTAGCTTTATAAGTAATTAGTCTACTACCTGACCTCTATTATTTATTTACCTTTCCAGTGATATTATTTCACATGTGTTCTTATTACTAATTAGGGTTCTTTTCTACTTATAGAAATCCCTTAACATTTCTTTCACTACCGGTTTAGTGGTGATGAACTCCTTTTAGCTTTTACTTTTCTGGAAAACTGTTTCTCTCTCCTTCCATTCCAAAAGATAATCTTGGCAGGTAGAGTATTCTTGGTTGGAAGTTGTTTTCTTTCAGCTCTTTGAATATGTCACGCCACTCCCTCCTTGCCTGGAAAGTTTGTGTTGAAAAATTGTTGATAGTCTTATAGGGGGGTTCCCTTATATGTAACATTTTTTTCTTTTGTTGCTCATAATATTCTCTTCTTTAACTTTTGACACTTTATTGTTTTGTTTTTTTTAAGTTTATTTATTTTGAGAGAGAGTGCATATGCTCAGGAGAGGCAGAGAGAGAATGTCAAATAGGCTCTGCACTGTCAGCCCAATGTGGTGTTACAACTCACAAACCGTGAGATCATAACCTGAGCCTAAACCAAGAGTCAGATGCTGAACCAACTGAGTCACCCAGGAGACTCTGTTTTATTGTTTTGGTTTTTTAAGAGAAAGAAAGCATGAGTGCATGTGAGTGGGGGAGAAGAGGGAGGGAGTGAGAGAGAATCTCAGGCTCCACGCCTGGTGCAGAGCCCACTGCAGGGCTTGATCTCAAGACCATGAGATCATGACCTGAGCCGAAATCAAGAGTCAGACATTTAACCAATTAAGCCACCCAGGTGCCCCAAAACTTTTAATTTAAAAAAAAATTTTTTTTAGAGACCACGTGAGCCAGGGAGAGGAAAGGGGGGGGGGGGGGAGAGAGAGAGAGAGAATGAATATGAGAGAATATCCTAAGCAGGCTCCACACTCAGTGCAGAGCCTAGTGCGGAGCTCCATTCCATGACCTGGGGATCATGACCTGAGCCGAAATCAAGAGCCAGATGCTTACTCAACTGAGCCACCCAGACACCCCTTGACATTTGATTGTAATGTGTCTTGGTGTAGGCCTCTGGGTTCAAATATTTAGAACTCTAGGCATCCTGGATCTGGTGTCTGTTTCCTTCCCTACATTCAGGAAGTTTTCAGTCATATTTCTTCAGAAAAGGTTTCTTGCCTTTCTTTCCTTTCTTCTGGAAGGTCTGCAAGGCAAATATTAGTCCATTTGATATCCTTTAATTTCCTTAAGCTGTTTTCACTTTTTTTTCCATTTATTTTTCTTTTTGCTCTTCTGATGGGGTGCATTCCTCCTCCTTATCTTTAGATTGATCCGTATTTTCTGTTTCATATCTAGTCTGCTGTTGAACCCCTGTATTGTATTTTTCAATTATTTTATTGTATTCTTCAGCTCTGATTTCTGTTTAGTACTTTGTTATAATTTCATCCCTGTTAAAGTTCTTACTGTTCATCCATGCTGCTCCCCAGTTTGGTGAGCATTTTATGACCATTACTTTGAACTCCATCAGTTTACTTCTCTTCCTTTGGATAAGGGTTTTTTTATGAGGTTTTATCTTACTCTTTCATTTGGAACATATTCCTGAATTTCTTCATTTTGCTTGACCCTCTGTATTGGTTTCTGTATAGTATATGAAACAACATCTCTTCCAGTTTTGAAAGAATGACCTTATGGAGGAGTTGAACCTTTTCATTCAGCTCTACCCCATTTCTTGATCATCTCTCAAAACTTTGTGCTTGTCCAAGCAACCTGTTATATTTTTAATAGCTCCCAATAGTTAAGGATGTGCCAAGATCTGTCAGTGTCCCATAATGGAGGATCTCTGTACCTAGATTCAGACTGACTGGAAGCCAGACCTTTAGGCAGCTGCTTTTATTTAAAAGTATGCAGATACAGAGCCACCTGGGTGGCTCAGTCAGTTAAGCATCTGACTCTTGATCTCAGCTCAGATCTTGATCTCAGGGTCATGAGTTCAGGCCTTGTATTGGGCTCTGCACTGAGTGCGAAGCCTGCCTACATACATACATACATACGTACATACATACATACATACATACATAATTAAGTAAAGTTAAATAAAATTGAATGAATGCATGCAGATATATCCAGTCCTGAGGAGCCACAAGCATAAACCTCACCACCAGAGCCAAGCAATCCTGAGGTATGTCCCCTAGGTGGCAAAAAGTCGGGTTCTAAACGAGTGTATGAGCACCTTTCTGGGAGATACCGACAAGCTGGAGAAGGACTGAGAGCACCAGGGTGGCATTGATAGCCTGAGTTCCTTTGGAAGCACCATAGGCCACTAAGTGTAGGCCAGACCTGAGTCCTGCCCCTAGTCCAAAGCTCCAGTACAGGCAAAGTGGCCTCTTCACAGAAAAACTTAAGAGTATACCTCAGTCTGCTGCCTATGCAGTGTCCTGAGGGTGGTAGCCTGCCAAAGGCAGTCCCTCCAATTACCACAGTCCGTTGGGATCCAAGAATGCAAGCCGTTCCAGCCAACAGAGCCGGGTGATTAAGGGTTGTCCCCCAAACATCAGGCACCAGGCTCCAAGCTCTCTTCCAGGAAACACTGGTGGAGGGTGAGTCTGAAGATAGTGCCTGCCCTCTGAGGTCTCTGGAAAGGATTTCAGTCAGCCTCTAGATGATTGCTTTGTTTAGAAGCCTGACCCTTAGGCCACAGTTATGATGATTAGCTGATAGGCTTACTTCTCAGAAAGACCCAGCTCCTGGGTCAGTGGCCTCTTGCTGTGCCCTGTAGGGTGGTAGCTGGTAGCACGTTGGCTACCGTCCTTTGGGACTCATGAATAGAAGCCCCACTGGCCACCAGAGTTAGTTGATGTAGAGCTGTCCCTTGGCAGCAGTCACAAAAATTGGGGCGCCAGCAAAGGTTATGAACTTCTTTCTGGGTGATTATTACATTCCCCTGTGACCAGAAACACAAGCCCCTTTGTTCTTCCAGAGCCAGGTGTTCTAGAAATGTTCCCATGGGCAGCACCCACAAAAGGCACAAGACAAATGTAAAGGTTCCCTTCTGGGAGCTACTCGTCCTCTAGAGCACAGCAAAGGGAGAATGCAAAGATGGCAGTCACCAGTCTCCATCCCTGGAGAGTGTTCCAGCAGCCTCCTAGATATGTAAGTTACATTAGATGCCTGCCCCTCAAGTCGAGGTTATAAGCAGGTTAGCTTTCTTTACTCTGAGCTGCCTGTGAGTTGGGCCCTGGAGTGGGTCCATTCCAGCATATGAACCCTTTAAGAGGCATTTCTCAGATTGCTGCAGACTTGTGGGTCCCAGTATCTGTAGAATATTTTGGGGACTCCTCTCTCAAGTTCATGTCTTAGAAGTTGGGTGCCCAGTGTGGGGTTTTAACATTTCACTCTTCAGAGAGAAGCTCCGTTCCCTCACAATTATGGGTCACAGCAACAGGGGTGGGGTTTATGGCGAGATTGTATCCCAGTCTCTCCTCCCCACTTTGATATGTTTTTATTTCTTGTTTGCCTAATGTGTAGTCATCACTCAGTCAGCCTTTTAAGTTTTTAAAGAGGAAATTGGTTCCATATGTAGCTGTAGATACAATATATTCCTGAAAGGAGGTGAGTTCAGGGTCTTACTGTGTCACCATCTTGAACCAGACCAAGTTCTCTGTTTCTTATTCGGTCTTTTCTGTCCATTATTGAAAATAAGACGTTGAAATCTCTGTTTATTACTGCAGAATTAATCTGTTTCTCTCTTCAATTCTGTCAGATTTAGCTTCATAAAATTTGGAGGCTCTGTTAGGTTTGTATGTGTTTTATGATAATCTTATCTTCTGCTGGATTGAACCTTTTATCATTGTAGTTGGCTGTCTTATAATCTTTTTTTATTTATTTATAATCTTTTTTTAATTTTTTTTAATGTTTATTTTTGAGAAAGAGAGCGCTCAAGCAAGGGAGGAGCAGAAAGAGAAGGGGACAGATGATCCAAAGCGGGCTCTGCACTGACAGCAGTGAGCTCGATGCAGGGCTCAAACTCACGAACTGTGAGATCATGACCTGAGCCACCTAGGTGCCCCTTATAATCTTTTTTTTACTTTAAATCTATTTTGTTTGATGATAAAATAGCTACTAGCCCTCATTTTGTTACTATTTGCATGAAAGAAAAAAAAATTTTTATTCTTTTACTTTCAGATGCTCCAACTTTCAGTTGAGTCCAACTTTGATTTTGGCTCAGGTCATGATCTCATGGTTCATGGGGTCAAGCCCTGCATTGGGCTCTCCGCTGAACAGCATATAGCCTGCTTGAGATTCTCTCCCTCTCTGCCCCTCTCCTGCTCACACACATGCCTTCTCTCTCTCTCTCCAAAAAAAAAAAAAATTTAAAGAATGTTTAAAGTGAATCTCTCATAGGTAGATGTAGGTAGATTTTTTTTTTTCCCATTCTGCTTATCTCTGCCTTTTAATTGGGAGTTTTAATCTGTTTTCATTGACATAATGACCAATAAAGAAAGAGTTATTTCTGCCATATAGCTGTTTTTCTCTGTGTTATATATGTTGTTACTTAACTTCCTTTACTACTGCTTCTCTTTTTGTATTTAGTTGTTTTTGTAGTGAACCTTCTTACTCCCTTTTTTGTGTGAATTTTTAGTTATTTTCTTAGAGATTTCAAATAATATTTGTAACAACCTAGTTTGAATAACAGCAACTTAGTTTCAATAGTATACAAACCCTGTGCTCCTATAATCTCTATCCCTCTACCTTTAATAATTGTTATTCATAGAAATTCTGTCTTTTTACATTATTTCCATTTACATAGATGTAATTGTTACTCTGTGCATTTAATGCCTATAAAGTCTTTTTTTTTTTCTTGTTTGTTTCGTTTTCCTTTTCTCTCTTTTTTTTTAATTTTATTTTTTTATTTTTAAAATTTACATCCAAATTAGTTAGCGTGTAGTGCAACAATGATTTCAGGAGTAGATTCCGTAGTGCCCCTTACCCATTTTAGCTCATCCCCCCTCCCACAAACCCTCCAGTAACCCTCTGTTTTGTTCTCCATATTTATGAGTCTCTTCTGTTTGTCCCCTTCTCTGTTTTTATATTATTTTTGTTTCCCTTCCCTTATGTTCATTGTTTTGTCTCTTAAAGTCCTCATATAAGTGAAGTCATATGATTTTTGTCTTTCTCTAATTTCACTTAGCATAATACCCTCCAGTTCCATCCACATAGTTGCAAAGGGCAAGATTTCATTCTTTTTTGATTGCCGAGTAATACTCCATTGTGTATATATACCACATCTTCTTTATCCATTCATCCATCGATGGACATTTGGGCTCTTTCCACACTTTGGCTATTGTTGATAGTACTGCTGTAACATGGGGGTTCATGTGTCCCTTCAAACCAGCACACCTGTATCCCTTGGGTAAATGCCTAGTAGTACAATTGCTGGGGTCGTAGAGTAGTTCTATTTTTAGTTTTTGAGGAAACCTCCATACTGTTTTCCCGAGTGGCTGCACCAGCTTACATTCCCACCAACAATGCAAAAGAGATCTTCTTTCTCCACATCCTCGCCAACATCTATTGTTTGCCTGAGTTGTTAATGTTAGCCATTCTGATAAGTGTAAGGTGGTATCTCATTGTGGTTTTGATTTGTATTTCCCTGATGATGAGTGATGTTTAGCATTTTTTCATGTGCCAGTTGGCCATCTAGATGTCTTCTTTGGAAGTATCTATTCATGTCTTTTGCCCATTTCTTCACTGGATATTTGTTTTTTGGGTGGTTGAGTTTGAGAAGTTCTTTATAGATATTGGATGCTAACACTTTATCTGATATGTTGTTTGCAAATATCTTCTCCCATTCTGTAGGTTGCTTTTTAGTTTTGCTGATTGTTTCCTTCACTGTGCAGAAGCTTTTTTATTTTGATGAGGTCCCAGTAGTTCATTTTTGCTTTTGTTTCCCTTGCCTCCGGAGATGTGTTGAGTAAGAAGTTGCCGTGGCCAAGATCAAAGAGGTTTTTGCCTGCTTTCTCCTCAAGGATTTGATGGCTCCTGTCATACATTGATACCTTTAAAGTCTTATGTAAGGGGTGCCTGGGAGGTTCATCAGGTTAAGCATCTGACTTCAGCTCAGGTCATGATCTCACGGTTTGTGGGTTTGAGCCCCATGTCAGGCTCTGTGCTGACAGCTCAGAGCCTGGAGCCTGCTTAGGATTCTGTGTCTCCCTCTCTCTCAGCTCCTCCCCTGCTCACACTCTCTCTGTCTCTTCCTCTTTCTCTCTCTCTCTCTGTCTCAAAAAATAAACATTAAAAAAAATTTAATAAATAAAATCCTATAAAAAAAGAGTTACAAATTGAAAGTTCAGTAATGCTGGCTTTTATTTTACTTATGTGTTGTGTTTACTAGTGTTCTTTATTTCTTCTTACAGCTTTAAGTTACTGTCTAGTGTCCTTTTATTTTAGCCTTAAAGGACTCAGTTTAACAGTTCTTTTAAGACAGGACTACTAAAAGTGAACTCATTAACCTAGTGCTAAATTTTCCCCTTGTAAGTAGTCTCTTAAAACATTTACATAGAATATAAGCAAAGAAGTATGCATATATTATCATCATATGTTTTCTCCCCTGTTGATGCAGTAAAGCAATAAGTCCATTGGCTGCTTGAGAATCGTCCTAGGAACTTACTGCAAACAGAATTACCCTAGATGTCGATTTAGGTTCCCAGTGATTCTAATGTTCATCCTGATTTGAGATTCACTTTTACTGAGAAATTTGGGTGTTCCCTCAGATATTTTGTGTATTAAATGAATATACAATAACAAGTGGGAAAACAAAATAGTTTGAGATGTGACTGCTTAGCTGAATGCCTGGTTAGTGTGCATATCAGCCTCATAGCACATGCAATTCACAGCCATGTCACAGCAGAATTACATGCAAATCCTAGACCTACATAGTTTGTAAACAGTCAAAATGGGAAGACTTTGCTGTCTCCTGCTTTCCTCATCATTGCTGGGCAATGACACATGTGAAGTCCTCTAAATGCTTATCAAATACCTGTAGAATGAATCTTTACATGCCTCAGGAAACTGTCAAACTTTCTCATTTTAAGCTATGTTTTCATTTTTAATGTTTTGTTTTATGGTTTAGTTTATTTATATTTTATGTTTATTTTGTTATTTTCAGACAACAGACCTTCCCAATAAGATATTTAGTCCATTAAACAAAACACCTACGTTTAGCCTCTTGTAATAGGCAAATGTTTATCATTTAGGTGCCTATGGTTCATGCTTGAAGTTTTAATGACAAAGAATGAAAACAATAGCCATGCCTTTATGAAGAAGATGGCAGAGAACATCAAGTTAACAAAAGATGCCCAGTCTCCAGATGAATCCAAGACAAATGAAGTAAGATATGTGTTAGGCTAGTGGGTATTTAGATCACTATAGGAAAAAATATGATGGTCCTTGTCCCATTTTTTTTTTTCTTATTACATAATATATGTTAGATTACAGAATGTTTATAAAAATATATTTATGGTCAGTTTTATTGTATTTTGTTACAGTTGAGTCTATTATTTGAGGAATGTTTATTACCCTGAAGAAGGACATTAAACTTCTACAGAGTAGGGGAATAAAAATAAAACTTACTACTCTGCTATCTTATGAACCTTTTAGTAAGTTACACACAAGTAGATATTCCTTTTCCTTTGGTTTGGTTTGGTTTATTTGGGTTTTTTTGTTTAATTTAAGTCCATGTTAGTTAACATATAGTATACTAATGGTTTCAGGAGGTTTGTTTGTTTTGAATGCATACTTGGACTTCATGTTAATTAAGGTAAGGTTTTTTTGTTTGTTTACCAGGAGGCTACATAAGAAGTGCCAGACACAAATGTAAAATGTTAAAGGAATAAACAATACCCACAGATCCCTCTTTTGCTTCATTTTGTACATTGGCTAGAATTGGTGCTTGTGGTTATTTTGTACTACTGAAAGTTACATATGATGTTTCTTTTTCCTCCCTAGAAACTTTATACAGTATGTGATGTGGCTCTGTGTGTTATAAATAGTAAAAGTGCTTTGTGCAATGCAGACTCACCAAAGGATCCAGTCCTCCCAATGAAATTTTTTACACAACCTGAAAAGGTAATTTTTTTTCTCCTCATTGTTCTACCACACTAAACTGATTTTTTTTTTTTTTTTTTTTAATGTTTGTTTATCTTTGAGAGAGAGAGGAGGGAAACAGAATCTGAAGCAGGCTCCAGGCTCTGAGCTGTCAGCACAGAACCCAACACGGGGCTCAAACCCAAAAACTGTGGGATCATGACCTGAGCCAAAGTCAGATGCTTAACTAACTGAGGCACCCCCACACTAAACTGATTTAAATTTCAGTTACCATCAACTCTAGTGGCATATACTGGATTGTCTTGAGTATAGAGTATAAAAAATACCTCTTTGTAGTTGTATCAAGGAATGGGGGATTGTCATCCAAAGCCAATGCACAAGTATCATTCTCACCTTACAGAGTAGGAGAATGCAAATCAAGCTTAGTGGTAGTATTCTTATGTGAGCTATTCCTTCTGGATATTTCTAGTATGTAAGAGGAATTTTCAGATCTTAAATTATTTTAATCTCACTTTATTAAAACTATTTTATCAGATAAGGAATAAACCAAATGTTTGAGACATTATAAATCTATATACATCTGTATATGAAATAAAATTTTAGCATTAATGGAATTGGCCTTGGCAAATGATAAACCTGTATTCTAATCAACTGCTTCTAACTTGAGGGACTTTAGACAAGTTAACTCTTGTAAGCCTCAATTTCTGTCTAAAATGCAGGTGATAATACATATGATTATTAATATTACATCTAGGTTTTTAAGAGTTTGTCACATAGTAAACATTCAATAAATAGTAGTAATAACTAATACACAGTATATTTATTCTGCTATCAACAAATTAAGTTTTCCATGTAAGTAAATTTTCTAGCTAACTAAAGCTCTTTGTTTTTCTGAATCGGAATTTAAAAACTTTTTTTTTTAACTCTTCTATCTATTTACCTCCTCCTTTGAGGAAGTATTTTGAAGTTTTAACTTTCCTGTGCTTTGTTTAAAAAACAGAATCTTTTTTTTTTTTTTTTTTTAATTAAGTAGTCTCCATGCTCATTGTGGGGCTTGAACTCAGAACCCTGAGATTAAGAGTTGCATGCTCTACTGACTGAGCCAGCCAGGTGTGCCCAGAAGCCTAAGTATTTTTAATTGGAAAAAATACGACATTTAAAAATTGTTTATGCATTTTCAAACCTGAAGATATGCTTCAGAATATTCAGGGTAATACCGTTCCTAAGAGTATTTTACAGAAGAACATACCAGGAAATGGAGCTTCCTACTTTGAATGCCATACTTTGCCAAAAATTTTAAACAGATTTTCTTTAATGATTTAGTATTCAGCATTTACTGTGCCTGGTTTTTGTTAGGAATAATAAAGATTGCAAAGTTATTGCCCTCTAATTGAATTTACTGGTCTTTATAAAGAGTCATATATAAGGGGTGCCTGGGTGGCTCAGTTGGTTAAGCTCAGATCATGATCTCACAGTTTGTGAGTTCAAACCCCGCATCAAGCTCTCTGCTGTCAGTGCAGGGCCAGCTTCAGATCTTCTGTCCCCCTCTATCTCTGCCCCTCCCTCTCCCTCGCTCGCTCGCTCTCTAAAACAAACATTTAAAGATATAATGGAATAAAATTTCAAAAAATAATCGTATGTGAGCTCTTGAATTTAAATTTACTTTATTGTTGGGGCGCCTGGGTGGCGCAGTCGGTTAAGCGTCCGACTTCAGCCAGGTCACGATCTCGCGGTCCGTGAGTTCGAGCCCCGCGTCAGGCTCTGTGCTGATGGCTCAGAGCCTGGAGCCTGTTTCCGATTCTGTGTCTCCCTCTCTCTCTGCCCCTCCCCCGTTCATGCTCTGTCTCTCTCTGTCCCAAAAATAAATAAACGTTGAAAAAAAAAAAATTTACTTTATTGTTGACCTAAGGCTATCATGATAAGAATAGTACCCAGATATAATCTTCATACAATAACTATCCCATGAACAAGGATTAAATTGTTGTGTGGCACCTGGCTGGCTCATTCAGTAGAGCCTTCAACTATGGCTCTCAGGGGACTCTGGATCTCAGGGTCATGGGTTTAAGCCCCACGTTGGGCATGAAGCCTACTTTATTAAAAAAAAGAGAGAGAAAGAGAGATGGGGCACCTGGGTGGCTCAGCTGGTTAAGCATCCAAGTCTTGGTTTTGGCTCAGGTCATGATTTCGTGTTTCATGAGATCAAGCCAACTTTTTTTTTTTTTTTAAATAAAAAACATAAAGGGACTCCTGGGTGGCTCAGTCAGTTGAATATCTGATTTGGCTCAGGTCATGATCTCATGGTTGGTGGGGCGGGGTCTGCTTGGGATTCTCTCTCTCTGCTTCTCCCCCTCCCATCCCCACTCCCCACCCCCATCTCTCTCTCTCTCAAAATAAATAAACTTTAAACAAAATAAAAAAGAATTAAATTGCTGTTTGTCACTATACCTAACTTTAGTTGTTTTTGTTTTGATATCTGAAACTTAGTGTTTTTAGCCTTCTTAAAAAGAACTAGTTTTTTCTGGTTTCAGTGAACAGCTTTTCTCATTTCCTTTTCTTTTTTTTTTTTTAATTTTTTTTAATGTTTATTCATTTTTTGATAGAGTGTGAGCAGGGGAGGGGCAGAGAGAGAGGGAGACACAGAATCAGAAGCAGGCTCCAGGCTGTCAGCACAGAGCTGGATGTGGGGCTCGAACTCACAGACTGCAAGATCATGACCTGAGCTGATGTCGGACGCTCAACCAACTGAGCCACCCAGGCGCCCCTCTCATTTCCTTTTCTAATATGTTGCTTTTAATCTGGTATAAATTCAAACACTAGAAAACTAGGCATATTAAGATCATGAGCCTAGTGAGGCTATAGTATATCTTCATGAATAAAGTGAATGAACTTTGGTGCCTAGGCTCTGTAACGATTCTTGTAGCTGCATAAAAGCCTTTGTGGGGGGAAAAAAAAATGAAGGGAGGAAAGAAAAAAGATAATAACTTTCCCTGGAACACATGCCAAAATTGTGACTTCTTTATAGGCACATTTAAGGGGCGCCTGGGTGGCTCAGTTGGTGAAGCGGCCGACTTCGGCTCAGGTCACGATCTCACGGTCCGTGAGTTCGAGCCCCACGTCGGGCTCTGTGCTGACCGCTCAGAGCCTGGAGCCTTCTTCAGATTCTGTGTCTCCCTCTCTCTCTGACCCTCCCCCGTTCATGCTCTGTCTCTCTCGGTCTCAAAAATAAATAAAGGTTAAAAAAAAAAAATTATAGGCACATTTAAGCCATCTGTTCTTTCCTGTGACACTAGTATGAAGGTAAACTTAGAAAAGAAAAAATAATTTTTAAGTGATATTACTTAACAAATTAATAGACTTCAAGGCACCTGAGTGTCTCAGTCAGTTGAGTGGCAGACTCTTAATTTCAGCTCAAGTCATGATCTCATGGTTTGTGAGATCTAGCCGCACATTGGGTTCTGTGCTGAAGTACACAGAGCCTGCTTCTGATTCTCTCTTCCTCTCTCTCTGCCCCTCTCCAGTTCATGTTCACTCTCTCTCAAAATAAATAAATAAACTTGAAAAAAAAAAAGTTTTAAATAATGAACTTCTTGGTCATAGTAAATCATTTTACTTATGTGACATCATTGTGGTTTATTTGTGCGCTGTTCCCAGGATATTTAACAGAAGCATGAAAGGATTCTTAAGTTCTGTGTAGATAAAACTTTCAGGAGTCCATCAGTGTCCACATTAGGTGGACAATTCACTGAATGATATTTTGACAGTATATATACCTATGTGATTTGGACAGTCTTATGGTTCTAAGAAACACAATAGTAGTTTTTTTTTTTAATTTTTTTTTAATGTTTTATTTATTTTTGAGACAGAGCGAGACAGATCATGAATGGGGGAGGGTCAGAGAGAGAGGGAGACACAGAATCTGAAGCAGGTTCCAGGCTCTGAGCTGTCAGCACAGAGCCCGACGCGGGGCTCGAACTCACGGACCATGAGATCATGACCTAAGCCGAAGTCAGATGCTTAACCGACTGAGCCACCCAGGCGCCCCAAGAAACACAATAGTTTTAATTCAAGTGGCAGATTTTTTTCAACGAGGGTAACTTTCTTGAGATCCAGGGTGGAGTGATTTTAGTGAATATTAAGTGCCTAAAATATGCTCTGTACCATTTTGGATGTTTTGGGATCCCAAAAGAAGTCGATTTTATAATAGAGTAGAGAAAGTAGTTCAGTTAATAAACTGGAGCCTTGTTTGCCCTGGACTGTATGAAAAAAAAAAAATAGTGTGTTTTATTTAAAATATGATTTAAGTAATTGAGTTCTGATATTTGCTAGTTCTTAATGTGCCATTGAGTTAAAGCTAGACTTAATGATGTAGTTCATTTAATATGCTTTATTTGAACAACTGATATATATATGCTAGCCCAAATGTAATTGTTATTGTAAGGCACAATGCCTGAGAAGTCTTATTTGGATGGTAAAAATAGACATATTCACTTTAATTTTTTTTTTTTTTTTTGATAGGACTTCTGTAATGACAAGAGTTATATTTCAGAAGAGACCAGAGTGCTTCTGTTAACAGGAAAGGTATTATGTAGTAGATAATTTGGAAATCTTTATTGCATGGGTATATTACTTCTGCTATTCTTAGAAATAACCTTTAAATATCCCATGGATTTTTATGTTCCTGATTCTTAGGGATCATATTGTGAATTATAGCATCTAAGGCATTTGTACTCTCAGGCTTTCTTCTGCGATAAATGACCCTTTTGAATTACAGCCTTGTGTTCTCATCAGTACTTAGTAGGCTTCAAGTTACTTAGAATCCACAAAGCAGATTTTCTTGAAAAGTGTCATAATAAATTTAGATATGTAAGATTGAAAGAAATAATTTTAAAGTATTAATGAGTTAGACAATTAATATTCTATAAAAGTAGCATGACACCTAACATAAAAGAGCAAGAGAAATTTAACTTTTGAGAAAAACAGTGCCTAAACTACTACTATATACATTTAATTGTTTATTCGTAAGATATTTTATTATGTCTTATTTATTATGTACTTCGCATTGTTTCAGGGGCACTTTTCATTTTGATTGAGCAATAAGGAATAATTAATTGCCTGGTTATTTTTAAGTAGAAGTAATGCTTGTGACTTGTATTCAGACAAACCCAATTTTGCAAAATTATCATTTCTAATAAATTTAGGATTTAACTTTCCAAAGTAACAACAATTCCGTGGCTTAAGCTAAACAGTTTCTTTTACATGTGTCTAAATTTATATGAATTCCTTATAGTAAGGTATAAAATAACATACATATGTGTAACTTTTAGCCAAAACCTGCTGGAGTACTAGGTGCAGTAAACAAGCCTTTATCAGCAACAGGAAGAAAACCATATGTTAGAAGCACCGGAGCTGAGACTGGAAGCAACATTAATGTAAATTCAGAGCTGAACCCTTCAACCGGAAACCGATCAAGGCAAGTTTTTTTCTCCAGTTGTTTGTGTTAGTATCACTCACTAATTGGTTCATCTTTTAAAAGTTTGTTTGTTTTTTTTTTTTAACGTTTATATATTTTTTGAGAGACAGAGCACGAGTGGGGGAGGGGCAGAGAGAGAGGAAGACACAGAATCCGAAGCAGGCTCCAGGCTCTGGTACTTGGTTGATCTTTTAATTTTTACCTAAAGCACTATATCACAAAAATGGACTTTAAGAAACATTTGGGTATAAAATAATGGCACTAATGGGGCGCCTGGGAGGCGCAGTCGGTTAAGCATCCGACTTCAGCAGGTCACGATCTCGCGGTCCGTGAGTTCGAGCCCCGTGTCAGGCTCTGTGCTGATGGCTCAGAGCCTGGAGCCTGTTTCCGATTCTGTGTCTCCCTCTCTCTCTGCCCCTCCCTCGTTCATGCTCTGTCTCTCTCTGTCCCAAAAATAAATAAACGTTGAAAAAAAAAAAATTTTTTTTTTAAATAAATAAAATAATGGCACTGAGTTTCAGTATAATTAATGATGGAAATTCAGTGTATTTTTACCTTGTGAAACCATATAACATTCTAAGTGTAAAAAAGTTAAATGGAACAAATGTAAGAATTTCTAATATATTATTACTAATGTATATGGAAATGTTTATATAAGAAAACACAGGAAAACTATGAATATATAACCGTTAAATAAATTGAATTTTTATGCTTTTTAATTTTTAATTCAAATTAATATAGCATGGGTTAAGATAACATTGTTATGACATTTCTAAGGACTAAGAATATTCCATGCTTATTTTAACATGTCACATTTTTACCATGTTAGCTACTACGTAAGAATTTCCACCAGACTCTACTCTTTTTTTTTTTTTTTTTCAACGTTTTTATTTATTTTTGGGACAGAGAGAGACAGAGCATGAACGGGGGAGGGGCAGAGAGAGAGGGAGACACAGAATCGGAAACAGGCTCCAGGCTCCGAGCCATCAGCCCAGAGCCTGACGCGGGGCTCGAACTCACGGACCTCGAGATCGTGACCTGGCTGAAGTCGGACGCTTAACCGACTGCGCCACCCAGGCGCCCCTAGACTCTACTCTTAAAAACACTAGAAATTGAAGCTTTTAAAGATTTGATTCTTACTCCTGAAATTTTAAGTATAAACTCAGTTGGTATTGTTTTAAACACATTTTTAGCAGTAGAACCCCGAAATATAAAGTAAATTAACATGGAACATCTGTGGTTTACAGAAATGGTGGGTCTCCAGATACCTCCCCTCTGGCCTGTTCTTCCAGCCTCCTTCCCTTGCAGAGCATTAAGAACACAGACCAGAGGGGCACCTGACTGACCCTTGATTTCGGGTTTGTAAGTTTCAGCTCCACAGTGGGTGTAGAGACTACTTAAAAAAAAAACCTTAAAAAGAAAAAAAAAAAAAAAAAAGACTGGAAACAACTATACTATACACTCATCTATCACTGTATTTTTGTTTTGTTTTAGGGTTTCCCACACACGAGAGAAAGTCTTAGAATAGTTTTGTTATTTCATTTCTTGATAACTAATCTTTCTTTCGGGTGGTTTTAGGCAGCCATTTGTGTCTTTCATTAGTAAGGTTAAATGGCACCAATAACACCATATAATAGACCAATAGTCTGTAACCACAGAAGATTTGAATTTTGCTAATGTTGCTTCACTTGACTGAGCTTCTGTTTCCTTATTGCTGTAGTGGGAGGGTAAACCTTCTGTCCAAGTGGTGAAATAAAGAAGCTTTGGTTTACTTTTCTTCAACAGGGAACAGAGTTCAGAGGCAGTAGAAACTGGAGTTAGTGAAAATGAAGAGAACCCTGTGAGAATTATTTCTGTCACTCCTGTAAAGAATATTGATCCGGTAAAGAATAAGGTAAATTTTAAAATTTAACAAGTGGATTTCTCCCAGAGATTCCTGTTACAGTTTAATGGTAGAGGTTAAGAAACCCACACTGGACAAGTTAATATATACTACATATTCTACATTTTATATACCACCTCTTGGCTATATTTATTGTGCTTCACTCTCCAGAAAATGAGTCTTCCTATATCCGCTCATTTCAAGAGTTTATGTGGTCACCCATAACAGTATCCTTCTCCCACACTTCTGCTCTCAAAACTTGAAAGACTAGGAATTGAGAGTTTTTGAGATCTTACTTTCCAGAGTTTGTTGGCTCCTGTGATGAGCGTGTACATTATTAACAGCTGCATTCTTCATTGTTGACCTTATAATTAGGGCACCTAATTTTCTTTTCTTTTTTTTTTTTTTTTCTTAATGTTTTTATTTGTTTTGGAGACAGAGAAAAACAGAGCATGAGCAGGGAAGGGGCAGAGAGAGAGGGAAACACAGAATCGGAAGCAGGCTCCAGGCTCTGAGCCATCAGCACAGAGTCCAACACGGGGCTCGAACTCACAGACTGTGAGATCATGCCCTGGGCTGAAGTCGGACGCTCAACCGACTGAGCCACCCAGGCGCCCCAGGGCACCTAATTTTCTTAACAGTTGTAGCAGGAGAGAAACATTGGTAGGAAAATCAGACCTGGCTCTGCCACTCACTAGCTGTGTGTTTACTTAGGCAGATTGCTTGACTTCTCTGGGCTTCCATTTAAACTGTAGAACGAAATTGATAACTTACCTCAGTAGGAGTGGCATGGAAATACTATTGTTTCTTTTCCCACAGAATCATTCTTGACACATTTACTTTTTATTGCCCACCATACACACATCACACACACACACACACACACACACACACACACACACACAGAGTATTCTTCAAATGTTTTAGGAATCCCTCTCAGGTACATAAAATACAGGGCTGTACAGTTATTCCACAATAACTGAACTATCCCACTCAAGCTGAATAGATGAGGATGCATTTTTAGATCAGTCACTATTCAACCTCTTCCTATTTATTATCAGAACTTCAGTTTTTCAGTAGATTCAGATAACAGGGAGCCTCTCACTGTCAGAACTCTTGGAATTCAGAAGCCAACAGACTTAAGTATTGTGGAGTTCTTGTTAGAATTAAACAGTCTTGAGACTTACATGCAAAAGTGCATATTGCCACAGACATCCATTTAAACATACTTACCATGTGTATTAAGAGGTGGTATAGGAATAAATATTTATTTTTAAGTTTATTTATTTATTTTTGAGAGAAGGAGAGAGGGCACAAGTGGGGAAGGAGCAGAGAGAGAGAGGGAGACAGAATCTGAAGCAGGCTCTGAGATGCCAGCGCAGAACCCGACACAGAGCTCGAACTCACGAACTGTGAGATCATGACCTGAGCTGAAGTTGAACACTTAAGCAATGAATCACCCAGGCGCCCCAACATCAAATTCTGTGTAAGATACAAATTGATGTTATATGTCGATTATACTTTATAATGGAAAAAGATAGGGTTGCCTGGGTGGCTCAGTTGGTTAAATGTCCAACTTCCGCTCAGGTCATGATCTCATGGTTCACGGGTTCAAGCTCGCGTCAAGCTCTCTCTTGTCACCACAGAGCCCGCTTCAGATCCTCTGCCCCTCTCCCACTTGCATGAGCATGTGTGCTCTCAAAAATAAATGAACATTTAGGGGCGCCTGGGTGCCCTATCAATTAAGCATCCAACTCTTGATTTCAGCTCAGTTCATGATCTCACAGTTCATGAGTTCAAGCCCCACATCAGGCTCCACACTGGCAGTGCAGAGCCTGCTTGGGATTGTCTCTCTCCCTTTCTCTGCCCCTTCTCTCTCTCTCTGTCTCTGTCTCTCTCTTTCTTTCTATCTCTCAAAATAAATCTTAAAAAAAAATTTTAATAAACATTTTTTAAAAATAGAAACAGTAAACAACATTTAAATTCTAATTTTTGAGAAGCCAAAATGTTACTTTCTAATTAATCTATGATGCTATATTGTTCCAAACCCTTATTTTAACTTTTTCACACTTCCAAAGAATGTTTTAACAAACTTGCTGTCACCTTGAACACACAGGGCTTGTATTTTGACAAAACTTAATCACCTACCAGTCAGATCTCCCATAAGTTGATGTTATTTCTTTCCGGGGGGTCTGAGTCAAAAGTCTTGTAGTCTCAAAAAACTATCTTGTTGGTATACTAAAAGAAGATAAAGATCTAAGAGAGTGTTTCTTGCTAACCCAATTTTTCAAAGAAATTAATGCATAAACCAATTTATTATGTATATAAAAATTATCCAGCAAACTATGCATGTCAACAAATCAGGAAATTTTCTCCTGTTATTTACTCTGAGAGGAAAATCAAATTATAATATGAAAGATGAGTAAGGGAGGTAGTTAAAAGAAGCAAGACTGATCCCATGGATTCAGGCAGGCGATGCTGCCGGTATTCCTCTTTAGGAGTCTTCATTTTCTGTATACCTATGGCTGACCAATGGATTTCCTCTTTCATTTGCCTTTTATATGAGTTCTTTAGACATATGCACATAATGTTCATAAATATGTAAATACAGTGATGTAGAGAGTCATGTAGTTATGAGAGAGGGTACAGGATGGCAGAGAGAGGGGGAGATAGAGAATCCCAAGCAGGCTGTGCACCAGCAGCACAGAGCCCAGTGTGGCATTCAGACTCACAGACCGTGATATCATGACCTGAGCCAAAATCAAGAACCAGTCTCTTAACCAATTGAGCCACCAGGTGCCCCAAGTCGCGTACATGATTTTTAATGCAGTATTTGTTTCCTTTTAAAAAGCCTAATCTTTGTTAATTTTTTTCTTGTCTTATCATTTTCATGTGTGTGTATATACATTAAATATTTCCCCTTTTTTTGCCACTACAATGTTGCCTTAAATAGTAAATGTGCATTAAATATATACTGATAATTTTATTTCTATGGGCTTAATTCCTAGCAGTGGGATTGCTGAGTCAAAGAGTAAAGTGTATTATAGATTAGATATTTCCATATTGCTTCCTTGAAAAAGTGGAACACTTGACATTGCTACCCAGCAGGGTGTTGACCCAACTCAACTTCTCATGCTGTAGTAGTTTTAACCTTGTTAGTATTCTTGCTCTCTTCCAGTCCAGTCACCATATAGCAGCCAATTTGATCTTTTTAAAATGTAATTTGAATTATGTTTGTCCTGTCTTGAAAGTCCTTCAGTGACTTTCATTAGCACTTAGAATGAAATCAAATTTCTTAACCTGTCCTGTAAGGCATTCATGATCTGGTCCATGCTTGCTTCTCCTACCTTGTCCCATACCACTCTCCCATCACTCCTTATGGTCCAAGTTCCTTATATCTTCCAAGCTCTTTCCCTCTTTTCTCTGTGTACAATCCTTCACTTTTCACTTGATGAATGTCCTGCTTTGATACTGTTTTAAAAATATTCCTGGGGGTGGGGTGCTTGGGTGGCCCAGTTGGTTAAGTGTCTGACTTTGTCTCAGGTTGTGATCTCATGGTTTGTGAGTTTGAGCCCTGCATCAGGCCCTCTGCTCTCAGCACAGATTTTGCTTCAAATCCTCTGCCCCTCTCTCTCTGCCTCTCCCTCACTCCCACTCTCTCTCTCTTTCAAAAATAAAAAATAAAATACATTTTAAAATGGGAGTTTATTACTTTAACATTTTAGAGGATTTAATATATATATTTGGTAAACAAAAAAAAATTTTTTTCAGAAAAAAGTAGGTTAAGGATTGCAGCAAAAATGACAAAAATTAGAATGTGTAAGTGGAGTGAGAAATTGAAGAACTTCATGGCACAGAACTACAGAAATTTGATGCATCATAAAGAAAATAGCATATTCGGGGCACCTGGGTGGCTCAGTCGGTTGAGCGTCCGGCTTCGGCTCAGGTCATGATCTCCGTCTGTGAGTTTAAGCCCCGCGTCGGGCTCTGTGCTGATAGCTCAGAGCCTGGAGCCTGCTTCAGATTCTGTGTCCCCCTCTCTCTCTGCCCCTCCCCCACTCATGCTCTGTCTCTCTCTGTCTCAGAAATAAACATTAAAAAAAAATTTTAAAAAAAGAAAATAACATTCAATTATGAAAACATGCTCTCCTTTTTAAAAAGTGATAAATTTAGAATATACCATTGATTGGGGTACCGGGGTGGCTCAGTCAGTTAAGTGGCCGACTAGGGCTCAGGTCATGACTAGCAGTTTTTGAGTTCAGGCCCTGCCTTGGGCTCTCTACTCTCCATGCAGAGGCCGCTTTGAATCCTCTGTCTTCCTCTTTCTGTGCCCCTTCCTCCACTCATATTCTGTCTCTCTCTCTCTCTCTCTCCCCCTTCCCCTCTCCCCCTTTCCCCCTCTCTCTCTCCCTCTCAAAAATAACATTAAAAGGGGGAGGGTCGCCTGAGTGGCTCAGTCAGCTCAAGTCTCAGGGTTCATGGGTTGGAGCCCCACATCCGGCTCCATGCTGAGAGCATGGAGCCAGCTTGGGATTCTTTTTCTCCCCCTCTCTCCCCCTCTCCCCCACTCAAATAAATAAACAAACAAACTTAAAAAAAAAAAAAAAACATACCAAGTTAAAAAGACCTTTTTGGGGCACCTGGGTGGCTTAGTTAAGTATCCGACTTCAGCTCAGGTCATGATCTCCTGGTCCGTGAGTTCGGACCCTGCATTGGGCTATATGCTGACAGCTCAGAGCCTGGACCCTGCTTCAGGTTCTGTGTCTCACACTCTCTCTACCTCTACCCGACTCATGTTTGCAAGTGCGCGCGCGCTCTCTCTCTCTCTCTCTCTCTCTAATAAATGTTAAAAAGGAAAAAATTTTTAAGAAGACCTTTTCCTTTAGAATGAGGGTGATAGCAAAACCAAGTAGATTTTCTCCGCTTTATATATACCATCTGTGCATATTATTTAATAAGCATTTATTGTGTACAGTATATGTGCCAAGTACCATGGTGGGCACTGCTCTCAGGCCCTGCCCTCAAGGAGTTTACATTCCTCAAGGGATATAAGCAATGGATTAGAAGCCTTGGAATTAAGAGTGGCTTAGTTGATGAAGTGTCCAACTCTTGATCTCAGCTCAGGTCTTGATCTCAGGGTGGTGAGTTTGGGCCCCACATTGGGCTTCACACTGGGTATGGAACTTACTTAAAAAAAAAAAAGCCATAAGGGGCGCCTGGGTGGCGCAGTCGGTTAAGCGTCCGACTTCAGCCAGGTCACGATCTCACGGTCCGTGAGTTCGAGCCCCGCATCGGGCTCTGGGCTGATGGCTCAGAGCCTGGAGCCTGTTTCCGATTCTGTGTCTCCCTCTCTCTCTGCCCCTCCCCCGTTCATGCTCTGTCTCTCTCTGTCCCAAAAATAAATAAACGTTGAAAAAAAAAAAAAAAGCCATGGAATTCCAGCTCCTTTTGAATATTTTCAAAATACTTCTTTCTAGTATAGATCATTGCTATTTAAGGAACTTGTGTTTATAGAATTGTTTTGTGCTCTCTTAGGAAATTAATTCTGATCAGACTACCCAGGGCAACATCAGCAGTGACCGAGGAAAGAAAAGAACAGTAACCGCAGCTGGTGCAGAGAATATTCAACAAAAAACAGATGAGAAAGTAGATGAATCAGGACCACCTGCCCCTTCAAAACCCAGGAGAGGACGTCGACCGAAGTCTGAATCTCAGGGCAATGCAACCAAAAATGATGATATAAATAAACCTCTTGGCAAAGGAAGAAAGAGAGCTGCAGTCAGTCAGGAAAGCCCTGGGGGTCTGGAAGCAGGTAATGCCAAAGCACCCAAACTGCAAGACATAGCCAAAAAGGCAACACCAGCAGAGAGACAAATTGACTTACAAAGGTAATGTACACCATTCTTTCTGAACTTTGAGTTTAGACATTTTATTTTATTCTTAGTATGTGCCAATCACCCCCAAACACCTAGGCACTTGGGAATGAAAACTGCCCTTGGTTTTCCTGAGTAGGTTATAATGGCATTTGCTCTTACCTCATAACCTCCAGGATACCAATTTGAAGAGAGATCTCCTTTTTCCCTTTGGTTAATTTTTTAAAATTATTTTTGGGGCGCCTGGGTGGCTCGGTCGGTTGGGCGGCCAACTTCGGCTCAGGTCATGATCTCGCGGTCCGTGAGTTTGAGCCCCGCGTCGGGCTCTATGCTGACAGCTCAGAGCCTGGAGCCTGTTTCAGATTCTGTGTCTCCCTCTCTCTCTGCCCCTCTCCTGCTGGCGCTCTGTCTCTCTCTGTCTCAAAAATAAACGTTAAAAAAAGAATTATTTTTATCTTTTTTTTTTTTTTAATGTTTATTTTATTTTTGAGAGAGAGAGAGCATGTGCGTAGGGGGGCGGAAGAGGGGGTGGGAGACAGAAGATCCAAAGCAGGCTGCACACTGACAGCAGAGAGCTCGATGTGGCGCTTGAACCTACGAACCGTGAGATGACCTGAGCCGAAGTTGATGCTTTGTTTTTTTTTTTTTTTTAGAAGTTTATTTATTTTGAGAGAGAGAGAAACAGTGTGAGTGGGGGAGGGGTGGAGAGAGAGACAGAGACTCTCAAGCAGGCTCTCTGCTGCTAGCACAGAGCCTGAGGCTGGGCTTGAACCCACAAAACCATGAGATCGTGGCCTGGACCGAAATCAAGAGTCAGACACACCAGCACTTTTTTTTTTTTTTTTTTTAATGTTTATTTATTTTGAGAGAGAGAGTGTGTGGGCAGGGGTGGGAGGACTGGCAGAGAGAGAGGGAAAGAGGGAGAATCCCAAGTAGGCTCCATACCCAGCCAGATGCAGGGCTCAGTCTTATCACCAAGAGATCGTGACCTGAGCCAAAATCAAGAATTGGATGCTTAACGGACTAAGCCAACCAGGTACACCTCCTTTGATTAATTTTTAATTAGGATATCATGTTTTAATAATTCTTGTTAGCAAGGACAATATTAAGTTTTGCTTGGTATCCTTCACATAACTACATGGGCTTTACTTAATATAAAGGGCTGCCTTTTGGGTAAAAAAGTCTCAGAATGGAGAAGACAGAAGTCATGACACACAAACAGGTATTTCCTGCTCTTTAATTCCTCTTGTTACAATTAATTTTAATATAAGTCAACAACTTACCTTTTCCCTCACTTTCCACTGAAACAACCTCACTCTCACTGAAACAGCTGTTCATCTTTGCTCATTCTTGGGCTGGGACTTCAGCTTTTCTCCCCTGTAATGGTGGTGTTTCAGCTGGAGTTCCAAAAGTTGGCTCCTTTCATATTTGGTGTCCTGTTAGAACTTAGCCCTACCCCCCTTCTTTTTTCCTTGTATACTGGTACCTAACTCAGCTCCCCTTGAATTAGACTGTAAGCTTCTTAATTCCTTCTAGGAAAGAAACAGTTTTGATCATCTCAGGATACCCTACCATCCTGCTTCAGTATTTTCATAAAGTACCGTATTGCCTGCAGCATGTGTGTTTACAAATACATTTTTTAAGTTACCATTCATGAAATTTGAAGTTTGGAGCTGTTAAATTTTCCTATATTTTATCTGCCTCTAGATAGCATCTCATAGTAGCAGATCCAGGCCCAAACCTGATCTAAGTAATGAGTGTTTCTCCTACTCCTTTTTAGTTTTATGGACTAATAAATACAGCAATGAAAGATACTGGGGGCAAATTTAGCATTTTTCTCCTCAGATCTGCACCTTTGACCTAGAACATGTTTATAACCTCAGCCTCCTCTTTGTCATCAGTAAGACAGTATAATAATACGTTCTTCAAAGGACTGTCCTAAAAATTAAATAGATTAATAAGCATAAAGTACTTAGCAAAGTGCCTTTCATAGTGAGTAAATGCTCAGTAATTGTTGTAACCATTTTTAATTATTTAATTCTAGTTTCTCTGTCCCTTACTATACTTTTCAGTCATACAAAAGTTGAACAGTTTCCCTCAAGATTGCCAAGAGTTTTCTGAAGGGTTTCTGAAATTCTGTTCTAGCTGTTCCATTACACTGTGATGTGATCATCACATCATTACATTACATCCATTACACTGTGTGTGATCATCACACACAGGCCACTTGAGCCACCTGACTTACCTGTCATTAACTATCCTTTTGCCTTCTAACCAAAACATCCAGGTACATATTTAGTCCCTGAAAACACTGTCGGTAGCATCCAGACCTTGTCTCTGATTAGGGCATTATAAAACCCATTGCTACACGTATGCTGCACCATGTGTGCCCCAATATCATTAAACAAACCAACAAAAATGGCTTATTTGCCAGAGACTGGTCTTGATTTAAAAATAGTATTGAGCCTTATTCAAAAACTAAAAATGTCTTGAGTGATAAAGCACCTTAGAAATCTCAAGTATGCTGGTTAGTAGGTCACAGGGGGCATGTGTTAGCCAAAACACAGAGTTCTGTGATGATTCTGTATTCTCAGTGAAGTTAGATGGTTAAATTAGATGTTCATGATAACATTGTACTGTTAATTCAGTACAATAGATCAGGTATTTTGCACACATATTTCAGAAGCTTCTGATTGAACTGTTCACACTAAGCAAAATATCGAAGTGCATTCTGAAACATTCTCCCAAGCTTCCTTTTATCTTTTCCTAAACCTAATACACAACTCTGTCCTTATATTCTGGCATTATGACTTAAGCTTGGAATCCTGATGTACTCTTCAGTGAAACCGAACTTACTCCAGAAACTAAAGTGCTCATGATGCCCTCTTGCACAGAATTGAATCCCTTATAGGCCCATCAGTATTGCTCCTGATACTTCTCATTTGTTCTTTTAACAAATACTTAAAAGTGATAAGCATCATGCTGGGTGTTGGCAATACAAATGTATCCAATATGGATAGGTTCTTGCCCTCAAAGAGTTGATTTCCTTAGCTTGTCAACTCCAGAAGAGAACAGAAAACTTTCACATTTGGTCTGTTGACTGACACAGTAAAAAGTATAAGAGTTTTTTTTGTTGTTGTTGTTGTTGTTTTTTTTAGTTTACTACATAAAACAGTGAAATTCCAACACATGCTACAATGTGGGTGAACCTTGAGGACATTATGCTAAGTGAAATAAGCCAGACCCCAAAGGACAAATACTGTACGATTCCATTTATATGAGGTATCTAGAACCATCACATCCACAGAGACAAAAAGAGTGGTGGTTGCCAGGGAGGAGGAAGAGGGAGTAAGTAGGCATTAGTGTTCAGTGTACAGAGTTTCATTTGGGGAAGATGAAAACATTCTAGAAATGAAAGGCTGTGATCGTACAGCAGTGAATATACTTAATGCCATTGAACTGTGTACCTAAAGATGGTAAAAATGGCAAGTGTTACGTCATAAAAATTTTACAATAAAAAAATTGCTATATAGGAATAATGATAACACTAAATAGTACTGATTATGAGCCAGGCTCATTTCTAAGCTCTTTGTTAACCTTTTAAATCTTTAGAACACCTCTATGTGGTAAGTACTATCATCATTCCTAGGTTACAAGGAGAGGAAACCCGGACATAGAGGCTCCATGTAGCTTTTGGTGTCTTTGTTTATATAAATAATGGAGCCAGGATTAAACCCAGTGTCACTCCAGAGTTTGTAACTACCATGCTATATTGTACTTCTAAGGTAAAATTAAGTCTTAGTTCTAAGGCATTACGTATACATACAAAACTTGTATAACAGAGTGCTTTAAAATACTTGTATATTGGAGCACCTGGGAGGCTGAGTCATCAGTTAAGTGTCTGACTCTTGATTTCAGCTCGGGTCATGAACCCAGGGTCATGGGATGGAGCCCCACATCAGGGCTCAGGGGCTCAGGGTGGGATTCATACTCTCTCTCTCTTTCTCTCCCCCTCTCCCCACCCCCCCAAAATAAAAATAATTTTTAAAAAATGTAAAAATCTGTGAGAGCAGGGGCTCCTGGATGGCTCAGTTGGTTAAGCATCCAACTCTTGATCTCAGCTCAAGTCTTGAGTTTGTGAGTTCAAGCCCCTTGTTGGACTCCACACTGGGCATAGAGCCTTACTCAGACTTTTTTTTATCTGTGAGAGCAGCCAGGAAGATACTGAAGACTCAGAGCTAGTACACGGAAGCTTCCTGAAGGTGCAGCAGGCAGCTTGTAGAGGATTCTTTGGTATCACATTATTAAGTTTGTATATTATAACAAATTAATAATCTCTAAGAATCAATCACTTATTACTCTAAGAATCAATCACAGCGTTACCTTTATAAAACATATATTTAGTGGAATATAAGTAAACAACTCACTTATCTTTCTCTCCCAAGTTTGGAATCATTGAGAAGGAGAAATAGTCTTAATCCTAATATGGCTGATTACAACATGGAAATCACAGGCCAGGGGGCTACTAATGTCTTGCCTCTAAATTGAACAACCACAAACCAACCAGAATGGCTCTTTTTGGAGGCAAAAAACAAATCTAGGAGAGGACAAGCCCAGCACGCTGAGCTCCTCCTACCTTACCGCCCCTCACCTATTAGATGGGTTTTTCCTCTGAAGGAGGAGTTAGGTGAGAGGAGAAGCTCTTGCTTCCAGATATCAGAATGTCTCTCCTTATTAGGGCAATAGGAGTGGTGGGGATTCAACTCCTCTAATCTCTTAACAGAATTAAGCTAAATCTTTCTCCTTGTTTTTTAGTTATACTAAAATGTAAGTCACTCAGTTCAAAAGTCAGAACTTCGCTGCTTATAAATTCATTTTGCCATAGTGTCCGGTAACTTTTCTTCTGTAATACCATTTTGAAATACTAATAACAAATTAGTTATTTCACTTTTTTTTTATGTTTATTTTAGAGAGAGAGCGAGTGCTAGCACAAGCAGGGGAGGGGCAGAGAGAGGGGAAGAGACAAAGAACCCCAAGCAGGCTCCGCACTGTCAGCACAGAGCCTAGCCCGGGGCTGGAACTCACAAACCACAAGGTGGTGACCTGAACTAAAGTCGGACGCTTAACCGACTGAGCCACCCCGGTGCCCCATGCAGTTATTTCAAATAAATAGCTCTTATTGTTTTATTATTGTAAACAAATCCACCACTGAGTAGCAGCACCTAATGACTAAAAATGAAAATTTTTTCATTGGTATTTTGTGTTTATATAGTTTATAGAAAGATTTCTTAAAACAAGCCTCAAGTGAAACATGGAAAAAAAAATTGAGATTTTTAGATAATAACTATAGAAATGAAATAATTCTGGTTTGGCTTATTTTCCTGTTTACATCTTTTCTAACTTTGCTTTCTTCTACTCCCATCCCCAAGGTAAAAAGAAAACTCACTTGCAAAGGGAGAAAATGAAGGCCAAACAGAAGCAGACTCCAGCTTCTGCAAAAACTTGGATTCAAAATGTCCCTGAACAGAAAATGAAGTTAACTTCAGAACACACTTTCTGCCTTGAAAACTGAAACTATTACTTCCTTTTCACATGACCACAAGTCCTTTGATGGAAATGTACAGCAGAAACTCTTGAGAGAGAGGCTAAAAGCAACTCTATCCTACCCTCCCCTCAGACTTTTCTTAGGAGAAGTCAATAATTAAGCAAATTGCTTAACACTTGGTTCCAGTTCCTGCATATCTGGAGTTTAAAGGCATAATACACCATTAATTTCCATGCTGCAGTTTTTATTTTAAAGAAAGTAACAGGATGTCCTTACACTGACACTGAAAATTCATCAATTTTAGAGCCAGGAATTCCCATGTTACACAAGAAAAAAAATAGAAGTCTACTGAATTAATTTTTTAGAAGAAAAGAAATCAGATTAAATATTTCTTTGTTTTTCCTTTTGGAAACTTTTATGTATAATTCTTTCTGCCTGCCTACTTTTCTGCAAAAATGAGATGTACAGATTTCAGTTCCCTGCTATGAAAAGTGATGTGGTGGCAATTTTATAAATGTTGCTTTCTGATTTTTATCAGAGTGAGAAAATAATTAAAATTATTATTGATTTCATATCACTTCATATTTTGATTTCCCCTCCATTTTAGTTTAATATAATTTGCAATAAATGTACATATTGTTGTTTGTTTCGTAAAGCATATCACTTTAAAATGGTTTTTACTCCTGTGATTATGTTGGAATATTTGGAATTTTAAAGGAGTAAAGACTGCCCAGCATTTGGTTTTATAATGTTTGTCACCAGATTTTTATTATTGATGTAAAGAAAAAGTCAATTTTTTAAAATAGTTGGACTTTGGCAGCTTTGTAAGGAAAGTTGGAAGTGTTCAGGATTGCTATCAATTTTCAGCATTGTGCTGTTGGGAAATAAGTATTTTGCTTTTGTCTGCCGGTCTGGGCTCAGTTTTTATGTTTATTTTAGAAGATGACTGTTGCATCAATATATTGTTTCTTGGCATATTGTTCAGCATAGGTAGTGTGTGCACTCTTTGTGTACACATCATCATATTTAAGTTTTTGCATAAAATAAATGCTTCTAGATGTCATACGGTAGTCTTTTTTAATCTTTTTATCATATTGTGAGTTTCTTTTTATGTGAAAGGGCTAAAGTCATAAAGAAACAACATGTTACAGTCAACTCTCCATTATCTATATAAAAGTGACTATGCCTCAGGTTTTGAATTTTGCAGTCATAATTTAAATCAAAATAACGAAGGCAAGTATACTACAAGAGCTAACTCAGGAGGAACTTGAAATTTGTCCTTTCTCACACGCAGAGTTGTAGCTGCCCCCCATTCTGTACTTTAGGCTCTTTCCCGGAGCCCTAACTGAATGTGTTCATTTGGTTTCCTTGCACATTCCTAGTGAGGGTTAGAGAACATTAAACGACATTTGCATTAGAACTTGGTCTTGATAGCCTCTGAGGGATGTGCAACAGTGTCAAAAAAAGAATGATTATGTTAAATGTGAGATTTGCTGGTAATAAATGTCACTTATGATCTCCTAGATAATCAAGAGTTGGCTGTATATTGACCCAGTGAAAGATGGGTCATTCTTTCAAATATGCATGTACACACATTTAGGTATCGGATGATGGTTAGGGAACAATGGATACAAGTGATAGAAAACAGTATCTTTTAAAAGGGCAGGAAAAGCCCTCTCTTCCTTATTGCCTCTTCATAACCCTTTAGAAGGAAAGTATAAAATACTGCCTCCAACATGCTGAATATCTATGCATAAGCATCAGAGAAGTCCCTCAAGGAAACAGTGGACATGTATATTTAGTAAGATTTTAAAGTGCTCTTAGCATCAGACAACTTGATTCTTAAGGCCACCAATCATATCACCAATAAAAAGCACACTGGTAAGGACCTTCTTTCTCCTTTTGATTACTCAGCATCACAGCCGACTAGATTATCTAGTGTTACTTCATATTTAACATAATGTAGCAGAACCATCTGCATCTGTGGCTGCTTAGATTTTTGCAGGAGAGGAGTTAGCTAAAAGGATCTGGTCCACAGGTGTATGTAAATGCCCCCCCCCCCCCAATTTCATAATGTGATGCAAGCAAGTGTCTGGCACTAAGGGAAGGGAGAATAGGATGATAAGATTCAGATGCTAGGGGAGGGACATATAAGGGACATTTGTCAGTTTTCCTTTGAAAAAGGAAAGAGTTAAATCCCTTAGGAATTTGATATTCACATCTCAGAGAAACACAACACAAAGTGCAGACTTATATTTGAGAATTAATGTTAACCCTTTGTGTCTAGTTTGAAGCTTCTTGTATTTGTCTAAAACTACAAGCCAGAATTTTGTATCTCCTTTGATAAAAAGTGTGTATAATGTAAAGTAGTTTTGCATATTCTTGTGCTGCACATGGGCTGAATTTTTAAAAAAATTTTTTAAAGACTTGAAGCAGAACCTTGTAATTTGTGTAAATGATGAGTGTAAAATCCTACCATAAAATGCTAAAAATATGCATTGTTTCAAATAAAACCAAGAAATGCAGCATTATATAGTAGTGTGGAACCCTGAATATTCATGTACCCCCTGGTATGTCACAAGCTGATAAAATATCTTTGCATATTTTCTGTTTGGATTCTGGAGTCTGCATATCCTTATAAGAAATCGAATGTAATCATAACGAAATCAAATCAAACCTCCTGGCTACATACTCTGATCTGACCTACAGTGACTGAGGGAGAACATAATAGATGATAAATTCTGATAGACATTTGGGAAACTTTAGAAGTTGCTTTTTAACTTTTAAAAGTGGCCTTCCATTTATACTATGATACATCTATTGCAAATTTTGGACATGCACATTTAGTTTAAGGACTACTGGAGAACAAGCAGATTACATTAATGTATCTGGAATAAAATGCCTGGTTCTGTATTTTACTTTCAGTGAGATTATCATTCTACGCTTTGATATTTGCATTGTCAAGACTTTTCTGTCTGCACCATTCATACGGATAAACTGTAGAAACTACTGGAGACCAACAAGTCTCTTAACAACCTGACAGTAGGCTTTGCTGCCTGCCTCATAATGATGGCATTGCTCACAAGAAGTTAAAAGTTGGCTATAAACCAGCAACAGTGTAGATCAACGGAAGCAAGTGTGCATAATCACACACCTCCTCAGCCTAGAAACCAGAGTTCTACATTTTTACTTCCATATCAGTAATAAACCTTTATTTCATGTCTTATTTGAAAGGCCAACAGGAACGTGTACAAGGTCTCATTTCTAAGGAATCTGGGCCAGGCTGGTGATTGGGATTTCTATTTGGGGGTATTTCTCAAATAACATTTATCAATACTGTCAACTTACAGCATTTTCCTTTTTGTTCTCTAGTGACTCCTAGGAAAGACCATGCATTCTAAATAAGAGCCATTCCTTTTAGAAAACAGCACTGTATCCATTCTCCTGGGAGAAGCTTGGAAAACAATCAGTGGGGTCATTTATACATGTAAGGAGTAAGGTCCAAGTCTGGAAGCCAGTAAGAAAATTAAAGGATAAGTGGTAGCGATTTTCCTCATTATAGGTATTTGTTTAATCTGTCCAGACTAGGCACAGTGCCAGAGACTGACATTAAAAACACTAAGTTGGGGGCCTTAGAAGGACTAGCAATATAAAGCAAATAGCACAACACAGGCAGATATGACTGCTTCAGGTCATTGTCTGGACTTCAGAGCCCTGATGCTGTAGAAACAGAAAATCTCTACCTTTTCAATAGAAGTGTAATTCTGAGAAGTATTAGGAGATGTAGGTTCCTAAAAAAGTGGGCAAAGCAAACTTCGGCCTCAGGATGAGCTGGATCTGATGCAGGGGTGGCTCTCCACGTTGAGAACCTCCTGGGCAGATGTGATCTTAAGGGAGGACAAACCCACCACTGGGGAAGGACCAGAAAGAAGCCTGCTATTTCAGCAGTGCAAACACACCTTGAGCACTTGCCATGAGTGAATCATTACTCCATCTGCAAACTCTGGAAGACCTGGTCCCAGTCCCCAAACTTGTTCACCCACTGTCCTGAATGCACTCCCTTCCCAAGCAAATTTGAGTGTGCTGGCAATTCCTGTGCCTTCTTTGCACAAACTATGTATACAAAGCTCTTTCCAAGAACTGAATTCTGGTGGAGACCCAAGCATGTCCCCTTGAAGCACCCCTTTTAGTTTTGATCTCAGCCTTTTTTAGAAAAAACTCACCCTGGTAGCCATACACCCCCCCTCCCCATCCCAAAAAAGTTCCTGTGACCATTTTCCTCAAAAAGGTTTGGCAATTTTGCCATCTGGTTTCACCTGGCTTACAATGGAGTATACCCTTCAAGAGAAAGTTCAGCCTCAAAACACAAGAGGACCCTGCCCTTTTGCAACCTACCTCAGACTAAGAACTGAAAGGCAAAAGGCTGTACCCCTAGAACTACCTTACTTATAACCATTTTACACAGGTTTATTTTTTTTAATTTACTTATTTATTTTGAGAGAGACAGCACAAGGGCAGGGGGAGGGGCAGAGAGAATCCAAGCAGGCTCCACACTGTCAGCACAGAGACAGACACAGAGCTCCAACTCATGAACCCACAAGATCACGACCTGAGCCAAACCAAGAGTCAGATGCTTAACCAACTGTGCCACAAGACGCCCCATTTTAAATGTCACATGTAGAATAGGTCCAGGAGGTAAGTAAGGGTTTGCATTTATTGACCATCTGGCATTGGCAGCTTGGTCTGCCCATGGAATCATAATTATGAACAGCAGGGCCCCTTTTTAGAAACCATAGCTCACTGGGATCAAAACTAGGCAGATCCCATTGCTTTCTCTGTCTCCAAAAATACAACTAGAATCTTGTACTGATCACAAGGCATCCACCATGCCCTAGTAGTCAAGTAGGTCCCAGTCTCCAAGGCTGAGTCAGAGGAAAACTTTTTTTAATTTTTTTTAATGTTTATTTATTTTTGAAGGAGAGAGAGACAGAGTGTGAGTGGGGGAGGGGCAGAGAAAGAGGGAGACACAGAATCTGAAGCAGGCTCCAGGCTCTGAGCTGTCAGCACAGAGCCCGACACGGGGCTCGAACTCACGAACTGCGAGATCATGACCTGAGCTGAAGTCGGATGTTCAACTGACTGAGCCACCCAGGTGCCCCCAGAGGAAAACTTTTTAACAAAGATTTTATAAACCAAATATTACATCATCTCTACTCTCTTGCTGATTGCACCTTTTCGTGACAATGACAACATAAATGGCTTTAACAAAGTGTTTGTTGTCCAAAAACCTGATCTTCACTGATGCATTTCTATCTTACTGATAATTTTGGCATTTTGTTTTGAGAGTGACAACTACCTAAATATTACAGTCCAATGGAAGGATGAAGGAATTGCAAATATCCATAACAATGAGTGGAGACAGGAAGAAAGCCATTGTGTAAACATGGCCTTTACGGCCATTTGGCTTTGAGGAGAATAGGGTTTTGAATGTGGGAAGGAAGAGATTAGAAGGATTTCTGCCTGAGTTCACTTCCATTTTAATATCCCTGCTTATGATTAATATTTTTCAGCAATAATAGTTGAGCAAAGAGGCTCAGAAAGGGCTGCCATTGCAACTAGAATCTTTGCCCCTTAGGAAAGCTGAATCATGAGAGCATGGACTGCTGAGAGGCAAAGAAAACATGCTCTGTAAATTCAGGCAGGAACCCTACAAGGCTTGGGTTGAGTACCTCACAAGAGCAACAAGGTAGCAACAAAGTGGTGATGGAAATGTGCCTTAAAGTAATGCAGGGGGTGGGGGGCCAGGGTGGCTCAGTCCATTAAGCATCAGACTCTTTAAATATTTTTTTTTAATGTTTATTTATTTTTAAGAGAGAGAGAGAGATAGAGCATAAGTGGGGGAGAGGCAGAGAGAGAGGAAGACATGATCTGAAGCAGGCTTCAAGCTCTGAGCTGTCAGCACAGAACCTGACATGGGACTCAAACTCACGAACCGTGAGATCATGACCTGAGCCAAAGTCTGACGCTTAACGGACTGAGCCACCCAGGTGCCCCAAGCATTAAGACTCTTGATTTTGGCTCAGCATGATCTCATGGTTCTTGAGTTCGAGCCCTGCATTGGCTCTGCACTGACAACACAAAGCCTGCTTGGGATTCTCTCTCCCTCTCTCTGGCCCTCCCCAGCTTGTACACATGCACACACTCTCATAAATAAATTTTAAGAAAAAAAAAAATAATGCAGGGACACCCGGGTGGCTCAGTTGATCAAGCATCTGACTCAATCTCAGCTCAGGTCTTGATCTCAGTGTCGTGAGTTCAAGCCCTGTGTTGGTCTCCTGGGCTCTGTGCTGAGCATGAAGCCTACTTAAAAAAAAATGCAGAGGTAAGGAAGGCAAACCTGGCTCTGCTGGAGAATGGGGTTCCTCAGAAGTATTAACCACCTCTCCTAGATACTCAGAAGGGCAAGTGCTCCAAGGGAAGCCCAGTCAAGGAACTCTAGAGGCTATGAAGGGGACTTGTACTGGAGGATCTCAGCCTGGCACACATGCCTTCTTTTGTGTTGGAACTGGTTGTGTAGAGGAAACCAGAATGTTTTCCTAGTTAGGAAAGCACCACTGAAATGCTTCTCATTTTCCTCATTTTCTTTCCTTCCTGAGGCAAGGATAAGTTAGGTTTTTTTTTTTTTTTTTTTTAATTTTTTTTTTTTTCAACGTTTATTTATTTTTGGGACAGAGAGAGACAGAGCATGAACGGGGGAGGGGCAGAGAGAGAGGGAGACACAGAATCGGAAACAGGCTCCAGGTTCCGAGCCATCAGCCCAGAGCCTGACGCGGGGCTCGAACTCACGGACCGCGAGATCGTGACCTGGCTGAAGTCAGACGCTTAACCGACTGCGCCACCCAGGCGCCCCAAGTTAGGTTTCTTGAAAATGGCCACTAAGCACTTTTCCTACCCTAACCATCAGATCAGAGACTGCTGGTCCTTGATTGCCTAGTCTCACCTGGCTCTGTTTTAACTATAAAGAAAATGAGGCACAGAAGAAATTTGTTCTACCGAAGATCTAGTCCCCTATCCCACACTCAAAGCTAATGAAAATAACTTTTATCAAAGCTTAGCCGCTGTAGGGGCACCTGGGTGGCTCGGTTGAGCATCCAACTTTTTTTTTTTTTATGTTTATTTCTTTTTTGAGAGTGGGGAAGGAGCAGAGAGAGAGAGAGGGAGTCACAGAATCTGAAGCAGGCTCAGCCATCGCCAAGGCATCCAAGTCATCAGCACAGATGCCCGACATGGGGCTCAAACTCACAAACTGCGAGATCATGACCTGAGCCAAAGTCGGACACTGAACCGACTGAGCCACCCAGGCGCCCCAAGCATCTGACTCTTAATTTCAGCTCTGGTCTTCATCTCATGGTTCATGGGATCAAGCTCTGTGTCGGGCTCTGCGCTGACAGTGCAGAGCCTGCTTGGGAGTCTTTCTCCCTCTCTCTCTGCCCCTCACCCGCTGTCTCCCTCAAAAAAAAAAAAACCTAAAAAAAAAAAAAAGCTTAGGGTGCCTGGGTGGCTCAGTTGGTTGAGCATCCATCCGACTTTGGCTCAGGTCATAATCTTATGGTTAGTGAGTTCAGGCCCCACATCAGGCTAGCTGCTGTCAGAGCACAGCCTGCTTGGGATCCTCTGTTCCCCACTCTCTGCCCCTCCCCCGCTTATGCTCTCTCTCAAAAATAAACATTTAAGAAAAAAAAAAAGGTTAGCACTGTACATATACCGGTATATTTAATCTTCATAATAAGCCCATAAATCATCTACTATGTTCATCTCTATTTTACACATGCCATTGAAGCTCAGAGAACTTAAACAATAAGCCCAAGTCTCCTCAGCAAGAATGGGGCAGTTTAAAACCAGGAGTTTGGGCGCCTGGGTGGCTCAGTCGGTTAAATGTCTGACTCGGTTTTGGCCCAGGTCACGATCTCACGGTTCCTGAATTCTTCGTGAGTTCAAGCCCCATGTAGGGCTCTACGTGCTGACAGTGCAGAGCCTGGCTGGGATTCTCTCTCTCCCCCTCTCTCTGCCCCTCCCTCACCTGTGCGCATTCTCTCACTCTCAAATTAAATATTTAAAAAAGTAACAAAAAATTAAGGTATAAAAAAATAAAATCAGGAGTTTAAACCCAAACAGTCTGACTACATAACTCAGTGACTTGTTTTTTAAAGTAAACCCCTGTGCTCATTGTGGGGCTTGAACTTACAACCCCTAGATCAAGAGTTGCATGCTCTGCCACCTGAGCCAGCCAGGTGCCCCTCAGTGCTTCTGGCTTAGGCTTTTCCACCAGATTACTGAGAGGCCGACAGTGGCTCTGAAACTTGATGGTGACTGAAATATGGGCAAGAAAGGAAACAGATAATGAATATAAGACAGTGGGGAGAAGTTGAGATGAGACTACCTATTGGATTCCATTGCCTCCATGTACATCTTCAGCAAACAATATCATGCATAAATGAAGATAAACATGACTCCATCAGCTGGTGAATGAATAAAATTTGATCTATACATGTATATCAAATATATAAACAAAATGTATATATAAAATGGACTACTAAGAAATAAAAAAGAAGAAAATACTAATCATGCTACAACATAGATGAATCCCAGAAACATTATGCTAAGTGAAAAAAGCCAGACACAAAGAACTACATATCATATGCTTCCATTTATATGAAATATCCAGAGAAGGCAAATCTATAGACACAGAAAACAGAATAGTAGTTGCCTGAGGCTAGGGCTAAGAGCTAGAGCAACAAATAACTGTAAATGTGCCCATGGGATTTTATCAGAGTGATGGAAATGTACTAAAACTGGATTATAGTGAGGGTTGCACACTCAATAAATTTACTAAAAACCACTGAATTATATATTTAAGATAATTTATACCTCAATAAAGTTTAAGAAAAATGAGACATGGGCATCTGGCTAGGTCAGTCAGCATGTGACTCTTGATCTCGGAGTCATGAGTTTGAGCCCCATATTGGGTGCAGAGGTCACTTAAAAGAAAAAAAAAAAAAAGATGAGACATCTTCCAAAAAATATTTAACTATGCAAAACAATGCAGTATCTACTTAAGTACCAGACTGTAAAATCCACATCATGTCAAAAACACCATTATTAAAAAACAAAACACACCACAACTAATAATAATTGAATTTACAGGCAAAGCGCTCTTCCCATCAGTGAGCTCCACTCATCACAGGGTTACTTGCTGGAGTCGGTCTGGTTCTCAGCTAGGCAGATCTGGAAACCACTTTCTCCATCATGGCCATGGCCACAGGTGACCTTATTAACCAAGGACACAAAAGACTGTGTAAACCAGAGCCCAACACATTCATCATGACTGGTCAGTTCCTTCTGAGTTTCTGTCCTTATCAAATATCAGAGAACTCACTTGTGCATGCTCTGTCCACACATGGAGGAAAGGCCACCTAAGGACACAGTGAGAAGATCCAGGAAGAGAGGCCTCACTAGAAAATGGATCTGCTAGTAGAAGACCATCCAAGGGGGGTGCCTGGGTGGCTGTCAGTTAAGCATCTGCCTTTGGATCAGGTCATGATCTCATGGTTCGCAAGTTCGAACCCCACATCGGTGTCTCTGCTAACAGCAAGGAGCTTGCTTTGGATCCTCTCTCCCCTTCTCTCTCTCCCCTTCCCCTGGTCCTGTTCTCTGTCTCTCTCAAAAAATAAACATTTAAAAAAGAAAGAAAGAAAAGAAAAGAAAGCCCTAAGGATGGCTTCCTTGGGGATCGTGACCTCTCCCCCGCAGTAGGAGCCTCTACCAGTCTGGTTCCAGGATGGTTTTCTGCCCCTTCCCCATGGAACAGGGATTTCTTTTTCTTTCCCCAACCTTATCTGATCTTCACCTATACACTGAGGTAGACAGTTGCTTTCCTTCCCCAGCAGCTACAAGTTTTGTTACAGAAGAAGAGTCCAGGGCTTGGTTTCTTTTGCACAGCAATAGCTGCTCACCTTCCTAGGCCTGCACTACCAAGAAAGGTTTGTCTCTGGGCTCCACCTGTGCCCAGTAATCCTTGTGAGTGTTAATGAATGACCATGTAGAAGCACCTGAGTAGATGAAAACTCCCCTTGTGCCTGAGGCACTTTTGTTTAGATTTCAGGCCATTTGGTTACTTCAATTCTCTGATGGGTTCAAGAAAACATATGACTTTGTAGAGTATCTAGCTTTTTCTTTTTTTTTTTTTTTAATGTTTATTATATGAAGAATTTATTAGATTTTTTTTATTTTAGAGAGAGAGAGTTGCAAGCAGCGGAGAAGGGCAGAGGGGGAGAGAGAATCTTAAGCAGGCTCCACACTCAGCCCAGAGGCCAACACAGGGCTCAATTCCATGACCCTGGGCCCATTACCTGAGCTGAAATCAAGAGTTGGGATGCTTAACTGACTGGGCCACCCAAGTGCCCCTGGCTTTTTCGTGTTAGGGTGGTAAACACCCTCTTTAAGGCTTTCTTCACATTCTAGGCGGAAGACAGAAGCTCCTAGATTCAAAATAATCAGATAAACTGATAAGCCTCATTTACTTCAGCTTTGTCATTCTTTATGAAAATTTGGGGAGTTTGTGTGTTTGAATTTTTCTCTACTGAAATTGCCAGAATCAATCCTGAAAAGCAAAAACACTGACAGTATTGCAATTTCTGGAATATACTGTGACATGGGACTTTCTGAAATTTTGACACACATTAACTTTAAACTTTCTATTTAAGACCTTTCCAGGGTGCTTGGGTGGCTCAGTCGGTTCAGCGTCTGACTTCAGCTCAGGTCATGATCTCGTGGTCCGTGAGTTCGAGCCCCACGTCAGGCTCTGTGCTGACAGCTCAGAGCCTGGAGCCTGTTTCAGATTCTGCGTATCCCTCTCTCTTTGACCCTCTCGCGTTCGTGCTGTCTCAAAAATAAATAAACGTTAAAAAAAATTATATTTAAGACTTTTCCTACAATTTGTTGATCTCTTTGCAATACTTTTCAAAAATTAAAATAGTGTTCTTCACTTAACTAGTGAGAATAAATGACAAATCTGGGGATAGCCACTTTTTGAACAACATAAAAAATTGTGACAGTATCATTAATAAATTTGAAGGACTTAATGCTCAAAAAACAGAAATTTAGGGGCACCTGGGTGGCTCAGTTGGTTAAGCGTCTGACTTCAGCTCAGGTCATGAACTCTGTTCCTGAATTCAAGCCCCGTGTCAGGCTCTGTGCTGACAGCTTGGAACCTGGAGCCTGTTTTAAATTCAGTGTTTCCCTCTCTCTCTCTGCCCCTCCCTCACTTGCACTCTCTCTCAGAAATAAACATTTAAAAAAAAATTGAGAGAGAATTTCAGAGAAAATGGCAGAGTAGGAGGCTCCTCAGCTCACCTTGTTCCGCAGATACACCTAGATAACACCCACGTCAGTGTAAATAACCCAGAAAATGAACTGAAGATGGGCAGAACACATTCAGCACAGCTAAATGTAAAGAGGCCACATCAAAGAGAGTAGGAAGGGTGGAAACACAGTTTCCAAATGGGCCCACAGGACTATGTGTGGGAGGGAGGGACTCTGGGAAGATGGAGGGGGAGAGGAGCAGACCCACATCAGCCACCCCCAGGCATGAGAAACCAGCACTGTAAAGACAAAACCCTGTAACATTCGTCTTCGAAAAACCTAGGGGCCTAACTGCATGAGTGCTTACAAGCAGTAGGGCTTAACACCTGGAATTTTATTTTTTTTAAGTTTATTTATTTGAGAGAGAGAGAGAGACAGAGAGAGAGAGGAGAGAAAGAATCCCAAACAGGCTCCCCACCATCAGCACAGAGCCCCATGTGGGGCACGATCTCACGAGAAGTGACATCATGACCTGAGCTGAAATCAAGAGTCAGGACCAAGTGTCCCAACACCTAGAATTTTAAAATCACTGGTTTAGGCTCTGGGAGAGGCGCCTCTGTCGCTTAGTTGGTTAAGCATCAGACTTCTGTTCAAGTCACAATCTCATGGCTCCTGACTTTGAGCCCCAAGTTGGGCTCTGTGCTGACAGCTCAGAGCCTGGAGCCTGCTTCAGATTCTGTCTCCGTCTCACTCTGCCCCTCCTCTGCTCATGCCCTTTCTCTCTCTCAAAAATAAACATTAAAAAAATTTTTTTTAATTAAAAAAATCATTGGTTTGGCTCTGGGAGAGACAGGAGGGTGACAAGAAACTGAGTCCCCATCCTTAAAGAGACAACATAACAAACACCCTCACTGAGATACAGCATACAAGCTGCAGTTTGAAAAACTCCCGCAGTATATGAGAAGATTTATTTATTAATCTCATAGCAAGTGCTAGAGGGGCAGGGATCTTTGGGAGACTCCTCCAAGAACAAAACAGCTGGCAGGTGCCATATCCCTCTCACACCTCCCAGCCTAGATACATGGACACTATAGGAACCAGCACAGCACATTCTCCACCTAGCTTGTTAACAGTATACCTTATGTTCTCCTGTGGACATGTCCCCTCCATCCCAGCCTGGGCACTTTTCCCAGGCAGCTGCAAGCTCTCTTCCACAGCAGACCAATGAGGACCTTGCAGGCACCATGCACCCTGCCCCCACGTTCCCCTGACAATCTGCCCCCACAACATGCCCTTAGCAGGAATCCATCCAAAGTGGTGCCACAAGCCTAGCAATGTGTAAGTAGCCTCAAGAGTGGTCACGACCACTCCAAAGTGACTCCCTCCCCAGGGAGAAGGGAAGATAACCACTCACACCAGTCAGACTGTGGCTGTAGCAGTGGCTGGGGGGCAAACACCTGGTCTGACTGCATGCCTTACCCACCAACTGGAGCTTCTCAGGGGACAACAGAGGAGGGAGCCCTGTAGTTTAGTGCTACCAAAGCTTGGCAAATGCCTGGTCTGACTCATCTCAAGCCCACTAACAACAGAGGAACCAAAACTTGCCCAAAAAGGCAAAAAGAGCCATTGCAGACGACTGGACTGAGGCAAATGTGGCTCAGCCACAATTGTAGGGTGCATGCAACATACATAGGAGACACCCTTCAAGTGCTGGGTTCTGGTGAACAAGGGAAAATGCACTGCAGGGCACTACAGGACCTCCTCTTCATAAGGCCACTTTCTTTCTTTTATTCTTTTTTTTTTTTTTTTTTTTTTTTTTTTTCTGAGAGAGCAAGAGAGCACAAGTGGGGGAGGGCCAGAGGAAGAAAGAAAATCTTAAGCAGACTCCATGCCCAGCGTGGAGCCCAATGTGGGGCTCAATTTCACAACTGTGAGATCATGACTTAAGCCAAAATTAAGAGTTAGTTGTATGCTTAACCTACTGAGCCACCCAGCTGCCCCAGGCCGCTACTTTCATGAGCAGGAAATGTATCTGACTTTCCTAACACATAGAAACAAAGAGAGTTAGACAAAATGAGAAGACAAAGGAATATGCTCCAAATGAAAGTACAGGACAAAGTCACAAGAGAGCTCAATGAAACAGAGATAAGTAACATGCCTAACAGAGAATTTAAATTAATGGTCATAATAGGGCGCCTGGGTGGCTCAGTCAGTTGAGCGACCACCTTTAGCTCAGGTCATGGCTCATGGTTAATGTGTTCAAGCCCCACATCAGGCTCACTGCTGTCAGTGCAGGGTCTACTTCAGATCCTCTGTCCCCCTCTCCCTGACCCTTTCTGACTCACATTCTTTCTCTCAAAAATAAATAAAACAAAACAAAAACACTTTAAAAAATTAATGGTCATAAAGATACTCATTGTCCTGGGAGTAGCAGGGTTAGTGGAGGACCTCAGTGAGACTATCAGCAAAGAGATAGAAAACATAAAAAAAATCAAATATGAAGAATAACTAAAATGAAAAATACACTATAGAGCACCTGAGTGGCTGTCAGTAGAGCATGTGACTCTTGATCTCAGGGTTGTGAGTTTGAGCCCCATGTTGGGTGCAGAAATAACTTATTTAAAAATGGGGGGGGGGGGAAGAATCATCAAAAATACACTAGCATGGATAAATAGTAGACTACAGGAAACAGAAGAAGAGGTCAGCAACCTGGAGGACAGAAAGTGATTGAGATGAAGAGGACAAAGAAAAAAGTACTTAAAAATGAAAATGGACTAAGGGAACTCAGCAACACCATCAAGCATTAACACTCACACTATAGGAATCCCAGAAGAGAAAAGGCAGGCAGAATATTTACTTGAAGAAATAATAGCTAAAAACTTCCCAAATCATGAAGAAAACAGAAATATAGATCCAGGAGGCACAGAGAGCCCCCCCAACAAAATCAACCCAAGGAGGTCCACACTAAGATACATAGGAATTAAAATGACAAAAGGCAACAACAAAGAGAGAACTTTAAATGCAGCAAGAGATGGGTGTCTGGGTAGCTTACTTGATTTTCTAACTCTTGATTTCAGATCAGGCCATGATCCCAGGGTTGTGGGATTGAGCCCTATGTCAGGCTCCATGCTCAGCATGGAGTCTGCTTAAGATTTTCTGTGTCTCTTCCTCTGCCTCTATCCCCTGCTCGTTCATCTCTCTCTAAAATTAAAAAAAAAAAAAAAAAAAAGGATGCCTCGGTGGCTCAGTGAAGTGTCTGACTTCAGCTCAGATCATGATCTCATGATTTGTGAGTTTGAGCCCAGCACTGGCTCGCTGCTGTCAGCGCAGAGCCCACTTCAGATCCTCTGCCTCCCTCTCTTTCTGCCCTTCTCCCCTCCTCTCAAAAATAAAAATAATTAAAAATAAACATTAAAAAAATAAAACCATAGTCTACTACTTTTCTTTTTTTGTTGTTGTTTATTTGTTTTGAGAGAAATAAAATGAGATCATGACCTGAGCTGAAACCAAGAATTGGATTCCTAACCAACTGAGCCACCCAGGCACCCCTGCTTTTCCTTTTTTGTACTGCAAAATTTTAAAACATGGGTGGCATGTTTTATATATATATAGATAGATATATATTATATATATATTATATATATTAAAATATAGATAATTTTAAATTTTATTGAACATTAAATTTTATTTTATTGAACATCATATATATGATGTTCAATAAAATAAAATTTTCAGGTTTTTTTGTATTTATTTCATGATTTCTGAAAATAATTTTGTAGCATAAAAGGTATTCAAAAATGATTCACCCCAGGTGTTAAATACAGTGGGTATGTCACTGACAGAAAAATGTTACAGTACTGATTGGGGTGAATGATCTATATTACTACTGTTCCACAACAGTGGCCGTAAGCGGTGTGGGGAAATCTGGGGAAACTAGTAATCTTCAAAACAAAACAAAACAAAACAAAACAAAACAAAACAAAACAAAACCTCAGGGCACCTGGGTGGCTCAGTTGATTGACTTTGGCTGAGGTCATGATCTCTCAGTTAGTGAGTTCAAGCCTCGCGTCGTGTTCTGTGCTAACAGCTCAGAGCCTGGAGCCTGATTTGGATTTTTTGTCTCCCTCTCTCTGCCCCTCTCCCACTCACACTCCATCTTTCTGTCTCTCTCTCTCAAAAATAAAACATTAAAAAAAATTTTTTTTAAACCAAATCTATTGAGGTGTTAGCTAATTAAAAGTGAATTTGTAATAAAGAAAAATCATAATGGTGACACTTATCAGCTACTGCATCATGACCAGTTGCAGATATAAGCAGCAGCAATGAACTACATTTTGCTATATGATTTGAATAACATTTATATATTTCAGTAATTTGTATAAAATTTAAATGTTTAAATAAGAAATATTTATATATTTTAAGCTATTTTCCACTTTTCTGCACTATTTTATATAGAGTATGTTATGCAGTTAAGTTTTCAAATTAGTCCACAAGTTACATAGTATCCAGACAGGATCAGAGTAAGAAGAGCAACAGACATCACCCAGAGATCCTGGACTTTGGCCAGGACACAGTACTAATGGTATTTGATTTGGCCTCTTTTAGAGGGCATAAGCACTTTGGGATGCATAACAATTTCATGCTTGCATAGTCCTCTTGTCCTTTGGTCTTCACTCTTTATTCTCTTCTTCTTACACCTAATACAATTAATTTACTTATAATTAATTTTACTTGCTCTTACAACTTGCCTCAAATCTTTTTTTATATATACCTGAAAAGGTATGGATAAGAAATATGTGAAGGAGGTAAAGTAGTAATAGACCCTTAAAAGAAAAATTATAATCAATATACAACCCTTATAAACAAAGCTTTCAATTCATATTCCTTTTTTTTTTCCAATTCATTTCTTAGAATAGCCCTTAGCCTGCTTTTACAGAGGCCTCAAATTCCAATCACTAGAATTACCCAAGTCATTTGGGACTTTTGAGTTGAGACACCTCACATTTCTATTTGGCTATTTAGATGCCTTATGTTTTCAAAATTTTGTTCATAAGCATAAACTGCCTGGATCTCTTTGGCATGGTTTATACATAGCACCTGTGGGACTATTTCCACAGACCAAAATGATTCATAATAAGAATTCCAATCTGAAAACATTGCTGAGCACCAGTTCTCTGCCAGTCTTTGCACTAGGGATAAAGTTAAAAAAAAAAAAAAAAAAAAAAAGTAAAAAGACAGAATTCCAACCCTTAAAGAGGAAATGACTGACATGACAACAAATTGTACTAATTGTGCTATATAAGAATAGTTTACACAAAAAATATAAGAGACTAGAAAAAATTTACTGTGCCTGAGAGGGAGTTCAAAGAAACTTAAAAGGTTTCAGAAAAGTGACATTTAGTTAAGTAGGATTTCATCAGGAAGCCGATATGTATTCTAAACTGGGTAGAGAAATGGGGAGAATATAGTTTTGGAAATAGTTCAAATCCCAGCTACAAGATTCATTAGCAGTGTATAGATGACCTTAGGCAAATCACAATTCAGCTTGAATTTCTCACCAGCAAAATGAGATTTACCTGAAAGATCTCTATGGCTCCTCCTACTGACAGTGTATATTTGCAGCCATCTAACTCCAGACAATAATTCCTTCAAAATAGTAACAATACATTAAAATTTTAAAAATATGTTTAAATTGCATTTTGTATCAATTTTTATAGGTTTCTTTAAAAAAAAAAAGATTTTACATCCAACTGTGGGCTCAAACTCACAAACCCAAGATCAAGTTGCAACCAACTGAGGCAGCTAGGCACCCCTTTATATACTTATTGATTATATATGTTTTGTATCCCACTTTTCTGACCAAGAGATTATTTTCCATCTCCCCAGCATCTTCAGTTCTCTCCCAGTGGCTTTTCTCCTTTTGTCACAAAATGTGCCCATGCACAAGTTTCTCTTACCTTAGAAAGCAAACCTTCACCTGACTCTATTGGTAATTATTTTAGTTCCCTTTTTAACAGCCAAACTTTTCCATTTTGGCTCACCATTCTCTAACTTCTTTTTTTATATATATATAATTTTTTTAATTTTTTTGAGAGAGAGAGCAAATTGGGGAGGGGCAAAGAGAGAGGGAGGAGAAACTCCAAGCAGGCTCCGTGCTGTCAGCACATAGCCCAATGTGGGGCTCAAACTCATGAACCATGAGATCATGACCTAAGCCAAAACCAAGAGTCAGACACTTAGCTGACTGAGCCACCCAGGCACCCCACCGTTTTCTAACTTCTAAACTGATTGCTAATTCCATGAGTTGATCAAAACTGCTCAGATTACTGGAAGAAAACTAACAAAATGCTGAAACTATTGCCAATATGCAATGACTAGTTCTCATCTGCTCCATCATTCTGATGCCATTAATGTTGCTAATAGTGCCATTTTTAGTCCCATTTCCTCTGTTCCTTTGGATATTTCTTCAATGCACATTTGACATTTATTAAGCACCAAGATTGTGTTTAAGGAGTTCACAACCAACTAGGGTAAACAACTAGCAAAAACATAAAGTATAATGGATATATGTACTGAAATACTTATAAAGTTCTTCTGGGGAGCACCTGGGTAGCTCAGTAAGTTAAGTGTCTGACTCTTGATTTAGGCTCAGCTCATGATCTCACAGTCATGAGATGGAGACCTGAGTTGGGCTCAGGGCTGGGTGTGGAGCCTGATTAGGATTCTCTCTCTCTCTCTCTCTCTCTCTCTCTCTCTCTCTCTCTCTCTCTCTCTCATAATCCCTATCAAAATAAGCATTCTTCACAGTGCTAGAACAAACAATCCTAAATGTGTATGGAGCCAGAAAAGACCCTGAAGAGCCAAAGCAATTCTGAAAAAGAAAACCAAAGCTAGAGGCATCACAATTCTGGACTTCAAGCTATATTACAAAGTTGTAATCATCAAGACAGTATGGTACTGGCACAAAAACAGACATTCAGGTCAATGGAACAGAATAGAGAACCCAGAAATTGTCCCACAAATGTATGGCCAACTAATTTTTGACAAAGCAGAAATCCGATAGAAAAAAAAGACAGTCTCTTCAGCAAACGGTGTTGGGAAAACTGGACGGTGACATGCCAGAGAATGAACCTGGACCACTTTCTTACACCATACACAAAAATAAACTCAAAATGGATGAAAGACTTAAATGTAAGACAGGAAGCCAGAAAAATCCTAGATGAGAATTCAGGCAAAAACCTCTTTGACCTTGGCTGCAGCAACTTCTTACTTAACACATCTGTGAAGGCAAGGGAAACAAAAGCAAAAATGAACTATTGGGACCTCATCAAGATAAAAATCTTCTGGATAGCAAAGTAAACAATCAGCAAAATTAAAAGGCAACTGACAGGAATGGGAGAAGATATTTGCAAACGACATATCAGATAAAGGGTTAGTATCCAAAATCTATAAAGAACTTATCAAACTCTACACCCAAAGAACAAATAATTCAGTGAAGAAATGGGCAAAAGACATGAACAGACACTTCTTCAAAGACGACATCCAAATGGCCAACCAACACATGAAAAAATGCTCAAAATCACTCATCATCAGGAAAATACAAACAAAAACCACAATAAGATACCATCTCACACCAGTCAGAATGGCTAAAATTAACAAATCAGGCAACAACAGATGTTGGTGAGGATGCAGAGAAAGAGGACCTCTTTTGAACTGCTGGTGGGATGCACAAGGGGTACAGCCACTCTGGGAAACATTATGGAGGTTCCTCAAAAAATTAAAAATAGAACTACCCTACAACCCAGCAACAGCAGTACTAGGTATTTATCCAAAGGACACACGAGTGCTGATTCAAAGGGGCACGTGCATCCCAATGTTTATAGCAGCAATATCAACAACAGCCAAAGTATGTAAGGAGCCCAAATGTCCATCAACTGATGAATGGATAAAGATGCAGTATATATATTCAATGGAATATTACTCAGTGATGAAAAAGAACAAGATCTTGCCATCTGCAACAACTGGATGGAACAAGAGTGTATTTATGCAAAGCCAAATAAGTCAGAGAAAGACAAGTACCATATGATTTCACTCATTTGTGGGATTTAAGATACAAAACAGATGAACATAAGGGAAGGAAAGCAAAAATAATATAAAAACAGGGAGAAAATCCTAAGAGACTCTTAAATACAGAGAACTGAGGGCTGCTGGAGGGGTGTTGCATCAGGGGAAGGGCTAAAAGTTGTGAGGGGCATTAAGGAAGACACTTGTTGGGATGAGCACTGGGTGTTATATCTAAGTGATGAATCACTAAATTCTATTCCTGAAATATTATATGTTAACTAACTTGGATTTAAATTTTTAAAGTTAATTAAAAAAAAAAAGATTCTCTCTTCCTCTCTCTGCCCATCCCCCACTCACATGGAAGGAAGGAAGGGAAGAAGGAAGGAAGGAAGGAAGGAAGGGAGGAAGGAAGAGGAGGGAAGGAAGGAGACGAGGGAGGGAGGGAGGGAGGGAGGGAGGGAGGGAGGGAGGGAGGGAGGAAGGAAGGAAGGAAGGAAGGAAGGAAGGAAGGAAGGAAGGGTTCTTCTGAGAGATTTGGGAAGGTTCTTGGAGGTGGCAACATTTGGGGGTAGACTTGAAGGATAAGATTTCAATGCATAGAAATGGAAGAGAATCATATGCAAAAGAAGAAACAGTAATTTTAGATACATAGAGGCAGGAAGCACAATGTGTACTTAGAGAAACATTTAGGAAATAAAATATCTTGTAATATAAACCGTTTCTTCAGAGTAGCCATATTTTTAAATAACATGCTTTGAATAGTATTTCTTACTTTATAAATTCAGGATATATTTACCATCTGCTCTAAAAGATAAATAAAAATGTGGCATTCCTAGAACTCCCCCCAACTTGCAATATAGATTTATCACTACATTTCGTTAAATTGATTATCAAGTATTTATTGCCTTGAAAGTGTTTGGCTCATAAAGAGCTAAGTTGTGTATTTTAATTATATTTCTTCCTTTAAGTGGACCTACAGAATATTAGTTAAGAGTATCAGCTCTACAGCCATACTGAAGTTCACACTCTGAATATGGCACTTTCTAGCTGTGTTAACTTTGAGAAAATTATTTAATCTGTCAATTTCTTTACCTGTAAAATGAGGACAGGATCTACAGGATTGTTGTAAGATCAAATTAAATGAGTTAATACATGTAAAAAGTACTCAGAACAATTATGGGCACTTAGTATACATAGGAAGGAAGGAAGGAAGGAAGGAAGGAAGGAAGGAAGGAAGGAAGGAAGGAAGGAAGGAAGGAAGGGAGGAAGGGAGGAAGGGAGGGAAGGAGGAGGAAGGGATGGAAGGAGGGAGGGAAGAAGGAAGAAAGGGGGAGAGAAATAGAAAGGGGAAGAGGGAGAAAGGGAGAGAGGGAAAGGAAGGGAGGGAGGAAGAGAGGAAGAACAAAGTTAACTATTCCTATTACTATAGGGTCTTGTCCTAAAGTACCTACAATGGTCTTTCTCTTATGCATTTCCAGTTGCTTCATCCACATAGGACATGAAGTGTACAACTGCAAGGGCCTGACTTACATGGTAATAAATGAGGTTATGAAATAAGGCAATCTGTGTCTATATCAAGTATTTTATCAAGTTGTCTTTCTAAGAGTCCTCTCACCCAAAGCCACCTATCCTGCTCTAATAAAGCTTGGGGCTTTGTATATTGTTACCATGGGTTCTTCCTTTATTGCTTTTCTGGATTAGGTCCTATTTCTTTGACTCTGTGTATCTTTATTTCTTGATATACTCCATTTTCCTATAGAATATCAACAACTTCTTACAATGGTGTGTACAAGTAATATTTTTGAATCTTTGTATGTTAAAAACAAAAGGTTTTGGGGCGCCTGGGTGGCTCAGTCGGTTAAGCGGCCCACTTCGGCTCAGGTCACAATCTCGCGGTCCGTGAGTTCAAGCCCCGCGTTGGGCTCTGTGCTGACAGCTCAGAGCCTGGAGCCCGTTTCAGATTCTGTGTCTCCCTTTCTCTGCCCCTCCCCTGTTCATGCTCTGTCTCTGTTTCAAAAATAAATAAACGTTAAAAAAAAAAATTAAACAAAAAACAAAAAACAAAAGGTTTTATTCCATCCCAAGAAATGACTGATGAATGAAAATTTAGATGGAGGGGTGGTACCTGGGTGACTCAGTTAAGCAACCAGCTCTTGATTTCAGCTCATGTCATGATCCCAGGGTTGTGGGACTGAACCTTGCATCAGTCTCCATGCCGACTGTGGGATTCTCTCTCTCTTTCCCTCTGTCCTTCTTCCCTGCTTGCACTCTAACATAAAAAATAATAATAATAAAAATAATTTTAAAATAAAAAGTTAAAAAAACTTATATGGAAAATAATTTTATCAGTGTTTAAAAACTGTTATACTGTCTTCTAGAATACAGTGAGTTTTTAAGAAATCTGATGCTATTGATTCTTGCTTGCTCTTTTCTTTCAAGGGACATTTTAGGATCACTGTTTCTGCTCAGGGCTCTAAATTTTGACAAAGATATATGGTTTTTTTCATTGATTGCACTAAGCTGGTAAATCTTTCAATCTGGAAACTGAAATCAGGACACAGCCCTGAGATGTTCTTGTACTATTTATTTGGTAATATAATCCCACATTTTTTCTATTCTCCATTGATAGTTTGTTTTCTTTCTGGGATTAGCTGCTGAACTTCTGGGTTGATCCAGTACATGCCTCATATTCTTGCTTCTATTTTCTGTCTTTTTTTTACTCTCATTGAGACATATTCTACTTTATTTACTCTTCATTTACTCGACAAATATTTACTGGTGACTGACCTACATATTTTGCTACGTTCCAGGCAATGTTCTAGGCATTGGAGATAAAGTAGTAAATAAAACAAATCTCAATCCTCACGTTGGACAAAATTAAAAGGTTAGATGCGCCAGGGTGGCTCAGTCAGTTAAGCATCTGGCTCTTAATTTTGGCTCAGGTCATAATCTCACAGTTTATGAGTTCAAGTCATGTCGGGCTCTGTACTGATAGTAAGGAGACCGCTTGGGATTCTCTCTCCTTCTCTCTCTGCCCCTCCCCCATGCTCACCCTCCCTCTCTCTCTCTCAAAATAAATAAACTTTAAAGCAAACAAACACACAAATAAATAAAAAGGTTAATAGTAAATACTACTAAAAAATTAACAAGTAGAGGGACAGGGGAATGGAAGCAGATGTTGTTTTCGTTAGACTGGTCAGGAAAGGCCTGACGTTTGAACTTCAACATGAATAAAATGATTGAGCAACATATGTGAAGATCTGGGGGAAGACTATTCCAGGCAGATAGGACAGGGTTTTCCAAGGGCCAGAGCTTGCAAGAAGCAAAGCATGAATGAAGCATGAAGTTCTTGACAAATATTATGAGGCTAGTATGTCTAGAAGAGGGTGAGCAAGGGAGAGATGGGCTAAACCTGGAGGAATAGTCAGAAGCAGAGCAGGCAGTAAGGTAACAAAGTGTAGTGGCCATGGTAAGAAAACAGATTTTATTCCAAATTTAGTTAAAAATCATTTTGAGCTGAAAGTATCACTTTAAAAAGATAACATTCTGGCTGCCACATGGCAGACGGACAATAGAAACTCAAGAGTGGAAGGATGGAGGATGTCTAATAGTCAAAGCAAATGTGAAAGTGGCTTGCTTAGGCAGGTAGCAACAGCAGTAGGTAGAAATCAGGACAGAACAGTTGTCTTTGAACACTGTGGGGGTTGGAGGCACCAAACCTATGGGTAGTTGAAAATTCACATATAACTTTTGATTTAATTTCTAGTAGCCCACTACTAACCAGAAGCCTCACAGATGACATAAACAGTTGATTAACAAATATTTTGTATGTTATATGTATTATAAACTATATTCTTATAATTAAGCTAGAGAAAAGGACGTTAAGAAAATCATAAGAGAAAATACATTTACAGTACCTGTACTGTATTAACTGGAAAAAAAAAAAATCCACAGAGTGGACCCACAGTTAGAAGCTGTGCTGTTCAAAGGTCAACTGCATACTTAAAGGTTGAGCTAATAAGAGCTGCTAATGAATATGGGCCATTAGGCAGAGATAGAAGTGAAGGATGATTTGGGGGGGTGGTTGGCTTGAGCAACAGGGTAAACAATGATACCTTTCAAATACCTAAGGAAAGATAGAGGAAGCAGCAGTTTTGGGTGGAGGTGAAGAGAGTGCAAAGATTCTGTTTTTTTAAACCTAAGTTTGAAATGTTCTGCACAGGGGTTAAAAGCATGGAGACGGTTGCATGAGTTCAAATCCTGGACTGGACAGGGTATGGAGCCTATAAAGGTTTCCTTTTTCTCTTTAAGATGGAGATATTACAAGTTTCCAGGTTGAAGTAAAAAGGGAGAAATAATGTAAGAGAAAAAGATGGGAGGAAAAACTGAAAACAGATAAGACAGAAGATAGTATCTAATAGATGCCAGTAGACCACTACACTTGATAATGAAAAGATGCAGTGCTCCTTGCTTATATCTCTCAATAATATAAGAAATTAGTTCAGGGGTGCCTGGGTGGCTCAGTTGGTTGAGCATCAGACTTAGGCTCAGGTCATGATCTAATGGTTTGTGAGTTCAAGCCCTGCATTGCACTTGCTGCTGTCAGCACAGAGCCTGTTTTGGATCCTCTGTCCCCCTCTCTCTCTGCACCTCCTCCACTTGTGCTCTCTCAAAAAAAAAAAAAAAAAAAAAAAAAAAAAAAAAAAAATTAAAAAATAAATTAGTTCATTAGCTGTGAGAAATTAGAAGTAGCTGTTGGAGATTTGAAGCAAGTAAGTTGTACAATAGTCACATCAGAGAATGGAAAACTGAAATGATTAGGGAGATATAACATTGAAGCTAAGTGCTAAAAGCACACTTGAAAATAGTGGTTATCAGCTCGCAGGGAGAACATTCAGCATAACTCTGTGTGTTTTTCTCCAGGTAAATTCTGCTATGTAGGTATAGCAATTGAGTAGGCAGACACATGAGACTTTGCAAAGAAGATCAGGAAGCAAGGGACAAGGAATAATTATGATGGTTCATAGAATCTAGGTTGGGTAAAGAAGGGTGAATAACAAGGAGTATACATGTCTAAACTTCAGGAATCTGGGCTGTGAAATTTAAAAAAGCTACTGAGAATTTTAAATTAACCATATCAATGATCACTTTTTTATCTTTTTTTAAATGTTTATTTTTGAGAGAGAGACAGAGTGTGAGCAGGGGAGGGTCAGAGAGAGAAGGAGACACAGAATCCATGAAGCAGGCTCCAGGCTCCGAGCTGTCAGCATAGAGCCTGACTCAGGGCTTGAACCTGTGAACCAGGAGATCATGACCTGAGCTGAAGCTGGACGCTCAACCGGCTGAGCCACCCAGGCGCCCCAATCATCACTTTAGATGTAAATGGTCTAAACACACAAATTAAAAGAGATTGTAAGTAAAATCTTTAAAAAGGGTGGGGGGTGCCTAGCTGGTGCAGTCAGTGAAGTATGCAACTCTTGATCTCAGAGTTGTAAGTTCAAGCCCCACCCTAGGTGTAGAGATTACTTTTAAAAAAATCTTAAAAAAAAAAATATGAGTGCCTGGGTGGCTCAGCCGGTTTAAGCATCTGATTTCAGCTCAGGTCATAATCTCGCAGTCATGTGAGTTCGAGCCCCGTGTCAGGCTCTGTGCTGATAGTTCACAGCCTGAGCCTGCTTCGGATTCTGTGTCTCCCTCTCTCTCTGCCCCTTCCTGATTCATGCTATCTCTGTCTCTGCAAAATCAATAAACCTTAAAATTTAAAAAAAAAAAATAAAAAGATTGTTAGACTGGATTAAAAAGCAAGATCCAATGGTATATATAATTACAAGAAATCTACTTTAAAAATAAAGACACAGATATGTTAAAAGTAAAAGGATAAAGAGAAATATATCATGCAAACACTACCCAGAAGAAAGGTGGAGTATATAGTTAATTTCACATAAATAGACTTCAGAACTAGGAATACTATCAGAGACAAAGAGGGACATTAGAAAATGATAGATGTCAATTCTCCAACACAGGGCACCTAAATTAACTGAACTTCAATATACACAAGGCAAAAAGATGAAAAAAAAAAGTATATAAAAAAATAAAACCATAAATATAATTGGAGAGGTCAACATTCTGCTCTCAGTAATTGATAAGTACGCAGGAAATCAGTACGGATACAGATGACCTGAGAAATACCATCAACCAACTTGACCTACCTGACATTCAGAATATTCCACCCAAAAATGTCAGATTACATATTCTTTCCAAGTACACATGGAACACTTACCAATATGGACGATATTCTGGGCCATATGGCAAATCTTAACAAATTTAAGTAACAAAAATCTGAAAAACAGATCTCTTATCTGTTATCAGAACTGAAAAACAGTTCTCTTATCAGACTACAAGAGAACTAAATTATAAATCAATTATTAGAAATATTTAGAAAATCCCTAAATATCTGGTATTAAGCAATAAACTAGTCCTTAGATCAAAGAGGAAGTCTCAAAAGAATTAAAAAACAATTTAGTCTGAAAGAAAATTAAATACAACATAGTAAGATTTGTGTGAGATAAATCTAAAGCAGTGCTTAGAGAAAAATTTTTAGCATTAAATGTTTACATGAGAAAAAAAAGATCTAAAATCAGCACCTGAAGTCTCCACCCTAACAAAAATGAGCAAAAATTAAACCCAAAGCAAACAGAAGTAAACAATAAATATTAAAGGGAAATTAATGAAAGTTAAAAAAAAAATAGTAAAAAAAATAAATGGAACCAAAAGCTGATTTTTTCATAAAGCAATGATTGATAAATCTCTAGTCAGAATGAGTAAGAAAAAAATGGAGAAGATATAAATTACCAATATCAGGAATGAAACAGGAGCTATCACTAGATATCCCACAGACATTAAAAGAACAATAAAGGAATACTACAGAAACATCGATACCCATATGGGAATGCAAGCTGGTGAGGCCACTCAGGAAAACAGTATGGAGTTTCCTCAAAAAACTAAAAATAGAACTACCCTACAACCCAGCAATTGCACTAGTAGGTATTTATCCAACGGATACAGGTATGCTGTTTTGAAGGGACACATGCACCCCAATGTTTATAGCAGCACTATCAACAATAGCCAAAGTATGGAAAGAGCCCAGATGTCCATCGATGGATGAAGAAAATGTGGGATATATATACAATGGAGTATTACCCAGCAATCAAAAAGAATGAAATCTTGCCATTTGCAACTACATGGATGGAACTGGAGGGTGTTACACTAAGTGAAATTAGAGAAAGACAAATATCATATGACTTCACTCATATGAGGACTTTAAGATACAGAACAGATGAACATAAGGGAAGGGAAGCAAAAATAATCTAAAAACAGGCAGGGGGTCAAAACATAAGAGACTCTTAAATATGGAGAACAGAGGGTTACTGGAGAGGCTGTTGGAGGGGGATGGGCTAAATGGGTAAGAGGCATTAAGGAATCTACTCCTGAAATCGTTGCACTATATGCTAATTAATTTGGATGTAAATTAAAAAAATAAAATTAAAATAAAAAAAAAATCTATACCCATAGATTTAACATTCTGGATGAAATGGACCACTTCCTTGAAAAGCCCAAAATCTACTCAAAATGAAAGAGACAATCTGAATAGTTCTATATCTATTAAAAACACTGAATTTGTACCCAAAATCTTCCAAAAAAGAAAACCCCAGGTCCAGATGGTTTCACAGGCAAATTATATGAAACATTTAAAGAAATAATATGAGTATTACAAAATGTCTTCAAGAAATGAAACAGGAGGGAAAGTTTCTCAATTCATCTTATGAGACTATCACTAGCCAAACCAAAGACATTACAAGAAAACTACAGAGCAATATCCCTCATGAACACAGATGCAAAAACTCTCAACAAAATATATTAGTAACTTGTGGGAACCTGGGTGGCTCAGTCGGTTGAGCATCCAACTTTGGCTCAGGTCATGAGTTCAAGCCCCACACCAGGCTCGCTGTTGTCAGTGCAGAGCCCACTTTGGATCCCCTGTCCCCTCCTCTCTCTCCCCCTCCTCTGCTCATGCTCTTTCAAAAATAAATAGACATTAAAAAAATATATTAGTAACTTGAACCCAACATCATATAACAAGGATAATATATCATGACCAAGTGGAGTTCATTCCAAGAATATGAGGCTAGTTCAAAATTTAAAAATTACATTAAATTAATTTCTTCTCTCAACACTCATTCAACATTACACTGAGAACAATCAGGCGATCATAAACAGAATACAAGTTGGAAGATAAGTATAACTGTCTCTATTCAAAGATGACAGGATAAAACAAAAAAATATAAACACCAATTGAGGAGACTCTGGGGGAAAGAGTGGCCTCAGGAAGTAATAAAGATTCAATTTTGTTCCTGACAATTCTAAGAATTAGGGCATGGTGGAAGAAGGTGAAGAGAGGGCCAGTTAGACTGGGTTAGATCATGCAATAGCTTTACAGGGTTAAAAGTTTAGGTGTTGTCAAATAACCCTGAGTCTTGAATTGGGTGAATAAAGTAGACCAAGATCGAAAGTATGATTGAGGCAGGGTTCCTGAGTGGTTCAGTTGGCTGAGCTTCTGCCTCTTGATTTTGGCTCAGGTCATGATCCCAGGGTTGTGTGATCGAGCTTTGCATGGGGTTCCACGTTGAGTCAAGATTCATTCTTTTTCTCTCTCCCACTCTCACTTCTCTCTGTTGTTCAGGTGCATGTTCTCTCTCAAACACAGACACAGACACACACAAACCATGATAGGATTAGGCCTTGAAGAGTCTTAGAAGTTTGAGTAATCAGTTAAGATTACAGCTTCCTCCTTGGGACTGGTTTCTTAAGCAGTTTGTTGTGATAAAGTGGGTGACAGATGGTAGTGGTCTTAACATTATTAAAAGGAATGCTTTGGGGGCCCCTTAAAACCAAGAGAAAATTGGGGCACCTGGGTGGCTCAGTCGGTTAAGTGTCTGACTTTGGCTCAGGTCAAATCCCTGAGTTTGAGTCCAGTGTCGAGCTTTGTGCTGACAGCTGGCAGCCTGGAGCCTGCTTCAGATTCTGTCTCCCTCTCTCTGCCCCTCCCCTACTCATGCCTCTCTCAAAAATTAAAAAAAAAAAAAAAAAAAATTTAAACTTTGTAATCATTGAAAAAAATTTTTTTGAGAGCACAAGCAGGAGAGGGGCAGAGGGAAGCAAACTTAATGCCCAGCACAGAACCAGGCATGGGGCTCCATCTCATAACTGTGAGAGGAGGCCTGAGCCCAAATCAAGAGTTGGAGGCTTAACTGACTGAGCTACCCAAGCACCTCTGTAATCACTAAAATTTCTAAGAGCTCTCTGTTTTGTTTTTAACATCTATTTGAGAGAGAGGGGAGAATCCCAAGCAGGCTCTGCACTGTCCGTGCAGAGCTATACACAGGGCTTGATCCCACCAAACATGAGATCATGACCTGAGCCTAAATCAAGAATTGGACATTTAACCAACTGAGCCACCCAGGCACCCCAAGTTTCTTTTTCATAGCATCCTGTTCGTTTTGGGTGGGTGCAATGAATTCTTCAACATCAATACCTTAATTTGTTTTAACTTCTAAGGTATTTCCTCCAGGCTATTTTTTTTTTTTCTTTTCACATTGGCTTCTCTTTCATGTTGAAGGCTTTTCTCAAATTTTATCTTAGTTTCCTGCATATGATTAATAGACACTGAAAGATGATTGAGAGTACTGTGACTATAGTTTATTGAATGCCAGGCTTCTTCTTAAAATAATCCTGGAGGGAGGGGTGCCTGGCCCTCAGAAGAGCATGCGACTCTTACCTCAGGGTTGTGAGTTTGAGCCCCACGTTGGGTGTGGAGATTACTTAAAATCTTAGGGGTGCCTTTAGATCCTTAAGCTCACGCTGTCTCTTGCTCTCCCCCCACCAAATGAAAGTTATATATCCTCATTTTCACTTAATTCCCATTTTTAGCCCCTTATCCAACTTATATCTTCACACAACACCTAGTTCCTTCAAGGCCCATCCTTCTCCACAGTTCAAAGTTCTCTGTATTTTACCTAAGCTGTAGCTTTTTCCTTTTATAGCTCTAGTGCATAGCCATTTGGTTCCTACTTTGCAGGATTTTTATTCATTTTTGAGTCTATCCTATTTTTCTTCATTGCTGTCAGCTTATATGTATAATTATCTTGTATTCCTTTATATGTGGTCTTTAGGAGAAATGAGGGATAAATGTGCCAATCCATTTTAGTTTTAATCAGAAGTCAGCACTGAAATGCTAAAGGGAAATCAGATGTTCAATGTAGTTTTGAAAATGACTAAGATGTTTCTTAATAGGATGGTAAAATAAGAACATAGGTAGGGATGTGAGAAATGTCTAAGTTTGAAATCTGGTTCAGTTAGGTTACTATTCATTGAGTCCTGGTCTGTTGCCCATCCTGTTTCTTCAATTGTAAAATGAAAAGAATTTTTAAAAAGTACATCTTAAGAAATATTCTAATTTCTTAAGAAATAATTAAGACTGCAAAATTCAAGTGAACAAGAGACCTGAACAGAGAGGCATACCAATACAAATCAGCCCTTGAAAGGTTCCCAATCACAGTGTATCTTTTTTTAAATTTTCATTTATTAAAAAAATTTTTTAATGTTTATTTTTGAGAGACAAAGAGAGAGAACGAGAACACAGGCAGGGGACGGGCAGAGAGAGATGAAGACACAGAATCTGAAGCAGACTCCAGGCTTTGAGCTGTCAGCAGAGAGCCCAGCACGGGGCTTGAACTCACAAACTGCAAGATCATGACCTGAGCCAAAGTCAGACACCTAACCAACTGAGCACCCCCCGGTGCCCGCCCCCATCACATCTTAAAAACCCACATTTCTTGCATGTTCGCATTAAGTATTTTTAAACAAATTCATAAATTTCAGCAAGAGTGGGGTGACACTTTCACATATGTTAGTGTTACTATATATTAGTACATCACAGGAAAGTATTTTAGCAATAAAGCAAACCTCTGTAGATTGTCCTTAATTAAGGGGAAAAAAAAGAGTAGTTTGATACATTTTTTATTTTATCAAAGTAATGAGTATAGATTTTAAGTGAACTATTACTAAAAGATTTTTAAGGTAGGCTTCACTCCCAGTGCGGAGCCCAAAGTGACGCGTGAACTTACGACCCTGAGATCAAGATCTGAGATGAGATCAAGAGTCCGACGCTTAACCAACTATGCCACCCAGCAGCTCCTAAAAGATTCCTTTTTAAAGTTTACTCATTTACTTTTGAGAAAAAGAGAGCACGGGGTAGGGGCAGAGAGGGAGAGAGAGAACCCCAAGCAGGCTGCACACTGTCAGTGCAGAGCCTGATGCAGGGCTCGAACCCTTGAACCATGGGATCATGACCGGAACGGAAATCAACAGTCAGACGTCCAACAAACTGAGCCATCCAGGTGCCCCCTGAAAGATTGTTAAAAAACACATGACTAGTGGGGCGCCTGGGTGGCGCAGTCGGTTACGCGTCCGACTTCGGCCAGGTCACGATCTCGCGGTCCGTGAGTTCGAGCCCCGCGTCGGGCTCTGGGCTGACGGCTCAGAGCCTGGAGCCTGTTTCCGATTCTGTGTCTCCCTCTCTCTCTGCCCCTCCCCCGTTCATGCTCTGTCTCTCTCTGTCCCAAAAATAAATAAAAAACGTTGAAAAAAAAATAAAAAAAAAAAACCAAACACATGACTAGTAAAAGGCTGCAGAGTTTTGTTTTGGGGTAATGAAAATGGACTAAAATCGAGCTAACAGATGCCTGACTCTAAATATGCTAAAAACCACTGAACTGTACATTTTAAATAGGTGAATAATACGGTATGTGATTACATCTCAGCAAGTCTGTTAAAAGCACACAGCATATCTTGACACACATCTCATTGCATTCTATAAAGACATTTTCAAAATAGTATGAAAACTTATACTACATTTGTATTCACTGATTTAAAACATAAAGACAGACCATTTCCTTTCTTCATGTCTTAGTATTTGACAACTCTGATATAATAGTTTACATTAGGACTATATGGTTATTGATTGCCAAAAGACCATACCTTTTTTACATTTTTTTGATTACTTTTCTATGTACCCAATATTGTCAATCTTTTCCTTGCATTCCAGTTAACTGCAATGTAATTTTATACATGGTAAAAATATATTAGATAATATATCAGCTCCTTTCATTTTGTTGATCTACTCCAGACTATTTCATTCTTCTGGTCCTCTATGTATTGGAATGGCTGCTTAGGCTTGCTGCAGAGCTGACATTCTGGATTTCTCTTCACTCATTCCAGACATCACCAGTTCCTATGTTGTAGCTGTCTTTCTTTTGTATGGCTTACTCCTCCATTTTGGCGAGTGTATCACTTAGGTGCTTCCCAGGAAAAAGATAATGAAACACGAAAATGTTTTGAGACCTTGAATATATGAAAGTATCTTTAGTCTACAGACACCTCAGCTGGGAATACTTAGAAATGATTTTGACTCGGGTGCCTTGGTAGCTCAGTTGGGCATCTTGATTTCAGCTCAGGTCATGATCTCATGGTTTGAATTTGAGCCCAAAGTCCTGCTCTGCACTGACAGCACAGAGCCTGCTTGTGATTGTCTTCTCTACCCTTACCCTCTTCACTCTCAAAATAAATATTAAAAAATAATATTGACTCAAAACTTCTAAGTCACTGCTTCATTGTCCTAGCTTCCTGTATCATTAAGAAACGATGAAATTCTTATACCCAATTCCATTTTTTGGGCTGTCTCATTTTCCTAATGTTCTGAAACAAAATATGTCCCGCTGTGGGTGTTTTTTTCATTCATTGTGTGGGGTGTGCAGTAGGCTTTTTCAAAGTAGAGAGGAGTGTCCTTAAATGGCAGAGAGAGAGAGAGAAAGAGAGAGAGAGAGAGAGAGAGAGAGAGAGAGAGAGAGAGAGAGAATCCCAACAGGTTCCACACTGTCAGCGCAGAGCCCAGCGTAGAGTTCAAACGGTGAGTTCATGACCTGAGCTGAAGTCAGACATATAACCACTGAGCCACCCATGAGTACCTCCCTGATTATTTTTTTAATACTTTGCCTCATTCCATTTTAAGAAGTCCCATTAACCAGATGTTGAACCTTCTGGAGTGGTCTTGTAATTTCAAACATTCTGTATTTTAAAATTTTTATTGTACTCCTTAAACTTCAAATGTTTTAACTAAATTTTATGTGAACTATAATTTACAAAATCTACTTTATATAAAGCATTCTGTACTTTTCTCATGGATGTAATATCTTATCTTTGAAGATAGTTATATTTTCAGATTTTCTTCTCCCTGTATTGATCCTGTTTTGGTCTTGGTCATTACTGGTGGAGCAATCTTCAAAAATCTGGTGATTCTTGAGGGGTGGCTCGGTCAGTTAAGCATCGGACTTCGGCTCAGGTCATGATCTCACGGTTCATGAGTTCCAGTCCCATGTCAGGCTCTGTGCTGACATACTGGAGCATGGAGCGTGCTTCAGATTCTGTGTCTCCTTCTTTCTCTCAAAAATAAATGTTAAAAAAAAAATTTTTTTTAATCTGGTAATTCTTGAGTTTGTTCATACTTTGAGGTTCACTGGGTAGGGAACTTTGCTTTCTCATTGGAAAATCTCCAAATGTCTGAATCTCTTTGAAGGTCTTTTCTCTGGGATGATGGAATTTCTACAGAAAAGGATCCTGTCTCCTTTTCCTTGAGACTTAACTGTCAGCATTCTAGAAACCAGGAATCTACCATCCAAGTATACAGAATTTTAATTGATCTCCATTTCCAATCTATAACAGTATCTCAATCTGAAGACTTGTTTTAAATTCTCAAGAGTACTTCTACTTCCATGGTAAGGATAGAGTAGTAACCTAGCTACTTACCTTACTGGGTAGAAGGAAATACATTGTCAACCAATCCCCACTCCCAGCCCAACATTTCATACCCACATTCTCCAAGGTCTGTTTTCTCCTACCTCTAGGTCTTTGAGTCTTAAGGAACAAATCATCTTGCTTTTAAAATAAACACTCCTGTAAACAATTAGGTTTGAACTACATGTGCTCTACTAATAAATCAGTTTCTACTCCTGTCTGCTTTCCATCTTCCAAAAGTATTCTGGCATTGTTTTCTTTTCCATGCTTCGTCTCTATAGATTACTACTTTTAAAAATATGTCATTTCAGTCCAGTTTTAGGAGGAAGCTAGTATTAAAGCATTTGCGGTACCCATCATGTTTTTAATCAGAAGCCCATGCAGCATAATGTGTAACAGAGAAAAATCCAAAACAATCTACACCTCTAGTAGGGTAACTGGTATGTAAAATATGATAACCCTACTCAATGGCTTACCTATAGCCATTTAAAATATTTACATAAAAAAATTTTAAAGAGCTGTGATTATGTTTTAAAAAGCTGAATATTGACAAGTATTGGCTTAGTTGTATAAAAACAGTACATTAAAGAATACTCCAGAATATTAAGTAAATTCTAGGAAATAGGATTAGGACTTAATTTAAGTCTAAGTTTCCTGAATGAGCATATTTTTATCATACACACACAAAATGCTTTTAAAATAAAACAAGAAAGATTTTGGCTAGAAAACCCATATTCTCAGTCTACAATGCCAGTCATCATGTTACCTCTGGACAAGTAAAGTGCTCGTTTTTTTTATCATCTCTAATTCGAAAGGCTGCAGAATTTTCAGACCAATTTTCAGATTAATGATGTAAGCCAGACCTAAACTGTCAGAGTTAAAGACTAAAGAAAAGGTCAAGGAAGCAAACTATTCAGGAAGCAGCATTTGTTAAGTATGACAGAAAGTGAAATAGGCAGAAGAGAAAAAAAAAAAAAAGCATAAACAGTTTAATGGAAAGAGGTATTGGGAAAAAGAACTGCTGGGTGATGTAAAAAATCTAAATAAGACCTATGGAAAGTAATAAAGAGTATAAGGAGTTATGTCTGGAAAAAGAAGCAGCTCCTCAAAGGCCCAGTGAACAAAGTATTAATCTACTGAATTAAGCTGAGAGTTGGTGATAGAAGGTTGGAAGGGCAACGTGGGCACATTAAAAGGATTACCATTTAGGGATAAGGTTTTTGGTTGCAGTCCCTACATGGATGTCTTCCCTCCCACACAGCACTCTTTTCCCTTCCTACCCTGCCCTTCTCAGGTTTAAAACCTTGATCTTTGTGCCTTTTCATCATTTTGCCTTTCCTTCCTTTCATAATCTTTTCCTTCTATCTTCACCTTCTAATTATTACCTCAATCTAGATATAACTTCCTTGTTTTCAGTTTACTTTTTCTTTAACTCTACATCAGTTCCAAAGCAATTTCTATTCGAGTAGGTGCCCCTTACCTATACATATCCTGCCCCCAAAGTCACCCTACTTTCTCAATGCTTTCATGTATGCAACAGTCCTCCCTCAACCTAAATTCCATTACAGATCTTTCTCAATTTACAATGGAGTTATGTACCATTAAAACAATAGTAAGCTGAAAATATCATAAATTGAAAATGCACTTAATATACCTAACATTACAGCTTAGCCTATTTTAAACATTCTCAAAACACTTACATTGGCCTACAGTGGGGCCAAATAATTTAACACAAAGTCAATTTTATAATGAAGTGAATACTTCACGTAATTTATTGAATACTGCACTAACCGTAAAAAACAGGATGGCTATATGTGTGCAGAAAGGTTCTAAGTGTATCATTATTTACCCTCATAATCATGTGGCTGACATCTGCAGATCACTTCTACTGCCCAGCATCGTAAGAGAATATCATACTGCATACTACTAACCCAGGAAAAGACCAAAATCCAAAGTATAGCTTCTAATGAATGCATATTGCTTTTGCACACCATCATAAAGTTAAAAAAAAAAAAAAAGTAAATCAAACCATTCTAAGTCAGGGACCATCTATACTAAATGAAGGTAAAGGTTAGGGACAAAAATAGGGAGGTCAAGAGATAGTAGGTATAATTGATGGCACAGAAATATAATTAACTTAGTGTTAACAAAGCCTAGAGTTACTTATAGAGAGGTGAGTACATTGCTTAGGTAAAATAAAAACAAAAACCGGAAGCATTTAGTGGCTTCTAATGCTGGCTCAGCTGGAAGAGCATGCAACTTTTGATCTTGGAGTCCTGAGTTCGAGCCCCACTTTGGGGGTAGAGGTTCCTTAAGTAAACTTAAAAATACGTATTTAAAAAACCCACCAGAAACATTTAAAAGCTATGGTCTCAATGGATTAGTACTACAGGTAGGAAAAGGATTATAGATTTTCCACTTCCCTACTGATGGTTGTTAAAAATACACATTTATCATTTGGAAAACATTTTTAAAGGAAAATCAACCATGTTAATTACTATTACCCTGAATTCATTTTTCTTTGTTTTATGGGGGTTGGGGTGTGGGAGAAGTAAGTCCTATGCCCAGTGTAGGGCTTGTACTCACAACCCCATGATCAAGAGCCGCATGATCTACCAACTGAGCCAGCAAGGCACTCCAAATTCGTTCCTTTATAAAAAATGTTGCCTTCTGACTACTCCTGTGCCATGACATCTTAAGGCTGACCTGAAAGGAGCTACAGCTCTCCTCATATACACAGAAGTATGACATACAACTATAGAAGTAACTGAGGTGGAATAAAATATTAAAATAAAAAAATGGAATGAAATAGTTTTTAGGGTCAGTTAGATTTTATGGTTTAAAAAGGTCATTTTTTATGGGTTTGATAAACAAAGAATGCTATTTTCTTATTCCAAAAACAGAAAAAAAAAGTATGTTTGGTACAGGTAAAGCAACATCAGAAGTCATGGAACCTTAATTACGGTTGAAATTAGTTTACCAAAACATTCTGTTTAATTCATACCATTGGTTTGACTGGTTTGGGTACACTTTCCTTGAAGACCTTACTCCCACCTGAACTGGTTTTCCTTTTCATGCTTGCAAATGATCCCTCCATATTTCCTATTTTTAAGGAAAACAAGAATAGCATTACAGGTCTTAAAATGCTACCAAGTTTAGTAGGGACATATAAATAACAGTATGATGGGTTTACAACAAAACCCCCATGTCTCTGGGTATCTAACTCATTTAATTACATATATATAAAGGAATGAGACTGTAAGGTCACCCTTTCTCCTTAAAATTCTAGAATTCTATATTGTTAGAAGAATATCAGTGCAATGCCAATGTCATTACTCTTGCTCCTCAATATTGCTCAAAACACAAAGGTCACTCATCTAATGCAAATAATAATGTGTACCAAAAGGAATATATAGATCTCACATATTAAAAATGAACTGAGGAACAAATACAATAACTAAACAACTCTATGTTAGCGGTGTATGTGAAGAAAAGACACTGCTAGCTGCCCTTCAATCAAGGTAGGTATATTCTGCATATGCAGTAAAGCTTTTATGCTGTAAATGAGAAACACAGTATTAGGTATATTAACTCTGTAAGAATTAAAATATACTTTGGGTTTCTCCAATGTCCAGTTTTATAGTACTTGTCTTGCTTTACCTATGTATACTTTAAAAAAGGCTCTACAAATATTGTACAGAGTATTTAAACAGCTTGGCTTTCTTGACCTTGGTTCTGTATCTAATTAAAAGATAATTTACAATAGGAAGATTAAATAGAGTTAAGTTGTGCTTTAATGTCTTTTTACTGAAATTAAATGGGGTAAATTGAACATTACATAAATCCATGAGCAGATACATTACTGTGGGATATACTTCTAAAAGGGATCAGTAAATTTCATGCTTTTCACTGAAAATCTTTAAACCTGACTGACCATCCTTTGCTAGGGATGGGTATGAGAGCTCACTTGAATTCCATCTGTTATTCTTGATTTAATATGTAAAGATTCAGCTTGCTCCATGAAAAGAGGACTTCATGCTGGTATTCCAGCCAGGAGCAATTCCATCTCCAGGCTACAGAAAAGTCATAGGTCTGCTGAAAGCTGGTTATGAATGCCCTAGAGACATAAAGTAACAATCAGATTCGCCCTGTGAAAGAACTAGTACAAACCCTAACCAACACAGCCTCTCTTAATTATCAGAATTGGAGGTAGGGGGTACTCCAAGGATAGTAACCCAGGACTTTCTGAAACAATTCAGTTTTTTCCATGGTAACAGGCACCCTCATTTCCAGAATGATTTGTGTATATATAAAAAAAGAATAAACATTACTTTCAGTACAGATTCATTCTGGATTACTCTAAATTTTGGATTCGAACCTAACCAATGTTCTATTTTCAAATAAATAACTTTAGAATTCAAGTTTCAATGCAGTTTTAAATTCAAAGACCCAATATAATTTATTCCACTTATCATCATATGCTCATCACTATGAACTTTGTCTAAGAGACCTATCTACTTGGTTCTTTTCTTGCTCAAAGCAATGTGGAAGCTTAACTGCCTATCCCTAAGAGGAGTACCCAGAAAGAAGATATAACCATTTTCAGGGGAAAACATGCATGCATTTATTTTTAAGAATTCCCAGTAAGGGGGAAAAAAAATTCAACATCTTTAAAAATGTGTTTATTTTTTAAAAAATCAGTTGTGTACAAAAGTGTTTCGTAGCTTTTAATTCTCAAGACAAATACCCAACCCTCCACCCATAACCCACCCTGTTTCAATGGTCTTTCTGGTTAACCCACCCATTTTCCCCTTACAGGAAGTTAATGGCTCAGAATAGACCCTCCTACAGAATTTATCATCACTAACAGATTGTTTAGAATAGAGATCTAGAGAAGCTAACAAGCAAGGTTCTTTCTCAGTGAGGTTAATGAGAATCCCTATAATGGCAGTAGACTTCCAGCAGACACCACAACAAAGCACCATCAATTGCTGAAAGCTAAAAAATAGATATTTTCAATAGTATTTCATTTTCTATTGGAAAAGTCTTTAAATTACATTAAATAAGTCTCTTTCCCCCCAAAGAAATAGTCTAGCTTTTATTATGATGCCTGTAAAAAGTAGGTAACAGCAAGCACACAAGGATCGTTTAACAGCACAGTGCAATGATTTGTATTCACTCACCCCCTAGAACCAAACTGATAAACTGTGCCACACCTGATTATATATAGCAGCATGGTTGAAATAACCAAGCAAAAGGTGACACATTCACAACTTACATTTAGGTGATCACAGGTTTATGAGGGTAGATCAGTCCAATAAAGTAGTAACAGAACAAACAGGACAAGGGAGATACTAACATTCCCCTATCCCTATGCCACAAGATTTTTGATCCATATTGCAACAGTGCAAACAGAACATGTGACATTATGTGTTAGACACTGCAGAAAAGTAACATTTGAGAAAAAGGCCATTTATCAGTAAGTACTTCAAATTGCCTTCTTCCCCAGTGATAGCAAACGTTGATGTTAAGCATTTATTTTAAACTGGTACTAAAGGAATGGAAATGCAAATTTTTTAAATCAATGGTTTGTACCCTGGAATTGAAATTTCTTGAACTAGAAAAAGTGATTAATACAACATCATTTTCTAAAGTCCATGAAATAAAATTAACTGTAAACAGACAGCTTCCTTTTTCACATCCAAACATTGATTCCATCTTTGTACAAGAAAGTATACCTGGCTCCAACCCTTCCGTGCCTGAATCCATCTTAAATCTTTAAAACAATAAAAATGCTTTATTGTATTCCTATAATTTCCTGTATTGTGGAATCATAATCATACCCCTATTGCAGAGTTTTAAAAGCTCAAATCAGGCATACACTTATAGCCAAGATCTGCTTTTTCACATCGATAAACTTATTAATAAGCAGCCTAAATAGTAACACAATGTGTTGTATTCTGTAGTGCATAAAATAAGCAATATCCAGTTTAAATGCCAATTCTTTCTTAGAGTTACTTTAAAAAAATTATTTTTGCATAGTTTTAAGCGCCACCAACAATCACAAATGTGAAATACTTCCAAAAAGAAAAAAAGTCAGTCTTAGGTTCATTTCATAGATTACTCTCCTCAAAAGCAAAATACTCAGAATCCAAACATATACATACTTTTATGTGTTATGTGTTTAAGTAAACCACAGTCACAATTCCAAATATTTTGGGTAGCCAACTCAGAATCTAATTTAGTACAAAGTTCCTCAAATATTTATAAACCATCTACTGTATACTTATTTGGGTGACAAATTGCTATTCATTCATTCAGTAATCTGTAGTGAAATACTATACAAGTATTTGTCCTTTTAAAAGTCGGGCACATACCCAGGAAATAAACCCAATTATAATAAAAGCCTACTAGATTATCAGTGACCTCTAGCAAATCTGCCTGCTCTAAATGAGATACTATTTTATATATATAAATATTCTTGACTATGTACAAGGATATATATATTCTTGTACATAGTTTATATATTTATATATAAATTTATATATATAAATTTATATATATATAAATTTATATATATATATTTAACCATAATTTTTGAGGCCTTTACAACCGACGAATCACAAAAAACTGAGAATTATAAAAATAATTTCTACCAGGGTACCTTTCCCCTAGACCTGCACTTTCAGTGTCCTTTTCCCAAACATGTAAGACCAAAGGAAAAAAAGCAATTGCCTTAATTTCTATGTTTGGGGAAATACATCTATCTGTAGAGAAATAAAAAAGAAGAAGGGCAGTGGGAAATACATCAGAAAGAGGAATTATCACATTTAATGTAAATGAGGTAAATAAATTTTTGAAATGAAAACTGCATTATGGAGAACCTCTCATACCAAATATTGTACTTTTCAATTTCCTGGGCACTGAGTAGTTAGAGGAGTAGATGGGGTTAATATGCATAAAAATCAAAGGCAAGGTATAAAGGTATAGCTGCCTCCAAGAGCTAAGTATGTAATGCTTGACTTTAGTAATCTCTGAGTTCGTTCTTTTGTCTAACCACAGGAGAATTAAATATGCCCTGATAATACAGGCAAATAGTAAATTGGGTAGATGTGTTTGATATTTAAAATAATCCAAGTATTACCAAGCCACCCTCCACTTAAAAAAAAAAAAAAAAGTTAATTCTAACCAACAGTAGAACAAAACTGTTCACATTTTCACACAATCCCAACCTTACTTCAAAATATAAAGTACAAGGTTTTAGCTATTTAAAATAAATAAAGAAAAATCTTATTTCCTTTGGCATCTTAGAAAGTAACTAAACTATAACAATTAAAGGAGGTGATTGTATAAAGGAATTTATACTTAAGCAAACACATAGGGGAAAAAAACATACCAACTTGTGTTTAGTATGCAATAATATCAACTACAAGAGCTTACTATTAATTAGGAAAGCCTTACAAGTTTTTGGAAGAACCTTCACATCTTTAACATTACAATATATTTAATAATGGTTCTTTTATTGCTTCTAAGATTATTGAGAAGTCAAATGAAATTATGCTGAATTTATGGTTCAAAATTATTTTGCAAACACTTAACGATTGTAATTTAGGATAAATAACACTTGAAGAAAGCAAACCTTTTATAATATGACTTTCAATATACAGCCTTACTTTAATTCATTCTCATTCCATTACATTTTTGTTATTTTGCATTGGTCCTGAAAATTTAATAAGAACTGTGTTTCTATGTATAGAACTGACTGCATAAGTCCATTTCAGTCTTCATAAAATGGTCACATTAGTGTTTGAGCTTGCAAAACTAATAATTTTCAAACTTTTGAACTTAGAATGAAATGTAACTTTAATACGAATAGAAAGTCTGACTATGTACAAGAAAAGGTAAAGTTTTCAATTCTCATATTATCAGAAACATCATAAAGAAAGCTAGATTTATAACACACTTCTATTCCTATGTGTATGTGAAGTATGTACAGTAAAACACCACACAGCTTTCATGTGTCAATAGGGGTAAATGCAAGCAAGAGTGACTTTTAAAGTACCTGATAAAGCAATCTCTATAAAGCCAAAATTAGGCTAAAAAACTGCAAATAGTTGATTGCATCCTTGGAAGAGCTCAAAGAAAATTTCATCAGTTTAAAAATAGAAAGATGTCAAATTCACTGAAAAACTAAGTTGGGTTCTTTCATTAAATCTTGGGAATACTGCAACATCAAATATTTGCTGTTTCTGCAAGAGGAACAAAATTGGCAGCTCCATTTTTACATTATTACTCACACAGGAAAGTTTTAGGAGTGGAGAATTGTAACAAAACATTCCAAATGGACGACCTAAAAATGGAGCAAGGGGTAATGCCCCTCGGCATTATTTCCTCAACAAATACAGAATACAAATTTACCATCAGAATATTAGCTGTGTGTGGTAAGAGGGGGAAAAATAGATATGGTGTCCCAGTCTGTGGACAAGGACAAAAAGGCTCTGAATAGGTCACCATCTTCAATTCTGGATAAATCTCATATTTAAGAATTCTCAAATGCTTAAAATGGTGGTCTTTTCAGCTACCCATCCTAAGAAGTCAAGTACAAGCATGCAAGTAAATTCACAGGCACAGAGGATCCATGTTAAAAACAGTTAAGGTAGCTGTGATGCAACACCAACAATTTGAATGGCCCTGACACACTCAAAATATTATCTTAATTATTCAACGAAATCCTGAAGCAAACTCTTGCTAGTCTTGGTACACTGCTAAACACTAAAGTAGCATGTTTTTTCCATGGTTTCAGCTTAGCTCAAAGAATTTTTACACTATTAAGAAAAAAATTAAAGTATTTCCCCTTTTTAAATTTACACAGACGTTTAATTAGCTTTATTTACAGAGCAGGGATTTTTTTTTCAGTCTCCAATGGTGCCTAGATAACATCATTAGGCAAGAATGCCAGTTTAAAAGAAATCTATGCAGAATCCTAAAAATAACAGATGTTGATGCTCCTCAAGAAAGGGCAAGCTTGACTATATCAGCAGCTCTTTCTCTATGCCTCAGTTACTCAGAAGCAATTCTGTTGCAGTCTCTACATCCCATGATTTTGAAGACAAGGCCACTATTACTGCATTCTGTAGAGAAGAAAAGGGAACACAAAAAAATCAAATCTCAAGAAAATATTTTTAAAATACTGAATCATGCACTATCTTTATATTGAGAAATCACACCTTGTTTTCTTTTTTTTTTTAAGTTGCCTGGCATTCGTAGTGCATAAAAAGCTCCTAAACCAATGACTGGAATTAGCAAAGGGAAAAGAAAAATCACTGATTATAATAACAGAAGAAAGTTTATCAAAACTAGATTTAGAGAGTATCTTTGAAACACTTTAGTCAGCCAAGGATTTGCAGCAATAATTTTAAGTCAATCAATAAATGTATCAAAATAAGTATGCTTTTATATACTTACCCTATCAAAGCCCATAGCACATAAGTTTTCTATTTTTTTGGTGTATTCTGGACTAGAAACTGGTGCTCCAGCATACACATGTGCCCAAAGTCGAGCTGTCTGTTTGAACATTTCAGGATTTTGTTTGTACTATATGGAGAAAAAAATCAAATGACATGACAATACAGTAGTATTCAATACTTAATTGCCTAAGAACTCGTTTCTTTTCTTTTTTTTAAGTTTATTTACTTTGAGAGAGAGAACACATGCACAAACAGGGGAAGGGCAAAGAGAGAATCCCAAGCAAACTCTGCACTGCCAGTGTAAGCCCAATGTGGAGCTTGAACCCATGAACCTCCAGATGATGACCAGAGCCTAAGTTGGACGTGAAGTGTCAAACAATATACAACTAAACAGAATTATTTGCTTCTAAAACTAGGTGGACATTCACTAATAAATGTAACTGACCTTTGTACTAACCACAGTTCATGACAGAATACAACTAGACTTCACTGTTTTGCTAGAGCTGTATTAGCATACAGTGATTTAAGGATATGCCATGTGCAATGCCTGTTTGTTTTTTTAAAGATTTTATTTTGGGGACACCTGGCTGGGTCAGTTGGAGAGCATGGGACTCTTGATCATGGGGTTGAGTTCAAGCCCCATGTTGGGCATGGAAACTACTTAAAGGAAAAAAAAAAGATTTTATTTCTAAGTAACCTCTACACCCAACTTGGGGCTCGAATTCACAACCATGAGGTCAAGAGTCGCATGTTCCGCAGAACAAGCCAGGCAGGTGCCCTGATTTACATCATGTTTTGAAAGGTTTATGAACTTATCTCTTAAAAGTACCATAAAATACTTTTTTTTTTATTTTTAAATTTTTTTTTTTCAACGTTTATTTTATTTTTGGGATAGAGAGAGACAGAGCATGAACGGGGGAGGGGCAGAGAGAGAGGGAGACACAGAATCGGAAACAGGCTCCAGGCTCTGAGCCATCAGCCCAGAGCCTGACGCGGGGCTCGAACCCACGGACCGCGAGATCGTGACCTGGCTGAAGTCGGACGCTTAACCGACTGCGCCACCCAGGCGCCCCCATAAAGTACTTTTAAAATGTAGTATTTCCCATTCTCATTGGAATGAGATAAATTTATTCTCAAATACTGAGGCCAACATTACTTAACAAGTGACGTATAAATTTAAAATAACTATTCAATTCACTTTAATACTTCTTTTAAAAGTATTGAATATTTTAAGACTGATAAGCTTCTACTGTATATTAAAATGAAAAACCTAGTTTCTACCATGTTAATTCTTAATAAGAGAATAAGTCAAATTATTGAACTGTTTTAAGAACAAGAAGAAAGTGCTTAGACCAACTTCAGGCTTTGAGGCTCAGATCTCCAACAGGAACTCAAAGCTGAGACTCAAGCTATGGTTTTGACTACCCAGAGGGAATGAACAGTGTATATATGTAGCACGTAAAACCCTAATTCTAAGCACTCTGAGACAAACAACAGACGATATTAACAAGTATATACATTAAACAAGGAGTGAACAGCTTTTCAAGGGAAAGGAACAGGTTTTACTAAGAGGAAAGTTTCCTCAGGCAGAGGAAACATGACAAATTGGGGGAAATAACCAGTATAAATGAATGCCATCTTGAAAAGGCAAGGAATCCAAGGAACAGTAAGAATTTAGATGAGATAAGCTGGGTTTGTAGACAGTTCAAATCATGGAAAAGCTCTGCAAACTAAAGAATCTGGATTTACCAAGTAGGTAATAGCAGAGCTTCCAATAGGTTTTTAGTAGTAAAGTAAAATAAGATTTGTACTTTACAGAGCTAACTGGTATCAATGTCGAAGATGGGGGAAGGAAGAGGCTGAAGAAGGGGTAGGTATAAGAGCAGTCGAATGGAGATATTTTTAAAAATGTGAACTAAGGCAAATCAGAGAAGTATGATGAAAGAGATACTGGGAATGGAATCAACAAAAGAAAAGGAGACAGAAAGAAATTCCAAGTCTGTGATGTGGACATTTAAATTGATGATAGTATAATATAAGGATGGAAAGTTCACAGGATTTAAGATTCTAGGTTCAGTTTTGGGAATACTGTGCTGAGGTATCAGTGAAACATTCATATAGGGCTATCCTGTTTCTGAACAGGCTCTTGGGCTCAGAGAGAGGTCAAAGCCTAAACATTTTCTCAACTTACAGGTGATCATATCGGTATGGATATGATCACCTAAGTTACCATATATAATGGAAAATAAAAGGAACAGTGTCAAAACCAAGGAACCATATTTAAGAGGGAGGAAAAAGAGAAATAATTGTAGAAACTAAGAAGGAACAACTACAACTACCAAGATGAAGAGAGTGTTGTATCTCAAGTCAAGAGAAGAAAAATTTTTAGATGGGGGAAAAAAAAAAGCTCAGTAAATACTAATGGCTTAGAGGTTGGCAAACTTTCTTTAAAGATCAGATAATTATTTCAATTTTCAGACCATACCATCTTTGTTCCAACTGTTCAACTCTGCCATTTTGTGGCTGGAAAGTAAACAAAGGGGTGTGGCAATAAAACATTATTTACTTGTAATTTACTGTCCTCTGTTAAGATCCTTGGTAACATTTACCATGCCACTTCAGCTATAGCAAGAGCTGGTTAAAATGATCATCAGGGGAGGGATCATCACTAAACTGAAGGACAGAGATGGATACACACATGATAAAGCATGTACAGTAAATAATCACAGAATCCAGATGTAGGCAGGACTATGGGTGTTCACTGTGTAATTCTTTTCACATTGTGCGTTTGAAAATTTCCACTGATGTGTTTTTTAAAAAAAGCATCTATCACATATCCAATTAAATTAGTATTTTAAAAATCAGTAAATTAAGTTTTCACTATTATATCTGAAAAAATAATCTCACCACAAGAAAGAAAACCATTTCCAAATTTAGTTTCAATGGAACTATGCTCATGTGTTAACACTGCAAACCACTATGGTAGTAAAGAATTATAGGTAAGTATAAGAAGGTCTTATAAAAGCAGCTACCTTACCTGATTTGCTACTACTGCATCTTGTGGATCATCTGGTTCTGCAGCTGCCAACAGGGCTTGCAATGACAATAATACCGTGCGGAGAGTCATTGCTGCTGCCCTAAAATTCAAACAGGAAAATATTCCAGTTAAGAACACACTGCATGACAAAAACAAAAGTGGATGTTTCCTGAATAAAATATAAAAACTGGAGATAAAAATAATTTAGATTTTATCTTAATCATGTAGCTAAATTGTAGAAATTTATGTATCTACCTACCATATTTTTCTTCTTCTTGACTTTAAAATGAATGGAGTCTATTTCTTAAGACAATTCAAAGCGTCCTGAACTGGCCTTCCTTTTCTTTTTGTTGGCAATATCCTTCTAGTCAACTTTATCCACTGACTTAATTTTCTACCCACTTCTCTACACATGAAGTGATAAACTAGTATGTGTAACTTGCTTTCAATGCCACTCCAAAAACATATAAGATACCATCAAGCAAATATCCCTTATTTTCAAGAAAGCCTAAAAGCACTCCATAACATTCTGAAACAGACCAAGTTTACTTAAAATATATCACCACTAAATTCATGCTTCTAAATGTATTTTGTAAGCAAGTATTTATCTAAAAAAATGGTATCTACATAACCAGCAAGGATTCTTCGTGTTTCTGTTAAAAAAGCTGTCTGACCAATATAGAAATATTCATAAATATAATAAATGCAACAGTGAAATATTTAAAAAGTTGAAGGAGCATTAAATAATAAGCCCATTTTAACCACACAAATTAGATCATCCTAATCCAATCTTTTTCAACTGGGTTCCTCATTTTAACCACGGAACAGAGAAAATTACCGAGTGACTATTTTCTCAATTTTCCCAAGAATGGTACCATCTTTGACTATTACAATAAAGGTTAGTTTATTACCAATAATGGAGGCCTTAACCAACAATAGATGCCTTACGGCAGTGTATCCCACAAAGTATAGTTTCACCAACCAGTAGTGTCAACATCACCTGGGAAACTTGTAAGAAATGAAAATTTTCAGCCTCATCCCAGACCTCCTGAATCAGAAATGCCAGGGTAGGATTAACAAGTACCCCAAGTGATGTTTTTTTAGTTAACATCTTAAAACACTTTTTTTTTAATTAAAAGAAATTTTATTTTTTTATTTTAGAGAGAGAGCAAGTACACAAGCAAGGGGGAGGGAGAGAGAATCCCAAGCTCAGTGCAGAGCCTGACATGGGGCTCAATCCCACGACTCTGGGATCATGACCTGAGCCAAAATCAAGAGTCATATGCTCACCTGATTGAGCCACTCAGGCACCCCACTCCAAGTGATTCAGATGCAACCTAATGTTTGAGAAATACTGTTTTAGGGGATTACAGCCTGAGCTAATTAAGAAGGGCTACTCTAAACCAATATAATAAAATCAATATCAAAACTGTAGTTCCGTATTTTATATATGAGAGAAAAATTGCATCACAAATGAATCATCAAAAATGCTACCAGAATAAAAATTTTTATTTCTCAATCTACCTTTTTGAGAAGTTTAATCGGAAAAGGAAGAGACTGGTTATGACACAAAAGTTAGCTGAAATGCTAAACTAGCATTAAAGAGAACAGGATTTTAAAAGCTTTTTAAACCACTATATATGGTTATGTAATGGAAATTTCTAATTCTGAAACAGGGCTGGAAAAATGGAGATTGTTTGTTTTTTTTTGTTTTTTGTTTTATTTTTATTTTTATTTATTTTTGGGACAGAGAGAGACAGAGCATGAACAGGGGAGGGGCAGAGAGAGAGGGAGACACAGAATCGGAAACAGGCTCCAGGCTCTGAGCCATCAGCCCAGAGCCTGACGCGGGGCTCGAACTCACGGACCGCGAGATCATGACCTGGCTGAAGTCGGACGCCTAGCCGACTGCGCCACCCAGGCGCCCCAAGGAGATTGTTTTTCTAAACCAAGGTTCTAAACTTCCAGGGCACCTGGGTGGCTCATCAGTTAAGCATCTGACTTTGGCCCAGGTCATGATCTCATGGTTTTTGAGTCTGAGCCCCGCACTGGGCTCTGTACTGAGAGTGCACAGCCTGCTTCTGTTCCCCCCCCCCATCCCTCCCTCCCTTGCACGTGCTCTCTCTCAAAAATAGATAAACATAAAAAAAAATAATTAATAAGGTTCTATATTTCCTAAGAGCTTACAAAAGTTACTTTCAACCAACAGGTACACCATCTTTAGAATGGATATTCTTTTAAGACAGGAATCAAAGCATAAAAATCGGTATTTAGCGCTTAAATGTTCATTCTTGTCCTGCCGTTATCACTGTGACAAGGTGAAATCTTTCTTAATTAGAAGTACACTACTTTTGGGGCACCTGGGTGGTTCAGTCAGTTAAGTGTCCAACTCTTGATTTCGGCTCAGGTCATCCATCATCTGACAGTTGGTGAGACTGAGCCCCAAGTCAGGTTTTGTGCTGACAGCTTGGGATTCTCTCTTTCCCCCTTTCTCTGCCCCTCCACTGCTCACACACTCTGTCTCAAAGTAAATGAACATTAAAAAAAAATACACTACTTTCATTGTCTATTTGGGTAATTAAATTTTTTAATGTTTATTTTTGAGTGTGTGCACGCACAAGTGGGGGAAAGGCAGAAAGAAGGAGACAGAGGGTCTAAAGTAGGCTCCATACTGACAGAAGAGGCCAATGTGAGGCTTGAATTCATGAACCTGTGAGATCATGACCTGAGCCAAAGTTGGACACTTAACTGACTAAGCCACCCATGTGCCCCTCTATTTGGGTAATTTTGAAGAGAATGTTTAAAGGTACGTGAACATCAAAAGCTGCCTACATGTATCAGCATAAAGTTCACCTCCATCACCTGAAAATCACCCAGAAGAGACAAAAATACAAATTATCACAGAAATAGGATATATAAAGTTAAGCTGGCTACTCTAATATTCCATTGAACTTATTTAAGCACACCAATGAAAAAATCCGTGACATTAAACAAAATCTTAAGTTACATAATTTTTAATTAATATAATTATTTCTTTCAAGGAAAGTTATCTGAATATTAAAGATAAATCTTCACTCAAAGGAATACTTCATACTAAAACAATTATTAAACTCACTATAATTTTAACTTGTAATAAAAACATGAAAACACGTAAAATAAAAGCCGTCTAAATCTCACAAATCATTGGGCAACTGAGTGGCTAAGTCAATTAAGCATCCAAATCTTGATCTCAGCTCAGGTCATGATCTCATGGTTCATGAGACTGAGCTCCATATGTCAGCCCCTACACTAACAGTGCAGAGCCTGCCTGGGATTCTCTCTCTCTGCCCCTACCCTGCAAGCTTGCTCTCTCTCTCTCAAAATAAATAATAAATAAACTTAAAAATCTCACAAATCTTAGCAAAACCTTAATAACATTACATAGATAGATTTACATTTTTATCTCAAGGCAATAAACATTTTTCTTTAAAACTTGATGAGCTCTTGGGGCGCCTGGGTGGCTTGGTTGGTTAAGCATCCGACTTCAGCTCAAGTCACGATCTCCTGGTTCTTGAGTTCGAGCCCCACGTTGGGCTCTCTGCTGTCAGCACAGAGCTTCCTGCTTCAGATCCTCTGTCTCCCTCTCTCTCTGCCCCCACCCCCACTCTTGCAAGTTTTCTCTCTCTCTCAAAAATAAATAAATGTTAAAAAAAAAAACTTGATGAACTTTCAAAAGAATGAATTTGGGCCCTTGCTTTACACCATATATGAAAATTAATTCAAAATGTATCAAAGAATTCTGTGTCTCCCTCTCTCTCTCTGCCCCTCTCCCACTCATGCTCTGTCAAAAATAAATTAAAAAAAACTTAAAAAAATAAAAAAAAATGGATCAAAGAACTAAGTATAAAAGCTAAAACCATACAACACTTAGAAGAAAACATAGGGGGAAAGCTTCACAATTGGGGTTGAATTTCTTGGATGGGATATCAAAAGCACAGGCAACAATAGGAAAACTGGAGAAACTGGTATAACTGCATCAAAGTTAACTGTATAGACAGAAAAACCTGTGCAAAGGATAAAATCAATAGAGTGAAAGGCAACCCACAGAATGAGAGAAAATATTTGCAAATCATATCTGATAAAGGGTTAATGTTTGGAATATATAAAGAATTGCTGTTAACAACAAAAACTCAAAAAATCAGGACCTGAACAAACATTTCTCCACAGAAGATATAAAAATTGCTTATAAGCACATGAAAAGATGCTTAACATCACTAATTGTTAAGGAAACCAAACAATGAGACACTACTTCACATCCATTAGGATGGCTACTCTCAAACAAAACAGAAAAATAACAATTGCTGGTGAAGATGTAGAGTCACTGGAATCCTTGGGCATAGTTGGTGGGAATGCAAAATGGAGCAACAATTACAAAAAACACTATAGCAGTTCTTCAAAAAACAAAACAAACAAAAAAAACACCTAAACACAGAATTACCATATGATCTAACAAATCCACTTCTAGATACAGACCCAAAATAACTGAAAGCAGAGACTTAGATACTAGTACACCCATGTTCATAACAAGTATTACTCACAATAGCCAGAAGGTGGAAGTAACTCATTTCCATCAACCCATGAATGAAGAAAATGTGATATTTATCTATCTATCTATACACAATGAAATATTATTCAGCCTTAAAAAGACAAATCAGACCCATGCTACAACATGATGAATCCTGATGACATTAAATTAATAAGTGAAGCCAGGAATAAAAAGACAAATACTATGATTCATCACCTAGAAAAGCCAAATTCACAGAGACATGAAGTAGAATGGTGGTTGCCATAGGCTAGAGCAAGACAGGAATGGGAAATAAGTGTAGAGGTGCAGAGTTTCAGTTTCAAAACATGAAAGGGTAGGGAGGGGGCGTGGTAGAAGGATGAAGAGTCAAAGCACAGAGGATTTTTAGGACAGTGAAAGTACTCAGTATACCACAATGATGGATACATGTCATACACTTCTTCAAATGCACGGAATGGACAACACTAAGAGTGAACCATAATATAAACTATGATTGGGATAGGTCAATGTAGGTTCATCCACCATAACAAATGTACCATTCTGATGGAGGATGTTGATAATGGGGGAGGCTATGCTATGCATGTGTGGGGGCAGGGAGTATATGGGAAATTTCTATACCTTTCTTTCAATTTTGCTGTGAACCTAGAACTGCTCTAAAAAAATAAAGTCTTGGGGCGCCTGGGTGGCGCAGTCGGTTAAGCGTCCGACTTCAGCCAGGTCACGATCTCACGGTCTGTGAGTTCGAGCCCCGCGTCAGGCTCTGGGCTGATGGCTCAGAGCCTGGAGCCTGTTTCCGATTCTGTGTCTCCCTCTCTCTCTGCCCCTCCCCCGTTCATGCTCTGTCTCTCTCTGTCCCAAAAATAAATAAACGTTGAAAAAAAAATAAAAAAATAAAATAAAAAAATAAAGTCTTATTAAAAAAAAAAAAACCTGGGGACTGGGGACTGGTAGCACAACAATGTGAATATACTTAATAATACTCATCTGTATACTTATTTTAAACAGCTAAGATTACCATGTTATAGGTCAATTAAAAACACCAAGACGGTAAATTTTATGTCATATGCATTTTACAGTATAAAAACATTGTTTCTGAGAGAGAGCAAGAGCGATAGAGAGAGAATGTGTGGGAGGAGGGGCAGAGAGGGAAATACAGGATCCCAAGCAGGCTCTGTGCTGTTATCCGACACAGGGCTCAATCTCACAAACCGTGAGATCATGACCTGGGCTGAGATCAAGAGTTGAACCCTCAAGACTGAGCCATGTAGGAGCCTCAAAAACATTTTTTAAAGTGAGAAACTCTTCTCTTAGAGAGTCATAAGTCCTTAATATAAATACTTAAAAATAGTTTTCCTTTATTTCCACTGTTTTTATTGGGAAGACTGAAACTACTATAATAGACCTCTGAAATTACCACTTTAAAAACCAGAAACTAAGGACCTAAAGGTGAACATGTTAGAAGGGATAGTTTGCTCTCAATATGGAAGAAAAAAATCTTAGACTTCATTCATAACAATCTTAAAGAGAAAACGTTATGTCTTCTGTATGCTTGAAATTTTTCATAATAAAATGTTGGGGGAGGTATTTATAAATCATTAAGAATTAATTAGCTAGGGGCGCCTGGGTGGCTCAGTCGGTTGAGCACCAACTCTTGGTTTTGGCTCAGGTCATGATCTCACAGTTATGTGGGTTTGAGCCCTGTATTGGGCTCTGTACCTACTTGGGATTCTCTCTCTCCCTCTCGCTCTCCCACTTGCCAATTTGTCTGTCTCTCTCAAAATAAATAAACTTAAAAAAAATTTTTTTAATTAAAAAAAAAAAAGAAATTAGTTAGCTAAAAAGAAACCTAAATGACACTTGAAACTAATACTGTATGCCAACTATACTTCAATACAATAAAAATTTTAATATTTATTTTTGAGAGAGAGAGAGAAACAGAGTGTGACTGGGGGAGAGGCAGAGAGTGAAAGAGAGAGAAGACACAGACTCTGAAGCGGGCTCTAGGCCCTGAGCTGTCAGCACAGAGCCTGATGTGGGGCTTGAACTCACAGACTGCGAGATTATGACCTGAGCTGAAGTCAGATGCTTTACCGACTAAGACACCCAGGTGCACCCCTCCAATAAAAAATTTTTAAAAATAAATGATAGAGGAAAAAAACCACTCTAAATGTAAAGTTTTAAAAAGCTAGACAAGAAAATTAATGGTAAAGAATGACATTGTTTTAATTTAGTTGTAATAAAATTACTATCAAAACAAAACCTAGCCTTCTGGCTCCAAGTACTATAGAAATTATAACATCTTTGATAGTGTAAAGAAATATATGAATTTTTTGACTGCTCTATGTTTAAATCTAAACATAGTAATGTGAAAAAAGCATACAACTGAACATACAATCTTTCATTCCATTTATTGTTTTACACAGTACTAACTAAATACACAATGCATTGAGATTTTTAGGATTTAGTATGTAAAAAACAAATGCTAACAGGTAAACAGGATTATGAAATTTCAACTTGTGTCAGCTAATTTTAATAATCAGTGGTTGACATACCTTACAAATCTATCTTAAGTAAATCAATTTTGCTCAGATCACAGAAACACAGTTAAGATGGCTAATTAAATATTCATGCATACAGGGACATATGTACCCCAATGTTTGTAGCAGCATTATCAACAATAGCCAAAGTATGGAAAGAGCCCAAATGTCCATCGATGGATGAATGGATAAAGAAGATGTGGTTACAATGGAATACTACGTGGCAATGAGAAAAAATGAAATATGGCCTTTTGTAGCAACGTGGATGGAACTGGAGAGCGTAATGCTAAGTGAAATAAGCCATACAGAGAAAGACAGATACCATATGGTTTCACTCTTATGTGGATCCTGAGAAACTTAACAGGAACCCATGGGGGAGGGGAAGGAGAAAAAAAAAAAAAAAAAAGAGGTTAGAGTGGGAGACAGCCAAAGCATAAGAGACTGTTAAAAACTGAGAACAAACTGAGGGTTGATGGGGGGTGGGAGGGAGGGGAGGGTGGGTGATGGGTATTGAGGAGGGCACCTTTTGGGATGAGCACTGGGTGTTGTATGGAAACCAATTTGTCAATAAATTTCATATATATATAAAAAAAAAAGAAGATGTGGTTATACATACATACACACATACATATATACATACATACACACACACACATATATACATATATGTTATATGTGGTTATACCCACATACACATATACACACATATAATGGATTATTACTCAGCAATCAAAAAGAATGGAATCTTGCCATCTGTAACTAGGTGGATGGAACTGGAGGGTATTATGCTAAGTGAAATTAGAGAAAGAAAATATCATATGACTTCACTATATGAGGACCTTAAGAGACAAAACAGATGAACATAAGGGAAGGGAAACAAAAATAATATAAAAACAGGGAGGGGGACAAAACATGAGACTCTTAATTATGGAGAACAAACAGAGGGTTACTGGAGGGGGAATGGGTTAAGGGGCATTAAAGAATCTACTCCTGAAGTCATTGTTGCACTATATGTATGCTAACTGATTTGGATATAAATTTAAAAAATTAAATAAAATTAAAAAATATATATATTCATACATACAGAGTAAGGCCTTCAATATGTACAATAGCCATGTGAACTGTCTCTATTGTTGACTGTTATTTTCTATTAAGAGTCTTCCAGAAGACCATCAACATAATTGATGTTTATTTAAAACACTGACAACTACTTAAAAATGGCAACTTTTTTGTTTTAATTTTTTATTAAAGTATAATAAGCAGGGTTATACAGCTAGATGAATTTTTATATATGTATACAACACCCATGTAATCATCACCTAGATCAAAATATAGAGTACTTCCAGCACTCCAAAAAGCCTTCTCATGCAACTCCCTTTCACAACCCTCATCTACCCCCACCACTGTCCTAATTTCTATCATAGTTTTGGCTTATCTTAAATTTTATAAAAAGCTATACAGTACATGCTCTTTTACATCTGGCTTTTGTCACTCAACATGCCTGTGAGAATAATCCATGTTATTTGTGTGTGTGTGTGTGTCTCTCTCTCTCTCTCTCTCTATATATATATATGGTTGTTATGGTGTGATTAAATGTGCTATAAATATTCTTGTACAAGTCTTTTGGTGGACATGCACTTATTTCTCTTGGATACAGACCTAGGAGTGGATTTGCTATGCCATATCAAAGGTGTATGTTTAGCTTTGGTAGATACTGCTGGTCGAGTGGTTGAACCATATGCCTACCAACAATGCAAGAGAACTATTTATAAGTGTGTAGTAGTATCTAATTGTAATTTTAATCTGCATTTCCCTGATGACTAATGACACTGAGTATTGCTTATCAGTCATCTAAATATTCTCTTAATGCCTGTTTATGGCTTTTGGAAGGGCAGTTTCACTGAGTGCAATTTTTATGTGTAGTTATTTTCTTCTATCCCCTATATTCAGAATAGGTGTCAGTGGAAAAACACCAGAGAATAGTTTCTTCATACAACACACTGTATAGTTAAGAAATAAACCATACTAACATTAAGTTGTTAAATATTAAAGGTAAATCGCCATCCATATATACTAATAAAAGACCAAGACTAACAAACTGTCTTCTAGCACACCTATCCCAAATTATTCAATGTTTACTCAATTTATTTTTCTGAAGATTACTGTCTTGTAGTTTTTTTTACCAAATTGCAGCTCTGAAGCCTAAACATGAATATCCACTGACTGCCAATTATACCTCAATAAATGGGGGGGGGAGGGAAGAGGGTAGGTAGTATTATCCATGTATATCCAATCTCACCTATTTTATCTGATATTTTTTTAACATTTCAATTATATAGATATGAAATGAGACTAAATTTAGCTACTTCACACCTGCCTAAGGAAATGAGAATAGTTGACACAAAGTGTTTCAGTACAAAAGTTCAAGTTCTCTCTCTACACATTCACCATCTTCTTTCAACTATCTATAGGGAGATAATCAGATGTGGTAGTACTGCTGGCTTAACTCTGAGCAAAAAGGGAAGTCGGTGGAAAATTTCAGTCTAGAGCTTTATTTGTTTTTAAAAAGGGGGGCGGGGGGAACATGGAGGAGAGTGTATCATTCTAGCTGCTGAGAATTGCTGAGTAGGGCAAAGTTACAAACAGGGGGGCAGGCTACTGTCATCATCCAGGAAAGAGGTAATGTGATGTGGGCCAGGTAGTTAGTAGCAGTGCAACTGCTTATAAGACTTTGGTGGTTTCACCAACAAAATTTGCAAACAGGGTATTCAGGGTACCAGAGAAACAAGAACCAAGGATCATGAGGAGGTTTTGGCCAGAGCAAATGCAAGGATGTAGCTGTCAATAACTTAGATGGGGTGAAGCAGGTTTTGGGTTAGGGGATTATCAGTTCAGTTTTCAACATGTTTACGTTTGAGATGTCTACTATATACATAGTCAAGTAAAGATGTTAAGCAGGTAGCAGGATATGAGCCTGGAGTTCAAGAAAGATAAATTTATGAGTTGCTGGTATTTAAAAAGTGAAGTTATAAAATCAGATGAGCATACCAAGAAAGTGAGTATAGATGAAGAGGAGCATAGGTAAAGACTTAGCTTTCAAGTACTGTCATGTGCAAAGCTCCAGGAGAAAAGGGAGAAACTAGTTAAGGAGTCAAGGAGTCTGGGAGTGGACACAGGAAAGGGGAAAATAGAAGACCTAATATCCCAGAAACCAAGTGAATAAAAAGTACAATGCCTGCAAATATTCCTTAGTACCACTGAATGATTAAGCTATTATAAGGGGCCTTTCAGATAACTTTATGGATAAAAATACTGAGTCCTATAAATTGCAAAAAGCTACAAATTAAAAGAAGGACAGATTAGGTCTATTCCACACTACTCAATGTTTAACAGCATGGAATATATATCAATATATATCAAGAAACTAGATCCCAAGAGATCTGACAGCACAGAGCCTGGAGCCTGCTTCGGATTCTGTGTTTCCCTGTCTCTTTACCCCTCCCCCACTCATGGTGTGTCTGTCTGTTCGTCTCTCTCTCTCAAAAATAAACAAATATTGAAAAAAAAAAAAAAAGAGTAGAAAAACAAAACCAAACCAACAACTCTTGTCTGTTTATCCAGTTACTAAATAAACCAAATCATCCAAACACTAAATGTTGTCATTCCTGTTTCATCCTGTTCAGGTTCTATTCTTTCCATTTCTTAACAAATCAAACACATAACTTATTACTGTTTTCTCCCACTCCAATGTCTTTTTATACTTGTTTTAGTTTTTTCCATCCATGTTGTTAGACTATGCCAGGATCTACTCTAAGAAAATTACATAAACCAATTCATGTAATACTTTTAACAGCCTTATGAAGCAGGTGTTAACCCTATTTGTGAGATGAGGAAACTAAGGCACAAAAGCTAGGTAATTTGCTCAGGACCACAGTTCAGTAAATGGCAGAGCTAGGTTTGAATTTAAAGGGTAAGAACACTGTGCTAAAATCAGATCAGACAAAGCATGTGAAAGCAGTATAAAGTGCAATACAAATGAAGATATCACCTATAAAGGCACTCCTTTCTTCAAATCTGAGAACCTTAACTCTGTCCAATTAACACAACTTTCAATATTTTTGTTGCCTATATTACATCCAAGTCAGAGCTGATTACTTCAATATTTGTTAGTCTTTCACAAACATCTTTCAGAGATAGCAAGAACTAAATTTACCAAAATAAATGAAATCAAAGCTTTTCAAGATGTAAGAGCTAGTATCTAACGTTACCTAATAAGTCACTATTTAAATAATGATTGTGATCTCAAATCTACCACATTTTTGATTATGCACTTAAGAGACTTTATAAAGTTTCAAAATTACAGCCCAAATAGGAGAAAGTATAATATATGCTTATGTTCTGAGGCAATTACACAGGTAACACTCTAAATATAGTTTGGAATTCATATGAGAGAGGGGAGAAGGTGAATTCAAAATCTCTTACCATTGATCTTTCAGGATATCCAAACAAATAGCCCCTGTGACGGAACTAATATTAGGATGCCATATTTTAGTGATAAACCGGACCTAGAATATAAAGCACACTTGAGTTTTTAAGTAACAGAAATAAAACACATATAGTTCAAACAGAACTACAGGAAAACGAAATCTTCATATTAAAAAAAAATGTCCATACTTACATTACCATCATTTTGCCTACCTGAAGGGAGGGGTGTGGAAGACAAAGCATTCAGTAAGCTGAATGTTGTCACTGACATACATTATTTTTAAACCTTTTAATAAATGTTCTGCCTCTAAAGAAACCCAACAACTATTAGGTGTTTATAATTTACCTAGCATAATATTCCATGCTATAATAACTACAACATAGACTAAAATCCACTTAGGTAGATGAAGTAATATAAAATCAAAATTAATACAGATAGTAAATGGCAATTTATTTAGTGTCAAGTAGGATGCAGAAGAGGTGTGAAGGACAAAGTAAGTAAAATCAGTGCTTGGAAGCATTTAAGTAGTAAGTAGCTGTAAGATGGCTTCTAATATTTTGCAACATTTTTTTTCCCTCAATTTCTTTTTATTTTTTTTTTTTTTAATTTTTTTTTCAATGTTTTTTATTTATTTTTGGGACAGAGAGAGACAGAGCATGAACGGGGGGAGGGGCAGAGAGAGAGGGAGACACAGAATCGGAAACAGGCTCCAGGCTCCGAGCCATCAGCCCAGAGCCCGACGCGGGGCTCGAACTCACGGACCGCGAGATCGTGACCTGGCTGAAGTCGGACGCTTAACCGACTGCGCCACCCAGGCGCCCCTCCCTCAATTTCTTTTTAAAAAAATAATTCAACAAACATTTGGAAGATACTGGCACTGAGGAGACACTAAGGCTTAGTGTTTAACAGATTTATCCAGGGGATGCCTGGATGGCTCAGTCTGTTGAGCATCTGACTTTGTCTCAGGTCTGATCTTACCATTTGTGAGTTCAAGCCCTATGCTGGGCTCTGTGCTGACAGCTCAGAGCCTGGAGCCCACTTCAGATTCTGTGTCTCCCTCTCTCTCTGAGCCTCCCCCACTCGCACTCTCTCTCTCAAAAATAAACATTAAAAATTTTTAAAAATAAAATGAAAAAAAAAAAAAAAAGAAAGAAAATTTATCCAAAATCAAACAACTAGCCGGCAATAGAACAACACACACACTTATACAATTTCATTTCAGATTCTGAGTCTCCAATTGCCTATTTGTCTCAGCACTGATGAGTAAGAAACCAACAAAGTGAAAATGCTATCTCTAACAGATCACCATGAAATGAAATGTAGTTCATTGTCTCTTACTTATGAGGGTTTTTTTTGGGGGGGGGGGGACCAATTATTATTGGGGGGAGGGGAGGGAACCTATTATTGTTATTATATCTAACATGTTACAATAGTCATCTGAGTCAAAACTCCTTTACACCTAATAGATTAATTACTATAAAAGCCAAGCTTATAGTACTTCCCAAAAATTGACTCATCAATATACGCTTCAAATCTAAGCTATTTATGGAAAGAAGCTAAACAGATAGCTTCCACTTTTCTCCTTGTGATTCAATTTGTCTATACTACCTGTTACTACTTCCTCACTTAATTACTCACTAACTTATATGCTGGAAAAGCACTTCAACAAAATACCTAAAACTGAGGGGCTCTTTCCATGCCCTGATCCTTTTTTTGTTCTTAAAATAATTTTATTGCTTTCAAAGATGACATCCACAGAATCACAATCTCATTAAACAAGACCATCATTCTACACTTTGGTTACTAAACAGTCTAATGACTTTACTACCTTCAGTTTTGCTTCCTCAAATCCATTCTCCACACTGAAACCCAAGAGTAACCTTTAAAACATATCTGATTCACTACTCTACTTAAGGCTCTTTAATGACTTCTCATTCCCTTCATGTAAGCCAGCCTTCTGAAACTGAATATATATATATTTTTAAGATGACATGAGAGATAGGCTAAGGTTGGTTTCAGAAAGCGGGCTTACATGAAGGGAATGAGAAGTCATTAAAGAGCCTTAAGTAATGAATCAGATATGTTGTTTTTTTTTTTTAATTTTTTTTCAACATTTTTATTTATTTTTGGGACAGAGAGAGACAGAGCATGAACGGGGGAGGGGCAGAGAGACAGGGAGACACAGAATCGGAAACAGGCTCCAGGCTCCGAGCCATCCGCCCAGAGCCTGATGCGGGGCTCGAACTCCCGGACCGCGAGATCGTGACCTGGCTGAAGTCGGACGCTTAACCGACTGCGCCACCCAGGCGCCCCTGAATCAGATATGTTTTAAAGATATAAAATAACCAGATGCCATAATTTCCGTAACTCAAGGACATTACAGCATTTTGTGACTTTAAAACAAAAGTTGGTTCAATCTTTTCAACAAGATTGGAAAATTAATTTTAAATTACTGCTGAAGTTGTCAGAATGTTTATGGTGTAGGCAAGTGATCTAAGGTATCTTGCTTTTTAAAGAGTCATCTTCAAACCATGATCTCTATAGACATATGAAGACAAACATGCATATATGCAAGATCAAGGAAATTATTAAACTCTTACTTGTACTATAATCTACAGTTAGAATAAATACTTCTGAATTTAAAAATGATCTAATAAAAAATTTTTCAAGAGGACACTGATTATCCACTAGTATAGATGTAAATAAATGTTCTAGTAGTTTTTTCTGTGGTTTACCACTCTTTCTCCCCTATTCCTCTCTTCTTTGTTATTCTTTATCAACTACCTCCTTTCTCAGATTTTTCATGTCTTTATCTTTCTCAAGCCTTACTATCACCAATGGTATCCACAGGTGTCCCAGAATTTTGTCCTATTATTCTATACACACAATTCAGATCTACTATATTCGTCACTTTCTCCCATAGTGCTAACATCTCTGTTATATATCAACAAAAATGTCAAAAAAACTTGGAGGGGATGAAGTATAAAAGTAACAATACAATGACACTTACCATGACCTACTTTAGTCATATTTGACCCTGATCACAAAACAATATTAAACCAACTTTAACTTATTGTACAAAAGAAAATACTATTTTATTTTAAATATGCCTGTGCAGATGGGCAGACCCATTAAAAATTATTAGCAATGAGAGGAGCCTGGGTGGCTCAGTCAGTTAAGGATTCAACTTTGGCTCAGGTCATGATCTCATGGCTTGTGAGTTCAAGCCCCATGTTGGGCTCTGTGCTGAGAGCTCAGGGTCTGGAACCTGCTTCAGATTCTGTGTCTCTCTCTGTCCCTTCCCTGCTCATGGTCTGTCTCTCCCTCAAAAATAAACATTAAAAAAATTTTTTTTAAAAAGGTTATTAGCAATGGTATTTATACTTAATTTCACATATAAAAACTATGTTTATAATGCCAAGGCGAAAGAGGAAAATTCACAACCTAATCTCCAATACATAATTGGACAAATCATTGAGCTAGAGTTTTCCTAATTTAATGAGTTTTTTCATTATAGTTCACTCCAGAAATAACACTGATTGTATGCATTGAATAAAATTCTTCTTACACTATATTCAGCTGACTCAAAGATATACCTCCTCCGTCTAGAAGCAAACTTTCTGCTCTTCAGGTTAGTAATTTATTACAGAATAAAAATAAGAAATACTCTGTGACCACTATTAAGCTATCAATCTAAGTTTCTTTTATTTATTTATTTATTTTTTAATTTTTTTTTTTTAAACATTTATTTATTTTTGAGACAGAGAGAGACAGAGCATGAACGGGGGAGGGTCAGAGAGAGGGAGACACAGAATCCGAAACAGGCTCCAGGCTCTGAGCTGTCAGCACAGAGCTCGACGCGGGGCTCCAAGTCACGGACCGCGAGATCATGACCTGAGCCAAAGTCGGCCGCTTAACTGACTGAGCCAACGAGGCACTCCTCAATCTAAGTTTCAATCTTGGGCAATTTTACCTGCACAGTAAGAGAATTTAGCCAGCTACTACCTTTGATACTTTTATCTCATGAGGCTTAAAATTAAGCATGAGCCCACAATATTAAACACATGTGAACATAATCCAGCCAGAAATTTACAAATATAACTCCATTCTTTGTTATATTTACCCATCAGTAAAAATTCAAATCAATATGGTACATATCTAGAACACATTTATATGTTCATTAACATTTACTGCGAAAGCTTAATGCCATAAATGAGTACCATATTTAAAATAATACTAAATTATAACTACGATTGACTAGTTGAAGCCAGAGGGAGACACATTTGAATGATTGAAGGGAGACTTTTCTAAATCTTGAAGGTACCCCAATATGCAATGGCTGGAATTAGGACAGTTGTGGTCTGAAGAGCAACATGAACTCTGTTCTTAGATTATGAGTCTCTTTTTTCCATTGTGCTAATAAGAAAAGGACTTATAAAACAGTGATTTCAATGATTAAATAAAATATCAAGTGCCTGAAACAGAGCCAGGGCTATGCAGCAATCACTTTGGAGCTATATAAGACTATAGAGGGAAATAAACACTTCCACTGAGATCACAATTTATCCATTTCAAGTGCACAACTCCATGGTTTTTAGCATATTCACATAGAAACTATGTAACCATCAGCAGTCACTCCCCATTCCTTCACATATTCTCAGTCTTAAGCAACCACCTGTTTTTTGTCTCTATGGATTCGCTTCTTCCAATGTTTCATATAAATGAAATCATACAATGTGTGGCCTTTTGTGTCTGGCTTCTTTCATGAGCATGATGTTTACAAAGTGCATCTATCTTGTACCACATTATCAGTACTTCATTTATTTTTATAACACAAATAATATCCCATGGCATGAACCTACCACATTTTGTGTATCCATTCAGTTGATGGACATCTATGTCATTTCCACTTTTGGGTCATTATGAATAGTGCTGGTATGAACATTTATGTACAAGTTATGTGGACAGATGTTTTCACTTCTATTGGGTAGATACCTAGAAGTAGAATAAGCTAACCCTGTATTAACCATTTTGACTAAACTATGTACCAAAGCAACTCCAACATTTTACACTCCCTCCGGCAATGAATGAGAATTTCAATTTATACAGGAAATTTAAGTGTCAATGCTGAATTTTCAAATGATGTCACAGAGGGAAGCCAACAGACTGATTCAAGAAGGGCCTTTTAGAGTAGCAGTCGCTGGTTAATGCTAATATTTACACAATGCTTACTTTGTGTAGGCATAGTTGTTAAGTACTACTATTTCATTAAATCTCAGGTACCATGAATTATTTAATACACCATTAGATTATGTACCCTAAGAAAAAAACTCTGCCAACTAAATTATGACATCACATTCACTGAAAGGTGTATCTTGATGTCAGATGTATCAAATATGTGAAAAAATGTTTGATAGAATTATTGAAATAATTTTCACATGGATTAATTCCTTTAATCTTTATAATCCCAAGGGAGGATTTACAGATGAAGAAACTGGGGCACACAGCAGTTAAGACAGTTTGCCTAAAATCATTAAGCCAAGGATGACTGGCTGGCTCACTTGGAACACGCCACTCTAGATCTCAGGATTGTGGTTTGATCCCCACGTTGGGCACAGAGATTTCTTAAAATAAATCATAAAGCCAGTTAAATGGCTGAAGTACATCTGAACTTCAGTGAATTGTTCTTGTTCTTGGTGGAGTCGTATTTACTGCTTTAGAGATTATGACTCACTCCTTCCTCATTAAGATAAAAAAAAGTGGAGCACACTGGGCCTTATGGGATTTGTGTTCTATTTAACCTCTAGGCCTCAGTTCCCTCATTTATTAGGACTATTATAAACACTGTCGCAGGAAAGGCATATAAAATTTTTGGCACAAACCAAGTGACAGCTGCTACTGCCATTATTTAATGGTAAAAAATATAGTGGTTGAGGGCAGTCTCTTTTGAGGTCTTTTCTTTCTTTCTTCCTCCTTGTTTCCATTAAAAATTTTTTGTAGGCTATGAGGGCAACCTTATCACTAAATGTTTAACATCTGTTTATGGGCACATGGGTGGCTCAGTCAGTTAAGTGGCAGCAGGTCACGATCTCATGGTTTTGGGAGTCTGAGACCCACATCAGGCTCTGCACTGGCAGCGTGGAGCCTGCTTGGGACTCTCTCTGTCTCTCTCTCTCTCTCTCTCTCTCTGTCTCTCTCCCTCCCTCTGTCTCTGCCCCTCTCCCACTCACCCTGTCTCTCTCTCAAAATAAATAAATAAACTTTAAAAAAAATAAAAAATAAAATCTTCTGTTAAATTTATGGTATTCAACAATTTAAAGTATCCTCAAGTGACTATTCATTCCAATGATTACACTGCAACTAGATTGAAACCAGTGGAGGGCAACCAGGATGAGGATGAAAATTAAGTCACAGATATAAGATAAAAACTTAATAATCGTGGCCATCTCTAAGTGCTAATATTAAAAATGTTTTTTAAAATAGTTCAATATGTAATTTTCTCAAATTTCTACAAAAAGTACAAACTACTTTTATACTAGAAAAAAAAAAAAGAAAAAAGAATCAACCAGGCTTAAATGGTAGAAACAACCAAAATGTTCCTTCCTTGATGGTTAAAAAAGTGGCATATATAGGGGCACCTGGGTGGTTCAGACGGTTAAGCATCCAACATCAGCTCAGGTCATGAGCTCTCAGCCAATAGCTCAGAGCTTGGAGATTGCTTTGGATTCTGTGTCTCCCTCCCTCTCTGCCCCTCTCCTGCTTGCACTGTCTCTCTCTCTCAAAAATAAATGAATGTTAAAAAAAATTTTTTTTAACGTAGCATATATGAATGGAATACTATTTAACCTTAAAAAGGAATGAAATTCTGATACATGCTGTATGTAATATGGATGAACCTTGAAGACATTATATGAAGTGAAATTAGATACAAAAGGACAAATATTGTGTGATTCCACTTAATTGAGGTACCTCACATAGTCAAATTCATACAGAAAAAGTAGAACATTGCCTATGGAGCTGTGGGCATGGGGTAAGTAATAGGGAGTTACTGTTTAACAGATTAAGATGAGAAAGTTCTGGAAATGGATGGTAGTGATGACTGCACAACAATGTGACTATATTTAATGCCACTGAATTACACTTAGAAATGGTTAAAATGGGGGGTGCCCAGTTGACTTTCCCACTTTGGCTTAGCTCATGATCTCATAGTTCATGAGTTCGAGCCCCACAATGGGCTCGCTGCTGTAAGCCTGACAACGCAGAGCCTACTTTGGATCCTCTGTCCCCTCTCTTTGCCTCTCCCCCACTTGCACTCTCTCAAACGTTAAAAAAAAAAAAAAAAAAAAAAAAGACATAAAAAAAGAAATGGTTAAAATGGTTAACTTTTATGTGTATTTTATGACAATTAAAAAAAATCAAACTGGTGTTATCAGAAAATAGATGTACATAAGCAACAGAATAATAGACGCTCCAAACTTGGTAGGTGACCCCAACGCATCCTGGAACTTCCATTACCATGTCTTTTCTTAAATGGGAACAACCAATAGGTTGAATAAATTCCAGAACATGATGATTGGGGTCCAGCTGTAGAAGGTTTTAAATGCCCAACTAAGGAGTTTAGACTTTAGTAACAAAGAAAGAAAAGAAACATCAAAACTGCACTTTAAGAAGATTTACAGCAGTGCAAAGAATGAACAGGAGTGGCAAAGATAGAAAGGTGATTTAATAGGCAAAACAGGAAAAGTAATAAAGTTGAATGCCTAACTAAAGTGATGACAGCAAAAGATTAAAAGGAAGCTGTTCAGGAGCACCTGGGTGGCTCAGTTGGTTAAGCGTCTGACTTCAGCTCAGGTAATGATCTCGCAGAGTCTGTGAGTTCAAGCCCCAAGTCGGGCTCTGTGCTGACAGCTTAGAGCCTGGAGCCTGCTTCAGATTCTGTGTCTCCCTCTCTCTCTGCCCCTCCCCTACTCACGCTCTGTCTCTCTGTCTCTCTGTCGCTCTGTCTCTCTCTCAAAAATAAATAAACATTAAAACAAAATTTTAAATAAAATAAAGGAAGCTGTTTAGTGAAAAAATAAGTTTTAATTCAGTTCCCCTTGTTATACATGACCCAGGGCATTCTGTTTCGTCTTTTAACATTCACCAGTTACAATTGTTTGTTCGTAATTTTATTTTCCATGAAAGGAAGGACAGTATGTCTTATTTATTGCTATACTGGCACACAGTACTCAAATAACTACTGAATGAATTCAGAATATATTCTTCCCTAAAAAAATACTTCTTCAAGGCAAGTAAGAATTTGTATAAGGGGTTCGCTAAATTTGGGAACACTGCCAATTTTTCCAGACCTAGAATTTAAGCCATTGTCAGATGAAACTCCTATTCCTGTCTAAAGCCATTACTAGCTGCCTCTGAGTAAGCTTGCTTTCCATTCTAATTCCAGAAGCAAACCATCTGCCATTACCTGAAATCTTGTCCACACTAAATTTACACATACAACTCAAAAAGCTGTAATCTTAGTAAGCACCAAAATATAAATTAAATGGGTAAAAAAAAAATTTTAGAAGTTCATGCACAAAAAATAGGCTTACAATACCTTAGGGGGATTAAATGGATATGTTTCTGGTATTTTTATTTCTAGCTGATATCTTCCTCCTAAAAAACGGGGAAAACAGAAAGTTAAGAATGCTGCTCATGTCAAATTTGTGAAGCCAAATACAGTGATACAACATCTTAAAACATGTACTACTTTATATTCAATTACAACAAATTCATTTTAACACTGAAACCCAAAAAGGAAATAATAAAAAAAACACTAGTTTTTAAAGGTTATTTAAAGCATATAAAATAGCCATTGTATATAACTATATTAGCTTATCAGTGAATAATAGGACTGGAGATAGATGAATACATTAAATCCACAGACAATCCAATGCTTCATTGGAACAATTAGGTAATACAGGTCCCGTCTCCTTTTGTTTCTTCTAGTCCACATTGAGAAGAGTTGCTAAATAACAAACAATATGGAAGGAATTAAGAAAAAAAAAAACCATAACAGTAAGGAGGTATAAAGGCAGAGATGGTACAGAGAAAAAGGACATATGGTTATGTCATAAACTGAAAAAATCTACTTCTAACTGGTTCTCTCACATGCAGAAATGCCCCAAACTTTTAACTTGTGCCCTAAATTAAAGGCCAACACTTCTTGTTAAAATTTAAAAAATAAAATTCGACAGTAACAGGTAGGCATAAAGACAAAAAGCTATTATCTTCTTCTAAATAGGTATTTAAACACAACAAAAGAGGTGGTTCTAACCAGTTCTGTTTTGAAGTTATCTTGAGCAACTAGCAGCCAAATATGTATTTTAAAAAAGTTTATCTAGCTTCCCATTAACTGGGGTAATTCAAGGGGAAGATAATGGTCTCTCAAAAAACCCTGGAGGGGAAGTCTTCCACTAGATGAGAGGGTGAATTTGAATCCTAACTTTAAGGAACCTTCTAATCCTAAGATTTTATGACCCATTAATGTAGAATACTCATTATTCTAAAACATAGTAAAACTGTGCTACCGAAGTATTTACATATGAAACTATGCGTAGGATTTGCATCAAAATAATCAAGGGATGGATAAGATCAAAGACTGGCCCTGAGTTGATAGTTATTAAAGCTGGATTAGGAGTATATCAAGGATTCATTATACCATTTGTCTTCTGTATGTATCTTAAACTTTCTATAATGAAAGTAAAATAAAACAAAAACTATGCACTAGCATTATTAACTTCAAAATTTCATACATTCCATTCTCAGTATATCTTGGATTTTCTCAAATCCACTTCCTCCATTGTTAAGAATAGATGAATGTGGATCTGGGAGAAAAACAAAAGAGCAATTCACTTCGTAACCACTTTCTTCAAGCCCTTTTCTTGCTAATTCTTTTTAATGGAATCCCATAATGACTGATGCATGAGTTGAACTGATGCATGTGCCTGAAATCACAAAGCATATGGCAACAGTGAAATAAACATAAAGGAAAGTAGTCAAAACAAAAGAAACAAACAAGATAGGTAAGAGAAGAGTACCTGAGAAAGTTTTGTGTATATAGATACACCTGTTTATATTTATATTTACAGTTACAAATGATAGCTTCAAATAGAAGTATAATAAATTTGTCCTGATTAATGTGTAGGCTCTTTTTCCTAAGAATCTTACTTTTTCTGATAAATTCTAGATTATGGTCTCTATAACCTTTCATATAAAGTTGTTCCTTCTTGAATGTCCAAAACTCTCTCTTAGGGGCATGAGAGCCCAGATATACTATGTAAATAGTGGACTAGAGTCTCCCAATCCTATTTTTACTCTACATGCCATTTATATGCTCTGTCTTGCCTTATTTTCTGACAACTTTCAACATATAACCACTAACACTAATCATAATATTATTGGATATAAATATATCAGAGTGACAGAACTAAGACAACTTTATAACTACATTATTCATATTAAAAGTTTTCGCTATAAATCATTTCTTCTTTAAGAACAGCTTTAGGTATTAAAACTTTATAATCTTTAAATTTAACTTAATCTAAAAGGAAGACAGGGAAGGGGTAAGGTTTTTAAAATATCAACAACTATTCCATAAATTCACAACTCCTCTTAGGAAAAAAGGCTCAAGAACTAAATTGCTCCTTTGCCACTCAGCTCTTAAGGCAAAAGAAGAAAAGAGAGTTAAATAACATGTGAAATACAGTAATTTTTCCATGGGTATTCTACTTTTCAATCTGATTACTTCTAACACAACATAGTTGCCTCATTAGTTAATGATGATTATAAACGTTTTAACATTCTACATGGAAACACTTGCCTTAGCTATTGAGGTTTAAAAGACAAAACAAAAACTATCAAAAACTATCAACCCTGCAATAAATATTATCAAAATACTCCTCATGTTCATGTCTCAAAAATAGTATCTAAGTTTATGCCCTTGAATATTCAGTGCTTTTCTTCAATAGTTTTATGATAAAAAGAATACAATTTATACAAAAAGCATATTAAAACCAGTCTATCAAAAAACAAACAAAAATACAAACCAACCAGTCTTATCAACATTAATGTCTCAGTGGCAGCAGCAGAAATAAACACTTAAAATATGACCAAACTTGTTTCCAATTAATAAAGAATATGTTTTATGTGTGTGTGTGTGTGTGTGTGTATGTACATACACATATATACACACACATATATACATGTAACTTATTATTACTACAAATGAGTATTATATCCAATTTCTAAAAATTCATCTACTTTTATTAAGGGTTGCTAAGAGAATAATCAACATTCTACCTATCTAATTTGGTTCAGGAGGTGCCTTGTTTATAAATACCAGTTTGCTGGAAGAGTTCTAGAATGATAATGCTACTGCTGTACTGTCTTTATCCTAAACAACGTAAAAAATTCAAGAATATTTACAATGCCTGCCGTTAAGAAGAAGCTAGTGCATCATTACATACAACATCTACTATTAAGATGAACTTGATTTTTATAAGACAACGAAAGATCTCTTTTCCACCTAATGACTGCCAAAAGGACTAAATGAATAACATCCATGAAAGCATCCAGACAAGGCCTGGCATATAGGAGGCACTCAATAAACGATCTAAAACTAAATGAGGTCAAGAAATGGCAATTATGAACTATAAAACAGAAAATAAAATTTTATCATTTAAGATTTGGTAGAATATGCTAAAGACATCCTAGGGTCTTTAAAAATTTAAATGAAAATTGAAAGATATTCTAGAATATTGAATTTTTCTGATAACTTTTGGTTTTCTGATAACTTCTGGTTAACTATTCATTACAGACTGCCCCAATCAAAATAGACATAACCACCACTTCCAATATTCAGTCAATCTTCATTCATTCGAAAGCAGAAAGTAATTAGAAACATAGGGTTTGAAGTCACAGGCTATTAGGACTCAAATCCCAGATGTGCCATTTAGATGTGTGACTTTAAACAAGTTACTTCTCTGAGCTTAAATTTCTTCATCTATGAAACAATGATAACTACTTACCTCATAAGGTTTGTTGCAAGGATTAAATGAGAAAATACATGTAAAGCTCTAAAAATAAGAAGTCAATAAATGCTACTACTACAAATTCTGTTATATGATTTCTATTAACCATACATTTGAGTGCCTATTATATGCAAGAACCTTGGTTATGCTATATAACCCAAATTTATAATAATATTCATTACCGAAGGTTTGCCTAATGAGGAAATAAAAAGCTATAAAGCTTCCTTCTATCTTACCACCAAATTCCACTGTCTAAAGTAGCTACAGACTAAATCTGTGAACAAAAGTTCAGCAAAGTTGCCTCCTTTGTTTTCTATGTGTCTTGAAACGATCACTCAAAGCTTTCCTGAATAAAGAAAATTAAATATTTGGAATACAGCCTGTACGAAGACGAACGAATGAATGAAATGCTAAATGACAAACGGGAGGGAAGCTTTTTTAATAAATATTTTATCAGTCAGAAATTTAAGGCAAGGTTTGTTATAGATACCATATGAAGGATAACTGAGCATCTATAGCCCATGTAAATTAGAGGCTTGACATGCTAGATGTTTTCCCCTGTTAAATTCTAACTATATAACCTGTAATTTGGCCCTAACTAAATCTATGTTGGGGAAAGAAAAAAATTAGCTAAAATTCAATAAGAAAAATCAGTCTACATAAATACCTAAATGTATTATTTAAATATTCTTGTAATACCCTAAGCCAAATGAAGTTACCTTCCATGTAGTTTAAGGATGCTTAAGATTATTCTGATTTAATGTTTCAGACAAGTTCTAATACACACAATATTTTGATACAGAAAAAAGTACTTGCCTTCATATGGTGTGTCTGGAGGTCCTGCTATTTCTCCTCTTAATTCTGTAAAATTCTCATCTACAAGATCTACTTTAATTTGATTTTTGCTCGTCTTAAAAATAAACAGAAAATAAATGTTAGTCATATCAGCAAGAAAAAAGCCTATTTTAAAGTATTACCTATAAAAAATTTTGAAGACCCTCTTTCATAAACTTGATTATCTCCTCTAGTAAAAATAATTGCCTGTGCTTTTCTAGGATTTAATTAGCCAGTTTTAAGAATATTTAAAACCAAAAACTAACAATTTTTCACTTCAATGTTTTTAATGAATTAACACCACTTTGAACAGTACAATGGCTTGTTGACTTTACTGGAATGTTTAGACAAAAATAGCAGACACCTATTTTACATTTGCCAATTTCATGTATGTTCAGTCCAAAGTGATCCATCTATTCATCTGTAGATGAATGCTGTTATACTACAACCCCAGGTTACATGGATTCTATCCATATAAACAGAAAATTCAAGGTCACTAAAAGCCATTTCGTGTATAAAGTCTCAATTGAACTAACCACAACTCTAGATGTTTAGGTTAACTGAAATAATATACAATCTACCCAGATGGTGAAAACTCCAAGCATCTAATTTCCCTTTCCATGAAAATTCTTGAAGCATCAATGCCTCACTAGAATCATCTAATGCCTTCTTCAATTTAAGTTGCTTAGTTTTAAACTAAGCTAAACTGCTTAGTTTACTTCAGTGGCAACTACCTACTTTTCAAAAGACTTTTAAATTTATCTATATCTATTTATTTCCCACTTTGTATTTCTCTAAGTCCTTTCACATCTATAGTATCATTTCAATTTCTCAATCCATTCTGAGTCAACGGTGACCTTCAAATGATTCAGAAAACCCTCCAGTGGAATTCACATTCATGTTCAAAAGTACCCATCTGCAAACGAGCTCTCCACTTATATTTTCCAATCTATAGTACACTTTACTAGTCTAGGTCTATATTCCTAATATGGCAAATCTCCTTTTCTCAATTGTTAAAAACATAAATCCTTAATATATCAGTTACATTTTCATTTTTTTGGTTAGGACTTCATATTTTGTTACCTAAGTGACACAATATATCTGCTCTTATGGAAAAAGCCTCACAAGATTTCAATAATAAATTTTTTTATTTCAAACCTACCTTCTTAAACTTGTTAATGGATGACAATGTAAGAATTACTGTTTTAAGGTCCTTCCTCCCCCAACTTCCAACAGAAAATACCATTTTTACTCTTTTGCTATGCTAAACAGTTTTAATACAGAATGTTAAGTACTGAAAAAATCTGTAACTTAAAACCCAAATGTTAAAAGATTTCACATGACTCCTAATTAATCTTATCTTTTAATAAGATTTTAAAACTTTATGCATTTTAAAAACATTAAAATTAGGTTTATTTAATAACCTTTTAATATTTGGGATCAAAGTATTTCATATTTTTCTGAAATTAATTTTATACCAAAATTAAAAGTAATTATAAACATACCATGGCAAACTCTATCCTATGCCCTAAAAAATCATTAACATCCTTGGTATTTGCAGAAGATGAAATGTACAATTTTACCAATGATAAAATACTTCGTCTAGTATGCACAGGAATGAATAATGTTAAAATGAAAATCAGAGGTGCCATATACACTTTCACTAACCAATTTAAGAAGCCACAAGTAGAACTACAGACTTCCATTTCTCCCCTGACAGTTCTAAGTAAAATAAGAGTAATTAGATCTTGCACATCATCAATGCTTTCTAAGTTCTTTATAGCTTCCCACAGTACTCCCTTTCCAAAAAGAAGTAAATAGCCCTAAAATGTCAGGATAGTAAAGGACATGATTAAAGTTTTGGGAGGAAAAGAGGAGGTAACAGAAATTAGAAAAGTGGCCTTCTGGATTGCCACCAATTCTTGAGTTAGTAAAATGCTAAATAAGAACTACTAATTTTATTAGTATACCTCTGTCCTATTTCTGTCCTCATTACCCCCAAATTATAATTAGAGGAAAATGGGTCTTTTTTTTCTTTCTTTTCTCTAGAGAAAGTACACTATAAGTGTATGAAAATTTTACTAAATTAGCTAAAAAAAAAAAAAATACAATCACCATGATGAATCCATTATAAAGAAGCATCCTATATGGTCTAGAGTAAGGTACTTATCTGCAGATAACCAAAGATAAAAAGAAAATGGAAAGTTAAAGACAGATTTTTCACAGCTTATTTTTTCCATCACATAACAATTACCCTTCATTACCTCCACAGTTTAATATCCAGTTTATTCCACAATCCAAAATTCTGATCCCAGTGCTCTCAGCAAACTAACTTAAAATCCCACTTAAGACTCAAGTATTGTAAGGAAGATGGAAAATGGTAAAAAGTATGACAGTATTTTAAAAAGTATGGAAGTCGGACAGATGTGAGTTGAATCCTAGTTCTGCCACTTACTTGTGGCATTAATTCAGCAAAGTCACTTGGTATCTCTCAATTTTATTACCGTAAAATGAGAATACATACCCAATTTAAATGAGAATATTGTGGATAGAAGTGACAGTATCAATTATAAAAACCTTTGCTTTCAAAGCCTTAATTTATTAAATTTATTTCACAATTGTGTTTCCAGTCTAAGAATGGAAATGTTTCTTAAAATAAATAACAAAACAATGTGTTATTCATTTTAATGACCAGGAATGCTAAGGCTTTTGGATGAAACCCTGAAGAAATGTGTTATCACTGTACTACATTTTTTTGTGAGAACACCTGCAAAACTGCTTTTCTATACCTTCTTCTGCCAACTCAACTAAACACACAGTGGGACCTCTGCTGGTCTTGATTTTTCTGATGTCCCTTTGCTGCTCCAATGCATTTCTAACAGATAAAAGGAAAAGAGATGAATAGAACTACAGTTCCTAGTAAAGATTTTTAAAATAATCTATTAAAATATAACAGAAAATATGCAAAATAGCACATAATGTTGAACGTAATTTGGATGTGGTAAATTAACATTACTGCCAATTTGCAATGGTGTGGACTTAAAGCAGTTTTAATAGATTTCCAAGGCCAAGTCTTTTGGTGAATTGATACCATTATCACAAAATTCTTTCAAATAATTCCTGGGTTCTACTATATGCCAGAAAGAAATATCAAGTGTTAGTGAACAAAACTAAGTCCCTGCCCACTTGGAGCTTACATTCTAGTAGGAAAAACTAAAAACAAAGATTTTATCCTAAAAGCTCTAAGTACAGGGGCACCTGGGTGACTCAGTTGGTTAAGTGTCTGACTCTTGGTTTTGGCTCAGGTCATGTTCTAATGGTTTCATGAGTTCGAGCCCCACATCGGGATCTGTGCTGATGGTGTGGAGCCTGCTTGGGATTCTCTGTCTCACTCTGTCTCTCCCCCACTGACACTGTCTCTGCCTCTAAATACATACATACGTACATACATACATACATACATACATAAACAAGCTCTAAGTACATTATTATTTAACCTGTTTAAACTTACTATGTGACCTTGAGCAAGTTAATTAACCACTCTGTACCTCAGTTTCATCATCTGTCAACTGGGGATTATAAAAGTACCTACTACATACAGTTCATGGGGGAATTTAATGAACTAATACAGTATATAAAACAATGCCCGCCATATAGTAAATGCTGAATGTATAGTCATTTAACACTGTAATATGCTGACTTTTAACAATGATGTTGGAGCAGAAAACTTCCACCAAAGCCAATACTGTATGTTTAAGGACAATTTGTCACATTAGTCTTACTTGTATTTACTCTGGAAAATTTACTCTAAAAATTTCAACCTAAATTTAGATAGACAAATATAGCTCTACATTACCCCTAAAATTATAAATTCTTATATCCAGTAAAGAAACTATTAATTTGTGTCCTAGTCAAATCACAAGTAGTGGGACACCTGAGTAGCTCAGTTGGTTGAGTACCCAACTCTTGATTTCAACTCAGGTCATGATCCCAGGGTCATGGGACTGAGTATCCACTGGGCTCCATGCTCAGTATGCTTGAGATTCTCTCTCCTCTTCCCTCTGCTCCTCTCCCCTGCTAGCACTCTCACTTAAGAAAAAAAAAAAGGTTTAAAAAATCACAGCTACCAAAATTTAGGGTGTAATGCAAATGAATGTGAAATTCAGTTTTTCCTAATTTGTTGGAAATGAGGCTTAAAAGGGCTTTTAAAATTTTTTTTTAATGTTTATTCATTTTTGAAAGACAGAGCACAAGCAGGATGGGGCAGAGAGAAAGGGGGACACAGAATCTGAAGCAGGTCCAGGCTCTGAGATGTCAGCACAGAGCCTGACATGGGGCTCAAACTCATGAACTGTGAGAACATGACCTGAGCCAAGCCGAAGTCAGATGCTGAACTGAGTCACCCAGGTGCCCCAGAGGCTTAAGATTTAACAGTTGCCATTATGTTCACATAATTTAATATAAATGACTTCTCTTTCCCCTACTATCCTAAGGCCCTCCAAAATAAGAAAGATTTCCACCTTTCAAGCAGTTATAAAAAAAATTCTAGGGGGGGTCCAGGTGGCTCATTTGGCTGAGCATCTGACTCTTGATTTTGGCTCAGGTCATGATCCCAGGGGTCAAGAGATCAAGCCCCATGTCAGCCTCAGCACTAGGTGTGGAGACTGCTTGAGATTCTTGCTCTTCCTCTGCCCCTCTCCCCCACTCACTCTCAATAAAATAAAGTAAAATAAAATAAGATCCTCTGAAACTTGGGGCATGTCACATACCCAAAGCAGGTTGACATGGAAACTAAGAGACTAGAAGGCCATGAGGAACATTTATGACCCTCACCAACTGCAAGTTCTAGAACAGTACTGTTCAATAGATAATAATGTATGTCACAAATGTACTTTAAAATTTTCTAGTAATCACATTAAAAACAGTAAAGGAAGTAGAGAAACTAATTTCAATGATTTATTTATCTCCTATATATATATATATATATATATATATATATAAAACTATCATTTTAACCTATGATCAAAATAAAATTTGAGATATTTTCATTTTTTTAAAATACTGTCTTCAAAATCCAGTGTGTAATTTATAATTGTAACACTTTTCAATTTGGACTGTCCACATTTCAAGTGTTCAAAAGACACATGTGATAGGCAAATCTGCAGACAGAGAAAGTAAATTATTGGTTATTAGGAGAGGAGAGGGAAGAGAGATGGGAAAGATCTGCTAATGGGTGCAAGGATTATTTTAGGGGAAATGTTCCGGAGTTGGATAATGGTGATAGTTGCACAATTTTGTGAACATATTATAAACCACTGAATTGTACATTTTTTAAACTCAAAAAGTTTTTTAAAACTTGAAAAAAAGTCACATGTGGCCAGTGGCTACAGTACTGGACAAGTACAGCTCTAGAGAACCAGGAAATAATAGCCTCTCCAATTACAACAGTGTGTCATTTAAATTTTACTTTGTGAATTTCTATCACATACTTCACACAATCTATAATGCAGAATAATTAAAGTTCTGAACATATTAACCCCATGAATATTTACTGAGTATCCTATTCATAAGGCTAACACTATTCACAAGGCTAACAGGGATTGAGTGGTAAAAATGATCGACCAGAAATGTTCTCTAACCCACCCTATTCCCACAGAGCCTTTATTCTTAAGTATTAAACAATAATTTGTAATATTATTAAATGAAGTACAGGATATCATGAGAGTAATATTTAACAAAGATGGAATCTTTAGAGTAAGAAAATGCTTCCCTGAGGAAACTACCATTAAAAGATTTAATCTGGTAAAGCCAATGATGGCATTTCAAGTAGAAAGTCCACCCTGTACAAAACAGAAGCAAAAAAGGACCTAGCATGTTTAAGAATTGAAAAGCCACCCATGTGCCTAGAATACACAGAATAAAGGAGCAGAAATGAAGCAAAAAAGGTTGGCAGGAGCCAGATTATGCAGGGTCATGAAAAACAATGAGAAACACTGAAAGTTGTAACCCGACAATGAGATTTGATTCTTTTAATAACCAACTATAGGGAAGAGAAAAAGCCTGGAGGTAGATTAAAGCAGAAACAGAGAGAAAATCTACTTAGATGAAACGAAGTAAATTAATTAAGAGACAGAAGAGAGGTAAGAGTTCTAGGACTAAGCTATTAAAACAAAGTGTATAATCTCTTAAAGAAACAAGGATCACTCTTACAGCTTGCTTTTTCCATTGAGTAGATGATAGTGTAATTAAACTAAGATAAACAAGAAATTGGGAGGTCAGAGTTTGGGGAAAGGGAAAATAAAAATTTCAGTTCTGGACATGTTGAGAACTGAATATCCTAAGGGCCAAGTACATAGTTGAAAACTCAGGTCTAGAGTTCAGGAGTGATCTGGGCTAAAGATATGAGGATGAGCAAGACAGCAAAAATCAGGATAGTCTGTTATCACTGGCACCAAAGGAAGAAAAATGTTTAAGGAGAGAGTAAGTTAATGTTGCTGACAGTAATAATAATAGCTAATACTTATGTAACACCTTATAAGTAGCATTTTGACTTATATGTAATAACTCGCTTAACCCTCATTAACAATTTTATGTATTTACCAATAAGGAATCTGAGATACAAGGAGGTCACAGAGCTAATAATTAGTGAAGCCAGGTTTGAAAAATGACTCGTGAGCCAAGATATACACATTTTATTTCACTGACTCTAAGATACCATCAGTTACAGGATGCCCTGATATATGCCAAAAAGAAAAAAACACCTTTATTTACACTATAACACAATATTTTATCATTTAGAATTTTTATTTTACACTTACTCAAAGAAATTTTAGATTTTACAAATATCACTCTTAAGACTGCATAAAGAAAAAAATAAGCAAAATAGTTATTTTCTTCACATTGAAAGCCCTGAATGTGTGTACACACACACGCACACACACACACACACACACACACACACACACACACACACACACACACACCCTTCCAGAAACATACATAAGAAACTGGCAATAGTGGTTTGCTTAGCGTAGTAAAACTAAGAACTATGGATCTGGGGTAAATGGGAGACCAAGGTACTGTTTGAAAACTATTTTAAACACATAAAGAATTTTTTCTGCAAAACACGTTAAAAAGACTGATGGTCCTTGCAAAAGTCAAATTGTAATTTATCCACTATAATTGGGTAGTATATGAGAAGTGAGGAAATGGAGACCACACAGAGAACAAATTTTGGTTATAAAGAGTGAGAAGTAGAGCAGAAGTTGGAGAAAGAGGGTAGAAGGACAAGTTTCCTTAACATAACCATTAAATAGTATGTTTAAATGCTAGTGAGATAGCTATAGTGGAGAGGGAGAGGGTAAAAATAAAGGATGGCAGGGGTACCCAGCTGGCTCAGTCAGTAGATCATGTGACTGCTGATGCCAGGGTTAGAAGTTTGAGTCCCACATTGGGTATAGAGATTACTTAAAAAGAAAATCTTTTTTTTTAAATGTTTATTTTTGAGAGAGATAACATATGCACATACAAAGGGGGAAGGGCAGAGCGAGAGGGGGGCAGAGGATCCGAGGCAGGCTCTGTGCTGACAGCAGAGATCATGATCTGAGATCATGACCTGAGCAGAAGTCAGATGCTCTACTTACTGAGCCACCTAGGTGTCCCTAAAAATAAAATCTTTAAATATAATAAGTAAAATAAAGGATGACAGATAATGTAATGAACAAGATGGAATGGAGAAGAATGGGTGAAATCCAGAATGAAAAAAATAAATGACTGACCTCATATAAAGAACACTTCAAAGAGAAAGTTATGTGAATGTAAGCTGTGTAGGTCTCATTTTTCTATCCTCAATGAAATTCTAACCTTTTCCCACACTACTAGTGTGAACTATTTAACAATCTTCAGGAATTAAGTCTGGGATGTGATCCCTAACATAATCATCCTGATCAAGCATAGTCTTTTAAAAGTCACTTACTGGGAGCAAGAATTTAAGAACAGGGTCTAAATTTAATTCAGTACCTAGCACATAGTAAGGGCTCCATACATTCTAGAACTGGCTTCAACAAGCTCTAATTTATAAAAGAAATACATGCCCAGAATTAAAACATGCCTGGATTAAAACTTTCTAATGTTTACAATCATATCAGAATATGAAAACAAAGGTGATATCCACAGCCACATTTGTACACTACTTCACCTTATCTTGTATGAGAACAGTCACTCCTTTTCCCATTTTTTGGTTGGATTAAATCCCACTACTGATAGGGTTACTATAAAGCTACTAAAATCAACAACATCGTATTGGTAAGAGGAAAGACACACAAACCAATGGTACAGAATAGGAAACTCAGAAAGGCTCATACCTATGTAGTCAACTAATCTTTGACAAAGGGGCAACTGGATAGAGAAAAAAAATATTTTCAACAAAAACAGTGCTAGATCAGTTGGACATCCACATGCAAAGTAATCTTATCATACATTTTTCATTTTCTAAACTGGCAAAATTAAAAAAATTTTTTTTAATGTTTATTTTTGAGAGCGAGAGCATACACGAGCAGGGGAGGGGAAGAGAGAGAGGGAGATAGAGGATCCAAACAGGTGCTGTGCTGTCAGCACAGAGCCCAATGTGGGGCTTGAACTCATGAACCAGGTCATGACCTGAGCCAAAGTCAGATGCTTAACCAACTGAGCCACCCAAGTGCCCCTAAACTGTCAAAATTCTTAATATCCAATACTAAAGTTGAAGGGATACCAATAAAGCTCAGAAACCCTTTTAATGGCAATACAACAAGAAATATTAACACCATACAATTTGTCACATTCTTTAACCCAGTATTACCACTCCTAGAAACTGCGTAAAGAAATAATTTCATTATAGGTAGAATAAAATATATAACCATAATGGTAATCACTGAAGCATTAAATACAATGAAAAACAATAACCTAAGTATCCATTAACTGAGGGTTGTCCACAAGAATTATGGTGCAATTTAATAGAGAATACTACAAACAAAAATAAGTGAGTATACTTCTGGTTTCCAATCCAACATGTAAAAACTTGGAAGACATCACTCCCACCTACAGAAGGAAAAAAGGGAACTGAAAATCAACAACTTTTTTTTTTTTAATTTTTTTTTTTAACATTTATTTATTTTTGAGACAGAGACAGAGCATGAGCAGGGGAGGGTCAGAGAGAGAGGGAGACACAGAATCCGAAACAGGCTCCAGGCTCTGAGCTGTCAGCCCAGAGCCCGATGCGGGGCTCGAACTCATGGACCGTGAGATCATGACCTGAGCCAAAGTCAGACGCCCAACCGATTGAGCCACCCAGGCACCCCCAACAATTCTTCTTAAATCCACCAGAGAATTGAAGTCTCAGGGCAAACTGCTGCCCCCAAAACTGATAAGACAGAAAATAAGATTCAAAACTTACCAGGGCAAAAGCTCACAAGCATCTCTGCATGAACCATTACTCAGGTAGGAAAACCTAAACTGTAACTGACAAACTGCTAGAGACACAATCAGGATGAAATTTAAAGTGAAAAACTCCCAAGGAGCCTTCCCACTTTTGTTGAGTTTTTACCTCCAGGATCCCTACCAGGTTTATACAGTGAAGATAAGAGAAAATGCCCTCATGCTTCTGGCAGGAGGAAGAGGAAAGAAGCCATTTTGAAATAAGCCCAGGGTATTCTTTGGGAGAGACAAAGTGTGAATGGGTGAGGGGCAGAGAGAGGGAGACACAGAATCTAAAGCAGGCTTCAGGCTCTGAGCTGTCAGCACAAAACCCAACGCGGGGCTTGAGCTCACAAACCATGAGATCGTGATCTGAGCAAAGTCAGACCAATGAACTGAGCCACCCAGGTGCCTCTACACCCAGGGTATTCTGCCTAATAAGGCCTTTCCTCAAGAGAAACTTTCACCAGACCCTAACCAACTAGAGTTTTTTTTAACAGACCTAACCAACCTAAGCTAAGGGAAAATATCCGATTCCAAATCCCTCCAGACTTCCAGTAACATCTAAGGGTGGAAGGGGACTGAGAAGCATTTAAAATCACAGCTAAAAAGACTGAGACCCAATTACAGGACTATAAAGTGCTTTCCCTCCCCCAGCCACCACATCAATAGGGTTCCTGTGCAATAACAGGGGTTATAACTCGAACTGCAGGTCTCAGACCTTACTTAAAGATGGTGCCTGGGTGGCTCAATTGGTTGAGCATCCAGCTCTGATTCCAGCTCAGGTCATGATCTCAATTTGTGAGTTTGAGACCCACATAGGCTTCTGTGCTGACAGTGCAGAGCCTGCTTTAAATTCTCTCTCCTCTCTCTGTTCCTCTTCTCTGTCTCTCAAACTAAATAAACAAACAAACAAAAAGTCTCTAAAGAACCCCAAAGGCAACAGGGGAGACAAAAACAAGGGTATCAGAGGAGATTTTAGATTCTGACATCTACACTACAGCAATCAGTAAACAGAGACTAATCCCTGGTCAGACAGACAGAAGGTCTCACACCAAAGGCCTCTTTACCTCAGTTCCTTTTACCCAGTACATCATGCGTGGCTTTCAAGAAAAGAATTATAAGGCACACAAAAAAAAAAAAAAAAAAAAAAAAGACTCTGATGGCAGAAATGCTAGAATCAGACTAAAAATTTTAAATTGTGATTAATATACTAAGTGCTATTATGGAAAAATTTGACATCCAAATCAGATGGGTAATGTTAGCAGAGAGATGGAAACTCTAAGAAAGAATCAAAAGAACACACTAGAAATTTAAAAAAAAAAAAATTGTAACAAAATTAAAAATGAATCCGTGAGCTAAAAGAAATGTCAATAGAAACTCTCAAAACTGAAATGCAAAGGAAAAGCAAATGAAAAAGACAAAACAGAATACTCAAAGGTGTAACATACAAGTAATGGAATACCAGAAGGAGAAGAAAGGGAAAGAAGAAATATTTGAAGCAATAGTGACTAAGAATTTCCCTAAATTAATGACAAACACCAAATCACAGATCCAAGAAACTCAGAGAATATAAAACAGGATCAATCCCGGTGCATCCGGTGGCTCAGTCAGTTAAGCGTTCAACTCTTGATTTCAGCTCAGTCATAATCTCAAGGTTCTTAAAATCCAGCACAGGGGCGCCTGGGTGGTGCAGTCAGTTAAGCGTCTGACTTCAGCAAGGACACGATCTCGCGGTCCGTGAGTTCGAGCACCGCGTCAGGCTCTGGGCTGATGGCTCAGAGCCTGGGGCCTGTTTCCGATTCTGTGTCTCCCTCTCTCTCTGCCCCTCCCCCGTTCATGCTCTGTCTCTCTCTGTCCCAAAAATAAATAAACGTTGAAAAAAAAAATTAAAAAAAAAAATCCAGCACAAAACCTGCTTGCAATTCTCTGCCCCTCCCCCACTCATGCTCACAGACATTCTCTCAAAATAAGTAACTTAAAAAAAACATGGGGCGCCTGGGTGGCGCAGTCGGTTAAGCGTCCGACTTCAGCCAGGTCACGATCTCGCGGTCCGTGAGTTCGAGCCCTGCGTCGGGCTCTGGGCTGATGGCTCAGAGCCTGGAGCCTGTTTCCGATTCTGTGTCTCCCTCTCTCTCTGCCCCTCCCCCGTTCATGCTCTGTCTCTCTCTGTCCCAAAAATAAATAAACGTTGAAAAAAAAAAAAAAAAAAAACACATAAAACAGGATCAATCCACCAAAATTCATAGCTAGGCATATCATGTTCAAACTGAAGAAAATCAAAAACAGAGAAAAACTTGAAAGGAGCCAGAAAACCAACCAACCAACCAACCAACCAAACCCCTTGCCTATAAAGGAGCAAAGATACTGGGTACAAATATACATACATACAAACAAACAAATAAACGTAAAGTGCTGAAAGCAAAAAGCCCCACCAATGTAAAATTCTATATCCTGCAAAATTACTCTTCAGACATAAAGATAAACAGACTTCTCAAATAAAAATTGGAGTTGGAGGGGCACCTGGGGGGCTCAGTCGGTTAAGCATCTGACTTCGACTTCGGCTCAGGTCATGATCTCATTGTCGTGGGTTTGAGCCCTGCGTCAGGCTCTGTGCTGACAACTCAGAGCCTGGAGCCTGCTTCGTATTCTGTCTTCCCCTCTCTGTACCCCTCCCCCACTCGTGCTCTGTCTCTGTCTCTCTCTCTCTCTCTCTCTCTCTCAAAAATAAACGTTAAAAAAATAGGAAATCTGTTGCCAGCAGACCTATCTTGCAAGAAATATTAAAAGAGATTCTTCATGGGGCACCTGGGTGGCTCAGTCGGTTAAGCGTCCGACTTCAGCTCAGGTCACGATCTCGCGGTCCGGGAGTTCAAGCCCCGCGTCGGGCTCTGTGCTGATGGCTCAGAGCCTGGAGCCTGTTTCCGATTCTGTGTCTCCCTCTCTCTCTGCCCCTCCCCCGTTCATGCTCTGTCTCTCTCTGTCTCAAAAATAAATAAACATTAAAAAAAACTGATATTAAAAGAGATTCTTCAGGAAGTAGGAAAAACAAACATCAGAAACTTAGAATTTACATAAAGAAAGGAAGAGCATTAGAGGAAAAAGGTAAAATCTTTGATTTTTCTTATTCTTAATTGATCTAACAGATCAATTATGTACAAAACAATAACAACGAAGTACCTGGTGATTAAACCTTATGTGTAAGTGAAATGAATGCCAAATGTTATAATGGACAGGAGAGAGGAAATGTGGATTTTGTTACGAAGTACTTGTACTACCTGTGAACTAGTACAGTGTTATGTGAAAGGGCACTTATAAGTGTATATGGCAAATTCAAAGACAACTACGAAAGAAAGAGAAGAGAAGAGAAGAGAAGAGAAGAGAAGAGAAGAGAAGAGAAGAGAAAAGAAAAGAAAAGAAAAGAAAAGAAAAGAAAAAAGAAAAGAAAAGGAAGCACAAATGGGGGCACCTGGGTGACTCAGTCGGTTAAACCTCCAACTCCTGACTTTGGCTCAGGTCATGATCTCACGGTTTGTGGGTTCCAACCCCACATGGGGCTCCATGCTGTCAGTGCGGAGTCTGCTTGGGATTTTCTCTCTGCCTCTCCCCCGCTTGTGTGCTCATGTGTGCTCTCTAAATAAATAAACTTTAAAAAAAGCACAAATAATATGCTAAGAGAAGAAACAATGGAGTCATATAAAATGCTCAATAAAAGATAAGTCAGAAGTGCAGAGCCCAACATGGGGGCTTGATCCTAAGAACTGTGAGATCATTACCTGAGTTGAAATCAAGAGTCAGAGGCCTAATGAACTGAGCCACCTAGATGTCCCAAAACTCATTTTTACACATAAAGGCAAAAACATGTTAACAGTAAAAGGCATGGTAAAACTATAAAACTAAGAAGAAAACATAAAAGAAAAGCTTCATGACAACTTGATTTGGCAATGATTTCTTGGATATGACACAAACAAAACCGGCAACAAAAGTAAAAATTAACTGGAACTACATCAAAGTGAAAAATTCCTGTGCATCAAAGAGCACAATCAACAGAGTCAAAAGGCAGCCTGTACAATGGAAGAAAATATTTACGAATCATATAAATGACAAGTGATTAATATTCAGAATATATAAAAGAGCTCCTAAAATCAACAAAAAATGAACCCAACTAAAAAATGGGTAAGGGTACCTGGGTGGTTCAGTCAGTTAAGTGTCTGACTCTTGATTTGGGCTCAGGTCCTGATCTCACGGTTCATGAATTTGAGCCCCACATTGGGCTCCATGCTGAGCACGGAGCTTTGCCTAAGATTCTCTCTTCTTCTCTGCCCCTTCCCCTCTCTCAAAAAATAAACTTTAAAAACACACACAAAAAAAAAACCCTTTAAAAAATGGGTAAAGTTCTTAAATAGACATTTTCCACAAGATATACAAATGGCCAACAAGCACATAAAAAGATGCTCAACATCATTACAGAAATGCAAATCAAAGTCATGAGACACACAGATCTATCAAGGATGGCTACTATTAAAAAAAAAAAAAAAAAAGGTGAAAATAACAAGTGTTGGCAAGGGCGTGGAGAAACCAGAACCTAGTACACTGCTGGTGGGAATGTAAAACATCACAGCCACAATGGAAAACAGTATGGTTGTTCATCAAAAAACTGAAAATGGAATTGCATATGATCAAGCAATTCCACTTCCAGGTACATGCTTAAAAAGTAGGGTCTCAAGATAATTTGCACACCCATTTTCATGGCAGCGTTATTCAATAAACCCAAAAGGCAGAAGCAACTCAAGTGTCTGTTGACAGATGAATAAACAAAATGTGGTACGTACCCATAATAGAATATTATTCAGCCTTAAAAAGTAAAGAAGTCTGACATGTTACAACATGGATGAACCTTAAGAATGTTATGCTAAGTGAAATAAGCCAGTCACTAAACTACAATATTGTATGAGTCCCCTTACAGATACAAAAAGTAAAAAGGCAGTTGCTAGAAACTGGGGGAAGAGGAGGATAAAGAGTTATTGTTTAATAGACAGAGAATTTCAATCTTGAAAGATGAAAAGATTCTGGAGATTAGTTGCACAACAATGTGAATAATAAAATGGTAAGTGTATTTTATCACAATTTTGGAAAAAATAAAGGGATGGAGAAAAATACACTATGTTAACAGTAATCAAAAGAAAGTTGGAGTAATCATTTCAATTTCAGACAAAGTAGATTTCAGAGCAAGAAAAATTACCAGGGATAGGGGCACCTGGATGGCCTCAGCTGGAGGAGCATGCAACTTTTGATCTCAAGGTCATAAATCTGACCCCCATGTTGGGTGTAGAGGAAAGAAGGGAAGGGGAAGGGGAAGGGGAAGGGGGAGGGGAAGGGGAGGGGGAGGGGGAGGGGAAGGGAAGGGGAGGGGAAGGGGAGGGGAAGGGGAGGGGAAGGGGAAGGGGAGGGGAAGGGGAGGGGAAGGGGAGGGAAGGGGAGGGGAAGGGGAGGATTACCAGGGATAAAAAGCATAATGATAAAGATGTCAATGAGCATTAAGAACCGAATTTCAAAATACATCAGGCAATAACAATAAAACTATAATGAGAAACAGATGAATCCACTATGGAGTCATATAAAATGCTCAATAAAAGATAAGACAGAAGTGCAGAGCCCAACATGGGGGCTTGATCCTAAGAACTGTGAGATCATTACCTTACACCATGCCCAGAAATAAATTCAAAATGGATGAAAGAACCTGCATGTGAGATAGGAAACCATCAAAATCCTAGAGAACACAGGCAGCAGCCTCTTTGACCTTGGCCACAGCAACTTCCTATTAGACACATTGCTGGAGGCAAGGGAAACAAAAGCAAAAACGAACTACTGGGACTTCATCAAGATAAAAAGCTTCTGTACAGCAAAAGAAACAATCAACAAACTAAAAGGCAGCCTATGGAATGGGAGAAGGTATCTGCAAATAACATATCTGATAAAGGGCCAGAATTCAAAAATCTATAAAGAACTTATCAAACTCAACACCCAAAAAACAAAATAATCCCGTGAAGAAATGGTCAGAAGACATGAACAGACATTTTTCCAAAGACATCCAGATGACTAACAACACATGAAAAGATGCTCAACATCACACACCAGGGAAATACAAATCAAAACCATGATGAGATACCACCTCACACCTGTCAGAATGACTAAAAATAACAATAAAAGAAACAACAAGTACTGGTGAGGATGTGGAGAAAAGGGAACTCTCTCGCACTGTTGGTGGGAATGCAAACTGGTATATCCACTCTGGAAAACAGTATGGAGGTTCCTCAAAAAGTTAAAAATAGAACTTTGTGATCCAGCAACTGCAGTACTAGGTATTCACCCAAAGGATATAAAAATACAGATTTGAAGGGATACCTGTAGCCAAATGTTTTTAGCAGCATTATCAACAATAGCCAAACTATGGAAAGAGCCCAAATATCTGTCGACTGATGGATTAAGATGTGGTATATATGCACAATGAAATATTACTCAACCATCAAAAAGAATGAAATCTTGCCATCTGCAACAACACTGATGGAACTAGAGTGTATTATATTAAGTGAAATAAGTCAGGCAGAGAAAGACAAATATATGATTTCACTTATATGTGGAATATAAGAAATAAAACAGAGGAACACATGGGAAGGGGGGAAAAAAGAGAGGGAAACAAACCATAAGAGACTCTCTACAATAGAGAACTGAGGGTTGATGGAGGGAGGCTGGGTTGGAGATGGGCTAAATGGGTGATGGGTATTAAGGAGGGCACTTGTGTTGAGCACTGGGTGTTGTATGTAAATGATGAATCACTAAATTCTACTCCTGACAACATTACACTATATGTTAACTAGAATTTAAATAAAAAATTGAATATAAACAAGCAACATACTTCTAAATAACACATAAGAAGACACCTTAAGTTTTAAAATATTTTAAACTAAATGAAAACAAAAAAAGACAACTTATCAAAATTTGCAGGATGTGATAAAAATAGTGCTTTGAGGAAGAGTCACATTGAATGCATATACGTATGAGAAAAAAGTCAAGGGGCACCTGGGTGGTGCAGTCAGTTAAGTGTTAAGTTAAGTGTCAGTTAAGGGGTCTGACTCTTGATCTCAGCTCAGGTGATGATCTTGAGATTTGTTCCGGTTTGAGCCCCACACTGGGCTCCACGTGGACAGTGCAGAGCCTGCTTGGGATTCACACACTCTCTCTCTCTCTCTGCTCCTCCCCTGCTCATGCTCTCTTTCTCTAAACAAACAAACTTAAAAAAAATCCATGTAAAAGTGGACCTGTGTGGTTCAAACCTGTGTTGTTCAAGGGTCAATTGTACACCATGACCAAGTGGGATTTATCCTGGGTATATATGCTGGTTCAACATTCAAAAGTCAATTAATGTAATAAACCACATCAATATGCTAAAGTAGTAAAACCACACTCATATCAACAGATGCAAAAAACACTTCACAAAATCCAAAACCAACTCACAATAAAAACACTCAGTAAACTAGGAGTAGAGTGGAACTTTCTCAATTTGATAAATAATATTTGCAAAAAAACTTACAGCTAACATCACATTGAATAGTCAGAAACTCAAAGTTTTCTCAGTAAGATCAGGTACAAGGCAAGGATATCCCCTCTAACCACTCCTTTTCAACATTATACTAGTTCTAGCTAATGCCATAAGAAAAAAAGACAAGCCATACAAATTAGGAAGGAGAAAATAAAACTGTCTTTGTTCACAAATGACATGACCATCTATGTAGAAAATCTGAAAGAAATGACAAAAGTAATTCCTAGAACCAGTAAGCAATTATAGCAAGGTTAAAGGATGTAAGATTAATATACAAAAGTCCATCACTTTCCTATATATCAGCAATGAGCAAGTGGAATCTGAAATTAAAAACACAATACCACTTAACATAAGCACCAAAAAACCTAAAATACTGAAGTATAAATCTAACAAAATATGTAAAAGAACTATATGAGGTGGAGCGCCTGGGTGGCTCCGTTGGTTGAGCATCCCACTTTGGCTCAGGTCATGATCTTGCTGTGAGTTCAAGCCTGTCGGGCTCTGTGCTGACACCTCAGAGACTGGATGGAGCCTGCTTCATGGATTCTGTGTCTCCCTCTGTCTCTGCCCTTCCCTGCTTGTGCTGTCTCTCTGTCTCTAAAAATAAACATTAAAACAAAACAAAACAAAAACTATGAGGAAAACCATCAAGTTCTGATGAATGGTATCAAAGAACTAAAAAAACAGAGGACTGATAATACCCAACTTCAAGACTTAGCATAAAGCTACAGTAATCAAGACATGGTATTGGTCCGGGTGCCTGGGTGGCTCAGTTAAGCGTCTCACTTGATTTCGGCTCAGGTCATGATCTCATGGTTCATGAGTTCGAGCCCCACATTGGGCTCTGTGGTGACAGTGCAGAGCCTGCTTGGGATCCTCTCTCTCTCTGCCCCTCCCCTGCTTGGCTTCTCTCTCTCTCTCTCAAAATAAATAAATAAACTTAAAAAAAAAAAAAGAAAGAAATTAACTCAAAATGGATCACAGACCTAAACGTAAAATACAAAAGTGTAAAACTACTAGAAAATAACACGGGAAAATCTAGATTAAACTTGGTATGGCTATGACTTTTTACATGTTAACATCAAAGCTACAATCCATAAGAGAAACAATTGATAAGTAGGACTTCTTAAAAATAAACTGATCTGCAAAAGATAATCTCAAGAGAATGAAGGAAAAGGGACTGGGAGAAAGTATCTGCAAAAGATGCATCTGATAAAGGACTGTTACCCAAAATACACAACAAACTCGTAAAAACTCAACAATCACAAACAACACAATTAAAAAATGAGCTAAGACCTTAACACACCACACCAAACAAGATACACAGATGGCAAATAAGCATATGAAAAGATGGTCCACTTCATATGTCATGGGGGAAATGCAAATTAAAACAATGAGATAATGAGGCACCTGGGTGGCCCAGTGGGTAAGCATCTGACTCGATTTCTTGATTTTGTCTCCAGTCATGATCTCATGGTTTATGGGATCTAGCCCCACATTGGCCTCTATGCTCACAGAAACTGAGCCTGCTACAGATTCTCCCCTGCCACTCCGCTTGCCCGAGCTCTCTCTCAAAACAAATATAAGAAAAAATGAGGATACCACTACACACCCTAATAGAATAGCCAAAATCTGGACCAAATGCTGGCAAACTGTGGAGCAGCAGAAACTCTTAATCATTGCTGGTGGGAATACAAAATTATACGGTGACTCTGGAAGACACAATGTTAGTTCCTCAAGAAACTAAACATACTCTTACCATATAATACAACAATCATACTCCCTGGTTATTTACCCAAAAGGAGTTGAAAACTTATGTCCACACAAAAACCTGTATGTGGATGTTTATTGCAGCTTTATTCATGATTGCCAAAACTTGGAGGCAACCAAGACATACTTGTAGATGAATAAACTGTGGTAAATCCAGACAATGGAATATTATTCAGCAATAAAAAGAAACAGCTATCAAGCCATGAAGAGATACAGAGGAAGCTTAACTGCCTATTAAGTGAAAGCAGCCAATCTGAAAAGGCTACATATTGTGCAATTCCAATTATAGGCCATTCTGGGGAAAAAAAAAAAAAAAACTATGGAGACAGCAGAAAGGTCAGCAGTGGTGGTGGTGGGGAGATGGACAGGATGACACAGGATTTCCAGAGCAACGAAAATACTCTGGGGGCGCCTGGCTGGCTCAGTTGGAAAGCATGCAACTCCTGATCTTGGGGTCACTGAGTTCAAGCCCCACATAGGGTATAGAGATTACTTAAATAAAACTTTGAAAAAAGTTGCTCTTCTTAAATCTTGGGATACTGCACAAGCTTTCCTTCACAACAACTATCATCACACACAGAGCTAAAATGCTTTTAGTGTGGCTATACCCTTGTTATTTATGGAAATTCATAAACTGAAAGTTTCTGTATTTTCTAAATATATAAATGCATAGAAAAAATTGTTGAAAGTTCCCTCTTAAAGAGAAGATGAGGACTCAGGGGAGGAAGGAAAGGGTAAGTATCAAAAAATTTTACCCTATTATTTCTGTACTAAAAACTTTTTTCACAAAGCCACTATATCCTTAATTTAAAACAACTTTTTTTTTTAATCATCCAAATTCCTGTATCATTAAGAAAAGTCAAAAGGAACTTTAACGGACACCTGGGTGGCTCAGTCTGTTGAGCACCCAACTCTTGACAGTGTGGAGCCTGCTTGGGATTTTCTCTCTCAAAATACAGAAGCTTTAAAAAAAAAAAAAAAAAAAAGGCAAAAGAAGTTTAATTTTTTTTTTTACATTTATTTATTTTTGAGAGACAGATACAGACAGAGTGAGTAGGGGAGGGGTAGAGAGAGGGAGACACAGAATCAGAAGCAGGCTCCAGGATCCGAGCTGTCAGCACAGAGCCCGATGCAGGGCTCGAACCCACAAACCGTGAGATCATGACCTGAGCCGAAGTTGGACACTTAACTGAGCCACCCAGGTGCCCCAAAGCCAAAGGAACTTTAAATGATAAAATGTACTGACAACAAACAAGAAAAACTAACAAAACTAAAGAACTCAAACGTGGTGCCTGGGTGGCTCAATCAGTTGAGCATCCACTCTTGATTTCGACTCAGGTCATGATCCCAGGATGGTAGGATCAAACCCTGCTTTGGACTCCACACTGAGCAGGGAGGCTTAAGATTCTCTCTCTCTAAAAATAAACAAGTAAAAAACAAACAAACAAAAAAACCTGAAAGAAAAAGGAAGAGAAACATGGAACTAAAATAAAATTGAAAAGTCACAGGCTCAACTGTTAAGACAAAGAATAAGTAAACTAAAGGCAGGGAAAAACAAAAGAAACTAAAAACTGAGGCAAACCACTGCCCTCAGTTTACTTACACATTAATAACATCATAAATAATGAGATGTATTATGTAAAAGTTTTTTTTAAAAGACACCTAAACTGACAAACATTTTGAATGTGAACAAAATATTAACACAGAAAAAGAAAAATTCACAAAAAAATATGCCTTTCAGCAACCACTCTAAAAAGCCACCTGGTTCTCAAACACACATCCACCCCAATTTACAAAGAATAATCCTATATGGTTTCAAAACAATGAAATGGATAGAACAATCATAAACACATTTTGTAAAATAAATATGGCTTTGATGCCCCCAAACTTAACCAGGACAATTCTGAACAAATACAGGCAAGTCTCACCGAAAAGACATACAACTCTGAGTAAAATCTTGGTTGATATACCATTACAAATGTAAAGTACTATTCACTATGACCAAGAGGGATTTATTCTAAGAATTCAAGAATGACTTCACTCCATGAAAACTTTTATCAAAAAGGTATCTGGAAATGCCTTAATCTGACAAATACAGCCTTTACTTTGACAAAGAATATGTATCTAAAACTGAGACAAAATTAGTTTTCTTAAAAAAGGGAAAGACAAACTATACTATTACTTCTACCACTTAGAGTAATCCTTCCATCTAAACACTTTTTTTTTTAAGTTTATTTACTTTGAGAGAGAGTGCATGTGCACCAAGCAGGGGTGGGCGAAGAGGGAAGAAAGAATCCCAAGCAGGTGCCACACTGTCAGCACAGAGCCAAGGTGGGGCTCAATCATAGGAACTGTGAGATCATGACCTGAGCTGAAATCAAGAGTTGGACACCCTGAGCCACCCAGGCACCCTAAACACAAAACACTTTCATAAAATTCAACATGAATTTATTTTGCATAAACTGTTATTTTAACCACAAAATTTCAAACAACCTGAAACAAATCTCAAATTGCTTTTTGAAGCTGTGACTTGGAAGTCTCCAACTCTAATAAAATTGTCAGAAAATTAATTTTTGTTTATGCCACCAGTCTATGACATTTTGTCTATGGTAACACAGGTGGACTAAGACATCCCACACACTGATAAGAAAGAAAGAGAAAGAGGATTGGGACACCCTAGGTGGCTCAGTTTGGTAAGCACCTCTTGACTTGGTGTCAGGTGATGATCTCACAGTTGTCAGAAGCCCTGAGTCAGAATCTGCCCTGACAGTGCCAAGCCCGCTGAGATTCTCTCTCTCCCTCTCTGCCCCTCCCCTGCTCACACTCTCTCTCTAGTTCTCAAATAAGAACTAGAAAGAACAGAAGAAAGAAAGGGAAGAAAGAAAGGGAAAGAAAGAAAGAAGAAAGAAAGATAAGGAAGAAGGAAGAAGAAAGTAAGAAAGGAAAGAAAGACAAGAAGAAGAAAGAAAGAAAAAGGGGGAAACCATTTATTGTCAGTGGAGATGACTATTATACCAAATCTTTAATAATAATTTTCATTCAGTTGGTGACAGAAAACTCATTTCTAAAAGAATACTGTGTGTGCATATACGTGTATATATAATATGTAGACATATTATATATATATATATATATATATACACACACACACATATATATATAATTAGCTATACAAATGTAAAATTGGTAATTAGGAAAACCAAATTTCTGCAACCCCCAATGAAATAACTGACTCAGGCAAGATCCAACTGACCTAGCATCACTAAACAACCTGATATTATCACAGATCTATTAAATTGACTCAGTATGAGCTATATACTATATTTGTCAAAAATGTCTAACTGAACCTAGTCAAAGCTTTACACTAAACTCCCAGTTTATAATAACTATAAAAGCACCACCATAAGGAAATCTCCAGGATTTTCAGTGTCAAAAAAAGGAAAAAAAAGAAGGGTGTGTGGGGGAGAACCAGTGTAAATTTTAAAAGACTAAAAATTACATCCATATGCAATTTGTAAACTGTAAGTGGATCCTGTTCCGCCCCCCAAAAAACTATGAAAACAGTTTTTAGTTACCTGCGGTAATATGAATATTAGATATCAAGGAATTAACATTTTCTTAGATAGGATAATGATACCATGGTTACGTAAAAGAATGTTATTTTTAGGAGATATATGCTCAAGATTTTGGTAGTGAATTATCTTCATAACAGCAACATTAACAATTGTTCAACCTAGGTAGTGAGAATGTAAGTATATTTCAAATTTCCACTTGAAAAAATTTTTTAAATTTTTTAAAATACTTATTTTTGAGACAGCACAACGGGGGTGGGGCAGAGAGAGAGACAAACACAGAATCTGAAGCAGGCTCCAGGCTCTGAGCTGTCAGCAGAGCCCGATGTGGGGCTTGAACCTACAACTGCGAGATCAGGACCTAAGCTAAAGCCAGACTCAACTAACTGAGCCACCCAAGTGCCCCAAAAGTTTTCTTAATAAAAAGTTAAATAAAAAAATAAAATTGGACAATTGATTTTTCTATTTGACTTTAAAAAAAGATTGTATTAATGGTGAGAATATGATGAAATGGGCTGCCTCATGCAGTGCCAGTACTACAGAAATTGACAACAAACTTTCTGGGAAGCACTTTGGTCATAAGCATATGAAAAGTTCAGACACTATGACCCAGTAACTTTTTTCCAGGAAATCTATCTTAGGAAAATAAACTCATATAAAAATTATGTAAAGATATTCCATTTTCTCTCTCTACACAGAGTGGAAAAAATAACTTTTAAATGTTCAACAAAAGAATGGTTTAGGGGCACCTGGCTGGCTCTGTGGGAAGAGCATAGAACTCCTGATCTTGGGGTTGGGAGTTCGAGCCCCATGTTGGGTTGTAAACATTACTTAAATAAAACTTAAAAAAAATAATAATAAAAAAAAAGGATGGTTTAGTCAGGCAATACCAAATATTAAATATGTAACTTACTATTAATATTTAATACTATTTAATATTTAAATAGTAAACATTTTGTTTTAAAGATTTTATTTATTTTTACTTAAATTTTTAATGGCTTTTTTTTGAGAGAGACAGACAGTGTGAGCAGGGGAGGGCAGAGAGAGAGGGAGACACAGAATTCAAAGCAAGCTCCAGGCTCTGAGCCTGACACAAGCCAGCACAGAACCTGACGCAAGACTGGAACTCACCAACTGTGACATCGTGACCTGAGCCAAAGTCGGATGCTTAACCAACTGAGCCACCCAGGCACCCCTATTTTTTTTTTAAACTTTTTAAAAAGTTTGTTTTTGAGAGAAAGAGAATGAGCAGGGGAGAGGCAGAGAAAGGACAGAGGATCCCAACCAAGCTCTGCACCGTCAGCACAGAGCCCACCAACATGGGGCTCAAACTCAAAAACCATGAGATCATGACCTAAGCTGAAATCAAGAATTGGACACTTAACCCACTGAGCCATCCAGGTAAAGATCTTATTTTTAAGTAATCTCTGCACCCAAATTTGGGCTCAAACTCACAACCCGAGATCAAGAGTCGCATACTCCACCAACTGAGCCAGCCAGGCACCCCTAACAGTAACGTTTTAAAGAATATTTAATGTCACACAGAAAATACAAGATATATTAAGAGAAAAAGTACAAAACAATACTTAGTATGTAACCAAGACATTGATTTGGTATAAAGAAAAAAAGGATGGTAATAGCAACAGATATCTGTGACTGATGAGATTGTTGCTTACATGTGTCATCTTTGTACATTTCTAAATTCTCAAAAAAGAACAAGGAAACAAAGACTGTGCTTCTGATATTTACAGACCATAAGATCTTAAACCCATGGCCATACACTTGATTTTGTCATCACCAAAATTGCACCTTCTCTGAAATCCATTTCAAGTTTCTCAGATTCCGAAATTCTTGAAATCAAGTTCACTTTAGTACTCCAAACCTAGCTACTAGCTGGCTTAATCGAACATCACCACTCTCCCTCATTATCAATCACTCCCTTGCAAACCTTGGTGCTTTTGTTCCTTCGAGGTACTCATAAGGCAAAGCCCCACTGCTAGTTAAACTTATTCCCCAATTAACTTGAAAACAAAAAACAAAAATCCTTTCTGTGTCTGCCTGAAGCAGCACTGCTGGGGTTGGGGACAATAACACACAACCATCATTAATTGGTCTCATGTTCAAGTGAAGACCACAAATCTCAAGTGAAAACTTAACATTTGCCCTAAGTGTCTTTGCTCCTATTACAGATTAATCCCTCCATTTATGCTAGTGATACCACCCCTCCGTTCTTCTCAAGAACTTTACACATTCAATTACTCCTCCTTTCTCTAGTATAATCAATTTCTCCCATCCATCAACACATAAATATAATCAATATCAATTTTTAAGTTTATTATTTTTAAAAATTTTTAACATTTATTCATTTTTTGATATAAATAGAACGTGAGTGGGGGAGGGGTAGAGAGAGAGGGAGACACAGAATCCGAAGCAGGCTCCAGGCTCTGAACTGACAGCACAGAGCCCGACGCAGGGCTCGAACTCATGGACCATAAGATCATGATGTGAGCTGAAGTCAAATGCTTAACCGCCTGAGCCACCCAGGCATCCCTAAGTTTATTTATTTTGAGAGAGAGACAGAGAGCACAAGCAGGGAGGGGCAGAGAGGATCCCAAGCAGGCTCTGAACTGTCAGTGCAGAGCCCAATGCAGGGCTCGAACCCATGAACCGTGAGATCATGACCCGAGCAGAAATGAAGAGTTAGTTGCAGGACTAACCGACTGAGCCACCCAGGTGCCCCTCAGAATTTTTTTTAAAGATCTCTGAAGCTGGGGCGTCTGGATGGCTCAGTTGGTTAAGTGTCTGACTTCAGCTCAGGTCATGATCTCACAGTTCGTGGGTTCGAGCCCCACATCAGGCTCTGTGCTGACAGCTCAGAGCCTAGAGCCTGATTTGGATTAAGTGTCTCCCTCTCTCTGCCCCTCCCCCACTCTCACTCTGTCTCTCTCTCTCTCTCTCTCTCAAAAATAAAGAAGCATTTAAAAAAAATAAAGATCTCTGAAGTCATATTCTTCTGCAGCTCCCCCTCTCTTCTCTGCTCCTCTGTCAAAGCAAAGCCCTTAAAGTTGCTTTAGCTTTTTTAAGGTGTCAGTTCCTTATCTCATTTTCTTTTACTAACTCTCTCCAATCATAACTCCATCTTCAGCATTCCAATGAAAATATTCCAGTCAAGGTCATCAATAATCACTGCATCTCAAATTCAATGTCATTTCTCCCACTCAGCACCATAATAAAGTTGACCACACTCAGAATTCTGTCTTCTCTTGGTTTCAATGATACCACACTCCCTGGTTTTCCTAATATATCACTAATAGTTCACTGTTCTTATCTTTTGTTGTTTCTTCTAGGCTCAACTTCAAAAGATGCTAGGGGTCCATGACAAAAACCAGGACTTTGTCCTAGACTCCCTCCTTTTCTAACTAAATTCTCCTAGAGTTAAGTCATCCAGTCTAAGCTTTAACTTAACAAGAACAAAGCAAAAATCTTAATCTTCCCAGACAATTTCAATGTGCTCCTCCCACTCTTTCCCATCTCAGAAATTAGCAGCATCATCTGTCTGGTTGCTAAAGACAAAAGTCTAGGTGTTTTTCTCGTTTCTTCACTTTTCATCTGTAACATCAGCAAGCTCTTGTGACCCTACCTTTAAAACATATTCCAAATACTTTTCAGCCTCCTATTCTATCATAACCCCAAGCTACAATCATCTCTTGCCTACGCTATCTAGAAAGGCTTCCCAAATAATCTTCCTAAGTTCATTCCTGCCATTCCCCACCCCCACATGACAAAATGCCTAACCAATTTTCTTTTCTTTTTCCTTACTAATGAAATGCTGATTTTAACTGGGGAGCAATGTGCTCCGCTAAAAACATTTCCTAGCCTTCCTTAAACCAAGAAATTATGACACAATCCTGGAAAAAAAATAAATAAAAACAGAAGTCACTGAATGGGATTTCTCAGAAAGCTCTTTAAAAAGGGTGAACTCAGCTGGACATGTAGGTAATGCGTTTCCCTTTCTGAAAATTCAGAAATGTTGTCTGAACCTCTGCCAGGCATTTTGAGAGTTTAAGGACAAGGGTCAAACTCCTACTGGTAAATTGAAAGTTAGTAGTCTATTAACACTGTAAAACCTCTAACCACGCAACTCTAGGATACTTCTCTCTTGACTTTACATATTGTTTAACCCACTACTACCATTTCTTTGGTTACATCCAGCCAAACTCAACCCCTAACTCCTAAATCCTTCTTCCTTACATCTTTGGTTAATACATTCTCCACACAGCAGCGAAAGTGGTCTTTTTTTTTTTTTTAAGGGGGGACAGGCAGATCCTGACTCCCAAGGATCCCACAAAACAGGCAGGTCACCTTAGGGGCAACCTTTACCCACTCAGAAATTCATCTCATCTCACATTAGCAGTGAGGATTCAGGCATCACCCAAATCGTTATTTTTCTTACTCAGAAGTTTAAGGCATCAAAGTGGTCTTTTAAAAACAAAAATTTTGGGGGCGCCTGGGTGGCGCAGTCGGTTAAGCGTCCGACTTCAGCCAGGTCACGATCTCGCGGTCCGTGAGTTCGAGCCCCGCGTCAGGCTCTGGGCGGATGGCTCGGAGCCTGGAGCCTGTTTCGATTCTGTGTCTCCCTCTCTCTCTGCCCCTCCCCCGTTCATGCTCTGTCTCTCTCTGTCCCAAAATAAATAAAAAAACGTTGAAAAAAAATTTTAAAATAAAAAAAAAATAAAAAAAAAATTTTGTTCTTTTCTTTCTTTAAATCCTCAAATGGCTCTTAGAGTCACTTAAAATACAAACTCGTTACTTTGGGCCTAGAAGTTTTATGTCATCTGGCTCCTGCCTACGTCATTCTCTGCCTCTTACCTACAGTACTCCAGCTACAATAACCTCCTTTTGCTTGCTTAAACATATCAAATTCATTTCTACTTTATGGGTTTTGTATTAACTATTTCCTCTGATCTGGAATTTTCTTCCCCTAGAAACAAGCTTTATCATTAAGATCTCAATTTAAGTCTAAAGTCTTAGGAAAGGCCTTTTCTAAACATCCAATCAAAAACAACCAGTTAGGGGCTCCTGGATGGCTCAGTCGATTAAGCATCTGACTCTTGATTTAGGCTAAGGTCATGATCTCACTGCACTGACAGAATGGAGCCTGCTTGGGATTCACTCACTCTGCCCCCTCACACCTGTGCACACACCTGCACGCGCGCACACACGCTCTCTCAAAATACACATTAAAAAAAACCCAACTAATTAATTTCATCTATACAACATATTTCTCCGCACTTTTATCACTTGTCTGTCTTACCTTACCCCACTCATCACTATATTCTCAGCACATATCACCTAGCATAAAGGAAGCCTTCAAATATTTGTTAAATAAATTAAAGACGTGTTGATACTGATGATACAAAGAGGAGCCATGATGCTTACTTTAGAGCTTCTCAAGAGTAGGGACTCCAGGGGCGCCTGGGTGCGCAGTCGGTTGGGCGTCCGACTTTCAGCCAGGTCACGATTTCACGGTCTGTGGGTTCGAGCCCCTCGTCGGGCTCTGGGCTGATGGCCCAGAGCCTGGAGCCTGTTTCCGATTCTGTGTCTCCCTCTCTCTCTGCCCCTCCCCCGTTCATGCTCTGTCTCGCTCTGTCCAAAAATAAAAAAAAACGTTTAAAAAAAAAAAAAAAAAAAGAGTAGGGACTCTAGTAGGGAAAGGCAGCTTCAAATGACTAAAAGACATTACAAATCTGGGATGCAAGTCAAATTCGAATTATATTCAAAGGTCTTTTAAAAGCTTCTAAATATGGGGGTGCCTAGGTGGCTCAGTCGGTTAAGCATCCAACTTTAGCTCAGGACATGATCTCACGGTCCACAGGTTCGAGCCCCACGTCATGCTGACAGCAGAAGAGCCTGAAGCCTGCTTTGGATTTTGTGTCTCCCTCTCTCTCTGCCCCTCCCCCGCTCACGCTCAGTCTCAGTCTCTCTCCCAAAAATAAACATTAGGGGCACCTGGGTGGCTCAGCCAGCTCGGGTCATGATCTCATGGTTTGGGAGTTCAAGCCCCGTGTTGGGCTCTGTGTTGACAGCTCAGAGCCTGGAGCTACTTCCGGTTTTGTGTCTCCCCCCTCTCTCCGCCCCTCCCCTGCTCACACCCTGTCTCTCTCAAAAATAAATAATAAAAGAATTTTAAAAAAATAAACATTTTAAGAAAAGCCTCGCTTAAAAAACAAAAAACCACTTCTAAATACGTGTATATATGAACATACATTAAAAACCAATGGAAGGAAATAACCAAAATTAAGATGTTTCTCTGTATATCTAAAATATATCACAAACAAAACAAAAACATAAGAAAAGGATTATCCCCAGGGGTAGGATTACACATAATTTTTACTTTATTATAGTTCTATGTATTTTCCAAAATTCAATAAGCAAGTATGTGTTACTTTTGTATTCACAAAAATTGGCTATTTATTTAAAAGGGAAAAGTAATTAAATGGTTCTACATTCTTGACTGTATAATGATTAGTGCTTTCTATAGGCATATAAGAATTGATCATCCTAATGTATGACTAAGTTAATTCCAATTTACCCTCCCAAGTTTCAGTTTAAGGGTTATTCCCTAGGAACTCTTTCCCTGAGGTTAGGTTACCTCACCCCCACAGTTCTCCTTATTTAAACTCAACAAACATACATACAATTGTCAATGTGTCACTGCCTTACTAGACCATAATTTAGTCCATAATAGCATAGACCATATCTTACTAACAAACATAGGTGGCATTCAATAAATATTTGTTGAATAAGTGGAGAAAACGTAAACTTAAGAGTTAACCCACACTGATACAGACGATGTCATATATAATATTGAATAGATGCTCCTTGAAATCTTTAACAGGGAAAACTACAGAATAAAACAAAAATAGATTGCCTTTCCACCATCTTATTTCCCAGTTTTTGGCTTTGACTATTACCCCAAATCACAACCTGACTACATTATCAACACTTAAACAGAAACCCAACTTTGTCTAGAGGCCACCTTTATCAATATACTATAAAGTCCCTAGTCTCAGAAGCAGAATAAGCAGTATTACTTTTACAGTGATTGGGGATGAGCTCCCTGGCACTTAAAAAAGTCCTTAAACTCATGTGGGAAAACAAGTGCTTCCTGCTTACCTGGCAGTGTGCTAAACAATGGAGAACTGAAAATGTAAGATAAGTCTCTGCCTTCAATGACTCACACTCACAGTTCCTAAGAGCCAGCAGATAGAGATAAAGCACCTAAGTAAACACCTAAGGATATAGCCAAAGTATGAGCAAGCCTATAGATACAATGTCTGACACATCTAACCACCTAATACCTCATTCAAACACCCAATGACTCTAAGATACACACCCAAAATTCTTACCTATGTACACCAGCAAAAGCTGGAAAATAACCAAATGTTCAACAGATGCATAAACTTCAGTATATTCTATATATTTAAAGAAAAAAGGAACTACTACAAAATGATTTAAGAAAAATGAAGCACAAAATGTATTATCACTGCTGAAAAGCAATAGTATCAGAAATCTACACTTGAGTATGCCAATTCCAAATAGGAGAGTCCACACAAAACAAAGAAACCTACAAATACCCAGTCACTTGAGAGAAGGTTACATATACTAGTCCTGCATTTGTAATCACTAGAAAAATATGTAATTGCAAAAGGCTGAAAATAATTAACCGAGTTAACAGGCCTGCCCTAAACCTATGCAAAGGTTTTGCACTTTGGACAGCAGCTCCAAAAAATATTAGGTGCCTATCAAAGGTTTTTTTGGCTTAAAATATGTTTTTTTAATGTTTATTTTTGAAAGAGTAAGCATGAGCAGGGGAGGGGCAGAGAGAGAGGGAGACAGAGAATCCAAGCAGGCTCCATGCTGCCAGCACAAAGCCTAAGGTGGGGCTAGGACTCAAGACCCGTAAGATCATGGCCTGAGTTGAGTTGAACACTCAACTGACTGAGCCATCCAAGCACCGTGGCTTATTTTAAATGTTACTAAGCCCACACTACATTCCAGGCACTATACAAGGTGAAGAAATAAAGATGAGTAAGTATCTCAAGGAGCTCAATGATATCGAGTAGGAGCAGAAAAACATATGTACAGTTACCAATACAGTAACTGCTCTAACAAAATCCTGACTAAGTGACACTGGAGAACAAAAGTAAACTGTGTTTTCATGAGAGATTTATCAGGAGAGGCATCTTAGGGTAAGTAAATTTCAAAAGGCAAAGGAGGAGGTAAGGGCTTATCCCAGGCAGACACAGCACTAAACAGTATGCAATTTAGTGTAGCTGAAGGTCTGAGAGAGTGAAGTACATGTAGGCATGCAACTGTGTTGAGACTTGACAGGATATAGGTCAGGAAAGATACACTAGAACAAAAGTATACAAGTTTTGACTTTGTACAATGGGCAGTAGAAAACCTAAAGGAAAATGACAAGATCATATTTTAAAAATTAAATTCTGTGGCATGGCACTAGGAGGGTTGAACAGAGGTTGCAGAGAAGTAAGTGTAAATAAGCAAACAGTTTTACTATAAATAGCCCATCTGAGCTTTGCAAACCTGACCTAGAGTGTTTAAAAGGAATGTAAAAGAGGAAACAAAGATTTAGAAGATAAATGGAGAATGGGAGAAGAAATCAACTTACCAAGAGTAGTGACACAGGGGCCCCTGAGTGACTCAGTTGGATAAGTGTCCAACTCATGATTTCAGCTCAGGTCATGACCTAATGGTCATGAGATCAAGCCCTGAGTCGGGCTCTGTACTAGGCAGGGAGCCTGCTTAAGATTCTTTTTCCCCCTCTGCTCCTCTGTCCCCTTCCCTTGCTCAAGTGCATGTGTGATCTCTCAAAACAAAAACAAAAAAATAAATGATAGTATTCAAGGAAAACCAGAAAAGCAGGATCAGAGTAACCAAAAGAGGCAAGTTCTGATACAGAAATGGAAGTGAAAGGTATACAAAATGGACCGCTGAGAAGTTAGTCTGATGTATCAGAAGATACTGGTAATGCCTGAAGTAGCTTCCATATGATATGGTCAGGATAAAAGCCTGAACGCAGAAGTTAAGGAATACCAAAAACAAAAAAAACAAAAAAACCGGGGGTGGTGGGGTGGGGAGACACCTGTGTGCCTCAGTCAGTTAAGCATCTGACTTCAGATCAGGTCATTATCTCACGGTTCGTGGGTTCAAGCCCCATGTCAGACTCTGTGCTGACAGCTGGGGAGTCTGGAGCTTACTTCAGATTCTGTGTCTCCCTCTCTCTCTCTCTCTCTGCTCCTCCCCTGCTTGTGCTCTGTTTCTCTCTGTCTCTCAAAAATAAATAAACGCTAAAAAAAAAAAAAAGTTAGGGAATATAACCTATATTTGTTCCTATAACCAAGCATTAAATATCTTTAAAATAATCAAAGTAGGAAAAGATTTCTTAAACAAAATACAAAAAGCATACCATATAGGAAAAGATAGAAAAATGTGACTGCTTGCTTTCTTTCAAGTAAATTCTACCCCCAATGTGGGGCTTGAACTCACCCAAGATCGAGTTGCACACTCAACTGAGGCAGAGGTACTGCCCAAAAAATGTGACTACTTAAAAATTAAACTTCAGTTAGATAATAAATATGACAAAGTTAAGCAAAATAAGACAGTCATAAAAGGACAAATAACATGTAATAGTCAAATTCATAGACAAAAAGTACAGTGATGAATTCCAGGACTGGGCAACAAAGAAGTAAAGAGTTTTTGGTGGGAATTTCACAGTTTTACAAGATGAAACAAGTTTTACAAGTTCTGGAAATGGATGGTAGTAATGGTTGTACAATGTTAATGAATGCCGTTAAAACTGTACACTTAAAAATATACAAGATGTTTAAGTTTTACATGTATAGCATACCACAATTTTAAAAGAGCACAAAAGTTAAAAAACGTCACATAATGTAAATACATATAAATACATAAAGAATTTCTGCAAATCTGGGGCGCCTGGGTGGCGCAGTCGGTTAAGCGTCCGACTTCAGCCAGGTCACGATCTCGCGGTCTGTGGGTTCGAGCCCCGCGTCGGGCTCTGGGCTGATGGCTCGGAGCCTGGAGCCTGTTTCCGATTCTGTGTCTCCCTCTCTCTCTGCCCCTCCCCCGTTCATGCTCTGTCTCTCTCTGTCCCAAAAATAAATAAACGTTGAAAAAAAAAATTAAAAAAAAAAAAAAAAAGAATTTCTGCAAATCAATAAGAAAAATACAAACTATCCAAATTTTTTTTTAAATGGGTAAGGAATGAAAACACTAAATTCACAAAAGAACGCCTGCCTAATGGCCAATAAACACAAAAATATGCTTAATATCTCTACTGGTGAAGGAAATTAAAATTAGAATAAGCTACAATTCCACATCCATCAGACTGACAAAAATCTGAGTCCTTTTTTTATGCTTATTTAGTGTGTGTGTGTGTGTGTGTGTGTGTGTGTGTGTGTATGAGAAGGGGGGGAGAGGGAGGGAGAGAGAGAGAACGAATCTTAAGTGGGCTCTTCACTATGAGAGCAGAGCCCCACATGGGGCTCAATCTCTCAAACCCCAAGATCATGACCTGAGACAAAATTAACAGTTGGAATCAAGAGTCAGACGCTTAACCAACTGAACCACCCAGGGGCCCTGACAAAAATCTAAGTCTTACAAATGTTAGGTCACCAGAACCTATACACCACTAGAGAAGTGTAATGATACAATCATCCATAGAACAATGAAGCAACACCCAGTGATGTAAAAGATGCAAAACACACACAGATCCCGCAATTCTACTTCCTAGGAAAATTCTTATGTGCCCAAGAAAACATAATAATGTTTGATTTTTTCTTTTTTTTTTTTTCTCTTTTTTTAAAGGGCTAAATGTTGAAAGTTCATGCTGCCCATTGAGAATGAATAAAGAAACAAACAAAACCTGATGTGGAATTCTACATAATTTAAAGAACTAAAGCAATATGCATTGCCATGGACAAATTCTAAAAAAAAAAAAAAAAAAAGGCTAAGAAGAAAAGTTGCCAATTTAGAATATTAGTCAACTATGAAAAAAATTTTTTAAACTTTTAAAAACACTAAAAAGTATTTTTACACTCAAAAATACTATGGTTTCAATAGTAAAAACAAAAGTATGAATGGAAAGGATATAGGCCATCTTCTGCACGTGATTACTTCTAAGAGAATGGAGTAGGGAAAAGGTTACAAAGTGATCTTCATCTGTGTTTTATTTCTTGGGGGAAAGGGGAGAGTTAAGAGTTAATCTAGTATGAGAGAGTTAAGATCTGTTAAATCTATACCATGGACATAAAAGATGTTCACACCGACTGTCTTCTAAACTTCTAAGTGTAAAATATTCCATAATTTAAAAAAAATCTTTAATAATAATGAGCAGGAAGCAAGCAGAAGATATGATTGTACACTCTTTTTTACACCTTAATCAGTAAATGTCTGGGAGTCAGAGACCTGGTTTCAAACCCCTGTTCCACCAATAAATTGCTTGATACTGAGTAAATTATTTAGTTTCTTCAGAGCTCCAATTTTCTAATCTGGAAAACAAGAATAACATCAATCTCATAAGGCTGCCATACACATAAAATGGCAGACAACATGCATTCAACTATAGGTATTTATTATTTTAAATTTGTAATAAAAACAAAGAACTAAAGGAAGAAAAAGGGCAAGAATTTTGGATGAAATGAAGTTATCTCATCTCAGAATTACTAAGAGACCACCACGGATGTTAGATGGATGTGACTGCCACTTTCTAGCTTCCAAGACCCAATTTTAAATCAGGAATTAAAAAAAAATTTTTTTTAATGTTTATTTATTTTTGAGACAGAGAAAGAGCATGAACGGGGGAGGGGCAGAGAGAGAGGGAGACACAGAATCGGAAGCAGGCTCCAGGCTCTGAGCCATCAGCCCAGAGTCCGATGCAGGGCTCGAACTCACGGACCGCGAGATCGTGACCCGAGCCAAAGTCGGACGCTCAACCGACTGAGCCACCCAGGCGCCCCTAAATTACGAATTTAAAAAAATAAATAAATAAAAAATAAATTAGAAATTTTATGAAGAGATTGAAGATTACATAGACCATAGAATTAGAATCTGGTTTTCTTAGTTCAGTTCAAAGCAACCAAAGCCATATCAAGAAATCCCAAATAATCCACTGTATTATCTGAAAGGCTTCCAAATAATGTATTTCTTTTTCACTTAAAAAGATCACATTTTAACAAACTCTTCCCCAATTTTTAACTGTCTCCTAAAGAAAGATTAACACCTTGAGAACAAAACCCAGATATATTCTTCTGAATTCCCCTTGGCCACAGGTTGTTTGCAAACAGATGACAAAGAATCACTATCAGAAGTACTAAAGCTCCTTCATCTTAAATCTTTTCTTGAGGCAAATTCTCATAGAGCTATCACTACACCACTGAAGGATCCAAGAACAACAATAAGCAGAATATGAACATATCACTAACTTTGGTATCTTATAGGCTATTCATTTATATGTCCTAGGCATTGATCTAAGCACTGTACAGATGCTCTTAATCTTCCTACATTCTTACAAATAAGAAAACTAAGATACAGAGTCAGTGCTGCAGGTTAAGTGTAGAAAAGTCAGGACTCAAATCAAATTCTGAAGCCCACGCTCTTAATCACTAAGCTAAATTTACTGTATCATGCTTAAGGAGTGAAATATCTCTGCCTCCTCCCAAATTTAAGTTCTAACACCGAAAGGGGAAAAAAAAGCAAGATATACTTAAATACAATAGCCAATATTAAATTGTCACTCTTACTTGAAGTTTTATTAGCATTTATAGTACTATTCATGAAAAAAAAAAAACAGTACCAGGACACCTGGGTGGCTCAGTTGGTTAAGCATCTGACTTTGGCTCAGGTCATGATCTCATGTTCATGAGCTGGAGCCCACTGGGCTCGCTGCTGTCAGCACAGAGCCCGTTTCGGATCCTCTGTTCCTCTCCTCTCTCTGTCCCTTCCTCACTCTCTCTCAAAAATAACATTAAAAAAAAAAGTCCAGTAAAGTGACCATATATAAAGGGTGGAATGGACTGGTATGCAAAAAGCCTGGGTTAGTTAACCAGATCTGTGTCACTGAACAACAATCAATCTCTCTCTAGGCCTGTTTCCTGATCTTATAGATGAGGAATTTGGCCTAGATGTATGGTGTCTTTCAATTCTAATACTCCATGCATTTTAACATGTTTTCTAAGACACTATTATATGTAGTATATAGTATATATGAGTAGATATATATAGTACACTATTAATTTAAATTCAAATTAACATACAGTGTAGTATTGGTGTCAGGAGTACAACCCAGTGATTCTTCGCTTACATACAACACCCAGTACTGATCCCAGCAAGTGCCCTCCTTAATGCCCATCCCCCCATCCACCTCCCCTCCAGTAACCCTCAGTTTCTTGTTCTCTGTATTTAAGAGTCTCATGGTTTGCCTCCCTGTTTTTATCTTCTTTTCCCTTCTCTTCTCCTATGTTCATCTGTTTTGTTTCTTAAATTCCACTTGAGTGAAATCATGTATTTGTCTTTCTGACATTTTGCTTAGCATAATACACTGTAGTTCCATCCACATTGTTGCAAATGGCAAGACTTCATTCTTTTTCATTGCCAATAGTCTGCTGTACACGTTATGTATGTGTATGTATATATATATATCTATACACACACCACTAATATATTTTTTGAACAAATATTTTAAAGGTTATCTTTTGAAAACCTTCAAAATTAAAACACATATAGTATACACTTGTGTCTATTCTTTACTCAAACATATTTAATCTGTGCTATTAGAAGTCAGGAAAGTGGGGCGCCTGGATGGCTCAGTCGGTTAAGTGTCTGACCTTTGGTTTCAGCTCAGATCATGACCTCCCAGTTTGTGGGTTTGAGCCCTGCATCGGGCTCCGCACTGACAGTGTACAGTCTGCTTGGGATTCTCTCTCTGCGGCTCCCCTGTTCCCATGCTCTGTCTCCATCGCTCTCTCAAAAAACAAGTCAGAAAGTGACTAGAAAGGGGCAGTTGGGGGTTCCTATGGTGCTTATAATATTTTTTCAGATCTGATCTGGGTGCTGGTCACACCTTATTGTTAAATTTTACTTTGATATGAAAAAGGTGTTATTTCCTAAAGATAACAGTGAAGATACTTAGGTGCTAATTCCACAACCATGTTTACAGTATATCAGGGCTGTGTATGCAATCTTTCAAAATATGTAAATGTGTCTCTTGCCTAATTTTCGCCAATCATCTCTGCTCCCTAGTTCCAATTCAGGTGCCTACAGAAAAAAAAAATGTACTTATAAATTCCAGTATTCCTGTAATTCCTCTGGCACTGTCTTCTGAAATTTGAGGTCAGTCTTAACCTTCCTTTGGACCCTAGCTCAAAAACCTCCCTCCAATATTGTACACCTGAAACTAAGATAACACTGTATGTTAACTAACTGGAATTAAAATGAAAACTTAAAAAAAAAAAAAACAAACCCTCCCTCCATACACACACCCTCAGAACTCCCATAACATTTACCCTTTGTATTTAACTAAGTTTTAATCTATCTCCAACCAAGTCTCTTGGGGCTATGGTCAATATGCTCAATAACTGTTAATATCATTATTTACTGGAAAATAAGAACACATATTCTTTACAAAATGGTGACAAGCTAGGGAATCCCCTATGCATTTAAATCTATGCCTGATCAGAGGCGCCTGGGTGGCTTAGTCGGTTGAGTGCCCGACTTCAGCTCAGGTCATGATCTCATGGTTCGTGGGTTCGAGCCCCACATCGGGCTCTGTGCTGACAGCATAGAGCCTGGAGCATGCTTTGGATTCTGTGTCTCCCCCTCTCTCTGCTCCTCCCCCACTCATGCTCTGTCTCTCTCTTAAAAATAAATAAACAGTAAAAAAAAAAAAATTTAAGCTATGCCTGATCAAAATCTTTATAATAGTGAAATAAAACAAGAAATGCAACCCAAACAGTATTATTGAGCCAGACTCCTTTTTTTTTTTTTTTACCCAATCAAAAGCTTTCCTCACTCAATCCACACAGAGAACCCCATAACGCACACTATTTAAGTTATACAGAGCTGTAACTTATGTAACTGTGAAAGCAAACCACTTTTGTACTCTTATTAAAAATATCGTTCAGGGGCGCCTGGGTGGCGTAGTCGGTTAAGCGTCCGACTTCAGCCAGGTCACGATCTCGCGGTCCGTGAGTTCGAGCCCCGCGTCAGGCTCTGGGCTGATGGCTCGGAGCCTGGAGCCTGTTTCCGATTCTGTGTCTCCCTCTCTCTCTGCACCTCCCCCGTTCATGCTCTGTCTCTCTCTGTCCCAAAAATAAATAAAAACATTGAAAAAAAAAAAATTTAAAAAAAAAAAAAATATCGTTCAAATTCTGGTTACATTCATTTTCAGCAGGGAATTTCACCTTTCTCTTTAAATCAAAAAGGAAAAAGTTTACAAGAAAAAGATGATCATTAATTTACAAAGGGAAAAACTTAAAAGTCTTAAAAACAAAACAACATTCAAAGCTAGTAATAGCCATGTTATAAAATTTTTTGTACCTTTACTGTTCATTCATCCTTTCAATAAATTATACCACACATCTTACATAGTTAATAGTCTGAAACGTTCTTCTAAAGAGTTTTTTCTATAGCAGTGGTTCTCAACATTTGGCAAAGTCTGCAGACATTTTTAGTTTATAACTGGCAGGGAGGGTAGGGAGGAGGGTTGGCTATGCTACCGGCCACCAGTGATAGAAGCCAGGGATACTGCTTAACATCCTACAACTCAGAGAGCCACCCACAGCAAAGAATTCATTATCAGCCTAAAATGTCAACAGTGCCAAAAATGAGGAACTATGGTCTACAGTAATCAAGACTTTAACTTCTAAAGATTTGCCTACTAGCTCTATAGATAAAATATGTTAAATTTAAAATGACACTAAATACAAAATCCATTTAAATACTTAAAAGAAAACTTACACAGTAACAGTTTTCATGAAACCAATTTTTAATGCCACAGATTTAAATATTCCCTATTGGAATCCTAAAAAGAATGTTAGCAAAGTGCAGCTACAATATGAAAAAACTACAGGTAATATATAACACAAAAACAAACAGTACGTGCATTGACCTAAGGGCATTTTACTTCACTGAGCTTCAAATTTAAAAGGATTTTGCGTATTGAAATGCAAGTAAATCTTTAATTACAGGTAACACTTATTTTAATGTTTAAACTATTAGATTGGTTTAAATCCTTTAACCAGTAACACAAACCAGTCTCAACTATTTTTAAATAAAGTATGCCTATCCTTGGAAAGTCATGACAGTGTGATACAATATAAAAACTAGGAGATCTAGATCCAAACCCAAAACCTGTATGTTTACAAATTATCTAACTTCTTTGAATCTCAATTTCCTCATCTAAGAAATAAGAAATCTAATTTAAAGAATTGTTCTTGAAAATTAGCAATAATGCATAAATAAATGGTACTGAGAGCCACTCTACAAATAGTAGTTATTGTTAACAGCAATAATAATTAATAACACAATCTGTGAATATAGATTATAGTTTTATTATATCCTCACAATCAACACTTATGTAATTCGACTCATAAAGTAACTATAAAAGGTACTTTAATCAATTTCCCATTCCTGGCAATTTGAAATACTACTTAAAATTCACACAGATTTAAAATTAATGTCTGACACATAAAAGGATGGATTTCCAAACAGTCTCCAGGAAAAAAAGGCCTAGATGCCTTTATTTATTAAGTAAATAACATATTTGCATGTCTCAAAATTCAAAAGGGATCCTCTGATGCCAGTTACCCCAGACACCCAAATCCTTTATACATAACTAATACATTTTAGCAATTTCTCCTCACTAATCCTCTCACCTGCAGAGACAAATACACATATTTCCCCCTTCTTCCAACACAAATAGTGGCCTCCTCCACACTATTCTGCACCTTGCTTTTCACATTTGATTTATCTTGGAGGCTATATTTTAATTAACACACTCCAAGAATGCCCACTTATAACTTCTTAAGGTCAGAATCAGCAGATATCAGCTATCTTTATAAAAGAACTTAAAAAAAAAAAAAAAGCCCTTAAATCAGTCAGTATTCTTAGTAAATACAAGCATATGAAACAAACTTTGTAAACTGGAGATTTACATAGATGACATGATGAAATACTTGATTACTTGACCAGACGCTCAAAATACTGCATTTACACACTTAATAAGGAAACATGTGGATTGTACAAGTCCTTCAAAGAGCTCCAAATAAAAAACCAACATAATACACTTATAGAACTGGGCCTACTAAATTAGGATGAAATACAATATTCGTTAAAATAAAGCTATTTATTGGTTATAATCCAGATTAAATTATTTGACCCTTTCCTTAATGTTCTTTGCAACTTCTTTTCTGGAAGAAGTTTCCTTCCAAATTTATAAAGGCACTCTTCTTAAAATAATTTGTGTTTGCATTTCCTGTTCTCTTCGTCTGAAAAACTATAACGCTTACTTGAAGCCAGCCCTCATCATCCCTTACATATAAAGAGCAGTATTATTTTAACAATAGGCATTGCGAGAGCAATACAAGATTTTTTTAAGCTTTAATTGGAAGTACTAAAAATATGGTGAAAGCCTCCTCATATAAAGCAAAGAGACCATATGAATTACAAGCAGCAACTTACCATTTTTAAGTAATAAAAAATAAAGTATTAGAAGTCTTACATTAAGTTTCAGGCATGTACAACTTCAGAGAAAAAATGTTTTAGGCTGTTGGCAACAGTATTAGATGAATCTTTCACTAGGAACATATATGTCAACTGTGCTGGAATATATTTTCTTGCAAATAAAAAGTTAGAATCATTGTTTCACTGTTTATCAGTACAGACATTTATGACCCTATTTCTGCACTGTACCACAAAAAATACAAAGTCATCCTTCCATTCAGAGTTTTGGCACTTGAACAAATACAGAGGTCAGAGTTCATACACATGCTCTGTAAAACAGATCATTATTTATATACTACAACCTTCAGTAAATCTGCTAGTATTTGTTATTTTTAAGTAATTTTAAAGAATTATATTCTCCAAGTCTAACTGGAAAGATAGAATCAGTGATATAAAGCTCAAGTGTTATCATTTATGTTAATTACTCATCACATACTTAGAATGCTGAATTTCACAAATCTTTGGGATTATCAAAGTTCAACATAAGAAAAATACAAATAGCAATGATACATTCTATAATGGTATGTGACATCTTGAAAATAACTATTTCAGTATTACTTTTTCATCTCTGTTAAATCCAAGGAGGAAAAACTTGACATTCTTGTTGATTTGGGTATGAAAAATTGTACTGATAACTGCATAGTTTTGAGTCAAATCACTAGGATGTTGTGAATATGTTATATACATAAATATGGCCAACACTAAAGTATTTAAATTCCTCAGGACTCATAAACAGCTTGAGACCAAAAAAAAATTTTTTTTTAAATAATTTCAGGTTACATCGGGATAAACCTACTCAATAAGGAGATATAATAATGTACTAATATCTGGTGAAATCTCATGTTTTAAATAGGGCTGTTTTTCAAAAGAAGTTAACTATGAGGGACATCATAATGAAGTTTCATGGCACAACCCAACAGTCACAGAGGCATTGTGTTAAGAGAGACTCTGATATGTAACTTGTAAACAGTATTTTGAAATAAGCTACTTATACTCTCCATTATTTTTTCCTAACGAAAAATATTTAAATGCCTTTAATACACCAAACAACTTGCCTTCACCCAGTCAAAAAGATTTAGATGTCAAAAGAGGCCTAGGAATTGGGGGGGGGGGGGAGCGTGAAAACGAGATAATCTAATTTGGAATTAATTTCCTACCTCAGGTGAAAATTCCCTTATCCCCCCATTCAAATAAAATAGTATTCCTTATGTCTCCTCTTCTCTCCCAACACCGAACTAAGAGGAGTAACTCTGATCGTCTCTTTTCATCAACACCTAAGATCTTTTACCGTTCCTTCCTTCCTTCCCTAAGGAAAGGGCAGTGGAGGCCAAACAGGCTATAATACAGAATACCCTTAAAAGTGTGGGCCTTTGAGCAGCGCGGCTCTCCGGATCCAGTTACCACCTTTCCCCTTCCCCCAACCCACTTCCCGGGTTTTCTCAGGCTCGGCCTGCTCCCTCCACACCCTACAGCCACACTTCCAGCTGTTGCCACAGCCTCAGGGCTCTCTCTAGAGCTCACACCCCTCCAAGAAGTGCCCCCTTCTCCATCTGCCCCCCAAACCGTGTTCCTCTCCAGACCACCCGCCCGCGAGACGGTCCATCCCAGGGCCCGGGGAGGGGAGGGGAAGGCGACGGAAGCAGGGGGAGACTGCTGCTTCCCCACAGGCAGATGGGCGACCGCAAGGAGGGCCACCCAGGGGTTACCGGGGACACTGAAGTCGCTACTGGAAGAACCCTCCCACCCTGGGCTGAGGTGGGGGATGTCCGGGAGTTCATTTCTGACCTCCTCGCTCTTCAGCACCTCCTTGAACTCCCGCTTGATTCGCTGCACCGCGATGTTGGCCATGTCTCCGCCCGCAGCTGATTCGTACCCGCCTCCTCCGCCACCGCTACGACCACCGCCACCGCCGCCACCTCTTCCACCACCGCCTCCTCCCTCGGCGACTCACACCCGAGCACACGAACGCTGCCACCGCCACCCCGGCCGCCGCGCTCTCCTCAGTGTGGAATCACCTCCGCGCCCGGCCACCAAAATGGCGCCGGATCCGCGCATGCGCAAGACGCTGACCCGGCCGAGCGGCGCAGCCGCTCCCGTTGTAGCCCCATACGCCTCAAACGCTAGCCCGCGCCGCGCCGCGCCGCGCCGCGCCGCGCAGCGCGTCTCTGCCGGAGCTGCGGCCGCGTGGCTCCGCCCTGCCGGCGTCTGGGGCCAGGAGGGTGCGGCTTCCGCGCTGGCCAGCCTTGCCCGGGCCTCTTGGGTCCCCTCCTGTGCCTCCGCCCCTCTTCAGCCTCTGTGGTGTGGTCGTCGCTTCCAGCCGTGGCCTTTGACTGAAGGCTGAGCCCGACCTAACGGGTTCACGCGGCCCCACTCGGCTGTGAGCGCCGTCCTGACTCACCCAGTCCCAGAACCCACGGGCTTAATGTGCCTGGTTGTGTCTAATCTATAAAAACACCATTCCAGAACTCGATCTGGCCCATTTGCTGTTGGTATAAGCCCAGAAAATCCACTGCGCTCGTTTTCCTTCTGAAGCCATTGTGGTGGCAGTATTATTACGATCATTCCAGGTACTACAAATCACTGAATTAAGAGTGGTCATTGTTGGGTCCCAGCAGGTGTATTTGAAACAGGTACTCATTGGATATGCCTGAGATGGATTTAGAAGTCAGATGTTGATCTTTGAACTACTTAGATAATTAATCCCGACTTTTAATGGTTTCTAACCATGAGTGTACATCAGAATCCCTGAAGAGCTTCTTAAAAAAAGAAAAAAATTCCTGGACCCCATCCCTAGTGTGGGGGGTGGGCCTAACAATCTGCATGCATCTCTTAACAAGTTCTCAAATGCTGCTGCCCCTGCTACTGATTCAGGGACCACACTAGGAGAACCACTACACTAAAGCATGTGAAAATAGTTTGTATATTAAAGTGAAAAATGGAGAAATACATGCTTCTGGTGTGGAAAGGGCAGCTTTACTTCCGTAAGCCTTGGGCCTACGATGGTGTCTGGCACTAGTAAGCACTCAATAAATATTGAATGAACAAATGAAGATAAGAGTAAAATGTTTTAAGTGGAAAGTAAGTTTGAAAGGCAATTTGAAAGTGGTTGCTAGGGTTTCAATAAGCAATATGGTTTTGGTGCTGAGAGGTACTTTAAGTAGAACATTCCGAAATAAGTAATAAAGGTTATTTAGGGGTGCCTGGGTGGCTCAATCAGTTGGGCGTCCTCAGGTCATGATCTCCCGGTTCGTGAGTTCGAACCCCGTGTGGGGCTCTGTGCTGACAGATCAGAGCCTGGAGCCTGCTTCAGATTCTGTGTCTCCCCCTCTCTCTGACCCTACCCTGCTCATGCTCTGTCTCTCTCTGTCTCAAAAGTAAAAAAAAAAATTAAAAATTTTTTTTCTAAACTTAAAAAAAAAGGTTATTTAGAAGTTTTTATTTCATTTCATGAACTCCGTTCACCTAATCAATTAGTAAAGTATCCTAGAACAATATCACAAATACAGTCTTAGCAAAAATTACTAAAGTTATGGCAACAGTAAGGAAATAGCCATTAGCAGTGAATCATTCAAGTGGAGGCACATGGAAAAGAAATTCTTGAACTTCTGCCACACGAACCTAGAGGGGATTTTTGATTCCAGCTCTCTTCCATGCTAGCTATCTTAGCCAACCTTGGTTTCCTCATCTGCAAAATAAGGAAGCTGGACTATACGATGTCTTTGAGGTTTTAAGAGGTCAGAATTCTAAAGCATCATTTGGAAACAGTTCCCTGAGTGGACTAACATAAATTATAAAAACCCTTCTAGCAGAGCCCCCTAGTGGTCCTAAGAGGAACCAGCTATACATGTGGGTCATGGTACAATGAGTTATTGGTGTAATGTAAATCATGCAATTTTTATGTGTATTTGTGTTGGTACAGTAAAAGTAATTATTTTGAAGTGTGCAAAAACTGTTTTCAGTACTTTATTTTATTTATTTATTATTTTTTTTATTTTTTCTTTTTAATGTTTATTTATTTTTGACAGAGAGAGAGAGAGACAGAGCATGAGCGGGGGAGGGGCAGAGAGAGAGGGAGACACAGAATCCGAAGCAGGCTCCAGGCTCTGAGCGGTCAGCACAGAGCCGGACGTGGGGCTCGAACTCACAGACCGCGAGATCATGACCTGAGCCGAAGTCGGACGCTCAACCGACTGAGCCACCCAGGCGCCCCTTGAGTACTTTAAATTTATCAGCTTCATTCAGTCCCTAATCTTAATCTTGGACTTCAAAGAAACTTGGCAACACTCAAATCACAGAGTGGTCTACTTAGAAGAGTATGGTCGTTTCTTTGGGGGAGAGAGGCTAGGTCATTTTTAAATACACATAATCATTGATCATGACATTCTACTTCTAGAAAATCATTCTACAGTCCTTCCAGAGAATGAGGCAACTGCATATTAACTGATATGAGATAATTCCCAAAGTACATTTTAAGTAAAAAAAAAAAAAAAACAAACAAACAAAAAAAAAACCACCACTGTGCTAAATGCAATGTGGTGTATTGAATTAGATCCTAGAACTGAAAGGACTTAACTAGTGAAATCTAAATAAATTCTGTAACTTAGTTAATAGTATTGTACCAATATTAATTTCTCAGTTTGACATGGTACTGTGGTTATGTAAGACTTAACATTAATAGAAGTAAGTAAAGAGTACATAAGCATCTCTGAAACTTTTCTATAAATCTACAATTATTCCAAAAGAAAAAATTTACTTTTATAGTTATTTCTTTATTTTTTGAGAGAGAGAGAGCGAATGGGGGAGGGCTAGAGAGAGAGAGGGAGACAGAGAAGCCCAAGCAGGCTCCGCGCTATCAGCGCAGACCCCAATGTGGGGCTCAAACTCATGATCTGTGAGATCATGATCTGAGCTTAAACCAAGAGTGGAAGACTTAACTGATTGAGTCACCCAAGCACCCCACAAAAAGTTTACTTTTAAAAAAAATTTTTTTTAACACTTATTTATTTTTGAGACAGAGACAGAGCATGAACATGGGAGGGGCAGAGAGAGAGGGAGACACAGAATGTGAAACAGGCTCCAGGCTCTGAGCGGTCAGCACAGAGCCTGACGCGGGGCTCGAACTCACGGACCATGAGATCATGACCTGAGCTGAAGTCGGCCACTTAACCGACTGAGCCACCCAGGCGCCCCAAAGTTTACTTTTTAAAAAGCACTATGTAGGATATATTGTGTACAGTATACTACCATGTATGTGAGGGAAGAAATGAATATGCTTGTGTATATAATGTTTGTGAATCCTCAAAATATCACTGGAAAAATGCATAAGGAACTGACAGTATTGGTTATCTCTGAGAAAGCAGCTTAAATGCCTTGGAGAAAGCAAAATGGGAGACTTTCACCATGTAACCTCTTGTATATTTCACCTATTCAAAACTAATTTTTTAAAAATGAGTTTCCAGTAATGCAGATTATAAACTCTTCATGATGTAGTTCTGGTTGGTTACTTCATTAAAAATTAATTAGTTAACCAACTATTTATTGAGTGTCTACTATGTGCCAGGCATGATCTAGGCCCTAAAGGTGTATCAATGAACAAGAAACAGAACACCTCTGGAATTGCAGGAATTACATTTTGTCAGGGATAGGGAGAATTCATCTCAAAGTGTAATCCACAGAAATGTCGGGGCCCCTGAGATGTTTTCAGGGGTCAGTCTGCAATGACCAAACTATAATCTTAGTACAACTAAGGCATTATTTGCCTTATACTGTGTTGACATTTGCACTGATGATATAAAAACAATAGTAGACAAAAACAATTACTGTACAAGTAATAATTTTATTAATATCACACACTCACTGTTAAAAATACCAGTTTTAGGGGCACCTGGCTAGCTCAGTCGATGGAGCATGAGACTCTTGATCATGAGTTTGAGCCCTACATTGGGCATGGAACTTACTTTAAAAAAAAAATACCAGTTTCACTTTTTAAAAAAGATTTTATTTTATTTGTTAATGTTTATTTAGTTTGAGAGAGAGAGTGAGCTGGGGAGGGGCTGGGGGGAGGGGAGAGAATCCCAAGCAGGCTCTGGGTGGTCAGCACAGAGCTCAACCTGATGCTTGATTCCATAAACCATAAGAGCATGACCTTAGCCAAAATCAGCAGTCAGACACTGAACCAACTGAGCCAGCTAGGCACCCCAAGATTTTATTTTTAAGTAATCTCTACACTCAACATGGGGCTTGAACTTACAACCTCAAGAACAAGAGTTTCATGCTTTTCCAACTGAGCCAGCCAGGCACCACCCCCACCCTGTTTTATTTTTTTTTAACCAGTTTCACTTTAGAATGCCTTTGATGAAGCAGCAGAAAGTGTTGATGTTATTAAACTTAAACTTTTGGATACATGCCTTCTTCATATTCTGTGTGATTTATGGGAAGGATAGAGAAAGCACTTCTGCTGCATAAGGCACATGGTAAAGTCTGTGCAATTGGTTTGGTTGTGAACTAAATGAGACACTATTTCCATGGAACACCATTTTTACTTAAAATAATGATTGAGACAAACTATGTTTATTAAGGGTTGGGTATTTGGCAATATTTTATCAAAAATGAACTAGGTAAGCCTGTCACTTCAAGGAACATAACTGGCAGAATTTGTTGCCAATGATAAAAGTTAAACTTTCAACTGAAAATTTGAGCTTTAGAAAATATATCTGCCATTGTGACTTGACAGCTTCCCAATACACTTAAAGATATTTCTTTTTTTTAATTAATTTTTTTAACATTTATTTATTTTTGAGACAGAGACAGAGCATGAAGGGGGGAAGGTCAGAGAGAGAGAGAGACACAGATTCTGAAACAGGCTCCAGGCTCTGAGCTGTCAGCACAGAGTGCGACGCAGGGCTCGAACTCACGAACCGGGAGATCATGACCTGAGCTGAAGTCAGACGCTTAACTGACTGAGCCACCCAGGCTCCCCTCTTTTTTTTTTTTTTTTTTAAATTAGAAGTCATCTGTTCTTTTTTTTTTATGTTTATTTATTTTTGAGACAGAGAGACAGAGAGAGAGAGAGAGAACAAGTGAGGGAGGGGCAGAGAGAGGGACACACAGAATCCAAAAGCAGGCTCCAGGCTCTGAGCTGTCAGCACAGAGTCCCATGTGGGACCCGACCTCAAGAACCGTGAGATCATGACCTGTGCCGAAGTCGGACGCCTAATTGTCTGAGCCACCCAGGCGCCCCAAAGATATTTTTGATTAAATTGGTGGTGATTGTAACAAATATGAATGCTTTTAATTGTACAATGAAATGTGTTCATATTTGGAAGATCTGCATTAAGTCAGTGAACCAATATTTTCCAAATGACCAAGGCATGATGTTACAAAATCATGCATGGGTAAAGCATCCATTCAAGGTTTGAGACAGACCAGTAGATTTTTTTAATTTTTTTTTAAATTTTTTTTTAACGTTTATTTATTTTTGAGACAGAGAGAGACAGAGCATGAACGGGGGAGGGGCAGGGAGAGAGGGAGACACAGAATCGGAAACAGGCTCCAGGCTCTGAGCCATCAGCCCAGAGCCCGACGCGGGGCTCGAACTCACGGACCGCGAGATCGTGACCTGAGCTGAAGTCGGACGCTTAACCGACTGCGCCACCCAGGCGCCCTCAGACCAGTAGATTTAATATAACAGAGTACAAAAAGTTCACTGGTAATATTTCAGATTCCACGTTGCAACTAACCTTTGAGGAAGGACCCCTTGTCTGGATTTAGTGTAGTACTGAAGAATAAGATCCACAAATATCTGAAAAAGTTATTAAAGTATTTCTTCCCTTTCCAACTACATATCTGTGTGAGGTTGGATTTTCTTCATATACTTCAACCAAAACAATATATGCAACATACTGAATGCAAAAGCATATATGAAAATCCAGCTGCATTCTATTAAATCAGGCATTAAAGAGATTTTATCTTAGAAAATATAGCCTATTTCTCACTAAAGATATTTATGTAAGTATGTAATAGGTTTATTATAGTTATTTTAAATATATGTTTCAATATATGTTCCAATAATTTGTTTTAATTTCTTTGTTTTGTTTTATTTTGTTTTAATTTCTAACAAATATTGTTTAGCCCACGTAAATAATGCTGTTTGGAATCCTCAATTTTTTTTATTTTTTTGAGAGAGAGTGCATGCTTGTGTGTGCGACATGGGGGTGGGAGTGGGAAGGGAGAGAGAATCTTAAGCAGTCTCCATGCTCAGTGCCGGTGGGGGTGGGAGTTCAACACGGGGCTTGATCCCACAGCCCTGGGATCATGACCTGAGTCAAAATCAAGAGTCAGATGTTCAACCAATTGAGTCATATAGATGCCCCTAGAACCCTCACTATTTTGGGGCATCTGGGTGGCTCAGTTGGTTAAGCGTCTGACTTCGGCTCAGGTCATGATCACACAGCTTGTGAGTTCGAGCCCCGCGTCGGGCTCTGTGCTGACAGCTCAGAGCCTGGAGCCTCTTCAGATTCTGTGTCTTTCTCTCTCTTTCTGCCCCTCCCCCGCTCATGCTACGTCTCTGTCTCTGTCTCTCTCTCTCTCTCTCTCTGTCAAAAATAAATAAACATTAAAAAAAAGTAACACCAGCATTCTTCACAGAGCTAGAACAAGCAATCCTAAAATGTGTGTAAAACCAGAAAAGACCCCAAATAGCCAAAGCAATCCTGCAAAAGAAAACTAAAGCAGGAGGCATTACAATTCCGGACTTTAAGCTGTATTACAAAGCTGTTATCATCAAGACAGTATGGTACTGGCACAAAAACAGACACTCAGGTCAGAGAAACAGAATAAAGAAACCAGAAATGGACCCTCAAACGTATGGCCAACTAATTTTTGGCATAGCGGGAAAGAATATCCAATGGAATAAAGATAGTCTCTTCAGCAAATGTCATTGGGAAAACTGGACAGGGACATGCAGAAATATGAACCCAGACCACTTTCTTACACTATACACAAAAATAAACTTAAAATGGAGGAAAGACCTAAATGTAAGACAGGAAGCCATTAAAATCCTAGGGGAGAAAGCAGGCAAAAATCTCTTTGACCTTGGCCACAGCAACTTTTTACTCAACATGTCTCCAGAGGAAAGGGAAACAAAAGCAAAAATGAACTATTGGGACCTGATCAAAATAAAAAGCTTCTGCATAGTGGAGGAAACAATCAGCAAAACTAAAAGGCAACCGACAGAATGGGAGAAGGTATTTGCAAATGACATATCAGATAAAGGGTTAGTATCCAAAATCTATAAAGAACTTCTCAAACTCAACACCCAAAAAACAAATAATCCAGTGAAGAAATGGGCAAAAGACGTGAATAGACACTTCACCAAAGAAGACATCCAGATGACCAACTGGCACATGAAAAACTGCTCAACATCACTCATCATCAGGGAAATACATATCAAAATGACAATGAGATATCACCTCACACCTGTCAGAATGGCTCACATTAACAACTCAGGCAACAACCAATGTTGGCAAGGATGCAGAGAAAGAGGATCTCTTTCGCACTGCTGGTAGGAATGCAAACTGGTACAGCCACTCTGGAAAACATCATTGAGGTTCCTCAAAAAACTAAAAATAGAACTACCCTATGACCCAGCAATTGCACTGCTAGGTATTTATCCAAGGGATACAGGTGTGCTGTTTCAAAGGGGCATATGCACTCCAATGTTTATAGCAGCACTATCAACAATAGCCGAAGTATGGAAAGAACCCAAATGTCCATTGACAGTTGAATGGATAAAGAAGATGTGGTATATATATATATATATATATATATATATGTAATGGAATATTACTCAGCAATGAAAAAGAAATCTTGCCATTTGCAAGTATGTGGATGGAACTAGAGGGTATTATGCTAAGCGAAATTAGAGAAAGACAAAAATCATATGACTTCACTCATATGAGGACTTTAAGATACAAAACAGATGAACATAAGGGAACGGAAGCAAAAATAATATAAAAACAGGGAGGGGGACACAAATTAAGAGACTCTTAAATATAGAGAACAAACAGAGGTTACTGAAAGGGTTGTGGGAGGTGGGGATGGGCTAAATGGGTAGGGGCATTAAGGAATCTACTCCTGAAATCATTGTTGCACTATATGCTAACTAACTTGGATATAAATTTAAAAATTAAAATTAAAATTAAAAAAAGTTCCTGTAAAAAAAAAGAATCTATAATTTACATAAACTTGTTATATATGTGAAATTTGTAAACTTGGTTTCAGATTAATGGAGTTAATCTAGTAACTCTTCCATTACGTCTAACAGAACAATGTGTTTTGATGTGTTGATTCACGTAAGAAAAAAAAAATGAAGTAAGGCATTATAGTGCTTTGCTAACTCCTGATAATAATAGCCAGTCTTCCTTTTTTGTAATTCCTGCTAGTTACTATTACTGCTCTTCAGATTTAAATTTCCTGTTGTTCAGAAGGCAGAACAATTTTTTTCCCTACTGCTCTTTCCTGACCTTGTGTTTGCCAGCTTTTTTCCTTTCTTTCTCTCATCACTGCCTGTTCTACCCAAGCCTCTCATTTAACTTTTTTTTGAAACACCCAGTCATAACTCTGAGGTCATTTTGCCTTTTTTCTTTCACTGAATTCTGCCCTTCCCATCTTGTTAGCTTCTCTCCCCTACCCGCCCCAGCTGGGGTGAGGAGCTCTAGCAGCAAGAGTGGAAAGCAGCATTTAGATCCACAGTCGAACTTCTAAACTTAGCCCCAGGCCAGTGGGCACCACAGTATTGATTGTAATGCACACTGTATTTTTCTAAATTTAGAGAATAAAGCATAACTCCCACCATTATGGCTTTCAGGATATCTGCAGCATGGGGTGGAAAGCTGATTTTAATAGAATAGAATATGTTTCCTTGTCTTAAGTTACTGATTTGTTTCCTGTTAGGTGCAGAGGTTCTATAGGTGAGGCTTTTTAAGGGAAGGACTTTATCATTTCACTCTTTCCAAGGAATATGCAGCTACAACTGGGACAAGGCTACAGGGCCTTCATACTTCATGTTTAAGACACTATCCACCTTTCCCATAGACTACCCTCTGCTGACCATCTCAATTGTTTTTGCTGAGTTGGTTAATTTCTTTCTGTCCTCTACACCAGAGTCCTTTATTTTAGAGCCTAGAATTTCTGGAGCTCCAGTGAAAAGATCCTAATCCTTTAGAAGCCACTCTTCAAAATCCCCTTCCTTTGGTCACCTCAAAGGCCATGAACTTCCCACTGAATAAAATCCACAACTAGTTCTACCTACTTGATTATGTCAATTATGTCAATTATTTATTATTCATTTAGAATACAGAATTTCATAAATCATATCAGCCTCATTAAGTTGGTCAGATGGTCTTTGTTTGCTTTCTGCAAATCTACTCTCCAACATTCTCTACTCTGTGCCCCCAGAACCAGAAAGTATGATCTATAATATTGTCTTCACATCAATAAGACTTCATTATCTTCTGGATTCCACTTGAATGTGGTCAATGGATGGGAGGCTCTGGCAGGAGATGAGGCCAAGGCTCACCAAGGCCGTTTTGGCTACCAAAGGCTAAAGTTTCTGTCCAAGAGCTCCCTTTCAGCTATAGCTACTGCTATTGCTCTTCCAGGATTCTGATAATTTTGCTCCCTTTACCCTTTCAAACCTGGAGGTACCATGTGGTCCTTACTGTTAGCCTTTGTCAGCTTCCTATAACTTTTATAGTATCTTTAACAAACTCTTCTGATAAACCACCTGCTTCCTGCCAAGGCCCTGTCTGATATACCAAGGTATAACCATTATTTCTTACTTTCCTGGATATTGCTGTTATTGAGGAAAGTTCCCACTCTGTCTCTACTGTTCTGTAGCCTCTGCATTAGGATTACTTAGAGGAGGCCAGTGTTCCAACTTTCCCCACCAGAGTGATGACCTAATTCAGAAGGACCAACTGAAAGTGACCACTTCAGGTATTGCTCTATGAATAATAGACAAATATCTTTCCCTTTCTTGGTGCTTCCTGGAGTAGAAATTCATAGCCACTTGCAGATGTCTGTAGCTGAGCATTCAACTGCACCATCCCAGGGAATGGCTCCTTTCCAAGGTGAAGGATCCAGCTTTTAGTGTCTCTTCCGAGAGATTTAGGGGAGCATTATGCAAATGATTCCCCCTGTGCCCTCTGAAGCTAGTGAGCAGCATGACTTAGGCACTCTCAGGAGACCCTACAGAGGCCAGGCTTCTCTGCGTAAGAGAGCTGTAATGAAAAGCATAATCCAAAGTAGCAGGAGGAAGACTTATCATGTGAACATCTCAGCAAAAGCACTGTGCTCAGGATTTGATGCAATTACAAATTACATCTTATCCTTCTTTTTATGATGTCAATGTATTAACAATGTTGTGAATTCTTACACATTTTTAACCTAATAGTATAATATATTTTTAAGTTAACATTAGGAAGGTTAGTTTTGTGTTTTTAATTTTCTTTTTTCCCCTCCACCCCAGAAGGTTAATTTTAAATAAAAATAGTTTAGGGGCGCCTGGGTGGCGCAGTCGGTTAAGCGTCCGACTTCAGCCAGGTCACGATCTCGCGGTCCGTGAGTTCGAGCCCCGCGTCAGGCTCTGGGCTGATGGCTCGGAGCCTGGAGCCTGTTTCCGATTCTGTGTCTCCCTCTCTCTCTGCCCCTCCCCCGTTCATGCTCTGTCTCTCTCTGTCCCAAAAATAAATAAAAAACGTTGAAAAAAAAAAATAAAAATAGTTTAAATAGCATAATTTAAAAATTTGATAATTTATTATTCCACAATTTTGTGTATTTGATTAAGAAACATGCATTCCCATATTTCCCATCTGAAAAGTGCAGGAAAGCACTTAGATACTACCACAATTAGAGCTTTGAATATGTCTGCAGTAGTAAGTAGTCTAAGCACACTTATTGATAAATAATATTATTTTTAAAAAACAATAAAACCTTATTTTCTACACCAGATAATTAGGTTTTTAGATTTCTGTCATTATATAAACCTAAGTACCAAGGGTTTATACCAGGCTCTCACTAGGCTTCCTTACAACACTTCTTCTCAAGCTTTCAATTTTTTCTTATTTTTACATTTTTTTTTAATATTCATTTATTTGAGAGAGAGAGGGAGGAAGGGAGAGAGAGAGAGGGTACGTGCAAGTTAAGGAGGGGCAGAGAGAGAGGGAGACACAGAATTCAAATCAGGCTGCAAGCTCTGAGCTGTCAGCCTAGAGTCCAACACTGGTCTCGAACCCAAAAACCACGAGATCATGACCTGAACCGAAGTCAGATATTTAATCATCTAGCCACCCAGGTGCCCCAAGCCTTTTATTTTTTATTTTTAAAAGTTGTGGTAAAATATGCATAACATAAAATTTACCATTTTAGCCATTTTTAAGTGTAGAGTTCAAGGCATTATCTTCACATTGTTGTGTAACCATCACCACCTGGAATTTTTTCATCATCCCAAACTGAAACTCTGTATTTCTCATTCTTCCTTACTTTCAGCCTCTGGTATCCACTATTCTACTTTCTGTCTCTGTGAAGTTCACTATTCTAAGTACTCAAGTAAATGGAATCCTACAATGTTTGTCCTTTTGTATCTCGCTTATTTCATTTGTAATGTTTCCAAGGTTCATCCATGTTGTAGCATGTGTCAAAATTTCCTTCCTTTGTAAGACTGAATAATATTCCATTGTATATATATGGCACATTTTGTTTATTCATCATCTATCTATGGACACTTCAGTTGTTTTCATCTTTTGGCTGCCGCTAGGAACATATGTGTGCAAATTATCTCTTTGACCCCGCTTCAATTATTTTGTGAGTCTGTACCTGGATGTAAAATTACTGGGCTACTTGGTAATCCATATTTAATTTTTTAACTTTTTTTTTAAAGTAATATATAAGTATATATATACTTATATATATATAATGTATACTTTTAAAGTATATATTATATATATACAAAGTATATAAAGTATATAATATATACTTTATATATATAATATATATTTATATATAAAGTATATAAAGTATAAAATATATAAAGTATATATTATATATATATACAAAGTATATATATATATAATATATGTACTTTAAAGTATATATTATATATATATATACTTTGTATATACTTTGTATATATATATAATATATACTTTAAAGTATATATATATAAAGTATATATTATATATATATACTTTAAAGTATAAAGTATATATTATATATATACTTTAAAAGCATATATTATATATATATTATATATACTTTTAAAGTATATATATATATATTATGTATACTTTTAAAGTATATATATATTCAGGCCCAATGTGAGGCCTGAACCCACAGCCCCAAGATCAAGAGTCACATGCTCTACTAACTGAGTCAGTCAGGTGCCCTATCCATATTTAATTAAAAAAATTTTTTTTCGGGGAGGCGCCGACAGAGAGACAGAGAGAGAGAGAGCGTGAGCAGGGGAAGGGGCAGAGAGAGAGCGAGACACAGAATCCGAAGCAGGCTCCAGGCTCTGAGCCGTCAGCACAGAGCCCAACGCAGGGTGTGAGATCATGACCTGAGCTGAAGTCGGATGCTCAGCCAACTGAGCCACCCAGGCGCCCTGTATTTATTTTTTTTTAAAAAGGCACTTTTAGTTTTTATTTTTAATTTATTTTGAGAGAGAGAGAGAGCACTCTCAAAGAGAGAGAGTGGGGGAGAGAGAATCCCAAGAACACTCCATGCTGTCAGCACAGAACCCAATGTGGGGTTCAATGTGGGACTCAATCCCATGAACCATGAGATCATGAACTGAGCTGAGATCAAGAATCAGACACTTAACTGACTGAGCCACCCAGGTGCCCCCATATTTAATTAATTAATTAATGTATTTATTTATTAAAAATTTTTTTTAATATTTATTTATTTTTGAGAGAGACAGAGACAGAATGTGAGTGGGTTAGGGGCAGAGAGAGAGGGAGACACAGAATCCAAAGCAGGCTCCAGGCTCTGAGCTATCAGCACAGAGCCCCACGCAGGGCTCGAACTCACGAGCTGTGAGATCATGACCTGAGCCGAAGTGGGACTCTCAACCAACTGAGCCACCCAGGTGCCCCCCCAACACACTTAATTTTTAAAGGAACTACCACAAAATTATCCACAGCAGCTGCACCATTTTACATTCCCACCAGCAGTGCACAGGGTTCCAATTTCTTGACATCTTTGCCAACATTTCTTACTTTGTTTCTTTGTTCATAACCATCATGACAGCTGTGAGGTGGTATCTCATTGTGCTTTTTATATGCACTTCTCTAATGATTAGTTATGTCAAGCATCTTTTTATGTGCTTATTGGCCATTTGTATACCTTCTTTGAAGAAATATCTATTTAAGTCCTTTGCTTATTTTTTTATAATATTTTATTTTTCTTTAAGTAATCTCTGTACCCACCATGGGGCTTGAACCCACAACCCAGAGATCAAGAATTTCATGCTTCTCTGACTGAGCCAGCCAGGCACCCCAGTCTTTTGCTTATTTTTTTTAATGTTTATTTACTTATCTACAGAGAAAGAGAGAGAGATGGGGTTGGGGAGGGGCAGAGAGAGAGGGAGAGAGAATCCTAAGTAGACTTAATGTTCAGCATGGATCTTGATGCGGGGCTTGATACTACAATCAGCAAGATCATGACCTGAGCCAATATCAAGAGTTGAGTGCTCAACTGAATGAGCCACCCAGGCTTCCCTCTTTTGCTTATTTTTAAATCAGGTTGTTTGTTTTGTTTTTGTTGAGTTGTAGGGAGTATTTATTTATTTTAAAAAGTTCTTCTAAGACTTTTATAGCTTTAACTGTTACTTTAAAAAAAATTTTTTTAAATCTTTATTTTTGAGAGAGAGACAGAGCGTGAGCAGGGGAGGAGCAAAGAGAGAGGGAGATACAGAATCTGAAAGCAGGCTCCAGGCCCTAAGCTGTCAGCACAGAGCCCGACGCAGGGCTTGAACTCGTGAACCGTGAGAAAAACGCCCTGAGCCGAAGTCGGACGCCTAACCGACTGAGCCACCCATGCGCCCCTAGCTGTTACTTTTAGGTCTTTGATCCATTTTAAGTTAATCTTTGAATATGGTATAAGGTAAGGTCCCACTACATAATTTTGTATGTGGGATGTCAGTTTTCACAGCATGATTTGTTAAAAAGATTGTCTTTTCCCCAATGAATGGTCTTGGCCCTTGTTGAAAATTATTTGACCATATATGTGACGGATCATCTCAAGCTTTTAACTGCAGAGGATTATTCTTCTCTCTCTTCCCAAGCAAAGCTTACCTTTGGATAAAAGCCACTATTATCACCATTTATGAGTATACAAGTAACTATATTAGATGTTAGAGATACATAGAGGAATAAGATATGGACTCTGCTCATGAAACTACCAATTTATTGGGGGAAGTAGAATATCTCATTAAAATACATACAAATACAAGATAGCATATGGTAGTTTAAAAATAAGTGCCACCTTATTGCTCAGTCAGTAAAGTATGTGACTCTTGATCTCAGGGTTCTAAGTTTGAGCCTCATGTTAAGTGTAGAGGTTACTTAAAAATAAAATCTTGGGGCACGTGGGTAACTCAGCCAGTTAAGTGTCCAACTCTTGATTTCAGCTTAGCTCATGATCTCACAGTTCATGAGATTGAGCCCTTCATCGGACTCTGTACTGACATTGTGGATCCCACTTAGAATTTTCTCTCTCCCTCTCTCTCTGCCCCTCTCCCACTTTCTTTCTCTCTCTCTCAAAATAAATACATAAACATTAAAGAGAGAGAGAGAGACAGAGAGACAGAGAGACAGAGAATGCCTGAGTGGCTCAGTCTATTAAGCATCTGACTTTGGCTCAGGTCATGATCTCACAGTTCTTGAGTTTGGGCCCCATGTCAGGCTCTGGGCTGACGGCTCAGAGCATGGAGTCTGCTTCAGATTCTGTGTCTCCCTCTCTCTCTGTTCTTCCTCCCCACTCATGCTCTGTCTCTCTCTCTCAAAGATAAATTAACACCAACCCCCCTCCTCTAAAAATTAAAAATTTCCCTTAAAAAAATAAAATAAAATAGGGGCACCTAGGTGACTCAGTCAGTTAAGCATCCAACTCTTGATTTTGGCTCAGGTCATGATCTCAGCGTTCATGGGTTCAAGCCCTGAGTTGGGCTCTGAGCTGACAGCACGAAGCCTGCTTGAGATTCTCTCTGCTCCTCTGCCGCTCTCTCTCTTAAAATAAATAAATAAACTTAAAAAAAACCTTAAAGGGGCGCCTGGGTGGCTTGGTCGGTTAAGCGTCCGACTTCGGCTCAGGTCATGATCTCACGGTCCGTGAGTTCGAGCCCCGCGTCGGGCTCTGTGCTGACAGCTCAGAGCCTGGAGCCTGTTTCAGATTCTGTGTCTCCCTCTCTCTCTGCTCCTCCTCTGTTCATGCTCTGTCTCTCTCTGTCACAAAAATAAATAAACGTTAAAAAAAAATTAAAAAAAACCTTAAAATTTTAAAACACAATTAAATAAAAATAAGTGGCACAGAAATTACATGTGTTGGGAGTTCAGAGGCTGTTGTTTTAGGAATTAATTTTAAATATTAAGATACCAATCAGTATATACACAAAAGTTCATAGTAACATTATTCATAATGGCCCCAAAATGGGAACAGTGCAAATGTCCATCAACTGATGAATGGATAAACAATATGTGGTGTGTCTATACAATGGAATATTATTCACCAATTAAAAGAAATGAAGTACTGACACATATTACAACATGGATGAACTTTAAAAACATCATGCTAACTGAAATAAACTAGTTACAAAGGGCCATATATTGTGTTATTCCATTTATATGAAATATTGAGAAGAGAGAAATTTATACAAGCAGAAAATAAATTACTGGTTGCCTAGGCCTGGAGGGGAGAGGTGGAAGCAAGGAGGGAGGAATGGAAAGTAACTGCAAATGGGCATGGAATTAAGAATTTCTTTTTGGGATGATGAGAATGTTCTGAAATGGATTATGATGATGATTGCACAACTCTATGACTATACTAAAAACAATGGAGTTGTTCACATTAAACAGGTGGATTGTATGGCATATAAATTATATATCAATAAAGGTGTTATTTTAAAAAACAAATAGCCTCACCAGCCTCATCACTCCTAAATAAACGTAAATTTGAGGGTACTTGGGTGGCTTAGTCAGTTGAACATCTGACTCTTGATTTCAGCTCAGTTCACCATGATCCCAGGGTCATGGGATCAAGCCTTCTGTCAGTCTCCACACTCATGGAGCCTGCTTAAGATTCTCTCTCTCCCTCTGTCCCTCTCCCTCGCTCATGCTCTCTCTCTCCAAAATAAAAACAAAAATTTTAATGTAAATTTTATTGTATACAAACTGCACCTCAGTAAAGCAGTTATTTAAAAAGAAATAAAAGATACATTGGTGGGGCGCCTGGGTGGCTCAGTTGGTTGAGCATCCTACTTCGGCTCAGGTCATGATCTCACAGCTGATGAGTTCGAGCCCCACGTTGGGCTCTGTGCTGATGACTCAGAGCCTAGATCTTGCTTCAGATTCTGTTTCTCCTGGTCTTTGTGCTCCTCCCCAGCTCTCGCTGGGTCTCTCTCTGTCTCTTGAAAATAAATAAACATTAAAAAAAAAAAAAGACACTAATTTGTAATCCAAAAAGAACTACTTTTGGATCAAATGACCTGTTTCTCTTAAGTTTGTAGAATCCTATCTGATGCCATGCAAAAGAGTGTGAGTTTTTATATCTGAGGCATTAGGGAATTATTGAAGGTATTTTATTAAGGTAGTGATATATGGAAACTGAATTTTAGAAAGACTGATACTGGCAGCTTTCAGTAACCTGAAATGAAATGGAGAGGAACTGGAAGGGGGAAGACTACTTAGGTTAGGCTATTGTAAAACAGTGGTTCACAGTAGCATCAACATCACCTGGGAACTTGTTAGAAATGCAAATTCTTGGCGTTCATCCCGGAGCTACTGAATCAGAAACTGTGAATTCGAGTTTAGCAATCTATGTTTTAATAAATCCTCCAGGTGATTCTGGGACAGGGAAACATTTGAGAACCACTGCTCCAGAAATAACAAGTATTTGAGAATTTTTTAAAATTAATTTATTTATTTTGAGAGAGACAGAGACAGTGTATATGGGGGAGGAGCAGAGAGAGAGGAAAGAGAGAGAGGGAGAGAGAGAATCCTGAGCAGGCTCTGTGCTACCAGCACAGAGCCCTAATGTGGGGATCAAACCCACAAACTGCAAGATCATGACTTGAGCCGAAGTCAGACACTCAACCAACTGAGCCATGCAGGTGCCCCTATAAACTTTAAGAAATAATGCAAAGGATATTTTGTCCATCGAGGATAACAAATGTGCCACACTAGTGCAAAATGTTAATAGTAGAAGAAACTGTGAGGGATGGGGAAAGTGTAATATGGGAACTCTCAGCAGTATTTACTGAATTTTCTCTAAACCTGTTCTAAACAGTTCTCATGAACTTTAAGATAATGACCTGAGCCAAAATCAAGAGTTGGATGCTTAACCAACTAAGCCACCCAGACATCCTGATACATCATTATTAACTGAAGTCCATAGTTCACATTAGAGTTTACTCTGTGTATATATGGGGTTTTGTGTGTACGGGCTTTGACAAATGCACAATATCATGTATCCACCATTACAGTATCATACAGAGGAGTTTTACTGCCTAAAAAATCCTCTGTAGTGTACCTATTAATCCCTCTTCCACCTCTTTCTCCTACCCCTGGTAACCACTGATCTTTTCACTGTCTCCTTTTCACTGTTTCCATGTTGTCATGTAGTTGGAATCACTCAGTATGTATCCTTTACAAACTGACTTCTTTCATTAAACAACATGTATTTAAGATTCTTCTGTGGCTTTTCCTGGCTTGATAACTATCTCCTTTTTAAAATTAAAAAAAATTTTTTTAAATGTTTACCTATTTTGAGAGAGAGAGAGAGAGAGAGAGCACAAGTCTGGGAGGAACAGAGAGAGAGGGAGAGAATCCCAAGCAGGCTCCATGCTGTCAGCACAGAGCCTGTTGTGGGGCTCGATCCCACAAACCGTGAGATCATGACCTGAGGTGAAATCAAGAATTGGATCCTTAACTGATTGAGCCTTCCAGGCGCCCCAGATAGCTATCTCCTTTTAATCACTGAATAGCATTCCATTGTGTGGATGTACCATAGTTTATCCATTCACCTCCTAAAGAACATCTTGGTTGCTTCTCGTTTGGGGCAATTATGAATAAAACTTCTATAAACATTCACCTGCAGATTTTTATGTGGACATAAGTTTTCAACTGTGTTGGGTAAATACCTAAGAGACTAATTGCTAGGTTATATCCTAAGTATATGGTTAGACTATGTTTGGTTTTTTTTGTTGTTTGTTTTTTTAAGTTTAGTTATTTATTTTGAGAGGGGGGATGAGACGCAGAGAGAGAGGGAGAGAGAGGATCCCACGAAGGCTCCGAGCTGTTAGTGCAGGGCCTGATGTGGGGCTTGATCTCACAAACCATGAGATCATGACCCAAGCTGAAATCAAGAGTCAGACTCTTAACCAACTGAGCCACCCAGGTGCCCCTGTTTTTCTTCTTCATACTATGTTGGCTCTTCTGAGCTTCAGCATTTCTTAGAGCATTTTAAAATAAGCTGCCCAAGGATCATCTGACTCAGAAATTGTAACTCTGACCATTAATTGATTAGGGACCAGATTTTTTACTGTAATAGTTGAACTGAATGCATAGGAATGAATAGGGTGCAATGATTTTTTTTTCTGTTGGTAGTGAGGATAAGCCCAAGATTATATTTTATTGTCCTTTAGCACACTGACCATTTTTGCATCTAATTTAGTGATCTTATTTCAGCATTCCATTTTCCACTAGCTATATGTTTCTAGTTCTCCTTTTCCTTTGTTTTTAAAGGTTTTATTTTATTTTTTTAATGTTTATTTATTTTGAGAGAGAAGGTACAAGTGGAGGAGGGGCAGAGAGAGAATCCCAAGCAGGCCCCTCGCTGTCAACACAAAACCTGACACAGGACTCAAGCTCATGAACCATGAGATTATGACCTGAGCCACAGTCAGATGCTTAACCAACTGAGCCACCCAGGCACCCCAGATTTTTTTTTTAAGTAATCTCTACACTCACGTCCTGAGATCAAGAGTCGCACACTCTACTAACTGAGCCAGCCAGGAACCCCTACTTCTCCTTTTCTGAAACAGCTCAGAATTTAGCTGATTTTCTCATTAATGAATTAAACAAAACTTTGACATGAGTTCACTATGTATTTGGATAATAATTTAAAAAATCAATTTCAGAATTGTGTTTTCACAAGATAAAACTAAAATAATTATCTAGCAATAAACACTATAATTACATAACACATTAAGAAAAACCATGAAATTTTATTGAGAAGACAAAAAAACACACATTTCTTTATTAGAAGACTCAAATTTCTAATGATTTTCCCATCTTATCCCATACACTATTAATAACTTAGTAATTATTCCCAAAATAATTTATAAATTTAATGCTATTCCAACTAAAATTCTAAGGGGACTTTTTTTTCTCAGCTGAACCATTTCATCCTAAATCTAAGAATCTTTGGAAAAGAAAGACACTACTAGGTATTAAAATATACTTTAAAGCTGTTGAGAATCAAAACATTTTTCTGAATAGGTAGTATAGATAGAATGGACTGATTCAACAGTTCATAAAGATTGGGATGCAGTACATGTGGCATTTCAAATTGGTAGAGAAATAATGAACTATTTAATAAATAGTGTCAGGATAATTTGGGGGAAAAATGCTACCTTCTACCCCACAACAATGCACCATGAACAACAGCTATGTCATTCTATTTTCTGCTTCCCAACCATGCAATGTTATCTATTTTCATGCTTTCATGCCTTTGTGTACGCTGTTCTCTCTGCTTGGAATTCCTTCTTTACCTCATCCATTTACTGAAATACTATTCTTTCCAGATCCAAATTAAATATCTGTGAAGCTTTCCTTCCTTCTCCAAACAAACTTATGTCTTCTTTTGTGCAGCCACCATATCTACCACATATATCTACTATTGCACTCATAATGTTCTATTATGATTATTTATTTAAATTTCTACGCCTTTTACTAGACTGTAATCATCTTATGGCCAGGGACCATGTCTTTTTAATGTTGTATCTTTATATCTAGTACAAGGTGATTCGTAATTGGTGCTCAATAAGTATTTTTTGAATTAATGAATAAAATTAAATGTGATGATACTTTGACCAAAATGGAGCGATCAATCAATAAATAGTTGTCAGAAGCCCATGTGGTGGTCACGAGCATGGGTTCAAACCAGACTGCTTCAGTTTGAATCTCATATCCCCATTTACTAGTTGGGTGATCTTGGGCAAATGACTTAACCTCTCTGTACTCACTTTCCCCATCTGAAATGGCTATAATAGTAGTTACCTCCTCAGATTGATGGAGGTATTTAAAAGTTAGAGGATTTTAAAAGTTAGCATAGACTTCCACATCCAGGAAGAAATGGAATAGGTGTACTTTTCCCTATTCCTTCCACTGAGTGCAACTAAAATTGCTGGATACATGGAGAGGAGAAAGTTGGCCAGTTAACGATGTTAGGACCCAAGGAATAACATGGTGCTGAGTTCCCAGGTTTTCTTTTCACTGCATATATTCCAGACTGGATATTAGAAAAACCAGCACCTTGGAACTACCAATGGACACTGATTTAAAAAAGAATGTCCCCAAGAAAAGCCTGTTCTCTCTAGCCAAAGGACCAGGAAATGAATAGTTTGCTAGACAAAACAACCTTTAAACAGTAACTGCTCTAACATTATACAAACATCACAGAAAACAACCTGTGGCTCCACCCACACAATCACCAGCAAAGGCCCTGTGGGGAGCCTTTCCACTTTTTCCAGTCATCCCAATGAGTCATCCCAATCCCCCTACCTGGGTAAGTGTCACAGAAAGCCAAGTGAAGAGCTATGACTTTCATCTCTGCTTGGTGGTTAAGAGCATAGGATTCCCTGTGATGTCAGTGGAGACCATATGGGGAGCCTGGACTTCCATCTTCACCCACAACACTCCTTCTCCTTGTCACTGGTGTCAGGATAGGCCTAATAGAGTCAGGACTTTCACCACTTGTCAGTGGTACCAATGCCATAAATACCTCCATGGTGTCAGCAGAGGCCACATAGGGAGCCAGAACTCCTGCCCCTACTCAACAGTAATCAAATGCCCCTTCCTCCACCCATGGTATCATAGAAGAGAACTAACACTTTCACTCTTACCTGGCAATAATGAGGTAGCACACCTCTTTACCCATCAGAGTGGAGGAGGCCTGCTAAAACACAAGATCTAAATAAGATCTGGAGTCCGGGTGCCTGGGTGGCTCAGTCAGTTAAGCGTCCTACTCTTGATTTTGGCTCAAGTCACAATCTCCTGATTAGTGGATTTGAGCCTCATGTCTGGGTCTGCAGTCACAGCATGGAGCCTACTTGGGATTCTCTGTCTCCCTCTCTCTCTACCCCTCCCCCACTCACGTACATACATGTGCACACTCTCTCTCAACAAAAACCAAACATTTAAAAAATAAATGATATCTGGAGTCTTATACCACCCAAAATATAGGTTTCAATAAAAAATCATTCATAACAAAACCCAAGATGATCTCAAAAAGAATGAAAAAAAGATAACAGATGCAAAAAAACACACCAAAAACAAACAGATGCCAACACCAAAATGACACAGATGTTAGGATTATTTTATAAGGATTGCAAAGTAGATGTCATAAATATCTTTCAATAAGCAATTATGAGCATGCTTTAAAAAAGAAAAAATAGACAGTTTTGCAAAGAAACAAAGTCTTAGGAAAGAAATAAGATATATAAGGAACAAAATGGAAATTTAGAGTTAGAATATTTAATAACCAAAATAAAAATCTTAATGGATGGGTTCAAAAGAATAATGGAGAGGACAGATGAAAGAATCAGTGAACCTAAAGATAGAAGAACAGAAATTACCACTCTGAACAATGAGAGAAATTGATTTTTAGAAAAATGAACAGAATCTTGAGGACTACGACAAAAAGTCTAATAGTTGTATCTACAGAGTCCTGGACAGAGAGGAAGAACAGGGCTGAAAAAGTATTTGAAGAAATAGTAACTGTAAAGTTCCCAAATTTGGCAAAACAAACAAGCAAACAGACCAAAAGACTCATAAACAATGCAAGAAACTGACTGAACTCCAAACAGGATAAACTTAATTTCATGTCAAGGCACTTCATAGTAAACTTTTAAAAACTGAAGACACAGGAAAATTTTGAAAGCACTCAGAGAAATTAAATATTACCTATAGGGAGAAAACAATTGAAATATTAGCAGACTTCTCATCAGAAACCACAGAGGCCAGAAGGAAATGGCACAACATTTTTGGAGTTGTGAAAGAGAACTGTCAACCCAGAACTCTATCCAGAGACAATATCCTTCAGAAGTGAAGAATCAATCAAAACATTCACAGATGAAGGAAAACTAAAAGAATATGACACCAGATTCACCAAATTAGACCTACATCAAAAGAGTGGCTAAAGTAAGTTCTCTTCTAAACAGAAAGGAAATGATAAAGAATCTTGTAACATCATGCAAGGAGAAAGAACACAGAGCAAAAATATAGGTAAATACAATAGACTTTCTTTGTCTTGGGTTTTCTATGTTTGGCCGTTGAAACAAAAATTATAACACTGTCTAATGTGGTTCTCAATGTATGTAGAAGAAATATTTAAAACAATTATTTTACAAATTCAGGAGAATAAAGGGGCATAAAAGGAGTAAGGTAAAATGTCAACACCAGTGAATTTGATTGTAGCAGTGGTTACACAAATCTACCCATGTAAGAAAGTGACATAGAATTATACACACACCTTGTACTGATGTCAAATTCCTGGTTTTGTTATTGTGCTATAATTATGTGAGAGGTAACCATTGGGGGAAATTCAATTTTACATTAACACATATTAAGTTACTTTTTATATCAGCCTTTTTAGATCTTCTGGATTCTTCATTTTGTCATTAAGCTTGTCATCTATGAATCACCACCCATTTTGTATTAACTACAAATTTGATTAGCATGTGTCCAATATGCTCCTTTATGTTAAGTGGCTCATGAAAATATTTAACAGGATAGAGCCATAGAGGTCTTTAACAAATGACTAGAAACTTCTATTTCACCTTTGTATAAATTGTTCCAACTTCTAATAAACTGTACTATCATCCAGCCCTCCTTGTCCATGAAGATTTGTCAAATGCCTTGACAAAATAAGGATCTACAAGGTCCATACCATTTTCTTGCTCTCTACAGAAGTGAGAGTAGTGATGAATAATAATGCCTACTCATTATTGAGTGATGAGGCCAAATTTTTAAAAAAAATTTTAATGTTTATTTTTGAGAGAGAGAGAGAGAGAGACAGAATGTGAGCAGGGGAGGGGCAGAAATAAAGGGAGACACAGAATCCAGAGCAGTCTCCAGGCTTCGAGCTGTCAGCATAGAGCCCGATGTGGGGCTTGAACTCACAAACTTCAAGATCATGACCTGAGCTGAAGTCGGATGCATAACTGACTGAGCCACCCAGGTGTCTCCCAAATCTTTTTCATATATAACTTTTAATTTAGTCCTTTCAAAAGTCTCTGATATAGATATTATTATTTTAACTTTTGATGTGATAGAATTCAGGCTCCCTAGGGTACATGTAAGTGTGGTCTGGTTTAGGCTAACTACATATTCATTTTTCTAAATACTGGTATTTTACCGACTGGTAGGAAAGCAGAAGCATACCTGGAGAAGCTGTGGAGACAGTAGTGGGTTTTTTTTAATTTTGTTTGTTTTTTGTTTGTTTGCTTTGAGGGAGTTAGAAGTGAAGGAGATAGTGTAGATTCTCAAGGGGAAGAATTTTTTTTTAAGAATTTGTCTTTTTTAAAATGCTTATTTATTTGTTTTGAGAGAGAGAGAGAGGGAGGGAGGGAGGGAGGGAGGGAGAGAGAATCCAAAGCAGGCCCCACGCTGTCAGCACAGAACCTGATGTGGGGTTCGATCCCATGAACTGTGAAATCATGACCTGAGGTGATATAAAGAGTCAGATGCATAATTGATTGAGCCACTCAGGTACCCCTCAAGAGGAAGAATTTTAGGGAAAGAGGTTAGAAAAGGGATTTTTTTTTAATGTTTTTATTTTATTTTTGAGAGAAAGAGAGAGAGTGCAAGCAGGGGAGGGGCAGAGAGAGGAGGAGACACAGGATCCAAAGTAGGCTCCAGGCTCTGAGCTGCCAGTGTTGCAGCTCTGAGCTGCCTGATGTAGGGCTTGAACTCACAGAGGGTGAGATCATGACCTGAGCTGAAGTTCGACGCTTAACCGACTGAACCACCAGGCGCCCCTAGATAAGGGGATTTTTAAGAAGTTTTGCTGTGTCATGTATAACATAATACCCATTATTTATCAATACTTTCAAAGTTTGAACCATTGTTGTTTTGTAATAAGACCCCATGTGTGAGATTGATCTCAAGTAAGTCCCTGGGTAAGAGCATAGCTAGCCTGAAGAAGCTCGGCCACATTTGGGTTACAAGACAGGCTCCAAGAGTCTGAGTGTCCAAGTCTCACTTTTGGCAAGTGGGGGAGCTGGGAATGGAATTCAGTCTCATCCCACTTGGAGTTCTGCCTTCTTCCCTTGTATCACCCTGTAGGGGTCAGACTGGGGAGAGTAGGGACCCTATTAGAAAGGTAGAACACTTCATTTAGATCCACTTATTTTTTAGTGAATTCATGCTGTGCCTTATTTTCACCACTTTTTTAGAGATTCACAAACCATTTGTCTAATTTTCCATTCCAGAATTTCGCCAAGGAAAAAATGTGTTCACAGGCTTATAGTTTCTTCTTTTAGAAAATGAGGACATTTGTCCATCTCAAGTCTTCTGGCACCTCTCCGCTTCCCAACAAAGTTACCACCACATTTCAAATTCTGGCACTAAACCAGAGAGGTGAAGTTGCAGTAAATGGCTGGATGCTTTCTTACATCTTCACCTGCCTTGGAATAAAATTCTGTCTTTCACATGTAGCTCTTACCTTTCCTAATTTGGGGATAATTCTTTGTGATGGAAAATGTAAGCCAAGTAGGAGCTGATGAATTCTGCTTTGTCCTCTGTCATCTGTTATCATTACACCTTCTGTTCCTTGTTCTTCTTGCTGAGGACATCAATTTTCCTGACACTGCCTTTATGTATTGGTGCTGTTGAACACTATTATTACAAGGTAGTATTTTTAGATTAATTTATTAAAATACATCATAGACAGTTTAGTACAAAACCTTGCTTTAAAAATTATTTTGCCTATTTCAAAGCATTTTAGAGCTGTTCTGCTACATAAACATAATAACTATAAAGTATCCTATTTACAAGGTTTCTTCTAAAATGTAGAGTTTCAGGCAGTAATTCAACAGCTTTATTGTTAAAATGAAGACCTTTTTTCCCCCAGCTTCACTGGCATATAACTGACATATAACATTGCATAAGTTTAAGGTGTACAAACACTTATATATTGCAAAATGATTGCCACCGAAGAATTAGCTAACACCTCCATCCTGTCACTTAATTACCATTTCTTTTTTGTGGTGAGGACATTTAAGATCTACTCTCTTAACTCTCAAGCATATAATATGGTATTATTGACTATAATCACCATTCTGTACATCAGCCCCCTAGAACTGGACAATCTTATAACTGGAAGTTTGTACCTTTGACCAATATTTCCCCACTTCCTCCTCCACCCAACCCCCAGCCCCTAGCAACCACCACTTAATTCCCTGTTTCTTTGAGTTCAGCTTTTTTAGATTACTATGGAGGACCTTTTAAATGGTAGAAATAGAAATTGAGTCCCATCTCTCAGAAAGTACAAAATGATAATGCAGGAAAAAGACAACAATATAAATTTTGTTGATACCATTTTCCCTCTTCCAAGTTATTCATTCCCTCTGGGGAGGTGAACTAGCCTTATGTTTTAATACTTGACTTGAATTTCCATAGATATTTTATTAAAAAAAAGATATTTGCCATCATTTTGTATTTCTTCAAATAGCTAGCAAGAAACCTTTTCTTTCAAAGTAAGTGGTTAAAATTCTACATTCAGTTGCTTCATTTCTGTGTTTTCAAACTTCAAAAGAAGTGACTCAGAGCTGACTCTTTGGGTGGGCATCTTAGAATTCAGCCACACAAAGTTTATGCTTGGCATTTTCAGTATTTCATATTTTCTCTGCCCTTCCTAAATTCTCTTATAGCAGCAGGATTTTCACTTTGCTTCAATGAGCTGTTCTAGAACACCTGCCACATGTCGTCTCTGTCTTTTGCATTGGATTACAACTATGAGTCAGTCTCTGCCTGTAAGGCACTCATGGCCTCGTTGGGAAGACAGTCATGCCAATAAATAATATAACAGTGTGTGCTGTGTGAAACAACTGAAGCATGTGCAAGGCTGTGAAATAGTTCAGAGGAGGAAATTCTCACTGTGAGGTTTAGGAAAGTGTCTCAGAGCACCAGTGAATGTCGCAGTCACCAAATATGAGAGGATGACTAGGTACGCAGCAAGAAGCCAAGGTGGAAAGGACGTTCCAGGCAGCAGATATACCATGTACAAGAGGATGATGTGCGTGGGAAACAAAGATGTGACCATTGTTCTGATGCATGTGTAAGTTAAGTGTGGGGTGCAGATCATGATCTCGTGTAGGCTGTGTAAAGGAGATTGAATTTTGTCCTAGCTGCAGAGGGTTTTGAGTGGGGAAATGACATGGTCAGAAAAGATCTTTGAAGATTATCCTGACAGCAATATGGAGGATTGCTTGTAGAGGGCTAGACTGGAGGCGGGACCCCTGATTAGGAGGCTGTTTTATTAGTCTTGCCCTAATCTAAGTATTGGTACTGAAAAAGAGACTATGTCAAAATTTAAGCTGATGAGGAGATCACATTGCCTCTGTGACCTGGTAATAGTTTAGATGTGGGAAAGGAAGTTGGTCAAATGGCTCCTAGATTTCTGGTTTGTGGTTTGTGTTTAAGATTTTCTAACTAATATCCCTGCTTCAACTCTTCCCACTCTTCTGTCTCGCATAGCGGTCTGGGTGATTTTCCCCTTTGACTTTCTACTTTGTAAAATTTCAATTGAAAGAATAGTGTAGGGACACCTGGAAAGCTAAGTTGGTTAAGCATCTGACTTTTGGTTTCAGCTCAGGTCATGATCTCATGGTTTGTGGGTTCGAGCCCCACTTTGGACTCTGCACTGACAGCACGGAGCCTGCTTGGGATTCTCTCTCTCTCCCCCTCTTTCTTTGTCCCTCTACCATTTGTGCTCACTTGCTTTCTCCCTCTCTCTCTCTAAATAAATAAATTAAAAAAAAAGAAATCACTACATATTTAAAAGAAAGAAAGAAAGAAAGAAAGAAAGGAAGAAAGGAAGAAAGTGTTGTGAATACCCACATAGCCTTCATCTGGATTTACCAATTGTTAACATTTTACCACATACTCCTTCCTCCCCACCCCCCTCATTGCTCTCGCCCTTCGTCTCTCTGCAGTGGATTTGTGTTGTGTCAATTCAGTTAAGCCGGAACTACATTTTCCAGATTTTGCCCTCTTAAAAATCTGCCACAGTTCATGCATCTGGCAGAAGACATAAGATACCCAGGTTAGAGATAGAGAACTTTATTTCTCACAGCATAAGCAGGCAGCATGAGCTTCACGTTCATACAGTTCCTTTGCTCTCATGCCCACCCCCACCAAATCCCACAGGGGTGGCATGGAGGTAGACTCAGGTGGATGGGTGCTACACATGTAATGGGCTTGTGTCACAGCTGAGGGACTTTGAGCTTAGGAAAACTCCCAATCTTTTATAATGGACTGCAAGCAAACCACCCTGCTTTTGCCTTGGAAGGTGTCATTACTACATTATTTTCTTACTATATTGTACAGCAAATAAATCTGCCCTCTGTCCCAGAGGAAAACGCTATCTCTTTCTTTCTTTTTTTTTAAGTTTATTTATTTATTTTGAAAGAAAGAGAGAGGCTGGCAGGGGTTGGGAGGGGCAGAGAGAGAGGGAGAGAGAGAATCCCAAGCAGGCTTCTAGATGTCAGTGCTAAGCCTGACAAGGGGCTCCATCCCATGAACTGTGAGATTATGACCTGAGCTGAAATCAAGAGTCAGACACTTAAATGACTCAGCCACCCAGGTGCCCCTTTATCTTTCTTTTGGGACTGTTCACTATACAAATATCTTTTAAAAGATATTCCAAGATAAGGTCTGACACTGCTCTTGCTCTGAAAAGGTACAGAAAAGTGAGGGAACTATGGAGAATGGTGGCCCAACACGTAGTTCCAGGGCCATGAGGGATTATTTTTTTGCATGAGAAATGAAGTAGCAGCCATCTTCTTCACATACTTGTAATGTTGGTGCAGAGCACCAGCAAGTGTTACAGGTATCTCTGTTGGCTCACCTGCTGGTGTAAGCAACTCTAGCTCCTGCCAGATCTCCTTTAGCTTCATCACCTCCTGGGCAAATAGCTCTTAGATAAAAGGCACCAGATGGATTCCTTGCATTACACCCCCATCATTAAAGGTACAAGCTTTGAGGTGATGAAAGCCCCACCTGAGTTCCAATCCATCCTATTGATATCCAGCTCAACCTCACAAATTTAAGTTTGTTCTTGCCTCTCTCACATCACAACCATCTTCCTTTCCTGAGTACTCGTCCTGTGGGCTACAGCCTCTAGAACCAGTCATAGAAACAACCATCTTAATATAGACCAATCAAGATAGTGTTGTACTGGCATAAAATCAATAAATAGATCAATGGAACAAAATAGCCCCCAAATAGATCCACACTTACAAGATTATTTTTGACAAAGGCATCAAAGCAATTCAATGGGGGGAAGGAAAGTCTTTCAACAAATAGTGCTGAAATAACAAGTTCGCCAGAATTGTTTTGGTTATCTTAGTTTCTTGCATTTCCATACAAATTTAAAAATCAGCTTGTCTATTTCTCCCAAGAGCCTTCAGAGACTTTGATTAAGATTGCATTGATTTTAGAGGCGCCTGGGTGGCTCTGTCAGTTGAGCGTCTGACTTTGACCCAGGTCATGATCTCACAGTTTGTGGGCTCAAGCCTCACGTTAGGCTCTGTGCTGACAGATCAGAGGCTGAAGCCTGCTTTTGATTCTGTGTCTCCCTTTCTCTCTCTCTCAAAAACAAATAAACATTTTTTAAAAAGATTGCATTGATTTTATAGATCAATTTGGGCACAACTAACATCTTAACAATTTTGGATCTTTCAGTCCCTGAATGCATTTTTCTATTATTTACATCCTTAATTTCTCTTAGTCAGGCTTTACCTTTTTTGAGTGAAGAAGCCTTGGATACCTTTTGTTAAATTTGTTTCTAATTATGTTATTTTTTTTTTTAGTTTAATAATTACGTTATTTTAAAATGCTATTATAAATAGCATTACATTTTTTTCCCAGTGGTTTGTTGCTAGTATATTGACATACAAGTGATTCCTTAACCGTGCTTCCCTACCAAATTTGTTTATTAATTATAGCACTTTTTTGGTATATTCCCTAAGATTCTTTATGCAAGCAAGCAATCATGTGATCTGTGCATAGAAACCGTTTTACTTTTTCCTTTTGAATCTCTGTATCTTTTTTTCTTGCCTTGTTACATTAGCTAAGACCTCTAATACAATAATACTAGATGTGTTGCATGTGGATATCCTATCTTTATGCCTAGTCTTAGAGGGAAAGCAGTCCTTTGTCCATCAACAAGTGTGCTACTAGCTGCAGTTTTTGTACATTTATACTTAGACTATGAACATTTCTATTCTTAATTTGATGAAAATTTATGTCATGAATGGTTATTTTATTTTACCAAATGCTTTTTCTGTGTTGATAGACAGGAGACATATAGCTATATACATTTATATACCTAGATCTAGATCTCTCTCTCTCTCTCTCTCTCTCTCTCTCTCTCTCTCTCTCTCTCTATATATATATATATATATAAATATGCATGTATATGCATGTAGCACTGTATAGATCAATGGAACAAAATATATATAGTGATAGAGATGGAGATAGAGATAGGTATCGCTAGATATAGATACAGATGTATCTGGAACCCCCTTTCTGTACAGCTTGTTCCTTTCCAATGCTTCACCCCAACTCAGAGATTTTAGCCAACTCAGAGGCCACACACTCTCATGCCTGCCTCCTCAGTTCAGTAGGATTCCTATGCTCTGCTCAGACTCAAGCTATCTGCACTATAGTTAGGAAGTTTTCCCTAGGCAGAGAGCTGGTCAGTCATGAGACTCACCTCATGAATTTTCTTTCTCTGAGAAACTGCAGTCTATGCAATTAATTGTACACTGTCTGAAAGTAGTTGCTGAATATGTTTATTGCAGTTTTACACTTGATTATTCCACAATGACCAGCAAAATTTCTGGTTTCTTCTTTCTAAAGTTTATTTTTGAGAGAGAGAGAAAGAGAGAGGCAGAGAGAGAAGGGGAGAGAGAGAGAATCCCAAGCAGGCTCCATGCTGTCAGCGCACAGCTTGGCGTGGGGCTCGATCTTGCGAACCATGAGATCACGACCTGAGCCAAAATCAAGTCAGACACCTAAACAACTGAGACACCCAGGCACCCCTTCTTTCTCTTGATTAAGGAATAATAGGCTTCCTATTTTTTTCTTATTTCCAATTTCTCTATATTTTCCAAATTACATCAGTGCAGTTTTCCCTGTACTAAGGAAAAGTTTATGGTTTTAAATATATGTATATTTATTTTGGCACAACTATAATCATTTTGCTTCTATCGTTGAGTAGACACATTGTACTTTGAAGGTCAACACTGGATCCTGGGATGAAGTTGAAAAGATCATTATCTAGAAGAACAGTAGAAAACAAACATTACACCAAGGAATTGGGACGTGATGTTTCTCTTTCAGTATCATGTCTGCATTCAGGTAAGAATAAGGGTAAACGTGAAAGGCCAAAAGAAGTATGCTAAATGAATTTGTCCCTATTCTTTTGGCAAGGAAGAATAGGTTAATGGATATTGGGTAGATAATTTTAAATGTCTGCCATGAACTCTAACAATTGAGACCCAAGAAATCCTCTAGTTCAGGGATGCCTGGCTGGCTCAGTTGGTAGAGATGACTCTTAATCTTGGGGTTGTGAGTTTGAGCCCTACATTGAGCAGAAATTACTTAAAGAATAAAATCTTAAAGGATAAGGAAATCATCTAGTTTGTACTCATTTTGCAAATAAAACTGAGGCCTGACAAAATTAATTAGTTTGCCTCAGTCATATAGCTTTTTAATGGTAACAAGTTGGAGTAGAAAGAGTATGACATTTTTTTGAAGTTTATTTTATTGATTTTGAGAGAGAGAGCACACATGTAGGGAAAGGGCAGAGAGAGAATCCCAAGCAGGCTCCACACTGACAGCATGGAGCCCCAAGTAAGGCTCTAACTCACAAACCGTGAGATCATGACCTGAGCCAAAATCAAGAGTCCTGACCCTTAAGTGACTGAGCTACCCACATGCCCCAAAAGAATATGACATTTTAAGATTTGTTTCTACTTCTAGAGGCATATTCTACCACTTTGGGGCAAGTTACTTAACCTCTCTGAGTCTCAGCTTCTTCATCTCTAAAATGATAGTAATCTTACGTACTTCAGTTGATTGCTGTGAAAATTAAATGTATAAGTATATAGCTAATCCTAAATAAATGGTTGGTACTCGATAAATATAATCACCCTATTCTTCCCAGTTATTTGTGAAATAAAGACACTGTCTACAATAACTCATTTAGAGACTGGAAAAAGAAATTCATAAGACTCAAATAACAAATACTGAAACGATATATTTGTTCTAGAACAATGATACTGTAAACATTTTAAAGAGTAGGGAAGACAAAGAAATAAACATATTTTAATTTATATATGTTGATAATACCTGTGATTTTATGTATACTTGATTGAGTTTTGGGGTGCTCAGATATTTGGTAAAACATTATTTTGGGTGTATCTGTGAAGGTGTTTCTTACGAGATTAGCATTTGAATCAATAGACTAAGTAAAACACATTCCCACACAAATGTGGGTGGTTCTCATCCAATCAGTTGAAGGACTTGACTAAAACAAAAAGGTTAACTTTCTCTCAAGTGAAGGAGAATTTTTTATGCCTGCAGACTCAAACTGAAACATCAACTCTTCCTAGGTCTCAAGCCAGCCAGCCTTTGAATTGGAAATGAAAATTGGCTCTCCTGGTTGTCAGGCCTTTGAACTTGGACTGGAACCCTACCATTGGCTCTCCCCAGTCTCCAGATTGCTAACTCACCCTGCAGATGTTGGGTCTTGTCAGCCCCCTTAATTGCATGAGCAAATTACTTATAATAAATCTCTTTATAAATAGAAATATGTAGGGACACCTGAGTGGCTCAATTGGTTAGCGTCCGACTTCAGCTCAGGTCATGATCTCCCAGTTCGTGGGTTCAAGTCGCGCGTCAGACTCTGTGCTGACAGCTCAGAGCCTCGAGCCTGCTTCAGACTCTGTGTCTCCCTTTCTTTCTGACCTTCCTCTGCTGGTATTCTGTCTCTGTCTCCCAAAAATAAATAAATATTAAAAAATTAAAAAAATATATATATAAATATATAGAAACAACTCTTAGGATATGTATTTACATAGATACATATATAGACACATGTAACTATATATGTATAGATATCTGTATATCTATATCTGTATCTGTGTATCTAGAGAACCCCAATAAAATACCATTGATGGGGCGCCTGGGTGGCTCAGTCGGTTAAGCGTCCAACTTCTGCTCAGGTCATGATCTCGCAGTTTGTGAGCTGGAGCCCCACGTCGGGCTCTGTGCTGACAGCTCAGAGCCTGGAGCCTGCTTCGGATTCTGTGTCTCCCTCTCTCTTTGCCCCTCCCCTGCTCATGCTCTGTCTCTCTCTGTCTCAAAAATAAATAAAACAGTAAAAAAAAAAAATACCATGTATATACACATGCACACACTTATCCTCACATTTTCGTAAAAGTTAACAAGTGAGAATCCGTTTCAGGGAATGCTTATCCAACCATAGGAAGTTGGGAAATACTGGACAATGGCTAACTTCTCACAACTGATAAATCTCTTAAGGTATATATCTGTTTCTCTGAGAGCACAGCTCTTCTCCCAAAGAATATGGCCAGTTCTAGGAGAAATAGAGGTGACTTAGGAGCAGCAGAACCAAGGAAGACATGTCAACCAAATCACTCCTGAAAGGAGCAATAGAAAGTTTGAATAACCTCTCTGTAACATTTCCTGTTCACGGTGCCCTCAAACATTGAATTTTTGCAGTTCTTTATTTGTGGCTTGGCAGTATCATGAATCATATTTTGTGACTTGTTTCCTCACCCGTTGGTGACTGCTGGCGGCTAAATGGGGAATGCACTATGTAAAATACATTTTTTCTAATCCTTTTACTTAGTTAGATATCATCATCTCATTAAAAAAATGTTTTATGATACTGAATTTTAAGTCCCTAAAATAAAAATGATAATATTATCAATATATTTAATAAATAGGAGAAATACAAAAAGTAAAAGCATTGGTTTACTTTTCAGAATGGAAATGGTGCAAATACAAAATGTTACTGCAAACACTAGAAGGCACTATTTCTCTACTGAGGCAGAAAATGAACATAACACAAATTTCTCATATCCTGAACTCCTCTTCCCCAGTATCTATTCAAGAACAAAAAGTGCAGTATAACAAATTTAGAAATATACATTTCTACAGTGTACTAAGCAGTGTAAAAAAAAGGGTGGTGGTGGGAAGGAGAACTGCCAAGATAAAGGACACAATGAAAAATGTAAATCCAATAAAAAGAAGACAGAAACAAAAACCTGCAAAAAGCGATAAAGGAAAAAAAGGGATAATGAGAAGAAAATGAGGTCAAAGCAAGTTTCTTTTGTACAACATAATATATGGGAACTATTCTCCATGTCATGGCTCTCCATCATGTTACTTTGAAAAATTCTAATTATAATTAATCAGTGGTTCTGTAGGTCTGCACTGGCTCTTCTTTTCAATCTCAGCCATCCTATTTCTCTCAACTGTACCTTACAAGAAAGAAACTGGAAATGCATCAAATCCATAATGAGGGAGGACAAGGGGGGCGGGGCTGGAGTTACCATGGAAGTGCAAATACTGTTCGACAGTACATTGGTAGGAAGGGGGGTAGACAAATGTCCTGCTTATGCCTCACTAGATGATTACGTCTGAACACTTGGTTGAGACTTACTAAGGAATTGAAGGGAATCTGAATGATGGAGAACTAGACTGGCCTGGACTATTTGGTTAGATGCTCTTTTTTTTAAAGTAAGCTCTGCATCCAACATGGGGCTCAAACTCACAACCTGAATCACGTGCTCTACCGAGCTCTCCTGAGCCAGCCAGGTGCCCCTAGAGCCTTCTTTTTCTTAAAATCTTGGGACTTTAGGTTCCACAATAGCTGAGATTCAATTGTTGTTGTTAATTTTGTTTTCTTTTTCTCTCTCTTTCTCTGGAAAAAAAAAAGCCTTCTGAACCTTTTAATTCTTGGCGATTAAAGGAAAACCAGGAGGAGATGGCATAGAGCTGGCTGCTTAGGATTTGAACTAGTTTTAAAGAGGATCTTGAGGTTGACTTCTATTAGTCTATCTTTGAAATTGATTTAGGGAGGGAAACAGGAATTAAAGATCACATATTTTTCCAAATCAGATATTGTATGCTTAAGAGCCCAGGAAATCATGGCTCAAGACTCTGAGGAAATTTTATTAATTGTGCTTTGAGGACTAGGAAATCAAAGAGGCTCATTTAGCAAATTGAGGTTTAGCCTGCAGGGTTAGAACACCTGGCCAAACAATTTCTCAATAATCAATCTTATATCAAACTATGAACTCTCAGAGAATCATGTTTTATATCTTAATTTTTGAGAGAGAGAGGGCTCAACTGAGCGAGGGAAGAGAGAAAGAGAATCCCAGAAGGGGGAGAGAGAGAGAGAGAGAGAGAGAGAGAGAGAGAGAGAGAGAGAAGTGGGGCTCATCCAAAGCAGGGCTTGTGCTCACCCAATTCAGGCCTCAAACTCACCTGACATGGGACTCGAACTCAAGAACTGGGAGATCATGACCTGAGACAAAGTCATATGCTTAACCACTGAGCCACCCAGGCAACCAACACAATGGGGAGTCTTGATAATAGAGGACACATTCTTTCTTCAGTATGAATTTAGACTTTGATATCTTCAGGAAAAACCATTAATGCAAGTCCTTCGGAGACATACTTACCATATAAATGACCCTTATAAATAAGGGACTGGCAGTGTTGCTGCTCACCTAGTTGAAGTTCAGAAAATTACTTGAGACCAGAGTCAATAAGACTGGGTACTCCATTGGTGAAAAATTCTTGCCTAACAGAAGCAGGTAAGTAGTGATATGCAATATTATCAGCCTTTTTATAGTGACTTGTGCTGACTTCTTTCTACTCTTACAGTCCCTTTTTGAAATAATAGGCAGACTGAGGCAGATGGAGGGAGAAAGTTCCAGGGGAAGAAATCTTTTCCTATGGAAGGAGCAGGAACAGGTTTTCTCCCAAGGAAAGTATGGGGTTGTAGGGCTATCTTGAAGAGGCAGGGGTAAGAGGCTGGACTGTTCTTTTAGGAATGAAGGAAAGGGCCCCATGAAGTCTCTATCCAAATGAAGTCTTTGGGTGCTTTCCCTTCTGGAATGCAAAGGAAAGCTCAAGTTAGATCATATGTTAACTCTTGCCTCTTGTATATTATAGTTTCCTTTGTAAATAATTATTTCTCTATTTCACCAGAGTCTGTTGTCTTAATCTGCATTGGTAAGGAGGAAAGGGCTCTTCCACCATTGTTCTTTTAAACACTCCAGTAGAAAAAGAGTATAATCCCATCAAGTAGATTCTAGCTGTTGGTTTAAGGCCTTGGTTTTTTGCCACATGGACCTCTTTGCATGAAATGGCAACTAGCTTCCCCACGATGAATGATCCAAGAAAGACCAACAGAGAGATTAGACTTTATGACCTAACCTTGGAGTGACATACCATCACTTCTACCATATTCTAGTGTTCACATAAACCAACCCTGATACAGTGTGGGAGGGCACCACAGAAGGAAATAAGTACCCAGAGACAGGAAGGATCACTGAGAGCTATCTCAGAATTTGGCTCCCATAGATGAAATTCCTAAATGTATTTGATCACAAAACCCTTTCTTTGCTATTTCCCCAGGACTATTGTTCTGTGGAACACATTTTAGAAAATGCTGTTATAGGTAATGGAAATTCATTGGAATTTCTGCAAAGTTATGGCATCAATTTTCTTTTTTACTTTTAAAAATGTTTTCCCCACTCTATCTCTACTTTAAAAGTTACCGGCAGAAAGAAACGTGTTGAATGAATTGAAAGAAGAGGAAAGATAAAACTTGGGAAACTCCAGTTAGGAAGTATTACAATATTGTAGGTCACAGGTGATGGCCATGGGAGATGACAATAAGGGATGAAAAGAAGGAGCTGAGGTGAGATAGACTGTGGAGGCAGAAACTACAGAACAATATGGTTGTGAAAGAAAGAGAAATCCCAAATAACTGATTTCTAGCTTAAGTGATCATGTCCATGATGAGTCCATTAAGCAACAGTGGAAATACAAAATGAGGAGTAGGTTTGGGAGAAAATTTGATGAATTCAGTTCTAGATATCTTGGAATGTGGTGCCAGTAAGGGACCTATTTAGATGAATATGTCAATTAGAATTATTTTGGCTGCAAGCAGCATAAAACTTTACTCAAATAGGCTGGAATAATAAGGACAACATTTGGTTCCCAAATCAGAAATCCAGAGGTGGGATGGGCTTTAGGGTTAACCTAAAGTATCTCGAGTTCCATTTCCCTTCTCTCGCCTCTGTTCTCTTCCTTGTATCAGTCTCTTACTTAGGCTGGTTTTTAAGATTGCTGCAAATTTTCTGGCCTCATACTTGCACAAGACTTGATAGGGTTTGGGGCACGCTGCCCCCAAATACACCACTTTGGCATCTTGATTATTTTGAATTAAAGTTACTTAAGAAACAACCAGTGTAAGAAAGAGACTCTGATCCTCTGTCCCTCTAAAGACGGAAAACAATTCCCCATGTGAAGCATACTCTCCTTGCATTTGGAGGGTAGAAAGCGATTCTTATTGCCAGAGATAAGACATTCTGGGCCAAGAAGTTTATAGAAACAAACCTAGTTATTTCTTCATGAATTTGCTACTCTGAGCCCACACTTCTTTGTCTTTTCAATTCTTCACAAATTTATTGTCTCTGTCTAAAAGGTATAAAAACTGGGGTGCTTGGGTGGTTCCATCAGTTGAGCATCTATTTTGGCCCCGGTCATGATCTTGCGGCTCGTGGGTTTGAGCCCCACATCAGGCTTGCTGCTGTCAGCGTGGAGCTTGCTTTGGATCCGCTGTCCCCTGCCCTGTCTGCCCCTCCCTGGCTTATGCTCTCTCTCTCTCTCTCTCTCTCTCTCTCTCAAAAATAAAATAAACATTAAAAAATATATAAGATAGGGGCTCCTGGGTGGCTCAGTTAAGAGTCTGACTTTGGCTCAGGTCATGATCTCACAGCTCGTGAGTTCTAGCCCCAAGTCAGGCTCTGTGCTGACAGCTCGGAGCCTGGATCCTACTTCGGGATGTGTGTCTCCCTCTCTCTCTGCCCCTCGCCCACTCACACTCTGTCTCTCTCTCTCTCTCAAAAATAAATAAAAACATTACAAAATAAAAATAAAATAAAAGGTATAAAACCTGCCTGCTTTGGTCACTTCTTTGAGTCTGATATTTTTGTGAACTCCTGTAAGTATGAAATTAAATTTTTCTCCTGCTCATCTGTCTAATGTCAATTTCATTATTAGACTAGCCAAAGAACCTATATAGGAGAAAAAAACATTTCCTGCCTTACACTAGTTGGGGAAAAAAGAGTCCATCTCTACATGTGGCTCTGTTTCTTCACCTGTCAATGCCTAGATTAAATTTCATGCCCAGCACTAAATCATTCCCTGAGACCAAAAAGAATGCTTTGTGCTCTTTTAAATCAATAACTAGCAAAGGGGTTGGATAAGATTCTTAGCCCAACGAAGCCTACCTCTGGACCTGGGGTATGATGCATGTAGAGGAGATAACCACAAAGTCCATTGGAGTGAATCCAACAGGCACTTGGAAATATGATTCCACAGCACAAGGAGATACAGATTTGGGAGTTATTTGCATTGACGTTAATTTGAAGACGGAAGAATTGCGATCATTTAGGGTGACCGTGTATAGTGAGAAGAACAAGAGAACATTGAGGAAGAGTTATGTTAAAAGATCAATGCTGAGTGATGGCAACCAGCAAAAGAAAGTGAGGGGTGGCCAGAGGGGCAGGTATTTGTGGAACCAGGGTAGTAACAGCTTCTCCATAGCCATGGGATGAATATTTTAAAAGTTCCTTCTTCATTTGTTTTTCTTAGTCTCTCACTCAGCGTAGTTCTTCATAGGCAAATGCCCTGTCATCTATTCCCTTTCTCTTTCACAGTGTCCATCAGAGTCTTATAAATGTCAAATGCTCAGTAATTACCTGCTGATTGATTATGGTAGGATATTTGGCTAATAAAGCACATTGTATGAATGTATACGGAAAAGTATAACCAAAAGCAAGAACACTTGAAGAACTATGGATCTTAATTATATTTAAGTGTTGGTGTCGCATTTAACAAAAAAACTTAATTTTTTTTTTTTGAGAGAGAGAGAGTGCAAGTATGAGCACGAAGGGGCAGAGAGAAAGGGAGAGAGAGAATCCCAAGGAGGCTCCAGGCTGTCAGCACAGAGCCCTAGGCAGGGATCCATCTCACAACCTGTGAGATCACTATGTGAACTGACATCAAGAGTCAGATACTTAAACAACTGAGCCACCCAGGCACCCCAACAAAAATATTTTTAAACTAAAAACTATTCTTAGGGGGTGCCTGGGTGGCTCAGTTGGTTAAGCGTCCGACTTTGGCTCAGGTCATGATCTCGCGGTTCATGGGTTCCAGCCCCGCGACGGGCTCTGTGCTGACAGCATAGAGCCTGGAGTCTGCTTCAGATTCTGTGTCTCCCTCTCTGTGTCCCTCCCCCATTCACATTCAGTTTCTCTCTCTCTCTCTCAAAAATAAATAATAAGACATTTTTTAAAAAAAACTAAAAACTATTTTTTCCTAGGAAAACCACTAAAAGCATCTCCTGAGTACACTGATGACTTCAGAAATGTTGCTTGAAGCATATTTACTATTAATATAACAAAAACAGTTAAAATGTAAAATCTCAGTTAAAAGTATTAGATGCCTGTCTGTTGCATTTGAAAAAGTCTGCCTTACATAATGTCAGTTTAGTGGTTCTCTTGTTACTTTTTTCCTCTCAGAATATGAGTTTAAATGTGTACCTTTTGGATACAAGAAAGAAAATCAAAGAATCCCCTCTTAGCTCTCAGTCTCTGTTTTACACATTTTTATTTTGCATTATTTTGTATTGTGCAGCATCTTGTCAAAATTTGTGTAGGCAGGGATTGTTTTGCTTTACTGAAGGGAAGTGGGCATTTGTTAAAATCCTCAGCATACTAGGAAATAGAAGGTAAGGACTTTTTGATTGGTTGATTATTTTATTAAGATTTAGTATATTAGTGCAATGCACAATTTACAGTTAACAGTGGATGATGATGATGTTGAAGAAGAAGAAGAAGAAGAAGAAGAAGAAGAAGAAGAAGAAAGAAAGAAAAGAATGAATGAGTGAAGAATAAAAGAAAATACTTTATAAAAGTGGAAATTTAACTGATGTTGTGATTCATAGACATTATGCATAATGTATAGAAGAAGGGATAGTATGAATCCTTCATTTGAAGTAATCATTTTTGGTGATTAAAGTCTAGTGAGCTGCTTTTTGCTTTTCAGATCATCTTCCTCCATTGCTGCTACTAGTCCCTCTGCACAGTTCATTAAACTACGGTCTGAAGTCAGAAGGCTGGAGTGACTTTATTGTTCTCAGTTTCCTCATCTGTGAAAAGGTAATAATAATAATTTTACCTATTGCATTATTGTGAATTACATATTATACCTAACACACAGCACAAGAGCTGGCACATCAAAAATACTCAACTATTGCTGGCTAATGACCATCAGGTTTTATTTTAGACTGTCCCTGATGATCTATCTACTCTGCTTATAAGTAATTGGTGTACAGAGTCATTCATAATTTAATGGCAGTTGCCACTTATGTGATTTCCAGTATTTGGGTGGAGAACTATTTATCAAAGCCAAGGACTGTGTGTTCTTTTTCTGTGTCATGTTTATTCAGTCATTAAACAACCACAGTGTCTGTCTTATATTACTCAGTAGTCCTATGATTTAATTGTTGAAAATGATATCAGGTCCTAAATTATGTTTGAAAGTAGGGTCAGTCTTCCAGTAGGAAAAGCAGGCCTCCACCCATATAGATCATTCTGTTTGGGAAAACTTTGTCCTAGATTTTGTCCCTGGTTCAGATACAAATACATTGGTTTCAATAATTTGAGGGTAAGATTTCTTTGCTTTCCCACTGTGCTTTCAAAATATTGTCAAAAGCTATCTCCTTTTCATTCTTATCTGCTGGATCTAACCTGATCTTATGTTTACTCAAAACTTTTGCCCTAGTCCTAGACAACTTACATTTAAGAACTGAAAATTTTTCATGGGAGGGTTTCCAAATTCATCCCATTTCAATTCATGTGGGATGCTACAAAATATTTCACTGAACATACCAATTTATTCATTAATACCTCTTAAATTTCCCCATTGTCTCATTTTAGACATTAACCATGGTGCCTTTAGCTTGGAGTTAGGGGAAACTCCAGGATTAGATGTTTAAATACCATAAAATCATTTTCTGGACTCTGGTCATACTCTTGGCCAACCACAGTATGATATAATAGTAGTTGGAAGTTTAGTCAAACATTTTACTTTCAAATAAACAGCTGTTTTGAGGATGGTTCTAATTGGAACTGGAACAGTTTTGACCCCCTCTTAAGTAGTAGGGTTCTGCAGTCAAAATATTCTGCTTATTATGTTTCCCCTAAATTAGGTAATATTACATCTTTTTTGTCATCCTTTATTTCCTTTCTTATCTTTTATTTTATTTTATTTTTTAAGTTCATCTATTTATTTTGAGAGAGAGAGAAAGGGAGGGAGAGAGAGAGCATGTACAGAAGCACGGAACTAGCTTCAGGGCTTGAACCCACTCTATTAATGGTGAGACCATGACCTGAGCCAAAATCAAGAATCAGACACTTAACCAATGCCAGCTAGGCATCTCTCATTTCTTATTCCTGATGATACCCTAAATGCATGCCCTGATTTTCTTAGAATATCTTTTGGGGAACTCCTGGAAGGCTCAGTCAGTTGAGTGGCTGACTCTTGGTTTTGCTCAGGTCATGATCTCACCATTGTGAGGCTGAGCCCTGAGTTGGCTCCAGGCTGAGCATGAAACCTGTTTAAGATTCTCTCTTTTGGGGCACCTGGGTGGCTCAGTCGGTTAAGCGGCCAACTTCGGCTCAGGTCATGATCTCGCAGTCTGTGAGTTCGAGCCCTGCCTCGGGCTCTGTGCTGACAGCTCAGAGCCTGGAGCCTGTTTCCAATTCTATGTCTCCTTCTCTCTGACCCTCCCCCATTCATGCGCTGTCTCTTTCTGTCTCAAAAATAAATAAACGTTAAAAAAAAATAAGATTCTCTCTTTCTCCTGCTTGTGCACACTCTCTCACTGTCTCTCTCTCTAAAAAAAAAGTATAGTTTCTAAGAATACTTTTAGTTAATGTGTAATATCTATACATGCACTATACATGCAATAACAGTAATAGTTAAACAGTGTTTTATTGCTTAAGAAGACTCACAAGTTTCAAAATGATGATCCTTACAAATTTACAGCCTATTTTAAAAAAAAGAATGTGTCGATGGCATTAAAATAAGGATTGCATCACAGCAAAGTTTCCTTCAATGTCAGGGGTCCAGAGAGGCCAGGGTAGGCTGCTTTGTTTGCCCTCCATAAGGGTTGAGACCAGATGAGGTTTCTTTCTCAGATCAGGAAACACAGATGTGTACACAGAATATCATGGAAGCAAAAGGTCCAAATGGAATCTTAGGTGGAGTTTATTGCATTTTACTGGTCATGTAGATGTATTCCTGCTAAACAACCAGTCTCAATAGCAGAGCTGAGACCAGCTATAAAGCACTGGTCTCACTGATGTTAGTAATCCCTTGTTGACAAAGTGGTACAAATCACAAATATACCAAAACTCCTCAGACCCATGGTTACAAAACAACACTATTAATCAATGTGTTTCATGCCTTGACCAGGGGGTCAGTGCCATGCAGGAACTTTAGCAAAACAGTTCAGGCTCATTTCTGCCCTGTTGGAATCAACTGTTGGAGTACAGTCCACCACCCTAATCTGTGGTCAAAACCTTTTTACAACAAAGCAATTATCCTTATTTTTATAGAAATTAACTTGCCTTAGAATTGAAAGTCATACATAGATTCTAGACATTTGCAATAATCAGTAAGGAGGTGATAGGAATTCAAGCAGAAACTAAACCACTAAATAATACCAGCATAAATTTTTATGCTGACTTTATAATTCTTCTGCTTCCCTAATCTAGAACTATCTGAACTTTATTTTTTTATTTTATTTTTTAAAATTTACATCCAAATTAGTTACCATATAGTGCAACAATGATTTCAGGAGTAGATTCCTTAGTGCCCCTTACCTATTTAGCCCATCCCCCCTCTCACAAACCCTCCAGTAACCCTCAGTTTCTTCTCCATATTTATGAGTCTCTTCTGTTTTGTCCCCCTCCCTGTTTTTATATTATTTTTGTTTCCCTTCCCTTACGTTCATCTGTTTTGTCTCTTAAAGTCCTCCTATGAGTGAAGTCATGATTTTTGTCTTTCTCTGACTGACTAATTTCACTTAGCCTAATACCCTCCAGTTCCATCCACGTAGTTGCAAATGGCAAGATTTCATTCTTTTTGATTGCCGAGTAATACTCCATTGTATATATATACCACATCTTCTTTATCCATTCATCCATCGAGGGACATTTGGGCTCTTTCCATACTTTGGCTATTGTCGATAGTGCTGCTATAAACATGGGGGTGCATGTGTCCCTTTGAAACAGCACACCTGTATCCCGTGGATAAATGCCTAGTAGTGCAATTGCTGGGTTGTAGGGTAGTTCTATTTTTAGTTTTTTGAGGAACCTCCATAATGTTTTCCAGAGTGGCTGCACCAGCTTGCATTCCCAAGAACTATCTGAACTTTAAAGTATACATCTGCTGAAACATTAATAACCATGATCAATCTATCATTAATCATGTCTACCTCTTCTTAGTCCAATTTTCCTCTGTAGGAATAATGTCCTGTGAAACAAAAGCCAAAGATATAGCCACATTAGTATTTTTTAATATAGTCATAGTTAGAACTCTCAACTTTATTCATTCATTTTGAGAAAGTAGACCACTCTTGGAAGGTTGTCTGTTTGTTTTTTTCTCTTCAGCTCATTTCCTGGCTCTTCAAAAGAGAGAAGGTTTTGGCAGGGTCCTTCAGCTAAGACAGAATATCATTCTCTCTAAGCCTCACTAGAATTGTTAGATTTCGCCCTGTTTTGTAAAAGGCATTTTTTGGCTCCTTTCCCCTCAGCAATAATTTTACTTTTCTTTCATTAATCATTAATTTTAATCCAAACCTTTCTTCCTAAAATTCTCTCTGTCCCAGCCAGTAGGTTAGTCCATGTATCTGATAACAAGATGAGACATGTTTGGATTTGCCTTTCAGGCTGTTCCAAGTGTAGGGGATCAGACTAAGTAGAGAAAATGGGGCTATCCTGTCTCCTAGGCAACAAAACATTTGCAGAGTTAGTCTTATCTTCCAAAATGGGGGAAGGGATAGTCTATCCCATCAATCTCATTGAAATTCTTGCATTAGGTTTACATTGGTAGACATTATCTTGTTTTAGATTATCGGCCTTGGGAGCCCTTAATTTTATATCCAGTCTAGGGATGAGCAGCCCAGTTCGTTTGTTATGGACTGATTGTTTGTGTCCATCCCCACCCCCCAAATTTATTTCAAAACCCTCCCCTGGGGCACCTGGGTGGCTCAGTCGGTTAAGCCTCTGACTCTTGATCTCAGGTCAGGTCTTGATATCAGAATTGTGAGTTTGAGTCCCGCATTGGGTTCCACACTGGGCATGGAACCTACTTAAAAACGAAAATGAAAACAAAAAGCCCTCCCTTCAATGTGATGGTACTGGGAGGTGGGGCCTTTGGGAAGTGATTAGGATTGGATGAGGGCTCCTTCCTCATAAATGGGATTAGTGCCTGTATAAAAATCATGAGGGAGATTATTGCTATCTGCTCTGTGCCTTGTGAGGATGCAATGAGAAATCAGTAGTTTGCAAACTGGAAGAGGGCCCTCATTAGAATTCAAGCATGCTGACACTGTGATCTCTGACTTCGAGCCTCTAGAACTATGAAAAATAATTTCTGTTGTACATAAGCCACTCAGTGTATGTATTTTGTTGTAACAGCCCAAACAGACTATGACAGCATTAAAAAAGAAAATCGTCATAAACTATGGAAAGTTTGTCTTTGTTTCTCTATTATCCCCCACTCTCTTTTCCCTACTTCCACTGTAAAAGCATAACAATTTGTCTAATAGAGACCCAACTTCAGTCTCCCTCATGTTAAGATGCAAAACACAAGTTAGAGGTTTGTAAACAAATCCTTCAATCCATTGTCCTCCCTGCATCTTTTAAAGTAGTTGTTGTGTTTAGTCCAGTTATAATTGCCTATTAATCTACTCCTTAAGGGGAAAAAGGAATATGATAAGCCCAGTCCATTGAATGTGATGTTTCTTTGCCCATTGTTGTACCATGTGGGCAAAGAAGTGAGTACTTTGATCTGAAGAAATGTAACTAAGAGGGCCAAACTGATACAATATTCTTGTTCTAGCTTTTTGGTAGTTTTTTTAAATGTTTATTTTATTTTAATTAATTAATAAATTTATTTATTCATTATTTTATTTTATTTGTAATATTTTATTTATTTATTCATTTATTTATTTATAATATGAAATTTATTGTCAAGTTGGTTTCCATACAACACCCAGTGCTCATCCCAACAGGTGCCCTCCTCAGTGTCCATCTCCCACCCTCCTCTCCCTCCCACCCCATTCATTTATTTCTGAAAGAGTGACAGAGAATGAGCAGGGGAGGGGCAGAGAGAAAAGGAGACATAGAATCCAAAGCAGGCTCCAGACTCTGAGCTGTCAGCACAGATGCGCTGGAACCCATGAACCATGAGATCATGACCTGAGCCAAAGTCAGATGTTTAACCGACTGAGCCACCCAGGCACCCCAACTTTTTGGTAGTTTTAAAAACAGCAGCCTCAGTCACTAGGCATGTGAAACCAAATCCAGAATATGTATCAAGTTCTGTCAATATCCAGTTAAGTTCCCTGGAGCAATAGATAAAGGGTCAATATTATTTACTTGCCAGCTATGCACTGGACCTTCTCCCCTGGGAATACTTCCAAAGGCTAATTGTAAACAGAACTGTTATTAACAATCTGAGTTTCAGTGAAGGCCACTGGTACATTTTATCATGTGGTCCATTGCTACATGGCTTGAGTTCCCTAATGTCAACTCATTTCATTGACCCACGTTGATTTGCATAAAGTTTCTTTGGTGAGCAGCAACATGTTTCACTTTTGTTTGTCTTTGGAACTTACATAAAGATTTTCAAAGAGTGGTACTCCTTTTATCATCCAACCATTTCTGTCCCACTTACTAGACCAAATTGTGAATCTGCTGGTAATAGCCCAAGAGTCAGTATACACTCAAAGAGCAGGACTTCTTTTTGTATCCAATTCTACCACTGACAGGAATACCACATATAAATTAGCCCCCTGGACCCACTTGTTCCTCTCTTCTTTCACAAGCATTTTGCCGTTTACTGGACACTGGTGGGCCACTGCTTTCCATGATCTTATATTCTGGAACTGCTACCAGTGAACCAGCTTGACTGCCTGATATCCTTGAATAATCAATCGGTTGAAATGAGGGACCCAGTTCTGCAATAGCAGTAGGCAAGGCCTGGCTTAAGTAGCTCTAAAGATTCTCATTTTCCATCTCCAATTAGTGCTGGTCAAAGAGACAATTAATATATTATTCCTTTTTTTAATTTAGTTTTTAAAATATTTTTTAATGTTTATTCATTTTTGAGAGAGACAGAGACAGAGCATGAGTTGGGGAGAGGCAGAGAGAGAGGGAGACACAGAATCTGAAGCAGGCTCCAGGCTCTGAGCTGTCAGTAGACAGCCTGATGCGGGGCTTGGACTCATGAACCGCAAGATCGTGACCTGAGCCGAAGTCAGGCATTTAATTGATTGAGCCCCCCACTTTTTTTAAAAAAAATATTTTTTTAATGTTTACTCATATTCCTTTTTAAATTTTACCTGGTAGGGATAGAAATTTCTATTAAAATTTTTATCTATGCCAATTATACATTAATGTAAAAAAATAGTTCTACAACATACATTTTAAAAATCACACATTCTAAATTTTAACCGTATTTTAATTTTTATACCTTCTATAGTAGCATTCCATATCCCTTAAATTAATTCTATCACTCTCAGAGGCTGATTAGCAAGCCTAGCTAGTATTGTACATTGTACTCCCGTATTCAGTAGACCTAAAAGTTTATTTTTTACCTCCAGGCCATTTTATCCAGTCTTGGTGTTCATCTGATATACTAAAACAGAACATGAGGGAAGATCCAAGTGATTATCTTGAGCTGAGTATTATAAGAAACATGAGCTCATACAAAAAAATGATTGGATAAAATACCCTCCAGACAAACATTTTTTAATTAGCGGTGAAGGTTGCATAGGCTAATTGACTCTTCATTTATTACACACTTAGATGTCTTACTGACAGGAAGGATTCTCAAAGATTGTCAGTGTGTAATGGTGTAACAAGATTTGATCAGAGAAAGTACTACTGGAAACGATACAGGATTTGTTATAGAATTTGACTTTACACAACTGTGAAAACTGGTTAAGTAGTTTCTATATGGCTTTTACTTCTGTGTCTGGTGCTGGGCCTGAAGCCAGCATGGCAGGAAATCCAGATGGAAAAAATGAAGTGGGGAGGGGCAAAGATAAACTGGAACCCCTGAGGACAAGCTGGAATCTGCTTAGGTCCCTTACCACCTCTAAGCCTCTAACTTCAGTGATGCATTAACTAGCAACAGAAGCTAGTAAGTTATGAAGCTAAATGCGCAGCTGACCCAGGAATCAGAGTTAGAGAAGCTAAAGGAAGAGATACTTGGGGCACCCGGGTGGCTCAGTCAGTTAAGCGTCTGACTTTAGGTCATGATCTCACAGTTTGTGAGTTCAAGCCCCGCGTCGGGCCCTGTGCTGACAGCTCAGAGCCTGGAGCTTGCTTCAGATTCTGTGTCTTCTCCTGTCTCTCTGCCCCTCCCATACTCATGCTCTGCCTCTCTCTCTGTCTCTCAATAGCAAATAAACATTAAGAATTTTTTTTAATAAAAAAAAATAAAGGAGGAGATCCAGCAGGAGACAAAGTTGCTTTGGACCCAGCTGCTGCATCACACCTCCACCGTGAGCCAACAAATCAGAGACCATGGGTGTGAACTACAACGGTAGGTAGTACCTGTACTAATCCTTTGAGTGTAAAAAGAAGATGATAATGGGTGAGTTATATGGTTATATGGAGAGTGAATTATGTCTCAATATTTTTTTTTAAGATGGCTGCTTTTTCACCTTTGTCTTCCAAATCTCACCCAAAATGTCTCTTGTGGTCCAGGCTAACATGTAAATATGTAAGGAAGAAAATTTCTGGAAATAAGTTCTTGCTTAACTAAGTTAACACAGTAAAAATCCACCACAAATGTTTTCTGTTAGCTTATGTAAATTTTGTTTAAAAAGTAAACTTTGAAGCTAGGTGGAGAATCCATGCCTTAGCTCTAATGAATCATCACTGGATATAAGTAAAAGGTTCTACCAATATCTTTGCAGTTTAAAAAATGGTATGTTTATACAAGAAAATATAGGACTAAATAATACTGAAAAGTGTTGCATTTTTTATCTGTAAAGAATAATATGAAATATTACTGTATTCAGAAAAATGATTTTTGAAAAAGCTTATTTATTTTGAGAGAGACAGAGATAGTGTGAGTGGGGGAGGGGCAGAGAGCGAGAGGGAGAGAGAGCAAATCCCAAGCAAGCTCCGCACTGTCAGCACAGAGCCTGACATGAGGCTCAAACTCACGAGACTGTGAGATGATGATCTGAGCCAAAACTAAGAGTCGGACGCTTAACTGACTGAGTTACCCAGGTGCCCCTAGGATACATGATTTTTAAAAAAATAAATATAGCTTACTTCCTGAACATCTCTCAGATGCCAGAGCAGATTAACCTATGACTATTCATATTCAGGTCATGAGATGACAGGTAGCTCTGGTGGACATTAAATAAGTATGATGATAATGAGTTTAGAAATTAAGTGATGCATGAGTTTTGCATAGACACATTTCCCAATCAGAGGTTGAATCTATCAAAAAGATGGGAGAAAATAGTCTTTTCAAAAAAAAGGTACTGGGACAACTGTTTCTCTGCATGCAAATGAATGAAATTGGACCCCTAATTAATAATATATAAAAATTAATTCAAAATGGATCATATCCTAAAAGCGAAAGCAATAAAACACACAGAAGAAAACATAGGGGTAAATCTTCATGACATAGTTTCTTAGGTATGACCAAAACACAAGTGACAAAAGTAAAAATACATAAACTGGACTTTATCAAATTAAAACTTTGAAGCGTTTCACTTCAAAGGACAAAGAAGTGTTGCTTCCAAGGACACTATCAAGAAAGTGAATGGATAACCCTCTGAATAGAAGAAAATATTTACAAATCATATATCTGATAAGGGAGTTGTATATGAAATATACAAAAAATGCTTACAAATTAACAATAAAAAGACAATTTGATTTAAAAAAATGTGTAAAAGAGGAGTGCCTGCCTGGGAGTGGCTCAGTCCCCACTGATTTAAAAAAATATGTAAAAGAGGAGTGCCTGCCCACTGAGTGGCTCAGTCGGTTAAGCTTCTGACTCTTGATTTCAGCTCAGATCATGATCTAGAGGTTCATGAGTTCGAGCCCCATATCAGGTTCTGCAATAACAGCATGGAGCCTGTTTGGGACTTTCTCTCTCTCTGCCCCTCTCCTGCTCTCGCTCTCTCTCAAAATAAATAAATAAAATGAACTTTAAAAAAATGGGTGAAAGATATGAATAGACATTTCTCCAAGGAAGACATGCAAATGGCCCATAAGTACATGCAAAGATGTCCCACATAATTAGTCATTAGGGAAATGCAAGTCAAAATCACATTGAGATACGGCTTCATATCCAATAGGTGGCTAAAAAACAAAAGACAATAACAAGTTGGTAGAATATGGTACAGGAATGCAGAATGTATGTGGAATGCATGGAACTCTCATACATTGCTGGTAGGATTGTAAAATGGTATAGTCATGTTGGAAGACAGTTTGATAGTTATTCAAAATGCTGAGCTTAAGGTTAGCCTAAAATTGCCCCAGCAATTCCACTGCTAGGCCAGAATAGGCAAATCCACAGAAACAGAAAGTATAGTCGTGGTTTCCTGGGGCAGGAAGAAGGAGGTGCATGGAAAGTGATTCTTAATGCTTATGTGGTTTCTTGTTGGAGTGATTAAAATGTTCTGAAAGTAGATAGTAGTACTGATTGCACAAATCTATGAATATACTAAAAAGTATAAATTGTGCACTTTATACATTAATGTATTGTATACTTCCGTAAAATTTGGTTAGTATATCAAACCTCCTTCAGGTGGGCACCTTTGTGTGACTAGCACCATGAATGCCTAATAAACATGTATTTCATACGGCAAAAAAGGCATTTGGGCAGTGTTGCGATGGTAAACAACTGGCTGGAGGAGGTGGGAGTAGCCCTTGATTTGTAGCATTTGCCAATGTCCATGGTGTAAATATTCCTACTATGCCAACTTCAAGCTACTAGTGTGACATCACTGAACTTGCAGCTGAGAAGAGATAGGCACAATTGATTCTCATTGGGAAGGAGAAAGTGTGAAGTGGCTCTGGCAACCACTAGCTATTGATAATGTAAGTTTAATAGATACATGGAAAGAATAATAGATAGAGAATCAGAAATACAGGGCGCCTGGGTGGCTCAGTCAGTTAAGTGTCCGACTTTGGCTCAGGTCACGATATCACGGTTCATGGGCTCTGTGTTGACAGTGCAGAACCTGCTTGGGATTCTCTCTCTCTCCCTCTATCTCTCTGCCCCTCCCCCACTTGCATATTTTCTCTCTCTCTCTCTCTCTCTCTCTCTCTCTCTCTCAAAATAAATAAATAAACTTTATATAAAAAAAGAATCAGAAATACACTGTTGCAACATGTACCTCCTGAAAGACTGTTGGGAACTTCTCAAACTTCTGATTTAGACACTGATCTTTAGACATAATGCAGTATATTGAACTCTTGCTTGTTAGGATGATCAATAATGAACTCTTCACAGAAGAGCGAAAAGCAAAGTTAAATAAATTTAAAAATATCACGTATTGCTATGAAAAACACCCAAAAATAAATACATTTTTGAGGAAATACAAGTTATGGATCAATGTTTACAAAAGTATAGGGGAAAATATAATAAACAATAACAATGACTTAGTTTCAAAAACTATCAATATATGGTTAATCTGTACTGATAATGCTCTTTTTCTCACCTATACTACCATCCATTTTCCTCCTCCTGATTATTTTGCAAATTCCAGACATCATACTTCGTCTATAATATTTTATTATGTGTCTCTAAAAGAGCTCTATTTTTTTAAGATTTTATTTTTAAGTGATCTCTACACCCAACATGGGCCTCAAACTTACAACCCCGAGATCGAGTCACATGCTCCACTGACTGAGCCAGCCAGGCACCTCAAAGAACTCTACTTTTAACATAGTCACAGTAGCCTTACCATACAGAAAATATTAATATAAATTTCTTAATATCATAAGAAATCCAGTTAGTATTCAGAATTTCCCGTTGTCTTATAATTTTTGACAGTTTTTTCAAATAAGGATTCAAATAAAGTGTATAAACTGTGATTGGTTCCATGGAATTTTTTTACAAAGGCTTTTTGTGCTCAAAGAATTTTGAAAAACTTTTTTTTGCACTAATAATTTCAAGTTAATATACAAGAGTATATTGGCTTCAACAATATAGCACATGGCCACATTCACTACCCCTACTACCAGAAGTTTTTCAGTCAAATCCTTAACCTCTTATCATTTCATCTATAAATCATCACTGTGCATCTTTAAAATATAAAAATATCTTAAAGTTTAACAAAAACCACAAAACTATTGTCATGTCTTAAAAAATATCAATATTTCTTTGATATTATTAAATACCCAGTTAGTGTTCATATTTTTCCAACTTTCCCCTAATTTTTTAGCAGTTGGTTTATTCAAGTCAACATCCAAATAAGGTTTACGTATTAAATTAGCTTGTTGTCTCTTAAGTCTCTTTTTATCTATAGGTCTTTTTCATCTTTTTTTTAAGAAACATGATAGTTTGTCCTATAGAGTTTTGTATATTTTAGATTTTGCTGTTTATATCCTTGTGGTATTATTATATTTGATCTGATTCAGGTTAGGTTTTTTTTCCCCCCAAAATACCTGAGGTAGTGATGTGTGTTCCTATTACATCTCAACAAGAGGCACAAATGTCTGGCTATTTCTCTTTTTGTGATATTAAGATTAATCAGTGGTTCAGGTTAATTAATTCGATGGTCAGTTTAAGTATTCTTTTTTTTTTTAATGTTTATTTATTTATTTTTCAGAGAGAGAAAGAGCATGTGCATGAACAGAGGAAGGGCAGAGGGAGGAACACAGAGAAACCCAAGCAGGCTCTGCACTGTCAGCACAGAGCCTGATGCAGGGCTCGAACTCACGACCTGTGAGATCATGACCTGAGCCGAAATCAAGGGTCAGAAAATTAACTGACTGAGCCATCCAGGTGCTCTGGTCAGCTTCAGCATTCTATCAGCTTTTTATGTAAGGGTGTTAACAACCATTGATAATCACTGCCTATATCCATTATTTCACTGGAGGTTGCAAAAGGGTAATATTCTAACACTATCATTTCTTTTTTATTTTTTTAGCTGAAAATTTTTAGTTGAAATTTTCTCTATAGAGATAATCTTTCTTTTACCAGTGATTTATTCCAAGGTATAGTTAATTTGGTAAAAATAGGATAAATGCTTGATTCTTTCTAATTATTTAATATTTTCATGATGGGCTAGTTCCCTGGCATTTTTCAAAGGCAACCAAAGAAGTTAAAAACTTTTTATTATTATTATTAGGAGCATATGAACTTTAATACATTTGATATGTTGTAATCCAAATTATTTAGCTTTTTGATCTCAAATGGATCAAAAAATGACAAATCTGTGGGTCAGTGGTCAAGTTGGATCCTAAGTTTTTCTTCCTTCCTTCCTTCCTTCCTTTCTTCCTTCCTTCCTTCCTTCCCTCCTTCCTTCCTACCTTTTTCTTCCTTCCTACATTTTCTTTCTTTCTTTCTTTCTTTCTTTCTTTCTTTCTTTCTTTCTTTCTTTCTTTCTTTCTTTCTTTCTTTCTTTCCTTCGAGAGCAAGTGAGCCAGGGAGAGGAGCAGAGGGAGAGATAGAATCTTAGGCAGGCTCCACGCTCAGCACAGAGCTTGACTGTGGGACCAATCCTACACCACCAGGATCATGACTTGAGCCAAAGTCAAGAGTTTGACACTCAACTGATTGAGCCACCTTGGTGCCCCACTCCTAAGTTCTTTTAGTATGATTTTTGATAACTTTGGTGTAATAAGATGTTCATGCTCATCTTGTACTTTTCCTGTTCCAAACTTGCAAGGAACCCTGGTTCCTGTTAGTGGGAAATGATTTTCAGAGACCATAATCTAGGTGTTTGGGGTGCTCATTGCCATTGAGTTGGTTATTGCTTCTAAGCCTTTTCAGTGGTCTACAGATTTTTTTAATGTGCAATGGGGGGGGGGGAGGGGAAATCTGAGCAATAAGATTTAGTCTGAATAGAATAGGTGGAAATTAGAGATATGTCATCTTTCTACCATGTACCATCATTTTGTCTTTTTAAAGATGCCTGAAATCTATTTTTTTATTAAGAAATTTTTTAACGTTTATTTATTATTGAGAGACAGTGAGACAGAACATGAGCATGGGAGGGGCAGAGAGAGGAGGAGACACAGAATCCGACGCAGGCTCCAGGCTCTGAGCTGTCAGCACAGAGCCCGACGTGGGGCTGGAACTCACGAGCCATGAGATCATGACCTGAGCCGAAGTCGGTCGCCCAACCGACTGAGCCACCCGGGCACCCCAAGATGCATGAAATCTTTAAAAAAATCTTAATTAGCTTTAATGTTTCAGATTTATTTGGACTTGAAAAATGAATTAGAAATTATGAAATTACTTAGCCGACCTTAATATTTTTTAAAAATGTTTATTTTTTTAATATATGAAATTTATTGTCAAATTGGTTTCCATACAATGTTTATTTATTTTTGAGAGAGAGCAAGCAAGTGGGGGAGGGGCAGAGAGAGAGAGGGAGACAAGATCTGAAGCAGGCTCTGTGCTAACAGCAGGGAACCTGGTGTGGGGCTCAAACTCACAAGCCTCAAGATCATGACCTGAGCTGAAGTTGGATACTTAACTGACTGAGTCATCCAGGCAACCCTGACCCTTAACATTTTAAACCACTTACAATAAACTTCGTGGATAGCAATTTTTTTATTAAAACATTTTTAAGTTATTATAGAAACAAGCTCTTCTGCTGTTAAGCCTCAGGCCACTTCTTAGCCTCAGACTAGCTAACTGTGCTCTCCTTTCCCTATTTTTTTTTTTTTTTACATTCCCCAGGGATTCATTTGACTGTAATTTTCTTTTTAAAGGCCTTCCTCCAAGTACTGAGTGGAAAGAGGAATGAGAGAGTCTTTTGGAAATATTTTATATCTTGCTCTGGGTGGCAGTTATGTGAGTGTTCACATATGTAAAAATTCAAATTGTATACTTAGATTTTTTTTAACATTTATTTATTTTTGAAAGAGAGAGATAGAAAGCAAGTGGGGGAAGGGCAGAGAGAGAAGGAGACACAGAATCTGAAGCAGGTTCCAAGCTCTGAGCTGTCAGCACAGAGCCTGACGTGAGTCTCAAATCCACAAACCGGGAGATCATGAGCCAAAATCGATGCTCAACCGACTGAGCCACCCAAGCGCCCCTACCTAGGTTTTTATTTTTATTTTATTTTTATTTTTATTTTTTTTGTTTTTCTCTAGAGTTCTATTTCTATTCTTGTATTCAAAAAATCTTCCCTGTTTATGTTCAAAATAAACAACTATATCATTACTTCCTGTGTTTTACTTCAATTGCAGTATACTTGGAATATAGATGTACTTGGAAAAGTCAAGAGTACATCAAAACTACTATAAGAGTTTTGAAAATTACAGTTAATATTTCAGAAGAAATCTGCTCAGGTTTGCAGGTTCTTTATCTTTCCATTAAAAGATGAAAAAAGGCCATCCTAGCCATGCTTCACATTTAATCAGATTCTTCAATATTAATGCATAAAAGCTTTGGAATAAATCAGTCTCAACCAGGAACAGTTTGTGTTAGAAAAAACTACAGTAAAAGCTAACATTCAATTTTCCATGTTTGGAATGTCTGAGAAAGCATTTTTTGACTATTAAAAAAGTTTATTTAACAAAAAAGTTCAATATGAAAATGCATGACCTGATTTTTATATTGTAGTAAAACTGGTGCTATGAAGGGGACACGTGGAAGCAGTTGGTTTCTTCTGGTGAACACACCCATTGTTTATACTCGTTCCAAGGCTTCTAACATGATGATACTATTTCCTCGAATTACCACCATTCCAATATTGTTCTGTTGCCTACTAGTTGCCATCTCCACACATTCATCTATTACAAGATTCATAAAGGGATCGAACCCCCGCAATATTCCTTGGACATGTCTGCCACCATTTAATTTCAATGATAATTTCTTGTCCATAAATTTTTTCAACTCGGGAGGGTGAGCTTTGCTCATGATGCTTACTCGGCGAGCTCAAAGATGCCTTCAAATGGAATTCGTGGAGTCCTTCACGCTCCCTACCTAGGTTTTTAATATGGATTCCCAGTTATCCCAGCACCAGCACTCCACACAGTGATTTGCTTTCAGGAGGCACTCAGTTTATTTGAACTGAACCATGATGCAATTCAAGTCTCAGCATAAGGACTTGACCTTCTATAAGTGCTTGATAAGGATTTGATATTGTTGATAGTGAGGACTACTCGTATATTCGGAACCATCTTCTGGGCCAAAAAAACATTTTGCCTAGAAGTTAGGTACATAATGATTAACTAAAATTACAGTTACTCCAAATGAGTACTTTCTCATTTTGTTCTTGAGTTTTTTTGTTTGTTTGTTTTTAAGGATATTCCGTAAATAATTTAATGGGAGATAAAATATGTAACCACTTTTGCCAACTATAGTCATGTCATAATGGCAATTAAATTTTATATTAAACATCATTCAGTATCATAGGACAATGACATTTTTCCTGAGATTTTTACCTCAAAATGGAAGATTTGGTCAGGAAATGGAACATGTCTTCTCTTACAACGGGTCAGTTTCCCTACTTTGGTGTTATCATCAAAATATTGGTTGCAGATAACTATGCTGTAATGTCTCTCACTTAACTTCCACCTATCCACTTCTTTTTTGTTTTTGTTTATTTATTTATTTTTTTTTAATTTTTTTTTTCAACGTTTATTTATTTTTGGGACAGAGAGAGACAGAGCATGAACGGGGGAGGGGCAGAGAGAGAGGGAGACACAGAATCGGAAACAGGCTCCAGGCTCTGAGCCATCAGCCCAGAGCCCGACGCGGGGCTCGAACTCACGGACCGCGAGATCGTGACCTGGCTGAAGTCGGACGCTTAACCGACTGCGCCACCCAGGCGCCCCAAGTTTATTTTTTTAAAAAAGGTTTTTTTTTAATCTTTATTTAGTTTTGGGAGAGCGAGCAAGCAGGGGAGGGGTAGAGAGACAGAGGGGACACAGAATCCAAAGCAAGCTCCAGGCTCTGAGCTGTCAGCACAGAGCCTGACGTGGAGCTCGAACTCACGGAAGCAACTTCATGACCTGAGCTGGAGTCAGGTGTCCAACCGACTGAGCCACCCAGGTGCCCTAAGTTTATTTTTGAGAGGGAGAAAGGGAGCCTGGGGGAGGGGCAGAAAGAGACAGAGAGAGAGAAAGAATTCTAGGCAGCCTCCATACTGTCAGTGCAGAGACCGACTTGAGGCTCAATCCCACAAACTGTGAGATCATGACCTGAGTCAAAATCAAGAATTGGACGCTTAATGAACTGAGCCACCCAGGCACCCCTCCTTTTCTTTAAGTGAGCTTGCCCATGCCTCCTGATCCAAGAGTTTGCTCACACATAATATTGCTCTTCAGTCCCTAGTCAATTGGACCAGGAGTAGATTATGCTGGGCTAATTGGTTTTTCTCTCCTCAGAATTTGGAATTGAATTTCTTTAGATTGCTTGAGCTGGAGATAATACATAGCCTGTGTGGGTATGCATTGCATGTGCATTTGCACAGGTGTGGTGATGGGGCAGTTGTCTAGGGCCCTGCTATACCATGTGGTAAAACTTGACTCTTGAGAAACTTGCCATTCTGAACAGTAGAAATACACACTGCCCCATTACTCAGCTGACACTCCCTTCTCTCAGCTTTACCCACTTTCTCATGTCTTTTTTTAAATTTTAAAAATTTTATTTATGTATTTATTTTTAAGTAAACTCTATGCCCTATGTGGGACTTGAACTCATGACCTTGAGATCAAGACATGCATGTTCTACTGACTGAGCCAGCCAGGCACCCCTCTCATGTATCTTTTTCCTTTTTTTTTAATGTTTATTTGCTTATTTATTTTGAGAGAGAGTGCAAGTAGGTGCGGGGCAGAGAGAGAGGGAGTGAGAGAATCCCAGGCAGGCTCTATCCCGATGTGGGGCGCATCTCACAACCGTGAGATCACGACCTGAGCCGATACCAAGAGTCAGATGCTCAACCAACTGAACCACTCAGGTGCCCCTCATGTCTCTTCTTCTATTCCCTAGCAGTATCAGGTGACTGGCTTAGCAAGTTTTAGACCAGAGGCAATCACTGATTCTCAACTTATTGAAGCATGTAATGGTTCAGAGGGTTCAAACACCCTTACTTTTTGAATGATTCTTTTGGTAACTCCCTTCCTGGTCTTGAGGAAGGAGGAAATTCTCTACCCTCCTTCACAATGTAAGGAGAGAGAATACCCTCTCTTTAGAATACTGTATTCCCTCCAAAATACAACTTTTATTGTTTCTGTCTTCTCTTATGTGAGAGAGGGGGAAATGGTGGTGGTAGTGCGATTTTTCTCAACTAGTACCTCTCACTAGACCCAATGGGGGAGGGATAGACTCCAAAAGCTGGTGCTTCCTCAAACACAGAATGGGATGTGGGAGGGTAATCTTTTTTTTTTTTTTTAAGTGATCTCTACACCCAATGTGGGGCTTGAATTCATGACCTTATGATCAAGAGTCCCATGCTCCACTGACCAGCCAGGTGTCCCAGGGGAGGGTAGTCTTTAGTACCATGTATTCTTAGCTGTGGGCTCAAAAACAGGACCCTATTTCACCTAAAATGAAATAATCCCTGACACAGACAATGAATTGAGTTGGATTCCTTCTAAATTCTGTTTCATACAATTAAAGCAGAAGTGCAACATTTGTGGTAGAGACTTGCAAATACGTGTATAAGACTAATATTACAAATCATGCAGAATTGGTTGGTTTTTTTTAATACTCTGGTTCATTACTATTTACAGGGCATTTTAATATATATTATGTCATTTAATTAAATGCCCGGGACGTTGCTGACCCATAATCCTATGGGATTGAGACCATGAACATTCCAGACCATCCCTGATATCCCAGTTTACTTTCCTATGATCTTTCCTTCTCAAGGCACACAGCCTCCTTCCCAGAGCCACAGGATTTCTAGTCATAGCTGATCCTAGACTAAAGCCTAATTCAGGAAAGGAACATCTTTTCACCTATTTTAATCTCCCATTAATTTGACATTTAGGTTCTTAAAAAGCACAATTTCATTTGGAATGCACTTCAGGATTTTTGTACCATCTGCATGTCTACCTTTATTTATCTTTGTTACATATAAGAAGAGTGCATTTTAAAATTTAAAGTGCATAGTATAATGTTGATTTTCACTAGCAAGGGAAAGTCAAATAGGTGGCCATGGAAGGGGCCCAGTGGAATTCCTGCACTTCTTGACTCTTCCCTGATTCTGTTTCTTCCTCTTTATAATTTTTATAATCTTTGCTAGTGTGGCATTTTGGAATATGGCTGAAGATAAAAGTCTGTGGATTTAGGGGCGCCTGGGTGGCGCAGTCGGTTGAGCGTCCGACTTCAGCCAGGTCACGATCTCACGGTCTGTGAGTTCGAGCCCCGCGTCGGGCTCCGAGCTGATGGCTCAGAGCCTGGAGCCTGTTTCCGATTCTGTGTCTCCCTCTCTCTCTGCCCCTCCCCCGTTCATGCTCTGTCTCTCTCTGTCCAAAAAAAAAAAAAAAAAGTCTGTGGATTTAGTTAGACAAAGAGATAATATCCAGGAATAGAAAGAGGCACTTACAATCCTCCTGTAATGCTTGGGGTCCCTTCAAGATTTATAATTCTACATAACACGTTAGGAGAAAGAATATCCCATTAGCAGAAGATGCTATCTTTTACAATTTAAAGAGGCTGAAATACTTTTATGACTGAAATATTTAACTCCAGTTAGGTGGAGATTGGGGAATAAAAACAGACATAGCTAAATAACTGTCAGAACTCAATAATCTTTAGTTTGCTTTTTTTAAATTTTTTATTTTGAGAGAGAGAGGAGAGGGAGAGAGAAAAATCCCAAGCAGGCTCCAGGCTGATAGTTTGGAGCCTGACATGAAGCTTGATCTCACAAATCATGAAATCATGATCTGAGCCGAAATCAGGAGTCAGATGCTCAGCCGACTGAACCACACAGATGCTCCTCTAGTTTTATTTATGTGTATATGTTTAATGTGTTCCAGAGAATGAAATAAGTAATATCTTTTATTTTTTTAAGATTTTATTTTTAAGGAATCTCTACACCCAGTGTGTGACTTGAATCCTCAACCCCAAGATTGAGAATTGCATGCTCTACCAACTAAGCCAGCCAGATGCCCCTAAGTAATATCTTCTAAAAGGAAGAAATGTGAGGGGATTCTATCCCTCACCCCTTCTCTGTCTCTCTCCCACTTGCTCTCTCTCTCTCTCTGTCTCTCAAAATAAAAACCCATTTTTTTTTAAAGGAAGAAATGTAAAAGGGCAAAGGGCAACCATACTGAAGCTATCACACTGCTTCTCCACACTTATTAAACATTATCCACACTTACTTAAACATTATCTGCAACGTTAGAGGACAAATAGTTTACCTTTAATTTTCTTCACCCTAAATGCCTTTCTTTTTCAAATTTCTACTCAAGAAACTTTGATCTTTTCCTTCATCAGATCCCCTTCTTCCATATCTATTACACAAAAATTTGAAAAACCATTCTAGAAATTTTATGTTAATTTTATTACTTTCTAAAAAATTAGCAAATAGATTACTATTAATTATTATATAGAAAAAAAATGAACATACAAAATCTTGTTTGGCTCTCTTTGCAGTTTTTTTCTTTTTTGAGAGAGAGAGAGCAAGAGAGCATGTGTGCCCACAAGCAGGGGAGGGGCAGAGGGAGAGAGAGAATCTTAAGCAGGCTCCATGCCCCACACAGGGTCCAAGGCGGGGGCTTGATCCCACAATCTGAGCCGAAATCAAGAGTCAGACGCTTAACTGACTGAGCCACCCAGGCACTCCTCCCTTTGCAGTTTTAAATTACAAAGATACAACTCATGTTCTCTATCTGAGGAAATAGCATGATAGTAATGAAACAGCAAACTCTTCAAAATATGAGTAATTTGATTTATTCTGATGACTATAAAAGTGAATAGACTTTCTCAAGATCTAATTCTCTTGAATTTAAGTTGTATAAAACCATCTTCAACTGGCTAACATTAAGGTTTTACACTTGAGTAATAAAACAGCTCTAATGTGAATTTGCAGTGCCTCATTAACTTCCAAAAAACTGTACAAGCATTGTTGACCAAAATTAATCCCAAGTAAATTAAGAGTTTACATATAAAAAATAATTGAGAATTTAGAAGAAATTAGAAATAAATATTCATTAAATGTTTGGATCTGTATTTTCTTTGTAGGCCACATGATTTTCATATTCATAAATGTGCCCCTACTGACCAACACACAGTAGGTATTTATTCAACAAACATCTGCTGAACTGAATATAACCTAGGCTTAGAAGAAAAAAAAACTTTAAAGGAAACTAGGAAATATTTTACTAAATTTTTTTTTTCAACGTTTATTTATTTTTTGGGGGACAGAGAGAGACAGAGCATGAACGGGGGAGGGGCAGAGAGAGAGGGAGACACAGAATCGGAAACAGGCTCCAGGCTCTGAGCCATCAGCCCAGAGCCTGACGCGGGGCTCGAACTCACGGACCGCGAGACCGTGACCTGGCTGAAGTCGGACGCTCAACCGACTGCGCCACCCAGGCGCCCCATATTTTACTAAATTTTAAAAATTTAATTTCAGCACATTAAAAATTATAGTTACTAAAAAGCAACTGTAAAACATTGGAAGCAAATATGGTAAAGAGTAGAGATCTTTCTTAAATATTTCATACAAATTGCTAAAACATAAAAATATAAACCTCTCTGAACTTCAAGTTATCTCAGGCATTTTAACAGTTTGTAAACTGTTTTAATAGATTCAAAACCTTTACATCTGAGATAAAACCTCAGTCTCTAACACTGGAATGAATGGATTAATCTTAAGAACAAAGCCCAATACTCTCAGAATATTAATATTAAAAAACATAGTAAATTTTTTTTAGTGTTTATTTATTTTGAGAGAGAGAGAGAGAGCACAAGGAGGGGAGGGGCAGGGAGAGAGGGAGAGAGAGAATCCCAAGCAGACGCAGGGCTCAAACCCATAAATCATGAGATCATAACCTGAGCCATAGTCAAGGGTCAGATGCTTAACTGACTTAGCCACCCAGGCACCCCAAAACACGGTAATTCTTAATATGCTTAGTTCAGACTGTAGTTCAACTGCTGATATATTTTTAAAATCTCAAACGTGATATGATCAGGAATGATCTCATTTCCTAACACAACCGTCTTTACTTTTTAATATTCCCTTTTTTAGTATTAATATTCTTTACCCAGGTGTAATTATAATGTGCATGTTGTGTCATTTTCCCCTTTAACAATAAATAGGTTCCTAAGCATCTTCCCATATGCTGTATGGCAGTCATAATTAAAAATTCATTAAAGAGGGGCACCCAGGTGGCTCAGTTGGTTAAGCATCTGACTCTTGATTTTGGCTCAGGTCACAATCTCACAGTTTGAGACATCAAGTCCTATGTCAGGCTCTGCACTGTCAGTGTGGAGCCTGCTTAAGATTCTCTCTCTCCCTCTCTCTCTGCCCCTACCTCACTCATGCTCTCTCTCTCTCTCTCTCAAAATAAATAAATAAACTTAAAAAAATTAATTAATGACTTCAACACTGTACTGGAAGTCCTAGCCAAAGCTGTTAGGCTAGAAAAGTAAATAAAAGGCATCCAAATTGGAAAGGAAGTAAAATTATCTCTGTTTGTAGATGATATAATCTTATATGTAGAAAACCCTGAAGATTCCACAAAAAACCTGTTAGAACTAATAAATTCAGCAAAGTTGCAGGATACAAAATCACCACTCAAAAATCAGTTGCATTCCTATATACTAACAATGAACAATTGGAAAGAAAAATTAAGAAAACAATTCCATTTATAATATCATCAAAAATTTTTAGGAATAAACTTAATTAAGGAAGTGAAAAACTAATACACTGAAAACTAGAAAACATTGCTGAAAGAAATTAAAGAAAAAAATAAATGAAAATACATCTATCCCATGTTCATGGATTGGAAGATTTTATATTATTAAGATGTCAGTACCATCTAAAGTGATATACATATCAACACACTCCATGTCAAAATCTCAATGACATTTTTTTCAGAAATAGAAAAATCATGCCTAAAATTCATATGGAATCTCAAGGGACCCTGAATAGTCAAAACAATCTTAAAATAAGAAGAAGGGGCACCTGGGTGGCTCAGTTGGTTGAGTGTCCAACTTTGGGTCAGGTCATGATCTCGTGGTCCGTGAGTTTGAGCCCCGCATCAGGCTCTGTGCTGACAGCTCAGAGCCTGGAGCCTGTTTCAGATTCTGTGTCTCCCTCTGTCTGCCCCTCCCCCATTCATGCTCTGTCTCTCTCTCTCTGTGTCAAAAATAAATAAACTTTAAAAAAAATAAGAAGAAAAAAGTTGAATGTCTCACATTTCTGGATTTCAAAACCTACTCTAGAGCCATAGTAATTGTAATCAAAACAGTGTGGTACTGGCATAAAAACAGATACACACACACACACACACGTGATAGTATTCTATCCCAGAAATAAACATTCACGTATATGGTCAGATGATTTTTGACAAGAGTATCCAGATCATTCAATGGGGAAAGAACAATCTCATCAACAAATGGTGCTCAGAAAAATAGATATCCAAATACAGAGGAATGAAGTAGAACCTTACCTTACACTATATAGAAACATCAGCTGAAAATTGATCAAAGATTTAAATTGAGTAGCTAAAACTATTTATATAACTCTTAGAAGAAAACCAGGTAGAGGCACCTGGGTGGCTCGGTTAGTTAAGCATCTGATATTGGCTCAGGTCATGATCTCATGGTTTAGGAGTTCATGCTCTGCATCAGGCTCTGTGCTGACAGCTCAGAGCCTCAAGCCTGCTTTGATTCTCTGTCTCCCTCTCTCTCTGCACCTCCCTTGCTTGTGTGCTCTCTCTCAAAAACAAATATTTTTTTAAAAATTTTTTTTTAACATTTATTTTTGAGACAGAGAGAGACAGAGCATGAATGGGGGAGGGTCAGAGAGAGAGAGAGAATCTGAATCTGAAACAGAATCTGAAACAGGCTCCAGGCTCTGAGCTGTCAGCACAGAGCCCGACACGGGGCTCGAACTCATGGGCCGCAAGACCATGACCTGAGCCAAAGTCGGTCGCTTAACCAACTGAGCCACCCAGGTGCCCCAAAAACAAATATTTTGAAAAAAGAGAAGAAAACTGGGGAAAAACTTCATGACATTGGATTTGGCAATGATTTCTTGGATATGACACCAAAAACACAGGCATTTCAAAGAAAAAAAAATTGATAAATTGGACTTTATCAAAATTTAAAACTTTTGTGTAAAGGACACTGTCAATAGAGTGAAAAGGCAACCCATGGTATGAAAGAAAATATTTGCAAATTATATATCTAATAAGGTATTAATATCCTGAATATATAAACAACTCCTACAACTCAAAAACAACAAAAAAAAGAACCACCCAGTTAAAAATTGGGCAAACTACTTGAATAGACATTTCTCTAAAGAAGATATATACAAATTGCCAATAAGCACATGAAAAGATTTTCAACATCACTGTCAGGATAATGCAAATCAAAACCATAATGATACACCACCTCACACCCATTAGGATGGCTGATATGGAAAAAAAAAAGAAACTGACAAGTGTTGGTGAGGATGTGGAGAAACGAACCCTTATACACTGCTGGTAGGAATGTAAAAGTGTGTAGCCATTGTGGAAAACAGTATGATGGCTCCTCAAAATATTAAATATAGAATAACCATATGCTCCAGCAATTTCGCTTCTGGGTATATGTCTAAAAGAATTGAAAGCGGTGACTTGAATAGATATTTGTACTTCCATGTTCATAGCAGTTTTACAATAAGCCAAAAGGTGGAAGCAACCCAAGTTTTGTTGTTGTCGTTGCTGTTGCTTTGTCTCTTTAGGGAGAGAGAGAAAGAAAGCACAAGCAAGGGAGAGAGACATTTGGGGAGAGGGGGAAAGAGAGAGAGAGAGAGAGAGAGAGAGAGAGAGAGAGAGAGAGAGAGAGAATCCCAAGCATGTTCCACACTCAGCACAGACTCCGACGTGGGGCCTGATCCCATGAGCCTGAGACCAAAATTGAGAATCAGACACTCAACTCAGTGAGCCACCCAGATGCCCCAGAAGCAACCCAAGTTTTTATCAATGGATGAATGAATAAACAAAATGTGGTATATACAGATGATGAAATATTATTATTCAGCTTTAAAAAGGGAGGAAATTCTGCTATATGCTACAACATGGATGACCTTAATTATGCTAACTGAAAGAAGTCAGTCACAAAAGGACATTTTCACTTATTTTAAGTGATGATTCATTTATTCATTTATGATTCATTTATTTTAAGTTTTATTTAAGTAATCTCTACACCTTACATGGGGCTCGAACTCACAATCCTGAGATCAAGAGTCACATGTTCTTCTGACTGAGCCAGCCAGGAACAACCCTGTATGATTCATTTATATGAAGTGCCAAGAGTAGTCAAATTTACAGAGATAGAAAGTGGAATGGTGGTTGCCAGGGACTGGGAGAAAGGGGAATGGGGAATTAGTGTTAACAGGCAGAGTTTTAATTGGGAAAGATGAAAAAGTTCTGGAGATTGATGTTGGTGATTGTTGCACAACATGAATGTATTTAATGCCATAGAACTGTATAATCAAAAGTGGTTAAAATAGTAAATTTCATGCTATATATGTGTAACCACTCTTTATGGATTAAATTAGGTCTCCTCAGATTCATGTGTTGAAGCCCTAACACCCAGTGTGACTATATTTGGAGATAGGGCCTATAAGGAAGTAATTAAAGGTAAATGAGGTCATAACGGTGAGCCCTAATTCAATAGCATTAGCGTCCTTATAAGAAGAAAAGATATCAGGAGGGCCTATGCACAGAAGAAAGGCCATGTGAAGACACAGTCAGGTGGTGGCTGTTTGTAAGTCAGGAAGAGAGGTCTCGCCAAAAACCAAACCTGTGGGCACCTTGATCTTGGATTTCCTACCACCAGAACTTTGAGAAAATAAATTTCTGTCGTTTGAGCCATTTAGTTTGTGGTATTCTGCTATGGCAGCCTGTGCAGACTAATACAACCACAAAAAAAAAAAGTGAAAAAAAATTAGTAATGTTTTTCATTGCAAAAATAATATATGGCTATGTAAAAATTCAAACCATACAAAAGGGTAAAAAGTCATAAGGAAGTCTCTCATCACTTCCTCCTCTCCACCCTCCTTCCCTGTCCCCAGTAATCAATGTCAGTAGTTTTAGGAATATCTTCCAGAATGGTTTTATGAATATATAAAGCATATATTATTTACAAACACTTTCTTCTTCTAGATCAAGAATCAAACTAGGGTCTGGTTCAGAAAGGGAAGAAATTTTCAAGTTTGTCAATCCCGAACATATAATTTAACATATTCATCCATTCCATTCCATGTTTAGATTATTTTTAGATTTTTTTTCTCCATCATACAAAATGTGATTAACTTTCTTAAAATCTTTCTTTTTAAATTATTTCTATCCTCAAGTTTCTTAGATCGTAACACACAATGTAACAAGGTTATCCTTTCCATTACCATTGTTCACATAGGTTATTTCCATATTTTTATTTCCATCATATAAATGTAATTAATATCTTCATAATCTTACTTTTAAATTATTTAAGTTCCTAATAGTGAAATTGAGCCAATTTTTTTTAGAACTTCATATATATCACCAAATTGATTTCCGAAAAGCTAACTGCCAACTTAAGTTTCTACTAGTAGTATTAATAGTACAAATATTAGATACTCCCATTTAAAAAAAATAAAAAAATAAAAAAATAAAAAAATAAAAATATCTCCAGGGATGCCTAACTGGCTTGGTCGGTGGAGCATGTGACTCTTGATCTTAGGGTTGTTGTGAGTTCAAGTCCCACGTTGGGTGTAGAGATTACTGAGACATAAAAAACCTTAAAAAAAAAAAGTCTCATAAGGTAGTAGTTAAAAAAGGAAAGCTTACTTTAATTTGCATTTTTGATGAGATTGAAGATTTTCAAATATTAGTTGTTTGTATCTCCATTTGTGTGTAAGCCATCAGTTCATACTCTACACCTACACAAGTATTGGAGACAAGTAATATCTTCCTTATTAATTTGTATGAGTCCTTCATATATTATGGTGTTACTCCCTTATCAATATTTATTTCCAGTATTTTCCAAGGGGTATGTCTTTTATGGGCCATTCAACAAATATTTATTCAGTATCTACTATGTTCCATGTACTGTGTTAGAATTCTATGTTATTCTTCAAATTACATATAGAATTACACATGCACTTTTTTTTCCTATTGTTTAAAGTTTAGAAAGGTTGAACTTTATGATTGGGCAAACAACCATATAAGATCCCGAATCACTGTCTGTGGGTAAAGCTGGCCCTTTCTATCTCATGAGATTACAAACAGATGCTGGACAAGGATGCAGTCATCCAATGCTTGACTAGGGTTACAAGATCAGCCCAAAGTAGCTCACTCACATGGCTGGTAAGTTGGTGTGGTTGTCGATGGAGGCTTTTGTTCCTCTTCACATGTTCCCTTCATAGAGGTGCTTGAGTGAAGTGGTGTGTAGACTAGCTTCCCCTATGGCACACAAACCAAAAGAATGAGGTGGAAAACTGCAATCAGTGCCTTTATGACCTAGCCTCAGAAGTCACATGCCTTCAGCTGTATTCTATGGAACAGCTTAGTCCTGAATCAAAAGTGCTGGAGGCGGACTACATTTACAGAGGTGAGAATCATTGGAGTTTACCTTGGAAGCTACCTACCAAGGATCCTAACATCTTGATTTTTCCTGTAGTTTACTTTATTAAAGCAAATATTGATAATTTTGCAACAACCCATATGATTCTAGTTGTGACATACTGTTGTTTTAAACACAGCTGTGTTTGCAAACACATCTGTGCACAGGAGTGCACTCAAGCATATAAGACTTTCTTTTTTTAAAAATGTTTATTTATATTTGAGAGAGAGAGAGAGCAGGGGAGGGGCAGAGAGTGAGGGAGACACAGAACCTGAAGCAGGTTCCAGGCTCCAAGCTGTCAGCACAGAGCCCCATGCAGGGGTCCAACCCATAAGCAGTGAGATCATGACCTGAGACAAAATCGGATGTTCAACCTTAACCAACTGAGCCACCCAGGCGCCCAAAGACTTTGTTCCACAAATTAAAGTTCCACAAATTCAAGATCCTTTGCTATAGCAACATGAACTTCATTAGGGCCTTAGATTCCACCTCAAGCTCTCTAAATTTGAGTAGAGTTCAAGATGTCAGATTAAGGGCCAAGAAGTTTGACTTCTATTTACTTGTAATCTGTTAATTAACTAGTAAACACTTTTTTTTTTTACCAGAAACCTTAAATTATTTAGAAATCTTTAGCTCTGTAAAGATTTACACATGAAAAATATCTTTCAGATTATATTACTAATTTGCTAAAGGTGACTCAATCAGTTGAAATGATTTACTAAGTAGCTGGGTAGAAATTCGTTAAGGTCACTAAATCAGGGTAAGGAAGACAGTTTCTTAGGAGTTTTCACCGCTTCTGGAGGATAGGTAGAGAGGATCTGCCTTTGTGAAATCTTTGTTTGGAACTTACACTTTTACTTGCCACTGGTCCTGTTCTAATTAAAGTTTGTTAATTCCTGGGCCTAAGAAACAATAGAGTAGCTGTAAGTTTTGCCAAATTGGGAAATTTCTGGGGCCCCAAAGGTTTAGCTGGTAGACTAAGGCCAGACTGGGAGAGCAGGAAGCACCAACTTGGTCCAAAAATAACTAGGGTTCTTACTCCCCTAATAGCATTCCTGCAGTTAAAGCTTAGGGGTGCCGCCCAACAATGCTTACCCCCTCCCTGTTCACTGTCTTCCGACCCGCAAGTCATCGATGCTGACATATTCTCTTTTTCTAAGCTTAATTTTAGACAGCTTTCCGGATGCAAAAACATTAGGGGAGGGTAAAGAAGATCAATAACTGCTACATCTGACATACTTTTGTGCATCAGACTAAATACTCATCTCCTAATTTTCACTCGGGCCTGAGTGATAAAAAAAAATAAAAATCTCTACAGAGGTACCCTTTCTCAGCACCCGTGAACTTGAGCCCACCTCTACTTCTACCCTCGCAATTCTATGGACTCGGGTCAGAGAAAGCCACCAGCTCAGACAAAGGGAAACGCACAGCAAAGGACGTTGTCCACCAAAGACAAAACAGAGGCTACGCAGGTCAGTTAAACAAACCGGGGCCTCGCCCTCCTCACTTCACAGCACTCGGCCCCACCCCTCCCAACCGGAACTGCAACCCCCGCGCCGTGCGCCCCCACGAATAGCGTGTCGCTCGCGCCCGCCCCGCCTCCTCCAACGCACTGGGCAGGCGCGGGGTGTGCGCATGCTCCGCAGGCGGGCTGCTGGGGTCTCGAGTCGCTGCAATCTGTTGCGCCGCCGCCCGCGGGAGCCGGCAGATCCGGGTCTCGTGGCTTAGAGTGACGTGGTCAGTCGAATCAAAACAGAGGAGGGGAGGAAGTCAGCGGCCAGGAGCAGCAGCGGCCGCGGCGTCCCGAGCAGCCGCAGCGTTCCGGAAGCTTCAGGCGGTTTTTCTGCCGAGCCTGGGTCCCGGCCCCCATCCTCCCCGCCCCGTCGGTTGTTGTCTGGGCGGGTGAGTGTCTCCCCCTCTACCACCGCCGTTTGCCGGCCCACCCTCCCGTCACCCTGTTTTTCTTGGGGGTTCCTCAGGCTCTGGGGAACTGCGGCGGCTGCGGCAGAGCGGGGCTGGCTTCTCAGGCTTGGTGGTTCTTCGGCCGGGCTGGTGACTCTGCACCGGGAGAAGCCCGCTGCTGCCGAGTCCGCGCCCCCCGGCGAAGACCGAGGCAGAGAACCTGCAATTTGGCTCTCTCTGCAGGAAACCAGAGTCGGGGCTTGGCAGGAAAGTGGACGGTAGCCACGGGTGGTTTTATTTTTAGGGCAAGACCGTCAGCTCGGGTGGAGGCGTATAATGGAGTAAAAAGAAGAGAATCGTAGCTGAAAGGAAAAACCCACAAACCCTGAAACCTACACTCTGTCATTTACCTCTATTTCTCTAGGTTTGATGAAGTCATTAGAATGCGTCCTTTGTTGTGATTGATGAGCCAGGAAAGCTGCCATCCAGAAAGCGGGAGCTTTTTTAGCTCTTATTGTGGTGGGAGTTTAAAGTATTCCGTTTTTCTGTTTGTTCAGTTAGTAGAACTGGAGCTGACAGTAAAGAGGTAGTACCCTTTATAAAGATAGATAATGTGCGATAAACTGGTTACCGGAGTACCTGAAGTCCAGTGTTGCCGTTTAAAGCCAAAGTTTTCCAAAGTGGCTGTTTCTGTGTGTGTTAGGATTTTAGCCAAGATGATGTTTGTTAGCTGTAGAAAGTCGATAGGATGTTTTCACTTGTCCTAGTTTGCCGAATCGAAGATTCGGCCTTATTAGAATGTCTTGGTTTTGCATGAAGAGCCAAATGAGCCTCACGCACGTAATATCTGCGTTTGTTGAAGAGACCTTCCAGTTTTTGTGTGTTATTGTTGTAAACCGTTGCCAGCTCTACATGCACGATAACTTGAGGTGTAAGGACGGTGGAAGACCTTTCAGGTGTTTTAGTCTTTAGACCCTATTCAGTGGAGGTTGCAGAAAGCTTGTGTTCTCTTTGACTTCAGGTGGCCGGCCACGCAGATTCTTCTAGTGTAGGCTGCTTCAAACCCTGCCACCCTCTGCGCCCCTCGACAGCACAGAGACAAGAGGACCAAACCTCCTTTTTGCCCTCAGTTGGTGTTTAAAAAAAGAAGATTGTGTTGTTGTTGTTTGGTCCCCAGAAAACTGATTAATTGAGGTGTTTCTTTGGTAAATGGCAAGAAAGGAGAAAACACGTATGTGCTAATTGATTGCCCCTTATGAAATCCAGAAAGAGTACTTAGGAATTTAGGCTACTCCCTTGAAGGGTGTATCCTTGGGTGGTATAACATGGATCACTTCTTAACGAATTTCTTTCTCCTATATGTGCAATTGAGATCTTTTTTCTTAATACCACAGTTGGAATCCTGCTGATTTAGAAAAATGAAATTGTTTTCTTGAAGTTCTTTTTTTTTTTTTACCTTTTATGTAACCTGTAACTGAATATTTTTGCTTATATGCAATAATTTGTAATAATTAGAGAATTAATACAATTAATAAACAAGAAAATAAGTCATTGATAATCCTGCCATCCAGAGATGACCAAAATGTTAGTGGTTTATATCCTTCCAGACTTCTTTTTTGCAGTTAGACATTTTATTCAAAAATGGTATCATAACTGCATATGCTTTTCTGTAACCTTGCTTTTTCGCATAGTAGTACTTTGGAGTAACAAAATTTATATTTTAATAGATACGGACTTTTGGAACCTATCTTTTAGGGTATATTCACTGTATATTTGCCAAACCTTTCCTCCCAAACTTTTACGATAATACGAAGAAGTTAATATGCATTGTGTAGCCGTGGAAGGTTTTCTTGTTTAACCCTTGGGAGAGCAGGCACAAAATAGCCTAAGTTGATAACAGGTAGTTTAAAAGAGTTTTGCTAATTTAGTGATTTGATTCAGGTAAAGCTTTAGTTCTGTTCCATAGCTACACTGTGCTCCAAATGCTGACCAGCTGTCCAGGCCTCCGTTAGTGAGGTCCTGAAAGATTTGACTTTATGAATCACACTGAAGAGTCTTGGATGTATGCCCGTTTAGCCCAGTGCCTTCTTGGTGGTGCCAAAAGAGAAGGAAATGTTCCCTTCACCTCAGCTTCAAAAGATAAGTACTGTCTAGGAAGTATCCTAAGTATACTAATAACCTATTTACATCTGTTAGTTGTGAACTTACCTAGAACCTTTAAGTCTATTTTTATTCTGTATCTCTTGGGTAATTAGTCCCAGATGCTTACTACTTATTTTGTGACTTAGTTCTTTTTTCTTTGACTTACCTTAATTGGAGTGTTTATATTCTAAATTTGGCCATTACTACCCATCGCTACCGCCTCTACCTTTGTCACCTTTCACCATATCTGGCCTACTGTAGTAACCTCCTGACCTCCCTGCCTCCACTTTGGCTTTTTATGGTAATTCCCCTTACCACAGCCCAGAGATCCTTTAAAGTGTAAATTATGTTGCCTTGTTTTTGGAGAGCCTTTCATCACATTCAGAATAAAATACAAACGACGTGTTCTGGAACAGCCTCCTTCCCTTAACTCACCTTGTATCGCTCTGCCTAGATTAGTACCCTAGGGCCTGGCCATGTCTGTTCCTGTGTTCTAGACCCACTAGGACAAGCTGGGAACTTGCTAGGCTTGTTCCTGCCTTAGGGCATTTGAGCTTGCTGTACCCTGTGGCTTCAGTATTCTCCCAGATCTTGCTATGGCTGATTCCATCATGTCATTCAGGTTTCAGATGTTTCTTTGAGGAAATTTCTCCCCAGTTCTCTCTCCGTTCTCTTTTATTTTATTCATAACATTTTGCACTATCTGGAATTTCCCTATTTTTTTAATATTCTGGTTCCTATGCTAGAAGTTAAACTGTGAAAATTGGGATCCTGGGGATGTTTTCCTATTCTCTGCCTAGTAGGTACTTAATGAATGTTAGTTGAATGAATGAACTTGCTGAACATGTCTGTATTCCTCTTGAAGATACTGTCAGTTTTAGATAAGCCCTTCATATAGAAGAATCCTAGTTTTGAGTCTTTTTTTTTTTTTTTTTTTTAATAGGACAGTGCCTTGATTCTCTTACTTCAGTAATTCTTGATGTTTGGGCCAGAGCATGGCTACATTCTACTTTAGAACTGTAGAATTAATCCCTGGGAGGAATGGGTTCCAGGAATCTGCATTTTCAACAAGCCCTTGAGGTGATTTTAATGCATATCAAAGTTTGAGAATGTTTCTTAATATTTTAATGGCTTTTCTCTGGGAGATTACTTCTTGCTTTGTAGTAATAATGATAGCTACCATTTTGGGGAACTCTCTTACGTGTTAGGTACTATGCTAAAAAATTACATGTTTTTCAGTTAACTGTAGATGTAGAACAACTCTGACGTAGGTATTCCTACTTCCATTTTACACATGAAGGAACTGTGACATGGTAAGTAGCAGAAAGTTGGACTTGAACATATCTGTTAATCACTGTACCCTACTGCCTCTGAACTAGTGTTTAGAATTGTACACAGTACTTTGGTTTTGATAGACCATGTTTTTGTTAAGGGCAAGATAGTGTATTCTATCATTTCCAATCCAATCCTTAATGAAGTCCATTGGTTTGTTGGTCTTTTTGCTGAAGTTGCACAGGCAAAGTTGCAGAGGGAGAGGACCTCTGTAAAAACTCCTAGGTCTTCTTGCTTTGTTGTATTGAGAGCCTACCAGGCTTAAAGTAAATTTTAAGTATTTAAAGTTTTCTCCTTCCTGTGCATTACCTTGTCTTCCACACACCAAAAGCCTACCGCTTTCTGCCTGCTTATGTAGTCATTTGAATTCTTTCTGTATTTTCTCCATTGATGTGAGTGATTAACTATTTGGACTATCATTGGATCATTGTAAACTGAATAGATTTTTCACTGCAAGACCTCTTTCCAAATGAGCTAAAAAAATGTTAAATTTGATTGGTGTGTTGATTTTTTTGAGGTGGGGGAACTTAATCTAGAAAAATACTGGTTGTCTTTAGTTTCTTCCTAGTCTTTAAGCCTAGCTAACTGTGAGGCTCAGGTCACACAAGACCTTTACCAGAGCTCTGTCCTCACCCACCTCAGGCTTCTGTAAATAGCAATGTTTCTGATCCCATCACTTCACTTTCTGTATTTAATTGTATGTGGCTATCTGGCCTATTTGATCGGAAGACCCATGAGGTCAGGGAGGACCAGTTAGACAATCAGTAGGCATGTTGATGTAACAAATAAAAGAAGAAAAATAGCAACTTTAATCTGTGTTTGTAAAAAATGGTACATTGCTAAAAGGAATTATTTGTGATCTTTTCCCATATAATTTAATAGGACTTAGAACAAAACCTCAATACAAGACCCTAAATTGTCCAAATTAATAAATAGTGATATATTGGTATATGAAATATAAAGATTTTGCAGAAAGTGAAGCACTCCCAACTGTTCTTTGTTATATTTTGGCTTCTATAAGGACTTTTTATGACCATAAAACTTCTTAGATGATTAACTGATACATGCTACAGGCTTATAAGTAAAGGTATTCTTTTGGTACGTGTTTATGTGCATATTCGTGTTTTGGCCCACATAATAAGTACTAACCATATGAATGGTTGTTTCTGTAGTTGGGCACATATCAGCAGATCCTCCATTTGGATAAAGAGCAGTTTGGGCACTTTAAAAGCCATTTTGAAAAAGGGCTGAAAATTATTTGAGTCTGAAATTAAACAGTGGTTACCTGCCTGAATATCAATAATAGTGGCATTTACCTTTTATGGCTATATTTGCCAGCCCCTTGAATTCCTTCACACACTTCCCATTTACTTGTCACATCAGTCCTCCAAGTCAGATACTGTTATTCCTAATTTACACTGCAGGAAACAGGCTCTGACTAGTTGGGTAAGTTGCCCAGGGTAAAGCCACTGGTACTGTTGGGATTCAAACCCAATTTTCCCCTGACCCAAAGTTCATGGACTTTATATGGCAGCAGTATTGACTGATCTTCCATGATCATAGAAGTTATAGTAAGTAAACCTACTTTTTACAGCTGTCAGAATATGCTAGTAGAACTCCTTTCATGAATTGAAGATGGATTTCTAATAGCCCCTGTGTTTTGTTTTTTTTTTTTAACATAAGAGATGCTTGTTATGAAAAGCTGCAAGACGGTAGTATATGAAGCCCAACACAACAAAATCTGTAATCTTCTCATTCAGAAGTTATCTCTGTACATGGCATTTTCTTCCAGTCTTTTATTTATTTATTTAAAATGAATCTTTGGGGGACGTCTGGGTGGCTCAGTCGGTTGAGCATCTGACTCTTGATTTCAGCTCAGGTCACGATCTTGAGATCCATAGGATCGAGCCCCGTGTTGCACTCTGTACTGACAGCGCACAGCCTACTTGGGATTCTCTCTCTACTCTCTCTCTGCCCCACCCTCCCCCCAAAATAAATAAATAAACTTAAAAAAATTTTTTTAAACAAAAAATAAACTTCATCTTTGGTGTAAATAAGATGTAATACCCACATAAGCTTGTATCTTAGTTTAGTTTTGTGGGGTTTTGTTTTTGTTTTTGTTTTAACTTAATGAGCTTTTTACCATGGCCTTAGAAACTTTCTACTTTCTTGATTTCTAGAAACTTTCTTATTTTTAACTGGCTACATTTTTTTTTTTTTTACTTTTTATTTTTTTTAAATCTTTCTTTCTCTTTTTAGTAATCTCTGCACCCAACCTGAGGCTCAAACTCAAGATCCGAAGATCAAGAGTCGCTCACTCTTCTGATTGAGCCAGCCAGGCACCCCTTAACTGGCTATATTTTAGAAGATATTTTGAATAAGCTTGATTACTTGGAGTTTTCATTTAATGTTGGACATGAGTGTAGTTGCCAGTTTCACCATTATAAATGATACTGTGATGAACCATGGCTTTAAAAGTTAACCTAAGCTTTCAATGATTAGAGCAACCAGTCTAATTCTTTTTTTTAAGTTATATTTAAGACTTTTTAATGATTTGAAATGTAGTGGTTTTAATCGTAATTTGACAAGTATATACAGTGTACATGTATTTGTGATGCCTAGAAAATTTACATGAGAGGTTTTTTTTTTATTTTTTATTTTTTTTAACGTTTTATTTATTTTTGAGACAGGGAGAGACAGAGCATGAACAGGGGAGGGTCAGAGAGAGGGAGACACAGAATCTGAAATCATGCGAGATCATGACCTGAGCCGAAGTCGGCTGCTTAACCGACTGAGCCACCCAGGTGCCCCTACATGAGAGTTTTTAATAGAGATTACCTCAGAGGGGAGAAAAGTACTTTTAACTTTACTTTAAAAAAGGAAAAACTTCTTGTTATTTGAATTTTGAAACTATAAATGTGTATTGTTTAAAAAAAAATCAAGTCCTGGGGCACCTGGCTGGCTCAGTTGGTTGAGCATCCAACATCCGCTCAGGTCGTGATCTCAACAGTTTGTACGTTTGAGCCCTGCATCAGGCTTGCTGCTGTTAGCACAGAGCCCGTTTCAGATATTCTGTTCTCCTCTCTTCTGTCTCTCCCCCCGCTCCTGCTCACGCTCTCATTTTAAAAAATTAAAAAATAAATGTAAAAAAATCAACTCCTTTGAAAAATTAAAATCTTTCTTCTAAACGAAAACCTAATTTTTAGATGTGTAATAGGTTTCTATTTTGTTAATAACATTTTAAACCTCAGTGCTCTTGTTTTGGAGAAAGTTACCTTCTCATAGCTTATTTTCCTACTGAATTTTCATTTCCTATTTTAAATTTAGGTCGTGGCACAGATGTGAGTCTCAGCTTTTTAAAAATACAAAATGAAGGTGGTTTTTGCTTGACTGCACTCATTGATAAGTACTACATGTGCAGTGTTTTCAGAATTTAACAGCTTAAAATAAAGATGTTTCAAATCAAGATAGGAAAGCAGTAAGCATCTTCCTGGTATATGCAACAGACTTAGAGGTGTTCTGGCTGCTAGCTTGTTTTATATCACTATATACTTTTTAAAACACAAGTTAATTTTTTTACATAGTATGTATTTTGTTGCTTTGTTACTCTTAGCAAAGGTAATATAAAAGAAACTGACTTGCTTAAAATTTTGAAGACAAAAAAAATCTGTGGTGTTTATTCAAATTTCATTTTTTAACAATATTGGTTTCTTTATCACATTGGGTCTAAGCATTTTTCCTGTCATCACGAGTGGCATTTATGTGCATCTGTCTATAAATGTGTTATCTAGGTTGTAGTATGGATGAGAGGGATTACATGAATTGGGAGAGCAGTAACCATATTTCTTTCTGTTCAAGAAATCATATAAGCAAGCAAATGAATGAGAGAAAAAGTCTTGATTCCACTCTCTTTGAATGATGTAAATTATTCACAAACTTGTAATATTACTTGTGATGTACTTCACAATTTCAGAACACACTAGTACTGTATTTTGTAACAAGAGCTGTTGAAAATTGCTTTCTTAAGATAAGTAACCTGTATCCACTATGATTTGGTATTACATAGTATGGAATTTTTATATCATCTTCTGTTGAATTTTTCTGTTTGTAACTTAGGAAAAACAGACTTTTTTCCTTAGTTTAAAAGTTTTTTATTCAGGGGACGCCTGGCTGGCTCAGTTGGAAGAGCATGCGACTCTAGATCTTGGGGTCTTGATTTCAAGCCTCATGTTGGGTATAGAGATTACTTTAAAAAGTAAATTAAAAACTTAAAATTTTTTTTAAATTCAGAACATGTCTAATAAGTATTCTTGTGTAAATTTTAGAAAACATTTTTAGAATATGAAAAATTTGGTTATGATATTGGATACAAAGATGGTTCATTTGAAAAGTTTTCCTTTATTTGACCATTCACAATAAATTTTACAGACCATTCACAATGAATGAATGAATGAATGAATGAATGAATAAATAAATAAATAAATAAATAAATAAAAGACTGAGAGAGAATCTTTGGGACTGTACAAAAGTAAGGAACATCCAGGGAAGGTCAGGAAATTCATAGGTGAGGGACCAAGATTCAGAACAGAAGACTTCTTTCTGCTTTGTATCTTTTATGCAGAAGAGCGATAGCTGAGCCCCAGGGGAATACAAACCTGCCAAAGCAGTATACAGAGATCTCAGGCTGAGAGTTCAAGATAAATTTAAAACATAAGGGCTTAAGACTTGAATTGGCCCAGAGCATTTTACAGCTTATAAAGCACTCTTACACATTCTTGCTTGATCTTCGAAACAACCCTTTAAAAAGAATAGTTTCAGTTATTGCTCTTGTTTTATAGATAGAGAAAGTGAAGTCAAAGAGAAGCTAATTTATCCTTTTCTCAGCACTGCTGTAACTTGAATTGTTTATCTAAGATGTATTCTGCTATCCCATGATGTTTTAGCCTAAGGTGATTCCTAGAATACAATCAAATACAGGTTAAGGAAGAAAAAGGTCACTGAGGAAAGAGAAGGTAGTGTCTAAGACATAGGGAAATCGAGTACATTAACTGAGAGTTTCTAGAATAGTGGTAGGCAGCCCTGGGGTGGACCTTTTATAGAATCCTGCAGAGATATGGAGGAATTAAGGAGCTGAAGAAATTCTTGATGTCCTTGAAGAGTTAAGCTTTTAGAAGCGATGGGTGGAAGGTTAGTTGAGGAGAGAAATACTTTGATTTTGAGCTTTCTCCTGAGAGGTCACTTGTCTGTGACATTTATTTTGGCTGTTAATTATACACTGGTATGTAATTATTATTATATGAGTTAATTATAATTAATAATTGATTGCAGCTCTTAGAGGTAAGGGATGCCTTTTATTTCTTTTATATCCTCCTCTGAACTCTTCTGCCAGTTTCTTAGTCCCCCGAAGCCTTGTTAGATATATACTTCAGAGGAAAGGAGAAGTGAGAGAAGACATGGGTTTGAATCACACCTCTGCTTTGTGACACTGGGTAAGTCACTGAGGCTCTCCGGAACTCGGTTCTTCTCTATTTAAATGAATAGGTGAGAACTGCTGCATCCCCAAAGTTTTAATAGTAACACTTGTGAAGTTGTGATTTGTTGAATTATGAGTAAATGAAGGCTTGTCATCCTCATACATGTAGGTAATGTATACCCTACCTATACAGTGATATCTTGCACAGACCTATTGGTAACACTCATCTTGTTTCTTGTGTACATTCCCATTACACTCTGTGGAAAATAAGTATTTTGTTGTTATTCTTTCTAGCCTGCTTTGATCTCTTCCTTTTGAATAGTATGCTCTTTCTGAAAGAGTGCCTTGAAGCTTTTTGTAATCCTGTAAAAATATTTTGTAAGAATTTCAGAGATGGTTCTTATTGTACTTTCTCTTACAAATACCTCATTCTAGGTGGAACAATATAGGGTCATCCTATTGGATCAGTATAGGGAATATTATAGGGAATTTGTAATTATAATTGCTTGGCTAGTAATTTGAGTTTTAAAATTTGTTGTGATAGAATTCAGGGAGTCTCAACTCCAAAGCGCAGAGATTGTAACATTTAGGGTATATCATGGGATTTAATTTCAACATTTAAATTATTTTATTTTATTTTATTTTTTTGAAGTTTCTTTATTTAGAGAGAGAGAGCTCACATGAGCAGGGGAGGGGCAGAGAGAGAATTCTAAGTAGGCTCTGCACTGCTAGCACAAAGCCTGATGTGGGGCTTGATCTCAGGAACTGTGAGATCATGACCTGAGCCAAAATCAAGAGTCAGACGCTTAACCAGCTGAGCCACCCAGGTGCTCCTCAACATTTAAATTAAAAACATAAAATGTCTTTAACTTCTCCCAGATATAGCTTTAGCACAGTTTTTAGCAAATGATTGACTAATTTGAACTTGTGTCTGTATCCTTTTCTTGTCTACTTCCTATCAGAGATGCAAATGTAGTTTAAGAGAAAAGTAAGTCATTGATAAGAAGTAATAGGAAGTCAGTTGATAGTCATCTAATTTCTGTACTGCTCTGAAGTTGTCTTTGTAAGATTGAAAGAAATGTCACTAGCATGATTGGTCATATCAGAAAGATGTGGAATGAGCCCTGGTCAGGAATTTACATTGTCACTTCCTGTCCAGAATTCATCTCATACTAGATGTGTGATCATGGTCAAATTGCTAGCTTCCCTGAACCTATTTTTCTCATTGTTATGTTATGTTATGTTATGTTATGTTATGTTATGTTATGTTATGTTATGTTATTTTTTAGAGAGAGTGAGTGTGGGCATGCACGAGTGGGAAAGGGACAGAGGCAGAGGGGGAGAGAATCGTAAGCAGGCTCCATGCTCAGCACAGAGCTGAATGTGGGGCTTGATCTCACAACTGTGAGATCACGACCTGAGCCGAATCAAGAGTCAGATGCTTAACCAATTAAGCCACCTTGGTGCCCCCTATTTTCCTCATTTAAAAACAGGGATAATTTTCCTGCTTTGACTTTGTCAGAAGGGGTGTTGATAGCATGTGAAAGTAGTTAGTTAAGCTACAGGCAAATATAAACTACAGGTATGGCTATGTTTGCTTAAGATCCATTTCTGATAAAAGAATAGAGCAAGTGAATATGTGTTGTGTATGAGTGAATTTGAACACCTTATTACATTGAGATGTTGGATCATCTGATAAAATTAATCCCAACCGCTTAATTGTAGTATATTAGTATATAGCATGATAATGATATTTTACTCAAATTGATAGACAAATATTTTGTTCTCCATGTTTAATATGAAAGATGGCCAAAGTTTTGGGATATCTCTTCTCTTTTGTTTGGTCAGTTGTCTAATTTACTATGGAATAAAAACCTCTGCATAAAAACTTGGGGTCAGAAAGCTGTTTCTAGAAGGAAATTATTTTTAGAGGTGAGTAATTCCCTATATGATATAATTGGGAATAAGGTTAAGAATAAGAGTGGAAAGCAAACTCAAGTGTAGTCTCCCTGAATGTCCTGGAAGCAGTTCTAGCAGTTTCTGGCATTTGGTTCACTTTCTTGGTTTTATAACTTTCAAGTTTTCATCAGTAGAATTGATGCTTTTTAGAAAAAAATGCATAGAATACTTATTCTGAGTTCCCCATTTCATTGACCATCATTTCTATTTTCTGTCTTAAAAAACAAATTGCATGCATTCTAAATTGTTACTTTGCATTGTGCTCTTGCTGTGGGTGTTTATTTTTATTTTTTTGAAGGGAAAGAATTTTGATACCATTCTTGATCACTGTAAAGATTCGATTGGCTGTTTGAAAAGTTGATTTTATCATAAATCACTTTCTTAAAATCACAGTAGAAAGATTATTTTCATCCTTCTTGAAACAGCCTTGGTTATCCCTGCTTTCTCAAGAAGAGCCCTATGTTTGCATGGAGGGAAACTGAAGTGTGTTTTTTCTTTAAAACTGTAGTAAAAAAAAAAAAACCTTAAGTATGTTTGAAATTTTTGGTACTAAAAGGTAAAATAGTATAATGAGTTCCTGTGTACCCATCAACTGGCTTCAACAATTATTTAACTCATGGCTGTTTTATTTTGTGTATTCTTCCCCCTTGCAGGATTATTTTCAACTAGTTTCCAGGCATTATATCTCGGTAACTGAAAATACCTAGTAGGATCTCTCAGAGATAAGGACTCTTTTTAGATGTGTAATTGACATTGTAGTTATGTTAAAAAAAAAAATTAGTAATTCCTAAATGTTATTTGATCCAGTCAGTATTCAGAGTACCTTGTTCTTGCATAAATGTCCTTTTATAATGTTTGAATCAGGATTCAAACAAGGTCTGTACATTGCATTTAATTAATTGATGCCTCCTAAATCTCTTAACCATATCCCTGCCATATCTTAATGTTTTATTTATTTACTTTTTGCCATTTATTTACTGGTAAATCTGAGTTAGTTTTCCTGGGTTTAGCTGCAGTATCCAGAAATTTTTTCCTTATTATAAGAGTTCATGTATGATCATTATATGATACTTCAAAAATAAAATGTGTAGGGATACCTGGGTGGCTCAGACAGCTCAGAACCTGGAGCCTGCTTTGGATTCTGTGTCCCTCTCTTTATGCCCCTCCCCCCACTTGTGCTCACTCGTTCTCTCTCTCAAAAATAAGTGAATAAACTTTTTTCAAAAGTTAAAAAAAATAAAATGTATAAAGGGAAAGGTAAAATCCTGTCACCTAGAGATACCCAATGTTGAAGTTTTTGGTATGCATGCTTTCAACTTTTTTGAGTTTGTGTTTTCTTGTGCTTTTTTAACCATGTGCATGTGCTGTGCTTATTTTTATATACTATTTGATATACTTTAATATTGTGTTGTGATCATTTCCCCATGTCATTATGAAAGAAAATGAAACATTTGGCTGCCTAATACTTCATAGAATGTATCATAATTTAACCATTCCCTTTTACCCATTTAGATTGTTCTAGTTTTTCACTGTTATGAGAACCATCTTTGTACATAATTCTTTGTGTTTCAGATTTTTAAAAATAGAAACTGAGTTATTCAGAGGCCACGAACCTTTTTTAACTTCTGGATTCATATTGCCGTAAAAATTATTATAATTTGTAATCTCAAATGCATTCTACAATTTATTTAAGAATCTGTTTGCATATGCTCTGTTATTAAGATGCCTTTGTGAGCCATATTAGTTGAATGTGGTTTTTCCCCAATTCTTTTGCTCTTTTTATTTTATTTGGGTTTTTTTTTTTTTTTAATGTACACGGTATTATGTTGTAAATTTGTTGGTATTTTCCATTGTGTGTGGTAGTTCTTCCACAATGGTCAAATAAATATTCACCTAAATTGCCTTCTAGAATTACTGATGGGTTTTTTCCTTCTTAACTGTTAGCAGGTTTTCCTAAGACCATTTATTAAAATACTGATTCCTTCATTCATTTGTGATTTAAGCTTTGATGTATAGATAAATACATTTTGTAGTTGGTATGTTCAGAAAATTCTATAAAAAGAATTTATTTCTTATTTCCTAGGTTTACTTATTTACTAGGTTGTTGTATTATCTTTATCCCTCTCCTTCCTCCACCTTTGTTTTTCTGCTTGTCATCCCACCTATGATGTGCATCCAAGATGTCTTTGATTCTGGATTTGCCCTGTGAAAACAAAACTAGTCCAGTCCTTGTCTTTTTCCTTTTTTTCTTTTTTGTCTGTATATAAAAAAAAATTTTTTTTGAATGTTTATTTATTTTTGAGAGAGACAGAGACAGAATGTGAGTGGGTTAGGGGCAGAGAGAGAGGGAGACACAGAATCTGAAACAGACTCCAGGCTCTGAGCTGTCAGCACAGAGCCCGATGCGGGGCTCGAACTCACAGAGCTGTGGGATCGTGACCTTGAGCCAAAGTCAGATGCTCAACCGACTGAGCCACACAGGCCCCCCCCCCCCCCAATTTTTTTAAATGTTTATTTAGTTTTGAGAGACAAAGACAGAGCATGAGCCAGGGAGGGGCAGAGACAGAGAGGGAGACACAGAATCTGAAACAGGCTTCAGGCTCTGAGCTGTCAGCAAAGAGCCCAATGCAGGGCTCGAACTCAGGAATGATGAGATCATGACCTGAGCTGAAGTTGGATGCTCAACCTACTGAGCCATCCAGGTGCCCCTGTGTATTTTTTTAAAACATTTTTTGTTAAAGTTTATTTATTTTGAGAGAGGGAGAGAACACGAGCAGGGTAGGGGCAGAGAGGGAGGGAGAGAGAGAATCCCAAGCAGGCTGCATGGTGTCAGTGCAGAACCCGAGTTGGGGCTCAAACTCAGGAACCGTGACATCATGACCTGAGCTGAAATCAAGAGTTGGATGCTTAACTGAGCCACCCAGGTGCCCCTGCCTTCATTTTAAACTCAGTTTGACAAAGCATTATATAAACATTGATAGTTTGTGGTATTTATACTGTTATTTCAACATTTTGATTTCTCTTTTTAAAGTTTCTACCAGAGAGTGAGTAGGAGCAGGGAAAGGTCAACTTTTTTTATTAAGTTTTTAATTTTAATTCCAGTATAGTAAACATACGGTGTTATATTAGTTTCAGGTGTACAATACAGTGATTCAGTAATTGTGTACATTACTCAGTGCTCACTCATCATGATAAGTGTACATATTTTTTAGGGAAAGATAAACTTTGGAAAACTGAGTTTGCAAAGAATGATTATCTCACATTTAGGGCAAAGACTGATTTTACAAGTATCCATGTATATACTTAGTCATTTCTTGTTGATATGATTTGTTTCATTTTGTAATACATTTACTTATAAAGTTTAGAAGCCCTTTTATTATATATTAAGTCTAGCCAACAAATTCAGCGATGACAGAGGGTCAGACAGAGGGTTAAGAAAATTTAGTATATTCAGTTCAAGAGAAAATTGAGATTCATTTATTTGTTCCTAGAGCTAATGGTTCTGGCAGTGGGAAGAACAAGAAACTTCCAGTAAGATTATTCTTTTAAAAAGTTAATATTTTTTTGAATAGTTCAGAAGTGTTGTTACTACTTCTGTCCCCTAGCCACCCTTTCCAGAGGCAACCAATTATATAATTACTTTTAAATACTAAATTCTTAAGGTTTTAGACTATTTGCAAACCTCTCTCTATAGATAAAAATTCATGTTTAAGTTATTAATGTGTGGGAGTTTTGGCAACAACCTTTTAGTATTTTGGGTAGAATCATTTGTTTAATGTGTATATGAATGTTTATATGTATATACAAATTAACATACCCTTATGTAAATATGTAATTTGATTCAAGCAGTAAAATGTAGTATGGAAACTTAGGAAAAGAAGAAGAAAAAAACATCATCTGATCTCCTTAACAGAACCAGTACAGTCATTTTAACGTAGCATAATTCTTCCCTGGGTTTAAATTCTGGGCATATAGTAATTCTACATACTTTTTTTTTTTTCTTTAACCACAAGAATTTCACATTGCGCATACTGGATTTCTGACTCATTTCTTATGACGGAAATGAATTTTTAGTAATATTGCTCTTGGAAGCAGGGTAGGGAACTAACCTTTATTGAAGAAGAGAAACAACTAGAGATTGGCAAAAAAGTAGGGAGTTTAAATAAGGTTACGTATTTTTATAATTCAGCCTTGAGAAAAATAAAGGAAAAATCAAGTTGTAGTAATTCTGGATTGTTAGAACTGATTGTTTTCCCCTTCTCCTCCTACTCTTCCTCCTCTTCCGCCTTTTTTGTAAGTTAAGTGATAAACCCAATGTGGGGCTTGAACTCATGACCCTAAGATTAAGGGTTACATGCTCCACTGACTGAGCCAGCCTGGAGCCCTATTTTAAGGAATGGATCCGAGATGTATAAAGGATAAGCTGACATTTTGTTATGTTTTTATGTGGATACCAGAGGGAATTTATTTTAAAAGGAAAGTTTGTGGTATGCTAAGTCATGCTAAGTTTATGTTGAGACCTCAGTGAAGCAGGGACAGCAGAGGCCAGAGACGCTAAGTCATAAAATGTAAAAGGATTGAAACATTGAAAGGCCTAGTATACAGTACTCTACTTCAAGTAAAAATTAATTTATTAGCCTCTTGATAGAATTATAGGGAGGGTGATCCCAAAAAGTTTCTGGAGAGCAATGGATAATTGTGGAATTAATAGTATATTACCCAATATTACTAATTTAAGATAAGTAAAATGTCAGTAATCTATTTCTTTTTATCATTTGTAAGGACTTTCCTAGGATCACCTGGAAGTAGTATTAGTCTGCTTTGTCTTCTCTGATCCGTGTTAAGTTTTGTGTTCTTTCCTTGTTTTTGATGTCTTTGACAGTTTTGAAGGAGTATTGATTAGGTGTTTGTAGAATTCCTCAGTTTGGGTTTGATGATTTTTTCTCATGATTAGACTTAGTGTTTGGGGGGAAGAATACTACAGACATGAACTGCCCTTCTCACCACATATTAATAAAGAGTACATAATATCAGCATGATTTATCACTCATGATATATACCTTGATCTTTTGGTTAAGGTAGTATTTGCTAGGTTTCTCCACTATAAAGTCACCTTTGCTTTCTATATTCTACTCTTTATAAGTAAGTCACTAAGTCAAGTCCACACTCAAGGTCAGAGGAGAGTTAAGCTTTACCTCTTCGAGGGGTTAAATCTACTTACAGTATTTGGAATTCTGTACGGAAGATTTATTCCTTTCCATCGTTCTGCTTTCCCCGCTCTGTTGGAGTATTTAAAAATAAATCACAGATAAAACACATGTCAGTGACAAGAACATTTTTAGAGGTTTTTTTTTTCTTTCTTTCTTTTTTTTTTTTTTTCTTTTTTTTTTTTTTGAGTAACTCTACACCCAACATGGGGCCAGAATTCACGGCCCCAAGATCAAGAAGCATGCTCTATGGACTGAGCCAGCCAGGTACCCCTGCAGTTTTGATACATATTGCCAAATTACTTTTCCAAAGTGTTGTAGCTATTAGCTGTAGGACTTAGCAGTATATGAGTAAACTTTCATTGAACTTTCTGTGTTTTGTTTTCAGGTAAAAGTTTACATTGATTTGCAGGTATTTGATGACATAGTTAAGGTGAGGTTTTTTTTTTTAATTTTTTTTTTTAACGTTTATTTATTTTTGAGACAGAGACAGAGCATGAACGGGGGAGTGTCAGAGAGAGGGAGACACAGAATCTGAAACAGGCTCCAGGCTCTGAGCTGTCAGCACAGAGCCCGACGCGGGGCTCGAACTCGCGGACCACGAGATCATGACCTGAGCCAAAGTCGGCCGCTTAACCGACTGAGCCACCCAGGCACCCCGAGGTTTTTTTTAAAGTAAATTACCTCCCAATTTGGGGTTCAAATTCAAGATCAAGAGTCCCAGGCTCTACCACCGAGCCAGCCAGGTGCCCCAGGGTGACTTTTTTTTTTTTATGTTTGTTAATTAACTATGACTCTTATGGGAATTATCTTTTCCCTTTGGCTTTACCTATTTCAAAAAATTTTTAGAGCCTCTCTTGACTATTTTAACTCTTTGTCTTTTAGAGATGTAAGAGATTTATTTACCATTTTGCTTACTAGCCATTAATATTTATATATTTATATTTATTTATGTTTATTTTTGAGAGAGAGAGAGAGAGAGAGAGACAGAGTGTGAGCAGAGGAGGGGCAGGGAGGGAGACAGAATCTGAAGCAGGCTTCAGGCTCTGAGCTCACAGCTCAGAGCCCTATGTGGGGCTCAAACTCATGAGCCATGAGATCATGACCTGAGCTGAAGTCAGACACTTAATCACTGAGCCACCCAGGCGCCCCTAGCCCTTAATTTTAATGATCTTCAGGGTTTTGTCTTTTATTCAGTTTTCATGACCATATCCTCTTTCTTAGTCTTGTTGTATTTAAAAATTTTTTCTCTTGTTTCTCTTACATTTTACCTATTGGTAGGAAATTTGCTATCCATTGGTTAAGAAGTAAACAATTTAAGGCCATTTATAGGTAAAGTTCATGTAATGGTAATTCCATTCCAAATTAATGTGAGAACTATTATAGGTTAATCTAGGATATGATTGGATTATATCCTTTAAAAATTCATGAGTGAATCTTCCAAGCATTTTGTGTTAAAAGTACTTTTAAAATATTTACTATTTTGCAATGTATTATAAAAATTGCTAACCCATTTGAAAGCGACTTTTATCACCTGGAAACCTATGTTAACATTTGCTACATTTGGGAATTTTTGTTACTCCCAGGTATTTGTAAAATATTCTCTCTTAAAAGAATTTAGAATATAATAGTGTCTTAAAAGGATCTCACCAAACCAAATATTTTCTTCTGTAAGAGGAACCACTTACAGAAAATGAAAACTCACATATGCATACTAACATAGAAATGCTTTCTTCCTGAAATCTTTAATGGCTTGGAAGACAATTTTTTTTTCACGTGAATCTTTGACCTCTATGGCAACAAAAAATAGCTCCAAAATAAAAGAAAATTTAAGTAATTTAAATAAAATTATCAAAATTTAAGTAAATTTAAGTAAAATTATCAAAAAAATCTAGGGTTCGTTGTTACTCTTGTAACAATGTCATGTAACATGTCAGCATGTCAACGTGTTAGTTAAAACATTTAAAGAAAATGTAAATACTTGCAAATATTATTTCATATGGTCATTGGATGTTCTTTTCTTCTTCTTTTTTTTTTAAAGTTTATTTTAAGAGAGAGGGTAGGGGAGGATCAGAGAGGGAGAGAGAATCCCAAGCAGGCTTTGCAGTGTCAGCATGGAGCCTGATGCAGGGCTTGACCCCATGATTCATGAGATCATAACCTAGCCAAAATCAGTAGAAAGCTTAGGCAAATGAACCACCCAGGTGTTCCTGGATGTTATTTTCCATTGCTGTCTTAGGATTTTAGATCTGTTTTCTATGGTTTGTAAGTGTATTAACTCTTTAGCTAATAGTCTGAGAAATAGATAAATGTTTAAAAAAATTTTTTTTAATGTTTATTTATTTTTGAGACAGAGAGAGAGCATGAACAAGGGAGGGGCAGAGACAGAATCTGAAACAGGCTCCAGGCTCTGAGCCGTCAGCACAGAGCCCGACGCGGGGCTCGAACTCACGGACCGTGAGATCATGACCTGAGCCGAAGTCCGACGCTTAACCGACCAAGCCACCCAGGCACCCCGATAAATGTTTAAATAGAAAAATATATAGGGCGCCTTCATCTCAGGTCGTGATCTCCAGGTTCAGGAGTTTGAACCCCCTCATGGGGCTCTGTGTTGACAGCTTGGAGCCTGAAGCCTGCTTCGGATTTTGTGTCTCCCTCTCTCTCTCTGCCCCTCCCCCGCTAGCACTCTGTCTCTCTCTCTGAAAAATAAACATTAAAAAAATTAAAAAGAAAAATATGTAAAAATAGAAACTTATGAATCTGGCTCTGGAGCCACCTAGAAGGAAGAGAAGCGAATAACCTATAAAAAGTTCTCAATCTTACTCTGATATGGCAGTTGATAAATATTCAATAATATAAACTGCTAAAATCAATAAGACAAAATGTTTGAAGAAGAAATATAAATGCCAATATGAAAAGATATGCAGCCTTATTGGAATTAGGAAATTAAAAACAATGATATATATTTTGGGGGCCTGACATTTTTTTTAGTATATCCATATATAGTTGAGCATATCCATGTTATTGTACTATCAGTGATAATAATACTGTATATAATTACTATGTTATACAATTAGTAACATGTGCTGTGTGCTGTTGATAGAATTAAAATTTGCAAAGGCTTTTTGTAAATGTCCTTAGACCCAGAGATTTAATTTGTTTTGTATTCAGCCCCACAAAAATATGGGCATAAAGATGTTTGTTGCAATATTAACAAAAAAATTAGTCCATGGATAGCCTGGCTGGCCCAGTCCATTGAGCATGTGACTCCTGATCTCAGGGTCATGCGTTCGAGTCCCACATTGGGGGTAGAGATTACTTAAACATTGGGGGGCATCTGGGTGGCTCAGTTGGTTGAGCTTCCCAACTTCGGCTCAGGTCATGATTTCACCATTCGTGAGTTCAGTCCCCACATTGGGCTTGCTGCTATCAGTGCAGAGCCCACTTTGGATGCTCTGTCCCCCTCTCTCTGGCCCCCATTGCACGCACTCTCAAAAATAAATAAACATTAAAAAAAAATTGGAAAGTCCCTAACTAATCTCTACTAAAGGAATGCTAAAATTGTATGTTCATGTTTTTGGAGTCTTATGTAGCCATTAAAAAGTATGAAGTAGAGTTTTATGTAATGAAAGGTGTGAAGGCTTTTTATGCTACAAAAAAGTAAATTGCAGAACATGTGTGAGGTGATCTATAAGATCTACCAAAATGATATATGTATATACATATTTATAAGGGTGTAAATACATGTGAAAAGACCTGCAAGTATTCACACTGGACTGTTAACTGTGGTACCTCTGGGGAAAGGAGGAGAGTTGGGGAGGAATGGGAAAGTTGACATTTTTCATTTTACTCTGTGTACTTCTGGGGATATTACTGATACCAGGTGATCTGCTAAAAATCTAACACTAATAACTTTGCTGTTCTATGATTTGCTACTAAGAGTGTTTAGCCTCATTAGGAACCACTTTTAAGAAGTTTATTTCCCAAGGAATCAATCCTGTGTATAAGCATGTAATTCCATGGCATAATTCTAGAGAATTAGTGTAGTGAAACTACAATATCTACTTTTTTACCTTTTCCAGAGTTATAAGCTGGCAATTAAATTTGACTCCCCAGAGGTGAAATAAGGTAAATTAAACCCACCCAGCATGAGCTGGAGTGTTTAAGGTTCTAATAGCAGATTATAAACCGGTTAACAGCACTGGAAAATTCCCTCAGCATATAGAAACAGGATGACTCAACTGACATATTGCAGCTGAACTCTACTGGGAAAGGTTTGTTATTTGCAGTGGAAGGAGGAAATGACCCAGATCAGAGCATTTACCCTCCCAACATTCAGAGTGTGTTAGTTCACTTCTTTTCTATGGTAGGAGTTGTTTAAGAGAGGATAGTTTGAGAGCTTTAGATGTGTGCATTTGTTTTGCCCTTTTAAGGCGTAAAAAGCAACCTTTAGGGGCTGCTGGTGACTCAGTCGGTTAGGCATCTGACTCTTGATTACAGCTCAGGTTATGAACTCACGGTTTGTAGTATTAAGCCTCGTGTGGGCCCTGCACTGACATTGCAGAGCCTGCTTGGGATTCTCTCTCCCTATCTCTCTGCTCCTCCCCTACTTGCTCTCTGTCTCACTCTCAAAATAAATAAAAATAAACTTTAAAAAAGTTGCTCTATTGTGGGCAAGACAGAACTGGGTTACTGAATCAGAATCTTGGTATGTTAGAACTTATTTCAGGGTGTTTTACAAATACCTAGAATTTATGTCAAGGTACAGAAAGGTATTTTACAAATACCTAAGGGTATTAAAACAATTCTTTTGGTGTCCTTGTTTCAGAGTTGTTCACCTCCTCAATATATATCCTAATGTGAGAACAGTGCTAAAGAATACCAAAATCATGGGGCGCCTGGGTGGCGCAGTCGGTTAAGCGTCCGACTTCAGCCAGGTCACGATCTCGCGGTCCGTGAGTTCGAGCCCCGCGTCAGGCTCTGGGCTGATGGCTCGGAGCCTGGAGCCTGTTTCCGATTCTGTGTCTCCCTCTCTCTCTGCCCCTCCCCCGTTCATGCTCTGTCTCTCTCTGTCCCAAAAATAAATAAACGTTGAAAAAAAAAAAAGAATACCAAAATCATGAGCTTGACTCTTACAAACAACCAGCTTTATTGCAATTGGTCATAAAATGTCAAAGTCATGAAAATATGAACAATACACTGAAAAAATTCAAAATAATCCAGGGGAGGAGGGGAGGAATTACACATGGGCATAGATACAATAGATGAAATGAAACAGGCCATTGGTTGATAACTACTGAAGTTGGGTGACAGCTTCTGGAGAGTTCCTACACAATTCTACTTTTTCATATTTTGAAATTTTTTTTTTTATTTAAAAAAAAATTTTTTTTTTAACGTTTATTTATTTTTGAGACAGAGAGAGACAGAGCATGAACGGGGGAGGGGCAGAGAGAGAAGGAGACACAGAATCGGAAGCAGGCTCCAGGCTCTGAGCCATCAGCCCAGAGCCTGACGCGGGGCTCGAACTCCCGGACCGCGAGATCGTGACCTGGCTGAAGTCGGACGCCTAACCGACTGCGCCACCCAAGCGCCCCTTGAAATTTTTAATAAGCATTTTATATATTAGAATCTTCCTTTTACAGTTAATACTTGCGATAGCAATCTGACTGTGGGCATAAATTAACCAACAGTTTATAGGTTGCTTTTTTTTTTTTTAATGTATGTTTATTTTGAGAGCCGCTTAACCGACTGGGCCACGCAGGTGCCCCTGATAGAGCAACTTCTTAATGTCTCTGGACACATGAGATTTATTTTATTACTATTATATTTTAATGTTTATTTTTCTGAGAGAGAGAGAGAAAGAGACAGAGTGTGAGTGGAGGAGGGGCAGAGAGAGAGGGAGACACAGAACCTGAAGCCGGCTCCAGGCTTCGAGCTGTTAGCACAGAGCCTAATGCAGGGCTTAAACCCACGGACCTGAGTTGAGGTCAGATGCTTGACTGACTGAGCCACCCAGCGTCCCTGGACACATGAGATTTAAATGTGAGGTAGGATTGGTTAAGTTTTTTTGTTCTAGTGCTTAGCTGCTTGTGTGCACTGATGCTTGTTCTGAGGTCCTAGCCAAAAGAGAACTGTTTCCATTCTGTTTTCAAAAAACAAATAATTTTAAGTGGAAACTACTAACTGAAAACTGAATAGTACTTAAAACAGCTAAAGTTTATGTGAGGAAAGTTCCACAGAAGCATAGCGCTATTGAAGAATGTCCTGTTTATAAGTGCGTTTTCTCATTTTACTGGAACTAGTTAATACTGACATATACTTTAAAATTCTAGGTGATTTACATGCTCCTGGCATATAGATACAGAGAAAATAAACTTCAGAAATTTCAACAAATATTTATTAATGGCTGTGGCTTAAGCAGCAAAGGAGTTGTTTGGAGACAGAGTGATGACTAAAATAGGTTCCTGCCCTCAAGAAGCTGTGGACTTTTTGCAGGTGGAGGTGATGGTGATATTGGTGGAATCTAATTTTGCCAATCAAATGAATTAAAAGGAGACTTGAAACTAGCTGTGTTTTACAATTTTTATGGATGATGATAGGAACAGGTCTCCCTTTATAAAAGACAATTTGTTAGCATTTCGGTGTTCAGAGGCTGCAGAACTCGGTAGGTATTAGGCATTTTAGTATTTGAATTTCATATTTAAAAACTTATAGTATCTTTTAATTTCAAATGGCATTTTATTGGCCTGGGGAGGCACAGATAGGAAGGAAGGACCAGTATTATAAGTGGACCGGTGTTTGCTTATGTCTACACCAGTACAGTCTGAGCCCTTTTATCCCTACGGACAATTTGCAAAGAAGTGAGAAACAGGCTTTCAAGGGTGAATTTTATCTGTAAGGGTAGGATATATTTACTTTCAGGTTTTCTGTGTTAGATATGTATAGTCCGTTCTCTGACATGAAGGCTAATCTTTTTTTTTTTTAATATTTTTTAATGTTTATTTATTTTTGAGAGACAGTATGAGTAGGGGAGGGGCAGAGAGAGAGAGGGAGACACAGAATTCAAAGCAGGCTCCAGGTTCTGAGCTGTCAGCCCAGAGCCCGACGCGGGGCTTGAATCCACGAACCGTGAGATCATGACCTGAGGCCAAAGTTGGCCACTTAACCAGCTGAGCCACCCAGGTGCCCCTTTTTTTTTAAAGTTGGGGTCAGACAAACCTGTGAGGTAGTCAGAGTTTGTATTTGGTATTTCCTACCTTCTGGAGAGTTAGTCTCTCCAGCTTAGGTGGTTGGCAACTCTTCTTCCCCTTCCAACCCCCAACTCCTGCTTAGCCCAGGCAAACAGATCTAAGAAGATACTAGATGGGAAGTAGGTTTGCCCTGACTGTTGTGCAACTTGATTTCACCTCAGTCTATCTTGGATATTTCCCCAAATCATTATAAAGAAATCCGCCACATTCTTTTCAACAGCTGTGTAGGGTTTTGTGTACTCATACTATCATTTATTTAATCAGAACCACAGGGATGAAGGATATACACTTTGCTTTATCACTTTTTGCTCTTATAAACAATGAACATCCTTATACAACAACATTGCGTGTTTATTTGGATATGGATATCCAAGTTAACTAGATAAATTAATTTTTACCAATCTTCTGATAGATGAAAGTGATACTTTGATTTGTACCTCTTTTGTTTTTTGTTCATTGCCTCTGTATTTTCCTGTGAATGTGACCTTTGCTCATTTTTTTTGTTAGGTTGCCATTTCTGCATTGACTTTTCAGAGTTTCCTGTAAATTAAGGAAACTAACCTAATATGTGTTGCAAGTATTTTTCCAAGTTCTTTGTCTTTTTATTTTACAGTATATTTTTGGTTGATAAAAATTTTTATAATTTTTGGCTGTCACAAAAGTATTATTCCTTTATAGTTTCTTGGATTTATGTTCTGCATATATCCCACTTGTCTTCTTGTAGTTAAAAATTTGTGACTTTTAATTTTTTTTTTTTTTTCAACGTTTATTTATTTTTGGGACAGAGAGAGACAGAGCATGAACGGGGGAGAGGCAGAGAGAGAGGGAGACACAGAATCGGAAACAGGCTCCAGGCTCTGAGCCATCAGCCCCAGAGCCTGACGCGGGGCTCAAACTCACGGACCGCGAGATCGTGACCTGGCTGAAGTCGGACGCTCAACCGACTGCGCCACCCAGGCGCCCCTGAAAAATTTGTGACTTTTAAAAGTTAAACTTTTTCTATATTTTGAAAGTCTTAATATATGGGTACACATTCATTGTAAGAAATGTTTAAAAATTGACAAAATGAAAGTCTGTCCTTAAAATTATATTCTTTTCCCTACAGCTAATCACTTTTTAAGTTGGATGTATATTTTTCCACTCTTTTATGTATGCATCATACTAAAATTTAAAAAAAAGTTATCTTAGCACTTATTAATAGTTGATTGTTGAAAGTGGTACCTTTATAAATCCCCCTCAAAAATCATGGGTCAGTTTGTGGGCATTCTTTTTTTTTTTAATGTTTATTTTTGAGAGAGAGTGTGCACGTGCATGCAAGCAGGAGAGGGGCAAAGAGAGAGGGAGACAGAATTCGAAGCAAGCTCTAGGCTCTGAGCCGGCAGCACAGAGCCTGATGCAGGGCTTGAACCCAAGAACCGTGAGATCATGACCTGAGCCGAAGTTGGATGCTTAACCAACTGAGCCACCCAGGTGCCCCAATGTGGGCATTCTATTCTAATCCATTGCTCTAGTTGATTGTTTCTATGTGTGGCCTTATTTTAAAACATCAAATCACTAACGCGTCTAGAATTTGTTTTAGTGTAAGGAATGAGGGTAGGGAGCCAGCTGTGCCTTACATCACTTACGGAATAATTTGTCTTCCCTCCAATAACTTAATATGCTGTCATCAAACCTAGATAATTCTAGAAAGGACACCATTATCTCTGACCTATTCAAAGAGCATTTTGACTAGGCTTCCTATGTTGATTAGCTTCCCTCCTGTTTTCCGTAATGCAGCTGAGATGATCTTTTCGAAACATATCAGCATAAAACCTTTTATGGGCTTCACATTGCTATTTGGATGAAGACTTAATCTTGACCATGGCCTAAAGCACTGTGTGTGGCCCATCTCTTGACCTCTCTGGTCTCATTTCAGGCTACTCTTGCTCTCTGGATGCCAGCACATTGTGACTTTCTTTGAGTTCTTCCACTATGTCATACTCTTACTCCAGGGTCTTTACCCAGCTTTTCCCTCTGTGTCTGGAATGCCTTCTGGACCTCTGTCCTCACACCTTCTTTCTTGCCCTATTGTATTCCAGTGCATCCTTCCATTTTAAACTCAAAGTTAACTTTTTTTTTTTAATTTATTTATTTATTTTGAGAGAGAGAGCGTGCACGGGAGGGGCAGAGAGAGGAGCGAGGGAGGGAGAATCCCAAACAGGCTCTGTATGTGGGGCTCGAACTCATAAACCCTGAGATCATGATCTGAGCCTAAACCAGGGGTCGGACGCTTAACCAACTGAGCCACCCAAGCGCCCCCTAAAGTTAGCTTCTTGATAAATTCTTCCCTGATTAGATAAGTTTAGAACCTGTGTGTGCTGTCTAGGCACCATTTAGGTGCCTTTTTTTTTTTTTTTGAATAACAACTTTATTGAGACGTAATTCACACACCGTACAATGCAACAGTTAAAGTGTAAGTAAAATGCAGTGGCTTTTAGTATATCCATGAAGTTATGTGACCATCACCATAGTCAATTTTAGAACATTATCTTTACCCCAGAAGAAGGCCAGTACCATTTAGCAATCAGTCCTCATTTCTCCTCAAGCCCTCACTCTAGTCCTGGACAACTAGAATGTTTTTTTCTTTTTTAAATTTTAGTAAAACAAATATAACAACTTTTGCCATTTTAACCATTCTTTCAAGTTTATAGTTCAGTTGCATTAATTACCCTCACAGTGTTGTACAATTATCACCACTATGTATTTCCAAAACTTTTCTATCATCCCAAACAGAAACTCTGTACTTGTTAAGCAATGACTCTCCAATCCCTTCCCCAGCCCCTTGAAATTACCATTCTACTTTCTGTATGAATTTTCTTATTCTAGATATTTCATGTAAGTAGAATCCTACAATATTTGTCCTTTTGTGTCTGACTTATTTCACTTAGCATAATGTTTCATGGTATATCAGAACTCCATTCTTTTTTATGGCTGAATATTATTTCATTGTGTGCATATACCACATTTTGTTTGTCCATTTATCAGTTGATGGACTTGTGGGTTGTTTCCACTTTTTGGCTATCATGAATAATGCTGTGATGCATATTTAGCATACAACTATCTGTTTGAGTCCATTTTCAAATCTTTAGGGTATATACCTAGAAGTGGAATTGGTGGGCCATTGATAATTCTATGTTTAACTTTTGAGGAACCACCAAACTGTTTTCTAGAGAGGCTATACCATTTTATGTTCCCATGGGCAATACAAAAGGGTTCTTTCTAATTTCTTCACATGACTTTTTTTGTTTATTTGTTTATTTTGAGAAAGAGCACGTGGGCATTAGTAGGGGAGGGGCAGAGATAGAGGGAAAGAGAGGATTTCAAGCAGGCTCCGTGTTGTGAGCCCGGGGCCCCATGTGGGGCTCAAACTCAGGAACTGTGAGCCAAAATCAAGAGTCTGACACAACCGACTGAGCCACTGAGGCGCCCCTTATCTTTTTATGATAGTCATCCTAATAGGTGTGAAGTGGTATCTCATGATTTTGATTTATATTTCCCTAATGATTAATGGCATTGAACATTTTTTCATATGCTTATGGGTCATTTATATATCTTTAGAGAAATGTCTATTCAAGTCTTTTGCCCATGTAAAAATTGTGGGTTTTTTTCTTGTGTTAGAGGGATTCTTCATATATTCTGGATATTAAACTCTTATCAGATATGTGATAGGCAAATAGTTTCTCTCATTTTGTGGTTTGTGTTTTCAGTCTTTTGGTCCATTTATCTTTTTTTTTTTTAAGTTTTTTTTTTTTTAATTTTTTTTCAACGTTTATTTATTTTTGAGACAGAGAGAGACAGAGCATGAATGGGGGAGGGGCAGAGAGAGAGGGAGACACAGAATCGGAAACAGGCTCCAGGCTCTGAGCCATCAGCCCAGAGCCTGACGCGGGGCTCAAACTCACGGACCGCGAGATCGTGACCTGGCTGAAGTCGGACGCTTAACCGACTGCGCCACCCAGGCGCCCCAAGTTTATTTATTTTGAGAGAGACAGAGCATGAGTGAGAGTGGGAGAGGGGCAGAGAGAGAGGGAAGATCCCAAGCAGGCTCTGCACCATCAGTACAGAGTCCAACATGGGGCTTGAACTCATGAAACCATGACATCATGACCTGAGCTGAAATCAAGAGTTGGACACTTAACCAACTGAGCCATCTCAGTACCCCTTGGTCCATTTATCTTTTATAGCATTTACAAGTTTGTATTTATAATTTTAAAAATATTTAGGTAATTATCTGTCTTGATATTAGAATGTGAACACTGTTAGGGAAGAACTGTATCAGATTTTGCTCATTTTTCTATTTCTTTTTTTTTTAAAGTTTATTTATTTTGAGAGAGAGGGGGAGTGGCAGAGAGAGAATCCCAAGCAGGCTCCACACTGTCAACGCACAGAGCTTGACATGGGGCTTGAACTCATGAACCATGAAATTACGACCTGAGCCAAAATCAAGAGTCTGATGCTCAACCAACTGAACCACCCAGCCACCCCCCTCATTTTTATATTTCTAATGCCTAATATAGGTACTAAATGTTTTTTGATTGAATGAAGTTCCCTTTAGTTAATTTATGAATTGTTCCGTTGATCTTAAATCTTAAATATTAGTTGGCCATGGAGCACCTGGGTGGCTCATTCAATTAAGTGTCTGACTTCGGCTCAGGTCATGATCTCATGGTTCGTGAGTTTGAGCCCCATGTCAGGCTCTATGTTGACAGCTCAGAGCCTGGAGCCTGCTTCAGATCCTGTGTTTCCCTCTCTCTCTCTCCCTCCCTCTCTCTGTCTCAAAAATATACATTAAAAAAAATTCTTTTAAATATTAGTTAGCCATCTTGGCCTCTCACTTGTTACTGTTATTTTTCAAATCTTCCTAGTTATTTCCTTGCTTTTGTCCAGTTACTTCATGCACCCTTCTCCCCCCCACCTGCCACATTGGTATCATTTTAGATAACATATTTTTTTTTCCTTCAGAGAGCTTTCTTGGTAGGATAGAGGCTGCAAAATTCTCTTTGTTAGTTTGGGCTGTTACAGCAAAATACCAGAGAATGAGTGGCTTAGACAACAAACATTTATTTGTCATAGTTCTGGAGTCTGGTAGGTGCATGATTAAGGTGCAGGCAGATTCAGAGTTTGGTGAGGGCCCTCTTCCTTTTTTTTTTTTTTTTTTTTTTTTTGGACTCATCTTAAAAAAATTATTTTTATTTTATTTTTTACTTTATTTATTTATTTTTTTATTTGTGAGAGAGAGAGAGAGAGCGAGCGAGCAGGGGAGATGGGTAGAGGGGGGGAGAGAGAGAGAGTCCCAAGCAGGCTCCATACTCAGCGAGGAGCCTGATGTGGGGCTTGATTCCATGACCCTGGGATCATGACCTGAGCCAAAATCAAGAGTCTGATGCTCAACCTGCTTAACCACCCAGGCACCCCCTCTTCCTGGTTTATGTGTTCTTCACATGATATACAGAGAGAGATCATTCTCACGTCTCTTCTGTAGAGACACTAAATCCATTCATAAAGATCCACTCCCATGACCTAATTACTCCCAAAGGTCCTGTCTCCAAATACCATCAAATTGGCTATTAAGGCCTCAACATGTTGTTAAATAACAAAAACTCAATTGAGTAAATTTAAAGATAAAATTAGCTTTATCCAACAATTCATGAATTGGGCAGCATCCTGTTTAGCAAATAGAAAGGAGCTCTGCTGAGCTTTAGAAAAAGAAAGGTTCTTAAAGATAGAAAGGGGGTAGAAAAGGAAATTATTAGCAAAGAATGCATTGTTTTAGGCAAGGTCAGCCTCCTAAGGGGAATGGAAGGGTCTATCAGGAAGATTATCTTACTAGTGCTGACTAGGAAATTCTATGTTGACTGGTTAAAAGTTGCATTCCTGGGGGGTCAAAACTTCAGTCAGGTTGTATATTAAGTCTTGGTTTCCTGATACGGAATTTAGCACAAGGGACTCCATTTTGACTTGCTGTCTCCTTTTTAACAATTCACCCCTTTTGATGAGACTCTCAGCTTAACTGAGAGATGTGATCACAATTTAAGACATTAGTTCCACTCTCAGCTCTGAAGTTCTCACCGATTTTGTACGTTTTTTATTTGGGGTATTCATAGGTTGTTACCTTTTTTCTTTTCTGCTTAGTCTCCGTAATAGGCCACAACTTCAGGCTCACAGTTTTGTTTTTTAAAGAATTTATTTTTAAGTAATCTCTACACCCAATGTGACACTTGAACTCATAATCTCGAGAGCAAGAGTCATCCTATCAACTGAGCCAGACAGGCACCCCCAGCAGGTTAACAGTTTTTAAGTCAGTCATTCTCTTTGTTCCTTTTCTGATATTCTCATCTTAGGGAGATTATTTGCATGGTAGCTAGTAGCTAGGAACATGCATGTATTTTGAGAGAATACAATGTGGCAGAGAGATTATTATGATTATTAGAAAGAAGATAATTTCCCAAAGTTTGGAGTGCACTTCAGAGCTATGATCCCCAAGACCAAAACCAATGAAAATCAAGTAAGTCAAGTCAAAGACCCTGTTGAAGGAGGTTACCTTTTTAAAATTTTTTTAAAATAATTTTTTAGATGTTTTATTTATTTTTGAGAGAGAGAGAACAAGCGGGGGAGGGGCAGAGAGCGGGGGCAGAGGATCTGAAGCAGGCTGTGCACTGACAGCAGAGAGCCAATGTGGGGCTCGAACTCACTATGACCTGAGCTGAAATCAAGAGTTGGACACTCAACCGATTGAGCTACCCAGGCACTCTAAGGAGCTCATCTTTTTAAGCCAAGTGGTTTGCTCAGTGATCTTATGTAACTGAAGTTTCCACTTTCTCAGAAATGTTAATCCAGGTGTAGCAGGTAGTAGTGGCCATAGCACGGATACCTCCTTGCTCAGCTAAAAGATGAACAAGGGCTATTCTGTTATCAAAAACAACTGTGGCCAGACAGTCTAAGGGTTTTTGTTGGATAGCTATTGTAGATTTTACAATACTTTCAAGAGTTAAGGAAAAGTTTCTAATCATAGCCTCATTTACATTTACTCCTAACCATGGAAGTAGGGCCCTGCCAAAGATAGTGAATCTTGAATCCTGAAAGCCTCCTGGTAGGTCTTTTCTAACTTGACAATGTAAACTCAGAAGAGTTGACCAAAAGGAGCACACTTTGGTAACCAAAGAGGCCTTGCCTGAATCTGCACCAACTGTCTAAGCATTTATAGGCCCAAGGAGAATGATAACCACTGCAGACAAAGACAAACCCTGTGAGGGCACAAACCATTCCTGTTCAGGCAGTATTGTTAATAGATTCATTCACAAGAATTGTGTTTGCTCGTCATAGTCAGGGGTCAGTTAGGTTTTCTCCTAGCCTGAAATAAAAAGTTCTAAATTCCACTGGCCTTAGCAGTGGCCTGGGAGGTGGTAGTATTATCTTTCCAGGCCAGTGCCAGAGTGAAGAAAAAGTGAAGAAGAAAGGGTTTCATGTTTAAAGTATTTAGTATTCATGTTTAGTTAAAGTCTTGATCCAGTGTCTTGGGAGGAAGCATCTTGCTGTTAGCTAATCTTCCTAGTCAATTTGATGTAGAGGTCCCCAGTGTTTGTGCAGGACCAGATGTCAGGTGCAGTTTGTCAGCTTTGAAATGTGTATCTAAGGTTCATGTCCCTATCATCTGGGTAGTGAGGAGGACCTTTCAAGGAGATTTAAGGACAGTCTTTATTCTTTAATGATTCCAAATCAGAAGAGTGGGAGAAAACTGGGAACATTAGCTTGATGTGTCATAGCCAAATATTTGAGGGAACCTGGAATTCAGGATCCAGTCCACTTTTAACTGAAAACACACATCTGACTTTCCTTGAATATGGAGAGGTTTCCCTTATTATTTCTTACAGCTTAATTACACATATTAAAGTTTTTAACCTTTAGAAATCTTAGTTTCTAGTGAAAATAAAAAAGTAAACAGTTGTGAACTGTCATTTGCATTAACATCCTGTGGCTTGGCAGACTTTAAATACTTTTTAGGGGTGTGTGAGTGGTTCAGTCGGTTAAGTTTCTGACTCTTCATTTTGGCTCAGGTGATGATCTCATGGTTGTGAGATCAAACCCAGCATTGGGCTCTGCACTGGGTGCAGAGCCTGCTTGAAATTCTGTTGCTTCTTCGCCCCTTGCCCTTCCCTCACTTGGGCACACATGTGTGTGTGTGTGTGCATGTTCCCTCTCTATAAAAAAATTTTTTTTAAATAAGTACTTTTATAATTTCTAGAAACATGCTTTCCCCAAATATCTTTAGTTCCTCTGTAAAATGAAACCAAAAAATTGATAAATCTATGTTCAGTAATTAGTGTTTCAGTATTTTATCTTATTTGGAAATGATCTGGATATTTAATGAATTTAACTTAAATTATCATCTAACTTAATAAAATTTTAAGTTTTCGGGTTACCAAAAGATTTGGGAGAAACTAAAATTTACCTAAAACTTTTTCTACTTAACATCTATTTGATTGTTTTTAACAATTATGTTTAGATTACCCACAAAAGCCATTAGACCTTAGACAAGACCAGCCATTGCCCCAAGATGTTTTTTTAGCTGACAAATTTTGTGAGAGATAAAATGAACTTATTTGACTAGTAAACTCAGGCAGAGTAAAAGTTTGTATTTAGTCTGATAACTCTAAGGACATGTCTGCTTTAAATTAAACCAACACACTTTAACTAGCTTTTATACTGAAAATTGAACTAGATCATGTGAACTTGAAAAACACTTGGGTTCACTTCTATTACATTTCCGAGATTTACAAGTACTTCATAAGCACTTTTTAAAATTTTTTTTGTTTATTTATTTATTTTGAGAGAGACAGAGACAGCACGAGTGGGGGAAGGGCAGCTAGAGAGGGAGAGAGAGAATCCCAAGCAGGCTCTGTACTGCCAGCACTGAGCCCAATGTGGGGCTTGAACCCACAAAGCTGTGAGATCGTGACCTGAGCTGAAACCGAGTCGGACACTTAACTGACTGAGCCACCCAGGCGCCCCCATAAGCACTTATTTTTAAGCCAGTTAAACAGAGCTGTTTTTTGTTTTTGTTTTTTTAATTTTTTAATGTTTTTATTTATTTTTGAGAGAGAGAGCTCTAACAGGCGAGGGGCAGAGAGGGAGAGAATCCCAAGCATGTTCTACATTGTCAGCACAGAGCCTGATGCTGGGCTCAAACCCGCCAACCATGGGATCATGCCCTAAGCTGAAATTAAGTCCAACGCTTAACCAACTGAGTCACCCAGGCACCCCTGTGTTTTGTTTTTGTTTTTGTTTTTTAAAGTAAGCTCTACATTGGGGGCTTTGTGCTAACAGTGCAGAACCTGCTTGGGATTCTCTCTTTCCCTCGCCCTCTTCCCTACTTGCCCACATGGTCTCTCTCTCAAAGTAAAATAAAAATAAAAACTGTCTTTAAACAGACAGTTCTTATTTAAAAATGTATGTACATTTACATCTTTGAAAAAGAATTTTTAATGTTTGTTTTTGAGAGAGATAGAGTATGAGTGGGGGAAGGGCAGAGAGAGAGGGAGACATGAAATCCAAGACAGGCTCCAGGTTCCAAGCTGTCAGCACAGAGCCTGATGCAGGACTTGAGCCCACAAACCTTGAGATTATGACCTGACCGGAAGTCGGATGCTTAACCTACTGAGCCACCCAGGCGCCCCTATATTTACACCTTAAAGGCATGGGAGAAGAATTCAGGTTCCCCTGAGGTTGGTAAATAAGAGATAAATAAATATATAGGAGCTAAACAAGGAGGTTTTAGAATTAGTAAAAGGAATAGGTGAACATTGAATTGCCTCTAGAGCTGCATTTCTAATTTTGCTAAGATATGTAAGATGTAGACAATTGCTTTCAATTCCTCAAAGAATGAGGTTGCAATTCGAGTGACATCATAGGTTGATCCACCCGTCGAATTACACTTTTTTTTTTTTTTTTTTTTAGTAAAGACTTTTACAAAGACTTTAAAAGATTTTTCCTTTCCTTCTGGGTACCTAATTTTATTTTAGCTTAGGGGAGGAGGCCTAAAAAAACATTCTTTTTTTTAAAAAATTTTTTTCAACGTTTTTTTTATTTATTTTTGGGACAGAGAGAGACAGAGCATGAACGGGGGAGGGGCAGAGAGAGAGGGAGACACAGAATCGGAAACAGGCTCCGAGCCATCAGCCCAGAGCCTGCCGCGGGGCTCGAACTCACGGACCGCGAGATCGTGACCTGGCTGAAGTCGGACGCTTAACCGACCGCGCCACCCAGGCGCCCCCTAAAAAAACATTCTTAACAGGCTCTGTATGTCAGCTTTCAATCTAGCCTATTTCCAGTCACAGAGCTACTTAAAAATTCTTTTAGGTGTCTTGTCAGTTTTCATCTGGGACAAACAGCAAACATTTCTTGCCATATTGAATAACTCCCCCTTGGATATATGGGAGGGATTCCCAACGAAAGTGCAAAAGGTAACTTATTTTCCTTTCTTTACTGGGTACTACAGACAGATCAGAGTGCTGACTCTAATAAGAATGTTCATCCTTAGCCAGCTTCTTCCAGTTTTTCCAGGATCCCATCTGTAGCTCCGTTTTTTACCAGAATTTGGCAACATTTTTTATTTTTAATGTTAGTTTTTCTTTGGCTGTTTAAGAGAATAATGTAGCATTTTGCCAGAAAATCTCTTAGAGTCCCATTTGAGAGGAGCCCTCCTTTGAGGTCAGGTATGGGAATGACTGAAAGGTCATTAACTTGGCAGACTTTTGTTTATGGTCCATAAAGGCAACTGAGAGGAGTACTAGAATGAATATTCAAATAAAGGAGGATAGAGGAAAACAGTAAGAGTTATATCAGTTTTTTTGCTTTTAAGTACTTTTTACATCTTTAATTTTTCACTAGCCTTTTATAACAAATCTTTTAATGAAGCTAGTTTGGAATTTTGAAGCCTTTTGGAGTCTCCTGCATACCAATTAAAATAGTATCCCATTCTGTTTGATTTGGAAGCCCTTGCTTTTAAGGGCACTTGTTAAATGCTCTTATCTAATTGGAACATTTCTCATAATGGCCATTGTAATTCTAGGTTGTAATTCCTCTGACGACTGGTAGCAGTTTGGTAGGACCCTAGCCACAATTAGAATTTAACTCGCCTTTTCTGTGCAGCCATATCTAGTCACAAATGGGGTGTAACCCACATTTATGTCTGGCCATATTTTGGGGCTGCCAATCTGATGGTTACCAAGCCAAGTTCTCAGGACACAAAAAATCTTCGCAAAATTTTGCCACTTCTATTAATATTTGTGTCTTCTGGACCATAGTTCTTAGGCATAAAATAAGCACAGGTGCCGGAAGGAAATATGCTTGACTGTTTAGAGTTTAAGGATCCCATAAGCCAAGTTTAGGTTTCTCAGAGCTGAGCTAATACCTAAAAGGGATGTGCCTCTGGGTTGGGAATTGTACGGTATACATCATTGCACAGAAGTTTTCTTGAGTTTGGCAGGTGACCTAGAGTCAGCCTAACTTGTTCTGTGACCAACTTGATGTCAGAGTCTTTGAGTTAGGTAATGAATACAGAAACAGCTCTGAAGTATTGTGCCAGTGCCCACCACCAATTTTTGTGGCTTTTTTTTTTTATGTGATTCCTGTTAGTTATAGCCCTTATCTATACAAAATAAGACAAACGTGCACCCTAACATAGCAGCAGCAACCATAACATGTTACTGTAGACTGGCCAAGAGAAGGCTTTACGTACCATCACTGATTCCTAGCATGGATTAAACCAGCAGACTCCAGTAAAATGGGGACTGTGGATTGGAACTGGGGAAAAGACTAAACCACCAAATCCCAGTAAGTGGAGACTATAGACTAGAACTGGAAGGGTATTCCAAACATTGTGGACTGAGCCAAGAGGTAGGGACTCAGGTTTCAGATGGAACTGTGTGCCAGCTCAAGCTGACTGGACTGGAAAGCCAGTTAGCTTAAGAGCTCAGCAAAGAGTACGGAGCTCAGAACTGACAAGAACTCCGTGATGACCCTCAGAAATGGCTAGAAAGAAAGTAAACTCGAATATTTCATCGGGTACCACACCTATGTTTCTTGTTGTCCCCAAAGATGTCAGAAGTCTCCTTTAGTCCTGCTGCCTTCACCAAATTCTTTAACAAAAATTAAACTGAGTAAATGTAAAGATTTGGCTTTATTCAACAATTCATGAGTTGAGCAGTGTCCCATGTAACAAATAGCAAGGAGCTCCACCAAGCTGTATAAAAGGAAAGGTTTTTAAAGGCAGAAAGGGGGTGGAGAAGGGAAATTATTAGCAAAGAATGCATTGTTTTAGGCAAGGTCACCTTCCTACAGGGAATGGAAGGGGTTTGTGGATGGATTATCTCACTAGTGCTGACTAGTGAGATAATTCCATGTTGACTGGCTAAAGGTTACCATTCTTGACGGGGTAGGGGGAGGTTGAAACTGCGATTAGACAGGTTATTAGGACTTGGCTTGCTGACATGGAGTTTAGCACAAGTGACTCCATTTTGTTGCCTGGTATCTCCTTTTTATTTTTTTTAATTTTTATTTATTTTTATATAATTTATTGTCAGGTTATACAGTGTGCTCTTGGCTTCCCATCGCTCATTTACCCCATCAACCCTCACTCAGTTTGTTTTCTGTATTTGAGTCTCTTATGGTTTGCCTTCCTCTCTGTTTGTAACTTTTTTTTCCTTCCCTTTCCCGCCATGGTCTTCTGTTAAGTTTCTCAAATCCCAATTATGAGTGAAAACATATGATATCTTCTCTGACTGATTTATTTCACTTCTGCTGTCTCCTTTTTAACAATATGAATTTTAGCAGGGGCACAAACATTTATTCTATAGCAGTACTATAGCTAACAAAGAATTAAATTATTAAGCAGAGTAGGACTCTAGCATCATCTGTTTCACAGGAGGGCCCAGTATAGAACATCAGAAGACATTCACATTTGTAGGAAATTAGTCTGATGGCAGAACAGGTAGGCAACCATTTGTGTGGATTCATAAATTAGATAGTTTATAATAAATATGAACTATCTTTAGTTTAAGAGAACTATTAGTTAAGAGACCTGTTATATTAAGAATTTTTCATAGCTTAAGGGAAAGAATAACTGAACAGTAGTCTTACAACATTTTTTCCTTCCTCCTAGATTTAAACAGTCAAGTTAAATCAAACTGGGAAATCATGGCAGAAGGTGGATTTGATCCCTGTGAATGCGTTTGCTCTCATGAACATGCGATGAGAAGGCTGATCAATCTGGTGAGATGAATGGGATGGTCCTATTCAGAATTGAACTGTATCCCTTCTGTCCTGTTTTTTGGGGGGTGGGGGCGGGGGGGGAATGTTGGTTATTGGAGAATTTTCATCTGATGGTCACTAAAATTATTTCATAATTGAAATTCCACAATGGTTTAAGTCATAGTGGTTAAAGTGCTTGCCAGCAATTCTTCTATTAGAGATAAAAACAAAACAAAACAAAACAAAACAAAACAAAAAACAGATTGCTACCTTTTATTTATGGTAGATTTCTTTTGGTGAAATCACCATCACGGGAAGATGACACATTTGTGTGTAGCCTTTTCTGTTCTATATTAACAAATATATAGTCTTCAGCTATATGGAGCTTGTTTACCTGATAAACTGCTATGAAGTCATAGTTCCTATTGTGACATGGTTCAAATCCTACTCCAATAAATGGCATGACAATAAAAATTTCTATATAAAGCATTTCCAAGTCCAAATCAATTATTTGACAGAGGCAGGTTTCTGAACAACATGCTTTAGATAGTCTCATTGAATTGATTGTTGTGAGATTTGAATTTGTAAAGTTTTTAAGACTCTCCTAGTCTTATAATCTTAAATACAGGAGTCTTTATTAAATACAGGACTTTATACTTTTTTTATGCACAAAAGAAGAAATTTGACTATTAACAATAAAGTATATTGTATTATTATTATGTTAGACATAACATTTTGTTGTTCTAGAAAGCTCTTGTAAAGAGGTATATTATCATAGACCAGGTAATAAAGGCAGGAACAAACATTTGCTCAAATATTTGAGCTGTTGGTGGTTAATAAGCAGGTTTTCCGCTGACTCAGTGTCTGTATGTAGTGATCAGAAGTGTGTTTCTTGTGAATGGTACTCCTTTTAGAGTCAACATATGCTAGGACTTATGATCCTAAAAAATTTCTTACAGGGAAATCAATAAAATAAGAACTTATAAAATTAATAAGACTTGTGGTTATAGAAATAAAATAGGAATGTTATATCTCTGACAACTTGATGTAAAAATAGATGAGTCTAAGGAGAGAATATTTAAAATATTTTCTCTGATTTATGATGTTAAATAGCTGATAGCTTTTATGTCTAAATTTCAGGGTAAGGCAAAAATTTTTTTTCAAATGTGATGCTAGGCACAAAAAATAGACTTGTAATTTAACTGGTAAATTTTCCCAGGAGATCAGTTTTTCTTTTTTTTTTTTTTTTTAATTTTTTTTTTAACGTTTATTTTTGAGACAGAGAGAGAGCATGAACAGGGGAGGGTCAGAGAGAGGGAGACACAGAATCTGAAACAGGCTCCAGGCTCTGAGCTGTCAGCACAGAGCCCGACGCGGGGCTCGAACTCGCGGACCGCAAGATCATGACCTGAGCCGAAGTCGGCCGCTTAACCGACTGAGCCACCCAGGCGCCCCAGGAGATCAGTTTTTAATAAGAGTTACTACCTCTTTTTTTCTTAGTGTCATCTTTTTATTTTTAACATAGTATCTATTATGCTTTTTTCTCTTAGCTCTGCTGCTTTTTTTTTTTTAGAGATGACTAAAACTAAGCCCTACTCTTTATGATCCCCTGTACATTTTTTTTTCTCTTCAGTAGGTTGTCAGGAATACTCATGTTTAGCTTTGTTTTGTTTTGTTTTTAATGGGCACATTCATACCTGATGGGACATTATTGATAGCAATCCTAGTGTGAAGTACTTTATGTGAAAATAGGTTTTAGATTTTACAAACCTTTAAAAGTGTACAGTGTACATTTTTTAGTCTATGCTGAATATTTTCACATGATGTAAATTACTGATGGGTGATCCTGGATGGGTGATCTGCTAGTGTATAAATTGCTGATAGCAGTATTGAAGATTCCAGAAGGGAGGAGAAACTCGATTTCAATGAGGAAACTTGCTAATTAGGCTTGATAGACATTTGTTTGATTTGAATTGTGCTTTATAGTTTTTATTTCTTCTTTTATTTAAACTCCAATTCAAGCAGCATTTTGGGGCCATACCTATCTTATCGATATTAAGTACTTTCTAAACTGAAAGAGTATCTTTTGAAACAACGTCTCTAATGTCAGAAATTCAGAAATAATGTCTCTAACTTCAGAAGTTCAGCCATGAGGTCTCTAAGTTCTCTAAATTCAGAAATGTGTAATACTGTTTACTATAGCATTATTTCTAGTAGTGAAAGTTATAAACAACCTAAATGTCTGCCAGTAGTGGTTATATCATGGTTTGCTCATATGATGGAATCTTATACAGAGGTTTAAAAGAATGTCTTTGAAGATTACATCATAACAGAAGGGAAATTCACATGTGAAATGAATAAAGGCAACGTCTAGAAATGACATTTAGCATCATCTTGCTTTTCTGTACCCACACACACCATATATATACATGTGCATAGGAAAAAAAGCCTTGAAGAAAATATGTCAGTGTTAACAGTGTTTATCTCTGGATTGTAGAATATAAGGTGAGAGGGTTTTTTTTTTTTTATAGTTTTCTGTATCTTCTATGATATACTCAGGAAAAGGGTTATTTAACAAAAAGAATCTTTTTTTTTTTCATTTAAACATTGTCAGCACTCTTTCATACTGTACTAGGCTTTTATACCTCTCATGCTTTCGTTATCTTCTACTTTTACACTTCAGAGGACCTGTTTTTAGTACCTTTATCTTAACTACTCTGTGGAGGTCTAACCCCCCAGTCTATATTTAAAAGCAGTTTATCTGATGGTGTAATTTTTCTGTATTAGTTGTAACTACCAGAATTTAGATGTCTGCCTGTTCAGAAAACTCATGGGTATATATTGGTGATGACAGAGCAGAGGTTTATTACCCTCATCTTTCTAAAAGTAGACATTGAACTCATCTTTGCAATAGAGTAGCATCTCATTAATTTTAGGTTCTAATTTGGAATTTTTGTTACTTTTTACTTCGTATAACCAAATTGGATTTTCTTGTAAGTTAGAGTATTATCAAATTCTGAGAATTTAAGGTGCTAATAGCAAGTAAAAACCTGGGAACACTTAGAGATTTTAATGATTATTTATGGTTAGATTATTAATTGTGTTCTGGACTGCAGTTTAGTTTTGCCTATTCTGTGGAAATAGGTGGGCTTTGCCAAGGGATATTTTCAGCTTAGGAGCAGTTAAGATTTTACCATTGTTTCCTTTCCATTTTAATGAAGTTCTGTTCCTTCACAATTTAAAACTAAATTCTTTTCCTAATTTAGTAATGATATCAGTTAAGGTTCTTTATTATAGGTTATAGAAGTTCTGACTGAGTTAAGCAGAAAAAGACCTATTAAAAGGATAGTACGTGGCTCACACTAGCACGGACTAGGAGAACCTAGCATGGAAAATGAATACGATCAAAGGGAGGGTAAGTGCCAAAACACGAGGGAGCCAAAGTCGTGCTGCAGAGCTAGGGCAGCCAAGAAGCTGCTTGCTCCTGAATTCTAGACTTTCGTATGTCCAAGTGTTGATGCAGCATCTCCATTTAGATAACTAGTAGACATCTTACTCATGATATGTGCATTACCAGACTTCTTTTCTTGCCCCCAGGCTTAAACTTCCTTGTCTCTTCTATTCACTCCATTATTCTGGTTGCTCAGGCAATACCTTTTGTGTCAATTTTTACTCTTTCAGCCTCATAGCTAATGCAGAAACAAATCCTTTTGACTCAACCTTAAAAATATATCTAGAATCCAGACATTTCTCACACTTTCCGTGCAGCAGCCTGTTCTAGTCTACATCAGCTTTTGCCTAGATTATTAAATTAGCCTCTTTATGAGTCTCCTTGCTTCCACCCCCTTGCCATGCCCCACTTTCTGCAAGTTTAGTTTTCACTACAGCAGCTGAAGTGATCTATTTTCGATAAAACAGATAATGTTCTCCTTCCCTCAAACTCCTGCATGACACTTAAAGTGAAAAAAAATTTACATAGCCCTACATGATCTGTCGCTTCTCCACCCCACTCTTCCCTTTTGCTCATTTTGTCTAACAGTTCTGGCCTCTTACAGGTCACACACAAATGATCGATAGTGTAAAGACTTTAGACTTTTCTATAGCGAAACTGGAAGGCATTGGCACAAAGACTTTAAGTTCTGAAAGGAAATTATTACAAATCCAGCATTCTGTATTCAACCAAAGTGTCAATCAAATAGGAGAGAATCTTCAAAAATCCTATCTCATGTACCATTACTTAGAAAGGTGCTAAAGGGGGCGCCTGGGTGGCACAGTCGGTTAAGCGTCCGACTTCAGCCAGGTCACCATCTCGCGGTCCGGGAGTTTGAGCCCCGCATCAGGCTCTGGGCTGATGGCTCAGAGCCTGGAGCCTGTTTCTGATTCTGTGTCTCCCTCTCTCTCTGCCCCTCCCCCGTTCATGCTCTTTCTCTGTCCGAAAAATAAATAAATGTTGAAAAAAAAATTTTTTTTTAAAAAATAAAAAATAAAAAAAAAGAAAAGTGCTAAAGAATGAACTATTTTTCACCAAAATGAAGACATAAACCAAGGAGGGAGACTAAGATTTGAGTGTAGAAAGTGAGAGGTCTAGCACATGCAAGAAGCAAAAGTAACTTCCAGGATAATGGTGAATGGAAATCCCAAGGTGATAGCTGTGCGTCAGGTTTGTGGATACAAGACAGCTGGTTTCATTGAGAGGGTGTCACACAGCTCTAGCAGAGACTTTTTCAGGAGGATGAATTGATAGAACACCTAGTGATTCGAGACATTTTGTGATCTAAAAAGCTGAAAACAAGTTGCCAAAAGTCCTAGAAAACCAAGTAAATGGGAAAAAAGAACATTTAACTTTAAGGAAATACAGAAAATAGTACAGAAAAGAAAAAGTAATTATAATTTACTACATGGTTCAAATGTGAAGAGCATTTACATAGTCATAATAATGTTAAAACTATTGAGCTAAACCAATTTATGATTTAATTACTAGCAGATGGGAAGAGTGTACATGTGTGTTGGGTTCAGAAAAGAGAGAACTGGGTCTTCTTATTCTATACTGGTGAATCAATGGGTATTGCTTAAAACTGAAAAATCAAGAAGTAGCAATAATGCATATTTTTAAAGACATGGAGGTAAATACTAAAATAATCAGCTAAAAGGTGAAAGTCGTTCCTCTATGGGAGGAGAAATAGGTATGCAGAAATGAGGAACTGCTTTTTTTCGGAACAGACTGGCAAAAGTGTTTATTTAACTCTGAATTGTATACATGAATAACTAATAAAAATTAAAACAACAAAAAGCAAAAACCTTTCAGTTAGGAGTAAAAAGACAAGGTGTGAGTCTATTGGGTAGCTGGATATGTTGTGTATCTTTTTCCTCCATGGAGTGTAAGGTGACTGGTTGAGGCCTTTGCTACCGGCTAAAACCAGGTTACTGCTTTCTAAGAAAAGTAGAAAATATTCATGGGGAGGGCTTCTAGTTGGATGTTAAGGATCAAGAGAGAAGCCAGAGTAACCCCAGACCTTTAGTGGATATAAAAGAGGAAATGGTTCAGAAATGAAATGTGCTATATATAAAGCCTTAGAATGAAGCTTTCCCTACTTTGAGCATTAAGAGGTTCTCTAGCCTGCCTGCATCCTTCCTTGATAAGGAAAGCTGTTTGTATACGCTGTCACCATCCTGATCCTTTTTTTTTTTTCTTTTAAATTTTTTTTTTTAATGTTTATTTATTTTTGAGACAGAGAGAGACAGAGCATGAACGGGGGAGGGTCACAGAGAGAGGGAGACACAGAATCTGAAACAGGCTCCAGGCTCTGAGCTGTCAGCACAGAGCCCGACGCGGGGCTCGAACCCACCGACCGCGAGATCGTGACCTGAGCCGAAGTCGGACGCTTAACCGACCAAGCCACCCAGGCGCCCCTCCTGATCCTTTAATAACTATAAAGATTAAAACAAGAAAGCAGTTGAAGAAAATAAGAGGACCACAGTGTGGTTGGGCATAGCTAGCTACATTCAAAGACAAGATGAAATAATTAGATGTGTCTAATATGAAAAATCATTGTGCAAGTTATGGCTATAAGTGCAGCTTCATATAAGTATGTTGTCCTGGTCTTAAATATCACCAGCAACATGATTTTCTGAAATGGTGAACAATTCTTTGTAAAGTTGTAAACAAAACTAAGTATAATATTCCTTTGATTTAAATGCTGAATTCCAGTTAAATTCCTTGGTAATTTAGTGTCAGCTAACCAAAAAATATCTTGCTGTTATTTTTTTAATGGACTTAGATTAAAGGCTCAGATTTTTCACTTATGTGAATAGGTGGCAGGACGTTTGAAAGTCATGTGGGATGTAAGCCAGTCACAACAATCGAAGATCTGCCTCTCAGATATCCACGAAGCCCTGGTACTGACACATTGGAGAACATATGATGGGGGGAGAAGTAGAGTTTAAAAAAAAAAAAAGGAGGGGAGCCTGGGTGGCTCAGATGGTTAAGAGGCCTACTCTGGACTTCAGCTCAGGTCATGATCTCACAGGTTCGTGGGTTCGAGTTCTGTGTCGGGCTCTACTCTGACTGCGTGGAGCCTCCTTGATATTCCTTCTCATTCCCTCTCTCTCTGCCCTTCCCCCACTCGTGTGCATGCACTCTCTCAAAATAAATAAACATTAAAAAAAAGAGGAAACCCAAATAAGCTTATGAAGGTAGGCAAGAAGAAAGAAGAGAAGCGTAGTTCATAGAAAGCACAAGTAAAATGTTATGTGTGAGTGGGTTCTCATCCCCTGTTAAAAGAGTTAGATTGGAGTCTTGAAATGCTATTTACAAGGAAGACAGTTACCAGGGTGTCTGTGTGGCTCAGTCAGTTGAGTGTCTGACTCTTGATTTTGGCTCAGGTCATGATCCTAGGATCATTGGATTGAGCCCCAAGTTGGGCTCCACACTCAGCATGGAGGCTCCTTGAGATTCTTTCTTGCTCTCTCTCTTTCCCTCCCTCCCTCCATTTGCCCCTCTCTCCCCCCACCCAGTCTCTCTCTCTCTCTCCCTCTCTCAAAAAAAAAAAAAAAATATATATATATATATAGTAGGTATGTGATAAAGGAGTGAGGAAAAAGCTATCTCAAAAGAATGCAGTACTCTTAATCTTAGACACAATATAATTCAAAGCCAAAACAATTAAGTGGAACATGGAAATAATATCGACAAAAGATAGAATTCATCAAAAAAATATGGACCTTTATGTCTTGAACAACGGAGAACACAAAAACTATTATAAATACAAGAAGAAACATTCTTTAGAAGTATCTGAGAAAAGATAGTGAAAGCCATAGAGATGCCTTTGTGGGGTTGGAGTGTGAGAACATGTGGGGGATGTGTGTGTGTGTAGGTCAGTATATGTTTGTAAATACATAGGAATGGTTTCCAAGGGGTATACTGGAGCTCATAATAATGGTTATATTGAGGAGTTTCAAGTTAGTCTAGGTACTAGTTTAAGCCCATGATGTAAGTTTTCCTTTTACAAATGAGGAAACTGAGGTACAGAGAAGTTAAGTCACTCTTTCCAGGTGTCAGAGCTGAACAGAGAGTGGCAGAGGCACATTCAACTCTGGCAGTTTAGCTCTAGGCCCTGTGCTGTTTCTTTTGTTTTCTTTTTTTAATAAAATTTTTAAGTTTATTTATTTTGAGAAAGAGAGGGCGCAAGCAGGGGAGGAGCAGAGAGGAGAGAGAGAGAGAGAGAGAGAGAGAGAGAGAGAGAGAGAGAGACAGACAGACTCCCAAGCAGGTCTTGCACTGCCGGTGCAGAGCCCAATGTGGGGCTTGAACCCACTAACTGTGAGATTATGACCTGAGCGGAAACCAAGAGTCAGTCACTTGACCAACTGAGCCACCCAGGTGCCCTTGCCTTGTACTATTTCTTTAGTGCCCTGTTCTGTTCTGCTGCTGCCAGTTGGTCTCCTTCAAGCACCTTTAAAAACACTATATTTGTGATCAAGGGAACATTAGGAGGATAGAAGAAAGCAATGAAGGAGAGACTCTTCACTGTATTTGTACAGTTTAAAACTGTGAATGTACTACCTAATCAAATAACCTTAAAAATAAAACTCAGAAGACACCTGGCTGGCTCAGTTCATGATATTGCAGTTCATGAGTTTGAGCCCCTCATTGGGCTTTGTGCTGACAGCTCAGAACCTGAAGCCTGCTTTGGATTCTGTGTCTCCCTCTCTCTCTGCCCCTCCCCCGCTCATGCTCTGCCTCTCTCTGTCTCAAAATTAAATAAACATTAAAAAAAATTTAAAGAAAAAAACCTCTGCATACAACTCTTGATCTTGGGGTTGTGAGTTCAAGCCCCTCGTTGGGTACAGAGATTAAGTAAAACTTTAAAAAGATAAAACTTTGTAAGCTACTTCAAAGGCATTAGAAGCAGTAAAATTATACACAATATGTAGTACAGACTTTTTTCACTGAAGAATAAAATTTTTGAATATACTATTATATGATTTGAAAAGAAAAGATATTATGTTTAGCTTTCCCATAATTCTTTTTAAAAAATGTTTATTTATTTTGAGAGAGAGAGAGAGCACGCACGAGCAGGTGGTGAAGGGGCGGAGAGGGAGAGAATCCCAAGCAGGCTCGTACTGTCAGCACAGAGCCCCACGTGGGGCTTGATCTCATGAATCGTGAGATCATGACCTGAGCCAAAATCAAGAGTGGGACGCTGAACCAAATGAGCCACCCAGGTGCCCCTAGCTCTTCAGTAATCCTAATAAGACTTTCTTTTGTTCTTAATTCTTTGATTTCTAAATTGGTAGATTTTTTTCTCATCAGCATATAAAAAATATATAAAAATAGAAAAAACTTGTATGTCTCCTAAGGCAAAATGGCTACAACAACAATTCAGTGCTTTTTTTACTATTGCCTCATCAGTGCTTATGTAAATTTTGATTGTTTAACTCTTAGGCTGTACCAGTATAAAGAATATAAATCTGATTTTCATTCATTTTATTGTCTATCTATAGTGTGGACTTTAAAAGCAAATGATTATATCTCCGGTTGTATTATAGGAGTGTTTTAAATAATACATTATAAGCTGCATTTACGTTTAAGGTTGATAAGACTGCAGTACAAAGAGTGCCCATTTTGGGGTGCTCCTGACAAAGCTTTGCTTATTCACTTGGCAGGTGTGCTTCTGGTGACTTAATTACATCATTGAGTTACACACAGGTTCATAACACAGTTGTACTTTGCTAAGTGTGTTTATGTCTCTATTTGTCTCCACAATGTTCAGAAACATTAATAAAAGGAGGCATTTTCTGACATTACAATCTATTTCTTTCATAATTAATGCTTTACTCATTAAATACTGGTTGGTAAGACTTATTTTAAGTGGATAAAAATATATATACAGTGAGTTTCTTTCATTTAAAATCAGTTCTTTTCATCAAGTTATGCTATGTTGCATTACTTGATTTAATATGGAAACATGCTTAGTGATAAGTATGGATTTTTCTTGATATGGTAGAATACTACTACATGTGTAGAAAGATGCCAGCACAAAATTGTGATCTCATTATAAACCAGTCATTTTTTAAAGTTGTGTGGTATTTTTTTGTGTGTGCCCTTGTGGAGTTAGTATTCTTTAAAAAAAAAAAAAAAGCATTTCCTTACAACAACTGTATTTAGTTGTGTGTGTGTTTTTTTTTTTTTTTTAAATGACTAATATTTCCTTACAACAATAAAAACAGCCTGCAGGGGGCTTTTTCCATTCCCATTGAAGCCATTTGTAGAATTATTCTGGTTTCACCCTATTCTGCTCCCTTGATACCTCCTTCTTTCTCTGTTCTCCTTGACTGGCTGTCTCTTGGCATAAAATTTCTTCTATTAATCATAGGAGTTCCAGAAAGAGAGAACAGATAGATTTCTTTTTTTTTTTTTTTTTTTTTTTTTTTTTTTTTTTTTTTTTTTTTTTAAATTTTTTTTTTCAACGTTTATTTTATTTTTGGGACAGAGAGAGACAGAGCATGAACGGGGGAGGGGCAGAGAGAGAGGGAGACACAGAATGGGAAACAGGCTCCAGGCTCTGAGCCATCAGCCCAGAGCCCGACGCGGGGCTCGAACTCACAGACCGCAAGATCGTGACCTGGCTGAAGTCGGACGCTTAACCGACTGCGCCACCCAGGCGCCCGAGAACAGATAGATTTCGTAATGTGAACTTGGATCATGTTTTGTGTTTTTCCTGCTCTCTGTTGTAACCTAAGATTTGAAATAAGATAATCCCTTTTTTGGTTTGTTGAGCTCTGTATTTCACATCTAAACAGTGTAACTGAAACCTCTAAAATTTTAATTTACTTAAAGTTGTATTTGTATTAGAGTATTGTAAGCATGTGATCTGGGAGATCTTTGGTCAGAGTCCTCATTATAGGCCTGAAGGCCCTGTAAATTGTGGCTAATGTTCACTGTACTTAAATAAGTTACATTAAGATTGATTGGTTTTTTTCCTGGAAGAAAAATGTGTGTGCCTGAAAAATTTCTTGAGAAACCTGTCTACCTAGCAAATATATCTACTGCTAGTATCTTTTTCTATTTATTTAAAAATTTTAATGTTTATTTATTTATTTTTGAGAGAGCATGCATAAGTGTGAAAGAGGGGCAGAGAGAGAGCGGGAGAGAGAATCCAAGTAGGCTCCGCACTGTCAGCTCAACATGGGACTTGATCTCATGAGTCATGAGATAATGACCCAAGCCAAAATCAAGAGTATGACGCTTAACCAACTGAGCCACCCAGGCGCCTCTATTTATTTTAATTTTAATTTTAATTTTTGTAGAACACTTATTGAAATAATACATGAATATATTCTTTCAAAAAATAATCAGACATTAAAAAAAAAGTAAAAGTAGGGAAGTATATATCCCCAATTTAATAATAGTATTTAGCATCTTCCATGTGGTACAAAGCCTTTTTTAATCATCTGATTAACTTCTGGGTTTTATTTTAGTTAATAAAGGAAATTTTAGTCAATTTCTTACTTTCAAATCTTAATATTTTTTATCAATATCATCCAGGCACTGGAAGACTAGTTAGTCCTTCTGTGGTTAGAGGTATAATTCAGTTTACCAATTAGGAAATGAGGTTATATGGGAGTGCCTGGGTGACTCAGTTGGCTAAGCATCCGACTTCAGCTCAGGTCATGATCTCATGGTCTGTGGGTTCAAGTCCCAGGTTGGGTTCTGTGCTGACAGCTCGGAGCCTGGAGCCTGCTTTGGATCCTGCCTCTCCCTTTCTCTCTGCCCCCCTCCCTTGCTTGCATTCTGTCTCTCAAAATGAATAAATGTTGAAAATAATAACAAAAAAAAGATAAAATAATGGTTGCATGTCCTTATGGCACACAATTCAAGCAGTATACTGTAAAAAGAGAAAATAAAAATCTCCCTATATTTTCCAATGCTTCATTGCTTCTTTATTGAATATAAGCTGTTAACATTTGTTTTATATTATTCCAGTTGTATGACCGCATAACAAATTACTCAAAAATTTAGTGGTATAAAACCTTTTATTAAGATGACAAACTCTGTGTCTGGAGTTCATACAGAGCATAGTGGAGATGACATGTGTGTTGCACAATCTCTGGGTTCTTAGCTGTAAGACTCAGAGGCTGGGAGCAGGAAGCATCTGGAGGCTCACTCACTCACTGTCTGGCAGCTGATACTGGTAGACTGAAACCCTACCTAGTACTCCCAGCCTACATATGACCTTTTCATATGGATGCTTGGCTTCCTCACAGTGTGGTGGCTTGCTTCCAAGGTTAAGTATCCATCTCAAGGGAGGATAGGGAAGGGGGAGAACCAGCCAGCAGCTGGATACTTTTTTTTTTTTTTAATTTCCTTAAGTAATCTCTACACCCAACATGGGTCTCTAACTCAACAACCCCAAGATCAAGAGTCACATGCTCTACTGCCTGAGCCAGCCAGGCACCCCAGCAGCTGGATACTTTTTATGACCTGGCCTAAGAAATTGCATACAGCCCTTTGATTATAGCGATCACAAGCCTGCTTAGGTTCAAGAGGAGAGGAAATATATTCCATCCTTTTTTTTTTCAATTGAGGTATATTTGACATTATATTAATTTCAGGTATACAACAAAATGATTTGATACTTACATATTACTAAATGATCACCACAGTAAGTCTAGTTAACATCCAACATCATACATAGTTACAAAGAAATTTTTCATCTTGTGATGAGGAATTTTAGGATCTACCCTCTTAGCAACTTTCAAATCTGCAATATAATGTTGTTAACTATAGTCACCATGTTTTACATTACATCCCCATGGCTTTTTTTTTTTTTAATTTTTTTTTTTCAACGTTTATTTATTTTTGGGACAGAGAGAGATAGAGCATGAACGGGGGAGGGGCAGAGAGAGAGGGAGACACAGAATCGGAAACAGGCTCCAGGCTCTGAGCCATCATCCCAGAGCCCGACGCGGGGCTCGAACTCACCGACCGCGAGATCGTGACCTGGCTGAAGTCGGACGCTTAACTGACTGCGCCACCCAGGCGCCCCTACCCATGGCTTATTTTATAACTAGAATTTTGTACCTTTTGACCTCCTTCACCCATTTTGCCCACCCTCTACCACCCAATTTTGGTAACCACCTATCTATTCTCTGTATTTATTAGCTTGGTTTGTTGTTTTAAATTAAATGTATAAGGCAGATTATTGTCTTTCTCTGACTTACTTCACTTAGCTTATGTCCTCAAGGTCCATCTGGATTGCCACAAATGGCAAGATTTCATTCTTTTTATGTCTCTGTGTACACACACACACACACACACACACCCCATCATCTTTATCCATTCATCCATCAGTGGACACTTAGGTTGTTTTCATATCTTGGCTACTGAAAATAATGCTGCAGTGCACATGGGTGTGCATATATCTTTTCAAATTAGTGTTTTCATTTTCTTCAGATAAATACCCAAAAGTGGAATTGCTGGGTCATGTACTGGTAATTCTGGTCTTAATTTTTTTTTTTTTTTTTTTGAGAAACCTTATACTTTTTTCCATAGTGGCTGCACCAATTTACATTCCCACCAATAGTGCACAAGGGTTTCCTTTTCTCCACATCTTCACTAATGCTTGTTATTTCTTGTCTTGTGCTGCTGTTTATAAGCCACCCTGTCTGTAGTATTGTTTTAGAAAAGTAAACTGAGACATTTGCTAACATGAAAAGATATACAAAGTGTGTTAATCAACTCTTTATGTTATCAGTAAGGCTTTCGGTCTACAGTAGTCTCCTGTAGTCAAAACTTACATATGGATTTTTGACTATGCAGGGGGGTCAATGTCCCTACCACTGTGTTGTTCAGGGATCAACTATTTTACAAATAACAATGTCTGGAATATAGTAACCAGAATGCTAACAAATAGTTATCATCATATGGAGGGATGTTGTCGATTTTGGTCACTGCTCTAAGAACTACTAGAACATTCCTGAGCTACTGAGCTCCATTAGAACGTAGGAAATGTTGTGTTTTGGGTTTTTTGTTTGTTCTTTTAATGGGGCTTTATGTTTATGTTTCTTTCGTATTTTATTTTTTAATTAAAAATTTTTTTAATGTTTATTTATTTTTGAGAAAGAGAGAGTGCACAAGTGGGACAGGGTTAGAGAAAGGGAGACCTAGAATCAGAAGCAGTCTCCAGGCTCTGAGCTGTCAGCACCAAGTCAGATGTAGGGCTCAAACCCACGAACCCATGAGATCACGACCTGAGCTGAAATCAGACATTTAACTGATTGAGCCACCCAGGTGCCTCTCTTTTCTTTCTTAATAAATGTTTATTCATTTTTGAGAGAGAGAATGTGAGCAGGGGAGGGGCAGAGAGAGGGGGACAGAGGATCTGACGCAGGCTCTGTGTTGACATCGGTGAGCCCAAGGCAGAGGGCTCAAACATACCAACCATGAGATCCTGGCCTTAGCTGAAGTTGATGCTAAACCAGCTGAGCCACCCAGGCACCCTTATATTGTTATTTTATGTGTTAGGCTCCCTACTACATCTCTGGATCCGTAATATATACTTGCTGTTTTATGACTTTATTTCCCAAGCTGCATATTGGAACACCTGACCTAACACTGATGATTTGTGAGAATACTTTAAAATGGGAACACCTGCGGGGCGCCTGGGTGGCGCAGTCGGTTAAGCGTCCGACTTCAGCCAGGTCACGATCTCGCGGTCCGTGAGTTCGAGCCCCGCGTCAAGCTCTGGGCTGATGGCTCAGAGCCTGGAGCCTGTTTCCGATTCTGTGTCTCCCTCTCTCTCTGCCCCTCCCCCGTTCATGCTCTATCTCTCTCTGTCCCAAAAATAAATAAACGTTGAAAAAAAAAAATTAAAAAAAAAAAAAATAAAATGGGAACACCTGTTTTTTTTTTTTTTTTCATCCTCTTTTTTCAATATCTTGCTCTCAAACTGGCAAGGAGTTTAGTTGTTGCAAATAATATACATATAATTCCTCCGAGCAGTTTAGGGAAAAAAATAGTCTCTTAAAATCTGAAAACCTTAGTTTGACAAAATGCACATGAAAATTACTCCTGGGATGCCTGGTCGCTCAGTCGGTTAAGTGTCTGACTCTTGGTTTTGGCTCAGGTCATGATCTCATGATTCTTGAGCTCGAGCCCCACATCCAGCTCTTTGCTGACAGTGGGGAGCCTGCTTGAGATTCTCTCTCTCCCTCTCTTTCTGCCCCTTCCTTATGCTCTATCTCTCTCAAAATAAATAAACTTTAACAAAAAATCACTCCTTAAATATTTGTCAAAGAAATGAATATTTTTCTCTATTTTTGTTTTGAGGAAAGCCACAGGAATCTCACTGCTCAGAGACTTTCAAGCGAACCTTACGACCATGAGCTGTGTTAGAGGACATTGACCCAACCGTTTAGTCATTACTTTGAAAGTACTTTTTGTTGTTGGTTTTAGAATTTCATTTAAAAAAAAATAATAGTGATAAATTTGAGCATGCTTATTTACACAGTCAGCCCTGTTTAATATTAAAATGACTTTTTCCCACTTTCCTGCAAATTGCTGTGATCTAAAAACGTTATCCTGTAGACCATGAACTGGGATTTTTATATACATGTTTAATTTTTTATATGTTTAATTATATCATTTAATCCTCATAATGCCTTAAAGTTCATAATGTTAAGCAGTTAGGTAGGCATGAACAAGGTGGGATAAAGCAGATGCTGGCCATACACTCTGAGCCACCCCACCCAGGGTTAACAGCCACACCTTCAGAGCCACTCCAGGGCTAACAGAACAAGAAAGGCCTAGCCACAGAGCTGGCTCAAAAGCCACAAGGGAACTTCCAAGAGCTGAGGATGAACACAAAAGGTGCAAGCTGCCTTAAGATCACAGCAAAAACTCATTAGAAACTCATAAATAGACAATACATAAATAAATAACAGAATGCATCATGGCTGCGTGCATGCACAGAAGCCAAAATGTTATGTAACCATCAGCTGTCAATCAAAGCCAAAATTACATATAGAAAAAGCAAACTTAAAAGGATGCAGTTAGAAAGTCTTGGGGCCATTGCCACTCTTGCTCTGGCAGTGGCCCACTTTCTCTCTTGAAAATATAGTATACTTATCTACTCAGTAAACTCTGTCTCCCCATTCTGGTCTTGGGTCTCCAACTCTGGGTGCATCTGGGACAAGATGCACCTTGGTATCTGGTCAACCGAGTGACCCAATAACATTAATAGGTCATATATATGTCTTTTATAGTTTGAAACTTTATGGAAAGTAACAGATAAAGAGTTTGAACCCATATACCTCTGATTTTAAAGCTTCTCTTTTTAACCACTGTTCTGTTTACCAGTACACAGGCAGCTACTGTCCATGGGAAAGAACATGACTTCCAATATGTGAGGTTCTTGAGCAGACATAAAAAAAATAGCGATAAGTTCTAGTTCAGGTATTGTCTTAACTCGGGTGGCTAAAGCAAAATACCACGGATAGGTGGCTTAAACATCAAACATTTATTTCTCCCAATTCTGGAGTCTGGAAAGTCCAAGATCAAGTACAGGTAGACTTGGTGTCTGGTGATGGTTTTCTACTTGGTTTGCGGACAGCTGCCTTCTTGCTATATCTTCAACATGGTACAGAGGGAATAAGGACTCTAGTCTCTTCTTAATATAAAGGCACTAATCCCATCGTGGGGGCTTTCCCCTTATGACCTCATTTAAATCTATTTACCTCCCAAAGGCCCCGCTTCCAAAAACCATCACATTGGGGATTTAGGGCTTCAACAAGTGAAGTTGGGACGCATTCAGTCTATAGTAGGTACATTTTGGTAACTCCAGAGAGAGACTTTCTTTTCTTTATAATTCTTTTCAGTGAATTTCTCCAAAGTAAGTTTTCTCAAAAAGATCCATTTATCTGCTTTTGTCATTAGAATTGTCTCTTTGAGAAGATGTGGCATAGTATTACTTGGCAATCAAAAAGAATGAAATCTTGCCATTTGCAACTATGTGGATGGAACTGGAGGGTATTATGCTAAGCGAAATTAGTCAGAAAGACAAAAATCATATGACTTCACTCATGAGGACTTTAAGAGACAAAATAGATGAACATAAGGGAAGGGAAACAAAAATAATATAAAAACAGGGAGGGGGACAAAACAGAAGAGACTCATAAATATGGAGAAGAAACTGAGGGTTACTGGAGGGCAGACGGGCTAAATGGGTAAGGGGCACTAAGGAATCTACTCCTGAAATCATTGTTGCACTGTCTGCTAATTTGGATGTAAATTTTTTTTTAATTTTTAAAAAAGGGGGATTAAAAAAAAAAAGAATTGTCTCTTTGATCTACATTTTTCCCAGAGACCTCTGACAGCCAAGGGTTTCTGTTAGGCTTCCTGGGTATCATAACAGACTATTTTATATTCATCAATTTCCCTAATGTGAAATCTCTTGGCCAGGTCTCTCTTATTCTTTCAGTCTTTTTAAATCTGTGTTTTCTGCCTTTTTCCCTAATGAGTAAACACATTTATTATACTCATGTTATGCTGTCTCTGTGATTTTGAAGCAGGCTAACTTCAAAAACTTTCCATGACCATCCTGGTTAGATGGAGAGATTTAAATCTACTTTTAGTTATTTTCTGGGATCCCAGGATCAGTGTTAACATGAAATTTACCTGGACAACAATTGTTGGCTATAGATAGTCCACATGTGGTTCTTCCCCTTGCCTCCACCGTAATACAGAAAATATTTGAAGTTTATGACTCCATCCTGTAGATCCTGTCATTTGTTTCCTTCACATATTATCCTTGGTTTTCTTCTAATTATATTTGTTTTCGCAAATAGTTTCCTATTGGAATAGCCAAAATTAGCATCAATAGTACCACTGTATTCTCCAAATAAGTCAAGAGAAAACTAAGATGTAAATTAGGCCTTTGTTTAAACAGTTCCATCAAAACAGTGAGATTCTCTTGTATTTAAATGCATGGCTTTTTTAAAGTGTGTATTTATTTATTTTGAGGAAGGAAGAGAAAGAAAGTGTGTGCCTGTACATGAACACGGAAGGCGCAGAGAAGAGAGGAGAGAGAGAATCCAAATAGGCTGCATGCTGTCACCATGGAGCCCGACTTGGGTCTTGATCTCACCACTGTGAGATCATGACTTGATCCGAAACCAAGAGCCAGATGCTTAACCAACTGGGGCCACCCAGGTGCCCTTAAATAGTGGTTTTTTAATTCTTTAAAGACTGTAATTTACTCATCATAGGTGTTTGAATCTGAATACTGAAAATATATTCCAAAACACTGGTTTGGAAAAAACACGTAGTCCTGATCATGATACTTTGGCACCTCATTATTCAGAGCCTGCAGCATTGCCTGTTTGTGAACGTGAAGAATGTAGCCAGGAACTCAAAGAAGACCTGCCAGAAGAGCAGAGTCCAACCACAGCTCTTGGTGGAATGTCCCAAATATTCACCGCAGCTTGGACTAGAGTTGAAGTGCTGCACTCAGCCAGGCTTCCGATGAATAAATTCTTCTCATTCTTGGTTGGGGGGAGGGGAGGGGTGGGGGGGGCAATGCATGCACATGCCCGTAGGCACTCAGTTTTAATTTTCTTAAAGCTGAAAGAGCTCCTGTCTGCTTAGCATGAGCCAAAGGATTTATCGTTTCCTGTTGAAAATCATTTGACTCCCATACGTAGAAAAAACCACTTATTATGAACCAACACAGCTTCCACATTAAACTGACATAATTTCTCTTTTTACCAATTATATGTGAATTAGTTAATTTTCTAGAAACTTCTATAGCAGGACAAATTGTACATTACCATTTTTTATCATAGTCCCAAAGGGAAGCCTACTCTTTCTTCCCCTGGCACTTAAAGGAAGAGCTCTCTCGCTCTCTCTTCTTAATGTTTGTTTATTTTTGAGAGAGAGAAAGAGAAAGAGAGCATGAGTGGGAAAGGAGCAGGAAGAGAGGGAGGCACAGAATCTGAAGCAGGCTCCAGATGTCAGCACAAAGCCCTACGTGGGGCTCGAACCCATGAACCATAAGATCATGACCTGAGCTGAAGTCGGATGCTTAACTGACTGACCCGCCCTGGTGCCCCTCCCTCCCTCCCTCCCTCTCTCTCTCTCTCTCTCTCTCTCTCTCTCTTTAAAGTGATCTCTGTGCCCAAGGTGGGGTTCTAACTCAGGATCAAGAGACACATGCTCATCAATTAAGCCAGCCAGGTATCCCAAGAGAGATCTCTTTCAGTGTAGAAGGAAAACATTGGCTATGTTGGTCTTAGAGCTACTTAATAACTACACATATGGTTATTTTCACTTTAGTCAGATTTTGCTTCAGTTCAATTATACAGTACATCAACTCATGGGAGTATTTTGTAACAATTCAGAATTGTGCTTGAGAGAATGTAATGATATGTTGGTAACTATAAAATTATGATACAAAATTTTGTACATTGTAAAGTAGAATGGAATTGTGTTAAGGATTTAGATTTTAGAGTTAGTACTGGATAATCAAGTTAGCTAACCTCTCCCAAACTCAAGTTTCATCCATCAGTAAAGTAGCAATAATAGAACCTGTCTCTAGCCTTGGTTGAGAATTAAATAACAAGTTAAAGTTCTTACTACAGTACCTACCACATACAAGTTTCCAGTGTTTGTGATTATAATAAATTATTTAAGTTATAATAAGTCACTTTTTAAAGTAATACAATTTTAAAAGTAATATAATTTTTATTTAAATATGTCCCAAATATTATAAAATGAGAAAGTACTCCCAATTCCACAATGATAAACCATATGGGTATCTGTTATATATTGCTATGTCTCAGAATTGGAGGCAGTCAGACAAATGACATCAGTAGCATACTGTGATGATTTGAGCATACAGAGAGAGCATTTGGTCCTGGGGTTAAATACAACAGCTAAGTAACATGGCTCTTATGCCCCAGCCACAAGTGACTTTGTGGTTCTTCATCACTATCTCACAGGAGCCTGTTCACCTAAGGCCCTTTCCTAGTTGTTTATTCTGCCTGGAATGCTCAATCCCTTGATCTTTACTGTCCCGTAGATAGCCCCTTAAGTGTTATTGCCTCTCTCTGCCTGATTTAGATATAATGCCATCCTGTTTTTGTTCTCTGCATGACTCTCTGAAATTTTTTATAATATATATATTTTTAATTTTTTTAACGTTTATTTATTTTTGAGAGAGAGACAGAGTGCAAGTGGGGGAGGGGCAGAGAGAGAGGGAGACACAGAATTTGAAGCAGGCTCCAGGCTCTGAGCTGTCAGTGCAGAGCCTGACATGGGGCTCGAAGCCACCAACTGTGAGATCATGACCTGAGATTAAGTTGGATGCTTAACCGACTGAGCCACCCAGGCGCCCCATAATATATTTGTTAATCGTCTGATTTCTCCCCAAAGACTGTATGATCCATAAAAGTAGAAACTTTGTCTTTTTCATACTATATCCTCAGTACCTAGATCTGTATTTGGCACATAGTAGGCATTTAATAAGTATATTGAATGAATAAGTGAACAAATGATTGTTGCGTCATTATTATTATATAGATGTAATTCACGAGCATCTCACATTTCTACATGAACATTTTAAAAACATGTTTGTTTATTTTTGAGAAAGAGTGTGGGGGAGGGGCAGAGAGAGAGAGAGGAAGAGAGAGAATCCTAAGCAGGCTCTGTCCTGTCAGCACAGAGCCTGACATGGGACTCAGTCTCACAAACCGTGAGATCTTGACCTGAACTGAAATCAAAAGTTGGATGCTTAACCTACTGAGCCACCCAGGTGCCCTCTAAATGAACATTCTTATATGGCTACAGAGAAATATTTGTTTTTTCTCTTATTCCATGTGTGTTTCCTAGTAAGTTCAATGATTTAAGAGCACAATAGTAAATATTTTAGGCTCGATGACTCTATAATTATAACCTCAGCTGTTGTAGTGAAAGCAGCCGTAGACAGTATCTAAATGAATGCGTGTGGCTGTGTTTCAGTTAAACTGCAAGCATACCTCATTTTATTGCACTGTCTTGCACTTCATACATACTGCATTTTCTACAAATTGAGGGTTTGTAGCAACCCTGCATTGATCGAAGTCTTACCAGTACCATTTTTCTGTCAGCATTTGCTTGCTTCATGTCTCTGTGTCACATTTTGGCAATTCTTGCAATATTTCAAGCTTTATCATTATTATTTATTATGGTGATCTGTGATGAGTGGTCTTTGATATTACTGTTGTAATTGGTTTGGGGGTACCATGAACTTCATCCATATAGTATGGCGAACTTAATCCATAAATGTTGTATGTGTTCTGACTGTTCCACTGGCTGGCTATCTATCCCGCCCCGCCCCCCATCTCTCTCCCTGTCCTCAGTACTCCTTATTCCCTGAGACATAAAAACATTAAAATTGGGTCAATTAATAGCCCTGTGATGGTCTTTTAAGTGTTCAAGTGAAAGGAAGAGTCCCACATCTCTTACTTTAAATCAAAAACTATTAATGATTAAGCTCAGTGAGAAAGGCATGTCAAAAACCAAGATAGACTGAAAGCTAGGTCTCTTGGGCCAGTTAGGCAAGCTGTGAATGCAAGGGAAAAATTCTTGAAAGAAAATTAAAAGTTCTACTCCAGTGAACACATGAATGATAAGAAAGCAAAACAGCCTTACTGCTGATAATGGAAAAAGTTTGAGTGGTCTGGATAGAAGACCAAACCAGCTACCACCTTCCCTTAAGCAAAAGCCTAATCCAGAGCAAGAAGATCCTAACTCTCTTCAATTCCATGAAGGCTGAGAGAGGTGAGGAAGCTACAGAAGAAAGGTTTGAAGCTAACAAGAGGTTGATTCATGAGTTTTAAGGAAAGAGGTTATTTCTATAACAAAGTGCAAGGTGAAGTGGCAAGTGCTGATTTGGATGCTGCAGCAAGTTACCCAGAAGATCTAGCTGAGATAGTTCATTAAGGTAACTACACTGAACAGTAGATTTTCAGTGTAGATGAAACAGCCTTCTATTGGAAGAAGATACCATTTAGGACTTCCATAGCCAGAGAAGTCAATGCCTGGCTTCAAGGGACACGTTGACTGTCTTATTCGAGGCTAATGCAGGGACTGACTTTAAGTTGCAGCCAGTGCTCATGCTCATTTACTGTTCCCCAAATCCTAGGACTCTTAAGAATTATGCTAAATCTATTCTGCTGGTGCTCTGTTGGAACAACAAAACTTCCATGACATCATGTCTGCAACATGGTTTACTGAATATTTTAAACCCACCACTAAAACCTATTGCTCAGGAAAGAAGATTCCTTTCAAAATATTACTGCTCATTGACGGTGGACCTGGTCACTCAAGAGCTGTGATGGTGATGAATGTTGTTTTCATGCCTACAACATCTATTCTGCATCCCCGTGGATCAAGGAATCATTTTAACGTTCCAGTCTTATTACTTAAAAAATACGTTTCATCAGGCTAGAACTGCCTTGGGTAGTGATTCTTCTGATGGATCTGGGCAAAGTGAATTGAATGTGTTCTCTATATCCATGAGCTCTGCTTGTTTTTTGTTTTTAGATTCCACATATAAGTGAGATCATACGCTATTTTTCTTTTTCTTCTTTTTTTTAAGTTTATTTATTTTGAGAGAGAGAGAGCGCGTGCGTGCATGCATGCAGGTGGTGGGGGGTGAGGAGGGCAGAGAGAAAGAGGGAGAGAATCCCAAGCAGGCTCCACACTGTCAGCACAGAGCCCTGTCAGCAGGGGCTCGATCTCGTGAACCATAAGATCACTATCTGAGCCGAAATCAAGAGTCAGACACTTAACTGCTTAACTAACTGAGCCACCCAGGTGCCCCTTTATCTTTTTCTTTGTGACTTCTTTCACTTAGCATAATTCCCTCTGGGTCCATCCCTGTTGTTGTAAATAGCAATATTTCATTTTTTTAGTGGCTGAATAATATTTCATTGTATATATATTTGCAACATTGTCCTTATCCATTCCCTTTTCTCAACATCCTCACCAACACTTGTTGTTTTTGTCTTTTTGATAATAGCCATAGAATGTATAATTTTTAAAGAGGTTTTTGATAGATTCCTTTCTTATTTAGGGTTAAGATCTGTCTTCCCATTTTAATTCAAGTAGGACTGCTTTTAGAGGTATATACCAAAGCACGCCTGATCGTCTTAGAGAACAGTTTATAAAACGATTTGTTTAGTTGTTAATTCCAATAATTGTTTAGATGAGGTCCTAATTGGTATGGCACAGTAGTAATAATAGCTAACGTTCCTTGGTTTCTTACTACAGTTCACTTGCATTATCTATTTTAATCCTCACTAGTACTCAAATGTAGGTAATATTATCCCCATTTTACCAGGTGAGCAAACTAAAGTTTAGAAGTGTTAAAGACCTTGACCAAGGTCTTTGAAACTCTAGAAGTTTGCAGATCCAGACTTTAAATCCAGGTCTTTTCTGCAGAGCTCTCATACTTAACCAGCTAAGCACACCTGCTCTGTTGTTTTCCCAAGCAATTGCAAGTCATGAGTTACTGCTTTAATGGAGAGAGGGTGTCATTATAAAGTAACAAGGCTGAATTAAAAAGTTGCATGCTCCTTATTCTCTTTTACTATATGGCCATCTCTATTTTAAGATTTATCATGTCATTTCTAAACATCATAAAATTTCTCAGCATAGGGTGGGCATTCATAAAAGGGTGATGTATATTTATTGATAGTTTTTTCTTTTAAATTTTCTTTTTAAAAATAATAATCACATGGTCCCAAAATTGTGTAAAAAGATAAATATTGAAAACTTTAGTTTTCATCTCTGTCAGAGTCTACTTCTCCATTCCACCCCCAACCCCTGTGGTATCCATTTTTATTAGTTCCTTATAGCCATGGTTTATGCAGATCTAAGCAAAAAAGGGAAAGTATTTGTTCTTCCCTTTCAAAGATGCATTTTCTACAAATAGAATCTTTTTTTTTTTCTCTGCTTCGAATTTTCCATGAGAAAAAAATCTCATTAACAAAGTTTACTCTCCTTCTAGTAGTCTTCCTCTACAGTTTAGCGTTCTTCTTTGGGAAGTTTAATAATGTGAAGCAGTTTAGGTAGGTCACAGGTGATTTTCTAAAAATTCCTTAATATAAATGGGTGAATTGTGCTAGATCACAGTGTATGTGAAAGTATGTGAAAATAATTTTGACTAGAAAAAATCCCCCAAAGCTGGACTGCTCCTCAGTGTAGTCTGTGTTTGTATCTGATTCTGAAGGTACAATATATCTACTGTGGTAGCATTTGTTTAAAAAAAAAAAAAATCTTTCTAATAAAGATTATCCACTTTTGGTTAAATCCAATGGCTAACTTTCCTTTCTTCTTATTCATTGTAGTTGAGGCAGTCCCAGTCCTACTGCACAGACACAGAATGTCTTCAAGAATGTAAGTAATGATGGCACAGGAGGGGCCTTGCATTGGGGCAGAATTAGAGGACAGATGACTGTGAATGTTGGAAATTTTATTTATGGTTTGTTGTTCAAGGAAATGGTTCTCAGTAATGTATTTCCTATTTAAATATTTCATTTTTTAACTTAAATATTTTTTTCTTCCTCAAAAACAAATTTTCATTGAAGAAAATTTTAAAATCATAGATAAGGAAAAACTTGCAAAATACTAAAAGATAACCATTATTGACAACTTGCTGTAAAACCTTTCAGACCTTTTTCTTGGCAAATATATGTGTAACGTGCACTTCTGGCTGGTCACACTGGAACAGCAAGGCTGCTAGTGCAAACCCCTCACCCTTTCTCTACCATGTCTTTTTTGCATCCATTGGCAGCTTTGGGAACTTTTGAATGGGGAGAGGAGCCCATTCTTTCCCAGGGTGTGGAGGCTTTGGGGCTTTGGCTCTGACATTAGCATTCTCTAGGGAGCAAAGGCAGTTGGGAAGTTTCTCAATATGGCTTTATGGGCAGTGGTGATGGTAAAGTGAGAATCAGAAGAGAAAGATGGATCCTGCATTGTGAATATAGCTGATAGACTTGGTGGCTATTAGGTGAAGCACCTTTTTTACAAGACACAAATAACTTGAGGGGTTCTAATACCTAACATTCAAGCCAGTTCTGTCTTAGCCATAATGATTTGACTGTAAGAATGGAAGTATGACATTAATAGGAAGGTGAAACCTGACACAATTAATTTCAGATACATTTGTGAAAATGGGATCACTTTGTGTGTATTGTTTTTCACCACTGTATTATAAACATATTAGTGTATATTTATCTTAAAAATAGTTACTGACTAAATAATAATACATTTTGGGAATACATCAGTGTTTAAGTGATTTCCTTTTATTGGAATCTTAGCCTGCTGATGTATTTTTTGCTATTATAAATAATAGTTGAACAGATATCCTTTATATGCATATTTTTAATCAAATTATTTTTTTACCTTAAAATTTTATTTTTCATTTTACAGAGAGAGCTTGCAAGTTTGGGAGGGGGTTGAAGGGGGGAGAGAGAGAGAGAGAGAGACAGAGACAGAGACAGAGACAGAGAGACACGGAGGGAGGGAGGGAGGGAATGAATCTCAAGCAGGCTCCACACTGTCAGCACAGAGCCCAACAGAGGGCTTGATCCCATGATCCTGGGATCCTGACCTGAGCTGAAATCAAGAGTCAGACCCTCAACTGGATCAGCCACCCATGTGCCTCTGTTTTTTACCTTTTCCCTCTACTTCACCCATTTCTCCCACTCCTCAGCCCCCACCTCTGACAACCACCAATTGGATCTTTGTGTCTATGAGCTTATTTTGTTTTGTTAGATTTTACATATAAGTGAGATAATACAGTATTCATCTTTCTCTGTTTCCCTTATTTCACTTCCATCCATGTTGTCACAAATGACAAGATTTCATTGTTTCTTATGGCTAAATAATATCCTATTGTGTGTGTGTATATATATATACACCATCAGTTCTTTATCCATTCATTGTGGATGGACAATTAGATTGTTTCCATACCTTGGCTATTGTAAATAGTGCTGCATTGAACATGGGAGTGCATATATCTTTTTGAATTAATGTTTTTGTTTTCTTTGGAGAAAACCCAGAGGTGGAGTTGCTGGGTCATATAATGGTAGTTCTTGTTTAAATTTTTTGAAGAACCTACATACTGTCTTCCATAGTGGCTATACCAATTTACATTCTGATCAACAGTGCACAGGGTTCTTTTTTCTCTACATCCTCACCAACACTAGTTATTTCTTACCTTTTTGGTAATAGGCTTTCTAACAGGTATGAGATGATATCTCATTGTGGTTTTGTTTGCAGTGTCCTGATGTTAGGTGACTTTAACCTGTTTGCCATCTGTGTCTTCTTTGGGAAAATGTCTATTCAGATCTTCTGATAACTTAAAAAAAATTTTTTTTAATGTTTATTTTTGAGAGAGAGGGAAACAGAGTGCAAGCAGAGAGAGGGAGGGAGACACAGAATCTGAAGCAGGCTCCAGGCTCTGAGCTGTCAGAGCCCCGACGTGGGGCTCAAATCACAAACCATGAGATTATGACCTGAGCTGAAGTCACCCCAAATACTTTAGCTTTGTAATAGAATTTGAAATCAGGGATTGTGATGCCTTCAACTTTTTTCTTTTCTCAAGATTGCTTTGGGGTCTTTTGTGGTTCTATACAAAGTTTAGGATTGTTTGTTATATTTCTGTGAAATATGCCTTTGGAATTTTGATAGGAATTGAATTGAATATGTAATTGCTTTGAGTAGTATGGACATTTTAACAATTATTCCAGTGTGTGGGCATGGAGTATCTTTTTATTTGTATCTTCAATTTCTTTCATTTCAACACACAGCTCTTTCACCTCCTTGGTTAAATTTATTCCTAGGTGTTTTTTGATGCAATTATAAATGGGACTGTGTTCTTAATTTCTCTTTTTGCTAGCTTGTTATTAGTGTATAGAAACACAACAGGTTTTTGTGTTGATTTTATATGTTGCAATGTTAGTGAATTTGTTTATTCTAACATCTTTTTGATGGAGTCTTTAGGGTTTTCTATACATAATGTCATCAGCTAATAGTGACACTTTTACTTCATTTTAAATTTGGTTGCCTTTTATTTCTTTTTCTTGCCTAATTGCTCTGGCTAGGATTTCTAATACTGTGTTGGATAAAAGTGGCCAGAGTGAACATCCTTGTTGTGTTCCTGGTTTTAGAGGAAAAGTTTTTCGGTTTCACAGTTAAATATGGTGTTAGCTTTGGGCTTTATTATGTTGAGGTACATTTTCACCTTGTTGAGAGTTTTTGTAATAAATGGATGTTTAATTTTGTCTAATGCATTTCCTGCATCTATTGAGATGATCATATGACTTTTATCCTTAATTTTGTTAATGTAATATATATCACATTGACTGATTTGTGATCCTTAGAGTAAATCCCACTTGATCATGATGTATGATCTTTTTAAAGTATTGTTGAATTCTATTTGCTGATGTTTTGAGGATTTTTACATCTGTGTGAATAAGGGACATTAGCCTGTACCTTTTTTTCTTGTGGTATCCTTGTTGGTTTTGGTACTAGGGTAATGTTGGCTTCATAAAATGAGTTTAGTAGAATTACCTCCTCTTCTGTTTTTGGATGAGTTTGAAAAGGATTAGTGTTAATTCTTTTTTAAATGTTTGGTAGAATTCACCAATGAAGCTGTTTGGTCCTGGACTTTTGTTTGTTGGGAGGGTTTTGATTACTGATTCAGTCTCCTTACTAGTAATCAGTCTGCTCAGATTTTCTGTTTTATCATGATGCAGTCTTGGTAGGCTGTATGTTTCTAGGAGGTTATTCATTTCTTCTAGGTTGTCCAGTTTGTTGGTGTATGATTGTTCATACTAATGTTATGATCCTTTATATTTTTATAGTATCAGTTGTAACATCTCTTTCATATCTGATTTTAGTTGAGTCCTTTCTCTCTTTTTTTTGGTTAGTCTGACTAAAGGTTTATCAATTTTGTTTATCTTTTCAGAGAATTAGCTCTTAGTTTTATCAGTCTTTTCTAGTATCTTTTTAATTTCTTTATCATTGATTTCTACTCTAATCTTTGTTATTCCCTTACATCTACTAAGGGAATATTCTGTATTCTGTTTTTTTTCTACTTTTTGAGGTATAAAGTTAGATCGTTTGAGACTTTTCTTATTGCTTGAAGTAGGCATTTATCACTGTGAACTTCTCTCTTAGAACTGCTTTTGCTCGTGGTGTGCCTGGGTTGCTCAGTCAGTTAAGCATCCAACTTTGGCTCAGGTCATGATCTCATGGTCTGTGAGTTTGAGCCCCATGTTAGGCTCTGTACTAACAGCTCAGAGTCTGGAGCCTGTTTTGGATTCTGTGTCCCTCTCTTTCTCTGCCCCTCCCCCACTCACACTGTCTCACTCTAAAAAATAAATAAAACATAAAAATAATAATAATAAATGAACTGCTTTTGCTGCATCCCCAAAATTTTAGTGTTATAATTGACTTTTTGTTTGTTTCAGGATATTTTTGATTGTATAAAATTTTTCTGGGGTGCTTGGCTGGTTCAGTTGGTAGAGCATGCAACTCTTAATCACAGGGTTCTGAGTTCAAGCCCCATGTTCAGTGTGGAGCCTAGTTTTATATTGCTGTGGTTGGAAAAGATGCTTGATATGATTTCAGTCCTCTTAAATTTATTAAGACTTACTTGTGGTCAACATATGATCTATTCTAGAGAATGTTTTCTGTGCACTTGAGAAGAATGTATATTCTGTTGCTTTTGGAGGGAATGTTCTATATATACAGTTAAGTCCATCTGATCTGACATGTCATTTAAGGCTGATGTTTCCCTATTGATTTTCTGTCTGGATGATCTATCCATTGGCGTAAGTGAGGTATTAAAGTTCCCTGCTATTATTGTATTGCTGTCTATTTCTCCATTGAGGTCTGTTAATATTTGCTTTATATATTTTGGTGCTCCTATAAATATTTACAACTATTGTATCCTTTTACTGGATTGACCCCTTCATCATTATGTAATGCCCTTATTTGTCTCTTATTATGTAGTCTTTGTTTTAAAATTGATTTTGTCTGGGCACCTGGGTGGCTCAGTCAGTTCAGTGTCCAACTCTTGATTTCGGCTCAGGTCATGATCTCATAGTTCATGGGATCAAGCCCCTCATCAGTCTCTGTGCTGACAGTGTGGAACCTGCTTGGGATTCTCTCTCTCATCTATCTCTCTGTCCCTTCCCTGCTCATGCTCTCTCTCTCTCTAAATAAATAAAAAACATTCAAAAATAAATAAATAAAATTGATTTTGTTGGATATATGTATTAGCTACCCCAGCTTTCTTTTGGTTTCTTTTTTTTTTTTTTTAATGTTTATTCATTTTTTAGAGAGAGACAGAGAGCATGAGCAGGTAAGGGGCAGAGAGAGAGAGAGGGAGACACAGAACTTGAAGCAGGCTCCAGGCTGTGAGGTGTCAGCACAGAGCCTGACATGGGGCTCAAACCCATGAACCGTGAGATCATGACCTGAGCCAAAGTTGGATGCTTAACTGACTGAGCCAGCCAGGCACCCCTCTTTTTTTTTTAAAAAACATTTATTTCTTTATTTTTGAGAGAGAAAGTGAGCACAAGTGGGGGAGGGGCAGAGAGAGCGGGGGCAGGGTGGCAGGGGGACACAGAATCTGAAGCAGGCTCCAGACCCCTCTAATGTGGGGCTTGAACCCATGCACCACAAGATCATGACCTGAGCCTAAGTCAGACACTTAACTGACTGAACCACCTAGGCACCCTCTTTTGGTTTCTATTGCATGGAATATCTTTTACCATGCCTTTACTTTCAGTCTCTGTATGTCATTACATCTAAAGTGAGTCTCTTATAGGCAGCATATACATGGGTCTTGTTTTTTGGTTTGGTTTTGTTCTTGGTGTTTTATTTTTATTTTGAGAGGGGGCGGGGAGAGGGGTAGAGACAGAGGGAGACAGAATCTGAAGCGGTCTCCAGCTCTGAGCTGTCAGCACAGAGCCAGACATAGGGCTCAGCCACGGGATCATGACCTGAGCCGAAGTAGGACACTTAACTGAGCCATCCAGGCACCCTGGGTCTTGTTTTTTTAATCCATTCAGCCACTCTATGTCTTTTTTTTTTTTTTTTTTTTTTTTTAAATAAGCTCTATGCCCAACGTGGTGTTTGAACTCACAACCCTGAGATCAAGAGTCATATGCTCTACCGACTGAGCCAGCCAGGTGCCCCACCACTCTGTCTTTTGATTAGAATTTAGTTCATTTACAGTTAAAGTACTGGACTCCTGGCTGGTTCAGTCATTAAGCATCTGACTTTAGCTCAGGTCATGATCTCACAGTTCGTGAGTTTGAGTCCCTCTTCGGGTGAGCTCAAGCCCCGCTTTCGGTAAGCCCCTCTTCTCTCTCTCCATCTCTCTCTGCCCTCTCACGTGTGCCCTCCCTCTTAAAAAAGAAAAAAAAAATACAGTTTAAGTAATTAATGATAGGCATATACTTGTTGCCATAGCGTTCATTGTTTTCTGGCTGTTTTTGTAGTTCCTTTCTGTTCTTTTCTTGCTATCTTCCTTTCTGGTTTGATGACTTTCTTTAGTGTTATGCTTATATTTTTTTATCTTTTGTGTGTTTACTGTAAGTTTTTGTTTGGGGGTTTACATATAACAACTAATAGCCATCTGTTTTAAGTCAATAACTTAAGTTTGATTCCATTCTCTTTTTTTAAACTTCTTTTTTTTAAGTTTATTTAGTTATTTTGGAAGAGAGAGGGAGTGTGCAAGCAGAGGAAGGGCAGAGAGAGAGGGATAGAGAATCCTAAGTCTGCAAGGAGCCAGACTCAATCCCACAAACTGTGAGATCATGTCCTGAGCCAAAATCGAGAGTCGGATACTTAACTGACTGAGCCACCCAGGTGCCCCAAGTTTGATCCCATTCTAAATCTCAACATTCTAACTTCCCTTGCTACATTTTATGTACATTTTAAGATTTTTGACATGTTACTAAATTGCATTTATTAATAGGCTCTGTGCTTATACATACCATCCCGAAGCTGAGCTCCACTTTATTTTGTAATGAAGCTAAAACATAGTAAGGTACTATTTTAAAGGCACTTGTTATTACATTATTAATTATTGTTACTATTATGTGAACTGGGTGTCCCATTAAATTCTGTAAATATAACAGCTTAGAGAAATAGGAGCTATTACAGTGCTTAGCCCAAAGTAGAAATTTTGTCAGAACATTTTCCATTGGTGCATCAGGGTAGTAATTATATGCTTCTGGACAAGAAGGTAACGGTAATGTGTAGACGTTGTGTTAGGTTGTTGGGGTGATGTGTGGTGTTTCCCCCACTCCAGATTTCTTTATGTTGCTTTTTCAGTAGCATTCATTAATCTGCAGTGTGCTTTCTGATAAGCAGCTCAAAATTTTCCTCCAGCAGGTAAAGCTAAAACCTGTTCTTCTAGTTGAAAATAATCTTATTGAACTTCTTATGGAAAAACAAGTATTTATTACATTTGTGGTATCTGTGATCCAACCCCACCTGTAAACCAAATATACTCTTACTTCTTTGAATGAAACGTCATTTCTTTAATCTAAACATAAAGACAAAACTCTAGAGCTTAAATATTAATTTAGTTATATTGGCCAGTTTTTCTTCCCTGGTTCTTTTAGTGTTTGGTGGAAATCCTTTCTGAAAGTCATGTTTTTAAATGGTTTGTGCAGTTGTTTCCTGTAGGTGTTAGAATTACTTTTCTTTGTATTCTAAATTTTCTCCAGTGAATTTATGCTGTTTTCATAAAATATATTTTAATCTGGAGTTCCTACTGTCCCCTACTCAGGTTCAGTAATTTGCTAGAATGGCTCACAGAACTCAGGAAAACAGTTTATTTACATTACCGGTGTATTATAAAGGGTACAACTCAAGAACAGCCAAATAGAAAGGGTGCACAGGGCAAGATATGTGGTGGAAGGGTGCAGAGTTTCCCTGTTTTCTCTGAGTGTGCCACTTTCCCAGCACCTCGATGTATTCACCAATCAGGAAGCTCTCTGAACCCCTTTGTTTAGAGTTTTTATGGAGATTCTATTCTGTAGGCAGGAATGATAAAATCATTGGGCATTGGTGAGTAAGTTGATCTCCAGCCACTTTCCTGCCTGGAGGTTAGGTAGTGGAGCTGAAAGTTCCAGCTCTCTAATTATATGGTCAAACTCTGGCAACCAGACCCCATCCTGAAGCCTACAGAGGCCCCCCAAAGTCACTTCATTAGCATAAACTCAGGTTTGGTTGAAACGTTTATTATTAATTACAAAATGACATTTCTTTCCTATCTCTCAGGAAATTCCAAGAGTTTTAGGATTTCTGTTCTAGGAACTGGAATGAAGACCAAATATATATTTCTTTTTTTCTTTTCCTTTTTTTTCCTTTTTTTGTTTTGTTTTGCTTTTTTCTTTTTTGAGAGAGAGCGCGCGCACATGTATGTGTGCACACATGCAGGTGAGGGGGAATGGCAGAGGGAGAGGGGGAGAGAGAATTTAAGCAGGCTCCATACCCAGCATGGAGCCCGATGCAGGGCTCAGTATCACAACTGTTAGATCACAGCCTGAGCCGAAATCAAGAGTCAGGACGCTTAGCCGACGATGCCACCCAGATGCCCCTATATTTCTTATTATATCACAATACTCATTGTGCTTGCCATGGTTTGTTGCATGCATTTGAGGTGATTTAATTGAATCTGAGCTCATTACTTTGTGTGGGAGCAGAATTTAGCTGCAGTGTATTAGCAGATTCAGTTGGTACATGATTCTTTTTTTTTTTTTTTCAAAATGACAAAAGGATCAATTTATTAAGAGGACATTACAATAGTAAGTATGGATCACCGAATAGTGCATGATTCTTTATATTGAGCTAAACTCCCACTTCATTGTGGTGTCCACCCATAGTTTTGCTCTCTAGAGCAGTAGGGAGCAAGTCTGCTCACTCTTCTGAAAGACTGCCTTTCAGATAAAGTGTTGTGTGGAAACCAGCTCTATCACTAACTTAATTCTGGAGTAAATCAACTTGAAAACAGGTAGCTATACTGTGAGGATAATGTAATTACTCCATACAGCCCCAAAATTGCAGAGTTAAAGCCTCCTGGTGCTAATGCACCACTTTCACTGTTGTTCTATTTCTGCTTTTCCACTGGAAGCCTATGTAAGTTTGTAGAAATAATCCCTTGGGATCTACCAGCTCTTAGAGCATCCCTCTCTACTCCTTCATCTTCCTGGTGTCCAGGTAAGTTAATAGCTTCACTGTGCATATTCCATTTGACAAACTATTTGTAATACATTTGCTTATAACTAAAGACTTAAACGTTAAGCAAAGCAGAATGCTGTATTTTGATGCACAGAGTCCTTTTACATTTTTTGATTTGACATCTTTCCAGACGATACAGCAAAATGTATTTACTCTCTTAAGGCAAATCATTTCCAGGCAGTGAGGAAACAGATTTTATATCTCCCATGTGATTGTGCCCCTTAATATTTGTATGTGTCAAAAAGTTATCACAGTAAAAACCCCGGGGACCAGTGCCTGTTCACTTCTCTATACTGACTTTAAAATCTCTGTTCCTTGGGGTGCCTGGCTGGCTCAGTTGGAAGAGCATACAACTCTTGATCCTGAGGTAGTGATTTCAAGCCCCATGTTGGGTATAGAGGTTACTTAAATGAAAATAAAACTTAAAATTAGGCGCACCTGGCTGGCTCAGTCAGTAGAGCCTGCAACTGTTAATCTCAAGGCTGTGAGTTCAAGCCTCACATTGGGCATGGAGCGAACTTGAAAAAATAAAATAAAAATAAATTTAAAACAATAGCTGCCTGTTATATTTGTTTGTATCAGCTACATGTAGTATGAGGGAGTTTGAGTAGCATACCTGTTTGGAGACTTTATGAAAAAGCGAATCTTGTCATAAGGGACTACAAATAATCACAGAATGCCATCAGTGATTCTATTCATGTCTGTTTCTGAATATTTCAAGAAGTCCAACTCAGTTCAGATACTACCCAGGCTCTCCAATCCTGAACTTTTTTTGTTTAATTCAATTTATTTTTTTATATATAGTTCACAAATCAAGGACTTAATTAATAAACACTGAAAAGTTATCTTCCTCCTTACATTTTCTCATCTACTCAGGTGCTGTCTCAGGTATTAGCTTTTTATGTATCTTTCCAGAATTTATTCATGTACAAGCAAACTGTATATTATTTACTTCCTTTCTTGGTACACAGTTTCTCACCTTTTTTTTTTCAGTCAAAAAAAAAATAGCATATCTCATGGATACTTCCCTAAACATTTTTTTACAGCTTCATGGGTATTACATTGTGCAGATGTTCCCCTAATTTACTAATCAGACACTCTTGGCAGGCATTTAGGTTTGTTTCTATTTTTTTCTAGGTTTTTTTAAAAAAAATAATCTTGCACAGTATACCTATGTGAAAATACATTCTAGAGCCATCTTAATTTTATGGGGCTAGTATAAATAGAAAAACACTGACTATGGTCAAGAGGTTCAACTTTTTTTTTTAAGTTTATTTATTTTGAGAGAGAGAGAGAGAGAAAGAGAGAGAGAGAGAGAGAGAGAGAGAGAGAGAGAGAATCCTAAGCAGGCTCTGGCTCAGTCTCAAGAACCATGAAATCATAACCTGAGCCAAAATCAGGAGTTGGATGCTTAACCAACTGAGCTACCCAGGCACCCCAAGAGGTTCAACTTTAATTGATTTAGCTATTATTCTTTATTCTGAGAGGGGCCTTGAGTTATTGGAGAATAAGAGAAATGAACTTATCAAACTTTGAAGGTTAGGAAAATGATATCCATTTAACCTTTTTTTTTTTTTTTTTAGCCTTTTAAGTAGAGAAATTTTACTGCACATTACTACCCTTCACAGACTTTAGAGGCATCTTTAACTTCTTTTCTTCCCCCTTCTACTGTCAGTCCAGTCAGTCACCACGTGTTTTGCTTCTCCCATCCTGGTACTATTTGTATTTGACCCTTTTCCATTCCCACTTCAGCATCTTATCCAGCCTAGTTATTCACGCCAGGATATATCTGCACTCAGACTTTTCTGTGTGCATAATACTGGTAATGAATACCTCCTGGGGTATTCAATACTGGTATTAAATACCTTCTGTGTACCAGTCACTGTACTAACTGCTCCTTATGTACTGATCATTTCAATCCTCACAACTACTCTCTGGGATGATAGTAATATTTCCATTTCACAGGTGAAGAAATTGAGGCACAGAGATTATATAGCTAAGAAGTAATGGAGTCAAACATCTATAAAACGGTCTCAGTTCTTGAAAAGTTAATGTCCTAATTAGAACAAACAGGAAGCCATTCCTTCAAACTAGGAATGCTACACTAGTCCAGAGAAGAAAGGAAGGAGAGGACTGAGAAAATGGAGATTTTTAAAAAAATGTTTATTCATTTTTGGGACGCCTTGGTGGCTTAGTTGGTTAAATGTTCCACTTCGGCTCAGGTCATGATCTCACAGTTCATGGGTTCAAGCACCACATCAGGCTCTGTGCTGATAGCTCAGAGCTTGGAGCCTGCTCTGGATTCTGTGTCTAGCTCTCTCTCTACCGCTCCCCTGCTCATGCTCTCTCTCTCTCAAAAGTGAGAACAAAATATTTATTCACTTTTGAGAGAGTGCAAGCAGAGGTGGGGCAAAGAGAGAGGGGGACAGAGGATCCAAAGCGGGCTTTGCACTGACAGTAGCGAGCCAGATGTGGGTCTTGAACCCACAAACCGTGAGATCATGACCTGAGCTGAAGTTGGACTCTCAGCTGAGTGAGCCACCCAGGTACCCCAAAAATGGAGATTTTTATAGAAGAGAGTGATGTAGGTGAATAAATGGTGGTTATTTGTAAGCACATGCTAGACAGGGAAAAAATCATGAGTACCCCAGGACTGAGTTTGTAAAATTGTCAAATTCTTTCAGCCAAACTAGCATTGAACTGTTGCATCATATTCATTTGGGAAGTTTTTAAAATATTGTTGGTTCCTGACCCCATCCCTGAGCTGCTCCTGAATTAGATGGTGTGAGGTAGAGCCGTAGAATCTGTGGTATTGCTGTCATCACAGGCTATTCTTAAGCATAGACAGACCAGACTACCACTGGCTAAAGAAGGAAGAAGATACTATGGTTGACTAGAACAAGAGGATGCTTTATGTGAGAAATATTTAGAGTTAATATGATGAGTAGGGCCAAATCCTATGAGGAAAGGCCAGGCTGAAGAGTTCAGAGTTGAAGCAGTAGTCAGAGAGTAAGTCACTGGGTTGGTCAGCAGATCTGTTACGAGCAGTGTTCTAAGCAGACTTTTCTGGCAGCAATATGCAGAAAAGAAAGACAGGAATAAGAACCAAGCTAGGAGACAGTTACAGGAAACTGAGAACCATAACATGACTGTGAGAGTAGGCATTTTCATGTCTACAAAGACATGAATTAGTAAATTAGTGATCCAAGGTTCAACCCCGTGAAGAATATTTTATGTGCAAAGAGTATCAAAAAATAAGAGACCTGGGGTGCCTGGCTGGCTTAGTTGTTGGAGCATTCAATTCTTGATCTCAGGGTTGTGAGTTCGAGCCTCACGCTGGATGTAGAGATTACTTATAAAATGAAAGGAAGAGGGGCGCTGGGGTGGCTCAGTTGGTTAAGCGGCTGACTTCGGCTAGGGTCATGATCTCGCGGTCCGTGAGTTCGAGCCCCGCGTCGGGCTCTGTGCTGACAGCTCAGAGCCTGGAGCCTGTTTCAGACTCTATGTCTCCCTCTCTCTGACCCTCCCCCGTTCATGCTCTGTCTCTCTCTGTCTCAAAAATAAATAAACGTAAAAAAAAATTAAATAAAATGAAAGGAAGAGACCCACTTTCCAAATTGAATAATACATAAGAATTGACGTTGGGGTTTCACTTCTGGTCTATACCATTAATCTGATTTTTTTATTTCTGAGACAGGGGCACCATAAGAAGTGATAATGTGTAGAAGTCACAGTTATCTTTCTTTAACTTTAAATAATCTAATTTTACCTAACCTCTACTTACAAGCTTATTCATCAAAAATCCTTTTTAAATCTGTGTTTTCTAATTTTACTACTCACAGGACTAATAATTTTCAGGTTCTGTCTCACTCTGTGGTATTGTCAGAGATTCTGACATGGCAAAGAGGTTGGTTAAGAGTACAGCCTCTGGAATGACACCAGCTGTATTAAAATCCCAGCTTTGCCACATACCAACTGTATGACATTAGGATTTAACCCCCCTTTCCCCTAGTTTCTTCATCAATAAAATGAAAATATGGTAGTACTTACCATAAAATAAGATTGTTAAAAGGATTAACAGAGATGCCTGGTTCAAAGTAACGATTCAAATTTTAGCTATTATTTAGCAATAAAAATAATAGTATTTGCTTTTTTTTAATGTTTATTTTAAGAGAGAGAGGCAGAGAGAAAGGGAGAATCCCAAGCAGACTCCATACTGTCAGCACAGATCCTGATGCAGGGCTTGAACACATGAACTGTGAGATCATGATCTGAACTGAAACCAAGACTCAGACACTTAACTGAGTACCCAAGTGTCCCAATAGTATTTGCTTTAAAAACAACAACAACAACAACAACAACAACAACAACAACAAAACCCTCTCATGTGGTGCCTGGGTGGCTTCAGTCCCTTAACACACTCTGAGTTTTGATTTCGGCTCGTTATGATATCATGGTTCATGAGATAGAGCCCTGTGTAGGGCTCTGTGCTGACAGTGCGGAGCCTGCTTGGTATTCTTTCTCCCTCTCTCTCTGTCCCTTCCTTGCTTACACTCTCGTTCTCTGTCTCTTAAAATAGGGGCTCCTGGGTGGCTCAGTTGATTACGTGTCTAATTCAATTTCAGGTCAGGCCATGATCTCACGGTTCGTGAATTCAAGCCCTACATCAGGCTCTGTGCTGACAGTGTGGATCCTCTCCCCCTCTCTCTGCCCCTTCTTCTCTCTCTCTCTCTCTCTCAATAAATAAATAAATAAATAACTTAAAAAAAAGAAATCTATCTTCTGTAATTTTCATTTATGACAACTGAGTTCTCTAATATACGTCAATTATAAGTCTGTTTTATTTAGCAGAAATTTGTTAGGCTCATACCATGGGCCAGCACTGTGTTAGGTACTTGTAATAATGAATTAAATAAGACATGGCTGCCTGAGGAGCTGGGAGAAACTATTACTGACACACACAGCCCTGACTTCTTTCTCCGGATAAATGGATAGATTTTAGAATATCTGTATCTGAATCCAACTTCTTTTTGTTAAAAAAGAAGGCCAAATTACTATCTCTTTGAGAATATCATTCAAGGGATCTTTAATTTATATATGATACAATTCACATGGTTCCTTTTCCTTAAGCTCTGTTATTTTTTCATGCTGCTTTTGTAATTAAAATTCAGAATTTTCCTGTCCTGAGGTACAGTGTCTTTACTGTACATCAGGTGGTTTTACCCTGGGTTTTGTAGATCTCAGTATATCTGGGGATGGGTGGCTTTGTGGGTTCATGAACCTTCCCAAATCATATGCAAAATTGAGTGTGTATACATGGATTCTTACAGTGGAAAGAGTCCTTAATTTTTCTAAAATTCTCAAAGGATTCCGTCACACCAAAATATTAAGAACCACTGTATATTAAAATCCTCATTTAATAGGTTTCGTCTTACGACTATTTTGTACCATTTACCATTTAGATTTTCTCACAAGAAGAAAGGAAAATTCAAGATGTAATATTTCATAATTGTATTTCTTAAAATGTGTATACAATTTTTCATTGTATATTTTCAAATGTGTAATACAATTTTTGAAAATGGCACTTGAACATTAGAATTTATTCTTAAATTATCTAACAATATTATAACCATGCTACATTTTTTGTTGCAAATATATTTTTTGTTTGTCTTTAGTGCCAGGACCTTCTGGTGATAATGGCATCAGTATTACCATGATCTTGATGGCCTGGATGGTTATTGCAGTGATTTTGTTTCTACTGAGACCTCCTAATCTAAGAGGATCCAATCTTACTGGAAAGCCAACCAGTCCTCATAATGTAAGTGTTGTGGATTAGAAATTCATTTGGGTAGGGGTGGGTGTGGCCTGGGAATGGGAGGAGTTTGTTTTGACTGAAATATCTGAATTAGCAAAAGGAAGATTTAACTCATGGAATAAGTTCTTCCTATGTAGTTCTTGTAAATCTTGCAACCCCAAAAGGCTTAATCTTCATGGAGTTACATATAGAGAGAAACACAGACCAGTAGCCCAAAAAGAATTGTAGAATGAATTCCAATCTTTACTCACATTCCAGTCTTTCTCAACATAGAAAATGATCCAGTTCATAATAATCCACAGCAGTACTTCTCAAATCTCAGTCTTTCACTCCCCAGTTCCTCACAGTTGATCCCTTGCTTCTCATGGTTCCCGCTCTTTAAATTCTCTTACTAGCTATAGTTCATATTTTTTCCTCTACTTCACTTTTTCCCCTTCTGTCCTAGCTATTAAATTCAGTAGAGACCCTGAGCCTATCTGGCTAAATCCTGTTTTCCTTTTGTTTTCCCATCCAGTTTCTCTTAAAAACTCATCCAGTTCTGCATCATAATAGATCAAACGCTGGCAAAGGAGAGAGAGGATCATTCATGTTGATAAATTTTGATAGTCATGATTACTACCATTTATAGAACCTAGGTAAAAAATAGCATAAATAAAGTGACCCAACAGGGAGTGTTTTGTGCTATCTTGAATAGAAGAAACTCCACTGAAGGATTCCTTTTTATTGTTTGGAGAACCAGCATTTGTATTTTTTCTTTTCTATTTGACTTGGATGTTAGCTCTTGAAAAATATTTCCATGATGAATTCATTGTTGAACACCAAATTATCCCACTAATTCCCTTCTCCGACCTTCACCATATGGAATTGCTAAAATAATTTCTTCTTTTCCACAATCTGTGTTGTTATTATTAGAAATTTAGTTAAACTAATTTCTTACATAGGAGAAAGCAAATGATAATCAGTGCTTTTTTTTTTAATAGAACATTTAGTTATGTAGCCATGCTGATTTTAAGAAAGAAAGCATCATTAGCACGATATAAAGGGCCTTAAATTTATTTTTTGTTTTTCATGGAGAGGAAGATATCCATAAAACAGCTTGTATGTTGTCTTGATAAGGTGCTTTCTCCTCAGCCTTTTTTCTTACTTTCTATGCATAGTTTTACTACTTTCATATCAAAGACCAACTTCCTCAACTTTTGGAGCTAAAGAAGTTCAACTTAATAAGCTGGTTTAGAAGCCATCGAAACTGACAGAAATCTAAGATAATAGTCCCTAAATCTTATTTCATTGTAGGCCAGCAGTTCTAGAAGAGTAGGCCCACTGCCCTAAGAATAAGCAAGAAAACATATTGACTAATTTTAGGCTATAGTTCATATTTTGACCTATTTGAAAAATTGACCACCCTCAACTGGGGCCTTCTATAGCAGGTCACAGTAAATAAATGGAATCTTCTTGAAGGTTTCTAAAGCTTTGATCTTTCCTTTACAGTTCAAATACTTTCTCTTGCAAGTAACAAAAATCAGCTTGGCCTGGTTTAAACAAGTGGCTTTATTGGTTTACACATTAGAAAATCCAGAAAGGTTGTAGGATCAGTGTTTTAGATTGTTTAACAGTATCATTGAAGCCCTACTTTCTTTCCTCAGACCATCAGCTTCATTCCAAAGTGAGCTCCCTTTGTGGTCATAGGATGCCTGCCAACAGCATCTGGAGTCACATGCTTCCTCATTGACATTCTGTAGTGAGAAACAAAAATCTCTAGCTTCTCTTTGGTTGTACTGAGCTCAGTCATCTTAGCAAGAGGGATGATGCTAAAGGTTTAAATATCACTTCTGGAGCTGTCAGCGAGAGCAGTTTCCTCCATATCATACTACTGTTACACAATTTTCCTTTCTTCTGTGCTACAGGGAGGAATGAAACAAACATTGGTGAATTACAGTGTTAATCTAGTGTTCCCTTGTGCAGAAACATATAAAAAGTTCAAATAAGTATATGATTAGGGATTGGAGGGTGGTGGGCATGCTGCTCAACACTTACTATATGTGTTAGATTAGTTGCACTGGGATTTAAGAAGTAAATTCCATAATTTCTGTCTTTCTAATGCCAGGGACAAGATCCACCAGCCCCTCCTGTGGACTAACTTTGTGATATGGGAAGTGAAAATAGTTAACACCTTGCACGACCAAATGAACGAAGATGACCAGAGTACTCTTAACCCCATTAGAACTGTTTTTCCTTTTGCATCTGCAATATGGGATGGTATTGTTTTCATGAGCCTCTAGAAATTTCACTTGCAAGCTTATTTTTGCTTCCTGTGTTATCACCATTCCTTTTTACAGCATATTTGAGTAAATGATTATATTAAAAAAAAGTTACATGGGCTTTTTTGGTTATCCTACACTTAAACATTCCACTCATTTTTTTTGTAACTGTGATCATAATTTTTGTGATGATTTCTGGCCTGATTGAAGGAAATTTGAGATCTCTGCATTTAAATATTTTAAATAGTTTTGATAGGTTTTAAAATTGCTTTTTTTTTTCATTAGTTATTTATAAAGTTACTTGGGGTTGTCTGAGATTGTATGAAAAAAAATTAGAACCACACTGTATTTACATTTACCTTGATTTGCGGGTGGCAGTTATCTCTAGTTCTTGGGACTGTGGCAGCCTTTGGAATATTTTACAGTTCTGTGTCATCCACTACAACTGGCTTATGTGGCTAGAAAAGGAAGGGAGAAGAAATGAAATAGTTGTTTACTAAGCTTTTTATTCCCGTAAAAATGTCTAATATTAGGAGAACTTTAAACATGATTTAAATATGGTGGATGATTTACAGTCCATTATAGCCTTACAAGGTTTGTGAAAGGAGGAAAAAAGTTAATTCTTTCTGCCTTTGCCAAGTATATTCTATACAGTAATAATTTAAGCTATAATTTATTTGTTAAATGGGTGCCTCTCAGGAACCTTCTTTTCTGTTCTAACACTTCCCTGTTAAATGGAACTATCTTAAAGCTGTATTGGGGACCTATTTGGTTACTGATATTTGAATGCTCTTTACTTATTTAGTCTTTTTTCTGTGAGGAAAAAAATGAATCTTTTATCCTTCTTACTTTAAAATATATTTGATGAATTCTTAGTTTACTCCAAGGGAGAAGGAGGAAAATGAAAAAGCAATCAAGGATCTTTTTCTCACCCCTTATCTCATTCTTGTTTAGTAATAGGATGGATTGGGTGAGGAGGAGTATTAATATAAGTAAAATTTTGAAATGTATGAAAAGTAAAAGGTTGCATTGTTTTGCTCAGTTTGAAAGAAAATACAAATGGCATAAAAACGAAGTCGGCATGACCTATGTGGTTATGGAATTTTTTCTTAGCAAGTGATTACAGATGGTTTATGGGGGCTAGAAGATATTTTGCTATCAATGTAAGGATTTTTCCCCCAGATGAGTCTAGCTTTTCACTGTATTGATCTGAGAAATTACTTGTATGAATTAATAAACTTCTCTATATCATTGTACTGTTTAATAGAGTCTCTGATACAATTGTGTGATGCTCATAGGGTATTTTCCCCCCTTTATTATGATTACATTTTAGGCCATAAACATTTTAAGGGCTTCATTCATTATATAATCCAATATTGACTGCTTGCATTCCTTTTGTGCATCTTGGCTTTGTGCTTAATTTCTTGACATAATATAACCTACTCAATTACTTTATGCTAATTGAAGGGTATCATAACACAGGTAAGTCAAATCTTGGATAATTGAGCACCAGAGGTTTAAAGTTCTTCCTCTTGCTGGGCCTGGAAACCTTCCCAGCTTTATAACTGTTAGAGTATTTAATGCAGAAAGGGCAGGAATGGCATAGGATGGAGCTAAATCTCTGTAAGCATTCCTTTTTCTGCCCTTGCCCCCTAGACTTTGAAGGCTTACACATATATCCTAACAGTCTTTTCTCTAAGCTGCTAGAAAGCCAATCTTTGGCAGAGATACGGATGTATTTACTGAATCTGTGGCTCACAAATAATTGAGAATTGGCTTTGGTTGAAGCCAACTGGCCTAGACCTGGAAACAGAATGTCTAGTGTTAGCTAGAGACCTGCAAATCTAGATTCTTATTCCTGGTTCTTCATTTCTGTTATGTACACTTAATTGATAGTACATCTAGAATATTAACCTTTTCTATATGGACCATCTATTTAATTAGCAACAAAGCTCCTAGAGAAGTAGTTTTGGTTTTTTTGCTTATAAAATTTCTCCGTATTCCTGAGAAAGACCATGTACTACTGCATATAAAGTATTCCTGTTAACCTAACTAGTAATTTATATTATTCTATTTAATTCTTAAACTTCTACATGTGGCCTTCTTATTGAGCACACTCTTAGTCATTACTTGGCTTGTAAACATTCACCTGAACTGTGGCTACAATCATTTTTAAATAATCTGGAAAAAAGAAAGCTAAAGCTTCACATTTTAATTTTTGGCTCTTAAATATTCCACAACTAACATTAAGTTAATTTTATTTAAGAGTGATTTGATGTACCTTATGCAAAGTAATGTTTTCTTTCCATATGGAAAAAGTTAACATTGGAACTGTGTATAGTAAAAGATTTTATCATGTATCTATCCAAGCACTATCCCATAGCCAGCAAGTCATATTTTAAACTTGCAGAGATTTTCCAAAGTAACTGTTAGGTTCAGCTATTCCATGGTTACTTTTAGTGTCATTGTGTGGTATGTGATGTGGTAGTATTTATAGAATTACTGAATTTTTATATTTTCAAAGAAACCTTGGAAATTTGTCACTCTGAATTAAAGTCTGTCACTCTAAATAAACATGTGCTAAAATTGGACCAGCGCATCAGCTTATGACACAAAATAGCAACTTGAAGGAGAAATGAAGCGTTTACACATAATGGGTTAAATTTTTGTTGTTGGCAATAGTAGGTTTAGTCTTAACATAATATTTCTAAATGAAAAATCATATGTATTTGTTACCATGTCTGATGATTGCTTTGTTAAAAGCAAAAGTGGTCATGTGATATACTAAATATTAATTGCTGTTTTTAAATGTTTAAATCATGCCAAACAAATCATGTCTGTGCCATCCAGGGTTTATTGTAATCTTTTACTGAGTACTTGGACTGGGATAAAGGGCTTGTACTATGCACTTTTTATTAATGAATAAATAGAAAACGTTAGTAATGCATTGTTTTCTGTTTGGCTTTTGTGGGAATTGAAGCAAACATCTTTTGCTTAGTAAAATGTTAACATTCTTTATTAAACAATTTCTTTGTAAGACTTGTTACTCCTAACTAAAGACATTCCATAGAGAAATGGAATTTTCAAGGAAAACATTTCTATAATAGCAGTAGGGCCAGTATTCAGAAGTAGGGATTCGGAGAAATCTTTAGGAAATTAGATTACAATTACATTTCTTTAGTTACTGTTTTTTAAATTTCTTCTAGGATACAGGGTTAATAGACATTTGCTTTGAGGGAATAATATCCAATAGTATTAATTATTTGAGCAGACAGATGTTACCTAAAAGGAGCTAGACATGTAACTGTACTGAACACATGCCAAAGTAAGAATTTGCTTTTGTCCTGTGACCTGGAATGCATCCAGATAACTAAAGATTGTTAATCCCCATATACATGTTAAAAAATTTTTTAGACAATTTTACAATTTTTTAAGCAATTTTACAATTGCTCTGGGCATGGTTATGGTATCAGTGTCTTTGTGATATTTAAGTGTTCTTTAAAACAGCAAAATTTGTGAAATACATAATTTCCTGAAGGCAGTTAATGATTCCAATCTCAAGTTTGTCATACATATGTCAGTAGATATCTGAACCCTGTAATGATAAGTTTTCATTAAATGGTTCTGCAGTATTAGTTTTCCTCTTAGAAAGTGGAATTCTAATAAGTTTTTTCTTCCTGCCATTTCATCTGATAGTTTTCTCAGCTCCAAATCTCAGTTTATAGAGTTGGTTTTTCTCCCCACCAAAAAGTTCCATAAACACCAACTGTGATTATCTATCACGCTCAGATTTTTAAAAACTGGAGTTATCAAGGTGATCTCTTCCCATGGGAAACTTAACTTTGCATATCTTTTCTCAAACAAATGGACTATGTTGGTTCAGTAAACATTTCAACAAGTGTTTATATTTGTTAATTGTTAAACTGTTTCTGCTTTAAAATGGGTGTTATTCAAAATTAGATTACGGAAACCATTTTAAATCATCAGATGCCAAATTAAGACGTCTATTGAAAGGGAGGTGGAAGATGTCTGGGAAGCAGGGAATATGTACGGGTAAAGAATAATATGTGTAATTTTAAGAATAAGGCAACTTTCATATCAAAAAGGAATATTCCCTTATACAAAACTCTTCTTGTTTCTAGGAAATTTGGGAATGAGAAAAAAATATTTACAATCCCTGCAATACCAGAGGTCTTACCTCTTAAAAATCTGGTTCCTATATTCTCATAACTCAGACACACATATTATGTCTTGATGATTAATGAATTTGAATTGCATTGTTTGTGAAGAACTGAGCAAAATTAAAGAGCACAAATACTACATAGCAAGTTCAGCATTATAGAATAAGTCTCCTATGTTGTTTTTAAATGAATCTGTTATATAGTTACTCATTAATTCAGTGCCAAAGGAAGAGGCACTGTACATTCAAAAGGCATTACAGACCCTGGCCTGAATGCAGCTCTCCCTGACAACTAATTAGTATAGAAACATTAAACTTTGGAAGTCTGGATGTTTTAAAGGTGATTCCTTAACAATTAATACAGCAAGTAAAATTTTGTGGTTACAACATATAGAACAAATACAAATCTGACACCAGAGCCTACACTACCAACACATGGATTAAGATTTACATCCTTGTGGGTGTCAGTTAAGTGTCCAATTCTTGATTTTGGCTCAGGTCATGATCTCATGGTTCATGGGTTCAAGCCCCATGTCTGACTCTGCACTGACAGTGCGGAGTCAGCTTGGGATTCTCTCTGTCCCTTCCTCTCCCTCTCCTTCTCTCTCTGAAATAAATATTAAAAAAGGATTTATATCTTTGCAAATTTGCTTAGCCTTCAATTTTAATCTAACAACCTTTTCTTTAAAATTACATTTTACTCTATTTTGTTTTACATTATACCTCTGTCAACATCCTATTTCCCAGAGAGTTTCACCAGCAGCAGCCTACTGAAAGCTGATGTTCTCAGGCTTCAAGCATGATTCTGTTAGCCAAAGTTCAATCAGAAAATACAAGGCTTAAGGAAGTATTGGGCTAAATAAAGTATAATTGAAAATTATATTTTCTCCATTGAAGTATCTCTACAACATCAAAAGTATTCTTTTCATTGTGTTGCAATATTTAAGAAATCAGAGTCAAATAGGTATAAACTAGCAACAGTTAAGGTTGAATAATTGTAGTAATATCCTTGTAATAAAAATAATAATCTTGTAATAAATTCTGATGCTAATCTATGAAAGTATCAAAGATATTAAAAGGGTGTTTTTGTTGAAGAAAGCTGTTTTTTATCATTCTGTAATTTTTGTCCAATTCTCAAACTTCTGTTTTAATTGTAGTGATTGTCTCATGCAATAAAAATATTTAGTATTGCCAATAGTGTTTTAGCCTTGGGGAAAAAGTACTCAAGTAGCTTTGTGTGAGCTTGGCTTAATGCTAAGGTAAACAATTCATTCAGTTCTTCTCACAATTCAAAGATAGCATATAGCTTATAGTAGTGGTTCCCAAACTTTCTGGCTTGGGAGCCCCAAAGAACTTTTGTTTATATTATGCATTATATCTATCAATATATATACTGTGTCCAAAATTAGAACATTTAAAAGTATTAAGTATTTTAAAATAATAAACCCAATACATATTAATAAAAAGGTGTTTATGAAAAAATAACCATTTTCCAAAATGAAAATTTAGTGAGAAGAGTGGCACTGTTTTACATTTTTGCAAAACTCTTTGATAGCTAGCTTAAAAGAGAGCTGGCTTTTTATTTCTACTCTACATTCAATATGTTACATGTTCTCTTCTCATGAAACTGTGTGAATGTTAGTTTTTGATAACTAAATGACTACTGGTATTTTGAGCAGCCTATATACCTTGACTAAGGAAAACAAGTTATGTGAACCTTGGGGAGCCCACTTAATTCAGAGCACCACTTTCCTCATTGACTTATCAAATATGATACCTACCACTTTACAGACAACTGAAGTGAAGAACAAATGAAATGTTTGTAAAAATGCTTTGTAAAGTCCTAAATAAATATTGTTACATAAAGGCTCTCATCGTCCCAATATACATACATACACACATGTACACACACACACATACACATTCACACTCTCCCTTTTCAAAACCTAAGTTGTAAGGAAACTGGAAATTTGGGGCATTAACACTGAATTTCCATTGGAAAGAATTCATTCTACTAAGAATGGACAATGGAACCTTTAGGTCAGACATGGCAAAAGAAAAACACTGAAGATTAAAACATTAAATAGAATATCACAGTTTCCAATCAAGATTTTAAAATCCTTGGATGGAAACTGGAAAGCAAATACATTTTGACTAATAGATTAATAAATCCATTGCAATGAAAGCTAAAGAGCACACTATTAGACTGTGGTTCTCAACTTTGCCTGTACATTGAGATCTTTAAAAACCTGATGCTTTGGGGGTGCCTGAGTGGCTTGGTCTGTTGAGCATCCGGCTTCGGCCCAGGTCATGGTCTCACGGTTTGTGGGTTCAAGCCCTGCGTTGGGCTTTGTGGTGACAGCTCAGAGCCTTGGAGCCTGCTTCGGATTCTGTTTCTCTCTCTCTCTCTCTCTCAAAAATAAACAAACAAACAAACAAACAAACAAACAAAAAAAACCTGATGCTTTGGCCCTACACCTCAGAGATTCTGTTAGGGCTTTGACCTAAACATCTACAGGTGAATCCAGTAGCAGCTAAGGGTAAGAACTGCTGGTATAAAGAATGCTAAACTTTAAAGCTCGTGGGTGGTTAAGTTGGTTAAGTGTCCCACTCTTGATTTTGGCTTAGGTTATGATCTCATAGTCATGGGATCAAGCACCCCATTTCGCTCCATGCTGTGGAGACTGCTTAAGATTCTCTCTACCCTTCCCCTGCTGCTCATGCTGTCTCCTTCTCAAAAAAAAAAAAAAAAAAAAAAGGCTACCTTATGTTTAGTTCTAGAGATGAAAAACAAAACAGAAACAAAAGCAAACAATCATTTCTTTCTAATTGATTTCTACATATTGGCATGGAATTAACTGAAACCTTAAATTCTCCTGCAGTAGTTTATTTTTACTAGTGATATTTCACAGTTTTTCCCGATGCGTAAAAACAATGCCTTTATCTTCTCAGTTATTTCTTGTGGGGATGAGGAAGGGAGATGTTATACTTCATGGATGGCCCTAACAGAAGCCTGTTCAGTTCATGTGAAGGCTCTTAAAAAGAAAGAGAGGGGCGGGGAGGGAGGAAGGAAGGAAGGAAGGAAAAGAAAGTGGGATTATTACTTTGCAAGGACTTAGATTACAACTGTTAATAGGGTAAATATTCCCTCCCCCACTTGCGCTTTGTCTCTGTCTTCTCTCTCACAAAAATAAATAAATGTTAAAAATAAAATTAAAGGGGCGCCTGGGTGGCGCAGTCGGTTAAGCGTCCGACTTCAGCCAGGTCACGATCTCGCGGTCCGTGAGTTCGAGCCCCGCGTCGGGCTCTGGGCTGATGGCTCAGAGCCTGGAGCCTGTTTTCGGTTCTGTGTCTCCCTCTCTCTCTGCCCCTCCCCCATTCATGCTCTGTCTCTCTCTGTCCCAAAAATAAATAAACGTTGAAAAAAAATTTTTTTTTAAAATAAAATTAAATAAATAAATAAATAAATAAATAAATAAAGGGGGGCACGTGAGTGGCTCAGTTGGTTAAGTGTCTGACTTCGGCTCAGGTCATGATCTCACGGTTCATGAGTTTGAGCCCTGCGTCAGGCTCTGTGCTGACAGCTCAGAGCCTGGAGCCTGCTTTGGATTCTGTCTGTCTCTCTCTCTCTCTGCCCCTCCTCCATGTGTGCTCTCTCTCAAAAATAAATAAATAAACATCAAAAAAATACATAAGCAGTGTAGGGCTGAAATGCTTGCTTTAGGTATTCATAATTCAGACTCTCATCTTGTTGCTCCACTGATCCCTAGAGCAGTGTTTCTCAAATTGTGTTGTCCACCCAACGTCGTCCTCTGCATTGTTGAAGATAGTTCACCACAATCCCCACTGGGTCAGTGCTTCAGCCAGAAGGGAAGGAAACAAGGAGGGGCCTACCTGTTGACTCTAAGGTTTGTCCTGGAAGTTGTACATTATCCCTTCCATTCACATTCCCTTGGCCAAAACTTAGTCACATGACCATACCCAAAGGAGGCTAGGTGTAGTCTTTATCCTGGAACATATCTGCCCAGCAAATTTGGAAATTCTATTACTAAATAAGTGTGGCTATTGGAGTCAGCTGGCAGTCATTGCCACAGAGGAAAAACAATACTTATGTGTTGGCTATGATGATTTTAAGGTGTCAAATGGAGCTTTTGAGTACGTAGTTGGATAGATTTATAGAGCTAAGTAAAGTTCCATCACAAAGAGAGATATAAATTAAAAGGCAACAGAATATAGACAATATTTGAATCTTTGGCACTGGATAAAATTACTTAAAACAGTAAAGACAGAAGAGAAGAAATCCCAGGACTGCAATATTTAGAACTCTGGTTGAGAAAGAGGAACCAACAAACTGAGAAGGAGCATCCAGTGAAAGGAAACCATTTGAGAGGCTCAGTGACAGCAAATTCTACCGATTAGTCAAATCATGGGGATGGATAATTCAACATTTCAGCAGAAAGGACTCACTGGTGAACTTGATAAAGATGTTTCGGTGGAATGATGGGGATGAAAGCCCAGCTGGAGTAGTTAAGGAAAGAACTGGGGTGCAGAAAGAGAGAAGAAGTACAACTCCTCTTTGGAGGAGTTTTACAATGAATGGGAGCAGAGAAATGGGCAGTAATTTGAGTGGGATAGGAGTCGGATGAGAAGGAGATATTTTTATTGTTTTATTCAGATGGAAAATATGATTACCTGCAGAGTTGTGAAGAGATACCCACAGAGCCCTCTCCACTTCCCCAGTGATGTCACCTCTTTCTTGCCTCAGCAGTGCTATCATCATGTCTGAAAGGAAAACCCATTGAGATCTACATGTTTTTGCCAAGGCTTGCTCAATCCTGCCTTCCTATACTCTCCCTACACTCATGGCTTCACTATGATAATTGGCCTTACAGACTATCATGAGTAATCTAAACACATCCTATACCCCTGTTTCTATCAGCATCCACTATAAGTCCAAGACTCCCAGGTCATCACTCCACCATGGGAACCTGATTCAATCTTATACCCTTCCATATGCCTCAAACATCCTAAACTGAGAGGCCATCATAGGCAAAAGCCCCATACCTTCACCCTTTTGTCTGAACACTCCCTTCACCAAACTTGGCATCTACTTAAGGGCACTGACTCTCCTATTGCCCTCTCTAATGGGAGCTGTTGTCTTTTCCAGACCCTCTAACCAAAGTATGTCGAGGTAGAGTGAGGTTCTTCCCAGTTTCCCATTTTGGCTGCCCACCTATCCCTCTCTCCTCACCAAAACTCTTCAACTCTTTAAAAGCTCATACTGGCAGAGCATTCCATATGATACCCTATTTTCCAAAGTCGTAGATCCCTAGATCTATGATTTTAGCACTGGACTTTCTGCCTGACTTTTCAGCACTTTTCCTATCATCGTTCTCAGTGGTGTCAATATCCAAGTAGACAATCCTTCCAATACTCAGTCCTTTGACCTCTCCTCCTCCAGCCATCTTGTTTTCCACACAACTGCAGCCAACCACTCCCATTGGTTTATCTTAGAGCAGTAATTTTTTGGTATTTGTTAAATTTTTTTTAATTAAAAAAAAATTTTTTTTTTGAGAGAGTATGAGCAGGGGAGTGGGGCAGAGGGATAAAGAGAATCTTAAGCAGACTCCATGCTCATAGCACAGAGCCCTGACATAGGGCTTGAGCCCACGACCCTGGGATCATGACCTGAGCCAAAATCAAGAGGTGGACACTCAACCGACTGAGCTACCCAGGCTCCCCTAGACCTAGTAATTTCAAACTTTATTGCTTGTATATTCCTAAAAGAATTTTGAAAAACTATGTATTGTCTTGCACACTTTTTTCTTTTAGAAGTGCAATGCAAACAGAAAAAAAAAAGTGTGATGCAAAGCAATCTTAATGTTCTCCCTTAACAAAGGTTCATATATGTCTCTCTCATTTCAATCCACTTGCTCAACTAACCATATTGTTGGTGTCATTTAATTCTTTTCTCTATTTGGCTAAAATAGAGAATCTAAGCCATGACTTGTACCTTTTCACCTGAACTTACTTGGCTCTGTCAGTGACCAAACCAAGTGGAATCTCTACTCCACATTCAAAATTGCCTCCATTTGTCTTACTCAATTTTTGGGTAAAGACTCTAGTGACAGCAAGATCACAATGCATAAACTACAAGAGGTTTTGCAAGACTTGTACATAAAACTGGATAGCTCCAAAGCATTAAAAGAACTACAGTCCTAGGTGCTGTCCAGAGTGCCAGCATCTGTGTGATTAAACAGCTTGGAAATTTTGGAGAATGGCTCTGACTTCAGTCAATGCCTCACACATTTTAAGCTGACACTTAATATGTTCCTAGGTGTGAGTTCCATTTTGTTAATAAAAAGTATTAAACATCATACAAAATGAAGACTATAAGTGGAAAACTATCTTAAGATTTGATATAACTATGGGAATGCAAGCTGGTGCAGCCACTCTGGAAAACAGTATGGAGGTTCCTCAAAAAAAAAAAAAAAAAAACAACAACAACTAAAAACAGAACTACCCGACGACCCAGCAATTGCACTACTAGGTATTTATCCAAGGGATACAAGTGTGCTGTTTTGAAAGGACACATGCACCCCCATGTTTATAGCAGCACTACCAACAATAGCCAAAGTATGGAAAGAGCCCAAATATCCATCGATGGATGAATGGATAAAGAACATGTGGTATACATATATACAATGGAGTATTACTCGGCAATCAAAAAGAATGAAATCTTGCCATTTACAACTATGTGGATGGAACTAGAGGGAATTATGCTAAGTGAAATTAGTCAGAGAAAGACAAAAATCATATGACTTCACTCATATGAGGACTTTAAGAGACAAAACAGATGAACATAAGGGAAGGGAAACAAAAATAATATAAAAACAGGGAGGGAGACAAAACAGAAGAGACTCATAAATATGGAGAACAAACAGAGGGTTACTGGAGGGGGTGGGGGAGGGGGGATGGGCCAAATGGGTAAGGGGCACTAAGGAATCTACTCCTGAAATCATTGTTGCACTATATGCTAAGTAATTTGGAAATAAATTTTTTATTTTTTTATTTTTTTAAATGTTTATTTTATTTTTTGAGACAGAGAGAGACACAGCATGAGCAGGGAAGGGGCAGAGAGAGAGGCAGACACAGAGTGTGAAGCAGGCTCCAGGCTCTGAGCTGTCAGCACAGAGCCTGACGCAGGGCTCGAACTCACGAACTGTGAGATTGTGATCTGAGCCGAAGTCGGACGCTTAACCGACTGAGCCACCCAGGCGCCCCGGATGTAAATTTTTTTAAAAATTAGATTAAAAAAAAGATTTGATATAACTAAGTTAAATAAATATTTATTTAACTGAATAAATACTGTAAAGTTTCTCCATTTCTATTTTATTCAATACCTCTTAAAAATTTTAGTAGTCCTGGGGTGCCTGGGTGGCTCAGTTGGTTAAGCATCTGACTTTGGCTCAGGTCATGATCTTGTGGTTTTTGAGTTCGAGCCCCACGTCAGGCTCTGTGTTGACAGCTCAGAGCCTGGAGTCTGCTTCAGATTCTGTGTCTATGTCTCGGCCCCTCCCCTGCTCATGCTCTGTGTCTGTCTGTCTCTCAATAATAAATAAACGTTAAAAAAAATTTTTTTTTAATTTTAGTAGTCCTGCAAAATAGTCAAGTTGCTTTCAAAAGAATCAAGGTCACTAATTTTATGGTATCTTCTGTTTGGAATTCAGAATACCCTACCATAGGCCAACATGTCCTGTTTCTAACTGGACTTCAGCCTCAGCAAAAATAAGTATAAAATGAAGAAAGACAGATTTGAGGTGTCTTGATTAATCACTCTAGGGGGCTGCCCCAAAACAAGAATCCAGTTTATTCCTTTGGCACTCAGGAGAATTTCACCCCAGGGTAACGGATCCTAACAAGGCTTCACTTGGGTAAAAGGTAAGCCTTTCTTTTGTAAAATGGACTATTATTCTTAGGCATATTCATTTTGGGAAAGGGTACCTGTGGAAGCTGAAGAGCTGGAAATTGATTCCCTTAAATGTATCTGTGTAAGGCAGAACTAAAATATATTGTCAGACACCAGGATAGTGTCACTTTTGGTGTGGGGGAGGGGGGTGGGGTGGAGAATATTACCAAAGTCTTGTTGCTTTTATTCCCTGATCATCTCTTGAGTATCTTTATTTCTCTGAATGTCCATGGCTACTACCCTGGACATGCTATTTCTAAATCTTTTTTTTTTTTTTAATTAAAAAAAATGCTTATTTATTTTTGAGAGAGAGAGAGAGAGAGCACGAGTTGGGGAGGGGCACAGAGAGGGAAACACAGAATCCAAAGCAGGCTCCAGGCTGTGAATTGTCAGCACTGATCCTGACATGGGGTTGGAACTCACGAACTGTGAGATCATGACCTGAGCTGAAGTTGGATGTTTAGCTGACTGAGCCACCCAGGCCGCCCCAGCTAGTATTGATATTCTGATTTAATTTCTGAGATTGTACTGTTTCAAAGATTATGATTATTATCAAAATACTAACAAAGAATGTGAAGTGAATACTAGGTAGAAAAATGATTAATTCAAAACAAAGGGAAGAAATAATATAAAAGTAGTTTTTATCACAAAACTAACTGCAGTGGGAACTTTATTTTTATTTATTTTTTAAATATTTATTTATTTTGAGAGAGAGAGAGAGAGAGAAGGAGCATGCAAGTGGGGGAGGGGCAGAGAGGGAGAGAGAGAATCCCAAGCAGGGTCTACACTCAGCTCAGAGCCCTAGGTGGGCTGGATTTCATCAACTGTTGAGGTCATGACCTGAGCAGAAATCAAGTCAGATACTGACTGAGCCACCCAGATGCCCCTCTAAAAGGAAATTTAAATCTATTTATATGCCAAGTTCAACTCTATTATAGTACAGTATTTGTCACATATATTGCAATTACTTAGTCACTTATCTCTTCTACTAGCCTGTGAGCTTTGGAAAAAGGAATTGGGTCTTAATCCATTTTGCATCTTTGGTCTCCAGGATAATGTCTAACACACAATAGGCACTAGATATTTGTTGGATAAACGAATCCATACAATATAGAATATTGCATAGAATATACAACACCTACATATCTTATCATACTTTCTACAATCTATAGCAAACTGTTTAAGCAGTATCCATGAGCTTTCTTTTTTTTTTTTTCAATTTTTTAACGCTGATTTTTTTTATTATGTGTCTTTATTTTTGAGAGGCAGAGACAGAGCACAAACGGGGGAGGGGCAGAGAGAGAGGGAGACCCAGAATGGAAGCAGGCCCCAAGCTCTGGGCTGTCAGCACAGAGCCTAATGCAGGGCTGGAACATACAAACTGCAAGGTCATGACCTGAGCCGAGGTCGGACACTCAACCCACTGAGCCACCCAGGCGCCCCTAACATTTATTCATTTTTGAGAGACAGAGAGATAGTGCAAGCAGGGCAGAGGCAGAGAGAGAGGGAGACACAGAATCTGAAGCAGGCTCCAGGCTCTGAGTTGTCAATACAGAGCCCAACCTGGGGCTCAACCCACGAACCGTGAGATGAAGTCGGATACTTAACCGACTGAGCCACCTAGACTCAGCCCCTTCATAAGCTTGCTTAAGATTGTCATGATCCTGTCAAGAAAACCATCATCCCAGGGTTCCTAGCTGGCTCAGTTGGAGGAGCATGTGACTCTTGCTGTCCTGTCAGGAGTTGGAGTGCCATGTTGAGTATGGAGATTAGAAATAAAACTTAAAAGGGGCACCTGGGTGGCTCAGTCAGTTAACTGTGGGACTTCAGCTGAGGTCATGATCTCTGGGTTCAGGAGTCTGAGCCCAGCATGGAGCTCTGTGCTGACAGCTCAGAGCCTGGAACCTGCTTGGATTCTGTGTCTCCCTCTCTCTCAGCCCCTCCCCCCGCTCACACTCTGTTTCTCTCTCTCTCAAAAATAAATAAACATAAAAAAAAAAAGGAATAAAACTTTTAAAAAACTTACAAAAACCCTTCATCATCTATCAGGTATTTTTTTTTTTAATTTTTTTTTTCAACGTTTATTTATTTTTTTTTGAGACAGAGAGAGACAGAGCATGAACGGGGGAGGGGCAGAGAGAGAGGGAGACACAGAATCGGAAACAGGCTCCAGGCTCTGAGCCATGAGCCCAGAGCCTGACGCGGGGCTCGAACTCACGGACCGCGAGATCGTGACCTGGCTGAAGTCGGACGCTTAACCGACTGCGCCACCCAGGCGCCCCTATCAGGTATTTTAATGTGCCTTTATAAACGTCTAAACACATTCCTTATGACGCTGTATTTAATAATCGTCTTTGACTTCGAGTACAAAAATTATGCGAGGAACACACAAGAAAAGTCATGACTTCTTTTCTTCTTAGATTTGAGGTTTAAGATGGTTCTGTAAGGGAGAAAGAGAACAGAACTAACCTCATTAAAAACGGGAAGTCTCCATACATTAATTTTAGTCTTCCTGATAGCACGGAACTTGCATGTTGCAAATTATCTGCTACGTATCATGCACAGACATCCCAAATCCCGAATTTGGCAGGAGTATCTCTGGAAAATATGGCTGGTAGGGCGTGGGTGTTATGCTTTTCCTCCCAGGGATCAGGCGGAGGCACTAACTGGTCCAGTCATGACAGGACTCAGCATCCTAGCCCAAGAGATCTGACTAAACCTTGGGCCTCTGGCCCGGAGTACGTGGGAGGGGAGTAAAGCCCCGGCTCAGTGGGACCGCAAAATCTCGGGGGCCGAAACACTAGGCCACCCGTTCGGGCTGCTGCTGAGACCGGAAAGGGGCCGGGACCTTCCGGTCCCCCCGCGCCGCAGCCGGCTGGTTCAGTACCCCCGCAACCCTAGATTATGTCCGACGTGGCGCCCACGCGGCGCCACCTCAGCGCCGGCCGTCAGCGGGGACGAGGACACAGAAAGCGAAGGGGGCCTGGCATACTAGCGCCCGGCGTGGCGGTACCTGGAGCCGCAGCCCACGGGCCTCAGCGGCCTTGACGCGCACGCAGCTCCGCCCAGTGCCGCTCGCGGTAGGGGCGGGACAGCTGAGCTGGCCCGAGCGGATTCGCCCAGGTTCGGCTGGGGGCGGAGCCTCCCCTCCTAGCAATGACTAGCCCCTCCCCGTCTCCCCGCCCCTGGGGCCCGCAGGAAATAGGGGCGGGCCCCGGGGCCTAGTGTGGCGGGAGGAGGAGCAGGGATGCGGTGGAGTGCAGAGTCCGGGAGGGCCTGACTGCGGGGGAATGAAGCCTCCGCCTTCTCGGGCAGAAGCTTTTAAATACGGGTTCGGCCCGGGACTCTGGGTGCAGTGCTTGGCAGCCTGAGGGAGGGGCGTGCGGTGAGGGGAGGTCAGGCGGAGCAGAGCTAGAGTGAAGAAGCTGCGGCAGCGCGGCGGGTAGCGAGGAGCTGTCCTAGCCGTCTGGAAGTGGGTAAGCGCCTTGCCCGGGCTCGCCCCGCCGCCCCGTCGGGAAAGTCCCGGGTCCCGGCGGGATGTGGAGGGAGCGGGGCGGGGGAGTGCGCGCTGCTCTCGGTCGCGCTGTGCGCTCGGTCCAGGGCTCCCCAGTCTCAACGACCCTGGTCTCCTTTGGGCTCAGGGTGGGAATCGCCTTTTGGTCTTCTGCCCTGAGGATGGAATAGCTTGAGCTTTTTATTCTAGACTCGCGAGTCTTCCAGCCGCTTCTCTTTCTGCTTTTTCTCACTTTCTGGCTTGAAACAAATGAGATTTCCCCAGAAAGCCAAACGTCCACCTAAGGAAGTCGTCCTCTGGTTAGGGACCCCATTTTGATCTCAGAGTCATAGTCTTTTGTTTGTGTTTAGTCTGTTCACCTGGGGAGCTGCTTGCTTTCCTTCTGTCACTAGCCTTAAGAAACTACAATGAAAACGAAGCTAGAAAGCCCTTTTGAGGGCGAAATCCTATCTATCCCACGATAGACATTCTATCGTGACATCTGCATGGGCTGTCCTGGAATCCATTGTTGGCAGCCACACCGTATAGTTGCTTTATTTCATGTCGGGGAAGGCCTCCTTGGGTGCTTCAGGAGATCATGTTTGTGTGAGACCTTGAAAAATCATACTTCTTATATATAGGAAGATAGCTGACTAGGCTTGAATATTCTGGTATATAGAAAGGAGGGATTCACTGCTAGGGAGCTTTTCACGGATATACAGAGGAGTAGCTGTCCATTGACTGCCCTCAAAGACACAGTGAGTCTTTGAGTTTCTTCAAACCCCCTAAGAAATGGAGAACAGTAGTCTGGTCTGTTTCTTCAGGGAGGTTCTGGAAATGAAAGAGCTTACTGTCTGTTCTGAGATGTGCTTGTTAGTACCCAGCATCTAGTTTAAGGTAAGTGGTAGACAATCCTGATTGAAAGGATCTCCTTTCTTCTCCCATTGCTGTACTCCTTTCTGGGACATAAAATCTGTAACTAATGAGCATACTTCATCTTCCCTCTTATTACTTTCATAGCTTTATATGATGCCCTTCAGATATAATGTTAACATTGCCTTTCTCACTGAAGAAATATTTTTCTTGGGTCAGGCATCTGTTAGTACTTAATTTTTGGAAATGACTAAGGTTGATGTGTGTGTGTGTGTGTGTGTGTGTGTGTGTGTGTGTGTGAAGTTGATGTATCCAACTATAACGTCCATTGCCTTAGCTACTGGATAATTATGCAGGGTATACTGAAGCGATTATATTCAGCGTAGATTGTAATAGGACTTTCGATATTTGTTAGCCACATCTTCTAGGTTGAAGTATTGATCTGAATTTATAAAATTTTAGGTGAAGAGTAGTTTTGGAACAGCCTAGTTTGTTGAGATTTTCCCAAAATACAGAGGTGAAAGCTCATTTCAAATTGATACATTCAGTAAGCAAACATTCCCATTTCCCTGACAGCACAATAGAAGGTCAGAAAGTACACAAAAGTAGAAATGGAATATGGAATCAGAAGACATCTGTGTCAGCCACAGTATATCACTAACACTGTATCAAGCTCCATAATAAAGTTTATTGAAGATTCTATTAAAACTTTCAAGTGACCATTAATGGAGACTTGCACAGATTCTACATCTAGCTTCTTTAGTAATTTCCCCATTGTCATCTACAAGCCATGCTTCATATGAAATAGCAATGCAGGGTAACCCAAAACACATGTAGTTCTATAATATAGGTCCATCAATAGTTTACCCCAGCTGCTGTATGTAAGGCATGGTGAATACAGCCTGGCAATCAAGGTGGATAAGAAGTAACTCTGGAAAGGCATGAAATTCTACATAAAAAAGAGGATGATAGAATTCTGGACAATTTCAGCAAAGATACAATGATTAGCCATCTGAGCTAAAGCTATTCAGCTAACAGTCTTCATCTCAAACAGGCTCTCATGGAGAGCTACTCATTCATTCAGTTAGTATTTATGGAGAGCCTACTGTTCTAAGTGCTGAGGTAACAGCAGCAGATAGGAACTGTTAGCCTAGGAGCGTGTTATTAAACTGTGAGCTCCTTGAACCCAAGAGTTGCATCATGTAGACATTCAATCTATGTTTATATAATAATGTTAACAGAGCCTGTTCTGGTTGAGATTGAGGGCATAGGATGTCCTAATAACCTGTTGGCTATGGGATTAAGTGGTAACCCCAAAACATCCTCTGGTCCAAAAATACTTTGAAATTCTTTTTGTGTATTCTAGATATACCGGTTGTGATTAGAGAGGCTGGCTAGCTGTTCAGTAAGGGAGTTACAGTGTGATAGTTCTTTAGGTTCATCACAGTTCAGAACTTGATCTTCTGCCTTGCATATCTGGAAGGTAGATTTATTTTTTCCTCCATGGACCCAGAGTTAATGAGGCTTTAGATGTTAACTTACAATGATTAAACTCATAAAAGACTAATGGATACACTAGAATGAAACTTTGGTATTAGAGTAGGGAAATTTTATTACAGTGCCTGGAATTCTTATGTCTCAAATCTGGGTCATCCCTTGCTAGTGTTATCCTGGGAATCTGAATTCATAAGGGAGAGTGGAATCAGAGCAAAGAATCTAAGGAGAACATTCCATCCAGGCATTGGGAAAGCCCATTCTTGCCCCACCTCTGTGCAACCAGAACACTTCTGACTTCCAGATTCTGTGTCATTCTTCTCTAGACAGTGTTGAAATAAACACCACGTCATTCTTGTTCTTAACTCCCTCTTTCCAGGCTACAGGCTGATCTTCCTTTTTATTTTCCTTCAGTGGAATTTATTAGATTTTAGCTGCACTAATGCCATTGATTGTCATGGCTACTTTCAACTATGTTACTTTAACTTGTTAAATTATAGTCTCCTTAATGTCATGGACATGCTTCCCTGAAAGGGGCACTCGAGACCCACTTTGAATTCATTTCTACCCTACGAGACAGTTATTACCTCTGGGGACCTGGCTGTCTTAGTTGGTAGAGCACGCAACTCTTGATCTCAGGGTTGTAAATTCAAGCCCCACGTTGGATGTAGAGATTACTTAAAGATAAAAAAAAACTAGGGGACCTGGATGGCTCAGTCAGTTAAGCATCTGACTTTGGCTCAGGTTGTGATCTCACGGTTCATGAGTTCGAGCCATGCATCTAGCTCTTTGCTGTCAGCACAGAGCCCACTTGGGATCCTCTGTCTCCCTCCCTATCTGCCCCTGCCCTGCTCAGTGCGTGCTTCTCTCTCTAAAATAAATAATAAAAAATAAATAAAATTAAAGAGACAGTTATTACCTCTTACCACTTCTTAATACCCATATTTTTATCCAGCTAGGCAGATCTCACTTCTCTGGACTCCTTTCTGTATATGAGTCCTTATTTATTCCTTTTTTTTTAATCTGGAATGCCCTCCCCCACTTCCCATTTCTTTCTATATCCTACTTACGCTTTTTTTTTTTTAAGTTTTTATTTATTTATGTTGAGAGAGAGAGAGAGGAAGCAGGGGAGGGACAGAGAGAGGGAGAGAGAATCCCAAGCAGGCTCCACACTATCAGCACAGAGCCTGATATGGGGCTGGAACTCATGAACCATGACATCATGAAATCAAGATCATGAGATCATGAAATCAAGAGCCAGACGCCCAACTGACTGAGCCACCCAGGTACCCCTCTCTCTTTTTTTTTTTTAATGTTTTTTAAATGTTTATCCATTTTTGAGAGAGAGAGAGAGAGAGAGAGAGAGAGAGGACACGCACACACACACACACACACACACACACACACACACCCTCCCCCCCCCCCACACACACACACATGAGTGTGAGTAGGCGTAGAGAGAGAGGGAGACAGAAACCCAAGCCAGCTAACTCCACTGTCAGCACAGAGCCCAGATCAGGGCTTGAACTCACAAACTGTGAGATCATGACCTGAGCCAAAATAAAGAGTCAGATACTTAATGACTGAGCCATCCTGGTGCCCACTATATCCTACTTACTCTTTAGGCCAAGCTTAGATTCTACATTTCCCTGATGTAGATACCTTCTTATTTTGATTTTCCCCCGCACACCCCCCCTGCTTTGGACTTTAGCATTCATTTTGTCATTTAATTGATTATACTGCCTCGTATGTTACTTGGGTGCTATTAACTCCTTTTCATCTTTTAAGTCAGCTTAAGAGTCACCTTCTCACATTAAAAAATTAATAAAAAAAAATTAAAAAAGGGCAGTTGGGTGGCTCAGTGGTTGAGCATCTGACTTCAGCTGAGGTCATGATCTCACCGTTCCTGGGTTTGAGGCCTATATAGGGGTCGGCACAAAGCCCACTTCAGATCCTCTGTCCCCACCCCACCCCTCCTCCAGTTGCACATGCTGTCTCTCAAAAACAAATAAACCTTGGGGCGCCTGGGTGGCGCAGTCGGTTAAGCGTCCGACTTCAGCCAGGTCACGATCTCGCGGTCCGGGAGTTCGAGCCCCGCGGCAGGCTCTGGGCTGATGGCTCAGAGCCTGGAGCCTGTTTCCGATTCTGTGTCTCCCTCTCTCTCTGCCCCTCCCCTGTTCATGCTCTGTCTCTCTCTGTCCCAAAAATAAATAAAAACGTTGAAAAAAAAATTAAAACAAAAAAACAAATAAACCTTAAAAAAAAAGTCATCTTCTCAAGTCCTTCTTTAACTTACCCTATCTAAAGTAGTTCTTTCCCCATAGATAGTGTCTCTGTCTCTCGCCTACCTGTTTATTGCTTTTATATGGAATTATCACAACTGCCATTATTTTGTTTTATAGAATATAACTATGTAAGAGTAGGAACTGTACCTGTCCTGTTCACTAGTGTATCCACAGTACATAGAACAATAGTGGCTGTAACATAGAAAGGTGTTTAATAAATGTTTTTCAATTGAATTTTTCCCTAAATAAATTGTTAAATTCTTGAATGTCAGGACCTGTGTCTGTGGCCAGATTCTCTGCTGTGCCCACACGGTAGACCCTTATATTGGGAATATGAATTTTTCATGAAGGAGAACAAGGGACTAGGCCTGAAGCAAGTTGAAGCAATATTTCCGAAATTGGATGCCAAGCCGTTTCTACTGTAGGGGTACAGACAGTGGCAGTGAATGCCAGAGACACATCTTTGGTAAGCCTGTTCCAGGCTTGGCTGTCCCACAGGTGAGAGCTTTTCAGAACATTCCCCTGACCTTTAGCCACTTGGCAGTCCCAGTGTAGTCTTTTCCTCCTAGCAATTTCTCTGTCTCCTTGTGTACAGGGCACTTGAGGCCTGGAGAGTAGTAAAAGGCAGAACTGAAGAGTAGAAGAAGGGTGAAGAAATGAAAGATGGATGGTTGCCAGAAGTAAATTTTGTCAGGCTCAGTATTTTTCTTGGGGTGAGTTTTGGAACCATGAAAGTTTGATAGGAATATCATGTTTGTGTGACTTCACGGGTGATAGTAGGGAACTCTTAACTCATTTATTTAGATTATTTTTTAAAAAACCAGTATACATAGTATGGTAGCAGTATTTTTTTTTTTTTTTTGTGAAAGAGGGACAGAGTGAGTAAGGGAGGGAGGGGCAGAGAGAGAGAGAGAGAGGGAGAGAGAATCCCAAGCAGCCTCTGCACTGTCAGCACAGAGCCCAAATCAGGGCTCAAACTCACAAACTATGAGATCATGACGTGAGCTGAAATAAAGAGTCAGACACTTAACGACTAAGCTACCGAGGTACCACCCCCCTCTCATTTATTTAGGTTATAAAAGAGAGAATCTACCAGGGGCACCTGGCTAGCTCAGTTGGTAGAGTATGTGACTCTTGATCTCAGGGTCATGAGTTCAAGACCCACGTTGGGCATGGATCCTACTTAAAAAATAATGAATAAATATGGGGCACCTGGGTGGCTCAGTCGGTTGGGCATCCCTTTGGCTTGTGTCATTATCTCACCGTTCGTAGGTTTGAGCCCTGCATCAGGCTCTGTGCTGATAGCTCAGAGCCTGGAGCCTACTTCAGATTCTGTGTCCCGAACCATGAGATCATGACCTGAGCCGAAGTCAGACTCTCAACTGACTGAGCCACCCAGGTGCCCCAAGAAGGGATTATTAGAATATATATTTGTATTCACTTGTACTGTATAAGAAATACTGGAAGGAGACACAAATAACTTTCCTTCTGGTAGAAGCAAAGTAGTGGGTAGCAAAGTAGATAGGAATGAGGTAGACATGAGGCTTCTTACTATATACCTTGTTATACAGATTTAATTTGAACCATATGTATTTATTACCTATTCAAAGCAAAAAAATTTAAAAATGTTTTTTGTATGTGTATCACTAAGAATATTGCTTTCTTTTGTAGAATCAATAGATTCCAAGTTTTGCTCATATTTACTGTTTTACCAAATTTCTGTTCTTTTTAAAGTTTTTTAGGGCCACTTAAGTGGCTCAGTTGGTTAAGAGTCCGACTCTTGATTTTGGCTCAGTTCGTGATCTCATAGACTGAGCCCCACGTCCAGCTCCAGGCTAGGTGTGCAGCCTGCTTAGGATTCTCTCTCTCTGACCCTCTTCTGCTCATGCCTTCGTGCAATCTCTTTCTCAAAATAAACATTTTTTAAAAAATAAAGTTTTTTAAAGGTCATTAGAGATAGACTCTGAGTTGATATCTTCTAAACATGGCCCCTGAAGATTGATTTATAAACGAGATTGTTTCTTTTTTTTATGTTAATATTTTGGCAATTTGCAAAGCTCAGCTTTGTTTGTGTGTGTGTGTTTTTTATATATATGAAATTTATGGTCAAATTGGTTTCCGTACAACACCCAGTGCTCATCCCAACAGGTGCCCTCCTCAATGACCATCACCCACTTTCCCCTCCCTCCCACCTCCCATCAACCCTCAGTTTATTCTCAGTTTTTAAGAGTCTCTTCTGGTTTGGCTCCCTCCCTCTCTCACCTTTTTTTTTCCTTCCCTTACCCTCCCCCAGGGTCTTCTGTTAAGTTTCTCAGGATCCACATAAGAGTGAAAACATATGGTATTTGTCTTTCTCTGTATGCCTTATTTCACTTAGCATAACACTCTCCAGTTCCATTCTTGTTGCTACAAAAGGCCATATTTCATTCGTTCTCATTGCCAAGTAGTATTCCGTTGTATATATAAACCACAATTTCTTTATCCATTCATCAGTTGAGGGACATTTAGGCTTTTTCCATAATTTGGCTATTGTTGAAAGTGCTGCTATAAACATTCAGGATACTTGTATTGGTTGTTCAGCTTATTCTCTTCCAGTAAGGAAATCTACCCAGAAAACCAGCAATTAAAACATTGTTTGATTATAGATTTAGATTGAAGAGAATTGGATCATCTTAATTATGTAGTTTGTGTCTTTTTTCACGATAGGGTTGTACTTGCCCATCATTATAATGAGATCAGCCTTCCATAGTACCTTCTCTGATCCATGCAGGAGTATACTAACAAATTCTTAAGTTCTCTGATTACCATTTTCCTTCTCCTTGGAATCGGTGAATGGGTTAGATTAGATGATGCCAGAGGTCTTGGCAAGGACTAAAATTCTAAGAATCTGATCAGTTTGACAGTTCTTGTTCTCTTTATAATGAATTAACTGACATTCTTTTTTTTTTTTTTAATTTTTTTTTCAACGTTTATTTATTTTTGGGACAGAGAGAGACAGAGCATGAACGGGGGAGGAGCAGAGAGAGAGGGAGACACAGAATCGGAAACAGGCTCCAGGCTCTGAGCCATCAGCCCAGAGCCTGCCGCGGGGCTCGAACTCCCGGACCGCGAGATCGTGACCTGGCTGAAGTCGGACGCTCAACCGACTGCGCCACCCAGGCGCCCCATAACTGACATTCTTATATGTAAATCAGTACCTTTGTCATTTTGATTAGTGTGAATCAATTCACCTAAATGGCTTTTGAAAACCCATCAAAGTCTGTGTAACAGCTTTGGTAACTACAGAATTACTTTCCTTTAACCATCTCATAGTTTCTGATTAAAGTTGAAATGGAGTTTAAGATCATTGTCAAATACCTAAAAATACACTGCTGAAGCCAAAATATATAGGGAATATGACCACAGAAACCAATTCTGGACTTTCAGACTGATCTTATTATCTGTCATGTTTCTTAATATCTGTCATGTTAGTCTAAACCTGCCATAAGGCTGATCTTTGTAAACCAGCATTTATTTAAGCGAGAATTGCATTGGTGTGTTTACCCTTGAATTTTCCCTCAGCAATCAAAGTTCCCCTGGTGTAGTAGAGGTCTAAGTAAGGTTTTGTTTTGCTTCTTGAATTTCTAATTATTAGATCATTATAACCTTTGTGACACTTCAGTAATATCAGTTATATTTTTTTCCATCTTTGATGCTAATGCAGCCGAGAACGAACTAGGTCATCCAACTGGAAGGTTACGTATTATCACTGTTTTAATAATGCTTAATGAGTGTGAATACAGGAAATATTTCCAGATATTTATCACCTTGACAGTTTTTATAAAGTGTGATAAATGTGCAGTGTGATTTCTTTAAATTTTCTGTTTTCAATAGAATAGTCTTACCGCTTTCCTTCTAGTTCAATCATGTTTGAAATTAAGAAGATTTGTTGCATTGGTGCGGGCTATGTTGGAGGACCTACGTGTAGTGTCATTGCTCATATGTGCCCTGAAATCAGGGTAACGGTTGTTGATGTCAATGAATCAAGAATCAATGCATGGAACTCTCCTACTCTCCCTATTTATGAGGTAAAACCATACTAAACAACTCTTTGTTCTTATGTTCTTTGTTTTCTTACTGTTTTTGCTAAATAAATTACTATTAATGTAGAAATCTATGACTACAGCTGATAAGAAACTAAGTGAGAAATCTAGGTCCACAGTGTTATGGACATTACAATTACAGTTATGTCAAGTATGCCCAGGGAAAATGGGAGGAAATATATTAGAATATTAATAATGGTTGTATTAGGGCAATGAGAATGTGGGTAATTTTTCTCTCTCGTCTTTTTTCTCATTTTGTCTGTTAATATGGTTACCATATTGTAAATAGTAAAATTTTAAAAGGGTATTCTATAAAATTAAAATGGTAGAACTGTGGATGTTTATAATATTAATTCATGTAAGTCTATTATATTTGGGCGTTATTGTACTTAGGTAAACCATGGGTGGATAAATGATGTCTTTTATATCTAGTACCTAGTATCACAAATTTGTTTAACTGAAATTTCAAAACTTCTGTGAATTTAGATAGTGTATAGTTAGGAAAATATGCTTCTATTTTATTAAGCTATGTGGATCCCATTTTTTAAAATTTCACTGTAAAATGAGTTCATGAATATTATGCTTTTGAAACCCAGCAGAGAAGCATTTGAGAATTTGATGGTAGCATTTTCTTCCCAACATTAATATATTCTCCTTTTTTCCTTCAGGAAAACTTTGTTATTTGTAAGATTGTTATCAACCATAGTCTTTAAATGTATTAGTCCTTTGGAAGGGAAGTCTCAACCAGGTTTATAGGCATATGAAATATAGAAATCCATGAAAAAGCACCCACAGAATAGTAGCTACCCAACATCATGGATTTAATCCTATCGGAATCACACTTAGAACAAAAAAGCAAACCTCTGAATTGTGCCTTCTGTTTGTGCTTTACCCTTTCTTTTTCTACCGAATGAACTACCCATAATAGTTCTATAAATACTTTAGTGCTGTAGCATTTCTTTCCCTGTTATGACATTACTACTATATTTGGCTTTGGAGAATTTTAAAAAACATTTTGGAAACATAAGAGTTTTAGAATTCTGATAACCATAAAAGGGCCGCAAATCATTTGAAACCCATATTTGTACCCAATCGTTCAGTAATCTGTTCTGCCAGCAGCGTACTCTAGTTTTCAGAAACAAAGGGTGCCCGTCAGAATGGCTAAAATTACTACTACTGACAATACTAAGAGTCAACAAGGATTTAGAGCAATTGGACGTTTATACATTGCTGGTCAGAATGTAGACTGGTATAGCCACTTTTAAAACTGCTTGGCAGTATTTACTAAAGCTGAAAATATGCAGAGTCTGACCCAGCAAATCCACTTGTTGGTGTATATCCAATAGAAATGCGTACATATGTGTGGCCAAAAGACAGATATTAACAGTGCTATTCATAATAGCCCCAAATGGGAAGCAGCCTAAATGTTAATCAGTGTTGGAATGGATACACAAATTATAGCATAATCCTGCAATAAAATACTATACTGCACTGAAAATCAATGAAACTACTCCTACATGCAGGAATATGGTTTGAGGTACCTGGGTGGCCCAATCAGTTAAGCATCCGACTCTTGGTTTTGGCTTGAGTCATCGTCTCCCGGTTTGTGAGATCGAGCCCTGCACTGGGCTCTGTGCTGCCAGTGCAGAGCCTGCTTGGGATTCTCTCTCCCATCTCTCTCTGACCCTGTCTCACTCACACGTGCTCTCTCCCTCTCTCTCAAAATAAATAAACTTTAAAAAATTTAAGAAAGGATATGGTTAACTTCTCCCAAAGTGTTGTGTTGCCAGACACAAAGTAGTACATACTGTATAATTTCATTTGCATAGAATTTAAATATAAGCAAATTAATCTCTGATTATAGAATTCAGCATGATTATAATTTGAGCAGTGGTAGTGACTAGAAGAGGGCACAGGCATACTGCAGGTTCTGATTTACAGTTAATGTTATAATTCTCATTATAAATAGTGGTTACACAAGTGTGTTCAGTTGTGAAAATTGAGCTATATACTTTTCTATACTAATATATATGCATTTTTATGTATTTTGTTTTACTTCAATACAAATTTTATTTAAAAACAAAAAAAAAAAGGTATCCTGAATTAGAAAAAATATAAGCTATCTATAATGTATTGGAATTTGACATTTTTCTTGGAGAAAACAAAAAAATCAGTTGGCCAGGCATATTTCATGGCCAGATTCTTATTGTAGATGTTACTATTTATATTAATTGAAATCTGAAACTCTTCTTCCTAAGACTTCAGTGCTTGAAATTTAAAATAGGGGCACTTGACTGGCTCAGTTGGTAGAGCATCTGACTTCTCATCTTGAGGTCAGGAGTTCGAGCCCGATGTTGAGCATAAGCCTTCTTAAAGAAAAAAAAAAGTATGTTGTACATTGACACTGAATCCAGTTGGGATATATAGTTAGATTGAGAGAGTTAAGGTCTAAAATTATTTCTTTTCCATATCATACTTGTTTTTTCTCAATAACCTTTTATAAACAAAGAAACAAGCATTTATTATTTTTGTGCTTTTATTTTGTAGATAAAATTTTTCTTCTTTAAATCTCTTTAAAAAGAATATAAAGGATTTGAAAGTCTAGCTAGAGGTGCTCATTAGAAACTCATTAGAAGCAATGTCTGAGTTCTCAGAACCTTGAAATCTCATAATTGTATTGGCTTAAGTTTTATTTTTATGTCATTTTCTAAAAAATCCATTTATTTATTTTAAGAGAAAGAGAGCACGCATGTGCGTGGGGGAGAGATAGACAGAGAGGGAGAGAGAGATTCCTAAGCAGGCTCCGTGCTGTCAGTGCAGAGCCCCACACCGGGCTCGATCTCACAAACTGTGAGATCATGACCTGAGCCAAAACCAAGAATCAGACGCTTAACCAACTGAGCTACCCAGGTGCCTTTTTTATGTCATTTTAATATGTCTATTCCAGAAAATTAGATGATACCATAAGCAGCTATTTTAGTTCTGTGCTATTTAGTGTAGCCTACAAAAGAAATGAAATCTTTTTCCGAAATCCACTGGTTTTGGAGGTTAAAAACATGACACTGCTACTTTAAAATTCTAGAAGGAATTGTCTCAGCAAGTAGAATGATTTTCCTCTTAGCAAGTGAATGACTTCAGGCTTTCTTAGACATCAGTTAAAAGATGCTCACTTAAGGAATTTATAAATCAGAAAATAAAGGTGATTTCTATAAGTTGTGTTTAAAAAAAAAGCAACAACAACTTGGGGAATGAATTGTGTGACCCAATTTTCCATTTTCAAAGATATATTAGGCCTTTGTTCTGTTTTTATTTCTTTATTTTATGTTGTAAAATTATGTATTCCTATACATTTTCTTGGCCATATTGGAGATGTAAAATGTTACGTGAAATGTCAAACAGGAAGAATTATAAAAGAAGAAAAAACAAATGGCGGGTTTAACTGGAATTCACAATGCTCTCTGAATTGCTTTATTGAGTAGCTTATATTTGTTGTTACTAGTTGTAACTTTATACTTACCTACCTTGGACAAGGCAAAAGAATACTTTTATGTCCAGAGCAGCCTTGAACACCTTTGTAATCACCTTGCTGTTGTAAATCTGTATCCTATAATGCATTTAAAAACCAATGACCAAATAAATACTTGTTTTCAAGGATAATTATAAAAATCTGTGGCATTGATTTTTCATTGTAAATACTATGTTTTCAGGTCAGAAGTCTCTAATTGTGACTAATGTTTAACTCATGGTCACTGATAGAGAAATACTACAATATGTAATTATAGCATTTAATATACCCCTTTGAGTACCCAGTCTCCTTGAGAGTTGTTCTGTCATCACTCCATCTACTCTGAGACTAACTAATTAGAGAAATATTTAGAAGGAAAAATGATAGAACTTGATTGTTGATCATAAAAGAAGGATGAAGGGGACACGTGGGTGGCTCAGTTGGTTAAGGTCTGACTCTTGATTTCAGCTCAGATCATGATCTCACGGTTTATGGGGTTGGCATGAAGCCTGCTTGGGACTCTCTCTCTCTCTCTCTCTCTCTCTCTCTCTCTCTCTCTCTCCCCCCCCCCCAATAAATAAATAAGCCTTAAAAATACTTTCTTAAAGAAAGGTGAAGGAGAGGAAGGAATCAAGAATAATATCCAGGTTTCCAATTTGGATGACAGGTGCATGATTGTGCTACTAATTGAGTTCAAGAATGCAGGATGTTGTGGAGGATAGTGGGAGATAAAATGGCAAGTTCTGTTTTGTCCTACTTAGTTATAGAGGCTTTGGGAAATCCAAGTAGAGATGTTCAGGAGGCAGTTGGATATGTATCAGAAGTTTGGGCAAATGATTCAGGGCTGGAAGTGTAAAGTTAGGAATGTACAGGTAGTTGAAATCAGAGTAATTGAACTCTCCCAAGAAGAGTCTATAGAGAGAACAGAGCATTAGTCAAGGACAGAACCCAGGAAAACGCTAATGTTTGATGGTAGGTGGAGAAGAAAATGCCATAGAGAAGCAATGAAGAGTAGTTCATCGAAGGTGAACCAAAATCGGAAGTTTTAGTAGTGCAAGCCCCTATAAAGATGTACAGTTGACCCTGTGGGGGTGTGGGGCGTTGACCCTATTTTGTATACTGCATTCTTAAAGTAAACTACAGAAAAGAAAGTGTTATTAAGAAAATCATAAAAGGGGCACATGGGTGGCTCATTCGGTTAAATGTCTGACTCTTGGGCTCAGCATGACCTGATCTCATGTCATGATCTCATGGTTCCTGTGTTCAGTCCCTGTGTTGGGCTCTGCGCTGACAAATGTGGAGGCTGCTTGGGATTCTCTGTCTTTCTCTCTGTGCCTCCCCTGCTCACTCTCTCTCTCTCTCTCTCTCTCTCTCTCTCTCTCTCAAAATAAATAAATAAATATTAAAAAAAAATCATAAGAGGAAATACATTGACAATATGGTACTATATTCATTGAAAAAAAATTCACATATAAGCAGACCAGCGCAGTTCAAATCTGTGTTGTAATGTAATTCTATACACTTAGGTTATCTCATATGACTGGTAAACTGTGTGTACAACTCCTTCTTTTTTCTTTTTAGCCAGGACTAAAAGAAGTGGTAGAATCCTGCCGAGGAAAAAATCTATTTTTTTCTACCGATATTGATGATGCCATTAAAGAAGCTGATCTTGTATTTATTTCTGTAAGTATTTTCTTTTGCTGTGTGAGGTTTTTTAAAAATTTCTTTTTAATGTTTATTTATTTTTGAGAGAGAGAGAGACAGAGTGTGAGTGGGGAAGGGGCAGAGAGAGAGAGAGACACACACAGAATCTGAAGCAGTCTCCAGGCTCTGAGCTGTCTGCACAGAGCCCAACACGGGCTCAAACCCCACAAGCCATGAGATCATAACCTGAGCCAAAGTGGGACACTGAACCGACTGAGCCACCCAGACGCCCCTTGCTATGTGAGTTTTAATGCATTATTGTCTACATAGAAGTTTTATTGTGTTTTAATAGTAATCCGTTGGTATTAATCCACATCATTACTTAGCATAGAGTCCAGTTGAATTTAGGTTGTCATTTTGTCCAACACTTCACCATACCCCATAATCATCTGGTCAAATGCATCACTTCCAATCACTGAACAAATAATTGGAGAAAGTTCTAGTCTGGGATCTAGAGTTAGGAAGTGTTGGTAACGTATGAGTCCATGTGGTAATAGTGTATGTGTGTCATCATTTCTTGTTTGAACCACTGCTTGGAAGAGGTGAGGTAAAGAGAACCAGGTAAAGTGTGTGTGCGCAAACTTATGGGACTCTCCTTTCTAGATGACTTATAATTGTTCCAGAAGTCATTTTATTATTATTTTTTTATTTTAAAGAGAGAGAGAATGTGTGCATTTAAGTTTATATTTATTTATTTTGAGAACGAAAAAGAGCGCACAAGCGTGCACTGGGGAGGGGCAGAGAGAGGAGAAAGAATCCCAGTCAGGCTCCATGCTAATCAGTGCAGAGTCCAATTAGTGCAGGGCTTGATTCACGAACAGTAAGATCTTGACCTGAGCCAAAATCAAGAGATGGATGCTTAACTGACTGAGCCACCCAGGTCCCCCTAAGATTTTAAGTAATCTTTATACCCAGTGTGGGGCTTGAACTTAACAACCCTGAGATCAGGAGTTGCATGCTCTACCAATTGAGCCAGCCATGCACCCTACCAGAAGTCATTTTTAATTAACTTTTTGGAACTTGGCTTGGGTTGGTTAGGTTACAGGCTAGTCCACAGGTTATCTTAACTCATGATACGACTAGCCTGTTGTACCTTTGTAATGAAAAAATAGAATCAATGCTTAGGAGTAAACTCCGGTAATGTAATATTTGAACCAAGTATTTTACTTCTTGCTGTCCTGGTAGCCATTTACTCAAATATTCTGTGGCTGATGGTATAGTAATCACCAATTTGTGGCTGAGCTAGGGTGTTATATGACTCAAGACCTTTAGGGCCTTAGAGAATAAAGGGAAAGCCAGTGTTGTAAGCTTTGACTGAGCTCCATGAACTAAGGGAAAGAAATATCATGGGGTCTATAGAGGGTAGATGTTGTTGAATTGATTATGCATATTGTTAATGATTATAAGTTGTTGAATTAAGAGTTTTCTGACTGATGAGACAAAAGAAATACTATTAAGATATGTTAACTCCAGAAGAAAGTAGTAATGAAGCCTGTGGTAAAACTGTTATGAATTAAACCTCTCTTTTGGCATTAATTACTTCAGAGAAATTGGTGTCACCTCTTGTGACTTGCCTACCTATCTACTACTTAAGCTTACAGAAGGTTAGGGTAGAGGCATAGAAAATGAGAAAAGATTTTGGAGTAGCTAGGTACTTGGATAAAATTAAGAAGTTATCCTTGGGGCACCTGGGTGGCTAGTCAGTTAAGTATCCGACTTCAGCTCAAGTCATGATCTCATGGTTAGTGAGTTTGAGCCCTGTGTTGGGCTCTGTGCTGACAGCTCAGAGCCTGAGTCCTGCTTCAGATTCTGTGTCTCCCTCTCTCTCTTCCCCTCCCCTGCTCCCTCCCTCCCTCTCTCTCAAATAAATAAACATTAAAAAAATCTTTTTGAAAAAGAAGTTATGTTAGTCCAACTTTAGGATAACTAGAGCCTCAAGTGAGAGTAGGGGAATTTTCTGTAAAAAATATTCAGAAAGAATATTCTCAAGCAATAGAATCCAGGGGGTAGTCTGGCCAGATAGCTAATTTATACTTGCCTCTGCAGATCTAGCCTGAGCTGTCCTGAATCTTTGCAAGCTGTTACTGTATATACCCGTTATGGTAATTTATTACTGTATAACTCACATTGAGTTCCCATCATTCTCTGGATCAGCTTTTAAAAATTTATTTGTTGTATACTTTTCACTGTAGAAAATATCAAATTTATACAAAAGATGAAGACAATAATATTATGAACTCCTATTTACCCTTTGCCCGTTGTCAGCAGTTACCATGGCTGATCTTGTTTTGTTTGCTACTTCTCTCCTTTGCCTCCTACCCCACGTTATTTTTAGACAGATTCCAGGTAGGAATAGTTTCATATGAATCAGTTTTCAGTTGTCATCTCCAGAGCACCTTGCCAGGGAAAGATGTTTGATCTTCTCTCATCTTTAGCATGTTCCATCTTATCCTGTTAGCTGTCTTGGCTCTTCCGTACTCTGGTGCACCCTGACTTCCACGTCTCAGGCTTTTCCTAAGTCATTCCATGCATATAAACAACTTTCGTTCTCCTGCTTTTCACACCTCCACGCAACTTTCAAGTTTTTATTTGTTTTGGCTTGCTTCCTTTATTTAGTCTCCCATTAGGTTATAAGCTTGTCAAGAGAAAAGAATTGGTATACTTACTACTGGTTCAAAAACTATTCCTATATAGAATTTTAGCCTTTTCAGAGTGCTTTGATTTTTACCAAAGCATTATAAAAACCCACTTGCTAGATTTTAGAGAGAGCATAGTATCTTCATTTTCCAATGAGGTAATTGAAGCAAAGGCAGCCACATGTCTCTAAGGTTACATGGTATAGCTAAGCCAAAAGTAAATGCCTAGACTCCAGTCACATGGTTTATTTTTCTTTCTATTTGATAGACTTTATTTACATAGTATTGGAAATCCTAAAGATGCCAGATAATGTCTAGCTTTAATGAGCCAAGAAAACATTTGTGAATGATATTGCAAATATTTGTAAAAAGCTATGGATATAGGTTTATAAACAAGGAGGATAGAAAAGGAACTTAAAATTTGGTTTTGGGGCACCTGGGTGGCTTAGTTGGTTGAGCAACCAATTCTTGATTTCAGTTCAGATCATGATCTTGCAGTTCATGGCTTCTGCCGCAAGTCAGGCTCTATGCTGGCAATGTGGGGCCTGCTTGGGAATCTCTCTCTCCTTCTGCCACTCCCCTGCTTGTGCTCTCTCTCTGTGAAAATGAATGAATAAACTTTAAAATTTTTTTTAATTAAAAATAAAATTTGGTTTAAAAGACTAGGAAAATGGTATCCAAAATCTATAAAGAACTTATCAAACTCAACACCCAAAAAACAAATAATCCAGTGAAGAAATGGGCAAAAGACATGAATAGGCACTTTTCCAAAGAAGACATTCAGGTGGCTAACAGGCACATGAAAAATTTTTCAAAATTACTCATCATCAGGGAAATACATATTAAAACCATGGTGAGATACCACCACCTCACACCTGTCAGAACGGCTAAAATTAACAGGCAACAACAGATGTTGGCAAGGATGCAGAGAGAGAGAAACCCTTTTGCACTGCTGGTGTGAATGCAAACTGGTACAGCCACTCTGGAAAACAGTATGGAGGTTCCTCAAAAAACTAAAAATAGAACTACCCTGTGACCCAGCAATTGCACTATTGGGTATTTATACAAAGGATACAGGAGTGCTGTTTCAAAGGGGCATATGCACCCCAATGTTTATAGCAGCACTATCAATAATAGCCAAAGTATGGAAGGAGCCCAAATGTCTATCGATGGATGAATGGATAAAGAAGATGTGGTATATATATACAATGGAATATTACTCAGCAATAAAAAAGAATGAAATCTTGTCATTTGCAACTATGTGGATGGAACTAGAGTGTATTATGCTAAGCGAAAGGAGTGAAAGACAAATATCATATGACTTCACTCATATGTGGAATTTAAGATACAAAACAGATGAACATAAGGGAAGGGAAGCAAAAATAATATAAAAACAGGGAGGGGAACAAAACATAAGAGACTTAAATACAGAGAACAAACTGAGGGTTGCTGGAAGGTTGTTGGGGGGGAGATGGGCTAAACGGGCAAGGGACATTGAGGAGGATATTTGTTGGGATGAGAACTGGGTATTGTATGTACATGATGAATCACTAAATTCTATTCCTGAAATCATTATTACACTATATGTTAACTAACTTGGATGTAAATTATAAAAATAGATAATAAAATTTTTTAAATTGAAAAAACAAAGACCAGGATAATAGTGGTGCCTAGTGGCTCAGTCGGTTGGGCGTCTGACTTCAGCTCTGGTCATGATCTCATAGTTTGTGAGTTCAAGCCCCACAATCAGGCTCTCTGCTGGGCAGCGCAGAGCCTGCTTGAGATCCTCTGTCTCCCTCTGTCTCTGCCCCTCCCCAACTTGCGTGGTCTTTCTCTCTCTCTCTCAAAAATAAATTTAAAACAAAGCATTAAAAAATAAAATAAAATAAAATAAAATAAAATAAAATAAAATAAAATAAAATAAAATAAAATAAAATACCAGGATAATAATTTATTACATAAAATAAAGAGAGGAAAGAAAACTTATATTTCATTTCAGACTGGGAACTCCTTTATGACAAGAACAGTCTCATTCATCTTTATATCTCCAGGGCTTAGCTTGCAACCTGCCTTCCCTGATATCTGTCACTATATAGTAGCTTCTCAACAAAAATTTATTGAATGAGTTGATGCTTCAGGCTGTTCTGTCTGGTGATTATATTTATAAAATGTATTATTTCTATGGAATTAATAGGGGGTTAAATTAAAGCTAATGATGATAGTTAACTTCGCATTTAACTAGTTAATTGATGATTCAGGGTTTATCTTGAAATCAGTGAATATCTCACAGATACTTTGTTCTTAATCCCATATGCTTTCATCAGGTGAACACTCCAACCAAAACCTATGGAATGGGGAAAGGCCGTGCGGCAGATCTGAAGTATATTGAGGCTTGTGCCAGACGCATTGTGCAAAACTCACATGGGTACAAAATTGTGACTGAGAAAAGCACAGTTCCAGTGAGGGCAGCAGAAAGTATTCGTCGAATATTTGATGCAAACACAAAACCCAACTTGAATTTACAGGTATAAAAAAAGGAAGCGTTAGAACCTGATACTATGTAAATATTGCTGCTTATAGTTGCCCATGGTTAATTCTAGGCTTACAACTTTGCTTTGCATTGGGATTCTAGGTACTGTCCAACCCTGAGTTCTTGGCGGAAGGAACAGCCATCAAGGACCTGAAGAACCCAGACAGAGTACTGATTGGAGGGGATGAAACGCCAGAGGGCCAGAGAGCTGTGCAGGCACTGTGTGCTGTGTATGAGCACTGGGTTCCCAGAGAAAAGATCCTCACCACTAATACTTGGTCTTCAGAACTTTCCAAACTGGTTGGTATAGAGCATTCAACTCTCCATTTAATTTAAAGCCAAGGACTTATTTCTCTTAAGCCTGATAAGCCACACAGGTACTTTCTTAATATTAAATAAAAGGTATGCTTTTGAAGACAATATTCTTGTCCATTATGAAATAATTTTCACAAGGGAAATCAAATATTGGGGTATAAAATATTTTGGAAAGTGCTAAATTTTAATAAAATATAACATAAAATGAAGGGTTCATTAAAATTGTAGTCTTAAAAATCACTCTTTCCCTTTTTTACTCCCGTTCTTAATCATCTTTCTTCTCAAATTTAAAACATTTTCCTTTACCAACCCGTTCATAGCCTCCTCAAATTGAGGCCATCAGTAACTTTTATATCTCCCTCAGTAATTTGTATCAACTCAGTGAAATATAATCCAGACATTTAAAATTGCCATTTTAACTCGTTGTACTTTTCCTTTTTTTCCCCCCCGAAGGCAGCAAATGCTTTTCTTGCCCAGAGGATCAGCAGTATTAACTCTATAAGTGCCCTCTGTGAAGCAACAGGGGCTGATGTAGAAGAGGTGGCAACAGCCATTGGAATGGACCAGAGAATTGGAAATAAGTTTCTGAAAGCCAGTGTTGGTAAATTGAAAATTTTCTGTACATAAAATAGATTCATTTAGCTGGGTCTCTAACTTTAAGGAAGTCTTTTTTTTTTTTAATATTTATTTATTTTTGAGAGAGAGAGAGAGAGAGAGAGAGAGAGAGAAAGTGTGGGGAGGGGTAGAGAGAGAGGGAGACAGAGGATCAGAAGCAGGCTGTGCGCTGACAGCACAGAGCCCAAGGAGGGACTCAGACTCACAAACTGTGAGATCGTGATCTGAGCCGAAGTTGGACGTTTAACCAACTGAGCCACCCAGGCGCCCCAAAGAAATCTTTGTTTAACTTGATGCCCTCAAAATAATGATTCTGTTATACATGTGACATCTTCAACCTATCTGGAACTTCCCAAGTGCAGCAATAATTTAACCTATATTGTTTAATAATTACTGATTGATTAGGAGGATAAACAGAGTTCACTGTTTTAGGAGCATTAATTGGTATTCAGTTCGAACATTTAGGAAGAGTAAGTTCCAGAGACCACATAGGAAATAACTCAATACCTTACTGAAGCAAACAGGAAACAAATTTCCTATCATTTACTTTGCCTACTAATATACTTTTGGAAATGTGGCCTGGGTGAAGTAAGTCGGTCCTTATTAGTTGCCAGTTCTGTACTTCTGAATTATCCTATTTGCTAAAATTTATTTTTAATCCCAAAATCAGTGCTCCTAGTGCTTTCACGGTCATTTGCAGACACAACACAGCAGCAAAAAATTTGAGTCACCCAACACAGACATTTCCAGCTGAAGTTGCATAAGGCAATGCTCTTGTTTCAGCTCCCATTCTGTAAACAAGTGCTTTTTTTGTGGTCTATTTAGTGTCACATTTTTTACATTTTTGTGCTTTTTATTGGTGGTTTCACTTTTCTAAATGGCCCTCAGGCATATTGCAAAGTGCTGCCTAGTGTTTTGTTTTTTTTTTTTTTGTTTGTTTGTTTTTTTACATTTTTTTTAACGTTTATTTATTTTTGAGACAGAGAGAGACAGAGCATGAACGGGGGAGGGACAGAGAGAGAGGGAGACACAGAATCCGAAGCAGGCTCCAGGCTCTGAGCCATCAGCCCAGAGCCCGACACGGGGCTCGAACTCACGGACCGCGAGATCGTGACCTGAGCTGAAGCCGGACGCTCAACCGACTGAGCCACCCAGGCGCCCCTGCTGCCTAGTGTTTTGAAGTGCCAGGAGACTCTGATGTACCTCACAGAGAAAATACGTGTGGTTAGATAAGCTTTATTCAGGAATGAGTTGTAGTGCTGTTGGCTATGAATTTAATGTTAATGAATCAATAATATATATTAAATAAAGTGTCTTTAAACTCATAAGGGCAAGAACAGGGACACTGGGCTGGCTCAGTTGGTAGAGCATGCAACTCTTGATCTCAGGGTAATGAGTTTGAGCCCCATTTTGGGTATAGAGCTTACTTAAAAGGGGGAGGCAGAAGACATGAGCAGACATTTCTCCAAAGAAGACATACAGATGGCAAACAGACACATGAAAAGATGCCCCGTATCACTCATCATCAGAGAAATGCAAATCAAAACCGTAATGACATATCACCTCACACCTGTCAGAATAGCTAACTAAAAAATACAAGAAACAACAAATGTTGGCAATGATACAGAGGAAAAGGAACACTTGTGCACTGTTGGGGGGAATAAAAACTATTGCAGCCAGTGTGGAAAACAATATATGGAGATTCCTCAAAAATTAAAAATAGAATTATCATGTGATCCAGTAATTCCACTACTGGGTATTTACCCAAAGAATACAAAAACACTAATTCAAAAAGATATATCGACCCCTATGTTTATTGCAGCATTATTTACACTAGGCAAGATATGGCGGCAACCCATATATATGTGTATATATACATATACACACCACATCTTCCTTATCCATTCATCTATCAATGGACATATACATATATATATATGTATATATATATGTGTGTGTGTGTGTATGTATATAATATATATACATACACACACACATATATATATATATACATATATATATATACACACACATACATATATATACATATACACAGTGGAATATTACTCAGCCATAGAAAAAAATGAACTCTTGGCTATTTGCAACAACATGAATGAATCTAGAGAGTATTATGCTAAGTGAAATAAGTCAGTTAAGGAAAGATAAATACCATAAGATTTCACTCATATGTGGAATTTTTTTTAAAGTTTTTTTTTTTTTCAACGTTTTTTATTTATTTTTGGGACAGAGAGAGACAGAGCATGAACGGGGGAGGGGCAGAGAGAGAGGGAGACACAGAATCGGAAACAGGCTCCAGGCTCCGAGCCATCAGCCCAGAGCCTGACGCGGGGCTCGAACTCACGGACAGCAAGATCGTGACCTGGCTGAAGTCGGATGCTTAACCGACTGCGCCACCCAGGTGCCCCAGGAATTTAAGAAATAAAACAAAAGAGAAAAGAGACAAACCAAGAAACAGACTCTTAACTATAGAGAACATACTTATGGCTGCCAGAGGGGAAGTGGATGGGGTGAAATAGATGAAGGGGATTAAGACTACACTTATCATGATGAACACTGAGTAATGTGTAGAATTGTTGAATCACTATATTGTAGACCTGAAACTAACATAACACTGTATATATACTATGCTGGAATTAAAATTGAAAATCAAAAAAAAATAAAAACATTAAAAAGTCTAAGTATAATAAAATAAAATAAATTTTTAATAAAAGTAAAATGATTATGTATCAATTTGTTGGTGAAATGTGACCATAAGCTCACAGGAACCTAACTCTTTATTTCGCCTAGGAACAATGCTTTAGTATTCATTAATTCCACATTTGTGGCAATTTTGTAGAATGTAACTAGTAGATAATGAAAATTGGTTGTGTTTTTGGATATAAGTTAACATGGTTGATCTAAGGGTAAATAGAGTTTTATAGATTGGGCCATAGGCAGCCCTTCGTGTGTTTCTGGGGCCTAATGCCATTTCTCAATTCTGGTTTCCCTGCCCTTTTCTATCTTTTTAGTATTTTCTTTAAGCTACCATTTAAAAAAAAAAATAGCTACTATTTATTGAAGGTCTATTATGCAACAAGTTCTGAACTAGTACTTTATATATCTCATTTATTAATCCTTATAGCCTGTTAAGAAGGTTCTGGTATGTCCTTTATAGAGATGGTTAGGGATCAGGGAAATTTTCACAACTTGCTGTAAGTCACACAACTAGTGAGTGGCTAGGTGTTTTGGACTCCAAAGCACATGCCAATCCTTACTGTATATTGAATTGTGTTAGAACAGGGTGGGCAAACTATTGTCTTCAGGCTAAAATTGGTCCCCAGCTTGTTTTATAAATAAAGTTTTATTGGAACACAGCCATGCCAATTTTATTACATATTGTCTATGACTGCTTTTGAGCTACAAAGGCAGAGTTGAATATTTGTGCCAGAGATTATGTGGCCCACAAAGGCTAAAATATTTGCAATTTGTCCCATAAAACTTTACCAGCCCTGTGCTAAACTAAGTGCTAAACTAAGAGAGGTGGGGCAGTGATACCAGATGAATAAGGAATAAAATAGAAAATGTAGCCGTAATAAAACATTTACTAGAAGATTATCTAGAAATTATTTATAGAGTTGATTAGTTGCTTGCAAATTTCACACATTATTTAAACCCAATAACTTTCCAACATCTGAATTTTATTATTAGAAATACTAGCATAGGGTCACCTGACTGGCACAGTAGAGCATGCAACTCTAATACAGTAGAGCATGCAACTCTTGATCTCAGGGTTGTGAGTTTGAGCCCCATGTGTGGGGTGGAGTTTACTTAAAGAAAAAAAAATTCTAGCTTAGGCCCTCTGATTTAGTGTGACAGATTTGTCACATGATTCAGTTGTGGTTCTTAAATAAAAATACTGTCACTTTTTTCTTCAGGTTTTGGTGGAAGCTGCTTTCAGAAAGATGTTCTGAATTTGGTTTATCTCTGTGAGGCTCTGAATTTGCCTGAAGTAGCTCGGTATTGGCAGCAGGTATTAATCTTTCTAGTCACAACTTTTGCTTAACTTCTGATTAAAACATGTCACCCTTTGTGAGATGTTTTTGACAGAATTTATTTATTCCAGGAACTCAAACATTATATTCAGTTTCTTTATTTTAGGTTTACTTATTGGGCTTCTGTGTTTTTGTCTTTTTTGCTAATCAACTCTGATGGAAATTTCTGATAAACTATCTGTCTTCTAGTTTTATAACACATTTGCTCTCAGGGTAAAGCAAGAACTATTAATTACAACTCTTCTCTATCCTAAAAGGCAGACAATCATAACAAAGGAAGAACCTGTATTGTAATGCTTTCAAGGTGGTTTGTGTGTGTTGATATTTGTTTTGTCCCTTTGAGATTCACAGAGCTAAAATTAAAGACCCTTCCCAAACTGAAAATAGAGTTCACATTAATTGAGTGCTTTCCCTGTGCCAGGCACTTTCTTAGGTACTTTGCATATTTCATTTAGTCCTCATCACTAATATTCCCCATTTCTAGGTGAGGAAACTGAGGCTTAGAGACGTTAAGTAATATGTCCAAGATACCAGCCGGTGTACATATCTTTGCCAAATATTTTTTCTGCAACTTTGTAGTTTTTTAGATTTCAGCAGTGGGTGACAGTATAAGGAAATGTACATTTTTAAGGAAAATGTACAATGTAAAAGTTTGTTTCATTCAGTCCAGCATGATGACTTTAGCTTCCTGTCCATCATGGCAAAATGCAGATAAAGTCTTGATTTTCCAACACTCTGGGCTCATTTCACGAGCTCTCAGGTTTTGAGACAGCCCCTAGAAATTCAGTGCCTTAAAAAAAAAAACCACATAAAAACTAGTCTCTTTCCTTATATACTGGCCACCAATAGGAAGTCTTGTTTCTTTATTTATTTTTACTTTTTTTTTAATGTTTATTTATTTATTTTTTTTTGAGAGATGGAGAGAGCGAGTGTGAGCAGGGGAGGGGCAGAGAGAGAGGGAGACAAAAGATCCAAAGTGGGCTCTGTGCTGATGCAGAGAGCCCGTATGGGGCTCGAACCCATGAACTGTGAGATCATGACATGAACCGAAGTCAGACACACAACCCACTGAGCCACCCAGGTGCTCCTGAAGTCTGTTTATAGACTCTTAGGAGAGTAAAGGGTTAGGCGAGCAGAGACTTTTATTCTTACAATATTTAGTTAAAAACTTAGCCAAGGGTTAGGAGTGCTATGCTTTATCAAGAGGCAGCTATAACTCTGCATTGTTCAACTGTTTTCTGCTCACTTTCTACTTCCACTCAGTTTCGGTGAGGGGTAACCGTATATGGCAAGGGTGGTGGGGGGGCTTTGGGATTTGATTGCTTACAGCCTTGCTTCCATAGGGTTTGGAGAAGTTGGCAAAGGAGAACTCTGTTTTCTCTGTGCCTTTTTTCAGCTATTATAGCTGGATCTCAAGTGGGGTTGAAACTTAACTGTGCTCCTCATCTTTACATCCATCCCATCTGAGGTTGATGCATGGAAGCCAAGTGAAAATTTTCAGGATGACTTTAAGTGTGGGATGGTAATTCTTTTTTTTTTTTTTTTTTAATTTTTAATAGATACTGAAGAGGTTGTTTAATCTTTGCCTCCTGTTACTTTATGAGGCTGGTATTCATACACTAGTACTATAAAACTGTGAGCAGTGTGTGGCATAGGCTTCACCTCTTTTAACTGCACTAATTGTACATGTATACGTTGTATAATTGTACATGTAATTTCAGGTCATAGATATGAATGACTACCAGAGAAGGAGATTTGCTTCCCGGATTATAGACAGTCTGTTTAATACAGTAACTGATAAGAAGATAGCTATTTTGGGATTTGCATTCAAAAAGGACACCGGTGATACGAGGTACCAGTTCTTAAAAATATTTCAACCCCTTTGAGAGTACTAACTGCTCATCTTATTTTGATTTTTGATAGTGGATGTGTGTGTGTGAAATATATGTGCTTATATATAGTATAAAGAATAAAAGTAAAGTGAACATCTGTATCCTCACAAGAAATAGAATTTTCCCTCTACAAACTCCTTAGGTATTAGAATATATGCCATTTTGTTTCATTATACTCCCTAGCAATACTGATGTTTTTTCCTTTAGAGAATCTTCTAGCATATATATCAGCAAATATTTGATGGATGAAGGTGCACATCTCCATATATATGATCCAAAAGTACCAAGGGAACAAATAGTTGTGGATCTTTCTCACCCAGGAGTTTCAGAGGATGACCAAGGTAAGGCTTTGAGTCTTATGAATCACTGAATATGGGCCTAAAACTTGTTTGTTCTCTAGAAACCTTTGGTGGTTCTGTTTTTGTTTTTGTTTCTTAATGAAATGCTGCATTAAAAAAATTTTTTTAGGGGTGCCTGGGTGGCTCAGTTAGGCATCCAACTCTTGATTTTGATTCAGGTCATGGCCTCAACAGTTCATGGGATCAAGCCTTGCATCAGGCTCCGTGCTGACAGTACAGAGCCTGCTTGGGATTCTCTCTCTCCCTGTTTCTCTGTCCCTCCCCCCGGCTCTCTCTCTCTCTCTCTCTCTCTCTCTCTCAAAATAAATAAATAAACTTAAAAAAAAATTCCAGTATGGTTAACATACAATGTTGTATTAGTTTCATATGTACAATATAGTGATTCAACAATTCCATACATTACTCAGTGCTCTTTGTGATAAAGTGCAGTCTAAATCCCCTTTATCTGTTTCACCCATTCCCCCCACCTGCCCCTCTGGTTTGTTCTCTATAGTTAAGACTGTTTCTTAGTTTGTCTTTCTTTCTCTCTCCGTTTTTTTTCCTTTATTTGTTTGGTTTCTTAAATTACACATATGAGTGAAGTCATATGGTATTTGTCTTTCTCTGACTGACTTACTTTACTTAGCATTGTACTCCCTAGCTCCATCCATGTCATTGCAAATGGCAAGATTTCATTCTTTTTGATGGCTGAGTAATATTCTGCTGTATGCATATGTATGTGTGTATGTGTATATATGTGTGTGTATGGTACAGCTTCCTTATCTATTCATCTGTTGATGGACATTTGTGCTGCTTCCATGGTTGTTCTGTTTTTATCATTGGTAGGCCTTCTTTTCTGCCTCATTTCTCTAAAATTAAACTCTTAGACATTGTTCTATCAACTTTGATTTTATTAGCTGTGGGTTGGTCTGATGATTTTTCCAACATACCCTAAGAAGCCCCAGATGTTCCAAGGAGATGCTTCTAGGGTAAGGTTCAGGTGCTCCAGGCGCTGCCCCCTCCCCCCCATTACTCTCATTCTCACTTCAACCAGACTATTTCACTTCTGTCAGACCTTCCTAGTAACCCTAGTATTAAAATGCGTAATTTCAAATAATTCCCTTCTTATTGCCAATTTTTTGTTGCTGTTGTTATAGTGTCTCGGCTCGTGACCATTTCCAAGGATCCATATGAAGCATGTGATGGTGCCCATGCTGTGGTTATTTGCACTGAGTGGGACATGTTTAAGGTGAGGTGACAAGTACTATGAAAGAAAATCTTAGAAGTATTCTGGTATCAGTAGGGGTTGAGTATGTGTTCATGTATATGTTCTAATTGTTTCATTTCTGTCTTTATAGGAATTGGATTATGAACGCATTCATAAAAAAATGCTGAAGCCAGCCTTTATCTTTGATGGACGACGTGTCTTGGATGGGCTCCACAACGAACTACAAACCATTGGCTTCCAGGTAATTAATTATGATCCTGGACCAGTTTTGTTTTGTTTGTTTGGTCATTTGCTTTTTAGTGGGTTTGAGTTTTAGAATTTTAATATTCCCTTCTTTAGCAATAACATAACATGGGGGCAACATGTCAGTTCTCTGGAAAATCTCTATGCGATTTGTGTAATTACTCCACTCACTCCTTAATTTGTAATCTCAAGATCATTCAGTATTGGTCTTCCTTACATGGTATCTAGGAGTCAGTAGTTATCTATTACATGGGGATAGAATGTACCTTGTCTTACTTCATATAAAGATCAAGTAAGAAAATATACAATTTAAAAGAATTTTTTTTTCTTCCCAGAGCCACCCACGCTGCTCTGATGAACTACCTGCACCACACTGACACCCTCAGGGGCCAGGCCACTTATTCCTATCTGAATGTTTTGAAAACTGCAAAATGCAGTGTAGTTGTCACATATTGCATAGGATCCTATACCTTTTGAGTGCTCAGCACTGTTCTAGTGCCTGAGAGGTCTGAGTGAGAAGTATGGGAGCTTTAGTGGGACTGGCCCTTTTTTAATTCAAAGATTGCTACCTAAATGGAGTGTTTAGAGAGCTGACAGAAACCTGAACAGTACCTTTATGTTGCATCTATTTCAATTTTACCAAGGGTCCCAAGAGTATTAATAAGAAGGAGGTACTTTCCATTTCCTCGGAGCAGTGTGTACGTGGGGGTGGGAGGCTTGAGGGGAGGTTGGGAGGGTGCAGAATTACACCAGGAGATTGTAGTCAGCATAGTCCCATAGTCCCTGGGCAGAGCAGGGAGGGGGGAGTGTTGAGAGCTGGCTCTTGTGCATTTGCTCGGCACCAGCATTCTTGGAAAGGTAACCAGAAGGCTTTATCTGCTGTTCAGAATATTGGATCTGGTTCTCGTAACCTGTCACCGACTTGTTAAAGATCCTTCTTATAGAATTCAGTGCTCATTTCTCATTCGTGAGAGATTCACTTGCAGCAAGAATCAGATGACGTCCTTGTCTGTTAACATTCCATCAGGGACCTTGGGGATTCTTCTACTGCACCCCTCCTTAGTGAGTAACAGCATGACTGCTTTTCCCAGTCATGACTTAAACTGAAGCAATGTTATTTTTTAAAGATTACTTCCAAGGCGTAAACACATTTTCTTGCATTCTTGTGTTACTCATTTAAGGGAGAAGATAGGTAATATAAGCTTGGATTCTTATAAAAGTTAACTTTTCTGAGTACGGATTTTTAAAAAATGGGGAAAAAATGAGGAATGGAATCACTAAATAAAGGGAATTTGTAAGTCACTAAAATGATTAATACAAAGCAAAAACCCTTTGAGTCAGAATTATATAGTTAATTTTAAAAAGTTTTTTTTACTTTATTTTGAGAAAGAGAGAGCATGAGCAGGGGAGAGGCAGATAGAGAGGGAGAGGAGAATCCCAAGCAGGCACTACACTGTCAGCACAGAGCCCAACGGAGGGCTCGAACTCACAAACCATGAGATCTTGACCTGAGCCAAAATCAAGAGTCGGACGCTTAACTGACTGAGCCACTCAGGTGCTCTTAATTTTTAATTCAAAAGACATTTGTGAAAATTGTATATTTTTGCTATAGAGAAGAGCTAAATTTATGATTGTTAAAGAAGTAGTGTCTTTAAAGATAAGATTAGTGATTTTAGATATATGAGGAAAAGTTTAAAATGTAATATGCAAAATAAAAATAGACTACCACTTATTTATTGAAGGCTGACTTGTATGCCGGCCACTGCACTGGGCACTTTATCTAATTTAATCCATAACACAACCTGTTGAAGTAAGTGGTAGTAACACTGTTTACAAATGAGGAAGAAAGATCTAGAGAGCTTAGTTGACACAACAATTAGCAATCAGGAATCCAGCTGGGGCCTGAACTCCTGAAATCTATGCTATTACAGCTGATGTAAATTTAAAAAAAAAAAAATTCTTTTTTAATGTTTATTTAGTTTTGAGAGACAGAGAGAGACCGGGCACGAACAGGGCCCAATGCGGGGCCCAAACTCACAAACCGTGAGATCATGACCTGAGCCAAAGTCAGCTGCTCAACTGACTGAACCACCCAGGTCCCTCAAGCTGATGTAAATTTTTTAGAATAAGGGAAGAGATGTGAGAATAGAGTTTGAGAGAGAATTTGATTGCACTGGAATCTTGTCTGTTAGTTGCTTTCATCCATGTTGCTGACACAGTGGTGGCATGTGATTCTGTCCTCAGTCTGAGGGGGTCTGGTGTTGGGAATGGCAAGAGTAAGAGTGTCTAGCTGTAAATTTGGAGAGTGGAGTGTTAGATTGACTCTAGAAACATGAAAAATACAGAAGGAACCAAAAATCTTTCATAGCAACCCAGAAAACTTGAGACCCTCTTTTGATTTTAAAAGGAAAAAATAGGTTTTCTTTCTAAAATCTTTCTTTTCCTCCCTAGATTGAAACAATTGGAAAAAAGGTGTCTTCAAAGAGAATTCCATATGCGCCTTCGGGGGAAATTCCAAAGTTTAGCCTTCAGGATCCACCGAACAAGAAACCCAGAGTATAGTCATTGCCATTTTTATTTGTAAATTTTTTGGTACTTTAGGATAGCAGATATCTATCTGATATTAAATGGTAAATGAACCAAGTGTTTTTAAGGAAACAAAACTATTTTTTTAATCAAATTTATACTAGCTATATGGGAATTAGCATATCTGGTATTATGAATCTAGAATATTTTTTACATATTTTTGTAATTTTGTTACCTCAGTGATTGGAAGAGTGGTAAATAATCATGTTGGTTTTAATGGTGTCGATCTTTGTAAAATACAGATTAAACCTAAAACACTTTTTACTTTATAAAATGTCCATAGGCAGCACTTTAATATCACATGTACACTCTTCAGTTTTTCTGATCATTGGTTTATTTACTTGTTATTAAGTGTATATATTTTAAACCGTGAAATTGCTGTCCTAAACACTGGGCTAAACCTGTTAACCTTTCAGAAAGTGTCCTGGAGACTTAGAGGTTTCTGGCTTAATTGGGTAAGGTGTTTCCCAAGCCATTTCTTGTCTCTCTGAACAGACAGGGAAAATTCAGTGGATAGAATGGGGCCTTGTGCTTTTTTCTTTTCTTATCTTCCTTCCTTTCTTCCTTTCTCCTCTCCTCTCCTTTTTCTTTCTTTCTTTCTTTCTTTCTTTCTTTCTTTCTTTCTTTCTTTCTTCCCTTTTCTTTCTTTTTTGGATGTGCTTAGAACATTTTTCCTATGCTTCCATGTTACAAGTGACCCTATAAGTTTGGTTTGGGTAATGTTCCTTTGCTCCTTTTGTTTGAACGAGCTGCGTTGTTGGTTTTTTAGCCCAAGAATGTCATCACTGCTCATTTCCAATTGATCCAAATAAGACTAAAAGGCAATTTTTTTTTTTAACATGAAGAAAATATCAGTATTGGTCTAGTTTATTCTTCTTCATGTCTCGTTTTTTCTCACTGATCATTATTTTTTTAGTTCAAGAGCCAAAAATATTTGTTACCTTCATTTTGCACTTTTAGTTCTATAACTCATTGAAGTTCCCCTTTTTCTTTAAATAAGAAAATCAATATAATCTCATGTATGAACTTAAAAAAGTAGATTTTACAAATTACGTATAGCATTATTCTAAAGTAAGAATTTTTGTATGTTTCCATGTGCTTTTTTATTACGTGTCTTATTGACTTTGATTTTGTCTTATGCTTTATCATTATTGAAATATGCCAGATGTCCATCTGATGCTATGCTCTGCTGAGAGTATACAAATCAAGTTAAACAGATACAAACCTCATCCTTTAGGAATTTTGAGGTTCAGTTAGAATACAGAAACAAATACAAAGATGAGAGACATCTGTACAGATAGCAAACACATAAATAAAATATTCTGTATCAACAATTGCGTGAGTGTATTTTCTGTCATAGTACGAGTAACAAATGAGTCATGACAGTCTGACATTAGAAAAATATTACTCCTGGGGCCCCTGGGTGGCTCAGTCAGTTAGTTGGCTGTCTGACTTCCGCTCAGGTTATGATCTCGTGGTTCGTGAGTTTGAGCCCCACGTCAGGCTCTGTGCTGACAGCTTGGAGCCTGGAGCCTGTTTCGGATTCTGTGTCTCTCTCTCTGACCCTCCCCTGCTCATCTCTGTCTCTGTCTCTCTCTCTCCAAAATAAATAAATATTTAAAAAGTTAAAAAAAAAAAAAGAAAAATATTGCTCCTTACTTTTTTGAGAAAAGGACCTTACATCATTCTTTCAAATGATGTAAGAACAGAAGGGAATTTAGCAAATAGATCTGGTGCCTGCAAATCAAAGCTCATGGGCCAAATCTGGCCAGCCACCTATAAATAAGCTAAGAATGGTTTTTATAATTTTATATGATTATATATATTTTTTTTATTTAAGATTTTATTTTTAAGTAATCTCTACACCTAATGCGGGGCCAAACTCACAACCCTGAGCTCAAGACTTGCTTGCTCTTCTGACTGAGCCAGCGAGGTGCCCCTCCATGATTATATTTAAAAAGATTTTTTTAATGTTTACTTTTGAGAGAGAGAACACAAGCAGGGAAGGGGCAGAAAGAGAGAGAGGCAGAAGATCTGAAGTGGGGTCCGTGCTGACAGCAGACAGCCTGATGTGAGGCTCAAACTCACAAACTAAGAGATCGTGACCTGAGCCAAAGTCAGACACTTAACCAACTGAATCACCCGGGCGCCCCAATATGATTATATTTGAAATGGTTATGTAAGTCCCCAATTTTGCCCCTTGGCCTGAATAGCCTAAAATATTTGCTATCCAGCTCTTTAAGAAAATGTTTGCAGATAAGAGTGAAAAAAACAAAACTCCAGAAAGAGACAAACACCAGAGTGATTGAACATAAAATGATTCCTTACTCTTAAGATCCTGAAGTGAAAATGAGCTTATTCATCAGACTTCAGCTCAGGTTATGATCCCACAGTTGATGGGTTTGAGCCCCACGTTGGGCTCTGTGCTGACAGCTCAGAACCTGGAGCCTACTTCAGAATCTGTGTCTCCCTCTGTCTCTGCCCTGCCCCCGCTCGCACTCTCTCTCTTAAAAAGAAATAACACTTAAAAAAAAGAGTCTGTCTCTTAACCAACTGAGCCACCCAGGCACCCCACATTTGTCTTTTTATGACTGGACTATTTCACTTAGGATAATATCCTCGGATGTTTAACCGACTAAGCCACCCAGGTGCCCCTACAAAACCATTATTAAAAAGACAAAAAGCAGAGCTCTCCGTCAGCATGGTACACTGAGCACACACATCCTCTCCCTTCTTAGGACCCTATTATAGCAAGAGGGGGAAAAGGCATAATCCAATACAATAAAGGGAATAGGAAGGGGCCATCCGTGGTCAAGAGATTTAAAGAAATTTCTGGAAAGCACTGAGTAGATGGATGTGTACTGACAGAGAAGGGCTGCTTCCTGGAGTACTGGCAGAGGAGTGGGTCTATGCAGCAGAACAGCAGAAGCTCTGCCCAAAAGGATACGGGAAAAAGAGGAACACACACCTGGGGCTTAACTGAAGGTCTTTAACTTCAACAGTCAACCTTCTCATCCAGTCTTCCCTCTATAAGCAGAATGACAGGCAGCCTGGCATTTACCCCCATGTGACAACATCTCTCAGTCCCAGGGTCAAAAACAAGCCCCCTAAAACAACCAGGAGGGGTTAGGGACAGGGTTCTTCTGTAAAGAAAATGATTAAAGTGTTGGGGAGAACTAGAGCAATGAGTATCGTCCTGCACCAGAACTAAGCCTTCCTTCTATGTTTTAAGTCCAACACCACCTTTGCCGTAAGGTAAAGCCATCAAGTCAAAAGACTATCTCAGGGCATCTGGGTGGCTCAGTTGTTAAGCATCTGACTTCGGCCCAGGTTTGTGAGCTCCAGCCCTGCTTCGAGCTCCGTGGGATTTTCTTTCTCTCTCTTTCTCCCTCTCTCTCTCTCTGCCCCTTGTGGGATTCTCTCTCTCTGCCTCTTGCTGACTTGCACCCTCTCTCAAAAAATAAAATAATAAAATAAAATAAGCCTAAAAAAAAAAAAGACTGGACTTCCAGGTACCTGGGTTGAATTAAACATATGTACTATTTTCATTCTCTCCTGAAATGAGAGAATGAGCCCTTACTTGAGCTTACTTACTAAAATGGCAGTAAAGGAATGAGAAAGATATAGACAAAGACAAAGAGAGTGGGAAAGGAGGCATGGATGGATGAGACGTGAACCAACTCTTAGAAGGTAGAAAGCAAGGGGACGCTAAGTAACTTAAAAAGAGCAAGCAGAAACTTCAATGCCCATACAAAAGACTTTCTTGGTGTAATTGTCTCCTTAGATCTCAAGAATTGGAAGCACCGGATATCACAAAAATTGGGGTTGCAGTGTGGGGCTGAAAACAGAGGACTTCTATGGAAGATGGTACATATAAGGAAGTTAGGTGCACCCAGTCTCTGTCTTACCTCGTGAGAAGAAACTACCTTCCCCACCCCTCACTCTCAGGATAGTAGAGGTTTATTTTTAGGAAGAATAGAATCAGAAAATTTCAGACTTAGGGAGGGTGTCAGTGAGATGCCAGACTGGAAACAAGGGAACTAAATAAAAACCTGCACTCCCCTGTCCTGCTTGCTTTTTCTCACCTGGTTCTGAGAAGGTCAGCAGTCAGGTTTATAACCCTCAAGGAGGAGACTTGAGGATTATTACTATCTTTTTAAAGCTTAGATGGCTTTAGAGAAATAATCCTAACATTTGGGAGTCTGTCACTAAGAAATCCAGCTCACCCCCCAAACACTACAGTGAAGCTCCATCAGTTAGATGACTCCCCCCACTCCTGCTTCCCATCAGCTTTACTTTTTTTTTAAGTTTATTTATTTTGAGAGAGAGCGAGAGAGAGAGTGAAGGAGGGGCAGAGAGTGAATCCCAAGCAGGCCCCACACCATCAGTGCAGATCTTGATGTGGGTCTCGAACTCAGGAACCATGAGATCATGACCTGAGCCAAGACCAGGAGTCTGGGCACTTAACCGACTGAACCACCCAGGTGGCCCCACCATCAGCTTTAGACTGGCTTACCACTCAGTATGCATGTACAGCCAACGATCAGCAGACATTTGAGGACAGCCTTCAAGACAAAGGGCAAAGGAATGCCTGGGTGGCTCAGTCGGTTAAGCATCCAGCTCTTGATTTCGGCTCAGGTCATGATCTCATGGTTCATGGATTTGAGCCTTACTTTGGGCTCTGTGCTGACAGTGTGGAGGCTGCTTGGGATTCTCTTTCCTCTCTCTCTCTGCCCCTCCCTCTCTCTTTCTCTCATAAATAATAAACATTAAAAAAAAAAAAAGTAGAGACTAAAACAAAGGAAATAGAGACAGTGCTCAATGTGGTGAACCACAATGTCAAAAGACTATCCACAGAGAGGAAAATAGAAGAAATCGCAGCTAGGAAACAAGAACAGGATGCTATTTTGAAAAAGGAAAAAGATGGGGCGCCTGGGTGGCGCAGTCGGTTAAGCGTCCGACTTCAGCCAGGTCACGATCTCGCGGTCCGTGAGTTCGAGCCCCGTGTCGGGCTCTGGGCTGATGGCTCAGAGCCTGGAGCCTGTTTCCGATTCTGTGTCTCCCTCTCTCTCTGCCCCTCGCCCGTTCATGCTCTGTCTCTCTCTGTCCCAAAAATAAATAAACGTTGAAAAAAAAAAATTAAAAAAAAAAAAAAAAAAAGAAAAAGGAAAAAGAAAGGAATCATCAGAGAACTCTTGGAAGTTACAATGCAGTGGCCAAAATCTTAGCAAGGGAATCATTGTCAAAGGAAATTTTCATGGAAGCCCAATGTAAAATAGATTAAAATGGTATTTTTATTAACACAAATGTATGTTAAAGTGTGTGTGGCTGGATCCTCAGGGACATGAAGGGCATGTGCTCACACCGCTCTCCGGCTGCTCCTGCTATTTTGCTCAACTTATATTCTGAACCCTTCTTTGTGATGTTATTCCCATTTTTCTGGGAGGCCAGTGGTGCTCACGTTTCTGAATGTAATAATATTGATAAAACCTCTGAGGTTAGGGGCGCCTGGGTGGCGCAGTCGGTTAAGCGTCCGACTTCAGCCAGGTCACGATCTCGCGGTCTGAGTTCGAGCCCCGCGTCGGGCTCTGGGCTGATGGCTCGGAGCCTGGAGCCTGTTTCCGATTCTGTGTCTCCCTCTCTCCCTGCCCCTCCCCCGTTCATGCTCTGTCTCTCTCTGTCCCAAAAATAAATAAAAACGTTGAAAAAAAAAATTAAAAAAAAAAAAAAAAAAAAAACCTCTGAGGTTAGATGCTTTCAAGTAAGAGAAACTCCTATTCAAACTGGTTTAATGCATTTATTACCTCACCAAACAGGAAGTGGGTTTGGGGGTTGGCTGATTCAGTGGCTGGAAAGGGGCTAGGACACTTGTACTAGTTGGTATTTTAAAAACCATGCGCATTTATCACTTTCATTTTCTGAAAAATGCCATTTGTGCTACACAAAGAAAAAGATCAGATATGCTGAAATGGGCATGTACTAAATTTTAACATTTGGAGACCACTGATGCATTTTGTGCTGCTCAATCTAAAATTTTTATACAGACCTTCTGTCATGTCTGTGCATATAAATGCGCTTATTAATGCATCATTGTTTAGGAAGGTCAAAGCTCTGCCCTGGCCTTTTAAGATTCAAGCCTGTCCATTCTTGTGCAGTTGTGCAAGGCAGTATATCTCTACACACGTTAACCACACTCAAATGTCCAGCAAGATCCAGGTATTAGGTCACATGTTCTAGTCATGGTAGAATGGTCGGTTATGCAATAAGGAGTGAAGAAACAACAACCCCAGAAGCTACTATTTGTGATTCCACTTTGAAACAAACATTTCCTGCTACTCTTTCAAGTTTTCGGTTTAAGTTTAACTGGAGAGTATCCTGAGATTGCCAAGGGTAGGTGTTTTAACTTAAAAAAAATTTTTTTTCTTTTTTATTCTGAGAGAGAGAGAGAGAGAATGAGAACAAGAGCAGAGAAAGGGGAGTGAGGGAGAGAGACAGAATTCCAAGCAGGCTCCACACTGTCAGTGCAGAGCTCAATGTGGGACTCAAACCCATGAACCTTGAGATCATGATCTGAGCTGAAACCAAGAGTTGGATGCTTAACTGACTGAACCACCCAGGTGCCCCTTACAATTTTTTATAATTCACTATTTTGCTGTTTGTCGGGTTTTTGACTACTGTGCTGCTGAGGCTGCCAAAAACCTGCAAATGTCATCCATAAGCCCCAATCCCACATTTGTATCAAAATAGCTTCATTATATCATTTGCTGTTTTTATACATAGTTCCAAATCTGGAACTGTAACATACATATGTACTAATAAAATACTATTTTACTTATTTTATATTGAATCCTATGATAATTTCATTTGACAAAATTATTCTTCTGCTAGAATGTTTTACTATCATTCACCTATATTGTGCAAAATTAGGAAACATCTGGATTACATCATAGAATCAGGGTCTTAAAAGTAATCCAGGTTTCCTGTGAAATAACAGATTTTAAGGATGCTGGTTGCCTGAGATGCTTAAAGTTGGGATAATTTTACACAGCAAAATTTATTAGGATCTATAAAGAAACTAAGCCAAAGTATATATGGCTTCCATGAGTTAAATTAAAATGTAACTAATTTTCAAAGTTATGCATTCCTTTTATAAACAATTCACCTATTTAAAAACTCAGAATTAGTCTTCTACATTACATATTTCACAATATAGCCATCTAAGAACTCCTTTGCAAGAATGTAGTAGGGGCACCTGGTTGGCTCAGTCAGTTAAGCATCTGACCTCAGCTCAGGTCATGATCTCACCATTTGTGAGTTCGAGCCCTGCATCAGGCTCTGTGCTGACAGCTCAGAGCCTGGAGACTGCTTGGGATTCTGTGTCTCCCTCTCTCTCTCTGCCCCTCCCCTGCTTGTTCTTTCTCTCTCTCGAAAATAAATAAATAAATAAATAAATAAATGGATAAATAAATACTTAAAAAAAAAAGAATGTAGTAGAAAAACAAGATTTAAGGTCAAAAGATGAAGTTGAGGGTGCCTGGCTGGCTCAGTCAGTGGAGCATGTGACTCTTGATCTCTGGGTCATGAATTCGAGCCCCACATTGGGTGTAGAGATTAAATAAATAAACTTTAAAAACAAAAAAAGAGGTTGAGTTTTGGTACCCAGGAAAGAAAATCCTTCATGTCATTACCGTCATATACAACCAGAGTGGTGTGAAAAATAAAAGGAACAAATGGGATAGTGCATGTAGATGTAGCAAACTACTGCAAAATGAGGGTTAATATTCTTTTTCTTAGGTTCTATTTCCCTGTCTTCGATAACATCATGATCTTGGTTTCAAAGAAGTCCTAAACAGGGGCACCTGGGTGGCTCAGTCGGTTAAGCGTCCGACTTCGGCTCAGGTCATGATCTCGTGGTCCATGGGTTCGAGCCCCACATCAGGCTCTGTGCTGACAGCTCAGAGCCTGGAGCCTGTTTCAGATCCTGTGTCTCCCTCTTTTTCTGACCCTCCCCTGTTCATGCTCTCTCTCTGTCTCAAAAATAAATGTATGTTAAAAAAAATTAAAAAAACAAAAACAAAAACAAAGAAGTCCTAAACAAGCAATTAAATGTAAAACTATTTTGCAGGTCTGAAGCAGTCATACCAATGTAAAGAATCAACATTCAAACTCTTAAGCCTTTCTAAATTATTGCAGTGATGCTGCAGAATTCTGTAAAGGACACATGCCAACTGTAAACAGATCGTAGTCTCAACCTGTACTCACCATTTCATCACACTATGTCATTTTTCAGAAATGAAATGCAGTCACGATGTACAGGGAACAGGCTTAAAAGCTTCTCTGAAAGTTTTTTTTTAACGTTTTATTTATTTTTTAGAAAGAGAGTGAGAGAGTGAGCAAGCACGAATGGTGGAGGGGCAGAGAGAGAGAGAGGGACAGGATCTGAAGCAGGCTCTGGGCTGACAGCACAGAGCCTGACGTGGGGCTCAAACTCATGAACTGCAAGATCATCGCCTGAGCTGAAGTTGGATGCTCGACTGACTGAACTACCCAGGCACCCTTTTCCAGAAGTTTTTAATGTATTTTTTAATTATACTGGTAATAGTAACCCTTAAAAGATGTTTCATGATTACATCACAGCAAGCGATTGTTTAATAGGACAAGACATGCAAAAAGACAAGTGAATTAATTAAATATGCACAGCTATTGACATGTTTCTTAAGACAAAGAGACTGAGGTATGTCCACTGAAGTCCAGGCATTCTGGTACCACTTCTATTACCAAATGGAATCAGGTATTAAAAATTCCTGTGGTCTTGAAGGTCTTGTTATGTTTTAGAGGGCTTTTTTCTTTTAGCCACTAAATTTTTCAGGAAAAATTCACCTATTTGGGAAAAATGAAAATACATTAATATTAAATTTCAAAATTACATTTCAGTGTTTTCCTTTTATTCTTTAATTAATTAACTAATTAATTAATGTAAGCTCTATACCCAACGTGGGGGCTTGAACTCACGACCCCAAGATCAAGAGTCACACGTTCTATCAACTGAGCCAGGCAGGTGTCCCATCACCTTTACCATTTTTTTTTTTTTCTGTAGAGTTTTTAAGTAAACTCTACCCCCAATGCTTACAAAAATCTTTTTAGCACTACAGTCTCTATTATTCTAGTACCCTACTATTATAAAGGGTGACCCTACTGTACCTATGGGTCTGCTTTAGAAGATCTATTCCACTTTATGTGCACGATCTATTCCTCATCACTGACAAAGTATTGCTGTTGGCACAATTCATTTCAGAGAGCAATTCTGCTACATTATTAGCCTGGATCTGATGTTTCTAAAATGGATCTCCATGCAGTTGAGCAGACTCATCTGATGGAATCCCTTTAGCTTATTTCCCTCCAGGGAAGCAAGAGCTCTTCATTTATAATAGGCTTTCTCTCCACCCCCTCAGTTGTGCCTGTGCATTAAGTTAGCTGCTTAGAGGGGACACATTCCCTTTTCAGGTCATTAGGGTTCCATTTAGTCTATGACTGTTATAGCGCAGCTCAGTGCTTATTGTCAGAGCCCAGCACTGCAGGCCTGATTTTATGAGGAGTCTGATGAACTTCGCTTTGTCATCTTAATATACAACTGCAGTGACCATATCTGTACACAATTACCAGGAATCCCAAGGTTCATAACCCAGCCATGTAATGGAGAGTTATCCACGCTCCTTCATACCTTACCTAAATGTGGCAGGAGGAGAACCAACATTATCAGACCCAAGCCCATCATCTGAGTCTGATGCTCTACACAGCAGAATTCAAACTTTTACTGCTCACTTTAAAAGCATTAAAAAGTTCACAATTCACTAATGCCAGAAATTTTCCTTACAAAATAAAATAAAAACTTCTCTCAAATAATTTTACTTTAACTACTCTAGAAGCTGATGTTAGTTCTATCCTTTACATATTTCAGCCTGTCAGCAGAATTCTTCTTGAAGAATTAGTTTATTTGCTCCCAAAGTCCCCACATCTTGTCAGTCAGTGTTGAATCAAATTCTTGGGTTTTATACATAGGATAAGCTGTTGTTCATTAAATGTCTTGAATCTCTTTATAGGAACACACTGAATATCACTAATGCTTGAACATTAGTTTTTACCAATAGAATTTATGCCTAACTTAAATATATCTATGATTTAAACCCAATATGTAACACAACCATCTAAAAGATCATTTACAGTAATAATGTAGTTTAGACCTATCCAAAAAATAACTGTTTATTCTTCAAGAAAGTGTAATTGTTAAGTCCAACTGACGGGAAAACTTTATAAACATTTTTTGGATTAAATTCGGGCTTCAGATACGTTCTCATAGACTTTTCATCTCTTAGAAACGGCATTTATTTTCGTAAGTCAGCTCAAGCTGCTGATCAAAATAAGAGCTGCATTACAAAGATGAAGAACTGTACTGTAGCTAGTAAACACACTGAAGATTTCTACATGGAAAATAATCTCACAAATTTTTTTCCTGCTGCCTCTGGGAGGAAAAACACAAAGATATAACGCGATGAGCAGCAATGCAGTCAAACAGACACTTTTTAGGATTTAAATTGATCTGAAATTAGGAGTTTGGAGATGCAGCTGGCATCACTGTCAAATGAATATACATTTTTCAGAAAACCATGTTATGTACTTGACTGGTATCTGTCATTTCTGAATAATCTACTATTGAAATCCACACAAAGAGTAAGCCGATTACTTCTGCTTTCATTCACAGTAGCCAAGTCATAAAGGGGCTACTTTCTTTATTTAAGGAAAAAACCAAGCTTAAGAGAAAATTTTCCTTAATAGGACCCCTATGGAGCAAAGTTCCCAAGGATGTTCCAGAAAAAAATGATTTTTCCTACAAAAGATAACCACAGCTATTATAATTTTAACATGAAAATTATGGTCTAAATAAAAACATCCCCTGTGGTGTAACTTACCTGCTTTATATGAAGAACGCACCAGAGGGCCGCTTGCAGTATAATGAAATCCAAGTTCATTTCCTACTTTTTCCCAGTATTTGAACTTTTCAGGAGTAATGTATTCTTCAACCTACATTGAAAGCATTAATTCTAATAGATTAGAATTTCCCGAAATCATTTTGATTCTATAGAAAATCTATGCCCACGCATTCAGGATGGCTTTCACTTCATAATGTATCCAGTTGCCCAGAGGCTTTCCTCCTCACCTTCCTCACAGACTACCTGTCTACTGGTTCCTTGGCCATTCTATCAGGACTTCATTAGAGAGGAGGGGAAACATCAACTCTGTATTACATTAACTATTCCGAAGGCTAAAAAAAATGAGATTATCTATAGAGATTCTGTATCTGTATTACTCCTTCCCTAACAGGTATAAGCAAGAATTAATCACCCCTAGAAGATTCTTGAGGACCAGACTGCCTTACTTGTCTTGTATCTTCTGCTTAGCACTGCGTCTGGTACACAGTCACTACCTGATAAAACTTTCTTGAATGAATGAATGTCCAATGCAGAAAGAGGAAGACTGACTTTTCTTTCTTATTTCTCCTCTGGCTCTCATGTAACTCTAAAAACAAATCCCAAGTGTGGATGAATGCAATTTCCCAAAAACTAAATTCTTTTTCTGTATATTCATTTAAGTTGTACAATTTGAGGGCAGCAAAAAAGTGCCAGTGTATCTGCTGGCTTTATGCAGACAATAACATGGAAACTGGGACTTGGAAATATACATGGAACATTACACTAAAAAGCTAGCAGCTTCTTAATTGTACCTATGGACAGCAAAGATTTAATTCAAATTACCAGCGAACATCTGGCAATTCAAGATAATGATACCTTCAGGTGGCGCTTTGTTGGCTGCATATATTGTCCTAAAGTCAAACAGTCCACATCTGCTTCACGAAGTGCTACAGAAAAAGGGCACACGTTACATTAGCAGATTTTTTAAAAAGACTTATTTTTCTAAAAAATTTTATTATTTAGTTTATTTTTCTAGTAACCTTTACACCCAATGCGAGCTCAAACTCACAACCCTGAACCAGCCAGGCCCTTTTAAAAATTAAAATATATATATATATATCTTATTTTTAAATAGTTTCTATGCTTAAAATGGGAGTCGAACTTACAACCCCAACATCGAGTCACATGCTCTACTGAGCCAGCCAGGTGCCCCAAGATTTTTTTGGGCCCCACGTAGGGCTCAAACTCATAACCATGCTCCACCGACTGAGCCAGCCAGGTGCCCCATTAGCAGATGTTTTTATGGTGCTAAAACTGTAGATGTAAGCATAATTTCCCTGAGCATAATTTGACTTTGGAACAGTGTGAACTTTATGCTGGCCTATAATCCTGATGTTGGGGAGTAAGACTAGATCTATCCATTCAAAAGTGCCACAGAATATGAAAGGACTGAAAACACAGAAATGATTAAGACAATCATGAGGGGCTAATAGAAAGGACAAATAACTCGAATACCACTGAATAAATGCTAAAATATGGGTGAAGGGTGTTTTGAGCAGGAGTCTGTTAGACAGAAGAGATGAAGGGAACAGTATATGAAAGTCCTGAAGTCACATTATTACAGACCAGATGCACTGTATTAAGTTTTACCAAATGTGCAAGATGTGCTCTAGGGGATGTGATTTAACCACTTACATATTGAAATCTTTCTAGTAAAACTATAGTTTTACTCTAGTAAAGAGAAGTTTTTAAAAAATTTTTTTCTAAAAAAATTTTTTTTAATGTTTATTTTTGAGAAAGAGAGGGAGGGAGGGGAAGAGAGAGAGGGAGACACAGAATCCGGAGCAGGCTCCAGGCTTTGAGCTTGCTGTCAGCACAGAGCCCAAGGCGGGGCTTGAACCCACGAACCGTGAGATCATGACCTGAGCCGAAGTGATGCTTAACCAACTGAACCACCCAGGTGCCCCGAAGAGAAGCTTTTAATTACTATTTGGATTTGTTACCTTTAGAATCGATACATAACTACAAGTAGGCAAAGGATCCTCATGTAAATAAGAGGGTTTTTTTTTTCTTACAATTTATAAAGCCCAAGAATCACGAAGCAAATGGGCTAATAAAACTAAGAATCAGCAGAGTCCAAAGCACATGATGTTATGTGACAATGTTACCAACAAGCTCTTCCTCAAAGACCTGGCTTCATTTTATTCATCTTTGAATTGTCACTGCCTGTCAGAGCTCCTAATAGCTGTCTGGCTCTTAAAAACTATTCAATGATTAAACAAGAAAGTGGATAAAATCATATTTTCACTTGATGAAAGAGTAGGGAATAAAATGGGATATAAATTTCATATCCTGAGCTTTCTGCATATCATTCCATAAGGTTCTAAGAAACATACTTCCTTTCCTTTTCATGCTGCTGTTTATAATCATATCCTGTACTTTGTTCTTACTGGCACTTTCACTGAGACTATGGAGGAGGCATAAGAGGGCCTTCAAAATAGGGTTCCTGCTATTACTCAAATTAAATGAAAAAGAGTTTTCATTTTCCAACTTCTTTACCTTTCATTGTTGCGTATACTTGCTCATCATTTTCGCCTAAACCCAACATTATGGAGGTTTTAGAAATCACATCAGGCCGAACCTCCTTGGCATGTCGCAGTACGCGCAAAGACTGGTTGAAATTGGCCCGGGGATCACGAACTTTCCTTGAAAACAGCAGGGCTGTTGTTAGCAAGAATAACCACAAGCTCAACTAAGTACATAGTTATGCAAGCTATCTAAAAGACCAGAAAAGTACATTCTGAACATTACGTTAAATCATATGGTTCCATACTACCATTTGTGCACAAATATCTAGCTATTACTTTTGTAATGAGTATCAGGTTTCATTAGGCCCCCTAGCTCTATCTACTTTTAAGGCCTTTCAAACCTGTGGCAGAGAAAACTAGAATGGAAGTAATTCAGTTTAGGAATTACTCATTGAGAAACCAGAATTTGAAGCTGAAAATGAGTGACTGTAAGGGAGGGTAAGTCGAGAGAGAGGGGAAATGAGTGGAAGTAAGAAAATCTCTGAACTGAACAAAGGAAAAGCTATTTAACCTGAACCCACATTTCAGGTCTGAAAACTTTTAAGTTCGTTTCTTTTCTAAAGCCCAAGCTGCCCTCTGCTGGTGAGTACACGACATTGACATCTCTTAGGTAAAAAAGGCATGATTCTGGAATTTTCACTGGCAAGGATAATGTTTCTTAAGTGAAACCAGGGAAACTGGCACCCACTTGTGGTGGTATCATGAGAAATGACAGGGTTGGAACAGGCTGTGTGCTAGACTTCAACAGCAGCCAAACCATGCTTTAAATGGCGACAAGGCCAAAAGGACAGAGAGTTGCTGATGTTAATCCAGCATTCACTTGAATTCTAATGCACTTTTTTTGTAACTGACTTGCTGTAGTCATTATTTTTCATCAGGGACCAATACACAGGGAAGAAAGGAAACCAATTTGTGGATTTAAAAATAACCACAAAACTGACAATACCAAACGTAATTATTTTTGAAAGCATTTCTCCAGTGAATTTAAGTTATGCTCCCTAATATTTATTTATGCTGTAGTGGAAATGCTGGTTGTCCACCATACTTTTTTCAAGTTCTTTGATACATATGATGTGTAGAAGCTAATAAGATCACTGCCAAATACTTTACTAAAATTAAATAAACATATTAATCTTGCCTGAAGGTTAAAATAATTTTCATCATTCTGAAATATGAATATGGTCATTAATGTGGGATAACAATCTGTAAATACTTCTATCTGCTAACATTAGTAGAAAGAATAGTACCCACTTTTTAAAAGAGATTTAAACTACTTCTGAATGATAATACATCTGAGTATTTCTTTTGTATCGTTTATTGCATATATTAGTGCCAAAAGTATTTTAAAGTCTTTTTTTTTTTAGAATTACAAAGTAATTTGCTTTTACATAATTTTTTTCTTTTTGAAAACTATTTTTTGAAAAAAAATCGGCACTGGCAATATGATACTATTAAAAAAAAATTTTTTTTAATATTTATTCATTTTTGAGAGACAGAGGGAGACAGAGCATGAGCAGGGAAGGGGCAGAGAGAGGGAGACACAGAATCCGAAGCAGGCTCCAGGCTCTGAGCTGTCAGCACAGAGCCTGACACGGGGCTCGACCCCACGAACTGCGAGATCATGACCTGAGCTGAAGTCGGAAGCTTAACCGACTGAGCCACCCAGGCACCCCAATATGATACTATTTTAAATCAAAAAGATGCCCATTATGTGTGCGTGCACCAAAACATACATACATGCATATAAATATATGCCCATACGTATAGGTTATAGTAATCAATATTACTGGGTAGAAATAATATGGGTGATGTTTATGCTGTTTTTGTTGGCTATATTTTCTGATTTTCCTGTGATAGATATATGTTGCTTTTGTTAAGAAAAGAAAGACAGCTCACTTCGTAAAAGTCCAATACAAAGTTCTCTCCTGAAAAAAGAGAAAATATAGCAGATTCTGGCCCCTAAGTTTGCCAACGTTACTCTGTACATGTAATCACCTCTGCAATTCTGGAACTGTCTCTACGTTATGAGCATACACATCTAATCCCGACAAAGCAACTTTTTCTATTGCTTTAAGATCTCCTCGGAAATCAGGGGTGAGACATTCCACAAGAATTTTTGGATTCCTATAGGGAAAAAAAAAATAAGTATCAAACTGAGGGAAAAAACTGACATCTATTGCTTAAAACAGAAATTACCAGTACTCATTCAGGATCAGTTTCGTTCAACAGTGTAATCTTTAGAATCTTGCCAAGGAAAGCACGAACATACAAATGTTCATAAATAAACTGTTATAGGAAAAAACACCCTGAACATCAAATATTATGTACATAGTGGTTAAAACACAACTGCAGGAAAATGTTCAGAATAAATTTTGAGATTAACAGACATACTTTATTGAACAGGTATTAAGAAAATAAAGTTGCTTAAAGGAATTAAAATATAAATATTAGAACATTAAATATATAATATCTTTTTATTTTTTGGAAAGTAAATTGGAACATTTCTTACATGAATGCAAATATCATTTGATTGCTTTAATTTTGATTTCTTTAAAAATTCATCAGATAGTGCCATCCTCTCTTCCTCTAGGCAAATATTTCACAAGTGCTGTGAGTTTTAAAAACTATTTTCTGAATTGCTGAGTCATGCATGAGCTTTGCTTAAATGAAATACAAGTTAAACATTAATCTTCTATTTACATTCTGACTCTATCTATGCATTCAAGCATTAAAATATGAACTAGGTCATAGTGCTGTTCCCTTTGACAGCAGTAGAAATGACTAGGACAGCTGATAAATTTTTTCACAAACCCAGTGGTAGTTTCTGGAGCTATTTCCTGAGAGAACAGATGCGGAAAGGCCCTCTCATGCATATAAGTGATGTTGAAAGAACACAGCCTATAACTTACTGTTTTTATTTTTAATTGTAAAGTTGAGACCCATTAGTAGTTTGTGAAATCAATTTAGTGAGTTGCAAACAGAATTTTTTAAAGTGAACTATTAAAAAAAACCAGAAAACACAGGGGAAATCACTGAAGAAACATTTACTAGGTACTCAACTCGCACTAAGCTGTAGGAAGTAAGCATAACTCCTTTTTTTTTTTTAAGGTTTTTTTTTTTTTAATGTTTATTTATTTATTTATTTTGGGAGAGAGACAGGAAGTATGAGCGGGGAGGGGCAGAGAGAGAGGGAGAGAGAATTCCAAGCAGGCTTGGTGCTGTCAGCATGGATGTGGGGCTTGATCCTACAAACCACGAGATCATGACCTGAGCCAAAATCAAGCATCAGACCAAATGAAACAAACACCCAGGTGCCCCAACATAACTCCTTTTTTAAATCTTTTTAAATAGATGGGATTAAAATATTAATAAAAATGTAGATTATGGGTAAATTTCCCAGGGCATATAAACATGGATAAAATCTGTATGCTTGCACATTTTAACAATGTTGGAGTTTATCTCATCCATATACTTCTAGATGATGATTTATTCAAAATTAGTGTTGGGAAGACTGCAGTTTTATGCTTTTTAAAAAAATTACTCGGGGCGCCTGGGTGGCTCAGTCAGTTAAGTGTCTGACTTCAGCTCAGGTCATGATCTCGTGGTTCATGGGTTTAAGCCCCGTGTCGGGATCTGTGCTGTCAGCTCAGAGCCTGGAGCCTGTTTCAGATTCTGTGTCTCCCTCTCTCTCTCTGCCCCTCCTCCACTTGTGCTCTGTCTCTGTCTCTCAAAGATAAATAAAAACTTCAAAAAAAATTTTTTAAATAAAAATAAATTAAAAAAAAAATTACTCAAGGAGCATCTGGGTGGCTTGGTCAGTTAAGTGTCTGACTTCAGCTCAGGTCGTGATCTCATGGTTTGTGAGCCTGAGCCCACATTGGGCTCTCTGCTTTCAGTGCAAAGCCCATTTCGGATTCTCTGTCCCCCTCTTTCTCTGCCCCTCCCCCACCGACTCTCATTCTCTCTCTGTCTCTCCGCCCCCCTCCAAATAAATAAATAAATAAACTTAAAAAAAAAAAAGAAAGAAAGTTAAAAAGAATTACTCAAAGTTTGGGGTGGCTGGGTAGCTCAGTCAGTTAAGCGTCCGACTCTTGACTTTGGCTCAGGTCATGACCTCACAATTCATGGTTCAAGCCCTGCATCAGACTCTGCACTGACAGCGAGGAGCCTGCTTGGGATTCTCTCTCTCCCTTGCTCTCTGCCCCTCACCTGTGCATGTACACATGCACGTTCTCTTTGTCTCAAATTAATAAACTTTAAAAAAAATTGTTTACACAAGCAAATGCAAAAACAAGTACCTTTCCTTTAAGTATGATACAGTCTTTGCAAAATGCTCAGCTCCTCCATCAGGCATATCTAGAAACAAAAGAGTCCACTGCTCAAGATGATGTCACAACTTAGTAAGAGCCAATTTCTGGAAGAGCCAATGATGACACACTAACCATCTCGATCCACAGACGTCAGGACAACATAATCCAGACCCCACTCTGCAATTGCCTTTGCAGTATTGTAGGGCTCATTGGCATCAAGCGGACCTGGATCTCTTGCAGTCTTAACAGAACAGAATCTGCAACCTCTTGTACACGTATCACCCATCAACTAGAACAGAGATGTTACAATTTAAATCAAATACAAGGATGACCCTGAAGAACATATGTTGAGAGAATAAAGCAAGTTACAAAAAATGAATACAGTTTAATACTGCTTATAGGAAATTTGAAACATTCAAAGTAAACAAAATACAGTTAAGGAATATGTAAACAAAATACAGTTAAGGAATACAAATACATGTAGTAAAACTGGAAAGAAAAGGGAATAAGCTCAGAATTAAAAATAGCATTAAAGTTAAAAAGGTGACAGGAGCAGGAAAGGATGTACAGTAGGGTTCAAACATAATGCTAATGCTCTACTCTTAAACTAGAGGTATCAGGCTGTCTATTGTTATTCTTTGTAACTTACATATAGTCTATAAAGATTCTTTTGTACTATTTAAACTTTTTGAGAGACAGGGCACAAGAGAGCATGAGTGGGGGAGGGGTAGAGAGAGAGGGAGACAGAGGATCCAAAGCAGGCTCTGAGCTCTCAGCAACAGCAGAGAGCTCGACATGGGGCTCAAACTCACGAACCATGAGATCATGACCTGAGCTGAAGTCAGGACAGTTAAATGACTGAGCCACCTAGATGCCCCTGTACTTATTTAATATTAATAAAAATTATTTAAAGGGAATAAAACATTCAATTAACATATCAACATGCAGGTCTCTGTGGGAATTAAATGGAAGGCATAGCTCCTTCTTGTTAAATAGATGAAAGAGAAAACACATAAAGTTAACAATCTGCTTCCTGTGGGTACTGCTATTGTTCAGGACACTGCTCCTGCTGCTACAGGTCACTACCATGTTCTGACATGCTAAGTACAGCCATTGTGGATGTTTTGGGGCCACTGGAGTTTCAAAGCTGCACAGTAATGGGTTGAGATTTGGAAGAGAAAGATCCTCTTCTCTTTATGTTTAATTTTCTTACAGGGGACTCATAGCTGTGGTCCCAACGTCTCAAACGGATTTATTGAAACACTGACCTCTTTCCGGAAACCAGTCATGAGTCAGCGGGGAAAGGAGCCAGGCAAGGGATGAAACAAGAGATTTCCATAATGGAGTGTTCAAAATCACTCCTTCCTTCAAGAACTGTAACCTGAATAAGCTCCATGGTCAACTTTATTTCATAAGCCTTGGTTCCTCACATAAATAGCCTCCTGCCGGTCCAACTTAGACATTCCCAGTAAGTATGAACTTCCAGTTGCACACAATTTAGATTTAACCCTAGCATCTCAACCTCCAAACCCCTCTGGATAAATATGGTAGGTTACAGAGTTAATACCAATTCTTACTCTACCATGTTAAGATTATATATTTTACCCTTTGCGATGTAACCTGCAGGGCCTCCAACTGGGCAGGGGGCTTATGTCTCTGCCTCCATTGCTGTCTGCTTGGCTATGTGTGACTTACTTTGGCCAAGAGAATAATAGCAGGCATGACCAAGCAGAAGCCTCAAATGGGCATGGATGGTTGGCTTGCCCTCTGGTGCTCTTCCATGCTTCATGATAAGAATATATCTTGGAGAGTTGCTGGTCTAAAGAGAATAAAGCTCTGTGGAGCGGACCTGAACCCTGAGACCTCAATGTATTGCCTGCAGTCCAATTTAGCCCAGTCAAGAGCAGTTGTACCCCCAGGCAACTGAAGGGACATGGGAGACAAAAATACATGCTTATTATTGTTTAGGGGAGGAAAAGTTAAGCAATCATGAATAACATTTCCAAAAGTTAACAGAAGAGATATTTCAAACACCATATGATTAGCTATTACATACATGGAAAAATCAATAATAGATTTATTCAGAGAAGGGTGAGAGCATATCAGACTAGATTATTCTGTCAGGTTTTTTTTCCTCATATTTTTCATAAATTCACATGTAACACAAAATCTGGTCAGAGATTCATCATGCACATTTTTAGGAGAAAGATAAAATATTCCTTTCGGTTTCCAGACAAAAACTTTGTAGTCTGAGGTGTTCTTACCATGATTGTGGCTGTGGCTGTGGCATATTCTCCACCTCCCCAACACTCTCCAATGTTGGGACAGCGAGCTTCCTCACACACCTGTGAGTAAAAGGGAATGGAATACAATCAACTGAAAATATTAACCAATTGAACAAATTAGTGATCAAGCATTTTAAACAGTCTATTCTTTTCAACGTATTTATGAAGAAATTCACTATTCAAAAATGCTGTTAAACTCACAAACTGTATGTGTACGTGTATACATACATATATACATGTATATATGTGTGTGTGTATATATATATATATATATATAAGGATCCCGTTTTTAAATTAAAAATGATATAAATGTATACATTTTATATGTGCAAAGAAAAGGTCTGGTTGGATATATGCTAAAAAATTAAAGTGGTATAGTTAACATTTGGAATTGCATACATGACATCTCATATTTAATATTATACTCTGTCTAGTAAGCATGTACTTAATTTGTAATATAAAACAAAAAAAAAACACCTAATTTCCTAGGTTGAAGGAAAAAAAATCTTTTTTGTACTATTAATGAGAAATTAAGAAATACAATTACTTTTTGTCTCTTTTGCAGGGAGAATGATTTTTATAAGCTATGTTTTTTGAAAAATTTTTAATGTTTATTTATTCTTGAGAGAAGGAGGAGCGTGACCAGGGGAGAGGCAGAAAGAGAGACACAGGATCTGAAGCAGGCTCCAGACTGTGATCTGTCAGCACAGAGCCCGATGTAGGGCTCAAACCCACGAAGTGTGAGATCATGACCTAAGCTGAAGTCAGACGCTCAACCAACTGAGCCACCCAGGCGCCCCAAGCAGGGAAAATGATTTTTATATGTATTTCCATTACTGATCATGATGCATCCCTAAACATCTTTATTCACTTTCTTTGCTGTTGTTATGTATGTATGTATGTATGTATGTATTTAATGTTTTTATTTATTTTTGAGAGAGAGAGAACGAGAAAGAGAGAGAGAGAGAAAGAGAGCAGGGAATGGTCAGAGAGGGAGACACAAGAATCTGAAGCAGGCTCCAGGCTCCAAGAAGTCAGCACAGAGCCTGATGCAGGGCTTCAACTCACAAATTGTGAGATCATGACCTGAGCCGAAGTTGGTTGCTTAGCCAACTGAGCCACCCAGGCGCCCCTATTTATTTTTGAGAGAGAGAGACAGAGCGTGAGGGACGGGCAGAGAGAGAGACACACACAGAATTCAAGGCAACCTCCAGGCTCCAACCTGTCAGCACAGAGCCTGATGCAGGACTCGAACTCATAAACCATGAGATCATGACCTGAGCCAAGTTGGATGCTTAAATGACTGAACCACCCAGGTGCTCCATATTTTTAAGTTACACATATGTAGAAACATTATGACTTTTACTTAAGAGGGACATTTAACACTGAAACTTACTGTATGAAGATTCAAATTCCGCAATGTATTTTTCAATTTATTGTAATTTTTCCCCATGGGAATCTCAGTCTTTAGCCATGGAGGTAGTCTTAACCTGAGGAAAGCCAAACATAACTATCCGTTAACAAATATGTTCCCAAATAATCACACAGCTTTGAAGTTAACTTTGCTTTATTACAATTCTTGGTGAAGAGGTTTTTGTTTCTCCCCCCCCCCCCCCACAATCCTGGGTTAATTCTTATAATTTCTGCCAGAAGAGTAAGAACATAGAATCAAATTTAGACTTGCTCAAACTGCTTCAGAAAACACTCATAACTGTCTAACAAAGCACTATGCTCATGTCTACCTTTTGCAAAGGCAAATCGTCCTAATAAAAAATGAGGAAGTTGTTGAACATCTCATTCCTCACTGAATAACACTGACAAAAATTCAGTATTTGTTCAGAGTAAGGAGAGATCCCACAAGCGTACTTTCTGCTCTACATTCCAAATTTATGATCGTTATTAAATGGAAAAAAGTCTAAAATTTGGAGTGAAGACTACATATCCTGAGGTTCCCTTAGACTTATATCCACTTGTGAACTAGAAGATGTTGCGTAAGGTATGTCCCAAAACAATCTGCACTCTGTACAAAATTCCCTTACCATTATTTTAAATTAAAGCAAGGTATTCACAGGTCATATGTACGTTGAATAGGAGAAGCAACAAGTTAGGTCAACACCCAGTAACAATGAAAAATTTATCAAGGTCAAACCGACTAGTAGCAAGGTGATAATGTTTGTTGTCTGAAGAAATTTGATGCTGAATACAAAATGGGAGATGGTGGTTTAAGATGGCTAAGTCCTAGAAGGACAGAAGAAAAACTGTCAAAGGACACAAAGAAAAGGATTCCAACAATTTCACTTATTTACCTGTTCCAGGTCTGTTATCACTTCTTTCTAATGATTTTTAGTTAAATATACCAAGTGTCATTAAAATTATATCTAAGGATTGGTCGTATCTGAAAATAATGCACAATGAAGGAATTTATCTCAGAATTTCAATTACCTTTCTCCTTTCTGGCGTTTTAAGTTTCCTTTATACTCATCCCACTTGCTCTTGTCTGCAAGATCACCAGTTACAAAATCTTGAAGGTTTGGTCCATTCTGTAAGAATTCCTTTTTTTCCTCTGGCAAGGAACTTACTGCTCTGATTGGACTGCATAAATACCTTCCAAATACCTAAAGAAAGAGTTCATTATCACACGTACTTAGTGGGGTTTGAAATAATTTAGTTTTAACCTATTTCAATACCTAAAAGAAGGGGTAAAGCCAGACAACTGATACAGAAATTATGTCAAACAATTTACAGGCGCTATATAGGAGCTTAAAATCTAGGATTAAAGAAGCCTCAAGGAGAACAGATGAAACCTGAAAGACAATGAGAGCTAACCGCTTACTACTAGATGTACAATAGATTTGGAATCTTTTGGAACTGGCTAACATATGTCACTATTTCAAGTAGCCCACCTAAGTGCTAAAATTCTCTTTCAAAAGTTTAAACTGCAATAACTGGAGATGCCACAGCTTTGAATTTTCTACTCCTGAGTTGAGTTAAAGACGTTTAAAAGGAAATTTGCAAGAAGTCTCTCTCATTTGGGCTTTGGATAAGCATTGGTGTTAAAATGTAGAGATAATGTTTAGTTGGTTTCAGAGAACTGAAAGGCGAGAAACCGAACCTAACGTTTTAATTCACGATAGTCACTCAATATACATTTGCTGACCATAAAAAACAACAACAACAAAACACTTACTTCTAGATCTGAACACAAACGTGTGCAAGATAGCCCAAACACTAAAATTCACGAGTACATGCAACCTTCAACAATTTAAAATGAGTGCTGTTGGAGTGCTGTGAGATTGCTACTTCACTCCACGACCACTCCCCCGCTAAAGTTAGAGCATAGGCTTGTGTTCTCATCACCCAGACCTGGTGTCTACTAACAAGAGCCCAACACAAAGTAGGAATTTGGGGTGCTCATCGCAGTGCTCCTATAATGCTCCAACCAATACAGGGTACAGATCACTGTGCTAAACAGAAAGCAAGCCCTCAGCGCCTGCGAGAGAGACCTACAAACAAACCAGTACCAGAGACTCAACCTGACGGTGTGTCGGGAGAATTAAATGGAATACTACAGGAAAAATGTTAGCACAGCGCCCGGCTAAAAGTAAACGCTCAGTAAGTGCGGGCCTTATAATTGGGCGCTCTGAAGAGATGGGAGCCCCTCCACCCCAGGGTCGCATCCTGCTCGCCCTGCCGCTCACCCGGGGCCCCAGGGTGCAGGCGGCGCCCCAGCAGCGAAGAGACATCCCTCTCTTTTTTTTTTTTCTAGCAGAGTCGAAGGATCACTAATTCCCGGGAAAGACAGATCGACAAACCGTCGCTCGGTTTATGACACAAAATCTGAGCTACCACTGACCCGGGGGAACTTGACCTGCTCCGCGATTGGCTGCTTTAGCCTGGTAGCGTCGCGCTCTCATGACGCCATACGCAGAGCCCTTACGGGCTACAAGAACGTGATGACGAAAGACGCTCTCTCTTTGCCGCATCTACTGCGAGGTGAGGATGTATGCGAGTTTTGTGGGTTTGGGGAATCTGAAGCCATCGGCTCTGGGACAGCCAGGGGCGCGAATCTGGCGCTCGGAGCCTCTATGCTGGTTGTTTCCCCGCGCGACGAGCGCCATATGGATCTGGTGGCGCTGGGATTCGAGCCCTGTACTGGACTCAGAGGCCTACCCCCGCCCCTCAGCCTTGCCGGGATGGCGCCGCCTTAATAGGGCTCCTTGGGTTGCTCTGAGCGGGAATTCGCCCCCTGTGCTTGTAATATCCGTTTGGGAGCTGCTCTTTCCTGGCCAGGCCGCAGCATTGGGCTGCTCTCCTGGTTGGTCCTCCTGTGTCCTCTCTGGGGGTTCAGCTTGCCAGTCTCAGGTAGGAGTGGAGCTCCGCGCTGGGTAGTTTGATCACAAACAGGCCTGAACCGGCCTCATAACCCCAGGTGTTTGTGTTTCAGAATGAAGACCATTCTCAGCAATCAAACTGTCGACATTCCGGAAAATGGTATGAGACCTGATGTTTGTATTTTTTTAACGTCTTTTATCGCCTGCCTTGTGTCTTGTTCGGGGGACTCACAAACCTGTTTTCTTCTTAGTCGACATCACTCTCAAGGGACGTACCGTTATTGTGAAGGGACCCAGAGGAACCCTGCGAAGGGACTTCAATCACATCAATGTAGAACTCAGTCTTCTTGGAAAGAAAAAGAAGAGGGTGAGGCTTTTTTTTTTTTTTTGCGCATCAATTGCTTGTTTGGAAGGTAGTGACGTAATAGTATCGAATTTGGTTGCTGTAAGTTACGGAATGCAGGTTCAATGTTTTAGCTTAAAATTTGGTGTCCACAAGTGTAGCTAGTTGCAGTGTTACTGCGTTAGTGAAGTTGGGAAAGGAAATTCTGATTATAAAACTCAATACTAGTACCTACTATCATAGTTATCATGAACGTCGAGGTTTTAATACTGTTACAAGTTAGGTTTATTTTCCTTGTGATTATTTTGTAGAAATTTTTGGAACCAGGCAGCTCTTGTGAGCCTGGTATTTTAGCTTTCTAGGAATGAAGTATGATGCAAATTGAAAATCAGTATTTTTGCGATACATAGTGGTAAAAAAGTTAAATTATTGAGGGCTTTCTGTGTGGGTGCTTTAATTAGGGCTAATACTAGAATCTCATGAATAAATGGATTTTTCTTCAAGCCGACTTACTACTGGAAAGAATCTTCTAAAGTTTCTGTTCTGTTACAGCTCCGTGTTGACAAATGGTGGGGAAATAGAAAAGAACTGGCTACTGTCCGTACTATCTGTAGTCATGTACAGAACATGATCAAGGGTGTTACATTGGTAAGTAGATTGATCAGACTGCTTTGTTTTGGAAGGGGAAGTTTCTCAGCTGTACTTTATGCATGCAGCATAAATGCTGCAGAGCATCTACTATGTAATTTATTGCGGTACTTGGGAAAGGTGATTTTGGAAAAAAAAAAATTACTTCTTTTGAGAGAGCAAGTGTGCTGTGAGTACGGAGGGGAAAGAGAATCCAAAGCAGGCTTCATGCAGTCAGCACAGAGGCTCGATCCCACGAAGTATGAGGTCATGGCATGAGCCAGAATCAAGAGTCAGAGGCTCAATGCCTGAGCCACCCGGGTGCCCCATGTTGGCAGTTTTTAATAGGCTTCTGCAGGTCTTTAGGATTAAGTGATAAATGTGGGTGAAGACCAGATGGTCTTAAAGTAGGTTGATGGTGTTTTTTCCCCCACACAAATAAAAGTCACACCTTCAGGTTGTGGTTGTTTTGTAGGAAATGTATCCTGTAAGGTAGGCTTTGATTTTCTTGGTATGCCTCTTAACCACCAGGATCCCTTGAAGGGATAGAAAAAAGGTGGATGGATCTAATTTCTGAGCTTCCTACAAGTGTATTTGATGTCACTATTCTCTTTCTAACTCCCTCTCTCAGCCTTTAAGATAAATTTCATGTCTTTGCTGAAATGCTTTTCTCTGCATTAAAACTCAGCCCTTTTAAATGGCATCCTGTCCTTCAACTCCATCACACCCCTTATCGGGTCATGTTTCACGTATTTCCTCTTGGTACCAGGCTAAGTTCTTTGAGAGCCTGTCTTAATCCTTGTTGTCATCTGGCATACTTTAGTAACTCAGTAAATATTAATCTAGTGCCAAAGATGAAGGACTTTGGGGTTCTCATTTTAAAAAGCTGGCATTGTTGGGGGGTCTGGGTGGCTCAGTTGATTAAGCGTCCAACTTTGGCTCAGGTCATGATGTTGCGGTTCCATGAGTTCAAGCCCCGCGTTGGGCTCTGTGCTGACAGCTCAGATTGCTTCGGATTCTGGGTCTCCCTCTCTCTGCTCCTCCCCCCGCTCATGCTCTGTTTCTCTCCTTCAAAAATAAATAAAAACATTAAAAAAATAAGTAAAAAATAAAAAACTGGCATTGTTTACTGTGGGTATAGGAAGCAGTAAATACATGTTTTTTTTTTTTTTTTTTTTTTTTTTTTTTTTTTTTCCAACGTTTATTTATTTTTGGGACAGAGAGAGACAGAGCATGAACGGGCGAGGGGCAGAGAGAGAGGGAGACACAGAATCGGAAACAGGCTCCAGGCTCTGAGCCATCAGCCCAGAGCCCGACGCGGGGCTCGAACTCACGGACCGCGAGATCGTGACCTGGCTGAAGTCGGACGCTTAACCGACTGCGCCACCCAGGCGCCCCAATACATGCTTTCTTAAAGAGCTTTACAGTCCATTGAAGAGAGAAAACATGTTGATGTATACAGTTTGTAAGGCTTTGGTACAGGTGACTGTTGTTACAAAATCTTGACAATGAGTGTTATGGGAGGATTGTTGCATTTTTAAATTCTAATGTAATGTAAGCATCCTACAAAATTTAAAAACTGGATTTCTTGTCTTTCAAATTGCTCGGCTTTGCTAATAGTTTGTTCTAACAGGGCTTCCGTTACAAGATGAGGTCTGTGTATGCCCACTTCCCCATCAACGTTGTTATTCAGGAGAATGGCTCTCTCGTTGAAATCCGAAATTTCTTGGGTGAGAAATACATACGCAGGGTTCGGATGAGGCCAGGTATGTGCATACTTTTAGATATGGTTCAGAAATGTTTTGTTTTACTTGTGAAGACTGGTGTTTGGGGTTGGCTATAAATACAGATTTATTTCAATTGTCCATTTTGATTATGCTTGTGATAACTCTTGGTGTTAGTTAAGGCTTGATACCATACTCCTACTGATTGGGATTCCTAAAGGCTTACGCATTAGAGTAGTTTCAGGATGTGTAGCTGTGTTCAGTCTTTACAAACTGAAATATTTAAAAATAAAAAATGTTTGAATAGTTGTTAATAGCATACACTGCCTAGGTTTAAATTTGTCAACCTTGGGCAAATTACCTGCCTCTATGCAGCTCATTTTACTCATCTGTAAAATTGGAACCATCTCATGGTTAAATGAGTTAAAATTGAAATACATGTGGAACAGTTTTGGCTTGATACATGGTAAACATAAAAGCATTTAAAAAAAATTATTTTTTACATTAAAGATTTTAGTTTGAAGTAATTACACCAAACATGGGGCTGGAACCCGCAGCCCCGAGATCAAGAGTAACATACTTTACTGAGCCAGCCAGGTGCCATCCCAATGTTAGAAAATTTTAAAATTAGTGCTTTCTTGATGCTTCTTGATTTCATTGGGGTGGGAAGAAGGGATTCTAAATACCAGTTTAATGGGTCTACAAAAACATTACGTGGTCAACACACTTAATGGGAACTGTTAAGTAAAAAATAAACTTGGCGATATCAAATATATACAGTAGAATTAACACTTGATAACACAGCTTTGCACAGCTAAATTGCACTAGGTGCATACCGTCTTCTACTCCTTGACCAAATCACTGAAAATCTAACTACTCTGGAACAGGTTCATTCAAGCAGGAACACAAACCAGATTTTGCCTTGGTAAAAGTCAGGTCCTATAAATCAGCATCTCAAGTGTGATTTGATGTTTGGAATTTTAAATGGAATAAGTTGCTACTGTAAATATTTTGAAAGTAAATATTGTAAAGATTTCATATCATGTTGACACTATGTGAACACCTTCTCTTTCAGGTGTTGCTTGTTCCGTATCTCAAGCCCAGAAAGATGAGTTAATTCTTGAAGGAAATGACATTGAACTTGTATCAAACTCAGGTTTGTATGTTTTACTATGCCTAATTATGCCTACAGAATTTGGTTTAAGTCTTGTAGTTGAATACATGATAATTCTGTTCAGTTGGTGAGCTTTTTCATTTGCAGAAGTTGAATAAAAAGCTGTCTCAAAGATACATAGGTTTAAGTATAGTATATGATAAAATACTTTTTTACGATGGGTCTGGCTGGTGGTGTAATTGTCTTTATCTTTCTTACTGTTAATAGCTGCTTTGATTCAGCAAGCCACAACAGTTAAAAACAAGGATATCAGGAAATTTTTGGATGGTATCTATGTTTCTGAAAAAGGAACTGTTCAGCAGGCTGATGAATAAAATCTACGGTAGGTTCTTATGTTTGTAAGTTTCCTTACTGCTTTAGTTTAGAGGTCTTTACTAGAATCTGAAACTGGAGTTGTAATGACAACACAAGTTTACCGGAACACCGTGAATTTGGCAGAATAAGGATTTTGACATACATTTTTACTATGAACTAGTAAATCATAATTTTAAATGTTTCAGATTATTTAGAGTAGAACTTGTTTGGGCAAAGGTATTGATGGTAATCGACAGATTTTTTTCATTTCTTTTTACAGTTGTCCAGCTACAGAGACAGCAAGAGGCCGGATGATTTTTCAGACTTACTTGTGATACTTTAAGGATACAATAAAACTATACTGATTTGGGGCTTTTTCTTTTTTTCCTTCTTAATTTTTTTTAATGTTTATTTTTGAGAGAGTGCATGAGCAGGGGGAGTTGCAGAGAGACAGAGGCACAGAATCTGAAGCAGGCTCCAGGCTCTGAGCTGTCAGCACAGAACTTGACATGGGGCTCGAACTCCAGAGCTGTGAGATCATGACCTGAGCCGAAGTCGGGCACTTAACCAACTGAGCCACCCTGTCCACCCCTATTTGGGCTTTTTCTTAAACCGATAATCCTTTCCTACTATTTGGCAATTAAACCATCCAGAAGTAATTGTAGTGTGCTAAGAACAGTAACAAGGAATAGGATGAGGGTTTTTTCTAGTAATATTTAATGGGAGAATTGGCTTGAATTTGGTTTTTTGAAGGATTAGTGAGGATATTTCAGGCAAGAAAAACGGTACCAGTAACAGGCAACACCATTTGTTCATCATTGGATGTAGAACTTTTGAGGGGGGGGGGTCCTGAAGGTATCTAATTTTGCAGAGGCATAAATTTGAATATTGTGAGGTAAATGTGCTTGAGTCATTTATACCAGTAACTTCATGTGAAAAAGCAGCTGAAGAATGTAACAGTGATACACCTTAGTGAGGTTACTTTGTGTTCATGATAAATATGGTGGTTGTGTCCAAGATCCTCACTCTTAACTCTCTGTCCTACCTCACCCATTTACTCCCATATGCTAGTCCTTGATGTTTTTAGAAACTGATAACCCTTCCATAATCTAATTAATGTTATGTCATGCTTTAAATATGTTACCATATTACACTAATTTAGCAGGGTTGCCCCCAGCCTCTTCCTGTTGTCTTCCCTATCTCATTTGATAGAAACTCCAACCTTCTGATTTCTCAGGCAAAATAACAGCATTCAACCTTGATTCCTCTTCCCAACTACACGTTAAATCCATCAGAAAAGTATAGACTCTGCCTTCAAAGTAAGGTATGTTCAAGGACTTTAAGAGGGGCACCTGGCTGACTGAGTTGGTAGAACATGCAACTCCTGATCTTGGGGTTGTGATTTTGAGCCTCATGCTGGGTATACAGATTACTTAAAATGTTTAAAGAGACGTTAAGAAAAAGCAACCATTTGGAATGTATGGGTCTTACTGAGATCTTTATTTTATTCAATGTTTTGCTTATTTTTGAGAGCGCGAGCAGGGGAGGCGCAGAGGGGAGACAGAATTCTAAGCAGGCCATGGCCTCTGAGCTGTCCACATAGCCCGACACGGCTTGAATTCAAAAGTGTGACGACATGACCTGAGCCGAAGTCAGACACTCAACCGACTGAGCCATCTCGGCGCTCTACTGAGATCTTGATTTTATTTTATTTTTGAGAGACAGAATGGGAGTGGGGGAGGGACAGAGAGAGGGAGGCACAGAATCCGAAGCAGGCTCCAGGCTCTGAGCTGTCAGCACAGAGCCCGATTCGGAGCTCCAACTCTAGCTGTGAAATCATGACCTGAGCTGAAGTTGACCGCCCAACAACTAAGCCACCCAGGAGCCCCGAGATCTTGATTTTAAATGAGCCAACTGGATTTTTTATTTTAAGTTAATCTTTAGTTTGGTGCTAAGTTGTTAAGAAATGTAAGTGAAATGTTAAACTGTAGTTTGCTTTGAAATACTTAAAGTGGGGTTGGGGAGGGCATTGGATGAGAATCGAAGTGAAACAGAATGCCTGTAAATTGATAATTGTCAAAACTGAACAATGGGGATTCATTGTGTTTACTTACATAAAGTTTGAAATTTTTTATAATGTAGAGAATAAAAAGCCCTGTACATTTTTGGGGAGGTTAGTATAATAGTCTTAACTGGTGAGCTTTGCTCCTCTCATCTTTTAAGCAGTAATCAGAATCCTTTTTTCAAATTCAACTTCCTCTTAACCTGATACACTGGCTGAACTGACCTTCCTGTTTCTCAGTACCACTGCCTTAAAACTTTCAAGTTGTCTTTCCCCCTGGAAGTTCTTTCCCTTTGGAGTGACAACTTAGCCTTCAAGACTATAGTCAATGTTTTCAGGGCACCTGGGTGGCTCAGTTGGTTAAGAGTCCGACCTTCACTCAGGTCATGATCTCATGGTTTGTGATTTAGAGCCCCACATTGGGTTCTGTGCTGACAGCTCAGAATCTAGAGCCTTCTTCGGATTCTTTGCGCCTGCCTCTCTCTCTCTCTCTCTCTCTCTCTCTCTCTCTCTCTCTCTCTCTCTCTCTCTCTCTCTCTGCCTTCCCCAGCTCACAGTCTCTCTCTCAAAAATAAACATTAGGGGCACCTGGGTGGCTCAGTCAGTTAAGCAGCCGACTTCGGCTCAGGTCATGATCTCGCGGTCTGTGAGTTCAAGCCCCGCGTCGGGCTCTGTGCTGACAGCTCAGAGCCTGGAACCTGTTCCAGATTCTGTGTCTCCCCCTCTCTGACCCTCCCCCGTTCATGCTTTGTCTCTCTCTGTCTCAAAAATAAACGTTAGAAAAAAAAATTAAAAAAAATAAACATTAAAAATTTTTTTTATAATCCAGTGTTTTCAGTGAAGCCTGCCTTGATGACCCTGTTGTGCTCACTCCTCATCTCCATCTTATACATACCTCTGCTTCACTTGTTTTTGTTCATAGCATTTATTATGGATTGTACACTTTTTTTTCCTGTTAGAATGTAACCTTTGTGAAGATGGATCTTTTCTCACTGGGATATTCCAAGCACCCGGAATAATAATGCCTGGCAGATTGCTATTTGCTAAGTACATGGTATCTAGGTTGCCAGGGAGATTAAAGTTACAGACACAGTAATACCAATGGGATTGGAAAGCAATGTTTTGGAAGGTACTGAGGATCTTAAAACTTTGAAGTTTGAGGAAGAAGTTTCCGAATGGCTGTAATTTAGAGGGATGGAGGTGTTTATATTGAGAGTGTCTGTGTATAGGCAGTGGTAGCCACAATGGGAGTAAGTGTGATTTCTCACAAAGTGAAGTGGATTGATCGGGGTGAGACCAGGGGAACAATTGGAGGCTGGTTGTAGCTAAGAAGTGATTTTCACTTAGTTGTTTTGTTGGTAAAGGAAAGTCTAGTTCTCTCCCCAGGAGGGCTTCCATGTCTTCTGTGCCTACAATAGATAAAAGGACTTGTGTGTTATTTTCCCAACTTTGAGGATTAGGTGCCTACATTTTATAATGAGAAAACAAAACTCTGAGGAAGGTTCACCAGTATGCACACAGCTTGGGAGGATGGGCAGGGGCAGTGTTAGGCAGAACCCAATTATACACCAGACCCATTCATATTCTATAGTTCTTAAAATTGATCAGACTGTTAGCATAAACTGTTTATTCGAAATAAATTACATTGAGAATTAAACTATTAGTCAAAATGTACTGACCACCTTTTTACAGAGGATCTTTTTTATTTTTAAAAATTTACATCCAAATTAGCATATAGTGCAACAATGATTTCAGGAGTAGATTCCTTAATGCCCCTTACCCATTTAGCCCATCCCCCTTCCCACAACCCTTCCAGTAACCCTCAGTTTTCCATATTTATGAGTCTCTTCTGTTTTTTCCCCCTCCCTGTTTTTATATTATTTTTGCTTCCCTTCCCTTATGTTCATCTGTTTTGTCTCAAAGTCCTCATATGAGTGAAGTCATGATTTTTGTGTTTCTCTAATTTCACTTAGCATGATACCCTCCAGTTCCATCCATGTAGTTGCAAATGGCAAGATTTCATTCTTTTTGATTGCCGAGTAATCCTCCATTGTATATATATACACCACATCTTCTTTATCCATTCGTCCATTGATGGACATTTGGGCTCTTTCCATACTTTGGCTATTGTCGATAGTGCTGCTATAAACATGGGGGTGCATGTGTCCCTTTGAATCAGCACATCCGTATCCTGTGGATAAATGCCTAGTAGTGCAATTGCTGGGTCATAGGGTAGTTCTATTTTTAGTTTTTTGAGGAACCTCCATACTTTTCCAGAGTGGCTGCACCAGCTTGCATTGCCACCAACAAAGCAAAAGAGATCTACAGAGGATCTTTAAATATGGTTATGTTGTAATATTTTCTAGATAAACCAAACTTGAGAGACAGTTTGTCACATTGAATACACAAACTACTAGCACGCACAAAATTTAGCACAAGTTAATTAGATTTTAAGATGATTCCCCCTGCCCCCCAGCAAGTCTCAGGCTTAAATTCTGAAGATCTTGTCAAAAGCTACCAGCAGTTTCAAATGATAACTTGACAATTCTTAAATATTTGAGTCTGGGATAAATCTGAAAAGTATAATTGGTCATGATTTAGATTAAATACCTATCTAAGGATTCTTATATGATCATGGCTTAAAAACTTGTAAGATGATTCCTAGGTGTTAGGACTGCTGTAAGCATTGGTTTAAGGACTTGACTGGGGCTGGGGGGGCAGGGGTTGGTGGTTATGTATGGCAAGGCAACAAATATGCAAAAGGACACAAGTTTTAACTTAAGGTGTAAATGTAAAGACCTGAAGTAGTGAAGATTATAAATACAAGGTATCTTTTTAATGTTTATTTTGAGAAAGAGAGGGCCCAAGCAAGATGGGATAGGAGAAAATCCCAAGCAGGCTCCCCACTGAGCACAGAGCCTGACTCTCATGAACCCTAAGATCAATGGAGCCAAATAGTCTTCAAGGTACTTTTGGATCAAAGAGCACAAAGTAGACCCCAGGAAAGGAAAACCTAAATTTAATTCTTAAATCTTTGTTGTTCCTAATACTGAATGTGCGTTCTTTTTTCAAGATGTTGGATGTTTAGAGAGGTTTAAAAGTTGGTAAGTTGTTCAACTGATAATTAGAATATTCACTGGAACTGTGGGGTCAGTGAAGCCATGTGGCACAAAGGGGAGGGGGAACCAGCCAAGTGATTCTTTTAAATGACATTCTTTACACATAGTGAACATTAGAACAACCAGTTGTGATTGTGGATAGCCTTAGGTCCACTTACTTTTCAAAGAAGAAATTAAAAAATTATTTGAAAACAAAAAGCATAATCTAAAAATTGCCAAAGGTGGAAGAGTGGGTGCAGAGGGATTAAGAAAAATAAAAAAATTTACTGCTTGAATTTGGCCAGCCGAAAAGCAAATTTATTTCCCATCAATCACTTGTGCATTTATTTGACCAATTGTGTTCTCTCATTGCAGTTATCTTTGAAACACTGCTATATAAAATTTGGCTTCTGACATAGGTGCACCTGGAAAACAATCACAATTGCCTTAATTTAGGGTGCTTTCCTACCAAGGGTTTTTGAACAAAAAAACTTCACTTTGACTCAGGTTCCTGGAGAGCGGGGGACAGTGATTAGCTACTATGTGTAATGGGGTGGTGATTGAAATGAATGGGTTTACATTTCGAGTTTAGCATACACAACAAATCTTAAGCATGGAGTTTAAGAAAGTCAAACTCCTGGTTCAGATTTAAGTTACTTAATCCCAGCTTCAAAAGGTACAATGAAAAAAGTTTTAACTCCTTCAGACCATCAACATGTACACAAAAAGCACAGTTGCAAGGTGCAAGGTCAAAATACACCTGCATTCTACATCTCTGAGAGGTCCCTGTATTCACCTGGTATCAGAACAGTGGAGCTCAGGAGAGAACCCAGTCTTACAGACTAATAGGGTCCTTTGATGACTTGATAATAAAACTTGACATCTTTTTAGAATGTTTAGCTTTCCCAAGTGTGTAAGATCTCGTTTGTTGCTTCACAAAAATCAAGCGAGGAAAATGCTGTCAATTTGTCTAAAGGAGTTTGCAGTGTTGTGAGGTTGAGCAGGCAGGTGAGTCTAGCTGTCCTTTATCTTAGTCCTGTGACCTTTCCATGAGATGAGTCATGGAAGTTATTTGTTTTTTAAAACTTGGATCTGGTGCAAGGAGAGACCACAAAATCCTATATTTTATAAATGATAACTTTTATTACTATTGAAAACTAGGATTAGTGGGCTTAACAGTCTATGCTGTAGCTGATGATAAATGAACACTAATCCTATCGTGTGTTTTCTAAAGGGGAAAAGCACCTCCTTAGAAGTGACAGAATAATCACTGATTATCCAGTGTTAAGAGTTTTAAATTTTCTGTTGTGGAGTCTAACCAAAGTTGTACTTTTTTCAATATAATTTGTTAAATGTAGCTATTGGTATTTAGAGAAGAATGATAGAAAACAGCTCATCAAACTTCATGAAGCAGTGTATGAGATAATCCTAGCTTACTGTCTGGGTAAAGCCTTTACCTTCAGATCCAAGAACTGAATTCACTGATGTCCACACCTTAAGGGAAAATTCATTTGAACCACACAACAGAGACCTCGATTGTCATCACTTGGTTACCACTAGTATTTCAAATTGTCTTTCTACAATATAGGTAATTCTGTAAGTTACCAGTATACGGAACCGGAGTGAATTTTTTAAACTTTCTTTCATACAGACAGAAATAGGATCAGTTTCACTAAGACCTCTCTGTGTCCTTACTTTAGTGGTATGTGCTGTAAGTTCTTTGCTTTCCAAATTTTTTTTCTCTTCCGCTTATGAAAAATAGTAATTGATAAAAGTAGAACCAGGGTGGAGAAGAAGCAACAAGCAAAGAATATCAGTGGTTTCTTTTGCACAAGAAATAAGCAGACAATGCACTCTGTGTTTCTTGGAGTCTGACTGCATCTAGGACTAGTGATGTCAGAAGGGAAGCCACTGTTGCTGATCAGTTTGTTGTAAAGCTGAACTGAGGACTTAGCTTTGAATTCAGATGTGAAGAATCCAAATCTGGGTTTAGATTTTTCTTCAGTCAGTTTGAATGCATAATAGCCTTTGATTTTGACTTTATCAATCAGTTGTGCTGAAAAATATCAGAAATGAACATTAATCACATGGACTATAAAGTATCTAAGTAAGAATTTAGTTTCCATTGAAATAAAGTCATACCCATAAAAAAGTAGTGATTGTCCTTAAAGGGTTTTTTGACATTCTTTCATGATTGGTAAAAGTGAAAATATGTGTAACTTTAAAAATATGTGTAATTAAGTTTTTAAACATTTGAAGTAAAACTTTGATCCATAATATAAGAACTGAGAGCAGAGCACAGAAGCGCATTTATGAATTGGAGCCATGAAGGTGGAAAAGGACTTACACTGTTCAGTTGATCATAGGCACAAAAGTCTTACCTATTTGGCTGGTTTCAGGTCTCCAATACGTCCTTGGTGCGGCCCAATAACCATACTTGGTTTCCCCTAGTCACTTGCTTGGCTGTTTCACACCTCTCCCTCCTCAAACATATAGCACCTCTGTCCTTGCTTTGAAGGGATAGCCTTCCTTCCTATTTTACTGAAAAACATACTCACAGGAGAATTCCTCAAACTCCCACAATCCTATCTATCCACCTACTACCATACTTCTGTTGCTGTGGATGTCCTGTCCATGCTCCTGGAAGAGGCTGACGCTTATACACTAAGTTTATTCTCTGATTTACTCAAGGACATCTCTCCATCTGTTCTCTCACATTTCCCCTCACTATTGGTTCATTTCCATATAAACATGCTATAACTTTTAGTATCTTATGCAAAAATATCCTTGATTGCACACCCTCTAGTGAAAAGCACTGGCTCCTACTCACCCTACTCATTGGTTTCTCATCTGACTTCTGAATATTGAAGTGTCCCAGGGCTCAGTCCTCTACGCTTGCTCCCTTAGTGATACCATCCAGCCTTACTGTTTCTAAATCCCATTCTTGGTCTTAACTCCCAAGTTTGTATCTCAGCCCCAGACCTGAACCTGAGACTCCAGTTAGCCTATGTGACATCTCTAATTGACTGATTAATAGACGTCTCAAACTTTAACCTGTGCAACACCAAACAACTCTCCAAAAACCTGTTGTCAGTCTCCCTGACCTGGTAAATGGCCACTCACCCTTTAGTTGCTCAAACCAAAACAGATTTCATTCTTCACTCTTCTAACGCTCTCCATCCAAGCCTGATGACTTTACCTTCAAAATCAGTACAGAAGCTAGCCACTTCTCACTATCTCTACTCTATAACCTAATCCAACCCCCCACCCATTATTTCTTACTTAGACTCCAACCCTCCCTGATTCTGTTGTTGCTCCTTTATAGTGTATTCACTGTAAAAAAGAGTAGCCAGAGTGTTTTTTAAAGACTGTGAGTTAGATCATGTTCCCCTGCTGTTTAAAACCTTAAATAGCCTGTCTCTCACAGTAAGAGCTGCAGTTCTTAATGATGGTTTACTAATGCCTCTTCTACTTCCTTGACCTCATCTTTGATTGCTTTACTCCCTTACTCATTCTTCAACCTTCCTGAACCTCAAACAGGCCAGGCATGCTCCCACATTGGGATTTTTGCATTTGCTGTTCTCTCACCTGGAACACTTCACAGATAACTGCACAGGTTTGCTGCCTTGTTCCTCCAGGTCTTTGAAGACTTCCCTAACTACGCTTTAGAATTGTAACCACTCCTAAACCCCACTCCTGGGCACCCTCTTCCCTCTTCCCTGCTGTGTTTTCTCATAGAAATATTTGCTTCTGACACTCTGTATCTTATCTGCTGATTCTCATCCCACAAAAATACAGCCTTCATGAGGACAGTAGTCTTTATTTTGGTGAATGCTGATATGGTGCCTAGAACAGTTTCTGCCCATATTCGGTGCTCAGTAAACATATTTCTGGGATCTTTTTGCTGCTTCAACAAATCTATTGTGAATATTTAAAATTAATATTTAAAAATGATAGTAGCAAATGCTGGAAAGAGTAGGAGATAAAGACTCTCAAACACTGTTGTTTGGTCCTATCAAAATAGATAAAATTGAGGAAAATTTTTTACAGTATTAAAAAAATAGCTTACTAGGGGAGGGGGGATAGAAAATGCCTTTATAACATTTGACCCAATAATTCCATAGTGGGCAGTCCTTAGGAAGATAATTAGGAGTGAAGACACAGATTTGTATTCAAAGATACCTACTTTTTAGTATTAAAAAAAAAAAAAAAGAAAAAAAAAAGAAAAACCCACAGGGCTGCCTGGGTGGCTGTCTGATCCAGAGCATCAGACTCTGGATTTCTGCTGAGGTCGTGATCTCAGGGTGGTGGCAAGCTTGAGCATGGAGTCTGCTTAAGATTCTCTGTTCCTCTGGAGTCCCGCATGTGGGGCTCGAACTCGCCAAAGTGAGATCATGACCTGAGCCAAAGTCAGACGTTTAACCAACTGAGGCACCCAGGCACCCCTATGGGTTGTCATTGTTTTTGATTTTTAAAAAAATGCTTTTCTATGGGGCGCCTGGGTGGCGCAGTCGGTTAAGCGTCCGACTTCAGCCAGGTCACGATCTCGCGGTCCGTGGGTTCGAGCCCCGCGTCAGGCTCTGGGCTGATGGCTCGGAGCCTGGAGCCTGTTTCCGATTCTGTGTCTCTCTCTCTCTCTGCCCCTCCCCCGTTCATGCTCTGTCTCTCTCTGTCCCAAAAATAAATAAACGTTGAAAAAAAAAATTAAAAAAAAAAAAAAAAAAGAAAAAAAATGCTTTTCTATCCTTGCCAAACTTTCCCTAATGAGCTGGCATTGTCATTAATGCGCCTTCTCCCCTCATTCTTTCGTTCACATTAGCTGGTAATGTCCTATTTCACTGTACCTGATATGGCCCCGCACCTCACCTTTCAAAGCCTCCTGAATGTACTTCTCTAAGTAGTATTTTCGGAGTTCATCATTCTCCAGAGACTGGTCATCGATGCCATTGGCCGTGATGTAAACATCCACGTCTCCATAGTTCTTCTGGATCCACCTCAGCACCTTGCGCTCCCCCCAGGGCAGGACAGCCAGGCGGCTGGGCGAGCTCAGGCAGGTGATGTCCTGCAGAAACTGGACGTCCCTGTCCGCGTCGTAGCGGCTGCCGTTCTGGCGCGCGTGCATCACGAACCAGGTGGTGAAGTGGTTCAGCGCGTAGAAGTCCGCGGCGCCCTTGACCAGCCTCCTCTCCTCCTCCGTGAACCGAGGCAACGCGGAGCGCGAGAGCCCCTGCCTGTTCTTGAAGGCGATGTACTCCCTCATGGCCAGCGGGTAGTCCCCGGTCTTGAAGAGGGGTTCTGCGAACCAGGCGATTTCGAACTGCAGGAAGCGCTCGGCGGCCTGCCAGTGCGAGTCGGCGTAGGGGTTGGCGGGTTCTGCCCAATCCGAGTGCAGAGACAGCGACACGGCCCCATGCTGCGCAGACCTGTACCGCCGGTCGTAGAGGTGCCAGACCAGGGCGTGGGCAATCAGCAGGTTGTGGGCTGCCCGGTAGGTGTCGTTACTAGTGTGGCTGTAGATGTCACTCAGCCTGTTGGGCTCGTTGATGGTGATCCAGAGCCTCACCAGGTCCCCCAGCTCCTGGAAGCACAGCCCGGCGTAGTCCTGGAAGGCCTGGACTGTGGATGGGTTCAGCCATCCCCCGCTGTGCAGCAGGGGTGTGGGGAGACCCAGGTGGGCGTGAGTCGGATAGTACAACGTGACCATTGGGGAGATGTTGAGCTTCAGCCCCTCACTGACCACGCACCTGTAGTACCTCAGAGCTTGTCGGTTAACCACGGACAGGTTGCCGGCGGGAAGGATTGAGGGCCAGTCCAGAGCAAACCTGTAGTGAGTGACCTTCATTCTTGCCAACATCTCGAGTTGTCTTTTGATGCTGACAAAATCTGTGCATTGGGCTGGCCGTGTTTTCAGCCTCACCCCTTCCACACGGTGCAACAGTCTGTTGCCCGTCACATTCCACACATACAGGTGAGGGTCGCTGAACTGTGGGGAGGAAGCCACTGCCTTGGGCTGTGAAAACAAGCACATCGAAGTAAGGCACACCCTGGCAGATAGGCTCTTAGCATACATGGTTTAAGAGGAAGAAGGGGGGTCTTATTCTGCCTCTCACTGACAACAAAGAACATAAACGAAGCATGTAGCCTCTTCATAACGATCTGAATGTTCTTCTAGTTCTCCTGGTGATGTCATAGAAGAGGCCTGGATGGATCATCCTCTCTTCTAGCTCTTGAAATCTCCCAGGGAGACCAGAAAACAGGGAAAGAAACACACCCAGGGCTTGGCTTGGATAACAAGTTGTTTTTCAGAAAATACTGAGAAACTCCTTTCTTGTCCTAAAAACTCAAGTTATACAGAGGGGTCTCTCATGATTCTGTTCAAATGCATTGGGAAATTTGGGTTGGTACCTTCAGTTAAAAGGAATCATGAAAGATGGACCTTCCAAACTCTGCCATAAGTTGACGGCAAAGTTAAAATTCCAGTTGTAGAGGATTTCACTGAGTTTGGCACTTGGAGTCAAAGGTGGCTGGTTAACCCAGCCATAGTTCCTACAAGAGGCTAGTGGGATGGCGTAGGGAATGGCCCTTGCATTTGCTGAATGCAATTTTCTAGCACCTTATATTTGAAAAGTCCAGGTGATATCACATATGCATCATTATGTTGTCCCTACCCATGTGTCTGTGAGAACACGGCATTTATTCATCCAACAGGAGAATACTGAATACCCTCTTTATGCAAGATACTTGGATTATGACTGGGGAAAACAGGAAAATATCCCCCAGAAACTCCCAAATGGACTCTTGGATCTGATGGTGTGTCATACCCTGCCTCTCCACCAAGGAGATAGTCCTGGACGCCGGTCCTCATTCTCCCTCTTTGAAACTTGGGCTTGGCAACCCTGGATAGTGACAGAGCAATGTCACCCACCCCACAGATGTGCCGTAATGAGCCAATGACTCTGGCAGAGCACTCTGTCAACTCTAAAGCAATCTATAAACCTAAGGTAGTCATGACTTGGGTTTAGTTTTCCATGGTTGCAATAATTGCCTGCTAGGCCCTTGAGTATAAAAAATAAAAAGGCTTAAGAAAAACATCTCCAAATTCAGCATTAATAGGAAAAAATAAAAGTTCTGTATTTGTGTTAAAATACCTTTTCTTCCTTTAGCTGAGTTTAAATGCACCCAGAAAAAAAATGATAATTAACCTTTGGTAAATATTTTCCCTCTAATTGTTTTCTTGTGTGTCATCCTTCATAGTCTAATTACAAAACCATAACACTGCCCACTTACCATCTGTCAACCAGTTATCTAGAACATTAAACTGAGAGAACATTGATCATGTGAGCATGAAGTTAAATGTGTATATAATTATTTGAGTACAATCCTTCTAGCTTAGATTGACAGTCTCAGTGTTTGGAAACCTCAGAGCATCAATATTGAAAAGGTGTTTACAAAGAGCAATCTTGCTCTGAAATAAGGCAAGAGCCAATGAAAATGTGTCTTTTAAAAATCTCCAAAAAGCATTAGTTTTAGCAAGTGGGTGTGATTAATCTGCTAAGAGATCTCATTAGAGATGGTGAACCCTGATTTCAACCCTAGCTCCCAAGAGCTTGTTTCTAAAATTCTGTTCTCCACTAAAAGGATCCTGGGCTCCTTGGAGAATGGCTTCTTCCAGTCTGCGGTAGGAAAAGAATGAGGTGATGCTGGTACATCTAATGCCAGAAAAATAAGGATGTGCTTAAAAACTGAAAGGGGGGGCGCCTGGGTGGCGCAGTCGGTTAAGCGTCCGACTTCAGCCATGTCACGATCTCGCGGTCCGGGAGTTCGAGCCCCGCATCAGGCTCTGGGCTGATGGCTCGGAGCCTGGAGCCTGTTTCCGATTCTGTGTCTCCCTCTCTCTCTGCCCCTCCCCCGTTCATGCTCTGTCTCTCTCTGTCCCAAAAATAAATAAACGTTGAAAAAAAAAAAAAAACTGAAAGGGAAATGTCAAAAAGACACAGGAGCGGTTTGAGGGAGTCCTATTGGCTACTTTGAGATAATTTGAGCATCAAAATGACTAATGAAACATTGGCAGTAATGAATTATAATGCACTGAAGTTAAGAGAACTACCCAATATATGTTGAAGGAATAATATAATTAAAAATTTACCATTTTGCAATCTACAAGGTAATAATTCAGGTGAAGTTTATGAATCAATATTAAGACCATTAGTGACATATTGTTAGGAAGCAGGATATGTATACAGTCTCAAAGTGTCATCAGCAGATTACTTTCTAATTACAAATGGAAAAGTTACCTTTCAATTAAGAGATCTGGCAAATGCTACCTTAATCAAGAAATCTGGTAACTACTACTTCCACACATTAACATCTTTCATAATGAGACAATGACATCATGTGCTTCCTGATGTGATATATATTGAACCTCATCTACATAGTATCATTCCAGAAGTTTATTGAATCCAACAAAGAAACAAAGAAAACCAGAACATGAGACATTCTACAATCAATTGGTTTGGACTCTTCAAAACTGTCAATACCATGAACTTGGGGGAATTATTCTGAATTTAAAGGAGGCTAAAGATGAATGACATCCTTGTTTGTATTCCTGATCCAAAAACATTTTTTAAACCAAAAAGGACATTTTTGGAAGATTTAGGATAATTTGAATATGGAATGTGATGATATTGAATCAATATTAAATCTTATGGGTATGATAATATAATAATATAGGAGAATGTTCTTATTTTTAGGAGACACATTTGGATAGCTATATTTTGGGGTGAATTGTAATGACATCTGCAACTTTTCACTTTGTTTATCAAACAAACACTTTATAAAGCATAAAGCAAATGTGGCAAAATGTTAACAATTGGTCAATTTTGATGAAGGGAATATGGGTGTTTATTGTACTAGTTTGAAATATTTCAGAACAAAATGTTGGAGGTGCCTGGGTAGCTCAGTCAGTTGAGCATCCAACTCGGTTTCAGCTCATGTCATGGTCTCATGGTTCATGGGTTCTGGGCTGACAGTGCAGATCCTGCTTGGGATTCTCTCTCTGCCCCTCCCCATGCCCCTATGCGTGCTCTCTCTTTCTCTCTCTCTCAAAATAAAGAAACTTAAAAAAATATGTTGGAGGAGAAAAGAATGCTGAGAGGCGGGGGGAAAGTACGATAGGGATATTTGTAGGTAGGCATACTAATATTTTTAAAATGTTACTTTCATTTTGTCAGTCTTCGTATAGAGGACATTTAGGTTTTTTTGGCATCTATTCATAATCCTCTGGCTGATTTTTCAAAAAGCACCCTAATTTTCCTTGGCAAACAATTTACCCTCATTCTTAGTCCAAGTTCAAGGAAGATCGATGTCTACCAGGCTCCAGGGGTAAGCATGAAACCCAGACGTGGTTGATCCCAGAATTGCTTTCCCCTGACCTAAGTGACTCACTTTCGCTCCTAGGAGTAGGAGTAGGGTCCCCAGATGGGGTAGACATTCACAGTGTCAATCACAGGGGTATAAGTGGGTCTTCAGATGAAACAGAAACATACAGGTTGAGTCATGTGCAGGCAGGAACTCTTGTCTCTTGGGATCTTTCTTTGCAGGTGTGGAATTATAGAAAATATAAACCCATTTGAAATGGTAGGGAAAAGATGGCGTGCCTTTGCCATGTGTAGGAAATAGGAATTGGGTAAGTAGTTGGCTCCATAGGGGACACAAGTGGAAGATGAGTCAGTCCTGTATTTAAGTTACTCTGTATCTTTCCCCCCTTTAGTATCTCTGAGCATTTACTAAGTCATGTTTAAGTATCAACAGGGGTTGATATTCATGACCTGTGAACTTTGTTCACTCATGGTTTGAGCCATTTTGTCTGGTCCCATCCCTTGTACATCTTGTTGTCTTTCCATATGCTTCTAGAATACAGGCCATAGTGTGGTATTGTGAGATCTTATAGCGTGGTGTCATGAAACAGATCTTTGTAACCTGAATGAGTTACATAACCTCCCTAAGCCTCAGTTTCCTTGCTTGTAAAATTAGAGTTTTTAAGATTTAATAGAGAGAACATGCATACATACAACAGCTACATGCTTGGCACATAATAAGTGTTTAAAAAATAGTTGCTATTATTTTGAAAAGAGCACTGCAAATATGGGTGCTTGAGAGTTGCCTGTTATAGTTCTGCCTATTTGTGTTACCTTGGGCAAGTCACTTAGGTCTCAGTTATGAACTGATGGGTCTCACTTTCTTAATCCGTAAAATGAAGGATTTGGAATAGGAGGTCTCTAAGGTCTCATCTCGCTCTAAAAGTTGACCTTGCATTGAGCACTGGCCATGTACCTGACACTGCCCTAGTAAGGCACACAGCAGGCAGCAAAGCCTCAAACATCTCCACCCTTGTGTGGAGAAAGCTTGCATTCTAGTAGGGGGAAGACGTGATAAATAAGAAAAATGTATAGGGGCTCAGTCAGTTAAGCATCTGACTCTTAATTTCCGATCACGTCATGATCTCATGGTTCATGGGATCGAGCCCCTCATTAGGCTCTGTGCTGACAGCCTGGAGCTTGCTTGGGATTTTCTCTCTCATCCTCTCTCTCTGCCCTCCCGCCTCTTGTGCACACACTCTCTCAAAAAAAAAAAAAAATAAAAAATAAATAAAAAATAAACTAGGGGCTCCTGGTGGCTCAGTCGGTTAAGTGTCTGACTTCAGCTTGGGTCATGATCTCACGGTTTGTGAGTTCAAGCCCCGCATCTGGCTCTGTGCTGACAGCTCAGAGCCTAGAACCTGCTTCGGGTTCTCTGTTTCCCTCTTCCTGCCCTCCCTCCCTTGTTCACTCTCTCTCTCTTTCTCTCTCAAAAATAAACATAAATAAATAAACTAAAAAAATTTAAAAAATGAGAAAAATGCATAAAGTAGTTACGAGGGGCTAGGGGGTGGGATAAATGGAGAGATACTGGTCAAAGGATACAAACTTCCAGTGATAATATTAAGAAGTTCTGAGGATCTGATGTACAGCATAGTGATTGTAGCTAATGATACTGTATTATATATACTTTAAAGTTGCTAAGAGAATAGATCTTAAATGTTCTCCCCACAAAAAGAAATGGGAATTTTGTTATGGTAGCATTTTGCAATATATAAATGTTTCAAATCAACATGTTGTACACCTTACACTTACACAATGTTGTATGTCAATTGTATCTCAATAAAGCTAGGGGTAAAAAGAAAAATGTGTAAAGTACATAGTGGTATGTTAGTGATGAATAGGATTCACAGAAGAAAAAGAAGGGGAATTGAGGAGATAGCGACTTTTTGGAGTGGAGCAAAGCCTTATTGAGAAGGTGGCATTTATTTATTTTTTTTAATCTTTTTTTTTAACGTTTTATTTTATTTTTGAGACAGAGAGAGACAGAGCTTGAACAAGGGAGGGTCAGCGAGAGGGAGACACAGAATCTGAAACAGGCTCCAGGCTCTCAGCTGTCAGCACAGAGCCCGACGCGGGGCTCAAACTCACGGACCGCAAGATCATGACCTGAGCCAAAGTCGGCCGCTCAACCGACTGAGCCACCCAGGCGCCCCGAGAAGGTGGCATTTAAGCAAATAATCTGATGAAGGTGAAGAATGAGACATGAGAGGCTCTACTGGGATACAGAGACCTCATAAGGCAAATTATTCAAATCTATCAGATAACAGGAACCACTTGAATAAAGAGCCACTAATAATTTGCTTTTGGCAAACAAAATCTATAAAAAGCTTTTTCTTATAACTTTGACACTACTGACCAATGCCTCCTTCAAAAGCAACTGTAAATTCCCTCTAGACTGTATACTCCTTGAGGGCAGCCTTTTCATCTCCATCACCAAGGAGAAATTCTGGCACATGAGAGGCTCTCGGTAAGCATCAATTCTCCTCATTTTCCTTCCTCTTTCCGCAACTCCCCTCCATCACCTCCAAGTAATCATATTTGATATTGTCTGATAGTTGTCACTGAGTAAATGAAATAAAATACTGTGTACTGTTTGCACCAGTTCATAGTTAATTTGTAAGTAGCCGCTTACCTTAAGGACAGATTCAGTGACACCCCAGGAAAAGTCGCAGGGAAACTGACCCTGCACATCTGGCGTGGACTCTTTTAAGGTAAAACCATTTTCTTGTACGATCTGTTTATAGTAATGTGCCGAAGACTTGGGCCTTCTTTCTTTTTGTTTACTATTAAAATCCACATAAAATAATCCTCGGCGAGTGGTGTAAGCATCCTGCCATTCAAAGCCATCCAGGAGAGACCAGGCAGTGTAGCCAAACACTCGTATTTCATCAAACCTTATTGCTGCACAGGGAAAGAAAAGCAGAGATGTTCACTCTGGTTCACGGTTATGATTCACTAACAGTATGCTGGGGGACATGTTGCCAGGAGCATATTGTGAAACCAACTTTTCCCCCTAATTTAAAGGCTCATTATAGAAAATAGAAAATTTATGTTTATACTGGAAAAGTGGCAGTTATTTTCATCCAGAATGGTCCTCCCCCTACCCACAACAAGTGAAAGATACAGTGAAATAATCAAATTTAAAATATTCCTGAGACTTAGTATGCAAATCTGTGTCAGAAGGCATAGAAATTTCCAGAACCCTTTGGGACCAATGCAGATGTCTGCTTGTGACCAAGAGTTTCGCATTTCAAGCTTGGGTTGGTTCCCATTTGTGGAGAAACTATCTCCTAAGTAGCTACCCTTTAAGGACTGAAAAATCAGCTTTGAGAATAAACATAAGTGAATGAGCATCTAAGGAAGAAAACAAGTACAGTGGTGTAAGAGAAGGACTGACTAGCCAAGGGGCAGGAGGTGTGAGGGCAAACTCTGGGGCAAGTTTGTTGACCTCAGTTTCCTCATTTGTTAAAAAAAGATGGGAAAAGATGATCTCTCAGGACCTTTCTAGCTTTAAAAACTCTGATTCAGGAGCATCTGGCTGGCTTAGTCAGTGGAGTGTGCGACTCTGGATCTTGGGGTTGTTGAGTTCAAGCCCCACGGTGGGTGTAGAGATTACTCAAAAATAAACCCCTTAAAAATTAAAAAAAAAATTAAAAGAAACTGCTTCAATAACTTCTAGGAATTGGGCAAAAATGAAATATGGAAATCAACAGCAGCAATAAAAGCAACAAATACCCAAATCAATCATGAACTTTTTTTTTTCTTAAGAGCCTTCATTTCTGCATTGTTGGGTTTTTGTCACTGACGTTCTTTTCCTAAAAGGTGGAAAATCCATGCCAAGAGATTCTAGTGAGATAAATATATTTTGGTAGGCCCTGGTGCTAGTCTCTTTGGTGTTGTACAGTCCTCAGGGGAAATGGAATGGTAACATGTAGGGAATGTATAGCCCTTCTGCCCGACCGTAGGTATTTGGCTCAGGCCCTGTAGGCAGAGTCCTCTGTTCTGGCTGTCCCCATATGCACATTCCTGTGACTGGGCATGGCTCTGTTCCATGCTGCTCCTTCCCACAGGTTGGGGAAACAAGGTCTTGCTCTCCCAGAGGACCCTCCCTGAAGACTCTCTTGCAGAACCTGGGATTTTCCTCTGGGCTTGTGACTTCTTGCTTGTTTGTTTGTTTGTTTGTTTATTAACTCTATCCCCAACGTGGCGCTGGAACTTATGACCCTGAGATCCAGAGTCACACACTCTACTGACTGAGCCAACCAGGCACCCTTAGGCTTATGACTTCTAAAGAGAGCTACAGACTTTTAGAAAGATCCACTAAGAATTTCTTTTTTTTTTTTTTTAATGTTTATTTATTTTTGAGAGAGAAAACAGAGAGTGACTGGGAGAGAGGCAGAGAGACAGAGACACAGAATCTGAAGCAGGCTCCAGGCTCTGAACTGTCAATACAGAGCCCGATGTGGGGCCTGAAGCCACGAGCTGTGATATCATGACCTGAGCTGAAGTCAGATGCTTGACTGACTGAGCCACCCAGGCGCCCCAAAAATTTCTTTGTATTTGGGTGAAATGGAGCCCAATTTTGAAGGGGACAAACCCACCATAATTTGAGCTTATCTTCTGCTCCATTATTTCAATAGTCACCTGTAGATGTCACTACTTGAGTAGTGGAAAAGGTATGAGGGGTCACTAGGGGTCAGAGAACTATCTAGGAGCCATAGAAATTACTCAGCTTTGCCATTCATGGCTCATTCTTTGTCTCCAGGCCTTTTTACTATTTAGTCATGTAATAGAATAAAAACAGCACAGTTTCAAGAAAAGCTTTCAACATCTTAAACCAAGTTACTACTGTCAAAAAACTTTGGGATGTATCTCTTATAGCATGCCTTCTTTTACAAAGAATGATACAGCACCTTGTTACCAATTTAGGATGTATCTACAGTCTAAAACTATTTTGTTCTCAAAATTTTATTAGAAAAGGACATGAGAGTAACATTTAAAAATTCTATCAACATTAGACAATGGGGAAGCCCAACAACAATAATCATATGTTGGAAGATGATTTTAAGTATCCTGTAAGGATTAGTATTCAAAAGTTTTAAAAATTGAGCTAATGTACAACCAACCTTGAAGAACCTGGTTGACGAAATTCTTCATCATGTAGATGGCTGTGGTATCTTCTGTTTTCACATGACTGTCTGTGAACCAGCCATTCTCAGCAATCAAGATTCGGGGGTTGCCATATTCCAGTTTAATCCAGTTCAGCACTTCTCTTAAATTGAGTGACACATTTTGTCCCATTTTAGCCATGGTGTTCTGGGGCTTGAAATTGTTGGGTCCAAAGGAAAAGGCAAAGAAGTCAGCTGTGCCCCTCACTTCACTCTTCTCTGCTTCAGAGAAAAGGGGTAGAATGGAGAGCAACTTCTTTTTCATCACCTCTGGGTAGTCTCCATCCCCATGGATAGGATTGGCAAACCATCCGAGCACTGAAACCATGGATTGTTGACACTTGAGTATATCCATCATGTCTTCTGATCTGTTTGGTTCAATCCAATGGGATCCCAATGTGATTGACAACCAACCTTTCTGATGTGGGCGGAAATTTACGTTGTAGTTATGCCAAACTTTAGAATGAGCCTAATAAGAAGAAAATATTATTAATTTTTATTGTCCTTACTCACAAGGATTGTAACTTGGCTGGTAGAAGGTCTTTTCATTGACAAATTAGTGCAGCACAGGGTGATGCAGGGGAAAGCTGTCAGGGAACCCTGATGATCTCAAAGTCTATTCTCTGTCTGCTTCTCCTGTGCTTCCAACCTACAGCCTCTCCTATAGGATTACCGAGGGCAGGCAGAGAGCTCTGGTCCAAGCTCCATCGTTCTTCTCCTCTCCCTGACTCCTTTCGTGGGCCCTCTTGGGGCTGGGTGCAGGTGAGATATTATGTGGATTGTAGGGTTTCTTCCTCTACATAAAAAGACAAAGACAAGTGATCTTTCATCGTTCTACAGAATCTGCTTTTAGCCCTAACTTATAAGTCCAAGATAATGCACTCTCAAAATTCTGTAAATGGATAATAATAGAGCCCATCTCCTAGGTTTGTTGTTGGGATTGAATGAAATAATATATGTAAAGGACTTTAGAAGAGTGTGTGGCACAGAGTAACCTCTACATAAGCCATTATTATTATTACTATTATTTTTATAACATTATTAATATAACAGTTTTATTTCATAACTATTCTTTTATAAAATATTATTAATATAACATAACAGTTATTATTATTACTGTTACTGTTAAAGAGTGATAGGTACTATACAAAACAGGAAACCAGTGGAAAGAATGTGGGCTTTGGGCTCAACCATCTTAGGCTTGAAGTTTAGGTACTTACTGTGTGGCTTTAGGTAATTCACTTAAGCTTTCTGAAATCTCTTAGTATCCTCACCTGTAAAATGAAGTTAATAACAATACTAATACTAATAATACCCTTTGTAAAGCTGTTAGATGTTGTGCTGATGTATATATTAAATATGTAGCATTGAATAGAGCATCTGGGAGGTACAGCCCAGAGATGCATGTTGTTACTATTGGTTCTCCCACAATTTACATTTCCAGTTGAGCTTTCTTATAACAGAGCCTCATGATAGGTTTCCAGGCTGGGTTTTGTTTTGTTTTTTAAGTTTATTTGTTCATTTTGAGAGTCGGGGGCTGGTGGAGGGGCAGAGAGAGAGAGAGGGAGAGAATCCCAAGCAGGCTCCACGCAGTCAGCCGAGAGCCCAATGCAGGGCTCGAACTCACAAACCGTGAGATCATGACCTGATCAGAAATTAAGAGTCAGATGCTCAACTGACTGAGCCACCCAGGTGCTCCTCCACTTGTTTAATAGGTACTTACTTAGCAATTACTTAATGCCTGGATTGTCCCCCCTCGAAAGGCTGAAATGTATGGCACAGGAATGTGCCCTCAGGAGCCAATGATATTATTGGGAAAATAAGATTGAATTTATGAAAATTAAAAATAGAACTACACTATGACCCAGCAATTGCACTACTAGGTATTTATCCAAGGGATACAGGTGTGCTGTTTCGAAGGGACACATGCACCCCAATGTTTATAGCAGCACTATCGACAATAACCAAAGTATGGAAAGAGCCCAAATGTCCATCGATGGATGAATGGATAAGGAAGATGTGGTATATATATATACAATGGAGTATCACTTGGCAATCAAAAAGAATGAAATCTTGCCATTTGCAACAACATGGATGGAACTAGAGTGTGTTATGCTAAGTGAAATTAGTCAGAGAAAGACAAATACATGACTTCATTCATATGAGGACTTTAAGACACACAACAGGTGAATATAAGGGAAGGGAAGCAAAAATAATATAAAGACAGGAAGGGGGACAAAACATAAGAGACTCTTAAATATGGAGAACAGACAGAGGATTACTGGGGGGGGGGTAGTGGGAGGGGGGATGGGCTAAATGGGTAAAGGGCATTAAGGAATCTACCCCTGAAATCATTGTTGCACTATATGCTAACTTGGATGTAAATTAAATAAATAAATACATAAACACATAAATAAATAAATAAATAAATAAATAAATAAATAAACAAATAAATAATTTTTTAAAAAATACTGAATTTATGAAAGAAAACATGTAAAATGGCATAACATAGGTCATTACGTGGAAAAGTAATTAGAAGCTGGGTAAAGAGTCATGAGCTATATCAGCAGGAGCAAATGTCAAGGACTACAGTTAAGGACTCCCGGCCAGTTAATGCTCAAGGCCACTTCATGTCCTGGCTAGACTTAGAATTGTCTGTTATCTGTGTGACAGCCACCTCTTCCCGGGGCAATTGATTTGCTTGCTTTCTGATGTCTCTTCCCAGATGTCTCAATTTCTCCTCTGTTTGGGTGTTTCTAAAACAAGTACACAAAACCTTACTATTTTTAACCCACAATATCTGCTTTCCATTTTATTCCTTAGCTTCTCTTTCGCTCATTAGAGGTATTTTATATTGGGTTGAATTATGTGAAATGCCCTTTTATAAGCCAAAAACAATCAAATATGAGCAATGGTTCGAACTTAATAGATCCTGTGGACACTGAAAATGGTCCATAAATTGTGTTAAGATGAGGAAAGATAGGTGTTACCGTAAGAGGTAAGGATTCTAGAACTGATGCCTCCTTGCTTTATGCAATAATAGCTAATTTAAATAATTCCTTGAAAGATTTTCTGAAGGAGTATTTGCCTCGAAGTATTACCTCCATTCTACCTGTCCTTGATCAGTTTTCACTGGAAGATCCTGGAATCATTTAGCACCCAGACATTCCCAAGGATACTTAAGAATGCTCTCCTCCTAAAGAAATATTCAGGCTGTGGCCTTCTCCCCTACCTGGAACCTGGAAGGTTCCTGGAAGGAATCACGGGAGAGCCTGGGACAGACTTCACCTGAAGTGGTCTTATTCACCCTTTCTGGGATTTTCTGGGGCTGGAATCACAACAGAAACACTTGAAAACTGTTTTTTGTTTTTTTCTGATTCGATATGACAGCAATCATGCATGAGTGGAAAGGAAGCATTCTTTGCTTTATTCTGATCTGTCACTTAATCCCTCGGTATCCTCAGTAGTTTCATTCACAAAAGCCGCAGTGATCATCAGTACATCTCTTCAGGGCTGTTGTGCACCTGTGATGTGTAAAGTGTAAAGCCCTGAACATGTAAGATTCCAAGTCATAAACTAACTGCCTTGCAAATATGATGTTATCAGACACTAGAGGAAGAGTGAGATGGAATCAGTATACATTCATTAAAACAGTCCTAATGGGAGCAAAAAAAGGAGAGGGGAATTTCTTTAAGATAGAGATGTTCTATTGCAGATTTCAGTGATTATATGAAAGATGACCTAAGCTGTGATAAAATCTTGGTTGTATCAGCATTTTAATGAGAAATAGAACAGCTTAGAAGACAACAGACGTGTACATTGGCAACTCCCTTCCAAGCAAGTTTTCAGGAGATACACACACACACACACACACACACACACACGTGTTGTCATGCCCCAAGGTGACCTTCATATTCCCCAGTGTCTCTTTCACCTTTGCTGCTATTTGCATAGGCTATCAAGGTATCCAGGGTTATCTTTGCTCAGGACTGAAGACAGCCTCTCCATTCTCATGTGGAGAATGTGGGGGAGGTTCTTTGTGTGGTACTTATGGTTATAACTTAATCCTGTTTGCCAAGTAACAAGGTAAAAAGTATTGCTCCAACATAGTGAGTTTGACATAAATCTTAATGAAATGGGGATATCCATGCATGTCCTTTGGTCTGGCCCTCATAAAGGGGGTCTGTTGGGAAAACCGAAATGGGGTTTAGGAGTGCGGCCTGGCCCTGCAGCCTTGCACAACACTCCTTGTGCGATTTTCCAAGGTTACCCTCTATCTTGTACAAGGCCATCTACCTTTGGAATGATTGATTTAAGGGAGCTTCAACCTTTGTTCTTCAGATTCAGTGGCTTAAAGGGGAAGTCAGCAGCTTTTTCCTTTTGAGCCAGCTATCAGGGCCTGATGTCACTGAGAGACAGCCAGGGGCCAAATATCTTCTTCTGTTCCCTCCTCTAGTCTAACATAGCAGCTTTCTTTGATGCCCCTAGAAGAGCAGATTCAGATAAGTTCTATGAACGATAGGAAGCAAATAAGATATTGGCACAATTTCAGAAACAAGATGAAGACGGGGTCAGAGATCAGGAAGACATGGCGGGACGCTGGTGGAAGGGAAGGCTGTGGAGGGTACGGGCTGAAGACAGATGAGCAAACGTAGCATATCACCCGTGTCTGTGTTTCAGGAACCCGCAATCATTTGTCGAAAGCTAAATTTCCAAATCTGTGCATGATTTTAGTCACACTTTGGTTGAAATATCTTCATGTGAACTATAAACTTGTTTATTGTTAAAGCTATTTCATAAAGTATTAAGTAAACACTGTTAAAGAAAATTTATTTAAAACCCTACAATCATAGCAAACTGTTTTCATATTTCTGTGATCCCATCCAGCTTTCCCAAATATATTTCCCACCTAATATCCCTTTGAACAGTTTCCATCTTTTTAATCTTCATAACCATTCACCAATTTGATGAAATATGGCTTAGTCATCTCTCTCTTTTGATAGGAATTAGCTTGGTCCCCCCCCCCCTTCCTTTCTTCCTCCCTTCCTTCCTTCCTTCCTTCCTCTCATTTTTTTTTCCTGTCATAAATAACATTGCAATAACTAACTTTGGGCATATAGCTTTTAATGTGCTTGATTTATTTCCTTCTATTAATCCCACAAATGGGCTACCTATTTTTAAAATTGTTTTACATATTTCCAAATTACTCTTCACACATTTTGTCCATTGGTGTGAGTATTCTTTGACCATCTCCTTCAAAACATTGCTGTATTTGGGGATACATGGTTATCAAGAGCGACAGGAAACTGCTACTTACCTACATGGTATCATAGGGGAAAGGACCCAGGTCCCGAAAGCAAGAGACCTAGGCTCTAGTACTGGCCCTACTGCTAATTGGCTTTTTCGTCTTGGGTAAATCATTCCCTCCGATAGCCTCAGTTTTCCCTCTCCCTCTGTTATCCTAAGCTAAAAAGAAACACGCTAGACAATTGTAGTGAAGATTGAATGAGGTAAAACATGTGAAGACTCTGTGAAGACTACACAAATGTAAATTTGAAGTACTGTGCTTTAAAAAAGGAAGCTGAAGATAACTTTAACTTGCTGTGGAAAACAATGGTAGGAAGTCTACGTGGGCAGGAAGAGTGTTCTGCAGCCAGCTCTCCCTTACCTCTCGAGTTTCATGGCTAGACATGTGTGTTCTCATTTATTTTTTTACAGCTGATTGAGTTTTAGTCATTGTCCATTTGGATTGGGATTAATTTCAGCTTGATTGGATGGAGCTAGAGGGTATTATGCTCAGCGAAATAAGTCAGTCAGAGAAATACAAATACCATACGATTTCACTCATATGTGGAATTTAAGAAACAAAACAGATGAACATAGGGGAAGGAGAAAAAAAAAAAGAGAGGGGGAGGCAAACCAGAAGAGACTCTCAACTGTAGAGAACAAACTGAGGGTTGCTGGAGGGGAGGGGGGACTGGGCTAAATGGGTGATGGGCACTAAGGAGGGCACTTGTTGGGATGAGCACTGGGTGTTGTATGTTAAGTGATGAATCACTAAATTCTATTCCTGAAACCAAAATAATAATAATAATAATAATAATAATAATTTCGGTTTGACTCATTGATTCATTTGTTTCATCTACTCAACACTTCTTTATGTTAGCATCCGGTTTTCTGCTAATTATAATTACTGCCCTTCCAGCTTATTTAACATTCATTCATTTTCCACAAATATTTATTGGGTGTTTAAGATATGCAAACTTTACTGTTCATTGCTAAAAAAATATGTAACTATTATTTCATTAAAGTTTATTATGTGACTGCTACTTCTTTAATTTTTTTTTGAATCTTGAAACTCTAGGAAATGATATCCCTCATTAATCTTAGGTGAGAATTTCAATATAACAAAAGTTCCCACCTTTCATAAAGAAAATTTTTACCTATCCTATTTTTAATGGTTCAAATTCATGTTTTCTATAGTTGGAATAGCTCAGTAATGATAATATTAAAATTTGTTTTAATGAATTTTCCTATTTTCTTTCCAATTGGTATGTTTTCAAATGATTCTGACAAATCTTTGTTCGTCATCAGTTTGTATAGTTTCAGGATTTCCCCGTAGAAATCATGTAAAAGCTAAACTCTACTATATTTGTTCCTTCAAAAAAATGGTTTTAATATTGTTATAGAATTCTAATTTCAATGATAATATTACTAAATTCAACTAATGTTTGAGTCAGGATCTAAACCTGGCAACATAAAAGGAAAAAGGTCTAGAATAAACCTTATAATTAATTAAGCGAAGCATCTGTGGGTTTCCCCAGATATTGAAGGGGACTTAGAAGAAATCAATATTAGTAAATTGATGCTTAACTGAAGTTCAATTTCCTTGCCCAAGGAGAACATTTGCATGCCAAGTCTGCAGAGGTTGGAATGATATTTTAAGCTTCCTGTTATTATTACATTAACAATCGTGATCTTGTTAGTAATTTTTTCATGCAAAAGGACCATATCTCAGAGTATAATTGAAGCTAAAATGGTCTGAGTGGATGACCTGAGGCCTTTCCTCAGGATTTAGGAATGAAGATTTAAAGACAGTCAACATAGAAAACACTCTGGAAATTACAAATAATACAAGTATTACAATAACAAAAATAAGACAAGACCTTTTGGGCCCTGCAACAAAAGCAGATTTCCCATGAACTAAAGGAAGCTGAAGTTTTAGGGCCACTCACTTATATGGGTCCCTATAGAATGTGCTAGGTGGGTTGGAAGCCAGGTTGTATTTAGAAGCATTTCTAGGTAAGTATTCCTTATGAATTCCCTGAAGAGACCTTGGAAAAAAAGGAATCTGAATCAAGCCCACAGTAACCTGTTGTAATATTTTTCTCATTCCAAATAAATGTTCACTCTTGTACCAACTTTCATGTCCATAATTTTTTTTCTTACAGAGGGTCCCCCAGATTGTACATTTCAGGCCCATATAATATAGAACCATGCCTGGCCTCCAAGCCTCTTGAATGCAGAGACTGTACCTATTTTGTTTCCAGTGGTACCTATAGATGCCCAGAGAAAAGCCTGACACAGAATACTTGCTGAATGAATGCCCAGTATGGGTCAGCTAGTCAGCTGGTCACCTGACACACATTGTCGATAGTACAGCCCCTACAAGGCAGATTTAATTTTTACCATTTTAGAGAAGAAACTGAGGTTCACAGAGGCTGGACATTGGTGAAGCTAGGATTTGAACCCAGGCCTTTCTGGTCACTTTACTAAACCATCCTGCTTTCTATATGTCCGACTAGTTCTAAATGTTGAAGCACTTGGGGACTATCTGACATGAACCACAACATACTGTTTTAAAATTATATTTTCTTCCTGCTGTACTTGATTATAATTGATTAAAAGAACTGAACGGTCATAGAATGAAAGTATCGTATCCCACTCTTCCATCCTGAGAGGAAAATATCTATGTATGTGAAATTCAGTATCACCTAGAAAGGTCATGGAAAAAATTTGGAGTTTTCAGAAAACCATGTAGCTGTCCAAGTGCCTGGCCCAGCATGGAACACGTCTGTATAATTCCCTGGGCTCCTTTCCTAGAACCAGCAAAGTTGGCATTAGATATTGTCCTCATTGGTGTCAGAAGCTAAATGAATCCTGAGGGACCACTTCTACACTTGACCGTCTTGATTGAGGATTGAGATCTTTACACCATTGTGAATGTTAGACCAAGAGGGCAGGGATGCTGTGGTTGTATAGCATTCAGTGCAGCACCATTTTCAAACAAATCATAATTAAATGGTCATTAAAGATTAGTGATTTTCATGATCAAATAAACAGTGATTAAATTACAGAACCATAGAAAATTAATAGTGTAAATAGTAATAAGAACCAACATGTATCCAGGGCCAGATATGCTGAGCACTGTTCTAAGTGCTTCCCATGTACTATCTCATTTAATCTTTATTTAGGAGAATTAAGGTAGGTACAATTAGCATTCCCACTTTAGAGGCGAGGAGACCAATGGATGGGGAGGTTAAATGACTTGTCTAGTTTCAGAAACCAAGTCAAGCCCACACTGTGGTTCTCCAAGTTCTGGGCTCTTGCCTGCTAACTAGAGGTAGGGGATGGACCTTATAGGTCACTTGATCCAACCTGCAAATATCTTCTATATAGATGAGATGCTGAAGCCCAAGATGTAAGTGACTTGCCCAATGTCTCAGTGGCAAAGCTAGGATTGGAACTGAGTCTTTCAGCTTTCTCCGTCACTGTCATTTCCAGGACATTACATGCATTAAATTATATGCCTTTGAAGCATAATTTTATGCCTTAGACCCAAAGGTGATTGAACAGGCTGAGACAATGCTAGGGGTATGTAACAGACAAGGCACAAAAACAAGGACCAGTACACTGTGAAACCCATGGGACAGTTTTTGGGTGCCAGTAACACTGTAAGGAAAGAGGCAAACTGGGAGTCGTGGTTTTGATTACACCTTCATCCAGCCTCACCAGCCGGGGCACCATATCAGTACCTAATCAAACAGTGAATTCATTAGCATTACCTTCTGTTTATTTATTTTTTTTTCCCTTAGAGAAATCATACATGTTAGCAAAAACAAATTTCAATAAATCATTTTATCTTTTTCCTTTAACCTACGGCTATTTTATCTTTTTCTTCACTCTCCATTCATTCACATTGATTAATTGCTTAAGTTCAAGTCTACAAATACTTATTTAACAAATACAAGGCACCTTGGTGGGCATTTAGAAAAAACATTAACAAGATAACTCCTGCCTTCAGATGAAGTATAACTTCTTTTTTTTTTATGTTTTATTTATTTTTGAGACAGTGCAAGCAGGGGAGGGGCAGAGAGAGAAAGACAGAGGATCTGAAGCAGGCTCTGTGCTGACAGCAGTGAGCCTGATGTGGGGCTTGAGCTCACTAACCGCGAGATCATGACCTGAGCAGAAGTCAGACGCTCAACGGACTGAGCCACCCAGGTGCCCTGAAGTATAACTTCTAATAGGAAAGAGAAGTACTGAAATAAGTAGATAAAAGCAGTATACTTTTGGGGCGCCTGGGTGGCATAGTTGGTTGGGCATCCAACTTAGGCTCAGGTCATGATCTCACGGTTAGTGGGTTTGAGCCCTGAATCCGGCTCTGTGCTGACGACTCAGAGCCTAGAGCCTGCTTCAGGTTCTGTGTCTCCCTCTCTCACTATCCCTCCCCTACTCGTACTCTGTTGCTCTCTCTCTCTCTCTCTCTCAAAAGTAAATAAACATTAAAAAAAAAGCAGTATACTTTTGCATTTCAATTAATCAGAAATGATAACTGAAACTTAGCATAATAATATGATTCAAATTTTGTGAAAAAAATGTGACTTTATATATGTGTTTATATACACCTAGAAAAGTATGTGGATAATGAGCAAGCTGCTAGCAGTTGTTACTTCTGGGGTGTGGGGTTAGGGTATAAGAGGAGACTTTCCATTTTTGACTTTGACTTATGTCTTTCTGTATTGTTTGAATGTTTTGCAGTAAAAATGCATAATATTTCTAATTTTAAAAAGTCAAGAGAATTGGTTGAAACAAACGGTTTCTGTCAGTGTATTTAATTGCTCTAAGCTATTACTCTAGTTTCTCCAAAGTTCCAAAACTCTCATGGGAAAAACCAAAACTTATAAAAAGTTCAGTTATTCTGGATTTTATTATCTATTAAATAATGCCTTTTTACTCCATAATAATAAATGTTGATATTCAAAGGTAAGAGCAGAAGACATACAATATATATGTGATTAATATGAAAGAAGAACTGAGAGCAGTAAACCTCAGCCCCCCCTTTTTTAAAGACTCAGTCACATAATCAAGATATGACACTATGAAGAACCCATCAATATACTCTCCAAAATACTAAAAGATTTGGTTTTCCCCAGCCTCAAGACTTCCCCCAAACATTTTCAGGCAGATCACCCAGAAACCACTTTAATTACTTCTGTGATTCACTCTTTACTGGTTAGTAAGTTTGGGAGTTCTGATCTATTCTTAGCATTCCTACTGCTTTTCAGCGACAGAATCACTAATGTCTGTTTAATGACCCTCTTTTCTTTTAACATAGACTAAATGACTTTTCTCAGTAAGATTTTTTACACTAATGCAAAGCTTTCCTCGGTTCATTTTTTCCGTCATATCCAGCACCGTTTTGATCGCTTACAGTATTTTCTGATCTCTGGCTTCCTTTTCCATGTATGAGAGTGTTCACATCAAACCAAGCTGTTTAAATATGATCACAATGTTATTCTCTGAACACTTATAATTACATTTACTTAAACTCTTGTTAATCATTCACTGAAGTATAACTTTTTCTACTGAACGATTAGAGAAAGTAAATATTGGGGTGCCTGGGTGGCTCAGTCAGTTAAGCGACCAACTTCGGCTCAGGTCATGATCTTGTGGTCTGTGAGTTCGAGCCCCGCGTCAGGTTCTGTGTTGACAGCCTGGAGCCTGCTTAGGATTCTGTGTCTCCCTCTCTCTCTGCTCACACTCTGTCTCTCTCTTTTTCTCTCAAAAATAGAAATAAACATTTAAAAGAAAAAGTAAATATTACTCTCTTGAAGATTTTAGAATACCAATTGTCTTCTACAAATAGGTTTTTTTACATGACTCCTATCTGACAATGGTATTTTGAGTATAGAAGCTGTCTTTGGCAATTCTTACGTATAAGCAGTTTTCATCTTTGTATTCAAATTTGATTAGAAATGCCTGTAAGAATGCCAATCTTAACTTGTTTGATCATTATTTCCTATATTTTGTTAGAAGTGTCTTAGACGCTAATGGGATTATCGTATAGGTACTATGCATTAGCTAATTAAATGAATAATTGTGTTAAAATGTATTAAACTGTATGAGGTGCCTGGGAGGCTCAGACGGTTAAGTGTCCAACTTTGGCCCAGGTCATGATCTCACGGCTCATGAGTTCGAGCCCCGTGACTGTGCTGACAGCTCAGAACCTGGAGCCTGCTTGGGATTCTGTGTATGTCTGCCTCTCTGCCCCTCCCCTGCTCATACTCTGTCTCTCTGTCTCTCTCAAAAATGAATAAACATTAAAAAAATTTTTTATTAAACTTCAAATGGTTTTGCCAAGGGCACACACATGTGATTTAACATTACTTCAATGGGACACTAAAGTTTTGAGCAAATAAAACATTAAAATCATGGAAACACATGGAAAATCTTATGGTTAATGTATGAGTCAGGGATAAATTGTTCATAGATTTTGTGGACAAATAAAATATGTGGATGGATGGTTCTGGTCTTTAAAAAGGCAAAGTGAAGTTAAATATCTGTGAGTCAGCATCAACGCAAGTGACTGCCATGGGTTTTAAGACTATAAATTGTTCTTTTCCATTGAAGCCAGGTAGCTGATTCATGTCATTAAACCTTGTTAGCTTGGATTCAGATGGATAAGATTTGAATTTTGGTTCTGTCAATTATTACGGAGTAAAAATCACATACAACCTCAGAGAAACTTCTCTGGGCTTCCGCGTCACCAACTGTAAAATGACTATAAGAGTACCTACCTGGCAGAGTTGATGTACAAATCAAATGAGACAATGTATGAAAAGTACCTAGTATAGTTTCAGACACTACGGTAGGTATGCGGTATTCTTCTTATAATAATGATTAAGAATAGTATGATAGAGCAGTGCCTGGGTGGCTCAGTCAAACATCTGACTCTTGGTTTTGGCTCAGGTCATGATCTCATGGTTCATGGGTTTGAGCCCTACATGGGACTCTGTGCTGACAGTGTGGAGCCTGCTTGGGATATATTCTCTCTCTCTCTCGTCTAGCTCCTCTCTCTCTCTCGAGCTCTCTCATCTCTATCTAATCCCCCATTCACTCTCCTCTCTCCATCTCTCTCTCCCTCTCTCTCTCCCTCTCTCTCTCTCCCTCTCTCTCTCTCTCCATCTCTCTCTCTCTCTCTCTCTCCCCCCCCGTCTCTCTGCTCCTCACTCTCTCTCAAAATAAATTAACAAACTTAAAAAAAAAAAGAATAGTATGATAGAGGGGCACCTGGGTGGTTCAGTCAGTCAGACATCCAAATTCAGCTCAGGTCATGATCTCATGGTTCGCGAATTTGAGCCCCACGTTGGGCTCTGCGCTGACAGTGCGAAGCCTGCTTGGGATTCTCTCTCTCCCTGTTTCTCAAAATAAATAAATAAACTTAAAAAAAATAGTAAGATAGAATGTCAAAAACTTATCTGCAATAATTGTCTTAATTCTCCACTTTACTGTAAGAATTAAGACCAACCTCTTCCCCCATTCCTGTGTCCTTTTTTTGTTCATTTTGTGTGGGACAGGAAAGTGGTGGAAGGTAGCAAGTAACAAGGCTTTTTTCTTTTCAACCTTTTTTTCTGTCCTTCATTGACAGAAAACTTTGGGCTGGTTTTTTAACCATAGATTTAGCAAAAATTAATTTAAAAAAAATTTTTTTTAATGTTTATTTACTTTTGAGAGAGAGAGAGAGAGATAGAGGGCGAGTGGGAGGGGCAGAGAGAGAGACACACACACAGAATCTGAAGCAGGCTCCAGGCTCCGAGCTGTCAGCACAGAGCCCGAGTTGGGGCTCGAACTCGTGAGCTATGAGATCATGACCTGAGCTGAAGTTGGATGCTTAATGGACTGAGCCACCCAGGCGCCCCCAAAATTACTTTTGGTATTTTGTTGTCTTGTAACCCAACTTTAACAAGGGAGTTTTTAAACATTCCTTTATTTTTCTCATGGAAAAAAATCATTTCAGATGATCATTAGAGATTTTGTTTCTATCTGACCAAGATAAGCTAAAGAAGGCTCCTGCTAGTATTTCCATTTCAAAATATCACACTTAGCCTTCAAGATATTGGTGGGGATTTGGGCAGAAGAGGCTTAAAAGTGACATTTTTATCTGTTTAAATGTGCCTGTGAAACACTGCAGCTTTCTTGTTCAAGAAAGTAGTTGCCGTGTTCTGTTGGAAAGAAGGCTTAGTTATTAATCGTGTGAATGGTGGCCTTTCATGGCTGTTTTTTGAGTTTTAACACTAAATTTTGGTTAAGAAGTGTATTATATAAAGATAATTGTTGTCTTTTAAAATATAAAATAATCTCTTTACTAATAGTGGAAATTTTCATAACATATAAAAATAGAAGAATATAGTGAACCCTCATGAGCACATCACTCAGCTTTAAGTGTTGTCAATATTCTGCAGCTTGTTTCAAGGTGGGTTTTTAATGTAAAATTTTTTTGATGTTCATTTATTTATTTTTGAGAGATACAGAGAGAGCAGGGCAGGGGTGGAGAGAGATGGAGACAGAGAATCCCAAGTAGTATCCACACTATCAGCACAGAGCCTGATGTGGGGCTCGAACTCACGAGTTGTGAGATCATGACCTGAGCCCAAACCAAGAGTCGGAGACTTAACCAACTGAGCCACCCAGGCTCCCTTGATGTAAAATTTTTAATAGAAACAAGCATAGATAATTGATTTGCATATTCTGAAAAGACTATGTGTTTATGCCAGAATCCGTATTGGTGTGTGTGTATGCATGTGCGTGTGCGTGTGTGTGTGTGTGTGTGTGTGTGGTGTGTCTGTGTGTCTGAAATCAACTTTTATTCAATTGCAATTTTAAATCCTTTCTGGGGAAAAAAAATCCTTTCTGGAACAAGGTAGATCTTCCTTAAATAGAAAATAATCAGTTGAATTATTTATTGATACCTAATGCATACCCAGCCTTGTATGAACTTTTCTGAGGGAACAATGGCCAAGAAATGCTAAGACAATGTCCCTCAAAGAGGTAGAAAAATAGGGACTAAATCAAATCTTATCCCAGGCTCAGAAACAAGTAGGTGAGGCCTTGACCTCGAGCAGAGTTTCCCAACATTTCTTGTCCTGAAAGCCTCTTTCATAGTATTAAGCAATCTCTTGAACCCCTGAGGAATTTAAAAAATAATTTCATCATTTCTGTGTAATATACAAAAAAGTGTTGACATACATTTTATTTTATATAAGCCTATTTTATTAAAAATTGTGTTGGAAAGTATCTCAATTCTGTATCTCAAGGCCAAAGTTGAGTTAACTCTTGAAGGAAATTACATTGAACTTGTATCAAACTCAGCTGCTTTGATTCAGCAAGCCACAACAGTTAAAAAAAAAGGATATCAGAAAATCTGGGGATAGTATCTATGTTTCTGAAAAAGGAACAGTTCAGCAGACTGATGAATAAGATCTAAGTTGTCCAGCTACAGAAATAGCAAGATGTCGGATGATTTTTTAGACTTATTTGTAGTATTTTAAAGATGCAATAAAAGCTGTATTGATTGGAGCTTTTTCTTAAAGCAATAACATAAAAAAGAAAGTTTATTTTAAATAAATTGAAAATATTCAAAAATAAATTACGAATATTTAAGATGCTCATGTACATAAACATAAATTTTGGCATTCTCCCATTTAATAATCATACATTATTCAAATTATTTTAATTACACAAGAAAAAGCATTTTATGTCACATTTTTAAATGGCGCACTCTGTTTGGTTTTAGGACCAAATGTATTACAGTGGTATTTTCCAAGTCTGGTACACCTACCTCTTTTTGTATGGGAGGTGACATTAGGTGTAACAAAGAAGAAAGTTTTCTGTTTTCAATGTTACATATTTATTTGAAGGGTATTTGAAAATACTTATCTCATGTATAGTAAGGATAAATTTTTCTTTCAAAATAAACATTTTAAGGAAAAACATTTTAGTAAATAATAGTACATGTGGCACTTGGATATGCAAACAAACAAACAAAAAACCAGCAAAAAAAAAAAAGCCAACATGAAGTGATACACAAAAAAGCAAAGTTTGTGAAACAAGATGTTGTGGCATCAAAAGTGGATAAAAGTTACTTACGTAACGTTTGTTTGAATTCTCGAATTTTGCTTTTCAAAAAGTACATTTAATGTTTTGTTTGTAAATAACTATGTAAGAGAAATGGTCTGGGGCAGTTTTTACAAGTATTTCGCAAGTAATGCAAAGCTAGCAGAGATAGTCTCTACTCTCAATGTGTGAAAAGCCAAACTAGACATAAATTAATATAGAGTGTACGCATGCAACTTACAGTTCTGGTGAAAATCATGAAGCGATTTTATGTCCCTCATACTAATTATATTTCAACGTCCTTGCTCTTTCTGCTTCATGTTTTTAACCAATTGTCTATTACAGGTTTACAGGAGAAGGAAAGGAGAAGAATTTTGCCTCCCACTTGTTGGGGACATTTGACAATGTCCGGAGACAATTTTGGTGTCACAACCCCGAGGACAAGGGTACTTCTGTCATCTCTCTAGTGGGTAGAGGCCAGGGATACTGCTAAACATTCTACAAAGCACACGAAAGCCCACCACAAAAAGAATTATTTGGCCCCAAATGTCAATAGCACTGAGGTTGAGAAATCCTGATACTACGTAAACAGTACATGTCTATGAAAGATAAAAATTTAAGGCAATGAAGTCAAAACTATCATGGAAGCTATTTGGTGGAGTAGTAAACTGAATGACTTGCCATCTTATGAGCAAAGTCATCTTCTCCAACCTCTGGGCATGTTTACTCAGAGGTTCTAGATGTTCCCTTTTAAGGGGGAGAGGGACCTACAAATTTAAATTATTATGCATATTTATTGACTTAAAAGTAGAAAGAAAACAGACACCTTAACCATCTTTACTAATGTGAAACCTTGAAGCTTTGCTGATCTGAGGGATGAGAGCAATAGGCCACACAGGCTGGGATCCGTCTCTGGGACTTTAAAAATTGAACTTGAAAGAGAGAAATCTTTCCTCTACAAAGGAGAGAATGATGCCGAACCCCAAGAAGAGAAGGTTGTGAGAGATCCGAGACAAAGGGCTTCTGACAGTGTCCTCATTACTGGATCATTCATCCCTGTGATTTGGTTACTGGGCCAGGAAATTGCTCATTTTTGCTTAAGTCAACTTGAATTAGGTTTCTGTCACTCACAACCAAAAAGTCCTGACTGATATACCAGTGGATTAACATAGGCAATATTTCAAAAATTAGTAATAATGCAACAAAATATGAGTTTTGAACTTGACATTGGCTCTTTGATTACGGTTTAAGGTTTAAGAAAGAAATCCTAAACTACTCACTCAAAAAACATTTCTACCTCGCATGTACCTAATCCTAATATTCTGTGTTGGGTGCTAGAAACACAAAGACAAAGAATAGCCTCTCCTTTCAAGGAGCTCTCAGGCTCCTTGGGGAGACAGAAGAGCACCACATGCTATAAGTGCTATGGTAGCAGCAAGCACATCTTATTATGGGAGCCCTTAGAAGGGACAACAACCTTAGCAGGTCAAGAATAACTTAGAGGTGGTGACTGCCTAAACTGAATCTTGAAGGACATTAGATGGGTAAAGTAGAGAGTACAAAGGGCATTCTCACTGGATAGAATGCTAGTAAAGGCTGAATGGGGAGGACTAGTAAGGGACAATCAAAACACTCCTAGCGTATTATCGTGGAGCGTGGGGTGGGAGGGGTTGGCGTTAGTGATGGAGATGGGAGAGTGGCCAGGAAGGACGCGGGAATGCAGGCCAGGGGTTGGATGTCTTGGTGGAAAATCAGGACGTTAATCCTAAAAGCTCTGGGGAGCCACTTCCTAGATTTTATGCAGGGGTGCAGCATGATGCCTGTTGGAAATGATCACTCTGTGGTAAAACGGGGATAATAACAGGTATCTGGCAAGGTTGCTGCCGAAGTTATACATAATATTTAAAGCCATGACTACCATGCTTAGAGATGGTCAGTCAAAAGACGTACTCTCTTTCTTTTCCAAATATTGTCCAAAACTCAGAATGGAGCGTCCATTAGTAGGTGTGATTACGACAAATTTTTACCCAAGGCTTAGGCTCACTCTAAGGTAATCACCAAATCTGCAATGAAGTTGGAATTTAAATTCCAGGTCAGTCTCAGGACTGACTAGGCCATTCAGGTTCCCTCCAAACCAGGACAATGAAGACTGAAATGGAGTTTCCAAGGTTATTCTGGCACTAGAAAACCCCAACAGCCACAGTGAAATCTTTTCAATGTCTGAGGAGTAGGAAATAAAACGATCTATAACCACCCATGAATTTACTTTCATATTAGGCTTTTTTAAAACTCAGTAAGATGTGTTAACTTGGACTAAAAACTAATCCTCAGGAATACTTCTGGGTCACAGATGGCAGAGTAAGGAAGAAATACTTCATTGCAACATAAAATATCAAATTAATCTTTTTCACGTTAAAGGAAGAACAGAGAAGGAACAGCGGAAAAAATGAGTTCACCTCAGGCTACCAAACCATTGCAAGATTTCTCTCTGGAGCTATATGTCACTGGGTTATGAAGCATATTTCACTTTCTGACTGATTTCAAAGGACCTCTTACCCTCCTTATTTAAGTCAGTGATTTAGAAATTTTAAAGAGATAGAAGAAATTATTTGGAAAACACAATAATTAAAAAATGTAATCCCTCAATTTAAAACAATGAAATTTATTTCACTACCAGAGAGTGCTGATTTTGTGTTTAAGGCAGAGTTTGTCTCAAATTAGGGGAAAATGAAAAACATCTGAAAATATAGCATTTTATATGCTAAGTTTGTAAGCAATGCCTGTTAGTTACAACTTTTCCTGTGTATTTTTTATCAGATAGCCAGTTTTTAAGGCCTTAAATTAACCACCAAAACAGATTTTTCATGAAAATTCCAATTGTTAACATTTTCCAGGCAAACCGAAAACTTTTAAACAACTGAGAACACTTTTCTTTATAAACAAGTTAAATAATCATAAGAAATCATAAGAAACCATCAACAGTAGCTTCCTCAAGGTTTAGATTGCCAGGTGGAGAGGGAGAGACGAATTTAACTTTTTCCACTTTATAAACTTTGGTACAATCTGATGTTTCTTAATCTTCACAAGCATATAGTATACATGAATGCTTAAATTTTAATAATTTAAAGAACTAGATAAAAGGAATATTTTTCTAACTTATATATGTATAATCTTCATAGTTAATAGCTGTAAGTTTTCTCCCTTTTAAGGTCTTATTTGCCAAATCACAGTATAGCCTCACAGTAATGTTCTATATACAACCCTAACTAAAGATTTGTAAATGATCTTGAAATCATAATGCAATCAGTTTACTGCCAAGGCAGATGCAACAGAACTATAGTATGACACACATATATAATAGCCCAGAAAGTTCAGAAAGATAAGAAGGGTGGGCAGATATTTTTGTAAGTGCAAATTTAGACACAGAGTAATTTTATGTTCCTAAACATTTTTCTACTTCTATACATTTCACATTTGATTGTTAAAAATCAAAATACTTCTCCTAGCACATTATTAAACACTATTAACAAAGTTGTTTTCATTTTTAAATGTAGCAGGTGTCCAGAGTAATTTATTTTTCCCAAGGAACCCATTTGACTCAAAAAGTTAAACCTGATTCTAGATGTTAGCCTCAGTGTGAGGTGAAGTCTCTTCAAAATCTCTGAAAGATTGCTCTTTTGAAAACATTCTTAATGAAAACATTTCATGTTTAATTATGTTGTCATTTATAAATTAATTCATTTAATCCCACTAAGCTTCAGTTTCCTCATCTTTAAAATGGGAATACTAATAGGACCTTGTTCATGAAGTTATCACAAGGATTAAATGTGATAATGCATGCAGAATGCTTAATATGGTCTGTGGTACAGAGTAAGCATCCAACCAATATTTGCTATTTTTTTGCTTACATTTTCAGCATTGTTTTAGTAATTTTCAGATTTCCCAACGTTAACTGTAGCTTTTAAAACATACTGAGTAGAGCATAGTCTTCCCAGTTTTTATATTACTAGTTTAATTTTAACTCTTAGAACAGTTAACCTCATCTTTTCTGTAACACAGATAAAACCACTGTGAAGTACACTTGTCTCAATTCCTGTATTTAATATGTATCAGTTAGCTAACCTGTATCTAGCTTATTATTGCTAGGTATCACTAAGAATAGCAATACTAACAACAAATATTTATTGGAAATGGTCATGCCTTAAAAGAATCCTGAAATGGTTGCATATTTTCAGAAAAGGTTTCAGCATTTAGATTTCTAAAGTACTGGTTTTTCATACAATGAAAGTGAACTCATATTCTCACACTGTATACTTGCAGATTTTGAGTTAAAACGTTTTTAAAGGGCAACATTTAGGGAAAATAATCAGCTTAATCCATTACTAAGAGCCTAAATAAATAAAACACGACCTTAAATATGAAATTTGAGGATAGAACTTGTGAGTTAGGCTAAAATTAGTTGAATTGATATTAATGAAAAGAATTATTTAAACAGGAGATACATTTCTTAGTGATTCTCTTTAACTCCTGCTCCTTAACATTCTGAAGCTATAACATGAAGCCAGCCGTACAGTACCTTGATGAGGTTGTGTCCCACAGAGTAGACAGCTGCTAAGTTTCCCTTCTCTCCAGGCGCATGCAGACCTGTCCCATACCCATGCCAAGCAACTAGATATGGATTATGAATTGTAATCCAATATTTGACACGGTCCCCAAACGTCTGGAAACAGTAGGTGGCATAGTCATTGAAAATATCTATTATGGTTTCATTTTTCCACCCCCCATATTTTTCTTGTAGGGCCAAAGGCAAATCCCAATGATACAAAGTAACTATCGGTTGAATGTTTCTAAGTACTAGAGCATCGAGAAGAGCATTGTAATACTGGAGACCTTTCGCATTGGCAACTGCTGCTATTCCATCGGGGAAAAGCCTTGGCCAGGAAATTGAAAATTGATAAAAAGAAACTCCAATAAAATCCAGGGCTGATAAGTCTTTTTCCAGAAAAATGTAACTGTCACTGGAACTGTCCGTGCCGTTGACATTTTTAAGGTGTGTTTGGATGAAATGATCCCATATAGAGGGTCCTTTTCCATCTGTCTTCCAATTCCCTTCCACTTGAAATGCTCCAGTCCCAACACCCCAAAGAAAGTTTTTAGGAAAAGTGTCATAGAGAAACAGCTGACTTTCATTTACCGGGCTAAAATGAGGATTTTTAGACCACACAGCTCTGCCGTCTCCAGAGAATCCAGTAACAGCTCGCAGGAGAATAAATGCTGACAGGATGGCAGATCTTTGCAGTCCCCGGTTGCACATTGTTTTCCGATAGTGTATGTTTCTTTCATCGGTGCTGAAGAAAAAAAAAAAAAAAAAAAAAATCCATTCATTCCCTGGAGATCCAGCCGCACAGCCGGACTTCATTTGCCACTAACTGCTCGCCTGTCTTATCAACGCTTCAGTAAAAGCTTGTGATTGTAAACCTCTGTCAATGATTAGCTTGAACTGTGAGACTTAGGATGGGCCACGGAGAGCAACGTAATTTGAGGGAGGTGGCTCTCCTACGCTCCCCAACACATTTCATTCCCTCTTACTATGGGAAAGATTATATGAAAACACATCACTGACCGTAGTTTGTGTAATGAAAACATGTATAAGCAATGAATAAAAATGCCATATTCTCTTTGTAGCCTTTCATATTGACCCAAATCTTTTCTGAATGTTTTGAACATTACTGAAAAAAATATATACCTTTTCTAGTTTTATATTTTTTGAGTGGTAATTTTATTTTTTCGCGTTTCAGGAGAAGCAATACAAACAAGGAGCATTCCTATAAGCTTATAATGAGGAACTAGAAAATAACATAAGATATCACACTTCTACCAAAATTATAACACATTGAAGAATAATCTTATCAAGTGCTACCTATTTTAAGAAAATTATAAAAATGTATCAATACATTTGAAAGAAAACGAATGAAGAAATATATAGCTCTTTCTAGATGGAAACACTGAATACTTTCCAACTTAATTTATAAATTTAAATGTACTTTCAACCAATATCCTCTAAACCCCAAATTTTACTTCAACAAAATTATATCAAAGTTTGCTTGAAGAATAAATAGGCAATAATTACAAATAAAGAAAAGAAAAAGAAAATAGTGAAGGCATAGACTACCTTTACATATGAAAACATTAAAAAAAAAGCATAACTTAAATAACATGAATCTGGTATAGGAATAAATAGAAAGAAAATACTGTACAGAATCTATAGTTTCCAGATAAAACTTCTTAAAAAATGTATTCTTTTAAATATTTGAGATATCCCATAATAATGAAAGATAGAGTGGTTAACAGCTTGGCCTCTGGAATCAGACTGCCTGAGTTTATTTTATTTATTTATTTATTTTTTAATTTTTTTTAACATTTACTTATTTTTGAGACAGAGAGAGACAGAGCATGAACGGGGGAGGGACAGAGAGAGAGGGAGACACAGAATCTGAAACAGGCTCCAGGCTCTGAGCTGTCAGCACAGAGCCCGACGCGGGGCTCGAACTCACGGACCGCGAGATCATGACCTGAGCTGAAGTCGGCCACTTAACCGAGTGGGCCACCCAGGCGCCCCAGACCGCCTGAGTTTAAATATAGCTGTGTGACTAGAAACAAATTATTTAACCTTTCTGCACCCCAGTTTCTTGTTAGGTAAGAAAAGGCAGAATACTAGTATCTACTGCATGGATAATTGTGAGAATTAAATGAGTTAATACATGTAAAGCACTTAGAAGAGACACTGACACTTAGTAAGTGCTCAATAAACATTATTCTTATTTCTTTGTGAAAAGGAAGGATTATTCAGAAAGTGATGCTAAGATTTAGCATAATAGACACTATGTTCTGGCTCCTGCCCACATTTTAAACTTCATTTCTCTTCAGTTAACTACATGTAGTACCCTGCCCTTCAGCCATAACAAATAATATTACTAAGTTGGACACACGTTAAGCCCTTATATCCTGTGCCTTGGTACGCATGCTCTCTGCATAGGATGTGTTTCCCCCTTCATCTAGCTCATGTCGACATGTTCTTCAAAACTGCAGCACCTTTTCCGGCAAGTCTTTCTGGCTTCCCAGTTTGTTTTGACTTATTTATTTATTTAAATTTTTAAAATTTACAGTTTATTAGTCCTCTTGTGAAAAAAGTCCTCTTGCACAATCACTGCAGATAAAGTCACTGCAGAATCTTTACTCCTGGGCCTGATCTCCAGCTCACTTTTGTCAGCACCAACACTGGCCTTTGCAGTCCGCCTGACTTTCTTCATTCTATTCTTGTGTTCCTTTCACTGTTTCCTTGACGTCTGTTTCTTCTCATAGAGGCCATGTCTTGCAAGTCTGCCTGGGTTCATTTTTAGAAGTTCATTTTGGAAGCAAGAAATCATAAATCATGCTGAAGCCAGTTGTCTTGCCATCACCAAAATAGGCTCTGGATCCAAATCCAAATATAATATCTGGTGTCATCTGGTCTTGTGCATTTTGGGTGGTTTTTCGTGAATTTCTGTCTTAGGTACTGTTGCATTCTCAGGGTAAAGTAGTCGGTTGGTCATGAACTTCCTGGTCTGGATATTTACCATGTTGCTCATGATGGTGGTTGATCCTCAGGCAGCCAGAGAGGAAATAAGACAGTTTGATTTGATATAGATGTATCTCTTTGTTCCGTGTTCCCATCGCAACCCATACTTTCTCTGTTATGACATTTATCACACAATACATTTACCTATAACCCCTTTTTGACTTTAATTTCTCTCTCAGTCTCTCTTTTTTAAAAACAAGGACCATAACTGTTTGGTCCCAATAGAATATTTGGGGCCTATTAGTCACTAGACTTGAATGAACGTGCCTGTAGTATAGTATGCATACGTCTATCACTACATTTATCACATGATCCTGGGATGGTTTGTCTCCTCTCCCAGACAGTAAGAGTATCTCTTATCTAAATTTTTATCATCACTTATCTAAGTAAATGCTTAATCATTGTATATGGAATGAATGGAGTTGATGGAATCAATTCACTATTTCTAAAATATTTTTTCCAGATTTATTGAGATACAACTGACATATAACATTGTATTAGTTTAATATGTACAGCATAATGATTTATGTCTGTATTGTGAACTAATTACTAAAAATAAAATTTTTAAGTGTGGTTATTTATACCCTCACAAATATATTTGATTAAAAAATATATAGCTACAGAAATCTAGAAGAAAATGGAAGTAAATGTTAAATTACATAAATATATAGTTTATATAATGATATTTATATACTTACATATGAACTTATAGAAATAATTTAACTATAATTAAAATAAATGAGGGGCGCCTGGGTGGCGCAGTCGGTTAAGCGTCCGACTTCAGCCAGGTCACGATCTCGCGGTCCGGGAGTTCGAGCCCCGCGTCAGGCTCTGGGCTGATGGCTCGGAGCCTGGAGCCTGTTTCCGATTCTGTGTCTCCCTCTCTCTCTGCCCCTCCCCCGTTCACGCTCTGTCTCTCTCTGTCCCAAAATAAATAAAAAAACGTTGAAAAAAAAATTAAAAAAAAAAATAAAAATAAATGAAAAAAATTGAAAGGCAAATAACAAACTTGGAAATATTAGAGTAAATCTAGAAGGCAAATGGCCAACTTTTTATTATATAAATAATTCAGGCAAATCATTAAGGAAAACACTCTAAATTAGATAAATGGCCAAACAACATGAATAAAAAATATGCAAAAGAGGAAATGCAACTGTGTAGCTAATGAAAACAAATTAAATAACCAGTAATTAAAAACACATATAAAAGTAACTCCAGGAGAGCCTGGCTGGCTCAGTTGGAAGAGCATGAGACTCTTGATCTCGGGATTATAGGTTCAACCCCCTTGTTGGGTGTAGAGATTACTTAAAAATAAAATCTTTAGGGGAAACTGGGTGGCTCAGTCAGTTAAGCATCTGACTTCAGCTCAGGTCATGACCTCGAGGTTAGTGCTTGGAACCCCTGTCTCTCCCTCCCTGTCCCTCCCCCAAGGTCCCTCTCTCCCCCTCCTTCAAAAATAAATAAACATTAAAAAATAAAGTAAAATAAAATCTTCAGGGTGCCTGGATGGCTCAATCAGTTAAGTTGGGTTTTTTTAAGTTAAAAAAATTTTTAAAAAATCTTAAAAAAATTTTTTTTTAATGTTTATTTATTTTTGAGACAGAGAGACAGAGCATGAATGGGGGAGGGTCAGAGAGAGGGAGACACAGAATCTGAAACAGGCTCCAAGCTCTGTGCTGTGAGCACAGAGCCTGACGTGGGGCTCGAACTCACGGACCGCGAGATCATGACCCGAGCTGAAGTCGGCCGCTTAACCGACTGAGTCACCCAGGCGCCCCTAAAAAATCTTTAAACAAAACAGAACTCTGTAATATTTTCTCTTATTAAATTAGCAAAAATAAAACTAAGTGATGAAACCCCCTGTTAATGAGATTGTAAGACTCATTGTCTTACAGATTGTAAGATTTCTGATTAGAATGTGAATTTGTACAATACTAATGGAAAACAATTTTTTTAAGTTTATTTATTTATTTTGAGAGAGACAGAGCGCAAGTGGGGGAGGGGCAGAGAGAGGGAGAGAGAGAATCCCAAACAGGCTCTGCACTGTCAGCATGGAGCCTGACATGGGGTTCGAACTTACCAGACACCATGAGATGATGACTTAAGCCAAAACTAAAAGTTGGACGCTTAACCCGCTGAGCCACCCAGGCAACCCCAAAACAATTTTTTAATATATAATTAACCTTAGATATTTTCATACTTTTAAATTCAATAACATCAGAAATTTATCATAATAAATTAATTCTAAATACATAAAATACTGTATATGCAAATATTTTATAGCAGTATTATTTATGCTTGTGCACACATGCATTCTCTCTCAAAATAAATAATCTTTAAAAAAAAGAGTCTCTTATGGTTTGCTTTCTTCTCTCTCTCCTTTTTCCACCCTTCCTGTATGTTCATCTGTTTTGTTTCTTAAATTCCATATATGTATTTAAGTCATATGATATTTGTCTTTCTCTGACTGACTTATTTCACATAGCATAATACACTCTAGCTCCATCCATGTCATCACAAATGGCAGGGTTTCATTCTTTTTGATGGCTGAGTAATATTTCATGGTATATATATGCCACATCTTCTTTATCCATTCATCAGTTGACAACATTTGGGCTTTTCCCATAGTTTGGCTATTGTTGACAATGCTGCTTTAAACTTCTGGGTACATGTACCCCTTTGAATCTGTATTTTTGTATTCTTTGGGTAAATACCTAGTCACGCAAATTGCTATGTCACAGGGTAATTCTATTTTTAACTTTTTGAGGACCCTCCATAGTGTTTTCCAGAGTGGCTGCACCAGTTTGCATTCTCACCAACAGTGTAAGAGGGTTCCCCTTTGCATCCTTGCCAACATCTGTTGCTTCCTGTGTTGTTCATTTTAGCCATTCTGACAGGTGTGAGGTGGTATTTCATTGTGGTTTTGATTTGTATTTCCCTGAGCATTTTTTCGTGTGCCTGTTAGCCATCTGTATGTCTTTTTTGGGAAAATGTCTATTCATGTATTCTTCCCATTTTTTAACTAGATTATTTGTATTTTGGGTGTTGAGTTTGATGAATTCTTTATAGATTTTGGATACTAAGCCTTTATCAGATATGTCATTTGCAAATATCTTCTCCCATCCATAGGCTGCCTTTTAGTTTTGTTGATTGTTTCCTTCTCTGTGCAGTGAATTCTTCTGCATGTTGCTCTCCAGTTTCCCCAGCACCATTTGTGAAAGAGACTGTCTTTTTTCCACTGGATATTCTTTCCTACTTTGTCAAAGATTAGTTGGCCATATAGTTGCAGGCCCATTTCTGGGTTTTCTATTCTGTTCCACTAACCTATGTGTTTGTTTTTGTGCCTATACCATACTGTCTTGATGACTACAGCTTTGTAATATAGCTTGACATCAGGAATTGTGATGTCTCCAGTTTTGCTTTTATTTTTCAGGATTGCTTTGGCTATTTGGGGTCTTTTGTGGTTCCGTACACATTTAAGTATTGTTTGTTCTAACTCTGTGAAAAATGCTGTTGGTATTTTGATAGGGATTGCATTAAATATGTACATTGCTTTGGGTAGTACAGACATTTTAACAATGTTTGTTCTTCCAATCCATGAGCATGGAATGCTTTTCCATTTCTTTGTGTCTTCTTCAATTTCTTCCATAAGCGTTCTATAGTTTTCAGAGTACAGATTGTTTACCTCTTTGATTAGTTTTGTTCCTAGATATCTAATTGTTTTTGGCGCAATTGCAAATGGGATCAATTCCTTGATTTCTTTTTCTGCTGCTTCATTATTGGTGTATAGAAATGCAACAGAATTTCTGTATGTTGATTTTATATCCTGTGACTTTGATGAGTTCATGTATTAGTTCTACCAATTTTTTGGTGTAGTCTTTTGGGTTTTCTACATAGAGTATCATGTTGGCTACAAATCGTTTGACTTCTTTCTTGCTGATTTGGATACCTTTTATTTCTTTTTGTTGTCTGATTTCTGAGGCTAAGACTTCCAGTAGTATGTTAAATAGTAATGGTGAGAGTAGACATCCCTGTCTTGCTCCAGACTATAGAGGAAAAGCTCTCAGCTTTTCCCTACTGAGGATGATACTAGTTGTGGGTTTTTCATATATGGCTTTTAAAATGTTGAGGTATATTCAATGATTTTTTTAAAAGTAAGCTCTATGATGGGGTTCCTGGGTAGCTCAGTCGGTTGGGCGTCGGACTTTGGCTCAGGTCATGATCTTGTGGTCTGTGAGTTTGAGCCCCGTGTTGGGCTCTGTGCTGACAGCTCAGAGCCTGGAACCTGCTTCCAATCCTGTGAGTCCCTCTCTCTCTGCTCCACCCCCGCTCACGCTCTGGCTCTGTCTCAAAAATAAATAAACATTTAAAAAAAAAAAAAAAAGTAAGCTCTATGCCCAATGTGGGGCTTGAACTCATGACTCTGAGATTAAAAGTCTCATGCTTGGGGCGCCTGGGTGGCTCAGTCAGTTCAGCGTCCGACTTCAGCTCAGGTCACGATCTCACAGTCTGTGAGTTCGAGCCCCACGTCAGGCTCTGTGCTGACAGCTCAGAGCCTGGAGCCTGCTTCCGATTCTGTGTCTCCGTCTCTCTCTGCCCCTTCCCCGCTCATGCTCTGTCTCTCTCTGTCTCAAAAATAAATAAAAACATAAAAAAAAAAAAGTCGCATGCTTTACCAACTGAGCCAATCAGGTGCCCTTTAATTTTTTATTTTTAATTAAAAAAACATAAAAGGATAAAACGAAAAATTAGTCAATATTAGATATAAAAGTTTATTGATGAGAAACTATACTTTCCTGCAAAGATTAGGAACAAGGCAAGGATGTCTACTCTCAACACTTCTATCCAACATCATACTAGGAGTCCTAGCTAATGCAATAAGACAAGAAGTGGAGAGAAAAAGTATAAAAATCGGGAAGTAAAAAATAAAAGTCTCTGTTCATAAGTGATGATTATTGTCTATATAGAAAATTCCAAAGAATCAATCCTGGAAATAGGAAGCAACTATAGCAAGGTCGCAGAATATAAGTATATATATATATATATATATATATATATATATATATTTAAACTTAATATATATATATTTAAACTTTATGTTATTTGTTTTTTAAAGTTTTATTTTCATTCTAGTTAGTTAACATACAGTGTTATATTAGTTTCAGGTGTAGAATGTAGTAATTCAACAGTTCCATACATCACTCTGTGTTCATCACAACAAGTGTACTCCTTAATCCCTATCACCTATTTAACCCATCCCTTCACTCACCTCCCTTCTGGTAACCATCAGATTGTTCTCTATAATTGAGTAGAGGTTAATATCTAAAAGTCAATTGCTTTATTATTTACCAGAAGTGAACAATTGGAATTTGAAATTAAAAAGACAATACTACTGGGGCACCTGGGAGGCTCAGTTGGTTACATGTCTGACTTTGGCTCAGGTCATAATCTCACAGTTCATGGGTTTGAGCCCTGCATTGGGCTCTGTGCTGACATTTCAGAGCCTGGAGCCTGCTTCGGATTCTGTATCTCCTTCTCTCTCTGTCCCTCCCCTGCTTGCACTCTGTCTCTCTCCCTCTCAAAAATACACATAAAAAATTAAAAAAAGAAAATGCAAAAATAAAAAGAATACTACTTACATTAGTACCAAAAAAATTACATACTTAGATAAATCTAACAAAATATGTACAAGATCTATATGAGGAAAACTATAAAACTGATGAAAGACATCAAAGAAAATCTGAATAAATGGAGAAATATTCCATATACATGGACAGGAAAATTAAATACTATCAGGATGTGAGTTCTCTGTAATGTGACTATAGATTCAATGTAATCCCAATAAGAATCTCAGCTAGTTATTTTCTAGATATTGAGAAATTGATTCTAAGTTTTATATGGAAAGGCAAAAGACCCAGAAAAGCCAACATGGTATTGAAGGACTGATAATCTAAGGACTGAAGTTACCTGACCTCAAGCCTTTAAAGCTACTATAGTCAAGACAGTGTGGTATTGGCAAAAGAGCAGACACATAGAACAACAGAACAGACTAGAAAGCCCAGAAGTGCACCTGCATAAATATACTCAATTGATCTTTGACAAAGGAGCAAAGGCAATTCAATGGAGAAAAGATAGCCTTTCCAACAAATGGTGCTGGAACAATTGGACATTCACATTCAAAATTCACACTCACATGGAACAGACTATATACACTACACAAAAATTAACTTAAGGTGAATCATAGACCTAAGCTCATAGTGGATCATAAAATGCAAACCTATGAAACTCCAGAAGACAGCATAGAAGAAAATCTAGGAGATCTTGGGTTTGGGGATGACGTCTTAGATACAACACCAAAAGCTCGACCCAAAAAAAGAAGAAAAAAAAAATGGTAAATTGGACTTAATTAAAAAAATTCTGCCTTGCAAAAGACTATTAAGAGAATGAAAAAACAAGCCACAGACTAGGAGAAAATATCTGCAAAACAGATACATATCAGCTAAAGGATTGGTATCTACAATGTACAAAGAACTCTTAAAACTCAAGAACAACAACAGAGGTGTTTGGGTGGCTCAGTCGGTTAAGTGTCCAATTTTGGCTCAGGTGAAGATCTCGCAGTTGGTGAGTTAGAGCCCAGTGTTGGACTCAGGGCCTGGAGCCTGTTTTGTATTCTGTGTCTCCCTCTCTCTTAGCCTCTCCCCCACTGACGCTCTGTTTCCCTTTCTCTCAAAAATAAATAAACATTAAAAAATATTAAAACAACAACAACAACAAAGCAATTAGAAAATAGGCAACATATCTGAACAAACACCTCAGCAAAGAGGATAGAAGCATTTGAAAAGGTACTCCACATCATATATCATTAGGGAGTTGCAAATTAAAACAACAATGATATACTATTACATACCTATTAGAATGGTCAAAATCCAAAACACTGACAACACCAAATGCTGGTAAGGATGTGAGCAACAGGCACTCTTATTTATTGTTGGTGGGAATGCAAAATGTTACACACACTTTGGAAGAGAGGTTGGAAGTGTCTTATAAAATTGCTTATAAGTTTCTTACAAAACATACTCTTACCACACTGTCTAGCAATTACAACCTGTGGTATTTCCCCAAATGAGTTAAAAACTTGTGTCCTTACAAAAATCTGAACATAAATGTTTATAGCTCCTTTATTCATGATTGACAGAACTAGAAGCAACCAACATGTCCTTTAATAGGTGAATAGCTAAACAAAAATGTGATACAGCCATACAATGAAATATTATTTAGCAATAAAAAAGAAGTGACCTATCAAGCCAGGAAAAGACATGGAGAAGACTTAAATGCATATTACTAAACGAAAGAAGACAATCTGAAATGGCTACATGCTGTATGGTTCCAACTATATGACAATCTGGAGACAGTAAGAGGGAAGCTATAAGAAGATTAGTGGGACTGGGTTGAGGGAAGATGAATAAGTGAACCACAAGGTGTTTTTAGGGCAATGAAACTATTATTCTGTAGAAATCTGTAATGGTGGATCCATTTATCAAAAGCCATAGAATGTACAATACGAAGAATAAATGCTAATATACACTATGAACTTTAGTTAATAATGTATCGATATTGGCTTATCAATTGTAGCAAGTGTACCACATTGATGCAAGATGTTAAAAATAGGGGAAGTTGGAGCTGGGAGAGGGAGTGGAGGGGTGTACAGGAACTCTGTAGCTATAATTTCTCAAGAAAGAGTCTATTAATTAAAAGAATTTATTGACAAAGCCTAAGTTTTGAAATGTATACTGAGTATTTGTTTGCTAGTGACCAACAATTTATCACCAGACTATTTCAGATTTCATATGAGAAAACAAAGGAATTGGATAATTGTCAGGGTGAGTGCAGTAAGCTGCTTAAATCAGAACACATGTAGATAAAAAGAATATAACTCCTCACCCATTAGGATGGCTATTATGGAAAAAAAAAAAAAAGACACCAGAAAATAACAAGCAGCGGAGAATATGTAGAGAAATTGGAGCCTTTGAGTATTGTTGGTCAGAGTGTAAAATGGTGCAGATACTGTGGAAGAAGCCAGTATAGCAATTCCTCAAAAAATTAAACATACAATTCCCAGGTGATCCAGCAATTCCACTTCTGGGTATTTACTCCAAAGAATTGAAAGCAGGGACTCTAACAGGTATTTGTACACCCATATTCATGGTACCATTATTCATAGGATCCACAAGGTAGAAACAATCCAAACCATCAACATATAAATGGATAAGCAAAATGTGCCATATATGTATATATGTACATATACATATAAATATATATACACATATAAATAAATAAATATGTGTATATATTACTCAGCCTTAAAAAGGAATTAAATTCTAATACGTGCTAAAATATGGATGAACTTTGAAGACAGAATTAAATAAACCAGACACAAAAGACAAGTATTATAACAATTATACTTCCACCAAGTACCTGGAATATTCAAATATATATAGACACAGAAAATAGAATGGTGGTTTCCAGGGCTGGGGAGGGGGATGAATGAGGAGCTATCAGTTAATGAATACAGAGTTTCAGTTTGGGAAGATGAGAGTTCTGGAAACGGATGGTGTTGGTTGCACAACAATGTGAATGCACTTAATGCCACTGAAGCATAAATCTAAAAATGGCTAAATGGCAAATTTTATATATGGATATTTTACCACAATAAAACATTCTTTTTGAAAGAATGAATGAGGAAAAATATGAAGAAACCTTTATAATGACAATGACTTAATACTGAAGCTTAAAGAATTCTCAAATATTTATGAAAATAAGTCGTGAATTTATGAAACATTTATCATGATTTAATGAATCAGAATAGGGGGTTCGTTTTTCCTGAACAATTATCAAATATTTATAAAATATTTTACTCATAAAAGGGCCCATATTAAGTCCTGGGAGAGAATATATGTGTTCCTGCCTCCAAAAAGAGTTTACAGTTTAGCCAAGAAGAAACAATAAAAACCATAAAATGTGTAAGAATACAAAATAGTATCTCCCAGGTACCAAGTGAATGGGACAGACATACGTGCTCTAGGAATTCTGTATTCAAAACATTACTTCATAATGCTTCATACAAATGACAGAATTCTACAGCAGGGAGTGTCCTTAGAAATCATCTCGTTTAGCCCTTTATTTTACAGATAAGTGTTTTGAGACTAAGATAGTAGAGGCCAGAATTCATCATTCACTTATTCATTTCACAAATCTTTATTGAGTATCTCCTATGGATCACGTTGTTGGAGGTTGGTATTTAAAATCGAAGATGTTGGCAAGACAGTGGAGAAAAAGGAACCCTCATGCACTGTTGGTGGGAATGTACCCTGGTGAAAGCCACTGTGAAAAACAGTGTGAAGATTCCTCAAAAAATTACAAGTAGAACTACCATATGATCCAGTAATTCTTCTACTGGATATTTACACAAAGAAAACAAAAACACGAATTCAAAAAGATACATGTGCCCCTGTGTTTACTGCAGCATTGTTTACAAGAACCAAGATATGAATGTATCCCAGGTGTCCATTAGTAGGGGAATGGCTAAAGATGTGATATATATACATACATACACATGCACAAATATGTGCATATATATGTAATAAAATATTACTCAGCTATAAAAAAGGATGAGATCTTGCCATTTGTGAAAACATGAATGGACGTAGAGGGTATTATGCTAAGTGAAAGAAGTCAGAGAAGGGTGAATACCATATTATTTCACTTCTAAGTGGAATCTAAAACACAAAATAAATGAATAAACAAACCAAAAGCAGAAATAGTCCCTTAAATACTGAGAACAAACTGGAGGCTGCCAGAGGAAAGGGGCTGGGGTCAGAGGAAAATGAGTGAAGAGGAATGGGAGATATGAGCTTTCAGTTACGGTATGAAAAAGTCACAGGGATAAAAGTACAGCATAGGGAATAGAATCAGTGTAACAGCCCCATGTAGCTACATTTCTGGTGAGCATAGCATAATGTATAAACTTGTCAATTCTCTATGTTGTACACCTGAAACTAAAGTAACATTGTATGTCAGCTCTACTTCAATTAAAAAAATAAAAATAGGGGCACCTGGGTGGCCCAGTCAGTTAGGCAGCCAAATCTTGATTTCAGCTCAGGTTTCAGTCTCACCGTTTGTGAGATCGAGCCCTGCATCGAGCTCTGTGCTGACAGTGCAGAGCCTGCTTGGGACTCTCCCCCGCCCCCCCTGCCCCTCCCCTGCTCTCTTTCTCTCAAAATAAATAAATAAACTTAAAACAAATAAATTGAAGATGTTACAATATTCACAGATCTTATAGAAGACAGGAGAGAGGTATAATCCAGAGTGATGTGTGTGTGTGCATGCACGCATGTGTGTAGGTGAAAGGGTGGAGTAGAGGTGCCTGAAAACTCTGAGTTAAGTCCTAAAAAATGAAGAATGATGAGATGTTAGCTGGAAGAGAGAAAGATGGAGGGAGGCTATCCCATGTAGGTGGAGTAGCATATTGGAGGTCAAGAGATGAAAAAGTGTGGCAAGTGGTTCAGGACATCCAGGTTTTAAGAGATAGCGGGGAACAGCAAGAAATAATTAGCAGAGATCGGCAGAAACCATTCATAAAGGACTTTATTAGCCATGTTACTGGAATTGATGTATTTATGCATTTTTGTGTTTATTTTTAAGTAAGTTTCACACCCAGCGTGGAGCCCAACCTGAGGCTTGAACTCACAACCCGGAGATCAAGACCTGAACTAAGATCAAGAGTCGAAACCTTAACTGACTGAGCCACCCAGGCCCCCCATGTTATTGGAATTTAGATTTCATTTTGAAAGAGATAAGCAGCCATTGAAAATCTGTTAAGCAAGTATATAAGTTAGGGTAATACTGTACAAATAAACTCCAAAATCAAAGTCAAGGCCTAAATAGAAGGTCATTTGTCACACATTTGTCTGATGAAGGAGTTCCCAGTTTTTAGGTGGCTCATCTCCACAGTGATTGAGAGATTTAGGGTGCTTATGTCTGTAGTTCTGCAACCCCCTAAGGCCTCACAGGAGTCTCACCCCCTGCACTCAGCATTTGGAGAGGAAATCCGCTGAAAGCTTTGGCCTGGAGGTAAGGTACATAATTCCAGAAATGTCTTCAAGGTGCATCCATGTTGTGGCATCGGTCAGAATTTAATTCCTTTTGAAGGCTGAATAATATTTCACAACGTGTATATACCATATTTTGTTTATCCATTTATCTGCTGATGAATATTTAAATTTCTACCTTTTGGCTATCATAAATAATGCTGCTATTAACATAAGTGTGTAAGTATCAGTTGGAGTCCCCTGCTTTCACTTCTTTGGAGTATATACCCAAAAGTGAAACTGCTGGATCATATGGTAATTCTATGTTTAATTTTTTGAGGAATTGCCACACCATTTTCCACAATCTCAATTTTTGTTGCGCATCAGAATCACTTCTTGAGCTTTAAAAAATACACATGCTCAGTCTCCACCTCTGGAGACTGATTAGTAGATCTGAGGAGACACCTGACTTCTGTTTCTGTTTAGAATTCATGGTTTAAAAATACTAGAAACAAATATTAAGAGGTGGTTTTTAAAAAGATCTTTGTTTACTTTAAAAATTCAATTGGGGCGCCTGGGTGGCGCAGTCGGTTAAGCGTCCGACTTCAGCCAGGTCACGATCTCGCGGTCTGTGAGTTCGAGCCCCGCGTCGGGCTCTGGGCTGATGGCTCAGAGCCTGGAGCCTGTTTCCGATTCTGTGTCTCCCTCTCTCTCTGCCCCTCCCCCGTTCATGTTCTGTCTCTCTCTGTCCCAAAAATAAATAAACGTTGAAAAAAAATTTTTTTAAAAATTCAAGCATAATTAACCTACGGGGTTATATTAGTTTCAGGTGTACAATAGAACGATTCAACAATCCTATACCTTACTCAGTGCTCATCATGGTAAGTGCAGTCTGAATCCCCTTCACGTATTTCACCGACTCCCCCGCAACCTTCCTTCTGGCAACCACCAGTTTGTTCTCTACTGTTAAGAGTCTGGTTTTTTCATTTGTCTCTTTTTTCCTTTGCTCATTTGCTTTGCTTCTTTGATTCCACATATGATAGGAATCATATGGTATTTGTTTTTCTCTGAGTTATTTCATTAGCAGTTTATCCTCTGGATCCATTCAAGTCATTGCAAGTGCAGTATCTCATTCTTTTTCTTTTTAATTTTTAATTTTTTTTTCAACGTTTATTTATTTTTGGGACAGCGAGAGACAGAGCATGAACGGGGGAGGGGCCGAGAGAGAGGGAGACACAGAATCGGAAACAGGCTCCAGGCTCCGAGCCATCAGCCCAGAGCCTGACGCGGGGCTCGAACTCACGGACCGCGAGATCGTGACCTGGCTGAAGTCGGACGCTTAACCGACTGCGCCACCCAGGCGCCCCTAATTTTTAATTTTTTAAGTCATTCTTTTTTATGGCTGAGCAATATTCCAGTGTGTGTGTGTGTGTGTGTGTGTGTGTACCACATCTTCTTTATCCATTCATCTATAGATAGACACTTGGGATGCTCCCATATTTTGGCTATTATAAATAATGCTGCAATAAACATAGGGGTGCATATATCTTTTAAAATTAGTGTTTATTTTTTAATTTTAGAGACAGATAGTGTGAGCGGAGGAGTGGGGCAGAAGGAGAGAGAGAGAGAATCTTAAGCAGGCTCCACGCTCATCTTGGAGCCCGATGCAAGACTTGATCCCCTAGACCCTGGGATCATGACCTGAGATGAAATCAAGAGTCAGACGCTCGGCTGACTGAGCCACCTAGGCGCCGTTCGAATTAGTGTTTTGTATTTTGTATTTGTGTTTTTGTATACTTTTCCACCAGTAGTGGAATTTCTGGATCACATGGTAATTCTGTTTTTAACTTTTTGAGAAACTTCATGCTGTTTTCTGCAGTGGCTGTACCAGTGTACATTCCCACCAACAGTGCATGAGCTTTCCTTTTTCTCCACATCCTCACCAACACTTGTTGTTTCTTGTGTTTTTGATTTCAGCCATTCTGACAGTTATGAAGTAATATTTCATTGTGGCTTTGATTTGCATTTCCCTGATGATGAGTGGTGTTGAGCATCTTTCCATGTGTCTGTTGGCCATGTCTATTTCTTCTTTGGAAAATGTCTGTTCACGTCTTCTGCCCATTTTGGTTGAATTATTTGGGTTTTTTTGGTGATGGGTTATATAAGTTCTTTATATATTTTGGATATTATTAAGAGATGGTTTTAAAAGAGTAAAAATAAGAGAATATTGGGCAAAATGTTGAGGTTCCCCTAGTTAACATTTAGAGTATATCCTTATACACACACACTTACACACCCACACTCCACACAAATTTTGCATACTTTTAAAAAACATAAATGTAATCACACACCATACAGTGTTCTACAACATGCTTTATTCTCTTAATAATATTGTGAAGATCTTTCAATGTCAGTGTACGAATGTTAAATTCAATCTTCCTAAATAGATGCATAATATTCCATGGTATTGGTGCACTATATTTTTATTTATTTGACTACTTATCTACTTGCAGAAACCTATTTTTTTCCATTTTTTTCTATTACAAATAATTCAGCAATTACCAACCATGAAATAATAATTTTGCATAGGTGAGAGATATGCCGGGTTAAGGGGTATGTCCATTTTCTATGTTTATGGATATTTCCGTACTGCCCTTCAGAAAGGCAATTGATACTTTTAAGCCCCTACCATTAGTGCATGAGAGCCATCATATAAAGATATTCTCTTATATTTTCCTTTTTAAAAAAACTTTTAAAAATGTTTATTTACTTTTGAGAGAGACAGAGCATGAGCAGGGGAGGGGCAGACACAGAATTTGAACCAGACTCCAGGCTTGGAGCTGTCAGCACAGAGCCCGATGTGGGTCTTGAACTCATGAACTGTGAGGTCATGACCTGAGTCAGATGCTTAACCAACTGAGCCACCCAGGTGCCCCTCTTATCTTTTCTTTTTAGGACTTTTATAGTTTTGTTTTCCATGTGTGGTCTGTGAGATCATGACCCGAAGTCAGATGCTTAACCAACTGAGCCACCCAGGTGCCCCTCTTTATTTTCTCTTTAGGACTTTTATAGTTTTGTTTTCCATATGTGGTCTTTTAAAAATTAATTTTCCTATTTATTAAGGTATTACTTCCCTCAATCCCTCTTCCTCTCTTTCTACTTTTTAGTTGTTCTTCTAGAATTTGTACATCTCCACATTTATACTTTGCATAATATTCAGGTATTGCTATCTTTCAATTCATTAATTTTAGACTATCTATTGGTTTGCTATTATGGTAGATGAAGATTTAGCTTTCTTATATTATCATTTCCTGTTGGTAAAAAATTTACCTTTTTGGTTAAATTGATGGTTTGGGTTTACATTATTTTTTACATAAATATTATCCAGTGCTGGGTATTGTAGTATACCATAATTCTGTTCTCTCTCTTTTAGTGAAGCACATTTCCCACCACACATTTGTTTCGTTGCTTGGCTGGGTTTAGAATTCTAGGTTGGGGATCATTTTCATACAAAATGTTGAGGGGAGGGGCACCTGGGGGCTCAGTTGGTTGAGCATGTGACTTTGGCTCAGGTCATGATTTCATGGTTCGTGGGTTCAAGCCCCACGTTGGGCTCTGTGCTGACAGCTCAGAGCCTGGAGCCTACTTCGGATTCTGTGTCTCCCTCTCTCTCTGCCCCTCCCCCGCTCATGCTTTGTCTCTCAAAAATGAATAAACGTTAAAAAATTAAGAAAATGTTGAAGGGAGACAGAGGTGGTGGAAGCCGATGCACCACCTCCCAGCATCAGAGTGTTTGTAGCCGCCAGCCCCATGCTTCCTGGACTGGCTCCAAGTTCGTAAGGGTGGAAGGCGGTGGCAGTGGCAGTGGTAGTAACAGCAGTGACAACAGTTGTAGTTTCCAAATGTAACCTTAAAGCCAAAAGTCTAGTGATGGTGTCTCGCTTCATTTCTTCGGCCCCTGCCCCTCCAACATATAAAGTACCAAATTAATTCCCTGCTAAAACAACAACAACAACAACAACAACAACAAAACCCTTTTCTGGAAGAAATATCTGGAATGATTTCTGTTTCCTACACTGAAGTGCAACACACACAATGTTACTCTTTGCGATTATGTTGGTAGATACTCCATACACAGCTGTTCTATATTTTGAATTGCTAATTACCTGAAATTTAAAATTTTTTTTTTTTCTGCTGATCTCTTACTCATGGTGCTGGTGCTTAGTCACCTTTGACTGTAAGTAGAGACTGTGGTGGAGAGGGTGATCCATACAGCTATTGGGGGAAGAGCATTCCAGGTACATCATGAGTAGTGAGTGAAAAGTCCTTGAAACAGAATTGTCTGGAACCTTCAAGAAATAATGAAGAGCTGTGGCTGAAGTGGAATGATTGCAAATAGGAGGCGGTAAGTACAGAGGTAATGGCACCACATGGTGCAGGGGAATAGAGAGGAATTTGTTTTATATTCTTACTGAGAAGAGGAGCACTGGAAAGCTTTCAGCTCAGAGTGACATGATCTAACATACACCTGAAAAGAATCTCTCTGGATCCTGTGTTCAGACTGTACTGTAGGTGGAACAAAAGTAGAATCAGGGCCATCAGTCAAGAGATGATAACCAGGGGAGATAAGATGGTAGCTTAGACGTGCATGGTAGTGGTAGATGTAATGAGATTTGTTGGGTTCTGGTTATATTTTGAAGGTAGAGCCAATAGAATTTACAGATGGCTTGAATGTGTGTGTGGGTGATGTGTTGGGGAGAGGAGAGATAGAAAGAGAGAAAGAGAGAAAGAAAGAGGGAGGGAGGGAGGGAGAGAGAGAGAGAGAGAGAGTCTTTTTTTTTTTTTTTTCAACGTTTTATTTTTATTTTTGGGACAGAGAGAGACAGAGCATGAACGGGGGAGGGGCAGAGAGAGAGGGAGACACAGAATCAGAAACAGGCTCCAGGCTCTGAGCCATCAGCCCAGAGCCCGACGCGGGGCTCGAACTCCCGGACCGCGAGATCGTGACCTGGCTGAAGTCGGACGCTTAACCGACTGCGCCACCCAGGCGCCCCGAGAGAGAGTCTTAAGTAGGCTCCACGCTCAGCATGGAGCCCAAGGAAGGGCTTGGTTCCATGACCCTGGGAAATCAAGAGTCAGATGCTCAACTGACTGAGCCACCCAGATGCCCCTATCTTCAATTTTTTTCAAGCAAAGAATCCTTCTTAAAATTTCATTAAGCTTAAAAAGTTTTTCATTAAGCTTCACAGCCATGTTATATATTATTTAGACATAAAAATTTTTCTGATTTCATTGCTCATAACTATTTCTTTCATCCCAAGTCTAGTAAACATCTCAGACATAACATGCCCCCAAACAAATCCTTGTTCCCTACCTCCAATCCCATTTGTTCAACCACAAGCATCCATCATCGCAAAAACAGTAGAGCTCACACATATCCTTCACTCAGTTTTGCTTCATGTTAACTTACATAATCATTTACAATGATCAAAACCAGGATACTATGCTATGCTACTATTTACTAAAGTATGGACCTTATTCAAATTTTACCCATTTTCCTTCTAATGTCTAATGTTTCCTTTTTCTGTCCAGGATCACACATTGCATTTGGTTACTATGCAGTTTTAGTTCTCTCCAATCTGTGACAGTTCCTCAATCTTCCCTTGTCTTTCATGACCTTGACACTGTTGATGAATCCTGGTCAGTTTCTCAATTTTGGTTTGTCTGATGTGCTCTCATGATCAGATTTAGATTATGCACACATGGTAGAAGAAGGGAAAGCAGTGAAAGTCAACTACAGTAGTGAATTTCTTTTTTCTTTTTTCTAGTACTGAGAGTAGTGAGTTTCAACATACAGTAATGTTAAGTTTTGCAAATCCCACGGAAACTAAACATTTTCTAAAAAATGTCTAGGGAATCCGAGTTATTAGTGACCTACTGTATTTACTTTACCAGTTACAATGCTTACCACATCCCAGAGCTAATGATAATATTTATATAAAGACATCAAACCAGGTATAATATTAAAAAAATTTTTAATGTTTATTTTTGAGAGAGAGAGAGAGAGAGAGAGAGAGAGAGATATTGAGACAGAGCATTAGCAGGGGACGTGCAGAGAGAGAGGGAGACACAGAATCCAAAGCAGGCTCCAGGCTCTGAGCTGTCAGCACAGAGCCTGAGGTGGGGCTCAAACCCACAAATCAAACCGTGAGATCATTACCTGAGCCAAAGTTGAAGTTGGATGCTTAGCTGACTGAGCCACCCGGTGCCCCTCCAGGTGTAATAGTTTTAAATGGAGAGCCCAAAGCACTTGACCTTATTTGTCTCAAAGCAAAGAGTAGCTCTTTCTATAGCAACTAGCAGTTTAAATGGGTATGTTAAAAAGTATTGCTTATGTCTGTTTTGTGGCAATGGATTAGACTTTATTCAAGTAAGATTTTTGCTGTATATTTTATGGAAGATATGAATTTATTGGAATTCCTTTCTCATGTGTCTTTTCTATTCGGACTTGTGTTCATTTACGAGACTTTTTTTTCCTTCACATACACACTACTCTGTATAAGCAGTGATTATATTCAATACTACTTAAATTGCATGTCAAGAGGGGCACCTGTGTGGTTCAGTTGGTTAAGCCTTCAACTTTGGCTCCGGTCATGATCTCACAGTTCATGAGTTCGAGCCCCATGTTGGGCTCTGTGCTGACAGCTCAGAGCCTGAAGCCTGCTTCAGATTCTGTGTCTCCCTCTCTCTCTGCCCCTCCCCCGTTCATGCTCTGTCTCTTTCTCAAAAAATAAACATTAACAAAATGAAATTGTATGTCAAGAAAGATGATCTATGAGGTTTCCAAGGAAATTCAAAATAATCTTTATTACAAACATTGTTGGAATATGAATGAGGCTTCTGGGTATATATTATGAAAACTCAGATTCTCAAGAGTCTTAAAGGCGTATAATATCCAGGTATATGGTCATCCTTAATTTTCAAATAACTGATGGTAGTTTCCTTTATTTGCTATACTTCACATTATTTCTATGAAACAACAAAAACAAAAATCCTGGAATTACTTTGATTTGTAGGGTTTGGAGAATGAAAGATTATCCTAATCATAAAATCTGTTATCACTGGGGCACCTGGGTGGCTCAGTTGGTTAAGCATCTGACTTCAGTTCAGGTGATGATCTCAGTTTGTGGATTTGAGCCCTCTGTCAGGCTCTGTGCTGGCAGCTCAGAGCCTGGAGCATGCTTGTTTCTGTGTGTGTGTGTGTGTGTGTGTGTGTGTGTGTGTCTGCCCCTCCCCTGTTCATGCTCTGTCTCTCTCAAAAATAATAAGCATTGAAAAAAAAATAAAAAATCTATTATCACTAAAGGGGCACCTGGGTGGCTCAGTTGGTTAAGTGTCCGACATCAGCTTAGGTCATGATCTCATGACTTGTGAGTTCAAGCCCCACATCACACTCTCTGCTGTGAGTGCAGAGCCTGCTTTGGATCCTCTATCTTCCTCTCTCTCTGACTCTTCTCTGCTCATTCTCTTTCAAAAATAAATAAACATTTAAAAAAATCTATTATCACTACAAAATGCTGTTGGCATTCTTGTTGCTCTGTCTATAAACACTCTTAAAATTACCAATGAATATTTTAGGAAATTAATCTACAACTTGAGATAGAGTATGTGTATTTGATTGTATGGGTATATTATAGCAGTATTATTTAATCAAATAATATATTTGATTATATTGATATATAATCAAATGTGTATGTCAACAGTAAAGTTATATGCTTTTTGTTAAGTTTACTATTTTATTTTTTTTTTTTTTTTTTTTTAGATTTAATTAATTTATTTTCTTTTCTTTTTTTTTTTACCATTCTTTTTTTTAATTATTATTATTTTTTTTATGAAATTTATTGACAAATTGGTTTCCATACAACACCCAGTGCTCATCCCAAAAGGTGCCCTCCTCAATACCCATCACCCACCCTCCCCCCCCCCCCCCCCCCATCAACCCTCAGTTTGTTCTCAGTTTTTTTTTTTTTTTTTTTTTTTTTTTTTTTAAATTTTTTTTTTCAATGTTTATTTACTTTTGGGACAGAGAGAGAGACAGAGCATGAACGGGGGAGGGCCAGAGAGAGAGGGAGACACAGAATGGGAAACAGGCTCCAGGCTCTGAGCCATCAGCCCAGAGCCTGACGCGGGGCTCGAACTCACGGACCGCGAGATCGTGACCTGGCTGAAGTCGGACGCTTAACCGACTGCGCCACCCAGGCGCCCCTGTTCTCAGTTTTTAAGAGTCTCTTATGCTTTGGCTCTCTCCCACTCTAACCTCTTTTTTTTTTTTTTTTTCCTTCCCCTCCCCCATGGGTTCCTGTTAAGTTTCTCAGGATCCACATAAGAGTGAAACCATATGGTATCTGTCTTTCTCTGTATGGCTTATTTCACTTAGCATTACACTCTCCAGTTCCATCCACGTTGCTACAAAGGGCCATATTTCATTTTTTCTCATTGCCACATAGTACTCCATTGTGTATATATACCACAATTTCTTTATCCATTCATCAGTTGATGGACATTTAGGCTCTTTCCATAATTTGGCTATTGTTGAGAGTGCTGCTATGAACATTGGGGTACAAGTGCCCCTATGCATCAGTACTCCTGTATCCCTTGGATAAATTCCTAGCAGTGCTATTGCTGGGTCATAGGGTAGGTCTATTTTAATTTTCTGAGGAACCTCCACACTGCTTTCAGAGCGGCTGCACCAATTTGCATTACCACCAACAGTGCAAGAGGGTTCCCGTTTCTCCACATCCTCTCCAGCATCTATAGTCTCCTGATTTGTTCATTTTGGCCACTCTGACTGGCGTGAGGTGATACCTGAGTGTGGTTTTGATTTGTATTTCCCTGATAAGGAGCGACGCTGAACATCTTTTCATGTGCCTGTTGGCCATCTGGATGTCTTCTTTAGAGAGTGTCTATTCATGTTTTCTGCCCATTTCTTCACTGGGTTATTTGTTTTTCGGGTGTGGAGTTTGGTGAGCTCTTTATAGATTTTAGATACTAGCCCTTTGTCCGATATGTCATTTGCAAATATCTTTCCCATTCCGTTGGTTGCCTTTTAGTTTGTTGGTTGTTTCCTTTGCTGTGCAGAAGCTTTTTATCTTCATAAGGTCCCAGTAATTCCTTTTGCTTTAATTCCTTGCCTTTGGGGATGTGTCGAGTAAGAGATGCTACGGCTGAGGTCAGAGAGATCTTTTCCTGCTTTCTCCTCTAAGGTTTTGATGGTTTCCTGTCTCACATTTAGGTCCTTTATCCATTTTGAGTTTATTTTTGTAAATGGTGTGAGAAGTGGTCTAGTTTCAACCTTCTGCATGTTGCTGTCCAGTTCTCCCAGCACCATTTGTTAAAGAGGCTGTCTTTTTTCCATTGGATGTTCTTTCCTGCTTTGTCAAAGATGAGTTGGCCATACGTTTGTGGGTCTAGTTCTGGGGTTTCTATTCTATTCCATTGGTCTGTGTGTCTGTTTTTGTGCCATAAGTTTACTATTTTAAATATAAATGTTTCTTCTCCTAACTTAAGTGAAGACACTGATATACTTGGGAGAAACTTTTTATTATTTACAGTTTATAAAAATTATCAGGCAAGTTTATATAAATTTAGATTACAAAAGTATAATCATATAAGAAGGTTAATTGAATATCATCCAAGAATTAAGATAAATGACATAGAGCTTAATTTCATAAATTAGAATATATGTGCTATCATGGTGACAGATTATGACTTAATGATCATGCTCATAAATAGATTACAAGGTCAGCATCACTGGTCTGGATCTGCAGTCACCATAAATGCAGAAAAGGATAAGCTACATTCTAATGGACTGTTTTCTATAAGGAATATGTTCCAATAAACCCTGACAAAGCAGGACATGCTAATATTTATCCAGAGGGCAGAAAGTCACATTTGTTGTTGCACAGCGAAAATTCGATTGGTTTCTGTTGACTTATAAAAGTCTATGTGAAAGACAATGTAATTATTGTTACTGGGACAGGATTTTAAAGAGGACTGAAAAGGATTTTAAAGAGACTTCAAGTAAAGAGTTATTTCCATAATACAGATAAGTTAACTAAGGCAGTTGTATTAACACTGAAAATTTACATTGAACAGTTGTTTTCTACTTACACATGGTAGTAGTTAGATTATAAAGGATGACCAAAATTCAAATTATGTACTTTTTAGCTAATGCCAAGCTTTTAGTCATTTTAGGAGGACAATGATTTAACTCTCTGTATATGTTATGGAAAGACAGCCAATTATTATATGCGTAATCCAACTATTCACAAGTTTAGAAACGTACCAATAAAGATGTTAATGTCAATATTCTAACTTCTGTGGTAAAGGGTTCTTCAATGAATGGAAATAATTCTTCCATTAGAGATATATCCCTAAGTTGGGGAGGGAAGGAGATCCTTGACTTTCACACAACATTGGCTTTGTTGACAAACTTTCCCTGAAACCCTTTCTTTTAAGGATGAACAAGGCCAGTGAGCATTGGGTAATCAGATCCAATATATAATATATCCCTTAAAGATATGTCTTCTCTGTGTTAGGTCTCAAATGATTATTTAAAAGTCTTTAAAAATATTTTAGGCTTTTAATAGATGCCCTTAATTCTGGAAACTGCGCTGCTTATCCAATCGCTGTATTATCTGTTACCAGTGCCATTCTGGAATGAATTATTAGTCTTATTTATTCATCAGCTGGTTTGAGAAATAGTTACACAAAGAAGATCTGAACTAATAACTAAAGATAGCATGAGGAAAAACCTTTGATGGAAGTACTTTTTTTTTTAATGTTTATTTATTTTTGAGAGACAGAGAGAGACAGAATGTGAGTGGGGGAGGGGCAGAGAGAGCGAGAAAGACACAGAACCTGAAGAGTCTCCAGACTCTGGGCTGTCAGTACAGAGCCCGACACGGGGCTCAAACTCACAAGCCGTGAGATCACGACTTGAGCCGAAGTCAGATGCTCAACCGACTGAGCCACCCAGGCACCCCTATATTTGGTAATCTTTTTAGCACTCTTTAGATTTCTCTTCCACGGAAAACAAATGGGTATCATATTTTGCCATAAAACACATAGTAACCTTTTTCTTTTTCGTCATAAAATACCAAGTGTAAGAATGATGGGATCATAGTAATCTCATGGCTTAAAATCTTATAAAGCCTTCCCATTACACTTAGAATAAAATTAAAAGTTTTTGCTGGAGCCTAAGGTTCTAGAGGATCTCTCCTTTCACCTCTGCCCAAATTAATGTCTTATCACTTCCACTGAATTCTGCACCAGTCATAAAACTGGCTTTCTGGTTATTCTCTGGATGTGTTTAACTTACAATCATATTAGCGCCTTTATGCTCGCCCCTTCTCAACATCCACATCCCAGCTCAATGTCTCCTTCTTAGATCACTTATTTACAATACTTCCACACCCTCCTCCCCAGGTACCCTCTATCTCGTAAGCCTGCTTCATTTTCTGTATAGCACTTACCCTTCTCTGAAAATACAGACTTTATTTTTGTCTACTTATTTATTTTTCTCTTTTCCTCAAAGATCTAAACTTCAAGAAAGCTGGGGCTGTCTGTCTTATTTACTGTGGGTTCCCAGCAAGCACATAAAAAAGTGCTGACACACAGTAGATGGTCAATAATTATCTGTTGAATGATGCATGGGTAAAAAACACCCCAGCAGAGAAAATAAGCATGAATATTCTGTTCATGTTTATTCATGGTTCCGTTTTGGGTTCTTTACAATATTTCTGTTCCGATTACTTATCATTTCACAACAAACTACCCCAAAAGTTACCACCTTAAAAGAACAATTATTTTATTACACTCACACTACTGTCAGGGAATTTAGGCAAGTTTTGACTAGGTGATTTTTCTGCTCTAATAGTGTTGGTTGGGGTCATTTAGAATTTCACCGGCAGCTGGTATGGTGGGTCCGAGATGGCTTCACTTGCAAGCCTGGTACCGAGTGGAGATGGCTGTAATCCTGGGTTCAGCTGGCCCCTTCTCTTGCTTTACATGGGAGCTCAAGGGTCCAGTAGAGCAAGGTAGGAGCTGCTAGTCCTCTTAAAGCTTATGTCTGGAACTGTCAAATCAGACACAGGTTAGCTCAGGTGAGGGGAGCAGTATCAAAGCATATGCAGTCATTTTTAATCTGGTACATTTCTGAGATAGAATATTTCCAAGTAAATGTTCCTAAAGAAAACAATCCAACAAATTCAGTATCTTTCTGGAAGTTACAGGCTTCTGACTTAAGTCTCAGCTAAATTCAGGGAAGGCTTCAAATGCTAAAAAAGAAATACAAAAATTAGAAGTTATATAAAAGATATGTAAAACTTTGAATATATATCTTATTTACTTATTTGCAACACAATGGACATTGTGAATTGGTTTACATCCTCTGAGACTATAAGCAAAATTTGTGATCTCCCTGCTGTGTACATTTTTATGGAGAGTAGGTTCATAGTTTTCATTGATTTTTCAGTTTCTAATGACACCCCTCCTCCCCTATCAAGTATTTCCCTAAGCAAAATTATGGAGTGCAAGGGGCGCCTGCATGGCTAGTCGGCTAAGTGTCCAACTTAGGCTCACGTCATGATCCCATGGTTCTTGAGTTTGAGCCCAGCATTGTGCCCTCTGCTGTCAGTGAGGAGCCTGCTTTGGATGCTCTGTCGTCTCTCTCTGCCCCTCCCCCACTTGTTCTCTCTCTCTCTTTCAAAAATAAACATTAAAAAAATTATGGAGTGCATAAGTTCATTTTTATATCTATCTCCCTTGATAATACCTAGCCTTGTGTAACAATAATGGTAATAGCTGACAAAAATATTATCTTAAGCCAAGAGTAATGTTCTATAATAACCCTATGAAGTACTACTATCATCCTTATTTTATGCATGAAGAAACTAAGGCATAGTATCTTGCCCATAACATGTGGTGGGGCTGGGAACCCTACCACACTGGCTGCAGATGGTCTGACGCAACAGGGCTCTCTCTGTTCAGGAGTAATAGTTTACTCCTTTGTAAATTGGGGAGAATAATAGTAGCTAGTGTCACAACGGCTATTAGATGAGCTGAACTAGGATAGTCCATAGCTGCATGCCTGGCACATATTACATTGGCATTTGATAAATATAGGCTCTCCACCTTTAACCTCTGTTGTATTCCAGAAGGCTTTGCTATCTTTCTGGTAGAGATATTGGTGTGATAAAATGCAAGACCTGAAGGGGAGGATGGGTGGGTAAAGATCTGAAAGTCTAGGGCCAAACCTGGAGATACTGCTCTCTCCACTAAACTCCTTAGAGTCCGGTGTTTTCTCTTAAAATTGTATGCAAATGTCGCATTCTACTCCACAATTCAGTTGCTTATCTATTAATATGAAACTTGATTACCCCAAAGCTTTTGGGATCATTGTTTTTCTGTGATGCACCTTGTTTATGCCTTGGTCTCACACACACAACTGCTCTGATGAACTTAGTGCAGGTTTGGGAATTTAGACGCCCTAGAGCCTTCTGTGGACCCTTTAGCTTGTTCGGGCCTTCTATTTTTCACTTATAAAGTGGAGTGGGTGTTGATGACTAGATGATTTTACCAAAGTCTTTTCTGTTCTGGAATTACACAATATGAAACTGTCCTTTAGGGGGCCTGGGTGGATCAGTGGGTTAAGCGTCAGACTCTTGATTTCTGCTCAGGTCATTATCTCACGGTTAGTGAGTTTGAGTCAGTGTTGGGCTCTGCACTGACAGGGTGGAGCCTGCTTGGGATTCTGTCTCATTCTGCCTCTCCCCTGTTCGTGCTTTCTCTATCAAAAATAAACATTTAAAATGGTCTTTTAGCCCGGTTTTCAAACTGTGGGTTTCCACTTAGCAGGCAGAAACTCCAATTCGGTGGGTCAAACATTAAAAAAAAAATCGGGATAACTACTCTCCGGTGAAATTCTTGTTTCAGAATTGATATTAAAATGTAATGTGCAAAACGACATCTGAAATGTTTATCTTCATCGCTGGTGGTAATTGAAACACCTGAAAGCTGGTGTAAGGCAGTGCACCCTAGAGACGTGTAATTGGGAGAATCCCGGTTTGCCCGCCTTAGTACATCAACCTCGGAAGCTCCATTTGAGGGCTCCCACCAAAAGCCCAAGGCGCAAACCTGCGCGCGGACCCCGGTCCCGTACCTCCTCGCGATGGCAGCGGCCCGCCGGCCTGCGGGGCGTCACCTGGGCCGACGTCGCACCTCCCGCCTCCCGCCTGGGCCAAAGTGAAGCTGCGCGCCTTCTGACGTCATCACCGGGCGCCGCGGCCCCCACCACCTTCCACTTCGCGGGAGAAGTTGTTGGCGCGAATGGATCCCGAGTCCCGGTAACGGATTCCCCAGCCCACCGGCCTGCCTGCCCGCGCCGTAGTCCGTGGGCTGCGATGGTGAGTCCCTGGGGGAGGCTGTGTGGCTCGGGGGCTTGGGAGAGTTTGCAGGCTGGGTGTGGACCGGGCACTTTTGGAATGCAGGGTGGGGGAGGACGGCGGTGCGGGGCTCCGAAGGGGAGCGAAGGCACGGAAGGGGCCAAAAATCTGGCACTGGTCGCACAGCTTTCCTGGGACCGCGGGGTTTCTGCTCTCGGCAGCAGGCTGCGCTCATGCCTTTGGTGCTGCGCCGCAGTTTCACTTTTTTTTACTCTTGGGGGAAGGGAGGAAGGAAGAGAGTAAAGAAGGTGATTTGGGGGGCTTGGCGATAAAGTTGTTTTCCTGTTTGGCGTTGCCCGAAACCTCTCTTTGCGTCCTGCTTAAAGCATTGATTTCAAGCCCTTGTTCAAGGCGGAGAAAAATGTAACAAACTTTCCTTTTTTGTAAGTTGTGTTAGGCCTTGAACTTTCGTCATTAATAGCGCCACGAAACGCTCATCACAGAGCCGTTTGAGACCGAAGGCTTAGGGAGGATGCTTTATTTTGTTTAAATGAATTGGTAGAAGCCAAAGGGATAACACGGTTTACCGGGGGGGGGGGGGACCCAAACCCTAACAACACTGGAGGTAAAGACAGATACAATATATCTGACAGCTGTCATCGCCTATCACCTGATGTTAAAAATAATCTTATAAAAACACACCTCTGTATAATTGTGCATAAAGCATATCAATTGAGCGTGAAATGATTATGCAGGTATTAAAACAGACGTTCATGCTGGTATGGAAATAGATACAGATATGTGTTTGAAATATTTAAAGGACAATTTATGATGATCTATTAAGCCAGAATCTACTTCATAATCAGACGTAATTTTTTCAACTATTTTTTACCTTATCACAACACCAGCATCCTGGAGGGAAAATTTTTATGCCACATTGGGAAACCTTGCAGCCCTTAGTGTTTTTTTCTCATAAAAAAGGGATAAAATAATAGCCACCTTGCACCAAATATCAGTGTGTGAGCTGTTTGTTTTATATACCTTTCTCACTTAAACCTCTCAGCAATCTAGTTTTACGGATGGTGAAGGAGGCTTTTAGAGTTTAAACAGTTTGTCATACAACTAATAAGTGGTTGAACTAGAGTAGGAACCTCGGTTTTTCTGACCACTACATTATACTGCCTCCCTAAAATGATTATAATTAATATTGGACTTAAGGCACTATAGTATTGTGGAAAGTTGATGACATTTGGAGTCTTGAAGGTTAAGAGTAAGGCGATAATTTAGTCTTGCTCTGCCATTTGGTAGTTTTGTGGTGGTGGATTTTATTTGGTTTAAGTAAATAGCTTAACTTTAACTTTTTTAAGCTTGTGTTTTTCTTAACTGTAAAAAGGGGCAAAATATAGCTGTCTTAAGTGATTAGCTTGAGGATTAAACAGGGTAATATGTGTAAAGCTTTTTTTGTGGCACCTAGCATGTGGAGGTATACTACTATGTGACTACCAATGATCTAATTTTATTAGGAAGGACTCTGGAACATTGCATAGTTTAAGGGTATCAAAGATGCCTCTGATGTTGTCAGTTACAGTGAACAATGGTTTATATAGTCAACTTTTGATCATTCAAGGACTTTAAGTTTTGGTTCTTTTCTATCTTAGTACTTTTGTTCGCATGCAGATGAAAAACAAAGCTCTTCTAAGAAAAGAAGTAGGGGTCAGATGGGTCAGTTTTGCTCTTTGCTGAAGGGAAAGGTTCTATAACATAGATAAGAATTTTGGATTGCATTGGTATTTAATTTAGTCTTTCTGTCTCTAGTACAACAGTTAGCAAAACCCCAGACTAAAATTCTGTTCAGTGTAGATTTATTGAACACCTAGGCACAAGTTATATTGTAATACAGTAGTTTTTAACTTTGGGTCACAGTTCCTTTTGATAATGTGGTGAGTGGTATGCAAATTTTCTGCCCACAGAAATACATATGGGCATGTATACAACATTTAAGAGAATTTGCATATCTTCTGAAGCCCTTCCATAGACGTTTACAACTCTTACCCTGGGGGCTACATTTTTTTTTCTTAAATATTTTCTAACTGAAGTTATCAGTAAAGGGGTAAAATACTATATCTACAAAATCCAATACTCCGTAAGCATTAAAAAAGAGAAAACTTTATGCCCTGATATAAAACAGTTGTCAAGATAATTTAGTTAAAAAACAAGGGTGTAGGACAGTATGTAAAGTTTCACTTTATGCAGAGAAAGAGAGAAAAGAATATACACACTTTTATTTGAAGTGTGAAAGGATACACAAGGAACTGATAACATTTGCTACCTCTGAAGATGGGAAATATGTGTCTGAGAGGCAGGATCAGAAGCAGACTTTTTTACTCTTGAATTTTTAACCATGTGAACATAATGTCTGTTAAAGGAATTGAAACAAAATTAAAGATAAAAAGAATAGAAAAGAAGTCATGTCAACAATTTGGTTGCTATTAGAATTTAATAACATGCTCAAAATGTGAATGAAACCTGAGATGCCATTTTTAAGAAATCAGCATATGTAATTTGTTGGCTGGTATAATTTATTGAACACATGCATAAGGTTGAATTAAACACACATGAGACCTAGAGTATAGCCTGTTTGAAGAGCTGTCATGTCTAAATACATCTGAGTTGCTTCATGCCCCATTTTAGGGGATACCTTTTGCATTGAGTTTTAGTATATGAATGCTCCCCCTGGACTAGTGCTGTCACCCTATTATAGTGTAGTTTTTGCCATATGTAGTAGTAGGTGACCTATAAGGCCCCTACCTACCTCTCTTAGCTCTCTGTCTTTTGAGTGTATTAGGCTGGTTCTGTCTCTGCTCTTGTTCTTGCTATTTCATCTCCTTGTTCACATCCTTCCTCACATGTCTGCCTTTTTATTACTCAAGCCTCAGTCATCACTTCCTCAGAGCTTTTGGTGTTGTATCTAAGAAACCATTGCCTAATCCAAGGTCATGAAGATTTATGCCTGTCTTCTTCTAAAAGTTTTACCTCTCACCTTTAACCTTGATCCATTTTGAGTTAATTTTTAAATTTTATTTTTTATTTTAGAGAGAGAGTGAGCAGGAGGGAGAGAGGGGTATAGAGGGAGAGAAAGAGAGAATCTTAAGCAGGTTCCATGCTCAGCACGGAGCTGGATGTGGGGCTCCATCCTATGACCCCGAGATTATGACCTGAGCTGAAATCAAGAGTCAGATGCTCAACTAACTGAGCCACCCAGGCGTCCTGAGTTAATATTTTGTATAGGGTGTGAAGTAGGGGTTCATGTTTATTCTTTTGCATGTGGATAGTTGTTCCTGCACCATTTGCAGACATTTCTTTTCCCATTGAATTATCTTGGCTCTCTAGTTAAGAATCAAGTGACCATAAAGTGTGAGGATTTTTTTTTTTAATTCTCTGTACTTTTCCTCTATCTATCTATCTATCTATCTATCTATCTATCTACCTACCTACCTACCTATCTACCTATCTACCTATCTATCTTAGTGCCAGTAACACACTGTCTTTTTTACTGTAGTTTTGTGGTAAGTCCCTGCCTGCCCTTCCCCCCCTCCCCCCCTTGTGGTAAGTTTTGAAATCAGGAAGTATGAGTTCTTCAACTTTGTTATTTTTCAAGATTGTTTTGTGTGTTCTGGGTCCCTTGACTTTCCACATGAATTTTAGAATCAACAAAGAAGCCAGCTGGGATTTGATAGTGATGATGTTGAATCTGTGGATCATTTGGGGGAGTATTGCCCTCTTGACAATAGAATGTCTTCTGATCCATGAACATGGACTATCTTTTCATTTGTTTACGTCTTTAATTTCTTTAAACGATGTTTTATAGTTTTCAGAGTATAGGTTTTACACTTTTATTAGGTTTACTTCTAAGTATTTTGTTCTTTTTGATGGTATTGTAAATGGAATTGTTTTCTTAATTTCAATTTTGGATTGTTCATTGCAAAAGTGTAGAAACTTTTGTATATTGATCTGTATTCTGCAACCTTGCTGAACTCATGTAGTAGTTTTAATAGTTTTTTTCGTGGATTCCTTAGGATTTTTTTCTATATAAGATCATTTCATCTGTAAATAGAGATAGTTTTACTTCATCCTGTCCAATCTAGTTACCTTTTATCTCTCTGTCTCTCTCTTTTTATTGCCTAAATGCTTTTGCTGGAACCTTCACAAGTGTTGAATAGAAGTGATGGGAGTGGTTGCATCTTTTTCCTGATCTCAGGGAAAGCATTCTAACAACTTTTTGCTTTCAAAGTGTAAGACCTCAATATAGTTTTAAATACTTTATTCCACAGCTTGTCTCTGCTGTGCTATCAGTTAAATCATTGTGTATATTAGTCAGATATATAATTTGTATATTAGTGTTTTTCAGGGTAAAAGATTCTTATATTTGGACAGGTTTTGTGAAGTTTGTTGATAATCAGTTTCTTCTTGTGGATTTGGTGGTTGACTTAAAAATATTAATCAGAAATATTTATATTTCTTGGTTACTTTCAAAGTAGAGAAGTGAAGCCAAGATACATTGTGGCAACTACTCTACAGAGCACTGCCATACTTACTTTGCATAAAATCCTGTACCTTTCAAAGATAAGTGAACAGAGTGACATAATTTGTTTTCTTTTTGCATTTTTGATAGGCAAATATAACTTGTTTGTTGGTTGAGCTCATCAGCAGTGGAAAAAAGTAACTTGAAGGTTTTGATTATACTTCAAAGTAAATACATGGTGGCTTTTGTACTTTGACCTTCTAAAGCTAGAGGTCAGTGAAAGCTTACTTCTGTATGGGTTTAGGAGTATTTATTGCAAAAATTTTTTTCATCTCTAACTCTACTAGTGGATTTATATAATGAACCAAGTTGGAAACTTCTTGGTACAGGTAAAGGACTCTAAAAATGCAAGATTTTTTTTTTTTTTTTTTTTTTTTTTGAGTACTTGGCAAAGTTGGGTATTTTGTCTTGGCTTATGTATGTTAAAATTGCATTTGGGCTGCCTACTAGGTGATGCTTCTCTCTAATAGTGTTGTAGAATTGTTAGTTACACCTTAAGGTAGAAAATGCAAGAAGTCTTTTTTTGCTTACGTTTAAGAGCATCTTAAATTTCAAAACTTTTACTAGAGAATATCTTGTTGGCATTCTCAATTTTTTTAATTCTGGAGTTGAAGTTAAAAAAGTCATAGGGTTGTTATGAGGATTAAATGAGTAAATATTTTTAAAGTGCTTAAATTATTGCTTGGCACAGAGCAAGTCCTATTTAAGGGTTTATTAAAGAAGTAAATAAATGATGCCTTGACTCTGGGCATTGGCAAAAGAAAAAGAGGGAAGGGGACAATAATATTTGAGAGATAGGATGAATAGGTGGAGAGTCAGAGTGAGGAGGAAAAACAGTACCCAGGTTTCTATTTTGGGTGAATGGTGGTGCTGTGCATTGAGGTGGGGAATAAAGGGAGAGAAGCAAGTCCCACAGAAATACGAGCTTAGTTTTGGACATTATGGATTGGAGGTATCTTTGGGGCATTTGGACAGAGATGTATCGGCAGACTGTTGGCTACGTGATATGGAACTTAGGGGAGGTGTGGGGTGGAGAGATTGAGGAGAGCTTTAGGAGGTATCAGTGTGTATTTGGTACTTGGTACTGAGGTTGAGATGGATGTGAGTTAGCTTGAGTGTATGTGGATCAGAAGTTTTTGATTTCGGATTCATGGAGAACCATTAGTAGGTTTCAGGGAAAACCCCTGAATTTTAGATTACATGCAAAGTTTTGTATGTGTGTGGGGTGTTTTTTGCCATCAGTCAGTTCTCTAGTTCTCTTGATACTAACTGGGTGTCCTACAGTTCAGTTTACTTCCGACACTATTCAGATTTAGTGCAGACTGCATAAGTTAAGGGGCTCAGTCCCACAAAGTGGCTCCCACTTCAGAAGCCAGTTACAAGCCCTAGTCCACCTATACTTCTGACTGACTGGCTCTAAGTCAGGGCTTTTCAGGACCTCCTCCTCAGGTTTGATAATTTGCTATGGTGGCTCACAGAACTTAGGGAAACATTTTACTTATATTTACCGGTTTATTATGTGGCTACAACTCAGGAACAGCTAAAGGGAAGGAGAAGGTTTGTAGGGTAAGATATGGGGGGTTGGGGGGTCAGAGCTTCCGTGCTGTCTTTGGGTATGCCACCCTCCTAGCAACTTGATATGTTGACCAACCCAGAAGCTCTTCAAACATCGAACCTTGCTTATTCAAGAGTCTTTATAATCTAATCTTCAGTCCACCTCTTCTCCCTGTAGAACTACGAGTGGGGCTGAGAGTTCCCATTCTTGGCCTTTCTAGTGACCAGTTTCCATCCTACGTTGCCTCATTAGTATAAACTTAGGTGTGATCCAAAGAACTGATTGTAAATAACAGAAGACACTTCTGTCACTTAGGAAATTCCAAGGTTTTTAGGAGCTCTGTGCCAGGAACCGGGGATAAATTTTTATTATAGTGTGTTTTTGCATATTTCTGTGGAAAATATTCATAGCTTTTGTCAGATCCACGAAAGTGTAAAAAACAAAACAAAACCCTGGTGTGTTTAGTGAAAAGACCACGCCTCTGTTTACTTGGCACACGTTTTGGATATTAATAGATAGGCAACCTGTTACTGACAGCATCTTATACTAGCGTATAAGTTTGCAGGGACAGGAGCCACAAGGATAGGGAACTGCTGTACAGTGCCTGGCACATGGTACATTTTTAATAAGTATTGATGAAGTACAATAAGCTTTATTTCCAATAAAAGAGAAATTAACTAGAATAGAAAATTTACTGGTACGAAAACATCTTTTCTAGCCCTTTCTACTTTAATCTATCAAACATTTTTGTTAAAGTTTATTTAAGTAATCTTTACACGCAACATGGGGCTTGAGTCTACAACCCTGAGATCAAGAGTCACATGCTGGGGCTCCTGGGTGGCTTGATTGGTTGAGTGTCTGACTTCGGCTCAGGTCACGATCTCGTGAGTTCTAGCCCTGTGTTGGGCTCTGTGCTGACAGCACGGAGCCTGGAGCCTTTTTCAGATTCTGCGTTTCCCTCTCTCTCTGCCTCTCCCCTGCTTGTTCTCTCTCTCTCTCTTTCTCTCCGAAAAATAAACATAAAAAAAAAAGTTGCACGCTCTTTCCGACTGAGCCAGCCAGGCGCCCCTCTAATCTATTGAACATTTAATGACAATAAGTAATATAGCCTAGAGAAATACAGTATTTATTATGTGGTAGGTCTATTTTTTTTAAATTATTTTTTATTTTCTTAAATATTTATTTATTTATTTATTTATTTATTTATTTATTTATTTAATGTGTAGTTAGTTATTTTTGACAGAGAGAGAGCAGGAGTGCGAGAGGGGCAGAGACAGAGAGGGAGAGAGAGAATTCCAAGCAGGCTCTATGCTGTCAGTGCAGAGCCCAACATGGGGCTTGATCCCACAAGCCTGTGAGATCATGACCTGAGCTAAATCAAGAGTTGGATGCTTAACTGACTGAGCTACCCAGGTGCCCCTATTTATTTTTTAAATGCTTTTATTTTTAGCTTTGAGAGAGAGAGAGAGAGAGAGAGAGAGAGAGAGAGCACGAGTGGGGGGGAGAGAAGCGGAGGGGGAGAGAAAGAATATCGAGCAGGCTCCATGATCAGCACAAAGCCCAACATGGAGCTAGATCCCATGATCCCAGGATTATGACCTGAGCTGAAATCAAGAGTTGGTCGCTCAACCTATTGAGCCATCCAGGTGCCCCACAATTATTTATTAAAAAAAATATTTATTTATTTGTTTATTTTGAGAGAGAGAGAGAGAGAGAGCGCGCAAGGGAGAGGCAGAGAGAGAATCCTGAGCAGCCTCTGCACTGTCAGTGCAGAGCCCAGTGTGGGGCTTGATCCCACAAACCGTAAGATCATGACCTGAGCTGAAATCAAGAGTCACCCAGATGCCCCCCAATTATTTGTTTTTTAAATTGAAGTATAGTTGACACACGTTCCTTTCAGGTGTAGAAAATAGTGAATTGGCAACTCTATATGCTGTGCTCACCACACGCTTAGCTGTCATGTGTCACCATAAAATGCTATTGCAATACCATTGACTGTATTCTGTATGCTGTACTTTTTTGTCCCTGTGACTTATTCATTCCATAACTAGAAGCCTATATCTCCCACTTCCCTTTGTACATTTTGCCTATCTCTTCAACCCCCTTCCCTTTGGCAACCACCAGTTCTCAGTATTTATGGTCTTTTTGTGCTTTTTGTTTGTTTTTTAGATTTCACATATAAGTGAAATCATGTGGTATTTGTCTTTCTGTCTGACTTAATTTCACTTAGCATAATACCCCCTAGGCCCATCCATGTTGTCATAAATGGCAAGATCTCATTATTTTTATGGCTGAATAATATATATATGTGTATTATATTACATATATAATATAATATTAATTATAATATTATATATGTAATATAATACACATATATGTGTGTGTGTGTGTGTGTGTGTGTGTGTGTATAAACCCCATGTGGTCTTTGTTCATCTGTCAGTGGACATTTAGGTTGGTAGGTCTGTTTTCGATTTGAACTTAATTTCAGTCTTCATTGAAATAGTGTAAATTTGATTTTTTAGATCTGAAGTCAGCTGTAAAAAGTTAACTTCTGGATGAATAAAAACCATAATCAGACTACATTAACCGTGGTGAAAATGTCAAAATGTTGAAATAAATCATTAGATCAGGCATAAAGAGTTTTAAATGTTTCAGTTATTCCAATTATGCATGTTTGAAGGAGAACTTATTTTTTAAAAATCTAAATTAATTAATTTCCATTTTCTGTTTAATTTTGCTGGTGTTGGTTAGTACTTTTGGATCAGGTACACCTGAAAACTTTCTGTAGTACAGTATTTCATTGAAAGAGTAGTCTCGGACTCATGTGATTACACTTATTATGGCTTCAGAATTTCACACATCTTCCTCAACACAACCAAGAATAGAATTGGGTTTTTTCACTTCTTGGGAGCAGCCTCTTATGTAGACTGAGCAGATTCCAGGGCAAGTAGGAGAGGCAGATACTTCCATAATCATATGTTCTCTATTTCTTTTCCCTTTCTGTGCTTTATATTGTCTGTTCTTTATTTCCTGTGTTTTGCGTTATTTTCTAAAGACAGAAAGACCAAGAATAGAAAAGTAGAATGAAACCTCCACAGAAACAGAGACTTTTGTCTGTTTTGTTTATTCCAAGCACCGAGAAAAGTTTGTGGTTCATAGCAGGCTCTCAGTGAATATTTGTTGAATGAATAAATGAATGAAGGAATAAAGAGGAATTTGATGCAGGTTCTTAAAATTCTTCCTGGATAGAACCTGTGATTATTTAAAAATTTTTCAGATCACACTTCTTTTCTACTCACTGGTATCTTAGAATATCTTGAGGCCTGTGCTAGACTTTGCTGTATCATTAACATTGATTATATGTAGAGATATATATGATTTCTAAAAGATACTTAGTTTGGCGAAAACAAATTTGAAGAAGAGGAAATATTGTAGAAAGAGTGAAACTATTTTGTTTTTTGTAGCCACAATATTATAATATGACAAGAGAGTACCATATTTCAAGGGTTAATTATAGGTCAACTTTAATAATTTATTTCAGAATTAATACACAATAAGTGTTAATTTAATACCCACTTAAAATTTCTTAAAGTCAAAAGCAATAGGTAAAGTCATAGCAAAAAATTAATCTCAATTAAAGATTATGTTAATACTCAATTTTTTAAAAACACATCTACCATGAGTTTCATTTTACATAATCAAGAACCTCTCTTTTGGAGGGAGCCCAGATGTAAAGAAATAACTGCTCATGTGTTCAACCGATATGTATAGTTTTAAAGCTTTTATTATTAAGTAATCACTCCCAGTGTGGGGCTTGAACTCAAAAGCCGCACACACGCTCTACTGACTGAGCCAGCCAGGTGCCCCATTGCATTCATCCAACATTATCTCAAGTGCTGGCCCTGTGCTTGAGATAGAGTGGTGAGCTAGGCCTGCTCTATGGAACTTAACAGCGGTGCCTTCAAACTCAGATTTATATGACTATCAAAAGTATAGTCTGGCTGGCTCAGTCGGTACAGCATGTGACTCTCGGTCTTGGGGATGTGAGTTCAAGCCCCACGTTGGGGGTAGAGGTTACTTAAAAAAACATCTCATTTAATCATCTTAGGACTCAATTCAGGTGTTGCTTCTTTTGGAAAGGTCTCTGTGTTAGTTGTTCCTGTCTTCTAGTTTTTAAATTTAAATTTTTTTTTTTCAACGTTTATTTATCCTGTCTTCTAGTTTTGTGAGAAGCTCTGTCTTAGCACTCTTTTGTATTTAATTCTTTATATACTAATTTGACTCCCAGGTAGCTTCATCAGGGCATTTTCCTGTTTGTGTTCTAAGTCCCTGGCACAGTGCCCGCCTCTAAGCATATAAACTTGTCAGGAATGAGAAGGGAAATGCCATACTGCTAATTGTGGGGTATGGCTACTTTGCATAGATCCTTAGAGTTGTAGGAAAACTATGAAGGGGCAGTCATGGTCAAGTGGAAAACTGAAAGGGATTTGGAGGACCAGGTTCCGTGGTGGAGGTTTTTGGTGTGCCACCTTAATCCCCACAGGAATTTTATGAGGCAGGTGGTAACATGAGGAAACTGAGAGGCAGAGAAGTTATGTAATTCATCCCAAGTGTCCGGTACTAAATGGCAAAACTGATAGAAAGCCTTTGTCTGTCTTAATTCCAGTTACTTATCTATAAAACAGAGATATTCTATTTGCCTTATATACCTCACAGAATCATCAAGAGAGAGAAATCTGTGTCCAGTAGCTGTAAGTAAAAGCACATAAACTTGTTATTATTAGCTATCTGTGCTAAAATTTGTTTTAACTTTGATGTGATTTTTGCCTAAGTTTTTGCCTTATTTGACCTGAATTACTTGTTCAACTAGTAACTGTTGAAGAAGAAAATAAGAAGAGTTAATTACTTTTTTTTGGTCTCCCCAAATAAAAATAATGTTATTTCTTTTATCATTTCTTTTAGAAATGGACTTCCTGGGACAATGGATATGCACATTTAAAATTGTGACAAGTATTGCTGATTGTCTTCCAGATGAGTTTTTATCCTCCAGTATACCAGTTTTTACTTTTACAGCAGAATAGTATGTGAGCATCTGTTCCCCCATATCCTTGACAAATCTGGGCATTATCAGTCTTTTAACATTTAGAGAAAAATAATCCAGCTTCAATTTATTTGATTATTATTTGTGAAGTTGAACATCTCTTATTATTTGTTGATTATTTGCATTTTTTATAATTTGCTTACTAGTAGCTTTAATTCATTTTTCTACTCAGCTATCTTATTGGTTTGTAGGGACCCTATATATACACCATATATTGTAGATATTTTCAAGTTAGTTACTTGTATTTTAACTTTTGTTTATGGCATCTTTTCTTGTTATGTAGTCAGATCTGTCTTCCTTTATGGATGGTTTCTAGCCTTGATGTTATACTTAGAAGACTTTCCCTTTGCCAAGATTATAAAAGTAAATTAAAATCTGTTCCCTCTTCTCATATACTCAGGAATAATTATTTTGTGAATTCAAGAATGGTGTTTAAATTACAAAAATTTTTTTTAATGTTTATTTTTGAGAAAGAGAGAGACAGTGCAAGTGGGGGAGGGGCAAAGAGAGAGAGGGAGGGACAGAATCTGGAGCAGGCCCCAGGCTCTGAGCTGCCAGCACAGAGCCTGATGTGGGGCTTGAACTCTCAAACTGGGAGATCGTGACCTGAGCCAAAGTTGGGTGCTTAACTGACTAAGCCACCCAGGTGCCCCAAGAGTGATGTTTAGATCTATTATTTGGGAGTATGATTAGCCACTAGACTTGTTCGCCATTTCATGAAATGTTTGAAAACTGGGAGTACTAGACAAGGGAATGTTAATTGAAGGATAAAGTGAAGTCACTCTCTAAGGCCAAATTAGTGACCCTTGTCTTTTAGATGTTTATATACAAGATGGCTGCTCACATTGGAGATAATCCTAAAAGGTGTGAGTTAATTGGCTTTCCTTGTGATGAAAATTCTTTTCCAAAAGTTTAGATTTTCAGTGTGTATTGGGATAGATCAGAATGTTGTTATTTGACTGTTCTGCTGCCATCAGAGTATAAGGGTGTGGGGAGTGAGAGTAGGGTAGAATAAAGAAAAGGAAGAGAAAGGGGATATGAATAGAAAGGATTAGTTAGGAAGGAAAAGTAACAATGCTGAGGAGTATGAAACACAAAAGTCAGAGAGCGTTAATATAACCAACCATTCCATTTCCTGAATTATATTTTGTTTTCTTTTGTGGTTGTAAGCGTTTGTGTGCCTAATACAGTTTGAAAACCAGCAGTGACTTTAACCTGATTATTAATATTCAGTTTTGGTATTTCCATGGTACACGTGTTGTGCTGTGTGTAAGGGTGCATGCATGCGTGCAAACCGTCACCACCATTTGAATGAAAAATCAGTTGGTAATTTTAAAAGTGAAACTCTGGTGTGAAACTGTCATTTCCTCCAGAAGCAATAAAGTAAATAGTTGTCAACCGCAAACCCAGTTTTTTGTAAGTTATATGGAAGACTGTGCCTTTCTTTATTGCCTATTTTTCTTTATTTAGCACTTGACACAAATGTCTTAGCCTCATAGGTGAAGTATCATTCTGTAAACAATATTTTTTAGACTTAGATTTTATTAGGATGGATTTGTGACTTTTCTGTGTTAAGCAGTTTACAAAAGAGAACATAAAATCAGAGAGGTCTATAATCTTTTAAAAGAAATTTAGTGTCTGTGTACCTCATTTATCTGCTTTGTTTATTTGCTTAGACACAAAGCTATTTTTGTGTGTGCATAACATGCTTATTTGGGATTTGTGACATTTTAAGAGTATGATATTTACTGCCAGGTTCTAGGAAAGAATTGTTAACTTTCTTACACCTCACAAAGTACCTTTAAGAATTTTTTCTGTATTTGAGAGAGAGAGAGCGAGCGAGCACACGAGTGGGGGAGAGGGTCAGAGAGGGAGAGAGACAGAGACAGAGACAGAGAATCTTAAGCAGTCTCCATGCTCAGTGCTGAGCCCACAGTGGGGCTTGATCCCGTGACCCTGAGATCATGACCTGAGCTGAGATCAAGAGTCCGTGCTCAACAGACTGAACCTCCCAGGTGCCCCGGCAAAGTACTTTCAGCAGGCATTTTGCTCACCACAATAAAGAGAGAACAGGGAACAGGTTAAAAGGATTGAAAACTCAGGAACGTAAGATAGGAAGAGGAGAACACTTGGCTCTTGAACCCAGTTCTTAGGAATTCAGATCCTTGTTCAGATCTCATTATTTTGTGTTCCTTATATCCTTGCCTGGGAGCAGAGATAATTATAAGTAGAGACGTTTCAGTGATATGAAGGAATAATAGTTCATAAATGAGGGAAAGGGAAGCTTTTTACTGAGCCAACATTAATTATCCTCATAAAGTGTAGGTAGTATTAGTCCCACTTTACTGATGAGAAATCAGATTAAAGTAACCTGCCCAAGGTCACACATAAAAAGCAGTGGAGTAGAGATTCATACTGAGGCTTTCTGATTCCAAGATCTATTCCTGTTCTCTACACCGTCCCGTGTTCAAAGCTAAAATCTAAAAGGGTAGGGAAGAATATGTATGCAAAAGATAAAAGTGAGTGATTTTAATTGTAAATTACATTGTAAATATTTCATTATGATTAATTTGATTTCAGCTTAACACAAAGGGATAGAGCAATTAAAGAGAATATTGTAATAAGCATAAAATATTTACTTCAGAATTTGGAAAAATCATATAAAGAAGAGTAACTTCAAGGTTTTTAGTTATTAAGTGATTAAGTTTTAAATTATTAAGCCTTAAATGATCAGGGTTGTGAAAGGTATCCTTCTTTCAAACTGGAGTATAAATCCCATGGGCAAGGATTATACTCTTCAACATTTGTCTTCTCTCTCACTGTGCCTGGGGAGGTGGGATGAATATGTGCATATGACTTGCCTCTTTAGTAATTATGCTGTTGTTAAGAACAATTTCATTGCTCATTTTTGTCCTGCTTTTGCCAAATTCTGGGAATTAATAACTATTTTTCATTAGGCGAATGGTTCTTAACCCAGGTAATTTTATCAGTAAACTTTTGCACATGAAAAGAACGCTGCTGCACATGGTGGAGTTATTGCACTGTGAAGAAATTGCTGAGGGCAAACCAGTGTGTGTAAGGTGTCCCTGTTTGCAAGTGAAATTCACATTTTGTGCCGTTAATGTTTGTTTATGCATGTCCATTTTTGCTTTTAGGATATTCGGAAATTCTTTGGGGTTATACCAAGTGGAAAGAAACTTGTGACTGACACAGTGAAGAAGAATGAGAAGACAAAGTCTGCTGAAGACACTTTAAAAGCAAAGAAAGGAATAAAGGAAATCAAGGTCAGTTTTCCAGATACCGTATTGAATTGTATAAAAAGTTAAATAAATTCAGTTCCTAGACTTGATATTATGCGAGCCTGAAATGAATATAGATTTCAACTCATTTTGCAGAGAAAGAAGACAAGTATATTTCTAATTAATACAGCTTCCTGCATTCATTGCTTGTTTTCCTATAGGAGAGATGGAACCCTTTTCAGTTGTTAAAACTTTGTATTTTAAGACCAAAGTTTATTCTTAAAGACATGAGCCCCAAGTGAAAGGTGTTGGACTTCTGGTGAAGGAAAACTTTGGAGGAAAGCTTTATTCTTTCCTTGTCTTCCTTGGGCCTCAGAGAAGTTAAGGTACAGTGTCACTGTAGAAAGCAGGTGATGGCTACAATAGTGTGTCTGAGTTAATATTGTTCCACTTTGTGTAAGATATGAGAGTTTTGCAACTCTACAGGTCTATTTACCACCATCTTTTATGTTTTAACTATATGTATTATAGCTACATGTGTTAATATTCCACATTCATTTTTTTTTAAATTTTTTTTTTAACGTTTTTATTTATTTTTGAGACAGAGAGAGACAGAGCATGAACAGGGGAGGGTCAGAGAGAGAGGGAGACACAGAATCGGAAGCAGGCTCCAGGCTCTGAGCTGTCAGCCCAGAGTCCGACGCGGGGCTCAAACTCACAGACCGCGAGATCGTGACCTGAGCTGAAGTCGGACGTTTAACCGACTGAGCCACCCAGGCACCCCAATACTCCACATTCAGTGTGATAATTTTTGCTCCAAACAGACATGTATTTATTTTATTTTATTTTATTTTATTTTATTTTATTTTATTTTATTTATTTTATTTTATTTATTTATTTTTTCAATATATGAAATTTATTGTCAAATTGGTTTCCATACAACACCCAGTGCTCATCCCAAAAGGTGTCCTCCTCAATACCCATCACCCACCCCCCCCTCACTGTCACCCCCCAGTTTGTTCTCAGTTTTTAAGAGTCTCTTATGCTTTGGCTCTCTCCCACTCTAACCTCTTTTTTTTTTTTCCTTCCCCTCCCCCATGGGTTTCTGTTAAGTTTCTCAGGATCCACATAAGAGCGAAAACATGGTATCTGTCTTTCTCTGTATGGCTTATTTCACTTAGCATCACACTCTTCCAGTTCCATCCACGTTGCTACAAAGGGCCATATTTCGTTCTTTCTCATTGCTATGTAGTACTCCATTGTGTATATAAACCACCATTTCTTTATCCATTCATCAGTTGATGGACATTTAAGCTCTTTGCACAATTTAGCTATTGTTGAGAGTGCTGCTATAAACATTGGGGTACAAGTGCCCCTATGCATCAGTACTCCTGTATCCCTTGGGTAAATTCCTAGCAGTGCTATTGCTGGGTCATAGGGTAGGTCTATTTTTAATTTTCTGAGGAACCTCCACACTGTTTTCCAGAGTGGCTGCACCAGTTTGCATTCCCACCAACAGTGCAAGAGGGTTCCCGTTTCTCCATATCCTCTCCGGCATCTATAGTCTCCTGATTTGTTCATTTTGGCCACTCTGACTGGTGTGAGGTGATATCTGAGTGTGGTTTTGATTTGTATTTCCCTTATGAGGAGCAACGTTGAGCATCTTTTCATGTGCCTGTTGGCCATCCGGATGTCTTCTTTAGAGAAGTGTCTATTCATGTTTTCTGCCCATTTCTTCACTGGGTTATTTGTTTTTCGGGTGTGGAGTTTGGTGAGCTCTTTATAGATTTTGGATACTAGCCCTTTGTCCGATATGTCATTTGCAAATATCTTTTCCCATTCCGTTGGTTGCCTTTTAGTTTTGTTGGTTGTTTCCTTTGCTGTGCAGAAGCTTTTTATCTTCATAAGGTCCCAGTAATTCATTTTTGCCTTTAATTCCCTTGCCTTTGGGGATGTGTCGAGTAAGAGAGCGCTACGGCTGAGGTCAGAGAGGTCTTTTCCTGCTTTCTCCTCTAGGGTTTTGATGGTTTCCTGTCTCACATTCAGGTCCTTTATCCATTTTGAGTTTATTTTTGTGAATGGTGTGAGAAAGTGGTCTAGTTTCAACCTTCTGCATGTTGCTGTCCATTTCTCCCAGCACCATTTCTTAAAGAGACTGTCTTTTTTCCATTGGATGTTCTTTCCTGCTTTGTCAAAGATGAGTTGGCCATACGTTTGTGGGTCTAGTTCTGGGGTTTCTATTCTATTCCATTGGTCTCTGTGTCTGTTTTTGTGCCAATACCATGCTGTCTTGATGATGACAGCTTTGTAGTAGAGGCTAAAGTCTGGGATTGTGATGCCTCCTGCTTTGGTCTTCTTCTTCAAAATTACTTTGGCTATTCAGGGCCTTTTGTGGTTGCATATGAATTTTAGAATTGCGTGTTCTAGCTTCGAGAAGAATGCTGGTGCAATTTTGATTGGGATTGCATTGAATGTGTAGGTAGCTTTGGGTGGTATTGCCATTTTGACAATATTTATTCTTCCAATCCATGAGCAGGGAATGTCTTTCCATTTCTTTATATCTTCTTCAATTACCTTCATAAGCTTTCTATAGTTTTCAGCATACAGATCTTTTACATCTTTGGTTAGATTTATTCCCAGGTATTTTATGCTTCTTGGTGTAATTGTGAATGGGATCAGTTTCTTTCTTTGTCTTTCTGTTGCTTCATTGTTAGTGTATAAGAATGCAACTGATTTCTGTACATTGATTTTGTATCCTGCTACTTTGCTGAATTCATGTATCAGTTCTAGCAGACTTTTGGTGGAGTCTATCGGATTTTCCATGTATAATATCATGTCATCTGCAAACAGCGAAAGCTTGACTTCATCTTTGCCAATTTGGATGCCTTTGATTTCCTTTTGTTGTCTGATTGCTGATGCTAGAACTTCCAACACTATGTTAAACAACAGCAGTGAGAGTGGGCATCCCTGTCGTGTTCCTGATCTCAGGGAAAAAGCTTTCAGTTTTTCCCCATTGAGGATGATGTTAGCTGTGGGCTTTTCATAAATGGCTTTTATGATCTTTAAGTATGTTCCTTCTATCCCGACTTTCTCAAGGGTTTTTATTAAGAAAGGGTGCTGGATTTTGTCAAAGGCCTTTTCTGCATCGATTGACAGGATCATATGGTTCTTCTCTCTTTTTTTGTTAATGTGATGTATCACGTTGATTGATTTGCGAATGTTGAACCAGCCCTGCATCCCAGGAATGAATCCCACTTGATCATGGTGAATAATTCTTTTTATATGCTGTTGAATTCGATTTGCTAGTATCTTATTGAGAATTTTTGCATCCATATTCATCAGGGATATTGGCCTGTAGTTCTCTTTTTTTACTGGATCTCTGTCTGGTTTAGGAATCAAAGTAATACTGGCTTCATAGAATGAGTCTGGAAGTTTTCCTTCCCTTTCTATTCTTGGAATAGCTTGAGAAGGATAGATATTATCTCTGCTTTAAACGTCTGGTAGAACTCCCCTGGGAAGCCATCTGGTCCTGGACTCTTATTTGTTGGGAGATTTTTGATAACCGATTCAATTTCTTCGCTGGTTATGGGTCTGTTCAAGCTTTCTATTTCCTCCTGATTGAGTTTTGGAAGAGTGTGGGTGTTTAGGAATTTGTCCATTTCTTCCAGGTTGTCCAATTTGTTGGCATATAATTTTTCATAGTATTCCCTGATGATTGTTTGTATCTCTGAGGGATTGGTTGTAATAATTCCATTTTCATTCATGATTTTATCTATTTGGGTCATCTCCCTTTTCTTTTTGAGAAGCCTGGCTAGAGGTTTATCAATTTTGTTTATTTTTTCAAAAAACCAACTCTTGGTTTCGTTGATCTGCTCTACAGTTTTTTTAGATTCTATATTGTTTATTTCTGCTCTGAGCTTTATTATTTCTCTTCTTCTGCTGGGTTTAGGCTGCCTTTGCTGTTCTGCTTCTATTTCCTTTAGGTGTGCTGTTAGATTTTGTATTTGGGATTTTTCCTGTTTCTTGAGATAGGCCTGGATTGCAATGTATTTTCCTCTCAGGACTGCCTTCGCTGCATCCCAAAGCGTTTGGATTGTTGTATTTTCATTTTCGTTTGTTTCCATATATTTTTTAATTTCTTCTCTAATTGCCTGGTTGACCCACTCATTCTTTAGTAGGGTGTTCTTTAACCTCCATGTTTTTGGAGGTTTTCCAGACTTTTTCCTGTGGTTGATTTCAAGCTTCATAGCATTGTGGTCTGAAAGTATGCATGGTATAATTTCAATTCTTGTATACTTATGAAGGGCTGTTTTGTGACCCAGTATATGATCTATCTTGGAGAATGTTCCATGTGCACTCGAGAAGAAAGTATATTCTGTTGCTTTGGGATGCAGAGTTCTAAATATATCTGTCAAGTCCATCTGATCCAATGTCTCATTCAGGGCCCTTGTTTGTTTATTGACCGTGTGTCTAGATGATCTATCCATTTCTGTAAGTGGAGTGTTAAAGTCCCCAGCAATTACCACATTCTTATCAATAAGGTTGCTTATGTTTATGAGTAATTGTTTTATATATTTGGGGGCTCCGGTATTCGGTGCATAGACATTTATAATTGTTAGCTCTTCCTGATGGATAGACCCTGTAATTATTATATAATGCCCTTCTTCATCTCTTGTTACAGCCTTTAATTTAAAGTCTAGTTTGTCTGATATAAGTATGGCTACTCCAGCTTTCTTTTGGCTTCCAGTAGCATGATAAATAGTTCTCCATCCCCTCACTCTCAATCTAAAGGTGTCCTCAGATCTAAAATGAGTCTCTTGTAGACAGCAAATAGATGGGTCTTGTTTTTTTATCCATTCTGATACCCTATGTCTTTTGGTTGGTGCATTTAATCCATTTACATTCAGTGTTATTATAGAAAGACACAGGTTTTGAGTCATTGTGATGTCTGTGTGTTTTATGCTTGTAGTGATGTCTCTGGTACTTTGTCTCACAGGATCCCCCTTAGGATCTCTTGTAGGGCTGGTTTAGTGGTGACAAATTCCTTCAGTTTTTGTTTGTTTGGGAAGGCCTTTATCTCTCCTTCTATTCTAAATGACAGACTTGCTGGATAAAGGATTCTCGGCTGCATATTTTTTCTGTTCAATACATTGAAGATCTCGTGCCAATCCTTTCTGGCCTGCCAAGTTTCAAAAGAGAGATCAGTCACGAGTCTTATAGGTCTCCCTTTATAAGTGAGGGCACGTTTATCCCTTGCTGCTTTCAGAATTTTCTCTTTATCCTTGTATTTTGCCAGTTTGACTATGATATGTTGTGCAGAAGATCGATTCAAGTTACGTCTGAAGGGGGTTCTCTGTGCCTCTTGGATTTCAATGCCTTTTTCCTTCCCCAGTTCAGGGAAGTTCTCAGCTATTATTTTTTCAAGTACACCTTCAGCACCTTTCCCTCTCTCTTCCTCCTCTGGGATACCAATTATGCGTATATTATTTCTTTTTAGTGTATCACTTAGTTCTCTAATTTTCCCCTCATAGTCCTGGATTTTTTTATCTCTCTTTTTCTCAGCTTCCTCTTTTTCCATGACTTTATCTTCTAGTTCACCTATTCTCTCCTCTGCCTCTTCAATCCGAGCCGTCGTTGTTTCCATTTTGTTTTCCATTTCGTTTAAAGCGTTTTTCAGCTCCTCCTGACTGTTCCTTAGTCCCTTGATCTCTGTAGCAAGAGATTCTCTGCTGTCCTCTATACTGTTTTCAAGCCCAGCGATTAATTTTATGACTATTATTCTAAATTCACTTTCTGTTATATTATTTAAATCCTTTTTGATCAGTTCATTGGCTGTTGTTATTTCCTGGAGATTCTTCTGAGGGGAATTCTTCCGTTTGGTCATTTTGGATAGTCCCTGGAGTGGTGCAGGCCTGCAGGGCACTTCCCCTGTGCTGTGGTGTATAACTGGAGTTGGTGGGCGGGGCCGCAGTCAGTCCTGATGTCTGCCCCCAGCCCACCGCTGGGGCCACAGTCAGACTGGTGTGTGCCTTCTCTTCCCCTCTCCTAGGGGAGGAATTCACTGTGGGGTGGCGTGGCCTGTCTGGGCTACTTGCACACTGCCAGGCTTGTGGTGCTGGGGATCTGGCGTATTAGCTGGGGTGGGAAGGCAAGGTGCACGGGGGCAGGAGGGGCAGGCTTAGCTCGCTTCTCCTTAGGTGATCCACTTCAGGAGGGGCCCTGTGGCAGCCAGAGAGAGTCAGACCCGCTGCCGGAGGTTTGGCTCCGCAGAAGCACAGCGTTGGGTGTTTGCGCGGAGCGAGCAAGTTCCCTGGCAGGAACTGGTTCCCTTTGGGATTTTAGCTGGGGGATGGGCGAGGGAGATGGCGCTGGCAAGCGCCTTTGTTCCCCGCCAAACTGAGCTCTGTCGTCCCGGGGCTCAGCAACTCTCCCTCCCTTTGTCCTCCAGCCTTCCTGCTTTCCGAGCAGAGCTGTTCACTTATGACCTCCCAGATGCTAAGTCCCGCTTGCTGTCGGAACACACTCCGTCTGGCCCCTCCGCTTTTGCCAGCCAGACTAGGGGGCTCTCCTTGGCCGGCGGGCCGCCCCTCCGCTCCGGCTCCCTCCCGCCAGTCCATGCAGCGCGCACCGCCTCTCTGCCCTTCCTACCCTCTTCCGTGGGCCTGTCTGTGCTTGGCTCCAGAGACTCCGTTCTGCTAGTCTTCTGGTGGTTTTCTGGGTTAGTTAGGCAGGTGTAGGTGGAATCTAAGTGATCAGCAGGATGCGCGGTGAGCCCAGCGTCCTCCTAAGCCGCCATCTTCTCTTCACCCCAGACATGTATTTTAAATAAATTAAGAGGAAAAAATTGATCTTTTATATTTACCCATATTTGCCATTTCTGGTACTTTCCATTTCTTATCGAAGATAAGAATTTCTTAATTTCTATCTCATATCATTGTCTTTATACCTGAAGAATTTTCTTTGCCATTTCTTGTAGTGTAGGTCTTTGGTAACACATTGCCTAAGTTTTTGTTTATTTATTTAACAGTTTATTTATTTTGAGAGAGAGAGAGCATGCATGCACACAAGCAGGGGAAGGGCAGAGAGAGGGAGACAGAATCTGCACTTACAGTGCAGAGCCTGAAGTGGCGCTCAATCTCATGAACCTTGAGATCATGACTTGAGCCAAAATCAAGAGTTGGTTGCTTAACTAACTGAGCCACCCAGGTGCCTGTAAATTTTTGTTTATTTAATAATGTCTTTATTTTGTCTTCATTCTTGAAGGATATTTTTGCTGGATATAGAATTTTGTATTGACAGTTTTTTGTTTCAGCACTTTAAAATGTTCCATTGTCCTTTGGTCTCTATTTTTTTCTGGAAAGATGTTAGCAGTCATTCGTATTGTTTTCTTTTGTATGTTATGTATTGTTTTTCTCATGCTGCTTTACAGATTTTTATCTTTGGTTTTCAGCTTTGACTGTGGTGTGCCTGGGTGTGGTTTTCTTGCGTGTATCCTGTTTATGGTTTCTGAGTTTCTTGAATCTATAAATCTCATCAAATTTGGGAACTTTCTGCCATTATTTGTTCAAATATATTTCTGCCTCATTCTCTTTGTCCTCTTCTGGGATTCCAATTATACACATATCAGAATTTTGATACTGCCTCACAGCTCATGGAGATTTGTTCATTTTTATTCTTTTTTTTTTTCCCTATATTTCAGATTATATAATTTCTTTGTTACTGTCTTCAGGTTCATTGACTCTTCTTCCCTCTCCAGTTTGCTGTTAAGCCTGTGTAGTGAATATGTTATTTTAAATATTGCATTTTTCAATTCTAGAATTTCTGATTGTTTCTTTTTTATAGTTTTTATTTATTTATGTTCTTGAATGTGGTTATAATAGGTACTTTAAACTTCTTGTTGGCTAATTCTAACATATTAGGATTGGTCTCTATTAAATGCCTTTTCTCTTAAGTCTTTGGCTCAAGTATTAGTTTGGGCTACTATAGCAAAATACATAGACTGGATGGCTTAAACTGAAATTTATTTTCTTACAGTTCTGGAGGCTAGAAGTCTATGGTTAAGGTTCCAGCCAATTCAGTTCTTGGCAAGAACTCTCTTTCTGGATTGTAGATAGCTACCTTCTTGCTGTGTCCTCACATAACGTTTTCTTAGTGCGAGCACATCGAGGGAGAGAGAGGTAGAGAGAGCACGTGCGCTAGTGTGTGTACATACACGTGTGAGTGAGGCCTCTGGTATCTCTTCAAGGACATAAAGCTTGTCAGATCAGGGCCCCATCCTTTATGACCTCATTTAACCATAATTCCTTAGAGACTTCTGTCTCCAAATACAGCAACAGTGGGGACATAGGGGCTCAACATATGAATTAGGAGGGATACAAGCATTCAGTCTAAACATTTTGCCAATGGTCCCCCAAATTCATGTTCTTCTCACAATGCAGAATACATTCATTGCATCCTGACAGCCCCTAAAAGTCTTAACTCATTACAGCACCAACTGTCAAGTCCAGAGTCTTATCTAAATACCATTTAAACCAGATAGGGTGAGATTCAAGGTATGATTTCTCCTGAGAAAATTCCTCTTTAGCTGTGGACCTGGGAAACCAGACAAGTATGTGTTTCTAAAATACAGTGGTGGGATAGGCATGGAATAGACATTCCCATTTCAAAAGGGAGAAATCAGATGGAAGAAAGGGGGGATGGGTCCCAAGCAAGTCCAAAACCTAGCAAGGCCAAAACCTAGCAAGGCAAATTCTATTAGATCTTAAAGCTTGAGAAAATCTTTAGCTTGATGCCCCGCCTTCTGGACCCACTGGGGCAGTCCTCCCAGTCCCAAGGCTTCTGGATGGAGGCTGTTTGATCTGTTGAAACAAGAAGTAAGGCAGCCTGATCTCTGAATCACCTTCATGATCTCTTCTCCTTTTCTTAGAGAATGGTGCAGGTTTGCAGCTGAATAGCTCTACTGTCCTTCCCGTAGAATCAAGAAGTCTGACAGCCTTTCTTCATTTTGTCTCATTTCAAACTAGCACGGTTTTTGCTTGTGAAATCTCATTACCTCTTTATTGAGTGATAGTCCAGCCACACTTTTGGTGTTCTTTTCAGCACATGTGTTCTCATTTTTTGCAACATAGGTTGAGTATTTTCCAAAGCTTTAAGTTCTGGTTCCTTTTTGCTTAACAATTCAGTTCATGTCTCTCCTCTTGTATTTTACTGTAGAGGATCCCAATCTTCACCTTCCAACAGTTTGCTTCGGAATCTCTTCAGCTAAATAATTTCATTGTTCACAAGTTCTATCTTTTACTAAAACACAATGTAGCCAAGTTCTTTGCCATTTTATAACAAGGATTGCTGTTTCTCCAGTTTCCAACAATCTGTTCCTTGATTCTGTCTGAAACCTCACCAGAATGGTCTTTAATGTTTATATTTACCAGCATTCGATTTACGATATATGTATCCTCTAAGATGATAGAAGCTTTCCCCATAGCTCTTATTTTTTCTCCTTGAGACCTTGTTGGAGTCGCATTTAACATCCATATTATTGCTAACAGTCCCTTCACAGGAGTCTACATTTTACAAAATTTTTCTTTTTATTTGTTTATTTTGTTTATTGAAGTATGGTTGACAAATAGTATTACATTAGTTTCAGGTGTGCAACATAGTGATTCAGCAACTCTGTGTTATGCTATGCTCACAAGTGTAGGTCCTATACAGCACTATTAAAATACTATTGACTGTATTCCCTAATCTATACCTTTCACCCCCATGATTGATTCATTTCATAACTGGAAGCCTGTACCTCTCACCCTTTCACCCCTACTTACCCATGCCTTCAACCCCCTTCCCTCTGGCAACCACCAGTTCTCAGTATTTATGGATCTGTTTCTGCTTTGTTTATTCGTTTTGTTTTTCAGATTCCACTTATAAGTGAAATCATATGGTATTTGTTTTCTGCTGTCTGACTTATTTCACTTAGTGTAATGCTCTTCAGGTGTGACATGGCAAGATCTCCTTTTTTTTTTTTATGGCTGAGTAATATTTTGTTATGTTATTATTTATTTATTTTTATAATAGAACCTTTTATTTTGTTATTTTTTAAAATCTTTATTTATTTTGAGAGCGAGTGAGCAAGCGAGCATGAGCAGGGAAGGAGCAGAGAGAGAGCGAGAGAGAGAATCCTGAGTGGGCTCGGCACTGTCAGCACAGAGTGCAATGTGATGCTTGGTCACGCAACCGTGAGATCATGACCTGAGCTGAAATCAGGAGGCAGACACTTATCTGACTGAACCATCCAGGTGCCACAGAGCTTTTTTTTAGGTTTATTTATTTATTTTGAGTGAGAGAGAGAGCATGGGCACAAGCAGGGGAGGGGCAGGGAGAGAGAGAGAATCCCAAGCAGGCTCTGCACTGTCAGCACGGAGTGAGATCTCACTCACGCGTGAGATCATGACCTGAGCCGAAACCAAGAGTCAGGCACTTAACCGACTGAGTCACCCAAGTGCCCCTAGAAGGGTTTTTTTTTTTTTTTTTTAGTTTTTTTTTTTTAAACATTTATTTACTTTTGAGAGACAGAAACAGAGTGCGAACAGGGGAGGGGCAGAGAGAGAGGGAGACACAGAATCTGAAGCAGGCTCTAGGCTGTCAGCACAGAGCGCAGTGCGGGGCTTGAACTCACGAACTGTGAGATCATGACCTGAGCTGAAGTCGGCTTCTTAACCGACTGAGCCACCCACGTGCCCCTAGAACTTTTTTTTTTTAAGTTTATTTATTTTTGAGAGAGAAAGAGAGAGCATGAGTGCACAGAGAGGGAGAGAGAGAATCCCAAGCATGTTCTGTGCTTACAGCGAGAGATCATGATCTGAGCCGAAATCAAGTCAGACACCCAACCAGCTAAACCACCCAGGTGCCCCATGGCTGAGCAATATTTTAGTGTGCGCGTGTATGTATCTCACATCTTTATCTATCTGTTGATGGACATTTAGGTTGCTATCATATCTTGGCTATGTAGGGGTGTATATATCTTTTTGAATTAGTGTTTTTGTTTTCTTTGGTAAATACTCAGTAGTGGAATTACTGGATCATATTTATATATATGCATTTTTGTATTTTGTATTCTATTTCTATTTTTTAATGTTTTAAGGAACCTCCGTACTGTTCTCCACAGTGGCTGCACCAGGTTGCATTCCCACCAACAGTGCATTGAGTGTTTTTTTCCCTCTACATATTCACCAACCCTTGTTTCTTGTCTTTTGATTCTAGCCATTCTGACAGGTGTAATCTGATATTTTATTGTGGTTTGATTTGCCCTGCTGGTTAGTGATGTTGAGCATCTTTTCATGTGTCTATTGGTCATCTGAATGTCTTTGCAAAAATTTCTTTTTGGGTTTTCTGCCCGCTTTCTCTGCTCATTAGATTATTTGGGGTTTTTTGGTGTTGAGTTGCATAAGTTCTTTATATACTTTGGATGTTAACCCCTTATTGGACATATAATTTGCAAGTATCTTCTCTTATTCAGTAGGTTGCCTCTTCATGTTATTAATGGTTTCCATTGCTGTGCAAAAGCTTTCTATTTTGGTGTAGTCTCAATAGTTAATTTTTGCTTTTATTTCCCTTGCCGAAATGACATCTAGAAAAATGTTGCAATCTTTTTCAAGACTGCTTTGGCTATTTGGGGTCTTTAATGGTTCCATACAAATTTTAGTATTTTTTGTTCTACTTCTGTGAAAATTACTGTTGGTATTTTGATAGGGATTGCATTGAATCTGTAGATTGCTTTGGGTAGTATGGATGTTGTAACAATATTCGTACAATCCATGAGCATGGAATATCTTTTCATTTGTGACATCTTCAGTTTTGTTCATCAATATTTCATAGTTTTTAGAGTACAGATCTTTCACCTTCTTGACTAAATTTGTTTCTAAGTATTTTATTCTTTTTGGTGCTATTGTAAGTGGAATTGTTTCTTTAATTTCTATTTTTTGAAATGTTTCTATGTATTTTTGAGAGAAAGAGTGTGAGCTGGGGAGGTTCAGAGAGAGGGGGGGGGGGACAAAGGATCTGAAGCGGGCTCCACACTGACAGCAGAGAGCCTGATGTGGGGCTCGAGCTCACAAACCGTGAGATCACAGCCTGAGCCTAAATGCCTGAGCCTAAGTCAGATGCTCAACCAACTGAACCACCCAGGCACTCCTTAATTTCTATTTCTGATACTTTGTTATTAGTATATAGAAACAAGACAGGTTTCTGTATATTAATTTTGTATCCTGAGGCTACTGAATTAAATTATTCTAATGTTTTTTTCTGGTGGAGTTAAGGTTTTCTATGAATAGTATCCTGTCATTTGCAAATAGTGATAGTTTACTTCTTTACCAATTTGGAGCCCTTTTCTTTTTCTTGTCTGATTGCTATGGCTAGAACTTCTTGTACTAATACATATATTTTTAAATTTCTTCTTTGATTTCATCATTGACCAATCAGTTGTTTAATAGCATGTTGTTTAACCTCCACATGTTTGTGTTTTTTCCATTTTTTTTTCTTGTAATTGATTTCTAGTTTTGTACTGTTATGGTTGGAAAAGATGCTTGATATGATTTCAGTTTTCTTAAATTTATTGAGACTTATTATGTGGACTAACATGTTATCTGCCATGGAGAATGTTCCACGTGCAGTTGGAAAGAATGTGTATTCGTCGTTTTTGGATGGAATGTTCTGTATATATCTGTTAAGTTGGTCTGTTCTGATGTGTCATTCAAAAGCTGTTTCCTTACTGATTTTCTTTCTGGATGAAATGGGGTGTTAAAGTTCCCTACTGTTGTTGTATCACTGTCGATTTCTTCCTTTACGTATGTTAATCTTTGTATTATGTATTTAGGTACTTTAATGTTGGGTGTATAGATATTTACAATTATTATATCCTCTTGTTGAATTGATGCCATTATCAGTATGTAATGCCATGTTTTGTTTCTTGTTATAATCTTTGTTGTTAAGTCTATTTTGTCTGATACAGGTATTGCTACCCTGGATTTTTTTTAGTTTCCATTTGAACAGAATATCTTTTTCCATATCTTTACTTTCAGTTTGTATGTGTCTTTAGGTCTGACGTGAGTCTTTTATAGGTAGAATATAGATGGGTCTTGTTTTTTTATCCATTCTATCACCCTCTGTTTTTGATTGGAGCATTCTGACCTTTTACATTTAATTATTGATAGGTATGTACTTACTACCTTTCTGTTCACTGATTTTTGGTTGGTTTCGTAGTTCTTCTGTGTTCCTTTCTTGCTTTCTTGTGATTGATAACTTTCTTTAGTGTTGTGCTTGGCTTTCTTTCTCTTAATTTTTGTATATCTATTTCAGGTTTTTGCCTTGTGGTTATCATGAGGTTCCTATGTAATATCCAGGTATATGATATTCTGTATTAAATTGATGGTCACTTGAGATTGAACACATTATAAAAGAACTTCATTTTTACTCTCCCACCCCACATTTTGTGTATATGTTTTCATATTTTACATCTTTTTATTATGTGAGTCCCCTTAACTAATTTATTTTATTTGAGAGAGATAGAGAGCAAGCGGGGTAGAGTGGCAGAGAGAGAGAGAATGAGAATCTTTAAGCAGGTTCCATACTCAGTGCGAAGCCCAGTGCAGGGCTTGATCCCATGACCCTGGGATCATGACCAGAGCTGAAATCAAGAGTTAGACACTCAACTGACTAGGCCATCCAGACACCTCTAATTTAAAAAATATAGTTGATTTTACTACTATGTCTTTTAACCTTTATACTAGCTTTATAAATGGTTGCCCTACCACCTTTACTGTGTTTGCTTTTACTCATGAAATTTTTTTCCTTTCATAATTTTCTTCTAAATACAGCCTTTCTTTTCCACTTCAAGAAGCCCTTTAATATTTCTTATAAGGCTGGTTAAGTGGTGATGAAATCCTTTAACTTTAGTTTGGGAAACTCTTTAGCTCACCTTGAATTCTGAATAACTTTGCCGGGTAGAGTATTCTCGGTTGTAGGTTTTTTTTTTTTTTATTCAGCAGTTTGAATATATCATGCCATCCCTTCTGCTAAAAAATCAGCTGATAGTCTTATGGGGTTTCCCTTGTAGGTAATTATTTGCTTCTGTCTTGTTGCTTTTAAAATTCTTTATCCTTAATCTTTGACATTTTACATATTAATGTGCTGTGGTGTGGAACTCCTTGGGTTTATCTTGTTTGGACCTCTCTGTGCTTCCTGAAGTTGGATATTTGTTTTCTTCACCAGTTGGGGGAGGTTTTCAGTTCTCATTTCTTCAAGTAAGTTTTCTCACCCTTTGTCTCTCTTTTCTTCTGGGACCCCTAAATGCAAATTTTTGTTCACTTGATGTTTTCCAAGAGATCCGTAACCTATTCTGTGTCTTTTTTTTTTTTTTTTTTTCTAATTCTTTTTCCTTTTTGCTGTTCTGTTTGGGTGCTTACCATTAGCTTGTCTTCCAGGTCACTGATCTGTTTTTTGCATTCTTTAATCTACTGTTGATTACTTCTAGTGTATTTTTAATTTCCTTTATTGTATTCTTCAACTGTGGTCCTTTTTAATATTTTCTCTTTGTTGAAGTTCTCATTGAATTCATCTATGCTTCTCTCCAGTTGGTGAGCATCTCTGTGATCATTACTTTAAATTTATTTATCTATCTATTTATTTATTTCTTACTTTGAAATGGTTAGCAGATAGCTTGGTTATCTCTATTGCATTTAGCTCTTTTTCTGAGGTTTTGTCTTGTTGTTTCATTAAAAACATATTTCTCTGTCTTCTCATTTTGCCAGACTTTCTGTGTTTATTTCCATGAATTAGGTAGAACAGATACTTCTCCTAACCTTGAAGGAATGGTCTTGTGTATGGCCATCTCCTGTGTAGACTGCATGTGTCTGGTGACTTTGGCTGGCTGGCTGAAGTTGTGGCTGGTGGTCTTGGGGAACTCTGTGCTGGGGTACCCGGGTGGGATGGCCTGAGCTGAAGTGGGTGTGGACTGGGGTGGTTCTAGGGCTGTCTGCACAGATGGTGCCCTGATGGAGCAGCTAAAGTTGAAGTGGGTGCAAGCTGGAGGTCCTGGGGTTCCCTGCTCTGCGCAGATGACACCCTGGCAGGACTGCTGAAGCTAAAGTAGGTGTAAACTGGGTGGTCCCAGGGCTCTTTGTGCACAGGGTGCACAGTTGAAGCTGAAGTGGGCATGGGCTAGGGTGGTCTAAGGGATCTCTGTGCTGAGGACAGCTGAAGCTGAAGTGTGTGCACATGAAGGTGTCCTGGGGTGCTTTGTGTGGGAGTGCCCTGGTGAGGTGGCTGGAGCTGACTTGAGAGGGGGCTGGATGGTCCTGGACACTCTGTATAGGGGAATCCTGGTGAGTTGTCTAGATCCAAAGCAGGAATGGGCTGGGTGGTCCCAAGGCACTGCATGTAGTGGGTCCCTTGGTGAATCATCTGGATCCAAAACAGGCATGTGCCAGGAGTGCTTGGGGAGCTCTGTATTGGGGGTGTCCTGGCAAGTTGTCTGGAGCCAAAGTGGTATGGGCCTGGAGTGTTTTGGGGTGTTTTGTGCCTGTGTCACCTTGGCAAGACAGAGCTATAGTGGGAATTGACCAAGGATATTGTGGTGTGTATTGCACTGGGGTCACATAGGTGGGATGTCTCGGGCTGGTGTGGACTAAGAGCCTGGGGCTTACTGAGGTGATAGGCTGCCTAGGGCACCTGGACCCTGCTTCAGTCCATGCCATCAAGGTGAAGGGAGAATGTAAACCTTGGCCCCTCTGACCTGGAGAGAGTTCCAGCAGCTCCCCCACCATTTGGTGGAGTTCTAGGGCTGGATCTTTTATAATCTAGTTGCCCTTTTAAATTTTGGCCTTTTTTCTGGGGCGCCTGGGTGGCTCAGTCGGTTAAGCAGCTGACTTCGGATCGGGTCATGATTTCACGGTCCGTGAGTTCGAGCCCCGCGTCGGGCTCTGTGCTGACAGCTCAGAGCCTGGAGCCTGTTCCAGATTCTGTGTCTCCCTCTCTCTGACCTTCCCCCGTTCATGCTCTGTCTCTCTCTGTCTCAAAAATAAATAAATAAATAAATAAATAAATAAATAAATAAATAAATAAATTTTGGCCTTTTTTCTGTGCCCCAGGGCACATATCTGCTTATGGTCCCTCAGTATATCCCTCCTCAATGTAGTTTGCAGTGACAGGGTAAGGGTTCCTTTCATTCAGCAGTTTTTGTTTCTGTTTCTCTTAACATTCTCTTGTGCTCTCTCCATCTTTTGTTGTGCAAAAGCTGTTCAGTCAGCCCTCAGTTCTTCAGGAGGAATTGCTCTATAAATAGGTATAGATTTGGTATATTCTGTGGAGGTGAGTTCAGAGTCTTTCTGCATTGCCATCTTGGACCAGAAGTCCTAGGCTTTTTTAAAGCATGTACTTTTCCAGCCTTCACCATAACCCAGTTCCAAATCCACTTCCATGTTTTAGGTATTTTTTACTGCACCTCTTTATTTCATGGTAACAAAATCTGTATAGTCAGAATTCTCCAGAGAAATAGAATCTACAAAGATATTTATTTTAAAGAATTCATGCATGTGATTACAGTGTCTGACAAGTCCCTACACCTACAGTTGGGAAGCTGGAGACTCATGATAGCTGTAGTATAGTTTAAGTGTGAGTCTGAAGTCCTGTGAACCAGGAGAGCCAGTAGTGTGATTACAGTCTCAAGCCTGCTATCCTTGGATAGTTAATGTTAAATTCATCCAAAAACACCTTCATAGAAACACTCAGAATAATATTTGATGTAATACTTGGGCACTTTGTGGCCCAGTCAAGTTTACAGATAAAAAATAAAGCATCACAGGTTACATTTTGTATTTTGTGTGTGTGTGTCTGGTTATTTTGGATTTATGGTGGATAGTCTAGTTATGTAGTGCAGGAAATTTGGATTCTGTTACATTCCTCCAAAGAGTGTTAATTCATTTGGTTTAGCAGGCAGTTAACTTGCCTGAACTCAGAGCCTAAACTCTTGTGTCTCCTGTGATGGGCAGCAGATGAAATCTTTGTTCAGTTCTTTTATCCTTAGCTGGCACTACGAGTTGTTCCATTCATGTGTAGTGCAGGGGAGATCTGGGCTAAGTTTATGGGCAGAATTTGAGACTCTCCTTCTGTGGCTCTCTCCCTTGTGGGATACCCTCTTCTCTAACTTTTGAGTTACTGTAGTTCTTTTTAACTCTGTGCTCCAGTTCATTTATCTCATTTTCTTGCAAGCTAGTCAATTGTTCTTATATTTTTCAAGTTTTATTGTAATGTGTAGAAGCATATTTCTTTTTTCTTTTTTTAAAGATTTTATTTTTAAGTAATCTCTACAAGTAGTGTGGGGCTTGAACCCACAACTCTGAGATCAAGAGTCACATACTGTATGGACTGAAGCAGTCAGGTGCCTCTAGAAACATATTTCTCCCTTATGATTGGTTATAGTTTCTTTTGCTGTCTGGTTTCTTGATTTTTTGGGGAAAATTTGAATATGTTAGAAATATAATGTATAACTACAAAATATAAATAATATCTTTTGCCTTGGTTATGTATAGTATTCTTTAAAAAAATTTTTTTTTAATGTTTATTTTTTGAGAGGGGGGTGGAGGGGCAGAGAGAGAGGGAGACACAGAATCCAAAGCAGGCTCCAGGCTCCAAGCTGTCAGCACAGAGCCCGATGTGGGGCTTGAACTCACAAACTGTGAGATTATGACCTGAGCTGAAGTTGGACACTTAGCCAACTGAGCTACCCAGGTGCCCCAGTTATATATAGTTTTCTAACAGGCAGTGGGTAGTGGACAGCCCATAACTCCTTAACCTTTGTCTCTTTCATTTTCAGTAAGCATTTGCCTTTTAATATCTGACATTCTTTTACTCTTTGTTATATGTAATTTAGTGTTGAAAGTGGAGCTGAATAATAATACAGCCTTTTCTATAATTCTTTTTTTCCCATCTGATACAATTGGTTTTTTTCTTTTTTTTTTTCAGTTTTATTAAGAAATAATTAACATCTGAGCTGTAGAAGTTTGAGGTATACAGCATGATGGTTTGACTTACATATGCTGTGAAATGATTACCACAGGTTTAGTTAATATCTGGGATCTCATATAGATAAAGTAAAAAAAGAAAAAAAAATTTTTTCTGTGATGACAACTTTTAGATCTGCCCTCTTAACACGTTTCCTATGTATCAAATAACAGTGTTCATTATATTCTTCATGTTGTATATTGCATGTCTAGTACTTATAAGTAGAAGTTTGTACTTTTTTTTTTTTTTTTTAAGTTTATTTTGAGAGAGAGAGCAGGGGAGGGGTGGAGAGAGAGAACTCCCTCCAACACTGTCAGTGTGGAGCCCACTGCGGGGCTCAAACCCATGTACTGTGAGGTCATGATCTGAGCTGAAATCAAGAGCCAGATGCTCACCCCGACTGAGCCACCAGGGCTCCTCAGAAGTTTGTACCTTTTGACCACTTCCTCCACTTGTACCTCCCCTCACTCCCTGCTTCTGGTAACCACAAGTCTGGTATCTTTTTCTGAGTTTGGTGTGTTTTTTGCTTCTTTTAGAGTCCACATATAGGTGAGATCATACAGTATTTGTCTTTCTCTGTTTGAATTATTTCACTTAGCATGCCTTCAAGGTTCATTCACGTTGTTGCAAATGGTAGGATTTCCTCTTTTTTTATGTGTATCACAATTTTATCCTTTCCTACTTTGATGGTCACTTAGGTTGTTTCCATGTCTTGGCTATTATAAATAACGCTTCTATGAACATGGGGGTGCAGATATCTTTTGGAGTTAGTGTTTTTGTTTCTTTGGATATAGTTTCAGAAGTAAAATTGCTGGGTCATATGGTAGTTTTTAGACAAAAATTTTTTTTTTTAATTTTTTTTTTTTTTTTTCAACGTTTATTTATTTTTGGGACAGAGAGAGACAGAGCATGAATGGGGGAGGGGCAGAGAGAGAGGGAGACACAGAATCGGAAACAGGCTCCAGGCTCCGAGCCATCAGCCCAGAGCCTGACGCGGGGCTCGAACTCACGGACCGCGAGATCGTGACCTGGCTGAAGTCGGACGCTTAACCGACTGCGCCACCCAGGCGCCCCTAGACAAAAATTTTTGAGGAACCTCCATACTGTTTTCGATAGTGGCTGTACTATTTTACAGTCCCACCAACAGTGCACAACGGTTCCTTTTTCTCCACATCTTCGCCAGCATTTATTCTCTCTTGTCTTTTTGATGGTGGGTTTGGCTAATTGTTTAGTCTAATTATGGCATTAATGACATTTTGGGCTGTGTAATTCTTTGTTGTGGAGGACTATCTTGTGCGTTGTTAGGGTGTTTAGTAGCATCCCTGGTCTACTCAGTAGGTGCCAGTTACCCCTTTCTCCTGCCCCCCAGTTATAATAAGGAAAAATGTCTCCTTGGGGGCAAAATTACTGAGTTCAAGTCTAACGAGAAAACACAACGAATTTATATAAGTTTTGCATTCTAATTATACTGTGATGTTTACAGGTAAATAGTTCTTGTAAAGAAGATGACTCTAAACAGAAGCAACCAAACAAGAAAAAGAGGATCATCTATGATTCAGGTAATATTTCTTCTGGGGAGCCTTAAAGTTTTAAAATTATTTTATATCCCTTAGAACAGTGTTTTCCCAACTGATGTTCTGAGACACACAGCTCTCTCTGTTGTTGTAATAGGTCCTGTGAGAAGACTCTATGCTCCAATAAAGTTGAAAACAGTTTTATTGTACTGTAGAACTTAACAGAGCTACAATATATTAATGTGTTAAATATGTTTGTTCAGAGGGGTATACAGTATACATAGCATGTTTCAAACTTACTTTGAACATGACATTTATTTATCAAGTAAGTTTACTTATAAAGTGTATTTATTTATTTTGAGAGAGAGAGGCAGAGAGAGAATCACATGCCGCAAGAGTCTGACACTGTAGGGCTCGATGTGGGGCTCTGCTTCACAAACTGTGAGATCATGACCTGTGCTGAAGTCAAGAGTCGGACACTCAACTGACTGAGCCACCCAGGTGCCCCTGACATATTTATTTTTAAAAATATTGATACTAACTTCTCTTTCAGCTGAGCTTCTTGGAGACTGAATTTGAAAAATAGTGCCTTAGAATATTGCTCTGGAAACAAAGATGCTTTTGATCTGGTCCTTTTTTGTTGGATTTAAAATGGAACAATCACAATATAAAATATTTGAATATACTGTACTTTCAAGATGGGGAATGTTGTATTTTTATGTATGCCTTTTATGATCTGTTAAAATAATGATAGAATTCAAAAAGTTTTAGGTGTTGCTTTTGCGGAGAAGATCCATCTGGTGTGAATTCTTAATAATGCAACCTCTAAGGAAAGTATGCATAGATTGTCAGGATTTGACAATAACAGCAAAAATTCTGACTCAATTCTAAAAGTGCTTCAATGTTTATTCTATGTCTTTTACTGCTGTATACAGTAAGGAATTTGAAATAAGTACACATTCCCACTCCCCAGGAGTTTCTATCTTTTGGGAAATTGAAAATTTAGTTGTTTGATACAGTTTTAGTATGAAACAGGATTTATAAATGCATGGTGCAGAGGAAAAGGAAGGATCCTAAAGTTTATGAAACTTCTATTTTTGTACCACTTTGTCTTGATTTGTATTTAAGCATCCTGGGTGATTAGGTTGTGGTAGACTAATGGCTCCCAAAGATGTCCATGCGCTAATTCCTAGAACTTGTGAATATGTTAGGTTACATGGCAAAAGGGAAACTAAAGTTATAGGTGGCATTAAGGTTGATAATCAGGTGACCTTAAAATAGGGAGATGATCCTGAATTATCTGGGGATGGGCCCACTGTATTCACAAGGAAGAGGGAGGAAAGGGGGAGAGAGAGAGACAGAGACAGAGACAGAGACAGAGACTGACCATGGAAAATAGAGAACCAGAAAGATGCAGCATGAGAAGGATTTTGCCTGATGTTCCTTGCTTTGGGGATGGAGGAAGGGAGCCAGAAGCTAAGGAATGTTAGCAGTCACTAGAAACTGGAAAAGACAGGGAAATGGATTTTTCCCTAGAGTATCCAGAAAAGGGTCATAGCCTTGCTGGCACTTTGATGTTAGCCCAGTGAGACCCATATGGGGTTTCTAACCTTCAGAACTATAAGATAATATGTTTATGTTGTTTTAAGCCACTAAATTTGTGGTGATTTGTTATAGTGACAATAGAAAAGTAAGACCAAGGTTTAACACTGTGTAGAAGTAACCTGTGAGAATTCATAAAAGGGATTTGCCTCAAAATGGGCCTTGAGGAATTCGTTAACAATGATCACTTTAAGAACACACTGTATTTTATTTTTTCTCTTGAGAGTTTTGTTTCATTTGCTTCTCATGTACAGATTCAGAATCCGAGGAGACAGTGCAGGTAAAAAATGCCAAAAAGCAACCAGAAAAACCTAAACCTGGTAAAATTCTACGCCAGGATCCTGTTACATACATTTCAGAAACAGGTAAGTGTACTGAGTATGTTTAATGTTTGAGAGAAGAGTAGTGTGTGTTATGTTCTTGAGCTACTCATTGGTGTCTGGATGAACCTCCTTCACTTTGAATTGAATTTCTGCTGCCTTTTTTGCTTTGTTGATTTATATTTATCAGGGAAAGGCTGTAATCATCTTTGGCATTTTCTGTGGGTTAAGGGCCATTGTAAGGGTTAGTTACAGGGGAATTGGCCTTGGAATTTTTTAGGTGTTCTATATTGAGTAAGTTGAAGCTCTATCTTGAATCCTGTGTTAAAATATTATTGGTGTATTTTAAGGGCGCCTGGGTGGCTCAGTCAGTTGAGTGTCCGACTTCAGCTCAGGTCATGATCTCACGCTTTGTGAGTTCAAGCCCCGCGTCAGGCTCTCTGCTGACGGCTCAGAGCCTGGAGCCTGCTTCAGATTCTGTGTCTCCTCCTCTCTCTGCCCCTCCCATTCTCATGCTCTGTCTCTCTCTGTCTCTCAGTAATAAATAAACGTTAAGGAAAAAAAATTAAAAATATTATTTTAAAACTTTTTTATTTAAGTTTTTTTACTTTGCATGCTAAAGTCATAATAATCTAAGTATATAACAATTATTCATATTTGTGATCTGTGATCTAGCACAGATGTGACCTGAATTCCTTGTATTTTCTTGTGACAGTAAAGATTTTATTAGCATTAGCTTTTTAATAGATGATTGTTTTTATACTTAAATTTATTTGTTCTGTTTTGAGTGGTTAGAAAGCAAAAGCCATTTATAAATAATTGTACACTAATCTTAAAATGGTAAAATAGTATAAATGATTGTTTCATAGATAGTATTCCTTTATTGTGAGGAACTCTGAATTATCATCTTAGGGAAAAAACTCAGATGTGTTGTAAAGTCATTTTTTTTTTAAATCGCTGTGAGGATTTTCTTTTTTTTCTCTCCCCACCCCCCCTTTTTTTGAGAGGGGCAGAGAGAGAGAGAGAAGTGGGGCTCACCTGAAGCAGGGCTCAAACCCATGAACCGTGAGATTATGACCTGAGCTGAAGTCAGATGCTTAACCTACTGAGCCGCTCATGCACCCTGTAAAGTAATTTTGGTTGTGGCATTGTTAATTCCTAGAGGAGACTGTAACAGGAATAAAAGATTAGATGTATTAATCTTCAAATTCACAGAGCCTGTTGAATTGGTTCCTATGTAGAAATACTTGAAGGAACCATGAAAGCATCTCATAGGTTGTTGATTTGTTCATATTGAAGAAAACCTCTGAAACCATTATTTTTAGCACTCTGCTACTTGAATTGCTAGTGAAGTGAACACACCTGGTTTGAAGAGACGGTAAAAGCCACATAATTACTTTGGCACAGCATATTACAGTTCATATTCAACAGACATTTATTGAGTGTTTTTTACATTCCAGAAACTAGGTGCTGGAGGTACAAAAGATGACCAGACTCCGAAGTACTGTAGTAGTCGCTTGAGGTAGCAATAAGCAGTAGTCAGGCAGAGGGCTCGAAGGGTAAGATTTGATCTGGCACTTGAAGGATGAGCAGGCGGTGGAGGGAAGAATGTCAGCTTAGGGGGTGGGATTATTTAAAGCACAGCATCCAGCACAAGGCTTGGTATGTTCGTAGGGCACAGAAGAGACTGCCCATATGAGGAGGAGCAGTGGGAGGTAGGATTAGAGAAGACCTTGAAAGCTAGGCAGATGGATTTAGACTTAACATAGCAGGGAAAGGGAACCATTAAAATTCTTGAAGAGAGTTGTGGAATGATGAGAATAGTATTTAAGAGTGATTGCTAGAGGGGTGCCTGGCTGGCTCAGTGGGTAGAGTGTGCAACTCTTGGTCTTGGGTTGTGAGTTTGAGTCCTATGTTGGATATAGAGATTACTTAAAATATTAAAGGGGCACCTGGGTGGCTCAGTTGGTTGAGTGTCCGACTCTTTGTCTCAGCTCAGGTCTTGATCTCAGGGTCGTGAGTTCAAGTCCTGCGTTGGGCTCTGCACTGTGCATGAAACCTAATAAAAAAAAAAGAAAAGAGTGATTGCTAGATTGCTAATGTTCAGGGTGGGATAGAGAGTATAGAAACCATAATTAGGTAAGTCAAGGCATTTCCTAGGGGTGAAGTAATGAGAGACTTAAGTTAGCAATATAAGGGACTGATTTATAAACATTTTTGAGAAATGAGTTACAGATTAGGTTTTTGGATTATCTTTGGTAGTATTATTAGGATAATTGGAGAGTTGATGTCATTACCATGCTAAAGACTTGTTGTTTGTTTTTAAAAAATTTTTTGGTATCCCAACATGGGGCTTGAACTCACAACCCTGAGATCAAGTGTCACACGCTCTACCTACTGAACCGGCCAGGCACACTCCCCCCACCCCCCATTTTTTTTTTTTTTTTTCAATAACAGCTTTATTGAGATCTACAATTCACCTCTAAGATTTTAATGTTACTGGAATTTGCAGATAAAGGTCAAGGTTTTTGAAGATACGAGTAACAATAAAATTTTTCTTACGTGTATGGGCTGTTACTTGAAAGTATGTGGGTACTCATGGTAGATAAATTGTTCAGTAAGTTGGGAATGAAACAGGAAAGAAAGTCCTTGTGTTGTAGAACAAATCTTAGCCTGGAAGGTCAGAAGCCCTGCCTGAGGGTCCATCCTCGGTTGCCATCTAACAGTTGTTTGAGTCTCACGGACTATAAAGTAGAGACACTACTTGAATAGGCTTGTTGGAGAGATTTACTGGGATGGTGCATAGGAAAGGGCCAGACCCAGTGTCTGAAGCATATAAAAATAGCTTCGTATAGGTTCTCAGAGACATTTGATTGTTATTCAAATGATCAAAAACAAAATGTAGATAACGTGAATGTATTTTCTGTAAACTTTTTGGTAAGCTGAGATAGTTCTTCATTACGTCAGAGGCCGACTGACTCTAACCTTTTTGTTCTATTGCTAAATATCTGCTTAGGCACATTGTGCAAATGCACTCTTCTATTAAGAGATCCCCCTCTGAGATCTGGCCACCTTTGTGAAGTTTTGAATATGTGGGAGGGATACTAGAAACGTATGGTGATAGGTTTATTATGTAACCAAAGGTGGTGTGATCGAGCTTTCCAGTGACACCCTGGAAACGTCAAAGTTAGTGTGCAGACAGCCGTGGCCTTCAACTGTGGATCAGTTGGCTATCCTTATCTTGTGATTTTAGGTACACAGAAGGGTCAGACAATTTAAGCTCTGATCACAGATTTTCTTTAACACGGGATCATTTATTTCAGGCCAGGTATTTTCAAATGTTATTTTCTGAAGAGATATCCAGCACTTTATCTGAAATTTTAATGAGCATTATCCATGTTTCTGTCATTCTGCTGGTGGCATGTATGTGTGAAAGTAAACATTGTCCCCTTATTTTAGTTGGAAATTTGGGGTGTGATGTACCCATCTAATAGGATGTTCAGTATTTATTACATAGTATTCTGTTTTTTTGTTTGTTTGTTTTTTTAGAATTAAAACATGCCTGTTTTGTCTTCTCATGTTTTTTTATTCTTTGAAATTACAGGTTCATGGGAAGAAAATAATCACTTTTTCTTCCTTTTATAAGAGAATGAACTGTTAAAATGAAGTCCATAATAAAATCAGGAATATAATGGGTTTTAAGAAAGTGCAGCTTCTTGAAATTAATAAACTGGGAAATTCATCACCTTAAAATATTTTTAAAAATTATTCTTTACTTTTTTTTAAAGCTAAAACTACAGTTGTTCAGTACCAGGTTATGAATAAATATTCACATTATAAATGTAAATGTTTATATTGCAAGTATAAGATTAACCTAAAATTGTATTGTTTATTTGGGGATTGGAACCTCTTGTGGAAAAGGATTATATGACAATGATTTAATTTTAAAAACCTGTTAATAACAAAAGAAACAATTTTTGCTTCATTATTCCTTATTTTATCTTTCATATACCAATTTTTGTTTGGTGTTTTTCTTGCATTTGTGGTGTTTAGGAGCAGAAACTCTTAAATCAGATTGCCTGAGATGACGTTCATTTACCTTCCTTGTGTCTTAGTTTCCTCACTTGGGGGTTGGGGCTAGCAGAGCACTTGAAAAGCATTTAAAACAGGGTTGGGCATATAGTAAATGGTCAATAAGTACTAACTGTTATTCTTACATTTTAACTTTATTTTATCCCTACGTCTGCCTTTAAAGACTATGCTAAAAAATAAAAACATTTTGCTTTTGCTTAAGTGCTTAGGACTTTCTGTTGATTATGTAACTGTGCTTCAGAAATTTAGAAATTGTATCTGACTCACTTAATGTTGTGGATATACACTGTCAGTATGGTAACTACTATTTACTTGTAGCTGTTGAGCACTTGAAATGTGACTGGCCCAACTGAGAGTGTTGTAAGTATATGTACAGATTTGAAGACTTGGTACAAAAAGAAGTAAATTGTCTCATTAATAATTTTTTAGTATTGATCACATGTTGAAATGATAATTTGGATATATTGAGTTGAATACAGTATATCATTAAATTTAATTTCACTTATTTCTTTTCCACTTTCTTTAAATGTGGTTATTTGGGTTAAATAAAATATATTACAGTTAATTTCACTTGTTTCTTTTCACTTTTTTAAAATATGGTTATGAGAAGTTTAAAACTACATATGTAGCTCACATTTTATTCTGGTTGCACAGGGCTATATAAACAATGAGAAAACATTTAGGATGTAACCTTAATTTAGAAAATAACCTGCTTCATTCAAGTGCTTTTACTTTATACTATTATACATTTGTTTAGGCTATATTGTTTTACAGATCTTTAGGCTTATCGTCTAGCTCCATGACATATTTTTCATCATTTTGATTAAATATGTCTTCTGTTGATTTTTAAAGTAGTTTGATTACATCAACCTCCCAAATTACAGGAAAAGGAAAAAAATTGGCTTATAAATACCTTCATAGCTAACCACTGACTCTAGTAAAATGTTCTTGTAAGTTGGTAAAAACCCAAATACTTGTTGTACTGGGTAAATATATTTACTTTTAGCTGTTTAATGAAGTGAGAGACCTTGAGTTTTGTTTGGCAAAGATGACCTTTTATTATGCAGTTTCATCAGGAGCTGCTGTTTGGCTGAAAATGATGGGGGTTTTTTCCTGTCTTGAAAGTTGTTTATGACTGGTAGTTTTAATTGAGCACATAATTCCAGAGACTGTGCTCTTGAGGTTATAATCATTTGGGAGATGTTAAGTGGGAAAAAATTGGGAATGTAATGTTCTCCAGTTTACCATGTAATATTGGCGACCTGTGACTTGGGAAAATAGTAGCAGAAAATACTGCTCTGTGTGTAATATTCTCTTTTGCTGATTTTTAGAGACATAATAGTTTTGTTTACCAGACAAATGGGAATAGATTATGTAAGGATAGAGTACTTTTCTTAGACATTTTCAGGGAAACCAAAGCGATTGAGATGGAAAATTTCCTTGAAGTGAGAGGAAACTAAGAACTAAGAACTGTGTGTTACATTTCTTTGATTATACTTGTTCAAAAATTAATTTTGATTTGTGCACTAAGACTCTATAAAGAAACTAAATTTATCATTTTGGAGGATGAGTAAAGTATTTAGATTAATATTATTTTAAATTATCTGAGTAAAACATTAACACATTCTCACTGAAAGAGAAGTAAACAATTCAGATGACAATGTTTCATTCTCTCATCTATCCCTTTGCCTTATATAGCTATATAAATAAAATATATATACACACACCCACGTGTACATATATACACACTTGTATTTATTTGAGTGGCATTTTATTATAAAATTCTGTAGCTTGCTTTTTCATAACTTAATGTCTTTGGCTCCCTCTTTCCCTCCCTCCCTCCCTCCCTCCCTCCCTTCCTTCCTTCCTTCCTCTCCTTGTCTTCCTCCTTGTCCCTTCCTCATTTTCTGCCTCTTTGTCTCAATACAGAAAGATTCCTATCTCATCTTTTAAACTTTTACATGGAATTTAATAGTATGCATTTAATTTTTCTCATGCTCTTATTTTGGATATTAGATTATTGATGTGTGTACTTGTTTGTGCTTCATTGTAATGTAATATATTTAATAAATGAACCATTCACAATGAGGAATATGATCACTTAAAAGAGGGGAGTATTTCTTGAGGTTCATTTTAAGAATGTAGTTTAGCTGCCTATATTATGAAGAGTACATAGGGCTTCCACTTTCTGTTTCTGGGCCCAGTGCTCTTATGAAGGTTCCCACTGCACCCCTACCAGCAGCATTTTTAGTTTCCTTTTGACTTTTATTAATCTTCTGGATAAAAGCACCACTAATAATATATTTTTTTGAACAAATACTGCTGTTCCGTCAGGTCTTTTCCAGTTTTCAGGTTCCAAAAGGGGGACTTAACACTTACCTATATTAGATTTCTTCCTGAAATAAACTCTTACATTTTTACCTTATTAGATTCCAGGCTTTTGTAACCTGATTCAGTCATTTATTTAACAATATTTAACAATATTAAATCCTCACTAATTTATTCAACAAATATCCTGTATGTACATAATAGTGTACTGGATAATCTATGAAATAGATAAAAGAATAAAATGTAGTCTTCAAGGGTGTAGAGTTCATTGGGGAGATAAGTCTTTTATATAAAAATTACATAAGGAAAAAATTAACAGCAATAAAAATGTCTCCTGAGGATATTCAGGCATGGGAGAGGTAACTTCTATTTTGGAGGTTTGGGAAACGTTTCCTAGAGAGAGACATTCGAGATAAATGTGAAAGGTTTTAGAAGAGTTTAACTTGTAGATTTAGGTATTATGTATATCAGAAAGAGAGAATAATGTGGAAGCTTAGAAATCAATAGTGCTATTTCATACGCATTATTCGTTACTTTCATACATATTATAGAAAGAGAAAATTTTAAAAATTCAACTTAAAAACTTTTACAGATTTATACCAGCTTAATACTGCCTACTGTTGTAGCTCATATTTTCTTGCTTACAGCATCTTTTACATAGGAGTTTCTTACTTTATTTGAAACAAGACTTGTGTCCAGAGTGCAAGGCGGGAAGAATTCTACCAGAATGATAAAATAAATTTTATCTTGTATACTACTATAGATTTTTTTTTCAAAACACTTTTGCTGACCTCATGGAATAGCATTATTCATTATATGGCTTATATTTCATATTCACCTCATTTGATCTTCAAATCTACCTAATAGGAGAGATGACTTTTCAGAAGCAGTTTTCAAGCATTATTCATTATATGGCTTATATTTCATATTCACCTCATTTGATCTTCAAATCTACCTAATAGGAGAGATGACTTTTCAGAAGCAGTTTTCAATCTAAGGTTACACAAAGTTTCACTGTGGAAGAATGCGGTAGTTCTTTGCATGTCCCTCATCTACTTGTTTTTTCATATCCTGTGATTTCATACCTTCTACAAATTTGATAAACATATCTTTGTATTTCTTTCTGAATCATTGGTAAAATTATTCATTTTTTAAAGTTTAGTTTGAGAGAGACAGAGACAACGTGAGTTGGGGAGAGGCAGAGAGAGAGAGAGAGGGAGAGAGAGAATCCCAAGCAGGCTTTGCGCTGCCAGTACAGAACCCTGTGCGAGGCTCAAACCCATGAAACTGTGAGATCAGGACCTGAGCCGAAATGAAGAGTCAGATGCCTAACTGAGCCACCCATGCGCCCCTAAATTTGTTTTGTATTAAGAGACAGGTAAAGAAACCTTTTCCAAAATGACATGATCTGTTATCAGCACCTTGGATATAGCTCTTCTGTTTCTCATGAATTACTTGTAGATCTTAATAACCACTGTTACCTATGTTGTATTTCTTCATCTTGTATAGGGTGCAGGAGAGCTCTCTTCAAAAGGGTTATTTGGCTCAAATGTTAATACTGTAGATGTTGGAAACCCTGGTTTACCCAATCAGAAGAGAAATTGGTGAATGTTTTGTTGAACTCGAGATATCCCTTGTTTCTAGATTTATTTCATCTGCTAGTCCTGTAACTTAATAGAATAAATAAGCGCTTAGGTCAGCATTGTTTGTTTCTGGGAACTCCATCTTCTTCTGTTGAATATTCCTTTTGTCTTCCTCTTGATACTGTTGCACAGAACTGTCACCAGACCTTTCCTCTTCTACAGTTCTGTGGTTGGAAATGTGCCTTTCTCTTTTTGGCAATTTGGGTTCCATTTCTCATCTTTAATCTTTAGCGATTTCTTCCATTTTATAGATGATTCAAAGGCCATTGATACTGCTTTGGCAATTTTATTTACAGATTCACATTAACTGAAACATCTTTATAAGAGCTGGATGCTTTCTTGCAATCTTTTTTGCCTCCTAGTTCTTCAGTCCTATTTTAATAGTGTGTATTATGAGACTTGAAAAGAATTAAGTGGCATATGGAGCACTGGAGTATCTGGAATGATTATTGAGATTCTGAAATATCTTTGAAAATGAACAGACTGGGGCGCCTGGGTGGCTTAGCCCATTTGGCGGCCGGCTCTTGGTTTCAGCTCATGGTTTCAGGCCATGATCTCATGGTTCATGGTTTCAAGCCCCATGTCAGGCTCTGCACTGATAGCACAGGGCCTGCTTGGGATTCTCTCTCCATCTCTCTCTGTGCCTCCCCTGCTCGTGTTCTCTCTCTCTCTTTCAAATAAACATTAAAAAAAATGAACAGACTGTTGTTTGTTCTTGTAACCCATATTTTGCTATCAGGCACTTGTGAAACCATGAGAGACACAGGATTGTATTCCAGAATGCCAAGGAAGTAGTACTATATTAGGAAAATAATAACTAAATACTAATGAAGTAATATACAAGTGGTTTATATTTGGCATTAAAACTGAGACAGCATTGTTACCTCCTCCCACATGTGGGGAAGTGGAATATGAATGGAAGTGGGGAATTGTGTTGCTGAGCTGCTCCCTTTACTCTTTGTGGCCAATCAGGTTTCCTTGTATTGCATGTTTCATACCTGAAAATTGTAAGAAGTTGTGGGTGTTGTACCTGTGTCCTACTGTCCAAGCCTCCTTCCACCCACTTTTCTTTTTTTTGTGAGATCCAGTGGCGATAGAAGGAGAGTAAGTGGTAAAATGTTCCACTTTCTTCTCCTGTGTTCTGTTTTCTTAGTAACTGAAACCAGCTGTGACTTTCCATGGACTGTTTTTGCTGCTCTGGTAGGGACTCGGCACCGTGTGGTGGATGACATCACAGTACAAGCCAGTACATTTTTTCTTGTTTATCATTACTCACCTCACTACACCTCACAAATGATAAAATGGGTTTATTTAAAAAATATAACAAAGTCTGAGTCTAAGAGGATTTGTTGGTAATGAATCAAATCATGTGTTCTCTTAATTTCTTGATTAAAGATGAGCAGTTACAGAGGTTTTATTTAATTATACTGGAGTACAGAATGTCTGATTCACCACATAAATGGTGCAAAGATGGTATGTTTAGTTTCTCTTCCATCCATTTAATTAACAAATATTGAAGACTTGGCATGCTTCTGAACTTTTCTCTACTTCCAAAACCAAAATGACAGTTTGGGTTTTTGACTCAAGGAAAGTATTGAAAAAGAACTTGGTAGAAAAAGACTCTAAAAACTCGGATTCCTTTTTCAGTTTTTGGCTAGTTGTTACCAAATAATTTTTAATCTCTATAACCAGATCTGTCTAGCATGATCTCCATTAATTTGGTTTCTGTGTGTTCCAGACTGAAGGAAGGAAAATCAGAATCCCCAGGTCTCAGCAGGATAAACTCCATAATTAGATATTTTTCCTTCTTGGCTTATAAATAGGTTTCTGTGTAGACCTGCACATTATTTTCTTTCTCTGATTTGTTACCCTTTCTAAACAAATGAATGTATCTAACTCAGAGTGGCAAAGCAATCTTCTCTCCCAGGCAATTCCTCTGCTGTATGTTGGATAATGCTAGTTTACTTGGTGATTGTTACTACTTTTGAGGTTGTGTTGTATATAAATAAAAATAAATGGTGTTTTTATAAGGAGACAGATATCCTGGAGGGAGATTCTGAGTGTTCAATTGCCCGTGATTTTCAACTAGGTCTAAGAAATTGGACTTAGATCTGTTTATCATTATCGTATTATACGTTCCTGGGCAGAAGAGAACACAGTTTGCCTTTGGCTTCTGACAATGCAAGAACAAATTTAGGCTTATTAAAAAATAAGAACAAATGTTAAAAAAGAGAAACAATGATAACTTTATTTGGAATGTTTCATTTGTGCACACTGTGTAGGATTGTAAAATATTTATTTTATATGAGGATGGTCACAGCAACACCTGTTAAAATGGCTGTCTTCTGCAAGCAGCTGATGGCATTGTTTTCATCTGTGGCCTCTTTTGCCTTCATTTTCAATAATGTATTGGTGTAGCCTTTGAAATACTAAAGGCTATAGGAGTTTTAAGACAACTAGTTCAGAAGTCCTAGTACAAAGACATAGCACTGCTGCTTTCTGCAGGTTTTCTGCCTTTATCAAGGTAAGAGGACAGAATGCTTTCAGATATGCCTATTAGTTTATAGAACACCATATTTTTTTTCTGTATTCTTGATGATCCTCTGTGTTTATAGGAAATACCCCTATGCTTAGGATCATGAGTTTATTTTTTTTTTGGTGTTAGCTTTTCCCATAACTGTAAGGAATATTATTGGGAAGTGCATAAATCATGGAGTACTAAGTAAGTGTCAAATCAGGCAAGCCAGTCTTTTTTTCTCTTTTCGTGACTGTATTTCACTAGAATTTCTCCTACTTTCCAAGGGGATTGGAGAGCTATTTATTTTGTGGTTAGTACAGAAAAAGGGGCCTTGTATGCAGTTTTAGCTAGTACGATATAAAATACTTGAAATTTTATTCAGAACACTTCTAGCTTTAAAATCTTTTTTTTTTTTTTTTTTTTTTTTTTTTTAGTTTAGAGAGATAGTGAAGGAGGGGGGCGAGGGGGGGGAGAGAGAGACAGAGAGACAGAGAGAGGGAGAGAGAGAGAGAATCTTAAGCAGTCTCAGAGCCCAACACAGAGCTCTATCCCACAATCTTGGGATTGTGACCTGAGCTGAAATCAAGAGTCAGATGCTCAACCGACTAAACTACTCAGGAGCCCTCCATAATATTTTTTTAAAAATCCATGTGTAATTATATTTTTATTCAGAAATTATGAAAATATGTAAAAAAATATGTCTGTTTGGGTATAGTACATTCTGGATCTATAGCTTGAAGACATTTGTTTTATTGAAGGCTAAATTCATTGAAGTGGAATTACTGGGTCCAATTAATGGGTATACATATGTAAGGATTTGGTACATATTGCAAAACCGTCTTCTATAGATTTTAAACAACTTACTACCATTGCTTGTTATGTATGTGAAAGTCCCATTTCCTTATACCCTTGCTAACAGTCATTTTAATGTGATAATCTTAGAAATTTTTGATCTCACTAAATTTCATGTTAACCTGTTAGCTGTAAATATTTATGAGATTGCTGGAGAAAGGGTTAAACTAGGGATTGCAAGTATCTACAATACCATTGTTTCCCTTTCTGGGGCTATACCAAATAGCAGTGATTGATCTTGTCTGAAGTGAGTTCTTAAAGACAAATACAACATTTTAGATAGTGAGGAAGTAATTAGGGAAGAACTGTAACAGAAGAACAGTGATTGACATGGTCCATTTAATTCTGGGATTTTTCTGTTATGCTGCTTATTAGCATGGCTGGGTGTAGTGGAAATGGAATGTTACTGCTTTTGGCATTTTTAAAGTGGGGAAAGGGAGATCTAGTAGAGGACTATCATTTTGCAGAGACAATGTAATTTTGTTCTTTCTTCATGAAGGTAATCCCTCGTGCCCAGAAATACAGCTGTTGAACTTAAAGTGAAAATTTCACCAAGTGAAAATTATAAAATTTAATAAGCTCTCAGATGAGGTTAGAAGTCTTATATACACTTATATATACATATTATAAAAACAATATGTTTTTAATTTTGCACTTACTCTCTAAGGGAGATGTATTGGTTGTCTACACTTTGTAGATTCCAGTGTTGTGGTTATTTTTATTAAATTAAAGCCAGGGTATCAGCAGTGTTGGTCTTGTTTTGAATCTTCTTTTAAGGGCACTTTGCATAATTTGCATAATATTTTTTGACTGCTAAGTAGAATAGTTTGTTGAATGCCACTGGTTTGGTTATGCTACAGCTTAACTGAGTCTAGGGGTTTAAAATTTTTTTTTTTCAACGTTTTTTATTTATTTTTGGGACAGAGAGAGACAGAGCATGAACGGGGGAGGGGCAGAGAGAGAGGGAGACACAGAATCGGAAACAGGCTCCAGGCTCTGAGCCATCAGCCCAGAGCCCGACGCGGGGCTCGAACTCACGGACCGCGAGATCGTGACCTGGCTGAAGTCGGATGCTTAACCGACTGCGCCACCCAGGCGCCCCTTTTTTTTTTTTTTTTTTTAATTTTTTTTTTTTCAACGTTTATTTATTTTTGGGACAGAGAGAGACAGAGCATGAACGGGGGAGGGGCAGAGAGAGAGGGAGACACAGAATCGGAAACAGGCTCCAGGCTCCGAGCCATCAGCCCAGAGCCTGACGCGGGGCTCGAACTCACGGACCGCGAGATCGTGACCTGGCTGAAGTCGGACGCTTAACCGACTGCGCCACCCAGGCGCCCCGAGTCTAGGGGTTTAAAATAAACCAGCTATAAATTGTAAAATATTATTATTATTATTTTTAATGTTTATTTTTGAGACAGAGAGAGAGACAGAACTTGAGCCGGGGAGAGGCAGAGAGAGAGAGGGAGACACAGGATCTGAAGTAGGCTCCAGGCTCTGAGCTGTCAGCACAGAGCCCAATGCGGGGCTTGAACTCACGAACCGTGAGATCATCACCTGAGCCGAAGTTGGACACTTAACCAACTGAGCCATCCAGGCGCCCCTAAATTATAAAATATTATTTGGGTTTTTGTAATATAACAATTCATTACGTTGTTATCTTAGAGAAAAAGAAAAGAGTTTCAAATTACATTCTTAGTGGTTATCAGGACTATTATGGGTGATTATCGTGGCTGTTGTACTTTAGTGGAATGGTGATAATGACACTTCTCCTTTGCAAAACGATCTGACACCTCTCCTTTGCAAAACGACACCTTTTCCCACATCTGGCAGTGACAGACAAGGTCCTATTGTCAGGTGGGGAGAACAGATATGTGAGTGACTGAACCTGGTCAGCTGGCTGACTCTTGTTAACAATGGTTAAACTGAAATCTAAGTATATAAAGCCTTGGATGTGCTTAGAAAAGTTTACAAATGAAAATTTTAAGCTTGAAGGTAGATTGACTATAGTTGAGGATAAATAAAACAAGTATGCTTTAAGTAAAATCTTTTGCTTGCAGGTTAAAACCTGCTTATCGTGAAAAACGTAGGTTATTGTAAGCAAAATGCAATTTGTTAAGCTATTGTCTCTCTCTGAATGCAGGAATGAACCTTAACACTTTAGTGTAAATATGTCAGTTTAGCAAACTGATCAAGGGTAAGATTGGCCCCCATCTTGATCAAGTGTCCACTCCTGGTCCAGTTGTTGGTGGTGAGGAGTATGGAGCCATTTTATACATTTATTCATGATTATCCAGGCCCTCGGAGGGTAGTGTGAAATGTAAATTCTTTGGAAATTTGTAGTGAACAGTTCATTTGTAGAGAATTTGCTTTAAGTGGTAGGTTACTTTTTTTTTTTTTTAACGTCTATATTTTGAGAGAGAGACAGAGTGTGAGTGGGGGAGGGACAGACAGACAACAGAATCTGCGGTAGGTGGCTGTGAGCTGTCAGCACAAAGCCCGATGCCAGGCTGGAACTGTGATCTGATCCAAAGTTGGACGCTTAACTGACTGAGCCACCCAGGCACCTCTGTAGTTTCATTTTAGTATAAATACAATAATTAGAAAGTAGGGCACCTGGATGGCTCAGTTGGTTAACCATCTGACTCTTGATCTCAGCTCAGCTCATGATCATGGTCCAGGTCATGGTCTCATGGTTCCTAAGATTGAGCCCCATGTTGGGCTCTGTGCCAACAGTGCAGAGTCTCTTTGGGATTCTCTCTGTCCCTCTCTGTCTCTGCCCTTCCTCTGTTTGTGGGCATGCGTGTGCTCTGTTTCTCTCTCAAAATAAATAATAAACTTTAAACAATAATTAGAAAGTAAGCCTTTAATCCTTTTTGATTTTTTTTACATATTGTGGGTACGTTCCTCTTTGAGGTGGCAACCACGTAGGAATAGCACATGCATGGCAAATGCTCTTGGTTGAATGAGGGAGTATTTGAGAGGAAGTGACTCACCTATATGTGGCCTTGCACATCAGACTTATAAAGTGAACTCTCCCACCCACACAGTGACCTGGTCTTCACAATTGCCTTTTAGATTTTTCTATTGGATTTCTTTTGTTATTGGTAATGGCCAATGAAAAGAGCTTTTTATCTTGTGAATCACTGAACCAAAAAAAAACCCCATGTCTTTTAGGCCTTTCTGAGGTACATTGTTGTATCTAAGCATTTTAGAAAGATTAGAAAGCTTAGAAAGACATTTAAACTAGATGTTTAATGAGAACTTTTTAAAAGAAATATAAAACGTAACCAAAAAAAGTATTTAAAGTCTTATATGAATGGCTAGATATTGCTGGACAGTCCACCTTCAGTATAGAGCTAGACTCTGACGACTTATTACCTCTGCAAATAACACTAGTTCAAGGCATCACCATTTCTTCTGGAACAACCGGAGCTTCCAAAATGGTTTTCCTGCATTTGTTTTTTCCGCTTGATGGTGTGTTCTCCAAAGGATAAGACTTAAGTTGGATCACTCACTACTCTGCTGAAAATTCTCCAGTGGATTCTTATTCTGAAATAGAACCTAACATTCTTTCCATGATCCCACATGATTTGACCCCTCCCTCTCTCACTGAAACTCTAGTGATGTATCCCCTTCATTATGCTGCAGTCATAGTGACCTTCAAGCTCACTCACTTTAAGCCTTTTGCTCTTGAGTTTTCATTGCCTGAGGTATCTTCATTTCCAGACTCTATTTGAATGTTGCCTATCAAAGAGGCTTTCCCTGATGACCATATCTGAAAGAGCACCCCCCTCATTGCTCTTGAATTGTTTCATCTTGTTTTACTTTTTCTTTATAGCAATTATAATTTGACAGCATATGTTTACTTGTATATCTGTTTCCTCTTCTAGACTCCAAGCTCCATGAAGGCAGGGATTTTGTCTTTTTAATTCACTGTATAAATACAGTGAATATTTTATTCACTGTAGGTGTCCTCAGTGCCAGCACATAATGGATACTCTGTAAATATTTGTTGAAAACATGAGTAAATAAATCTATTTGTGTCCTCTGGGGTGGTAACTGGTGGAAATGGTTTAATACATATATGGCAGTGGTAAATGTAAGGATGACTGTTGAATTTAGGAGATAGGAAGAAACAAATCATTAGCCTTCCATAGCTCTAGAGTAGTTTTTATAAAGTTGGTGGAAGTGGTTGCTTTATATAATTAGAATCAATGTTTTATTAAGTAATGTTTGGTTATATTCCATTTAAGATGAAGAAGATGACTTTATGTGTAAGAAGGCAGCCTCTAAATCAAAAGAGAATGGAAGATCTACAAATAGTTATCTTGGAGCATCGAATAAGAAAAAGAATGAAGAAAACACTAAGACCAAGAATAAGCCTTTATCACCAATAAAACTTACCCCCACATCAGTGCTTGATTATTTTGGAACTGGAAGTGTCCAACGATCAGATAAGAAGATGGTAGCAAGCAAAAGAAAAGAGGTGAGTGTTCGGCATTCAAGCAAGAATATTCAGGATTTGTACCCCTTTATTGTTATTAATAAAAGAAATTTGGATGTTGTAAATTGATCAGCATATTTTCTTAATGAAAATAATTTTCCTGTGATTATGGATAAAACATACTGCCATCATTTTAGAGGATAAGGAATTTAGCATATTACACATTTATTTTTTTGTATATGAAAGTGGGAAAAGATCATTTAAATCATAGGAATAAATTGAAATGCTTAGAATTTAAATACTCAGAATGCAAACTTGGGGCATTTGGGTGGCTCAATTGGTTAAGCTTCCAACTCTGGATCTTGGCTCAGGTCATAATCTCATGCTTCGTGAAATCGAGCCCTGCATTGGGCTCTGTGCTCTCAGCACAGAGCCTGCTTGGGATTCTCTCTCTCTGTCTCTCTCTCTCTGTGCCCCTTCCCTGCTTAGTGTCTCTCTCTCTCTCTCTCTCTCTCTCTCTCAATCTCTCTCTCTCTCTCTCTCAAGAGTAAGTAAATAAACATTAAAAAAAGAGAGAGAGAGAGAATGCAAACTCACTTTGCCTTTGACTTTCAGCCAGACAAAATTGGACAGTAAGTTTGTTCCCAAGTGAGGTTGTAAGTATATAACTTATAAACAGAGCTTACCTATGTTATACTTTTGATCTTTCTACTTTGGCTGATGTTGGAATCATTTTCTTCTGAACATTTAGGAAACAAATACACATAAATTACAGTGAAGATAGTCTCCTGAGTTAAAGCCTGCCAAATGATGTGTGTTTGTTGATTGCATTAGTGCCTCTGTAGGACAAATGTAACCAGTCACACATACTGGTTTGCCAATGTTCCGGACTATTTCTGAAGCCAAGATGTTAGTCTGCAGGTTTTTGGGGTTACTTCTTTTGAACATTACAGTAGAATTAAGTGAGAACCATCTGTTTGTAGGATATTTGCTCATTAGGAAATTGCATGTGGTCAGGGAGTAGCTATGAACATAATCTTCTGGCTGGTGTGCATTGAGACTATTTTATAACTGATAAATTTATTGCTTATTGGTGTATTTAATTAGCTACAGTCGAGAAAAAGTACTTTATTTTTAACAAGGTTTATCTGATCTTGCTTGATTATCTTTGAAATATAGCCTTCACAAAATGTGGATGATTCCAGATTAAATGATGAAGCCATCGCCAAGCAATTGCAACTTGATGAGGATGCAGAGGTATTGACATTTTGTTTAGGTATCATTAACAGCTTGATGTTGTGCCTTGCTGTTTAGTGTACTCAGGCCAAATGATCAGGATTGTTCTAGTTTAATTTTGAATTGACTCTCATTGTAAGAGTTATGTGTAAAATAAGTTAAAATCTAATATATAAAAATATAAATTTATTTAAAAAATTTTTTAAAAAGTGTATTTTTATTTTTGAGAGAGAGACAGAAAGAGTGAATAGGGGAAGGGCAGAGAGAGGGAGAGAGAGAATCCCAAGCAGGTTCTACACTGTCAGCCCAGAGCCTGATGGGGGGGCTCCAGCTCACAAACTGCGAGATCATGACCTGAGCCGAAACCAAGAGTCAGATGCTTAACCAACTGAGCCATCCAGGCACCCCTAAAATTCTAAATTTATGTAAAAGATAAATGATGAGAGTAGGAGATAATTATTTAAAGATTTATTATTAGATTTCTTTGAGTGGAAGCCTCCTTTAGTATAGTTAAAATAATTTAATTTGGTCATACCTTTTTCCTTTTCAGTATGGGCAATTTCATCCACTCTTGTGGCTAAAAGTACTATGTATATGCTGATGACCCTTAAATCTGTTCCAGTTCAGAGGGCTCTCGTGAGCTGTAAACTTTTTATATTCATTCAACAAGTATTTATTGAGCTCGTACTGAGTGCATGGCACAGTTCTAAGTGTTAAGGATACTGCAGTTAAAAAAAATGTCTTATCATTATAACTGCTGTGAAGAAAAGTAAAAGGATAGATAGTTTTGGGGTGATCAGTGGGATTATGAGTGTTCTATTTAAATAGAGGGGTTAGGAAGGCCCCTCTGAGGAAGTGACATTGGGGAACAAAATGAAGTGATAATGGTGAGGCATAGGACTGACTACCTGGAGGAAGATTTCTAAACAGAGAAAAGCAAGTAGTTTTCTTGAGGTGGAAACATTTGAGTTTGATGCATTTGGAAATCCTGTAAGTCATGACAAGTCTTTGGAACCTACCAAAAGAAATGGTAAGGATTTTGGATTTTAGTCTCTGTGAGATTAGAAGCCATTGGAGTGTTGAATACAGAAGTGATGTGATTTGATGGATCTTAAAAGAAAATTATTTTGGCTGCTGGGAGGCTAATAAACCATGGTGCAGCAAGAACAAAAGATTAGTTTGGAGACTCTTATGGTTGAGTAGGTGAGAGAAGTTGGCTTGTACCAGGGGTAGTGAGAAGTGGTCATGAAATCTTTATGTGCTTTGAAGGTGCAGCCTTTCAGTTGTTGCCGACAGATTGTGTGTAAGGTGTGGGGGAAAGAGAAGATGCAAAGAGGATTCCTAGTTTTTTGGCTTGAGTAACTGGATGAATGGTGATATTATTTATTAAGATGAACACTGGTACAAAGAAATAAAGAATTTTGTTTTGGACATGTTAAATTTGAGATGCCTAATAGGCTTCCACATGGAAATGCAGAGTAGGCGTTTGGATAGAAGAATCTGGAGCTCAGGGGAAAGGTCTAAACTGAAGATGTATATTTGGATCATTAGCATTTGAATGGTGTTTGAAACCAGTGTAACCAGATAAGATCATGGGTAGAGAATGTAAACAGAAAAGAAGTCTCAGGTTTGAACTCTAGGGTACTGTTAAAATTTAGAGGTCAGGAAGAGAAGGAGGATGATCTAACAAAGGGGATTTAAGAAAGTGGCTAGTGAAGTAGGAAAATCAAGAAAGCTTGTTATTTTCTGGAAGCCAAACAAAATATTTCAAAGAAGAGTGTTCATCTCTATCAAAGGCTCCAGACCTTGATACCTGATGCCTGAACCCCCTTCCTGTTTATTAGCTTAAGTGTCATTTTATTATACTCTCTTAACTATATTGGAAGCCCCCCCTATATACTGTGTTGCACCCCATTGTAGCTACTAATAACATTTATTATAATTGTTATTTATGTGTTTTCTTATCGTAGGCTCTAAGTCCATACACCAGGGCTGTTTAGTTTCATTTTGCTTTTGTGACATCAGTGTTCATTTTAGTGCTTGGCATAGAAAAAGCTCTTGTTAAATATTGTTGTGAGAGAACAGTATTTCAGTTTTCTGAAATATGTCTGATCACATTTCATTAATTTGGCAGTTACACAGAGTTTGTGTTTTCAAAATCTTTTCCATCTTATTTGATTACATTGAATTACATAGACTGTAAGCAGATAATCCTGATGACTGAAGGTAGCACAAATGGTTTCATTAAAACGGTGAAGTAATTTTTAGGTATATGGCTTCTTGTCTCAAATACTGGAGACCTACCCCATCCTTTCCAAACTAGCTTTGGTACTTTGTATCACAGTGCCCCTGTTTTCCCATTGCTGTCACATTCTTTTAGAACCTTACTTGGGTAATTTACTCGTCTGTGCGTGAGCTGGGGAGGGGCAGAGGGAGAAGGAGAGAGAATCTTAAGCAGGCTCCACTCCTAGCATGGAGCCTGACATGGGGCTCCACATGGGGTTCTGTCTCACCACTGTGGGATCATGCCCTTAGCTGAAATCGAGAGTCAGATGCTTAAATGACTGAGTCACCCAGTGCCCCCCCGCTGATGAATTTCTAATGGGAGTATTTTCATTTCTTCTGTTCTGGCTTCTCAAATCCTCTTTACTAGAAGCATACTATAGAGTGTGAAATTTGGGGAAAATGGTAGAGTTCAACCAGAAATCCCTGCAACTGGAGGTTTAGAATTTGAAACACTTTTCTATGATGAAGATTTTTCATATTGTTTTTAGTAATTAAATGCTTAGTTCAGTTATAGTAAGTAAATATTTGTTAACAGAACGTATTGATGTGCATCTGTCTGGCTTGCTTACAGTTCTGTGTAGCTTGAATTAGTTCATTTTATAAACAAAAGGCTTGGTTACTGTGTTCTCATCAGTCTTCTGCCAATTTCAAAGCCTTTTCTTTTGGATTGAGTAGATTTGGAGGTTCCATCCTTTGAATGATACAAGGAGGCTTTTGTTTGATATTACATTAAACTATTTTATTGTTAAACTGGGGCGTAAAACCAGTTAGTTTATAAATGAGAAATATAGGGGCACCCGGATGGCTCAAGTCAGTTAAGTGTCCAACTCTTGATTTTGGCTTAGGTCATGGTCTCATGGTCATGGGATCGGGCTCCATGCTGGGTGTGGAGCCTGCTTGGAATTCTCTCTCCCCCTCTCCTCTGCCCCTCCTCTACTCACACTGTCTCTCAAAAAACAAAAATAAATAAAAATAAAAAATTATAAATGAGAAATGTATTCCACTGCTACACATTCTTTTCTGGAAGAGTTCCATTTTTCTGCAAATGAAAATACTGGAAATAACAACAAGGCAAGTAGAGTATCTTTATTCTACATGCTGTCTATTACTTTAGCATGTTAGGATGATGAAATAAATTTTCAAAAGTCAGAAGAGATACATCTGAATTAGTAATTGAAAATTGAAGTTTGATGATTATAAGTGATAGTTACACTTGTATGTAATAGTATTGTATACAAAGAAAATATATAATTTTCTTTATTTTTTAGATTCACTTTTTTGTTTGTGCCCTCCAGTCTGTTGTTTTTCTGTATGGATGAGATTGTTTTCAGAGCTGTTAGTAGAATTCAGAATAAATAAAAATAAGAGACCTGCGGGTGTCTGGGTGTCTCATTTGATTAAGTGTCCGACTCTTTCGGTTCAGGTCATGATCGAATAGTTCATGAGTTCCAGCCCCGTGTTGGGCTCCATGCTGTCATTGCGGAGCCTGCTTGGGATTCTGTCTCTCTCCCTCTCTCTCTGGCCCTGTTCTGCTTTTACTCTCTCTCTCTCTCTCTCTCTCTCTCTCTCTCTCTCAAAATAAATAAACTTAAAAAAAAATGGAATAAGAGATCTGTGTTATATTTAATAAAACCATAGACTTTCAACTTTGTAAGTGAGACTTTAAAAATATGCTCAATTTGTCTATTTTACCTGCAAAACTAGAAATAAGTATTCTGAAATCTAATTTGGCTTAACGAAACAAATCTGTGATACTGAATATTAAGTGGAAAAAATACTGTAATTTCTGGAAAGTGTTTTTTCCACTTTGAAGTATCCTGTATGGAACATTTAAAAACTTTCATTTACAGAAAGAAAAAAGCAACTCATTGTGTTGACACTTTTTACAGCTGGAGCGACAGCTGCACGAAGATGAAGAGTTTGCCAGAACGTTAGCCATGTTGGATGAAGAACCAAAGACCAAAAAGGTGGTGTGTGAGCCAGCTTTTGTTTGCACTCTGAATATACACTGCAGATCAGTGGTCCCTTTCATACCTGTGTATTCGAGGCTCTGGACATACAACCAACCATGAGTAACTTCTAGAAAGAAGCTAAATTATTTTAATTTATAAGAATATTTTGAGGAAGCTCATTGAGAAACATATTCTTGCTCAAGGAAGGTTGATTGAGTCAAAGCCAACCAGAACCGTTCTTCACAAAATAATGAATTACAACTTTTACTTACAGTCTCTCTCACAGATGGATTCTTATGTACTTGTTCAGAGAATAGCACTTACAGATGTTGCTAAGGAACTTAAGTTTAATAACTCAAATGTTAACTTTTGGGAGCACAATTTTACTATTTCTAATTAGCTAATTTTAAGATCTGTATTAGTCCTAGTCTCAGATAATAATGAGTATATTTTTGGGAATATTAAAAGCATCCGTGTTTTTTTTTTTTTTTAAGCACTTTCTCTCCAAAAAATTAGCCTTGTTTCCATTGAATCATTCTGTTAATATTGTCAGTATCAATGTTTGACTATTTTAAAAGATTTTAACAGCAGGCAGGTATAAGATAATAAGGAATGGGGGCGCCTGGGTGGCGCAGTCGGTTAAGCGTCCGACTTCAGCCAGGTCACGATCTCGTGGTCCGGGAGTTCGAGCCCCACGTCGGGCTCTGGGCTGATGGCTCAGAGCCTGGAGCCTGTTTCCGATTCTGTGTCTCCCTCTCTCTCTGCCCCTCCCCCGTTCATGCTCTGTCTCTCTCTGTCCCAAAAATAAATAAACGTTGAAAAAAAAAAAAAAGATAATAAGGAATGGAGGGGAGTTTGTCATTTAAAAAGCCTTACTCCACCTTAAAGGCATTCAAATTACAATTATTAAAAAAAATATTGCGTTATGTATCCTAGTTTGTGACCTCTTTGTAAAATGGAATTTTGAAGGAGCAGTGGAGAGAGTGGATTTTATTTTTTCTTTTGGGAAAGCACTGTCTTCTTTTGAGCTCTGGATTGTTTCTTTAATTTAGTCTTTTGGGTTTAGATTTTAGTTTTTAGTTACCTAACACAAACAAATTGAGAATTGAGGTGAAAGAAGCAGAAGCAAGTCTTCGATGCTTACAAGTTGGGATCAACTGTGATAATTTTTTTATAGATACATTTTTTATAACCTTTCATCAGTTTCCTCATGTGTAAAGTTAAACATAAAAAAATGCATCATTTTTCCTAGAGATTTTGGGGATGAAGGAATGGAAATTTATTGTATTATCTTCTTGGAAGTTGGCCCTTAATCTTACAATCAAAACTTAAAATTAACTTTGGTCAATTTTAATAACATATTTTGTGGTAGTAGTTTTCCTGTTACTTGTCACATTTGACACTTTAAATTTTCTTAGGCTCGAAAGGACCCAGAAGAAAGAGAAACATTGTCATCTGTCCAAGCCAATTTAAGTAAAGCAGAAAAACATAAATCTCCTCATAAAGGTAATATTAGCAGGAAAAAGTGGGCTGGAACATTTATCTTTACAGAAGAAAATTCATGATAATCTGTTTAAACGTTCTATTCAATAATTGCCTTGTATTGTTAGGTAGACATTATTTCATAGGACTATTGAAACATGTTCTTCTTAGATACTTTAAAGCTATATTTGGATATTAGCTGGTATTAAATGTCTATTCTATGATTGTTGTAAAAGATGTATTTCAGTTCTTAGTTTCACATTAATGTTAATTTCCAAGTGTAGTGCAACATGTGGACTTCAGTATCTGATGGCAAAGAACTAGATGTTTCAAGCTGATAATCTGTCTGCTAGTATAGATGGTCTTAATCCTATAAGTAAATTCATTCATATAGTACCTTTTAGTCTTGAAATCACAGGATTTGGGGCTTTCAGACTATGTTACAAACACAGAATTTTCATGTGACATTTCTACTCTGAAATTCTGTGTAAATTTCAGATCATTGAAGTTTATCTGTGGAATAAAGGGCATGTCCTTCGATGTAGTTTAACCATATCATTTGAAGTAGAGTCATTTATATTTAAAAGGACAGACAGATCCTTTAATTTGAATTGTTTATATAAAAATGTACAAATGTTAAACTTTTAAAATTTTTTTTTTTTCAACGTTTATTTATTTTTGGGACAGAGAGAGAGAGAGCATGAACGGGGGAGGGGCAGAGAGAGAGGGAGACACAGAATCGGAAGCAGGCTCCAGGCTCTGAGCCATCAGCCCAGAGCCCGATGCGGGGCTCGAACTCACGGACCGCGAGATCGTGACCTGGCTGAAGTCGGACGCTTAACCGACTGCGCCACCCAGGCGCCCCAAAGAACTAAATTCTTAATGTAAATGTTATGAAATCACCATATGACATTGTGTGCTAATATTATTGAGTTGAAAAATGAAAAAAAATCCTGATTTGGGTGTCATTTTCCCAAAATCAAAAGTCATAATCTTTGCTTTCTTTCTAGCAAAAACAGAACAATTTTCAGATGACAGAAAGAACTGTAGTCCTAAGAAGCAAAGTAAATGTGAAAGTTTGAAAGGATCTCAGCAACATTTGAAGTCCTCACCTCACAAAATAGGGGAAACTTCTCCAAAAGCCAGTTCCAAGTTGGCCCTTTTGAAAAAAAAAGGAGAGAGTTCTTATAAAGAAAGAGAGCCTATGGCTTCAAAAAGAAAAGAAAATGCCATTGAATTGAAAGGACAGACAAAAACTCCTAAGAAATCCAAAAGTTCTCCAGCTAAAAAAGAGGTAGAAATTTTCTAAAAGTATATCATTTGGGGGCTATGTGTTGGTCTGGGTTCGACTGTTTTCAAGTCTTATTTTTAGCTTTTTAAGTCATTTTAATATGTTTAAGATATCTTACTTAGATGCTATTGCAGAATATAGCTTATTAATACAGCTAAATTAGCCAATATTGAGTGTTAAAGTGTATTCGATATTACACTAATACATATGGTATCTCAGGTAATCTTCACAACAACCCTAATTACTTTTATTATTCAGTTTTTAATGATGAGGAAACAGGCTGATGAAAGAATTAAGTAACTTTTCCAAGATCATTCAACTAGTAAGCAGCAGAGCCAGCTTTAAACTCAGGTCCTCTGAGGCAAAACAAAAACAAAAACAAAAACAGTATAACAACATAGTGGCTCTCAGAATGGACTCTGGAGCCATTTTCAGATCATACAGCTCTGCCATTGAGCAGATGTGTCACCTTGGTCTGGTTATTTCCTCTCTCTCTTCTTTCTTTCCTCATTTGTAAAATAGGGATAATAATAGTACCTGACTTAATATATAAAACCACTTGGAACCGTGCTTAGTACATAAGTGCTGTTTTTGCTATTATTATTAATAATTGGGATTTGCCCTGAGTGTACTCCTTTTTGCTCTTGTATAACAGTGTTGAGATAGTGAATTCATTTGCAAAGGCAAAAAAACAATGAAATAATGCAAAATGGTTTTCAAAAATTGTCTTTTGTTTTCATATATATTTGAGAATTGAATGGTTTCTTAGAATCTGTAATTTGGAACCACCTTAGATTCATAATGAGAAACCACTATTCCTTCAAGCCTCTTAGGTACTTAGAATTAAAAGCAGAATATTGTATATTTTAACTGCTCATCACCATTATTTTTTAGTGTAGAACAGTGAAATGGTGATTTCTAGATGCTTTTGTTTGTGGTCAGTGCTTGTAAATATGCTTAAGGGAGCAATTAACATTTTGGTCTCTGATTTTTCTTTACTAAACTTAAATACTTATCTGGTAGATGAATGTTTTTCTTCAGGCATACTAAACATGTTCATTTTATAGAGATTGGTCTATTTTTATTAAAGGAGAAGAAATCTTTAAATGGTATTGCTACTCTTCACCTTACTTTTCAAAGTTGGAATAGCATGACTCAGAAATTTTATGTTAGCAGCTTTGGGAATATCAGAGAGTTTAATAAATTCAGTCTACCTTGGTCAGATAATTTCAACTTCATAAATGACTGCTTCACAGTTACTTTATAAAGTTGTGTATAATTCAGAATTGCGTTTTTCGTAGAATTAATGTTATAAATGAATAATTTTCCCATTTTGGTATGCATTGGACTCTCCTGTGAAGCTTGTTAAAAATATGGTTTGGTGGTCTGGGCAAGTGTGTTTTAATAAGCTCCTAAGATGGATATGAATGCACACCAGTTTTTAAGAACCGCTGTTAAAAAGTAGGGTTAGAGTCTAGGACCAGCCTCTAATGGCTTACTTAACTTACAACCAAAGCAACTTATTTTATTGATTAAAATCATTTATTTGCATAGAAATAATATTTGGTCTATTCTCAAAGGGATTTGAGATGTCTTTTAGTTAAAAAAATGTAAAATAGGAAGTGGAAAAAGCATGAAACCATTTTTGCAGTGGTCTCAAGTCAGAATTATCTAGGATGTTTTCCCCCCAAATACACATGCCCCAGCCATACCCCAAGCCAAACTTGGAGTATATCTAGGGATATATAGTTTGAAAAGTTTCCCTAGGATTTTCTGAGATAGACCTACAGTAAGATCTCCTGAGAGAACAGAATGGGAGAGATTAAACCTGGAAGGGAGAGTGGAGGTGTATAGAATGTGTCAAATTTTTGGAGTGAAGCTTGCCTGTTGTTTGAACCAGCTGGGTATTATGAGGCCATCAATGCTCAGCCTGTAGTGCTCATAAACTCAGAGGTATAGGACCATTTAGGCTGTTTTAGGGGTGTGCAAAGCTATAGGATAAACATGGGATATCTACTTGTGTGATGAAGTGTACTTGGGGGAAAATTAATTTTTATATTAAAATATGCATGGCTATATGATGGAAAAGAACTCGAAACTCATGTGAATTTTTGAAATAAAGTCCACCTTTTTTTGTTTCTTTGCTTGGGGCTAGCAACTTGGCTTGTGTACCTAATCTGCACTCGTGGAATGTTCCTCTAGAGCGTCAAAAGGTTTAAGAAGAGCTGATGCAGGGATGCTTATAAGCCAGGCGTGTCTAAGTGGGGAGTACCTGTGTAGGCAAAAATGTTCATCTCGGGACCAAACACAGAAGTGACTTAGTGTGTACTTATTGATACATATGTTTTTGGATACATACTCATTTCATCTGAATGTTGCATGACTTTATTCAGTTTTTTTCCCCTCCTTCCTGAAGTCTATAAGTCCTGAAGATTCTGAAAAGAGACGCACTAATTATCAGGCTTATCGAAGCTACTTAAATCGAGAAGGTCCCAAAGCTTTGGGCTCCAAAGAAATACCAAAGGTGAGTTCTGAGAGGGCATGCCTTTCCGTCAGGGCCTCTGGCCCATGGGTCCATGCACGTATTCAATATTTTTACAGCAGCAGAAAACTGATAATTAAAAATTAACAGAGGAGCGCCTGGCTGGCTCAGCTGGTAGACTGTGTGACTCTTGGTCTCAGGGTTGTGGAGCTTGAGCCCCACATTACGTGTAGAGATTACTTAAAAAATATCTTAAAAAAAAATTAACAGAAAAGCCTTAGTCACCATCATTGTGAATTAGGTATATTTATTCACATTATGAACTACTGCTTGATACTACTTAGAAAAGTTTTCCTTTAAGTAACCCATAAACCTACAGGGGCTGAGTTTTGAGGAATATGGTACTCACAAGACTAATGTTTTTCACTGATAATATGGAGCCACCAGAAAGGGAGTGAGGGAAGCTATACCAGACAGAGAAGGATAATCAAATGTAGTGTGAGATTTCTGAGAAGGTAGAACGGGAGGGGATTCAGATGACAAATGGGGATTAGTAGTTCCACTAATAAAGAAGAGGAGAGGGTAAACTTTCAGGGGCTGGTGGGTTGTGTAAGAGGATAGAGGAAGACGTCAACCTTGCCTCCTGCATGTGGTATGAGAAAGACTTTAAGCATACCTCTGCTTGAGAGGCCTTTAGTCAAAGGGGAGTCCTTAGGGGACTCTGTCAAGGCAAGGTGGTGGAGGGATATTGGAGTAGTGGTTGAGGATATTGGGCAGCTTGCTGGTCCCGCAGTAAGTGTTCTAGAGTGTAAGAGGTTGGTTGGGAGGCTAGAAGTGCTGAGTTTGGCTAAGTGATAGTATATTCAGAGCCACAGGATAGGTGATTGTGGTGTGGGTTAGGGGCTTACATGTGGACTTCACTAGGGTCATTTTGAGTTTATTGAAAAGAATTTAAATAGTGTTCGCAAGATGATTTTAATCCTAGAATCATAGATAGGGCTTGAAGAGACCTGGAGATGTTGTTAATCAGACCTTTTCTCTCCAAGAAGATTCATAGCTCTTCCCCCGCCACCCTCCAAAGATTGTTCATCAGGATAGTGAAGGATTGAACTTGTATTTGGTAGTCGTTGAATTTTGTTTAGCATCTTTCTTTTAGGCATGTTTTAAGTCTATGTTGATCTCAATTCTCTATTCAAAGGGTAATGAGTAACTTAGAATCGTTTACATAATTTTCATTTTGCTTGGTTGTATCATTTTATTGAACCATTACAAAAAATTTAAAAAGTCTATTAACTATAGATAGTTCCAGTTAAGACTAAATGTCTCCTCCTCCCAGTTCTCTTTGGCCAGTGTCTTTTGTATATCAAGTTATCTTTCTAATCAAGAGATCATATGATCTTGCCTTTAAGTTAATTGCAGGCTGTTAGATTTACTATTGTACAGTAAACAGGAGAGAAGGAGCTCAAACTTGTTTAACTTTTTAAGAATCCAATCTTTCCTTTCTTAACAATAATAAATTCTATAGGTGGATTGCATCTAGTTGTTTACTTGAGGTTTTGCAAGTAAACTAGTGGTTTAAATATTTAGAAAACCATGAGAGTAGTATGAATGGATAATTTTAATAAGCTTTGCTAACTGTATTGGATGTATATTTTTCATGGCTTGTTTTGTAAGTTTATTAAATGCTAGCCTACCTAAGAGTTTCTCAGGATTTAATTTCAGGTTCTGCTTATTTGCTGCGAATTTCCTGCAAATTTTTCATGCTGAGATTATTTATGATGTCAAATGAGAAAAATCAACTTCCTGCAGTTTTGATGCCAAATATTTCTTTGGAAGGCTACCATGTAATTTCCTCTCTGCTTGAACATTTTGGTTTTTAGGGAGCTGAAAATTGCTTGGAAGGCCTTACATTTGTAATCACAGGAGTGCTGGAGTCCATTGAACGAGATGAGGCCAAGTCTTTAATTGAGCGTTACGGGGGAAAAGTAACAGGAAATGTCAGTAAGAAAACAAACTACCTTGTCATGGGTCGTGATAGTGGACAGTCCAAGAGTGATAAGGTGGGTACTGCCGTCTTCTCAACACAGGCAAATAGCCTGCTTCCATTGGCAGGCTCTCACTGTGACCATTTGTAGTAGTGCCCTTTCTACACAGAGTTAAATAAAGAAAAAAAATGTAAAAGTAATTTCATCCCTACATTATTTCTTCTCCAAGAAGTGTTCTTGGCTTCAACTTCAGGATTTTGGTTTTCCAAAGGCACAGTTCCTGTGTAGTTGATTTTCTTAGTATAGTATTCTAGTTTAGATCTTTTTTCAAAGATAGAAGCAAATACAGTTTTCTTTTTCTTTTAGTCCTAAATATTCCTATATATGCCACTGTACACTCCATCTTAAGTTTTGTTTATTGAAAACTCTTTCTGTGTTGGGGAAAATTATATTTAGCTCAAAGGAATTATACCTGATAAGTGTGGTTTTGACAAATGGCTGCTCATTTCTTTACCTAACAAGAATCCTAGAGGTAGGTGCTTGCTGGGGATGGTCCAGCAGCTCAGTGATATAGCTAGACTAGTTCCTTTCTCCACCTCTGTCATCCTTACTTACTGTGTTAGCTTTAGTCTTTGCGATGTTGCCATGTGTTGCAAAGAAGCTGTACCTCTAGGCATTCAAGTCCACGTTTAAATCAGGAAAAAGGGAGCAGTGGCAAGATGTTGCCCTAACTGCGATTGGCCTTATAAGAGTTTCCCCTAAACACCTCTTGTAGAGTTCCCTCTAAGTCTCATTGGCCAGAGCTGTCACATGGCTATTATTAGCTTATAAGGGAGTTTGGGGAGGATGAGGACTTTTCTGATTCTTCAATCATAATTCATCACTTGGAGATGGACACATCAGAGTTTTTTAAATAGGGAAGATTGGGGGAAAAACAGACTTTGGACAAGCCCATCCTGGGGGGCCCTAGTGGCTTTGCCCTTCCTAGGTAGAAGGAAAGGTAAAGCAGTCCAAAAAGGGGTAGTGCGTCACCTCCATTGCCAACCTATCGCTCTTAGGGGATGTATCTGTTATTTTCTCTTTTTAATGGTACTTTTTCATGAATATGTTTTTAAAAAATATTCCAGTTTTTCTAATTTATAAATGTAGTTTTTCACCTATGAGCAGATCCTAGAATCATTTTTTCTTTAACAGAAAGTAAAGGTTAGGATACAGTTTTAATGATTTGTATTTTTAATCAATAGGCAGCAGCTTTGGGGACAAATATTATTGATGAAGATGGCCTATTGAACCTGATTCGAACTATGCCAGGCAAGAAGTCCAAGTATGAAATTGCAGTTGAAGCTGAGGTTTGTATAAAATGAACTTGATTTATTTAAGTTGGTTTGTTTAACAATTTTCCTATTTCATAGAGACATTTTGTGAGTGGCTACAGGCCTGTTGCCGAAAAGATTAACTTCGCCCTCTACCACAGATGAACCTACCTTATTTCCTTCTGAGCAGGGATTCTGCTTTAGGCTCTCTTCTTTGGTGTATTTCCTTTCCTCCTTCTTTCCCTCCTTTCCTCCCTCCCTTTGAATGTTTATTTATTTTGAGAGAGAGAGAGAGAGAGAGAGAGAGAGAGAGTGTCCGTGCACACCAGCACGAGCTGTGGAGGGGCGGAGAGAAGGGGAGAGAGAGAATCCCAAGCAGGCCCCACACTGTCAGCATGGAGCCCGATTGGGGCTTGATCCCATGAACCATGAGATCATGACCTGAGCTGAAATCAAGAGTAGGATGCTTAACTGACCGAGCCACCCAGGCACCTCTTACCTTTCCTTAAAGAAATATAAGGAGAGTGAGAGCAGTGTATTGCACTTAACCATATCTGCTTAACTAAACTTTCCATATTTTCCATATTCTTTCAGTGACTTTGTGCAAATGTTTAATGCTTTTAAGAGTTCATTAAGGGATATGTTATAGGTATCAGCACTTTAAGTTCATTTTCAGTTAGAACTTATTAGCACTTTTTCATTTGTGACAGAAGCCCATATTAGTTTTAGCAAAAAGGGAAAACATGTTGGCTCACATAACTAAATTATGGGCTGGCTGGGTCTGATGTCGGAACTATGGATCTGGAGACCACAGTGCTTTTAGAACTCTTTCAGTTTTCTTCTCTGCTTCTCCCAGTATTATCTTCATTCATTTCCACTCTGTTCAGGTCTTTTCCATGTATAGGATGCAAAGGTACCAGAAGTCCAGGTTTAATGTCCTCAGCTCTGTCACCCAGGTAGTGAGGTTGTCTTCCCATTTTTTTTTTCCAACGTTTATTTATTTTTTGGGGGACAGAGAGAGACAGAGCATGAACGGGGGAGGGGCAGAGAGAGAGGGAGACACAGAATCGGAAACAGGCTCCAGGCTCCGAGCCATCAGCCCAGAGCCCGACGCGGGGCTCGAACTCACGGACCACGCGATCGTGACCTGGCTGAAGTCGGACGCTTAACCGACTGCGCCACCCAGGCGCCCCGGCCTTTAGACTTTTAATGAGTACTAGTTAGTTGTTTTGTAGAATGTCTCTCAGTTTGGGTTTTCTGATGTCTTTTGATTAGATTGAGGTTATGCATTTTTTGGCAGGAATACTGCAGAAGTGATATTTTGTCCTTCTCAGTGCATCGTATTAGATGTAGATGTCAATATGTCTTATTATTGATGCTGTTAACCTTGGTTAAGGTGGTTTCTGACAGGTATCTCCACTAGTAAAGTGACTGTTTTTCCCTTTGGAAAATATCTTGGAGAGAACTTTAATACTTGGATAATATCCTGTTTCTCTTTAAACGTTTACCTCCTAATTTCAGCATCCAGTTACTGGCAAAGAGGCACTATTTTTCTTGTTTTTGAGACCTTCACATCATAAAATTCACCCTTTTAAAATGTATGTCAGATTTTTAGTATACTCACAAGATTGTACAACCATCACCAGTATCTAATTTTGGAACATTTTCATTGTTCCAAAAGGAAGCCCCGTGTCCACTATTCAATTTTTTGTTTCCATGGATTTTCCTATTCTGGACATTTTATATAAAGGGAAACGTGCAATTTGTGGCCTTTTGTTTCTGACGTCTTCACTCAGTATGTTTTTAAGGTTCAGCTGCATTGAAGTGCACGTGTCAAGACTTTACTCCCTTTTTTGTGGTGATTAATATTACATTGTGTGGATATACCACATTTTGTTTATTCATTGGGTTTCTATTTTTTGGCTGTAATAATAACATAATTATATAATTAATTAATATATAATATATAATTACATAAATGGCTGCTGTGAATATTAGTGTACAGGTTTTTGTGGAGGCGTTAACTTTTAACTGGTCAGAAAACTGGTTCAAAAATTTCTTAATCCTTCACCTTGGATTTCAGACTGATTTTGGAATACTTACTATTTGCAAACTAATATGTTCTCACTTAAAAATTTGCACTTGGGTGCTTTTTGGTGTGTGTGTTGTTTATTTTGCTAAAGTTTGGAAGGTGGTGATTTCCACAACAGCAGGGTTCATGGTGAAAAACCAGGCCCAGGTTGGGTAGCTCACTTGGACATCCCAGATTGCCCTGTAAAGTACATTTAGCAGGATAGATATTCTGCATATCTTATCAGGTTTCTTTTTTCCTCACTTTCCCAATTTTTAAGATGAAGAAAGAAAAGTGCAAATTGGAAAGAACACCCCAAAAAAATGACCAAGGAAAAAGAAAAATTAGCCCAACTAAGAAGGAATCAGAATCTAAAAAAAGCAGACTGACTCCCAAAAGGGGCAGCTCTATGAAGTCAATAAAAAAGGAAACAAGTGCGATTTGGAGATCCCTGGACTTCGAGGAGCAGGTGGCTGAGGAGACAAATGTGGACAGCCGGGCTAGGAATTTGGCTGATGACTGCAGTGAAAACAAAGTGGAAAATTTGCTCTGGGTGGATAAATATAAGCCAACCTCACTCAAGACCATAATCGGACAGCAAGGTGACCAGAGCTGTGCCAACAAACTCCTACGCTGGCTCCAAAACTGGCACAAGAGTCCATCTGAAGATAAGAAACGCGGTGATTTTACAGCTTCATTCATTTTTGTGTGTGTCTGTCACCATGTAATTGCTCAGTTGCACATATTTGAGAAAGTATACTAGTTGGTTCATTCATCTCTCAGCAAACGTTTATTGAAAGCCTGCTCTGAGTCCAGGTGCTATACTAGACCCCAGAGGTGCTGTTGTGAACAAATCAGTCCCCTTCAAGGAGCTCAGTCAGTCACAGACATATGTGAACCAGCAGTTAAGATATTTTGTGCTAAGTACTGTTACGGGGGTAAGTGTAGGGTGCTAGGGGAATGGAGGTATGTGGTCAGGGATGCGGATGTGTGCTCCCATCCCTGGAAGAAGGGATAGCTAAGCAAAGAGTTGGAAACTAAAGAGGAGTTAGCTAGTGAAGGGAGGGAGGAGTGTTGGGTGGGAGAGAACACAGGGACCAATTCTGAAGACTTGTGAGAGCGAGGCCATTGAAAGTGCTAAGGAGAGTTGGGGGAGAAAGGTGCAAATAAGCAGCTGAGGCACACTGATGGAGTCAGCAGCCTAAAAATCCCAGCAGCACATTTGCTTTTAGTAGGCCTGAGCTCTGGTTTCTGTACTTGTTCACCATGTATTTGTCATGGAAAATGAACAGTCACGGTCTGTATTTAATGTCTAGGGTATTCTTGAAACTGAGATTTGAGATCACAAATGTTAGTAGTGTTTTTCTGAGCGTCACCCGCAGCCCTGGAGGATACTGTATGAGAAATAAGAAGGCAAAATTTAGTGAGCAGCACGGTGAATTCCCAGGGTGGTGACTGGCTTATCAGTGTGCAGGTGGTCACTAGACATTGGCTGTTGTTGTCAGCTTATTTATGACGGTCGGATGATGTAATTGTAACGATACATGGTTATATTTGACTCTTTTTCCCTTTCTGAAACCACATAAAATCTACCTTAAAAGGGGATATAGTGCTTTGTGTGCCTGGAAAAGACTTAATAAGGCTTCAGGTGAACTATAGTCTCTTTTCCCATGCCTGTAACCATCTCTGTCTCAGTCATTGTGTATGTACTGAGCGCTCTTGATGAGTCAGGCACCTGTACGATAAGGGGAGAAGAATGCTCAAGAGTCAAATTGTGCAGGATAGTTGCAGACACACCATCTTCAGTTCATTCTTTTTGTGATCAAAAAGAATGTTACCCTCATTTTACAAAGGAGGGAATAGGCCCAGAGGGATTAAATCACTTTTCCCAGTTGGTAAGCAGTGGAGTTAGGATAGCTAGAGTTTGGATTGGGACCCAGGTGCTCTGCTCCTTGACCTGTGCTTTTCGTAGGAAAGGAAACTCATAAAATTATGGTTTCAAATCAGAATTTCAGAGTTCATTAGTTTTAGTGTTTTATTTTGGGTGTAAGTGAGGTAGGGAGTAGAGCTTCACTAAATGCCTGGAAACTTGTTTATGGTTTGTAGAAAGTATTTTGTAAATTTAGAAGTAAACTGGAGGACTGCTCTTGATGCTAAGTTTATGCACAAGGAATGATTCTGCCATTCCTGAATTTCTCCTGGGTAATTAATAGAAGTTAACTCTCTGGAACTTCTTTTTTCCTGGCAGCAAAGTTTGGTAAGTTTGCTGGCAAAGATGATGGCTCTAGTTTCAAAGCGGCACTGCTCTCTGGCCCTCCAGGTGTGGGCAAGACAACCACAGCGTCTCTGGTTTGTCAGGTGAGTGTCCTGTCCTGGAGTGCAGTTGGAAAGCTAACCCAGAAATGAGCATGTGTAGGAGATACATACACATGGGTGTTAGCATGTCCGTGGTATATGTATTTTAACCTGTATATATTTTAACCTATGTATATATTTTGCCAAAATTAAACCTTTAGAATTTACTTTGGGGAGGCACCTAGGTAGCTCAGTCGGTTAAGTGTCCGACTTCAGCTCAGGTCATGATCTCACAGTTTGTGAGTTCAAGCCCTGTGTCGGGCTCTGTGCTGACAGCTCAGAACCTGTAGCCTGCTTCGGATTCTGTGTCTCCCTCTTTCTCTGCCTCTCCCTGTCTTGTGCTCTTTCTTTCTCTCTCAAAAATAAATGTTAAAAATTAAAAAAAAAAAAAAAAAGAAAAGAATTTATTTTGATTCTGGGGATATTTTTCATTTTCATCCTTTTTCTTAATATTGGTAATTATAATAGGAATATTTACCTGTGTGCCAGGCAATGTGCTAAGCCCTTAGGTACATTATCTTTTAGGTAATATAAATAGGTCTCATAGACTCTGATGGATAAAGATATTTTACTTACTCTTGTAAGAATTCTCTGTATGAATATGTGTATTCTTACCATGCTCATGTGACAAATGAAATGGGCTTACAGTGGAGGCTGGTGCCACAGTATGAACCCAGCTAGTCTGATCCTTCACTGCTGTGGGAGCCTGCCTTTGCTCCTCCCTGTGTGGCCGCCAGATCTAGACAGTGAGATGAGGAGACACTAGAGCAAACCAGAGTTCCTGTATCAGAATGGTGTGAGGTCATACGTGAAGTGGTATCAGAATGATAAAATGAGGGATAGTAAACTTGTTTTAAATTTATTACTGCATTTCCCAACCCTTATCCTATAAGCTGGTGGTTTTGTTGTGTCCTTGTTGTATGGACCAGATCATAAATATTTAGCTGGTATACAAGTACATATTTTGTATTCTATTATAAACATTAAAAAAAACCAAAAAATTTTTTCCTAGTCTTACAATTGTGAGCATGACTCTTTTCTCCCTTATTATTATATTATTTTGGAGGGGAATTGAATTAAAGCATATCATAATGCTTATCAGTAGAATCAGTTTTGGGAAATGAGTCAGAATAACTTGATTTTTCACAGCTTGGAAAGATTTTATATTGGAATGGTTTGATAACGAATGCTTTAACTTTATCTTGAAGAGTCAAGAATGATTTTTGGTATCTTATAATAGATTGATTCTGTATCTGATAGTATAAAATCTTGGGATGGGTATATTTAATTCTTTATAGGATTTGAAGAAGCAAACCTAGTAATATTGCTTGTTCAAGTATATGCTTCTAGATTAGTGATTTATCAGCTGAAGTTTTAAGACCAAACTTGTATTTTGTGTATGTGTGGTGCGTATGTGTATGTATTTGTGTGCATATGTGTATATATGTATTATATATATAATCTCAGTATTGTGAGGCATGTTATAATCTCATTGTCTTCATCTTTTTTAGCCATGGTTCCTTATGTCATTTTTCTATCCTCTTCATTCATTGCCTTGTTTTTTTGGGGGGAAGGGTTAATAATTTGCATTGTGATAGTAACAGTTTCCATATTTTGATTAGGAATTAGGATATAGCTACGTGGAACTGAATGCAAGTGACACTCGGAGTAAGAACAGTTTGAAGGAGATTATTGCTGAATCACTGAATAATACCAGCATCACGGGCTTTTATTCAAGTATGTGGGTATTTGAACTGTTTTCTTTGGTTATGTAAGGAAAACAAGTTCATTTCAATGTTTAGTAACCAGTATAGGCAAAGATAATAGCAGAAGAGAAGAAACTGTGAAGGTGCCACTGTGTTTCAGGCTGTAGTTGGTGGTCTGGTATGGCCAGAGTTTATGAGAAAAATAAGATGCTCAAATTACAGTCTAAATAGTGCATATTTAGAACCAGTGGTGGATATTGCATGGTCACCTGAATTCTTGGTACTTTCATTGGTAGAAAATCATTATTAAAAAGGATTTGCTTAGGAAACATCACTCTTCTACATGGCTGGTGGGAGTGTTAATATGTACTACTCTGGAGAGTAGTCTGGCAGTATTTCTGAAAGTTGTATTACACAGACCCTTTAGCCTAGAATTTCTAATTCTTGGAATTTAGCAGTTGTGTTATATATATATATATATATATATATATATATATATATATATATATATGTATATATATATGTGTATGTACAAAATGATATGTGAGAATATCATTTAGTATGATTTATAATAGCAAAAGGTTGGAAGCATCTTCATATTTTATCAATAGATAGCAATTAATTATGATACATGTGTAAAGTACGATATTATTAAACAGCCTTAAAAAATAAGGTGTTCTAGGGGCCCCTGGGTCACTCAGTCAGTTGAGCATCTGACTTGATATTTTCTCAGTTTGTGATCTCGCAGTCATGAGATCGAGCCCCCTTCAGGCTTTGTGCTAAGTGTGGGTCTGCTAGGGATTCTCTCTTTCTTCTCTCTCTCTCTCTCTCTCTCTCTCTCTCTCTCTCTCTCTCTCTCTCTGTCTCTCTCTGCCCCTGCCCCGCTGGTACGTGTACATGCTTTCTCTCTTGAAATAAGTAAACTTAAAAAAAAAAAGAGGTGTTCTGTATCTACAGATAAGAAACAGATCCCTACAACATACTGAATGATAAAACCAAGATGTATATTTTTATGCACACATGTTTTTAATATATATAGGGACACCCTAGTGGGCAAAGGTAGAGGGAGAATTTCTTTTCATTTGCATATGCTTGTGCCTCTTGCATTTTGTACCATGGACCTATATTACCAGTTTGAAATGTTTTACATGGTTTTTATAAAGCAGCAGCATTTGAACAATTACTATTTTTTTGTCCCATTTCATTGCTTCTCAACATGGGTCAGGTGGAGGTGCCCATTCAGTAAGCATGAAACATGCTGTCATCATGGATGAAGTAGATGGCATGGCAGGCAATGAGGACAGGGGAGGAATTCAGGTAATGAAAACCATGTATTTTTGCAGTTTGATTTTACTGTTGATTTTTAGTTTTTTTTTTTTTAATATTTAAAGAACTAATTGTGCTGTGATAATTAAAGTGTGGTGCCAAAGTGGTTTTCAAAACCTAAAATATATACATTGTGTATAGTATTTTGTTTTTTTAAATAATTATTTTATGTTGTAAATTTGCCTTTCAGGAATTAATTGGTTTGATAAAACATACAAAAATTCCCATTATTTGTATGTGCAATGATAGAAATCATCCCAAGATTCGTTCTTTGGTTCATTATTGTTTTGATCTTCGTTTTCAAAGACCTCGAGTTGAACAGATTAAGGTACGATGATGGGAATTTTTTCCCCCATCACACTATCCTTCTTATTTTTTGGTCAGTTTTTAAAAATACCTGATAGATACTTAAATGTTTGATTATATGAGTTAAAATCATTTAAGATTCCCCTTTGTAAATTTCAGGGTGCTATGATGTCTATTGCATTTAAAGAGGGTTTAAAGATCCCCCCTCCAGCTATGAATGAAATAATTTTGGGAGCCAATCAAGATATCAGACAGGTAAATTAAATATATATTATGTAACAGTTGCTGATTCTTTTGAATTAATGCCTTCAACTTTTCAGGGAGGAGGAGTAGCATTATTTTCTCACTTTGACCATGTCTTATTTCTGATTTCTTTTAGGTTTTACACAATCTGAGTATGTGGTGTGCACGAAGTAAGGCACTAACCTATGACCAGGCCAAGGCTGATTCTCATAGAGCGAAAAAGGATATCAAACTGGTAAGATAAGTTTCCATTTCTTAAGTACTTTTCTCATGCTAAAGCATTTCTTCTGCTGCTTATATTAACTTAATAGTTATTATAGTTCCTTGACACACCTATAGAATCTATTGATATTTACAATAAGAAAGACAGTTAAAATGTTTCCAAATCAGATGAGTGTTTCCTCAAGGGCTGCTAGTATATATTGTAAATTATGAGAAATGGAAGTTTTAAATTATACTTATGCTTCAGTAGTTATAAGATGGCCTTTTGAGGGTCCTTTATGTATAGATTTCATGTTTTGAAGTTTTGGAACTGTTCAGAATAATTGTTTCAAATGGTTTATAATTTAATACCCTCTCTGAAACTAGAAGTCTGTATCAATTATTCTATTTCATGTAGTCAGTAGTCAGAATTTATTATTACAGCTAGAGCAATGATTAAGCAGTGTTTTTAACCCCCTCTCTCCCTCTTTTTTTTTTCATCAATAAACTTTTTTAGGAGCAGTTTTAAACGGTTCATAGCAAAATTTAGCGCATGGTACAGAGACTTCCCTTATATCCCCTGCCCTCAGGCTCATACCACCTCTCCCACTGGCAATATGCCCCACCAGAGTGGTACCTTTGTTACAGCTGAACATGTACTGGTACATCGTTATTACCCAAAGTCCATAGTTTACATTAGGGTTCTTTCACTTTTGATGTACATTCCATGGCTTTTGACAAATGTATCATAGCTTGTACCCACCATTGTAGTATCACACAGAATACTGTCACTGTCATAAAAATACTCTATACTCTGCCTGTTCATCATCCCTTCCCTGAACCCCTGACAGCCACTAATCTTATTTTCTCTGTAGTTTCATCATTTTCAGAATGTCATATAGTTGGAATCATACAGTATATAATCTTATCAGATTGGCTTCTTTGAATTAGTAACATGCATTTAAGGTTTCTCCATATCTTTTCATGGCCTTATTTTTGTGCTGAATAATATTCCAGTATTCCAGTGTCTGTATGTGTCACAGTTTATTCACTTACTGAAAGACATCTGGATTGCCTCCAAGTTTTTAGTTATGAATAAAGCTGATGTAAAGATCCATGCAGGTTTTTTTGGTGTAGTATGTTTTTAATTCATTTGGGTGAATACCAAGGAGCACAAGTGCTGGATGGTATACTAAGAGTATATTCACTGTTGCAGAAAGATTGCCAATCTGTCTTACACGTGACTGCACCATTTTGCACCCCTACCAGCAGTAAATGAGAGTTCCTGTTGCTCCACATCTTTGCCGGCATTTAATGTTGTCAGTATTTTAGACATTGGCCATTTTGCTAGGTGTGTCCCTCCCTTTTTTTAGGGCCCATTTGATGTTGCCCGGAAAGTGTTTGCAGCTGGAGAGGAGACTGCTCATATGTCGCTTATGGACAAGTCAGATCTCTTTTTTCATGATTATTCAATAGCACCCCTCTTTGTCCAGGAGAACTACGTACATGTGAAGCCTGTAGCTGCAGGGTGAGTGTTCAGAGCTAGTGAGGGGTAGAATTTGTATCCTCCAGATACCTGGGAGAGAGGGGTCTGAGGTATGGACAGTGCTGTAATCCAGACTGGTTTATTTCTGCAGGGGTGACATGAAAAAGCACTTGATGCTTTTAAGCAGAGCAGCAGATAGCATATGTGATGGTGACCTAGTGGACCGTCAGATCCGGAGTAAGCAAAACTGGAGTCTTCTGCCCACGCAGGTAAGCATAGGGCTGTCCTTAAAATGCAGACTCTGCTTTAGTTAAAGAGAACAAAATAGCTTTTAGCTCTTGTAGCTATTTGAAATACCAGATAAACATTATGGCTCTTATGGCAAAAATACAGTCTGTTAGAGATTAAAACACTCTGTGGTCACTATTGTCTATTTCTTAAAAATTGCCCTATTTTTCAGTGTTTCAAAATGTTTTTATGTAAATGGATCTGTAGAAATAGGAACATTAGATTCTGGTCATAAATAAGATGTTAGTCAAGACTAAGTGTTACTTGCTCTGTTTTACCCTAAGAATCCCATTTCTTTTTTGTCATTCTTGGCTCTCCCAGATGGTTGCTAAGTAGCTCCTACTTAAAGTAGGATAGCCAGAGCAGGTCAGCAGCCACTTTTCTGATATGTGAATTCTTTTTTTTTTTTTAACGTTTGTTTATTTTTGAGAGAGTGCAGGTGGGGGAGGGGCAGAGACAGAGGGGGACAGAGAAGCTGAAGTGGGCTCTGCACTGACAGCAGTGAGCCAGATGCGGGGCTCAGACTCATGAACCATGAGATCATGACCTGAGCTGAAGTTGGACGCTCAACTGACTGAGCCACCCAGGGGCCTCTGATATGTGAATTCTGATTTTCTTCATCATTGCTCAAGAGGCAGTTTTATTTTTTTATTTTATTTTTTTTTCAACGTTTATTTTTGGGACAGAGAGAGACAGAGCATGAACGGGGGAGGGGCAGAGAGAGAGGGAGACACAGAATCGGAAACAGGCTCCAGGCTCCGAGCCATCAGCCCAGAGCCCGACGCGGGGCTCGAACTCACGGACCGCGAGATCGTGACCTGGCTGAAGTCGGACGCTTAACCGACTGCGCCACCCAGGCGCCCCAAGAGGCAGTTTTATATTCAGTACGTTATCTGGGTTGGTAGCTTCTACTCAAAACGGAATTTTGCAGACTGTCATAATTAAGAGTGTTATTTGTTCTTGAGCTTTGCATATTTGTACTGTATTATTGGCCTGAGTGATAATAATCAAGGGACTTCCGGAAGGCTTACTCTTGCCTTAATTCAACCTACACATTATCTGAAAACAGTAATAAAACAATATTCATTCTGGATATAAAGAATCCCTTCTCTTATGTTTTAAAATTGTTCATTTTTTTAAAAGTTCATTTATTTTGAGAGAGCATGAGCAGAGGGAGGAGTAGAAAGAGAGGTGGGGCGGGGCAGAGGGAGGGAAAATCCACCCTAATAGTGTGAAGCCTGACTCCAGACTCCATCTCATGAACTGTGAGTTCATGACCTGAGCCAAAATCAAGAGTCAGACACTTAACTGACTGAGCCACCCGGGTGCCCCAAAGTGTTCATTTTTTAAACTAATAATTGTACCTTCAAGATTTTATCCTAAAGAAATAATTTGAAACATAGGAAAAGCTTAATGTACAAAAATATTACATTAGTGTTGATAGCGTAAGAAATTGGAGAAAATCTCCATGTCTGGCAATAGGAGAATGATTAATTATGGTAAATACTCTTGATGGAACATTATGTAGTCCTTAAAATTATTTATAAAGAGGGGCGCCTGGGTGGCGCAGTCGGTTAAGCGTCCGACTTCAGCCAGGTCACGATCTCGCGGTCCGTGAGTTCGAGCCCCGCGTCGGGCTCTGGGCTGATGGCTCGGAGCCTGGAGCCTGTTTCTGATACTGTGACTCCCTCTCTCTCTGCCCCTCCCCCGTTCATGCTCTGTCTCTCTCTGTCCCAAAAATAAATAAACGTTGAAAAAAAAAAATTTAAAAAAAAAAAAAAATTATAAAGATTGTTTAATACGAAAAAATGCTTATGAGAGACTATTACTAGAATAAAGCAGGATACAAAATTTATGTATAATTCCAACTTTAAAAAGTATGAGCCCTGGATCTAGAAGATATTCAAGGATACCGTTTTAAAAATCTTTTCTCAATTTACTTGATACTCTATTCAGTTTTCCATGTCTTGATCCACCTGTGCTGTCAGTAGTTTATGTTAAAGGTAATCCTATTCCTCTTAAAGTCTTTCCTGTGACATTGACACAGTGAAGTAACTGGTATGTTGGGATCAGTGGTTGAGAAGCCTGAATGAACTGGCAAGATGGTCTCTTTGAGGACCATAACGTGTTTTGGACCGATCTGTTGTTTTCTCTGGGAGAAGTTTGCCATACCAACAGATGAGAGGCAGAGGGGAAGGGTGTGATGCCCTGGAATTAGGTACCTGGGACAGCGTTGCTTCATTTGCCAGAGACTCCTTGGAAGCTGGCAGCTGTGTAGGAAGCTCTGTACTGAATCAGATTTTGGACTGCACTTTTTTTTTTCAGGCCATTTATGCCAGTGTTCTTCCTGGAGAGTTAATGAGGGGGTACATGACCCAGTTTCCTACCTTCCCAAGCTGGTTGGGGAAGCACTCATCTGCCGGCAAACACGATCGTATTGTACAGGACCTAGCACAGCACATGGGTCTCAGGTAAGTGCTGTTACTCCATGTCTCCATGATTACGCCATGTGTTATCAGTGTGCGTATTTAGGACAACATAAGCACAAGATTTGGGCTTTAGTTTATTTTGCTGCAACTAGATAAATGATCCTGGATAAGTTCCTTACAGTTTGTGGACCTGAGTTTTATTATCTATAATCAGTATAACAATTGTTTTATCACTTAAAAGGATACTTTGGAATTTAAACCCAGATGGTAAATGTGCCATAACTTTAAGATAAATTTTAAAGCTCTGTAAATCTGAGGTAGTGCTACTATTTATTACTGACTATGCCTATTACTAGTAGGCATACGTAACGTCTCAGCTCCCAAATAACTTCATGGGAAAAAGGGGACTATTTAGATAAATGAACTAGTTTTTACCTCCCTAGTAGGAAACTGACCTGGTCATTTAGGAGAGGGGACACAGTTTAGCATATAACAACAGGAGGCAGACATGCAGATGACTGAAAACAAATGTGTTTGGAGAAGTTTAATGAAGTTCAAAAATTCTTGTTATTTGTTTTGTTAAAGTTTAGAAACTTGGAAAATGTGCAGGCGCACAAATATTAAGTGAACCTTAGGAATTCATTTGTAACCATGAAGAACCACTTGAGCAATCTTATTTCTCTCTCTGATCTCTGGAGGGAATATTAACATGGGTCCACTTTTTTTTGTAAGTTTATTTATTTTGAGAGAGAGAGAGAGAGAACAGGAGCAGGGGAGGGGCGGAGAGAGAGAATCCCAAGCAGTCTGCACTGTCAGCGCAGAGCCCGATATGGAGCTTGAACTCAGGAATTGTAAGATCAGGACCCGAGCTGAAATCAAGATTGGAATGCCCAATTGACTAAGCCACCCAGGTGCCCCAATATTGGTCCACTCTTAACTTTTGTTTGAAGTTGAGCTGAAATAGTTCCTTTCTTCTGGTTTTGTAAAATTCTGTGTTCCCTCTTCATAGCCTTGGCATGGGTCTTTTTTTTGCCACTCTTGTATGAGTTTCTATTTCTGCTATAACAGATTACCAAAACTTAATGCTTTAGAATAATATAAATTTATTCTTCCCTTAAGATGGGAAATTTGTCAGGGCACCTGGGTGGCTCAGTAGGTTGAGCATCCAACTCTTGATTTTGGCTCAGGTCAGAGCGTTGGGCTCTGCACTGGCAATGTGGGGCCTGCTTGGGATTCCCCCTCCCATCCCTCCCCTGGTCACTCTTTCTCTCAAAAATAAACAAACAAAAAAAAGGTGGGAAGTTTGTCCTCAATTATCTGGGCAGGTCCAATGTAATTACAAAGGTCTTTACAAAAGAAAAAAGAAATGGAGCAGTGTCAAGTCAGAGAAAAAAGACATTTTTAAGATGATACATTGCTGGCTTTGAAGATGGGAAGAGGGACCGGACCATGAGCCAAGGGATGTCAACGGCCTCTAGAAACTGGAGAGTGCTGTTTTCCCTACTGCTCTTCTCATTGATCCAGTGAGGGGCCCAGCTGTCAGCTCTTTTCCTACTCCCTGCACTCTGCTTTTTAAAGGTGATGCATCCCTGTACCCTGGGGGTGTCCGTCTTTGGTGCCCTCACTATATTCATGTAGATGGTGAGCACTGGACTTCCATTTTGTTTTATGGCTGTGTTTTTTGTCCCCTTCTCCCATTAGACCAAATATTTCTGGTGGTAGGAACTGAGGCCTACCCATCCAGCAGATAAAATTGCTCAATAAATGTTTCTTCATGAATCATATACAGGACATTGTTATCATCAAAGGACATCTACAGTGCATTTCACAATTTTTAAAGTAAATTAGGACCTTTCTATTTACCTTGGTTAAGTCATTGAACTTTGATAGATCTCAGTTTCTCTTTAAAAATGGAAGTGCAGGGGCGCCTGGGTGGCGCAGTCGGTTAAGCGTCCGACTTCAGCCAGGTCACGATCTCGCGGTCCGTGAGTTCGAGCCCCGCGTCAGGCTCTGGGCTGATGGCTCAGAGCCTGGAGCCTGTTTCCGATTCTGTGTCTCCCTCTCTCTCTGCCCCTCCCCCGTTCATGCTCTGTCTCTCGCTGTCCCAAAAATAAATAAACGTTGAAAAAAAAAAAAAATTTAAAAATGGAAGTGCAATTTTATTATTAGTTCTTACTAGGGTTATACATGCCTTTGAGAATCTGAAAGCTCTTTGATCTTTATTACCCCCAAACTGCACTAACGTACAAATAATGTTAGGGGAATTACAGACTTCTGAGTTTATGAACCCTTGATTTAGGAACATTAGATGATACCTTTAGACTTTTCTAGAGTTATTTCTGTGATTTCTAGTAGAAGGTAATAGTACTGTAACAAATATAAGAAAATACTTTTGGAAAAGGTTTCATGATTTTCTTAGGCACTGGAGCTTATGGGCTCATACTTGTCTTCAGCTAACTAGTGTGCCTGGTTATGGAAGACTGAATCTAGAGGAAATGGGTGAATTTAAAATAAGAGTTTTTGGGGGCGCCTGGGTGGCTCAGTTGGTTGAGTGTCCAACTCTTGATTTCGGCTCAGGTCATGATTTCACGGTTCGTGAGACTGAGCCCCACATCAGGCTCCATTCTGACAGCACAGAGCCAGGTTGGGATTCCCTTTCTCTGTCCCTTCCCTTTCTCTCAAAATAAATAAATAAACTTAAAAAAAAAAATAGGAATTTTTTGGATTCTTTGCCTAGGTAGTAAAGCTGTCGTGGGACAGGGTTCTAGATTTCTGATCAAGAAAACTGTGGATTCTTGTGATTCAGACCCAGTTTACCTGAAAGCAAGAGCAGGACCCATTAGTAATTTAAAAATTTTTATGGGTTCTGAAGCCCAACAGCTTTTGAGGTTTGTTGTTTGAAGTATGCATACATATAATTGTCTGGTTTGATGATGGTGGTAGCTGGCTTGGAAAGATTTAGATTTAGATTTTGTTTTGTTCAGCTATTTTCTGTCTTTGAGTGACAGTATTTGAGAGAGAGAAACTGTCATTTCATGATAACATTGTAGTTCTCAGCAAATCAGAGACTTTCTCCCAAAGCCTTCCCCTCACCAGTGTGGACCACCTTGTAATTCTACAGGGACATTTTCTGCAGTTTTCTTAGTTTGGGGAAAACCCTGCTCTAGAACTAAGGATTTCAGAGTAATAGTACAGTACAAGGAAATATGAGAGAAACATTCATATGTAATTTTGCATGTTATAATCAGAGATAAAAAGGTGCTACAGACCCTCATATAGGAAGTAACAGTGGCACTTGAGGTAGGAAATCTCACTGCCTTTTACTGATGCATTTAAGATTTGGAACTGGGAATGAGTAATCTTTGGCTATAAGGAGTACATAGAAATGTTTTTGTTGCCTAGGCCTTAAGAGTTGATTGGAAGTAGAACCTATGTTTGTTTTTCATTCACTGATTCGAGATAAGTAGTAAATTCCCTTTGAGCACACTGGTGTGTATCCATTACCCTGATGGTGTAGTGCTAGGCTTTCCCTATACCGGCTGGTAAATAGTAGACATTACATTGGGCATTTTTAAAAGTGGATTGAACTCTATCCAGCACATTATGACTTGAGTTGGTGGTAGTTTGCCATTGACTATAGGTATCTCTTTTGTTTTGGTTTAAGAACTTATTCCAGCAAAAGGACTGTAAACATGGATTATCTGTCACATATAAGGGATGCACTTGTACAGCCCTTGATCTCCCAAGGGGTAGAAGGAGTACAGGATGTTATTGCTCTTATGGACACATACTACTTGATGAAAGAAGACTTTGAGAATATCATGGAAATTAGCAGCTGGGGAGGCAAACCTAGTCTCTTCTCCAAGTTGGATCCCAAGGTAAATTGTGTAACCCACTCATTTTCCATCACTTTGTGATTACCAGGCTTGTACTAGGACTATTTCAGAGATGTTGTAGGTACTTGAAAAAGGTTTAATTGTTTTCTTCTTAAATGTCTTTTGCTTCTTATGGCCTATGCTTTCCAAAGATACTATTTGCGTGCACTATTAAGAATGGACTTCTGGATTTGACCTTGTAGTTTGTAGTTTTGTCATTGCTTTATGCCGAATGGAAAAGTAAAACATGAAATCTCAGAGGCAAATCTAAATATATTCCTTATGGGGGGGGGGGGTGTAGATAAACCTGGGAAAGTAAATAAGACGGTGGTAATACATTATGAAAAGAAGGAAGTGTTTATGGACTGAGGATTTTTATACTTTTTCTCAGTCTGCCTAATGTATGAATTTAGTATTTATCATAGTTGGACAATCTGTTATGTAATAATATATCCCCTATTTTTTTTTTTTTTTTTTGTATAATGAGCATGAAAAAACCAAAGTGACATAACATGAATTTGTAATATCCAGTACCTTACACACTTGTGCCAGTTTCTTGGTGCCGTTGTAAAAGACCTATTTATTCCGTGTGGCTTGCCTTCTCCAGAATTTTGATCTGACTTTATGGTTATGAGTTAATTCTCACAAGAGATCTCCATTGTTTGAATTCAAGGAGTAATTCTACAGTCATGTTTAGAAGCTTCAAGTTAAGGCTTCAAGTTACCTAGTATTTTGAAGTAACCACTGTCATGGTAATTTATGTATTTTGTGGTAATTAGAGACCAACTTTAACTTGTACTTTATTGTAAGTCTTTTTTGATTTGATTCACTGCTTCTCACTTTGTAGAATTGTGGAATGCACTGAATAGGCAAAAATGATGAGTTACAGTTTTTTCTTTTCTCTGCCTAATGTTCCCAAATACTGGTTCTTATTTTTTTGAGTCATAGGCTCTATTAAGAATGTCATGAAAAATATGGGACTTCTTTATAGGAAAATGTATATACATATACTTACATGAACTTGCATAAATATTTTGCAGAATACTTCAGGGGTCTTGCAGAGTCTTGCAAAACTATTTGAAAGGTTGTTTGGCACTTAGATCATTAACCAACTCCCTCTGTTCCTTTCCTATAGGTGAAAGCAGCGTTCACAAGAACCTACAATAAGGAAGTCCACCTTACTCCATATTCACTCCAGGCAGTGAAGACACCCAGACACAGCACAGGCACATCACTGGATTCTGAATACAGTGAAGAGTTAAATGAAGATGACTCTCAAGCTGATGAGAAAGACCAAGATTCTATGGAAACTGATGCAATGATCAAGGTAACATTTTAAGCTTCAGACAGCAAATGCCATGATAGTCCCTTAGTAGTTTATCTTTTCTTGTGTATAACTTGCCTTCTGAAATTATTCAGGGCCTATTTAAGTTTTTGTATTCATTACACTGAGTGAGGGTGGAGAAGGTGTAGATTTTATTCTTGTAAATAGTCAGCTATTTATAATAGTGTAAGAGCCAGATAGCAAGAAAATAGGCCATCATATTGATCTGATCATCATATGCCCTGTTAGAAAAAATACCATTTTTTATTTGGCCATTGGTGTGTGCTTTACCCTAGAGACAGATTTTTACAGCTTAATCAAGAAAAACATTTTCAATGAAACCATCTCTCCCTTCTGTTTTTTTTGTGTTTTGCAGTAGCCATTGAACTGCCTATAGAATTTTCCTCAGAATAAAACATCCTTGTGCTAGAAAAGATTAAAATCATTTATGGCATCAGCCCACTGTTTACCATTGGCTAAGACAAAGGAATGTAGTCTGTGTTCTTTTTTGTCCTTAGTGTGTGTCATTCTTGTCCCTCATTTCTGGTTTGTATATGCAGGGGTAGGAAGGTGGCCTTCTCCGGTGTAGTTCTCTAGTCTTGTGTAGACATAAGAGGTTGTCTCCCTCTCTCCCCTTCTCAAACTGAACGTGTTTAGATCTCTAATCTGAAACCGAAAGAAAAGGAAATTCTTCATTAAAACATTATCCTATTTGTATTGCCTGCTCATTTTGTCTTTCCTAAATATACCTTGTGCCAAATCCAAGAAATTGCATGCCTGGGTAACATATCTTAGTTCTAGATTCTAAATAGCTTTTCAGTAGTTGAGGGCTTCAGCTAGCCATTTCTTGGAAGTAAGCTCGTCAGGGGTAGCAGTAATGGAAGATGTTTACACTCTTTCTTCTTACTAAGTTGCAGGTAAAGATTTGCTTTATTGTAGAAATTAACGTATTTCATTTCCTCATGAATACAGCTATTAACTATTTTGTGCATTCTTCCCTCCCAACAGAAAAAGACAAAATCTTCAAAGCCTTCAAAATCAGAAAAAGATAAGGAGTCCAGAAAAGGAAAAGGAAAAAGTTCAAAGAAATGAAACTGTTTTTCACTACTGACAGCCACTTTTTACTCACCCTGTTGACCAGTCTAGCTTGTCTAGAGAATGCCTTGTTTTTTCCCCAAAGGAACCATATTTTAGCATAATGGGGCAACTTGGTGGTCCCATTACAAATAAATGGTGGTACTGCTAGAAGGATGTAACCAGTAGGCTAACATACACCTCTTATAGAGGTTGATAGGACTGCTTGGGTCCTCCACTGTCCCCTGTCAACTATATGTGGGCTTTGGAGTCAGATTTTAGTTAACAATAATATGCCTGGAAACATTGGTACTAAGGCAACTTTTGTAGGCTTAAGAATTTATCCTAATGGCCTTTATAGGACCAATGCTGATTTTTTTTTTTAAAAAGGTAGTTACTATTATGTGGTGAAATTTTGTAAATAAATCGTAATACAAAACAGTCACCACCTAGAACTGGGTATTCTTTGTACATTGTCAAATATCTTACAGAATATAAATGAGAAATAAAAATGTTCCACCTGATACATGTACAAATTCTTAAGAATGTCATTGTGTACAGTAAAATAGTATGTTGGTATATTACTTTATTAGTTTGCAAATCATTGGGTAAGAAGCTAACTATATTTCTCACTAACCAGCTATGTGAAATAGAACTTTGGCAATTACTTCCCAACTTGATTACCTCTTTAAGTGCCAGCCATCTCTCTGTGAATAGCATGTCATGGGGAGGCCTCTTTGGTATTACTGGAAGATATGGGGGGCTGCAAAAGGATTGCCACATTTTTATCCTTCTAGAGTCTCAACTCATCAGGTTCAAACCAGTAGGGTCTAAGTTAATCTCACTCTGGCTTGGGACAAAATGAACCCTGATTTTTGTTTACTTTGTCTCTGGGAGATCTGGTTCTGCCCTATGACAGACTCCACAGACTGGACTAGAGTTTTAGATTGTACCTGTAACTGTATTTGTTGAGGAGCTCTGAGGCTGTGGAACTAGCCTGGAATTTAGTTGTCTAAATTTTGTCATTTAAAAAATTTTGTCAGTAAATGCTCAGAGGTATGTGCTAAGAGAATTATAAAATTAGGATACTATTTCCTCCCTTTAAGTAATTGACAGTCTGTTTGGGAGGTGAAACAAAGTTCTTGAGACATTTAAAGTGTATTTAAAAATGTTTTTCATGCAGACTAAATTCATTATGGGAATAAAACATTGCCTTAAGCCTTGCTCCTCTCTTTGTTAAAGCCCAGCTTGAAATTTGCGCTTCAGTGAAGATATCCTTGATTGACGACTGCCTCACCTTACCTGTGGGGTGAGCATGGCTTTCTTACGCACATTCTTCCATTTCTAGTGCTTTTTGTCTGCCTACTTGTTCTTTCCTCCCCAGGAAAGGGAGTATATTCTCCTTGCAGCCAGAAAAATGAATAGTGTCCTTCCCTTGTTTATTATGATTTTGTTATTAATTCTAAGTGCTCTATGATTGGCATAATCAGTGTATAAGATTACTTTTTTTTTTTAGAATTAGAGATGGTAAATACGCTCTTTAAAATATGAGATGGCAACATGGATCTGCTGGAGCTACTTGATGCCACACATCTTTGCAGCAAACTGCATGCTTCTTTTGAGATCCATTGAGGCTTGGCCGTTTTGGAAGCTATAACAAACTACTGTGCTTTATCCTTCATCCTGTTAAGTTTTGGCAGTCCATTATTCGGCCTCTTGAAGTTATTAACAAGGAACAGTGATTTATGTACGAGGAGTAGTGTCTTCCTGAATAAGTTCTGGTGTAATTATGCTTATTAGTGAATGTTTAAGGCTCATAACTCCCCAAATATAATGTGCTTTACTCTCACAGATCCCAGGTGCCTATGGCTCTTACTCTTCTAACTTTACAACATCCTTCCAGTGATAATGGGAAAACAAGGGGATGATAGTGGGTTTAATGATAATAACTTGTATCACTTAGTAAAACATTGGCTTTACTTGGCCCATTCTCTGGCCAGCCTTTGTGGGAGCAAGAACAGATCAAAACGTTGGAGGCATCATGCATGTGGATACTTGGATGCAATAAAACATCACTGACCCCCCTATGGGGTCTACCATAGGCTCATAGGTGCCACTGGGTACCTTTGTAATGCTTAGGATGCTGGCGCCTATACTGTAAAATCCTATCATCTGAGACAAAGTGAGGCTACATGACTCATTTCTGCCAGCTGCTTAGACTTTGGTGACATTAGCCTTGGGTGGCAAGGAAGGATATACTGTTGTAGGAAAAATATGGGGTGTGTGTGATAACGGGGAAGATTTTGAATATATCTTCAGGAGAAGTCCAGTGATTTAATTTTGTGAAAAGAATTCTACAGTATGTGGTATAATGACTCAGGAGATAAAAGCTTATGGTTTATAGTTTCTTTTAAATTGGTGTTTTTATTGTAAGACTGATTCTGCTAAATAGGCTTAAGCTTAGTTCCAACTTTTAACTGTTAATGTCTGTGCTGCCCACACTTCATGATGTTCTGCAAAGCTGTCTTCCTTTCTCCCTTTAATCCAGGAAAACATTACAAATATCTAGTCAACAATTTTATTTTAAAGGAAATATTTCAAAATATAAAAGTTATCAAAAAGTTGAATATTTACAGTTATGTCATAGGTTACTATTAACAGTGCAGAGCATAGAATATGTAAGACTTTGAAGAGGAACTATGATAACATCAAGGTTATATGTCACTGTTTTGCCACTGTACAATGGCAATTGTACAATGTCTGTGACCCGAAGAGTCTTTCTTTTTTCTGTATCCAGCAACCACACAGCCTCCTGTAGAAAAATGCTATCTTTTCAGGAACATTATATCTAGAAAAGATAAAAAACCCCACATGTCTTTAGAAGCATTTCAGGTAACTGTGGTATGTAGTAATAAAGCTATACCAAAGAAGTTTTTGCTCATTTCTGGAATGTGGAGCAAGATGACCATATTCAAGTTAGAAGCCTCTGGTCTATAATCCGTATTGAGTTTAAATCTTGACCTTGACTAAAAATTGTACATGCAAGCTGTCGAACTGTTATTACAAAGTGAGGGTGCTAATAACAGCCACTTTACTCAGAAGAGTGGGGAAATGCAAGGAAAGTGCTCAGCAATCTGTGAAGATTTTCCTTAAACGAAATAATTGTTAATGGTTCCTCGTCTAAAAGGAGTCCATGAAGTTGCTGTTTCAACCAATATTTATTGTATAAGACATTTATAGTGACTTTTTCAAAAGATGGTGCATAATCATAACTTACTAAAGCATATCTGCAAGTATTTATGAACCATGGTTTAAGGCTCTGCTTTAATCCATGGATAGTGTCTGGAGAGAGTCTATGTAGGATTATTAAAAACATAAGCAACATCCTACTTTGGCAGAATTGCAGATTATCTTTTTGCAGATAATAGTTACAAACCTGGGACAGACTATTCAAAGGCACTGGAGAGCAACCAACCAAAAGCTGGTAGAAATTGGAAAGATGCCAACTCTTGAAAGAAGAGAAGGCTACTGGGTAAAATTCATCTTTATATGCCTTTGCACCTGAGGTTAAGTCCATGAGACAACCGTAAAGTCATTGTCTTACTAGCTTGTAGAGTTGAGTTAAGAGAACAGAGTTTGGGCCTGCCAGAACTACTGAAATGTGAGGGAGAATATCCTGAAAAGAGTATTGCCCCCTAAATCTGCTTATAAACTCCATGTAAACCCTTGAACTTCACAGGCTCAGAAGAGACTCTTTAATGCTGGACTGAAAGCATAAAAACTGAGGGCTGCTTGTAGGATCTGAGGGCCTCGGTACTCTGAAGGTAAAGGATGGAATCCCACCAACAAACAGGCTGGACAAAGACACTGAGCCTTACATGAGATTGCAGCTCCAACCAATTGCAGCCTTGTGAGACCCTGAACAGAAGACTCTGCTAAGTCATGTGTATCCTACTGATAGGTGTGTCTCTTCCCACAGACACAGTGAATGTACAGCTACATATGGAACAAGTCATCTGAAAGAAACTGATTCCTGCACGTCAGGTGAATAAGAAAAAACCCACATTAAACTGGGTAGGAGAGGGTGAGAAAATCTTGACATTAAATTCCATCCCCAGCACGATGACACACAACCAGGAGGCAACTAACAACTCCCAGCTTTTCCCTGAGGAGTGAAGGGTTTGGACCCACGTTTGGTGCCCTCACTTTTAAGACTTCCACACTAGAGATGGGCCTCCAAAACCTCTAGCTTTAATAGGCAATGAGACTTGTATCCACGAGACCTATAAGGACATAGCAAACAAGAAAACAGTCCAAAATAAGATCACATGGACCCACTGTGGCTAATCCCCCATGGCCCAGCACAGAGGCAGCAGAATGAAATGCACCCAGTCTCTCTGTGCAAAAGGCCTGCTATCTTAAAAGCTTTGGCCTGAGGGACAGGCTTCTAATTTAACACATACTTACGGGCCAACCGCAACACTTTCCAGAGGCTAGCATCTAGGTTCCGAGTGACATTCCCCACTGTGGGATACTGACAGGTCTTGGCATACCCTCAACTACTGGGAGCCACTAAAAACAAAGATGGTAGAGCCAGGGCAGTGTTGAATAATTAGGCTCTTTTCCTACATGAGGCCACTCCTTCAAGACTGGGAGAGGTGGCTCTTTTAGCTAATGCATAGCAACCAAAACAGAGTCAATGAAAATGAAGACACAGTAATATGTTCCAAACAAAAAAAGAGATAAAACCTCACAAAAAGATCTTAACAAAATGGAGATTTTGCTTGATCTCCATTAAGTGATTTATGTGATAGTTTACAATAATGGTCATAAAAATAATTCATGAACAAAGTGAAAAAAGTACCAAACAAATCACAGACTTGAAGACTATAGTTTCTGAACTGGAAAATACAATAGAAAGGTTCAATGACAGACTAAATGAACAGAAAGGATCGGTGAACTTGAGGATAGGTCAATGAAACTCCTCTAATCACAGCAAAAAGATAAAAGAATGAAAGTGATTATAGCTTAGCTTAAGGGATTTATGTGATAACATGAAGCCAACCAATATTGATAATCTAAGGGTCCTAAAAGAGAAGAGAAAGAGGGTGAAAATTTCCCTAACTTGGAGAAAGAAATAGACATTCAGTTCTAGGAAACTCAGAGTTTCAAACAAGATGAACCCAAAGAGACACCAAGACACATAATTAAATTGCCAAAAGCTAAAGGAGAGAAACAACTTGTTACACAAAAGGGAACCCATAATACCATCAGCAATTTTTTTAGTAGAACCTTTGCAGACTAGGAGACAGTGGCATGATATATTCAAACTGCTGAAAGAAAAACAATGCAACAAAGAATACTCTACCTGGCAATACTGTCCTTCAGAACTGAAAGACCGTTTTTTTTCTTTTTAATATACTTTATTGTCAAATTGGCATACATACAACACCCAGTGCTCATCCCAACAAGTGCCCTTCAGTGCCCATCACCCACTTTCCTCTTTCCCCCACCCCCCATCAACCCTCAGTTTGTTCTATTTAAGAGTGAGAGACCATTTTCCAGACAAGGAGAAACTAAAGGAGTTCATCACCACTAGACCAGCCTTATAAGAAATGTTAATAAAGGGGCTTCTTTAAGCTGAAAGTGCGGATTTTTTAAAAAGTTTATTCATTTATTGTGTGTGTGTGTGTGTGTGTGTGTGTGTGTGTGTGTGTATGTGTGTGTGTGAGAGAGAGAGAGAGAAAGAGAAAGAATCCTAAACAGGCTTCGCGCTAAAAGTGCAGAGCTTGGTGTGAGTCTTGAACCCATGAACTATGAGATCAGGATCTGAGCTGAAATCAAGTTGGACACTTAACTGCCTGAACCACCCAGGCACCCCTGAAAGTGCTGATTAATAAGAGGAAAGCATATAAAAGTGTAAATATGAATGCTTAAAGGTTAATATATAAATTCAGAATAATCTTATGTTGTAATATGGTGGTGGGTTAATCGCTTACTAAAGTAGTAAAAATAACTATAATGACAATAATGGACACCCAACTTGCAAAGATGTAAACTATGACATTAAAAATAGAATGGGGGGTGGGGAGAGTAAAAGTGTAGAGCCTTAGAATGTGTTTGAACTTGTTATAAACATAAAATAGACCGGTTTTATGTAAGCCTCATGGTATCCACAAAGAAATGTCTATAGTACATACACAAAAAAAGAATCTAAGCATACCACTATAGAAAACAATTAAATCACAAAGAGAAGGAACAAAAAAGTTACAAAACAGCCAGAAAACAATAAAAATGTCAGTACGTCCATATCTATCAATACATTAAATGTAAATCGACTAAATTCTCTGATCAAAAGAGTGGCTGACTAGATTAAATAAGTAACATCCATTTGTCTTGCTGCTAACGAGACTTACTCAGTTTTAAGGACAGAAGCAGACCGAAAGTGAAGGAATGGAAGAAGATATTCCAGGCTAATGGAAACCAAAAGAAAACTGGAATAACTTTACTTATATCAGATAATAAAAGACTATAATAAGAAACAAAGAAGGTCATTATATAATGATAATAACGTCAACCCAAAAGTGGATATAACATTTGTAGGTATGGACTTAACATAGGAACATCTAAAGATATAAAGCAAGGGGCAGCTGGCTGGCTCACTTAAGCATCTGACTTTTGATTTTGGCTTGGGTCGTGATCTCAGTTTGTGAGTTTGAGTCCTGTGTTGGGCTCTGTGCTGACAACACGGAGTCTGCTTGGGATTCTGTCTCCCTTTCTCTCTGCCCCTCCCCTGCTCAGTCTGTCTCAAAAATAAATGATATTCATTTATTCATTAAAAAAAAAAAGAATAGGGGTGCCTGGTTGGCTTAGTCGGTTAAGCAACTGATACCTTTTATTGGCTCAGGTCATGATCTCACAGTACATGCTATCAACACAGAGCCTGCTTGGGATTCTCTCTATTCCTGCCTTATGTGCGCATGCGCTCTTGCTCTCTCTCTCAAAATAAACATTAAAGAAGTAAAAAAATAAAGATCTAAAGCAAAATTCACAGATCTAAGAGAGAGTTAGCAATACAGTAAGAGTAGGGGACTTCATCCCCTAACTAGATCATCCAGACAGAAAATCAGTAAGTAAACATTGCACTTACCAGACCTTTACAGAATATTCCCTCCAAGAAGAATAGACATTCTTCTTTTTTTTAATGTTTATTTTTGAGAGAGACACAACATGGGTGAGGAGCAGAGAGGGTGAGAGCGGGGAGACAGGGGATCCAAAGCAGGCTCTGCACTGACAGCAGAGAGCCCGATGTGGGGCTCAAACTCATGAACCGTGAGATCATGACCTGAGCTGAAGTCAGACGGTCAACCGACTGAGCTACCCAGGCACCCCAGAATAGACATTTTTAAGCACATATGAAACATTCTCCAGGAATGATCGATCATAGGTTAGGCCACAAAAACAAGTCAATAAATTTAAAAAGACTGACATCATATCAAGCGTTTTTTCTAACCACAACAGTATGGAACTGGAAGTCATTTATAAGAAAAAAAAATGGAAAATTAAAAAATATGTGGAGATTCAACAACATGCTATGGAACAACCAAGTGGGTCATGGAAGAAATCAAAAGAAAAAAAAAAATAACCGGAGACAAATGAAAATGGAAAGATAATATACCAAAACTTACGGGATGCAGCAAAAGCAGTTCTAAGAGGGAAGCTGATAGCAATAAATGCCTATGTCAAGAACAAGAAAGATCCCAAGTTAAACAACCTAACTTTATACCTTGGGGAACTAGAAAAGAACAAGCTAAGCCCAAAGCTGAGATAGGGACTAAAAAGAGTAAAAAAGAGCAATAAAACTAAGCTGGTTAAAGGAAATAGACAAACCTTTAGCTAGACTCACCAAGAGAAAAAGAGAGGACTCAAATAGAGGAGATATTACAACTGATAAATATAAAAGATCATAAAAGAATACTGTGAACTATTATACACCAAGAAATGAAACAAACTAGAAAAGAAATAGATATAATCCTAGAAACAGAATCTTTCTTACAAAACTGAATCATGAAGAAACAAAATCTGAACAGACCAATTACTAGTAAGGAGATTGAATCTGTAATCAAAAAACCTCCTAGCAAACAAAAGTCCAAGGCCAGATGGCTTCACTGGTGAATTCTATCTAACGTTTAAAGCATTCATACCAGTCATTCTCAAACTCTTCCAAAAAATCAAAGAGGGAACATTTCCAAACTCATTTTATGTGGCCAGCATTACTCAGATATCAAAACCAGACAAGGATACCACAATAAAGGCAATTACAGGCCAATATGCCTGATGAACGTAGAATACAAAAACCATAAGCAATCTATTAGCAAACTGGCCTCAATAATATGTTAAAAGGTTCATACACCATGATCAGGAGGGATTTTATTCCAGGGATACATGGAGATAGTTCATCTACAAACTAATCAGTGTGATAACACCACATTAAGAAAATCAAGAATAAAAATCATATGATCTCAGTAGATACAGAGAAAGCATTTTGACAATATTCAACCTCCATTGATGATAAAAGTTTATACCAAGTGGTAATAGAGGAAATATACCTCAACATAATATAGGACAAGTCCACAGCTATCATCATCCTTGGTGGTTACAAACTTACAAAGATTTTTCCTCTAAGATCAGGAAGAAAATAAGGATGCATATTCTTGTCACTTTTATTAAACATAGTACTAGAAGTCCTAGACAGAGCAATTAGGCAAGAAAAAGAAATACAAAGCAGCCAAATTGGAAAGCAAACCAAAGTGTCACTATTTGCAGAAGATGTGATACTATATATAGAAAACCCTAATGACCACTAAGGTGTTAGAGCTAATAAATGAGTTCAGTGAAGCTGCAGGATACAAAACCAATATACAAAAATCAGTTGCATTTCTATACACTAATGATGAACTATCAGAGATTAAGAAAACAATCCATTTACAATTGCATAAAAAAGAATGAAATACTTATGAATAAATATAACCAAGGAAGTGAGATACCTGTACATTGAATACTGTAAGACACTGATGAAAGAAATCAAGGACACATAAGTAGATACTGTGCTCACAGATTGTAAGAATTAAAATTGTTAAAGTTTCCATACTACCCAAAACAATCTACAGATTCAATGCAATGTCTATCAGTCTCCAATATTTTTCACAGAAATAGAACAAACAATCCTAACATTTGTATGGAACCACAAAAGACCCTGAGTAGCCAAAGCAATCTTGAGAAAGAAGAACACAGCTGGAGGCACCATAATTCCTTAAACTATACTACACAGTTATAATAAGCAAAACAGTATGGTATTGGCATAAAAACAGTTACATTGGTCAGTTAATTTAGGACAAAGGAGTAAAGAATATATAATGGGGAAAGGAGTGGCTCTTTAATAAATGGCGGTGAGAAAACTGGATTACTTGCTCACACCATATACAAAAATCAACTCAAACTGGATTAAAAATTTGAACATAAGACCTGAAAGCATAAAACTCCTAGAAGGAAATATAGGGGGTAAGCTCCTTGACATGAGTCTTGGTAATGATTTTTTGGATTTGACCCTAAAAATAAAGGCAGGAAGGCAGGAAAGCAGATATAAACAGGTGAGACTACATTGAACTAAAAAACCTGTATACAGCAAAGGAAACCAACAAAATGAAAAGGCAACATGGAAATTTGCAAATCATACATCTGATAAGGGGTTAATATAAAGAACTCCTACTATTCAATTGGGAAAAAATCCAATTAAAAATGGTCAAAGGATCTGAATAGAAAATTTTCCAAACAAGATACAACAAATGGTCAATAGGTATGTTAAAGGATGCTGCTACACATCACTGATCATCAGGGAAATACAAACCAAAACCACAATGATACATCACCTGACACCTGTCAGAATGGCTATTATAAAATGACAAGAAATCACAGGTGTTGGCAAGGACGTGGAGAGAAAGGAGCCATTGTGCACTGTTGGTGGGAAGGTAAACCAGTGCAGCAACTGTGGAAAACAATATAGAGGTTCCTCAAAAAATTAAAAACAGAACTACCATATGGTCCAGCTATTCCACTGCTGGGTATTTATCTGAACAGATCACTATCTTGAAAAGATATCTACACCCCTGTGTTCATTTCAGCATTATTTACAATGGCCAAGATATGGAAACAACCTAAGTGTCCATCTATATTGGATAAAGAAAATGACACTGGAGAAAGAAAGTCGTGTGTATGCACACACACAGAAATGTTATTCAGCCATAAAAGAAAATATTGCCATTCACAACAACATGGGTGGGCCTTCACTATGCCAAGTGAAATTAGAGAAAGACAAATCCTGTATGGTCTCACTTATATGTATAGAAACACTGAACTCCTACATAACAGAGAACAGTTTGTTGGTTGCCAGACGCCTGGGGTGGGGAGTGGGTGGAATAGATGAAAGTGGTCAAAAGGTACAAGCCTCCAGTTATAAATAAGTGCTGGGGATGTAATGTATAGCATGGTAACTAGAGTTAACTATGTTGGATATTTGGAAGTTACTGTGTGGTGACGGATGTTAACTTACTATGGCAATCATTTCTATATATATAACCATTATGTTGTACACCTAAAACAAGTAATGTCAGTTATTTCTCAAAAAACTTGTGACATAATTATGTTGTTTTAAGATGCTAAATTTGTGATAATATGCAGCAACAGAAAATGAAACAAATCTTAATCATAATTTGAGCATGCTTTAAAAACAGAATTTGACAAGCTGACTCTAAAATATTATAGAGAGATGGAAAGGATTAAGAGTAGTCAAGGGGCGCCTGGGTAGCTCGGTTAAGCTAGGCTTGTGAGTTCAAGCCCTGAGTTGGGCTCCAAGCTGGGTGTGAAACCTACTTAAAAGAAAAAAAAAAAAAAAGATCACTGAGGATAAAACTGGCAGGAACCAGCAGACAGAAAGGAGCATGTGACTTCTCCCTCCTCTGTCTTCCCTTCTCCTCTGCTGCCTTCTAAAGACAGTCTAACCAGGATTCACTGGCAAAGAAGTAGTGTAATTTTCAAAGTTTCTGTCCCATGCAAGTATATAATTTTGAGTTTGAATTTGACACATGATAGTATAACAAAAAGCACATGGTTGATGAGAGATCACAGGAATGTGCTAAAACATGATTCTCAACTTTTTCCATGATTGCAGCCTTTTGGGAGTCTTGTGAAAATACAGATGCCACATTCCAGCTCCCAGGGTATCTGATTTAGTCTGATTAGCTTGGGCATCTGCACATTAACTAGTATTTCAGGTGATTATAGTTTAGATGCACTTTGAGAAGGAATTGGCGTTTCAGAGGAACTTCAAGACTGGATGGTGGCATGAGTATCATTCAGTGTAGACCCCTTTGGATCACATGAGGGAAGATATAGCAGGAAGGGGAACCCCTCTGGAAAGCACAGGGTCCTGAGACACAGAGACAACCCAGGCTACTCCAAGGAACAAATCAAAGCACATCTGGTGGAGGGTCCAAAATATTCCTATGAGTAGGGTAATAAAATAACCAAAGTCACAACAACAGAGAGCAAGTAACAATCCCCGAAAAAACACTTCTTGAAGGGCCAGGCCCTGGACAGTGTATGACCCTCCTTTAATATAGCAGTGCTGGTAGGTGCAGAGCATACAGCAAGCTTTTAAAATGCATAAGGGACAGAAAACTAGCCAAAATGGTGAAACGGAAAGAAATTCCTCAAAAGAAATTCCAAGAAGTAGCAACAGCTAACAAATTGACCAAAACCGATTTAAGCAATATAATGGAACAAGAATTTAGAATAGTAGTCATAAAATTGATCGCTGGACTTGAAAAAAGCATAGAGGACAGCAGAGAATATTGCTACAGAGATCAAGAGACTAAAAAATAGTCATGATGAATTAAAAAATGGTATAAATGAGGTGCAAAATAAAATGGAGGTGGCTACAGCATGGATTGAAGAGGCAGAAGAGAGAATAGGTGAAATAGAAGATAAAATTATGGAAGAAAGAAGCTGAGAAAAAGATTAAAAAATCCAGGAGTATGAGGGGAGAAGTAGAGAACTGAGTGATGCAATCAAACGGAACAATATTCGTATTATAGGAATTCCAGAAGAAGAAGAAAGAGAGAAAGGGACTGAAGGTGGACTTTAACAAATCATAGCTGAAAACTTCCCTGATCTGGGGAAGGAAACAGGCATTGAAATCCAAAAGGCGCAGAGAACTCCCTTCAGATGTAATTTGAATCGATCTTCTGCATGACATATCATAGTGAAACTGGCAATATACAAGGATAAAGAGAGAATTCTGAAAGCAGCTAGGGATAAACAGGCCTTAACATACAAAGGTAGACACATAAGGGTAGTAGCAGACCTATCTACTGAAACTTGGCAGGCCAGAAAGGAATGGCAGGAAATCTTCAATGTGATAAACAGGAAAAATATGCAGCTGAGAATCCTTTATCCAGCAAGTCTGTCATTTAGAATAGAAGGAGAGATAAAGGTTTTCCCAAACAAACAAAAACTGAAGGAATTCATCACCATTAAACCAGCCCTACAAGAGATCCTAAGGGGGACTCTGTGAGTGAAATGTTGCAAGGACCACAAAGTACCAGAGGCACCACTACAAGGATGAAACCCATAGACATCATAATGACTCTAAACCTGTATCTTTCAATAATAACACTGAATGTCAATGGACTAAATGCTCCAACCAAACGACATAGGGTATCAGAATGGATAAAAAACCAAGACCCATCTATTTGCTGTCTACAAGAGACTCATTTGAGATCTGAGGACACCTTCAGATTGAAACTGAGGGGATGGAGAACTGTCATGCTACTGGAAGTCAAAAGAAAGCTGGAATAGCCATACTTCCATCAGACAAACTAGACTTTAAATTAAAGGCTGTAACAAGAGATGAAGAAGGACATTATATAATAATTACAGGGTCTATCCATCAGGAAGAGCTAACAATTATAAATGTCTATGCGCCGAATACCGGAGCCCCCAAATATGTAAAACAATCACAAACATAAGCAGCCTGTTGATAAGAATGTGGTAATTGCAGGAGACTTTAATACTCCACTTACAGCAATGGAAACATCATCTAGACACAGGGTCAATAAAGAAACAAGGGCCCTGAATGACACATTGGATCAGATGGACTTGACAGATATATTTAGAACTCTGCATCCCAAAGCAACAGAATATACTTTCTTCTCGAGTGCACACGGAACATTCTCCAAGACAGATCACATAGTGGGTCACAAAACAGCCCTTCATAAGTATGAAAGAATTGAGATCATACCATGCACACTTTCAGACTACAATGCTATGAAACTTGAAATCAACCACAGGAAAAAGTCTGGAAAACCTCCAAAAGCATGGAGGTTAAAGAACATCCTAGTAAAGAATGAGTGGGTCAACCAGGAAGTTAGAGAAGAAGTTAAAAAATATATGGAAACAAATGAAAATGAAAATACAACAATCCAAACGCTTTGGGATGCAGGGAAGGCAGTCCTGAGAGGAAAATACACTGCAATCCAGGCCTATCTCAAGAAACAAGGAAATCCCAAACACAAAATCTAACAGCACACCTAAAGGAAACAGAACAGCAAAGGCACCCCAAACCCAGCAGAAGAGAAATAATAAAGATCAGAGCAGAAATAAACAATATAGAATCTAAAAAAAACGGTAGGGCAGATCAATGAAACCAAGAGTTGTTTTTTTTTTGAAAAAATAAAATTGATAAACCTGTAGCCAAGCTTCTCAAAAAGAAAAGGGAGAGGACCCGGGCGCCTGGGTGGCTCACTTTGTTGGGTGTCTGACTTTGGCTCAGGTCATGATCTCACATTAGTGGGTTCGAGCCCTTCGTCAGGCTCTGTGCTGAGAGCTTGGAGCCTGGAGCCTGCTTTGGATTCTGTGCCTCCCTCTCTCTTTGTGCCCCTCCCCTGCTCTCTGTCTCTCTCAAAAATAAATAAACATTTAAAAAAAAAAAAAAGGGAGAGGACCCAAATAGATAAAATCATGAATGAAAATGGAATTATTACAACCAATCCCTCAGAAATACAAACAATTATCAGGGAATACTATAAAAAATTATATGCCAACAAACTGGACAATCTAAAAGAAATGGACAAATTCCTAAGTACCCACACACTTCCAAAACTCTCAGGAAGAAATAGAAGTTTGAACAGACCCATCACCAGTGAAGAAATTAAATCAGTTATCAAAAATCTCCCAACAAATAAGAGTCCAAGACCAGATGGCTTCCCTGGGGAATTGTACCAGACATTTAAAGCAGAGATAATACCTATCCTTCTCAAGCTGTTCCAAAAAATAGAAAGGGAAGGAAAACTTCCAGACTCATTCTATGAAGCCAGCATCACTTTCATTCCCAAACCAGACAGAGACCCAGCAAAAAAGACAACTACAGGCCAATATCCCTGATGAATATGGATGCAAAATTTTTCAACAAGATACTAGCAAATCAAATTCAACAGCATATAAAAAAAATTATTCACCATGATCAAGTGGGATTCATTCCTGGGCTGCAGGGCTGGTTTGACATTTGCAAATCCATCAATGTGATACATCACATTAATGAAAGAAAATATAAGAACCATATGATCCTGTCAATCGATGCAGAAAAAGCATTCGACAAAATTCAGCATCCTTTTTTTTTTTTTTTAATTATTTTTTCAACGTTTTTATTTATTTTTGGGACAGAGAGAGACAGAGCATGAACGGGGGAGGGGCAGAGAGAGAGGGAGACACAGAATTGGAAACAGGCTCCAGGCTCTGAGCCATCAGCCCAGAGCCCGACGCGGGGCTCGAACTCACGGACCGCGAGATCGTGACCTGGCTGAAGTCGGACGCCCAACCGACTGCGCCACCCAGGCGCCCCCAGCATCCTTTCTTAATAAAGACCCTCGAGAAAGTTGAGATAGAAGGAACATATTTAAACATCATGAAAGCCATTCATGAAAAGCCCACAGCTAATACCGTCCTCAATGGAGAAAAACTGAGAGCTTTTCCCCTGAGATCAGGAACACCACAGGGATGTCCACTCTCACCACTGTTGTTTAACATAGTGTTGGAAGCGCTAGCATCAGCAATCAGACAACAAAAGGAAATCAAAGGCATCAAAATTGGCAAAGACAAAATCAAGCTTTGACTTTTTGCAGATGACATGATATTATACATGGAAAACCCGACAGACTCCACGAAAAGTCTGCTAGAATTGATGCATGAATTCAGCAAAGTTGCAGGATACAAAATCAATGTACAGAAATCAGTTGCATTCTCATACACTAACAATGAAGCAACAGAAAGACAAATAAAGAAACTGATCCCATTCACAATTGCACCAAGAAGCATAAAATACCTAGGAATAAACCTAACCAAAGATGTAAAAGATCTGTATGCTGAAAACTATAGAAAATTATGAAGGAAATTGAAGAAGATATAAAGAAATGGAAAAACATTCTGTGCTCATGGATTGGAAGAATAAATATTGTTAAAATGTCAATACTACTCAAAGCAATCTACACATTCAATGCAATCCCAGTCAAAATTGCACCAGCATTCTTCTTGAAGCTAGAATAAGCAATCCTAAAATTTGTATGGAACCACAAAAGACCCCGAGTAGCCAAAGTAATATTGAAGAAGAAAACCAAAGTGGAGGCATCACAATCCCTGATTTTAGCCTCTACAACAAAGCTGTAATCATGAAGACAGCATGGTATTGGCACAAAAACAGACACATAGACCAATGGAATAGAATAGAGACTCCAGAATTGGACCCACAAATGTATGGCCAACTAATCTTTGACAAAGCAGGAAAGAATATCTGATGGAAAAAAGACAGTCTCTTTAACAAATGGTGCTGGGAGAACTGGACAACAACATGCAGAAGAATTCTTACACTTTCTTACACCATTCACAAAAATAAACTCAAAATGGATGAAGGACCTGAATGTGAGACAGGAAACCATCAAAACCCTAGAGGAGAAAGCAGGGAAAAAAAACCTCTCTGACCTCAGCTGCAGCAGTTTCTTACTTGACACATCTCCAAAGGCAAGGGAATTAAAAACAAAAATGAACTATTGGGACCTCAACAAGATAAAAACCTGCGCTGCAAAGGAAACAATCAACAAAACTAAAAGGCAACCAACGGAATGGGAAAAGATATTTGCAAATGACATGTCGGACAAAGGGCTAGTATCCAAAATCTATAAAGAATTCATCAAACTCCACACCCGAAAAACAAATAATCCAGTGATGAAATGGGCAGAAGACATGAATAGACACTTCTCTAAAGAAGACATCCGGATGGCCAACAGGCACATGAAAAATGTTCAATGTCGCTCCTCATCAGGGAAATACAAATCAAAACCACACTGAGATACCACCTCACTCCAGTCAGAATGGCTAAAATGAACAAATCAGGAGACTATAGATGCTGGAGAGGATGTGGAGAAACAGGAACCCTCTTGCACTGTTGGTGGGAATGCAAACTGGTGCAGCCGCTCTGGAAAACAGTGTGGAGGTTCCTCAAAAAATTAAAAATAGATCTACCCTATGACCCAAGAATAGCACTGCTAGGAATTTACCCAAGGGCTACAGGAGTGCTGATGCACAGGGGCACTTGTACTCCAATGTTTATAGCAGCACTTTCAACAATAGCCAAATTATGGAAAGAGTCTAAATGTCCATCAACTGAAGTATGGATAAAGAAGATGTGGTTTATATATACAATGGAATACTACTTGGCAATGAGAAAGAATGAAATCTGGCCATTTGTAGCAACATGGATGGAACTGGAGAGTGTTATGCAAGTGAAATAAGTCAGGCAGAGGAAGACAGATACCATATGTTTTCACTTATATGTGGATTCTGAGAAACTCAACAGAAGACCACGGAGGAGGGGAAGGGGGGAAAAAAGTTACAGAGAGGGAAGGAGGCAAACCATAAGAGACTCTTAATACTGAGAACTGAGGGTTGATGGGGGTGAGGGTGAGGGGAAAGTGGGTGATGGGCATTGAGGAAGGCACCTGTTGGGATGAGCATTGAGTGTTGTATGGAAACCAATTTGACAATAAATTTCATTTAAAAAAAAATAGTCAAAACAATCTTGGGAAAAGTAACAGTGCTGGAGGATCCACAGTACCGGACTTTAAGATGTGTCATAAAGTCACAGTAACCAAAACAATGAAGTATTAAAATAGGGGACAAATACATCAATGGAAAAGAAGAGAGGGTACAGTCCAGAAATATCTATACTTAAAACCTCATTGGTTTTCAACAAAGGCACCCAAGCAATTCAACGGGGAAAGGAAAGATTTTTCAACAAATGGTGTTGGAAGACTGTATATCTGCTTGAGGGAGCTGCAGGGGGAATCTCAATCCTACTCTCACATATAAACAAAAATAATTTCAACATGGGTCACAGACCTAGAACTTCTAGAAGAAAACCTAGTAGAATATGCTCATGACTTGTTAGTAGACAAATATTTTTTTAGACAGGACACAATAACCATAAAATTTTACAATGTATAAATTATAATTAAAATCTCATTAAAAGACACCATTAAGGAAATGAATTGGGAAGCCACAGAAAGAAAATATTTGCAAAATATATCTGACAGATTTGTATCTAGGAAATGCAAATAAAGAAGTTTTACAACTCAATAACTAAAAGACAACCCAGTAACAATGGGGAAGAATAGTTTTCAGCAAAAGGTCCTGGGACATGTACATGGCAAAAGAAGGAGGTTGGATCCCTAACTTAACACAGTACACAAAAATTAAATGGATCAAAAATATAAATGTAAGAGCAACAACTATAAAACTCTTAGAGCGAAACAGCTATAAGTATTTTCTTAGATATGACTCCAAAAGTGCGTATAGCATATATAACTAAAGACAGAAAAAAAGATAAACTGGACTTCATGAAAATAAAAATTTTTACATCAAAGGATACTATCAAGAAAGTAAAAAATACTTCCACAGAATGGAAGAGGATATTTGCAAATGATTTATCTAGTAAAACACTTGTATCTAGGGTCTATTAAGAATTCTTATAACTTGGGGCGCCTGGGTAGCTCAATCGGTTAAGGGGCCGACTCTTGAATTTCAGCTCAGGTCATGATCTCACGGTTCATGAGTTGGAGGCCCACATCAGGCTCTGCACTCACAGTGTGGAACCTGCTTGGGATTCTCTCCCCTCCTCTCTCTCTGACCCTCCCCTGCTCGCTCTCTGTCTCTGTGTCTGTCTGTCTGTCTCTCTCTCAAAATAAATAAATAATAAAAAACGAATTCTTATAACCCAACAATAAAAAGATAAATTACCAGGTTAAAAAATGGGCAGAGGACTTGAATAGACAGTTCTCCAAAGGTACAAAAATGGCCAAAAAGCCCATGAAAAGATGCTCCATATCTTTAGTCATTAGGGAAATGGAAATCAGAACCACAATGAGATACCACTTTACACCCACTGGGACATTATAAACAAAAAGGCAGACAAGCCTTTGTGTGCTACTGATGGGAATGCAAGATTTCTCAGGTGCTGTGCAGAGACTAGCAGGGCTGCAGGACAGTGAGCGGGAGGGGGAGGGGGAGGCGGAGGCTGTTTTTGCAGGTGTAGTAGAAAGTTCCCAAGAGGGTTTGTGAAGGGAACTTGATACACTGCAGGTGGACGAGAGGACTTGCCCATGGACTGGGGGAAGAGGCGAGGATGAGTCCGATAACGTCCGGGTTTCCGTCCTGACCGGCTAGCTGAATAGAGCTGCTATTTACTGAGGAAAGGAGACTGTGGAGGCAGGTAGTGAGAAAACGCAGAGTTCCATTTTAACCAAGTGAGGGTAGATGCCGTGTCAGGAACCGATCTCACTTTTTCCTTTCAACGAGACACCCGGGTTTGGGCGGGCGGGGCTTTTGGCTTCCCAGGCAGACACCACATTTCCCTGCCTCCCTTTGAAGTATTTGTGGCCATGAGTAAATTCTTGCCAGTGGAATTCAAATGGAAAGGGTATGTATAGCTTCCATGTGGCAAAAATGAGACTTGGAAAGAAGCGATTTTTCAAATCTGTGGAAGCCAAAACCTTTATAATATATTCAGAACTTTAAAAAACTCCATTGTTCATAAGCTGGCTCTGGTTTTAATAGACTGATTAAAAAGAACATGTGGTTTGATAAAATACAGCATAGTTGAAATCCATGATGCTGGTTGGCCAAATAGCCTTTGTCACCATGGAGACTGTACAACCTGCCTTTTAGCATTTTTTAAGCACACCAAAGGTTTGTTATAGATTCTTCAAATCTGACAAGTTACATGATGCACAAAAAGGAGGTGTTACCAATACAAACTGTAAAGCCGTGTCTACTCTGTGGACCCTCATGCCCTGGGAAATGAGTGAATTGTCTGGCACTTACCTGCACGCGCGACTCACTGCTCTACCTCTGTTCGCAGGTACTGGGTACAGTCCAAGATTTTTTTTAGTTGAGCAAAGTTTAGTTTTTCTGAACACATAGGACATGTGCTTTCAGTATTTAACATGCTGTTTGGGGAGGGAAAGGCAGAGTAAAATGAAATACATTCCTTTATCTTTGGGATATTCTAACGTGAAAAACAGCTATTCCTGTCTACACCTCCTTAGTCATGTTCATCATGCAGTTTAAGAATTAGGAATATTCAGTCCTCATGCAAGGTCCCCTTTAAGGATAATGTTCACAAAGGTCATTTAGAAAGTTCTTCCAAGAAGACAACTTGGGTCTTTAGGAACATGAATAAGGAGACCTCAGAATAAAAGAGTGGTTGAATCAAAGGCCTCATCCGTGTGGCGGAATGAAACAATGCACACTTACATCTTAAATTCTGAGTACAGGGCAGGGAAGTCGCAGTGTGGGCACACAGTCCAGTCATCCTTCAACATATGGCGACCCTGGAAAGAGTACATTTCAAAGTAAAATTCATCATTTAAAAAATTCCTGCCATCATTCAGTTACGATACACGTATTCAAGTTAAAAGCCAGACCTCTAAATTATGAAATTGGTATTTCACGTAGGTGATTGACTATGAAGAGATGGCGTCAAACAGACTGAAGCCAGATTTCATTTCTCACATTCACAGAAGGGTGTTCAATTTTGTGACATCATTACCTAAATTTATTTTCCTCTAAAATAAAGCTTATGTTAGCCTAGTGATTAACAAATAACCTGTATTTAAATTTTTCTAATAGGTCTTAATATTAAAATTAATACTAAAAACCACCACTTATGCAGTGGTACAGTATGCCAAGGTAGTGAACTAGGACTTCATGTTCTGTCTTCAACCTGCAGTTGATCTCACTAGGCACACATTGTTAGGGTTGGGCCCGGAAGGTAAAGCAAACTGCACAAGGTTATATAGCCAAGAAAGTGGCAGAAAAAGGCCTTAAGCCAGGACCATCTGATTCCCAAGTGTGTTTTTTCTTACACAGCAAGTATTCAGATGGATTGTGAATATTTGTTAAAAAGAAACTTACTGTTACAATGCAATATGGGATGTTATTTTTGCATCCAGGACACAGGAGTTCACACTCTGGGAGAAGAAATTCGCAGAAGGGACATGGGGTTGTGGCCTCTTCTGTCTCGGATGTATCAGGTCTCCTGTGAGAAGGAATCACATGTTTAACATGCCTACTTCTTCACAGTCAGAATCTGAAACTAGAGAGAAGCTCAGCATCAGCCTGCACTCTAGCTCAGGAAGGGGGAAGAGGAATCAAGATTGGTCAGACCGTAACAGTATATGGGCCACATGCAGGAGTTAGAGTTCATGGCACAGTAAATGGCAGAAAACATGGGTGGGTCTTCTGTGTCCTCTCTTCTAGGGTCACGGAGGGGTAAGCTCGCTTTTTCTCCTCTGTCTCTCCCTTTTGTATACTCAAGTGGTAAAGACTGCCTAAGGCTGTGCAACAGAACTTCCTTGTGACAACGGCAGTGTTCTAATCCTGTGCTCTTCAATATGGTAGTCATGAGTCACATGAAGCTTCTGAGCGCTTGAAATATGGGTGATGTGAGGAACTAAATTTTAAATTTAATTTTAATTTAAATAGCCACACGTGGCTAGCAGTCCATATCAGACCTCATAGCTGTAGAGAAATCTTAACTAGCATCTCTTCAAAGCTAGTGCCCAGGCGTGGTACCAAGATGTCAGGGCAAACGTGCCCCTACGTTTTCTCCCCACCTGCCTCTTCATGAGGAGGGAAATTCTATATGCTCTGGATGGCAAAGCTGGAAGGCGGAGGGATCTGTCCTTGCTGGCATCAGGACCCAGCAGCACCAGCCCGGAACTGTGATGCTTTGTGTAGGAGTCAAAGAAATCCTGACTTGTTCAAGCCATTGTCGGGTTTTCTGCTGCTGGTAGCTGAATACAGTCCTGATTGCTGCCCCCCATCCATTCTCTTACCGAGCCTGCACACTAGCAGCCGTATTCTAACAAACGCATTTGTGAAGTGTGATTAGATAGAAAGAGCTGTCACTGCCTACCGGACCATAGCCTCAATCTTCTTTTTGTACTTGGCATCTATTTTGTGGCGGTACTCGGGCCTCATCAACATAGCTGCGAAGCTGAAAGCAGAGTTCTTCAGGCCTGCTCTGTGGCACTCGATCACAGTAGACGTCAGGATGGGCACAATGTCTGCAAAACAAGCGAGAGCAGAAAGCACAGTGCTCCTACCGTCATGACTCTGTCCCTGTTCAGGAGGAAAACAGGATCACACCTCTCTAAATGTGCGTTTTCTGGCAAAGAACCAGATGTGTGACCTGTTAAACGAGGACAGGACACAGCAGTGAAGTCGCTGCTTATCAAAATGTCCTTCCTGTGATTATACTGTGTTTTGCCAGGGGACACTTGGACCGGCACTTGCTTGAGGACATCTGCATGTATCCTCCCGTTACCGGTGAGAGAAAGTTTTACATTTGACAGGACTGCCGATGCATGGTAAGGGAGATTAAGAATTTTATGCACTAACCTCTCTCCATGCGTCTGTTTCTCCAGGACAGATATCCAGAAGGTGAATTAATGGATCAAAGAGCATGACCTTTTAAAAAACACTCTTAGCACAAATTGCCAAACTGCTCTCTAGAAAGGCATATACCAATGTCCATTCCCACCAGCAGTCGCGAGAGTGTGTGTCCTGTTACACCATTTGCCAGCATGGTATACGGTTAAAGTTTTTTTTCATGTAACAGAAAAGAATATATTTAGAGAACAGGGGTTGGTGAGGTATGACCTGTGAGCCAAATCTGGCCCTCTGTTTTTGTACGACTCATGAGCTAAGAATGGCTTTTACATTTGTCGATGGTTGAAAAAAATCAAAAGAATATTTTGTGACATATGAAAGTTACATGTGGTTAAATGTCCATGTCCAAAAATGTAAAGTCCTTTTGGAGCACAACCATGCTCATGTACGGTTTACGTAGAAACAGTAGTTGTGACAGAGACCGTTTGGCCCACGAGGCCTAGACGTTTAGCCCTTTACAGAAAAATTGTGTTGCCCTGTCGTAGAATGTGGGAAAGTCTATTAACTGAAGAATGTTATAACGATACATCATATGGGATAATGGGACCTTTTGTAGAGGGCGTGGCCTATCGTGGTTGAGAAGAGAGTCAGACTTATTAGCTAATAGTGTGATCTCGGGCAAGTGTTATTCACTTCTTTTGCCTCCATTAGCTTCTCTGTAAAATAGGGAAAATAATAATAGTACCCATGTGTGTAGTGTTGAGGTTATTATCCTTAGAAAGATCTGCTTGATCTTGGCTGGCATGTGGGACTTGGATTTTGGAGGAGTTTCTGCCATTTCCAGAACTGATAAGAGTGGCTCACTGCCTAAACTCTTGGTACAAACAATGTGGTTTATGCTGAACACCTGCTCTCTGGGAGTCTGGAAATTCAGTACGTACCAAGCGGGAGGTGCTGATGTGACCAGGCCCCCGTACAACCCCTGGGCACTGAGTCTCCTCTGGGAGACCCCATTTTACGTGTGCTGTCACACAACTCATTCCTGGAGGAGTCGAGTGTGTCCTGTGTGACTCCATTTGGAAGGGACCCTTGGAAGCTTGCACCTGTGCTCCTCCAGACTTTGCCCCATGTGCCTTTTCCGTTTGCCAATTTGGTTTTGTATTCTTTTGCTGAAATAAATCGTAGCCTTCGGCACTATGATGTGCCGAGTTGTGTGAGTCCTAGTGAATTGCCAAACCTGGAGGTGGTCTTGGCATACCGTTATACTATAGTGGCTGCAGAGTTAGTGACTATAGATCTCACGGTGCCACACGAATGCAGAAGTGCAGGTAACAAGCTCTTCTCAGACAGTACTCACGTGACGGAAACTTGCTGATGTTGTTGGCCACCCGAATAAGCATACGTGCCCCTTTCATATGATCTCCATTTTTAACATGAATCTGAAATACATGTTTTACTTTTCTTAGAGATTTTGATTCAACCTAATTCACTCTTTATTGCCCCAAATAAAATAATCCCCCCTTGATTATGACCCTGAACAGGGTCGTTCCAGGATCCTTGCAGCCTTACTTGGCTTATGGCACTTGGGATTTCTCCTTTATTCTTCCAGCAGCTGCTGCCTGGCACCATGGCCTCACTGGCCTCACCTCTACTCTGTGCTCTGTTTTCTACTTTGTCTTAGACCATGTGACATGAGTTCAAATCCCTGATCCATCTCTTCCTGGCCATTTTTGGAGGGCTAATGATACCAACTTTGCCAAGCGGTCGTGAGACCTGAAGGCTGGGTCTGTCAGGCTGAAAGGGGATGAGTTGTTAAAGGAAAAGGGTGCTGCCTGTCATGTGGAAAAAGGGGCAGCGATGGCTGGAGGGGCCTGAGATCGGGTAAGTACTAAGTACGAGCAGGGTCTGTGATGCTTAAGATGAGAGGAAGCTGGAGAGTCCACAGGACCAGGCCACAACGTTGCTGCATCATCCAGGCAAGGTGGGGCAGCCGACAGGGGTGGGGGGTTCGGGGTGAGGGGAGCAGACTGAATAGGAGGCAGAACTGGTGAGAATGTGCAGGGCAAGTTTAGAGTAACTCCCAGGCATCCAGTCTAAGCAAATGAATGATAGTAGAATTTACTGAGCACTGCAACCTTCTGTTAACTGAATCTAAAGGGTAGGAGTCCCCTGCTGTTTGTCCTCTGTTGACTCTCTGTGCCTCAGACTTCCCAGCCCAGTCATCGAGACCCAGAGTTCCCTGGCTGTCCCTCAGCCAGAGTCCCTGTCCCACCTCTGAGAGGAAACATCCACCAAAGCTGTCTTGATATCCCCTGAAATGTGGATGGCTTTTTTCAGTCCTTGGTGTCAAAGATGGTGTTGACATTTTCACATGAACTTGTTCGTACTTGGAAAGGTTAACAGTTTCACTTCTGATATCACAGTTAAAAATCTTGGGAATGTTTGGTGCTTGTGAAAGAGGCAAACATTACAGCAAAGGGGAAGAGTCACAGGGGCCCTGCAGTGGGAGGGAAGAGGGTGTCTGGTCCTATGCAAGTGACAGGCCAGCCCTTAATGCCAGAGGAAAAGTAAAAGACTTGAGAACCATCCCTATCACTCAGGGTGCTTCTTATATAAGGATTCCTTAACTTTTGCTTCCCATCTTCTACCAGCTTTTTTTTTTTTTTTTTTAATGCTTATTGTTGAGAGAGACAGAGACAGCACAAGCAGGGGAGGAGAAGAAAGAGAAGGAGACCCAGAATCCAAAGCAGGTTCCAGGCTCCAAGCTGTCAGCACAGAGCCTGACGCAGGGCTTCAACTCACAAACTGTGAGATCATGACCTGAGCTGAACTTGGACGCTTAACTGGCTGAGCCACCCAGGTGCCCCCCACCAGCTCTTTCTATCCTCCCCCTGACCCCAAAAGTTCCATCTTGCTGGATTCTGTGCCCCCAGCACACTGGCACTGCCACTCAGGTCTGAAGCTGAGAGAGACCTCCCTTCTCCCTTTCTACTCTTTTCCACATGAGAGAATGGATCTTCCTGCTGCTCTGGAGGGAAATGTACTCTCAGGGGTTGCAAGCTGGAATTCTAATTTTTCCCTTAAAATCAGTGTTACAGGGGCACCTGGGTGGCTCAGTCGATTAAGCGTCTGACTTCAGCTCAGGTCACGATCTCACGGTTCGTGAGTTCGAGCCCCCCATCGGGCTCTGTGTTGACAGCTCAGAGCCTGGAGCCTGCTTCACATTCTGTGTCTCCTTCTCTCTCTGCCCCTTCCCTGCTCATGCTGTGTCTCTTTCTGTCTCAAAAATAAATAAATATTAAAAAAAAAATCAATGTTACAGAACTGTGTGGGCTAACACGGTAGCCACTAGCCACATGTGGCTGTTTAAATTTAAAAATGAAAATTGTAAGTCATCCCTACATCCGTGGGGCTCAAACTCATGACCCTGAGATCCAGAGTCACATGCTTTTCCAAATAAGCCAGCCAGGTGCCCCTAAAATTAAAATTATGTAAAGGAAAAAAAAAATGAGTTTATCAGTTGCACCAGCTGTATTTAAGGTGCCCCACAGCCAGGCTAGTGGCTGCCACGTGGGGCAGCACAGATATGGTACACTTCTAACACTGTAGAAAGTTCTATTGGACACTGCTGTTATAGATAATTGGGATCTAAATCATTCATAATATGACTACTGTGATCCTAGGTCCTGTCAAAGTTAAATAAGCTCTTGTGGACTGGCCTGAATGCCAATTTAACATTAATATGGGAAGGTATATTCTGATATAAATGAAAATCTGGAAGAATATGTAGGTTGGATTCTGTATCTTTACAAAGATGTGTTTATGTGTGTGTGGATACACACACATATAATATTTAAGAAAACTGTACACAAGTATTTGAGGTTTGCGTGATGTATTTTGTTTTTTATTAAAAATTACTAATTGAAAAAACAGAACAGACAACTGGACATAAATACTAATGTAAAAAAAACATGCACACGTCTTCATAGAAGTATGGAGGGCGTATACAGCACTGCGTTAACAGGTGTTATGTATGGTGATGGGCTCAAAGGGTAAATTTTTCATTATACTTTTCTACACTCTCTAAATTTTCTCAGTGAATATGTATTATTTTTATATTCAGATGAAAACTAAATAGTATTAAAAATCATGGAGGGGGGGCGCCTGGGTGGCGCAGTCGGTTAAGCATCCGACTTCAGCCAGGTCACGATCTCGCGGTCCGTGAGTTTGAGCCCCGCGTTGGGCTCTGTGCTGACAGCTCAGAGCCTGGAGCCTGTTTCAGATTCTGTGTCTCCTTCTCTCTGCCCCTCCCCCATTCATGCTCTGTCTCTATCTGTCTCAAAAATAAATAAACGTTAAAAAATTAAAAAAAAAATCATGGAATTGTATAAAATCCGCGATCTTAGAATTAATATAAGCTCTGGTTGAACAAAAATGTTTTTTTTTTTTTTTTTTTTTTGGCCAGGTAATACATTTATGTGCTTCAAAATCAAAACAAGGTAAAACAAGGTACACGGAGAAAGATATGCTCCCTTCTATCACCTGATTGGGATGGTACCAGGCCCCCTCTGTCCCATGTCTTGTTCCCTTTAGGAAATTACTTTTGCTAGCTAGACTTCTGAGTATATTTCTCATTTTACTTGCAATGAATATTTATTCATTCTTATTTTTTTTCCCTTTTGTACACAAAAGGCAGCATATTGTACAATTATTCTATGTTGCTTTTTTTCACTTAACAACATAGAGATCTAGAAAATCACGCTCATCCAATGGAGGGGTGCCCATAAAAAAAAATCCTTCAGGTGATAAACTCACTTGGCAGATTATGTCCCAAGTCACTGTAAGGCCTCACCTTCACGAGGATATAACTGTGCAGAATCATGAGGTTGGTGGCCATCTCAGAGGGAATTTTGATCTTCTGGGATTTAAGTTCTGCATACATACTGAAGAGAACGTCGTGTGCATTCCGATAGTTTCCTGGAAAAAGGCGGCAAGATGGCATTATTGCAAAGGATGAAATCTGAGGACTTTCTGTGGGCCCTCATTTTATTTTATTTTTTAAAGTTTTTATTCAAATTCCAGTGAGTTCATACACAGGGTAATATTAGTATCAGGTGAAAATACAGTGATTCAGCACTTCCATACATCACCCGGTGCTCATCACAATGTGGGCCCTCATTTTACAAGTAGATTTTGTTATTAGCAATATCTTTATAATTTCTTACATAAAGTAGCTTAGTTTTTCCTGTGGTAATTGATGGTGCTAATACCCAACCAGTTCCTCAGGGAGCAAATGGTGTCATCCTAGACCCCTCCCTCTTCCTCAGGGCTCCACCTGCCCCCAAAGCAGATGGTGATCAAGTTCCGAGTCACCTTCTAGGTCTCCCAAATCCAGCCTGGTCCCAGGCCTGCTGTAATGCCTCTCGCCATCTCTCTGCAGCCGTGTCCTATTGGGTGTTCCTCTGTGCTGCTTCTGCCTCCATTCTGAGAAGTCTGAGTGATCTTGTCAAAGCTCAAGGTCACACCCCAACATAAAACCCTCCAAAGGCCTTAGGGATCACGTGCAAACTCCTGAGCCAAGGTCCTGAGCCCTTCAGGATCTGCCTCCTCCTACCTTCCTAACCTTACCTCTGCCCTCCCTTCCTGCCTCCCCCCACCACCACAATAGGTGCCCAGGAGTCCCTTGCTCCTCTGAGTCTGTGTCCTCCTTCGCTGCTGCTGCTCTCCCTGCATATGCCTTTCTCCTTCATCTTCTGCCATCTCAGCCTTTCAAAACTCAGCTCAAACTTCTGTTGCCTTCTCTCCTCTCCATCTTCCAACTCCCTACAACACCCCCAACCCTCAGGTGAGGTGGATCCCTCTCCTGGTGCCCTTTTAGTGGATTTCTGTTCTATTCTGGCACTTATCACCCTTCATAACAACTCTCTCCCACCAAATCAGGACTCCCTGAGGGCGGGACTGTGGCACAGTCCTCTGAATCGTGTATCTCGCAGTGGGTGCTAGATCAACGTAAACTGAGTAAAGCAGTGACTCATTTCATTTTGTATTCGCCAAAATTGTGTTCCATATTTCTGAACATCTAGAAGAATCAGCTTGCAGAAACTAGTGAATATACGAGACTAATTCTCTGACTTAGTCAATAAACATTTAGAGAGCATGTAAGGGAAGAGAAGCCTTACGGAGGCTCTATAAATGGTCCCTGCGTACTATTAAGAACTAGGTCAATAATAACATCACACCATCTTCCACTTTCCAATCTCTTTCATATTGTTAAAGTCAGATACGTGGCATGGAAAGAAGGTGTGGCGAAGTGTACGAGAGGGGCACTGGGCTGGAGAGGGGAGAGGGCACTGTCCCGGAGACAAGAGCTGCGAGGCCGTGAGAAGAGGAAATGGCACTACCGAGAGAAGGCATTAGTGGAGTTACCTAGATCCCCCTGTGCTGGTCAATTATTGTACTTCTCTGAAACCCAGAAATGGTCATTCTCCTCATATTCTGGGTTCAAAGCAAACCTAGATTAGAAAAGGGCTACTTTTTCCGGGGCATTTCGAAAAGAGTTTGGAGCTTGATTCTACTACTTGACTACGAGACAAACGTGAATGTCAGGGACGTACCTGCAGACTGTTCTTCTCTCGCAATGATGATGGCAGTCCGGGCAGCTTCTCGGTACTGTTTCAGGGCCATGTACAAGCGGAACAGGTACTTGGCATCCTGACATACAAACCATTAGAGAAACGTCACTCTTCATTAGCCAGGGGGACAAACACCTAAAATTTTTCATTTCAGTCGGAATCCACTTTTGATATTGTTTAAAAAAGTCCACTGAATAAAGAATTTATTTTTTTATCAAGAATTTATTCATAGTTTAATATGTCTAAGTACTTGAGAAATATTAATGTGTTTAAATCCTCATGCTCTTCCTGGGAAGAAGGCATGTTTATACACTAATTGCACTGATGAGAAACACACACAACAGGACCTCTCCAGAGTCTGGATTTGAGCCACGGTGATCAGGCTTCAGAGTCTGTGTTCCTAATGCTACTCCACAGAGTTATCTCCTGTGTGCGATAGCAAAATGTATTCTTATATCAACTTTGCAAAAACTTAAAAGTTTTTACACCTATATAAATTTCTCTGGCCCATAAGAACGCTGGCCTTTGATTATTTTCTGTTCCCATTCTCTTCACCTATAGACAATTTTATATACCTGACACTGTTTTCCTGATTACTAGAATAAGTGGACATGAGGTGAGGTGGTTTGGAACAGTTTAAGGGCCTGTGCCCTTTGGTAGGTTAACTTAGCTTCCCTGGATCTCCCGTTTCTGTCTATGGACTCAGGGATCAGGACTGCTACCATCCTCTCCAGCTATGACATTGTGGCACCTCTCCAAATCAGTAACTTGACTTCCTTCACAAGAAGATCACCTCAGACATCAAAACAAAAGGGAAGAACAAGCTCGGGGGTGTTCTCAAAGGGGACTGTCCCCATCAGGACTGTGAGAAGACCAATGTCTGAATGAACTCCCAAGAGTCACACACTTAGAAAATATGTTCCTAATGATTTATTTCTACTTTATAGTGAGTTACTTTTACGCTAAATATGATTGTTATTAACACAATTTTTGAAATATGAACAAAGTATGCTGATTTTTAGGGATTAATGCTCATAGTTCTAATAATAGTTTTCAAAGTTCCCAGAATAAATAAAACTCTTTAACATTTGAGGAAAGTTGTGGGTGGTGTGAATTGTTATCTAGAGGACTGTGGCGATTTCACAGGGGACAATGCCAATTTCAAAGGGTGAATATACCCAATATCCTCTAAAATGCAGGGACTGTCTAGAAGATCATATTCAGAGAGAAAAGTCCATGATGCAGAACCCATAATAGGTAAAAACAGGGCAGAAGAAAGTCAAATGGTAACTAAAATACTTAGAACCCAAGAGAAGACAACATTTCTAGTACCTTAGGCATGCCATCACTCTCTCCCATAAGGTGGTCTATCAGCTGACTGGTCAGCAGTTCATCTTTGGCCTCACCAACCTGTTTAGGAAGAGAAAGAAACAGTAAATGCAGCATCTTAAAACTAGAAAGGAAGGGGAGGAGGGGCAGAAAACCTTGTGCTAAGGAAATAGAATTAAAAATCGTAAAAATGGCTATAGTCAAGTCCTGACATGATATAAATTCAGGGTCTTTCTTCATTTATTTGTAGAGTCTCCATTAATAAAAGTCTATCCTTAAAAGCTACAGCTTTTCTCAGTTGCTGTATCAAAAGACCATTCCCCCCCCCCCCCCCCGCTACACACAGAATATACTTTTTGGATGTTTCAGTAAAAACTTTCTCAAGGTGAACATGGCACGTAGAGAATAAGGTCTTGAGTGCAGGAACTAGGCCTTCTGCAAGCACACAGTACCAAGCACTGCGTCTCCACTGCTCCCCAAGGAAACACATCGAGTCCCACTGATGTGTGGTGTTGATCAGGAAAAATTATGTACGATATCGGAGGATGGAAATGTGTTTTAGTATGGATAATTACTGACGAGGAGGCTTAAGAGTCTTGTGTCTGTAAAAAAGGGGTGAGCCAAGAATGCAACTGGAGCTCCACCAAAGGGAACGAACACTGAAGAGGGCAGTGCTGTGCTTGTATTAATGATGCAGTGCAAAGAGCCACCAGAAAAAGAAGGAAACCGTTACAAGGGACAGAGCAACATGTGGCCTAGCCTGCTATGCTTGAGGGAAAAAGATAAAAGTTTGGAAGTTCCTTGTGCAGAAGAGACTGTGGTGAACGTGTGGGGTGGAGAGGGCCTTGGGGCTGCAGAATTTCTACACACTTCACTCACTGTGGTAGTCGTCAGTGCAAGAAAGCTAAGCCTTTACAAACCTGTTGCCTCTGCTTTTGCCACTGCTGTAAGGAAGCGATGCTGTAAGGAAGAGAAATCCTATACAGCTCATCATCTCGATGGCTCTTGTGGATGGTTTTGGGTGAGCCAGTACGGAGACATGGTAAAGCAAGGGCTCTGGGGTCAGCCTGCCTGAGGTCAAAAGATCACCTGGTTACTCTTGGGACCTCAATGAGGATAAAAAAAATACCTAACTCGCCGTATTGTCTTAAGGATTAAATAAGTTAATACCCATAAAGGGCTTGGACTGATGTTAAGCAGTGCTATCTGATGTTGCTGGACATAGCAAATAAAAATACAGGATGCCTAGTTAAATATGAGTTTCAGAGGGTTGAACACACCCAAAATGTTAGGATGGAAAAGGGAGCCAGTAAGGAATAGATGTGGCCGTCAAGAATTAAAAGAAGGGGGGGTGCCTGGGTGGCTCAGTCGGTTAAGTGTCCGACTTTGGCTAAGGTCATGATCTCATGGTTTGTGAGTTTGAGCCCTGCACTGAGCTCTGTGCTGACAGCTCAGAGCCTGGATGGAGCCCAGTTCAGATTCTGTGTCTCCCTCTCTTTCTCTCTGCCCCTCCCTTGCTTGCACTCTCTCTCTCAAAAATAAAGAAAACATTGAAAAATGTTTTTAAAAATTAAAAGAAGGATGAAGACAGAATGCTGAGGAACACTTACATACTGGAGTAGAGTCGTCGGTGAAGGAGGCTGAGAAGGGACCATTTGAGAAGTAATGGGAGAAGCAGTGTTCTAAGGGAGTCATAAGAAAGATGTAGTAATGATAGTGTAAAATGCTCTCATAACATGGAGTGAAGACAGAGAAGAGACTTTTATATTTAGCAGTGGGGACCTTTTAGAGAAGGTTTACAGAGTGGTGAAGGCAGAAGCTGACTGCAAAGAGGAAGGAAGGCCCCCAGCACAGTTAAAAGATCCTGTGAAGACCCATCTTTCTCATCCATATCATGGGTTCATTCAGGTAATGATTCTCAAGTAGGGCTGTACTATACACACACCAACACACACACACACGCGCACCAAGAATGCATTTCAGGACCTTAAGGGGTAGAGGATGGGGTAGGGTGGGGGTTGGTAAATTGTGAACATTTTCAAGATATTCTCAATTATGGAGTCAGCAAGTAAGAGTGCACAGATTATAAGAAATTCAAATGTGGGGGGCGTGTCTCAAGGTGGAAAGGAAAGAAAAGAATGGAGGGTTGAAAGGAAACATATCATCCATATAGTGTGTTCACTAAGTTGGGAACCAACATGTGTTCAACTAAGCGAATATTTATTGAGTGGCCATAATGTGCTAAACACTCTGAAGAAATGGGTCCTTGACCTTGAGGAGCTATTAATCTGAAGGGAGATAACTGTAGTGGTAGGTGATGTTCAAAGTACTTAGAGAAGAGTCTAAGGACGGTGAAATTTCATCCAGAGGACAGTTCACAAAAGGCTTGTGTGTGAAGTGGGTCTTGCATGTTGTGTGGGAGTATGAAAGGCAGAGGTGTAGGAGGGTGGGTGGCCTTGGTGAAGGGGACCACAAGAATGAAGGAACACAGGAAGGGGATCCCTGAATTACTCGGGTAGAAGTGGCCAGGTTAGTGTAGCATAGGCTACTGACATAGAGGAGTGTAACAGACAATTTGGTTGGAAAGAAGACTTAGTCATAGTTCTGTTACTTTCTATTTGGGTGGCTTTAGGTTAGTCATATCATCCTATGGGACCTCTTGTTTCCTCGCCAATAAAATGAAGAGGTTAGACAAGATCACCTGCAGGGGTACCTAAGCTTCTGTGGTTCATGAAGAATAGATTGGGAACAAATTATGAGGCAACTGGGAGGCAATGCAGCTAGAGAATAAAAGGATTTAAAACTGGACTTCAGGAAAATTCTCTGGTAGTGAAGTGCAGAATGCACTTGTCTGAATGAATGAAGTTATCCTAGTAATGGATAATAAACACAAATATGTTGGTTTTATAGGCCACATGTCCCTGAACTTAGTAAAATTTATTATAATGAAATATATAGCACAACACCTAGAAGTAGCTATGGGAGGATTAAAGAATACTCATAAAAGGAGAAAAATTTGATAGCTGCAAGGGACATCTATACTTTTGTCTGATACCAATTCCTTTAACTTTTCTGAGAAATGCTCCTACTTTCATTTCAACCATGGTATACCATTGACACTTCCATGTCTCAGAGGACCCTATTCCCCATGACAATAGAGGTGTAATGTCTAGGGGTTGGAATTTAACCTAATTTGCCCAAGCAGATTATTCCATCCTTGTGGCCACCAGTTGTTTAATCTTGTAATGGACACCTGAACTAACCAATTCAGAGCCCTTCTGGACTTATGCATTTGGGGCCAGAATTCCAGTCCATCTTTAGCAGGAAGGGTGGGAGATGTATTCTTGAGAGTTGCTGGCAGCGTTGAGTCTGGCTTTCTGGAGGAAATACGCCTTAGAAAATGTGGATATGCAGAGAAAATCAGAGAATGAAACTATTTTCATAATGAAATAAAACGGCCTTTTGTGGATGGCCAGAGGATAATTTTCATACTTTACTAATTTCACTGCAGCTTCAAATTCAGGTACTTTTAGAAAATACTAATTTTTATGCCATAATAAAAAATGCCAATACTTTTACTGAAAAGGCTTAGAAATAGAATATTGCTAGCACCCAAATTATGGTCTGTAAAACAATTTCTCACTGAAAGGAACTAGACCTTCTTAGAGAAATGACTGATTCCAGGTCTGGGGCAAGAAATGGAATTTGGCCACAGCAATTAGGCAAGAAAAAGAAATAAAAGGCATCTAAGTTGGAAAGGAAGAAGTTAAATTGTCACTATTTGGAGATGATATGTTACTATATATAGAAAACCCCAAGGAATCCACCAAAAAACTATTAGAACTGATAACTAAATATTGTAAGATACAAAATCAATATGCAAAAATGTGTTGCATTTCTGTACAATAATAGTGAAACATCAGAAAGAGAAATTAAGAAAACAATCCCATTTACAATTGCATCAAAAAGCATAAAATACCTAGCAGTAAATTTAACCAAGGAGGTGAAAGACTTGTGTACCGAAAACCGTAAGACACTGATGAAAGACACTGAAGATGACACAGATAAACAGAAAGGTACTCTGTGCTCATGAATTAGAAGAATACTCTTAAAATGTCTCTATTACCCAAAACACTATACAGACTCAAAGTAATACCTGTCAAAATTTCAATGGCATACTTCATAAAACTAGAACAAATAACTGTAAAATTTGTATGAAGCTAGAAAAGATCCTGAATAGCCAAGGCAGTGTTGAGATAGAAGAACAAAGCTGCCTGCAGGTCTCATGCTCTCTGATTTCAAATTATACTACAAAACTACAGTAATCAAAACAGTATGGTATTGGTACAAAGACAGACACACAGGTTAATGGAACACAGTAGACAGCCCAGAAGTAAATCCACATATATAGGGACAATTTATCTATGACAAAAGCAAAAACAATGAAGACAGGAGAGTCTTTAGTAAGTGGTATTGGAAAAACTGGAAAGCCACATTGAAAAGAATGAAACTAGACCACTTTTTAACTCCATACACAAAAAATTAAAATGTATTAAAGACTTGAATGTCAGACCTGAAGCCATAAAACTCTAGAAGAAAACATAGGAGGTAAGCTCCTTGACTTTGGTCTTAGTGATGTCTTTATGGATCTGACTCCAAAGGCAAGGCGAACAAAAACAAAAGTAAACAAATGGAATTACATCAAACTAAAAAGTTGCACAGCAAAGGAAACTGACATCAAAACAAAAAGGCAACCTACTGAAATGAGAGAAGATATGTGGAAACTATATACCCAATAAGGGGTTAATATCCAAAATATATTTTAAAAAATCTTCATATGGGGGCACCTGGGTGACTCAGCTGTTTGAGCACCTGATTTCGGCTCAGGTCATGATCTCACAGTTCGTGGGTTTGCACCCCGTATCAGGTACTGTACTGTGCTGACAGCTCAGAGCCTGGAGCCTGCTTCGGATTCGGTGTCTCCCTCTCTCTGCCCTTCCCCTGCTCACGCATGCTCTCTCTCTGTCTCAAATATAAATAAACATTTTTTTAAAAAGTTTAAAAATCCTCATACAACTCAACAACAAAACTAACCTGATTAAAAAATGGGAAGAGGATCTGAAAAGACATTTCTCCAAAGAAGGCATACAAATAGCCAACAGGCATTTGAAAAGATGCTGAACATCACTCATTATTAGGAAAATGCAAACTAAAACCACAATAAGATATCACATAACACCTGTAAGAATGGCTGTTATCAAAAAGACAAGATAACAAATGTTGGAGAAGATGTGGAGAAAAGGGATCCCTTGTACACTGTTGGTAGGATTTAAAATTGATACAGTCCCTATGGAAAACAGTATGCAGATTCCTCAAAAAGTTAAGAATAGAACTACCATATGCCCTAGTCATTCCACTTCTTGGTATTTATCCAAAGAATATAAAAGCACTAACACCCCAAGATATATATGTGCCTTTATGTTCATTGCGGCATTTACAAGAGCCAAGATATGAAAACAAGTGTCCATTCATAGTATGAATGAATAAAGACGTGGAGAACACACACACACACACACACACACACACACACACACACACACACAAAATGGAATACTACTCAGCCTTAAAAAAAATAATGAAATCTTGCCAAATGTGACAACATGGATGGACCTTGAGGGTATTATGCTAAGTGAAATAAGTCAAAGACAGATGCTGTCTAATTTCATTCATATGTAGAATCTAAAACAAAATAAAAGCAAAACCAACTCACAGATACAGAGAACAGACTAGTGTTTACCAGAGGGGAAGGAGGCTGGGGGATAAGTGAAGTGGTGAAGGGAGTCAACTATATGGTGATGGATGGTAACTAGGTTTATGATGGTGATCACCTTGTAGTATATACGGATTTTGAATTATAAAGCTGTACAACTGAAACTTATATAAAAAAAAAAAGAAAAAAAAGAAACTTATAAAAAAAAAGAAATGGAGTCAATAATATGTACCTGAGGGCAAGGAATCTATCAAAGATTAATAGGATTGTGTCAAAATGCAATAATAGTTAACGTAAAGACACATTTGGGCATAAAAAACATCGACTGGATGTAATGGGTTGAAATCAAATATACTAAAAATCTATGAGTTCATAATGATAGTAAAAACAAAAGCATCTCTAGAGGTCACCTTTGGAGGATGGCAGGAAACCAACTCATTATTCTTTTTTTTTTTTTTCAAGAGAGAGAGAGAGAGCACAAATTGGGGGTAAGGGTAGAGAGAGAATATTAAGCAGGCTCCATGCCCAGTGTGGAGCCTGATGAGGGGGCCCAATCTGACGACCCCGAGAACATGATGTAAGCCAAAATCAAAAGTCAGATGCTCAACCAACTGAGCCACCCAGGTTCCCTGCAACTCATTAGTCTTAAAACTAGTAAGCAGAGGGGAAAAAAAATCAAGTATTTACCCTATTTTTCCTTTATCTCACAGTAACAAAATAGTTGGTATGGAATAGAAGGAATGACAAATATCGCCATTTTGCAACCCCCAATAAAATAATGGATCCAGGTAATAAACATTAATGGGTGCTGAAATCATTAGGTGAAAGGTTGATGGGAAATGTCATAATGGAGGGATAAGGCTGACCATTCTAATATCTAATAATCAATCTTAACACCATAAAAACAGATGACCAAAATGATGGGCTGTTATGGACTGAATATTTATGTTCCCCCAAAATTCATATGTTGAAGCCCTACATATTTGTATTTGAATACAAATGTGGTGATATTTGAATATGGGGCCTTTGGGAGTAATTAGGGTTAGATGAGGTCATGAGGGTAGGGACCTTATGATGGGATCAGTGGTGTTACAACAAAAGGAAGGGAGAGAGATCTCTCCTCACCTGAACGCACCCCATAAAGGCCACGTGAGGATACAGCAAGAAGGTAGCCATCTACATGACCAGAGGAGAGCTCTCACCGGAAACAAATTGGCTGGCCCCTTGATCTTAGCCTTCTCAGCCTCCAGAACTGTGAGAAATCAATATCTGTTGTTTAAGCCACTTAGTCTGTGGTATGTTGTTACGGCAGCCTGAGCTTATTAAGACATGAGCCTACTGATGTCATGAAAGAGGACAAACTTAGCACCATCTAAAAACACCAAATCTATGTCTGATTAAGTATCTAGATTTAATTGCCAGCTAGTGGGAAATACAGGAGATGGGGAAATTTGAACTAGATGTTCAACAATGACAAGAAATGATTGTTGGTGAAACTGCAATGCTCACACATTGCTGTTTGTAATGTAAAATGGTTTAGCTGCTTTGGGAAACAGTTGGACAATTCCTCAAAATGTTAAACATAGAGCTAACATATGGCCTAGAAATTCCTAGATATACACTCAAGAGAGTATATACAATGTATATAACATTGCACACAAATGTTAACAGCATTATTCATAAAAGCTTGAAAGTAGAAACAAACCAAATGTGTATTAACTGTTGAATAAATACAGTGTGGTAGAGTCATACAACAGAATCTTTAGCCATAAAAAGGAATGAAGTATTAGTACATGCTACAGCACAGCTGAACGCTGAAAACCTTCTGAAAGAAAGATGCCAGACACAAAAGTCACATATTGTATGGATCCATTTATATGAAATGTCTAGAATAGGCAAATCCACAGCGACAGGAAGTAGATCATAATAAAGAATACATGTAATACAGTGTGGTATTGTTACAGGCAAGACAAATCAATGGAAGAGAATACAGAATCCAAAACTAGACTCACATATATTTGGTCATTTCATCTATGGCAAATGCTCTATGGTAATTCAGTGGGGGCAAAACGGTATTTTGATAAATGATGTTGGATCAACTGGATATCCGTTTGGGGGAAAAAAGATTCCTAATTCCTACCTCACACCATACACAAAAGTTAATTCAGGATGGGCATAGGACTAAATAAGAATGCTAAAACAATCAAATACCTAGAAGAAAACATAAGAGAAATAGCTTAATGACCATGCGATAGGAAAAGATTTCGTAAATAGGATTAAAAAACACTAACCATAAAAAAAAAAGATTCATAAGTTGGACTTCATTAAAACCTAAGAATTTCTTTCCATCAAGACACTACTGAAGATGGAGCACCTGGGTGGCTCGGTCGGTTAAGCGTCCAACTCTTGATTTCAACTCAGGTCATGATCTCACAGTTTTGTGGGTCTGAGCCCCTGAGCATGGACCACATACAGCCTGCTTGAGATTCTCTCTCTCCTTCTCTCTGCCTGTCCCCAGCTTGTGCTCCTTCTCTCTCAAAGTAAATAAACTTAAAAAAAAAAAAAAAAGACACTACTGAAGAATAAAAAGGCAAGCCATAGTTGGAGAGATCATATATATATATATGATGGAAAGACTTGTATCTAGAAATTATAAAAAGTCCTACAAATCAGTAAGAATAAGATGAGATGATACAATTAAAAATTAGAAAAAAGATTTAAATAGCAGAAAAGAGGATATCCAAAAGGCCAATATACGTATGAAAAGGTGCTCAATATCATTAGTCTTTAGAAAAATGAATTGAGACCATAATGAGATACCACTACACCTCTATCAGTAGTCATAATGACATAGATTGGTCTTAGTAAAGAGAGCGACTAAATTCTTTCATACTGCTGGTAGAGTGTAAATTGATACAACTATTGCCAAAATATGTGTATCTTATGACCTAACAATTCTACTCCTGGATATACACCCAATAAGGCAGAGTGTTATGTCCACCAAAAGATATGAACAACTTTGTGGCAACTTTACTCATAATATGCCTGAAGTGGAGACAACCCAAATGCCCATTAATGGAGTAATAGGTAAATAAATTGTGGTATAGTCATCGGGTGGAATACTACACAGCAATGAGTAAGAATGAACCATCACTGCATGTAGTAATACACATGCATTAATAGACTATATGTTGATTCGAAGGAACTGGACACAAAATAGTACATATGTACAATTCCATTTATATGAAATACATAGACAGATAAAACCAATCTATAAGGACAGAAGTCAGAATTGTGGTTACCCTTGGCTGTGGTTACCCTTGGCCAGTGACTATGAGACATCATAAGAGCCTCTGGGAGCTGGAAATGTTCTATATCTTGATCTCAGTAGGGGTTACGTCAGTGCAATATATGAGAAAAAGAGTTACATACTTAGGATTTGTGCACTTTACTACATGCAAGTTATACCTAAAAGAAAACCCAAAGTTCTTTTCTTTTATAGATAGACTTTGTACCCATAAATGAAATGACATGATGTCTGTGATTTGCTTTAAAATAACACAGGGAAAGAGGTGGGGGTACAGATAAAATAAGATTGCTCATATGCTGACAGCTGTTGAAGTCAGATGATGGGTACAAGTCACATGAGTTGGTTACAATATTTGGTCTACTTCTGTATGTTTGGAAATTTCTTCAAAATGTTTTTCAAAATATCAGCATTCTCAAAAGTCTTATTACAGAGCTCACTTACAGTTTCAATCGCCATTTCTATTGCTGCATTCTCTTCTGGGCTTGGACATTTCAGGAAATGTTTCAGTGCCTGAAATGAGAAATGTATAGCAATTAAAAACTTTCAGACTGCTTTCACATTGGGAAAAACAAAGTTTTCACACAAAGTAATTACAGTTTATGAAAGTGTCCACCTCTCAACCAGGGGCTTGCACAGTCTGGGTCTTAATATATACACCTAAAAGGCTGAGGGACACATGGATGGCTCAGTCAGTTAAGTGCTGGATGCTTGATTTCGGCTCAGGTCACAATCTCATGGTTCGTGAGATCAAGCCCTACCTCGAGCTCTGTGCTGACAGCGTATACTCTCTCGTGCTGACAGCGTATTCTCTCTGCCCCTCCCACACTTGCTCTCCCTCTTTTTCTCCCTCTCTCTCTCAAAAATAAACTTAAAAAAACCCCAAAAAGGCTGAGTAGAATTTTAAAAATGGAAGGATCCAGTTAACCCTCTGAAGAATTTAGTTCTGACTTCTGATGAGAGTGAAAAATAAGTCCTCTTTCATTATGAAGATATAATTATTTTCATTCATTTATTCGTTCAACAAATATTTATTGCCAACCTGCTACTATGTATAGGAGACTATGGAGCATACCAGGAAGGGTATGACACAGCCCCTCTTGTTGTATTATACACAATCTAATTGGGGAGATCTGTGTAATGTGATATTTATAAGGAACCAATTATTTTAAATCATAATTGTCTACTTCCTAAACACTACACCTATGAAGAAATTTAAGGTTATAATAAAAGTTTAAGAGACAATGGGCAGTATGACCATTTGTTTTCATTGGTGCTCTAAGGAAGAAAAGTTGATTAAGCAGGGGGGTGATCTGAAGGTACCATGAAGGAAAAAGGACCTGAAGATGAACAGGTCTGTGGTAGGTAGGAAAGAGGGCAGAGAGAGATCTAGAGGAGAACAGGAATGGGATAAGGCTAGCAGGAATGTTTCTTTTTTTTTTTTAATTTTTTTAAAATGTTTTTTTAATTTATTTTTGAGACAGAGAGAGACAGAGGATGAGTGGGGGAGGGGGAGAGATCGAGAGGGAGACAGAGAATCTGAAGCAGGCTCCAGGCCCTGAGCTGTCGGCACAGAGCCTGACGCGGGGCTTGAACTCACGGAGTGTGAGATCATGACCTGAGCTGAAGTCAGACGCTTAACTGACTGAGCCACCCAGGCGCCCCATGGAATGTTTCTTAATGGAAACAGCTGGATGCCAGGTTGGGAAGTGCAGGAGCTGGTTGGTCAATCTGTGGGAATTTTCTTGAGTGCCAGCTAAGGAATCTGGACTTTAAGTGGCCAGAAACAGTAAATAGGTAGCCAGAAGGCTGAGTTCACACACAGACATGTTTCTTTGGCAGGTGAGGTATTCTACAAATATGTGGGCCCATGTTTTAAAATTGGGAGACCCAGAATTCTATTTCTCATGAAAAGTCCTATGATCTAGCCCACAGGGGCCCAACTCTTGAAGGGCAACAATTTTCTGGAGGTAAGTAGAAGATGTTTCCCTCAGACCAAACAGGTGGCACCCATAAGTCCCCAGTGAACACCCAATGAACACAATGAACACACAGCTTCACTGAGTTACACCCCTTGCTTGAACGCCATAACTCCTGCTTTAGGGGCCCTGTAGCAGTGAAAGTAAGTACTGTTTGGGGAATAAAATGAAGGATGAGTTATAGGAACAGAAACTAGAAAATAGGAATAATATTGTAATAATATAATAAGCGAAGTGACCCAGGTTTGGATTAAGTTGATGATAGTTAGAATGAAAAGGGACAATGTCAGAGATATTACAGGGGAAGAATGTGATTGGCTGTGGGAGAGAGAGAATGATTTAAAGTTAACTTTGATATTTCAGGTCTGGGTGTCTGAAAGCATTAATAATAATTTTAAAATATTGCTGGGGCATCTGGCTGTCTGTCAGTAGAGCATACGACTCTTGATCTCGGACTCTTGAGTTTGAGCCCCACATTGGGTATAGAGATTACTTAAAAAAATAAAGAAAGAATCTTATTAGCATTCCTGCGGAGTCCAATGTATATTTTCTCAGGAAATACTAACTCGTGAATATTGGCCACACAGCAAGAAGAATTTTCCAGCCTGAAAATGTCTTTTTTCTCCTTCAAAATATAAGGCGATGCTTTGATAGTCTTCATTAGTAGTACCTTCAGAACCTACAACAGAAGTTTACGGAGTAAAATATCTGAGCAAAATTTTATTGCTAACTTAAAAATAAGATCCAAATACAGGTGATCTAAAAATAGGTGATTAAAAATTTGTAACTGTAAATATCAGTGTTATTATCAGTGTTTGTTTTCATCACAAAACAGATCCACCATCATTCCCCCAAATACCAGCTCTGTTCCATTTTCTTTTCACCCTCAACAGGAATCAGGAGAGAAAATTACGAGCCTTGTGAGAATGTAGGCTATGGTCGGACATCACCCTTAGTGACTTTTATCATTCTTAAGAGTCCCAATCTCATTTCCTAAAACAACAGGAACAACTATGACTACAAATCACAATCAGAAGTCAACCATAATACAAACAGAAGTCAACCATAATACAAACGTAATCTATCCGCCTTTCTCAGCAAGGCCTGGTTTCGACAATTGTCCGCATTTGCCAGACAAGGAAGGAAAATGATATTCAAGTGGCTGATAGATGCCATTTAAAGATAATTATTCTTTTTCTTTTATTACTGTTTTTCTTTTGGTTTGAAGCTTAAATATGTTAAGCACAGTGGGAGAAGGACCTCAACTCTGCAGGAGTTCCAACTCATTGTTTACATTTACCCATGGGTATTGGAGTCCTGTTACAATACCAAAGTGTCACAACAGCCCTGGGCCTCCAGCCCAAGGCAGATAGGGAGTTTGTAATAGAAGAGGGTAAAGAAAGATGGACAAAAGTGTGTGTGTGCGTACGTGCCTACGTGTGTGTGTGTGTGTGTGAGTGATGCAGGATAAGCCACATCCTTATGAAATGAGAAAAACTTAAATGGGTTAGTGGTATAGTGGTTTGTAATGTTAAGAAATGTTATCTGTCGAATTAAAAATTAATAACTCTAGGGGCGCCTGGGTGACGCAGTCGGTTAAGGGTCCGACTTCAGCTCAGGTCACGATCTCGCGGTCCGTGAGTTTGAGCCCCGCGTCGGGCTCTGGGCTGATGGCTCAGAGCCTGGAGCCTGTTTCCGATTCTGTGTCTCCCTCTCTCTCTGCCCCTCCCCCGTTCATGCTCTCTCTCTGTCTCAAAAATAAATAAACGTTAAAAAAAAATTAAAAAAAAATTAATAACTCTAATATCGCTTGTATTTGTATTTCCTTTTTTCCTTTAGCTCCTTATTTTCTCCAATTATCTGAATGACTTTCTAAGATATGAGAAGATGCTTTTACCTATTTTTGTTTCCTTGAAACTGAAATAAAAATTTTCTCATAAATCCTATCATCAATTCTTACGGTCATTTTGTAAATTTTAAAAAACAAAACACAAAAAGGCAAATACTTCAGGATTCCATTTATATGACATACTATGAGTAGTCAAATTTATGTAGATTTGTAGAAAGTACCACAGTGGTTGCCAGGGGCGGTGGGGGGCGGGGAATGGGGACATACTGTGTAATGAGTACATAGCTTTACTTCAGGATGATTCAAAGTTCTGGAGATGGATGGTGGTGACTGACGGCTGTATGACACTGTTAATATGACTGAACTGTACATTTGAAAATGGTTAAAATGGTAAACTTGTGCTAGGTATATTGGGAAAATAAAACAAAACAAAATAAAATACCACCAAAAATAATGATATGTATGGCCCATAAAATCAAAATCTGAAAATTATTTCAGTAGTTTCTAAGAAAATTGCAAATAAGGGAAGAAAACCTAAAAGCAGGTGTTCTCAGAATATAAAATCCTCTTTTGGACTTTCTTCTGAAAAACCACGTCTTGTGTATATCACTCTTCATCAAAGTAGAATCATATAATCTTAATTTTTAACTCAATTTAAAAACTTATGAAACTATTTTTTCAAAAATTCCTCTGCATTTTTCATTACCTTCATTTTGGAACCTTGTTTTACCACTGGTTGGCAAACAGCAGAATTTGGGAAATCTGGCTTCTTTTAATAGTCACCCCAAAATCTTAATTTTTGAAAACGGTCTTATAATTCCATCTCACCTGTAAGATAGTAGGAATCTTGAAATCTAACACATCAATATGTATGCGTCTCTGTATAAATGGTGTGTGTGCATGTGCTTGTGGGCTATACCAAGTTGATAATTAGGTCCTAAGAGTCAAGAATTTCTAGGATACAAATCTGTAAGAGAAATTAGGGAAAACAATGGTATTTACCAATAATGTCTGCATAGATTTCCATTTTGTTGTGCTGCTGAGCCAGGGTGAAAGCTTCATTATTACATTTGGACATAACAAGAAACTGGATGGCAGACCCGTAGTCACCTAACTGTAGGAAAAACCTAAAACAAAGTATTTTAATCAGCTTGGCTCATTTAAAATAAGTTTGTCGTTTACAAAATGAAATCTTTTTGCAACTATGAGAAACCGTTTTAAAAAATGCATTAGGCACACTGCAGTTTTATACTATATGCTCGTATTTGAAAAACATTCTCTCCTACACTAACCACAACAAATAGACTTTGAATTTAAACACTTAGATCTAACAAAAAAAATTATAAAGAACAAATATTCCCTTTGAATTTATTTGATCAAGGTAAGTGGGGCTTTCTTTCCAGGCTAGTTTTTGGAAGTCCAAAAATAATGCATTCAGTTACCTGGCTACCATTTTGGCTCCATCCAGAGACTGGGTCTCTCTGACAATACTGACAGCCTTTTCAGGATTGTTGAGGTGATCCAGATAGATGCGGATTACACTGTTCCATTGTTTTGCATTCTCATAAGCCACAACGGCTTCTTTGTATCTATAAGAAATACTGAGTTCAGATAAGCTTCCTTAACACTGTCACATTTGGGGAGGGAAATGTCAATAAAGGAGGCAATTTTTTTATTGATGGCGATTGCTTATTTTTCTCGTACTTCTTTATTCTTCATTAGGATGAATACAAGGAATCATCTCCCTAAAATGTGTTCTTTTTTAGAGGTTTGATAAACTAACAGTAAAATATTAATATTGAATTGCATTTTTTCATCTGAACAATATATATAGAATTTTTTACACTTTCCTTTTTTTTTGATTGGGAAGATTATAATAGTAATATAAGCTTATTTTAGAAAACAGAAAATAACAGAATATTTCAGTAAGAGTGATCTATAAAATCTTTGCGTGTCAACCTCTAGATGGAGCTCAAGACTTGTCTTCAGTCTGCATTAGCTTTCCAGCTCTTTCCATTTCAACAAGACATTTAGTGTGTATCTCTATTTCCTAAGGTTGCTTTTCTAAAAGTAGAGGGTACTGACCTTTAAAAGTCTTTTAATGTATTTTGCCAAATAACTTTCCAAAGGCTACGGAAATTATACAGAATGAGTCAGTCATGCATAACAAATGCATTTTGATAGTATGGTTATTAGTTTAAAATCTCACGATAGGAGAGGTTGAAATAACATACTGTTGCTTTAATTATTATTAGTGAGGTAGAGCTTTTTCATGTTTGTATGAGATACAATTTCATAATTGTGTTTCCTCCTCTGAGACTCCTTGTCTTTGAGTTTCTTCTATCCAGTTGCAGAAGGACAGAAGATATTATTTAGGATATTAACTATCCATTGTGATATCTTGACGCTGTTTTGCAGCTTAAACTGTGCAATCATCGGTGTGGAATTCGTATTTCTTCACTGTTCTTTTCCTTGGCATCTGTAAGTTACCCTTCTTAATAAAATGACCATCACTTTATTTTCATGCCATATTATATCAAAATATCACCTTTTAGTATTTAACTCTCAAATAAAAAGAGATAGTAGCCTATATTGAATACACAAAGGTTTACTTGAGGTATTTAAAATATGGGAAAAATGTAATAGTTTGGCACTTGAGGCCAGGCAAAGGGTAAAGATGTTTTCTTTCTCCACTCTGCCTTTCTTAGAAGTTGCAAAGATTGATGGTTAATTTATCAAACTTATATATTGCTTTAAACTTGCATGAATTTGAGAAACTGTACAAACCTTCCATCTGCTTCCTTAGCTTTGGCATACTGCAAGTGAATCTTTGGAGAAGAAACACGAGGCAGAAGCTCCCCAACTTTTGCCCTAGAATGTACATTTCAGAGAGTATCAGCACTATATTCACTTCCAAAGTCACTCTCCACAATCAAGTGTTAGTTTTTAGGATTCAAAAAAGTTATCATGATCTTTGAAATCTTGGCTCCGGTAGGTAAAAGCAGATGTAACTGCTTTTCCTTCTGATGCCATGCCCCTGCCCTCCCCCTCCAAGGGAAAATGAAGGTTCGTTCATTAACAGTTTGGGGGCAACAGGGCTCTTTTCCCTAGTAATTTGTCTGATCAGGGATTTCCGAACCAACAGGATGTGTTGTTCTTTGGGAAACAAACTATTAATATGAACTCATCCAAGAAGAAAAAAGGAGATAGAGGGAAGACCTAGATAGGGAGAACAGGGTGTACAGATAAGGAAACAAGTGGGGAGACTTCCGGGACCCATTCATTTCCACACTTGCTCAGAACAAACTTAGCAAATGCTTACCAATTCTTACAGCGGATGTAAACAGATGCTGCTTTATCATAATAGAGACCTTTTTCATACAGTTGGGCTGCTTCTGAAAATTGCTAAAACAATATGAGATTATTAAAACACTGAATTTATTACGTATAAGTCCGCATGAATATTTAGGCATAGAAAAGGGTACCTTCATGTTCTCCAATATGGCTCCACAGTCTCTTTTAAGGACCCTGCTGGGATGCTTTAGGGCTTGGTTAACCCCTCGGCGTATGTCTCCCATTCTTATAGACATCTGGGCCACTCCAGCCAAACACACTTCATCATGTTCCTAGAATTATAAGGCAAATAACACATCAGACCCTAAGTTAAATTGATGTATTTCAGCCAAACAATTGATTTAAATCTAAAATGAGCCCAAAGGTTACTTTCACTAGTCTTTTCAGGAAAATCTCAACATTATGAAGTAACATGAGTCCTTTTTTTTTTTTAAATCTTCTGTTACAAAGTTATATATTTTTCTTTAGAAGTTTACACCTTTTATGCTTAACAACAAATTCTTACTACCCTTGTCATAATGCTTTGTGTATCTCTGTATCTCTTCTTGATATAAAATTTTATATAAGAAGTAATATGCTGGATACACAGCATAAATGCTATGAACAAAATTAAGGAAAAAGCCATTTATCAAATGGAAGATTTCTCTACTAGACACGATTAAACATTAAAAACTTTCTGTAAAATTGTTTAATTCATTAAAGATAACTAAAGAACTTTTCAGGGAACTAATCTATGTAATAAAATATAATGTCCTATTGTATTTTATGTAAAGCAGCATGGCTGGTGGAACATTCTGTGATGATGGAAATCTTCTATATCTGCCTGGTCCAACACAGTGGCTAATAGTCATAAATGGCTACTGGGCACTTGAAATATGGCCAGCGTGACAAAGACACTGAATTTTAAATTTTATTTAATTTTCAATCATTTAAATAGCAATCTGTGGCTAGTGGTTACTATATTCAAATACACAGATTAAAAAAAAAAAAACTTAAGGGGCGCCTGGGTGGCTCAGTAGGTTAAGCGTACAACTTCAGCTCAGGTCATAATCTTGTGGTTCATGAATTCAAGCCCTACGTTGGGCTCTGTGCTGATAGCTCAGAGCCTGGAGCCTGTTTCAAATTCTGTGTCTCCCTCTCTCTCTGCCCCTCCCCTGCTCATGCTTTCTTTCTGTCTCAAAAATAAATGGAACATAAAAACAATTTTTTAAAAACCTTAAAATGTATGTAGCCAAAGAAAGTATAAAAAACTCAAGAGTTATTCAAGGCAAAGGATATGATCAGGCAATTCATTAAAAAACATATAATTGGCCAATAAAAAAAACATGCTCAGCTTCACTAATAAACACACACAAAAGACCTTTGTTTTTGGCTCATAAAATTGATAGATGAGATAAAATGATTAACATTCAATGTTGTTGAAACTGTGGGGGGAAATGGACACTTTCTCAGATGACCTACAGCTATATGAATTGCTATAATTTCTGGAGAGCAACTTAGCAATATAAAAAATTAAAAGCATATATTTTATGACGTAGAAATCCCCTTATAAGAATAATATCCTTCAGAAATACTATCTTAGGTAAAGATACATGTACACTAGGTAGAATATTCATTGCAGTATTTTGATAGTAAAAAGCCAAAAACAATTATGATTCAATAAGGGAGTGGATATAAAGACCATGCTACATCTAAACAACAGACTATTAGAAGCTCTTAAAAGATTAACATAGATTCGAATGTATTGACTTGAAAGACCATGAAGAAAACAGAATGCTGTTTATCCCAGAACGGATTTCAGTTAATCTTTGCTGAAAGGAAATGATTTTTTTAAAGCATTAAAACAATTTTTTTTAGTTTATTTATTTATGAATGATAGAGATAGCACAAGTCGGGGAGGGGTAGAGAGAGAGGGAGACAGAATCCGAAGGAGGCTTCAGGCTCTGAGCTGTCAGCATGGAGCCTGACGCAGGGCTTGAACTCACGAACCATGAGATCATGACCTGAGCCAAAGTCAGCTCTTAACCGACTGAGCCACCCCAGGCACCCCTGTAAAACTGAATGATTTCATATTTAGTGAAAGTCCACATTACATTCGTATTTGTATGCTTACAAGAGATTCTGGGTGGAAATATATAAAACTGTTAACAGTGGTTACCACTGAGGTGTGTGGATGGAGGAGAGATTGGTAGACTCTCACTTGTCATGTTATACTGTGGTGATTTTTTAAATGGACTACAGTGAAACTGTATTAACTTCTGTAATAAAAATTCCAGCTATAAAATAGGAAATAAAAAGATTTTCAATCTTTACAAGACCTCACCTAAAAACATCAATTTTTATTGCAAAATTTAGCTTCTTGAGCTAAAACCCTGGGATGGGAGAATGGGCTGGAATAGTGCATAAAGTACATGATTTCCAGGATCATCATAAAAGATACAGCGTGAGAGATGAAATGGCAGAACAGACTTTTATGGACTGGGGGTACACTGTGGAGTAGTTATTGAAATTTTTTAAGAGTAAAAGGAAAAGCCTCATGAAAATCGTAGTTAGCCTGTAAGTGGGAAAGGATAAAAATTTTACTCTGAACATTAACGAGAAGCTCATATTTAAGATACAAAGGAAAACAGATCTTTTTCAGAGTGATAAAAAATATTGTCATCTTTAGATCTGAAGTGTTTTAAAACGATTTAACTATATCCTTGCAAAGTTGTTAATAAACTGAAAAAGAGCTCACCTACTAATAAATAAAATGCAATTTAGACCATGGCTTTTTAAATGAAACTAACAAACCTAAAGATAATTATACATATCTTTATTCAAGTTTACCTTATGATCACCCGTTATTCCTTTCTCATAATGAGCCAAAGCATTTACATAATCACCCCTGAAAAAAAATTAGAGTGAATTTTAATACATATTTAAGTATCTCATTTACATATACAAGATTTAAAAGAAATCTTTGTCACTGAGTTGCTTGGGCTCACATAAGATGGGATATACAACATATAAGCATTTTTTTTCAAGTGCAGTTCATTATTATTTTGCTGTTTTAGAAATAATTATAGGGGTGCCTGGGTGGCTCAGTCAGTTAAGTGTCCAACTTCGGCTCAGGTCATGACCTCACGGCTTGTGAGTTTGAGCCCCACATCTGTGCTGACAGCTTAGAGCCTGGAGCCTGCTTCGGATCCTGTGTCTCCCTTGCTCTCTGCCCCTCCCCCACTCGTGCTCTGTCTCTGTCTCTGTCTCTCTCTCTCTAAAATAAACATTACAAAAAAATTTTAAAGAAATAAAAATAATTATAAAGCTGGATTATGTTAGATTGTAAGATACTTATTACTTTGTAGTATTTTAAGCATTTTGGGGAGGGACATTAAATTTTATGGGCCACTTTTACAGGCATCTTTTGTTTTTAAAAAAAATTACATACAGTGTTATATTAGTTTCAGGTGTACAATGATTCAACAATTCTATACATTCCTCAGTGTTCATCCTGATAAGTGTACTCTTTTTATTTATTTATTTATTTATTTATTTTATTTATTTTTTTTTTTTCAGCGTTTATTTATTTTTGGGACAGAGAGAGACAGAGCATGAACGGGGGAGGGGCAGAGAGAGAGGGAGACACAGAATCGGAAACAGGCTCCAGGCTCTGAGCCATCAGCCCAGAGCCCGACGCGGGGCTCGAACTCACGGACGGCGAGATCGTGACCTGGCTGAAGTCGGACGCTTAACCGACTGCGCCACCCAGGTGCCCCAATTTTTTTTTAATTTTTATTTGAGAGAGAGAGACAGAGCATGCATGCAAGCGGGGGAGAGGCGCAGAGGGAGAGAATCTTAAGCGGGTTCCATGCTCAGCCTGTGGAGCCCGACCTGGGGCTCAATCTCATGATTCTGGGATCATAACCTGAGCCAAAATCAAGTGTCGGACATTCAACTGACTGAGCCACCCAGGCATCCACAATAAGTGTACTCTTAATCCTCTTTACCTATCTCCCACCTACCTTCTCTCTGGCAATCACCGGTTTGTTCTCTATTTTTAAGATTATGTTTTTTGGTCTTTTTTTTCATTTGTTTTGTTTCTGAAATTCCACAAATGAGTAAAATCACATAGTGTTGTCTTTCTCTGACTTACTTCACTTGGCATTATACCTTCTAGATTTATCCATGATACTGCAAATGACAAGACTGCATTCTTTTTTATGGCCAAGTAATATCCCACTGTGTATATATACCACATCTTCCTTATCCATTCATCTATCAATGGACACTTGGGTTGCGTCCATATTTTGGCCACAGTACATAATGCTACAGTAAATGTAGGGTTGTAGATATCTTTGTGAATTTGTGTTTTCAGTTTTGGGGGGATAAATACCCAGTAGTGGGATTACTGGATCATATGGTAATCTATTTTTTTTTCTTCCAAGATTTTATTTGAGTTAGTTAACATATAGTATAGAATTGGTTTCAAGAGTAGAATTTAGTGATTCATAACACACAACACCCAGTGCTCATCACAAGTGCCCTCTTTAACACCCATCTAGCCCATCTCCTGCCCATCTCTCCTCCAGCAACCCTCAGTTTGTTCTCCCTAGTTAAGAGTCTCTTATGGTTTGCCTCCCTTTTTGTTTTTATCTTATTTTTCCTTCCCTTCCCCTATGTTCATCTGTTTTGTTTCTTAAATTCCACATGAGTGAAATCTCATGGTGTTTGTCTTTCTCTGACTTATTTCACTTAGCATAATACATTTTAGCTCCATCTATCTACATTGCAAATAGCAAGATTTCATTCTTTTTGATGGCTGATTGTATATGTAAACATATACATATGTATATGTATACCACATCTTCTTTATCTGTTCATCAGTCGATGGACATCTGGGCTCTTTCCATAATTTGGCTACTGTTAATAGTGCTGCTATAAACACTGGGGTGCATGTGCCCCTTCAAATCAATATTTTTGTATCTTTTGGATAAATACCTAGTAGTGAAATTGCTGGGTCATAGGGTAGTTCTATTTTTAATTTTTTGAGGACCCTCCATGCTGTTTTCCAGAGTGGTGCACCAGTTTGCATTTCTACCAACGGTATAAGAGGATTCCTTTTTCTCCACATCCTCACTAACACTTGTTTCTTGTGCTTTTGATTTTAGCCATTCTGACAGGTGTGAGATGATATCTGATTGTGGTTTTGATTTGCATTTCTCTGATGATGAGTAATGTTGAGTATCTTTTCATGTGTTTGTTGGCTATCTGTATGTCTTCTCTGAAAAAATATCTATTCATGTCTCCTGCCCATTTTTTAACTGGATTATTTGTGTTTTTTTGGTGTTGAGTTATAGAAGTTCTTTATATATTTTGGATATCAACCCTGTATCAGATATGTCATTTGCAAATATCCTCTCCCATTCCATAGGTTGTCTTTTAGTTTTGTTGATGGTTTCCTTCACTCTGCAAAGGCTTTTTATTTTTGGTGTAGACCCAATAGTTTAATTTTGCTTTTGTTTTCCTTGTCAAAGGAGACATACCTAGAAACATGTTCCTATGGCTCATGTCAAAGAGATTACTCTTTATGGGATACTTTAAAAAAAATTTAATTCCAGTATATAACATACAGTGTTACATTTGTTTCAGATAGTGATTCACCAATTCTATATACAACTCGGTGCTCATCAGATAAGTGTATTCTTAATCCCTTTCACCTAGTTCACCCATGCCCCCATCCACCTCCCCTCTGGTAATCATCTATTTGTTCTCTATAATTAAGAGTCTGTTTTTTGTTTGTCTCTTTTTTTTCCCATTTGTTTCTTAAATTCCACATATGAATGAAATCATATGGTATTTTTCTCTGACTTATTTCACTTGGCACTATACTAACTCCAATCATGTTGTTGTAAATGGCAAGATTTCATTCTTTGTATGGCTGAATAATATTCTTTTGTATATATATGCCACATCTTCCTTATCCATTCATCTATCGGTGGACCTTGGGTTGCTTCCGTATCTTAGCTACTGTAAATAATGCTGCAATAAACATAGGGGTACATATCTTCTCAAATTACTGTTTTCATATTCTTTGGGTAAATACCCAGAAGTGGAATTGCTGGATCATAGGGTATTCCTATTTTTAACTTTTTGAGGAAACTCGATACCGTTTTGCACAGTGGCTGTACCAGTTTGCATTCCCATCAACAATGCACGAAGGTTCTTTTTTCTCTACATCCTTGTCAACACTTGTTTGGTTTTAGCCATTCTGACAAGTGTGAGATGACTGTGGCTTTGATTTGCATTTCCCTGATGATGTCTGACGCTGAGCACCTTTTCATGTATGTGTCTGTTGGCCATCTGTATGTCTTCTTTGGAGAAATGTCTGTTCATGTCTTCTGAATAGACCGCTTTTGATTATCGCCTTTAGGGCATTAATGACAATCATGTGACCGTAAAAATGAATATTTTCCAAAGGCCCAATATTTATAAGTAGAATATGTATTGAAAGGATCAGGGTAGAAATTAAGGAACATGCTTCAGATTACAGTACTGAGGGCCCTGGTTCTTACTGAGATAAAAAGTATTACACATAATATAAATAATAATACTCCCATAACTGATGCTAACATGGGTCTGCATATCCAGAAGACCTATTTATTATCTTGTTTTTATTATTTGGGAGAGAATGAATCAGTGATGTTTGGCTAAAACTCACTTGGATATCCATCTTCCTCTGAGAAAACATCGCCTCCAGAATAAATCAATCAGCTCTAAAAATGGCATTATTTGAGTTCTGCCTGAGCTTTACCATATCAGTTTAGGCAGGTCATCCAACTCTCTAGGCCTCACCCAGTTCACCCAGTTTCCTCACATGTTAGTGCACCAGGGATTTTTTGGAAGACAAACTGTTCTGCTGATTGAGAACATTGTTCTGGACAGCCCAGGCTGTGTGGTCAGCAATGTTTCTAAGTGGAAATTTCTTTTTGTATTTTATTTTATTTTATTTTATTTATTTATTTTATTTTATTTTATTTATTTTATTTATTTAATTTTATTTATTTTATTTTATTTTTACTTTTTTCCTTTCTTTCCTTTTTTTAAAAATATAATTTATTGTCAAATTGGTTCCCATACAACACCCAGTGCTCATTCTAAGTGGAAATTTCTAATATTTGGACCCCATTATGTCAACACAGCTAGGATGTTTCTTGACAACAGGGATAATAATTTCTTCATCAGAAGCCTCAGGTTTTCTTTGGGCAAGCCCAGTTAGGCGATGCTAAGTTGAAATTTTGAACACTTTATTTATTAAAAAAAATTTTTTTTATGTTTATTTTTGAAGGAAAGAGAGACAGAGTGTGAGGCGGGGGAGGGGCAGAGAGAGAGGGAGACACAGAATCTGAAGCAGGCTCCAGGCTCTGAGCTGTCAGCAGAGAGCGTGATGTGGAGCTTGAACTCACAAACAGTGAGATCATGACCTGAGCCGAAGTTGGATGCTCAACTGACTGAGCTGCCCAGGTGCCCCAATTCTGATATTTTTCCACACGACCTGAAATTACACTGCAAATCCTTGAAGTGTTCAAAGAGGTCAAGATCATGAACATAGGCTATGAAAAGCAGTACATCACCTTGATGCTATGTATAACTGTTTTGGCCAAATGTGATTCAAAACAATATTTAGACTCTAAGTGTAGGAAAGGCTTAGACCCAAACTTAAATTTTGATCCTGAAAATGAAAGTGGATAAAGGCCTGGACAAGACTTCGTTAGAAAAAACATTTTTTGGAAGTACAATTAATACAGCTTCCCTCCTGTCCCCATTAGCAATTATTAAATCAGTGGAGGGCCTTCTAATTAATGGCAGTTTGGAATTGAAGATATTCAGTAGCTAGCTACTGACTCAAAAACGTAAAGATAAGGACTTACGTGAATTCAAGCTGAATAGCATATTCTTTTGATATAAATGGTATCTGGTCTGGGGCTAACCGCTTGGCCAGTTGCAGGGCACTGTCCCAATGCTGTAAATCTCTTCTCATCTATTGGGAAGAGAAAGACCTTAATTTCAAATGAACACATTATTATGCACAGTCACCATACAATGCTAGTTTTACTAGAAGTGATTGGAAAAACTTTTTGTTTAAAAAGTGGAACTTGATCTTGGTAAGGATAATGTATTATTATAGCATACAGCCTCAGTGGGAGTGATAGAGCTCCCAAGGGAGTAACAATTGGTCTTGGGGAGCAAAAACATCTTACTATTATGATGGTGTGTGGTCCTCCAAAATTCAGTGTTCCCTAACAAAATACTACTCTTTAGTATTTAATTTTTATCAATTGGGAAAAATTAAATAAAAATTAACCCAATCAAGATTAATTTTCTAGTTAGAGGGGAGATAATTTAAAAAATGAGAAATACTTTACTATAGGAATTGATGTTATTTTCAGAGAAAATCTGAAGCTACTGAAGCTACTGAAGCTACTGCTCTCACTTTTTAAGAGTCTCTTATGGTTTGGCTCCCTCCCTCTCTCACTTTTTTTTTCTTCCCCTCCCCCGTGGTCTTCTGTTAAGTTTCTTAGGATCCACATAAGAGTGAACTATATTCCTACTTCAGTGCCTATCAGTCCAAATTTTGAAATTTTCTCAGGGTGTCCCCTATTATCACAAATGATATTGTAAAATTATCTAACATTTTTAAATTTAGTTCACTTAAAATTATGAAAATTTTCTGTAGAACAATTTGAAAAAGTGAAGTTGTAAAACTAACTAACAGCAAGTGCGTTTTCAAAACCCCTCCTCTAAGTAGTTATGGAAATGCTGGTGTGAGGTAGGATAACGTTAACAATGACAACAGCTACCACTTTGTGTCCTTACTATTGGTCAGGCACTGTTCCAGAGATTTAGTCTCATTTTGAAATCTTTACAGTAACCCTACAGGCTAGATATTGTGACCCCTAATTTTAAAAAATGGGACCTAGGGCAAAGAAAGATTAAATAACTTGTAGAACATTACACAGAGCTGGGATTTGAACCCAGACACATCTGACCCTAGAGTTCATGTTCTAACAGCAACTCTATTTTTTATCTTATCTCATCTCATCTCATCTCGTCTCGTCTCGTCTCGTCTCGTCTCATCTCATCTCATCTCATCTCATCTCATCTCATCTCATCTCATCTTATCTTATCGAGAGCACCAGCATGGAGAGGGGCAGAAAGGGAGAGAATATATCCAGCAGTCTCCAAGCTCAGTGTGGAACCCAACATGGGGCTCCATCCCGTGACCCTGGGATCATGACCTGAGCTGAACTCAAGAGCCCAATAATTGCTATTCCATTTAACCACTTCTTCCTTGTGTTGAGCCAGGTCCTTCCCTCTGTCCTAGTCCTTCCCCTGCAATGTTCACCTCTGGGAAACTAATGGTGGTATACTAGTCCTCAGTGTACCTCTTGACGCACGAGAGAATCTCATACAGCAAGTAAAAGATACATGTACCTCAGTTTCCCCACTTGGGAAATAGAGAAGGTAACTAACCGCTGGGATTGTTGGGAGGGTTAAAGGAGTAAAAATATGTCAAGTGCTTAGAAAAGTGCCTGGCACCATGTGAGCTCTAGATACATGGTGACTGTTTTCATTTGTGTACATTTTTATAAATTTAATAATCTGTTCTCTTTGGACACAGACTTTAAATTATTTGGTAATGTTCAAATAACATGCCTTTTATGGCTCCACAGAACACAGAATGAAAGTAGTTTTGAAATTAATGAATACTTAGGGGTTCTTAAAGCCGAAATGTCTAAATTCTAGGAAGGAGAAGGTGTGTGGTATCTGGTGCTGAGAAATTTTAACTACACAAAAGGGGATCCCCTTTGCGTGTTCTTCCCATCCTTATTTGCCACCATACCTCTAGGGCGGCAATGGGACAGCTGGATGCCAGGTACAGGTCCTGGGCCAGGTTGAAATCACTAGTAAACATGGCCAGATGTCCTGCCAGAAGATTGTAGTCTTCTATTCCCTACAAGGAAAAGCAGTTTTAATGAGAACAAATACAGAATTTCTTTTTTTTTTTTTTTTTTTAATTTTTTTTTCAACGTTTTTATTTATTTTTTTTGGGACAGAGAGAGACAGAGCATGAACGGGGGAGGGGCAGAGAAAGAGGGAGACACAGAATCGGAAGCAGGCTCCAGGCTCTGAGCCATCAGCCCAGAGCCCGACGCGGGGCTCGAACTCACGGACCACGAGATCGTGACCTGGCTGAAGTCGACGCTTAACCGACTGCGCCACCCAGGCGCCCCTGAATTTCTTTTTTTTTTAAAAGCCTTTGCTTAGTAGGAAGTGGTAACGGTCTATCGACTAACTTGCTGATGAGTTAGGTACGATTAACTTCAGAAACTTAAAATGACTGAATAAATACCACTTAAATACTAACTAATAATTCTCATGAGATGCCGTTTACCTTTATCTGTTCCAAGGACATCACTATGCCAACATTTCTGATTGTCCGATAGACGCGGATTGCGAACTCCACTTCCATGTGATGGAGACAAGCTCCGGCCAGCTCATTCCAGGCAGCGTGATCATTCAGAATCTTGCATATTTCCCAAGCATCAGAAAACCTAGCATTTGAGCACAGGATTTAATCAGGGAGCTCTACTCGTCCCCTAACTGGCAATGCTCAGGGTATATATAATATAATGTCACATCTCAGATAAATTTGCAAACCATTTCTTCATCTGTAATCATCATTTCCAAGTTATCAAAAACTACATAAACGTGTCTTCCTTTATTATACAGATAAATGCTTTTTCTTGAACTTCTTTTACTAATCTGACTCTATGCTGTGTAACCACCCTCCCTCATTAGCAATTAACTCTTTTTGTTTGTTTATTTTTGGGTTTATTTCACACAGAGATGAAAATTATTTCTCTTCTCACATGAGACTAATAACAGTACTCTCTCTACTCCTACATATTTGGAAGTTTACAACAGAGGCCAGCAAACTATGGCCTACAGTCAGCTGTCTGCTGCTGTGACCCAAGTCTGAGTGGAACAAGGCTGCTCGGTCCATTTTTTATGGATTGTCTTGGCTGCTCTTGTGCTACAATGGCTGACTTGAGTAGATGTGACAGAGATCCCATGGCTTTTAAAGCCTGAAATGTTTACCATTTGGCCCATAACAAGAAAGGTTGCTGACTTCTGGTCAAAACATGACCATAAATGCCAGTTGAACTTTTTGTGGGACCCCTGCATAAATGAATATATCTATCCATCCATCTGTTCACCCATGCATTTTCCCAGCCAACACACGTTTACTGAGCACCTGTTCTGTGCCAGAAACTGAGCTTGGAACCAAGATACAAAGATCAAGCCCACAGTCACTGTCTTTTAGGCCGTCATAATTGGGGAAGGTGGAAGAGACAGGTAAGTCAACAGACGACTCTGACACAGTATGACACAGGTCATTTAGGGCTTGTGATATGTGAATCTGTGCTAAATGCTTTGCCTAAACTCTCTCACTAGATTACTCTAACAGCCCTCTCCACTAAGGAATATTATTATTTCTTCTTTACAGATGAGCAAAAGTGAAGATCAGAAACCTCACAAGACTAGCTTGTCACACAGCAGTGGGGGTAGGGGGGAAGTACTCTAAACCACTGTGTATACTGCCCTGTGGCAATCCACCAGAAAGGCCCCCAACCAGCCTGCCAGAGGTTACGGGGCTGCAGGGAACACATCCTGGAGGAGAGGGCTCTGTTGAATGTGGAGAATAAGGAGTTCCTGCATACAGACATAGGAGAAGGGTGTTCCAGGAAGAGAAAGCTGTATGTGCCAAGGCAAAGAATCATGAAAAACATCAGATTCAAGCAGCTGGCAGAACAGAGAGTGGAAGAATGGGGACAGCTGAGGCTGGCATTAAATCATCAAGTGTCCGGTACATGGTCATGCTGAGGTCCCTGAGGAGTAGGGATTTCTTCCTCAAGGCAATGGGAAGGATCTCCAGCAGGAGAGTGAGAGCATCAGATTCAGATTTTCAAAAGTGTGTGGAGAATAGAGGAGACTGTCATGAGGCTATCAAAGAGAGAGAGGTCAAGAAGTGGTGATATCATATATTATTCCAAGTGAGGGTGCGAGTTAGTGGGAGAGTATGGGGGTGGGAGAGAAAAGGGTCTGGTGTATGCGTGTATGCAGGTGTAGGTGTGTGTGTTGGGACAGGTGCACACGTGATAAGGACTGGGGGAAAAGAAGAGGCCGGGCAAGATGAGTTGTTTTAAACAGAGAAAGTTTGAGGAGCTTGTGGACTCCCAAAAACACAACTGGTAGGCAGTGGGAAATACAGGTTTAAGCAAAAGATGCACATTTTGGAGTCAGCCTCTTATGAATGTTGTTGAAGCCATGTAAGTAGAGGAGATTCATTCAGGAAAAATGATTAGAGAAGAGAAGAGGGAGATCATGGGACGCTGAGGAACAGCAACATTTAAGAGATGGTCAGAACCACAAAAGAAGACTCAAAAAAGCCCTAAGAGGTAACAGGAAAAATCAGATTAAAAAAAAAAAAATTACGAGCTAGGCAAAACCAAACTTCTTATGATGACATTAAGATACTGCTGAAATAATGAGGTTTATTAAAATTTCACAATAACTGTGCTATTTGGGTGATGAGAAACCTCTTCGTTCTAAAGGGCTTACTTAGTACAACAGGACTTCCTTTAGAATTTACACATATTCTCACACCCATTATCTTATCTGAGCCTCACAACAATCCTGTAAAGTAAACAAAGTAAATACTATTATGCCCATCTCTTTCAATAGGATTTGGCCTTTAAAATCACAAAAGCAAATAAGAGCTCCAGAGAAGTGTTTGGAGCCCTACCTTTTTAGCATTAAAGTCCGTGTCAGCATCTGCCTCAGTTCATCAGGCCCCACATCTTTTAAACTGTCGAGGAACTTGTGGGTGCTAAGGTAGATGTTGTTTATTTTTCCACTCTGTGTCTGGCAGGTCAACTCTCCATTATATAACAGCAAAGGTTTATGCGAGAAGGGAACTTTGGTGCCTCCAGCCAAAATCACCTTGGATCCTGTATTTTAAAATAGACATCTTAATGCTAAAAGCGAATACTCAGCACAAAAACCAGAAAGGAAGGTTTTAATTTCACTGTCACGGAAATTTAACGACAATTGTACAAAAAGGTGATTAAGTACCTTGTATCGTGTCCTTGTGAAAGACGTAGGTGTACACCTTATCATCATCGTAAGCAATAAATACACCTTTATCCATTGGCCAGTTTTCCCAAAGGACACCTTTAATGGTTGGTGAAAAATCTGGAATCTCATAGGTAGCGTCATTGACCTACAAAACAGGATTTACAGATTTGCCCCAAGCATGTACTTTGTTATCACTTGCCTTGGTAGGAGCCTGTCTGCAGCCGTGGTTGGCATAGTTTTCCCAACGCATTCAACCCAACAACACTCCAACCGTAACAGGAAGGAAAGTTCCTTTCCCGATTCTTGTACCAGATCTGGCTTGGCCTAAAACTTGTTGAACTCGGGAAAAACTATAAGTCTGGACACAAAGCTTCAGCTTAAGGAAAAAAAAAAAAATTGAAACTTCTTAAGACAAAAGAAATTTAAACTATGAACACACTGGTGTTTGGAAAATTTTCAATCCCTGGTATATAGAACAAATTAACTCATACATATTTGAAAATTAAAGAAATTCCACTGGGTCTGTTTTGTTTCAAAAAACTTCTCCATAATGCATTGCAATAAATTGAAAATGTACTGTTAGTGATATAAGCTATTGGCCTTGGCAGACAGGCTTATATAATATCCTGAATGTGAAACTGAGAAATACCCACCTCCTCTCTACCCTATTTGCCTCTCGGAGTCAGAATGAAATAGAAGATTCTTGCAGATAATAACCAATACTATAGAGCTGGCTGTCTAACATAGTAGCCACTGTGTAACATCCACATGCAGCTATTTGAACATTGAAACGTGTGTAGTCTGAATTGAGATGTGTGTAAGTGTAAACTATCCAATAGGTCTCAAGGAGCTAGGATGGACAAGAGGGTAAAACGTCTCAGTACTTTATATTGATTACATACTGATATAATAATATTGGGTTAAACATATTAACATGAATTTCACCTGTTTCTTTTTATCTTCTTAAAAAAATTACCTAATCAAAAATGTAAAATTGTACATAGTTCTAATTCTATTCCTATCAAATAGCGCTACTTACCAGGTACTGTGCTAATTACTTATATGTACGTAACCTCATTTAATTCTAACCTCACACTGTACAAGATGGGCATTATTATGCCCATTTTGCTGATGAAGAAACTCAGGCACCAAGGAATTTGTCCGAAGTCACACGGCTAGTAAGTTGAAGAGTCAGGATTTGGACCCAGCAGGCAGTCTGGCTCCAGTCTATGCTTCTAACCACTATGTTACATTGATGCTTGGTTTGTGCGGATGTGTACACCAGGGCCACTGGACTGGTGGTAGAATTTTTAAAGGGTAAACATTTGTTGAGTGCTTATTACACAGCAGACACTGTACTACAAGCTTTATGCACATCATCCCATTTAGTTTTTACATAGCAACCTACAAAGTAGGTACTAGAACTGTACCCATTTTATAAACGGTGAAACTGGGAATCCAATTAAAGTGAGAGCTCTGGAGGAAGCCACTCTGGGCTCATACCACATATACCATTTCATGACTGTGTGACCTTGGGCAAGTTCCTTGTCTTTTCTTTTTCTAATTTAAAAAACATTTTTCTTAACATTTATTCATTTTTTGAGAGACAGAGAGACAGAGTGTGAGTGGGGGAGGGGCAGAGAGAGGGAGACACAGAATGTGAAGCAGGCTCCAGGCTCTGAACTGACAGCACAGAGGCCGATGCAGGGCTTGAACTCACAAACCATGAAATCGTGACCTGAATTGAAGCTGGATGCCTAACTGACTGAGCCACCCAGGTGCCCCGTTACTTATCTTTTCTATGCCTTAGTTTCTTCACCTATAAAATGGCCAATAATATGAGTATTTACCAAGGAGCCTGGCTGTCTCAGTCAGTAGGGCATGCAACTCTTGATCTTGGGGTTATGAGTTAGAGCCCCATGTTGGGCATAAAGTTTACTTAAAAAATGGGAATATATCTGGGGTTGCTATAAAGATTAAGAGATAACTGATATATGTAAGGAGTATTCTGCACAAAAATATTCGTTGTTATTATTACTAATCTTAACTCCAGGTCTGTTTGTCTGTCTTTAAGGTCCATACACTTAAATACTGCATTCTACCACCTCTCTCAAGGGCAACGTATTTACGAATTTTCCGTAATATATCACAAGTCACCCTTCATGGGCTTCCAGAGAGTGATGGGGGGACAAGGCTGTTTTATTAGGGCATTCATTAGTAAGAAAAATGTCATCTCTTCCACTTCTATTGTACAACATAAGTCACTTCCTCACCATGCACCCAGTGAGGAAAAATCGGTTGAATGAATATACATACGAAGGGAACCTACAGGTAAATGTAAGAACTTTAAAGAGGAAGAGCGATGGTCTGAATTGTTCCTTATTCTCATGTATGCACACCGCAGGAGCAGTATTTCTCTCAAATTCACTGAAGTTGAGTAGAGAAGTGAGCTGCATAGCAGCAGCACACTATGACAGGCCGAGTGCTCAAATCAAATCAAACGCACAGCAACCTGGTCTGGAGTCCAGGGGCCTCCGCGCAGCCTCCTCCTGTGCCCTAGGTGGTGGCAGGGGAAGGCCCACACCACAAGCCTTCCTTTCCCTTCCCTGCCACACTGGCCTTACTTGTGGAAGATCGTCTGGTGTTATTTAAAAGAGGAATTCGCTCCTGTGGGCACTACACTCCCCTCAGATATTGTGCCCAACCACGTAACTGTTACCCTAGCAGTGAGATCTTAATTTGGATAAAAGCAAATACCCACCCACAGGTCAGAGTGGGAGAGCCTGTGCTCTCATACAGTCAGTCTTTTGTGTGGATTTTGTTTTACCAGGACTTTTTTCTTAACACTTAGCTGGGCTGCAAGTTAGAGTTGGAAACAGGACTTGGAATGGGCAGCAACATGTGAGATAATTCTGGAACTTGAGGGGTTGAAGGGTGGTAAAGCAATAAAGAGGCAGGGCTTTAACGAACACCTGCTAAATGGCTACCAAGTGCCCAGTCACGGGTTTGGAAAAATCAACTCACTGAAACCTCAAACCAACTCCACGAGAAAGGCCATGTAACCTCTTTAACAAAAATTATCAAGGAAAGGAAAACTGTAAAAGGAGAAAGAAAAATGCATCAGCTCTTTCTGACTCTTACTCTTCAGCCTTTCCCTAGCAGCCAAACCCCATTCTGCCTCCAGCTCCTGTCAGATCCCTGATTTACCAGCCTACCCTCTAGGTGCTCTCAGCAGCAGTTTCCACCCACGGGGAACCCACATGGGGAAGCAAGGCAGCTCGAACGAGTGCCCTGTTACAGAAGGGAGATCTGTACAGGATGAATTTCTGTATCAAGTAGAAAGAACTCAAGGTTATCTTTCTATTTATGTCATTTTCCCTCATTGGTTTTGTGACTGGGAGAGGAACGGGTTGAGTAAGAACTGGCACATTAGGAATTTTGCTTAAATAATGCAAGCACTCCTGTGGAAACTTGTTCTATTTATCAAAGAAAGAAGAGAAAAAAAGAAAAAATTAAAGAAAGAGAAAGACAGGCAGAAAGGAAAGGAAAAGAAGGAGAAGGCGGGAAGTCTCAGCATCTAGTGAAGTGTACAGGGAGGGCAAAGCAGTCTTCACCGAGTGGCTACTGAGGTGGAGGAAGGCACCAGGGGAATGGCTATTAAGACATGTCTGAGAACAGCTGTAGGCTGTGTGGACTGTGACCAAGGACATACTAAATCATTAACTGGATATCAAAGGGAAATGAAAAATCCAAGTAAAAGATGTAAAATCACATTTCCTTTTGCTAATCTATTTCCAAAAAAGTTAAGGATGTGTAAAAAGCAGAGTAACTCATCTAAAAAGGGTCCATCTGTTTTTAATTATGAAAAAAATGCCTTTCCTTTGTGTTCAGAATCTTTAAGGCAAGAGGAAAATCAAATAAGGTGGGTGGAAAGGAGTCCCTACCCTTTGAACCTTATTGCACAACTGGAGAGAAAGGTCATGTGCACGAAGATATACTGTAATATTGTGCAGTAAATCAGGTTAAAGTGGTATAGGATATAATTATTTTTCCATTAAAAAAAATCTTTCTGGTACTGACACTATGAAAAACTGCAGAATATTGGACAAAGTGTTTCATTTGTTTTTTAAGATTTTATTTTGAAGTAATCTCTACGTCCAATGTGGGGCTTGAATTTACAACCCTGAGCTGGAAAGTTGTGTTGTGACTGAGCCAGCCACAAGCCCCAGAAAAAGTTTTCTTGATGTATAGTTGTAGAAATAGATCACAAACACGGTAACAAAGTACTATCATCTTTGAACTGCATAAGAGAAAATGATTTTATACATAATATATATTAAAAACACTGGGTGTTATATGTAAGTGATAAATCCCTAAGTTCTATTCCTGAAATCATTATTACACTATATGTTAACTTGGGTTTAAATTATATATATATATATAGATAGATAGATAGATAGATAGATATAGATAGATATAGATAGATAGATAGATAGATAGATATATAGATATATATATAGATAGATAGATATAAAAGACAATACCGTGAACAACTATTTCCACCACTAAAGAAAAGGAGTATGAAACATAAAGAAATAATCACAAAATTAACTCCAGAAGAAGTAGAAAATCTGAATATACTAATAATCGTGAAGGAATTAAGTCAATGGTCTAAATTTTCTCCCTAGAAAGGTATCAGTTGCAGATAATTTTAGATTTCACCAAATCCTCAAAAAAGAAGTAGTTAATCTCTGTCTTTTAATCAACTGTCTTAATGAACTCATTTTAAACATTAGTATAATATTGACTCAAACTAAACAATGACTATATGAAAATTATATGCTTATGTAACTTATAAAAGTGATATTCTTAAAATATTGAAAATAAAGTGCATAAAAATGAAAAAAACCCCACACTTTTCTTTGTATATCGCATTAAAAAAAATAAGTACTTAAAAATCTTCCAGACTTACCGGACAGTAGACAAATCCATCACTTTTTTCATCAATGAAAACTAATCTGGTCCCATTTGGGTCAGGAAAAATCTTTTTCACACTGACAGGGTGTCGATAATCATTAACAAATTGCCAGTCTTCAATGTAGAAATACTGAATGATACCAGTCTAAAAAAAATCCAGTCATAGAAATACAAAGGTTGTCAAAAAAATACTTTTAGCACTTAAACATACTTCCTAATTTTAAGAGAAAATATACCATATTTTCATGTAGGAAGAGTCTACAACAATTGTTTACTATATGTAAAGGTACAGACCCGAGACAGTAAATGAGAATGTGCATTTAACAATTAGTTCTAACATTCTTAGTGATATTAAAGCATAACTGATTTTCAGATGTTTTCACTTATAAGAAATATCCTTACAGTTTAAGAATAACTTTCAAACCATGTTATTTTAAAATATTTTGCTGTTGGTAGACAAATTAGAAAATTAAATTTAAAATAAAAACAAACCACCTGATGCAATCAATTGTATTTTTATATATTAGCAATGAACTGTAGATACCAAAATTTAGAAATATATTACCATTTACAATCTCTCAAAAAAAACCCCGAAATATTTAGATATAAATTTAACAAAATGTGCACAGGATTTGTATGCTAAAAACTATAAAACACTGATGAAAGAATCAAAAAAGATCTAAATAAGTGAAGAGGTATACTATGTTCATGGATTGGAAGACTCACCATTATAAATATGTTAATTCTCTCCAACTTATATACAGCTTTACCAGAATTCTAATAAAAATCTCAAGATTTTTTGTAGATACAAACAAGATTATTCTAAAATTTATATGAAAATGGCAGAAGAACTATAATAGCTAAAGCAATTTTGAATAAAAAAAGAATAAAGTAGGAAAATCAGTTTAATCAGTTGCAAGTTTTTGGGTTTTGTTGTTTTTTGTTGTTTTTTTTTTAGCTACAGTAACCAAGACTGTGTAGTATTGGTGAGTGGACAGACACATAGGTCACTGGAACGGAATAAAGATAGACCCACCCAGATACTCCTAATTGATCCTTTTCCTTTTTTTAAAAGATGTCTGTACTTCATTTTAAATAATAGCATATTGAGGTATAACTCATATACCATGTAATTCACCCACTTAAAATATAGAACTCCATGGTTTTTAGCATAATTTACAGATTGATTTGTATAATGCTTGATCACAATTCACTTTAAAACAATTCATCGTTTCAAAAAGAAACCCCATTTAGTAATCTTTCTCATTTTCCCCAACCCCATCCCACTCTCCCCACAGTCTTAGGTAACCACTAATCTACTTTCTATCACTAGATTTGTCTATTCTGGACATGTCACATACACAGTATCATACAATATGTGGTCTTTTGTGACTGCTTTCTTTTACTTAACATGATGTTTTCTAGGTTCATCTACTTTGTCGTAGGTATCAGTATTTTATTCCTTTTTATTGCCAAATAATATTCCATCATATGGATAAGCTATATGTTCATTTATCATTGATGGACATTTGGGTTGTTTCCGTCTTTTGATTATTATAAATAATGTTGCTATGAACATTGGTATACAAGTTTTATGTGGACATATATCTTCATTTCTCTTGGGCATATACATAGGAGTGCAATTCCTGGGTCATAAGATAACTCTGTTTAATCTCTTACAGAACTGCCAGAGTATTTTCCCAAGCAGCTGCACCATTTTACATCCCCACCAGCAGTGTATAAGAGTTCTAATTCCTCTCCATCTCTCCCAACACTTGTTATTATCCGACTTTTTGATTATAGCCATTACAGTGGATGTGAGTGTTAACTTCACATTTACTCAGAAGTGAAAACTTGTTCACATAGAAACCTGTATGTGAATGCTTATAGAATATTTGCAATATTCAAAAACTGGAACTAATTCAGATGTCCTTCAGTTGGTGAATCCTTAAACAAACTGGTACATCCATATCATAGAATGCTACTCAGCAATAAAAAGGAAAAAAATTATTCATGCACACAATGACTCAAATGAATCAAATGACAAATTATAGAAATGTAGAACAGATTACAGTTGACCCTTGAACAACACAGGGGTTATGGGTACTGACCACCCCCATAGTCAAAAATCCACGTATAACTTTCCACTCCCCCCCCTAAATTACTAATAGCCTACTGTTGACTGGAAGCTTTACCAATAACACAACAGTTGATTAACACATATTTTGTATGTTAAATGTCTTATATACTGAATTCTTCCAATAAAGCTAGAGAACATACTACAAAAACCTTAAGAATACATTTACAGTACTATACTGAATTTATCGGAAAAAAAATCCACATATAAGTAGACCTGTACAGTTCAAACTCCTGTTGTTCAAGGTCAACTGTAACTTTGTTACCAGGGATTAAGATGGGGGTGAAAGCAGAAGGGAAGTGGATGTGTCTATTCTGTATCTTGACTATCAATGTTAATATCCTGGTTATAATATATAACATGTTACCATTGGGGGAAACTAGGAAAAGAGTATATTGGATCTCCCTGTTTTGCTTCTTGCATGGGATCTCTTTGTATTGTTTCCTACAACTGCCTGTGAATCTACAATGATCTCAAAATAAAAAGTTTAATTAAAATAAAAACACATAACATCTTGGACTTCTATTCAGGCCAAGACAGAGTAACAAACTGGATTTAACTTTCCCACCCAAACAACCAAAAAGAACAGACAAAATCATGAAAAAACAATTGTCAACATATTGGAACGAGGCAACAAAGAACAGTGATGCCTGAGATTTTGGAAGCAAACCAGGTGAGCCCTATGATTGCTCCAGCTTTTGCTTTGCAAGTTTTCAAGGCATGGCAAAGGGAGGAGGATGCAGGCAGGGCAGGGCTCCCTGAGTTAAGGATATGGAGCTGAGAGTCCAGGGAGCACAGGTGGCTGGACTTTGCAGAGCAGAGGACAAGAGACAAAGAAGCTTGGAGAGCTGCAGGGGGTCCACCGTGAGTCCTCAGCTGGTAGCAATGACTGCATGCATGTGAAAAAACTACAAGGCCATGGAAAGAACCATCCAAAGGGATTAGAGGGAACAGAACTGGGAATAGTGACTGTTTCCAATAGTCAGATTGGAAAAAAAAGATCATAGCTCACAGGGCACTGGGTACAGAATACGGAAAGATCAAAAGTGAGAAATAATTAGCTATAGACTGAGCACTGTTTCACATCTGCCTAAGAAATTATAAAACCAAGACTCAAAAGGGCCAAACTGTTTCTAAGTCAATTAACTGCATCCCAGAGCAAAGTTCAAGAATATTTTTAGAAATACAAAAATATCTAGCACCCCAAAAGGTAAAATTACCAGTATGCAAAAACACAGAAACACATGAACCATAATAAAGAGAGTAATTAATCAATAAAACCTGACACAGATATTAGAATTAGCAGATAAGGTCATTAAAACATGAAATTTTTTTAAAACTATATTTCATGTTTAAAAAGTTAAGTGGAGACATGGAAGACTAAAAAAAAGAAACATATCTTCTACAGATGAAAATACCACATGTGAATTGAAAAATACATTGGATGAGACTAATGACAGATTAGACACTACAGAAGAAAAGGCTAATGACCTTGAAATACAGCAGTAGAAACCATCCAATATGAAACAAAGAAAAAATAACAAAATTATTTGAAGAGCACCAATGCTAGGATAGCTTAATGGGTTCAATATAACTGTGTATTTTTTATTATTTGATTTTATCTAATTTGTTGACTTCTTAGCTACAACTTTGTTATTTTAGTGGTTTTTAGGTTTTGTAGTATACATACAACCTGTTAACGGGCATCTACAAAAGATCTGTAGCTAAAATCATATGTAATGGTCAAGAACAAGATGAAGATACCACTCTCACCATTCCTATTCAACAATGAATTGGAATAAAAGGCATCCAGATTGGAAAAGAAGTAAAACTACCTTTACTCAGAGATGACATGATCATCTATATAGAAAATCCAGTGGAATTTACAAAAAACTACTAGAACTACTAAGTGAATCGAGCCAGGCTGCAGTATACAGGAATAATACACAAAAATCAGTTGCACTTCTATATGCTACCAATGAACATTCAGAAATTAAAAACTAAAATGTAATACTATGTATTAAAAAAATGAAAAATGCTAAAATACAAAAATATGAAATACTTAGGTATTAATCTGATAAAAGGGGTATTGGTACACAGAAAACGTGAAAACACTAAGGTAAAGAAAACCTAAATAAATGGAAATATATACCTTGCTCATTGGTGAGTAGAGTTTAAGATGGCAACTGATCTGTAAGTTCAACATGATACCATTAAAAATCCCAGCAGCCTTTTTGTAAAAATTAACAAGCTTATCATAAAATTCAAATGGGGATGCAAAGTACTGAAAATAGCCAAAACAACTTTGAAAAACAAACACAAAGTTGGAGGGCTAACACTACCTGATTTTAGGACTTATTATAAAGTTACAGCAATTAAAACAGCATGATACTCTTATAAAGATAGACACACAGATCAATGGAATGAGCAATTCCAGAAAGACCCACTTATTTATGGATAATTGATTTTTTAAAAATGTTTACTTATTATTTTTGAGAGAGAGGTGTGGGAGGGGCAGAAAGCGAGTGAGACACAGAATCGGAAACAGGCTCCAGGCTCTGAGCTGTCAGCACAGACCCTGACGCAGGGCTTGAACTCACCAACTATGAGATCATGACCTGAGCTGAAGTTGGCCACTTAACCGACTGAGCCCCCCAGGCGCCCCTATGGACAACTGATTTGTGACAAAAGCACAAAGATGATTCAGTGGAGGAAGGACAGTCTTTTCAACAAATGGTGCTGGAACAATTGGAATATCTATAAACAAAAAATGAACTTTGATCTATACTATACCTTACAGTATAAACAAATTAATTCAAAATGGATTGCAGAACCAAATATAAAACATAAAGCTATAAAACTTACAGAAGAAAACATAGTAGAAAAACCTTATGACCTTGGGTTAGGCAAAGATTACTCAGATAGGACACCAAAAGCACAATCTATAAAAAAAAAATTTTTCATGTTGGACTTCATCAAAATCAAAACATTTTTTCTCTTTGAAAGACACTGGTAAGAGAAAGAAAAGAAAACTCATGCAATGAGAGAAAATACTTGCAAAGTATATATCTGATAAAGGACTTAAATCCAGAATATAAAAAAAAAACTCTCAAAAATCAATAATAAGAACACAACCCAATTAGGAAATAGCCAAAGAAATTTGAACAGACATTTCACCAAAGATACACAGAAAGCAAACAAGCACATGAAAAGATGCTCCACATTAATCCATTAGAGAAATGCAAATTAAAATCACAATGAGATTTCACTTAAGATATACTTAAGAGTGGCTAAAATTAAAAAGACTGACCATGTCAAATGTCAGTGAGGATGTAGAGGAATAGGAATACTCACATACTGTTGATGGGAATGTAAAATGGTACAATCAATTTAGAGAACAGACTGTCAGTTTCTTATAAACTTAAACACACACATGCCATATAATGTAGCCATTCTACTTCTTAGGTATTTATGGAAGAGAAAAGAACGCATGTGTCCATGCAAAGACTTGAACATGAATGTTTACAGGAGCTTTATTTGTGAAGACCCCATACTGGAAACAATCCAGGCTGGAAACAACCCCAAACTAGAAACAGCCCCAATATCCATCCTTAGGTTCTTGAGTAAGCCAATTATAATAAATGCATACTATGAAACACCACTCCAGCAAGAAAAAGGAATCAACAATTGACACACACAGTAGGAAATGAATCTCAAAATAATGGTACTGAATAAAAGAAGGCAGATAGAAAGGAGTACATACTGTATGATTCCATTTACATAAAACTCTAGAAAACAGAAACTCATCTATAGTGACCGAGAGCAATCAATGTGGTGGGACAAGAAGGAAGGATCATAAAGGGGTGTGAGAAAACTTTTGGGGGTGATGGGTGTGTTCACTAGTTTGACTGAGTTGATGGTGTTTCACAGGTATATACATGTCAAAACTTACCAAATTGTGGTTTAAAAATTTTTAATGTTTTAATTCATTTTTGAGCCAGAGAGAGAGTATGAGTGGGGAAGGGGCAGTGAGAGAGGGAGACACAGAATCTGAAACAGGCTCCAGGCTCTGAGCTGTCAGCACGGAGACCAATGCGGGGCTCAAACTCACGAACCGCGAGGTCATGACCAGAGCGGAAGTTGAACGCTTAACCGACTAAACCAGCCAGGCGCCCCTCAAATTGTAACCTTTAAATAGTGCAGTTTGTTGTCTATCAATCATACCTCGATAAAACTTTAAAAAACATGACGTAGTCAGAATCACTCAAGAAAGATTGAGATAAATGCTGACTTAATGTCAGACCACCACCCTGAGTTCTTACTTCAGAATGCCATGTGGCATAGTGGAAAGAGTAGATTTTACATCAGGAGATACTGTTCACGTTCCACATCTATCACAAACTTACTAACCTCTTAAAGTTCAGTGTCCTCATCTCTAAAACTTCTCTGCTTATTTTAGAAAACTAATGAGATAAAATAAGTGAGATCGGGGCTTTATAAACTGTCATGTATCATACAAATGTATTATATTTACTATTATTTACCATTTCCCTTGCCACTTTACCTGACACATGAGGCCTACCCTACTGGTGTATATTACTAAAAAGACTGATCATTTTAGGTCAAACTTAAAGTCTCCCTTATGGCAATAGTGTGTTTTAAGACATGCTCTTTTTTAAAGAACAGTTCAATGTGAGAAAATGAAACATTTAAAACAGTGAATTGCTTTTCTAATTAATGTGGAAAACTGCCCTTCCTACCACCTTTACTAAATTATTTTAGAGATTGAACAAGATAACCAATATGATAGGTTTTGAAAAATCTTTGAAACCTATATTTGTACAAATATAAAGTGCTATTACTATGTTTTATGTCCATGTGACTAATGTAATATTTAGAGGAGTAGGGTACTAGTGGTTCAAAAGACGAGACGGTTAAAGTGGGATTCTCAATACACAATTAATTTTACTATTTATTAAATGCCTACTAAATGTAGGCAGTGAAGATCTAAAGCGGAATGAGGTGTCTTATGTTCATCACCACATTAAATCCTTAAAGCATCCAGATAAGGAAACTGAGGCTTGGAGGGGTTAAGTACCACCTAGCAAGTAATAGAACTGGCATGTAAGCCCAGACTTTCCAGGCTCCAAAGTCTGCTCTTTTTACTCTGCCATCAGAATTGCTTATAATCACAAAAGCAACTTGATAGCAAATCATGCCACCTATTTGCTGTACATGTCTATCTACTGTAAATAACAATATAATGTAACATACACAATATACATGCATATTACAAAATAACAATTAAAAATTCCCCTATGTTCTGTATCAAAGAAGCCACTACGTACATCTGTACCATAGATGAGGAAATCACCAGTTAAGGCATGGCATAATATACGGCACTTATCATCCACTGCCGGGAAGAGTCGAGTCTCACGTTCTTCTTGAGCATCCAGGATTTCACTTTCTATCTAAAATACAAAAGAATAATAGCTTATAGGTGTATTTGACTAAACCTGGCCTGTAACAATCTAGGGAGATAGGAGAGAGTCTTCCTAAGTTCGATTAAACGTTCAGACTACTGAATGTCTACTGAGAAAGACATCAGACAGGAACCACCTGGCAGGGCAGCATTAAACAACCCCTTTTAGGGGAATGGTTTTTGCAGCAGGCCCTGCAGTGGTAATAGCTACTCTCTTTGGTTTCCCAGAAGCAAAGAGGCATGAAATAGATGTAAGAGAGGCCCTTGTTTAGGGACCACATTTTGGGACCCAATGTCTTTTGAACAATAGGCTTCGTTTCAAGGATCCCCCCTAGCGACATGCCCAAATACAGAAGTCAATTCATTCCAGGAAGACTAGGCATATAACATGCCCATCAGTTTTTAATTTCCCACTAGATGCAGTCTACCAACAGGATCTACTTGGCTGCGGCAGTGTTGTGAGTAGCACAGTGGATATTTTGTTGGGTTTCTTGGAAACAGAGCAAGAAAGTTAACTGAACATCTCATGCAGAAGGGGTAAAGAGTTCTGTTAGTCCCTTATGCACACCTGGCTTTCTAGCTTTCTGACCAAAGTTCTTGATAATATGACATTAGGCTGATCATCATCATCATTTAAACTGAGTCATCACTAGTCCTGAGGGCTCTGGGACATCAAAATTATACTTACCAAGTGCAACTGGACTTTGCCTTCAAAAAGTGCAGCAGCATAGTCAGAATGAAGGCAAACACTGGATACCGTCCCCAGATATTCCACATCTTTCAATTTTTTAACAGCTGTAGCAATAAACACACACACACACATTAATATATAAATGAAATTACATAAAGATTTGCAAATAATTTTTACATGTGTGTTTTTAAGGGCATTCTGAACCAAAAATTTGTATTTTGGCCGTTCTAAAGACAATCTTAGTTGTCATATAGATTTGCCTTCAGGAATTCCATAGTGGTGCATGTGAAACCAAGTAAGAGAAAATAAAATCACACATAAAACAATGAAAAATTACACTTTCGTGACAATAAGCTTAATGGTGTACTCTATTGGGGGATAATTCTCAGGCTCACTCTACTCCTGAGGGAGATCTGACCCCCAAAGGGGAGAAGAAAAAGCAAGGCTCCCTTCAGGTGCTAGTGGTCATTACTTCATGGATAAAAGGAGGGGGAAGGGACCCAACCACTAGCCTACCCAAGAAAGTGCCCAAGAAAGTCATTGTGCAAAGGTGGATCACACGTTACTTCATTTAGTTTTGCTCATGACCCCTTACAAGTAGAAGAATCCTCATTTTCCAGACGAAGTCTTCCAAAACAAGGCTCAGAGGGGTAGATAATTTGTCTACAGTCACCCAGCTACAAGGAGCAGAAGGGGAATTTGAACTCGGGGCCTAATTCTAAAGGTCATACTCTGCCCACTATACCAATGCTGTGTTCACTGCAAAGGTAAAGGATAAAATCCTTCCAAAAATTATGCCAAGTTTTTAGAGGACTCACATAACCATTTAAGCTAAGAAAGAGGCATCTGAAGACAAAGAGTGAAAGACCTGGTCTTAAAAGAAACTTTCAGCATTTCCCAAATAATAACAGAAATCACATGCTGGTTAAGAAAACGACAACTGGATTGATACTTGCCATTTTCTCCAAGGACATAAAACCAAGCTCGATTATTCATTCCCACGGCCAGGTGATAGAGCCCTACGGCTACAAAGTTGGGTTCCACATCAACAGACACTGTGATTGGCAGCTCCTAGAACACAGAAGAGTAAGAGTAGCAAGTCAACTGCTACAACCGTTTTGGTTTTACTGATAAATAGAATCAAAGGAACACTATTTTCATACTCCTTCTACAGGGTTGGCCACAGTGACTTCAAGGAGAGAGGTGAGATACGCAATCCTTGTGCTGCAGGCACCCCCGAGGATGGGAAGCTTGGTCAGGAAGACGTGCAGTGAGCCCCTCTGGGTAGACAGTGCCAGCAACTGGCCATCATCTGTCCAGGATAAGGTGCCCAACCCTGAAGTAAGTGACAGAACAAAGGAGTAGTCAAGAACAAATAATACTGTTGCGGGCAAACGAATATTTTCATTTAAACTACAGAGACAAAAAAAAAATCTTCAAGTGTTTTCTTTAATGGTCTATACAGACTAAAACTTCACTATGGACAAGCACGTGAGCATGAGCATTGATTCATTCAGTAGTGGCTCAAAGAGAAAGTATGTCAGAATTTAGATTTTATAACTGAAATTGGGATTAAACTCACTATAAATCTTTAGATGAAAGTGGATTTACAGCTTTGTAGAGGAGTAGGTTCTTTTAGGGAAACCTAATGGAGGTTAGAGTTAGGGTTATTTTAGCAAACTCTAATGAAGGGTGTTAATTTTATTCCTCCCACAATGAATGCAAATCATATAATAGTAAACACACTACTCTGTCATTGCAATAAAATGTCACTCTGCTTCAGAAAAACCAGTACCTTTATTTTCATCATCCAGGTTGATTATAGCATACATATCTTTTAATTCTGCCAAGTCATGAATTTTAATGCTGAAAAATGAAAAAATATGTATATAAATATAAGCGTTAAGCAAAATTGTTTCAGTTCATGAAAAAGTGTAGGCTACAGAACAGGTCAGTGTTTTCCAAAGGGGCCTGTATAGGATAATCATTTGGGTCAAGGTAAGAAAATAGAATTTCTATAATTACATTTTATCTTAAAAAATTTTTCTTTGTGGGGTGGTGGTTGTGCCCGGCTGCATTCTCTGATTTATAGTTTTAGGAACAAGGAGGCTTAAGTTGCCCTGAAGAAAACTTTGTGTAGGAAAACTTTCTTCTGAGCAGCATTAATTATTTAAGAAGTAAAAGGTTTCTCTTATCTGTGTGCTCCTCCGACCACCCTGAGTTCTTTCATACAAAGAGAAATGAGGTATAAAAGAAAGACCATTTATCTGGAATCACAAGGCATAGGTTGAAAGCTCTGAAAAACTGCAGGCATATTGGGCACCTGGGTGGTTCTCATGATCTTGCAGTTTGTGAGTTCAAGCCCCGCATTGGACTCTGTGCTGACAGCTTGGAGCTTGGAGCCTGCTTCGGATTCTGTGTGTGTGTGTGTGTGTGTGTGTGTGTGTGTGTGTGTCTCTCTCTGCCCCTCCCCCACTCTCTCTCAAAGATAAATAAACATTAAAAAAATACTAATGAAAAACTGCAGGCATATTACTTCATAGGGTTACAGAGAAGATAGGTCAGTTCATGCCAATGAAAGTTGCATAGCACAGTGTTGGGACACAATGGTTGTAAGATTTCTTTCCTCTTTGTCTCCTTTCCTCTCTCCTCCCTTCCGCCCTTCTAGGGTTTTCCCTTTATATATATTACTTCCTTGTTTTCATTTAGCTTTTTATTTTGATATAATTGTAGATCCACATGCAGTTGTAAGAGAGAATATGGAGATTGTATATACAGAGATTGTCTATACCCTCCACCTTTCCTTACATGTTAATATCTTGAAAATCTACAGGATAATAGTATAGTCAAATAATGACATTGATATAACCTCTTTCAGATGTCCCAGGTTTTACCTGTATTCATTTTGTGTGTGCATGTGTATGTATGCACGTGTTTGTATTTCGTTCCATGCGATTTTATCACATGCGAGATTGCTGAGATCCAGGACCACAGTCAGGATATAGAACAGTTCAATCACAACAAGGATCCTTGTGTTGCCCTTTTATATATGCACTTAACCTCCTTCCTCTCCACCCCAGATGCATTCCTAAGCCCTGGTCACCACTAATCTGTTCTCCATTTCTATAACTTTATCATTTCAACAGGATTACATAAATGGAATCACACAGTATGTGACATTTTGTGAATGGCACTTTTCATTCAGCGTACTTCTCTGGAGGTTCACATCAGTTGTTGTGTGTATCAACAGTGTGTTCCTTTTTATGGCTGAGTAGTATTCCATGATGTGGATGTACTAGTTTAACCACTCACCCACTGAAGGACATCTGGATGGTTTCTAGCTTTTGACTATTACAAATAAAGCTGCTATAAACATTCATATTCAGGTTTTTCTGTGAATATAAATTTTCATGTGCCTGAGAAAAATGGCCAGGAGTGAAATTCCTGGGTCATACGGTAAGTACATGTTCAGTTTGTTGTTGTTGTTGTTGTTGTTGTTGTTGTTTTAAGAAACTGCAGGGGCGCCTGGGTGGCGCAGTCGGTTAAGCGTCCGACTTCAGCCAGGTCACGATCTCGCGGTCCGGGAGTTCGAGCCCCACGTCAGGCTCTGGGCTGATGGCTCAGAGCCTGGAGCCTGTTTCCGATTCTGTGTCTCCCTCTCTCTCTGCCCCTCCCCCGTTCATGCTCTGTCTCTCTCTGTCCCAAAAATAAATAAACGTTGAGAAAAAAAAAAAAAAAAGAAACTGCCAAACTAGGGCACCTGGGTGGCTCACTGGGTTGAGCGTTTGACATCAGCTCAGGTCGTGATCTCATGGTTCATGGGTTCAAGCCCTGCATTGGGCTCTGTTGTCCGTGTAGAGCCTGCTTCAGATCCTCTGTCCCCCTCTCTCTGTGCCACCCCTACCCATGATCTCTCTCTCTCAAAAATGAATAAAATTAAAAAAAAAAAAAAAAGAAAGAAACTACCAAACTGTTTTCCAATGTAGCTGTACCATTTTACACTCCTACCGGCAAGGTTTGAGTGATTTAGCTTCTCCTCATCCTTTCCAGCACTTGATGTTATAACTATTTTTAATTCTAGCCATTCTAATAGATGCATAGTAATATCTCATTGTGGTCTGAATTTGCATTTCTGGAATGGCTAATGATGTCAAACATCTTTTCATGTGTTTACCATCTATATATCTTCTTTGCTGAAATGTATGTCTTTTGCCGATTTTCTAATTGGATTGTTTGGTTTTTTTGAGTTTTGAGAGGGCCCTTTATGCATTCTAGATACTAGTCCTTTGTTGGATACGTGGTTTGTGAATATTCTTTCTCATTGTGCTGTTTATCTTTCATTCTCTTAACAGAATCTTTCATGTTGTAAAATTTTTTAGTTTTGAGCAAGTCTAATTTTCCAATATTTCCTTATACAGATCATGTTTTCGGTTTTAAAACCAAGAACTCTTTGCCTAGACCTAGAAGATTTCCTGTTTTTATCTAAAAATGCTATAGTTTTGCATTTTAAATTTAAATCCATGACCCACTGAATTAACTTTTGATTAAGGTGTGAAGTTTGTTTTCCAGGTTTTTTCCATATGGATATCCGGTTGCTTGGGCACCATTTCTTGGAAAGGCAATTTTAATTCTATTTAATTTTCTACTTTTGTCAAGAATCAGTTGTGCATATTTGTGTGGGTTTATTTCTGGCTTCTCTATACTGTTTCATTGATCTATGTGTCTTTCCCTCTGCCCATACCACATGGTCTTGATTACTGCAGCTATAAAGTGAGCTTTAATACTAAGATGATTCCTCTCATTTGATTGTTTTCTTCAAAAAATTTTTTTAAATGTTGATTTATCTTTGAGAGACAGAGAGAGAGACACACACACAGAGCATGAGTGGGGGGAAGGGCAGAGAGAGGGAGAGAATCCAAAGCAGGCTCCAAACTGTCAGTGCAGAGCCCTATGTGGGGCTTGAACTCACGAACCATGAGATCATGACCTGAGCTGAAGTTGGACGCTTAACCAACTGAGCCATCCAGGTGCCCCTTTATTGTTTTTTTTTAAAGATTGCTTTTAGCTATTTTAGGACCCGTGATTTTGCATATATACAATTGGTTCTTAAACAACATGGGGGTTGGGGGTGCCAAACCCTGCACAGTTGAAAAACGGCATATAACGTTTGACTCCCCCAAAAGTTAACTAATAGCCTACTGTTGACTGGAAGCCCTATCGATAATATAAACAGTCTATTAGCACATATTTTGTATGTCATATACATTATATGCTGTATTCTTACAATAATGTAAGCTAGAGAAAAGAAAATGTTATTAAGAAAATCTTAAAGATAATTTACATTTACAGTACTGTATGTATTTTTAAAAATCTGCATGTAGGGGTGCCTGGGTGGTTCAGTTGGTTGAGTGTCCAACTCTCGACTTCAGCTCAGCTCACGATCTCATGGTTTGTGGGGGGTTCAAGACCTACCTGCACTGTCCGTGAGGAACCTGCTTGGGATTCTCTCTCTCTCTCTCTCTCTGTCTCTCTCTCCCTGCCCCTCCTCTTTCTCTCTCTCAAAAAAAAATAAACTGAAAAATAAATCTGCACATAAGTAGATCCAAGCAGTTCAAACATCTGTTGCTCAAGGATTAACGGTGTTTTAGCATAAACTTGTCTATATCTACAAAAAAACCACCTTGGGATTCTCATATGAATTTCATTAAATCTATAGATTAATTTGGAGAGAACTGATATCTTCACTATGTTCACACTTCTGACCTATGAACAGCGTGTTTCTCCATTTCTTTGGGTCTCTTGATTTCTTCCAGCATCATATTGGAATTTTCAGCACATAGACCCTGTACATGCTTTGTTAAGTGTAGATCTAAGTACTTCATTTTCTTTGGAGTAAAAAGGACATATTTTTAATTTGGTTTCCATAGGTTTGTTATCAGTATATAGAAATGTGACTGATTTTTGTGCATTGATCTTGCATCCTACGGCCATGCAGTGCTCACTCATTAGTTCTAGGCATTCCTTGTTTGTACTCCTTGAGATTTTCTACATACGCAATCATTTCATCTGCAAACAGAGATGGTTTTACTTTTCTCTTTTCAATCTGGATGTAGCTTATTTCTTTTTCTTGTCTTAAACTGCAGTGGCTAGAACTTCTAATATTAGGTTGCATTAGAGTAGTGGGAGTGGAAGCCTTGCCTTGTTCCCAATCTCAGGAGGCAAGCACTCAGTCTTTCACCATGAAAGATGATGTTAGGCTTTTTAGTAGACATTCTTTATCAAGTTGAGGTAATTCCCCCCCCATCCCCAACTTACTGAGAATTCTTATCATGAATGGGTGTTAGATCTTATGAAATATTTTTTGTGTGTCAACTGATGTGATAGTATGGTTTTTCTTCAGGTGCAGATATAGTAACTTCATTGAATTATGAATGTCGATAAGGCTTGCATACTTGGAATACATCCCACTTGGTCATGAGGTATAATTCTTTTTATATATTGCTGACTTCAGTTTGTTAAATTTTGTTGAAGATTTTTTGTCCAAGTTCATGAGAGATTGGTCTCTAGTTTTTTCTTTCTTTTCTTTCTTTCTTTCTTTCTTTCTTTCTTTCTTTCTTTCTTTCTTTCTTTGTATAGTTTGATTTTGGTATAAGGCCTTAAAATAAGGTGAGAAGTGTTCCCTCCTCTTTTATTTTCTGAGGAGATTTTGTAAGATTGGTGTTAATTCTTTTTTAAAAAGAATTTGGTAGAATCCTCCAGCGAAACCATCTGAACCTGGAGATTTTTCAGGAGGCTTAAATTATTCAATTTCTTTAAAAGTTACAGGACTAATTCAGATTATCTGTTTCATCTGGGTTGAGTTTTGGTAGTGGTTTTTGAAGGATTTTTCCAGTCTTCTAATTTGTCAAATTTCTGAGTTGTCTGTAGTATTCCTCTATAGTCCTGAAGTTGTAGTATTCCTTTATTAGCCTTTTAATGGCTTCCAGATCTGTAGCGATATTCCCGTTTCATTCTTGATATTGGTCATTTGTGTCTTTATTTCTGTCATTCTTGCTAGAAGCTGATCAATTTTTTATCATTTTTTTAAAAAAACACCTTTTGTTTTTTCCAATTCTATTTTCAATGTCATCAGTTTCTGCTCTTTATTATTTTATTCCTTCTGCTTTGCCTTTTGTTTGATCTTCTTTTTCTAGTTTCTTCAAGTAGGAATTTAGATTATTGATTAGAGATTTCAGTTCTATGTATTTTTAAATTTTCTCTAGGATATACTCATGATTTATTTGGAGTAGGTTAATTTCCAAGTGTTCATAGAAGTTCCTGTTGTTTTTCTATTATTCATTTCAAGTGTGGTTATATTATAGCCAAGGAACACATTTTGTAGGACTTCAATTTAAATTTCTTGAGGTTTTGTGGGCACCAGGGTGGCTCAGTTAGTTGAGTGGTCAACTCTTGATTTCAGCTCAGGTCAGGATCCCAGGGTAATGGGATTGAGCCCTATGTCAGACTCTGCTAAGCATGGAGTGTGCTAGAGATTCTCTCTGCCTCCACCCGCTCCCCCACCCACTCTCTTGCTCTCACTCTCTAAAACAAAATAAAATAAATTTGTTGAGGTTTCATGGTCCAGGATATGGACTATCTTGGTGCATGTTCCATGGGTGCATAGAAAAAACATATATTCCATTGTTGGTGTAATGTCCAACAGATGTATGTTAAGTCTAGTTGGTTTACTGTGCTGACCAAATCTATGAAGAGTTTAGCTAAGCTACTCCATGGTACTGCTGCCTCAGCATCCATTCTGTTTGGCCAAATGGCCTTAAATTGACACCCCTCCCTCCTTCTTATAAGTGCATGCCCTAGGTAGCAGCCCAGAGTCACAAGCAAATGTAAGTTCCGGATGCGACTTCCCCAAAAGCCCTTGTGATCAACAGTCTCCCCTGCCTCCTACCACCTGTGTGCCTTATGTTCCCCTAGGATAAGACCTCTGGGGCTTACCCCACTCTTTTGGTTAGAGTTGACCAATTTGGACTTAGCCTGGGAAACCTAAAGCAGTTTATTCATGAACCCTATTTTTTCCATGAACCCTATTAACAGCACATGCCCCTGGTTGTCTCTTTTTGTCTGAACTGTGCCTTGAACTCTCTGTGAGACCCCTCAAGACAGGCCAGGTATTTCCTCCTGGACCTGTGAATAGTGAATTTCTCCATTTCTGTTCTTCTTGTTGTGTATTGTTGAACGGCAGCTCATGATCTGACACTGTGCTCTACTTAATAGGTGTCAATTTGATACTTTTAATTCCTTGTTGAACTTCTAATTGTTCCATACATTACTGAAAGTGGGACCCTGAGGACTTCAACTATTATTGTTGTCTATTTCTCCTTTTAATTCTGCCAGTTTTTACTTCATCTATTTTGAGGCTCTGTTGCTAGGTGCGTGCTCATTGAGCATTATTATATCTAATCAACATGCAGTCTCTCTCCCCATCCCTGTAATTTTCTTTGCTCTTTGTTTGATACCCAGACAGACACCTAGCTTTCTTTTGGTTAGCACTTGGATGATCTTTTTCCATCCTTTCACTTTTACCTGGTTATTTCATTACATGATTATATTGAAGTGAGTTACTTACAACATATAATAGGGTCATTTAAGAATTCTAATAGTCTAGGGGCGCCTGGGTGGCGCAGTCGGTTAAGCGTCCGACTTCAGCCAGGTCACGATCTTGCAGTCCGTGAGTTCGAGCCCTGCGTCAGGCTCTGGGCTGATGGCTCGGAGCCTGGAGCCTGTTTCCGATTCTGTGTCTCCCTCTCTCTCTGCCCCTCCCCCGTTCATGCTCTGTCTCTCTCTGTCCCAAAAATAAATAAACGTTGAAAAAAAAAAAAAAAAGAATTCTAATAGTCTATGTCTAATAGCATTGTCATTTACACGTTTAACATAGTTAATTGATCTGTGTGAACTTAAATCTACTGTTTTGTTATTTTGTTTGTCCCTGTGTTCCTGTTTGTCCTTTCTTGCCACTTTTAGATTTGAACATTTTTCAGTATTCCATTTTAATTTACCTATTGTGTTTTTGTATATATCTCTGCCTATTTTTTAGTGGTTGCTCTAGATTATAACATACATATTTAATTTCACAGTCTCTTTAGAATCAGTATTTCACCACTTCAAATAATGTAGAAATCCCATATAACTTTAACCTCTTCCCTTTATGTTGGGGTTGTCTTATGTACTGCATCTTAATATGCTGAACATACTATCAGACAATATGATAATTTTGCTTTCAACAGCACGTATGTTAAAGGTCTCAAAAAAAAATGATCTATTGTATTTACCATTTCTGTCGTTCTTCCTTCATTCTTGATGTTCTGAATCCTCTGCTGTCATCTGTTCTGTCCCACCTGAAGAACTTCCTTCAGCAATTCTTCTAGAGCAGGTCTGCTAGCAATAAATTCTCTTCATTTTTCCTCACCTGAGAATGTTTCCATTTCACTTCATTACTGACAGATATTTTCACTGGGCAATGAATTTCAGCTGACTGTTCTTTTCTCTCAGCCTGTTAGGAAGCTGTGATGCTTCCTTCTGGCCTCCATGACTTATGGTGAGAAATCCACTGTCATTTAAAATGCTGTTCTTTAGCTGTTTTTTGTCTTTAGTTTTTAGCAGTTTATGATGTATCTGAGCTAGGTTTTTTTGGACTTATTTGGACAATTTTTATAAAGCTGCTACCTTTACCTCCATCCTCTTGGCACTGGCATCTTTTGATTGCCTTTTCCAAGCAAGTTGAAACTTTCTTGATTCTTTGTATGTCAGGCAACTTTGGGTTCTATTTTGGACATTCTGAATATTATGTTTGAAACTCTTGCACCTTGTCTAAGTCCCATAGAGAAGGCTAATTTTTTTTTTTTTTCCAAAGCAGGCAACCAACCCAGTTGGGTTCAGGCCATGAGTATCAACCAGCCTTTTGTGGGTTGTGGTTTCAACATCAGTTCCATTTTCAAAGGCTTTGCAGTCATATTCGGATATGTTCCTGTATGGCCCACTCTGTGGCCCATAGGACTTGCATTATGATCTTTTAGTTCAGTTCTCAAAGTCTTTGGTACGTTTAGGATGAGATACACATGTATAGCTCAGGAGTGAACCTAGGAGCTCATAAATATCTTTAGATGCTTGCTTTCCAGAGCTCCTCCCTCTCTAGGATCTCCCTGGTATGTTCTGATTCCCTGGGGATCCCTTTTTTGGTCTTCCAGCAGTAAAGTTTGGGCTCTAGTTACCCTGCAGGGTCTTGTCCTTCCCACAACTGTACCCATACCTGCCACCAAGCAGTGGGAGGGCAGGGAGAAAAGTAAGCAGCAGGGTTTACCCCACTTTCCTGGGACCACAGCCCCTGTAACTGGAGGAAGGTTACCCTCTGTCAGAGCTGTAGGCATCTGAGGGTCCTTCTTGCCGGAGCTGTTGCTGCCACTGCAGGTTGCTTGGTGGCCAGGGCATGAAAGAAGAAAGAAAGAAAAAGAAAGGAAACTGGGAAATTTCCCCAACTGTCTCCGAGCATAAGAGGAGTTCTCTTTCCTGCAACTTGAGCCAGAACCAGAGGACTTCTCTCAGAGCTCTCTCATTTAAGTTCTGGTTTCTACTTCCGGATTTTGGCTGCCTTCAGTCCTGAGAGATTGGATAGACGAATGGGAGACTCATTACTGGTTCAGTGGTACTTCAAATTTTGGTCTTCTTCAATATGCCTACTATTTACTTTTTAAAGTCCTCAAATAGCTGTTCCATGCATTCTGCCCAGGTTTTTTTTTTTTCTTCAATATATGAAATTTATTGTCAAATTGGTTTCCATACAACACCCAGTGCTCATCCCAAAAGGTGCCCTCCTCAATACCCATCACCCACACTTCCCTCCCTCCCACCCCCCCATCAACCCTCAGTTTGTTCTCAGTTGTTTTTTTTTTTTTTTAATTTTTTTTTTTCAACGTTTATTTATTTTTGGGACAGAGAGAGACAGAGCATGAACGGGGGAGGGGCAGAGAGAGAGGGAGACACAGAATTGGAAACAGGCTCCAGGCTCTGAGCCATCAGCCCAGAGCCTGACGCGGGGCTCGAACCAACGGACCGTGAGATCGTGACCTGGCTGAAGTCGGACGCTTAACCGACTGCGCCACCCAGGCGCCCCAGTTTTTAAGAGTCTCTTATGCTTTGGCTCTCTCCCACTCTAACCTCTTTTTTTTTTCTTCCCCTCCCCCATGGGTTTCTGTTAAGTTTCTCAGGATCCACACAAGAGTGAAAGCATATGGTATCTGTCTTTCTCTGTATGTGTTATTTCACTTAGCATAACACTCTCCAGTTCCATCCACGTTGCTACAAAGGTCTGCCCAGGGTTTATAGCTGTATTCAGTGAGAGAGACAGATGGAATGTGCTTACTTCATATTACCTGGAATTACCTATTTTAAGATGGATTTTCAAGCATACTCAATTTTAGGTGTTGTATTTAGTTTACATCTAGTATTTATTTTAGGTTTTGCCCTGAGTGTTAACAGCAGAAGCAATCTTAGAAATTTTCAATTGCAAACAGGTTTTAGGAGTGCAAGAAAGTATGGTGGATAGAGTCATATTAGCCATCAAAGTCTTGTTGAATATCTTCAATATTCCTTACACAAGCTTTCCTGGGAAAATGTGAATATAACTTACCAGGTGTCACCACATGTAGCAGCTTTATTAAGCGTCTGTGATACTGCAATACTGGTTAGACTATCTTTGTGGTCACGAGCCTGAAATACCTCTTGACCAATCTCTCTAATATGAGTGGAGATGACCACAAAAATTCCACGTGAAAAGCCAATCATGATGTAGCCATCACCATACCTATAGCAACAAAGGCAACAATACATTAAAAGGATGATTAACTATCATTTGCAATAAAGTAAATAAGCAAGTGCCTTAAAACTAAAGAACTACAGAATCCAATTTATCAAGGGCCATGTAATATGCTAGGTAGTTTCACATATTTTTTTTTAATGTTTATTTCTGACAGAGAGAGAGAGAGAGAGAGAGAGAGTGAGTGAGTATGAGTGGGAGAGGGACAGAGAGAGGAGGAGACATAGAATCCAAAGCAGGCTCCAGGCTCTGAGCTGTCAGCACAGAGACTGTTGTGGGGCTCAAACTCATGAACCATGAGATCGTGATTTGAGCCGAAGTTGGCCACTTAATTGACTGAACCACCCAGGTACCCCAAGTTTCACATATTAAATCATAGTTTACAATCCAGAAAATGTTACATATAGAAGTGAAAATGCTAAGGTCAAAAATGAAATATATTAGTAAGGAAAAACACACGGATATCTTTTGGTAATAAGCTTTTTTTACATACCACCTATAGCAGACAATGTTACCATAGCGCTGCTGAAATTCCAGATCAATTGGACTATCTGGTTCATTCAGATTATAAAGAAACAAAGTTTTCTTGCCAACCACCACACTGATCTGCCAGAAAAGATTAAGAGATCATGCAAATGAATTACTCAGTACTTCGTGAAGACCAATAAGGAAATTCAAATAGCTAAATCTAATTTATGCAAACAATGAGCCAAGTTTACATTAAATGTTGTAACTAATAAGATAACGTGATTTAAAAAAATACATTGTAATATATAGTCTGGGAAGGGTCCTTGGCATTACACACATCCAACATACCCTTTGAAAAGTACATTAAAATAGCTGGGTGTTACTTTATTTTATTTAAAAAAATTAAAAAAGAAAAAAAAATTTTTAGCCTTTATTTATTATTGAGAGACAGACAGAGAGACAGAGCGTGAGCAGGGGAGGGGCAGAGGAAGACACAGAATCTGAAGCAGGTTCCAGGCTCTGAGCTGTCAGCACAGAGCCTGACACGGGGCTCAAACTCACAAACTGTGAGATCATGACCTGAGCCGAAGTTGGATGCCTAACTGATGGAGCCACCCAGGCGCCCCTAAAAAAATTTTTTTTAATGTTTTATTATTTATTTTTGAGGGAGAGAGAGAGAGAGAGAGAGAGAGAGCGCGCGCAGAGGAGGGGCTGAGAGAGAGGGAGACACAGAATCTGAAGCAGGCTCCAGGCTCCAAGATGTCAGCACAGAGCCTGACATGGGGCTTGAACTCACGAGCTGTGAGATCATGACCTGAGCCAAAGGTGGATGCTTAACCAACTGAGCCACCCAGGTGCCCTTGGGTGGGTTAACTTTTTAAAATTCTCTACACCTCTCATTAGAGTTCTGTGCAATACAGGACTGTAAGTCTGACAAAGTTCCACTGAAACTGAATTCATATCCAGAGTATAGAGAGTTTTCCATCCTAAGAGGACATTCTGATTTTGAGCCACATTGTGTGGGTAATTGAGCTCAATTTTTTATATCATCATTCTTTCCATCACCTGCAGGTCACTGGTCAATGTTGCTAGACTAGTGTCCCTCCATTACTCACACAGTCAATATTTGATTGTAATTTTCAGTGCAGGGTTTACCTGTGTGAGGGAGGGGAAGGAGTGTATTACTTATTTGGGCTCATTAAGAGTGATGGATTTATATAAAAAGAGAAACACTGATATATTTCCTTGATTCTACCAATTATAAGTCACTATCAATTAAATAGCTTTTTAAGAAATTGGATCATTTAATTTAAATATATTTGTATTAATTGTGAAAATCATCTGGATTTCAGAATATTAAATTGTGGCAGGGAAAATGCATCTAAGCTATTAACAAAATAAAAAGTACAAATTCCAGAGCTCTGGTCACCATCTCCAATAGCGTGAAAAAAAAAGTGATATAGAAATCAGGACTTCTATTTGTGAAGGCGCCCTCCCTGTTTTTACCACCACAAGAATCGGAAGAGCAACACCCACTGCATCAGGAAGATGCCTTCATCTGCTGTGACACCAGGCAGCTAGATGTTGCCAGCAGCAGCAAAAGCAACTTACATGCCTAAGAGACTGGAGCTTACACTGATTTAATAAATGACAGACCATAATTTATTTATCACTCTACATTCTGAACCATCCTAGAAAAGGAGAAAAAATAGTCTACAAAAGTATCAAAATAACTTGGGCATGGATTTGACTTAGAATTCTTTAAAAAAAATTTTTTTAACATTATTTTTGAAAAAGAGAGAGAGAGAGAAAGAAAGAGAGACTGCGTGCACACAAGTGGAGGAGGGGCAGAGAGAGGAGACACAGAATCCAAAGCAGGCTCCAGGCTCTGATCTGTCAGTATAGAGCCTGGTGTGGGGCTTGAAACCACGAACTGTGAGATCATGACCTGAGCTGAAGTTGGACACTAAACCGACTGAGCCCCCCCAGTGCCCTGGTTTAGCATTCTTACTGTGCTTTCAGCAGCAGACATTCGATCATCAGTCTTCATCGTGGAAAACTGCATGTCGCTAGGCTCTGATCTCACTGACGTCTGCAGGGATAGAAATGTTATCACTATGAACAAATGCAACACTTAAATTCATTCTGAATATTAATAAAACAGGTAACTTGCTTTTACTTCTGTTATACCTGAAAATCCCACCATGAATAAACCTCTAGAAATTCTGGATGAAACGGAACACATATCTTATCAAATAGATACATTAAGCTTGAAAGAAGGTAAGGAAAATTTCCAGGGACAATAAGCAAAGATCAAACCATAAACCAAAGTATGTGTGCAACTATCCAGAGCAGTTGGTAAGGAGATAATAAAGAAGCCCATTTGATTTGGGCTGAGCTTTGAGTCAGAAGAAATGCCGAAAACATTCTTTTCAAATCAAACGTTCCTTCCTATCCTCATTATGATCTGAAGTTCAAATTTATACTTTGAGTGGTCTAGAAACTCCGTGGAGTGTTTATCAAAAGCAAATCCAAAGCCTCTTCCAAAGCTGCAAAAAAATGTCCACAGACAAGCCCTGCTGAAGATGAGCTCACAATTCAAAATGAGAAAAGTCACAAAGAAATAATGCATCAAGAGCAAAAGTCAGCAGATCTAAAAATAACAGAATTCTCAGAGAGAGATCATAAAGTAATGCTTTAAAATGACTAAATACATAAAAAGACTCATAAGTATGACAAGAGACTTTTCCTTTATAATATTAGAGAGAGAGAGAGTGGTGGAGAGGGGCAGAGGGAGGGGGATAGCATCGTAAGCAGGCTCCAATGCTCAGCGTAGAGCTTGATGCAAGTCTTGATCCCACAACTCTGGGATCATGACCTGAGCTGATATTAAGAGTCAGATGCTCAACCAACTGGGCCACCTAGGCACCCTGACAAGAGACTTAAAAAAAAAAAAATCCTGACAGATTTTTAAGAGAACTACAAAGTATTTTTCTTTTTTAATTAAAAATACAGCTGACCCTTGAATAACATGGAGGTCAGGATAGCCGAGCCCCTGTACAGTTCAAAATTGGCATAAAATGTTGATTCCCCAAAACTTAACTACTAATAGCGTACTGCTGACTGGAAGCCTAATAACATAAACACTCAATTAATACATGGTTTGCATGTTATATATATTAAATACTGTATTCTTACAATAAAATAAACTGGAGAAAAGAAAACGTTATTAAGAAAATCATGGGGTGCCTGGGTGGCTCAGTCAGTTGAGCATCTGACTCTTGATTTCAGCTCAGGTCATGATCCCAGGGTCGTGGGATTGAGACTCACGTCAGGCTCCACACTGAGCATGGAGCCTGCTTGAGATTCTCTCTCTCTCCCTCTGTTCCTCTTCCCCATTCACTTTATCTCTCTCTAAAAAAAGAAAAAAAGAAAGTCATAAGAGAAAATACATTTATGGTGCTGCACTATATTTATTGAAAAAAAATCCACATATAAGCAAATCTGCACCGTTCAAACCCATGTTGTTGAGGGATCAACTGTATACTTGACATACAATATCCTATTACTTCTAGGTAAACATCATAGTAGTTCAATATTTATATACTTTACAAAATTATCCCCATAAGTCTAGTACTATCTCACCCAACAAAATTATTACGATATTACTGACTATATTCCCTATGCTATATATCATACCTCCATGACTTATTTATTTTGCAACTGGAAATTTGTACCTCTTAATCCTATTAATGCCTATTTTGCTCTAAAGTACTTATTAAAAATGAAAAGAATCACTAAAATAAAAAAACTCAAATTTGACCAAATTTCAAGAGTAAGTGAACTGATTTGATAAAATTATCCAGAAGTTGTAGTGACAAAAAGATATTACGAAAGAGAGTTAAAGAGATAGGAGGTCCTACATATGTCTAACTGACACTGCAGAAGGACAGAATAGAAAGAGCAAGAGGTAATACCCAAGAGATAATGACTAAGAATTTTCCAGAATTGATGAAAGACAGCAATTTTCAGATTCAAGAAATAAGAGAAGCCCTTAATAGGACAAATAAAAATAAATGTACACAAGTAACACTAGAGTGATCTTCAGAATAGTAAAGTCAAAATAATTCCGAGACAGTACCAAATAAAGCAATGCTTTTAATGTATGCTTTGCTTACCACAGGACAACTTAAGTAGTATGTCTAATTCTGGAAGCATATATCTTAAAGATCAGAAATGGGAAATGTGTGCAGATAATGGCTGAATATAGCGACTTCCTGGGATGCTATGTAGCAAAACATTGTAAGACCATGTCTTCATTCAGTGTTGATGTCTGATATGGATACAAAAGTGTGGAGCTAAAGCATTTGAATTGTATTATCATTCTAATTCAAAAGGGTACCAAAATAGAACGCTCAAAATTTTAGGTTTCTAGGAAATATCTTTTACACTAGTTAATCTTTCTTAAGAACCACTTTAATCATGCTATGGTTCTGCTCAACATGGTTGAGTTACTTCTGCTTAACTTTCAGAGCTTTCCAGATACAGGAACCAACTTTCTTCTTCAGCCTTATTTTCTATAAATTTTCAATCAAAGCCCACATCTGCAGTCAAGCCAATCTTGAACGAGCCATAAACAAGCTTCAAGTTTTTCTTCTTATCTTTGTTCATGCTGCTTTGCGTGGGTTGAATGACAGACTGCTAAATGTCTTATGGTATCCACTAAAACAAGTTTCAGTGGGGCACACGATCGATGATCTACAGAGACTAAATTTTGTAGCTTCCCTGGCAGCAGTGTGGCGTGACTATATGATTAGGTTCTAGTGATATGAATGGAAACAATAAATGCATCTCCCAGACTAGGTCCTTTAAATGTTTCTTGCACTCCACTTCTCTTTCTCCCTTCCCTGGGGTGGAAATACAGATCTGGTGCTGTTAACTATGCATATGAAGACAAAACATCCTAGCAAATAGCAGAGCAGTAAGATGGAAGCAAGGAACCTGGGACTATGTACAGCCTTGTGAAGCAGACATGCAGAGATGATCTGCCTACCTCTCTCTGTTATATGAGAAAGAGAAAGAAGAAAAACCATCCAAACTACCATATTCTTAGAGCCCTTGTAATTTTGTGTTTTTTTTCAATATATGAAATGTATTGTCAAATTGTTTTCCATACAACACCCAGTGCTCATCCCAAAAGGTGCCCTCCTCAATACCCATCACCCACCCTCCCGTCCCTCCCACCCCCCATCAAACCTCAGTTTGTTCTCAGTTTTTAAGAGTCTCTTATGCTTTGGCTCTCTCCCACTCTAACCTCTTTTTTTTTTTTTTTCCTTCCCCTCCCACATGGGTTTCTGTTAAGTTTCTCAGGATCCACATAAGAGTGAAAACATATGGTATCTGTCTTTCTCTGTATGGCTTATTTCACTTAGCATCACAGTCTCTAGTTCCATCCAAGTTGCTACGAAGGGCCATATTTCATTCTTTCTCATTGCCATGTAGTACTCCATTGTGTATATAAACCACAATTTCTTTATCCATTCATCAGTTGATGGATATTTAGGCTCTTTCCATAATTTGGCTATTGTTGAGAGTGCTGCTATAAACATTGGGGTACAAGTGCCCCTATGCATCAGTACTCCTGTATACCTTGGGTAAATTCCTAGCAGTGCTATTGCTGGGTCATAGGGTAGGTCTATTTTTAATGAAGCCCTTGTAATTTTGGATCTCTCTGTTACAAGTTCATCCTATACCTTGATTTATTCAGATCATCTGTCTTTTAAAGATTCCTAATTCAACTTTCCTTGATCTCCTCCATCTCACATATGTAAGACTTGTAAGCTATACCACAAAACTGGCAATCGCATAAGGTTGTGTTTTATCGTAATTAGTTCTGTCTTTTTTGAGAGTAGGATCCTATGGTTCACAGCTTTTAAGATGATCCACAATGATCCCCACCTCCTGGTTTCTTTGTGTAATCCCCATCCCTACCCCTCGAAGTGTGGGCTGGACCCAGGGACTTACTTCTACATAACAGAATATGGCAAAAATGATTTTGAGATCAGGTTATTAAGAGATTGTGGCTTAAGTTTCAAATGGCTGCTCACAATCTATTACCACCTGCTATGTTATGAGGCACTCTATGGAGAGATCCATGTGGCATGGTAATTAGGTAAGTTTCTAATCAATGGCCAGAGAGGAACTGAGGCTCTGAGCCTAACTACCTGTAAGGAACTGAACTCTTGTCAACAACCATGTGACTGAGAGTGGAAACAGATTTTTTCCCAGTCAAGCCTTCAGATGAGACTCCAACCTTCACCAATAAAATGCAGCCTTTTAAAACCTTAATGCAGCTAGGTGCACCTACATTGCTCATCCACAAAAACTATAAAACAATAAATGTATATTGTTTTAAACTGCTAGGTTTTGAGAGCAATTTGTTATGTAGCAATAGAGAACTAACATAGGGTCATATTTCGTATTTCTTCTAAAGTACATAGCACAGTGCCACACACCTAGTGGGCATTTAAAGAATTTGCTAGTTAATATTGCCCCAGCAATACTAAATCATAAGCCAAGTGGTCCAAAGTATAATTTACCCACTGGTGAGATTATGTAGTAGCTCTTGGTAATACAAATTCCCTTAAGGAGGAGCCACTGAGGATCTAATCAATTGTGAAATTTGAACAGCGGTAAACTTTAATCCTAAAATTAAATTTAAAATTTAATTAGGGTTAGTTTGGAAGCAATTTAACATATCAGTTAAAGTTAAATTAACATATCAGGCAGACCAGAATCCAAGTTTAGTTATTCACATTTATATTATAAACATACATATATAAAGTAAGGGTTATCTCACAAATGGACAGACGGAGTATAACCACAGAGCCGATAACCCACGCTAATACTCGATAATGGAAAATGTACAAAGGAAAATATTTGGATAAAGTAGTCCTATGAAGAAAAGTGTACTAATACATAAAAAGAAAAGCTTTTGTTGTTTAGAATATGAAGTTATTGTATACATATCTCACGTAGAGATTTAAAAATTGTACAGATTAGCTTGGTAGACAAACTTCATTTCAGGGAAATTCTGAATATATTGGACCAAGGATGTTACTGTATTACCTGTCTTATCGTGTCACCTTCCTGATTGCTAACTGTAATCATTTTATCTTCACCACCTAAAGCAAGCAGATTTTCTGCATTCCAACATCCACATGTGATTCTCTTAGTGTGTTTTCCTGAAAAAGAGATGATTTTTGTACAGACACATGGGTTTCTCAAAAAAAAATTAAAAGATCTGTGATGTCTAATCTGAACATTTAGGTAATATGACATGGATATTAAACAAAGAATGTTAAACCTCATCAAAGCAGTTAGTGTCTAAGCAACCTTATTTAAAAGTTTATTACCAAGTTACAAATCAATATAACAGCATAGAAGAGCAATAATGCTTTTTTTTTTTTTTAACTGTTTAGGTGGATATTCTGCTACTTGATAAGTTTGTTTGCTTACCATGTAGCTAACCCTGTAACAATGTCTCTAAGAGAGGCAAATCCCACGGCACTGGAGTTATCTTTACTATACTCAGCTTTACAGGGTGGTAGACCCTTGGTATAAACAGATTCAACATTCACAGTTTTGACTATTCATGAAAAATTAGAGGGCATTAGATTTGTGATAATACTGAGGTGCAAATCTGAATGTGTCCTAGTGAGACTTGTGTTAAGAACTGAGTCACTTAACTAGTAAGGGATATTAGATAGAACCACTATGTATCAGGAAACTTTTTTGCTGAGGAGTCTAGCCAGTGCAAAAACTGTATTTGGGGAGGCAGAGAATTACATACTTGACACTGTGAGATTTATTGAAGGTCCTAGCATAAATCTTTGAGTCTCAAGATTAATTCTACAATGAGAAATAGAATGGTTAAGTATACATACTCTGGAGCCAGACTGCCTAGATTTGAAACTTGGCTCCACCGCTTACTGTGAGCTACTTAACATTTCTATTCCTTAGTCGCATACCCATAAATGGGGGATAAGAGTAGGGCCAATCTCACAGAGCTGAGGATCAAATGAGTTCAAGCACTTAGAAGAGTGCCAGGCATAAAGAAAGTGCCATATAAGTTTAGCTATTTTGGCTGCTTTTGAGAGCAGAGACCACACCATTCTTTCCACCCCTTACAGAACTTAATACAGTACCCATGCAGGAAGTAAGTTCTTTTTTTTTTTTTTAATTTTTTTTTTTCAACGTTTATTTATTTTTGGGACAGAGAGAGACAGAGCATGAACGGGGGAGGGGCAGAGAGAGAGGGAGACACAGAATCCGAAACAGGCTCCAGGCTCTGAGCTGTCAGCCCAGAGCCTGACGCGGGGCTCGAACTCACGGACCGCGAGATCGTGACCTGGCTGAAGTCGGACGCTTAACCGACTGCGCCACCCAGGCGCCCCAATAAGTTCTAAGCAAGTAGTTATTAAGTGAGTACAATCTGAGGCAGGAGTGTGCCAGCTATGTTAGAGGCTCAGCAAGGAGGACAGTGTGGCTGGAGCAGAGGAAGTGAGAAGATGAGATGAAATCAGAGTTTGCAAGCACCAGGTCATGCAGGCCTTGGCTGGCCATTGTGAGGACTCTGGCTTTGACTCTGGGTCAGATGGAGGACCATTGGAAAGGTCTGAGAAGAAGGCTCACTCTGGCCCCTAGTTGAGAATATTCGATAGTGGGGCAAGAGTTGAAGCAGGGAAACAAGTTAAGAGATTGCAGAAATTCAGTGGAAGATGTTTGAGGCTCACACACAGCGGAACAGGACAGGTGGTGAGAAGATGCTGGATTATGGAGATATCTGAAGATAATCCTGTAAGATTTTCTGGCAAATTAGATATGGAGGGTATGGGAAAGAGGAAGAATCAAGACTAAGGGTTAGCCTGAAGATCTAAAATGATGAGATGTCACCAATGGTGAGAGGGACAGCTGTGTGTCCAAAGGGTTTTAAAGATATTAAATTTGAAGTATTTATTAGATATCTCATCAGAGATGCTGAGTAAGCAGTTGGATATAGGAGTCTACAAATTGGAAGAGATAAACATGGGAGTCGTCAGGATACAGATGACATTGCCAATCAGGAGGCCAGAGCACAAAAGTGAAGGGAGCATTCAGAGAAGACACTGAGATGTAGTAGAGTTTTCTGATTAGAAATTAAGGGACTTGGGTGCTACATTGGAACTGGGCCCAGAGAGATGGGCATGAGGAGGGAAAAAAGAGTGAACAAAGAGAGGTGGGAAAATCTCAAAGACAAACTCCTTTCTATACCCGAGAAAGGGAGAAGAACATCTCTCCCTCCTCCTTCCTGTACACCTCAAGGCCTCTTTGCTTGCAGTGCTCAGAACTCAGGTTGGCCTTAACATCAAGAACAGTTAACATGTTTTGTGTGCCTACTTAAAGTGTTCTGGGCACTTTACATGTACTGACTTATGTAATTAATACTGACTCACAGATGCTCTAGTATGGTAACTGGGGTCTGAACCATGTTATTGAGAGGCTTGCAACATTTAATTAAACTGTAGTAAATGAATTTCATGTATATAAGAACCATGCAATGAGAAAACTGCCCGTGTCTAGTCTAGTTGAGGAAATAAATCAGTGTGAGATGAAACGTGGTAACAGATTTTAGTTACTGTGAAATGTTGACAGATCATGCTACCATGCGGCAGCTACCTGGAGTGGAAAAGCTTGGATTTAGGAAAGTGAGTTATTTAAAAGGAAAAAAGGCAGTCACAAATCATAGCCAACTCTGAAAGAGGCAGCTATTATATATTTAGCTAAAGATACAAAATTAACTTGAATCTCCTTAGGCCCATTTTTCACAGTTAATAAATGACTGAGAACAGACTCATATTCATATTAAATACGAAGATCACATATAAAATCATGAACATATGGCAAATGCCTGACACAAAATAATCATGCTTTGATGAATTATTTTCTTATACATCAGGTGTCAAAATTTCTGGGGCCTGTAAATTAATTGGCGGGATATTCCTACAGATGAACTGGGATACAAAAAAATGCCTAACTGAAGTCAAATAGACAATTTGTATGGTGAAAGTTGTTTTTTATAACTCAAAATAGTTTGTTTAGTTTTTCAAATGGATCAATAACATTACCTTTTGTCTGGAGTACTAAAAATATTAATATTAAACAGACATATATGTGAAAAAAATGAAATAATTTAATATCCTCAGTTGAAAGGTACTTTCTCAAGTATTCTGTGGGTACTCTTATCTCCAGGGTTTAATTTCTTCCTTAGCAGTAAATTATAACTCTTCTGGCTACCTGGGTATAATTAAGCCTACTAGTTTCGCCATTTACCAGCATGATGTTACAATAATTAAGAATAGATCTGTTTCTTCTTGGGTATTCAGAAGGCAGATGCTAAGTGACCAGAGATTGTGGGAATCAAAGAGCCTGAACCAAGAATGTCAAACAAGGAACGACACACCGTAGTCATATACCCTGAGGCAAATGTAATTCCCAGTGCCTACATAGGCTAACTTGGTGTTTGGAGAGAGCAAGAGGTTAGAATTAATATCTAGTTATATTCTCACCAAACAGTCACCAAATGTTTTAGTCCGTCTACTGATGTGTTGATATGAACATGAGCTATTCCATGTCCACAGTTCTCAATCTGGGTGAGAAAGGGACAAATGGAAGCCATCCTATTAATGTCCTGGTGTCCACAGGCACAGGTGGACCTTAGAGAGACATTCATTCTATTTAGCCTGGATAATTCTTAGGAGACAGTATAGATGGATCTTGAAGTTTAGCTAGATATAAGGCTTGACCAGGGGAGCCTCACTACTACACAATTTCCCTTGCAATATCAGCAAAATCTAAGGCAGTAAAATATATTACATTTATGTAAAGCATCTCAAGTATTTAGCAGTGTTTCCAGCTATAACCTACCCAGCACAGGAATCTTTCGAGATGTCTGACGATTATAAATAAGCAAATTTCCTTTAACAGTTCCAACAGCCAGGAAACTTCCAATTTTTGACCAAAGAAGGAAAGACATTTGATCCCTATAACATTAAAATACCAATTACTAAAAAAAATTCACAATCATAACCTCCAAACAGATCCTTTAAAAAGTATTTCATGAATAATTTTAGTATCTACTTAGGAGCTAAAGTACAAAATTACAACTTAATGCTTTAGAACAAAAACTAAGTGCTAAAGATATTTTGGAGATGCTAGAAGGTGATCTTACTGTCAGACCTACAAATTCAGTGCAGACCTACGAATATGTAATAAATAAAAATGTAAGCCATGATGGAACCTCAAATTTCATTAAGATGACTCATGATGAGATGGTTTAATTAGTCTAATGACAGCTGTAGATGTGGTAAAAATCTTAATGGATGAGAACACCTCATGCTTTCAAAAAAGTAGGTCCAATAACACGGTATATTAAACTGGAAACATCATCGACAATTCATCGCCTTAAATAAAACATATATTTTCCAACTCTGTCACTTTTTAAAGTTTTTATTTAAATTCCAATTAGTTAACTGCAGTATAATATTAGTTTCAGGTGTGCAATATAGTGATTCAACATTTGAATACATGACTCAACGCTCATCATGACAACTGCACCCCTTAATCTCCATCACCTCTCTTGCCTATCCCTCCAGGAACCTCCCCTCTGGTAACCATCAGTTTGTTCTCTATAGTTAAGAGTTTGTTTCTTGGTTTGCCTCTCTCTCTCTCTCTTTTCTTGTTTTGCTTGTTTCTTAAATTCCACATATGAATGAAATAACATGGTATTTGTCTTTCTCTGACTTATTTCACTTAGCATTATATTCTCTAGCTCCATCAATGTCACTGCAAATGGCAAGGTTTCATTCTTTTTTATGGCTAAGTAATATTCCGTTGTGTTTATGTATACACATAAATACATATATACCACATCTTCTTCATCCATTCATCAATCAATGGAACACTGTTTCCATAATTTGGCTAATGTAGATAATGTTGCTATAAACATCAAGGTGAACATATCCTTTTGATTTAGTGATTTTGTACTCTTTGGGTAAATACTTAGAGTAGTATGATTGAAGGATCACAGGGTAGTTCTATTTTTAACTTTTTGAGAAACTTGCGTACTATTTTCCACAGTGGCTATACCAGTTTGCCTTCCCGCCAAAGTTCCCATTTCTCCACATCCTCACCAACATCTATTGTTTTTTATTTTAGCCATTCTGACAGGTATGAGGTGATATGTCATTGTAGTTTTGATTTGCCTGATAAGTGACGTTGAACATCTTTTCATGTGTCTATCAGCCATCTGTATGTCTTCTGCCCATTTTTTCATTGGATTATTAGGTGTTGGATTTTATAAATGCTTTATATATTTTGGATATTAACCCTTTATTGGATGTCATTTGCAAATATCTTCTTCCATTCTATAAGTTGCCTTTAGTTTTGTTGATTGTTTCCTTCATTGTGCAGAAGCTTTTTATTTTAATGTCCCAAGAGTTTATTTTTTGTTTTGTTTCCCTACCCTCAGGAGACATCAAGAAAGAAGTTGCAGGGTGCTTGGATGGGTCAGTTGGTTAAGTGTCGACTCTTTTTTTTTTATAAATATATTTTTTAAGTTTATTTATTTTTTATTGAGAGGGAGAGAGCACAGCTGGGGAGGGGCAGAGAGAGAGGGAGACACAGAATCTGAAGCAGGCTCCAGGCTCTGAGCTGTCAGCACAGAGCCCAATGCAGGTCTCTAACCCACAGACCATGAAATCATGACCTGAGTGGAAGTCAGACACTTAACTGACCAAGTCACCCAAGCGCCCCTAGTATCTGACTCTTGATTTAGACTCAGGTTGTGATCTCACGGTTGTGAGATTGAGCCCCACATTGGGTTCTGTACTGGGCGTGGAGCCTGCTTAAGATTCTCTCTCTCCTTTTCCCTCTGCCCCTCCCCCATGCACTCTCACACACACTCTCTCTCTCAAATTAAAAAAAAAAGGTGCAGCAGCAGATGTCAAAGAAGTTACTGCCTGTGCTGTCTTCTAGGATGCTTATGGTTTCAGGTCTCACATTTAGGTCTTTAATCCATTTTGAATTTATTTTTGCATATGGTGTAAGAAAGTTGTCAAGTTTCATTCTTTTGCATGTTGCTATCCAAGTTTTCCCAACACCACTGGTTGAAGACACTGTCTTTTTCCCACTGGGCATTTTTTCCTGCTTTGTTGAAGATTAATCATATAATCGTGGGTTCATTTCTGGGCTTTCAATTTTGTTCCATTGATCTATGTGTATTTTTTTTGTGCCAGCACCATACTGCCTTGATGATTACAGCTTTGTAATATAGCTTGAAGTCCAGAATTGTGATGCCACCAGCTTTGCTGTTCTATTTCAAGGTTGGCTATTCAGGGTCTCTTGTGGTTCCACACGAATTTTAGGATTGTTTGTTCTAGCTCTGTGAAATTGTTGGTGGTATTTTGATACAGATTGCATTAAATGTGTAGATTCCTTTGGGGAGTATGGACATTTTTAAATTTTTTTTTTTCAACGTTTATTTATTTTTGGGACAGAGAGAGACAGAGCATGAACGGGGGAGGGGCAGAGAGAGAGGGAGACACAGAATCGGAAACAGGCTCCAGGCTCTGAGCTGTCAGCCCAGAGCCCGACGCGGGGCTCGAACTCCCGGACCGCGAGATCGTGACCTGGCTGAAGTCGGACGCTCAACCGACTGCGCCACCCAGGCGCCCCTAGGGGGAGTATGGACATTTTAACAATATTTGTTCTTCCAATCCATGTGCATGGAATGTTCCATTTCTTTGTGTCATTTTCAATGTCTTTCTGAAGTGTTCTATAGTTTCCAGAGTACAGGTGTTTCATCTCTTAGGTTTATTCCTAGGTATCTAGGATTTTGGTGCAATTGTAAATGGTATTGATTCCTTAATTTCTCTTCTACTGCTTCATTATTGGTGTACAGAAATGTGACCGATTTCTGTGCATTGATTTTATATCTGGCAACTTTACTGAATTCGTGTATCATTTCTAGCAATTTTTTGGTGGAGTCTTTCAGATTTTCTACACATAGTACCTTGTCATCTGCAAATAATGGAACATTTACTCTTTCCTTATTGATGTAAATGCCTTTTATTTCTTTCTATGTCTGGTTTTTGTGACTAGGATTTCCAGCACTGTGTTGAATAAAAGTGGTGAGAGTAGGGGCACCTGGGTGGCTCAGTTGGTTAAGTGTCCACTTCAGCTCAGGTCATGATCTCATAGTTTGTGGGTTTGAGCCCCACATCAGGCTCTGTGCTGACAGCTCAGAGCCTGGAGCCTGCTTTGGATTCTGTGTCTCCCTCCCTCTCTGCCCCTTTCCTACTCAAGCTCTGTCTCTGTCTCTCAAACATAAACATTGAAAAAATTTAAAAAAAAAGTTTGAGAGTGGACATCCTTGTCTTGCTCCCAACTTTTGGGGGAAAGGCTCTCAGTTTTTCCCCATGGAAGAGGATGTTAGCTGTGGGTTTTTCATATATGTCCTTTATTATGAGGTATGTTTCCTCTAAGCCTACTTTGTTGAGCATTTTTATCATGAATGGATGTTGTTCTTTCTCAAATGCTTTTTCTGCATCTATTGAAACAACCATATGGTTCGTATCCCTTCTCTTATTGATGTGCTGTATCATATTGATTGATTTGCAAATACTACCCTTGCAACCCAGGAATAGTTCCCACTTGATCATGGTGAATAATTTTTTTAATGTTTTGTTGAATTCAGTTAGCTAGTATTTTATTGAGAATTTTTGCATCCATGTTCATCAGGGATATTGGCCTATAGTTCTCTTTTTTAGTGGAGTCTTTATCTGGTTTTGGTATCAAAAGAATGCTGGCCTCATAGAATGAACTTAGAAGTTTTCCTTCCTTTTCTATTTTTCTGAAATAGTTTGAGAAGACTAGGCCATAAGTCCTCTTTAAATACTTTCTAGAATTTGCCTGTGAAGCCATCTGGTCCTGGACTTTTGTTGGTTGGGAATCTTTAAATTGCTGGTTCAATTCCTTTGCTGGCTATAAGTTTGTTCAAGTTTTCTATTTCTTCCTGTTTCAGTTTTGGTAATTTATATGTTTCTAACAATTTAACCATTTCTTCTAGCTTGTCCAATTTGATGGCATACAGTTTTTCATAATATTCTCTTATAATTGTTTGTATTTCTGTGGTGTTAGTTGTTATTTCCCCTCTCTCATTTGTGATTTTACTTATTTGGGCCCTTTCTCTTTTCTTTTTGGTAACTTTGCTGAAGGTTTATAAATTTTATTGATTTATTTTTCTCACAGAATCAGCTCTTGCTTTCATTGCTCTGTTCTACTGGTTTTTTGTTTTGTTTTGTTTTGTTTTTAGTCTCTACATCATTTATTTCTGCTCTAATCTTTATTATTTCTTTCCTTATGCTGGCTTTAGGCTTCATTTATTGTTCTTTTTTCTAGCTTCTGCTAGGTGTAAGGTTAGGTTATTTAAGGTTTTTCTTGCTTCTTGAGGTACACCTGGATTATTATATACTTTCCTCTTAGGACCACTTTTGCTGCATCCCAAAGGTTTTACACCATTTTGTTTCCAATTTGATTTGTTTCCATGTGCTTTTTTATTTCTTTTATTTCCTGGTTGACCAATTCATTGTTTAGTAGCATGTTATTTAATCTCCATGTATTTGTTGTCTTTCCATTTTTTTTCTTGTGCTGACTTCTAGTTTCACAGCATTGTGATCAGAAAAGGTACGTGGTAAGACTTCAGTCTTCTTGTATATGTTGAGGACCATTTTGTGACCTAACATATTATGTATTCTGGAGAATGTGCCATGTGCACTTGAAAGAATATGTATTCTGCTATTTCAGGATGGAATATTCTGAATATATATGTTAAGTCCATCTAGTCATTCTAAGCCATTGTTTCCTTTTTGATTTTTAGTTTAGATGATCTGTCCATTGGGGTGCCTGGATGGCTAGGTTGGCTGAGTGTCTCACTTTGGCTCAGGTCATGATCTTAGGGCTAATGGGTTTGGGCCCTACATCGGGCTTTGCACTGGCAGCACCGAGCCCACTCAGATTCCCTGTCTTCCTCCCTCTGCCCCTCCCTCACATTAAAATTTTTTTTGATGATCCATTGATGTAAGTGGGGTGTTAAAGTCCCCTACTATTATTGTATTATTATCGATTAGTTCCTCTATATTTACTATTAATTGTTATATATATTTGTGTGCTCCCATGCTGGGTGCACAAATATTTATAATTGTTAAATCTTATTGGATTGTCCCCTTTATTATTATATAGGGTCCTTCTTTGTCTCTTGTTACAGTCTTTGTTTTAAAGTCTAGTTTGCCTAGGGGTGCCTGGGTGTCTTAGTCAGTTAAGTGTCTGACTTCAGCTCAGGTCATGATCTCGTGGTTCAGGAATTCAAGCCCTGCATTGGGCTCTGTGCTGACAGCTCAGACCCTGGAGTCTGCTTCAGATTCTGTTTCTCCCTCTCTCTGTCCACCCCCAGCCCCACTCACGCTGTAGCTCTATTTCTCAAAAATAAACATTTAAAAAAAATTATAAATAAATAAAGTCTAGTTTGTCTGATAAAAGTATTGCTACTCTTTCTTTTGACACCCATTTGCATGATAAGTGTTTCTCCATCCCCTCACTTGCAATCTGCAGATGTGTTGAGGTCTAAAATGAGTCTCTTATATGCAGCATATAGATGGGTCTTGCTTTTTTATCCATTCTGACATCCTATGTCTTTTTTTTCTTAATGTTTATTTTGAGAGAGTGCACACATGCAAGCAGGGGAGGGCAGAGAGGGAGAGAAGAATCCCAAGTACACTCCACGCTGTTAACATAGAGGCTGACGTGGGGCTAGATCCCACAAACTGTGAGATTGTGACTTGAGCTGAAATCAAGAGTTGGATGCTTACCTGACTTAGCCACCCAGGCGCCCCATAACATCCTATGTCTTTTGATTGGAGCATTTAGTCCATTTACATTCACAGTAATTTATGATACTTGTGTTATTTATTGCCATTTTATTACTTGTTTTGTAATTGTTTCTGGAGATTTTCTCTGATTCTTTCTGGTCTTTCCCTCTTTCATGTTTTGCTGATTTTCTTTAGTGATATATTTGGATTTCTTTATTCTTTGCATGTTTATTAGTGGTATTTGATATACTGTTACCATTAGGTTTGTATAAAACCTCTTTTGCAAATAGCAGTCTATATTAAGTTGATGGTTGATTAAATTTTAACCCATTCTTTTCTCCTCTCCTCCCCAAGTTTTAGGTATATGTTATTATATCTTATATCCTTTTTTTTGTGAGTTCCTTGACTGATTTTTTTACAGAAATGTTCATTTTTACTGTTTTTGTGTTTCCTGTCTTTATACTGTCACTTTTGGTTTCTCCTTTCCATTCAAAGAGTCCTTTTAATATTTCTCACTGGGCTGGCTTAGTTGTCACGAACTCCTTTAGTTTTGTTTGGGAAATTCTCTATCTCTCCTTCTATTTTAAATGATAGACTTGCTGGACAGAGTGTTCTTGGCTGCAGATTTTTCCTGTTCAGCACTTAGCACTTTTTTTTTTTAATTTTTAAATGTTTATTTATTTTTGAAAGAGAGAGACAGAGTGCAAGTGGGGGGAGGGCAGAGAGAGTGGAAAACACAGAATCTGAAGCAGGCTCCAGGCTCTCAGCTGTCAGCACAGAGCCTGATGCAGGGCTTGAATTCCTGAACTGCAAGATCATGACCTGGGCTGAAGTTGGATGCTTACCCGACAGAGCCACCCAGGTGCTCCTCCTGTTCGGCACTTTGAAGATATCATGCGCTCGCTTCTAGCTTGCCAAATTTCTGTGAAAAATCTTAGCCTTATGGGTTTTTCCTTGCAAGTTAAGAACTTTTGTCTTGCTGCCTTTAATATCTTTTATCATTATATTTTGCAATTTAATTACAGTATGTCTTGGATTAGGCCTGCTTTGGTTGGTTTTGATGGGGAGTTCTCTGTGCCTCTGGATCTAGATGCCTGTTTCCTTCCCGAGATTAGGTAAGTTTTCAGCCATTATTTCTTCAAATACATTTTTTGCCCTTTTTGTCTCTTTTCTTCTTCTGGGACTTCTATAATGGGAATGTTATTATATCTGATGGAGTCACTGAGCTCCCCAAGTCTATTATCATGTTGTATAACTCTTCTTTCTTTTGTTCAGCTTCATTACTTTCCATTACTTTGTCTTCTAGGTCACTAATTTGTCCCTCTCAGTCTTCCAGCCTGTTGTCCACTGCATCCAGTGTGTTTCTAATCTCATTTATCGCACTCTTCATCTGATTCTTTTTTTTTTTTAACTCTTTTGTCTCTGTGGGATGGGTCTCACTGATGTCTTCTTTTCTCAAGCCCAGTGAGTATCCTTATGATTGTTGCTTTAAATTCTCCATCAGGCATGTTATTTATATCTATCTCACTTAAATCTCTGGCCATGACCTTATCTTGTTCTTTTGTTTGGGATAAATTCCTTGTCTTCTCATTTTTTTCTAAGTCTCTGTCTTCTTTTGTGTGCTATTAAAGCCAGTTAAGTCTCCTGCTCCTGAAACTAATGGTCTTATAAAGAAGACATCACATAGCATTTAGGGCCTGGTGCTTCAGGGAGTGCTTCCAGTGTGTGTGCATGCACTGTGCTGTTGTGTTTTGGCTGCCCTATCCTTCAGTGAGTCATCTGCAGGGCTCTGCTTGACTTCTATGCACAATGTTTGGTCCCTGATCTGATGTGGCAAGTTTTAGTCTGCTTGTGAAATGAGACCTGTCACTACTTCCACCAGAACTGAGGCCCTGCAGCACTCTCTGCTTAGGAGACATGGTGTGGGCAGAGGTTTGTGATGGTCTTCTGGGGGAGTGCCCTGCCACACTGGGACTGAGGTGTGACTGAGAAAAGCAGTTCCACTGGAGCACAGGGGGTGCTTAATAGAAGTTAGGCAGCCATATCCATGCTGCACTGCTTCCACAGGTGACTGTGTTTATGCTGTGGAGAGAGAAATGGCACTGACCAGCTCCTTTGTTCCTGGAGATGTATCTCCGTGAATGCTGTCCTCGGGGACATGCTCTCAGAAGAGCAAATGATCTCCCAATTTTGTGGCCCAGTCTCTCTTCAGATTGCTGTTGACATGCTGTATGCCCCAGGTTGTTTACCTGCCTTCTCTCAAGGAGCAGGGCAGTACCCTCTAGGCTCTATCCTAGTGAAGCCTGCTGACCTTCAAAACTCCAGGCTTTAAGCCCCATTGGTTGCAAGAACTCATGAAATTCAGCCCTTCTCATTTTCCAAGCCAATGGCTTTGGGGAAATGTTCTCCTTGTGCATTCCCCTGTATGCTCCTCTCTCAGTTGCCCTTCTCCATGACCACGCTCCTTCCCCTTCACAGCAGCCAGGATCCATTTCTCCACTAAACCATGGCTCCACACTTCCTATCTTTTTCTATGTGGCCTCTTCTGTCCCTTTAGTTGTAGAGTCTGTTCTGTCAGTCTTCAGGTCGATTTCTGGGGTATTTAGGATGTTTTGATAGTTATCTAGTTCTATTCATGGAACAAGGTGAGCCTAGGGTTCTCCTATTCCACTGTTATTCTCTGTCTCTCCCAACTCTGTCACTATCAAGGGTAGCTCACTTAGAAAGAGGTAGAAAGCACATTTGCCTACCACCAGTTCTTATGTACATTCTAGGATCTACTGGTTGAACTTTTATATAATTCTTTACTACATGGAATCGGGACTCCTTGGAAAGTAGTAGACTCCTTTCCATATATTGAGGAAAGAAATCACAATGGGTATAGAAAAGTGGTTCTGAAAATGCAATCACAGGACCAGCAGCAGCATCTGGGAACTTCAGAAATGCCACTTCTCTGATCCTACCCCAGACCTACTGAGTGAGAAACTCTGGTGCCCAACTATCTGTGTTTTAATAAGCACTCTGATGCACCTAAAGTTTGAGAACCACTGATAGGCCATTCACTGTAGAAAATAACACTGGTTTCAAGAACATTTGATACCTAGGAGACAAAAGTTCACCTAAAGTATATAAAAAGTTAGTTGTAACAATAGAAGGATGTAGTAAATGTGTAGTTAAAAAAATTACTTCTGGGGGCACCTGGGTGGCTCAGTCGGTTGTGCATCCAACTCTTGATTTTGGTTCAGGTCATATCTCAGGGTATGTGAATTTGAGCCCTGAATCAGACTCTGCACTGACAGTGAGGAGCCTGCTTGGGATTCTCTCTCTCCCTCTCTCTCTATTCCTACCCTGCTCATGCTGTCTCTCTAAAAAAATAAATAAACTTAAAATTGTTTTCTTTAATTACTTCTAATAAGAAGTACTAATATACCAGGCTGCTGTGTTTCATGTATTAAGCATATATTTTTAAAAGATCAATATACATGTTTCTTTTAATGTTTAAGCAGGCATGACAGCTGTGAGACTGTCTCTCAGATCTCCAGCTATGGAAAGTGTAACTGACCAGTGTCCCCAGATGCTTGGCACTGGAATCCATCACCTCAATCTGCTGGGGCCCACGCCCTCCCACAGGCTACTTCCAGAGAGTAACTGAGTGGACACGGATACTGTTGAGGCCCATTCCCAGGAGATACAGGATTTCTCTGATGGGTTACTTTGGCTTAAAGTCTCCCCAGAGGCCTAGCTGAACTTTCTTAGAACTGAGCTGCAGTCTAAGACATTTCTACCTAACCTTTCTTCCTTCCCTCTCCACTTTACAAGGGTCAGATATGCACTGTGGTCTGGTGGCTCTTCTAACCTGCCCCCTCAAGGTTCCCCCACAGTTATTTCTTATAATAAATCTCATACACTCAATCCTCTTTGGGAGTCTGCTTTTTATAAAACATGAACACAAAGAATTGTGAGCAAGCTAAATAGTACCTTTAGACATTAAATATTAACTAATATTTAATTGGTTCCACCTTAATGATAATTACAATAACATCTACCATTCACTCAGTTCTTGGTTTCATGCCCAGGCATGACACACAATTAAACCTCACAACTCTGAGATGATATGAGGAAATGGATCTGTGGGAAGATAGACAGCAGAGGAACATACACCAGTCTGAAACACTGGAAATTATGCTTTTTTCTTCAGGAGAGAATGTGGTCTCACTGATGCTGAATTTGGTTCAAGAACCAGTACTTGATGTTTATAAATATTCTCTTGAATGGAAGAACAGAAAGTACTTCAAATCTTTTGAAAAGTGATGCATACCCCAAGTGTAAAAGGACAGAGCAAGAAATGTTAAGACTTTATAATGGGCAGACAATATCAACTGTGAATGCACACCTCATGAGTCAATTTTGAGGGAAAGGAAAACTATGCTAAGGTTACCTTTGGTCTTGTTCTGCATGGCCACCTTTCTTCCTCTGGGTTATTATTATCCTTGGTAAATTGGAAATTTATAGTCTTATAGTGTGTGTGTGGCCTACCTGCATGCCACATGACACCATGAGGCAGATATTATTACTATACCCATTCCATATAAAAGAAGAACTTGGGATTTAGAGAGAGGTTAAGCAACTTGTTCAAGGTTGAGCTACCAAGTTTCAGTTGTAAATAAAATTTGCTTTTCCATATGTCAAAATGGTTTCTATTTTAGCACAGACCTGTAATTCATTCTGTTTTCCAAATGTATTTTCCATTTGGGAACTGTCCCACCTTTCATCCCACTCTTCACCTGGTGGGATTTTCAATCCCATGGCACTGTGTACCCTACTCAGGGACCTTTTGAGTAACTGAGTGGACAGGGTGATGTGATGGGATATGCTCTTCTCTTTGGCATAACTTGCTGTGAGTGATATGATATAAGTCAATAGCTGGCAGTAGCCATGGAAACAGTCTGATTTAGAATAAGTCAATACAGAGAAAGGAAGAGCTAAGAGCTAGAGTCTTGATTGCATCACTAGAACCCCTAGATCCAGCCATGCCTGCGGCCAATCCTATCTCCAGATTTTTCAGATATTTTGTCTCATCTTTGTACATTTTAGTCTGTTCCATAGAAAGCAACTTCTTAAGAAGCTATTTATATTTTACAATTATAACAGTTTTACTCTAATTGGGCAAAATCAATAGAATTATATGTAACAATAAAAAATAAATGAACTTTCATAATAACTCACAAATGCATTTTTATAATGATAGCAGTAAGTATTGTTAGTATCAAACCTACAAATAATCATATTTCTTTCTTTTTTTTTTATTTTGAGAGAGAGAGAGTGCACGCGCATGCATGCGCATGAGCTGGGGAAGAGCAGAGAGAGGGAGATAGAATCTCAAGCAGGCTCTGTGCCATCAGCACAAAGCCTGACATAGGGCTCAAACCCACGAACCATGAGATCATGATCTGAGCTGAAACCAAGAGTTGGACACCCAGGTGCCTCCACATAATCATATTTCTAAGTGAAGATTTAAAATAAAAAAGTTATTCTTACCTCATACCACTGTCTAACTGGCTGGTTTTATTTGTGTTGGCATCCCATAGATAAATGCAACTAGATTTCTCTGCAATCACTGCTAGGATATCTCCATCTTTATCCCAATCCATAGCAACACAGTTACTTTTAAAAAAGAAAGCAAAATATCACTATACTTTTTCTTACAGCAAGGGAAAGAAATTTAAAAATCTATTTGTGATTTTTATTTATAGCAAGACCAATGTACTTTGAATAGGTCATAAACTTTCTAAAGTGAGAAATACAATTCACTATTCACTGCGTAGATTACACTAAGTTAAAATTTTTGTTGTTGTTGAGAGGATGGGAAAAATTTAAATTCTATTTTAAATATAATTTATATATACTACATTAAATATAATTACACATAGTAAGTTAGCAGATTTTTCTTACATCCTATAAAGAACCTGGCCTTTTGGTAAGACAAACTCATCAAGTACCTCTACAAAGAAATCACATCTGGAATCAAGAGGTAATTTGTATGACCAAATGTCAAAAGGTCACTTCAGATTTACAGAGAAAGAGAAGTTACTGATAAAAAATGAAGTTATATCTACACAAATTGGGTATAAAACAGATCAAGGTTGGGTAGATGTGGGATTGCAAATAATGGAAAAACTGGATTTTGAAGTGGTAAGAAATGTTATTTTCATTTTATATTATAACAGAGTAAGAGTGATTTGATTAAAATGACAAAAGTTATAAATAGGAAATGCTTTTTTAAAAATGTTACAATTGAAAATTATTCCAAAGTGTTTATCATAATTCAAAAACTTCCTTGAGAATTAACTTTTTCTTCTCTGATTTTCATTTTGAGACTCTGCTCTTGGATATCGGCTAAGCCATACTCAGTTTTATAGTTAAGACAATTATTTCAATCACTTTATTCTTCAAAATTAATTTTCTCTAATATTTTCAGAGATTAGGGGAGTTTGGAAGAGGGAAGCTTTCAAATTTTTGATAAAATCATCTAACAAAGGCAATACATAAAGCTATTTTATTTATCTGCAGATCCTCTGTCAGTCGAATTTAACTATGATAAATACAGCAAAATAATTCAAAGGTAAAAAAAAATATATATAGCTAACATATAACCAATAGAGGTCACAGAGATCATGCAAAAACCCCATACAATTTACTCAAAGAAGGTCCTTACTAAGTGCCTTTTTGTTTTTAGACATAATTACAACTATTTTGACTTCTGTTTTCCATAATATAGAAAACAAAAGCAACAGTTAAGAGGCGATGGGAAACACCAAAATGGTGGCATCAGGTGAGTGGGGCAGAGAAGGAGGTGGGAAAGGCTGTCAGAGACCAACGGAAGTAAAACAACCTTTGCAAAGATGGTGGCAGTAAACCACAGAAAACAGACATGAATTTGAAAAGCATGGCAGCATAAGACCATTTAGATGAGGAACTCTACACACCTTAGTAACCATTGAGACTATCAATAAAATAATACAGGTAATTTACAAAGAATCATCAAAAATGCTTAAGTTATATTTTGTGTAATCTAGAATGATTTCCTGAAAACAGAATGTCTTTGTCATTTAAAAAGTATGTGGAAAGTAACTATTTTCCAACAATTTGTGAAATGCTATAGGGATGTGGATTTATCTTCTCTGCCTATCCACACACACACACACACACACACACACACACAGGCTTATTTATAATTAAATAAGTATTCTTCCATATAGACTCATTTATAATTATACTTTAAGGCTTCCCTCTGAATGTATGGAGGTTATAAATATCAACTCTATCTGTTTACATGTTTTACTAACAACTTATGTATAAAAAAATCTCTTTGCAATAAAAAAAGCAAAAGAGATACAGATTATATATATGTGGTAAAATTCTATTTGATTATACTTTTAAGGCAATACTGTTTTTATCTTTTAGGAAACAAAGCTTGAAAAAGTTTTTGACCCACCTCTACTTACCCAGGTAAGTTAATTTCACTTCTTTTCTGACCATGGCGATCAAAGATTTTCACAATATGATCAGCTCTAAAAGCAATTAGAACACAAAAATATAATCTGTTTCTTTTTATTTATATACATTAAAAAAATTAAGCTGCCATTCAAGTGATTTCAGTGATCTCTCATGACAGTTTCATAATTTGTACCTACAAAGTTATTATCAGGGAAAAGACTTTATGAACTGTGATTTTTTTTTTAGGTTTATTTATTTATTTTTGAGAGAGAGAGTGAGAGAGAGAGAGAGCAGGGGAAGGAGAGAGAGGAGAGAGAGACAATCCCAAGCAGGCTCCACACCATCAGTGCAGAGCCCAAAGTCAGGCTCAAACTCACAAACTGGGAGATCATGACCTGAGCCAAAACCCAAAAGCCTGATGCTTAACCAACTGAGCCATCCAGGCGCCTCTGAACTGTGATGTTAATGAAGATGAATGTATTACTTTTCCCACTGTACAACCACCATACAAGAACTTCTACTAAACAAATGGTGTGGTAATACAGGCATACAAGCCTCTGAAGTCAGGATGATTTACTTAAAGCATTCATTGATTTCTTACCCTGTTACTGCAAGGTAGTTTCCTGATGTTTTTTGCCAGGTGAATTGTATTGGTGTGCCAAGCCAAGGCCTTTCTATCAGTGAGAAAACACGCTAAAAAGGCAAACGCAATTTTTATATTTTCAAAACATACAATTAAGGGTTGGTCAAAGACACCAAAACACGATCATGAAAACAGTAGAATTCAGGATGGTAAAGGCTTATTGTTAGAACTTATCCAGAAAAAGTCAATAATATAACAAACAAAATTACTAATCAGATCAAGCAACCAATCAAAAAATTTCCACAATTTGGCTGTTAAAGTATGGACCTTAGTACACACAGGAAAGCAGTTATAAAATTTGGTTTTAAATGTTTTGAATATTAATTTCATGAAAATTATAATTTTAATGTTTTATATGTTAAAGAGTAAAATAACTTAAACTTGAATTTAGCTAATAATCATTAGCTAAATGGAGTTTAGCATGGCATGGAGTTTTTAAACTTAACAAAACTACCATTTAAAAAATCTTAAGCGTGATAAAAATACAAATGTCTATCCTTCATTCAAAATTATTTTCTTCCTTTACCCATTAGTTATACTTACTTCATCATTAAGTGCTTAATTTTGCTATTGGGTGGACAGTGTATCAGCTGAGAAGCCTTTCTTTTCACTTAGTCAAGAACTGGGGTATCCAATATGGAAGCCACAAATCACAGGTGGACTTGAAATTTTATTAAGGGCTTGAAATGTAGGTAGTATGAATTTAGATGTGTTGTAAATATAGAATACATACACATTTCAAGGACTATGAAAAATGTGAACTATCTCATTGATATTTTATATTGATTACATATTGAAACAATATTTTGGATATACTAGATAAAATAAAGTATATTATTTAAATTAATCTTACCTGTTTCTTTTAAAACATTTTAATGTGGCTACTAAAATTTTTAAATTACACTGGCTCACATTAAATTTATATCAAACAATATTGATCTAAAACTATTAAGAACATAAGCTTGAATGAAAAAATTTAGATTTTAATATTAGGTTAAATTATAAATAATTAGGTTAAATCATAGACCATATCTAGGCATATGAAGTTTAAATACTACAGCTGGCTTGGCAAGGCTAGTGGCTACACAAAACTCATCCAATGCTTAAAATTAAACACCAATCAATTTGGTGTGTTAAGTGGATGAAATCCACCTCTATTGAAAACAGGTGCACCTCTATAATCAAAGGTGCATTCACATTTTGTGGAGCAGGAAAACACCTTGAAGGAAAAAAAAAAGCATAAAAGCATCTTTTGCAATTTTGTGACAACATGACCTAGAACCCCTTTATTCAAGCGATGCATCCTTAAATTTCATTAGCTTCATGGTCGCGCTCTTCTAGCTGTGACCTTACAGATTATTTTTCTTCAGTGGAGCTATATATACATGCTCCATATACAGTGCACAGGAAAAGTGCTAGCTTCAAAACCAGAAAACCAGATTTTGGTTTTGCTTTTTACTTACTAGCTGCAGGGCTTAATTAAAACAAGTAGCTCAAATTGCCTCAAGCACAAAATTCTCAACTGTAAACCAGGAATAATATCTTCTCCCTTCTGATACTTCATAAATTGTGAAGTGCTTTAGAAATGTTATGATTACCGGTCAATTCCAATTTCCACGCTAATAGCCACGAGGAATCATTACGACTTAATTACTTTTTAAACTGAGCTATCCATTTCTTGTCAGATCAGGGCTGTACTATCGCTGTAGTAAAGCGGATAGGTGAATCGGCAGTAGCCACTGACGTGGAATGGAGTTCACTAGAAGCCCAAACCTAGGAACGGTGCGTGCAGAGGATGATGCTCTCGAGGGAGACCTGCGTGTGCAAGTGCAGTTTTCTCCGTGAATAATGTACATTAGCCACTGAGTGATTTCTACATTAGATCAGTCACTGGCGATACAATTTGACATTATTCTTTCGGAAGCTTTTCACTCTTTTAAAGGCACTGAGTACGGCTTGCTAGAGGCTCAGCTGCAGGAAAAGCAGCAGCTGGTGACACCCAATCCAGTCAATTTCACCGCAACCTTCCAAACGCAGACCGCTCTTTTCGCGGTGTGAAGTTCCTAGTCTCTTCAGATCCAATCTGCTCATTTCGGGCCATGCCCGCCTTCCCTCTGCCCTCACCACTTCAACTCGGTTCGCGGTGCCAGAAATGAGGCCTCCCTCTCCGCCTTCTCCTCCTCTCCAGTTTTCTTTCCTTTCCCTCCTTCCTTCAACTTCGCTGCAGCTTTCCTCCCCCCAGGCCACCGGCTCTCTTGCCCCCTCCTCTAACGCATTCAGGACGGGGGAGAGGGCACCGGCTCCTAACCTCAAAATGACGCTCAGCGGGCTAAGAGCCAGTGGTCGCGTTTTCCCGCCCCCACCCCCGGGGGTTTGTAAGTTATTTACCTTCATCTCAAGGCTCGAGCGGCCGCGCGATCTGGCAAATGCGCAGGCGCAGCTGGCCTCCTCCAAGAGGGCTAACGCGTTCCCGTCACCCAGGAGACCGCAGGAACAGTAACCAATCAGCGAGCACTAGCTGAAGGGCGGTGCCTCGTGGGGGTCCTCCTCAGGGGAGGGCGGGAGGCGCGGACTGGAATCACGTGACTCTGGCGGACGTAGGCCGACTCGCGTCAGGTCTTGCGGCTACTTGATTTCCTGGTTGAGCTCTGATTGGATGAGTCCCGGGGACTTGCTCGAGGGAGGTGGGTTCTGTGAGCCCTGAAAGGCGCCTGCGTAAACTTCGTCTGCTGGTTAGTAAGATGCCCATGGTGGCGGGTTCGGGGCGCCGAGAATCAAGAAAACGAACACTGGATGTTGGATGAAAGGAAAATGGGAATTTGCTCTTGGGGCAAATACTCTTACACAGTCAGCGCAAAGAGGACTTGGATGGGCTCGTGTGTCATCTTTTTTTCCTTTCCAGGCTTCTGGGGTAGAAGAAATAGGATGTGAGAAGTAGGTTTTTTTCAAGGCGTTAATAGGACAACTAAATTGGGCAAGAAAATGAGCACTAATTGCTTCTTTAGACTTTGGACCTGGCAGCTTTTCCCCAAATAGTATGCCCTACCATAGATCTATGCGTTATTATTTAGCATATGAAAGTACTTCTTTTGCCAACATGTCTGAAAGTGCTGAACAACCCACACCTTTCTTTTCGTTATTAGGTAAGAATCTTATTGACCTGCAGGAAATGAAATGATTTCAAAGAACTAATGATGGGTGTTACATTCTCAAGTAGGGTACTGTTCCCTGGCGTGGGGGTGTTGTTTAATTTACGCTTCCCTTTAGTTTCAGGTGCGAGACCTATTCGTTAAAATGAAGATGTCAACAGGTGACTGAAAAACAAAAAGGGTAGCAGAAGCAGAAGTTCAGAAATTGGTCATGCAACATCTAAAAGAGTGACTGGGACTTTTTAGGTTTGAGAAATGTAGGGAAGACAAAATTTTACCTCTACCCTCTTAGGGTTTTTTCAGCTAGACCTGAGAAGTAAGCTGACCTAAGACAGATTAACAGAAATTAATTTATTAAGATAAATTAACACTACAAATTTATGTGTTAGCTGACATGGGAGCCATCCTAAGGGAAAGACCCAAAGAAATGATGACACCTACATACATACTTTTAAATTAGGTTGAACAAAGCATGGCAACTGTGAGAAAGCAATTAAACAATGTGGTGAGGCTAAAGAAAAGTAATTTTAATAAGGCCTATTTGTATAGACTCTCAATTTCAGCTTCTTGATAAGGATGCTATTTTGCTTCTTGTATAGGGAGGGTATCTTTCACATGGGAGTTTTTAATGCCCTGTTTTCAGAAGAAGATTAGAATACTCTTGCATCTGCTGTTTTTTTAGGTACCTTCTGGCTCAAAATAATCCTTATGTCAAAGTGGCTTATTTTCGAATAGCATATTTTGCCACCCTTTAGGAGAAGTCTACATAAGGAGAAATACAATTAGGCCAGAAAAATTAAACTCAGGAGAGTGTAGAGTCCTGCAAACCAGAGGAAAGCATTTCAAGAGATTCAAAGTAGATATTACTTATTAGACTATTGGGTTTGTCTCAGAAGAGGAAGTTAATGTAAAGTGATAGAGTAAGGATATGAAGAATTGAAAGAAATCAACTTATTTAGAGGTAGGTAATTAGGCTTACTGGTTTTTTTTTTTAATGGGAATTTGTTTTTTAGTTACAAGTTCCATGTCTTGTCATAGGTCTCATCAGATTTTCTACTTGTTTTTGAGTCAGTTTTGATAATTTGTGTCTTTCTAGGAATTTTTCCTTTTCATCTAGGTTACCCAGTTTGTTGGCATACTGTTCACAGTAGTCCTTTATTTTATTTCTGGAAGGTCAATAGTGACATCTCCTCTTTTATTCCTGGTTTTAGCAATTTGAGTGTTTTCTCATTTTTCCTAGCTAAATATGTCAATTTTGTTGACCTTTTCAAAAAATAAATTTTGGTTTTGTTGATAAGTTTGTGTCCCTCAGAAAGGTATGTTGAAGTCCCAACTCCTGGTACTTGTGAATATGGACTCATTTGGAAATAGGGTATTTGCAGATATAATTAAGATGCCATTAGCATGGCCCTAATTTAATATGACTTATGTACTTACCAGAAGAGGGAGGACACACAGGGAGAATGCCATGTGACAACAGAGGCTGAGATTGAATGATGCAGCTGCACCCAAAGAATGCCAAGGAAGTTGGACTTCTGGCTTCCAGAACTGTGAGACAATAATTTCTGTTGTTTTAAGCCACACAGTTTGAGGTATTTTTTTACAGCAGCCCTAGGAAATTAATACAGATATTGGTACCAGAAAGTGGTGTGCTACTGTAACAAATATTTAAAATGCAGAAATGGCTTATGAATAGAGGCTGGTAGAATTTTGAGGTACTTGTATTAAACCTAAATTGCTTTGAAGTCATTGTTGGCTGAAATGTGGACATTAAAGGTACTTCTGATGAAAGCTCAGACAGGAGAACCAAATAGGAAGTTTCTGGGGTTTTTAGAGAATACATAGATTGTCATAACAGAATGTTGCTGAAAATAGGAATGTCAAGATGCTTCTGGTGAGGTCTCAGATGGAAGTAAGGAACATGTTATTGGATGCTAGAGGAAAGTTGATCCTTGTTATAGAGTGGTAGATAATTTGGCTGAATTTTATTGTGTTGGGTGGAAAGCAGAACTTGTAAGTGATAAACTTACATATTTAAGGAGATTTACAACTAAGGTGTTTGAAGGCACAGCCTAGTTTTTCCTTGCTGCTTATAGTAAAATGTGAGAGGATGGAGATAAGTTGAGAGTGAACTGCCAAACGCAAAAGAATCAGCACCTGTTTATTTGGAAAATTCTCAGCCTATCCAGATAGCAGTTTCTTTAACAAAGCCAAAGGTATGGACAGACAATGAATTGCTAAAGAGTTTACGCATGTGACTTATGGATCCAACCATGCCAGCAAAAACAAAGATTAGTGAACTTCAAGATATGGCAACATAAACATCCCCTTGTGCCCTCCTGCACCCCCACCTCCCCAAAAAACCCAAAGGCAACCACTGAGAGATGTATAGAGTATCATGGAATTGTGAAAAAACTTCAAGAGCCTAATTTATGTGTAATTGGAGTCCCAGAAGGAGCTGGGGTGTAAGAATAGAATATTTGAAAAAGTAAAGGTTGAAAAAAATCCCCAAATTTGATGAAAATGATAACCACCAATCCAAAAACTCAATGAACACTAAGCATAAGAAACATGAAAAAAAAAAAAAAACTAAAAAATTATTTAAAACCTGTGATGAAAGAAATTCTTAAAAGAAGCCAGATTAAGGGTGCACCTGGGTGGCTCAGTTGGTTAAGCATCTGACTTCAGCTCAGGTCACGATCTCACGGTTCTTGAGTTTGAGCCCTGCGTAGGGCTCTGTGCTGACAGCTCAGAGCCTGGAGCCTGTTTCAGATTCTGTGTCTCCCTCTGTCTGCCCCTCCCCCACTCATGCTTTGTCTCAAAAATAAACATTAAAAAACTTTTTTTTTAATAAAAAAAAAAGCCAGATTAAGAAGATATATGCACATAGAAGCAAAGATAAGAAAATGAGCAGACTTCTTGTTGGACATCCTGCAAGTCAGAAGACAGTGGAGCAACATACTAAAGGACTGAAAGAAAAAAGCTGTCCATACAGAATTCTATACTCAGAAAATAGATCTTTCAAAAATGAAAGTGACCAGCAAATTAAATCCAGCAATATATTAAAAAAAGAATGTACATCACAACCAAGTGAAATTTATCCAAGAAATGCAAGCATAAGTCAATATCTGAAAATAAATTTCTGTAACATGCAATATTAACATAACAAAGGACAAAACTGCATGATCACATTAATAGACAGAAAAATACTTGACAAAATCCCGAACCCTTAAAACTCAACATTCATTCATGATAAAAATACTCAATAAAGTAGGAATGTAAAGTAATTTCCTCAAACTGAGAAAGGTCATCTATAAAAAAAAAATCATATAACTACTATTGCATTTAATGGTGAAAGACTGAATGCCTTCTCCCTAAGCTTAGGGGGGAAAAAGGGATATCCACTCTTGCCACTTGTACTTACCATTGTATTAAAGGTTCTAGCCAGGGGAGTTATTGAAGAAAAGGAAATAAAGACCATCTAGATTGGAGAGGAAGAAGTAAAACTGTGCAGATGTCATTACCTTGTACATAGAAAATTCCAAGGAATACACAAAAATCATTATAATAAACTAATAAATGAGTTGAACAAGTTTGCAGGATACAAGATCAACACACAAAAAGTCAATCGCATTTTTCTTTTTTTTTATTTTTTTTAATATTTATTTATTTTGGAGACAGAGAGAGAGAGAGCATGAACAGGGGAGGGTCAGAGAAAGAGGGAGACACAGAATCTGAAACAGGCTCCAGGCTCTGAGCTGTCAGCACAGAGCCGACGCGGGGCTTGAACCCACAGACCGCGAGATCATGACCTAAGCAGAAGTCAGACACTTAACCAACTGAGCCACCCAGGTGCCCCTCAATTGCATTTTTCTATATGAGAAATAAACAATCCAAAAGTGAACATTTTTAAAAATCTATGTATAATAGCATTAAAATAAAATACATAAATTTAACAAAAGTACAAGATTTGTACACTAGAAACTACAAAATCTGCTTAATTAAAGAAGAAAATAAATGTGAATACATACCACATTCATGGATCAGAGACTTAGTATTCTTAAGATGGCAATACTCCCCAAATTAATGTATAGATTCAATAAAATCTCTATTAAAATCCCAGTTATCTTTTTTTGAGGTGAATTGACAAGGTGATCCCAAAATTCATAAGGAATTTCAAGGGCCCCAGAATATGCAAAATAATCTTGAAAAAGAAGAACAGGGGCGCCTGGGTGGCGCAGTCGGTTAAGCGTCCGGCTTCAGCCAGGTCACGATCTCGCGGTCCGTGAGTTCGAGCCCCGCCTCAGGCTCTGGGCTGATGGGTCGGAGCCTGGAGCCTGTTTCCGATTCTGTGTCTCCCTCTCTCTCTGCCCCTCCCCCGTTCATGCTCTGTCTCTCTCTGTCCCAAAAATAAATAAAAACGTTGAAAAAAAAAATTTTTTTTTAAAAATTAAAAAAAAAAAAAAAAAAGAAAAAGAAGAACAAATTTGGAGGGCTCATATTTTTCTATTTTAAAACTTACTGCAGGGGAGCCTGGGTGGCTCAGTCGGTTGAGCGTCCGACTTCGGCTGGTGTCATGATCTCACGGTTGGTGGGTTCGAGCCCCACGTCCGGCTCTGTGCTGACAGCTTGGAGCCTGGAGTCTGCTTCAGATTCTGTGTCTCCCTCTATCTCTGTTCCTCCCCTGCTCTCACTCTGTCTCTCTCTCTCTCTCAAAAGTAAATAAAGATTAAAAAAAAAATTAAAACTTACTGCAAAGTTACAAAACCAAAACAGTGTATTATTAGCATAAGGATAGTTATATAGATAATGGAATAGAATCGAGAGACTGGAAATAAAATCATGCGTCTGTGGCCAACTGGTTTTCAACAAAGTTGTCAAGATAATTCAACGGGGGAAAGAATTAAATTCAACAAATGGTGTTGGGACAACTGGATATCCATGCAAAAAATAAAATTGGATCCCTACCTCACAGAATACACAAAAATTAAATGAATAAAAGACATAAATGCAATAGTTAAAACTATAATATTCTTAGAAGAAAACACAGGAATTCATTGCTTGGGTTTAAGCAATTGTTTCTTGGATATGACACCAAAACCACAAATGACAAAAGAAAAAAAAATTGTGGACTTCATAGAAACCAAAACTTTTGTTCCTCAAAGGACACCACCATGAAAGTGAAAAGACAACCCACAGACTGGGAGAAAATATTTGTAGATCATATATTTGATAAAAGACTTGTATTTAAAATATGTAAAGAAATCTTACAACTCAGTGATAAAAACATAACTTCATTAAAAATGGGCAAATAATTTGAACAGACATTTCTCCAAAGAAGACATATGAGTGGCTAATAATCCCATGCAAAGTTGCTCAACATCATTAGTCATCAGGAAAATGTAAATAAAAACTACAATGAGATACCATTTTACATGATATTCACTGTCACTTTAATTTGTATTTCTCTGGGGGCTAATGAGTTCACTTTTCCGTTGGTCATCTCTGCTCTTCTGCACATTATTTAACAATATTCACTAATTTTGTGGGGTTGTCTTTTTTTGTCAATTTGTAAGGGATCTTTTGCATAATCTTGTATGGTTAAGAAGTATTTTAAAAACAGCTACTTGGTTCTAGCCTTGGTTTTGAAGTTTTCCCTTGCTTATAGATTTTCTTGAATGATTTTTTTAATTCTAATTTTTTACCTTTAAGTCTTTAATATATAGTATTTATTTTTGCATATGGTATCAAATGGGAATCTTCTTTTACACTAGACCTGGCCCAAACTCTTCTCCAGACATCCACTTAGTGTTGAGGTTACTATACCACATGTACTTTTATTATAAAGGAATCTTCTGGCCAGGGCAACTTACAGTTACTCAATTCAGTTTCAGGAAAAAAAAAAAAACCATTCAATTTTGATCAAACTGCTGCTATATGTGCTTGGCTCACCATTCCGGTGTTGGTAAGAATGCAGATATTCTGTATTAATCTCATTTTGTCTTTCTTTTTTTGGGAGGGGTCTTCTCCCCCCACATACAAGATCTTGGTAACTTGCATACTTCTCTTAGTTTCACTGACTTTACTCATTCTATTTTTATTATGATTAATATTGCCCATTCAACTATTCTTAGTCCAGCCAAAGGACCTTACTTCAAACCTTTTAAGAATGCTAGCACTTCATGATATAGTGTACCCATTTATCTTTTCTCCACCGTATTATAAAACTGTAATGTTATCTTAGCTTTTCTTTCTTTTTTTTTTTCTTTTTTAGAGAGAGAGCACATGAGCAGGGAGAGAGGGGCAGAGAGAGAGAGAGAGAGAGAGAGAGAAAAAGAGAGAGAGAGAGAGAGAGAGAGAGAGAGAGAGAGATGAGAAAGACCATAAGCAGAGAGAGAGAGAGAGAGAGAGAGAGAGAGAGAGAATCTTAAGCAGGCTCCACGCTCAGCAACTAGCCCAACACAGGGCTCAATCCCACGACCTTGGGATCATGACCTGAGCTGAGATGAAGCATTGGATGTTCAACAAACTGAGCCACCCAGGTGCCTCAGTTTTGTTTTGTTTTTTTAGGTTTTTTTTTTAATGTTTATTTATTTTTGGGAGAGAGAGAGAGAGAGAGAGCAAGTGGGGGAGGGGCAGGAAGAGAGAGACACACAGAATCTGAAGCAGACTCCAGGCTCCAAGCTCTCAGCACAGAGCCCGATATGGGGCTTGAATCCAGGAGCCGTGAGATCATGACCTGAGCGGAAGTCAGTCGCTCAACCAGTTGAACCACCTAGCTGCCCCTCCCCCCCCCCCCGCCCCAAGTTTTTCATTTTTAATATTCACTTTTATCTCAAGTTTGGTGAAAATTACATAACTCTGTGGTCAGTTTTGGTATGTTTTCAATAAATTGGCTGAGAACATTTGCAGGCTTGTGAACATAATTTTTCTAACATTGCAATAACTTAGTAATGTAACAAAGCTGGTAATGGTCATTGCATATTTAGCTTTAAATATGAATATTAAACACATTTGGATATTTCAAAATTTTAATTTTTGTGTATTGCTTCCTCATATGTGTTTGTATATTTAAATGTTTTTCAATTATAAAATGATATGACTCTTTTAAGGACTGCATTCTGTAAAATAGCAAATTGAACATGGCCATAAATTCCCACTTTAAACACAGTTCATGACATTTACTAGTTTCTTTGTGTGTCTTTTTGTTTTTTTAAGATTTTATTCTCCAGTAATCTCTATACGTAAAATGGAGCTTGAACTCACATCCTGGAGATCAAGAGTTGCATGGTCCACCAACTGAGCCAGCCAGGCAGCCCTAGTGTTTTAACCTTGGGCAAATTACCTCCTCTGAATGTGTGCTCTGAAGTTTAAAATGGGGATAACAATACCTACCCTCACTTGATTTTAGATAAAATTAAATTAGTTAAAAAGAGAAAAAAACCACATAGAATCCCACTATCAACATTTTTTGTGTGTGTATTTCCTTCTGGGTTTTGCCACTACGTATACCTATTTACTATGCATTTATAATTATGGTAAGTGTGTGTATTTAACACATTTACTTAGGTCAAGTAAAAAATATACCACACCTATTAGGCTGCTCAGTACTGAAAATAGAAAAGCATACAATCCTAATAAGTGGAGTTTTAGCTTCTCCATACCAGGTTACGTCAATTCTTCAACTCTCTTCTGCTGCTTTTGAGTCTGAATCATTTAGATCACTTGTTCTGTAACTTTAGTGTGTATCTGATAAATTCAGTGTGATAAGTCAGAATCAGTTGGCGGGAGGGTAAGGGAGGTGAAATAGATTGCTTGGCCCCACCCCCAGAGTCTCTGATTTAGTAGGTCTAGGGTGCATCTGGAGAATTTGCATTTCTTTTTTTAAAAAAATTAAAAAAAAAGAAAATTTGCATTTCTAACATCTTCCCAGGTGAAGCTGATTATGCCCATCTGTGGACTGCTCTTCAAGGCCACTGATCTCCAGATCGTTTACTAAGTCTCCTTCACTTTTTGTCATATGTTAGACTCAAACAGCCTGTATTCTTTTTTATGCTGATTAACTTAGCAAAGCTACAATACTTTTCCTAGTACATGCCTTCTGAAAGATTTCAATTTATTCTTTTTAAGTTGCAAGAAGCATTTGGTTATTATTTTTTATGAAACAGGGATCCTAATTAATGCCTGGTTTTCTATTTTTTGTTATTCTTGTTTTTCTCATTAGGCTGACAGAATAGGTAGGGTTTCAGTAGGGAGGAGAAGGGATGTTGAGAGGTAATGAAGGACAGTGGAAGATGCAGACCAGGCAATTTGAACCCAGTAATAACCACTTAGTAACTTGGATAATGTACGTAACTTCCTTAGCTTCACTTTTTTTTATCGAAATATATTTGACATATAACATTGTGTAGATTTAAGGTGTACATGTTAATTTGATACATTTATGCATGTAGTATGATTGGCTATTGCAGCAATAATTATTAGCTTCATTTTTCTTATCTACAATGGAACTTGAAAATGAATAAAAATATTTTTGTTGTAGTCTTCTGGAAATATTTGTATCCTTTGCAAATGCTTGAGTCCTTTCCTGAATGCAAAATCTCTTATAAAAGAATATTTGGGAAAGAAGGGAAATCCAGCTTCCCATTCTAAAATTTAAGAGTCGGGAACTTGATTAAGCCTGTCCCTCTGGGAAAGGATCTGATGTCCACTTATTCAGGAGAGATTCATTGAAGAGTTAGTCAAGCCATTATACAGTCTGTGAGAGGGGTAATTCTAGAATGCACAGAGCTATTTTTGTTTTAGCTATACAATTTTAAATTGATTGCTTATTTAAGTATAAATAAATAGCTATTATTATAGCAGTCTTCAGAAATCTCTAATTTATTTGGAAAAGCATAGCATTATGAAAAAGTAGTATTTTCAGAATCTGCTGTAAAAACTGGGAAAGATCGCAGGAAACTTGTCAAAAGGATATGGAACTAAAATGAACATAATTTGCTATAATATCAGAAAAATGTTTTTCCACAGAGAGAAAGAGAGAGACAAAGAGAAGGGAGAGTTTCCAAGATGAAGAGAGAGAGAATATGGGATTGGGAATGGGAAATAATGACATTTATACTAAATACAGATAAAGGAATAGGAGATTTAGGTAGAATTCAGGTTTTAAAAATAAATATATAGAGTTCTTTATTACACATTACATTTCCAGTAAATTCCAGTATTGTTTGATCATCTTATATTTTTGTCTCCAACTTATCTTTTAGACTTCTGGTCTTTAAAATGGCCATATGAAGAAATAATTTCCTGCCACTATTATGGAGAAAGGAAGTCTAGTTAAGCACGCTAGGGAAAGATAGTGTATTCAAAAATAGTATCTGATTGGGGATCCTAAGTTGAACATATTTCCCTTTGGTTTCCTAACTAATATCAGTAGCTAAAAATATTAATGTCACTTAAAATTATTAACTGCTATTAAAAATGATTAATTGTAAGCTTAAAATAAAATTGGATATTCCATATTAAGGCAGTTATTTTTGTCCAGTTCTTTCCTAAGCATGATTCTAGGTATAGATACATGGCTATGAATCAAATAGCCAAGGAAATTAAGAAATTAAAGTTAAAAAAAAATTAAAGTTAGTTCTGAGTCCATGACAAATGATTCCTATTCTCCAAGGGAAAATTTCTGCATTACTTCCCCAGAATTCATTTAGAAAAGTAGTTCTCAATCTTGGCTGCCATTAGAATTACCTGGGGGTCACTTGGTGTGGCTCAGGCTCAACCCAGATTTATTGAAACAGAATTTCTAGAGATGGAGCCTGGATGGAGCTGTCTTGCATGCTTTCCTTTTTTTTTTTTTTTTTTTAAACTCTTTGTGATATACAGCCAGAATTGAGAACCACTGATTTATTCTAAACTGTGCCAAATGCAAGGAAGCAGATGGAAATCCGGTTTTGTTTCTGAAGGCAAATAGCTTCTTCTCTTAACAAACCTATGCTCAGAAATGTAAAAGGACTCTGTCACTTTGGAAACCAGTTTGATGGGTCCTCAGAAAGTTAAACATAGAATTACTACATGACCCAGCAATTTCACTCCTAGGTATGTACTCCAAAGAATTGAAAACTGGAACTCCAACAAATGCTTGTACACATATGTTCAGAGCATCACTATTCATGTTAGCCAAAAGGTGGAAATAACCCAAGCTTCTAAATGAATAAACAAATTGCAGTACAACCATACAGTGGAATATTATTCAGCCATAAAAAGGGAACGAAGTTTTGATAGATTTCATGCTACAACATGGGTAAATCTTGAAAATATGTTAAGTGATGGAAGCCTGACATAGTCACAGGTCATATGATTTTATTTGGAATATCCAAATAGATAATCTACACAGATAGATTTCAGTTGGTGGTTGCCAGGAGCTGGGAGAAAAGGGAATAGGGGGTAAGTCTTGATGGCTGGGGTTTCCTTTTGGGCTTATGAAAATATTTAAAACTAGACAGAAGTGGTGGTTGCACAACATGAAGGTACTAAATGCTACTAAATTAATTGTTCACTTTAAAATAGTTAATTTTGGGGCGCCTGGGTGGCACAGTCAGTTAAGCGTCCGACTTCAGCCAGGTCACGATCTCGCGGTCCGTGAGTTCGAGCCCCGCATCGGGCTCTGGGCTGATGGCTCGGAGCCTGGAGCCTGTTTCCGATTCTGTGTCTCCCTCTCTCTCTGCCCCTCCCCCGTTCATGCTCTGTCTCTCTCTGTCCCAAAAATAAATAAACGCTGAAAAAAAAAAATTAAAATAGTTAATTTTGGGGCGCCTGGGTGGCTCAGTTGGTTAAGCGTCCGACTTCAGCTCAGGTCAGGATCTCGCGGTCCGTGAGTTTGAGCCCTCTGGGCTGATGGCTCAGAGCCTGGAGCCTGCTTCCGATTCTGTGTCTCCCTCTCTCTCTGCCCCTCCCCCATTCATGCTCTGTCTCTCTCTGTCTCAAAAATAAATTAAAAAAGTTAAAAAAAAATAAAAAAAAATAGTTAATTTCGTGTTATATGAATTTTGCCTCAATTAGATAAAAGCTATGCACAAACATTAGATCTTCACATTGAATGTGGCTTTCCTGATAAAACTAGCTTTTTGGAAAATTAGGTTAAAGCTTGTCATAAAAACAATTAATGAATCTAATTAATCATGTGATCCAGGTGTTTTGCTTGTCTCAAAAATATCCTTAGGTAGAAGTTGTTCCTTACCATACTCTATGTATACCTAGGAATATGCTGTATCTGGATATTTGAATTTCTTTACACCTGAGTGTGTAGGTCTTTAATGAGGAGTATGCAGGCACCAAAGGGTATTCCTTGTCCTAGTAATTAGTGTTAGTGATTTCAAAACTTCTGGCCCTATCCTCAAAGGGTAAATGATTAAAGATACTGTTTTCTCTAAAAGGATACAGAAGAAGCATGCCAAAGAGAGAGGAGGAAATTAAGGAAAATAAGGAGAGAATAGGAAAAACCAGAGCAATAGGGTTGAGAGACATAAATATTGTCTTAAGTAACTGCAGATTTTAAGGTGTTTTTTTTTTTTTGAAAACACACCAGAAATGTGAATTTTTCTTGGAAAAGATATAAAGATGCTCTTATGATATTTAAAAATGCCAAGCAAGGGGATATATTTGAAATCTAGGAAAAAGTTACTGTTTGAGAAATAACCTTCTGAAAGAGTGAAAATGGAGGGTAAGTAATGTTAACCGTCAAAGTGCAAGATTTGGTGATAAACATACAGATCACACACTTAGGGCAGAAGTGGTCAGGGACCCAACACCCGCCCTTAGGTTCTTTCTATCCTCAGGAGGACAGTAGGTATAACACGGAGTCAAGGCCTTAACATACTCGGGTTATGTTAGGCCTCTCAAACCCTAAGTTCAGTCCTGAATATAGAACACATTTTGCCCTTTCTGGTTAATGTGTAAAAATATGCTATTCGTAGGAAATGTTGCCACATTGCCATGGCGATTCATAGAAAGTGAATTGCCATACCTACCTAATGACTGGCAATTCCTTCCCCTGCTTCCCTGCTAGTCTTTGTATTTTCAAGAAAATCACATTAAATGTAAAGATTTAATTTTTGTACATAGCATCTTTTACTTTTTACTTTGAAATAATTCTAGATTTATAGGAGAGCACAAAGAAATGTGCAGGGAATTCCCACGTATTCTTCCTCCAGCCTCCCACATCTTACACAACTATGATGCAGTATCAATGCCAAAAAGTTGGTATTGGTACAATCCACAGTTTATTCAGATTTCACCAGTTACACAGGCACTCGTGTGTGTGTGCGTGTGTGTGTGTGTGTGTGTGTGTGTAGATTGAAAGCCCACTGCAATCAAGATATTCAACTGTACTATCCCAAGACTCTCTTGCAATATGCCCTTAGAGCCACATTCACCCCCTCCTCCACCATCTCTAACCACTGGGAACCACTAATCTGTTCTTCATCTCTATAATTGTGTTACTTCTTGAATCTTAAATGAATGGAGCCATGTGGCATGTAACCCTTTGGCTCTACCTTTTTTCACTCAGCACAATTTCCTTTAGGAGGTTCATCCATGTTGTTGCATGTATCAATAGCTTGTTCCTTTTTTTTTTGTTTGTTTTGTTTTTTTGCTGAGTAGTATTCCATGGTGTGGATGTCTCTTAGTTTGTTTAACCATTCACCAAATGCAGGATATTTGGGTGGTTTCCAGTTTGGGGCTATTAGGAAAAAAGTTCGATGAACATTCATATGCAAGTTCCTGTGTGAAAATCACTCTTCATTTCTCTGGGATAAATACCTAAGAATGCCACTGCTACATAGTATGGTAAGTCTATTTTTAGTTTTGAAAGGAACTGCCAAATATTTTCCAAAACATGCATATCCTTTTAGGAGGGGAAAATATTCACTTTCAGAGATCATGAATTTCCCAAATGAAGTTTTTAAGGGAGAAGAAAAAGGAAATTCTTTCTTAAAATAATAGCTCTTGGATTAACTGTATTTTTTTTAAATTTTTTTGTTTATTTATTTTTGAGAGAGAGAGACAGACAGCACCAGCAGGGGAGGGGCAGAGAAAGAGGGAGACACGGAATCTGAAGCAGGCTCCAGGCTCTGAGCTGTCAGCACAGAGCCCGATGCGGGGCTCAAACCCACAAACTGTGAGATCATGACCTAAGCTGAAGTCAGACACCCAACCGACTGAGCCACCCAGGCGCCCCTGGATTAATTGTATTTTAAGTTTTGTGACTTGGACATTTTTTTTCTACTTCCTCTGTAATGAATCAGGTGTTGCTGAAAGCAGTTGATCCCGTGTGAGTTGTGGTCTTACAGCACGTGAACATAACACAACAGCAGTGATGGTTGTCAGTGGCTCAGGGATAAAAATAATTTTTTGTAAGGTACTTTGGTTAAAGGAAGCATGAAAACAATATTTTCAAAGAAAGATTTATTGAAGAAGACAACAATAGTTTCTATTTGCCCACTGACTTCTAAATAAGAAGGGATCCTTCATGGTTCGGTATTATAAATCTTCTTATAATCAAACTATGGCCACTGCTAGCTTCAATACCCTCTTAAAAAATAAGGAAGGAGAAGGGGCACTTGGGTGGCTCAGTCGGTTAAGCATCCAGCTTGGGCTCAGGTCATGATCTCATGTTTCATGAGTTTGAGCCCCAAGTAGGGCTCTGTGCTGATGGCTCAGAGCCTGGAGCCTCCTTGGGATTCTGTGTTTCTGTGTCTCCCTCTCTCTCTGCCCCTCCCCCAACACGTGCACTACCAGGTGCTCGTGTGCTCGTGTGCTCGCATGCGCGCGCTCTCTCTCTCAAAAAATAAACATTAAAAAAAGAAAAAAGAAAAAAGAAGGAAGGAGATGGAGTATTTAGTATATTAGGTCAGGGATATTGGCATACTTGGAATGGGACAAGGTAGATGACAGGCTAGAGAAATATACCTGTTCCTTGGTCTCTTGATTTTTCTTTAAGTTTAAACTTAAAAATTTTTCTGTGCCTTTTTAATCCTGTCTCCTTTTTACTCTTTCTTTGCCTTGAAAAATCACAACTATCTGAAAAATGAGCTTTTCCCTCTAAATAAGCTTTTCCCTTGGCTCATCACTAGCAAGATATTTCAATGTAAATATCACCTTATACTTACAAAAATGTTAATTTACAGAGATTTCAGCATTTCCTTCCATGCCTTCATTCACTTTCTCTTATCTCTTCCACAGGAAAGGGGATCAATTTTCTCCTAAGAACTTCTTAAAAGGAATAGAAAACCAAATTTTGTATGCTTCATTTGCTATATCGCAAATAAGGCCATTTTCATAAACTCTATCTCATATTGATGGAATTATATGCAGAGAAGCTTTCATTGGCAAATCTGGGATCAGATGTGCAGTTTTCAACAATCAATTATTTTCAGATGATTTGCAATTCTGCTAATGTTTCCTATGCATCTGAGGAAGGCAGGAAATTTACTTTGTGGAAAACTGGAAGGAGGAGGCCTAGAACACAGAGAACAAGCTGAAAAATGAGCCTTTTTAAAAATTTTTTTATCAAATTTCAGGGGCACCTGTGTGGCTCAGTCAGTTAAGCGTCCAACTTTGGCTTAGGTCATGATGTTGAGGTTCATGAATCCGAGCCCCGCATAGGGCTCTGTGCTGACAGCTCAGAGCCTGGAGCCTGCTTCAGATTCTTTGTCTCCCTCTGTCTCTGCTCCTCCCCGACTCGCACTCTGTCTTTCTCTCAAAAATAAATAAACATTAAACATTTTTTTTTAATTTTTATCATTTATTTTAATTATTTTTTTAAATAAAAATTTTTTAAAAAAATTTTAAAAAAATGTTTTAAAAATTTTTATCATTTATTTTAATTATTTTTTTTAAATAATTATTGTTATTTTTGAAACAATCGGAGAGTCACAGAAACAACTTTTTCAGAACAGTTTGAGAGCACATTGGCCAGCACGATGGTCCATCATCTCAGAATACTCTTTATTTCCTACAAACACACTTCTGTGCAAAACCACAACACAATCATAAAAAATCAGGAAGCTTCACAGGGAAACATTACTATCACCCAATGCACAGAACCATTCACATTTGACAACTGTCTCTATAATGTCTCTTTTATAGTGAAAGAATTCAGTCCAGGATCATGCACTGCATTTAGTTGTCCTGTTTCTTTAGTCTTCAATCTGATACAGCTGCTCAATCTTTCCTTAACTTTCAACCCTCAACACATTTGAAAATTCCAGGCTAGTTATTTTGCAGAATGACCCTCAGTTTAGCTTGTCTGATATTTTCCCCTGATTAGGTTCAAGTTATACATCTTTGGCAATATCACAGAAGTGATGCTGTGTTCTTTTCATTCCATCCTCTCACGTGGCGTAAGATTTTCATTTGTCCCATTACTGATAATAATCGCTTTGGTTTCGTGATTAAAATGGTGTCTGCCAGGCTTCTCAATTTAAAGTTACTCATTGTCCTCTGTAACAATGTTTTGGAGGGAGATACTTTAAAACTATTAAATGTCTTGTTCCTCATCAAGCTTCCAGTTTTTGTTTTTTTAAATGTCTGTACGTGTTTGTATTTTATTCAAAGGGTTATAGTTTATTATTGCCATTTATTTTACATAGACCCCAGTTTAGTTAGTGGAAGCCCCTCCAAGCTGCCTTCCATGCCCTTTGCCATGTCCCCAACATTCTTTGAGCACAACCTTGTCTACTGGCACAATAAGGTGTTTTAGTTTTGCCTTGTATTTTTCTTGCCCTAGGTCTGGAACCGGGCATTCTCCAAGAATCTTTCATTCCTTTTAGTAGAAGATGGTATTTAGAAGCCAAGATCTGGGCATAAGGTGTGATCACTGCTATCTACAGAGATCAGACTCTCTCTGTAAAGAGAGCGAGCTAGGGAATATTTGTCTTATATGTCTCCTTCCTTCCTTCCTTCCTTCCTTCCTTGAACTGTGAGTTCACACTGACGCATCCAATCCTGATTCAATATCAGGATTCATTCTAGTTTTTACGCTTTCTGTATTTATAACTCCCTTCTCCAACAGTGAGAAACTTGTGTTTCATTATCCTAAATATAATTACTAATTCGATTAATACCCTTTAACCATGCTGGGGCCAATCCCAATGTCTGTGGTTTTTCCCACACCACCAAGTAATTGTCCAATACCAGCTGAGTATCCTACAATTCAACTCAATTCCAAGGAGAGTGTCAGATCTCACAGGTTAAAGGCTCAGTCCCACAAGACTGCCGCCCCTATCTCCCTAATTCAGACAGCAGTCATAAGCCCAGGTTGTTATCTGTGCTTCTGACCAATTAGCTGTAGATTGGAGTTTCCAATACCCCCTCCTTGGGCTCGATTAATTTGCTAGAAAAGCTCACAGAAACATTTTACTTACCAGTTTGTTATAAAAGGATATAACTCAGGGGGTGCCTGGGTGGCTCAGGTGGTTAAGTGTCTGTCCAACTCTTGATTTTGGCTTGGGTCATGATCTCGCAGCTCCTGAGATTGAGCCCAGAGTTGGGCTTCATGCTGACAGCACAGAGCCTGCTTAGGATTCTCTCTCTCCTCTCATTCTGCCCCTCCCTGACTTGTGTGCATGCACATGCTCTCTCTCTCAAAATAAATAAGCTTAAAATATATATATACATATAACTCAGGAAGAGCTGGGTGGAAATGATGCCCAGGGTAGGGCAGCTTACCTTAAAGGTGCAGAGCTTCTATGCCCTCTCCTGGCTGTCAATTTCCTCAATTCCCCACAGACTCACCAACTCAGAAACTCTCCAAACTCCATTCTTTTGGGGGTTTTTAGGGAAAGCTTTGTTTCTTAGGCACGATTGATTAAATCATTAGCCGCTGGTGACTGAATTCAATCTAGGTCAGGGGGTGGGACTGAAAGCTCCAACCAGCTAATCACCTGGTTGGTTCCCCCAGCAACCAGTCCCCCCCCCCCCCCCCCCCCCCCCCCCCCCCCCGCCTCAGGGGCTTTCCTAAAGTCACCTCATTAACATAACAAAAGACACCTTTGCTGCTCTATCACTTAGCTCTGTGCCAGAAACTGGAAGGAAGACAAAAGAATGGATGTTTCTTATAAATCACAGTATCACACCTTTGTAGGCACCCACTCTCCAATCCCTGCCCCCACTCTCTCTGTCCCCAGACACCCGCCCCTCCCTGGTGGGCTCTAACTCCCCTTTTCCAGGTTGTCCCTCACAGACACCTTTTTCACTCTGCTCAGCCTCTGACTTTGCGATGCCAGGCTGAACTCTGGCGTGGGTATTTCCCTTACCCTCCTCAGGCTCTGACAGTTTGTGCCAGGCTGCCCCGCTGTGTGGTTACCCCCCTCACCCTGCTCAGGCCCCGGTGCCCCACACTGGGCCACCATGTCTTCCCTCAACTCTGCTGCACATACTATCCTTGCCATGTTCCACCTAATGGCTTTAAATTGCATTATTAGGGAAGGAAAATGCTTTAAAAATTTTTTCTGTTTACTACTTTTGAGAGAAAGAGAGAGAGCACAAGTGGGGGAGGGATAGAGAGAGGGAGAACACAGAAGCTGAAGCAAGCTCCAGGCTCTGAGCTGTCGGCACACAGCCCTATGCAGGGCCTGAACCCATGAACCTTGAGATCATGACCTGAGCCAAAGTCCGAAGCTTAACTGACTGAGCCAAAGGCACCCCGGTGCACCACTTTTAATTTTCCTTTTTTTTCATGTTTATACACCTAACCATTCCCAGATCAAGACGTCAAACATCCCGTCACCTCAAAAGATACCCTCTTGGGGCGCCTGGGTGGCGCAGTCGGTTAAGCATCCGACTTCAGCCAGGTCACGATCTCACGGTCCGTGAGTTCGAGCCCCGCGTCAGGCTCTGGGCTGATGGCTCAGAGCCTGGAGCCTGTTTCCGATTCTGTGTCTCCCTCTCTCTCTGCCCCTCCCCCGTTCATGCTCTGTCTCTCTCTGTCCCAAAAATAAATAAAAAACGTTGAAAAAAAATTAAAAAAAAAAAAAGATACCCTCTTGTCCACTTATAGTCATTACGTCTTCAAAGTTAACCATTCTGAGCTCTATCGCCATGGATTAGTGTTACCCCTTTTTGAATTTCACTCAAGTAGAAACATTCAGAAGCATACAGCATGTAAATGTTTGTGTTCTGTTTCTTTCACTGAATGCTACACCCATGTTGTGTGGATTAGTAGCTGGTTCTTTTTTACTGGTAAGTAAATAGTTCATTGTATCACTGAACCACTTTATCCATTTTGTTTTAGGACATTTAGGACATTCATTTCTAGTGTGGGGCACATTAAACTGCCATGAATATTCTTGTTCATGTATTTTGACAGAAATAAGCACTTATATGTGTTTAGTATATATTTTGGAGTGGAATTGTAGGCATGTAGGGTAGATTTTGTATTTAGGATTAGTAGGTCCTGACAAACATTGTTACAAAGTGGTTGTATTAGACTTCCACCGACAATGTAGAATTAACTGCTCTGTCCTCACCAACCCACAGTATGACCAATCTTTTAAAATTGTATTTATTCTAGGAGTGCCCGGGTAGCTCAGTCGGTTAAGTGTCTGACTTCGGCTCAGGTCATGATCTCAAGGTTTGTGGGTTCAAGCCCCGCATCAGGCTCTGTGCTGACAGCTCAGACCCTGAAACCTGCTTTGGATTCTGTGTCTCCCTCTCTCTCTGCCCCTCTCCTGCTTGTACTCTATCTCTCAAAAATAAATAAATTAAAAAAAAATTTTTAATTAAAAAAATTAAAATTGTATTTATTGTAGTGTGTTGTACCGTGAATACTATGCCATAGTTTTAACTTGCATTTATCTAATGACTAACAATGTTGAGCACCTTTGCATATATTTATTGGATATTTTGATATTTTTGCAAATTGCCTTCAAATCTTTTGTTTGTGGTTTAATTAGGTTAGCCACACAGCTTTAAGTCATGCAGAGTTGCTTTCTTGTGCCCAGGAACATGGGCCAGTAGCATGAGATCAACCACTTTCTGATGCAGGCAGGCATGAACTCAGTTTGGCTGGTATGAGAGGTGGGATGGAAAACACTCTTTGGAATTGTGAGAGAAATGATCTAAACCAGCATGTGTTTGCAACTATGAGAACCCTGCTGTATGTCTTGAAGGAAAGAAGAAACAATTTTCAGCAGACCAATTGTTTTTTCTTTGCTTTGTTGACAGCATCCATGGCTTGATGTAAGAGGGAAAAATTAAATTTCTTTCCAGATGCTTTAAAAAATAAGAATAAGTTATTCTTTTTGGGATGTGTATCAATGAAATTACAGTCCCATCAGATCTCACTTAGTTTCCTCATTTTCCTCTGGGAAACAAGTCACACACTTTTCCATTATGTATGCAACCTGGTGCAGTCTGGCTCTTAGACCCTCTCCTCAGTGGTGTGCTGGTGCCCTCAACACTGGCGCCTGAGACCTGCTTGTACCCATCTCTTCCCAACTTTGTATTTAGTGACGTCATGTTGGTAGCTCGAAATCGTTACCTGGTGGGAGTATTTTCACCATTGATATTGGCAAATGCTACAAATCAGAGGTTGTTTTTTTTTCCCCACTATAGAGATACACAGCTGCTTCTACTTCATGCAAACTGCTCATCGCCAAAACAAGTGGTCAGTTTTAAGCTCCCTGCTTTCACGTATATTTAAGTTTTGCAGCTGTTCTGGCTTAGGTCAGGACATGAAGGTGCAGGGCATGTGGTGGGATCATGACAGAAATATGTCCAAAAGTAGGGAAAGCATAGAAGTATGGGAAAGTAGAGGAGAAATAGCTCATACAAGAAAGAAACTTGAAGGGCACCTGGGTGGCTCAGTTGGTGAAGTGTCTGACTCCTGATTTTGGCTCAGGTCATGTTCTCGTGGTCATGAGATCAAGCCCTGCACTGGGCTCTGCTCTACTCTTACAGTGCAGTGCCTGCTTGGGATTCTCTCTCTCCTTCTCTCTCTGCCCCTCCCCACCTCTCAAAATAAATAAACATTCAAAAGAAAAAGAAAGAAAGAAGCATGATGTAAATCTTCCCCAATCCTAAAGGTTTACATGGCATGACTGATGATGAATTGTGAAGCTGAAAGAGGTTTTGTGAAGTATAAATAATAAAAGAACAAATTATGATCAATTGTGTTAGAGGAAAGTGAATTACCTTTCTACCTTTCTATACTTTCTATAGAAAATATGAGAAAATTGTTGCCATATGAAGAGGTGATCAGTAAGTAGGCAACCAAAAAATGTAAGAAAAAATATTATAAAGGTATGTCAGGCAGTTCATAAAATTATTTCATTCTGTAACTTGTACCTTGTAGATATTTAACAAATGTTTACTAAACTAAATTGAACTAATTTCTGAAAATGTTTACTTGCCCGTAATCTGTTTGATATGTATGTATTTTATTTGAGGTGCACCAACCATTGAAGGAACTCTCATTTTCTTATTTTAGGTATCACACTTCTTCCTCTGAATTCGTCTAATGTTCATAATTTATCCCATTTGCTACTTATCTTCTTGTACTGTAATTATCTGTCAATACACTTCTTTTCTACTAGAATGTTTCCCTCCTTTTTCTCCTTTTGTATTAAAGGGAATCGTGGATGTGATGGATTGTCGGGGACATAGTTATGGTTAGTTGTCTGTGTCCCGCCAGCTTATGAGCTCCTTACAGTCACTAAAGTGTGAGGGACCATGTGTTTTAGTTCTTAGCACACAGTAGGATCACACACACACACACACACACACACACACAGATTTGTTAAAATGAATCGAATCACCCTCTTCCATTTATTCTATATTTTCAGACTCTATCTTGATTCAATGTGCCTGGTTTCACTGATAGTCATATGTGCCAATTTTTAATTTTTGGCTACTCATATCCAATCTTCATTACCTGCTCTGTGAAAATAGACATGGGCCTTTTCCTTCCTTTCCAGCTGGCACAACGTGAAATGCTGGAGACATCGCAAGAGGAAGGGGACAGCAATCTGCTGCAGTGCCTGAGCGTCCCTATTCACTACTGTTAACCTGGGCTGTTTCTCAGGGCTGTGTGTAGTATGAAACCTTGAGGACAAAGAGCAGTGTTGCCTACCATTTGCTATAAAAGCACTGGAGGGGTGTCTGGGTGGCTCAGTTGGTTAAGCAACCAGCTCTCGATTTCAGTTCAGGTCATGATCTCACAATTTGTGAAATCCAGCCCTGAGTCAGGCTCCATGCTGGGCCTGGAGCCTGCTTAATAGTCTCTCTCTCCTTCTGCCCCTCCCCCGCTTGAGCTCTCTCTCTCTCAAAAATAAACAAATAAATAAAAGCAATGGATTTCTGAAACTCAGCAGATTCCCCACCAGCTCCTGTGGGATTTGGGGGCCAGCAGAATTGTCCCAAACTCTGAGAGTCAAACTAGTTTGTGTACTTGGAGTCATCTAGTTCTTTGTCTCTGCCCTAGGACTTTAGTGTCTTCTGCCAGTGCGTGAAACAATAACAGGTTAATTTACTAGTTTGCAGGTAGGGCAGAGTCAAATCCCAGACCGTGATAATCAGCCAACCCTGCGCTATAGTACGGAGTTCCTTATATCAAACCTTCTCTGAGGCCTTATCTCTTAGGTGATGGAAGAATGGTCCTCCGCACAGGTTGGCAATTTTTTTTTCTGCAAATGTCAAGGAAAAGATACGGTTTTTGTCACAACTACTCAACTTTGCTGTTGTAGCACAAAAGCAGCCATAGGCAATATGTAATCAAATACGCACATCTGTGTTCTAATAAAACTTCACTTACACAAACAAACAGCAGACAGATTTGCCCTGTGGGCTCTAGTTTGTTGACCTTCAATCTGTAGTTTCTCTGCCTTTATAGTCTTTGGATGTAGAAAGCTGAAGTGTAATCTTGAGTTGGCCATTTTTCTCTATCTTTGGTCTTCAAAAGAGGTACTCATTTGTGGAACGTTGCAAAGTTTTACCACAGGTAAAATTTTAATTTTAAACATTTTCCTCACTCCAGTAGTACTTACCATATTTGATCATGGGCCTTCATTGAATGGCTCTACTTGGCTCCCCGAGATTCTATAGTCACAGGTTATTTATAAGTATGCAGACAATTAGGCACAAAAATACCTTTAGCTCATCTTAAAGCATAATGTAATTAATTGAAAAAAAATGGCAATGTGCTAAATAGCATTAACTATATAGTATCAGTGGACAACCCAGGACTATGAATCAGCTTAATTTTTTATAGTTTGATGTAATATTAGCAAGTCCATAATCTAAAATTTCTACCGGATAAGACAAAGAAAAACTGAGCTGAATAATTTTTATTATCAACAAGGGAGAATAATTTCAAAATAATGACTATTAAAATGTTTAATATTAATTAAGTCATTGTCCTATTGTGGTTAAAGAACTTGTCACCATCATGCAGTCATGGATGTTGAAATTTTGGTTCTCTTAACTAATCACTTGTAGGTTTTACAATTTTTTGTGAATGCTCAAACATGTAACATGATTATTCTAATGGCAATCATTGTGAACAATATAGAAGACTAAATAAAATTAGAGAAGAAATATCTTTTGCCATATTTTGAATAATTACAGAATTAGTTTAATGAAATTAACAAAGTTTAGTATTCTTGAAGGTCATATGAGAGAAATATTTTGCTGAAAATGCGCAGATAGGGCATTTCTTTGATGTCATTTTTCTGACATTAATTTCCTAAGCACATATTATTCTGTTTACATACATTTCAGAAAGATAGTCTTCCTTGTCTGGTAGAAATTCCCAGTGAAAATATCTGGGCCTAGAATTTTCTTTGTGGAAAGATTTTCTTTAAATGACTATGGGACTATTTATGTCTCCTGTAATGTAAATCTGGGCTGGAACTTTACAGTGGGTGTGCATGTGTGTGTGTGTGTGTGTGTGTGTGTGACTTGTGGTCACCTGTTCTCAGAGATCCCAAGGCATTTTCTTTTCTTTCTTTCTTTTGTTCCTTTCTTTTCTTTCTTCCTTTCCCTTTTCTGTCTCTTTCTTTCTTTCTTTCTTTCTTTCTTTCTTTCTTTCTTTTCTTCCTTTCCCTTTTCTTTCTTTCTTTCTCTCTTCTCATTCTCCTGATAATAGGGAACAAAGTAGGTGTTATTTTGGTTTGTCACTTTCCTTGAGCTGTAGCACTTTAAGGTCCCAGCTTTATAGACTTAGAGTCTTTCCACTTTGGGCATGTCTTGGGTTTTGACTTTTTTAGCCTATACCCTAGGAAACCAACAAAACCAAAAGGAAATTTCCTCCATTTGGGGAATGTCCTCAATAAAAGAGGTTCAGTGCTCAGCTCATCTTTCTCGGTCTCTCCTTTCACTTAGCTTTTTGTCTTCATAATCTTTATTTGTTCTTCAAAGGTTTAAGGGAAAATATATTTTATTCAGAATTTTTGACTGTTTTAAGCAGGATGATTTTTCTGAATAATTTACTCAACCATATTCCCAGAAACGGAAGTCTGTTCTGAGTTGTTCATGTTTTTGAAAGATGCTTTTCATTTTAGAACATCACAAATATCTTCTTAAATAACTTTGTTAAAAATATTCCATTTCTTCTACAAAAATACTATACAGCCTAATTTGGTATAATTTGGGAAAAGCTCATCTAAATTGTGAAAACCTCTAAATGGTATATTGTTTTAAAATAAATTGTATACTTTGCACATGCTAAATAAAGCTACCAAAATATTATCTTGTAGTGGTCCTTGGAGAGCTTGAGCAGATAAGAATGATTTGCAATCTCATAATTATGTGAATAAGTGGCTCTCCTAAAAGCCTGAGGGTGCTTGAAAAGTTTGCTCTTGGTTTAACACTGTGATAGTCTGTTCTAGCTACTAAAAAACCAAACCAACCAACCACGGACTGGGTGCCTTATAAACAGCAGAAATTCATTGCTTACGGTTTTGGAGGCTAGAAGTCTGAAATTAGGGTGCCCCATGGTTGAGTGAAGGCCCTCTTTTGGTTGCAAACTTCTTGGTATATCCTCATGTGGCGGAAGGATCTAGGCATCTCTCTGGCGCCTCTTTTAGAAGACACTAATCCCACCCAGGAGGGCTTCTCTCCTCTTGACTTAAGCACTTCCCAAGGGCTACACCTCCTAATACCATAACTTTTGGGGGGGGGGGGGGGGGTCAGGTTCTTAACACGTGACTTCTGGGAGGGACACAAACACTCAGACTATAGTTCAGAGGGCCTTGATTTGAAGACTTTGGTAAGCGGTGACACAGAGATTGACCTAGGTAATGGTTCTTTACGGTGGCTGCAGATTAGAATCACCTAGGTTCTGGCTGGAACTGATATCCTGAGATGGCATATATGGGGTAGAGTCCAGGCACTAAGGGTCTTTTATTTTTATTTTTTTATTTAAAAAAAAATTTTTTTTAACATTTATTTTTGAGACAGGGAGAGACAGAGCATGAACGGGGGAGGGTCAGAGAGAGAGGGAGACACAGAATCTGAAACAGGTTCTAGGCTCTGAGCTGTCAGCACAGAGCCCAACGCGGGGCTCGAACTCACAGAGTGTGAGATCGTGACCTGAGCCGAAGTCGGCCGCTTAACCGACTGAGCCACCCAGGCGCCCCTCTAAGGGTCTTTTAAAGCTCCTTGAGTAATCCTGGTGTGATGCTGTGGTTGAGAATCACTAGACTAGACAATGCTGGCACTGGGGTGGTAACTCCATAGCGTTCTGGGTTCTGGCTGGGATATTATCCCAAGATGTCATATCTGGTGGATATGAACATCAAGAGATAGTTGCTATTCAACCTAATTATTGAATACTGGAGCTAGGAGGGACCAGAATAATCATCTAGTACAATCTTTGCAATGACTATTACTTACTATGCAAGATTTATGTAACAGAGAAAATATAAAATTTCCCTACCACCCAAATATTGAGTAAAATGTCCATGACATTTGAAAATTGTAATTGTTGTAATATTGCTGGGAGAAGAGAAAACAGACGATTTAGTTAATATATTTTAGCTGTAAGTGGTCCATATGACTATGTAGACAAGGTCAGAAGGGAAAAGCAGGTAGAATATAATGGAGGCCTACCTGTAGACTGCATCCCTGGTAGTTATTTATAACCGTCTGCAGCTTCTTCATATTATTGTGGAGTCATGTACAGATAGAAATGATGACTGTTATTCTTAATTTGAATAATACAATAAATGAGCCGACATTTCCCTCCACCCCTATGCATGTATCTGATTCAGCAGTCAGCCTGGGCTGCTCCTTCCTTCCTGAACATATTCTAGGTTAGTCATTTCTGTGCTTGTGTTCTCCACCTCTCTAATTTCAAAACCCTCTTCCAATATGTGAACACGGAAATCTCATAAATTGTTTTTGTTCTGTGTTTCAGAATCTGTGTTACTATAAACTCACATACATCTATAGTGACTGACCTCAAAGACCAAGTCTATTCCATATTTATATTCAACCAATAATGAGCAAGAGCCTATTATGTGAAGGTATATTAATGAGGAAAATGCTAAGGGCTGCAGGGGATACAAAAATATACCCCAGAATGGGCCCTTAAGGAACTAACATTCTCTCCCCTCCTTTGTGTCATGATCAATTATTGCATAAGATTTTGGTCTCCCTAATGCTCTGCTCAATGCCTTATTGATTAGAAAGTTTCTGAGATAAATGAATTCTCAATTGGATTAGCTCCTGCCACCCCCACTCCCAGTCCTTCTCTGCAGCTTTGCTGAGTTTGTGATACAGAATCAGACAGGTAAGTAGGTCAGCTTTTGCCAAGCTTATTACCTAGCATTTTCTTTCTTTGAAGTTCTCACACAGCCCAGCTATTCTTGTCACTGACACATACAGCTAGCTCTTTAAATGACAGCTTCTCTCTAACCTCATTGCTCCAGTCACCACGAAGTGAGGATATCTTTCCTTCCACAAAATTTACTCCATCTATGTCTCTTTTGAATTGCTCAGTTTATTATGTATTTTAGATTTGTAAAGATGCATACCTTTGAAAACTATTTTAAAAATTTAGTTGATTCCACTTCTCAGTTTTGAGTGTTTTTAACTATCTTCAAAAGTGACAATAGACTTTCTGAGTAGAATTCACTCAGAAAAATATAATCTGACTAGTTTTGAAACATAATGTAGTCACGATCAATTTAATACCTTTTTTTTTTTTTTAATTTTTTTTTTTCCAACGTTTTATTTATTTTTGGGACAGAGAGAGACAGAGCATGAACGGGGGAGGGTCAGAGAGAGAGGGAGACACAGAATCAGAAACAGGCTCCAGGCTCTGAGCCATCAGCCCAGAGCCCGACGCGGGGCTCGAACTCACGGACCGTGAGATCGTGACCTGGCTGAAGTCGGACGCTTAACCGACTGCGCCACCCAGGCGCCCCAATTTAATACCTTTAATACCTTGGGCATGCCACCACTCACAGTGTAACCAAATGGTCATTGAGTCATTGTTTGCCTTCCCAACTTGTTAGTTATTTTTTAGGCACATATTATACAAGTAGTATTCAGCAATATAAAACTGTTTTAAAATATCTCGATTACATATGTGTTTCTTATCCACAAAGAAATGTCACCAAATGGGACCAACCTCAGCTTGGGCAAAGATATAGGGCACTGAACAGGGTTCCCAGGCTTCCTTGTCTTCACTCTTTAGATACATCTCAGCCAAAGGAAGTAATTACTCAGGGTTGAGGGAAAATAGGGTGGCAGTAAACACTAGTTGTAATGCTAATACCTACATCAATCAATACTGTATTTCTTCAAGAGATTCACAAGATGCCAGAATTGCTCAGGCCCAGGAGAAGATACAAAATAAACATGGTATTTTCTTAGGTCTTAGGAGTAAGGACAGAATCTCTGGTGGGGGCCTTGGTGCATTTTTATAAATCATGGAAGACATCTGAGATTGAGAAGGAAGAAAATGCCAAAAGTAGGCTTTAATTTTTCATTTGATTTTTTACTCCAAATAAAAAATGAAATAGAATGGAAATAGAATGAAATAGAATGAAAATATTACATGGGAATTTATAATCCAGTCACAATAAAATGATATGTCATTTTACTGTTTATTCCTCAATAACAGTTAAGATATTGTCAACAATTTTAAGCATTATATGGAGTTTATGAAAAGGTACCTACTTTGACTTTTAGCAAACATTTGTGGAATGCCTGTTTGTGTACCAGGCATTGGGAAAGAGCTTCCAATCAAAATTTCCTGTTTGCCATTGTTTCTCACTCTTAGACTAGAGTTATGATCTAAAGTTACTGTCTGACTTTAAAAATTCATTTACTTGCAGATTACATTTAGAAAAAATATCTTTGGGATGAATATCAGTGCAAAATTTTAATCCCAGTAATATCTAGAAAATGCCTGTTATGATATTTAAATAACAATTTCTTTTTTTTTAATTTTTTTTTAACGTTTATTTATTTTTGAGACAGAGAGAGACAGAGCATGAATGGGGAAGGGTCAGAGAGAGGGAGACACAGAATCTGAAACAGGCTCCAGGCTCTGAGCTGTCAGCACAGAGCCCGACGAGGGGCTCGAACTCACGGACCGCAAAATCATGACTTGAGCCGAAGTCAGCCGCTTAACCTACTGAGCCACCCAGGCGCCCCTTAAATAACAATTTCTAACATACATACTAAGCTTTTTTATTGTTGTAAAATATACATAAATTTTTCACAAGTGACATTTCTTTACCATGTTCTGTAGCCATCACTATTAGTTCCAGGACATTTTCATCACCCTGAAAGGAAATTTCTTAGTCATTAAGTAGCCACCCCCTATTCCCTCTTCCTCTCAGATTTTGGCTATCTCTATGAATTTGCCTACTTTGTATATTTCATATAAATGGAATCATACAATATGGGGTCTTTTGTGTCTTGCTTATTTTACTTAGCATAATGTTTTCAAGATTCATCCATGTTGTAGTATGTATCTGTGCATTTCTTTTTATGGCTCAAAAAGATTCTATTATATTATGTACCACAATCTGTTTATTTATTCATCAGCTGATGGACATGTTTCCACCTTTTGGGTACTATGAATAATGTTGCTATGAATATTTGTGTACAAGTTTTTGTTTGAACACCTGTTTTCAGGGTTTTTTTTTTTTTTTTTGAGGGGGGATATATACCCAGGGGTGGAATTGGTCATCTGGTAATTCTATGTTTATTTTATTGAGGAACCACTAACTGTTTTCCATAATATCTGTACCATTTTACCATCCCACCAGCAATGTACAAAGGTTCTCATTTCTCCACATCCTCTCCAACACTTATTTTCTATTTTAAAAATTATAGTCATCCTAGTGGATTTGAAATGGTATCTAATTATGGTTTTGGTTGCACTTCTCTAATGATGAATGATGTTGAACACCTATTCCTGGGCTTGTTGGCCCATGAATTTATACCTTCATCAGAGAAATGTCTATTCAAATCCTTTGCCCATTTTTAAATGGGTTGTTTGTCTTTTTGTTGTTGAGTGTAGGGGTTCTTTATATTTTCTTGATAGACATGATTTGCAAGTATTTTCTCACATTCTGTTGGTTGTCTTTTCACTTTCCTAATAGTGTCCTGTGATGCATAGAAACTTTTTAATTTTAGTGAAGTCCAATTTATCTTTTGTTACCTTGTGCTTTTGGTGCCATATATATGAAACTATTGCCAAATCCAAGGTCATGAAGATTTATGCCTACGTTTTCTCAGTTTTATGGTTTTAACTCTTATGTCCAGCTTCATTCTTTTGCACATGAATATTGTTGTTCCAGCACCATTTGAAGAGATTATTCCTTCTTCATTGAATAGTCTTGGCACTCTCCTTGAAAATCAGTTGACCATAAGTGTATTGATGATAGTTTATTTCTGGACTTTCTATTTCATGCTACTGGTCTATATATTTATCCTTATAGCAGTACACACTCTTTTGAGTACTGTAGCTTTTAATACATTTTGAAATCAGGATATGTGAGTCCTTCATCTTTATTCTTTTTAAAGATCATTTTGGCTCCTTTGGGTTGCAATTCCATATGAATTTTAGGATTAGCTTTTCCATTTCTGCAAAAAAGGGTCATTGGGTTTTTGATAAGGATTGCATGGAATCTGTACTCTACTTTGGAGAGTACTGCCATCTTAACTTTATTAAGTATTCCAAACCATGAACATGGGATGTCTTTCCACTTAAATAAATCTTTATTGCAGCAATGTTCTGTACTTCTCAGTGTGCAAGCTTTGCACTTCCTTGGTTAAATTTATTACCAAGTATTTTATTCTTTGTGATGCTACTGTAAATGGAATTATTTTTTAAAATTTCCTTTTTGGGTATTTTTTTTTTGCCAATGTATAGATATCAAATGACATTTGTGTGTTGATCTCATATCCTGCAACATTACTGAATTTGTTTATTAACTCTAAATAGTTTTGTGTGTGTGTGGATTCTTTGGAATTTTTAATATATAGAATCATGTAAGCTGCAAATAGAGATAGGCTTACTTCTTCCTAATTGGGATTCCTTTTATTTCTTTTTATTGCCTAATTGCTCATGTTAGAACTTCTGGTGCAATGATGAGTAGCAGTGATGAGAGTGGGCATTTTCTTGATCTTGAGATAGTTTTCAATCTTTCACCATTTAGTATGTTGTTAACTATTTGTTTTTCATGAATGCCTTTTAAGAGGTTGAGGAAATTCCATTCTCTTCCTAGTTTGCTGAGTGTTTTTTACTGGGAAAGAGTGTTGGATTTTGTCAAATGCCTTTCTTATCAATTGAGATGATCATGCTTCCCCCTTCATTCTATTTTTTTTAAATAAGACCATTATTTTCATGTCATTGTCCCAGTTTCTTCTAGCTGTTGCTTCCTTCATGCTATTAATGTGATATATTACATTGATTGATTTTCATATGTTGAAACATCCCTGTATTCCTGCAGTAATTACTAGTCTGTCATGGTGTACGATCTGTCTTTGGTATCAAGATAAAGCTGGTCTTACTGAATAAATAAGGAAGTGTTCCTCCCCTTTTATTTTAATTTAATTTAATTTAATTTAATTTAATTTAATTTAATTTTTTGGAAGAGTTAAGAAGAATTAGCATTAACTTCTCCTTACATATTTGGTAGAAAAAAAAATGTTTGGTAAACTTCTCCTTACATATTTGGTAGAAAAAAAAACGTTTGGTAGAATGAGTTCCCAGTGAACTCACCTGCTGCTGTACTTTCTTTGTTGGAAATTTTTGATTGACTCAATCTCTTTACTTGTTATAGGTCTGTTCAGATTTTTTTATTCTTTCTTGAGTCAGTTTTGTTAATTTGTGTGTTTCTAAGAATTTGTCCATTTCATCTAGGTTATCTAATTTATTGGCAATAGAGCCTTTTTTGATACATTTGTTTATGTTTCAGTCATCCAAAATACCATGCAACTTATCTAATATTTATAAATGTTAAGTGCATATCATGTTTTCTTGCATTTACTTTTCTAAAGCAAATTGTATGTAAAATTCTGTAAGAGATTTAAACAAAATTTTCCCATGAGACTAAAGAACCAAAATTTTCTGAGAGGGATATGACTGATATAAATTTTCCTTCCAAGAAGCATAAACTTTCTTCATATTCTTTTTATTAAAATAAATGCTGGGGCGCCTGGGTGGCTCAGTCGGTTGAGCGTCCGACTTCAGCTCAGGTCATGATCTCATGGCTTGTGAGTTCGAGCCCTGCATCCTGCTCTGTGCTGACAGCTCGGAGCCTGGAGCCTTCTTTGGATTCTGTGTCTCCCTCTCTCTCTCTGCCCTTCCCCCACTCATGCCATGTCTCGGTCTCTCAAAAATAAATAAACATTAAAAAAATTAAAAATAAATAAAATAAATGCTATTTATGATCTTGCTATTTATGCTCTTGGGGTTAACTCCTCTGTGCCTCAGTTTCCTCATCTGTAAAAATGGGATTAATAATAGACCTATCTTGGGGCGCCTGGGTGGCGCAGTCGGTTAAGCGTCCGACTTCAGCCAGGTCACGATCTCACGGTCCGTGAGTTTGAGCCCCGCGTCGGGCTCTGGGCTGATGGCTCAGAGCCTGGAGCCTGTTTCCGATTCTGTCTCCCTCTCTCTGCCCCTCCCCCGTTCATGCTCTGTCTCTCTCTGTCCCAAAAATAAATAAACGTTGAAAAAAAAAAATTAAAAAAAAAAAAATAATAGACCTATCTCATAAAGTTGTTGTAAGGATTAAATGCATTAACGCATGCAAAAAACTTGGTTCTTAATTCATAATAAGCATTCAGTAATTATTAACAAATATTATTTTTATAAAGTGTCACCAATTGAGGTTAAAATAAAGAGCATCTAGACATCTTTAATGAACAAACTAATAGTAAAAGTCAAGGCAGCAATGTTGTATGGATACAAAAAGAGCCATATTTTTCTCTAGGTTTGTAAGACCCCAGACTGGGAGAAGAAGAATGAATATTTTGGCAAGTGTTCTGTCCCTAGAAAAGAAAAAGGTTCTTTTTATTAGTATTCAAGAAAGCAGGTCCTACTGAGTACAGTTGACCCTTGAGCAATACAGGTTTGAACAGTACGGGTCCTCTTATATGAGGATTTTTTTCCGATAAATACAATAGAGCCCTGTGCATGGGTTTTCTCTTCCTTATGATTTTTTAAATAACATTTTCTTTTCTGTAGCTTACTTTATTGTAAGAATACAGTATATAACACATACAAAATACAAAATATTTATAAATCGACTGTTTACATTACTGGTAAGGCTTCTGGTCAACAGTAGGCTAGCAGTAGTTAAGTTTTGGGGGAGTCGAAAGTTATACACAGGTCTTTTACTGTGTGGGGAGTTGGCACCCCTGACCCCCGTGTTGTTCAAGAGTCAACTATACAAAACTGCATTAGAGAGGCCCTCTATCAGGGTGGAAAAACCAAAGGCACTGTGCATGAATCCCATAAAGGAAAGCAAAGCCCTCACAGAGAAGAATCCGTTCCTTTACTTTAACATGAGTCTGGCCTCCACTGTGGGCCACAGGAAATCAGAGAGTGGATGGTGAGTGTTCAAAGAGATAATCACGTGTAGAAGTACTTCCTTTCAAATCACAGGCCTCGGCCTCCCCAAGAAGGTGATGATGTAACTAACACATTTCTGCTTTTGGCTTTTTGTTTTGTTTCTTATACCTTTTCCTCTCTCTTCCCTTAAATACATAAATACACTCTAAGGCTGATCCCTCCTTATCATGAAAAAAATGAATTCATGTCCATAATATAATGATTACATAAACATTAATGTGTTTTTCACTATCATTATTATTTCCTTTGTGGCTCCACCGATAACGACCACAAGATTTGCTTTGGGAATGGAAGTATTGTTTCTTGGTTCTCAACATTTCAAGAACATTTAAAACTGGCTCAAAAAAAAAAGAGAAAAAAAAGAGTTTGGTTTAATTTTTAAAGAAGGCAACTAAAATCAATCTACCTTGATATAAAATGTAAAAACACATTAATCACAGCATTGTATTTTAAAAGATGGGAATTTAGTTGATACTCATTTTTATATTAAGAAATAAGTTAATGACTTGTATATCTTAAAGGGTTTATCATAAAATATTACTGCCCAGTGCATTTTTGCAAACAGTAAACAATTCACTGAGAGTATTAACATTCACATGTGTAATTGGAGTTTACAAATGTACAAAACTTTGGGTAATAAAGAGTTCAAACTTATTTTTCAACATCCGATAAGCTCATTCCCCTCAAACGGTTTGATTACAAAGAAGCACAAAGGGTTACCACCTGTGGCAAAATGTGAACAACAAAAGCAAGGATGGTAACTACAGACTTGAGAACATAATATCCAAACAGTACCTGTCCATATCAAAAGACAAAATCAAAACATCTTTTATAACATAAAAGAAAACAAATCCATAGAATTAAATACTACTCAGGTGAAAGAACATTGTAGTGAATATAACATTTATTTTCTCTACATAAATTTGCATATCTTAAATTTAATACAAAACACCATGTGTCAATTATTCCAATTTGAGAATATCATAACACGTGGTTCTTAGTGAATCTAAATATAATAGGTTGAATATTTTAAAAGAACCCAAAGATCATTTTGTTTTCATCCGCTCATTATTGTTTTAATGCTCTAATGTTTTTCTTCACTCATTAGACTAAACCGATTTAGAAATAAAATACATCATCAAAGCTTATATAATACAGCTATTTCTGAAAAAAACTAAGTATTAGCATCGTCTTTAGTATGTCATTAAAATAGTGGTTGTGGTTAAACAAATACAAATTAGTGCAACTAATGTAGAATAAAGTTACAAAGCAAATGTTAAAAGTTTTATCTGGTGTATGTGCACTATAATAAAGGAAATCTGGATAATGGAGTAAAGTGTGGTTATTAATAAATGAAATTCCCAGTTGTGTTGTATTTAGGAGGACTGCATTTGTCTGCATATGTTAAACCAGGAACGTATGTTCACCACCCACCAGCTGTAGTTATGATCTGCTAAGAAATGACTTACTAAGAAATGCAGGATTTAATCCTGGTTCATCCACTCCTTTCTCCCTTGTTTTATCATCTTCACGTTGAGATTGGGCACTTTATGCCCAGGTATGTGGCATTGTGAATTTGCTAAAAAATGTGTCCAGTGGTGGTAGGATAATTTTCCTAAATTCATAAGGAAGAGGATATCTTCTTCACTTAGAAAACAAAGCACTACATTATAATTTGACAGTTACAACGCAAGCCCCAGCTCTTCCTAGACACAGTGGAGCAACCTAAAAAAGAAACAAAAAAATGTATTTGTTGGATTGGCAGGTACAAAAGTTGAGAAAACCATACCCAGTTTGAAAAGTACTGAAATAGTCTGTTTTTGTCAAGGAGCTCTGCCAAACCCTGCCGCCCCAGCCTTGCTGTGGGCCTGGTTCCTTCCCCCGGAATCCCTCCTGCTGCCAGAGTTTCACAGATTAAGTCGTTTAGGGTGTATCACATTATTATGCAGTATTCGCTTCTCTTTAAAGGTAATTCTAAAAAAAACTGCTCAAGATTTTTCTACCTGACCCTTTGTTTTGGCCAAAATGATGCACGATATGGATAATGAGGAAATGCTGAACTTTAACTCTGTGGCCAGTGTGGACAAAATATCAAGTATTATCTCGAAAAGCCCTTTACCAGATGTGCTGTCTCAGAGCACACCAAACACACCGCGTGCCTGGGGTCTGCTTATTCCAGGGGAACCAGTAATTTCACATTTACTGACTGCCTTTTCTGTGCATGGTGGAAAGGTCTAAACCCATTCGACTAATTTTTAGCAGAGTATATAAATAATAAATAGTACTCCTCCAGCTCCTGAGGAATTGAAACAAATCTGGTGAATAAACTCTATGACAATGAGACGGAAGTGCAGGGTGCCAGGGAAAGAGATAAGATCTCAGTTTATAGATAAAGGAATAATTCTTAAATCTTTCACTTACTCTTTTATTATTATTTTTTTAAGTAGCCTAGACACTGGGCAATTCATAGTGAAAATAAAAGTGTAGACAAGGATAGTTTTTAAATTTTTTTAAACGTTTTATTTATTTTTGAGAGACAGAGACAGAGCACAAGCGGGGGAGGGGCAGAGAGAGACACACACAGAATCCCAAGCAGGCTCCAGGCTCCGAGCTGCCAGCACAGAGCCTGGTGGGGCTCGAACCCATGAACTGTGAGATCATGACCCGAGCTGAAGTTGGACGCTTAACTGACTGAGCCACCCAGGCACCCCAAGGATAGTTTTTAAAGAAGGGCTACTTTGAGCACATTAAGACCTAAGAATTAAAACAACAGTATTTAGGGAAGGAGTGACTAATACAAAGTACTAAGAAAATGTGTTTTGTACTTATGTATGTAGGCGTACGTTAATGAAATGTTTTTGTCAAATACACGAAATCAAAATGACTTTCTAATCAGTTTGGCCTCTTTCCCAACCTTTCCAGTTGAATGACTGGATTTTAAGAACACACTGTAAGAGAATTCTCAGTTGTTCTCAATTTGAATCTATTGTTTTGATCACTGTTCTATCTCCCTGAACAATCAAATCACCTGCTTTAAAGCCAAATCTATTCACAGTATTCTAGGAGTAACCTCTAGGTCATTTCAATCACAAGTGTCTGTTTGTAATTAGGAGCTTTTCTCAAAACACCCATGACCTGAAGTCTTTACACTGTAAAGAGTTGATGTTGCCATAACAACCAGGGAGAAAGGCCAGCTTAGAGTATTTCTTCAATACAGTGCAGTCACCTCCTGCTTTGGGTCAAGGTGGGTTGTAGGGTGGGTGATGACTTCAGACTTTATAATCTCATTTCATTCCCTGACCAAATGTCCTCTTGTCCATTTGTTGGAACACTAAATGGAAAACATTTGTTTTTCAGATTCTACGGCTATAAGTTCAAATTTAGGTGCTTTAAAATAGTAATAGAGGTGGCATGCAAACAAAAAAGCTATGTAGTCACAGATTGTTAATTTTGATAAGAGAGTAATTCAGCATAAAGTATTAATTACCTGTAATAACAAATCTTTTAAAAATATTTTTTAATGTTTATTTTTGAGAGAGAGAGAGAGAGAGAGAGAAAGCACACAAGCAGGGGAGGGACAAAGAGAAAGGGAGACACAGAATCTGAAGCAGGCTCCGGGCCCTGAACTGTCAGCACAGAGCCTGAAGCGGGGCTTGAATACACAAGTGAGATCATGACCTAAACTGAAGGTGGATGCTCAACTGACTGAGCCACCCAGGCATCCCAATAACAAGTCTTAAACACTGGCCAATAGATTTCCTTATAACTAGTCTAACAGCATAAATCAAATATATCTTAGAAAAAGAGATTTTTACATCTCATTTTGGGCTCCTTCATTATCATTCATATTGCCATGGTGGGAGACTGATTTCATTTCTAATGAATTTCTGTAGCTCTGACTCAAGCCCTCAAATTATCTCTTCTTCCCTCTACCAAATAATCCTACTTAAACTTAAGAAACAAGATCAAGGTCACATGCTCAGTCCCTTTTTCTGTCTTTTTCATTTAAAAACTCTTTTTTCTCAATTCTGCTTCCTGCCCTTCTTTCAGTAAAGTGCCCTTCAATGTTACTCTCTCTTTCTAGCATCTGGAATCTCTACTCTTGTTTTCACCTCTATTTTGCAAAAGACCTGCAGCTCAAATTCTAACTCCATTTATTTGCTGTGTGACTTGGGTCAACTATTTAACCTCTCTGTGTCTCAGATTCCTCATCCAATAGAGCCTGGTACATAAAATGCGTTTAATAAATGTTAACTTTCTATCATCATCATTATTTGAAAATTGTATGCCCCTCTAGCTCCTGCGTTTATTTTTCTCTTTACTTTTTACATTGTGTGTAATCTGTCTCAAAATAAATAAATAAACATTTAATTTAAAAAAATTGCTCTATTCCATTATCTTATCTAAGATATTGTCTGGTCATTCATTTGCTGTTTTCTTCACCTTCAATCCAACCCAGTAAGTGTAAAAAGAAAGAATAGATAGGACTTGGTAATATCTCTTGAATCCATCTATAGAGTTGACAGCTCAAGCCTTACAAGTGAAGCAATCTTCTAGATGTTTCATTTTTATCCAGCCTTCGCTTCCCCTGCTCCTGTCCCCAACTGCCACATGAACTTCCTATTACTGTATCACTCTCCTGGTTAAAAGTCTCCACTGGCTTCCCACTACCAAACTCTTTACCCATGGCCTTCACAGACCTCCATCCTGACCCCAACCTTGCTCTCTAATAGGAACTCTTACTCTTGCTAAGCATGGATCCATATAACCAGCCACCCTTCCTCAATTATCTTGCGTATTTCTGCTTCAGTGACATTTCTTTTGTGTTTTTTCACACAGCTTCCCATTTCTTTCTACCTTTTTGAATTGGATCAATTCATTTAAGGCTTAACTTAAATCCAGCTTCTCCTCACTAAAGCCCTCTCAACAACCATTTTATTTTTTCTTTGACTTCATATACCACACAATACCTATACCATGGGACACTTCCCTACCAACTGTTCTACATTGTGGGTTCTCCCCTTACACATGCAGATCATACCTATTTAAGTAGCTAAGTTGTATGACAGTGGGGATGCTTTTAAATTTTGTTTTCTTGACAGTACTTACTACTGCTCCTTGTATGTAGGAAAACCTTGGCTCAATTAAACATTTGAGCATCTTTCAGTACCAGATACTAAATTGGGTCACAAAATTTCTAATTCTGTTCTTGGTAATGATGGAAACAAGGATCTCAGAAGATCATTCTTAGAAGTATGAAGCCCTCCAGAAATAGACATGGTTGGAATTCTGCTAATAAGCTTGCCAGGTCAAGACTTGTTAATATAATTTAAGATTGCTATCTTTATTAGGTGATGACCAGACATTTTATCTGCTTCCAGATATCAATAGCTTGAGTATTTAAAAATTATTGCTCATGTATGGATAATTGGTTCAAATTTTTCTGATTTCTATCTTTTTTCTTATTTTCCACCATCTCCCTCTCTTTTTCCCATAGCTCTCCTGTAGTCCTATCTGCTTTACCAATACTAGAATATCTCATCAATTCCCAGCAAGCAAATGGTGGCAGATCAAAACTATTAATAATTTCCTTGAGTATTAACTTCTACTTCAAAGATAATTTTGGATTTTAATTATGTTATAAAATTAAACAGTCCTTCTTGTTTTCATATATTTAATTCAGAGATGACCTTATCATGCTTATGCTATATATTTTGATATTGGATAAAATTTAAAGAATCAGTTTTACCAAACAAATTGTTTTAATAAAAACAGAGAAGTGTAATAATGAAAAATGAAATGCCATACCTGGGTCCACTCATTTGTCTGGGGATCATAAGCCTCCACTGTATTAAGGTAAGTCTGTCCATCATACCCTCCAACAGCATATAATTTATCACCAAGTAAACAGACCCCTACTGCATCTCTGCTGATGCTCATAGATGCCACTGCAGTCCACATATCTGTTTTGGGATCATATCTGAAAGAAAATTTTAGAACTGGAGCTGACATTGTCCTCACCACATTTTTATGTAAAAATTGTTTATGGATGAAAGACTTGCATATAAGACCTGATACCATAAAACTCCTAGAAGAAAACATGGGGGGAAGATCCTTGACATTGGTCTTGGCAATGATTTTCTGGATTTGACACCAAAAAGCAAAGGCAACAAAAGTAAAAATAAACACAAATGACCATATCAAACTAAGAACCTTCTGCATAGCAAAGGAAACCATCAACAAAATGAAAAGGCAACCTATAGAATGGGAAAAAATGCTTCCAAATTATGTATCTGATAAGAAGTTAATATCTAGAAGATATAAAGAATCATACAACTCAATAACCAAAAAACCCAAATAAACCAATTAAAAATGAGCAGAGGGTCTGAATAGGCATTTTTCCAAAGAAGACATCTACATCGCCAATAGGTACATGAAAAGGTGCTTAACATCACTAATCATCAGGAAAATGTAAATCAAAACTACAATGGCTGTTAGCAAAAAAGATAATAACAGTGTATGTGAGGATGTGGAGGAAAGGGAAAAACACTTGTGTACTGTTGGTGGGAATGTTAGTGCAATTGCTATAGAAAACAATATGGAGAGTCCTCAAAAAATTTAAAATAGAAATACCGTATGATCCAGTAATTCTACTTCTAGGTTTTTATCCAAAGAAAGGGAAAGCACTAATTTGAAAAGATATATGCACCCTCATGTTCACTGCAGCATTATTTACAGTAGCCAAGACATGGAAACAACCTAAGTGTTCATCAATGGATGAATGGATAAAGATGTAATACATCTAGAACACACACACACACACACACACAGTGTAATATTATTTGGCCCTAAAAAAAGAATGAAATCTTGCTATTTCAAACACATGGATGAACCTTGAGGGCATTATACTAAGTGAAATAAGTCAGAGAAAACAAATACCTATTATCTCACTTAACATGTGGACCCTAAAACAAAACAAAACAAAACAAAAAACCTGGCACTCATAGGGTGCCAGAAGTAGGGCACGAGGTGGGGGGGGGGGGGGAGGAATGGGTGAAATGAGGGAGGGGGATCAAAAGGTACAAATTTCTATAGTTATAAAATACATGAATCATGGGGATATAATGCACAGCATGGTGATACAGTTAATAATAGTGTGCTTTCTATTTGAAAGTTGCTAAGGGTAAAAAGTTCTCATCACAAGAAAAAAATTTGTAACTATATATGGTGATGGATGTTAACTAGGCTTATTGTGATCATTTCTCAATATATACAAATGTCAAATCATTGTTATACACCTGAGACTAATATGACAATTACACCTCCATAAAAGAATACCTACATATCCAGAAACACCTGGGAGAGGCAGTATAGCAAAGTGGTTAGAGAACGCGCTTTGGATTTGGGCTGAACAATCTTAAGTCCTTATCCTTCCAATTATTAGCTCTGTGGTATTGTAAACTTACTTAAAATCTTTAAATCATAGTTTCTTTACTGGTAAATATTGCTCACCACATAGCATTGAAAATTAAACGAAATAATGCATAGTAAGCATTTGATAAATGTAATCTTAAAGATGGGTTCATTTATTACACTTGTTTCCTATTAGCAAGGAATACAATCTTGTAACAAAAATTCAAAGAATACAAAAATATGTAAAAAAGCAATAGCTAGCCTTTTTTCATTCCAACTTTAATTACAGAGTCAAGTGGTAACGACTCTTAACAATTTAGTTAGTATTTGATCTTCTAAATATTTCACTTTTTATTCTGAGGACCCAGATGTCTATTTCAGAACATGTTTTTAATTCAATTTACTTTTTCTTTCCATGTGTAACATTAAAAGTTTTTTCATTAAAAAAATAAAAATAGTTTAGTTCTTTAAGCCTACCCCTTGTCTTATTACTGCTATCTAAAGTAAATTTGGACATATTTTTAGAAAAAATCAGTATTTCCCTGAAAACTTTTTTTTTTTTTTAAATTTTTTTTTTTCAACGTTTATTTATTTTTGGGACAGAGAGAGACAGAGCATGAACGGGGGAGGGGCAGAGAGAGAGGGAGACACAGAATCGGAAACAGGCTCCAGGCTCCGAGCCATCAGCCCAGAGCCTGACGCGGGGCTCGAACTCCCGGACTGCGAGATCGTGACCTGGCTGAAGTCGGACACTTAACCGACTGCGCCACCCAGGCGCCCCCCCTGAAAACTTTTAATTTACAGTATTATAGCTTCATTTAGTAAATCCATGACACTTAAACTATCCAAAAGAGCTAAAGTAAATACTGAGACTGATTTATGGGTTTTGATTGTCCACTGAAAATCTGAGGAAATCAATACATGAAGCTCTGTGTTAAGATGGCTTATACACTCAATCATTATAGCTGTCCATTTTTGAAACGTCTTGTTCCTTTCATGAAATACATTACCTAGAACAGCCCAAAGTTGTCTAAGAGCAGATACATCATGCTACAATGACCTATACTGCTTGTAATACCTCTTGCATCAATGAACAATTTTTCATCAGGTGCGGTACTGCAGTGAGCTTGTAATGTATAAAGTATACAAAGGCTTCCATATTCCTTTTCTGAAATGTAACATGCAACAAGCATAGTCTGGATTACTTTCCCTAATACAGGGGAAATGCAGGTGTAACTCTCCTGCTTTCTCAAAAGACAACAAACCAACCTTCCGTATTATTTCACAGAAAGCACTCATTGCCATCAAACCTGCATTTCACTTTTTATCCTTCTTCCAATCATGTATAAATAATACACACACACACACACACACACACACACACACACACAAACTTCCAGTTGCTCGTTAAAATCTAGACTCTTTGATAAGGCCTTAAAGACTCAACGTGATTTGCCCCTACCTCCACCCTAGTCCGCCTCCTTTCCTGACACTGTCTCCCTCATTCTTTGTTCTCCAGTCATAGTGTCTGCCTTTCAGCTTTCCGAATGAATCATATTCCTTTCTGCTTAGGAGTGTTTGTAATGTTCCCTTTGATTCTACCTCCTAAATCCATTCAATTCTCTCCATTCCTTAAATTAGACTAATAGTAACAGATGGGAGCCTGAACTATTGTCCAAATCGTCCATTGATGTTAGTCTCTTTACCTGGCCCATACTTGAGTTTCATGAGGCCAGTTTGGATGACTTGTTTATAGCCTTTCAGTCTATTATTTCATGTTATTTCATTTTATATGAAAATGTGTTAGTAACGTTCCTCTCCTTTTTACTTCTTATTTAGCCTCCAGCCCCTATTCCTTCTCTCTGAAATTCATCAACCTCCTTTCCTTTTCTTATCAGGTACAGTGTCCAGTACAAAATATGTACATAAGAAATGTTTGTCATTTGACTCAATTAATAAACTGTATAATCAATTCTAAGGTACGTTTTCTTTTTTTTTTAATATGAAATTTATTGTCAAATTGGTTTCCATACAACACCCAGTGCTCATCCCAACAGGTGCCCTCCTCAATGCCCATCACCCACCCTCCCTTCCCTCCCACCCCCCCCATCAACCCTGAGTTTATTCTTAGTTTTTAAGAGTCTCTTATGGTTTGCCTCCCTCCCTCTCTTTTTTTCCCCCTTCCCCTCCCCCATGGTCTTCTGTTAAGTTTCTCCGGATCCACATAAGAGTGAAAACATATGGTATCTGTCTTTCTCTGTATGACTTATTTCACTTAGCATAACACTCTCCAGTTCCATCCACATTGCTACAAAAGGCCATATTTCATTCTTTCTCATTGCCAAGTAGTATTTCATTGTATATATAAACAACAATTTCTTTATCCATTCGTCAGTTGATGGACATTTAGGCTCTTTCCATAATTTGGCTATTGTTGAAAGTGCTGCTATAAACATTGGGGTACAAGTGCCCCTATGCATCAGCACTCCTGTATCTCTTGGGTAAATTCCTAGCAGTGCTATTGCTGGGTCATAGGGTAGATCTATTTTTAATTTTTTGAGGAACCTCCACACCGGTTTCCAGAGAGGCTGCACCAGTTTGCATTCCCATCTAACGTACATTTTCAGTAGGCAGTAATACGATAAGAGAAGAATCTGAGTAGGCATTAGGAGACAGACTGACAGATGGGCAACTCAACGTTTACAAAGCTCTGAAGGAACTGCTTCGCATATGGTAGATGTTCACTAAAGAGTCATTAATTTGTCTGCAAGTGTCAGACAAACTTTTCCTTCACAGGAAATTACCTTTCCACACAGTCTGAGAGTCTGGATGTCAAGTTGGATGCAGGAGCATCGTGTCCTCCAATAGCATACAGCAATCCATTCCAGGTAGTTACTCCGACTCCCCCTCTCCTTTTGGACATTTGCGCACAGAGTGTCCATTTATTAGTATGAGGATCAAAACATTCTACTGATTTGAGGCAAGAACTTCCATCACGACCACCAACTGCATAAAGTCTGTAAAAAACAGTGCCATCATTATGATTAAGACACAGAGGTTATTCTTATGGTATTTCATTGAATTTAAGATGCTACAGATTATAAGACAAACTGTCAATTTATGTGCCATCAAGAAAGAAGGTATGCTGGAGCGCCTGGATGGCTCTGCCGGTTGAGCGTCCGACTTTGGCTCAGGTCATGATCTCACAGTCCATGAGTTGACAGCTCAGAGCCTGGAGCCTGCTTCAGATTCTGTGTCTCCCTCTCTCTTTGACCCTCCCCCGTTCATGCTCTGTCTCTCTCTGTCTCAAAAAAATAAAATAAAAACATTAAAAAAGTTTAAAAAAAAAAAAAAGAAAGAAGATATGCTACCATTATATGACATATGTGTGTAACATATGTGTGTATGTGTATATATATACACACACACATACACTATATATACATACATACATCATGTATATAGATACGTAGATAGATAGATAGATACATATCTATATATATAGATATCATCCTGCATAAAATAGAAGAGGGGTGCCTGGGTGGCTCAGTTGGTTAAGCATCTGACTCTTGGTTCTGGCTCTGGTTGTGATCTCAAGATTCATGGGTTCGAGCCCCATGTCAGGCTCTGAACTGATAGCATGGAGCCTGCTTGGGATTCTGTCTCTGCCCCTCCTCTGCTTGCATGTGCACTCTCTTTCTCTCTCTCAAAATGAATAAACATTAAAAAAAGAGAAAGTGACATGAAAGCAATGACCACTATTTCACAGCTGCCATCTGTTTGGCAGGTCACCACGGATTTTACAATGCATTACAATTTAGAGGTACAAGATGTGTCTTAGAATAAATGAAATGTGGTGTATAAATACACCATGACTTACTTCTTACATAGCTAAGATAGGACTGGATTATAAAGGAAAGAAACGAACCTTCTCTGCACCTACCACAGGCTAGACATTTTACCTGTATTAATTTAATCATATCAATGATGCTATGAGAAACCATTTATATTCCTGTTTCATGGGTGAAGAAACAGGCTCATGAAGATTAAGAGGCTAATACAGGGTCAGAAGCAGAACCAGGGCAGTTATAATAATGAGCAGTTGTATGGTGAGCAGTCGCCTGGGATGCTCTTGTAATAGTGAAATAGGAGGATAAAAGGATTGCTTGAAACAGTGGTATATAAATTAATATTTATTACATGTGAACAGTATCCTTCATTAATTCAAATTACTGCAGAGAATACTGTAAGTTATTGAAAATGAATATGGTATGTTAATGTCCTAAGTGTTGCCTAGTAGATAAATTTTAATTATCAGTCAATATATTTCATTAATTTAAAAGTCTTTTACTCTGAACTTAAAATATATAAAAAATATTTTAAATATTTGAGCATTTGAATATTTCTATTAAGCACAAAATCTTCTTGTACTTACTATTCACTTGGGAAGCTCTTTATAGATATTTTCCTAATCTTTTTTTCAAAAGAGTAAAAAAAATCAGTTCATTGCTTATATAAAAGTCCTCACATTTTGAATTTACAGATGCCTCAGTTAATATTTAACTATTTTTCTTACCTCAAGAAATAATATTTGAACTATACCAAATATCTGCCAATTAAAACTCTAAGTTATTATACTGAGGTGTATATATGTGTGTGTATGTGTATATATTTAAAGACTTTTTTTAAATGTTTATTTATCTTGAGAGAGAGAGCATGTGTGGGAGGGGCAGAAAGAGAGAATATCAAGCAGGCTCCACACTGTCAGCCCAGACCCCAATGTGGGGTTTGAACTCATGAACTGTGAGATCATGACCTGAGCCAAAACCAAGAGTCAATGCTTAACTGACTGAGCCACACAAGCACCCCAAGACATTTGTTAAATTTTAATTCATAATGTAAAGTACACTATGCCACTTAAACTGGTTCTTTTTTTTTTTTTATCTTCAAATTTTTCTTTAAATTCTAGTTAGTTAACGTATAGTGTAATATTAGTTTCAGGTATAGAATTTAGTGTTTCATCACTTACATACAACATCCAGTGCTCGTCACAGCAAATGCCCTCCTTAGTACCCATCAGCCGTTTAACCCATCTACCCTCCTGCTCAGCAATCCTCAGTTTGTTCTCTATAGTTAAGAATCTGTTTCAAGGTTTGCCTCTTTTTCTCCCCACTATGTTCATCTATTTTGTTTCTTAAATTCCACACCAGTGAAATCTGACTGATTTGTCTTTCTCTGATTTATTTCGCTTAGCATAATACTCTCCAGCTCCATGCATGTCATTGCAAATGACAAGATTTTGTTCTTTTTGAAGGCTGAGTAATATTCGTGTGTGTGCGTGTGTGTGCGCGTGCACATCTTCTTTACCCATTCAGCAGTTGATGGACATCTGGGCTCTTTCCATAATTTGACTACTGTTGATAATGCTGCTAGAAACATTGGGGTGCATGTACCCCTTAGAATCAGTATTCCTGTATCCTTTGGGTAAATATCTAGTAGTACAATTGCCAGATCATAGGGTAGTTCTGTTTTTAACTTTCTGAGGAACCTCCATACTGTTTTCCAGATTGGCTGCACCAGTTTGCATTCCCACCAACAGTGAAAGAGGGTTCTCTTTTCTCTGCATCTTTGCCAACATCTGTTGTTTCCTGTGTTATTAATTTTAGCCATTCTGACAGGTTTGAGATGATACCTCATTGTAGTTTTTATTTGTATTTCCCCAATGATCATTGATTCAAACTGGTTCTTAACTGAGAAGATGATCATATCTTAAATAGCAACATGTGGCTGTAGCGATATCTTATTCTATCTAAACTTTATATTAATAGTATGGAAAGTGAAATTTATTTGAAACTGTGTTAAAAATTTTATTATCTCTTAAAAACTACTTTCTTGTGTTATTCTTAATGTTAAACTATTCTTATTTTTAACTAATACTTGTAGAATATTTGTCTGAATATAGGATCACAGAATATTAGAGGACACCAACAATTAGAAAATATTCATAATTAAAAAAACCATGTACAGGGGCACCTGGGTGGCTCAGTCCTTTAAGTGTCCAACTTTGGCTCAGGTAATGATCTCGCGGTTTGTGACTTTGAGTCCCACATCAGGCTCTGTGCTGACAGCTTAGAGCCTGGAGCCTGCTTCTGATTTGGTGTCTGCCCCTCTCTCTGCCCCTCCCATGCTCATGCTCTGTCTCTCTCTGTCTCTCAATAATAAATGTTAAAAAAATTTAAAAAGCCATGTACACACACACAGAAACACAACAACAGGATTCAAGGCGCCACCCCCTCTTCACAGTGAACTCATGGGTCTTGACTATGAAAAGTGGTGTAGTATAGGGATTAAGAGATGAACTCTGGAGCCAGACTCTGGATTTGAAGCTTGGTTCTAACACTTACTAGCTCTGACTGTGGACAAGTTATTTAACCTCCACCTGCCTGAATTTCATCATCCAAAACATCTCTAAACCCTGTCTCAAAGGATTATTGGTGATCAAATTTAATATACTTTGAATAGTGCCTTACAATGGTTCAAGTGTTTAAGGGGAAAAATAAATTCTATCTCGATTTGTATTCTTTTAGAAAATAGCATTTTTATTTAAAAAATAGTTTTAAGCATTTATTTTGAGAGAGAGAGAGAGAGAGAGAGAGAGAGAGAGAGAGAGGGAGATTGCATGAGTGAGTGCAAGCAGGGGAGGGGCAGAGAGACAGGGAAAGAGAGAATCCCAAGCAGGCTCTGGGCTGTCTGTGCAGAAACTGATGTGGAGCTCCATGTCACAAGCCGCCAAGATACTGACCTGAGCTGAAATCAAGAGTTGGACACTTAACGAACTGAGGAAAATGGCATTTTTAGATCTTAAGTGTCCAAACAATGTTTACACTCAGTTGATGTTAAGGGCTAAAATGTATCAATAACATTTTCTGAAGAAACATGATCTCAAGCAATGGCTTTCAAATTGTTTTCTAAGAACAGAATTCTGTGGAGGACTTGAGGAGGTCCCAAAAACAGTGCATTTGAAATTTAAGTTTTAATAATTTTCAAAAATGTCACTTGGCTCAACTAAAGGCCATGAAAGATTCACAACTCATCTTTCTTTCCCATGACAGTATCTATTACAGTAAGAAAATAAACATTATGTCAAATTATGAAATTGTGCCCAATTGTATTGTACTATATGCTTTAAAATAAGACTTAGTCTTTTCTGACTTTTAAAATTAGGATCAAGAATGCAATGGGCTGGTGGATACTGAGATTTAACAGAAAAAAAATTCTACTACTTTTAATCTACAATACAGTTTAACTGAAAAGTTTCCTGAGATTCCAATTAAATTGCTCTATTAGTTAAAATAACTGTTATCATTTTCAGCTACTGATCTGTGAATGAGGATTTTCTTTATACTGAACAACAACAAAAACCAAACATAGAAATAATCTGGGTGTTTTTAAAAACAGAGTTGTTCTTCTACATTGATTTTTATAATAAGTATATATTATAGGCTTAAACTTCAATTTACCTTAAGTATTGAGATTTTTATAAGGTTTCATTTGAAAGACAGATTCTACTACCAAAAAATATTTGCCAGTCAGTGGCTTAAAAGTAGCCTGAGCAATTGGAATTCTAAATAAAGCTTTTTTCTCTCAAACATGGTAGAAAGTGAAATTTTAACTTTTGACATTTTCAAGATATATTGACAGGATACAACTCATAAAAAAACATTCAAACAGTTCTCTTCTAAAGAAACAATTTTATATATATATATATATATATATATACACACACACACACACATCATGCGCATATAATGCACATATATATACATTTAAGAAACAATTATATTTTGCATCAGGAAGCATTGTAAAATTAAGTTCAAAATAACAAAAATAGTAATTAATTTAGGCTTTTCATTATGTAGATAAAAAAACCGAGGCACAGGGAAATGATTTGTTCTAAATCACAAGGAGTAATGAGAAAAGATGCATAATTTTTTTCAATCTTCTTAAAAAACAACACGATTTCTATTTTTTCCAGATTCTGGATATGTACCTAAAAATGGAGAACAGGGGCACCTGGGAGGCTCAGTCAGTTAAGCCTCCGCCTTGATTTCAGATCAAGTCATGAACTCACAGTTTGTGGGTTTGAGCCCCTGCTGTCAGTGCAGAGCCTGCTTGGGATTATCTCTTTCCCTCTCTCTCTGCCTCCCCCGACCCTCTCTCTCAAAATAAACAAAGAAACTTAAAAAATGGAAACCAACAAAATCGTTTAAAATATTGCTACTTTAGCAACGTGGATGGAACTGGAGAGTGTGATGCTAAGTGAAATAAGCCATACAGAGAAAGACAGATACCATATGTTTTCACTCTTATGTGGATCCTGAGAAACTTAACAGAAGACCATGGGGGAGGGGAAGGAAAAAAAAAAAAAGAGGTTAGAGTGGGAGAGAGCCAAAGCATAGAGACTCTTAAAAACTGAGAACAAACTGAGGGTTGATGGGGGGTGGGAGGGAGGGGAGGGTGGGTGATGGGTATTGAGGAGGGCACCTGTTGGGATGAGCACTGGGTGTTGTATGGAAACCAATTTGACAATAAATTTCATATATTAAAATAAAATAAAATAAAATATTGCTACTTTGTTTTAAAGCATGCTTAGAAAAATGTTAGTTGATAGATTTGCTGTGATTAAAGTACCATGTCATCTAAGTGGTATCAGGACATTCTTCAATAAGGTCCCACACTTCAGGTTATATTCCAGGTACCATGCTAGGTGTCAGGAACAAAAAGTTAGACCAGGTCACTCAAGACTATGATATACTATAGGAGATTGATGAGTAAATAACAACAACAACAGATTGGTACCTGCTATGATACAATCATACACATATTATGCACAGTAAAAATGCAGAGGCTAGAATGGACAATTAATATGGTGAGGGGCACTGAGGAGATGGAAGTGGAAAGTGGGGACAGTTTTCCAGAGATGACAGTTGAGTACGTTTCAAGGATGCTGAATTTGCCAGGTATGAAACCAGGGAAACAACACTCTAAGACAGATGGGATGGGTCAAAAGACAATGTGAGTGTGAAACAAAATACATTTTTCACAAATAAGTTAGTTTTGCTGGGGTGTAATATGCATGGGTAGAGGAGAGAGAGGTGGAGAGGGGTGGACAGAGGCAAGTAAGATATCTCTGTCTAGGAGTCAAAGCTGCTGTAGGTCTAGGAATAAGATTTTAGGTAAAGTGTTTTTCTTTTGTACTGTCAGAAAGAAATATTTCTAGCCAGAAATAAGGGCTAAGAAAAATGTCAGTGAACAAGAATTAGTTCAATGAAATAATCCCAGAAGTTAAAAAAAATTTTTTTTAATGTTTCTTTATTTTTTAAGAGACAGAGAGACAGAGTGTGAGTGGGGAAGGGGCAGAGAGAGAGAGGGAGATAAAGAATCTGAAGCAGGCTCCAGGCTCTGAGCTGTCAGCACATCGAACCCATCAGCCGTGAGATCATGACCTGAGCCGAAGTCAGACACTTAACTGACTGAGACACCCAAGCACCCCTCCCAAAAGTTTTAACTGAAGGGTCAAAACTGAAAAGATACTGTTAGTTTTCTCTTTTTTCTCATTCACTAGATTCTTTGGTGGCTAACTCTGCTACCAAAGAATTAGGAAGGATAAATTCTGAAATTCTTTCTTTATTTAAAACAAATGAAGAGAGGGGTGTGGAGATCACATACATTTTAAAAAGTAGGACATAACTAACATGTCCTGAGGAAATAAGACCTTAGGTGTGGAGAATAAATTTAGGAATTCCCTGGGCTTGCACCAAGGGTTAACGGTTAACGAGGCATAAAGAATTACAAAGCCATAGGGTGCTCTCACCCAAGTTTGGGTAAACAAGGTAAGACTCCCAGAATAAAGTAGGGAGGGGCCTAGGCCCCCAGAATAGAGAGGAAGAGGCAAAGGTCCCAGAATAGAGAGGGAGGCAAAGGCCCCCAATACATGGGTATATGAGGTAAGCAAGATTAGGCATTCAGATGACCCCCCCCCCCCCCCCTCAATTTAGTACTATGGCAGAAAGCTGCTTTTACAGGAGGGAAGGACCAAGTTAGGTAAACAGGTAAATAGAGCTATGGACCTCTGCACTGCAGGTGAAGCTGCCCAGAGCAGAGCTGATTAGCAAAAGAAAAGGTGCCTCATTAACCCTGAGGTTATTTGACTTATCTGCCTTATCCCCCAGGCGAGCTAAGATCAACAGATAACTGGTACCTCCTGTCTGCCATTAACAACCATCTGCCCATCTGCCCGTTGCCAGGATTCTTCTATTGACCCAAACCACAAACACCCTATATCTTCAAAACCCCCTTCCCTCATGCTCATGAGTTAATGTTCACAGATGCATTGTCTCTTTGTGGATGCCCATCACGTTTGTAAGCCTTCTGATCTTAATAAATATGGGGCAAGGACCCTTATTCAGGGCTCTGGTCTTTTCCTGGACATTAGCCATCTGTTGCATTTCAACCCCGTGTCCCGCTTTCTTGCTAGACAAGAAAGAACTTTAGACTTAGAGTCTATGACACTTAGGTCATAAATTATAAACATTTTACTAATATTTTCTCATTTTTGTTTTGCCAATCGATCAGTAACACAATTCCACAAATAATTCTTGGTTTCTATATTTTAACTTTGATTCCTTCCCCTTTATGGAAGTGATGATAAAGCATTTTAAATGAGTAAAGGTATGCAACAAACAACTTTTATTTAATAACCATGCAGAGCTTCATTTTATGGAAGAAAGGTCTTTGATATGTATTTAGTCTCTGAGTTACCAAGAGCTATTGGTGATGGCTGTCCAAATCTGTTTACTCTGGTGAGAGCAGACTAGAGCCAAGACTACACCTTTCTAAATCCATTTCAGTTTTCAGCAGTTTTACCATGATAAGAAAGAAGTAAAAATAAAGATAAGTCAGTAGAAGAGATGGAAGGAATTACTTAGAAAAACACTGAGAGGGCCCATACTGTGCTTAAAACACTATATACTTTTGGGGCACTTGGGTGGCTCAGTCAGTTGAGGGTCTCACAGTTCATGAGTTCAAGGCCCACATCAGGCTCACTGCTTTCATTGCAGAGCCTGCTTCAGATCCTCTGTCTCCTCTCTTTCTCTACCCCTGCCCACTTGTGCTGTCTCAAAAATAAAACTAATTTAAAACACTATATACTTTTAAAGCTATACAAACTACCAGATTTTTACTATATTGAATATTTATATAAAGTTTCTTCATGTAAAATAATTTGAAATTTACAATATCTGTACATTAAAATGAAAGCCTAACACTGCTAAGTTATTTATATTTAGAACTATGATAAAAAGAGACTATTTATTTTTTTTTTTTAAAAATTTTTTTTTCAACGTTTATTTATTTTTGGGACAGAGAGAGACAGAGCATGAACGGGGGAGGGGCAGAGAGAGAGGGAGACACAGAATCGGAAGCAGGCTCCAGGCTCTGAGCCATCAGCCCAGAGCCTGATGCGGGGCTCGAACTCACGGACCGCGAGATCGTGACCTGGCTGAAGTCGGACGCTTAACCGACTGCGCCACCCAGGCGCCCCAAAAAGAGACTATTTAAAAAAATTATTTTTATTTATTTTTGAGAGAGAGAGAGAGAGAGGGGGAGAGAAGGCACGAGTGGGAGAGGAGCAGAAAGAGAGGGAGACACAGAAACCAAAGCAGGCTCCAGGCTCTGAGCTGTCAGCACAGAGCCTGACACGGGGCTCAAACCCACAAACTGTGAAATCATGACCTGAGCGGAAGTCGGACGCTTAACCGACTGAGCCACCCGGGAGCCCCGAGACTATTTTAAAAGTTTGCATCACTAGGGGCGTCTAGGTGGCTCAGTCAGTTAAGCATCCAATTTTGGCTAAGGTCATGATCTCGAGGTTCATGAGTTTGAGCCCCGCGTCGGGCTCTGTGCTGACAGCTCAGAGCCTGGAGTCTGCTTCAGATTCTGTGTCTCCCTCTCTCTCTGCCCTCCCCTGCTCCTGCCCTCTCCTTTCGCTCTCTCAAAATAAATAAATATTAAAAAAAAAGGGGGGGTGCCTGGGTGGCTCAGTTGGTTGAGTGTCTGACTTCAGCTCAGGTCATGATCTCATGGTTCGTGGGTTCGAGCCCCCCGTCAGGCTCTGGGCTGACAGCTCAGAGCCTGGAGCCCGCTTTGGATTCTGTGTCTCCCTTTCTCTCTGATCCTCTCCCACTCACGTTCTGTCTCTCTCTGCCTCTCAAAAATAAAGAAACGTAATAAAAAAAAAATTTAACAGTTTGCATCAAAGTATTTCTCTTTTGTGATTTATTTATGAATATTTTTATTCATAAAAATGTATTTTTTATACATAAAATGTATTTTTATACATAAAAATGATGTAGCTCAATAAATTTGGTTTATTGTGTTTTAAATGGAATTTTAAATATTTCCTTACTTTCCACTTAGTACAGCCACACCTACTGTGCTTCTGGGGGTGGACATAGTGGCAACAAAATTCCACTGGCGAGCCTGAGGGTCCCATCTTTCCACTGTATTCAGATAGCTCCAGCCATCATGTCCTCCTACTGCATACATGGGACCTTCCAATACAGCCACACCTACAAGGGGACAGGAAAGAAGCAATGACTTAAGATTTACCACTAAGCCTTAAAGATCACATTTTAACTAAAATATAAATACACAGTTTACTGCCTATGATTTCTTCTATGAGTTTTATGGCTCCAGGTCTTATGCTCAAGTCTTTAGTCCATTTTGAGTTTATTTTCATGTTTGCTGTAGGATAATGGCCCACTTGCATTCTTTTGTATGTGACTATACAGTTTTCCCAGCACCATTTATTGAAGACTGTCCTTTCCCCATTGTATATTCTTGGCTCCTTTGTTGTAAATTAGTTGAGCACACATGCATGGGTTTATTTCTGGTCCACTGATCTATGTGTCTATTTTTAAGCCAAATACCATTATGTCTTCATTGCTATAACTTTGCAGTATAGTTTGAAATCAGGGGGCGTGATGCCTCTGCTTTGTTGTCCCTCAAGTTTGTTTTGGCTATTCTGTATTTTTGTGTGGTTCCATCCAAATTTTAGAATTATTTGTTCTATTTCTTTGAAAAATGTCATTGGAATTTTGAAAGGGATTTTATTGAACTGGTAGACTCCTTTGGGTGGTACAACGAACCTTAAACATACAAATTTAACTAAGGAAACATTTATAATAAAGGTATCTGGTTGCCACATAGCTCTTCTTGGTGGTAGGGGGGTAGGTGAGGGGGAAAAATAGCAATATAGCCCTGGTCTTGTAAGATTTTTTTTTAATGTTTATTTATTTTTGAGAGAGAGAGAGAGAGAAATAGAGTGAGAGAGCGAACAAGCATGAGCGGGGCAGGGGTAGAGACAGAGGGACAGACTGAGAATCCCAAGCAGGCTCTGTGGTGTCAGTGTGGAGCCCAACTCTGGGCTCAAACCCACGAACTGTGTGACCTCAGCCAAAATTGAGAGTTGGACACTCAACCAACTGAGCCACCCAGGTGCTCCTGGTCTTATAAGTTTTAGAGGCAGTATCTTGAGGTCCAACAGTGGAAACTTATTTAAAACTATATAAGATGCATACATTGCTATATTTAGAAGATTTTTTGGGGTGTCTGGGTGGCTAAGTTGGTTAAGCAACTGACTTTGGCTCAGGACATGATTTTGCAACTCATGGGTTCAAGGCCAGCATCAGACTTCAACACAGAGCCCGCTTTAGATCCTCTGTCTCTCTCTCTGCCCCTCCTCTGTTCTTTCTCTCAAAAATAAATAAACATTTTTTTAAAAATTTAAAAAAATAGGGACGCCTGGGTGGCTCAATCAGTTAAGCATCTAACTCTTGATCTCAGCTTGGGTCATGATCTCACTGTTTGTGAGTTCAAGCCTTACATCTGGCTCTGTGCTGATGGCATGGAGCCTACGTGGGATTCTGTCTCTCCTTCTCTCTGCCCCTCACCTGCTTGTGCTCTCTCTCAAAATAAATAAATAAACTTAAATAACCTTAAAAAATAAATCCTCATTTAAAAATTTTTTAAAAACATTTATTCATTTTTGAGAGACAGAGACAGAGTGTGAGTGGGGCAGAGAGAGAGGGAGACACAGAATCCAAAACAGGCTCCAGGCTCTGAGCTGTTGGCACAGAGCCTGACGTGGGGCTTGAACTCACAGACCATAAGATCATGACCTGAGCTGAAATCCAACACTTAACCAACTGAGCTACCCAGGCACCCAATAAATCCTCCTTATAAAAAATTTTAAAAAATAAAAGATTTTTCAATAATTCAGATTTAAGATATGTTTGAAAAATCATTTTTATTCCTTTCCCCCTATTAATTCAAATTCATGACATTTTACTGTAGTTAGAGGTGATACCACAATCATTGGTGTGATTCATCATCAGGGAACCAAGCCAGATTCATTTGTTCCCTTATTCAACAAATATCTATTTAGTGTTTATTAAGTGCCAAGCACTTAATAAAAGAACAGATAAGGGCCCTGCCATCATGGACCTAATATTTTAATCAGGAAACAGGCAAAATATATCTCAGGTATTGGTAAGTGCTAATAAGAAAAATGGAACTGAATAAAAGGGTAGAGAGGGTCAGGGAAGACCTCTTAGATAAAATTACATCTGAACAAAAACACAAATGAAGTTAGGAAACCAGACAGAGAGACAACTGAGAGAAGAGATGGTGAGGTAAAGGGAGCAGTATGTACAAACTACACATACACACACACACACACACACACACACACAGCTCCAAATATATATAAAATATATCCAATTATATGTGTATATGTATGTGTGCAAAGTTAACTAAAGGGCTGGAAGAAACAATAATGGGTCTAATTCAACTCCTTTAACAGTATCTTTGAAAATAAATTCTAGGAGCAGAACCACTTCTTCCAAATGAAGTCTTTAGGTAATTCTCACATATAAAAGAGATAAAAGGAGTGTTTCCTATGTAAGAATTTCTTTTATAAGGTCAAATTGATTTATTATAGGATAAATTAGTAAGAACAAGGCTGTTTTGAATGAAAGATCTAAAAAAAAAAAACTTAAGACATTTGAACTATAGGATTATTCTTCTCTGAACTTGCTTCAATAAAACCTTATATGGTACCTAGAATGAACAATAGTATTCTATGCACAATCTGATCTGCATAAAACACAGCTGGATCATGGGCATTCTCATTCTGTGTACTCTAAGAATCTACCTTAAGTTAAAATTAAATTTCTTTTCTCCACGGTGGGGAAAAGTATGCATTTGAATCACACACTATTGACCCTGGATTTTATGGTCAACTCAAGGTTATAAGTCTCACTCATGCTGCTTTCAAGATACACTCCCATTCTGTGCCTATGTAATAAGTTGATTTTATGGACTAAAGATTAATATTTTATGGTTTCCTTAATTAAATTTCATATAGTTAATTTTTAGCTCCCCTCTCAATACCTTGCCCTTAATCCTCTGGTTTTACTGTCTTATCAAACTTGAAACTTAAGATCAACTTTAATTGAAACCTAATCACAAAAAGTAGAAGCACTTATTTCTTTGATTTTTTTGTTGTCCAACTATCACACCAATCTTCATGCCTAGATAATTTACATTACTGATACTGGCTTTTTTTGGCAGCCTCTGCTCTGGTGCTCAGCATTAATAAATTGAATGTAGTACAAAGCTATGCTATCTAAACTGAATGATGCCTTCATTGCTGCTCATCCATCTTTTGATTCATCTTTTATGATGACCTATCAAATTCTTTATTGCAATTAATTTAAACCTTTTCCAAACTGTGATACATTGACAATATAGCCACAAATTTGTCTTACCGCTGAATGCATGCCTATTTTCAATGTGACGCTGTAGCGCCTCCCATAAAGAACAGTGTCCATCAATAAATGAATAGATGAATGGTACACACACACACACACACACACACACACACACAGCCATAAAAATGATGAGGTCATCCCATATGAGACATGCATGGACCTAGAGGGTATTATGCTAAGTGAAATAAGTGAGACTCAGAAAGGCAAATCTAAGAAATGAATAAACAAAAAAAGAGCAGCATCAGAATTATAAATACAGGGGTGCCTGGGTGGCTCACTCAGTTAAGTGTCCGACATCTCATGGTTCATGAGTTCAACCCCGCGTTGGGTTCTGTGCTGATGGCTCAGAGCCTGGAGCCCACTTTGAATTCTGTGTTTCCCTCTCTCTGTCCCTCCCCTGCTCACACTGTCTCTCTCTCTCTCTCTCAAAAATAAATAAACATTAAAAATTTTTTAAAAAAGAACTATAAATACAGAGAATGAACTGATAGTTGCCAGAGGGGAGGGAGATGGAGGGCTGGGCAAAATGGGTGGAGAGGGAAATATAGGCCTCCAGTTATTGAATGAGTAAGTCATGGGAATAAAAGGCAGAGCATAAGGAATATAGTCAATGGTACTGAAATAGGGATGTATAACAGGACAGATAGTAGCTATACTTATGGTGAACACAGCAGAATGTAAAAACTTGTCAAATCATTAAGCTGTATACCTGAAGCCAATGTGACATGGTGTGTCAACTAGACTCAAATAAATATTAATATAAATACATACATACATATATAAATAAGAAGAGTAGTCTTGATCTCTACTCTTTGGATCTGGGCTTGCCCATGTGACTTGTTTTGGCCAGTGCAACATTAGCAAGTACAATGCTAGCAGAAGCTTGAAAATTCTTTGTGCACTGTGGCTTGCCTTCTCTTGCTGCTTTTGAAACCCTGTGACTGGCACCATGTGAAGAAGCCTGGCTAGCCTGGTGAATGATTACAGGCATGTGGCCCAGTTGTCTCTACCTCAACAATCTACCTACCACTACACATGTAAATGAGGCTATCCTAGATCACCTAGCTGACCTGTGAGCCCACCAGAGATCCATGAAAAAATCTAGCAGAAATCATCTAAGGCAGGCATGCCAGACCAGAAAAATGCCTCAGCTGACCCACAGTTCCAACAGCTAAATATATGGTTGTTGTTTTAAACCTTTGACCTTTCGAGTTAGGCAGCAAAAGCTGGGTGATACAGATTCATTTCAAGCCCCATCTAATTTTATGTCCATCTGCTTCACTCATCTAACAATTCTTTTTATTTCATCAATTCTGTCTCCTATCAGAAAAGATAGATCATCTGATATAAGGCCCTAAGTTATCTTCTATCAGCTCAGAGTGAGCCATCAGTTCCTTCAGAGTAAAGATAGTGTCTTCTTCATCTTTGTACACCTACAGAACAAAGAGCATGATGGCACATAGTACCTGCTAATCAATGTCAGTTTAGTGTTTTTTTGAATGAAAGAATGAAAAGTCTCTATCATTATATTCTCTGTGCCAGCTCAAGATTTCTCTGGGTTTTTACTCATTTCTGCTTAAAAAACAGGGGATATAGATGAAAAACAATAATGCTAAATATTTTTAAATAAACATTTCAATCAGGTTAGATTAACACTGATTGACAGAACACACATTTTAAAACGTGTTACACTAGAATCCTTAAATATCCATGTTTTCACTTGTGCGAGTTGCTGTTACATTCATGTATATTCTACTTCCCAGTTAAAGAGCATGTGAAGGAATGCTTGGTGACTGATTGCTGCTGACTCAGCAGCTGCCACATTGGTTTTCTTCTGCCTGGTACAGAATGTAAAAATGCTGTGGAAGCTTAATGATGATATCATGAATGAACGTGCATGGTTATACTCACCAAGGCCATGCCTGTGGGTGGACATAGGAGGCATCACACTCCAGGTTTTTGTTTTGGGGTTGTAGCATTCTACAGTGTTCAAAGTCTTCAGTCCATCTCTTCCTCCAACCACATACAGTTTGTCGTCTAACACTGCAACACCAAACTGCAGCCTCCTCCCATTCATATTTGCTACAGGAGTCCACATATTTGTACGAAGATCATACTTTTCAATGCTTGTTGCTCCTTCACAGTAATATATAGATGTTATATAAAAGAATTTCACATTTGAGTACTTTATGATTTTATACACATAAAAGTATAATTTATTAGCATTGACAATAATACTTTTATTATATTTCATTGAGCTCCTGCATGGTCAGGCCCCTGCTTATGTCTCTGACCTCATCTCCTACTATTCTCCTGGGCATACACAAGGCTCTACATTAAAAGGTCAAGTGAGAAAGGATTACTTGTAACAGCTAGAAGTGGCAGGAAAAGCAGGGAAGTTTAGTGTCATGGAACCCAAAATAAAAAAAACTGTAGCAGGTAGTTTTGAAGGAAGATGGTGGCAGAATAGGACAACCCTAGACTTGCCTCATCTCATGAATACAACTAGATAACTATCAGATACTCAATACACGAGAAATCGGTACAAAGACTGGCAGAACAAACTCCACATCTAAGGGTAGGAAAAAGGCCACATCAAAGATAGTAGGAAGTATGGAGACATGACTTGGGAGAGAAATGGATCATGGTCAATGCAGTGAGGAGGGAGTCATGGTATTAGAGAAGGGTGAGAGACAAACTAGCACACAGGGAACTGCATGGGGAAAATGAATCCCCTTAGCAACTGGGCTTGGAAAATGAGAGGGCATGAATTTCATGAGTTCTTGCAACCAGTGGGGCTTAGAACCTGGGGTTTTAAAAGTCAGCATGCTTGGCTCTTGGAGACCTTGAAGAACATTGGGGCTGCTCTTAGAGAAAAGCATATCTGCAAGCTGACATACAGCACAGAAACAGCGATCTGAAGAGCACCTGGAGACACAGTGGAGAGGTTAGTTGCTTATGTCGGAGTGTGTCCCGGGGAGGCAGCATTCATGGAGAGACCTCTCTAGTAACAAAGAAACTGGCAGGTGCCATTATCTCTCCCCATCCCTCATCATAAGCACAGGGCCACCTGCAGGAACCAGCACAGTGCCAACACTCACCACCTACCTTGCTTACATCCAGCCCAGCACCCCCCAAACTCCAGTGGAACTGCCCTTCCCAGTCACACTTGCCTTCGTCCCAGCACAGGGGACCCCTTTCTCCAGAAGACCAGCCAAAACTCCTGCCAACTCTGCATCTGCTGACTGAGGAGTTTTGTGAGGCCTCAATTCCAGTGGTGGTGGTGACAGGTCTCTTTTCACAAGCAAACCAGAGCACTTCTAGTTAAAATGCACTACATTCAGGCCAGGGACCAAACACTGCCCATAACAAGCAAAGAGAGTCTCTGCAGACAATTGGTATGAAGGATAAAGTGGCCAGGACACAGCAACAAAAGCACACACAACACACACTGTACACACTCCTGGAAGTACCAGGCCCTGGGGAACAGGAGATACTACACTGCAGGGTACTATAAGGTCTCTTCTTTATAAAGCCATTACTCTCAAGAACAGGAGACATAGCTGACTTTCCAGAGAAACAGGCACAGAGACTTAGACAAATGAGAAAACAGAGCACAAAGTTTGGCTATAAAAGGGAGGAGAGAGAGAGGAATTACTAGATCAGTTGAGAGAGGTTTTATTTTGTTTTTAAAGCTGGATAAACTTGAGTTTGCTTAAATGCTCATGGGAAGGATCTACTTGTGAGGAAAGAAGCTGTAAATACAGGAGAGAAGGGATCCTACTTAACAGTGAGGTTCCTGAGGAATCAAGAAAGGGCAATGTCAGAGCACAGATGTGGAGCTGGCTTTCCTAAGAGGAGGGAAGGGATATACATTCTCCTGCGACCTGGAAGGACAAGAGCCTAAGTGAACATCATGGATTTTGGAAACTATCAGTGTGAGAAGTCTGGGGATAACTGCCTGGTCCTGTCTGTGTGTCTCTCTCTCTCTCTCTCTCTCTATATATATATATACATATATATATATATATATATATATATTTTTTTTTTTTAAGAACTGGAAGATTCCAGGAACTTTTGTTTGCTTTATGAAATGAGAAAAAAATTTAAAAGCGCCACCCCTCTAAAAAAATCCAACTTCCAGTTATGAAGAGTTCAATTAGAATCTATTGTAATTCTAAGTGTTGAATATCATATGCAATCAGAGCTCTTTATAGAATTAAAATCATAACAAATATTTATTCTGAAGTATTTGTTATAATTACTTCATCAGAGCACTAGTACCACTGGAAACTCCTAAAATTTAGAAAGAGTTTTGTTATATATATTATACATATAATATTATATATATAATCTATTTAGAATACTGTATATATAATATATGTATTTCTTCTCATACATTATAGTTTTTATTTTATTAATTTAACCTATGAAAGTCTTAAGTTATTTGGGATAGATTACAAGTCTTTTTCCATCTCTGTAGTCTTTTTTTTTTTTTTTTAAAGATTTTATTTTTACACCCAACATAGGGCTCAAACTTACAACCCTGAGATCAAGAGCCACAGGCTACTGACCAAGCCAGCCAGGTGACCCATCATCTCTGTATTCTTCACAGCAACAGAGTTTCTTGTATGCAGTAGCTGTTCAAAAATATTTTTTGAGGGGCGCCTGGGTGGCGCAGTCGGTTAAGCGTCCGACTTCAGCCAGGTCACGATCTCGCGGTCCGTGAGTTCGAGCCCCGCGTCGGGCTCTGGGCTGATGGCTCAGAGCCTGGAGCCTGTTTCCGATTCTGTGTCTCCCTCTCTCTCTACCCCTCCCCCGTTCATGCTCTGTCTCTCTCTGTCCCCAAAATAAATAAACGTTGAAAAAAAAATTAAAAAAAAACAAATAAAACAAAAAAAACAAAAAAAAAAAACAAAAATATTTTTTGAGCTTGAATAATCTTTCTTTATAATTTTTAGCTATAATGAGATTTTATTCATATACTCAGATTATTTTATGTAATAGTATACTTTATTCATCACTCTGAATTTGATCTTAAAAAATGTCTTCATTCCATTAAAAAGGCAATGCTAGTCATCTTTCCTCACTTATGAAGTTAAGGAATATTTCTTTCATTTTAAGTTCTTTCTTTTACTTCTAGCTCACTAGGCAGTATCATAGTCCTATGAACTGCTAAGTAAAATTTCCTTTGCTAACACCAAACATAATTCTTAAAATAAAAACAAAAACAAATATCCCCAAATAACAAATTCCTAATAATTACAAAATTCTGTGTAGAAGCTTAAAACTTCCTTGACTTATACTTAAAGATTAGCCTTTAAAAAAGTAAGCAGAAATATATGCTAACATTTTCTTAGTGGTTATTTAAAAACATTACCAGTTTATGTGTTAGGCTCTACACTAAGTTATATGTAGGGATCAAGAACCCAGTGATCAGATTGCCCTCCAATTAATGCAAATTGCTCTCCATTATAAAGACACTGGGTACAAAATAAGTTGAGGCCAGGGAAGATAGCTTGAATAGGATAGAAGATAAGAGTAACTGATGTCTAGCAAAGACTCAGAAATAAAGTTGGTCAAGTAGTAAGGGCCAGATTACAGAAAGTCTTCAAACCTAAAAAGAGGAATTTATGTCTTATGTGGTAAGAAGTAAAGACTATTATAATTTTTAGCAGAGTAATGGCATATAAACAGAAGAAATAATGAAACAGAGGGTATAGGGGCGCCTGGGTGGCGCAGTCGGTTGAGCGTCCGACTTCAGCCAGGTCACGATCTCGCGGTCCATGAGTTCGAGCCCCGCGTCAGGCTCTGGGCTGATGGCTCAGAGCCTGGAGCCTGTTTCCGATTCTGTGTCTCCCTCTCTCTCTGCCCCTCCCCCGTTCATGCTCTGTCTCTCTCTGTCCCAAAAATAAATAAAAACGTTAAAAAAAAAAATTAAAAAAAAAAAAAAAAAAAAGAAAAGAAACAGAGGGTATAGTCTCCCACGTCAATGCCTGATCTGAATCCTGATTCCATCCCTAATTAGCTGTGTATTCTGGGGAAAGGTAGTTAACTTTTCTAAGTCCAGGTATCCTAGAGCAATAGCAACATTCAACTCTTACAGCTGTTATGAACATGAAATTAAAAATGATAGGTGAAGCACTTAACATAATGCCTAGCACATACTAACAACACAATGAGCACAATGAATGCTATTCCTATGTTAAATGAATGTGATCAAAAGATGTAGGCTGATAGGGGGCTACCTGGTACTAGAAAGTAGCAATGGAAATTTAGAAGAACAGACCCTTTTCAAAGACTATTTGGTGACTGTCAGAAGGTAAGATTTAGAGGAAAGGGAGGGAGGGATGGGAAAGAAAGAAAGAGAGAGATATATTATTCACTTTGGGTACTTAGTATCTGAGTTCCTTCTCATGCAAGGGGAATTTTCCACTGTAGGAAAGAGCTTTGATGAGAGGCAGAAACCCATCTACCATGAAGCTGAAAAGACAGATATTGATCCTCATTGTCCTTGGAGGCTTAGGGCCCAGGAAGCTGGTAAAAATGGATGCTTAAACCTAGGATTTAAAATCTAAGGCAGGCATTATAAAGAAGGTGCAGTGGATATAGTTCCTGCCCATTTCTCAACAGCCTTCTTTATCTGCTTAAATGAGCCAGAGTTGGTATCCGTTGAAAGACACTGAATTACAGTTCCGAGTCCTCGAGTCTGGGAGACATGGGTCAGAACACACAAAATTTGAGATGAAAGTTGGACAACAAACAGATATTTTATACAAGTTGGAAATATGAGCATAAAAGCAACACAATGGTATAAGCAATACAGAAATAACCGTTAAAGCCTTGAAAAAGAGAGGGAAAGATGGAGAGGAAGAAGTGCCAGTAACGACTACAAAGCTGAGCACCAGTTCCAAGCATGTAGTAAACACTTAATAAGTATTTGCAGATTGATTACCTGGACTGTAGAGTGCTCCAAAAATGCCAAATATTTATACTATAACTCTCATCAGTTATCTAACTTTATGTATTTCTGTAGCATTCAGTGATGAAGCCTATATTTAGAACTTCAGCATCTATAAATACATAGTACTCTATTATGTTCTGTGGGATAATATCTACAGCTATATCTTTGTTACCATGAGGCTAAAAGTTAAATCACAATAAAAGACTTTTGATTAGAGCTCATAGTTTTATATTCTTTAAAGATATCAGGTAGAAAAGAAATCTTTGAATGTGAATAATGCATCAAGGGCTTAAGTCATACAAATAATTCAAGAGATGGCAAAGGACAACCTTCATTCATCTGGCAAATATTTATTGATGTTATCTATGGGCAAGGCACTGATCTAGGCTCTGTGGGATATATTCTTGAAAAAAACAAAAAGCAAAAAACAAAAAAAACCAAGTTTCTTGCTTTCCAGAGCTTACTTGTGGGTAAGAGGTAGACGATAAATCAATGGATCAGGTGCTATGAAGAAACATAAGTAGAAGAACAAGACAGAAAGAGGTAGGCCAAAGATTAGAGAGTGATGAACAGGTGATGACTGGCCATGGAAGTCTTCTTTGGTAAACTGATGTCTGGGAATCTAAGTGAATAAATTCTGCGAGGCATTCCAACATCAGAGCACATAGCATTCCAGTGAGAGGGAACAGCTAATATCCCCAGTGTGGGATAATGTTTGGCTTGTTACGTGAACAGGGAGGCCAGCGGGGCTAGAACACAAAAGAGTGGAGAAGTGGAATGAATGAGCTGAGCTCAGAAAGGTAGTCTGAAGTCAGACAGGTGTTGTCAGGGAATTTCAGGCGGCTATTAGTACTAGGAAATCAGAGGGAGATCAATGTACACTGAGAGATAATACACAGAAAGCTTCTAGCACAATACCTGCCATTGGGTAGGCACTATATGTGGTATTTGTTACTATTATTGTTACTATTAGTAAAAACTGTTACAAGAACAACACAAAGAATTCCCAGATACCTTTGGTACAGATTTCCCAAATATTGAGGTTTTATATTTGCTCTCACTATATACGGGTATGTAGAATTTTTTTTTTCCTGAATTGTTTAAGTTGTAGAAATGATACCTTGTACCCTAAATACTTCAGTGTGTCTTCCTCAAGACAAGAAACCCTATCACAAAACCACAATACAATGATCAAAATCTGGAAATTAACATTTATACAATGCCATCATCTAATCTACAGACTTAATTTGGATCTTATCATTTGTTCCAATTATGTCCTTTATAGCAAAAGAAATTCAAGATGATGCATTATAATAGTTGTCATATCTCTTCAGTCTCCTGAAATGTGGAATAATTCCTGAATCTTTTCTGTATTTCATGATATTAGCATTTTGGAAAATTACAGACAGACTAGTTATTTTGTAGAATGTCTCTCAACTTGGATTTGTTTGTTTCTTTCCTCATGATTAAGTTTGGATTGTACACTTTTGGCAAGCGTAACTACAGATGTACAGATGAGTTCTTCTTACTGTCTCCCACAAGAGGAACATACTACTGATTAGTCTTGTTACTGGCAATAAGACATCGATCATTTGGTTAAGGTGCTGTCTGCCATGTTTTCTCCACTGTAAAGATACTATTTCACCCTTTGTAACTACTAAGCAAGTGGTTGGAAGATACTTGGAGGCTAATTATCCTGTTCTCAAACCTTCACCTACTGATTGCAGCATCTATGAATGATTCTTGACTGAATTAGTTATCATTAAGGTGGTTGCCAAATGGTACTTTTTCTAGTCCCATCTTTCCTTCTATATTTATTAGTTGGCATTCAAAGAAAACCTTCCCTTCTCCAATCTTTATTTGTGTAAGAGTGGGCTCATGCATCCTTACTGATTTACTAAATGATAATCTTTTATCATCATTATCTATTTTGATGCTGAAATTATCCTAGATTTGGACAGTAGTAGCCTCTACAAATGGCCTCTTCTGTCCCTTGACTGTCTCCATTATTCTTTGACCACTTCTTTACTTTCTGGCACTACAAGATGTGCTGGGTTTATCTTGTCTTTTTCCAGTCCTGGAAACAGCCATTTCTCTAAAAAAGCTCATTGGCCATATGTATTACTAATTAAAGTTCTTTTTTCCCCTCTTCCCCCAAATAAAAAATGATTTAATACCTTTTGTTGAATCCATTCCTCCAACTGCAAATAGTGTTCCAACCGTTGACTTTCTAGGTTTTGTCCGAGGGCTTTGTAACATGGGTCGTCTCTCTGGTAATAAGTGGTACTTCATCGCTTCCATAATAAGTTTCTGACATTCTATATCATCCCGGAAAAGTGCATTATTTTCCATATCTGCCAGGAACTAGAAAAGAATAGGGAGTATGTACACCGAGTGACCAAGAAAATAGTAATTAAAAGAATAACCTGTATAGTTCACAAATGGGAATTATCTCATTGAGAAAAAAAATCCATGTGTGGACATCTATTTTTAACTAAAATCTGCAATATTTACAAGATTTACATTTTAAATTTCATTGAAAAACATAAACTGACCGGATAACTGGCATACTCTAAAACCTGAGTGGTGCTTATCTCTGGGTAGTGGGGAAACTGCTGCTTCTTAAATAAACTTTTTTACTGCTTTTCTATATTGTTTAGATTTTCTAAAATAAATCATTTTACTTTTTCTTTTTATTTATTTTTTTATTTACATCCAAGTTAGCATATAGTGCAACAATGATTTCAGGAGTAGATTCTTTAATGCCCCTTACCCATTTAGCCCATCCCCTCTCCCACAACCCCTCCAGAAACCCTCTGTTTTTTCTCCATATTTAAGAGTCTCTTATGTTTTGTCCACCTCCCTGTTTTTATATTATTTTTGCTTCCCTTATGTTCATCTGTTTTGTCTCTTAAAGTCCTCATATGAGTGAAGTCATATGATTTTTGTCTTTCTTGGACTAATTTTGCTTAGCATAATACCCTCTAGTTCCATCCATGTAGTTGCAAATGGCAAGATTTCATTCTTTTTGATTGCCAAGTAATACTCCATTGCATATATATACCACGTCTTCTTTATCCGTTCATCCATCAATGGACATTTGGGCTCTTTCCATACTTTGGCTATAAACATTGGGTGCTTGTGCCCCTTCAAAAGAGCATACCTCTATCCCTTGGATAAATGCCAAGTAGGGCAATTGCTGGGTCGTGGGTAGTTCTATTTTTAATTTTTTGAGGAACATCCATACTGTTTTACAGAGTGGCTGCATCAGCTTGCATTGCCACCAGCAATGCAAAAGAGATCCTCTTTCTCAGCATCCTCATCAACATCTGTTGTTGCCTGAGTTGTTAATGTTAGTCATGCTGATAGGTGTGAGGTGGTATCTCATTGTGGTTTTGATTAGTATTTCTCTGATGATGAGTGATGTGGAGCATTTTTTCATGTATCTGTCAGCCATTTGGATGTCTTCTTTGGAGAAGTGTCTATTCACGTCTTTTGCCCATTTCTTCACTGCATTATTTGTTTTTTGGGTGTTGAGTTTGATCAGCTCTTTATAGATTTTGGATACTAACTCTTTATCTGATTGTTATTTGCAACTATCTTCTCCCATTCTATTGGCTTCCTTTTAGTTTTGCTGATTGTTTCCTTTGCTGTGCAGAAGCTTTTTATTTTGATGAGATCCCAATAGTTCATTTTTGCTTTTGTTTCCCTTGCCTCCGGAGACATGTTGAGTAAGAAGTTGCTGTGGCCAAGGTCAAAGAGGTTTTTGCCTGCTTTCTCCTCTAGGATTTTGATGGCTTCCTGTCTTACACTGAGGTCTTTCTTCCATTTTGAGTTTATTTTTGTGTATGGTGTAAGAAAGTGATCCAGGTTCATTTTTCTACATGTCGCTGTCCAGTTTTCCCAGCACCACTTGCTGAAGAGACTGTCTTTATTCTATTGGATATTCTTTCCTGCTTTGTCAAAGATTAGTTGGCCATACATTTGTGGGTCCATTTCTGGGTTCTTTCTCTATTGTGTTCCATTGATCTGAGTGTCTGTTTTTGTGCCATTACTTCTTCAATTAGAAATAATTTTAACTGAAGAAGAATAACTATAAATAGAAGTTGACTAATGACTGCGTTTACCTGAACTCCCTACACAGTGCTCAAAGAACAACAGCAAAAACAACTTACCAATTTCTTAGGTGGAAGAGAACTCTAAATGGTGATTATCCTAAAGGAATTTAAATCCCTTGTGCTTCACTAAATCCCATTTTTTTAACTTATGTAATTTTATGCAAAGGTATAGATATGGTTTCATCCTGCCTTTTAAAAAATGCATTTCTTTTCTTTTTGTGCTTGTTTCTACATCCACCTCCCTACCCCTATATTACTGTATTTCTTTCACTTGGGCTATTGATCCATGTGAAATTAATTTTTATATAGAGTATGAGTTGAGGAATATTTTAATCTCCTTCCAGGTGGATGGCCAATTCAGTACTAGCACCATTTATTAAACAATCCCCTCCATTTCCAAGTAAATGGAAACTTGGTTATACATTACATTCTCAAAAATACATCTCAGGATATATGAGACCTGTTTTCTGAATCTTTAGTCTTTTCCATTGATCTATTACTATTCTGATACCATAATTTTTTAGTGTCTTTATGACATATTCTGATTTTTTTATTTAAATATACCACCACTGGGGCGCCTGGGTGGCTCAGTTGGTTAAGCATCCGACTTTGGCTCAGGTCATGATCTTGAGGTTGGTGAGTTCGAGCCCCGCGTCAGGCTCTGTGCTGACAGCTCAGAGCCTGGGACCTGTTTCGGACTCTGTGTCTCCCTCTCTTTCTGACCCTCCCCCGTTCATGCTCTGTCTCTCCCTGTCTCAAAAATAAATAAATGTTCAAACAACAACAATATATTAAAAAATAAATAAACAAATAAATAAATAAATAAACCACTACTGTTCATTTTCATAGTTTTCTTCACTGTTTTTGAGTCTTTACTTTTCATATAAGCTTAAGATATATTTATCTAATTCCCCTTCACCATCTCGATCCTGTTGGAATTCTATTATGAACTTCATTAAATTATTTATTAATTTTGGAAGAATTTACATTTTTATGACATCAAGTCTTTCCATTTAGGAAGCCTTACCATTTGTTGTATACCTTTCTTCATATAGGTCTTATGCCTTTCTTTTATTAAATACACATATTTAATATACATATTACATAATTGATTTTTATTGCTACTGGGAAGGGATTTTTAAATTTTCATTTTGCATATATTTTGCTAGAGGAGAGACAAATCTTTGGTTATTGTATATTTTTTTATAATCTACTATTTTACAACATTCCCGTATATCACTCTAGTTATTAGGCATAATATCATTATCATAATCATCACCAAACAGGGATAGTGGACATTTCTAATATGTATGCCAATTACTTCATTTTTATTTTATTATTACAATTGCTAAAACGTTCAAAGCAATGTTAAATAATTAGGATGAAACAGAGTACCCCTGTTTCTGGTTTGAACTGATACAGCTGTAGTGTATGACTATTAAGGATGAAAGTCAATACAGCATCTAGTAATTTTATTATATTTAGGCTGTTTTCATCTCTTCCTATTTTACGTCATCATTTTAAAACTAAGAATGGTTCCTACATTCTTTCTGAATGCCCTTTATACATCCATTGACATGATCATATGGCTTTTTCACCTTTAAGTTACTGACATAATAATTATTTTGACAGATTTCCTGAAACTCAATCATTCTTATATTTCTGGAACAAGACTTTCCTGGTCATAGTGTATCATCCTATTGACACACTGCAGGAATGCATTTGATAATATAAGGTATATTTTACTAAATATATTTTAGTAAACCTGCCAACTTTTGCAGCCATTACCATAAACCATTTTGGAGCATTTTGATCACCCTACTTAGACTCTGCATACCTGTTTGCTGTTTAATCTCTGTTCTCATCTCCTATTTCATGTGCCAATCTGTCTCTATAGATTTGAAGGTTTTTTTTTTTTTTATGTTTCATATAAAGTCATATACTGTGTGGTATCTTGTGTCTTCCTTTTTTACATTTAGTGTGCTTTTGAGGTTCAGCCATGTGTAGCAGGTATTAGTACTTAATTTCTTTTATACAAAAATTTTTTTATTGCAGTCGACACACAATGTTACATTAGTTTCAGGTGTACAACATAGTGATTCAATAACTCTATACGTTATGCTATGTTCACCACAAATGTATGCTCACCATCTATCATTGTACAACACTATTACAATATCCTATATTTCCTATGCTGACTATATTTCCTATGCTGTATCTTTTACAACTATGACTTATCTATTCCATATCAGGAAGCCTGTATCTCCCACTTCCCTTCACCCATTTTACCCATTTCCCCACCCTTGCTGCTCTGGCAACCATCACTTTGTTCTCTGTATTTATGGATCTGTTTCTTTCTTTCTATTTTTTTTTAATTTTTAAAATATGTATTTATTTTTGAGAGAGACAGGGACAGGGCAGAAAGAGAGGGGGACAGAAGATCTGAAGTGGGCTCTGTGCTGACAGCACTGAGCCCAATTTGGGGCTTGAACCCACGAACTGTGAGATCATGACTTGAGGTGACGTCGGATGCCTGATGGACTGAGCCAACCACACCCACCCAGGGTCTGGATTTTTGTTTGTTTGTTTTGTTTTTAGATTCCACATATAAGTTAAATCATTTGGTATTTGTCTTTCTCTGACTTCTTTCACTTAGCATAATACCTTCTAGGCCTATCCATGTTGTCACAAATGGCAAGATCTCATCCATTTTTTATGGCTGAGTAGTATTGCAGTACATGTGCCTCTGTGTGTGTGTGTGTGTGTGTGTGTGTGTGTGTGTGTGTAGACCACATTTTCTTTATCCATTCATCTAGAGATGGGTTGCTTCCATATCTTAGCTATTGTAAGTAAAGCTGCAATAAACACAGGGGTGTATATATCTTTTTGAATTAGTGTCTTTGTTTTCTTTGGGTAAATACCCAGTAGTGGAATTGTTGGGCCATAGGGTAGTTCTATTTTTAATTTTTTGAAGAACCTCCATACTATTTTTCCATAGTGGCTATGCCAATTTATATTCCTACCAACAGTGCATAAGGGATCCTTGGTACTTCATTTCTTTTTATTGCTGAATAATATTCCATTGATTGATGTACCACATTTTGTTTATCTGTTCACAGTTGATGGACACAGATTATTTCTAGTTTTCGGCTATCATGAATAAAGCTGCTAAGAACATTTGCATGCAAGTCTTTATGTAGGTAAATGCTTTCATATCTCTTGGGTAGATACCTAGATGTAGAATTGCTGGGCCATATGGTAAATACATGTTAACTTTTTAAGAAACTGCCAAACCATTTGTCAAGTAGCTGCATCATTTTATGTTCCCACAGGCAATATATGAGGGTTCCTGTTTGTCCACATTCACACCAACAACTGTTACTATTTCCTTTTATTTTAGCCATTTGAGTGGGTGGGAAATACAGCTTTACTTTGCAAATACAAATGAATAATAATGTTGAGAATATGTTCCTATTTTGATAAAGGAAGAGTCTCTAACAAAAGTCACTGTAAAAAACGTTTGTGGCATGTGGAAACTGAGTAGAGTATGCCAATGGAAAAAAAGCCAAATTAAGACATAAGTCTCAGGAACTCTGCCAGAGTATAAATTATGGTATTAATTATTCCATATTTCTATGCACACAAAATATAGTTATACTTGCTACAGAAACCATTACCAAATATGCACTGAGTTGGCTCATTTAGATTGACCTTAAGGTTCATATTACTTCTGTTATACAGAATTACTTCAGTCCTTTCTAAATAAAAACTAATGTGAAAAAAATGTAGAAAATAGGGGCTCCTGAGTGGCTCAGTTAGGTATCCAACTCTTGGTTTTAGCTCAGGTCATGATCTTATGGTTCCTTGGTTCAAGCTCTGCATTGGGCTTTGCACTGACAGCAGTGAGGGGGTGGGGACTGCTTGGGATTTTCTTTCTGCCCCTCTCCCATTTGCACTCTCTCAAAATAAATAAATGAACTTAAAAAGACAAAAAACAAAACCATAGGAAGTAAAGTCTTGGGAAACTTAATAGTTACTGCAATTTGAAGTAAAATATATTTTTAAGCATGCTAACAGTCTCTTTATAAATAAGTAGAGAGATGAAAGCCATTAATCCAAGCATCAGATTAATCAAACGGAAGGTACCAGGAATCATTTAGAAAATCATTCAGGAGGCCCTGAGAGAGAACTAAAAACCACTCTTGTATACTCTGCATGTCAGGTGAACACATGTGTCTTCCCTGCCACTAGAGAATGACAAATTACTTAAATGAAGGCATTAAGGAAATAGAAATATTTTTAATGTGTAAATTTTTATCTTCACTCTCATACTTGATCTCATATGACTATTTTTCTAAAACGGCCCCCTCCAATACTACTTAAAGTAAAAAAATACAATGTGAATGATTTCTCAATTCTATAGGCTTTAAAAGATGTTTTGGTATAAAAAATGTGTAAATCAAAAGAATAGAAAAGGTAAGTACTGGCTCATTTTGTTTTTTTACTTTTAGTAGAAAACAATAATAAGAATTGAGAACAGAATTGTGAAGACCAAGATACTTGTACTACAGGCTAACCATTGGAAACTCTGAGAATGTACATGTCAAAATATTTTAAATAATGTACATCTGTCCTAGTATTTCTATCCACATTGTTTAAAATTTGATCAAATAGAAAAGCTTGTAATATATTCAAGGATAAAACAAAAAAAAACACAAATATGTATCTTCTAGATTATTCACAGTTAAAAAATACACAGTAAGTCACACGAAAATGATCATTTGGTAGAGGATTACAATTACATACAATTATACACATACATACAATTATTTCCTAGGTCATTTTAGGGATCTACTGTGAGCAACACTACACTAGAATTACTATATGTAAAAGCATCCCTTCTAGCTAGACTGAATAGTGTTTCATATTAATAGAGTAGGGTAAAAGTTCATTGAGAAAGGAACGATTTTACAGAAGTAAATTCTTTCTTTTAACTTTATTATTTTTTAAATTTTTATTTATTTTATTTTAATTCCAGCATAGTTGACATACAGTGTTATATTAGTTTCAGGTGTACAATATAGTGATTTAACAATCCTATAAATTATTCAGTGCTCATCATAAGTGTACTCTTAATCCCCTTCACCTATTTACAAAAGTAAATTTTTTAGGTAACTGGACCTAATGGCAATTAAAAAAATTTTTTTTTAATGTTTATTTATTCTTGAGACAGAGACAGAGCGTGAACAGGGGAGGGGCAGAGAGAGAAGGAGACACAGAATCCGAAGCAGGCTCCAGGCTCTGAGCTGTCAGCACAGAGCCTGTCATGGGGCTCAAACCCACAGACCGCGAGATCATGACCTGAGCTGAAGTCGGACGCTCAACTGACCTGAGCCACCCAGGTGCCCCCCTCATGGCAATTTTTTAATATTAGTCACTATTATTTGATATGCACTAGACAATTTAAATAATTGTAATATTTTCCTATCTTTTAAAATAAAACATACAGAATAAAATCCAACATTTTCTTGATGGTTTTAGAGTCCTCTTCCAAACTTCCATTGCTTAGGGGCGCCTGGGTGGCTCAGTCAGTTAAGCTTCTGACTCTTAATTTCAGCTCAGGTCATGATGTCACAGTTCATGGGATGGAGCCCTACATCCGGCTCTGCACTAATAGCACAAAGCATGCTTGGGATTCTCTCTCTCCCTCTCTTTCTCTGCCCTTCCCCTGCACACTCTCCTCTCTCTCTCAAAAATAAATACATAAACTTAAAAAAAAAAAAGACCTTCATCACTTGATAACCATAATTTTGCAAAGTTGCAAGGAAAGAAAAAAAAAAAAACCCTGCTAGTATTTCTAAGTGTCACAATAGTGCAACATAGTATTATTAATGTAGAGAAGAAAAACATTGCTCAGAAAGGTGAAGTAACTTATTTATATCATACAGGGCAATGTAGTTTCCATCAGTCATCACTATTCATCTGCTAAGACATTGATTGTCAAACTAGAGTGTGCTTCAAAATCCACATGAAGGCAAATTAAAATACAACCTACTAGGCCCCATCCCCAGAGTTTCAGATTTTGCAGGTATAGAATGGGGCTTAATAATTTGCATTTTAAGTTGTGTATCTGAGACTTTCTTCCTTCTTTAGAAAGACCTGGATTGCTATATACTTCCCTCTTATGACCACCTTTGCTGCATCGCAGAGGTTTTGGGCTGTGGTGTTATCATTTTCATTGGCTTCCATGTACTTTTTAATTTCCTCTAACTTCTTGGTTAGTCCATTCATTCTTTTTTTTAAAAATTTTATTTACTTTTAAAAATTTACATCCAAATTAGTAAGCATATAGTGAACAGGAGGAGTAGATTCCTTAATGCCCCTTACCCATTTAGCCCATCCCCCCCCCACAACCTGTCCAGCAACCCTCAGTTTGTTCTCCATATTTATGAGTGTCTTCTATTTTGTCCCCCTCCCTGTTTTTATATTATTTTTGTTTCTCTTCCCTTATGCACATCTGTTTTGTCTCTTAAAGTCCTCATATGAGTGAAGTCATATGATTTTTGTCTTTCTCTGACTAATTTCACTTAGCATAATACCCTCCAGTTCCATCCACGTAGTTGCAAATGGCATGATTTCATTCTTTTTGATGGCCAAGTAATCCTCCATTGTATGTATGTATGTATGTATATATATATATATATACATATATATATATATATATATATATATATATATATATACCACATCTTCTTTATCCATTCATCCATCGATGGACATTTGGTCTCGTTCCATACTTTGGCTATTGTTGATAATGCTGCTATAAACATGGGGGTGTGTATATGTGTCCCTTCAAAACAGCACACCTGTATCCCGTGGATAAATGCCTAGTAATGCAATTGCTGGGTCGTAGGGTAGTTCTATTTTTAGTTTTTTGAGGAACCTCCATACTGTTTTCCAGAGTGGCTATACCAGCTTGCACTGCCACCAACAATGCAAAAGAGATCCTCTTTCTCCGCATCCTCGCCAACATCTGTTGTTGCCTGAGTTGTTAATGTGAGCCATTCTGACAGGTGTAAGGTGGTATCTCATTGTGGCTTTGATTTCTATTTCCCTGATGAAGAGTGATGTGGAGCATTTTTTCGTGTCTGTCAGCCATGGATGTCTTCTTTGGAGAAGTGTCTATTCATGTCTCTGGCCCATTTCTTCACTGCATTATTTGGTTTTTGGGTGTTGAGTTTGATCAGTTCTTTATAGATTTTGGATTCTAACTCTTTACCTGATATGTCATTTGCAAATATCTTCTCCCATTCTGTCGGTTGCCTTTTAGTTTTGCTGATTGTTTCCTTTGCTGTGCAGAAGCTTTTTATTTTGATGAGTTCATTTTTGCTTTTGTTTCCCTTGCCTCCAGAGACGTGTTGAGTAAGGAGTTGTTGTGGCCAAGATCAAAGAGGTTTTTGCCTGCTTTCTCCTCGAGGATTTTGATGGCTTCCTGTCTTACATTGAGGTCTTTCATCCTGTGTGTGTGTGTGTATGTGTGTGTGTGTGTGTGTGTGTATGTGTGTGTATGGTGTAAGAAAGTGATCCAGGTTCATTCTTCTGCATGTTGCCGTCCGGTTTTCCCAGCACCACTTGCTGAAGAGACTGTCTTTATTCCATTGGATATTCTTTCCTGCTTTGTCAAAGATTAGCTGGCCATACATGTTTGGGTCCATTTCTGGGTTCTCTATTCTGTACCATTGATCTGAGTGTCTGTTCTTCTGCCAGTACCATACTGTCTTGATAATTACAGCTTTGTAATATGGCTTGAAGTCTGGGATTGTGATGCCTCCAGCTTTGGTTTTGTTTTCAAGATTGCTTTGGCTATTCGGGGTCTTTTCTGGTTCCATACAAATTTTTAGGATTATTTGTTCTAGATCTGTGAAGAATGCTGTTGTTATTTTGATAGGGATTGCACTGAATATGTAGATTGCTTTGGGTAGTATCAACATTTTAACAGTATTTGTTCTTCCTATCTAGGAGCATGGAATCTTTTTCCATTTTTTTGTGTCTTCTTCAATTTCTTTCATAAGCTTTCTATACTTTTCAGCATATAGATTTTTCACCTCTTCGTTAGATTTATTCCTAGGTATTTTATGGTTTTTGGTGCAGCTGTAAATGGGATCAATTCCTTGATTTCTCTTTCTGTTGCTTCATTGTTGGTGTTTAGGAATATAACCGATTTCTGTGCATTGATTTTATATCCTGCAACTTTGCTGAATTCATGAATCAGTTCTAGCAGTTTTTTGGTGGAATCTTTTGGGTTTTCCATATAGAGTATCATGTCATCTGCAAAGAGTGAAAGTTTGACCTCCTCCTGGCCCATTTGGATGCCTTTTATTTCTTTGTGTTGTCTGCCCATTCATTCTTTAGTCTCCCAAGTATTTGTTGTCTTCCCAACTTTTTTCTTGTGGTTGATTTTCAGTTTTATAGCGTTGTGAACTAAAAATATGCAAGGTATGATCTCGATCTTTTTGTACTTGTTGAGGACTGATTTGTGTCCCATTATGTGATCTATTCTGGAGAATGTTCCATGTGTACTCGAGAGGAATGTGTACTTTGCTGCTTTAGGATGAAATGTTCTGTATATATCTGTTAAGTCCATCTGGTCCAGTGTGTCATTCAAAGCCATTGTTTCCTTATTGATTTTGTTTAGATGATCTTTCCATTGTTGTAAGTGGGGTGTTGAAGTCCCCTACTATTTTGGTATTATTATCAATGAGTTTCTGTATATTTGTGATTAATTGATTTATATATTTGGATTCTTCTACATTTGGGGCATAGATGTTTACAACTGTTAGGTCTTCTTGGTCGATAGACCCCTTAGTTATGATATAATGCCCTTCTTCATCTCTTATTAGTTTTCATTTTAAAATCTAGGGGCGCCTGGGTGGCGCAGTCGGTTGAGCGTCCGACTTCAGCCAGGTCACGATCTCGCGGTCCGTGAGTTCGAGCCCCGCGTCAGGCTCTGGGCTGATGGCTCAGAGCCTGGAGCCTGTTTCCGATTCTGTGTCTCCCTCTCTCTCTGCCCCTCTCCCGTTCATGCTCTGTCTCTCGCTGTCCCAAAAATAAATAAACGTTGAAAAAAAAATTTTAAAATCTAGATTGTCTGATATAAGTATGGCCACTCTGGCTTTCTCTTGGCGACCATTAGCATGATAGATGTTTCTCCATCCCCTTATTTTCAATTTGAAGGTGTTGTTAGGTCTAAAATGGGTCTCTTGTAAACATTAGGTAGATGGGTCTTGTTTTCTTATCCATTCTGTTACCCTATGTCTTTTGAATGGAGCGTTTAGTCCATTGACATTTAGAGTGAGTACTGAAAGATATGAATTTATTACCATTGTGTGTTGCCTGTAAGGTTGGCATTTCTGGTGGTGTTCTCTGGTCCTTTCTAGCCTTTGTTGCTTTTGGTCTTTTTTGTTTTGTTTTGTCCTTTCTCTCCTCAGAGAGTCCCCCTTAAAATTTCTTGCAGGGCTGGTTTAGTGGTCACTAACTCTGACTTTTTCTTTGTGTGGGAAACTTTTTCTCTCTCCTTCTATTTTGAATGACAGCCTTGCTGGATAAAGAATTCTTCACTGCATATTTTTCCGATTCAGCATATTGAATATATCCTGCCACTCTTTTCTGGCCTGCCAAGTTTCTGTGGATAGGTCTGCTGCGAACCTGATCTGTCTTCCCTTGTAGATTAGGACTTTTTTTCCCTTGCTGCTTTAAGGATTCTTTCCTTGTCTGTGTATTCTGTGAATTTGACTGATATGCCTTGTTGATGGTTTTTGTTGACTCTAATGGGAGTTCTCTGTGCTTCCTGGATTTTGATGTCTGTGTCTTTTCCCAGGTTAGGAAAGTTTTGTGCTATCATTTGCTCACATAAGCCTTCTACCCCTTTTTCTCTCTCTTCACCCTCTGGGACCCCTATAATCCAGATGTTATTTCTTTTTAATGAGTCACCGAGTTCTCTAATTCTTATATTTTATATTATATATATCTTATATATAAGAATATATTCTTATATTCTTTTGCCTTGGTTTCCCTCTTTTTTTCTGCTTCATTCTTCTCCATAGGTTTGTCCTCTATATCGCTGAGTTGCTGCCTTGCTTCATCCATCCTTACCGCTGTGGCATCCATTCAAGACTGCATCTCAGTTATAACATTTTTAATTTCGTCCTGACTACATTTTACTTCTTTTATCTCCACAGAAAGGGATTCTATGCTTTTTTCAACCCCAGTTAGTAATCTTATTATCATATTCTAAATTCTGGTTCAGACATCTTGCTTGTGTCTGTGTTGATTAAGTCCCTGGCTGTCGTTTCTTCCTGTTCTTTCTTTTGGGGTGAATTCCTGCTGAGTTCTTGGTTCAAGTTATACAGATTGTTGAGTTAATCCTCAGATCAATATTTTAGGTGTGCAAGATGGTTTGGTGTTGTTCTAGCTGCATTTCAGGGACAAGAGACACAAGAAACTTCCATGCTGCTCTGCCATCTTGGTCCCTCCCCATAATTTGTATTTTAAACAACTTCCCAGGTGATGCTGATCCTATACTTGGAGACCACAATTTGAAACAAATGGGCTAATCCAATGGATTTTCTGTCTTTATCTTGTCTCTTTGAACAAGATCATAATATCTGATAATGTTAAAATTTCCTCCTTCTTAGACTGGAATCTCTTTTTAATCTTTATTTATGTTTGAGAGAGAGAGAGAGGGAGACACAGAATCTGAAGCAGGCTCCAGGCTCTGAGCTGTCAGCACAGAGCCCGACGTGGGGCTCGAACTCACAAACCGTGAGCTCATGACCTGAGCCAAAGTCAGATACTCAACCGACTGAGCCACCCAGGCACCCCAGACTTGAATCTGTTTTTAACAGCACTCCAGTTATTTAGGCAGGTTTAGGAACTACCACTAAATCCTACTATTTCCTAGGGTTCCACTCCTAGTGCCCTTGTGTTCTCTTTGGTCACGTCATTCTCTTCCTTTTGGCTTCAACAACCTAATAATAAATTTTCAAAACTCCTTCCTAGACTCCAAGAGGATTAAAGGTACCAAGAAGCTCTGGGAACATGATTCTTCCACTTTCTTCTCACCTTCAAAATCAGCTCTTCATCCTCAATTCCTTGTCTTAATTGACAGCACCTTCCTTAACCTACTTGGACAAATCAGAATCATTTTGGAGCCCTCTGTTATTTGTACCCTCCCCTTTCAACTGATCATTAACTTGTATCAATTCTAATTCCTAAATAGCTCTTGAGCCTGGTAATTTCTCTACCTCCACTGCCAGAGAGGGCTTAATTCACTTGCCTGAATCTAATAGTCTTCGTAATGGATTTCTACTTTGACCATTCCAATCCAATCTCTGCAACACTGTTAGAGGATCTTCCTAAATAAAATGTTAATTATGCCATTCTCTGTTTAAACTTTAGTGCTTCCTCAATGCTTCTGGGATAAAACACAAACTCTTTGGCATAACTAGAGATTCTGTTTCTCCACACCTTTTATTTCTGCTCTCAAGCCATGCAAGCACTCTTCAAATTCCAGGGCATGAGGCATTGCTCATGACTCCATAACTAGGTATAATCTCCTATCTCTCCTGGGCTATCCTGCCCCCTCTTCTGGGTAGCTACACGGATTATTTCCATAATGCCATGTTCATGTATCTATCACAGCCTACCTCTCATTATATTGTAATTACAAATTTATGTTTTAATCTATTTCTTCCTCAACTTGATATTCTTCTTCTCACCCAGCAATTTTACATATAGTACATTCAAGAGGCATAATGGTTCTGTGAGAATGGCACAGAACTTAACTTGGGTTCAAGTTCTACCTCCATCTTTTACTAGCTCTATGTTAGTCAAGTAGCAAAGGCAAACAGAACTACAATGGAGAAGGACAGGAATTTATGCAATCACTTTATGATTTTGAGCATATGGTTTTACTTTTTTAGTCTGTTACTTCATTTGTACAACAGGTGTTAGACTAAATGGCTGCCTTTTAACTCTAAGATCTTACGCCTATGATTATCAGCAGTACCGTGGATAACAGAAATTTTAAAGAGTCATGCAAATACAGTATCATAAATATTTGAAACTGCAGCACTGAAGTCAATTATCAGGTTACTTAATTGTACAGATTTTTTTCAAAGTCTACTAGGATTTTTCACATTTTATTTTCTGTAATCTAGAAAAGGATAAGAAAAAAAAATTCTGCAAAGTATCAGTAAAATATAACTCTCTTTTTAAAACCTGATTTCAAAGGACATGTTTTACAATGTTATTTTTCCTGAATTGTCATAAATTCATGCAGTTTCATTCCTATGAATTCATAGAAAATTCTTCCTTCCAAAGAGAAGATCTTTCTTATAAAGTATCAGCGCTAATTTTTGTCTCTATAAGGTACACAGCAAACAGTAACTTTTGCTAACGATGGCTGGAAATAATACATAATGCCCAAGATAAATGCAGGTAAGATAAAACTGATGGCACTTGAAACAACAAAAATCTGATCTCGAGTAGTAACAGCTCATTCTTTCTTCACTTTCAAGGCCTCTTTCTCTATTCAAGCCTTCAAGATAAGCAGCAAAATAGGCAGTAGAAATTACTGTACAGAAGTCCCCCCTCCTAACCATGGGGGATATGTCCCAAGATCCTCAGTGGATGCCTGAAGCTGCAAATAGTACCGAACCCTGTGTACACTATGTTTTTTTCCTATACATACATGCCTATGAAAAAGTTTAATTTCAAAACGAGGCACAGTAAGAGATTAACAACAATACCAAGTAATAAAATAGAACAATTATAATACTGTAATACAAGTTACGTGAATGCAGCCTTTCTCTCTAAATATCTTATTGTACTGTACGTGCCCTTCTTTCTCTTGTGATGACAGAAGATGATAAAATGCCTGTGTGATGACCTGAAGTAAGGTGGATAACATAGGCACCGCGATGTAGTGTTAGGCTAACTAATGATCTGACAAGACGTCAGAAGGAGGATCATTTGCTTTCTGACCATGGCTGACTGTGGGTAACTGACACCACAAAACCAAACTGCTGATAAGGGGAGACTGCTGCACATTCCAGTTAGAACTGTACAAAGGGGAAACTATGCATGTAAATATGTTATGACTGATCACCTTGAATACACTAACTAGATGTCTCTCAATTCTAAAATGATGCTGATAATCCTACCATGATTATTTATAGCACATTTGGTTTCACAGAGCCCTTTTCTCATCTTTATAGTAATCCTGTGAGACAGTCAAAGAGAATGTTATCTCCATCTGATAGACTAAGAGACTGAGGTGTGTGAAGATGCCCAGATACAGAATTTTAAAATGTCAGAGCTGGAACTCTTTATCATGTCTCAGTTTATATATCACCAGAATCCAGCATTTAGTGGATACTTAGTAAACATGTAGCAAATGAATTAATTGAATTTTTCTGGTTCCTAGTGTCCATTGCTACTTGCATTAGCAGCTTTACTAATTCTCAATTGCTAGGATAGGTTTCTAGTTGAGTCAAATAAAATTACTAACCCCTAAGTGAAAATGTTATTTAATTCATGCAATTTAGGTAGCCAGACCTTCTGGGTTGAATATATATATGCAGAGGGGCACCTGGGTGGCTCAGTTGGTTAAGCATCCAACTCTTGATTTTAGCTCAGGTTATGGTCTCACAGTTCATGAAATTGAGCCCCAGGCTGGGCTTTGTGCTCACAGCCCAGAGCCTGCTTAGGATTCTCTCTCTTCCTCCCCACCTCCCATGTGTGTGCATGCACACGTATTCTCTCTCAAAATAAATAAGCTTAAAAAAAAGAAAACATAAGCAGAAATTTTTTTACCTATCTTTTCAACTATGCATTTCATAGGAGTATGTGTAAAACGACCTTATCAGATAGAATAATCAAAGGAAAAAACCTACAGACATGTACATATTAACATAATTAGCATGAAGTAAACACTCAAATGTTGTTGAAATTATGATGCTGATTAAATAATCAAAAACAGTTTACCTGTGGTGCAAGAAGAGGTAGCCTAATATAAGCCAAAAGTTTACTGAGATCTTTCCGTCTCTGTTCCAAATCATGACGGACCCAAGTTAGAAGTGCATTCAGTATCGTCTCTTCATTAGGAATGTTCATGTCATCGCTGGCCAAGAGCTTCGCAATTTCGCTGGCTGGTAATAGTACAAATTCCTGGTTTCGAATTACTTCCATGAAATGTTCCTAGAGGGAATAAATAGCACATAAACAACACTGCTCCTCCTGTCCATCGGTTTATTTAAGATAAAATAAAAAATTCTGAATTAGATGCCAAAATACAGTTTGTACAGTTTGTACCTTCCTTACAATAGTATCACTAGGAAAGAAACACAGTAGAAAATAACATTTAAACTGCAATTATGTTGTTACATTTTAAGTCTCTATATCAGTAGAATTAAATTCTACCATTTGGTACATTTTATTTATTTTTTTATTTTTTTAAATTTTTTTTTTCAACGTTTTTTATTTATTTTTGGGACAGAGAGAGACAGAGCATGAACGGGGGAGGGGCAGAGAGAGAGGGAGACACAGAATCGGAAACAGGCTCCAGGCTCTGAGCCATCAGCCCAGAGCCTGACGCGGGGCTCGAACTCACGGACCGCGAGATCATGACCTGGCTGAAGTCGGACGCTTAGCCGACTGCGCCACCCAGGCGCCCCGTATTTGGTACATTTTAAAAATGGACCTGGGATTGGTACGTATTGCTTTGGTCAAGTTAGGGCATAGTTCTGGCAAGTCTTTCAAGAGATAGAAGGTAGAAAAAATGAATTAGACTCTGAGATGTAGGATAGTCTTAACATCAAATTTAGTTTACATTTGTAGTTGCCGAAGAATTTGGTTAACAGTACAGCTAAACACTTGGGTGAGAGATGAAGTTATTTCTCTTACCCAGAAAGGGCTGCCTGGCTGGCTAGATCGCTCAAGACCATTCCCAAGACCACAGAAGTCTTCTCAGACTCTGCCCAGGGAAGACTGTATGTCCTTAGGGCTATACTAGAACCTGATTAGCCTATACTAGAGTGTTTTAATGTAATTTATAAGACCACCCAGGATTTTAGATCTGTTTTAAAAACTTCTAATCTGATTTATGTATGAAGTTCTTTTGGTCTCAAAGAAAAAGAGCCAAAGCAAGAGTGTTGACATAGAATGCACTGGGACCCTAAGCCCTTGCACCAAAGATCATTCATTTTCAGTCACATATTAGAATCAGGCTCCTTATAATTTGAAATGGGAGATAGAAATGACTTTAGCTGCAAGATAATGACTTTTGCTAGGTTATTATGCTAAACAGTCTGAAGAGACGGGAAATTTACTTTCTGGTGTGCAAGGTTACAAGTCTTAATGCATGGACTGTTTACATAACTATAAAATAAATGCAAAAGCTATGTATATTGTCCCTTAATGTTTTTCGTACATTTCCTAGTTTGCTATGGCTGTCTCAGCATACACGGTTCTAGTGAAATAGCTAGGGCTGTTTAAATTAGAGCTAGAGATAAGGACTGGTGACTATCTTCTATATTAAAATGAGAATTATATGTTCCACATAGCTTGCAGTAACCCAAATTAGGTACTAATCTAAAATATATCTTGGGTTGACATTCCTTTCTTAGAAATTCTTAAATAGGAAACCATACATGAATAATTAACTAAATTCAATTGCCTCAATTCATCATGATTTGTTAAAGATGCCCAAATGTATCTATTTTAAATGACTGATTATCATTTTCAGAAATGTATTTTAATAAAACCTTGATGTTGGCTTCAAGCAAACTGTTCGACCCAATTATATACTGACATTATAAAATGATTTGGTAACACATAGCAAGAGCTATAAAAATGCTTAAGCTCTCAACCTAGTTACCCCACTGGCAGTTTAATACTTTATAAATAATTCACAAGGGAAAAAAAAAGCTGATGCTTCTCTAATGATGCTTCTCTGAATTATTATTTATAATAGTACAAAATAGGAATTAGCCTAAAGGTCTGGCTATAGGGGTTTGTAACTCAATGAACTATTAAGCAGGTATTAAAAATTTCAAAAACAAATATCATACAGGTACATGGAAACATTGATTACATAGTATTAGGAAAGATTCTCAAGAAATCAAAATTTCTTTTTTTCAACTTTAATTGTTTAGTCATTTAGTTATAGCAGATATGTGATTAATTTTTAAATTTACATCCAAGTTAGTTAGCATATAATGCATATATATATATACACACACTCACACACACATACATATACATCTTCTTTATCCATTCATCCATCGATGGACATTTGCTCTTTCCATACTTTGGCTATTGTTGACAACACTGCTATAAACATTGGGGTGCATGCGCCCATTCGAAACAGCACACCCAATTCCCTTGGATAAGTACCTAGTAGGGCAATTGCTGGGTCGTAGGGCAGTTCTATTTTTAATTTTTTGAGGAACCTCCATGCTGTTTTCCAGAGTGGCTGCACCAGTTTGCACTCCCACCACCAGTGCAAAAGAGATCCTCTTTCTCCGCATCCTCACCAACATCTGTTGTTGCCTGAGTTGTTAATGTGAGCCATTCTGACTGGTGTAAGGTGGTATCTCATTGTGGTTTTGATTTGTATTTCCCTGATGATGAGTAATGTGGAGCATTTTTTAATGCGTCTGTCAGCCATTTGGATGTCTTCTTTAGAGAAGTGTCTATTCATGTCTTTGGCCCATTTCTTCACTGCATTATTTGGTTTTTGGGTGTTGAGTTTGATCAGTTCTTTATAGATTTTGGATACTAACCCTTTATCTGATTGTCATTTGCAAATATCTTCTCCCATTCTATTGGCTGTCTTTTAGTTTTGCTAACTGTTTCCTTCACTGTGCAGAAGCTTTTTATTTTGATGAGATCCCAATAGTTCATTTTTGTTTTGGTTTCCCTTGCCTCAGGAGACACGTTGAGTAAGAAGTTGCTGTGGCCAAGGTCAAAGAGGTTTTTGCCTGCTTTCTCCTCAAGGATTTGATGGCTTGCTGTCTTATGTTTAGGTCTTTCATCCACTTTGAGTTTATTTTTGTGTGTGGTGTAAGAAAGTGGCCCTGTCCAGTTTTCCCAGCACCACTTGCTGAAGAGACTGTCTTTATTCCATTGGATATTCTTTCCTGCTTTGTCAAAGATCAGTTGGCCATATGTTTGTGGGTCCGTTTCTGGGTTCTCTATTCTGTTCCATTGATCTGAGTGTCTGTTCTTCTGCCAGTACCATACTGTCTTGATGATTACAGCTTTGTAAAACATCTTGAAGTCCAGGATTGTGATGCCTCCAGCTTTGGTTTTCTTTTTCAAGATTGCTTTTGGTTATTTCGGGTCTTTTCTGGTTCCATACAAATTCTAGGATTGTTTGTTCTAGCTCTGTGAAGAATGCTGTTGTCATTTTGATAGGGATTGCATTGACTATGTAGATTGCTTTGGGTAGTATTGAGATTTTTAACAGTATCTGTTCTTCCTATCCAGGAGCATGAATCTTTTCCCATTTTTTTTTCTGTTTTCTTCAATTTCTTTCATAAGCTTTCTATAGTTTTCAGTGTATAGACTTTTCACCTTTTTGTAAGTATTTTATGGTTTTTGGTGCAATTGTAAATGGGATCACTTCTGTGATTTCTCTTTCTGTTGCTTCATTATTGGTGTACAGGAATACAACCTATTTCTGTACATTGACTTTATATCCTGCGACATTGCTAAATTCATGGATCAGTTCTGGCAGTTTTTTGGTGGAATCTTTTGGGTTTTCCATATAGAGTATAATGCCATCTGCAAAGAGTGAAAGTTGACCTCCACCTGCCCGAGTTGGATGCCTTTTATTTCTTTGTGTTGTCTGATCGCTCAGGCTAAGGCTTCCAATACTATGCTGAGTAACAGTGGCAAGAGTGGACATGCCTGTTTTGTTCCTGACCTTAGGGGGAAAGCTCTCAGTTTTTCCCCATTGAGGATGATATTAGTGGTGGGTCTTTCATATATGGCTTTTATGATCTTGAGGTATGATCCTTCTATTCCTACTTTCTTGAGGGTTTTTATCCAGAAAGGATGCTGTATTTTGTCAAATGTTTTCCCTGCATCTATTGAGAGGATCATTTGGTTCTTGTCCTTTCTTTCATTAATGTGATGTATTGCATTGATTGTTTTGCAGATATTGAACCAGCCCTATATCGCAGGTATAAATCCCACTTGGTCGTGGTGAGTAATTTTTTTAACGTACTGTTGGATCCAGTTGGCTAGTATCTTGTTGAGGATTTTTTGCATCCATGTTCATCAGGGAAATTGGTCTATAGTTCTCCTTTTTAGTGGGGTCTGTCTGGTTTTGGAATCAAGGTAATGCTGGCTTCATAGAATGAGTTTGGAAGTTTTCTTTCCATTTCTATTTTTTGAAATAGCTTCAAAAAAATAGGTGTTAACTCTTCTTTAAATGTTTGGTAGGTTTCCCCTGGAAAGCAACCTGGCCCTGGAGTCTTGTTTTTTGGGAGATTCTTATTTCTAACTCAATTTCCTTACCGGTTATGGGTCTGTTCAAATTTTCTATTTCTTCCTGTTTCAGTTTTGGTAGTGTATATGTTTCTAGGAATTTGTCCATTTCTTCCAGATTGCCCAATTTACTGGTGTATAATTGCTCATAATATTCTCTTATTATTGTTTGTATTTCTGCTGTGTTGGCTGTGATCTCTCCTCTTTCATTCTTGATTTTATTTATTTGGGTTCTTTCCTTTTTCTTTTTCATCAAACTGGCTAGGTGTTTATCAATTTTGTTAATTCTTTCAAAGAACAAGCTTCTGGTTTCATTGATCTGTTCTATTGTTTTTTTTTTGTTTTGTTTTGTTTTGTTTCTATAGCATTGATTTCTGCTCTAATCTTTATTATTTCCTGCCTTCTGCTGTTTTTGGGTTTTATTTGCTGTTCTTTTTCCAGCTATTTAAGGTGTAAGATTAGGTTGTGTATCTGAGACTTTCTTCCTTCTTTAGGAAGGCCTAGATTGCTATATGCTTCCCTCTAATGACCACTTTTGCTGCATCCCAGAGGTTTTGGGCTGTGGTGTTATCATTTTCATTGGCTTCCATGTACTTTTAAATTTCCTCTTTAACTTCTTGGTTAGTCCATTCATTCTTTGGTAGGATGTTCTTTAGTCTCCTAGTATTTGTTATCTTTCCAAATTTTTCTTGTGGTTGATTTTGAGTTTCATAGTGTTGTGGTCTGAAAACATGCACAGTATGATCTCGATCTTTTTGTACTTGCTGAGGGCTGATTTGTGTCCCAGTATATGATCTATTCTGAGGACTGTTCCGTGTGCACTGGAGAAGAATGTGTATTCTGCTGCCTTAGGATGAAATGTTCTGTATATCTCATAAGTCCATCTTGTCTAGTGTGTCATTCAAAGCCATTGTTTCCTTGTTGATTTTCTGTTTAGATGATATTTACATTGTTGTAAGTGGGGTGTTGAAGTCCCCTACTACTATGGTATTATTATCAATGAGTTTCTTTAGGTTTGTGATTGATTTAATTATTTGGATGCTTGCACATTTGGGGCACAGATGTTTACAACTGTTAGGTCTTCTTGGTCAATATACCTCTTAATTATGATATAATGCCCTTCTTCATCCCTTGTTAGAGCCTTTATTTTAAAATCTAGATTGCCTGATATAAGTATGGCTACTCTGGCTTTCTTTTGGTGACCATTAGCATGACAGATGTTTCTCCATCCCCTTATTTTCAATCTGAATGTGTCTTTAGGTTTAAAATGGGTCTCTTGTAAACAGCATATAGATGGATCTTGTTTTCTTATCCATTCTGTTACCCTATGTCTTTTGATTGGAGCGTTTAGTCCACTGACATTTAGAGTGAGTACTGAAAGATAAGAATTTATTGCCATTATGTTGCCTGTAGAGTTGTTCTCTGGTCCTTTCTAGTTTTTGTTGCTTTTGGTCTTTTTTGGTTTTTTTTCCTTGTCTTTTCTCCCCTCAGAGAGTCCCCCTTAAAATTTCTTGCAGGGCTGGTTTAGTTGTCATGAACTCCTTTAGTTTTTGTTTGTCTGGGAAACTTTTTTTTTAAATTTTATTATTTATTATTATTTTTAATATATGAAATTTATTATCAAATTGGTTTCCATACAACACCCAGCGCTCATCCCAAAAGATGCCCTCTTCAATACCCATCACCTACCCTCCTCTCCCTCCCACCCCCCATTAACCCTCAGTTCGTTCTCAGTTTTTTTTTTTTTTTTTAATTTTTTTTTTTTCAACGTTTATTTATTTTTGGGACAGAGAGAGACAGAGCATGAACGGGGGAGGGGCAGAGAGAGAGGGAGACACAGAATCGGAAACAGGCTCCAGGCTCTGAGCCATCAGCCCAGAGCCCGACGCGGGGCTCGAACTCACGGACCGCGAGATCGTGACCTGGCTGAAGTCGGACGCTTAACCGACTGCGCCACCCAGGCGCCCCTCGTTCTCAGTTTTTAAGAGTATTTTATGCTTTGGCTCTCTCCCACTCTAACCTCTTTTTTTTTTTTTTCCCTTCCCCTCCCCCATGGGTTTCTGTTAAGTTTCTCAGGATCCCACATAAGAGTGAAAACATACGGTATCTGTCTTTCTCTGTATGGCTTATTTCACTTAGCATCACACTCTCCAGTGGAAAACTTTTTCTCTCTCCTTCTATTTTGAATGACAGCCTTGCTGGATAAAGAATTCTTGGTTGCATATTTTTCTGATTCAGCACATTGAGTATATCCTGCCACTCTTTTCTGGCCCAAGTTTCTGTGGATAGGTCTGCTCAAACCTGATCTGTCTTCCTTTGCAGGTTAAGGGCTTTTTTCCCTTGCTGCTTTCATGATTCTTTCATTTTCTGTGTACTTTGTGAATTTGACTGATAATGCTTTGTTGATGGTTGGTTTTTGTTGAATCTAGTGGGAGTTCTCTGTGCTTCCTGGATTTTGATGTCTGTGTTATGTCTTTTCCCAGGTTAGGAAAGTTTTGTGCTATCATTTGCTCACATAAACCTTCTACCCCTTTTCTCTCTCTTCATCTTCTGGGATCTCTATGATTCTGATGTTATTCCTTTTTAGGGATTTAGTGAGTTCTCTAGTAATACACATTTGTAATTGCTCAAAGGTAGTGTATAGTATAATCAACATTCACACCATACTGCTGTTAACTATTGGTTTCCTTTCAAATGGTATTAGTGGCATTACCAATGCAAAGGGATTAATTCATCAATTAGAAAAGGACTATTACATAACAATATACATTTTATTATTTATTTGTTGATATACCTATTTCAGAATGCTGTCCATTCCATTCTAATTCATTTTAAGTGAAAATCAAGTCTCTCAACAACTTACAGAAAGACTACTGAACTCAAGGTTAAACACAAAGTGCTTTTCAAAAATATTATTTGGTTTTAAAGCAGGGATTTTAACAGAATTCAATGTTTTTTTCAAGGTTTTCCAGATCAAGAAACAAAACTTAAAATTAAATGCTTGTATTTATTTCATAAATCCATAATGTCATTAGATATTTGTAATAATATACCCAGTCTTAGACTTTTTGGTGGAGGTTAAATAACTTGTGCCAGGTCACATTCAGTGGCAGCCAGAATGAGCACCAGTTTCCAGATTTCAGGATAAAAAGAAGGAACTCTTCATCCTCTCCTACCTGTGCTCACAGAGGACGAGTAAACATCCCCAATACATGCATCATTTACTGACTGTAACAACTGAATTCACTATGTGGTAGTATGCTTACTCTCTTTTGTGTTGTTGTGATGAGCACCAGGTGTTTTATGGAAGTGTTGAATCACTATATTGTGTACCTTGAAGCTAATATAACACTGTATGTTAACTCACTGGAATTAAGATAAAACCTTAAAATCTATTTTGTAATATAAATAGCTATCATGCTACCAAACACTTGCTAGCATTATGCCTTTCCTCCTTTTGGAATTAGGTTTTAAGCAAATGAAATTACTGAGGGATTTGTTTAAATTGAAGATTGAATTTTATGATACATTTTCATCGAGTTCCCATAGCAACAATTCAAGTCAAACAATCTTCCTCTAAATGACTTACTGTTGTTAGACTTAAATTTCATGTCTCTGTTCAAACTGAATAATGTCAAATAAAGGTCTTGAGAAAAAAAATACCCAACTAATTGGATATGAAAATAGTTTTAAAAACATTGACCTGAATCAATAATATTGTAATAACTCTGTATGGCTATAGAAAGTAACTACACTTATCACGGTAAGCATGGCATAATGTATAGAATTGTTGAATCCCTACATTGTATACCTGAAACGAAACACTGCAAGCCAACTCTACTTTAATAAAAAAATAAGCCAATTTAATTTAAGTCTAAGCCATTATGTCTAAGCAGCCACTGTGCCTCTACTGTAAACAACAGGCGTGACCCCAGTGCATTCCTTCCTAAGAAAGAGGTATTACTTAAACTATGAACGGATTATGAAGAAAAGAAAACCAGCTTTACTTTATTTATATTCATCTTACTCCCCAAATTATTTGAAACTGAGGTTTAAGATCAAAATGAGAAATCTGCAGGGAAAGATAAAGACTGAGATGGGGGAAAAAAATCTCCCCTGGGATTTAATTTAGAAGACACTAGATCTGTATGGTTTTGCCCTGTCATACAATCTCTAGCTTTTTACTCGAAGCACTATAGCCATTATAAACAAGCAACATTCCCGAGAAGTGACGACACCACAGGGGAAAAATGAATCATAAAGGTTGTACTTCTGTATGAGTGCTTGTATTCCCTCACATCAATCCCTACTGTGTCAAATAGAGTAAATCTCTATAATGATGGTAACGATGATGACACCATTTATTGACTGGGTATACTATGTATCAATTTTAAGCACTAAACTGCTATTAACTCATTTAATCCTCACATCAAGCTTATGAAGTTGGTGGAATTATTCTTCCCAGTTGTTGCAAACATCTGTTCTCACAATTCTTTCCAAATCTCTGTTTCTGTAGTGAAAGATTCTTAAAGTACCTGTCAATCCCTTCACAGACAAACCAATTCAGTGGAAGGATGGGGGATGGAAGACAAGGTAGACAAAAACATCTCCTGAATGTTGATAAAACAGTAGTATGGATAACTGGTATAAATGTGTGTGAATGTTCACACTCTCTCTTCTCTCAGAAGCTGTACTGTCCTGATTGTAGCAGGTCAAGCAATCTTGGCCCAGCTGTGGAGACCTAACTGCCTTGGTGTGACAAGATGGTCATTCCTTAAAAATCCAAATATCCTCCTTTGCGCAAACCTTCCTACTATGAAGACTGTGGGACCTGGTCCTAACAATATGCCTTCAACATGCCCTTCTTTTCTTGGTATCCTAGAGCAACCTGTACCCATTATCCTCCAGGTTTCTGAATGAGAACCTCCTCTGCAATTTACTTTGTGCACATAATTTGCTACAGTTAACAAGAACATCTTTCTACATAGCTAAAAACCCTTCTTATATATAACCAGATTTATCTTTAATAAAAAGCCTCCCTTTCATTCTATCATCTGTACTAGTACTGTACCAATACCCCACAGTCACCATCACCAATTTCCATCAGTGAGTATGTAGGCAATTCTGAAATACACCCAGGTGCTACAAAGGAAAATGTAGGGGAGATCCTGCTTTAAAAAGTGGCAGATCTGAAAACCTTGAATACAACAGTCCCAGGCCACTGCTCTGCTTCTCAGCAACTACAATAACTTCAGGCTTGACTCATATATCCAGGAGAAATATTACTTGGTGATTCCCCTCATAACTCAATGAAAATATTTTGCATTAGACAGTAAACCTGGACCTCACAACATATGGCAGAGCCATGGGGAAACAGCAACATGTAGATAAGCCCACAACAATAAGGAATGGGGTAAAGAGCATATATGCCTTTCTGCTTTTCAGAAAATACATACCATAGTATAATTGTGAGCCACTTTATGCAAATCTGTACAACCTTGGGCATCAGCAAAAGAACGGATTCCAAGACAGTTGGATGGGTGAAGCTGTTTCATTAAAAACTTACAGCAAGCTTCTACAACCTGTGAAAGCTGAAGAAGGCAAGCTGTAGATAGCAGGCACTCAATATTATCTTCTTTTAATTCAAGGCGGCCTTAATGATAAAAAGAAATTCCATGAACTATAGAGCTATATTAACTTTAATTTATAAAATAATCAATGTTAATAGTAATAATTTTAAACAAGAGTTCATTACATGAATTCCAGACCTGGATGGTTTAAGATAGTCCAAAAAGAAAAGTACTAAATACAAAAAAAAAATCATTAGCTCTTTGACTTCTATTAAAATAAAAAACTAATGGTTTATTTTCAGAATTTTTAAATGATGCTTTAAGTAGCATATCTAATTTTAAGTGCAAATAATTTATAAACATTACATAATTCATCTAATTATTATATTAACATTTAAAAATACCAATCATAAGCTTAGTTATGATAACCACTTTAAAGATTCTAATATAAAGATTTTAACTTATGAAGTATCATTAGGGGTGATGACAACAACAGAATTAACTGTTAGCTGTGGCAGGCTTTGCTAGAAGCAGAAATCTGAAATCTAAGAATATAACATAACCTTAAGAGGTTTTAAATTTACATTTTCAGACTTATTACCTGTATATGCATACTGAATCAAGGACCATAGTGAATTAGGTTCAACACCTTCCATTTTTATTTCCTCTTGTCTTGCTTCCCTGACATCATTAGTAAACATGGCAGCAAAATAATCAGAGACAGAAGAGAGCACCAATCTGAGAACATATCAGAAGAAGAAAAAATCAGTGACCACATTATAAAGTTGATGTTCATCAATAAATGCTGCTGCTTCTCTTTCTCTCTTTCCTTCTTTTTTTTTTTTTTTTAATTTGTTACCCATAGAAAGTGCATGGTACTGGGAAATGCATTTTAAGTTTGACAAATTGCTTTATGCTCTAGTTCCTTCCTTGGAATAATAAATTACCATTACTGAAAATTTTCTGCTGAGGTAAATGATTTACCCATTCATTACTCAAATATCACTTTAAAACATTCAGAAGAAAAGCTAAAGCCCACAGCATGAAATTGACCATATAAAAAAAGAAAAAAAGTGTAGAGTTTATTTTCTGTTTATCACTTTTGGAAATAACCTAAGGTTTTGTGTGTGTGTTTTTTTAAATTTAATTGTAGAAACAGTAAATATATGGGAGACATTTGAGAATGGTTTTAGCAGGTTATTTTTAACTTTTGTGATTTTTTTATTACTGTATATTATAATGTTCATATTTTGTTATTATAGTATTTGTTGTAATACTATAAAACTATAATATTTTTGTAATAGTACATTATTATATATTATCTATATCTGATCAGATTTTTGATAGTCATGTATGAAGAAAAATAGGTTATACATATATATTTTGAAATGTGCATTTTTTATTTGATGTCTTGGAGACACTGCCATGTCAGCACACTTATATAGATTTATTTATTTTTTTTGAAGAAATATTAACAGATAATAGTTGAAGCTCCTTCTGTGTTCCCCTCTACTTCCATTCTCCTCCCTCCCCAGGTGTGCAGTGCTAAGTCACAGTTTACCAGATTGCTCTCCAAGGTGCTATCCCAATTTAGACCCCCACCAGCACTGTATGAAAGAGAACATTTTCCCACAACATTGTCAGATGTTAAATTTGGGGGCCATGTGCAAGGTGTTAAGGGGCATCTCACTGTTGTTTAAAAAAAATTTTTTTTAATGCTTATTTTATTTTTGAAAGAGAGAGAGAGCGTGAGTGGGGAAGGGGCAGAGAGAGAGGGAGACACAGAATCTGAAGCAGGCTCCAGGCTCTGAGCTGTCAGCAGTCATGAACTCATGAACTTGAGCTCATGACCTGTGAGCTCATGACCTGAGTGGAAGTTAGACGCTTAACCGACTGAACCACCCAGGTGCCCCTCGTTGTTTTAATTTTCATTCCTCTGATTGCTAGTGAGATTGAAGGTCTTTTCAAACAGTCATTGGTCATTCAGGTTTCCTCTGAGAACTGCCTATTCATTTATTTCATTTATTCACCAAACCAATTCATACCTAATAAGAACTGGGCACTGTTTTAGATATTGTCAGTATAAACAACAGACAAAAGATCCCTTCTCTCATGGAGTCTTACATTCTAGAGGGAAGGGAAATAAATAATAAACAGCAGAAGTAAATGCAATAGTGAATTAAAGAGTGGTAAGTGCTAACGGGGAAAGGGAGGATAAGGGCAAATGGGGAGTAGGCAGTTGGGTTAAATAAGTGGTCTTACTGGAAAGTGGCACTTGGGCAAAGACTTGAAGGAGGTGTGGGAATTAGCCATACAGGTGCCTAGGAATAGCATTCAGGCAAAGTAGCAGCCAATGCAAAAGCAAAAACCCAAAGGTAGCAGTGGCATGCCTGGCACATACAAGGAACATGGGGGCTGTGAGTGCACGAGGACAGGAGCTGAACAGAGCATAAGAAGGCACTGGTAATCACACAGGCCACTGTGAGGACTTGGGCTTTCACAATCAGCGACATGAGGAGTCACTGAAAAGTCTGATTGCAGGAGTGACTGTATCTGAGTTCTTTTTTAAAGGATCACTCAGGTAGCTGTGTAGAAAAAAGAATGTAGGGGGAAAAGGTGAAAGCAGGGAGACCAGTTGGCAGTGTCTGGCACTGGTAACCTGAGTTAGATGGTGAGAGTTTACACATACGTGGAAGGGAAGGTAATGAACTCTGTTTTAGAAATAATAGAATTTGAGGGGCCTCTATGAAATGCAGGTTGAAGTGTCTTTTCTAATAAACCAATGCTTTTTCTCACAGTATCTAGTAGCATCTCAATAAATGTATACTCACTGAATCACTGGAAACTAAGAACAAGCCCATTTTTCCTAAGGATTTCACTTCCACTTCGGAAAGTTTAAGAAAACCTTTGAGACAGAGTGTTAATTAGTTTTTGAAAGCATTAAAAAAAAACAACCCTTTGAGGTCCTCACAGTGATTAACACTGAACAATTGAATATGGAATTATGAAAAGAAACAATGAAATATTCTTTATTAAACACCTCTCTTTTCCTTTTCTTATTTCAAAAAATAGTAGCATCACTGCTTTTCATATTTCTTAGAGAAGTCAGCAAATAGAAGTTGGAACAGGTGTCACTATTTTAAAACTCTTCACAGGTTTTGCCATTTCCTTCCACTAGCTTTTTTGCTTCTAAATACAGCTCTCATTTCCACTGAGTTTGTTTAAAGTTATTTAATAGGTAGAATTTAGGAGGAAAGCTGCTCATAGTAGCTGAAATCTATACCAAACAATACTGACCAATCTGAGGCTAGTGTGCTTTGTTTTTGTCATTCTGCAGAGGGAAAGTGACCCTTCTGGGGTCATTTAATGTGTAATAATTTCACATGCACTGTTTTCTTTGTAGAAATTCCATGAAAGATACCCTTTCCCAAAAGCATCCTATCCTAATAGTTAGTTGGAACAAATTCTTTCAACATACATCACTAAGTTAGCAAGGAAATACTTTCACATATAGAGACTTAGAAAACAATTTACCTGTGAGCTGGAATTCTGCGATCACCAGCAACCAGAATTACATCACATAACTGTTTATGTCTCAAATAGTTTTCCATCTTTTTAAATGTTTGCTCCGCATGATTAAGGGCTTGGAAAAATTCATCTGATGAACATGGCTCCATAGTATGGCAGGATGATAATGTCTGACTACTATTGGAAGTCCTGAAAAGAAAGAGAACACACCTTTTGAAATATTACTATCACGTTGAAAATATATTTTCTATCACGTCCTTTAAAACCCTTTAAATGTAATAGAAGTAATTGATGCTATCAGTCAACAGTAACGTGTAATGATTCATTTTTGCCTTTTAAATTCAATGATGGCTCAAAAAATGCATGTGTCTTGTAAACATTGTGAGTGAATGTGACACCTATTAGTAACTATACATACTCTTTGTGGTGTCTGTTTTTGAGATCTTTTTACTGGTCAACATAATATCTCTGTTGAAAAAGAGCCAAGTTATATTCATAATGATAGTTGTATCTCCTAACATTATGTTTCAGGGTGTAAGACATTATTCTTTGAAGGCAGGAAGGCAATGAAACTATTTTAGAGATATAAATCCAAGCCACCCTTTACTTAAAAATGGGTTATATTCCATAGTTCATTTTATAGGGTAACTGTTTAGAATATAAAACATAGTTGACCTATGACTAATACAGGTTTGAATTGTGTGGGTCCACTTACACATGGATTTTTTTCAGTACACATAGTACAGTACTAAAAATGTATTTTCTCCTTATGAGATATATATATATATATATATTTTTTTTTTTTTTTTTTTTTTTTTTTTTGAGAGAGAGCTCATGCAGGGGAGGGGCAGAGAGAGGGCACAGAGGTAACAGCTCTGCTGTGTGGGGCCTGAACTCAAAAACTGTGAGATCATGACCTGAGCTGAAGTCCACACTCAACCAACTGAGCCACCCAGAGGCCCCTCTTCCTTATGATATTAATAACATTTTCTTTACTCTCTAGCTTACTTTACTATAAGAATACAGTATATAATATATATAATATACAAAATATATGTTAATTGACTGTTATTTTTAAGGTTTCTAGTCAAGAGCAGACTATAGTTAAGTTTTCAGGGAATCAAAAGTTATATGGGGATTTTCAAATGTGTGTGGTTGGTGTCCCTAATTCCCATATTGTTCAAGGGTCAACTGTACATTGTCATAAAAATAATGTTATAAATAATTCATTTGACCCTCTAGTCACTATTCAAAAGCCCAGGTAAACTACAACTTATATTATAGGTAAAGGAAATTTGATGGTCTAACCCAGATATCTAAAAATTATTTGAGATTTCCAAATTATAATTTGAAAAGTGTGAGTTTTCATATGATTTACTGATGGAAATGGTGAAAAAGTAAAAAGGTTAACATCAAGAATTAAGTTCTAGGTCCACCCCTCTCCACCACCCCCACAATCACTTGAATCACATAATCAACATCCATTGGCTATGCAATTAATTACATAACCACTGACTATGCCATAACTTAGCTCTCATTTCTTGCCAGATCTACTTTTAGGGATAATTATGATTTTGACAAATGCTTTGTTGATTCAATTCTCATCGTATCTTAAGAGAATATTCTTAATATAAACCACTAATAATCTTACCAAAAAAGAAAAAGTCATTGTATCTTTTATGTTTAAGGTAAAGAGAACTGAAGCCAAGGAGAGCAAGTGCCTTGCCAGGAGTCATGCAGTTCATACATGACAGAAACAGGCCTGTCACAGAGACCACTGTGTGTTCACCTTTAAAACCCTTTTACTTTTACTTGTGAGAATATAGCTAGACTGCATCTCCCAGCCTCTGTCAGAGATAGGTGTGGTCTTATAATAGAAATGAACTGTGTCACCTCCAGGCTAAAGTGGCTAAGAGCAGGTGTTCCTTTCTCGTGCTTTCCTTCTCTTATAGGAGTCGAATGGAGAGGACTGAGGGCTTAGATCAAGGAAGAGGTAGTATAGACACATGGAAGATCATTCATATAGGTTATAGTCACAAGAATTCTCACATTGTATTGAGATTTATCTGTCTTAGATGGTAGCAGTATATTGACTAATACATATCTCTCCTAAATTCTCCCAGCCCAACACGTTTTCAATGCATATAAATATGGGCCCTAAAAAATGTTCTGGGAGGAAAACTGTCAATAATAATAACAGAAGCAAAATATATATTATCTAGAATGCATGTGTCATACACTATGAATACTGGTGTAGTGACTTTGGAAATCCAATATAATATACTCAAATTTACATTTGAGATAATTATTATAAAAATAAAGTAATATGTAAATATATGTGTATTTATACAAATAAATGAGAATTAAAAATTATTTTAAAATCTAGGAGAAAACATGAGCAAAAACAAATGACGGTAACTGGTGAATAACGATTTGAAGATTTAAAATATTTTTCAATAAAATGAAGTTTTATATTGTCAAAACATTGACAAGTGATTTTAAGAGTTTTACTGATCTAAGAATGAAAGAAAATTAGAACATTTAATTTTCATAAACCACAAATTATTTCAAGAACAAGATCAAGTGAATAAATCAAGTGCTTCTTTCTTAGGGTTCCTACATTTCCGATCACATTTCTTATATTAAATTCTCAGTAATGGCGAGGCAATGAGTTAGCTGAATGTTTTTGAGTGATGAATTGCCATTATCCAAGCATAAATTCTAATCAATGTTAAATTCTGAAAGAACAATAGGGCTTTATAATATCATTACAGGCTAGTTTTGATGTTGGTATAAGCCCAATTAATAAATAGGCCATCTCTTTCCTTGTCAAGAACTTTCAGGATGTTTGGTTCTTTAACCTCTGCAATGAATAAGAATAGCTTGGGGAGCCTTTCAGCATCTGTATTCAGAGCCTCATTCCCTAAGACTGATTCACTAGGTCTGAGGTAGGACCTAAACATCACATTTTTTGAAAGCCCTACAGGCGATCTGAACACACATCACAGGCTGAAGGGTAGTGGTGTGCACTTCAGGGAGAGACAAATACATTATACAAATCAGCATGTGATGAACTTACAACTTTACACAATAGATACTTTAAACATGTGTAAACTGAATTTTTGACTAAAATATTTTAATTTTTTTTTTTTTTTTTTTTTTTGAGAGAGAGACAGAGTGTGAATGGGGGAAGGGGTAGAGACAGAGGAAGACACAGAAACTGAAGCAGGCTCCAGGCTCTGAGCTGTCAGCACAGAGCCCCACATGGGGTTCGAACTCACAAACCGTGAGATCGTGACTTGAGTTGAAGTTGGACGCTTAACTGACTGAGCCACCCAGGTGCCCTTGACTAAAATATTTTAAATGAACTAGTTGAACTTAATGGAATATTTGTCATTTTTTAAATGAACATAAAGGTAACACATCAAAATCGTTTATACATATACATATTAACAAACAACAACTTTTGTTTCTTTTTTTTTTTTTTAATTTGTTTTTTTTTTCAACGTTTATTTATTTTTGGGACAGAGAGAGACAGAGCATGAACAGGGGAGGGGCAGAGAGAGAGGGAGACACAGAATCGGAAACAGGCTCCAGGCTCTGAGCCATCAGCCCAGAGCCTGACGCGGGGCTCGAACTCACGGACCGCGAGATCGTGACCTGGCTGAAGTTGGACGCTTAACCGACTGCGCCACCCAGGCGCCCCACAACTTTTGTTTCTAAAATAACATTTCAAACTTTGTTATTTCCTTTTCAAGGCTTCCACTGCCATCACATATTAAATAAACATATTATTTCAATATGACAATTAATAACTGAGATCTCTGGGCATAGAAATCACTTCAATCCACTGCTACAAATGAAAGATCAAAAGAGGTGCAGGCTTCTGATTTGTATACATGGAAAAGTGAAGCCATCCATTCACAAAAGGATCATGAAAGAGGAAGAAACAGCTACTCAAAAGACTTAAAGAGCTGCACAGCTTTCTAGCATTTCTTGTTTTAAGAAATCAGGGGGTTTACATATACACTTTTGATAATGCAAGAATTAAACTTAAAAAAATTACCACATCTCCATACAACTATAGGACCTTGGCCATTAGAAAAACTATATATAGAATTTTTACATCTAGGAGAAATCTAGTTGCATTTAACCCAATTCCCTTATTTTGAGATAAAATCCAGAGCCCAAAATGGCCAATGTAATCAACCAAAGACACACAGGCAGCCAGTTACAGAGCCAGGATCAGGAAGCATTGAGTGTTGCCCAAACCACTCACAAAGAAATGGAAATTCTTGCCTACCTTCATCCTTAAGGATGAAGCTCCCTGTATATACTCTAAGGGTATGAAAGGAGGAGGATGGTACAATATGAATGAGGGTGATTTCACAGGTGATATAATTAAGAATTTTAGACAAATGTTTACTTCTATATGACTACCCTTTTGCTAGGTATAAGAGAAAAGTCTTTTAGGTTTTCATGGGACAGAGATCACATCTCTATCCCTGGCTAATCAGACTGCTTTTAATACTATGGCTCCATGTAATTTATAATGTTAGTATTTCCTTATCATTTCTTTTCCTGTTATGTATTTCGGTTTGGAGAGTTGAACTGGAGAGGTATAGGGTAGTGAACATTTTAGGAAAATTCTAGAGTTGTGCTTTCCAGTAAATTAGCCACTAGCCTCATAGTGCTATTATAATTTTAAAAAAAATGTTTTTTTAATCTTTATTTTTGAGAGAGAGAGAGAGAGAGAGAGACAGAGTGTGAGTGGGGGAGGGGCAGAGAGAGAAGGAGACACAGAATCTGAAGCAGGCTCCAGGCTCTGAGCTGTCAGCACCAGAGCCCAACGCAGGGCTTGAACTCACAAACTGTGAGATCATGACCTAAGCTGAAGTCAGATGCTTAACTGACTGAGCCATCCAGGCGCCCCTACAATTTAATTACAATTAAATTTAATTAAACATTCAGTTCTAGTAGATAGACTAGTCATATTTTAAATGCTCAATAACCTCAGGGGGCTAATGGTTGCCAAAATGAATGGTACAGATATAGGACATTTCCATCAATGCAGAAAGTTCTATTAACTTCTTCAATAGAGAAATAGGAATAAGTAATACCTAGTACTTTCTTTAGAGAATCTGTCATGGGAGGATTATTAAATGAAATGATGAATGCATAGCTCTAGCACAAAGTACACAGTCAAGGTAAGCTACTGTTGGTAGATCCTATGTTTTCACTGGCAAATGGAAAGGCCTGTCTTTTGTTTTTGTACAATGTTGTTTGGCTGGTTTGTTGGTTGTCTTTTTTAAAAATGATCCCCAGCATTATCAATTTTATAACTAAATTTCATACTTCCTAATTAAAATGGTCTTTTGTAAACCCAGTAGACATCAAAACCCACAATACAATCATTTAAGAATAGGCCACTTACAGAGCATTAAAAATATATTTCTCTGAGATTCTACACAATCTTTCACATAACAGAGGAAACACATCTAACATCTCTGCTTTGTTTTAGTTATATGATGTTACTACAATGGTAAATCATTAAAATCTTTCATAATGGATATTCACTGTGGAGAACTATGCATTGCTGAATATTTCCAAGCTACAAAGAAACATTTAATTTTTAGCTTACTGCCCCGCTGCAGTAGGCAATGAACTTATAAGTCATGAAAACACCTAAACATAGCAAGGAGGCAAGTATTAAACAGAATAAACTCATCAACTATTTCCAGAGTAACTCTTAATAGGCAATATTGCACCAGAAGTTAGAAACTGTGGGGCTGCAAACAAAGATAGAATCTTTAGTGAAGGAATTTGAAAAGTTTCATGAACTGGAAAGAAAATTAAATAGCAACACTGCCTAACCCTTGCAATTCCTCAGATTTCATACATGTGACACTCACACGTACAAAATACGTACCAAGACCAACATTGCCTTTTATTGAAAAACTACTTAGATTTCTTCACTTTCATCATCAGAATTTGCTTTAGGCTTTCTTCATGGAGTAAATCTTCAAAATGAGTTTAAAAAATCACTTCATACAAATTACACTGTATGTAGATTTGAATAGAAAACAAAGCTGCATGAGACTCAAACTGGTCTGCTTGGCTTGCTCTCTCTGTGATTTACTCCTAGCTATCTGCCTCATAGCTTCTGGCATTCAGAATTCATGCTTTTGCAAATTGCAAATTACTAGATCATGAATCTTTTGGCATCCTCTACAAATATTCAAAACCACAAATGTAAAATAAGAATGTAAATTGCTTAGTATAGGCTAGCAGTCTCTAAATCTTTTTTATGCATGTCCTTTTCAGTATACTTTTAAGCATGTGCCCAAATATATGGATATTTACTAATTTATAAAAGATATACAGATACCGTTGTACAGTTTTTATATTCTAAAACATAGCAAAGATAGAGCTTTGAAGAGTAAGATAAAGGAATGTGGTTAATAATATTCTAATAACTGTATGGTGACAGATGGTAGCTAGATTTATTGTGGTGATCACTTTATAATGTATACAAATGCTCCCTGTTGTAGATCTGAAACTAATACAATATTGCTTGTCACTACACTTCAATAAAAAAGCATAAGATAAAATGTAAATAGAAGATCTATTTTTGCCATTTCTCCAGCTGATCATTTTGTATATCCCCAGTTGGAGTGTAAGTGCTACTGGAATATAGAGAAGGGAAAGATCAATATGAGCTAGTGTTTGGAAAGGCAACAAGTAGCAGGTGAGATCTGAAATGTGTCTTGGAATTAAGTGGGTGAGGAAGAAGAAGGTAAGAAGATTTGAGGTTGTGTCCTTTAAGAGGAGGACAAGGCAGGTGTATAAAAAGAAATGACAAGAGGAAAGGCAAAAGAATACCTTCACCTCTTCCCTTCTCAAGACAAATACTTTTTATTTGAGAGAGAGAGAACATGCGTGCATGAGGGCACAGGGCAGGGGCAGAGGAAGAGGGAGAGAGAGAATCATAAGCAGGTCCCACGCCCAGCACAGAGCCAGACATGGGGCTCGATCTCACGACCATGAGATCATGACCTGAGCTGAAATCGAAGAGTAGGACACTTAACTGACTGAGCTACCCAGGCGCCCAAGACAAATATTTTTGATCTTGGAATTTAAGGGAGTTTTTCCTGGTAACAGGGCCAGAATACCTATGGTGGAGAGAATTAAATGTCTTAGAAGAATCAAATTGTCTTAAATAATAACCAGTGTGAAGGGAAAGGGCCAATGGGTACTCTTATACAATGCTGCAGAGAATTAAAATAGTAGTAATGTTCCTGGGACGCCTGGGTGGCTCAGTCGGTTTAGAGTCTGACTCTTGATTTCAGCTCAGGTCATGATCCCGGATTCATGGGATCAAGTCCCATGTTGGGCTCTGCACTGACTGCAGCGCCTGCTTGAGATTCTTTCCCCCTCTCTCTGCCCCTCCCCTGCTCGTGTGCTCTCTCTCTCAAAAACAGAAATAAATTAAAAACAATAGTAGTATTGTTCCTGAAATGACTCTGACAATACAAATAAAAAACCCTAAAAACGTGCACACCTTTGGGACTTTATCCAAAGAAAACAATCATTTGTATGTATAGAGATGAATAGAGATCTTGCTACAGGGAAGGTTTATCACAGGCTGTTTCTAACAGGAAAATACTGAAAACAACCCAAATTCTAAAAAAGAAACAGAACATTGGTTAAACAAAAGGTGTATCTGTGCAGGGGAGGATGATGCAGCCATTTAAAAAGATGTAACAGTTAACGACATGGAAAACTGTTCTAGCGGACGTTGTTTTTGCCTATCCAGGATCCCTTCTTATGGTAACAGATCCATGTCTACCTTTTGGGAAACCACACATTCCCCTATCTCAGTCCACATGGCTTGGGAAGAGATGGATCTTCCCCCTGAACAGGGTTGGACTGGGACCTGGCTGGTAAGAGTATCACATCTCCTAGCAATTATGATTGGTTTGAATGAACCCATGACCCAAACAAGGCCAGTAAGAGTCAATTTCAAGATGTTAGCTGGCACTCTTTGAAGAGTCACTCTCTTTCCATTGAGGTTGCTAAGCTGATAAAAAGTAAACATGCAACTGCCAGTGGCTTTTTTGCTACCATACTGTGAACCTGCCCGAGAAAATGCTGTCACAAAGGAAAACAGAATCTAGAGAGGAAGAGTAATAAGATTTGTGGTGTTATTTGAGTATCTGCATTCAGCCATGAATAAAACTAAGCTTTAACCTTGGATTTTTAATTTATTTATATGAACCAAAAATTTCTCGTTTTTTGCTTTAGTCAGTTTGAGCTGGGCTTCTGTCTTCTACAACAACAACAAAAAATCCCAATTTTAATATTTGCATCAGGGCAAAAAAGTGGGTTACAAAATAGAATCTACAGTAAGATTCAGATTTTCACTTGAAAAATACATATATTTATTAAATATGTATAGAAAATATACTTGAAGAACACTTCTCCAAATTCTTAATGGCTGTTATTTTTGGGGTGGCAGGATAGTGGTTCTTATTTTTCTGTTTATACTTATCTCTATTTTCCAATATCTCTGTGGTAAAAATACTACATAAAATGGAAAAAAACTAATTAAAAAACTCTAAAGAACTCTATTCAGCTGTCTTCATCCGTTGCTCTCTGTTGTTTATAACTCCAAAATCATTCTTTCCTTCTACCACAGTAGTGAATTTTGCTGGACACATCGCTACCCAGGTAAAGATCACATTTCTGAGCCTCCCTTGCAACTGGCTGTGGCCACGTGACTAGGTTTTCAACAAAAGAGTATGAGCAGAATTGATACATGCAACTTGTGCTATTCGCTTAATATCTTCCCTTTTCTTTTGTTGGTCCTTCCCACAGGCTAGAATGAAGAGTTGAGTAGCTTTGAGAAGGAGTTGAGTAAGCTTTGAATGTGAAGAAAAGGTAACATCCTACAGGATGGAGAAACAATATGGAAGGAATCTGGATCTCTGTGTAAACTTGTGAAGCAGAGCTACTTATCAGCCCTGAGCTGCTTGCTTATCTGTTAGGAAATAGAAAAATAAATTTCTATTTTATTTGAGCCACTGTACTTCTGAATCTCTTTGTTTATATCATCTTAACCTATCCCTTACTAATATGCTCCCTAAAGTTAAATGACCAAATTATATGGCTATGTGCATATGGGTGTATATGTGTGTGTGTGGCAGGGTGTGATTGTTTTCATGCCTAATATACCTAACATTAAAATTGTAAAACCTCGCTATCTAGTTCCAAATGGATAAAAATAAAGAACAAGCAATAAGTGGCATAAAGGCAGTTTCTCTGCCTTTAAAATTTGGAGTTATAAAGGCCAGTTGTGCAATTGTAGCACCAATCCTTTTTCCTAGGCTGATTCTTCAGCTTTCTCAGCAGCTCTGCGAACTCATATGATTCCAACAAATTCCTATTCTGTTAAACCAGCCAATTTCAGTTGCTTAAAACTAAGAAGGCACAGTGATGCAGCATACAGAGATGCTTTAGAAGGTTCATGAACTCCTTGCACTGTATACTAAATATTTAACACATACACATACACACCTACATGTGCACACACACACATGTGTTCTTCAGTTTTAGGTCAAGGGAATCCATGTTATGATTTGGGCATGTATGTGTGACAGAACATGCAATACAACCTTCCCAGATACAAGTACATTACAGTTGAACTTCTTTGCAATCCCCGAAACAGAATTCGTTTCATGTGTAAATGTAGAGGATTTAAATTTCAGACCATACCAGAAATAATAGACTGGTTCAAACAAGGAGATGTGGAGACAACATAAAGAGGGTTAAGAAAAGAAGGTAGCTAGCGCTTAAAAAAAGTGGAGATAACCCCTTGTTGGGAAAGCCTCGAGGAGGACCTAAATGCTTCAAGAAGAGTTAAAGAATAGCAAGGATATCTGTAATTGAAACACAAAGGAATGAGCAGCCAATTAAGATGGGTCAGATGGAAGACTGTGGATAAAGAGTTGTGGCCATGTTAAGAAACTATACCTGTTAGCCAGCCAGGCTTGGCATTTTCAAGAACCAGGCTAAGAAAATTAGCTGAGGAGAGAAAGTGAAATTGGTTTAGAATGAATCATTAACTATTATGTTAATCCAAGCTGAACTTAGTGATGAAATAGTCACAGACAACTGCCTACTGGTGTGTGAGCATGAAATCTACATCTTAATTGCTTGGGCTCAAAATGCAGCCACTTCCAAGTGATCAAGGTCAATATCAACAGTGTAAGTGAGGTTGATAGTATTTATCCTTGATATGTTGACTAAAATGTACTTTACTTTGTGGTCTTACTCCCCACAACTCATAACCCCAGTCTAATCATGAGAAAAACATCAGACAAATATCAATTGAGTAAGACATTCTACAAAACACCTGACCAGTACTAGTACTCCCCAAACTGCCAAAGTCATCAAAGAGAAGGAAAGTCTGAGAAACTGTCACAGCCCAGAGGAGCCTAAGGAGACATGCTAACTAAATATACCATGGGATTCTGGGATTCTGGAGAGGATCCCACAATAAAAAAAGGACATTAGGTAGAAATTCAGAAAATCTGAATGAAGTATGGACTTCAGTTAATAATAATGTATCAACACTGGCTCATTAATAGTAACATATGTACCACACTAATATATTAAAAATACGAAAAACTGAGGGTAGGAATTCACTACACTATTTTGCAACTTTCCTGTAAATCTAAAACAGTTGTAAAAACACAAAGTTCATTTTTTTTTTAATTTTTTTTCAACGTTTTTTATTTATTTTTGGGACAGAGAGAGACAGAGCATGAACGGGGGAGGGGCAGAGAGAGAGGGAGACACAGAGTCGGAAACAGGCTCCAGGCTCCGAGCCATCAGCCCAGAGCCCGACGCGGGGCTCGAACTCACGGACCGCGAGATCGTGACCTGGCTGATGTCGGACGCTTAACCGACTGCGCCACCCAGGCGCCCCATAAGTTCATTTTTTTTTAAATGCAGTTTTATTTCACTTACAAACTTGGAGGAAGTTATCTAGGCTTTCTGTTCTTCATTGGTTTCATCTATAAAATTAGAATGGTAACAGTGGCTATCTCAAATTTGTTGTGAAGACCAAATGACTTAATACTAAAATGCATAAAACAGTGCCTCACAGATACTAAGCAGCCAGTCAGTATTAGCTATTATTAGTTTTGAATGTTTGTAAAGTACAGTAATATTTTATGCATATTGCCTAAAGTATGATATTGAGATCTGACATGTAAAATATTAAGGTCTAACTTTATGAACAAAGCTGGAAATAATGAAATTTCCCCCAATATGTCAAAAATGACATAATTTCAAAGCTGGCAAATCAAGTGAAGTATAAACTGTGTTAGTATTAATCTATGGTCACAAGGTAGGTCAAAATGAAAACTTTGCTGGCCCTGGTAAGAGTTCATCCTGCATTAAGGTCTTGGGAACCTAGTACTCACATAAAAGGTGGCAACTCTCACTTAGGATCTAAAATTCTTCACGGTATAAAAAATAAGTGTTGATGGGGCGCCTGGGTGGCGCAGTTGGTTAAGCGTCCGACTTCAGCCAGGTCACGATCTCGCGGTCCGTGAGTTCGAGCCCCGCGTCAGGCTCTGGGCTGATGGCTCGGAGCCTGGAGCCTGTTTCCGATTCTGTGTCTCCCTCTCTCTCTGCCCCTCCCCCGTTCATGCTCTGTCTCTCTCTGTCCCAAAAATAAATAAACGTTGAAAAAAAAAAAATAAGTGTTGTATTTTAATGTCAATGTAATGACTTAGATGATTCCCACGGAGAAAATGCTGGCTAGGTTACAGACCCAAGATCAAAGTCAAAAGATAAAAACTTTTAAATCATTTAGATGTGTGGCAGGAGAAATGAGTGGAAGTCTAAGGGCTGAGACAGACATTTCTTCTTGTTAGAATACAACTAATCAAACACAGGGAACCTACGATGCTTTTAACTACTACCTTGAATTGCGCAGACCCAGTGTAAGTGCTGGCATTTTTGTGCAGGTAAAACCACTCAGCTGTTTTCCCTTTCTTTCTAATAACTCAAAATTTCAATCTAAGTTCTCAGATTTACCTATGTAAGTAACACGAATGCTTAAAAAAGAAATTCTCTCTTTACCGTTAAGTATCTCCCTGTTATGTCTTTGACATTTAAAATACCAATCTATAATATACTCAAATAAAATGTTTACTATGTTTTCTTTTTTGTAAATATTATGTAAGAAAAAGAATTATTCCCAGTTATATACAAAAATGTGATGAATGTCAGCATAGCTTCTTTTGACATTAACAGTGACAGCTTTTGATTTGTTTACAGTAGAAGGGCAACCACCCAGAGACTGCTCACTTAATCACAAAGCTGGGGGCAAATACATATATCCTTATGACAAAGATCAAAGACTCAGAGCTGAAGGACTGAAGGAAGATGTGAGAATCAGATATATTTAATCTAGTATAAAACAGGGGAGTAATAGCGACACACAAATGTCAATTCTAAATCCAGAATGGTGGGATTTTTTCCCTTTTTGCAATAATATGTTAGGACAGAGATTTCAAAACCTTTGGGAATATTAAGATGCTTTGACACATTTATTTCCCTTCTTATATCTAAAAATCAGAGACTTTTTAAAAGTACATTTTATTTTTGAAATTATAATGTTAGGATTAGTTTGGTCACTGCAAATCTAAATTATTTACTCCCATCTTATTATTTACTTTCTCAATCTTCTTGATTAGCATTTTTAAAGCAACTACATTTAGATTTTTTAAAATACCATTTTCTTACTTTTATATCCCCTGTAAGTAAAAATGTCAATTTTATATTCTTGAATTATGCATAATCTCTCACTAAAAAAAAAAAAAAAGGCAACCTTTTTCTTTCATAATGAATATCCCACTAAGATGATATTTTGATATGGATACTAAAGAATACATTAACTTAATTTTAATAATCATTAGTTATGCATACAACCTTTGTTGTAAGAAAGTAAATTATAGCAACTAAGGTGTGTATAACCTTTCCAACTTTATATATTGTATATGTTCACATATGTATAATCTCTCCAGGTAGTAGTTACAGGTTAAGATTTTTTAAATTTATGGTGATAAATAAATGCTTTGTTTTTCTGATTTTGTTAAAATATTCTTGATACAGTGTATTGATTTTCAAATGGAAAGATGATTATTTTTTGGTTTTCCACAAAAATGATACACCGTGAACCTTTTACTATATACATTATTATTCTCTTTATGGCAATAAGTCTCCAAAGAAAATACAAAGCAATGAAACCACACTAACTCAACTGCTCTCCATATTAAAATTATTTGTGTCTCCTATTCACTTAAGATAATGCCAAATCACAAACTAATTACATTGTTTAAAAATTAAATACACTAGTTACCTATGTAAAGATATGCCCCTCTCTCCAGTATACAAATGATTATAGATGACTGGTCTATATTTATTATTATTCCAACACCACAGTTCAGAATTCCATGTTCTGAAGGTTAGAAGAGAAGGCAGTAAATATCCCCAAGTAATAGATACTTGAATATATGAACTCATTTTGTCTCCATCTCTTATGATGCCTATAATTGACAATAATCACCATACAAATTACAAGTGTTATCAAAACCTGAAAGAAATTTTAAAAGAAGAATCCAGTAATCAAATTAGACAAATAGCCTTTAAATATTTAGAAATATTCCTGAATGAAGCTGAATCAGAAAGATGATTTTCATGCTATAACTTATTACATAATATAGTGTAGTAGTTTAAACTGATTAATGAGAAAATTCATTTCAAAGATAAAGCCAGGTTCCAAAGGTGAAGATGAATGAAGTCATTGTGAAATCACCAATTTATTCTTTATGTTCTCTCCTCAAACTCACTTCCCCTTGTTGCTCTGCCTTCACCCATTAACCACATCTAGCTCCTCTATGTTCCCTTATACTCTCCTGAAGGAATGCCCTTCACTTCCCTAAACAGCACAATTTTCAGTGAAGTGAAGGTAACAGGAATTAGTAGCTGTCATCTTAGAAAGAGACATGTTACTGTATTTTCTGTATTAGTCTGGAGAGCTACAACATAGACAGGACAAAGAGAAATAACCATAAGAAAAATATTATTGTAACTACAATGCTGTAAAAAAATTATTGACAACTACAATGTGCATCTCCTTGTAAATCCTTTCATTTTCATTAAAATTAAAACATGACTCACTAATGTGCTGCAAACTAAAGTGTCATGTCTCCTACAGTTTTCATATGACTATAGAAGGTAAATGAATGAAGCAAACTGCAAGGCAATGATGCATAAAATTGCTACTATATATTACTTTCCAGGCAGAACGATATCTATATATGGAACACAAGATATTTCAAAATGAATGCTACTTGTTGTCTTTATAATTTACAGAACTGAAATTAGTATTAGAACATGTTAATAAACCCTAGCAAAAGTACCATATATGCATACCAAGGTATTATGTGTATACATGCAGTGCTATATAGATTTCATACATAAATAATAACACTAAATTATTAACACTATAGAGAATATACCCCCATACCCCATTTCTAACAGTAAGAAAATAATCAACCTGCATGAACTGGAATCAGATTCATTTTCTTCTTCACTAGTGCCATCATCCACTTCTGGTCTATCCAGCCAGTGTGCACCGCCACAATCTTCTGCTGTAAACTCAAATGCAGGGACTTCAGAGGTGGATGCCATTGGCCAAGAAGGTGAATTCTGAAAATCCAGTTGGCTGGACCTTCGGTAACCAATTGAAGCCAAAGGCAATTGTAGGCTACATGGATCTAAAAACTTTCTCCCACCGTTTGCTCCAGTCTGTCCTCGATTCCAAAATTCTCCCTGCTGGCTGTCAACTGTAGAATTAGATGATGCTTGATGGCTAAACCACCTCCATCTGATTTTCAAAATCTGCTTCACATCAAACTCTTTACGAGAACCAGACATCCTCAGAGAAACCAAGTGATCGTCTAGGCAACGGGCAAAAAGCACTGCACACAGATTTGTGCATCCAACCAAGACAAGAGAAGTCTATGCCCTGCTGTGCACAATAAACAGATTGAAAGGAAATAAATCACATTCACATATATATCTACATTAACTTTTATACGACTATAGCGGAATATAAAGAACAAAGGAGAATGAATAACGATGAAACAGGGTGGAACATTCCATTCAATCAGAGCAAACTCTCATCCACCTATCCTGAAGCAGCTAGAGCACTTTCCCCCTTTCTCCTTTCCCATACTGACCATTAGCTCTCACAAACACTGACAGCATTCATTAAAGTCCTTTCAAATGCAGAACACCCCCCTCTTTTCTTAAACCACAAGTGACAGAAACTGAAAGCACTATCCCGTTGCAATATCTCAGTCTCTGCTGCTTAGTGTATTAACTCTTTCATTGCTACAACAAGGAATTTATTCCAGAGCATTTTCCTTTGTACATAAAAATCACTGTAAAACTAAAATGTTTCTATTTTTATACTAAATTCCTAAATGAGATATCACAAAATAATCATTTTTAAAAAGCATGTTTAATTAGATGAGTAATAATGACTTTTAAGCTGTGCTTTTTTGGGGGAAGGGAGGGGGAGGAATAAAAAGGTGGGGCTCCAGTTTGTGGCTTTCAGTTTCTATCTTCTTCCTTCAGGAAAGGAGTGTATTTAATTAATACAGTAAGATCTGGGGTAGGATTTCATTTGAGCAAAGAATAGGAAAAAGGAGAAAGAAAAAGTCTGAAAACTACACAGGATCAAAATATGACAGTACTTACTCTTTTCTTCAAATAAACAACTTGAAGCCAGTATTGCCCTATAGTTGGGATTGGGCTGCTTTAATTTAGTATAGTTTCCAAATTTCTATGACACCACTTAGAAGGAGGAAAGTATAGTTCAAGAAAGCAACCCAGTACTGACAGGATTACTTCTTGGCTGTACAAGTACCCTAATGGTGCCCTCTGTTGTTAGCAAAACAGAAAAATAGTCTGAAGATGGTGACAGTCAAGGCAAGCTGATAAAGCAAATAAAAAAATCAAAATTTAAAATACTGAATAGTTACCGTGAGCCAGACACCCTACTAAGCGTTATGAGGGACACAGTTGCATAACATCTTGGTTCCTACCTTCAAAAAGAACTCAATCAAGTTACTGACACAAAAAGCATTTGATAATTTAAATATAAGAAACATTACAATGTTGCAATATTAATATACTGTGATCTACAAATAGAGAATTTGAGTTTTCAAGGTGCTCAGCATCTAATGCTATTCACTTGAAAGACAATGCCTATTATCAACTGACCAGAAAAAAAAAAAAAAAAAGTCTGCTTTGGAGGCTTACAACAATACTGGGAGGTATAGATTTTAACCTCACACAGCTCTCGAGAAGAATAAAAATTATTCAGAGAAACAAGAATGAGAGGCATGAAAAGCTATCTACAATTTTGTGCTCAATATGGTAGAACAAACCATAAATACTGTAAGAAACAGAAAGGAGGTATCGGGATGGTGTGGAGTGGCATGGGCCAGTTTCATTAGGGAGAAAGCCTCTAGGGATAGTAAGCTATATAGACAGAATGGGGATAGATTTTATTAAAGAAGGAAGATATTAAAAAAAAAAAAAAGAAGGAAGATATTAATAAAAACATGAAGTGAGCATATTGACAAAGAAAGGGGGAAAAACAGCAATGGACCAGCCAGCCAGACATACCTAATTAATTTTAAGGAGCAAAAAGACATAAATTGGAATGAATATGATGAGATAAAACGCCTTGAGCACAAAGCAAAGGTGTAAAGGCTCATAGGCAATAACAAGTGGACCGTTGAGCGGGGCACTGTTTTAAAAAATTAATTTGGCAGTAGCATGAAGGATGCATTCGAGAGTAAAATGACTTTCTCTGTCTGCTCACCTGTCATAACTCCACTCTATCCACCTTTATTTCTAACCATTTTCCAACAAGGACACATTGCTTCTTTGGTTGAGATAGAGTCTACATTATGTTGCTCCCTCTTCTACATGCTGTTTGTGTCCCAAGGTCTCTGGTTTTAAGATATTACTCATCCTGGGGTGTCTGGGTGGGTCAGTTGGTTAAGCAACTGACTCTTAATTTTGGCTCAGGTCATGATCTCAAAGCTCATGAGTTCGAGCCCCACGTCGGGCTCCGTGCTGCCAGCACGGGGCTTGCCTGGGATTCTCTCTCTCTCCCCCTCCCTCTGCCCCTACCTTGCTCTCGTTCTCTCTCTCAAAATAAATACATAAACATTAAAATCTTACTCATCTTTTGAGGTTAGCACAGGCACTACTGCCCCAAGAGGCTCCTCCAATTACTCTAGCTTTGTGGTTCTCAACAGAGGTAGCACCAACCCTCCACTCCTACACCCCCAAAAAGGGATTCTGGAAGTCGCGGGGGCAGGGGGAAATTTGTAGTTGTTTGATGACCACAGAGTGCTACAGACATGAAATGGGTGAAAATGGCAAACATCTTGCAGTTCATGGTACAGACCCTCATAATGGAGAAATGCCACTGCAGTAGTGCATAAGGATCTTGCCATCATCTCCATTCAGCTTTACATAAAAGAATTCTTTTCTCTCCATTGTTTTGAAATTCATCTGTGTTGCTGCCTGTAGCAGCTGATAGTTGGTTTTTATAGCTATACAGTATTTCACTATATAAACATACAACCAAAAAAATGCATTCTATTGCTCATTTTAGTTGTTTCTAGTTTTAGATTTTTAGAAGTAATCCTGCTATGAACACTCCTGTCCATGTTATCTGGTGCACATGTATATGCATTCCTATTGAGTATATATATATACAGAAACAAAACTGCTACATCATAAGGTATGCGCATGTTCAACTTTGATTATTATTGATTTACACTCCTACAACCATATGAGGATTCCAGTTACTCCATAAACACTGGGACTGTCAGTCTTTAATGTTAGTCATACTGATGGGTGTGTAGTGAAATCCCATTTGATTTTACTTTACATTTCTCGTTATTAATGTTATTGGGTAACTTTTTGTATTTACTGGGCATTTGGACATCCTTTTGTGAAAGGGCCTTTGTTTGTCTCTTGATCTTTTTGATTTATTGGCGCTTTTTATTTCTAATATGAGTCTTCTATTATCCATATAATTTTAATGTAGACCACCCTTTTCCACTGAATTGAGGTATTACTTTTGTTATTAATTAGCATCTCACATATACAGAGATCAATTTGGGGATGCTAATTGTTCTATTTGTTTATTTTTTTAATGCTTATTTATTTTGAGACAGAGAGAGAGAGAGAGAGAGAGAGAGAGAGAGAGAGAGAGAGCAGGGAAAGGGCAGAAAGAGAGGGAGAGAATCCCAAACAGGCTCCATGCTGTCAGCAGAGCCCAATGTGGGGCTCGATCCCACCAACCATGAGATCATGAGATCCCACCAAAATCAAGAGTTGGATGCTTAAGACTGAGACACCCAGGTGACCCTACTGTCTACTTCTATGCCGATAGTAGAGTGTCTTAATTATAGTCTACCTATAAGATGTCTAATATCCATTAAAGCAAGTTCCTATCTCCACATATATCCTTTTAGAATAATTTTTAAAGCTAATTTTAGATATTTACCCTTCTCTATATACTTTAAAGTAATTCTACCCAATCCTTTTCTCAACAAAAAGCCCCAACCCTATTGAGATTCTAATTGAAATTGCATTAAATCTGTGTATTAATTTTGAAATGATTGGCATTTTATGATAGTAAGGCTTCACATCTAAGCATATATGCTGTTTAGTTTGTTCAGAGCTCATGCTCACCAATAAGATTTTGAAATCTTTTGACTATAGGTTCTGTGCCTTTCTTACAAAACTTTTTATCATGTTCTTTTCTTTCTTCTTGTCAGTGTAGTAAATGCAATATTTTATTTCTAGTTCAATTTCCACACGGTTATTGCAATTATAACAAAAGTATTGAGTACATTTATCTTGTATCTAGTCATCTTATCACACTTCTTCATTAGTTATATTTTAAAAATTGGTGTTCATTTTTAAGTTAGAGGTACTTTGAGACATCTAAGTGGAGACGTCAGATAGTTGGATAAATGTTTCTGGAACTCTGATCCAAGCTCCAAAACCTCTAACAGAAGTCTAGTAGTGGAGAAGCCACTAAAGGAGACTGAAAAGGAATAACCAACGAGAAGAAGAAAATCTACAGGGTCTGGTGTCAGGCAAGTCAAAAGATAAAGGTATTTCATGGTAAAAGGCATGGTCACAATGTCAAATAAGAGGTCAAGTATTATATGCAAAGAAATATGTCCACTGGAGTGGGCAACATAAAAAATTTGCCAAATAAGATAGGAGGAGTCTCAGTAAAGGAGTGGGGACCAAAGCCAGCCTGTGGTGGGTTGAAGGTTAACGGAATATGAGAGGAATAAGAGAAGACGTGTATAGACAACTCATTCAGAAAATCTGAACAGTGGGGCACCTGGTTGGCTCAGTCGGTTAAGCAACCAACTCTTGATTTCAGCTCAGGTCATGATCTCACAATTTGTTAAGTTCGAGCCCTATGTAGGGCTCTGTGCTGACAGTGCAGAACTTGCTTGGGATTCTCTCTCTTTGCCCCTCCCCTGCTCGTTCTCTCTCTCTCAAAATAAATAAATAAGTAAACTTAAAAAAAAAAAAAGAAAATTTGAACAGTGAGGCTGTATAATGGGATTGTAGCTGGAAGAGGTGAAGGATCAAAGTAATGGCTTTGCTTACTTCTTTATTTGTTGCTTTTTAAAAATATGAAGCATATTGGAATGATGAGAATGATCCAGTAGGAAGAAGAGACTGATGACTATAAGGAGAATCACTGGAGCAAAAAACAGTGAAGACTCTGATAAAAGGAAAAGAATGGCACCTGAGTGCAGCAGATGGCTTAGATAGTCATAGGAGGAGGGATACTTCCTCTGTTGTAAGATTTATAACTTTCTAAATGCATCGATTATTTAAAAGGATAGATATGCATTAAGCAATCTACTCAAGATGAAAATCAAATCAGCCCTCTAAAAGGAATCATGAAATAATAAAGATTAGAGGAGACACTGAAGAATTAAGAAATAAAATGACAGAATAAAGATCCAGCTCCTAAAAACATTTGCCAGTATTTTCTCTTACTTCTAGCAAATTTAACCAAAGAAAAAACAAATCAGAATTCAGAAAGAGGATAAAATAAGTTATAATAAAATAGAATATTTAAATAAAGAGTTAAAAACACTAATATGGCTACAAAAATTTTAAATGTCAAGTTGAATAAGGGAAATGCTGACAAATGGAGAGAATTTAGGCAAGCAAAGTTGGAAAATAGTCTTCAAAGATAGAATTTGCTCAAAATCCCTTACAGCTAGATCTCTCTCTATTTAATAATTTTGCCTAAGGTTAAGCTTGTCTAAGCATGGGCACTTTGGAGAAAAATCTTCATTCTAACAAAAAACATTAAAAAATTATCTATTGATACAGTAGCTTGTTATAATGCCCATGTTAGAAAGAGCTTTATGGAAATTATTTCCCAGCTTTAATTCAATTCTTGGGCCAAATACTTTCTTTATAAAAAATGTGTAGTTAGCTTAAGAGTTAACGCTTTAGTGGCATGAAATTTAATATTTACATAACACCTTTTCTTCTGTTTCATCAGCTTTTGCCAAACAATATATAACTGTTTTGCTCAAAAACTTACCCAGCTCGGTTAAGGAGTACTTCTTAAAGTAATTATTCTCACAAGATCAATACGTATTAAAAGTCATTACATTGCTAAATTATTAAAATGGTCTGCCTGGACTACTCCATATCAATTAGATCCCTTCCTATTCTCTGTACCCCAACTCCTTAAATTTTTTTTATAGCACCTATCATTGCCTTGCATACTAGCTGTTTATTTCCTTACTTATTGTCTTTATCCTCACTACAAAGTAAGCTATAGTAAAGCTTTGGTTAATCACTACAACCTTATAACTTAGTATGGTAGCTGGCAGACAGTAGGTGCTCTATAAATACTTCTCTAATGACTGAATGTATCGAACAATTACAAGAGCAATAATAAAAATATATACATTTTTGAAATTATAAAGAATCTAATTGAAAAAATATTAGAGGGGCACCTGGTGGCTCAGTCAGTTGAGTGTCCCACTCTGGATTTTGGCTCAGGTCATGATCTAACGGTTCGTGAGTTCAAGCCCTGCATTGGGCTCTGTGCTGACAGTGTGAAGCCTGCTTGGGATTCTCTCTCTCCCTCTCCCTCTGCCCCTCCTACATCTCTCTCTCTCTCTCAAAATAAATAAATAAACTTAAAAATACATTAAAAAACATTTATCTCTGGTGACAAAATCTTTTCAGTATTTTTTCAACTTAAGAAAAAAAACCTTAATATGTAATACATTACCCTAAGTGTTTCCTTTTTCTATTTCACTCTTTAGGCATAAGAAATTTTTTATCACTTTGAAATCTAATGACTAAATAGATGTCTTTTTAGAGTGACCAACATTTTCTTCAAACTGATCATCAAATTCTATTCTGTATCTCTCTCTTAAGAAGTTGCCTTTCCTTAAACTGGAGATGCAGCTCACACTACTTAAAGTAGAAAAGTCTCAATTATGAATACATTTTTCAAAATGTAATTAAAAAATCCACATGTAATTTCTGCTTCAAATCTGCTCCAATGTTAGTTTGTGAATTCAAAAGATGACTCTATTCAGTATTATAATAGCAATACTGAAATGCCATTAAGATACACTGCAGACAAGCTCACTTCAACAGTGTGACTTTTAAAGGCATGGCTTCACTCAATAAAAATCACAGCTATTGAGTAACCGAGTTATATGGGTAATCATTATTATACAAACCTCTCTTCACATAGTTTTTAAGACAACAGCTTTGCTCTATGAGCAATCAATTGTAATAAATCTATTCCTATAGTTTTAAGTGTGTAATATAGATCGCATAAAACACTTCAGGAATTAATTTCACTGTACTAGCCCAGCAGCATTTCACCTTCCCAAGTTTTCCCTCAACTATAAAGAGTTACAACATATGATTTCAAAGAACACTTTAAAGTTTGATGTTCTAGGATAGACTTTAAACTTAGTCAAATTAGGTCTTTTATCAGAATTTGGCTTAATTATCTGAAAACTAATATAATTCCACTAACACTTAAAAATGATGGCAGAGGGGTGCCTGGGTGGCGCAGTCGGTTAAGCGTCCGACTTCAGCCAGGTCACGATCTCGCGGTCCGTGAGTTCGAGCCCCGCGTCAGGCTCTGGGCTGATGGCTCAGAGCCTGGAGCCTGTTTCCGATTCTGTGTCTCCCTCTCTCTCTGCCCCTTCCCCGTTCATGCTCTGTCTCTCTCTGTCCCAAAAATAAATAAATGTTGAAAAAAAAAAAATTAAAAAAAAAAATAAAAATGATGGCAGAAAATAGTTAATTCTTTACACATATTAGAAAAGATGTGAAATTTAAACTTTAATTTCAGAAATATGTCAGGTATTCTGTACCTCTTCTCCAACTCCATAAAAAGTCATTATTATAAACATAAAAACAAAATCCTACTTATGTAAATTCAACACATCTCTGTGCTATATGCAGAAAAAACTTAAAGAACACAGAAAATAAAATCTTTCAGGGCAGGGACCACCATATCCCTAACAACTTGTACAGTGCATGGCATTCAAATATTACTAAATTTAAATCAAAGAATAAATGAATAAATTAATGACCCAGACCTTGATTGGAAAGATCTGAAAATCTAGCAGAAGAGGGTTTTGAATGAAACACTTACTGAATTATCAAGAAATAAATATGTCCTTTATGTGGGAGGGGATGAGGTTCTTGAGTCCATTTAGATGCATGCTTCAAAAAAATTTGGCAACAGTGAAGAATGGATTTGTGAGGGAAGGCACCATCAGGAGAGAGACCAGTTAGAAAGCTCTTCAAGGTGAGAGGTACAGCTTAACCATGGCTGGAGGCAAGGAGATCTGAAAGGGGGATGGACATTAAAGATATTACAGAGACAGGCCTCATAGAAGCTCTGTGGCAAATGGAAAGGAAGCAGTCAAAGATGATAGCATTTTCAAACTTGGGTGACTGGAAGAAGTAGGGTAACATCGACATAGAAAAGGAAGTAAGAAGGCTACAGCTTCAGGAGGATTGAGTGTAGCTTCAGATAAATTTGGTTTTAATTAAGTACTGGGAATAGGGGTCTGGAGTCTTATCCAGCTTATACTTCAGTATCAATCTATTTAGGAAATTAGAAATTTAGAGTGTGGATAGAGGGGTCCTGGGCTGTTAACACTTGTTATCTTTTCATTCTTTCTACTAGTTACACACACGGCATCAAAATTTCTTTTGTAATGAAAAGAAGAACGTTAGAATATAATCCGAAATCCAAAATAAGGTTTCTGGTACAGTGTTAAATCTTTCACGTTGTTAAAAATAATTGGGTAATATTTCTGCTTTAATCAATAAATTAAAGATGAGTATTGGATTTAAATTCAGCTGTAACAAACCAAGAGATTTAGCTTTGTAAACTACACGGTGAACTGAAAGGTCAGCAGTTGAGAACTCTGATATATACGGAAAACTGAAGGTGCTTCATGGTAAAAGCCATCTAATATAGAAATTTTACTTCTTTGTGTACCCTAAAAGCACTCTGTGACATATATAAGATCAAGGTGAAAAAAAATGTGTGAGGTAAATTTTAACCTTTAAACTAAATTATGTCTCCTTGCTAAATGATCATACATTATCCCAAACTACTTGCTCAGATAACTTCTTCCCTAGACTGGAAACTCTATTAAGGTTACAGAAAGAGCCATGGCTTTTGAGACACTTAAAATACAAGAACTGACATTCAATTTTAAAAGTTCCATACAGCATGATACAGACATAGAGGCAGGCATAGGGTACTAAGGTCAAAGCAAAATTTTCAATCTAGCTGGACCTCTCTAAAGTATATATTTTTTTTTTAATTTTTTTTTTTCAACGTTTATTTATTTTTGGGACAGAGAGAGACAGAGCATGAATGGGGGAGGGGCAGAGAGAGAGAGAGACACAGAATCGGAAACAGGCTCCAGGCTCTGAGCCATCAGCCCAGAGCCTGACGCGGGGCTCGAACTCACGAACCGCGAGATCGTGACCTGGCTGAAGTCGGACGCTTAACCGACTGCGCCACCCAGGCGCCCCAAGCTGGACCTCTCTAAAAGCCCCTTGTCAGATGAAACCTCATAATTGGTCCATTAAATGAAAAAGTCAGTAACTGTAAAAATTATACTCACATATCCTTAAAGATTTTAACTGAAACACATACATGTACATTCATTCACAAATCTTTTCGTATAGGGTTAATGCATATATTTTACGTGGGCCCCCTGCTGAGTTTGTGTCCTCTTTCTTGTATAAGCCATGTCCACAATGACCCAACATCCATGATTTCCATTTATGATTTCTATAAATGGAAAACTTAAAAGCACTTCAAAAATAATACAAATACAGAATCTATTAGACCAGTGGTCTGTCCACCTTGAGATAAAAAGCTTCTGCCATAATGAAATTAATGTACTTCCTTCTAGCAGAAAGTGTTACCATGAAAAAAATGTCAGCTGAACAAAACAGTGTGCTTAGTGATGTGTCTAATTTACATTTCAGTATGAGCTCATTTCCTTGAGAATTACTAATAGTCTAAAACCAGTTAGCTGGCCCATGAACTTTGACAGGCACTGCTTTAGACTTTGATGATCTCCAACAGACACACACACCCTCCCTCACCCCTACCCAGTCATTTTACAGTTTTCCAGCCTTCGTCAAATTTGATAGCCAATCTGTTAAGAACTCATTTATATTAAGATCTCCCAGAGCATTCAACTTAATTTTCAAAGAATGACTTTTTTCTTTACCCTCATTAATTAACATGTTTACAAATGTTTCATAATTATTAAAACAAGCATAACTGTTAAAAATGGGTTTGTGAATAAACACAACCAACTTTTGGTGAGTATCCAACTCAAGAGGTAAGCACAGAGTTGTGCGGAGTTGTGCCCTACTGTAGGGCATTCTATTTAGCCAAGAGTGTTTAATTGGCCCTGGGGATCAGTAAGTACAATGGACAGAGGGAAGAGGGTGCATTAGGTTAAAGCTATGAGTCAGTTCAGAGGTAGCTAGTTGAGGGTGCTTCTGTTGTTATTTTCCCACATTATTACTTATTAATGATAAGCCTAAGTGATATAGCAGAAAGCCTGCGTCAATAACTAAGCCACTCACCAGCTAGCTGTATAATTTAGGCAAATCACCTCTTTGGTTTTCAGTTTTGTGTGTGTGTACATGTGTGTGTTTCAGTTAAATCAGATTAGGTAAGTAACATATGCAAGTATTGAGTAAGGACCTAGATTTCTAATAGCAGCTACTATTTCCTAAGTGTGTAAGTGTGCGTGATAATATGTGAAGTACTGTACATTGAATGGGGCTTTAGTTGTCTCAAACACTCTGGCAAACAGGTCATTCCTTTCTCCCCTTACACATGAGGACGCTGAAGTCAAGTGAGGTTATAAGATATGTGGGTAGCAGGGTTCAATGTGAATACAAAGACCAGATACTTTCAAATATGCCACATTGCTGCTTGCTTATAAAATATTCTCATCTGGAACTCATAACTACTTTGTGAGAAGGCAGAGTAGGTATTTCCCCCCATTGTCCAAATCAGGAAGCAGATTCAGAGTATAGTTGATTTGTAGGTTAGATATCAAGGAGTAGTAGAGTGGACTTAAATTCTTTACCAGTAAGATCTGACCAAACTAAAAGCAAATAAGGCACAAAAAGAGAAAAAAAAAAAACAAACAGTCCTTAAAGAACGTATCACTTCTAATATAACAAAATACTGTTTATCATAATTGCAATTAAATGCCAAAGTGGTCTTTAATTCCTGAAGCACAAGAGCCTCCCAGGTTTCTCCCCACTCGACTCCTTCCCAGTTTCTGTCACAAATTCTTATAGGACAACATGTTGACCCACATTAATATATATCAAAAGTACCTTTTCATCATTCAACTGCTTATTGGTACTAATAACTGGTAGTAAAGCAAGCAACATTTTAAAAATCAGTTAAATTAACATTATATGGTGTTTTTATCCCCACACTCATCTATAAAAGTTATCACAGTTGATACTATGAAGACCATAGTATAATTGTAGCAAAATATTTCCTTTTAAAAATAGCCCTTTAGGGTGAGCTCAGTTGGTTAAGCATCCAACTTTGACTCAGGTCATGATCTCATGGTTTGTGAGTTTGAGCCCCATGTCAGACTCTCTGCTGTCGCCACAGAGCCTGCTTTGGATACTCTGTCTCCCTCGCTTTCTGCCCCTCCCTGGCTCATTCTTTCTCTTTTAAAAAACAGTCCTTTAGGGGCATCTGGGTGGCTCAGTTGGTTGGGCGCCTGACTTCGCCTCAGGTCATGATCTCACCGTTCTCATGAGTTTAGAGTTTGAGCCCCGAGTCAGGCTCTGTGCTGACAGCTCAGAGCCTGGAGCCTACCTCAGATTCTGTGTCTCCCTCTCTCTCTGCCCCTTCCCTGCTTGCACTCTGTCTCTGTCTCTCTCTCTCTCTCAAAAACAAACATTAAAAAAAAATTTTTTTTAAATAGCCCTTTAACTTGATGACAGGTAGAAAAGATTTCCTTGCCACTCACTCTTGGATTTTATAAATTTAGGTATATATTTGCTGCAGCACAAGGATGAAAGCTATAATACTATAAAGGTAATGGCAAACCACCAATAAACTCCGTCTTGATCCTTCATGGTTGGCATGTGCTGAGACACCCAACTGTCTTATGTGCCATAAAAAGTAATAATCTGGATAACCATCATTTTGTCTTTTACTGACCTGAACCAAATTCAGCATTTCTATCTTCTATGTAGCTTTATGGTGATGGAGGGAAATAAAGTAATCAATCAGTACTCTCTAGACACAAATATAATAAAACAAAATTGGCTGGGTTCTGTGTATACATAATGAGCCAATCACAGATCGAGCTGATTCTGCTGCAGAACCAATCAGATTTTATAGATGGTATATTAGCTGGAACAGTGAAAGCTGGGTAAGGAAAGGGTAGTAAAGAGCAATGTAAGCAACAGAGAAAAACGTGAAGCACTGTTTCTCAGCTGCTTGTAATTAGAAACAGTTAATCAATACAAATGTTACACCAGTTCACCATTATAAAGAAACTCCCTGGCTTGCCCTACAACTAGACCTTAAAAAGAAGCCACCAATTCATTCTATTATTCTCGAATTCATTCATTCTGTAATTCAGTTCCAGCAAAAAGCAAAATGAGTTATGTAAGTGAGTCAAATGGCAAGCAGTGGAGACCAGTGGAGGCTAGAATTATTCTTAACAACATTGCTAGGAGGCAGTTCAGAACAGTCCTCCCCAACTCCCCATCTCTGTGGGGCAGGGGGGTAGGACAAATTGGTTCAGGCCCTTCCAAAGCACCATGCTGAATCTGTCCACCAATTCTAAACAACTATGGAGCAGGAGAATTGGGTATTTCTTCTTTCTACTTATCAGAGAACTATCGCCCCAAAGACAGGTATATATTAAGAAAAAGTGAACCAACCAGACTCAAGTCTAAATTTCCTCATCTACTTTCCATACTATAGCCAAAGTAACCTCCCAAAATCTAATTCTTGACCATCTTACTTTTACTTAAAACTTGTTCTCGGTCACCTACAAGAACAATAAAATCCAAGATCTTTACAATGGAAACCAGTGTTTCTAACAATCTAGTAGTTCTTGCTACCTTTCCAGCCTTACCTTTCTCTCAACCTCTCTTCCTATTTCACACTTTTTCTGTCATAAGAGCTAAAACACACTACATCAAAGGAAGCAAAATGAGTTATTATTGCAATATTTCCCAAATGAAAAGGACTATGGAAGATACTGCAGATAATACAAGTGTGAGTGGAGTTAAATTTTTTTCCCTTCTCCATTTAGCCTTCAGTTAACTCTCTTAGCTCTGTTCCCTGGTGATCTGATAAACACAGGTATGCCAACTATGTCACTAGGCAACACTGCTTATAGTAAAAATGATGAGTAAATTTGCACCTGAACTCAGAGGAACTACAAATAAACTATAAATACCTCACAGGTAGCCATAGCTTTGACCTCCCTGAGTGTGACAGCTCTTGTAATTGGCGTATCCCTCATGGGGACCCTGGAAACTAAGTCTATGGAGTGGTGTGGCACATCGTTTCCTGTGAGACCCGAGATGTTTAAAACCAAGACAGCCACCTACGTCCACCTGTTGCGAGCTTTCTCTCCTTCAGCTTTCACTTGGAGCAGGGACTCCCAGATGGCTACGGGAACTGCTTACATGGACTGCTGTGAGGATCACAACCACGGGTGAGGGACACTGGATGCTGTCTTGCTTGAAAGCTGTGGTTCCTGTCTGATGTCCTTCTAAGTAAACACACCTATGGTAGATTTCTGACTGTTCAGCTGAACCTAAAAAGACCCATACATTTGCACGGCAGTAAAAGGACGTCTCAGAATGACACTGCAGATGTTTTACAATTGGTACCCCAGCCCCTCCCCTCTGTCTGTTCTTTTAGACTAACATATATCCCTGACAAATAAAATACACAGCTTGTACTCACCTTTCTTTGTTGTTATTCCTTTTCTGGGGAGCCCATCTTCCAGGTAACATATCCTACCTCCCCATAGTCCATTCCTTCAGCCATCTGCTGAGGTGAAGCTATGGATATTTGCAACCAGAAAGAAAGGAGATATTGCATAGGTAAAGAATGCAAGGAAACTTTGCTGAAAGGCTAACTGTATACACAGAAAAAGAATGGAAATTTATTAAGAATAAAAAATAGGCAAAATTGGTGGAAAGATATGGCAATAGCATGTTAAAGTGTAAAATGTCCAGATAGAGTGTCTAGACCAATTGAAGAAAAGAGCAGAGTAAGGCAGTATATCAAATGCGCCCTTCCTTCTGCATTATTAGCCATGGGGAGAAGCCAGGGAGCCCTGGATCAGCATCAAAGGCAGGGGACTTTAAGAGTTAGGCAATTTGGTAATCTGTAACTTGGGAGAGGGAGAAGGGGTGGGGGGAAGGATAACAAAGGAGATGGTTTACCAGTAGTTCAGGGAGGGAATAGTGTTGCTATAAGTCAGCTCCACCTCTATCTTCTTAACCTGATTATCCTAATCAGCCTGTCCCCGTGGAATCTGTAAGCTGACTGTTAATTGTATAGCAGAATTTTCAATGGTATTACAGCTTTCTTTAATCCCAAACTATTCAGATCTGTCTCCTCTATTACAGGTTGCCAAATACCCTAACTTGTTATACTTTAGGGCCAATTCCATTATTTCCAAACTCTGAGAGTGGTTAACTTGAAAAGTAACCAACATGTGGCACTTAGAAAAAAATTTAGTTCTTCTAGACTTGCTAAGGGCTCTAGTTAGTCTCCTTTCAGTGTGTGAATTCTTAGGTTAAAACACCCAGTATTCAAAAGCAAAATAAAGAAAACCAGTCAACAGAACGAGGAATGAAGTATACGTGCAGAGACACTAGCAAGGTATCCTGGAGACCTGGAGGGGAAACAGCCCCAGCTCCTAACTTGCTGTTGTTGATGTCAGTTGCCTCTGAGACTGCTGCACTCCCTGCTCTTGGACTCTGTGACATAAAGCTATATCCTTCTTTTAACAAAACACTGTTTTTGCTCAAGCTGTTTTGTCGCCAAAAATTCCCTAAAACCAAAAACAGTGGTTGGGGCAAAGTATACAGAATCAGGTTTTATCATATGGAAAGATTCTACTGATGAATCTATTGATGAGAAGGAGAGAGAGAACTCAATTAGTGCTATTTTATTTGGGGTTGTAAATTTCCCATTCATCTTTTTATTCTCACAGGAGCTAACATAGTGCCTTACACACACCACATTTAACACATTTAAATATTTTTTGAATGAACATATAATTAAAAAACAATGAATCTACTTGGTCAAAATAGTATGTCTAATTATGGAGTTTTTCAAAAGCATTTCATTTCCAATTAATAAAAAATATTCTTTGCAATTCTCATTAGCATAATTCTATGATTAAACACACATGCTTTTACCCACACCAAAAAAAAAAAAAATGCTGTTTTCTATGCTCTAAATGCTGAAAAGCATATTTTGGATTTCATTTCTCTGGATTTTATGTTAACTCATAGGACTATAAAGCCTGCATAGCGTAGTCATTAAGACTGTCTGCAGAATATTCCAGTTCTCCTCCTGCTGGGCACATGATAGAATTGCATTTTTCAACCTCCTTGAAGTTGGGTGTAGCCACATGACTTGTTGGGCCAATAAAATGGCAGCAGAAGTTATATGTGTCACTTCCAGGTAGAAGCCTTCAAGAGCCAATGTGCAATTCATCACCTCCTTTTCCCTGCCCTAGCAATTGTGGAAGCATGTGTTGGGATGGAGCCTCTGATAAACTGGGGCTCCAAATGACCACCTGTAACAGAGTTCTGCTGACCCTAATTGGATATGCCCTGTGACTAAGAAACAAACCTTTTTCTAAACCAGGAAGATGTGAGGGTCTTTTGTTACAACAGCAAAATTTACCTGATATATTCACCAGACACCTCTCTCAAAAGTGGAATGAAAGCAATGAATAGCTCCAGCCTTCAATCTGTCTTCAGAATAGTAACATTTTGTATAGCATTGCATCATTTATAGAATACTTTCTTATAGAAGTGTACCTCATTATCCAAACTCTCAAAATCCAAACACAGGAACTGAATGAAGTCAGATACATTTTTGGACCAATCCCCCATTCTCTAAACCCTCACTACCTGCTATCTGAAATTCAGGAACCAGATACATTTAGATGAGGTGATACTCCTTGCCTTTCAAACTCTTGCCACCTGAACTCAGGAATGGAAAAAATTTAGCCAGTAAAGGATTCTTGATACATTATTTTATTTGTACCCTTAAAACTGTCTTTCTATTACATTACCTATGAGACCCTCAACATCTATTGAATGAACTGTGTGCTGTCATCATTCTAATTTTACAAACAAGGGAAAAGAGTCAGGGAGGTTCATAAACTTGCTGGGAATAACCTAACACTTTAATGGCACAATCCCAGACTTTCTGGCTTCAAATCCCTTGCTCTTTTCACTAGGTACCAAGCTTCCTAAGGTCTCTTACAGCTGTAAAATTCCAAGATTTGATACTAAGTTAACAGTATCAAAAGTGTGATTTAAAAAAAATGTCAATGGCATATTTACAGCCAAGAATAATTAAAGTCATTCTTTAAGCAATTCTACTTGCCTGAACCTAGTCTAATTCAGTATCCTGAAGCACAGGACAGGAAGAAATCCTAGAGATCATTACCTGCAGAACTATGAGGCACCATGAAAGAATTTAGGGGGAATTAGACTTTTCCTTTGACATACAGTATATTTAAAATGCTGACTTAAAAAAAAATGCTTTTAGATGATCTTCACTTTGGTTCTTACCAAATTGGCTAACCTCAAACTCTTTGCTCTCCCAATTTTTATAAAGCCTCTGTTTAAAGAAATACTCCTGAAGAATTGCCTGTCTGTCCATTTCTATAGGTTCAGTGGTTCTCAACAAATGAATTTGGAAAAGGTCACAAAATATATTCCCCTTTAAAAGGGTTATCTTTAACATTAGCCAAGAAGTTGAGTAAAAAACTGTTGAAATTTGACTAACCCAGTGATTTCAAAGTTATTTGACTTCAGACTCTTATTTCAAAGAAATAAACCACTGATTTCTCATTTCCTGGAACAGAGTTTGGGAAATACTGTTCTAGGTAATTCTAAGTGTTATGAATGGTTCAAGTTAAGCCTTTAGGCAACTTATCTTTAGAGTTTTATTACTGTCCTTCATTGAAGAACACTGTCTAAGATTCATTATTTTGCGTAGGAATATTTTAAAGATACTGCCAACCTTACCATGCCATCTCCCTTTTTATTAGGGCCCATGAGAAAATGTTTCTTCTGAGGCCTCATCACCAGAAAATATCCTGCTTAGGCAGAACTGATCTGTTTTTATCTTGTAATTAGAAACACACTGAAACTTAGTGTCCCCCTCCCCCCCCCCCCCCCCTTTTTTTTTTTTTTTTTTTTTTTTTTTTGCTAGCTGCTATGAAACCCAGAGCCAAAACTGTGACTCACTTTTAGTACAGGGTCTTACAGTATGCACTTGGTATTATCTTTTTCCTTGACTTGGTATTATTTTTCTTGCTCTGCCTCAATTTTCTCATTTAGTTTTGTTTTATCCTTTTGTACCACATGGAGACTAAGGGGCTTCAAATCATTTTTGGAACTCTATATTGGATATATTAAGTCCTGCCTTACTAGTTTCATGTTGATTTTTCCCTACCTGCCCCATTACCTGAAAATATCAGTGTATTCACCTTTGTGTAAAAGTATTCATAGTGACGACAAACCAATAGAACATACACATTCACTATACAGGCAAATCCGCAAATGCTTAAAACCTGAAAAAAGAGTTACTATTGCTCTTTTAGCGGGCTAACAATCAAAACGACTCATTAAACTGTTTTCTAAATGGAAGGAGAATTACCATTTATTGGGTACCAGTAACTGCTAGGCACTTAATATACAACCGTTTCACTTCAGTGTATTTGCACATACACTGTCTCTGAAAGGACAAATTAGAAACTGGTAAAATTGGTGGGCTGCGGGGCGGGGGGAGGGGGCGGGGAGAGAATTTGTACAGATCCCTCTTGTCCCTTGTGAATTTTGTGAATACATCAACTATTCCAAGATGTTTTTTTTTTTTTTAAATCAAATGGGACTTTAGGAAAGGCGGCAGTAACGCTTTACTCTCTGCTACCGCAAACTTTTTTCCTCGTCAGCTTTGGATCCCCGAGTATGTCACTGAAATGCCCAACGGAGTTTCCAGGAGGCACGCCAGCTTTTACTGAAATAAAGTCCCTTTCTGATTCTCCACGCTCCGGGATGAGGCAATTACTTAAAATGAAAACTGAGATTGTGATAGCCTGCGAATAACAGTGGAAAAAAAAAAAAATCCGAAATGGTTTCCAGTTGGTTTTATTAGTGGAAGAGTGCCGGGAAGAAGCCGCGCAGTTCTGCCTCGGCCGGCGGGCCGGCCGCACCACCGCGTGCAGAACTTCGCCCAAGTCAGAGCGCGGCCCACACGCAGCTCCGGGCCCCCCGCTGCGCGGCGGGGAGGCCGGGCCGGGGTTCGAGCCCCGGGCGCGGCTGGGGCAGGGCCCCGCTCGGCCCACCCCTCCGCTCGGAGGTGCCCCGGAGGGCCCCGCGGGACCCCGGCCACCACGGCCCGGAGGGAGGGTCGCGTGGGGGCGGGGAGCGGGCCTCAGTGCGCGACCAGCCCGCCGCGGCCCCCTCCCCGATGCCGAGCAGGAAGGAGCACTTACCGCGTCGGGCTCCGGAGGCGGCCGGGGGTCACGGCGGGGCGAGGCAGCCAGGAGTGAGGCAGGGGGCAGGCGGGGGGCGGGGGGCAGCGGGCCGGGGAAAGGGATGCTCGGCCCCACGGGCGTCCCCAACCCCTCCCCGGCAGCCTCACCCCCGGTGCCGGCCGGCCCGGAGCCGGCCACTCCCCCTCCGTCAGGCTGCGCTAGGCCGAGGAGGCACGAACTCGTCGGGCAGCCCTGGAGGGGGCGGACGGGCGGGCGAGCGGGCGAGCGGGCGGGGGTAGGACCGGCTCGCCCGTCAGACCCGGCGCGGCGCGAGCGGCTGCCAGCCCCGCCCCCTGCCGCCAGGCCCCGCCCCCTCCGCGCGGGGCCGCGAGCCCTGGGGACAGCCGCCGCCGCAGCCGCCGCCGCGGGCTTGGCGGTTTCTCTTTCCCTCCACCCCCAGCGCGGCGCGCGCGGACGGCTTGGGCCGAGGAGGGAGGAGGTGGAAGGAGGTGGAGGGAGAGGGAGAGGGAGACCGAGGAGGATGCGAAGGAAGGGCGAGGCGCGGGCTCTGGCGACGGGAGCTCTTGGGGGAGGGGAGCGATGGGGGAAGGGGCGGAGGAGGGACGCCGGGCTGGGCGGGGCTCTGGGGGAGTGGGCGGGGCGCGACGGACCTGATAAAAAATTCCGGTTGTTCCCGCCCCTTGAAGCTGGGATGAGGGGAATTCCTGGGGCTGGAAGTTTAGGAAGAGGCCCCTCTTCAGAGCAAGAAGAGAGCGGGGGCCTGTGGATTTTGATTCCTTGGAGAACAGGACTGTATTGTCCTAGAGTTTTGGGGGAACTCACCAAGAGTCGCCTCTCGTCTCCATGTCCTGTAACTCTTCCCTTTGCAACAACCTGATAATTGTTGTGCCCCAGGCAGTGGGTTTGTGGCACAGCAATTATGATCCTCAACTCTGTCACCGTAATCCTTGTTTTCCAACGGTGGGATAATAGGAATTCAACAAAAGAAGGTTTTTTATTCATACCTGTAGGCAACGTATGTTAAGCAACAAGTATACGCTAGGTGATGAGAATACCAAGAACTAATTTATTCGGCGCCTATATGCCAAACACAAATCTAAAGGACTTTGCATATATCAGCTCGTAGTAATCAATCAGTCGGACAAAACAGCTAAGGTCTCTGTTCTCCGTGGAGTTCTTGGGGGAATAAAGGAGGGAGGGAGTTTTCTTCTTTTGTCTCAGAGTGACGTATGAAAGAAATGTTCACCTGCTTTTAGTTCTCAAAGTAATGCACATGCTCATTATTTGCAGATTCAGTGTTTGCTACTTTGAGCTAGCTATATGCCGTCCTGAGGACTGAATGCGTTCATGTGTTATTTCTCCCCCACAAAATGACATTTCCTTAGGAGGTCTTCAGTATATCTCCACAATAAAAATCCAGTGCAAGCAAGTGGCCCAGAAAACTGATGGATCAAATCATTAGCAGGACAACACAGCCCTAATATGATAGCGCCTGGGATGGCTGGCTGATTTATTTTGTACCCTCCCTCTTGGGGAAATGGTTAAGGAAAAGCACCATAGTGTAAAACAATGAAGCATTGACATGGACTGTTAGTTCAAAAGGAAGCGGATGGGCCTATTTAAAACTGTTACAGTCAGGAAAGGTACATCACAAAAGCTACCAGTGAGGGCTCCAATCACAAAGCTCAGGATATATATATATATATATATATATATATATATATATATATTATCAGAGCCATGTGTTTGTGACTTCCACCCCTTCCCATCCCTTTGCAACCATACCCACATGCACAAACAAAAATTATTTCAGTAGTATTGTGTTTGTTTTATTTGAGAGAGAGAGAAGGTGCGCACGCATGCACGCATGAGCGAGCAGGGGAGAGGGATAGAGCGAGAGGGAAAGAGAGAATCTTAAGCAGGCTCCACACCCATAACCAAGATGGATGCTGAACTCCATCCCATAACCCTGGGATCATGACCTGAGCCAAGATCAAGAGTTGGATGCTCAACCAGCTGAGCCACCCAGGCACCCAAGTAGCATTGTTTTTAAGTACACAAGTTGTGTAAACTTTTGGCCTGAATTTTTGGGATTTGGTACTATTTTTCAGCCCCCATTTGATTTTTTTTCAGTGTTAACATTTGTGCAAGTAACAGCAAATGCCATTCTTCTCATAGTTTTTTTTCCCCCTCTCATTTGTTGTTCAGTTTTGGAATTTTAATTCAGTCTTTCTCATTTGGGTTTATAGTGAGAAAGACTAGAAAAGCATTGCAATGAAATCACATTGCAATTGCGGTAAAAATTAATCCTAATTTAAGACATAGGAATTCCCATAAATCCTTTCCTTTTTTTCATGTCAAATATATTTTTTCATCTCAAAATCTATTCTCTTTGATTTACTCACCTGTATTTTCAGTTTATCTGCTCTACCACTCCAGTAAAAGCAAATTAAATAAAACATTCCTCATGGTTTCGCACCCTGCTGCTGGCCTCAGCTCCTACCTTGCTTGTTCTCAGGCTGTTCCCCACACTGGACTCCTTCTCTTCTGCCAACCATCAAGCACTTGCCAGTGAAGCTTTTACATGTCCCTTTGTCTGGATGGCTTTTAGCTAATCGCGTGACTGTCTCCCTTTTCCTTCATGTCACTTTTCCTGACTACCCTATGTAAACCTGCAAACTGTGCCTCCCCCCTCTCTCTAGCTCCTCATTTCTCAGCACTTAGTACACGTGACATATATCTCTATTCCCACTAGAATGTGAACTCTGTGAGAACAGAATCTTGTCTGTTTGGTTCAATATACATCTACAGTGTCTCTTACTTATGGAGTCTGTCACATAGTAGATACTCAGCAATTTTTTTTTCATTAATATCTATTCATCATTTATTCTGGGTTTGTTCAATTAGCAGATAGCTGTTACTCCTGTAACAGGAGTAAATATTTTTGAATGAATGAATGAATGACTTCAGGTGAGAAAGATAGTGTGTATTCCTTTTTGTAATGGTCAAAGGACTTTCATGCAATTTGCCTTACAACTGACTCATAGGACTTAGATGTATTAATAAGGTCTAAAATAAATAAGTATCACCCTAGTTAAAATTAGTATTTGAAATAGCTGTTTTTAATCTCCTATTCTGGCAATATACTAAGGAACAGGATTTGAAAAAGCATTCACAGCTAAGAACTTATGCTGAGATTTTACAGCATGGCCCATAAATGGGTCTATGGTATCAGAGAATAATGATGGATTAATAAATCCTGTCAAAGTCTTAATATTTTTCCGTGAGATTAAATAATATAGCACTGATCAGAAGTGGAATAATTAGACCTAAAATTTGATTAATGATAACTTGATAGATGGTATTAATACTCTTTTCTCAGTGCTGTAATAATTTTAATTGATAATCATGATGGTGAAGTTAACACTGTCTTAATTTGGTTAAAGCATAGTACTGATAGGGACGTTTGGGTGCCTGAGTCGGTTAAGGGTCTGACTTCAGCTCAGATCATGATCTCACAGTTCCATTCGTGAGTTGGAGCCTTGCGTCAGCTCTGAGCTGATGGTACAGGGCCTGCTTGGGATTCTCCCTCTCTCTTCTTTCTCTGCCTCTTCCCTACTTGAGCTTTCTCTCTCAAAATAAATAAAAACTTTAAAATAAAAGTTTAGTACTGATAGCAAACAGAACTTATCCTAGTGTGTAGGCACTTTTAATAAAGAAATGATGTGACTTTTCATTCTCTGCCCTGATTACCAGTTTGGGTGAGTGGGTGGGGGGATTAAAGTCTTAAATATCATTATATACAATATCTGTGTTCAAAATCTGGATCCTGGTAATGGGATGTCTTTTAGAGGATTTAGAATTTTTTCAGCAGTACTGCTGCTATCCATGTTTTGGCATGAAACAGCCTCCTATTAAAATACAGAGCTTATTTATTTTTTTAAGTTATTTATTTTGAGAGAAGGGAGGGGCAGAGAGAGACAGGGAGACAGAGAATCCCAAGTAGGGTCTGCCAGCACTGAGCCTGATGCGAGGCTCAAACTCATGAACTTCAAGATCATGACCTGAGCAAAATACGGAGCTTTATTATTATTATTATCATTATTATTATTTTTGGGAGATAGGCCGCAAATGAGCAAGGGGCAGAGAGAGAGAGAGAGGGAGAGAGGGAGAGAAGTGGGGCTCACCCAAAGTGGGGCTCATGCTCCTCCGATGTGGGACTTGAACTTGCAAACTGTGAGATCATGAACTGAGCCCAAGTCAGATGCTTAATGGCTGAGCCACCCAGGTGCCCAAAATACAGAGCTTCAAAAGGCAGAAGCAGATCATACCCCTGGAAGGAGAATCTCCATGTTGACAGAGACAGGTGGCCAAGTAAACCCAACTCAAACTTTATCCTCTTGAAGTTCACCTCAAATTTTTGCTCTGATTTCTCTTGATTTCCCAGAGTAATTTAATCCCCTTTTAACTTGGTTTAAATTCAAAAAAGGCGGGGGCAGGGAACAAAAGAAAGAAAAGGGGGGAAAAAAGCTTCCTTGGCTTCTTTTACCACAACCAAACCCATCTAGAATTTTCACAATGAACTTTACTAAAATCTAAAGGATAATAAAAATGAAATTGTTATGGAAAATGTAAACAACATATATAACTCCACTCATTATCAAGTGACTCTTTCACAGTTTGCATTCTTCTAAGAACATCTGTTTCCAAAAGGCAGGTGTAAATTTGCAGACAATCTCTGTAGTTTCCTCCCCTCTTGGCTCCCTTTCTTTCTCCACATGGTAGGTCACTTTTCTGTCTTTTGCATGGGAGCCATCAAGCCTGTCCCAATTACAGCCAAGGCTAAAAGCCTCACTTATACTGTTCAATTCCTACCTGTGGCTCAGAAGGATACAGCATGGTCCCAGTTCAATCACAAAACTTGGGGGCTGACACCACCTATAAGCTCCTTCTTCAGGTGGGACTCTTCTTACACACAAAGGGAAGGTCACTCCAGCCCCTGGTCAGGCCACCTCCCTCCATTCCCCAGAACTGCTCTCACAGTGCTGGGGACATGGGGAAAGAATGTGCATTCTCTCATGCACATATTTCCATCCACCCATACGTAAGTAGCCCTCCTACAATCAATCAGGCCACATTCTCTGACTGGAAAAAAGGTTTTTGTAAAACAACTTTAAACACTTCCTGCCAGTCCCCTCAACCTAAAACACAAACCTGATTCTGTTCATTCCCTGGTATCCTACTTAAAACAGTTTAGTGACCTTTCATTGTCTTTGAGGTAAAGGTCAAATATCTTTGCATGTTTGTAACATCCTTCATAATTTAACCCTTGTCTCCCCAGGCCTATGCCCATTGCAGTGTCCAGCATGTATCATTTCTCCCACAATTATGTCTTTAAATATGTTTCCTCCATCTGGACTTCCCTGCCTTTCCAATTCCTGCTTGCCTAACTCCCTTAAGACTCAACTCAAGGGTCACCTCTTTATCCTGATGCCTCCAGGCTGAGTGTGTTCTTCCTCTGAAAACACGTAATACTGCAGGGGAGGAAAAGTAATTTTCCCTCTACCCTTCTAAGGTTCTTGGCTGAGACACTCTCTGTAATAAAAGACAGATTAATAGGAGAAAAACAAAAGTTTAGTAATATATATACCTTCTGAATACATGGGAAATACCCAGGAAAACTGGATAACTCCCCCAAATAACCCAAGCCACCACCTTAAATATCATCTCCAGCTAAAGACAAAAGATGTTGGAATGGGGAGGAGGGCGGTTATGGGAGGTTACCAGGCAAAGCACACTAAACAAGGGTATGGTTGTTGTGCAGATTTAAGTCAGTTGCCTTCTCTATATATAAGAGTTTCTAGAGATTTAGTCATCTTCCTCTTCCTGGTACAGAGGAGACACCCTTAAAAATGGAGATTTGCCTTATGAATGTAAATGTTTCTTACAAAAGGGTGACTTCTACTTGGTTTTCAGAACTTTTCCTGTGTCTGTGCTTCTTAAAAATAATCAGCGAAAATTAATCCTTATGCCAAAGGGGTGTATTTGGGGGTGGTATATTTTTCTCCCCTTCCAAACCTCTACTGTGCCCTCTAGTGTAGCAGTTACTTGATGGGCTGTGAACATTGGCTAACTTGTCTATCTCCCTGACTAGCTAAAAGTCCATAATTGCAGGCCATAGTGATTTGTTGAATGAATGAATGAAAAACTACCACTTGTCTATGAAGCCTTGAGAAATAACAACTTATTAGAGTAAGGCCAATGTTTCCTTGGAGCTCTAGAACATACACAAACAAGACCTTTCCTCTAATTTTTAACATTACTTATAGCATTACCAGCAGTTTCATGACACTTTAGAAGGGCCTTAATTTAGGATTCCATAAACTTACAAGGCAAGGGAATGAACACATAGTTCTTATATTTATTTTTACCCACTAAAATAATTTTTTCAGTATTTCAATATACTTGTTTTATTTAAAAAAAATCACAGTTGCAAGGTGACAAATTGATGTTGATTTCTTATGCGTTAAAAAATGTTCCAGGATGTATCTTCATACTTGATACATTACTTCCTGATTCACTAACAGACAAGAAGCACTCGATCTGGCTTCCATTTTAATGTTCTCAGATCCTAAGTTCATAACCACATCACCGTGCTGATGGTTTGCTTATAGAATATTCATTTCAGCAACGCTCACCAGCTATGAAGAGGACCACAGCAGAGGAGACGCTGTGTTACTTGTTATGGGGGAGAGAACAAACAAAGATGAATCAGACAGATATGTAAACTGAAAAGTCCTTATCAATCATTATGCTTCCTCTTCCTCCTCCATTTTGTTCATCTTTTTAAAAAGCACACATGCCTCTGTGTTCACACTTGCATTCTATATTCAGTGACTATACTTAGCACAGAATTCTCAGGGAAAGATTCTGGCTGAGTAACAAGCAGCTGACTTGAGACTGGAAAAGAATGGGTGAAAAGAAGGAGGCATGCACTATATAGATTCGAAGACATTTGAGTCAATGGTCGGAAGAGGCAGAGGGCTCTTCTGAATCTAAGTAATACTATTTCTTGATTGTCTTGGTGGATGGAGAGGAAAAGAATAAAATGCATTCATAATTTGACATTGAAATGCCCTCTTGTTACGCCCAGTTCTTTTTACCTCAGGCTGAACCTATTGGACCTAATACTTTCAGACTCTGAACAATTGATTTCACTCTATTTCCTAGAGAATCAAAGATTGTTTGTATTCTAGCATCATGAAGAATGTTTTGATCTATGCTTTTCTGTCTCTTTATTCGTGTAATTAACAAGAGAGTCCATTTCAATGTCAAAGTTAGTTGCCAGAAACTGTTCCTGGAGGCCAAAAAACTGCAGCGGTTATAGGGATCCGTTCCAGGGTGGTTTTCCCTTCTTGCTTGCCCTCTCTGAGCATACTGGTAGGGACAGACAAGCCTGCCTCATGGGCCTTTTAAGGAAATGGCCCCACCATGTTCTTTCCGGCATAGGCTGGTATCTCAGGGCAGCAGGTTTTGTTAGTGGAAACAGACTCTTTTCCCTGCCACAGGTGATTGGGAGTAGGAACGGTGTAGGCAAAGCAGCCATGTATGGGCTGGGTGTGAGAAGGCCAGACACTTCTGAGGAGGCCTGTGCGGGAAGGCCTCGGGTGAACTCTACCCAGTCTCCAGCTTTCTAAACACAGTGGTGGCAGATCAAACCAGATATTCCCCAGCGGGGAGGTGAACAAAGAGAAGGCAGTTTAGTGAACCATAGCCTGTAGTCTGAGCAATGCTGAGCACCTTCTCTGGTTCTCCGAGGGGCTGGGTGTACTTTCCAGGTTGACCTGGCCGAACTGGCTGCTGAAGACGTGACGTCCTGTGTGGCCTCATGCCCTGGGTTTCTTTGCAACAGTCTCACCACAGCCACCGAAGGCAGGCAGGGATGAGGCTCTGCTCTGGTCTCCTCCTGCCTGAGCTAAGGCTCTCTCTGAATTTCTTTTCAATTTAGTTCAAGCTCTGGCCCAGTCTTCCAGTCCCTTTCTCAGTAATCTCCATTTCTAAGACAGCAAAAAGCCTGTGTGGAGTGGCGGGGAGGAAAACTTTTCCTTTTTTTCCCTCCTGGATTCTTTGGCTGCTCTAATAATTAAATTGACACAAGACAGATTAATAGGAAAAAAAACTTTAATTTCATATATACCAGAGCTCATAGAAATATGAGGCTCAAAGATGTAACCAAAGCAGGCCGCTTTTATACCTTTCATACAAAGAAACCATTATTTGTGAAGATTTAACAAGGGGGTTGGGATAGCAAATTGATAAATAAATAAATAACAAGGTTTATTCGTACAGTCTTCTTGGCCCAGAATTCTCCATCTCTGGCAATAAGGATGCCTTCTACCCTCTAGGTGCAAGAAATGTACTCTTCACGTGAGGGATTTATTTCGTGCTTTCAGCGAGGCAAAGGAGGGTCAGAGTGTCCTTCTTGCACTGTGTCGTAAGTAATTTTAATTGAAAATAATCAGTATACCAAAGTGGCATATTTTGGGGTAACCTTCCTGAACCCCATCAGTAGAGAAAGAGAGAGAAAACATTTATTGGGTTATAATTTACATATAGTAAAATCCACTCCTGTTATGTACAGTTCTAGAGTATTGAATCATGCATGCAGTTGTATAGCCAGTATATATCTTAACATCAAGATATAATCTATATATGAAATATTTCCCTCACCCTCAAAATTCCCTGAGGCAGCTTTGTAGTCAACCCTCCCTCCATTTCCAGCCTCTGGCAACCACTGATGCATTTTCTGTCCATGTAGCTTTGCTTTCTCCCTCGTGTCACATAAATGGATCATACACGACCATCTTTAACATTCTTATTTAAAGCAGCATGTGCCTTGCCCAACTCTCTGTTAGAAGATCATACTTTGCCTTATTTTTTCAGAACATTTAACATTATCTGAAAATAAACTCTTGTCATTATTTGATTACTGTCTGTCACTGGAATGTACACTCCTTCTAGAATGTGAGCGTAGAGACTTTGCTTCATTTGCTACTTCATCTCCAGGGTTCAGAACACTGCCTGGCATTGTGTAGGTTTTCAGTAGATATTTGTAAAATGGACCGCTAAATGAATTGAGGACATTGGAACTTCCTAAAACCCTCTCCATACTTAGGCAGACTTCATTAATAAGAAATTATCTCCTCCAACAAAATGTGTTAATCCAAGCATTGCTGTGTTGCTAAAGTAGTTTGTCTGCAGGCAACACAATTAGAAGTAATTAGGCTGATCCAGATTATGAATTGTCTTTTAAACTCACCTTCTGGGTGATTAGATTACCCGGAATAGAACTAGTATGAAGCGAGTAAAATGAAAATAATGATGGTAACTATTTCATAGAGTTGTAAGGAGGATTAAATGACTTAGTGTAAGTGAAGTGTTAGGAGCAATGGTTCTCAAGTGGAAGCTATTTTGCCCCTGCAGAAACAGCTGGTAATGTCTGGAGACATTGCCTTATTGTTGTTAAAACTGGGCTAGGGAGTTGCTACTGGCATCTGCTACTAAACGTCCTACAGTGAACAGGAAGACAGCTCCCTACTAAGAATTACCCAGCCCAAAATGTCGGTAGTGCTACCCATGAGAACCCCTGGGTTAGAGCAGTGTCTGGTACACAATAAGGGCTATGTTTGAGTTTGTTGTTGTTGTTATTACTATTATTATCATTATTATTATTATTATTATGTAAGTGACCATTCTTGACAAAGGTTCTCACACAGTCTGAGGGCAGGGTGAGGACAGCACAGTGGTTGAGAGCCTTAAGTCTGCAGTCAGACTCTGCGGATTTGAAGCCCAGCTTTACTTTTTGTTAACAATGTGACTTTGAGCACTTTCTTGACTTTTCAATACCTAATATTCTTTGCTTGTAAAATTAGAATAACAATAGTAACTTCCTCAGAGAGGTGCTGGGGGACTGAATAAAATAATCCATATGAAACGTCAATACTGTGCAGGAGCACATAATAAATGTTCAATAAATGTCATTGATCATTGCTATTCTTTTTGTTGACCCCAAAAGATCTCTCTATGCAATATAATGAAGGGATTGAGATAATTTCAATGAGAAAAGAAATAGAAAATATATTGCTCGTATAAAGTATATACAAGTGTATATCTCACATAACAATAGATGACTACATAGAAGTTTATCCAAACCATCCTTTTTTAAGGCTGTTATTTATTATTTTTTAAAAAGTGTATTGTTCTTGCTTCCTTGGGTAGAGCAGCTCCTAGAAATAAAGGATTCCATCATTTAAAAAATTTTTATGTAGCACACAATATACAATTATTAATTAAGGCTTTCAGTCTTGATTAGATGCATAGACACATTAAAGTGTTTTGAGAACCTGAGTCTATGATATGAAGTATAAGACTTAGGAAAGTTAAACACTAATGTAGTAGCAACAACCTCTTGTGTTTTAGGTTTAGAGTTTAGATTTTAGATTTAATTTCTTACTCCTTCATCAAGATAGGAGGGAGAAGCCCACAATGGATAGATAATACCAGATTTGTATTCATGTTCCTAGACTCTCCCTTTATAATCCAATATCTGTGAAGGTGCTTGGGAAGTTGTAAAATGAAATTATGGAGCTGTGGTCCATTACCATTGCTATCAACTCTCTAACAATTTACTAGAGGGTTGGATATTTCCATTGTTCAAAAGATGACCAGGCTTTTTAGTTTGTTAGTATCTATTCCATGCAGCCAAAATCAGGCTGCAAGTAAACTTTGTGTTTAAGAATAAACTACTTGATAAACTATAAATTATTTTGTTTAATATTATAAATACAATGAAGAAGAGCTGTGTTTCTTAGGATAAAACCTTTAAGTATATAATCTACCATATTTTATACTCTGTCACAAATAGGGGAGAAAAACCTACCCTATACAAAATGAAATGGAACATGACAACCTGGGGAAATATTTGCAACATATATGGCAAGGGATTCCCAAGTGAAAAAGGCCTATAAGGCAACAACAAGGATATGAATGCTCCAGGAAACGACATGAACAGGCAATTCATAAGGAATTCAAATTGCCAGCAAATATGAAAAAGTTTAGACTTACTAGCAATCAAATAAATGAAAATTAAAACAATATTTTTGTTTGTTTGTTTGTTCTTTTCAGATTGACACATTAAGGGCATAATATGGCCAATGTTGAAGTTTGCTGATATTTGAGCACTCTCATATATTGTTGATTGAGTATATATTGACTCACTTATCTGGGAGATCATTGTCTATGTGAATTAAGAACTTTAAAAATTTTTACATTGTTTGTCTTAGTAATTCTACTCTATCAGACTCACACAAAGATGCATATATGTGAATATTCACATTGTAGTGCTATATAAACAAATATTATTAAAAGACATAATTGGAATACTGTTAAAATGAATTATTATCTCTCTATGGACCATTAAAAATCTAATGAAGTCTTTAGAAATAAGTTATGATGCAGAGTTTTCATGTTTGGTTGATTGAGAGGTGATGGTACGGTTTACAAAAATATGAGGGGCACCTAGGTGGCTTAGTCAGTTAAGTCTCTGACTTTGGCTCAGGTCATCGTCTCACAGTTTGTGAGTTTGAGTCCCCCATCGGGCTTTGTGCTGACAGCTCGGAGCCTGGAGTCTGCTTTGGATTCTGTGTCTCCTTCTCTCTCTCTGCCCCTCCCCCACTGTGTGCGCTCCCTCTCTCTGTCTCTCTCTCTGTCTCTCTCAAAAATAAATAAATAAATATTAAAAAAAAGAAGTATGAGAAGAGGGAGAGAACACAGATACAAGGGGAGGATACTAAAAGAAGGGTGCTGGGCAACAAGGAGGACCCTTATTCACTTCTCAAGCTCTGGGAGCCACCTTGGCTTCTCATATTTCCTCAAAGTAAATATCAAAATTAAATTCTGACAATAACCCAGAGTCATGCATGCTAAGGATTGGACCTTGCCGTATCTCTGTCCTCATAGTACATAAATTGAAGTCACAAGTAACATTGTTAAGGAAAGTTTTTTACACACCACTTGACACTTGTCTATTCTAGGTTTGCTTGTTTCTGACTTTTCCGTTGCTTCAGTTTCATCTTCAAAATAAAACTAAAAGTTAAATAATCAGATATGCACCTCTATGTTTATTGCAACATTATTTTAAAAAGCCAAGATATGGAAGTAATCCAAGTGTCCATTGATAGAGGATTAGATAAAGAAGTTGTGCTATAGGAGCACTCAGTTGGTTGGGCATCTAACTCTTGGTTTTTTGCTCAGGTCATGATCTCACTGTTTCATGAATTCGACCCCCTTGTCAGGCTCTGTGCTGACAGTGTGGAGCCTGGTTGAGATTCTCTCTACTGTCCCCCATTCATGCTGTCTCTGTCTCTCTCAAAATAAATAAATAAATAAACTTAAAAAACAGGAGGTAGTATCTATATCTATCTATCTCTATCTCTCTCTATCTCTATGCAATGGAATATTACTCAGTCACAAAAAAGGATGAAATCTTCTCACTCCCAAAACATGGGTGGGTCTACAGGGTATAATGCTAAGTGAAATAAGTAAAATAGAGAAAGACATGTACCGTATCATTTTACTTATATGTGTAATCTAAAAAACAAAGCAAATGAACAAATCACAACATAATAGAAACAGACTTATGGGGAAATGGGCAAAATAGGTGAAAGGATTTAGAGGCAAAGGTTTCTAGTTATAAGTCATGAGGATGAAAAGTACAGTATAGGGCATATAGTCAATAGTATTGTAATAACTACTTCAATTGAAAATAAAAAGTTAGAGGAGCCCAGATGGTGGAACAGCATGGAAGTTTTTTTTGTTTTTTTGTTTTTTTTGCATTTCACATTCATGAAATACAGCCAGATCAACACTAAACCGTCCTCCACACCTAGAAAATTGATTTGAGGATTAACACAACCTGAAACACAGAACTCAGCAGAGAGATAAAAAATTTACTTTTACTTTCAATTTTTATTGGACACATTTTTCTTTATTTTTTCTACTATATTTCTTTTTTTTTTTTTTTGGTAAATTTTTCAAATTCTATCTTACTTCCATTATTTCATTTTATTCTATTTCATTGTATTCATTTCCTCAAATTTTCAAACATTTCCTTTTTTTCTTGTTTTTCTTGTTTTTCTTGTTTTTTTCTTTTTTCCCACCTGTTTGCTCTAATCTATCAAGCTCCTTTCAATAACCAGACAAAAACACAGGTAGGATCTAGCATCATTTATTTGATGTTTTGTGTGTGTGTGTGTGTGTGTGTGTGTTGTTTTTAATTTTTAATTAAACATTTTTTTACCTTATTAATTATTTTTCTTCCCTTCAAAATGATGAAAGGAAGGAATTCACCCCAAAAGAAAGATCAGGAAGAAATGATAGCAAGTGACTTAATCAACACAGATACAATCAAGATGTCTGAAACAGAATTTAGAATCACGATAATAAGAATACTAGCTGGGGTCAAAAATAGATCAGAATCCCTTTCTGTGGAGATAAAAGAAGTAAAAGGTAGTCAGGATGAAATAAGAAATGCTATCGCTGAGCTGCAATCTCGAATCAATGCCACGGCAGCAAGGAAGGATGAGGCAGAGCAATAATCAGCAATATAGAGGGTAAACTTATGGAGAATAATGAAACAGAAAAAAAAAGAGGGAGACTAAGGCAAAAGAGCATGATTTAAGAATTAGAGAAATCAGTGACTCACTAAAAAGGAACTACATCAGAATCATAGGGGTCCCAGAAGATGAAGAAAGAGAAAAAGGGGTAGAAGGTTTCTGTGAGCAAATCATAGTGGAAAATTTTCCTCACCTGGGGAAAGACAAAGACATCAAAATCCAGGAAGCACAGAGGACTCCTATAAGATTCAACAAAAGCCAAATATCAACAAGGCATATCATAGTCAAATTCACAAAATACTCAGTCAAGGAGAGAATCATGAAAGCAACAAGGGAAAATAAGTCCCTAACCTACAAGGGAAGACAGATCACGTTTGCAGCAGACCTATCCACAGAAGCTTGGCAGGTCGGAAAGGAATGGCAGGATACACTCAATGGGCTGAATCAGAAATATATGCAGCCAAGAATTCTTTACCCAGCAAGGCTGTCATTCAAAATAGAAGGAGAGAGAAAAAGTTTCCCAGACAAACAAAAACTAAAGGAGTTTGTGCCACTAAATAAGCCCTGTAAGAAATTTTAAGGGGGACTCTCCGAGGGGAGAAAAGACAAGGAAAAAAAAAAGACCAAAAGCAACAAAGACTAGAAAGGACCAGAGAACACTGCCAGAAACTCCAACTCTACAGGCAACATAATGGCAATAAATTCTTATCTTTCAGTACTCACTCTAAATGTCAATGGACTAAATGCTCCAATCAAAAGACATAGGGTAGAACCCAGAAAACCGCCAGAGGATTAGCAGAACGGAGTCTCCGGAGCCAAGCGCAGAGGAGAGGCCCACGGAAGAGGGTAGGAAGGGCAGCGAGGCGGTGCGCGCTCCACGGACTGGCGGGAGGGACCCGGGGCGGAGGGGCGGCTCGCCAGCCAAGCAGAGCCCGCAAGTCTGGCTGGCAAAAGCAGAGGGGACTGACGGACTGTGTTCCGACAGCAAGCGCGACTTAGCATCTGGGAGGTCATAAGTTAACAGCTCTGCTTGGAAAGTGGGAAGGCTGGAGGACAAAGGGAGGGAGAGCTGCTGAGCCCCCGGACGACAGAGCTCAGGTTGGTAGGGAACAAAGGCGCTCGCCAGCGCCATCTCCCTCGCCCATCCCCCAGCCAAAATCCCAAAGGGAACCAGTTCCTGCCAGGGAACTTGCTCGCTCCGCGCAAACACCCAACTCTGTGCTTCTGCGGAGCCAAACCTCCGGCAGCGGATCTGACTCCCTCCCGCTGCCACAGGGCCCCTCCTGAAGTGGATCACCTAAGGAGAAGCGAGCTAAGCCTGCCCCTCCTGCCCCCATGCACCTTGCCTACCCACCCCAGCTAATATGCCAGATCCCCAGCATCACAAGCCTGGCAGTGTGCAAGTAGCCCAGACGGACCACGCCACCCCACAGTGAATCCCGCCCCTAGGAGAGGGGAAGAGAAGGCACACGCCAGTCTGACTGTGGCCCCAGCGGTGGGCTGGGGGCAGACATCAGGTCGGACTGCGGCCCCGCCCACCAACTCCAGTTATACACCACAGCACAGGGGAAGTGCCCTGCAGGTCCTCACCACGCCAGGGACTATCCAAAATGACTAAACGGAAGAATTCCCCTCAGAAGAATCTCCAGGAAATAACAACAGCTAATGAACTGATCAAAAAGGATTTAAATAATATAACAGAAAGTGAATTTAGAATAATAGTCATAAAATTAATCGCTGGGCTTGAAAACAGTATAGAGGACAGCAGAGAATCTCTTGCTACAGAGATCAAGGGACTAAGGAACAGTCACGAGGAGCTGAAAAGCGCTTTAAACGAAATGCAAAACAAAATGGAAACCACCACGGCTCGGATTGAAGAGGCAGAGGAGAGAATAGGTGAACTAGAAGATAAAGTTATAGAAAAAGAGGAAGCTGAGAGAAAGAGAGATAAAAAAATCCAGGAGTATGAGGGGAAAATTAGAGAACTAAGTGATACACTAAAAAGAAATAATATACGCATAATTGGTATCCCAGAGGAGGAAGAGAGAGGGAAAGGTGCTGAAGGGGTACTTGAAGAAATAATAGCTGAGAACTTCCCTGAACTGGGGAAGGAAAAAGGCATTGAAATCCAAGAGGCACAGAGAACTCCCTTCAGACGTAACTTGAATCGATCTTCTGCACAACATATCATAATCAAACTGGCAAAACACAAGGATAAAGAGAAAATTCTGAAAGCAGCAAGGGATAAACGTGCCCTCACATATAAGGGAGACCTATAAGACTCGTGACTGATCTCTCTTTTGAAACTTGGCAGGCCAGAAAGAATTGGCACGATATCTTCAGTGTGCTAAACAGAAAAAATATGCAGCCGAGAATCCTTTATCCAGCAAGTCTGTCATTTAGAATAGAAGGGGAGATAAAGGTCTTCCCAAACAAACAAAAACTGAAGGAATTTGTCACCACTAAACCAGCCCTACAAGAGATCCTAAGGGGGATCCTGTGAGACAAAGTACCAGAGACATCACTACAAGCATAAAACCTACAGACATCACAATGACTCTAAACCCGTATCTTTCTATAATAACACTGAATGTAAATGGATTAAATGCGCCAACCAAAAGACATAGGGTATCAGAATGGATAAAAAAACAAGACCCATCTATTTGCTGTCTACAAGAGACTCATTTGAGACCTGAGGACACCTTTAGATTGAGAGTGAGGGGATGGAGAACTATTTATCATGCTACTGGAAGCCAAAAGAAAGCTGGAGTAGCCATACTTATATCAGACAAACTAGACTTTAAATTAAAGGCTGTAACAAGAGATGAAGAAGGGCATTATATAATAATTACAGGGTCTATCCATCAGGAAGAGCTAACAATTATAAATGTCTATGCGCCAAATACCAGAGCCCCCAAATATATAAAACAATTACTCATAAACATAAGCAACCTTATTGATAAGAATGTGGTAATTGCAGGGGACTTTAACACCCCACTTACAGAAATGAATAGATCATCTAGACACATGGTCAATAAAGAAACAAGGGCCCTGAATGATACTTGGATCAGATGGACTTGACAGATATATTTAGAACTCTGCATCCCAAAGCAACAGAATATACTTTCTTCTCGAGTGCACATGGAACATTCTCCAAGATAGATCATATACTGGGTCACAAAACAGCCCTTCATAAGTATACAAGAATTGAAATTATACCATGCATACTTTCAGACCACAATGCTATGAAGCTTGAAATCAACCACAGGAAAAAGTCTGGAAAACCTCCAAAAGCATAGAGGTTAAAAAACACCCTACTGGGGCGCCTGGGTGGCGCAGTCGGTTAAGCGTCTGACTTCAGCCAGGTCACGATCTCGCGGTCCGTGAGTTCGAGCCCCGCGTCAGGCTCTGGGTGGATGGCTTGGAGCCTGGAGCCTGTTTCCGATTCTGTGTCTCCCTCTCTCCCTGCCCCTCCCCCGTTCATGCTCTGTCTCTCTCTGTCCCAAAAATAAATAAAAATGTTGAAAAAAAAATAAATAAATAAAAAACAAAAGAAAACAAACAAAAAAAACACCCTACTAACGCATGAGTGGGTCAACCAGGCAATGAGAGAAGAAATTAAAAAATATATGGAAACAAACGAAAATGAAAATACAACAATCCAAACGCTTTGGGATGCAGCGAAGGCAGTCCTGAGAGGAAAATACATTGCAATCCAGGCCTATCTCAAGAAACAAGAAATATCCCAAATACAAAATCTAACAGCACACCTAAAGGAAATAGAAGCACAACAGCAAAGGCAGCCTAAACCCAGCAGAAGAAGAGAAATAATAAAGCTCAGAGCAGAAATAAACAATATAGAATCTAAAAAAACTGTAGAGCAGATCAACGAAACCAAGAAATAAACAATATAGTATCTAAAAAAACTGTAGAGCAGATCAACGAAACCAAGAGTTGGTTTTTGAAAAAATAAACAAAATTGACAAACTTCTAGCCAGGCTTCTCAAAAAGAAAAGGGAGATGACCCAAATAGATAAAATCATGAATGAAAATGGAATTATTACAACCAATCCCTCAGAGATACAAACAATCATCAGGGAATACTATGAAAAATTATATGCCAACAAATTGGACAACCTAGAAGAAATGGACAAATTCCTAAACACCCACACTCTTCCAAAACTCAACCAGGAGGAAATAGAAAGCTTGAACAGACCCATAACCAGCGAAGAAATTGAATCGGTTATCAAAAATCTCCCAACAAATAAGAGTCCAGGACCAGATGGCTTCCCAGGGGAGTTCTACCAGACATTTAAAGCAGAGAATACCTATCCTTCTCAAGCTGTTCCAAAAAATAGAAAGGGAAGGAAAACTTCCAGACTCATTCTATGAAGCCAGCATTACTTTGATTCCTAAACCAGACAGAGACCCAGCAAAAAAAGAGAACTACAGGCCAATATCCCTGATGAATATGGATGCAAAAATTCTCAATAAGATACTAGCAAATCGAATTCAATGGCATATAAAAAGAATTATTCACCATGATCAAGTGGGATTCATTCCTGGGATGCAGGGCTGGTTCAACATTCGCAAATCAATCAACGTGATACATCACATTAACAAAAAAAAAGAGAGAAGAACCATATGATCCTGTCAATCGATGCAGAAAAGGCCTTTGACAAAATCCAGCACCCTTTCTTAATAAAAACCCTTGAGAAAGTCGGGATAGAAGGAACATACTTAAAGATCATAAAAGCCATTTATGAAAAGCCCACAGCTAACATCATCCTCAACGGGGAAAAACTGAGAGCTTTTTCCCTGAGATCAGGAACACGACAGGGATGCCCACTCTCACCGCTGTTGTTTAACATGGTGCTGGAAGTTCTCGCATCAGCAATCAGACAACAAAAGGAAATCAAAGGCATCCAAATTGGCAAAGATGAAGTCAAGCTTTCGCTTTTTGCAGATGACATGATATTATACATGGAAAATCTGATAGACTCCACCAAAAGTCTGCTAGAACTGATACATGAATTCAGCAAAGTCGCAGGATACAAAATCAATGTACAGAAATCAGTTGCATTCTTATACACTAACAATGAAGCAACAGAAAGACAAATAAAGAAACTGATCCCATTCACAATTGCACCAAGAAGCATAAAATACCTAGGAATAAATCTAACCAAAGATGTAAAAGATCTGTATGCTGAAAACTATAGAAAGTTATGAAGCAAATTGAAGAAGATATAAAGAAATGGAAAGACATTCCCTGCTCATGGATTGGAAGAATAAATATTGTCAAAATGTCAATACTACCCAAAGCTATCTACACATTCAATGCAATCCCAATCAAAATGGCACCAGCATTCTTCTCGAAACTAGAACAAGCAATCCTAAAATTCATATGGAACCACAAAAGGCCCCGAATAGCCAAAGTAATTTTGAAGAAGAAGACCAAAGCAGGAGGCATCACAATCCCAGACTTTAGCCTCTACTACAAAGCTGTCATCATCAAGACAGCATGGTATTGGCACAAAAACAGACACAGAGACCAATGGAATAGAATAGAAACCCCAGAACTAGACCCACAAACGTATGGCCAACTCATCTTTGACAAAGCAGGAAAGAACATCCAATGGAAAAAAGACAGTCTCTTTAAGAAATGGTGCTGGGAGAACTGGACAGCAACATGCAGAAGGTTGAAACTAGACCACTTTCTCACACCATTCACAAAAATAAACTCAAAATGGATAAAGGACCTGAATGTGAGACAGGAAACCATCAAAACCTTAGAGGAGAAAGCAGGAAAAGACCTCTCTGACCTCAGCCGTAGCAATCTCTTACTCGACACATCCCCAAAGGCAAGGGAATTAAAAGCAAAAGTGAATTACTGGAACCTTATGAAGATAAAAAGCTTCTGCACAGCAAAGGAAACAACCAACAAAACTAAAAGGCAACCAACGGAATGGGAAAAGATATTTGCAAATGACATATCAGACAAAGGGCTAGTATCCAAAATCTATAAAGAGCTCACCAAACTCCACACCCGAAAAACAAATAACCCAGTGAAGAAATGGGCAGAAAACATGAATAGACACTTCTCTAAAGAAGACATCCGGATGGCCAACAGGCACATGAAAAGATGTTCAACGTCGCTCCTCATCAGGGAAATACAAATCAAAACCACACTCAGATATCACCTCACACCAGTCAGAGTGGCCAAAATGAACAAATCAGGAGACCATAGATGCTGGAGAGGATGTGGAGAAACGGGAACCCTCTTGCACTGTTGGTGGGAATGCAAATTGGTGCAGCCGCTCTGGAAAGCAGTGTGGAGGTTCCTCAGAAAATTAAAAATAGACCTACCCTATGACCCAGCAATAGCACTGCTAGGAATTTATCCAAGGGATACAGGAGTACTGATGCATAGGGGCACTTGTACCCCAATGTTTATAGCAGCAGTCTCAACAATAGCCAAATTATGGAAAGAGCCTAAATGTCCATCAACGGATGAATGGATAAAGAAATTGTGGTTTATATACACAATGGAATACTACGTGGCAATGAGAAAAAATGAAATATGGCCTTTTGTAGTAACGTGGATGGAACTGGAGAGTGTGATGCTAAGTGAAATAAGTCATACAGAGAAAGACAGATACCATATGGTTTCACTCTTATGTGGATCCTGAGAAACTTAACAGAAACCCATGGGGGAGGGGAAGGAAAAAAAAAAAAAGAGGTTAGAGTGGGAGAGAGCCAAAGCATAGAGACTGTTAAAAACTGAGAACAAACTGAGGGTTGATGGGGGGTGGGAGGGAGGGGAGGGTGGGTGATGGGTATTGAGGAGGGCACCTTTTGGGATGAGCACTGGGTGTTGTATGGAAACCAATTTGACAATAAATTTCATATATTAAAAAAAAAACAAAAGACATAGGGTAACGGAATGGATAAGAAAACAAGACCCATCTATTTGCTGTTTATAAGAGACCCATTTTAGACCTACAGACACCTTCAGATTGAAAGTAAGGGGATGGAGAATCATCTCTCAGGCTAATGGTCACCAAAAGAAAGCCAGAGTAGCCATACTTATATCAGACAATCTAGACTTTAAAATAAAGACTGAAAAAGAGATGAAGAACGGCATTATGTCATAATTAAGGGGTCTACCCACCAAGAAGACCTAAGTGTAAACATTTATGCTCCAAATGTGGAAAGCACCCAAATATATAAATCAAATAATCACAAACATACAGAAACTAATTGATAATAATGCCATAATAGTAGAGGACTTCAACACCCAATTTACAGCAATGGAAAGATCATCTAAAAAGAAAATCAACAAGGAAACAATGGCTTTGAATGACACACTGGACCAGATGGACTTAACAGATATATTCAGGTCATTTCACCCTAAAGCAGCAGAATATACATTTTTCTCCAGTGCACATGGAATGTTATCTAGAATAGATCATATACTGGGACACAGATCAGCCCTCAACAAGTACAAAAAGATCAAGATCATACTGTGTGTATTTTCTGACTACAGTGCTATGAAACTCAGTATCAACCACAAGAAAAAATGTGGAAAGATAAAAAATACTTGGAGACTAAAGACTATCCAACTAAAGAATGAATGGAATAACCAAGAAGTTAAAGAGGAAATTAAAAAGTACATAGAAGCCAATGAAAATGATAACACCACAGTCCAAAACCTCTGGGACGCAGCAAAGGTGGTCATAAGAGGGAAGTATATAGCAATCCAGGCCTTCCTAAAGAAGGAAGAAAGGTCATCCAACCTAACCTTACACCTTAAAGAGCTAGAAAAAGAACAGCAAATAAAACCCAAAACCAGCAGAAGACAGGAAGTAATAAAGATTAGAGCAGAAATCAATGCTATCAAAACCAAAACACACACACACACACACACAAACAAACAAAAAAACCAAAAAACCAAAACCAAACAAACAAACAAAACCAGTAGAACAGATGAATGAAACCAGAAGTTGGTTCTTTGAAAGAATTAACAAAATTGATAAACCACTAGCCAGTTTGATCAAAAAGAAAAAGGAAAGGACCCAAATAAATAAAATCAAGAATGAAAGAGGAGAGATCACAACCAATGCAGCAGAAATATAAACAATAATAAGAGAATATTATGAGCAATTATATGCCAATAAAATGGGCAATATGGAAAAAATGAACAAGTTCCAAGATACATAAACTACCAAAACTGAAACAGGAAGAAAAAGAAAATTTGAACAGACCCATAACCAGTAACAAAACTGAATTGGTAATCAAGAATCTCCCAAGAAACAAGAGTCTAGGGCCAGATGGCTTTCCAGGGGAATTCTACCAAACGTTTAAGAAAGAGTTAACACCTATTCCCTTGAAGCTGTTCCAAAAAATAGAAATGGAAGGAAAACTTCCAACCTCTTTCTATGAAGCCAGCATTACCTTGATTCCAAAACCAGACAAAGATCCCACTAAAAAGAAAAACTATAGACTAACTTCCCTGATGAACATGGATGCAAAAATCCTCAACAAGATATTAGCCAACCAGATCCAACAATACATTAAAAAAATTATTCGCCACGACCAAGTGGGATTTTTACCTGGGATGCAGGGCTGGTTCAATATCACAAAACAATCAATGTGATTCATCACATAAATAAAAGAAAGGAAAAGAACCACATAATCCTCTTAATAGATGCAGAGAAAGCATTTGACAAAATACAGCATCCTTTCTGGATAAAAACCCTTACGAAAATAGGGATAGAAGGATCACACCTCAAGATCATAAAAGCCATATATGAAAGACCCACTGCTAATATCATCCTCAATGGGGAAAAACTGAGAGCTTTCCCCCTAAGGTCAGGAACAAGCCAGGGATGTCCACTCTCACCATATAGTATGGGAAATCTTAGCCTCAGCAATCAGACAACACAAAGGAATAAAATGCATCCAAATCATCCAGGCAGTGGTCAAACTTTCACCCTTCACAGATGACATGATACTCTATATGGAAAACCCAAAAGATTCCATGAAAAAACTGCTAGAACTGATCCATGAGTTCAGCAAAGTGGCAGGATATAAAATCAATGCACAGAAATCGGTTGCGTTCCTATACACCAATAATGAAGCAACAGAAAGAGAAATCACGAATAATCAGGAATAAATCTAACCAAAGAGGTGAAAAATCTATACACTGAAGACTATAGAAAGCTTATGAAAGAAATTGAAGAAGACACAAAAAAATGGAAAAATATTCCATGCTCCTGGATAGGAAGAACAAAATATTGTTAAAATGTCAATACTACCCAAAGCAATCTACATATTCAATGCAATCCCTATCAAAATAACAATAGCATTCTTCACAGAGCTAGAACAAATAATCCTAAAATTTGTATGGAACCAGAAAAGACGCCACATAGCCAAAGAGTCTTGAAAAAGAAAACTGAAACTGGAGGCATCACAATCCTGGACTTTCAGCTATATTACAAAGCTGTAATCATCAAGACAGTATGGTACTGACACAAGAACAGACACTCAGATCAATGGAACAGAATAGAGAACCAGAAATGGACCCACAAACGTATGGCCAACTAATCTTTGACAAAGCAGGAAAGAATACCCAATGGAATAAAGACAGTCTCTTCAGCAAGTGGTTTTGAGAAAACTGGACAGTGACATGCAGAAGAATAAACCTGGACCACTTTCTTACACCATACACAAAAATAAACTCAAAATGGATGAAAGACCTCAATGTAAGACAGGAAGCCATCAAAATTCTCGAGGAGAAATCGGGCAAAAACCTCTTTGACCTTGGTCGCAGCAACTTCTTACTCAACATGTCTCCAGAGGCAAGGAAAACCAAACAAAAATGAACTATAGGGACCTCGTCAAAATAAAAAGCTTCTGCACAGCAAAGGAAACAACCAGCAAAACTAAAAGGAAACCAATAGAATGGGAGAAGATATTTGCAAGCGACATATCAGATAAAGAATTAGTATCCAAAATCTATAAAGAACTTATCAATCTCAAAACCCAAAAACCAAATAATTCAGTGAAGAAATGGGCAAAAGACATGAATAGACACTTCTCCAAAGAAGACATCCAGATGGCTGACAGACACATGAAAAAACGTTCCACATCACCCATCATCAGGGAAACACAAATCAAAGCCACAATGAGATACCACCTCACACCTGTCAGAATGGCAAACATTAACAACTCAGGCAACAACAGATGTTGGCGAAGATGCAAAGAAAGAGGATCTCTTTTGCACTGCTAGTGGGAATGCAAACTGGTGCAGCCACTCTGGAAAACAGTAAGGAGGTTCCTCAAAAAATTAAAAATAGAACTACCCTATAACCCAGCAATTGCCCTACTAGGCATTTATCCAAGGGATAGAGAGGTATGCTGTTTCGAAGGGGCACATGCACCCCGATGTTTATAGCATCACTATTGACAATAGCCAAAGTATGGAAAGACCCCAAATGTCCATCGATGGATGAATGGATAAAGAAGAAGTGGTATATATACACAATGGAGTATTACTCGGCAATCAAAAAGAATGAAATCTTGCCATTTGCAACTATGTGAATGGAACTACAGGGTACTATGCTAAGTGAAATTAGTCAGAGAAAGACAAATATATGACTTCACTCCTATGAGGACTTTAAGATACAAAACAGATTAACGTAAGGGAAGGGAAGCAAAAATAATACAAAAACAGGGAGGGGCACAAAAAAGATAAGAGTCTCTTAAATATGGACAACAAACAGAGGGTTACTGGAGGGGTTGTGGGAGGGGGGATGAGCTAAATGTGTAAAGGGCATTAAGGAATCTACTCCTGAGCTCACTGTTGAACTATATGCTTACTTGGATGTAAATTAAAAAAATAAATTAAGAAAAATTCAAAAAAAAAAAAAAAAGAAAGAAAGAAAGAAAAGAAAAAGTTAGGGGCACCTGGGTGGCTCACTTGGTTAAGCGTCCAACTTCAGCTCAGGTCACGATCTCATGGTTTGTGAGTTTGAGCCCCGCGTCAGGCTCTGCGTTGACAGCTCAGAGCCTGGAGCCTGCTTTGGATTCTGTGTCTTCCTCTCACTCACTCTGCCTCTACCCCGCTTGTGCATGCTCTCTCCTTCTCTCTCTTTCTGTCTCCCTCAAGAATAAATAATCATTAAAGAAAAGAAAAGAAAAAGTTAAATAATCAAAAGTTAGTGCAACCTATATTTATTTCTAAGAAACTATCATTTTAAATTGGATTACCTACAAGAAACTGCCACTTAATTCTTAAATTTTAGTGATTTCTGGTATTTAAAATGCAAATATTTAATGAGGTACCTTATGTAGCAATTTCAGTTATAAAACATTTTAGTGAATAAATTTTGACAGTCAAAAAAGGCAAGATATTTTGACTCTTTAATTTTAACCCATGCCATTAAATCTTGGAGGATTTGACCTAGGGGATATTTGGAACTTGTCATTAGCCATTGTTCGGCTAACACTTTAAGCAGTAGGCAAAATGATCAAAAGTATTTCTAAAATTTAGAAACAAATATAATGGTAGAATCATGGACAATAAAAGATTCCTGAAATATGAGTTTATATCATAGTCCTCATAATTTGCTAAATCAGAGATGACACACTGGTGGTGTGGTTTAATTTCACTTTTAAAGAAAATTGATAAAGGAATTAAACTAAACTAACTTAGTGGTGTAATATCAAGTAAATGTTTTCTTGATCAATTTCTTCTCCATTAGTAAAATTATGGTTGGAATGTTTGTTTTCATAAGTAAAAATTAGGGAACCAAAACAGGGTCAAATGAGGCGTAGAAAGTCCACTATAACTTAGTGACACCCATAAGATGGGAAAGAATTAAGGGATAGGGTTACTCACCCCTTTCCATCAGCATCTTTACTGAAGGTACTGCTGGACATATAACACAATTATGTCTCAGTCCAGGAATCTGTGCAGGCAATGACTCTTATCAATTCCTTTCTTCCTTAGAATGATCCTTGATGCTGTTCATAAAAATAAGTCTAATGTTTGAAGTTTTAGGCCCATTTTGACTGCTCTTAGATTCAGTTTCTAAGGTCTCTTAACCCATGATTCCTGTCTGCCCATCAAATCTTCACACCCAATCAGAAGATGAGACAGTCCATTTATACTCACAATATATCCAGAGCATGACTTTGTTCCCTGCCTCCTACTCTTCCACTCACCCATTGTTCCATAAAATCCTAGGTTGTGTGGGTAAGAACACATGAGATGAGTGGAAACAGATGGGGTGATGGGGGTACAAGAGGGAGTGAGAAGGGAAAAAATGATTGGAGATATCCCTACTATTTTTTCAAACCAGAAAACAAGAACAATGGAGGAAAAGTATTTGTTTGCACATATCCTTTTATTTATTTATTTATAATTCTTTTTTTTTTTTTTTTTTTACATTTATTTAATTTTGAGAGACAGAGCACAAGCGGGGTAGGGGCAGAGAGAGAAGGAGACAGAGAATGCAAAGCAGGATCCAGGCTCTGAGCTGTCAGCACAGAGCCCGACACAGGGCCCGAACTTACAAACCGTGAAATCGTGACCTGAGCTGAAGTTGGATGCCTAACCGACTGAGCCACCAGGCGCCCGCACATATTCTTTATTCAACTTGATTTTCCCCTACTCTTCATTTATATTCTAAAACAAAGTATTTTATTTCACTGGGATTATCATAATGAAAGATCATTTTTGAAATGGGAACTGACAGTGCGGATTCTGTAACTATTATCACATGTTTACAGGCATGATGATAATGAGTCACATTCCACCGCTTTATACAAAGTAGTATAAAGTAGAACTGAAATTTTGGTTTATCCTTACATTTATCCTTACATTTGTACTGTTTACTGTCTGATAGACACACTGTTTTCTGAACATTAGAATCCAATTCAGTGCCTGGCACTTACAAGGGGTCAACAATCATTTAAGTAAGTGAATGAATGGGCATGACGGACCTTCAGCATTTTATTTTTGGCGTGTATATTGTGGGTTTATATTTACCCACACACATTGGCAAAAATGGGAAAACACCTTCAAATCTAGGTGAGGACAAGATCTTTGCTTCTTGAGATCATTTCTTTATCTTTCTTGTTTGGAAGATAGTTTGAAAGTGTCTATCAGACAGTAGTCTTCTTAATGGAAAGTGACTCAAAATGAAAAAGTCTCAGTTCAAGGCCTCTTTTTTTTACAATCGATCTTAGCCAAAAGCCTGAGAAGCAATCAAGCCCTCTTTTTTTTTTTTTTTTTTTTTTTTTTAGTCTTACACAAAAGGAAGTGAGTATGAAGTTGCTTGCATAAACTTAAAGAACTGCAGAGATGAAACCCAAAGCAGGAAGAAACATGCCACCAATGTACTGGAGGGGAACACACTGTGTCATGTGAATAGACATGACAAAAACAGCCTTCTTTAAATTACTTTTGGCAATTGTGATCGCATTCATTTTAATCTTGCCAGAACATTTTAAGACACCAAAAGGTGAGTACATAATTATAATTTATCTTTTCTTTTTCTAATTAAAAAAAAATTATGATAGCTAACGGTTGCAAGGAAAGATCCTCTCTTTGGATACACGCTGCCTGGGCTGAAGCTCTATGTCTGAAAAGTTAAGAAAATGAGATTGTAATTTTAGTTGACTGTTATATAGCACAGTAACCTTATTTGTAGTACTTAATTATTGTGGCATACCGTAATGAAATAAAAAATGAAAAGAAATATTTAAAATGTGTAGTCTAGATTTTAAACATTGAGTTTACATTCATCTCACATGATTTTGCTCTTTGAAGTAGTTTCCTTCAAAACAGTTTTAAGTATGCTTTTACACTCTAGACTTATTTCACAAAGCGAGTCATATTTGTTATGTTAAAGGTGTTTGATTTCCCTCTACCACAGCTATTTCACACAAATAACTCACTGTTGCTTTTTGAAAAATAAGAGAATTTAAAATAAGATGGGTGCAAATTTCAGCAGGTGTGTGCGTATGTATATTTGTAACTAGAGAAAAAATGGAACGAAATGTCCTCTGTGGATATTTCAGGGATTTGTGATATTATTGTTGGAACCTAGGATAAGAAAATAAATAAATGTAAATTTGAACTATTTTTATATGTCAGTAAAAGATTTAAAATATATATAAATGTGCGTTCGGAAAATAGTTGTGCTCCCTAGCATTTAATAATAAGAAAAAGTAAAAAGAAAACACTATATTCTATCATTAAAGTTATATGAATTTGCTTAAAATCAGGGAAAAGCTTATATTTGATGACATTCTGCCATGATTACTATTGCATGCACATGATACTAAGTGGCCAGATAACAATATTTTTGCTAAACAAACACTATGTGCAATTTTGTGAATGATTGAATTTTTCAAAATTTTCTTGGTTTTCTGGCATTATGTTGCTCAGACTAAACAATCATAACATATATTTTTAATTCTTGATTCCACTTAGTGAAAATATAGAGAATAGTTAGAATTGGAATGGAGATAACTTATTTCAACTTTTAAGCCTTTTAAATAGTAAGCTGATTTGATAGTTATCTAAGGTAGGCCATGAAGATGGACCTCACATCTCCAAAAAATCAGGTTCATCTAACGAAAACCAAGTAATCAGCCTCAAAAAAGATTTCATAAACTATTTGCTAACTGTTGGTTACTGTATTATGAGAACTGGTGATTGCCAGAGCATGTGAAAAGCTTTTCTTTCTTGGGCAGATGTCTTGACAGTAATCAACCATTAATGATTTTTGTGTTTTTACTTTCACAACTAATTACAATCAGCTCTCACTACTACCTATATTGCCTCTGCAAACTTAAAATAGCCACTTCGCTTTTCCTGGTCCAAGAACAGCACAGATATTTCCTTGGACTCTTTAGGGGGATGGATTTATTTGGGAATTTTATTTCAAAGGGACCTTCCTTGGGGCCAACAAACAAAAATGTTTGAAAACCGTCATCTTATCCTGATGTCATTTTGTGGTAGAAGGAATTTTGCACACAGCCACCATAAATGAAAGGTTGATGATTGAGTAAAATATTTTACACATGCAATAGTGCACGTTTTATATTTTATAATGGTTTATGGATCACCAGGAACAAGGTCACATAGCTTCATTTTATCTAGCCTAATACAGATTCAACTAAAGGCAAATGATTATTTCATTTTTTTTCAGTAATTTTTAAATCACAGTTATAGTTGCCTTATGAAATGAGTTGACATGTCAACTGGCATATTTCATAAAATAAAATATCTGGTAAAAATTTTTAGATGCTCATGAAGTGCTAAAATTAACCTTGAGATTCTCCTGTATAGTCCTACTCTTCTTATCAGTTACTTGTGGGTTTTTTCCCCCATTTTTTTCTTACATCCTATTCACTTTAATTTCTAAGATAAATATTATAAAATGATTTTTACTTATAAATTATTCACTGATACCACGTCGTTAACACATCAAATGAATTCAGAAGGAATCTTAATGAGGAATAATGTATTCATGAGGTTTAATAGATTTGATTTCAAAATAATAAACCCTCTGAAGGCCTAAGTTAAAAATAGAGAACTGTGTTTGATCATTTTTCATCAAGAATGTGTCTGAGTCTCTGAATAATCATTACTCAGAATATTCAATTATCATAATTACACAGTATAAGCTATCTAGTCTAACTTTATTGAAGAAGAGGAACTTCTTCAATGGTGTTTTGGACTTTTAATGAGTTTGCATTGAGCATGCACTGGCAAGAGAAACTATTTTAATACTTTCAGTTTATTTGAAAGACAGCTTATACTAAGATACAGTAGTTAATGTAATGATTTGCTACACTTACATTGCATGTAGATAGTGGAGTTAGAAAAGGAATGGATATATTTTGATTCAGAGATGCTTGCAATTAAGAGAGCCTGGGTTGCCCCAAACAGGAGACTTCACCAACCAACTTTTATTGGACTTACAGTGTTTAAGAGAGAGAGACCTGCTTAACCCATATCAATCTCAGTGATCTTTTATTTATTTATTCCTCCGGTCATGAACACTGCCTACCTGTGCTGGCTTCCGCAGCACATATACTGAAATTGGAATGAATAGTGTCTACCTGTACCAGGAACCCGGGGCTACAAAAACAACAGGCAACTCTTCCTTCAAGGAGTTTTCAGTTAGCGGGAGGCCTGACTGGTAAATAATTAAATACAATACTGTAATTACTGAAATAGCAATGTAAAAAGGTACAATGGAAACATAAAAGTTGCTTCCAGGCCTGTCTGGGGAGGATGTTCCTTCCATTTTTGTTGCAAAGAGATAACTGTCAGAGCTCTAATGATCAGCTAATATTTCTCCTTACCTGCTTGCAGAAGCACTCTCTAAGAGAAGCAATTATTTTCAAATAAAATGTACTCATATAAATATCTCAGAAGTTCTTGAAGCCAGAAATTGTAGTCATACAAATGTCTTGCTGATAATTCACGGCAATGCAAGACAGGAATAGCAGAGATAACAACACCTCAAACCTAATTTTATTTAGCTATTTGACTTCCTCGATTACTTGTAAGAGCCAAACTGACATAAACTATGTTTACCAGCTTTCATTTTCCCTGGCATTTCACACTTTCTGATGGAAATGGTAGTATAATGGACCGTGAACTGCAAGAAAACAGTGGACAAAGGAACTTAACTTACAAAGTATACAAAGTTAGGACAAACCCTGAAGTATTCAACCCTATGTACACAACACTTATGTCTATATTATAAAGAACAGTGTTATCAAGAGTAACTGCAACTAATTTGCCTGAAAGTGTTCTTAGTTCTTAAAAATGGGCACTTAATTTTTCTCTCATCAACTGGCTCCTTAAAAAGTTAATCAACAATCCCCAATAAGGTCTGGGATATAGACTAACAACTATTAAAAAAAATTTTTTTTAATGTAATAAATACTTACACATGTACCAGGTACTATACCAAGTACTTTTACAAGTAATAACTCATTCTGACACATTAAATACTTCATCTCATTTGTGGCAAAGCATCATTCTCAAGAGAGACTATTCTGAAAATATTCACAAAGAAGGAATAAAACTAGATGGGTAGATTTACTTTGTTGTAACATTTTATTTCTTATGGAATTTTCTGAATCTTTATGGAATGCAAATGGCTACTGATTGACCCAATATGTTTACAAATATATTGTAGACATTAGATGCTGGCAAAAAAAAAAAAAAAAATAGACACTGCTAAATAAAATGCTTTCCACTGCTTTGGCAGAACAGGTTTTATTCTGTTAGATTATATACAGCAACCCTTGCTTGGGATGCTTTCTATTAGGTTCTCATTGCATTGGTATATGCCCTTTCTGTACACCTTTTTTGTTTTTATAGAAAAAACAACTTTCTTTAAAATAATAATGCGGTAATATATCTTACACTGATACTGCTGTTTCTTTTCTCCATAGCACTCATACCCTATATAACTTACTTATTGTGTGTACTTTTTGCTGTCTGATTTCTCCAAATAGAGCATAAGCTTGATGAAAATGAGGTTTTTGTCTGTTTAGGTCATATTTTAAGCACTTAGGACAGTACCTGCCACATTAAGAGGCACTCACCAAGTATTTGTTGATGGAGTGAATTTTCTGACTCATACTGTAAAGGAAATAAAAGTGAAACATTCTTGAAGGAAACATTTCTTATCTGATCATCATAACCACCTTTTGATTTAGGCAGATCAGGCACTATTATCCTCCTCTTGTATTTTTGAAGCAAAATTTTACTTCCCACCTAGAACTTTTAGGTTGTGCAATGTATGAAATTTATTTCACAGAATCTTTCACTTAAAAGATTATGTGTCTGTTTACCCTAGGTTATTTTCCTACCATTTTTTTTTCCCATGGAGAGTTTCATAATGTGCATTTACTTCCCTATTTTGACAAGTAAAGTCAGCAATCTTTCTTATCTCCCACTGTTCCACATACTGTTACCATAAATTAAAAGTAACCCCAAACTTTGCCCCTTTTCCCCAAGAAATATTTTAAATTGTCTTTCCCAAATGTTCTATGAATAAATCCATATCCTGTCTAGACTCCCCTGTTCCTTACCTGGTTAACACCATCAATGTATCATTCATTTGCAACATGATGTATTTTTACCCTTTCCAACTCAATATTACTAGAGAAGCCTCAATTACTGAACCCAAAATGGAAATGTAATTATTCGAACTTTTGCTATTGAAATTGATACTCTTTGAGTCTATACCAGTTGTTAAAGAGGCAGACCTGTAACCAAAGGAAAAAAAAAAGTATGTTAACTAATATCTCTGTAATTAGGCAGCTAAGCCATTAGCTTTTTTTCTCTCCTGGCAGCTAGTATTTTTTTTAAGTTTATTTATTTATTTTGAGAGAGAGAGAGAGCGAACAGGGGAAGTTTAGAGAGAGAGGAAGAGAGAGAATCCCAAGCAGGCTCTGCACTGTCAGCAGGAGCCTGATGTCTGGCCTTGAACTCAGAACTGTGAGATTATGATCTGAGCTTAAATCAAGAGTGGGACATTTAACCAACTGAACCACCCAGGCACACTAGCTAATATTTTTAAATTGCTGAATTATGATACAGAATATCCAATAATGATTAAATCTATTTAAAATTTTTTAAATGTTTGTTTGTTTATTTATTTACTTAGAGATAGACAGAGTGTGTTGGGGGGGGGAAGAGCAGAGAGAGACGGAAACACAGAAGCCAAAGAAGGCTCCAGACTCTGAGCTGTCAGCACAGAGCCTGACAGCGATCATGACCTGAGCTGAAGTCGGACGCCTGAGCCACCCAGGCACCCCTGATTAAAACTATTTAGAAACAATTGGAGGTGTTTTGTTTAGTTTGGCTATTTTTTTAAAAGCACAATTTACATACAGTAAAATACAAAGATCTTAAGTGTTCGGTTTTATAAATTTTGACAATTATATGTGACTATGTAACTACAACCCCATACAAAATACAGATTTCCATCACTCCCAGAAGGATTCCTTTTGCTCATTTCTGTCAAATTTTCTCCTATTCCCAAGGCAACTTTCTGACCTGTGTCACCATAGTTTAGTTTTATCCCTTCTTATACTTTATATAGACGGAATCATCACACAGTATCTATTTTTGATCTAGCTTCTTTAGCTTAGCATAATGTTTTTGAGATTCACCCATGTTATTAAGTGCATCACTAGCTCTTTTCTATTTATTGCTAAATAGTCCATTATACAAATATATCACATTTGTCCCTTATGCCACTGGGTTGTTTCCAGTTATTGGCCATTATAAATGTGCTGCTATGAACATTTTTGTACAACTCTTCATATGAAAATATGTTTTCATTTCTATCAGGTAACTAGTAGTAAAATAGCTCAATTATTTAATTTGATAAGAAACTGCCAAATGCATCTCCAAAGTGGTTGTACTAGCTATGTTTCTGGTGGTAAAAATTGCTTATTTTCTTCAGTTTGTATTTCATACACTGAACCAATAACACTTAGAATATGTATTGTCTGAAAGAATCCATGCTTCTTCCAAAGTTCCTTGACAACTCGTTAACAGAGAAATAGCCTAGGTATTGGGAAAATATGACTTGACATAGAGTAGTTTCTGGAGCTGCTCTTGTCTGTCAAACAATGAAGATTTTACTGTACATTCTCACTTATTTTTGAAGGTCAACAGAGAGTTGAGACTTCTATTCTTGCATTCAGCCTTGAAAAATACTCTTGGCACAAAATATCTAAAAATATGAGATAAACATTAAAAACTAAAACATTAAGAACAACAACAAAATATATAGTTGAACTACTAACAAAATAAGAAAACTCCTCAAAGGTGGAAAATGATTATAAATTATGAATCCAGACTGGTAAGCAAGAGTAAACAGATTGGTCACCTGAGTAGCCTAGAGTCTGTTTCATGGGTCATACATGGTAGACAGAAGCCAGAGCTTAAGACTGGGACCCCAAAGGTGACATGCTCTGTGAAGGAGTAAGGAATAATCTAGGGAAAACTTGTTTGGCTATGAGGAAATTTGTCTGCCTTTACCTAGGCCCTGGAGAGAGTAAGGAAAAAATTTCCCTTGAGAGTTTGTGAACACAAGTTGGCCATAGCTTGGATATTAATGATCATTGCCTATAAGGTGTGAAAGGCCAAATCCAAGAATTAAGTCTTATCTTTGTTTTTTTTTTTTTTTTGTATAAATTTGACATGTGACATTGTTCCCTAGTACTTTGTTGAGGATGTTTACATCTGTGTTCATCAGAGATATTGGCCTGTAGTACTTTTGTGTGTGTGTGTGTGTGTGTGTGTGTGTGTGTGTGTGTGTGTGGTGTCTCTATCTGGTTTTGGTATCATGGTAATGCTGGATTCAGAATGAATTTGGATGTTTTCCTTCTATTTCTATTTTTTGGAATACTTTGAGAAGAATAGATATTAACTCTCCTTTAAAATTATTTTTTTAATGTTTATTTACTTTTTTGAGAGAGAGAGAAAGAGAGAGAGAGAGAGAGAGAGAGAGAGAGAGAGAGAGAGAGAGAAGGACAGAGAGAGAAAGAGGGAGACACAGAATCTGAAGCAGGCTCCAGCCTCTGAGCTCTCAGCCCAGGGCCTGACACAGGGCTTGAACCCACAGACTGAGAGATCATGACCTGAGCTGAAATTGGATGCTTAACTGACTAAGCCACCCAGGCACCCCTATTAACTCTTCTTTAAATATTTGGTGGAATTTGCTTGTGAAGCCATCTTGTCCTGGTCCAACTTTTTTTTGTTGTTGGGAGTTTTTTGATTACTGATTCAATTTCTTGGCTATTCACATTTTCTATTTCTTCCTATTTCAGTTTTGGTAGTTTATATGTTTGTATGAATTTATCCATTTCTTCCAGGTTGTCCAATTGGTTGGCCTATAGTTTTTCACAATATTCTAATTGTATTTCTGTGGTGTTGGTTGTTATTTCTCCTCTTTCATTTATGACTTTATTTATTTGGGTCCTTTCTCTTTTCTTTTTGATAAGTCTGGCTTGAGGTTTATCAATTTTATTAATTTTTCAAAGAATCAGCCCCTGGTTTCACTGATCTGTTCTACTGTTTTTCTAGTTTCTACACCATTTATTTCTGCCTTAATCTTTATTACTTCCTTCCTTCTTCTGGTTTTGGGTTTTGTTTGTTGTTCTTTTTCTAGCTCCTTTAGGTGTAGGGTTAGGTTGTTTATTTGAGGGTTTTGTTGTTGTTGTTTTTTGTTTGTTTGTTTTTTTGCTTTTTGAACTAGATCTGTATTGGTATAAACTTTCCTCTTATAACAGCTTTTACTGCATCCCAAAGGTTTTGGATTGCTGTGTTTTCATTTTCATTTGTTTCCATGTATTTAAAAATTTCTTCTTTGATTTCCTGGTTGACCCATGCATTGTTTAGTAGCATGTTATTTAACCTCCATGTATTTGTGGTCTTCCCAGATTTTTTCTTGTGGTTGACCTCTAGTTTCAAAGTGTTATGGTCAGAAAAGATGCATGGTATGATTTCAATCTTTTTGTATTTGTTGAGGCCTGTTTTGTGGCCCAGTATGTGACCTATTCTGGAGAATGTCCCATGTGCACTTAGAAAGAATGTGTATTCTGCTGCTTTAGGATGAAATGTTCTAAATATATCTGTTAAGTCCATCTGGTCCAATGTGTCATTCAAAGCCATTGTTTCCTTGTTGATTTTATGTTTAAATGATCTGTCCATTGATGTAAGTGAGCTATTAAAGTCCCCTAGCATTATTGTATTATTATTGATTAGTTCCTTTATGTTTGTTATCAACTGTTTTATATATTTGGATGCTTACATGTTGGGTGCATAAATATTTACAACTGTTAGATCTTCTTGGTGGATTGTCCGCTTTATTATGATATTCTCCCCTTCTTTATCTTTGTTACAGTCTTCGTTTTATTTTTTAAAGTTTATTTATGTATTTTGAGAGAGAGAGAGAGAAAGAGAGAGAGAGAAAGAGAGAGCACGAGCATGAGAGGGGCAGATAGAGAATTCCAAGCAGGCTATCAGTACACAGCCCAATGCAGGACTCAGTCTCACAAACTGAGAGATCATGACCTGAGCCTATCTCAAGAGTCGGGCACTTAACCAGCTGAGCCACCCAGGCACCCCTCCAGTCTTTGTTTTAAAGTGTAGTTTGCCTGATGTAAGTATTGCTACTTTGGCTTTTTTTTTTTTTTGACATCCATTTGCATGATAAATGTTTCTCCATCCTCTACTTTCAATCTGCAGGTATCTTCAGGTATCTTAAGTCTAAACTGTGACTCTTGGAGGCAACATATAGATAGATCTTATTTTTTTTAATCCATTCTGACACCCTATATCTTTTTGTTGGAGCATTTAGTCATTTATATTCAAAGTAATTATTAATAGATATGTACGTATTGCCATTTTATTACTTGTTTTGTTGTTGTTTCTGGAAATTTTCTCTGTCCCTTTCTAGTATTTGTCACTTTTGGTCTTTTTCTCCCAAAGAGTCCCTTTTAATATTTCTTGCAGGACTGGTTTAGTGGTCATGAACTTCTTTAGTTTTTGTTTATCTGGGAAAATCTTTCTCTCTCCTTCTTTCTGAATAATAGCCTTGCTGGAGAGAGCACTCATGGCTGCAGATTTTTTTTCCATTCAGCACTTGAAATATATCATGTCACTCCCTTCTGGCTTGCCAAGTTTTTGCTGAGAAGTCTCCAGTTAGCCTTATGGGTCTTCCCTTGTAAGTTAAGGACTTCTTTTGTCTGGCTGCTTTTAAGAGTCTTTCTTTATCACTATATTTTGCAAATTTAATTATGTCTTGGTGTTGCCCTGCTTTTGTTAATTTTGATGAGAGTTCTCTGTGCCTCCTGGATCTGGATGTCTGTTTCTTTCTCCAGATTAGGGAAGTTTTCAGCTATTTTCTCAAATAAATTTTCTGCTCCCCTTTCTCTCTCTTCTTCTTTTGAGACTCCTGTAATACGAATGTTATTATGGTTGATTGAGTCACTGAATTCCCTAAGTGTATTCTCATGTTCCATAATTCTTTCTCTCTTTTGTTCACCTTCATTATTTTCCATTACTTTGTCTTCTAGGTCATTAATTCATTCCTCTGCTTCCTTCAGCCTACTCTTCATTGCATCAAGCCTGTTTCTAATCTCTTTTGCTACATTCTTTATCTCTGATTGATTCTTTCTTTACTCTTTTATCTCTGTGGTAAGGATTTCACTAATGTCTTCTATTCTTTTCTCAAGTCCAATGAGTATACTTATGATTGTTGCTTTAAATTCTCCATCAGGCATGTTACTTATATCTGTTTCACTTAGATCTCTGGCTGTGGCCTTACCTTGTTCTTTTATTTGGCATGAATTCCTCCATCTTGGCATTTTGTCTAAGTCTCTGCCTTCTTCTCTGTGTTAGAAAAGGCAGTTATGTTTCCTTCTTCTAAAAGTAGTGGCTTTATGAGGAGGTCATGTAGTGTCAAGGGCCTGGAGCTTCAGGGAGTGTCTTTGGTGTATGCTGTGTGTGTCCTGCTATTTTGTTTTAGCTGCTCTATCCTTCAGGTAAGTCATTTGCAGAGGCTTTCTTTGCCTGCTGTGGGCAGTGTTTGGTTCTTGGTCTGAATGTGGCAAGTATTAACTAGGTGTTCTCTGGTCTGCTTGTGAAATGAGACCTGATACCACTTCCATCAGAACTGAGACCATGCAGAAATCTCTGGTCAGATGTGGTGTGGGCAGAGGTTTCTGCTGGTCTTCTAGGGGAGGGGACCCACAATGCTGGGACTGAGGCAAGCTTGACTGAGAAGAGTAGTCTAGTCTGAACTCAGGGGACTTGGTGTAAGCAAGTTAGGTAGCCAGTGTCAGTGCTATGCTGCCTCCCGCAAGTGGCTCTGTGTTTATGCTGAGGGGTGGGGAGGGAAATGGTGACAACCAGTTCCTTTGTTACCTGAGAGGCATTTCCACGAAGCTGCCTCTCAGGTATATGCTCTGAGAAGAGCAAATAATCTCCCTGCTGTGTGCCCCAGGCTCTCTTCAGATTATTGTTTCCATGCTGTCTGCCCCTGGGCTGTTTGCCTGCCTTCTCTCCCTGACCCCTCTTGGCTCTATCCTGGCCTAGCCCACTGACCTTTAAAACTCAAAACTTCAAGCCCCACTGGTTGTAAGATCTCAAAAAATACAACCCCTCTCATTTTCTAAGCCAATGGCTATGGGAAATGTTCTCCTTGTGTATTCCCCTGTGTGCTCCTCTCTGTCTCTCTCTCTGTCTCTCTCTCTCGCCCTTCTCCATTACCGTGGCTCCCTCCTCTCTGCAGTATCTGTGATCCATTTCTCCCCTAAACCATAGCTCCACACTTTTTACCTTCTTCAATGTGGACTCTTCTCTCCCTTTGGTTGTGGAGTTTGTTCTGTCAGTCTTCAGGTTGATTTCTGGAGTATTAGGATGATTTGATAGTTATCTAGTTGTGTTCACGGGACAAGGTGAGCCTAGGATCCTGGTCCTCCAACTCTGCCACCATCTTCCCTCTCTCATTTGATGTTTTTTAGATTTCACTTATAAATGATATCATATAGTAACTGTCAATCTTATTTTACTTAGGATAATGTACTCAAGTCCATCAATTTTGTCACAGATGGCAGGATATTCTCCTTTCTCATAGGTGAACAATACTACACTTGTGTATATATAACACATTTTCTTTATTCATTCACCCATTGATGGGCACTTGAGTTATTCCCATATCTTGGCTATTGTGAATAATACTGTGATAATACTGTATGGGTGTGCAGATATCTCTGTGAACTCCTGTTTTCATTTCCTTTGGGTATCTACCCAAAAGAGGAACTGCTGAATGATATGATATATTTTTAATCTTTTGAGGATCCTCCATATTGTTTTCCATAGTGGACAGACTAATTTATACTCCAGCAGTATGTAAGGATTCCTTTTTTACCACACCAAGAAATTTAATTTAAAGTGATTTTGAGATAATGTGGTATTAGATACCAAGCAGAGGCAAACAGCAATCCTTTCTGGAGGAAAACATCTTCAAATCATATCTCAAATAATTTCCCAAACAAAATTCTAAGTAACATGAGCTATTGTCAAAAATCATAAAACACATGAAGGCTTATGGGCACCTGGCTGGCTCAGTCAGAGGAGCATGTGACCCTTGATCTCAGGGTCATGAATTCAGGCCCCATGTTGGGTGTAGAGATTACTAAAAATAAATAAATAAGTAAACTTTAAAAACCCCACATGAACAGACAATAGTCAACAGAGACAAAAATAGCAGAATCAGATCTTTAAGGAATTCAGATATTGGGGTTATGAGATATATCATATAAAGTAAATATTTAGTTTGTTTCAATAAAAAATGGTATCAAATGAGTATGAGTAAAAAACAAGACTATTAAAAATAATCAGGCAGATTTATGAATCACTATATTATATACCTGAAACTGAAATATCATGCAGATTGGAAAAAGAATAACTTGAAAGTCTAATTATGAAATTATAATAAGATGAAGTAGAAACACAAGGAATAGAATAAATGGATCAGACACAACTGAATAATGAATTGGAATATATATCTGAAGAAATTACTGAGAACACAACACAGAGAGTCAGAGAAAGAGCAAATATGAAATACAGATTAAGAGACATAGAGAACAAAGGGAGAAATCTCTAATGAAGCTATCAAAGGAGAGAAGAGACAGAATGGGGAAACGACTATGTTTGAAGAGATGTGGCTGAGAATTTTACAAAAGTGAAGAAAGACATACATCCTCAGATTCAGGAAACCTAACAAGTCCCTACCAGAATAAATACAAAATTCTCTAGAACATGAAAAAAAAATCAAAAATAGCCAGAGATAAAGACTGATTTTCTTCAAAGGAAAATTAGGTAGCTCATTTCTTGAAAGCAACCATGAAACTCAGAGGCAGTGGAATAAGCTCTGCAAAGTACTGAGGTAAAATTAATGTCAATCTGGAACTGGTGAGATGTACATTTTCAGATGAACAAAAGCAGAGAGTTTGTAAACAGCAGATCTTCAGAGAAGGAATTTATAGAGAATTAACTATAGAAGAAAAGATATAATCCTAGAAGGGAGGTCAAACATGCAAGAAATGACAGGGGAAAGACCCTCAATAATTATAACCACGTGGGTTTATCTAAATAAATCTTGAAAATGTTAACTGCATACAACAAAAATAACCACTGATTTGTGTGTCAATGAAAAAACAAGATAGAACTAATATGCTGTACAAAAATAGCATCCCTTTCAGAGGCTGTAGGTGAGAATCCATTTTCTTTTCTTTTCCAGCTTCTGGAAGGTTTCTGCATGCCTTGGTTTGTGTCTTAACTTCCATCTTCAAAGCCAGCAATGGCCTGTTGAGTCTTTGTCACATTGTGCTATTCGGACACACTCTTTTGCCTCTCCCTTCCATATTTGTGATTATATTAGGTCCTTGGATAATCTAGGATAATTCCCCCCAACCCCCTTTTTTAAGATAAGTGCACCAGCTATCTTCATTCCATCTTCTGCCTTAATTTCTCTTTGGCATGTAATGTAACATATTCACAGGTTCTGGGAATTAGGATGTGGACATTTTTGGCAGGTTATTGTTTCTGTCTATTAAAACTGAATAACAGTAATGTTAGGATTGGAAAAGGACACAGTAGAAATTTAAAATGTAATAAGAGATTACTATTAATAACTTTAAGTCAATAGATTTAAAATGTTAAGGACATATTTATAGAAAAATATAACTTACCCAAGCTTACTTAGGAAGAAATGGAAAATTGAAGAGTGGTACAACAATTAAAGAAATTGAACCAATGGGTTAATATTTGCTAAAAGAAACCCTAGATTTGGGTAATTTTACATGCATGTTCTGCCAAACTTTCAAGAAATAGGTTGAATAGATAAAATAATTTTATAATAAACATTTCCAGAAGATAGAAACAGGGGAGTATTTTCCAATTTATTTTTTAAGGCTAGTATATATCTTGGTACCCAAACTTAACAATGATGGAACAAAAAAGAAAAACTTACAGGCCAATCTCATTTATAAACATTGATTAAGGGGTACCTGAGTGGCTTAGTCAGTTGAGCATCTGACTTTTGATTTTGACTCGGGTCATGATCCCAGGGTCCTGGGATTGAGACTCAGTCAGGCTCTGTGCTGAGCATGGAGCCTGCTTAAGATTCTCTGTTTGTCTGTCTCTCTCCCTCTGCCCTGTCCCCCATTTGCACTCTCTCTCCTAAAAAAAAATATTTTGAAATAAAACATTAAGAATCTAATTGGATAGGGGCACCTGGCTGGCTCAGTCAGTAGAGTATGCAACTCTTGATCTTGGGGTTGTGAGTTCAAGCCCCATACTGGGTGTAGAGATTACTAAAATTAAATCTTAAAAAAAAGAATCTAGAGGGGAAGATGGCCGCATAGAACGGTGCTGGGCTCACCTTGTCCTGCTGATCACTTAGATTCCACCCACATCTGCCTAAATAACCCAGAAAACCACCAGAAGACTAGCAGAATGGACTCTCCAGAGCCAAGTGTATACAAGAGGCCCATGGAAGAGGGTAGGAACGGCAGAGAGGTGGTGCATGCTACACGGACTGGTGGGAGGGAGCTGGGGCAGTGGAGGGGCAGCCTGCCCAGCAAGGCAGAGCCCCTGAGTCTGGCTTGCAAAAGTGGAGGGGCTGGACTCCGTGAGTTCTGACAGCCAGAGGGACTTAACATCTGGAATGTTAAAAGTCAACAGCTCTGCTCTCGGAGAGCGGGGAGGGCGAGAGGAATCCAGGAGGGAGAATTGTTGAGCCTGGGAAGACAAAGCTCAGCTTGGCAGGGGAACAAAGGTGCTTTCAAGTGCCATCTCCCTCTCCCGTCCCCCAGCCTAAATCCCAAAGGGAACCAGTTCCTGTCACTGAACTTTCTTGCACCACGAAAACACCCAATGCTGTGCTTCTGTGAATCCATCCCTCCGATGGGTCTGCCTCCCTCCTGGTGCCACAGGGTCCCTCCCACAGGGGACCACCAATGGCAAAGCGAGCTGAGCCTGCCCCTCCTGCCCCTGTGCACCTTGCAGATCCCCCCCGGCTAATATGCCAGATCCCATCAAAGCAGCACCACAAGCCTGGCAGTGTGGAAGTAGCCTGGACAGGGGCCACACCACTCCACAGTGAGTCCTGCCCCTGGGAGAGGGGAAGATAAGGTACACACCAGTCTGACTGTGGCCCCAGCAGTGGGCTGGGGACAGACATCGGGTCTGACTGCGGCCCGTCCACCAACACAAGTTACTCCAGACAGCACAGGAGAAGTGCCCTGCAGTTCAGCCCCACTCCAGGGACTATCCAAAATGACGAGACAGAAGAACTCTCCTCAAAAGAAACTCCAGGAAGTAGCGACAGCTAATGAATTGATCAAAACCAACTTAAGCAATATAACAGAACAAGAATTTAGAATAATAGTCATAAAATTAACCACTGGGCTTGAAAAAAAGTATAGAGGACAGCAGAGAATCTATTGCTACAGAGATCAAGGGACTAATAAATAGTCATGAGGAGCTAAAAAGTGCTATAAATGAGATGCAAAATAAAATGGAGATGACCACAGCTCGGATTGAAAAGGCATAGGAGAGAATAGGTGAATTAGAAGATAAAATTATGGAAAAAGAGGAAGCTGAGAAAAAGAGAGATAAAAAATCCAGGAGTATGAGGGGAGAATTAGAGAACTAAGTGATGCAATCAAACGGAACAATATCTGTATAATAGGAAGTCCAGAAGAGGAAGAGAGAGAGAAAGGGGCTGAAGGTGTACTTGAACAAATCATAGCTGAGAACTTCCCTGATCTGGGAAAGGAAACAGGCATTGAAATCCAAGAGGCACAGAGAACTCCCTTCAGATGTAACTTGAATCAATCTTCTGCACGACACATCTTCTGAAACTGGCAAAATACAAGGATAAAGAGAAAATTCCAAAAGCAGCTAGGGATAAACATGCTCTTACTTATAAAGGGAGACCCATAAGACTAGTGGCAGACCTATCTACTGAAACTTGGCAGGCCAGAAAGGAATGGCAGGAAATCTTAAATGTGATGAACAGAAAAAATATGCAGCCGAGAATCCTTTATCCAGCAAGCCTGTCATTCAGAATAGAAGGAGAGATAAAGGTTTTCCCAAACAAACAAAAACTGAAGGAATTCATCACCATTAAACCAGCCCTACAAGCGCTCCTAAGGGGGATTCTGTGAGTGAAATGTTGCAAGGACCACAAAGTACCAGAGACATCACTACAAGCATGAAACCTACAGACATCACAATGACTGTAAACCCATATCTTTCTATAATAACACTGAATGCAAATGGACTAAATGCTCCAACCAAAAGACATAGGGTATCAGAATGGATAAATAAACAAGACCCATCTATTTGCTGTCTACAAGAGACTCATTTGAGACCTGAGGACACCTTCAGATTGAAAGTGAGGAGGTAGAGAAGTATCTATCAGGCTACTGGAAGTCAAAAGAAAGCTGGAGTAGCCATACTTATTTCAGAAAAACTAGACTTTAAATTAAGGGCTGTAACAAGAGATGAAGAAGGGCATTATATAATAATTACAGGGTCTATCCATCAGGAAGAGCTAACAATTATAAATGTCTATGCACCAAATATGGGAGCCCCCAAATACATAAGCAACCTTATTGATAAGAATGTGGTAATTTCAGGGGACTTTAACACTACACTTATAGCAATAGAAAGATCATCTAGACACAGTATCAATAAAGAAACAAGAGCCCTGAATGATACATTGGATCAGATGGACTTGACAGATATATTTAGAACTCTGCATCCCAAAACAACAGAATATGCTTTCTTCTCGAGTGCACATGGAACATTCTCCAAGATAGATCACACACTGGGTCACAAAACAGCCCTTCATAAGTATACAAGAATTGAGATCATACCATGCACACTTTCAGACCGCAATGCTTTAAACTTGAAATCAACCACAGGAAAAAGTCTGGAAAACCTCCAAAACATGGAGGTTAAAGAACACCCTACTGGGGCGCCTGGGTGGCTCAGTCGGTTAAGCGGCCGACTTCGGCTCAGGTCATGATCTCGCGGTCCGTGAGTTTGAGCCCCGCGTCAGGCTCTGTGCTGACAGCTCAGAGCCTGGAGCCTGTTTCAGATTCTGTGTCTCCCTCTCGCTGACCCTCCCCTGTTCATGCTCTGTCTCTCTCTGTCTCAAAAATAAATAAAACGTTAAAAAAAAAAAAAAAAAAAAAGAACACCCTACTAAAGAATGAATGGGTCAACCAGGCAATTAGAGAAGAAATTTAAAAATATATGGAAACAAATGAAAATGAAAATACAACAATCCAAACGCTTTGGGATGCAGCGAAGGCAGTCCTGAGAGGAAAATACATTGCAATCCAGGCCTATCTCAAGAAACAAGAAAAATCCCAAATACAAAATCTAACAGCACACCTAAAGGAAATAGAAGCACAACAGCAAAGACACCCCACCCAGCAGATAAAGAGAAATAATAAAGATCAGAGCAGAAATAAACAATATAGAATCTAAAAAACCTGTAGAGCAGATCAATGAAACCAAGAGTTGGTTTTTTGAAAAAATAAACAAAATTGATAAACCTCTAGCCAGGCTTCTCAAAAAGAAAAGGGAGATGACCCAAATAGATAAAATCATGAATGAAAATGGAATTATTACAACCAATCCCTCAGAAATACAAGCAATTATCAGGGAATACTATGAAAAATTATATGCCAACAAACTGGACAACCTAGAAGAAATGGACAAATTCCTACGCACCCACACATTTCAAAAACTCAAACAGGAAGAAATAGAAAACTTGAACAGACCCATAACCAGCAAAGAAATTGAATCAGTTATCAAAAATCTCCCAACAATAAGAGTCCAGGACCAGATGGCTTCCCTGGGGAATTCTACCAGACATTTAAAGCAGAGATAATACCTATCCTTCTCAAGCTGTTCCAAAAAATAGAAAGGGAAGGAAAACTTCCAGACTCATTCTATGAAGCCAGTATTACTTTGATTCCTAAACCAGACAGAGACCCAGCAAAAAAAGAGAACTACAGGCCAATATCCCTGATGAATATGGATGCAAAAATTCTCAATAAGATACTAGCAAATCAAATTCAACGGCATACAAAAAGAAGTATTCACCATGATCAAGTGGGATTCATTCCTCGGATGCAGGGCTGGTTCAACATTCGCAAATCAATCAACGTGATACATCACATTAATAAAAGAAAATGTAAGAACCACATGATCCTGTCAATCGATGCGGAAAAAGCATTTGACAAAATTCAGCATCCTTTCTTAATAAAAACCCTTGAGAAAGTCGGGATAGAAGGAACATACTTAAACATCATAAAAGCCATTTATGAAAAGCCCACAGCTAGTATCATCCTCAATGGGGAAAAACTGAGAGCTTTCCCCCTGAGATAAGGAACACGACAGGGATGCCCACTCTCACTGCTGTTGTTTAACATAGTGTTGGAAGTGCTAGCATCAGCAATCAGACAACAAAAGGAAATCAAAGGCATCAAAATTGGCAAAGATGAAGTCAAGCTTTCACTTTTTGCAGATGACATGATATTATACAAGGAAAACCCGATAGACTCCACCAAAAGTCTGCTAGAATTGATACACGAATTCAGCAAAGTTGCAGGATACAAAGTCAATGTACAGAAATCCGTTGCATTCCTATACACTAATGAAGCTACAGAAAGACAAATAAAGAAACTGATCCCATTCACAATTGCACCAAGAAGCATAAAATACCTAAGAATAAATCTAACCAAAGATGTAAAAGATCTGTATGCTGAAAACTATAGAAAGTTATGAAGCAAATTGAAGAAGATAAAAAGAAATGGAAAAACATTCCATGCTCATGGATTGGAAGAATAAATATTGTTAAAATGTCAATACTACCCAAAGCTATCTACACATTCAATGCAATCCCCATCAAAATTGCACCAGCATTCTTCTCGAAGCTAGAATAAACAATCCTAAAATTTGTATGGAACCACAAAAGGCCCCGAATAGCCAAAGTAATTTTGAAGAAGAAAACCAAAGCGGGAGGCATCACAATCCCAGACTTTAGCCTCTACTACCAAGCTGTCATCATCAAGACAGAATGGTATTGGCACAAAAACAGACACATAGACCAATGGAATAGAATAGAGACTCCAGAATTGGACCCACAAATGTATGGCCAACTAATCTTTGACAAAGCAGGAAAGAATATCCAATGGAAAAAAGACAGTCTCTTTAACAAATGGTGCTGGGAGAACTGGACAACAACATGCAGAAGAACAAAACTAGACCGCTTTCTTACACCATTCACAAAAATAAACTCAAAATGGATAAAGGACCTGAATGTGAGACAGGAAACCATCAAACCTTAGAGGAGAAAGAAGGAAAAAACCTCTCTGACTTCAGCCGCAGCAATTTCTTACTTGACACATCCCCACAGGCAAGGGAATTAAAAGCAAAAAGGAACTATTGGGACCTCATGAAGATAGAAAGCGTCTGCACTGCAAAGGAACCAATCAACAAAACTAAAAGGCAACCAACAGAATGGGAAAAGATATTTGCAAATGACATATCAGACAAAGGGCTAGTATCCAAAATCTATAAAGAGCTCGCCAAACTCCATACCCAAAAAACAAATAACCAAGTGAAGAAATGGGCAGAAAACATGAATAAACACTTCTCTAAAGAAGACATCCGGATGGCCAACAGGCACATGAAAAGATGCTCAACGTTACTCCTCATCAGGGAAATACAAATCAAAACCACACTCAGATACCACCTCACGCCAGTCAGTGGCCGAAATGAACAAATCAGGAGACTATAGATGCTGGTGAGGATGTGGAGAAACGGGAAGCCTCTTGCACTGTTGGTGGGAATGCAAACTGGTGCAGCCGCTCTGGAAAGCAGTGTGGAGGTTCCTCAAAAAATTAAAAATAGATCTACCCTATGACTCAGCAATAGAACTGCTAGGAATTTACCCAAGGATATCCTTGGGCATGGATATGCTGATGCATAGGGGCACTTGTACCCCAATGTTTATAGCAGCACTTTCAACAATAGCCAAATTATGGAAAGAGCCTAAATGTCCATCAACTGATGAATGGATAAAGAAATTGTGTTTTATATACACAATGGAATACTACATGGCAATGAGAAAGAATGAAATATGGCCTTTTGTAGCAATGTGGATTGAACTGGAGAGTGTTATGTTAAGTGAAATAAGTCATACAGAGAAAGACAGATACCATATGTTTTCACTCTTATGTGGATCGTGAGATACTTAACAGAAGACCATGGGGAGGGGAAGGGAAAAAAAAAAGGTTAGAGAGGGAGGGAGCCAAAGCATAAGAGACTGTTAAAAACTGAGAACAAACTGAGGGTTGATGGGGGGTGGGAAGGAAGGGAGGGTGCGTGATGGGCATTGAGGAGGGCACCTGTTAGGATGAGCACTGCGTGTTGTATGGAAACCAATTTGACAATAAATTTCATATTAAAAAAAATAAATAAAAATAAATAAAAAATTAAAAAAAGAATCTAATTGGATAAAAATGATCAAACATGTATAAAGGTGTGTAAAATTATCAAATTAGATTTATACCTGGAATACAAGATGAGTTAGCATTAGCAAACCTAATAATGTAACTCACTGTATTAACAGATTAAAGAAGAAAGAACACACAATCATCTCAAAGTTCTTGAATGAGCATTGAATTATATTCAACAGCCCTTGTAATGAAAAACCATTAGCAAACTAGGAATAGAAGAGAGCTTCCTTAAACTGATCTCCAAAAATGATTATATGAAATATTATTCTCAGTGATGAAATGTAAGTATTCTTTAAGATCAAGAACAAGCCAAGATGCCCTCTCTCAACATGTCTATTCTTCATGTTGTCCTGGTAGTGCAATAAGTAAAAGAAATAAAAGTTATGAGGATTGGAAATCAATAAATAAGATTGTTTTTATTTGTAGTTGGTAAGCATATCTGCATAGAAAGTCCAAAAGATTTATACAAAATAAAAGTTAATAAGGAAGTTTATAAGTGGCAAAAAATAAAATTGATGTTCAAAAGTCAATTGTATTTCCATATGCCACTAACAAACTTAAAACACACCCTTAAACGATACTGTTGGCCCTAACAACAAAAAGTAAGGAACCCAGGAGGAAATCTAACAAAAGGTATATGGGGTATAATGTAGAGAGATCATTGAAAGATATCAAAGAAAGCCCAGATAAGTAGAGAAAGAAGGAAGAAAAAAGCGACAGGAGGAACTCAATATCTTATCTCTCTTTTCCAATGGATTTCAGGGTTCAAGTCAGAATCACAGCTAGGTTCCTCACTGATCTTAACAAGCTGATTCTAAAATTTATTGTAAAGAGCAAAAGGCCAAGAATAGCTAAGACACTTTTAAAACAAATGAACAAGGTGAGTGGACTTTTCCTACCAGATATAAAAGCTTTTTTATGAAGCAAAAGTAATTAAGTCAGTGTAATTTGCCAAGATAGAAAAATGGATTAATGGAACAAAATTGAGATCCCAGAAACACACTCATATATCCATGGGTACTTGATATATGTCAGAGGTGTCTTTATGGGTAGCAAGGAAAAGATAGTCTACCCAATAAATGCTAATGCAATTGATTATCACATGTGGAAAAAATTAACATGGCTTCCTACTTCACACTGTACCCAATTCCAGATAGATTAAGAACAAAAATGTAAAGGCAAAACTTTAAAACTTTTAGAAGTTCATTTTAACTTTAAGGGAAAAGGATTTCTTAAGGCACAAAGCACAAATTGTAAAGAAACGATTGATAGATTTGCTGCATTCAAATTTAGAGCTTCTTTTATCTAAAAGATCATAAGGAAAATGAATTGATAAGGCATAATCTGTGAGAAGTTACCTTGATAAAATATTTAAAGACCTTCTTAAAATTTTAAATAGAAATTTTAAAGAACTCCCAAACAGTAATAAGAAAAAGAAAAACAATCTAAGAGAAAAATATGTCAAAATAGAAAAAACAAGAAAATACACTTTGAAACATAGTGAGATTCTAGTTAATACTCACTGAATTGGCAAAACTTGAAAGGCTTTGGCCAATATGTATTGTCAATGGGAACCTTTATACATCACACAAAAGAATATAAATTGGTACAATCACTTCATATAACAATTTGGCATTTTCTAGGAAAATCAAAGATACACATACTGAAAACCCAGCAATTTTACTCAGTATGTATACTAGAGAAACTTGTGTATTTTTATACTGGCAGATATGTTCATCAACGTTCATAATAGCATTATTCAAACATAAAATGTACTGAGATAAGACTTACATATAATAAAATGCTCTAATTGTAAGTGTATAGTTAGAGGTTTCACAAATGTTCACCCCAATGTAACTACCACCACAATCAAGATATAACACTTTCTAAAACCCCACAAAGGTCCCTCTTTCTCCTCTGCAGAAAAACCCTTCTCCCACGGTCAATATATTTTTCCATTTCCTAAGATTTCATATAAATGGAATAATAAACTATGTAATCATTTGTATCAGGCTTCTTTCCCTTGGCATAATGTATTTGCGTTTCATTGTGTACAAGTTGTTGTTTGGATCAGTATTTTCTTGCTTTTTGTTGCTGAATAATATAGTCCATTATAAAGGTATGCCAGGAATTGCTTATATATTCACTAGTTGTTGGGCTTTTGGATTGTTTCCAGTTCATGGCTATTACAAATAAAAAAGCTGCCATGAAAATTCATGTATAGGTATTTTTATTTCTCTTGTGTAAATTTCTAGGAGTAGAATTATTGGGTCATATACAAAGTATATATTTAACATATAAAAGATGGAAATCTGTTTTCCAAAGTGGTTGCACTATTTTATGTTCCCACTGGCAATGTATGAGGGCTATAGTTCATAGCAGCATTATTCATAACAATAAAAATAGAAAGAACCCAAATGTTTACTGTCAGAAGAATAAACAACTTGTGGTATATTCATTCAAAACAATACTACAGACAATTAAATTAACTGTAGCTATATGCAGCGACATGACTAAAACATATTAAACAAAAAAGGTAAGTCATAGATGAATACATATAGTATATTCCATATATATATGTGTATACACACACACACAAACACATTTCCAAAATATGTTAAATGAAACACTGTTATTTAGGAATATGTACATCTTGGAAAGACTCTAAGATAAAGCAAAGGAGTGATAAACACAAAATTCATGATTGTGGTTAACCTCTTGGAAAGGAATATGTAGGGATGAGAAGGGATAGGGTGCTTCAAAGATATTGGTAATATTAATATACTTAATCTGCATGATAGATACATGGGTGTTTGTTTATTTTTATCATTCTTCAACTGACACGACACATTTTACATATGCTTATATATGATAAAGCTTTATCATAAAAATTAAAAAAGAAAATAAAGGTAGTTGATGTTTTTATAGCCTTACTCTTGGCTTTCTTAAAAAAAAAAAGTTTGACTTGGGCATTTGTCCTATAGTGTAATGTATTTTTAAGTTTATGTATTCATTTTGAGAGGGGGGAGACAGAGACAGAGACAGAGAGAGCAAGCATGAGTGGGGTAGGGGCAGAGAGAGAGGGAGAGAGAATTCCAAGCAGACTCTGTGCTGACACAGCGCAGAGCCTGATGCAGGGTTTGGACCCATGAACTGTGAGATCACGACCTGAACTGAAGTCAAGAGCCAGAGGCTCAACTAACTGAGCCACCCAGGTGCCCCTGTAATGTTTTTTCCTAATTCTACTTAATATTCTATATACTTATGCTGAGAGATTGCAGTCATAGTACTGGAGTAATTCTGGAATGCATTTCTATCTCTGGGAGTGAGAATTTAGATGTCTGACTGCCAGCAATATTAATGGCAGTAGTTAAATTCATATATCCTTGTTTATGGAGATGAGAAAATAGGCCACCTGATAACAAAAATGATTGAGTACAATTTAATATTTCTTAAAATTATACCAGGGAAGGATATATCCTCTATTTATTTCCTTTCCAATTGAATTATTTAAAACTAAGGTTTAAAAACCATCATAATTACCTCATAGTCATATATAAAGGATATAGCATTAATTCTCGAAAGCCTAGCTGGTCACTTATTGGATAAGATGATTGTAATATTGACAGAAAAAATTTCCCTATCTAGATTGTATCATAGGAACACAAATTCAAGAAATGGAAAATTTTGTGAGATGAAAAATGCCAGTAAGTAAAATGGAAACATGGCAAGAGATGTTTTTGTGTCTTTTAATAGTATAAAAAAACTATAGGTTATAGTGTTCCATCAGATTGTACATTTCTTTCTCCTTCCTGGGACATTATTATTGAAGAAAATAGTTTCAAAAATTAGTTACAATTCAATCATAACATTGTTTATAAATATATTAACAAATATGTTAACAAAATTGTGGATTTGAGTAAAATATCATCTCCCCCCCCCAAAAAAACCCTTTATAGCAATACAAGTATGAAATGTGTTTATAGCTAGAAATCACATGTGAATCATTATAGAAACAATTTCAAATGTAGAGGACTGAAAACAAGCCTCTAATTTTACTAAATAATAAAAATATAGCCATCAGTAATGAGACACGTATGGAATTATTATTAAAATACAAATTCCACAAATAAAAAATTCTTTAATACCAATCGATAGCCTGGTTTTCTTTTAATATTGAGCCAAGATGTATGACTAGTAGTAATCACTGTAAGAATTGAAGTAATTCTTTCATCATACTCCACATTATTTGAAAAACTAAAACATTTATTTTGCCCTATGTGATTATATGAGAAATGGTAAAGAAAGTCACATGAAGGGACAATTGAGTTATTTTTTCCTACTAGCAAATGACTGTCACACTAGGAATACCTGAGAGAGAGAGGTTACCTATTCCTTACATGATCATTACTGCTAAATAGGGATTCTCAGTTTTTATATAGTGAGTTTTAATTACTTATGCGAATTATTTCACAGATAATTCTACCTTAAATGAAAGTTGAATTTTTAATTTTCACTTTGGAATATAGGTTTGAATTTTAAATAATATACATCTGTACAAATTTCAAAAGTGTTTTCATATGTACTATACCACTTGATGCTACTATAACCTGATGAGGTTAGCAGGATCTAGAGGTCTTATCTCTATTTTGCTGATAACAAAACAAGACTTACAGAGATTAAGTAAATTGTCCAAGTATCTTGCCTAATGACAGATATAGCTCTAGAGTCCTTGTCTTATTTTGAATACAATGTTCTTTCTTTTATACCATCGTTTCCATATCTAATGTTTGTCTTCAGGCAAAAATAAAAATTAGGATGTCACTCTGTTAAATGTCACCTTTGGAGGTTCAGATAGGTTGAATAATGGCTACCCAAAGATATCACGTGCTAATGCCTGGAACTTGTGTTACCTCATAAGGAAAAAAGAGCTCTACAGATATGGTTAACTTCAGGATCTTGAGATGGGGAGATTATCCTGTATTACCCAGGTGGAACCTAAATTCAATCACAATTGTCCAATATAACATGCTTATAAGAGAGGCAGAGGGAGATGACACAGACAGAAGAGTAGAAGACAGGACAGAGGAGAAAGCAATGTGACCAGAAACACGGAGATTGGAGTGATGTGGCCACAAGCTAAGGAATGCCAATGGCCACCAAAAATTGGAAGAGGGTGGCCAGAAACAGATTCTTCCTCAGAGCCTTCAAAGGGACAGTGGTCCTGCAGACACCCAGATTTCAGACCAATAAAATGGATGTTTGAACTTCTGGTTTCTAGAGTTGCAAGAGAATAATTTCTCTTGTTTTAAACTACCGACGTTGTAGTAATTTGTTACAGCAGCCCTTAGAAACTAATACAGACTTACTGTTCAAGATTTTCATTCCCTGTTCAATTCTGTGCAATTGACTTAAACCTCTATTTTGGGACAGATGGATTTGGAGGAACTCAAGGTTTGTTCATTAAAACTTTCCCAGAAGAGAGATGGTTAAATGTTAAGGTTTCCAAGAATATCTCAATTTCTCTTCCCTGAAAATTAATAGGGAATGTTGACAAATTTTTAAAGGAAATATTTAAATGAAATAGATGTTGTTAATTCATGTAAAAACATTCTTGTCACTGACAAGCTGAAATATACTGTATCTGCCTAAGAAAAACCAGGCACTTGTTATGTATTTACTTGAATGACAAAAACTCAGAATTTCATAGTAAACACATTTTTTTTTTTCCTTTATAGGAAATATATTGGAGCTATCATGTCTGGAAGTGTGTTTACAACCTAATTTCAACTATTCACTCCCCTCTTTCAATTTTTCTTTTGTGACTTTTCTGAAACCAATAAGAGAAACTCAGACTATTATGGGAATCTTTCTAAATCACTCCAACTTTCAAAACTTCACCAGAATTTGCCAAGGCATCGCGAATGAATTTAAAATGTGCTCCTCATGTTTGGCTTGTGAGTCCACAAAACTCATGGATTTTATTTCTCAGGAACAAACATCAAAAGGTAAAAATGAAGAGAAAGTGATAATAAAATTTGTCAAGGATAAACCACCTTATTCTGCTAAAAAAGTAATAAACCATTCCATTTTAAATCCAATGGTATTGGAACAATCAGCAGTGTGGCTCTTGATGAGTGGCTTGCAGGGCTTTGGGACATTACTCGTTCTTGGTTTACTTTACCAAACCAAAATATCTATTCTTAAAATACATCAAAATGCCACCATAATTTATGTAATTTGATGGTTAAAAGATTATTTAGCATGCTTTCTTCAAAGGTCTTGAAGTTTTAAAAATTAAAAAAATGTCTAAGTAAACCTATAGGTTCTCACAGTAGAATCGAACTTTGATTCCTTAAGGAGTCATTGAATCCTTGATACATTTGTACCTAGTCCTACCCAACATTTATCCACTGAATATGAATTGTCTTTTCACTTGTCTAACTATCCAGTGAGCCTCCTGATGCTGGAGACTTTGTCTTTGTTCACTATATTTCTAGATCTTAGCAGAATGCCTAACACTAGATGCTTAATAAATATTTGTTTAAAGAATGAAAAAATAAAAGAATAACTGTATTATGTGTAATGTTTAACTGAATCTCACATCTATTTTGAGAATGAATATATATTATTTAATTAAATCAAATCAACTTGTATCATTGAGAAATTAAATAATTCACTTGTAGTCATAAAATACACTAGTGGCCTCAGGCCCAAGCATCAGATTTATTATTTATACCTATTCAGTGAGATTGCTGCCGGTATCTCTCCATATTGGCATTTTTTCTATTCTTTCCTAATGGGAATGCGATTTCTTGGTATTGACTTTAGATGAAGTATAAAAGAGGTATCTTTTTCTGGGTTCTCATTCAAGTAGTGCTGCAACTATTGCAGGATTCTAGGTCAAATTCACCAGAAAGCAAGTTGGGAAAATACCTTTACGGTGATAGAGAACTAAGAAGTGTTTTAAGGTTTGGTCACTCATAGATGCTACTTCTCTGCCTCCTTGAAATGTCAAACAGTGCATTGATAAATTATTCCAGTTGCTATGGTTGTGTAACATTTTACCTCAAAACTCAGTGGTTTAGAACAACAGCAATCAATTTATTATTTTTCTTTCTTTCTTTCCTTGCATTATTTCTTTTCTTTCCCTTTCTTTCTTCACCACCACCCCCCCCCCCCCCATTCCTCTTCTTCTCCTCCTTCTCCTCCTCCTTCTTCTCCTTCTTCTCTGGCTGACCAGGGATTCAAAATGGGCATAACTAGGCATTTCTCGCTTGGAACATTATAATCTGTCCCACAAATCATCAGGGAAATGTTTGTATTTTCCTTGAGATGCCCCAATTCTATTTCAACCCAAATGTCACCTGGTTTTCACAATCTTAAAATATGTAAGCACTTTAATCATTATTTTTAGTGCAGGGAGCTTCTCATTTCTACTTTCTAGAGGAAGTAAGGTATTTAGTTTTGAGTAGTGAGTGCTTTCTTACCACGTATTACTATGTTGCAAATAACATTTTCCTAATCTCTTCCTAGTTCTTACCATGAAAGGATCAACGGAAGTGAAGGCAAATGACTTTCATTCACCTTGTCGACATTTTAACTTCACTGTAGCTCCTATAGTTGACCACTTGGAAGAACATAACATTACATGTAATCTTAAAACCCGCACCAGAACGTCAGCAATTGTGGAAGAAGATCCAAAGGAGGAAAAGTCTATGAACCATACTTGTAGGATTATGGAATACCTGAATAATTGTACACACATTTCTCTGCACCTAGAAAAGGATGTCAAAAGTATGTATTTAAGGAAGTTAGAGGGAAAGAGAATTGGACACAAACTTAAATAAAGGCTAACACATTAACTTCACTAAAAGTTAAATAGTTGAATTTTGTTGATGAAATAGTATGACTGGAAAGAATGTTAGCCCTTTTATCTGTTTATTTTTGCTTTTCATGGGGTCTAGCAGTACCCAGAGGCTGAGGAGGCATCTGTGGGTTGTGATTTGAGGGGCACTAGAAAGACCTCAGAGTAACTTTGGACATGCCTATTAGCTGTGCTTGATGTAACACCACCACACCTAGGTATTAAAGGGTGAAATTAATTTTTAAAGGTATACATTCATGTACATTGTGATGGCCTGTGAAAACCTTATTTTGAATTGACTTAACATGTTTTCTCCTAAAGTTGAGAATGAGGACTGGATAAAATTGGATTTTTCATGCAAAGCATGGAGATAAGCAGGGTGCAGGTTAGGTACTCTGGGTCACTGGATGGCTCTGAGGGAAAGGTAGGAGTCCAAAAGATAAAACTTACACATATCTTACTTCCCTTTTAAGCTTATTAGCTTCCTAGGTACCCTATTCTGAATTGCCAGAATTGATCCTTTCTGCTAAGCAGTGTGCCCCACTTCACCCATAAAACCTACTTTTGAGAACATTTTATGATATAACCATTTAATAAGTGCCTACTGTATGCCAAGCAATGTGCTAACATTAGGGACACAAAAATAGATGAATGTAAAGTGGTCAAGCAAGTAAATTCAGTGTGACAGGTGCTATGGTAGAGTAAGCTGCTGTGCTTTTTGATATTTCAGATATATGGAAGCCTTTCATATTGCCTTAGAATGCTTTAAAAGCTTTAATTTTTCAGATATAATTATTTAGAAAATATTATATATATCTTAAAGCAAACACAACTATATAATACATATGCATTTTTAAAGTAAAATATGAGGCTTCAAAGGAATTTCTCTTGTGAGTTAGTCTGCAGGGCCCTACAGCCTCTGCAGTTAGTGGGTATTTCAAGATGTGTGTATAGGGTAAGAGAGAAGATCTGAACAGAGGGGGTCAGTTCCCTTGGGTTCAGGAGTGAGATTGGAAGGTAGGCCTTCATCATAACAATGATGAAATCTGAAAGATAAAGAGGTTTGCATTATAAATATTAAAAACTTATATTTCTTTCAATGTATCCATCTAATTGCTTTTTATGTTTTCTAAAACATAAAGGAAAAATAAGCACTTCCATAAGTATGATTTTAAGACAATTTTTTGTGTTAATGAAAAAAATCGATAAATGCTAGTCAAAGTGAAATCATAGTTGACAACTTTTTTGTGTCCATAACTCAGCAAGATAACAGCGGTATACAAGTATGTAGTATTGTATTCTGGAAAAAGTATATCCATTTGTCATGCATAGAAGATTTAAAATGCATTCATATTTTACTCTGCTGTGCAGAGACTGATTTGATCTCCCTTAAAAGCCCTATCTACCAGGGGGTGAAACTAAATTTAGTCCAATCTGGTAAATTTGTCTCTTCAGACTTTTTTGAGATTCCTCTCTGTTCCCCCTTGATCCTTTCCAAGATGACTGCAGGGATGGGGGGTAGGTGGGCAGCATGGGATGTGGGGAGACACATTCTTCTGCATTTGCACTGGAGCTTTGGTGGGTGTACAGGCAGGCTTGGCCCCAACTGTGGACATTCTGCTATTGTTATATAAAGTTGGTGAATGCGTAGTTCTTTTTTCATAGCTCGATTGGTGCCCAGTGACACCTTGGCCATTGGGCCCAACGTGGCTCTTGCTGGCACTGTAAGTCTTCCATTCCGATTACCTGCATACTTTTACTTTGCTGAGCAAGGACTGCAAGTTTGCAGCTGAAGGGCTTGGGATGATTTGGGGGGTGGGGGCAGTTGCTGAGGGCTGTTGTTCCAGTCAACTTTTATCTTTTCTCCATTCAGTCTCTTCTCTATATAAGTGTTGGATGACAATATAATGTACATCTGCCCATGGGGGTGGCCCCTGTGAAAGGGGTACCCATATCATGAACCTGAACCCCACAAGGGCAAACATCCAAGGGTATAAACAAGTTATATATCCTGCTACCTTGAGTAAGTACTGTGTTTTGTGTGCAAAGAGGAGGGTCCACAGGGTGGCTTGGGAAGTCAGTAGACAGCTATGTCTTGGACATGATGAGGTCACCTTCTGCTATGTCACCGATTCACAGGTCGGTTGGCCAGTGTCTTTATGGCAGCAAAGGAGATGGTGCTAAACTGTTGCTGGCTGGGGACTATCCTTCCCATGAGCCTCATTGTCATTTGAATGAACAAGCTTTTTTTCTGTAGGCTAGGGTAGCTATCTAATTAATATGTGCACCTGATCTGATCATTGCAGTGAAAGTCTGTACGGAAAGGGGAGTCTGACTATTTATCTGCTTTGGCCTCTTCTTATATGCCTCATTCCAACCCTTTCTCTTTGTCTTTCTCTTTCTTCTCCATCTTCCTTACGCTCACTGCATCTTGGTCAACTTGAGGATATAATTTTTGGCTGCTTGGCCCAGGGTCACACCTGTTAATTACAAATGGCCCTGATACTGGGACTCTGCTTTTTGTGGTTTTAGCCTAGTGATAGAAACTACCTGGCAACTACTGCCGGCATAACCTGTAAGTGAAATTAAACCTAGAATTTTGGAGCTAAATGAACCCATGGAAGCTCCCTGGTCAAATTTCTTCATTTAATACACCCATTTAATATGTCAAGGAAGAAGTCAGGAGAGCAAATGACCCTGTAACAGTGATGGTTAGATATTTAGCTTTTCAGTTAAGGCTAGAATATGTACTAGAATACAACCACACTGCCATATGGCCTCTCTCTGTTGACTCATTTTATTGTATTTTTATGGCATTTTTTTTCTTTGCAGATTTCACTTGTTCCATGAAGATCACTTGGTACGTTTTAGTTCTAGTCGTTTTTATATTTTTGCTCATCCTCACTATCCACAAAATACTTGAAAGCCACAGAAGAGTGTGGAAGTGGCAGAGTAAGTATCGAGGAGTAAATCTGTTGTCTGGCACGATTCATTTAGGGTCTCATCTATAGATTTACGTTCTTGAAAAAAAATTTTTTTTAAGGCTTATTTTTGAGAGAGAGAGACAGAGTTCTAGTGGCGGAGGGGCAGAGAAAGAAGGAGACACAGAATCCGAAGCAGGCTCCAGGCCCTGAGCTGGCAGCACAGAGCCCGACGTGGGGCTCGAACTCATGAACCGCGAGATCGTGACCTGAGCTGAAGTCAGACTCCTAACTGACTGAGCCACACGGGTGCCCCTAGATGTACATTCCTTTTAAAGTTCAGTTTGCCATTTATTGAGCACCCACTGCGTGTCAGTGGCAGTTCTAGGTTACCCAAGGAGAAGAAGCATAAGTGAGACACAGTGTCAGCATTCAAGACGCTTCATGTATCTTTCTCTACTCAGACAAGAGAATAGAGGGGAGGCGAAGCTAGGCAGGAGTTCAAAAGGGCTGGAGGTGGAGCAGAGGCTCAGTGGAAGTGAATGCAGAAGAGAGGTAGAAGGGTAGGGAGTGAGGATAAAGAATTTCAGAATTGGAGATCTTGAGCAGAGTGGCTCTAGGTGATGAGTGTGTGAGTCATTCTTTCATAAGTAGAAGGGTGTCAGTAGATTTTTGGCTGGGCAAAGCTAAAATGTGTGATTGGAAATCAGGCAATAGGGATGATATTAAAAATATTTAATTTGGGGTGCCTGGGTGGCTCATTCAGTTAAGTAGCTGATTCTTGGTTTTGGCTCAGGTCATGATGTCATGGTTGTGAGTTCAAGCCCCACATCAGGCCCTGTGCTGGGTGTGGAGCTTGCTTGGGATTCTCTCTCCTCACCCAGGGCCCCTCCCCTACCCGCTTACACACACACACTTTCTCTCTCTCTCAAAAAAAAAAAAAAATTAGTATGACTCAGGCATCCATCTATCAGGATGGACATTGACTGTAAACTGCTCAGGTAGCCCTAATGGTGTGAACTCACACATATATTAACCCTTTGGGTGTGTACCCATGCGTATACTGGCTCTTCTACTGTGTACCTGTGCATACAATGACACTTCCGGGGTATGTCCATGCCTTTACTGGCTGAATATCACGCCTGAGCGATAGTTTACAATATGAGTAGATGGTCACTTAAAGACAGTCTAAAATGTATCCTTAAGAGAAGAGGCTTTGGAGATAGGTAGACAGAATAGAATGTTAGTACTATCACTCATCAGTTATGTGACTTTGAGCAAGGTATTTACTAGATCTAAATGTCCCCTTTTTCCCCTCTGTAAAACAAGAATAATCACCATTACCCCACAGGTAAGGATTGCGTTAAAGAGGTTCTAGAAGAAGTTTATCACAGTGTCTAGTGCATAGTAGTTCTCAATAAGGGAGAGTAGTATTGGGATGGTTGGAGTATTTCCTAAGACTCTTTTTTTAAATTCTTTTAAAGTCTATTTATATATTTTGAGGGAGAGAGAGAGAGAGAGAGAGAGGGAGGGAGAGAAGGAGGGAGAGAGAGAATGAGTGGAGGAAGGGAAGAGAGAGAGGGAGAAAGAATCCCAGGCAGGCTTCACGTTGTCAGTGCAGAGCCCAACACTTGAACTCACAAACCGTGAGATAATGATCTGAGCCGAAACCAACAGTCAGCTGCTTAACCAAACAAGCCACCCAGGCGCCCAAGACTCTTAAATTCTTTGCCAGGCAAGGCTGTGCTGGGCATCTCAGTAGGCAGAACAAATGGTTGCCCCTAGGTTGGGGTGCAGGTACCGTTAACTCTTTAGGCTATGTATTTGTTGCAGGTATTTCTGAAAGCAGTTTCATATCAAGTCTTACCATTGATACTGTAGTATATAAGGCTAATATATAATAATATCATCAACATTGTGTATTTGTAGAATAACCATTTTCAGAGCATTTTCACAAGCTTTTTTTTTTTACTAGCTTCTCAAAGTATGTAAACAGGGTATGTACTATTATTTTCATTTATAGATGAAGAAAACCGTGAGCCTCAGAGAGATTAAATGGTTTTTCCAAAGTTATACAGCTAATAAAATATCAGAATTAATACCTAGGGTTTTCCTAGTTGTTATTGTTTTTTTTTTTCTTTTTTGAGAGAGAGAGTGCACGCACACATGTGGGACAGGGGCAGAGGGGAAAAAGAGAAAAAGAATCTTAAGCAGGCTTCCATGCCCAGCATGGAACCTGATGTGGGGCTTGATCTCAAGATTGTGAGATCACGACCTGGGGCAAAATCGAGGGTCAGAAGCTTAATCAACTGAGCCAACCAGGCACCCCAGAGGTCTTTCTGGTTTTAAAGATATTATTTTAAGTGAACATGTTATTTGCAAATAGTGCATGGTTTTGAGTTTCTTGATCTGCTTTTCCATATAATTGCATATCAGGAAAGAGAGATAGTAGTAGCTAGGTAGAGAAAATGTCTAGAAAGAAACCAATAGTGGGGAGTGAAAATCTTATGAACATCTACACAAATGACAGGCTTAGTGACTTTTGAAGGCTTGTCTTACAAATCCAAGCATGTAAAGTAATGAAAAAATATCACACCATTTAGGACATTAAATATGCATTAAAGGGGCGCCTGGGTGGCTCAGTCAAACGTCTGGCTCTGGATTTCGGCACAGGTCATAATCTCATGGTTCCTGAGTTCAAGCCCCACGTCGGGCTCTGCACTGATGACATGGGGCCTGTTCAGGATTCTCTCTGTTTCCTTCTCTCTCTGTGCTCTCTCTCTCAAAATAAATAGACATTAAAAAGTCAATATGCATTAAATATTCTGTACATATCTATGTATATATAATAATGTAAGGAATAATAACATCCTATACATGACAGCTGGTGCTTTTCCTTAGAGGAGATGGCATGATGGCATTTATGGTAGTGGAGAAACCGCTTGCTTTAGAAAGAACCTGTATTTGCTCATGGAAAAGAACTTAATAAGGAAAGCTCTTAATGTCTCGTGGCTCCCGACCCTGTTGTGAATGGCCCATTTTCCTTGGTAATCCTTTGAGTCAACATGGGGAATATATATTAAGAATGTGGTTGTTTATCACTTAAATATTTAATTTCTGTTCTTGGAATAGGTCATAAATATGAACGTACATTTGTTCTCTTAAAAGGAAAGGATTCTGAGAAACTGCGAACACTGAACGTGCGGGTCATTTCAGGTGAGTTCTATGATGTGCAGACAGGGCATGGCTTTGAAAATCCCAGTGCTTCACTATTCCACTGTAGACCCAAGATCGAATGATCTGAGCTCATTTAGATTGGCCTTGTATCTGGAAAAAAGGAGCTGTGGGCAAATGAAATCTAGTTTAATATGTCTTACTATCAGGGGACAGTCATGATCAAAACTAGCTCCTTAAATAATGGAAAGTTTGCCTAATTGGCAAGAAGAAATTCATGTGAGTAGGCAGAGGAGAGAAAGCAATAAGGAATCAGCTTCAGATTTATTTTTAAATGAGACAAGATACTATTATTCCTCAGAATTGCAAGGAGTAATTGCAGAGTGGGCATGGCTTTTGCTAGGGCTTTCACTTAGCAAAGGGTGTCATTGTGTAAAGAGAACTTCTAATAGCCCCAATTAAAAAGTCCCCTGTCCTCTCCCGAGAAACAGAAATGGAATAAGGGAACCCTAATTAGAGCGGCTAAGGGAGCTGTTAGCACAGACGCTGTGGTTCGATCTCCTAATTGTGAAGCCTCCTTCTGAATTCAAGCTGTCAAGTCATATTAAAAAGAAAGAGAGGGAGAATGTGAGATGAGCAAAGTCCTCTCCTTCATCAGGGAGACGTCCTGTCCTCGACTCTTGGAAAACCACAGAATCATGAGTGATATTTCTACAGCTCCTGGCGTATTAGCCAGTGAGCCGGCTGCCTCATACTTTGTGAGAAGTCAGATAAGGGGAAGCTTCAAGTCTGGTGTATAAACGGTTTTCAAAAATGAAAGGAAACTGAACAAAGCCTCAGGCCCCCGCTGCAACTGCATCGCAGCCACATGCAGATCTGTGCCCAGCATTTTCTGGGAACTGTGCTCCCGAGACTTTTCTTACCTACTTAGATTAGCATGTACTTGGACCCCTAGCTTGAGGGAAACTTGGAATGAATGCACCCAAAGAACTCAATTTAAAAAAAAAAAATGCAGACTTTCTCTTCTCGGTGTGAGCAGTAAAATACTAACCTATGGCTAATAATAAGCAGTTAGCTTAGTGATCATTTGATACTAACCAAATGTGGGTCAGTGTGGTTTGTGTGGTCAGTGACAATTTTGTTGGATTAATGAAATTAAAATCATAAGGTTGTTTCAGATGCCAAAATTCATTTTTATAGGGAAGAAATGGTATTTCCCCTGTTCTTCCTCTTAGGCGGTTCCCAGGCCTGACATTCATATACCAGGAATGTTTTAACCCAGTTCTGCGGAGCTTGTCAGGGGCCTTAGGAATCCTGGTTCTCACTCTTTTCAAGTCATAATTTTGAGCCGTGCAGTTTTGTCTGAGAAAAAGTCAATAGTCCCCCTGCCAACTCATATAATCAGGGGAATCACAAATTTAAAGTACTAGCTAACCACAAGACTAACCTCACAAGTTGTATTTATGAGCCTTTGATTTCCATTCACCAGAGGAAACTGTCTCAGGCATCCGTTCCCTTTAATAGCTCTCATTAAAAATCCTCTAGCTTTATGACCAGGTATATAATACTAATGTTTAGAGCGAGCCAGGGGGTGAAGGCCTTTTTAAAAAAAAAAAATCAAGAGTCCTTTTGAGGCTTAGCATCTTAAGGGCTGTTGGGGGAGGGGGGGAGGAGAAGCAGATTCTTTCTTGTTATTTATAATCCTTTAGCCTAAATGCAATTTTTCCTCTCCTATTATAAGTTGCTCTTTCTGAGAGAGAAATGGAAAGGAAATAATGTCTCCCTTGAGTGCCGTTTTTAAGGCCTCTCTTTGTAATGATGGATTATAGGCAGCAGTGAGAATGCAAGGAAAAAATGTGCCAGCATGGTTCTCTGGAGAAGCAGTAACATGAGTAAAAAAAAAAAAAAAACAAAAAACAAAAACAACAAAAAAAAAAACCAGATTATTCAAAGGGAGCAGAGACTACAGTCACATTTGGCAGAGCGGCTTGCTGTCGTGAATGCCTCTCCAGTTGTTCACGTAGTACAAAGTAAGCGTTGTTACACGTGTACACACAGAGATAGATAGGCTCACACCCTCAAAAGGATGAGAGAGAAACAGAGAGAGTACCCAGCCCCTGGCATTGCACAGTGCCCGACCCGCTCTGGAGCAAACACTGGGAGAGTAAGCATATCTCATTGCTGTAGAAAGCGATGGCACGCAGAATCAAATCCTAAGCTTTTATGTGTCTCTAATATTTTCTTCCTGGCTTTGAGAAACGGGGTGGCTTAGGTTGCCTGTCTTGACATCAATCTACTTCCCATGTTATTCAGTGGATTGTTATCTTCACACAGGTGATGACTCTCTTATTCAGCTTCGGATCTTGTCCCTGACATAATATCTGGCACGTAGTTTGTGCACAATAAAAGCTTATTAAATCACAGAAACCCTGAGGGGAAATGAGTATGAAGTAGAAAGAGCAGATGAGCAAGAAATGAATCTTGGGGTTTGGGAAAGGTGAAGACAAAGTGAGAGTGATCAGAGGGCACATAATTCTACTTCATTAAAGAACATATAACTCATTCTGCAGCATTGCTAAGGATATCAAGGAATAATGAAATACATTGACCTTCTTGAAGAAGAAATTTTGAGAACTATGCAAAAGCAACTTTGAAATATATCCCTAAAACAGTGTTTAAAGGGTTGATCACTGTCGGCAGACCAAAGTCAGGGGCAGGAGCAGTGGCCTAGGACCTGAATCATCAGAGGCAAACAATAGCAATCAACTTGGCTGGGTTGCCAGAAAGGAAACATATTGGAAAACCAGTAGGTAACCCCTAGAAACAACAGACGTGTTAGGCACTCAGAGGTTGCAAAATAGACAAGAGTTAAGGGAGGCCAGGCAGCCAAAAATACAGCCAAAGTCACAGTGGGAGTGGCCTGGTGAGCATGTCTCTGATCGGATCACTACCACTGAACACTCCCTCCGAGCTTCCAGAGCTACCCTTTGACCATTTCAGCTTTGTATCAAAGCCCCAAGGAGGGTTATCTGGTTGAATGAGCGCAAGCCACAGATTGGTACCCTGGAGCCAGGAAGCAGCAATATCTGCCCTCTGGCCTCCTGCGTCTTTGAGAGCAGCCCTGAGATGTCCACATGTTGGATAGCCGATAACTAAATATCTATGACACCAGGTTTCTAGGACTAGAGCTTCTACTCACTCCTGCTGAATAGGCCAGTGAGGTGGCCTATGTCATCTCCCCCTCTGTGGCCATCGAAAATGGTGAAATCTTGGGGTACCTGGGTGGCTCAGTCAGTTGAGGGTCCAATCCGGCTCAGGTCATGATCTCATGGTTCGTGGGATTGAGCCCCGTGTCTGATGCTGAGCTGACAGTACAGAGCCTGCTTGGGATTCTCTCCCCCTGCCAAATAAATAAATAAACATCAAAAAAAAAAAAAAAAAGAATATGGAGGAATCTTTAAAACTTGAAATTCTTCACCTTCAAATATTCAACCCAAATCTACTGAATACCGACTAAGGGGCATGTGTTATGCTAAGCATTGATGGGACAGGGGCACAGACCAGCAGTCTCTGCTGTCACAGAGCTGACAGCACAGTTAAGGAAATTCTACCCCTTGGTGCCTTAGGAGAAGGGAAACCCGATTCAACTATAAACATTTATCAGGCAACTTTCACAGACATCATTGTATTTCATTTCACAACAATGTCGCTTTTTTTCCTGATGAGAAAAACTGAAATTAAGAGAGTTTATGTAACTGACTTACAGGCAGTTCCTAGCAGAGTGAGGGTTCAAACTCAATTTGGTCCAGCGGCCTGTCTGGCTCACCACTTACTGACTATGGTGAACTGAGGAGTTGACTCCTGCTGGGTCAAGCCACAGATCACAACTCTCCTTGCGTTTTTATATTTAACACTGGAGACCGAGATGAAACATTTTCTCTACCCTGTATAAGGTTGTAGGAGCTTGTGTGTGACAGTGTGAGTCTCCCTCAAAGTAACATTTCAGCGTTAGTGATATGTTTTTTGCAGTTAATGTGAGTGGGTTCTTAGGGACCATGAAGGAAAGAAAATGGAATTTTACTGTGAAAGAGAATTACTAAATGCCAAAAGTAAGTGGATGACCCAGTAATTTGTATTACCCACAAATAAAACGAATGGCAATGTAAAATTACAATTTGCAACATGTTTATGGGCAGCATAATAAAGACTAAGCAGCTTTCGATTTCCAGCAGAAAAGCAGATAAATTACTCGTGCCAGATGTCCAACAACCAAGCAAAGTACATGGAAATTTAATTTTTACTTGCTTAACTGTAGCATTTACGACTCCTAAACTACGGGTTTGGGTTCATAAAACAGTAAAGGTTGCAGCCATCTGGTGGGTTACAGAGTAGATCAGAATGCAGAAGATGACTCTACATGCAGAAAGAATTTCTTAAGTGTGAGGAATCTATAGGCAAAATAGGATGATTTATCTATTCATCCATTGAATGCCTTTATGTGATAGCCTTTTGTGCTAGGCCTGGAAGAACTGAAGATAAAACACATGCAGATAAACATCTCCATCTTCGCACAAACTTTCCCTGCCTGAACTAGCCACTCCCTGCAGACCTCACCTCCTCCCACTGGCCCTTCCCATCTTGGCTCAGCTAACACTTCCCCAAGGAAGTCATATTGGACCTTGTAGACCAGGGCAATTCCCTATATCACACATCCTCGTAACGCCACAAATCTCACTTTGTGGCAATGATCACTATTGTTATTTTATATATTTGTGTTATTGTTTGATTGATGTGGCTCCCATGAGCCAGTTAGCTCCCTGAGGTCAGGGACTTGACCTGATAATATTCATCACAGCATCCCCAGCTTACACTGTAGGTACCCAATACATATTTGTTAAATAAATACAACTCTACATTGGCTATGTTGAAAGAATGGCTGCAGCTGTCTTACAAAGACCTTTCAAAACCCTTTTCCCCCTAAATTATAACTTTTAAACACTTCATCAGTTTCATTCCTTGGAGTGTGAACAAACTGGCAAGTGAGACAATGGCTCAGAGTACTGGCAGCTGTCTGTTCTCTTCAGTTGTTAATTCTAGGTAATTTTGCAGTCATGTATTTTCCCCGTCCTCATTTGATTTTCACACTGGCCAGATTTGGAACAGCTGAGTGGTTTTAGGATCACTGTTAACAATAACAGATGGAGAATTTGAACACAGTAGAGAGTTGGCTCCTTGAATAATGGAAATCTATTTTAAGCTACCATAATTGGTTCTATTAGCCCTAAAAGCAACTAGCTATCTTGGGCTTGCACAAAAGTGCCAATGTTTTTATGTGATGAAAAGGTCAGAAGGGTGCATAGCGGTGCTGAAGTTCTGCATTCCTAGGGCAATAAGAAGAAATAAGACTGGAAGGTTTTCTCAGAGCCAGATTAGAGAACTGAATAAGAATCACCAAACCATCGGAGAACTTCTGCATCCATCTCGACTACAGTGATCTGTGAAGATTAACTTGCATTCCTTCATTTCTGGAGAAGCTCCTATAAGGAAAGCAAGTACTTTGTGGATAACAGTTTAGACATTATTGCCATTGTCTCCACGGAGTCATGGCCGAATTTCCCAAAGTACAAGGAGGGGAAGGACGCCCCGAGGTCACCATTTCCAGGGTTAGCCATCCGTAGCCCACCCCTGCTGAGCAAAATGTGGTCCTATTAAATTCCAAGCCCTCTCAAGTGGGCTTGTAAAAATATTCTGCTTTGCACTTGGTAGTGCTTTCTATTTTTCAAAGTACATCAGAATACATCGTTATTACCTCCTTTACCCTTACCTTGAGTTTCTTCCTTTTAGCGTCAAGGCAACCACAATGGCTTTGATGAAGTCACGAGGAAGTTCAGGTGTGAGTACCCACTGCCAGCTGAGGCTGCATGCCTGCTCCACCCACAAGGCAACCCAGGTGCCTCACGTTGGTGACTTTACCTGGTCCAGAGCCTTTCTTCAGGCCTGAAGGCTCAGCCTCCTGCAGTGGTGGCTCACCAAAAAAGATCCATTATGTAATCCAGCTCACAAAACAGGTTTATAAGAAGGCCAACGTATTGATTCACAATGAGTATTACAACCGAGAGAAAATACGGACCCAAACACTTCCGACAGCTAACACGTGTGCCCTCTCTCCTCAGACAAAACCATGCTGGGAGTCAAATCACGGCCAAGGCTTGCTTGGTAGGTCTTAAAGCAGATTCCTTTGCCAACACAGCTTGAAAGGCCTTCTTCCCCATTTTAGGGATAGCTTGATGGCTCAGCACTTTTAACATTTAATAGGCTTTGACCTGGGAATGATTGCTGAAGATAATGCTTCTGTTGTGGTTATGAGTTGATTTTATAGGCTAACTCTCAGAGGACAATCTTATTTTCCTTATCTCCAAGTTCCTAGGAGGCACCCCAGAATTGACTTCTTGTACAGCTCGTACCCATGCACTTTCATTAAGAAAAATGAGGCACAAAGAAGTTAGATGACATTCTTTCAGTCATTCGACACATATTTTTACCTATTATGTGTCATACTGCAAGGTTGGTTCTGGGGAATATAACTGCATTAAATACAGTCTTTGCACACAAGGAGACAGACAAATAAGCAATTACAACCAAATTGGATAAATTCACTATCGGGGAAATAGAGGTCACAGAATCATATATGGTACGGGATACCTAGTCCTGTTTACTATTCCTCGTTTTGTTTTGGTTTTAGCTATTTTGTCTTTCCAATTTCATAACCAAGGATAGCTGAACCGGTAGCTTTGGAAATATGAATATAAAAAATCGATGGGACAAATTCTCTAAGCAGCGAAGAGATCGTGGCTAGGATGAGGAAGTTTTAGAGGTACCTTCGCTGTGGGAGAAGTACCTTGTCTTTGACATGAAAATCATCAGGAACAAAGAGAAGAAAACACCTTGCAAGTTTCTGTTACTCAGTGGGAATCAAATATTACTTTGGAAGGATGAATTGAAGTTACAAACCAGATGTCATAGATGTAAAGCACTTCTGAAAAGTGATAGAAATCTAAAAAAAAAAAAAGAAGAAGAAGAAAAAGAAAAATATCAGAGACAATGTGGACATTGTCATGGCCAGTGTGATGAGGGTTTATTCAAGAACACAAGGCATGGAGTTTTATTTTTAATCAAACTTTCTACCACTGGAAATCCATTTTGTTCACTAGATTCAGGAAGGCCAAAACCCATTCTGAGGTTCCTGAAAAAAGTCAAAGAAATGTTTGGTTCAGACTTTTGACAAATTCATGAATAGACTTCTGTGAAGTTTTAAGATATTCCTGACTGCTTCTGCTGCCTTAACTAGTGTTAGTGAATTAATTTTGTTTGAAAGAAACTCTATTTCCCAGTGTAGAAATAGAAAAATATCCCACCCATCTTAGCTATTCTGAAGAAGGCATCAAAATGACATATATTCTACCTTTTTGCCTTTTTATCAATTTTTCAGAAGTTTTCCTATTAGCATATAAGTTACATGTCCTTGGGTACTAGGAGAAACAGAATATAATGTACCACTAGAGAGTTATTTGCAACTAGCTATCATTTTGACAGATAATAGCATTCTGTAGTAAATTACGGTTACACCATATTATACAACATCAGCAAACCAAATGAATCAGCAAATGATGAATAGTTTGGCTTTCTAACCAAAAGAGCTCTGTTAATTTTCTTTGGTAATTAGTTAATTTCATGAATAGGTTCTTTTGATATTTTAACTTTAAAAAGAACTGTCTCCAAATCTCAACTTCTGAATAGTATCAGATGCTTTGTCAAAGATTGTCTAAGCAATTATCTGCATGGCAAGTTCATTCTGAAGTCTTAATGTGCATCAGAATTAATTTGGATGTCTGTAAAATTTCAGGCTCCTGGACCATTTTGAAGGGAGATTGTAATTCAGTAGATTTGGGACAGAGTTCTATTAACTGCATTTTATTAAAAAAAAAAAAAAAAAAAAAAAAAGCTGTGGGCACAGCTTTTTTTTAAGTTTATTTATTTATTTTGATGTGGGGCTCAAACTCATGACCTGACCTGAGCTGAAACCAAGAGTCAGATGCTCAACCAACTGAGCCACCCAGGTGCCCCTAGAACCTTCATTTTATTTTATTTATTTACATTTTATTTATTTTTGAGAGAGAGACACACACACAGCACAAGTGGGGGACGGGCAGAGAGAGAGGGAGACACAAAATCTGAAGCAGGCTCCAAGTTGTCAGCGCAGAGTCCGACGCGGGTCTCAAACTCACAAACCTTGAGATCATGACCTGAGCCGAAGCTGGACGCTCAACCAACTGAGCCACCGAGGTGTCCCTAGAACCTTCATTTTAAATCCAGGTTCTGGTAATTTTCAGGCCAAGGTTCTGTTGATCATTTTACTAATTTTCTCTTGTGTGACAAATTACCACAAATTTAGTGGCTTAAAACAACACACCTTTATTATTTCGTTTTCTGTGGGTCAGAAATGTGGGCACAGCTTTGCTGGATCTCAGGGTCTCAAGGCTAAAATCAAGATGAGAGCTGGCCTGTATTGTCATCTGGAGTCTCTACTTCTAAGCTCATTTAGGTTGTTGGCAGAAGTCATTTTTTGAGGGTTTTTTTGTTTTGTTTTGCTTTGCTTTGCTTTGCGGTTGTTTACTAATGCCTCTGGCTTCTTACTGGCTGTTTACCAGAAGCTGCTTCAGGACCTAGAGGCCACCTGCAGTCTTCTGCTACCTGACCCTTTCCATAGTTCAGCATGGTGGTTTTCTTCTTTAAGCCTCACAAGAGATCCTCTCTGACCTCAGGGAAGGCCCCATCTCTTTTGCAAGGGCTTTTACTTCATTAGGTCAGCCTCACCCAGAATAGTCTCCCTTTTGAATAACTCAAAATCAACTGATTTGGAATGTTAAATACACCTGCAGAAATTTCATCTTTGCCATATAATGTAACCTACATCCCATTCATGGTCCCGCCCACACTCAAGGGAAGGGGATTAAATGGGGCATTACCCCAGGGGGTGGGAATCTCAGGGACTATCTTAGAGTTCTGCCTACCACACCCACCTCTGAGAAGCACATATTTAGAAAGACAAAAATCACAGATTCAGTGTGAGACAAATGGGGATGATAGAACTAGCCCCATAGATGTGGTTGTTCTTACTGATAATAAGGTAAAAATAAAGGATGCTAACAGGGTCAAGTGCAATGGCCCTTTGAGGAAGAGAGCAAGGAAATGAGAGTTTTGTGTCTGTCTAGGTAAAGACTGGTCTCATTTTCTCACCTTTGTCCTAACCAGTCAGGAAAGCCTTGTCACTTACCTTTTGGAAGGTTAAATACTCTATAAGAAGGAATTCTAGGGACACCTGGGTGGCTCAGTTGGTTGAACATTCAGCTCTTGATTTCAGGTATGAACCCAGGGTCATGGGATTGAGCCCCTCGTTGGGCTCTGCACTGAGTGTGGAGCCTGCTTAAGATTCTCTCTCTCCCTCTGCCCCTCTCCCCTGCTCACATGCCCTCTATCTCTCAAATTATATATATATATATATATATATATATATATATATATATATATATATATTTTTTTTTTTTTTTAAAGGAGGAATTCTAACTTTGGCAGTTATTTTAGCATTGCCACAGTAATGGAAGGGTCGTTAATATCTGTTGAAATGGCTTAAAAAAGGCATCTACTCCTGTCCCTTAAAGAGTAGTTACTACTTTTTAATGTCTCTAATTAAGATCAATAATTTTCTGGAAAAATTTACAAAACCTGATACCAGAAGAAATAGAAAATCTAAACAAAACAATTATCATAGAATAAATAGAAAATTTGTCAGTTATCCCCGAAAAAGTAACAGAAGGAGCAGTTCACAGGGGAATTTTTTACTGATCTCTAAAAAATAGATATTTCCAATGGTATTTAAACTGTTATTGACCATAGAAAAGAAGGATGCTTCCTAGTTCTATTTTGAAATAAACATAGTAATATTTATTATTATTATCATTATTATTTTAAAATGTTTTTTATTTTTTTAGGTTTATTTCTTTTGAGAGAGAGGGAGGGAGCACACATGGGAGGGGCAGAGAGAGAATGAAAGAGAGAGAATCCCAAGCAGGCTCTGCACTGCAGGGCTTGCCACGGGGCTTGAACTCATGAACCGTGAGATCATGACCTGAGCCGAAATCAAGAGTGGGACGCTTAACCAACTGAGCCATTAAGGCATCCCAACATTAGTAATATTTAAAACTAAGAAAGATTGTGTCTAAAATGAAATCAGTGGGCAATCTTATGTATTTCTGTGCAAAAATTCTTTTTTTTTAATATGAAATTTATTGTCAAATTGGTTTCCGTACAACACCCAGTGTTCCTCCCAACAGGTGCCCTCAATACCCATCACTCACCCTCGCCTCCCTCCCACCCCCCCATCAACCCTCAGATTGTTTTCAGTTTTTAAGAGTCTTTTATGGTTAGGCTCCCTCCCTCTCTAACTTGTTTTTTTTCTTCCCTTCCCCTCCCCCACGGTCTTCTGTTAAGTTTCTCAGGATCCACATAAGAATGAAACCATATGGTATCTGTCTTTCTCTGTCTGACTTATTTCACTTACATAACACTCTCCAGTTCCATCCACGTTGCTACAAAAGGCCATATTTCATCCTTTCTCATTTCTGTGCAAAAATTCTAAACAAATATTAGCAAAATAATCCAGTAGCTCAGTTTTAAAAAAATATATGTATATATACATACATAAACACTTCTACTATGATAAAGAGGAGCTTATTCCAAGAATACAGGAACAGTTCGCCATTAGGAGATATCTATTAATGTCACTCATAAAATTTGTTTGGTTATCTCCATACATCCTAAAAAATGCATTTGACACACAATAATGCCCATCCTTCATAAAACTTCCCAAAATAAAATAAATAAGTACTTCCTTAACATGATAAAATATATCTGTCTCAAAAACCCAGAATCATATTTACTAGGAGAACACTAAAAGCATGCCTAGCTAAAGTCAGAAATTTTCAAGAATGTCCAATATTTTCACTTTATCTACCACCATCCTCAAAGTACTGGCCAACACAATTAGGTAAGAGACAGAAATACCTGGTTAACAAATTGGAAAGGTAAAATGATCACTTTGTGTACCTGGAAAATTTAACAGATTTCTCTTAAAAACATTCTTTAAAAATAAGATTCAATAGGGATAGGGTACAAAATTAATACAAAAAAATTGATGGCATTCATATATGTAAATACAACCAGTTAGAAGATATACTGCATTTGAAACAGCCATAAAAAGATAAAATAGGAGTAAAATTAATATAAAGAAACATATAAGATCTTTCTAAAGTAAACCTCAGAAAAATGCCCTGAGAGACATAAAAATGACTTGAACAACAACAAATGGTCTATTATATTCTTGATTTGGAAGATGAATATATAAAGATGCCAATTTTTCTTAAATCATAAACAAGGTCATTTTAATATCCTGATGAAAAATAGGCTGTCAGTAACAGCCAAGAAAAAATTGACATGGAATAAGAAAGAAGAGAAGTATCTGTTTCACCACGGTACTGGTACATAAGTAGAGAAAAATATCTAATGACAAATTAGAAAGTTTAGGACTTGAGTAAATGATAAAAGGGGCACATCTAATCAGTAGGAAAGAGAAGGACTACTGAATGAAGGGTGTTGTGACAACTGAATAATCATCTAGAGAAAAAAAAAATGTGCTTAATCCAGAGTTCACAATACTGCTAGGGTAAATTTCAAAAGCATCAATAATTTTTAAGTAAACATGAAACCATAAAAGTAATAGGAGAAACAACAGTAGAATCCATTTATAACCACAAAGTAGTGCTTTCGATCCATGGCACAAAATTCAGTTAAAAGACTGATAAATTTGACTACAAGAATGAACACAGTAAAAACCGTTAGGGAAAAGTTATTTGCAGTTCATCACATACGATAAGCAATTTTTCCTGGTAAATAAGGAAGTTCTAATAATTAATAGAGAAAAGACCATAAACCAGTAGGCAAATGAGTAAAGGATAAAAATGGACTATTTATAGAAAAGGAACTACAAATGGCTCTTAAATGTATGAAAAGTTGTTTGGCCTCATTCAGAATAAATTCTTTCAAAAGACTTTTTTTTTTAATTTTTTTATTTTGATGTCTACTATGTGCCAATAATGTTGGCCTTCTGGGTATAGGAGACACAGCAGTGAACCAAACAAAGATCTCTGTTGAGCTTACATTCAGGTGGAAATGAAAATTAAAGCTACACTGAAATGCCATTTTAATCTACCAGATTGGTAAAAATCCTGAAGTTTGACATCACCCTCTGGGGCCAGAGGCAGTAGGCGCTCTGCACTCTTATACTTTACTAAGGTAAACCAAGAGGCTAATGTGCTACAACTGCTGTGATACGTAATTTGGCAATAACTATCAAAGTTACAAATGTACAAGCCCTTTGAGCCAGCAATTCTATTTCTAGGGATTTCTCCTATGGATTACTAATCTAGGAGAGAAATGACATATATACAATGTTTATTGCTAGTGTGTTTACAATACCAGATTAGACACAATCTGACAGGAAGGTGCTTTGATGATACATCCATACTATGGAATACCAGAAAGTTGTAAAAAAGAATGTGGAAGAATTTATGGGGAAAGATCTCTGAGATAGATCATTACATATACATACATGTGTATAGTATGATATCATTTACATAAAGATAAAAATAACATATACACACATATGAACATATAAATCTATGTATATGTATCTATATCATCTATCTATCTACAAAAAAACCCTAAAATCTTTGGTTTCCTGTGGCAGAGGAAGGAAAGAAGGGAAAGAATTATGTATGTGATGTGGTAAAAAGTGGCTGTCTGTAGGAAATGGGGTAAAGAGGAAGACATTTTGCCTAATATCCCTCCCTAGTTTATAAAATTTTAATCATGTGACTGTATTCTTTATTCAGAAAATTAAATACAAAAATCAGTCTTATTAAATTTTTTTCTAATTAAAAGAGTATAATTCTGACAGATGGTTTCACAGTATTTCTATTTCGGTAACCTATACCAGTGTTTAATCATCTTCATGGATAAGAAGCCTCATATTCTTTTTTTTTTTTTTTTTGATGCATATGGAAATTTTAAAAAATTAAAAAAAATTTCCTTTGATAAGCATCATATTCTTGATTACACTTAAATCTTCCTTTTTGATTTGTCTTCTTAAGAAGCAGCTGCTCAAACTTCTTTTTAAATTATAGGTCACCTCATTTCCATTCATGTCCAGGGCTTTGTATAAAAAGAAGAGACATCTGTGAAGCAAAAACTACATGTATTATGTAAAACTCAAGTTTCAATATAAAAACCAGAAAAGCAAGACCCCAGATCCCAGTGGAATGAAAGAAAGACCATATGTCATGGGTCTGAAATTTCACCTCCTACCTTGAAGTCAGCTGAAGATAATATTAGAAGGACTTGATGTCACATAGTCCTAGAAAAGGAGGACAGATTAGAATTCATCTGATTTGTAACTTGGCTTCTTGCTAAAATTGTCCCTGAAATCAGAGATGTCCTTGATATTCTTCTTAGGGACCTGTTTTAACAAAATGCAAAGAAGGAAATGTTTGTAGTCAGTTTCCAACTAAAGTTTTTTTCTTTCTACTTGGCATTGAACGCTAAGAATGTTTTTCTCTACTTTGCTCCCCCTTTAACTATGCTGCAGGTCTTGTGCTCAGGAAGTGGGGGTGGGGAGGAGAAATGAAAGAAACAGAGTTGAGAGAAATGGGTTAAAGGTGTCACAGTTGTAGACAGGAAATCTAGCAAGTGATGGAAACTACCAATATCCTTGCTAGATGGAGGGTATGGTTCTCTTAGTACATTGGAAAATGTTGTATCTGTTTTTGCATTGCTATTGACTGCATACAGACCAGAACAGCTTTCCTTCTTAAAACATAGGGACCAAGCAGAGACTGCCCTTGACTCCGGTCAAGAAAGCGCTTCCTCCAATACCAGAACTAGAAGTTACTTCCACGATGCATCTGCAAGATCAGTATACACGGTGAGTGAAGACTGGGCTTTACTGATGATTTGTCTTTATTCGTTATAAACATGAAAGATCCAAGGAGATGCAGTTTACCTCAAACTTCATTTCTATCTGGGTGTAGGAGACAGAAGGTGATGAACTTGCAAAAGTACTTCATATGAATTAGATGGCATGAAATAAAATCACTATTTTCTCCAAGGTCTAGGAAGGACCAATAAACTAATCTCTTAGTCTATTAAACAACATGTGCCCCTGAGATGTCAGCTCATCCCTTGGCTGTTTCCTAAGGTTGGATCATACATAATTCCAGGAGGCTAATCGTTCTTTAGTCAGAACATGAGAAAAGAGAGAATGTAAATTTATAAAGCCAGACTACCCACTGATCCTCAATTACTGAAATTAAAAACTTCCCTCAATATAGGATCTGATAATAAATCTAATGTACATTGATTTTCATGTGCTTGAATCCCAAATTATGGCCAGAAGTGCCTTCGAAATGTATATACAGTAAAACCTTGGATTGTAAATAACTTGTCTGTGAGTGTTCCTCAAGACAAGCAAACATTTCTAATAAATTTTAACTTGATAAACACTTGAAAAATGAGCAATGTCTTGTAATACAAGTAGTACATGATGCTGAACATCACGTGATTACTGAGCCAATGGTTCTTGAAATTTGCTTTGATATACAAGTGCTTTGCATTATAAACATATTTCTGGAATGCATTATGCTCGCAAACCAAGGTTTCACTGTATATTTTTTAAGTAGGCTCCACATCCAGCATGGAATCCAACGTGGACTTGAACTCATGACCCTGAGATCAAGACCTGAGCTGAGATCAAGAGTCTGACGCTAAACTGACTGAGCCACCCAGGCACCCCTCTTAGAATTATTTTTCATTTATTCAACAAATATTTATTAAGTAGCTGTTATGTTAAGGCACTATTGATAGCTGTGGTAGGGGATGTAAAAATTATAACAGGGAAGAGGAAAGACACTAGCATTTATTAGTATCCTTTAATTGTCCTTGGTGGTGATAAGAATAAATGATCTAGACTTTGTTTGTTTGTTTGTTTCAGGTGTAGAATTTAGTGATTCAACACCTCCATACAACACCTGTGCTCATTATAACAAATGCACTCCTTAATCCCCATCACTTATTTCACCATCCCCAACCCACCTCCCCCTCCCCTCTGGTAACCATGTTTGTTCTCTATAGTTAAGAGTCTGTTTCTCGGTTTCCCTCTCTTTTCTTTTTCCCCTGTGTTTGTTTGCTTTATTCCTTAAATTTCACATATGAGTGAAATCATAGGGTATTTGTCTTTCTCTGCTGACTTACTTTGCTTAATATAATAAGCAAATTATTACTCTCTAGGTCCATCCATGTCATTGCAAATGGCAAGATTTCATTCTCCTTATAGTTGAGTAATAGTCCAATGTATGTGTGTGTGTGTGTGTGTGTGTGTGTGTGTGCATTACTAGATCATTTATTCTTTATGACACTTTAAGTCAAGATTCTAGCAGGAAACCAATAGTATACTCAAACTGAATCATTTGAGGTGAGTTTAATAAAGGGTCTATTAAGCCGAGATGTGGGAAAACCCAAAAAGAGAGTGCAGCACCCTAAAACTAGTTAACAGTAGGACACTGCTACTATCCCTAAGACTAAAGGGGCAAGGAACCCAGAAAGATAGGCACAGGCGCAGACACACACACACACACACACACACACACACACACACACAATATATGGGGAGGGCTGCCTGATAAGGACTGTGACTTATGGCCAAGTGACACAACAGCCTGCAATTGCCCTGAAGAGAGAATAAATATCTCAGTTTGGCTGTTCTCTCTTTCCCCGATGTGCTAGTACTTACCATTGGTCAAACCCAATCAGAGCTAGAGGACAATGGAGCTGGATTGAGGTAGTTCATATAGACTGGCCTCGAGGGTAACAGTAGGGTGGGAAAGAAGTGGAGTGCAGATCTAGAGAGGCAACCGAAGAGATAGACTGTAAATGGCCCAAAATGTCAAACTGGAAAATGAATGCCAAGTATATATTTGTGTTCAGGACTAGAGAGAAGCAGGTCTTAGTGTTTGGGTCTTAGTGGAATCAGAGTCTGCTGTTGGCTTAGAAATTGCTAGGTAGACTTTAATGTAATCATGTGATTGCTTTAATGAAATATTATGCTTGATATCTCTCATCCTGGTCCTCGTTCTGGGATGTTCAACCTTTCATTTGAAGAGATCCCCTTTCATTCACCAAATACTTTTTGAGCACCTACTGTATGCCAAGAATTCTGCTGCTCATTGGCAAAGTAACATGCAGTCAGTGGAGAAATCAGATTGAGTGCCAATAACATGATACAGGTATTCATTCATAGGGGACTCAGGGAGCATAATGGAGAGACAGCTCATTCAACGGAAATGCTGCCTAGTATATAATACATGTTCAATAAGTATTTGTTGAATGAATGATTAAGTCCCAACTTCTGTGTTTCTTTAAAAGAAACTTGCGTGAACACTTACACTTTATTTTATAGAAGAGGACAATAACCCAAACATACTGTGGTGACAGAGGCTTGAGGAGACCCTAGTTTCCTGGGTCCTAGGCTGAGATGTTTGTTACCACTAGCCACACTGTCTTCCTAGGTTTATAATGGAGGCTCCATTGTCTACCACAGGATTAGAAAGAGCTCTTAATCAGTGGTATTGAGAAGATTTTTGGTGTCCTTATAAGACACAGTTTTAATAAATGGTTTAAAAATTATTCTCCACTAATTCTTTTCAGATAATAACATTCTTGCATGAATAATATTTGTCTTTTTTTCTCTTTATCTTCAGAATATCCCTCTGAATTCCTCTGGACCATTTGGACTAAACCCTTTTGAAGAATACTCATAATTTTATTTCAGGAATGAGTTAACTAGTAAATATATGGGTCCAGCTGAGAATGCACAATGGGAACAGTAGGAATGGTCACTGGCTGATGAAAACTGGCTCAAGAGCATTCATTTGGCCCACGAGATCAAAGAAACCAGAGTTTTTTCAGGAAGCCATCATGAGTCATGGAAAACAAGCTGATGACACCCATAAAAACAGCAACGGAATGCTTCCTCTCCTTGTTTATCTATCATTATACAACTACAGTGGCCTCAAGATTTTGATATTGAAAGGAACCAAAAACCAAGGTCAAGGATGAAAATCCTTTCTCTCATTAGCCCACATTGCAGATTCTGATTTGATGGGTTTTCCTATACAGAGGGATTGTTTCTATTTGGCAAATTACTTAAGAGGGCCTGGGTTGTTTGTTAATGTATTTGTTTGGATTTATAAATTTTGTCTCCTTTTGGCACTGAGGATGCTTTAAAAAATTCAAAGATACCAAAATCAAATGACTTTAAGTGAAATACTAAGTGAAACTTGAATATTGAAACATAGTAGCAAAATGTTTCTTCTGATTCTCTCAGCGTTCATATTATTTATAGCTATCACTGATGTCAAGAGTAGTTATAGTTATTAATTACAATAAGAGCACATATAGACAATTTCTAACATTGAAAAATATAAAAATACCTTTCCAGAATTCAGGTGGAATTTAATCTCCTGGCATCATTATATGGTTAAAATTGCTTTTCTGAGAAGATTTCTAGATTTTAATGGCAGGGTCAGGTTTAATATTAAGCAAACTAACAGGAATGAATGATTCAGCATACAGAGGGTTTTTTGGTATCCTCTCCCTCTCTCCCATCCCCTCTTCTCCCCTCCCCACCTCTCCCCTCCTCTCCTCTCCTTTCTTTTTCTAGATCACAAACTGAGATTCTAATCATAGCATTTAGGTTTTGAAGATTTGGAAAATGGAATTCTACTAGTCTCACTTTTTATTGTCCCTGTAAACTTGATTAACAGGTCAAGATCAGGTCTGGGACTATTCAGCAGGAGTTGAGGGATATCACACTCCTTGAGGGATAGATATTATATGATTTCTAATAGGCCAAATTATTGTTTCCTTGAACATTGCCTATTATGTTCAGACAAATGACTTGGAAATCAATGGGAACTTGGCTTACAAAAGGCATAAATTAAGCTTCAAATTCTGTTAAATTGTGGCAGCTTCCTGAAAGCTAATTTCACTTATTTATTGAAATAATAGACTTTAATAGATATTGTGAAGCATTCAAACATGTGGATGGCCTGGTGTCTGCCTGCAAAGAATCTGTACTCTAGTAGAGGAGACAGGGTACACTACTCCTAGTTATAATGCTAGACACAAGGGTAAGATAGGGTAAGATAAATGTCATCTACAGGCTCCACGCTTCCTGCTGAGAATTCACAGGCCAGTAGAATCATTTCCAGCTGGGGGTAAGCAGGGTAGGCTTTTAAAGAAGGTGGCTTTAAGCAGCATTGAAGATAGTTTTTTTCTGATCTTTCTGGACAGGTGGAATTTCCCAAGTATATACTTTCTCAGCCCTCATAACCCTTTCAATATCTGCTTTTTACAATTATTTTCATGGTTATCAATTAATGTCTATCTCCCTTTCTAGACTGATTCTGCTCACCATAATATTCCTGGAAGCTGGCATGATATTTGGCTTACAGAAAGTTCTTAGTACATATTTTTTGGATAAAGAACAATTTACTGAGCCCCTCTGTATGTCAGGCACATGCCACAGATAGTCTCACTTCTTCCTTACAATGATTCCTGGAGACAGGTGTCATTGTCCCTAAGGAACTGAGGCCTGAGAAGCTCACCAATTTGCCTGTGATCTCAGGAACAATATGTGGATTCAGTCCTAGACTGAAGTATATAAAATATGCTTTTGTACCCAGCCACTTTTGTGGCTAGTATAGCAGGATCATGATTTGAGTGGTTCTTAAGGAGGGGGGAGGAATTGACCATCAGAATCCAAACAGGGTTCCGTAAGCATGGAAGAGGAAGAAGAAGAAAACCGTCAGGTGCCTCTGTGAATGTTTCTCCTCAATTCCAAGGAGATGTGCAGGGAGATGTGTTTAAAAATAAAACACAGGCTTGGTTTTTCCCCCAGAACAATCTCTTGAGGCGTGCTAAGGCTATTCTTTAAGCATGTCTCAGTGCCGAAACTTTCATGATGGGTCTCCACAAAGTTGTCACGGCATCATTATCTCTCTCCAAAATTATGTCTATTTTCAGATGGACTGTAAAAATAGCACATCCATTTTCACACAGAAGAGTGGTATCAGTGTGTGATATTACAAAAGCAGGCACATCTGTAATGAAGAGCCACACAGTAGGCATTATATTTCTTTCATAACCGTATGCCAATTTCCTTTTAGGGAATTACCTTTGACCCATGGAACAATGTCTTGATAGGACTGTTAATCAAAGTTTCTTGCTAATCAGCCAATGGATGACATGTGGCCAGAGCTAGACCAACTTGACCTTCTTGATCAGGACTTTGGTTTATAGGTGCAATGATGTATGGGCAAGAAAAAAATGACTGGAGCTTATTCATTCCAGCAGCAGAGTTGAGTCATTCCTGCTTTTAAACTCCCCAACACACCCCAAACTCCCATCAAACTGCCTTGGTTCTGAGTCTGGTTCTCTAGCCTTCCCTTTGATTCTGTGAGCTACCAATAATATCTTTGTAAAATATCCTTTTCCTGCTTAAGTTTCCAGACTTGGCTTCTGTTGGCTGCTGAATATAACATCTAACATCTATTTTATTTAGTAAAGTCATAGGATGTCTGAGCTGTAGGAAATCTTATAGATCATCTGGTTAACTCCTCCATTTTACAGCTGAGGAAAACCGAAGCTCTGGAGGCTGAGGGTTTCACCCAAGTTCACATCACAGAGCTTGTCAGTGACAGAACTGAGATTAAGACAAGGGCTCGTTTGCCCAGGGAACTGGAGTCTGCTTTTTATTTTAATTCCTTTTTAGTACAAACCAGAGCCTCCTTCTCTGTCTCTCCCCCCTCTCTCTCTGAAATGCTTAATAGAAAATAGTGACTTAAAAAAACCTTCACTCCTCCCCTCCCCCAACTGACAATTTGCTCTGTTTAAACACTTGTTTCAGAGATAGTCCTTTCTGGGATTTGGCATCTGGTAATGACAGGCATCAGTTTGTATCCTTATATGGAGCCTTGATTCTTTCTAGCTGTCTTTAAATGTTTATTTCCCCCTTACATGAAAATAATGTTGGGACAGGAAGTGGTTTGCTCTAAGGAAGCGTATGGGGTGGGGTTCTCAAAGTGATTATTTTCCACTTCCAAGTCTAACTTCTAGCCATGTGCATTTGGGGAGAGACTTCCTTTACTCACACTAAAAGATATATATATATATATATATATATATATATATATATATATATATAATCTGCTCTATTTTTTCAGTTGCTTTAGGGCAGTCATAGCTCATACGATCACTGCCAAAAGGGCCAAATGTTGGGTTAGGAGTCGGGGTTAGGGTTAGTAGTCTCCCCTTGTCCGTGGGGGACATGTTCTGAGACCCTCAGTGAATGCCTGAAACCATGGATAGTACCGAACTCTATGTACACTATGTTCTTTCTACACATATACACCTAGAGTTTAATTAATAAACAAGGCACAGTAGGAGGTTAACAATAATCCTGAGAGAACAATTATAACAATGTACTATAAGAAAAGTTATAAGAACGTGGTCCCTCTCTTGAAATAGCTTACTGTACTCACCTTTCTTCTTGTGGTGATGTGAGACGATAAAATGCCTCCTTGATGAGATGAAGGGAGTTGAATGAATTAGGCCTTGTGATGCAGTGTTAGGCTACTTCTGACCTTCTGGCGATTCATCAGGAGGACCATCTGCCCTCCAGACCACCGGTAACTGAGACCGAGGAGAATGAAACCCGGATAAGTGGGAGCGACTGTAGCACTAATTATGTGCCAGCCACTATTTTAAACACTTGGTACTTATTAGTTAATTGGTTTTATATCATACCACTCACAGCTGCACCTTATATCCCCCTTTTGGAGCATTTCAATGCACAATCACAAACTAAAATGTTTGTGATGTCCCTATAATTTTTTTAAAAATGTAAAAAAAAAGATTTATTAATAGTTAAACACAGTTTCCAGGAAAATCCTTTTTTTTCCCTTCCCAATTATCCCTAAATACCAGTTTCCTTCCCAATTATCCCAAAATACCAGTTTTGAATCAGTAGGTAAGGACTATTATCAATCATCCCAATTTACAGGTGTAAAAATTAAGGCAGAGAGGTTAAGTAACTTACTCAAGGTCCCATAGCTATTAAGTGGCAGAGTTGAGATTTGAACCCAGGTGGTCTAGGTTTCAAACTCCATGCTCTTAACCCTCTGTTGCATCTTATTCTTGGACTCTCTATGTAGGGAAGGGAAGTTTCTTTTTCTTGGGAAAAATATTATCCAATACAAATGCCTTTCATAAGCACTTCTAATTGGGGTTTTGTATCATGAATCTCTGTGTTCCAACAATGCTTGGAGGCTACAAACAATACTCTACCACAAGTATTGCTATGCAGCAATGCTTCTCTTGTGTCTACCCATGTATCAAAGTACCTTTGCAGAACTGGATTATTTGGTGGTTGTGAGAAGACTTGCACAGATTGAAGCTTTGGGTTCTAGATGCTCATAAAATAGGCTCAACAGGGGCACCTGGGTGGCTCAGTTGGTTGGGCGACTGACTTCGGCTCAGGTCATGATCTCACAGTTTGTGAGTTTGAGCCCCACGTTGGGTTCTGTGCTGACAGCTCAGAGCCTGGAGCCTACTTCAGATTCTGTGTCTCCCCTCTCTCTACCCCTCCCCTGCTCATCTCTGTGTCTCTCAATAATAAATAAACGTTAAAAATTTTTTTGAAAAAAAAAAAGCATGAGATCTTGCCATTTCTAACAACACGGATCAATCTAGAGAGTGTAATGCTAAGAGAAATACCATATGATTTCACTCATATGTGGAAATTTAATGAACAAAACAAATGAACAAAGAAAAAAACAGAAAAAAAGGCTCAACAAATATTTAACTTATCGGTGTTAAAATCTTTTAACTCATCTCAAGATCCCCTGTGGTGAAAGATAGTAATTACAATGCACAAACACCTACACATGGATGAAGAAAGGCTGTGAATCGAGTCCCTGGAAAGTTTCTTTCTGCTTACTGGGTTCAAACACATTTTCCTACTTGAAATTTGCTACACAGAGACAGGATATCATCTCCATTCCCCCGCCTATTTTGGCAAACGGATGATATAGGTTTTATTTTTTAAACAATTTATCCTAACAAAGTTCCATGATATCAAAACAAGCCAACAGTGCTTAATAATTACATCATAGCGAGATTTTCTTTATTTTATGCTTTATTCAGAGTGAAAAATTCAGCAGGAAAAAAAGTATTTTAAAAACTTGTCTATTTTATTCTAGCTATCTAAATAACAGACTAATACTAGAAGAAAAGTTCTCCATTATTCAGTAATCGTTGCTTTTTTACAGAACAATTAGATTAACGTGAGCAAAATGATCTTTTTCAATGGCATGTTTTAGTGCAAGAAATTTCATCAGAGACAGAAATCACATAGGCCATATTCTAGAGACTGTGCTCATTTCGATGGGACGGATGGTGATGGGGGAGCAAAAGGGAGGTCAGAGAAGGAGGCGAGAGGACATTGTCCTGCCTCTCTTGAGGACCAATTGTATAAGCCCTGGGACCCAGGTTGACTTACCTATGCCTGAAACAAGCCAGTGTTTGAGACTCCATCTTTCCTTCCTGTTTAATTAATACCACCACAATACTTGAGCAGTGTAGAACCTCCCCCACCATCTCAGCACCAAGACTTAATTTTTATTACCAGTTTACAGTAAAATTTAATTGGAGTACCTTACACATTAAGGCTTTTGATTATTAACATATTGCTGAAGTGGAGGTCTTTTAATTATTCATCCATTTATTAATATAACAGTTACCTTATACCAGGCATAGTCCCATAGCAGAGACAGGTGACCCAGACAGTTTGGAAAGGCCTGGGCTGGGGCTTACTCCTTGAGAAACTCGTTTTATCCATCTTTGAATTCCCAGTACCAAGCTAGATGCCTGATATGGAAATTACCTAAGTGTTTGTGGACTCCTGGAACGAGTGTTAGGGGAGCCCAGACAAGGAGCACCTAAATGAAGGAGGAAGACAGAAGTGAGGGAAGACTTCCTAGGGGAGGGGATGTAATCTGAGTCTTAAAAGGTAAGTTGGCCAGGGTGGAAGGAACCCATATAAAGGCACTTGAGCAATGATGTACGGAAAGGGAGGCCCTAATTCAAGATCTATGTGTCCTTCAAACACACACACACGCACACACACACGCGGGCTGACATGCAGGACACAGAAGTATGCTCTCTTTGCAAACAGCAATAACTATGCTACTCTCGGTTTCAAGGACATTGCAATAATTAATGTGTGACAGAGATGGGCTTTGTTAAGCTTGAGAATGCCAGAGTTCTTCGGGGGAAATTGACAATACTGTGATCTATTGTGATATTTTTCACACTATATAATTTGAGCTTGTAACTGCTTAACCAATTAAAGATTAAGCAGGCAGCCCTTACATGCTACTGCACAACTGAAAGAATGATTTATTACAGCAAAGGATATTGGAATAGAGGGAAGGCAGATTGCAATCAGAGGAGCACGACTGCAGGTTGCTGTTAACTGGTACTCTAAAACCAGGTTTCCCTGTTCAACCTGGAGAAAGACTGCACTTTAAATCCACCTTTTGGAGCATTCCAGTCTGTAATAACTAGCTAAAAGGTTTGGGAAGTCCCTACGGTTTGTAAAAGGGGGAGGTGGGGAAGGCTTATTAATGGTTAAACACACTTCTCAGGAAAACCCTTTTTTAAAATTTCTGATTATCCCTAAATACCAGTTTTTGAATCATTGCAGTAAGAGAAGATTGAAACACTGGAAGATTTTATGGAATTTCATCCCACTTTTGCAGTTATTCTATAGCCAAATTTAAAAAACAATCCAGTCAAATTTAAGAAACAAAACAGATGAACATATGGGAAGGTGGGGGAAGAGAAGAGAGGGAAACAGAAACAAGAGACTCTTAATGACAGACAGCAAACTATGGGTTGATGGGTAGGAGATGGGCCAGATGGGTGATGGGTATTAAGAAGGGCACTTGTTGGGATGAGCACTGGGTGTTGTATGTGATGAATCACTGAATTCTACTCCTGAAACCAATATTGCACCGTATGTTAACTAAAATTTAAGTTAAAAAAAAATGAGAGGAAAAAAAAGTCCAAAGATAATAAATTCCAGGGATGCCTGGGTGGCTCAGTGGGTTAAGAGGCGGACTCTTGATTTTTGGCTCAGGTCATGATGTCATGGTTTGTGAGTGTGAGCCCCATGTCGGTCTCTGTGCTGACAGTGCAGAGCCTGTTTGGAATTTTCTCTCTCTCTCTCTCTCAAAATAAATAAATAAACATTTCAACATAAATAAATAAATTCCATTACAGCACATTTTTAAAAATGTTTAATTTTGAGAGAGAGAGTGAGCATGGGGGAGGGGCAGAGAGAGAGGGGGACAGAGGATCTGAAGTAGGCTCTGCCCTGACAGCAGAGAGCCTAATGCAGGGCTCTAACCCATGAACCACGAGATCATGACCTAAGCTGAAGTCAGATGCTTAACCGACAGAGCCACTCAGGTGCCCCTAAAGCACATTTTCATTTGTGCTAATGATACTGTATTGATTTTGGAATGTGTTGTTCTATGATGTCATCAATATTGTTCAATACTTCAATCCATGAAGGTTCTTCATGGGCTCTATCTAGCCAATGCATGGTGGTAGCTGCATATGTTCAATTGCTACTACATAGAGGTGAGAGGGAGCATGGTGCTGGGGGCAGCCAGCAAGAATCTCTGTGAGTTTGATCCTTGAGTTGATGAGGAACTGATGAAGGTGCTGGAAAATGTAGGACCAGACTGTAAAGGAATGCTGAGGCCAGCCAGTGAAGGTTTTGATCAAGGGAGTAACCAGATTTGCACTCTCAGAGAGTCTGTGCTGACACCATCTTAATGGAGGGGGCCTGGGGCCTGTCCTGACATCAGGCTGGTGTTGTGGAAGAGGAGAAATCGTTTTCCCTCTACCCTTCTGAGTTCTTCACTGAGACCCTAATAGTAAAAATCACATTAACAAGAGAAAAACAAACAGATGTTTATTAACTTGTAACCTCACGTAACATTAGAGATACCCAGGGGAAAATGAGTAACTCAGAGAAGTGGCTTAGAATTCAGGCTTATATACCATCTTAATAGGGAAAGGGGGTGGAGATGTAGGCCTCTCAGGGAAAAGTAAATGATTTTTAGGAAAGATAAGTGGGCACTGAGAAGAACAGATGAGGTATGACAGGTTGTTCCAAAGTCCATTTGGATGTGCTGTTACTTCTAGTCTTGTGTCCTGTAATAAGAGTCAATCTTCTCTGATTATTGAAACTCCAGGGGAAGGGATTTATGACAACTGAGTTTCTTTTTGGGGATCTGTCTTTAGGAAGATAAGGGGAGTTCAGAAAAACTTCTTCCTGCATTTGCTGTTTTTCAAGTGCCTACAGCTCAAAGTAATCAACATACCAAAGCAGCATATTTTGGAGTAGCACATCCTGATCTCCTACAGTCATATACTGGGTGGCATATTCTGCTACCCTTCAATATCTATTACACTAGTTCATAGAACAGATAAGAAAAAAGTGAAACAAGACTGGGGCAATGGAGGGGTGCCTGGGTGGCTGAGTTGGTTGAATATCTGACTTTTTTTTTAAGGTCAAGTATTTTTTTATTTTGAGGGTCTGAACGATAATTAGCTCAATTCAACCCAATTCTCTGAACGAAAGGCTGCGTCAGTAGCTCAAAACCAGAGATCCCCGTGGTAAATGGCATGAATTTGAGATCTGCACATCCAGGTGTAGTTCAAATGATGGCCAACAAGTAACCAAAAGACGAACAACAGGCAGAGCCGACCAGTAAATCTGTTCTGAGCCACAGATTTTCAATGAACAAATGCCCAGGATAAGATGGCGCCGTTACTCAAAAAATTAGAGTGTGGAAAACGACCACCCTAGCAGATGGTGCACGCGCCCGCCAAACATCTGACTCTTGATTTCTGCTCAGGTCATATTCCCAGGACTATGGGATCAAGCCCTATGCTGAGCTCCACACTGAGTATGGAGCCTGCTTAAGATTTTCTCTCTATGTCCCTCTGCCTCTCTTCCCCACTAGTGTGCATGCTCTCTCTCTCTAAAAAAAAAGAAAAAAAGGGGCAATGGGATGGAGGAAGACACACAAAAAAGTAAGCAATAGCACTTGGCAACTAGGTGTTGACAGTAAAGAGAAGCAGCAGCCTAGGGTGACAGCTAGGCTTCTGGCAGAAGTAACACTGCATCCAACAGAGAATGTAGGAGGAGAAGGAAAGATTATGAATTTAATTTGGACATATTCAGATTAAGTTTATTGGGATACGAAATACTGATGTACAGATGTCTGGTAGGAAGTTGACTCTGGTTGGAATTTAGGAGTGATGTCAGGGTTCAAGGTAGAAATTTGGGTGTCATTAGCATAGAGTAGGGTGTTCGCAGAAACCATGAATATACCTACTGGATTTCTTTGCTCAAACTGATTTACATTATTTTGGATGAGAGAAGGGCAAAGTGAATTTCAAATTGAACACACACAATAGATGTTGCGGACCTAGTACAGATATATGAATGGCTGATGACTGAATGAACGAACAGTATAGGTTCATAAAAATCAATAGATGTTCTCTTTACCTCATGACTTGTTTCCATTTTAGCCCTGGAAAGAAAAAAACATGATTACCTCAAAGAGACAAAAAGGCCATATTTGGATGCAAAACATGGAGGACTTTATTCCTGCTTTTAAAATTCAACAAGTCTTTCATTTTTTCAGCCAACTAATTTCAGACCATTTGACATATATTATTCTCATTAGGTATCAATGACCTAGCAATGACTGACCAACTGCTGTATTTGCAGCAAATCAAGAAAGAGATGACCAGCCAAGTGACAGACTGGGTACTGTTCAGCAAGCAAATATGTTATTCTGCACATGACCTCGCTAGAGTAAATGTGAGTCTTTATAATCCTTGCCAAAGACCAAGTGGTTTTAAAAGAAAGAGAGGTATGGCATAGCAGGCATTAACTTATAACACCCATATCTTATATAAATGGTCATGCTATGGTCCCAGGGGCTGCAGAACAGATCAAGACTCCTTAATAATCAATCACAACCTCATCAAGGTAGTGTACAGGGCAGGATGGAAACGAGTCTTTCATTACCATTGATAGATTTTTACCTTGCCAGGGAAAGGTAGTTCTGACCCTTCATGAATCATTGAGGAAATGCTTAAAATGCAGAGTTGTGGCCCAAAATGGCCCAAATGTTTTCACACCTCACTACAGGCACCAAATAGTCTGGGCAATGCCAAATAAGTTACAAATCCATTTTGTAGTTCAGGAAGGTCATTAGGACTCGGATTCGTTATCTACTGAGACTTTGCTTTACTTTCCATTTATTACTCTCCTTTGAATGAAATGGAGCTGTAGGAGGAGAGCAGAGACCTCAATTCATTCAACGCTGACACATTATTCGTGTCTACAATTTTGCCATAAATTTGGAGAGAGACAGAAATTGCAAATGCAGGGATTTAAATCCCCTTGTGCTACACTTGTCAAGAAGAGCAGATTGTAAACTGCCTCTTGCAAATATGATATGCATTTGGGCATCAAGCTAATAACTCTGAACCACAGACTTGTTCATTTGTGTGGTGTTTCCCTCCAGAAGTTTTTGAAATTGCTTCTTTGGCCATTATGTATCTCAGAGCTGTTTGGGTTTAGTAGGAAGATTACAGAGACTATCTGGCTGAGAAAGTTTTTGGAGTCCTTCTCCAATGGGATGGAAATGACAAATTTTTCTGTTTACATCATCACAGCCTTTACAAACTACGCATTTGGGTTGGGCTTCTCTGAGGAAAGGAAAAAGAAATTTGCATGGTCATCAAATTTGTCTTAGAACCTTATAGGAATATTGATGATGAAGAAATCCAAAGCATGTAGATGCCTTCACTCACATTTCTGGCTCTTCTATTGAAAAATAATTTGTGTGTTCTATAGTTGAAGTCATTGGCAGGGTCCTATCCCCTATCTCCCTGATCAGAAGCAATTTTCTTTTGCTTCTTGTTTTGATTTTTAAAAATGTTGTTACATAAGTCATCCATTAATACATTTTCATTATAAAAATATTTAATTATTACAAATGACACGGGAGTCCCCTTTAATCACTCTACAAAATTCTGAGGTTCTCCTCCACCTTATCACAACCTTTTCCACCCCTGGTCACAAACATTGTTGTAGTTATACGTGTATCTTTCTAGATCTTCTTTAGGGATGTGGGTGCATGTGTTATTTTAGATAGACTTTCTACAAGTGCCATACTGTGACTTTCTTTTTATGCTGCATAATACGTCTTGGAGATCTGTTAGTACAGAGGTCTATTCCATTGTGCTATGGACTGAATGTTTGTGTCCCCCCAAATTCATATGTTCAAGCCTAATCCCCAGTGTTTTGGAAATGGGGCCTTTGGGAGGTATTAGGGTGGTAAGAGGGGAACCCTCATGAATGGGACCAATGCCCTTATAAGAAGAGATGCAGAGAGCTTGTTTCCTGGCTCTCTCTCTGCTCTCTGCCATGTGAGGATACAATGAAAAGACAGCCATCTGCAAACCAGGAAGTGGGCTCTCCCATGACACTGGATCTGCTGGCACCCTGATCTTGGACTGCCCAGCCTCCAGAACTGGAGAAATAAATGTTTGTTCTTTAAGCTAGGCAGTCTATGCTGTGTTTGTTATACTAGTCCAAAATGACTAAGGCACATTCTTTTTATTCTTTTTAACTGTTGCATATTATTCCACAGCATCAGTATACCATAGTTACTTATTTAGGTGGTTTTAATTTTTTTAAGCTTATTTACTTTGAGAGAGAGAGAGAGAGAGAGAGAGAGTGAGAGAGAGCACACAAGTGAGCATGGGAGTGGGGGAGGAGCAGAGAGAGAGAATCCCAAGCAGACTCCAGGCTGTAAGTACAGAGCCAGATGCATGGCTTGAACCGTGAGATCATGACCTGAGCTGAAATCAAGAGTTGGATGCTCAACTGACTGAGCCACCCAGGTGTCTGGGTTTTAATTCTTTTTAAATGTTTATTTTTGAGAGAGAGACAGAGAGAGAGAGAGAGAGAGAGAGAGAGAGATCATGCAAGTGGGGGCGGGGTAGAGAGCATGGGAGAGAGTATCCCAAGCAGGCTCCACACTGTTGGCACAGCCTGACATAGGTCTTGATCCCATGAACCATGAGATCATGACCTGAGCCAAACCAAGAGTCCGATGCTTAATTGACTAAGCCACCAGGGGCCCTTAAGTGGCCTTAATTTTTCATCATAGTCTATCCATGCCTGACAAAGAGTCTTGAAAAATCTCTCATAGAGTGAATTCTTCTAAGTAAAAAATGTAAATTTCATTCACTTTAATGGAAAAAATGTTCATATATTTCTAAGCCTCCAAATCATATCCATTTTTCCTAAAACATCAAATACCATTAAAATGGACACAATTACTTCAATAGTTAACAGTTTATAATGTCACTCAACCAGACATTCTCTCATTAATTGCCCTATAATATGGTTGTTTCCATCCTCTCATTCAGTATTTACAGACTTTGATGTATTTGTTCATTCAATAAATAATTGCTGAGCACCTACTATGTGCCAAGCACTGAAAAGAACAGCTTTAAATCCAAATGACAGCCCTGCCTTAGTTTAAAGCTAAAGTTCTCTTTTCTGCTTATTATGGATCTTTGATAAGAAATACAATTGCTGAGAAGTCTGTTTTGCTTGCTGTTTGCTACGAGCATTGTAAGGCCTTTCCTGAATGTAACCCGCTGTGTAGTAGAATGGGTTGTAAACCTTCCTAAATGTAGTCTGATATGTAATGGAATGAGTGTACATAAACTAACCGGCATTTCTCGCTTCTGTAAACCTGCTTGCTTAGCACATTCCTCACCTACCCTACCCCCTTCCCCCTTTATTTCCTCCCGCCACAAGTAACGGACAAAGCCTTCCCGCCAAAGGACAGACAAAGGACGCCCAATCAGAGAACAACAAATGTCCTTACTTTAAAATCAACTAATCAGGCCCCTCATAATTTGAAACCTCCCCTGTGCTGTCTCTGTCTATAAAAACGCTGTACCAACCCTGATCGTGGCCTCTTGCGTCACCGGCGACGAGTGCGCAGAGGACCAGGTTCGAACCTGCAATAAACGATCCTTGCCGCTTGGCTTTGACTTACGACTCTGGTGGACTTTTGTGGGAGGTTTCGGAACTTCGCGCATTACAAGCACCAGCTTTGGGTGTTGGGAATATGGTAACAAAAAAAAATATCTCTGTCTTATGGAATTTACATCCTAGTGCAAGAGACATATAATAGGCAAGATACAAAGGATGTTAGCTAATGATACATCCTATGGAGAAAAAAACAAAGGAGGGAAAGGGAATATAAAATATTGGGAAGGCTGAAATTTGACCTGGAGAGATCTTGCTGAGAAGGTGGATTTTAAATAAAGATGTGGAACAAGTGAGGGAGGGAGCTGTGAGGCTTTCTGGAATGAAAGTATCCTATACATCCCTGACAGAAGATGCCCTCTAGGACCAAATAATTCTTTCTGACATAAATGGCTTGGCCAGTCTTTCTGCCCTGTTGTTCATCATTTGGTTTCTTGTCCTTTATCACATTTCCTAGTTATGGATTCTTTTTTTTTTCTGCAGAGATAGCAAACCAGAGCTTTTCTACACAAGTGTCAAAAAAGGCAATCATTGGTTTCAGTGAGAAATGGATCACTCAATATGAGGTTTATCACATGAGAGAGAATGGGATGTATATAGGTTGCCCACCTTCTCTTGGAATCAGAGGCATTGGCAGGAAAAAAATGTGGTTAGGTCTCTGGGAGATTTGTGGAACAATTTATCTCTGCCTGGAGCCACAGGATGGGAAGAAAAGAGCCCAGATGTTGGCTGAAGAGAACTCAACCCAAGGGAGAGTCCTTTTTATGACCAGATATCTGCTTGTCCATGGGCTCTGTCTAGCATTTTATATAGTGCCTGGACATAAACCTTGGCTCTTCCAATTACTAGTTGGATAACATAGAAATTATTTAATCCCTTTGAGCTTTCTTTTTCATCTGCAAAATGGGTACGGTAATAGTAGCTATCTCATAAGACTGACATTGGGGATTAAATGAGATCACAGAGGTAAAGTGTCTGGAACATAGTAAGCACTCAATAAATAAGAATGCCACCACTACTGCCATCACCACCATTTCTTGGGCTTTGTAGAGAACAACACCAAGTTTAGAGAAAAGAAGGCGTTATTTAGTACATCTTTAAAACATTTATTAGTATCTCACAGCACCTGGTACTAAAGAATCAGCTAAACAGCTGCCTAGATGAGTCGATAATCTTCAAGGCAAGGAAAACAAAAAAAGTCCCAATGCTCCAGGCAGGTAGTAGAGGGTTAAGGATTTTCAGGAAGGGAAGGGTGGTGATTTACAAATGGGTTTCCCTGGCACCAGGGAAAGGGGGGGGAGGAGGAGGAAATGGAGCCATTTTAGGCATATCAAAGGCGCCTGTGAGACAGGATGCTGTGTTGATGGCCAGGAAGCTGCTTGATGTAAATGTCTGTGAAGCCAGTGATGTGGCTAGCCCGGGGTGAGAATAATCCAGGGGTGACCTTGTGTGGCTTCATTCTGTGTCTCTTTAGTCCCAGTTTGTCCTCAGTTGCATGGAAACAACCAAAGCTTGACAACCAAACCTTTCAGCTACAAATCCACCTCATGGTGTAAAGAGAGCTAAACATGTTAAGTGTTCAGATGTCTCTAAAAATAACAGATTATGTTTCTTTTGTTTGGAGGCTGTGCATAATACTTTCAGGTGCTAGCTAGTCAGGTCAAACTGCCCTGGGTTTGAATCCTGGCTCTGTTTTACTAGTTGTGTAACATTGGATGAATTATATAATGTCTCTGTGGTTCAGTGTTCTTCTCATTTGGGCAGTGGAGATTGTAATAATATCTACCCAATACTGGAATTATGGAGATTAAATGGGATAATGCTTATAAAACACTCGGCACAGTGTCCTGCAGATAGTAAATACATATTATTTATTATTGCAATCTTTTGGATGGATTGTTTTCTGATGAGGTAATTGGGAAAAGGATAGCATAAACATGGAGAAAGGGAAAGGGAAGAAGAGATATAGAAGAGATAGTCAGGACTGTAAAAGCTGATCCTGGAAGAGAGGCATTTACTAACTGTCAAAAAAAAAATCCTGAGAGAGAAAAAGGAGAAAGATGGCAGGGACTCAAAGGCAGAGGCTTAGCTTTGCTTTTTGCCAAGGTTCCATCCATCTGGCCTTGGCTTCTACGCTGGCTTTTTCCTCCAAATGGCAGTTCTAGAAGCCCAGCGGTGAAACCCAGGGCAGGGAGATGGATCATCTCTGAATCACCCTAAATTCTGTACTCATTGCAGGCATATAAAAATTGTACATATTATTCTTCTGCAGTATAGAATTCCTTTGAGACTAATAGAAGAGACAGGCCTGTCAAGTGAGTCAGCAGTGACCAAAGGCAGACATAATCCCATTGCTTTTTGGCTGACAACTCATGCAGAGGAAAATATTCTCTGATCCATACAAAGGCAAATGTAGCTTAAATTCCAACACAAAATTCTAACTATATTCATCTTCTATTCCCAGTCGATGATGACCCTAGATGCCAGAAATAGCAAATACACCATCTCTTACCATTGGATTGTAATAATTTAATAGTTACTAAAGCTAAGATGCTCAAAGGACAGGATAACTCAGATTATTTTCAGATCTAAGCAAAAAAAAAGATGAAAAGAATGATGCCTCTCCTCAGATTTGTTTAATAGTGGATATTGTAGAGGAATATCTATTATGGGTGAACATACAGAAAATGAACATAAACCTGAATAAATTATGAGATATCTAGAAAAACAAAACACATGGTGAACCACATGATTTTTTCTTTTATGTGAAGGGTGGCTGTGAAGGCAAAATTGCAGTTTTAAGATGGGTTTTCAGTGTGATCTCTCCTGATGTGCCTTCACAAACACAATCATTTAAGAAACCAAGTTGAGCCTGGATCTGAGTATCATAATTCAGGACATCCTTTTTAAATTAAAAAAAAAATCTTTCATTAGAAAAGTTTTTTTGATGTTTCTTTATTTTTGAAGGAGAGAGAGAGAGAGAGAGAGAGAGAGAGAGAGAGAGAATGAGTGGGGGAGGAGCAGAGAGAGAGGGAGACACAGAACCTAAAGCAGGCTCTGGGTTATGAGCCGTCAGTACAGAGCCTGATGCAGGGATCGAACTCAGGAATGGCGAGATCATGACCTGAGCGGAGGTCAGATGCTCACCTGACTGAGCCCCCCAGGTACCCCCAGAATGTAGAGCATCCTTAAAAGGAAGATCAAAGGGCAAATTTTACATTACAAAAATTACCTTGATGCTGAAGAATAATTTCACTTACAAAATTAAACATGGATTGAAATCATGTATTATGATCCACCCCATCTGTTCAGCATACACTCTATCTGCCTACCTACCTACCTATATCTATCTATCATCTATCTATCTATCTATCTATCTATCAATCATCTCTCCCTATTTATTTTTATGAAAGAAGAGAAATAGGTTTTTTTTTTTTTTTTTGCATTTTTGCTAAATTACTTCCCTAAGATGTTATTCCTAGACCTCTGGGATGGCTTTGATTGAAATCTGCCTGCTCTTGTTTCTAAAAAGTGCAGCATGGCTGGCCTGTGCAGAAGGTGACTTTCCAGATAGGAGAGCTCCTGGTGGGTCAGCTGACTTCTACCAAGCACAGGAAATGCTCTCATTTCTGGGTTCAGACTTCTACATTTAGCAGCTTCCTTTAACCCACCCCAGGCTGGTGCTTAAGCCTTCATCCCCTCTGAGCTCTGCTGCTGAGGTCCATGGTTCCTTAGTTGGTGTTGCTGAGGCTGCTGCATACCCCAGCTGACTCCTGCCACCGCCTCAGCTTGTCACACCACGCATTTAATCATGAGTGTGATGTGCAGCCCAGTGTGAGACCCAGAGAAAAGACAGAATTCTGTCCTCAGTGGGATAGAATATTCAAGCTTACGCCTCTGCTTTAAGATTTGGCGCTCAATTTTTACCCTTTAGAGCTGTATGTATCAATACCCCAAAGCAATTTTTCTTGGATGCGTTTTGCTTTGAATTGGAAATACACTTTTGATGTTTTTTATTTAATAAGGCACAGGCATAGGACTACATTCGTTATTTAGACTGGAACTTAGTTTGCACTTGATGTAAGAAAAAAACCTGGCACACTTGTTCAGGGTAATTGCAAAGAGTGAAACGAACCCAATTTATGTAAAGGATTATTGAAGGAATACAAAACTTCCAAAGTAAGCCTGCTAAATCATTCATTCAGTAACTGATTGACATTTGCCCAGATTTGGATCCTGTGCTTTGCTAGGTTTTAAAGCAAAGCGAAGAAGCAATTATTTAAAAGTGATGATGAAAAACAGTATTGAAAGAGAGCAATCCTGGAGGGTGGATATATTTTAAGTGATTATTCTCTGTTAAATAATGTAATTCACAGACCATTGAGCTAGGGCCCAGGAATCATCTGTCAGCCTATGTTTCTACCTGGCAACCTTTGATATTTTATCATTAAAAGATATGTAAATGCAATGTAAATAATGTCAACCACTTTTTAAGGAACAATTATTTCTTTTATTCTTTTACAGATTTCTATTTCATTTTGTGATTAAAAATTTTTCTATAAACTATATGGGTGAAGTTGGGCTTAAAGCCTATTTCTGGGAATCTAGTTCCTTTGAAACTACTTGTTTCCATTACATTTCCAGTTAACATCTATAAATCCATCTGATGCTAAAAAATCTGTTGTGGAGAAATCGTAAATCTAAGTCCTCTCCTCTGCTCTGTACACAATACCTACAAAATTTATGAAGAGGTAATTGCACTTTTGGCAGTTAATTTTTCTCTAGACTTAATATCAGAAACATTTCAGGCAATCAAAAAACAATAGAAAAAAAAGCATCTTTAATTGATTCCTCAGAGAGTTCTTTTCCAGATTGTAAATAATTATTCTTATGTTTTCTATTTGGTTGTTTCAGGAGATACACAAAATGAAATGTAGGACACAAGTAAAATGCTAATAAGACACAGGATAATATTAAAATATTCCTACTTTGCCTGTATGGAACATAGGCAGTCTACTCTATCAGGGGAGGGAAAGCATATGTGAACAAAGGATTTTCACCCCTATAAAAGTACAAGGTTCATTTGCCTTAGAGAGAACCAGGGAGCAAGACATCTTGTGACAATGCCCGTCGGGATGCTGATGGGGCTCGGATGAACCCCCACCAGAATGAGTGTATGGAGCTCAGGAGAAGTGTTCACAGACAATGCCTCTCCTGGCCACCGGGTCTTCAGTGAAATCTGTCATGGATCAATCTACCAGTTAGTCAAGCCACACATCAGTATTTTCTGCCCTTTAGAAGCAATGATGGTATTTACCACTGGGGAGTGTGATGTGTGTATTTATACAATAGCTTGACTCGGAGTTAAAGATGCAGTCTGGGGGTGTGTTGTGTTCAAATCCCTTTAATTTTCTATTCGGATATTTCCAGGCTTTGTAATTATGCTATCATGTACTTATGGTCACAAAAAGTCTAGTTTAAACTGAATACTCTTTAGTACCCCCCTTTCATATATATTTTCACGCCATATATAAAGTTTGGGATCAAAAAGTCCAAGGAGTATGGAAAAATACAAGAATACATCGAAGAGCAGAACATTAAAAAAAACAAAAACACTAGTTTTACCTTGCTCATCAAAACTCTTAAGGTTTGGAAAATTTATTAGGATTTTTAAGCATTTTAAGAATTATTATTAATCCTCTTTTAGAGCATCTGTCTAGGGGCACCTGGCTGGCTCAGTTGATGGAGCTTGCAACTTGATCTCAGGGTTGTGAGTTTGAGTCCCGCATTGGGCATAAAGATTACTTAGAGTACCTAACTACTCTTTTCCTGGGTTCAGATCATGTTCTTCTGTTGTGAGCACGCAGTAGGAGTTCAATGAAAGCTTGTTTTCAGAATGAATTACTATAAAGAGATATTTATGTTTCTCTTTTACTATAATAGGTAATATCTGTAAGTAGTGTTATCTTTGCCATATTTATGTAACAAAACTAAGTTCAGTATAAGATTTGATTTAAAGTAATACCATAAGAATGGGACATTTAAAGGTGGGAATTTAAAGGATTAAATAAAAAGTATAGGATCTACCCATGAATTTCTAAATATAGCATGCTTGACCAGGAAAATGGAAATGAATATTGGTGAATGAACTTCAAATTAAAGGAAATTATCAATATAAAGCCTTGTAAACTTAAATTAACATAAAGGAAATACACTTATTTGTAAAAACAACCATATACATTAAGAGAAATGATATTCTCTCTCAACTTGCGTTCTCCATACTGTCCGTGCAAAATTGCTTGTAGAGTCCTCAAAGGGGCGTCTGTGGCCAGATGTGCAGAGAACATCCCCTTCACTGATATATAACAGAGCAATGTGGCCTGCCTTTTCTTTCACTAGATGGGAGTCTGGCCAGGTCACGGCTGTGCTTTTGAACAACTGGTCTGGATGTGTGAGACCTGCAGCACAGGCAGCAGCAGCTGGAAGGCATCCTGGATGTATGTCGTGCTATTGCAGCCCTGGGAGAAGGGAGAAATGTGGCTCAAGGGTTGTTTGCAGAGTTCAACCTGGACAATCCTTCCAGTTTGATAATGGTCCCTCCTTGCAAACCTCACAATATTTTAAAATATTTTTCCTTTAATGTTGGGGCTTAAGGCAATTGTAAACACAGTCCTTTGGATGAAATGTGTTCAGCTCTTAATTATCTATACTAATAGAAGAATTCACTTCACATGAGGCAAGTCATTTCCATGGACTTTGAGGCTACATCGATATGTGTATATTCATGACCAAATATATCCAGTCTTCCCTATTCCTCTCCCAGACCAACCCCACTGTCCTAAAATAACACAAAAGCACAGTATGAAGGAAGCTCTAGTTTGCCCTAACCTAGAGATGAATAAACAGGAATGGGCTACATAAAGCGAACTGGAGATAGTACTGTGTAATCATTCATGGCAAATCCTTGAATGCATATGGGTACCTTCTACTTGGTTTGGATATTTGATGTTGTCATTCATGCTCTGTGGTATTTTTTTTTTTAAGAATTTTTTTAACTTTATTTTTTATTTTTTAAAATTTACATCCAAATTAGTTAGCATATAGTGAAGCAAAGCTCTGTGGTATTCTTGCATACCGCGGTCGGTCGAGAGGCTATGTAATGTTTCAGGTCACTAAAACATAAGAAAACTCCCACCGGGGAAATAAATAAACACTTGACTTCATATTCTTCATGACTGACATAGTAAATTAATCTGCCGATGCCTTCTGGGTGGCCAGGGGAGACATTTTCTTGTTCCATATTCTGCATCTGACTGCCTGGCTTTCCTCTTAGCTGTGTCCTCCAGAACCTGCCCCTATAGCTCCTTGTCCCTTCTGGTTGACTTCATCCCACTGCGTGGCTGTGTCCTAAATGGTAACACTTGATGTCACCACTTTGTTACTTTTGTACCTTGGTAGTTTTCCCTAACAGTAAGGCACAATTTCTACAAACATTATAAATATATAGGTAGCCTTCCCTGACTTGTATTTGGTAATTTCCAAACGCTGCAACTGACAGCTACTTCAGACAACAAAAAACTGTATATGCATTTGCCCGTGTTCAAACTGGTTAATACCCGTGGCTTCAGCTGGGTGCCCTGGGGCTATAGATGTGCCAGGTCCTTATAGCTGGGCCCCTGATGGAAGGTTTTCCTCCACCAGCCACAGGTAGGACACCGTGACTATGACTCAGGAATGTGGCCTCCGGGGCCTCTTCTCTCTTCTGTCACTGGCTTCTGGTAAAACCACAGCAGTATCGGGACAGCTTCGTATCAGTGTTACAAAGTCCTGGTGAGCCGACAGGCCAGGGAGTGAGTGATCTCTGAGGACAGTGCCTCTGGTCACTGAACAGACAGAGGCTAAACAGTCAACTTGTCAATATTGTTAGTCTAAAGCTTAGACCCGGCTAAACCAAAGGTGATCGTGAATGGAGACAAGGGCTCATTTTTACAAAAATCACCATTGAGCAAGAATCCCTCATTGCAGCCAATAATCACAGTGTTAAATCTGGTGTCAAACTTGGCAGCAGAAATGTGCTTCTGCTGGAGGAAACAGCAACAGAAATAACGTGCAAGCTTAGCGTTTCTCTTTATAATCAGGAATTCTTGAAAATTAGGTATTGTTGCTTCACCCAAGGGTTTACAGCTGGTTGAGCTACACAAATGTGCTCAAAAGCGACTGTTGATGATAAGATTTAGAACTGGAATAACACTTGCTGCCTGGGAAAAAGACAAACAAAACAAGTAGTTCTAACATTTGCTTTGATTCAGAAGCCCTTTCTCTCTGGGGGCCACTTACCTCTAGCAATACACTATTGATCATGGGGTTAAGAACCTCAGCCTTCTTGTTGCTCTGTGGAATCAAAAGGATGAAATTGACAGATTAGGTGCTCATAGTATAAAGCTTGCCACATGAAATGTCATATGATGGCTTTGTAGAGGGATCTCTTAAAGAGGAAGAGGAGAAGTGGAATGTTTATTACAGACCAGACTTCACATTAGGTGCTGCTTCTATCTAATCTCATTTAATTTCGACAGAAATCCTGGTAGGTAGGTAGGTAGGTACCATGATAACCTAAAGTAAGGATGAGAAAATAGGAATCAGGAAAGTTGAGTAACTTGTTTAAGGTCACATAGCTAGAAATTTAAGCTCAGACATTTTTTAACTATTGAAAGTTTGTAGCACGTCTGGGATTATGGGGAGGTGAGTGAGGCTGAGTTGCCCAAGTATAGGGCTGGATCTTGTCTCTACTTAAAATGTTGATATTTGGTTCATCATGATCTTTTTGCATTCATTTTGATTAAAAATTTTTTATATTTATTTATTTTTGAGAGAGAGAGATAGAGAGACAGCATGAGCATGGGAGGGTCAGAGAGAGAGAGAGAAACACAGAATCCAAAGCAGGCTCCAGGCTGAGCAGTCAGCACAGAGCCCGATGCAGGGCTCAAACTCACAAACTGCAAGATCATGACCCGAGCCGAAGTCGGATGCTTAACCGACTGAGCCACCCAGGCGCCCTGCTTTTTTAAATTTTACATGAAAATATGTATCTAGATGACTGAAGTTGTTTCCTTGTCTTTTTGGGGAGGCATGGGGGCAAGGTAAGCTCTCACATCTGTGGGTGAGTTAAGCACCTTACTAGTCTACCCTAGAGCTGACCCTGGTCTAGACTTATTTTTTCTTTTAAGTGCAAACATGGGTCTTTGGTTACAGAGTGCATCTTCCAGATTAGTAGAAAATTAACACATTCTTAAGTACAACTTACAGACAGATCTGGAGATTCCATTTTGCAAAACATGAATATATGTAAAGCACACAAAATACAGAGCCTGATATTAAGTAGGTGTTCAAAAAATGAGAGCTAGTATTAGTTAGTATCATTATTTCCACTATTGGTCTATCAATCAACAGTCTTCTCTAACTGTTCACTTTACTCTTAGACAATAAATAACTAAAGGGACTGGAAAGACAGAGGGCAATCTTAATAGGCTGGTTTTCCTTACTGTATCCAGATGACTTTATGGTAAACAAAAATATATAAATGAGATAGATCTTTCCAGAGCAGCCCACTCTCATTGACACTACTTTACTGAGGGCAAAGTAATGTCTTACTGGGGAGACCATAATGGAGTCTTGGGGAAAAACTCTTTAAAACCCCAGTCATTTTAGTAACTAACCAGAAAATCCATTATGGTATTTGCTTTCATGTTTATTTGATTATCAATAAACCTCTAAAATATAATCAAAACGAGGGCAATAAAATGACATTGGCTTTCAGAATCAATGAGATGTGCAAGCAATTTAAATGGAGTCTGGAGAGCAATACACACTCATTAACTTCAAGTTATGAATAACGGCTGTTTTAGAAAACAGAAACTTGATATAAATGATTCATCTTAGCACAAGATCAGGGGTAGTGTTGGGATGGGATGGCATTTCAGTAAACTCAGCTTTAGCTTTTTCCTTCTCCAAAGTGGTAACGTGTGTCTTCTTGATTTTGCGCATGCAAACATTTGTATACATGTGCATATATGTAAGTGTGTACATATGTATACGTTCAAGTACATGCCCAGTAGCTAGAGCCTTGCTGCTCAAAATGTACACTGTGAATCAGGAACATTGTTCTCATCTGAGAGTTTATTAGATATGCAGAAACTCAGTCCTCATCCCTGGTCTACTGACTCAGAACTTGCATTTTAAAAAGTTCTCTAGGTGATCTGCCTTCCCATTAAGATTTGAGAAGTACTGTACTGGAAGATGGCATGTCAAGAGAAATGGGAAGCAATGCTGTGAATATTACCCACTAATGTAAACAAGTGAATGTTTAATGTGAATCATATACAATATACAACACACACACACACACACACACACACACACGCACAGACACATATATCCTCATCAGTAGGCAGCCATAGAGAAACAGTTGGCCATCTGTCTCACCCCTTTGGGCCTCAGTTTCCCACCTAGTGAACTGGGGAAAGAGTGAGAAGCTTTGGGAAGCTGAGTCGCCGAGGCCATGTCATCCTGATTAGGACCTCACACCTCCCTGTGAATCTGGCAGTTACACCAAAGTCCCTGGGTGTCTGTCACTCAGACAACACCGAACACACACGTGCATTTCATCAAGCCTATCATATCAACGAACTTCTGTCTCCCTCTTCACTCTGTCTACATACAGAAGCTCTTATTGCGGAAGCCCCCAAATTATACAAGTCTAAGGGTTGATGTTTTACAAAATAGGAGAAACAAACCAGATTCCTCGAGAACAGAATGGATAGGTGGTATGTAGTTCATCCCTGATTAATCGAGTCGCTTACAGAAGTGTGGGAAACACACATTTCCTGACAGTCAGGTCCGCAATCACTTCCACTTCTTTTGAGAACTGACCTTGGCCTCAGTGGGTAGCAGGGTGGGGGGAAAGTGCACCCCAGCAGCCAGGTAGGTCTGCATGATATGATCCTGTCCCCAGTCACTACGGGTGATACCAAGCGGACCTGTGACCCACACTGATGAGCCTTTCAGTAGTCTCACCCAGGAACTCAGAATCTGAATGGAGAGACATGGGGTCTGGGAAATGCTACAATTGAGTCACATTAATGGCAATGTTTTGGAGAGAGAGGGAATACATATTCTGGTGCTGGATCCCCACAGCTGCTCACATTACTCTACTGCCTTTAATAAAGTCCCCTTTCTGTCTAGATTACGTACAGCTTGTTTCTGTCACTTCCTGTTATAGATTGAATTATGTACTCCCAGAAAGATATATTGAAATCCCAACCTCCAAGACATCAGAATGTGACCTTACTTGGAGATAGGGTCATTGCAGATGTAGTAAGTTAAGATGAGGTCCCACTGGTCATACCCTAATCGAATATGAATGGTGTCCTTATGAGGAGAGAGAAATCTGGACACAGAAATACACAAAGAGAGGATGATGTGAAGGCAGAGAAAGAGATTATAGTTACACTGCCATGAGCCAAAGAATGCCTGGGGCTATAGCGGCTGGAAAAGGCAAGGAAGGATTCTCCTCTAGAGGCTTCTTGAGAGGGCATGTCCCTGCTGACACCTTGGTTTTAGACTTCCGGTCTCCAGAACTGTGAGACAATAAATTTCTCTTGTTTAAGCCCCCCCTTTGCATGGTACCCATTATGGCAACCCTGGGAAACTAACACATTTGCAACCAAAAAACACCCTAACAAAAAAAAGGAAATAAAATTTGCTGTTTCTCATGGCAAGAATCATCTGCCCTTGAATCCAGGGCCTTAAAAGAAAAAGTAGAAAGATTAAAGTGGAGGAGGGGATGCCTGGGTGGCTCAGAGGTTAAGCATCCAATGTCAGCTCAGGTCATGATCTCACAGTTCATGAGTTCCTGAGTTGGAGCTCTGTCTGCATCAGGCTCTGTGCTGACAGCTCAGCACCTGGAGCCTGCTTCAGATTCTTTCTCCCTCTGTCTCTGCCCCTCCCCTGCTCAGTTCTGTTTCTCTCCCTCTCAAAAATAAATAAACATTAAAAAACGTTTTTTTTTTTTTAAAAGGAGAAAAAATTTTTTAAAAAGAAAAAGGTTAAAAAGGAATATTTTCCACTTGTCTTCCCAATCCCACTAAGGTAGGGTTATATAATGTGACTGGCTTCTGAAGAAAATAACCAGAAGCCACACCTCCAAACGCCAAACCTTTCAAACTTGTTACCTTGAGAATAGAAACACTTATGCCAACAGGTAGAATTTTTTTCTTTTGGTTAAAGTTGAAGAGTAATAATAAGGAAACCTCTCACAGTGGGTGGCATAAACAACAGGTTCTGAGGGCAATAGTGAATGTGAGTATTCAAAACTATTTTCATAGGATAGATAGATACATAGATAGATAGATAGATAGATAGATAGATAGATAGAATTATATATCACAAGTATTACACAATGAAAGGAACTTTTATTTGACTTCTTTTTAAACAAATAGAGGAAATGAGGTCCAGAGATGTTTCAAGACCCACTTAATACCTTGTAAGTCAGAGATGGCAGCATCAGGATAGAACCCAGTCAGATGAGAGCCCTAAGTTCCCTGTTCTAACAGAAGGTGCTCCTGGCCTGGTTTTAGTAAACATCATGGCGCGGCTTCTGTTTTACGGAGCCAACAAAGAAGGCACTGCACTTCTCACAGCTCCTCACAGGCTCATCTCCCAAAACAGGTGAAAAAAAAATCACTATGATAAACTTACCCCAACAGTGGTTAAAGAACTCGTAAACTTCTTTGATAAGGAGGCCACTTCTTTACACATTGCAGTAGTTAATCTGAAAGAAAATAGGAGGTTTGGGGGGATTTTCCATAAGATAAAATAATTTAAAAATCAAGAAAATTACTGATACTGATACCATATTCATTGAAAAGAACACACACAAGTTTGAAGATGCTCTGCAGAAATGTTTCCCTCAATAATCTTTCATGGTTCACAATCATAGTTTAATCTAATCCTGGTTTTTCTCTGCATGCATAATTAATGAATAATCACCCTATCTCTTTCTTCCTCCCTCCCTTCCTCTGTCTCTCCTTTTCCTTCTTCCTCCCTCCCTTCTTCCCAGTAGGCTTCACAGCTCACTGCAGAGCCCAGCTCAAAGCTTTAACTCACAGCCCTGAGCTCATGACCTGAGCTGAAATCAAGAGTTGGATACTTAACCAACTGAGCCACCCAGGCACCCTCACCCTACCTCATTTTAGAATCAAAAGCATATGCAGGAAAATTTGAGGCTTGAGCTCCATAGGTTTAGGGGTATAAGCTTCTTGCCAAGTGGCTTTTCTCTAGCTTTTTGGTCATTTTGAAATAATAATGAGCATTCATTAAGTGTTTTTATATGCATAATCATATTTAATCCTCATAGTGATTTTAAAGATTACATTAATATCCCCATTTTATAGATGGTGAAACTGGTGCTTAAGAAGGTTAAGTAACTTTTTTTTTGAAGTAGGCTCCACACCCAACTTGGGTCTTGAACTCATGACCTGGAGATCAACAGTTGCATGCTCTACTGACTGAGCCAGCCAGGTGCCCCAAGGAGATTAAGTAACTTGCTTAGGACATGTAGTAATAAGTGATAGAGCTGGAATTCAAATTCAGATGTCTCTTAATTTCTTGATTAAGTTTTTATTATGTACCTCATAATAAAGATCCTATAAAATCTGTTTTTGTTTATTTATTAAAAAATTTTAATGTTTTTATTTATTTTTGAGAGAGAGAGAGAGAGAGAGAGAGACAGTGCATGAGCAGGGAGGGGCAGAGAGAGAGGGAGACACAGAATCCGAAGCAGGCTCCAGGCTTTGAGCTGTCAGCACAGAGCCCGACGTGGGGCTCAAACTCACAAGCTGTGAGATCATGACTTGAGCCGTAGTCAGACGCTTAACTGACTGAGCCACCCAGGCGTCCCTATAAAATCTGTTTTTAAAGACTTCTATCAAAACCCCAAGTTTATTCTAGCCATTTGACTACTAGGACTTTACCTCAGGAAAATAATGCTAGACGGGCACAAATATTTAACAAGGCAACATTTGTCATAACATCACAGATGATGACAAAAACCAAAAACAATCCAATTAACCTAACAATGTGAATATTATCTATTTCCTTCTATAACTAGTATATACGACTCTTATGAATAGTGGTTAGAATGCTATTAGAAAAATAGTAACTCCAAGTTAAGACTCTTACATGTTAAGATCTAGTGAAGTCAGGAGCAGTGAGCTTTGTTTTGATAAATAGGGGTTCTGTCTAAGCTATGTATTTAGGTTTGTCGGGCTATATCTATCTGTCTACCATTCCATCCATCCATGCAAAACTTATCTGCAGAAAGGGTCAGGAGAAAGGTCCGGGGATAGCCCAGAGCCATTTTGTCTATGGCCTTGGGCAGGTGGGTGGAAAGGCACTTATTATACAGACACATGGGAGGCCTTACGACCTTTTGCTTGGTGCAGCTTGGTAAGGTTGGTATAATCTGGACTGGAAATCAGAGATGCTAAGAATAAGGTCCTGCTATACATACTTAGGGACTTGTGAACACTCTCCCTTTACAAACAAACACCACAAATAGAAAATACCACTTCGATGTCTTCCTCAATATTTTAAACGTTTCCTATTTTTCCCTTTCCTCTTCCTTCTATAGACTGAGGTAACTACATATTCTTCCTAAGCCTATTACGTGCAGGATTGTGTGGTTCTTAGATCACCTTTCATTTTCACATGTTTAGATAGGAAAATCTAGATTAGATGACACCTCCTTACAAGTGAGGAAAAATGCTACCAGTAGTACAAAGATGCTAATGTCGACTTTTTGGGAAGTTCTCTGACTAAACATTTGCTCCCCACCTACAATGCCAAATACAGTAATAAGCAAAGACTAGTTAGCTAGCAAAGTGAATGAGTGTATTGAGATGTGTGTGTTGTGTACCTGTGTATTTTTAGGAGGCTCTTATTTCGGCTCCTGTGTCTGTGTAGTAATGAGAAGGTGTTGGATCTGTGCTAATTTTCCACACTACGGCATACAGACATGCGGGTAAGAGCTGATGGCTTGTTTTTCAGCTCCATACCAACTATTTTCATGTGCATACGGTTACATTTTATTCCACTAGATAAACTAATAATAATAGCTACTATTTGTTGGAAGACTGTAACATATGATAGCACATATGCACACACATGCAATCCACAGGAAACTGGCTTGCATCAACAACCATCACTGCCAGAATTCAGAATATGCAGAGCTGGTATAAGTCGCTAGGAACCATGGGGGTGCGTTTGAATATCTTTGGGAAGCTAGCTGAGAAGCTGCATCAAGGTGTCCTTTCTCTATTCTTATGGTACATTAAAAATGCAATTATCCTCAAAGGTCTGTACTTTTAAGACTTTGATCTATTAAAATAAACACTTATCCTTGAATGATTTAGTGTTTCTTTCCTTAAATCTCTTCATAAATAATCCCTAGAATGTCTACTTAATTGTTCTTATTCTTGTTAACATTATTCAGCAAAGAATCTTGTGATTCTTAAGAGAGTCTATTTTTAAAGATGACCACGGAACAATAGAATTAGTTGCCTTATAATTTAAATCTTTAGTAGCCTAGGGTGTGTGTATGCCTCTATGGGTGTGTATCTGAATGGCACATACATGTAAAATTGGAAAAATAAGAATTAAAAGTAACATTTACTTTATCAGAACTCTTGCTTGGTCCTGAGCTGGTTTTTCCTCTTCCTGCCCATGAAGAACTAACTCTGCTACTTTATGCAGCTGCTCAATGCAACGTGCTGTTACTTCTGCCAGACTTTCGATGGACAGCATGTATACTTCCTGAAACAGATAAATGCAAGTAAGAAAATTATTCATGGAGCAGAAGCTTTGTTGAAAATCCTATAATGTGGGGGGCCCGGCTGGCTCAGTTGGTAGAGCATGCGATTCTTGATCTCTGAGTCATGAGTTCAAGCCCCACAATGGGGGGTAGAGTTTAATTAAAACAACAACAACAACCCTATAATGAAAAAAAACTTATATATATAAAATATATATATAAATTTTTTCCATATATATATATATAATTCTTGGGGAAAAATGGCCTGACAAATTTATATATATATAATATATATATATAAACTTGTGTGTGTGTGTGTGTGTATATATATATATATACACACACACACACACACACACACACATACATATATAAACTTGTAAAAAATATATATATATATTTCTTGGGGAAAAAAATGGCCTGACAAGTTTACCCAAAGGTGAATGGGTGTATCAGAGACTTTTCTAAGTAGAAAGGCTGCCATAACATGGAGGTGTTGCCGGGTCCCCGGTGTCACGGAAACACTCACATCTGTGTCCCTAGTTCTCAGAGCAGTTCTGGGCACACAACAGGCAGCTGCTCAGAAATGCTTGTGGAAGAATGGCTGAATAAGTCAACCTCACTGGACATTTTTCTTTATAGTGATCGAATTTAAAATCTACTTTCTCTAAAATGAAAATTCAATGTAAAAGCGAAGTTATTGCAAACTCATTTTTGAACACAGGGTATAAATTATGCTCACATAAATTTATTAAACTATAGAGTAGAAACCATGGCCATGAAGTTTTTTTCTGGAAAAAGCTTCAATTACCTCATTAGTTTATGGGGCATAAAGACCTTTTATAGTTACAAATTTGCATATAAGATGGAGTTTTATCCTAATGATAAATCAACTATGTTCTTAAAGATCTTCTTTCCTTTAAATTATCATTGTAAAGCTCTGGAGAAAAACTACAATATCTATGCTAAGTCACGAATTGTCTTGGCATCGAGAAATTTTAGTGTTTATCCCATTAATACTCATATTTCTATAATGTGAAACAGGGTACAAATGAAAATGAAGTGCTTTCTCCTCACTTGAAATTCGGCTACTAGTGAAATAAAGGTAATATTACTGCTCTTTAGGTAATCTCAAATAAATTTACCTCAACTGTCTTAGTTCTTCTCTCTTCCTTTTTGTCTTCTTCGGGATTTTCTGGTTTCTCTTCCTTTTCTTCCTTTTTGGTGTTCTCCTCTGCCTCTTCTGCCATATCTACTGATACGGTAGCTTGATCTTTTCCCACCCAGTCATGAGCCTTCTTCATGGCCTGCAAAGGCCCCCCAACCAAAGCAATTCGTTTATTATGCAAATTGGGAGACGAAGAAATTCCTATCCCCAGACTACAGTAAAGTTGCCCTAAACCTTCAAGGGTGATTCTCTGTACATTCAAAAAGTGATGAGGCAATTCCTTAGTCCCCTTAAAAGCACATTGTTGGTGCTTTCTGGTGAATATAAAGTAAGAAAAGGGGGCAGAATAGAAAGTATGGCGAGAACACTGCAGGACCTTTTTAAAACACACTGTGAAAGGATACACGGGTAAGAATAAAAAGGACAGTCACCTTGAAAGACCGATAGTATATTTTTCACTTTTCATGACCAACTATAAAAGAATAACAGTACTTTTTTATATATAGGTTAGAGACTTAGCCAGGGTCATTGCTAAAGCAAATTTCCTCATTTGATAGGGCTCATGAAACCCTTAATGTTTCATGAACCTAGTAATGTATCATGCAGTGAAGGTGAAGGATGGATCTGTTCTCTCTTCCCTCGTCATGGAGACATTAGACCTCAAGGGGGGAGGAGAGGAGCTGTGGGAAAGACCTGGAGCTGCTCCATGACTAGTTTAATCTCACATGAGTGCAGTCTGAGAAACCTGTAAGCCTAAAAAATTATGGCTAAATTGAACAAGCAGAACAACCCCCCTTCCCCATCTGTCATTCTCTGAATTTAGAAAGGGCAGACTCACCGAGTTTTTACATTACGGTTTAAAGCTGTTTGCTTAAGTGAAAGTTGTATCTGAGCTTATGTTAAACTTACTTCTCATCTTAAAGCTTAGCTGACTATGTCCACAAGCCAGTGGGACCTTGGAGACACCACACACACACACACACACACACACACACACACACAGCAGTGGCAGGTGCTGCACAGAGATAAATGAGGCAATTTCCCACTGTGTTCAAGTCACTGACCTGCCAGAATCGGTGACCTCTATCTGAGATAAAGAAATTACTCATGTCTCCCCCTCACTGCCTCATCCTGCCCTTTCCTCACCCACCTTGATTAAGTGAGGGCCTACATCAACTACTGCTTGCTAAAGAGAAGGGAAAAAAAGAGAATGGGAAAAATAACACAGTTTTAAGTACTTAATACGCAGTGTCTTCATTAACAAACTCCACGGCAAGTCCTTACACTAAGTTGCAAAACATGCTGTGGTACAATTAGAAGAACCCAGACTGAAAAAGCTGGATGGTTCTTAGACGCCACGTGGCACCAGCATTCTGTGCGGGAGGGGGCGTGTGGCTGACCCGGCTGAGGGGATTCTGTCTGCATGATTCTGGCACATCACTGCAGCGTGGGAGGGGAGACGGAGTTTGAAAAACCCCTTGGTGATTCTGTACCCCTTTTCCCTCCCCTATGCTGAAGATACCCACTGCTCTGATATACAATTCTATTTTGAGGAGAAGTGACTTGTTCAAGGTCACAGGGTCATTACTGGTGAAGTTGCAACTAAAAGGCAGGTCTCCTGACACAGTCTAGCATGTTCTCTCCCATCACATTTCATTATGTTGCCTCCTGGAATCTTAATTAGTGACCTCATACTCTCCTCCCCCCATCACCATGTGCCATTTGGGGTTTGGGGTTTTTCCATTTCAGGTGGATCTCTTGAATTTTACAACCGATAACTTTAAAAACAACAACAACAATAAAAACTGAGACTTAGACAGTGCTGACCTTATTGAGTTTGTCAGGCGTGGCTGCAACATGTAATTCAAAGAGAAGCTCTGTAAGCATGCTAGCAAATTCTTCTCCCTTTTCTTCTAAGGCTGGAAATAGAAAATGACAGAAGTAAGAAACGTGATTTATTTTTCCTCCTTCAGAATGTGGCAGCTCCCCGAACCTTACAGCCCGCAGTCAAAGTGAAAGTGAGGGCTGCAGCAGTCTGCTCCCCGGCTGCCAGAGGGCAGCTTATGAGCTGCTCGCTCCCAAGCACCACGATGCTCGGGCAGCGCCACGTGAGGGCTGCCCCAGCCTCGTTGCTCAAAGCTGTAGCTGGGGTGCCCCCAGGCTGACCTGAAGGCAGCGTGAGGGCAGGAAGGGACCTGTCTGTCTTGTTGACAGCTATAGGTGATCGGTAGCTATTTGTTGAAAGAATGACTGAATGAACAAACGAATGGTGGAAGAGACCTGGGACAACACTGTATTTATGACCTTGAGTATTGTTATGCTTAGCACTGCAACTCTAATAATACCCAGGGCACCCTTTTCTGTCCACAGAGTCATAGTGCTGAGCAAGCAGAGCTAGTCTCGTGGGTCATACACTACCTGATGTAACTACACTGTATCTCTTGGGAAATTTCCCAAGGTTTCCGAGGACACCTGTTGGTCCTATACTACTTCTTAACGGTATATCTTCCCTCCAGAATGGGAGCTACCTAAGGACAGACATGGTATATGTTTTTGCTCATTCCTGAATCCAGAGCATCCAACACAGTGGCCGGGAACATAATAGGTACTAAACTGAGTATTTATTAAATAAACAGTTTGGTGGTAAACTATACCTTATAGAATAATATATAGATCACATATATCATGTTATGTATAATATACCATCAAATAAAAATAAATTAATGTCATTGCGGGCCAATAAAAAATTAAAAAAATTTTTTTAATGTTTATTTATTTTTGAGAGAGACAGAGACAGATTGCGAGCAGGGGTGGGGCAGAGAGAGAGGGAAACACAGAATCCGAAGCAGGCTCCAGGCTCTGAGCTGCCAGCACAGAGCCCGACACGGGGCTCGAACTTACGAACCGCAAGGTCATGACCTGAGCCGGTCAGATGCTTAACCCACTGAGCCACCCAGGTGCCCTAATAAAAACGATTTTTTTACAAGTTATAATCTTACTTCTTTTTCTCATTTATATGTATGAATTGAAACCATATTTAAATTTTCTAAGTGCTAAAGAATTGATTCTACAATGGGTTTACCACCAGTTTGGGGGAGAATAAAAGCATCATTAATCTGGCCTGATTACATGATCTCAAAACCCTCTGAGTAGAAAATCCTCTGGTTTGTGTCAGTGGGGAAAGGCATTACCTTCAGGGAGAACTAAGCCATGTGAGAAAAACTGTATCTAATACTTGTGTGCATGTGCCCTTTGCTGTTTTATAGACAAAATGGCTAATTAGCAGCTCGTGAAGACAGCCGGAGTAACTTGTATGTCTTTGTTTAAAACATTTGGCTTGATCAGTTTATCATCACCCGAGTTCATATATTATCAGGGGAGAGACAGATTCATGAACAAAATAGAGAGGTAAAACATATGTGTCAGGTGGAAAGTTTTATGAAGTATAAACCAAGGAAGAGGAATGGGGGTGGCTGGTGGTCGGGAAGTGAGAGGGCAACTGAGAAGGTACCATTTGAGTAATGACAGAGGAGGAGATGGTGAGCAACACCAGATGGGGCACGGGAAGAGATCTCCAGGCAGAGACACCACCAACACAAGGTCCAAGAAGGAGTGTGCCTGGCTTGCGCAGGGACAGCAAGGAGGCCAGGGTGGCTGCAGCAGGGACAGGGAGGTGTGTACCTTGGCGGGAGAGAGAGAGAGAGAGAGAGAGAGAGAGAGAGAGAGAGAGAGAGAGATGGCTGTCTTTGTTCAGGATGAAGCTGACACAAGCATCGTTCTAACCCGAAGAGGTAAGCGCACTGATTGAGAAGGCTTTTACAGCACCAAATCTTGCCCTGAGAGAGGTATTAAGAAGGCTTCCTGGAGGAGGTGATTACCTGAACCTAGTCTTCAACCTAATGCCTTCTCATTAGCTACTTGCAAGAAAGGAGAGATGAAGGGCTAGGGAGACAGAGACAAAGCTGAGATTCTCTCTCTCTGCTGGGCAGGGGTCTTGGTCTCACCCTCCCTACGTAGGCAAAGTAAGAGGGGCAGGCACACATCTGTGCAGCATCAGCAAGGGCTCATTGCCAAACTGCCTGGTTCTTCTCACTTCTTGTTCTGTGTGAGGCAATGATGCAGGGAAGTTAGAGCCCTGGATTTAGTTGTGGAAGGCATGGGTTCTACCCCAGCTCCTGCATTTAGAGAATATATGGCCTGGGGCTAGTCATGGGTCTTCTTGGCTTCCATACCCTCCTCTAAATTTAGATAAAAAAAACCCATCCATCTCTGCTGTAGCACTGTTGTAAAGATCAAATAATGTAACAAATGTGACAGTATTTGTAAACACTAAAATTTTATCAGCTATGTTGTTATGTGCCACAAAGATAGAAACATAGGGAGATTGGGGTGTTTGGGTGGCTTAGTCGGTTGAATATCCAACCTCGATTTTGGCTCGGGTCATGATTCCATGGTTCATGGGATCAAGCCCTGCACTGGGCTCTGTGCAGACAGCACAGTGCCTGCTTGGGATTCTCTTTCTCCCTCTCTCTCTGCCCCTCCCCTGCTCTCTCTCTCTCTCTCAAAATAAATAAATAAACATTAAAAAATAACATAGGGAGATTAAAAATATTTGGGAGTCATCAATGCTAAATTAGGATGCAAATACTTTGTGTAGCTCCACTTTTTTTTTTTTTTTTTAGAAGCAGGCTCCACACCTAGCAGGAGCCCAGTGCGGGGCTTAAACTCACGACACTGAGATTAAGACCTGAGCTGAGATCAAGAGTCAAATGCTTAACCGACTGAGCCACCCAGGTACCCCTCTCCAGCTTTTAAATGTGCATTTGTTCTATACAACAGAAAAAGATACCAATAACTTTTAGCAGATATCTTAGGGGAAAAAAAGCCACAGAGAAAAATGGAAGTAGAGAAAAACAGAAGTAGATAAAAACTGATGATCAATACTGTTGCAACAAAGAATATCTATTACTACAACTCTTGGTTCGTACATGTGGTCAAGATCTTCACTGAAGCGATAAAAATAGAAAATGGCCTTTTAGAACCTCTTCATGACAGTGGTAAACCAAATTAGAGACCTATAGTAGTGTGATAAAATTACACACTGCTGGAAAGACAATCATGCAAATCATTAGCTAATATTATCAAAGGCAGAGGAGCCTGATGTTGAGTTTAGCTGAAAACGACAATTTGTTATATTTTCCAAGACTTGCAAATACATTGTTTACATGTTAAGGGGTCTTTAGGAATGTAAATGCTTACAAGAAAAAAAAAAATGGATGCAAATGCTCTGGTTTCTCTCAGAGTGTTCCTGGCTCATCCACTCACCCCCACTGATGAGATAACTCTTTACAGCTTTTAGATAATCTGTCCACCTCTATGGAGTTGTCATGCTCCATCATAACTGGATTGATTTAATGGCAACCCCGCTACTCTTTTCTCCCAGTTTTTCTTTACATGTTTTACATTTATCTATTAAATTAATTAAAATTAATAGTGTTTTGATAATCTGGAGATGCCCTTTGGGAAAATGGATATATTATGGGTGGTAATAGGGTTCTGTACCATTTCTTAAGCATGCTGTCCAGGACTTCAATTTTTGTTGTTTTTGTCATATGAGAAAAGCCCAATTTACTAAAGCTCTGTATTGACTGAAACACATCATATATGGTAGCATTAACAGTATTAACAGTATTGAACCAAGGTTCCTCTCTAAGAAATTACCCTAGTTGGGGATGCAGGGCTGCTTTAAGTTGCACTGGCAACAGTACTGACATTAGGGGAAATCTGGGATCTTCTTTTTGTCGTTCTCAATGACTCCCCCATTAGGATCAAGGTCTACCTTAGGCATCATGAAACCAAAGAGAAATAATGTGGATCTTTCTGGTGATTGTTACTCTGGAAAACAGGCATCCCTATTGGTTCATCTTGGGCCCATAATACCATGTGCGTGAACTTTGACAGCTAGTGTCTTAGTTTCTCATTATTAAAACAAAGACAAGGCTGTCATCCTTTGTGACTTTTGTAGAAACACACAAATCTCAAAAACATTCTTCTCCAATAGTCTCTTTGATATTGACTGCTTTCTATTGTTCTGTATAACTGAGTCTTCTATTTTGATGCAATGAGCATAAACCTCATTAAACTGAAGGCACATAAGGTCTCTATGAAGGACTAAAGTGGGAGATGGTATTTAACTAAGTTTGCAAATGCCTAGAATAATCTTGTCCTGAGCAACGAGGCTGAAGCGCTTGGCTCTCATGCTTGAGCCTTGATTAAAGGTACGTAACACACCTGGGCACAGAACACTTCCGGCTCTTTGATGGGTATGAAGGCACATGATCGTTATGCTGTGTGGGTAATAACAAATGCAATCATAAATAAAAGCTACAATTGATTGTACCTTTACTATTGTCCCAGCATTGTTTTAGCACTTTAAATAACAATACCAGCTAATGTTTTTGAGCAGTTCTGTGTGCCAGGCTCTGTAATAAATATTTTTACATATATTCTCTAACTTGAGCCTCACAACAGCCCTTGGGAATCTGTATAATTGTCTCCATTTAGCAGGTGAAGATAACGAGTTTCAGAAAGGTTACCTAACTTGTTCAAGGCCATGCAGCCAGTAAATGGCGGAAATGTTTCAAATGGGACCTTGAGAGAGTCCCAGGAGAAGTCAGCCTGTGTGGCCATGGTTGCCTGTTAGCATAACCTGAACAACTGTGGTTGCGGTGCTAGGTGATGACCTCAGTAAGAAATTACTCTCAGGCGGTGCCTGGGTGGCTCAGCTGGTTAAGTGTCCGACTCTTGATTTCAGCTCAAGTAATGATAGGGTTGTGAGACTGAGCCCCACGTTGGGCTCTATGCTCATCTCTCCCTCTCTCTCTCTGCCCCTCCAAAATAAATAAATTCTTAAAAAAAAAAAAAGAAAGAAAGAAAGAAAAGAAAAATACAAGAAGAAATCCATGAAAAGCCCTGCCCACTGCATGCAGATACGAAATTAGATATCAGAGCATATCTTAAGCCCTCTTAAGTCAGTAGGGCCCTGCTCAGGGCACTGCGTTCTTGGTCCATGTGACCATTCGCGTTTACTGTGCGCCGTAATGTGTCAGGAACTGTGCTGCCCACCAGAGAAATGAAGATGTGTCAATCAGGAGTTCCCGCCCTACAGATCAATGCGACCAGCTCCTGTAACAAGAGCAGATGTACAGAGTGTTCTGGAAGCGAGGAGGAGGGTCACTTGCATTAAATCATCCCCTGTTCAAAGGGCTGCGTTTATTAACAGCCGTTTCTGAAGGATCATACCAACACTTTGTTTTGCTGTTTAACCGGTTATTTTCCTTTACCTTGTTCTTCTTGATTCTCTTCATTCTCCAATTCTTTGGCTGCAAAGATGTCTTTAATGGAAATTAGGTCGTTTTTTAAGAGTTCCAGCTTCTCTCCATCAAGCGATGTTAAAAATGACTGAACCTGAAAACAGAAATAGGTCAGCGTAACTGTCATCTTTTCTTCTCATTACTCACATTTACACAGGGCCGTCCCCAGTTCTCCCAGGACTCAGGCGATTGGTGGTGTGTGTGTGTGGGGCGGCGGAGGGCAATGCCAGGTTGAACGCTGGATTTACTGCCTATGAACCTTGCAACTTTGGGTGAGTTACATAAGCTCCCTGGGCCTCAGCTTTTACAACTTTAAAGGGAGAGCCACACTTCATTGTGATCCTTTGTGACGTAAATGAAATAGTGACCGTGAAGAGACACAGGTGCAAAAGGCAGACGCTAAGTAAATTGTGGTGGTAGCTCTTGTAGCCAAGTGGTTAAAAACACACATGTTGTCAACTCTGAATTCAAAGATGAGCCCCGTGGGGCGCCTGGGTGGCTCAGTCAGTTAATCGACTGACTCCTGATCTCGGCTCAGGTCATGATCTCAAGGTCACGGGATTGAGCCCCACATTGGGCTCTGTGCTCTGCGCTGAGCATGGAGGCTGCTTAAGATTCTCTTTCTCCCTCTGTCCCTTCCCTGCTTGCTATCTCTCACTCTTAAAAAAAAAAAACAAATATGAGTCCCTCACTTATGAATTGTGTGACCTGGGATAATTTATTTAACCTTTCCATGTCTTTCCTTCCTTATCTGTAAAATGGGTTCTAATAGCATCTCCCTTGTAAGGTTGTTTTGAGGGTTAAATGAGATAATGTATTTAAAAGTACTTACAGTGACAGTCAAGAAATTACACATATGTCATGTATGTTAACATAAAAGAATATTAACATATGTATAATACATATACATATAAACAAACACATAAAGAAATGTTTTACATATACAGATATACATACATTATTACTTGCCAGATGTGGGTTATACACCAGAGCTACAAAAACACATGAGACATTTTTCTTCTCAGAGATCTTGCAGTCTAGAGGAGGAAAGCCCAGGCTAACCGCTAACGGCCATGACAGATGTGAATGGGGGGCAGTGGGGCACCAGGGAGGCGACTTCAGTCCCACTTGGGGAGACAAGAGGGTGGGCAGGGAGACTTCACAGAGGATGATGCTTGAGTTGACAACTTCCCTGTTCATTGTCTTCAGAGACCCTCTTTTGAAACTGACCGCGGTAAACACTTAAAAATTATTTGCACACATGGCCAGCCATCCTCTGTGAATCTGAAGACTGATTTGAACTTTCAAAATGGCCATAGTGCATGGAAAAACCATACAAAAAATGACATAAGACTGTAAAGTAGTAAAGTTTTCATTCTGCAGGTCAAACACTTGCTGGAGCCAGAACCAGCAGAGGAGCCGCAATGCCCCCTGGAATATGTTTTTGTATTCATTATGGTTGTAGATTCACACATCAGGGTAAGCGAGAGGGTTAGAGAGGGCATCAGGGATGCCAGGAAAACATTTTCCTAGAAGTTGTCATGTATATCAGGAGGACAGAATGCAATGGCAAGGAGCTCCGGAAGGAAGTGTGGCAGGAAGGCATCCACACAAACCCATCAGTCATGGAGTTCAGCAGGTGGAGGCAAACGCACCCTGCATGATGGCTGCCCCCACGTCCTTTGGCTCTGACCTTTTAAGAGCTTCTTTTCAGCTCAGATATTCATGATTAGGTCTCAGGGTCCTAGATAGGCCCACATCAGATTCCTACAATTCAGATGTATTTTTAAACAGCAGTTTTCAAAGAGTAAAATAAAAAAGGTAATTATTGAATAAATGTGCTTGAGCACAACACTTAGTGAAAATGTGGGGCATTATGGTTTCCTCATGTCTTCTGGAGGGGAGCCATCCTCTGGGAGGGAATGCACTGGGGTTGTATGCCTTGGGCATCCTTTGGAAAGGATTCTTTTTAGCAAAGGAATCTATTGTCAGCATCTTTCTACTACAGTATCTCTTTTGCTTCCTCCTAGTTCATTCCATTATGCCAAGGTGATGAGCATTGAATCTTTATTTCAATCCAATAATAAATAATCATGCACTCCTCAATAAATATTCATAGAATGCTGACTATATGCTTGGCATTCTGCTAAGTGTTGATGGGAACACAAGGGTAGACAGTCTGCCTTGTAAATCTTTTCCCTGAGAGGGAGTATAGAGTGCCATTTTGAAGATTCTTGCTTACTGTTCTTGTGAGCTATTGTGTATAATAGCAATTAAAATGATTAGTTTTTTCATAAGGTTTATAGTATACCACATTGTCATGCCTGTTGCCATCCTAAATCTAGTAGAGTAGTAATGATAATAATTCCTTATATTTCCATATAATGTGTCTATGTTTTAGCCAATAGCAAGGTCAGCAGAGGTGATGTGTATCATTTTCAGGTCAAGGCTCTTAAAAAATGGGAGTGTACCTTCTACACCTTTCTGTCCTTGTGCTGGTGGGATAAAGACAACAAAGAGGGCCTAGAAGATGGTAGAATCCAATGCTCTAGACTCAGACACAGGGGAGTCCACAGGGCCAAAGGGATGTGCCCACCCAGAGCCCACACTCCTTCTTCCAAACCACTCTCTAGGTACTAAAGTTGCTAAAGTTTCCCTCCCTCAGCCTGTATGGATCTCTACTCAGAATGTGCTCCTTATGGCAGGACCATCCACTGGAGGGTGCACCCCTAGGTCTAAGAGGTGGCTGTTAGCAGTGGCGTGGATGGAACTTGAACTAGGGTATCCTCACATGTACATATAAAGCCCTTGAAGTGAGAGATAGCTGGAAATAAAGACAGGAGAGCAGGCAGGAGGGTAGTATGGAAATGTGAGGAGTGTGAGAAGTCTGAATGGGAACCAGGCCTTCAAAGTCATTATAAAAGTGTATTTGTTAGGGTAGGATGACAGAATATATATATTTTTTAACAGTTTGTTTCAAAACTCCTTTAACTTCCAAGAATTTGGTGTGTAGAGGAGGTCTAGTTAAATTTGAATGATGAATATTTTCTTAGTGTAAGTGTGTGTCTCAAATATTGCAGAGGACATATTTATGTTAAAAAAGTATTCATTGTTGGGGCGCCTGGGTGGCTCAGTCGGTTAAGCGTCTGACTTCAGCTCAGGTCATGATCTCACTATTTGTGAGTTCGAGCTCTGCATCAGGCTCTGTGCTGACAGCTCAGAGCCTGGAGACCTCTTTGGCTTCTGTGTCTCCCTCTCTCTCTATCCCTCCCCTGCTCATACTCTGTGTGTGTGTGTGTGTCTCAAAAATAAACATTAAAAACATTTTAAAAAGAAGTATTCATTGTTTATTAAAAGTTAAAGCTTATCTTGTCATCCTGTATTTTTATTTGCTAAATCTGACAACCCCAGTAAGGATCTCCATTTGTATTCTTGCCTGAGGCAGGTGAACATCAGGACGGATCTAGTGGAGCCATGAGATGGACAGAGCGTGGCTCCTGAACCCCTAATTCAGGAAAACTGCCTGATGACCAGGCACTCCCATCTTGGACAGTTCTAGAATGAGGATAACGCCTACTGATTTGACCCATATATTTTTAGGACTTTTTTTTATAGCACCCAGTAACGCATTACTAATCCAAGAAAAAGTTCTGCATTCCCTACTATGCATCTATAAAAATCTCTAGGCTGGGGGAACAAAAGCAGAGCTTGTAGAACAGTGTGTAAACAGAGGGAAATGCATCCCTCCAGGGACCAAACCTCCTTCCTAGCAACGTCAGTCGTTTGGGGCTCTTTTCTAAGGACCTGGGACTCTTTCACAGCTGAAAGCTGCAGTGGAACTCTCCAGAATGGAATCTCTCTACCACTGTGATAACTACAAGAGACCACACATCCGTGTTATGTTTTTAATTAAAACAACACACATACACACACATATAAGAATGCATGTAAAAATAAAATGTCATCAACCTTATATATGCATATACATAAACATGTATAAAAAGGCAGCTAACATTTATTGAGTACTTATTATCTATTCAGCAAGCTGCAACTGGCTTCACGTGGATTATCTCATTTAATTCTTTAATGCTGCTATGAGGTAGGTTTTATTATTAATCCCATTTCACAGATAAGGAGATTGAGGTAAGATGGGTCCAAAATCATACAGCTACTGAGTGGTATTTGATCGCGTAATGTCTGACTCGAAGCCCAGCTTTTATAGGGAAAGATTTGTGATTCAGTGGAAAACTACATTTTCTAGAGCACATGTTACCAGGTTATCTGATTCTGAGTCTATGGGAGCAACTTCACAACTCTATGGATTGCACGAGCTGAGAGCAGTGCAAAATAATTCTAGTCTATAGACGTGTGAATAGATTCTGTCCAGCAGAGGAACAGCCTCACCTCCTGTGGTTTATGACCATTTGCACACTGGTTTCAAAATTGCTTTACTCCACGTAAATATGTGTGTTGGCTTTTCCCCTGAACCAATTATAATATCTGCTTGGTTCTTTCATTTAATTAAGAGGCTAAATAAATTCTTTAATTCACGTTCATTTTGTAACTGTATATGAGGCATGATTTTGTTCTTAAAAAATTACCCCCTTTAACAGTTTAACCACAAGACTGTTCCTGATGGCTCATGGATAACAACAATAAAAAAGAAATAAACACAGAAAAGTGACACATAACTCAATCATCTGGAAGGAGGGGGATTTCCATCCTGTTTGGTTCTTGGTTGCCTCTTATAGGGCAGAGGCCATGTTTCCTGGCTTAGGTGGGCATCAAGAATGTCTGTATCCCCTCCAAGTGCAAACATGGAGGACATGGCCGAGAGAGAGTCAAGAATCACTCCTCTACTGTAAGGCTCACTTCCAAGTTCCTCTTGCCATCAGGGGGCCTGCTTGTCCCCAGTGAATGTCACTGAGATGAGCTATGGCCCCTCCCAGGACGTTCAGCCAGGTGCTACCCTGTGGCTCCGCCAGAAAAACACCCCAAAGTACAATCAGCCTGACACCAGGCAAAAGAGCTGTATATATAACTAAGTGAATTAATAGTTTTATAGCACTTAGAATAGTGACTATATAAGTATCATATGAGTATTTGCTAAATAACTACCCTCCCCCACTCCCCATGTAGATCCTTTAAAAAAAAATCCCCAAACCCTGCTGATTTCTACTGTTTCTATTTTGTTTCTTGAGATCACAGTGATGGAGATGTGAATGTACAGGGCTATCAGGTAATTCCCAGGTTTCCATTCTGGAACATTCCCAGATAGAACTTTTTTTTTTTTTTAATGTTTATTTATTTTTGAGAGAGAGAGACAGAGTGAGAGCAGGGTAGAGGTAGAGAGAGAGGGAGACACAGAATCTGAAGCAGGCTCCGGGCTCTGAACTGTCAGCACAGAGTCCAGTATGGGGTTTGAACTCATGAATGGTGAGATCATGACCTGAGCTGAAGACTGATGCTCAACCAACTGAGCCATCCAGGTGCCCCCCCAATAGACCTTTAACCCCCAGCAAGATAATCCTGCCTTTTGTGGCCCAAGCTTTTTAACGAATGGGTGAACACATCACTATTTAGCCCATAAAACTCTATTAAAACCCTGCAGTCTGGAAGAAACATCAGCTGCTTTGTTTTCATTGGGTGGATATGGCAATGTGGCCTAGTAGGGCATCGCTGGTCTGGGTACATCACCAAAAGAAAGCACAGGGCCAGGAGCCTGACAGGCAAGTTTCTGAGCAACCTTTGGCACCATGAAGTGTGGTGGTGATGACTCTTATTTTGCTGGCCCTCTTGGGGGCAGGGAGGGGTAATAGCTTAGCATAGGACAGAGAGGAAATAATATGGAGCACGAGGGGTCATCAAACTGTATCATATTTGTGACCCTAGCACACTACTAACAAGGCCCTAAACATGAGATATTTTAATGGCAGATTTTCCAGTTTCTCTCATGTATAAGAAAACAAATTAGTGAACATGGAATTTTATTTTATTTATTGTTATTATTATTATTTTTTTTTTTTAGAGAGAGAGAGCATGAGCAGGGGGAGGGCCAGAGGGAGAAGAGAGAGAATCTTAAGCAGGCTCCACACCCATCACAGAGCCTGACACGGGGCTCGATCTCATAACCCTGAGATCATGACCTGAGCTGAAATCAAGAGTAAGACGCTCAACAAACTGAGCCACCCAGGTGCCCCAGTGAACATGGTATTATACGTGAGCAGGGCTGACATACCTTGCTTTCACTTTCATTGGACAGAATTTCCAGGGCTTCCAGGTGTGACAAACCTTGATACTCATCAAACAGCATCCCGTAGTGTGCGGTCCTCTTGGCCGTGAGCTGCTGGGCCAACCTCTGCTTCTCTTTCTCCTTGGCTTCTCTTAACATCTGCAGAAATACACAGTGTTTGTGTCCTGGGTGTATGCTGGGAAGCCTCATTTCCTGAATCAGGGGAGATAAGGGCTGGCTTTGTATTTGTGAAGAGTAGGTTTTAGTTACTTGGGAATTTCTAACACAATGATTCTTTGATTGATCCTACTGACAATTTTTACATAATATTCCACTTTGAGTTTTCCATGTTCGTTATATACATGAAAAGACAAAGCAAAAATTCTATGCCTGGGAACAGGATTGGAAAGAAGCACATCCGAACCGTGGTTTCCGCTGAAGTGTTTTCCGTGTGTGATTAATTTCCTTATTTTCTAAAATATCCAAATTATCTATAACGAGCAAATCGATGCACACCAGGAAAGTCTAATCTATTGTGATAGGGTTCACTGCAACTTCGGCACCCAGGCAGACCTCAAGGCAGTCACAAGCTGGTCTGCTTTGATCTGAATTGCGTTATTTTAAAAAATTTTATGTGGGTGGCTATTAACCATCTTTGATGAACAATATTAATAAAATATAAACTCATAACGTATTTCTCATCAGATACTAAGTATAAAGAAGAATATTAGCTTATTGATGCTGGAGAAGTAGGACTGTGAATGGAGTTCCTCTCCATGTTGATCATTGCTCTCCAGTTATTTTTTTTGTTGATTAAATAAAGAGAGCAAAGTGAACACCGAGTCCCCCAGTCACTCCCAATTTCCTGCACTTGCTTTCTGTGATTCTAAGCCTCTTTTATTTGATTCCTCATTAAGTTTACTGGGCATTACATATATAGGGTTCTTTAGTGTCTATGGAGAGCACCATAAACACAGTGGCCACCACAAATTCACAAGGGAAAGATCATGGAAGAACAGACCGTGGTTTTTAATGTGCATCAATAAAACAATCGACCCCATTTCTCCTTTTGGGTTCTTGAGGCGCTTAGCCAAAAACTCACTGGGCTGCAGACAGAATTCTCCCCTCTCTCTGTCTTTAACATTAATATGTACAAGCTCTGAATTTTAAATTTTCAAAACAATCTCATCAAATTACCACTGGGGATTTAAAAAAATTTTTTTAACGTTTATTTATTTTGAGAGAGAGAGAGAGAGAGAGAGAGAGAGACAGAGTATGAGTGGAGGAGGGGCAGAGGGAGTGGGAGACACAGATTCTGAAGTGGGCTTCAGGCTCTGAGTTGTCAGCACAGAGCCCGATGAGGGGCTCAAACTCATGGACTGTGAGATCGTGACCTGAGCTGAAGTCAGACGCTCAACCGACTGAGCCACCCAGGCGCCCTGAAATTCTCCATTTTAGAGGTATGTGAATTTCAGCCAAAGAAGCATAGTTAGCCAGTTTCTGGACTTGGTCACATTTCCCCCACATTATCACCTTCTTAACTAGAATGAAATTTATATCTATACATATATACTTATATATAGACACATATATAGGCTTATAGGTAGGTACATGTGTATATATAATATATAGTATGTACATATGTATCTATATAAATTTTATATATAAGTCCTGTGGCAACAATATTCCTACATGCTCACCAAATACCCTTTCCGTCCTAGACACATAACTGAACTATATTTCTCAGCCCCTTGAGTTGAATTAGGTAGACTCTGTGGAAGTTTTGGCCAAAGGAATGAGGGTAAAGTGACGTATATCACTTCCAGGGAGAAGTCCTAAAGTGTCCTACCTACCGGGCCCTCCCATATTCCTTCCCCTTCTATGAGGCTGGAAGTAAAGATTTTAGGACGGCAGATCCACAAGATAATGGACTCAGAAAAGAGCTATCTAGAGAGTCCCTGAACAGGGACATTCACGCTGCAGGAGCGAAAGTTAGATTTTTTTGCTCTTAGCCACATCGATCCTTGGGGGTTGGTGTTTTAGTTTCATTTTCATTTTGCAACATCTGGTATTAATTATCTGATTAATACAAATGTATTTTCTTTTGCAGGATCGGTAGGCTGGTGGTTTGGATGATCCTGCCAAGTCCTGACCTGAGCTATAATATCAGAGTGGTTATATGAAGGTTACTCTGGAAGAGACCAGAGGAAATAGCTTAAAACAAAAGCTTTTCAGGAAATGCCACTAACATGATGTCAGTGATGGCTCCTTAGTGGCTTCCTAGTGTTGAGCCAGGAGAAGGTATGTTTGTCCTGCCTATGAAATTTATGAAATCTGGGGCTGTATCAGCTGCTCCTGATTTCAGGAAGGCAGAGACAGACCTGGCATATCTGCCTGTTACGGAGGAAGGGACCAGGAGCATGTCCGCACTGTGGAGCATGAACTGGGCATGTGCCATCCGAAACAGCAAGTTCACTATTAGGGTTTTATACTTGGAAAAGAAAATAAATATTACTTTTAAGTTCTTTAACTACTATAGGTAAGCAAAACACAGATTAAATTCTTTTTTTTTTTTTTTAAGTAAGCTCTACGTTCAACGTGGGTCTTAAACCCATGACCTCAAGATCAAGAGTTGCATGCTCTACCGACTGTACAAGCCAGGTGCCCCACAGATTCAATTCTTCATATCGTATTTCCCAAGGAGGGTTGGAAAACTTTAAAACTTGAAGTGTGAGAAGAGAGGCCCATCCTTGCACATAGTAAGAGGACTATAAATTAAAATTCCAATGAGATGCCATTTCCACCTATTATATTGACACACAGTAATACAACAACAATAACTACTGTTCCTGAGTGTTTGCTAAGAGTCCAGTACTCTTCCAACTCACTGAATCTTTACGTCAAAGCTATCAGTAGGTATTGATGTTGCACCCAGTGCACAGGCGAGTAAACCAGGGCACAGAAGAATTAAGTAACCTGCTCAAGGTCATGTGGCTAGAAAGTAGTAGAGCTGGAATACATACAATGATGCTTTCAACCGAATGCTTGTGTCCCCCCAAAATTCATTTTTTAAGTTTATTGATTTATTTTTGAGAGAGAGAGAAAGCGTGCGTGTGTGCAAAAGCACACAGTGGGGGAGGGGCAGAGAGAGAGAGGGAGACCCAGAATCTGAAGAAGGCTCCAGACTCCAAGCTGTCAGTGCAGAGACTGACATGGGGCTCAAACTCACAGGACTGTAAGATCATGACCTGAGCTGAAGTTGGACACGACCAGCTGAGCCACCCCGGTGCCCCGCTCCCCAAATTCATAGGTTGAGACCTAATCCCCAATGTGATGGTATTTGGAAGTAGGGCCTTTGGGAAGGGATTAGGTCATGAGGGTGGAGCCCTCATGAATAGGATTAGTGTCCTTATAAAAGAGCCCCCACAGGGCTTCTTGCCCCTTCTACCATGTGAAGACACAGCGAGAAGACGAGAAGATGGCTATCTATGAACCAGGAATGGGCCATCACCAGACAGTGAAATCTGCCAGCACCTTGATCTTGGGCTTCCCAGCCTCCAGAACTATGAGAAATCAATGTTTGTAGCTTATAAGAAACCTAGTCTTATATTTTGTTGTAGCAGCCTGTGTGGACTAAGACAAATGGCAAAAATGTAATAATCTTCAAGAAATTATTAAGTGATTAAAGCAAGGTACAAATGGGTGTGGTTAGCATGCTACCATTTGTCTGCAAAAGTATATATGTATCTGTATCTCTGTCTATGTCTATACCCATATCTATAGCTATATGATAATTCTGACAGAATCCATAAGAAGCTGTTAATAGCGTTTGCCTCCCATGAGGAACCCAGTGGCTGGGAACAGGTGCATTAGAAACTCAATTTTCATTCTCTACTGTCTTAGGTCATTTGAATTTAAATCACATGCTTTAAAATACCTATTAAAAAAGATAAATAAAAAGGTATTTACTTTACTGACTGAAAGAAAGGATGGCAAAAGTATTTAATCCCACCTGAGATAAGGAAACGGTTCTCTCCATGAGTGTCTTGGTCCGCTTAAAGCCTGGGTCACTCTCCGCAAGGACATTCATGGTTTTCTTACCAATGAATTCCAGAGCGTCCAGACCGCCCGTTAAGACGCTTTTACCCTGCAGATGAGATAATCACATGAGATTAGCTTTTGCCTTTTGCAATTTCACAGCAGTCAGAAACTCGCAGAAGGCACTATGTGCAAATATTAAAATCAATATGAAGTCACAATTTTTTCTCATCAGGGATTTAACATCCACTTAATGCTGTTTTCTTTTCCTTGGAAGGACATATGGCATATAATTTGTAGGGCATACAATATTATTTAAAAAGGATGCTTAGGAAAAACCAAAGCATATTTGGGATTAATTTTTACTGGCTCTATGTGTATGAATAGAATACGTATCTAAGACATGAAATTAATAGGTGATCCCATTACTGTTTTTGTTTGAAAGAATGTTAACCTGAGTAACAGAATTGTTTGGAGCAGTCTATTAAAATGTCAAATACTCTTGCCAATTTAGCAAATTCTTTAATCTAGGGCCTTGGAGTATGGGACCCTCAGGCTGTTTCAGATGGCCCTTGCATACTTTCAGAAACTAGCAATAACTGCCTATAATTAGTATATTCATGAAATAAGACAGGTTGATTTCCATATACGGCTGCCTTTAGAAACTGTTCCATCATACAGTGATCCTGCAAATCCTCTTGTCAGCCATTGTTTTCCTTAAAAAAGAAAGATCAAAACAACCAAGATTTACTCACATAAACTGTTCATATAAATAGAACTGCTCACATTTCTTTTTTTTTTTTTTTAATTTTTTTTTTCAACGTTTTTATTTATTTTTGGACAGAGAGAGACAGAGCATGAACGGGGGAGGGGCAGAGAGAGAGGGAGACACAGAATCGGAAACAGGCTCCAGGCTCCGAGCCATCAGCCCAGAGCCTGACGCGGGGCTCGAACTCACAGACCGTGAGATCGTGACCTGGCTGAAGTCGGACGCTTAACCGACTGCGCCACCCAGGCGCCCCAGAACTGCTCACATTTCTTTACAGCTTCTGTTCATATACTCCAACTACACAACTGCAATTATACTATGCACACATCTGTGTTTTTTCTGCCTTACATGAACTATACACATTATATTTTATTAAGATATTATTGCCTGTGTACATTTTCCAATCTTCATAATTTTTGCTTCATTAGCAATATTAGACTTCGCTGAATTAATATACTTTAGTAGGCATTTCCATCTTGGACATTTAGACGCTGTTTTCAGATTTGGGGGCCATTCAATATTCACATCAGAAAACAGATTTTAACACACGTATATTGTGGAAGGACTATGGGATATCACAATTCATACTTTTGCATGATTTGATTTATGTCTTTTAATATTCTACGAGGGATTACTTCAGTAGAGAATAAAATGGGAGAAAGAAGGACATGGAGACTTTGATTAAGGGCAAAGCTGGTGGGAGTGTCTGGAACTTGGGAAAAGAAAGTATCAGAAGGTAGGAGAGAACGCAAAAAGGAATCGAGGGTGCTGAAGACAAACTCAGAGTGCCCTGCGCTGTCACTCAGGGAGACGATGAACTCATTTCTTATAACCAGGGATATGAAAGAGCTCCGCCCCATCCCCAACCCGACCGCCTCCACATGTAGGGATACTGGACATGTGTTGCTGTTTGACTCCTAAAACACATTTGCTGCTTCTCATTCAGCCTACTTAGTCTAGAGGGCCCTGAGTTGCAAGGAGGAGAGCACGCATTTTCTAATTCTGGCATGCTCTGACCCCAAAGTCCGGTAAGACGACTTCACATGTGTGTCCACAGCTTCCTCTTCTTCCCACATTGCACTGTACTCACCTTTGAGTTGGCTCTGTCTTCCAGGATGTTGTGCCCTCTTGTTTGTCCACATATGCCCAGCATCTAGCATAGTTCCTGGCACATAGTGAGGGCTGATTACCTTTTTTTCTTTTAAGTTTTTTTTAATGTTTATTTTTGAGAGAGACAAAGCGTGAGCAAGGGAGGGGCAGAGAGAGAGAGAGAGAGAGAGAGAGAGAGAGAGAGAGAGAGAGAGAATCCCAAGCAGGCTCCAGACTCTGAGCTGTCAGCACAGAGCCTGACACAGGGATCGAACTCACCAACGGTGAGATCATGACCTGAGCCAAAGTCAGACGCTTAACTGACTGAGCCACCCAGGTGCCCCCACCTTTTTGTTTTTTAAATGAATGAATGAATAAATTGGACATCAACTATACTTCTAGAAAAAGTAGTTGGTTGGTTTTTACACAGCAGAAAAAAACCTTTTCTTCCTGACACTGAAGACCGGCTAGCTGTATCATCTCATCTGGGGTGTCTCCCCGCTTTTTCATTATTCATCAGTGTTTTGCTGCCAATAATGAGCTTCTTGAAGAGGCAGACAGGGATCTGGGGCAGGGGATAAACTTAGGGTTATTTAAGGAATGGGGAGAGTAGGAATGGGAGGTTAAGATGGGGGAAATATGTTGGTCTTAGTTATCTGGAAACACTTCAGAAACATCTCGGGATGTTGTTTCCAATTCCTTACCAGCATTTTTTTTTTTTTTTTTTTTTTGGTATCTGAATGGCTTTATAATCTTCAAATTGAAGATTAAGAAACATAGACCTGGGGCGCCTGGGTGGCTCAGTCGGTTGGGCGGCTGACTTCGGCTCAGGTCATGATCTTGCGGTCCGTGAGTTCGAGCCTCGCGTCGGGCTCTGTGCTGACAGCTTGGAACCAGGAGCTTGCTTCAGATTCTGTGTCTCCCTCTCTCTGACCCTCCCCCGTTCATGCTCTGTCTCTCTCTCTCTCATAAATAAATAAACGTTAAAAAGAATTTAAAAAAAAAAGAAACATAGACCATCGAAGAAAACCAGCTGTCTCCGCTCTAAGAAAGAGCCCTCTCTCCTCCCCAGCCGGAGGCTGTCCTTGCAGCTGTTGGAAAGGACACTGTTACAGCAGACTGAAAACGTTCCTTCTGAGCAGTCCTTTCTTTTAAACATAAAATGTATTTCATTTGCTCTTATTATTTTGGTGCCAAGGTTACGCCTACTCTGTAGGAGAAAGCATAACAAAACCATAGTCCGAAGTTATGAGCAAGACCATCTTTTCTCTGATGTATCTAGGTCACGGGTAAACACAGATATCGAAAGAAGGCGCTGGGAGAGACCAGGGAAAACAGAGAAAGCAGCTAACGACTTACTGTGTTTTGAACCACATTGGTGATGGCGGACAGCATGCCCCGAGACCCGGATGAGGGAGAAGTGGGTGGGCTTTCTGTGGGACTCTGATCTGTGGCCACATCTGCTAGTAAGGAGAGAAACATCCTCTTAGAGTTCAGTCTACTGATCCGGACTTAGAAATCTTCTATTTGCGCACATAGTGCGATACAGCTGAAGTCCAAGAAGCCCCCAGATAAACAGATCGCTCACTTTGAGGGACTCCACTTTCGGTATCAGGTTGGGCCCCTTCAGAAGAGCTGGAGTTTACACCATGAATCCGTAGTGTGGCTCCTGCTTTTTCCTTGACTGCTGTCAATCCATGACCTGCCAGGAAAATAAAAATACCGTTCCCAATACAATAGAAACCCACAGTCTGCAATTCGATAGCTCATGTTCCAGAGCTGTTGTAAGCTGTAGGCGTATACCCCGGTTGCAAGAGCATGTAGTGATTAACAGCATGGACTTTGCAATCCCTCTCATTTGTTTCTCAGACGGTCTGCTTAGCAACCTGGGATTCCAAATCCAAGATATCTGTGAATAGGATCCCTGTCTTTTCCTCTTTACTCTCTTCTAAACTCCTCAAAACAGGCATGCATCATTCAGTTTTGAATTCCTTGCAGGCCTAGCCCGGTCACAGACACTCAATTAATAGTCACCGAACTGAAATCGGGTGAGGCCCAGCATGCTCTTTCAAAGTGTTAGTCATTCTTTCAGTGCGGAGAGTGCAAGGTCTGGAGCTGACATGTCAAAATCAAAAGTCCAATCAGTGAGCAAACCAGGAAGAGCACCCAGTGGCTCTGCCAGTTGTCCTAAGCAGTAACGGTCTGCATGCAAGCTCCTACAGTCGTCGGCCAGGCTGGAGGTCACTGGCTTTACGCCATCTGAGCAGGGCCAAGATGCCTATAGTCTCCAGAGCCCAGCACAGTGGGTGTTCAATAACTATTTGGTAAACACAGAGCTGACCTCTTCATCCAAGCACCGTGTGCCACACACACAAACAACCCCTGGCCTGACAGAGAAATAGTCTTGGCTACATTTTATTCTGGACCAATTAATTTTTCTCCTTAGAGGCCCCCATGATGAACCACAGCTTTTCTCAAGTTCCCACTGAACACAAAAATTAATGGTCTACTGACTGTCCTAAAATGGCTTTTTGAGTTCTTTTGGAGAAACAGCCTGGGATGCCACTGTCCCAGCACTCACCTCCCCCTTAGCATCACAGGAAGAAAGGGAAAACGATTTTGCCAGGGACCCAGGCAACATCAGTTGCTAAAACCAAAGGCAGCAGCAATATTAATATGTGGGGGAAAAAAATCCCAAGTCATGGCAGGATTTGAGAGCCAAAGAGAACCACCTAGTCTTAGAAGGCACCATTAAAATGACCCACTGTCCATCTCCTGAATAAGAGAAAGACACAGATGACTCCCAAACCCAAATAGTAGTATTTTATCAGTTGTAACTTTATTTATCAGAGTGATCTTAACATAATCAGGGCACTAATATTTACCAGAGGACTAATTACATCCAGTGGAAACCACCTGTCATTATACACTATCTAGAAAACAGGGAAACTTAAATAACATTATTTACAATGTTTAAAACATTAATTTCACAAGAAACATATGCCTATATTCATGCGCAGCTCATTAGATACAGTTCAAATTCATTATCAAGTTACTTGGAACAAACATGACCTATAACTGCTAAAACTAAGGCTTGAACTCATTCTCTTTAGCTTCTAGTAAATTCCAAGCATTTCAATGGAAATTTATTGAAGTTTCAGTAACACCTTCAAGTTACAAGATACCATCTAGCCTATTTACGTATGAGTCCATATTACTTGCCATATTTTAAAAACACACATATTTTCCAAAAGGAAAGAATATACATACAAATCTCAAATAGGATTCTCATTGAGATTTCTGAGGGCTAACATAAAGGCATAACTGAGTTGGAGAAGACAGGGAGGAGTCTGCTACATTTTCTTTGAGAAAGCCGTATAAGAAAGATGATTCCACATCCTTCCTTGAGAACATGCAGGATTTAATGGACCACACTGTCATTATCTCCTATTTCGCCTTTTATACCCCTTTCACGTGAGGACCATCTCTGATTCTTTTCCTAGGGAAGAACAGCTTCTCACCATCTCAGAACATACATGATTAGGGGTATGTCCCCATAAATTGCCTCTAGAAAAGTTACTTTGTTTCTGGAAGGAAATACCATTTTTGTGTTCAGATAAATGGGATGTGTCTGTTTAATACACATGACACTACGTTGCTACTCCAGCCACTCATAAACACACACACACACCTATACACCCACACTCACGTACACACACACATCTACACACCCACACCTATGCACACACTCACTTACACACACACACACACCCATCCATACCCCCCCCAATACTGCCACAGCTTTCCTTAGTATAATTGATATACAAAGAATTGCACATATTTAAGTTTGCCCCAATTATATTTTCTGATATTCTTTCTGAATTCTTTTGTTAGTGAAAGTACATCATTAGTGCATTCTACTAAAATTAGAAAGCTATGGTTCTTCACAGATAAGGTTTAATGATGCCACACCCTACTTTGAAGAATAACTTCTAAAACTTTACTTAGTGTGACATCTAGTGCCCAGAACAAGGAAGTAATATATGGAATCATTTTTGCCTTTTGACTGTGAGTGATTCATTCTCAGAGATACTGATTCGGTTCTACCAATAGCAGAAAAACAACAACAACAAATACGAATAATACTATAGTGTATAATTATGGATTCCTCACACATCATTGTGAACCCTAAGTATCCTCAAAGAAATGAAATTCCTTCAAATTCCATGGGTCTAAAGATGGAATATCCTTTACCCCTGGACTTATTGCAGCAAAAATAGGTGAATATTGCAAAGAAGATAAGAATGTTATACAATGAGGCGCCTGGGTGGCTCAGCCAGTGGAGCACCCCACTCTTGATTTTGGCTCAGGGAATGGTTCCAGGGTTGTAGGATCAAGTCCCGTGACCGGCTCTGGTGCTGAGCATGGAGGCTGCTTAATATTTTCTCTCTCTCCTTCTGCCCCTCTCCCCTGCTCTCTCTCTAATAAAAAATAAATAAATAAATGAAAAACAAAATAATGTTGTACATATGCTGTGATATGGTATCATTTAAAAAAAATTTTTTTTTCAACGTTTATTTATTTTTGGGACAGAGAGAGACAGAGCATGAGCGGGGGAGGGGCAGAGAGAGAGGGAGACACAGAATCAGAAACAGGCTCCAGGCTCCGAGCCATCAGCCCAGAGCCTGACGCGGGGCTCGAACTCACGGACCGCGAGATCGTGACCTGGCTGAAGTCGGACGCTTAACCGACTGCGCCACCCAGGCGCCCCGATATGGTATCATTTTAAAGCAAATGTTAAATGATTGGCTGGTGTTTAATTTCTCACCTATACCCTAGTGGTAAACATCTTAAACTTAGGAGTCTGGAGTCTTGTGGAGGAATTTTGGTTCCACCATTTATTAGTTGTGTGATCTACATGAGTTACTTAACCTCTGAGTCTCTACTGTTGTGTCTTCTTTGAAAGGGGGATTGTAACATCTATCTCCCAGGGTTCTGTAAAATCACCAAGGAGAAATACATGATACCCTTGGTATCGGCCAACATTTTTTGAACACTTACTATGTCCCAGGCACTGGACTAGTTATTTCTAGTAAAGTAAATTATCTCATTTAATCTTCTCACTATGAGATAAGGGATACTATTATGCCTGTTTCACAATGGAGAAAACTGAGATATTGGTGACATGAAATAATTTGCCCATGGTCCCAAACCTGCAGAGGCAGGTTTTGAACCCAGTCCTAACTCTAGAATTTACACGCTTAACCATTATGCTATATTAAGAAAGTTTTATATGCCATTTACAGTGGATTAAATGTCATTTTAGTCCCATTTCTATAACTTCTTGGAAATCAGATCCTTGATCTGATTTTTTATTTTTAAAAAACTAGCTTAGGCTAAAATTACTGGACTTCCCTTACCTTGACTAGACAGCAAGGCAAAGGCCACTTCTGGAGTGAAATCTTCTTCTAATTCTGCCCCTTTCAGTCAGGGGTTGGCAGGTGTGATGTTTTTAGAATCATCCCCATGCTGTGCAGGCACAGATCCTAGATGCTGTGTGGTGTTATCTTATACATCCAGTTTAAGTTTTTTTTCCCCTCAAAAAGCACATGATATCACCAAGCCATTATTTTGTGAGTTCCACCAAGATTAAAACCCATTAAAGCGAGGTCTCCCCTCTTTGTGGAGGAAGAAACTAATTTGTTGCCAAGAGGTAACTTAGGGAAGCAAGAGTAGTTCTCTGCAGCACCCTGGATGACTGGCTAACTCTACAAGTATTTTCTTTCTTCTTCTTCTTTTTTTAATGTTTATTTATTTTTGAGAGACAGAGTGTGAGCCAGGAGGGGTAGAGAAAGAGGGAGACATAGGATCCGAAGTGGACTCTGCACAGACAGCAAAGAGCCCGATGTGGGGCTTGAACTCATGAACCTTGAGATTACGACCTGAGCCAAAGTCAGACACTTAACCAACCGAGCCACCCAGGTGCCCCTCCATGAGTACTTTCTACTGGTCCCATATGGTAAAGCCCATGCACGCAGGGGACCAGCTAACTCATTCAGAGGACTCCCCCTATTTTAATTTTTAATACAATGTTTCCTTCTTTTCCATTTCTTTATTTTTCTTTAAGAAATGGATATATATAAAAGAAACTTAAAAAAAACTCATAATTTCACTTTCCTGATCTACCTGGTTGATTTTTAAAACAAAAACATTTATATTACCAAATTCAAAGAGTTTAGAATCACAGACAACAGAAGGTGGGCCAGCCTCTTTCTCCCTAGACTACTTCTGGTGACTTACTAACATAATAGACAGTAGAGTCTATGAGCTTATAAAAGCCTATGGAAACGTTTAAGACCTGAAAAAAAATGTTGCTTCTAAAAGACAGAAAGGAAAATATGCAAATTGGAAATAGAAATTAATCAATACTTACTTAAATGTATTCAAAATGTGATATTAGGTCAATGGGTCAGCTACAGTTCAAATGAATTCAACTCTTACATAGTCATATGTAAATTATGTATTTATTTACTTTAGAAGTTTTTAATGTTTATTTTATTTTTGAGAGAGAGCGAGAGAGCGAGTGCTTGAGCACAAGAGGAGGAGGGGCAGAAGGAGAGGTTGAGAGAGAGAATCCCAAGCAGGCTCCACACCGTCAGCACAGAGCGTGACGTGGAGCTCGATCCCACAAACCGTGAGATCTCGACCTGAGCTGAAATCAAGAGTCAGATACTAACCTGACTGAGCCACCCAGGCGCCCCTGTAAATTATATATTTAATGAGGCATATGGCTGTGTTTCATTACATTTGCTGTGATACAGGAGGAACTTCAAAAAGGAAAAGTGCTTGGAGCTCTTAAAAGACTTTAAGTGACCCTACCTTCCTCTCTGCGCCCCTGGTCCCCCATTTCCTTCTAAAGATAACAACCCTTATTTGTTTCTTGTGATTTTTTTTCAAGAACATTTTTAAAAAGCATATATCTATGTAGAAGTGTTCCGGACCGGGCTTCTTCTACTTCAAAATATACGGCACATGCAGGTGGTGGTAGGGGCCGAGTGTGGTGCCCTGTGCATTATGGGGGACATCTCTGGAGAGTCATCCTGACCCTACCCCCCACCCCCTCCGCCGCTCCCTAGGGGACAAACTGAGGCCTCTGACAAACCTGCATTGCAGTTCTGCTTCCCAATCCTTCACTCTCCTGCAAGGCTTGATCCTGAGAGCACTTCACAGTGAAACTCCACAGCCTAACTTCTGCCTGTGTCTCCCCCAGGCATCTGACCTACAACACTCATCTGCCTCATTCTTTTTTTTTTTTTTTCAGTGCTTATTTATTTATTTTGAGAGAGACGGCACACGAGCAGGGGAATAACAGAGAGAGACAGGGAGAGAGAGAATCCCAAGCAGGCTCTGTGCTGTCAGTGCAGAGCCCGACGCTGGGCTCGAACTCACGAACTGTGAGATCACGACCTGACCCAAAATTAAGACTTGGACGCTTAACCGACTGAGCCACCCAGGTGCCCCTACCTCATTCTTTTTAATGGTTGCATAGAGGGGCGCCTAGGTGGCTCGGTCAGTTAAGCATCTGACTCTTGATTTTGGCTCAGGTCAAGATCTCACGGTTCGTGAATTCAAACCCCATGTCAGGCTCTGTGCTGACAGCTGCGAGCCTGGAGCCTGCTTCAGATTCTGTGTCTCCCTCTCTCTCTGTTCCTCCTTCTCTTGTGCTGTCTCTCTCTAGACAAATAAACAAGCCTTAAAAAAAGCTTAATGGTTGCATAGATTATTCTTCCAAACATCTACATTGCACTACATCCAAATAGCTAACATGCTCTGTGGATGGATACTTGAGGTGTTTTAAGTTTTTCATATATGCCCGGCCAACTCCCTCACCTCCTTCAGGTCTTTGCTCCGTTATCACCTCCCTGAGACCTATCCCTCACCACCATTTTAAAACCTTAACCTGTGCTCCCTACTCCACTTTATGTTTCTCAGAGACTTACACTTTCTAGCCCTCTATATAATTTCCTATTTATTATGTATATTGTCTATTGTCTGTCTCCTTCCAGTCATATGTAAGCCCTGCTAGGGCAAGGGTCTTTGTGTCTTGTGCTCACTGCCTTATCTCCAGTGCTTAGAATAGTGTCTGGAACAGTAAGCATTTGCTGAGTGAATTCTGTATTGAACATCTTTTTATATATTAATGAATTTTTTCAAAGGATCAGCAGAACTACTGGGTTAGAAGGTATGTGCATTTAAAATTTTATGGATAATGCTAATTGCTCTTCTGAAAGTTGTATCAGTTTAAACTCTGGGTGAGTTTTTGAGAAATACAGCAGTTAAAATTTTTTTTTCAATGTTTGTTTGTTCATTTATTTATTTTTGAGACACAGAGAAAGACAGAATATAAATGAGAGAGGGCAGAGAGAAGGAGACACAGAATCTGAAGCAGGTCCAGGCTCTGTGCTGTCAGCACAGAGCCTGACGCGGGGCTCCAACTCACCAAAGGTGAGATCATGACTTAAGCTAAAGTCGGATGCTTAACCGACTGAGCCACCCAGGTGCCCTGAGAAATACAACAGTTTAAAAATAAACTGCAATAAGTTGGCTGCATCTCCAACTTCTATCAAGGAATTCAAGATAGTATAAAAAGTCGTGAGTAGTAGTTGTTTGGAAAAACACAGATGATGTTGGCTGTGCTCAACTAAAGCAAACATCAGTGCAGCAAAAAGAGGATCCATTCCACCTTCCTTCTGGGAAAGCCTTCCTTCTAAGGCTTGGTGTCCACTCCGTAGTCAGATACTCACTTCTTTTTAGGTTCAAAATTGACAAGAAATGTCTCTGAACCGATAGCACGTGTCTGGCAGTTAAACAGACATTCATTAACCCCTCGGTCTTATTCATAGATTGTGAACAAACTCTATGCACTGACCTATCATCCTATAATTGTCTGTATTAATGATCCTGGAGAATTTTCACACGATCAGTGACGTCACCTTCAGAAATGAATCCATGTGATATCGATAGTGATTTACCCAGTTAAGGGTTCTCACTGTAGTATCATTTTGACAAGTTTGCCATTCTCTGGAATAAACGCTGTCATTATTTCTGACAGTGCTGGTGGAAGGGTTTCATTAAAATGTGCAGAAGGGGAAAACTGTATAACTTGGAAGAGGATGGGAAAGGGGAACGATGGTAATTTTGAAAAGGTAAAAATATACACATCAGATACACCTCTCTCTCCTCAGGTATGGTGTTTAGACTTATAAAACTGTCAAAACTAGAATTTAAAAAAAAAAAACCATTTAGGACTTTTGTAATATCTAGAAACAAGTTGCTGTATTCTACTATACAATTTGTACCTCGCTCTATCTGTATATGTTTCAGCATTGTTGACTTTCATTTTGATTACCAGTCTATCGTGTAGGAAAAAGTCAGGCCTCTCAGATGCTGGCGGGAAATCACATCTGGTTCTCACAGCATCGCTTTGAAATGGTCATCAAAATCATTATTTTTTATATTTTCCTTTTTCATTCCGGCTTCGGCCTGGATCTCAAATGATTAACAATTTTAGGGGCGCCTGGGTGGCGCAGTCGGTTAAGCGTCCGACTTCAGCCAGGTCACGATCTCGCGGTCCGTGAGTTCGAGCCCCGCGTCAGGCTCTGGGCTGATGGCTCGGAGCCTGGAGCCTGTTTCCGATACTGTGTCTCCCTCTCTCTCTGCCCCTCCCCCGTTCATGCTCTGTCTCTCTCTGTCCCAAAATAAATAAAAAACGTTGAAAAAAAAATTTTTTTTTCAAATGATTAACAATTTTAATTTCATTTTATGAACTTGTCCAAAGACACGGGTGGCATGTGATCAAGTCTTCTTAGGACATGATGACAGCGTAGCTGTGGATGGAGCTAATGTAAGAGTTATAGTCTCTCCAGAAATAATTGTTGGCTGAGAACTGTTTGATTTTATATCAAGTATTGGGAGGCCATTTCTTCTCATTTTCCCTTAACCTTGGGGTCAAAGTAGTGAGGCAAAAGACCAAATACGAAAATACAAAGTAGCAAAAAGTGAATCATTTTTTGCGTTTTCCCATTTCGCATAGGGGTTATAAATATCTTTCTCCTTCTATATATAGTCATAGACTAACGAATCATCATATTCTGGAAGGTGGAAGGAATCTGAGAATTTCTTAAGTCCCCCCACCCATACTTTTCCAAATAAGGAATCTAATCCAAATAAGGTGCATGGTGTTGTAGTTTAGTGACTGTCCTCTGAGATCACAAGTTAGTAACAGTCAGGACCAGGTCTCAGATCTTTATGATTCCTGGTCCAGCGCCCTTTCTAAGAGAGAACCACCTTCCAATGTTTCAATTCTCCAAGTACTCTCCTGCAAACTCTGAACAGTTCCAACTACTGTGACTGCAGTTTTTCAACAAGTGTATGAAGTATTGGCTTCTATTTCTAGTGCTCAATTGACAGCTCTGTGTTTTGTTACCAACTACGTGTTTTGCACTTCTGTGTCTGCAACCAGAATTACCCTGGGGGTAACATGAGCTTTCTGAGCGGGAGTCAATTGCAATGGAATGTGTGATTATTTTCTTTCTTTACTTTCCACAGGCAATTTATAAACCTTCAAGAGCTCATCTACTGCTGGGAGTGCTCTGTTTTCCAATGTCTCTTTTCCTTGTGCTAATAAACTATTAGTGCTACAAAGTCTTGGGTGGATATTATGCCGTACATAACAGAAGGTGTCCCTGACTTGCTTCTCTCATTCCCTAAGTAGCAGCTTAATATAGACGACAATCCAGGATGGCACCCAGGACTTTTTAAACTCTACTCCAGCCCTGTGTTTCAGGTTGTGAGCCAGGCTATGGCACTTCTCCATTTGTGGGGACGCTTGTGATCCATATTATCTTTTGGGAGTCAATCTCCCAACTACCACCATTGCCTGTCTCCAGCCTTGGAACCCGTAACTTCAGCCCCTCACCCCCACCCCCTTATGCTACAAGTTTTAGTTCTCTATCACATCCATGGAGATACTTACCCAGTTTTAAAGTATGTATTGCTATTATTTTAGGTACTATTACTACACAGAGTCACAGCATATCTTGGCCAGAAATCTCCAAAATATGCCTTAGGAGTAACTTAGGGATGGTATTCAGTGTTATTGCTATTGCATTTATTCGGGGTGCGGTGACCAGTGGTGATGGACCAGTTTAGGCTCTACTCTTCTAAAAATAGTTCCAATTTATCTAATAGGATTCTAAGGAGAAGCATCAACATTTCAAAATTTGCTTGAGCTCCCTCATGTGCCTTTTGGCCATTGCTGGTTGCAAATGAGAAGAATGCCAAGATTTAAATGCTTCTAACAATTCCAGCATGTAGCTAGAGGCACAAAAAATATAAAATTTCTGGACTTAGTGGTGTAAATGATGAGGATTTCAAACAGAAAAGGGAAATGTGGTAGGGTAGGGTAGGAAGGGCAAGATTCTGCTCCCTGGTGTACACACCCTGGGTAATCCCCTCCCCTCTGAGCACAGCAGGGTCATTGTGAAAATGTTGGGCTTTCACTCCCGTGGTTAGGTGACAGTTGTATGGCAAAGGTGAAGGGATTTTTCAGTTATAATTAAGGTCCTTAATCCATTGAATTTAAGTGTATCAAAGTAGATCATCCTGGGTGGGCCTGAATTTTATCAGGTGAGCCTTTAAAAGGGACTAGGCCCTTCCTAACGGGAGAGATTTGAAGTGTGGGTGAGATTATCCTGTTGGCTTTGAAGAAGGCCCTGAAGGCAGCCTGGAGGAGCTGAGAGTGACCCTGGCCAATCCCCAGCAAGAAAATGGGGGTGTCAGCCCTATAACCTCAAGGAATTGAATTTTGCCCACAACTTGAACAACCTTGCAAGACGACCCTGACTATCAAATGAGAATGCAGCTAGCTGGCACACCTGATTTCAGCCTGGTAAAGTCACTGAGCAGAGAACCCAGGTATCCCCGACCTGAACTCCTGACCCACGGAAACCGAGATAATTAAGATACATTGTTTTAAGCCTCTAAATTTGTGGTAATTTGCTATACAGCAATAGAAACGAATACAAGAGGTTATACTGAACTTCATTCCGCTATTTTATGGGGCAATGTGCAAATGCCAATCTCAGATGAACCATATCTCCACTAACCATAAAAGAGAAAGTGGCCGGGGTGCCTGGGTGGCGCAGTCGGTTAAGCGTCCGACTTCAGCCAGGTCACGATCTCGCGGTCCGTGAGTTCGAGCCCCGCGTCAGGCTCTGGGCTGATGGCTCAGAGCCTGGAGCCTGTTTCCGATTCTGTGTCTCCCTCTCTCTCTGCCCCTCCCCCGTTCATGCTCTGTCTCTCTCTGTCCCAAAAATAAATAAACGTTGAAAAAAAAAAATTGCTTTAAAAAAAAGAGAAAGTGGCCACAGTGACTGGCACAGCGATCCTGCTGGTCCACAGCAGTTATATCTCTAGGCTTTCTTTTATTTTTTAAAAATTTTTTAATGTTTATTTCTGAGAGAGAGAGAGACACGGAGACAGAGCAAGTGCAGGGGAGGGGCAGAGAGAGCAGAGACACAGAATCCGAAGCAGGCTCCAGGCTCTGAGCTGTCAGCATGGAGGCCGATGCGGGGCTTGAATTTACGACCGTGAGATCGTGACCTGAGCCGAAGTCGGATGCTTAACCTACTGAGCCACCCAGGCGCCTCTAGGCTTTTTTCAATCAGTGTACAAAGCCAGGTGAGAACCACCAGAAATTTAAAGTGGTTGTAACATTAACAAGATCCAACATCTATCATCTTCGTGGTGCCTTAGACACAGGGAAACTTCAAGAGTAACACCAAATACAAGCATAGGTTATAGATTAACACACTGACTTCAGGTCAAATTAAAAGATGAGTGCCCACCGGTATGGGGTGGGACCTGCCACAAGAATCACATCCTGCTTTTTAAGCAGTAAAGCCAGCATCGTCTACTGGTTACATATGAACTGGGCAATAAATCCCAGAGGCCTTGGAACATAGTCCACTGGACCACAGCTGCACTAGGCTGTATATGTGCAAAGGTCAGATTACGACAGGACACCTAAGAAGATAACGGAGTAGTAAGTTTAACAGGCTGGCGGTTGGTGGATAGAAAACTTCATATGGATCCAGTGAAGCACAAAGTCAAATGATCAGGTGTAGCCACTGATTGGTGAGAAACAATGACAGACTGAACTGGGGGCAGAGCAGATTCAGGTAGGTGCACTTGTAAGTGTACAAAAAACACCTGAACTGCTCCCCACAGGGCAGTTGATTTCAGTGTTTACTGTGGAAGGAACTTATACTTAAATTTTTAACAAGAAAGCAAATCCTTGGTCTATAATAGAACTTTTCAAAGCACCAAATTCATTATCAGCCAGGGCAGATGTGGACACCATTACCACTATTGGAAGCATCCAGGAGACTGTAATGTTTTATGACATAAACCATGAGGAGAGCTGTGTAATTTGGAAACCATATTATTTACTGTTCCACGATTTAACAAATGTCAAAAACTTCTGGACTCCACATTTTTTTTTTTTTTAAGCTTTGAACTTTTTTTTTTTTTTTAATTTTCTTTTTTTTTTTGAACGTTTATTTATTTTTGGGACAGAGAGAGACAGAGCATGAACGGGGGAGGGGCAGAGAGAGAGAGGGAGACACAGAATCGGAAGCAGGCTCCAGGCTCTGAGCCATCAGCCCAGAGCCTGACTCGGGGCTCGAACTCACGGACCGCGAGATCGTGACCTGGCTGAAGTCGGACGCTTAACCGACTGCGCCACCCAGGCGCTCCTGGACTCCACATTTTTAGTTTTGGGGTCAGAAAGCATGTCATTCCTACATATCGTCAGTGGCAAGATCCATCTGAGAGCCACTAAAAGCTCAAATGTTTTCCCTAGGAAGCAAGATGGCTGCAGGTACCTGTCTTCACTCTCTTGAAGAGACTCTTTCCTGTTTGGAAAACCAAACAGGTTCCTCTACTTCAACTCGGTTGATTTTTCCATCTGCGTATGTAGAATCCACAGCATACCTGGCCCCTTAAATCAGCAACAGAAAAAAATCTGCTCTCCGGGCCCTCCCCAAAGGCCAACATTTATTTGACCACCATCTCCTTCTTGCCAGAGTTCCCTGATATTCCAGACACGGAAAGAGAGGAATGAAGTCTATCTAATTCTTCCAGACAGTCTAAATTCTATCAAATTGGACAGCTGGCCCTTAAACTGTGACCATGGGCCATCAGAGTGGGGCAAAAGACCTTCGACCTTCCTATCCCTCCTATCCAGTGAATTGGACCAATTTATGGCCCATTACAAGATCCTTACAGCCATGGAGTACACCTTGAGAACACTTGACTTAGATGATCTGAAAGCCACATTACCTGCTGCTTCCCTGTCCTGCTCCTCATTTGTTCCACCTTCAAGATGAAATGCCTTTGCTAAATTATCTTAGACATGTTGCTGTTATTCCTTCCGTTTTCATGAAAGATGCACATAAGAACTGGTCACACAAGGGGCACCTGGGTGGCTCAGTCGGTTGAGCGTCTGACTTCAGCTCAGGTCATGATCTCACAGTTCGTGGGTTCGAGCCCCACATCAGGCTCTGTGCTGACCGCTTGCTCAGAGCCTGGAGCCTGCTTCAGATTCTGTGTCTCCTTCTCTCTCTGCCCCTCCCCCGCTCACCCTTTGTCTCACTCTGTTTCTCAAAAATAAATAAATCTAAAAGAAAAAATTAAAAAAAAAGAATTGGTCACACGAAGAATACTTGCCAAACCTATGCTGATGAAGACACTGTCCATTATATTTTCTCTTTGTACACCCAGAGCTGATACAAGAAATGTCTTCAAAAATTTAACACCGGAAAATAAATTTATCTAGATAAACTAAGTTTTGGTTTATCATTCAATGAAATATTGATAATCTACTGGCAGCCAAGAAGCTCAGAGTCAAGGTCAATGCTCAATTACAGTTAACTCTATCAATTTGGGATATTTACTCTATCCTTCATACCTGCATATTTTATTGAAATACCCCAAATCTTTTCACAGAGTAGGTTAGTTGTATATTTTAAAACATTCTGGTGGGATGATAAGGACAAAACTTTAAGAATATATTATAAGAGCTCAAATCTTACATTTTAAGGGGCAATATAATATAGTGGTTAAATCTATACTACTAGGTTCAAATCTCAGCCCACCTACTTTTGACTTTGTTTTTTTTTTTTAAAGATTTTATTTTATTTTTTAAGTGGTTATTTATTTTTGAGAGACAGAGACAGAGACAGAGACAGAGTGCAAGTGGGGAAGGGGCAGAGAGAGAGGGAGACATAGAATCCGAAGCAGGCTCCAGGCTCTGTGCTGACAGCACAGAGCCCGACATTGGGGTGGAATAAACGAACCGTGAGATCATGACCTGAGCCGAAGTTGGACACATAACCGACTAAGCCACCCAGACGCTCCCCCAAAATACCTCTTTTGTAGGGTTATTCTGAGGAAAAAATGTATCAATATACATGAAGTACTTAGAGCTGCAAGCACTAAAAATGATTTGCTCTTATTATCTCATGGGCTAATGTTAAACTCTATCAGTACATGGTATGATCAAAATGTCAAATGCTATTATTAGGCTTCTGAACTTTACCCATTCAAATGCAACATATAATTCTTACCTACTGTGGCAGATGCTGATGAGAGCAGAGATTTGCCCCAGGAGCCCCAGCCTGCCCATCCCCCTCCATGTGATGGGGAATCCACAGCCTGTAGAAAAACAAATTAGCCCCAAGGTTAGCAATTCAGTACACGCATGAGTGAAAAAACACCCATTGGTTTGAAACAAAAAGAAAGCTAAAAAAAATAACCATATCTCCCTGGCTTCGCATTTATAAGGGCCATAACAGAATACACCGACCCACATTTCAATGCATACTTTGGAACAAAATTGATTAGTAGTGGTGTTGGCTTCTGAGGGCTCTGCTTGAAGTAAGTTTGATGTTAACAAAGACCCAAATATCCCATTATCTGGAAGATAGGGACGAGGCTTGTGAGGGGGAAAACATTTACTATATTAGGGTGCAAAGTGATTTGAAAAAGTTTAAATGGGCAACTTTAACATAGGTAAGCAAATGTCCTCTTCCAGGTTAGAGGTAACTAACCTCTGGGGTGGCAGGAGGGAGTTCTGAGGGATGATGGGCTAAGTGTCTAGAAGAGCACCAATAAGCTGGGGGATGGGCAGCAGCAACAGGTAGCCTTTTGAGGTAGATGCCGTTCAAGGTGTCCACTCCACTCACGGTGACCACTGTAACTATATCTCTCACTGTCCCCGGGCTCTGTGGATTCAAGTTCTTCTGCCTAAGTATTTGGATTGAGATTGAGAGACTCTGGTTCAGCTTGAGCTGGCTGCTTGAATAGAAGATGAAAAGTCAGGCCGTGTAGGGGACCATATTCTATCCATCATGGTGACTACAGATTAAGAGAAATCAGAGTGAGCAGATGAAGGAGATATGCGGAGAGAAGCTGTTGAATTCCTGACAGCTTCTGGGCCCCTGGTTCCTGTCCCTCTTCAAGGGCCTACCGCATTCCTATCTTTGGGTTCCATGAGGTTCCTGCATAGTCAGTAAGTCTGTCCGTCTGTTTCTTTTTTAAATGTTTTGTTCACTGGTATATCCCCAGGGCCTGGAAGAGTACATGGCATACAATGAGTACTTAATACATTTATTTGTTGAATAAATGACTGAAAGTCACCCATTTTCTTCAGTGTGTAATAGTTTTTGTTGCTTGTAACCAATGAGCCCTGACTCAATTAGTGGAACTGCAGCTTTCCCTTATTATTTAGGAATACATTCTAGAAAATGAGGCAAGAATACATTCGGAGTAGTACATGAGGTGTTAGAGAATCACAGCTCTTTACTCCAAAAAAAGAGAAAGTTCAGTGAAATATTCCTACGGAGGTTGTAGAGCCTATAACTTTGGACCCAAGGCTGGTCCATCAGCCTCCGCCTCCCCCTTCTCCCTGCTGCCTTCTACCTTTGCAGATGAGGGTGGACAGGTCAAACAGTTTTAGCCAATGAGATGTAAACGGGAAAGCTTTTGCTTTCATGACAAACTACACAGTTATGGCTGGTGCCAACTCTTACCGTCATCCTTTTTTTCCTGCCCTGCATATAAACGTGGTACTTGAAACTGAAGCAGCCATTTTTGCTGCCATGAGAGAAAGTTCAGGGAATCACAGAGTCACTGGTCCTGGCGTTGCTGAGCTACTAAACCAATATGAGTAGCCGCCTGTCTTCATTCTTTTTGTTAAGCCAGAAAAAATAAGTTGCTATTGGGTAAGCTACTATATGTTGGATTTTAGTTATTTGTACCCAAATGCATTCTTAACCAATTCACCTAGTAAATATCAAACACCATCCATCACTGTAGAATACTGGTCAAGAGGAGAGGTTATGGAATTAAACTGCTTGGGTTTGACTCCAGGCTCTCCCATTTTGGGCAAGTTATTCAAGTCTTTCAAGCTATCATTTATTCATTATGAAATGAAAGGTATGGTAGTGTAAGAACCATAAATATAAGAGCCAATAAACTCACAGGATTATTGTCAATGTTAAAAAGAAATAATTCATATAAAACTTTGAGCATAATGCCTGGCACATAATAAAAACTCCATCAACGTTAACTAGTGATCATCATCATCTACATTTTTAACACTAAGGAGCAAAAAAGCTTTGAAAGTTGGCTGACATTTATTTCTGCCTGGAAACAATGAGGAGCTTGTTAACATGAATGGAAATACTCATGATTCATGACTGTCTGCTTTCATTTTTGGTGTCTACATTGATTTACTTCACTTTTGCAATGGAAGCCAGTGGCAATTTTATACCATCATGAAGACAGATGTAAGTTGGTGATTAATATCATTCTTTTACAGGACAAATCACTACCTATGTGATTAGGGAGAGTTAATACACTTAGGGGTGACAGCTTTTGACTCAGATTTATAATACTTAATATGCTCTGACAGCTGGTAATTGACTAGCAAATGAAAATAAATGTTAAATGAGTCTAGAATATTTTGCAGTATAAATGCTTCAATTGCTTTATTAATAAAGCTCCTTTGACATTGAGCTGCGACCTCGTGATCAGCTGCAAAGAAAATTTGTTATCAATGGCAAATACTCAAATGACTAAATGTGCACATTTGATATAAAAACCATATAAACTAAATGTTCAACATGAATTCTCATCTTGAGTATTGTCTCTGCTTTAAATGGCTTATGAGTCTATAAAGTAGGGGGCATGGATCTACTCAGATCTTTCATTAAACAAATATGGTTATTTTAAAACTTTTTTCTCACCTTCACCCCATGTAACCCTCACCTCCTTTAACAAACAGCTTTGGGGTGCCTGGTTGCTCAGTTGGTTAAGTCCAACTCTTGGTTTCAGTTCAAGTCATGATCTCAAGGTCGAGCTCCGTGTCAGGCTCCACGCTGACAGTATGAAGCTTGCTTGGGATATTTCTTTCCCTCTCTCTCTCTCTCTGCCCCTCTCCCACACTTGTTCTCTCTCTCTCTCTCTTTCTCTCTCTCAAAATAAATAAATAAACTTAAAGCAAACAGTCAGCTTCACATCCTAATTCACAGAGAACACAGAAGCCACCAGATGGAAACTCTCTTAACTTCCTGTTCCTGTTCATAAACTCTCAGAACATTATGACTTCATTTCGAGAGCAAAATCAGACTTGGCTTGATCAAGAGGGATACCCAAAACTCAACTGGAGATCATTAAAAAAAATTTTTTTTTAATCTTTATTCACTTTTGAGAGACAGAGAGAGACAGAGCATGGGCAGGGGAGGGGCACAGAGAGAGGGGAGACACAGAATCCAAAGCAGGCTCCAGGCTCTGAGCTGTCAGCACAGAGCCCGACGTGGGGCTCGAACCCACGAACCGTGAGACCATGACCTGAGCTGAAGTCAGACGCTCAACCGACTGAGCCACCCAGGCACCCCTCAACTGGAGATCATTTAAACATCCACAGCTGTTGTGTGGTCCTAAGAATACAAAGAATGCAGGATTCCATCACGTTCAAAGTTCTTTAAGTAGAAAAGATATTTACATATCTGGTGTTCCATTTAAAGGTCCTTATCATTAAATAAAAAATACATTAATTTATTTTACGCTATCAAATTTACATGTATCATTAGACATAAAAAATGTACAAATATTAGAATTCCATTGAATTCAAAGGACTTTAACAGTTAGATAGTAACATAGGTACCTGTTGTAAAGATCAAAGATCAACCTGGTTATCCTATGTCTTAAGTAAATCAAGAATTAGGTACTACACACAGCTTGCATCTGTGAGACCAAACCCTTTTTAAGTTTTGTTACTCATGACATAGCTGCTCTAAAAAGGGGCTCAGTGTGACATTCAGCGAAGATGTAAATTGCTCTGGATGCCTGAAGTTCTGTCAAAATATTTGCTTAAAAATGGCCTCAGTTATTTCCAGGTAATTTTTTTCCTTGGTGAGTATGCATCATTCAACTCTGAGAATGTTTAAAATCAAATATAGAAAGGTTTAAAGCATCAAAATCATGCTATTAATATTTCTATGCATATTTGGTCTTTTCTGCACAATTGGTTAAGAAATTAGAGTGAAACTTTAAAAAGACAATTTAAAATGAATAATTGAATGATTAGACTTATGATTTTAAGTTGAAATCTTCCTAAGTTGATGCATGGTATTGGCATCTAACAGGTCTTTAGGTCCAACCCATTATTTAATAGATTTATAGCACTTCCTATGGACTCAGCAAGGTTTTGTTTGAGTAGATAAATGAGGTACTTAAACAGAAAACAGAATACATTAAATTCGTATAGACACAATTTAAAGATATTTGAACATATTTAAGTTGGTAAAAAGGACAAACCATTCATCAAAAGTCCCTTGAAAGTGTTCAATATTGCTAAACTTCCAAATAGAATAAGATTCGTGAGATGAACATAAAGTCTAGGAAGAATTGCATTTTTGAATTTATAACCTTAATACATTGAACACTAATTGTTTAAAACCATATTAAAAGCCTGAGTAGTCCTTTTTATGCACAAAATACACACCGGCCTACACCAAATACCCATCTAAATACAAATTCGACCTAACTGTACCCCGCACTCGCAATTACTTCCTTCGCATCTAGCATTATGGAAGTGATGTCTTCTCAGTTAAAATTATCACCTCCCACATGAACACCGCTGGGCCTGGATAGGTTGGTCTTCCCTTCTCTCCTGGCTTTTCAACCTTTCTCTACCGCTACTTCCCATATTTAACCACGTACGTGCTTCCTCCGTCTCTAAACCTACAAATGAAAATCACAAGGACAGAAAGTTTGTCTCAAACTTATCTGGTTTCTGCCCCACATCTTGCTTCTTCACTTCTTACAAAAAGTGCCTACCTGCTGTATCTACCCCCTCCATTACTCCACCTGCCACAGTATTCTCCCACAGCCACCATGCTTCATGAAACCATTCTCATCAATGCCAACAATGGCTTTCTTATGGCCAAAGTCATGGAGTCATTGCAGTCATTTTATTTCTTGACCTTTCACTAGCATCTGAAGCTTAACTACTTTGACCTTCTTAAAATGCTCTATACTCATGGCTTCCATGCCCTATCTTCTGACTCTTACTTTTTTTGGTCCATCTTTTATGATTTCAGTTTATGTTAGAAAGTCGCCAAATGCATATTGTGATATTAGGGGGAATGCCTTAATTAAGTTACAATCCAAGTGCTTCCCGCATCCTAATAAAATATGCTGGAGTTCAGGGTGGTCAGCTGGCATCCTAATCATGAAAGCCATACTCCAGAGACATATATAATGAGCATTTCCATTATCTGTGTCTTTATTAACAGCTGATGCTTTGCTAATTAGCATACTGAATTGCAGAAGTGGGTTTTAACTGATGAACTATTTATTAAATAGCATTCTGAATATCTGAAAGGGGTTCTACATGGTGATATTAAAGGTATTCAAGGTTTACAAATGGTTACATTTATTTTAGAGCCTCTCTTTTTATTAATAGCACATAAGAAAGGTTTTTGCCCTGTGCTAAATGGCATTTTAGCCAACTCTGAACATCAGGGAATTCTATTTTTTTGATGCCAGCTCTAAGGGAAGAAAACCCTGCTTCTAGAATTCTAGGCATTTGTCTTAAGTGAAACTCATTCAGGGTGGTGGTCAAAGCACCTGAAAGGACAGAACGATGGGACATTCTCAAGTCTACATGAAAACAGTTCTCATGATTTGTTTTTAATTTTATTATTAATTAATGTTCAATTTTAAAATGTCAGTGTGGTACAATGAGATCTGTGATTGATTTCCCTTATAGAATGTGATGGTAAGATCGTGAAGACAAGAGGTAACTCTCGCTGTCTCAACTACTTTACTGGCTACCACAACATATCAAAAAGAATCTAAGAGCCAAGTTGGCTCAGGGGCAGGAAACTTCCAGGGCCAAGTCCTTGGCCTCTGTGTTTCTTTATTTACATATACTACTTAGACAATCTCACCCACTCCCATTTCTTAAATAACATCCAAATATTAATGGCTTCTAAATTTCTCTCCCGGGCTCCAGGCTGTTATAACCAACTGCCCACACAATACCTTCACTTGGATGTCCCATGGCATGTTCACTACTGAACTCACCATCTTCTCAATCTCACCCAATTCTTCAACTAGCTGTTTCCATGTCCTAGTATTAGTGGTTCCCAAACACTGGTCTACAGACTGCAAGAGTATCATTTGGAGGAACTTATTAAAAATACAGAGTCTTGGGGAGGCTGGGTGGCTCAGTTAAGCATCTGATTCTTGGTTTCAGCTCAGGTCATAATCCCAGAGTCATGGAATTGAGCCCCGTGTGGGGCTCTGTGCTGACAGTGCAGAGCCTGCTTGGGATTCTCTCTCTGCTCCTCCTTTTCTTTCTCAAACAAATAAAAAACATTTCTAAAATACAGTCTTAGCTTCCACTGTGATCTTTTGAATAAGAATCTCAGTGCAGAGCCAGGGAATCTGAATTTTTAACAAGCTCCCCAGGTTATTCCAATATACCACCAGATTTAGGAGGTACTGCCCTCTACGGCCAAATGGCACCAGCATCCACCAAAGCCAAAAACTGAGTGCCATCAGGTAGAGTAGTCTTCAAGGAGGAAATACTCAAAAACAAAACAAGAAAACAACAACGACAACAACAACAAAAACAGAAGCAAACTACTTATTTAAGTGGCAAAAATCTGCCATCTGTGAGTCTTGGTCTATGTTCTCTCTTCTTTGTTTCCCTTGACAGCAATTTTATGGCTCGAAATCTATTCTGTTTTTCCTTTCCTAGGGAGAGAACTAACCAGTGGTTGTCTATGTTTTCCTTTGCGAGTACCTTTAGTGGTAACATTAGAATTCTTTACTTTCATAATTGGCCTTATGTATTGGTGTTGAACAGTAGAGATGACTTTTTTCCCCACTCTGTGTAACATTTCTTGGTGTCAAGAACTTAGGGAAATTTGGTCTAGATTGGATCTTACAGGAGCTGATGGGCCAATATCTAATAACTTCCCAGAAAATCTCTGGAAATAAATGTCACTCCTGACTAGCACTTAAGAAAAACATCTCTAAATTGAGGCTGAAGACATCCCCACCTCCTGAAGACCGATTTAAGTGCCCCATCTAAGGCTTCCCTTGTGTCTGTCCTATCTAGTACTATAAGACATGCCATAATTACTTTTATACAACACTCCTTTCTCCAACTAGACTGTAGGCATCCTGAAGATAGTTGCACCACTCAGATTCCTAGGCACAACACGTGGTGTCATGGGGCTGGTAGAGGCCTTAGAGAGTCTAGTCTAATCTCCAACGTTCAAGTAAGTCTGGGAATCATCACTCACGGATGTTGTAGAGTAGATCCCGCAGGAAGTCTCAACTCAGTGACCTCTAGTCTGTACGTCAGAATGGATGAGAAAAAGAAGTAGCATCAAAGACAGAGATGTCTTTTCTGAGTACATAAACTGTCAGTGGTGTGGTCCTTCAAAGCAGAGGTGCCAGCTAAGCAGCTGGCAGAACCACTGGCTTCTTCCTCTTCTCTTTGTCCCTCCTGGTCACACCACCCTACCTGCCGGGTTACAACCACTGGACTGACTCAGGCAAAGGTGAAGCTAATAATGGGGATTTTAAGGGGACTCAGACCCAAAATAACTATGCAGATACAAGTCACTTAAAGAAAAAAAATATATACACATCTGAGCATATTTTTGCAAAATCCAGTGTGTCCTAGAAGATACTGGTTTATACATTCTCAAAGGCTATTCTGCCAGGTTGTTTTTTTTTTTTTTTTTCTTCTGTTAAAAGTGTTATTTTCCCATAGAAGCTGTTTAAAGGGATAATGAGATTCTTTTAGGCTCAGATATGCCTGGGATCAAGTCAGCTTTTTTCTTGGGTGTTTTCCTACTGGACCCGCCATTCCTCAAGGGACCTGTGTTCAAGATCAAACAGCCAACTTGTAAATGAACTTTCGATTCAAGATTTTCTGTAAAATTAATTCTCTTCTGGATCAACAGAAAAATAGTTGTTTTCATCATTGCTAAGGATTTCTTTTAATAAGTATCCAACAAGGGCAATAAAACAGCAAATGAACAATGCTTGAAGACAAGACACAAAAGTGACTTCCAATTTTAATTTAAAAGGATAGGTTACCAAGAGAGATAGTTGAACCACCCACCCCCTCTCTGGGTAATCCTTAGAAAGAGACTAAACTTGCACCTACTTAGAAGGGTTTATATATGACCTGGGGTTTATATATGACTTTGGTGGAAGAAATACCCTCTTTCCTCACAGCCCTCCCACCAGCCGTATCGGCTTTCTACCTTCTTAGAACAAACATACTGATGGGCATTCCTCCCACATCTTGGTTTCACTGAGCTTCTGGTGCAATGCCAAACACATACACCCAGAGCCACAGGCCCAACCTGGCTGGCCAATATTTGCACTTCCATCCAGATACTTTTGTGATGCTTCATTATGAAGAAATGCTCTCCTTTCCAAGTCCTTGAAAACTATCAGTGTCGTGTAGGGAAAGGAGGGCAATACCTGTCTACTAATTGGCTCTAACCCTGTGGCGTGAAGGAGGTTTACAAAGTGCTTTCAAAAGCAGTGTGCTCAAAAAATTAAGAAGGGGGATAGGTAGGAGCATACTGACTTTTTTTTGTACTAGTTTTATTAGCAGTCTTGTTATCATTATTAGAAGTCTGAAATTGGAATGTATAATCTATCCATTAGGAACATATATACTTTGAATTAGTGGAGCTAGTATAGTTTCTTTAGGTCAGGTCAGGTCATAATGGTGCAGAAACTATGGTTTTCTTAATGTACAAAGATACTTATTAACAGTTGCTTTTATAATAAAAATTGAGAACCAATGTTTCCCACAATAGAAAGCGTGCAGGGCAAACAGTCTCCAGAGTCAGGCATATGGGTATATATAGGTATAGGATTTTTAAATATATATCCAATTGGCTCTATTTCTCTGGAGAACCCAGACTAATACGGACCCTGGCATCAGCATTTTTAAATGTTTATTTATGTTTGAGAGAGAGGCAAAGTGCGAGTGGGGGAGGGGCAGAGAGAGAGGGAGACACAGAATCTGAAGCAGGGTCCACACTCCAAACTGTTAGCACAGAGCCTAATGCGAGGCTCAAACTAAGAGACTGTGAGATCACGACCTGAACTGAAGTTGGATGCTTAACCTACTGAGCCACCTATGTGCCCCAAGCATTTTTTTAAACATTTCCCAGTGGTAGGGACGCCTGGTGGCTCAGTTGGTTAAGTGTCCGACTTCGGCTCAGGTCATGATCTCATGGTCCGTGAGTTCGAGCCCCACGTCGGGCTCTGCGCTGACAGCTCAGAGCCTGGAGCCTGTTTCAGATTCTGTGTCTCCCTCTCTCTCTGACCCTCCCCCATTCATGCTCTGTCTCTCTCTGTCTCAAAAATAAATAAACGTTAAAAAAAAAATTAAAAAAAAAATAAATAAATAAAACATTTCCCAGTGGTTGAAATGTTCAACTAGAGTTGAGAGCCTCTGGTTTAGGAGTGCTTAATCCCTTAGGGGGTCCATGGTGGCTCTGAAGTCTGTGAACTCTTGGAACTCACAAACACAACTTTCCTTGTATGTGTACCATATCTCATAAAAACTCTCAGCTGGTCCTCAGATCCCTTCCATGACATCCCTACAAAACCACTGTTTGCTTTTGTTTAAACATCTCCAGACGTGGGAAACCCCCTCCTCCCTGAGGAAGTCCATCTCATTTTAGAACAGTTCTAAAAGTCAAACCTTTTTTTTTTTTTTTAATTTTTTTTTTTTTTTTCAAATTTTATTTATTTTTGGGACAGAGAGAGACAGAGCATGAACGGGGGAGGGGCAGAGAGAGAGGGAGACACAGAATCGGAAACAGGCTCCAGGCTCTGAGCCATCAGCCCAGAGCCCGACACGGGGCTCGAACTCACGGACCACGAGATCGTGACCTGGCTGAAGTCGGACGCTTAACCAACTGCGCCACCCAGGCGCCCCATAAAAGTCAAACCTTTTGAAGAAACAGAGGCACAAGAAGCCTGATATTGAATAAAAGAATCACAAAATATTAGTCAGAAGTATACTTAGTGCTCTTCATGTGCAACTTCTTCATTTTATAGAGGGAAAAACTGAGGCACAGAGAAATTAGGTATCTTGCTCAAGTTAATGATAGGTTAATGATAGGTGTTAATGATAGGTTCAAGAGGGAATGCCCAGCACTGGTTCTCTGTTTAGTTTCCCCCCTTCATTGCATGTCGTAGTGTCCCTTCAAGGACAGACACGGAGGTGGTCTCTGGTAGCATACTTCAGATGAGCAGGGCTGGGGCCTGGTTGAGGAAAACCGCTATTCCCCCCACCCCCCATCCTGTACCATCACTGTGGAAAGCACAGGACTGGAGGGGAGTGGCCTGCCTCCCTCTTTCATGCTGGGAGCCTCTCCATCCCCACCAGTTCCCACGTGGATGAAGGTAAAAATGCCAAGAAAATCCAGCTCGTTGGTCAGACTGACGTTGTACACGGTACCAATTTGGAGACACTGGTCTATCTTAATCCCTCAAAAGACAGATGTGGACACTGAAGGGAAGGGGCAATGAACATGCTCTGCCTCTGGTCCTTTGGAAAGTGGTATAGCTGATGATCAAATAGTGATCTGAATGTTTAAGATCCCACAGTAGATCTGTAAATATGTGTTAAAATTTAAGTGGTATTAAAGAAACACTGACTTCTTTAGGGTGGAATCAGGCTTGTTAATAACTTGGACTCTTTATGTCCAATATTTCAATATCTTCCATTTATTACCAAGTAGCTTAATATCTCACTAAGCTGCCTCCTGATTGCCTCATCTATAAATTAAGGTTAATAATATCCATCTCAAAACCTCAAAGAACTGTCGTATGGAGTGAATTACCTGACCTGAAAGTGGCTAGTGGGGTGCCTGGCATAATGATGTGTCCAGTCATTGGTGGCTGTTATTAGTATTACTGTAATCATCAAAATGCAAATAACATAATGACCAATTATTCTCATGTATGCCTTTTCTCACCACCCAACACACTTTTGATGACAGAGGTAATGCCATAGTATATTCTGAATCCCCAACCCCCACCCACGGAGCTTGGCACAAATCTGTGCCCACAGTAGGTGTCAATAAGAACCCAGGTTGAACCGAATCGAATGAACCGCTCCTACCGGATTACTCTGCTCTTTCAGGGGTATTTCAGATCCAGGTTCCGCCTCGAGGCTGACGGAGTCAATGCATTCAGCAAGCGCATCCTCAGTCACTTCTCCATTGGGGGGATGCTGTGTGGCACTGGAGTGTTGGGACTCAGGGTGCTGGGTGTTTGCAGTCTCTGCACACTGAATGGTTGCATTTTCATGCCCATCTTCTGTGGCGTCAGCTGGTGTTGGCTCATTTGGAATTGTAGCTGAATCACAGTGTGCTTCTGTCTCTTTGGGTAAAAACTTGCTATTGGGCATCTTGGTAATTTCTGCTTTGTCTCCAGTGGCTGAGGTGTCACCGGCATCGTCAGACATTTTAATATCTGTCAACATGATTACAAATACTTTCTGCCTTAATCGGAATTGCTAAACTTTGTTCAAAGCCCCCAATAATTAAATCTGGTAGGAGTAAACTTTCTTCTACCAATAAGAAAGTTTACATAACCTTGGAGTAGGCTGCATAATGGCCCCCACAGGTATCTATGTCCTGTTCCTTGGACCCTGTGAATGTTACCCTACACAGCAAAAGGGATTTCACATATATGGTTAAATTAAGGATCTTGCGATGGAGAGATTATCCTGGGTTATTTGGATGGGTCCTAAATGAAACCATAAGTGTCCTCCAAGAGAGGCAGAAGGAAATATGATTACAGAGAGGAAAAGGTGAGGAGAGAGCAGGAGCAGAGATTGGGGTGATCAAGACGAAGGAGGGGCCGTGGGCCAGGCCAAATATGGGCGGCCACCAAAAGCTGAAAAAGTCAAGGAAACCTTTCTCCCCTCAGAGATGCCAGAAGAAACCAGGCTTACCAACACCTTGACTTTAGCCCAGTGAAAACCAGTTTGGGACTTCTGACCTCCAGAACTGTAATAGAATAAATCTGTGTTGTTATAAGCCACTAAGTTTGTTGCAATTTGTTACAGCAGCAATAGGAAACTAATGCAACCGTGCAATGCTATCTCTAAACTTTCATGGATCTTGTACCTGGTATGCAGGGATATGTATATGGAACTATGAGTATTATCTGTGTCTGTGAAATTACTTAATATCACTGTATTAATTACAATCACAGCAATAATGAGAATAAGCATAGAAAATACCTGGGAGCTGATCAAAAATGACTTGACATTTAGCTTTGTGATGTCATCAGAGATTCACATTGAGAAAGCAACATATATACATAAGTGTGCCTTGTTGGACACCAGCTGGTGAAGGCCTGGGTTCTACTGGACAATAGTTGACACAGGGAAACACAGGATGAATTGGAAGGGAAAGAAGTAAGGTATTAAGTCAAATGAGGAATGTCACTATTATGAAATTACCTACAAAGCAGAAAACTCTTTACCAAGTTTGCAAGCTAGTGTGTCATGTAGAACAGCACTGTTCAACAGAACTCTTAAATGATTTAATTTTATATTTTACATAGGCATGTGTGGCTAGTGGCTACCTTACTGGACAGTACAGATCTAAAAGGCTAGTTCAAGATGATAATTTTCATTTTTTAAAAAAATTAACAAATTTTTATTTGAGAGAGAGAGAGAGAGAGAGAGGACAGGGGGGAGGGGTAGAGGGAGAGATAGAGAGAATCTCAAGCAGGCTCCATGCTCAGCATGGGGCCTGACATGGGGCTCAATCCCACAAGCCTGGGATCATGACCTAAGCTGAAATCAAGAGTCAGACGCTTGTGGGAGGGGGGATGGGCTAAATGGGTAAGGGGCACTAAGGAATCTACTCCTGAAATCATTGTTGCACTATATGTTAACTAATTTGGATGTAAATTAAAAAAATAAAAAAATAAAATAACGGTGAAAAAAAAAAAAGAGCCGCTCAACCAACTGAGCCACCCAGTTGCCCCAAGATGATAATTTTCTTAGGCTAAAATGAAAACACAGAGTTCTCACTATACCAGAAGTCAAGTCTCAGTCAAATCAGTGAGTATTTTTGTCGACCTCGGTGTTTACCAATTGGTCAAACCTCAAGTTGTCACGAAAGCCACAGTATGTAAGAAACCACTTAACATACTGGCCAAATGGAGGTACGGGCTTAGGATCATGTGCACATGTAGCCCTCTTGTCTCCTCACATAGCCATTCCCCAAGGTTGTCTGGCTGTTACCTTTTCTTGTACTACATTCTCTCCCTTGGTGAATCACATTCCTTTCTCACAGTTTCACACACCACTCTTATGTCGTGAGTTTCAAATATCTACCTCATTCCATCGAGATGGAAAGTAATTTAGTGGCTTCCAGGGACAGAAGGGAAGGGGAATGAGGAGGGAATGACTGCTAATGGGTATGGATTTCTTTTGTCCACAAGGAAAATGTTCTAAAATTAGATCGTGGTAATGGCCGTACAACTGTGTGAATATATGAAGACCACTGAACTTTCAAAATTCCTTTGAGTGAATTTTGTGGTAGGTGAATTATATCTCAATATATTAAGAATATATATAATACATATAACCTATAGTGTTATATGTTAATAACGCTGTTAATAAAAAAAAATTCTAGTGCTTGCTTCGGCAGCACATGTACTAAAATTGGAACAATACGGAGAAGATTAGGACGGCCCCTGCGCAAGGGTGACACGCAAATTCATGAAGCTTCCATATTTTTAAGAAGATGTGGCTCATATATACAATGGGACACTACTTAGCAATGAGAAAGAATGAAATCCTGCCATTTGCAGCAACATGGCTAGAACTGGAAGGTATTATGCTGAGTGAAATAAGTCAGTCAGAGAAGGACAGATAGCGTATGTTTTCACTCATGTGGATCTTGAGAAACTTAACAGAAAGACATGGGGGAAAGAAAGGGGGAAAAATAGTTACAAACAGAGAGGGAGAGAGGCAAACCATAAGAGACTCTTAAATACACGGAACAAACTGAGGGTTGATGGGGGGGTAGGGGAGAGGGGAAAGTGGGTAATGGACACTGAGGAAGGCACTTGTTGGGATGAGCACTGGGTGTTGTATGGAAGCCAATTTGACAACAAATTATATTCATAAAAAAATTCTACTTCTGGATAAGTAGTTCTAATGGCCAGCTGGACAACTGTTCCCATCCAAAAGGAAACCTGTGGTCTTACTGTTAATACTAGTTCTTCCTGTTGACTTTTGTGTTCCTTTTAATGGTGCCTAGATTTTCCCAATAACCTAGGCTTAAAACCTCAGCGCTGTCATTAACTAAACCTTCACTCTCTCAAGAATATGTAATATCGATACCTATCATTATTGAGCGCCTATTAAGTCTAGGCTCCTTACATGTATTCTCTCCTGTGAGTTAGATATTATGAGCTCTATTTTACAGACGAGGCAACTGAGGCTCAGAAGTCACACTTTCAGTGACATATTTGAGATTTGAACCATGTCAGAGCCCAACTACAGTGCCACCAGCCTCTTCTCTCCCAGTGCCCAAATCCTAGAGGCTCTTTATTCAGAACTTATGCCTTTTCTTTTATTTTTACTTCTATTCACTGCCACCACTCTAGATCAGGGTCTCATTATGGTTCATGTTGATGACTTCAACATTGGACTCAGATCTCTACTGTCGCTCTCCCTTTCGCTTCCCCATCCCTCACCCTCCTGTTCATACATCCTTAGGGGTTTCCCACTTACTATTGGGAGGAGGTGAGAAGCTTCAGCTGGCATCCAAGCACCTCTGTACTCTGTTCCCACTGTGTGTATCTCCCACCATTCCCTTCCAAAACCTGGACCAAGACAATGTAAGTATCCATGCAATGCCTGACATTCACAAAAGACCCTCATGTGGCTGTTGGTTCAATACGTTGTCTTAACACATTCAAGACCCAGTTAAGATAAGTACTGCCTCCATTCTTTGTTCTTCCCAACTGGATAGAATTTTTCTTTCTCTGAACTGCCAGAGTGCTTTGCATCTACCTCACCTTGGACAGTTATACTTGCCTTTGGTTTAGAGTCACTTGAGTGTTTTCCTATCACAGTATATTGTAAATTCTATGAACACAAGGAGCTCCCGTGTTTTGTTTTCAGATTTTATGCAGCACTTAACATGGTTGTTTGAACCTAGTGGGAAGCTCAACAAACATGTGTGTTGTTTGATGAATATTTTCAGAGGCTTGAGATTAAAATGTAATTTGAATTTGTGTTTTTGTATTTTGGGGGCAAATACCCAGTAGTACGATAACTAGATTGAAGGTGTACCCCTATGTTTATAGCAGCATTATTTACAATAGCCAAACCAAGAAAGCAGTCCAAGTGTCCATCAGTAGATTTATGGATAAAGAAGATGTGGCATATATATAGTTACATAACTCAACCCCCCAAAAAGAATGACATCTTGTCACTTGCAACAACTACCTGGATAGAGCTACAGAGTATGATGCTAAGCGAAATAAGTCAGTCAGATAAAGACAAATACTGTATGATTTCACTCACATGTGGAATTTAGGAAACAAACCAAACAAGCAAAGAAAAAAAGAGAGTGAGAGAGACAAACCAAGAAACAGACTCTAGAGAACTGATGATACCAGAAGGGAGGTGGATGGGGGATGGGTTAAAAAGGTGATAGGGATTAAGGAGGGCACTTGCCATGATGAGCACCAGTGATGTATGGAATTGTTGAATCACTATATTGTATACCTGAAACTAATATAACTCTGGATGTTAACAATATTGGAATTAAAAATTTTTTATTTATTTATATTTTTTATTACTATTTAAAAAAAATTTTTTAATGTTTATTTATTTTTGAGAGAGACAGAGACAAAGTGAGAATGGGTTAATGGCAGAGAGAGAGGGAGACACAGAATCCAAAGCAGGCTCCAGGCTCCGCACAGAGCCTGACTCGGGGCTCGAACTCACCCGTGACATCATGACCTGAGCCGAAGTCAGACACTCAACCGACTGAGCCACCCACACGCCCCTAAAGTTTTTTTAAATGTAATTTGAAATGAAAGCAAACAGAAAATGCCTTTACCCCATTTACTACTCAAGAGCTATCTTACAGCTAATGGTTCCAAATGATCCATATCGTCTTTCTTTTGTTCCTTAACCTCCAGGTTAACTAAGTTAGAATGTTTTCTTTTATTTTTCTAAAGTTTATTTATTTATTTTTAGAAACAGTGCAAGCAAGTGAGGGGCAAAGAGAGAGAGAGAATCCCAAGCAGGCTCTGCACCACCAACACGGAGCTTGACCACCGGGCTGGAACCCACGAACCACGAGATCATGATCTGAGCCAAAATCAAGAATCAGACACTTAACCAACTGAGCCACCCAGATGCCCCTAGAAGGTCTCCTTTGAAATAAAAATCCTTGGATTCAGTAATAACACTCCTATAAACAAGTCTATAGGTGGGAATAGAAAAAAAAATGCATACTTCCCTTTAGCTGGTATATAAAGTTTAGGATATTTAAGGTTGGAGATAGTGTGTCAATGATTAGGCCAATGCCTAGTTGAAATAGTAAAGAATGAAACAAGGCCACTGCCCAGAAAAGGCAGTTGCTGTGGGTCGTGGGAGGAAGGCAGAACTGAGTGATGGTACTTGAAAAGCTGCTGTCCTTTTGTAAACAAATAAAATCTTCTTGAAAATCTCAGAGTCAGGACTGGGTTAGGGCTGGGGGTTGGCAAACTATAGCCTGCTGGCCAGATTGTGCCCTCCGCCTGTTCTGGTAAATCAAATTTTATGGGGACACAGATATGTTCATTTGTTTATGTACTGTCTGTGGCTTCTCTAGCGCTACAACAGCTGAGATGAGTAGCTGAGACCATATGGCCCATAAAGTCGCAAAGCCTAAAATATTTACTATCTGGCCTTTTACAAAAATGTTTGCTGACCCATGGTCTAGAACATTGCTTGGTTTCCATGATCTAGAAATTTTTGTTTTAATTTGTCCTATCCTTGCCTGGGTCCTAGGGGCATTAGGAGAATGGCCCTGTGAATAAATGATGCTTCAACATCACTTTTGTTCCCATTTTTTATTCATCAATAGCTGGCCATAGACACTGTCTGATATTTTCATTTCTTTGTAAGGTAATTTGAAAATCCTTATTAATCTGGATTATTAAGGCACTCCAAACTATTTCACTTTTCTATAAACAGGGACGTAAGGATAAACCTGGCTATAATAAACGTTCATGGGCAAATAAAAAAGCATTTTTTTGTTGTTGTTGATTCTGCTTTGCCCTAAATGTGTTGCAGTGCTGTTCGTAACATACTCTAAAATACTTCTGCATATATCGTGTGACATGTATGCAGGTTTGCTGCAATTTACAGCCTAGGGGTGGCTGGGTAACACTGAAGTGCCCTATTCAGGAATGTCCTCTCCAGAAGACTTTAGTTAGCATTCAAAATCTGTAATTGGGTGTCCACTTCTAGAGACGGTTTAACCATCATCCCCTTTAATCAGAACCCCAGGATGTGCTAATTAGCACAAGGGATATTAGAAGCCATTTTTCACCCGTGAAACAGAAGATGCCTGAGATACGTGGATTGGCAAATAATAACATACAGGTGCAATCCACCCTTCTATTACCAGGGCATAAGATTCTATTGGGTTCAGCAGTTTAGTGGTCTTTGAGAGAGAGATCTTCTAGTTATGCTTTTCGGGAGAACCCCAAAACCTGACTGGGTTAGCCGAGTCCTGCCTGTAGAGCAGTCCATGCCAGAGGCCTTAAAGGTCAGAGAGCTTGGACTTCATCAAGCTTCTCAGAACAAGCTGATGGCCAAATTGCCTTAGGTCAATTGTAGAAAAACTGCAGAGACAGAAACCTCTCTTCTCTGGAGCTGCTCTGCATTCCACCAGCTACAGGAAGCCATTCCTTCAGAAATGCCCCAAATTAGCTATAAGGTATTGAACCCATACTGGTTAAAATATTTATGGACAACTTACAAGTTTCAAAAAGACTGTATTTTCACATCCGTTTAGAGAGTCAAAATGGTCACCATAATATTTACCCTAAACTTCTTTTTTTAATGTTTATTTATTTTGAGACAGAGAGAGACAGAGAGAGAGAGAGTGAGTGAGCGAGCATGTGTAAGCAGGGGAGGGGCAGAGAGGAAGAAAGAGAATCCCAAGCAGGCTCCCCACTCTGAGCGCAGAGCCAATGCGGGGCTCAAACTTATGAACCGAGAGATCATGATCCAAGCTGAAATCAAGAGTCAGATGCTTAACTGACTGAGCCACCCAGGCGCCCTTTAACTTCTAATTGTATGTATCTTTAATCTATATTGACTTCTGCCTGTTACAGGTCTGTATTTTCTCCAAACCAAAACCAAAACTTGTTTTCATTTGTTTGTTCTGATAGACCTTTGTCTACTCTGGGCGTTATGATAGGAGAGATGAAATCAGTTTTAACACTGTGCCCTCTTATCTGAGGCCATTAGAAACTGTTGTGTTTTAAATAGAAAGCTGTGTCTGCACAGTGACTGTCAGAGTGCACCAGGACCACAGCTGTGATACACACTGTGTTTCCTAGGACAGTCCCCATGTCGGCCTGGGGGCCCCAGAAGCAATCAGACTTATAAATCTCTCCTGATTTATGGTTTGGAACATTGATCACTGCAGCCATGTCTTGTGGTTTTGATGCAGGCGAAACTGAACCCAGAGAAACAAGGAGGCTTCTTTAGAACACTTCAAGGAGAGGAAGAGTGGCATATAAAGGAGGCTTTGTGGGCTGGGAATAAGTTAGTTTTTCATGAGTAAATTCATTCATCACCTAAAACGCTCCCAGAACTATGCTAGGTATTGGAGCAGCAACATCATAGGCTCCAAAAATAAGTTTAAAGCGGAAGCCATGACTACTATCCTTCAGAAAATGAATAATCTGTTTTCACTTTATTCCTGGTCAATGAAGGTCCAGGAAACAACTTCAGCTAACATGAAATGGGTAAATGATGACAAAAAACCGGCACATCCAATAAGGGAACGATGTGCCCGAATTAGACTGACCTTGTGCAAGGGAGAACCTTGAAAATGGTTTTGCTATGGTTACTCAGGCATGATAGGATCAGAGTATGTGCAAATGCCCAGTATCAGGAAGGAATTCTAGATAATCAGGATGAATGTGTGGCTGGGCCAGGAGGCAGCATGGAGGAATAGTGGGGGGGGAGAGAGACAGTATTCTGAGGTGGAAAGAGCATGCCCTGGCCCCACCCTCTCTTTGTGGGTACAAAACGCACTCTCGGTGGGCTTCCTCACTTCCTGCTCTTAGACAAACTGGACAAAATGACCTGGATACTTGGTTCCCGAACACCAAAAACTGCAGGACTGGGACCAGTTCCTGATGATAGAGAAAAATGAGGACAAGATAGCAAGTTTTTTTGTCAGTCTAAATTTATTAAATTAAAGGACTGCCTTCATCTTGCAAGTTTAGCCTGCATGCTTTCCTTGGTATTAAAATGTCTTTCATTTTATGAAATAGTAGTGCAGGGGACAGATTTTTTTTAAACGGTCTCATTTGGCAAGATATGAGTTTGGTAACAGGATAGACTGTAAAATCACTGCCCCCAATTTTATAAAGGGGCTGGGGTGCCTGGGTGGCTCAGTCAGTTAAGCATCCGACTTCGGCTCAGGTCATGATCTCACAGTTCGTGATTTCGAGCCCCGCATCGGGCTCTGTGCTGACAGTTCAGAGCCTGGAGCTTGCTTTGGATTCTGTGTCTCCCTCTCTCTCTGCCCTTCCCCTGCTCACACTCTGTCTTTCTCTCTCAAAAAATTAAACAAAAAAAGTTAAAAAAAATTTTTTAAAGGGGCTGGTCAGTGAAGGAGCAGGAACAAAAAACCTCTGGATGAGAGGTTAATTAGCTTATAAGAGTTCTCCACCTATGAAGCTTAACAAGTGGTGGGCCCGAGCCCCAGCCTCTTTGTCCTCTGGTCTCGCCTCCACCTGTCTCCTACGTATTTTTCTGAAACACAGATGGGACCTATTTGCTCTCGTTTAAAAACCATTAGGTTTAAACACCTTTGCATGACATCTGTGAGCCTTCGTAATTCAGCTCCCATCTCTCCACCTGTTGTAACTCTTAATGCACCCTTCACTCGCCTCACCAGACTTCCCATCATTACCAACAAGCCTGTAAACATTCCCACATCCTTGCCTTTGCCTATCTGGTTCCTCTGCCTCGGCTGCCCTACCTTCAACTGCTTTGCAAACTCCTATCTGTCTCTCCATGTCTAGTGTATTTCTTACCCTGAAATTTTCCTTAATTTGCCCCACTCTTTCCAAAAAACTAATTGCTCCTTCTTCCATGCTGTATGTGTGTGTGTGTGTGTGTGTGTGTGTGTGTGTGTGAGAGAGACAGTGATACTTTGCACTAACTTCTATGGCATTTATAAGGAGTATTTGTTTCTGTGTCATTTCCTCCTCCAGGACTGTGACCAGCAAGCACTTAGCTTGGTTTCTAACCCTCAGATGTTTACGGAATTGAAATATATTGTTTGATATTGATTAAGGAAGAATATTTGATATATGCTGGACTTCTAAATAAAGGGCTACCTATATGAACTGAATCTCTGATTTTCTAGAAGGCCCCCATTCACCCTCAAATTCCTTCTGCACTGGCTCTCTTGTGCTTCAAATACCACCCTGGAAGTTTCATTCCTTCGCTCAAAGCTTACAATGTAAGTAAACAGTTAGCAGATTCTTTCCTGAGCTCAGGTTCTGAGGGAGGAAAGGACAGAGAGAACTGGGAATGAATATGGGTGAGGTCAGAAAGGGGCACTAGGAGGAAAAGAGGACAGAAAGAGGCCTCTGAACAGACAGGCTGTCTCCTTAGTTATCTCAAATTGGAGTTCAAGAGAGACTGATTTTAGAAGCCACCTGCTTGTAACTCTAATTCTCAGGATGGGAATTGACGGGATGAATGGGGCACAGATACTGCTTTTAGCCCAGACAGAGATGCCTTCCTACTCTAGGAAAGGACGGTGAAGTTCAGGTGCCAGATCTGAGATGGCTGGAAATACTCACCAGATTCCATAGTGGAAGATCAGTGAGTGAGCGCGTGGGGGGCTGGGGAGGGGCGGGGGACAGGGGGTAGGCTCCGCCTGGGGGATGTGAATCCAGGTAGCACTAGCTTAGGGTGTTGTCTGGGGTGGAAGAGCGTGTGAAGCTGAAGGAAGAGAGATGCTTAAGTTGGCTGGGAGGTCAAGGCCAGAGCTCGGTTTTCCGGGGCCAAGGACAGGCGAACCCCGGGATGGAGGACTTTGCCTTATGGGGAGCTGCTCCCTCTGTGCCCCTGGCGGCAGGGATCCTGCAGCCTCCTCTGACTCGGACCTGGGGCACTGGAGAAACTTTTTCAGACTTGCTTGGTGCCGCGACCGGATACTTTGAGAACACAAGGCAGTCTCCGCGGAGGTTCAGGCCGGCCGAGGGGGCAGACCCCGAGTGCGGGCGTGTGGGTGTGTGCATGAGCGTGGACCCGGAGCGACACACACTCACACACACACACTCACACGCCCGCACCCACACAGGGCCCTCGGCCGCGCCTCCCGCGCCTCCCCAGACCTTCACCCCCCAAGTCCGGTCCTCCCGGGTCCCGCGCGCGGTGCCAAGTCCCTGTCGATGGCTTCCCACTAAAGCGGAGGGCAGAATTTGGGGACCAGGACAAGGAGAGACGACAGGGTCTCCCCACCACCCAGATGCGGCTGTCCTCGCACTCCCCCGCCCTCCCGGGGAAGGGGAAGGGGAGAGGGTTCCCGGGGCTCTTACCGCTCCGGCGGCCGAGTGCGCGCGGGAGCGCCGGGCGGGTCCCGCCCCGCCACGTCGGCAGGGCCGGCGGGGACGCGGCCGGAGGGCGGGCCGGGAGGGGGGACAAGGGGGCGGCCGGCCGAGCTGCCCCGCCCCGCGGCCGGCCCAAGCGGAGCCCCGCCCCCGCGGGCGCCCCGCCCCAGCGCCCGAGCGCAGCCGAGGCTCCCGGGCACCTTCTTCCGCCGGGCCGGGATCCTCGCGGGGTGACTAGGCTTTTCCAGCTCTGTGCTCGCAGGAAGAGCCGGACGGACGCCCACCCCCACCCTGGGCAGGTCTTGGGGTTCTCCGCATCCATTTCCTACCTTTAAAAGTGCTGGAAAACCCTGCGGACAGTTTCCCCGGGAAGGGATCGCTCAAGTTCGGCCAGTTTTTGATGCCTCGATTGTGCGTTAAACAGCTTTCCCTTACCTTGTTTGTGGGAGCGTAATTTGATTTAAAATCGGCCAACTAAGCAAAAAACACTTTCTAGAAGGCCAGTTTGGAAATGGGGATCAGAATTCAAAAGCAGTAGCTTTGGCCCAGGAGTTCCACGTCTGCGAAATTTGTCTTAAGCCAATGTGCGAGTATGTATGTGCAAGGATGTTTATTGCGGTTGTTTGTGCCCGAGAAAACCCGGTCATAATCTGTCCCACAATAAAGGATTGGTGAAGTAAACCATAGCATCTTCAAACAATCAGATATGTTGTAGCCATTAAAAATTATAACTCTACATCCGATTTGTTGACAGCAAAGAAGGCAGGCCATAGCCGAATATTAAGTGTAGGGCGGGGGAAGTTTACAAAAGTGTCATGTATGGTATAAACCTTTTCTTGTAAATATATATGCGTGTACATATATTTTATATAAGTTAGGGACAATGCAGTTTTAAAAACAGTGATTCGTTCTGGGGCGCCTGGGTGGCTTGGTTGGTTAAGCGTTCGACTTCGGCTCAGGTCATGATCTCACGGTCCGTGAGTTCGAGCCCAGCGTCGGGCTCTGTGCTGACAGCTCAGAGCCTGGAGCCTGTTTCAGATTCTGTGTCTCCCTCTCTCTCTGCTCCTCCCCTGTTCATGCTCTGTCTCTCTCTGTCACAAAAATAAATAAATGTTAAAAAAAAAATTAAAAAAAAACAACAATGATTCGTTCTGAGTTCTGCAATTGTGAGTGTTAGCAGATTTTGTTTGAAAGGTGTGACAGGCGTGTTTCGGTGAACCATGGACGCAAACACCAGGCTTTTGACTTCTGCGCCTAAGGACAGCAAGCACCTTTGCCACACCTGCCCTCCCTGCTGACCTGAACGGTAGCGGCGCCATCAAACATTCCCTCTTCACGGCTGGTTTCCTTTTCGCCTTTGACCCAAACCACACCTTTCCGATAACAGAATATGGGGCAAGCAACTCCAGCAACAGGTTTTGTTGCTGACTGCAAATTATGCCCTTTTACTGAAATGCTGCTGCTTCTAAGTCCACCAGGATTTATTTCAAAAGTTGTTATTTTTTGCAACTTAAAATTTTTTTATTCATTAAAAATATTTGGGAGTATTAAAGAATAAAATATTCTTTAAGACATATAGGAAAGCAGAGAATAATATGACAAATGTATAAGAAAAAAGTAGATAATATTATGACAATATGAAGATTGAATAACTTTTCTTTTTTGTCATATTTATTTTAGAACCTTCTTTTATTTATTTATTTTTTTAAGTGTATTTATTTATTTCTTTAGAGAGAGAGGCAGTGATAGGGAGAGGGAGAATCCCAAGCAGGTTCTACGATATCAGCACAGACCCTAATGTAGGACTCAAACTCACCAACCGTGAGATCATGACCTGAGCCAAAACCAAGAGTTGGACCCTTAACGGCCTGAGCCACCCAGGTACCCCTAGAGCATTCTTTTAAAAGAAAAAAAAATGTTACAGATATGTTTGAAATCTACTCCCTCCCATTCTTCACCTTCCCTGGAGGTCACCACTATCCTCCAGCTGTTGTGTATCCTCCCCACCTATACTGCACATCTCTTTATCCACAAATACTATATTTTTCAAAAATTTTAAATGTTTTTATTTTATTTTTGAGAGAGAGACAAAGCACGAACAGGGGAAGGGCAGAGAAAGGGAGACACAGAATCCAAAGCAGGCTCCAGGCTCTGAGCTGTCAGCACAGAGCCCCATGTGGGGCTGGAACTCACCGACCACGAGATCATGACCTGAGCTGAAGTCAGATGCTCAACCAACTGAGCCACCCAGGCACCCCTCAATGTTTTAAATTGTATAAATAACATCCTATGTGCCATTATATTTTTGAGAATCATTTATGTTCATAGATTGTAGATCTAGTACATTCATTTTAAAGTCCTTATAGGATTCCATTGTACAATTATCCACAACTTATCAATTCCTCAATTGATGGAAATTTAGTGTATTTCATGTTTCACTATTACACATAGTGCTGCAATGGCCTCCTTTGTGTATATTGTCTTATATTGCAGGCTAGAAATGGAATAGCCAGGTCACCTTTTTTAGATACTTGAAATTGTCCTCCAAATTGGTTCAACTGAGGGAAGCTGAAGGACTCCATAAAAATCTCCTTCTTGCTTTTTTTCTTGCTTCTATTCTTGCTAGTACCTGCACTCATACATGTTCCTCATAGTACAAATAATGCATGCCCTCCTTGTAAGGGACAAGGAGTTAATGATTTCTTTAGTCTTCCAACACAATAGATAACATCTAAGAAAGGACTGGGAGAGAATGATCGGATAAACCCATCATGTGCCTATTCCAGATCATTGGTGCTAGACATCTCAATGCCAAGACCCTTTGGCTCCAAGGAATAAGTGAGTTATGGAGGATACCTGGACACTTGTCTTTCTTGTAACCAGTTCTTGGATGCCTGAGAGGACACATACACCAGACCACAGTCCTCAATAAAAACTTCAGACCAGGGAACAAAGAAGAGACTCTCTTTCCTTTTCCTTTCTGAGTCTTCCAGATGCTCTATCTGTATGTGCACTGTCTCTGTATCATCAACAAACTCTGCTCTCACTCCATCCTGGCTATTTCTATCCAGTGTGTAGCCAAGGACCCTCTTGGCTGGTCCTGTGGGACCCCCTCTGGGTCCATGGCCCCAGCCTGCCTACATCACAACCATTCATTAAACCCAACTTTTTTTGAGTATGTGCCTAGATCTGCTCTAGCTGCTCTAGAATTTGCATTCTGTTGAAAAGGAGATAGACTCTAACTAGGTAACATATCAGGTGGTGACATAAAGCAATGTATAGTGTCCATAGGTCTAGAATATCATGGGTGGGAGTAACCGTGGTCAGGGAAGGTCTTGACAATAAAGTGACATTTCAGTGTAGATTTTAAGGAAGTAAAGGAGTGAACAATGGTGATATGTGGGGACAGTTTCAGGCAGAGAGGACTGCAAGAGCAGTGTGGGGGCATGCTTGGTGCACTCAGAGAATGGTAACGTGGCCAGTGTGGCTGGAGCAGAGGGAGGATGGGGCAGAGTGGAAGGAATGAGGCCATCGGGATAGTGAAGTCTAAAAGATGAGGCAGATAAGGCAGATAAGGCAGTGCCTTGCAAACCATAATAGGGATTTTGGCTTATACTTTGAGTGAAATGAGAACCCTTACAGATTTTGAGTAGGAGTGTGCCGTGATTCTAGTGTCTGATTGTAATTGGGTTGGGATAGGGTGAAAGTTGGTGGGTAGCAGGAAGGGCAGAAGCAGACAGACCAGTTAGGAAGTCATTACAGTTATCTGTGTGAGAGATGACTATGGTTTTGGCCACTTTGGAATGGTGGAGGGCACGAGGGGTGTTTTGCTTATGGAGATGTTTCAAAGAAAAGCCCAGCCAAATTTGCTCAAGGATTGGATGTAGACTTGGAGGAAAAGAAAGAAGTCATACATTAGTCCAAGGGTTTTGACCTGAATGACTGCAAGAACAGAAGTATCACTTATTGAGATCAGGAAGGATGCAAAAGGGACAGGTTTGAGGTTTGAGGTAGTGAAGATTCAAGCACTTGATTTTCAACAAGAAAAGTTTAGCAAATGTTTAGCAGGCAGTTGGGTGTAAGAGTCTGGAGTTCAGGGGAGAAGTCTGGGCTGGAGATAGTAACTGGGGAGTCATCAGTAAATCAATAGTTTTGAAGCTATGAACCAGGATGAGAATGCACAGAGTTGCAGAAGAGAAGAGGCCCAGGACTGAGTCTTAGCTGTGCCAAGTCGGAGAGATAAGGAGAACCCAGAAGGAGACTGGGAAGGAATGCAGTGATTTAGCAAGAAGTTGGGAGGGAGGTGTATGGGAATGGCAATGGAGGAGGGGAGTATGGGGTCCCAGAAGCTAAGTAAGAAAACTTTTCAAGATCTTTTAACTGTGTTAAATACTGCCAGTAGATCTGATGAAAACTGAGAATTGGTCAGTCCAACTGAAAATTGGATTTGGCAATGTGGACGTCATTGGTGACCTTAATGGGAATGATTTCTCTGGAGTGATAGAGGAAGAAACCTGATTGGAGTAGGTTTGAGAGACTGGAAGGAGACTTTAGAGACAGTGAGTACAACAACTCTTTCAAGGAGTTCTGGTGTAAAGGGGAGCAAAGATGAAGAGACTGAGGGTTCAAATATGAGAGAAGTTGTAGCATTATATGCTAATTAGAACCATATATTAGAGCAAAAAAAATGATGATGTAGTAGAGAAAAGATCATTGCAAGAGTGAGAGAGTGATTTCCTTGAGTGGACAAGCAGGGATGGAAGTCAATGCTCAATGGGGAGGAAGCTCTTGACTGAGTTCATTCAGGTGAACAAAGGAAGACACGTACAACAGGTAGACACATACAAGTAGGCTAGTAGAGTCTTGGGGGAGGATGTGGAAATGCTCTTCTGGTTGCTTTGCTTTTCTGCATGAAAAATGAAGCATCATCAGCTGAGAGAGAGGAAGGAAGGGGGTGTTGGCAGCATAAGAGAGAAAAGGAGATATAAGATAGGGGAGAGTGAACAGGCTTAGGAAAGGGGGGGGTAGATAAGGTAGTAGGATTGCTGCTCCCTCTTGAGGTTGGGACCCAGTCATGAATTTCGAGTAAAACAGTCAGCGTGGGTATTTTCTCCAACTGCATTGAGCTGCTCAGGCTCTGTGTAGTCCAGTGGTGAGTTGGATTTAACCTGGGTAGAGGAGAGTGGAATAAGGTAGCTGAGCGTAAATGTAGAGGGATGATTAAAAGGATGGATCATGAGCTTTCAGTCCAATGCAGTGGGGCTGAGGACTTGTTGGCAGCAGAGGGAGAGAATTAGAGGTCGTAGCTAGAGAGCGGGATGCTGGCAAGTGAGATTATGGAGAGGGTACAGCCATTGGCAATAATAATATTTAGGATATAATGAGGGAATGGATGGCTGAGGTGGGTTGCAGTATAAGATCATTAGCAGAGAATATCAAAGAACTAAGAAGTAGGGGGTGTGGAATGAAAGTATCTCTACATAGTTATTGGAATTACTAGAATTATGGCAGGGGTGGTATTGTACTTGGACGGTGAGCATTGCTGAAATACTCAGTGAATGAAGGAGTGATGGGACTCTGTGGGTGATTGCAACCAGGAGGGGTAGGATTCAAAGACTGATCTGGAGGTAGCAGTGAGAGTCAAGGACACCTACATCATTTCCAGGCCGTGAGGTGTGAAGGGTGCAGTTGAGGAAAACTGGCCACTAGAGGGCGATGTGTTTAGAATGATATTTACATCTAAGTGCCCTGATCCTTCTGAACTGGATCACCTGGAGAGCTTTCAAAATAATACTGATGCCTGGTGCCATCCCGGACCACTTAAGTCAGAATCTCTGAACATGTATGAGAGTTCCTGTTTCCTCATGATTTGACCAACATTTGGTATTAGATGTTTTAATTTTTGTCTATCCCAGGTGTGTACAATGGTGTCTCCTCTGTATTTTCCCATATTCTAATAAGGATTTATTCCTTACTATATGTTGAATCTATTTCTTTTTACTTTTCTGTTATCCATCTGTTTATGTCTTCGCTAATTTCCCACCATTGGGCTTATTACTCATTTTCCTATTGGTTTGTAAGAATTCCTAATATATTTTGGATATTAAACTTTTGTGGTTACATGTGTTGCAAATAATTTTCCTAGACTGTGACTTGTCTTTTTTTTTTTTAATTCAGCATATTTGGATTTTTTTTTTAAGTTTATTTATTTTTGAGACAGAGAGAGACAGAGCATGAACAGGGGAGGGGCAGAGAGAGGGCGACACAGAATCGGAAGCAGGCTCCAGGCTCTGAGCCATCAGCCCAGAGCCCGACACGGAGCTGGAACTCACGGACCGCTAGATCGTGACCTGAGCTGAAGTCGGACGCTTAACCGACTGAGCCACCCGGGTGCCCCAGCATATTTGGATTTTAATACAAATTTTAAGTTATCAATTTTATTTTTAATGGTTTGTATATTTTATGATATAATTTTAATATAACCTGTTTTTAAAGCTGTTGATGGGGTGCCTGGGTGGCTCAGTCGGTTAAGCGTCTGACTTAGCTCAGGTCATGACCTCATGGTTCCTGAGTTCAAGCCCTGCATCTGGCTATCTGCTGTCAGCACAGAGCCCACTTTAGATCATCTGTCCCCCTCTCTGTGTGCCCCTCCCCAGCTCATGTGTGCGTGCACCCGCGCGCATGTGCGTGCTCTCTCTCTCTCTCAAAAATAAGCACTAAAAAAAATTTTAAGCTGTTGGTAAACAAAAGTAATTGATTGATTTTTCCAGGGAAAGGAAGGCTAGTGTTTTAAAAAGTAAAAATCATCAAAATAATGTTTTGCTTCTCTATTGGGATAGTATATTTGCCATTTTTAGACTGTTATTTTACCTATCCCACTATGACACTTTTGTTTTTAAAAAATAAAACTAATGCATGCAAATAGTAATAAAAAATTCAAAAGGGACAAAAGAGCATAAAATGGTGAATATAAAGCTCTCTCTTTGTTGGTTCTTCTGCTCAAAGGTAACAATTTCTTAATTATCCTCTCAGAAAAAAAATATTTTTATGCATACATCAGCATAGGTATGTAGATTCTTGTATTAGTTTCCTGTGGCTATCATAACAATTTCCCATAAAATTGTGTGGCTTAAAACAGAGATTCATTCTCTCACAGTTCTGGAGGCCAGAAGTCCAAAACCAAGGTGTTGACAGGGCTACTGGTTTCTGATGCAAAACTCCAATCTCTGCCCATTTTCTAGCCTGCTCCTCTCTCTCTCCTTCCCTCCTCTGTGTGTCTCTTAAGGATAGGTGGACGGCAGCCTAGGGTAGTGCTGAAGCACACAGATGCTGGTGCTAGACTGCGTGTGGATTCAAACCCCAGCCCCACTGGTGACCAGCACGCACAACATTGATTGGACAGTTACCTGATTGCTCCTCCCCCAGTTTAAGTGAGGATAATGATAGTACTTACAGCATCTTTATGAGGGTTAAGTGACGTAATATTTGTAAAGCACTCAGAACAATGCCTGGCAAGGAGATAACCTAAGTAAATAGACCAGATTTTATGAAAATGATAGCACGCTCTCCATACACTTCTGCACCTTGCTTTTCTTCACTTATTAGTATATCCTGAAGTCTTTTCATCTCAACAAGGAAAAATGTAAGGCTTATATAGAATTCCAAAGCTCCTTAGTATTGTAACTTCTCTTGTGTTCCCTGTCCCACCCACTTTATATTCATTATCTTCCCTAAAAATCATAAGTACTCCCATTTTAGATAAATTAATGGAGTCTTTGTGAGATTAAGTAATTTGCCCAAGACCACACAGCTAGTATTTGGCATTGTGAGTTCAGCCCAGTATGATCTGTTCCTCTGCCGTCCTGTCTTCCATGTTACCTGACTTCTGTGGGTTTTGTCATGTCCTTAAAGATGTTTCTCAGAATTATAACAGCTCCGAATAGCAGCATTATGAAATGTCCTAGTGAGGGTTTGTTAAGTCGTTGTGCAATGTGACCAAATCTGCAGTGATGTGTCTGTGTGTGCGCACGTGTTGTGTGTGTAAATACGTGTGTGTGTTTTCTTCAAGGCTTTAGTCCAGTGTTGCTTAAAACTCCCTTAAAACCCCAGCTGGCTCCTTTCTCCTCTGCCTGTTGCACAAAGCTGGTTTCCCAGTGTCACAGATACTCACTACTCCCTAGCTGTTTCCTTTGGTTGGTCCATCAGAGACCCATCGGCTCCTTGCTGACCCTCCCCACCTAAGAAGACTTCCTGTTATGTTTGATGACTAAGAATGAATAGTAAGAAGCTGGCCTTCTCTTCCTCCTGAAAGCAGAAGTGATTCTCATCCAAATGTCTCACTTCGTTATGGGTCAGATTGTAGGGTCTTAACTTGTTTTTTGTATAGATGAGGTAATGCCAGACAGTGATTATAGAATGGTTATTTAACTTATATGTTTATTTCTTTACATATTAGTCTTGATTAAGTGGAAAGTCTGGGGAATTGGATATCCTGGCTGCCTAAAGTATCTGGTTAACCAGACACCTTCTTTTTGTATTAACCTTTGTTGATTGTTCTAAAATTATTCTAAATGGCCTTCAGAAAATTGATTTTTAGTCCTGCAGCATCTGTGTTATTTATTATTCTAGAATTAAGAATTAATGCATCTAATAATACAAAATGTTGGGGGTGCCTGGGTGGCTCAGTCTGTTAAGCATCAGACTCTTGACTTCAGCTCAGGTCATGATCTGACAGTTCGTGAGTTTGAGTCCCATGTCAGGCTCCTTGCTGACAGGGTGGAGTCTGCTTGGGATTCTAGCTCTCTCTTTCTCGCTCTCTGCCCCTCCCCCATTCTCTCTTTCTCTCAAAGTAAATAAACTTAAAAAGATCATAATACCCAATGTGGTCAGAATGTGGAGAAACAGGTTCACAACTTCCCCTAGATGTGGCTATATATGTATCAACTACTAAACTTTCCTTGAAAGTTGATTTTTTAAAAAACAAATCTTGGACCTAAGCTTATTCTGCTTTAGAGTATCTCATCCAGCTAAAATAATGCTCCAAAATTGCTTGATAATGGTGGGTTGCAATGATTTTTGGAAATGTTAAATATCCTGATCATGGAAAACAGGCAGTGTTCAATAACTTTCTCCTCTGGGTGACAATTTAACGTTCTGGCTGCACACTTTGCAGATAAACATTACCTTAGAAAAAGCATTTTTTCTTCACACTGAAATTGTCCTAAGTCGTGTGCTCATACGAATTTAAAAATTGGATTACTGTTTTAGTCTGTAGCCCAGGAAAATCTGCTGGCCCACATGCTTGTCACGTGACTGTTGAAAGGGAAATTCCTGTCTAGGAGTAATTCCAGGAAGGTCCAACAGATGGCAGAAAACGGTTTCTATGGTCCTGCTCTACTTCCACGAAGGACGAAGGACGCGCAGTTTGTCAAGCACTTTTATCTTCCTGATCACTTAGAAGTTACTTTCTCTTCTTCTGAGAAGGAAACACGTCGGTAAGTAAAAAGGCTTTTATGGCTTTTTCAAATTGTGGAATAATTACTTCATATATGCAGGAAAATATCAACAATTACATAGGAAACAGGTACTAAAAATGTTTCTTTGAAATATTTGCAAGATGATTTTAGGTGTCTTTTTAAAAATGTTGTGAACGTCCTTGGGATTCACAAGGCGGATAAAAAGTAGGGGGTCTTTTTATGACTGTCTTGAAAAGGTATAAAAGTCACTAGCACTGCAGCCATAGTTCAGGGAAAAACAGGATGTTGGTTCTGTTTTCGTCTACATTTCTCATCACCTCTCTCCAGTTGGTCTCTTTCAGCAACATGCGCAGCAGTTTCTGCCGCTCCACAACTTACATATTTTTGTAGTAGGCATGGGCATTTGATCTTCCCTGCACACAGCACTGTATTTGTTCCTTGGTCTCTGTCACTAATGTAGAAGTATTTTGAAAGCAGTGCTGTTCATAGTTCTATCCCTGGCTCCTGCCGTCTGGCATAGTGCTGGCACGTAGTGCCCTCTGAATAAACATTTATTAAATGGAGGAAGTGGCAGGGACGGGTCTAGCCCTGATTTCTTCCAGGTCTCTTATTTAAACGTTGACAAATAAAGCAGTGTCTTTCTTGCGTATTTGCTAACTTGACTACGGACTCACACTTAACCTCACTTAATATTTTTTCATCTTGTCTTTTTCATAGACTGAATTTTCATGGATCCTATCCACCACAGTTTCTTCCCCCTTGAAACAGGGCTTCTTCCATCTGTCTTTTTTTCTCCCTCTTTTTATTTGATGCATTAAAGAAAAAAAAAAAAAAACGTTTACCTTTTATCTCTCTTTACTTCCTTTTAAAACAAATGATGAACTCTGAACTTCTGCTCCCTTTTTCCCCCTCTCCTTTATTTTTCTTAAATAGAAAAGCTCCTGACTGGCTTAAGTGTATACACGAGGAATCACTTGAGGATATAAATGCCCTTGGAGGAATATTTGTGTTTGGGGGGCAGGATGCTCACAGGGCAGCTGGTCAGCTTTCCGACAAGGTGGCTAAGTTTCAGTCCCCTGAACAGACACCGTGGAGGGACCTCTGGGTGGGTTCCCATCCACAGCGTCAACCATCTAGCATCGTGTGGAAGACGTTCTCTGTATATGTCGATACCCCAAATAATACAAGCATGCTTCTTTAAATATAAAATATTTTTACATTAGCTATATTTGAGGTAAATCTTTTGAGTTAAAAACAGTTCAAAATTAAAAATTTTGCAAATATACACAAAAGTATAAGAAAGAAAATTAAATGTATCTATGATTCAGAGATGCAGAAATAATGACTATTAACATCTGATATATTTCTTCCCATCCTTTTTCCCTAGGCTTTGTGTATTTTGTCAGATTTTATCACATTTTACAAAATTAGATCCTCCTACATGTACAATTTTGTATTCTCTTATTCACTTAACATTATATTATTTATAATTTATATTTAAAATAAATAGAAATAGAAATTATACTTATATAACATATTGCTTCAAAAGTGCAATATTTGAGGCTGCATGCTATCCCATGTCATAGGTTTAATAATTGATGAAACTATTTTCTACAGTAGACATTATCATTTTTTTCAATTTCTCATCACGCCAAGAGCATTTTCATAGCAATGTTTTTAGGTGTATTTCTGATAATTCCTTTAGAAGAAAATTCTGAAAAGTGGGATTGCTAAATTAAGGGTAAGCATGTTTTTAAGGAATTTATATATGTGACCAAATTATCCTTCAGAAAGGTTGTACTAATTTTTCATTTCTGCCAGTAGTAAACAAGAGTTCTTACTTTAGTCCCACTTGCCAACACTGGCTGTTATATTTTTGAATATTTCAAATTTGGCAGGTAACAATAATACCTCTTTTTTTAATCTTTAAGAAATAAAAAATCCCATTTGATTCACTTTATCTTTTTACGGTTAAAAATCTTAAATTATAGACATCCTAACATTCCATCTGTAAGTGCTTCATTTTATATCTCTAAAAGAAGGACATTTTCCTACATGACCAAAGAACATTATAAAAAATTAACATTTATTATTTTTATTTATTTTTTTTTAAATTTTTTTTTTCAACGTTTTTTATTTATTTTTGGGACAGAGAGAGACAGAGCATGAACGGGGGAGGGGCAGAGAGAGAGGGAGACACAGAATCAGAAACAGGCTCCAGGCTCTGAGCCATCAGCCCAGAGCCTGATGCAGGGCTCGAACTCACGGAGCGCGAGATCGTGACCTGGCTGATGTCGGACGCTTAACCGACTGCGCCACCCAGGCGCCCCAACATTTATTATTTTTTAATAGAATCTAATACTGGGTTCATCTTAAAATCCTTTCTCCCCTTGTTACTCAAGTGCCTTCTTTGCTGGGTCTGTCTAAACTGATCACGATTCATCTAGATGTTATGTCCTATTTTGTTTTAATGTGCATTTTTGAAAATTGAAGTATAGTTGATATACGATGTTACATTAGTTTTAGGCATACAACATAGTGATTCAACAAGTCTAAATGTTATGCTATACTCACTATAAGTGTAGTTACCATCTGTCACCATAAAACCCTATTATAGTAACATTGACTATATTTCCTAAGCTGTACCTGTTATCACCTTGACTTATTCATTCCGTAACTATAAGACAATACCTCCCACTCCACTTCACCCATTTGCCCATCTCCCCACCCTCTCCCCTCCGGCAGCCACCAGTTTGTTCTCTGTATTTATGGGTCTGTTTTCTACTTTTTGTTTGTTTATTCATTCGTTTTGTTTTTTAGAGTCCACATATAAGTGAAATCATATGATATGTGTCTTTCTCTGACTTACTTCACTTAGCATTATAGATCCATTCATGTTGTTGCAAATGTCAAGTAATAATTATGGTTGAGTCACAATTCCATTGTATAAATATACCACATCTTCTTTATCCATTCATCTATGGTTGGACACATGAGTTGCTTTCATATCTTGGCTTTTATAAATAATGCTGCAATAAACATAGAGTGCATTTTTATTTTTTGTGAGATTGGGCATAATTCATATTATTAACTATTGATTTTGAATTTTTTGGTAAATGTTCTGAGCAAATAATGTGTTCTTCTTAATTTTGATCGTTGAAAATTAAAAAAATACAGGTAACAGCTAAAAGGAAAATAAAATTCCCTTATAATCCTACCATGTAGAGATGATTACTATTAATATCTTGATATGTATCTTAATTTTTCCACATATATCTACATGTATTTATTGTTACCTGTTTAAAAAATAAACTTTATGTCACTTACATAAAGATAGTAGCAATTTCCCATGGAATTAGATTTTCATTATTTTTAAAGGCCACGTAGTCATATTTAGTTAAATGGAGATAGTAATGATTTATTTGACAACCCACTATTTTTAGACAGTTAGATTTCTTTTTCAAAAAATAATTTATTTTGTACTGACTGCTTTATCATACTCTTTTACTGGTTCTAACAGTTTTTCCATTACTTCTCTTGGATTTTACACACTAACAATCATATAATCTAAAAAGAGTGATATTTTTATTTTCTGCATTCCTGTATTTCTGTCTCTCATTTCCCTTTCACCTTAATTGCAATGGCTAGAACTTCTAGAACAGTGTTTTTTTTTTTTTTTTCAACGTTTATTTATTTTTGGGACAGAGAGAGACAGAGCATGAACGGGGGAGGGGCAGAGAGAGAGGGAGACACAGAATCGGAAACAGGCTCCAGGCTCTGAGCCATCAGCACAGAGCCCGACGCGGGGCTCGAACTCACGGACCGTGAGATCGTGACCTGGCTGAAGTCGGACGCTTAACCGACTGCGCCACCCAGGCGCCCCTAGAACAGTGTTAAATAACAGTGGGCATCTTTGACATTGAATGTAACAGAAATGCCTTTAAGTTAGATACTTAACATATTTTTCATCAGGTTTTCAAAGTATCTCTTCTTTTTTTTTTAATGTTATTTTTGAGAGAGAGAGAGAGAGAGAGAGACAGAGAGAGAGACAGAGACAGAGACAGAGTGTGAGTGGGGGCGGGGCAGAGAGCAAGGGAGACACAGAATCCCAAGCAGGTTCCAGGCTCTTAGCTGTCAGCACAGAGCCCTATATGGGCTCGAATTCACAAACCCCAAGATCATGACATGAGTCAAAGCTGGATGCTCAGCTGACTGAGGCACCCAGGTACCGCCCTTTTTTTCTTTAAAAATTTTTTAAATGTTTATTTTTTAGAGAGAGAGACCTAGCGCGAGCAGGGGAGGGACAGAGAGAGAGAGGGAGACACAGAAACGAAAGCAGGCTCCAGGTTCTGAGCTGTCAGCACAGCCTGAGGCAGAGTTTGAACTCACAAACCCCAAGATCATGATCGGAGCTGAAGTCAGATGCTTAACCCACTGAGCCACCCAGGTGCCCCTCAACATATCTTTTCAATATCTACTTTAATTAAAGTTGTATATTTGGTCAAAGATGAATGCTAAATTTAACAAGTAAATTTTTAACACCCATGGAGATGCTCATCTGTTCTTTTCCTTTTATCTATTGATGTGTTATTGTCATAGATTTGCTAATAATAAGCCATTCTTACAATATTAGAAACATATTAATTAATCATTATTTGCTATTCCTTCAGTACAGTGCTAGATGGATTAGGGTTTCTTCACTCTAACTTCTCCCCACCCTCAAATGATTGGAGTTTGTCTCCTTCGTTGTATTTTCCTTTTTTTTATTAAATTTTTTTTTAACGTTTATTTATTTTTGAGACAGAGCATGAGCGGGGGAGGGTCAGAGAGAGAGGGAGACACAGAATCCGAAACAGGCTCCAGGCTCTGAGCGGTCAGCACAGAGCCCGACGTGGGGCTCAAACTCACGATCTGCAAGATCATGACCTGAGCCGAAGTCGGACGCTTAACCAACTGAGCCACCCAGGCGCCCCTCTTTTGTTGTATTTTCTAATAATTACTCTTAATTTTATAATATACATACTTAAACTTGTATTTTTCTTGAATTAACACTTTGAATTAACTTGTCTCTATCTATAGATTCTCCTCAATCAGGCAAGGATCACAACATACTTGTAGTTCACTCTTTCCCTCTCCCCCACTGTCTACTAATTCCCTTGTAATTATTGGAAATTTTAGTTCCAGATCATTATTAAAATTTTTGTCATCAATACTTATTGGAATTTAGCAATAAACTTTCCTACTTTCTTTGCAAAATATTCGTTCTAGCATCCCTGTTGTGGCTTTTTTGGGGATGGGGTGATAAAGTTATCAGCTTATTTTTCAGAGGATAGTCCATCCTCTGGCAATTCAGATGGTGGATCTGTCTTGCATGTCTTTTAGTATTTCTTTGATATATTCTGTCTCTTATGCTTCTTGTACTATGTTTTGGGGAAATTCCTCTTCTTGGTCTTCTCACTAATTCTCACATCAGCATTGCTACTCTACAATTCAACTCATTTAATGAGTTTTCTATTTCAATGATTAAGTTTTTAATTTCTATGATTCCTACTCCATTCTTTTTTAGAATTCTTCTCTCTCTCTTAGGATATCATTATCAATCAATCCTCAGTATCTGAGGATACCATTGATAGTTTCCTTGGGTGTTAACTTCTCTTGTATCTTGAGTTTGGTTACTTTCTATTATGGTGTTTGCTTTGTAAGTGCCATGCTTTTTGATTGTGCAACCCAAAATGTGGTTGAGGCTCCATATCAAACTGCTTCTTGATCTGTTTTCACAGCCTATTTATCAGGAGGGTGGACCAAAGTAGTCTGTATTAATTTTATATTGCTGCTATAGCAAATTACTGCAAACTTAGTGGCTTAAAAAACACATTTATTATCTTACAGCTCTGTAAGTTAGTACTCCAACATAAGTCTTTTTGGGCATATATAAAGGTGTTGACAAGATTACATTTCTTCCGGAGGCTCTAGAGGAGAATGCATTTACTTGCCTTTTTGAGCTTCTGAATGCTACCTGCATTTCTTGGGTCATGGTCCCTTCCTCATGGCAGCTCAAGTCCTTCTTATATCATATCACTCTGACCTCTTCTTCTGCCTCCCTCTTTAGTTTTTAAGGACCCTTGTGATTACATTGGTTCCACTTGAATAATCCAGGATAACCCTCTTATTTTAAGGTCAGCAGATTAATGAATTTAATTCCATTTTCAACTCAAATTCCCTTTTTCCATGTAATAGAATATTCACAAGTTCTGGGATGAAGAGTTGGACATCCTTTGGAAGTTAGTACTCTATCATAGTCCAATCTGCTTGTGGATCTCAGAGACTTTTCTTGGTTTCAGTTTCCCTAAAGACTTTTCTTTCTTTTCTTCCTGTGTGTGCGTAGTTTTCCACAATCATTCTGGGGATTTAGAGCAAGAGGAGAAGATTAGAGTATGTGCATATCACCCTGTTGACTCTCATACTTTCTAATGTTTGCAATTGAAAACGCAATATTTTTGATGCAGAAAATGTTTAGGACATTTAAAAAAATGGTTTAAAAAGTTTATTGTGGGGTGCCTGGGTGGCTCAGTCAGTTAAGTGTCTGACTTTTGGTTTTGGCTCAGGTCATGATCTCATCGTTTGTGAGTTCTAGCCCCACATTGGGCTTTGTGCTGACAGTGTGTGGAGCCTGCTTGAGATTCTCTCTCTCCCTCTCTCTCTGCCCCTCCCCCACTCACTCTCGCTGCTTCTCTCTCAAAAATAAATAAATAAACTTTTTAAAAAATTTTATTTTTTACCCAAAAATATGACTTTGACAATTTCTGCTTTGGGGTATTTATTAAAAAATTTGACTTAAGAATCAATATTAGTAAATGCTCCATGAAACCTGGGGACTTAGATATATAATATACTTTTTTTTATAGAGTCTAAGTCTCTATTAAATCCTTTATTAATTATTTCATCCAAATCCTCCTATGATTGTCTTATGCTGTTTGATCTAATTGTAATCCAAAGAAATGCACTAAATGTTTTCACTATCAATATCTCCTTGTGTTTTTAGCATTTTTACTTTGTAAATTTTGATGCAGTTATTCACTGTGTAGGTGTTCTTATCTGTTATATTTTCATTGTGGGCTATTTATTTTTACCAGCATGAAGTAGTAGCCTCTTTTATTCTCATTGCCCAATTCTCTGATACTTTGACCTAATGGAGTATTATATATACAAACTGTAATTTCTGATGATACGGCTCCCTAGTGTTCCTATCTTTAACCCCTTTACAAGTATTGTATGACTTGCACATCTCAGAATGTAATATGTACCCTCAAGTCCCTCCCTACTTCTTTTCCCCCCAGTTTTATTGAGATAATTAACATATAACACTATAAATTTAAGATCTGCAACATAATTGTGTGTATATGACCACCGCAAAATGGTCACCACAATAATGTTAGTTAACACATCCATCACCTCACATAATGATCTTTTATTTTTGGTTGTAAGAATCTACTCTATTAGCAACTCTCAAGTATATAATACACTACTGTTAACTATAATCACCAGGCTGCACATTAGATCCCCAGAACTCATTCATCCTTATATCTGGAAGTTTTTAACCTTTGACCAACATCTCCTCATTTCCCCTGTCCCCCAGACCTTGGCAACCCCTTCCCTTTCTCCTATCTGTTTGGCTTTTTTAGATTCTACATATGAGTGAGATCATACAGTATTTATTTTCTCTGACTTTATTTCCCTTGGCCTAATGCCCTTAAGGTCCACCCATGTTGTCAAAAATGGCAGAATATCTTTCTTTCAATGACTAAATAATATTCCATTATATCTATTTCTATCTCTCTCTAAATATCTCACATTTTCTTTACCTATTTATCTGTCAGTGGATGCCTATGTTGTTTGCATGCCTTGGCTATTGTGAACGATGCTGCAATGAGTATGGGGATGCATGATTTTCAAGACAGTGATTTCATTGCTTTCAGATATATGCCCAGAAATGGGATTGCTGGATCAGATGGCAATTCTATTTTTAATGTTTCGAGGAAAAAATTAAACATTATTTTTTTTAAAATTTTTTTTTTTCAACGTTTATTTATTTTTGGGACAGAGAGAGACAGAGCATGAACGGGGGAGGGGCAGCGAGAGAAGGAGACACAGAATCGGAAACAGGCTCCAGGCTCCGAGCCATCAGCCCAGAGCCCGACGCGGGGCTCGAACTCCCGGACCGCGAGATCGTGACCTGGCTGAAGTCGGACGCTTAACCGACTGCGCCACCCAGGTGCCCCATGATTTCAGGTCTTATAGTTAAGTCTTTAATCCATTTGGAGTAATTTTTTTTGTAAGTGGGGTAAGATAGGAGTCCACTTCTTTTACATGTGCATATATCCAGTTTTCCCAACACTATTCACTGAAGAGACTACACTTTCCTTATCAAGTATTTTTAACTCTCTTGCCAAATATTAGTTGACTGTGTATGCATGGGTTTATTTCTAGACTCTAGATTCTGTTCCATACTATTTGTCTGTTTTTATGCTAATAACATACAATACCATACTGTTTTGATTAGTACAGCTTTGTAGTATAGTTTGAGATCAGGAAGTGTAATGCCTCTAGCTTTATTCTGTCTTAGGGCTGCTCTGGATGGTTGGAGTCTTTTGTAATTTCATATGAATTTTAGAATTCTTTTTTCTGATTTTGTTAAAAATGCCATTGGAAATTTAAGAGATTGCACTGAGTCTGTAGATGACTTTGGGTAATGTGGACATTTTAACAATTTAACAATTTGAAGAATTTACCAATTCTGATCCATGAATATGGGTATCTTTTTATTTATTTGTGTCTTCTTCAACTTCTTTCATCAAAGTCTTATAATTTTTAGTATACGGGTCTTTCACCTCCTTGGTTAAAATTATTCCTAGGTATTTTATTCTTTTTGATGCATTTGTAAATGGGATTGTTTTATTTCTTTCTTTTTCAAATAGTTTGTTCATGAATAGATATGCAACCATTTGTAAGTTGGTTTTGTATCCTGCAACTTTACTGAATTTAATAGTTCTTGGAGTTTTTTTTTTTTTTTTTTTATGAAGTCTTTCAGACTCTCTAAATGAAAGATCATACATCTGCAAACTGAGATATGCGAACAGAAAGAGGAATAAAATTCTTTCCCACCCTTTGTCAGGAAGTCTATTTTCCTGAGACAAAGGTAGAGTATACCATGTTTTCCTTAATATATTCCTGATACCTCTCATGAGTGTAGATGCTTTTGGATCCCTCCATTAATTTTCTACCCTTCTTTGTTTTTGGTGGCAAGGTGAGTTTTAAAATTTCTGTGTTTTCATGGCTGTTTTGCTGGCAATTGGGAGAGGTTCTACAAGAGAAGAAGTGAGGGACTTTTAACCATATGCCATTTTGTAATGAAATTCTCCAACCCAGAAGAGTTTTACTTTTTTCAAAGACTGGTTAATTGAAACACTACTTATCTCTTAACTATTTTACTATTTCCAATATACCCTTAGATGATGAACAGTGGATCCTTTTGTTAATAAAACTGAGCAACAAGTAGTCAAAAATCTGCTTTCAATTATTCCTGCTACACAAGGTCCTACTTAAGAAATGTTGTTGTCTGCTCTTGTCTCCTGGGAGCTTCTAGATATTTACTTGTGCAGATCACCTCCTGAATGGGGTAGAGTGAACCTCACATTCCAACCGTTTGTACCAGTTCCAAGTATGGGGTCTGTGGGTTCATGCACCAGCCTCCACCCTTCAGACAGTAATCTTTCCTCATTCACTTAGCATCAGTGTCATGAATATCATTGTCTGTAATTTGTCATAGTACAGTGAAACTTTCTGGGCTCTGGAAAAGCTGTTATCTCTTATATACAGCAGCTCCAAATTTACATGCTTTCTGACTTCTTCATTGTACTTTTTTTTTTTTTTTTTTTTAATTTTTTTTTTTTCAACGTTTATTTATTTTTGGGACAGAGAGAGACAGAGCATGAACAGGGGAGGGGCAGAGAGAGAGGGAGACACAGAATCGGAAACAGGCTCCAGGCTCTGAGCCATCAGCCCAGAGCCCGACGCGGGGCTCGAACTCACAGACCGCGAGATCGTGACCTGGCTGAAGTCGGACGCTTAACCGACTGCGCCACCCAGGCGCCCCTTCATTGTACTTTTTAATATCTCTCTATCTTTTCCTGTTTTTTCAGTGTGTCAGCTGTAGGAACTTGATGTATTCAGATTATCATGTCTCTCTCAATTTGTTGCTTTCGGTCTGATATAAGTTGGAAAAAACACATATCCATTTTTATGGGAATTGTGTCAATGAATGAGATCCTATGACTAAAAAAAAAAATTCCTGTGTCCACAAAGAGTAGAGTATATGTTATCTTGTCTACCTTTTCCTGGTTTGTAAGAATACTTCTTTTTTTTTTTTTTAATTTTTTTTTTCAACGTTTATTTATTTTTGGGACAGAGAGAGACAGAGCATGAACGGGGGAGGGGCAGAGAGAGAGGGAGACACAGAATCGGAAACAGGCTCCAGGCTCTGAGCCATCAGCCCAGAGCCCGACGCGGGGCTCGAACTCCCGGACCGCGAGATCGTGACCCCCGGACCGCGAGATCGTGACCTGTCTGAAGTCGGACGCTTAACCGACTGCGCCACCCAGGCGCCCCTGTAAGAATACTTCTAACGTCGACCTGTAGGTGTTTCCTAGGCAGGTGTGGTTGTGGGCGCTCCAGTGTATGTGCAGGATGCTGCCCAGGGGCCATCCCAGCTGCCATTGCTGCTTTTAGGATACTGCAGTTGGAGTTAGGCAGCTGTGGAGCCCCATCTGTCCTGCTAGCTTGTGTTCCCTGCAGGAGAACATAAATTATTTTCCACACAGATCAGAGCTGGAATGGTATAGACTCATGAGTGTATTTCTTAGTTTCTGAGACTAGATTCTTGCTTGCCCTTTTGCACAATTATATCCCCACCCCTTTGTCTCAGTCACAAGCATGGGATCTGTGGGCTGGTGTGCCTGCTTCCACCCCTTCACCAGTCATGAATGCCCAGTTTGGACTATATTAATCATATCTTTTCAAATGGCTCCATAAACAGTGGTATCACCTGTGCCAGCCCAGCCACAACTGGTTTTGGTGAGGTGCAAGTCATGGAGGTGGAGGGAGTAGGTGGTTCTTCCTTGTGCCACAAACTTGGCCTTATTCCAATCTTCACCCTCACAAAAGGACTTATCCTGTCATGTGCCACAGCGATTTAGCCATCAAGCCACAGGTAGATTGGCTTTCCAACCTGTCACCCACCTTCCTCTCTGTTCCTTTTATCTCATGTTGCCCTGGCCAAACTGGGTTGAGGATCTGAAAGTCTGGCCAGTGGTGGGCATGGCTTCACAATGACCACGATGAGTTTTTCTCAGGCTCACCTAGTCATTCAGACTCACAGCCCCAATAGGCCACACTTGGTCCATTTTTCTCTGGAAGATATAGGAGAGGAAATACAACACAGGCTTCCTACTTTCATACCTCTAGTTCATACACGGTCCTTTTAGCATGGATGCTGTTTACCATTCAAGAGTCATTTTACCCAAAAGTAATGTTTTTGGTAACACAGTGGACATTTTACATGTGTCAGATTTTGAGAAAAGAGCTAGAAATTTAATCCTATGTAAGATTAGTCACTAGAGAAAGAGATAAATGGGTTTGTTAACCCTTCACCCATGAGAAGTCATGGGTTGTAGCAGATGGCAGAGTTATGGCCAAATTGAATACTGGTGTAGACTCTTGAGAATGTCTTGTAGTTTCTGGCAATAGCTCCTTGATTGCCCTTTTGTACAATTTTAGATTCTCAAAAGGAGTGATATAATATTTTGGAGGGATAAAAGGACTGCCCTTTAAAAGAGAATAAAGTATTCTCTGAGTCCAAAGAAAAGAGACCATAGTCACATAGTTAACTTCTAAGACAGTTGATTTAAGCCTTTGTCTAGTAAGTCAATGCCCATGTTTCTTCAGAAACCATTTATATTAACTTCTTCTCCTTTTTTATCCAATTTTTAAAATCCTTTGTGATTTTATTTTTGTGTTCGGTGTAAGAAGTGGTCCAGTTTTCCCAACACCATTTGCTGAATAGACTGTCTTCTCCTCATTGTATATTCCTGCCTCCTTTATTGTAAATGAATGGGCCATGTAAATGTGGGTTTATTTCTGGGCTCTCTATTCTGCTCTATTGATCTATGTGTCTATTTTTGTGCCAGTATCGTTTTGGGTTTTTTTGTTTTCTTTCTTTCTTTCTTTCTTTCTTTCTTTCTTTCTTTCTTTCTTTCTTTCTTGTACTAAAGCTTTGCAGTGTATTTTGAAATCTAACACTGTGATACCTCTGCTTTGTTCTTCTTTCTCAAGATTTCTTTGGCTATTCAGGGTCTTTTGTTGTTCCATACAAATTTTCATATTATTTGTTCTAGTTCTATGAAAAATGATGTTGGCATATTGCACTAAATCTGTAGATTGCCTTGGGTAGTGTGGACATTTTAACAATATTGATTCTTCCAATCCATAAGCATGGAATATCTTTTAATTTTTTTGTGTCATCTTCACTTTCTTTCATCAGTGTTTTATAGTTTTTAGAGTGCAGACCTTTTACCTTCTTGATTAAGGTTATTCCTAGGTATTTTATTATTTTTGGTACAATTATAAATGGTATTGTTATTCTTAATTTCCAATTGTACAGCATAGAAGAAATGGATAAAATCCATTTGTAATAACCTACTGAAACAGAATCAGGAAGAAGAAAATGTGAATAGACTGATTGCTAGCAATAAAATTGGATCAGTAATCAAAAAACTCTCAACAAACAAAAGTTCAGGACCAGATGGCTTCACAGATGAATTCTAGCAAACTTTAAAGAAGAGTTAATATCTAGTCTTCTCAAACTATTCCAAAAATAGAAGAGGAAGAAAAGTTTCAAAATTGATTCTATGAGACCAATGTTACCCTGTTATCAAAACCAGATAAAGACACTAAAAAAAGAACTACAACCCAGTATCTCTGATGAACAAAGATGCAAAAGTCCTCAACAGAATATTAGCAAACTGAATCCAATAATACACTGAAAAAAAATCATTGACCAGTATCAAATGGGATTTATTCCAGGGATTAAGTGTGGTTCAGTATTTGCAAATCAATCAGTGTGATACATCACATCAACAAGAGAAAGGATAAAACCATAGGATCATCTTAATAGACGCAGAAAAAGCATTTGACAAAGTATAACATCAATTCATGATGAAAACTGTCATCAAAGTGGGTTTACAGAGAAAATACCTCAACCTAATAAAGGCCTTATATGAAAAACCCACAGCTAACATCATACTCAATGGTGAAAAACTGAGACCTTTTTCTCTAAGATCAGGAACAAGACAAGGATGTCCACTCTCACCACTTTTATTCAACATGGTACTGGAAGTCCTAGCCACAGCAATCAGACAAGAAAAAGAAATAAAAGGAATCCAAATTGGCAAGGAAGAAGTACAATTTTCACTACTTGCACATGACATGGTACTATATATAGAAAACCCTAAAGAGTCCAACCAAAAATTACTAGAATTGATAAATGAATTCAGTAAAGTCACAGAATACAAAATTAATATACAGAAATTTTGATGCATTTCTATATACTCTGTTTAAATTAATGGACTCTATTTTTTTAGAGCAGTTTTAGTTTTACAGAAAAATTGAGTAAATAGTTCAGAAAGTTCTCATGTACCCCTTCTCCACTAGACAGTTTTTCCACAACATTTTGCATTAGTGTGGTATATTATATAATAGACATATTAGTATTAACTAAAGTCCATAATTTACATTTGGATTCAGCCTTTGTGTTATATAGTTCTGTGGGCTTTGAAAAATGCATAAGGTCATATATCCACAATTATAATATCATATGGAAGGAACAGTTTTACTGTACTAAAAATCCTCTGTGCCCTGGTTATTCATCCCTCCCTCTCCAAAACCCTAAAAACCACTGATCTTTTTATCTTTAGTTTTGCCTTTTTACGAATGTCATAGAATTGGAATTATACAGCATGTAGCCTTTTCAGATTTGTTTCTTTTACTTAGAAATATGCCTTCTGGTTCTTCTATGACTCTTTGTGGCTTGATCACTTATTTCTTTGCAGGACTGAATAACATCCCATTGTTTGGATATACCACAGTTTGTTTACCTTTCAACCCACTGAAGGACATCTTGTTGCTTTCAGTTTTGGGGAGTTATGAATAAAGCTGCTACAAACATCTACATGCAAGCTTTTTTTGTGGACTAGATTTTCAATTCATTTAGGTAAATACCTAAGATTGTAATTGCCAGAGAATATGGTAAGAGTGCACCTAAGAAACTGTCAGACTGTCTTCCAAAATGTCTGTACCATTTTGAATTCCCACCAAAAATGAATGAGAATCACTGTTGCTCCATACCCTTACCAATATTTGGTGTTGTTTCAGGATTTTGGCCATTTTAATGGGTGTATAATGGTATCTCATTGTTTTAATTTGCAATTCTCTGGTGACATCTGATATTGAGTATCTTTTCATATACTTATTTGCTATTTGGTGAGGTCTCTGTTCAGATCTTTTCCCCATTTTTAAATTGTGTTATTTTCTTATTGCTGAATTCAAGAGTTCATTGTATATTTTGGACACAAGTCCTTTATCAGATATGTGTTGTGTAAATATTTTCTCCCAGCCAGTGGCTTGTTTTTTCATTGCCTGAATTGTGTCTTTTGCAAAGTAGAAAAATTTAATTTTAATGAAGTCCAATTTAACAATGTTTTCTTTGATGGATTGTGCTTTTGATGTTGTGTCTAAAAGGTCATATCCAAACCCAAGGTCACCTAAATTTTCACCTATATTATCCCCTAGACGTTTTCTAGTTTTATGTTTTACATTTAGGTTTATGATCCATTTATGGCTAATTTTGGTCAAAAGTGTAATACCTGTGTCTAGATCCTCTCTCTCTCTCTCTCTCTCTCTTTTTTTTTTTTTTTTTTTTTGCATATGGATGTCTAGTAGTTCTAGCACCATTTGTTGAAAAGATTATCTTTTCTTTACTGAATTGCCTTTGCTTCTTTGTCAAAGACCAGTTGGCTATATTTGTGTAGGCCTATTTCTGAGTTATTCATTTTGGTCCATTGATCTGTTTATTCTTTCACCAGTATCATACTGTCTTGATTACTGTAGCTTTATAGGAAGTCTTGAAGTTGGGTAACGTCACTTCTCAGTTTCCTTTTTTTTTTGTTTATTTTATATTTGAGAGAGATAGAGCATGAGCCAGGGAAGGACAGAGTGAGAGAGAGAGAGAGGCACAGAATCCAAAGCAGGTTCCAGGCTCTGAGCTGTCAGCACAGAGTCCAACATGGGGCTGGAACTCAAACTGTGAGGTCATGACCTGAGCTGAGGTTGGATGCTTAACCGATTGAGCCATCCAGATGCCCCAGGTAGTGTTAGTTCTCTAATTTTGTTCTTTTCCTTTTTATCCTATAAATGGGTAATAGTTTATAATTTATTTGCATGCCTCTGTTGTTTAAAGTAGGCATTTTGAATATTATAATGTGGTAACTCAGGTTCTCCTGTCTCCCAGGGTTTGCTGTTGCTGATTGTCGTGGGAGTACTGTTGGCTGTTTGTTTAGTGACTGCTCTGAACTATTTTGTAAAGACTATATTCTTTGTTATGTGTGGCCATTGTATTCTGTGCTTGATTCACTTAGTGGCCAGCTAGTGCTTTGATAGAGATTTTCTTAAATATCTAGAGATAAAATGAAACAAAACTTTGGATTTTTGTAGATTGGTTCTGTGTGGAAACATTTCCTGGATGTTTATCCAGGCTGTTTACAACTCTGCCCTAGCTTTCACTTTTGGCTTTCACAGAGCCAAAGGTCAACCAAAGGTGAAAGTTTAGGATTTTCTTAGCTCTTTTCTGAACATGCATCCAGCCCTAGACATGGGTGGCTTTCTAGATTTCCTGGTTCACATGGAGATTTCCAAAGACTTATCTACCACGTATCTCTTTTGTGAGCTTCTTCCTTCCCTGGCTTTTTGATGTGTGTGCTGTTTGTCACATTTGCTATTCCTTGTTCCAGTGCCTGTGGCTAGTATATTTGCCTATAAAGATTTTCAGTAAACATTACCCAGGAGGTTTCTCCAGCCCTGAGAAAGTTCTGAAAAGGGTGAAACAAAGCCAAGCCCCTGAGTGCATCCCTCAGAGAATGCCTAGACAGGTTAAAACACAGAAGCACAATTTTTTGATGATAAGGTCTGTATTGCCTCCCCTGGTACCAGCAAGCTGCATAACTGGAGAATATATCACATTTAATTATGCAAACAGAAATGACTCTGATAGTGAATGAAAAGATCACTGGGATTTTGTGTTAGGAAGTGGAGGTCTGAGAGCAATCATCCAATATTTATATGTCTTAATGTATATTGTATTTCTAGAATTTGGACACATATCAAGATGCCCTGAAGAACAGCACAACCCTTTGGGGAATAGCCTTTTAAACATCATGACCAAAGACAAAGAATCTATCACCAGAAGCTTTTGCTTTGTGTACATTTTGACCTTAATAGTTGGAACCATAATCCAGTTCTCTGATGAAAGTGAATTTGCAGTAGACATGTCGAAAATGAAACTTACGCATGTTCCAAAAGACCTGTCACCAAAAACCAAAGTCTTAGATATATCTCAAAACTACATATCTAAGCTTCACATCTCTGACATTAGCTATCTCTTAGGGCTGGAAGTTTTGACACTTTCCTATAATAGACTCCAGTGCCTCGATTTTAGCATTTTCAAGTTCAACCAGGATTTGGAATATTTGGATTTATCTCACAATCAGTTGCAGAAGACCTCTTGCCACCTTATCAGGAGTCTCAAGCATTTAGACCTCTCATTCAATGACTTTGATGTCCTGCCCATCTGTAAGGAATTTGGCAACTTGACGCAACTGAATTTCTTAGGATTAAGTGGTACAAGGTTACGACAATTAGATCTGCTACCAATTGCTCATTTGCATCTAAGTCACATCCTTCTGGATTTAGAAGGTTATTATGCAAAAGAAAGTGAAACAGAAAGTCTTCAAATTCTGAATACAAAAATACTTCACCTTGTTTTTCACCCAAATCAGTTATTCTCTGTCCAAGTGAACATATCAGTTAACAGTTTAAGGTGCTTACAACTGACTAATATTAAATTGAATAATGACAACTGTCAAATTCTAATTAAATTTTTATCAGAACTCATTAGAGGCCCAACTTTACTGAATTTTACTCTCAAACATGTGGAAACAACTTGGAAATGCCTGGTTAGAGTTTTTCAATTTCTTTGGCCCAAACCTGTAGAATATCTCAATATTTACAATTTAATAATAGTTGAAAGCATTGATGAAGAAGATTTTACTTATTCTAAAACAGCACTGAAAGCATTGAAAATAGAGCATGTTACAAACAGAGTTTTTATTTATTCACAGACGGTGTTATATACATTTTTTTCTGAGATGAACATTATGATGTTAACCCTATCAGATACACCTTTTATACACATGCTTTGTCCTCAGACATCAAGCACATTTAAATTTTTGAACTTTACCCAGAATGTTTTCACAGACAGTGTATTTCAAAACTGTTCCAAACTAGTTAGATTGGAAACCCTTATCTTACGAAAGAATAAATTAAAAGGCCTTTACAATATAGGTCTCATGACTAAGCATATGACATCTTTGGAAATATTGGATGTTAGTTGGAATTCTTTGGAATATGATAGACATGATGGAAATTGCACTTGGGGTGGGAGTATAGTGGTGTTAAATTTGTCTTCAAATATACTTACTGACTCTGTTTTCAGATGTTTACCTCCTAAGGTCAAGGTACTTGATCTTTATGATAACCAAATAAGAAGCATTCCTAAACTAATCATGAAACTAGAAGCTTTGCAAGAACTCAATGTTGCCTCCAATTCCTTAGCCCACCTTCCTGACTGTGGAGCTTTTAGCAGCCTTTCTGTACTGATCATTGACCATAATTCAATTTCCAACCCATCAGCTGATTTCTTCCACAGCTGCCAGAAGATTAGGTCCATAAGAGCAGGAAACAATCCATTCCAATGCACCTGTGAGCTAAGAGAATTTATCCAGAATATAGGCCAAGTATCAAGTGAAGTGGTAGAGGGTTGGCCTGATTCTTATAAGTGTGACAATCCAGAAAGTTATAAGGGAACCCCACTAAAGGACTTTCATGTGTCTCAGTTATCCTGCAACACAGCTCTGCTGCTTGTCACCATTGGGGTCACTGTGCTGGTGTTGACTGTTACTGTGACTGCCCTCTGTATGTACTTTGATCTGCCCTGGTATCTCAGGATGGTGTGTCAGTGGACCCAGACCCGGCACAGGGCAAGGAACCTACCCTTAGAAGAACTCCAAAGAACCCTTCAGTTCCATGCTTTTATTTCATACAGTGAACACGATTCTGCCTGGGTGAAGAATGAACTGGTACCTTACCTAGAAAAAGAAGACCTAAGGATTTGTCTCCATGAGAGAAACTTTGTTCCTGGCAAGAGCATTGTGGAAAATATCATCAACTGCATTGAGAAAAGTTACAAGTCCATCTTTGTTTTGTCTCCCAACTTTGTTCAGAGTGAGTGGTGTCATTATGAACTCTACTTTGCTCATCACAATCTCTTTCATGAAGGATCTAATAATTTAATCCTGATCTTGCTGGAACCCATTCCACAGAACTGCATTCCCAGCAAGTATCACAAGCTGAAGGCTCTCATGACACAGCGGACTTACTTGGAATGGCCCAAGGAGAAGAGCAAACATGGACTTTTTTGGGCTAATATTAGAGCTGCTTTTAACATGAAGTTGACATTAATTGCTGAAAATAATAATGCAGAAACTTATAAAAAATCAGGAAATTCAATTTAAGAAACCATCATTAACTTGGATTCTGATGAACATGATGATTTTAAGTTTCTGTCTAGATGATACCTCTATTATATCTACACATTCTGGAAGACTAAATGAAAACTAGGTTTTAACGAAGCTGAGGACCAAGGCTGGAGGCTGAGGTGGTGCTCAAACTTGCCTATTACAGGTAGCTCAGTCTCTTCTGGTTCAACCATTCAGTTTTGAGTGGAAACACACAAGTAAATGGTCATTCAAGGACCTTTCCTCTCCCTTCTCCTTTCCCAAAGAGAGTCTGTGTGAGCAGGAGTTTATGGGACTTTATGGCAGCAAGGAAAGTCAAACTCAGAAGTGTACCCAATGGCCCTTGGAGTGTCCTATGGAGCCTCATTGAACTCTGGGTGAGCTTTGTCATCCTGTTCAACTTTGGAGCTTGGGAAAAATTAGACCATTTATGGAAAATAAAGAATTTTAGTTCACATCTGAGGAAATTATTTAATTTCTGATGCTGTCACACAAATATGCAATTAACCAGTGGGGACTCATGACATAATAATTTATATATATAAAGGAAAATACAGTTGCCCCTTGAACAACATGGGTTTGAATTACATGGATCTGCTTGTAGTTCCTTTTTTTTTTTAATGGACTTTTTACAGTACAGTACTATAATTATATTTTCTCTTCCTTGTGACTCTCTTAATGTTTTCTTTTTTATAGTATATTTTATTGTGAGAATACAGTATTTAATACATGTAACATCCAAAATGTATGTTAATTATTTATGTTATCGGTAAGGCTTCTGGTCAACAGGAGGCCATTTTGAAGTTATTAAGGTAAGTTGAGGTTATTGAGGTAATTAAGTTTTGGGGTTGTTAAAAGTTATACACAGATTTGTGACTACACAGGGGGTCAGCACCCCTAACCCCCATGTTGTTCAAGGGTCAACTGTATAGCCTTTAGTTACAGGCTGTTAAGGACAAAGACATGGATTTATTTGTTTGCAAAGGAAACTCCGAGCCAACTTTATTTGTAACTGGTTATTGAATAGGAGTTTTCTGGTTGTCTTAGTTTTAGCAAATGCCTCAAAGCTGACAAAAGGTAATAAATGCCACCACATTTTAAGTGGAGATACTAGACATAGCCAGGCTGGATGTATTAAAGAATAGCAGAAAGAGCCTTGTAACTACCAACACATATCACCTATCTCCAGAATAGATTCAAAAGGGTGGTTAGATATCATTAAGTAGAGGTTCTAGACCTATGGGGAGATTGCTTTGGATTTCTTCCAAAGGTAAATGAGAGGGTCTCTAAGCATAATATAAAAGTATCCTGGCATCCCACTCTCAGCCTGCAGCTTATAGAATAACAAGAGTACACAAATTCAGTGCATGATGTGAGAGCTCTTGGAAGAGCCTGATGAGTGTCCCTGGGAGTTTTGTGGCAGGGGTGGGGATTGTGCACATAAAGATTGGTAAATAATGTTTTGAAAATATAGGTGCTTGATAAATTTTGTTGAAATGAATGGATGAGTGCTACCCACCTAGAGAATTCAGTAGGTGAGAGGTTGATGTGGATAGCCCAAAATGGGAATATGAGGAGAGAAGAGAAGCAATGATTGCAACCTGACTTCCATTTTTTGTCATGGCAAAGTCTGTGAATTTCTTGTAGACCATGTTGACTATGGGAAGGGTAGGTGGGCTTGAGTTGTCATGATGGGACTTCAGCTACCAGGGCAACCTGTTTGCAAAGGGACTATAGTAATAGAAGCCATGGGGTTAGGTGGAAGAGATGTATGGGGGGAATTGCTGCAAGCAACCAGCCAGAGACTATGCCCCCTGCATCAAGGAACTGTGCAATGGGGTATCCACCTGAGACTTCTGAATAACCAACAGATACATCCTGTGAAAGAGACAACAGTTGGACTCTGCCATAATAAGAGCCGACATGATGGCTTGTCTGCCTTACCCAATAGTTAAATGCAGGGATATCTGCTCCTCTTTGTCTAAAATACTCTTCCCTTGAAGTGGTCTGGGCACATCCAGAATATAAAGAAAGCAGAGAAGATGGTGGAAGAAAAAAGAAACTGACCACACTTATTCCCTGATTCACTGCAAGAAAGACTTGAGATGGAGCCAAACAAAATTTTAAATTAGGTGTGAGAGTGATATTACTTGGACTGTCCCGGACATTTTAATGCCTGAAATAGAGGTGCAATTGTTATAATATGACTTGTCAATAAAATCTATGGCATCTGCCCAAGATTCAGGGTAGATTCTGAATAGATCCTGATAGAGAAAGATTCCACAAAACCTGGTTGTAAGGCAGTGGTTAGAGAAAAAAATAAAGTCCTCTCCTTCTGGAGTTAGCTCATTCAATAATAACTGAGTTTATTTAATAATAAACCAGTTTCATAATTAATAGTTGTAAAGAAATAAGCTTTAAGGGAATTTTATTAGAGTCATCTTTTATTGGCATTAGCCCTCCTCTGCCTTTCAAGAGAGCACTTAATTCTCCTTCACAGGACCTCTCTCAAGTTGTAAATTTTCCTTTGCCTCTGTTGGACTGTTTTCTAAACCAACAAAACAAAACAAAACAGCAAACAACAAACTATGTCACACATTTATGAATAGCTCTGAATGGCCACAAGCATAAAATGCTTTTGAAATCCTCATTTTTATCTTAAAACTCCATGCAAATAGAATGTCCCCTTCCTTCATATTTGTGTGATGCCTTTCCATGCTCCAAATCTACTGCCACAAGTTGAGAAGTTTGCCTTAATATATTTTTAGTTATTAACGCCGTGATGAGAATAAAAACTAAGCATGTCAATAAGGTGACAGGTTCAAAGGAATGGGACATGGCAAAGATGATTAGGGAGTGCTTCTGGCTTCAGAGGTTTTGGGCAAGGCTTGTTCAGCATAAAGGCCCTCAGCCTGTGGCGGGGATGGCCCTTCAAAGGGAAGGCACAGTGGGCACAAAGTTGGAATTGAAAGGGAGCCGTGAGCAAAGAAAGCATCCAACTGGCAGCCTTACTGGATGTGTTAGGTTTCCACGGCTGCCATAACCAATTACCACAAAGCTTAGAACACCAGAAGTTGATCTCTCACAATTTCGGAAGCCAGAAGTCCAAAATCAAGGTGTCAGCAGGCTTACTTCCTTCTGGAGGCTCTGAGGGAGAAATGTCCCGTGCCTTTCTCCCAGTGTCTGGTGGTTGCTGGCAATCCTGGCCATTGCTTGGCTTGTGGATGTATCACCCCAGTCCCTGCCTCTATCTTCGCATGGCCTTCTCCTGTCTTCTTTTCCGTCTCTTATAGGGACACTCTCATTGGATTTAGGGCCCTTCTTAATCTAGTATGATCTTGTCTTAACTTCTCACTGTATCTGCAAAGACCCTGTTTCAAAACAAGGCCACATTCTGAGGTTTCAAGTGCACAGGAATTTTTTTTGGAAGGGGGCATTATTCAACCCACCACCCTGGGGAAGACACAACTGTCTCTGGTGGCTTGGAGACTCAACTGGGTGTGGCAGTAGAATAAGTAAATGCTATCTTAGAGAGAGGGAAAAATATGAAAGAAGCAGCTTGGGAAGTCCCGAGGTGCAAACGAGAGATAGTGGTAAAGAGATTGCAATGGATGGGTGGGGGAGAATGGGAAAGAGATGGTGGGTGACTGGAATATACATGGGCTAGAGTCTGGGTTTTAATGAGAGTGAAAACACAAAAAACAATGCTGAGAAAGGAGGAAGTCAGTTTCTGTCTAGATTTCTTGAGAGTGATTTGATTAGAAAAGAATGAGAATAAATCACAAAGAGACCTGGAGGGATTTCTAAGGCCATAGAGACTTTCTAGAGGTTTTTAGTTATGGTAAGTTTATAAGGAATCTCAACAGAGCCAAGCGTAAATATGAAGTAATTTTTATTTTTCCCCACTCAGTTAACTGAATTCTAAAGTTCTCCTCTTCTCATCCCTTAGTAATATCTCAAGCAGATTTCATATCTCTCTAGCCCTTCGAGGTATTAAAAGTGCAATCTAGGGGCAACAAGGAGGCTCTGTCGGTTAAGCGTCCCACTTCGGCTCGTGTCATGATCTCACAGTTTATGGGTTCAAGCCCCACGTTGGGCTCTGTGATGACAGTTCAGAGCCTGGAGCCTTCTTTGGATCCTGTGTCTCCCTCTTTCTCTGTTCCTCCCCTGCTCGTGTACTGTCTCTTCTGGACCTGATGTAGAGACCAGGAATGAGGGGTTGGAAGGCAGATGTCCCTTTCTATAATTGTGTTGGTTAAGGTACAGAACAAGGAGACCTCAAACTCAAGGGCTTAAATAAGATAGAAGTTTCTTTCTTTCTTAAATGTAGGACAAATATAGTCAGGAGGTCTAGGATAGGTAGCTGTGTCTACTCCACAAAGTCATTCAAGAGCTCAGACTGGCCAGTTGGCTCTGTTTTCCATAGCTCTTGCCTCCATTCTTTTTACATGGAGTCACCGGGATGAATGAAGTCCTCCTGTGCTTTCTCTGAGTATGTGGACCAAGGGAAGGTAAATGGAGATGTACCCCTTCTCCCAGGTACATGGTCACAGGTCTCTAATTACCTGTTGGCAAGGGTTACTCCAACAGAAACCTCCGTGAGAGTAGATACCAGGTCCTCTGTTTAGTTACACTCCTAAACTCCCTGGGAGTTTCCTCAGAGAGGGACAACCCTTGGGTGAGGGGAGGGGTGTCCTGCACATTTGTGTATCAAAGCCAGCATTCACCTGAGGAAACAAAGGCCTAGTCTCTCTGTCCAGTCTCCATAAATGATTCTACTGGTATAGCCCCTTTACTTGGCTTGAAAAGGAGAGAGGATGTTACTTCTCCCCTGAGGAGAAGAGGGTGCAGCCTAAGATCATAAACCCTGGTATCCCAGTGCTGCTGACTTGCTGCCGTCCCCAGCACTCTCAGGTGGCTGGGAAGTATGAGAGTGAGGCAGTGGTGGGGAGGGCCATTGTCTGGTTCAGCTGCTTTTTAGAATGCCCTGATGGAAGTCCTTGGCCTTTGGCAGCTCTCTTAAGAACAACGGGTATATAACACTTTCTTGTCTTTGGTTTTGGATCCAAATCGTAGGGAAAGTTCCAGTCAATACCCTGTTATGTAATCAGTAGAACCAACAGATGGGAAGGGAAATTGAAATTGTTGGTGGGCTACTGAATTACATAGAAGATGAGCAACTTAAAATTCTATCCTAAATTTGGATTAAATAATCATAGAAAAGACATATCACTCATAGTAGTAGAAGAACAAGCAGAGAATAATAGCATGGATTTATGTCCATTGACTAAGAAAGTCCACTTAATGGATATATCCTAAAGAAATAGTTGTTCAGACACATCCTAAGGAAATGCATGAAGATGCTGCTTAAGGCAGAATTGTTTATAATAGCAAAAATTGAAAACAACTTAAATACCTAACATCAGAAGATTGGTTAAATACACTGTTAATTAAAATATGCATTGTAGGGGCGCCTGGGTGGCTCAGTCGGTTAAGCGTCCGACTTCGGCTCAGGTCACGATCTCGCAGTCAGTGAGTTCGAGCCCCGCGTCGGGCTCTGGGCTGATGGCTCGGAGCCTGCTTCCGATTCTGTGTCTCCCTCTCTCTCTGCCCCTCCCCCGTTCATGCTCTGTCTCTCTCTGTCCCAAAAATAAATAAACGTTAAAAAAAATATGCATTGTAAATAAAATGGAATGTTATTTAGCCAATACTAAAATTGTAGATGATGAGGAGAACAGAGGCAAAAGAAATGTGGATAAAATTAAATTTCCTCACAACCTGCAGCCCGTTGACAAATATTGAGACAGGCAGAACATGACACTCAAGGAATTCACAACTGCTCTAACTTTAATGCTTTGCTAGAAGCCAAACACCTTAGCTTGACAATAGCCTGATCTCCAGGATCCTGTAAATCTTCTTTAACATATGAAAATCCTTTTGGAAATTTCTTTGTCTTTATCCCCCTAACTTAAAACTATATAATCAATCTTTCCTCACAATCACAGCGCAGCTCTTTCTGTCTACAGGTCCTGTCCCTATGCTTTGATAAAAACACCTTTTGCAGCAAAAGTGTCTCAAGAATTCTTTCTTGACCATTCACTCCTGGCCCACATTACATCATAGATAGATATTTACTGACATGAAAAGATATTTATAATGTGTTATAAATTAAGAAGAGCAGATAACAAAACAGCATACAGTCTAATGCTATCAGTGTGTGTGTGTGTGTGTGTGTGTGTGTACAAATTTTCTGAACAGCAATTTGGCAGCAGGTATCAAGAGACTAAATCATGTTCATTTACATTAAAAAAGTTTGCATGGTTACTACAAAAATGATATTGGCTTATCTGTATACAGTGAGATTACCATTGATTTATTTTTTTTCCTTTTTATTGATTTATATTTTTTGATTCTATTCAGTTAACATATATTCCTTGGGTAATAAAAAAAGTAAAATAACGAAGAAACTTTTCTTGAGAACACATACACATATATTTGCTTGACCTTGTCGTAGAGAAGAACTTTCTAAACCTAAAAGCAATGTAACAGTAGTCTGCTGGAACTTGTCTGTATAGATTGTGAGAGCTTCCTGTTAAACATTCAGGAATTTTGCATTCATGTCAGTTGGCAGCTAGAAATCAACCATAGTGGAAATATTTATACTGCAGGTATTGGCAAATGCTACAAATCAGGCTTTTTGGGGGAGTGGTGGTGGTGGTGAGCAACCTGGTTTACCAGCACACAACTGAATGACAGTGCTAGCAAAGAGAAAGTCAGTTTTCTTGTTTAGATAAAAATATATGCATTTATTGGTTCAAAAGATCATGAAATGAAAAGTAAACAATGGGGGAAGGTGTTTGCAAAAAGTCTGACAGTGTCAGTGACATAAAATAGAATGCATAGTTAAATAGTAAAAACATAACCCTGCTAGAGAAATAGGCAAATGACATGAACAGGTAATTCACTAAAAGATACAAATTGCCAATAAACGTGAATAACAGACATTTATAATAAAAGAAAATAAAAATGAAACATAGATATCACTCTTCATGTATGAAATTGTCTCCAAAATGCTACTTTTGTGGAGAATGTGGAGAGTGAGTATTCTGACCCCCTTGGGAGCAGGCAGATTGGCACAAACTTAATGGTGAGCACTTGGCAGTTATGTGTCAAGAACATAAACTTGTCCATGCCCTTTAACCTGTTAATTTCTTTCAAAAATATATCCTAAAAAAAAAAAAAAATATATATCCTAGACAACAGTAGAAAACTCCAACCAAGATTGTGTACAAAGTGCTTGTTGACATTTTATGAAACTGAAAGAGGGAACCTCCTACCAGGTAAATAGCTAGAGACAAGGATGGCCTTGGCCTACGATTTACTCAGGTAGCAGTTTCAAAAATTTGGCTGGAAAACTTTCAGTAATTAAGGGAGAATTAATGAAAAGGCAGATGTCCAGGTGATGCCATTTTTTATTCCCAGCCAGCTTGATAGGACACAATTTGAGCTCTAGGATCAGGTGGGTAGGAGGAATGGTGGTGTGGGGGAGAGTAGGGAGGGAAGGAAGGAAGCAGAGGCACTCCCCCCCCCCAAACTAAGGCACTGTGGTCATAGCATTGTTCTTGTCCTTATTGATTAAGAAACCATACTCTATACCCTTTCCTGATAAAAGCACTCAACAAACAAGGACTAGATGGGAACTTTCTCAGCCTGGTGAAAAGCATCAGTGAAACATTCCCAGCTAGCATCATACTTAATGGTGCAATACTCCACGCTTTGCCCCCTAACATAAGGAACAAGATGAGGAGGTCTGGTCTCATCACCTCTATTCGACATTGTCCTGGAAATGCTAGCCATAACAATAAGGCAAGCACGTGTTATAAAAAAGCATGCATATTGGAAAGAAAGAAGACGACATTTTGCAGATGACATGATCTTGTTTGTAGAAAATATTTAGGAATCCACTAAAAAACTAATTAAAACTAATAAACAAGTGTAGCAAGGTTGCAGAGAAGATATACATACAGCCAATCTACACATGAAAAGATGCTCAACATCATTAGGCATCGGGGAATTGCAAATTAAAACCATAACGAAATACCACTTCATTCCCACTAAGAAGGCTATAGTAAAAGTCAGACAATCACTAGTGTTAGCAAGGATGTGGAGAAATTGGAAGACTTTCACACTGCTGGTGGTAATGTAGAATGGTGCAGCTGCTTTGGAAACAGCCTAGAACTTTTCAAAAGGCTAAACAGAGCTACCAAATGATGCAGCAATTCCACACCCAAGTACATACCCAAGAGAAAATGTGTCCATAGAAAAACCTGTACCCAAATGTTCACAGCAGCATTATTCATAAAAGCTGTTAAGTGTAAGCAACTCAATTGTCCATCATCTTGTCAAGTAGATAAATAAAATGTGATACATCCATACAATGGAAAATTATTTAGCAATAAAAAATGAAACACTGATAGCAGCCTAATATGGATAAATCTTGAAAACACCAAGCTAAGTGAAGAGACCAATTACAAAGAAGCCCATATTGTAGATTCCATTTACATGAAATGTCCAGAATGGGCAAATCTATAGGGATTAGTACAATGTGTAGTGGCTTTCTAAAGTTGGAGCACATGCAGGTGTGGCCGGTGACAGCTAAGGCGTATGGTGTTTCTCTTTAAGGTGATGAAATATTCTAAATGGATTGTGGTAACAGTTGCATAATTCTGTGAATATATTTAAAGCCATTGAATTGTGTACTTTAAGTGGGTAAACTTTTTTATGGTATGTGAGTTCTATCTCAATAAAGCTTTTGTTTAAAAAAGAAGAAAAAAAACAACTATAGGTCATATCTTGGAGGCAGGATATTTACAATGCCCTAGATCCAAAGAGAATGCCTGGGTATGGAATTAGGGATGGGCAGAAACTGCTATTGAGAGAAGGTGAGGAGTGGCCTGGAGTGTAAGATATGGGAGCTCTATTTGAAGTTAGTTCTCTGGGCTGCTATTAACTGGGCTTAGGTTTGTGCTTATTTGCATGGCTGTGATGACACTCCATGTAGACCTGGGCTTTCCAATATCTCCAGCCCACTGAGCACCTGAAGTGCGGGTAGTCCAAATAGGATGTGCTGTAGGTATAAAACACACACTGGATTCTGAAGACTTAGAATAAAGCACATATGAAATATCTCATTAATAATGTTTGATATTGATTACCTGTGGAAATAATATTTTGTAGCTATTAAAGTACAATGTTAAACATTTTACAAAGAGGGGTGCCTGGGTGGCTCAATCGGTTAAGCATCAGACTTTGGATCAGGTCACGATCTCATGGTTTGTGGGTTCAAGCCCCACATCAGGCTCTGTGCTGACAGCCTGGAGCCTGCTTGGGATTCTGTCTTTCTCTCTCTCTCTCTCTGCCTTTCCCCTGCTCATGCTCTGCCTCTCTCTCTCTCTCTCTCTCTCTCTCTCTCTCAAAAATAAATAAATAAATAAATAAATAAATAAATAAATAAATAATAAACATTTAAAAAAATTTTTTACAAAGAAATTATATTCCTGAGAATTAAAGTTTTCTTTAGGACACATGGATCAATGCATGGGTGTACATGATTACAAGTGTGTGTTCGTCCAATGGCAATAGGGAGGAAAGAAGGAGGTGGGTGGGCAATCAGAGTGGTGGGAGGAAATTTGAAGGGAATCACAGGACTTCAGAGTGCTCACAGGCTTTGCTTCCTGCCCTGTGGGCTTTCCTCTCCAGACCTGGTTCAAAGTCAAATACGTCTGGGAGCTGAATTCTTACTCAGAAACCACCCTCATCTCCAGTGAAGGGTCTGAGGGAAGAAATGGTAAGAGTGGAGGAGGGGGAGGTTCATTCTTGCAGTTTCAGAAATATATTTATAGATACATTTCCCCTATTAAACAAAGTGTAGGGGCGTGGTAGGAGGAAACAGAGAGATACACAGAATATTAGAAGAACCCCAAGTTCTGAGCTAAGGGAAGTTGGCCTTGCTCACTGGGGAAAAAGAAGCTGATCACAGCAAAAAATTGTATCCAGTCTATGCCCGTCATACAATACTAGGCTGGGGACAAGTTCTGAGGCAGACAGCTGACATTTCTTAACCTTATTTGCCCATTTGTGGTGGTTGCTGATGAGGTTTTGGGGTGATGGTGGGGGGTCCGGAGCTGACAACCAAGAACATTCTTGAAGACGTCTTTGGTGCAAAAAAGATGATTTTATTAAAGCATGGGGACAGGACCCATGGGCAGTAAGAGCTGCCCAGGGACCATGAGGAGAGACTGGTTATATGTTATGGAGTTGGGGGAGGTAAAGTCCAGGGGAAGTTTCCGATGAGATTTTCATACGCTGAAGACTCCCAGGATACTGGAGGCCTAGCTATTGTCAAACTAAGGTTGTTTTCCCTCTAGCAAAGCATTAGCATTAAGACAATAGGGAGTCCCTGGGAAAAAAGCCTCAAGTATTTGTCTGGGCTGCAGGTTATAAGGAAATTTAATTTTTTCTGCCATTTCTTTCTGCCTTTGTTTCCCACATCAGTTGTTGCTTTTGTTATGTTAAAAGAATGGCACTATCAGAATGAATTCCTAGAGTGTGCAGACAACTAACCAGAAGGAGATGTCTTGACTTTACTGTTAGATAGTACGTTTCTCACATGGAGTTTTAAAAAATAACTTAAGTTTATTTATTCATTAAGAGAGAGAGAGGGGGGGGTGGGGGAGAACAAGTGCGGGAGGGGCAGAGAGAGAGAGTCCCAAGCAAGCTCTGTGCTGTCAGCACAGAACTTGACTCAGGGCTCCATCCCCTGGAACTGGGAGATCATAACCTGAGGTGAAATCAAGAGTCAGACGCTTAACTGACCGAGCCGCCCAGGTGCCCCTAAAAAATCACTTTTTGAACTAAGTTTGAAAATATCAATGGCAAAAAATTCAAGCACCAGACTGTCTCGGAAAACAAGTTTGTTAAAAACAAGGGACTAGTTAGCATCCATTCTCTATTAGCACATGAATGATCTTCTCTCTCTAGGAGTTTTAGCAGAGTGCTGATCTTGACCCCTCCCTCTTTAATGGGGGACTGATCAAAACGCAAGAATAGAAGCAAAGCATCTGAGACACAGCCAGGTCTGCTCTTCCTTTCTCAGCCCAGCCGCCACAATATGCATTTTGAATTCAGCCAATAATCATCTGTGGTTTATCAACAGCATGTTTTTCACTTCGCGCAGAAACAGCAGTCAGCTGTCTAGAATGAAAGAGCCACAGAAATTCTATTTTAATACAGGCGTATCAATTAACCCACCAGCCCCTATTCTACATATGAATAGGAGAAAATTGGTTTACACTTCCTGTGTAATTTCAGTGGGATTCAGTAGATGGCACAAAAGAGCTTTTCTTCCCACCCCCAACATTTAAATATAGTTGCTAGTGAAATAAATGTTCCAGGAAGTACTTAAATTTCCTACAGATTGCCAATGCGACCGACTGGCAGGTTTGTTGGTAAGCAGCAATATATATTTTTTTAATATCCTATAGAAAGAAAATAATGGTTTAACTAGTGATCAGACACAAAAATCTCAAAAGTCTCTGTGATTAAGAGACACTGTGGGTTTGGGGTGTTTTTCTAAGTGGGTTATTTCTGATGCGTACTTACTGTGGTTTGCACTAGTGTTGAATTATCAGCTGCTCATCCTAAGTCAGAGAAAGGGTTTTTTTTGGCGTGTCTTTGTTTTTCTTTGGATGACACCTCATCGCATGCATGGCTGGCTCTCAGGAGACTTATGTGAGTTGAAGGATGAATATTCCAGTCGCAAACACCTCACGGTTTTCTTACAGAGCTTCTCTCTGTTGGTTTCAGATGGCATCGTTCTTCCCGTCTTTCCCCGTTTCTCCCTTTGCAATGAGAATGCTGCAGAAAAGGGGGGTGTAGGTAAATTAGTCCTGGAGGTGGTGCTGTCCTATAACCCCTCTGTTTTATGGACGGGTTTATTTTATTTCTCTGGGCTGTTCCACAAGATCTTCTTTTCTGTTTTCTCAAGCCACCGAAACCATTCTGGGTGCTACTAGTCAGATGGAATTGTAGATCTTGAAAATGTTTCCCAGGCTACACCCACTTTGATCAAAAGAGTCGAAAGTAACTGCATCTTGGGACATCTGGGTGGCTCAGTCCGTTAAGCTTTTAACTATTGATTTCAGCTCAGGTCACGATCTCCTGGTTGGTCAGATGGAGCTCTGTGTTGGGCTTCAGGCTGTCAGTGCAGATTCTCTCTCTCTCTCTCAAAATAAGTAAACTTAAAAAAAAAAACAAAAAAAAGGAAGTTCATCTTTACAATAAAAAGGAAAAGTTTACAAAACCACTTAGGAAACAAAGCCAAAAAACTCTTGAACTGGTTCTGATCTTTTCAACTTAATAGCTAGTTGGCCTTGTGTAGAGAAGACTTGTAAATACTATTTGTGGTGCCGAACTTAATAGTGCCAGATTGATTGTATGGATTTTATCCATTCAATTTCCCCAAAGTCTCTAAAGATAATTCAAATGTATCGATGCATTGTCTCATATAAAGTGAGGCTAAATCTATCTTTTTTAAAATGTTTATTTTTATGGAATACTTGGGTGGCTCAGTCAGTTAAGCCTCTGACTTCGGCTCAGGTCATGATCTCATGGTTCATGGGTTCAAACCCCATCTTGGACTCTGCTGACAGCTCAGAACCTGAAGCCTGCTTCGGATTCTGTGTCTCACTTTATCTCCACCCCTTCCTGCTCGTGCTCTGTCTCTGTCTCTCAAAAGTAAATCAACACTAAAAAATGTTTTAATGTTTGTTTTTTTTGGTGTATAGAAATGCCACAGATTTCTGCATATTGATTTTTATATCCTGTGACTTTCCTGAACTTCACGTATCAGTTCTAGCAGTTTTGTGGTGGAGTCTGGGTTTTCCACACAGAGTATCATGTCATCTGCGAAGAGTGAAACTTTGACTTCTTTCTTGCTGATTTGAATGCCTTTTATTTCTTTTTGTTTTCTGATTGCTGAGGCTAGGACTCCTAGTACTATGTTAAACCACAGTGGTGAGAGTGAACATCCTTGTTCCTTAGGGGGAAAGCTCTGTTTTTCCCCTTTGAGGATGATATTAGGAGTGTGTCTTCCATATATGGCTTTTATGATCTTCAGGTATGCTCCTTCTATCCCTACTTTCTTGAGGGTTTTCATCAAGAAAAGATGCTGTATTTTGTCAAATGCTTTCTCTGCATCTACCGAGAGGAGGTTCTTGCTTGTCCTTTCTTTTACTGATGTGATGTATCACATTGATTGTTTTGCAGATATTGAACCAGTTCTGCATCCCAGGTATAAATCCCACTTGGTCGTGGTGAATAATTTTTTTAATGTATTGTTGGATCTTATTGGCTAGTATCTTGTTGAGAAATTTTGCATCCATGTTCATCAGGGAAATTGGTCTATACTTCTCCTTTCTAGTGGGGTCTTTGTCTGGTTTTAGAATCAAGGTAATGCTGGCCTTGTAGAATGAGTTTGGAAAATTTTCTTCCATTTCTATTTTTTGGAACAGTTTCAAAAGAGTAGGTGCTAACTCTTCTTTATATGTTTGGCAGAATTCCCCTGGAAAGCCATCTGGTGCTGAACTGTGGTTTGTTGGGAGAATTTTGATTACTAATTCGATTTCTTTACTGGTTATGGGTCTGTTCAAATTTCTATTTCTTCCTGTTTCAGTTTTGGTAGTTTACATGTTTCTAGGAATTTGTACGTTTCTTCCAGATTGTCCATTTTATTGGCATATAATTGTCCTAATATTCACTTATTATTGTTTGTATTTCTGTTGTGTTGGTTGTGATCTCTCCTGTTTCAATCTTGATTTTATTTATTTGGGTCCTTTCCTTTTTCTTTTTAATCAAAGTAGCTAGTGGTTTATCAATTTTGTTAATTCTTTCAAATAACCAGCTTCTGGTTTCACTGATCTATTCTACTGTTTTTTGTTATCGTTGTTTTGATAGTATTTATTTCTGCTCTAATCTTTATTATTTCCTGTCTCCTGCTGGTTTGGGGTTTTATTTGCTGTTCTTTTTCCTGCTCTTTAAGGTGTAAGGTTAGGATGTGTATCTCTGACCGTTCTTCCTTCTTTAGAAGGCCTGGATTGCTACATACTTCCCTCTTCTGACCAACTTTGCTGTGTCCCAGAGGTTTGGGGCTGTGGTGTTATCATTTTCATTGGCTTCCATGTACTTTCTGATTCCTCTTTAGCTTCTTGGTTAGCCCATTCAGTCTTTAGTAGGATGGTCTTTAGTCTCCAAGTATTTGTTGTCTTTCCACATTTTTTCTTGTGGTTGATTTCGACTTTCATAGCATTGTGGTCTGAAAATATGCACAATATTATCTCCATTTTTTTGTACTTGTTGAGGGCTGATTTGTGTCCCAGTATGTGATCTGATCTGGAGAATGTTCCATGAATGTGTATTCTGCTGTTTTAGGATGAAACGTTCTGAATATATCTGAGAAGTCCATCCAGTCCAGTGTGGCATTCAAGGCCATTGTTTCCTTGTTGATTTTCTGTTTAGATGATCTGTCCATTGTTGTAAGTGGGGCGTTGACGTCCCCTACTATTATGGCATTGTTATCTATCAGTTTCTTTATGTTTGTGATTAATTGATTTGTATATTTGGGTGCTTTCACATTTGGAGCATAAATGTTTACAATTGTTAGATCTTCTTAGTGGATAGACTCCTTAATTATGATATAAGGCCTTCTTCATCTCTTTACAGTCTTTATTTTAATGTCTGGATTGTCTGATATAAGTGTGGCTACTCCAGCTTTCTTTTGGTGACCATTAGCATGATAGATGGTTCTCCATCCCTTACTTTCAGTCTGAAGGTTTCTTTGGTCTAAAATGGGTCTCTTGTAAACAGCATGTAGATGGATCTTGTTTTCTTATCCATTCTGTTACCCTGTGTCTTTTGATTGGAGCATCCGGTCCATTGACGTTTAGAATGAGTGCTGAAAGATATGAATTTATTGCCATTATGTTCCCTGTAGAGTTGGAGTTTCTAGTGGTGTTCTCTGGTCCTTTCTAGTCTTTGTTGCTTTGGTCTTTTTTTTTTTTTTTTAATCTTTTCTTCCCTTAGAGAGTCCCCCTTAAAATTTCTTACAGGGCTGGTTTAGTAGTCACGAAACACTTTAATTTTTGTTTGTCTGGGAAACTTTTTATCTCTCCTTCTATTTTAAATGACAGCCTTGCTGGATAAAGAATTCTTGGCTGTATATTTTTCCAATTCTGCACTTTGAATATATCCTGCCACTCCTTTCTGGCTTGCCAAGTTTCTGTGGATAGGTCTGCTGTGAACCTGGTCTGTCTTCCCTTGTAGGTTAAGGACTCTTTTTCCCTTTCTGCTTTCATGATTCTTTCTTGGCCTGAGTCTTTTGTGAATTTGGCTATGATAACCCTTGTTGATGGACAGTTTTTGTTGAACCTAATGGGAGTCCTCTGTGCTTTCTGGATTTTAATGTCTGTGTCTTTCCCCAGGTTAGGAAAGGTTTCCACTATGATTTGCTCACATAACCGTTCTACCCCTTTTTCCTCTCTCTTCATCTTCTGGGACCCCTCTGATTCTGATGTAGTTCCTTTTTAATGAGTCACTGATTTCTCTAATTCTTAAATTGTGCTCTTTTGCCTTAGTCTCCCTCTTTTTTCTGCTTCATTGTTCTCCACAAGTTTTTCCTCTCTATTGCTGATTCACTGCTCTGCCTCATTCATCCTTGCTGCTGTGGCATCCATCAAGATTGCAGCTCGGTTATACCATTTTTTTATTTCATTCTGACTAGCTTTTATCTCTGCAGAAAGGGATTCTAATCTGTTTTCAATCCCAGCTGGTATTCTTATTATCGTGATTCTAAATTCTGGTTCAAACATCTTGCTTTTATCTGTGTTGATGAAGTCCCTGGCTGCCCTTTCTTCCTGTTCTTTCTTTTGGGGTGAATCCCTTCATTTTGTAATTTTGAAGGAAGAAAAGAAATTAATAAGGTAAAAAATTAAAATTAAAAAATTAAGAACAACACAAAAAAATCAAATAAAGGATGCTAAATCCTAGGTGTGTCCTGATTTGGTTGTTGAAAGGAGCTTGATAGGTTAGAGAAAAAAAAGCGAAAGAAAAGAAAAGAAAAGAAAAGAAAAAAATGCTTGCAAATTTGAAAAAAAATGAATACAATTAAATTGAGTAAAATGAAATAGTGGAAGTAAAAAATAAAATTTGAAAATTTTACAAAAAAGTAAAAAGATATAGTAGAAAAAATTAAAGAAAAATATTTTTAATAGAATGGAAACTAAAAATAATTTTTTTTTCTCTTTTTGTATTCAAGAATAAGAAAAGAAAAGAAAAAAAAATTGGATAGATGGACCAGCAAAAAGACTGAACTATGATTGAAATTACATCGGTTTCCCCTGGAAGTCAAACTATGAAGCACTTTATAATCTGTAAACTAAGCAGGTGGAGAGACTTGTGTCGTTCTTGAAGAGTGAGGTTGGCCAAGTTGGGCAGAGCTCAGTGTAATGGCTCCATTTTCCACTAGAAGGCACTGCGTAGCTTACTGGGATGAATTGTTGTGGCACTTGTAGGTGTGTATGCACATGCGCAGGAGGGGTGAAGATGGCATCACCCAGATGCCCAGTCTCTAGTATCAGAACTCTGTACTTATAGTTTGTCTCTATACTCTTTCTGACCAGCAGTTGCACACCCTTCCTTTGTCTCCAGCTTTCCCCTCCCTGTTTTTATATTATTCTTGCTTCCTTTCCCTTATGTTCATCTATTTTGTATCTTAAATTCCACATATAAGTGAAATCGTATATTTATCTTTCTCTGACTTATTTCACTTGCCATAATACAATCTAGTTCCATCCATGCTGTTGCAAATGGCAAGACTTCATTATTTTTCATTGCCAAGTAACATCCCATTGAATATATATGCCACACCTTCTTTATCCATTCATCAGCTGATGGACATTTGGCCTCTTTCCATAATTTGGCTATTTTCGATAGTGCTGCTATAAACATGGGGGTGCAGGTGCCCCTTCAAATCAGCATTTTTGCATCCTTTGAATGAATACCTATTAGTGCAATTGTTGGGTCATAGAGTAGTTCTATTTTTTTTGAGGAACCTCCATACTGTTTTCTAGAGAGTGGCTGCACCAGTTTGAATTCCCACCAGCAGTGCAAAAGGGTTCATCTTTCTCTGCATCCTCACCAACATCTGTTGTTGCCTGAGTTGTTAATTTTAGCCATTCTGACAGGTGTGAGGTGGTATCTCATTGCGGTTTTGATTTTCATTTCCCTGATAATAAGTGATGTTGAGCATTTTTCATGTGTCTTCTAGCCACCTGGAGGTCTTCTTTGGAAGAAGAGAAGAAAAGAAAATCTTTTGCCCATTTCTTCACTGGATTATTTGGGTTTTTTTTTTGGGGGGGGGCGTGTTGATTTTGATAAGTTTTTTATAGATTTTGGATACTAACCCTTTACCTAATATGTCATTTGCAAATATCTTCTCCCATTCTGTTGGTTGCCTTTTAGTTTTGCTGATTGTTTCCTTCGCTGTGCAGAAGCTTTTTATCTTGATGAGGTCCCAATGGTTCATTTTGCTTTTGTTTCCCATACCTCCAGAGACACATCAAGTAAGAAGTTATGGGACTGAGGTCAAAGAGGTTGTTGCCTGTTTTCTCCTCTAGGATTTGGATGGCTTCCTGTCTTACGTTTAGGTATTTCATCCATTTTGAGTTTATTTTTGTGTATGGTGTAAGAAAGTGGTCCAGTTTTCCCAACACTATTTGCTGAAGAGACTTTTCTTTTCTATTGGATATTTTTTCCTGCTTTGTCAAAGATTAGTTGGTCATAGGTTTGTGGGTCTATTTCTGGGTTCTGGAAAACTATTCTGGGTTCTTGATCTATGTGTCTGTTTTTGTGCCAGTACCAGACTGTCTTGATGATTACAGCTTTGAAATACAGCTTGAAGTCTGGAATTGTGATGCCTCCAACTTTGGTTATCTTTTTCAGGATTGATTTGGCTATTTGGGGCCTATTGTGGATCCATACAAATTCTAGTATTGTTTGTTTGAGCTCTGTGAAAAATGCTATTGGTATTTTGATAGGAACTGCATTAAATGTGTACACTGTTTTGGGTAGTATAGACATTTTAACAATATTTATTCTTCCAATCCACAAGCGTGGAATGTTTTTCCATTTTTTGTGTCTTCTTTAATATCTTTCATAAGCTTTCTATAGTTTTCAGTGTATAAATTTTTCACCTCTTTGGTTAGGCTTATTCCTAGGTATTTTATGTTTTTTGGTGCAGTTGTAAATGGGATTGATTCCTTGATTTCTCTTTCTGCTGCTTCCTTATTGGTGTACAGAAATGCAACTGAGGGGCACCTGGGTGGCTCAGTCAATTAAGCATCTGATTTCAGTTCAGGTCATGATCTCGCAGTTTGTGTGTTCAAGCTCCGTGTTGGGCTCTGTGCCGACAGCTCAGAGCCTGGAGTCTCCTTTGGATTCTGTGTCTCCCTCTCTCTCTGCCCCTCCCCTGCTCATGCTCTGTCTCTCTAGCTCTCTTAAAAATAAATAAAACATTTAAAAATTTTTTTATAAAACCACACTAAAAAAATGCAACCGATTTCTGTAATTGATTTTATATCCTGCAACTTTCCTGAGTTACATATTAGTTCTAGCAGGACTTGATAGAGTCTTCTGGGTTTTCCACATAGGGTATCATGTCATCTGCGAAGAGTGAAACTTTGAATTCCTTCTTGCCAATTTGGATGCCTTTTATTTCTTTGCATTGTCCAATTTCTGAGGCTAGGACTTCTGGTACTATGTTGACTAACAGTAGTGAGAGTGGATGATCCTTGTCGTGTTCCTGACCTTAGGGGGAAAGCTCTCAGTTTTTCCCCATTGAGGATGATATTAGGGGTGTGTCTTTTGTATATGGCTTTTATGATCTTGACGTATGATCTCTCTATCCCTACTTTCTTGAGGGTTTTTATCAAGAAAGGATGCTGTATTTTGTCAAATGCTTTCTCTGCATCTCTTGAGAGGATCATGTGATTCTTATCCTCTCTTTTATTAATGTGATATATCACATTGACTGATTTGCAGATATTGAGCCAGCCCTGCAGCCCAGGAATAAATCCCACTTGATCGTGGTGAATATTTCTCTTAATGAATTGTTGGATCCAGTTTGCTAGTATCTTGTTGAGAATTTTTGCATCTATGTTCATCAGAGAAATTGGTCTATAATTCTCCTTTAGTGGAGTCTTTGGTTTTGGAATCGAGGTAGTGCTGGCCTCAAAGAATGAGTTTGGAAGTTTTCCTTCCATTTCTATTTTTTGGAACAGCTTCAAGAGAATAGGTGTTTACTCTTCTTTATATGTTTGGTGGAATTCCCCTGGAATGCCATCTGGCACTGGACTCTTGTTTGTTTGGAAATTTTTGATTACTGATTGAATTTCTTTACTCGTTATGGGGTCTGTTCAAATTTTCTACGTCTTCTTGTTTCAGTTTTGGTAGTTTACATGTTTCTAGGAATTTGTCCATTTCTTCCAGATTGCCCAATTTGTTGGCCTATAATTGTTCATAATATTCTCTTATTATTTTTTGTATTTCTGAGGTGTTGGTTGTGATCTCTCCTCTTTCATTTGTGATTTTATTTATTGGGGCCCTTTCCTTTTTCTTTTTCATCAGTCAGGCTAGGCGTTTACCAATTTTGTTAATTCTTTCAAAGAACCAGCTCCTGGATTTGTTGACCTGTCTACTGCTTTTTTAAAAATTTTGATATCATTGATTTCTCCTCTAATCTTTATCATTTCCCTTCTTCTGGTTTTGGGTATTATTTGCTGTTCTTTTTCTGGCTCTTTAAGGTATAAGGTTAGGTTATGTATTTGAGACTTTCTTCCTTCTTTAGGAAGTCCTGGATTGCTGTATACTTCCCTCATATGACTGCCTTTGTTGCATCCTAAACGATTGGGGCTGTTATGTTTTCATTTTTATTGGCTTTCACGTACTTTTTAATTTCCTCTTTAATTTCTTGGTTAACCCATTCATTCTTTAGTAGGTTGTTCTTCAATCTCCAAGTATTCATGGTCTTTCCATTTTTTCTTGTGATTCGTTTCAAGTTTCATAGCATTGTGGCCTGAAAATATGCAAGGTATGATCTCGATCTTTTTTACTTGTTGAGGGCTGATCTGTGTCCCAGTGTGTGATCTATTCTGGAGAATATTCCATGTGCATTTGAGAAGAATGTGTATTCTGCTGCTGTAGGATAAAATGTTCTGACTGTATCTGTTAAGTCTATTCAGTCAAGTGTATCATTCAAAGCCCTCTTTCCTTCTTGATTTTCTGCTTAGATGATCTGTCCATTGCTGTATGTGGGGTGTTGAATTCCTACTATTATGGTATTGTTATCAATGAGTGTCTTTATGTTTGTGATTAATTGATTTATATATTTGGGTGCTTCGTGTTGGGGACATAAATTGTTACAATTATTAGATCTTGGTGGATAGACCCCTTAATTATGATATAATACCCTTATTCATCTCTTGTTACAGTCTGTGTTTTAAAATCTAGATCGTCTGGGGGCGCCTGGGTGGCTCAGTCGGTTAAGCGGCCGACTTCAGCTCAGGTCACGATCTCGCGGTCAGTGAGTTCAAGCCCCGCGTCGGGCTCTGTGCTGACAGCTCAGAGCCTGGAGCCTGTTTCAGATTCTGTGTCTCCCTCTCTCTGACCCTCCCCTGTTCATGCTCTGTCTCTCTCTGTCTCAAAAATAAATAAACGTTAAAAAAAATTAAAAAAAGAAAAAAGATTAAAAAAAAAATCTAGATCGTCTGATATAAGTATGGCTGCTCCAGCTTTCTTTTAATGACCATTAGCATGATAAGACTGTTCTCCATCCCCTTCCTTTCAATCTGCAGGTGTCTCTAGGTCTAAAATGGGTCTCTTATAAGCAGCATATAGATGGGTCTTGTTTTCTTATCCATTCTGATACCCTATGTCTTTTGATTGGAGCATTTAGTTTATTGACATTTAGAGTGAGTACTTAAGATATGAATTTAGTGCCAGTGTGTTGCCTGTAGAATTGGTGTTTCTGGTGATGTTCTCTGGTCCTTTCTAGTCTTTGTTGCTTTTGTTTTTTTTGTTTGTTTGTTTGTTTTGTTTCATCTTTTCTCTATTCAAGGAGTCCCCCTTAAAAATTTTTGCAGGGTTGGTTTAGTGGTCATGAACTTCTGTAGTTTTTGTTTGTCTGGGAAACTCTTTATCTCTCTTTGTATTTTGTTTGCTTTTTTTTTTTAATTTTTTTTAATGTTTACTTATTTTTGAGACAGAGACAGAGCATGAACAGGGGAGGAGCAGAGAGAGAGGGAGACACAGAATCTGAAACAGGCTCCAGGCTCTGAGCTGTCAGCACAGAGCCCGACGCGGGGCTCGAACTCACGGATGGTGAGATCATGACCTGAGCTGAAGTCAGACGCTTAACCGACCAAGCCACCCAGGCGCCCCTCTCTTTGTATTTTGAATGACAGTCTTGCTGGATAAAGAATCCTTGGCTGCATATTTTTCCTCTTCAGTACATTGAATATATCCTGCCACTCCTTTATGGCCTGCTAAGTTTCTGTGTATAGGTCTACTGTGAACCAGATATGTCTTCTCTTATAGGTTAAGTACTTTTTTCCCCTTGCTGCTTTCATAATTCTTTGTCTGTGTATTTTGTGTATTTGACTATGATATGCCTTGTTGATGGTCAATTTTTGTTGAATCTAATGGGAGTTCTCTGTGCTTCTTGGATTTTGGTGTTGGTGTCCTTGACCAGATTAGGAAAATTTTCCACTGTAATTTGCTCACACAAACCTTCTGCCCACTTTTCTCTCTCTTCATCTTATGGGACTCCTATGATTCAGATGTTATTCCTTTTTAATAAGTCACTGAGTTCTCTAAGTCTTATATCATGCACTTTTGCCTCTGTTTCCCTCTTTTTTTCTACTTCATTACTCCATAATTTTGTCTTATATATTGATGATTCACTGCTCTGCTTCATCCATTTTTGCCATTGTGGCATGGATTTGAGATTGCATCTTGGTTATAGCATTTTTAATTTCATCCTGACCATATTTTACTTCTTTTATCTCCACAGAAAGTGATTCTATGCTTTTCTCAACCCCAGGTAGCATTCTTTTTGCCACGGTTCTATATTCTAGTTCATACATTTTGCTTATATCTGCGTTGATTAAGCCCCTGACTGTCATTTCTTCTGCTCTTTCTTTTGGGGTGAATTTCTTTGTTTTATCATTTTGGAGGAAGAAAAAAAACTAATAAAATAAAGTAAAAATTAAAAAATTAAAAAATTAAAAGCAAAACAAATCAAATGAAGGAAACTAGATCCTAGCTGTGTTTTGGTCTGCTTGTTGAAAGAAGCTTGATAGAATACAGAAAAATTGGAAAGAAAAGAAAGAAAAGGAAAAAACGTTAAGAAAATTTTAAATTCAAAAAATTATGTAGTAAAATAGAATAAAATGAAATTAAGAAAATGAAATAGAATAAAAGTTTAAAAATAATAAAGAATAAAGTAAATAATTAAACATTTTAATTAAAAAATAAAATAAAAATAAAATTTTCTCCTTATACAAGACAAAGAAAAAGAAAAAAAATAATTTAAGCAAAAAAAAAAAAAAAATGAATAAATGAACCAGCAAACACAGTGAAACTTTAATGAAGTTAAATTCAGTCTCCCCTAGAACTGAAACTATGAACTATGTCCTAGAACTGGACACTTTGCAGATGGAGTGACTTATGCTCATCTTCTAGAGGTTGTTCTTGGAGAGCACAGTTGGGCGGGGCTTGGTGTAACATCTGCCTTCTCCACTAGGTGGTGCTGCTTAGCTTACTGGTGTGGATCAGCATGGCGGGCATGCTCATGCCCATGTGCATGCATGGGAGAGGTGGAAATGGCTTCACTCAGCTCCCTATTCTCTGGCACAGGAACTTCACGCTCTCACTGATCCATGATCAAGCACCTCTTCTTTGTCTCAGGCCTCTGTCCATTCCCTGCCTCTAACCTGTCCATGTCCAAGCCATCCACCTCCCAGGTGGCACCTCCCTCCAGAGTTTTATCTTAGATGGGGTTGTGTTTCAAAACCCCACACTTCAGAGATCTTTGCAGCTTGGATCCACACTGACTCTCGGGGGGAGGGTCTTGCTGAACAATGGCCAGGTACCGACTTGCCCCAGAAAACATTCATGAGATCACACAGTGGCAGAAGTTCAGAGATTATGGTATATCAAAACATACAACTAGTGCCAGGTTTCATCCCACTCTGGAGTCATTTTCCCAATCCCAGCAAACATGGCTGCTCTCCAGGGTCCGCTGGGAACTTTGCCTTTGGGGAGGCTTTATGGCCTCTACCAAATGGTTTCCAAGCAGGGGAACCATTTCTCCCCATTGCACAGGGACTCCTCAGACGCTGCTGCCTGCATCTGGGGATTCGCCCTACTTCCTTACCGGAGCATCACCAGGCACTGAACTCCAGAACTTCAGACTTTGTGCTCCACTGTTTATAGAATCTTGGTGTTATTGAAACTCTCCTTTCTCCCCATCAGTGGTTTTGGGCAACACATTTCTTGTTCAGTCCTCTGTGTTTTCACTCTTTCTCTCTCTCTCCTACTACTTTCGGGCGAGTATTTTTCCTTCACTCTCCTGATGTACTGCAGTCTTCTCCTTTCCCTATCTTCTGTTTGCAAAAAGAGCTCCTTACCCTCTGTGGCTTTTCTCTCCCCCCCCGTTCACCTCTCCACACCATGTACCTGCTGAGTTCTGTGGCTCAGGTTATGCAGATTATTGTGTTAATCCTCAGATCAATTTTCTAGGTGTACAAAATGCTTTGGTGCTGATCTAGCTTCATTGCAGAGATGAGACAAGCTGAGGGTCTTCATGCTGCTCCACCATCTTATATCCTCCCTTCCTACCATTATTCTTGATTCATTTACTCTGCTTAAGTTTTCCATGTCATTTACTACTACATGAAATTACATTTAGTCATTTGTTTTCTGTCTACCCACCAGAGAACAAACCCCTTGAGAATTAGGGCTTTATTTTGTTCACGGCTTTATCTCTAGTTCCTAAAACATGGCCAGTAGATTATCAATAAATACTGGATGAATAAACAAATGGATGAATAAATGGATTTTGAGAGACCTTTAGTTATCTAATTACCTTTTGAATAATACCAAAGTTAGGCATGAAGTCATGTGTAAATAATAGAAAGTAATGCAAGAAAGCCTGAATTCAACCCCATGTGAAAGGAACTCTTAAGAAAGCCATGAGGTGGTGCATGTCAAAAGTAGAAAACATACCAGCTGTGAATCCTAGCTTGAATTCTATATGATCTTGGGAAGGTTGTGGTCAGTGGACTTTCCATAAATATGTAAAACTACCTGTATTAGTTTCCTGTGGCTGCTATAACAAATTACCATACACTTGGTAGCTAAAAACAACAGAAATTTATTCTCTCATGGTTCTGGAGACCAGAGGTCTAAAATCAAGGTGTTGGTAGCACTAAGCTCTCTCTAAAGCCTCTTTCAGCTTCTGGTAGCTGTCGGCATTCCTTGGTTTGTGGCTGTATCTGATCCAATTTCTGCCTCCATCTTCAGATGGCCTTCTCTGTGTCTCTATTATCTCCATCAAATATCCCTCTGCTTTTCTCTTATAAGAACGCTTGTCACTGGATTTAGAGACCACCTGGATAATCCAGGATGATCCCCTCATCTAAAGATCCTTAACTTAATCATCTGTACAAAGATCCTTTTTCCAAGTTAGGTAATATTCACAGTTTCTGGTGATTAGGACAGAGTTACAAGGTGTATATCTTTTGGGTGATGTCACCATTCAACCCATTACACCATGCATATTAAAAGTTATTTGATTAGAGGTAGTGTAATTGTTTATCAATATGTGTATTTCCCTGGTTTCAGATTGTGTGACTTCAAAGAATGTAGACTTCATTTTATGAGTCCCTAGGAAAAAATGTTTCATGCCAGTCATGCCTAGTTTAATACAATTATTTAAAGTGGATTTTTTTTTTTTTTTTTTTTTTTAGGATTTGTACCTGTATCAAGATGCTCTAAAGGATAACAACTATTCTTAGGAATGTCTAATATTACAAAATGATGAAAACTAATTCTAGCATCTTCCATTTTGCCATCATCTTCATGTTAATACTTGAGACCAAAATCCAACTGACTGATGAAAGTGAATTTTTGGTTGACAGATCAGAATCAAGTCTCTTTCATGTTCCCAAAAACCTATCCCTGAAAACAACAATCTTAAATATATCACAAAACTATATATCTGAGCTTCGGACTTCTGACATCGTATCACTATCAAAGCTAAGGATTTTGATAGTTTCTCATAACAGAATTCAATATCTTGATATTAGTGTTTTCAAATTCAACCAGGAATTGGAATATTTGGATTTGTCCCACAATGAATTGTGGAAGATTTCTTGCCATCCTACTGTGAATCTCAAGCATTTAGACCTCTCATTTAATGCATTTGTTGGCCTACCCATATGCAAAGAGTTTGGCAATATGTCTCAACTAGAATTTCTGGGGTTGAGCGCCACACAATTACAAAAATCTAGTGTGCTACCAATTGCTTCTTTGCATATAAGTAAGGTTTTACTGGTCTTAGGAGACGCTTATGGGGAAAAAGAAGACCCTGAGAGCCTTCAAAACTTTAATATAGAAAGTCTACACATAATTTTCCCCACAAGAAAAGAATTCAGTTTTATTTTGGATGTATCAGTCAGCACAGCAGTAAGTCTGGAACTTTCCAATATCAAATGTGTGCTAGATGATAATGGATGTTCTTATTTCCAAAATGTTCTGTTAAAACTTCAGAACAACTCAAGGTTATCAAATCTTACTTTAAACAACATTGAAACAACTTGGAATTTTTTCATTATGATCATCCAGTTGGTTTGGCATACAAGCATAAAGTATTTCTCAATTTCAAATGTAAAACTACAAGGTCACCTTGACTTCAGAGATTTTGATTATTCGAACACTTCACTGAAGGCCTTCTCTATACACCAAGTGGTCACTGATGTGTTCAGTTTTCCACAAAGTCATATCTATGAAATCTTTTCAAATATGAACATTCAAAATTTCACAGTGTCTGGTACACATATGGTCCACATGGTTTGTCCATCCCAAATTAGCACATTTTTATATTTGGATTTTTCTAATAATCTCTTAACAGACATGGTTTTCAAAAATTGTGGAAACTTGGCTAAATTAGAGACACTTAGTTTACAAATGAATCAATTAAAAGAACTTGCAAGTATAGTTTATATGACCAAAGAGATGAAGTCTCTACAACAATTGGATGTTAGTCAGAATTCTCTAAGGTATGATAAAAATGAAGGAGATTGCTCTTGGACTACAAGTTTATTAAGTTTAAATATGTCTTCAAATATACTTACTGACTCTGTTTTCAGATGTTTACCTCCTAAGGTCAAGGTACTTGATCTTCACAATAACCAAATAAGAAGCATTCCTAAACCAATCATGAAACTAGAAGCTTTGCAAGAACTCAATGTTGCCTCCAATTCCTTAGCCCACCTTCCTGACTGTGGAGCTTTTAGCAGCCTTTCTGTACTGATCATTGACCATAATTCAATTTCCAACCCATCAGCTGATTTCTTCCACAGCTGCCAGAAGATTAGGTCCATAAGAGCAGGAAACAATCCATTCCAATGCACCTGTGAGCTAAGAGAATTTATCCAGAATATAGGCCAAGTATCAAGTGAAGTGGTAGAGGGTTGGCCTGATTCTTATAAGTGTGACTATCCAGAAAGCTATAAGGGAACCCCACTAAAGGACTTTCATGTGTCTCAGTTATCCTGCAACACAGCTCTGCTGCTTGTCACCATTGGGGTCACTGTGCTGGTGTTGACTGTTACTGTGACTGCCCTCTGTATGTACTTTGATCTGCCCTGGTATCTCAGGATGGTGTGTCAGTGGACCCAGACCCGGCACAGGGCAAGGAACCTACCCTTAGAAGAACTCCAAAGAACCCTTCAGTTCCACGCTTTTATTTCATATAGTGGGCATGATTCTGTGTGGGTGAAGAGTGAATTATTACCAAACCTAGAAAAAGAAGACCTAAGGATTTGTCTCCATGAGAGAAACTTTGTTCCTGGCAAGAGCATTGTGGAGAATATCATCAACTGCATTGAGAAAAGTTACAAGTCCATCTTTGTTTTGTCTCCCAACTTTGTTCAGAGTGAGTGGTGTCATTATGAACTCTACTTTGCCCACCACAATCTATTTCATGAAGCTTTTGATAACTTAATCTTGATCTTGCTGGAGCCTATTCCACAGTATTCCATTCCCAGCAGCTATCACAAGCTCAAAAATCTCATGGCACGAAGGACTTATTTGGAATGGCCCAAGGAGAAGAGCAAACATGGGCTTTTTTGGGCTAACCTAAGAGCAGCTATTAATATTAAATTGATGGAGCAAGCAAAATAAATAGATCACACATAGATCAAAAAATATATGTGTGCTGCTTTTGGAAAAATGTTGCTGCTTTTGGAAGTTCCAACAATGACTTTATTTTCATCAACACAAATCTAAATGCAATTTTGAGTGTGTGATGCAGATAAACACATGTACTTTCAGGCTCTAGTTCACCATTTACATATGGCAATGAAAATTAATGAAATAATTTTAAACAGTTAATGTCTAACACATGAAGAACTCATTTTTTCTTTCTTCTCCCTTCCTTCCTTCCTTCCTTCCTTCCTTCCTTCCTTCCTTCCTTCCTTCCTTCCTCTAGCCCTGAATTCATTGAATTTGTCATGTAATCAAGAGAAGTAGCTGTTTAAACAACTTTAGTTTCTATAGCAGATATCTATAGCTATTGATGCCCTTCTCATTTCTACTCAGGTTTGCCCCTGCATGTTGAAAGCTACTTATTGCTAATGCTGTAGGCTCTTTGCCTGAAGGATTTCTCCTGGCCATGATAATCCACTTTGCTCACACAAAGGGCAATTTAGAAATGCTGGATATTTTTCTTGGAGGGAGCTCTCAACCAATGTCAGGAGAACTGGCAGATAAATACCCCAAATTTCTCACCCATTTTGGGGATAAATCTGGGGTGTGCTTTATACTATCCCTGAGTTCCCCAGTAGAATGGAATTCTAATTCTCCATGGTAGAAACAGCTTAATAAATGTATTTTTTATTGGCTTCCTTTCTACGCTTATCTCATATCCTCATTTCTTCAAGGGTGTTTCCTGAGATCACCTCTGAAATAAACTACTTGTAGTTGAATAATTGTCTCAGGGTCTGCATTTGGAGGAACCCAAACTAAGAGTGAGTTACATCTCAGGTCAAATGGAAATTCTGAGCCTGTTTTTTTTTTTTTTTTGTGGCTGGATATCTTGCTGAGATTCTAGCTGCCTAACCTAGCATGCACAGGTGACTTTACTCTTTTGATCAGAAGGAGGAATACAGTCCACGTGTACTGTTTCTATACATAGTATTCTTGTCTTTAGGAACTATTAAACATGAACAGGAACTATTAAGCATGAACAGATTAGAACATTGCAAGGAATGGGCCATGTTAGATATGTTTTCTAGCACAATTTTATCAGATTTTTTCAATATTCATGAGTAATTCTCCCTGTCTATCCTTTTAGTCTAACTGCTAGCTCTGGGCAGGTGTAGTCAGAGAGCATCTTGTCATAGCTGCACCATGTATCTCTCAGTTTATGCCCTGTGGCTTCATTAATAGCACTGCACATGATATTTGTAGAAGCCTGTTAAACCATTCTGATAGATGCATAAACCTGGAAGTGCCAGAGATATACCTTGAGATTTTTTGACCACTTAAGGGATGGGACCTATTAGATAAATATTGCTGTCTTTTATTCTTGGGCAAACATAATTATATTCTACACCATTCCTCAATGAGTTCCTGGTGGGACTGAGACTTACTCACTCTGAGATTTGCTTTTCTTTCTTCCTTGTTTCATTCTTCTCAGTCTCCTCACTCTTGAGCCCTGAGACTACTTCTCCAAACAAATGACCTGCACCCAAAGCTCTTATCTCAGTCTCCACTTTTGGAAGAATAAACCAAAATAACACTTAACCTGTACTAGTTGCTTCTTGCCCTAATTTACTTAAAGTCAATAAGAGCATATTACATAAAGCCAGAGAAGTAAAATAAAAATCAATGAAGCAAAAATATAAAATGGTATTTCAGAACCATTTAGATTCTTAGAAGTGAAGGTTTTTTCACTGGGCACTGAAGGAAGACTTTAACTTTGGATTTTTCAAAGTATGATGATGAAGAATGGAAAGGCCATTCTAAATAGAGAGATGAAGAGAACAAAGATAGGAATACCCAGGCCTATTTTGGGACTAGTGTCCCAATTTGACTTGGTCATGTAATTTATGAAAAACAACAGTGAGATACAAGCATGAAAAGTTAGACTAAGATCATGTCAAAGATCCTGAAAAGTTAAGCTATGGAGTTAGAACTTAGGGATATAGAAAAGTCATCATTTAAATTCCTATGAGGTATTATAGCAGAAAGGAAACTAAAACCATGAAATATATGCTTAAAAATGTATAAAAGCTTTTGTTCTCTAATGGAAATTGCAACAGTTGTTAGGACTGAAATTTTCTGTTTTCTCTAGGATGATTGCACTTCCTGTATTGAACTTCAAGATTTCATAACCAAGCTTCAATACTCAGCACTAGTTGTGTATTAGTTTGCTAGGGCTGGTGTAAAACAGTACTACAACCTGAGTGGCCTAACCAATAGAAAGGTACTGGCTCACAGTTCTGAAGGCTTGACGTCCAATATCAAGGTCTTGGCAGTGTTGGTTCCTTTCGAGGGGTGGGAGGGAAGGATCTGTTTCAGGCCTCTTCTCCTTGGCTTATAGATGACCATATTTCTGTCTTTGTCTTCTCTCTATGTCTGTTTCCAAACTCCCCCACACCTTTAAAAAAAAAGATTTTATTTTTAAATAATCTCTACACCCAATGTGGGGCTTAACTTACAATCCTGAGATCATATACTCTACTGACTGGGCCAGCCAGATGCTCCAAATTTCCCTTCTTTTAAATAAGGATGCCAATAATATTGTATTAGAGACCATTCTAATGACCTCATCTTAACTAATAACATCTACAACAACCTTATATCCAAATAAGGTCACGTTCTGAAGTACAGGGGTTTAAGCCTTCAACAAATGAATTTTGGGGAGCAAAATTCAACCCATTGCATCTTGCAAGTATAAAAAATCCTTAAAGAGAGTAATAGAGTCAGTTAAAGTTTATCTAACAAATTCAACATTTTAAGAATAGCAGTTATGTCAGTCCTGAATATAAATATCTGATCTCATAAATATTTTTAAGGGGGCTGCTAGAAGTTGAAATTGTATTGGTGGAATCCAAAGAATTCCAAGTTGGAAGATGAAGAATTCAGGTCAGGTCAAAGTATGAACAAATATATAGTAATGAAAATAATAAAGATTTCACAGGTAAATGAGAAAAAATATTGCAGAATGGGTAAATATTCAAGCACTGATTCAGAACATTTGGGTTTCAGTTCTAGCTCCATTACTTCCACTGCTTACTTGCAAAGACCTTGAACAATTTACTTAAACTTTCTAGGCCTAAATTTCATTATTTGTAAAATATGCCCTTAGAGTACCTAGCCAAGACCTTTAGATTTTGGTATGAATTAAAGACTGGTTACAATATGTGCCCCAACTGCACAGTTCACCTGGGCAAGGTTTCCAAATGGTTCTATTGAAGCCTTTTTCCTAGGATTGAGGTCTGATCTCTTCTTCAGGATAAATAGAACTCATAATACACCCCAAACTCTCCAAAAATCCTCTTCTAATCTTTAACTCCTCTCAGACTCTCCAACCCCATTTATTGGCTATAAGTCAGCAAAGGGTTACAAAACCAGTTATCTAATCTCACACTTCACTCCAGAAGCCTTAACCAAATTGAGATTAAAATAGTACCATTTTTATCAGCCTGTTATACTAATGAGATTGTAGTCAAATGGGCATTTTATATAGTGATAATAGGAGGGCAAAGTTTTTTGGGAATGTATATTAAGGGCTTTAAAATAATCATGTTCTTTGACCTGTAATTCTACTTCCAAAAATCTAGTCTAAGGAAGTAAGTTAAAAATGTGGACAAAGTATGTTAATTGCAGAGTCATTGTTAACAGTGAAAAATTTGAAACATTCTAAATTTCTAACAATGGAGGAATATACTGTGTTTAGTAACATATTTTATAATCATTAAAAATAGTGTATAGGGTTAAGATGATAAATTTTGTGTTATGTGTTTTTTACCACAATTTGAAAAAATAATGTATAGGAAGTTGTTTTTCATTAATAGAGAATGCTTATATTACAATATAAATGAAAAACACAGGATACAAAATATATGTATATCAAGGTTTCATATGTTAAAAATATGCAGAGAAAGAGGTCTAGATAAAAATATACAAAACATTATCATTGCTTACCTGTGTTTGGTGCTTAGTTTTGCTTTTATACTTTTCTGTACTTGAAAATTTATAACCAACAAAAGGAAATTATATCAAAACTAAGTCTTAATCAGCTCCCAGATAGAAGGCAAGAAAACAACCTGGGGAGAGACAGTGTGGAAACAACAATCTGAAAAATGTCCAGGGCACACAGAGGGGAGTTATTCCCTATTCTAGAAATGCTCCTCTGAGAGGCAGCATTCACAGAGCCTCTCCAGGAACAAAGGAGATGACTGGTGCCATTTCCCTACCCCGTCCCTCAGCATAAACACAGAGCCACCTGAGGGAAGCAGCTCAGAGAGGACACTGACTGTCTAACTTGCTTACACCAAGGCCCACCCCTCTGTGCTGTTGCAGGACTGTTCTCAGTTAGGCTTGCCTCAGTCCCAGTAGAGTGGGCCCCTTCCCCAGAGGACCAGCACAAACCTCTGCCCACACCATATCTCCTGACCAGAGAGTTCTGCAGGGCCTCAATTCTGGTGCAGTTGGTGTCAGGTCTCATTTCACAAGCAGACCAGAGCACATTTAGATAATACTTGCCACATTCAGGCCAAGGACCAAAGAGTGCCCATAGCAAGCAAGGAGAGCCTTTGCAGGTGACTGGCCTGAAGGATGGAGCAGCCAACACACAATAGCAGAGCACACACAGCACACACCAGAGACACTTCTTAAAGCACTAGGCCATGGGCACTATATGACCTCTCCTTCACAAGGCCATTACTTTCATGAGCAGGAGACAGAACTAGTTTTTCTAATACAGAGAAGAAGACAGAGATTTATTCAAAATGCCAAGATGGAGGAATTTATCCCAAATAAAAGAACAAAATAAGGCCACAGCCAGAGCTCTAAGTGAAACACATATAAGTAACATGTCTGATGGAGAATTTAAAGCAGTGATGATGAAGATACTCACTGGGCCTGAGAAAAGAATATAAGACATCAGTGAGACATTTACCACAGAGATAAGAGAGTTAAGAAAGAATCAATCAGAGATGAAGAATGCAATAAATAAGATTGGAAATAGGTTACTGCAATGAACAGCAGACTGGAGATAGCAAAGGAATGAATTAGTGACAAAGAAGACAAAATAATGGAAAATAATGAAGCTGAACAAAAGAGAGAATGAAGAATTATGGAACATCAGAATAGATATAGGAAACTCAGTGACATTGATATTACAGGAGGGGCCCCTGGGTGGCGCAGTCGGTTAAGCGTCCGACTTCAGCCAGGTCACGATCTCACGGTCCGTGAGTTCGAGCCCCGCGTCGGGCTCTGGGCGGATGGCTCAGAGCCTGGAGCCTGTTTCCGATTCTGTGTCTCCCTCTCTCTCTGCCCCTCCCCGTTCATGCTCTGTCTCTCTCTGTCCCAAAAATAAATAAACGTTGATATTACAGGAGTATCCAAAAGAAACAGAGAGAAAAGGGGGGAAGAAAATTTGTTTGAGAAAATAATAGCTGAAAACTTCCCTAATTTGGGGAAGGAAATGGAGATTCAGATCCAGGAGACACAAAGAATGCCCATTAAAATCAATAAAAGCAGGCCAAAAAGAAGACATATTGTAATTAAATTTGCAAAGTATAGTGATACAGAAACAATTTTAAAAGCAGCAAGACAAAAGAAGTCCATAATTTATAAGGGAAAATCTGTAAGTCAAGCTGGATATTTCTCAACAGAAACTTGCAAGCAAGAAGGGAGTGGCATGATATCCTCAAAGTGCTGAATGGGAAAAGTCTGCAGCCAAGAAAGCTCTATGCAGCAAGGCTATCATACAGAATAGAAGGAGAGATAAAGTTTCCCAGAAAAACAAAAATTAAAGGAGTTTGTGACCACTAAACCAGCTCTGCAAGAAATATTAAAGAGGACTCTGAGCATGAAGAAGAGACCAAAAGTGACAAAGACAAGAAAGGATCAGAAAAAATCTCCAGAAACAACAACAAAACAAGTAGTAAAATGGGAATAAATACATATCTATCAATAATTACTTGGAATGTAAATGGACTAAATGCTCCAATCAAAAGACATAGGGTGTCAGAAAGGATAAAAAAAAAAATGACCTATCTATATGCTGCCTACAAGAAACTCATTTTAGACCTAAAGACATGTACAGATTGAAAGTGAGGGGGTGGGGCGCCTGGGTGGCTCAGGTGGTTAAACGTCTGACTTCGGCTCAGGTTACAATCATGCAGTTCGTGAGTTCGAGCCCCGCGTCAGGCTGTGTGCTGACAGTTCAGAGCCTAGAGCCTGCTTTGGATTCTGTGTCTCCCTCTCTCTCTGCCCCTCCCCAGCTCACTATCTGTCTCTCTCTCTCTCTCTCTCTCAAAAATAAATAAATGTTAAAAAATATTAAAACAAAAAAGGTGAGGGGGAGAAGAAACATTTAACACTCAATTGGTTGTCAAAAGAAATCCAGAGTAGCAATACTTATATTTGGACAAACTAGAGTTTAAAACAAAGACTGGGGGCACCTGGGTGACTCAGTCAGTTGAGCTTCCGACTTCGGCTCAGGTCATGATCTCACTGTCTGTGAGTTTGAGCCCTGCGTCAGGCTCTTTGCTGACAGCTCAGAGCCTGGAGCCTTCTTCGGATTCTGTGTCTCCCTCTCTCTCTGACCCTCCCCCATTCATGCTCTGTCTCTCTCTGTCTCAAAAATAAACATTAAAAAAAATTAAAAAAAAAAAGCAAAGGCTGTAACAGGAGACAAAGAAGGGCATTACATAATCATAAAGGGGACAATCCAACAAGAAGATAAAACAATTGTAGATATTTATGCACCCAACATGAAGCACCTATATATATAAAACATTAACAAAGGAACTAATTGATAATAACACAATAGTAATAGAGGACTTTAACACCCCACTTACATGAATGGACAGATCATCCACATAGAAAATCAACAAGGAAACAATGGCATTGAATGACACACTGGACCAGATGGACATAACATATATTCAGAACATTCCATCCTTAAACAGCAGAATACACATTCTTTTCATATACATATAGACCATTCTCCAGAATTCATCACATATTAGGTCACAAAACAGGCCTCAACAAACACAAAAATATTGAAATCATACCATGCATCTTTTTGGACCACAACACTATGAAACTAAAAGTCAACCACAAGAAAAAAATCTAGGAAGACCACAAATACATGGAAGTTAAATAACATGCTAGTAAACAATGAATGGGTCAACCAGGAAACCAAAGAAGAAATTTTAAAAATACATGGAAACAAATAGAAATTAAAACACAACAGTTCAAAATCTTTGGGATGTAACAAAAGTGGTCCCAAGAGGACAGTATATAGCAATACAGGCCTATATCAGGAAGCAAGAAAAATCTCAAGTAAACAACCTAACCTTACACCAAAAGAAGCTAGAAAAAGAACAACAAATTAAGCTTAAAGCCAGAAGAAGGAAGGGAATAATAAAGAATTGAGCAGAAATAAATGATATAGAAACTAAAAAAACACAATAGAACATAACGATGAAACCCTGGAGCTGGTTCTTTGAATCAAAATCAATAAAATTTATAAACCTCTAGCCAGACTTATCAAAAAGAAAAGAAAAGGACCTAGATAAATGAAATCACAACTGAGAGAGGAGAAATAACAACCAACACCACAGAAACACAATTATAAGAGAATATTATGAAAAACTATATGCCTACATTTTGGACAACCTGGAAGAAATGGACAAATTCCTAGAAACATGTAAACTACCAAAACTGGGGCTGTCTGGATGGCTCAATCGGTTGAGCAGCCAACTTCGGCTCAGGTCATGATCTTGCCGTTTACCAGCTTGAGCCCCACATCAGGCTCTGTGCTGACAGCTCAGAGCCTGAAGCTTGCTTTGGCTTCTGTGTCTCCCTCTCTCTGCCCCATCCCCTGCTTGCCTGCTTGCACTCTGTCTCTAAAATAAATAAACATTAAAAAAATTTAATTAGTAATAATAGTAAGAATAATAAAAACCCCGACAAACAAAAGTCCAGGGCCAGATGGCTTCACAGGAAGAGTAAATACTTCTCAAACTGTTCCAAAAAATAGAAAAGGGAGCAAAATTTTCAAACTCATTCTATGAGACCAGCATTACCCTGATACCAAAATGAGATAAAGACTCCACTAGAAATAGAACTATAGGCCAATATCCCTGGTTAAGATGGATGCAAAAATTCTCAATAAAATACTAGCAAACTGATTCCAACAATGCATTAGAAAAAAGTCATTCACCATAATCAAGTGGGATTTATTCCTGGGTTGCAAGCGTGGCTCAATATTCACAAATCAATCAATATGATACATCACATTAATAAAAGGAAGGATGAGAACTATATAATTATTTCAATAGATGCATAGAAAAAACATTTGACAAAGTACAACATCCATTCATGATAAAAAAAAAAAAAACCTCAACGAAGTAGGTTTAGAGGGAACATACCTCAATATAATAAAGGCCACATATGAAAAAACCCACAGCTAATACCATTCTGAGTGGGGAAAATCTGAGAGCTTTTCCTCTACAGTCAGGAACAAAACAAGGAGATCTACTCTTCCCACTGTTATTTAACATAGTACTGGAAATTCTAGCCATAGTATTCAGAATACAAAAGGAAATAAAAAGCATCCAAATCAGCAAGGAAGAATTAAAATGTCCACTATTTGCAGATGACATGATACTCTATATAGAAAACCTGAAAGACTCCACCAAAAAAATTGTTAGAGTTGGTAAACAAATTCATAAAGTTGCAGGATACAAAATCAATGTACAGAAATCTGTTGCATTTCCATACTCCAATAATGAAGCAACAGAAAGAGAAATTAAGGAATCAATCCCAGTTACAATTGTACCCAAAAAAGGTAAGATACCTAGGAATAAACCAACCAAAGAAGTATAATATCTGTACTCTGAAAAGTATAAAACACTGATGAAGGAAATTGAAGATGACACAGAGAAATGGAAAGAAATTCCATACTCATGGGTTGGAAGAGCAAATATTGTTAAAATGTCCCAAAACAATCTACACATTTATTTTTTTAATGTGTATTTATTTATGTTGAGAGAGGAGAAAGGACATAAGCAGGGGGAGGGGCAGAGAAAGAGGGACAGAGAGAATCCCAAGCAGGCTCCATGCTGTCAGTGCGGAACCCAACATGGACCTCGATCCCATGAACCATGAGATCATGACCTGAGCCAAAATCAAGAGTCAGATATTCAACTAGCTGTGCTACCCAGGTGCCCCAGCAATCTACACACTTAATGCAATCCCTATCAAAATACCACCAGTATTTTTCACAGAGATGGTTCTTTTACATAAAGAACTAGTAGAATAAAATAGAAAAGCACTAAATCCCAGTTGTTATATTGGCAATAAGATGGACAGTTCAAAAGAAGATTCAGTTGGAAAACAAACCAATGAAAAACTCTGACCTTACTAATGCAACCCAAACATCACTATAGTTTCTAGTTTTTCCTTTTATTTTCAAGTAAAACCATTCAAGTCCCCAACCTGTGTAGTTACAGGAAAGCAGTCCCTCCTGAGGATTTCAGGAGTGTGCTGAATTTCCTGGTTACCTCTTTTTGAACTTTCTGTGGCTCCCCAGCACTTTGGACCTGCTCATCCCTGCTTTCCTTCACTGCTCCAAAGCTCTCTGATGGACTTCATCCTCATACTAGGACACAGTCACTTCTTGAATTCCACAAATTAACACCCATACAAGTGGATGGCCACCCTTAATAAAGATCCATTATCAAAGTTAATCAACAAGGTCCCAGGCGCTATGTATTTGAGAGTCAGGGGAAGGAATGCTGCATGTTGATGAAGTGGTTAACAGGCAGGCCTACAAGGATGCTGACCTTTCTTCCAAGACAACTTGGAGATACTCCTTAGAACTTAAATAAGATATCCCTGTTCCCCAAAGAAATTGAAGACTTGGAAAATATGCTAAAGGAAGTTTTAAGGAGTAAGAACGAAAGGATTGGGGCACCTGGGTGGCTCAGTCGGTTAAGCATCTGATTTTGGTTCAGGTCACGGTCTCATGGTTTGTGAGTTGGTGTCCCACATTGAGCTCTCTGCTGTCAGCACAGAGCCTGCTTCAGATACTCTGTTCCCTCTCTCTCTCTGCCCCTCCCCCCCTTAAGATAAATAGACATTTAAAAAAAGAACAAAAGGATTAATTGCCAATGTAAGAGAAAAAATAAGAAATAAGAGCCTAAATCTGGGAAGTCCACCTACATCTAATAAATATTCTAGACAGAGAAAATGGAGGAGGAGACATTGTCAAAGTAATAAAGGAAAGGTATTCCATTGAAAGACATGAAACTCTTAACTACACCCAGCAAAATTAATGGTACATGGCACCACCTCTTGAAATTTTAGGATAATTTTAGAATAATGTTAGACAATGATCCAAAAATTTTCCAGAGAGAAGGAGAAATGCATATACAAGGAGTCACAAATAAGGATAGCATTACACTTCTCAATACCAGAAGCTAGAAAATAAAATTGTGTGGGGAAAATTATTTGGAACTTAGGAATTTAGATACAGCCAAACAATCGATCAAATATGAAGGAGGACATTAAGCTCCTGCTCTAAATTAACCCTCAAAACACTTTTTCTTAGGAAATTACTGGAGTATGTGGTCCACTATAGCAGGTAAAAACCAAGAAAGACAATGTTATTAATTCTCTATGGTGTTTCAGCTATACAGATATAAAACACATAAATAACTTTAAGAACATAATAAATAGTAAATATCTAAAAAATAATTATGAAGTGATGAGTTTTGAGTATCTATTATTTTGTTTTTAATATAGTTTAGTTTATTTAATTGCAAGCATATACAATTTAATTTTTAATAATAGTTGTTTTGGGCAACTGTTTCACAAAATTCTTAAAAATTAAAACTTTGCTCTTATGAGCTGGTATAACCCAGCTCTAGCACACCACTGGATATATTGGAAGATATCTGATTCAGTGTGTAATTTTTTCATATTCAATCAAAACGTTGTAAGTATTTGGTTGAAAACAAAGAAATCTAGGGAGATTTCTCCTGTTGATGTGTCTTACAGGATGTTTGTTACATTATTGTGTTTCTCTATAACTTGGTCTAAAACAAACATTAAGTGGGGCGCCTGGGTGGCTCAGGCGGTTAAGTGTCTGACTCTTGATTTTGTCTCAGGCCATGATCTCATGGTCATGAGATCAAGCCCTGTGTCCAGCTGTGTGCTGAGCGAGAAGCCTGCTTGGGAGTCTCTCTCTCTCCCTCTCTCTCTATCCCTCGCTTACTCACGCTTTCTCTCTCTCAGAATAAATACAGAAACATTAAAAAAAAATACAACAAACATTAAGCAACCTATTAATAAAGCTATAATAATAATGGGCACCTGGATGAGAAATCCAGACTTTCCTCCTTTCCTTCTCTACTTTTTTTTCCCTTTGCCACTCCTTTCTTTATCCTATAAATTTTATTCCCCCCACCACTTATTTTTGATCTCCATTCCTATCCTGTCCCTTGTCTTCATCCTGATTTTCTCCATTTTGTTGTCCCCTGTTCTTTCCCCCATGTTTTTGTTTTCTCCTTTAGATTTGCTATCTTTTCTGCTTTTAAAAGCCTTCCATTTTCTCTCTTTCCTTTTTAAAATTTTTTTAAAAGCTTATTTATTTTTGAGAGAGAGAGAGAGAGAGAGTGAGGGACAGTAGTATGAGTGGGGGAGGAGCAGAAAGAGAGGGAGACACAGAATCTGAATCAGGCTCCAGGCTCCACGCTGTCAGCACAGAGCTTGACACGGGGCTTGAAACCATGAACCGTGAGCTCATGACCTGAGCCAAAGTTGGATGCTTAACCAACTAAGCCACCCAGATGCCCCTGTCTCTTTCCTTCTTTAATCTTTCTTATTTGCTTATCTTCCCTCTTCTTTCCCCCATTCTACCTCTAATATGTATATGTATATGTATATGTATATGTATATGTATATGTATACATAGGCTTATCCCTAATGCCTTTGGGGTAATTTCTGAGGACACAGGTCCAGATAGATGTTTCTACAATAGGGTCATTTGAAGAGTGAATAGGATTATTTGAGAAAGGGAGCAGGAGTTGGAATTAGAAGAGGTGAGGAAATGAAAAATATCAATATTTTTCATTAGTGGGGACAATTCTGTGGGTGAACGGGAGTTCCAGTTTGTTGGCTAATTATAGGATGGTCATTAATTAGCTTAAGGCTCTAGCCCTATTTGTTCAATATGGTAACCACTAGCCATATTTGGCTGTCAAGTGCTTGAAATGTGACAAGTCTGAGTTGAATTGTGGTGGAAATGTAAAACATGTAGCAGACTTCTAACATGCTGTATGAAAAAAAAAAGAAATATCTTAATAGTTTTTATATTGACTATATGTTAATATTTTGATACAATATATCAATTGATTCAATACATATTGAAACTAACTTAACCTGTTTCTTTTTGTCTCTTTAAATGTAGTTACTAGAAGAGCACCTGGGTGGCTTAGTCAGGTAAGCATCAGACTTCAGCTCAGGTCATGATCTCATAGTTTGTAGGTTGGAGCCCCATATCTGGCTCTGGGCTGACAGCATGAAACCTGGAGCCTGCTTTGTATTCTGTGGTCTCCCTCTATCTCTGCCCCTCCCCTGCACACACTGTGTGTCTCTCTCTCAAAAATAAATAAACATTAAGCAAAATAAAATAAAATAAAATAAAATAAAATAAAATAAATATAGTTACTAGGTAACTTAAAGTTACTTGTGTGGCTTTCATCATCTATATTCTATTGGACAGTGCTGCTCTACTCCTTGATCATGAAGTATTTACCAAATCTCTGCAAAGTCTTTCTTTAGGTTTCCATTACATATTTAGGACCATTCAATTTATTTGTTCAAACAAAAATTTTTTCCCTTCCTTATACTTGTCAAGTATAGTAAATGAATGATAAAGTATTAGAATTTCCTAACCATGTGAGAATTTTGTTACCTTTTATTTTTGAGAAATATTAATTCAGAAAAAATACACTATGTCACTATTTTCTCTTACTGATATTTCTAACTAAACTAGAGGAACTTTACTCAACACATACTTAGTACTAGACTATGAGCTAGCCTGCGGTGGCTTTAAGCAACCCCAGTCTCTTCCTTCCACCAGCTGGAAGCCTTGAAATACAGGACTTTCCTACTGGCCCAGATCAGGGACCTAGGCCTTATCAAAGGCAAGATGTAAAATAGGCCAGTATACTATCAGATATGGGTCCTCTGCCAAATAGAGATACTCCATTTTAGAGCTCCTTGGATACAAAGATTCAATAAGATTTCTTACCTTTGGGAAGTACCCTCATTATGAGCCTCTGTCCTGCCCATAAGCTATAACACTAAGAACAGGCTGTAGTAAGAAATAGAAGCAAAGGCAGCAATAAAGAGAAGCTGGCAGTAGAAAGAGGAGCAGATTAAGAAAGAGGAAGAGTCAAAGAGAAGTTGACTCATTACTAGAGTAGAGAACAGCCTTTGCCCACTTTAGAGGATACAATAAGATGGTCCAACCAGGGCTACTGTGGTAGCCATTTTTTTTTTTTTTTTTTAAGTTCTCTGTGAGATCTGGTAGCCTTCCTTACTTCTGGAGTATCTTTAAAATAAACCTCCAACCACCTAAGGTAACAAAGGGTTCTCTGTTCACTGAAACTTATATATGAAGGATATCTTAAGAGGGGAAAATTATGTGAAAGAGAGAATGTATGTGTTTGTATGTGCGTGTGGAGGTGTTACCATGGCAGATATCTCCGAAGCTCAGAGTAAGAGAAGAGGGGAAAAAAGGGATGGATAAAGGGGAAAGATTTTTGAAGGGAATAAAAAAATTATACCCCCAAATTATCAGTGAATATGGTTTTGAGCTTACTGTTACTACTGCTAAGTGTAAATAAGGATTTAAATATTTAGAAATTCCAGATGAAGGCAGAGAGAGTAGTACATAAACTTTTGGTCACCTGGAATAGTGAAAACACTGTGGCCTTTGACTCAGACAGGCTCAGTTTTGAATCTTGACTCCATTTCTTACTGGATGATTACCTTGGGCAAGTTTCTTATTCTCTCTGGACTAGTTTCATCATCTGTCAAATGGGAATTATACGCAAGTTTTGTGGAGTTTCTGGTGAGGATTAGCCAATATCTTGTATGTAATACTTCCTATAATACTTCCTGTATTTACTTTAGAAAAGTAAATCAAGCTATCATGATGATGATGATGGCGATAATGACACAGAATACTGCTTTAAAAAATATTTATTTATTTTGAGAGAGACAGAGTACAAGCAGAAGAGGGGCAAAGAGATAGGGAGAGAGAAAATCCCAAGCAGATTCCGTGCTATCAGCACAGAGCCTGATGTGGGGCTCGATCTTACCAACTGTGTGATCATGACCTGAGCTGAGATCAAGAACTGGATGCTTAACAGACTGAGCCACCCAGGTGACCCCAGAATACTACTGTTTAACTGGGATTCACTTGTTTTTGATAAGTAAATTAAAAAATAATTAAAGAAGGGGCACCAGGTGGCTCAGTCAGTTAAGTGTCTGACTCTTGATTTCAGCTCAGGTCATGATCTCATGGTTAGTGAGATAGAACCTGATATCAGGCTCTGCACTCACAGCGTGGAGTCTCTGTGGGATCCTCTCTCTTTACCCCTCCCCCTCTCAAAATAAACAAATTTTAAAAAATAAGTAAAAGAAACTCCATTCACCGGCAGGGCAAAGTGTTTAAACATTTTGAGCTCTGAAAAAGGAAGAATATGTCTTTGGACAGCAAAAAAATATAAGTAATTTTTTCCATAAGAGGACCACAATAGAATGTGAGTGTCCTGATTATAGTGGTTTGAGAACTTCTGAAATGAAAGAGATTTTAGAGCTTAGTTTATCCAACAAACTAGGAATTCCCTCCCCACACTCCTAATGGGTGTACCTCCAGTTACCTATTTTTATAGACATGTTTACATATGTTTAGTGTGCAGTAGACTGTTCATTTTCTGTTGTTGTTTTTCTCTATGCTGTTATTTATTGTGTGGTTTCCTCCTAAAGTATGTGCAGAAATACATGCATTACATTTTTTTATGAAAAACCCCAATGTTATTATTTTGCTTTTGTTTTTATTTTTTTTTAGAGAGAGAGAGCACAAGTGGGGGAGAGGGGCAGAGGGAGAGAGAATCTTAAGCAGGCTCCATGCCCAGAGCAGAGCCTGATGCAGGGCTTGATCCCATGACCATGAGATCATGACCTAAGCCAAAATCAAAAGTAGTTGGATGCTTAACCAACTGAGCCACCCAAGCATCCCCCACCAATATTATTGTTTAAAAAAAATCTCATTTTTAAGATTTTATTTACACTAAATATTTAGGTGACATTGCTGGATATCACCAGTGAAGATAAAAACTTCCAAATGGATTGTCCACAAGAGGAATGGCCAATTAAAAAATGAATGATTATAATAGGTTTATGTATATATGAAATTGGGAAGGGAGTACATTCTTAGAACAAGAATTTTTTTTTTGAAGTTTATTTATTTATTTTGAGAGAGAGAGAGAGCACATACAAATGGGGGAGGGGCAGAGACAGAGAGAAAGAGAGGGAGAATCCCAAGCAGGCTCTACAATGTCAGTGTGGAGTCCAAGGAGAGGCTTGATCTCAACCACGAGATCATGACCTGAGCCGAAATCAAGAGTCAGATACTTAACCGACTGAGCCACCCAGGTGCCCTGATCTGAACTTTGCAGGAAGGAGCCTTCAAAGTGCTCTAAAATGCTTTGGGAAACAATATGGCAGTTCTGGAAAAAATTAATCCAAAAATTGCCATATGATCCAGCAATTCCACTTCTAGGTATAAACCCAATAGAATTGGAAGCAGGGACTTGAACCCCCATGTTCATAGGAATATTATTCACAATAGCCAAAAGGTGAAACAACCCAAATATCCATTGATGGATGAGTGGATGAAGAAATATGGTATATACACAAAATAAAATATTACTCAGCTTTAAAGAAGACAATTCTAATATATACCACAACAGGGAAGAACAGAGTCCTGCCTTACCATTCTTTAACAAGAGTTAGGAATAATTTTTTCTTTAACAAAACTTTCGATCTTGAAGTCAGAGTGAGAGCAGTTAGAGAAAGAAAGATACATAAAGGAACCAGAATGACAATGGAGGGTACATCACTGAGCCTTACCACCACTGGTATGTAGTGAGAAGGATTTCTTGAAGAACAGGTTTTGATCATGGAGGCCAGACTAGTCCAATATGAAAGGTGAAATGAGATATGTGTGGACCTCACTGTTTTCAACGAAAGTATTAGAAACCTTTTTGGTTTTTTTGTTTGTTTTAGTTATTACTAGACCAGAAAGGGTAACTGGGCCCCAAAGAACTCTCATCAAGGGAGGTGAGATTTCAGAGAACAGACTGGAATAATTTCTACCCTGCCACCCCATCCAGAGAATGAAGTCCCAGGAAGCTATAGAGATGTGCCCTCTTAAAAGGTTAGATAAGGAGTCAACAATAAGTTTAATTGGGCAATCACCCTTTAAAGACTGTGACAGTTACACCAGGTAGTCACGAAACTGTGGCCAGATTTGAGGCAGGAGGGCTGAGATGATGAGTGTAGAATGCTTCTAGCATTACCAGTGAGTTTTGAGGTGGCTCAGTTATTAGAAGACAGAGAGAGAGAAAGAGAGAGAGAGAGAGAGAAGGAAATTCTGAGACACATTACAACATGGAAGAACCTCGAAAACATTACACACTAAGCCAGTCACAAAAGGGCAAACATTGCATGATTCCACTCATATGAGGTGCCTAAGGTAGTCAAACTCCTGCAGAGAATGTAATAGTGGACCCCATGGGTGGAGAGGAAGGGGAATGTGGAGTTATTGTTTAATAGGTCTAGAGCTTATGGTTGGGAAGATGAGAAGATCTACAGATAGACAGTGTGATGGTTGCACAACCATATGAATGTACTTGATGGCACCACACTTAAAAATGATTAGGGGTGGGGGCACCTGGGTGGCTTAGTCAGTTAGGCGTCTGACTTTGGCTCAGGTCACGATCTCACGATTTGTGAGTTTGAGCCCTGAGTGGGGCTCTGTGCTGATGGCCTGGAGCCTATTTCAGATTCTGTGTCTCCCTCTCTCTCTCTTCCCCTCCCCTGCTCATGATCTGTCTCTCTGTGTCTCAAAAATAAATAAATCTTAAGAAAAAAAATTTTTTAATGGTTAGGAGAGTCAGGGTGACTCAGTCGGTTGGGCATCTGACTCTTGATTTTGGCTCAGGTCGTGATCTCACAGTTCGAGAGTTTGAGCTCTGCATTGCGCTCTGCTCTGACAGTGCAGAACCTGCGTGGGACTCTCTCTCCCCCTCTCTCTGTTCCTCTCCCACTTGTGCTTGCTCTCTCTCTCTCCAAATAAAGAAACTTTTAAAATGGTTAAAATAGTAGATGTTATGTATGTGTATTTTACTGCCATTTTTTAACAAAGTGCTTGAAGATTGTAATAAATTCATGCAACGTGTAATGCCACTAGCATGCAGTAGGGGGCAAAGGAGCTTAAGCTTCACTGAAAAGCTTGATTCAAGCACTCCTGCAGCCAGTTCTGGTCCAGCCAACAAATCATCCACACCTGCAGTTTTGCTAGAGCCGCTGCAAGCCAGGGGGTAAGAACTATTAGCCTTGTTTGCTCTAACACTCATGAGAAAGAAATAAGGGTGGGATGGGTCTTTTCTAAAGAAGAGATCATTCGAACACATGTACATGGGAAAGTAGCCTTACTCAGATTTTTAGTATTTATTATTTTGCCTATATTCATCTAAAGATTAACAATTAATGAGTGATGCTGGGGCTACTGATCTAAGGACTTGAACTGTCTTGTAGGTGCTTGAGGGTTTGGATTTTCTTTCACTGGTCGCTGATTAAACCTGGTCAGTTCTTCTACTCAGAATGGATGATCCCATCCTTGTGGTGAGGTTTCTCCAGCTTTTATTTTCCTGTAGTACATGTTAATATCATCTGCTTTGGCTATTTAAAGCATATTTGTTGCTCCTTTACTAAAGTTCTGCATTTGTGTTTTATGTCAAAAAGTAGGAGCCCCTCTAATAGATTTTGTACAATGTAGATATCTTGTTCAGTTTCCTGCAAAAGTCCACGGTGGCTGAAGATGGCCATGTGGCCGCTATAGAGTACAGGATGATTATTAATAGCACCTAAGCACCTGATTCCTAGAAGAGCTTTACCACAGACCACCTATACTGAGTGATGAATTGAAGTTCTGTGTATGGTCTAAGTTTTATTTCAGTTCTCATGAGTTCATAACTTAGGAATGGATGTAGACAAAGTCTCTTGAGCTTTGTGATATCTAGCAGAGTGACCCCTAGTAGCTGCATGCCACTTCAGAGAAAGGCGCATGGGGTGGGAAGGGAGGAAGAAGCCACCATAACAGCTACCCCTGAGAGTGGAATCAACATGGGTAATCACATCCTAAAAAACTTCATTTCACAGTTTGAAAAGCCTTCAATCTGGGTGCCGGAAGGGACTAGATAGGTCTGGGTTCACATCCATACTCTGTGACTTATTCACTGAGTTACTTTGGGTAAGTTACTTAACCTCTGAGTTTTGGCTTCTCCATTTGTGAAATAGGGATAAAAATGGCCACCATTTGGGGTGCCCGGGTGGCTCAGTCGGGAAAGCGTCCAACTTCGGCTCAGGTCATGATCCTGTGGTCCGTGAGTTTGAGCCCCATGTCGGGCTCTGTGCCGACAGTTCAGAACCTGCAGCCTGCTTCAGATTCTGTGTCTCCCAATCTCTCTCTCTCTCTCTCTCTCTCTCTCTCTCTCTCTCTGTCTGCCCCTCACCTGCTCATGTATGTGCACGTGCTGTCTCTCAAAAATAAACAAACATTAAAAAAACCTTTTTTAAAAAGACCACCATTTTGTTAAGTTATTGAAGGGATTGAACAAGATAGTGTATGGAAAACATTTAGCTCTATGCCAGGCACATAGGTGACACCCAAAAAATGTCATTCTTGCTCTTTCTTATGTTGCAAATATTGTACAACATGCTATAGGTTTTAACCCTTTCTTTAATTTTTTATCACTGGGAAAAGAAAAGTTAGATGGTTAAGTATTCTTTGATAAATCACTAACAGTCATTTCATAGTGTCTTTTGATTTGGATTTTTAAATCATAAGCTATTAAAAAGTCATTCTCTTTTTTACCTATTTTCAGCAGAGTAGTAATAGTAGGAGAAGTATGATAAAAATATGCAATACATATTGAATGCATCTTTCATAAAAATTTTATGTTATACTTTTTAAAATGTTGTAATGAAATGCCAGAGTGCACATGCATTGACTGAGAGATAAGACCTTTTTATTTTCTTACATTAAGGAAAGTTCAAAAGAGTTAGTTCCTCTCCCTTCTTTAGAATAAATTACAGATGAGGTTGTGGTATTGGGTAGGGAGAAGAGGTGAGTAATGTATAGAGATCATGACACCTCCTTTCAGGGGATTCTAGAAGCAGCAACTAGGTTAGATATTGTCGCATTTTTCAAGGGCCATAGCCTCCGAACCTAGGGGCTTTAAGTAAGTTGCTAAAAATTTAATTACTCTGTGAGATGATGATGTTAAAAACACTTTTGTCAGTTTAATGACTATAACTGTCAGTGTCCTGCCAAGCCACATTGGATCCTGAGACAAAAGCAAAATTCAGTAATACTGATCCTGTCTTCACGAAAAATTTTGATATTTTGTTCATTGTGAATTTTTATGTTAAAATTAATTTTAAAATATTCCATTAAAACATTGTTTATCTTGATTCTTGAGTTTCTTGACACTCCTTAAAACTTGTGTCTGAAATCACCCTACCCTTGGCCTAGATAACTGCTACCATTTGAATAAGCCACACATGGTAACAGTGATTTATATAAGTGATCTCTTGTGCCTCTGCACAAAATTTATTTTATAGATGAAAAATTGAACCTTTCAGCAGTTAAATAAACAGTCTAAGTTAACACAGGCAGTAAATGACTAAGATAGGACTTGAACACAAATCTATCAGTCCCCAACATCAAACTCATGATCTGACCATCATGTACTACACCATATCAGGAATGCACAACACAAATTCATTCATTCAACACACATTTTTGAGAACATATTATGTGCCGTCATGTGCTAAGAGATACAGAATTGAATTTATTATTTATTTTAAAGACTTTATTTTTCAAAGTAATCTCTACACCCAACGTGGAGCTTGAACTCACAACCCTGAGATCAAGAGTCACACACTTCAACAACTGAGCCAGCTAGGCACCCCTCATTCATAGATACATTTAAAAAGTATTTACTGAGCATGTGCTTTGTGCACTATTCTATTAGGTGGGGATACAGAAGTGAAAAAGCTCATCAGCTCCTTTCTTCCCTCATGGGTGTAAGATGTGGAAGAGACAGTCAATAAACAAGTGCTCTGTTTTGAAGAGAAATAAAATAAGGTGATGTGAACTAACAGCAAGTCTGGCCACTTTAGATTAGGTAGGTGGTCAAGTCAGGACTCTTAGAGGAGATAAACTTTTTTTTTCAAAATTTTTTTTATTGCTGAGAGAGAGACAGAGTGTGAGCAGGGGAGGGGCAGAGAGAGAGGGAGACACAGAATTCGAAGCAGGCTCCAGGCTCTGAGCTGTCAGCACGGAGCCTGACACAGGGCTCAAACCCACAGACCGTGAGATCATGACCTGAGCCCAAATTGGATGCTCAACCAACTAAGCCACCCAGGCGCCCTTAGGAGATAAACTTCTTAAGCCAAGATCTAAATGAGAAGAGAGATCCAGCCAAGGAAGGGTTGGGAAAGAGTAACCCAGGGAGAGGGGGGTGGGAAATCCAGTGCAAAGTCCTAAGGTCAGAGCGAGTATAGTTGTGGCAGGGAGCAAAAGAAGGACAGTATGACTGGAGTGTAGAGGGCCAGGAGAAGGGTGGTATGAAGAGAGATCCTAGAAAGAAGCAAGAGCAGCTCATGGAGAGTGTTATAAACCAATTTCAGGTGTTTGGGTTTTATTCTAAATGTAACAGTATGTAGTTAGGACATAGGTTGGCTGCTGTAACAAAATATAGTGGCTTAAACAAGACAGGGCTCAACAGAATGGTTCAGTCCATGTCAGTCCTTATAAGTAGTTGATATAAAACCTAAACTGTGTGGCATTTGCAGACTTACTCATTAGGTTCCTTGGACTCTATGATGGGAAAGTTTAAAGAATCAGTATGACTTAGTGAGATATAATTTTATTATGATTAGGTTATTACAAGGTATTTTGAAAACAAAATTTACCTTGACTCACCCTAGAGAGACAAGGTAGCTGAGGGGCTAAGACACCAGGCACTGGACTCACCATCTATTAACTTTGTGACTCTGAGGCAGTCATATGACCTCTCTAAGCACCACCTTCCATATCTGTGAAAGGTGAACTGCGGTAGCACTGACGCTGTAAGGCTGTTGTTGTAAGGATCAAGCTATATAAAATTAGTATTACATAGCTCAATGAATGTTAGTGGTTGTTATTAAAAAGACATCAAGTGGCCACTGCCTCATGTGCATGACAGAGTCAGTATGGAGTGGAGATGCTATCTGCCTTGAATAGATATAAATGTATGGATTCATCACCCAGGACAAGTTACTAAGGTCATCCTAAAGGTGGGTAATGGATTAATGTTATGGTACTGGTAACAAATTTATTTTCCCATATTTTTAAAATCTGGAAAATTATCATGAACATAAAGTTGTATTATAGGGGCTCTTTTTTTATGTTCGTGGTTTGTTCTTATATTGATCATTGGATGCTATATTAAGTGTCATATAAAAAGGAGTGACCAAGAAAAGGCTACCTGGGATAAATTGGAAGAATATTCTCAGTGGAAAGGTGAAAACCCCAGGCCAGTTCCAGGTTACCATCTTCTCAACCCCATTCCCCACCAGTGTCTTTTGTGCTTTCTTCCCCTGAGCACACAATGGACAAGGAATATCAAAATCCAAAGTTTTCTCTTTACAGTCATGTCACAAGATGGTCAAGCAATTCTGTATCCATTTTTCTATATTCTACAAAATAGTTTTATAAAGTATTTCATTTTTAAGTTATTTTGGGAAATGTCCACATTTTCTAGAATTTCTAAACAACAACAACAAACTTAGGCAGGTTCTAGAGAAAGAAAAATCTAGATGAACATGGGTAATATTCCAGGTGTCCTCTTGTATGACTTCTGCCTGTTTTGTCCCCCCACCATGCCTTCATACATATTATCTCATTTATTTATCTTGAAACTCTGGGAGGGGAATACTATTTCCTGCATTTTACAGATGAGGAAACTCATGGATGCAGAATTCTGAGGACTTTGAGAGAAGAGTCAGACTTCAAGTTGTTTGGACACAGAACGGAGGCAATTAAAGAACTAAGTTTTTCATAATATTCATTATTCAATATATTTATTAAGTACCCACTCTGCTGGGAACTTTTCTGGGCACTGGGGCTATAGCAGTGAATAAAACAGATAGAACTTCTGTTCCTACATAGCTTACATTCTAGTAAGGGGTAAGAAAAGAGAGTCTATAAAAAAATGATAAATGTGCATGTTAGGTGGTGAGAAGGGCTAGAAAGAAAAATAACTTTTTGGGGCACCTGGGTGGCTCGGTTGGTTAAGCATCTGACTTCAGCTCAAGTCATGATCTTGCAGTTCACGACTTCGAGCCCCACATCAGGCTCTGCTGATAGCTCTGAGCTTGGAGCCTGCTTTGAATTGTGTGTCCCTCTCTCTCTCTCTGCCCCTCCCCTGCTCATGCTCTGTTCTCTCTGTCTCTCAAAAATAATGAACATAAAAACGTTTTTTTAAAAAAAGAAAAGAAACATAACTTTAAGATAAGGAAAATAGAGAGTGGGGAGTGATATTTTGTAGAGGGTGGTCAAAAAAGTCTCTCTGATGTGGTGATCTTCATGCAGAGATATGAAGGGAGTGAGGGAGCATGCCACTTGTCATCTAGAGAAAGTGTATTTTGGAAAAAGAACAGCAAATCCAAGTTCAAAAATCTGATGTGGGAGCATGCTTGGGAAGTGTAAGGAATGACCAGACTAGAGTTGGAGAAATGGATTGAAGATGTCAGCTGTTGCAAGGACTCAGGATTTTCCTCCAGTTGAAATAAGAAAATAGTGGAGGATTTGGACTAGAAGAGGGTCAGATTCTGATGTACATTTTAAAGATTCCTCTGTTTGTTGGGTGGAAATGACTGAAGAGGCACAAGGTTGATAGGAAAGACCCCCTGGGTCTCTATCAAGAAGTGGTTAGATTCTAATATTAAATTTGTAAACTCTTAAACTTTATGTCTTCCTACACCATGCACTGGGAAAACACCAAGGCAAGGTAAGTAGCTTGGTGAGAGTTTTCCTGCTTAATACATGCATGTATTTCCTGCTTAATACATGTGCCCAATACACACCAACCCTCACTTTCCTCAGGCTGGTAACTCCCACAGAACAGCAGGAGGAGCAAAAGATATAATACTCCATGGGAAGATATGGTGTAGTGAGACCTCTCTGCTGTTCATGCTATCCCATTGTTCTGAGAAGCTATGTGTGTGTGTGCCCATGTACCTGTGCAGACATGGTGTATATATTTTGGCACTGTACAAAGCCCCCAAGAAATGGAAACTGTTATTATCATTATTTCTCTTATTTGTCAGTGATCTAGATTGCTGTTGCCACCAACCTGAAGACATATGGAACCATAAGGACAGGAACCATTCTGTTTATTTCTGTTTTAGACCTTCCATGTGTATGGGTAAGCATTGTTGAAAATCAGATATTAGCTCAAAGGACTCTCTATGTCCACAAATGTAAAAGTTGAGGAACAATTCCTTGACGTTAATTCAGGAGCCCATAGTTTGGTAATAAAAAGTACCTTCATTGAGAGTTTAAATCTTGCACAAAAACTGCACATAGTTGTTTATAGCTGCTGTATTCATAATTGCCAAAACTTGGAAGAAACCAACATGTCCTTCAGTAGGTGAATGGATAAACAAACTATGGTACATCCAGATAATGGAATACTATCCTGTGCTAAAAGGAAACAAACTATCAAACTATGCAAAGAATGGAGGAACTTTAAATGCATACTAGTAAGTAAGATAAGGCAATCTGAAAAAGCTATATACTGTATGTTTCCAGCCAAATGACAGTCTGAAAAGGACAAAACTATGGAGACAATAAAAATATCAATGGTTCTAAAGGGTTGTGGAGTACAAGGAAGATGAATAGGCAGAGCATAGAGGATTTTTAGGGCAATGAATGTATGCATAATGATGAATGCATGCCACTATACGTTTGTCCAAACTCATAGAATGTCCAACACCAAGAGTGAACAATAATGTCAATTGTGGACTTTGAGTGATTATACTGTGTCAATGTAGGTCCATCGATTGTAACAAGTGTGCCATACGGATGGAGGATGTTGCTAACTGGGGAGGCCATGCAGGTGTGGGGTTGGGGGGATATGGAAAAATTTCTATACTTTCTCCTCAATCTTTCTGTGAGCCTTAAACTTCTCTAAAAGAATAAAATCTTAAAATTTTTCACTTTAAATTTTCTTAAAGCCTTCAGGCTATCCAAATGGGACGCAAGGGAGTGTTGAATATGGCCTGGCAATGAAATTCCGAAGTTGAACTGGGAGAAAGGCACTTCTGCCAACTATTATATGTATCCCTTCTGGGAATTCTGACTTGCCTCAGTGATGGGGATATGCACAGCAACTGGCTTGGAAATCCGTAAGCCAAACTCTCAGATCATGTCACGATCTCAGATCATGTCAAAGACTCAATATACAGGTTAGAACTCTGTTCCAAACTCTTGGTGAATATAGTGAATTTTGGGCATCAAAAATAATCCTGTAGGATTTAAAAAATGACATAACCATGTAACATTATATATCTTTCTAGGATTTTGAACTCATCTTCATCATCCATATGAAGGAACCAAGTGATTGAATCCTTGGAATTACAATGACACTTATCAGAAGCATTTATGTATTTTGTAGTATTGTTATGTCAGTGCTGGGCTACGCGTCAAAGCCACCAGAAGACAGGGAATTGACAACCAACTGCTCCAACATGTCCCTAAGAAAGGTTCCTGCAGACTTGACCCCAACCACAACCACACTGGATTTATCCTACAACCTCCTTTCTCAGCTTCAGAGTTCAGATTTTTGTTCTGTCTCTAAACTGAAAGTTTTGATTCTATGCCATAACAGAATCCAAGAGCTGGATATCAAGACCTTTGAATTCAACAGAGAGTTAAGATATTTAGATTTGTCTTACAACAGATTGAAGATTGTAACTTGGTATTCACTGGCAGGTCTCAGATATTTAGATCTTTCTTTCAATGACTTTGACAGTGTGCCTATCCATGAGGAGGCTGGCAACATGTCACATCTGGAAATCCTGGGTTTGAGTGGGGCAAAAATACAAAAATCAGATTTCCAGAAAATTGCTCATTTGCATCTAAATACAGTCTTCTTAGGATTAAGAAGTCTTTCTTATTATGAAGAAGGTAGCCTGCCCATCTTAAACACAACAAAACTTCATATTGTTTTACCAATGAACACAAATTTCTGGGTTCTTTTGCGTGACGGAATCAAGACTTCAAAAATACTAGAAATGACAAACATAGATGGCAAAAGCCAATTTTCAAGTTATGAAACTCAACAAAATCTTACTTTAGCGAATTCCAAGACATCTATTCTATTGCTTAATAAAGTTGATTTACTCTGGGACGACCTTCTCCTCATCTTCCAGTTTGTTTGGCATCATAGTAGAATGCTTCCAAGTCCAACATGTGACTTTTGGAGGCAAGGTTTATCTTGACCATAATTCATTTGATTACTCAAATACTGCAATGAGAACTATAAAATTGGAGCACATACAGTTCAGAATTTTTTATATTCCACAGGAAAGGGTCTACTTGCTTTTTACCAAAATGGATATAGAAAACCTGACTATATCAGATGCACAAATGCCACACATGCAGTTTCCTAATTATCCTACAAGATTCAAACATTTAAATTTTGCTGATAATATCTTAACAGATGACCTGTTTAAGCAACCTATCCAATTGCCTCATTTGAAAACTTTAATTTTGAAGGGCAATAAATTGGAGACACTTTCTTTAGTGAGTTTCTTTGCCAACAACACATCCTTGAAGCACTTAGATCTCAGCCAGAATCTGTTACAATATGAAAATGATGAAAATTGCTTTTGGCCAGAAACCTTGATCACTATGAACCTGTCATCCAACAAATTTGCTGATTCTGTTTTCAGGTGCTTGCCCAGAAGTATTCAAATACTTGACCTGAATAATAACAAAATTCAAACTGTCCCTAAAGAGATTATTCATCTGAAGTCTTTGCGAGAACTAAATCTCGCATTTAACTTTCTAACTGATCTTCCTGGGTGCAGTCATTTCAGAAAACTCTCAATTCTGAACATTGAAATGAACTTAATTCTCAGCCCATCTCTGGATTTTTTCCAGAGCTGTCAGGAAGTTAAGACTCTGAATGCAGGAAGAAATCCATTCCGGTGTACCTGTGAATTAAGAGATTTCATTCAGCTGGAAAAATATTCACAGGGCATGATGATTGGATGGTCAGATTCATATATCTGTGAATACCCTTTGAATCTAAAGGGGACTCGGTTAAAGGATGTTCATCTTCCTGAATTATCTTGCAACACAGCTCTGTTGATTGTCACCATTGTGGTTATCATGCTAGTTCTGGGGACGGCTATGGCCTTCTGCTGCCTCTACTTTGATCTGCCCTGGTATCTCAGGATGCTAGGTCAGTGGACACAGACATTGCAGAGGATTAGGAAAACAACCCAAGAACAACTCAAGAGAAATGTCCAGTTCTATGTGTTTATTTCATACAATAAACATGATTCTACCTGGGTGAAGCATGAATTAATTCCCAATCTAGAGAAAGAAGAGAACTTGATTTGCCTTCATGAAGGAAACTTTGATCCTGGTAAGAGCATTACTGAAAATATCACGAACTGCATTGAGAAAAGCTGTAAGTCCATCTTTGTTTTGTCTCCCAACTTTGTCCAGAGTGAGTGGTGCCATTATGAACTTTACTTTGCCCACCAAAATCTCTTCCATGAAAATTCTGATTACATAATTTTTATCTTGCTAGAACCCATTCCACTCTACTGTATTCCTACCAGGTATCCTAAGCTGAAAGCTCTTATGGAAAAGAAAGCATACTTGGAATGGCCCAAAGATAGGCGTAAATGTGGACTTTTTTGGGCAAAACTTAGAGCTTCTATTAATGTTAATTTATTAGAAACCAGAGAGATGTGTGAACTACAGACATTTGTGGAGCTGAATGAAGAGTCTCAAGGTTCTGTAATCTCTCTGATAAGAACAGACTGCCTATAAAAATCCTCCCTTCCCATAGGGAAATGGGCCTTGCATACACCGTGGGGATAGAAATTGATACAGCCTTTATGATGGTTATTTGGCAATATCATTTAAATGAAAAATGACTACTTTTATGTCACTTCCTCGAAGGATTTCTAAGAATGTATCCTACAGAAATACAAGTTTGCAAAGGCTTCTATAAAACAGTGTTCATCCCAGAATATTTGTAATACTGAAAAATTGAAAACAGCTCACGTTTCCACAGAATAAAAACGAATTCAATAAATTATAGTTCATTAATGTGATAAAATGTTACACAGCCATTAAAAAGAATGAGGTAGTTCTATATTTACTGGTATGGAGAAAATTATATTAATATGGTGGTTTATATATTGAAATAAAAGTCTAAATGAATCTATATTCAGTACTTTGGCATACTTTGGTATACTTTGGCAATTTCACTTTGGTATAGTAACAGTGGTTTAGGCCTGGGAGGTTATATTACAGAAAACTTTTGGTTTCTATGTTGTATATTTCCATAATGTTGAAGTTGCTTAAGTGAATCTATATTTCTTTATTAGGTAGAAAAAACAAGAAAGATAATGTTTAAAGCCTACGCATCCTACTCATTTTGCTTGATTCTTCCTTTCTAGTCTCCCCAGTCATAGAAAGAAAACAAGCTTTTCTAAATTTTGCAAAATTATATTTCAAAAAATGTTACCTCCGAAAAATTTCTGTGACTTACCCACCTGATAAAGGAAGAAAATGGCCATGCTTGTTTAAGATCTGACACCAATCTCCTGTTACCTTCCTGCCTCCTATCATTGAGCCGTATCAAGTTATTGGCCCTTTTCCAGAACATTCAATCTCTTTCTCTGCCCCCAGACCTTAACATATTGCATGACTGACTGTACAATCCAAATGTCAACTTTTTTTTTGAAAACTTCCTCACTTCTAAGTATGATGCCCCTTGATTCTCCATAACACTTCAAATATATTCTATCACAACAAATGATCTATATATTTTTAAAGTTTCCCATTCTCATTAGAGTATGAGCTCCTCAAAGGCAAGGACAGACTTCCCTCTGCCCTTATATCAACAGGTGTTTACTCAGTCCCTGGTTCAGAGAAGGTGTCAATAAGTGTTTATGGAATGGATGCCAGGTAAGCTAGAGGAACTTAGCAGGGACTCAACCAGCTTCAGGATAGAAAGTCAGGGGAAAAAGGCAGAGAATCCAGAATTGAAGTATTTCTGAGTACAGCTTGAATTATGTGAAATTGCCAATATGTGGTTGCTCTTGACCTACAACACCTACTTCATCTCATTCAATCTAATAAAACTAATATCCTAAGTAGGGTAAAATTAGGCTCTGCATCTACCTTATTTCCTTATAGTTGTGATCTTATGAATTTCTCATGCTAGCAGTCATTTGAGAAATTGTATTCAAGATGGTCAACTTGAGAGTATAGAGACAGGGTTGGGTGTCAATCTCTAAGCCAGGTTGTGCTACCATTTGGCCAATGACCAGTCTACTTGGAGAAGCTAGAGCTCAGCAGCCTTGAGGCTGAGTGTCTCTCTTCTTCCTCCCTTATGAGCTCATGGTCTGTTTGGTAAAAGGGGAAACCCAAAGAAACCACAGTGCAGCAAGATCAGAGCATGGGGAGAATGCTTTTCCAACCAGGCTTTTTGCATCTGGGCCATTGCTATTAGTGTGATTCATGGCTTCTGGAGGAGTCAGACAGACACTGTATGAGTATTTTTAAATCTTGAGTAAATTACTCAGTGTGAGACATTTATCTTTAAAGAGCAGTTAATTGAGAACATGTAAAGTAGGTAACATTAGTCCTGAAGTCAATAGGGTTGAGTTATTCCATGGTAGAATCCTCAATTTAATAATGCGGTTTTAAAAATAGATGTATTTTGTCACAATTAAAAATAATACATTAGGTATACCTCTAGGCAACTTCTTGTTTCAGCAGATAGACTACCATGAAATCTTACCTATCAGATCATTGTACTGTTCCAGAAACTTAAGATTTTCCAGAAAATTAGAACTTCCTAATTTGCTTGGTTTTGAGTCTTATTAGGTATATAATATTGACTCTTGTGGTATATAATAGAAAATGAATCATACATACGTTTAATATTGGGATATGAGATTGAAGTAGCACCTAGCCTCATGCAGAACTGAGGATATACTTTTACCCAAGAAGTTTTAGATTTCATCGAGGGACCCACTCTCCTCAAGCATGACATTGATGAGGAAGTAAGCATACACAGACTGCATGCTGTAACAGAACCCAGTGTAATGAGTCTGATCATGTTTTGAAAATGATTCCAGGTCTTATGAAGTTACAAGTTCCTTCCCATTCCCTTGTCATTTGCCAACCTGGAGCTTCTTCCATTTTTTCTCAAGGAGATTGAGCTCTGTATCAATATTGTTCAAGTCTTCTGCGGATTCTTCAGGATGCCTTCCCAACCACTGTGCATCTCTACAGATAAATGGCACTATTTTCTGGGTGTCAACAGTCCAGTGTGGATAATGTTCTATATTCTATAAAAGTGGCAAAGAGGTCTATGATAAAATGGGATTATAATCCTCAAATTCCAAATGGTTTGGAGGGAGATGAGTTTTAAATCTAATTTATGGCAAATTTTCTCTGAGGTGCAACTCCTTCATGTATTATGATGAACCATTCAAGAAAAGCATAGATTAGGAATGTAAGTCTATGAGTGAGAGTTTAGAACCTATCAGATATAACTCTCACTTTCAAGTGGGAAATTGCATCTTTGGAATTTTAAATGACTCACCTAAGCCTGAGGTCAAACATTGATCTTTTAACTCCTACACTGATGAGACTTTTCTTTCCAATCCAGGACAAGATGCCTCTTACTTTTTGTATTTGATTTCATCATTGTGATCCTTTCATTTCCATTCTCAACAACAGAGCCTTGGATTGGGCCCCTTGCATATCCCGCTTAGACTGTCCAAAATTATTTGTGCCTGGACTCTGCAGTGTCTCCCCACTGCCTTGGACCCCTTCCTCCATCCTGGCTACCAACTCTTTTGAAGGGCCTTTGTTGAATTTCTAAGTCCTTCTTAGGGTCTGGTACTACCAAGACTGGCAGTGTTCTTCAAGTGAGATATCCCTGGCCCAGACCCAGACCCATATGGATCCTGGTCTTCATTTGTCCCCCTCAAGATGCTTTCTGACCCACTGCCTTACACATGAAGTCAATCAGATATCCTGAGGAGCTCTAGAACTCATGCCTAGGGGGCCCTCTCAGAGTTTGGTTGTTGGACCCCAATTTGAGTTGGACAATCTGGCAAGCAGATCACTGCTGCTGGCTGAAGCAGTGTGGGACTACCCAAGATTGGGCCAACAGAATGGTGCTAACATGCTGATTTGAGATGACTCTCACACTGAACACAAGATGATTTCAGGGGTCAGGGCTATCAATAGTCTACCACCAGCCCTTAGACTTGAGCCACCAGTGTGGGCTTGTGTCTATCTGTGTTTTGACTATAGTGCCGCCTCTTGTCTATAGCACCATAGGATGGCAAGCATGGCAGCAGGTGTCTTTCACCCTGCACTCCTCCTCTTTCCCCAGCATCTGGCATCCGATAACTGCCATTGCTGTAGGCTCTATGTCATGTGTTAGGCAGTCTTTCAAGGATGGCTTTCAATATTGAACACAAATGGGCCTTATAATCAATGTCCTCTTTTACCTTCCACTGATGTGGTGACATTGTGCTCTCCCTGTCCTAAGCCATGTTGAAGAGGGAAGTACTTATCCTGGAAGAGTGGGACTGTGCTTCTCTCTTCACACTGAACCCCTCACTGACCCTCCCCCACTGGTGTTAGTGTATGGAAGGCAAGGGTCCATTCAGCATCAAAGGAGCTCCCATTCTGGGAATGCAATGATTACTACCTCAATAGTCCATGGGAAGACAAGACTGGAAAATGCCTTGTTCTATGTTTATACCATAAAATTATGAATGGTAAACTTAACAAGACCAGAAAAGGAATATTGGTTCACATTGACCTGCATATTTTGGGGAAGGCTTGCATCAATGAAGCACAGTACCAACCATTGAGAAAGAGTCATGGAAGGCAGTGTGGACGATGATGCAGTGTCACGGCTATTAATGTGACCAGTGTTATAGACATACTATTAGGGAACTGAAGAGGCACAAAGAGCTATAATGTTTAATGTAAGTAGGCTCTGAAGACCGTGTCCTTGTGATTAATTACAGCACTGCTACCATTTTCTCCTGGTGGTACATATAAATTAACCATGGAGGGTGCATTGGATAATAAAATGCCGGAAGAGATGGTTCTTGGATTTGAAACAAGAAGACATGGTGCTTGGATCCACAAAGACTCTTTCAATGAACCACCTAGAAAATAAGTGATATATAAGTAACTCTTCTCTATCCATCTTCATTAAATTTTTTTTTTAATTTTTTTTTTCAACGTTTATTTATTTTTGGGACAGAGAGAGACAGAGCATGAACGGGGGGGGGCAGAGAGAGAGGGAGACACAGAATCGGAAGCAGGCTCCAGGCTCTGAGCCATCAGCCCAGAGCCTGACCGGGGGCTCGAACTCGCGGAGCACGAGATCGTGACCTGGCTGAAGTCGGACGCTTAACCGACTGCGCCACCCAGCGCCCCTATCCATCTTCATTAATAAGACACCAAGCCTCCTATGGGTGTACATTTTGAAACATTTTTAAATCAAATTATTATATAGACACGAGTCTCTATATATAGACGAATGAATATATATTATATATTATATATATATATATATATATATATTCCCAGAGCCCTGCACACCCTGGAGGCAGCTCTGAGAAGGAAAATATCCTGGCTCATGTGGCCAGAACTTAATTGCTTATTTCTGGCTACTCAAACTTGTTTTGGTTTTAGCAGAAGTCATTGAGCACAGGAGGTTTTGTCTCAAGTGCTATGGCTCATGTGGTGAATTCAGTGGTAAGACTAATGGATCTGACAGATTGGCAAAGGCAAATTCTAGCAACACAATATTAAGGTTATTGGAAGTTTCTCCTACAGTTTTGACAAAAAATTGAAGGAAGGGATGCATTTCTTATTTTATATCAGGATGGGTGAAAGCTCTACATTATTAGGTTCTGTTTTCTCTGTGGAGGAAGTTAGATTTTTAGTTGTGTCTGGGAACTTTCTAAACCTAGTGACCTGAAGTATTTAACTTCCTGGCAGCAGCACCTTTGGCCCTGGGGGAAAAAATAGGGCAGAAGAAGAAGCTATATATACCGGTTAGCTCTAATTATCCATTAGGCCCAATGTCTTCTTTTGATTCCTGGTCTCATTAGTCCTGGGGAGATCCAGAGACCCATTAGCCCTCAACCTTCTCCTGGTTCTTTGATTTCTGGAAAAGAGTTGAGTCAGTCTCCATGATTTTTTTAGTATCGTGGCCCTGTGTGTAACAATAAATTCTAACCCTTCTTGAGGTTATATGTGCCAGCCACTGCTCTAGGGATGTTGTGAGTTATATTTGCTAATTGTCATAGATCTATGAATTAAATTTTATCATTATTCTTATGTAACAGATTAAGTACAGAAGGTACCCAAAAGTTAAGGTTTCATGGCTAATAAATGACAGAAATCCAAGGTAGTCTAATTATAGAGTCTGCTTTCCTGTGTACTATGCTATGCCGACTCCAAAGAGCCTGTTAACTATTGGTTTCACTCATATTTATATTCACCATGAAATGCTTGTTCATGCTAGACCATATTTTTGAATGGAGGGGTCTCGTTGCTTAAGAGTAAGTCTCATTATTTAGTATATAACTCAAATGCTGCCAGTCCTTACTGGCCTATGGCTAAAATAAGGCACATCAACATCAGTGACCCCAAGTTTTTGTTCTTGGCCCACCGGCTTAAGCAGGGCTTCTGGCCTCCTGCAAAGGTCCCCATGAGTAATTCTAGGAGATCTCAAGGAGCCTCAGTTCTGCTCGCACACCACACTGACAGCTACACTCCCCATTTGCCACCACCATGGCCTGCCCACTGTAGCTAACTCAGGTGGCTAAACCTGGGGCCCTTCAAAGCCCTTGAGAGAGCCTTGCACTATTGACATTGCTGAATGAAGGTGCCTCCTAGATGATGCTAATGTCTGTGCTGAGGTGTTTTCTCTCAATAAACCCAAATTCATTTATCCTTGAGGTGAGGAGCCATGCTGAGTTCCATGCAGTAGTAGGAGGTTCAAAATCTCTCTTCCTAAAACAGGGTAGGTATCAACATCCCAGCATTCCAAAGCTGCAATGCTGGAATCCAGAATCTCACCAAGTCAATAAGCTCAGCATCACTAATCATCAGGGAAATGCAAATCAAAACCACAATGAGATATCACTCACACCTGTTAGAATGTCCATTATCAAAAAAAACAATAAATAACAAGTGTTGGCGAGGATGTGGAGAACAGGGAACCTTTGTTCCCTTGAAAAGGGAATTCCTTGTTGGTGGGAATGTAGATTGGTGCAGCCACTCTGGAAAACAATATGGAGGTTCCTCAAAAAATTAAAAACAGAACTACCGTATGATCCCGCAATTCCAAAGAAAGTGAAAACATTAACTAGAAAAGATGTGTGCACCCCCATGTTCACTGCAGCATATTCACAATAGCCAAGACATGGAAACACTGAAATGTCCAGTAATGGATGAGTGGATAAAGAAAATGTGGTATAATGTAGTATACACACACACACACACACACACACACACACACACACACACACACGGAATATTATTCAGCTATTAAAAAGAAGGAAATCCTGTCATTTTTTGGACAATATGAAATAGACCTTAGAAGACATTAAGCTAAGTGAAATAAGTCACACAGAGCGAGACAAATGCTGAATGATCTCACTTATGTATGGAATCTAAAACACAACACAAAAACCAAAACAAATACCAAACTCGTAGATACAGAGAACAGGTGGGGGTAGCCAAAGGCTGGGTGGGGGGTGAGTGAAATGGATGAAAGGGGTAAAAAGTTTACAAAACCGCCAGTTACAAAATAAATAAGTTCTGCGGGATATAATGTACAGCATGATGACTATAGTTACTAATAATTTATTGCATATTTGAAAGTTGCTAAGAGGGTATGATGTTTAAAAGTTTTCATCACAAGAAGAAAAGTTTTGTTACTAGGTATGATGATGGATGTTGTGGCAACCATTTCATAATGTATACAAATTTCAAATCATGTTCTATGCTTGAAACCAATGTAATATATTTCAATTATGTCTTACTTTAAAAAACTGGAGAGAAAAAATAAGACAATCATACTAGTGCATAGAGTTCATTTAAAAATAACTATAATTTGAAATCTAATGTCATATTAAATGACCCTGTTAGAAAATAGGTAAATAATTGCACACAAATCTTCACTATAAACCACCACATCTATAAGATAAACATAACTGCTTAAAAAGTAAAAAATGGCTTATATACACAATCTCAGAAACCTCCATCATTAAAGAGGAACTAAAGAAAGAGGAAACACTGCATATTCATTACAAGAAAAATAGTACCTGGGCACCTGGGTGGCTCAGTCGGTTAAGCATCCCACTCTTGATTTCGGCCTGGGTCATGATCTCACATTCAGTTGTGGGATCAAGCTCCCCACCCGACTCTATGCTGGGTGTGGGGTCTACTTAAGATTCTCTTCCTCTCTCTCTTCCCTCCACCTCTCTTAAGAAATAGTACCACATGTATGTGTAATCAACCTAATGAACTGGTGAAAAATTTCTGTAACTATTATAACATGAAAATTTACATTTCTATTCATTTTTAAAACATTGCCAACTATTTATTTGGGCTCTTTTCTATAATATTTTTCTGAAAAATAGAATTGAAAAAAATCACTAAGTCTTCTGATGCTTAATAATAAATTTATGAGTGTGAAATTGTGAATAATCAGCCAATTGGGCAAAAATAAATTTGGTCCTTTGCTGCCTCCCTTTCAGCTTTTGTACAGTACTGTTCCAGGGTGCACAATTGTGCAGAGACCACAAAGTCATGTCGTATTTCTTGCCTTTACAATTTCTTGGTTTTTAAAGTTGAATTAAAATTTAAAAACATTTTGTCTTTAGAAGGTTCAGAAAAATCAGCTCCCCCAAGCCAAGCATGTGGCTTATATAATCAAAACAAATTAGTTGAATTACATGTGTTATGCAAGATTAAAATATATATATATACATATATATGTATATCTTCAAAACCAGGTGTGCAAGGGGGCGCCTGGGTGGCTCAGTCGGTTAAGCGGTGGACTCTGTTTCAGCTCAGGGCATCATCTCAAGGTTTTGTGAGTTCCAGCCCCTGGAGGGGCTTTGCGCTGACAGTGTGGAGCCAGCTTGGGGTTCTCTCTCTCTCTCAAAAATAAAATAAACAAAACTTAAAAAAAAAAATTAACAACGCACATGTCAGCACCCAAAGCCTCAGTGCTGGGGGATCCACAGTCTGACATGAGTCTGTTTGTTCGGCACTTGCTGTTAACCTTTGTAGGAGCCCCAAACCCGTCCGGGGGCAAGGAGTATGATGAGCACCACATTCCTCCCATTTTCATTATTCCTTCCCACCTCTCATTTGCAACCTCCCCTCAACCAAGTACTCTTTCGTCCTCCTACCTATGCCTATCAATATATGCATATTAACTGGGAGGAATGAACATCATGCAAATAGCCCAACTTTCAGTCTTAGTTTAGATTCAGTTACAACACACTGCTACATATTTTATAAATCAAATTGGATGGGGAGGTTTGCCCCATAAGGAGGCCCAGGAGAGGATGGAGGGGGGAAAGGAATATATTTTCCACTGTCAGAACCTTAGAAAAAACTTCGACCCGACATCTTCCTCAGTCTTCACAAGCGGGAAGCTCAATAAGCTTGAAACTGATTTGATATAATAGCTAAAACCTGATAGATAGAATTTCGTTTTTAATTTTTAAAACTTGGCCTCAGGTGCCAAACGAAAAAGGACAAAAAGGATATACGACGGTCATTAAAAAGGAAAACCCAAACCAACAAAAAAAGAAAAAAAGAGGAAAAGGTTCAAGAGAAGAAGAAACAAACACGGCAGGCGCCAGCAATAATGCAACTTCTCCTTTAGCAGTGTGCGTCTAAGCTTCAGGCCAGGGCCACCAGGAAGTCAAACGTCCCCCCCCCTCCCCAAACCGGGTTTACTAAGAGTTTCACTTCAGCAGTGGCCCTTTTCCCCCTCCCCTGCGGGTGTGGAAAGCAGAAGTTCGCGACATTAAAATAGATCCCATTGTGCACGCAAGAGTAATGCCATCAGCAAAGGGTCTCTTCCTGTCAGTGCACTTCAATTCTCAGCTGGCGCGTTGGAAACCCTGCCTTGGCTTGGGGGGGGAAGCTTTCCAGTGTTCGCTGCAGCATTTGACCACTTGGTGTTCTGTAAATTCTGCAATAAATTCCTAAATGAGCCCTTGTGCCAGAGAAAGAAGTGCAGGGAAAAACCATTCTGACCTTCTCCGGAGCTCACCTCGAACCGGGGCACCTGTCACATCAGTCATTCTTCAGACGCCGGGGGCGTAGCTGCGAGGGACTCAGGACATTGGGATGTCACAAGAAAGCTGCCCTGATTTTTCTTTTGTTGTTTCTCATTTTTCTTTCTTTTTTTTCCCCCCCCTCCTCCACCGCCTCGGAAAGCCATATAATGAAGCCACTTTTCGGCTCTACTTCATTCTTATTCCTGTCCCAAATCAGGGGAAAACGGTTGGGAACCAGGGGAAATCGCTGAAAGCCAGAACTTCGCTGCACCATCAGCATCACCTGAGAGCTTGTTAGAGGCCTCACCTGAAAGCTTGTTAGAAATGCAGTCTTTCAGGATCCATCCCAGACCTACTGAATTAGAATCTGCATTTTAGCAAGCCCCCCCCGCTGATACCTGTGTACAATAAAGTTTGAGAAGGCTGGGAAAGAAAACTTTAAAAATGAACTGGAGTCTTGCCCCCAGGGGCGTGCCCTTGTGTGAAATTTTGGGGTCACAGCGACACCCTGTGGCTGCTTTGGTAGTTGCTGTTGCGCTTTCCAGTGGGTAAGCTGTGTCTGACAGCAGTTAGTTCACGCATCACCGGAGCAACAGGTGACTGTGTCGTACCAGTCAGTGCCCAGAGGCCTCTGTGTTGCGCCTCTCTCCACCTCTCTGTCAGATGAAGAGATATGGGCCCTCTTCCGAGGATGCTTTCTACTGAAGCTTACGATGGCTTATAGGCTTAGCCATTCTCTGCGTTCGAAACGGCGGGACAACAGATCTCAAAGCCTTTCTTTACCCACCAGATTTGTCACAGAATTCACAAAGCCATAAAAACTCAGCGACACGAGATGGTTTTAGAGATCATCCAGATGAGTGGTCCTTACCCTTCATGGATGACGATCACCATGTAATAATAGTTGCTTTACTGCACTTTTACTTTGCTTCAAGCACTGGTCTAAGCACCTGCATGCATTCAGTCATTTAAACTTCACAGGTCAGTGAAGCAGGTGATACATATCACCTCTCTCTTGTAGATCCTTGTCTGATAATTTTGTCAGTAGTAGTTGTCGACTGAGAAAAATCTATACTAATAAGAAACTGTTAGGATGAATACAGTAACTCTCGAAAATGTATTTGCATTGAATTAAACCCAATGGCTTCTATATATATTTTGGGAAGAGTAGTGCAGATGTATAAGATATGTTATTTACCCCGCCTCGGACTGGGGTTGGACACGGACTTGGGTCCCCTTGTAACAGCTCCAAGGCTCTCCAAAGGATTCGTAGCTCACAGGCTGGGAATCCCCAGTGCAGAAGCATGCCCCAAATGCTTTGTCGATGCCATGCCATACGATCCTGAACACACCTAATTTTACCTGGTCTCTGATGCCTAGCAGGAACAGACCTGCCTTGGCCTTGGATGGCAGACTTTGGGGAGTAGCAGATGACGAAACCGACTTTAGGGAAGTTGCCTATGGCTACACTTCTAGCTTGAAAAGCTAACATAGGGACAGAGTCGTGGCCAATCTCTTTCTTCTGTTCTCCAACCTGTATACCCTAGGAAGAATAATTTTCCTGAAACACCGTTATGTTTGAGTTATTCTCCAACTCAAAATAACCCCCAATTATGCCCAGCTGGTTATGTGAGATAAAGCCCATTCTGATTGCCTTGGTTCTCAAAGCAAAATCTTGTACCAACTAACCTGTTTGTTGCTATTCCCTTCATGTCTCCCATGCTCTGTCTAGACTATTCCTCTTGTCCTCTGTGTTGTCAGTGGAGAATGAGGGTCTCAGAGGAGATCCCTAGGAGGCCAGCGTTGGCTAAGGTGACTCTCCATGGGAAGCACTGCTTTGGTTAAGTCACTTGGAATGCAGATAGATCCTTCATAGACACAGGAAAAGTTATATGGCCTTCTCTCGAGAGTAAACACAAGTTTACTGTAAAAAATACAATTACTGATTTGACCAGGTAAGTGCATATACTCGTGGGTATTCTGTTCTACCGGCCCCTATTGGAAGAAATAGCATAATCAGAAGGAAACTTGGTCAGCATGAGTCTTAGCCATCTCTTGTTTCTGGTTGCCCAGTATCAACTCCCCCTTCCTAAAAGTACATTATTTCCTTTTGAGGCATCCTTTTTCCCAGATATAGTCTGGGAGACAGTGACCAAGATTCTGGCACTTGCTGGTTAGTTGGTAGAGAGGTGGCCCAGACTCTTAGAACAGTAGACAATTGCGTGCTCTCTTCCTGGTATTTCAATCCTGACCAGAGGATCAAAGAAATAGAAAAGAATTCGATTCCATCCCCACAGTGGTGCCCTGGTCTTCCGGAGCCTTTGTTTAGACCCCCTGGTGGTCTTCGAATCCTATCCTCCAGGAATATCCTAGTTCCTGCCTATTTCCCAGCTTCCACCTCATTGATTCTGTAAGCGTCCAACATCCTTCAAAAAAGAAAACAATCTTTTGATTAAGTCAATATGCTAGTCAGCTATTGCTAGCATGTGTTGTATTGAAAACAACCCTCAAAATCTCAGTTGTTTGTACCAACCAGAATTTATTTTCTAAACTCACAGTTCTGTTGGTCGGCCAGGGTGGTTGTGTCGGGCTTCAGTTCTGGTTAGGTCTGTTCCAGGTACCTCTCATTTGAAGCAGTGACTCAGGGCATGGTCTTCTCATGGTAGATGGAGGAGGACAAGGTAGCCACACAAGCACATTTACATGCTCTGTTAAGCATCATATATGTTATGCTACATTTTGTTGTCCAAAGCAAGTCACACGGTCAGACTTAAATGCAATTGTGTGGAGATATGTATTCTGCTTACTCTACAGGTGGGTACTGCAAGGTCACCATTGAAAGGGGATCGATGTAATTGTGTTCTGTTACAAGGAGAGGGTGCAAGGTTAGGACCTTAACCTACCTTGGTTAGCCACAAAATAATAAAATGTTGACAGATTAATTTTAACATAGTTAATCTTATCAATCTTTGCCTTAATGGCTTGTGCTTTCTGACTCTTGTTTAAGAAATTTCTGGTTCTCGGGACGCCTGGGTGGCTCAGTGAGTTGAGTGTCTGACTTTGGCTCAGGTCATGATCTCGTAGTTTGTGAGTTCAAGTCCCGCATCGGGCTCTGTGCTGACAGCTCAGAGCCTGGAGTCTGCTTCAGGTTCTGTGTTTCCCTCTCTCTCTGCCCCTCTCCTGCTCGCACTCTGTCTCTCTCTCAAAAATAAACAAACATTTTTTAAAAAATTAAAAAAAAAGAAATTTCTGGTTCTCGGGGCGCCTGAGTGGCTCAGTTGGTTAAGCATCTGACTTTAGCTCAGGACTTGATCTTGTGGTTCATGAGTTCAAGCCCCGCATCGGGCTCTGTGCTGACAGCTCAGAGCCTGGAGCCTGCTTCGGAATCTGTGTCTCCCTCTCTGTCTCTGCCCATCCCCTGCTCACACTCTGTCTCTCTCCCTCAAAATAAATAAACATTAACAAAAATTTTTAAAAAAGAAAAAAAAGAAATTTCTGTTCTGAGACCCAGGCAGGTCATAAGGATAGTCCTCTTTATTTTGTTTTTCACACATAAGTCTTTAGTCCACAGGACAGCTAAGGCAGGAACCCAACTTTACATCTTTGCTAATGGCTGACGGATTGTCCCAGTATTACTTATTTCATCCTATTCCCACTGATCCGTAATGCCTCCTTTGCCAAACGCCAAATTTCTCTAAATGCAGGAGTGTCTTTCTGGATTCTCTCTTATTTCATTGTTCTGTTCATCAACCCTTGTGCTGATATTGCACTTCTCAATTATCCCATCTTTAATCTTCATTTAGAATCAGCTTGTCAAGTTCCACTACACACACTAAAAATACTGATCAAAATTTTGTTTGGAATTTCTTTGAAGTGAAGATTAATATGGGGAGAAAGAGGGTTTTCAAGATAGTAGATCCTCCTCCACACGAACATGGAATATTTCTTCACTTATTTGGGTCTCTAATTACATTCCACAAAATTTTATAATTTTCTTCTTATAACATGCACACCATTTGTTAGATTTATTCCTAGAAATTTTATTTTTATGTTGGGATTTAAATGTGATCTTTTAAAAGTTACATCTTTTAACTATTTGCTGCCTATCTATGCAAGCCAGAAAATTTTATCATAATAGCAACATTTATGTAACCCTTACCATGTGACAAGCACTGTCCTAAGCATTTTATATGTGTGGAATTCATCAATCTCACAATGACACTATGAAAGAGGTATTGTTATTATAACTATATATGAGGGAATTGATGTCCAGAGAAGTGCAGAGATATTAAATAAATTTTCCAAGATCATAAATGGTAAAGCCAGGATTCAAGCTCATTGTTCAACATCCAGGGCTATAACCACAACACTGTATTTGCCTCTTAACCTTGTTAAGCTCTTGCATTAATTTGAATGATTTGTTTGTCTATTTCTTAGGCTTGACATGCAAACAACAAAAACAATAAATACTTTTTGTTTTTTATTTTTTATTTTTTTTTTAATTTTTTTTTCAACGTTTATTTATTTTTGGGACAGAGAGAGACAGAGCATGAATGGGGGAGGGGCAGAGAGAGAGGGAGACACAGAACCGGAAACAGGCTCCAGGCTCTGAGCCATCAGCCCAGAGCCTGACGCGGGGCTCGAACTCCCGGACCGCGAGATCGTGACCTGGCTGAAGTCGGACGCTTAACCGACTGCGCCACCCAGGCGCCCCCCAATAAATACTTTTTGGAAAAAAACGTTTATTTATTTAGAGAGCGAGAGAGAGAGGGAGAGGACTAGCAGAGGAGGGGCAGAGAGAGAGGGGGAGAGAGAGAACCCCAAGCAGAGTCCTGTGCTGTTAGCTTGCAGCCCAACTCAGGGCTCGAACTCACAAACCGTGCAATTGTGACCTCAGCCCATATCAAGAGTCAGATGCTTAGCCAACTGAGCCCCCCTAAAGCAATAAATACTTTAGAAATCAACTAGCAGATATATGGTTAACACCCTACTGAAGTTGTGCAAGGGGTGCACGTGGTGTGTGTGTGTGTGTGTGTGTGTGTTGGGAGGAAGAACTTTATTAAGAGCAGCATTCTCAGAGAGAATCGAATTCCCCACACCTTTGGGATTGCTGGTGGACTTCACGGAGGAGCCAGGCATATCGGGTACTGAGGCACCAGCCAAGTCAGGGCATCCTCAGGGAGGCCTGAATGGGGAAAGAGGCCCAGGGCCAAGTGCAACAGACAGTGTCAAATGACAGGCCTTCTCCTCCCCCCACCTCCAACCCCAGATTTGGGCTGAATCAAAGGGCCATTCAGGCCCCTCCCTTTCACAGACCAAGGCCAAGGGGGCTGTCCCTCGAGGCTGAAATGCAACAATCCCATGGGCTTCTGCTCCAAACAGGCTTGTGTTTGAAACCACATATACTTGGCTCCGGTTTTACATGCATTAGTTTTCTGGTGCTGGAAAAAAAAAAAAGAAAGAAAAAAAAAGGAACTAGAAGAATGAAAGGGGCGGTCTTGAGGGAGGGGGAATTCTTTTTCCAGTCTAGTGAATGAGGTTAATAAGTGGAAAAATAAAACTACTCTCCGTGAAGGGTATTTGGAAGGGTTACCAGGCCACAGTAATTAAAAGCAAATTAAAAGGCTATATCATTCATGCAGCCTCAATGGCTTCTCTCAGCGCTGAGGGAACTGAATCTACCTCAGGGCAGTGGAGGCAGAGTGGGGAGGAGGGAGAGCAAGGAGGAGAAGGAGGGGGAGTTGGAGAGGAGGGAGAGCAGGGCGGAGGAGAAGAAGAGGGAGTGGGGAGGAAAGGAACGGAGAGGAGGGGGAGCAGGGAGGACTGCTTGTCCTCCCATGTCGGGTGGCAATCCACAAGCGGCCAGGACACCCACCTGTTTCTCTCTGTGGCATCCCGAATGCTAATTCACGAATTAGGGAATTGATTGATAATCTTCCCAAACCCCACTACAAATTGGACATTTGTTCACACATTTCAAAGGAATGTTTTCTAGGACTTTGCACAGTGTAGAAAAAACCCCACCAAACCAACCTTAGGTTTGGTCATCTTGAGTGAGTCACTTGAACCTCTCTCTCAGTTCCCTCTCTGTAAAATATAGGTGCAAACTAATCTATTTTGTCCAAATAGTGCTCCCCTGAGTTCTCTCCGAAACTTGGAACAGGTAGAGGGAAGGGAAATGGAAATATTCATTAAGCAATTCAGCCCATTGCGCTTCTGTCATTTTTGACCTCAGACCATTTTCAACACCACCTAGTTGAGCAGTTAATTCTAACAAGCCTGTTTCTGTGACATGGTAATGGTGTGTCAACAATCCTGGGTGACCTCGAAGGTCAGAGGCACTGCCTCTCATACTGGTTTGGCCCATATTGCCACCCTGTGGAAGGGGTGGAAGGTTCCAGCCAGCATCAGGTCTTACTCAGGGAAACCTTTTCATAGGCCTGGTGGGTGGTAAGTACTTGCAGGTTCTGTGTCAGCGGACGAAGCCCTGTGGCCTGTGTTGAAGTGGACTCCCACAGATCTACATCGGTGTTTTCACAAATGCAGGTGAGACTTTGCATGAGATTCTGCAACAATTTCCCTGTGAAACCTTTCTTGAACTCCAAAGTCAGGTTATGATGTTGTCCTATGTTTTCCAACGCACCCTGGCTACTTGCTACCCTAGAACTTAAAGTTGTTAGGGGTATTGCCTGTTTACCCACTGTTCCTGTACCCTTTCTCTGGCCAGAAACCATAGCTTTTCACTAGGAATCCCCAGGGCCTAGCAAAGTCTTTGCCCTACAAAGACGATTGTATTTTCTGAAAATAGCAACAGCAATATTTCCGGTTTCACGTGTTCTTCTACAAACTTTCCACTCCCCATCACAAGGCAGAATCTATTTCTCCTCTGCTGAGACCCAGGGTAGAGAGAGGGCGGGCTCCATGACGCCTCAATAAATAGAATCCTGCAGAATGCTTGACTTCCAAGGCTAGATTGTAAAAAGAAATAAGGCTCCTGCCTGATGCTGTCTCCCTTGGGATGTTCACCCTTGAAACCAGCCACCAGGTTGTGGGGAGCAAATGATGCCCCCAGCTGATAGCCAGCTTCAACTGCCAGGCAGGTGAATGGAGGGGCCTTCAGATGATAGCATCCTGTAGCCTTCAAGTGTTGCAGTTGAGGCATCAGACATTGTAGGGCAAGACAAGGTGTCTCTGGTTTGTCATGTCCAAATTCTTGACCCCCAAAATCTGTGAGCATAATAAATGTTTGAAGTGCACCACTAAGTGTTGGGGTTATTTGCTACTCAGCCCTAGTATTTGGAACAGTGGTCAATGATAGACACTAAACACATTAGTGAATGGCCAGACAGTGTTCCATGAGATCCCTGGACCCTCCCAGGAGGTAGAAAAGAGATACAGCTATTCCAGGAAATAAGTGGAAATGCATTGTGTTTCTCTAAAGTTTTAAGGCATAAATATCCGTAAATACCTACTATACTATAATAGAAAAAATTCTTTTAAAAATCAGGATATAGGGGTCCTATCAATCCATGAAATGGAGGAAACTTAGATGCATGTTACTAAGTTAAAGAGGCCAATCTGAAGAGCCTATAGATTGCATGATTCCAACTAATGTGACATTCTGAAAAAGGTGTAACTATGGAAGCAGTAAAAAATATCAGTGGTTGCAGAAGGTTGAGGGGAGGGGATGAATAGGCAAGGGACACAGGATTTTTAGGGTACTGAGACTATTCTCTATGATACTATCATGGTGGATATGTGTTATTGTACATCTGTCCCATAGAATGCACAGTGTGAAGCATGAACGTTGATGCAAACGAGAGGCCTTGAGTGATATGTCAGTGTTGGTTTCTAGATTCTAACACATGTACTACTCTGATGCTGATGGTGGGGTCAACTGTGTTGGTGTGGGGACAGGAGGTATATAGGAAATCTCTGTGGTTTCTATTCAGTTATGTTTTCTTTCCACTCAATTTTTCTGTAAACCTAAAACTGCTCTAAAAAATAAAGGCTAAGGGCACCTGGCTGGCTCAGTGAGTAGAGCATGCAACTCTTGATCTCAGGTTCGTAAGTTTGAGCCCCATGTTGGGTGTAGAGATTACTTTAAAAAAATAAATAAAAATGAAAAAAAGGCTATTTTTTTAATGTTTATTTATTTTTGAGACAGAGAGAGACAGAGCATGAACAGGGGAGGGGCAGAGAGAGAGGGAGACACAGAATCTGAAACAGGCTCCAGGCTCTGAGCTGTCAGCACAGAGCCCGACGCGGGGCTCGAACTCACGGACCGCGAGATCATGACCTGAGCGGAAGTCGGATGCTTAACCGACCAAGCCACCCAGGCGCCCCAAAAAAGGCTATTTTTTAAAGGGGTCATTTAAATATGGTCTTATTTAAGAGCCTAGGGATTCCTTCTTCCCTCTCCCCAACCTTCTCACAAATAAACAAGCTGTGGATTTTTAATGTTTGCTTCACTGCATTGGAGCTTGAGGGTAAAGTCCAACCACGTACATCAGGGGTACCTCGGGACTTAGTCTTTCCCTTCCTTCCTCTCTTTGGTGGACTTTGTGTTATCTGGGAGCCGGTGTGTTTCTAACATAATTTAAGGAGTCCTCTGTTTCTACCTTGAGTGACAGGGAAAAAAACGTGAACCTTAAAAGGCACAGAACTATATAAATGGCTTAGGAAGAGATTAAACAAGGATCCTAGGGCAGATTGAGTAACAAATAAAGTCTTCATCATTCTTGTTTCTCCAACATTTATTAATTAGTAACTGTTTTCCATAAAAGTATCAGCAGAATCATCATTCTTAAAACTGACCAACATAAACATGATGTTTAATTTTGTGTTGTAATTCATTAGATGGCATAATTGGCTCTTACTGTTATGTCTATTTGTTTAATAGATATCTCCTCAGAAAATACAACAGGCGACCATGTAGTTTCCAGATTATCTGCATGGAAGGTTAATGTATATGTACCTGTGTATGTGCACACACTTGCTACACGTCTTAGAAGAAGAGTGGTTTTCTCTCTGTGCCACAGAACCTTCCACCCTCCAAGGAGCAAAGGCTACTTTTTCTATTATTTATTTTTTATAATTTACATACAAGTTAGATGGTGCAACAATGATTTCAGGAGTAGATTCCTTAATACCCCTTACCCATTTAGACCATCCCCCCTCCCACAACCCCTCCAGCAACCCTTATTTGTTCTATATATTTAAGAGGCTCTTATGTTTTGTTCCCCTCCCTGTTTTTATATTATTTTTGCTTCCCTTCCCTTATGTTCATCTGTTTTGTATCTTAAAGTCCTCATATGAGTGAAGTCATATGATATTTGTCTTTCTCTGACTGACTAATTTCGCTTAGCATAATACTCTCCAGTTCCATCCACATAGTTGTCAATAGCAAGATTTCATTCTTTTTGATTGCCGAGTAATACTCCATTGTGTGTGTGTGTGTGTGTGTGTGTGTACCACATCTTCTTTATCCATTCATCCATCGATGGACATTTGGACTCTTTCCATACTTTGGCTATTGTTGATAGTGCTGCTATAAACGTTGGGGTGCATGTGTCCCTTTGAAACAGCATACTTGTATCCCCTGGATAAATAACTAGTAGTGCAATTGCTGGGTTGTAGCAGAGTTCTATTTTTAATTTTTTGAGGAAACACCATACTGTTTTCCAGAGTGGCTGCACCAGTTTGCATTCCCACCAGCAGTGCAAAAGAGATCCTCTTTCTCCACATACTCACCAACATCTTGCCTGAGTTGTTAATGTTAGCCATTCTGACAGGTGTGAGGTGGTAGCTCATTGTGGTTTTGATTTGTATTTCCCTGATGATGAGTGATGTTTAGCATTTTTTCATGTGTCAGTTGGCCATCTGGATGTCTTCTTTGGAGAATGCCTATTCATGTCTTTTGCCCGTTTCTTCACTGGATTATTTGTTTTTGGGGTGTTGAGTTTGATAAGTTCTTTGTAGATATTGGATACTAACCCTTTATCTGATATGTCGCTTTCAAATATCTTCTCCCATTCTGTCGTTTGCCTTTTAGTTTTGCTGATTGTTTCCTTCACTGTGCAGAACTTTTTATTTTATGAGGTCCCAACAGTTTGTTTTTGCTTTTGTTTCCCTTGCCTCCAGAGATGTATTGAGTAAGAAGTTGCTGTGGCCGAGGTCAAAGAGGTTTTTGCCTGCTTTCTCCTCTAGGATTTTGGTGGTTTCCTGTCTTATGTTTAGGTCTTTCATCCATTTTGAGTTTATTTTTGTGTATTGTGTAAGAAAGTGGTCCAGGTTCATTTTTCTGCATATTGCTGTCCAGTTTTCCCAGCACCATTTGCTGAAGAGACTGTCTATTCCATTGGATATTCTTTCCCACTTTGTCAAAAGTTAGTTGGCCGTACGTTTCTGGGCTCATTTCTGGGTTCTCTATTCTGTTCCATTGATCTGAGTGTCTGTTCTTGTGCCAGTACCATACTGCCTTGATGATTACAGCTTTGTAAAACATGTTGAAGTCTGGGATTGTGATGCCTCCAGCTTTGGTTTTCTTTTTCCAGGTTGCTTTGGCTATTCGTAGTCTTTTCTGGTTCCATACAAATTCTAGGGTTGTTTGTTCTAGCTCTTTGAAGAATGCTGGTGTTATTTTGATACATATTGCATTGAATATGTAGATTGCTTTGGGTAGTATTCACAGCTTAACAATATTTTTTCTTCCTATCCAGGAGCATGGAATATTTTTCCATTTTTTGTGCCTTCTTCAATATCTTTCTTAAGCTTTCTATAGTTTTCAGTGTATAGATTTTTCACCTCCTTGGTTAGACTTATGCCTAGGTATTCTATGCTTTTTGGTGCAATTGTGAATGGGATCGATTCCTTGATTTCTCTTTCTGTTGCTTCATTGTTGGCGTATAGGAATGCAACCAATTTCTGTGCATTGATTTTATATACTGCAACTTTGCTGAATTTGTGGATCAGTTCTAGCAGTTTTTTGGTGGAAGCTTTTGGGTTTTCCATATAGAGTATCATGTCATCTGCGAAGAGTGAAAGTTTTACCTCCTGGCTGATTTGGATGCCTTTTATTTGTTTGTGTTGTCTGATTGCTGAGGCTAAGACTTCCAATACTATGTTTAACAACAGTGGCAAGGGTGGACATGCCTGTCTTGTTCCTGACCTTAGAGGAAAAACTCTCAGTTTTTACCCATTGAAGATATTAGTGGTGGGTCTTTCATATATGGCTTTTATGATCTTGAGGTATGATCCTTCTATTCCTACTTTCTTGAGGGTTTTTATCAAGAAAGAATGCTGTATTTTGTCAAATGCTTTCTCTGCATCTACTGAGAGGATCATGTGGTTCTTGCTTGTCCTTTCTTTTATTGATGTGATGTATCACATTGATTGTTTTTGCAGATATTGAACCAGTTCTGCATCCCAGGTATAAATCCCACTTGGTTGTGGTGAATAATTTTTTTAATGTATTGTTGGATCTTATTGGCTAGTATTTTGTTGAAAATTTTTGCATCCATGTTCATCAGGGAAATTGGTCTATAGTTCTCCCTTTTAGTGGGGTCTTTGTCTGGTTTGGGAATCAAGGTAATGCTAGCTTCATAAAAAGAGTTTGCAAGTTTTCCTTCCATTTCTATTTTTTGGAACAGCTTCAAGAGAATAGGTGTTAACTCTTCTTTAAATGTTTGGTAAAATTCCCCCTGGAAAGCCACCTGGTCCTCATCTCTTGTTTTTGGGGAGATTCAATTTCTTTACTGGTTATGGGTCTGTTCAGATTTCTATCTCTTCCTGTTTCAGTTTTGGTAGTTTACCTGTTTCTAGGAATTTTTCCATTTCTTCCAGATTGCCCATTTTATTGGAGTATAATTGTTCCTAACATTCTCTTATTATAGTTTGTATTTCTGCTGTGTTGGTTGTGATCTCTCCTCTTTCAATCTTGATTTTATTTATTTGGGTCCTTTCCTTTCTCTTTTTAATCAAAGTGGCTAGTGGTTTATCAATTTTGTTAATTCTTTCAAAGAACAAGCTTCTGGTTTCATTGATCTGTTCTACTGTTTTTTTGTTGTTGTTGTTTTGATAGCATTTATTTCTGCTCTAATCTTTATTATTTCCTGTCTTCTGCTGGTTTGGGGTTTTATTTGCTGTTCTTTTTCCTGCTCTTTAAGGTGTAAGGTTAGGATGTGTATCTCTGACCGTTCTTCCTTCTTTAGGAAGGTCTGGATTGCTACATACTTCCCTCTTCTGACCGCCTTTGCTGTGTCCCAGAGGTTTTGGGTTGTGGTGTTATCATTTTCATTGGCTCCTATGTACTTTCTGATTCCTCTTTAGCTTCTTGGTTAGCCCATTCAGTCTTTAGTAGGATGGTCTTTAGTCTCCAAGTATTTATTGTCTTTCCACATGTTTTCTTGTGGTTGATTTTGAGTTTCATAGCATTGTGGTCTGAAAATATACACATTATCTCGATCATTTTGTACTTGTTGAGGACTGATTTGTGTCCCAGTATGTGATCTATCCTTGAGAACATTCCATGAGCACTGGAGAAGAATGTGTATGCCGCTGCTTTAGGATGAAATATTCTGAATATATCTGTTAAGTCCATCCAATCCAGTGTGTCATTCAAGGCCATTGTTTCCTTGTTGATTTTCTGTTTAGATGATCTGTCCATTGTTGCAAGTGGGGCGTTGATGTCCCCTACTATTATGGTATTGTTATCTATGAGTTTATTTATGTTTATGATTAATTGATTTGTATATTTGGGTGCTTTCACATTTGGAGCATAAATGTTTACAATTGTTAGATCTTCTTAGTGGATAGACTCCTTAATTATGATATAAGGCCTTCTTCATCTCTTGTTACAGTCTTTATTTTAAAGTCTAGATTGTCTTATATAAGTATGGCTACTCCGGCTTTCTTTTGGTGACCATTAGCATGATAGATGGTTCTCCATCCCCTTACTTTCAGTCTGAAGGTGTCTTTAGGTCTAAAATGGGTCTCTTGTAAACAGCATATAGATGGATATTGTTTTCTTATCCATTCTGTTACCCTGTGTCTTTTGATTGGAGCATCCGGTCCATTGACGTTTAGAATGAGTGCTGAAAGATATGAATTTATTGCCATTATGTTCCCTGTAGAGTTGGAGTTTCTAGTGGTGTTCTCTGGTCCTTTCTAGTCTTTGTTGCTTTGGTCTTTTTTTTTATTTTAATCTTTTCTTCCCTTAGAGAGTCCCCCTTAAAATTTCTTACAGGGCTGGTTTAGTAGTCACGAACCACTTTAATTTTTGTTTGTCTGGGAAACTTTTTATCTCTCCTTCTATTTTGAATGACAGCCTTGCTGGGTAAAGAATTCTTGGCTGCGTATTTTTCCGATTCTGCACATTGAATACATCCTGACACTCCTTTCTGGCTTGCCAAGTTTCTGTGGATAGGTCTGCTGTGAACCTGGTCTGTCTTCCCTTGTAGGTTAAGGACTCTTTTTCCCTTTCTGCTTTCATGATTCTTTCTTGGCCTGAGTCTTTTGTGAATTTGGCTATGATAATCCTTGTTGATGGACAGTTTTTGTTGAATCTAATGGGAGTCCTCTGTGCTTCCTGGATTTTGATGTCTGTCTTTCCCCAGGTTAAGAAAGGTTTCCACTATGATTTGCTCACATAACCGTTCTACCCCTTTTTCTCTCTCTTCATCTTCTGGGACCCCTCTGATTCTGATGTAGTTCCTTTTTAATGAGTCACTGATTTCTCTAATTCTTAAATTGTGCTCTTTTGCCTTAGTCTCCCTCTTTTTTCTGCTTCATTGTTCTCCATAAGTTTTTCCTCTCTATTGCTGATTTGCTGCTCTGCCTCATCCATCCTTGCTGCTGTGACATCCATTGAGATGGCAGCTCAGTTATAGCATTTTTTATTTCATTCTGACTAGCTTTTATCTCCGCAAAAAGGGATTCTAATCTGTTTTCAATCCCAGCTGGTATTCTTATTATCGTGATTCTAAATTCTGGTTCAGACATCTTGCTTGTATCTGTGTTGATTAAGTCCCTGGCTGTCATTTCTTCCTGTTCTTTCTTTTAAGGTGGATCCCTTCATTTCATAATTTTGAAGGAAGAAAAGGAATTAATAAGGTAAAAAAATTAAAATTAAAAAAATTAAGAACAACACACAAAAAAAATCAGATCCTAGGTGTGTTCTGGTTTGGTTGTTGAAAGGAGCTTGATAGATTAGAGGAAAAAAATGGGAAAGATAAGATAAGAAAAGAAAAGAAAGGAAAGGAAAAGAAAAAATGAAAATGCTTGCAAATTTGAAAAAAATGAATACAATTAAATTGAGTAAAATGAAATAACGGAAGTAAAAAACAGAATTTGAAAATTTTACAGGAAAGTAAAAAGATATAGTAGAAAAAAATTAAAGAAAAATATTTTTAACAGAAATGGAAAATAAAAATAAATTTTTTCTCTTTTTGTATTCAAGAATAAGAAAAGAGAAGAAAAGAAAAGAAAAGAAAAGAAAAGAAAAGAAAAGAAAAGAAAAGAAAAGAAAAGAAAAGGAAAATTGGGTAGATGGACCAGCCAAAAAACTGTAGTACAATTGAAATTACATCGGTTTCCCCTGGAAGTTGAACTATGAAGCACTTTATAATCTGTAAACTAAACAGGTGGAAAGACTTGTGTTGTTCCTGAAGAGCGAGGTTGGCCCAATTGGGCAGAGCTCAGTGTAATGGCTTCATTCTCCACTAGACGGCACTGCTTAGCTTACTGGGGTGGATTGTTGTGGCACTCATAGGTGTGTATGCACACGTGCAGGAGGGGTGAAAATGGCATTACCCAGCTGCCCAATCTCTAGTATCAGAACTCTGCACTCTCCCCGACCAGCAGTGGCGCACCCCTCCTTTGTCTCCAGCTTCCAACCACTCCCTGCTTTTACACTGTCCGTGACCAAGCCATCAGGTTGCCAGGTAGCACCTCCATCCTGAGTTTTATCTCAGATGCGGCTGTGTTTCCCAACCCTCACTTCTGAGGGACTGCAGGTTGACTCACTCAGACCTTCTGGGGGAAGTTCTCATTGAGCAATGGCCAGGTGCCAGCCTGCCCCCAGGAACGTTTGGGAGACCATGCTGATGCCAATGCCCAAAGACTGTGGCTAGGTGCCAGCCTGCCCCAGAAAAAGTTAGTGCAGTCTTATAGCAGCCGCATTTCAGGGATTATGAAAAATCACAACACATATCTGGCACCAGGCTTACTCCTTAATGTCCTTGTTCCAGCACCAGCGAATGTGGTTATTTTCCAGGGTCTGCTGGGATCTTTGCCTGTGCAGAGGCCGCACCACTTCTACCAAATGTCCTCCCAGCAGGGGAACCACCTCTCTCCATGTGGTAGAAGGACCCCAAGGACCTCACTCTCTGCTCCTGGGGATTTTCCCTTCCCACCACAGTACTGCCAGGAATCGAGCTGCAGAGTTTCAGACTCTGTGCTCCCCACATTTATAGAGTCTTAATATAATTTAAACCCTCTCTCCTTTCTCCCTTTGTTGTTCAGTCCCTTGCATACTCTTTCTTTTCTATCCAGGTGCTTTTGGGTGGGGGGGGGGGAATTCTTTCTGTACTCTCCCTGCCCTCACCATCTCCATCTTCTCTCTGCAAGCAAAAACAGCTCCCTGCCCTCCATGGCTTTCTCCCAGTTCACCTCTCCACACCATGTACCTGCTGAGTTCTCTGGTTCAGGTTGTGCAGATGGCTGTGTTAACCCTCAAATCAGTTTTCTAGGTGTGCAGGATGGTTTAATGTTGATCTGGCTGTATTTCAGGGACAAGAGATGCAAAAAAACCTTCCATGCTCTTCCACCATCTTGGCCCCTCCCCCTCCACGGAGCAGAGATTTGATGGCAGTTTCAGTGCCCTAGGACTCCGCAGGACAGGGCTGACGAGAGGGAGGTCTGAGAGCTTCTTTCTGTGAGTTTTTCATATACAGATGATTACAACAGGTAGAGTCTTTTTATTAGTTAAAAATATTTTAAGAATGTGCATTTGTTATAAGGTTTTTTAGTTTTGCCAATGTTCAACACATATAAAAGTTAACACATCAAATGGTTTTATAAGGCTTCGCTTGAAAACCAGCCATTCTCTACTATCCCTTTCCCTTCCTGCTTTCCTCTCCATAGAGATGATCACTTCTAGGTTTTTTTTAAGTTTATATATTTTGAGAGAGGGACAGAGAGAGAGTGAGCACGTATGAGCAGGGGAGGGAGAGAAAGAGAGGGAGAGAGAGAACCCCAAGCAGGTTCTGCACCATCAGTAGAGCACCCATCATGCAGCTTGATCTCACAAAATGTGAGATCAAAATCTGTGGAGAAACCAAGAGTCAGTCACTTAACTGACTGAGCTACCTGATCACTTCTGTTTCTTAAAGCTGTTTCTTCTGGAAACTGTCTTCAGATTTCTACATTATGTGCTCATACTACTATTTTCCATACCCTTACCTGTAAAATGGGTTTAAAAATCTCAGAAGTTTGGTGTGGGCTTTAAAATGAATTAATTCAGGGACTGGCACAGTCTGTAGAGAATGTGACTCTTAATCTTGGGGTTGTGGGTTCAAGCCCCATGTTGGGTGTACAGCTTACTTAAAAAAATAAAATAATAAAAAAAGGAATCAATTTATAAAAAGCACTTTTAACAGTGCCTGGAACTGTTGTTATATTAACTTTTTGGTTTTAGTTATTCCCTATTGTCTTCTTACTATAAAAACATTATGTTTAGCTGTGTTACAACACCCCCTTTACACACACAGTTTCCTCTCCTGGCCAGTATTTTTTTTATCATACGTTTTTAAGCTCTATTATTTAGTGTTTGCATAATTATAATCTTGAATATAGATGGTTGAACCACATAGAATATTATGACTACATTTTCTTTCTTACTAGAGTTAATAATTATCTTTTTTTTTTACTTGTTTGCTTGCTTAGTACAATTAATTGTACAATTGGAATTGACACCAATTCCAATGTCTGTGTTTTTTTCACACCAGCAAAAAATTCTCTGATACCAATTGAATGTCCTACAATTCAATTCAATTCTGATACTAGGTACCTGGAGATAGTGCCAGATCCCACCGGTTAAGGGCTCAGTCCACAATACTGCCCCCTTCCGCACTTCAGATGCCAATTCCAAGTCCAGGTTGTCACCTGTGTTTCTGACCCCTGGGTATAAATCAGAGGTTCCCACTACCCCTTCCTTGGATTAGATTAATTTGCTAGAGTAGCTCACAGAACTCAGAGAAACATTTTACTTACTAGATTACCTTTTCTTCAGAAAAGGATATAACTCAGGAACAACCAGGTGGGACAGCTGCATAGGGCAAGGTGTGGAGAAAGGGTGTAGAACTTCCATGCCCTCTCCAAGCCTACCATTCTTCCTGAATATCCATGTGTTGATCAACCAAGAAGCTTTCCAAACCCACTCCTTTTGGGTAATGATGGAGGCTTTATTACCTAGACATGATTGATTAGATCATTGGCCTTTGGTGACTGATTCAACTTCCAGCCCCTCTCCCCTCCCTGGAGGTCAGGGGGGTGGGACAGAAAGTTTTAACCCTGCAATCATGTGGTTGGTTCTCTAGCAACCAGCCCCCATCCATATTACATATTACATAAGGACTGTCTAAAAGTCATTTCATCAGCATCACAAAAGACACTATCACTCGTACCACTTAGGAGATTCCAGGGGTTTTAGGAGCTCTGTGCCAGGAACAGGGACAAAGACCAAATATAGATTTATTATAAATCATAATGTCAGACTTCACTTTCTGTGTACCCTACTTAAGTCATTCCCAAACTGTCCACCAGAAATGTAAATCTCTTCTCAGTATGTTGAGGGGAAGATATACTTCCCAGTGCTCACTTTCCTCCTTCCCTACAGTGACTGGCTGTCTCTAAGTCTGCTGCACAGCTGTCACCCTGGGGTTGTCTTTTACTATCAATTCAAAATCCCTTTCTGTTCTCCTGTATATTAGATCCTCTTTTTTTTTTTTTTCCTTTCCATGAAATCTTTCTTGCTTTACCGTTTCGTTTTGAGTGAGCACATCCTTCAGTACCTTCTTGGTTACAAATGTTTAAAAAATTACCTCACGTTCACACATGATTGACAGCTGGGTTGGGTATAGAATTCTAAGTTGAAAATATTTTTCCCTTAGAAGTGTGAAAGTATTGTTTTTTTTTTAGCTCTCAGTGCAGTTCTTGAGAAGTCTGATATTTTTTCTTTTGAATGAGGCTTGTTACTTCATCTCTGCATGTGTTTAGAATCTTCTCTTTATCCTTGGAATTACAAAAATGTATAATTACATGTTTTGGTGTGGGGCTTTTATTTATTTATTTTTTTTAATTTTTAACGTTTATTTTTGAGACAGAGAGAGACAGAGCATGAATGGGGGAGGGTCAGAGAGAGAGGGAGACACAGAATCTGAAACAGGCTCCAGGCTCTGAGCTGTCAGTGCAGAGCCTGACGCGGGGATCAAACTCACGGACCACAAGATCATGACCTGAGCCGAAGTCGGACGCCCAACCGACTGAGCCACCCAGGCGCCCCGAGGTGTGGGGCTTTTAAAATCTATTATGCAGGAAACTCAATGAGTCCTCTCAATATGAAAACTCATGTCCTTCAGTTCTGAGGATTTTTTAAAAATTAGTTTTTGAATATTTCAATACCTCTATTTTCTCTGTTTTCTCTTTCTGGAACTTCTATTTTCTTCAAACATTGTAATTTTTGGTCTGGTCTCCAAAAATTTTTTGTGCTATATTTCCATGTCTGATACTTTTCTGCTTTCTGGAACATTTGTCAAAATTTATCTTCCAATCTTTCTGTTATATTTTGCATGTCGGTTGTCATAGTTTTAATTTCTAAGAGCTCAACAGTTGGTCTTACAATGAACTTTTACATAATGTCCTAATTTCCTTCTCTTCTTTTCCTCTGAGCATATTAATGATAGATTTCTGAAGTTTTCTTCTGCTCCTTGCATTGTTTCTATCTATACTGAGCTCTTTAAAAACTTATTATTTGTTTTGATCTGTTTTCGAATTAGAAAGTTTTCTCAGATGTTTGATCATCCTTAGCTCCCATCTCACATATAAGAATGAGACACTAAATGGGGGACCTGTGTGGCTCAGTTGGTTAAGCATCCGACATTGGCTCAGGTCATGATCTCACAGTTCATGGGTTCGAGCCCCAAGTCAGGCTCTGTGCTGACAGCTTGGAGCCTGCTTTAGATTCTGTGTCTCCCTCTCTGCCCATCCCCTATTCATGCTCTGTCTCTCTCTCTCTCTCTCTCTCTCTCTTAAAAATAAATAAACATTAAAAAACATTTAAGAATGAGACACTAAAAAAATCATGGGAAGCTGTGTGGGATGTGTGAGAGAGAAAGAGAGAGAGAGAGAGAAAGACAGTGTGTGTGTGTGTGTGTGTGTGTGTACACATGTGGTGTTGTGGGCTATAGGGAACTTGCCAGTGGCAGGAATTTTCTGGAGGGTGATCTTGCCGGGCTGTCAGCAATCTGAGACTGGAGTGGAGGAAAGGGGATAAGAGTCCACAGTTTAGGAAGTAAAATTCTACTTCATCCTCAATTTTCTGTATGATGCTCTGGCCTACCTTCTTTAGAGAGCCAGCCTCCGGATTTCTGGGGTGGGGGTAAACAGTTGGCAGATCTCAGTGCGAGTGTCTGTGTGCTTCTTGTACCAACTCGTAACCTTCTGTTCTCAGCCTCACTTTCACCACAGAGCCACCACCTCCAGAGCCTTTCCAAGGTCCAGTGACTCCAATCAACCTGCTCCAGGCTGCCCAATGTTGGCATTGGTTCAGCTTCCTTTGGTTGGCTAAGTCAGGAAGTACTTGTTCATAAGCCTTCCAGCCTCCAAAATATTTCTTTCCTTTTCCGCTTTATTTTCTCTTTATGTGGGCATATGTGGTCATATGCCCACTTTATTTCCTGTGGGCATATATGTATACACACACACACACACACACACACACACACACATATAACCATTCACTGTCATTTTGGTGGGACTCGTGGTGGGTGGGGTAGGGGAGACATAAAACTGTAAATAATGTTTTCAACTTGCCTTTTTTTAAAATTTTTTAATGTTTATTTATTTGTGAGAGAGAGACAGAGTGTGAGTGGGGGAGGGGCAGAGAGAAGGAGACACAGAATCTGAAGCAGGCTCCAGGCTCTGAGCTGTCAGCACAGAGCCCGACGGGGGGCTCGAACTCATGAACCGCGAGATCATGACCTGGGCCAAAGTCGGATGCTTACCAACTGAGCAACCCAGGCGCCCCTCAACTTGCCATCTTTAGCAGGAGTTTTGAGTGATAGAATTCAAACAATGTAATGGTAAAATCTAAATGGAGCTGCATTAATTTAATTCCTATTGGATTCAGTGTTGACTTTTAAAAGGGGTTGGTAAATCTGGCTGTTTTCATAGGGTTTTATATTTCCATAGGTGTCCTATTTATGTTGCATGTTTAGATCAGGAAAAAAAAAAGAAGCACTGGAAATCAATAAATCATCTCAAGCATTAGAGAAAGAATAGCAAATTATACCCAAGGAAGCAGATGGAAGGCAATTGCAAAGATAAAGTTAAAATGAACTGGGAAACAATGTACAATACAGAAATTCAGCAAAGTAAAGTAAACCCTAGTGAGACTGATCATGAACAAAAAAGAGAAGACCTAAATTACCAATATCAGAAATGGGGGGAGGTGGGGAGTCTTCACCTTAAAGTCTAATATATCATATTATGAACAATTATGTTTTCAAAAATTTTATATAAGCTGGACAAATTCTTAGAAAAAAATAACCTGCCAAAATAGACATTAGGAATATGAATAGTCCTTTAAATAATTTTTAAAACTGAATCTGTAATGTAATCCTTCCCACCAAAACAACAAAACAAAACAAAACAAAACAAAACAAAATTCCTCCAGGCTAAAATGGCTTCACCAGAGAATTTGACTAAAGCTTTAAGAAATTAGACCAATTTTTTACAATCTCTGCCAGAGAACAGAAAAAGTGGAACAATTTGCAAGCTGTTTTAAGAGGCCAGCATACCCTTGGCACCCAAATCTGACAAGGACATTATAAGAAAAGAAAATTACAGGCCAATTCTACACATACATGAAAAACATCCAGAATAAAATATTAATAAGCTGGATGCAGCCATGTATGAAAAATATAAAACATCATGACCACATTTATTTATTAAGGGGCTTATACCAGAAACCCAAGGTTGATTTCCTCCCAAATATCAATACAGTTTATCACCCAGCAGAAGAAAGGCCACATTTGTGTTGAGGTGACTGTTCCATATGCTCTCCTTGCAAGCAGAATTTTGAATACCTTGCTTTTTTTCTCTACAATGCACTAATCAAGGCAGAAGGTAAGAAAATCTGTCCAAGATCTAGCTAGGGCCTGTTCATTGGGATGGGAGCAAAGAGCAAGGCAAGCCAGAAAGTATGAAGTTGTGGGTCTAGATCTGGACAATGAAGAAGCTGAGGAGGGCAGGGGGAGAGGCCACAGCATCTGGAAAGTAAGGTCCTCGGTAGGTAACAAATTCCCCTCCCTTCCGATACATACAAAGCTTTCTGGAAGAGAATCTACCTTCTGATTTTCAAAATATATCAGTACAACCCAAGAAGTATTCAATGTTTAATAATAAGTACCCAGTCCAACTTCCTTTTGATAACATCACAGTTGGATGTTCCAGGTTCCATTTTTCCCGGGGTTGAAGGTGATGGTCATCTCTGACACACTGACCCAGAGGAGAGTGAGGTTGGGGCTTGCAGAAAAGCATCGAGAAATGCCAGTCTTTTCTCCGCTCGGTCACTCCGGTCAGTCGTGAGAGATCGACCTCTTTGCAGTATGACTCTATTTGAAGTCAGCTCTCCATTGTTACTTCTTAGAATCTTGGGTTATTCTTTTTTTTGTTTGTTTTACCTACTCATTGTTTTTCTTTTTCTTTTTTTTTAAAAAAAGAGGTCTTACTCTATCCCAGTGGTTAAGAGCATTGCTTCTGGAGACAGCTCTGGGTTCAGTATTAAGGATGAAACTGAATCAATGTAATCAGACACAACCCTTGGTGTCTTCTGTTGTGACAGCAGGTTTGAAGTAGAAAAGCAAGGATGAGTGACTCCCTTCTTCACCACCTCACTACCAGGTTATAATTCTGCCACATAGATATTTATTAAGCGAACATCTATTAACAAGCAAGTACTGAACCATTTGTGTAAACTGTTCTTTAGGCTGAAGGAAGGCTCAGCTTTCTGTGCCTCGTCTACCGCCTGGTGCGATAAGGTCTTTCAAAACAGACTCACCAAACCCCCAGAGACAGGGTTCTCTTCGCTTGAGAGCTGGTGTTTGGCTTGAGAGCGAGCCAATATCCTCGGAATCCATGACTGTTAGGGACTTAGCCTGGAGCTTTACACTGAAGGGTGAAAGCCACAGGAGTCAAGGGTCCATGTATTTTATTTGTGTAGTTGTGGGCCGTGCCTCTAGAAGAGTTTAGTTAGGCCACATATTTTCAATACCTTTAATTTCTCCACACAAAACTCGTTTCTAAAACCCGTCGGGCTACTTCGCCAGCCACTATGATCACAAATGAAAACCCATTTCTGACATTCTCTATGGCAGTTGGCAAAGCAGTAGATGTGGACTGAGGCACGTGTCGTAGCTGCCTCCGGAGCACAGCCTTCCCGATTAGAATGTGCGCTGGTTACTATGCATTACAGACCACGTGAGTTGTTGCTTAACCCAAGTAATACATATATCACATTGCATATATGGAAGTATTTAAAAGCAAGTTATAAGGGTGTCTGGGTGGCTCAGTGGGTTAAGCGTTTGACTCCGGCTCAGGTCATGATCTCATGGTTCATGAGTTCAAGCCCCTCATCGGGCTCTGTGCTGACAGCTCGAAGCCTGGAGCCTGCTTCGGATTCTGTGTCTCCCTCTCTCTCTCTGCCCCCTCCCTGCTCGTACACTGTCTCTGTCTCTCTCAAAAATAATGAATAAATAAATAAACATTAAAAAAAAGTAAGTTATAGGCATTGAAACAACCATCTCTGCCACCTCCTGGGCAAGGCATTCAATATCTCCATGCCTCATTTTTCTCCTTTGTCTGCACACATGAATTGTTGGGTCAACCAAAGGAAATAACGCATGTAAAGTACTTAATATTGTACCTGACATAGAAAAAGCAACTAATAAATGTAAGTTAGTATTATAAGCGGCATACTATATGCCACTACATATCTTCTACCTGCCTTTCAGAAAGCCCTGGCTCTCAGTCCACGTTGTGGTAAGGATCGGGGTCCACCTAGGTACGTTGGATGTGACCACACGTCGGGGACTGGATCGTCACAGTGAAGTGGCCCTCAGCTTACAAACCAGGAAATTGTTCTTCCTTAGTATTTCCAGAGATGACTCATGATAATCAAGCTCATTAGAGACTGATGTATAAATCCAACTTTCAATTTATAAATCCTAATGGGAAACATAGCTACCGAGTACATTGGTTATTCGAGTTCCTGAGAGTCAGTGATGATATCTTTTGTATGAGTCCATTCTTATGAAATGGATGAATTCCTGAAGACTTTGCATTGTTCAAAACTCACGTAATTCAAAGCAAACATTCCCATATTAGTAAATTTAAAGGGTACTTTATGTCCCAGAGCACATAAATCTACACCCATTGGTGTCTAACTTCATTTTAATGATGTCTTTCATTTCTTCAGCATATCTCTCATATTTTGTAGAAGCGAATCTGCTAGGTTCTAAGCATATCATATCATCATGGCTGTTAGGTCTTCTTCAGAGCCTTTTTATGATATCTAAAGTCTGTAATAAATGCATTGCTCTTGGTGCTTTTCTGCACCACCGCATCATAAATGCTCTGATGACATGGTTGTAGGATATGAAAAAAACATTTCAAATTATAATAACCACACAATTGTCACCAAAATCACTTGATGAAGTTCTAAGCCATGTGAATAGCAGCATAGTTTATGAGATACTAATAAAAGGAAGAGAGGAGTTCTGTGTTAGAACCAAAGTGTTACAGTTTGCGATTCACTTGTCTGAGCAGGTTCAAAATTGAGCAATTCTTCGTTTCTTTTTTAATTTGGGAAATTTGCATGGTTTCTCATTTTGAGCACCAAATAAAACCTTGTGAGTGTTTTGTATCACACAATTACATATAACTCCAATTTGCTTAAAATGTAATTATGGTACTGACAAGTTGTTGTTTGGGATGGTCTTTTTCTTTTCAAGGAGGGTTTAGCAGAAAAACCTTGGCTTTGAAACCACCAGACAGATCGAGGCCTAATGTAGTTTTCTTTCATATATTAGCTGTGTGGGACTCAGTTTCCTTATGTATAAAATGGGAATTATAAATGCGTGTTATATAGGGTGATTCTGGATTTGAATATTAATATTTACTACCTATTAAGCATTCCTAGTGGCTCAGTCAGTTAAGCATCTGACTCTTGGTCTCGGCTCAGGTTATGATCTCACAGTTCTTGAGTTCGAGCCACACTTTGGGCTCCATGCTGACAGTGAGGGGCCTGCTTGGAATTTTCTCTCTCTCTGTCTCTCTCTCTGACCCTCCCCTGCTCACTCTCTCTCTCTCTCTCAAATACAAATACACTTAAAAAAATAGTTACCACTTGTGAGAGGGCTCACCATAGACCAATCAATTCATATATATTATTGGATTAACCTTACAGAAATTCCATGAAGTACAAATTGCTATTCCACTGAGGAAAAGGGCTTGTGAAAGTTAAGTAAACATGACCAAAACCAAATAACCAAAAAGCAGCAGAACTGGATTCAAACTCAGGTTTGAACTGACTTCACCTCAAGAGACACTACTCTTTTTTCCTAGAACTAAATGAGATGATATTTTTAAAATGACCAAGAACAATATTTTACACAAAGTAGATGATTAATAAATGGCAATTATTGTTACCATTGTTTTTAAATGTTTATTTATTTCAGAGGAGGGGAGGGGAGGGAGATGCATAGTGAGAGAAAGACAGAGAATCCCAAGCAGGCTCTGTGCTGTCAGCGCAATGGGGCTTGATCTCATGAACTGCAAGATCATGACCTGAGCTGAAATGAAGAGTCTTGCTCAACCAACTGAGACACCCAAGCACCCCTATTGTTACCATTATTATGGGCACCTCCTCCCTCATGTCCAAAATACACACACACACACTCACCCACACAAAGAATCTGTATACTACAAATTGCCTTAACCTTCTACCTTATTCATTTGATCACTCATAGCATATAAACATATAATATGAAAGGAGAAATGGAGTCTTTAAGGCCTTTTTAGAGAGCTTACAACAACCAAGAAAAATACCTACTGCTTTTCTTCCTGGAAATAGATGACTCAGGCAAAGTCACCAAGTTATCTGCCAATAAACTGAGTCTGTATTAGTTTCCTATGGCTTCTGTAACAAAGGAACACAGACCAGGTAACTCAAACAACAGACATTTATCGTTTCATAGTCTACAAGCTTCCTTCCATTGGCTGTGAGAATCTATTCTTGTCCATTCTGAGAGAATCTATTCTGCGTCTCTCTCCCAGCTTCTGGTGGTTTGCTGTCAATCTTTGGTATTCTTTGGCCTCAGAAATATCATCCTGATCTCTGCCTTCTTCTTCACGTGGTGCTTTCCCTGTGTCTCTGTCTTTTCACACTGTCTTCTCTCTGCGCATGTACATCTTCGTGTCTAAACTTCCCCCTTTTATAAGAATGCCGGTCATATTGGAATTAGGGCCCACCATAATGACTTCATTTTAACTTGGTTACCTCTGTTAAAGACCCAATTTCCAAATCAGGTCACATTCTGAGGTACTAGAAGTTAGGACTCCAATGTATCTTTTGGGGGAGGGTTACACTTCAACCAATAACAGTGTGTACAAGTGTGCATGTGTGTGTGTGCATGCGTGTGTGTGTGTGTGTATAAGAGAAACCATGTAAGCAAGGCTAGTACTGGATGAAAGAAAATTGGAAGAGGGAAGGATTGTTGTTGGGGACTGTAGACTTACCGGCTACATGTCTCCTGGCCTCTGTTACGTTGGATATGTTAGGTCGTGACTCTTTGGGTTACAAGTGACAGAGACTCAACTTGAAGTAGATAAGCAAAGGGAGAAAGTGTTGGGTTATGTAATCAAACTACAGAAATGGCAGGAGAGGAATGGCCTTAAGAATTAAAGGACTTGAAGGCCATCAAATCTCTTTCTCATCCTCTGCTCTTTTTCCTACACGCTGCTTTCATTCTTCTGGCTGTTTCCACGAGGCTGTGGGCATGATGCTAGACCACTCCACACTTCCATCCATACTGCCTTGTAACCAGAGACTTAAAAAGCTTCTTAGTTGGTAAAAGAAGGGTGCCAACAGGCTCTCCTTGAATCACATGCTCTTCTTTAAACCAACCCCTGACTCTGAGGGGATGAGGAAATATGATTGGGCCCACCTGGAACATGTGCCCATCTCCAGTCATGGGTCTGGGCTACTAGGACTGGCAAGTTGAAATTCGAAGGTGTAGTTGCCCAGAGAAGAGGACAAAACAGTCAAGGTCCTCATCACAGAAGGGCTCTGGGCATGTTTTCAGTTTGAGGTGCAGCTAGAAGTTTGGCTTCGTACAAGCTTCCCTGGGGACTCATGTCTCCAGTGAAGGTCTGACCTATGCTTTTGCTCTGTCCTGGGATCTCACGTTGAAGTCACACGTTGAAGTCGGTGGAACCACAACATGGAAGGAGCATAGGCTCCTGAAACCTTGCTTGGAGGAGAGCCGCCAGCTCACTGGGAACCCAATTCCAGACCTATCTGAGGGAGAAGCGAACTTCCATTATTGGAACAATTACAAATTTCAGAGCTTTTCACAGCCGCGAGTGCTGCCCTACCAAGACATTCTTCCCTCTCTTCACCATTGGTGTCATTATCCCTGGCTCCCCAAACAGCGGTAGAGGAGTCCTGGAACCAACAGAGCTATGTTGGGATCCATACTCTGCTGCTTTCCAGTGCTGTGACTTCAGGCAGGTCACCCATCTTCTCTGAGGTGTGGTTTTCTAATCCATAGAATAACTGCCAATTTCACAAGGCTGGAGTGCAGATTGAACTACACAGAATATATGAAAATAGTTGATTCTAGGTGTTGCTAGTATATTAAAAAAATTTTTTTAATGTGAGAGACAAAGAGGGGGTGTGCATGTCAGTGCACGAGCAGGGGAGGGGCAGAGGGAGAGAGGGAGAGAGAGAGACAGAGAGAGACAGAGAGACAGAGAGACAGAATCTTAAGCAGGCTCCAGGCTCAGTGCAGAGTCTGACATGGGGCTTGATCCCATGACTCTAGGATCATGACCTGAGCCAAGATCAAGAGTCGGACGCTCAACTAACTGAGCCACCCAGGCGCCTATATATATATATATATATATATATATATATTTTTTTTTTTTTTTTTTTTTTTTTTAACTGCCACAGGGTGACTTCATCCCAAATGACTTCCCACCAGGCTCTGGATGCACTGGGAACTATCTTGTCAGTAAGAAGATTCCTCAGTCTCAGAAAAAAAGCCTTCATGACTTAGAACACTAAACTATGTCCTTGGGCTGTGGTAAACTGCTGTTTCCACTAATCCTCTTTCAACCAGGAGGCAAACCCCAGCAGATAGTAAGTCCCAGGCCCTTGTGCTGCCTCTCTGGAATGCCTCAGGTAGGAATACTTCTCTGTTCTAGGCTCACACCCTTTGCTTCTCTGATTCATTTACTCCTTCATTCATTTGTCCATTCTCGTGTGTGTCCATCTGTCTGCTTATTCATTCAGACCCAGAACAAATAATTAGTGCATGCCAGCTCTGTGCTGGAGATTCAGGAGCGGAAAGGAAAGACATGGCTTCCTCCCCATGAAGCTCTCATTCTAATGAGAAGTCCGAGAAGAGAGTGGTGAGTGCCGTGGCTGGTACAGGATGCTTCGGAGGCTCAGAGGAGGCACGTGGTCCCGGCGCTGGGGTCAGCAAAGGTGTCCCACAAGTAGCAATGCCTAGCACAAAGCTTTTCCAAGCAAAAGGATGGCAAAGCTCTTTCTACCACGACTGCTAGCCAGCTACCCCCGAAATCAAGCTACTGGGTCTTCTGCTTGCCAGAGGCATCACTTAGATATACCATCACCACCAATCACCGCCACCTCCCTTTCCAAGCCCTGCCCTGCCCAACTTCCAAACTTTTTAAGAATACAGTGGCCGGTGTAGTCCTGTAGCTAGCAAACAATGCTTCTATGCCTCACTCCTTCCCCACAACTGCCAACATTCCACTCAAAGAGGCATGGCTACCAGTAAGGCATTCTGTATGGATGTGTATGTACACATGTATAGTCTTTAAAGTGTTCATCATACATACGCAAATGCCTTAAGATGTAAACTATAAGTATACATGTTTTCATACATATACGCACAATGCGTGTGTGTGTGTGTGTGTGTGTGTGTGCACCAATATACCTATGTATATTCACCAAATTTCCAAGAACACTAATTGTTCAGTTGGGGTTCCTGTTGCTACCTCAGACACCAAACTTTATTAAATTTCTCCAACAGCAATAATAAAAGGCGGCTCACAAGTTATTTTGCTATCAGAAAACAGCCAACAAACCCAACAGACTTGGCTGGCCGGCTGGAAGTGCCCGGCTGATACATGTTATTTTACCTTTCTCCTTCGAGAAAGCTTTATTGTTGGAATAGTGTTAATGATTTCTTCCCTTCCTTTGGTGTCTAGAATAATGTGTGCTATCATGCACGCCAAGGTTTGGGTGACTAACGGCTGCCAGTAATTGCATATTTATCGAGGGGTGGAAGGGGAGATGTATTTTATATGTATCATTATCTCTACCATATTCCCTCTCTGAGCTGTCTCCCTGTTAGGGAGATTGTTAGAAGTTGTTAGAAGCTCTAGATGTTCTAGATTGTTAGGAGTTGTTAGAAGTTCTAGTTGTTAGATTGTTAGAAGTTCTGATGGCTATGAGAGTGACATTTAGGGATGAGAGAGAGGAAGGAAGCTTCCTCGTAGGTTTTATTAGTAATAATAGTGGGAATAATGATGATAGCAATTATAATAGCAATTATCAATACATATATAATTAAGAGCTATGCTGTTTTACACATATTACCTCATTTATCTCTCAGTGTTTTGCATATTACTTCATTTATGTCTCATAACTGCTCTTTGAGGTAGATTCTAGTATTATCCTCCTGATTTACAGATGAGGAAGGTAAGTCACAGAGAGGCTTAATGATCTGCCCAAAGTCACACAGCAACGGCAGAGATAGGATTGGAACTCAGGCAGTCTAGCTCTGGGTCCACCTTCCTCACCCCTAAGCCATGTTGCTTTTTCACTCCTCATGTGCACTTCAGTCCTACAAGGAGGAGAAGGAGAGCCAGGTACCAGAGGGGAGCAGGAGGTACTCAGGAAAACCCTGAGAAGATCGCTGGCTCTGAACTCGACCCCCAACGTCTGTGTCCACCCCCTCCAGCAGGGGGCGCCTATAGTCCACGTTTTCTGTGTGCCCTCTTAGGGACAGCCTCCTCAGCTGTTGAGAACCAGAACTCCTGACCCTTATCAGAAAAAGCCCTTATCTTAAAACTTGGTCTATCATTCTTGAAGTATTTATAGTGTACTAATCAAAGGAATGATCCAAAGTGTGGAAATACTCAAGGAATGAATACAGGGCATTTCTTGGAGGACCTTCAGTGGCCATTGATAACCACAAGCCCAATAAACCTGCATAGGCCCCAAGCTTATGCAGCACTTCCTGGCTCTAGATAAACCACAGAGACATTAGAGGTAGGGATTTTTCTCACCACACTCAGAAAGCATGTGATTCGAACAAGCCGCAGCTCTTGGAGTGGCCTCAAGCATGCCCCGTCCCCCCACCTGGTTTGTAAGGTCATGGAGCTTGTGATGTACGCACTACACTGCCCTTTGGAACTTAGGTTGAGGTGTTTTCTCTCTAGCGACCTTTGTTACAGGCTTCGTAGGAGCTAGCTCAGAGGAGCAACCGAGAAGGCCAAACTTCAACCTGGTCACAATAGATAGGAGACCGGGTTTGACAGAATTTGTACCTTTCGTAGTGGTGGGAGGAGAATGGTTCTGCCAGGGGTCCATACCCTCTCTCAGGCTCTGCCTCCACCCTTGTAATACTCTGCAATAAAGACTGCGAGAGGGGCCTCACTTTCAAGGTGGCCTCTCAGACTAGGAGCAGGAACAGACTTGATTGCTCTGAGAATGCCAGCTTCTCCTACCCTACATATTCCCTAGCAGCCGGGGACGCTCCCCAGCCAAGTGATCCCTTTTCTGAATATACTTTGGTACAAGAAATCTGATTCAAAAAATTTTTAAGATTTTTTAATGTTTATTCTTGGGAGAGAGAGAAAAAGACATAACATGAGCAGGGGAGGGGCAGGGGCAGAGTAAGAGAGGGACACAGAATCCGAAGCAGGCTCCAGGCTCTGAGCTGTCGTCAGCACAGAGCCCGAAGCGGGGCTCGAACTCACAAGCCATGAGATCATGACCTGAGCCAAAGTCGGTTGCTTAACCAACTGAGCCACCCAGGCACCCCGAAATCTGATTCAAATTAAATGAGAGGTAAAACAGGAAGAGAAATAACCCAGTGCCAGCCTCCTTCCAGGGAGGGGCTAGAGATCTCCTGGGCTCAGATTCTAGTTATGCTTCATAGGGGCTGGGCAGCCCCCAGGAAGTTTATCTGCCCTTTCTGTACCTGTATTTCTCACGCGCAAAAGGAAGAGAATAAAATCCATCTCATAGGGTCGTTTGAGCACGTCTAGTGAATTAAGGCATGTAAAGATTAAACGCAGTGCTTGACATGTAGGAAGCACTCAATGAACCTTAGCTGTTGTGGTCAAACCTATTCGTGCAAACCAGCACTCCTCGGAAAAGGAATCTTGCACTCTGTCACCATTGTGACCCTTGTTGCTACCAGGGCAGTGTTTTCTGTTCTGGCCAAGCTTCCTGTCTTCCCCCCAGAACATAACGCCCCCTTCACGTCCTCCAAACTGCAAACTCCCTCCTTCAAGGTCGTTGACTAGATGCCAGGCGGAAGTTTTCTCTCCTGGAATTCGGTCCCTGGGCATTTATCCTCGTGACTAACTGGCTTGGGATTGAGGTCAGTTGAAGTTCAAGAGGGCCTCAATTCTGACTTTTACTGTTATTGATTTGTGGCATTTATAAGCCAAAGTGCACGGCCTCCAGGGCCAAGACTGCAGGCACAACAATGCGTTCCTTCTCTGGTGGCCCTGTTTACCTTCCGGGAGCGGGCAGGGTGTGGCCAGAACTTCTGGGGTGGCAAGAGCACCAGGGTGTGGTGAGAACACTGGGTGTGGCTGCCCAGGACAGGCCTTGGAGAAAGGAGCTGAGCCACCAGTCACGGTGGCCCGGGTTGAAATGCTGAGGCCACCTGTGGGTCCTGCTCTGTTGTGGAACAGCTGTGGGGACTCGGATTCTCTGCTCCTCAAACACAACAACAACAGCAACACTAACAGCATGCCTTTCCTGGGTTCTTGTTACCCACATGTGGCACTCCAAGTGCTCCCTTAATCGTTAGGATCAAGGGCTATGTGTGAGTCCTGGAACCACCACTCACTAGCTGTGTGACTTTGGGGACTTTACTTAGCTTCTCTATTCCTCCACATCCTCATCTGTAGGAAGTGAGGTGGTTAAAAGCACCTTTCTCGAGGGCAGGACTTGACCCCACAGCCCCCATGCTGGAGTCCAGGAAGCGGAAGGTTGAATTAGACCATGCGATGTTGGGGTAGGGGAATTTATCTTCGTGACTTTAGGATGCTGGGTCCATGTAGGTATAAGTATGCGAAGTTAAGAATCCAGGAAAGAATCTCCAGAGAAGGAATTAAAAATAAGATTTTATATGAAAATATCCACCTTGATCCTGAGAGACAATAAACCACCTGACACCAGTAGTAATTGAACAGAGTCTTGAGCGTTGAAAACCAAAATAGAACTCACTGAAGTCAGCAGGAACAAGGCTGAGGTCAACTATGGAAAACATGTTATATACTATAGGAAGGCTTGCAATCAAACAAATAAATTATGTGTAAATTATAAGAAGAAGCAGGAGGAAGGGGAGGAGGAGGGGGGAGGGGGATGAGCAAAAAAATTACCTTCCTCCTTGGGTTGTTGGAGGATTAAGTGAGAAAGTCCTAGAATAGTTTCTGGCCCAAGGTAATGTTGAGTAAGTATTAGAGGTTGCTAATGTAAATTTCACATGCATGACTTCATGCCGTACTCATAACAGACCTGAAATAAGTCCTCTACTGAGGAAAGGCTTAGGGCACACTGAAAGAAGCAAGCAAAACTGGGATCTGCTCCCAGGATTATCTGATTCTGAATCTCAAATCCGGATCCAAAATCACTGTGTCTTACTGCCTTTCATTTGCCAACTTCAGCCAAAGAAATCTTGCCTGAGCATCTTACTATGAGCCAAGCTGTTGTGACCTTATTTAATCGGTTGAAAGATTCCAATTTGCTGAGTTCATAAGCACTTACAGAGCTCTTCTGAGTGGGCACTGAGCTGGGTCCTGAATCTACCTCCATGACTGAGATGTCAGTCTTGCCCACAAGGAGCTCCCCGGCCAATCTGCAAACAGAAAAGCCCCTGTGTGGTGATCGAACACCTTTAGAAGTCTAAGGATTCTCTGTGCTTGCAATTCCATTTGGACCGTTTCTTGAACTTCCTTACCTCTTTTGAGGGCCTTAGCTAAAAACATCTACCCTGTTTTGCTTGAAATTCCCACATCTAGATTGAGGTTTAAAGTAGACGGTTTAATAAGATGAAGAAAGGAGTAAACTGGGGGAAACTGACCATCCTTTGTCAGTTGTCAGTTAATCCTTGAAAGACTAGAAAGATTTGGTAAGGGTTTGAGAAAAGGAAAGACCCCTGTGGGGTACACGTCCCTCTGGGCTCAGGCCTTCTCTAAGTAGTGGATTTGGAAAGTTGCATCCAGGTTCCGGAAGAGAGGTTGCGCAAGTGTTACTCATTGAGAAGCTAGGGAGAAAGTAGTAGATGAGATGTGCTACCCTCAGGTGTAACCCACCCCCAAGATGTGCTGTAGGTAGCTGCCCAGCGAGACTTGAAACACCAAAATCAAACCCATGCATTTATGAAACAGACCTTGACAGAATACTCGACAAGCACTATGCAAAACCATGGAGATTTCAGATAAAACCAACCCCAGTCCCTGACCCCAGGTGCCAGTATAATCTGGGACTAAATGTAAAAAGAAAGGTGTAACCCAACCAATTGAATTAATCTGAGTGTTTAAAGCCTTGATGTGACAATAAAAGTGTGTGGCCAGCATAGAGTCCCCAAAAGGGAACATTCGAGGCCACTCCCTTAGTGTTTATCCAGCCCCTGGGAGGGCCCAAGTTCCAATCAGGAGAGATGTGAGCTAGTTGCCTCGGCCAGAGAAAGCTTTCCTGGGCTCTCCATACGAGGTCACGTTGGGACTTACGGAGGCTTCCTCTGTGCCCAGGGCTATTCTAGGCACTTGACACCTGATGGTTCATTTAATCCTCACAATTAACCTATGGAGTACATGTTCGGTGCCCCTCAAAACTCCAAAACTTGAGGCCTTGAGAGATGGAATGATTTATTCAAGGTGACTGTATCATACAGCCAGATAGATGGCAGAGAATGACAATCTGGCACTGGGGCTAGAATGAACGGCATGAGCAGTTCTTCCACAGCGACAAAAAGTCTTCTCATGGGAGGTTTGGGTTCCTTGGTCACTTGATCGTGGGTGGGGAGGATGCACTGCAGGCATGCCTCTCATTGCAATCTGATTATATGGATTGGGCTTATGCTCTAGTCTCAAATAAATGTGGGCCTCAAGAATCAGTTTCCCTTACCCTGATAGCCTCAGGGTGCACAGAAGAAAATCTAATTCCCTGCTGGGAACAGGAAAGGATCAAACCCAAGAGCAAATGAATCAGAGTTCCGACAGGAAACATGATACAAGATCTTACGGTTCAAGAATCAGGACTAGAACCCAGGGTTTTTGGCTTCTGTCATGAAACTTTATAGTTGGAAAGTAAAAGAAAGGAAGACTTAATACAGGAATGAGGTTCTGAGGACATCAAGCCACACTTACAAACAACACTTATGAGAAGTACCTCTGGGGCACCTGGGTGGCTCAGTCGGTTGAGCAACTGACTCTTGGTTTCAGCTCAGGTCACGATCTTGTGGTTCATTAGTTGCACCGCCACATCGGGCTCCACGCTGTCAGCACAGAGCCCACGACGGATCTTCCACCGCCCACCCCCATCTGCCCCTCCCCCACTCGTTCTTCCCCACCTCTCTCTCTCTCAAATATAAATAAGTAAACTTAAAAAAAAAAAAGAAGTATCTCACAATTGAGGAGTTAAATGGGTACTGTGGAGCTGGTTTTCTATCAACCGTCTTCACCCATGGGGCAGGGGATCCTTCAGAGTGGGAACTTTGGGAAAGCCCTGGGGTGGATCGGGTGGATGCCAGGGGCTAATGAGAGTGGGTAAAGTCAGGCCACGGGCCTGGCAATGGGGCTGAAGTTGGGCAAGTCCGGTTTCAGAATCTCGAGGTAAGCGTTTGAGAGCAGGTAGACTTGCGGAACCCCCAGAGTTTGGGAGAGGTTGCGAAATGGGTTGAGTTAAACCGAAACTGGATACTTGATAGTCTCTGAGAGTGGAAGTGCTTAGAGTTTTTCTGTTAGCGTCTCAGGACTTTCTGTGGTTAGGGAAAGAAGGGCCCAGGGCCCCAGGGGTGTGGCCTGGGTGCTGTCAGGAGTGTGCGAGTTCAGGAGGTGAGTGGATGGTAAGGCTTCTGACCCCATCCACTTCCAAGCCCTAGAGGTTTTAGAGCAGGACCCAAGGATGAAGTTATTCAGAAAGGGCTTGGGTTAGATCTTACTGACAAAGTTTCATGGGAATAGGGCTTCCTGGGGAAGAGGGTGCCTCTGGAGCCCAGGAAATCTGAAAAACCATAAAGCATTTACTGTTTCCATTCCATTCAACTCAACTCAACTCAACTCAACTGAATTCAATGAATTCAACTAAGTATGTACTGTGCTCCAGAAGCTGGGAATACAACAATGCACAAGATAGACACACTCTTCTCCTGCCTGCACAAAGTGTATAGTCTAAAGGTAGACACAGATAAAAACACAATGAAATCAGTATTGAATTATAAGTTGCAGTGCTTGCCAGGAGACAGAGGGGACAGAGAATAGTGGAGATAAGCTGCTTTACAGAGAAAGGGTTCTCTAAGGAAGTGACTTTTCCTCTTCATTTTGCAGGGCTTCTCTCCTCCCTGCAGTTCTCACCTTCTCCAGAATCAGCACTGCCTAATCCTTCTTGCTTCATCTAGCCTGATGCTTTTGAAAGATTTTGTTTCCTGCTGTATCTAGATTTTCCAGTTTTTTTTTTTTTTTTCCTGGCAGTAGCTTTGGGCTACTTTAGCCCACATAGAGGAGGAATTCACAGCCCTTACTTTCACACATTTCTTTCTTTTTCTAACTACACAAGTTGTACACAAATACAATATCCTTATACAAATTAATTTGAAATAATTAGCAGTACAGCAATAGAGTAAATTGTGACAGTTCTCTTTGCACCTTTCCAAGACTTTCTGCCAATAGGTAACAAATAAGGATGAACTCTTCTTACCCTCTTTGATGTCTCTCCTCCATAGGAAGCTGTGACACTCGTGTCCTCTCTTTCTCTCACTTTCTGGTGTGTTCAGGGGAGGAAGGAGGTGGCCGCACTTAGCTGGTGAGTTTGGGACGAGTACTGAATGTGCTCAGCTCAAGTTTTGCCTTTCTTCCTCCTGGGAGTGAGCTGTCTGTAAGAAAGGCAACTTCTCTGCCCGGAGTGTTACCCAATCCCACCACCCCTTCTCCGCAGTGGGAAAGCCACCATCAGTCATATACTAGGCAGGTATGTTAGCCCAGTCCTGGGCTTCAATTGATAGGCCATCTGGACCTCACACAAAGCATGCCCTCCAGCTTAGCCTTTCTCTGTAAAAAAGGGAGTATTTTGAACCACATGTGATATGCCTTTGGTGGGATCAAATTTCCATCCCAAATCTTAGCTGCAAGACAGTGCAGGAAATGTAATTTTTAGTTTTCCAGACTCTAGTCCAAGAAGGCATGTTAGGAAAAGGTAGCATGAATGTGGAGGGCTAGTTCACCCTATTCTTCAGGAGTGAGAGAAGTGTTTGTGATAGTGTATCTTGTGTCTACACTGGGGAAGCTCCTTAGTCTTGGAAGCACCCTAATCAGATACCCACAGTTCAGGTGTGTGGTTCTATATTAACGTTCTATTATCTACCTGTACTCACTGGAGTCAACTGATTTTTACCAAGAGCACCTGACAGATGTGACTTAATCCAATTAGTTTAGATCAGTTTGCAACACATTCCTAGAAATTACTAAATGTTGATGAACACTTTCAAATTACTTCCAAAAAAAAAATCTTTATCAATCCTCTCATTAACAGGGGTCAAGAATGTCTTTTTCCTGTCACTTTAACAGCTCTGGGGTCTCTTTCCTCTTTTCATTGGCATGGCTTCCTATTCATTCTGAGAGCACAAACAGTAATGGAATGAGTGCAGTAACTATGGTTTTATGGAACAAAACTCTACATTGCACTAAATGCTTTACAAACCCGATTTCATTCCTTTCCATTCAACCCTGTCACATAATATGAACTGCCCCTATTTTACAGAGCAGGCAAGTGAGGTTTGAGAGGTTAAAATGCTTGCTGGGAGTTCAGAATGGCAAGGGATACTGCAGGAATGTGAACAGGAGCAATCCCCTCTTTCTTTTATTTTTTAATGGTTTTGAATCCAAAGCAGGGTCCAGGCTGTGAGCTGTCAGCACAGAGCCTGAAGTGGGACTCGAACCCAGAGCCATGAGATCGTGACCTGAGCTGAAGCCGGAAGCTTAACCCACTGAGCCAGCCAGGCACCCCAGAGCAATCCCCTCTTGAATGAAGCCAGTGTGCAGAAGTGTCAAAAAAGAAGAGACTTAATGGCAAGGGTTCTTATTGTTTTAATAATAGTATTTGATTATTTCAAATAGTCTCTCAAGGTCAGAGTTGTGACTACCTCCAGCGGTGCAGAAATGAAGGCTTATTTGTTACAAGGAAAATCATCCTTAGGATTTAAGCAGCTTTCTATGAATTCTAAGGGGATCCTGTTGATTTAACTGCTCACCTGAACTGTCTGTATGGGAGAGGAATGGAAGTACTATTGCCTCTATTGTTAGAACACGGAAAACAGACCTTCCAGTTTGCAAGTAGCCAGTCCAAGATTCCAATGGATAGACTCAGCCGTTGACTTCACATTTGCCTGTGGGGGGTAGCTTGGAGGAAGATGTTGAGGGCGCACACGCACGTGCCTGCGTGCCCTTGCCTCATTTACAAAAGCTCCGAATCGGAGTGCCCGGCGAGAAGTAGAATGTGTATGTTTGTGGTGAAAGGGCAGTGCTAGCCATGTAGAGAAGCTGACCCTGGCCGTCGTTTCTTGGAATACCAGGAGACTTTAAAAGCTGACAAGCAGGTCGTAGGTTGCCAGGATGAGCCTTGGGGATCATGGTTTCTTCATTTATTGAAGATTAGATAATGAGGACTTGGTAGGTTCCCTCTGTCCTCTCCTCCCCCCCCCCAACCTCCACGTGCACCTTGCCCCACCCCACTGGGCTTCAAAGCACCACTTCCACTACTGAGTCAGAGTCTCCAGAGGTGAGAGCTTAGAATGTGCGTTCTCTAACAGGGTCTGCAGATGAGTTCTCATCAGCCAGGTTTGCAGCCCGATAGGGTCCGACGTGGATTTACGATGAAGCTTCAAGGGATTCACTTGCATGAGTCCTTCTAAGTTGTGGGAAGGCACCAGTGGCATGCTCCCTTGCCATTTGTTTTTGCGAAATGTGCAATAGTACAATATTTTAACTGCAATCGGTCCAAGTTGCTCGCTGACTTCTGCTCATGTCAATGGGACTGAAATTGCTGCAGGCAGGCTCTTTAGGGACTCACCTAAAGGGATGTTATCTAAGGAATTTCATTTTGTTTGGGGTTAGTAGGATGCATTCATGTTTTCACACTACTTCTAGGCTGAGTTATTGTCAGCTCATCCTGGTATGGGAATAATATCCAGGAATACTTTTATCACCCAGTGGGCTAACTCAGCCTGCATGGAAACTTGCTGCAGGGTCAGAGGTCGTATCTCAATAAGATTGTGTCCTGTGGCATCTGGCCCAGATATGCCAGTGGAAGAATGAGGTTTGAAATGGACAGGGTCAGAAGCCAATCCATAGAAAATTCTTCTAGTCATCAGGGCACGTAAAATCATAAGCAGGGGACTCAGTTCTCATCAATACCTGATCCAAACTGTTCTTTCCTATCAAGAATCTACTTTTTTTTTCTTTGTTTGTTCATTTGTTTTGTTACTTAAATTCCACATATAAATGAACTCATATGGTCTACACAAAACCACACTTTGAATACAGAGAACTGGTGGTTGCCGGAGAGGAGGCAGGTGGGGCAGTGGGTGAAATAATGAAAAGGGATTAAGAGTACACTTATCATGATGAGCACTGAGTAATGTATAGAATTGTTGGGTCATTATATTGTACACCTGAAATGGACATAGTACTGTATGTTAATTAGATTTCAATTAAAAAACGAATCTAGGGGCGTCTGGGCGGCTCAGTCAGTTAAGCATCTGACTTTGGCTCAGGTCATGATCTCGCTGTTCACGGGTTTAAGCTGCTCGTTGGGCTCAGAGCCTGGAGGCTGCTTCCGATTCTGTGTCTCCATCTCTCTCTGCCTCTCCCCTGCTCGTGCACTGTCTCTCAAAAATAAATAAATGTTAAAAAAATTTTTTTAAAGGAATCTACTCAATAATGCAACAAATTATAAATGAAACATATGTGTGTGTGTCTGTGTGTGTATATCTATCTATATCTATATCTATATCTATATCTATATCTATATATCTTCCCTTTTTGAAGGAATCACATGAAATAGATTTTTTTTCAGAATTTCTGTATTTATAAGGCACCAAGCTGTAGCAGTTTTATGAAAGTGAGTACATTGGTGCGCAAAGTCACATGTTTTATGCATCCAATTATTAAAAGTAAATACCAATTGTAATCAACCACACTAAAGACTTGCTTGTCTTTCTATTCTCTCTAAAAAAAAATATGAAATTGTTGTCATAGAAAGAGGCTGTTAAAGACTATGCATCTAACAGGTGTGCTGTTTCGAAGGGACACATGCACCCTCATGTTTATAGCAGCAATAGCCAAAGTATGGAAAAAGCCCAAATGTTCCTCGATGGATGAATGGATAAAGAAAATGTGGTATATATATATACACAATGGACTATTACTCAGCAATCGAAAAGAATGAAATCTTGCCATTTGCAACTACGTGGATGGAACTGGAGGGTATTAGTTTAAGTGAAATTAGTCAGTCAGAGAAAGACAAAAATCATATGACTTCACTCATATGAGGACTTTAAGAGACAAAACAGATGAACATAAGGGAAGGGAAACAAAAATAATATAAAAACAGGGAGGGGGACAAAACAGAAGAGACTCATAGATATGGAGAACAAACTGAGGGTTACTGGAGGTGTTGTGGGGGGGGGGGATGGGCTAAATGGGTAAGGGGAATTAAGGAATCTACTCCTGAAATCATTGATTCACTATGTGCTAACTAATTTGAATGTAAATTTTAAAAAATAAAAAATAAAATAAAAAAAAACATGATTCAAAAAAAAAGAAAGACTATGCATCTAAAAAATGCAGAATGTAAGTATTGTAGAGATGGTCAGGAAGTTTGCTAAGAGTTACTATGATATTTTCATAGATTTTATAATGTTTAATGTATCTATTGGATTTTAAATTTTATAGTTTATTTGGATTCAGATTTCTTTTCTCATTTGAAATAAATATTCACAATCATAGCTGATATTGTGTTTGTGTGTTTTTTAAAAGTTTATTTATTTTGAGAAAGGGGGGGGGGCGGAGGAGCAGAAGGAGAGAGAGAGAATCCCAAGCAGTTTTCCACATTGTCAACACAGAGCTCAACACGGGCTTGATCCCACTAACTGTGAGATCATAACCTGAGCCCATATCAAAAGTCAGGTGCTTAACTGACTGGGCCACCCAGGCAGCCTGTGTTTGTATTTTCATATTCTTTTTTAAAGAATCCCTTCCCTTCCTGAATAGGGAAACTTCAGGTCTCACAAAACCTAGATCTACCCCTGACTAAATTACACTGCATTTCTGAGACTCACTTCCCGCATGGCTGCCTGCCCATCTCTGCCAGCCCATCCCTCTTTCCTGCCACTCCTTCCAAGAAGGTTGGATTTCCCCTTGATTTTTTGTCATTCTCACTTACCAAGATAATCTTCTATTTAATCCCAGCCAACTTGTCTGCCCATGTATTAAATTCTTGTAAAATCAGCAGCAGAGATTTTTGCAATGCCTGGCAGGCAAAATACTTGTAGGCATATTACATTTAGTCTAATTAAAAGCTCAAATGGAACCAATTGTTTCACTCCATCCTTTATGGGGGAAGAGAGGCCTTTAAAGGAAATTAGCCAGATGCTTCTTTTCATTTCAAACATTCAGTTCAGCCGTTTTCTCACATTTTAGTTTTAGTAAAAAGAAAATTCCGATTAGTAAGGTTGAAAGCTTCTGTTTATTTAAAGAAAATATATGTACAACAAACCTAGGCTGGGTTGCAGTCTTACATGATTTTTTAAGGTAGTGGTGGAGGAAGGCAGCTAACAACTATACAGCTAGTATACAAGGTACTAGACTAGTCTACAGTTTTCTGTGTACAGTTGAGTTACTCATACATACACTAAAGATGACCTTAGGCTCTGAGCTGCAGTCTTCCTTCCCTTTCCCTTCCTTCCTTCCTTCCTTCCTTCCTTCCTTCTTTTCCTAACTCCACTGAAACACAATTTAACTTGTGGCTTTAAATATGTATATATATATATGTTTATTTTTGAGAGAGAGCACAGGGGAGGCGCAGAGAGAGAAGTGGACAGAAGATCTGAAGCAGGCTCTGCATTGACAGCAGAGACCCCAATGTGGGGCTGGAACACATGAACTGTGAGATCATGACCCAAGCCGAAGTCAGATGCTCAACCAACTGAGCCACCCAGGTACCCCAATATGCATGTAATCTCTCTTTTTTTTTAAGTTTATTTATTTTTGAGAGAGAGAGAGAGAGAGAGCACGAGTGGGGGAAGGGCAGAGAGAGAGGGAGACACAGAATCCAAGGCAGGCCTAGGCTCTGAGCTGTCAGCACAGAGCCCGACGTCGGGCTCGAACTTGTGAACTCCAAGATCATGACCTGAGCCGAAGTCGGACGCTCAACCAACTGAGCTACCTAGGAGTCCCTGCATGTATTCTTATAAAACATGTAGTTTTGTTTTGTGTATATATGTGTACCTAATTTATATGAATGGTGTGTGATATTAATGTTGTTTATTACTTGTCTCACACCATCCTGTTTTTGAGATCTATCAATATTGATTTACATGTGTTCTCTGTATCATTCTTGTAAAGATGTTGGAAATATCTTCTTCCATTCTGTTAACTACTGTTAACTTCATTGAAAAAAATTTTTTCTGGTGCAATCAAATCCATCAAAACCTTGCCATGAGGTTTATGTATGTTCAGTCTTGAAGAAATCTCTCCCTACCTGGAGTTCACAGTGATGGTCTCCTACATTTCTTCCTTTAGTTAGCTTTTAGTTTTTTTCTTTATACCAGATATCTGTCTTTGTATATGATATAAGGTAGAATATCCAGCTTATTTTTTCTCCAAATAGTTATTCAGTTCTTTTCAAGTCATTTCCCAAGTGGTTTTTCATCCATTCATGCGTGGTACTGCTGTTCTTACATAGCAAGTATCCATATGTGCAAGGATGTATTTCTGACTTATCTGTTCAGTTTCATTGGTCTGTTTTCCCCTTCCTTCTCTAGTGTATTACTAAATTGAATCACAGATATCTGGAAACTGAAAAAAACACCACTAAGTAACTCTTGGGTTAAAAAAATAAAAATTATATGAACTCCCAGGGCATGCAGGTGCATGGGCCCAACTCTCATGGGAACCAAAAGCAGCCTTCATTACAAGATGACCCCAGGAATCCTTCAGCAGCATTTGGTTTTCTTCTCTTTAAAGGAGACTTTCCACCAGGGAAAACGTAAGCCTGCACCAGTTAAGCACAGATCTCCCGGTTCTTTGTGTTTATGCCCACTAGTCCCCAGGTGTATTTCCATATTTTCTACAGTTTTCAAAAGAAGGTATAATCATCAGTAACACTTCTCCCACTTTTAAAAATTAAAAATACTAAGTGGCAGAATGTAGAAAAAAGTCGGACTTTGGAATGTGTGGGAAGAAAGAAAGAAAGAGAAAAACCAGGATTTAAGTTTTTAGGGACTTATTTATATTCCCATATATTTAGTTCTTGCTTAGTTCATTCATATGATATTATCCATTGAGCCCTTCCCAGAAAAATCACTAGTGAATTTATTTAAAAAAATTTTTTTAATGTTTATTCATTTTTGAGAGACAGAGAGACACGGTGTGAGCAAAGGAGGAGCAGAGAGAGACGGAGACACAGAATCCGAAGCAGGCTCCAGGCTCTGAGCTGTCAGCACAGAGCCTGATGTGGGGCTTGAACCCATGAACCATGAGATCATGACCTGAGCCAAAGTTGGACGCTTAACTGACTGAGCCACCCAGGCACCCCTGATCTCTAGTGAATTTAAATTAATTCTTTCGGAAGCATTTTTGAGATCCTGCACTTTTCCCATAAGTAATTTAAAATTCTTGCCTTTTTCAACTCTTCCCCATAAATAATTTATTAGTGAATAAAAATGTGACATTTAGAAAAAAATAAAGAAGACAAATAACAAAATACTTGGAGCTGAGCAAGCAACAGCCCCATCTCAGATGCCCCCCACTCTATATGGCATCTCTGTTTGAATCAGAAAGAAGCACCTGTTTTGGGCGATCCCAACTGTGAGGGTCTATGAGAAGTCAGTTAAAGGTTCCTTTAGGCAAAGAAACAACATCCTTCCTTTCCTAAGAACCTCCGCTCACCCCTTCCAGGCCTGATGGTCGCTGAGCAGAATGTATTACACTATGGGGCCACTCTGCCTGTGTGCCAAAATTTATGGAACCCAATTAAAGCAGAACTTGGAAAGAAATTTATAACTTTGAATACATTCTAAAAACAAGGAAACAAGGAGATTGAAAACAAATGAGTTAGACAATTTTCTCAAGCAGTGAAAAAATAGCAACAATGCAAACCCAACCAGAAGGAAGGAAATAATAAAGATAAAGAAATTAATGGAATTCAGATACTAACAAAACTAACACAAAGCACTCCAGAAGATTAATTAACAAAACATATTTAGCTGTTTGAAAAAATTGGGATGATAGATTTCTCTCAAGACTGATCAAGAAAAGGAAAAAGAAAACAGAAATACATAAAATATATAATAAAAAGGAAAATAGCTATAGACATGGAAATTAAAAGAATTAGAATATACTATTATGACTAACTGTTTTCAAACAATATTGACTTTCAAGAACCAGATACATTTCTGCAAAAATGTGAAAGTGAAAAATTGGTGGAAGAAAGAAAGAGAACATTTAAATAGAGTAATGATTATTTAAATACCTGATTATTTAATAGTTATTAAAAACAAAGACCTCCACTGTCCAGGATTTGGCTCAGGCAGTTATTCATAGGAATTTTACCAAACTTTCAAGAATTTCTATCTCTTATAAGATATTCCAGAAAATTGAAAAGGAAGGAAAACTGTCCAACTCCACTGAAAGTCTGAATATACAAACAGATAATGTCCAGATCATTGGTAAAAATGGAAGTCTGGCCCACAATATGCAATAATCAGCTCAGGAAATGAATCCATTATTACAGTAACAAACCCAGGAAGCCAATGTACTATCTGCAAGTCAGATTTGTAGGAAGTCTCCATTTCTAGTGAAGTACTACATGTAGGAAGTACTATCTCTAGTAAATAGTCCAGGAAGTCAAACAATAGCTCCTATAACGATTATTCCCAAATAGCCAAGAGTTGATTAATAATTCCTGATTATTGGGGCGCCTGGGTGGCGCAGTCGGTTAAGCGTCCGACTTCAGCCAGGTCACGATCTCGCGGTCCGTGAGTTCGAGCCCCGCGTCGGGCTCTGGGCTGATGGCTCAGAGCCTGGAGCCTGTTTCCGATTCTGTGTCTCCCTCTCTCTCTGCCCCTCCCCCGTTCATGCTCTGTCTCTCTCTGTCCCAAAAATAAATAAACGTTGAAAAAAAAAATTAAAAAAAAAAAAAATAATTCCTGATTATTGTCCCTGATTTTTGTCCCTACTTCCAACTTAGGACCAACTGGAAAAAACCAAATATATCGCCCTAACCAATCAGAATACCCTGCTTGTACTTAGCCCTCCTATGCCTTCCCCATGTCAATAGCCTCTAATCAAGGCATAGCTGAGGCCATTTTTTTTAAGCCACCATAAAGCTTTCCCTCTTTTCTACCTGCTTTTGAGTCTCTGCCAAAACCTAAGTAATGGTGGCTAACTCTCTTGCTCTATTAAGCTCTGAATAATAGCCCTTGCTTGTTCTCATTTGGTTGGTCTTCATTTATTCCCACGTGGTTTAGGAAGCTAGTGAAACTGATCAGGCAACTGTAAGTTCGTTTTGTATTGTGGTAGATGTAAAATCCTAAATAAAACATAAGCTACACAAATTTTACATTTTATTAAAACATGCATATTTATATATCCCATTTGCAGGCAGGCTTTATAAGAGAAATACAAGATCAGTTTCACATGAAAAAAATCTATCACTGTAACATGCCATATTAATATCTAAAGGAAAAAAACTACAAGAGTGTAAACAGGTGAAGAACATTTGTTAAACTTTTTGCCCAGATAAAAAATCCTGTAACAGAAATCATGCTTAGTGGAGACATTTTGGACACATTTCCATAAAGATCACAATAAGACAAGGAAGCCACTAATGCTTAACACAATATTGCGGAATTCGGCCAACACCATAAAACAGGAGGGAAGCATGTGAGGTATGAGGATTGAAGGGGGAGAGTAAATAGTTATTATTGCAGGCATTATAGTTATCCCCATTAAAGAAAACTTGATAGCATCAGCAAGCAAAGTAATAGAACTAATAAGATAGTTCAGCCTGTTTGCCAGATACAAGATCACCTCATAAAAGCAATAGTGTTCCTTTCTAGTATAACAGAAATAAAGAGAGATGAGCAGGTCCACTCCAAACATTTGAGAATACAAATGAAAACCACATCATAGATTTAAATATCAAAAATTTTTCAATCAAAGCTATTTAAATTAAGCTATAAAATGGGAGTATATTTGGGGCGCCTGGGTGACTCAGTCGGTTGAACATCCAATTTCAGCTCAGGTCATGATCTCATGTTTCATGGGTTCAAGCCCCGCGTTGGTCTCTGTGCTGACAGCTCAGAGCCTGGAGACTGCTTCGGAATCTGTGTCTCCCTCTCTCCCTGACCCCTCCCTGGCTCTCTCTCTCTCTCTCTCAAAATAAAAAGAAACATTAAAAAAAATAAATAAAATGGGAGTACATTTAACAATATCTATCAGCAATCTGTCTATCACTATTTGCTTGTCTCACTACACCACCATCAGAAGGCCAACATTTCTTTCAGCCACTAGGCTAAATGGCACATGGCCAGGTCAGGATCCGTGGAAATACACTCCCAGAGATCTGCATGCAGATGACTTAATGGGGAATGATGCCTATGATATAGAATGAGACTTGCATGAGAGTGAGGGAAACAGGATTCGGGCAGAGGGAGAAGCCGAGAAATTTTATTTTATTTCATTTTTGGAAAAGCTCATGAAATTTTATTAAATTTTTAATAAAACAAAACCATTACAATTCTAGTATTTAATATCCACCCAGTTGCCAATGTAAAAATTTAATATCACGCTTCATGCATGTTAAACCTTACCCTGTTTTTCTTTGTCTTTCATTTTTCGGTGGTTTAATGATGATGGCTCCAGGAGTGGGGGGTGGAGGACGCACATTTCTTTGGGTTTATCTCAAGACATTTTTTGGGAATTGAGTCAGCCACTTGAATCTGATGGGGTTTTGCTGTGGTGGTTACTATTTGTGTTTTTTGTCTTTCAACAAACTGGGGCGGCGGGGGGTGGGGTTCAGACATTATTTTTTTCAAATATTTCTTCAGCCCTGCATTTTCTTCTCTCCTTTGGCACTCCAGTGATATGAATGTTAGATCTTTTGTTATTCTCCTTCAGGTCCTCCAAGGTTGTGTTCATTTTTTTCAATCTATTTTCTCTATGTTGTTCAGATAATCTATTATCGATCTATCTTGAAGTCAACTGACCCTTCCGTGATCTCTGCTATTGAGCTCATCCAGTGAGTATTTTTATTTTGGATATTGTATTTTTCAATTTTAAATTTGTATTTGATGCTTTTTTAAAAAAAGATATCCTCTATTTCTTGGCTGAGAATTTCTAGTTTTCATTTGTTTCAAGAGTATTCATATTTGTTTTTGGAGATTTTTTATGATCGTTCCTTTAGAATATTTGTCAGATAATTCCAACACTTTTTGGGCATAAGTATCTGCTGATTTTTTTTTTTTAAATTCTCATGCAAGATGAGATCTTCCTGATTCTTGCTATACCAAGTAATTTTGGATTGTATCTTAGAAATTCTGTGTATTATGTTATGAGACTCTGGTTCCTCTTTAAATCTTCTATTTTAGCAGGCAGTCAACACATTTAGATTTAGGACACACATCCTGGCCCACTTTTGTGGGCTGTGGTTTATATGTTCACTTAACTTTTGAACCTTTGCGGTGCCACTCTGTTCTGCCCCACCGCACACTGCTGAGGGGCCAGTCGGTAGCCTGGGTGGTATTCCACACGACAGTCAATTCTCAAAGCTTCTGCTTTGTTGATTATGGTCAATGTAATGCTGGGCTTACTCAGTGATGAGCCTGGGACTTCATACTTAGATTCAAAGCTCTCTTTTTCCTGCTCCCTTCTCTCCATAATCCTCTCCCGACTCTCTAGTTGGAAAAGGGAGGGGATGCTGCCTCTTTGCTGCGTAGGGTGGGGTGGGCATTGTCAACAGGGCTCATCCACATGTTCTCCACTGCCACTGCACCACTACAAAGGGAGCCACTTCTATGCTGACATCCACTTCGTGCAAAGTAAAAGATGGGGATTGGACTCCATCCTATAGACTCTGCAGCATGGTGGGCAATGGAGGAGCATTGCGTCTCTTATGGTACTTGCCTGCACTTGGACAGTTATGGTCGTAAAGGTTCCATCCTGTAGATCTGTCCTCTTCTTGGTTCTTTGTTGAAAGGGAGTGGGTTTTCCTTGGGTCTTCTTTTTTTTTCCCTCTTTCTTTCTGTCTCTACCTGGTAGTGGTTCCAGGTTGTGGGCTGTTCTAGTTTCCAGACCAGGCTCTATGGCAGGAAAACAAACAGAAAACAACCCCAAGGAATTTGCTGCTGTGCTTTCCCTCAAGTCCTAAATTCTGTAGCTAGTCTACCATCTTCTCTTCACCCTTCAGAGTCTACTGAGAGTTGCTTTTTATGCCTTATTTTAGAGTTTTCTGTTGTAACTAGCTGGAGAAATAGAGCGGAATGCATGTATTCATACCTTGACTAGAACCAGAGACCCTTTTCTTACAGCTTCAATTAATTCTGTTACATCTTTCCAGGGACTTATTTTAGAGTTTGTTTTGGACAGTTCCACCACATGAATTTCTTGTGTTGTGCCATTTTGCAGGGACAACTGACTCTTGCATCTAGTGCATATTTCCTCGTGTGTTTTGCTAGTTTGGCTTTGTAAATCAACGTAGGGCTTTCTCTGGGTCATGGGTTACGAGTATGTCCTTCCAAAAGTATTTTGTGTTTACTCATATCCAGGGATTTATACAGGAAGTCTCAGTTTCAGCTACTGTAATTAAAATCATGTGGTGTTCGTGAAAGGATGGACACATAGAATAGGGAAACCCAAAGTCCAGAAATTGATCCATATGTATATGGTTAGATGATTTTTTTGACAAAGGTGCAAAGACGATTTAAGAGAGAAAGACTGGTCTTTTCAAAAGTGGGCCAGAACAATTGGACATTCATATTTTTACAAATGGACCTTGACTCATACACTATATACAAAAATTAACCCCCAATGAGTCAAATGTAAAACCCCAAACTACAAAACCTCTACAAGAAAAAATAGGAGAACATTTTTGAGACCTTGGGTTAGGCAAAATTTTCTTAGATAGAATGCAAAAAGTGTGATCCATAAAGGAAAAAAAAACTGATAAATTGAACTTCATCAAAATTAAAAACATCTGCTTTTCAAAGGTACTGTGGAAAGAATGAAAAGACAAATCACAGACTGGAAGAAAATATTAGCAAAATAGCACTTAGAGACTTCTTACAATTCAATTATAAGAAAACAAACTACCGCCCCCCTCCCAAATGAGCAAAAGACTTAAACAGACTCTCCATCAATGAAGATATATCGATGTCAAATAAGCACATGAAAATATGTTTATCATAAGCCATGAGGGAAATAAAACTTAAAAGCACAATGAGATACCATTCTACCCATTAGGATGGATAAAACAAAACAAAACCCTTGACCTTTCCAAGTGCTGGTGAGATTGTAGAGTATGCCTTGCTGGTTGAAATGCAACATGGTACAGTGACTCTGGAAAAGATCTGACTGGCTTGTTGTAGAGCTCAACATTACCTACCACACAACTTAGCAGTCCTACTCTTAATCATTTGTCCAAGAGAAGTGACAATTTACATTAACTCAAAAATCTTTATGTAAATATTTGTAGCAACTTTACTGGAAATAAATCCAATATCTCAAACTGGAAATAATCCAAATATCCTTCAACTGGAGAATGTATAAGCATATTGTGATACCTCCATATTAAATAATTAAAAGGAACCAACTACTGATGCATGTAACCACATGGATGAATCTCACATACTGCCAAGCTATAGAAGCCAAACCCAAGAGGCTACAATCCATTCTGGAGAAGGCAAAAGCACAGGGATACAAAATAGACCTGGAAGTGAGGACTGACAGCAAAGGGGCATGAGAGACTATTAGGGAGGGTGGAATTATTCTATGTTAAAAAAAATAATAATTTAAGTATAGTTGGCATGCAGAGTTACATTAGTTTCAGGCGGACAACATAGCGATTTGATAACTCTATGTGTTATGCCATGCTCACTGCAAGTGTAACTACCATCTATCGCCATACAACACTATTATGATTCCATTGACCATATTCCCTATGCTGCACCTTTCATCCCCATGATTGACTCATTCCATAACTGGAAGCCTGTATCTCCCACTCCCCTTCACCCATTTTGTCCATCCCCCTCTTCCTCTTCCCCTCTGGCAACTACCAGTTTGTTCTCTGTATTTATGTTCAATGTCTCAGTTGTGGTGACTGCATGACTGTATGTGTTTGTCAAAACTCATTGGAATGTACACTAAAAATAATAATTTTAATTTCTGTAAATTATACCTCAAATATACTTGGCCACTTAAAAAAAAATGTTATCAAGCCCCATTTTTGGAAGTCAGCAGAATGTCCTCCACCTTTACAACTTGGATAGTTCCGGCTGTGCAATTACGGAATTGTAGTGTTTTTCCAGTTCAGGGGCCTGGGATGGTAGGGGAGCATCCAAGAAGATGGCTCCATATAAGCAAACACAAGCATGTGTGGGTGACAGTTTAAGAGAAGGTGCCAAAATGGCCTGGAGGTCACCCAGACCAGAACCTGTGTATTGGTTAAGAGAGCAGTCTGTCTTGATTAAACAGCCTGAACTTGAACCTGGGTGTTCCATTGCCTATCTTTGTGACCTTGGGCAAGTTACTTGATCTGTCTGTGCCTCAAACTCCATCTTTACAGAGAATGATGCCTTGCAGTGTTAAGAGGCAGATAAATAATTAATACTCACAAAGTGCTCAGAACAGTGCTGAGCATACAATAAATGCTCAGTTAATGTTAGTTACTATTACCCACTTCCTCCTTCAAAACACCTTCCCTAAGTACCATTTTGTGCCCTGCCCTGAGACTGAACATTGCACACCTTAACTAGACTCATCTTTGGATGATCTGAGATCTAGTGAGGGAAGGTGGCAGACAGGCAAACTGACAATGCAGAGTATTGAATGCTAATAATTGAGGAAAACACAAAGATTATGGGGACACAAAAGGAACTAGGGAGAGAATATCTTCAGAGGTGGGGAGGATTCACCCGAGGAAAGCCCAAAGGGAAGGTAACTTTTGAGTGTCATTTGGAAAGGTAAGTAAGAGTTTGGTGAGTATCTTCCTAAATAGCTTGTGCACCTATCAAGTCAGAATCCTGAGAGTGTTTGAGGGTGCTTTGGGAAAAAAGAACAAGGAAAAGAAAAGTTTAATAATTATAGGTGAGGCTTTAAAGGGAGTAGGGCTGAATTAAGAAACCAGAATCACATGATCAGATTTTTGTTTTGTAAGGATAGTCCTGGTGGCTGGTGTGGAGAGGATGGTCGGAGTGAGATGGTGAGTGAGGGACTCCACTGATAGTCCCAGAGGCCTGGGCTAGGGCAAGGGACCAGCAATGGACATTCAGGAGAGGTTTCAGAGGTGGCTAACTGGATATGAAGGGGTGAGAAAAGATGTTAGTGCCAAAGCTTGGACCAGAACTCAGATTCACCTAATCTGTCAAGCACTTCTGATGTCGTCTCTGTGTGTGCTGTGGAGGGCATGAGGTGAACAAATCCCACCCCAGCCCATGGGGTTTTCATTCTGGTGGGGAAGGGAGTCTTAGACAAATAATCAGAGTGTAATGAGTGATTTCAGGGAAGGCAGGGTCAAGTTGTATAGCATGAAGGAGAGGCTTGAGGATGATGTGGGAGAAGCTGGTTTGGCTGTTTGGAGGGATTACATGAGCAAAGCCATAGAGGCATGTAGCTGGCAGGGAAGCAGTCGGACTTTGCAGGAGGAGATATGGAGCAGATTGGCAAGCCTTGAAGGTCCTCAAAGGCCTCCCTCTAAGTTCTCTAGAGGCTGAGTTCTTAGCCTGCTGGAGTTCCTGAGCATAATGGTTAATTTTATGTCAACTTGACTGGGCTACAGAGTGCCCAGATTAAATATAATTTCTGGGTGTGTCAGTGAGGGTGTTTCTAGATGAGATTAACATTAAAAAAAAATGTTTATTTTTTTTGAGAGAGAGAGAGAATCCCAGGCATGCTCTGCGCTGTCAGCATAGATCCCAACGTGGGGCTTGATCCCAAGAACCATGAGATCATGACCTGAGCTGAAATCGAGAGTTGGATGCTTGACTAGCCACCCAGATTAACATTTTTGAACCTATGGACTCAGTCAAGTAGACTGTCTTCCCCATGTAGATAGGTATCATCCAATCCACTGAGGGCCTGAATAGAACAAAAAGGTGGAGAAAGAAGGAATTTGCCCTTTTGCTTCTTCCCTGTGTGCTCAAGCTGGGACATTGGTCTTCTTCTGCCCTTGGACTGGGATTTACACCATTGGCTCTCCTGGTTTTGGAACCTTCGGATTAGAATTAATCACACTATTGGTTTTTCCATGTCTCTGGCTTGGGACTTCCTAGCCTTCATAATCATGTGAGCTATTTCCTCAATACATCTCTTCATGTTCTCTTTCTCTGGGGAACCCTGATTGAGTCACTGAGTCTTAAGAAGTGTGAGAGATATGGGGGCGCCTGGGTGGCGCAGTCGGTTAAGCGTCCGACTTCAGCCAGGTCACGATCTCGCAGTCTGTGAGTTCGAGCCCCGCGTCGGGCTCTGGGCTGATGGCTCAGAGCCTGGAGCCTGTTTCCGGTTCTGTGTCTCCCTCTCTCTCTGCCCCTCCCCCATTCATGCTCTGTCTCTCTCTGTCCAAAAATAAATAAACGTTGAAAAAAAAAAATTTAAGAAGTGTGAGAGATATGGTCTAGGAACCTGAAGATCCAGCTTCTGTCTTCTATCTTTAACCCGGACCACTCAGGATACCAATAGGGAATGCAAAACCAGCACTCACAGCAATAAACCTGTCTAGATTTAATGAGAACTGCCACTTGCCAAAGTAGTAAATTTAAACAGAATTCTAATTTATAGCATCCACCACTCTAATTTAGGAGTTACTATGTATACAGAACCATTACCATTGACTAGGATTATGATTGGGTCATGTATAGGACCAGGTAACAGGCTGTTTATGCATCCTAAAATGAATGGACCCTTGAAGGACAATCCATTTTGTGCATACACACAGGTCACTCTTGTCTCTAACAGTTTAACTTTTACATCTCTATGTAGGTGTTTTTACTATCACCTCAATTTGTCCTTCCCTGAACAGTCACTTCTTTCCTCGTAGGAACCCTAGAATTGATAACTTGCCCCCAATAAGTCTCCTAATCTCTTTAACCTGACAGCATTTAAAATATTGGGCAATAAGTATGCATTTGTGTGTGTTTGTGTGTGTGTGTGTGAACATGCTTTGCTCACGCATTCCTCAAAAAATTTGGTTTCTTTGCGCTTGTCACCATTCTGATCACTCACCCAGGCAGAATCCAACTTTCACATGGTATCTCCTGAGAAGGACGGGTCTGCTTTTGAACTCAGCAAATGCCATGTCATTCATACATGAAATATGGTGGGAGGATTATAGTTAATCACCTGCACTAATGCAAGCCAGTGTTCCATTGGGATGTAATGGTCATATGTTATACTTTTTGAGTTTGCAGTCAACTATCTCAGTGTAAAAGCACTGAAGTTTCCTGGAGAAACCTGATAGAGTGCCCCAAAGTTTGGGTTCAGCCTTCTCCCCAACCTCCTTCCCCTCTCCAAGCTGTGGTGTCGTGTAGTAAATGCCAGCCAGACATCATCTCATGTTATGCTAAGATAAAGTCCAGGCTCAAGGTAGCTGCTGAGAGATCAATAAGCCAGTATCTTAGTTTCAATTACATTTAAGGGGAGGGGGAGAGTAAAGAGGTTATTCCATTTTCCTTTAAACGAGAACTCTAAATCCCCATCAGAAACTATTTGTTGTTCCTGGGATGCTGAGGACATAGCAGTGTCCATGGACATGGCTTACTGAAGGCTTGAAAAATAATGTTTACCCAGAATTATTTAATGCTGTTACTGTCTTTCCCCCCAAGCTGTGAATCCTGATCTTGTACTTAAAAATGTAAAGTATTATACATTGTATCTTTTAATACAAGGCACTGAAAACCCTTGTTGGACGAAGGTGGGTGTCATAGACAAAAAAATATTCCAAGAATGCAGCAAGTTTGTGGATTCGTGATGGGTTGTCTACAAGTTTATGGTTTGAAGATTCCCTGTTGCAGAAGACTTTCCTACCAGAAAACCAGGGACATACCTTCAGAGCTAAGTTCACTCATTCAGTTCATCTTCCCATTAGATTGATTTTTCTTTCCCTGCATCAACAATTGCCTATCAAAGAACGATTCACTTTGAACTTTCTAAGTGATGTCTCTTACATGTCACATTGCTAAGTTTTGCTCTTAGGGGTCACTGTATGTATAGTAATCACATGATCTCACTTAATATTCTGATGGTTTTATTAACAAGTATATAATACATATATTGCATACTGTATATAGTATATGAGGACTGTACAGTACAAATTTATGTTCACAGTTTGACATGACAAAATGTCATTACTGAATTCCCATCGGACTACAGAGTAGAAACAGAGAAGGTACATTAAACATTCACATCTTTAGTAAGAAAGATTACCAAAATGTTTCAGTATTTGCAAGTATACTAACGCATGCTAAAAACCTTTACCCATTCAGTCTTATTAGCTTATAAAATATATTACACTTTATTAAAAATTTCTGCATAGTTTATACAAGTATTAAAGTACTGTAAATGTAATAATCCTGCTATAGTTGCAGGTATGGTTTAAGAGATGCTAAGCAGAAAGATTACTTTGACCCTCTAACACTAAGTACATAACAGCAAAAAAAAAAAAAAAAAGTGCTAGTATTTGTAAAACGTAATATTATTGTAGCCCTCGTTTAATGCATGTAAAATGGCTTTGTAAATGTATTATTTAAGTGAATTTGCGATCATTTAGAAACTGTTAACCTTGACCAAGAAGAGAATAAAGACAACTCTGAGCAACTTCATGTATAACAGCAATTCCTTCAAGATGACTGTATATTATCAAACCAAATTATTTAAAAATCTTAGATCTTTGAGATTGTCTTTAAAACAATCTAATCAGGAATGACGTGCAGATATACAGTATCAGCAATAAAGTCTTTCAAATTCCACATTAGTGCAACACTGATAGTGCAGATGGGTGTTTAATAAAATATACATTTACATCTACAGTTCCCTATAAATCTGTTCCAAGGCTCTTGAAACTTCCACGTATTTAGCATTTCCTTAGTTGAACACAGCTATGCTAACACATTCTCCATACCAGGTGATTTAGAACGTTAATGCCCATTTATGGTGTAGATTCACATTTTAGAACTCTAAAATATGATGGATTCAGCCTTAAACTTTCTGACTTCCCCAAGACGACACTTGGACAATAATCAAAAGAAACTCTAACAGAATTTATACAACACTAACCTCATGTTTACAGATCATTCGCATCAATTTAAAATATTGCAATTAAAACCACCTTTGATAGTAACATGGCACATCGTTAAAACCACATGTTGAAGGGCATCTTATCCTGTATTTGAGGTCTTCCACAATAACAGCTAAAAATGTCTAAGAGACTAAATTTCTCAACTATCATAGTAAATACAAATATATATATAAAAAAGAAAAATTTGGTTAAGAGCCAATTGGTAACTAAAGTATGCAGACCAGCATGGGAACAGAGAATGGCTTCTCTGGGTTGCCTTTTCTTTCAGAGTTAAAATGGATCTGTTAATGAACTGTTACCACAATCTAAGCAAACTGAATAGTCATGTAATAGTCTTTGCAGGGTCTTGCTTGCTCTTTTGAACAAAATTTAAATATGCCATAACAAACACATCAGATTTCATGAGAACCTACGAAGCTTTCTATTAACTGGACTCTCACACTCAAAGCTAATTATTCAAAGATGATCAACTCTACCCTTTCTTGCCTTTTTTCCCCCCTACCTTCTATATGGGTTGGAACACATAATCTGGTTATCTCCATTAAACAAAAAAGTTCCTTGCATTCCAACTTGATTCTTCAGTGTGTTGTACAAGAATCACTTCTAGAAACAAACACTTTGGCATGAATGTGACAAAGCATTTACAGTACAGACAATACCTACTTTCCCAAGAGCCATTTTTATCTTTCAATTCAGGTCATAGTTGCAACAACACAAACAAACAAAAAAAAAAAGCCCAATTAGGATGTTTTAATATTCTAAACAAATTCTGCAGTGCTTACAAAAAAAAAAAAAAAAGAGAGAGAGAATCACAACCAAGTGCCAAGAAGGTAACAAATTACTTTGTGTCTCTCCACATTTCCTTTCAGCTGGTTCAGAGGGCTGATGAGTGGGATCTCTTAGGTGCACAGTCCCTACAACTAACTTTTATTAACATAGCGCCGTCAAAGTAAGCTCCCCACGTGATTTGCAGGCCTCCAGAATCACTCATTCACTGATGTTTTAAAAACAGTTGAACAATGTATTCCTCCCAGTTAAGGTTGTGTTGGATCCTGAGTCGCGCCTGGGCTGAATCTTCAGGATTCCATTCTCTCTTCTCTTCCATCCTTTATCGAGGGGTGAAGGCGCATTTCGTTGTATGCACCCACATTTGGCCACCGTCGCCCACTTTCTTCAAATTGAGGACCAATGACATTTCTATGCATGAATTATTTTTATTGGCATTTAGACTATGGTGCTCAAAAGCCAGCTTTTGAAAACAAAAACAAAAACAAAAAACTTCCCCCAAATAATGGCGCTATTTATCTTTAACATAAACACGAGTCATTTTCAGCTTCTTCTGACGGGATACTTGACAATGATTGATTTCCAGCTCCTCAACAGTAAATGCTTGGGAATTTTTGAGCTATTAATATGCGAATCCCTGAACTGTGGTTTTCTTTATTTTTCAGAAATCTGTCCCCCGAATGAAGGTATGTGTGCTTCACAACTAGGTATATTTACAAATAGTGTCACTCGGGTCTTAAATTGAATGAATCTACTACAGCGTTAGCAGATCCTTATTTATGATATGTATCACAAACACAAATGGCGGCCACCTTGGCACCTTACAGTTCACACAGAAGAGCTTCTGTATAAAAGCTGTATGATTCATTTGATATGGGAATACGGTTACTGCTCAATGTTTTCCCTGTTTGCAAAAAACCCTGTGAGTAGGTTGGGTAAAAGAAAGGCCATCATCCATACTCTTATCTGAAAGATTTTTCTTACCATTACTGGGCAAATATTTTTGTGTCCCTACTATCAAATGCTTGATGATCCACATTAAGGACATCAGAGGAATGGAGACAGGTGCACGGACAACCCCATCAGCATCTGGCTCTGCTTCTGCACAGCCAAACACAGAGACGGCCGCTCTGGGAGAGCACTGCACAGCTAACCACACGATGAAACCTCACTGAACGAAAAGCCCCAGCCCAGGAGGAATGGCCGGCTTCCTCCTTTGCCCCCGCTGCTTCTCCCCTGATGAATGCCCCTTCGTTCAGGCTCTGTGCCATCCAAGTATAGCATCCAGCCTTTAACTGGCAGACATCACCGACCTAAATCAGCAACTCTGGCTCACCTCCAGGGGTGGAGAGGCCTCCTTACTAGCTGCAGGCACAAAGGAGTATAAGGGACTTAATTTAGATGAAGTGATAAATCCAAGTTGACAAGCAGGATTTGTGAAGGACAATGGACGAGTTGACCGTCCTACCTGAAATCTTGCTGCACTTCTAGTTAATCTGAGGAAAGGGTCCACCCTTCTTGCTGGCGAGCACAAAATACGATCACAGGGCACAGAGGTATGAACGTCCCTGGCAAGGACTAGCAGGCTGGATACTGTATTTCTAATACATTTACTTTGACATTCTTTTGAGAAATACATGGAGGAACCGACAATTGGTTATTTTAAGTTTACATGTTCCCTTGTTCTCATTACATTAAACGTATCTGTAAGAAGGGTTTGCTTAGCATCCCCGGAAAAAAAAAAAAAAAAAAAAAAAGTGTTCACATTCTTTAGGTCTGACCCGTGGTAAGGAGAGGAGGATTAGAGAATATCTACTACTGACCATATGGAAGCTTGAATGATATAAATTCAGAGATTCAGGCCAGCTGAATCAAAATTAAAACGTACATGTAAAAAATGAGTTAGATAATGGGAAGGAGGACAGAGAGAGAGAGAGAGCCGGGAGAACGGGGAGCCACGTTGAGGCAGGGGACGGAGGCATTCAAACTAGCATGTGGCGTTTCCTATGTAGGGCAAGGTGGTCAGAACGGGAGAAGCTTCGGTCACAGTCTGGGCACTGGAAAGGTTTGATTCCAGTGTGTTTTCGGAAATGTCTTGTTAGTTCATCAGACCGAGCAAACTTCCATGTGCATCCTTCCCAAGTACATTTGTAGGGTTTTTCTCCTGCAAAAAGGAAAAACGAAAAGAGCTTATTTTTTTTCTGAGGGCAAAAGGCTATTAATTAGTAAAAATAGTGAAGCTAAGATTTTTGAGCTAAAACTCTTGGCAAATAGTATCTCCAAGGTAAGTTCATCTAAAAAAAAAAAAAAGTGGGCAGCGGAGAAGGATGGGATTTTAAGAGTTCTTAAAGTATAAAGCCACTGAAATCCATTCTGAGGAGCTAGCAAATAATTTTGGTTTTGCCCTCAAGGGTAGGGATGGGTACCTTAGGAAACAGCTGGTGATCTGTATTTGTTTATCTCCAAGTCTTAAAGCTACCGAGGTGCTTAGTTATATGCGGTGCTAGCGTTTGTGGGATTTTTCTCACTCTTTCAACAGTTTCCTAAAAATGAGAAGCCTCTATCAACCAAAAAATCTGGCAGCGATTTCAACATCTTCTCTTTTGTTTCATCGACTGCAATTATGCCTAAGTATAATGCTCTAATTCAGACATACTAAAAACACAGTAATTCCTTCCTGCCCTGTCAGAAGCCCGGTTTCTCCAGCCCTGTCCTGTGGGATAATGGTAACAGGCAGCTGAGGAACAGGAGACCCTTGGGGGAAATCTTAGGGAGAGCTAGTACGAAGGCCCTTACAAATGAAAAGTATTGTTCGTGGCAATCTTACATGTTAATGGGCAAATGGGCATCACCACAAATTAATTCCCATTTACTATCACTTGTTCTCTAGACATTTTAAGGATTGACATCCCTTGGTATTTCAATGAGATATTCAGAACTGTACTGTCTGCTTTGCTTCACTGAATATAAACGCTGAGGTATGTTTCCTGCATCTAAATTCTTACTCAAATATTCAATGTCTTTTTAATCTTAGGTTGGAAATTTGTAATGTCTACCTGTAGGGTCCCATTAATGCCCTGGGGATGCTTTTACTAGTTTTCTTGGCATTGCTGATTGGATGTTGCTCTGAACACAAGGCTATCGCCCTCAGTTCCCTCTGTAATTATACCGCGACAAAGCCCAAGAACTCAGTGGTACACAAGCCGACTTCCCCTCTGCTTTCTCTCTCCCGGGGTGTCACTGAAAACTTTACTTCCACACCACCAGCACTTTCCTTCCCCTTTCTCTTCCAAATCCCAAATTCTCCCTTTTTGTAAACATTCCCAATACAAATGACTCACAGAAGGCTCAAAAACAAACAAACAAACTACATGCTGAGTTAAGGAAACGTACACGGGGACCACTGCTGTTATACTAGAATTTCACACTGAAGGGTTTGAGGTTAGGTCAGATGAGGCCTATTATAAACATTAAGGACCAATACTGACTGCAATTAATCAGGCGGTGTAAATCGTTTGTGTATGGGTTCCTTAAGATGTTTTGCTTACAAAATGTTCAAGAGCAAACGCAACAGTTTTATGTTTTCTTCACCCATATGATGAGTTTTGGTAAGATCCGGCTGCATGGTCGATAGTCAATACTGGACAGAATAAAAAAGACCCTAGGACAAATACGCAGGCAACAACACAGAAGTTCCCTCAGTTTTAGGAAGACACAAATCACCCAAATATCTTTACTTTTCTTTCTTTCAACAAGTCTTCCATTTGAATTCCACTTCTGTAAACTGCTACATTTGTTTGTTCTGCATAAAAAACTGGGTTTTGCCATTGTGAATCCGATGATGGGCAACACTGATTAAATGATGGCCCATATGAAGGCCACATCCTTGATGAGACAGGCCCATGGTTAAGAGTACTTTTCTCTCTGCTCCCGCAGCCTTTCCATCCCTCTCTCTGTCCCTTAAACGCAGAGTACAGAACTCCACTGTTACAGAATTAACCTTTAATCTACTGTAACTTATTACAAAAATAAACCCTTCATCACAAGGCTCATTTTTCACGATGAGCAGAGACATCTGTAGACAACTCTGCTAACTTTCAAGACGCCTGGAACAATTTCAGTATAATAACCTCTGAGAGCTAGAACGTTTGTTCTTGACGTTCCATTTTAATATTTCTTAAGAAGCAAGATGGAGTGAGTCTTATATTCCCGATACCTGTGTGTGTTCTTCTGTGCGCTTTCAAGTGGGAGCTTTTAGTATACACCTTGTTGCATCCGTCATAGTCACACCTGTGTATCCTCCGCTTCCTCTGGGTGTCCGGAGATTCCACAGGTAAAGGTCTCTTCCCCGGTTGCACTATGACTGAAGGGTGATTCCTATGAAAGCCAATGTTAAACGTAAAACATTGAGTGAAAGGCTCTTCCTTTTCTTCCGTCTACCAAAGGCATTAACGACACTAGGCAAAAACAAACAAACAAAAAAACCCAACGAAATAAATAAAAGGAAATTAGCGGATCAACCCAAGAAGCACTGCTATATTCATTCAACAAACATTGAGTGAGCACCTACCATGAGCCAGGCACTGTGCTTGGCACCCGGACACAAAGATGAATAAAAACAGGGTTCCTGCCCTCGAGGAGCTCACACTCTAGGGGGAGACAGACATGTAGATAAGTAATGACAGTAAGAAGGGTTAGGTGCTATGCTAGAGGGAGATGGAGGAGCTAGGAGAGTCTCTTTCCCTCAGTAAAAAGTTGCCTATTTATAGTAGCTTGTGGCACTAAGTGATGCTCAGCACTGCGAATGTCTTTTCGCAGGCTGTCCTGATTTTCATCACTGTCCTTTAGGGAAAAATGAAAAAGGTCGAATTCCCAAATCTCAGGCAATGCCTACTGTATCTACATTTTATCCTTTACCTAATTGGCATTTCGCTTCTCTCAAAGATGACCAATTCACATTTGAGTTTCAAATTCTGGCCCTTCAAAAAAAAAAAAAAAAAAAACAGAAAGAAAAAGAAAATAATAATGATAATAACAGCACTGCTGTTTTCACCACCTCAAACCTTTACTGGTACTGTTATTCCTGCCTGAGGGAGAATTTGGGTGCAGCGCTAGCAGTCAGGCAAGGAAGTGTCTCAGTCCTGACAATGGCTCCCAAGTGCAGCCCCGGGCTCTCACGGGACCTGGCGTCTCCCTGCCTTCCTGCGGCCGCTCACCCAGACCCACTCCTGCGTCGGCTCACCTTTCCAGGGTGGGTTTGAAATCAAATCATGTCCAACACCATTGCTCTAAACTTTCTCTTTTTCTCAAGGAATCTGGTGGAGAGAAGAGGCAGATGGGGAAGAGCTGGGGAAAGTCTGTAAAGCTTTCTCAGGCTTCCTCTGCTGATTAATGTCAGTAATTAAAAAATTCTAATCTATTCATTTGCCTTCCTAACGACTAATTACTTGATACATTACAAGCTGACGGAACTGGCCTCCAACAGTAATGAAAGACTCGTCTTATAAATTTGAATCCAAAGTTCTTAAAATGTTCCAAATAACCCATGAATTTTCTGTACAAGCGTGGACGAGGAGAGAGGGAATCTGATGAGCGTAAATGCTCAAGCTTGTGAGATTCAAAAAGGATGATAAAATTTCGCCATAAAAATCAAAAGGGAGCTCCTGAAATGAAACTTGCTTTTATCTTGGTAAAAATCTGAATACATGTTCCTTATCAGTAACTTTTCCAGGCATGCTAAGAAGTAAGTGGAAAAAGACTAAAAGGGGCATTGATTTTAAGTGATTTTACTTATTCCTCACATCTATTAGTAGCAAAGAAAACTGTCAGTTTTGAGTATCACTTTACCTTCCTACCTTGATGTTTAGTGGGAGCAATACAGAAGGATAAAATAGCCAAGTTCAGATACATGGAAAAGTGAACATGAACTAGTGGGGGAGGGCAGGGGGACAAGGACTTCAATTATATAGATGTACAAACAGAGAAAATAGAGAAGTGACAGGTCTATGGACACGTTGCGTTTATAAAGCTAAATTATTAATTTAAAATCCTTCAACAAAAAGAAGAGTTGTCAGTTTATTTTATTTCTAACTTTCAACCTTAATGCCTTTGATTGAAACGTTTCATCTTCATTAAGAAAACTTCAGGAAATAAAATGCTGGGGGAAAAAGCTGAATGGTTGGTTAATTTGTATCTCCTATGCCTCTGGGATACTGAGGGAGTATCCCAGGTGGCTTTGGAAGTCTCTCCCAATTATTAGATTTTATGGGCTGGGAATGTGTCTAACAGTTTCTGTGCACTGGTTTTGCCTGCCTTTTCCAGCTCATTTTGCATACAAAGGTACATTACAAGGCTGTGTGCTCCAACATCAAATCCCAGCTCTGTCACTGCGAGTCCCTGTGACCCCGGGCAAGGTATTCTCCCTGTGCCTCTCTGTAGAATGGGGACGATGATAATAATGTGATCCTAGAAAGTTGTGGGTAATGTATACAACACGCTGAAGGATAACATCTGTTCCAGATGTAAATCTACTAAATATTATGGTTAATTACTGTTACTATTTTGAGGTTCAGGAACCCAATTGCAAACTTTGCGCCTACGGCTGTTGAATCTCGTGAAGAGCTCTTTTGGGATGTCCCCACACCACAAAGGGAAATCTCTGCTCAAGCTGACATCTACCTTGAAAGGTGGCATCATTCACGCCCCATTTCTAAAGAGCCAGATACTGGTGCAGGCAGGGGTTGGAGGGCAGGGTCTATAGAACTCACTCTTTCTGTACTCCCCACTTTTAAAGACGCTGTTTGGGATCCTTACAACCAAGAAATAAGAACGGCTATTACGTAGCAGATACCTGGTCATTGTTTTGAGTTAAGCCGACCCCCTCTTAAGTTTGCTAGAAGTCACACACAATTACATGGGGGAAATCTGACCCTCAAGCTCTTCACTCTAAATACACTTCACATATGTAAAGATACAAAAAAAAAAAAAAAAAAAAAAAAAAAAAGGAAGCTGATAGCCATTTGAGTGCCTTTAAAAATAATTCTAAAGCTGTAACTCTATGTCCAAGCAAATGGGTTTCCAAACTGCACTTTGTATTCCACCTTTGGCAAGGAAGGGTTTCAGAAGGCAAATATTATCGGGCCTGCCTCACTGCAATGGGACTAGGCACTTGGTTTCAATCGATTCTTTCCTGGCTAGCTGGTTTCCTATGTGGGCTGCTACTGGGCACACTCCAAGACATTACTTAATCACATCTGTGAGAGAACTGCTTAAAGACTACACGTCCCAGTTGTGGCTAATCTGTTGAATTTCTTGAGGAGCAAAATGCATTCTTGGGTCAGCATTAACATAAGCATATTACTCATTAATCATTAAAAGCCACTGAGCTTGAGATCGTCAAAAGAATCTTAACTTAAAATGAGAAAAAATATTTTCTTTCAGTAGCAGAATACAGCCTTCAAGTATTTTTCTTCTGTAATGTTTTACAATGTAATTCATAATAACCTCGACTTTGGAATAACCCTTCTTCAGTCAATGGATTCCTCTCTCTTGGGCACGTGGCTTTACTTAGTTTTACAGCATCTTTTTCATCACCTGTGCAGGAACAATGACACGTGCAAGTCACGTTGCCAGTTAACTTGCCAGAGACACCTGGCATCATAAAAAAAAAAAAAAAAAAAAAAAAAAGGAGGTAACTCAGTCTAGAAGATGTGTCTATTTTGGCTAGTCCTTCTGTGTTCCCTTTCACCTGAGAGCAGGGGTGGGATGCACTGGTTAGATATGGACAACGTGGCAGGAAGAGCAGTCATCTGGTGACAGGAGGTCAAACCCAGGCCCCCCTGCTGTTCACAGTATGATTATAAGGCGAGTTATCTCATGTCTTGGCTCATCAGTTCTCCATTTGCTCTGACTCCCACATGCTTGTTATGGGGGAATGAAATAACTCCTTTGAAAACATCTGGGAAAGTTTCATGGGGGGCGGGGGCATTATGCAATTGTGAAAGGTAATAATGTACAAGTCCATCAGACACACTCTCTCCCTGCTGATGTGGCTGGTCATAGGATTCCATTCTCTTCTTCGCCTATCAGGGAGTAAAGGCCAACTACCTCCTCCCCCCAAATAACTACGATTTGGTACAATGGGCAATTAACGTGACCTACTACGAAGGCACCTACTTGGGTTGACTGTGGATAGAACTAGAATATGTTTTAAGTTCCAGAAAATAGCTGTTTGAAAGCCAGAGAATTCACATTCTGTTGCAGAATTAACTGTGTAAGGGAGAGGGGAAAAGATGACGTAGAAAGGTGGGCAGAACATTGTTTCAAGTTGGAAAAAAGTGATATGGGAGAAAGAAGATGGAAGGGTCCCGGAGGAAACAATAACTGTTGCCTTTGTACTAGGAAGCTGGTCATTAAATCCAACCTTGAAAGAGCCATAACACAAGACAATTACAAGAAAAATAATTATAATCAATAATGCAAATAAAGAGGAAACAAGGCAAGATTAAGTGACAAGCCCAAGGTCATACATATGGTGGAGAGCAGAGCTGGGATCCAAGATGTCCAATCCAAAGGTCACCTTCTTAGCTACTACAAACACAGCCTCCAGTGTAATCACTGGTAGAAGGCAAGGATATCTATTGTTGCAAATCCCATCAATGATGCCATTTAACTTGTGTATGACGCCACCACATTATAGCGAGTTAGACCTAACACAAACTACAGTTCAGTGCTTGGATGTAGACTGATACAGAAACCTTCCTACTGGACGGCAGTTCTGAAGCAGACTGAACATTCCAAGGGCAGATGTGATTTTCAAACACCAGAGATAGCGGGTGGGTTACTCCAATGCTTAACTTCTCTGAGCTACATGGGCAACTTTCTGTTGCCACCACTATTCCCAGGCCTTTTTTGGAGTGACTCCTTTGGGCTTGTGATGCCCCTTCGTAGAAACAGTATTAGAAGTGACAATTGGAAGGACGATGTATGTCCTATAAAGTTTTCATGATCCAACCTTAAGTAGACTATCTGGAATACCAAATTCAATCCATATGGGGATTAAGATTATGGGAAACCTGTGTACAGTCTGGAAGGATTTAAAAAAAAAAGAATAAAAATGATTTACATGACAAGGTGGCAAAATCACGAGTGACCGATTTACTGCAAACTTGACGTAAATGTTATAAGACAGTCCATATAGTGGGACACATTGTCTTCGGAGATTTTCCCGTTTTCCCAGTGGCGGCCCCCTACTGCGAGGTGTCCCTGGCAATCCACACCACACCCTGAGTTGGAAGTCTGCACTTCCATTCCAGGTCCCAAGATGCACGCTGCTACGCCAATGTCGGGTAGACCTGAACATACTTACTCTTGCAACAGTGCTTGCGGGGGGGACACTGAGTTCATTAAAGGGGGTGACATTTCTTCAGGATAATAATCTGTCCTCTGTGGTTCAATCCCAGGTTCTATTTTAATTTTTTTCTGTAATATAGGCTTCTCATAGGATTCAATTACAGGTACTAAAAAATAAAAATAGAAAAGTCACTCCATGTACAATTTACCAATTTCAGCTTTTAAAAGTTTAGTGCACAGCTTCTACCTACAACGCTGATGTGTGGAGTATCTGTTTGCCTTTAGCAAAATTATGGCGGAAACAAATCTGCGGGGTGTGTTTCCCCTGACAACCACTCTGGCAGCAAGTGGCATGCATAGGAAGCTGGACTTTGAGCACATCAGCCCCCAAATGGTTCTTCCTTAGGAATTTGCGTTATCACCTCTTAACCCCATAGTCTTCTGCCTCCAAACAGCCAGTAAACGAGGCGGCTTTTAGTAACCTTCAGTTATCACCATGATCAAAGGCATTTATTAAATTAATGTCTTTTTTGGTTGGCATTCAATGAAGCAAAATATAAAGTTGGGATCTTTAGTATCTCAAAGTTGACAATTACGCAGTAAAAGTAACCATTTCATGGCATTCATTAAACAGCCTGATTCTTGGGAGCTCTTCCAGTATCAACACTTGCCCCCCCTCCCCCAACAAAAGGAAACGCCTCAGGCGGGCAGGCTCTAAGGGGAATGGCTCCTTGAAGAGTACAGGGGCGCTGTCGCTGCCTCCTCTGTGGCCCCCGCAGAGCCGGTGGGCGCAGACCCCAATGCTAGGCGGGAGCCGCGGAGCTGTCCCCAGTGGCGGTTACCTTGCATGCTGCTATTTGAGTTTTCCATCTCCTCCGACAAGGAGACCATGAGCGGCTGCTGGAGGTGGCTGGTGTACATGAAGGGGACCGGCTGCACCACGACGGGCTGGATGACGGGCAGGATCCCGGGGCTGCGGATGCCGTGCCGGGACAGGGCGGCGGCCATCACCGGGGGCATGGACAGCGGCACGCCGAAGGGCTGCACGCCCGGGGGAGGCGGCGAGTACTTCTTCATCGGTGGGCTGGAAGAAGGCATGCTCAGGCCAGGCGAGGCTCTCCGGTGCGAGGGCTGGAACTTCAGTGAGGAAGGAGAATTCCCCGCAGAGGGCGGCGAACTCCGCTTGTTCACGGTCAGGTCCACTGGCTCCATCTGCATCCCGTGAGACAGGGCCTCCGGGGTCTGGAAGAACTTATCAGGTAACGGCGTGGAGTAGATGACTCCGTACTTGTTGGGCTTCATTGACTCCATGTAATTAGATGGGTATGACTATTGGGAAGGAGAAACAGAAACGTACAAGCAGTGACACAGGTGCATTCGCCTGAAACATGAACTAAGACGAAAAGGTGCAAGAAGGTGCTCTCAGTTACATGGACCTCCAAAAGCGGTTTACATTTAGATACCGACCCTTGAAAACGTTAGGAGGGGGCTGGTCTAGTAAACTTTAAGGTTAACGGGATAACCGTGAAAAACCTCACATTTAATTCTAAGATGTTTCCCATGTCAAATGTTAAGGTTGAGGTTGACACCCGGCAAAATTCTGAAACAGGTTATAAACAGAAGACTCGTGGGCCTTTATCGGGAGAAGTTCCGTGTTGGGGTTCACCAACAACCAGCCAAGCCAATGAACCTTGTTGCTTTGCTGACGGGGCTTCTGGGTCGGCAGGAAATGCTCTCCATCCTTCACCTCAGCAGGGCATTTACAGTCTCACGACACACTTGTGTATAATATGGAGAAACAGCTGCACAGTAGTACCTTTGCGGGCAGGGGGCTTTAGCTGGTGACCAACCATGACTAGGGTGACCACAGTCCTGGTTTTCCTGGGATGGTCTGTGGTCTGGTTTTAGCAGTAATAGCCCTACATCCCAGGAGACACTACAGTCTCAGGCAATCAGGATGGTCAGTCATCCTCCCCACCTATATTTTGAAGGTCACCCACCACAGTGTAATCATATCCATGGCCCCAACGCATTCAATGGTCTTATTCCAACAGTTTGAATGAAGCTGAAGGTGACCTGATTTCCAAATTTGTGCGTGACACAGAACTATAAGAAACAGCTAATATGACACAAACAAGGTCCCGTGATGCTTGAAGTGACTTTGACTTGCACACAAACCAAGGTCCAGTGTCTGCACCTCTATACCTTGCTGCCACCTCATCAAAAGAGGATGATCAATGGTCTGTTTCCTCCAAAAAACTAAGGTCTGTCTTACAATTGACCTAATTTATCTTTAAATACCTTTCTCTCTTATGGATTCAGAATAATGGAATATTACCAACTTTAAATACAAATCAATCTTAATCATTGCATACTATGGGTGTGGTCCTTGGCCAGGGAATTCACTAGAGTTACTTTTAAAAAAAATGTTTTTTAAAGTTTATCTATTGATATTTTGAGAGAGAGAGAGAGAGAGAGAGAGAGGGAGAGAGAGAGCGCACCAGCTGGGGAGGGACACAGAGAGAGAGAATCCCAAGCAGTCTCCACACCATCAGTGCAGAGCCTGACACAGGGCTCAATCTCATGAACCATGAGATCACTGCCTGAGCTGAGATCAAGAGTCGGACACTTAAGCGACTGAGCCACCCAGGCACCCCTACAAGAATTACTTCTATTCCTTAACTAAACTTGAAAAAAAGTCTTTGTTGTTGGATGCTTTATAAAAAATTAAACTCAATATAAGCTATTTCCTTTACTCGTAGGTATTTTAGGGAAGCTGAAATTTTTAGTGATAACATGTCAAGTCCATCTGCAGAAAACTACTTGTATTTGAATATTGTATAGTGAAAGTGATCAGCCACATGCTATGCCTCTCTTCCAGCTCTAAAAGCCTATGCATTCCAGATTCTGAGGCAGTACCAGCTCATGACGCAACCAAGAAAACCCACGAATGGAGCTTAAATGCATGATAAATTTCTGGGCTACCCCAGTCCCCCAGTGGCCACTATTGTGAGTAATAAATAATTGTGGGTCAGCAGTGGTGTTTTTTGTTTTTTGTTTTTTTTAACTGGGATTACTACCGAGATCACATCCTTTCCTTTCTGGGACTCCACAAGTGAAATCTCCACCTGGCTATGCATCAGAATCCCCAGAGCTGCTTCTAAAACTCCCTTCTCCTGGGCAGCATGGGACCTGGCAGTATTTATCTTTATCTGCTTTTGAAGTCAGTTTCTCATCGTTAAGATTATGTGTTTTGTTCTTCTGTCCCTTCTTTATCCCTGCCAAAGCAATCTCTGTAATCTCGTAGAGCAGTGATTCTTGCAGTATGGTGCACGTCTCTCTGGGGGTACCGAAGATACTTCGAGAATACACAAAAAATACACAGTGCTTTAAAATGGTTACGTGTTTATTTAAATGCGCAAGAAAAAAAAACTTTTTTTTACAGTAGTGATATAAACTTCCTTTTCAGAAAAAATTTATTACGTTAAAAAAGCAATTCTACAAAAAAGAGGGCAAGAAAAATTACTAAATATTAGAAGTGCAGGTGCCATGAGGATATGGCAAAACTTGTCAAGGTGACATTGAACACCCGTATCCTAGGAGGTCGTGAGGTTAAAATTAAAATTGGATTCAATGAGATAAGGAGCTTAACACACACTGTGGTGCTCGAAGTCCCTTCTCTTTCTAGACAAGGAGTTGCACTATAATGGATTTGAACTTCCCAATCAGGGCTTCTCAAACTTTACTGTGCACGAAGTCACCAGACGATCTTGTTAAAATGCAGATTCTGAATTTCTGGGGAGTGGCCCTAGGTGCATAGACCCCTTTTGAACAGCACAGCTGTAAATGATAAAGAGATACAGAATAAAACCACTAATTTCTAGTATGAAAATTTGGTAAATCATTCAAATACAATTTAAAAGGGGAAAGAATTTTCACTGATAATACTGCTTAAAAACAAGGATGTGGAAGGATATACAATCAGGAAATGCAAAATATGTAAGTGGTTGTCTTTAAAGACAGCTTTGAGTTAGGTATCAAGAATCAAAAGGGGAAAGGATCAAAAGGGTTCTTTAGAACCAGGCACACATAAGTCCACCAAAGGTGAGAGACCCAAACATGCAGCCATAATAATATTAAATACATTTACATTTAAATATTAAAATAAAGAACATTAAGAGGCACAGATTCACTAACAGAAAAAAAAAAAAAGAAAAGAAAACAAATTCTAGTATGTACAATAAGGGTTTGAAGACATAATTAAATACAGGGGGGAAACGACTTCTTCTGGTTCTCAAGGTTAACATGCCTTCTATAAATCTCAAAAGGGCAAAAGTTCTGGTGCTAGAAACAAAAATTTAGGAAGTGGAAAGCATTTTCCCAATTGTTTCTACTCACCAAAATGTAGCTGCTCCCATATTTTCAGCCCTATTCTTCAAAGACCTCCCTATGACCTAGATTTTAATGCCAAGTTATTGGCAGTTAAATAGAAAGCAAAATGAGGACACACTTTTATTGCTGTCATTGCTGGGTTTTTTCTAACTGTGAGGTGAGTTTAAGGAAAGTAGGAATTTAGAACCTGGGAGATTTGCAGATTTAATAATATTCTCAGGTTTCTCAAGCCATAAAAAAAAAGAGAAAGCCATACATAAAGCCCAGTTTTAGAAACATGATGCACATTTCTGCTGAGTATGCTCTCCAGTGAATGCCCCCCCACTCCGTCCCCCATTCCGATGTGATGGGCGGTGTTTGCAAGGCTATGGGGCCAAAAGGAGGAGGGTACACATTTGGATACACAACAGAGTACACAATTAACTATCTTCAGTCTGACTGCCTTGTAAAAGGGTTAAGAAATGTGGTTTCTCAAACCATCTCACTAGAAAATTCCTTAGCAATGTTCATCAGAACCTTCTATAGGACGTGTGTGCTTTAGTTATTTGGGTGGAGGACACAAGCTACTACAATCAGCCTGCAGCAGTCTGGTTCTCCACAGCCTAAGGACCCATCCAGGGCTTGCTGCGGGTGTGTGCTTTAACTGAGTACACCCTGGTAATAGTTGCTTCTGCTCTGTTCCAGACCTTTGCAGTCTTCTAACAAAGCAGTGCAAATAAGTGCTGCCCTAGCACCAAATCCAAATAGGAGGCAAGTGCTGATGAAGTAGAAAAGGCTCCTCTGGCCACTGATGGAAACCCAATGCCCCAGTGCAGACTGCTTACCCAAGGATGCCTGATATGCTGGAGCAGAGCAGCCTGCAGACCAGACTCTGGCAAGGGTCTCTAGGACCTTCTGGCCCTCACTAGGGGTGGCCGTGGGTTGTACTTTCTGAGTTGTAACTGACATTCACGTGTTCAAGCCGCACACCACATGTAATTCATTTGAGGATCACTTCCTCTCATTAGAATGAGAGATGAGGGTCTGGCACGGGTGCTCACCAAACACTTGATGAATGAATGAAGTGAATTAATGCACCCTCTGAGCAAGTTTTTACTACTGTCAAGACCAAGGAAAGTATCAGTTCTTTTGATTCTCCAAAATAATGATTTTAATTGTGACGGGGATAAAGGCACAGGGTTTGGATGATTTTTCAAAGCTATCACTGTACTTAAGTGAGAATTTCAGTCATTTCTTGTTTTATGGGGAATGGTTTTGGTGAGTTTTCCATCCCAAGACAGTTTAAGTGGACTGTGCACGAAACATGGATGGAGTCTCTATTTCACTGCTCATTAATATGAAAAAAAAGAGTGAACATCCGTGACAGGGCAATGGCAAGTCAAAGGAATCTTCATACCAAGGGTGGGGTTCCCAGTGCAAGAAGGCGTGGTGCGTGTATAAACAGACACTCTGGAAACAGCAAATGTCATACCCTTCTATGCAAACAAAAGTAGAAAGCTCTCTTTCTACCAGGCTCAGAAAAGTCATGTGTTTCTGTTGGAACAGAACAGAGGCACTACTGATTTTAAGTACTTCTCAACCTGGAAGGAGTCTGTTAGAGGGACAATTTTCATTACAAGAAAAAAACAAAAAACAAACAAACAAACAAAAACAAAACACTTCCTTTCTTCAAAACTAATCTTCCTATAGGGATAAAATATGAAAATACTTTTTAAAACTTTGTCTTCTTTCTCACTTCCTGAATTAAATTAATTTTCAACCTTCTTTGAAAGTGTACTCAAATGCTTTCAAGAAAGCAATTTCTTTTACATGTGCATTCTATATTCACATGCTACCTCGTATTCTATATGTGATCATCTCCAATTTTACAAATTAAAAAGAAAAGAGGCTCCAGGAGCTGCTGGTGGTTTGCCAACATTGCATCGATAGTAAGTAGCAGAATACAGCACAGGGTGGGTTTCTACTCTGTTCCCCATTCTTGCAAATTTTAATAGGGCAATCCAAAAACTTAGTGTTTGCCTCCAAGCACAAGGTTTATTAGCAGAGGATGGCATTGAAGGCTTCTATTTCACTAAGAGAGAAATGACACTTCTTTACTTTCTCTAAACTGTAGCAAAATGCCAAATAGGTAATCAGCCTTCAGGTCAAAGGTGGAATTAAAAAAAAAAAAAAAAAGGAATAAAGGAATAATAAATTAGGTTTAGCACACTCCACCTACAGAGGCAGGAGAGATAAAATTTGAAGATTCCCGAGTGGAAACAAAAGCTTTTTATTTAACTTTGTTAACTAAAATAATAACAACATCCCACTCCCCAAATGTTTCCACTAACTGAGGTTTTGCTGAAGCAGGAAAAAGAAATTTCATTGTAAGGACTGACACTAACTTTTGGTGAAATGATCTAATTAAATTCTCTAAGTGCTAGCTGAAAGTTGAAAACTAGAGACCATTAATTGCAAATTTCCTTCTACATATTTTAACTTCATATATTTATATAAGTTACAGCATTATAAGTATAACTGTTACTTCAAATTCATTTTATTTCCTTTTTTTTCAGTCAAGTGCATTTCCTTACACTTAATTATCTCACACCAACTTAGCAATGTGAATCTTCATTTGAGCTTTAAATTGGCTCCTGAGCCATATTTTCATGCTTGATTAAAAGCATGGGAAGTATACTGAATATTAAATGCATCAAAGATGGTTCTGCATCATTTATAAAATTAATCATCTTCTCCAGTACTAAAAACCTATTCATATTTCAAGGATATAATTAATAGGGAAATTTTACACCTCAATTTTCCTCCAATGTGATCATGCAATAGTTTGGTGTAAGGGGTTGATGAATACGGGGACAGCACGAAATAACATCAGAAGTCAATTTACTTTTTTGATTAATGAAGTTCTCACTGCTCGGTTATTATCACATTCAGACACTTGGTTATCCAGTTATCATGCTGGAATGTAAATGTTATTTCCTTAAAGCCACTTGGACCTAACTTTTCATTGTACACAGTGGTAAACACTTCACTGGCTTAGTAATATCCATGGCAACTCAGTTCCAAGGGCCTCCGAGTGACCCCTGTGTCTTGTATAAACATTTTTGGCAGGAGCCTCGGCAGCCGATGCATAAGGATGATCTAATTTTGCAAGCGTGTCATTACCAACCTTCAGATACACAACGCAGGCCAAGTTTTTCCCCTTGTGACTATTTTCCAAGCCATGGAAGAAAAGAGCAAGGCACAGTGGGAGCACTGTCTTGTTACTTCATATTCACTCAACCAGATCACCGTAGGTGGACGCCACCCCCTGACTCGAAGTCCTTGGACCCCTTTCTGTCCTTGTCCGTGCCCCATGTTCACAGCACCAGGGTTGTACCTACAGAAACACCTGGCCAAACTCCTAGCCACCTGCGGGGAGAAGCATCTAGATGGGCCGGGCCCACAGAGGGCTAGCTTAGCACAAAGGTGTTGAAAGACACACGGAACAAGATTCCCTCCCAGCCAGACTCTCCCAAGTGGAAAGGAATCCCGTTCTCCCGGCCAAGTTCTCTCCTTCGCTAGCTTCTCCTCAGCCATCTCATACAGTCACAGCTCAGCATAGCTGCTGTCATAGGTTTTTAAGCAAATCTTTTTATTCTGAATGCATTTACATGCAGGAATGAGGACTTTTTTTTTTTTTAGGTTTCATCTTTTTAAATCAGCTCTGTGAAGGACATGCTGAACACCAAATGAGACAAACTGGAATATTTTTTTTCTTCCTGTATTAAAAAAAGGACATTCACAAACATTTTAAAGAAAATCTTCTTTCTATATAATTGGGGTGATCTTCAATAAAAAAAAAAAAAACCTCAAAATAATCATGTTCTTGATGCAGATTTCTTATAAAAGTACATTCAAAAATTGCTTCCTAACCATGATAAACATTGAGTACAGGATTTTTCTTCTTTTTCAATGTCCCCAGATCCACATTAATTTTTAAAAATCAGTCTGGCTGAACTTTTTTCGGCTGAAACCAATAATCCCGAGAGCCCAAACTAAAAAGCTGGTAACTGAGGAGTTTCTGTAAGTCTACTTCTGTCATGACCAGATTTGCCTATGACCCAAGTTCGGTGCGATCACACCCTGAGGAGCGTTGGGCACAGGTCTTGAGATGTGGATCTCATTTATACAAGGGCGCACGGTTGCTGGGGGGTATTTGCTCCACTTACTCCCTGAGGCTTTGAGAAAAGTTTGTTCACCAAATGCCTGTCAAATGATGAGTAACTTTAAGGAATAACACAACACACAATAATGTTCTTGCCACTTGGAATAGATAAGAAGAGGTGTTCAATTTTGGAAAACTTACCACGGAGACAGGGTCCATGGCCTCTTGCTTGACAGGGACTGGGTCAAACATGAGCATTCTTTTAGTTAAGCTTTCTAGGGTGCTCTGGTGTTTGGCCTAGAAAACAAAACAAGGTGTCCAAATAAATCCCAAGGTTACCTTAATATAAACCAGTAAAAATAAAACGTAATATTCCTCAAGCCCCTTCTCTGCTCCTTCCTCTCCCCTAGCCCCGGAATGGCTGGAATTTATTTTCCTTACCTATGAAAGATGCCATTTTACATAATTAAAACCAGATTCCATGGTCATAAGTAGATGAGAGCCAACTGGCATTTCTAACTCAAATACATAAACCCTGACATTTCTGGAACAATACGTACAGCCCCTTCTGAGCAACAAAGCTTGCTTAAGACTGCTGTACAACTCAACAGAAGTTCACATCACATATGAATGTGAAACATTTTTCCTTATGTTCATTACAGAAAACTCAAGAAAAAAACAAGACAACCAAAAGAAAACCTAGAACCAATCATCATTGATATCTTTGTTTTTATCCTTCCAAACTCTCTTTTTAAAAGGATTGTAATATGCATGCTCATAATTTCACTTGACAACTGACTGGGCAAATGTTTTTCAGTAAGTGTGGTTCCGTACCATCAAATTCCGTGTGCCACTGTGCGAACAGATCAGGTTATTTATATTATCCCCTTCTGTTGGGCAGTTAGGTTGCTTCTAAATTTTCGCCATTATGGATGGCAGTGTCTTCATACTCATGTCCTGCACATTCTTAAATGGGGTAAATTTTACGTAGGGGAATTCTTGGATGAGAAGCACGTATATTTTCCAAACCATTTGATGTATCATCCAGGAAAACTGCTCTACTATTCCCACAGATAAAATAGAACCCATTTCCCAACATGCCCACCTGCAATGTGTATTACCACTTAAAAAAATAAAAACTGCTAGTTTGTTTCAAAATGGCAAACTATTTATATTCGAAATTGATGTGATTATTCAAGTTGAATCTTCTCCATCTTTATGTAGCACCTGCATGTCTCCTGGAGTGAAATGCCTATATTCAGGTCTCGAGCTGCCCCCCCCAGCCCCCCTGCCCATTGTTTTCTAAGCACGTTTCACACATGAAGACTGTTAGTCTGTATTCACTCCAATTCCTCATTAGGAAATAAGCCAATCTTTAGCCTGATGTAAAGGAAATGTCCATCTTAATCTTGTCTGGCCTTACTCTTCTCTTCTACTGTTATGCTCCTATTATCCCTTCCCTCCTGTGTTCTGTACTGGTTCACTTCGGCACTAATCGACATCAAGCCAACCCCTTGCCCACAAGACAAGATATTCAGTCTGCTCAACATAGCTTTTGGAATCACTGCCTGGCTACTACCCAGATCTTCAAAAACCTGCTTCAGGCACCTACTATTCAAATTTGGTTTAAGGGTTCAGAGCTTTGGTTAAAGGCAAGATCTTTATTGGACCACTTTGGTTCGGGTCGAAAAGTGAATTAAGTTCTGGACTGCATTCTACCTGAAAAAGCTGCAGAAGTCTCTAGTTCTAGGTTACTTCCTGTATTTCCGTGTTAAAACTCCCCATTCCCACCCCAACTTCCACGACAGCGGTCCTGTAGTGCGTCATATCCATGCACGCTGCGTTATATACTAAGAAACCTTCACGTACAATTATAAAAGTAATACTGTGCATTCTTAGTGCTCCCTTGCTCTGTTGAAGAAACACTGTTCTGGGTCTCATGACAACACGTGAGTCTCATCGTTAACTCAACATAAGGCTCTGACTTCGAATTTTATTTTCCTGCATCACAGTATGTATTATAATCTGTGAACACAATTTGATACCAGGCTGCTCAAATCAATGGTGCTAATACCCTCTTATGTGTGCCAGCAAAAACAAACCCCAACAGCCAGTGAAAAATGGATGATTTCATAATGAAGGATGAAAACCCCTTTTGTGTTTTAGGATCTATTATTAACCAGTTCCCAGCCTCGCAGCTGCAGAGATGGATAGGGTTCTAAGAATCGCTGTCCAGTGCCTCGCAGTGGAAACAAAGGATGTGAGATCTCCTGCTTACATCAATGAGGTCAGGTAATTCAGCAGCCCTGACCCTTGGCTGGCCACCCCTCCCCCAAGCCTTTTAAATTTAATTTACTCTTAGGGATTCATCCACTCTACTAGAGGGCATCTCGATGAGAATCCTTCTAAATAAAAGCACTCTTCTTCTCAGGTGCACAGTGAAAAAGCCCTGTTCTCCGGATTCAAGCAGATGTGCCTGAGACCTGCCACAGGACAACCCTTCTCCCATGTTAAAATGTAGATGACCCCTCCTTTACCTGCAATGTTTTAGGAAGATCAAATGAAATTTAAAGCAAAACATAACTCTTTGTGCTGTGAACAGTTTCTACCAACAAATACGTACACAGGTTTTGGATACACATGCTGTATACATGATACTAAATCTGTTGGTTCCAACTTCTGGAGCAATGCCAAGTATTTGCCTCTTTGCTAAGAGACCTAGCCTTAGAGATCCGTCCCCTCCACCCTTAAAAAAACTCACACTGAATTTAGTTCAAAAGTGACTAGCTGCCTACATCCTGCCTGAGGTCACATGAGACCTTGTCACTTCCCAGCTGTACTACTGCAATAGCTTCCCAGCACGTGCACGCCTCAGGGTACCTTACCCTCTTGACTACCAGCTAAGAGCACACAATGGCATCAGGAGACGGACTCTGGGTCAAATTCTAATGCCACCATTTAGCTCATAAAGCCTTTAATGACGTTTCCTACTGCCCACAGCAGTGACGACCAAATCCATTTAGAAGTGAATGACACATTAGCCTACTATATCTCTTATCATTTCAAGACATTATACAAATCACTGGCATTTTCAATTTTTACCTTTTATCTAAATTTAAGGAAATTAATGTTTCATGAGACTTGTAATCAGGAGAAAAAAGTCTCGCAGAAAGCATGTGCCCTAATGAAACTGGTTTATCTTATTAAAAAATAATTGTAAAGGTATGCTTATTTGTTCAGAACTGTACCTCAAGAGTAACTCAATCGCCGGCCAAGGGCTACTTCTCATTATAGAAGTATTTCAGCTAGTAAATGAAAAATGAGTGGTAGAATTAGAATATCTCATTTTGAAACTCCTAGCTGACCAAGGCATCGCTGGACAATAAAAATCTGTGCAGAATTCGAGTATCACTGCAAACAGAAGGAAACTCACTCACCGTTCCATCTACATGTCTAACTAACACTCTGCTCCCAATTTGGTTGTTTCTAAAATGACTGACTATACTTTCAGTGGTAGCTACAGGATATGGAACATGAGAAGGTGAGGGACACACAAAGAAAACGGAACACTCTGAACTGTTCACAAGACAGCCCTTCCTGGGAGGGGCGGTGGGATGGGACAACTTCACACACATCTCTGTGCCAATTTTTAAATGTATTACTTCTATAATTAAAACTTTTAATAGAAACAACAGAGGGAAGGAAGCTAAGCTAGAAAGAAACCAAATTTAGGAAGAGAATCAAACACATTAACGCAAATCGGGCTTCTGTTTATTGATTTTCAGGAAAACTTATACTTTGTAACTACTGTACCTATCTCTGAAGAGACCACTTTTGCTACTGGCATTGACCTTGTCTTTGGATTTTGGTCTAGAATCGGAAGAATGACTGCAATGTCTCCAAGGTGCCTTCCGTAGAACTGAGAAGTAGTTTATGCACTGAAAGAATTAGAACTTAGTGGCTTTTGTTACACATGGGCACCTCATGTACCGGGGATACAGCCCTCCTTAGAAAAGAAGGCTAAGTAAAACGCAAATGCTGTTGGAAATCTAGTTCACCAACACTGACCGCAGTCTTAAGTAGAACCAGTAGGTGGCGCACTACAACAGGTATTAGAAGCCAAGGACGAAGGAAGTAAAATGTGTTTGCCAACCTCAGGGTCTTTAAACCTAGTGGGTTTTAAGCAGGCCCAGGAATTCTGGTAACCATTTTATGTAGGTATCCCAGAGATGAGGAGCCCCAAATGTGGTTCTGTTTTTTTCTAACAACTATTTTCCAATCATTAATACATTTCCATCTTAGCTGTATTTAACTTGCCAAAATCATTTTCCATAACTGGAACAATGTCATCTTCCCTGTTTTATTTTGCTGGGAAGGGCTGATACAACTGAATCTTCTCCCAAAAGGAAGAAAAAGATTTCCCTTCACTCTCTCTACTTACACTTTGGACATTTCAGAAGTCAAAATAAGGGCCAGATTTTTGCCAAAATGAAAGAATGTGTGATTTATGTATTAAAAAGCTTTGGTGAATCCATTTACATAGTTTCAGAAGCAATATAGTTCCATCTCACAGTCCTATCCAGTCCACCACCACCTCCCTACCCGACAGTTGCTTTACGAGGGTACAAATGAGGGACAGAGCCTAGAAACAAACACAGCTCTTAATGTAAGAGGTAGCTATGATGTCACCAAACTTCCTTTGAAAGTAGCTTGTCTAGAAGCTAGAGCAAGTTTTATTATAAAAACAATCTTATAAGTGATTGCCCTTTCCTTAGAAGCATGACAGAGACATAGAGAGAATGTGTGTGTGTGTCTGAAGCAAAGTTTCTTGTGATATAGCAAGATTTGCTTCTGACATTCTCCCTTCTGGGGCACTTTCCATATCTCTTTCCTCAGATCCTCAAAGGGTCCCTGCATTTTCCTACCCGGCTTGGAGTAATCTTTGTTTCCCAGCTGACCTCAGCAAGGTGTAGGGAGAAAAACAGTGAGACCAAAGCGAGACACCATCTGCAAGCACCTTAGCTCTCCCGAGTTTGGATGTAAAAGAGGAAGTGCACCGCCTTCCCTCACCCTTTACTCCCCAAAGGAACTGCAGGGGATAAAAGAAAAAAAAAACCCAAAAATTGTGTGTGTGTGTGTGTGTGTGTGTGTGTGTGCAATTCTTGATCAGGAGAAGAAAAAGGGCAGGCAGGCATCCTTGCAGCTGAAGTTCCTCTCAAAAGAAACACTTCTTTCTTCACTTCTGTACCCAAACTCTTCCATAGTTCCGGAAGAGTCAAATATTTAATGGCAGTGGCCGTGGCCAGGAGTACAGGGGGCCAGGCAACAGATGTGAGAAAGCATTTTTAAGTTGGAGGCTCCTTCCAGAACAGCCAGATGCTGGCACCTTCCTGGAACTGCCCCCCCCACCCCATTTTCATATTCCTGGTTGAGTTTCACCTACCTTTGTCTTCTATTGTTGGTTTGAAAGGAAAAAATTCCATGGAGTGTTTCTAAATCTTTGCCCCTCACAAATTAGATTTAGCTATTCTGCATCAAAATGTTTTGTAAATGGGAAAGAAGTTAATTATTTAGTTTTAGATTAAATATAATGATCCAGTGAGCAAACAATCCGCCCTCTCTCCTCTCTCTGCTAACAAGCCACCCAATTTTACTTTCCTGCCTCCACCCATTTGCTCCACCCTATGGAGCGTTGCCAAGGCGAGTTCGACTTGTCCAAACAGGACATGGCTTCAGATAAGATTCTGTCCACACCCTGTACTTCGGAAAGACCGAGTGAAGCAATTGATTTTGCATGTAAATAGGGACAGGTGCAAAGGTAACAACCAAGCAAAATCCCTGCACATTTCTAGACCGAGGCCGGCGAAGCAGGGGTGGGAGCTGGGAAACCCAAACCCATATCCTTCAGGTAAACTCTCAAGTTCAAGGCTACCTGGTTAGTAGCATTCCACACCTTTCTTAAAGAAATTTTCTCGCAAATGCAAATCATTCTGCCTACTAAGGTTACACAGCTGTTTTCCTTCTTTATGCTCTCAGACAATTCTGTGTTTTAGTTTACTGAAAAATGCCCATGATGTGTAATAATCAATCCTTCAGTGTACGTATCTTACGAGGCTAGGCTCAGCCCTCACAATTCTCTTCTGTGAATTCTGTGAAGCGTTATATAATCAAACCCAGACGGGCTGCGTGAGGCCACACTGCCTCTCCACTGGTGCCCTATCACTGGACACCCACCCCACTCTACCCCAAGGGGCCTCCACCCATGGGGCCCCACCCGGGAGGCAGTGGGAGGCTGGGAGGGGCCAACTGGCTCCAGTCAGCAGCCAGTTCCTGGAAATTCCGGCCTGAGCAGGGATGGCTGGAACCTTAAAAATAACCAGAAAGAATTGTCAGGGTGGTGGTAATTCCCTCAGCTCCTGAGGAGCCTCCATTAAAAATTTTACCTCTCAGAGCCACCAAGCTTCTGGATGTGAAACCGTGAGCTAATACTGCCCTCACGCTTCAAAAGTAAACAGAAGAGAGGAAGGCATTTCGAACCACTGCTATGTGAGAGAATTAATTCAACATGTCCCCAACCCAAATCCTCCTTCTCCTTGCTCCTGCCTCAGAAAGGCTGCTTGCAGCCCCCCACCCCCCCACCCCCCAACCCATTTGCGTTATTTTCTGGTCATTCACCATGGAAACCTAGAGGTCATCTTTCAAGTCTTCTCCCTCACCAACTTGTCTTTCCATTCCCTACTACTGCCACTGGGAGCCAGGCCCTCAGTGCCTCAAGACTGTGTTACTGGATTTTCCCTCCACTGGTCTCCCCACCGCGTCCCTTGGTCCCTCCAATTCATCCTGATCTTGCTACTTGCTACTGACAGTTCTCAAAGCCCTCTTCTCACCCAAGCTCACAAACCTTCCTCCAAAGGGACCCCCAGGGCGTGCAGAGTGGGTCCAGGCGCCCATGCTCCGCACCCCCTTTCTAACCGGCTGCCCCCCCTCCCCCCCCTGCTCAAATAGCCCCTCACGCTGGCTACCCCGTTCCCCCCACCCCCGTGCCTTTGTTCATTTTTGGCCCTGATGCTGGGCAACCAGTGTGGAATGCCCCGTCCCCTTCCGGCTTATCTAAATCCTCCTAATTCTTCAAAGACCAGCTCAAGGCCCTCCCCACGCAGTGCAGCAGGCTGACTGCGCCCCGGCTGATCTGAGGCCACCCCTTTTTACCTAGATGGGCGGGTCTTTTAAATGGTTTGTCTCGGACCACCCCCTGGATTGGGAGCACCTGAAGGACAGGAGTGCCTTACACTTCCTTGGTGGCAAATGGGTGCCCCCCTCCCAAGTCCTCAGAGGAGGTGAGGCTTGCTCACTAGTTTTCCGGCAGGCCTGAGGAATGGCTCTAAGAGCACTCAGCCCGTAGTAGGACCTCCACGGCCTTTGCTTTTCCTTTTGCCCTTGAGAACACTTGAAATTTCCCCCTACATAAGTAACAGGGGTTAGAGGGCCTAACCTGAAAGGAAACTTGTTAAACCAAACTTTCTTAGAAAATGTTACAGCTCCTACCCTTGACTTGACTGTTAGGGGTCCTCTAGAGACCTTATTAGTATCATCCTCCAATTATTTTGTATTACCTACCCAGGGAGATCTTCTAAACAAATCGAGTGTCACGGTCTCTCATCCTCTGTTTTAAAACCTAGAATAGAAGAGGGGGGAAAAAAGAGAAAGAGGAAAAAAAAAAGAGGGAAGAGGCAATATTGCGTGAGGAGGGAGGGGGAGGGAGAGAGAGTTTGTAGGTTTTTTAAGGATACTTCTATTGACCAAGGAAAGCAAGGGGCTAGGTGATGTCACAGGTTTCCTGCCATCACAGGATGATCACCATCTTCATGACTGAATCTCCAGGTGCTGTTCTTTACATGGACTGTGTCACTGAGTGCCTATCAGGTGGGTGGGTACTATTTTCCCATTACTTCTGAGAACAACGGAACAGAGAGGTAAAGCAATCTGCCCGTGGTCATACAGCTGCTAAGTTGTACAGCCAGGATTTGAACCCTAAACAGTCTGACTTCAAAACTGGTGAACTTGGCACTCTACTCTGCTCCCTCCCCAGGCAGAGGACAACATTACACCACAAACAGCGATCATGGGCTAGCGATTCCTTTGAACACATCTGTCCACAGGGGATGTGGAATGCAGGGACCCACTAGTTAACAGTAGTGGCGACTCAACTCCTCTCAACCGGCCCCTGCTGCTGACCCAGTGTCTTAGTGTGCACGCTTGGACACAAGATCAAAAGACACATTCTGAAGGCCCCAAACTAGGCTATTATTCTTCCTAGCCAGTGCACCTGCAATTGGTCCATAAAACTGCTCGGAAAAAAACTGGCAGCTTTACCCAAGTAAATACGGAAACCATCATAATAGCTGTACAAAGGTGGAAGGGTCAGGCCCTCACCCCCATTTTAGGAATGAGGAAATTGGAGGAACAGGGGTGAAATGACTCGCCCAAATTTGCAGAGCTGGTTGGAGCTGTAGCCAAGACCAGAAACGCATCTGCCTGCAGACCCAGGGCACTTTCTGCTCTGCTTCAGAGTCTGGGCCATGGGAAGGGCTTTTTTAAGCAGTCATCTCACACTGGGGTCACTCCCCGGGTAACAGAGGGTATGGGATGTGTGCAGTGCCTGCTGGCCCAGGTTAGGCAGTGCCGTGGGGAGGTTCCAGAGGATAATTAAGATTTCAAAATGCCTTTTCAGGTTAGATCACTCGGGACTTACTCCATCCTGTGGCATAACTAATAATAATGACTGCACATAATTTGAGATTAGCCCTAATGAGTACGTGCTCAATAAATACTTATGAGATGAATAAATGAATGGATGTCAAACTACCCTTCTTACACGTGAGGATAAAAAGAAGGGCAAGGGCCTTGCAACGATTGTGTACCAGCTGCCATACTAGTGAAACTTGCCAGGGGCCAGTGAAGCTAGCTAGCCTGAAGATCATCTTCTAAAACCTAAAACGCAAAGTTAGTGTGAAAAGTTTGGGAGGCTCGGGAGAGGAAAAACTTCCTTGTTTGGAGAAAGGAGCAGAATAGGAACTTGAAGTTGGTAAGGAAAGTAGTTTTAGGGTGCAAAGCTTTGGAAGGTAGCAGGATATAAAGCACAAGAAGAGCTGAAGGAGTGGATTTCAGTGATTAGACCGAAGCACAGAGGTTAGTAGACAGAAGGTGTACAGGCCAAAGGAGAAAAAACCCACAGTTCATTCACAGGTCGCTCTCCAGGGTAGAATGCACTGCCCTCAGTGTCCACTTGATCTCTTATGTCTAGATTTGGCCAAACTCCACTGATCTGGGTTGAGACTAGCCCCAGGCCATCCCTGGAGATCCCCAGGCCTTCCAGAGATTGGTAACCCCCTTAAGCATGTCCCAGGCTAAGCTAGGCTCTCTTGAGAGTCCTCTGGGTCAGGGGGCTACCTTGGAAAGCACCCCCTTCCTAAAATTCAGGGTAAGAGTTAGACCCAGGTTTGTTCGGAATGCATGGGCTGAAGGGCCACTTAACTTGCCACATTCGGTCTCCAGCTCCCCTTAATAATTAGATGGAGGAAATGATAATGTATTCAGCCTGCCAGCACAATAGAAGGAGTTTCAAAAAGCTCCAGGAACCTGTTTTGCTAGAAAATGAACTTTACTATTGAACACCCTGACCGAGGGATACAAAATATACGGATCCTAATATATATATTTTTTTTAATGTTCCATTGAACCGGTAGGTAACATTCCAGAAAAAGCACAGATCCAATGAAAAGGATACTTTTGCTTTGGGAGAAAACAGTCCCAGTTAGGGTGCAGAACTGTGTCCATAGCATAGTGTCTCTTTTTCATTACTACCAAATTTCAAGGAAGGAGAGTTGGGGGGGGGGGCGGGGGGCAAAGCTACCTCCTTTAGACAATGCTCTCCCTTATCAGGGCAGACTGCTGTCTGGTTTCCTGTCTCGAGCTCTGGCATTACCGCTTCAGATGAGAACTGGGGTCTAAGAAAGGGACAGATCAGGCTTGAAAATGAGAATGCTAAAAAGCACCACAATCCTCCTGCAATTCACTCTAAGATGAATTTCGACCAGAACATTACACATTAGCAAACCAGATATCAATGGTTTTATGCCTCTAGGGATTTTTTTTTTTTTTGAAACCTAGAACCAGTAAATATGAAGCACATCAGAAAGAAACCCAATTTCCAGAATAATGTAATTCCTAGTATTTCAAGGAAAAGGATGCTTATATTTATTTTTTCTTAAACACAACTGGTGTGAAAAAACAGAGTAAGAAGTACGACCTAAGAAAGCTGTTCTTTACAGCAAAAATATTGACTTGGAAATATTAAGAAGGCAAGCATCTAAAGGGGAGATGGAAATACAATTGAATTAAATTAGGAATAATGATTTGCATGGTCAAGAAATGAAATGATTATTCCCATTTTTTCCTTTTGTAATTACAGTAACTATCAACTGGTATAATTTTTCCAAATTGTTCAGCTTAGTACTTAAAAGCTTGCAAAGTTTTTTTCTTTTTTTCCTGATAAAATACATTAGACCCTAATCATGTCTATTAGCCAAACTCTTCCCTTTTTTCCCCAAAATGGGGAGGCAAGAATGAAGCTGGAATAAGCCAAATAAAAATTGTCTGCTTAAATCTAGTTGCATTGTTAACAGCTTTGGAACTAAAATTGAAAAAGTTGCTTCAATTTGGGTTACTTACAAATTTTGGTTTAAAGGCCTCTTATGCTACAAGTCAACTTAATATTTCAAGTTCGCTTCTCCCAAAAGAGAAAGAAAAATCTTATTGAAAGCTTCCAAAACTCCCATCTTTTTTCAAGGAACGTCATCAGTAGCCTTCTATTTGATTCTAGTAGCTTTCCTAACATCATATTATATATTTCCCTTCATACATAAAGAAAGAATGCAGTGGCATGTGAAGTTAAAAACCAAAGCACTATTAACATCAATTTTGGGGAGGATAGGGTCTGATTTGCTGCCTTAGCAATTCTGAATTAATTCCATTAGAGAACATTGTAGATAATTCCTTTAGATGTTATAAGAAAACCCAAAAGTAAGTTTAAAAAGAAACCTGCAGGTTAGTTTTCTTATCCAACTACTTCTTTAAAACTTAGTTTCTGAAGAACCCACGAAAAATTTAGTAGGTTTTGAAGAGTTAACCCAGAAATGTGTTCTCCCGCAACTGACAGAATATACAAAAAAAAAAAAAAGTGGGATTATGAGAAAGTTGGCGTTGTAAAACAGTAAAAACAAGAGTGTTTTCCTTCTGTTTTCAAAATATAAGATTAAACTTTTCCAAACTATCATTAAAATGAATTTCTCATTTCCAGTTCTCCCTTTCTCTGGGCTTTTTATTCTTCAAACAGGCCGGAGATCAGATGTAGAATACATCTTTGTCCTTAGGAAAATTATCCTAGCACTTATAGCTTTGTCTTTAAAAGAAATGATCCTGGGACTTTCTCAATATATCTTATGTTTTGTTTCAACACTTTTTCTAAAAGCCTAGTCTGCCAAGACAGCTTGGACTCTCCATCCAGTGAAGCCTCCTCTGCCTAGAGCTCCAGTGTTCCCTTGCGAACAAGGGTGGGCCACATCCTTCAGAGAACAGCTAGGTCGTCTAAACTCTTAGGTGGTAATTCCCCCTCCAAAATTGACAGCTTCAGGGCAAAATGCCCATCTCCAAACAAACAGCCTCCCACCTCAAAACAAGAAATGAAAAACAAATGCAACCTCCTTCAGATTTCTGGCGGATCTGTACACAAACGTCTCCAAATCGCAATCTGGCCATGATAAATGTAAAAAGGTACAAGTATTTATTCACTCATAGAAACACACTGGAGCAAAGGGTATATGTAAAAAGGTTAACTGACTCCTCATTATGACATAACACAGGGATCTTAAGCAATCATAAGTGTGTAGAGACATGATAACTCCCTGGGTGGGGATCGGGAGTTTAGGGGCAGGGACCACGGCCTGGTCTGGGCTACTGATCTACCAGAAAACAGCCTGAAACAGGAAAGAGCACACATATGCCACTTGGAATGTATGACGCAAACCCCAGCCTTGAAACAAAGAACAGGAAACAGCTCTGCTGGCTGTACTGGAGAGCAAGCACAGAGAAACATTTAGCCGGCCCTCCCTGACCCTATATTCATGAGCAGCTGGAGTTTTTTAAGACAACAACAGGGGGGTGGAGGTGTTTGTTCTATGGGTGTGAATAATAACACCAGCTTTATACAGGGGACCTGCCCTATTTACAAATAGGAGCTTCCACATATAGTAAACATCATAAGTGAACATGTGATTTTATCATATTCAGGCAGCAGAGACCTTCCTAATTAACACCAGCCTCCCTTCCAATTTCTTTTGTCTCTTTCTCCCCCATCCCAATGGCTGGTCCCTAGCCATGATCAAATTCTGGGTTGGGGTAATGATTACTGTTCAGTCTCAGCATCATGAGGAAAATGAAGAGAGCACTATTAAGAATTCAGATGACAACTGGGTTATCCCACATAACTGAAAATTGAACCAGTTTTAAGTGTCCCTTAGCTACGGAACTAAATTCCTAGACACAGTGGGATATCTAAAATCACCCCAAAATTTTACCATCTTTTTCAACTGCATAGTTAGAAACCTATCTGCACACAGCTGCACATCTGTTCTCCATGTACACACACTGAAAGAAATTCACCTTTTGAGAATATGATTCTGCTCCTGACATTTCATTTAACCCAAAAGTGTTACACAATCTGTACAACAGAGTATTGATTTTTATAAGATATCCTAAAATGTCTACTTTCCTTTACGTATATTTAAGGTAGTAAAATCCATTTATAGTCTTGTCCCCATTATTATGTCTATTCTGTTACTTAGCCAGAGCTGTTCAACTCAGGTTTCCATTATCAGAGATTTAAGAATCTGTGTGTAGACAAAACTACAGGTAAAAAAAAGAAAGAAAAAAAAAAGGCATCACTGTGCCCATAGCAACCAGAAAATTGGGTTTTAATTTAGAAACTTTGCAGTGAAAAAACAATAGCATGTTTTATATCTGACAAGATTTTGTGGTCTTAGCAGCTACTTTGCTTTGTTATTCACACTAGGATTTTTACACTTGCATTCTCCTTCATGAAAGCCAACTGTTCCTTAAAGTCTATCTTTACTGAACCTACAATAGTACATTAGGCTGTTTTCTTCTAATACTTCTGCTGCAGACCCCACTGACTGTAGAAATTGAGATATCAGTTTCTCTAGGGAGTTTAATCAAACATCTCATTTCAGATTTCTGTTAACAGGCTCAGGTCAACTAACATACTCCATGATTCAAGCCAGGAGAAACTCATTTGTCCACTCTCTTTAAAAAAACAGTAATTTGCCAAATTTTGGAGATGTTAACGTTATCAGATTGTTTTGTTCTCTAAAAGCAAGTCTTCCCTCCGGTTAGGTGGATTATCATCCAGATGGATTTCTTATAAAAATGCTGCTCAAATTCATACAGAAAACACTAAAAAAAAAAAAAAAAAAAAAAAGGTACAAAAGTGTCCAGTGGAAAAACCTATAATGAACAACTGCCCTGTTCCCCTACTAGATTTTGCCTAATAATTAGATACTAAATGTAAATGAAATCAGAATACCATTAATACACTTCTCCCCAAATACCAGACTCTCGTGAGAATTTAATCAATATATTTAAAGTATCTTAGGTGATGCTAGTGAAAAAATACATTCTGAGCTAGTAAAAAATCCAGTATAAAATGTTTATTTTAGTGAAATCCAAGAAGGTGTGCAATTTCCAATTTCCGTTTAACCTGACTTATTAAAAATAAGTCCAGTTTACATGTTCTCCATCTATTATTACTGTGTATTGCTGTAAGATTTAAAGCAGAAGATTCTCCCTGATATCTGCCAAAGAAGCTATGGCAATTCCAAGTATTATCTGCCATCTCCAAGAAAGCCACTCTGAAATGTTAAGTAAATCCCAAGGGTCCAGGTCCAGGGATCAGTCTCCGTCCCCACACGGCTTGAGTCCCTAACGCTGCAGGCAGTTGCCTAAGGCGCTCTCCGCCTCCAGCCTCGCTGCAATCCTTGCTCCAGGCACTGCGGCAGGTTCTCTCTGTGCCCCCGAGGAGGACTCTCCAAACCCGGCCAGCTCTTTTCTCCTGCCCCCGAGGATCCAGACGCCCTGGCAGCTCTTGGGCTCCAGGATCGAGAATGGGATGCTGCCTTCAGTCCCAATGGCCCCAAGTTTCTTCCCAGAGGCCCCGGGAGGCTGCTCCAAGTTTTGCTCCGGCGGGCAAGCGGTCGCGCGCCCCGTCCGAAGAGGGGGGCGGCGGGGGGCGGGGTGGGGAGGGCATGGGAGCGGGGGGGTGGGGGACCCGGAGGGGGAGGAGCAGGAGTGCGCGGCCTCCGCGCTACCTTTCTCCAAACAACGTTGCCACACGCGGAGAGCACTGAGATTTCTGAGGCTTTGGAGGGAATCGCGAGCGGGCGGGCGGGCGGCAGCCGGGGGACCACACAGGTGAGCCCCCGCCCGCGCCCCAGCCGGGGCCGCGGCGGGCGCCGCGGGTCTCGGTCCCCCACACCGCGGGATCCGCACGGTGGCTCCCTCGAATCCCACACTTTAAACCGCTGAACCCGGGGTCCCCCCTCCCCTCCCCTCGCCTCTCCCTCCGTCCCCACCCCCGGCTTCGAGGAGCTGTTGCACTTTCCCAAGCCCACAGGCGCCCCCACCCCCGCGCTGCACCCCCCAGCCCATTCACTGCGGGCCCCCCCCCCCAGGGAAAAAACGAGACCGGACGAACCCAAACGGGCGACAGCAGGAGTCGGGGCGAGGAAAGGTGAGGGAGAGGGGACTTACTTTTCGAGGCGCGGTGCTGAGCGCTGCAGACGAGAAATAAAGGCCCGAATCCGATCTGCCTTGAGCCCCGCGAATGCAGTAATGTCAGCGCGCCAGCCCGGGCGGCTGTGGCGGTGGCGTCCGCAGGGCACAGGGACGGGGACGGGGACGGGCGCGCGTGCGGCAGGCGCTCGCGCTGCGCTCCGGCTCGGGCCCCGGCTCCGCGCGGCTCCGCTCCTGGCTCCCCTCTGGCTCCTGGCACCAACTCCGGGCAGTCACATGACGCCGGCGCCGCTCGCTCTGCGAGCCTCCCGGGGCTGGCGGGGTAAGTAGAGGCTGGGACCCGGGGTGGGAGGGTCAGGGAGGGGAGAGGGAGCCGCCGCGGCCGCCCGGGCTGGGCGGGTCCCCACCCACTTGGGTGGAGGCAGCCGCCGGAGGGGTCGGCCGAGTCACTCGCGCAAACACGCACCCCGCCCTGCGCCCTTCCCCCGCCACCCCCGCCTCCCGCGCCGCCTCCGCCCCGCCCCGCCCAGTCACCCGGGGACGGCCTGACAGACACTCATTATTCCCCCGAGCCGGGCGCCGCCCCGCCGGCCCAACCTGTCCGGCGAGGCGCGGCGCGGCCGAGGGGCTGGGCGTGAGCGGCGCGGCCCCCGCCCCGGAGCCTCCGCCCTCTGTCCCCCCGCTCCCCGCCCCCCCGCCCGGCCCGGCCCCGCGCCCCCGCCCCCGCCCCGGAGTCCCCGCCCGCGCCCCCTCCCTGCGCCCTGCGCCCTCGGTTCCCCGCCCGCCGGGGACCCGCCGCCTCGCCGCCGCCCCAGCCCGGGGGGAAGGAAGGGCGGCGCTGCCCGCTCCGGGCGTCACCGGGCTGCAGCCCGCTGCGCCGCTTCCAAAACACACAGCCGGGCGCGCGGGCCAGCCGAGGCGGGGAACCCGGGTGGCCGGGCCATCAATCAGCCGGCTCCGGCGGGAAGGGCGGCCCCGGGCGCGGCGGGAAGGGCTGGGCCCCACGGCCAGCGCGGCCCCTCCTGGGTCGAGTGCGTGCAACTCTCTTAAAGAAAAAGCAGAAAAAGGCACCGGTGGTGAAGGAGCGCGGGGGTGGGGGTGGGGGGGTCTGGGCGGATTCGGGGCCGAAGAGCGGCGGGGAAGGGGAGGGCAGTGGGGATGACTTAAACCCTAACATGGTCCCGAGTTTCCAAGGTCATTCGACACACTGTTAGACCGCTCTTTCTTTGTATCCGGGTTGCCTGGTCCCCTCGTCGCCCGCCCCGGAGAGGGGCGGCCCGGGTGGCATCCCCCGCCCCCTAGGACTTCTTTGAAGGCCCGGAGACCCTTGGGGCAAACTTCCCACGGGCCGGGCCTGCCACTGGAGCGAAAAGGCAGCCGGTAGCAGCGGTATTTGCTCAGCCAGGCCTGCCTGAAAACTTGGCAAACTCCGGTCCGGATCCTCCCGCCCGGAGGGAGAACTCGGGGCCAGCCGAGGGCTCGGCCCGGCGACCTTTTATTTCACGTAGCTTCCCTGGGACCCCGTGCGAGCGAGCTTGGTGCGCGGCGGCGGAAACGCTGCTTTCTGTCCTAGCCAGGCCCCTGGGAGAACTTGGTGCAGCTTAGTCCCCGAGTTTAATGCGTTTTGAATTTCTTTTAAACAGTATTAATGTAATAAAGAATGCAATAAAAAGAACAAAGGACAAATTGGTTCAATTGTTTTAGTCCTGTGTAATGTTTAAAAACGCCCTGCTTCAGTGTATGGCTTGTTATTGCTTCAAGATGTTTTAAAGGCCCTTTAAGTTCACCATTCTCACTTTGATGCTTCATCCAGGCATGGTACTACTTAAAACTTAGAGATACAGTATTTACCGAGCCCCATCATGCAGCTACGCAGTATTATAAAATTAGTACCGGGTAACCTCAAGTAGTGAAATTGCATGTTATAAAAAAAATGCACCTAAGAGACCGCGTGGAGAACACGCAGAACTGACCCTGGTTCGTGTGCCATCCTGCTGTCCCATAAGTTTAATTATTTATTTATTTTATTTTATGTTTATTTTTTAAAATACTTTTTGAGAGAGCAAGCGCCCACGACCGACTGGGGGAGGCGCAGAGAAAGAGGTAGGGAGAGAATCCTAAGCAGGCTCCCCTGCTGTCACCTAGGAGACCCTGAGGTTGGGCTCCATCTCACCAACCATGAGGTCATGACCTGAGAGCGGAAGGAAATCAAGAGTCCCACACTTAACCGACTGAGCCACCCAGGTGCCTCAAGATTAATCTTTACATGTAAGGGAATGAGAAGGTTTTTTGTTTGTTTTTTTTTAATGAATAAAGGACAAATGTAAGAAAATAAGTTGGGTTCACGTCAATTACTAATTGCAATTCATTGATCACTGACATCATTAAATGTTTGATTGGATGGCTTAGATTTGTATTGGCTGGAAAACGGTATTAGTGATGACCCATGAAATCGCTTTGTATTTCGGTGTCTGGCTCATCGCAGGGGCTCAAAGAATACAGGCTTTGCTCAAAGGACAAAGTGGTGAAAACCTGAAGCACATAAACCGTGTTCTTTACGTGGTTCATGTGGGTGTGGACCCAAAGGAGAGGACTGAAATAGGTCTGAGAAAAGTGTGATCCAAGATAAGTAGGGAGTGGCTTCAATATGAAGGTGGGGGAGGGAGGAGAAAAGTCATAAAAAAGTTCAATTAATGAACATACTGTGTTCAGTGCCCTGGGGGAGACAGCTGAAACACAACTTGTACAAAAATGAAGGATCCAGTGAAGGAGACTGCCACCTGTCCAGGTATTGCCTGAAGTCATCCTTGACTCCTCCCTTCCCTTTGTGGGTTAGAGCCGTGTCATTCACTCAACCCTGGACCTCCTCAGTCACTCCCCACTCCTTGACCACCACTCTGGTCCAGCCTATTGCCACTGTGTCTTGTTGGTCATCCTGTTTGTAGTGGGGCTGAAGTGTGGGGAAGGGTTTGGAGCAAAGCAATAAGAATGCTTTTTCTAAAATGCAAACCTAAACGTGTCCATCTCTTCGTTACATTCACTCCGGATAAAGTCCAAGGGTTTACTACTCGTGCTGACCTTGCCTCCATCTATCTTTGTAGACTCATCTCTTCCTAGTTATTCCCCACCCCAACTCTTCCCTCCAGCAACACTGAACTTTTCCTCCTTTTTTACCCTCCAACTCACTCTCCCCATCTCTGGCCCTTTGCACATGCTAATTTTTCTAGGTGGGCTGCCTTCCTTTCTCTCTCCCCCAACTCCTGACCTCCGCTCATTTCTCTACGTTCTGTCCATCCTTTAATTATTGACTTAAATGACATTTTCAACAAAATATGTCGTCTCTTACCACCTTCCCTCACCCCACCTTTGGATGAGTGGAGGTGCTTCTTCCTTCTTGGTGCTCTGATAGCACCCATGCTTCACCTCTTGTAACTCTTTCTTATAATTTAACTCTCTTTCCGTGGCACTGACATAGAAATTCTGTGAGGTCATGGACATTGTCTTTTTGGCAAAATCGTATCCATGTGGCCCACCTGTTCAATGAATATTTGTAAAGTGAATAAATGTCAGCTGTGACTTGGGAAGATGAAGTGATTCAGAGCTAAAGAGATAAGAGAAAAGTGGCGGGCTTCAGGGTGGTAGTGGCCATGAACTGTACCTTTGAGACAGTGAAAAGGAGGGAGGAGGGAGTTCCCCCTCCCTGAATGTGAGCGGTAGAGCGAGATGGTAGAAGTAGTGCCTCGGTCTTCTTTTCATCCTTAACATTAGTACAGTGCCTGCACATGCTCAGGTGTTCAAAACATCCCGCGTAAATGAAATATCTCAAGCTTGGTCCTGTGGTAGCTGCCCCACTCTTGTTCTTTGAGGACAGGAGGCCGGTCTGGTTTAGGTTTGGGGTGGCACATTCTGAGGGAAGGACACCCCTCCCTGGCCCCAGCCTTCTTGCTCCCAACCAGTCACTGAAGCCCCAATCTCTTTTGCCGGTGACTGGCTGGAGAGTAGATGTATGACCTAGTTGTGGCCAGTAAGACCTGAAGGGAGGTGTGCTGGGGCTTATTTTTCATTCTGATTAAAGGAAACTCTTGCAAGGATAAACCCCCACACCTGCTTTGGGAATTATGTGAGGATATCTTGTAATCATGAGAGGAAATCAAGGTTTCAGATTTCCATACGGATAACTCTTTTTTCATCATTAGTTTTCAGCTCAAATATTACATCTTCAGAGATGACTTCCTTGACCACACAATCTAAAATATCCCTCCCTTCCCCAATCTCTCTCTAGTGGTTCTTGTTCATTTTTATCTTTGATTTTTTGGTACCTTTTTTCCCCCATTAGAACCTAGGCTCCATGAGAGCAGGGACATTGTATCCTTCACTTCTATTTCCCAAGCTCCTACAACAGTGTCTGATAAATAGAAGGTGTTCCAAAAGTATTTGTTGATTCGGGGCTGACAACTAGACAAGCACCAGTATTTAGGAATGGGTTCAGAGCGTAGTGGACACAAGCCACTACAAACGTCAGTTCCGTTTTAGGAGGTCCCTTTCTGCTCCACAAAGACATATTCTTGAGATTCTATCTCCTTCTCCCACTCTCTTTCTGAGCTTTTCCATTCTTTCCCCCAGGAAAGTTTTTCCTTTTCATTTGACAAAGTTATGAAGGCAGAAAAATGTCGTGTGCTTAAGAAATTATGAGCAACATAGCTACATCTGCCTTAAAGGATAACAAAACCATATAGTTTTTTTTTCTTCCCCCCCCCCCCCACTGCTAGCTTTATTGAGATATTATTGGCCTATAACATATGTAAGTTTAAGGTGTGCAACATGATGGTTAGATACACGTATATGTTGCAAATGATTGCCACAATAAGATCAGTGGATATTTCCATCCCCTCACATAATTAGTAGTGTGTGTGTGTGTGTGTGTGTGTGTGTGTGTGTGGTGACAACATATAAAACTCTCTTAACAACTCTCAAGTATACAATACAAAATTGTTAACTATACTCACCATGCTGTACATTAGATCCCCAGACTGTATTCATCTTGTAGCTGGAAATTTGTACCCTTTGACCAATATCTCTCCATTTCCCCCCTAATCCCTGGAAACCACCATTCTACTGCCTGTTTCTATGAGTTTGACTTTTTTAGATTCCACGTGTAGGTGAGATCATACAATACTTGTCTTTCTCTGTCTGACTTATTTCACTTAGCATGATGCCCTCAAGGTCCATGCATGTTGTTGCTAGAGGTAAGATTTCCTTTTTTTTTTTTTTTTTCTTAAAAGTTTATTTTTGAGAGAGAGAGACACACAGAGTGTGAGCGGGGGAGAGGCAGAGAGAGAGGGAGACACAGAATCCAAAGCAGGCTCCAGGCTCCAGGAGCTGTCAGCACAGAGCCCAACTCGGGGCCGAACCCACAAACCGCGAGATGGTGACCGGAGCCACAGTTGGACGCTTAACTGACTGAGCCACCTAGGCGCCCCAAGTATTTCCTTCTTTTTTAATGGCTGGAAAATGTGAGCTGGAAAATGTAGTCACATTTTCTTTACCCATTCATCCATCACTGGACACTTTGGTTGTTTTAATATCTTGGCTATTGTAAATAATGCTGCAATGAACAGGGGAGGACAGATATCTCTTTGAGACAACGATTTCATTTCCTTTGGATATACATCTAGAAGTGGGATTGCTGGATCATATGGTAGTTCTGTTGTAAACTTTTTGAGGAACCGCCATACTGTTTTCCGTAGTGGTTATATCAATTTACATTCCCACCGACAGTGTGGAGGGTTCCCTTTTCTTCACACCCTCACCAATACTTCTTGTCTCTTGTCTTTTTTATAATAGCCATTCTGACAGGGGTAAGGTGATATCTTGTTAAGGTTTTGATTTGCATTTCTCTGATGATTAGTGATGTTGAGCACCTTTTCACATACCTCTTGGCCATTTGGATGTCTTCTTTAGAACAATGTTTATTCGAGTCAAGTCCTTTGCCCATTTTTTAAGTTTATTTATTTTGAGGGAGGGAGGGAGGGAGAGGGAGAGAGAGAAAAAGAGAGAGAGAGAATCCAAAGCAGGCTCAGCTGTCAGCATGGAGCCCAATGTGGGGCTCCATCTCACAGACCAGGAGATCATGACCTGAGGAGGAACCAAGAGTCAGATGCTTAACCGACTGAGCCCCCAGGTGCCTGTGCCCACTTTTTAAAAATTGGATGGTTTGTTTGTTTGTTTGTTTTGTTATTGAGTTGTCTGCATTTCTAATACATTTTGGATATTAACCCCTCATGAGTAGATGGTTTGCAAATATTTTCTGCCATTTTGTAGATTGCCTTTTCATTTTGCTGATTGTTTCTCTTGCTATGAAGAAGCTTTCTAGTTTGATGCAGTCCCATTTGTTGATTTTTGCTTTTGTTGCTTGTGCTTTTGGTGTCATATCCAAAAAAATTGTTGCCACGACTAAGGTCAAGGAGCTTTTCTCCAACGTTTGCTTCTAGTAGCTTAACAGTTTCTAGTCTTACATTTGAGGTTTTTTTTTTTTTTTCTGTCAAATGCTTATTTACTGGGGCGCCTGGGTGGCGCAGTCGGTTAAGCGTCCGACTTCAGCCAGGTCACGATCTCACGGTCCGTGAGTTCGAGCCCCGCGTCGGGCTCTGGGCTGATGGCTCAGAGCCTGGAGCCTGTTTCCGATTCTGTGTCTCCCTCTCTCTCTGCCCCTCCCCCGTTCATGCTCTGTCTCTCTCTGTCCCAAAAATAAATAAACGTTGAAAAAAAAATTAAAAAAAAAAAAAAAAAATGCTTATTTACTTTTGAGAGAGAGAGGGAGAGAGTGTGGGGCAGGGGCAGAGAGAGAGGGAGACAGAAGATCCCAAGTGGGCTCTTCACCTACAGCAGGGAGCATTGGGGCTCCAACTTGCAAACTCTAGATCATGACCTGAGCCAAAGTCAGACACTTAACTAACTGAGCCACCCAGGCGGCCCTTACATTTAAGGTTTTGATCCATTTCAAGTTAATTTTTATGAGTGGTGCTGAGATAAGGGTCCAATTTCATTCTTTTGCATGTGAACATCCAGCTTTCCCAACATTGTTTTTATTATAGAGACTATCCTTTCCCCACTGAGTATTCGTGGCTCCTTTGTCAAATATTAGTTGACCGTATACGTGTGGGTTTCTTTCTGGGCTTTCAGTTCTGTTCTGTTGCTCTGTGTGTCCCTTTTATTCCAGAACCATAGTATTTTGATTACTATAACTTTGTACTATGGTTTGAAATCAGGAATTGTGATGCCTCTAACTTTGTTCTTTCTCAGGATTTCAAAACCGTATGTTTTGAAAGAAAATTAGAAATGCTAGACTAAGGGTCACCCATCTCAAAAGCTTTGTAAAGGGTCCAGAGATTCTCTTTGGCTTCTCTACAAGTTCCACCAATATTATCTATCCACTGATCCATCGATCCATCCATTCATTCAATTTTGGTTTGCCAGGAAGGAACATTGGAGTAGAGTTAGGTGACTAAGAGTTATAATAAATATGAAACTGGATGTATGATCTCCTCCCTCCCCCAACTCCTGATCCTTCCAGGAGTTCTCAGCATTTCTACTACAGGTGGGCAGTTGGAATTGTCCTGCATTATGTTTGACAGGATAATGCAATTGAAAGACAGTGACACAAAAATAGTTGAAATGTTGGATCTTGGGATCTAAGTTGAGCTAAAACAGAAGAGGACACTAGAGAGATAGCCAAAGGATAAGTGAACTGGACATTTCAGATAGGTTGAAGAGAGGGCATTTTGGGATTAACATAGTGAATGACCTGAAAGGTTAGGAGATGAGCAGAAAGTGGGGGACATGTGGCCTTAATATTTAATTTTTTAAAATGTTTTATTTTTGAGAGAGAGAGAGAGAGAATGAGCGGGAGAGGGGCAGAGAGAGAGGAAGACACAGAATTCAAAGAAGGCTCCAGGCTCTGAGCTGTCAGCACAGAACCTGACACTGGGCTCGATGTTGTGAACTGCGAGATCATGACCTGAGCTGAAGTTTGACGCTTAACCGACTGAGCCACCCAGGTGCTCCTGGCTTTAACATTTCAAAGGGGCACAGTACCAGAGATGACATGGCTCAGGGTGTATCCTTGGGAGGGGAGATGAGAGGGGGTGGTTTGATCAAGGGAAAGAATGACTGCGGTATTGAGCAGGTATTCATGAAGCCTGAAATTACTCAGAATTATGGCCAGACTCAGGGTCAAGAGTAAGACCTAGGCCCTCAGGCCACATCTTCATTCCTTGAGAAAAGGACTTTAAGAAACTGGTGAATGATAGCAATCAAGAGAGAATGGTTAGATATAGCCTGCTTATTCTATAGTTAAATTTGCTTTCCTTCAATCGTGATTATCTGAATTAAAAATAATCGTTCATATTGGGCTGTTTATTGGTTATTTTACTAATAAAATATGTCAGTAGCTTTATTTTCTACTTTTTATTGCAAATGTACTATTTGTGCTTCATTGAGGGTTCAAATCTCCCTTTGGGAAGGCTTGTCAGGGATTTTAAATATTATTTATTATATTATTTCAAAGGAAGTGAATTGCAATTTCCAAATCAATGACCTACACATATAAAGATGTAGAATGTAATTTATTTCTTTTTTTTAAGTTTATTTAATTATTATTTGAGAGAGAGAGAGGGAGTGTGTGCACACATGAGTTGGGGGAGGGGCAGAGAGCGAGGAAGCGAGAGAATCCCAAGCAGACTCTGTGTTGTCAGCACAGAGCCCAACATGGGGCTTGATCTCATGAACCATGAGATCATGACCTGAGCCAAAAATCAAGAGTCAGATGTTTAACCGACTGAGCCACCCAGGTGCCCCAAATGTAACTTATTTCTAAGCTGGGGACCACCTAGATTTCTCCTTGTTGGGAGGCAGAGTGAGTAATGAATGGGGGATCCACAAAGTAAAATAAACTACTTGCCATTTTTCAGCTGTTTTTGGAATGAGCCTGGCTCTTTATGTTTCCAGCACTCTCCTCTCAGGGAAAAATTCTTGGCATTTAAGTCCTGGATTTAAGTTAGTTCAGTAAGTACGGGTTGAACATTTACTGTAGGTTTGAGTGGGTGTGGGAGTAGCCAAGCTACCAGAGAGGGTGTGTGAGTTACGTTCTAGAGAAGTGACCTCGCCACCTTCCTTTTTCTGCTCACTCCAAGTGTGTTGCACGTCTATACCCCAAACCCCAAAGTCTGAAGCACTTCCCTCGGCGTCAAGGCACAGTTCCACGGATTTCGTTAGTACTTGCCCAGGGAGGAAGACTTAAGCCTTTTGTTCCTTAGCCTTTCAAGCTGGCAAGCCAGTCCACATTTACCGATGCTTTAGAAGTTTGCTGATACATTGTGGGGAGAAGTCAGCATATGGTAGGATCATACAAACAGTAGGGAGTTCTTTATCACCCTCGTAATTCAAAAAGATTTGCAATCCGAAGACAATATTGAAATCATAGTAATGGTCCTGTCAAAATGATAAGGAGTAGGGTGATATTTTTTTCTTAGCCTTTCAATACTTTTGGTTTTTTTTCTTTAATGAGCATATATTTCTCCTGTGATAAGAAAGAAGCGTGCTTTTCAAATTAGCTGAGAAAGAAATGGGCAAGTTGTGTATGATTAAATGTAGGCCCTCAAGCACAATTTAGCAGGAGGAGCCCTTGTAAGTGCCCTGGACTCAGAGGTGTGGTTCTGTGCTTGTGAATTTTGCAGGAGGGTGGGGTGAGAAGGGAGGGGCTCTTAGGAGACGAGGGTAGTGGGAGAGGGTCAACAGCTCCTTTTTATCGACTCTAACTTTTTAACTGTTGGTTGAAGAGCTGGACCTGTGCAGGCTCTTGGAACTGGAATTCTTACTCAAAATAGTATGTATTTACTTAAAAAAAAACCACTCCAAAGAGTAAAAGTTAAACACAAAAACAAAAAATAGAAAACCCAGCACACTGGACTGAGTAGAGCCCAAGTTCCTATTTCTCAAGAGATAGAAACATACTTCCTGGAGCACAAGGTCCACTCACCCTCTCCCCATGGTCTTTGCCAGGATCTGTTGATTCAGCGGGAAACAGAAGCGTCAGCAGTTGTACTGGATGTGACCATGTGGGAGGCTACCTTCAGCTTCCCGAAGCACCGTTATCACAGGGGGCACTGTGTCGTTTCAGCTACTGGGGTTCTAGCTCCTCTCAGATTTCTTTCTAAGCTACAATTGTTTGTCTGTTATTGTTCTTAAAGTTTTCTGGGTAACTATAAGCAACAGACCTTGTTAGTTCCTCTTGAGATTGCCCACTACTCCCCACCCTTATTTCTCACCTCCCAGCATCCTGTTTGTCTCCCTGACTCTGTCCCCCGCCCCATCCCCACCCCCTCTCAGCTCGTAGGCATGTTTCTCTTCCCTCAGTTAGTTAATTTTAAATTTCTATTTTTATAAGTGTTCTTATACCAAAGGATGTATGCCATATATTGCATTTTTATCCATTGATTTGTGCTTTCTTCTATTGTGAATACCTTTAAAATACGTGTCATGTACATTCAAGGTGGGTCTCCCCCCTACCTTGTCTTAAAGACACTGTATTTCCAGAAAATTTGAAAGAGAAAATATGGGCAACTTTGAATTTATGTACAGGACTTTTTTTTTGGTGATCTTTGCCTATTTAAAAATTATTCTGTTATGATAGGAAGAAAAATCTCAATATATACTGTATTTATACTCATATCAGTATAATCTTCAGCTTATTAAATTTTAAAGAACATTTTGGCCTGTCAATAATTTTATATGAACTATTTAGACTTACATCTCAATTTTGCTTAGTATTGTTGCAAATGGCTCTATTAGCTATTAAACACTCTGGAATCCAGCACCTGTCTTGCGGTTTGGAGAAACAGTAAAAAAATGTTTAGAATAGCACCATAAAAAAGTCATCAGTACCACTGAATATATAGTTCTGCCCAGTAGTAGCATCTTCACAGAAGAGAAAATTAATTTTCTAAAAAATGGAGGAAAACACTTTCAAATTGATTGAATTCAACTTTTGCTCCACAGTAATTTATATAACCCATTTCCTTTTCTGTACTGCACATAAGAAAAACAGAGACTCAAAAGAATCAGAAGTTGGTGATGGTATATTCCTAAACTCCTTTCTCCTAATACTTTGTAGATGTCTGAAAAGTTAAGATTCACCCCAGATTCACACAAATTTCTCTCCTTTCCATGTTTGCTTATTTGGAAAATTTCTCGACTATAGTTTTCTTTCTTTCACTTAATGCTAAGAAGATGAGGTCATCTTTTTTTTTTTTTTTATTTTGAGAGAGAGAGAGAGAGAGAGAGAGTGCACACAAGTGGGGTAGAGGGAGAAAAGGGGGGAGAGAGAATTCCAAGCCTGACGCAGAGCTCAAACCTACAAACAGTGATATCATGACCCGAGCTGAAATCGAGAGTCAGATGCTCAACCAACTGAGCCAGCCAGGTGCCCCAGAAGATGAGGACATCTTAAAGAAGATCCCAAGAAGATTCAGGAGGAGACAGGAAAGGTCTTTACTAAAAATTTTTTTTTAATTTTTATTTTAGAGGGAGGGTAAGAGGGGCAGAGGGAGAAAGAGAGAGAATCTTAAGCAGCTCCACACTCAGTATGGAGCCCAATGCAGGGCTCGATCCCACAACCTTAGAAGCCAAAATCAAGATTTGGATGCTCAACCACCTGAGCCACCCAGGAGTGCCAACAGGAAAGGTGTTGATGAGGATTTATTACCATGTCTCAGGAGAGATGATTTGGCAGAATCTCAATGTGCTTGCCTGCCCTCCCCTCAAATATCTCAAGGTGTTCCCTGTTCTGTTGCCTTTGAAAGTACTTGGCCAAAAGTCCAGTCCTCAGGACTTTGCGGTTTTGATTAGATATAAGTGCTAGCAAATGAGTAGTGCCATTTGGATGACAACACTTGTCACGTTTCTTAAATCATTTCCCTTTACTTCTGTATTTCAAGCAAAAGTACACTTAGATCCTTAAAAAAAAAAAAAAAAAAGCCCAGGTAATTGAATCTAAGCCATTTGGTACAGACGGACCTGAAGAAGATGCATTGTCTGATTCAGACACAGTGACTGCTATGTCTGATGCCCTCCCTAATAGCACTGCTGATGATGTTATTTCAAGTCTAGATAACAGTCTTCCTATTCCATGGTCTTTAAAAACTAGGGAAGGGAAGCCAACTTTGTTTAGCTTATTTTAAAGAAAACTTTTCTTGTATTATTAGGTTTTTTTTTTTTTAAAGGAGTATAATTTAAATTTTTCTTTTGAGGGGCGCCTGGGTGGCTCAGTTGGTTAAGTGTCTGACTTCGGCTCAGGTCATGATCTCGCGTTCTGTGAGTTCAAGCCCTGCATCGGGCTCTGTGCTGACCGCTCAGAGCCTGGATCCTGTTTCAGATTCTGTGTCTCCCTCTCTCTCTGACCCTTCCCCGTTCATGCTCTGTCTCTCTCTGTCTCAAAAATAAATAAACGTTAAAAAAAATTAAAAAAAAATAAATTTTTCTTTTGAATCTAAGAAAGAGATATTCCAAAAATGTTTCAAAAATTGTTTTTAGACTCTAGAATTATCCCACCCCCCTTCAGATTCCCTGTGCAATTTCTGTTTCTAGTTGGCTTAAACGCCAGTAGTTGTTAACGGCTTTAGCTTTTCACAGCTCCTGTAACAACACTATACTTAACAGACAATTCTATATTATTCCAACAACTAATTGCCTTGACAATATAAATGACTTTTTTTTCTCATTAGAACTTATTTGTCTATGTAAGAATGCCTATACTCTGATTTATATAGTATTGATTTGCATTTTTATATTTTATACCTTATTACATATTACTTGCTTTAGTGTCTCTGAGTTACATTCCTGAAATTATAAGCTTTGCTAAGACAGTATTTGTTATTACAGCCTAATTTTTCAGGGAAATATTATAATTAAATATTATATTTAAAATATTGTAAATATTAGTATATTTAGAATATTGTAATTAAAATTTCCATTCAAAATGCCCTCTTTATATCGCATAAAAATGGAGAGAAAGTTAGACAGGGGATTAAATAAAGAATGGTTACGAAAGTAGTCTAAGACCGTGACATCCATGCTTATCTGTGAGGTTAGGACCCTCTTTCAGTTATCTGTATTTACCATTATTGCCTGAATCCAATTAAATGAAAAGAAAAAGAAAGAAAGAAAGAAAGAAAGAAAGAAAGAAAGAAAGAAAGAAAGAAAAGAAACATAACAGGACATTTAAAAGTCCTATAAAGGTGACACCAAGTGATCAGGAAGCAACTTGAGGAATATCACACTCATTTTTCCTAAAGGCTTTGCCTTAAATCAAGAGAAAAGACTTCCTTATACTGGCGCATGTTTTGTATCAAGGGAATCAGAAAAATCACGGACATTAAACAACAACAACAACAACAACAACAACAACACCAACAACAACAATTAATTAATTCTGGACAGCATTTCTTTTACCTGCGATTACACAAACACACTCTAGCTGTTTGCCAAAGCCCACAGAGGCAGAGATCTAATGAATTTCCACACCCTGCTGCTGATTTATCGGAGGTAAGTGGCTATTCGAACAAAAAACACCCAAGGGAAAGAATAGTAAGAATCCTTGGAAAGGAGAGTCCCAGCATGAATTTAAAAGGCATTATGAAAAAATCGGATGTTTTTTAGATTGATTTCAATGGAGACGCTATACTTACTTTTAGGGTGTCCAGCACCACTGCTAACTATGTCATTACTATTCTCTATTTCCCACTCGTGGTAGGATTTGTACCCACGTTGTCAGAAGAGATTTGGATTTGCCCGTGTCTTCTCTGGCTCCTCACAGCGTCAAGGCTGCGGTTGGGTGCGAATGCTGATATGCCTCCTTCCAGTGACTCGATTAAAAATGTATTTCCAATATTTTGCTAGACCCCTACTTAGATGGGGGTAGACTTAAGTATTTTTCAAGGTTCCTGTCCTCAGAAACTTTAGTTCGAAATGGAAACCAGATGCAGTTCTTTACACAAAAAAGGCTATTGGTATGAGGAAGTTAAGTGATATATTTTTTAAAAAGTAGTCCAGGGGCGCCTGGGTGGCTCAGTCGGTTAAGCGTCCGACCTCGGCTCAGGTCATGATCTAACGGTTTGTGGGTTCGAGGCCCGTGTTGGGCTCTGTGCCGGCAGCTTTGTGCCTGGAGCCTGCTTCGGATTCTGTCTCCCTTGCTCTCTGCCCCTCCCCCACTCACGCTCTGGCTCTCTCTCAAAGATAAATAAACATTAAAAAATAATAATAATAAAAAAAAAGTGAGAGTGGTATCACTTTGACTCCAGAGAGTCAGGGAAGGCTTCTTGTGAGACCAGCCCAGCCTAGAAGGAAGCACAGGCCACTGTGGTTCCAGCAAGGGGGTCCTGTGGACTTAGGGAGCAGGTTGGAAAGACAAGCAAGAGCTGAATGAAACAGTGCTTAAATTTAGGCCAACGAGTAGAGACATCAAACCGTTGACGATTTATTCTACCGAAGCTGGATTTTCCAAGACCGGCCTGAATATCATGACATTTTGCCCTTTTCAATTAAGGTGTTTGTGAAGTGTGATTTACTATTTAAAGTTTTACAACACTTACATAAATACGTTTACGTAACTATTTTTTTTCTTAAATGACATCCTGATTTGATATTTGGAAACTAAAGTAATGTATTCAGTCTTAACAATATTTGCTGTATATCTTGTGCCAAGTACAGGACTGAACATTTATGTAATGTTTCAACAACTATTTATTAGGGGTACTCGGGGTACAACATAGAACCTGAGAAGGATGTCTGTCCTCATGGAGCTTTTATTCTAGTGGTATATTAGCTTGCTAGGACTGCCACGGACTGTTTTAAACAACAGAAATTTGTTTTCTCACAGATATAGACACTAGAAATCTACGAGCAAGGGGTCAGCCAAACTGGTTCCTTGTTAGGGCCTCGAGGAAAGGATCTGTTCCAGGCCTCTCTCCTTGGCCTGTGGGTGGCCGTCTCTCCCTGTGTCTCCACATCGTCTTCCTTCTATGCTAGTCTGTATCCAAATTTCCTCTTCTTCCTTTTTTAAAAATTTTATTTATTATTTTGAGAGAGAGAGCATGTGCGTGCAAGTGGGGGATGGGCAGAGAGAGAGAGGGAGAGAGAGAATCTCAAGCAGGCCCTGTACTGTCCGTGTGGAACCTGACGTGGGGCTTGAACTCATCAACCATGAGATCATGATCTGAGCCGAAGTCGACACTTAACCGACTGAGCCACCCAGGTGCCCCCAAATTTCCACTTCTTATAGTGACACCAGTCATATTGGATTAGGGCCCACCTTCATTTTAACTCATTTGGTAAAGACCCTGTCCGCAAATATGGTCACATTCTGAGGTACTGGGGGTTAGGACTTCAACATAATGCATTGTGTAAAGGACACAATTCAGCCCATAACGAGTGGGTGTTGATGACAGAGCCGCGAATGAAGTCTAGGACTTGGGTGGTCCTGGTTGCTGTGTACCAGGCACTGCACCACAGCTGCTCATGTGCAACGCTGCATTTAGCGCTGTAACCAGCCCATGAGGTGAGTATCGTTATCCAAACTTTACAGACCACATTAGTTCATAGGGGGGTTTGCTTTAGTGGCACTGTGTTTAATGTTGTCATTGGTCAAAGCCTTGGAAACGAAAATTGAGCCACGGCTGCATGTGTAGGGTGTATGTTGGTGGCTAATTCAGACTCAGAAGCAATTTCTGAATGCTAATGTAGAGAGGGAAGGTTTGGTGTTTTTTGTTTTGTTTTTTTTTTAATACATTAGGTTCTAAAGAAAAAAAAACCAAAGATAAAAGTAATCTTTGATAATTACCTTTTTCTCTCTATAAATAATCCAATACATTATTTTGTAATTAACACTATTATATATAATAACACTTTATTATAAATAACCATAATTCTTTATAATAAATATACAACTATCTATTAAATAAATCCTACATTTTTTATAGCAATGATCACTTCCTTTGGATTAGTTAGATTCAAATAAAGTTCCAGATTGCTTCTGACTTGTATCTTTTGATTCTTCTCCAGACTAGGAAGTGCCTTGGCACTTTTCCTATGGAAGGAATCCTTCTCACATTACCTGTTTTGCCTGTTTCAATCATTATGCTCGTCTGGTGGACAGATTCAGATTCAGCACATTATTATGGAAGACCTACACTCATGTGGCAGGCCATTTCACAAAAATCCATACCTTTCATAAATATGGAAAACCAAAGGATATTATGATGCTTTTTTATTGAGCATCAATTTTATTCAATTATTTTATGGAAAAAAAGTACCTAACTTTTTTTTTTTTTTTTTTTTTGCTTAAGGTAACCAGGGAACAATTGAAAACATAATTTAAATATTGAAACAATATAAGTATATATTATAGTATAGTATAAAATGCAAAATGTACATGAACTTTCAAGATAAAACCTATTTTAAAGAAGTAGCTTTTGTTTTGAATGGTGCCTTTAGTTCAACAGAGATGTGAAACTGCCCTTCTCTTTCCGACGCCCCGGTTGGGGCAGCGTCTCAGGAGGAAACATTTGAAAAGTTCGAACATTTTCTTCATTCAGTCTTCCTAACAACCATGTGAAGTATATTATCCTCATTAAGAGATCAGAAAACAGAAGTTTGGATAAATTATCTTGCCCTAGTTAACACAGCAAGTAAATAGCAGAGGCAGGTGTTAAATTCAGACTTTTCTGACTCTAATTCTGGGGCATTTTATATTGCACTACACCCACTCCTTGGATGAATAGGCTTCAGTCCTCCAGAGACTGCATTGGCCTCACAGTTGTGCATTTACACATGTTCCAACCTCACTGACTCATGGATTCACACACTTATTTGTGCACTTAATCAGTAAATATTTATTGAGAGCTTGCTATGTGCCAAGCTTTACACTGGGTCCTGAGGACACAATGGTTAGCAATAAAGGCATAACATATAATCCTTTCCCTCCTGGAGCCTACAGTTTAGTGGAAGAACAAATGTTAAACAAATACCAAAAAACACTTATTTACAAACTTGATCAGTATTATAAAGCAAAAACATAGGGTGCCGTGAGAGGGAAAAAAAAACAACAGGTGAGTTCATTTAGATTAGTGATCAGAGAAGACCTCTTTAAAGAAGTGACCTTTGATCTGAGGTTTTGAGCATGAGTTAGCTAGAAGAAAACTTACTTGCACTTAAAGTAGTTACAAATTGCCATCCCACAAAATCCATCACTACAATTCCCTCTATTGTCACTAGATTCCTTCTTTTGTCCACAGCAAGGTCAAATTCTTACCCTCAGCCACCACATTTATTTTCTATTATATCCATCCATCCATTCATCCATCCATCCATTCATTTAGCATCAGCTATGAGCCTGGCACTATCATGCGCTGAATCCTTTTCTTTTTCATCTTCACTCTCTTCTCCTTTTTCTCCTTTGATTGCTCTAACCTCCTTCCTCTTTATCTGATTCTTGAATCTATTTTTGACTCACATATTTAATGTTATGCCTTTCCTTGTCCAATCACTTCCCTTCCCTTGGGCTAAACTATCATTTCTCATCCTGTTTTCAATGAATGGATTCTTTCCTCACATTTTTCTGAATATTTTGTAAGCAGGTGCTGAAAATTAATGAAGTTTTGTTTTGTTTGTTGTTTTGTCAACTACTTGGTGTTTCCATCCCTTAACACAGAATATCATTAATATAAAAAAACTTTTCCGGAATCGTTCTCTCTCTCTCTCTCTTTCTCTTTCTGCCTATGTACCTATATCTATCACCTGTCTATATTTTGGATCATTTCTTTCTTTTAATGACAATTTTCTGGAGATGGATGGGTCTATCTGTGTAACTTAATATTGCATCTGGAGCTAATGGTAATCATTTCTTAAGCTTTTCATATACTTTTAAAAGAGTCAGAGCACATCCTTTATGGGCCTGCTAGTATGTTTGATGTACCTCTGATATAAATGCACAAATGAATTCAGAAATTCACAGTCCAAGATTAGGCTGCTTTCAGCTTCTCCTATAAAGTCATCTCTGTCCTTTCTGTCATAACCTGGACATAAAAAACCCAGGTCAGCAATAATATAGTGTGTCATCAACTATTTAGGCAAACATACACTTACCTCTCTATCTCCACACAACTCAGAAAACCTCCTTTGGAAAACCTGAAGACCCAGACTGCACTATCTAGAAAGTTCTACCTATCAAAAGATAAGTAGAGGAGTTTTCTCTTTCTAGGCATGATGGGGCACAAGGACCAAACTTAAATGCCTACCATAAATAATTAGAAAGCCGAATAAAATATGAAACAATGAATTTCAGACATCGGACAATAGTCTGCATAGGGCAATGATTACTGAATGAAGAGATACAAACAAGTGAGCTCAGTAATTCCCCTGGCTTTCTGCCTGGAAGCAATTTCTAGACTGTGGACTCAGGAAGGGGGGATCCAAATAGATTTTGGCAGCCTTGCTGAGTTGATAAGATGGAGGTCAGGGTTTGAGGAGGCTGAGATGGTTACAGGTAGTGAGACAGAGTTCTGGGAAGAGGGAGCTATGCAGAAAAACTGCTCCAGAAATATGTATAGGAATCTCTTGAGTCTTTGCTGAGTACCAGGACATAAGTGTATAGCATGACACTCCACAAGGCTGGAAAGAAAAGACTGGTGAGTTGTAAGATGAATAAATCTCAGGGCACACATGGACTGGGAGAAAGTTTGGTTGGCCAAAGGGAAGAGTCCTTGCTCATCCTTGGAACATTCAGTGGAGATCCTAAAGTAATCATATGTTAGTAATAGGTCTGAACTCTCCTTTGAGTGAGATACTCTGGACCAGGGGTTGAAAGCTTTTCTTAATTTACAGATAGCGATTCTTTTTGGCTTGTAGGTCATATGGTCTTCATCACAGATGCTCAGTTCTGCCATTGTAGTGTGAAAGCAGCCATAGACAATATTAACTGAATGGATGTGGCTGTGTTCCAATAAAACTTTATTAAGAAAAAACAAGTGGCCAGCCTGTGAGCTGTAGTTTGCTGACCTCTGCTCTAGATCAGCACTGTCCAATAGAAATATAATGCAAGCCACATATGTAATTTAAAATGCCTAGTAACCACAGTAAAAAGGAAAAAGAAGTAGGTAAAATTAATATATTTTACTTAATCCTATATATCCAAACTATTATCAGTGCAACATGTGATCAATATAAAACTTATTAATGAGGAAGTTTGCATTCTTTTCCTGACACTCAGTCTTCAAAATCTATTGTATATTTTATACCTATAGCACATCTTAATTTAGATTAGTCATATTTTAATAGCCACATATAGTTAGTGACTACCATATTGGATAGCACAGCTCTTGCCTCTCTCTAGTAAAGCTTAAAGACAGGTCTTGAAGGGGAATCAAACCGATGGAACAATTAATTTCACTGCCTGCCAAAAACAAAGCCCAATGCTCTTTAAAGAAAGACAACACAAGACAGACACTAATAATGTAACAATATCAATGTTGGCATCAAATAAAAAAAATTACTGGCCATGATTAAAAGCAAGAAAAAAATACAACAAGGAGAAGAATCAGTTAAGAGAAACAGTGAAATGACAAAATAATGGAATTAGCAGACATGATGTTAAGATAGATTTTATCATTATGTGTAAACATTTAAAGGAAAACATAAAAATAATCAGAAGAAAAATGAAAGAAAAAGAACCACCTGCAATATATGAACTGAAGATTTCATTGGATAAGATTAACATCAGATTAGGCACTGCAGAAGAAAGGATTAGTGAACCTGTAAACATGGCAATTAAATTGATCCAAGATGATCCACAGAGAGAAAAAAGGTTGAAAAAAAATAGATGAAAAGAGGCTCGGTGATCAGTGAGATAATATCAAATGATCTACCATAAAGAGGAAAGGAAAGAAGAAGGGGCAGAAAAACATTTGAAGAAATAATGGCTGAAACACTTCAAAATTCAGTGAATACTGTATTTCATAAATCTGAGAAGCTTAAAAACTCATGAAAAAAAAATCAAGGCACATAATAATCAAACTACTCAAAACCAGAGTTGAACAGAGAATCTTTAGGCAGTCAGAGAAAAACACACATTAAGTACAGAGAAATAAACATTAAAATGACTACAGGCTCCACCTCAGAAATTTAGGAAGCCAGAAGACAATGAAATAACACCTTCAGAGTGCTCAAAGAGAAAAGTCAACTTGGAATTCAATATCCAGTGGAAATAGCCTTCAAAAACAAAGATGAAATAAAAACATTATCAGACAAAGAAAACTGGAAGAAGTTTGTTGCCATAGTATATACATACTAAAAGAAATGTTAAATGAAATTATTCAGGCAAAAGCAAAATGACAGCAGATATAAATCTGAAATACCAGAAATGGTAAATATGTGGACAAATGGAAAAGATTTGTTTCCTTATTTTAAAATTTCTTTAAAAGTTAATTGACTGTATAAAGCAAAAATAATAGCAATGTATTTTTGAGACTTATCAAATGTGTAGAAAGAAAATGTATGACAATAGCTTGAAAGACAGAATGGGAGCAGTGGGAAGTCCATAGCGTCAAGGATTTTATGTTATCCATGAAATGGTATGATACTATTTGAATATAAATTATGAGTTAAAATGCATATTGTAAAGTATAGAGCAATCACTAAAATAAAATAGTAAATGAAAATATATCTCACCAACAGTGGAGACAAAATGGAATATTAAGCAGTACCAATTAACTCAAAAGAAGCAGGAAAAGAAGAAAAAAGTAACAAGAAAAGATGAGATAAAGCAAAACCCAATAGTAAGTGGTAGATTTAAACTCAACCATCCTGATAATTATATTAAATGTAAATGATCTAAAGAGTCCAATTACAAGTCAGAGATTGACAGACTAGATAAATAGTAAGATTCTATCACATACTGTATGAGCAAACCACTTCAAATATATGGACAAGATAGTTAAAACTAAAAGGATGGAAAAGATATACTATTGCAAACATAAATTATAACAAAGTTGGAGTGACTATATTAATACCAAGTGAAGTATGCAATATAAAAAGGAATATTACTGGGAATAAGGAGGAAACTTTCATAATGATAAAGTATTTAATTTATTGGGGAGATATGACAAGCCTAAATGTAACAGAGCTTCAAAATACATGAAGCAAAACCTGGCAGAATGAGTCAGAGGTCATTTAAATTCTCTGAAGTGAATCATTTGTGTGGAACTGGGAAAATCATTTAATCTGCGAGTGAAAGTTTGCTCTCTTGTAAATAAAAATAATCTACATATGTCATGGGTATTTTGTGAAAATTAGATAAAAGTATATGTGAAATTAAAAAATACAAACCTAACCTGATGGAACTGAAAGGACATTTAAAAATCCTCAGTTATAGTTGGAGTATTCAACACTTCTTATTTACAATCAATAAAGAAAGAAGGCAAAATCAGCAAGGATATTGAAGATTTAAATGACACCATCAATCAACTGTACCTAATTGGCATTCATAGAATACTCTACCCAGCAACAGCAGAATATACATTTTTAAAAAGTTCACCTGGAACATTAACCAAGGGAGACCATATGTTAGTCATAAAACAAGTTCCAACAAATTTAATTCATGGGGTTTGTCCTCTGACCATAGTGAAATTAAATTAGAAATCAATAACAGCTATTTGGGAACTCTCTAAATATTTAGGAATCAAATAGCACACTTCTGAACAACACATGGGCCAAAGAAGAAATCATAAGTGAATTAAAAAAAATATTTTGAACTGAATGAAAATGAAAACACATATCAAAATTTATGAGATGCAGTTAAAATAGTATCTCAAAGGAAATGTATGGTGCAAAGTGTTAATATTAGAAAAGAATAAAGGTCTAAAATCAATAATCTGAGATTCTACCTTAAAATGCAGGAAAACAAGAACAAATTAAACCTAAAATAAGTAAAAGAGAGAAAATAAAAAAAAAAGAGAAATGAATGACATCTAAAACAAAATAATAGAGAAAATCATTGAAACCAAAAGCTAGTTGGAAATTTTCAACAAAATTTATAAACCTCTAGAAAGATTCATTAAGAAAAAAGAAGATGTAAATACTGAATATCAGTGACACATTACAGATGCTACAGATATCATAAGGATAATAAATGAATATTATGAATAATTTTATGTCAATAAATGCAACAACTTAGATGAATGGGCAAAGATACAATTTGCCAAATATGACTGAAGAAGTAGAAAACCTGAATAAGCCCTATATCTCCTAAAGAAATTAAGTATGTAAATTAAAAAATTTTCCTAGAAGAAAACTTTAGTCCCAGAAGGTTTCTCTTATGAATTCTATTAAATATTTAAGAAACATACCAATGTCTCACAAGCTCTTTAAGAAAATAGGAGGATGGATGGGGCACCTGGGTGGTTCAGTCGGTTAAGCATCTGACTCTTGATTTCAGCTCAGGTCATGATCTCAGTTTTGATGCTCTCATGGTTTGTCTGCTTACAGTGCACTGACAGTATGGAGCCTGCTTGGGATTCACTCTCTCCCTCTCTCTGCTCCTCCCCCCTCTGGAAATAAATTAAAAAACACTTAAAAATCTTTAAAAAGGAAACTAGGAGGTTGGAATATTTCCCATTTCATGAGCATCACTTTAATATGAAAATCTGGCAGTGATGTTACAAGAAAGAGAAAAAAGAAAAACAACAACATGAGATCAATATGACCCATGAACACAGACACAGAAATCCTTAGCAAAATACTAGCAAACTGAGTCCAGCAATTCTAAAAGAAACAACACATCATGGTGGGGGGTTATTTCAGCAATGTCAGAAAACCTAGAGGAAGACCTTTGAAGGTGGGGGTGGGTGTATGTCAACGGGAAGTAAGCAGTAAAAAGGGAGCACCTTCAGCTTCAGTAGTCTTGTTTCCATTCTTCTAGAAGCTGACATTTCTGGGGATTTACCACATTCTAGGAAGCATGTTCAGAGCTATATGTGTAGTCTCTTGTTTAGTCTTTACAAGAACCCTGTGAGGTAGATACTCTTGTAGGCATTTTATAAACAAGTAAACTGAAGCAGAGAGAAACTTAAAAAAAAAAACTGACCATAGTCCCATAGCTATTAGGATTTGGACCTAGATTGTCTGTCCCCAGATACTGCACTGCTTGCTAATGTACGACTCTTCAAAGAACTGCTCATTTTCTGTGCTTTTGCCTAGCAAGGCTTATTTCGTCACTCCTAAACATTTATTCACTTTTCAGCCCATAATTAAGAACTCCCATCTGAGTCAAAATATTACGTAGTTCCAAATGCAGGATACTTCTAAAATAAAAGTATGTATATTAAATTATAAAACTTAATGATACTAGTGTGGGAGATGTACTCCATTATCCTCTCCTACATTTTTATGTGGCTACAAATGTTGTGGTCTCCAAGAAGTAGGAAAAAAAAAAAACCAAAAAACTTTCCCGTTCCTATGTGTAGAACAAAATGCTCCCCCTGCCCCAACGTGTAGACCTAATTTCAACACTGGCACTCAGACTTGATGGCATATGAACTTGGGTAAGGTCTTTAAAGCCCTATGAGCTTTAGCTCCCAGATTTGTAACAAAATGGAATGGTGTTGCCTCCCATGCAGAATAGAGTGAGGATGAAGAAGGTATCCAGGTGTACCTCATTTTCTTTTCTTCCCTAGACTTTTCTCCTTCATGATGCTTCTTTAGAGTTTCAGAGATTAGAAAAGCCTTTTCCAAACTTTTTTGATCCGTGTCCACAGTAACCACTTCATAAACCACTAGGACAATTATATACATAAGTATATGTAATGAAAGTGATCCCCTAATTTATTGTAAAAATTGGGAAAATTATTACTTTTGAAGATAATAACTGCTGATCCAACAGGAATAAACTGGGGGTGTTCTTGGAAAACGGAGCCACATGTCAGGAAAACACTTAACCTTATTTATTTTGATGCATCCTGTTAATTTATCATGTATTCTAGTTAATTATAAAAATGCTTTTCAGTATCTATTAAATTGGTTTTGTAACCCACTAATGAATCCCTACCCAAGTATTTTGATTCCTTCTAAAGTCTTGTCTGACCGTTCCACCATTCTTGGGATCCAGAAGTGCTGAAGATTAGCATACACAAATATGGAGAAGTTCTGGAAAACTGAAGGGGTTCTAATTCCCATAGGTACACATATTCTGTTTCTCTTCATTCATTCATTACCTATTTTTTCATCCACTCATTCGTCAAATACTTGGAGCACTTTCTGTATTAACAAGTGCTGGTAATGATCAGATCCTGGATGCTGGAACCTGGTGGTCCCTACCCTTGAGGAATTCTTGCCTTCTGGCGGGGCAAACGCATCTGAAGATACATCATTTCAGGACAGGGAGATGAGTGGTGCTGTACAGAGATGATCAAAAGGTCTTAGGAACCTGGAAGAAGGATCCACCAACTTCGGCAGGGAGGAAGGAGGGTTCCGGGGAGAAGAGTGACATTCAAATGTATGAAGTTCTCAAGGAAGGCATGGAGGCATCAGGGCGTCGGCTGAGCTACCGCCAACCAGCCTCTAGGCTGCTCCACGTGGCTCTTTCGCAGGGCAGGAGAGGTTCTGGGGCTGACTTGCAGCCCCATCTACCCCTGCGGTATTTCTCAGATTTATTTTAAACGTCATGAGAGTACTCAACCCCGCTCTATTTTGGTCCCCCCAAACTAGCTGACCCATCCAACTTACCCTGCTTGAATTTTCTCCTAGCATTTTACACCTTCTAAATACACTATATAATTTACTTATCCGGTATGTTTACTACCTGTTTCGTCCTCCTGGAACTTAAGCTGAAGGAGAGGATTAGTCAGTTTCGTTTGCTTCGGTGTTCCGCCCGCCCCTTGCCTAGTCCGTTCACAACAGGTTCCTGATAAATAATGGGCATGACCTGAAAGAGCAAATTTCTGTATCCAAGACATAATTTCCATGGGCTCATTTCTGAAGGAAAGTGTAGAGGAAAATCAAGACCTACAAGGAACCATTTCTAATAACAGCCTTTTCGTCCCTCGCTTCAACAGTGTTTATTGATCACCTGCTCCCCATCAGCCCTGCTTTGAGCACTTGGATTTCAGAGAGGAGGACAGATCTTCTTTTCTGTCTTCTTGGCGTTCACCTGCCGGAATGGAAGCAGACGTTAATGGGCTATGTAATTGCAAATCTGAGAGATCTACAAAGGAAAAAAAAAAGTACAGGATGCTCTAAAAGCCTGAAACGGTAATACATGACTTGGGCTGGGAGGTCAGGGAAGTGATTTTTAAGCTGAGTAGAAATGAACTCAGTAAAAGAGAGGGGCGGGAGAGAGAGCATTCTAGCATAATTACAAAGGTCGAGGAGTGGGAGGGAGCCTGTGTGTGGGTGTGGCCTAGACAGTGAGGAGGAGGGGCTTAGTCTAACAGCGGAGGTGGGCGGAGCGAGGTGGGCGGGGCACACCAGGTAGCTCCCCGGTGGGTGCATCAGGCGTTAAGGGACTGGCACTTTGGTCGGGAGCAAAGGGGAGCCCTGGGAGGGGTGTCACCTGGGGGATGTTGAAATGAAAAAATAGTCAGGCTTAAGTGCAGACAGTGGATTAGGGAGTATCGCAGAGCAGCTATGGGGGAGTCCTAGAGGAGGGTGCTGTGGAGCTCAACGCGAGGTGTGATGATCGGAGTGATGAAAAGCTGTGTGTAAGTTAGAGAAATAATTAAGACATAAAATGGAAGTTAATGGCTTTTCTGTACTTTCAGATAGATCGGTGACGGCTTGTATGTATAAGGCTTTTGTATGTTTCAATGAACGAAAGTAAAAATAAAGAAGCCTCTTGAATTGTTTGTCAGCAGTCTCTGTGATATGTATATAGTTGTTAGTAAGAAGTGAGCCCAGTCCACAGCGATCTAGTAGCCCCTGGGTGGCTGGTGGGTTTTCTGGGGATGCAAATGAGGGAATGCTATGGGGAAGGCCTGGTACAGACCAGGGGGAGATAATAAAAGGGGCCTGCGTACATGCAGATAACCGGTCATGCAACAGGACCCTCCCTCCTTTCCCGTCCTTCCTTCCAACCGTGCTTCTTCCTTTCCACATCCTTCTCTCAGCCTACAGTTTATGATTAGCGGTTCTTAATGTTCCTTGGAGCTTATCCCGAGAATAATGTGCATCTAATACACACAGAAAATGTCGCATTATATATCAGGAGCCCTGGGGCCCCAGACTGAGAATCTCTGACCTGTGGGGTTTGTAAAATCGCAATTCATAGACAAAAATAAATATATCTAGCCAATAAGTATATGAAAGGTGGTCAAGCTCACTAACCATCACTTGAACCAACCGGACATAACGTCTTTTATTGATCAGATCGGTAATGACTCAAAAACTTGATACAACCCAGCTCGGCCATGGTGGGAGGAAGTGAGTCCTCTTGTACACACAGGATAAGCACAAGATGGAACAGCTTTTTAGAGAGCAACTAGGCAGTAGCTTTCATAATTTTAAATGCCTAGATCCTTCAACCTAGTGATTCCAATCTTAAGAAACTATCCTTTAGGGAAACAAACACATGTGCAAATAGTCAAAGGTGTTCATCGCAGCAATGACTAGAAAATTGGGAACTGCCTAAATGACCACCAAGAGGGAAATGGTTATATACCATTTGGAACATACCCATGCCATACAGCACAATACTATGCAGTCCATAAGAATGAGCTTGGTCTGTACTGACAATATACTAAGTGAAAAAGGCAAATTGCAGACCAATATGTGTAGCACAATATAGTCTCTATCAGAGAACTCACAATATATCAGTGTTATATATAAATGCTTTTGTATACATTTAGAAAATAAATACATGGATGTACAAGAAACTCAAAATCGTGATTAATTCTGGGGAGTAGGATTTGGTTGAGTGGATGAGGGAGGGAAGTCTCTGAATTTTCCTCCTTTATTTATGCACTTCTATACTGGTTGAATTTGTTTTAACAAGCCTATACTACTTTATCTTCATTCTTAAAAATAATAATAATAATAATAATAATAATAATAATAATAATAAAGGTAGCATAAGAATTCTTCCCCTTCAGAATTTTTTCAATTGTACAGATCTAACTTTAAAATTTGAGCTGGGAAAAGAAGCAAACAGTCAAGATGTACCCTAGTGTCCTCCTCTGATGAAAATATTTCAGGGATGTCCCATGTGTCGGGGGTCAAGTCTAAACACCTTCCTGTAACACTTCAGGTTCTCCTAAATTTAGCCACTCGTCTACCCCTATAGTGTCTTCAGCAATCCTCCAACTCACAGCTTCCAGCCTCACTGGAACATGCTAGGATATGGATTCCCCAGGATTATTGCTGCACGTTAGCTCTATCAGGTTGCTCACGCGCCTGTGAAGACATCCCCGGCTGCCTAACACTCATTCTGTTCTCTGAGACTCAGTTCAAGCATCTTCTCCAAAACATCCAGCCCTTTAGCCAGCTGCGCCCCAGTCTGGTAGGGTGTTGCTCTGAAATGTTCCATATCCCCAGGCATACACCCTGCATTATTTTACTTGTTGTACCCTACTACCTCTTTAGTTTAGTATCCCGTTTCCCCTCTAGGTGAGAACCTGCTGAACGCAGAAGTGGTGTTGTGTGTCGCTTAGGTGCCCAATGTCTATCCCAGTTGCCTGGCTGTTGGAAACTCTTACCAAGTGACTATTGGGTGGTACAGTGCTCACATCCTCTTTCTGGAACCCACTTATTGGCAGCCTCAAAGAAATACGGGAGACCAAATTTTAAAATTCCTCACGAGTTACTTTTTTTTTACATAGAGCATAAATTAAAATTTAGAACCACAAAACCACAGCACTTTAGACCTGGAAAGGACTTAAGAGTTATCTAGAGAAGTTGTTTTCAATCAAGAGTCTGTGAGCTAGTGCAAGTCTGCATGCTCTGAGGCAAAATGAGAAAAATATGAGCAATGGAGCAGAGTTTTTAAAAAATTAGGTTAGATGCATTTGGTTTAAATGATGCTCTCTTATTCAGCTATTATGTCTCCCTTCCATTTTAAGGTTATTAATGAATTATGTGTGTATAGGGATTGTTTTTTAGTTTAGTTGGTCTATTATATAAAAAAAATCGGCAAACCCCAGATCTTGTGTCTTTCTCCTCAGAACTGAGACCCAGAGAGATGATCACTTTGCCCAGAGCCGACAAAGAAATACACGTTTCACTTTAGTATCCTTCTGCTGGTGTGTGTAATGCAATTGTGTATGTATACAAGTATTATATATGTTTGGTGTAATTGGTTTTTTATTCAGTATTTCAAATCCAGAAATGCAGCAGTTAACATATTTGTTGTATTACAATGAGAAACAGGCTTCTTTTCGACAAGTGTCTATAGCCATATAGTATTTCTGCCTGTTAGTATTTTTTTTTTATTTTTTTATTTTTTTAAATTTTTTTTTTTCAACGTTTATTTATTTTTGGGACAGAGAGAGACAGAGCATGAATGGGGGAGGGGCAGAGAGAGAGGGAGACACAGAGTCGGAAACAGGCTCCAGGCTCTGAGCCATCAGCCCAGAGCCCGACGCGGGGCTCGAACTCACGGACCGCGAGATCGTGACCTGGCTGAAGTCGGACGCTTAACCGACTGCGCCACCCAGGCGCCCCTGCCTGTTAGTATTTGGTGAGGTTTGAAGAAACGTCAGTCTTGAAATTATATATATGCAATATTATTATTGACTTTGGTATGGAAACAAAGACTGTTTACTATCAATTTTTGGATGCTTTCTAAGTTTGAATGTGTTGCAAGTACCTTAAAGAAAGAATTTAAAGTGACTTTGAATTTGTCCATTGCTTCAACTCTGATTTTAAACATCTGAATGCTGTCCGACTAAGAAATTCCACTTCTAAGAGTTTATCATGAGAAAATAATGAGAGATGTGTTCGTTAAAGCATTTGTGGTAAAGATTAGAAAAAACACAAATGCCCAATAATATGGAATTGCTTAAATACATTTTCACATAGTTATGCATGGCTGTATGTTGATCTTCTTTTGGATACTTGTTTGTATCTTCTCATTTTTATTTACCACCCCTTATACTTAGATAAGTAAAAAGTTTTAAAATCCGTCTAGCTTAATATTGTCCAAAATAATGTTTCTTACCTGCTTTTCTTACGCTTTTTTCCAATTTGACATTATTGATTAATACAATTTGATAGCCAATCAAAGTTCAGTATGTATAGACTCCAAACTTTATTTTTTTCAAGTTTAGCTTTTACATCTTCTGTTATTACGTAGCTTAGCTTAGTTTCAATACGCAACACGAGCTGCTGTCGATCAGCACACCGTCTGATGGAAAAGCGGTCATTCTCATTTTGAACACTATGCTCTCTGGCAAGTTCATGTTTTAGACTTGTACATTCTAATTAACTATCAATAAGGACCAAGCACAACCATAAACACAAAGGTCTAAAGACATTTGAAGATGTAATCGGTCTCAGTATGTATTTTCCCTCTAGACCTGGCTGCCTCTTAGCTCAGAGTAGGAAATTTGGCCATGGGATTTACCAGGGTTGCAGGCTATTGGCCAAAAAACCAGAAGGAATAGCATCCTTAGCATTTCCAGACCCCCAAAAAGCCTCTTTGAAAGAGGAGGACAAGAGATGCTTTATTACATCATAGTTATGTATGCCTGTGTGTGCACCTGCGTGTGTACCACTGTGTGAACCAGTGTGTGTGTGTTTGTGTGTGTGGCTGAGAGATGGGAGGGGGAGGCGGTGAGAGGGAGTGGGAAAGGGGAGAGGGAAAGGGAGAGAGAAAAGGTGAGTGAGACTGTGTTAAAGGTTCCTGAACTCTCTGGCACTACGTTGATTTTTTTTTTTTTTTTCAGGTAAGCTTCACACCCAGTGCAGAGCTCAAACTCAGAACCCCGAGATCAAGACCTGAGCTGAGATCAAGAGTCAGATGGTTAAACGTCTGAGCCACCCAGCGCCCCTCTGGCACTAGATTAATTCTAATTTGCTGTTATAGCTTCTGATGGTTCTTCCCAGTAGTTGTTCTACTTTTAATTGGTTAATTAATGAGTTGTTCAAGGTCTGACTCTTTCTAGAACATAAGGCACACGAAGGCTGGAACCATGTGCCAGCCCCCAGTACCTAGCCCAGTGCTATTTGCATATGTAGTGAGGATTTAATAAATGGTTGGTAGAATAAATGCCTGTATGGGTTTTAAAAAACCTTATTTATTTCTGTTTGTACCTTGTCTAGCAGCTTCTATGGCTAGTATGGCTTTACATCTGTCAGCTGCTTCTTAAAGCCATTTCTACAAGAGGACCATTTTCATCAGACTGGGAGAGGGGCTTGTTGGCTATTTCTGCAGCAGGAGGGGAGGCGACCCTTCATCCTTACTGAACTTTGGAAGGTGGGATCCAGGCCTCAGCCCTGTTCTGTGGTAGGCTCCTCCCTTTCCTAGCTGCTCCTACACTCTAGATAGTTTGGTGACAAAAGCCAAGCATCTGTTTCAAGATTCTCAGGAACACAGGGCTGCAGCCTTTTTAGGACAACAGATGTGGATCACTGTATGGCTGTGGGAACTCCAGCCTGCTCATAAACAATGTATGTCTCCATCTTTAATCTGTGCAACATACTGTGCTTGTCTCCAGAGAGCTTGGTGAAGGCAGTGATTTTTGCCTGATTTGTTTGTTGCTCTGTCTCCATCTCTGAGGATGATGCATGAATGCCTGCTCTGTGGGCACTCAGAATCTCTTTGCCGAATGAATGAGCAAACGATGAAATGTCCTCATGGCCTTTGAATACCATCTTGTGTTTGATGCACCTTTTGGCTATAGCTCACCTGGTTAAAAACTTGAAATCTGTGCTATTTAGGAAGAGGGCAACCCTTTGCTAACCCTCGCCCCCAAATAACAGTTCCAATACTCTGCTACACAGTCCTAAACTGGATTCCACTTCTCCCATTTCCTCTTACGGAACATGCCAGACCCTTACAATGGGTAATCATGTGCCAGTCTGTATGTTATAAATTTCCAAATTTTCTGATCAACCACAGATTTTATAAATGTAAAAAATCAGCTTTTTGGGTTTTTTGATAAAATGCTACATTTTCAAATCATTCTTTTCCATAAGAATACCAATTTTTGCTATGTGATTCGGAATTAGACAAGTGGAGATAAATATATACTAAATTTAAAATTAGTCTGCCTTCTTTTATAAACAACAGAAACTTCGTCACTCTCAGTTTGCCTTGTCTGGGAGGAAACTCAGAACTAAGATTTGTGCCCTCTTGTGCTATCTATATTTACCCTCAATTTTCTGAAACCATGGTTTCACCTCTGTTTCCCTTCCTTACCTTGTTCTTTTAATCTTCTAAAAAAAATAAATGGCATCATGTTTTGTTGAAAGTGCCCTCAAATTCTTTTCCAGTAAATCCAAAATTATAATTAATGAGAAGAAAACTACTTCCCAAACCATTCACAGGTCCTTTTCAAAGCCTGCATTCCAAGAGTCTATCAGTGCCCCCTTCCAACTCACTGGATATCAACTTTCTTAACGAGTTTGATTTCTCTAGCACTCACAGGCACCGGAAAACACGCATGATGTGCGAGAACATGAGCGTGCAGCAGAAAGAACCCGGGTGTGCAGTTAGGGTGTGCAGACAGCAGAACTGGGTTCTTGTTACAATTCCACTTACTAGCGGAATAATCTTGGACAAGTCACTTAACCTCTCTGTGCCTCAATGTCTTTTCTGGACCCTGGGTATAAAATCACGTGCTGTGCTTACTGCATTGGGTTCTTGTGATGTGAATGAAATAACACGTGTCCGTGTGTTTTGTAAACATTACAGTTGTCTGCATTCCTGTGCCCCCCACAAATCTGTATGTTCTTCAAGACCAGGGACGACACGTGGTTCATACTGTGTTCCCAGGGCCTTGTTTGTTGACCTGAAGATGTACTTTAAGAGAGGGCACTAGATGTGGGTGAAATGAAGTTACCCATTCTTTTATTTCAGAAATGTGTCATTGGTGTCTGGTTATTAACAAACCTTCATTGGGCAGCTGGATTTAATTGAGTACCTTCTGCATGCTTTCTTCTGCCTCTAGGATATTGAATTGAAGAAGAAGTATAGAAAATAAACAGAAAAATGGAAGTACATGAACACACATACACTCATACACACCCCATTATAGATTCATAAATGTCAGGGGTCACAAAATGGTGACGCCAGGGCGAAATCTGCCTCCAGACATGCCTTATTTGGCTCAAACACTAATTTTTAAGATGTAACCCAATAAGGGGCGCCTGGCTGGCTCAGTTGGTGGAGCATGTGACTCTTGATCTTGGGGTTATGAGTTCAAGCCCCGTGATGAGTGTAGGAATTACTTAAAAATAAAATCTTTAAAAAAACGTAACCCAATAATTTGAAATCCAAAAATGTGGATTTTTTTTTTCTTCTCTTGAAATTGTGAATGGCTGGCCACACTAGGCCAGGGACCTCTGAGCGGGATAGCTGGCTGATGCAGCAGTCACCATTTTAGGCTCATCCCTGACAGTTCACCACAGAGGCAGCCCCATCACTTCCTGTTGTCTCCTGAACACCAGGGCAGATGGGAGCTGCTGCTTGTTATTCACATTTATTATGTTGGTGCTTAAATAGCATTTGCTGCACACCAGTCACTATTATAAGCTCGTTGGTTACCTCCCTACCTATTACAGGTAAAGAAACTGAGGCAGAGTCAGTGCGTGGTGGATCCAGGATCCCAGCCCTGTTCATCTGGCTTCCAAGTTCTCACTATTAGTCACTCCCCTATGTCACATCTCGGCGGGATGGGGGGGGGGGTGCGCGCAGAGGAGGAGATCAAAAATCATACCTAACTACAGTGCAAAGTTGTGCCAGACCCCCTGGTCCAGAGCAATGTGCTCTAATTAGAGAAGGATTCACAAAGGAAGTGTGCAAAGTTGAAGAATTTTGAAGATAAAAAGAATCATGAGCCCAGGCATGTTATATGTGCTGTGCAGAGGCTCGCTCGAGACCTGAGAGCCGGGCATACGGAGGGCAGGCCCGGCTAATGTAGCTGAATGAGGCGCTGACAGAAGACAGACAGGAGGTGAGGTGGGGTAGCTGTGCCCTGCAGCCTGGAGCTGGGATCTGATACCCGAGGAAAGTAGACTGACCTGGGCGGGTGAGGGAGAGAGGGAGGCGATAAGGTCGAAGTCCTGTTTGACCAACGCGATGTGGGATGAATCGGCATTCTTACAGGAGTCCTGCTGAACTTCATTCATTGCTTTCACAATATAAGAAAGTTTTGTAACACAGGTGTCCCTATAATACTGGCCTGACTGTTTACTTCTGCTTCAGTCCCTGAGCTTATGAGCAAATACTTCAGGCACTATAACGAGCAGAAACTTGAGACAGAGCTTATCTTGTAATGCTGGGTTTTGCATCACATCCAGGGTGTGGTGTTACTTTAGAAGGCAAGTTCAATAATTACGTGTTTACAGATTGAGCAAACGTGCATGCATCCTGAGACGGCTCAGAATTTATACTTTGAGAGCCCAGTGGACTAACTTATTCAGCTGGACAGGAGGCTCAGTACCTGGATGTATCAAGTGGTCGCAATATATTCTCTCTCTCTCTCTGTATGTAATATACACATACATACTATATATATGTGTGTGTACATATTCAATATATCTGTGTATATATACATATGTATTTATACACATACATACTTACATTGGACATTTATGCAGCAGCTTGTACTTAATCATACTTATTTACAAAATAGTTCAGGAAAGCTTGGAGATGTTAAGTGAATTGAAGCTAATTCAGGCAATCCCAGGTCATTGACCTGCTCAGTGTGTCCTCTATTTTTCACGTGTGATCTATTAACTACAGTACTTTGTGTTTTGATGTTCTTGAATAACCTAATGAAGTGACACAGATTAAGGTTACAAGCATTAGGGTGACCTAAACTGCCTTTTTTAGAAAATAAAAATGCTGATTAAACAGATTCTTTTTCTCTCGCCTGGAGAGAGATTGGAACCAGGTTGACTTCTCTGCTCTTGATAGAGCTTGTCAACTATTGTCATACAGTAAGTGTTTATAAGCATCAGTACTAATGATCTACAACTCACACCTCCAGCTAGTCTCTGGTTTCCCTGGTTTATTACCCTTAGATGATTTCTTCCTTTTCTATCTTTGCATTTTCAAGGACAGTGCAAGGCATAATAGTTATCTGATTCAGGGCTTTCTAAACACATTTGAAATATGGCGATCACTTGTTATTCTAGCTCAATAATAAACCTAAAGGCAAGCTTTCAAGCACCGACTTGTCCTTTCCCTCCTAATTCCAGCTACTGCTCACTTAAAGTGCAGGGCTTTGAAATTATCTGCTTAATTGGGCTACATGTCACTGCTGTCTGTAGAAGTGGCTTTAAGATGCAGGTGTTGGCTTTTTGGGCCTCCTTTGCTGTGATTTTACATGTCTTGTTTTCATTGCTACACTTGCTCCCAGGACCAGGCAACATCCTTAGGCTCCCCTGGGGCAAATAGGAAGGGGCACACCTTAGATTGTTCTATTCCTTTTGAAGTAGATGCCATCTGAGTTTGGCCCTCCTTTGCTCTGGTTATTCAGAGGTTCTGGACTTCAGTTTCTGCCCCTTTTGGAATGGTCACCAAAGTCCACATGGAGACTTGTGGTGTACTTAGAGCTATGGCAGGAGAAGTATGAAATTACTTCCCAGAGGACGTGGTTCCTGCCCCCTCAGAACCAGTCAGGGGAAGGCCATGTTTGGAACAGTAACCCATCCTAGTCCACTGTCAGTTTCCTTATTTGTAAAGTGTAAGCATCCTACAAGATTGCCTCTAACAAGATTGCCTTTTCTGATCAGATATTCTATGAGCCAAAGAAGGCTAAGAACACATATAAACTGAGAATTCTGGAATTTTAAGAATCGTCTGACAAAATGAGACTCTGGCAGCAACCAACGGGACCGAGAGCTTGCAGACAAAGGGAATTAAGGTTGAACCCAGTTCTGCCAATTTCTTGCTCTGTGACCTTCAGAACTGACTCCTCTCTAGGCCTTAGGCTTCTCCCCCTTCAAATGGAAATGCTACTATCTCCACAGCAGATTTGTTTTAAGGATTTAATAAATTGTACATAGTGCGTTTTAAGTGCTACATGCTTGGCTGGCACATTGCAGTCACTCCGTGCATGGTGAGAGTTACTGTGCTAACAGGAATCTTATGCGAATATGATTTTTTGGAATGGCTGAGGGTTTGGAATAGATTCGGTCTACGGGAGATGGCATAAGAAGACTTGGAAGTGGAAGAAGGACTAAGAATGGCTTCGAGGTTAGAGTAGCTGCTGAAGGAAATGATGCAAAGGATGTGATAAGAAATTGGGGTGAAGGGCACTGATGGGCAAGACCATTTAGTCACTCGCTTGTAGCCCTTGTCACAAGTGTAGATATTTTTGATGAGAAAATCTCCTCATTATCGGTACAGTCTTATGTCTCGTCCAGCGTTTTCCAGACACAGAGTCAAGCTTTGTATTCAGAGACGATGATGTACTCATGACACATGGTTACTCTTGTTATCCATAACAGATAAGGTGGTGTCCGAAAAGGCCCACTCAGGATCAGCATTTCTTTCTCCAGCGTCCAGATACGGAGATTGGCTATATTTTGCAGCCATCAATGCTTATGGTGCCCATCGCTTTCAGTGTTTCTGCATACAGCTGGATCGTTGCCAACCTTGCCTTCCTTCGGGTCCTGTAGGTCTCAGGGAATTTTTGAAGTCCTCGAAATTCTTTGCAGAATTGCATGTATATGAGCATATGCGCATTGGGGGTGGAGGGGGGCGGGGAGGGGAGGTGGGACCCTGGCAAGAGCAAAGGGATCAGACTTAAAGAAGGCAAAAACTGCTGCCGAAGGTGTCTAATAATAGGAAGCAATGAAAGTGACTTCACGAGATGAAAAAATGGCAAAACACAAACACAGAGAAGCCCCCCAATACCTATTTGCTTTAATACCCCCACACCTTCTCCTTTCCTCTAACAAACAATATAATGATGGAGTCTCTTTCACAAGGTGTTTCCCAGTTTCAGGCTAGCTGTTAATGACATAATTCAGGGTCTGGCTGAATGGTCGGGGGGAATCTCTGGTGAGTGGCTATGGAGACTTTGCACTTTTTTCATTATCCCTTTTAGAAAGGGCTTAAGTTTTTAATTTTTTTTTTTTTTAAGGAAACCTAAAGTGTCTGAGCATAAAGCTTCCAGGGAAAGAAATGAAACTGATTTTGACACCACCAACCTAAAAGTGTAAAGTAAAAGTGACAGGATGAGATTTTTAAAAGAAAAGAAGGAAAAGTGCTTGTTTTCCAGATTTTATTGCAAAGAGAATCAGCCCTTTGTGCTGGCTTTGTCTCCAGGCCAGCAAGGGCCACAGGGCCACACCCCAAGGCAGCTTTGGATCCTTTCATTTTCTTCTTCTTCCTCCCCTTCCTCCTCCTCCCCTTCCTCTTCCTCCCCTTCCTGCTCCTCCTCTTCCTCCTCCTCCTCTTCCTCCTCCTCCTTTTCCTCTTTCTGTTTCTGAGTCTATCTCTCTCTTTCTGTGTCCTTCAGTCCCTGTGTCCCTCTCTTTTCTCTCTCTCTCTCTCTCTCTCTCTCTCTGTCACACACACACACACACACACACACACACACACTCGCTCATCTTTAAAAGGTACAACCTTCATTATATCCCCAGTGTCAGGACTTGGAACATCTTAAGGGAATGCTGATCGCTATTAACCTGGCTTGGGAAAGGAACTGAATTTTAGTTGAATCTGATTTGAAAATACAAAGCTTTTTTAGGAAAGGGGAAGAAATCTAATAGAATTCGTTGGGTCCAAAGCTTCTATTAAGCCCTCTGAAGGAGTTAAAAGCCCACAGTTCAGCATTCACCAAATATGACAGCATGCATATTATACCATATATTATACTCTAGAAGTTTACGTACTAGCATGGGAGACAGGTCTCATAACTCTGAATCAACCAAAGAGAATAAAGTACACTCAGACTTCCAAGAAGGGAAATATTCAGTGGGCTGGAAGAATACATCGGATCACTAACAGACAAATATTGAATGTCCTTCAGTAGGGGAATGGTTAAATAAAAGTGGTACTTTCAAATGAGGGAGTACTATTCAGCAGCCAAAGTATTGAAATAAATCTAAATGTAGTTGCATGAGTAAGCCTCAAAGTCGTATTGAACGAATAAAGCAGCTTTAGGTTTATGTATATACCAAATATGTAAAATAAAATAACATAAAATAACATTATTTATTCTGTGTGTGTGTGTTTCTTCTTAAAGATCTAGAAGGAGTGTCTGGGTGGCTCAGTTGGCTGAGTGTCTGACTCGTGATTTTGGCTTCAGGTCATAATCCCAGTCTTGTGGGATTGAGCCTTGAGTCAGTGTGGAGTCTCTCTCTCTCTCTCTCTCTCTCTGCCCCCCCCCCCCTTCGCTTGTGCTGCTCTCTCTCTCCCTCTCTCCTTTTCAAGAATTTTTTTTAATTTAATTTAATTTAATTTAATTTAATTTAATTTAATTTAATTTAAAAAGATCTAGAAGGAGACACATTGAACTCCTCCGAATCACGGTTACTTTTTGAGGATAGCAAGATCAGGAAAAGGGTGCCAGTCAAAGGTATCTTTAGTTTCATCTGTTTTGTGCTGGTTTTGTATTTGGTGATTTACTTTGGTGACCGGGAGTCTCGAGGCCCAGCTTTCTTCTGCAGAAAGCAGTGAAAGGTTTTATAAATATCCTGTCTTCTCCTCATGTACCGCATGACTTCCTGATAGCTGGGGCCTTTCAGAGGTCCCAAGAGCTGGCTCTCTTCCAGTTTTTTTAGAGGTGTCCAGCACAGAAATAAGTGAAGAAATGCCAGAAGATGTTACGACCAGCACAGTACAATTAAATGTTTGTGTTTAGCCAGTAAAATTTGTGCAATGAGCCCTCACTCCGCAGTCCTGTCGCTGTATGTCTGGGAGGCCATCAGACATCTGCGTTTTCAGTCTTCAGCTACGGTTCTCCTGCTGCACTTCTCCAAGGAGCCCCAGGGAAGCAGACAAAGGCCCCGCGTGAAACAGGCTGATGCACAGATGATGGGAGGACCTGAGAAGGCCAGTGCCTTCCTCTTCTAGTGCCTTCTAGTGCCTTCCTCTTTCCCCAGGCTCGCATCTACAGCATCTCTCCTACAACATGGTTCCGTCTTAGCACTATGCAGTTGTCCTAGATCATCAACTAGAGAAAATCGTACCTTTCTAACCATCCTCCCTCTCCTCCATTCGGGTCATTTAAGGCCAAACAGGCTTTCAGTACACACCCCGTGCCAGCCCAACCCCAACCAGCCTCTCCCACCACCACCCACCCCCTCAAGGGGAGAATTGGGCCAAATGAATCACTATGGGTTCACAGGCCTGTAAAATATCGTCATTTTATTTTTAAGTAGGAAACGTTCACCCTAAGAAAAAGTTGCAGGGGCACCTGGGTGGCTAAGGCGGTTAAGCTCCCGATTTCCACTCAGGTCATGACCTCATGGTTTGTGGGTTAGAGGCCCGTATTGGGCTCTGTGCTGACAGCTCAGAGCCTGGAGCCTGATTTGGATTTTGCATATCTTTCTCTGTCCCTCCTATGCTCACTCTCTCTCTCTCTCTCTCTCTCTCTCAAAAAAATAAACAAACATTAAAAAATTGTTTTAAAAAGAAAAAAGTTGCAAAGAGACATAAAATATTAAAATGTGCATCTATTTCCGGTTATAAAAGCAAATGGATTTCGCTTTAGTCTTTACTGTTGCATTTGGTGAAAAACTTGCATAAGTATCTGGAACAGTTAATATCTTAAACCAATTATGAACACCCTTTTAAAATGTTTTGAAGAGGTTTGTTCCTCCTGTCTCCCTCTTTTTAATATTGTATTAAGATTTTACATATAATCTAAAGTGTTCTCATTATGACAGCACTACTCGTCTTTTGAAGAACACATTCATCTAAATAAACACACTCCCAAGTGAACCAAATGTTAATGCACATTTTATTGGATGAAAAGGCAAACAATATAATTATACTTGAATTTCAGAAAATCAAAGGTAGTAAAACAAAGTTTACACCAGAGCCCAGGGCCGGGTTTATAAGTTAGCCATACACACGCACGTTCTCCCCAAGCCATACGAGTTTAGAAAGTTTGCTAACATGAGCTGAGGGTTACTGCACCAGACTAACAAAAAGGAAAATGTCTATCAGTTTTTCTTTTGTTCTTTCCAGATCCTGTTCAAGTATACACTGAGCCAGCAGGGTCACCAGAAAGCTATTGGGCCCTGGCTGAAGCACATTATGCAGGGTGAATTTCTTCTGGAATGTTGCCAAGGGTTTTTTCTGCTTCTGTGGTAGGCATTTCTCGAACATTGTCATTTAGCCAAGCCAAGAACATTTGCTTAAAGGATAGAAAATGTTTAAAAATTCTTGTTTGTTTAAAAGCAGGTTAAGTAGCAATACGATCTTAGGTTAGGGCAGAGAAAAGCCCCTCTGTCTCTAAAGTGATCGGATTTGGTTATTTACAATTTTTGGCTTTAAACAGATTCTAGTTTTTCCTAAAATAGTCACACATATATTAATACTGTCTTCTAGAAAGTATCTTCCAGGACCTACTTTTCTTTAATGTGATTAGCTGTTTTTCAAAACGGAGTTTTCACTGTAGAGAGTTCACACATGTTGGTGTATATAGGAGACACTAGCAATAGCTAAGAGAATTTGGAAGTGCAGAGAACATGCTAAAATAGAATTTCTTTTTTCACTTTCAATTAATTCTAGAACTACACCACAAAAAAACCTAAAAGGAAAACACGAAAGTGTCTTTAAATGAGAGCAGATAATATTTTAAAAGTATTGCAAATCTGACTATAAATTCCAAGTTCAAATTTTTGACATGTAAAGAATACAATACCTAAACATCTCCCCTGGAAAGTATTCTCTAGCAAAGAGTGAAATCTCATCCCAAACCACCCCACTTTAACAAAGTTTTAATTTGTACCAAAGTTCTCATCATATTCTCTGTTAAATCCAGTAATATACAAGGGCTCTCTCTCTAAACGTGTCATGGAAAAATCCTAAATATAAGAATTTGAATATTGTTTCTGCCATTCACTAGCTGTGTGATCTTGGTGAAATGACTTAGCTTCTCTGAGCGTCAGGGGACTCATCTGCAAAATAAGAATGATAACACCTCTCATGGGACTGCTGTGAAGACTGGAGATGCCTGTAAGGAGTCTCAGGTGCTTTGTAAAGGCTTCAAAAACTCTTCCTTCCTTTCTGGTCTTCCCCAATCCATTCCACTACTACAAATCAATCTGGAGAGTTAAATAGGCAACACTGTGATCTAAGTTAGGATTGTGTTGTTTTTGTGTTAGGATATTTCTAGCTGCTGCATTTTATACTTGGACATGAAATCTACAAGTTTCCGTAAACATTCTTTAACCAAATTAATCTGTGTTTGTTTTGATGAAGATAGGACTGATTCTGACATATTGGGAGAACCAAATGATAATCCGAAAGAACTTTGTTTCTAAAGAGCAGGCTCTTTCATGAAAACGCACGAAGTGAAAAGTAAATATGATGCCACCTTCTCCCGCTCAGTATTTAAATGAACTCGTAAGGAAAAACACGGCAATTCTCCTTTTATACCTAAATCCTATGGATTTTGCTGCCTCCTGTATGCGAGTTCGGGCTATGAACCTCAACTTGGCTCTCTTCAATTGAGGTCTGTTACGTACTTGGCACGTTCCCACAACCGAACCTCAGTGCTCCGTCCTTAGCTTGCACCTGCAGTTCCAGTGTTCAGCTGAGAGGGCTCTGCACTTCCGGGCCGCTCAGGTCCCTGTAAGCGCGGCCGCAGCCTTTCATACCCTGGTTTCTTGGCTAGTTTAGACACTTACACACATTTGGGTGTTCCAGTTTCTGTAACTTTGTTTTGGTTCTTTAAAAACAGCTCTTCCCCCACCCCTGGCACATCACCATCTCTCCAAGGCACTCATTGTGAGATGGAAGGCTGGTGCCTGTCATTTGCATTCCAGATCCAAACGAACAGAATCTAGACTTTTTTCTTTCTTTTCTCTCCCTCTCCCTCTCCGTCTCTCTCTCTCTCTCTCTCTCTCTCTCTCTCTCTCTTTTGGTGTCATGACAAACAAAAGAGGATATGAGATATATTTATTTCGTAAAATGCAGAAGTATCAATTCCAGAACATGTTGCGTTTTCCTCGTTCACTTTGAGTTGTTTATGTAAACTGTAACCCCTATTTTTAATAGATATGAAGAAAGGTGAATTTGGTGGAGGTGTTGGGAGGGGAGGTGGTGATTTGGAAAAATGACTGCGTTCTCATTTGCCACGAGGCGTTTAATTTCTGGAAGGAACATATATAACGGCAAGTAAAATGTCCTGGTTTCTGAGGCCAAGGATTTGTGTTGTGTGTGCGTGTTGTGAGTCTTGCAGCTGCTGGGTCCAGGCTGACACACACTGTTGGCTTCTGTGGCTGTTCCCCTGCATGCTATGCTCTCCCAAGGCAAAGTGGCTTGCAGATGGGCCAGGGTCTTTGGGTGAAGAAGAATAAATCTGATATATAAATTCATAGCAGTTAATTTAATTTCTTCAAGAAACCATTCAAAAAGAGAATGTCAGGAAAGGGTCTGAGCCAAATAACAACCTCCCTCAGATTCTGGGTTGGGGGTGGAGTTGGAGGCAGAACTGATGTAATATGATGTAAATGGGTTTTTTTTTTTTTTTAATATTTATACATGGATGATCCTAAGAGAGCATCCTTCTTTTTTTAAATGTTTATTTATTTTTGAGAGTAAGGTGGGGGTGGGGAGGGGAGAGAGAGAGAGAACATGAGCAGGGGATGGGTAGACAGAAAGGGGGACAGACGATCCCAAGCAGGCTCTGTGCTCATAGCAGACAGCTCGATGAGGGGCTTGAACCCACTAGCCATGAGATCATGACCTGAGCCAAAGTCAGTCACTTCACTGAGCCACCCAGGTGCCCCGGGGTTCTTAAACATTGAAAAATATTTCTTGAGATGATAGTACTGAGAGTCTATGGGTCAATATAATGCCTTTTAGCAGGATAAGTTTGGGTTAGAGTTAAGTGTTAAGGTTTGGAGAGTCTACAGCTCAGACGTCAGCATTTCTTTCCACTTGCCCTCTTCTCCCCACTGCCTTTTCCCTCTCTTCCCCTCTCCTGTTTTGCCATGGGCAGGAGACTTGTCTTCTTCGAGAAACTCAGGATGTAGTAAAGGAGGCCTCCAGGCAAATGAATGCAGATAGCCCAGACTGGAAAGGGTATGTACCCACCACAAAGGGAATTCAGAAGCAATCAGTCATGAAAGGCTTCATGGAGGAAGTGACTTGCAGATGACAAGACAGACAGGAAGTGAGGAGGGAGTGGTGGTAATGAGATCCTGTGGAACTAGTTCAGGCCAAGGGAGGAAAGCGTATCAATAGTACTGCTGATAAGAACACCCAGCGGTTGTTGAGAGTTTATGATGTGTGGCCACCTGCTAACCATTTTACATGGATTGTCTCATTTAATTCTCACATAAAACCTTTGGGGCAGATTTTCTCCCTGTTTTAATCAAGGGAAACACTGAGGCAGGGCAAAGTTATGCTACTTGCCCACGGTTGCACAGCTAGTGAGTGGTAGGCCAGGATTTGAACTCCAGAGCCTGGGCTCTTAACCTCTTTGCAGGAAGGATCTGTTTTTTTTTTGTGGGGGAAGAGGGAAGGGTGGGAGTTCAGTTTTGTGTTGTTTTGTTTTTTTAATTCCTTTGTTTATATTTGTATGGAAGCAAAACTTTTCTTAAATTTTTCTTCTGGGAGTGTGTGGAAAGTAAGTTGTAGATGGTTTGGACAACGGAGAGGGGTATGCTTGGAGGTAGAAGAAGGGTTAAGAGACCCACTGCTACCCTAGGTAAAAGATATTGATGATGATGATGATGATGAAGATGGTGGTGATGATGATGAAGATGATGGTTATTATTTTACTGAGCACTTACTATGTGCCACCACATCTTTTATAATCCTTACATTGGCCCCATGAGACAGAGAGTTATGCTTTCAATTTGCAAATGAGGAGACTGAGGCTCTCAGAGGCAAAGTAACTTGTCCCAGGTCACACACTGCACGAAGGAGGCAGAGCCCGGATATGGTTACAGGTCTGTCTGATTTCAGACTTAACCCTTAAACTTGGACAGCATGCTATGGTAAGTGACAGAGGCATACTCAGGGAGGTGTAAGACTCCTGAAGTGTCATCCAAGGGTGGAGATGTCTAGGGACCAATAGAAATACACACATTTGGCAACTTGGAAGTTGACAGATGAATGAAGCCAAGGGAATAGATGTGTGGAGGGAAGAGCTGGGTAGGAATGGTGTCCTGGGGACCATTCCACAGAGGGAGACAAGACCAAATGAAAGACCTTCAGAAGGTGGGGAATGAAGACCCTGCCCCTTGGCTCTGGAGCTTGTTTGCTGAGTAGTGGTAGACGAGCTCCTCACCTGACATTTCGACCTCTGCCTCTGTAAAAGCAAAGGAAGGGACCCATGTTCCTTTTTCTTTTTTTAAGATTTTTTTTTAAAGTAATCTCTACACCCAATGTGGGACTCGAACCCACAACCCCAAGATCAAGAGTCACATGCCCTACTGACTGAGCCAGCCACGCACCCTGGAACATCATTCCTAGATGACTTCACAAGATTTTTTGCGATCATCAGTGAGGTGCTGGACATAAACATGTTTTAAGAACTCCAAAGTTCTTTATAGTCTAATGTGTATGGAGACAAGAAGGGAGGCAGTGGAGGGGTCTGAACCCAATAAGTGGGCTGAGGATCCTAGGGGAGCAGACCTGTGAGCTTTTTAGATGCAACACGAAGTAAGTTACCTAGATATGCCTGTGGGTTGGGTCCAGATGGAAACCCTGGAAGAAATACCACCCTAACAAAGATTTAAAAGTAGGACAAGAGAGAGAGGAACAGGAAGAGAAAAACTCAGGAATGTAAGTGAAGAGGTTGATGCCACAGGAGGAGTCCCAGCCTAGGCCTGTGAGTCAGGGACTCCTACCCCAACTTTGGCCCCCACAGGTTCTTTGAGAATACATGGCTTCCACTTTCTGGGCCTAGTCTTGATCTCTGAAAAAATGATATAGTTGGTTGTTGTGGATGATGAACCCAACAGCCCAAACTGGGAATGACCAGTATTACTAGGCCTCGCCCCACATCTAGGGCTGTGCTGAACGTGGTGTCGACAAGGGCAGTGAGGCCAGGAACACAGGAGTCACGGCGGATGAGTGAAATCTGCTGGTGGTATGTGACTGGGGAGGTGCTTCATTCAGGCCTCACATTTGTCCCTTCCAGCCCTGGACCCCCCCCCCCCCCCCAAACAGGAGACTCCCAATCCAGGAAACTGAAGGGTCTGAGGAAAGTCCTTTCTGGAATTCTAGGGATAAGGTAATCGCTCATGAGAGATCAGCCATGTGGCCTCACATCTAGGGGCAGACCCGGGCCCTTGGGAAAAAGTCTCTGCTTTGTGAGAAGGCTAAAAGAGAGCACAATCTGGGAGTGGCCAGATTCTTCTGATAGGTGACTCCTGGGGTCTGGGCCAAGAAAGGGTTTTGGACAGGAAGAGGATTCACAACAGGGCATGCTTGAGAGGAATTGTTTAAGGCTTTAAACCCTTGCCAAGGCGGAGAGCATCGGCCTGGACCTATAAGTTACTTTAGCTATATATAGCGTGTAACCTGAAAATGCCTTTCTGGGCAGCATTTGTGTTTTTGACCTCACAGTGTGTGCTTCATGTGGAGGATGGAGTGGGGGCAGGGATTCTGCCTGAGACAGACAAAAGTGGGGAGGCACTGGCTTTGAAGACCACATTTCCTCCCTTTTTATGCCTGGGGTGTAACCAGAGACCAGAGTCAACAAGGAATCTGGCTCAGGACTGCTTTTGTTTGCAGCTCTCCATGGGGCGTGACTTGCTTTGTTCAGAGGTCAGTCGATTGTAAATTGTGTAATTTCGGGTTCTGCTGAACCAGGGTAGGGGAGACTTTTGAGGGGGTTGGCAGGAAAGGGGTGGATGGTGTCACTCAGGCATCTAGGAAACTCTTGCAGCCTCTAAGACCAGACCTGGACACATGGAATTCTCCCATTCATAGGTGAGCAGAAAATACATGTGGATTTGGGTGTTAACCTCTGACTTTGCTTTAGCAAATTGATCAATGTCAAATATCCTAAACAAGGTAATATCCTGAGTTCAGAGGGAGCAAAAACAATAAAAGCAATGATTTTGTATGCTTGATTACACTCTTCTGGTTACAACTATCAGTCATGGCCTACGAAGATATACATGTATACCCTGTGCTATGGGAATGGTACCATGCTGGAAACTGCTAAAGGTCTCAATCATTTTTTGGTCTACATTTCCCCTTCCCTCCCCTGTGGCTAGCACAGGACCTGGTATTTATTCATGCACTCAGCAAAAATCTGTTTAGCATTTATCTTATTCCAACCACTATTCTACCGGCTAGAGATACAGAAATCAAACAAGCTCTTGCTGTCTTAGAACTTACAACGTACTGAGTCAGGGCAGACAATAGAATTAATATATTGTATAATAGACCAAGTAGCAAGACATATCATGAAGAAATGTAAAGAGAGATACAGAAGATAGTGAGGGGCAGTATCTCCGGAAGTGAAGTTGGAGAAGAGGTGAGTGGGTGAGCCCTGAGGCTGACTGAAGGAAGTGTGTCCAAGAAGAGGGGGGATTTCAGAGAGGGTGCAGGGGAAGTGGTGGGAGGTGAGGTCGGAGGGGAGTCAGAGGCAAAGGTAGACCTTGTGGGGCACTGCAAGGCTTTGAATTTTATGCTGAAAGAGATGAGAAGCTTCTGGAGGATTTTCAACAGAAGCGAGACAGGATGATTCTGGCTACCAATTTTAAAATAAATTCAAGAGGGAAAAGATGGAAGCAGAGGAGCAGGATCCAATAATCTAAGCAAGAAATGATAGTGACTTGGGCTGAGGATTTACCAGGTTCTAGATATTTTGAAGGATTCGTTGGCAAGATCGAAGTAGATTACTACTTAGCAGGAGAGAAGTAAGGATGAATCAAAGACTTGGGTCTGAGCAGCTGGAGGAATAGAGCTGTTGTTTACTAAGATAAGGAAGGCTGGTGGAGGGACAGGTTTGGAAATAAAGGATCCAAAGTTTGGTTTTAGGATTGGTTAAGTTTAACCACTAGTAGTTGACCAACTAGTAGAGAGGCTCAATAGGTTGTTGGATGCACGAGTCTGGAGTTCACGGGAGAGGATGGGGCTACAGGTAAAAATTTGGGAGTGGAAAGCATATGAAAAATTAAAGCTATAGGTGGGAGGAGGTCACCTAGGAAGATAGAGTATAGATGGAGAGGAAAAGCAATCCAGGAGTGAACCTCGGAGACTCCAACGTTAGTGGTTAGGGATATGAGAGGAACCAGCCAAGGTGATGAGGAGGAACCAGTGAGACAGGAAGAGAGAGTGATGTCCCAGGAAACAAGGGGAGAAGCCTGTTTCAAGATGGGAGTGTCCAACTGGGTCAGATGCTGCTGATAGATCAAATATGAAGAGGGCTTAAAATTAGTCATTGGATTTGGAACATGGAAGCCATTGGTGAGTTTCACAAAAGCAGTTTTAGTGGAATTGTGGGGAGGAAAGCCTGATCTGGAGTAGTTTCAAAACAGTATGAAAAAATAAGTGGAGATAATGAATATGTAAATAATTCGTTCAAGAAATTTCATTATAAAAAGGAGCCAAAAAACAAAAAAAAATCAAGGCAGTTGCCAGAGGAAGAAATATCAGTGTCTAATATGGCTCAATAGCCTGCCAGAAACTGCTTTTCAAACAGTGGGTTGTTCTTTTCTGAAGAAGGCAGTTCCAGAAGAACCTAGAAATCTCTCCTGGGACTCTCCTATTAGGGGTTGCTAAAGCCTCCCTATCTGTTACAGGTAGCTGTAGCACCACTGGGTCGGCCAGGTCATAGGCGCCAAGGGTACCTTGCATGGCTCTGCTGCAGACCCTCTCTTGCTCTGGGTCCACTCAAAACTACAAACACCTTGAATCACCCAACGCATACACTGGAGCAGTATTCCCTATTGCAGCTTATGTTTCTCCAAAACCCAAAGGGGCTCACTACTGCTAAAGAATCCAATGCTTGGTGAGCCCCTTTGGGTTTTAAGAAACAATACGCTATAATAGGCAATGCTGCTCCAGGGTGTAATAACCTGTTCTTTACCTCTTGGGGAATGTCCTGACGTCCCCCAGATCACTGAACTCCTAAAAAGTTGGCTAGTGTGGGAAGTACTGCAGGATCCTTTCACAAGGGGACCCGGGCTTTGGGTCTGAAAACTGGCTCAGATCTGGAAATTGTGGGCCCATCAGCCTTATCCTTAATAGCTCTCGATTTGTATTTTTTAGCTTGATCTACAAGCCATGCAATACTCTTATTGGCTGCTCATCTCTCTCGCTCCTAAGAACACCATGGTCTATTAACCATCATCGAAACCTCTGTGGGTGGAGGCACACTGGTCACCCCTCTGGCCTTGCTGCCTGTTATGGCTTATTTTGGCTCTGATAGTTAAGTGCTGGCATTTGGCCTTTGTTATTCTGGGATCTTATCATTCCCGTTGACATGAGGGAGCCCAGTTATATGGCCAAGTCACCTAGTCTCACTCTGCCCTATAGCAGAAAGTCATTTTCTAGGCTTCTCAAAGAGGATGCCTTTCACTGGGATATTCCTTATTGCCTGGTGAAGATAATGTTCTTCGAATCCTTCCAAGAAGCATCCGTCTCACATGATAAATTTGTTCTAACATTCTTGTCTCCCTGAGCATTCTGAGCCCTTCTTCAGTTTTCTGCCATGGCGTTCCAGACTCTGCCTCTAATTTACTATAAGGCATCATCATGTCCAAGCCTCAAGGAGACATTCGGAAACACACTAATATTAACTCTATGGGGGTTCCAAGTCAATAACCCCCTCCCTTGCTTTCATTTTCTGCTCCCCAACGTGTACTCCTGTTTATCATTCTCGAAATCACTCCCCCACATGCCTCCCTTGTTCAGGCTGACACATCTCAGCCGAATCCTGTGGCTTTCTCTGAGGGTAAGATGTCTTCTGCTGGATCTGGCACTGTACTTCTCCACATGGGCTGTCTTAAGACTTAACCCTAGTTATCGGTCCAGAAGGAGTGAATGGAGGCAGAGGGGAACAATCTCATTTTGTCATAGTCATTGTCAAGAATCTAGTCTCACCCAGATCTGGAGAAGAAAACAGAAGCAACCTTCGGGTTAATACCAGTCTACTGATGGGATAGTTTGGGTGGAGTGAGAGAAGCCAAGGAATGTATCCTCAGGCTCCAGGCTTCTCCCTGCAGGAGTGGAAGGACGTTGCTGGTGGCAAATTATGTGTGAGGCCAGAGAGCCCTGTGGGAAGTGGGCTCAGTGCACTAGGTGGCTGTCCAGTTCCAGAACTCTGATTCCAGCAAACAGAACTACATCGCTCATTCATTAGTCTATTCGTTAACTCAACATTTATTGAAAGCCTCTTATGCTAGGTGCTTGGGTTCAAAACTAAATAAAACCCTGTCTTTATTTTCCAGAAATTCAGAATGCAGTGGCAGGTGGACAGAAATGTCACTTACTATTTACCGCCTTACATGTGATAGAGTAGAGGAATGTGCAAGGTGCAGTGGGAGTCCAGACAAAAGAAGAAAAATACTTGCCTGGTGCGTATGCACACAAAGAAGGAGTCATATAATGCCTCATTTCGTTTCTTGTCCTGGCACACTTCCATTCCTCGTTTCCAGAGCCACTTGACCACAATCACTGTTCAGGGATAATGTAAAGAATCCTGATCTGGTAGCTGAGAGGAGTGTAACGTCAACCTTCCTTTTTGTTCTCAATATCTATACCTAGTTTCTTAATCTGTTTTTACCCATCTCCTCTTGTCCCCCAGTTTCATTGTCCTAAATCTCTTTTCTACTTTTGTACCTGATGTACTTTCACAGATCTCTTGATTCCTTCTTGGCCAGAGCCCAGACTTCTGGGCAAATCCCTACTCCCTTTCCTTTGCACCTGCCTTGGGAGAAGGGAAAAGTGTGTTACCATGTCACCATTTCTCTCAGTTAGGCAGGTTGATCATCTAATATCAGCCTTACACTGTTTCCATTTTATAAATGAGGCCAAGGGAAGTTAAGGAATTTGCCCAAATTCACACAGCTGGAAAAGCAAAAAGCAGGATTTTCAATGTAAATACAATATTCAGGATACTGATCCATACGGTAAATGCTCCCAGATGACTAAGTACCTGGAAAACATTCAGTCACACAGCTTTTCTATTCAAGGCCTCCCAGGAGAGGAGAAAACGAACTAAAAGGCTGCTTTGTAATTTTATCATCTCTTCATGTTTCCTATCAGAGATTTTATCCCCTCTGTGTACCCCCAGACCCCTAAGACACTTATGTCTCTCCTCCAGGATGCATAAGTACATTCATTTCTTGTGACTGTAAATGTAAATGTAATTTACTGTAAATGAGGAATTCCTGAGTTACAAAAAGTGCAGATGTGTGTGTGTGTGTGTGTGTGTGTGTGTGTGTGTATTAAATATCATCAAATAGTTTTTCAAAGCGATTGCACCAATTTACATTTCAACCAAGAGTATATATGCTAATTATTCTCATCAGCATTTGCTATTGTCAGTCATTTGCGTTAGAGCCATTCTGGTGAGTTTGTAGTAGAATCTCATTGAGGTATTAATTGCATCTACCTGATTATTGATGAGTTTGAGCAAATGATTTAATAAGTGTAATATTTGAAATAGATTGTTTTGAAGCTGCCTTCTTTTGGATTAAGGAAGTCCAAAGCTATAGTTTTCCTTTTTGCACAGCTTTAGCGGCATCAAAAGTTTTTGATTTGTCATATTTTTATAATTGCTCTGTTCAAAATATTTTCTAGCTTCCATTTGTGATTCCTTTTGTGAAACTGTAGGTTTATTTAGAACTGTATTTTAAAATTTCCGAACGTGATTTTCTAAATATTGTTTTGTTATTGATTTCTAGCTTATGAGACTGTGGTGAGGTAACATACTCTGTGTGCTTTCAGTCCTGTGACATTCGTTGGGGCTGACTTTAAGGCTCAGAACTTCATAATTTTGGTGCATAAAATAAATGAATATTCTTCAGATCTTGGGTGTGGTGTTTTTACAGGCCAGTTAAATCAATTTTATAAATGTATATGTACTTCTGTAAATATGAACTGACTTTTGTCTGACCTATCAGATCTCAAAGAAGTTAATAAAATTGAAGCTATGTATTTTAGTTACATACAAGTTTAGAACTCATATCTTTTTTAAATTCATTTTGAGAGAGAGAGAGAGAGAGAGAAAGAGGGAGGGAGGGAGGGAGGGAGGGAGAGAGAGAGAGAGAGAGAGAGAGAATGAGTGGGGGAGGGGCAGAGAGAGGAGACACAAAATCCAAAGCAGGTTCCAGGCTCTGAGCTGTCAGCACAGAGGCCGACACGGGACTCGAACCCACGATGTGAGATCATGACCTGAGTCAAAGTCACTCAACCGACTAAGCTACCCAGTCCAAGATACCCTTGTATCTTTTTGGTGAGTTTAATTTGTATCACTATGAAGTCACTCTCTTTCTCTTTATGAATGCTTTTATTTATTTTGAAATTTATTTTGTTTTATTATCATTATTATTTGAGAGAGAGAGAGAGCTAGCATGAGCAGGGCAGAGGGGCAGAGGGAGAGAGTGAGAGAAGCCCAAGGAGGTTCCATACTCAGTGTGGAGCCCGATGGATAGCTAGACAGGGGGCTTGATCCCATGACCCCGGGATCATGACCTGGGTCAAAATGAAGAGTCAGATGCTCAATCGACTGAGCCACTCAAACACCTCAGTAATGCTATTAGCCTTAATATATAGTTTGTCTAATATTAATATCTTTATATCCTTGAGACACCTTATGTTTTAGACATGTCTTTTGTAAATAGCACGTGCAATTCCATGTAATTCTGTAAGATGATCTTTGTCTTTTAAACAGGGAATTTAAAAATTTGCAAGTAACCTAATTTCTGATTTTTTAGAAATGTAACTGTACCGTCTTGCTCAGCTCTTCAATTTGTACGACTTGTTTTGTGTTCCATTCCTTTCAGTTTTGGTTTTCATTGCATTGATTGAGGACTTTAAAATGTTAATTCCAATCCTATAAATTCTCATCGTGGTTGCATTAGACGTTGCAATATGCACACTTAACTTATAAAAATTCAGTGTTAATTGGTTCTTTTCCCTTTTCTTGGACAATGCATGGACCTTAAAACACAACCCTCCTGACTTAATTCTCTTGCACTGTATTATAATTCTCTATATTATTCCCCACAAGACATTATTTTTTATTGCTTTATATTGTCAATGTTCATTTGTATTTATCATTCCTTCTTTCATTTCTGACTTTTAATCTGGAATCATTTCCTTTGCCTAAAGGCTATATATATTAGTTCAGATCTTTGGGGATAAATTCTCCTGGTTTTGGTTTGTTGGAACAGTTTTCTTTTATCTATCTATCTATTTATCTATCTATTTATCTATATATAATATGTATATTATATTGCGTATTGTTATATATAATATATAATTCTGTTAGAATTCAGAGTTGGCAGTTACTTTCTTTTATTATTCTTATTTTGAAGCTATTATCCCATTGTCTTTTGCCTTCCAGTGTTGCTGTTGAGAAATTAGTTGTCAGTCTAATTATCACTCCTTTGCTGGCAATCTGGTTTTTTTTTTCCCTCGGGCTGCTTTTAAGATATCTTCCTTGTTCATAATCTTTGGCAGTTTTACCATAAAGTACCAAGAATTTCCTTTGTTTAACCAGTTTTGGGTACTTGGATCTGTCAATTGATGTATTTAATTAGTGTTGGACAAGTCTCAGCTATTCACCATTAAAGTTGTATTTCTGTTCCATAATCTCTGTCCTCACCTTCCAGCACTTCAACTAAACATACATTAAAGTTTTTCATGAGGGCGCTTGGATGGCTCAGTCGGTTAAACATCCAACTTTTGATTTCAGCTTAGGTCATGATCTCACAATTCATAAAATCAAGCCACGCATTTGGGGTGAGGGGGTGGGGAGGGAGGTTCCCCTTCTTGGGATTCTCTCTCTGCCTCTTTGCCTCTCCCCTGCTCATGTTCTCCCTCTTGAAAAAAAAAAAAACTTAAAAAAAAAACTTTTCATGACTCTTTTATGTCAGTGCCATAGTCTGAAAAAAGGTAAACACAAAAATTGAGAATAACCATTTTGACACTTTTATAGCATCTGGCACATTGATTTTATACCATGAACTTAATAAAAATTTGGGCTTCTATCTGATACGTCCTTTTCTTATTTCATTGTTCTACTGATTTACTTAAATAGCAATTTGTTTTTATAGAACTATCAGTTTATGAAATTTTGGATATTTAAAATAATTCATTTAGAAAGTGCTATTCTATGTCTCTTATAATCTCTTTTAATTTTTCTTCTCCATGCTTCATTCTGGATATTTTCTTCCATATTAAAATTCTTTATCTATGTTTAATTGATTATTAAATCTATTCATATGTAGATTTAATGTATTCCATATGTATCTTAATTGTTTATTACATTTTAGTTCTAGCATTTTCAGTGACTCTTTAAAAATTTTTTTAATTTTAATTTTTAATTTTAATTTTTTCTTATTTTGTTTTAGAGAGAGAAAGAGAGTGCACGTGAGCAGAAGAGAGAAGCAGAGGGAGGGGGAGAATCCTAAGCAGGCTCTACACTCAGTGCAGAGCCTGACATGGGGCTCGATCCCACAACCCTGGGATCATGACCTGAGCCAAAATCGTTGGATGCTCAACTGACTGAGCCACCCAGGTGGCCCTTTAGTGGCTCTTTTTAATAAACAGTTTTCATTTCTCTGCTAAAAATTTCAAGGTTGAGTGGGGCTGGGTAGCTCAGTCAGTTAAGTGTCCAACTTCAGCTCAGGTCATGATCTCGTGGTTTGTGAGTTCGAGCCCCACATCGGCCTCTGTGCTGACAGCTCAGAGCCTGGAGCCTGCTTCAGAGTCTGTCTCCCTCTCTCTCTGCTCCTCCCCTGCTCATGCTTTGTCTTTCTCTCTCTCTCTCTCTCAAAAATAAATAAACATTAAAAAGATAATAATAAAAATTTCAAGGTTGAATTTCATCTCTTTCAACAAATTAAGTATAGCTTTTTTTTTTTTTTGAAGTATGTAAAAACTCTAATATCTGAGTCTCTGCACTCTAAGGCTGTGTTTTCTTGTTTTTCATCCATGAGGTTTGTCTCCTTGCTTTTCTGTTTTTGTTTTGCTTTGTTTTGTTTTGTTTTGTTTTGTTGCTGTGTGTGTATATGTGTGTTCAGATATTTTCAGAGTGAAGGAAAGGGATTTTCATTCTTCCCTGCTCCTTGGGGTATCCCTACATCCTTGGTTGCCTCATAAGAAGAAAACATGTGAGGTAATAAGTGCTTGCTGTTTGTTTGTTTGTTTGTTTGTTTGTTTTAAATGCTTGCTATTTTAAGCCGCTTAGTTTGGACTCATTTGTTGCTGAGTAATAGATAATTAACTAGTGTACTTGGGTTTGAATACCAGCACTGCCCTTTGCTGGCTTTGCATCCTTGGACATAGGACTTCACCTTTCAGAGCCCACTTTCTTTTTCTTTAATGGTAATAATATCTACTCACAGTGCTATCGAAGCCAGGTCTCTGTTATATAGTAAATTCTTAATACATAACTATTTTTATTACATTTATTATTAAGTAAAGTGAATGCTTAAGCACAAAGAAAGCTATAGAGCCACTATAAAAAGCAAGCACAAAAACTTCCAAAGAATAGCCACCTTGGGCAATTAAGTTTTAGAGCCAAGCAGCTTTATTTGCTTTCCTAGACCCTAAGAACATAATTGTGTCAGAATCCACATAATGAGGATCATGAATTGTCCAGAAAAGATCAGAACAGAATCTATGTACTGTTATTTCCATTTTTATTTTACACAGGAATCACACGAAAATACATAATATACATGTAGTTGTCTTCTTTAACAGTGTGTTTGTACTTAAGGAAGTTTCAGCAATCTAGAAAGTTCTTTTCTCTGGAGCAGTGGTTCTCAAACTATCATGCATCAGAATCACTTGGAGGGCTTACCGAACATAAAATGCTGGACTCCACTCCCAGAAATTTTGATTCAGCAAGTTTGTGTTGGGGCCTAAGACTTTGCATTTGTAACAAATTCCTAGAGGGATGCCAATATTGTTGGTCTGGGGCCACATTTTGAGGACGTCTGCTTTGGAACATCTTTGTGTCTGGTAAAGGAAGCAATATAGTTTTAAAGAACATGCAATAATATTCAGGCAAAATGTGGAGTAAAAGAAAATCCAATTGCTTTACTAGGATATACAAGGCCCTGCATGATGGAGCCCATGTATCTCACCTACTTTATTTCACAGTGTTTCTTATTTCCACAAGGCCTTCATTCTGTTCCTCAAAGACATCAAGTCCATTTCTGTCTCAAGGCTGTGCTTGCTGTTCCCTCTGCCTGAGGCTCTTCTCTCCTATATTATGGCCTCTCTCTTTGTCATCACTGGAAGCCCAGCCATCTTTACAGAGAGGTGTTCTCTACCTGAAAAAGTCATTCTCTATCACACTTGCCATTCTCCTAAGTTTTTCTTTTCATGTCATTTATTGTGACCTGAAATTGCCTTCTTGTTTGCTTTTTCAAAAATTCCAATAGAGCAGACAACTATCTCTTAGGTTCTTTGCTGTCTCCAGCTTGGAACAGGGCCTGATATGTTGCAGGTGCCTACAAGATATCTGTTTCGTGGAAAGATCAATGTTTGGCACGGGTCTCTCACTTCATAATCTAGTTTCCGAGAGGAAGGGAAGAACCCAGGGAATATGGAACATGGTCCCTTCCTAACCTGCTTTCCTACATGTTACAGCTGCCAGGATTCTTCCAAGCTTGTAATGTGAAGGAAGGGGATTTGTACGTTCCCCTCTCCTGTGGTGTCTTCCACACCCTTGGTTGCTGCATAAGAAGACAAGATGGTGATTTAGGCAATACTTGTCACTCTCAGGGATTCCAGAATTCGCTAAATGGGACACTTTTTCAGCCATCCAGAGCACGCCTAACTTGTATAAGTGACTGTCTTCGGGATGGCTGGCATCTGCCAAGTTGTCCCCAGCTATAATGAAGGAAGGGAGCTGCTTCCCTACCTTTGTTGGGTACCAGGTGAGCTCTGACTGTAGTTGTTCCCCTCAGGTAGCTCTGGCTGTCTGGGATCCCAGGTTAGAAATGTATCTGATCCATCCCATTGGCGAGGACATGGGCCACTAAGACGAACAAAGAAGCAAATCTGCTTACTCAGATATTTTAAAGTTGTATTAATTTTCCTCCCAATGGTTTGCTCATTAAAAATTGAGGCCTGTGCCAATTCTGGCTGTAGACAAGGTCTGGACGTTTTCTCTACAGACAATTATTGGTTGAGCTGACTCACTTTCATACCCTCACCTCTCTATGTCTCTGCCCCTGGCACCTGGTCTTGGGAGGTTGGCATTCTTGCAGTAATCTCAGGCTGCTGCCATGAGCCATGGGAAAAACAACAGAGCTTTCTCCAGGGAATTAATCAGTGAATCTCATGGTCTAGCCACTGGCTTTTCATGTTTGCGTGAGGTTTGGGGGAGGGTTTTTCCCAAGTAAAAAGAATTGAGAGTTTTCTTGGTTAGGGATGCTCCGGATCCCTAAAGCACTGGAGTTGGAAATGTTTACACAGACACATTTCATATTTTATCTGTCCTTTAGATAGGCATGTAGCACATTCCAATTATACTAACCTCTTTCACTTCTGCCTTTTCTCCATGCTAAGGCAAGTAAGAGACACTGGTACTTGATTAGTGACTTTGGCATTGCCTGCACACCTTGTTGTGCCAGGAATAAACTGCAGATGGATTTGACAAGAAGCAGAGGTTGTGGGTGGGAGGCTCTGGCAGCTCCTCTCAGAGCCGCCTTGAGGGTTTTGTTAGGCCAGCTCATCCTCCTCTAGAGCTTTCCCATGTTTGTGTGGGAGTTCAGTGCAACAGCTTGTTAAGTGCCTGCTCTGTACCAAACTCTCTTCCCAATTAGGTGTTGGGGATACCAAGACTAATAGAATTCTCTCCTTGCCTTCAAGGAGCTCAGAATCTTATTAGGAGAGGGAGCCTATGGTGGTAACTTCAAGATGGCTCTAAGGTCTTTTTATTCCTTTCCCTGAATTTGAGCTTGTCCTGTCACTAGCTTTTGACCAGTAGGATGTGGTGGAAGAAATGTTGCATAACTTCCAAGGTTGGGCCTTAAGAGGTCTACCGTCTCACTTTTGCCACTCTTGGGATGCTTCTTCTTTGAAACCAGCCACCATGTACAGAGTCTGTCTACCTAAGACCACCATGCTGTGAGGAAGCCCAAATTAGCCACATGCAGCAAGAGTGGGAGAAAACACTGAGGCACAACTCATGTGACTAAAACCTTTGTATGCTTTCTGCTTAGCTCAGCAGCTAGCTAAGTGAATGACCTCAGCTGATGCCAGTTGGAGCAGAAGAACCACCCAACTAAGCTTTGCCTAAATTCTTGACCCATAGAAATATGAGCAAATACAATGGCTACTAGTTTAATTCGTTCAGCTTTGGAATAGGTTGTTATTCAGCTCTAGATGATTGAAACACACACTTTTATTCTTAATGATAGAGTTATGAATAGGATGTTATAGGAACACAGAAGAAAGTATCTGAGCCAGCTTGAGGTGATGAGAAAACGGTCATGGAATGCTTTCCAATGTAGGTTTGCTTAAGTGGAATCTTCTCTAATGACCTAGAGGTGAGCCAGTCTTAGGGGAGGGTAAAGGCTATCTAGATACAGGAGAATAGAACAAAAGAGCATGGAGGCAATTGGAAAGTTGGTACATATGTGAGGGATCTTCAAGCAAGTGTAAGGAAGAGAGCAACAGGTCAGTTTGCAGAGGTGGTCATAATAATAATGGCAGTAGTAGTAATAGATAACATTTATTGCACACTTACTTCGTGCCAGATACTGACCTAAGGTTTTATACATATTAACTTATTTAATTCTCACAACTTCCCCTTTTACATTAGAAGAAAATGAGGCACACAGAAATAAGTAATTTGCTCGAGGGCACATAGCTGGCAAGTGCAGAGTAGGGACTTGAACCCAAGCAAAATCTTGGAAGATTTTTTTTTTATTTTTTTTAAGTTTTATTTATTTAGTTTTGAGAGAGAGACAGAGAGAGTGAGTGGGGGAGGGGCAGAGAGAGGGAGAGAGAGAGAATCCCAAGCAGGCTCTGTGCTGTCAGCACGGAGCCTGATGCGGGGCTCAAACTCACACACTGTGAGATCATGACCTGAGCCGAAACCAAGAGTCGGACTCTTAACTGACTGAGCCATCCAGGCGCCCCAAAATCTTGGAAGATTTTGTGTGCCTCTTTAAAGAGCTTGGGATATATTCTGTCGGTGACATGAAGTCACCTAAAGGTTTTGAGGAAGGGAATGATATGGCCACATCAAAAGATTCTGTCATCTTTATAATTTGTCCCACGTTGGTTATTTTCTTTGCCTGTTGTCTATTTCTGTATGGTGACTAGCAGCGAACTCTTTCTAACAATCAGAGCCTGTGGGCTTATCTTTGAAGGATATAAGGAAAGAGGGAGGTATGGCGGACATGTGCTACTCCACAGCTGGTCCTGGGGGTGAAGGGGAGGACAGAATGCCCAGGGAGAGAATGGGCATGGCAGCCACCAAGAGACGAAAGTGGGCTGCATCCTTTACCCCACAGAAAGATGAGAACAGCAGCATATGGGAGCCAGGCTGTGCTGAGAAGATCTTTTAGGCTGAGGCACAGATAGGCTCATGGGCTTTGCAGACAATCTGCCTCTGTCTCTTTCCTCTTCCCCATGGCCTTTCAGGTGATTGGCATCAAATTATTGCTATTGGGTTCCCAACAGCAATTAACAAAGAAGAGAACATTTCACATGAATTCAGAAATGCTTGTCTGGTGGTGACCATCGCTTTCTGAAGGGGTCCTTATGGGTAAGCCATCAAATAGCTTCTCCTGCATGTACCACTCCCACTTTCTCTCTGTCCCATGCCCTGTCAACCAGGGACAGTAGAGCAGACTCCCTAGAGCCTTAATCTGCATGCAGACTTGTCACATCCTCACTTCAACAGATTTTGTGCAAGGAGGAAAGAGACAAATATATGAGTGTATAAGAAGCTTATAAGAAAGGTCTAGCTTAGGTTCTAGTAGAAGCTAGAAGTTAACTGACTTTTACTTTGTGTGATATGGACAAATGTCTGAAATTCTCTAGATCCCAAGCTCTTCATCGGTAATAGGAGGGTGTTGGGTAAAGACTGATTTCACCACAAATAATAGGAATAACCATTGCTAATGTTTACTGATCATGTACTAAAAGCATGACCTGGTGCTAGGCATTTGGTACACCTTATTTGTTTCATCTTCATAATAACCAGAGCTCGGTGAAGTTCACTGAAGCCATTCTTGACCATCCTAGCTAAAGCTCCCTGTATTCATTATCTGTTGCTGTGTCACAACTTACTTTAACTTGTAGTCACCTCAAACCACAACAAAAATTTAGTCTCACAGTTTTTGTGGGTCAGAATTCCAGAGCAGCTTGGCTGACTATGACTTGGTGACTTTTATGAGTTTTCTCTGTCTGTAGTCATCACTTCCAACATAGCAGTAGGCATCAGATACTGGCACCTCTTTCAACAGGACTGTCCATGAGACTATTTGAATGTTCTATTTGAATATGGCAGCTGTCTTCCCTCAAGAGAGATCCAAGAGTGAGCAGTGTAGAAACTGCAGTGTCTTTTCTGACCTACTTTTGGAAGCCACATACCATCATTTCCAGAGCATCTTATTGGTTATCTTGGTCAGCTCTATTCACTGTGGTGAGGATACACAGGGCAGGAATACCAGGAGACAAGGATCATCAGTAGCCATATTTGAGGCTGGCTATCACCTTCTACTTTTCTTTCACATTACTGTGTTTTACCCTTTATTTATTTTTTTTAAAGGAAACGTATTCTCTCTTTTTTTAAATGTTTATTATTTATTTATTTATTTTGAGAGAGAGAGAGAGGGTGTGAATGGAGGAGGGACAGAGAGAGACACACACAGAATCCAAAGTAAGTTCCAGGCTCTGAGCTGTCAGTGCAGAGCCCGATGCAGGGCTCAAACCCATGAACCGTGATATCACAACCTGAGCCAAAGTTGGACCCTCAACTGACTGAGCCACCCAGGCGTCCCAATGCGTTTTACCTTTAATAGCACCTACCTGAAATTATCTTATTTGTTTGCTTGAGATTCATTTCCTCTCCACTAGAATGTAAGTCTCCTGAGAGCAGGGATTTCATCTTTTTTATTGCTGAATCTTTAGCACCTGGAACAATGTCAGGTGCAAAGTTGATGCTCAGTATTAAGCATGAGCTAGGTACTATTGTTATGCCAGTTTCAGATTCAGAAACAGAGGTTCAGAGAAGTTAACTAATTTGCCTGAAGTCACATAGATAGTAGGTGTCGGAGTTGGGATACCAACTTACACACAGGGACTGATACCAACAATCTACACAGATATCATTCAATGATTCCAGTGGTGCCGTTATACAAATGGAGTTACATGTGGAAGCGAAGAGCAGGACAGCATGCAGGCAAAGCACTGTTGGAATTCACAGGTAACTGAGAAATACTAGGAGGAAGGTGTAAGTAAGTATCTATATAAATGGGTGTGTGTATGATTGAGTTGGTTGAGAGAGAGATTGAGAGACGGGAGACAGAGACTGTGTGGGGATGGTGGCTGGATCATTAAAGGGGAAATAATGTACTCTGAATACATAGGCTTAGAGATAATACTTTGACCTTAGTCTTATTTGCCTCAAAATTGTTTAAAAAAATTGGCCTCCAAGGAACATCTTTATTAAATGATGAAGTAAATTTTCCTTTAAAAATCCCACAAGCAATTTAAGTCATTATTTGATTAGCAAGCATATTGCCAAATTACACATGAATTGCTAACTTAATTATGTTTGTGGGAATTATCCATTTTCTGGATTATTTGCCAGAAAAAGAAGAGTACTGTCTGTTGGCCACCCACTCTTCATTCTCCTTCCCAGTCTCCTGAGGGAGGGGCCCTGGTATTCATCAAACATACAATGGGATCCTCTTAGAACAAAGCCTCACCCACCCTCTCTCTTGGCCTGGGAGATGGAAATTTGGGGGAGGAGTGGAGGGAAATGATAATGAAAGGCCAGCACTTATTCTCCCTCCTCTGAAGCATTCTGGGTGCTGAGTTAAGGGGCCAGGGATATTGTCTTGTCTGTGTGGAAGGGTCTTTGGTCTTTGAATGAGACCAGGGTGAGATCCAAGGGAAAGGCTATAGAAGTTGGCTGCTGAGATGGCTCTAATCTAGCCTCAAATCAAAGATGGTGGTGGTTCCTGAGTTTCTTCAAGGCTCACCTCTGATGTTCACCAGAGGAGGAAAGCAGAGAGAGATTCTGTGCAGGAGACCTACTCAAGAGAAATGAAAGAGTTTGCATTTAACTTGAAGGAATCCTCAGGAAACTGTGGTAGCTACGGTTAGTTGGGCCAAAACAAGACCTGGCTGAAAGATTAGAATAAATTCCCCCTCAGATTGGCGAGTTTGTCCTCACTAAAAGCATAAAGACAGAGACTGAATAGCCATGTCTCAGTGAAAATGGCATTTTCCTTGTGTTTACTACTTAGGCTTACTTCTTAGTTCACTCAAGGCAGATTCTAGGAGGTCCCCACCTTTCCTTTCCCATGACTCCCTTATGAAGGGGCCACAGCACAGTGATGAAAGCAAAGGCCTTAGAGTTTGCTTCATTTTATATCCTTGGCTCTGGCACTTACTATGTGACCAAAGGCAAGTTACTTAACTTCTCTGTGCCTCTATTTTATCAAATGTAGAATAGGGATAAGAATTGTTCTTATTTCATAGAATACTTATGAAGACGAAATTAGGATAATACATGTAAAGCTCTTAGAATAGTATGTTGCATTCAAGAATTCACTTAACAAAATATATGCAATACATGTTGCTATGTGCCAGGTATATGAGAAGGATGGAGATCTGGTTCTGGCCCCAAAGAAACTCACATTCTAGTGGTGGGTGGTAGGCAGAATAATGGCCCCCCAAAGATGTTCATGTTCTAATCCCTGGAATAGGTGAATATATTAGGTTACATGGCAGGGGGAACTCAGGTTTCAGATAAAATGAAGGTTGCTAATAAACTGGCTTTCAAATAGCAAGATTATTCTGGATTATCCAGGTGGGCTTACTGCAATCACAAGGGCCCTTAAAATATGGAAGAGGGAGGCAGAAGAATGAACATCAGAGTGATGCCACGTAAGAGAGACTTGACCTGCTGTTGCTGACTTTGAAGATGGAAAGGGGACAAATGCCAAATAGTACAGACAGCCGTTACAGGATGGAAAAGGCAAGGAAATGAGTTCTCCAAAAGGAACACAGCCTCACTGATACCTTGATTTTAGCTCAGTGAGACCCACTGCAGACTTCTGACCTCCAGAACTCTTAAGATAATAAATTTGTGTTGTTTAAACCACCAAGTTTGTGGTAATTTATTACCACAAGCTGAAACTAATACAGATAAAAACATAAGTCGGCACATGAATACAAACTTAATCTCAGAGAATGATAAATACCAGGAAGAAATGAAGCAGGTCAAAGGGAGACAGAATTGACGGAGGTGGGGACTCTTTTAGGTGGCCAGAGAAGGCTTCTCTGGGGACATGACATTTGAGGAGAGGCTTGAAATGAAGTGAGAGGACAAACAATGGATCTGCATTCCAAGCAGAGGGAACAGAGCTGACAAAGACCTTAAGGAGGGAAAGACTTTGAGTAATTGAAGAAGGGTCAGTGTAGCTGAGGCATGGGGACCAAGCGGGAAAGTGGTAGGAGATGAGATCAGACAAGGTAAAGGTCAGATCCTACAAGCACTTGGAGTTTGGTTTTTATGGTAAGATGTCTGGCTTTTATTTCCAGTGTGATAGGAAACCACTGGAGAGGAACAAGCGGAGAAGATGGTATGGATGCATTTACATTTTACAAAGCTCACTTAGGCTGCTGGCTGCTGTGTGGGGAGTAAACTGGAAGGAATTAAAGAGTGGAGGTAACAAGCCAAATTAGGAGAATGCTATGGAAAAAGATGGACTAGACTTAGCTGGTGGTGATAGAGGTGGTGAGAAGTAGTTGGATTCCGGACATATCTTTGTGGTTAGAGCTGATCTTATTCAGGTTTGCATATAGGGTTTGAGGGAAGGAAACAAATCAAGGATACTGCCTAGGTTTGGGCTGAAGCAGCTGGGTGAATGGACATGCCATTTAAGTAAGTGAGGAAGACAGGAGAAGAACAGGTTTGAAAGGTAAGAATCCAGAATGTTCACCTAATAAACGCTTAAAGATTATCATCAGTATCTGATGCTCCTGACATACTCTGTTGCTAGTTCCCATCTCCATATCTATGCTCATGATATTTCTTCCATCTGGGACTTCCTCCTCCCATTGTATTGTTGAGGGTTCAGTTTATATCCATCCTTCAAGGCTCATCTCCAATATCACCCCTTTCTTCTACTACAACATCATAACAGATCAAAAACAGGAAATGATGGTAGGATGCCAGTATTGCCTTCAACTATTCCATTTCCACAACTGTGCAAAAATCTCACATGTACTACTTAATGCCCTAATTTTGGCAGCATTTATGTGTATCCATTTCCAATACCAAGACTGATATATAGTTGACCTTTGACCAACAAGGGTTTGAATTGCACGGGTTCACTTATATGTGGATTTTTTTCCTGATAAATACAGTATAGTACTGTATGTATTTTTGCTTACTTATGATTTTCTAAATAACATTTTCTTTTCTCTAGCTTACTTTATTGTAAGAATACAGTATATAATATATACAATATACAAAATATGTGTTAATTAACTGCTTATGTTATCAGTAGGACTTGTGGTCAACAGTAGGCTCTTAGTGGTTAATTTGGGAGGAGTCAAAAGCTATACATAGACTTTCAACTTTACGGGGAACAGGCACCTCTAACTCCTCACATTGTTCAAGAGTCAACTGTATATTTAAAGACTGCTTAATGAAACATGCAGTTAAGAGAAGTTGTTCTTGGCAACAGTCTATATTTTTACTTTTATCCATTTATCAGTTAGCTTTGGTTACATGACAAATGGCCCCAGAACATAGTGGCTTAAAATAATAAGTATTAATTTAATTCTTAATTCTGTAGTTTGGCAATTTTGGCTGGGAAGCTCAGAAGGTCTTACGTGGGCTGGCTTGGCTGATCTTCACACTTGCATATCTGTGATGCATATCTGTGGTGCATATCTGCGATGCATATCTGCGATGCATACCTGTGATGGTCTGATGGCTCAGCAGAGGTGGCTGGCAAAAATGAATCACTCTCTAGTGGGTTTCTCCTCTTCCATAGGCCACCATGGGCTTCTTTATATGCAATGGCAGCAGGATTCCACAAGTGAAAAAAATATATATGCAAAGACTCTTGAAGCCCAGGCTTTGAACTTTTCAACATTGCTCCTGCCACATCCTATTGCCCAAAGCAAGTCACAAGTCCAGTTCGGATTCAAGGGGTGAAGAAATTGCCTCCCTCCATCAGGATTGCATTACATAGCCTGTAGATATGGGGAGGGGATGAAGAATTATGGCCATTTTTTGTAATCTGTCACAATTATATCCAGTGCTTTTAGTTTAAATAACAGAAAATTCAACTCTAAGTTACTTAGGCAACAAAGACACATTTATCTCACAAAATATGAAGCTTGGAGGAAAAGTGATTACAGGGTTATTTCAACAGCTTAGCAATGCCATCATGGGCCTAGATTTTCTTTTATTCAAATTTCCACTCTGTCATTCCCAGCATCTTTGTTTCTGTCCACATTTCAACAAAAGGTCCATGACAGTTTTCTGTAAGTAGACATTGAAGGAAGGTCTAGAAGAGAAAAATGGAATGTCTCTGTCTTGTGTCTCCTTTTAGAAATGAGGCAAATCTATCCAGAAGCTCTTTGAAGTCTTCTCATTGGGTCCCATCATATCATATGACTGTAACTGAGGATAAATAGATTGAAAAGCTCTGCCTGTCAACTTCATACTGCCAGCTTTTGAGGTAAGAAGATGAGGATTAAAGGTGGTGAGCTATTCATAAATTTCCTTCAAGAAATATAACAGCTTAGAAATGGTGAATGTAGGGCAAGTAGTTCCATGCAGGAAGCAGATTTGGGTTTATCCTTCTGGATATTTCTACCGTTTGCAATGAATTCTTTAATATAACAGTAATGATAACAACAATAGATGGTAAACATCTGTGCAAACGTTAAATGAATTCACCCGGTTGGAGGTAATGTCTTTGGCTCAAGGGATTTCAAGTAAATTAGGACAAATTAAAATTCTTTTAAATTTTAAAAGATTCTTATTTTGACTACTTACATCTGCTCCTTGAGCCATGGAAGAAAGTATATTTCTTCAAATCTTCCAGGCCACTAATGAGGTCTGAGTTTCACAGTCTTAAACAGCCAAATAAAGAGTAAAAGGATGAAAACATAGCCACCAGCTAGGAGACTTTAAAGCTTTTGTTTACGGAGTGCATTTGTCCTTAATTTAATTAAGTCTCACAACATCTATTAGTTCTCTGGTCTCTAAAATTTGACCTGGAGTGACATATAGGGCAAATGCAAGTATTGTTTTCCAGAAAGTCTCAAGTAAAAGGTGCCTGTCCTTTAACTATTCTCCATAAATAAAATGTCTGGTAAAAAGACCATCACCTTAGCAGCTGTCAACTGAATCAGCTTTATGAAGGCAAAGTAAAACTGCAAGTAAACCTGCAGAGAGAGCCTGGGTAATTTTTTTTTACCGTTAAAGAAAGTGAAATTTAAAAAAAAAAAAAAAAGTGACTTCTGACCAGGCTTTGAGAAAAATTAGACTAGGTAAATTTAAAGGAAACACAGTTTAATTTTAAGAAAAAAAAAGGATTTTTTCCCTGAAAGGCAAAAATTGAAATCGACAATGGTCTACAGTTTCTTTCCATTTATGATTTGGTTGAATATCTATTTTTTCTCCTTGTTAAACTGCTTACGCCTCAAAAACCTTTTCCTCTTTCTATAAGTGTCACTGTTAAAGTAGAAGCAGTCCGTGCATTTAGTGAATTCCAGACTGTGGGATTTTGGGGGTTTTTGGTAGTGTTTTGATCCTTTGATAGGATTGTCATTAGCATGCTCGTGGGTATGTGGGGTTGGGGATTGCCAATCCTTTTACCTACTACAGCTTAAGTATCTAGGACAGGACTTTCAAAGGCAAACCGTAATGATTTTAGAAAAGTATAAACAGTGTGGGTAATTGGCCAACGATCAAATGTTGGTAATAAAAGTATAAATCTAACATATGATTGACTTAAAATAATATTTTTTTGAGTCTCATATTACAGGGGTGATATAGTTCAGATATCAGGGTATGATGCTGGTTAGGAGAAAATGAGGTAGATTCCACCTTAGAATATTGGATATTGTCTAAGAACAAAAAACTACAGTAGGAAACATCAAATCATTTTTTGCACCCATCCCCAAGATATGTATACATGGAAGAAAATCTGAAGGAACTGCCCCCAAACTGTGTTTAACTGTGATCATCTCTGAGTGGTTCTTATTTGGGGGCAATTCTCCATTGTGTTTAGTTTTGGTAGAGTGCCTTGTCTTAGTTGCCTGTAGAAGCTGAAAGGGGAGTGCTTTCTTGCTCACTGCATAGCAACCAGGGTTGTGGTCATATGAACTAGGCTTGGACACTGAAGGCTCCCAGGCTTCCAACTGGAACTTCAAAACTTGGGCGTGTGATATAGAACCTGGCAAGTGAGCGAGGCATCTAAGGTGCTAGGGTGTAAAATTTAAGGAGGCATTCATTTTCAGAGTCATGCAGGGGCCAATCTGCATTTGTATGACGCTGAGAGTATGTGCCTCCTTAAATTTTGCGCCCTAGCCTCCTGACTTGCCTTCTCAAGTCCCAGCTATGGTATGACACTTGGACAGTCAGAAAGCAGATCATCATAGTGGGGGTGGAGGTGATGACAGTGGAAGAATGGTGGTGGCAGTGGTTATGGTGCTGTTGACACCAATGGTGGCACCATGTAGATTGGGATGAGGTTGGCTCCAGATCCCCTGGGAAAGACTCCTGGTTCTCCTTCCTGTGGTTTTGTCAGCCCCTTTCAATCCCTCCAATGTGTTCCTTTTGTACTTAAGTGAATCAGAGTTGGTTTCTATTGCTTGCAACCAAGAATCCTGACAGATACAATGCAATTGTGAGCAATTTATTTTTTGTTCTTTTTTATCCTTTCCTTTGTTTTTTACTTTTCACATATTTATAACCAGATTCCTTTTTCATGAAAGGCCAAATATTTTTCTAAACTAGTTCTGTCACCAAGTAGACCAAAGTGTATAGGGTGGGCTCCAGACTCAGTTAATTCAGCAATTCGGTGATGTTAATGCCAAGGACCTAGATTCTTTCCATATCCCACTGTTCCATGGTTAATGTTGGCTTTATCCTCAGGTTAGTGGCAGCCTGGCTATCGCAATTCCAAGAGCTATATGCAGAAATGACAATGCCTAGAGGAAGAAGGGAAGTAATTACTTCCTCTGATGCTTTTTCAAGAATGAGGAACAATTTTCCAAGTATTTTCCAGTATTTTCCTTAGACAGTCAGACCCATTCCTAGAACTGGGGTTAGTTTCAGCTGAGGCACATGCCGGTCTAAGGAAGAGGAGAGTAACTGAATACAATTGGAATTCTCTTAGGAAAGATGAAAGGGCCCATGGAGTTTGCAGAGTCCCCTGCAGGGCCCATAATGTCTTTTGTTTACCTTTTGAATGCTTTGTTCACTTTGGGGGGTGTGGCTATAGGCTACAGCTTGAGTGTTAATGTATACGTATTTTCTTAAGCAACTGTTAATCTTATCTTCTGCTACCAGTTTTTAAATGCTGACTAGAGCAGAGTGGAACTGTGCAGCCACTGTGGAGAGCGGTATGGCAGTTCCTCAAAACATCGAATAGAATTATCATATGATAAAGTAATTCCTCTCCTAGGTATTCAAAGGAATTGAATGCAGGATCTCCAAAAGATATATGCACACTTATGTTCATAGCAGCATTATTCACAATAACCAAGAGGGAGCAGCAACCCAAGTGGCCATCGACAGATGAATGGAGAAGCAAAATGTGGTTCATACATACAGTTGCACATTAGTCAGCTTTAAAAAAGAAGGGCATTTGGGGGCACCTGGGTGGCTCAGTCAGTTAAACTTCTGACTCTTGATTTCAGCTCAGGTCATGATCTCACAGTTCATGAGACTGAGCCCTGGGTTGAGCTCTGTGCCAACAACACAGAGCCTGCTTGGGATTCTCTCTCCCTCCCTCTCTCTCTCCCTCTCTCTCCCTCTCTCTGTCCTTCCCCCTACTCTCAAAATAAATAAACAAGCATTAAAAAAAAAAAAAGAAGGGTGTTCTGATACAAGCTAAAATGTGGATGAACCTTGAAGACACCTTGAAGTGAAATGAGCCAGTGACAAAGGAAAACATTCTGTATGATTCCACTCCTGTGTAGTACTTAGAGTAGTTGAATTTGTAGGGACAGAGTAGAATGGCGGTTGCCAAGGGCTAGAGAGAAAGGAAAATGGGGAGTTATTGTTAAATGGGTCCAAGTTTCAGTCTGGCAAGATGAAAAGAGTTCTGTACAGCAATGTGAATGTGCTTAATGTCACTGAACGATACACTTAAAAATGGTTAAAATGGGAAATTTTATGCCATGTATATTTTACCACAATTTAAAAAAACCATAAATTAAAACAAAACATCCCATTGCGAGGGTTAATTTTATGCGTCAATTTGGCAAGGCTATGTATGGCACCAGTTGTATGGTCAAACACCAGTCTCGATGTCGCTATGAAGGCATTTTTAGATCTGATTAACATTTAAATCAGTAGCTTTTGGTTCTGTTTCTCTGGGGAAACCTGACTAATACAGCGATGTTTTTTGTTTTTCTGTTTTTGTTTTCATAAACATTATGTGGTATTTACAGAAATTTTATAATTAAACACCTTCCTATCTTTATGATTAGAGAATGGGAGAAACCTGAAGACCCAAAGTTGGAAATCACAGCAGCCCTGGACCAAATGTCTGTGGGATGGATGGAAGTCGTGCAGGAGTAGATGAGGAAGCGTGTGGGTCGGGAAAACCCCACAGAGCTTTCCCCTTGGCCTGGAATTCCCTTTCCTTACATAGTCCCTTATTGTATTCTTTCTGAAACCGCTCAAAACAATAGGCGGTATGACAAGCACTCAAAAAATGTTAGAGGCATTATTATTTTAGGGGAAGATACGTCTTCCCCCATTCATAGTATTTCCTTTTATGTGGAGGCAACTCTGCTAGGGGAATAATCTAGGCTGTACCCACTTCTCTCTGCTCCCAGATGGCTGTGTTTAGGACAAGAAACAGAGTGTATTAGTCTCTTAGGGCTGCAGTAACAAATGGGCACACAGAGTGCCTTAAAATTATAGAAATGTGTACGTTTACAGTTCTGGACGCCAGAAGTCCAAAATCAAGGTGTGGACAGGGTTGGTTCCTTTCTGAGGCTCTGAGGAAGTGTCTGTCCCATGCCTCTTTCCCTGCTTCTGGCGGTTGCCTGTAGTCTTTGGTGTTCCTTGGCTTGTCGGTGCATCCCACTAGGCTCTGCCTTCATCTTCACATGGCCTTTTCCTGTATTTCTTCTGTTGTCCTCTTCTAAGGACAACTGCCGTTTGATTTAGGTCCCACCTAAACCCAGGATGATCTCATCCCAAGATCCTTAACTTAGTTACATCTGCAAAGCTTTTTTTTTTTTTTTACAAATGAGGTCACAGTTACAGATTCTGGGTGGGACCACCATTCAACCTACTACATCAACCCTGTGTATTCTAGCCTCTTCATCCCTTTTTCTTCTTGGGGTGAGCCTGCCTGCTAAAGATATGTTTTCTGCTCTGAGTCTCTCATGGACCACATGTTGTAGGTTTTACAAGGGTCTTGCCCTCTGTCAGGAAGTCTGCCTCTGCTGTGCAGTCCTGGGACTGCATGGATAAATCTGTGTAATTCTGGGTTCAGAATTGGAAACCTGCTTACCTGCAGCCATAAGTCATATATATGTATATATACATTTTTTGATAGAAGGTGCAAGTAAGCAAGGGGCAGAGGGGGAGGGAGAAAGAAAGGGGGGGGGGGAATCCCAGGAGGGGCAGAGAGAGAGAAGGGGAGTAAGAGAGAGAGAGAAGCAGGGCCTGTGCTCACCCAAGGTGGGGCTCAAGCTCACCTGATATGGGACTCGAATTCACGGACCGTGAGATCATGACCTAAGCCAAAATCAGATGCTTCACAACTGAGCCACCCAGCCTCCCAAGCCTTATTCTTCAACATCAACCATATCAAGTAAAGGTGATAGTTTGGTTTCCCATCTGCCTAATCCCTCTATATTATTTTTCAATTAGTTCAGAATTTCAATTAGTTCAGAAGAAATGTGCCCTTTTCCTGGCTCCCTTGAAAAGTCGATTACTATTACTTAAGGCTCAGCTCAAACGCCACTCAGTTTCTAAACTCTTCCCTCACTCTCACAGGCAAACTTGGCCATCTTTTCTGGGCCTCCCTGCTCTTTCGCATTATCTTGTTAGTACTTTTTTTCCATTGGAGTACAGTTGTTCACAGACTGTCTCCCATTCTGCACCTCCTGAACCCCATTCCATTGTGGTCCATGAACATGTGATCAGGATGAGCAAGGACTGCATTTTGCTATGTATAATAGCAAATACACGACATCCTTCCAAGAATACAACACAGAATGCATGGTCAGCCAACATGCATCCTGTTACCCTGCTGTACTCTTGACTTCACTGTCATCTTGGTTTTCTCTGCTGTTAGGCATTGTGCGTAAGAAAGAAGACCTCGCTTTCTTTTCTGAAAGTGGGATCCAAAGTATCTTGTACTTCTTGTCAAACCAACATGGGGGCTTTGCCTACTAAGAAAGGGTGCCATTTATACTGCTTTATGTATCTTAAAATTGAGGATTTTTCTTTTGCCTTTGAAAGGTTGGGAAATACAAAAAATGCATACAAATGTAAAACTCGTATATCATCTCACCATGCCAAGCCCCCCTCACCTTGTCTTTCCAGTTTATTCTCTCTCAACTCTATAAGTGAGTGTATAATTATCTCACTAATAATACTATATAACTTGTGTGTGCTGATTTTTATTTAACATTACATCACTAAGCATTTTCTCTTGCCATGATATATCCTCCAAATTTACGATTCTCTTAGAAGGTTGTATAATATTCCTTCTTATAAATATAATTTGTCCAACTATTTTTCTTCTTTTGGGGGATTCAAGTTGTGTTTAACTTTTAGCTATTTAAAATAACTTTTAAAAGTCTATTTCAAAAATCGATTATAACTGACATTATTTGCAGCAAAGCGGAACAGTTGACATAAACTCAATATGGCAAACAATATACTGTGCTGTACTGGAACACTGTACTGGAGGAGGGTCAAATGATAAGATTGCCAGCCTCAGCTACAACCGTCTTGTGATGCAAGCGGCTGCAGACGGTGCTGTCTGCACATGAGGTAAACCTCAGCCCCGCTTCCTTGGCTACAGCAGATTGAACTGAGAATTGACGCCTGACCCAAAGGCAACCATTCATGGAATATCCAAGTAGCCAATGAAATGGGCTGATGCAAGAGCTCCGTCCCCGGTGGTCAGTTTCCTAGACGATGACCGGCCAGTGGAACAGAACCTCTTTCACGCAATTAGGATTTGGGACCTATTGGGTGTGGGAGAGGGGGAAGTAATGAAACGGTAGGGTGGAAACGGGCAGGCACCCTGAGAACCGTCAGAAAGCCCTGTCCACATGGCGCTGGGAGCCATGACAAAACAGGAACAACGGCGTGGAGGAAAAGAAGTGCAGAGAGGGTTTGGCAGCGTGAGCAGAGAAAAGCAGAGGCAGAGCGCAGCTGAGTCACTATACTGGCAGAGCATTAGAGAGGGAGCAACAGATGCCTACTGCTGAAGCAATGTCAAGAAAAACAGGTGGCTGGAGGTATACTGTGTCCTGAACGACATTCCCAGCTCCGCCAGGCAGCTGTTAAAACTGCTTCCTGCTCTTCCCCACTTCCTCCGGTATCGTTGCAATGAACCACGTTAACCCGAGTCACCAGAGCACATCTCTCTTCCTGGCAACCTGAAAAAGCCTGATCAACGCCATGTAATATTCATATCTCTATTATGGCACGTATCAGGTGGCGTTATGATGATTTGTTTTTATGATTCTCCCTGACTACACTCCTTAAGGTCAAGAACTGTGTTCAGTGCCTTCTTAAAACATCCTCAGCAACCGGATAGTATACCAGCACATAGGAGGTGCTGGTGAATCGTTGGATGAATGACTGGAGAAAAGTGTGAGTGTGCATGTGGCCAAAAGAGCCACGGGAAGTTCAGTTAGCATTCCTCTAAAGGAGGTAAGTTTTTGGTTTTTGATTTTGTCTGCCATTCATTTGGGGGTACAAAACCATTTAATGTCATGAATTTTATTTGACACGACGGCTAGGCAAAAATTCCGCTTTAACTTTGTTGTAAATGAGCCACATTAATTTTTTAAATGGATTTATTTACTGAGCATTTATTGAGTCCTGCCTCATATCAGACATTATACTAAGCTCTTAGTATACATTATACTGTGCTATATGAGGAGAAAGCATGCAATGAGACAGAGTCCCAGCCTTATGGAGCTTTTCAGTCTAGGAAGGAAATCATGTCATCCACACCAAGAAAAATAAAATAATGTAGCATGGCTGCAGTGGGGCAAAATACTAGGGAAACGTTGCTGAATGCCATTTTAGAGAAGACACTGGAAAGCTACATAGAAAAGGCTAGCTATTAAGGATGTAGCCATATCTTTTAAAACAGTGGTTAATAATACTCTCTATATTGTCAGTTTAGTAAGACATGATCATTAAACCAAACTTTTCTTTTCTTTTCTCTTTTCTTCCTTTCTTTTCTCTTCTCTTTTCATTCCTTTCCTTTCCTTTTTTCTTAAGTTTATTTATTTTGAGAGAGAAAGAGCACAAATGGAAAAAAAGGCACAGAGAGAGTGAGAGAATCCCAAGCAGGATGCACACCATTAGCACAGAGCCTGACACGGGGCTCCATCCCATGAATCATGAGACCATCACCTGAGCAGAAATCAAGAGTCCGACACTAACTGACTGAGCCACCCAGGCACCCCAAACCTAGCTTTTCAACATTACTTGGAATATAATAGGTTGTGAGCTCCCAGATTTGCTTTTTTTTCTGGTAATAGTTATCCCCAGTGTCAGAGCAAGGTGTTATTATTACTATTTCAATTGAGATGAGAAATCAATATTTTCTTCAAAAGGAAACTTTGCAAAATAGGACTCTGATATAAGAGATACATTACTGGCTGATTTTTTTTTTTTTAATGTTGATTTTTGAGAGAGTGCAAGCAGGGGAGGGGCAGAGAGAAGAGGACAGAGGATCCGAAGCAGCTCTGAGCACTAAAGTCAATGAGCCGGATGTGGGGCTTGTGTTCTCCAACCAGGAGAACACATCCTGAGTTGAAGTCCCTCACACAACCTACCGACTAAGCCACCCAGGCACCCCAATGGCTGATGTTTATTAATAAGCCGAATGTGTGCATTTGGCAATTTGGGGTTATAATATCACTGTGCTTCCTTGCTGATAACATGTCAGCAGTTTGGTTGAAACTTCAAATTGTGACTCCAATAGCAAAACAACATGTATTTTACTGTATTCAAACTTTGAAGCTTAGTTACTCAGATATTGGAGTTAAAAAAAAATGATATTGTTGAATTTATCATCATATATTACATTTATATTTGAGAAGCACCTTCCTGGAGAACACTCAGGTTAGCAAAGGAGCCTCTTCATGGTTTCTGAAATTAAACTTTGAAATAGAATTTCCTGTTACTCAAACTTTCGGTCTACTTTCAACTCTGGCACAAATCTAACTGAAGAGTATCCTGGGTGTTCCAGGCATGCTGTCTAAAAAACGGGTATTTGCAACCACTCCCTTATGTGAATCAGGATTTTCTCAATACTGTGCAAATAAAATAAAATACAGAAGCAAACTGAGTATTAAGACTGATATAAGCCTGTAATTGACATCCCTTATCCCTGATTTAAAGCTTTCACGTTATATTTGCACAACAGAGTCAACTGTGTTGTTTATACCTGCTGGGCATCCCTCCTTCCTTCTGGTAGCAGCACCTCTGCTTCCCTCTGAGGCACCACCTGCCTCCACACTCAGTCCGTGGGGACCCTGGGCTTACGCAGGACCCCCCAGGGCCACTCAGTAGGCACCATTGTCAGACCACAGTGACAGGTGAAGGGATAGGCATGTGAGCCAGGCCAGGCCACTGAGGCTTCATTCTGAGACTGTGTTGGGCTCTCTTAGGAAGGAGATTGCAACTGATAAAGATGAGCTGCTGGGGCCCATCACGGGAGGAAGCCCTCTTGAGAATTGAGCAGCCAGTAGAGAGGGTGCTGAACTGCATGACAATGGGCAAAAAGCTTTGATCTATTCCTTTAGCCTCTCCTGAATCCCAGAACCACGTCGACTCAGGTCATGATCTTGAGTTTGAGCCTCGTGTCAGGCTCTGTGCTGACGGCTCAGACCCTGGAGCCTGCTTCGGATTCTGTCCTCTCTCTCCTCTTCCTGACCCTCCCCTGCTTGCGTCTGTTACTGTCTCTCTCAAAAATAAACATTAAAATTTTTTTTCTTAAAAGTAAATAAACCTTTTCTCATTCCCTACTTTTTGTTTCTTCCCTGAGTGAGTTGAGATCGGATCTTCTGTCACTTGCACTCGGAAAAAAATCTTCACTAATGTGCAGACAATGATCATTTTTCCCATTGGTTAATTTAAGAAGAAGCAAAATGTAATAAAGCTGAGATTATAAAAGTAAGTTTGTACCAATAAATCATCACTTCTCTTGGTTATATACATTCAGTGTCATGCAGGGATCACTTGACAAAAGTTCTGTTGAACTATAAAAATTTAAAAACAAATGTAAAATGCAAAAATATAACATGTGTACAACCCCCTGGCCTACAAAACTAAGGTCAAGTCCATGCATAGTAAGTCATTCCAGACCATTTGCCCCCCAGCCTGACCTACCTTTCCAGCCTCAGGCCTTATACCCCTTCCTTGCTGGAATTCTAGTACTCTCTCTAGCTGCCTTTGCCCCTCAGCTCTTCAAAGTCTTGCTTAGCTTGTGTCTGCTCAGAATACCATGCTTTTCTATTGTTGGTTCTTTTACTCCTTCGTTATGGTTCAGTTAAATAGCACCTTTGCAAAGTCTTCCAGAATCTCCCATGTAAAACGATTGCTCTTCCTTCTGGTTGGCCGCCATCACGGTCTGACCTATGTTGTTGCGGGCGTACATGAAATGCCTTTGTTCTAATCCAGAGTCTCATGAGCAGGGTCTACTTCTTATTCATATGTGTATCCTTCTTGTTTCAACTCTGGCACCTACTCGATGCTCAATGCATATTTGTCAAATGAAATGTCAATGCTGGGGCTTGGAGTAGCTCATACTCTTATTGCTCTCCTGGGTGCTACAGACCCTTCTCATCTAGGGTTCCGAGGGACCTGTATACACATAGTAGCAGTACCATCAACATTCAAAGTCACCAAATACCATAAATGACCTGTGTGCCACCCATTCAAAGAGTCCCAGTCCAAGGATGACTTTTATTAGCTCTATTTATTGGTCCAAACATAAAACTGCTTGTTTTAATGGGGCCTTGAGCTAAATATAGTACTGCACAGATCAAAGAACCTCCAAGGCTATTCATTGCTGTGGATGCCACCATTCTCCATCAATTTGTATTTTGGCTTAGTGGTCTAGTAGTTTTCCCTGACTTGTCTCTATTTATCACATGAATGGGAGATGCTTATCCAAGGAATTTACAAGTATTTCACAACACATTCAACTGTCAGGAGGCTTGCTTCATATCCAGCCATGGCTGGGTGTGTCACCATCTTGGGGCATCACTCATGCCTCGTGTCACCTTCATTGGACTGCTAATTGACTTGTGTGTTTTAGGCCATCTGAGCTGACAGTGACTTCCCGTGCTGCTTTCGTGAATATTAACACTCTCAACTTAAGTTGGACTTGTTGGCAGCATGAAATGTCCTGAAACTGTCATTCTCCTTTTCTGGATGGACTTTTTGGGATCAAGCACCCTGCCCCACTACCTGTTGAGGGAAAGACTATGACAATGGACACTTTACCCTGTATCACAGTCAAGCCATCCTCATGCTTGGAAGGGAATGTTTGTCTAGCAGAATCATTTGTCTACTGGTGGGTAATTGGTTTTGATAGCCAGTTCCTACTGAATAATTAAGAATGGTTTCTTTGTGAAAACAGCCTTGCCAGAGGAGTGACAATAGACATGCTAGGGTTGTGGGATGCCCAGGGCCAGTCCAGACTCATCAACACAAACTCCTACCTTTGGGGCTGAATTCTGCTGGATTGTCAGTGGGAGTAGGGAGGAGGCAAGGGAGGTGACAAGGTTCTATTCCCTTGGGCATTCCTACTTTGTTGGACAATGCAAGCAACTTGCCAGGCTGGAGAACACTATTTGGGACATGTGCTAACATAACCACCCTGATTTTCCAGTAGTCAACACATCTTAAATCAATTTTATTTTCAAATTGATCTTTTTTGTTGATTTGGCCATCTGTTGGTAACCCTCTCTGGGTTTTACCCAGTTACCCCCTTCTGGCAGTTGTGACCAGGGAAACAATTACAGGAATCGTAAAATCAAAGAGGGAGAGGGATGCTTAGAGTACATGTTGCTTTTTGGATAAAACCTAAAACATTCAGAAAAAAAAAAATTTCCCTCCCATTCTCTTTAGATCTTTTGTTGTTGTTTTACTGAAAATGTACAATTACACCTGTTTTAGAATGTGGAATGAAATAACTAAGAAAATATGATCATAAATGGCTACTCTGTGATCTTGGGAATCCATTCAGGGCATTCTATTGTTAAGAAAAGGGCAGGAGTTGGGGGTGCCTGGCTGGCTCGGTCCATAGAGCATGCAACTCTTGATCTTGGGGTTGTGTATTCAAGCCCCACATTGGGTATAGAGGTTATGAAGAAAGAAGAAAGAAAGAAAGAAAGAAAGAAAGAAAGAAAGAAAGAAAGAAAGAAAGAAAAAGGCAGGAGTGTTGGAGTCTGCTGGGCATGGGTTCGAATCCTATCACTGCCAGGCTGAGAGACAGAATATGTATCAAAGTACACAGTTCCTAATAGTGTTGTTTTTTGTACTCAAAGAACATTTTAAAATGTGAAACTAAATAAAGAATATTTTCCTTGAGCCCTTGCTACGTATATACACTATGCAGGAGTAAACTGCTTACTATCCCCAGAGATTCTACCATCTTTGTAAGAGAAGGCAGTGGTCTGCAGCCCCCGCCTTTGCTTGCAGACTTCCCCTTGTTGCATTTCGATCTTGAGATTGGTGGATGTCTTCCCGTATCCTCAAAGGACTTATGGTTTAGTGGACACTGAGAGTAGCATCCACTTGTTCCTGCAGAGATTTGAAACAAGGGGCTTATTGGCCATCTCACTCAAAAGGCCCTAGACAGAGAGAAGGAGAAGGAGGAAGTCAAGAGATTTGGGAGTTGGAAGGAGATGAGTACTCTCTGTATCTGCCTGGCAGAGGAAAAGCTCCTAAGTGCAGAAAACATAATGACTGCCTTTGTTTGCTGGAAGGTTGCTGGTGTCTCTGGTTTTCAAGTTTTTGCCTGCTTCTATGAAGCAGGCAGAAAGCAAAAGATGTTGGATTCCCTTGAGTCCAGCAATTTGTAATGCCATGATATTAAAAAATTATTTTCATTTGTTGGAATGCAAATTCAAGAGGGAAATGTGGGATTGTTGCGTAAATGAGTGGTATTTTTAAGCCTGGTAAGTCAAAAGCATTATAACCTTGTAAGAAAGCCACAAAGTGTGAAACATTTTCATGCTATTAGCCTCATAGAGTCATCTTAATCATGTAATGCGCACTCAAAATATCGCAGGCGTTCCTCCTCCCGCCCCTTTTCCATTTCGAGTCGGGGAGGGCAAAAGAAAAGTCTTTTCCTCCCCTTATGCTTCAAAAAATGTTAGGAGCTACCTTTGTGTAATTGATTTTCATACGGAGGTAAAGGCACGGATTCCGCTTTGGCTTGAATGCCAGCTCCACCTTTTATTAGAAGCCTCTTAACCTTGCAGTGATGTGGTTTCGTATAAAATGGCGTTTTTGTGAAGATTCAGTGAGGGCATGTGTGAAGTGTTGGCAATGGAAGCCTTCTGTGACTGTAATCCATTCTTCTTCTATTCCATCAGTTTATCCTCACAAACATTTTATGAGGAAGATAAAGCAGGCGTCGTTAATGTCCTGGTGGGGAAGAGAAAGCTCAAAATGACACAGTACCTTTCCTGGGAGCACATATTTCGTAAGTTACAGAAGTGGGATTCAAATTCAAGTGTTCTGGCTTTCCACCACATCTCCCCGAATCTCAGGAAATTGCACATTTTTTGTATTCTCCTTAATGCTCAGGGAGTGAATTGAGTTCACCTATTGGCAGAATAGGGCTTCTTCACAAATATGTAATTATTGGTTGAATAGAACTGAGAAGCAGGTTTTTACCTAAAGTAGTATTTGGTCAACATTCCCTGATACGATATCACAGACATTCAAGCATTTTACAAGAATATTTTTCCCTTTTAGAGGCACCTGCTTGGCTTAGTCTGAAGAGTGTGCCGCTCTGGATCTTGGGGTTGTGAGTTCAAGCCCCATGTTGGGTGTAGAGATTACTCAAAAATACAAAAATTGGGGCGCCTGGGTGGCTCAGTCAGTTAAGCGTCTGACTTCGCTCAGGTCATGATTTTGCGGTGCATGAGTTCGAGCCCCGCGTCGGGCTCTGTTCTGACAGCTCAGAGCCTGGAGCCTGTTTCAGATTCTGTGTCTCCCTCTCTCTCTCTGCCCCTCCCCCGTTCATGTTCTGTCTCTCTCTGTCTCAAAAATAAATAAATGTTAAAAAAAATTTTTTTTTAAAAATACAAAAATTAAAAAAAATGTATTTTCCCTTTTAGAGTAACCAAGTGTTTTATTATTATCTTTTAGGTTAGATTAAATAAAGACCACTGGTGCTTGAAACACTATTATGCCAAATCCACCAACTAAGTGTGAACAGGTTCACATGCCCGATGATAGAACACAAAAGCCACATTACAAATGATGCAGTCATTGAAAATGAAGCATTTGCACAATCTGAAAGTATGATTAATCTTGTAGCAGATTGATTTCCATATCTCTTGTCCATAACGTGGTTATTCTCACTTTACTTCAAAAAACTGAAGCCTGAATCACCCTCCTGGGGCCTGAAGAAGAGCATCTACGACAGGAAACTAAACCTTGGAAGACATCTCTTCATTTTGTTGAAACCTTGGAAGCCCTCAAAGGGGGTGGGGGGGGGAGTGATGGTGAATCCGGAGGGAGAGGGAGGTAGTCAAAACCGGCTGCAGCCTGGAAGGACAAAGCTGAGGGACAGGAGCTGCGGGGACAGAGTGCTTGTCAGGAATAGATAAGGTTGCCGTGAGGGAAGTTTGTACTATTTCTTTTAAGTTTTAAGGAAACATTTCCAAGTTGATTTCACAGAATTTTATCACTGGGAGAAAATTTAGAACTTATGAGCCATTTTTTTTTCACTTTTTTTTTTTTTTTTTTGGTGGATTGAGACCCAGAAGGATCAGTAGTTTCCCCAATGTCATAGTGCAAGTAAAACATGGCCAAGTCAAGACTAGGTCTTTTGACTCCCTTTTTGATTGAATCCTGAACTTGGTACATTGTTGATACTCCACAAATACTGGAAAGAAGGAAGGAGGGAGGAAGGGAAAGAAAAGGAGGGAAGGAAGGAAGCAAGGAAGGAAGGAAGGAAGGAAGGAAGGGCTTTTTCATTTGTGGACCTCAGTTTTGTACCCCAAATTAAGAAAAAGGCAAAAGACATTGTGGTGGGCTTTGTAGTTGGGCACAGAAATTTAGAAAGCCAAGTTTCTAGTTACGGTACAGATTGAGAAATATCAGAGAAATGACCGCACTTCTTTTTTAATTTTTCCATTTACCAAGGGATAATCATTCATCATCGATGTGTTTGATCAGAAGGTCAGGTTCTGAAGCCAGCCACAAGATGAAGGCCACAGATAATCAAAACTGCCCTTGAGACTCTCTTAGGGAGGAGCCGTGCCAGAAACTGGTATACTGTTTCTCAACTAACACCTCCCCCCATCCCTGTCTCTCTCTCTCTCTCTCTCTCTCTCATATAATCAAACTTACAAAAGTTAAATGCATGTAAAATTTGCCTTCACTGTTCTACCTAGTCTACAGGGAAGACTGAACTAAGCACTAATAAAATATTCTAAAATCAAGATCTATATTAAGGGTATTTATTTAATTTGGTGGAGCATCTTAGTTAAAGAAGAGATGACTAGCGTCTAGAATCAGATAATTTTTTTTTTTTTTTTTTTTTGCTGTGGAGGCTTCAAAAGGGGGAATTTTTGTATGAATGTCCCTGAGAAAAGGAAAATGAATTTTATGACTACTGAATTTAGAGAAATTTAAATGCAAAAGGAAATCAATCTCTGCTGCCCTTGCCCCCCTCTCCCCCTCCCTTAAGAAACAAAAACAAAATTCCTGGTTTTCTCCAACTTCCTCTTCAAGACTTGATTCAGGCATCAAAGCCTTCTATGGCGACCAGTTTCCTCAACAAACTGCTTGGTGCTCTTTCTGCCTCCCTCTTCCTCTTCCTTTCCCTTCCTCCTACCCACTTCTCCTCCTAAATCTCCATCCCACTCTTGTTTGTGTAGCAGCTCACAGTGGACACAGACCATGGTCTTAGGGAGGCCTTGGTAAAAATTTATTAAAAATTAATCAACTCCCGTAGACACTACAGAGGACTTTGGACAGAGATCTAGCTGATTTCCTGGAGCAGTACCTGGGGAATAATTTTTTTGGCTCCAAAAGGATGATATTTTAAGTTGTTATATATTTGCTGATCTTGGGGAGATTGTTGGAACCATCCAGTGTGCACAGGAAGCTTGGGCTCTTGGCCCAGTCGGCTCAGAGTCTAAATATTTGGAGGATGAATACTTGGAAGTGCATTTAAACATTTAAAGCATTTTATTTGTTTTTCCAGTAAGTTTCATTGTTAGTGTGATATAATTCTGCAGTAAGACTCTATCTGCTGAAGGCATAGGCCTCCTGGACAAGTCCAGGCCCAGGCTCCACCTTGAGTCTTGACTCAAAGCCAGAGGTGTATGTCTACTGGCCAACGTCCATGCCCCTGAAGTGGGTTATTATTACAGTCATTCACCATCAATGCCCATGTTCTAAAGCCATGTTAAGGGTCTGACCCAACTCTGCACTGGAACCAAGAATGGAACTTACACACACACACACACACACACACACACACACACACATCATTTTCCAAACCAAATGCTGTAGTGGTTCCTTACTTTTGTCAGTACTGGATCTTTACTACTATTGCCAACTTTCAGCTCTACCCTGATGATCATCTGTGGTCAGTTTTCCTCTCCAGCCTACCAGGCAACATACCTCTGGGCTGGTAAATGCTTAGAGAATACAAATTAATATGAACGCATTAGATTATGTAAAACATAATTAGGGAAGCAAATTTGCTGTAAAAGCAGCCTATGTGTTTATAGAACTCTGAAGCAATTGTAAGCAATTGGAGGATTGTCCATGTTTTTTAGACCCACAGATATACTCTAGAACCTAAATTACATGAATCGTTTGCCCATCCCAATCAAATTATCTAGATAATTGCTAAATACCTACTTTGCTGTGCTATAGAGTCACAAGCTCTTGTTGTCTCAATGGGATGGGAGCGAGCATCGAGTTCATTTCTGAAATTTGAAGTAGAAACGGGTGGGGTGGGGTGAGTGTGGGTGTGCACCTGGTCTGTTCATTGCCACGGCAAGGTGTCTTAGACAACACGGTAATAACCGTCTTGATAGAATTGGGGATGTGATAGCAACAGTAAAAATTATAGTAAACTGGGCCTGATGCCAGACTGTCAGCCTCAGATAAACAAAGTACAAGAGAAGCATTTCAAAAGGGACTTTTGTGAATCAAGGAAGCAAAACAGGCCAGAGAGGTACTCGCTTGAAGGGACAATGCTTTCACCTCTTTGCAAAAGCTTTGCCCGACCTAATTAAAATGCCCAATCTAATTAAAAATCTAACCGTAATCCCTCTGGAAGCCTCTTGCTCCACCCCTTTCCATTGTCAAGATGCTCAGTAGGGCATCCCACAGCTGAAAACTTATTGAACCGGAGTCTATTTGAGCACACACATATAATTCCTAGCCGACTGAGTTGGAGCAAGGACGCTGGTGATTCGTCCAGTGGATGGTGGTGTCTCACTCAGCAGTGATGTATGACGTGGATTCGTACAGAGTGGCCATCTGCCATCGGGGAGGGCGGTAGACAGAATCTGTTCCACTGTGGCAGATGATTCCCCAGTGCTGGCCAGCTGGCTTCAAGTGGACGAAGTTGGACAGGCCAAGTGATGCCCCAGCAACCCTCTGGCGAAATAAGTCAAGGGCTTCTTCCTTATGTGCCTAAACTTATTTCCGTCTTCTTCACTCAAACACGTACCCCACGGAGCTGACATGAAACAATATAATTTGGAATGTGGGGAAGAGAGAGGAGGCATGTGCCCATCATAAGGGCTAGCGTTTGCTGGTCTTAATAGGAGAGGTAACACTGAGTTTCCTGGTAGCCTGGGCAAAGAGGAGACCTGATAAATCATAGTTCATGTTATCTGAGAAAAGAAGCAAAATCATTTCTTGGAAGAAATAAAGCTTCTGAACACAGTTGTCAAATCTATTTTTGACATTTGACTTGATAGAGCGGAGAAGATAAATTTTTCAGAGTATATGTAACAAAATGTCAAACTACTTGAATGCTCAGCCTTCTGGCAGGGAAAGGACCAGAACACAATGAATAATGAGAAGTAGGCAGCATTCAGCAGTTCTGAGACTGGTTGATTTAACTTTGCCCTCTAACACTTGCCTCTCAAATTCTACGTCAAAGAAGTATCTGCACCCCCATGTTCATTGCAGCCTAATTTTTTAAAGTGTTTTTTTTTTTTCAGATACAAATTTAACACTGCAATTAAAACCAAGTCTTGAATGTCTTCATATTCAAAACACAGGGCACTTACTTTTCTCTGCATTGTTAGGAAAAACATAAAAAATATAAATATTTGTTTCTACTCAGGAAGGAAGACAATCAATAGAAATATTTTCTTTTTTAATAGAAATATTTTCTAGGGCGCCTGGGTGACTCAGTTGGTTAAGCATCTGACTTCAGGTCAGGTCATGATCTCACAGTTCGTGAGTTCAAGTCTCACACTGGGTGAGCTCCAGCCCTACCCAGGGTCAACACAAGCCCCGCGTTGGGTGAGCCCCGCTTCTCTCTCTCTCTCTCTCTCTCTGTCTCTGTCTCTGTCTCTCTGCCCTCTACTCACTTGTGCCCTCTCTCTCCCTCTTTCAAAAAAAAAAAAAAGAAATATTTTCTAATTTATTCTTCATTGCATACCCACATATATACTCACTTGCACAAATTCACATTCACCAAAAAAAGCCCCCTGCAATAAAAACAAAAATAACAAAATAATCCTTCAAGTCATATCTACACTTTGCATTTAAGCAAACAAACAAAGATCCTGGGAGTAAGTGCAAAATGCAAAGCTCATTGAAAGAAAAATGGTGAACAACATTATTAATATACTAAGTATTAATAGACGGTGTTCTCTGCTTCTCTAGAACTTTGGAACCATATTTGTGGCCACATTATTTACAATTACAAAGGCATGGAAATAATCTGAGTATCCATCAATGGATGAATTGGATGAGAAAATATGGAGTATATATGCAATGGAATATTATTCAGCCATGAGAAAGAAGGAAATCCTGCCATTTGCAACGGCAAATGGACCTGGAGGGCATGATGCTAAGTGACATAAGTCAGACAGAGAAAGACAAATACTGTCTGATGTCCCTTATATGGTGAATCACAAAGGAAGGAAGGGAGGGAAGGAGGAAGGCAGAAAGGGAGGGAGGGAGGGAGAAAAAAGAGAAAGAAAAAACAGAAATTCATAGAAAAAGAGACCAGACTTGTGGTTACTAGAAGCCAGGGATGCTGGGTAGGGAAATTGGAGGAAGGTAGTCAAAAAGTAAAAACTTCCAGTTACGAGATAAATAAGTCCTAGGGATGTGATGTACTAAATAATGACTAGAGGGGCGCCTGGGTGGCGCAGTCGGTTAAGCGTCCGACTTCAGCCAGGTCACGATCTCGCGGTCCATGAGTTCGAGCCCCGCGTCGGGCTCTGGGCTGATGGCTCAGAGCCTGGAGCCTGTTTCCGATTCTGTGTCTCCCTCTCTCTCTGCCCCTCCCCCGTTCATGCTCTGTCTCTCTCTGTCCCAAAAAATAAAAAATAAACGTTGAAAAAAAAATTTAAAAAAAATAAAAATAAAAAAAAAATAATGACTAGAGTTAACATTGCTCTATAGTATGTAGGAAAGTTGTTAATAAAGTTCTAATAGTTGTCATCTCAAGGAAAAAAAAAACAAATATTTTTTTTTTCTTTTTTTCTTTTCTATCTGTAGGAGACGATCAACGTGAACTAAACTTATTGTGGCTATCATTTCATATGTCAATCAAATCATTACGCCATACACCTTGACCTTATACAGTGCTGTATGTCTATTCTATACCAATAAAACTGAAAAAAACCCCAACCTAATAAAACATTGATTTTTACCTTTTTCTCTTTGTATATCTGTATTTTCTACAATTTTCCCACAGTGAAGGCAGAGGGCATTGTCATGCAAACGTGCTGGTTCTGAGTCTCTTGGACCTGAGATCCTTTCCTCGCCCTTTCTCCCCTGGCTTGGATTCAGGGCGCCTGACGCTCCAGGCTCACGTTCTCAGGCCCCTTGTCAGCCGGCTCCTAACCGGGTTTGGCCCACAGGAGGGTCTGGTGGGCGCGTGGAGAGCAGGAGGAAGGGGAAGTCGGGGTGTTTCTCCCTCTCCCGCTGTACTGAGGTGGCGTCTCTGGCAGCTGCTGCCTCTCTCCCTTGGCTCCAGCTCCCGGCCGACCGGAAGCCTGTCATAGTCCCAGCTTCCTCTGGGCAATCCCGGGCCCTGGGCTTGGGTGGCACCACCTCCTCCCTTTGTCTCTCCAGCCCAGGAGCGGCGGCAAGTTCCTGCTGTGGCTGGTCTCTGGATTGCCTCACAATCCCTTGTTTGGCTTCTCCATTTCTTTCATCTCCTCGCATTAAATTTCCTCTGTTTTAAATATTCAGAGTGGTTCCTGTCTTCCTAGCTGGGCTCTGACACAAAGAAACAAAAATGTGTTTGAAACACAAGTGAACGGTTGCAAAGAATGTGGAAGCATTTGAGTCGGAGAAGGTCAAGAGGCATGTCCAATCGCGGTGCGCCAATTGGAAAGGGCTTCTGGTCACCTAAGGACTTTTTTAGGCACATTTATACACACACACACACACACACGCACACACACACACACACACACACACACAAATAGCAGTTTTAGTTAGAGTTGTCGGCGCTGGGAGTAAAGGATAACACTAAGATCCAGGGGAAAACAAAAACAAAACCAAACCAAAAACTGAACAAACCCAAAGGATTCAGAGTTCTAAGTCATGAATTCAAGTTCCGACGTGTGGTGGGTATTGTGGTCGACTCTGAAGCACCCATTCCACCCCTCCCTCGAGGCATAGCAGCCGTGGGGTTGGGAGGAGACCGATCCAATCCCCAGCTCTGGGCAGTGGCCTCGATTGACGTGGTCATTGGCTCACGCATGGATATGTATCCCGTCCTAAGCCAATCGGCATGTGGCATTCCCTTGGCCCCTGATGTGATTGGATAAAGAAGTCCTTTCTCCTTAGTGTGGCAGGACCTGAACCGGCTTCAGCATTTGCTACTAAATGGAAAAAGAGCCTGAGGACAAAGCTGACACACAAAAAAAAGGTGAATCCAAGAGAGTCAGAATAAAACAGAGCAGGATTTCTAATAAAACTGTGCCGGAAGCCCACTGCCCCACAAGACTTTTTCTGTTACAGGAATTTCTACAGTTCCTTTAGTGTTGAGTTCATTTTGGCTTGTGTTTTCTGTTACTTGCAGCCAAAAGCATGCCAGTGGATACATAGAAATGTTGTCTCATTGGCTGTGTGTCCTTGGGCCAGTCACTTGATCTTTCTGGTCCTCAGTGTTCTCATTTATAAAATGGAACTAGTAAGACAGTTTACCTCAAGGAATTTTTGTGAGGATTAAGTGAGGTAATAAATGAGAAAGCGCTTTGGCAATTGTAAGCAGTTATTTAAATCTTTTTGTTATCACATAAAATTTTACACATAACACATTATCACACATAATGTGTTTTGCTAATATATGATTTATTTCCATTGTTAACATCGTTTTACGTCCCTCCTACATATACAGAACTTATTTTATCAAGCATATAGTTGTATAATACCTGCTTTATTGCTGTATCACAAGGGTGCATCAGGATTAATCAGCAATAACCATTATTTCACTCTACGGCTCTAAATCATTTACTTTTGAAGTCCCAGGTGACCCATGGAAGCTCGAGAGGGCTTACCTCAAAACTCTCAGCCACGCGGAAATGAATTGAGTAACCCTTTGTGTGACCCCCTCGGCACTCACTAGTAAACGTGCGGTTTTGTCATTGCCGTCTGGAGCTGAGCGTGCAAGCGGGCGCGTGACATTCCGCCCCACGTATGAAAGTTTAGGTGCGTCCGAGAAGGACCAGCTGGTCACTTCTGCCCTTGCATTTTCGTGGAGCTGCTGCCCCGAGGATGTTGGGAACGTGAAGGGTAGTTTAGGCATGAACCTTCAAGAGGGCTGTAAAACCAAGAATTCCCAGGAAAGCAGCACACGGGTGTGTAGATTTTTGTAGTAACAAAATATGAAGGGCAATTAATTTATCAAGGCTAATTAGATAAGCTCTCTAACAATTAGGGCAATGAAAATAAAGCCACAAAAGGAGTATGCTTTATGTGTGTTTTCCCTCCAATAATTGGCGTATTTTAGGACAAGACCCAGTATGGCCTTGTGAATGTGACAGGTCAGGGCAGGCAGGAAGTGACTGGGTCTGAGAACTGGGGCGGGGACAAGCCCAGGGGACCGGAGCTGCAAGTGCAGCCTTGGTCTTGGTCGCCCAGCACGGCTGGTGTAACTCGCAAATGGACCTCCATCTCCCCCTTCTCTGTCTGCCCTCCCAGTGAGCCGGCTCTGGTCCCCATCCTGTTTCACTGGTGCTAGTCTCTCTGCCCCCAGGCTCACCCCCTCACTGCCCCCAACTCGCCTCTAGTCTTCATCCTGCTGTAATGTTAACAGTCATTTTTAAAAATTATACTATGCTGCCCCACCCCCACCCTCCCTTAAAACTTCCACTGGCTCCCTATGGCTGGTCCTATAAAGCCCAGCCTCCGAGCATGGCCAGACATTGTAGGATGTGACTCCTCTGAACAACCAACCCGGCTTCTCTCTCACCCACCCTTTCTCACCCTCCCCAACTTCCTTCCAAACCAAATCAGAGATGGTCAGAACTCTTTAAGGCCAGTGGTTATCACATTTTTATGGTCATATGAATTACTAGTTTAAAATACAGTTTCCTGGGCCACATCCTCACAGGATTATTGTCCAGAGGACTGGGCCCGAGAATCTGAAATTTCCTAAGAACTTTGGCCAAGCCAGGTTCCGGTGGCCCTTGGACCGCCTTTGGAGAAACATTGTATGATATCACTTGACACATGGGTAGACCACTTCTTCCCTCCTACATCTGCCTCCACTAGAAGTGCTTGTGCCAGGGGGGAAGGCACTGGGAGGGGGCAAGCTTCAGGTCTTTTGAGCTGTTTCCCCAGGATCTGACACAGTGCTCAGCATGCATGAATCTCTTGATGTGTGCTAAGCGAATAAATGAACCCCAGCAGAACCAGTATCTTGAAAATAAGAAACGGATAGGAATCAGGGACCAGGGCACTCCAGAAATGTTGGAGATGCGAGGGTGCATTGGGGGAGTTGTGAATAAACAACACTGGTCCCTGGGCACCAGGTGGAAGGAGGGTCCCGCTCTGTGGTGGTGGAAGGGAGGGGGTCAACAATGGCATATTAAGGCGGGGAATCTGGCACAAGGAAGGACAATAGGACTGTTGGCCTGGGAGGGGTCTGGAAGACTATACAGTCAGCCTCAGGCTAGAAAAGGGTGGTTTGGTTCTGGGTTCCAGATGATTGCTCTAGAAAGCAGCAGTTGGCAATTTTATCTGCCAATTAGGTTGACCTGGAGCAGTGTGTTTGGAACCACTTGAAGAAACAAAAGTCAGATTCTCACGCTCCAACCCAGAGTCACTGAGGGAGACTCTGCACATGTGTGGAAGGGACAGCAAAATCTTTATACCAGGCGTTCTGAAACTTTACCATCATGTGTCTGTGTTCGAGGTTTTCCCCCCATAATTATCCTGGTTGTCACCCGGTGGGCCGTTTCTATTTAAACAATCACATTTGTTTTTGTTTTTTTTTAGCTCAAGGAAACGTTTTCTATTATTATTCCTTTGCTTATCTCTTCAGCTCTGCCTCTGTTCTCTTTGTCTGTAACTTCTATTAGGTGGATGATGGAATTTCTGGGTGTAACTTCTAAAATCTCCTGACTCTTATTTTACTATTTCGATTTCTCTTTTCTTTTTTTTTAATTTTTTAAAATGTTTATTTATTTTTGAGACAGACAGAGACAGAATGCGAGTGGGTTGGTACAGAGAGAGAGGGAGACACAGAATCTGAAACAGGCTCCAGGCTCTGAGCTGTCAGCACAGAGCCCGACGCGGGGCTCGAACTCACGAGCTGCGAGATCATGACCTGAGCTGAAGTCAGATTCTCAACTGACTGAGCCACCCAGGCGCCCCTCTCTTTTCTTTAGTACAGTGTTCTGGAACAATTTCTCAGCCCACTCTGCTAGCTAAGGGTTACATCCTGCTGGGTCTTTTCTGTTATTCAGCACATCTACTGAGATTTATATTTCGATAATGTATTATTCATTTTTACAATCTCTAAATACTTATCATCACAATAGCCTTTTCTTGCTCAGGGAACATATTATCATTTCTTAGTTCTTTATAATATTCCATGTACAGTACTTCTTTCAAAATTTTCTTCTGCTTATTTTATTTATACTGTTTCTTCAGGTGTTGGTTTTTAGATTTGTTTAGTTTGGTTTTCTTTCATAATTTTGGTTTTCCTCAAATATTTGGTGATTCTGGATTGTGCACGCATTTTTGTATTTGATAACCTATGTTTCTTCTAGATCAGGGCCAGCAGACTATGACCCATGGGCCAAATCTGGCTGCTGCTTGTTTTGAAAATAAAGGTTTTTTTCAACACAGACACGCTCATTCATTTACATATCATCTTTTATGCCAGGATGGCACTGAACAGTCCACAAAGCCTAGAATATTATCAGGCCCCTTACAAAAATAGTTTACCAGTGCTGCTGGCTCTAACCATCACTTTACAGGAAATATAAGTCAGAGAGGAACATAGCAATCAATGTTGATACATCAACCAAAGCAGACTATAAGTTATTTTATAAGATGAAAGACACAGTTTCTTCACAAATAAATTACATAAAAATGAAAAAGGAAAAGAAAATTAATGTGAATTAAACAGTATTTAATAGAAATATCAGCCAAAAGGAATGTGTGACCCTTGTTTGGATCCTAATTTGAATGGGTGAAACATAAAGCACATTCTGAAATACTGGGGGGTTGGGGGGGGGGAGTCTGAACATGAACTAGGGTTTCTGATTTTTACTTATATGAAACAAATGACCTTATCACTTAACGGTATAAAACAACCACCACGTTATGTTCGTAGGTTCCGTGGATCAGAAGTTTGGACAGGGCACAGAAGAGACGTCTTCTCTCCTCCACCATGTCTGGAGCTTTGACTGGGAAGCCTTGAAAGGCTGGGCTCAGCTGGAGATGTTGAGCGGACACGTACAGACGGCCCATCATGCGGCTGAATTCTGAGAGGGGCCATCTTGAGAGGGAGTTTCTAGATTAAATACTGCAAGAGGACCAGGTGGGATTAGGAGACCTTTCTGACCTGGCCTTCGGAGCCAGGCAGCATTTCCACTGTCATATTCCATCGCTCCAGTGAGTGACTAAAGCCGGGCCCGGAGTCAAGACGAGGAGATTTAGACTCCCCCTCGGGATGGGGGCCTGGCAAGTTCATCCTGCAGAAGATGGGAGCCGTTGCTGCATTGTGTTTGGAAAATACAATCCGCCACAACTGGCTGTTAGCTGATATTAATGTTATTGCCTTTTTTCTCCGGGGGTTGGTAATGTTTCCATGGATTTGTTTTTTAAAAAGTTCTCTATAGGTTAGAGTCACACGGTGTTTTTTTTTTCATTTGTTTTACATTTATTTATGTTTGAGAGACAGAGCACAAGTGGGGAGGGGCAGAGAGAGAAGGAGACAGAATCCGAAGCAGGCTCAAGGCCCTGAGCTGTCAGCACAGAGCCCGACGTGGGGCTCGAACTCACAAACCGTGAGATCATGACCTGAGCTGAAGTTGGACGCTCAACCAACTGAGCCACCCAGGCGCCCCAAGAGTCACACAGTATTTATGAGCGAATGATATGGTACTTGGGATTTGCTTCAAAATACTCCAGAAAGAAAAAAAAAAAAAGAAGAAGAAGAAGAAGGGTATTGGTGTTAGTGGCATACATAAAACAGGAATGACAGAATGTTCGTGGTTGTTGAAGCCAGAAGCCAGGCAGTGAGTACAGTTTGTTTGTAGCATTCTCTTTAATTTGTGTATGTTTGAAATTTTCCTATGTGACAAAAAGGAAGAAAAATCTGGTTTTGCCTGTTTCTGGATGGTCTCTCTTTCTACCTTTGGCAGTTGGGGGTGAGTCAGTGCCTTGGTGCTGAGTGGGGAACACCATTCACTCATCCTCCAGGGCTAGGGGCTCCCTGTTCCTTCTGGGTATTGCCAACACCCTGAGGCCTTTTCCTGCCTCTTCCATCCAAGTGCTTACCCTCACTGTTCTAGCCTGAGGCAAAAACCCTACAGGCCTACTTCTTGGCACGCTTTAGTGGTGGGAGGGACCTACCAGCCTGGTGACCTGGACTGGGTTATTATGATCTCCCCACGTCTGCCCCAGAGCTCCCTCCCTTTCATTGCATCTGTTTCCTCTGGGTCTGGAGCAAGCCACTCCTAGAGGCAGGAGGATCTCCCCCGAACGTGGTTTCAGCTGTAATTTGCTTTGTCAATGCAGTCTTCTCTGCTTTCCATATTTCAAGGGTTACTTAAAAGTTCTGATTTGATGGTAGCATGCTCATTAGAGCATTATTAAGGTTTGAACTTACCTCCCCCCCACCCTCTCCATTTCCCCCAAGCCTCACTCACCTGTCAGTTTTTAGAGATATTGGTCGGAATGGAAAAATATTCATGAGCACTGAGTTGGCCATTTTGATTCATATTCCAAGCTTTTTTTTTTTCTTTGAATTTATTTATTTTGAAAGAGAGAGCGTGCATGAGTGGAGATGGGGCAGAGAGAGAGAATCCCAAGCAGGCTCTGCACTGTCAGTGAGATCATGACCTGAGCCAAAATCAAGAGTCTGGACATTGAACTGACTGAGCCACCAAGGAGCTCCTCCCCAAATCCCCAAGCTTTTTTAATTCATTATAACCAAACTACTTATCTATCTATATAATTTTGCATCTTGTGGGTTTTAAAATCTTATATTAGAATTAAATATATTCTATTTTATTAAAAATTATTTGCAGGGGTGCCTGGGTGGCTCAGTTGGTTAAGCATCTGACACTTGATCCCAGCTCAAGTCATGATCTCATGGTATGTGGGACTGAGTCCTGCATCGGGCTCTGTGCCCACAGCGTGGACCCTGCTTGGGATTTCTTCTCTCTCTCTCTTTGTCTAATCTGTTATTAAACCCAAGTTCTTAATTTTGATCATTGTATTATAATTTTTATTTATTTGATTTTCAAATCTGCAGTGTCATTTTTATAGTTTATAGATTTTTGCCAAAACTTTAAAACTTGTCTTTTATCTTTTGAACACAGTAAACATAGTTTTTTTAATAATCTGTATTATATCTGTTTGAATCTGGAATATCTCTGTGTCGGTTTCTGTTGTCTATTATTTCTGCTGGTTCTTGCTCATAGTGTTTCGTCTTTTTGTGTGACTAGTTACTCTTGATTGTGTTCTAAACATCATATTTTAAAAATTTGCAGAAATCATATGAGGTCTGAAATAGTGTTATCTTCATCATGAGACAAACTTTTTTGTTTGTTTGGTTTTTGGGTTTTTTTGTTTGTTTGTTTGTTTGCATCAAATGAGTGTATTAAACAATCTGCGATCACCTTGATCAAGTATGTATTAACAGAAATTTGTTCCCCCATGGATGATATGAAACTGGGCAGAAGTCTGTGTGAGGGCTGATTTACTTCCAGTTTACCTTTCCCCCAGGGTGTGTAGTCCTTCGGGGTCCTAACTCCAAGTAGGGGTGGACAATGTACTTCATCAGAGAACTGGGATGGCCTTGTTTGATTTTTTTCCCTCCTCATCCCTGAGACGCTGTCAGTAACACACTCATCGTCTCAGCCTTATTTTCCAAGTTGGCGAATGTTTCTTCCACAGAAGTGGCACCCATGCCAGACTCACTTCTCTGGATTCATGTCTTCTTCTGGATCTCAGTACTTGAAGTAGAAGTTGCTCTTTCTGATCAACTCAAGATAAGATTTACTGTGCCAAAAGAAAATTAAACCTCCCTATGAAACCTCTTTATGGGAACTCCCTATGCAAAGGATTCCAAACCTGGCTGATTAACAGAATCACTTGAGGAGCCTTTAAAGTGACCCAGTCCTGGGAGATGTGTTCCTTGGCAGGTGAAGACTTTCTCAGGATCTGAGACCATAAGTGGTTTTAAGATAATCTCCAGACTCCCAATGTCCACAGATACTTTTTCCTAAGAAATCACTTGTGTGTATGTATCCCCTTTTTTACAGAGCCCTTTCCTACTAATAGCTACCTGGGCAGACACTGAAGCCAAACTAGCCAATTGAGGTACACAGTCCTCTTGGCTTGAGTGGTTTCAGTATGTCAACGTAACTGAATCAAGAAAAATCAGAATCTTGTGTTGGATTTGTTTTCAAAAGCCCCCAGGAAAGATTTGTACCTTCCACTGTGGTTACCAAGGCAGGGAGATTTGGGTCTAGTTTTGCTGATGGCTGTCTGTCTCATAGATAAAGGAAGGAAGAGAGAGAAACATTTCTGACAACACGATGAAGGCTCTGGATACTGTGCTGGACACTAGCTGTACCCCCGGACTTTGTAGTTAACCGAGCCAATACATATTCTTTCTGGTTCAGCTAATTTGAGCTGAGTTTGTATTACTGGCAAACAACGAATACTCTGTCTCTCCATTCTAGAGAGACTCTCCATTCTAGAGTCCATCCATGGAGAGAGGTCTCTCCGTTCTGTGACGAGGCAGATTGTCAGACAAGAACTCAGGCCCAGGGGAAGAAGGCAGATGCTTAGCTGTGAAACCTGGGGTATCATCTGGTCTGGTAGGACCAGAATATAATATTGGACCGGGAACACCAAATAGAGCCAGCACATGGACTGACCATCCTCGTTCTGCACTTGTAGAAGATATCAGTGACCAATCACTGCATTCTTTCCTACAATTCAAGACAAGCCATTGCAACCTTACTCTTCTTAACATACAGCTCCAGGCCACCACTATCATTGATTTGAATTTGTGTGTATTTCCCATCCTGGACTAAATGCCTGAAGACTGAGATGCATTTGTCTAGGACCTAGGGTTGAGCTTGGAGGTTAGCCCACTTTTATTTGGGATTTCTTCCTTGTGGATATTTTCAGAGTGCTGACTATTCAATTTATTATTACTGAAAATATTATGAATATGAATAATGGTAAATTATTGTGATTTATTTTTACACATTTTAAATATTTTACATGTAACTGTGATTCCTGACTTCATAGCTTTCCATTGGTATCTTTGTTTCTCTTAGTTGTTCCAGAATAATGATATTTTTGGTTGGTTCTGAGCATTGTCAAACACTGCTATTTTGGGAGTTGTCTCTCTGTCATTTAAGAGAATACCCAGGAGATCTTGGAGCTGACACAATGGCCCGTCACTGGGCAGTTACAGATTTTCCTCTCTCAGTAGAACAATGCTTCCTTTTGCTAACTGCCTTAATTTCCTGCCTGTATCAATCAAAAATCAATGATAATAGCCTATTCTGTGGATTTTCATTTAACCTTTTATGTTTAAGTGTAACGTTTCCCCACAATCAGCTAACAGATGTCCTACTCAAGTGATTCAAGTACAATTGCTAAGAGAATTCGTAACAAATAGTTTTATGGGCTTTAGCAATCAGTCAGGAGAGCCAAATACCATTTAAACCTCTACCTATTTCCAACTCTTAGGAAAATCCATTGCATATTACAAAAGGAATGTCCATCATGTTACTGTTGTAGAAATAGTAACCCTTTTGTCTCAGGATCTTAACTTACCCATAGGTCAAATTTAAGATGTCTTAGAAGAAATAGGAAAATCATCCAATACTTTTAAAAATGATGATATATCAGAAAGATCACCATAAAATGTCCAATGGCAGGGTTGAAAGTGCATTCACTTTGGCCAATTACATTAGTTCCTAGACCATCAACATCAGGTCTAATAGCTAACATTTATTTAGCATTTACTTGTGCCAGATAATGTACAAAGTGCTTTACTTGCATTATTAGATTTAATCCTAGCATAAGAAGCATATATGTTTATTCATCCTATTTTACAAATTAGCAAACTGAGAGGTAACTTACCCAGTATTATAACTATTAACTAATTAATTAATTAATGCACAGCTTGCATTCATATCTGATTTGTATGAGTCCAGAGACTGTTTAGATGAAGTACGACTCTAAACGCTCGCCTATATATTCATTAGGATCAGAGGCAAGACAGAGGAGCAGAAAAATTCAAAAGGATAGCAGGTTATTTTATCCATTCCCTTGTATTTAGGGGGTCTGAAGAGAGTCAGTCCAAAGCTGGTTTGGCATTCTACAGTATTAGGGATTCCAGCTTCAATTATCTTGTTGTTCTGCCAATGGGTGGCTTCTATTTCTGGAGTCACTTTCTGGCTCAGTATAGCTGCTGGAGCACCAGTCATCACATCTGCATTCTAGGAAGTAGGAATTCACATACTAGTTCTATTTTATACCTTTGGTTTGAAGTTAGTCACGAGGTCACACCAAGCTTCAAGGAAGGCTACAATAGGTAGTCCTCATTCTGGGCAGCAGTGTGCTCGGCTGAAACTGGGAAGAGGGGAAAATAAATATGGAAAGTTGTTCAACAGCACTCTCTACTGATGTCATATTTTCAGCTGCTTTTCCGTAATTTTTGTGACTAGAAGAATCTTACATTTTTGCATCCAGTGATGGTAATATCATTATTTTAAAACATCAACTCAGAAGAATTTCACGGAAATGTTGCCTATATACAGTCATTTCACAAATTAGACCCCTGAATCTAACATCAATAAAGCAGAAGTTTGGCATCATCATTTGTCTGCCACACAGAGGTCAGTCCTGCCTTTAATACTAACATGAGAAGAGGATTTTGCTATCAAGGAATATTCTTACTGGCGTGCTTTTATGCTGTCTTGGTAATGATTTTCTTGCTTGACTATTAACTACAAGCCATGAGAGAACAAGTTCCCTAGCTTCTGGTTCTCTCCTTTATACTGTGGCAAAATCTAAGCTGGAATGTGTATAAATGTGTATAAATTCATTCGTACAATAAAAAATTCCATGTGCTGTTGTGGGTATCTCATTAGTAACACCAATACTCCTATAATTCTATGCTCTTGTTTACTCGTCAAAGGTTTTACATGCATGCCATTGCTTAGATACTCATCCCTGGGAATATAAATGTACATAATCATAGAAGTCCTGAAGGAATGGTGGAGCATTTTTTCATCTGACAAAGTATTCAGTAAGTCCTCAATCTATTCTAGGCACTGGTTAGACATGCAGAGAAGAGACTGGATAAAGAACACGTCTTTTCACTGCTTCGGTTCAAGACCAACCCCGAGATAAAATAAAGGAGTAGAGCAAATGAAGATGAAAATATCATCTTTATTACTGGTGAAGGCTGTGTTAGGATGTGGCTTAGGTATAGGGCGATAGTGGGCTTCCTAATACTGGATCCTCAAGTTGGGCAATCTTCACAGCCAATCTCAGCACTAATAACCAGGTGGTCAACACAGGGCCTGCCCCTGTAACACCTGTGAGACAAAGGAGCAAGCTAATAGACTGGATTAGGAGAGATTTGCTTTACCTCGTAGAGGAAGGCTGCAGCTATACCAAGGGGTGTGTCTCCCCATGAAGATGTCAGGAATGAGTAATAAGGTTCTCTTGTCTATCTCTGCCCCCACAGAGATCAATCTAGAATCACAGGGGAGGCTCCCTATAATCTGCAGAGGAAATTTTCCCTGTCTCCTCAGCTTTTTTCTTCACCATCTCCAGTTCCTCTGATGAAGGCAGAGGCTTCCTAGAAGCGGAAGTCCCCTCTTTTGCCTTCCGGTACATCAGCTCTGTGGCTCTCTCTACTGGTCAGCTGACCAATCCCCTTCCACCATCCTTCTCCCTGACCACCTTCCAGGGAGAGGTGGCCACGTGACATTTTTGGTTTTGGATGAAATGTAGGTGAAAGTTCCTGGGGAGCATGCCATTCCCAATCTAAAAGGCAGAGCTATTCTAAAAGAGAAAATATTTTTGGTTCTTTGTTCTTCTTTTATCTTCCTGCCTGGAGTATGAAGATGGGGCCCAGAGGAGCAGTAGCCGTCTTGCCGTGAGAAGACAACACATTCAGGGATGAAAAAGGACCACCTGCTAAGAATGGAGCACTGCTGGAAAGTTCTTGGATCCCTGATGACATTGTGGAGTGCCTTAATGGGATCAGGATCAGTTGTCTCAAAGATCCATAAATGAGGTGTGGTTCTTGTTGTGTGCTATAGTCTGAGTGCTTGTGTCCCCTAGATTCATGGGCTGGAATCCAAACCCCAAGGTGATGGTATTAGGGGCTGGGACCTTTGGAAAGTGAATGGGATTAGCACCCTTATGAAACAAGCCCTAGAAACTAGCTCTATTGCCCCTTTCCCCATGTGAGGACACAGTGAAAAGCCAGCTATCTATGAACTAGGAAGCTTATTCTCACCAGACACCGAATCTTGAACATTTCAGCCTCCAGAACTGTAAGAAATCAGTTTCCATTGTTTATAAGTCACTTAGTCTATGGCATTTTGTTATAGCCGCCCAAAGGGACTAAGGCACTGTGTATCAAAACCCTAAAATATTGAATTTTGGTTATCAGGAGCTATAGTTTATGTATATTATGTATATTAACTATACTATAAAGCTATACTTTATATTATGTGTATTAACACATATTAAAGATTAAATGGTGGGGCACCTGGGTGTCTCAGTCCATTGGGTGTCTGACTTCAGCTCAGGTCATGATCTCACAATTCATAATTCGTGGGTTTGAGCCCCGCGTCGGACTCTGTGCTGACAGCTCAGAGCCTGGAGCCTGCTTCAGATTCTGTGTCTCCCTTTTTCTCTGACCCTCCCCTGCTGGTGCTGTCTGTCTCTCTCAAAAATAAATAAACAAAAAAAAATTTTTTTAAAGATAAAAAAAGATAAAAGTTAAATGGGAGTGTGGGAGGGAACGGGCTGGAAGACTGAGAACAGGTTGAAGAATGGACCTCTGTATCCAGCACCTCACTATTCCTAATGTCCAAGCTAGAAGGGAACTCAGGGAGCTTCTAATCCAGGGGTTCTCAGACTGTGTCTTCCTAGGAGTGCTTCTAGGGGGATATAGGAAAGGTGAGTAGAGGGGCTCCAGCCCCATCCTGGTTTTGCCAAGGACACCTTCACTTTGCCCTGTGCTCTCCCCTGGAATTCCTTGTCACAATTAATTCACATTGTCAAATGAAGTTTAAAACTACGTGTTTAGTCAAAATTAAGTTTAAAAACCACTTATCTTTCCCAATATACTTATTTTATAAAAAGGGAAGGTGACATCCAGCAAAGTTCCAATGACTTGATCAAGTGACAGACTACAACTGAGTTCCCCAATACCCTCCCTTTCTGTTCCCAAGTATATTGTTATTCCTGACTCCATGCTTGATTTCCATAGATTATGAAAGAGGGAATTTCCTCCAAATTTTCATCTCTGCAAGGCCGGATTTCTTTGGAACAGCTTCCTACCTATAAGACTCATAAAAGGTATGATTCAAGGCTACTAACTCCAGTCACAGAGGAAAAGGACATAATGCAAGTGAGAATTCCAGGGGTAGATGGTCTTTAGGTTCTATTTGATCAGGGTTATCATTCCATAAGTTCAGCTCCCTGTAGGCTAACTCAGTCTGGTTTCTGACATGGTGGTTGTCTGAGCGGACAAGCATGAAGATCCTGAAATCGTGAAATAATCTTGACCTTTGCTGTGATCAACCCACCTGTGAACCAATAACTGTAGCAAGCTGTCCCTGTCTCTAAGGACAGCTGTCTTGTGTTCCTGATGACTACTGAATGTTCTCTTTACCATGCCTGTGCTTATTCACAGTTTAAAAATATCTCTTTAACTTAATTATCTTGTATGATCTTGTGACAAATTTCCTTATTTTTTCCATTCTTCCTTTTCTGGTGAAGCATTACCTGAGATGTTTTCTTCCTAGTGTCTTATGACTGTGGGGTTCCGTATCGTGTTTCCTTGGTGCTGGCTTCGTCCAACCTGAAAATCTGAGTGGAATTGCAAAGGGCTCGCACCTTTCACCATCAAAGTGATCTGGAGGGTGGTCTGTTCATTTTCTCTAATCGGTGGGGTTGAGTGGATGTTCTCTGCAGCATTTCTTGCCTGTCTGTGGAGATAACTGGTATGTGAGACTGGGGTCTAAGAAAAGGTGGCAAGCATCATAGTGAGCTGAGGTTGCTCAGGGACGCTAATGTCACCAGATCTCTCTGGCTTCAAACACTGCATTTGCAGCCACTCAACTTCCTTATCCAGGAGTGGAGAATTGGGACTGGTGCTGTGGGTTATGTCCCAGACTCTGAATTTTTGGAACATCCCTGTGCTTTGGATTTGGCCTGCCTGGGTTAGCAGCAAATCCCTTAAATCAGTGTGACCTGCATCTTTGTTCCTAAGAACAATAAAAGAGAATAAAGTTACCTTGGGATAAAGGAGCCCCAAAACATGAGTGGGGGATGATGGGAGAACAGAAAAATTAAAAAAAAAAGGGGGGGGGTATGAGAGTGAGGCCTCTTCAGAAGATTTAGGAGTGGAAGGCCTGGATCCTGGACAGAGAGTTCTTGCTCCCAAAGGTATATAATAAGACGATAACGGAGATAGTTGGGGGCTTCTCTGAGATTTTGAAGATGATCTCAGTCAAAACACTCTTGTAATTTTATTTGCAGAGGTAGTTATAGCTTCACTTATAATTTTATTTACAGAAGGTTAAATTAAACAATATATCAAAAGAAGAAAAATGCCATTTGAGCAATGGTTTTTATGGCAGTATATATATATATATATACACACACATATATATAACTGTACATGATACTATATCTGCTATAACAGTAAAAATGAAAAGCGTTTCAGAGAATTGACAAAAATAAACCAAGATATCAATACAATGAATATTACATATCACGGTAAGAAACAGGTATGATGACTCTAGAATTGTGTTGGCCAATCCTAGCGTCACTAGCTTTACATGGATGTTTACATTTGCATTTAAATGGATTAAGATTAAATACAAAATTCAGTTCCTCAGTTACTCTTGCCCCACTGCAAGTGCTCAAGGGGCACATGTGCCTGGTGGCTACCATCAAAATGCGGGTTTTGAACATTGTCATTTCCATAGGAAGTTCTACTGGAACGTTCTATTGAAGTTCTATCATAGAAAGTGCTGCTCTAGAAAGCTGGAAGTGTTTATACACGACTGTCCAAGTGAACCAAAAGTAGCCAGAGAAACATGTGCTCTGATTATACCAACAGAAAAATGATACGCATGCGTGGATACGGATCAGTCAAGACAAGGAAGCATTACAATCATTTCTCCCAGGGAAATAAACGCAGCAGGTGGGTTTAAAGGTTACCTTTGAGAGTGGTCTAGAGTTCAATTTCTAATGCAAGGAATTGATGAAAACTCCCTTTAGAAAACCAATCGTACCTGCTTCTCCTGAACTAGACACAGAGAAGCCGGAGAGGTGGCATCAGGAGATGGAAGAGTAAGGGTCTTAAGTTGACTTCGTGATGTCGTGAAAGTCACTGTGATGTCTGGAAGTCACTGCAAATCTGCTGGCTGGCCTCTGTCATCACACAACCTCCCAGGTCTCTTCCAGCTTAGAGGAACGTTTGTGCTCATCCCCTTCCAGGGGCCCATTACCCCGGGCCTCAGGGGGCCATAGGAATGGAGAGACAGGAGGAAGTTATCAGGTGGTGGGGGAGTTTAGCAGAGTCTGGTGATAACTGCAGATCCCAGGGACAAAGGAGGAGAAGTAGAAGGGATTCCTAAGGATGGAGAAGCTGGTCAGTGACAAGCAGAGGGATCTGTATTCTAGACACTGAAGGGCTGTAAGAAAAAAATGCGTCTGTTTTTATGAAATGCTAGAGATGACTTGGAAGAGAACCTAAGTGAAACTGCAAGCGCAGCTGAGAAAATCCCAGTTCTGTCTGGTTCCTCAGAAGCTCCACCCCCTCCTCTTCCGGCTGGCTCTCTAGTTACAAGTGCCTCACCAGACACCCTCCCGTTGGCTCCTTGGTAACACTCCCGAGTAGGGCCATTCTTCCCTTGGTTCGACTACTTCTATGTCAGATCCTAAAATGAGACTTCTTGAAAATCACTTATTCTTGAACATTTCCTGTCTGAATTGATTTTACAGTTGTAACATTTTATCTAAATCATTTCACACTTCTTTTTAGAGTTCGAAGATATGTAGCGTTTAATCCCATCTCCCTCCTTATGTATTTTTCTGTTAAGCATCACATGGAGAAATGCTTCTACTAAGTAACTGATGTTATCATCTACCTTTATGATTTTTTGATGCATAATAACTACTCATTCACATGCCTTTAATATGTCTCATGTACACTATGGTGTGCTTTCCTGTGTGTACTTTTATTGTACATTTAAACAAAGCAAACTGCCTGTAAAACCCTTTAATGGTGCAAAAACTATGCATGAGTTGGTGTGTATCCATGTGTGTATATGATCTACACATTCATCGAATAATGATGAGCCACTTACAAAATGCTATGTGCTATGGGAGATCAAAGTTGAAAACGCATAGTCTTATCTGCCAAGAAGCTTGTGATCCAGTGGACATGTGCTTTGGTCATTTCTGGACCGCCCCAAACTAGAAAAAATATTGGGCTCCAAAAGTATATTTTAATGCCAATAGTTCAGAACCCAAAGTTTTTTTTCCTTATAAAATGTATATATGTTTAATAGTTTTCAAGTTCAGTCTCCCTAAAATGACTTAATAATATACCCTGGGTATAATTACAGTTAGTGTAATTTAATTCAATCTATCAATACATTTACTGCCTGCCTTGTAAGAAACGAGAATACAAAGATGAATAAGATACATTTCTTGGGGGCACCTGGGTGACTCCTTCAGTTGAGCCTCCAACTCTTGGTTTCAGCTCAGGTCATGATCTCATGGTTTCATGAGTTGGAGCCCACATCCAGCTCTGCACTGGCAGCATGGAGCCTGCTTGGGATTCTCTCTCTCTCCCTCTCTTTCTCTCTGCCCTCCCCCACTTGCACTGCCTCTGTCTCTCTCAAAATAAATAAATAAAACTTAAAACAAAACAAAAAAAAAGACATATTTCTTGCTCTCCAGCAGCCCATAATCTGAGTAGGGAAGGCACACCAATAAACTTGTAACCACCAGTATGCACAATGGGTGCCAAATAAGTCCCAGGAAGCTTTCATAGAGAGCACTGGTTCCCACCCTACTGAGCATGTGGGCACTTTTGCTAAGGGACAAACCAATAGCCTGGAACACATTTTCCACTGACAGAGCTGTGGGGGTAGAAGAGGAAGATCTGTCCCCCCTACTCTTCTGATCTGCTGCTCAGACTGTGAAAAAGTACCAGCTTCCATGGTAGGAAGACAGTGGTCCGGAGCAAAGTCCAAACGACTTGTCAAACCAGGACTTCCTGCTAATGCAACCCTGCAGGCTAACTTCCTGTTTTTGCCTTACTCTTCATCAGGAACCAGGAAGGAGAGGCTGTCTTTCTTCCAGAGACAACATTGTTGATTTCTTTCCTTTCCTGGCCCACCGTGCAACTAAGAGAAGACTGAGACACCCGTCAGAGCTTCTCACTGCCTTTTGGATAAAATCCAAACTCCTTTCAGGGCTGGCCCTCATCTGTTTCTGTCTTGCCCTCAGCCACCCACAGCCACGTTCTCTTTGCTATAGCCACGTACACTCCTCGCAGTTCCTCAAGCGTGTCGCACTCTCCAGGATGTTCTCACAACCTGAGCCGAAATCAAGAGTCAGACGCCTAACTGAACCACCCAGATGTCCCTCCAGTCTTTTATTTATACTCTTCCTTTGGCCAAAAACACTTTTCCTTCTACTCTTGGACTGGCTGAATCCAAGTCATTCATCCATCCTCAGCTTAGGGAGTTTTTCACTGACCTGAGATGAGTGAACTCCCTGGTGACGCACTACTTCCCTTATCTTAGTCCTCATCAAACTTCATATGATTCTTCCCTCCACCCCTTTCATCTGTAAGCTCCAGAGAGAGGGCACAGACCACGTCTCTGCGGTTCACCATTGTGGTCCAGGGCCTGGCCCATAATTTGGTGGGCTTTACGAGCGTGCAGCCTGTGTAGTTACAAAGGGCCTCGTGCTCAGAAAAGGTGAGCTTATTGCTTGGTTTAATGATTTGTATATGTTGTTTTTTAAATCCTTAATAACTGGGGACAAGGGGCACCACATCTTCATTTTGCACATTTCACAAATTATGAAACCGATCCCATGTAGAAGAATAAATGAATTAATGAATATATATTAATCTTCACAATTTGTTGAACCAAGGAAATTAAGGCTTCTGAAGTCCTAATTTCAAGAAAGAAAAAGTATTTTAGGAAGAAATTGTAATGCATAATGCAGACATCTTTATGATGTATTTTGCTATTTTTCACATATTGCTTGTTTATACGAGGAAAGAGAAGCAATGCCTGAAAGATATGCACTCTCTGTTCGGTGAGATGTATTTTCATTTAAAATTACTTTTTATTCAACCACAATGTTTATGAATTAGAAAAAAAGAAAACTGAGTCCAGAATGATTTACTTTGTCTTGTGCCTGATTCATTATAATTGGAAAGGTGGGAATAACTTCTTTAAAAAGAAAGACAAAGGAGCAAGAAAAATTCTGTAGAGAGTGGATGCTACCTAGATTTCTACTTCTTTAGGGTGCATAAGCATCAGCAGGAATATTTGAGTAGTAAAAGCAATACAAAAGAGAATGAATCCCAAAGGAAAAAAGATGCAGGTGTGACGTTGCATTCACAAGGACACCATTCAAGAGACACTGTGTCTGGGCTTTGAGCTTTTATGGTCTATGAAGGACCTCTGATAAGCTTTGTGAGGGCAGCTGGGAAGTCCTCTAGTTCTTTCATCAAGGATCCTCTGAATCTTCATCACTACCTCTAGCAGCCATTGGTTGTCATCCATATGTTTGACTGATTGAAGACAAGGCAGCTCTTCAGAGGAAGGGGTGTGGGAATGTGGATTCCAACAGGGGTGGGGTGGGGCTGGAGTGATAATACCATTTGAGGAAGCTGATTTCTTCTCACTCCTATAGATCCAGAGGATCAGCTGTAGGTCCCGTTAAGCCAATCACTTGGTGTGTGACTGTAATGATTTCCTCTCTCCAGATCTTGGCTTCCTCGTGTATAAAGCCAGAGGTGGATAAAGGCTTCACATAACCTCCCACCTACCTTTCCCGTACCCTGAGACTCCACTGAGGGACATTCTTTTCCCTGTCCCTGGGAGTTTGGAACTTCACCCTGATCCATCTGTTGGGTTCATCCTCACCAGATCCCTGTTTGCTTCTTCCAGACCCTGTATTCTTTCTTGTACATACTGTTGTTTTTGTCCCTGTATCCTACTGAATATTCTCCCTTCACCCTCCAACTTTCATGATTTATCTGCCTAATGCCTACTCACCCTTCAAGAAGTTAAATCCCATCCTGGCTAAAACTCTCTCGAGCTTCACCCTCCATTCACAGGCTACACACTCCTGTCCACAGGCACCCATGTGTGCTCAGAGCCTTCTGTTTCTGTCTGTTCCATCTCTCACCCCACTGGATAATCATTGCCTATTTTCTTGTTTGTTTGCTCCAGGAGTCCCAGAGTTCTTTGAGCACCTGGATGTTGCCTCTTCAAAATCTAGCACAACAACTGGGACATAATGGGTATTTAATCAATGTTTGTAGAATGAATGACTGAATGAACCAGGGAAGGAATGAACGAAGACCTCATTAACATGCTGCTGTCTTTTATTTTCATTTTTTTTAATGTTTATTTATTTGAAAGAGAGAGAGAGTGAGTGGGGGAGGGCAGAGAGAGAGGGAGAGAGAATCTCAAGCAGGCTCCACCACTGTCAACACAGAGCCCATCTTGGGGCTCAATGTCATGAACCATGAAATCATGACCTGAGCCGAAATCAAGACTCAGACACTTAACCGATTGAGCCACCAGGTGCCCCTTTCCCTTTGTCTTTTAGAAAGCAGTACTGCACTTACTGGGCCTCCTGGAAACACAGTGCCTTGATGAAGGAGGGTCAGGTGGTAGAGGCCGAACTGGTAGGAAAAAAGCATCTCTTTTCTTTTTTTTTAATGTAGGCCTCACGTCCAGTGCAGAGCCCAACATGGGGCTTGAACTCACAACCCTGATATCAAGACCTGAGCTGAGATCAAGAGTCAGACGCTCCACTGATCGAGCCACCCGGGTGCCCTCAAAAGTGGGTCTCTTTGCCACTCAGCTGACCTTGCTGCTTAGTTGAGGTCCAGGTGGCCCAGCCCACAGCATAATTGTGTGAGTGGCACCAGGAAGCATCAGGAAATGTCCTTTGGTTTTGTTGCCCTACCCACATCTACCAATTAGCCTCACCGTGTCTAAATGGTATTGGCAGTAGGGAGTAGTTGGCAGAAGAGAAGAGGAGCAGTTCTTCCCTCTTACTGTCACTCCTGCAAAGTTGGCACAACTCCTGCCTCAGAGATACCCAGGAGTGTTCAGTGGAGACCCGGTCCCAGGCTTGGCTCCGAGAGTGACCAGCTGATGGAAGTCATGTACTCAAACACTCATGCGGCAGGTGCTGTGTTGGTGCTGGCACAGGTATGTAGAGAGCCAGATACTACCCTTGGCCTCAAGAAGCTAATAGTCTGCTGGGGGACCCCAGCATACAGAACTTTATAGTGGAATAGCAATTAGGTAATTTGTGTTTCCTCCCATCAGGATGTAAACAGCTAAATAAGCCCAAATCTCTGTTTGTATGGGAATGCAATGTCAGGCTGATATTAGGAATTCTTTAACTAATCAAGCCTTTTTTATATACACAATCTTTAACCCTTATGGAAAGCTCATGAAGTAAGTAGAACCGTCTTCTTTTCAGATAAGAAGTTAAGCAATTTGCTACAGGTCACCCAATTTTCCAGAGTGTCTTGGAATCGGGACCATTTAGGTCATTCTCCTAACTCTACTCTGGGATCTTCAATCCTTCAAAAGCATTGGTAGTCGGGAAGCTGAGTCGAAAGCACGACAGTTTGTGAGGTACCTTTGAAATAATCAAGAAGATGACTAAAGTCAACATATTTAAGTCATATGTGTGTGTTTCATTCTTTGAAAGCTAGATGTCCATGGAGGGCATGCGACATATAGGAGCAAGTCTGGGCATGAGGGGGAAGCTACAGCCCCGGGTCAGGGAGTGTTGGTGAGACAAGATGTGAGGCTGCTCCAGATATAGGGAGTGATCTGGAATGCTACTCTGGATATGGAAGCCAGACTGGGAAAGAGACCAAGTGGCTTAAGGCATAAGTGGTCAAAGGACAGTGGGTACCCAGCCATGTCTAGACCAGCTTTGGCACCAACTGGCATCAGTGAGTATAATTTAACAATTGGGAGTCAGCCAGGACACTAGACCGGGTGGCCCATAGCATTGCAGCTGGTGTGGTTGAGGCCAAGGTCGAAACTGAACCCAGACCTGCCTGACCCTCCTCCCCAACAAAGAGTGGGCAATAGCACTCTAAGGGGCTCCAGAACACCCAGGGTGTGTACCAATGCTTGACTTTATGGCTGAGTTATGGGGTCCTATGCACCATGGTGTGTCTGAAGCCGCTAACCTCTTGCCCCAACCAGAAACTGAGGCATGTCTGGGCCTGCAAGTGGATGGAGCCAATAGGAGACCTAGCCCAGGCTAGGCAAACGCCAGGGGAAAAAAGAAGGGCCTGATAGTAAGTGTGGTAACTTGCAATTAAGTGGAAGAGTAAATGACTCAGAATACCGCATTCCTCAACCATTCTGAAATGAGTTTACTGTAATTCCAGATAAAAACAAAACTTTCAGAGCAGATACTTAGAGACTTGAGGCAAGGTTGGTTTATTTTTTTCTACAGTTTCAATATAATTCAGCACTTTCACTTTGCGAAGATAGACCTGGACTTTACGTGGTCTGCAGAATGCTGATTCAACATCAGGGTAAACCAGTGGTGCAATCATGACATGAAACAAGACTGGTGGTTGTCAGGGTTTTTAAATCTCCTTCCTTGGGCTATCCCACGATCTCAGAAAGCTCTGCCTTTATCAGAAATTAGGGCCCTTGCTGAAACAGAGGTCTGGAAATGGAACCCGTTTTTAAGAGGATTTGCTCCTCAGCTTATAAGGGGTGGAGTAGAGCACTGTTTTAGCTTCGGACTTCCCCTGTTGTCCTCCAGTACAAATGACAATGGAATGGCTGATGAAAAAAGAAATGGGGAAGGAAGAAGGGTGAAAAGAGGAAGAGCGATGGGGGAAGAGGGAGGGTCCACAAGGAAGGCTCACTTTGACATCCTTGGAAGCACTTGGTTCATTTCCAAAACTCCAACTTGAGGTACTCCCGGAAAAGAAAAAAGCTTGGGTTCTTCCAAATGTCTGATTGGGTGACTTTTATCTGGCTTGATTCTACCGTTCCTTTGCAATCAAACCGTGGATTTAATTCTTTCTCATGTGAAACACAGAGACGAAAGTTCTACCCTCTTCTCCAAAACACAATGCAGCAGCTGCCCCCTTACCCCCACCACACTTCAAAGCACCAAACTGATGTTGTCAACATACTTATCGTAAGTCAAATCTGCTGTGCACACCAGTAAACAGTGCTAGTAAGCCAGGTGTAACCAAATCAGATTTTTCAGCCTTGACTTCCAATGGTGAGAACAACTATGTGCTGACAGATGGGAAAAATGATGAGGCATGGGTGCCGGGCCCCTACCCTCTCAGAAGATGGAGAACACTGTTGAAGTCTGGGATAAGGATGAACCTTCGATCAGTAATAATCCGGTGGTCCTGAGGGATAGGAGAAACCAGGTGGCATCACATTTTGGAATTCCACAGGGTAGCCTCAGGGTGGTCCTGGTGGGTTCTCTGCATTTTCTCTACAAGAGTGGATATGAACTCTGGCACAGATAAAAAGAGAAGGTGTGAGGGGCGCCTGGGTGGCTCAGCTGGTTAAGCGTCCGACTTCCACTCAGGTCACGATCTCATGGTTCGTGAGTTCCAGCCCTCGTCAGGCTCTGTGCTGACAGTTTAGAGCCTGGAGCCTGCTTGAAGTTCTGTGTCTCTCCCTCTCTCAGCCCCTCCCTGCTTTCTCTCTCTTTCTCTCTCTCTCTCTCTCTCTCAAAAATAAACATTAAAAAAAATTTTTTAAAAAAAAAGAGAGAGAGAGAGAGAGAAGGTGTGAGAAATGACCTGTACCTGGCTGATGGGAGCTGAGCCCTGGCCGAAGCCTCAGGCAACAACTCCCAGTCTGAGCCTTGATTCTGGACTTCCCATGAATGTACCAGCACAAAGAACCTAGAGAAAGCATGTCATAGCCTGTAAGCGGGCGCTAGCTTTCTGTCCGGTGTAAAATTGTCTGCAAGAACCAACCTGTGTTCTGGACAGATGGAGAGTAACTGGAACCATATAGGATAAGTGGAATTATAGGATAAGTGGAATTGTAGGTGATTTCGATTTCCTTAAAAACTTTTGATCGTTTCAAATTTCACCCCAACCACTGAATCAAGAACCTCACATTTTAAATCAAATCATTGATCTGAGCCTTTTCTTTCAAGGGTTGAAAAATTTTATCAAAAGCATATTTTGGGGGAGACCATCTTCTTTGGTAAGTTTATCAAATGATCCTGGGGGCTTACCAAGTACTTTAAAAATGAGGAAGGAGGGGCGCCTAGGTGGCGCAGTCGGTTAAGCGTCCGACTTCAGCCAGGTCACGATCTCACAGTCCGCGAGTTCGAGCTCCGCGTCGGGCTCTGGGCTGATGGCTCAGAGCCTGGAGCCTGTTTCCGATTCTGTGTCTCCCTCTCTCTCTGCCCCTCCCCCGTTCATGCTCTGTCTCTCTCTGTCCCAAAAATGAATAAACGTTGAAAAAAAAAATTAAAAAAAAAAAAATGAGGAAGGAGGCCATTTGTCATTCGTTGATGATCACCATCCTTCTTGCTGCTGATCTTGAGCTGTCTTTGGGACACTGAACACCAGATGGTCTCACTTCACGGTGGCCCTCTGTGCTGCTGCAAGCTTTATCACAGAAATTCTCCTAGGGTTTGAGGCTGTGGCGATGTAGGGTCCAAGCATTCTAGTGTCTCTGTGTCTGGGATGCTGTGTGCAAGGGAGGCAAAAGTTTCAAGATAACTCCAAACCTCCACCCCCCTTTATAAGGCTGGGAAATCAACCTCCAGGGTTTTGGTCTTTGCCCCATTGCTACGGTTTGAACGTTTGTGTGTCCCTCGAAGTCCTATGCTGAAATTGTAATGCCTAACGTGATGGCGTTAGGAGGTAGGGCCTTTGGAAGGTCATGAGGGTGGACCCCTCATGAATGGGATTATTGTTCTTATAAAAGTGACCCCACAGAACTCCCTTGCCCCTTCTACCGCGTGAAGACACAGGGAGAAGTTGGCAGTCTGCAGCACCCCACCATGCTGGTACTCTGATCTTGGATTTCTAGCCTCTAAAACTGAGAAATAAAGGTTTGTTGTTTATAAGCCACCCAGGCCAAGACTGCGACATCCTTCTAACTGGGCTCCTCGACATCAGCTCCTGTTTCTTCGGCTCTGGGCCAGTGCAGTGTAAGTCCTTCTCTTCAGCCCTGTATTGGTTTGCCTGGGCTGTTACCACAAAATGCCACAAGCTGGGTGGCTTAAACAACAGAACCTTATTGTTTCGCAGCTCTGAAAGCCAGAAGTCTTGAGATCGAGGTGGGGTTGGTTCCTTCTGCAGGCTGTGAGGGAGAGATCTGTTCCAGACCTCTCTCCTTGGCTGGTAGTTGACTTTCATGCTGTGTCTCTTCCTTCTGTGCATAACTCTGTGTCAAAAAATTTCCTCTTTTTATAAGGACACCAGTCATATTAGAATAGGGCCCACCCCAACATTCTCACTGTAACTTGATTTCTTCTGTAAAGACCTGCTTTCCAAAGAAGGTCATAGTCTTCGGTACTGGGAGTTAGAATTTCAACATACAAAGTTTTAGGGGGAAACCATTCAACTCATAACACGCCTAAACATAAGACAGGGGGGTGGGTGAAACTGAAAACTCAGACTTTTTAGGAGCTAAACTTTACTTTTTAAGAACAGTTTATGTGACAGGAAAATTTTATGTGACAGGTAGGACAAAGTTTCCACATGCCCCCTCACCTATTTTCCCCTAGTTAATATCACACATTCTGATGGTGCATTTGTTAGTTAACGAAAACAATATTGATACATTATCATTAACCAAAGTGCATCGTTCACTCAGATTTCTCTGGTTTATGCCCTTTTTCTATTCCAGGATCTCCCCAAGGATGTCACCTTACATTTACTTGTCATGTCTGCTTAGGCTCCTCTTGCTTGTGACGGTATCTCAGACTTTCCTTGTGTTTGATCACTTTTGATGACAGTTTTGAGGTGAACAGATTAAGTATTTTTCAGGATATCCCTCTATTGGAATTTGTCCAGTGTCTGATGTTTTGTTCCATAATTAGACTGGGGTTATGCACCTTTAGAGGTAGATCACAGAGGTAAAGTGCCATTCTTGTTACGTTGTGTCAAGAGTACATCCTATTAACACGATTTGTCACTGTTGGTATTGACCTTGACAGCCCAGTGGAGGTTGTGTTTGTCAGCTTCATCACTGGGTAGTTGTTCTTCCCTCCCTCTCCTTCCTCTACCTTTTGGAAAGACGTCTCTATGTACCACCTACACGTACGGAGTGGAGATTTATGTGCTCCTTCTTCAAAAGTGGAGTACCTACATAAATTGTTTGAAATTTTTCTGCAGAGGCAATTTCTGTCTTCTCCCTATTTATCCAGTCATTGGTTTATATCGATATGGATGCATGGATATTATTTTATACCTCAGGTTATAATCCAATACTACTTTATTTTGTTGCTCAAAGTCTTCTGGCTTTGGCCATTGGGAGCTCATTCCACTCGTCGTGTGGAGTCATAGTCACCTACTGGCCACTGATACCCTCCCTCGGCATTGACCGCAGCTGCTGCTTCCAGCTGTTTGTCTTAGCTCCTCCTGGTATCCGTTTCTGTTCTGTCTTACTTTCCAATGCCTCACCCTCCCCATACCCAGCTTTGGGTCTCCCTCATTTGAGCCCCTGAGGGGCAAGTGTACCCCAATCACCACCATATCCCCTCAATCATTACCTTTCTCCGTAAGGAAACCCTTCAGTCTCCTTAAATAGCATTTCCATAGCATATTCCACAATACGATCTGTGAAAATAGAACTCCAAGGTCGAGTTATGTGATCTCCATCTCTTTCAGATTCTTGACTCCTATTAACATATTATAGACATGTTGCCAGTAAGGAAACCAGTTTTGCTCTGCAAATATGCCCACGGAGCTGTTTTTGCCATCGTTGCTGCCATTGTGCCGCAATGCCCACGGGGGGGGGGGCACTGCCCTTAATGCTGGGAGGCAGTGCCCTACAGTAGCTAAGCGCTTTGATATGGAACCACGTTGCCTCTTACTAGACACGTGACCCTATGTGAGTTACTCGATCTCATGTTCATCTGTAAAATCAGGCTGATCATAATATATCGCTTGATAAGGGCAAAATACAGTCATTGAGGCAAGGTGCTTAGAATAATAACTAGAATATTATATCCATTCAATAAGTGACAGTTGTTATTATTATTTTTCTTATGCTCTTCTGGGCCACCTTCAGTTCTGTAGTGTGCAATGTCTTCAAAGTACTCTGCCTTGGCAATAACTAACATCCCAGGACTGGCAATCTCGTGAAAACATTTTAGCTAATTTCCCTATAATTTATGATCTTATAAGTGTATACAGTAAAGCCCCTTTGTCACATTTTTGCTCACTTATGCAACCTGAAGAGGTTTTCCCTGCATTTTTTTTAGTCACTCAAGTATTGCCTCAGTTAAAAAAAAAAAAATCTATGGTGGTTGGGGAAAAAGTCAGCTTGCACCTCTCCCACAAAACAGATGGGAAATGATTCAGAACAAGACAGTCACTAGAGGTACAAATAGTGCCCTTTCTTTCGGGAAAAAGAATGACTTCTTTTTTTGTGCTTATGCCAATGTCTGGGATAAAATTAAATTAGTCTTTGTTTATTTCCTCTTTCCCACATTATCTTCAACTGTCTGAGGACTCTGCCTACTCTAAGTCAGCATCCACCTGGTGGAGGTTGTAGCTGAAAGGAGCAAAAACACTTCTCTTAGAAACAAAGAAAAAAACAAAGAAAGACAAAATCTCCAAAACAATAAATTTGAAAACCTGCCTCGTTCCTAACTACAAAGTCACACAACAATATATTCTCTTATAGATAAGGCTTAAGTTCCCAATGACTATCAGCCCAACCTCAGGACACTTGTCAGTTTTCATTTACACACACACACACACACACACACATACACACATATGTCATTGTCTTGTATTTGCTTTCATGTAATTTGCATACCATTTTATTTTTCAGCCTATGGTCTGACTGAAAAATATCTTCCATATATTGACTTCAGTGATTCGCATGTTAGCCTTTATCATTCACAGCTGTAACTTCTTCCAGTAAAAACACACTCCAAGTATACATAATTAATACCATTAATTAATACCACAGATAGTGACAACCTTTGCTCATTAGATTGCTTAGGTCAGTGGTTCTCAAACTTGCTACATATTAGACTCACTTGGGAAGCTTTTACAACTCTTAATGCCCAGGCTTCACCCTGCGCCAATGAAATCAGAATCTTGGGAGTGGGGAGGGGGGTGCCGGAGTTAGTAGTGTAAAAAGGTGACCAGGGATTTCCAACGTGCAGCCAAGTTTGAGAACCTGAGCTTTAGGAGATGTCTGGATCCAGTCTCCACAAGCCTGATTCCTGGAGACTCCTCATTTGAATCTACATATAGAGAAGTTCTGAGCTGGGTCTGCCCAAGCAGATCAGGGGAATCGGCCCTTTAACTCTGGTCACCATCAAAAAGAAGAGCTGAGAAATAGCTTTTTATTGTCACTTCTTTAAAAAAAATTTTTTATGTTAATTTATTTTGAGAGACAGAGAGGACAGGTCATGAGCAGGGAAGGGGCAGAGAGAGAGGGAGGCACAGAATCTAAAGCAGGCTCCGGGCTCTGAGCTGTCAGCACAGAGCCTGATCATGGTGCTTGAACTCACAGACTATGAGATCGTGACCTGAGCCGAAGTTGGACACTTAACCGAATGAGCCACCCAGGCGCCCCTGTCCTTTCTTTTCAGATATTTTGGAAATATTGTAACAGTTTCCTTCTGACCTATCAATAAAACTTTGGGGAATAACTGGGGATCCCTATGGAGGGTCTTCCAGAACCCTGGGATTAGTCCACAGAATTACTCATTTAGATGCTGTGTTAGTGACAATACCAGACATCACAAATAGCACTAAAGTATGGAACTATGGATGCCCAGTTTAAATAGGAAATAAAGGGAAAATGACTTAAAACATTATGGGAGGCATTACAGTGAAGAACAAAAGCAAGGACATGAGTTTAGACAAACTCACATTGAAATACGGCCCCACCAGTGATCCGTAATCTTGATCAAATTACTTAATCTTTTTGAGGCTGTTTCCTCATATGTAAAACGAGCATAATATTTCATATCCAAATATTTGTCGTGATGACTGGTGAAAATTTTCTGAAAGTCCCTAACAGTTATTGACACATAGAGGCATTCGACAAATGCTATTTGGTATTTCAATTCCAAAGACTAAAAATAATCCAATACCCAGTTGTTGGGTGGTCTAAACATGATTTAAGTATTGATTCCTGCCCCCCACATTTGCGTTCCACAATTTTAAGAGAGGTGAAGTGATCCACAGGGACAGGAAATAGATTCTCTACCTTAGAGGTGCTTAACAGCAGAAGGGAGTAGGCAGACGTGAAATATTTAAGTTCTATCTGTCTTCACTACACCTGGTTCTACCACGCACTAATTTCAATTTTCCAGAGTTTACATAAATAGCGCCAGATCTCAACAACACATGACAAAATTTTTTTTAACATTTATTTATTTTTGAGAGACAGAGTGTGAGCAGGGGAGGGGCAGAGAGAGAGGGAGACACAGAATCCGAAGCAGGGTCCAGGCTCTGAGCTGTCAACACAGAGCCCAATGTGGGGCTTGAACCCACAGACTGGGAGATCATGACCTGAGCCGATGTCAGATGCTTAACTGACGGAGCCACCCATGTGCCCCATCAGCAACACATTTTAATGTCAGCTGCTATGCTTTGTTAACTATGAGCGATTGTATAAATAAGCAATTGTTTGCTAGTCCTTCATTCCACAAATCCCTACATAAGTAACACGTACAGTATGATCATGAAGGGTCACGTCACTTCTTTCTGAATCTGCTGGTCACCAAGCCTCTGTTGTTAGGTTCACACGCAGACAGCAAAGCCTGTAGTTGTATTGCTTCCCTGTCTCTCGGTGAGCAACTTGGGTGACATTTTCCAAAAATGCACAACCAAAAGAAGGAATTGGCCAACAAAGGAGAAAGCGTAACAAGGAAACAAAACGAGATAATGTTGGGATTGAATTCTAAGTGAACATAAACAGAAGAAATAGCTGAATGTAAGAGGTTCTGTATCTGCAGCCAGAGAAACTTAGTGAAGGTGAACTTATTGCCATAAATGAGGAAACGTTTGTGATAATAAAGATAGACGAAGATATCCCTGAGGAAGCAACACTTTACACAAAAGGAATCTGCAGGTATCTTTTGCAACACTGAAAGTGCAAAGGAGAAAACGTGAGAAACTGACCCAGACTTAGAAAGAGTGTGACAATTTTCCTCTGCCTAGAAAAGAATGCTTGTTCCACCTCATAAATTGTATGATGAGGGGAGAGGCCCTGAGCACAGGGCTCTTGATGAGTTTTTGGCCAAGAGTGAAAACACTTCAATCTGCAAATGTTTCTAATGTTTTAAATTTCCATCTACTGGGGCACCTGGGTGGCTGAGTCGGTTAAGCTTCCAACTTCAGGTCATGATCTCACAGTTCACGAGTTCGAGCCCCTCGTCGGGCTCTGTTGCTAACAGCTCGGAGCCTGGAGCCTGCTTCGGATTCTGTGTCTCCCTCTCTCTCTGCCCCTCCCCTGCTCGCGCTCTGTCTCTCTTTCTCCCTCAAAATAAATACACATGAAAAAAATTAAAAAGTTACCATCTACCAAACGAATATTACTTTCACTATTTTTTCATAACCCTGTATGAATTGACAGTAAGAATTTTTAACATTTTGACAAAAAAAAGTTAAATATCACAAACCAACGTAATTTCCCCCATTGATTATTACCATTGACTAGCACGTTTTCAGTTTGCATGGTAGATTTTATGGTCCCACGTTACCATGAAAAGCCTGCACTTCCAAGAGGTATGAAAGAGAACTTGCAGTTGAGTGCGATTAAGTGCAGGGAACAGGAAACTTGGTCCCTCCCTCTGCTACTTCTGGAGAAAGCAAACGCGAACACCTGTGCCTCTCCAAAAGCCACATGGGAGAGGAACCTTATTTGGAAAAAGCCCTAAATGGAAAACTATTTAGATTTGTTCTGAAGCTTAATCCTTTCCTAAGAATTTTTTTTTTAAGTCTGTGCTATGAATTATTGCATCTGCTTCCATAGAACCTTTCAGATTTGGTGACAGTCCATGCGGAAAGCACTTGCATCGCGCCTGGTAGATAGTCGGTGTTCAACAAATTTTCATAATTATTATCGTGAATCTTGTCGTTGGACTCGAGGGTGACAAGTGTCCCAGTTTGCCCAGGACTGAGGTGTTTCCTGGAATGCAGGATTTTCAGTGCTGAAATTAGGACAGACTCAGGCAGTCCAAGATGGTTGGTCACTTTATTTGACTCTCTTGGCTCTGGGCCGGACAAAATACTGAAGTTACTGTAAGAAATTCTCTTGGGATTTAGAAAGTAATTAGAAGAGAGAAAAATCCCTCATGCGTAGTTTCTAGATTCGAACTTTAGGTTAGAAAAGGGACAGTAGCCCATGCTTCAATACTGCACAGGATGCTCTATAATCCATCCCAGGTAGATTTTCTTTTAAGCTTATAAGGAAAGAAAATAAATAACATATTCAGCTTATAAATATCATGCACCAATCACTCTGCAGAAGCTGAGGGAAGAACTGGTTCAATAAGACTCATTTCCTAGTGTATAGAAGCTTACATTTTAGAAAGGGAGACCACCAGTTACATGTACCTCGAATGACCAAGAAACCACCCTTTACAGAGAGCTGACACTGTGCAAGGTGCTTTAGACAAGTGGTCTCATTTAGTCTTCCTGAAAACCTCAACAAGGTAGTATTATTCCATTTTACAGATGAGGAAACTGATGTTCAGAGAGTTCGCGTTGTGCAAAGTCACAAAGCTAGTCGCTGTTATAACTGATCTCAGGACCAGGTTTGTAGTGGCTGAGAGCATGGGCTCTGGAGTCAACAAATCTGCATTTGAATCCTGATTTTCACTGACTTGCTATGTGGCAAATGCCAGTGAGCTGCTGTTTCTTCCTCCACAAAAATGGGACTGATGATAACATCCACTTTTGAGGGTCATAAAGATTAAATGAGGAATGCACTTAACATGTGCTTGATACATAGTAAATGTTCAACAAAAATTTATCATCATCATCATCATACCCAAACCCACGTATTTTCCCTCTAACGGGGGGCCTCTTCCTTTTCTGGGGACATCCTGGAAGGAAGGAGAATCAACGAACTGCTTCAAGAGTTCATGGGTGAGGAGAATGTTTCAATCTGTGATGATCAATAAAGACCTCTTGCAACATTGGAATTTTATCGTCATGGGTGGATGGATGCTTCATAGGTTGAGGTTAGGGCAGGGAGCATATACCAGGCTGAGGGAAGGATTTTAGCTGAGGCAAAGAATCAGCAAAGCATCATCAATCTGGGGAACCGAATCTATTGGTGGTTAGAGGATAGGTTTCTTGTAAGGAAACAGGTGGAGGCAAGGCAGGAAAGAGTGGAAGCCTGGGGCGTCTGGGTGGCTCAGTCAGTTAAGCAACCGATTTTGGCTCAGGTCATGATCTCATGGTTTGTGCGTTCGAGCCCCGCATCCTGCCCTGTGCTGACAGCTCAGAGCCTGGAGCCTGCTGGGGATCCTGTGTCTCCCTTTCTTTCTATGCTCCTTCCCCACTCGTGCTGTCTCTCAAAAAAAAAAAAAAAAAAAAGAGTGAAATCCTCACAACTCAGGGGATGTTTTCTGGAAGCATTTTGTGAACTTTTCTTTCATAAGCTGCTCTCACTTAGGTCGACAACTGCTTCACCTGGGCTTGCTCCTTCCTGGGGCCGTTCCCCTTGACCCTGCCAATTGCTGAGTCATCTTCATCCCTCTGACACAATGTGCTGGAACCATGGTAGCTGTGCTCCCACTCTCCCAGGGCATTCTCAGATAAGCTCCCAAGCCCTGTTGACAGGCTGGGGGTGGGGGTGGGGGTGGGGCCCAGGCTGAAAGAGAGCCACAGTGGATTAGACTGTCTGGAGAAGGAAGGGAAAGAGAGCCCTTGTTTCTCAAGATGGACGAGTTACAGGTGTCTTGGCTTTTTCTAGAGGGTTGAAGCAAATTAAAACAAAACAAAACAAAACAAAAACAGAACAGCCCGTGGCATGCATTTCTCAGAAGCTCTGTTTCTGGAAAGATGGTTCTTAGTGATCATAGGAAACTTAGAAGGAAGAGCTGTAACAGAAAGGGGGGATGCCTGGGAGAAATCTCTGGGAAGAATAGAAGGGAAGGAATAAATTCAGTGTCATGATCTAGAGGACAAGAGGTGGCCTCCCGAGGTGCCTGGGTGGCTCAGTCGGTTGAGTGTCCGACTTCAGCTCAGGTCATGATCTCACAGTCTGTGAGTTTGAGCCCTGCATCGGGCTCTGGTCTGATGGCTCAGAGCCTGGAGCCTGCTTCCAATTCTGTGTCTCCCTCTCTCTGCCCCTTCCCTGCTCATGCTCTGTCTCTCTGTCTCAAAAATAAATAAAAACATTAAGAAAAAAAAATTAAAAAAAAAAAAAAAAAGAAGTGGCCTCCCACTGATGTAGGCAGAAATAAGTTGCTCTGCCTGGAGGGTGTTACGGGCTAAATTGCATCCCCGTCAAAATTGTATGTTGAAGATGTAACTGTATTGGAGAGAGGGGTCTTTAAAGAGGTGATTAAGTTTAAATGAGGTCATTGGGATGGGCCCTAATCCGATGTAACTGTTATTCTTATAAAACAAGGAGACTAGGACAAGTGCACAGAGGAAAGACCGTGCGAAGATGAAAATAAATTTTCTCCCCCAGTGTGGGCCCAACAACCTGTGTAAGCTATGTGTGGCTCTTCCCGGGGCAGCCCCGAAGCAGGGCTCAGCACTGCATCCTCTCCCTCAATGTGAGCGAACCATCTAGATTCACTGAGGATTGGACGGTGAGGAGGCCGCGGGGGGGTGGGGGGGGGAGGGGATCCCATCACACACCAAACAGTAAACAACGTCATCAGTGACCCATTGAGATTCTGTCTCTTAGGCCTCCCCACCCTGGATCTTCTCTCAACATTTTCCTCAAGTAGACCGGGATCTCCCCACTAGTTTACGTGGCATAATTCAGCATGATTGGTTTTGCCCATCAATTGTAGGGCCACCAATGCAACAGCTCCTGGAGGCTCAGCTTCCCTGCTGATTTCCCAAAGCCTTGTCTCAAAAAAAGTTCAACTTTCATAGGAGCATATTCTGCTGCTAAGGAAACTACCTTCCTTTTCTGTATGTTTACATCTTCTAGTGGGCAAGTCTGTGCCACCTTTGACTCACCTCTCAGACTTTTCTCTATGAGAAGTGTGGGAAGAGAAAACAGGACATAAGACACGGCTTTAGCTTGTGGCTCATGGGGAGGGGTTCCTGCTTGGCCAGCCTGGGATGAAGAGGGGCTCAGACAGGAAGGGCAGCGACCATCCTGGAATCTAAACAGCTGAGTAAGGAAACAGGATCCTAAGAAGAGTCCATCTGGGGAAGAAGAGGGGAGGTTGGCCATGAATCTGAGGAAGGAAGAGATAGTGTAAAGATGCTGAGGTGGGAACAAGCTGGCAGCTTAAGGGGACCAAGAAGGCCAGGGAGTGAGCATGGCAGTGAGCAAGGGGGCGGAGAGGAGAGATAGGCAGGGGGCGCTAAGGGGGTCTCACCTCATCACGCTCCGGTCCCTAAACCGTCCTAGCCTCTGAAACCACATTGCTCAGTCATGTCCCCGGAAAGCATCCCCTCCACTACCCTACTTCCTCTCTTGAAGTAACTTCACTCGCAGGGAGGATCTCTCTATTTCCTGGTGAAATCTAAGGGTGTTGTTTGTGTTTCTATTTTGCTATAAACACTCCCTTAGATCTGATTTCAAAGTTGTATTAACACACAGCCAGGAGTAACCACAAGTCTTTTGAGTCTCTCACAGAGGGGTCTCTGGACTTTCTGTGGATGTGTGCTCAAAAACTTTCCATATGGACCCACCATCTGCCCACACCATCGTGTGTACCTTTGTGGGCCAATAGGCATTCTGCCACAGAGAGACTTCTGTGGCTTTGAGGTCTCCTATAATCCCTTATACCAGACCCTTGCAAACTTTCCACTAATTTGCTGCTTCTTACCCTGGGGTTGGCTGGGTCTGCAGTGCTGCTGCATAGGAATCTGCAACTCAACGTCTCCCTTGTGGTCCTTGCCTTGTATTTTCTCCCACTTGCTGTGTCCACTTGCTGGACAGTCAGTGCCACAAAGGGACTCCAGGTGCCAAGTAAACCCACAGCAGCAGGTGAGGCTGGAGCTAGGGACTGGATCTCTGCAGTGGGTCTCCTTCCACCTTCCAAGATAGTATCTGATTTCTCAAGGATGGGATGTATCCATCGAGGCCAGCTTACATCATCCTTCCACCTGGATTTTATGAGCAAGTTTCTTGGAGAAAGTGCTCTTAAATCACATACTCTAGCACTTGTGGATGACTTTCAAAGGCAGTCATGCCAAAGCCAGGGTCATTCAGAGCCCCTCAGTCCAGCATGGTAGATTTGAGAGAAAGCTTTGTGATGGAGCCAGTTGCCAGTTCAGCCTCCTCTCTCTCCAGCAGTCAGGTTGAGGGTGCCCACATGGCTCTTCTCAGAGATTGGTACAATCTGAGCTGAAGCTGGTTCCTCCGCCTTAAAAGTCCTGGGTGGGACTCAGAACCGTAGCCCAAGTATGGTTGACTTCTCACAGGAAGCCTGGTTTTGCCCCAAGCCAACCACATATTTGTCACACATTTTCTATTTCTAAAATGAAATATAGAGAAATGTATAAGACATAGAGTAATGTAGATTATACTGAGAATTTAATGAGGAGAAAAGAGTCTATCTTAATATGGTCCCTACCCACCTGTCTTCCCCGAAAAAAGAGTTTACCTTGCAGCAAACAACAAAACTCTACTGACCACTTTGGCTTTCCACACTTCCAACCAATTAGTTCCCTCTGCAGCCATCAGCTGCTTGGTGTGTCCCCACCCCAACTCCCCAGTCTCTCTGAATACTTTTTCCCATGTGTATTCTGCAGTTGTTTGATGTAGAGAATTCCTTCATGCAATGAAGCCAAATTGGTGGTTAGTGCTGTTCAAATTTTCTGCAGGCTTGTTAGAATCATTCTCAAGGTGTCTTTGCTCCCTATACCCACACTGTCTCTGTTGCTTCCAAGTTCTTCTTCCATCTGTCTGGTTGGGCCGTTAGTCTTTGGTCTCTGCCTTTCACATCAGTTTTGCTCAAATGTCTGACAATCTTTGATTGTCTATTATAGTTAAGAGTGAGGCCCTAGAAAGGTGATGAAAGCTTTGTGTGTCTGCACAGGATTTATTGATTTGTAGGCTTACCAAAAGGTGACTAAGTGGGACTCACACGGGGGTACTCATCCATATTGTATGCTATGTCTTTTCTACTGAAGTTCTAGTTCTCTGGGAGTCAAGAGGAGAAAGACAGGTAAGGGTCGACTGTACAGTGTGCATTTAACCCCCTCAATGTAGCAAGGAGCTATCTACTGCTTTCCTCTGTCCTCAATAGAAATTTCCTATTTGGTTTCTCTGGAGAATAAACCCAGGGCATAAGACAGCTTCCTAGTTCTTCTGGGGGAAAGTAGGAATCTGAGTATCTGCTTACTTTTCTTCAAGGTTTTGGACCAATCCTGCTATTTCCAGCCCTACCTGTCACTGCGTGATTTCTAACCAGAGCTTCCAGTTTCTGAGTCTCTCCAGGGTGCTGTGTTATGAATGGGTGTGCTTTTAGTAACACCATCCTCTGACCCAAGAGAACTAGATTTCAGCTTTCCTCTCTCTTTTTCACATTCTTCACATTCTTCAACTCTTTAAATTGGATGTCTAGAAAAAATAATTCATCAATGGGTGATGAAGAGCAGGGGAGAAAGAGGGACTTTGGAAGGTTTACAAAGGAATTGGCATTTTGACCAAGTCTTAAAGAGTCAGTGGATTTTGATTATTGTAAGATTGACTGGAGTATTAGAAGGTAAGAAAGAAAAGTCTAGGTCAATGAAAGCACATGCACATATGAGGAGCAAAGTGACTCAGGTTGAGTGGTTTCTTGAAGGCAGCCACCACTTTGCAATCAGCTTTCCATAGGCAAAAGTTTGGGCATCTCTGGCCCATTTTTGTCTGGTCTCCTATATTTTTGTCTTTTTTTATTTTGATCTTTTAGAACACTTTAACTGTCAACTTAACGAGACTTAGAGATGGAGCAGTTAGAAATGCACTTGTTTAATCCAAGGTTTCTCAACCTTGGCACCATTGACATTTGGAGCCAGAGGACTCTTGGAGGGAAGGAGCTGCCATGTGCATTGTGGGGTGTTGAGCAGCCTCCTTGGCTTCTGCCCATTAGATGCCAATAGCTCCTATCCCCAGTTGTGACAACCAAAAATGTCTCCAGCCATTGCCATATATGCCTTGCTAGAGGGGTGGTTTGGAGAGAGTGGTAGTTGTCTAGTTGAGAACCACTGGTCTTGCCCATTGCTTTTTATTAGATGTCTAGAAAAATAGATTCATCAGTGGATGGTGCGCAGAGGGATGAAAAGGGGGCTTTGGAAGGCTTACAAAGGAATTGGCATTTTAACCAAGTCTTGAAAAATGAGTTGAAGTTTGAAGGTGGAAGATTGGCTAGAGCATTAGAATCTGGGAAAGGAAATTCTAGGTCAAAGAAACCACATGGACAAATGGGAGCAAAGTGATTTATGTTAAATGGTTTTCTGTAACCTCAGTGTGGAGTGTCTGTAGCAAGGGAAGAGTCTGTAAAGGTAGGAGGCAGATTACGAAGGTCTTGACTGCAAAGATATGGAGGGTAGACCTAATCCGGCAGTGATCACATCTTTGATTTTGAACAATGACTCTAACCCTTTACAGTGAGACCCGAGTGCTCGGAGATGAGTTAGGTGACCACTCACTGCAGGTGTCAGGGGTGAGGACCCCTGACCCGGGCACTGGGAATTGCAGATAGAATCTTCGAGGGTCTTCATTTCTGCGACAGTTAATTAAAGGACCTGAAGGGGAGCCAGAGGATGAGCAGTGGGATTAATGAAGCTCTCTGACATACACATTTGCATATTAAAAGAAAGAACTGTTTTCATTCAAGGAAAGTACCTTACCAGTGGGAATTTCAGGACGTTGATACCCCTACAACCACACCCATGAGACAACTTTATTGGTATGTTGTCAGCCCAGAGTCCAATTATAGCAATTGCCTATAACAAATAGCACTGATGCTTGAGGTTAAAAAGGGAACTAATGCTTCCTAATGAAGACTGTTTAAATTTGCATTTGAAGGCAAGGTGGTCCACAGAAGGGCTGAAATGCCTTCAGAGGGAACATCACTGCTGTCACCCTTGACACCTCAGCTCCTAATCTTAGTAAGAGAACCGGAACTACCCTTTTATCTCAGGTCTGCTTGGAAGATCAAGCCAACCTGGCTTTTTGACAGCTACTGCTTTTTTTTTTTTTTTTTAAGGTCATTGTAGAAACGGTTTCTGAATTACTTTGCTTTACAAGTAGCAACGTCATTTAAAGCAAAGCAAAGAGTAGTTAGAAATTAGTCAGAGATTTTGGAATTTGGGGGTTAAAGAGGCAACATTTACAGAGGTAGCCTCCCTAGAGGTAACCTTGCAAACAACTTGACCCCTCCCCACTTTCAAGTTCTCCCCACTACCCCATCCTCCTCATTAGTGAAATGATGGGGGAAGTTCTAGTAAAAAGTGAACACTTCCTGATTTGAGTAAAATGAGAAAAAAGTACAGAAAGGAAATATGGTTTTGAGAGCAAAGGGGGAATTGACTAAATGTGAAATCCTACAGACTATATAACTCGGGAGTCTCCCTGTTGAACTCCGTGCCACCGAAGGTTTTGGAGACAAGGTGGGAGATCCTCACGCCAGGCAGTAGAGTGAGTCGGGTTGGATTTAAGTGTCTCCAGGTGACACCTTCAGCTGAGGTTTATTTTCAGGCTTGGTTTCCCACTGGGAGGTGTATCATGCAATGACTGCCACGAGGTTAGAAACTTGTTTTATCAATGAAGAAAATGACAGTGAAGTCTGAAGATTCTGGAAGCACAATAATGAGCAGTGAGTAACTTGCTGCTTGAGAGGATAAACAGCAGCTAGTGGAGAATATGTGTTCATTTAATTTCATATTATCTCCTCTGAATTATACAGGATGAGAGCCGGATACATTTTATTTTATTTTTTTTAATTTTTTTTTCAACATTTTATTTATTTTGGGAGAGAGGAGACAGAGATGAACGGGGGAGGGGCAGAGAGAGAGAGAGGGAGACACAGAATCGGAAACAGGCTCCAGGCTCCGAGCCATCAGCCCAGAGCCTGACGCGGGGCTCGAAACTCACGGACGGCGAGATCGTGACCTGGCTGAAGTCGGACGCTTAACCGACTGCGCCACCCAGGCGCCCCGAGAGCCGGATACATTTTAACAAATGATTCTCCACCCAAGCCTGTTCTCCTTGCATGCAAAATGCCCAAGACAGTGGTAAGAGAAAAAAAAAAAGAAAGAAGAGAAGAGAGGAAAGAAAAGAAAAGGAAAGAAAAAAGAAGAAGAGAAGAGAGGAAGAGAGAAGAGAAAGAAAAGGAAAGGGAAGAACAAAGAAAGAGAAAGAAGAAGAAGAAGAAAAAAGAAAGAAAAAGAAAGAAAGAAAGAAAAGGTGATTTTCTACATTTTTTTAGTCCTTGTCTGAAGAGTTCGTCTTTTCTTTCAGCTTGGTTTTTATTTTGGTGCACTATGCCATAGCAATGGTACAATGCCCCACTGGTTGTGGGTGGGTGGAGATACGACAGCGTACATCTGAAAATTGCCCAACGCAAATTGATGGTCAGCATGAAAAGGGATTACGTCCCTTGAAATGTCTGTTTGCAATAAGTTTGCCTATCAGGTAGGGTGCTGTTTTCTGAAAGCTGCTAATGAATAAGTAAACCTTATACAGATTTGACTTGGGAAGAAAACAAATGTTGGTAATATTGGTAACAAATGCTATTTTAATGTTCCTCCCATTGCTCAGAAGGAGGGGAATCATTGGTTAAATAAAAGCCATAGGGTAAAAACCCAAATTTCTACATGGACTCCATCCATGATTGCTAATCTTCACTAGGCTTTTAGCTGGGTAGAGGACCATGTCTTTCATAGATACATTGAGAGGAGCGATGTTGCTAACTAAGTAGTCAATTTTTTTGTTCTTTTTTTTAAAGGTGATTCTTTTTTTTTTTTTTTTAAGTTTTTGTTATTGTTGTTCTTGTTGTTCTTGGTTCTTGTTTTAGTAATCTCTATGTCCAACATGGGGCTCAAACTCACAACCTTGAGATCGAGAGTCACATGCTCTTCCAACTAAGCTGGCCAGGCACCCATCTTTTTGTTCTTTTAAAATTTTGTACATGTTGGGCACCTGGGTAGTTCAGTCAGTTAAGCATCTGACTTCAGCTCAGGTCACAATCTCCTGGTTGGTGAGTTGGAGTCCCACATGGGGTGAGCTCGTGTCCTGCATGGGGTGAGCTTGAGCCCTGCTTCTTTCTCTCCCTTCCTCTCTCTCTCTCTCTCTGCCGCTCACTCACTTGTGCCCCACCCCAGAAATAAATAAATAAATAAATAAATAAATAAATAAATAAAATTCTCTACATGTTATTTGTTTACTAAATCAGTAAATCTTTTGAACTGTTTTCTTGTTCCTGTGATATCATGGGGTGTCTGATCGGGACTAGATCTTGACCTCTTGACCTCCTGCAACATGGAAAACTGTCATTTGGTAGATTAAAAGCACTTTATGGCTGTTGGGTGGAGCCTGCAATCCGTCTTCGGTAAAGATTGGTTTGGGGGGCAGCTACTTTGTGGGACTCTTTGGCAGGCCCAGACACTGATATGATAGACATTAATGATGTCTAGCACTTAGGTTGTGCTCACCATGTGCCAGGCACACTTCTCAGTGCCTTATACATATGTATATATATATGTATAACATGGCCCTGTGTTGCGATATCCCCATCTTCTAGATGATGAGAGCAAGGCACAGAGATATTAAATACGTCGATTGGCAGTACATGGTAGAGCCAGAATTCAAAGCCAGACTGATGCCAAAGTCTGCACTCCTAATACCATGCCTCCTCTTAAGTTAATGATGTCAGGGCAGACAAGGATGTTGCCAGTCAGGGGGATATGCACCAATGAGGACAAGCGTGTGGCCTATGGACTCCCAGAGATTCCCAGAAATAAGTGGGCAAGGGTGAAGCATGGGGAAGAGAACCCGGAGCTCTGTGTTTAAGTAAGATGGTGATTCAGACTACTATGGGAGCATTGAAGACTGGAGGAGTTAAGAATATCTGAGTTACATATTTTTGTAGTCTCAAATCTGAACTCTGTTACTTATTTCTAAGCTGTAATCACAGGGGGTGATCAATGTAAGGAAAAGGATACAACAATTATTTTTGCTTATTCAATAAATATTTAGTGAGTGTCTACTGTCCTGTCTCTATCAGATAGCCACATGAGGCAGAAGACACTAGAACACTCCTCTGAAGGGACAAGCGGCCCTGAGCTCACTTCTCAGTGAGTGCCAGTAGCTCAAGTGTGGCTCGCCTTTCTCTCTCCTCTCTGCTGAAACTTGTGTCCAGAGCATTCTCGTGAGTTCTGAGCATGGCTGCCCAAACAGTGAGTCATGGTCCCTGACAGAACTAGGAGATGCCAAGGGAACCCACAAAGCTGAGGGGACCCTGCCCATGGAGTGCAAGGAGGTGGGAGGGACTCGGGAAGCACTTATTAGAAAACCTCCCCTCCCCCACTACAGGTCTCAACACCTTACTGAGGGGTTGTTTCCTCTTTATTTATCCTCCATGGTGCAAATGTTCACATGTTTTACTCCAGAAATATTAATGGGTTTGATTATGTGGACGCCGCAATCCCACCAGGTGTGAAAAGGTATGATATGTGCGCTAGATGACTCTGCCGGATGCCTTTTGTCCCCAGACCCATGCTCCACCCTTCTTCACCTTGCTCTGGCCCTGGGAGATGGGCTGTGTGGATTCTTCAGTGGGCACCTCTTGCCCTCCAGCTTCTGGTTGGGATCGGCCAATGGGAGGCAGCAACTGAGGTCAGAGACAACAGGAGAGAGAGGTGGAGATACTTATTCCCCTGGCTGCCCTGCTACTGGGCCATGAGGTGATGGTGGCTCAGTTCCTCCATGAAAGACCACAGCTTTTGTCACATAGCCTCTCCTCTCCAGCCTCTACTGGAAGCACAGTCACAGTCTTGTTTGGATTCCAGTAAGCCCTACCTCCTCTATCCCCTCAGGCCTATGAATTACCGATGTGATGGAATACTTAAAATATAAGATACAATTACAGCACAGAAGGCATCATCTAAAAATTCTCTAGGTTGTTGAGAATGGTGGAATAAGAGGAATTATGGCTTGGAACGTGAAGATAGTAATTCATTGTGTTCAGAAGAAAAAGGGAAGAAAGGAAGGGAGATCCAATTAAGTTCAGAGAATGATCATTGATTGAACATCTATTACAAGCCAAGATCACTCACATGCATCATCTTGCTAATTTCAACCAAGAGCCCTGCAAACTGTCCTATTATTTGAATACCATTAGAGATTAGGGACTTGGCTGTGCTCATGCAGCTAGGGACCATTGCTAGTTAAGTGGCAGAGCCTGCCCTTGACTGTGCACCTCAGGAAGGGATAACAATTAGTGCTTCTGCACTAGGCATCTCCCGGGGCACTGTTGGACTAAGGAAAGGGGCACAGGAAAAGGAGGCTGGGATATCGCCGACAATGATGGATTCCAGATACTGGATCCTTTCCTATTCTGGCAGAGGGTAAGCCAGCAGGAAGGGGCCCAGGGAGGTCAGTTCTGGCGGGAGTGGCGGGGGGATGAAAAAGTGCAGAAAATGAGCAAACACTGAAAGCTAGCCTCAAGTATATCCATGTAAAGTTTCCTTTGGTTCACCCTGCTTACTTTCCACTGTATCAAACAAGTAAAAGAGAAGGTCTTTATTTAGGTCCTTTGTTTAACGGAAACCATGAATGGGAGTACCGTCATCCCTATGGATACCTGGGAATGCCATGCAAACGTTATTTTATAGAAGCTTCATACTGAGAGGGTCTTAATTGGGACACCATTATCCTTTAGAATCAACTGTCGAAGAGTGGTCCTGTATTTTCAAGAAGGAATTAGCAAACGCTTCTTCCATTAAGAATTCATACTGTTCGGGGTGCCTGGGTGACTCAGTCGGTTAAGCAACTGACTCTTCGGTTCAGCTCAGGTCATGATCTCCCGGTTTCCTGAGTTCCAGACCCGGATGGGGCTCTGTGCTCACCATGCAGAGCCTGCTTGGGATTCTCTGTCTTCTCCCTCTCTCTCTCTGCCCCCCCCCCATGCTGTCTCTGTCTCTAAATAAATAAAGAAACTTAGACAAATTCTTTAAAAATAAAAGAATTCATACTGTTCTTCTGACAATAACCCCTGGGGCTGGAACTGTAGATAAGAGCACGGCTTTACGATCAGGCAGAACTGGGTTCAAATTCGATCTCATCTATGAAGTAAGGTAGGGAATAGGTTGGCTACATAAGAGAAGTTCAAAATAACAGAGGCTTCCGCAACAAAGAAGTCTGTTTCTCCTTCCTTAATAGCCTGAGGTAGGTGGCCTAGAAATGGTATAGGTATTCTACACGAGGAGGCTGTCAGGAACCAGCTCCTTCCGTCTCGTTCCACCGTCCGTAGGACCACACCTTCAAATGTAAGTCACAAGATGTCTCACAACTTCATCAACATTCCAAGCAGCAGCATGGACGAAGAGGAGACAGGTGGGGACTCTACTTCCCTTTAAAGGCAAGTCTGGGAAGTTACTGATATTCCACCACTTCCCCTCATGCCTCATTGGTCAGATCTTAGTCTCATGTCTGTATCCAGCTTCAAGGGAGGCTGGCAAATGAAGTCTCTATTCGAAAAGGCAACGTGCCCAGAAAATCAGAGGTCCTGTCAGTATGGGACCAGCTATGCGACTTCAGGCTAGTCAATGAACTTCCGTGTCTCAGTTTCTGCATCTGTGAAACGGGAATGATAAAAGTCTACTTCAATAGAGGTGATGCGATGATTAAAGAGCAATGTGTTTAAGCACTCAATAAAGATCGCTGTAATTATTACTGGTTTACTGAGGCTGGGAGCGCTTCTGGCATCACCTGCCTCGCTTGCCAGGATTCAGATCCTGCCACCCCTTTTCAGTGTAAGCTCATGTTTGAGTCCTTTAAAGACCTTTCTGGTCAGGGTTTAGTGACCAAAAAAATTACTTACCAGAAATGAAAAGCAAAAAGTACATTCCACGTTATTCCTAGGAGAAAAGGAGTTGGCAGTTGCTTTGATTTCTTTCCCCATTCACCAGCTCGTAGAACAAGGATCGGGGTGGGAGACGGGGGAGAGGAGAGAGTGTGGCTCCACCTTCTGCTGCCCAATCATGCCCAAGGCTTACCTTTCATCTCGCAAACCCTGGGATCCACTTGCAAGCTCAGGTATGCCAACTCCCCACACAGAGCTTTTGCTTCCGTTCAGCACAGCCTGGCCCCTGTCCAGCCCACCACAGAGCCTGCCACAGTTAGCTGGAAGTTAAGAAAGAATTATGATTAGACAATAATTTTCTTACAATTGTCCAGACTGCCTTTTGCTGGCTTTGTTTCTCGAGGCTGGGTGATAATGCAGGTGCCAAATCGGACAGGAGGGAGAAGCTTCTTCCTTCCAGAAGTATGGCTTAGACCCTTGTTTGAGATTGCATTTGCACTACGATGTGGCTGATCCGTTTTAAAAGACCCTATAAAATATCTGGAGTTAAGAGAAGCTACCCGAGCCTCTCTGAGGGGTAATTAGGGCTGTGGCTTATAAAATACCAGCCCTCCATGCAGGTGTCCTAAAAGGCACTCTTGTTTTCAGGTAGCCACAGTTTTGCTGCATAGCCTCAATTCCAAGTCAGCAATCTGCTGATTGCTTGTAGTCTACTCTGTGCCAAGCTCTCCCATAGCCCTGGGGTCTCCCACCTTCCTGGGGTGGCTTTGTTGGTCTGCTTTTGTAGGTGAGCCGTCTAAGCATTTAGCACAGTTCGACCTCAGAGTTCCGTTGGCAATTCTTACTGCATTTCGGGACATTGTTTCCTTGCCCTATTCCTCCTCATGGAAAGAATTATCTCCTTAACTTCATCACTACATCTGGCAGCAAAGACTGAGAGCCCAAGGCAGTTAAAAACATGCATATATTTTAAATTGACAGGGGCTCCAAGTTCTTCTTTTTGGCTATAAATCATCAAAGAATTCCTCAGCTGGAAGGGTTCCATTCTTAACACACAAAGATGCTAATGAAAGATGTTATAAGTCAATAGCTTTTCTTATTTACATCTCTCTTTCCTTCCCTCCCCCTCCCTCCCCCTCCCCTTCCTTCCCTTCCTTCCTTCCTTCTTCCTCCCTTTCTTCCTCCCTTCCCCCCTTCCCTTTCCCTCCTCCCCTCCCTCCCTTTCTTCCTTCATTTCTCACTTTTTCTTTGCTTTCCTTCTTTCTTTGGGTGTACATAAATCACTGTGATTGCAATAAACAACCCAAAGGTTTTGGGGTTTTAGTGAACTAAGGTTTACTGATCATAGCTAATTACTAGTGTGTCCTCACTACAGTAAACTTATTTGTTGCCCTCTGCACAGTTAAGGGAACCAAGATGAATTCAACTCCACACTCTGGTTATCCACAACGAGGACCTATCCCTCGACACGCATCACTTAGAGCAACAACTTTGGTTTTCCAAATTGATTCAGTGTCTCTCAATTCCATCTGGGTAATAGAAATTGTAATGTAAAACAAAGGCAAACTCTGGTTTCTGCAGAGTAAAAGGGGCTTGTGCAAAATTGAAACCATTCCTTTTCAATGTAGTTTATTTTCTGACAACAGTTTTAGGAATCTCCATTTGTGATACAAGGAAAGCTAGCACAAGGCAGCAAAGATTTCCCCCCCAAAATCCTTTAATCTTTTTATGTTGATTCTTTGCCACTTAAACCTAAGGGAATAACTTGGCTTAAGTATAATTGCGATGCATTACCATAACCTGTTGCTAGGTGTGGTCTCAAAACAGGTTTTATTTCCTATGTATGCCCTTTGATAATAAAATAACATGACCCTTCTAGTAATTAGTAATGCTTTTCAACAATCACTCATAGAAGGAATTGGCATAACCCTGCAAGTCTAGTTATGTTTCGAATAAGTATTTGTTCATAGATACAGGACGATGTTTAGGCTTGCAGAAATAGTATACTTACCAACATAGAAACCAATAAAACCCCAGTTGGAAAGTGTCTCATTCTGCTGTTGGATTCAAAAGCAAATGCCTAGAAAAGAGCAATCTGTCTTTTTAATGTTTTGCTTATTAAAGAAAAATGTCTTATTTCCTCAAAGAAATGAGAAACATTAAACACAACATAAAGATTCTGGGTAACTCGAAAGAACTGCAAAACAGCTCTTCTAAACTCACAGAAATTGGCTTTAACTATTTTCTTTTTTATTCTAGTAAAAAGAAGACCATTTGCTATGATGTGGCAAAATAGCCCATGCGGTATTATTCAAGGAACAGGGAGAATCAATTTAGTTGATTTTAACATTGAAAAGTTTGCAGGAAATGCTCATAATTTAAATTGAAGTGAAAGAAAGCAAAATATTATCAGCCCTTTTTTGTAAAAACCAGAAAAATGTGTATTAAAAATTTGACAAAATAGACACTAAAATGTTAGTCTTTGTTTTTTCTGGATGCTGCAATCACTTTTTAAAAATTTTTAAAATCTTTATTTATTTTTGAGAGATAGAGAGACAGAATCTGAAGCAGGCTCCAAGCTCTGAGCTGTCAGCACAGAGCCTGACATGGGGCTTGAACCCACAAACTGTGAGATCACGGCCTGAGCCGAAGGTGGATGCTTAACCAGCTGAGCCACCCAGGTGCCCCTGGATATGGCAATCATTTATTGGTGATACTGACTTTCTTTGTTGTTTTGTGCCACTTTCCATCCCCATGATGATTAGATTATATATTTTAAGAGATAAGTATTATTTTAAGAAAACAGATTAAAATAATGCAAGGCCTTCTTACCGATAGAAATAAAATAGAAAAAAAGAGAAAAGAAAAACTTGTTGCTTTGGGAAAGTGAAACTTGGAATGTTTTTTTTTTCTTTCTGTGTTCCAAGAGTTAGCAAACGTTTCCATAAAGGGTCAGGTAACAAATATTTTATGCTTTGTGGGCCATATAGTATGTTACAGCAACTGGGCCCAGCCATTAGAGTACAAAAGTATATACACAATACATAAATGAATGGGCACAGCCGAGTTCTAAAAAACTTCACTTTTTGACACCAACATTTGAATTTCATATATTATAAAACATTATTCTTCTTTTGATTTTTTTTTTTCTCCACCATTTAAACATGTAAAAACTGTTCGCAGCTTGTGGGTCACACAGAAACACCTTCAGGCCTTCCTTTGCCAACCATTGCTCTATTTCATTATTTTATGTTTTCCAAAAAAATGTAGAATAGATGCATTATTTTTTTTCCTGTTTTCCTACCTTAATAATTATAATAACATAAAAAAGTTTAAAAGTAAATGCATATACTCAGGTTGTTCATATGACAGGAGTTTATTCCCATGGGTAGGAACCCAGTTGGGTCCTGCCGGTCCAAGTGAAATCCGAGGCCTGTGTGGTCAAGGTCAACACTAGGTTAGAATTTAAGTCACAGCTGGTGTGGCTTCACCGTGCTGATGAAAGGGAAGAGGTTGTTGTTACCCAACAAACCTGGCCACGTCAGAGCCATCAGAAGCCACTCCACTCAAGGTATCTGGCAACGTTTTCAGTGACATTTCCTGAAGCTTCATCAGGACCTCAGCGTGGAGGAAACAATAATTGTCCTGTGGTCACCACGAGGGCTGAACCGGGGGCACTTTCCCCACTTGTATGAGTCATAAGTAACCCCACAATGGTACCTCACTGGTTCAAAGAGGATGTTGTTTATAGGAGAGGGGATATACGAAGCCAGAGGCCAGCGCGGTTCAACGTCAGTAATTTTGTGGTCCTTCTAAGTGACTGTTGTTGTAGGCTGCGGTGATTTGGGGGCGGGAGGGAGTAGAGTTAGACCCTAGTTGTTTGTTTTTCAAGTGTTGACAGACTGTTTTGTTGAAGGCTTGCTGATTCCTGGAGTCTTTTGCTATTGTTACTTCTGTTGTATTTAAAAAAATAAAAGACTCCCCCCCCCCCACCCTTTAACGGCTTCGTTACCTAAATCAGTAGAAAACAGACAAATCTTGGCAAGATCACAAGTACCTGAGGAGAGAGGGACAGTGGGTATCTTGTGTGAGATTGCAAATGCTGTGAACCCAGCAGAGAGGATGGATCAGGGAAGGCAGAGCGTGTACTTCAAATCACCCATCAATAAATCTATCACAAAGCACCCGTGAAACACCTATTGCGTTCTAGATCTCTACCAGCCCCCTGGAACATTCTATTTGCCATGCGTACTTTTGATCAGACAGTTACAATATGCTTCCAGGGCAGATGAGAGGTCAGTGGAAAAGTACAGGGAACTTTTTTTCTTTTTTTAATACTACTTTGCAACATATGGAAGACTTGAAATTTTGCTTATCAGAAGGGGACTTTATTCAGGTGACATTATAGAACTAATTAATATCCCTTATTTGTATAACAAATTGTTGCTTCCTAGTCCATGTTAAAAGAACAACAACATGTCTATAGGTTTCCTACTTTGCTTAGTAGAGAAAGGTCCCACTGTACAAAGGCACACCTTATAAGGTTTTGAACAGAAGGATGAGTCTGAATCATTTGCTGTGGGAGGAGTCCTGACTTCAGAATTCCTGAGGTCCTGGGAGTGATTTGTATTAGAGCTTCTCTGCAGCTGGTCTCCCGACAGTCATCAGAACAATTTGCATATCCCAGAAGGCCATCAAAATACCCCCTTGGCAGGAGACTGGGCTGAAGTGTGATCCCAATGGCCTGGAGAACTGGAAGCATCATAAACGCCCTCCCTGTTTGACAGATTAGCTCTTTTATTCCATATTAAACCAGCAAGAGCTATGGGTAATCACCATAGGGAAAGCAGTGGATTTAGGTGATCAGGCCCTTCCAGGATGTGAGCACAGGTGGGGTTGGTGGGTGGGCACTATGATATGAACGACACTTTAAACTTGGTCCTCTTCTGAGGGTGCCTGGGTGGCTCAGTCGGTTAAATGTCAAACTTCAGCTCAGGTCACTGTTTGTGGGTTCAAGCCCCACAACTGGCTCAGAGCCTGGAGCCTGCTTCAGGCTCTGTTTTTCCCTCTTTCTCTGCCCCTCTCCTGCTCACACTGTATCTCTCAAAAATGAATAAATGTTAAAAAAAATTAAACTTTGTCTTCTTGCCGACTGAGCATTGTCTCTTGCTGACTGACAGAGAACAACACTTCTCAGGGATGAAGGACATTTCAGCTTTGAGCTACATGTTTTTTCTTGAGGCCAAAACAATTTATAGGTGCTACCTCTGGAATTGTAAACTGGAAAATTTGACCTGCTTGGCAGAAACTAATCTTATAGTCTTTTCAGGGATATTTCGTTTTCTTATAATGTAAGGTGCCCCTGTATTATTATTCCCATTTTAATGAATCTCATGCTTTCTGACATTTTTTAATTCTATGAAAAGTAACTGTAAAGAGGTGGTCAAAAAGAAGGATTGGAGTGTGTGTGTTATTGTGTGTGTGAATGAATGACAGCTGCTGCCTTGTAACAGGTAAAATACAGAATCTGTGAATCAGATAGGCACAGGTTAAAATCCTAACCAACTCCAGCATTTATTAACTAACTGATTTGGAGCAAATTAGATGACCTCATTTTTCATCTGTAAAATGGGTATAATCCTAAAACATGTGATGGAATTCATGCTCGCTTCCATAGTTCTAGAAGTTCTATGACTTTTGATTGTTTTATCCATTTGACTAGTGAATCTTCATACCTGTTAACTTCCATTTCAGGGCTCCAGATTTCAAAATATGTATAGATCTTATGTCACAAGGATTGAGATGGGGAGTCCAGACCCATGCTTCATGGACATGAAGCCATGTTGCACATCCCACATCACGGTTCTTGAATTGGTCATTTTCGATGTCTAATAATGTCTAATGTCACGATACCTTGGAGTTATGAAAGTTATACTTATTTGCCAAATTAAATGAATATGAAAGAGTACACATTGTTTGAAATTTATTTCCGTGTAGGAGGGGGCCCAGGAGGTGAATCCTGGACAAGAGTTCTGGGTGTCCAGACTGAAGAGACAAGGAGCCCATACAGAGAGTGAAGGAAATCTGGAAGTCACTGTTGAGACGTAAAGCCAGAACTGAAAAGACGAGCAGACAGTCCACCTGAAGTGTTACTCAAAAGTAGCTGAACAGAGCTATGGATGCATGAAAATAGGATCAATGGAAAACCTTAGGACAAAGTAGGAGGTTTGACATGGAGATAGGAAAGAGGCCCCAGAAAACTCCTTGAGATGTTAGGAAGTCTCTGCAGGACACCTGTACAAGGAGGATCGGGTGGAGAGCTGAGGCGAGGGAAGCATAGAGAGTGACAAACTGAGTCACACACACACTTGCACACACACTACAACCACTGTACTAGATTCTATTGGGTCCAAAGAGCTCTTCAAAAACATTTGTTTCTCAGGGGGCCTGGTTGGCTCAGTCGGTTAAGTGACTGACTCTTGATTTTGTCTCAGATCATGATCGCGAAGTTTGCGAGATGGAGCCCCTTGTTGGGCTCTGTGCTGACAGCATGGAGCTTGTTTGGGATTCTCTTTCTCTGCCCCCCCCTCTATCTCAAAATAAAACGAGTAAACATTAAAAAAAAAAAAATGTTTCTAGGGGCCTGAGAACTGGGAGCCTGGGTGGCTCAGTTGGTTAAGCGTCTGACTTCAACTCAGGTCATGATCTCATGGTTCGTGGGTTCGAGCCCTGCATTGGGCTCTCTGCTGACAGAATGCAGCCTGGAGCCTGCTTCAAGTTCTGTGTCTCCCTCTCTCTCTTCCTTTCCCCCCCTCACGCTGTCTCTCTCTCTCAAAAAAAAAAAAAAATAGCAGAATTCTACTACTTAACACACTAAAATAGTGGTTCTAAACTTTGGCAGCCCATGAGAATCATGAGGGGTTTTATTAAAATGCTGACATCAGAGCCCAAACCCACAATAACTGAATGGAATTCAGTGGGGTGGATCCCAGATATGGATGTTTTTGAAAAAGCTTCCCTGATGATCCTCCTGCCCATCTAGTTTGAGAACCACTGTCCGAAAAACATTTTAAATTTAACTTATTTGTAATCATCTGATTGTTACTTATATTAAGCATTCAGGGCTTATAATGTTTTTATTTGCTATTTCAACATTCTCTTTCTCTTCTGTTTCTGTCAACCATCCTATCTCTTGGAGCTGTTTGTCTCCTGCTCCTCTCCTATATTCTTTTTTTTTTTTTTTAACGCTTTATTTATTTTTGAGACAGAGAGAGACAGAGCATGAACGGGGGAGGGGCAGAGAGAGAGGGAGACACAGAATCAGAAGCAGGCTCCAGGCTCTGAGCCATCAGACCAGAGCCCGACGCGGGGCTTGAACTCACGGACCGCGAGATCGTGACCTGAGCTGAAGTCGGTTGCTCAACCACTGAGCCACCCAGGCGCCCCTCCTCTCCTATATTCTAATTGAATCTTCTAATGCTGTTTGTATTAATTATCTGGAGAAACTGCTAACCAAACTTGGTAGAATTAAAGTTCACGATCATTCTACCCATTTGGCTAGTAGCTTTTGGTCCTCTGAACTTCCATTTTCAAGGTCTCCAAGCATTAAAATGTCTGTAGTTCTCTACTGGGTATTTACCTAAAGTAAACGAAATACTAATTTGAAAAGATATACATACCCCTATGTTTAGAGCAGTGTTATTTACAATAACCAAGCTATGGAAGCAACCCAAGTGTAGGTGAGTGGATAAAGAGGATGTGATATTTACATACAATGGAATATTATTCAGCTATAAAAAAGAATAGAATCTTGCCATTTACAACAACATAGGTGGATCTAGAGGGTATAATGCTAAGTGAAATCAGTCAGTCAGAAAAAAAAAGAAACCATATGATTTCACTTATAAGTGGAATTTAAGAAACGAAACAAAAGAACAAAGAAATAAAGCAGATTCTTAACTAGAGACAACAAACGGATGGTTACCAGAGGGGAGGTAGGTGGAGGGGAGGGTGAACTGGGTGAAGGGGATTAAGAGTACACTTATCATGATGAGCACCGAGACACAAAGAGAATTGTTGAGTCAGTATATTGTACACCTGAGACTAATATAACACTGTGTGTTAATTATACTTGAAAAAAAAAATGTCTGTAGTTCTAAGGTCATGGAGATTGAGAACTGGGAGCCTGGAAACATAAATCATGGAAAAGACAGTGGGCCAGTCCATCTAGTACACTGTGGCCTCAGAATTCTTAAATTGTAGAGGTTAAGCAAGATCTCCAAAGAGTCTACTAGGTTTGGAAAGGCAGAATGGAAACAACCTACACACCGGAGACCTGTGTGTTCATACTGTCTCTCTCATCGTCGTGCAATGTAGGGCCAGACATTTCACTTCCCTGAACCTCTGTTTCCTTAACTATAAAATAAGAGAAGCCTAGATGGTTTAAAGTCCTCTGGGATAGCTTACACAGAACGTCATATGGAATAACAACAGAATTATGTATGTACCGTCCACCCCCTCTAAGAACTCTTACCACTTTGCCATCCTTGCTTCTCTATATGTTTTTAAGATAGCTTTGAAGCCTATTTTGAACCGCCTCCTTGATCCCATTCTCTTCTTTTCATCCCTAGAAATAGTCATTATCCCCTTATTGGGGTTTATCATCCCCGTGTATTTTTTTATACTATACCTACGCTTGTCGCAAACAATGTATCATCATTTTGCTTATGTTTACACTTGAAATGAATGGTATGACCACCTTACCCTTCTACAATTTACTTTAAAAAATTTTTTTTAATGTTTATTTATTTTTGGGAGACGGAGAGAGAGACAGAGTGCGAGCAGGGGAGGGGCAGAGAGAGGGAGACACAGAATCTGAAACAGGCTCCAGGCTCTGAGCTGTCAGCACAGAGCCCGATGTGGGGCTCGAACCCACAGACCATGAGATCATGACCTGAGCAGAAGTCGGACACTTAACTGACTGAGCCACCCAGGCACCCCTACGATTTACTTTTTAAAAATTTAATCTCATATTTTCAGGTTAATCCATTTTGATGTATGTGTGTCTGGTTCGTTCTGTACAATGTCCCATTAAATGAATATAGCATTTAGAACAATCCTTTGGATGATGAATCTTAAGTTGTTCAGATTAGAGAAATTTTAAGGTGTCCTCCAGTTTGAGCCCTCCAGGATTTGGCATAAAAATATGATTTTTTTTTTTTTTTGTAAGAAGTTTTGTAACAACAGCTTTGGCTTTTACCATTTCTCTCAAGTGTTCACTTTTACAAATGGTAGCTTGTGGGTGTGTGTGAGATTGCTAGAAGCCTGATCTTGGACAAACGGGATCGTCCCTATGTTTAGTGAGCCCCGAGAGGCTGCATCGTGCATGCAGTGGTTAAGAGCAGACATTGGAAACAGTCAGACTTTGTTTTCCATCCTAACTTTGCCATCTGTGAGTTGAATGATCTTGGATAAATTGTGTAACCTCTCTGAATTTCCTCATCTAGAAAATGGGGAAAGCAGTTTCTGCTGAATATGGTTGTCATGAGGATTCAAAAAGATGATGCATGTAAAGTACTGGGCAGCATGCCTGTCACCAAACAAGTGCTGGATAAAGTGACAGGATGCGTGTGTGTCTGTGCGTGAAAGAGAGAGAGAAAGAGGACTTTGCCCGGACCAGTGTTCACGGTCACGGTGCTTTCCAAGATATTTCCAACTTACCATGACGCCTCACACGTCGTTTGTACTCAATAAATATCTGCTAAAAAAAGAATAGGTTTCTTATAAAATTAAGCATACTCTTACCATGTGATCCAGCAATCACATTCCTTGGTATTTAGCCAAAGGAGTTGAAAACTTATGTCTGTACAAAAACCTGCACATGAATGTTTATAGCAGCTTTATTCATGATTGTCCAAACTTGGAAGCAAGCAAGATGTCCTTTGGTAGAAGAGTGGATAAGTGAACTGCTGTATCCAGAAATGGAATATTATTCAGCGCTAGAAAGAAATGAGCTATCAAGCCATGAAAAGATAAGGAGGAAGCTTAAACTGGCTTTTCAGAAGCCAATCCGAAAAGGCTACAGTGCCGTATCATTTCACCTACGTGACACTCTGGAAAAGGTAAAGCTGGGGAGAAGTAGAAGGGTCAGTGGGTGCCAGGGATGGGAGGGGAGGTGACGGTTGAGGGGAGCACAGAGGATCTTTAAGCAGTGAAAATACTCTGTGTGATACCGCAATGGTGGCATATACATTTGTCTCAACCCAGAACATGACACCGCCAGGAGTGAATCCTAACGTAAACTACGAACTTTGGGGGATGGCGATGTGTCAGTGGTAGGTTCATCAGTTGTAACAAATGTCCCAATCTGGTGGGGGATGTTGATAGTAGGGGAGATCAACCGTGTGTGGAGGTGGGGGTCTATGGGAGATCTCTTCCCCTCAATTTTGCTGTGAGCTGCTCTAAACAAAGTTCTTAATTTTAAACAAAAGAAGAAGCAAGTACATAAACATGTAAGTGAGACCTTTGGAAAAAGGTATTTTTCAGTGGCATTGATGGACGCATGGTCTCTGCCATGATAGTTTTTCAATGGTCCCTATTAGTAGGAGGCGACTCAGAAAACTTGAGAGAATTTTTCCCGAAGATCAAATATCCTGTCATACAAATCAGTCACTTCTTCCAATCCCCCAAAACAATGTTGCCGAAGCTTTAGGCAAAGCACAGCCCCGGAAGCAGCCTTCGCTCAAATACTACCTACAATTTCCTATCTGTCACCATTGCAGCTTTCCCTCTCCCCACTGTTCCATCCCGTCTGATCTGAGTTGGCTCTCTAGACAGCCCGACTTCTTAAGTGAACGGCCACGTTTACACTAGAGCAGCAGGCACTTCCTGGCTGGCTCCTTCCAGACAAGGAGCCTCTGTTCGCCTTGGGACCGGAGAGGAAACAGCCTCTGACTGTCCCAGCTGGTGAGCGGCTAGCCCCGGCCCTGGGACAGCAGACTTTACATACATATTTCTGAGCCCTGGATGGGAAGCAAACCAAGAGGTTATGATATTGCCGGCCTTTTCAAAAGCAGCACTTAGCAGCAGTGTTTACAGGCTAGCGTTTAAGAAAACAAAAATGCCTATCTACCGAGAATTCCTTTTAAGTGGTTTGCAAAGGTGTATCATTACTAAATGAAGAGCTTTTGACAGGAGCTCATGCTAAGTAATGGTGGAGTATTGTGATGGTTCTATTTTACTTGGGAGGTTGTGTTTATATCCAGCTTCAAGCCTTTAAAAATACTGTATATACATTTGGGATAATACTAGTTTACTTGGCTCCCATTAAAAAAGAAAGAAAGAGGGGCGCCTGGGTGGCTCATTCCAGTTAAGCGTCCGACCTCGACTCCGGCCATGATCTCACGGTTCATGCGTTCGAGCCCCGCATCGGGCTCTGTGCTGACAGCTCGGCGGAGCCTGGAGCCTGCCTCAGAGTCTGTGTCTCCCTCTCTCTCTCTCTGCCCCTCCCCTGCTCACGCTCTGTCTCCGTCTCTGTCTCTCAAAATGTAATAAACATTAAAAAAAGAAAAATTAAAAAAGAAGAAAGAAAGAAAAAGAGGACGAAGAAAGTGTTCCCGTCTGACTTAGAGGTTAGTAAATTCAGTGTGGCAGGTTTGCGGTCATCGGTTTGCTCAGTTTAAATGGATTCAAATCCTGCTTTGAATCAGCTTTGGCCTGCCTTGGGGGTCAAATTGGGGCTTTTTGTTAGGGGCCATCCTGAGTGGCTGGAGGGCAGGGAGGTGAAGGAATGACAAGTGTTACAGGATTGCAGGTTGCTTTTGTCTCACACACAGGCTCCAACTAGCAAACTGTTTTTCTTCTGTGGAGGGGAAGCTGGATAAAGTGAGAGAAGGTGCTCAGGGGAAGAGGGAGGACGGGAGGGAGGAGAGGCGAGAAGGGCTGGTGCGGCCATTTAGGCTTGCCTGTCCGTCACTACTCCCACCTCCCACCCCACTAACCCAGCGCCTTCTTGCTGACCCAGAGAGGGAATATAAATGACCTGCTTTGAGGTAGGAACACTAACCGGCAGTGGCCCGCTTGAGACGAGGCCATTTTTCTAGGCAACTCACTAATGAGAACTGACTGAGGCTCTGAAGAGAATACAGCCCAGCCTCGGTTCCGCCCTCCATGCTAATGAAGAAGGCAGTGAGGTGGATAATTAAGGGCAGTGATGTGAATAATTCCACACTGATAATCCAAAGGTAATGAAATGCATTATGAGTTTGGGGGACAGCAGATTTTCTTCACCAGCCAAGGCTGTTTTATGATAAAATGAGCCTGCCTTTTCGAAGCACAGACCAGCTGACTCCGGGAGGAGTGGGTTGGGGTGGGGAAGACTGGAGGGTTTAAGGAGGAGCCACTCTGGGGTTGAGAATTCACGCAGGCCTTAAACACAACAACGTTTGGGAAGCTTGCATACCCACACAGGGAGACGCTTGTGATACGATTTTAAGGGGACAAAGTAAAGAGGCACGCACCGTGACTATTTTGACCAAGCACAGCAGTGTATAAAACGAAGCAAACACCAAACAGACCAAACACGTGGAAGACAGACTGTAAGGAAATACACCAGAATGTTTTTCTACTTGGTAGTTAATTTGAGAAGTGGTGCGCAGGTGATTTCTTTTATTCTTCTCTCGACTGTTATTCGCCAAATTTTCTTAATATTAACTTGGGTCGTTTACATAATGAAGAAAGGGACTACACCAAAAAAAAAAAAAAAGAATTTGACTTGGCAGAATTCTTCTCCCAGGAAAGACAGTGGAGAACTGATCGTACTGCTAACTTTTTGATTCATGGGGATGGGCAGGGACTCCAGGCAGGCTCGATTTTACCGTAGAAGTTGTTAGAGGTCCCAGCAGCCCTCTTCTGGATAGAAATATTTTCTCTGTCAAAGTCAGACTGTAAGTGAATCTCCCTGGCTGTTTTTCTGAGAGCAAAAGATACTTTCAGAGGCAGCAGCTTTTGGGCTACGTGTTCTCCTTAGGGTATAACCAATTCTTACCATATGTAGTAGCTTTCTGGAACCTCCTCCGGGCTGTGTTTCTTCCCATTGTCTTCTAGTTTTCAAGCTAGTTTTGAAAATAACACTATTAAATTAAAAGGATCCTTTATTTCATCAAGTCACGGGGCTGGCCAAACTGGGGTTGACAGTAGATAATCTGGAAGGAGATGAATGATTATTTCTCACTGTTACTAATCAGACAAATGTAGAAGACTTGGTAGCAAATTCTTTATTTTGTAAAGATTTTTAGGTAATGAAGGTGCTCTGTCACCTAGAAATAAAATCCATACTTCCTTCTATAAGTGTTTGGGTTTGAAAACATAAAAAAAAAAAATCCTTAGGAGCTCTTTGAATACTTGTTCTCACAATGTCGCTTTTGGTAGGAGACCTGCCAGATGTTTACCTGCTGTTGGCCTTGACCTTGTTTAGGGTTGGGTGGGTATTTAACTGCATTACTGGAGAGTAAGGTCCCTCTGTCTCATTGAGTTGAGTTGATTGAAATCCTTACTGCTCCTATGATATCGTCCAGATTTTCAAGTTTTGTCCGCATAGCATACGTATTTGCGCTAACATATAATCATGTCACATTTCTATGTGCTATAACCTAAAAAATGAGAACATGGAGACCTCAGAAATTACTAAGAGAAGTTAAACAAAACGTGTGAAGTGACTGGTATGGTATTCGGCAGATAAGTTCTGCACTGAATCTGTCAAGCGGGTGTATCCGAGTTACAAGTGCTCACTTGGAAGAAGCCAGAAGATGCCTATGCTCCTCCTGGGAACTTCCTCATGATGGATCTTACGAAGTCGAGTTACTTAGGAAGCGCTGACATGTAACACAGGGGTTTTGTTTTGTTTTGGTTTGGTTTATTTTTGAGGGATAATTGCCCCAAAACTACTTTATCAAGAAGAAGTATAAAACTCTGGATATGTAGAATCCAAAGCTGGAAACTGTCATAAAAGAAAAATGCTGAAATAGAAACTTAAAAGGGCTTTACCATTTCTTCTTTTGAAACCTGTGACTTGACAGGTTGGTGCCTGGTGGGAATTCTGTGGTTAGTGTCCTGCCACACGTCCCCGGGACAGATTGTGTCCTTATGTGTGTCCAGCACATGAGAGCAAGGTTGCAGTTTTTCCGAGTACTTTTTTTTTTTTAATACTTCTTTTGGAATGCATTAATGCATTCTCAGTTAAATGAATTAACGGATATTTGCTTTTAAGCAAAATTTTTTGGGTGTACTGAAATCTTTTAGCCTAGCCTCCCAAAGTTGACTGTGGAAGTAACAAGTTTCTACATTTAAAAAGTATAGTGGGGTACCTGGGTAGCTCAGTTGGTTAGGCATCTGACTCCATTTCCGCTCAGGTTCTGATCTCACAGTTGAGCTAGAGCCTCATCGGCTCTGCGCTGACAGGGTGGAGCCTGCGTGTGAATCTCTCCCTCTTTCTCTTCCCCCCTCTGGCTCTCTCTCTCTCTCAAAAATAAATATATAAACTTAATTTAAAAAATTAAAAGTCTATATTAATGACATGAATTGCTATTTTCATAAAAGTCAAAACGAGATGTTCTACAGAGAACGAAAGATGTGCCATGCAACAGATCATATTTGCACAAGACCACTGAAGGCCATGGATGGTAGAAGCATGTGAAAACTTTTGTCTGTGGCAGACTAACAAAGATTTCAGTCCGGTATTCTATAAGCCCAAGACTGCAAACTACTCTCACTATACAAAAGCCCCAGAGTTTTGTGTAGAAACTCTCGCGCCTCTGGCTGGCACATCTACTTTTGAACACGTGAACTTAACACGGACATATGTGAAAGGTTGTGCAAGGCTAGTGTGTTTACAAACATGGTGCTACAGTCAATTCGCCAATGCACATGCACACTTCATGCGCGCCTTCTGCAACGAGAGGTGTTCTAACACCGCAGAACTGAATAAGAGCACCGGCTTCCACGGCAGCTGTTAAGCATCAGAGGCATGTGAGCTACACCAGAACAGGCACACATCACCAAGTAAAATTCTATCGTCAAAGCTGCGAGCACTGACAATGCAGCCACGTCTATGTTCCAAGGCTGCATCCCCTTGGCCACTGCTGATTGGACTGGAGGAGGATGCTGGACCCAAGGACAGTCATTCTACAGGCTGGTTAACAGCCCCTGAGGTTATGCTCCCTGGCTGCCTATCGGGAATACTGGAGGCTCCCCTTCCCAATCAGCTCTCTGGGTGAGCTGCTAACTCACGACGGACTTGGAGAGTCCTTCTGTGGGGAGTTGCGGAGGCAGCTGAGTCACTGAAGGGGCCATAGCTTTTTTCTGCCCAGCTTCTTTTCTTCTACTTCCTTTCTTCTGGAAATACACCAACCTTCTGGCCACAGCTACCCCAGCCAGAACAGACGCCTTCCTCAGCTTTTTCTAATTAGCTTCCCTTTCTTCTCCGAGAAAGAGGCTCTATGAACTTTGGTGCCACAGTGCACCCCTGTAGGGGCCGGACAGGTAACTTCAGTGAGAAGTGGCCAGATGGAAAAAAATGGGGCTTGGGAGGGCCTGTGACCAAGGAGAAGGCATGTCTCCCAAAGGTAATCAAATCATAGAGTGGACACCTATCCTGGCTAATACAATAAACAAGGTCTGAATGTGGCCCTCCGTGGGGGTTTGCTGCCCAAAATAATATCAGCTCAGAAGCTTCGGTTTCATTCACTGGCCCTGGAGATGGACTTTCTTCAAGAGGAGGGATTGTGGCCATAGGCATTTTATATGGAGGTATTATTGTAGGATGAATGTCTGTGTCCCCCTTAGATTCGTATGTTGAAATCCTAACTCCCAGGGGGCAGTATTTGGAGGTGGGGGCCTTTGGGAGGTGATTAAGTCCTAAGGGTGGAGCCTTCATGAATGGGATTAGTGCTGTTATAAAAGAAACCCCAGAGAGCTCCCTCACCCCCTTCCATTGTGTGAGAACAAAGTGAGAAGGCATCATCTGTGAATAAGGAAGTGGGTCCTCACCAGACACCAAACCTACCAGCATCTTGACCTTGGACTTGCTAACATCCAGAACTGTAAGAAATAAATTTCGGCTGCTTATAAGCCACTCAGCTTATGGCATTTTATTAGCCCAATGGACTAAGACAGCCCAAATGGACTAAGACAGAGGGATTACTCTGTGCCTGGCAATTGACTGTCTAAATGATACCAAAGATGAAAACCCTAGAGGAAACGATTATTACATTTGACTGAGTAAAGAAAGTAAAATAAGTTAAAAAGTAAATTACAAGGCAAATGATAAATTTTAAAAAGTTCTTACGGTAGGTATTTGATGCCTCCAGCTATAGCTGAACATTAATGCTATGTGCCATTTTCTTTGTCTTTTGCAGTTATGTACTTAAGCAGGCAGGTAGATCCAGATAACCTTCTCTGGGAAGTGATACAGTATCAGTTAATCTGTGGGTATTATGTTCTACTCCACTGGAGCAACTGATCCCTCAAATTAGTCCGGTTCTAAGACTGGGGGGGGGGGCAAGTTAAATATTTAATTTTTGAACTTTTTAGTGTCATTTCTATATGTCATCTCCACCCTGGACTCTCAGATAATGTATATTGAGGGGAACTTTGAAAATATAAATGTGTCCTTTTATATTATCTGTTCTTCTTGGGGTATAATGACAAAATACCACTGCCCGATGGGGAATGATGGCTTCATTGCCAGTGTGTCTCTGGCTCCAGGTTATATAGGCTTGGAAGGATTATCATACCTCCTTGCAAAAATGAATAATTCTACATAAATATGTAGTTTAAATGAGCTCAGATCAGAGAAGGCTCCCAAGTTCTCTGCCTTTATTGGTAGTATCTTTAACTTATGAGAATTAACCTAAACATCTGGGTCTTAAACTGGCAACATTATTTCCCAGCTGTGATTTCCTTTGTGACCCAGGAAAGCCCCTAACTCAGAGATTTACATCATAGAATTAAACATCCTAATTATTAATACCAAAGAAAAACAAAACAAAAAAATACAAACTTATTGTTTTACTTTGAACATGCTAGATCGTGTAACATCATCTACAACATCACAGAACTTGAACAGCTTTGGAAAATGAGCTATGAACTGGACAACAGAAACTCTGTTTAAGGGAAGAGGGCTGCAGATATACTCACAGAGAAATTCTTGCTGATGGGGATCCCCTGTTGGGGTATTTCTTGAAAAAGAGTTTTAAAAAGACATAAAGCAAGAAAACGTGGCGTGGGGGGTGGGGCAGGGAGCAAGCAGAGGAAATCATCACTTCTTGTTGCTAGGTAAGGCAGGGCTAATTCATGTTGGAACCTTTCAGATGATCACCTTTGGTTGTGGGGTCTTTAGTTATCCCAGCACCCAGGAAGATCCTGGTAAGGGGGTAGAGGAGAGCAAATCACAAAGGTGAAAAATACTCCACATCTTGTTGTATATAGTCACCTAAAAAATTGATGGCATAACACAATAATTCACTATTATCTCTCATGACGCTGTGGACTGACATAGCTGTAGAGGCAATATACCATACCGTCCATATGACCTTTCCACATGACAGCTTGGGCTTCCTAATAGCATGGCAATCTCAGGGCAGCCTGATTTATTTATTTATTTAGTTTTGCATGGGGGCCAGCTTCTGCCAGACCAAGTGAGTCAAAGTGGAAGTTGCCAGTATCGTTGAAGGTTAGGCCCAAACTGGCAAAGCATTATTTCTGCCAATCTGTGTTGGCCATTGGCCAGTCCCAGGCCACCCAGATTTAAGAGGAGGGGAAATTAACCACCCCTCAATGAGAAGAGTGTCAAAGAATTTGTTGCCTTCTTGGATCCATCACCACCATTAAGGTCATCTTGAAAGATGAAAGCAGAACCAAATTAAAGCCCAAAGGAACTAAGTAGTAGAAGGATGGCTTTTCCTTTTTACTGTGCTCAGCTTCAAGGTATGTAATTGTTTCTTCGAATATGTGAGGGTTATTAGGCAAAAAGATGCATGACCATCGACAGTAAAGCAAAAGGGACTGGGCTGGAAACGCTAAAGCATTTCCCATCAGAAATGGGCATCTCTGGGACCCTTTTCTGCAGCTGTTTAAAAGGGACCCACTTTATAAGCCCATAAAGGACTTAGGATTAGTTTTACTGAAAATAGAAATGTTAGACCAGATCATCTCTTTTTTTGGTAGCAGAATCATTTAAATAAAAACCTTACATAAAACAGATGAAGAGTGGTGTTTTTGAGCATGCCACAGCCACACCTGCTCTTCTCCCATCCCTTATCTCCCTAGGTGGCCCAAAAGTCACTGAATGAGACACAAGAATCTTGCTAAAGATAGTTTGAAAATAGCTAAAACTCATAGAGTTCCCTAACTGTTCTGTAAAAGCTGTGGGTGCCTGGAAATGTTTTTCAAATAGCAGTTAGGCCTTGAATGTTTTGTGAAAATGCTGAATTCTTTTCATGGTCCAAATTTGTGATATGTTGTTATTTCTGAACTCAGGTACTGTTCTTTTGTGTATTGTCAAATGGCACTTTTATATTCTCTTTAGTAGCACATTTGTTACTAAGTGTACCAAAGTATAAGGAAAGCAACAGCTGAAAAATTTCACCTTTGGGGGAAATTAACAGTTTTACTTCATGAATGGCTTAATTTCACGAACAGTCAATGAAATTCAAGGTTTGCTTTATTAACTCTTACCTAAATCTTTGCAAAGAAGAGAAAATCTTTGTATAACCACCAACGCTGTCATCCTGATATTTCATTGGTAATCCATTTGCTTTGGAATTCTTCCTACACAAAAGGACAAAATATATTCTAACAGCATTTAATACACAGACATATTAATATAACTTTCAATACTTGGTAAAGTTCACATTAAAAATTTAAATACATACAGATTTCGTGGTTGATACTTCTAGTTTCAGATCGCGGATTGAGCACCTGCCGTATTTATCCCTCTCAAATCAAGGCCATACACTGGTAGGACATGTATTGGAAAACAACACACAACTGCATTGAAAATCAGGCACAGTCAGATTGGATTTTTAAAAATCCAGCTGTTTTTTACGAGAAATATCATAGAGCAAGATGGCACAGAAAAGTTGAAAATACAGGGACGGAAAAAACTTACTAAGCAAATGTTAACAAAAAGAGTCTAGAGCGATATTAAAATCAGACAAAATAGAATTCCGATGAAAAGGACAATATCAGAAAAAAAAAGAATTCAAGGATTTAAGAGGGCATTTCACACTGACAAAAGTAACAGTTCACTAAAAACTACACGGCATCGTGAGCTTTTGTCCACCTGACCGTGTTCCTTTGACAAGCAGTCATGTTTGAGGACCTGTGTTGTCACGTTGTCTACGGTTACCAACATAAATTAAAGCAAAACTGAAAAGAACCTACAAGCCCATAAACTGGTGATTGGCTAATATTAACACTTTGAAATACTTTGTAACAGTTATAAGAACAAGGTCAATCTTTATATTAACATAGTTAGCTCTCTAAAATATACTGTTGACTGAAAACGCAACTTGTAGAAAGGTGTGCATGATACATAATCATTCATGTTAACACACAATGCTCTGTATTTTCTTTGGATACAGAAATCTTTATGAGAATAAATTTAAAAAACCAGGAAAGAACACATGCCAAAAACATAATTGTGGTTACCCCTGGGGAGGGAGGGAAAGGTGTGCTGGAATGGGAACGTGCTCAATCAGAAAGGGCGTTAAACTTTATCTGAAATGCTTTCATTTTTTAAGAAGGAAAATCATTTTTTTTTATTACTCATGTTATTAAGTTAAAAAAAAAGCAACACCGGGATTCTATGATTTTGAAAAGTTCTCAAAGCCCCGTGCTGGTTGATGTGTCAAGTTGGATGCCTTCGGATGCAAATAAGAAAACCTAATCTGAACAATAAGGCTTGAACAGTAAGGAAGTTTACGATCCCATGTAACAGGATGTTAGCAGAGTAGAGGGTTGGTTAATTACAAAGTTCAACCATGTCACTGAGGACCCAGGTTCTTTCAATTTCTTTGCTTCAGTGAATTTTGAAGAAATTTACTTCAAATTCTCTTTGCATTCCTGGAGCTTGTCGAATCCTCAGACTCATAGCAAGACGGTGCCAGCAGTTTCAAGCGAACAATATCCAGAACAAAATAATAATAAAAAACAGTAACACGGTGCTTACTATCTGCCAGCATTTTACATACATTATCTCATGTTTGGTTCTCATAACTGCTTTTGCAGATGAGAAAACTGAGGCACGGAAAGGCTACATAACTTGTTGAATATTACGTAATTAGTAAGGGGTAGATTCAAATCCAGTTGGTCTGGCCTAAGAATATGTGCACTTAATCTTGGGGCTTTGCCCTGTATCTGCTTTACCTTGTGACTTTTTCTTTTTTTCCCTTTCTTTTCTTCTCTGGTAGTTCTCTCTAAGGAGTAAGGAAACTTTTTCCAGAAGTTTTCCAGCAGACAACTCTGCACATCTTATTGGCACATGGCCATTCCTGAACTGATCAGATTATCCTTAGCTCAGACCACTCCTGGAGTTGAGAATGGAATCAGCTTCCCCCAAGACAGTGCTGTGTGGGAAAGTATAGACACATTAACTGAATCTGAGTTCTCTTTAGAAGGAAAAAAAGGGTGGAAGGGAATTAATGTTGAGAAGGTAACCAACAGTCTCCGGTAAAGGTAACTTCTCTTAGTCCTTTGTAGCTCAATGACTCATTCAGTTGAACCCCTGTTATATTGGGTCCACAGGTGAAAGCATCCAGGAAGCGTATGTGGTTCAAATCTTGAGGAGAAGAATCTGGGCTGGAGAAATAAATCTGAGTATCATCAACAAACAGATTATAATTGTTTTAAGTCATGAGGTAGAGAGAATCCCCACAGGAGAAGGTATAGCGGTTTGAGGAAAGGTGGTCTACAATATGATTTAGTGTTTCCATCTTCCATGTAATTAGATAAAAAGCTCCCTCATGATTTAATAAAAAACTATAACTGTACCTGGTATACTTAACGGTTATTAATAAAATAGCCACACATTCACTCATTCATTCATTTGTTTTGTTTATTAGATTGTGAATTTATTTATTCTAAACATCCTGAAGAGTCTTGTTCCTTACCGGGCTAAGATGTTGAAGGGTCCAATAACCAAAGCTTTGCAAGAATAACCTAAAATTGTCCCTCACTAAATATAAGAGGTGAAGTAACTTGTATCTGTGATGGTAACAGAAATGTGCATATGCATGTTAACCTACTGGCTTTGCTTTGAATGTATCTCGTACTCAGCAATCTGAAGAAATGATTCCTTAGAATGTTACCTGGGCTGGTCTGACAAGCCCCATACCTCCGTGGCTTAATACGTAGAGGTTTATTTCTTGCTTACCTGGCAGTCCAACTTGGGTTGGCAGGGATTGTTTCCTTTCATACAGCAGCTCCACGATGCCCTTGAGTCCCAAAGACCCTACTGGATCCTCAGCATTTGTTTAACAGATGGGGGAAGAGCATAGAGGATTGCATGGGAGGGGCCAAGCCTTGGGGGGTGAACATCACTTCTCAAATCCCACTGACTAGAGCTCAGTCACACGGTCAGGCTAACTTCAAGAAAGTCTCGGAAACGTAGTCTATGAGTGTGTGCAGGAAGAAGATGGGTTTAGTGGACATCTGGCTAGTCTCTGACATACAATGAACTGAGTGAAAATTTCTATTATATTAAAATTTGATGTGTTTATTTTGTATGCTTACTGTTTCCAATATTTTGTTTCCATTTTTAAGAGACCTTTCTTATGCTATGCTTTTCCTCACTGATTACAGCTTAGACATTACTAGTATTTGTGTTTTCTAATTATTCAGAATCCTCCCAAGTTTGCCCTGGTTATTTCCAATGATTCCATTTTTTTTTCTTCAAAAGTTCTCTGTCTTCCATTTTGCAGACTTGCAGTGCAGTCAGACTGCATTTGATCTCTCCTCTGATGCTTCAGAATTTTTTTTACTTTCTCAGAATTTTTACATATAGATCAGCTATTTTTATGCATCTTAAACTTTGCAATAAGTGGACACACCTTCAAAAATACACTAAATTATTTGATTAAGTAAAATCTCAGAAATGCACACATCTCTTAGAAACTCACGTGCTGTATTGAATCGAAGCAAGTAGCTTGTATTTAACATTATGAGTTATAGACATCATAAGCTCAATTCTAAAAAGATTAAATAAATACTCAGAAATGCAGTAATTCTTGAGAAACAATCATGTACCCATCAACTGTCATTGCTAATGTTTAAAAATTAACCAGCATGGTTTTCATGTGATCCCGGCATGATTAGGTAAAAACCACACCCAGCAGAACCTTGGGGAAACATCCTTGACCTTTTAGATAGATTGATATTTTTTTTCCCCTTGTTGTCATTACCATCAAGATCAACAAAATGCTAGAGACACATTAAGCTGAAGCTGTTGCAATTAATTGTACCCTTCTGGCCTCGAGAGACAAGCCCCGGCAGTGGTGGCCAGCTTAGTCCCAGGGCGTGACTGGTTCTAACAAGGACTCCTTGGCAGTGTTCCTTAGGCCCCTCCCTAAAGACAATCAGCAGCTTGATTAGGAGGGGCAGGGGCCAAGCCTGCCCTGGGGCAGGGCTGGGGCAGGGCTGGGGCTGGGCTGGGCCTGGGTGGTGGCAGTCTCTTAAGTGCAAGGCTTTCATTGGCTTGGCGGTACCCCTGGGAACCACAACCAGGGTGCCTGACAATTAGATGCCATTTTATAAGAGTGGGTCTTAGGGTCATCAATTAGCATTTTACAGGAGGAGGCCTACTGACTCCCTATCAGAGTGATAGCTGTAGACCTGCCGTGGCCGTCAACTGCTATGATTTTTGATTTCACCGAAAATTGTGAGCCTCATCTGCCCACTGTTTGGTTAACATTTTACTTCTCATATCATGCCACACAAATGTTGTGTAATATCCTAGCGAAAAAAAAAAAATAGTTTGGGGATGCCTGGGTGGACTCAGGTCATGATCTCATGGTTCGTGAGTTTGACTCCTGCGTCGGGCTCTGTGCTGACAGCTCAGAGCCTGGAGCCTGCTTCAGATTCTGTGTCCCTCTCTCTCTGCCCCTCCCTCACTCGTGCTGTGTGTGTGTGTGTGTGTGTCAAAAATAAACATTCAAAATTTTTTGTTTTCAATAAAAAAAATAGTTTAAATGACCTGTTTATGACTTGCTCTAAAGCCAGAATTAGACTCTTAATTGCTGTATGAAAAGAATTGTAGGCAAAATTAAATTAATTTAAATTCAGCTCTTTGATTATCTGCTGGATCAAGTACATCTTCCTTATATTGTTCTCGCCTCAGTGGGATAATTAATTAGTAATTCCACTAGGTGTTTGTGGAAAAACAAGGTTTGGGGTGATCTCATGCCAAACAGATGCCCAAAATGAAAAAAACAAAGAAGAGTTCGTCATTTTATAATGTCTCGTGGTAAATGTAAACCTAGGTTTAAGGTAGCCAAGGACCTGGGGCAAAATAGGCTATGGGGGGGATGGAATCAGATGGAGATGTCACCAAACAGTTGAACAATGTGTGCCAAGCCCTGGGGGGAGAGGAGAGTGGGCAGGGCGGAGCCCTTAGGTACAGGCAGGTTGGTCTTCGACAGGGTTTCTTTGTGACATTGTTTTCTGGATGGAGTCTGCCTGTTCTGACTAGATCATCACACGGTCATCCAGCTCCCATTAAACAGGTCACTGCTAAAAATGAGCAAAAATAGAAATCCCTCCAGGTTGAAAAGGGAGAGGGAAATAGGAAAATTTGGGTTGGTCTCATGGAACGTCTGCCACTCCCAGTGTTCTCCATGCCAACTTAGAAAGTGTCTTTAAGCAAAACACTGCGACTGTGGATGCAAGTCGAGAGTGGCCACAGGGTCACACACCTGGCTCGAAAGGTACCCAATATAAATGATCCAACTCAGTCGGACAAGATGTGGAGGAGACACATTGAAAGGTTAAATGACTGAGTGGGATATGGAATAGGTAGGGTTGGCTGCTCAGGGAAATTCTGACTTTTTATTTTAGGGGCAGTGGGGTGGGGTTGGGGGGGGGGTGTCATGAATCAGGATCTAGCTGGGCAGGCTCTGAGTCACTTATCTGCTATAGATAGTGCCCTGGGTGCCCGGGGACAGGGAAGCTACATCACCAAAATTTCCAACTGCCAGCATCAGGGTGTTAACTGGTTGTTTCTCCTTTAACACCAATTAAATGTTCACTTGGATGTTTTGATCTGGGAACCTTTGAAACCTCTACTGTTTTAGCATCACCGAGGTAGTATTTAGCAGGTTAGGTGTTATAACAAACTGGCTATATTTATGTCTAAAAAACTTTACAGTGTCTTTTAAAATGTTCTCACCGAATCACTCAGGATTATATCAGCACTAAGTATGTCATCCACACGAATATCCTTAGAGTCTCATCATGAATAATATGATTAACAAGCATAATGTGTGGCCACCTGGCACACTGGGAGCTTCATCAGCCTGACTCCTCAGGTAACTTCCTGGTAAACATCCTCCAAGATGGCCTCTGTCTTGCCTAAGAATTTTCCCTGGCAAAGAGGTTAAGATTGAGGGCACTTCAGACCTTGTGTCCTACTATGAGGGAGAATGGAAGGACTTTGAATTTTATTTTTCATACTTTTTGTTTGTTTGTTTGTTTGTTTGTTTGTTTGTTGTAAAGGACTAAGGTAAATTTATCCCTTGAGAGAAGACCTCGAGAGGTGACTACATCAGTCTCCCCTGCTAACTCATCCTTCTCTCTCCCTCCAGCCATAGAGGAGGCAGTGGTTGAGGGGAGGCAGGGATCACAATCACTGCCCCATTTTCTCTGAACTCTGGGCTCACTCTCGACTTCTTAGCCATACTTGTCCAGGAGAAGGCAAATCCCTATCCCTATAAAAATCTGTCCAAAGAGACTTTACTAAGTAAATGAAGACAAACACTTCCCAGCTCTCTAGAAGAGGAAGAAAATGGAAACTATAAAGATGGGCATGGTTACAGTGGCCAGGTCCCACATGCTACCACAAATATGTCTAGGCAGAGCTCAACTCACGTGCCCCCTTTACAGAGCCTCTCTTCACAGCCCCACCTTTCCCCATTCCTCTCCCTCCATGAAACTCTCCCTCACTTTAATGTAAGATTAAAAGCTTAACCTCCTATTTCTGCAAATTCACAATAGGAACAACAGTATTTAAACCAGCAGTAACGATATGAGGTAATAAGAGGAAGGTCACCCCTCACACAGATCCTTCTCTGAAACAGAGAAGTCAAAGTCACCAGCATTTGCTTTTTTATATATAATCTGACACAAATTTGCTGCTCTGGTTGTAAATGGGCTAATGCGTACCCATAAGTATTTAAAGTTGAGATTGACCAATCACTCACTACCTCAGGCCTCTGCTGGGCACTCTGTATTCATTTTAATCAATTGATTTCACAACGTGTCTCTGGTGATATGGTAAGGAGCACCTGATTGGCTTTGCATTTTGTAGATGAGCAGAGGCTTAGAGAGGTTGGGGAATTTGTCCAGAGTGACCATGGTTGATCCATTGTAGAGTTAGGCTTTGGACCAGATCTTTGTGGCTCCAGGTCTATCTAAGTTCATTCTCTGTGTTACTAGGAGATCGCACCAGAGCTTAACAAGGCGATACTGTCCTTTGAGGGTCACGAAGTTAAAGCCGAGAACCTTGCAAATAGAGGAAGCTGATGGAGAAATGACTCTCGACTCTGATTTTTGTTTCTTTGTCCTTTTTCCTCTCAAACTCTGATATCTTAGGAGACCAGCTGATAAGTTGCAGGATTCAGTGTAAAACAAGAATGTGAATCTCCTTGTTGAAAAATTATTAAAAATTTCAAAATAGTGATCATGACACCAGCCCTGCATGGAGGCCTGACTTAAATTGGTTAGTCTGTCCTTCCAGCATTCTGTCTCTAGAACTGTCTAAGGCCCATCTCGCAGGCCCCCAGACGAGTGGCTCCAGGAAGTGGACATTGAGATGAGGATCTAGATATTGCTGAATTCACATTGGTTGTATTGTCTTCTGGCCCAGGTTAATGAAGTCCATTCACATTGCCGTCATCATGCTGGCAACAAAGTAATGCTACACGCATTTTAAACTTAAACAGTTAATATAGTTTTTAATTTTTCTAAGTAAATAGGTGAAATATCTAGGCTCATAGATTCTGGAGATGAAATGACCCAAACAGATGTCTTCCCAAATAGCTAAAAAAAAAAAAAAAAAATCCATTATCCAGCGTTGCCTCCACAGTCTAGGGGTGCCTGGGGCCTTGGTCAGTTGAGTGCCCGACTCTTGATTTTGGCTCAGGTCGTGATCCCAGAGTGGTGGGATCCAGCCCCCGTGTCCCCATGTTGTGCACTGCACTGAGGGTGGAGCCTACTTAAGATTCTCTCTCCTTCCCTCTCTTCCCTCTCCCCCCCCTCTCTCTCTCTCCACCCCACCTCTGGCCCCTCTCTCCTGCCCATATTCTCTCTCCCTCTCTCTCTCTGTCTCTCAAAAAAACAAAACAAAACAAAACATCCATTATTTTATTTAGTTCCTGCAAAACAGTTTGGTGTGCATGAACAAGAAACACATTTGAAGCAGCATCCTGGTTCTGGGTTCTCCTGCAGGGCCCAGAGAGTGGTTTATGGCATGGAGAGGTATTTTCATATGCAGAGCCCTAAGCAAAAACCAAGTTTGCCCAAGGAAAGACTTCTTTTTCAGAGACAAAACCTGGGAAGCCTATAGCCCCCACGTAGTAGTCTGTGCTTGGGGCACCCTCCAGGCCCAGCAGGCAGCTGGGCCACAGTTCCCAGTGCAGGACAAACTGGTCAGAGGAGGTTACAGAAGGCCTGATGAGACATGCGTGAAAGCAGACTCTGTATACCGTCAGGGTGGAGACTCCTAGGGGACTCAGAGGACGAGGGCAGCAGCTGCACGGGGTCAAGCCTGCAGATGCAGATCTGTGGTCCTTTAGCTGGTAATAATACTTAACATTGATGAAGCAGCTCAGCGCAGCTAAGCACTCCTGTGTTAACTAATCCAGTGGTCGTCAAACTTGAGCATGTGTCAGAATTATGGCTGTTAAAATGCCAATTGCCGGGCCCTACTCCCAGAGTTTTGGATTCAGGAACCTCATCTCTCCTTTTCTTTCTAAAGCCTCTCCATCATCCCATGTCCCATTGGGTCCCTCTCTCTCCAGGACGTCTTCTCTAACAAAATGACTGTGTTATTTCCCTCTGCACTCTTCTATCTCTGGGTGTTTTGGTTAAGGACACATACCAGATCTGGGTTCAAATCCTACAGATTCACTTATCCTCCCTGTGACCATAAACAAGTTATTTTATAATTCTGTGCCTTCATTTTTTTCAAATGTAAAATGAGAATTATAATACATTACTTCATAAAACTATCGTGAGGATTAAATAAATAAATATTAGGGTAAGAAATGGTTTTATAAAATATGTATACATCACACATATTATGTATATAATTTTTAAAACAGTATAAGAAATTATATTTTGCTTCTTATTTAGTTGTGATAAATTACTCTTTCTTTTGGTTAAAATTATAGCTATAATTTCAAATATAAATTTACGTGTTTTATTATTAGGTCTCATGATGATAGAATCTGAGAAGACACTCATTGGAACACAGGATGACAGGTGATAGAAGGAAACTGGAGAAACGGAGCTGCAGGAAGGCCTTGGCTTTGGGTTGAAGGAATGTCACTCATTGAAGGATATCAATCATCTCTGCTCTGCAAATGGGCTACTCATTAGAGGCTTCTTTCAGAAAAGATAGGAAATAACAGGAGCAGATCCTAGAAAGGAGACTTTGAAAATGAAGAGTAAAAAGTCCTTTATGGACCCAGGGGATGGTAGATTGAAATCAGGTTCTATAATATAGATGACAACCAAAGCAAGCCTATGTGGCCACTTGAATAACCAAACCAAGAGACCATCTTAGAATAATATGGGAAGAAACCACCTCCCTCTCAAGAGCAGAAACTGGGTTAGTTGCAATTTTTGGCCGGGAGATTTGCTTCCGGCAAATCCAGCCAGCCCTAGAAAACAAGTCAGGGCACAAGGTCAATACTGAGGACTAGTTAAGAGTCATAGGGTCCACAGGTGAGATGGGATCACGGAAGCTGTTGCATGATCACCGAAGACTTGCCCGAAGCCCAAGGGGGAAGACTCCTGGGCAGCAAGATAAGGTAGTAGTTTTTGCATCCCAAGGATCAAGCATCATGCTAGGAAGGGTGTTTACAAGTGGGACCAGTTACATAATTTTCAGGCCCCTGTGTAAAATGAAATTGCAAAACCCTTGTTCAAAGAGCAGGGGAAAAAAATATGTTAGAGGTATTAAAATATAAGGCATTTCCTTCTGGGGTCTGTCTCTCAGCGTGTCACAGTGTGGTTGTTTTGTTTCGTTATTTAATTTACCATTTAATGTTGTGCTAGAGCACAGGAACACTTGTAGGGCAAGTACAGACCCTTTGGTTGTTGCCCTTGACCTGGTGCTCATGTACATGTGGCTTATCTGCTCCTAGGTTCTCCCTCCCAGCCACCACCAGATCAACACAAGGTCTTTGGCCAGGAGCAATAGGTTGAGGCTGGCATCTCCCCTTCCTACAGGCCTACCTCCCAACTTTCAGTGGATATTGCAGATCAGGGCTGAGCAAGAGGCTCATCTGCCTGATGTCCATGGGTCTATACTGGGGCTGCCAGCCCAGGTCATGGATGGCGGCCACCATGCTTGGCTCTGAGACTCTGCAGGGTGTGCCAAACTGACCCCACCATCCCTGTCTCTATGTCCAGATCCCTGTTGGGGTTAACAGTGGTCACCAGGTAGGGGTTGTAATGGGGAGGTCAGGTGGGGCCCAGGGTGCTGGGGTAAGGAGAAATAGGTGGCTGAGAACCCACCCCTGGGAGTAGTCAGGCAAGGGAAGCTGGAGCCACGCTCATAAAGCAAAAGCTCTAAATTGCCTCTCCTCTCCCCAACCCCCACATTTTTCATTGTTCCATTGGATTTAACTTCCAAAATACAAATTTAAAGATCAAATTATTAAGAATTCAGGGCAGCAACTTCAGAGTATTAAACTCCAAGAGAGAAGCCCTCTGAGCAGGAGGCCCTGTGCAGCTCCACTGGTCAGACACCATGAAACTGGCCTTGGGTGCAAAGGAGAGAATTTATCTGCTGTTCAGAGCCAGGGAAGTGAGTTTGGGGTGAATAAGAGGACCAGGAAGTAGATTCTGATAAAGATTAGGGCCCTCACCAGATTGGGAAGTCTCTACTTTGGAGAAAAACTGACTATTTTATCTTTGCATCCAGCCCCAATAGGCAGGATAAAGCAACAAAGTTTGAAAGTTTACCTTTCAAATCCTGAGTCAGGCTTCATTCTGATGGCATGGAGCCTGCTTGGGATTCTCTCTCTCTCTCTCTCTCTCTTTCTCTCTCTCTCTCTCTCTCTCTTTCTCTCTCTCTCCTCTCTCTCTCTCTGATTCTCCTCCCCGCCGCCCCATCTGACCCCCGCTTGTGCTCTTTCTCTGTCTCAAAGTAAATAAATAAACATTAAAAAATATATAAAGGAGTCAGTTTGGAATGGGATTGTGGCTTTGCTGTCTACAATTCTCCCTCCCTTCCTACTTTATGCTACTTTACACTTTACGCTGTGCATGAAGTGGTATAGAGTGGTAAACAAGGCAGACACGTAATCCCTTCTCTGATGGTGCCTCCCCTGGGCAGAGCCTTGACAGATTATTACCCAGGGCCGTGGGAGGAAATAGCAAGGGGAGTCAACGTGGATGAGGGATCATTGACAAGCACTTACTTCTTCATTGTCCTCTATTCTAAATTGTGACAACTGGAGATAATGTACTGCATTGCGCTCGGCTCCTGATGACCTGATGACACTGTGACTGTTCAAACCAGCTTTGGGATTCTTCTTGGGGAACTGTCACCAGAGTCCGTTTCAAGGTCCATTCATGGTCATTCTCTATTTTCCTACCTTACCTTTCGTTTGTACTAATCATCTTCTCACTCCGTTGGACCTTGCTGTCTCTCTGAGCCTGGGGTTTCCCAGAGGGCCGGAGCAGCCATTACCTCTGTGAATCTCCAGAGCATCTACGACAAAGCCCAGCATACGGCGACTGCTCAATAAATGTTGTTAAATTAAAATGAGTTGACTAATGAAAATGAAAAAGAGTCCCAGAGGAAAAAAAAAGGCCAAGCAATCCAAAGAAGGAGAAAGTTTTATGGGAAGAAATTGGAGCCTCTTTTGCCATTGATGTTATCTTTGTGACTTATTGAGAGACTAAAACCCAACATACATCATACTCCTTGTCTATCTTTTCCTCTGATAGGAGACAGAGAGGATTAATGAAAGAGAGAATAGTTAGTTGGGGTTTTACTCCAAGGGATCCTTCTTAATTAAGTGGCGGGGCATTAATTAAAAATCTAATTAATCATTATAAGCTGTTGCTGTTGTGCTCGGTAGGAAGGTGCATGCAGGCTTTCTAAGAACACGAAGCTACTGACGCTCTGAGCTGCATGTAGAAGACATATCCCCCAACCCTCCAGCTAGACAGTGAATCCTTGAGCAGGGAATCCTCCAGGTAGACCAGTTTGGGATTACCTCTTACAGGCTACTATACAGAGAAGGACTGGCCATAGAGCTGGTGACGCCTAAGGTTTGGACCCCTCATAGAAATCACAAGATGAAGGCCAGGCTGAGAAATGTTCTGGTTAGGGAACTCCAAGGAAGGAGCCAGAGAGTTCACCATTCATGAGGTCAGGGTGTGGTGTTGGATCAGAACCAGATCTGTAGCCAGAAGCAGGGTGCCTATCTGGAGTTTCCACCTACACACCCACATGAGCCAGGTGCAGCCACTTTGCTCCTGCACCTGCAAGACCCAGCAGCTGGCTGGGCCCCGAGTCTGGTCCCACCCCAGGTGGAAGGATGTGAGGAGCTTCCTGCCTAGGGCAAACATTTGGCTCCAAATTGTGTCCTCCTCTCTATTTTCTCCCTTGCCTTTGCCTGGCCAGCATGTCCAGTTCTTTGCCCCTCGCTGCTCCCAACCCTTGGTCCTAGAGTTCTCCAACCCAACCTGAGCCCTGATGTTATGTAATGGCTCTTCTAGGCCCAGCCTCTTGCAATCTTCCTGTGATGCCCTACCACCTACACCAGCAATTAAGGCCAGACCCCAGGGCTGGTGCCCAGGATAAGGGCTAGGGATACCTGAGGAGAAAGAGAATGGGGTAAGGGCTGTGACTGAAGTGATATTTGAAAGAGAAATTACCCCTTCCTTTATTCTCCAAGTAGCTGACATGATAATTCAAAATCCAAAAAAAGCCAAAGAGGTGAAGGGCCTATAAGGAGTACACATTTTGGCCCTCTTGGACCCTGAGCCAAAAATTAGAAATAGTCAGAAATTCTCCATAACGTTCTGAGACTACCTCTCACAAAAGCCTATCTACCCAGGTCATGTATGTTTCTGAAGAAAGAGTTGTAACTTAGATAAGTAGAGTGTATTTTCTTTCTCCAATATGGAGAATAGGTGCTAAATCCGGGCAAGGGTTAACCATTTCAGGAGATTATATCAAGCTTGGGTTTAACTTTTAAACTAGATGCTAGAGGGCATGTCTTAACTGTCATGTTGCATTGTGAATTTAGAGTCTGGGTGTGGAAGCTCTACCTCCCTCCTTTATAATCTACACAGGTGTGCAGAGGACTTCAAAGCTAGTTCTAGAAGGAGGCTATTGTCAATTAGCTGTGGAGGAAAAGAAAGAAATCCCACAGAACAGATGCTGAGGGAAGTCAACTAAACCGTCCTTGAGCAATTACCTTTACATTAATTTCAAGACTCCAGAAGCTTTCTCTTGTGCTCTTGCTCAAGGATGAGGACCTTCCCATTCTGAAGAATGATTTCAGATTTGATAACCTCGATCTTTTTCTGAAAGTGCTTCTAATAGGAAGTTTACCCAGGGAAACTTTGGCATTACATTAGGCTATGGAGTGGGACCTGTAGAAGCTCTGTCTTCCAGCCTAGTACATTACATGTTCTCAGACGTGTAGTTGGCACTGTACCATCAATCATAATTTCCTAATGAATATAAAATGTGGTCACTTTAGCATCTGCTTCTCTTCTATAAAAGCAATTAAATTAATGAGCAGAGTATCTTTTTTTTTTTTTTTTTTTTTTTTTTTTTTTTTTATGAGATGATGCCACTGCCTAATTGACTAATGTTCAGTAGAGTATATACTTGGGGTTGTATTTTTGAATAGTGATGTTGGGACTTGGTTGTTGTTACCATATGGAGAAAACAATTCCTCCTTTTAAATGTCAATATTTGAATCCTACTAAAAGCCACGGGGGATTTATACATTTAGCCGAAAGTATATTTGACTTCTTGGCGTTTTCAATGATTTGTGGCCAATGAATCAAGAAAATGAAATCTTAAATCCCCCAGAAACCACCAGAAACCAAGCTTGGCATTTAGCATATTTCACAGTAATTATTCCCACCTCACTCCAAAATGAAAATGTTTGTTTTCCCCTATTTGTTTGATTTTTTTTTTCATTTATCGACATTTTGGGAATTTCCCAATGAAATTGCCTGTTCTATGGAGGGCGAAATAACTGAAATTTGGTGTTTGGAGAGTCCTCTGTATTTAGTCAATGTCACCCCTCCTCAGAGAACAGGAAAGATTGGACCCTTTCTCATTTCATAGAAGTTTCTCACTTTCTTTTTTTTTTTTTTCCTAGGAAAGATGGTTTCTACTAGGTTGTTCCATATCTATAATATGTAGGACTTAAAAACTTTAAAACCTCTAACGACTTTCTGGTTACAGTATCTACCAAGTTTAGTCATTCATTTCCCAGGAAACAAGCACAACAATGCAATTAGTTTAGCTATTTGTCGTGTTACCCTCTAGCTTGCTGCAGAGCTGAGTTACAGGTACCCTGTTTCTTATTTTCCATTTCATCTCAACAATTCATACTGAGTCTTGCTAGTTATTTCTAATTTCTTTTAGTCTGGGGACTTCTGGTTTTGCATAGTTTCTCATGGAGAAGACTCCTTATTTCCCCCCCTGTTCGTTCTCCCCTTGTCTTATAGCGTGTGTTAGCATGTTAGCAAAGTGTCCCGCCCTGTTCCCCTCATCCCCAAAGCAGAATTTATATTTCCCAGTTTCCCTTGCAGATAGTTGTGACCATGTGACCGAGTTCTCACTAACAGGATGGAACAGAAGTGATGAGCACCACGTGTGTTGCTTCCATACAAGAACACTGCTCACCCTCCATTTCCTCTCCTTCTCTCGAGGCTGGAACCTGGATGTGGCATCAGTGAACCAGCAGTCACCATGCAAATGAGGGCAACATCCTGGGAGACAGGAGGAGCATTAAAGTCCCTCAGTGCCCAGACAAACCACACGCTTGCCCTGGACCACTTGCCCATCTCTAGACTGTCACATGAGATAGAAATAGATTCCTCTCTTATTTGAACCATTTTATTTTGAAGCATTTTTTTGAAAAAAAAAATTTTTTTTTTAACGTTTATTTATTTTTGGGACAGAGAGAGACAGAGCATGAATGGGGGAGGGGCAGAGAGAGAGGGAGACACAGAATCGGAAACAGGCTCCAGGCTCTGAGCCATCAGCCCAGAGCCTGACGCGGGGCTCGAACTCACGGACCGAGAGATCGTGACCTGAGCTGAAGTCGGACGCTTAACCGACTGCGCCACCCAGGCGCCCCTGAAGCATTTTTTTGTTACAGCAGCATAACTGATACTGTGTCCCTAAATAATGCATTTCTTAAACAAAAGAGAGGATGCTACTACTGTACTCCAGGCTAGTTAGATCCTACTTAGAGTGCAGTTTTTCTTTCTGTAAATCACACGTTAAAAGACATAAAGACAAAGCAGAAGTTTTCAGCTGAGAGCAACAAGAGGGATGAGGGACTGAAGAAACTGGAAAAGTATTCTCAGAGTAGGAGTGCTGTTTTAAATGTCTGAAGAACTGATATGTGGAAGAATGGATTCACTTCATTCTGTATGGTTTTAGTGGATAGAAGTAGGACTCAAGGTGAAAATAGATTTTGCTTAAGACAAGGAACATTCCTGTCTATCAGATCTACATAGAAATGAAAAGGGCTACTCTGAAAGTGTTGAGTTTCTTGCCCGTGGACACATCTTAACAGAGTCTGGATAACCATTTGGCTGGATTTCGTAACTATGTATCATATGTATATATTACATAAAATGTCTTGAATTCTTAGAACTACACTAAAATTACATATTTTTATCTCCATTTGATAGAAGGAGAATCTAAGTCTCAGACAGGTTAAAACTTGCCAAGGTCACAGACCTAGTTACTAACAGAGTCCATGTTCTTTCCCCAGCCACTGTTAAAGTTGATTTACAAAATGGCTTAAAAATTTCTTCCCAATCAAGGTGTGCCTAGGTGGTTCAGTTGGTTAAGCATCTGACTTCGGCTCAAGTTATGATCTCACGGTTCATGAGTTTGAGCTCTCTGTGGGGCTCTGGGTTGACAGCTCAGGGCTCAGAGCCTGGAGCCTGCTTTGGATTCTGTGTGTGTGTGTGTGTCTCTCTCTACCCCTCCCCTGCTCATGCTCTTTTGCTCTCTCTCTCAAAAATAACTAAACATTGGGGCGCCTGGGTGGCTTGGTCGGTTAAGCGTCCGACTTCGGCTCAGGTCATGATCTCACGGTCCGTGAGTTCAAGCCCCGCGTCGGGCTCTGTGCTGGCCGCTCAGAGCCTGGAGCCTGTTTCAGATTCTGTGTCTCCCTCTCTCTCTCTGCCCCTCCCCTGTTCATGCTCTGTCTCTCTCTGTCTCAAAAATAAATAAATGTTAAAAAAATTAAAAAATAAAAATAACTAAACATTAAAAAATTAAACAAAACAAAACAAAACCTCTTTCTAATTGGAAACTCCACTGTCTTTTCTGAATCTTTGCTGGAATTCTGAGGTATCAGAGCCAGAGATATCTCCTAAAGGTTGGTGTGCCTTATCTTCTAAATCTTAACCCAGTAGCAAACTTACTTTGAGCCTTCCTTTATGTGTCAGATTGCCAGCAAATCCCCAATCCATTTTCCGTTTTTACTTCAGACACAAAGAGTAATACAATTTCCAGCTTTTCTTTCGATGAAATGTGAGAAGAAATGATGTGGACCACTCCCAGATCTGGCCAGTAGAAACCTCCCATGTATTTTCTTATGCTGCTGCTGAATATTGGCACATGGAGTGACCTTGAAAGTTGAGCGTTGAAGATGGCAGAACTTTTCCTTCAACTTTAGTCCCGTTAGTCCCCAAACTATGTGTTGAGCCAAGTCTGGTAACCCAAAACTGCTCTGGACTATGTAAGTGAAGGAGGCATAAACTTTTACCATGTTGGAGCCGCATGATATTTTAACATCTTTTGCAAACAGCAATGAGCCTGCTTCATCTAATACTTCATATCCTTACCTACTAAATATCAAGAATTGTCCGATTTGATCATGGGACTCTGTGAAGGGTCACCATATTTTTTGACAACTGTACGAGGCTGAACTTTTTAAAGCTGCAGTTATTCAACCTTCTGGACTGAAAAAGCAGAACTTTAATACAATTCACCCTAAAATAATAGAAGACAATCCGATTCTGTCACCTCTCACTCTTTTCACCCCCACACAACTCACATCACAATCAGCTGGCATTGAGGGGATCCCTCTTTAGATAGGTCATACCTTGTCCAGTTCTCCATAGACCCAACACTCCCCTTTTATCCAAACACTGACTTGTGTGTCAAATGCCACATGTCTTTGTGATGAAGATCTTTAAATATCTGGCCCTACAGACCATTTGTATTTCTGTCTCCAGTTAACACTGAAGTAGAGTCAGTGATGAGCAAAGAACTACCACCCTGAGAACTGCTTCTGAAGGAGATAGAATTCTTTTGGAAGACAATGAACTCTTCATGTTCCTCGGCAGGAAGGGTCAGGAAAAGTCTCTTCATTATTAGTGGGTCTGGGGCCTCCCTGTGGGAGCACAGAGCTAGGGTATCAAAATTACTCTTTTCGGTCCCCCACTTGCTTTCTGTAGCACAAAGTGTGGGACGTAAAGTAAAGCTTTTAAGAGCAAGTAGAAGTTTGTGGTTCTGTTTTTAATTGAAAGCCCAAAAGGTGATATTGATTAATTTGATGCTACCAATTTCCTTCCTCATCCCCAAATCCCTAACTGTGTTGGGCTACAATTGTCACCATTAGCCAATTGGATGTTAGGCAGGTTCAGGCAACACACCCGTAAGATCATAGAGGCTGGGAGCTAGAGGAGAATTGGGACAGAGGACCTTCACCTTTTCAACTCAGGGATGGTCATCTGTGTGGGCATGGACATCTGTGCGGGTGTTCCATGGCTCTAACTCAGTCACGGGACAATGCTTCTACATGGGTGGTGCTTGTTTTCAAAGTTCTAGAATAAACCAAAGGCTAGATACTCTACAGACGTGTGCATGATTTTCACATGCAATGGTTTCCTTTTCCAAAAGTTTAAAAAAACAGTGAGTACAAAGTGGATTACTGAACTCCCAGAGAATTTTCTATGCTTATGGTATAAACTGGGGGAGAGAGGTTCATGAGATAGGACATTCAAGGCAAATACTTGAAGCTGTTTTTTCCCCAACCTGTTGTATGCGTACTACTGAAGTAAACAAAATAGTTTCAGGTGGTATACAAATATACTTTTTAAAAATGGTAGTAGTGTGACATTTCCTTAACATGAAGTAGAAGAAAAATAACACAGCCATGTCGCAGATCTTTGATTACATCATTATATGTGCTTAGGGTAAGTAAAGGGAAAGTTAGGCTTTTTAAAGGAAAACATTAGGTTAAATGAGAATATAGGGACTTCTGTGTCCAGTTAAAATAGAATAACAGGGGTCAAATTTATCCTCCCTCCTGAAATAGCTGGAAATAAAAATATACACAAGAGGCAGCGATACCCAAGGTATCAGGCAGGCGATTGAACAAATGAGGTGAACCCTATAACTGCTTGAGCTTTTATTACCTGGAAAAAGTTTCCAGTTCATGGCACAGGAAGGGGAAACTTGGTCAGAGCTGAGAAGTAGTTTTCCTGACTCACAGAGACAGAACTGAGAGTTTAGGAAAGCCAGCTATTTTTAAGCAAAGATAAACAACTCTCTAATGCCTTTCGCATAACAGATACAAAAATTAACTCAAAATGGATCATAGCCCTAAACATAAAACACAGAGCTATAAAATATCTACAAAAAATGTAGGATAAAATCCTGACGATGTTGCACTAAGCAAAGATCCCTTACGGAAAACACAAAAAGCATAGTCCATAGAAGAAAAACAATCGATAAATTGAGCTTTATCAAAATGAAGAACTTCTACTGTTAGAAAAATACTGTCAACAGAATGAAAAGCCAAGTCATAAGCCAGGAGAAAATATTTGAAATTAACCATATCTGGTAAAGGATTTACAACCAGAATACATTAAGTATTCTCAAAAACCCATTGAGAAAACCAACAACCCGATTAAAATCGGACAAAAGCTCTGAATAGACATTTCACCGAAAAAGGATATACAGATCGCAGATAACCTCATGAAAATACACTGAACGTCATTAGTCATTAAGGAAATGCAAATTGGAACCATATGAGATACCTCTCCATGCCTACTCACATGGCTAACGTTAAAAGGATCGGCCATACAACGTGTTGACAAGTCTGTGGAGGAACAGGAGCTCTCCTACCCGGCTGGTGAGAGGGAATTATGGTACAACCAATTTGAAAACAGTTTGGCAATTTCTTGATAAGTTAAATAAACACATACCCTGTGATTCAGCCATTTCATTGCTACAGAAAAAAGTGAAACGAGAGAGTACGCCTATAAAAAGACTTGTACAAAGACATTCATAGTAGTTTCATGTGTAATAGCCAAATATGGAAAAGAACTAATGTCCATCAACAGGCGAATAGATAAACAAAGTTGATATGCCCATACAATGGCAAACTTCTCAGTCACAAAAAGAAATGCATTACTGATACACACAACAACGTGGATGAATTTCAAAATACTTGAGTCAATATGAGTTAAATAAAGACAGACAAAAAGTGCATATATACTGAATTATCCCATGTATATAAAGTTACAGAAAATGCTAACTAAGCCGTAGTGATAGAAAGCACATCAGTAGTTATCTGTGGATAGAGGCTGGGGAGGAGTAAGAAGGAGAGATTACAAAGTCATACAGAGAAACTTTTTGCAGGTGATCACCATATTCTGTATCTCAGTTGTGGTGATGGTCATATCACGTCAAGACTCATCAAACAGTACACTTTAAACTTGTGTCGTTCAGGGGTGCCTGGGTGGCTCAGTTAAGCTTCTGACTCTTGATTTCGGCTCAGGCATTGACAGCACAGAGCCTGCTTGAGATTCTCCCTCTTCCTCTGCCCCTCCCCCGCTCACACTCTTTGTCTCTCTCAAAATAAATAAACTTTAAAAAATAAGATTTAAAAAAAATGTGTAGTTTATTGTATGTCAATTATACCTCAACGAGGCAGTTAAGAAAATATGAACATAGCTGAATATAACAAAAAATTAAAGGTTCAATGACTAAATTTTGGAAACACAGGTTGAATTTATACCATTTTTCTTACCTCCATCCATCCTTTCTTGTTCTCTTATCCTTGCCTTTTCTCCTTTTCTCCTCTCCACGTTAGAATAGGTGATAGCAATCTGGGACCACCACGTATAAGATGGCCCTTGCCTTAAAGTAAGAAAGGACTTTCTGACAATTTCTGCTCTTTAAAAATGCAATTGAATAGGCTGTTTGTTACCATGGGGAGCTGTCCACCTCAGGAGTCCTCCAGCAGAGACAAAACAAACATTTAGTGGGGGATATGGTGGCATGAGATGGGATGCAGGGCCAAATCAGTGGCTTTCAGCTTTTCTTTTTTTTCTTTTCTTAAATCATAAAACTCTCCAAATGTATGTCATCTTAGGTGGAAGACAAATATTTAGAGAAGGCAAAAGAGGTTTTTCTTTAAAAAAAAAAAAAAAAGTTGGGGCTTCAGAGTCCTGCCTGCTTGGTGCCATCTTTCACCTACTGTGGTGGCCTTTCCACCTCTGCTTTGATCCAGCTCTGAAGCTCTATGGATGTTCAGTTGCAGCAGGAGTGAATGAGATTCCCACCGCTGCCCCCCCCCCCCCCAAATCACCTCAGTTAGTGCAGGAGGTTGAGGTGAAGGTCTGACCACATCTAGTCATCTGAGAAAAAGTGGACCCATTGGTAATAAAAGAGGCCGTTCTTTTCTCTGCAAACAGACCCAGTAATTATAACATTGATAGTCTTTTTCCCACAGGGAGTGTAATACAGCTACTATTTATCTAGATGTACCAGCTCTTTTTCCTCTTCACTTTCTGAAAAAAAGAAAGGGTTTCAAATAATGGCTTGGTTTAATAATAGTGTGGTCAGCTCTGTTTCTCTTTAGAACGCGCATTTTTTTTTCTCCCTCTAACCCCGAGTCTGCCGATTGTGTTTGCCCACACTTGAGTCAATAAGAGAAAGGAAGCTCTTTTTTTTCCATAGTTTTCATAAAAGTAATCATAGCGAGCATTTACTGAGTGCTAAGTGCCAAACACTGCGTGTGATTCATTTTTATGTGTCAATTTTGTCAAACATTATTCTGGATGCTTCTCTGAGTATGTTTTTGGATGAGGTTTACATTTAAACTGGTGTACATACTTTGAGTAAAGAAGATTGCTCTCCTTAACATGGGTGGGCCTTGTCCAGTCAGCTGAGGATTAAATAGAACAAAAGGCAGACCTCTTCCCAGCAAGAGGGATTCCCCAGCAGACAGCCTGTGAACATCATCTACAATATCAGCTCTAAATTACATGGCTTTTGGGCTCAAACTGCGACTCTCTTGAATTTCTAGCATGTTAGCCTCCCCTACCAGATTTTGGACTCCTCACGTCTCCATGATCAAGTGAGTCAATTCCTTAAAATAACTCTCTCTTTGTATATACACATCCTATTGGTTCTGTTTCTCTGGAGAACCCTAATACACATTTTACATCTATTAATTCATTTGATTTTCTCAGCCATCCTGCGAAATTTGAACACAATACTTTAAGAAGTGTGACTCTTTCACACTTAAGGGAATGAGGCCTAGTGAGGTAAAGTGATTTGCCCATGGTCTCCCAGCTAATAGGCCTCGGAGCCACGATTATAATCCTCAGTCTGTGGACTGAGTTAGTTTGCTTTCCCACACTAGCCAGCTCTTGACGTACTTTGGCCTGAGTGATGCTGAACAGGCCTCAGCACCAGCCTATCCGGAACCTGACTTTGACCCACACCGTTTTTCCTGTCAGGGGGCTCCTGGGAGGCTGTTTGGCGTGTGCCTGGGAGCCTGACGCATCTGACCCTTTCTAGTAAACTCAGGCATGATTCCTCGCTAGTTCATTCTCAGCTTGCTCACCTACAGAAGGAGAGTAAATCACATCACCTTCACAACCAGCTTGTCACAAGGATTAGATGTGAGTGTCGAGAGAATCCATCCCACCGCCTCCACCCACAGGCCCCCATGCTCTCACATGGACCAAAATGACACAGGTCACGAGAGCTAGTTCGTGGGCACTCCAGGCTCCTAACTGAGTGAGTCCTTCTGTGTGCTGTCTGTGTTAGATGGCTAGGGCTGCCATGACAGAATCCGACAGGCTGTCGGGGAGGGGGGGGGGGGCCGTGGCTTAAACGCCAGAAGTGCATTTCTTGTAGCCCTGGAGGCTAGAAGTCCAAGATCAAGAGGGAAAACCTCTCTCTTTGGCTTGCAGGTAGCCACCTTCTTCCTGTGTCCCCCGTGGTCTTTCTTCTGTGTGTGTTCAAATTGCATCTCCTTAGGAAGACACCAGAGAGCCTACCCTAATGGCCTCTATTAATTTAGTCATCTCTTTAAAAGGCCTTATCTCCAGAGGTAGTCTCATTCTGAGAAACTGGGGAGTTAGGGCTTCAACATATGGATATGATTCAACAATTCAGCCTGTATGTGCCAAGGACCTGCTGCCCAGGACCAGCCTTCATACCTCTCATTATTGAGATTATGCACAGAACCTTTTCTGTCTGGCTGTTCCTTCAAACTTTCTGCCTGTTTGGCACTATTTCTTCAGGATTATGCTAAGATACCAGTTAAGCTGATCAGAAATTTAAAGGCAAACAGCTCACTCAAGTTCCACGAACTTGTCTTTGTCTAATGGTTATGGAAAGCCAACTAGAACGAATATCAAGCACATAGAAATTGCTTCATACTTTTAGTCTATGAACCTCCCAGTCTTCCCAGCTCCACCAAGAGCGCGCACACACACACACACACACACACACACAGCAGGAGCAGAGAGGCATTTTGAAGTATACTTCGAACAACAATTATATGTAGATGTGTATGAATATATGTAGATATGTATGATTATATGTAGATGTGTATGAATATATGTAGATATGATGTCATGACAACCAGTGACTTTTAACTCCAGTGACTTTTGCCTTCTTTAAATTGGCTTCTGTTTGTTTCAGCTTGCCTCTGAAGGGGCTGTACGTATGCACACCATGGGTCCTATTAATTCTGTCCCCGTTTATTATGACTTAGGTTTTTTGACATCATAAGACCCCAAGAGAGGAGGCTCTAGTTGGGCCGGTCACCATCTAATATGGTCCACTCCTACTGATAATAAGACCGGAGTATCTTCACAGGCCACAGTCTTCCTGATGTCAAGTCTACCTCTGATTGCCTTTGGCTGAGGCACCAATACGAAGTCCAATCTTGAATGCTTAAGGAAGTAGGGTCTTATGGTACAAACACAGTGACTTACTTAGGAAGAACCTAAATGACCAATGTCCCAGAAAGAGGATATGAAAAGGTAGGCTCTAGGCTCTGTGGGTCTCTCTGGGGCTCCCAGAGGCCCATCGTCAGGACTCACAACATGTCAGTAGAGTAACCACCATTTTGGCAAAGCTCACTTCCTTTTGCTGATAATCTGCTCCAAATTAGAATCTGTTTTAGAGAACAAATGGATTTTCCATCTCTGAGAATTAAGTTTCACAAAACTGAACTAAACACAGACCTCTGTTTTTATGTCATTTGAAATCATTTTAATTAAGACATAAAACCAGATTACAAAAGAGTAAGGCATGTGCAAAGAGTAGAATTTCATATTCTGAAGGAAAGAAAAATACCTATGGGGAAAAGAAATTCGGCCGAGAAGTTGTCCTCACCTTCCTTTTTTCTTTTTTGTCTTTGAAACAACATTTTAGATAGAGGGTGACCTCCTGTAGTTGAACTTAAACAAAGAATAAAGGGAACGGGAAATCAATGGGAATCATGGCTTAATGAAAGCTCTTCTAAAATAGTCCAAGAATCCATAAGAGACTCATTCTATATTGGATTTCTGGAAGCCGGCCCAAGGACCCGAGCTTGTAATCCGGTGATTGATGCCTGCCATCAGCAACACATTCGTTCCTTTCCTCCCTCGAAGGCTTCGACAAATTTTGCCTCATTCAACAAGCTCTCAATCATATTCATGGAGTCAAGACTTCAAATGGGGCATGGTTACAACTTTAATAGCTATTCCAGGTAGAACTGATTCGCATGATGTGGGATCTTGGCAGCAACTTAATTACTTTAGGGTAATGATGTGAATCTCAGTCAGGGGCCAGTTTTGGCATTGCTGACTCTTACGTGCAATAATTAATATGATTAAGTGTGCTGCCTTAGAAACTCCTTTACTCCCCCTCTGTGCCGATATTTGGAGCTTGTCTTTGGAAGCTACCGTACGGACAATGTTTCCTTCCCCTCCTTTTCCTCTGTAGGGCAGGACATATTCCTGAGAACACGGGTATCTTTACTTACTGATAAATAACATTTCCTGGAAAATGTTTACAGAGATAAAGCAGAGGAGGGGCTTCTTTGCTTTCGTCGTTGTCCTTCTCTTGTTTCCTTCCTTCTCTGCATGCTTACTGTTCGTTTGGTGGCCTCTCCCACTTGGTGTAATCTTACGGCTCTTCAAAACGAACTCTGAGCAACGATGCAACGACCTTGGCCAATAATAACATCTTATGTTTGTTGATTGCTCACTGTGTGCCAGCAATTGCTCTAAGTGCTTTCCTTATCTTATTTTGTCTCATCAAAATAACTGTATGGTTTCCATTTTACAGGTAAAAATATGAAAGCTTATACAGGTTAGGCATCTTAGCCATGGTGGTATAGCCAGTAAGTGATGGCACAGTGATTGAAATCTAGAGGGTCTGTGCCCCACGGTGTGAGATTTTCCATACTAACGTCTATCGAAATCTGGTAACTGTGAAAATAACTTCTCTCTCTCTCTCTCTCACAATAACCATCATTCCCACAACTGATTTCCTGCAACATACATATCTTCAGGGTTTGTTGTATGCCAGGACGGTTTTGAGGGCTCAGGGCACAAGACACAGCCCCTTCCTTCAAGTAGTTATGTCCTTCTGGAGGTAATTACAGTAGCATGAGATAATTGCTATGGTGGGAAATCACAGAAAATGTCTTTTAAAATAATGTTACTGTGGTCAGTCAGAAGGATATAATGTGTGTCTGAAAAACCCTAGTTAATTCCAGCCAGTGGATTACTTCCTGCAAAAGTATGAAGAAAAGCCAAGGGGTATTACACAGGTGATAGCCTCACTATCATCAAACGTTAGCCTTCACCGATGATCTCCAGTCAAATGACAAGACGATGGGACTGGAATCACATTGACCTGGCTGCAAGTTTTTGCTCAATATCTTAGTAAGTGTGTGTCCTTAACAATTTACTCAAACTTCTGTTTCCTCACCTATAAAAACAGATGATAACAAATCTTACATCGTCTGGTAGTTTAGACCGGGGGTCAGCAAACTTTTTCTTAAAGATGTAGATAGTAAATATTTTAGTTTTTGCTGGCCATGCAGTCTCTGTCACAAGTACCCAACTCTGCCATTGTGGTGCCAAAGCAGCCATAGACCATATGTAAGTGAGAAAACGTGGCTCTGTTCTAATTACATGTTATTCATAAAAACAGATGGGTTGAATTTGATGCATAGGCTACAGCTTGCCCTCCCCTGGTTTAGAGCATTAAATGAGATGTTGAAAGAGGGGGAAAAAAAACCCCTGCAAAACATAAAAGTTTCCAGTATACCGTAGGTGCTCAATGTTTTTCTTTCTTGCAACTTATTCCGCTTAGCGTCACAAAGGTACATGCCATCACTGTGTCGCTCTCTTAAGAGCCCTACAGTCCAGTTAAGTGACAATATATAGAAAATATAGACAACAATACAATTCTGCAAGTACCAGTCATAAGGGAAGCAGAGTAAATCCAAAGCTATTGGAGTTGAGTGAAGGGAACAGCTGAAGAAAGAACTTCCAGGTAGGGAATACAAAGAAGTGGGGATACCCTAAGTGTTTTCAGAGGAAGCTGGGTGGAGACCAAGGTTAGGTGGGGAAATGGGGCTGAATGTCAAGTTCAGGAATTTATATCTTATTTCATAGATCTCAACCAATGTGCCATTGAGGGTTTTTTAAGAGAATGTAGGGAGCACTCAACAGATATTTGTTGAATGAATGAATTCCTCTGAAGTGATTTGCATGATGGTTGGGAAGAGAATGGCTGCCAAGGGGCACCTGGGTGGCTAAGTCAGTCGAGCGTCCGACTTCGGCTCTGGTCATGATCTCGCGGTTTGTGAGTTCGAGCCCCACATCCAGCTCTGTGCTGACAGCTCAGTGCCTGGAGCCTGCTTCAGTTTCTGTGTCTCCCTCTATCTCTGCCCCTCCTCCACTCACACTCTTTCTGTCTCTCTCTCAAAAATAAATAAAATGTTAAAAAAAAATTTTTTTTAAAAAAGAGAATGGCTGCCAAACCCTCAGGTGATATGGATTCAGTCCAGGGTGACAGCAGTTAGAACCAGTCAGAAAGGACAGACCGAAAAGCCATTAGAAGGAGGAAAGGACCTGCTCTGGTGACTGAACCGCAGGCAAGACAGAGGACTTGTCGGAGTTGTCGCTGAAGTAGCAAGCTGGCATCCAGGTGAACCGTGCTGCCGGTGACAGAATAAAGGATGTCAGAGAGGCTGCTTTTTGGAGGAAACATCATGAATTTAGGGTCCCTGAAGAACATTCAAGTGGAAATATTTAGTACAATTAGATGGGCTCAAGTAGGAGATTGACTCTGGAAGCCGACAGACTTCAGCCTCATAAACTGGCAGCTCATGAGAATGGATGAAGTACTGGGTTCTAGATGAGACCGAAAGATCAAAATAAGCCCCTGGAGTAGCGGCGAAGTCAGAGACAGGGGCTCTCCTTAGAGATCCAGAAGTATCATGGGGTACCTGGGTGGCTCAGCCAATTATGCATCTGACTTCAGCTCAGGTCATGATCTCATGGTTCATGAGCTCGAGCCCCACCTCAGGTTCTAACTGTCAATGTAGAGCCTGACTGAGATTCTCTCTCTCCCTCTCTCTCCGCCCTTCCCCTGCTCTCTCTCTCTCTTCCTCAAGTTAAATAAACTAAAAAAAGAATTTTTTTAATTAAAAAAAAAAAAAAAGAAATCCAGAAACATCTTTCTATTTCAGCCTGAACGTAAGGGCCATAGGAGCTCTGAGAGACTGGCAAAAAACAAAAATCAGCAAAAGAATGAGATAAACCGTGGAATTCTGATGCCAAGAAACTTCTCCCATACAGTCCTGAGAAAAAGAGAACACTGACTGTGAACTCCTGAACTATGAAAATCCTGATGCATAAACCTAATACAGAGTAATCCCACTGAATTCAGTTAGTAGAAGGTATGGAAATGTATCAGCTATGATAATGGTAAAACAACCCCAAGATATTCTCAGCATCTTTTCAAATGTGCATATTCAATCATTACTTAGCAAAGCTACTTTCAGAGATAGATCCTAATTTGTCACTCTGTTGAAAAAATACAATTTTGTGCCAGATCTTATGCCAAATTTTCAGTAGATCGCAGGTTGATCTGTTTCTCTTGTCTTACAACTTTTCTTGCTATTGCTGTCCCGGGAGGGAATTCCCTTTAAAAAAATTTTTTTAATGTTTATTTATTTTTGAGAGAGAGAGAGAGAGAATGAATGGGGGAGGGGCAGAGGGAGAGCGACACACAGAATCCAAAGCAGGCTCCAAGCTCTGAGCTGTCACCACAGACCCACTGCGGGGCTCGAACCCATGAGCTGCGAGATCATGACCTGAGCCAAACTCAGATGCTTAACTGACTGATCCACCCAGGCACCCAAGGGAATTCCCTTTGACTAGGAAAAGTGGTTGATGCAGCAAGAGCAAGAGAAATGGATCTTTCTAGAGTGGAGTTGTCCTTATATTTTCTTTAAGTAAAATCAGAAAAGTGTTACCCAGAGGCATTACGTCCGGTCTTGTTAGACACCAACTCTCTATTAAATTGGTTAGTTGTGGAGAGAGGCATTACCATCCGAAACAGTTTTTGAAGGGGGGTTCATTTTCCACTTTCCATTTACCTATTTCTTGAAGCTAATGAAATACATTGTACTTATATCATTGCAGGATCAAACAGAGCATCATTTTTTTGGGAACATAGAACAGTGAAGGGATCATAGGATTTTAAAATCTAGCTCCAGGGGTGCCTGGGAGGCTCAGTTTTTTGTTTTTGTTTTTTTAATGTTTATTTATTTCTGAGAGAGAGAGACAGAGACAGAGACAGCATGAGCAGGGGAGGGGCAGAGAGAGGGAGACACAGAATCCGAAGCAGGCTCCAGGCTCTATGCTGTCAGCATAGAGCCCGATGCGGGGCTCGAACTCACAAACTGCAAGATCATGACCTGAGTCAAGGTCAGACGCTCAACCGACTGAGCCACCCAGGTGCCCCAAGAGTCCCATTCTTGATTTCGACTCAGGTCATGATCTCACGGTTTGAGCCTCACATTGGGCTCCTGCTGACAGCATGGAACCCGCTTGGGATTCTCTCTCTCTCTCTCTCTCTCTCTCTCTCTCTCACCCCATATATATAAATAAATAAATATATATAAATTTATATAAGTTTATATATATATTTATATATATAATATAAATTATATATATAATATATATTGTATATTATGTATTATATATATAATATATATAATAATTATATATAATATATATAATATAATATATATTATAAATATATATAAATAAATAAATAAACTTTAAAATCTAGCTCTAGACCTTGCCAAGTTTAAACTTCTAATTTTTTAAAGTGAGAAAACTCAGACCCAGAGGGGCTGAATGACTGACTAAAAATGAGTCAGCAAGTAAGCTCCAGGACCAGGTCAGAACCCAAGAGACCTCGTTCCCTCTCCATTACTTCAAGTGCATCTTTGTCAGAGATTCATTTCGGCCATGGGTGGACTCCCATTCCCTTGTGGGAATTTGTAAAAGAGAATTTAAGCCACAATCACACTAAAGACAGAGGATTTATACTGAGGATGCACCCACTATGCTCATCTCTTAAAACACTTTGTAAGGACTGGGACACTGGCAGAAAGTCCTGTTAACAAGACCTGGTCATTTCTGAGAAAAGCAGAAATCCTTAGAGGGGCAGCCATAATCCCTTTGACTGAGAACACCAAGGGGACCCAAGGGCCAGCCCTGAAACCTTGATATTTAAAGCAGTTGTCCGCAGACATAATGCCTTTAGTTTGATCAAAGAGCCAGGCCACACAATCCCCAAGAGCAGGAAGGCTGACAAGGGTGGGGGGAGGGTCCTTTGTCCTGGAGGCCTGGAATCCGGATGGGATGCCTTGGCAGGCAGGGCTCCTGGCTTTGCAGGGAGAGCTGAGGCCCGGCCTGTCCCCCGAATTCCTCCCCTTGCCCTCCGATGAAGAAATCAGCCGGATCCTTGCCCTCTCCCCACCCTTAGTCTCTGTCCATTTTCAGCAACACGGAAATAAAAACAATCTCCCCAGCCCCATGGGCTTTGCTCGAACTTTCCTTGTTTGATTCTGCAATCAGAAAAGGTAAGCGCCCCAGTTTAACTCTTCGAGTCTTTCTCCCAGTGTGTGGTTTCCTAAACAAATATTTCATGTATCGTGCAGGTCACATTCTTGACCTTGTTGTTTCAGGTGCCTGATAATTCTGGGCTGATGACAGCCCAGGGAGCACACTGGTCACTGCTTCCCCATCCGCCCGGCTCCCCTTTCCTCCTGTCCCCTGGCAGCTTTCCCTGGGCCCATTTTGTCCCTATTAATTGCTTTCCCCTGCAGCCTTTCCCTATCAAAGCGCTTGCTCTGAAGGCTTACACTTCAGATTCCTGCCCCTGGTGCCCTTGGCTCGTTCATTATTTAATTTTTCTTTCAGTCCCCTGCCTGTCAGGCAATGTCTGCACACTGTGATTGTTTTCATTTTTGGAAGTCTCCAAACACAGATTGCAGCCTTGGAGATAAGCTTTAAAAAAAAAAAAATTATAATGCTCTTCAGTACATGTGAGCATGTGTGCACCCACACTCAACCCCTCCCCCCCAGCACACAAATGAGTCAAAAAACGTATTCTTTGGATGCACCCACACTCTTAGAAACACAGAATTTTAGTGATGAAAAGGCTTTATGCCCTGCCCTTTGGCCCTGACAGCAAGACTACTGTTAATGGTCTCCTGCTTAGCAAGTAGTTGGAAAGACTACTTACTTTCTTCCAGTCAGTCAAACAGATATATATAGAAAGTATCTTCTGGAGGCCTCTCAGCATTATACTAAGCTGGCTGAAGGCACTTTAGAGACCCAGTCTAGTTGAGGGAAGGCATTATCATAGAATGAGGCGACGCTATCTGATAGCTGACATAGGTCTGGTGACACAGTAAAGCATTCAGAAGAGTCAGGAAAGATGAGACCAGATTGGACCTCTGGGCAGGAGTGACATTTGGATCCAGGAAAGTTCTTTCTCTGACTTTTTTAATTCCTTCTTTTTTTTTTTTTTTTTGTTTCTGTTTTGTTTTGTAACCAACTTCAGATACGTTCCAAATCTAAACTTTAGATATGTTCGACATTGCCATGGGCCGACCTGTGTCCCCTCAAAACTCCTATGTCAAAGTCCTAACCCCCAGGATCTCAGAATGTGACTGTATCTGAGGTAGGGCTGTTGTTAAATTTTTTATCTTTTGAGAGAGATAGCATGAGTGGGGGAGGGGCAGAGAGAGAGGGAGGGAGAGAATCTCAGGCAGGCTCCGCTCCGGCAGCAGTGCGCCCCACGCGGGGCTTGAACTCACGAACCTTGAAATCACGACCTGAGCCGAAGTCGGATGCTCAACCAGCTGAGCCACCCAGGCACCACTGGAGGTGGGGTCTTTAAAGAAGTAATTAAAATTAAAATTAGTGTGGGCCTCAGTCCACTATGACTGGTTATAAGAAGAAGAAATTTAGACACAGACATGCACAGAGGGAAGATCTTATGAGGGAGAAGATGGCCTTCTGCCAGCCAAGGAGGGAGGGCTGAAAGGCCACGCCAACACCTAGATCTTAGACTTCTGGACTTCCAGAACTGTGAACAAATAGATTTCTGCTGTGTAAGCCACGGTCTGTGGTACTTGGTTACGACAGTCTTAGCAAACCAATACAAACATTGATATTGCAAGATGGTGTTAGTTGTAGGTGGACAGTAAACTTAATCAGAAAGTATGTTCTGGGCAGAGAGTGGCTCTTCTGCCCCTATGTGGGCTCGCAGGCACTTATTTCTTGTTTGTTGTCAAGCAGTAGGTATTCAGCATGCGTTTTCTGGGCACATACTTCACACAGGAGCTGTGCTAGGCCAATGAACAGACACTCAGAGGCAGATGACCAGGTCTAGATTCCAGATGAGATTAGTGACTTAAACTGGCAGTGGGCGGATGTTGGTGAGGGGTCCCGAAGGCAATCTCCAGGTATCCTGAGCAGAGACCTATATTTGTTTGCCTGACAAGCTTTTACAATTTTAAAGAATTATTTGCCACGCTTCAAAATTGGGAAGCATCCCCAAAAGCCGCATGTCCTGCTTCTCTTGAACAATTAGAAGTCCTAGCAACAGAGACCTATATTCCTGCGTGGAAGAGATTGGTTAGAGCCGAATGGTCAGTAGTTTCTTTCGAGGGGCGCTATGTTCTCCATTTCCTACAGCCCACACAGCCCTCTCCACTCATTTATGCTACTTGCCCAACCATTTCAAGCATCTGAGTTTGCAACCCCCGGTGTAGATCAGTGTGTGTCAAACTATAGGTCGTGGTCCATGTGTAAGTAATGAAATCAGTGTAGTGGATAACCTACACTGATAAAAAAAGGGGGGGGGTGGTGAGAGAGAAGAAGGAGGAGGAAGGGGAAGAGGAGGAAATAGAAACTATTAGAATATATCACCTGTACTAAGGGTTAGTGCTATTTTCTGAAACCTTTGTTTCAATCGCATTTGTGTGTGTTTGTACTAGGTTACAATGTAAAATATCTTTCCTCCTATGAGTTGCAAGGAAAGCGTTTGAAAGCCAAGACTAATGAAAATTTCAATAATCCAACCTTTTTTGTCAAGCATTTAGCTGGCCACGTTTGCTTACTATTTTTGTTTTGTTTTCCCTTAAATAACCTGGGAGGTAGCAGGGGTATTTGTTAAACACAATCACAGAATTCATACAAACATGATAATATGAATGCCTGTAGAAGATCCGTAATAAAGGATTAAAGCACCTAATTGAAATGAAAGACGAGGCATATCTTCTTGGTGTTCCTAAGACCTATGGTCCGCCAGACTGCATAGTTGTATGATTTTAAGTCAGATCATATTAAATAATAATTGGATTAGTTACCTAGGTCATCTAGGGCAACTAACACTCTAGATGAACACTGTTCAATAGAACTTTCTCTGATGATGGAAAAACTCTGTATCTGCTGTGTTCAATAGAGGAACCCCTAACCGTGTGTGCCTCTTTAGTATTGGAAGTGTTGCCAATGTGACTGATGGCCTGGATTTTTAATTTTGATTGTAATTAATTTAATTGCAAAAAGTTAATTAATTAATTATTAATTACTTACTACCCATATGTTTAAGTTTCATTAATTTAAACATATGGGTAATATGTGCCATATTGGACAGCAGGGCTCTAGGCTCTAGAACGAGGATCTTGGCAAATCCTGTTTCTGCGCTAGAAATGCCCACTGGTCTGATGGGATCATCTTAGGCACTGCACACCGAAGAGTGAAGAAGGCTAATCGTCTGCTAGATACAGTTTACGTTTCTTAGTCGAGCTTATTGCTGCAGACAAATGATCCAACTTCCAAATGTGGGCTGTCTAAATTCTCATCCTCACTGATTTTGGGTTTTTTTTTTTTTTTCAAATGAAAAATTGCTTAAGGCAGATTGTGTGATTTTGAACTATAATGGGTTAAAAACTACGGTACCTGTTAATAATTATCATTGTAATGATAAATGTAAGAAAAATAGTAACGAGAAGAGGAGTCCTGTTTCAAGTGCTGACTACATGTCCGGTGCTGTGCTAAGCATTTTGTATACCTGGTCCCACTTAGGCATGCTTATCCTATGAGGTGGGAAGTATTATCCTATATGGTGAAACCGATGCTTGTAAAGGTTAAGTAACTTGCAAGGTCACTCAGGTAGTGAGGGAATGAGCTGGAATGTGAATCCAGTTCTGTCTGGCTACGAACCACCCTGGTGTCCTGGAGGGTGCTAAGCAGTTGTTTTTCTTCCATCAGCCCATTATTTCCTTGGTAAAAACTGGGCTGAGGTGAATTATCAACATCAGTGCTAGGACGAGGGCCTCATTCCTGTGATTCTGAGATGCATCTTCTCTGCTGCAACCCCCTTATCATAGATTCTGCTGTGGCCACATTGTAGGAATGTGCCTGTATGCTTCACGGGAGCCTAAGAATTTTTTATTTGGGGGACCCTTTCCTCCATAATGCTACAAGTTATATCTTGCTCTGCTGGTGTAAAGACAAGCGTATTCATATTCTATATTAAACCATTGTCTTCTACCTACACATTCTTTTTGCTTTTCCCTTTCTGGTTTTAAGAGCAATTGGGACACTATCCTGAGCCCTATAGTAGGCAGAATAATGGCCTCCTAAGACGTCCACATCCTAATCTCCAGAACCTCGACTGTGTCACTTTATATGGCCACATGAACCTGGAAGATGTGATTATATTAAGAACCTTGAGATGGGCAGAGTAGCCTGGACTATTCGAGTGAGCTCAGTAGAGTCCCAGGGGTCCTTAAAGGAGAATCAGAGAAGGAGATGTGATGGCAGAAGCAGAATGCATTGGATTATGAATAAGGCCCAGGTGGCTTCGAAGGGGAGGAAGGTCACAGCTAAGGGATGCAGGTGGCCTGGTGAGTAGTGCCTGGCACCATCCGTGTGTAATGAAGGGAAGACAGAAATCAGGAGAATTCTCTTCACGCTTCCGAGGAATCATAGGATTAAAGGTGGCCGTGAACGTGAATTCCAGCTCAACTACTGAGTGGCCCCATTTCCTCCTAAATAGTCTGCCATCAATGTCTACCCATTTTTTCCCCAGAATGCCCAGCATCAGTGAAATTGTTGGCTAGCCCTGTTTGCTTTCACTAGCGTTTGTGATTCTGATGCTCTGCAGGGTCTACATTTGGAAGAAGTTGAGCAGCGTCTGGGAAAGGTGCCTGAATTAAAGAAACAGGGAAGAAGAATTGAAAAGTGACAACTCATAAACAGGCCTGAAGATGTCAAGAGAAAGGGGAATGAAAAAAAGAGAGACAGACTGTAAAAATGAAAGAAGGTGTTCAAAGAAAAGAAGAAGAAAGAAGGAAGGAAGGAAGAAGGAAGGAAGGAAAGGAAGGAAGAAGGAAGGAAGGAAGGAAGGAAGGAGGAAAGAAGGAAGGAAGGAAGGAAGGAAGGAAGGAGGAAGGAAGGAAGAAGGAAGGAAGGAAGGAAGGAAAGAAGAAAGGAGGAAGGAAGGAGAAAGGAAGGAAGAAGGGAAGGAAGAGAGGGGAAGGAAGGAAGAAGGAAGGAAGGACGGAAGGAATCTGAGATTTGAAGTGACCCAGGACAAAAAGGTAAGGAAAAAAGGAGATAAAAAAGCAAAAACCAGTCATGGCCTAAGAGTAACCTTGCTTTTTTTCGTAATTGATTCTGAGTACAGAGCTGAACTTTGCAAGCCAGAGGCCATCTGCAACCATCAATCCGAGCCCCATGCTGCTGCCATGGTCAGTGGGATTTGCACACGTGGGACAATGGCAGAATGCAGCCTGAGAAACGAAGAGGTTCCCATATGGTCAGAGGCTGCATTTTTCTCTGCTCTCCTTACACAAAGCTGCTATTGACATCAAAGTGGCTCCCTATGACCCGTGCTGTTCTCTGCCCAAGCTCAGAGGCTCCCGTTTCAGTCTCAGGCCATTTTTGCAATTGTCTGAACCACTTACTTTTAGGGGAGTGGACCCTATGCCCAAATTTGTACATAATGTCTGTGTTTTCATGGATGGGGGTCATCATTTAGCTTAATGTCTATAGCCAGTTGTTTCCAGGGGACTTTTCACCTCTTAATGTCCCTTGGTAAAGAATTTGAAAAAGAACAAAGGGAAATATTTCTTTTAAAAAATAATATCAACATATATGTATATATTGAATGTGAATGTATTGAATATGGAAGCATATTTTGTGGGTTTACACACGTGCGCACACACACACATGCATACAACCACATGATGCTTCCATTTCAGTTCCTAGGAAACCGAGAACAAAGCATGATGGCGTGTGTTTCAATAATCCGGATTTTCTCTTTTGTTTCTGTTTTTATATTTTAAAAGAGTACCTCTCACAATGAGAGGCATTCCTTAGCTCTCAAGATGATTGAGTGAGGCGGCCCTCAGATGGGCCCCGCTTGTGGTTTTTAATTGTACCCATTTCAGCTGACTTCTGCACGTACAAGCACTCATCTTTGTAAGAGTTACCCAGAGAACATTTTAAGCAAATTTTGTCCGTGCGCTTTTGAATTGTCCTCCCCAAATTGTGTTTGCTACGTTGACACTCCCCAGGGTTTTGGGGTTTTTAACTTACTGGTTCTTTCTTCCATGCCTGACGTTGGGTGGTCTCTCAGCCATGGCTGGCCTTTAAGTATCACCCACAGTCCTGTTTTATGTTCTTCACACAGTTCCCTTTTCCATGTTGGCTTAGGGACTGAGATATTATTCCTTGTCGTTTCTCCTTCTCCTTCTTCTTCTTCTTCTTCTTCTTTTCTTCTTCTTCTTCTTCTTTCTTCTTCTTCTTCTTCTTCTTCTTCTTCTTCTTCTTCTTCCTCTCCTCCTCCTCCTCCTCCTCCTCCTCTTCTTCTTTTAACAGTTCATTCTTGGGGTGCCTGGGTGGCTCAGTTGGCTGACTGTCCAACCCTTGGTTTCAGCTCAGATCATGATCTCATGGTTCGTGAGTTCGAGCCCCACATCGGGTGAGCTCAAGCACCACATGGGGTGAACGTGAGCCCCACTTCAGATGAACACAAGCCCCTCTTTGGGTGAGCCCCGCTTCTCTCTCTCTCCCTCTCTCTCTCCTCCCTCTGCACCTCCTGGGAGTCTCTCTCTCTCTCTCTCTCTGCTCCTCACTCAATTGCACCCTGCCCACCAAAAGAATAAAATAAAATAAAATTTGTTTCTGTTTCTCCTACCCTCAAGAGTTGATATGTTTTAGTCTTCTCTTAGACAATGTATTTAACAGTACTTACAGTGTACTGATCCTGTACAAGGTTTTGGTGCTCAGTGATCCCCAAATATTGATTAATTCAATACACAGGGCAACCCCAGGAGGACGGTGCTGTGATTCTTCATATTTTGAAGTTGAGGAAATGGTGGCAGAGAGGTGAGTCACTTGATGAAGTCACACCTCTGGCAAGGAGGGTCGAGATTCAAACCCAGACAATTAGGTCCCGTCTTCAAGCTCTTAACCACTACCCCAGAAAAAAAATGGAGCATGGATTTCTTGCATTAAGACCCCTCTGATGAGTTGATTCAGTGTTTGCAAGACTAACCCAATTTTGTTTCTGTTTACATTTGACTCAACTGATTTGTTTTGTTTTGTTTTCAAAGCACGTTATAAAAGTATTACAATTTATAGCCAATGCAGAGTCCTGGAATCCTGCTCAGGTATTTTATTTACATCTTTCCCTTTTTTAGGCAAAGTCAGGTGGGCTGCGTTCCTCATTCTGGGAAATCTGATGGCATATGTGCCCCTTTTCATCATTTACTGCCTTTACCCCCCTCTGGTAACTTTTCATGAGTTTTTCCATCAACATGCAAAGCCTGATTTATGTTTTGAGAGCCACACCCTTTTCAACAAAACACACACAGATGCCATACATAAATGAAAGGTGACCTTTACCCATGAAAAGAATTTTGATGAATCGCAGGAAGTAATATACTGTGCAGGGAAAAATAGTCTTCTGATCTTTTTTTTTTTTTCCAATATAAATCACTTCCCATGAAGAACAATCGGAGTCTAACGAGGTTCGTTAACTGTAGACTACAAAGACCCCCAACTATGGGAGAATAATTCTACTTGTGCTGGTCTCTGATTTACTCCTAAGAGGGGGGTGTGCATATTGGGGAGACAGGAGGAGGTTGAGGGCTCTTGGAACGAACGACTAAAGGCATTTAGATTAGTCAATTAATATTTCTTAGTTACAGAACATGAGTTTGGAGTCTCCATAGCAATGTTTTCAAACTATGGACTGAGACCCATTAGTGCCCTCTGAGATCAATATGGAAAGAAATGGAAAAATAAAAAAGTAGAGGAGAGGAGAAAACATCAGCAGGCATGATACAGAGTAAAGACAGAGAGTGTTTTGTGAAATTTTCCTAAATGTATGTTTAGTTGCGTACTAAGTTGCAATGTAAAATGTATCTCTTACTATGTACTCCATTCAAAAAAAAGTTTGTAAAACACTGCTCTGTGGAACAGAACCAACCATAGGCATCGCCTCCACCTTCTGAGAACTTAAAGTGCAAGCCAAAATGGTAACTCTTAAGGTTCTAAAAATATTAGGGGAATTTTATACTGGTGATTCTCCAGGGAGTACTAAGAGGGATCAGTGGAGGGATCAACTGTAATGGGAGTAAGTGCCATTGCTTGTTAATGAGAGTGCATTTCTGAGGTGAGGTCAAGAATTCTGGAGAGAAGGAGGTCAGAGTCTATGGAGATGTGAAGCCATTCGTTGTTCCAATATCATAGGCTGGGAGAAGACCCATGTAGTGAATGGCTGATGAAGGCACATCGTGAAAATGTCCTCCTGGAGGAGAGAAGGAACAGATATACGGGAGAGAACAGGGTGAGGAGAATGGACGAGATGCCTGCTGGTCAAAGCAGAACCACGAATGTGTGTGTTTGTTCTGGCATTTAAAACCTTAAGACATTCCTATAGAAGTTGGGATTTTCAGTTTCTCTAGAGAAATCAGAAGACCTGGCATCTCTTGAGTCTGCAGGCATGCGTGACAACAACTGGCTGGAGGAACAAGCACGGTCTCCCTCTTGGGACGGCCACTGGCACATTTGGCCCTTTATTTTTTTTTTTTTTTTTAATTTTTTTTTTTTCAACGTTTATTTATTTTTGGGACAGAGAGAGACAGAGCATGAACGGGGGAGGGGCAGAGAGAGAGGGAGACACAGAATCAGAAACAGGCTCCAGGCTCTGAGCCATCAGCCCAGAGCCTGATGCGGGGCTCGAACTCCCGGACCGCGAGATCGTGACCTGGCTGAAGTCGGACGCTTAACCGACTGCGCCACCCAGGCGCCCCGCATTTGGCCCTTTAAATTAAATTACAAGCTCAGTACCTCAGTTACAGTAGCCACATTTCGCATGTCCAATAGCTACATGTAGCTAGTGCCTGCCATATTGGACAGTACAGGTTTAGACCATTTTCATCATCACAGAAAGTTCCATTGGACGGTGTTGCTATTTTAGATCCTGTGTCTCACTGGTTATACTGCTTTCTCACTCAGGGCCAGCCCCACTGCTCTATGTTACCTGGCTCACTTTTCAGGCATTTCCTCTTGCAGCTCCCATAATACAGTGCTTATGGTAGGTTGGCTGAAAAGCTCTGTGATTTCATCTTGGGAATTGAAACCTATCTCAGTTGACCACAGACTCACTGAAGTATCTTGAATTGAGTGTGTGTGAGAGTGTGTGTGTGTGTGTGTGTGTGTGTTTTCTTTGCAAAGTAAAGAGTGACATGAGAATTACAGAGAATGTGCAAATGGTGTCTTAAAAAGTTATCAGAATAGAAGAAAAATGGGTTCCAGTTCGAGTTCTTCACTACAGGGAACAAGTATAGAGGAATAAACCCATTTCCTGTTCTCTACAACTACGGTATCCCCTGGGGTGAACAGGACAGAACCAAAGGGACCAAATCTGATGAGAGGAACTAATAGCAAAGCAATGGAGAACTTTCCAGATAAAAGTTACTATCCTGTTAGGATATATGTGGTTAGGTGACTTCTGACTCTGCCCACATATCACAGAATATACAGAAGAACTGACAGCGATTGGGTTTATTTGATCAATGAGGGAAGCCATTTAGGGCAAATCAGATTTGAGAGAATCATTCCAAATTAGTCAGATAAGCATAAATATCATTTGTGCAGGCATAGTCATTAAATATTCATCTTTGAGCTCAGGAAAACATCATATGTGTGCACATGTGTGTGCACACACACACGCAAACACACTTTTGATTTCTAAGAGCAAGGGTGCCTGGGTGGCTAGGTCAGTTAAGCATCTGACTTTGGCTCAGGTCATGATCTCATGGCTTGTGAATTCAAGCCCTGCATCAGGCTCTGTGCTGACAGCTCAGAGGCTGGAGCCTGCTTTGGATTCTGCGTCTTTGTCTCTCTCTGCCCAACCCCGCCCCCCCCCCCCCCGCTCACACTCTGTCTCTCTCTCTCTCAAAAATAAATAAATATTAAAAAATTTAATTTCCAAGAGTATAATGCGGTTCCTAGGAACCTAAGAGGGAAGCAGAGTGCTCTTAGAGTCATTACACGTTAACAAATTGGGGAGCCATGCTGTATTTTAGCAAATTTTAAGTGTTGTTTCTTCTGTCTTGGTTAACTTGCCATGCCATAATCTCTTTTGCCGTAGAAACATATGGAAAATACGAAAGGATCCTAAAAGAATTCTCTTGGCAGCGAGAACATTTTGTTTCTCAACCTGCATTTGTTCATTGTCGTCACTACCTACATTTTTCCAGGTTCACATATGAAAATAATTATTCCTCACTTCAGGAAGTCTGTTTTTAAAAAGTCAGTTTGGCTTCAAAGGATCCAGCACCCTTAATAGGGTCAGCCAGCTTTCCTGGGCTGTTAGCTCCTTATGCTAGAGTCCTGGGAATAGGGGCTGACCTGACAGGGTACCTATACATGTCTGTCCCTAAGAGCTGAGAATAGGCTCGCAGGGGAGTAAAATCCCTGGGGACAGTTCTTTCACTCTTTCCTTGAGTCAAAGCCAAGTGCTTTGACACCAGAGCTTTTCCAGACTTGGTAGAAAGGGCCCAGGTCAGGGTCAAGGCAGCAGCCTTCTTGCCCCTGATGTGTGACCTTAGACAGGTCTTTTAGCATCTAAGAGGTACTGGTTGCTCCGGAGTATGGAGGATTCCAAGTGGATTAGTCTCCCTTTTGATAATTACAAAAATTTCATGTTCTTCTTATTGGGTCTACATTAGTCACTGCAAAATCGATCTCTATCCTAAAACATTAAGAGAAGTAAGATCAGTGTTATGCTTGGGTGAATAAAACAGAAAACATCCACATTTGTACACATAATAGGAGTTAAGCCTACTGAAGAGCCCTATAACAGCGCTTCTCAAATTGTAGTAGGCGGAAGAATCATTTGGGGGCAAGAGGGACTCATTTAAAATGCAGATTCCTGGGTCTCTCCTCAAGAGATTCTAGTCGGTTTGAGGTGGTGCTGGGAATCTGCATTAACAATCACATCAGGCGATTCCGAGTCCAGAGGAGATATTTTGGGAAGTCCTGGCCTTGGCTCTAGGTTTCCAGACGGGTAGCAACCACATCTGTCTTGTTCCGCATAGCACCCCAGTACGCCCAGTGCAGCACAGGGCACTCGTTGGTCATATGCCTTCTTAATTTAATCCCTCCAAATACTTTCTTGTAACATCCAAGAAGAATATGTCAAGCTTCTTTGTGGTAGCAAATATTTGAATCCGATTAAATGTTCAGCAGTGAAGATGTAGCTGGCACATTGTATTTGCTCAATAAATATTAGTTTAAGGAATAGATGATTCTCTATTACACAATGATTAGAATTGCTTTTCATTTTCCAATATGAAATTATGTGCTCTGAAATGCTGGCTGCTTTGGAAGGGTGAAGGTGGTCTCCATCCCAGGCCCAAAACCAGTGAGAATGCTGGATGCGTTTGCTCGCTAAAATGTCTTCCCATCAGGAGTGCCTGAGTGGCTTAGTCGGTCGAGCCTCTGACTCTTGATTTGGCTCAGGTCATAATTGCATGGTTCATGAGATTGAGCCCTGGTAGGGCTCTACACTGAGCATTGAGCATGGAGCTTGCGATTCTCTCTCTCTCCCTCTCTTCCCTTCCTCTGTTGGTGTGTATGTGCTCTCTCTCTCTTTCAAAATAAATAAATAAACTTAAAAAAAACCCAACTGTCTCCCCATCAAAGGTGGTGGTTAAGGGATTTAAGAGCAGAATCTCAATGAGTCTTAAAGTGATGGCTCCGCCTTCTCACTTTCAGAAAGCAGAGCTTGGGAACAAGGCATCGATCTTCCCTTTACTCCTCCATTTCTACTCCCACTCCAGTGGCCTTCCCCAAATCACTCCAGCTGGCACCTGTCCTCACACACTGTGAAACTCATTAATAAAAACTGTCCAGGGCCACCTGGGTGGCTCAGTTGGTTGAACATCTGATTCTTGATTAGGTCATGATCCCAGGGTCGTGGGATCAAGCCCTGCATTGGGCTCCATGCTGAGTGTGGAGCCTGCTTGAGATTCTCTCTCTCTCTGCCCCACCCCTGCTCATGTTTTTTCTCTCTGTCTAAAATAATATTTAAAAAATTAATTAAAAAAAAAAAGAAAATAAAAAACTGTCCCAATAGGCATAATCAGCAATCCCTGTGCCACCCTTCCTCTGAGATCATATACCACATTCATTGTCAAAACCCACTGATCCATCCAATCACCGCCCCCCCCCCCCCCCGCCACCAACACACACACGCACAAGGAAGCAATTATGGCTTCTCTGTGTTCCTAGCACGAAGCACAGTGCCTAGTGAAGGATGGGGGAAAGCCAAGGTGGGGGCAACCTGTAAGCTAAAGGGCTGGAAGTGACTGGGCCGCTACTCCCTGGTCAGCCGCTCTTCTTCCTTCAGGTTCAAAGGACACCTCCTCAGAGAGGTCTTCACTGCCCCTGAACTAAATTTGCCCGCTTTTATTATTCTCCCAGAACACTCATTCTTTTCCATCATAGCACATAACAATGGGTGATTATAGGTTTATTAGTTTCCCTTGTTTTTTATCTGCTTCTTCAACTAGATTGTAAACTCCATGGGGACAAAGCCATGTCTGTTCTATGCTTCCTCCAGAATCTCAAAAAAAAAAGCTCCTAAGTGCTCAATACATGTTTACTGAATGAATGTTTAAATGGATGGATGGATGGATGAATGAATGAATGAATGAATGAAAAATACACCAAATGATTTCCTTAGGCTATTATTATAGACCTCACTCAGGGCAGAAAGTCTCGATTGCCCCAGTCCTCACTTCCCCTTCACCTTCCACCCACTTCTCATACCTGGGAGGGGAGTCCCATAACAGGTCAGAGTGACAGCTCTGATTGATTATTTCCCAGAGACACCTGCCAGTTGACAAAATTAAAGTATTTACTGACTGACACAGGGTCTTAAAAAAAGACACTGTAACCCTCTGTAGATGCAGATTATTTTATCCTGATAATTCATTTTTAATGAATAAATCATATTAATGGCTCTCATTTTTGAGCATTTACTCTAGGTCAAGTACATAATGATATCCAGTCTTCAAGAAGCATATGTACCAAGCATTTTAAATGTATTATTTGATTTAGGCCTTATAAAACCTATGACAGTTACTGTCATTATCTTCCTTCACATTACAGCTAAAACTGAGCTTGGATCAGTTGAGTCTTTTGCCCAAGGTCATACAAGTAGTAAGTGGTCAAATGGGATCATTTCTCTCTGTCTGACCCCAAATCCATGATCCATTCCCTTCTTTCTACTCTTAAATCTGCTCTAAGGAGGAGGAAGAGGTACACTCCTCCCCAGATGGAAATGATGAGCGGTGGAGGGGAGGGATGGACAGAAAAGGAAACAAATATAGGGCAGGTCCTACTTTGCATCAGGCACATTGTGACTCTCATGGGCAGAAATTATAACCTCCCAGGGTGCCTGGGTGGCTCAGTCGGTTAAGTGTCCGACTTCGGCTCAGGTCGTGATCTCGTGGGTTTGTGAGTTCGAGCCCGCGTTGGGCTCTGTGCTGACAGTTCAGAACCTGGAGCTGCTTTGGATTCTGTGTCTCCCTCTCTCTCCACCCCTCCCCCCACTCTTTCTCAAAAATAAATAAAGACATTTCAAAAATTAAAAAGAAAGAAAGGAAGGAACGAAGGAAGGAAGAAAGAAATTATAATCTCCCTTTAGGAGAGGAAAACCAGCCTCAGACAGAAGACACAGTTCAAAGGCCTTCCTTTGAACAGGCCTTCCTCAGCTCTGCTTTGGCACTTGGGTCTCCCCAAACATGAATTGCTCTGCCTAACTCAGGTCTCAGACACTTTAGGGACAATGCTGGGCCTAAATCTTCTTGTCCCTGGCATCCCTGCCTTGACAGGAACACCCTGCAGCAGTGTGGCTGGGTAATCAATGCTGCTCAGCCAAGTGACAGAAAATAGTACAATTCTGAGTCTGTCTTTAGTCTAGAGCAAATTCCTTATTGTGTGTCACGGAAAGTTGCTGTTATCCAAACATGTTCCAAAATATACAGCCTCAGTGATGCTTTATCTATCAGACACCATGGAGGTGAAGCATCTGCTGTTAGTTACAGGAGACAAATGATACTTGTTTTGCTGCTACGTTTGAAGCATTACAGTATGGAAGTTAAAGAAAAGAATAAAGTACGGAAATTTTACATCTTTTCTCCCTCCCTTTTTCCTTCCCTCCCTCCATCCCATCCTTCCTCTCTTCCTTTTTTTCTTTTAAAGATAACATTAAAAGTTAGGTGTCGTTTGCAGAATAATTTTTTTAAATGATTACTTATTTATTTTTGAAAGAGAGGGTGAGCAGGGGAGGGGCAGAAAAAGAGACAGAGAAAATCTCAAGCAGGCTCTGCACTGTCAGTGTAGAGCCCAGCATGGGGCTCGAACTCACGAACCATGAGATCATGAGCTGGGCCAAGACCAAGAGTCAGATACTTAACCGACTGAGCCACTCAGGTGCCCCTGCAGAATTTTTTAACTTTGAACCCTCTTGACCTATTGAAAGTAGTCATTATGAAATTATTGATTCAACCGTATACTGATAGAATTTTCGACAAGAGCTTTTGTAGAACATCGTTCTGGATGCATGTATTTATTACCAGGGGCTTTGGCCCGGTGCCTAAGGTAGAGTTCTCAATGTGTCCCAGCGCTGTTTTAAAAAGTTCTGTCTTAGTCATTAGGGCTGCTGTAACAAAATACCACAGACTGAGTGGCTGGTAAACAATAAACATTTACATCTCACAGCTCTGGAGGCTGGTAATCCAAGACCAAGGAGCTGGCCAATTCAGTGTCTGGTGAGGTTCACTTCCAGGTGCATGGACAGCCTCCTTCTCGCTGGGACCTCACCTGACAGAAGGGGAGGCAGAGCTCTCTGGGGTCTCTTTCCTAAAGGCACTAATCCCATTCCCGAGGGCTCCACCCTCACAACCTAATCCCCTCCCAAAGGCCCCTCCTCCAAATACCATCACATGCAAGATTCGGTTTCAACATCCGAATTTTGTAGGGACACAACTTTCAGTCTAGAGCAAGTTCCTTCTCAATAATGGAACTTTTCAATGTATCCTCAGAAAGTCCAATTTGCAGGTTGGGGATCTTATCCATTGCTCAAATATTTTTTTGGATCTCAGAGAGAACAGTGCAAGAGAAACAGCAGGAAAGGTAGACCACCCAGACCTGCTGTCCCTGCACACCTCACCTTCAGCCCCGCCCCCAAGCACACTTCCTACGTTGCTGTTCTGCCCTAAGGACACGGAATCCATGGGCCAGTTTTCTGTCTTACAGGCTTAATCTGGGAGCAAGGGACCACATGACCTTCCTTAGCAGCTAGGAAGGGAGATAAAGAGGGAAACAGAAACACATCTATTTTAATAACGTCTATTTTACAAAACGTTCACACCCATTTCACATGAACACTAATCAAAGCATGCAAAAGATCATGGCACGTCGTGTCTGAGGATAATATGTGTTAGAATAGACCCGATTTCCATAATTCTAACATGCTGTAGTTACCATCAGATGAAATACAGCTATGAAATTGAAAGTGCTATTTGATGTGTGAAAGTTCTAAAACTAGACTGCGGGTGGAAGAAGATAATTTTTAGAGTTCTGATAAGAGGGTAGAAATATGAAAATTCTCTTGAAATTTATTAACAATTTAGGAGACATAGTAGGACAAGCAGCCAAAACTTTGCATGATCGCTAAGAGAAAAAAACAAAGGTCTTTAAAGACTTTGTACTATATCCCCAGAACAGTGCCCACCACGTGGTAGGACCTGAATATATGCTTACTGAATACACTTTTTTTTTTTTTTTTTTTTTTTAGCCCAAGCTGAGGCAGACGGCAGGAGGGAAAGGGCAGAGCCGCCTGAGGACCAGATTTCATGACAACCCAGAAGGAAGGCCACTCAGATGGCTAGACCCCAAAGGAAAGGTGGCTGTGGTAGTTTCCTAGGGCTGTCATCACAAAGTACCACAATGTGGGTGACTTAAAAAAACAGAGATTTATTACCTCATAGTCGTGGAGGTTAGAAGTCCAAAACTGAGGTGAGAGCAGGGCCATGCTCCCTCTGAAACCTATAGGGGGATCCTTCCTTGCTGCTTTCTAGCTGCAGCTGTGCAACTCCAATCTCTGCCTTTGTTGTCACATGGTGTCCTCCCCGTGTGTCTTTATGTCTCCATGTGGCTATCTTATTCACAAAAGCCAAAGGTGGAAGCAACTCAAACGTCCATGTGCATCAAGGGATGAACCTAAAAACAACATGTGGTAAATCCATACATGTAATCTTACCTAGTCTTAAAAAAGAAGAACATTCTGAGGGAACCTGGGTAGGTCAGTCAGTTAAGTTTCAGACTCTTGGTTTCAGCTCAGGTCACCATCGCCTGGTTTCGTGAGTTCGAGCCCCACGTCAGGCTCTGCACCAACAGCACGGAGCCTGCCTGAGGTTCTCCCTTTCTCTCTGCCTCTTCTCTGCTCACACTCTCTCTGTCTCTCTCAAAAATAAACAAATAAACTTAAAAAAAAAAAAAAGTAAAGGGGAGAACATTCTGAAACACGCTACAATACCGGTGAACCTCGAAGACATTTTGCCAAGTGAAACAAGTCATTCGCGAAAGCACAAATACCACGTGATTCCACTTCCGTGAGGCATCAGTCAAATTCATAGAGACTGAACGTAGAATAGTGGTTGCAGGGGCTGGTGAGAAGAGGAATGGAGAGTTAGTGTTGAATGGGTACAGAGCTTCAGCTGGGGAAGATGAAAAGGTTCTAAAGATGGCTGGTGGTGACGGTTGCACAGCAGTGTGAACCTACACTTAAAAGTGGTAAGCTTTATGTTATATATATTTTTAAAGGTTTATTTATTTTTGAGAGAGAAAGAGAGAGACAGAGACAGAGAGAGAGCATGAGCAAGGGAGGGGCAGAGAGAGAGAGAGAAGGGGAGGGAAGATCCAAAGTGGGCTCCATGCTGACAGCAGCCAGCCCAACGCAGGGCTCCAACTGACGAACCATGAGACCATGACCTGAGCTGAAGTCAGATGCTCTACTGACTGAGCCACCCAGGTGCCCCTATGTTACATATTTTTTAGCACAATAAAACATACCGAAAAGAGGATTCCGCAGAAGGATCATTGAGGGCAAAGAATAGGAGATTAGAAGAGACCCATGAAAGTGCTCTTATGAAGTGAGCAAAAGCACAGGGGCACCTGGATGGCTCAGTTGGTTACGCATCTGACTCAGCTCAGCTCAGGTCATGATCTCATGGTTTGTGGGTTCAAGCCCCACATGCAGAGCCTGCTTGGGATCCTCTTTCTCCCTCTCTTTCTGCCCCTCCTCCATTCACTCACTCTAGCGCAGTCTCTCCCTCTCTCAAAAATAAATACACTTTAAAATAATATTTAAAAAAAAAAGAAGAAAAAGTAAGGAAAAGTGCAGCCAAAAGGGAGAGCTAAATGGTAGCACGTTACTCTAGTTGGGAGCTTAAGAGCTCTCAGAGGCCTTTCTCACACACTGACTCACAGTGTTTCCCCAGCAGGTCATTATTGCCAGAAAAGGAAATAGTTTTTGTAAAGAATGCATTTCATAGGCTATTATGCACGTATGTAGACCCTAAATTCTCTGGAAGTTGAAGGACATGACTTTTAAGATCCCTCTATTCTCAGAGATTCTAGGTAATGTGATTAGGTAACGTGGCATTGGGCAAAAGCTGGGTCAGTCATGGTTAATGGAAAGATCCCAGGACTTCCATCAAAGTCCTGGTTTGGGTCTGGACAGCGGTTTCTCTGCCTTTAATGACCTCAAGTTTCTCTTCTGTAAAAGTGGGTTAATAATTCTCAACTTCCTGGTGATTATAGGGATGCAATGAAATATTATATATAAAAGCAACTTGTAACAATTCAAGGTGCAATTTATTAGACCTTATTTGAGACCGTTCATAATTCACCTTAAAGAATCAGGATATAGGAGTGCCTGGGTGGCTCAGACCATTAAGTGTCCAACTCTTGCCTTTGGCTCAGGTCATGATCTCACAGTTTGTGAGTTTGAGCCCCTCATGGGTCTCTGCGCTGACAGTGTGGAGCCTGCTTGGGATTCTCTCTCTCCTTGTCTCTCTCTGCCCCTCCCCTGCTCTCTCTCTCTCAAATAAATAAACTTAAAGAAATATTTTTTTTTAAAAGAAAGGTCAAGATAGCTAGTAATAATTAGCAAGGACACTAACTTCATTTAGTGATTTTAATGCCATAATGCTTAGCTCTCCACCCAGAACTCAAATCTCACATTAGGATGTTTAGATATTCTCACAATTTTCTGGCTTTATCCTTCTTGTATGCCATAGATCTACAGTAGCTTTTTACACTATATGGGCCAATAAAATGTTCTTGTTTTGCAAGAACAGCACAAAGAACTTTTTTCCAGAACCATTTGAGAATGAGCTGCCAACACAATGTCCCATCACCTTTGATACTTTAATGTGATTTGCCTCTGCAAAAGGACACGTTCCTACATAATCACAACACAGCCATAAATATCAGAAAATTAACACTGACATATCACTACCCTCGAATCCTCAGACCCACTCTGGTTTTACCAATTATCTCAATAATGTCTTTTATAGCAGAAGGATCCCATCCATGATCACATATTACATTGAATTGTCATGTCTCTGTAGCCATCTTCAATTTAAAACAATCCCCTAGTCTTTCCTTCACTTTAGTGACCTTAATATTTTTAATTTTAATATTTTTTATATTTTAATATTTTTAAATATTAAATATTTTAATATTTTTAAACAATGGGTCATGCACCAAACGCTGCCTAGTCACTCATTTTGGGGAATAGTATTTTATCAGAACATAATCACATACATTCATTGTCTATGGCTGTTTTTTGTGCTACAACAGCAGACTTGAGTAGTTGTGACAGAGACCATATGCTCTGCAAAATCTAAAATATTTATTACCAGTCTCATTACAAAAAATCACTGTCAATGCCTGTGCTAAACGGTACTAGAAGGCAAGGAAAAGAAATATAAGGAGTAAATACTGAAAAGGAAGAGACTGATTTTAATGTATTTTACTGCTTACATAGATGGTCGTAAGCAATCTATAAAGTAACTACTAGAATTAATAAGTGAATTTAGCAAAGTTGCAGAATATAAGGTCAGTATAATAAAGTCAATTTTGTTTTTTCGTATTCAACAAACAATAGGAAATTATGTTTTAAAAATATCATTAAAGTAACATTGGAAAACATAAAATACTTAGAAATAAATTAATGAAATAGGTGCATGTTCTCTGCATTAAAAGCAAAAAGAATATTGCTGAGAGAGACTAAAGAAGATAAAATAAATAGAAAGAAATTCCCTGTTCATGTTTACATACTGGAGGACTCAAAACTGATACAATGTTAACACTCCCCAAATTGACTTTAGACTTAATGCCATCCCAGTGAGTATCCGAGGAAGATACTTTTTAGAAATCAACAAGCTTATTCTAAAATGCATATGAGAATGCAAAGGATCTAGAGTAGCCAAAAATACCTTGAAAAAGAAAACCCAAGTTAGATGTCTTACATCACATGATTTGAAGATTGCGATTTCAAGACTGTAACCACCCTACAAGATGGCCCCCAATGATCCCCACTTCCTGGTATTAGTTCCTTGTATAGTCACTTCCCATATGATATCAGGGTTGGGCTGGCAGCCAAAAGAATATGGCAAAAGTGGTGACATTTTGCTTCCTAGATTGAGTTATAAAAACATTGTAAAACCTCTCTGTCTCTGGTCACTCGTTCTAAGGAAAGTCAGTCATTCTGTCATGAACAATGCTATGGAGAAGACTGTAGCGTGAGGAACTGAAACCCAAGCCCAACAGCCAGCAAGAAACTGAGGCTTCGCTTCCAACAGTCAACAGCTGCATTAGTGACCTTGGAGGCAAATCCTCCAGCCTTAGCCCAGATTTCAGATGACTTCAAGCCTGGCTAGACGGAACCACCCAGCTTAGTTGCTCTCAGATCCTCAACTCTCAGAAACCGTGTGAAGTAATTGTTTTATGCTGCCAAATCTGGGGATATTTTGTTATGCAGAAATAGCTAATGAATATAAAAACTTACATTTAACTTATGGTACTCAAGACACTGGTATTGATGTAAAGATTAACAAATAGATCAATGGAACACAATAGAATCCAGAAATAGACCCACATGTGTAGTCAATTGATATTGGACAAAGGCACCAATATAATTCAAAGAGGATACTCTTTCCAAAAAGTGATAGAAGATCCCTTGTCATACCAACCTCCAAAAGTAATTCAAGGTAGGACATAGATAATATCTCGGGATGGGCAAAGATTTCTTAGACAGGATGATGGATGAATGGATAAAGAAAGAGTGGTATATATATATCACAATGGAATATTATTTGGCCATGAGGAGGAAAGAACTTCTGTCATTTGAGACAACGTGAATGAATCTTGAGGGCATTGGTGAAATAAAGCAGACAAAAACATATACCATATGATCTCGTTTATATGTAGAATTTTTAAAAGTTGAATTACTAGAAACAGAGAGTTGAATGATGATTACCAGGGACTGAGGATGGGGAGCAAATGAAGAAATGTTGGCCAAAGGGTACAAACTTCCAGCTATAAGACGAATAAGTTCTGGGGATCTAATGCATAGCACAGTGATTGTAGTCAGCAATACTATATTATACACGTAAAAATTGCTAAGAGAGAAGATCGTAAATGTTCTCACCACAAAAAAGAAAAGGTAATTCTGTGAGGTTAGGGAGGTGCTAACTAACCCTACAGTGGTAATTATCTTGAAATATGTGTGTGTCAAGTCATTGCGTGTACACCTTAAACGTACAGAATATTATGTCGATTATATTTCAGCAAAGCTGGAAAGAAACTCCACATGTGTCCACAAAAAGAAAGGTTTGTACAAGAATAGTTATAACTTTATCATCATGACAAAAGCCTGGTAACAAGCTAAGTGTCCCTGAATACTTGCTGTGGATAAGCAAATTGCAATATATTCATACAAAGGAATACTACTCAGCAATAGAAACAAACACGCTACTGATATATACAACAAAATGATAAATCTTAAAAACATTACGTTGCATCAAAGAAGCTAGACACGGAAGAGTACATACAGTATAATTCCAGTTACATGAAAAGCTACGGGCAAAACTAAGCTACAATGATGGAAATCAGAATAGCAATTGCCTCTAGATGAGGGGTAATTGATGGAAAGGGATGGCAGAAAATTTCCTGGGGGATAAAAATGTTCTATATATTCACAAGAGTGGTTACATTTGTCAAAAATTCACTCAACTGTACACTTAGAACCTGAGCGTCTTATTGCATGTAAATAACCATGTAAAAAATAAATGGGAATGCTTTAGACAGAGCCTGCACCTTCTAGGTCCCGGCTATTTATAGTGTAGCAAATATGTTCATTGGTTTACGCAGGTCCTGAGAAAGACCTAGAAATCAGGGAGAGGGTGTGGAAGAGATTCATAGAGGAGAAGGATGCTGTGGCAAAGGGAGCCCCTCAAATGGAAAAGAAACACAAATGAAAGAAGTTGAATATTCTCTTGGCATTGGGTCTTACACGACCTTGGACTATTTCCCCTTGCCCACACATCTTCTCTTTAAGGTGAAATTTCAGACTCTTCGAGGGCATTGATGTGTTTTATAAGCCTTTACATTTCCCAAAGCTCCTAGCACTATTTTATGCGGACAGGGTTTGGAAACTATCATAGAAAGAGAAAGACAGACAGAGAGAGCTGTGATTTCGAATATTTTCCAACGGGTTGTACATGACTTTCCTGGAATGGCTGCAATGACATCAAAACCAAGACTGTTCTTTGTTTCCCAGAGTCTAGCACAGTGTCTGGCCCACAGCATAGTGTATTTTCGTCGACTCACTGACGTGTACACTAGAGAGAAAAATAAATAATCTTCTCCCAAAGCCTTTTTGTCCGTCCCCATCTCTCCCAATCTCCCAGCCGTGGAAATCTTTAAATATGCTTTTTTGTTGTTTTACAGCCGTTTGCATTTAAATTGGGCGTGTCACTCTCACATTTTATTAGCTATTCCTCATACCAGCCCTGTGAGGTTAGTGCTGTTATCTGTGCCTTCCAGGCGAGGGCACTGAGAGGTGAAGCAATTTGCCTGGGTCGGATAGCACGGGGAGCCCCGGGAAGAAGAGGGATTTGCGTGCATAGGCTCCACCTTCCAGCCTGCTTAGCGAGTCCGCAGAGCCCTTTGGCTTTGAACCTGATAATGAAATGTGGATTTTCTGTACTGCACTTTGAAAATCATGTTAAAGTCATTAATTCCTAACGAAAGAGTTAGATTGTAATTCTTTGGCCTGATTATTTTTCCTGAGAAGATTTTTTAAGATACTTCACTGGGCTGCCTAGACCCAAGGTCCTGGAAATGACTCACTCTATCCAAAGCTTCACACCGTTACTTCCTGTCCAAGTACTGCGCCGCTCAGATGTCCCTCTCCCTCCTGTAGAGCCCACCCATACAGCATAACACTCAAACAATATTTTAATTGGAGTAAAATAAATCTATCGAGTCGGAAGGGGATTTAGGGTTTATCCAATTAAGAAAAAATTAATGTGGTCCATGAACTTCCCTAAATATAAAATGTATGTAAAGTCATACCTATGGATGGATATGGCTTTTTTTTTTTTTTTTTTTTTTTTGCTTTTTTTCTGAGAAAGTCAGGCTTTCAGATAGTTCTCCTTAGAAGTGGGTATGTCCCTAAAAGATTGGGAAACTGAAGCTCAGCGAGTTTAAGGAACGTGACTTCAACGTCACACAGAGAGGGGACGGCAATGCTGGATCCAGAATTTTAGTCTTCCGGTAAGACAGCAGGGCTGTTATCTTGGTTCCTGGAACATACATTTAGTTAGAAGAATTACACCCACAGGCTCTTTAATGCATATACTTTGTTCTAAAGAATTGGTTTGCCCAAAATGGTATCCTTCATCAAGAGAAAACCACTTGTCTGGCTTTTCCTTCACGTGCATAAATGGATTCCCCTGGAGGACACTGGGCCGAGGGAGCTCAGGCTTGCTGTGTCCTTTCCCTTAATGGCAGGAGGGGACATCGGCATTCCCAAAATTCCCCCGTCTGATAACTCTGCCAGTATGATTAACAATACAAGCATTGCATCACCCACTAACTCCCTGTGTGATGTTAGATGATTCAATTAAGACAAGTGGTTTTCAACCTTGGCTGTACTTTAGATTCACCCAGGGGGAGCTTTTAAAAATCCCCATGCCCATGTCTGGGCTGCACCCTGGACCAATTAAATCCAAATCTCTGGAGGAAGGGCTTTTTCAAGGGTATTTTTTTGAGCTCCTCAAGTGGTTGCGATATGTGGCCAAAGTTTGAAAACCACTAATGGAAGCAAGAGGGGGGAAAAATCATATTGATTAGGCACCTATTATGAACCGGTGTTTTACCTACATGCTAGCCCATTTACTCCTCCCTGGCTCAGAGAGGCAGTAGAACTTTCCTAAAAATCACACAGCTGGAAAGCGGCAAAGTCCAGTTTTCATCAGAGACACAGATGGTTTCCTGAATGCTCTCAGTAAATCACAGATTTAGTGGCGATTAAATGTGGCAACATCTATGAAGCACCTGGCACCTAGTGGGTGGGCCTGAATTATCTCTGTCTCCATTTTTCAGCCCATTTGTTTATCTAGAATGTTCCTCCTGGCCCATACTATGATTTCACACCTCCAAGACTTTAGTGTAGGGGGCGTGGTGTTAACCCTGCAGCTATGCAGTTATTTGCCTTCTTTATACATAAACCATGTTAGATTGTAATTTCATTGTATAGGGATGTTAGGTTTTAGGGAACTTAAATTTTGGGGTTATATAACTGAAAATATGTCTCACCTATTACATGCATTTTATAGATGACCTTAGTTTTATATATTTTAATGTTCTGTAGCCATTACTTCTCTCTCTTGTCATTACGGAATGGGATGATTCCTCATTTAACTGATGGGAAGTTGAAACCTGATGGAACCAGGTCATCTATCCATCCAGCACTGTTTCCATCAGACTGGAGCAAGTGGCTGTGCCCTAGTAATTCTGAAGGTTTTCCCTTTCAACTAGTCTATTTGTGAGGCTCACAAATTATTTAAAAAGTTTTCTGAGTTGATGGCATTCAGTCAAATAGGGCAATGGATGGAGGGGAGGGGCTTCAAGACAGGATGCCTCCTTAGGGTAGGACCAGTGTTGGCTTCTTCCAAGGAGGGAGGTAATGACCATGTCCAGAATATCTCGGTGTGCTGACAGGTACTGAAGGGTTTGACTAAAGCCATTAACAGTTATAATAGCTCATGTTGATAGCAGCCACTTACTGGAGGCATTGTCCTAGGTGCTCTGTGGTGAGTGAGATGGCCAGTGTTCAAACCCAGGCAGTCTGAATCCAGAGTCTAGTTTCTAATTCCATGCTACACTCTGGGAGCCACCAGGGGGCTGGGGACTCTCACCGAGGGAGGGGTCTGTGTCGGTCTCAGAAGAGACATGTGGCTGGCCACGGCCATGGCTTTATTCCTTGTCCCCCTCTTCCTCCAAATCACCATCCATCAACCCCCTTCTGAGACAGAAGGAAACTCAGGAGTCAGAGAGACCCCTTGTGGAAGGGAAAAGAGGGGAGGAAACGAATAGCTGTATCTTTTTCTCACTTTATTCTCTTATTCATCAAGCCTTCATCGAGTGCCGCCTGTGCATCTCACACGGTTTCAGTTCTTTGTATATATTAACTCACAGAGGCTGAGTCCCTTGCCAAGGTCCACTGCTCTAAAGGGGAGGGATGAGATGTGAACCCTCACTGTGCATTTATTTGTTGCCATTTATGCTGGTCTGGGTCCTGCCCAAATATTTTACAATATCTATATATTTATATTTATTTTTATATTATATTATATAATAATATGTTTGGTCTTTGTCTTAATAATGGAACCACTAGACGCTACGGCAAGGAAGTTTTACTATGTCACTAGCTAACCACTATCACACTATTTTGCATTTCCATAAAGAGCCAAGTAACTTCCAAGTCAGAAGGAGGTGGATGGGGTGGGGGCTGTGTTCAAACACAGACTGGGCAGGGGCTCTGTCTCTCAAAACAGGAACTCTGAGGTTATCCTGTTCATTGACACAGAGCTGGCAAAAGCAGAGACAGCGTGTAGACTGAATGCATGTGAGAGGTTTTCATGGGCCAGGCCTGGAAGTCATGCTCAGCACCTCTGCTCAAACTCCATTAGCTGGAGCTCAGTCATATGCCCAAACCCTAGAGCAAGGGAGTCTAGAAAATGTGCCCCGCTGTGTACCCAAGAAGAACTTGGTTTTTCTCCTTTCCTTTCCTTTCTTTTGTTTTGTGTTTTGCTTTGTTTTTGTAGTTTGTCACTGTTGTGTTATGGTCACTGGTTTGAGGGCTGAGTTGCCAATGGAAAAAAACGTAAGAAGAAGAATCTTTTGGAGTGACCCATGTACAGTGCTAATTCTAAGTGTGAAAACAATAACGTATTTTTATTGAGCACCTACAGTGTGCCAAACTGTACGAAGCCCTTTACCTGCCTGGCTGCATTGAATTTGATAGCAACCTTGCACATGGGGTTTAACGTGTATCAAGAGTTGGTTGCAGAATGATACAGTTCTGCTCCTCTAACGGTAATAAAGAGCAAATGTGTCCCTGAAGGGCCGTTTCTCCACCCTTCTTTTCCTTATTGTGTGTCCCAGAGATTGATTTCCATGGATGACTCATCCAGGCCTTCTTGTTTTCTGGCTTCCAGTTGCGTTTGGCCAATGGGAGTCACCAGCAGGGGATCAGAGTTGGGTGCATAGCTGTGTCCTGTCTGCTCTTTGGCAGTGGCTGTGCTCCTCTAAGGATGGCCACAGCTTCTGCCAGGCAGCCACCCTCCTGTGGCTATAGATATCACCAGGTTCCCATAAGAGGTCTCTCTCTCTGCCCCTTCAGGCCTGGCTTCCTGCCACTGATAATCCCTTGGCGCTTCACCAACCCGTGACTGGTCCCTTAAACCTCCCCACACTCCTGTAAATTGTTCCTTCCATGGAGTCTTCAGTTATCCCTTGGAGAGTTCCATCTCTTTCCTACTGATTCCTGGCTGATTCAACTAGGACTTAAGAACTTATATAGCTCTCACCCCACCCCACCCCTTTTTTAAAACTATATTTATTATAGTGGTTGTATTGGAATCAGAAAGACCTATTTATGAAGCCCAGTTTGATCAGTTACTAGTTGTGTGATCTTGAGCAAGTTACTTAATCCCTCTGAGCTATTGTTCACTCATCTATAAAACAAAAGATAATGGATTTGTGAAGATTAAAAGAAACAACATATGTAGGGGCGCCTGGGTGGCTCAGACAGTTAAGCGGCCGACTTCGGCTCAGGTCATGATCTCGAGGTCCGTGAGTTCGAGCCCCGTGTCGGGCTCTGTGCTGAGAGCTCAGAGCCTGGAGCCTGTTTCGGATTCTGTGTCTCCCTCTCTCTGACCCTCCCCCGTTCATGCTCTGTCTCTCTCCGTCTCAAAAATAAATAAACGTTAAAAAAAAAATTTTTTTTTAAAAAGAAACAACATATGTAAACCACTTAACCCAGTGTTCGGTTCAAAATAAATAATTAATAGAATTGGAAATGGCAAGTGATGTCATGGAAATATGTCCAACTCAATAATTAAATGATTAAATTAATCTGCATATTGTCTATTAAACTGACATATTTTTAAAAGATGATCACTACCAGATGGACAATGATGTGAAGGAAAGGTACACACTTCAAGTGAAAGCATAAAATTTGATAAAACTTCTGAAGGGCATTTTATCTTAGGTATATAAAGCCTACATACAAAATGTATGTTTTCTCTGAACCAGCAATCCACGGCAATTTTAGGAACTTATTCTAAGGAAATAATCCCAAGGTATTAGTCAGACAAAAATGCATCTACAAACATAGTCACACCATTATTGCTTACAACAGCTGGAAATTGGAAATAACAAGTGTTCAGCAATAGGGAATTGGTTAAATAAACTTTGGAACATCGATATAGTGACCAGTAGGTTATGATTAATAATTATTAATATGGATTAATGATTAATATAGAAAGATGGGCATTGCACATTGGTAAGTAAAAGAATCAGTTACAAGAGATTGCTCATAGAGCTTTATTCCATATTTTTGTAAATCTACAAAAAAAGAAAAATGGAAAAGATATATATTGAAATAATATTTTAGTTATTTCTGGATGATAGGGTTATTTGTGATATCCCCCTCTTTTTTTTTTCTGTATTTTCTAACTTTTACACAATGACCATTGCACAGAACATTGAGTAGATAGGATTGTCTTGCGAAATAAAGCATTTTACAGACAAGTGACAAGTGACAGAAATCCAAATATATATGAATAGTGGTTCAGCAGCTCAACAAGGCCTTGTCTGAAATTTGCACGGCTATGTCTTTGTGGCCTTAAAGTGGCTACTGTCCCTCCAGTCATCACATGTGCATTCCAAGAAGAAAAGGGGACCAGAAGCACCAGAGCCTGTCTCAGGAAAACAAGAGTTTTCCCAGGAACTCCATAACAGGGCTAGTTAGAAATGGCCGGATTTGTGTCTTATGACCATCCCTAGCTGGAAAATGGAAGGGAGAAGGGGCTGGGAAGTAGGGTTGAGCCAGCCCCTTTATAATGTCTGCCACAAACACATATTGCATTTGTGAGATATATATATATATATATATATATATATATATATATATATATAAAAGTGATCGAAATTTTAAAACAAGTTACAGTTAACCCAGGAACAACATGGGTTTGAACTGCATGGGTCCACTTCTACATGGGTTTTGTGTCGATAAATAGAATACAGTACTGTAAATAAATGTACTTTCTCTTATGGTTTGCTTAATATTTTCTTTTCTCTAGCTTACTTTATTGTAAGAATACAGCATATAACACATAAAGCATACAAATACGTGTTAATCTGCTGTTTATGTTATCAATAAGGCTTTCGGTCAACAGTGGGATTTAGTAGTTAAGTTTTCGAGAAGTCAGGTTATATACATGGCTTTTCGACTGTGCAGAGAGAGTCGGTGCCCCTACCCCTTGCGTTGTTCAAGGATCAACTGTGTTTCTTTTTTTTTTTTTTCTTGATTACTGCAATGGTCCCCTCCTTTGCTGCCTTCCCATCCACACAGGCTGCAACAGTCAGCAAATCCATGTTCACAAAGGGGCAGGGGATGGGGGTGGAGCGGGGAGGAAGAAGGCGGAGAGCTGAGTGAGGCTGCTCCCTAGGAGGCAGAGGGGGTGGAGAGGTGGGCCTGGGAAACTGGCTTGTTGCTTGTTCAGCTCACCTCACCCAGGTATCTCTGGTCTGAGGCCGTGGCCACGCAAAGCTTATCAAAAGAGACGTTTGCAACTTCAGTGCTTCTGGCCCTGCTGTTATTTTATAGAGAGTGCAGAACCTGGTATTTCATCTGGCTTGCTTTGGTCTCAGCAGGCCTTTCCTGGGAAAGAACATGCCCATGATCTGCACTGAGGGAATGGACCTGATTACCTGCACTTGGATCCTGGCTGTGCCACTTACCTGCTCTGTGACTTTGGATCAGTTACTGAAGCTATCTATGTTTCTGCTTCCTCAACTGTAAAATGGAATGATGATAGTATACATTTCATAGGGTGGTTGTGAAAGACCAGATGAGTCAGTATCTGTCAAGTGCTTGGAATGTGCCTATCCTATGGTCAGTGCTATAGAAGTACTTATTTAAAATACATATTTATTAAAAGTAAATAAATATGAGAAAGGTAGAAACAGCCACAGCTGTCTGGGCCCTGTTTGTTTGAGGTCACATCTTACTTGACATAAATCTGAGAAACCTAAAGCTACAAAGAAGGGCTGAATTTTTGTTGTTGTTGTTCCCTGCTGGCTGTCCCATGTGGTCTCAGAGGTGGGAAACGAGAACCCACGGGAAGCTAAGAGCCACGAAATACCTACTGGGTGGCAGGAACACCCCGAAAGCTTTATGTGTAGCAAGCAGCCCATTTAAATCTTATAAGGCAGGGACTATCCTGCCCTCATTTTACAGATGGTGAAACTGAACCTCAGAGGGCTAAAGTAGGTTGGCCACAGTCCCATGCCTACGAGTGGTGGGGCTGGGATTCAACCCTAGATGTGCGCATCTCCAAAGCCTGCATATTCCACACTAGAATAAGGTTTATGCAGGGAACTTCCCTGTACATGATTCTAAAATCATGATATTTACATCATGATATTTACATGATATTTACATCAATCCCTGGCCTAAAGATACTTAAGCAGTTTTTATTTATAAGGCATTTTAACAAATACTTCTGTAAAATGCTTTATTTCGCTATATTTAATTTGGTAAATTTGAATCTTCATATTGTATTTTCTTACAATATATACTGCATCTCTTTTGTTCAAAAAATAAATTCCAGGCCTGAAACTTAGCTAAAATTCTTTTTTGGGGAGGAGGGAGAATGTTGGAGATCCTCCCCCCCCACCCCCCCCACCCCACCCACCCCCGCCTTTCTTGTTTGTTTGTTTGCTTGTTTTTGGAAGGGTGGAATACAGGATCTAAATACAGGACGTGTCTTTCTAAAATAGCTGAAGGTCAGTAGCCCTTACTAGCACTAAGTGACCGTTGTGTTGCCAAGTCTGGGCATATTGTCTTGAAGATCAAAGCCTGGCTTAAGCCAGCTGAAATCATCAATAATTAACATCATGAGTATCTCTCAGGTCCAAATTCCTCTGTGAGTAGCCCAGAATTCCTCTCTGCTCTCTGATCTGTCCATACCACCTTTGCAAATGCCAGCTCCAAAGAGACACAATGTCCAAAGACATTACGCAGTGGTTTTATTCTTGACTGCAATCAAGTCCAAGCAAAGTGCAAACGTTCAGACACTTCCTTGTTCTTTCCCTTTAAGAAAAAAAAAAATCACTAAGCCCCACCCAACCCCACCCTTAGCTTCTAAAGTTCTGGAGTCAGTGGTGCAAGAGATAGAGCCAAGATAAAGAGAATTAAAAACAAAATGGGCTTTTTTTTTTTTTTTGAAACTTCTGTTCCCAGCTCATGCACTGCCCCACCCCACCCCACCCAAGGGACTCTCCTTGGCTCTGGGCCAGTTCTAGGCAGGGTGTGATCTGTCCCAGGTCAGCCCACACTGCCCTCAGAGGGGAATTAACCCTTTCAGAAGAAGCCAGTGTGCTAACTTCCAAGGGCTCCACCTTCCGGCTGCAGGTGCTAATCTTTCCCCCTTTTATGCTCTTGGCTTCACAATGGTTGTCATTCTCCTGCCTGGGGCTCAGAGGGTGCAAACAGCCCAGAAGCAGCCGTGAGGAAGCTCTGAAGTGCTCCTCTTGCAGGTAGAGGCCGCTGGCCAGAGTCAGGAGAGGGGAGACAGGGAGAGAGATTGGGTGAAATATTAGCTTCGGCCTTTTGGATCCAGTCCAGTGTCTTACAATTATTTCTTTATGTGCTTTGGTCCTGGGCTTATTTGGCATGGGACAGGCATCCATTAGAAGATTTCACAATGATTTGCCATGTTACAGTTCTAAACAGATGTGAACTCGTCACCAAAGGAAATTTATGTTTTACCATCTTTCCCCCCACCTCTCCCTGGGGGGCTGCAGGGAAAAGCACTCCAAGCGAATTAATCAAAATGACTAGGTAATGCTCTAAAAATAATAAACGTTGTTGTAGCCTGGATCTCTTTCAAGTTGGAGCTCATTTTGTGAGCTTCAAGATCCATACGTCAAATCACACGTATATATTTTTTATTCGAGTGAAGTGGGTTATCGCATAGGGATAGGTAAGTTATTAAGACACATAAATGCAATTACTCTCATAACACTGGCCTGCATTTTAGCTGAGTTAATTAAGCAACTTGGTCAAGGCAGGAGCAAGGGGTAGGTGTCTGAATGATTCCCTAGCTTGTCTCCATAAGTCAGCTATGCAAATTAGGACAGACTACAGGTTTTGGGTTCTGAAATCAGGGCTGGGCAGAAACTGAGGTGCAGAGTTAGAATTAGAACCAGAAGGGAAAATATATGTTTGGTCTCCTTGGGCTTCTCTCATGTGCTAACAATAGATGTATTATTGCTACATGAAGGCAGGAGGTCTAGAAATCTTTAAAACTGCTTGAAAATTTGGTGGATAATAATGAAAAAACAAAAAAGCTAGCAATTATTATCCCATTTTCAAAATACCTTCCCAGAGATCAGCTCTTTGAAAAGAAACTTGTAGCTGGGTCCTGAGTTTTCAAGGCCTTCATCCACCATTAGAATGAGATTAGATAAAGCTCAGGGTGAGGTCAAGAAGGGAAATCCTGGACAAAAAAAGGAAAGCATTGATGATCCAAGTAGATTCTTTCCGTATTTTAACTGATACAGTTATCTGATTTTCAGTTGGTCTCTTTCCCCAGTATATGTCCCAAATATCCAAGGGCAAGGTGTTCTTTGAAGAGCTGGAACCAAATCACCCACGGCCCTTGATGATAATTTATCCACATCAGGCAGGGCTGCTAGGCCAGTGTAATTGTGGGAAAAACAGAGGCAGGGACTGCCCGCTTTACCGGGTATGCCTTTTGTCTCCAAATCTGAGCCCTGCTGTTATTAGCCTAAATTACAAGGATATTTCCAACCTACGAAATCTCATCCAGCCTTGGAATGCTTCTTAGGTAATTCCCACGTCTCCGTTCTCTTCAAACTCTCCGAAGGTTGATTGCACTGTTACTAATCCCAGCCCACTTTAGCCAGCCTCCATTAATCATGGCTGGCAGGAGAGACTAGAGGGTCATGGGTAATTGAATTCCAGCCAACCTTCAAACCTAATTTAAGTCAACCCTTTGACCTCTTTCCTAACCAAATCTGCTGCTACAGCTAGTAAATAAATATTGTTTTTAAATTAGAAGAAGCCTTTCTTGAATGCCTACTATGTGTTAGCTTTGTGAGGGATGCCTGCATTATGTCACTTCATTCATTCATTTTGTCAAAACTTCAGTCGGAACCCAGACAAGAAATTAACAGATAGTGGAGATGAGCGTAAAGGTCATCTTGGGGTCAGTCCAAGGGGGGGACATGTGTGCTTTGCAGACACTCTGACTTCCTATCTTTGAAAGAAGATAAATCTTTAGCACTGATGGGGAGCCTGAAGCCCCTTGCACACAGGAAAATGGAATGATAACTACTTCCCTTCTCTCAAGGAGAAGCCATGTAGGGTGTCTGGAGTCCAAAGACCTCCATTCAAGTCCTTCTTCCACCGTGAAGACATGTAACATCAGGCATGCTACTTAACCTCCCTGGGCCTGTGGGTTCTTATCTGTGATAAGGAGCGGGGTGAGTGCATGGGGGTGTGAGGGGCGGTATTAGGACACTAACCCAGCAAGGCTATCATGAGGATTTGGGGATTAAGTGATATGATGTGGAGGGAAGCGCCTTGTAAACTATAAGGCTCCTCCCACATAGGACGTTACTGCTAATTACTCTCACACATTCTCTGTTAAAACTGCCAGCTAGCCATGGGGCCTGTAAAACACAGGCCTTCAGATCAAAGGCTCAGGCAGACAGTAAACACTCTTACTTTAAATAGTGGGAGTTTCGGTGGAATTGATCATCATATCGTCTTCATTTATTTTCTTTGGTGAATCTCTGGATCTCCATCGTGCCCACTAAGTGTATACGTGATCTGGATTTTGTTGCCAGAATGCTTTTCTGGCATTTCCAAGTCTCCAGAGACCATCCCCCAGCCCCCCACATCTTTCTCACCCTCGAACAGTTAAAAGCCAGCTCACCGGTGACTCGTCGTGTTCAACTATCACCAACCCTTGAATCCATAATACAGCTAGCACTAAATGCTACAGATGACATTCGCGGCAGCCATACTGTTTTAAGAACGATGAGTCAAGGATGTGCCGAGGTTTGTTCAGGAAAAAAGATGAATGTGAGAGAGTAATTTACTTTCTCTTTTTAGTTCTAAAATGATACGAGGCCTCTAAGATTTCACAAGCACCAGAGGACCCTGAACAGCCCGGAGAGGCTGGGTTTAAGTGGCAACGTTAATGGAATTATGCGTTGAATGCTGGATGGCTGTCTGCTGGCGAGAGATAATTACCCAGGCAAAGATGAGGTATCGTTGGAAGATAAATAAACTCCGAAACAGAGACCTCAGTGTTTATTTTCCATGCTGCAGCGTAATCTCCTCCACCATGTAACTTCATCAGCATCGCTGCTAACCCCAGGCCACGCAATTTCTCTTAAACAAAATTAAATAACCTGAACATACATGCAGCTGTAAACACAGTCGTGGGAGGTGTGGGTTGGCATGTTTTTGCCGCCGTAGTCAGTGGCAAAGATTCTCTTTTTACCTCAGCCTTCTCCTCCGTGTGATAAAAATGGGAGTGACTTTGGGGCGCCTGGGCGGCTCAGTCAGTTAAGTGTCTGACTTCATCTCAGGTCATGATCTCAACGGTTCGTGAGGTCAAGCCCCGAGTTGGGCTCTGTGCTGACAGCACAAAACCTGCTTGGGATTCTCTCTCTTCCTCCCTCTCTGCCCCTCCCCTGCTAGCTCTCTCTCTCTCTCTCTCAAAATAAATAAACTTAAAAAAAAAAAAAATGAGAGCGACATTTGTCAAATGCTCACTGGGGCCCTGCCCTGAGTGAAGCATTTTCTATACAAGGTCTTATGTCATTTTCATGTACAATTCCGGGAGCAAAGTGCTAGTAGAGGAGACTGGGGTGTTCCAGGAGTTCCGTAAGTTGCCCAAGGTCACACCACTCGTGAGCAGTGACTGAGGTTTTAAGCCCTCGCAGACCAGCTCTAGCTGTTCACAGGAAATCCCTGGAACTTGTATCCACCCCCATCTAGAGTCTGGACTTCTTGACTTTCCAGATGAGTCGCAGTTTTATTACCTCTACAGCTGCCCCTGCTATCTTTCTTGGAAAGGCTGCCAAATGTCCCATCCGGCCCTCAGTCCAGCTCTGTATTTGTTTTATTGAGGAGGTACTTGCATTCAACCCATGTGGTCAAGCCTGAGCTTTGTAACTTATCCCCAAAGGCCCTCAGGTTGGCCAAGTTCCCTGCCTTCTTTCCTCCAATCTGGAAGCAACCACTTCTCCTCCCTCTAGGTTCTTTCCCTTGAAACTCATTATTACGGAAAGAAGATACAGAAAACCTGAAAGAATCAGTGCACATCTGCCTGGCTTCCACCGAATTTGACAACTGCTAACGTTTTGCCATGTTTGATTTACCAATCAATCAACCTCTCCGTCTTCTTTTCTTTCTGGACCATTGGAAAGTTTGTTTCATGATACTTCAGCCCTAAATGCTTCATTCAGCATGCATCTTTTTCAAATGTGTAACATCCCTACACGACCACATCACCGTGATCAGACCTGAGAAAATTGGTACCTCTAAAATCTCTTGACATCATCTATAATCTGGTCCAATGATACATTTCTTAACCATTCTCCAACTGTCTTTTATAGCTGTTTTTTTTTTTTTTTAAATCACGTTTCATGCATTGGATTGGTAGTGATATGTCTTTAATTACTTGTAATCTAGAAATGCTCTCCTCCCCATCTTTTTTTTTTTTTTTTTTTTTTTTTTACCCCCCTCTACCACATTTAGATTTTAAAGAATCCCTCTAGTTTTTGGACAGTGGAAATGTTTCCTATTCCTAGTGGTCTTCACAGGTTTCTACCTTCGACTCTCAGCCAGCTGTTAGTAAGATGGCAGCCCTAGGTTTCCACATGGGAGGGTCTGAGAGGGAGCGCAATCTGGTTATAAGCATGGGGTGTGTGTGTGAGAGAGAGGACTTTCGTGAAACAACAACACTCAGGGAAAAAAAAAAAACAAAAAACACCTTAAATTGTTGATTTATTTGACATGGCTGCTGCCCTGACAAAGAGGTTGTCCGTACTGCAGGAAAGGTGATAAATGGTAACAGTGAGTGTTACAGACTCTAAGCAAACTGCCTAGATTCACACCTCAGCTTTGCTGCTTACAAGCTGGATGACTTTGAATAAGTCACTTCACCCCTCTGTCATTCAGTGTTTTTACTTATAGAATGACGGTGAATATTCTAACAGTAATAGAATCCAATTCACAGAATTGTGCTGAAAGGAATCGATAAGCACAAAAGAGTAAGAATCCAGCCTGGAATGGAATATTATCCATAAATGGTACTGTTATCCTTCTTGGTATTCTTCTCCCACCTTCTATCAACATCCTTCTCCAGTCACTTCCTGGAACTGCAGCCTCCAGCATTTCTGGCTGCCTGATAGCTTTGCCCTTGCCTTTTACGCTATGTTCAATTTATTCTGTTGACCTGGGGAGCTTCTAGTTTGCCTTCAACCTCATCCTCTTTCTTCTGTCTCTAATTCCCCGTTGGGTTTATTTTCTCCAGTCAAGTTATTTTAAGAATATCCATTTGATTCTTTCTTTTTCTTCTATTATCTTGTGTGTCTGGAATAACTTCCTTCCTCTTTACTCTAAGGCATAGATTATCTTTTGATTTAAGATGCAATCCCATCTGTTGTTTCTAGTTCAGGGACACGTCTTTGCTTAAGTAAACAACAAAGCTTCTTGGTTCCCATTCATTCATTCATCCATCCATCATTCAGCCAGTCATTCAATATACTGGACCCTGGCTAGCCACTGGGGATACTAGTGAACGCGTATCCTGCCACTAGCAGTGAACTAGATAAGGTCCTGGTGTGAAAAATGAGCCAATTACTCAAAATGAATTTGAACTACATTTAAGACAGGTTGAACCAGGTAGCTCTGGAACCTCCCGGTACCCTGACCACATATGAGAATTCTGGGAGAATGACTGTAAGAATGTTAATGGATCCCTTTCTCCTATGGATCCTGGAATTCCTACCATGAGAGCACTACTACAGTAGCTCTAGCTGCTTCCTGTTTTTCTAAAAGTCCTTTAAACATTTCTAGAATAATTTAAAGCTGTGGCTGTCACTGCCTATTTCCACAAAAGTGCATGTATTTTATTTGAATAACTGTCATAGCACGAATTGGTCATCTGAAGAATGAGGATAGTAATACCTACCCTGGGGCACCTGGGTGGCTCAGTCAGTTGAGCATCTGACTTTGTCTCAGGTCATGATCTTAGGGTTCATGAGCTGTCAGCACAAAATCCACTTTGGATCCTGTGCCCGCTCTCTCTCTGCCCCTTCCTCACTCAAGCTCCTTCTCTCTCAAAAATAACAATAATAATACCTACCTTACAGGATGGGGTAAACATTATGTGAGTTAATATTAGTAAAATACATATAATGCAGCATGAATTCATATGTTTGATAAACAAAAACTGCTGTGAGATCATTATGGAGTCAAAAGACATTAAGACTCAGAGCAGGTAAGATTTGAAGAAGGTAAGGGAGGAAAGGTAGGAAGGATGAGGCCTGACTCAAGCAGCAAATAAAGGCAGGAAGCACTTGAAGAAGTTATAGAGAGGTCAGAGGAAAGGTCAAAAATTAACTTTGACTACTTTACAAATTGAAATCTATAAAGTGACCTCATGTACTTCCTTTATTTTGAGTTACGGACTCTAACCGACAAACACTAGAGCAAATATGTCATTTGCTGTGTATTGGAAGAGAAACTTGTTGGGAGAGACAATTCTCCATGGGTGTCTCGAGTTTTACATATCTTGTGAGCAGGGACAGTAACCACCTTTGTTTGGGAATATCCTTTCAAGGATTCTTTTTTTTTTTTTCCCCCAAGGATGCCTTCATAGTAAACACCCTTGGAAGATAGAAATAGTCTCTCTTTCCAGAGCAAAGGGCAGAATGCATACTACCGTAATAAAATGTTCAGGTTTTCTAAACTCAGATTCCTCTTAGGTAATGAAATTTCCTCTGTGTATAGGGTCACCTGGCCCTTTTCTCATCACTTTGTAGAAATTGGAGGTCAGGAAGCTCACACAAATGCTGATATGCTGGCTGCTGCTATGGCTGTGAGTAATAAACTGTCCTTTGTCTCTGACCTGGGAGTCTTATGTCTTCTACCAGCTTTCATAAAACTGCGGCAGGCTAATTTGTTAGTTTGTAAGGTAAAACCTCAGACCCTTCTTGACACAACTGTAACAGTCTGAGTCCTTCTATTCTCACAGTCACCTGCTGGGGCAAGCAGTCCTGCTGTTCCTTGAGAGTGGTGGCCAAGTTCTATACCATCAAGATCCTGATGTTTGGACAGGAAATGCAGGTGGACAAAAGGCAGGCAACTTGTTGGCTAGCTAGTGGTCCATGAGGTGGTCTACCATGCAAGTTTTGTCCATGGGTGGCAATAATGACTAACGGAACCAACTAGATCCTCTGTCTCAGGAATTTGAACTCAGGATACAGAGAATCTGCCAGTTATCGTAGTGGAGGTTACCATGGACTGACCTACAGAGGCAGAAACAAAGAGTAGCAGAGGTCGGCTAATGGTGGATCACTAGAATAGTGATGAAATTCTGTCAGCCAGCGGACATGGGGAAAAAACATTTGTAAGGCTTCTCTGTAATCTCCACCCCGTAGGAGTCTTCAGGAGCCCTGACCTCAAGATTGCTCTGTGTCTTTGTTTGGGCTGCTATAACAAAATGCTGTAAACTGTGTGGCTTGTAAACAAGAGAAATTTCTCACAGTTCTAGAAGCCAGGAAATCTGAGATCAAAGCCCCAGCTGATTCAGTGTCGGATGAGAACCAGTTTCCACATTGACAGCCATCTTCTCACTGGAACCTCACCTGTCAGAAGAAGTAAGCTAGCTCTCTTTTCTAAGGGCACTAACCCCAATTAGGAGGTTCTGCCTTCATGAGCTAATCACCTCCCAAAGGCCTTCCCTTCTAATACCGCAGTTTTAAGGGTCAGGATTTCAACACAGGAATTTTCCAGGGAGACAGCATTCAGACCTCACTCTGCCTCTTGCCTTCCTCTTAGTGAGGCGTGATTGCTCAATGATTTTCTTTAACGCCTGGCAAAGAGGGTAAGAGAGTGGTCTCTTTTCCTCATGTCTTTGTCTTTTCTTATAAGAAAGCAAGGGAGATCTCACTATCATATAATAGAATTATTACTGCCTCCCCACACCCTTCATTCTCTTCCTTACCCAGGCCAGGATACTACCTAGAAATGGTAACTCTATTCTTTTTCCTCTTCCCAATGTCCCCACCTTCTCCTTACCCCAGTTCCTCCATAACCTAAGCTCATGTCCCATTTCAATAAGAAGGGCAGATTGTACATTTGACCTCCTGCCAAATGTGTCCATTTGTGATCGTAGGCTTGTAAAAAGGAAAGCATGAGGGTTTCTTGCCTTGATGGCTTCCTTCTCCCTTTCTGACCTAACAAAGCATTCCTGTTCAGTCACTCTCTGGTGGATGTGGGCTTATAATGTCCCCATTTGCTGTCTTTGTTCTTTTTTCTTTGTGCCCTAATCCTTCTCAGTATTGTCTGGTCCTCTCTAAGCCTTCTGTGCCCCCCGCATTAATAGGAAGTGCATCTCAGCACCTGGTTCAGCAACCAGCACTCGATAATTACACACTCTCAGGCTCTTTTACTCCACCCTTCTTTCTTGATATAATCCTAACCCTTCTCTCCCATACTCCCTGCATCCCTTTTTACTCTTAAAGCGCATCTAGGAAGAATCTAGAAGAAGACAATAAAAGCAAAAACGAAAATCCATTGAATGCAGCATAATTTTATTTTCTTTTTTTAAGCATAATTTTATTTTCTTTCTATGCAAACAATGAAGCTACATAATGTGCTTTTTTGCAAATGGTTTTGCAGATGACAGTGATAATCTAATAAGTGTTTGTGGGACAAATAATTGTATTTCACAGCCTTCTACTCAGTGAACATTCAAAGTCTTGCAAAGCAATCTCTACCACCAACATTCTGCACAGAATTAGTTATGGGTGATTAAGTTTGGATCCGTCGTACAGAATTTGGGCAACTGATATTGACACACCGCTATGGAAAAACATTTCTTTTTCAAGTAGTATTGTTGAAGTATGAGTCAGCTGAGTGAGTTTGGGCAGATACTAGGTGACAACTAGTATCAAATAGATACAAATGCATGTGACACACTCTCTGGGGGGCAGATGCAGACCTAGTCTGTAGGGACCATGTTCTCAATGTCCAGTGGCAAGGTCTGGGTCTCTGGACCATAAGCAAGACCCAGCCCACTAGAGGTCAGAAATTATCATTTACAAAACAAAAAATAAACCAAAAAGCCACAAAAAAATTTTTAAAAATTACTCATATTATGTGTGAACATTGTAGGAACATTAGAAAATACAGTTAGGAGATTAATAAAGAAAAGAATATCTATGATTTCACTGCCAAAATCTAATCACTGTTAACATGTTGATGTATATCTAGTTTTATTCTCAATATGTATGCCTACTTTATACACACACATACATCCACACACAAATGGGAGCACATTACAAATTCTCCTGTACATTCTTTTGAATTTTTGCTTAGTGTCCCATGAACAAAAATTATGTATCAACAGTGAAATTTTAAATGACTACATAGTATTCCATTAACTAACCTACTACCTATTTGATCAGTTAGGTTGTTTTCAATTTGTCACTATTATAAATAATGCTGTAATGAACATCCTTGTAGATACATCTTTGAACATTTGCCTGATTTGAGATAACTTTCTAAAAAGGAAATTTCTAGGGGCACCTGGGTGGCTCAGTCAGTTGAGCATGTGACTCTTGATTTCAGCTCAGGTCATGATCCCAGGGTCATAGGATGGAGCCTCCCATTGGTCTCTGTGCTGAGCATGGAGCCTGCTTAAGATTCTCTCTCCCCCCCACCCCTCTCTCTCTCTCTTTTTCCCCCTTTGCCCCTCTTTCTCATTCATGTGGTGTCTCTCTCAAAAACAAATACATATATATATATATATGTATATATATAATAATACATAAAATAAAAAGGAAATTTCTAGCTCAAGTAGTATGCATATATTTACAGCTTAAATACATATTCAACCATAGCTTCCAGAAAGTTTCAATAAATTTATAGTCAGCCAGCAGTCAGACTGGATTTTTTAAATCAAATTAAATTTAATTAATTAATTTGTTTGTTTCCTTTTTTAAAGTAATCTCTGTGTTCAACATGGGGCTTGAACTTGCAACCCTGAGACCAAGAGTCACATGTTCTACCAACTGAGCCAACCACGTGCCCCCAGGTTGGACTTTTGAGCAAATTTTTCATGACAAGCTCAAGTCTAAGAAGGTCTTTGAGAATCACTTCCTGCTAAAAATTACAAATGGCTTGATATATGTGCAAAGTTGAAAATACCTTGTTTACACAAGAATCTTTGATGCTGTGACCTAGGTCAGTTCTACCATAAAGAAAAAGAATATCCTTGTCTACATGGACATAATATATATTGATGAAAGCAGCCAAAACCCAACAGTTTTCAAACTCTTAAAGAGGTAAACACAGTGCAAGAATACTTAGCCAGAAAAAATAAGCTATCAAAGGGAAGCGTATTCACTTTTTTCTTCTCGTGGGAGTGTATTCATTTTTCATTGTTGCATAACAAATTACTATGAACTTGGTGAATTCAAACAACACATATTTGTGATCTCACGGTCTATGTAGGCCATGAGTCTGGGCACAGCTTAGCGGGGTCTTCCAAAAATCTGCAATCAAGATGTCAGCCAGGGCTGGCTTCTTATCTGGAGGCTCAGCTAAGAAAAGATGTACTTCCATGCTCATTCCAGTTGTTGGTATTATTTCTTTTCTTGCAGCTGTCAGACTCACAGGAGCTTGATTCTTCAAAGCCAGCAAGGAGAGCAAGACCCTAGATTGTATCTGCTAGCAAGATGGTCTTTCATAATGTCATGTAGTCATGGGAGTGACATTCCATCAACCATACTATATAACATCATTTTTAGAGTGGCATCCCACCATTTCTTGCCATATTCTATCAGTTAGAAGCAACTCACACGTCTTAACTACCTCCTCCTTGAAAACCTTGAAGTTCCTCCTTCAAGGGGAGGAGATTATACAAGGGCATGAACGCCAGGAGCCAGGGATCATGGGGGCCACCTTAGAGTATGTTTGCCATAGTAAACAACTCTGAAATCTCTCCCCTTACACTGCTTTTCACATGAGTAATCAAGGGAGCCAAAGACTCAGGAAAATGTAAAATATGAAACTCATTGACCTAAAAATATTCCTCTTGTTTCAACTGGAGGTGAATAACACAGCATTCTGTAAACATTAGTTGGCCTGAGATAAATGTGGCGTCTTCAAAGGTGCACCCTGGAACATATGTTTTATGTTTTCCTGGGAATTCAGTTCTACATCCCTATGACTAAGTTATTTTCTTTCAATTTTGTCTTGTGGAATGAGGTGGCTTATTCCCAAACCCATGTCATGGTGACCACAGTTGAGACATTTTCCATGTGAAATTATGCTAGCTATTCTTATGTCTCTAATTACTATGTCTCCCCCAAGACCTAGCCATGAGTCTCCACAACACTTAAAAAAAAATGTTCCAAATACAAAAGGAGGTAGGCTGTTAAGTAGATTCTTTGAAAGAGTAATATGAATTACGTTATTAAAAATGAGCACGAGGGGTGCCTGGGTGGGTCAGTCAGTTAAGCATCTGACTTCAGCTCAGGTCATGATCTCACAGTTCGTGAGTTCGAGCCCCACATCAGGCTCTGTGCTGACAGCTCAGAGCCTGGAGCCTGCTTCAGATTCTGTGTCTCCCTCTCTCTCTGACCCTCCCCTGCTCATGCTCTCTCTCTCTCTCTCTCTCAAAACTAAATAAACATTTTTAAAAAATTAAAAAATGAGCATGAAAGGAGTTCTCTATGTCCATATTTTTATCTTCCTTTTTAAACTCCAAAAGGAGTTTATATTCTATGTTTCATACCTTCTTTTTACTCCCATTAATTATTGCCTTAATTGTGGGGTGCTTGAGTGGCTCAGTCAGTAAAGCATCCGACTTTGGCTCAGGTCGTGATCTCATGGTCCACGGGTTTGAGCCCTGCATCAGGCTCTGTGCTGACAGCTCAGAGCCTGGAGCCTGCATCAGATTCTGTGTCCTCGCCCCTCTCTTTGCCCTTTCCCCCGCTCATGCTCTGTCTTGCTCTGTCTCTCAAAAATAAATAAATGTCAAAAATTTTTTTAAAAAATTATTGCCTTAATTGTAAAGCAGCTGTAATGCAACATTTTCTTAGGAAAACATTGTACATTTAACGTATCTTCTTATCCCTACTCAGAATTAACATTTGAGATTGCATCAAAACCTGGGGCAGGGGGGCACCTGGGTGGCGCAGTCGGTTAAGCGTCCGACTTCAGCCAGGTCACGATCTCGCGGTCCGTGAGTTCGAGCCCCGCGTCGGGCTCTGGGCTGATGACTCAGAGCCTGGAGCCTGCTTCCGATTCTGTGTCTCCCTCTCTCTCTGCCCCTCCCCCGTTCATGCTCTGTCTCTCTCTGTCCCAAAAATAAATAAACGTTGAAAAAAAAATTAAAAAACCAAAAAAAAAAAAACCAAAAAAAAAAAAAACCTGGGGCAGGAAGGAGGGGAAGGGAAGGGAAGGGAAGAAAATTCCTGTTAAAGCCCCTGATTCTTAGTCCCCTTGTCTTCCTAAGACTGGCTCCCTTCCTAGACCTACCTTTAGAGAAACACAGAGCCTGACAGTCCATGGGTGAGAATAATAAATGACTGGGGAATAGTGTGAGCTTCAGTCAGTTAATGAATACTGGAGGGATTTCTCTAAGGCTTCATTAATCAAATCATTTCTTCAAAGGAATCAAAAGTTCAACATTGGGTGCCCACTGAAGATGGTGGTGCTGGAAGAGCCCAGTTCAGTGTGTAGTGCTCAGAGCCGGTCCTCTCCTTCACTGCTTACCTTCTTGCCCCGGTCCTATTCTCTAGGGAAAGGAAAAACTTTGCAGTCAGATTGGCCAAAGACTAGCTGATAAGAAAGGAGAAGTATGTTCCCAGGGGGCTGGGGGCAGGAGCATGGATCTGGCGGGGACTGTGTTTTGGGAATTGAGCTCTTCGTGGGTTGGTAAGATGAGAAAAGAACAAAGGAGGGAAGCAGAATGCCCTTGGATAACAGGGTTTGGGGGACTAGAAATCGGGCGGGGGAGGAAGACAGAGCGTAGGGCAGGGCAGGAGGTTTTAGTAACAGTTGCTCCAGACCTTATATTGGACCCCCCCCTTAAATGTTAGAGGGAACTGTTAATGAAGACTAGTGTTCCTTTTTAGGCTGGGCTTCTGCGTTACATGATTCTGATCCCTGCCCCACCCCTGCTCACAAGCATGTGTTATTTATAAGTAAGCATGTAGTGCTCGCTTCGGCAGCACATATACTAAAATATAAGTAAGCATGTATTAGCATGATCCATCCATGATCCTACCCTGTGTTTCCTAGGGCTACCGTAACAAAGGACCACAAGCTGGGTAGCTTGAAACAACAGAAATGTATTCTCTCACAGTTCTGGAAGCCAGAAGTCCAAAAGCAAAATGTCAGCAGGGCCGTGTTCCCTCTAAAACCTGTAAGAGAATACTTCCTTGACTTTTCCTAGCTTCTGGTGGTTGCCGGAAATCCTTGGCATTCCTTGGCGTGCAGACACATCATTCCATTCTCTGCCTCTGTCATCACATGTGGGGTGTGTGTGTGTGTGTGTGTGGTGTTCTGTGTGTCAGCTCCTCTTATTATAAAAACACCGGTCATATTAGTTTAGGGAGTACTAACCCAGTATGACATCATCTTAACTAATTACATCTGCAAAGGCACTATTTTCAAATAAACAACACATTCTGAGGTTCTGGGTGAATGTGAATTTTGGAGGGACACTCTGACGCAGGACAAAGCAGAACTTAGAGAAATGCACACCCATACAGTTGAAACTATTAGCCAATTAAATTTGGTTTTTATGCTCTATTTAGTTAGACTTAGAAACAAAGCCAGTGAAATTCTGCTTGGGGAAGGAATCTTCTGAAAACTTCAACTTCTCTAGTCCTTTCTTAGCCAGCAGACCTCGCCTCAAGCAATGTGTATACCTTCCTGCTGGCTCTGTTCTCCATATCACCTCTTTCCTATATATCCTGCACACACACACACACACACACACACACACCACTGCTAGAAGGAGAAGGGGGACCCGGATGGTTGTCTGTCTATACTTGCCTCCTCCAGCACCTGCAGACAAAGCACTTTGCTTCCTGTTTTGAAGAAGTAGGATGCTCTCCCTATGGGTGTTCAGCAGCACACAGAGGTAGGGTCCCTGAAATGTGTGTATTGTAGGGTTGATGAGAAGCTGGGAGGCCTGGAGGACCAGGGGCCACTGGGCAATCTTGCTGTGGGGGCACAGGGAGATGGAAAAGGTGCAGTGACGTTGGAATCAGTCACTGCTCCAGTAAATGACTCCTCATCACCTTAGCTGAAGAGGTCTCCCGGGGTTCTTAGTCACTCACGGCCAGAAGATGTCTTAGGTCCAAGTTTGCCCAAGCAGGGACCTCTGTGATTCAGGACGGGTCGAGTTCAATCTCAGACGCTCACACCAGCCTCAGATGTGCAAAGAAAACATAGCTTCTTAACTTTCAGTAACTGACCGAATTGTCCTTAAGTGTCCCCTGATCCCCACACCACTGACTAATGAGGGGTGTGGGTAGAACCGAATTTTAGTCCAATCTGTTAGACTCAGGCTATTCCAGTAAGCAATCTCTTTTGAGTGAGTCAGTTTTTCCAATTTACATCACTCTGTTTCTCTTCAAGATGGTATCTGGGCGGGAAGCTCAAAGACTTTGGGCCACTGGGGGAGAGGGAGGCTGCTAGAGTTGTGCTAGTCCAGAGCTACAAGCTAGTTGGCATCTGGAGGGGTGCTTGGTCTATTAGCCCAGACTGCTCAGGGGAAGTTCACTGCTCAAGTGTGCGGCTGGGGCCCTTGTAGCCTGTGGTCTCCTGGCTTGGATGGACTCAAGGTCCTCCCTGCTGACTCAGCCCCCTGCAGCCCTCCCTGGCACTCTAGCTGGGACTTCCTCTCAGGCCCCAGTTGGGCGGCAGGAGTGGGGTGGGGAGCAACCCTGTCCCAGCATGGCCACTATCCCCTCTGCGGTCAGGGGACAGGTAGACAGTGCCTTATGTCTCCAGTCACCCCATTCTGAGCAGTTCCTGCTGTCTTCAATTATTCTTAGCTATATCGTCTGCTCAGGATCAAGGCAGGAGCCTGAGAATGACACAAAGGAGAGACTGTCATCCCCTCTGATCCACAGGTTTGCTTTCCAAGGTTTCAGTCCGGAAGCAGACCATCATTTTCTGAGGAGGTGCTATCGGGAGGTCAAGAGTAGCTAATGCTACACCATTCACCTCGCTTCATCTCATCAGGTAGGCATTTTATCTCACATCCTCACAAGGAGGGTGAGCGCAGCACAGTGAGGTATTTACGGAAAGAAACCACGTTCACATAACTTTAATTGCAGCATATTGTTATCATTGCTCTCTTTTATTATTTGTTATCGTAGTTAATCTCTTACTGCGCCTAATTTATGCATTAAACTTTACCACGGGTATGTATGCATAGGAAAACATACAGTATATTTAGGGTTTGGTGCTATCAGGAGTTTCAGGCATCCGCTGGGGGTCTTGGAAGGTGTCCCCCGTGAATAAGGGGGGGGACCACTGCACACAGCCCTGGCTAGCTCATCGCTCTGAACCGTGAGGGAGGGCAGAGACTGGTGATGGAGGAAAGGCTTAAATATAAACAGGAAAACAGCAAGCATCAACCCAATCCCAGTGTCACTGTTTGAAAATGGTGCCCATAATATTGGGAGTGGGCTGAAGGTGCATGTGGCAGTGCACAGATGATCAGGAAGTAAGCAGTAAGCTGTAGACCAGTGCTACCCGACAGAACTTTCTGCAATGATGGTCGCGTTCTGTACGGTCCGCTATGGTGGCCACTGGCAGCAAGCATGTGGCTCAAGGCTATCGAGCACTTGAAATGTGGTTAGGGCAACTGAGGATCTGAATATTTAATTTAATTTTAATTCACTTAAAATTAAACTTAAACAGCCTCATGCGGCAGGTAACTACCATATTGGACAGTACAGCACTATCCCTTGACTTTTATGTGTCCCGAACCCCTTTAGGACCCTGGGGAAGCCCATGGACTCCTTCTTGGACGGATGTATAAAATGTATAGGATTATAAGAAAAACTAATCAGTTGAATATTTATACTGCTATTTAATTTGATTTAAAAATTTTTAATTGTGTAATTTAAAAATTGGCAATACAGTGCTCTATGAACTTATTTTATTAATGCATTACATATCAATCTAGCAGTGAGTATAATCATAATTTTGAAGCAGTCATGAGCATAAGCAATAATTTGAGATATCTAATACAATGTAATGTGATATGAAAATATCTCTGATTTATATTTGTGATAAGGTCACAGGTGCCGCCAATGCTACTATGCCCTGGGTTCAGTTAGGAGTTAGTGAAAACAAACATGTAACCTTTTCCCACCAAAGTTCACAACCCCCCTGAATTTTCTTCAGAGACCTGTTGGGGAGACATGGGCCCAGGCTAAAAATCCCTGCCGTAGACTTTTGTAAACAAGACAGATTGATAAGTAAGGTTAGTGCAGTCAAGAAATATTTCTGGGATGCCTACTATATGCCAGGTACTGTTCTAGACTCTTGGGTTGGAGTTTTCAATAAGTTTGTATTTCCATGAAGGAGAAAGATAATGAATCGATAATCATAATTTCAGATGATAGTAAATGCTATGAAGAAAATACGGCAAAGTGATCTGACAGAAAGTGACTCGGAGGGACATGGCTATTTTTGATAAGCACAGTCTTGAGAAAGTGACATTTGAGTTGTGGCTTGAAGGAAAGGATGCAGCTATGCAAAACCTGGAGACAGAGAAACTTCTGAGCTTGGGAATAATAAACATAAAGGCCCCAAAGCCAAAAGGAGTTGGTGTGATAGGAAGAGTGTAATCAGCAACAAAGAGAGAACCATCAAAATGAGATCAGAGGGAGGGTCCATGTCAGTGCTGGAATTGGTGAGTTGTCATATCTGGGCAGGGTATTTAGATTTTATTCCCAGTCCACTTAGTATAAAAGGTGAGTTACATGACCGTCTTGGTAAAGAATGAGTTAGGGGCACCTGGGTGGCTCAGTCGGTTAAGCGCCCGACTTCAGGTCATGTCATGATCTCCTGGTTTGTGAGTTCGAGCCCTGTGTCAGGCTCTGTGCTGACAGCTCAGAACCTGGAGCCTGCTTCAGATTCTGTGTCTCCTTCTCTCTCTGCTCCTCTCCTGCTTGCACTGTCTCTCTCTCTCTCTCTCTCTCTCTCTCTCTCTCAAAAATAAATAAATATTAAAAAAAAAAAGATGGGGAAATGGAAGCAAGGAGTTTTACTGAGATGGAAGAGTGGGAGGGAGGTAGATTTGGGGCAGGATCAAGACTTATATTTTAGTTTTATCAATGCCTTTTAGGTATCAAAGTAGAAAAGATTGGGTATATGAATTTGAAGCTCAGTGGAGAACTCAAGATTTGTGCTATAAATGTTGGATTCATCATCACAAAGATGGTACTTAAGCCATGGGATTGAGATGAACCAACAACAGTGTTTGTACAGAAAAGAAAGGGCTGGGTCTGAACCCTAGGGAAATCAAGTATTTAGGATTCTTTTATTATTATTATTATTATTATTATTTATTGTGTACCCTTTTTTGGCCTCTACTTTCAGGTTACTTTATTTTTCCAAAGGCAATAAAGTCCCTCCAACCCAAATAGCTTCTCTGCTGATCCTGTAAATTGATTGTGGGTTAAAATGATGACCTCACCAAAGCTTCTGATTAAGTACAATTTCCCTGTTTGCCAGGACCCCTCACCACATATTTCTACAACTAACATCACAATGATGCTTCCATGGGCGTTTGCCATTCCTTTTTGGAGTCCATTATCTTTGACTCTCCTTCCTACATCGGAAGAATTCCCACTTCATGAGTCCACTCTTCTTCTAGAGATTTCCCAAAGTGTAGGCAGGTGATGTGGTTTTTGCCAATCAGATATGCCCATCCCCGACTTTGACCAGGAAGCTGGAGAGGCAAGTGACAGATCCTGAACCCAATCCATTCTGGAGAAGGTAGTTGCAGCCACATTCACTCCAGAATCAGGAGAAGCAGAAGTCCCAACGGTGTGTCCGGTGTCCTAGCAGTGTCAGTGATGCAAACTATAGAGTCTTTGCACAGGGAGGAGTAGAAGCATTTCCACTGGAGCTGTCTATGGAGTCATGGAACATTCTTTCTTAGAGCACATTCTCCATGCCTGGCTTGCTGGCCATCCTGGAGATTCTATGAGCTACTTCATATTCTTTAATAAACACTTTTTTTGCTAAGCCAGTGTTGATGTTTGGGTTTCCCAGGAAACCGACAGAGATTTGTGTGCGGGAGATTTTTGGGTGGAGTGGCCTCAGAATCAACATCTGTGAAGGGCGAGGGATATAGTCTAGGGTAGTGGAAGAGCCTGAACTGTGTTGTTACAGTAGAATCCTCATCTGATCCCAAGGGAGCTATAGAGCTAGGGAGTCCTTTAGGGTTGCCCTGAATTGAGCCAAAGGGACTGAGTTGTTTTTTTTGTTTTGTTTTGTTTTGTTTTGTTTTGTTTTTCCCCACCTCTTTCATTGCCCCATCTTCAGACACAGCCTGCACCAAGGAGGGATATGTCCCTGGGTAAGGTGATCCTCAGATTGACAGCCACTCCTGGGCTAGCGATGGAGCAGAAACCTGTCAACCTCCATTACTCCCAGTCTCCACAACAAACTCTACAGTTTGCAAATCTCTTTCTGCCCTCACATCAAATAATAACCTGTTCATTTTCTTCATAGTTTGAGTGAGAAATGAAACTCTGAAATGTCAAAAGAACTGTTAAAAAGTGGTGGAGGTCAAACTCAACCCCTAGTCTTATGATTCCAAATCCTGTTTTATTTTTGCCTGTACCATATGGAAGGTTGCAGAGAACAGACAAACCCTCAGGAATTGGCAAACTATCCACGAGCCAGACGAGAGCCTGGGTAGCTTCAAAATGTTGAGGCATATCACTTTTGGAGCTTTCCTCAGGAACTCTGAGATTTAGCTAGGATTTGAGACAGTGGAGTCTAGTTGAAACCACTATTTGTGAAGGAGTCTTACCTTAGACTCCCCTGCAAAAAGCCACTAAACAGCAACCAGAGCACCATGCTGGTTATTACTTGTTGACATGAGGCATCTATTCCTACCTTCACTTATGTGAGGTGACCTCCTGGGGTCTGAAAGGCATCTGGGGTTCTGGGTGAGATTAAGTTCTACTTGCGAAATGCACTTTGACGACATCTGGAAGGCAGAAGAGAGATGGAGACTGTTTTCCTACAACCAGGACGGCAGACAAGCAAGCACCAAGAGAAATAAATAGAGGAGGCCATACTCCATGCCCGCTGCCAGGTCACCAGTGGCAGAAACAAAGATGGCGGTAGCAGCGGCAGTTTCCAGACTTCTGCCTTGTAGCCACAGCGGTTGGTCTTAAAACCAAAAGGTCCCCTGATTTCTACTCCTCCACCCCTTCCAAAGATTTTGTAAGCACTTAATTTCCAATTACGTATTAAACCAAACTCTGTTTGAAATGCTTACAATGACTTTCTTCTTCCTGTGCAAAACCTGATACAGCACCCCAAGAGTGAAGCCAGAGTCACTGACTCGGCTTTCCACACCCAAACACATGACACAACTGGAGAAAATGTTCTTTACCTGGAGAGCAGCACAGAGAGTAACACTGAACCAAATCCCTAAGTGCTCGATGACTCCTCCAGGGAAACCAGTGACAATGGGCCAATTGGAAGTTTCTTGTTGGAGCAGATGGGCTTAGAGCCTTGCCTTGCTGTCTGGATTGTACTACGTCATAACCTTTGCAACTATGACGCTTGGTGCCAGGACAGAACTATCCAACACCAAGGAGCAGTAAGTCATGAAATCTTTCCAGGTAGGTAGAAGCCTTGCTGGTGCATCGTGTTGACAAATACTTTTCTAGTAAAGCAGATGTGCAAGAGCCCACGACTGTTGGTGATTAGCTACATGTCAGCCACAATTGAAGGTACCAAAGGCAGAACATACAATGACGAAAAAGAGCACTTTGTGGACTCTAAGATCCCCTGCCCCCAAGGAATGGGAAGTAGCAGTGGACTTTGGATATTGAGTCATGTGGACTCATAGACATGAAAAGCAGAGACGATTTTCAAACAAAATGCCAATTGTAGAAGAGGACAGAACCGATGGTGGAAAGTCTTTGCCCCCACAAATGCAGGTGTGAAATAGATATTCAATGACAGCCTGCCCACACGTACAGAGCCTGGGACAAGGAAGGTGAGGTGCTATGAAACCATTGGTTGAATGATACACAGTGTAAGAAGGGATTAAGGTAATGTGCAGGCACCTTCAATTTTTAACAAGAATCACTAAAAAATCCAGTTTGTACTTCATATGGCTATTTCCATGTTCTGGGAAACAGCTGGTCCCACTTTATTCCTGTGGGTACAGTGAGTTCTAGTAAATCCTGTGTAATAGATGTATTCATACGCTCCATCCTTTTAACAATCTTCTTAATTAGGGTGCTGTCCTTTTAAGCAAAACATTTATATAGTGACTTTATTGCATTTGGATACAGTGTTAGCTTCAATAGACAATATAATTTTATGAGTTTTTTTAAAAAAATTGCTTTACAATGAAGGGAATTTATTTTATCAGCAGTATGGAGTTATTCCCATGGGTATTTAAGAGCCATTGGTGGTGGTTTGGCCACTTGTTAACGTCTGTGAATGTCAAAGTTTTTATCTATAAAATGGGAACAATATCTTTCTTGCCTATTTCATGGAGTAATTGTGAACAAATAAAATCTTGTACATCAAAAGACTTTATAATGCATCAAGAGTTACATGCATTTCAAGCATTATTATCCTCCCAATGGAAGCTCTTGACCTCACACTCCATGTGGAAATGGCGCTGGTGCTTGAGATTTAGAGGCATTAGGGTACATTTAGACGGTCAGGGCCATGGAGAGCAGGAAGAGCTTGGATTGTTTGGAAAAGATGACAGAGGATAAGCAGAGCGGAGAGCCTCAGGCGTCTAGGGAGTGAGGGACAAAGGACAGATGTAAAGTCGGCTGTTAGCTATGAATACCCACTGACAGTCTGATACCTGTCTGTTATACGTTGTTTTCCAGGCCTCCACACAGATGTTTCCAGCCTCACCCCAGATATTCTTAATCACATGAGAGGTCAAACGAACAACTCTTCATTTAAGCAAATGAGTGCTCTGGAAAATCCTCTTGGTACCTTAGAGCACTAAGGTTCCATTCACCGGGATCAGATGTCCTCATTTCCCATTAAATGTACATAAAAATGGAACTTGACTGACATTAGATTTTAGCTACCTATGCCCAAAAAGATATGTCCTGCACAGTGTAATTTTCAAATCTGAAAGACAAAGATTCATGAAGTAGGCCCTGCTGTCTTTGGAATGATACTACCTCACCAGGACTCCAATATCAGTCCGTATCATTTTTCTTTACCATTATGCATCATAGAACCAAAGGAATATTAGCCACCTTTCAAATCATGGAGTGCAATCCATTGTGTCATCCATGACACATGCAATAAGAAAATATAATTATTTCAAGCCCAGTTGTTTTTCCAACTTCTTTTAAGCATATCAAAGTTTCGAGGTATCATCAAGCAGACCAGGCAGTGGTAGCAGAGTAAAAAGATCACTGGGCATGGATTCAGAAAACATAAATTTGAATCTGATTCTAACATTTCATAGCTAGACAAGTTTGAGCAAGTTACTCTATCCCTCTGAGCCTCAGTTTGCCACGTTCTTAAAAATCAACATCACAGGGCAAGGAGCAAATGAGATGATGTGGATGAAAGAGCTTTGAAAAAAATTATATGTTGACTGGTTGGTTAGAAGCTACAATAATGGACAGATATTCTCATTTATTGGTATCCATTGATACTGGAAAATCTCAAATATATTATCACCTCAAACACTGATTTGCACACTTTTTTTTTTTTTTTTTTTTTTTTTTTTTAGTTTTTATTTATTTCTTTAGACAAAAAGAGACAGAGCATGAGCGAGGGAGGGGCAGAGAGAGAGAGGAAGACTCAGAATCTGAAGCAGGCTCCAGGCTCCCAGCTGTCAGCACAGAGCCTGATGCAGGGCTCAAACTCATGAACCATCAGATCATGACCTGAGCCGAAGTCAGAGGCTTAACCAACTGAGCCACGCAGGCGCCTCTGACTTGCACATTTCTTAACTGCACATCAAGGTTGGGAGCTATCCTTTCCTTCTTGGCTTCCTTCTCCTCCTCTCTAGTTTTAATATTTTATTTAACTGTGGCCATGCCCTCCTTGGCTGACCTCTCAGTTCACAATCAAAGCACAGAGTCTCACTGCCAATTTCAAGTCCATCCAACTACTGTCTAGAGATACAGGATTTTATATCCTCCAAAATGACCCAGAGATCTAAGTCACAGGAAGAGTAAAGGGAAATGTGGATTAATCCTGGAGCTCTGAATGAGTAAGAGGGCGTGCCAAGGCTATAGAAAAATGTAAAAGCCAAATGATTTTTCACTACTGCCTTACTGATTCTGAGGGTCTGTTTGCCTATGCAAGTCTAAAACTGAATACCAAGCTATTTCTTTTAATTTAGTGGAGGGTGAAGGAAATATTAATCTACTGATAAATCTGGAAAAGTAAGTAGAAAAATATGGGAGAACACATTTTCTATCAAATAAAACCTACTACCAGCTAAGTATCTGTTGGTGTTTGTAGGGAACCACTAATCAACACCACTTTGTCTTGCCCTTATTTGGAACCAACTGAGAGATAAAACAGAAGGTTAGGGCAGGTAGAGAACAAAAACATCACCTTTCTTACTGGCGATACTAATATTAAGAATGTAGCTAAAAACTAAAAATAAGTGGACTTCCTAATACTTTCTAATATTTAAGAGCATGCCTTACATGTACAAGTATATGAGCTTCTTCCCCTGCAGGCTTACGGCTTGTCTGAGAGCAATGGTGACTTATGCTCTCTGCAGTTGGGCTTTCTCCCCAAGGAAGGAGTTCAGGAATGAATTTCCGGTCCCTCCTTTCAAACTCATCCTGAGGAAGAATAAGGAATAAGGAGCAGAGAAAACCCAAGAATGTTGTGCCAGTGGAAGTCCCTCCTTATGGACAGAAATAACAACTCTGGAAAAGAAGCATTCCTCTACAACAGAGCAACCATTCTTTCTGCCCAAAAGCAAATTTCTCTAAGAAGAGTTAACTCTGAAATCCACAGTATCACATAATTGTGCTTCTTGAAGATGATGACTCGGCTGAAACATCCATATTTTAAGAATACTTATATGTTGCAAAATATTTGGCTGCCACATGTTTCATCTGCCTTCTTACAGTGCATTCTCCTCTAGGCTATCTACCCTGCTAATTATAAAATCATCCATCAACTCAAGTCTAGGAAGGCAAGAAAGAGTTGAAGAGCAGTTGGAAATAGAGGGATTGAGCAATGGCTGGTTTCCAGATCACAGAGTCAACACTATGAAACGCTTTGCAAGATGGCATATTTTTTTTCCCTCCCTCAGCCTGGATTACTTCTCAGTGTTCCTGATTCTGCTGGCAGGAGTCCTGTTGAATTCAGGAAAACCATATGAAACCCATCCCGGGTGTTGCCAAAATAAATTGTTAATCATATCAGATGTAGCACCAAAGAGTGTTCCATCATAGTCAATTTTCTGTTTTGTAACTGTTTCCCTTGGCTTCATTCAGGATCTGCCAGGAGGAAAGGAAGCCCATATTGTACATGCCACATCTCGTTATCTGCTGGAGAGAGGACAATAGGTAATGCTCAGGGGGTCAGGGTACGGGTACCCCTAATACTAATGAGAGATGTTTGTTACAGCTCAATTTCAAATATCCCTCTGGAAATGTAAAGAGTTTGGGATCTTCTACAATATCCATTACAGCTTGAGAGTATGAGAATCTCCTGAAGTTGCAATTTTCACAGAATGGGGATAATCGACAGGATTTGTGCAGGCATGTTTCAAAAATGGCTTCCTAACATGCAAAAGCTGTATAAAATGACTGCAGTCGTTTCCACTATCTGGTTCAATTAAATGGAACGACGCTACTGGGCACTTGGTTATCTGGAGTGTTGTTCATTTCTCAATTATAGGAGAAGGAAAGAAGCAAATGATAACCAGGAGAGCAAGATTCCGATTTTTTTTTTTTTTAAATAGAGCAAAAGCAAAATAATTCAGCAACAACTAAAATCTGTCCTCGGGTAGATACACTGACACATGTAGCCTAATCATAATAGATCCTTGGGAAACAGATTGAATTCCTTTGAACGGAATCTGCACCCACTCCACATTTGTAGTATTCTACAGGTGTTCACATTAGTGAGCTAGAGGGCTATGCAGTTCTTAAATGTTAATTATGGCATAGGACCTTTGTACAGCGTGCCCTTGAGCAACAGGGGGTTAGGGGTGTCAACCCCCTGCGCGGCAAAAAATCCACGTGTAATTTTGCCTCCCCAAAGACTTAATTAGTAATAGCCTGTTGACCGGAAACCTTACCAATAACATAAACAATTGATTAACATATATTTTGTATGTTATTTGTATTCTATCCTGCATTCTTAAATAAAGTAATATCTAAGCTTATTGGAAGACCCCAGATTTGGAGATAGGACACGTGGAGATGATCAGCCATTGCATGAGCAGGAATTTATTTAGCAAAACTCAAAGAAAAATGCACCCCAGCAAAGCAGTGTGGATACCGTTTCGCTGTACTTTCAACATGAAACTTCCAAATCTGAAGTGTCAGTCCTCCAGCTGGGCTTCTAATAACGGTGTTCCCGAGTATGGATGGGTTGCAGGAAGTACACATATTTTGTGGAGAAGTTAAAAGTAAGAATTCTAAGGGGTGGGTTACTTCTTATTATCACCATGTGTCAGATAACTCTCCACAATTTGAGAGATAAATCCATTTCGCCAAAGAAGTATTTTATTGGTCTAAATTCTAGAAGAGTGCCACTATTACTGTTGAGTTTAATCATAGACAGGAAGCCTCAGTTAACACGTTTTGTTATTTATCCTTTAAATAACATTGTGCGTAGAAGTTAATTTGTAGAACTCACAGTGATGCAGTTGCCCCTGACATACCAGATGCAGTTCATACACTGTGTTTTGAAAGTAAGTTCCTAGTGGCTCCCAGTAATTGTACCTCACTTCCGATGGCATTCTTTCTTCCGTGCTTGTGATACAAAGTTTATGAAAAGAAAAATTTCACACAAACAGTGTTGTTACTTATTTCATTTCATGATTTTCCCTAAAAATAATTTGGGGGGAAAGGAGCGTTACGAAATGACCCACTCTGGGTGTCAAATACATGAGGTACACCACTGTGTTCTAGGCAAAAATACACAGTTGTTTCTACTCTTTGAGAAAGTACAAAAAGTGATCAAAGGGAGTAAAACTAATGATTTATTTGTGGATGAATATATGTGAATATATGTGAAGGAATACATCCAACTTCCATTATACAAAGTCTTTTTTTTTTTTAAGTAGTCTTCACGTCCAGCACAGAGCCCAATGTGGAACTTGAACTCACGACCCCGAGATCAAGATCTGAGCGGACATCGAGTCAAGTGCTTAATTGACTGAGCCATCCAGGTGCCCCTCATTATACAAAGATTTGATGTAGCTTTTAAAAAAAGGCCTACAATAAAATAGCAAAATGCAAAATTATAGGAAATGTAAGTTAAAGAGACAGACTAGGGTGAAGTACAGGGGAACATATATGCATGCTGTAAAGTCTTCTTGATTGCTAATATTAAGCTTTTCCTTTAGTTCTGAGCTACCTAGCGGTCAAAGATAATAGGCAAGAGGAAACAAACATATTCCACCAGCCTTTGACTGACGTAATATAAAATAACAGAAACAGAAGGTGCACTAGCCAGAAGTATTCAGTAAGCAAGCATGTCCCTTGAGGTCCCAGGAGTCATCATTTGTGATCACAACTAAGGATAATTATATGTTAATTAATGAATAATTACAATACAATGGCATAAATGTTGCCACTCATACAGAATGGTCTGCTATCCCGGGAAGGTTGCTAACTTGACTGCCCAAGTGAGAAGAAACAGATAAGGGCATGCAAATGAACAGAATAGCTTATGCAGAGATGCAGAGGAATAAAAGGGCATGTGAGTTTGAAAAGCACAAGCACTTCAGCGTGACTGGAATGAAGCACATAATTCAGGCCGTGCAACACTCAGCTTTGGAATGACGGTAACATAGGCAAACCTTAGCCTATCTGGCTATGGTCAAATCTGGCTCCTATACTGTTTTTGTAGATAAAGTTTTATTGGAACACAGCCACGGCCATTCTTTTACATATCGTTTCGGGCTGCTTTCTCATTCATTACTACCACAAGGTTGAGTAGTGGAGACAGACCACAGAGCCAACTTAAAATATTTACCATCTGGCCCTTTAGAGAAAAAGTCTGCCAACCTCTGATGGAGAACATACTAAAGAGCTTGAATTTTATCTTATAGTTTCAAGGGAAACAGTGAAAGGTTTTTAAAAGTTGGGAGAACTAACAAGGTGCCCTTGGCAAGTTTACTTTACAAATACTAACCTCGGCGCCTTAAAGGTAAAAATGATTTGACGTGTCACTGAGCCCATACACCTCAGGGAAGCCCATTTCATGGCAGAGTACATCCAGGGGTCTCAAGAGTCACCTGTGTATACAGATCTGTTTTAGGTAATGAAATCTTGAATCGCTGACTTCCCAAACAGGACAGATTTTGGATGTTCTAAGATTCTAATCAAGAGCAAGTTGTCCAGCAGAGTCAGTTGAGACAGACTCCAGGCAACAGTGAACAGAAGGGTCAGAAGTAAAGCGAGTAGCTGAGACATTTTATTTGCTTAAACGAGTCATTCCGTGTGGCATCTCTGTGTTCACGAAGCATATAGCAGAGACGTGAGAAGCCTGGGCTCTAGAATTAGCTGCTGGGTCGAAGCCTGGCTATGGCCACTTAGCAGCCATGTGGCTTTGAGGCAAGGCTCGGTTTCCTTGTCTGGCAAATGGGACTATAAAAGCACCAACCCTATAATAAGGTTATTGTGAAGATTAATGAATTATACAGTTCCTGTCACACAGTAAGCAATCAATAAATGTGCATCATTCCCATTACTAGAAGCATTCTTAGATGGATTTAATCCTGACTTTAAACATGACATTATATATATATATATATATATATATATATACATATATGATGTATATGATATGCATTATATATGACACTATTTTACATCATACCGCACCACCTTTCACGCACATTTGCAAGTAAAATGAGAGATTCTTTTCAGTTCCAGCTACTTGGCAGCTATAGGAACAGGAAGTAGATACAACCCCATCCCCTACACTCAGAATGGAAGAGAAAACTGATATCTGAAAATAAATTAATCATGTTTTTTGATCCAAGACCCAGCTCCCAGTGTTTCTTAGTTATTATATTAGTTTCTTACAGCTTCCAGAAAAATTACCAAAATTTTAAGAAAATGGAAATGTATCATCTTGCAGTTCAAGAGGCTGGAAGTCTGAAATCAAGATATTGGCTGGGGCCCTCTGAAGGCTCTAAGGGAGGATCCTTCCTGCTTCTTCCAGTGTCGGGTGGCTCCTGGCAATCTGTGACATTCCTTGGCTTGTAGCTGCCTCACTCCAGTCTCTGCCTTAGTGGTTGCGTGGGCTTCTTCCCTGTGTGTGCATCTCTGTGTCTTCCCAAGGCCTTCATATGAGAACACCTGCCATGGGATTTAGGGCCCATCCTAATCCACTGTGACCTCATTTTAACTTAACAAATTATATGTGCAAAGACCCTGATTCCAGATAGACTCACATTCTGAGGTTCCAGGTGGACAGGAATTTTAGGAGATACAATCGAACCCCATACAGCTATTTATAGTCATATTTTCCCAACTGCAGCTTCCGGTCAGCGCTACCTTTTATGTACCAGTCCTCTGACATTGGCACTCTGTCCCTCTCACTCTTTACTACCCCTTGAAGCATAGTCACCTCTGCAAAAAGAAACCTTCAGAAGTCAGCTCCTTCACTGTTTTACGTATCTGTTGGCAAAGCAGAACACAAGTAGATAATTCTCTGCCTTGGGCCTTTGCGTTGTCATTTGGAACACTTCCTATTGGAAAAGGCAATATTTTCGCTTAGAAAACACATTTCAAGTTGCAAACAATCAATTTACAAGCTATGTTTAGGATTGGGGCCAGCTTAAAGTTGGGGAAAGCCTGCATTGTTAATAAGACACCACGCAAGGCTTTGGACTATCATCAGAGCCACAGTAGGCGTCCAGCTTTAGTGTAATCCCCGTAGAGCATGATGTCTGTTGGATTTTTAAGAAACAAATGTCATTGTTGAATATAAACACTTTATTTGGGGCAGGATCATATAAAGAGTAGTCCATTATTAGACAGGATTCTGACTAACATGCAAAGAAGTTAAGTATTAGATTTCTCAGTATGAGTTCTTCTAAAATCAGAGCCTGGGACAAGGTCTTGGGTCCAGGTAGTTTATTTGGGAGATGATCCTGGGATGTGAGAGTGAGGGAGCGAAGAGAGTAAGAGAGACAGAAGGAAAAGCCAAGATTAAATGCACAGTGGACGTCTCTGCGGCGTGCAATGGAGCTTTGGCCCTCAAGGACTTTGGAGAATTGTAGAGAACACTTCCCAAATCCTCTTCTTGAAAGACCAGGCTGAAACATCCTCTAGCTCTTTCTCACCATCAAATGAAGACTGCCTCTAGGCATTCAATCTTTTACACTTCTTAGTACCTATTTGGAAGAAGGTGTTGGGGCAGAACTTGTTTAAAACAGGTGCTGGCAGGGTGGCTCAGTTGGTTGAGTGTCTGACTTTGGCTCAGGTCATGATCGCATGGTTTGTGAGTTCAAGCCCCACGCTGGGCTCACTGCTGTCCCTGCAGAGCCTGTTTTGGGTCCCCTGTCCCTCTCTCTCTGCCCCTCACCTGCTCACGCTCACTCACTCTCTGTCTCCCTCCCTCCCTCTCTCTCTCTCAAAAATGAATAAATGTTTAAAAAAAAAAAAAAAACAGGTGCCGACAGTACATAATGGGATGTAACTCATATGTAACTGTCCACCACAGCTGTGGCTTCAATCAGAGGTGAGCCAAGGGAAAGTGACACGGGCACCAGAAACATCTGCCATGTGAGAATTCCTTCTTTTCATCATGGATATGACCTTCACTGTGATCATCAACTGAAAGTTAACTGCGCTATGAATTAGGAATGGTATATTATACCTTCCTTTTACAAGTGAAATATAATTAAGGTATTGTAATCTGAACACAATTGGTGTAAGGTATCAGCTAAGATGCTTTTGACTGCAAACGCAAGAAGACCCAAGCCAAGAGCACAGTAAGAGAAGGACAGAGTCTGATATGGCATCCCGTGCTATGAGATATTAATCCTTCTAGCCACAGACAGCTAGCAGGGATCCTTCTGCAGGTTGAACACTCTGGTGAATCATTCGTCCGTATCTTGGATTTTGAGGCAGTCAGATGTTCAGGTTCCCAAACTGTCAGGCTGTAGATCACACTTAGACTCTGCTCAGGCACTCAAAACTATAAACTGCTTGGGGAAGAGGCTCTACCTTATTCCTCTTCATGTCCGTCCATCTCTCACAATGCCCTGCACGCACAAGGTGCATAGGAAACGGTGGCTGATTATTTGATGATATACAAACACAATTTAATGTTCTGAGCAGTTTATGTCCTCATAAATTGTTAATAGACGAAGAAGATTGACTAGGAAGCAGTTTCCTCCCAGCTATGGAAGAAGAAGAAGGGGCCACTGGACACCACTGACATATAGAAGCGTTTTCTTTTTTTTTTTATTAAAAAAAATTTTTTTTAATGTTTTATTTATTTCTGAGACAGAGAGAGACAGAGCATGAGAGGGGGAGGGGCAGAGAGAGAGGGAGACACACAATCCGAAGCAGGCTCCAGGCTCTGAGCTGTCAGCACAGAGCCTGATGCGGGGCTCGAACTCACAGACGGCGAGATCATGACCTGAGCCGAAGTCGGACGCTCAACCGACTGAGCCACCCAGGCGCCCCTAGAAGCGTTTTCAACACTCCACAGGTGATAAGTAGAGCCGTTTCTTACCACCTCCCCCAGCTCCTGCCACACCCCTTGGAACACTGATTTTTAAACTCTTCACCAATTTTCCCAGATCCTTTTCCTTTCACTCCACCTGTATTCCACGAGCAGCCCAGCATTTTTCCTAGTTAGAATCAGTGCAAAATTACGTGGATGGAATTCTAGAAGAGGCTCTTTGTCACCAGTGTTGATATGGCTAGCATTTTTCTTACAAGAATCAGACCCGTGAGAAGATATTATGTTGCTGTGACGTCTCTTTGATGGTCTTGCCCATCATGGAGAAGGGAGCAAACAGCCTACTTAACATTCTGCAATGGGTGGTTCTTTCAAATGCAGTTAGTTTCACACGATATTTATCTGTTCTTGCATTTGCTAAAGGACAAGATAGCCTGTTAGTTCATTGTGTCTCCTCCACCTTTTAAACCACAATGAGTGTTTTAGCAGGAAAAGAGCTGAACCTCACTTTCTCCTGCAGATTGTATAATTGGAAAGCAATAAATTTAAAGTTCCAAAAGGAACAGAATAAAGAAAGTGTCAAACAATAACTTACTCTAATTAATAACCATTTATGTCTCCCATTTGGTAAAGTGCTTCGCAAATGTAATCACCTTTTAGTTTAAAGTACTCTATTCATTTTGTGAGTAGAATATGATTTCATTTGTGAGAATGAGAATTAGATATGACTTTTAATCTACCTGGAGCTACTTAGTACTAAGAGCTATTTAACAGGAGTTCTATAAATTATAGCAGTATTGTGAAAAGTTAATTTGCTAGAGTAGTTTAAAATCTAATATCACCATAGAAGCTAACTTTTTACTTATTTTTAATCAGTAGATGGTTAAAGTTGGAGGACAAAAGCATATATATACATACACAGTATTAAAACTGTTGCAGTGTTTAAAGGTCTCAAATGTTAGCACTATTTTTGAAAGTCAGGTCTTTAGTTGTGACTTGATTTTTCATGACTTATTGTTTTAAGTAACATGCTGTTCTAGGTAGAACCAGTATAGAATCATTGAGTTCCAACCATAAAAAATTTCTAAAGATACTGCAAAAACTAATAATATCACATTAATTGCACTAAATGTTTAGTACCTGTCTTACTAGGGACAAACATCATTTTCTGGAAAGCTTAGTGATTTTTTTCCCTACATCCTACTGGCTTGTAGAGATCTTTGAAATCTGTTTTTAAGAGATGTGTGCTATGTGGGAGTTGAGAAGACATAACACTCTATGTGCTGAAGCAATAATATATGAGACGTCTTTGTAAGCTTTGATTAGATTTTCACTACTACTGTGGTCCAATTGGAAGGAAAGAGAATAGTGGCCTTATTCCCTCCAACATTTTACAGTGAAAAATTTCAAATATACAGAGCAAATTGAAAAGATATATATATATATATATATATATATATATACACACACACTATATATATGTATTCACTATATATACATGTATATATAGTATACCTCTAGAGGCTACAATTAGTATTTTGCTATATTTGGCTTACCACATAGTTATCCACCTATTAATTTCTTTATTTACCCATCATTCCAATTTATTTTTTAATAAAAATCAAAGTAAGTTGCAAATATCAGTACACTTCTTTCTCAGTACTTCAGCATGCATATAATTAGCTAGAGTTCTATATTTATTTACAGTTCTTTGAGAGGTTTTCTGGGTAAAATTTATGTATTTTTACATACATAAGTCTTAAGTGTTTCATTTGGTAAGTTTTGACAAGTACCTGTACCTGGATATCCAAATAGTTATCATAATATAGAGCTTTACCATCACTCCAGAAAGTTCCCTCTTATCCCTTTCCAGCCAATCCCTGCACCTACTCCCCCACTCCCAAGCAATCTCCATTTGGATGATTTTCACCATAGACTCATGTTCTCTTTTCTAGAACTTTATACAAACAGAATCATCTAGTACATGTTTTTCTGTGTAAGACTTCTTTCACTCACATAATGTTTCTGAGATTTATCCATATTGCTGCCTATCAAGTGGTCTGTTTTCTTTTTATTATGTTGTGGTATTTCTCTGTATGAATATAACAGTTTTATTTATCTGTTCGGTTGCTGGACGTTTAGGTTGTTTTCCAGTGTGGAGCTATTATGGATAAAGCTGCTCGTGCATGGTTTTTGTGTTGCTGTAGACAGGTGCTTTCATTTTTCTTGGGCCGCTAGAACTTCCGGAAAGGAATATCTCTTTGATTTTTAGTATCTTTAATTTTAGCCAATGAGACCTACAGAACCTTCAGGTAGTAAATTTGTATTGTTTTAAGCCACTAAGTTTGAGGTGCTCTGTTATCGCAGCTGTAAAACACTAATATAGATCTTGGTACTGTGAGTGGAGGTGTTGCTATAATAAATACCTGAAAATATGGAAATGGCTTCAGAATTGAGCAATAGCCAGAGGCTGGAAGCATTTTTGATAGGAAAACTTTGGTTGCTTTGACAAGATTGTTAGTGGAAATATGGATTTTAAAGACTGCCGGTGAGGGCTCAGAGGAAGTGAGGACTATGGTAGAGAAAACATAAATTACCTTGAGAATACCTACACTGTGGGGAACAGATTGTTGGCAGAAATATGACTTCCAAGGCGCTGCTGAGGAGGGTTTTGGAGGAATATATTATTGAAAACTAGAGGACAGGGACTCTTTATTACATATGTGGTAGAGATTATGTTCCACGGTTATGTGAAAAGTAGAACTTAGAATTGATGAAATTGTATTTCACTTGAGGAGCTTTCCAAGCAGAGTGTTGAAGGTTTCTTCTTGATATTATTAGTAAAATGTGAGAGGAAAGAGATAAAGTGAGGGCAAAACTGGTAATAAAAAAAAATTAAAAGGAACCAGGATGTGGTGATTTGGGAAATTCTCGGCTTACTGAGATTGTGAAAGATACTAAATATAAGAGATTCACTATCAGGAAAGCATGCTGTAGAGATAAATGGAGGATGTGGCAAGACAACTTTTGCTAATACCTCAGAAGTGAAAGGTCTGAGTATTTAATTATACAAATGCTTTTTGAAGACAGTAAGTGTGTGACTCATAAATCTCCTCAACCATCAGAAACAAAAGTAGATATGGGTTATCTAGAAAAGATCTGTGGAAGAAAGGCTTGTGTAATGGACTTAATCTCTGTGACAGACACAAGAGACCCACAGCATTTTTGAGAAAGTTATATGAGCAGACACTATGTCATTCTGGACTGGAAGGGGCAGAGAAAATATGGAATGAGACAGTTGTGAGAAGGACCTGATGTACCTATACTAGCTTGACAGAGAGAGAGGGAGACACAAAATCCAAAGCAGGCTCCAGGATCTGAGCTGTCAGCACAGAACCCAAGGTGGACTCAAACCCACAAACTGAGAGATCATGACCTGAGCCAAAGTTGGAAGCTTAACTGACTGAGGCACACAGGCACCCTGGAAAATTAGTATCTTAACAATATTCAATTTTCTGGTCCATGAACATGGTATATCTTTCTGTTTATTTAGATCTTCTTGAATTATTCCCAGCAGTATTTTTTTTAGTTTTTCACGGCAGATCTTATATATCTTACCAAATTTATTCTTAAGAATATTTTCCGAAACTATTGGAAATGGAATTTTAAATGGTTTTATTTTCACTTGTGTGCTTTTTTTTTTTTAATGTTTATTTATTTTGGGGGGAGAGGGGCAGAGAGAGAGGAAGACACAGAATCCGAAGCTGTCAGCACAGAGCCTAATGTGGGACTCAAACCCATGACGGACTGCGAGATCATGACCTGAGCTGAAGTCAGACACTTAACCAACTGAGCCACCCAGCCACCCATCACTTGTGTGCTTTTTAAATTTTTATTTATTTATTAGATAGAAGAGAGAGTGCGTGTGTGAGACAGTGGGGAAGGGGAAGAGAAAGGGAGAGAGAGAGGATCTTAAGCAGGCTCCACACCCAATCCTGTGAAAGGATCATGATCCCAGCCAAAATTGAGTCAGTTGATGAACTGAGCCATCCAGGCACCTCAATTGTGTGCTTTTGAATGCATAAAATTACATTAGTTTTTTTTATATTGGTACAAATCCCTGTAACTCTGCTAAATTCACCTGTTAGTTCTAGTAGTTATTTTGTAGATTCTTGAATATTCGATTGTGAACATTCAGGTCATCTACAAACATAACCGGCTCGACTGCTTCCTTTCTGATCCTTATGTGTCTTTTTCTTTCTTTCTTTCTTTCTTTCTCTTTCTTTTTTCATTGCATTACTGCATTGGATTTAACATCCAGTACTATGTAAAACCAAAAATTCTTGCCTTGTTGCTGATCTTAGGGAAAAGTTTTTAGTACTTAAACAACAGGTATAAAACTACTTATAGGTTCTTTTGTAGGTGTCTGTTATCTGACTGAATAAGTTCTCTTCTATTCCTAATTTTCTGAGACTTTTTATCATGCATCAGTGTGACTTTTGCCAAATGGTTTTTCTGCACCTATTGGTTTTTTTCTTCTTTGTTCTGTTAATATAGTGAATTACATTGATCTAAATCAATCTGGCATTCCTAGAGTAAACCCAACTTGATTTGTGACAGTAGATTTTTTGTATCAATTTGACTGGACTTAAGGATGACAAAAGACCTGGTAAAACATTATTTTTGTGTGTGTGAAGGATTTTCTGGGACAGATTAGCATTTGAACAGATGAACTGAGTCAAGCAGATGGCCCTTCCCACTGTGAGTGAGTGTACATCATCCAATCCACTGAGCCCTGAATGCAACAAAAAAGGGGACATCAGTGCTCCTGGTTCTTAAGCTTTTGGACTCAGATCAAGACTTACACCATCAACCTCCCTAATTCTCAGGCCTTCAGACTCAGATTGAATGATGTCAGTTTTCCTGGTTCTCTGGCTTGCAGAGTGCAGATTGTGGGACTTCTCAGCTTCCATAACCATGAGTCAATTCCTGTAATAAATATCTTCTTGTATATAGCTACATATATCCTATTAGTTCTGTTTCTCTGGAGAACCTTGACTCTTAAACATGGTCATAATGTAATATTATATTTAATATAAAATATATTTCTGAATTGACTTTGTCAACATTCTGTTAAGAAAGTTCATGTAGGATATTTGTCAGTATTTTTATTTCTAATGTTTTTATCAGATTTTGGTATCATAGGATGCTAGTCTCATTAAACAAGCTTTTGGAGAGAGCTTATCTGAGACTGATGTTCCTCAATCCTATCTCAAGATTCCTTAACTATTTGATAGAACTCATCGGCAAAATTACGTGGTTCTAGAGGCTTCTTTGCGTAAAGATTTTAGATAAAATTTCAGCTTCTCCACTAGACATAGGACTATTGAGATTTTCTATTTTATCTAATGTCAGTTTGGGAAAGCTACTTCTCTTAAGTTTTTTTTTTTTTTTTAAGTTGTCAAATTTATTGCAAATTTTTCTCTGAAATATTCCTTTTATTCTTTTGTTTGTAGGCTCTTTACTGTTTATTCCCTCTTTAGTTCCTGATCAATTTGTTAATGATTTTTATCATAATCATTATAATAAATTATAGAAATTATAGAAATAGCAATCAGTTATAAGGGGCGGGGAAAATGGAGATGCTGCATAGTTCAGAATGCTGAGGCTTACGGGTGGGCTAAGAGCTGACATGTATTGCTTCCCAGAACATTTTTGCTAGAGTCTCATACAGAGAAACATGTATGGTATATAAAATCATGCAACTATTTCACTATTTCACATCACTTTTTCATTTATCAATCCATGGATAATAATGCCTGAGCACACAACATATGTGGGGTGGCAGGGGGAGAATTTAACCAAAATATATCATTATAGCATCAAGGTTAGGCAGTGTATCCTAGTGGTTAAGAGCTAAGACTTTGGAAACCAGACAAACTTGTGCTCACATCCTGCTTTCAGTGCCTGCTAGCTGGGGGCTTTAAACAATTTACCTTATTTTGGGGTCCATAGGTGGCTCAGTCATTGAGCGTATGATTCTTGATTTGGGCTCAGGTCATGATCTCACTGTTTGTGGGTTCAAGCCCCAAGTCAGCCTCTGTGCTGACAGCGTGGAGCCTGCTTGCAATTCTCTTTGTTTCTCTGCCCCTCCCTCATGCTCTCTCTCTCTCTCAATTTCTCTCTCAAAATAAATAAATAAACATTTGAAAAGAAATGCAATTTACCTTATTTTTCCAAGCATCTGATGTTGCTAGGATTAAATAAGATATTACACGTAAAGCATTACATGCAATTATGGAGTCAGTGTGTTCAAAAAAATTTTAGCTATTATTTCAGTTATAACCTGGTCAGATTTAATCTTAGATAACAGGGTGGTTTATTTGTGTGTGTGTTTTTCTCCTGTTGCATTGTCTCAAGATTTTTACTTCCTGTCCTAAACTTTGTAAAATGCTGTTCAGAATTATTTTACCAGTATTGTGGCTGTAAATTATCTCCAGAGAAAGTTTTGACATCAAATGGAGTGTTGTCCTAGATTGATTGATTTCTGTACCATTTTCCTTTGCATAGTTCTTTGGGGATAAAAGGGTATTAGCCAAGACTTTTTCCATGTGTTCTTGAAAATTATCTAAGTCCAAAAAAGACATTAAAATATAACCCCAAGCAAACAGGAAACTGGCTTTTTCTTTTGGGAACTTAGTCAAAAGCCAACTTTTTGTGGTTTATGTGAAGGTTCCTCTAACAAAGTTCAGAAATTCATCTTATATTTTCAGTCTCTTATTTTCCTCTTTTTCTAGGCTACCTGCAAAGATACCACTCCTTCTTTTATGTTACAGAAGCTAACTACAGAGAAATCTGTGCAGACTTTTTTTTTTTCTAGTGTTTTTTCCTTCTTCTTACAAAACAAAGCTTTTTGTTTTTTACTTTTCCTTCGGAGTTGAAGACAATCCCATAGAAATACCAGACAGTACACTGGCTTCAGGCAACTATAAATAATTTCCCTGTCCACAACCAAATACAAGTACCTGGCATGTTGTTTATATAGCCTATTAATCATTACTTAGTCAAGGGAAATGTCAAGCAATGGGCAAGCCTGGACAGAAGATGAGTCTTTTGTAGAGAGTCGCTTTTGGCTTATTATATAACTACCTATATTTTATAGCCATCGCATTTTAGGATAAGACTGTTGAGCTATCCTTTGAAGACCTGGTAATTTTTTTCCTTTACAAAAGTGACACAGATGGGCAATTTTATTTGGAGGAAAAAGAGAACTTGATGGGCATACACATCTACTCGTTTTCCTCATTGCAAGTCCTTTAAATATATACATTCATACATTTTCATATGACTATAACCTGGGTGTGTTTATTGTGTTCTGTTTTTCACTTGCTACTACTTTCTATCTGCATTTCCATGTAGTGATGCTGATTGTACATTTGCCGTCATTGACTAAGGAGCATTCTATCATGGTAAGATAATTTGGTGTGCTTAACTATTCTGTCATTGAGAATTTGGATGGTTTCTAATTCACTAGCTACTCTAAAACATATTGGGCAGCAAGGAATTGACCGTCCTCCCTCCTTTTGGAGATTATTTCCAAGTGTATTATAAACAGTTTTGTGTATCATATTAAAGCTTTTGGCGGGGGGGGGGGGATGATCAGAAGGAAAGCTTTATTCTGAGATAATTCTTAGCTATCAAATTTTACTTCAAATATTCGAGTAACTGTACTTTTTATGATCACATTCCATATTTTTTTCTACTTATGAGATATCTTAGAATCATAAAGTCAAAATAAGAACTTTGGAAAAACTTAACCAAAAAAGATTTATTATGCACTTATTATACACTGGGAATTATGTTAATCTAAGCCCTTGCACCTTTTATAAATGAGGAAAATGAGACCAGAAACGCTGAGATTGAAATGCTAGTACTTTGGTCTTGTATTTGAACTTGACTTGCTGTATTTCAAAAGTTTTACCTTTAATTAGTACCTGTAATTATTCCATTGTATTGTCTTAGGGCTCCATAAAGTAAAAGGGGATACATTCACTGTCTTTTGTTTTATTTTGTTATGTTTTACAGATCAAATGTGAAAAACTTATCGAACTGATCCAAAGTCACAGAGTTAATTCTTGGTCAAGCTAGGATATATTTTACTGACTTCTCTCCCATGATTCTGTCCTTAAGACTATGCAAATCTTCCAAAATTAAAAAGATAAGCCAATTCACATATATGGGAATGTAACTTGATGCTACTTTTTATAACCGTATTATAAACCCTTAGTCTTCCCAGTACAGGATCCAATCATTTTCAAATACCAGATCATTAAATACATTATTTCCTAATAGATAAGTGAGCAAAGACTATAATTTAAAAATTCATTTCAAAACGTATTTATTGAATGACTTTTATATGTCAGGTACCCTTCTCAGTGCTAGAGATTCAGTAATAGGCAAAATAGAGTCCCTTCTCTTGTGGCCAATAGATATTGAATTAAAATGTTCAACTTTATTGATGTTCAAATGTATACGTAATCGTAAACAGTAATTGTGTAGTTTTTATTATTGTTGTATTAAATCAGGTCTTTAAAACTAAAAGAGAAAATGCTCAAGATCTGCAGGTTCGTATGAAACTAGCACTGTCATACAAGCTCCTATAAGAGGAACTGTGATAATAGAATCCCTTTCTGGGAAAGACATTTTGCAATATATAGAGCCTTTGAAATTATACTTTTTGATTCAAAAGTCTCACTTCTGGAAATCTTTCCTAACAGAAGTCCACGCACAAAGATGTTCATTTAGGAGTTCTTTATAATAGTTTTTTTTTTTTTTTAAGGGAAGTATAACAATGAAAACAATGAGAACAATATGAACAATAGTGTAAAACATAGGCTTTCATATATAGTAATTATAAACAGTTTGGGTAGAACAAAAAGACTATATAAAATGACATATTTAGTATAATCTAGAAAGAGAAATGCCAAAATGATAACAAAATTATGGATGGCTTACTTTTCTCCCATGACCTGTTCTGGTACTTTCCAGATTTCGACAGCAAGATTTTGCTACTTTTATAATCAGAAGAAAACTGCAGCACATCTGCCCCCCAAATAACTTGTCGGCCACAGATATATTTGTCTTCGTGGATACACAACACTGAAAATGCCCATGGGAGGTGAGTATCAGAGGATGGATGAGTAATGTGTTTTATTTTTCTCAATTGTTATCTTGTTTTATATTTAACTCCGAATAGCTCCTCTTATCTTCTTTGTGCTGCTTACATATCACAGGGTTTCCAAAAGACAATTTAAAAATTAATGTTAGATTAAAATTTCATCCTCTTGCCTTAGAGACTAGATTAGAGCCCACATTTGGTACATATTTGGGGACTCAAAGTCAAGGATCTTGGGGCAACTAGAATCATTCTCTTATTCAGTAAGGGTGGAAATTCAAATTCTGGCAAAAGGGCTCAAGAAAACCTGCTGGAAGGCTCAGGAGGAAATTTCCTCATTCGGCCTCATCTTTCCACAGCTTTTCCATGAGCTGCTTGTGGGTTTATTCCAGACAGAATGCTCAGAGCTTGCAAAGGCAATGTCAGCTCAAGAGTTAAGTCCGCCTGGGCCAGGAGAGTGGGGAGGGATCTAAGGAGCTGGGGGCACGGGAGGGGGTGGGGAATAAGCAGTGAGGGGATTGTGATGCTGACCAGCTGTTCCCAGGGCCTTGAGAGATTTCCGATGACCCGACCCTCCTCTCCTCCAGTCGCTTCTGCTTGTCCTGATGCCCGATGCCATGTGGCTGTTAGGATCAGTGATTTAAGTGGAACGAAACCGTGGAACAAATCTTAGCGACGGATAGAACTCTCACCAAGTATCAATTTGGTGCTGATCCATGCTAAATCCTTAAAGAAAAATCCTCTGTAAGCCACTGTATGTTCAATGTTGCCATTTAGTTGGGAAAATTGCTAGGAAAGCCTAGCTCTGAAAGATTTAGATTATGCATGTTTCTTTCTTTTATTGTTGATACATGTTTATATGTGTGCCTGCATCACTTAACAACTACGTTTAGAACAAAATATTACGCGGTGCTACGTCATGTTGTGTTACGTTATGTGGTACTAAATAACACCTTTAAGGTGAAACTGATTCAGAATGCCCAAGTATTTTCCAAAAGAAAATATTCAATTCAACTCAGGACCCTGACAATGTACAAAAGCTCTGTGCCTCGCATCAGGTAAGTTCTACTGAAATGTTTGTATTCCATTGAGAATGCTCTGGAAAGTGGGGCAGGGAGCCGTGGGACACTGTGCAAAAACTTGGCAAACACTCTGGACCGGCTAACCCACTGCGGAGTTTGAGGAAGACGGTTACTCTCCACCTCTGCGTCTCAGTTTCTGTATCTGTAAGATGAGGGCGTTGAATGAGGAGACCTCAAAGTCCCCTTTCAGCAATCTGGCACAGGATTGATGTGCTGAGCTCCCAGGAATCCAGGCATATCCATACTGTTTACCAAAGAAAGGAACTTCAGGACCTAGACTCCACTCTGCCTCCGTTCCAGGCCTCTCAGCATGTGCTGTGATTTCGGAAGTGTGTGTGTCCATGACTTCAGGCAGATACACATGTCCCAAGGGATAAGAATAGTAAGACACAAGGGAGGGACAGGAACCAGAGAGAAAAAGATGGTTCTGGCATCGTAGGCAGGGTCAAACCTCGTGGGATAGAAACAGTACTGAGGAAGCAATCCTGAGTGTGACCACTCCCTCTCTGTAGCCAGAGCCAGAAGCCCCTACCCGGGGAGCCCCGCCTCTGTCATCTCTTATCAAGGACCACTGAAATGTGCTCTCACTTAAAGCAACCGATCCCTTTTATCCTCCACAACTCTGAAGCGGGGTCAGGATGCGAACAGCCTCCAGGGTGCAGAAAGGACCCTTGAAACCTCAGTGACAAAATACAGGTAGCCTTACAACGCCTACGACAATAGAGTTATTCCTTTGTTTAATCAGCCCTTGTCGGGCATCTTTCTATTGCCAGGAAGGTGTTGGGGACGGAAGCATGAAGAAGACATAGTCCCTGCCCCCAAAGATATCCACACATAACCATCAACTGGCTTCTCAACTCTATAAAACTTACAACATGCAGAGTCATCACAGATATGACCATATAGCACCTACAGTGTTGTTTTCTTAGGTCCGTACAAATGCCTCCTGATAATTGCCTTTCAGTCTGAAGGCCACTCTTCTCCACTCTGTTTTGCGATGCCGCATCTGGGTGCCTGCAAACCACCTTTCTGCTCAGCCGGGCGGCCCCATGTGAGGTCCCGCCAACAGGAGGGCTGAGGGCGCCACAAGGTGGAGGGAGGAGGAGAGTTGCTCCTTCCTGTCTGCTCCCTGCTCCTGGGCGGTCACCTCAGCGGAGGCAATTCCTTCCCATCACAGAGGCTGAATCTAATTCACACTTTGCAAACACTTAGAACCCACCTTATGGTATCATCCTCAAAGACACCACCATGGGGCTGGCTTCTCAGAGTCTGGGCCCCAGACTCTTAAGCTCAGAGCTGCCAGCAACGGGCAAGGAGCATCCACTCTGCAGAGGCCCAGGTTCACCGCATGGCCTTGGCCAGTTCTCTCAATTTCTAAGATTTGCAAATAATTACAATCTCCGCCCTTTGTTTCCTCAGCCCTGGGGTATAACAGTGCTTCCTATGGTTGCTACCTCCTTGCCACCTTAACAGTTCCCTGTTTAACCTGCTAGTTTCCTAGTGAACAGCTTCTAATAAGGGGTCTGGCGTCTGTCTCCTGATAAGACCCTGACCGAGAAGGCTCCCTGGCTAAACCTGGAGACAGTGTAGAGTCATGGAAAATGGCATGAGCTTTGGAGTTAGCCAGACCTGGATTTGAATTCTGGCTCTTGTAATCTGTGGCTTTTTGACCTGGAACAGCTACCTAATTTCTTCCAGCCTTATTTGCTGGTAATAAAGAGATGGGATTTCCAGCTGTTGGGAGGGTAGCTGCCTTGCTTGGCACAAACGTCCTGCTCGGTGGTTAACAGCCAATATGATCACCAGATTGTTTGCTTCTAAGGCCAAGGCCTAGGTCTTGTACAGTTTATCCTTCCCGGCGGGGGGGGGGGGGTACCGTAAATGTATTTCTTTAATATATGCTTAATAAGAATCTGTTGCATGGGGGGGGGGGGGTCAGTGCTTAAGATAATTATGGTTCAGTGGAGTAATTAACTTTTAACTTTTCTAACACGAAACCCATTGTGGCAGTCAGATTTTGTCTTGAAGTTATGGTTAAAACCTTTTTTACGTTATTATTTTTTTTTAATTTTTTTTTTTAATGTTTGTGTATTTTTTGTGAGAGAGAGACACGGAGACGGAGTGCAAGCTGGGGAGGAACAGAGAGAGAGGGAGACACAGAATCTGAAGCAGGTTCGAGGCCCTGTATCAGCACAGAGCCCGACGCGGGCTCAAACTCACAAACCATGAGATCACGACCTGAGCCAAAGTCGGATGCTTAGCTGACGGAGCCACCCAAGCGCCCCTTTATGTTATTATTTTATTTTTTAATTTTTTTTTTCCAACGTTTTTATTTATTTTTGGGACAGAGAGAGACAGAGCATGAACGGGGGAGGGGCAGAGAGAGAGAGGGAGACACAGAATCGGAAACAGGCTCCAGGCTCTGAGCCATCAGCCCAGAGCCTGACGCGGGGCTCGAACTCACGGACCGCGAGATGGTGACCTGGCTGAAGTCGGACGCTTAACCGACTGCGCCACCCAGGCGCCCCAATGTTATTATTTTAAAATGAGGAGCCATGAGTTTACCTGAAGGATGAAATAAGAAAATCCATGGCATTCTTCTACCAGCCTGGCAAACCTTCTCGGAGCCTGGATGAGGGGATGTGGGAACCCACCATGTCTTCAGAAAGAAGCCAAATTGGGTGGGTGAGTGACCCGGTTGTGGCTCTTTCCAGCTATACGGCAGACGCCGTTTTATGTTTTGCTTCACAGTACACTTCACGAAGAGAAAAGATTGCCACTGCTTTTATACACCCAGTGACATCTCTCCTGAGTGGTGAATTCAGGACTCTAATGAGCAAGGTCCAAGGGTCCTGGGCCTTTGCTAGTCAACGTGGCTAAAAGTCATTCCACACAGAGGGGAGAACAAAGCATCTGTTCTTTTTAGCACGACAGAGAGATAGACACCCAATCTGGGTGACGGCTGTGTACACAGGAGGAGGAGGAGGAAGTCAGCAGTGCTTTCTTGTTTCCTATTTAGGATTATGCAGGGCTGGGCCCGATAAAGGTATTTGTGTCTGAGTCTGGAGGGAATACTGTCCAGCCCGAGACTTTCCCCTTCCAAAAGACCTGAATGGGAATGTGTAAGAACTCGGTTCATTCCAGAAACTTTCCTACCCACAAAAGCCTAAAACCTTCTACGAGGAGAAAGACAGCTCCATGAGATCCAAAGCCATTCATTTCTTCAACAGACCACGGACCTTACAGCTAAGCAGGGAGGAAGGTTTGAGAGAGTCAGAGCTCACCGTCCTCTTGAGACGGCTTTCCTAGCCTCAAAGTAGCTGTTTGTTTCTCTGTGGAAGGGCGGTGACTTCTACACACAGGAAAAGAGACCAGCAGTTTGCAGGTGGAGCCAGAGAACCAATCATTCTGTTTTCAGAAGACTTTTCTTGTCTCCATCCCTGCTTGTTTGAGGGGCCTCCCAGGAGCCTTTTCTGAACATGCTCCCTTTTCAACCAGGCAAGGACTTCTGGCAGGCATCATAACGAACACCGAGCCCCATTTTGGACTGTGTGCAGGCCCTATGTCTAAGGAGGGTAGGAGGGAAAAGAGAGAGGCAGAGAGAGAGAGAGAGGGAGAGAGAGATAGGAGGGTGGGGGGACTCATTCAGAAACAAAAGTGCTATCAGGCTGTGAGAGCCAGCCCTTTGTAGAGACATTGCTACCACATAGGCTAAGATTATTTTTTCTGAAATTAATTAAATTTTCTTAAATGATTTCTTAATTAATCATCCCCCAGATTCAAGGTGAAGTACTTGAATTATCTGCAGAAAGCACGTGGGGGAATAAATCTTGGTTACCTGAGAGGAGAAAAAGCTTTGAACCCACCTCAGGTCTCTAAGATTCATTAGGTTGGGAGTGTTGGTCACCTTTGCTATGCTGATTAGGTGCAAGCCTGAGGTTTGTCCTCTGGCAGACTCTGGGCCAGTGGTGATTCACTAGGACCCCAGGCAGAGGTGGCCTCTTTAAATGAGCCAGGGCCAGGGTGTGAGGTGGCAGCCTGGGGAGGCCACATACCAGCCTAAATTCAAGGCAAGTGTCTCCAGGCCAGGGGGAAGGAGAGAGAACATCTAGCTAATGACTATGCCTCAGGCAAGTTCAAGGACAGCTGGTTGAAGGCTGGGCAAGGCGCGGTGTCCCGGGTGCCCTTTCAATTGAGACTTCATGTCCTCGATCTCTGTGTTGTCCAAGCCCAGGCAGTCCTCTGCTGGGCGTGAGTTATCTCAGGACACTCAATCTGTGCTTCTTCGCCCAGCCATTTCGTTACCTTGTGGTTTCTTTCTCTCCTTGGTTTTCAGCCACACTTATGTTGACAAAAATGTTAACTCTTTCTTATCTGACATAAGGTATGAAGGGAATGCCTGCATCTTAGCTAGGAAAAAGAAAAAGAAAGAAAGCATTTATGGCCTAAGCATGACGAATGTATCATCCAACTTCTTTATCCTCTGTCGTTGGTGGGCGGGTCATACAGGCTTAGGAGCCAACCGTTGGGTCCCAATTTCTTCTTTGTTAATAGCTGTGTGACCTTAGGCAAGTGAACCTCTCCGAGCCCCAATTTCCTCCTCTATTAGATGAGGATTTCAATCCCATCCAACTCACAGGATTAAATGATAATAAGGATCAAGTAAGTTAGGATTGTGGTAGACACCACTCCAAGTCTACCTAAATACCTATTTCCTCTTTCATCTCTAGGCATGGAGTTTTCCCTGGGCACATGGCAGCCTGGAATAAAGAGTACGTTTCTAAGGATCCCTGGGGCTAGGTGCTCCAGTCAACTGACTTCTGGCCAAGGAGTTCCACATGGAAAAGTGGTGGTTAACTTCTAGGGAAGGTCCTTGAATTGGAAAAGAAATGCCTTCTTGCCCACTTCTTTCTCTTGCTGGTTAGAATGTGGAAGTGATGGTGAGAGCTCAAGCAGTTCTCTTGGCACCAGGAGGCAGCACACTAAAGTCAGTGGAAAAGCAACAGGAAAGAAACCTGGACTCTTGTGAAGTTTGAGAAAACCACTATACGGCCCTTAAACTGCCTATCTCTGGATTCGTTACAAGAGAAAGGAATGAACTAACCTTTGAGGGAGTTTTCAGTTACTCATTAGTGAACTTAAATCTACCTAAGTCTAGGGGCGCCTGGGTGGCTCAGTCGGTTGAGCGTACGACTCCGGCTCAGGTCATGATCTCGCAGTTCGTGAGTTCGAGCCCCTCGTCGGGCTCTGTGCTGACAGCTCAGAGCCTGGAGCCTGCTTCAGATTCTGGGTCTTCCTCTCTCTCTCTGCCCTTCCCCTGCTCACACTCTGTTGATCTCTATCTCAAAAAATAAATAAACATTTAAAAAAAACTCGAACTGAGTCTGTGCAACATGCAGAGCGCTTAGCACAGTGTAGGTAAAATCTTATCATTTTTCTGCTTTAAGGAAATACATATCAAAGATCTCAAAAACACAGACATAAAACAGAAGGACCAAGAGGGCCAAAAAGGGAATATTGGCTCACCCCTTCCTGGCCTTGGTGCCACTCTGGAGCTATGTGAGTGGGACAAGAAATACAGCCTTTTCTAGGCAGAGGCTATGGGCCACTAGGGCAAGAGGGATCACCTAGCCTCCTGGCCTCAACTTGCTCTCCCTGCTAAGCCTCTCCTGCAAGCAGCAATGAGATCTGAAGAAGAAAAAGGAGAAAAATAGCCCCTGAGAAGCACGCAAATTTTGAAAGTTAATAGACCTGGGTTGGTCTCCTGGCTTCTCCTCCATTAGCTGTGTGACTTTGGGCTACTTATGACCTCTCTGAGCCCCAGTCTTCTCCTGTTACAATGGAAGATGGGCTAACACTGGCCCCGCAGTGCTGTTGTAAGACTCAAAGAAAATATTAGTCAAGGTCTGAATATAGTGCCTGTCATAAGGTAAGAATTTGGTAAATGCTTAGAAATGAAACGTGAACTTCATCTTATACCATCCCCGGCCCTGGCCCCAGGCTTCCTCCAGACCCATTTACTAACTGCCCCCGGAAGAGATTGTCTTTTCCCCATGCTGTGCCTGTGCTTACTCTGTGGAGGCCCACAGCCCCCCTCTGGCTCTCCCTCTCTTTTGCAACTTTTCAGGGCAGTTCTAGGCCTTCCTTGACTTCCAGCTCTGGGTAATCTCTGTGCCTCTCCTCTGAATGGTACCAGCATTTGATGGCCAACCACTCAACATTTACTGCCTTGTTTTGGTATTTAATTTTGAAGTGCTCCTCTCATTCTGCCAGCCTCGCCATATGCCCTTCAAGGATGTGGATCATGCCTTTTCCAAACTTCGTGTCCCTTCAGCCCTTAAGTCAGTACCAAGTGCAGACTTCAGTGAATACTTGCTGAACAAGGAAGCCAAATCCAATTATCGAGAACCCTCTAATTTGTTTTTCAGAATATTTTTTGAACCTATGTGCCTACTGCTTTTCTATGTTCCTCAAAGCACTTTGACGATGGTGTCTTCCTGTAATGTTATCAGGAGCTCAGTTAACTCTGCACAGCAATCAAACTTAGGTCTGACCACACAGATTGCTTTGCTGACCCTTATCAGTCATTGGGCATAAAGGGAGAGGACTTCATTTAGGAGAAATCCATTACTCCAACCAAAATAACCAATCAAAAATGTTTCATGGGTGGTGAGTCAATACCACTATTTGGAATTTAATTTGTCTTTTGAAAGAGGGATATTGTAAGATAATCCAACACTATTATTTTGAATATGAGAATGCATTTGTCTTTTTTTTTTGTTTTTTGTTTTTTGTTTTTTTAAATTCTCATTATTTAGACTTGTTTATTATAAAATAAGATTTTAAAAATCATGCAAAACAATACAGAATTTAAGGAGAATATACTTGTCACCACCACCCAGGTAAAAAAACAAAAACAAAAACAAAAAAAAAACCCACCCCCCGGCCCCCTGTGTAACTTTTCACAAACCCAACTCCCTCCTATCCTCCCAAATTAATCACTATTCTAACTTTTATATTAATAACTTTTTTCATTACTTTATAGTTTTCACCTCTCAGTTGAATCACTAGATTTTTACAGTTTAGTCATATGTCTCTCACTTTTGTGGATGTTTTAATAAGTTGGTCTAATATATCAGCTTTAACTTTATTTATTTTTGTGTGTGTGTCTCAAGTTTATAATTCTTTTTTTAATTTAATTTATTTTTTTAATTTACATCCAAATTAGTTAGCATATAGTGCAACAATGATTTCAAGAGTAGATTCCTTAATGCCCCTACCCATTTAGCCCCTCCCCGCCTCCCACAACCCATTCAGTAACCCTCTGTTTGTTCTCTATATTTAAGAGTCTCTTATGTTTTGTCCCCCTCCCTGTTTTTATATTATTTTTGCTTCCCTTCCCTTAGGTTCAACCACTTTGTATCTTAAAGTCCTCATATGAGTGAAGTCATATGACATTTGTCTTTCTCTGACTGACTAATTTCACTTAGCATAATACCCTCCAGTTCCATCCACGTAGTTGCAAATGGCAAGATTTCATTCTCTTTGATTGCCGAGTAATACTCCATTGTATATATATCCCACATCTTCTTTATCCATTCATCCATCGATGGACACTTGGGCTCTTTCCATACTTTGGCTATTGTCGGTAGTGTTGCTATAAACATGGGGGTGCATGTGTCCCTTCGGAACAGCACACCTGTATCCCTTGGATAAATGCCTAGTAGTGCAATTTCTGGGTCATAGAGTAGTTCTGTTTTTAATTTTTTTGAGGAACCTCCAAAAATTTTTTGGAGGTTTTCTGGAGAGTGGCTGTACCAGTTTGCATTCCCAGCATTTGTCTTTTTCAACAGATATGTTGGACTTGTTTTATGTACTTGTGCTTAATTTGCCTGCTGCCCCCCCCCCGCCCCCACTGCCGACCATGCCTCCAGGAAATGAACACAACAGCAATAGCACTGACTTGGTAGCCTCTAGAGTGGATGTTCTCCCCAGGGGAGGATGCACTACCTTCCTCCAAGCAAGCTAGAAAAGTCCATAGGGGTGAGGTCATTCTAGCTGAGTAGCAGGTCAAAACAGGTCAAAATACCAGAGAATTCTAGTGCCATCGCTGCTGCTTTTCAGTAGGTAATTGGAAAGCATCACTTGGGGATGCTTATAAAAATATAAATTCCCTGGTTTCTAACCCCACTCCCTACTCCCAGTGATTCAGTAGGTCTATGGTAGGACCCAGGAATCTGCATTCTTATCAAAACCTCAAGTGATTTTGATGCAGAAGGCGGGCACACAGACTATACTTGAGAGACACGGCTTTAAAGGAAAGATGCGTCATTTTTATGGGATCCAGGAATACCTTCCCTCTTGCAGTCTCTCTACTTTAGATGTGGCAGTAATAAAGTAATAAGGATTAATAGTGTGAGTTAATATGTAGACAGAGCAATCATGTGAGGATAATTTTGGAGAGATGGGTGGCCGGCCCTTCTAAGAGAACTCACACTAAAGGGTAGGTCAAAGTGCTTTTTGCGGGGGTAGGGGCAGGTCCTGGTAGTGCTCCCAAACTGTGGAAGAGAGAAGTACAGTGGCCACCAGCTGTTCTGGGAGAGTGAGTCATCCGCCTATGTGGCAGAAACCACGGCTAGTGGAATGACTCCCTGGGCTGTGGGGCCCTGGGGGAGGTGATGTCTGTGGTTGGAGAGCACAGTGCATTCCAGAGGGGAACCAGACCTCCTGCACAGATGCCAATCTGTGCTGTCAGTCACCTTGGCAGCGATGAAGGAGGGAGAGGGAGGGGCACAGGAACGGTCTCAGCAAGACCACAGAGGCACTATTTAGTCACTGGTATTAAAAGCCCTGTGTTCACTGTCCCTGGGCTCACCCTTGCCTCCTCCTTTTCCTCACCCCTAAATCCAATTACTAAATCTGGTCTGCTTCATGCTTTAATGTCATCTACCTAGCCCCTTTGCCACTGCCTTTGTCGCCATACCCCTTCTACATATTCCCACTGCCATGACCCGAGCTCGAGCTCCCCATCACTTCTCCCTCGGACCCCTTGTCCTGCCCTCCGGTCCCCCATCTCTGATCCATCCCACAGACAGCCACCACCCCCTTGTCTCCAAACCCAAAAATCCAAGCACATCATCCCCTTACTTGAAATCCACAGCTTCCCACAGCTCAGTGGTTCTTAGACCCCAGCGCACATCAGAACCACCTGGAGGGCTTGTTAGAACACAATAAGGGGCCTCCTCTGGAATGTTCCTCACCCTTCTGCAGGTCCCTCTTCCCCCCTCCCACCCCACCAAAAGTCCTGACCCTGCAGGTCTCTGTGAAGCCTTCTCCATCTCCTCTCCCTCATCCTGACCTCCCCTCCACCACCACCGCATCATTATCATCCGCAACACGCACTGAGTGCTTACATGGTTCAGCTCAGTGAATCCTCTCAGGGAAAAAAAAACAACAACACACACAGAAAACATGCCATGGTTATCATTATTCTTCCCATAGTATAAAGATATTGAAACTGAAGCTCCGATAGATTCAGAAACTTGACCCAGCCACACAGCTCATCAATGCTGGAGCCGGGATTCAGTCCCAGCAGCTTGAGTCCCAACCCCTGCAAGTACTGACTCCTGCAGGTGGATTGAAACTGTCTCTGCTCCATTTTCTCAGAGCACTCTTTCGGTCACAGACATGCGTAAACACACATACAAGGGAATGTGAGGATTGGTGCTAGACTGTGAGTTATCCAAGGAAGGATCTTCACCTTTGTTTCCTATGCCTGGCATAGTGGGTTCTCAATCAAGAGTGATTAAATAAATGAATTACTGGGGCACCTGGGTGGTTCAGTCGGTTGAGCATCCAACTCTTGACTTTGGCACAGGTCATGATCTCACCGTTCCTGGGTTTGAGCCCCAGGTGGGAATCTACGCTGACGTCGTGGAGCCTGCTTGGGATTCTCTTTCCCTCCCTCTCTGTCTGCCCCTCCCCTGCTCACTCTCTCTCAAAATAAATAAATAAACTTTAGTACATAAACAAACAAATAAATATATAAATTACTTGAATGAGGGTGCTTGGAAATGTTGATTCCCTGGTTGACCATGAGAAGTAAGAAACATTCTAGAAGATTATCTAAATTCCTTATGCTATACCAAGTTAACATACAGGCATCATTTTGTATTGAGGATACATAGGTATCATTATGATGAGAACTATAAATGAGGCATGGGTATCACTTCATTTTAGGGGAAACCTGGACAAGAATGGAGACCCAAAGAACTTTAGTAGCCTATACCCTCAGTGGGCCGCCATTTTGTCCATTTTCATTTTGGTTGCCCTAATTACACCTTTTTAAACTTATTCACAACGAAGGCAGTTTTTATGTTCAGAACAACATGCAGGCAGAGATGCCCACATGGTAGTTTTACAGGAAATTTTGTTTATTTTTTCTACTGCTCTAGAAAGATACCTTAGGAAGTCAACATTTGAAACCAAGAGAAAGAAAAAAATACAGAAGCAAGTGCATTAGAGTACAAATTTCACGTGCATTTGTAACCAAGACCAAAACAATTTTTTCTGTAAATAACCCCCATTCACAACAGAAAATCAATTATCTTCTATATGTACAAATCCAAAGCGGAGGCAAGCGTCGACTTTTGCTTCTTCTATCTTTCACTGGAAAGGAAATTGTTGCCAGCCAACCCTCAGGGTATCTCCCCTGCTGCAACTTTTCTCTCCCAGGTTAAGAAATTATAGTTTGGGTCCAGAAAGGGAAAAAGAAAGGATGCTACACCCCAGAAGAAAAGCAGCCTGTCAGCATGCAGAGCTATTCCAGAAGGCGTGCAGGCCTCAGAACTCACTCCCAACCTCACTCTGGGCTTAGGGTCATGCAATGCCAAAGGTATTTGTTTTTTTTTTCTATCTGACTTTAAGGCCCTTGTCAAAATGTACAATAAGTTAACAGGCTCTGTCGAAGCGAGTGCCTTGTAAAGTCACCTGAAAACCAAGCCAGCCACCTGCACTGTTTTGGAAGGCAGAAATATCATGAAAAGAAAAAAAAAAAAAAAAAAAAAAAAAAGGCACACATCTCCCCCCTCTGCAATGTACGTTCTAATTCTCTTGCCACAAACCCTACAAATTCCTGTCCTCTCAGGACCCAGGACAACCCATCGTCTGGGCCTCTGTGTTTTCTCCCCTGACACAGAGACAAAGCTTCAAGGGCCTTCTCTGACTTGCAGAGGCCTAGAGCTGGGGGGCCTTCCTCAGTGACAATGTGGAGACCAAGTTTACTCCCTTTGACCCTGTAGGCATAGAGGTGACTAATTTCTACAACATCCTGAGGCTGATTTTTCCCACCCCACGAATCAGTAAGTACAAACCTTGCAGAGAAGGCTGGAGTTCTAAGCATTCGGGCTTTGGGGGGGTGGGGGGGATAGTGGGGAAGGGGGGCTTTTCCAACCCGGGCCTGTTAAGGACACATGATCTCAGACATTTCCTGCCTGAGCCCCAGTGGCTTCCCTCCTCTTACACACATGCTCCCCCTAATGTCTGTCACTGACAATGCACCCCCTGGGTACAAGAGAAGCAGGAACACCCTGGCCTGGCCCTGGAAATAGCCATGTTGTAAGACCGCCCAGGAGCTGCCAAAAAATGAAATAGCAGAGCCTTAAGAACTGTTCCATTGCTCTGCTGAAGGGCCTAAGTGAAGTCGTTGTTTTTGTTTTGTTTTACATTTCAGAAATAAACTCTGTAATTAAAATTGAACAAATAAATCCTTCAGAATAGAATTTTGCCAGATAAATCAAAGTTCTGCTTTCCCCTAAGAGTTAAGCAAGCGAAAGGAACTTTAAATTTGGATTCAGAAGCGGGAGTCAGATTCAGGTTCTTGCTCCTTTATTTGATGAGTGACCTTGAACATTTTAACCATTTTAAGCCTCAGTTTTCTTCATCTCTAATTCAGGCATAATGATATTGCTTATCCCCTCGTGCTGTTGTAGAAAGTAAATGAAAGGAGCTGAACATGTGAGAAAAGTGTTTTATAACAGAGAAATTTAATGCGAGTTATTATTTCTTTCCCTTCCAATCCAACACACCCATATACACATACCCCTTTTCCAAACATCTAAGTGGAAATGGTAGTCCTGGCGACCTAACAGCCCCCAACTCTGAAAAAAAGGAAGTAGGGCAAGGAATACTCAGTCACAAACAGGAAGTAACAGAAATGCCACCAGAAAAATTGGCACAGGCCAAATTAAAAACAAAACAAAACTAAACAGTCCTGGGTTAAGTTTTAAAGACCAAGTTAGATTTAGTTAATGATTTCAGGTGTTGCCAGCCTGGCTCAACCCCTCAAAAGAGGGGGTTTAGAGATGATTAGGTAATTCTCTCGACCTCCATTTGACCTCACAAGTGGGAATTCGCACTGGGCATTTTAGGATATCTGCAGTTGGTAGGTTCCTGCCTTTTTAAATGTAGGTCTCTCCTCCTTTTCCCCTGTGGCAATAGGAGGGGCCCGGCTTGGGGCCCCGAGGCGCTGGGTCTCCGCCTTCCCCACGCCTCCTCCTCCTCCTCCTCCTCCTCCTCCTCCTCCTCCGGGAGCCGCCCTGCAGCTCCGCTCAGATTACCGCCTCCCTTCCTGGCTTCCAGAACTTGCCACATTGTAGGTTGGCTTCTTGAGGGAATGTGAGAAAAGCACTCCAGTGATGACCTGGCATAAAGAGGTTTCACGGTTCTGGGGATTATGTCACCCTTTCCTTCCAAATTTTTGTTAAAAGGAGACAAATCCTGGATATCTTTCTAGGGGGGAAAAAAAAAAAAAAAAAAAAAAAAAACCCTACAGGGAAACCTATCAACGTGTCAGGACACATTGTATTCTTTATTTTCTTGTTTTTCCTGTCTCACTCTTGAAACCTCTTCCAGTTGGGGCGCCTGGGTGGCTCAGTCGGTTAAGCGTCTGACTTTGGTTCAGGTCATGATCTCTCACTCCGTGAGTTCGAGCCCCGGGTCGGGCTCTGGGCTGACCGCTCAGAGCCTGGAGCCTGTTTCAGATTCTGTGTCTCCCTCTTTCTCTGACCCTCCCCTGTTCATGCTCTTTCTCTCTCTGTCTCAAAAATAAATAAATGTTTAAAACAAAAAGAAGAAAGAAACCTCTTCCAGGAATCTTACCACCTTCCTCACCTCTTCCTTAATGTTGTGTTCTTAGGATAGGGAAGTGAGAGGATTAGAAGCCTAAACATTTTAAGCTATCGCTGAGCATTCTTACTACTTCCTACTCGTCATTTGTTCACAGGACCAGAGTTCCTTTTCTGGCCCAGATGAAGCGACTACTTTATGTCTCCCTTTGCCTCCACCTTTTTTTAAATATAATTTCTTTGAAGTTTATGTATTTTGAGAAAGATAGAGGGAGGGGTGGAGAGAGAATCCCACGCTGTCAGCACAGAGCCGGACGCAGGGCTCGATCTCATGAACCGCGAGATCATGACCTGAGCTGAAATCAAGAGTAGGACGCTTAACCAACTGAGCCACCCAGGCAGCCCTCCCTCTTATTTATGAAACAGCCCCTCCAACTCTTAACAAATTGCTTGGTGGGAGTGAGAGCCAGAAAAAAAAAAACCCTCATCCATCCTTTGAGTGACTCCAGTCTCTGGACAGTGCCATAGAGACACGCACGAATATTGGAAAATTTGTACCAGGTCTCTTTTTGGGCTTTGTAGGTTTTGCAGTGGCTTTACTTGTACGTGGTCGAGTGGCTACTATACTGTCAAGATGACGGTGATGGTGCTTTCAGTGTATTTTCACCTGGGAGCCACGCGAAAACCTAAGAGCACCGAGAAGGGGTGGAATTAAGCTGGAGTTGCATATAAAGAGTCGAGGAACAGAAAGGTTAAGTGATTCGCCCAAGGCCACTCAGGTTTCCTATGAAGTCCAAGCTACGAGGTCAAAGTCTTCCAAATCCTACTCTCACATTTAATGCCCATTCTGGCATTATCACCAACATGTTCTACAGGTTCTCACTTATGCCAAACAAAAACAGACTGTCACTATTTTAAAATATGGGGTAAGGCAAGCACTTAAAGGAAGATCATGTTTAACAAATTACATAGGGTATATTTCAGAAACAAAAGTGGGGCTCTGGGGGCCTTTTCAGTAGTGCCTTTTTTTTTTTTTTTTTTTTTAATTTTTTTTCTTCCACGTTTTTTTTTTTTTTTATTATTTATTTTTGGGACAGAGAGAGACAGAGCATGAACGGGGGAGGGGCAGAGAGAGAGGGAGACACAGAATTGGAAACAGGCTCCAGGCTCTGAGCCATCAGCCCATAGCCCGACGCGGGGCTCGAACTCACGGACCGCGAGATCGTGACCTGGCTGAAGTCAGACGCTCAACCGACTGCGCCACCCAGGCGCCCCAGTAGTGCCTTTTTTAAATTAAAAATTTATTTTTAATGGGTAATTCATGCATAAGATCCAAAAGTCAGAATTCTTATTGAATCATTATATTGTACACCTGAAACTGATACAACACTGGATGGTAATTATATCTCAATGAAAAAACGTTTTCTACAAAGAGCAAAAGTCAGGGGCGCCTGGCTGGCTCAGTTGGTTAAGCGTCCGACTTTGGCTCAGGTCGTGATCTTGTGGTTCAGATCATCAGGCTCTGTGCTGACGGCTCAGAGCCCGGAGCCTGCTTCAGGTTCTGTGTCTCCTCTCTCACTCATGCTCTCTCTTTCTCTCTCAAAAATAAACACTTAAAATTTTAAAAAAAATAAATGAACAAAATAACAAGAACAAAAGTCAGAATTCCAAAGCACAGTATACCTGAGATGTCACTACCTCCTGCCCCTTCATCCCTCTTTTCCACTTCCTTCTCTCCTTTGTTGGTGATCATTCTTATTTTGTCTTCTCACCTCTGTTTCCTTATGAAAATACAAATAAATGCAAGTGTGTATTCATGTTATTTATTTGCAGTTTTTTTTTAATTTTTTTAACGTGTTTTTTTTTTTTTTTTTTTTTTTTTTGAGACAGAGAGAGACAGAGCATGAACGGGGGAGGGGCAGAGAGAGGCGGAGACACAGAATCGGAAGCAGGCTCCAGGCTCTGAGCCATCAGCCCAGAGCCCGACGCGGGGCTCGAACTCACGGACCGCGAGATCATGACCTGAGCTGAAGTCGGACGCTCAACCGACTGAGCCACCCAGGCGCCCCTATTTGCAGTTTTATAGTGCATTTTGAATTGCTTTTCTGAAAGTGGCAGTGGACTTTGCTCAACCATCCCCCTCTTGCCTGGTGCTAGGTATTGATCCGCCAATGGTGGCAGTGTGACCGGAAATCCGAAAGAGTTAAAGCAATAGAGGCTTCAGTCAGATAGGCTTGCCCCGTAAACCTGGGTCCCTCACTAAAATGGAACCAGCCATGGTGGCTGTATGTCAAGCCTGGGATTCTGTGCCAGTCACAGCCAGTTGTTCCATCTCGATGTCCGGTAAAACCAAATGGTATGGTAGGGCAAATGTCTAAGCAGTAATTGTCTGTTTCTGTCACTCAGAGGATGGTTAGGGACCATTCCCGGGTTATCTTCGGTTATCTTCAACACAATCTCCAAGTAAGGTTCTTCCACCAAAGGAACTTTCACATCTTTTCCGTTGTCACCAGGCACTGAAGACCGAAGGAGGTCAAACCCAGGTCACTCCCAGGAGAGGAAGACCAGGGACTATCTGCGAGTAGAAACACCAGGCTGAAACATGAGTAATGGAAGGTGCGGTGTACGTCAGACCACCTGGGCCACAGCTTCTCTGGACTGAGGGAAGGACTCCAGTCAGACCAACAAATGTAGACTGTCTCCCCAGCCCCACTAGTCATGGGCTTACAATGGTTCTTCATGAGGAGGGACTGGAGACAGAGCTGAGACCCCCAAGATTCTCCACACCATTGGTCAGACAGGCCCTGAGGAGACAGCTGAGGGGTCCATCACAGAATTACTTATTGTTGCTTGTATTGATTTGCTACGGTCGCCATAATGAAGTACCACAGACTGGGTGGCTTAAACAACAGAAAGGAATTGTCTCACAGTCCTGGAGGCCAGAAGTCTGGGATCAAGGTGTCTGCAGCATTGCTTTCTTCTGCAGACTGTGAAGGAGGGATCTGTTCCAGGCCCCTCTCTTCTTGGCTTGTGGGTGGCCAACTTCTCCATCTCTTCGTGTTGTCTTTCCTCCTTCGTATGTCTGTCTGTGTCCAAATTTCACTTTCTGTAAGGACGCCAGTCATACTGGATTAGGGCCGACCTGAACAACCTCATTTACACTTGATTACCTTTTCAGGGGTGCCAGGGTGACTCAGTCGGTTAAGTGAAGGATTCTTGATTTCAGCTCAGATCATAATCTCATGACTTGTGAGTTCAAGTCCCGCATCAGGATCCATGCTGACAATGGGGAACCTGCTTGGGATTCTCTCTCTCTGCCCCTATCATACTTATGCTCTGTCTCTGTCTCTGTCTCTCTGTCTCTCTCAAAAGTAAATAAATAAACATGTAAAATAAAATTAGAAAAATAAACTTGATTACCTTTGTAAAACCCTATGTGCAAATACGGTCACATTCTGAGGAACTGGGGATTAGCACCCCAATATATCTTTTTTTTTTAAGTTTAAAGAATTTATTTAAATTAAAGCTTGCCCCTTATGGTCAGCGTTAATAGTAACACACAATTTGGGTGTTTGGGGTTTTTTTAGCCTTTTAAATGAAAATATCAAAAGCAAGATTTTATTTATTTATTGAGCATAGCACCACTTACTGTTTATTAATAAAGATTTCTGATGTTGAACATGAACAACTTGAAAAAGCATAGTCTACATTTTTTTTTATTCTCATGGTATTTACCTGGGACCATAAAGTTTTAGAGAAGATTGTTCTCTTTTTTTTTTCCCCTCTTATTTTTTTGGTAGTAAAATACACATACCATAAAAGTTACCGTCTTAACCGTTTTTAAGTGTCGATTCAGTGGTATTAAATACATTCATCTTATTGTACAACCATAACCTCCTTGCATTTCCAGAACTTTCCATTTTGTAAAACTGAAACTCTATACCCACTAGACCTCTATACCTTCCTTCCCCCAGCCCTGGTGACCAGCATTCTACTACTGCTCTAAGTACCTCACATAAATGGAATCATACACTATTTATCTTTTGTGGCTGGCTTATTTCACTTAGCATAATATCCTAAAATTTCATCCATATTGGAGCATATTGCTGAACATGTTGAATAATATTTTTTAAGGCTGAATAATATTCTACTGTATGTGTGTGCATGTGTGTGTGTGTGCATGCACTACATTTTGCTTATCCTTTTTCCTGCTGATGGACTCTTGGGTTGGTTCCATGTTTTAAACATTGTAAATAATGCTGCAATGAACCTAGGTGCTCAAATATCTCTTTAAGACTCTGCTTTCAATTCTTTTGGGTATATACCCAGAAGTAAAATTGCTGGCCCATATGGTAATTCTATTTTTAAATTTTTGAAACTATTTTAGCAACAGCTGTACCATTTCACATTCCCACCAACAGTGCATAAGAGTTCTAATTTCCCCACATCTTCACCAACACTTATTATTTTCTTTCTTTCTTTCTTTCTTTCTTTCTTTCTTTCTTTCTTTCTTATTTCTTTTTGATAGCAGCTGTCTTGATGAGTGTGAAGTAGTCTCACTGAGTTTTCATTTGAATTTCCCTGATGATGAGTGATGAGCATCTTTTCACATGCTTATTATCCAATTGTGTATCTTCTTTGGAGAAATGTCTATTCAAGTCTTTTGCCCATTTTTGAATTGGTTGTTTGTTTTTGTTGTTGTTGTTAAGTTTTAGGCATTTGCTATATGTTCTGGATATAAATCCCTTATCAGATTCCAACTTACCTTTTTTGTGGGACACAATTCAGTGTGTAGCATTATTTTTCAGATGTACAAGTGTCCTCTCCATTTCCAGAAGTGCTGGGGCCTCACATTCCCATTCCTCAATTGAGAACAAAGCCATACAGAGGAAGTGTTGCATTGCTTGGGCATACTATGGAAAGTGGGAGGCAGTTTGAAACCCCCCACTTCATAATACGTTGCACATATACTTTATGTATACTAAGTCTAACATGGCTCTCATTATGGAGAATGGATTCTGTTATTTTCAACAAGTCCTTTGTCTTTTTAAAGTCCAAGGCAGAAAAAAATTTCTCCAACTATTGTGCTACAGACCAAACTCCCTCACCACCCTCTCCCCACTCATAGACACACCTGACTTACTGATGCTGAGATCCCGACACTCAAATTACACAAAATCACATGCTCCTTTTACTCAGAGGCAGATTTTTCTCTACCTACACTTCGGAAGATACACTAAAGTAAAAGTTTTATCACTAGAGCTGGGCTTTGGGTGTTGTGGTTGTTAATCATTTCACCTTTGTTTCAGTTAAGTCTGGCCTGACATCTTTGCTGAAACACTGTGACAAACACTTTGGACCCAGGACTTGGCACGACCGGGTGTGGCTTGGCCCACCCCTTGTCAGGCAGGTGAAAACAGCCAAGCTCAGTTCAAACATGCTCGAGGGATTCAGCACCTGGAAATCCCCACAAAGCTAATTCTATTCCAGATCTTTCTCAATACCCAGAGGAGGGAGCACAAGGGCTATTTGTCTTTACAAGTTTCCCAGCCTGCAGTTTTATAGTTTGGGAGGTTGGGGTGGGGAATGGTGTGGGGGAGTGGGGGGAGAGGAAAGGGATGGGTAGGAATGCGTATTTATTAGCTTGGGGTCTCAAGTCAGGAAGTAGATCTGATGCCTTAGGGGAGCCATGACTAAATGTCATGCTCTGTGTTCTGAGGGATGATAACAGGAACTAGATGAACCCCAGGCCCTGGGTGCCTACATCAACCCCCTGGCAAGCTCAGACCAAGGGCCTATTTTCCACAGGGCTATTACCTTCGTGATTCTGGCCTCTTGTTGCTTCTCATTATTCTTATTTTCCACATTTCTTGGGTTCCATCCTTGTTTTGCATGTTTCTTGGGCTCCTTCCAATGCTGAGTAATGATTCAGAGCCAAAAGCTTTGAGGTGTTAGCTGCCACTCCACAGAGGAGGGTAACTAGGAGCTCCAGGCACCAAACAATGGGCCCCCACCTGACCCGCGGCCTCATGGCTCAAGGCACCTCTAATGAGGGGTTGGGCGTAGCCAGCGCAGAGCAATGTTTTCTTCGACAAGACTAGGGAGAAGCCAGGATATTCCTAACTGAACCTCCATCACTGGTCTTTCTGGGGAAGTTCTCCTACTGCACACGCAAAATGTGACCCTTCGTAGGCCATTGCTCTTCCTCCTCTCGTCTCCCTGGTCCATCCCATCCCAGGTTCATCTCTGGAAGAGTCTTAGCCCCAGATTGCCTTAGCGTGAAGGAGAGACCCGAAATCAGGAAGGGCGTAACACAGTGTTTCCTCTTGTGTGACTCTGGTCTGTGCCACACCCACCGGACACAGTGCTGGCCTGAGCTCCTGGTGGTGGACCCCAGAGCCGGTGTGGGAATTCAGCAGGTCCGAAAGCAGGCCTTAAGTGAGGTGCCAGGCACACGACTGAGCTCTCAAAGCGCGTTGTGCAAAATGATGGCAATGATAAAGACGGTAACAACAGCCAACAAGTGCCGAGCGCCGTCTGTGTGCCAAGTGTTGTTCCATTTAGTCCTCACAATGATCCCATGAGGCAGGTACTATCACTGTTTCCATTTTACCAGTGAGGAAACTGCCACAGAGAGGTCCTAGATTGGACAGTTAATACAAAAGCAGAGCCAGCCAGGACTTCAACCCCCAGCAGTCCAGCTCTGGACTAGCACTCTTTTTTTTTTAAGATTATTGATTTATTTTGAGAGAGAGAGAGAGAGGGAGGAGGGAGAGAAAGAATCCCAAGCAGGCTCCACACTGTCAGCACAGATCCTGATGTGGGGCTTGATCTTACAACTCTGAGATCATGACCTGAGCCAAAATCAAGAGTCTGATGCTTAACCGACTGAGCCACCCAGGAGCCCGTGGAGTTAGCACTCTTAATTACCACGGCTTGCCCACACTGCCAGAAGGACACAGAGCCGAGACAGGATGGGCACCTCCCTTTCTGCCCGTCACTACGCCCTCCCCGAGTAGGAGTGTGGAGGTTGAGGAGGTGGAGTGAGGACGTAACTGCATCCTTACTCATCCTTCTCCATCCCAAGTCTCTGCCTGCGTCCTGAAGCGTTGAGCTCTTGTTCCAGGTGACAGGAAGCTACCAGAGACAGAACCAGAGAGTGAGTGGGCAGGTGAGGAAATCAGAAACCTCCACCTGCCAATTCAGGAATCTGTCCAACATGCCTTATGGAACTGACACCTGGCCACCCAGGTAAAGTGTCCAGATGCCCCGGGCAAAGGGAAGTGAACACAAGAGGAAGTTAGAGTTTCCAGAAAGGTGAACAAGGAGGAGTAGAGAAAATAAAGAGGGCCAAGATGTGATAGAAACAGGCTGGAATCAGATGCTCTCTCAATTGGAAGGAACCATAGAGATGAATTAGTCCAAAACTCTTATTTTATTAATAATGACAGCTAACATTGAAAGGGCACTAGTGCTTTCCTTGTGTCTACAACAATCCTATGAGGCAGGTGATATTGTTGTCCTCATGGAGAAACTGAGTCAAAGGTTAATTGGCCCAATAATAGGTAGAACCAGGCAACTCTCCTTCACTCCAGGGCCCACATTCTGTTGCACTCTTTAACTTTTCATGATGAACCATTCCAAACATACACAAAATCAGAAAGACTCTTATAATGAACTCCCATGAATCCTTTGAACAGTTGCAGTAATTATCAACACAAGATAGATCTTGTCTCATCATGTATCCCCCATCCACTCTTCCTCTACTAGATTATTTTGAAGTAAATCTCATACATATTGTTTCTGTATCATACCATCCTTCCATTATCTGTGAATACATTAATATTTAATAATCTCTAAGAAAAAAAGGACTCTTTATTTCTTATTTTTAGAGACAGAGTGTGTGAAAGTGGGGGAGGGGGCAGAGGGAAGGGGGAGGGAGGGAGAGAGAGAGAGAGAGAGAGAGAGAGAGAATCTTAAGCAAGCTCTACATTCAGTGAGGAGCCCAATGCAAGGCTCAATCCTACGACCCTGGAATCATGACTTGGGCTGAAATCAAGAGTGTCTGACTAAAAGAAGTGACTAAAAGGACTAAAAAAGAACTTTCTTGACATAATTGTAATGATAGTGTTATATTTAAGGAAAATACCAATAATTACTTGATATCAAATATCCAAACACTTTTCAAATATCTCAGATTGTCCCATAAATGTATTCTGATAGTTGGTTCACGTGCATGGGAACCAAAAATAGTCCACACGTTGCATTTGGTTAATAAGTCTCTTAAATCTCTAATATTTAAGGTCCTTTCTCTCCCCGTCATCCTTTTGTTGAAGAAATGAAGCCATTCACCCTGTAAAATTTCTCACATTTTGGATTTTGCTGTTGTGTCATTTAATATGTTCCTCTATCCCCTGTATTTCCTGTAAACTGGTAGTTCGATCTAGTTGTTTGATTCAGTTCACATTTAACAGTTTGGAAAAGATACTTCATAGGTGGCACACAGAGTCAAGTCCCCCGTGCTTACATCCACTTGTTGATGAAGAGTCAAGCCCAGGTCACAAAGCTAATGACGGGACGGGGACAGGACCTGGGTCTTCTGACTCTAGGCCTCTGCCCCGCTACTCTACTGCGGGGCTTGGATCTGGCCTTTTCTCCTGGAATGGAAGGATGGTTTGGTTGTCATGTAGCCCTCCTCCTCTTCTGACTCCCTCTGTGACAGAAGCCAAGAGGTGCAGTGGGGAAGTCCAAACCTTTTTTTGGCAGATGGCAACATTTTAATTTTAAACAGATGGTGGCAGGGAGGGGTCTCCCCCAGCCTGGGTGGGGCTATGCACCTTCTGCTTTTGCCAGAGGACTAGAAGCTCGCGAGCCAGGACTCTGGCGCAGAACGCCCTGCTTCTTCCCTCTCTCTCCCTTCCAATATCGAGAACCAATTGACCTGAGTGAGTGCTGACAGGAACATTTCATCCATTTGACTCACTGTGCATGCTCGCAGTGCTGGATGCCTAAGAGAGGGGCGGACTTCCACTTGGGAGACCAGGAGAGAAGTCGCTCACGAAGGTGCATTTCAGAAGTAGGGGGGGAGGGGGAGTTGGGGGCGGGTCCCCCCCATTCCTGCTACACTGACATGCAAATGCCAGAACCAAGACTGTGGAACAAAGAGAAACAAAACTATCCCCATCACAAAGGAAGAAACCCGCTGGGTACCAAAAATTGGGGCAGTGGGGAGGCAGGGGGGTGGGGGGGGAGTGGCTTAAATGCACAGTGACAGTGTGAGTTCACGTTTACCGAGCACTTCGAACATGCCAGGCACTTTGTGTGCAGGACCTCATTTAATCTTCACAACAGTGCAAGGCAGAAGGTAGGAGTTTTAATTACCTGCATCCGAGGAGGAGGAACAGAAGATCATGCAGATATGACTAGTGAAGGCAGAATTCAACCGCACATTTTTCTGACTTAGTTTCTGTGGCTTAACCATCAGGCTGCAAGATCAGCTACATTAAGATAGCTATTTGCCAGGGGGTAACCATGTGGAAGGGGGCTTTAGCGGGCTTTAGGAGTGAGTGGCTCAGGCAGTGCACACTGGGGTCCCCAGCCTTTGGGGACCAGTCACCTTACGTTTTAACACTGGTGTCCGGAATCCACAAAGCAAATTTCACAGAAGGATGGAAAGTTCCACAAGGAGCTGAGGGTGGGGAAGCAATAGTTAAGCACTCTCCCGCTCCCTCTCTTGTCAAGTTTAAGGCTCCTAACTGGGAAGGATTATCAGGGTCACATCTGGCACACACAAAGCCTTGGTGTGAATTCGAAAGTGACACCTCCTGTGGGTGGATGAATTGCATAGCCTGCCCCCCTCCGGGAGGCCCCTCCTCCAGGGGTGACATCTGCAGAAGGGCTTAGCGCTGGGCAGGGCGGCCATGGGTCCGGTTTCAGCCACGGTCACCTGACATCCACGCTGGAGAGCGGGCAGCGGGGCCCTGAGAGGTCAGTTGTTTCCCCTCCCAGCACCTTGACACTCCTCAAGCCCAGGTCACACTTGCTGAAGCTGTTAACCATCTTTTGGTGGTTGTTTCACGTGACTGTGGTCTCAAGTCAGCTCAGAAGAGGGCAGAACCCAATTACTAGATTACTCAAAGTGCTGGGTGGGGTTTTTTTTTTTCTTTTCTTTTTTTTCCCACCACAATGAAGGCTGTGGCAGTCACATTCCCCACCTCCCTGCCCCCCGCCCCCCACCAGTTTGACTTCCAAGGCCAGGCTGATGCTGTCTCACATGGCCGCCCAGAGATTGTGACCATATTATTCCGTCTCTTATTAATAGAGCCAGCCGATTCTTTTTCAGCCATTCAACAAATGGCTTATTTTTGTCACTGGATTTTGTAAAAGAACATGAAAAAACATTTGGCCGTCTATGAACATTTTTTGTAAACCGTGCTAAAGTCTCAAGGTAAATATGAATCAGTATAAACCACTGAGAAATAGGTTTGGTCATAACTTGGATACGGTCATCCCACTTTTGGAAATTTATAGTAAAGAAGTGTAAGCACAAAAGGAAAACAGAAACTTCTGTTCTCAAAGATATTCACGGCTGTATTATTTATAATAGGGGAAGACTGGAAATCACCCGATCTTTATCAGAGAGCATGTAAGTTGGTAAATTATGGTACATACCAGGGTAGAGCCTGTTTGAAATTCTCTCTCTTGCCCCCTCTCCCCCTCCGTCCCTCTCCCCTGCTCCAGCTCTCCCTGTTTAAAAAATAATAATAATAATAATAAAAGAGAGCGAGAACTTGTATTTGTTAAATGATACGAAATGCCTATGTTGTTAGGTTTGTGGGAAAATAAAAGGAAACAAATCAATATAAAGTATGATCACAAGTATGTCAGACAAACTTAAAAATATGATATACTGAAAGCAGTCTTAATAGACTTAATGATAATTACTAACATTTGTTGAGTTTTTGCTGCGTGCCAGGTACTGTTCTAAGTGATTTACATACGTTAATTCAGTTTATCCTTGTAGCGACACCTGAGGTAAATGCAATTATTATGGCCCTCGTTTTATAGATGAGGCAAAGCCAAGTAATGTGCCCAGGTCATGTAGCAAACCAGGTAAAAGCAGAAGATGAATCCAGGAAACCTTAATAACCATGCCTTCTAGCTGTAGATCAGCTAATTGAAAAAGAATAATATGGAGACATATCATTAAAGGCAATATATACAATAGAGTGAACCTGGAACATTCTAGTCAATGTGGAAAGCAAGGAAGCTACCGAAACTGAAAGTGGTGTCAAAAGGACTCAAGAGCCAAATGGAAGAGTTTCCCTTGGCTGCACTGGATGGAAACACATCAACTTTTATTGTATTGTATTTATTTTAAAGATTTTATTTTGAGCCTACACCAAACGTGGGGCTGACACAACCCCAAGAACAAGAGTCATATGCTCTACTAAGCCAGCCAGGCACCCCAATATTTTAAACCTAGAGGCTTAAAATCACTTGTAAAAAAGAACCTGCCTGGTTACCTTTAGAAGAAGATTGCGCTTCTAGATATGACTCCCAATTTATAAGAAATATGGAAGACAGGAAAATGTCTTCAACGATTCTGGGAGTGGGGGGAGGGGAGGCGGGGCAGCATGGAATCAGCAAAATCCATACTGTGGGAAACTATAGGACACAGGATCTGCTTTCTTCAACACATAAATTGCAAGGAGAAAAGGGTAGTTTACAATTAAAGATAGTAATTGCAATGATCTTATCTGGATCCTATTTGGAGGAAAAATCCCTGCGACAATCAAGGAAATTCAAATAGTGCCTGGATATTTGATTGAGTTAAGAGATCATTGTCCATGTTCCAGGTGTGATGATGGTATTCTAGTTACACTTTTAAAAAGAAGTCCTTGGGGCACCTGGGTGGCTCAGTTAGTTAAGAGACCAACTCTTGATTTCGGCTCACGTCATGATCTTGCAGTTTGTGAGTTCGAGCCACGTGTCAGGCTCTGGGCTGACAGTGTGGGTGACACATGCATGCACTCTCTCTCTCTCCCTCTCTCTCTCTCAAAATAAACTTAAAAAAATCTTTAAACATAAAAAAATTTTTAAAAAAGAAGTCCTTTTCTTTTAGAGATGCACTTTGCAATATTTGTGGATGAAAATATGATTTCTAGGATTCGCTTTAATATATTCCGAGAGCAGGAGGGAGTGAATGGGGGGTAGATGCACTAGAGATTGGCCATGAGTTGGTCAATGTTGAACCTGAGTGAGGGGTACATGGAACTCATCCTAGTCATCTCTCTACTTTTATATAGGCGTTAATAATTCCATAATAAATAATTTTCATGGTTAATTTTGTTCTTATTTAAAACCTTTAAATCTTTCACTGTAGAATTGAGGGCCAGAGGAAGGCAGTGGCTACTGGCATGTGCTAAGGGCCACACCACCTGCATTTGAATGGAGCAACTCTCTTTCCGGTTGGGTCATCTAGAGTAGGGAACTTTGCGTTGCTCTATCTCAGTAAAATGGGGATAACAGTACTACCTCCTTTCTCCTTCATCGAGTTATTACAACAACGAAATGAGTAAAATGTTTCCAGGGTCTAAACAATCCATGACGCGGATTAAGCACTATATGGATTTACTATTTGTATTGGGGTTTTGTTTTTGTTTTTGTTTTTGTTTTTGTTTTTGTTTTTTGACACAAAGTTGGCTTTAAATATTTCTTTGGGGAAGAGGACACCACATTACTACTCAATTAAGAGAAACATTTTTACAGTCTTGAGGTCGTTATTTTTTTACGTTTATCGTGCTGTGAATTCATAGAGTGTGGGTTCCAGCAGCTCAGGCTCCTTTCCATCAGTTCTCAGGAAGTGTGCTTCTCCGGGTGGGGCAGGCTGGAGTTTCAGTTGAACCTTAGTACCTTCCTCCTTGGCTTCCTTCTTTTTCTGATCATTTTCCTTCACAGGCTTCAGGAAGCTATCTCAACTCTTTGAGCGCTTAATATGCTCAACATGTACATTAATTCTCTTGGCAAGAATCTTGCCCTTAACTTATTTGTTTACAATAATGCCAACAGCATGCTGGGTAACATTGTAGACTCTTCCAGTTTTGCCATGGTAACATTTGGGGCTGTCCTTTTTGAACAGTGCCCATTCCCTTGATGTCCACAATATCACCTTTCTTGTAGATTCGCATGGATGTGGCCAAAGGAACAACTCCACGTTTTCTGAAAAGCCTGGAGAACACACAGCGAGTACCTCTCCTCTTTCCCTTTGTCTTGGTCATTTTGGTGAATTACCGGAAGATGGCGTTTCCTGGGTTTCTTTCTTTCTTTCTTTCTTTTTTTTTTTTTTTTTTTTGTCTTCAGACATAAGTTTCCTGATAAGAGTGTCTCTAGTCATTTTGTGTTGTCTACCCATAGTTCTAACTTTCATCCCACTTTGGATCACCAGCTCCATTTCTAACACGAACTAACAATTCTGGTACTGATTCTGACATGTGGGCTCCCCCCCCCCCATCCAAGCAATTCTCTGACACCAGCTGGGTGTCCTGCAATTCAACTCAATTCAGACACCATCTACCTGGAGATGGTGTCAGATTCCTACAAGACTGCCCCCCCCAAGACACACCTTCAGATGCTGATCACAAGTCCACATTGTCACCTGTGCTTCTGACCCACTGGCTATAGATCAGAGGTTCTCATGACCCCCTCCCTGGGTTCAGTTAATTTGCTAGAGCCTCTCACCGAACTCAAGAAACCAGCTTACTTACTAGATTATTGGTTTATTATAAAAGGTTGTGCTCTAGGAAAAGCCTAATGGAAGCGGTACATAGGGCACGGTATGGGGAAAGGGCACAGACTTTCCGTGATCCATGGAAGCACCAATTTCCCTGAATATCCATGTTTTCAACCAGCCCATAAGCTCTCGGAAACTTCTCCTTTGGGGTTTTAAGGGAGGTTTCATTACTTAGGTATGATTGATTGGATCATTGATCATTGGCCACTGGTGGCCCAGCTCACCTTCCACCTCCTCTCCCCTCCCAGGAAGCCGGGGAATGATGGCCCAGTTAGTTCTCTCAGCCAGCCCCCATCCTTAGGTGCTTTCTAAAAGTTACCTCATTAACATAACAAAAGATTCCTTTAGCACTCTCATCTCTTAGAAAATTCCAGGGGTTTTAGGAGCGCTGTTCCAGAAATAGACAAAGACTAAATATACATGTCTTATTATAAATCACAATATCACAATACCCACCTACTCAGTCTCTCACTCTTAATGCATCAGCTGCAATTTTCCAGGTTTTAAAAGTGGAGCAAAACTTAAAGACGCTCGTGAAGCAATCTGAGGGCAATCCTGCTAGATTTTAGCGATGAACTTTCAGTCTTTTATAGTTGTTTGCTCACTCCGAATCTGACAGTTTTTTTGTTTTTTGGTTTTTGTTTTTTGTTTTCTTTGGTGTGCCTCACCTTTATCAAGTCTTTCCGAAGCAACCTGATTTTCATAAGAATGTTCCTTCTGCGACATTTTTCATCATTTCCATAATTCCTAATTACATTGTAACTTTTCGACTGCAACCTTTTAAATTGTGTCTGGGGGCAAACAAACTGACTATTGGCAAGCAGACATCACAACTGGTGGAAGAAGTGCCCAGGTACATGCTGAGAATGCCAATGGCCCGTGTTAAGCTTGCTGAAAGCAGCAGATAGATGATGCTTTACAGAGAGAGTGGAGGCTGCATCAGTTAACCTAGGGGGCTGGTTAAGTGGAGGTTAGCCAGGGGAACCTGGTGTACTCAAGTCAACTGTGGTTGCCTATGGGGGGTGATTTGTTTTAACGATGAACATGTATTATCACTCTTGTCCACCAAAGAAAAAATCCAACCCTTCGTATGTTGGAAACGACAGTAAAAAAAGGTTTTTTTTTAACATTTATTTATTTATTTATTTGAGAGGCACAGAGAGACAGAGCACGCGTGGGGGAGGGGCAGAGAGAGAGTGAGACACAGAATCCGAAGCAGCCTCCATCCAGGCTCTGAGCTGCCAGTGCAGAGCCAGAAGCTGGGGGGGGGGGGGGGCTTGAACTCCCAGATTGGGGGGGATCATGACCTGAGCCGGAAGTCTCATGACCCGAGCGCTTAACCGACTGAACCACCCAGCCACCCCATCTTTGAAGCTACTTTTTAAAGTAAATCCATTCGCAGGGGACTAGGGTGCAAACAAAGAAAATGTGCCGTGAATATCGCTAATTCATACACCCTTGTGTGCAAACAATGGGTTGCTGGATCCTACAGAATCCTAGGGTCTGAGCATGAGCAATCATGGTCGTCACTTGATGAGGGGACAATGTATATAGTGAGTGCTGCTACAACACAGCGCGCTTCCTAAATGCCACAGCAGTCAGGCTTCATCCTAAGAAGGTTCACACACTAATATTCACATGCTAGTTTCATTTTGACTCGAAAGTTACACAGAAACCAAATGATCAAATCTGCATTTCCTTCTCAATCTATATGCAAATAGTGAAGCAGGGATTCCCCTGGTCGCTGGCATTCCGTAACAAAAAGGGTTCCGGACAGCCTCAAGCTCTGCCCTGACACAGATCTAAGCTAGCTGAATGGATACTGGCTGTACTTTGCCAGCTTAATGGACACTGGCTGTGCTTTGCCCGATTTCACAGACCTCACTGCGAGTCTGCTCTGCTGGGACATCCCATTGGTTACTTTGCTCTCTGATCAACTGTTAATTCTCACAGTCCTCGTTGAACAGGAGAGAGGAAGTGAGAGAGGTGTGTAGGTCCTGCTACATTCATTTACATCACTGGACAGATGGGGAGGCCAAAGTTACAAGTCAGATCTGTTTTTATCACACTGGGGCATTCCACATCTCTCCTTTGACTTGGAGATTTATGGTAGGGGCACTTCATGGCATGTATTTGCAAGAAAACTATTTGGAGGAAGCTCATCCCATTGCAGTGACAATTTCGAGTACAGGCACAGAATCTTCTGTTCCTGTCCCTTGGCACTCACCTCCTGCTTCTAGAAATCTGGGCCTTGAGTCCTTTCAGAAGAGTCCCACCACTTACCAATTGCGCAGACCAAACTGAAAGACTCTTGTCCCCAGATTCCTTAAATGTAATGATGTCACTCACAGATAACACATTCAAAGGCAATCCCATTCCCATTTAATCAGGGTATGTGTTTCCTTGTAACACACGACGGCAAGGTCAAACAAGATGAAATACACAGCGGCTCCCCTGAAGAATCGTCCCCAACCCAACATTTCCCGGACCCTATTATTACTGCACCTCATTCTGTTATTCTTTGGATTGCTAGCAGGTCACTCTTTCATAAACTTAACCAACTGAGCTGCCCAGGGACCCCTACTCTTTCATAAACTGAAAACCTGCTGGCATTATCCAAAATAACTCCAAACCACAAATATTTACCTAACATTGGATTCATGTAGTCGCTTCACAGTTATTTAAAGATCACCAACAATTTAAGCAAGATGCATGAGAGCTAGGCTCAGAAAAGAGAGATTACCATGGGGGTGCCATTTCTGAAGTTAAGGAAAAATAGTCTCCGATTATGCAATCAGATACTCTTGAAATTAAATTATTGTTATTATCACAAGACTCTACACATATAATCATAGTGTGTGTGCGTGTGTGTGCGTGTGTGAATTTCTGCAATACAGAAATCTAGTTAAAGGCAATCTAAAGTCATAAAAACATGGAATATCACTATGGTTTCTTTGGACTCTAGAGGCAAGAAAGAATCCAACAGAATCCCAAATACGTGAGTTGCTTTAAGCCAAAGCCTGAAAAAAGTCATACATTTATCGCGAATACACCACTAAGTAAGGAGGACTCACTTTTCTCTGATGTCCAATAACATGTTCCCTTAAGCTTACACCAGCAGCCTCCTCAAAGGTCATCAGACTTCTGCTAACAGTCTCTTCAAAATCCCTTAGATCTTCACTTAACACTCTTCTCAAAATCCTTTTGACTTCTACCCTCGGATCAGTTCCAAAGCTTTCCCATGTTTTAGATTTTTGTTATAGCAACACCTTACTTCCAAGTACAAAAAAACCTGTATTGGTTACTATTTCTTCATAACAAATTACCCTGAGATGAATGGCTTAAAGCAATAAGAAATATTCATTTAAAAAAGAATTCACATAGTCTGTGGGTCAGGAATTTGGAAAGAGCTTCACGGAGTATTTCTGGCTTGGGATCTCTGTGAGGTTGTAGTCAAGAGGCTGGCCAAAGCTGCAAGCATATGAAGGCTTGACTGGGGCTGGGAAATCCGCTTCCAAGATGACTCACTCATATGGCTGACAAAATGGTGTTGGTAGTTGGATGGAGAACTCAGTTATTTGCCATGTGACCTATTTCATAGGGCATTTGACATTGCCTCTGATTTCCCCCAGAGACAATGATCCAAGATAGCATGGTGGAAACTGTACTAGCTTGTATAATCTATTCCCAGAAGCCACACATCATCACATAGTCTATTGATCACACAGACTAACCTTGATACATGTGAGAGGGAGACTATACAAGGGCATGACTAGTAAAAGATAAGGATCATTGGGGCATACATTGGAGACTAGCTTCCACCGTGTACACCTTTAATTCACGTGTTTATGTATCTTAATTGTGACATTCCACTACATTTTTCAACACAGAGTTATTGTCTATTATGCTGTTCTTGGTGCTAAAAAGTACTCATTTCCAAAGCCTGCAAAAATCCCTACTCTCGTGAATCTTTTTTTTTTTTTTTGTAAATGTTTATTTATTTCTGACACAGAGAGAGACAGAGCATGAGCGGGGAGGGGCAGAGAGAGAGGGAGACACAGAATGTGAAGCAGGCTCCAGGCTCTGAGCTATCAGCACAGAGCCTGATGCGGGGCTTGAACCCACAAACCATGAGATCATGACCTGAGCCGAAGTCAGTTGCTCAACTGACTGAGCCACCCAGGCACCCCTCTACTCTCGTGAATCTTAAATTGTAATGTGAGGACAAAAACAACAATCAAATAAAGTGTATGTCAGTTGATAATGAGTGCTCTGAAGGGAAATCGAAGCAGGGCAAGAGGACTGAGATTGCAAGGGGTGGGGTGGAGGACTGCACTTTAAATAGGATGGTCAGAGAAGTTCCCTTGAGAAGGTGACCTTTGATAAAAGATTGTGAAGGCAGAGAGGGAGTGGTATCTGGAGGAAGAGGCTTCCAGGACAAGGAGACAGAACACACAAAGACATTGCCGGGAGTGGGGGTGAGGGTGGGGGTGGGGAGGGACAGCATCTTTGGGTTGTTGGAGGAACAGCAAAGGAGCCTGTGGGCCCAGAGCAGAGTGAACAAGTGTGAGAGTAGTGGTGATGAAGTTAGAGATGGTGGGAAAGGATAGGCTTCATAGGCAATTGGAGGGACTTTGGCTTTAATGCCAGGTGATTTGGGAAGTCTTGAAGAGTTTGGAGCAAAAAAGTGACGTGGTTGGAATCAAGCATCAACAGGATCACTCTGGTTGCTGTGCTGAGAAGAGACTAAGGAGGGACAAGAGACAGAGAGTTGAGTGATGACAATAATAAAGTAGAGAGGTTATGGAGGCTTGGACCAGAAGGGTGATGGAGGTTGTGAGGTTGGCAGATTATATTTCCAAGGAAGGGCCAATGGGATGTGCTGATGATGCCGTATGGAACATGAGAAAAGAAGAGCAGTCAGTTGTGAGCTTGAGGCTTGGCCTGAGCAAGATGAATAATGGGCTGCCTTTTACTAAGATGGGAAAAGCAATAGGAGGAGTAGATTGGAAGGTGAGCATTATGAATTATGAGTTCTGTCTTGGACATATTTCATTTGAGATGTCTGTTAGACACCCAAGTGGAAAAGTTGACTAGGCAATTGGATATGCAAGTCTGGAAATGGAGGGAACAAGTGTAGTTAGAGATAAGATCCCAAGATTAAATCATAATCATTAATTATGTTAACAGGTTGGGCAGAAGAAGAGAAATAAACAAAAGCAACTCACAGATGCAGCCAGGGAGGTAGGAGAGAAACCAACCTAATACGATGCTCTGGAGGCAAAATGAAAACAGGAACCTGTTTTGTCAAGTGTTACACTGATAAGCCACATAAGATGCAGACTGAGAATTGACCACTTTTTTTTTACCCCCAAAATGGGAGTGTAAATAGACAACTTTTAAAATGGCGTGATGTTTTGCATTCCCATGTATATGAGTGTTTTTATATATACTTAAATTGTATATATACTTTTATATATACTTAAATTGTATATATACTTAAATTGTACACAGTGGTAAAAAATACATATAACTATATACACACAAACATACCCAGGCATATGATTATTTATAAATATTTCCTCAGCGTATTCAGTGAACCTAAATCATATACTTCTTACTACAGGCTAAAGTGGTCTTTGTCAACTGTTAACCCCGGCCCACGTAATCATCACCCACCCCTAAGCAAACTGTGCTTCTTCGAAAGAATAAAACAATCAAATTTGAGGGCACCAGGAAATGAATCAGCAGAATACTCTCTGTAGGAAACTAAGCTAAGGATGTGGCCAAGAAAGTTAAAGATGACTTTTTACTGGAGTATTTCGGGTATTAAATCACCAACCTTATGCATGGTTTGGAAGGTAATGTCTGTAACAATAGGCAAACCAGCATGGACATTTTAATGCATCCATCCCGTCATGAGTTAAAGGCTGGAATAAATGTGATGAAACAAATATTAAGCTGGCTTAGTGTAGCCCTTCACTTAGAATGTGTGCCAAATGACATATATGACCTACAACGTGTGGCTATTAATTCACAAGATTGGATTTTTTTTAAAAACTCAGAATTTAGATAGTCTCAGTTTTGTCCTTCAAAAGAAAAATTATACACTGATTCCACCAGTGCAAATATTTAACAACTGGCATAGCAAAGGTACCAACCAACCAATCAAAAGAGACACTCAACCAATAAAAATGGCTGCCCAACCAATCAGAACATCAGGAGGTTGTAAGCCCCCTGTGCATCCATTGTGGGGCAGTTTGGCTGTGATATCTGCCACCATTGCCAAGAAATTTGTAGAAACTCTCCATCTCGTGCCTTAGATGCATTTATGACTCAAGCCAGAATGTCAGTCGTGATATGTATTATAGTTAGCCATAGCTTTTGATTCTCAACAGTAATTCCCCACTCGATCATAAACTCAGTTCACTAGAACTGGCCCCAAGTGGTCTGGGATCTTTCTAAATTCATTCCAAAGAATGTTCACAGGCAATGCAAGCGAGCCTGGAAGAGAGGTTCCACTGGCATACAGATTCTGTTGGGGGTTTGCTCTTCCCCATGCTCCCTTCTTTCTCCCTGCCAGAGACGAAGCTTGGAAGTTAGGTTGAGTGGGGAGGGTCATCAGTCAAGATTTTCCATGAGTGAATCACCAAAATAGAGAGATAAAGCCCATAATTCAGAGAGATAGGACATACATCCCTCCAAGGGACCTAGTGAAGAAAATGAGGGCAGATCAGTTTCTCAAGAGCATGCCTAGGATGATTGCAACAGAAATTACTGCAGTGTGTCTTTAAAATGCAGATTCTTGGGCCCCACTCCTGACCTAATGAATCAGAATCTCTAGGAGCAAGACTGGGATCTGAATTTTACACCTGCTCTCCATGTGAACCTTATGGAGGCTGAAGTTTGAGAACCACTGAGTTCATGCAGTAAAACTGGGAAGAGAAATGACACAAGGAGAGACCTACTGGCTGAGTCAGGTGGAGCTGAACTCCCGGCCCCCATAGCAGGGGCAGTGTGGGGATCCAGCATTGCTTTCCAAGTAGCTTCTGAAAGCAGAAGGCAGGAACGAAAAGAACATTTTACAGCAGCTTTTCAAGGAAGGATAAAAGTGTATCTAACACCACCCTTTCTTTACTCCTACTTTATTTATTTACTTATTTTACCTGAAATGTGAAACGAAAAGACGATTGTGCATGGGAATGAGCTGGAAGGCATATTACAGAGCCGTCTCAGTAGATCACCATGGGTATTACAGAGGATAAAAGTAGAGACTTTCCTAAGAGGTCACCAAGGTAGCATCCAGATAGTCTGCGTCTACCAAGAGACGGATAACAATGTTCTGGGTTCCCTTTTGTAGCCCTATAGATGTGTGACACAGAATGCCCTCTGCTGTAGACCTAATGCTTAGGACTCCCCCCAAATTATATGTTAAATACTAATGCCCAGTGTGATGGTATTTGGGGGTGTGGCCTTTCGAAGTGATTGGTTCTTTTTTTTTTTAATTTTTTTTTAACGTTTATTTATTTTTGAGACACAGAGAGACAGAGCATGAACGGGGGAGGGGCAGAGAGAGAGGGAGACACAGAATCGGAAGCAGGCTCCAGGCTCTGAGTCATCAGCCCAGAGCCCGACGCGGGGCTCGAACTCAGGGACCGCGAGATCGTGACCTGAGCTGAAGTCGGATGCCCAACCGACTGAGCCACCCAGGCGCCCCTCGAACTGATTGGTTCTTAAGGGGGAGCTCTCATGAATGGAATTGGTGCCTTTATAAAAGCGACTTCAGAGGGCTACCTTGCCCCCTTGTACCATGTGAGGTTACAGCAAAAAGATAGCCATCTATGAACCAGGAAGTGGGCTCTCACCAAACACCAAATCTGACAGCACCTTGATCTTCCCAGGCTCCAGAACTGTGAGAAATAAATGTGTGTTGTTTATAAGCCACCCAGTCTACGATATGCTCTTACAGCAGCCCAAGCGGACGAAGATATGCTGCTTTTCAGAAAACTATAACCCTCTGTGTAAACTTAAATTATTGATGAAAGTGATATTCTACAAAGAAAGAGTGTGGGGCAGAAAACAAGACCTCTAAGAGGTTTTCAGAGACCTGGACCCCTTCCATGTCTGGAAATTTCAGAATATTAAAAAAATAAATAACAAAAATTTAAGGCCAAACAGGGTTACAGAAACTTTGATGTCCTAAATATACACATGTGACAAATTAACTTTCAACAGCAAAAAAAAAAAAAAAAAAAAAAAAAAATTAATAGGTAAATGCCCCAATATAATTGTTCATACAATATCAGAATTTATTTTAAAACTATTCATTTATATGGGCGCCTGGATGGCTCAGTGGATTAAACGTCTGATTTCTCTGCTGTCAGCATAGAGCTCACTTTGGATCCCATGTCCTCCCTCTCTCTGCCCCTTCTGTGCCCATGGTCTCTCTCTCTCCGTCTCTTTCAAAAATAAGTAAACATTAAAAAAAAAAGTACGTATTCATTCATGATGCATCGAAAATACCATGGTCTGGTTACGCAGTAGCAGAACACAGATTTAAAGTTACATGAACAAGTCTAAATCCATCAATGTGTTGCTTTGACTGTAGACGTTATGACCTCACTTGAGGGTAAAGTACAAACACTAGAATAAATGCCTCCGGTGAATTGCAGTCGGGGCCAATGCCCCAACACTTGCCTTTCAATATGGCCTGGTAGTGATGAGTTCTCTGGGCCTAACAGATTCTTGGGACACCAACTAGACATGTGACCTTGGGCAGTTCATTTATGCTCTGTTACATGCGTTTCCCAATCTGTACAATGAGGGAAGATGATTTCTTTCCAGCTCTATGCGTCTATTATAGCTTCATCTCTTCTAGTCTGTTTACTATGCATTTCTACAGTACTTCTCATCTGGTACCAAGAGGGTAAGTTGCTAGAATTTCCTTGGTGCCAGTCAACTGTGTAAAAAGCTTTCTGGTTCCTTTTCTTATCCTTCAATTCAGCCTCTTGCTCTGAGTTCTTTTCTTTACCAGTGGGCCAGCTCTTTAATAAACATTTCACGAGCTGTCTCAATAATTAACAACTAATTAACAAGAAGGCCTTCCTGCTAGGGGTTGACGCTTTCAAAGAGAAATGAGCAGGAAAGTTGCTTTGCTTTCTGTGTTCACAAGGTCCTGCCATTGTCATTGTAATATGCTGGAGATTGTGGTTCCTGAATAGTGTGAACAATCTCATTAAAGGTCTCTGCTGGCACAATCAATTCCCTGTCAGAGGACCATATCGATCCTCAAGAACTGTCATTGAGTTCCAGGCTGCTTGTAAAAAATTGACAACCGGAAGTGTGGTTCAGTTTGGGCTATTTATTTCTGGGAGAAACCTGTGTAATCATATGGAATCTAAGTGGCTCCCTTGGTTGCCCTGGCAGGCTGAAAACACTGACTGGCGGTTTTCCATCAAAAGTTTTCGCAGGATGTCCTTTCCGGATACATAGGCGTACAAAGTGCCTGCCAGTTACTCCGTCCCCTTCTAACGTGCCTCTGAATGTCCACGATGTCCGCCTTCTTGAAATTCCTCAATTTGCAAGGCTCGTGTCATGTGCTCATGCTTCCCTGGCCGCAGCTGACAGGACCAGGAAGGAGCACCTGACTGAAAGGAGCCTACCTATCCAGTGACGGACGAGATAAGCCTCGTACTGGAGCTTCGCCTGGCACAAGTGCTGAGTACTTGGAGGGTGGACGGAGGGTGTGCTGTGCTGGAGGCTGGTTTGGACAAGAGAGAGAAAACGACGTAGTTGCTGGTGGTAGAAGCAATGGAAGCAGAGAAAAAAGCACGACTGGTAAAAATGAAGAAGAACGACTCAAAGTAAAGCAGAGGCTTGGCATCTAGAAATGGGGAGTCCTGATAGTGTTGATGGTCATGTCTACAGTTGGTCGCGGGCAGATATGGATGGCCCCACTTCCCATAGTGGCTTCTTATAAAGCATATATGTTTGTAATGCTTGAAATGCTGTGCCTGGAGATGTAAGGAAGGATGTCGTCTGTGGCACTGTTTATCAAAGCAAAGAGTTATGAAACAATTTAGCTGTATTATCATGAAAATGGTTGAATAAACAGTAGTCCATCCATATTATTGATTTCTACACATCTATTTTTCAAAGTCGGGTTGATCTACAGGTACTAAGAGGTAGTGATTTACAAACTATATTAAGTAAAAGAAGACGATATCATAAAGTCAATTTCAATAAAAGTAAAATGTACACATTTGTAGTTTCACAAGTATACATATATGAACATGTAGAAAATGGCCTGGAAGGATATACCCTAAACTTAACTATGAGCAAATCTGGAGAAGAAAGTAGGATAGTAGTATGGGGTGTAAGGCAAGACAGATTTTTTTTTTTACTATATATTTTGTATTGTTAAATATTTACAGCAAGTATGTATTTTTATATGTCTTAATACAACGGTTTTTTCATAATAGTTTTTTAATGTTTATTTATGTATTTTGAGAGAGAGAGAATAAGCATGAGCAGGGGAGAGGCAGAGAGAGGGAGAGAGAGAATCCCAAGCAGGCTTCATGCTGACAGCACAGAGCCTGACGCGGACTCAATCCCACGAACCCCAAGATCTTGATCTGAGCTGAAACCAAGAGCTGGGCGCTTAACTGAATGAGCCATCCAGGCGTCCCTATAATAGTTTTTAAATAAATTTTATTAATGTACCGATCTCTCTCCCAGTTCTGCCATAGGCAGCTATTTGTCTCAGGAAGGTTTAGGATTATTGTAGTGTGTATTCAAGAAAGCCCGTGCAGGTTTTGACATTGAAAAGAAATGTAATGGCCAAGACAATACTCTTTAAAGTCAGTTTGAAATCCTTTAACTCCCAATACATATCAGGTTTGAGCTTGGAAGATTCTAATCTATAGTTTTTTCCTAATGCAGAGACAATATTCCTACTTATGAACCAGGATAGGGAGAAAAAAGAGAAACGGTGAAAGAGAAAATAGGTGAGAGCCAACAGCTCAGGAAAGAAAATTCAAGATGAGCATGGAATGCTTTAGAAGCACTTGGACCATCTTGGAGATATTGCAGGAGAGGGTGGATGACAACTTCTCCAGGCCTAATGCAAGGAGGTTGTACACTGTGAGTCCAAGACTCTGTTTCTGGTCCCCCACAACAAAGGAGCCCTTGTGTCCTTGAGAGGGGACCCAAAGCATCTGAGTAGATGAGGGGCCAGCAAAGCCATAGGGTTGGAGGAGATGTTGCAGTGTAGAGTGACAAATGACCAAGCTATAGGCTACAGCAGAGGGATCAGCATGGTAGCATCAGGATGCCACACGGAACCCTACTCACAGTCACCAGTCTGGGGAGATGGTCTGTCCAGAGGACAGAGACAGTCCTCCACCATCCCCCATTCTGGGGAAGGGTAAGGAAAGGGCACACTCTGAAAGGGACTTATCCCAGGGGGTGGTTTTATCCTGAAGAGACTTTTTACACCACTCCAGATGATACCCAACTGAATTTGGAATAGACTGTTTAAGTGGGGAGGACACTGTTTAAACCCGAAGAGATTGGAATATTGTTTATGGCAAGTCTGAATTTTCCTGGATATTCTGAGGGGTGAGACTTATGAAGAGCTATGAGCAGTGCTAAAGAAAAAGAAGCACATTTTCTTTGCACATTTCAGTTGTGACTAGAAAATTTTGTGACTGCTACATTTATATATATTTTTGACTTAAATTTACAGCCACTCTGAAGGTTATTCTAATTGGTAGTCTCCCTTCCTTCCTTCCTATCTTTCCTTCTTTCCTTTCATTCTTTTTTTTCTATTTGAGGTTTGATTTATTTTATTTTATTTAAATCCAAGTTAGTTAACATACAGTGTAGTAATGGTTTCATGAGTAGAATTTAGTGACTTATCACTTACATGTAACACCCTTGTGTTGCTCATCCCAACAAGTGCCTTCCTTAATGCCCATCACCTATCTAGCCCTTCCCCGCACCCAACACCCCTCCAGCAACCCTCAGTTTGTTCTCTATAGTTAAGAGTCTCTATGGTTTGCCTCCCTCTCTGCTTTCATCTTATTTTTCCTTCCCTTTCCCTATGTTCAGCAGTTTTGTTTCTTAAATTCCACACGAGTGAAATCATATGATATTTATCTTTCTCTGACTGACTTATTTCACTTAGCATAATACACTCTAGTTCCATCCATGTTGTTGTAAATGGTAAGATTTCATTCGTTTTGATCTCTGAGTAATATTCCATTGTATATATATATATACCACATCTTCTTTATCCATTCATCAGTCAATAGGCATTCAGGCTGTCTCCATACTTTGGCTATTGTTGATAGTGATGCTATAAATATTGGGGTGCAAGTGCCCCTTCAAATCAGCATTTTTGTATTCTTTCATTCTTTAAAGTTTTTTCTTTTCTTTTTTTTTTTTAATTTTATCAATCTCTATCCCAGCATTTTAAAGTAAGCCAACTTGTTTATAACTTTTCTTTTTTCAATTGTCTGGGATTCCTCCCCTGCCCCCCTTTCCATTTCTAATGTTCTTGAACAGGGTCATTTATCTCTACTGGAAAACTATTTCTGACCCAAGAAATAGTATGAGTCAAAAATAGCATAGAAATTAAATTCCATCACAAAAAAAATGGGGAAAAAATGTCCAAGTTCATTTTGGATTTTAAGTTGAATATATTTCCTTTTCTTTTCAATGGGCTATTAGATAGCTTCTGAAGGAAAAAAATGTACACACACATACATATACACACGCACAGATTTCTGGTAACCTTATTACTGCAGAATTTGATCTGTAATAATATAAATGAATATGATAGTGTCAAGTCTTAAGATATTTCTTTGAGAGAAGTATATCTTCTGCAAGGAAGTAAAAAGTTAAGAGCAGAATAAGCATCAAATATTCAGAAATACATTAGAGCAGAATCGTTATTTTATTCCTGGAACCATTAAGTGATAAAAAGACTCTGGATCTAGAGTCACGAGATGGGTTCCAATCTTTTTCCGTCCATCAATTAGAAGTGTGCAATTGGGCTAGTCATTTGATCTTCCTGAGTTTCAATGTCATCACCAGAAAATGGAGAAAACACCATGCAATCCGTCATCCCATAGGGTCGTTATGACTGAGAATGAAGTGAAACAATGCGCATGTAGGAACTCTGAAATGATGGGCTGATGATGGTGATGACCGCCATAATCATCTGAGACATTCACTTATGATAGTGCAAGATGTGTGTTGGAGGTGGAGGGTGGAGCCTGCATTTTATGCCTTTATAGCAATTTCCCCACTTTTCTCCTTCAAAATTCTGTGACTATTCTGTAACATTTAACGCTGTCTCTAGATAATTTTGGAACACTGGTATGACAGTGACAATATAGTCAGCGAATAAATTACTTGGCTAAGTGGAGTCAGGTCACCAACTTCTACTCTTACTTTTCACCACATGGACTCATCACCTTGTTTTCACAGACCAACTAGGAAGAGTCAGAAGAAGAGAGGTAACTTTTATTGAGTGCTTGCAGGGTGCCAGGCTTTTTACATACATCACTTCATTTAATATTCACAGCAAGATGGGCATTATTTCCATCTTACAGATGAGGAAACTGAGGCTTAGAGAGACTTGGTCAAGATCACAGAGATAGTAGTGAGTAGAGGCGCCACCTCGCAAACCTGGGGCTGACCGTAACACCTGTGCTTTTCTCCCACTGCAACACTGTCTGCCCAATTGCCCAGCAACTGACATCCGGGCAAATCTTCATTTTCAACTGCAACAGAAGACAGAGACGACACACGATGGCTGAAATCTCAAGTGCGAATAGGTTAGTGCTTTCACCCTCTTCTTTCAACCTTAACTGTAATAATATAAATGTAATAATATAAATAATAACAAGTAATAAACTTAACTATCGATTTTCTCTTTCTGTCCTCTGCTGTTCAAAATCCTTCTCGAATTTTGGTGAGAGGAGCCAACAAGTCATGAAACAGACTTGTGAAAGCAGGAGGAAGCTGGGGACTGTCCTCCATTTGAACTGCAGTCCCCAAGTAACCAAGGATTGATTGTATAATTGGGGTAAAAAGCCAATCGGTACACAATTTGTAAATACCCAGAACCCTCCATGGCTGACATTAGGCTAGTCGTTTTATTCCTGGGGTCCCAAGATAACTGGGTTTCCACAAAGGAATAAGACAAGGAGCAGTCATAAATTGTTTTCAAGATTTTAACAAATTTAGGGGCACCTGGGTGGCTCAATTGGTTAAGCATCCAATGTTGGCTCAGGTCACAATCTCATGGTTCGTGGTTTGGAGCCCCACGTAGGGCTTTGTGTTAGCAGCTCAGAGCCTGTAGCCTGCTTTGGATTCTGTGTCTCCCTCTCTCTGCCCCTCCCCCACTCATGCTCGCTCTCTCTCTCTCTCTCTCTCAAAAATAAACATTTTAAAAAAGATTTTAACAAATCTATTGTAATTCACATATCTTAATATGAATAAGCCAACACAAACGTCTAAGTATCTTTACTTTGGGCTAGAGCTCAAGACAAACCCATATGAAATAACTACCATTACCTCCAACCTAATCAGAACAACAGCAAAAACAAATATTTACTGAGCACTTTCTCTGTGCTGGGCACTTTGAACTCACTGTCTCATCTGATACTCAAAACAATTCAGTAAAAGAGATAGCATTATTCCCCTCTCACAGATGAGGAAACAGGCACAGAGAGGTTAGGTGCCTTGCCTATGGTGACACAGCTAATAAGTGTAAAAGCTGATGTTCACTGGTTATGATTAGTTATGGCCTGGTGATCACAACCAATGTTTGGCAGATGTCCATGTCTTTGGTAAAAAACATGGGAGGGAAAGGAAGCATTTGTTTTTACTTAGTCAAGGTCAAGGAGTAAGGACAAACAGTTCTTCATGGGAAAAAGTTTGGGAAGAGCTGAGTTATACCATTCTGGAAACGAGAGTCATTCTGGGGGGCACATAGAATCAGAAGTTTGTCTTGGGCACCTGGAAATTTGGCTTCATTGGTTTTGGAGGAGATCGCCAAAGGTGATGCTAGACAACTTAACGTTGAGATGAGTATGATGTCCAGAAAGGGCGCACACACACACACACACACACACACACCTAAATTGGTTTCACTAAAGATGAAACAGGGTTGTGTTGCCTCAGTCATGAGGCTATTCTGTTGCTGCTATAACTACTCAGACTTCTCTTTACACACCTGTGAGAGAGACCTCACACCTATCACAACTATTCAGTGCAGCTCTAGATCCCGTTTGATGAGAAGCAGTATAGTCGACTGTAGACAGAACGGTCTTGGGAGCCAGACCACCAGCGTTCAAATCCAGACTCCTTACTGGCTGCGTGACCTCGGACAAGTTACTCAGACTTCTTGCCTCAGTTTCCTTATCTGTACCACTGGGATAACAAACCTAATGCCGATCTGCTAAGGTCCTTGTAGGAATGAAAACGGTTGGAATTTGTCTAGCACCTCAAACAGCACCTGGTGCGTGGGAAACACTGGTAGGTGGCAGCTAATATTAGCATTGCGGGAAGAAGTCTATGGACACAGTAAAGAAATCTGTGTCTGGCTTTTGAATAAAGTAAAAAATGTTTTTTCAAAAAGTCAGGATAATGGTTACTACTAGGTGGATGGAAGAGCTTGCTGTCAGAAAGGGCAGCTGGGAAGTCTCTGGAGCAGATAACATTTTGTTTTCTTGACCTGGGTAGTAATTACACAAGTATTCATCTCACAAAAATTTGTGAAACTTTTCTTGAGGTTCGTGGACTTTTCTGCATGTTTTTTTTTTCTAAATGTCCCATTAGAAAAAGGTCAACTAGAGGAAGGAAAAGGAAGGAGGAGGAAGAGGGAGGAAGGGGGGGGGAGGGGGAGGAAAGGCAAGGGGAAGCTCCGTGGAGTGTGACTTCCCCAACACGAAGCACTTTTGCAGCCAATGGCCATTTCACAGAAAATCTAAGGCAAGATCTGTTTTTTTTTTTTTTAATTTTTTTTCTTGTGATGAGAACTTTTTTTTTAATTTTATTTTTTTTAATTTACAGCCAAATTAGCATATAGTGCAACAATGATTTCAGGAACAGATTCCTTAATGCCCCTTACCCATTTAGCCCATCACCCCCCTCACAACCCCTCCAGGGACCCTCTATTTGTTCTCCATATTTAAGAGTCTCTTATGCTTTGTCCCCTCCCTGTTTTTATAATATTTTTGTTTTCCTTCCCTTATGTTCATCTGTTTTGCTGAGAGCTTTTTTCTTTAAGGTTTTATTCATTTTTGAGAGACAGGCAGAGCGTGAGCAGGGGAGGGGCAGAGGGAGAGGGAGACACAGAATTCAAAGCAGGCTCCAGGCTCTGAGCTGTCCGCGCAGAGCCCGATGTGGGGCTCGATCCCACGAACCATGAGATCATAACCTGAGCCGAAATCAAGAGTCGGATGCTCAACCGACTGAGCCACACAGGTGCCCCAAGATCTGTTTTTAATTCCGGCTTTCCAGGCAAGAAAACCCTGGCGTGGAGGGTGGGTGAGTAACATCTCATTCAAAGTACATGAATAGCTCAGTTGAACAGCAGTTCCTGAGGGACTAAATCCTAATCATCTGCTCACTGACGGATCTGCAGGAAGCAGGTGAGTCCAGGCAGGGACTACCAGCTGGATGTCGTGAGCCCAGCTTTAAAACCAGACAGTGCGTGCGCACCCTCCATGAATCACTGTGACCTCTCCAGAGGAGTCAAGGTCTAGAAGAGAGCTGGACGCACAGCACTCGAGCGGAGGTTTTAGAGAGTCTTTTTGTGGAGCATCAAAGAGGAATCATGAGTGTGAGGACGTCTAGACGGCCAACTTGTAGGTGAGGAGACCTGACGTGGTGGCAGGCCTGGAAAATTATCTTGACACCCTGTTGGTCAGCAGAACTGGCTGCGGTGGGCTTCTGGAGTGGGCGGTGCTTCCCCTGACATCACTGCAGAGGGCAGGGGGGAGCGATTCAGATAGGTAGCAGTGACACTTTATGAGGATGATTATCCTCAGCTCCAGGAAAGAAACTCCTGGGAAACTCCCGCTGTCCATTACCATCCTGGCAGAGACAGAGGCGCTGCAGAAGTGCTAGGTCCGGCTGAATAGCGACGGCATTTAGAACTGAAGGAATCATACAGACCAACTCCTTTTACGAGGAAGGATGGTCGGAGGCTGGCAAAGCAAAGGTGCTTCCTCTAAATTACTTAATTAAGTAGAGGCAGAGCCAGAAGCAGACTACAAATTTCCCGCTCTGGGGAAAACTAAAAAGGGCAGTGACTGGGGCGCCTGGATGGCTCAGTCTGTTAAGCGTCTGACTTTGATCTTGCAGTTTGTGGGTTCGAGCCCCGCGTCGGGCTCTGTGTTGACAGCTCAGAGCCTGGAGCCTGCTTTGAATTCTGTGTCTCCCTCTCCCTCTCTCTCTGCCCCTCCCCCACTCGTGCTCTGTCTCTCTCTCTCAAAAATAAAGAAACATTAAAAAAAAAATTAAAAAGGGCAGTGATTACTTTTAATGAAATAGCCTTGCTCAAAAACTTGAAAGAAGAATGTTAAAGATATTTGCAGAGGCTACATTAGGCCATAAGTCTCCGAAATAAAACTCACTGGCTCTAAAATAAAAACATCACATGCAGTGGCATGGCGGGTCTAAGAAAAAGCTCGGATTCATCCCCCACCTCCACCGCCCAACCCTGATTTTAAGAGTGCCACCTAATAGGCTTCAAGAGAGAAGCAGTGAGCAAGATAGAGGAAGCCCTGTCCTTGATGAGCTCACAGATCCCAGAGGGACAAGAGGGAGGGAGGAAGGGAAGGATGGAGGGAAGAAAAGAGAGAGAGATTAAACTAATAATCATATAAAATGGAGCGTTTTGAAGAGAAAGCCCTGGCCGCTAGATGAGTATGTACCAGATGGATTACACTGGAGGATGAGGAAGTTTGCTCTTGGCTTCCTTTCCCATCCCCAGATCTCAAGTATAGAACATTCTCTTACAATACCACATCCTAGAAACTAGAGACCGATCCTCAGGGTATTATAGCCTTGAGCCCTTAGAGAAAACTGACCGTCTTTCAGAGACAGGGGTCACACGTCCCGGATAACCCTAAACCCCACAGCTCACTTTCAAGGAAAAACAGTTTATAATATCTAGCACACAAGTTACTCTGTCCTTTTAATACCAATGCAGAGATGTTCCTTGGAATGTAGGCCTCATGGAGCGAGGGTCTTCAGTCTCGTTCACCACTCTGACCTTGGCACGTGGGAGACATCTGGAACACGAGGTGCTCAGGCACTACTTTGCAGAACGGATCAGCAAGCTATCAGGAAGAATTCCCCTGCTCTGATCGGATGTCAGAAAACCTAAAGCTAGGAATGAAACCACTCGTTATGTGTCAGGAAACCAAAAGAAACCAGGGAGAGTCCAATGGAAATCGGGCTATTATCACATAGCCACTCGGAAACTAGCCAGCAGCCGTTTTATCATTTACCACGCAGGCCAGGTTGTAAGCTCTGTCTGGCAAGTCGAGTCAGTCTCCCAGAAGCCCTATAGCCAAGGGCTCCCCGTGCCTGTGGAAAGGAGCCATGAGTAGGACCTGGAAATTTCCAAGCTCGGGGATGAAGACACCTGAACAAAGGGTGAGGGGTCCAGGGAGGAAGCGGCCCTACGATGTTGCAGGCACTGACACCAGGGAGGCAGGAATGCACATACAATCCCAACCCTTGTGGAGCTTACAGCCTACGAGGGAGACGGATACTGCAGATAATGTGGACAGGGTCAGATGATGACAACTGTGACCAGTGCCACAGGGAAAGAGCACTGGAGGCACTGGGGGTAGGGGTCTCACAGGGGTCCTCCCCCGTGTGTTTGTGGGGGAAGATTAGGGCAGGCTTGCCTGTGGAAGTGACATTTAAGCTGAAAGCTGAAGGTTAGTAGAAATTAGTAGGTGAGTAGGCAGGCAAAGTGATGGGAACAACTTGGCCTTGGCTTGAACCAAGAAAGCTTTGGGCGTGTTTGCAGATCAGCAAAAAGCGGGGTGGTCAGAGTATCGTGAGCCAGGGGGAGCAAGAGGCAGAAGCCAGATGCGCAATGACATTCAGGGCACCGTAAGAAACAATGGGAAACCATGGCAGGGTTCAAGGAGAGGGGTTGGGGGGAGCTCACCTACCAGATTTTTCCTTCCAATGATCATCCTGTCCCTATGCCTAGTTTGGGACTACAGATTAGAGATGCAAAGAGGTATATGACACCATATTGCCCCCAGGGGCCCACACACCACTGTGGAATACAGATGAAAACACAATCTAGGATGGGACATGGACTAATTCAATCCTTCCCACACTTTGGCGTACATCAAAACCCCATGGAGGGCTTGTTAAAACATAAACTTCTGGGCCCTGTCCCCAGAGTTCTGATTTCACACTTTGGGGGTGAGGCTTGAGAATCTGCATTCTTTTTTTTTTTTTTTTTTCCAACGTTTATTTATTTTTGGGACAGAGAGAGACAGAGCATGAACGGGGGAGGGGCAGAGAGAGAGGGAGACACAGAATCGGAAACAGGCTCCAGGCTCTGAGCCATCAGCCCAGAGCCTGACGCGGGGCTCGAACTCACGGACCGCGAGATCGTGACCTGGCTGAAGTCGGACGCTTAACCGACTGCGCCACCCAGGCGCCCCGAGAATCTGCATTCTTAACAAGCTTCCAGGTTGACGCTCATGCTTCCCGGCCTGTGGCCCACACACCAGAGCCCCGGAATGAGCCAAATCCTAGGCATGGAAGTCATTCTGACTGGTGGGGAGGAGGGCTTTTCTGGAAGGATCAGAGCCTGAGCCGAGTTTTGAGGGATGTCATTAGACCAGGCAAAGGAAAGGCTACCCTAGGTATGGGGAAAATTCACGAAGAGGCCAGAAATAGCTTGATTGGGTCTGAGAAACCACCGGTGAAAGAGGGAAGGCTGGCGAGTCCCTGAGTGAGCACAGCAAACAGGGTGACGGGGAGGACGCTGCTGACATCCCCAAGGGAAATTTCGCTGACTCGACCAACCCTGCTTAACAGGCGTCCCCCAACCCCCACCCCGTGGGGAGGACGGAGCATTTCCAGAACTCCAGCCCCGAGCAGAGACAGAGGCTGGCTCTGGGGAGGCTGGGTCTCCCCTCCATTTCTTTGGGAGTCTGAGCAGTATAGCCTGGGGTTAAGGGCAGCTGCGCACCATTTTTTTCTCTCTCTCAGAGAAAGACCCGGGTCTCTTTTCTCAGGTGGCTTAGCTGAGGCCCATAGAAAAGGTTTCTATATTGACTAGGACTCTTGACTCCACCAGCCTGGGAGAAATTAGGTCAGTTTAATCACCGCTGATGTCATAAAAGCAGCTCTCTTAATGGGAGCCCTGATGGAGGGTGTGGTAGGGAGGGGAGCTGAGGTCACCATCGGCTGCTAACGAAGGCTCAGGAGGCAGGTGGGTCCATGGGCAGTGCCTGCCCGGGGCCTTTGAAGTTTCATTGGCAGTGTTTTACGACCACATGTGAGGAGCAAATTGTACCTACAGGCTGCTGCACTTTGCCCTCCCTGGGGAGGGGCGGTGGAATCCACCCTAATGATGTCTGTCCGGAGATAGGAGCACAGGATCAGAGAGCAAGGAGATGAAGTTGGCCCGTCCCTGCCCTGCAGCAGGGAGCTCTGGGGTCCCCTGCTACGTTTCTCGGGGCTCTCTGCTGCCTTGGCTTGTGTCCCGCTGCAGCTAAGACACCCTCTCAGGGCAGTCCAGTCAAGCCTTCGAAGTCCTGTGGTCTTCACCAAGAGGAAGAAAGCATTTTTTGTTCCCAACAGCGGCCCCGAGTCCGCGCAAAATCAGGCGGTGGCGGTGATTGGTGGAGGAGTTGTTTGCTTTTGTGGTTTCAAGCGGTGGCATCCAAGCACCTGTGCAGGGACCAGCCGCCTCAGAACTGAGGCACCTGATAAACGTGTGGGTTCCTGACTCCACGGGCCTGGGGTGGAGTCCGCCTTTGTCGAAAGGTGCCCGAGTGAGGCTAATGACACACCCGGTGTTGAAAGCCTTTGCCCGCAGGTCTAAATGCAGAGGAGACCTTGACCGAAGTGGTGGTCTCTGAGGGGTGTCCACAGCTTGCTGTTCGAGTGCCTCCCCCCCCCCCCCAGCAGCCAACAGCATCACCTGGGGGGAGCTCATTCGAAATGCAGAAGGCCAGGTCTTCTGAAGGAGAATCTGCGTTCTGATGAGCTACCCAGGTGACGTGTATGCACAGCACAGCTTGAGAAGTGCTGGTCTGTGCTCCAACCTCATTCCAGCAGCCTCCACCCTCTCTGTTGCTTACTTGCTGGAGAAGGCCAGGCTGGCCTCAGTGGTGGTGGGTCTCTGAACGAGCTTGCTGATTTCAGCAGCTTTGAGGCCCGGCAGCTCTGGGCGTCAGCTTTGCGGCTTGAAGGTGAATGTTTGCATAGACCAAAACCTGTTGGAGGATTTTTTCCAACAAGGGTCCTGCCCCCCCACCCCCAGTGCTTCAGAAACTTTGAACAGGTGTGTATTTCTCAAAAGGGCGGTGGGGGGGGGGGAGTTCTGAAAGAGAGAACATCGCAGGATGAAGCGTGCTGTGGTTCCACCTTCTCAAGCGTTGTCGTGCCCGTGAGTTAAGTGTGGATTCTGATCTAGTAGGTCTGGGATGGGGCTTCAGATACCGCTCCCGTAAGAAGTTGTCTGGTAACACCGCTGCCATCCACAGACCACGCTGGGAGCGTCAAGGCCCTAGGAGGCTTGGAGGCACAGACCTGGGTTTGAGTCCTCTCAGAACTTCCCTTTCCTGATGTCAGAAGAGGTGCCTTAGTTAGCTACCAGGGCTGTTAGGCATCACCGTATTAGTGTCCTATTGCTGCTGTAATGAATTGCCACAAACACAGTGGTCTAACACAACACATATTTATTATCTTATAGCTCTGGAGGTCACAAGTCCAGAATGGTCTCCCTGAGATAAAATCAAGCCAGACTGTGCTCCTTCTGGAGAGTCTAGGGGAGAATTTCCTTGCCTTTCACAACTTCTGTAGGCAACCTGCACTCCTTGGCTTGTGGCCCCTTCCTCCATCTTCAAAGCCAACAGTGTAACATTGTCATATCTCCTTCTCTGACTCCAACCCTCCTGCCTCCCTCTTATAAGGAATCTTGATGAGTACATTGAGCCCACCTGGATAAATCCAAGATATTCTCCCCACCTCAAGATCCTTAACTAAATCACATCTGCAAAGTTCCTTTTGCTACAGAGGGTGACATAGTCACGGGTTCTAGCGATTTGGACATGAGCATCTTTTCTTTTCTTTTTTTTTTTTTTTAATGATGTTTATTATTGTTGAAAGAGAGAGTGTATGCATGCGAGTTGGGGAGGGGCAGAGAGAGAGGGGACAGAGCATCTGAGGCAGGCTCTGTGTTGACACCAGAGAACCCAATGCAGGGCTCAGACTCATGAACCGTGAGATGGTGACCTGAGCAGAAGTCGGATGCTTGACGAACTGAGCCACCCATATGCCCGAAGACATCTTTGAGGGGGGTGGGTGTTAATGTGCCTAGAACAATCATATGAAACAACTTAAATGGAGGCAGTCAGCCACATGCCTGGCACATACGTGCTTAATAAGCGTCAACCCGCCTGCTTTCTTGCTCAGCCCAATGCAGAGGTTCTAGAACTTGGGCAGTATCACCATTCCCTCTACTACTGTGGCAAAGTTTCTGCTTCAGTCGGTCTGGGGTGGGGCCTGCAAGTTTGTATTTCTAAGTCACCAGGTAATATTGATGCTGCTGGTTGTAGCAGAATAGCTTGCATACTGCCAGCCTAGTGGGAAGGAGGTGGGCTCCAGAATCAGGCCAACCCTGATTCGAAACCGGTTCTACCACTTGAGAAATTACTTAAGCACCCTGGGACTCGGTTGTCTCATTGGCAAAGGGCTCTTGCAAGGTTTAAATGTTTCAGGATTTACTGTGGTGGTTTGTATGGAGCAGAGTAATAAATCATTGAGCTATATGCTGTGGATTATTTTCTACTTCTTGTAGGCATGAGATTTTCATGTTATCATGTGGCGTAGGCATGCAGTGGACAGAAAGAGCCCCTATAATTAGTTGAATTGTGTCCCCCAAAACTCATATGCTGAAGTCCTGACCTCCAGTTCCTCAGAATGTAACTTTCTTCGGAAATAGAGTCATCGCATATGTCATTAATTAAGGTAAGCTCATTAGTGTGCATCCTAATCCAATATGATGGTGTCCATATAAAAAGGAGAAATTTGGACACAGTCATGTACAGAGAGAAGACGATGTGAAGACACAGGGAGAAGAAGGCCATCTACAAGCCAAGGAACTACCAGAAGCTCACAGAACACCTCCCTCAGAGGGGGCGGGGCCCTGCCAACACCTTCATTTTGGACCTGTAGCCTCCGGAACTGTGAGACACTGTTATTGAAGCCACAGTTTGTGGTATTTTGTCACAGAAGCCCCAAGACACTGACACTGCCCCCATCAAAGTCATTTATTGGTGTCTTCACTACTTACTAGAATACCCTAGAGGGGTTTTGGCTCAGGTCATGACCTCACGGTTTGTGGGTTCGAGCCCCGCACTGGGTTCTGTGCTGACAGCACAGGGCCTTTCCCTCTGCCCCTCCCTTGCTCGTGCTGTCTTTGTCTCTCTCAAAATAAACTTAAAAAAAAAAAAAAAAAAAGAATACCCTAGAGATTTGAATTCCAGAAGGGTCAAGAGCAGAGAGGGACTGCCCCGTGAAATCTGAAAATGCCCAGTGTCTACTGTCACAGCAAGGCTCCCTCTCTGTCTTCCTGAGGCTGCTGTGGAAATGCTGGTTTCCCTCACTGTGCTGCTGCAGGCCTGTGGGACCCAGGCCTGTGGGACCCATCAGCTGCGAGGCTGGGCCCTCAGGAACCGGAAACACATCCACACAAGGACCTGCAAGCAGACATTTACGTCAACTTCATTCACAATTGACAAAACTTGGAAACTAAAATGTCCTTCAGGAGGCAGATGGATATATAAGCTGTGATACGTCCAGACGACGGAATAGTATTCAGCACTAAAAACAGATGAATTATCAAGCCGTGAGAAAGCACGGCTTTAGTGGTTGCCAAGGAGGGAGGGGAGGAGTACAGGGGAGTTTTAGGGCAGTGAAACTATTCTATTTGGCACTATAATGGACGATACATGCCGTTATATATTTGTCAAAGCCATAGAATGTATACCACCAAGAGTGAACTCTAAAACAGACTCCGGATTTGGGGTGATAATGATGTGTCAGAATAGGTTCATTGATTCTAATGGATGTACCCCTCTGGTGCAGGATGTAGACAGACGGTGGGGGAGGCTGTGCATGTACGGGGCCAGCGGGCATATGGGATATCTCTGTACTTTCTGCTCTATTTTGCTATGAACATAAAACATCTCTAAAAAATAAATTTTATTAATGAAAAAACCGAAATGAAAACAGGCAACAGGCTGTATTTGGCCTGTGGGCCATAATTTTCCAACACCTGCTTGAACATATCTACTGATTCCCACCACTGAGACCTGCCATTTTGCTTCAGACTTCCTTTGGCAGTCCACGCGGCCAACATGCACCCCAGGCAAATGGTTACCAACATAAGTTAGAAATCTATGACCACAGTGGGCAGCACAGGGATGTTGGATGGGATCCAGCAGCTCCCTTCCACCTAGAAGCAAGAATTCCTGGTCTTAAGGACAAATGATAAAAGTGGGCCTTCAGACTGTGCAGAAAAATCAGGGTCGTAGGCTCCCAGTAGGCAGCTGTCTGAGCGTTTCAGCCCCTCCACAAATCCCTGGGCCGCCAGCACTGAGTCAGTAATGGGTTAACTGCCAAACCCGAAACTGAAGTTTTAGCTTCAGTGCACCTTGAGAATAACAACCTGGGTCTGGATTAACATTCGAGAAAATAACCCCTCGGGAAAGTGTTCTCTAATAAAAGGATCTTATTTCCACTCCACCCTCCACCTTTTTTTTTTTTTAAGTCTGAAACAAGCTCAGAAAGCTGTCAAGCTATGAGTGAGTGATGAGTCAGACATTTAACCAAACAAGTTTGCTCTCCTCCTGCTACTCCACACCTGCATCAGGGCTCAGTGGTGAGGGTGTGGCTTGTGAACAGGCAGCAGCCCTGATGTATGAGGCTCTGTGCACACACAGGCAAACAGAGTTCATCCAAATCAAGGAGGTGGCACGGCCACAGCTTTGGCGCCATGTTGTTCAAAGCTTTGACCTGAACTGTGCAATCGCGGACCCTCCTTTAAGTGACTACTTACACCGGTAAAATGCTTACGGCAGTAAGCCAGATGCTAAGACAAAGGAAAGTCCTGGCCTCTGTGCCTTGAGAGGTATGAGGTGTTCGTGGGCTAATGAAGGATTTGTTCTGCTTTCCCTACCTCTTCTGTCAGCGAGGAACAGTCTCCAAGCAGTAAAGCTGAGAGTAAAGAGGTTACGTTTACTACGTTATATTAAACCATATTACGTTGAATCCTCACCTTGACTATATGAGGTGGTTATTGTTGTCCCCGTTTTACAGATGATAAAAATAAGGCCCAGACAGATGATGATTGTCCGATGACCCACAGCTGGTAAGCAGCAGAGACAGGGCTGTCCCTGTCTTCTGGGGGCACTGCCCCAGCTGGTAAGTGTCACCACTCTGATCTGGAGCAGCTCATGAGAATCCAGAAGTTTCTAGGGAAGTTGGAGGGGGCATGAATGTTGGGTTATATCTCAGAGTAGCTCCACAGTGATTCTGGGGCTCCATATCAAATCCAAGTACTGACACCACCCTCCCACAAATCTAATCTGCTGAGTTGGGCCCTAAGCAAAATGGAATTCTCAGACTCATGTGTGGTTACCAGGTTGAATTTGTTGAGTACGGACTGCATAGATTCATCTCACAGATACTGCAGTCAATGAGGTTTTAAATACATATTTCCTATAATTTTATTCATGATTACTCCCAGAGATTTATGCCCAGATAAAAATAAAATACAGTCTATTTACACTGAAGGAATTATAGTCAGTCATATGGGAGAAAATAGAATAAAAGAATGAGGCCCTCCAGTACACTAGAAGCTTTTAAAGGCCCATATGCTTTGACCCAAATTTGTAGATGGCTTACAAAAATGGCCTCAGTTCTCTGCCTTCCCCGTATCCAAGTCCTTTGCAGTGTGACTTTACAACTGCTTCCATCTGAGGGTGGAGTCTATTTTCCTAGTCTTTGAATCTGGGCTGGGTTTGTGACTTTCTTTAGCCAATAGAATGTACCAGAATTTATGGTGTGCTGATTTCAAGTGTGGCACACTCTGCTTGCTCTGTCCAGTCATCAGGTGACAAGCTGGGGCCATCCTTCTAGAGGATGAGACCACGTGGAGCACAGACGACCCGTCCTAGCTGATTCCATCTAAAATAAGCTGGCCTCCACCCCTTCTAGCAGATAACTGCAGATGTGTGATTCAGGTCAGTCTAGATAGTAAGAACCACCTAGATGAAGCTGAGACCAAACTGAGCTAAACAAATGATGGCTGTTTTAAGTCCCTAAGTTTTGGGCTGGTTTGTTTTCGCGACAGTTATATAACATACTCAATAACTTTTTGATAGAAATCCCTCCTAGTAACAGTCAGAAACTCTAACAAAAAATGCACATATGGAAAAGCTCATCTCAGTGTTAATTGTAACAGCAAAACAACGGACACAAAAATTTATGAAAGATGGGAAAATGTGAGCATCGATAGGGACTTTTCCTGCAATGAACTAAATTCATGAGTTCATAATGATAACGCTTTTTGAAAATCCATTGTTCCTGTTAGCAAATACTAGGAAACCGGCTTATTTTAAAATAACTACTAAATAAAGAATAAAACATTTATCTTGTCCTTTCCTTATGAAATGTCCTTCAGGGTACCAAAGAGTTGATGGGCAGTTTATAGAATTATTCCAGCTGATACATGAAAAAAATTAAAATACCATTATTTTGGAACTCCTAACAAATGAATGGATCTAGGCATTTGTGAGGCTGACGCCACAAAAGGAGACAAGCAGACCCCATGTGCCCCCTTATGGAAGTTCACACCACCATTGAGGAAGTAGTCTTACCAAAAGAATTGAATCTGAATCTGATAGGCCCTCTAGATCTACTTGCCAATGTCCTGAAAATATGGGGGAAACAGGAACCTGTCAAGTGACACTGTAGAAATGCAATCAGCAAAAACAGACCGAGAGACATTCTCCAGGAGAGATGAACCTGTTTCTTCAACAAATAAGTTACAAAGAAAAGAAAAATAGAGAAAGAAGATGGAGAGGGAGTTTGTAGATCAAAAGAGGCTTTAAGGATTTATCAACCAATTTCAATAACAATAATAATAATTATGAAACAGCTGGGGAAATTTGGGCTCTGGATGAAAAGAACTACGATCAAATTACTATTACTGTTTGAAGAAAGAAATCGCACAAGTTGTCCTTTACTGGGAATCTGCTACGTGCTTTAGCATCGATCAAAGCACCAGACTTTCAGTAGGTCATTTACTCCTTTTCTTTTTTTTAAGTTTATTTTGAGAGAGAGCAAGCGAGAGAGGGCATGAGCAGGGGAGGGGCAAAGAGGGAGAGAGAGAGAGAATCTCAAGCGGACTCTGCACTGTCAGCTCAGAGTCCAACATGGGGCTCTCACTCATGAACTGCATGACCTGAGCTGAAACCAGAAGTTGGACGCTTAACAGACTGAGACACCCAGGCACCCCAGCTCATTTACTTCTCACAGCAACGCCAGAGATAGCAGCTGTCTCCTTTTCAGTGAGGCCCCCGAGACCTGAAGTATTTTTCTGAAGGCCATTAAACCGCTCAGGCACCAAAACTTGGGCTCACCTATAGTACACGCTCATTTAGCTCACTTGCTGTTATAGCAAAGCATTGGCTGCAGCCAAAATGCTTAACAGTGTGGAAACATTTGGTACATTATGGCAGATTCTCCCGGGGAATTACTGTGGAGGAATTTAGGATGATAATGATAAAGACTTGGTAGCAACTTGGGAGTATGTTTATGATGAAGCAATCACAAAATTTCACATATGTCCCAGTTTCCACAACATTTTGAAAAAATGCATAGGACCAAGTACTGAAAGAGAGCAGGTTCAAATGACAGACATATTGCCTTGGGGTGATAAGATTTGAGTAAATTTTATTTTGACTTTGGAGTTTGTTCTTCAGTGCTGTTCGTTTGTTTACGATACGTCGACCTTCAGAGAATGTTTTCTGACCCATGTTTTATTTCTTCAGGATTCCATTTCCTGTTGAGATAGTATATTAGTTTCCTGCTGTCACTGTGACAAATTGCCACAAATGCAGTGGCTTAAGACAACACATATTTGTTTCCTTACAGTTCTGGAGGTCCAAGTCCGAAGTACATTCCGCTGGGCTAACATCAAGGCATCACCAGGCCTGTGTTCTTCCTGAAAGCTCCAGGGGAGACTTTGTTTCCTTGCCTTTTCCGGCTTCTAGTGGTTGCTCACATTCCTTGGCTCATGGCTCCTTCCTCCGTATTATGACATAATGGCACATTTCCTTCTCTGACTCTAACCTCCTGCCTCTCTTTGTGACTATGTTGAGCCTACCTGTTATCCAAAATAATCTCCCCGTCTCGAGGCCCTTAACTTAATCACATCTGCAAAGTCCCTTTTGCTGCATAGGATAACATAGTCCAAAGTTCCAGGGATTAGGACATGGGCATCTTTGGGATACCGTATTCACCTACCACAGGTAGATCATGTCACCATCTGCTCTGTGCTCACATTGTGCAGGGTACTGCGTTCTTGCACGATGTCAACCAGGTCTTAACCAAACAGGAGAACTGAACAGAGGAAAAAGTAGGCAACTGGCTGGAGGGCAGATGAGTGGCCAGTGAGCATCCCAGAGCAGTGTGGAATCCTGGGGTCACAACCAGTGCACAGAGTCCGTGCTTCCTGGAAAGCAGCAGGAATGGGGCTGGGGACAGGTTTGGTATTCACCCAAGAGTAGGCCAATTCCCATCAGGGGTTTGGGAGCCCTGCTCAGGTCAGCTGATGCTGGGCAGTTAAAAACAAACAAACCAAAAAAAAAAAAAAAAAAAAAAACCCACAGTTTTCTGTAACTGCAGGTGTCACAACATAAAGGGTTCTTGGAATCAGGAGTATGAAGCAGGAACTGGGGGCTCTTGCAGTTGGGAGTGACTGGTAGGAACCTGAAGAGAGTCCCTGAATGCTTGAAGCTTAGGGGGCCTGGGAATGCCAGGTTCCCACACTCATACCAGTGCAAAGGGAGAGATGTGGCAATAATCCCAATGTCAACATAATGGGGTATCTGGGGGGCAGTAAAATTGTCCAACCCCATTCTCCATGCATGGTAGCACGCATGCCTCCAAATCTGGGGGATTCTTGGTGTTAGAAAAGGGTTCTCTGGGGGGGCCCTGGGTGTCTCGGTGGGTTAAGCATCTGACTTCGCCTCAGGTCCTGATCCCGCTGTTCATGAGTTCCAGCCCCGCGTCGGGCTCTGTGATGACAGTTTGGAGCCCAGAGCCTGCTTCCGATTCTGTGTCTTCCTCTCTCTCTCTGCCTGTCCCCCACTCGTGCTTGGTCTCTCTCTCAAAAATAAATAAAACTTCAAATAAAAAGGAAAAGAGTTCTCTGGGTCTTCTCTGTTTCCCATTTCTGAGCTCATTCCCCCTGAGTGAGTCCAGTGAACGAGTGCCTTGCTATTGTCCATAGGCTGCCCGTGCCAGGGCACACATCTTCTCTCCCTCAATTTCTCCAAAAACACTGCTCACACAAGGCTCAAATTTGAGGCTAGGAAAAGAATTATGGCACCAAAACTCTAAACGTCTTCAAGTTGAACAATGGATCTTCCTATTCTTGCTATCAATCTATCTCAACACCAGTGAATCCCTGCCACGTGTCTTTGTGCCCTCAATCTTGCTTTAGACTCCCTTATCCTCCGTTCTCCCACCACCACCCTTTGATTTCCCCTCACCTTTGAACTCAGTTCTCCACACTTTTTGACGCGGATGAATTCACGTCTACGTCCCCCAGCCACTGCATCACTTAAGGTTCACTGCTATGCCTGGGCAGTCCACTCCAGGTGCTACCCTCTCAGCAGCATCAAAGAACTAGAAATCAGCTTTGAAATGTGATTTTTCTTTCTATCTCCTTCTGTCTCTGTGACAGAAAGGGAGCAGTGTACAGGTAGATTCTCTGTCTGAATGTATGTGGTATCCCATAGGTGCTTTGGGTTTTAAAATTTCAATTTTCCTCCTCACATTATTTAGACAGCAAGGTAAGGAAAGCCTCAGTTTAGGGACCAAAATACCCAATTTCCAGTCCCAACACTGCCAAGCGACCTTGAGTAAGTCACTTCACTTCCCTGAGACTCAGTTTCCTCACTGGTAAAGGGCCGCAGTTAGGTTTCACAGAATTGTTGTGATGCTTAAATAAGAAAATACGTGGGATCCTTTAAGAGTGGGAGGGGGCTCCTGGGTGACTCCTTCCACTGAGGGTCCAACTTTTGGTTTTGACTCTGCTCATGATCTCGTAGTTCATGAGTTCAAGCCCCACATCAGGCTTTACGCTGACAGCATGGAGCCTGCTTGGGATCCTCTCTCTCTCTCTCTCTCTCTCTCTCTCTCTCTCTCTCTCTGTAAAACAAAATAAAAAAAAAAAGAGTGGTAAAAGACTACAGATGAATGGAGGATTGTTAGTATCTTTAGCAAGGAAACTACTGTTTATGCAGTTGGTGATCAGCCAATAGGGTAAGTGGTTGGTTGATTGGTTGGTTTTCCCACACTGTGCCTCAGAGATCTGAGTGACAAGAAAACCCAAAATGAGTTGACGAAATGACCAGTTCAGCCCCTGCTAATTTGAGAGTCAGGCTGTCCTGCTGCCAGGTACAGATAGGCCACCCACACGTACAGGGTAATGGGGCAGCTGTGGGTGGTCTTGAAAGGCTACTGGCATTTTCTGTAATTTCAGAGAAAAAGAAGAGGGTGACAGTGTCACCAGCTGGACCCATGTGGGGGCTGAGGTCATGGGACTTGGCCAGGCTTTCTTTACACTCTTTCATGTCAAAGCCAAACACAGGCTGGTAAAATACAAGGTGATGTTCCCTTTTGGTTTTGGGTCACTGTTCATTAACAGCTGAAAATTATAGTGTTGCCTGTAACTTAGCAACACCAACCTCCAAGATTTCCTGACTCTTTTATTATTGTTTCAGTCTTTTTGTTTGTTTTTGCTTTTAATCGATTGGTGTTTAACTAAAGCAAGTTGTTGATGATGCAAGAGCTTCTATGAGACGCTTCTTAAAATAAAGGATCGCGATCTTGGCCAACTAAGTCTGGGAAATAGATCATTTCTATTCAAGAACCATATTGTGCATTTGCATTTTCGAGCTCCGAAGAAGTCCTGGAGTAAAGAGGTCAGTGTTTTGCAAATTTATCCTCTCATTCAACTCTATTATTTCTAAAGAATACTTCTTCGCATCCAGTAAAGGTCATTTCCAAACAGGATGAATTGAGGAATGCTGCTTTTGGTAGACACTTCTGTGTGCCTGCAGGTCTATTCTCACCCTTCTGACTGCCCTGTGCTTGAAGAGGCTAACTTGTCTGAACTATATCAGGAGTCTTTTGCCTTCTGACTCTTAGCTGGGTCCAACCAATGGGAGGAGACACGAGAGTAGGCAGAGAGTGAGGTCAAGGTATTGGTTTCCCTCATCCATTCCTCTCAAGGATGCTGCCTATTGCCACTTGAAAGAAAGTCACAGTGGCCCTTGTACATAATTATTGCCTCCAGGTTCTAGTAACCAGTTCTTCTTGCTCCTTCAGGCCAAGGGTGGTGCCTACCCCGAAGTGTTGCTAATCCCAGGTTCCTGCTCCATCTCTTAACTCTGTTTCCCTTGACTCTGTCCATACCTTGCTAAACTGTCCCTTTGATGGGGGAGGGGAGGGAGGGGAGGTTGGGTGATGGGCACTGAGGAGGGCACCTGTTGGGATGAGCACTGGGTGTTGTATGGAAACCAATTTGACAATAAATTTCATATTTAAAAAAAAAAAAGCCACTTTCTCAATTACTCCATTTGCATATATCACCCTTTTCCTGCCAGGCCCCTGACTAATGTATGGCTTTCAATCCATGGGGGGCTAACAAAAAGCCTAACACAGTAACACAAGAGAAATATTTTAAAAGCTAGTTAATAGCCAATTGCAATTACTGTCCTATAAGATATGCAAAACAGAGCATAGACTGCCAGTGTAATGTTTAGATCTCTGAAATGGCTCTGCCTGATGTCACTGGGCCATCAGTTCCTACCCTGACTCATCATGAATTACAATCTCATAGACTTGAAAGGGCTTTGACAGGCAAGGCCAAGTCCATCAGTACCTAGGCATATCCTCAGCTATTGACAAAGACTTCTAGTTCCTTTTAGGATATTCAGATTTCTAAGGTGAAACACCAGTAGGAAGCTTAATTTTTCAAAAAGCAGTTTTGATGCCAGACTGATGAGAGGCATTTGTAGTGAATTCTCTTTTATAAATGGGATACTCTCTCATGCTTCCTTGCCAGGATTTTTTTGGAGACTGATAAAAAAGCAAATTCAATAGATAGATCTCTTGTCTTCTGTTGGTAATCAAATATGTACTAATAACTAGTGAGTGCAAGCATGGGATGTGCTAGAACCAGGGGGCCGGGTGGGAGGAGGAATAGAAATAAATGAAAATGATGGTCTCTTCCCTTGAGGAATTTACAGTACCAATAAACGAAAATTTATACTCTCAACATTTGAGCCCCATCATATAAAGCTTAAAAAATGACTATTACAAACAGTATAACATTATACCTAATGTAGGTATAAATAAAAATATTTATATTTTGTTCATTGTTGAGGCTAGATTTTGAGTGTATGTCTGTCTACGTGCATGCAAAAAAAAAAATGAGCAAGTTTAGAAGTCGTATGGAATAAGGAAAGGAATATGACTTTTAGAGTTCATTATTTGGGTTCATTTTCATGACTATAGATAAATAATTTCATCCTTCTAAAACTGCCTCATCTGAGAAATAAATAAAATAGATGAAATAGACCAGGCACAGCTGTCAGGAAGATTTGATGGAGTAAGAAAAAACAAAAGAGCCTAGGCTGAGCTGGTCCTTTGGAGACCCTTATGAAATATCAATTCCCTTCTCTTCCTTTCAGAAAAAAAAAAAAAAAAAAAAAAAGGCCTTAAAATCTATTTCTGACTTGTCTATAAAGACTTTGTGGGGGTGAGACTTTTAAAGGATTTTGAGTGTACAAGGGAGAGGCCAACAGAAATCATGACCCCTTCAGGTACTGCCAGAAGGAGATATCAGCATTGGAAAAAAAAAAAAAAAATGGCCACATAAAAGTTGTGCTGTTCATTCTGTTGCCTCTACAGAGAATTAAACAAGTCCAGAGAATGCTCTCTTTTCGAAAGGTATTTCTAAAAAAGTAGTCCCATAACCTACCTAGCTAATATGTTCAAGAGCCACTCAAATTTTGTCTGTAAACTCTTACATTCAAGCACTTCTATGTGCAACGCAGCTTTCTGACCTGCAGTTTAGCTCCACTGCCCTTCCCCCAATCCTCTGTCCCCCTAGACAGCATAAGTCACTTACACGTCTTCCCACGGTGTTCTCCATTTCCTTTCACACCATCATCTGAACCTCTTTTTTCCAGTCTTTGAGAAAGTGTTATGTAAGTGCCAGACTAACACAGGAAGGAGACTTTGGAAAAAAATTCAATTTGAGCCTGAAGGTACCTTAAACCCAGGGAAACTAAAACTCAGCTGGAGAAGAACTGCCCACTTTGTTTAGAAGAGCTGGAAAGCCTCCAAAGCCAATTCACACATCTTCCACGAATGTGTGTGTGTGTGTGTGTGTGTACAGGACTTTTGTGAACTGCTTGCTTCCTCAAGGACCGTACCCCCTGAAACAGCCTAAGAATCAGCCAACTGGCGAGTGACCTCTGATGACTGCAAATACTGTCATACCCAGAGCTTCAAGCATAAAAAGAGGCAACAATTCATCCCCAAACCACAACATAGTTTATTTAGCAGGAAGAGACAGGGCCACTCTGTAAACTGGCAAGAGACTGAGGAAGAGCTGGCAGTAAAGGTCTTCCTTGTTTGTTTCCTGGGGCTGTGCCCTGTAGCCCATGGTAATTAGGGGACAGGGTGGGGCCCTCTGGCCTGAAAATGATAGGAAAGGTGCTGCCCTAATTACAGGATTTTATTGGGATGATACTTGAGGTGTGGCTATTACCAACTGGTGAAGTTCATTAACTAGACCTCATAAATGGCAAGCTAGGGCTCTAAAGGGAAATGGCAGTAATATACACTGCCCTGAAGCATTGAAGTAGGATGTCATTCGAAGACCAGGTCCAAATGGCCATCTTAAATGCAGAGATGTATTTGGTGTTTTTTGCAATGAAACCATTTTTGGAAGAAGATACCCCTGAATGCATGTCCCTCATTTGTATATCCAGTGAGCCTTGAGCACCAGGATATAGGCATATAGAATCCTGGCCCTCACGGAGTTTACTGTAATTGCCCATTGAATTGCCCATCTGCCCTGCCTGGTGTAAAATGTGGCAGTTTCCATGACCGGGAAAGTGTAGGATACCCTGAAATCACATGGCAAGGACAACTACTGGAATTAGGAAGGTTATGAGAAGCTTCCCTGAACAGGTGACATCCCAACCCAGACCCGAGGTGGGGCAGTGTATCCAAACCAAAAGATAAGGATGACGGTCCCACCCACCTCGGCATGATTCATCACACGGGTGCTTCTCAAACTTTGATGAGTATCCATATCACAAGAGGATCTTACCTAAATGTAGGTTCAGATTCAATCGATCTTGGGGGCCCTGAGATTCTGCACTTCTAAAAAGCTCCCAGTGATGCTACTGCTCCAAGAATTACTCTGTGAGTAGCAACGTGCTAGATGAACTTCTGAAGTACTCAGCTTCTTTGTGCCTTAGTTTTCTGGTCTGTAAAATGGGTCTCTAGGGGTTGGAGAAACATGAATAAGGGTCCATCTGTAGCATATTTTGACCTGATTACACTACTGCCCATATACTTGCTGATTGAATAATTGTGTGTGTGTGTGTGTGCGCGCGCGCGTTGTGCATGCTTGCGCAGCCCTTGCTCGTGTGTTTCAAGTTGCCGAAGAGACTTGCCAAACTGCTTTTTCTTATATTTTGTCAGTATTTTCTTCACCTGGTTTAAAAAAAAAATTTTTTTTTAAATCGTTTCCTATTTCAGGTTTTGTACCATTATTAGCCAGACATCAGATCCTAAAGTAGAATACATTATACAAAGGAACTGAATTATTTAAAATGTTAAACTCCTTCAAATAAAACTTTGAAAGTTGTTGGTATCTTGTAATTTCAGAGGTTAACTGATATACTGATACCTGTCATAATCCATGAGCAAAGGCAGGGACTATGTATGGTGATTGCACGACCAAGTGACAAGCTTTTGCTCTCATACAGCCTTCTTGCTATAATTAGCTTTCAGGTTAAACAGCGTATCATTCATCTCAAAATTGCAAAATTTGTACTTGCGATCAAACAGATGTTAAATTCAGGGGCTTCAGGACTATGAAATTTCACCAGTTGTGCCTTGACACCTTGGTTTCCTACAGCATCTCACCGAGAGCCTGAGTCAGGGTGTGAAGGGAATTTTTGCGAAAGCATCCATGACTCAGGAAAACCAAAATGTAGGCTGGGTTCATCTCAGATATGAGAGTGATAACAAAACATAAGCAAATTCGGGCCAAACAGACTTAGTCACTTTTTGAAGGGAAATTATATATTCCACTGATGGGCTTACTAAAACTGTTTCCTGTGAGAATACCTTGTTAGTATCATTCTTCTCTTACCTTTATTATCTTTTTAACAACTCCCAGTTTCTCAGGCATCTGGGTGGCTCCTTCGGTTGAGTGTCAGTCTTTGGCTCAGGTCATGATCTCATGGTTTGTGAGTTCGAGCCTCACATTGGGCTTGCTGCTATCAGTGTGGAACCCGCTTCGGATCCTCTGTCCCCCTCTGTCTCCCCCTCCCCCACTCACGCTCTTTGTCTTTCGCAAAAATAAATATTTAAAACAAAAAACTCCCAGTTTCTAATTTCTGCCTAATTGCTCCTTCCATCACATGCCTCCTCAGAATTATTTCTTAATGATTGTGTCATATGAGGATGAGAACATGTTTTATGTAGTTCAATGAGAAGACATCATCAGCTTCTTATTTATCCATCCTCTACTATGCACTAGATACCCTTCCGGACCCTGAGCAACCAGTGGTGAGTAAAACAGATGTGTGTTCTGCCTTCTTGGACTTTTATCTAGTCGAGGAAGGCAGAGACCATGCAAGTAAACAAACAAACACATGACTTGAACAATGTGCTCTGAAGGAAGTAAACAGGGTTCAGCGCTCGAGAACAACCGAGCAGGGGGAGAGATCTGATTTATAAGGACGGGCAGAAAGGATCTTTCTTGCTCAGGTTGTAACATCAAAACCTGAACGGAAGAGGGGCGCCTGGGTGGCGCAGTCGGTTAAGCGTCCGACTTCAGCCAGGTCACGATCTCGCGGTCCGGGAGTTCGAGCCCCGCGTCAGGCTCTGGGCTGATGGCTCGGAGCCTGGAGCCTGTTTCCAATTCTGTGTCTCCCTCTCTCTCTGCCCCTCCCCCGTTCATGCTCTGTCTCTCTCTGTCCCAAAAATAAATAAACGTTGAAAAAAAAAAAATTAAAAAAAAAAAAAAAAACAAAAACAAAAACCTGAACGGAAGAATGAATAGAAGCCGCTGTGCAAAAGTCAGGGGATGTGTTCTCGACAAGGGAACAGCGTGCGTAAAGGCCTGGAGTGTTCAAGAAACGGCTTAATATGCGCTTCTTAATATCCAAGACCAGCTTCCTGAGAGGCTAACGTTCTCTGCAGGAAAACAGTCAAAAAGTAATATGTGGAGTTACTCTACAGAGGGAGTTATGTGATGTGGTGATTCACAGCATAAACCCTGAAGGCATCCTAACTCCTAACTCCACTATTCACTCGCCACGCATCCTTGCACAAAATCATTCAATGTCCCCACACCTCAGTTTCCGCATCTGTGATACAGAGACTATTAATAGCCCCCACCTCGTAGGGTTGTTGTGAGAACAAAATGGCGAACAAGTTCATACTTTTCTGGCACGTGGTAAGTGCTTTGTAAGTGTTAGTTCTTCTTATTAGGATGTAGGAGACATGGGGTGGGTGCTATGAAAACACAGGGGCAAGAAAAAGAATTTCCACTGGGGATATCAATGGTGTGGACCTCGAAAAGAACAAAAGAAGCCAGTTATCATTTACCAACAAAACGAATTTTTTCAGGAATAGCAGAGGAATTGCTATTTGGGGCAAGCAAAGATGACAAATCCCGAGGCAATCCAGAGGAAGAGGAGAGGAGCTTGCTTTTCTAGGGGAAAGGAGGAAGCGGGGAGGGGCTATTTTGCTGAGCTCTCGCTGGCTGGGCTGTTGCTGAGCAAAGAGAAATCCTTCCTCCTCCCGCTGTAGTATGCAAACGGGCTTCTTCCTGCTGGGGAGTTGGGGATGTGCTTCTTCAGGCAAGCTGTAGTTTGCCAGGGCTCCCGCTTCAGGCTTTCCTGGCTCCATTTTATTTTTATTTTTTTTTTTTTTATTTTTTTATTTTATTTTTTTTTTTTTTTATTTATTTATTTTTGGGACAGAGAGAGACAGAGCATGAACGGGGGAGGGGCAGAGAGAGAGGGAGACACAGAATCGGAAACAGGCTCCAGGCTCTGGGCCATCAGCCCAGAGCCTGACGCGGGGCTCGAACTCCCGGACCGCGAGATCATGACCTGGCTGAAGTCGGACGCTTAACCGACTGCGCCACCCAGGCGCCCCACCTGGCTCCATTTTAAATGAAGTTTTTAAGTTGTTGTCTTCTGTAGAGAGAGAGGGAGAGCTAGCGGGGGAGGAGGGCAGAGGGAGAGAGAGAGAATCTCACGCAGGCTCCACGCTCAGCACAGAGTCCCACAGGCTCGATCCCACAACCCTGGGATCATGATCTGAGCAGAAATCAAGAGTCTGACGCTCGACCGACTGAGCCCCCCAGGAGCCCCTTAAATAAGATTTTTAAAATTTATTTTCATAGTAGAGAAAAACATGGTCGAGATAGCTTTTGAACTGCCTTTTGCAGGATGGAGAGAACTTCACTCTCTAGAGGTGGTGAAAGCAGAACTGGCCACCCGTGGACTTTTTTCAGCTCCTCTCTTCCCTCATCTTTCACAACCAACTGACCATCAAGTCCTTTCCCCAATCACCCACCACGGCTTCCGTTCAAGCTCTTAGTGAGTCTTCAAGTCTGGACCACGGCAATGGCAATTGCCTCCTCTCCAGCCTCATGGTCACGCACACGCCCCGAGGTGCACTTAGTACAACGGTCTACGGAACTTGCCCATGGGTGTGCTTGTCTTCCCCTTGAAGACTGGGCCTGCGCCCTCAGTTTCTTTCTAATGAATGCCTGTTGAACTGAATTGCTATCTGCTCTTGTCCCCTTCTTTGTCCGTCAGAATCCAATCAAGATAACAGAAACCTTTCTAGGTATTTCTGAAAGTGGGAACTGAACACAGGGAATTGGTTTGCAATCGACAGAAGAGCTGGGAGGCCCAACAGGAGGTTTTAGGCGATTCAAAGATTAGCCTCTGCAGGAAGTTGCAGGTTCCTAGGGTGGGGAGACGGGTTGGCCAGAGTCTGAGGCTCTGTGACCAGCACTGGAAACAGCTGGATCTGGAATGGTTGGGGAAATGCGGCCTCTAAAGGAGCCCCGCCAGAGAGGGAAGGAGTGAAGGTATCCTGGCTTCTCCCTCATTTGCTCCCCTGAATGTAATCAGAACAGCCCCTCACCATCTACAGGATAAAGACCAGATTCTGAAGGGAGTGTATCTGAGAGGCTGCTCAGAGAGGATCTCTGAGAACACGGCCCTCCGCACCCCAGGGTAAGACCTGAGGCCCAGCAAGGGAAGGGGTGATCGCTCTCCTGCACCCCCCCCCACCCCGGGGGGAGTGGAGCTGAGTGTGCTTGAGCACCTGAAGCTGGTCCCCTCTGGAATACTCTCCACCGTTATCACAACAAAAATAGGAAACATTCAAATGAATATTCGAATCACACTTGATGCCTTTCAGAAGACTTGTCTTCTTTTAGCTTCACAAGAGGTAGGAGGGGACTTATTATACTTCACTCAGGTAATTAGCAAGCACCTGAGGCTACTGGAAGGTGCGATGTTGGTGTGAGCTCAGAACTGCCCAGTGACAAGGAGGTCCTTAGAACATGGGGCCCCTTATTCCTGCTTGTTCCCACCAGCCCCGTGGGCTGGCCTGGGGTCTCCAACCTCTGAGAGTCCTTGAAATCAGCACAGGGCTCTCTGAGGGTTTTTCAGTACACAAAATCAGAAATCACACAGGAGGGGTGCCTGGGTGGCTCAGTCATTAAGCATTCGATTTCAGCTCAGGTCATGGTCTCATGGCTCATGGGTTCAAGCCCCGCATCGGGCTCTGTGCTGACAGCCCGGAGCCTGGATCCTGCTTCGGATTCTGTGTCTCCCTCTCTCTCTGCCCCTCCCCCACTCTCTCTATGTCTCTCTCCCTCTCTCTCTCAAAAATAAATTAAAAAAATTTTTTTAAAGCAGTCACACATGAACATAAGTTTGTATACTGAATTCAGTGTGAAGCTGATTTTTTTTTTATTGAACTTCAGTCCCCTTAGCTTGGTAACTAAAATTATTCTGTGAGAAAAATGAATTATTAATAAATAAATTAAGTTTATTTAGTGAAAAAAAAGTAAGCTCCAACCCATGAGAGGTGAAGAGGGCAGGAGAAGAGAGAGGGCGAGGCCTGGGAACTATGATAGGATACTTTTATGGGACCCCCTTTCTCTATACGCAGCCCTTCGAAAAGTCCTTTTCTGCTTAGTTTCTGGGCTAGAATTTTTCTATTAAGAGGGGGCAGGATGAATTTAGAAGGGAGGCTGTGAAATGGAAGTAAAATAGAGCCTAAAAATAAACTTATGGAAACTGGTGCAAACTCTCTGCAGGGCAAATTGGTAACACTTATATAAATATCCCTAAAAATGGGCCTTTCCTTTGAACCAGCAAGGTCATTCCTAGGAATTTATCCTAAAGAAATAAATCATGGTTGTCCACAAACATGCATCTAAGAATGCTTATTGCAGGACCAATTACGAAAGCGACAAATTACAAATAACCTAAATGTCCAATAGCAGAGAATTTGTTCAATAATATGTGGTACGTTTGTACAATGGAATCCCACGTGGCCATGGGAAAGGACGATGTAGGAGAAAAGAGTCATGCCAACATGTTGAGAAACCAAACTGAGCTATAAAACTTCATATAAAAAATGTCTATACCTCAAGCTGTTAACACTGACCGTCTATAGGAGCTATAATTATAGGTGATTAATTTTTTTTTCTTGCTTATTTATGTTCTAAACTTTCTACACTCAATGTGGTTCGGCTCTCCTTTTCTTTTAATTTTAAGTGCACCTATTAATGTTATGGTAAAGGTGGATAATTCCTTTTAATCGGGTTTCATGAGGTATATTTTAGATATGTAGAAACATTACTAAATTAACTTTAGTACATAATCCTATAAACTTTAAAAAAAAATGTTTTGTTTATTTTTTTTGAGAGAAAGAGAGCACGAGTGCATGAGTGGGGGTGGGGCAGAGAAAGAAGGAGAATCCCAAGCAGGCTCCACACTCAGCACCCAGCCCGATGCACGGCTGGATCTCACGACCATGAGGTTATGACCTGAGCCGAAATCGAGAGTCAGACTTAACCCACTGAGCCACCCAGGCGCCCCTATGATCCTGTAACTTTTGACAAACACATACAACCCAAAGTATAAGTTTCCCATCAGCCCAAATAAGTTCCCTTGAGTCTCTCTCATAAATCCCTTCTTCCCCCTCAATCACTGATCTGTTTCTCTCACGTATGTGGAATCATGTCATGTGTAACCTTTTGGGCCTGGCCTCTTGAGCTCAACATCAAACTTTTAAAATTAATTCATACTTTTGCATAAATCAATAGTTCATGCTATGGATACACCACAATTTGTACATCCACTCACGAGTTGAGGCACGTCCAGGTTGTTTGTAGTTTGGGGCTATTATGAATAAAGCGGCTATATTTTCATTCAGGGCTTGGTATGGACATAGGTTTTCATATGTATTATATAAATACTTAGATGTGGGATTGCTGCGTCATATGTAAGTATATGTTTAGTTTCAGAAGAAGTTGCCAAACCATTTTGCAAAGTGGCTTCACTGTCCCCAGCCTCACCAGCGCTTGGTATTGCCAGATTTGTTTATTTTTCAAAAACCATTCTGATAAGAATATAGGGGTATTTTATGCTTTTAATTTGCATTTCTTTCATGACTGATGCTATTGGGTGTTCTTTCATATGTTTATTTGAATCTGTATCTCTTCTCTGGTGCAGTTCATTCAAATCTTCCACTCATTTTTGGAGGGACTCTCTTCTTATTCCTGAGTTACAAGTCTTTTATTTGCTCGAGACATAAATCCCTTAGCAATATGTGATTGGTAAATATTTTCTCCCAGTTTGTGGCTCATTTCTTAACAGTATTTTTTGAATAGCAGAGGTTCTTCATCTTGATGAAGCCCAACTTATTCATTCTTTATGAATTGTGCCTTTCTATGGAATCTAAGAAATCTTTTCTGTGCCAAGGTCACCAAGATTTTCTTCTGTGTTTTCTTCTAGAGCTTTATAGCCTCAGGTTTTACATTCAGGTCTCTGATCATGTATGGATTACAAATATTTTCTCTCAATTTGTGTCCTGTTTTTCCTTGTTCATCATATCTTTTGATGAAAAGAACTATTTAATTTTGATGAAGTGAAATTAACAAACTTTTTGATTTGCGTGAATGTTGTTACTTTTATATTTTAAAAAAACAAAACATTTTTTCTGTTTCTCTCTTCCCTTCCCTCTCTGTCCCCCTCCTCTCCTTTTTTCTTCTTTCCTTTTCTCCCTCCCTCCTTCCTTCTCTAGCCAAGAAAAGCCTGGGAGATGTACAGAGCGTAAGGTAATGGTCAATGAAAGCCCAGCTCTTCTTGAGGGGTTGTGCACACTGGTTTTCAAGACATAAGTCAAAAGCATATGAAAGGTACATGAGCAAACAGGGTGGGAAAAATCACAGAAAGATGCAAATTGCAGCCTTGGGATTAAGGGGATTATTAAACTCACACACTTCATAGCCAATCTTCAAAAATGAGGTGGGCACGCATTTTTCCTCTTGTGTCTCAAAATTCAAACAAAATGGGGATTGCTCTGTAGAAATAAGTGGACACAAATAAACTTACTATTACTTGGTTTTGAAGGGCGTATTTCATCACTTTCAATCCAAAAATTTGTGGAAGTTAATTGAAACCCCAGTCAGCATAACCCATTTTCCAGGGTAATGGAGTGTTTGGACAGGTATCTTATTTCAAGAATCAAATAAGGCCAGAGCTACTCCACAAGTGTTTTATAACCTGTAAGAATTCAAGTTCCTAAACTGACCTCCATTTTACATAGTGTTTCATATGAGTTAAGGGGATATATATATTTTAAAAATATGAAAAGTATAATGTGTCTGAACAAAAATACTTGAAATCAATAATGAAATGGCTGAAAAACCAAGATGGGGGTGGGGGGGAAGATCTTTTATCTCTAGGATATCATTCAAAGAGAAAAACTCAAGGTCAAATGTAACTTTTCACAGCACTCCTATTTCAAGAACCACACAGCATCCCCCTCTCTCCCCACCCTGGTCTCAGACTTGGGATTGGCAAAAACAACAGGGTCTTGAAAGGAAATTAACTTCCAACTCCCTTTCCATTGTAAATAGAAATCTCCATGTGTAAACAGAAATTGCCTTAGTCCCCTTGGACAAACAAAAAAATCAAGACACCTAAGTATAAGGAGGCAAATGGTTTTGTGAGCATTGGTGCCAAGGCTCTGAACAAACATCTACTTCTATTGGGCTGCACGCCCTGGTCCTTAGAAATAGAGAGTGAAGGAAAGAGGAAAGGGAGAGTCAGTGGCATTAAATAGGTTCACCAAATCAATAAAGTGCAACACAGTTTGCTCCCTGCTTCTCTAAGGAACTTTTGGAGTCCTAGGAACTGATGCAATGTATGACAATCCACATTTCTTCTCAGTGTCTGAAACAGATATTCAGACAGGACATGAGCCAAATAAAGAGGCATGTGGAGGCATCGGGGCTGTATGATGACTAGTCCGTATAGATGTTTTAATGGCAGATCTCTAAGTATTTTTGCAGGGCAAAGGCATAGACCAGGCTTTCCTTGAAAGTCCATTGTCCTCTCAGCTGTCTTTTGGCACCTGGCATTTTCTGCCTTGAGTTACAGTTCGTTGTCCTCGTGGAAATGCCTTTCTCCTCCTGGCTAAATCTTAAGTTCCCAGAGGGCAGGAGCCCCCACAGTACAGCATGTGAAGTCTTGTATACAACAGGAATACAGTAAGTATTTACAGATTGATATCCATTGATATAAATGCGAAGAGCATATACAGATTTTTTAAGTGACTGAAATATTTTCAGACAACTCTTTGAAGAACAATATAAAATATCTGGACTCTTTCCATGGTGGATTTGTTTTTTACACAGAATTTAAAAATTTGAGTGCCTTTTGCAATATCATCTCATCACATGTGTAACTTCCAGCATCCTTTACAATCCTGTAAGTCTAAGCAAAAACCAGTTTGAATGTTTATATCTCCAACCATCCTTAAATGCACAGAAAAGGCATTACTAAACCTGATGTGTCCATATACACAAAATGATTAGAAGAGTGCTTTGTGTATACGTATGTGTGTGTTCACAATTATTACGGAAGATACCTGTGGCAGATTGGATTAGAGGCTCTTCTCTCTGTCCCTGTAATGAAATTACATGTCTGTAATCTTCCATCTGGCTTTGCTGCATCTCCCAGAGTAGCCAAGAGGACAATGTAAAAGTGTGTGTGTGTGTGTGTGTGCGCAAAATCTCCCCAGAGAACTTTGGGCTTTATGACTTACTTTAACCAGTGACATGTTAGAACATGTATCGCAAGCAGAGGCTTTAAATATACTTTTTTGGTTTGGCTTGGGCTCTTAACTTTCCAAACCCAACACTGAGAAGTTTTTGTCTCTGGTAGCTGCTGATCTAACAATGACAGATTTGGGAAATAGACTTAAGCCCCAACTAAGATAAAGTCACCCAGTCAACCCACAGACCCGTGACCCAAAGATCACTGAGAAAAATAAGTACTAGATGCTATAAGCCACTAAGAGTTTTCGAGTTGTTTGTCACATACCATTAACACAATGGAAACTGACTAATACCTGTCTTTCAAAGAAAAGGACATGGTCACAGTATTGAGATATATATATATGACATAGAGGGAACATCCTTTCTTCTCAAGTTTAGGCATTCATTCATTCAACAAATTCTTAATAAGCACTTACTGTGTTCCAGACATGACAACAGAGATTTAAAGTGAATACTATGAGGAGAAAAGGGACCCATATAAGAGCAGAAGGTTGTTTTAGCTGTTTTTCTTCACATCATGACTGGGTGTCCAGGTCATTCTCTTCCATGCCATTCTCCAAACACCTGAACCCTTATAACCACCGCACACGCAGCCTTTTCATCTCCCTAAGGGCTGCCTGCCATTTTCCCTGGGCTGGGAGATCTCCAGCTGAGGACAGAGGCTCCACAGTCTCCTGTCTCTTCCCATGTGAATGCATTTGCCTGTCACATAAGCCTAGTTTGGGGAACCACAGGACACTTGGGCGTGGCACGCCCCAAGTACTGCCTACTGTCCTGCCTGCTGGGCACATCTCAACATCCACACTGCCATATCTCCCTCCAGCCCGTAGCCCCACGATTACTGAAATGTCTCACAAATTTAGCTCTTAAGAGCCAAAGAATCTCTCAACATTCAGCCTGTGGTTTTGTTGTGGTTGTCTTGTTGTTGATGTTTTTAGCTCATTTCCCTCAGTGGGCTTAGAGTGCCCAAGAAACCCTTGAGAAGGCCACATCATGGACATGAGAACAGAGAGAAAAATTTTGGAGGCTTGTTGTTTGTTCCTCATATACGTGGGTCCCAATGCCTTCTGACTGTAAAATCTGCGTGAAGCACAGACTTCGAAGAATATTAGCAGGGATGAAGAGAGGCATTATGGAATCAAAGGGGATCAATTTATCAGAGAGACATAACAATCCTAAATATGTACGCATCTAGCAACAGAGCTCCAAAATAAATAGAGTGAATATCAATAGAACAGAAAGGAGAAATAGGCAGATCTTCAATTAGAGTCGGAGATTTCAACACTCCTCTCCCAGTAGTCAATTGAACAAGCAGACAGAAAATCAGTAAGGCTCAGAGACCTAATAACATTATCAATTAACTTGACCTAATCAACATTTGTAGACGACTCCAAAATGACAGCATATACTGCTAGGAATTCTCTCTCTCCCACTCTCTCCCTCTCTCTGCCCCTCCCCTGCTCGTTCTCTCTGTCTCTCTCTCAAAATAAATAGACTTAAAACAAAAACCATTTGAACTAACATGCAAGTTTAACAAGGTCACAGTATATGAGATCAATATACAGAAATCAATGGTATATCCATATACTAGCAATAAATAATGCAAAATTGAATTTCAAAAAATATTATTTACAATGGCACCAAAATACCAAATACTTAAGGATAAATCTGGTAAGTTACAAATATTGCTGAAAGTAATTTAAGAAGACCTAAATAACAAGTACATGATACTGTGTCCAAGGGTCAAAAGACTCAATTTTGTTAAGAAGTCAGTTCTGCTCAAGTTGATCTACAGATTCAACACAATTCCATTCTAAATGGCAGCAGGCTTTTTTTTTTGGTAGAAACTGACAAACTGATTCTAAAATGTACAGTGAGGTGCAAAGAATGGGGAATAGCCAAAGCAGGTTTTAAAAAGAACAAAGTTGGAGGGCTAACATTACTTGATTTCATGACATTATAGAACTACAATAGTCAAGACCAGTGGAATTAAAATCATAGTAGGGAAATACATCAGTATAACAGTAACAGAATGTCCAGAAATAGATGCATGTATATAAGGATAACTGAGTTTGACAAATGTACAATAGTAATTCAGTTGAGAAAGGGTAGTGTTTTCAACAAATGCAAATTTTCTTTATGCAAAAACAGCAACTTCAATAAACGCCTTGTACAATATGCAAAAATTAACTCAAAATTGATCTTCGACATAATTGTAAAACCTGAAGCCATGAAAATATGGGAGAAATATCTTTGTGACTTTAGAAATCTTAGGCAAAAATTTTTTAGTTACAACACCAAAAGCAGAATCCATTAAAAAAAAACACTGATAAATTGGATTTCATCAAAATAAAAAGTTTCTGCTGTTCAAGAGACACTGCTCAGAGAATAAAAAGACAAATCACAAACTGGGACAAAAATATTTGCCAAGTCTATATAGGTTAGAGGACTTATGTCCAGTAAATCTAAATAATTCTCAAAATTCAATATGAAGAAAATGAAAGTCCAATTTTAGAAAGTGGACAAAGGATTTAAACTGACGCTTTACCAAGAGGGGCATAAAAATGGCAAGGAAGCACATGAAAAGACGCTCAACATCATTAGTAACCAGGGAAACAAAAATGAAAACCATAAGAAGGTGCCACTTCACATCTCTTAGAATGTAAAGAATAAAATAACTGTCGATATCAGGTGCTGGTAGAACTCTCATTGGCCGCTGGCAGGCATACAAAGTGTGCAGCACTTTGGAAAAGAGTATGGTAGTTCCTTCTAAGGTTACTTACCAGGGGCGCCTGGGTGGCTCGGTCAGTTAAACGTCCAACCCTTGGTGTTTGCTCAGGTCATGATCTCACGGTTTGTGGGATTTCAGGGGATTGAGTCCTGAGCCGGGCTCTGTGCTGACAGCTTTGAGCCTGCTTGGGATTCTCTCTCTCTCTCTCTCTCTCTCTGCTCCTCTCCCACCTCCGCGCACACACACTCTCTCTTTCACTCAAAAATAAGCTTTATATTTTTAATTGCTTTTATTTTTAAAAAGATCTTAAAGCATTTTTTGAAGTGTATTTATTTATTTTGAGAGTGACAGAGACACTGCACGCAGGGGAGGGGCAGACAGAGAGGGAGAGAGAGAATCTCCAGCAGGCTCCACACTGTCGGCACAGAGCCCCATGCAGGGCTCCAACTCAAGAAACCATAAGATCATGACCTGAGCCAAAACCCAGAGTCAGTTGCTTAAGCAATTTAGCCACCCAGATGCCCCAATAAATAAAACTTAAAAAAAATAATAATAAAAGTTACTTACCATATACTTGCCTGATGTCTGAGGATATCACTTATAGGTATTTTCCCAGAGCAAAAAAAGCGTATGTATGTGAATATTCATAGCGGCTTTATTTTAATAGTCAAAGACTTGAAAGAGCCCACGTCAGTCGGTATGTAAACTATTTGCGATGTATCCATGCAATGCTAATATAAAGAGCCCACTACTGACACATACAAAAGTTACTGATACGTGAAGCAGTTACTGATAAATCTCCACTGCATTGTGCCGAGTGACTAACGCCAGATTCAAAGGCTGCACCCTATATTTTCTATTTACGTGATGCCATAGATTGAAAGTTTGTGTCTACAAAATTCATGCGTTAAATCAGAACCCGCAATGTGATGGTATTTGTAGGTGGAGCCTTGGGGAAGCGATTAGGGCATGAGGGCACTTTCATAAATGGGATTAGTGCCCTTATAAACGAGGCTCCAGAGGGGAGAACTCCCTTGCCCCTTCTGCCGTGTGAGGACACAGTGAAAAGAACAGCAAGCGGGCTTTCACCAGACGCCGAATCTGCTGGTGCCTCAGCCGTGGGCTTCCGAGTTTCTTGGACTATGCAAGGCAAATTTCTGTTCTTTTTACGCTCCCCGGTTTATGGTATATTTGCTATAACAGCCCTGAAAGGACTGAGACATATGACGATCTGAAAAAAAGCAAACTGATACAGGAGCAAAACCCAGAGCCATGGTTGCTGAAGTAAGGTGGGGAGAGGGGCACAAAGGAGCTCTCATGGCGTGATGGAGACGTTCTGGGTCTGTGTTGTGGGGCGTGACGGTGTGCAGCTGTCAGAACTAACAGGGCTGTAAACCTTGAGAACTGCCCTCGGGAAGTCTGTTGGTGGGATGGTCCTCACACCTGTGTTCCCTGGGCGCCCTTCCATGTGGTGCAGGGAAAGGAGCATATGCTGGGACCCCAGTGTCAGCTCTGTCATCAAAAGGCTGTGTGGCCTTGGCCGAGTCACTGGCTCTGCCCATCTGTTTTCTCCTCTGTAAAATGCCTCGGTTGGACCGTAAATCCCCAGCTCAGTCCAGCTCTAAATTTCTACGATTTCCCTCCCCCCCAGGCTCTTTCCTTCAGTGAGAAAGAGTAGCCTTAGTAGGTCAACACCTACCAGCGTAGCACTAGAATTTTAAGTGCTCTTATAGACCTCAGCTCTTTGGCCCTCGCAAAATCCTGGGAAGTCATCCCTATGTTATTGCTTAAGAACTAAAACCCAGAAAGACTAATTTACGCAGTCATGAAGTTCTCACAAAAGGCAGGGCCCCTACTCTCCTCTCCTAGTGAGTTGCCTTGTCTCAACTATAGGTGGGGCCAACTGTTATGCTCCAGATCTTTCTAGGGGTCTCTCTGTTCGCCATCGGGTTTCAGGATCTCATGAAAATCATTTATGTAGCCCAGCCGTTTTCTAGTCAGAAAAGCAAAAAAATGGACTAAAATTAAACCAGCATTTATATACTGTGAGAAAGAGTGGTCCATGGATCCGAAGTAGGTCCTGCTGTTGCCGGCCTCAGTGCCTTGTTAATGGGAAAGCCTGCAATAACGCTAATGCTCAGCAATGCTGAATGTTCAGTGTGTGCCAGGCAGTGTTTGAAATGTCGTGTGTGTGTGTGTGTGTTATCCCATTTAATCTTCCCAACCACCAACAGGGTCACCACAGTTAACCCCATTTCACACTTGGAGAGCTGAGCTCAGAGAGGCTTAACCCGTGCCCCCCCGGCCCGTTCCCTTCCTACTGTCCATCAGCTAAATGTTCATTTTTTAAGTTCACAGGAAGATCTACTCTACTGGCAAAATAAACAAAGATAGAGAAAGACTGGAAAAGGGAGGGAGGGAGCAAGAAAGAGCAGGAAGGCTGGCGGGCCGAGGGCAGATACGGATTAAAACAAAGTGAGATTAAGATGAGTCTATCAAGGCAGGTGGTGATCGCCTAAGAGGCTCACGAGGGGCCCGGGAACAGAGCAAAGGAGAAGGAGGCAAAGGGCTATGGGGGCCCCAGCACCGCATCCCCCCGCCCCCCAACACTCACACACACACACTCACACACACATTTACACATACATTCAACACACACATACATACACACACACATCCACACACATTTACACATCCATCCACACATACACTCACACACATTCATACACGTGCACACATGCATGTACACACGTGTGATACACACATATACACACACACACCCTAAGACCCTGGCCTCCCTGACCTTTTTGCCTGCATCCTTCACATCTGACTGCCCTGGCTTGTCTCACTTGCGTGTTTATTTAACTTAAGGCCTGCTTTTAAGGGCTCTCCAAGAGCAGTGGGGGAAACAACTCTTTAAAGAGAACTTAGTGGTCAGAAAGGAGCCAAGATTAACAGCTCGGAGGGATGCAGCAGCCTAGGAAGCCAGCAAAACCCTGGAGGTGGCCTCCCTTCATTTCTACCCACCCCCATCCCACAACTGTCCAGGGCACCCCTCCCTCTTTCTCGTCCTGTCTCTGCAGTGCGTGGTGGTAACCCCTACCGCCCCAGGCTTTTCCTGTCATACTTGATTTTTGTGTTGAGAAAGTTTTTTCAGATAGTATCTCCAGCAAACTCAGAGCACGAGTCATTATAAAGAAGTCTCTGGGGGTGCCTGGGTAGCTCAGTCGGTTAAGCGTCCCACTTTGGCTCAGGTCATGACCTCACGGTTTGTGGGCTGGAGCCCCACTTCGGGCTCTGTGCTGACAGGGTAGAGCCTGCTTGGGATTCTCTGTCTCCCTCTCTCTCTGCCCCTCCTCTCTCTCTCTCTCAAAACAAATAAAAAAACTTAAAATATATATATTTTAAAAAAAGTGTCTGGAGGCAGGGAGCTGGCATGTTCCCTCTCCCCCCCCGCCCCCGCTACCCCATGCCACCTCCTGGGCTGTGTGGCCAGTGTTAGGCACCTAGAGAGGCTATCTGAGTATAGAGAAAGGAGTAAATCATGATCAGAAGAATTGGTGTAGGGGAGGAAAATTTCCTTTCTTCCCTTTTAGGTTCCTTGAATGGTCTAATAATTCAGTTGACATAAAACGGATTAACAGGAGGGGGAAAAGCCTAACGCTAATTTTGTCTTTACAGAGCTCGGACAAATATGAGATACAAAGGAGCGACCAAAGCAGGCACCTTTTATACCTTTTAGACAAAGAAACAGTACATTTGTGAACGAGACAGAGAAGTTTGGGGTAGTGAATTAGTGAAGTCAGAGCGTGGGTTTATACAGCTTTCTCAGCCCTGAATCCCCTCTCCGTGGTGATAAGGATGTCTCTACTTCCTGGTACAGGGAGGGTACCTTTCACGTGGGAGATTTATTTCCCGCTTTCAGGGGAACAAAGGCGGGTCAGAGTGTCCTTCCTGCACTGGTTGTTTCTTAAGTAACTTTAAAAGAATCACACTGCCAAAGTGGCATATTTTGGGCCTCCCCTGAAGACCAGAAGTTCCCTCCTCTGAAACTTCCCTGGAAGGTTTACATATTAAAAGCTGATGTCTGTGGAGAGCAGAATCAGGCTAGTAGCTGAGTAATAGATTGTTCTAGATCTCATTGAATCAGTCTCAGTCCCTTCGAACAGTTGTGACTCATTGCAGGAGGCAGTGATGCAGCTGGCTTCCCAAGGTTAGGCCTGTATTGCACAGGCAATCAGGTATTTAAAAGAGACACTTCCTTGGGGCGCCTGGGTGGCGCAGTCGGTTAAGCGTCCGACTTCAGCCAGGTCACGATCTCGCGGTCCGGGAGTTCGAGCCCCGCGTCGGGCTCTGGGCTGATGGCTCAGAGCCTGGAGCCTGTTTCCGATTCTGTGTCTCCCTCTCTCTCTGCCCCTCCCCCGTTCATGCTCTGTCTCTCTCTGTCCCAAAAATAAATAAACGTTGAAAAAAAAAAAAAAAAAAAGAGACACTTCCAGGGGCGCCTGGGTGGATCAGTGGGTTAAGCTTCCGACTTCGGCTCAGGTCATGATCTTGCGGTCTGTGAGTTTGAGCCCCGCGTCAGGCTCTGTGCTGACAGCTGGGAGCCTGGAGCCTGCTTTGGATTCTGTGTCTCCCTCTCTCTCTGCCCCCCCCCACCCCCCCCCCCCCACCCCCCGCTTGCACTCTGGCTCTCTCTCTCTCAAAAATAAAGTAAACACTAAAAGAAATTAAAAGAAACATCTCTGTGCAAACAAAAGAAAAACAGTGGTTAATTATTGAAGCAAATTATAAACCAGTTTCTGAATTCTGAGGGTAGCTAGTCAAGAAGATTTCTAAATGCCAGGCTGGAAGCATCTTTAGATAGAGTGAGGGCAGATCGTGGCAATCTGACAGATTTTCCTGGTTTGCAGTTGGAATATCTCTCGTGATCTTTCTGAGTGGCTCACACAGCAACAGGCATGAAGATTGTCTCTCTATATATGAGCTGTTGTGGTAATTTTCTGATGTTTATAACATGTTGTATAATTTTAGCTTGTGTGATGGCTTTGTGGGGAGAAAAGCAGTTTTAGTTTTCAATGATTCGAAGTCAGAAGGGTGGGAGAAAAACTGGAAATATTAGTTTGGAGAGATGTAGCCAGATGTTGGAGAAAACCAGAAGAATTCAGGACGTAGTCCATGTTACAGGTAAAAAACAAAACCTCAAAGATAACGAACAGGACTAAAATTTGATATCCATAAGATTTCTTCTAGATTTTTGCTGAAACATAATGTTTCTGTCTACAGTTCACCCCATTTCTATCATTGCTAATTAAAGTAAGACACATGTAGGGGCGCCTGGGTGGCTCAGTCAGTTAAGCATCCGACTTCGGCTCAGGTCGTGATCTCACGGTCCGTGAGTTCGAGTCCCGCTTCGGGCTCTGTGCTGACAGCTCAGAGCCTGGAGCCTGTTTCAGTCTGTGTCTCCCTCTCTCTCTGACCCTCCCCCATTCATGCTCTGTCTCTCGGTCTCAAAAATAAATAAAATGTTAAAAAAAAATTTTTTTTTAAATAAAGTAAGACACATGTCTGCAAAATAAGTCTCAACAAACTTAGCTTGATTATTTACATAAGTGCAGCAAGAAAAGTGCTTGACCATATAGAATCTGTTAATCTGCTTTGCTGGCTCTTTCTACACAGGATCTCAGATTGGACTTTTGAAAGCTTTTTGAGGCTAAGAGGCCAAGCCAAGGACTTGCCACCACACCTCTAGACTGGGGTTCATTTCTCTCTTTTTAAGTCCCCAAAATATCCTGAGCTGCTTCTACCTGCCAAGAAGGAAGTAACCTTCCTTGCTCACTAGTAAGGCTGCTGGTAACCCTGTAAGCAAGGTAGCAGACTGATTTTTTTTTCCCCCAAGGGGCTTTATTGGCTTCATAAAGTCAATCTTAGATCCTTAAAGCCATCTGGTCATATCTGAGTCTTTGTAGATCTCCCTCAAATATGACATTCCAGTCAAAGCCTTGGTAATATAAAACCAATATTTCCCCATTGTGTCCTGTTACAAGAACAACAGGTTTTGTAAACTTATGTAAATAACTATAGTGCCATGAAAATAAGATTACTCATTGAGAGTTTCTGAATCCTAGGGGGTGGAGGGGATCAGGTGGGGAGAAAAAGATAAATGTTTCCTCTTTGTTCACTAAGGTATATTTTATCAAATTGCTCTAAGTGGTAACTTAAGAGAAAAGAGGAAAATTTTTGTAATCTGAAAAGCAAAACATTAAAAAATCAGCTAAGTTTTTTTTTTAAAAAGTCATAAAAATTATAATCATCCTTCTCAGTTTATTCACTCCCTTGTAACTAATATTTGTTTTGCTCGAATCCAGTTTTTCCATTAGTTCTGGAAAGTCTCAGCAGGTTCAGGTTTGTTTTTTGTTTTTTTTTTTGTTTTTTTTTTTTTTCAACGTTTATTTATTTTTGGGACAGAGAGAGACAGAGCATGAACGGGGAGGGGCAGAGAGAGAGGGAGACACAGAATCGGAAACAGGCTCCAGGCTCTGGGCCATCAGCCCAGAGCCTGACGCGGGGCTCGAACTCACGGACCGCGAGATCGTGACCTGGCTGAAGTCGGACGCTTAACCGACTGCGCCACCCAGGCGCCCCAGGTTCAGGTTTTTTAAATACATATTAAAGTTATCAGAAACCTGTATTCTAAAGTACTCTCCACGAGTCTACTTGAGGATGAAGCATTTCGCAAACACTTTTGCAAAAGCATCAGAGTGAGAAAAAGAACTGTATGTAAATGATGAAAGACCTAAAAATGTCCATAATTAAAGATCTGGTGAGGGTTCATTCCAAGCAATTGACAAGGAACATAACATTTTGAGATAAATCTGGAATGATGACTGATTACATAATACCAGGACATACTAGATTTCTAGAAATTTCATGCAATTTGTAGAACATCTGTAACATACACCTGTACCATACAACACAAGGAAGACTTAGCATTACTTTTTATTTGACATTTCCCATGTTTGAGGTACCAAATAAGCCTAACTAGTGTAGCCTCTCCCTTTTCATAAGAAGAGAACACACATTTTTTGAGATGTTCCAGGGATCCTCAGAAATATCACAAAGTTAGTTCAAGGTCAAAAAGACTTAATTGGAGAAGTTGATCTGGGGGAAGTTCATCAAAAATAATCAAAGAGGTTTTGAAACATTTGGTCCAATAGGAATCGTAGGTCACTGTGAAGCAATATTGAGTTATCCATTTAACCACACTGACAATGAAAGACTTCACAGGCAAATACAGAAAGTTAAATAGTTATAAAAAAAAAAAAAAAAAAAAAACCCTTAGCTCTTTTCATAGAGAAAACTCAGATTTCTTAAATAATTCAAGACCCTGATAAAGACACAGGAAATTATTTTGCCAAGATACCGAAGTTTTGTTCTTTAGGCAAACTACTTTTCAAAGTAAAGAAAGATGTTTCCAGGAATGGCACGTATGCATGTGAATAAGTAAGCACAGTGTACTTCGCTGAATGAATATGTTTACCAAAAAGTGCTTCATTGAAAATACTCTAAAAACACATGCAAAAACTTTGTTTCTAAGACTTTTGGTTGAATATGAGCATATGTGCAGTCCTATTTCATTGAAAAATATGTTTACCACACTCAGGTACATAGAATAGTCTCTGTAGGTCACATGAACAAAATATGTTTTTAAGAGTTAGAGACAGAGAGAGTGAGAGAGAGAGGACGGAAGGAAGGAAGGAAGGAAGGAAGGAGGAAGGAAGGAAAGGGAAGGGGGAAGGCTTTTCGTTTTCCTTGTCCCTTTTTTCCTTTGTTCCTTTATGCCTTTCCTTTTCTTTTCCTTGCCCTTTTCCGTTTTCGTCCGTTCTTTTCACCCTCCTTTTCCGATTTCTTATCCTTTCCGGAAAATCTTTTATAATATCTTATAAACAGCAGATCAGTAGTCCAAGAAAACTTTGTGCTTTTAACAGACAGAAAAACCAAATTCTAATTTCGTAGCAGCTTATTTTTGATATTAAATTTTCGTTAACTTAATTAAATTTGTTCTAATCTTAGCCAGTTTGACTACACATGAAAATTTCTTTCCGAAAATTCATTTTCCACCAACTTTCTACAACTTTATTTATGCATTCAGATTTTGTCCTATGTTTTTCCTCTTTTCCATTTTGAAATAATTAGCCTCTCTTTAGGACAGAATTATTTGATTTCCCCTTAACAGAATATGTTTCCATTCCTCATACTTTTTTTTTTTTTTTTTTTAACTGAAAACACACAACCTGCTTTCTTGGCACTTAAAGACGTTTCCCTTATTATTTCCGGTGGCTTTAATTATATATATTAGAAATTTTAACCCTTAAAAAACTTAATTTTTTAGTAAAAATAAAGAAGTAAACAATTAACAACTGTCCTTTATGTAAGTATTCTGTGTCTTAACACATTTACAAATACTTTTGTGATTTCTAGAAATATGTTTTCTCACATTAAATGTTTCAGTATAGCTCAGGACATGTTTACAATTGGACCTCATTGTCTTTAGTTTCTCTGTAAAAGGAAGCCTGGGTTTATTAATTAATGTGTAGTATTTTATCTTATTTGGAAAGGATCTAGATAATAAAATTCTATCAATTAATTTAGCAAAAGTCCTAACAGTGGAGGTTACCAAAATGATTTGGGTAACTATTTTTAAGTACATATACCATAAAACAATCACTGTAAAAAAAAAAAATCACTTAAAAACTATTATCTCACCTACATCTCCTTAATTTGTTCTTAACAACCATAGGTTACTCATGAAAATTTCATGAAATGTTAAAGTGGTTAGCCATCATCTTAAGTTCTTTTTCTTGCTGACAGATTTTGTAACAGAGATAGCACAAGCTTACTTTACTTTAAGTAAACCTATGTAGAATAAAAGTATTATACATAATGCTACTCACTCTAAAGACATATCTGTATTAATTAAACCAACAAACTTGAACAAGCTTTTATTTACCAAAACTTATCCTAGATCATGTGAACTTGAAAAACATTTAGGTTAGTTTCTACTATATTTCTGAAATTTAAAAATTTTAATTTAGGGGAGCTTGGATGACTCAGTCAGTTAAGCACATGACTCTTGATTTCAGCTCAGGTCATGATCTCACAGTTCATGAGATCAAGCCCCAAGTCAAGCTCTGCACTGACAGCACAGAACCTGTTTGGGATTCTCTCTCTCTCTCTCTCTCTCTCCTCCTCCTCCTCCTCTCTCTGTCCCTTCCCTACTCGTGCATGCTCTCTCTCTCAGAATAAACATTTTTTAAAAAAATAAAAATAATTCACAAGCACTTACGTTGAAGCCAATTAAATTGAACTTTTTACAGATTACTTTTCACAATACCATTCAGAGGTAGAGAAATATCATGTCTAAAATGCACATACATAAACATACAAAAACATATAGACAGACACAAACAGACATCTCCTAGCTTTAATTCCAAGACTTTAGCCACGAATCAGGTAGAATGTAAAACTCATTAGCTTAAAAATAACTATGTCTCTGGCAGAAGGAACAAGTTAAGGTTACCCACTTAAAGGGTTTGGGGTTTATTATTATTGTTGTTGTTGTTTGCTAATATTTGTGGAGAAGACTTTTAAGATTTGTACTTGTCCTTGACAAGTAATCTTCCAGAGGCTGGGGGGCAGGAGAGCCTATCTAGCAGTTTGTAATTTTATTTTTTCGTAAGTTTTTATTTTAATTCCTATATGGAAATTTTAATTCCTATAACTATATGTTAGTTAACATACAGTGTTATATTAGTTTCAGGTGCACAATATAGTGATTCAATAGTTCCATCCATCACCCTGTGTTCATCACGACAAGTGCACTCCTTAATCCCCATCACCTATTTAACCTATCCCCTATCCGCCTCCTCTCTGGTAACTATCAGATTGTTCTCTATCGTTGAGAGTCTGTTTCTTGCTTTCTCTCTTATTTTTTTCTCCCTTTGCTTGTTTGTTTTCTTTCAGCAATTCCTCACATGACTGAAATCATATGGTAATGCAATCTCTATCAAAGTACCAACAGCATTTTTCACAGAGCTAGAACAAACAATCCTAAAATTTGTATGGAACCACAAAAGATCTGAATCGCCAAAGCAATCTTGAAGAAGCAAAGCAAAGCTGGAGGCAACACAATTCTGGACTTCAAGTTATATTGGAAAGCTGTAGTGATCAAACCAGTATGGTTCCGGTACAAAAACAGACACATAGATCAATGGAACGGAATAGGAAATCCAGAAACAAACCCACAATTATACGGTCAAATAACCTTCGACAAAGCAGGAAAGAATATGCAATGGGAAAAAGTCTCTTCAAATGGTGCCGGGAAAACTGGACAGCAACACGCAAAAGAATGAAACTGGGCCACTTCTTACACTAGACACAAAAATAAATTCAAAATGGATGAAAGAACTAAATGTGAGACCTGAAGCCAAAAAATCCTAGAAGAGAACACTGGCAGTAACTTCTTTGATGCTGGTCTTGGCAACTTCTTTCTAATTTGTCTCCTAAGAGGAGGGAAACACAAAATCAAAAATAAACTATTGGGACTACATCAAAATGAAAAGCTTCTGCACAGTAAAGGAAACAATCAAGAAAACTAAAAGGCAACCTGCAGAAAGGGAGAAGATATTTGCAAATGACGTATCCGAGAAAGGGTTAGTATCCAAAATATATAAAGAACTTATATAACTCAACACCCAAAAAAACAAATAGTTTGTATTTTTAAAAGGCTTTTCTCCCCTCTTTTGCTTTTTTTTTTTTCTTCATTCTCCAGTAAGTTTTGATTACCTCCTGGGGTGTTTCTAAACCCCAGGTTCGAAAGACCTGGTAAGATTTACATCTTTAAGGGACAGAGAAAGAATGTGTACCTGCGCCTAAAGATTAAGCTGGAGTGTTTTGTATAAATCTTGTAGGGAAAGAAAAGCTAAAACACGCAGACTGGGTGTTTAAGGAGTTTTCTACAGAAGGTGGAGGAATTTGGGGAGCTAAGGGAATTTGCTGAGGAGGTGAGATCAAATTTAAGAAAGGGAATTTATGTTGGCTCTGGCCTTTAATTTTGCTTTAAGTTTAATGTCAGCTCTTTCATCTTGTTAAGAGGATCCCTAAGGCTAGCTGTCTTACTTCTCTGTACCTACTTTTTAAAATTTGCTCTTTCCATAGGTACCAATAAGATCATTGTTTAGGATGAGAGCTCTCTATAGAAAATAGTTCAAATATAGAAATTTTTCCAATTCAGAAGATCCATCATCTTCCCATTAAGGAGGTGGATCTATTAATTTCAATAGTGACTCAAACCAATATGCCTTTTTACGGCTCAACCTAGGATATACGAGGCATCCCAAAGGACAGTGCAAAAGATGCAGTCCCCACAAGATCCAGAAAGTTCTAGAGTTAGCCTAAGAAAGCAAAGGTGTGTGTGGTGAAAATGGTGTCTTCAGTCTCTCATGAGAACATAAGACGCCTCTTAGACCCACGAATCTGTGACACCAGACAGGCACTACTGGGACAGGACTTTTCCAGGACTAACAAGCCAATGAAGGCTGAGATGACAAAGGCCTCTTATGGACTGGGACCCCTTATGAGAAAGCGCCCTGAAAGCTGTCACAGCCGGACAAAGAGAGTAGTGCCTGGGACTGTGTGTCTAAGAAACCCAGTCTATTCAACTGGCCATCAGAGGCACACCACCATGTGCACCTTCCAGATGGCTGAGGCCAGAGGAAATATTCTCACTGGTCACGTGGCCAAGCTCTCAAGCCATAGAACAGAACAAAAGGAAAACCGTATCCAGGTGTTTTTTTTTCTTTTTTTTTTAACGTGTATTTATTTTTGAGAGAGAGAGACAGAGCGCGAGAGGAGAAGGGCAGAGGGAGAGGGAGACACAGAATCCGAAGTAGGCTCCAGGCTCTGAGCTGTCAGCATTAAAGCCCGACACAGGGCTGGAACCCACGAACCATGAGATCATGACCTGAGCCAAAGTTGGATGCTTAACCAACTGAGCCACCCAGGCGCCCCAGGTTTTTTTCTACACAGGGAACCCACAGCAAAGTTTGTCTGAACAGACACCAGCCTGGTGAGAACTGAGACCTCACCCAACCGTGAGGCCAACTCGAACAGACTTAGAGAGCCTATGCCTGCATCCTACCCTAAGGTTTTCCTCCTTATGACAAATGGCACAAAAGACAGAGGCAAGGGAAAACAATGGCCCTCTCTGGGAGGAACGAGATGGACAGAAATCAAGAGTACTCATACCAAACCTTGACCGGATTCACTATACCCAAAGAATTAGCTCCCACAAAAATCTTCTCCTGGTAATCCTGGTAAATTAAAAAAAAAAAAAAAAAAAAAAGACTCTTGCCAGCCACTCTTGTGTATATCAGACTCTGCAGGCAGAGACCCAGAAGACTGATGTGGCAAAAAGGTAATTCTTACCTTCTGCCGGCTCTGGTCCCAGGTTCCGGGATCTCTCAGCCACCGAAGCCATGGAACAAGCCTTGTTCAGCCAGGCATTGGGCATGAAAACCAAAGGGGAGGAAAATTTTTCCTTTCTTCCTTTATAGGTTCTTTGGCTGGTCTAATTAAATTGACACAAGAGAGATCAACGGAAGAAAACATAAATTTTAATTCCATACATACGGGAGCTCATAGAAATAATGAGACTCAAAGAAGTAACCAAAACAGACAGCTTTTATACCTTTTAGACCAAGAAATAATACATTGTGATGAACTGACAAGAGAAAGAAGTTTGGGCTCAGGGTCGTAAATCAGTGAAGAAGTAACAGAGTTTGTTTATATGCCTTCTTGGCCCTGAATTCCCTGTCTCTGGTGATAAGAATGTCTCCTTACCTCCAACTACAGGCAAGGCACCTTTCATGTGTGAGATTTATTTCTTTGCGTTCAGGAGGGCAAAGGAGGGTCAGAGTGTCCTTCCTGCATTGGCTGTTTCTTAAGTAACTTTAATTCAAAATAATCAATATGCCAAAGTACCATATTTTGGGGCTGCCTGCCCTGAACCTCATCACGGGGTTCCAGCTCCAGCTTTGTCACTGTCTAGCAATGTGATCGTGCCACTCAGCTTCTAGGGACTCATACTCCTTATCTGCCTGAGAGTGACATCTGTCTTGCCCACCTCACAGCGTGGTTGAGGGAAAAAAATGAGATAAGGCATACGAACATACCTTCCACAAATGAGCTGATGATAGGTACCCAGCAAAGCTTTTGCTGATTGACTGACTGCCTGAGTGATTGCTAATGCCTTGGGGGACAAGGCCTCCTTGCTTTTTTTAAAACCCTTTTCACCAGAAGCTAAGGGATAATGGATATAGTCTTCAGGGGCAAAGACATTATTACAAGCATCAAACTGGTTTGGTCGTGTTTTGGCCAAAGACTCTCCTACTCACTCCCTCCTCTTACAGAATTCCTGACCCACTTAACATGACATGTCTGTGATGGAGTCTCTAATTAAAGACTTGCAAGAAAGATAAAAAGTCATTACATCTCATTTTAGGAAGCACTCACATTACTTAGGGTTTCCAGTGAGAAGCCCCAGGGAACGTCTGCCTTCTGAGACTTGGCAAACTTACCAGCTTTCCTGGACTCTCCTACACTTGGTCACCAAGATGCACGCAGTACAAGGCTCTAAGAGCCCCATCAGCAACCCTGCTGGGTACAGTGAGCCTAGTTCCAGGCTTCAGAAGTAGCTAAGAGAGGAAAATAAAGATCCACCAGTGTTCTGGTCCGTGTGGAAAGAGCAGGCACATCACTTCCAGGGAATATGCATCAAGACACTGCAGTAAAATAGAGGAGGAGAGAGAAGAGGAGCCCTTGTGGCCATGTTTGGCCTGTGCCTTACAAGGATAACACAGTGTTGATGGAGGCTAGAATTGGGAGTGGGGCTGAGCCAGGGAGGCGGAGGGGGGGCAGGGAGACGAGTCAGGAAGCTATGGGTAGTATTCAGTGGAAAGATGATAATGGTGTAGACCAAAGTCCACAGTGAAGAAGGGAGAAGGGGTTGGGTCGGTGTCCATCTCAAAGATCCTTTGGAGCCCTGGGAACTCTGACAGCTCTAGGGTGCCAGGCACGCTGTGAAATGTTCTCCTTTTAGGATCAGGAACAAGACAAGGTATATTCACTTTTGCCACTTAGTCAACATTATACTGGAGATCAGAGCTAGGGTAGTAAGGCAAAAAGAAAAAGAGAGCAAAAGGAAAGAAGGACATGCATTAACAATAGAAAAGAAGTAAAACTGTCTGTATTTGGAGACAACATGATCCTGTATGTAAAAAAAAAAAATCCTAAAGATTCTATTTATTAAAAAAAAAAATAGAGGGGTACCTGGGTGCCTCAGTCGGTTGAGCGTCCAACTTTGGCTCAGGTCATGATCTCATGTTCATGAGTTTGAGCCCCGCATTGGGCTCAGTGCTGACAGCTCAGAACCTGGAGCCTGTTTCAGATTCTGTGTCTCCCTCTCTCTCAACCCCCCCCCCCACTCATGCTCTGTCTCTCTCTGTCTCAAAAATAAATATAAATATTAAAAAAATTTTCTTTAAATAACTAGAACTAATAATGAGTTCAACAAGGTTGCAGAATAAAAAAATCAATATAAAAATATTTCTATATACTAGCAAAAAACAATTCACAATTAAGGTGAATCAATTTACAATAGCATCAAAATATAATATATTATGAGATAGTTTTAGCAAAATAAAGGTAAGTCTTGTTCAGTGAGAACTATAAAAAACCCTTGCTGAGAAAAATCAAAGCAAAAATAAAAATGTAGGCATATGTTATGTTTATGCATTCCAAGGCCCAATAGTGTTCAATTGCCAATTCCCTCTAAATTGAGCCATGGATTCAACAATATGCCAGTCAATATCCTAACAGCCATTTTTAAATAGGAATTGATAAGCTAATTTTAAAATTTATATATAAACGCAAAAGATCTAGAGTAACCAAGATGACTTTTAAGAGAAGAACAAAGTTAGAGGCACTACAGGATTTTGAGGCTTACTATAAAGCTACAGTAATCGAGAGAGCCTGGTTTTGGCATAAGAATAGGTATGTAGATCAATGCAACAGAATAGGCATCCATAAATAAACCCACACAGATACGGTCAATTGATTTTCAACAATGATTTCCTACCCTGGAAAGAATAGTGCTCTAAACCCATAATGTTGGAAGGGCTGAATAGTCATATGGGAAAAAGGAACCTTGATCTGTAATTACACCACACCCCCAAATTAACTGGAAATGCTAGTAGATGCTCAAAGTATAAAACCTCCAGAAGAAAACATGGGAGAAAATCTTTCTAATTCTAGTGTAGCCAAAGATTTCTTAGATAGGACCCAAACGCATGAATCACAGAGAGGAAAAAAATGATAAATTGGACCACAGCAAAAGTAAAACCTTTTGCTCCTCAATTACAACATCAATGAAAAGGCAAGCCAGAGATGGGAAGAAAATGTTACAATACGTACTTCTGACAAAGGACCTGACTCCAGAATATAAAGAACTTCAAAACGAAATAGTGAGGAAATAAACAACCCAATAAAAAATGGGCAAAAGATTTAACACTTGACTGAAGAAGATATACCAAAAAACGCCATGCCTTTTTCGATCCTGCTAACGAGTGCATGGTCCTCCAAGTACGTGCGCACATGCGCGCGCACACTCACACAGGCACCTGCACGCACACGGCACACACGCACACACATGCACACCCTTCTTTCCTTGACTGCTAAAAGTTCACTTGTTCTTCAAGGCCCAGGTTAAATGCCCCTTTACTTCAGTCATCCTCAAGGGCTTTCTTTTCCTTGCTGTTACATGTTACATTTTACTATGATTGTCTGTTTCAGGATCTGTTTCCTCCACTTGGATACAAACCCCTTAAAGAGAAGATCAGGTCTTCATCTTGTTACCTCCGCCACCTCCCACGAGACCTGGAGCAGAGCAGATGCCCAATAAATGTTTGTAAATGGAGAGGAAAAACCTTTCTTCCTTATTTCCTGGACTGCAAATTACATCCTGGCCTCCTCATTTCTCTTAAATTAGGCAGGCTATCTAGGGCAATTGGGAATCTTAGAGCCATGAAATCATAGCATTTTAGAGCTCAGAGGACCTCAGATGTTCACAAATTTGTGTCCTGCAAACCTGAGGAGGTTCCTCAGAAGCCATCTGCAAGGACTGAGGGATATTTCTCTGTCACTCCATTTTAAAATCCCCTTCTAACATCCAGATGGCCAAAAGGCACATGAAAAGATGCTCGACGTCATTCCTCATCAGGGAAATACAAATCAAAACCACACTGAGATACCACCTCACACCAGAGTGCTAAATGAACAAATCAGGAGACTATAGATGCCAGAGAGGATGTGGAGAAACGGGAACTCTCTTGCACTGCTGGTGGGAATGCAAACTGGTGCAGCAGCTCTGGAAAAGTGTGGAGGTTCCTCAAAAAATTAAAAATAGATCTACCCTATGACCCAGCAATAGCACTGCTAGGAATTTACCCAAGGGATACAGGAGTGCTGATGCATAGGGGCACTTGTACCCCAATGTTTATAGCAGCACTTTCAACAATAGCCAAATTATGGAAAGAGCCTAAATGTCCATCAACTGATGAATGGATAAAGAAATTGTGGTTTATATACACAATGGAGTACTACGTGGCAATGAGAAAGAATGAAATATGGCCCTTTGTAGCAACGTGGATGGAACTGGAGGATATTATGCTAAGTGAAATAAGTCAGGCAGAGAAAGACAGATACCATATGTTTTTCACTCATATGTAGACCCTGAGAAACTTAACAGGAGACCATGGGGGAGGGGGGAAGAATAGTTACAGAGAGGAAGGGAGGCAAACCATAAGAGATTCTTAAATACTGAGAACAAACTGAGGGTTGATGGGGGGGGGGGGGGGGGTGGGTGATGGGCACTGAGGAGGGCACCTGTTGGGATGAGCACTGGGTGTTGTATGGAAACCAATTTGACAATAAATTATATTTAATATTAAAAAAAAGAAGAAGAATTTTAAAAAATAAATAAAATAAAATCCCCTTCTATTAGAAATTCAGATCCTGCCAAGGTTTTGCTTTCATATCTGGTCCTAGAGTGGGCCTCTGGCGTGTCTGACTAATGTCTATGATCCTTTTCAGTCCTGACAGTCTATTAATAGATATACCCCCACCCCATTCCCCTCCTGCAATTGACTTTGGTATGATATTTATTCAAAGCCAAGTAATAAATAGTGCATGTGCCAAATGATACTTCCCCTTGAAGTTCAGTAAGCCACGATCTTCTATTGGTTTCACACACACTCCTCAGTGCCACCATAAACACACGATGACCTCCTTGTGCTGCAAAGCAACCCCCTCAGTCCTCTGCCCTCTAAGCATCTCTGCACATCTGACTCTATCCCACCTTACTGATTTGGGTATAGCGCCAGGCAGCTAACCGGCTGTAGGAAGGGCAAGAAAGGCCTCTCTGTGGGTTTGAAAAAATAATTTGTTTTCACACCACAAAGTAATGTATGTCCATTGTAAAAACGGGTCGTTTGGATAAGAAAAAAGAAAAAAAAAGCGAAAATACTCTTAATACTATCTTTTTAGAGTTTAATCACTTTTAATCATTTCAGAGATCCCTCCAATCTTCTATGCGTGTGTCTACAACCAAAATGAGACCAAAGTGTTGTAGAATCTGTTTTTTTTTCACTCTAAACTACACATTGAACATATTCCAAAGTCATTAAAATTTTTCTATAACATCTACTCGCATTTAGCAAAATTTCTTTCAGCAATCCCCTACCATTGGACATAGGTTGCTTCTCATTTGGAGTCATAACAAATTCTACAGTGAACATCCTTGTACCTATACTGCTAAGAATCACCCCGATTATTTCTTTAGGATGAAGTCCTTAACGCAGAATTCTGGGTCAACGGGTATGTAAAAAGTCTGAAACAACTCTTTTATTCTTATTCCATGAGAGACCATCTTTTAATTTAGATTTTGTGAGAGGCCTTCATCAGCACGTACAACTCTTCTGGAACTTAGCTTTGTGCAGGTTCCTGGTTAATGAAATGATTTTGGTTATTAACTCATGGTTGCCAACTTGCAAATATGTATGTGCTATAAATGAATCACCCACCACAGATTTTTCCCTTCTCCCAGCAGTCTCCAGCGGGTCGGTGTTTCCAGCAGCCTGTTTCTCTGGTAGTCCTGGTTGCTCACATCTCGACCTTCCTGTTTTCTGCCTCCTAGAAGATGTGTGTGCTTTGAATCATGCTGGCCCCAGATCTCTCAATGTCATTGGTCCATATTCTCTCTTTTAAGGCCAGGGGCATTTTCCACTGGGAAGTCTGTCATGAGTTTCTCTCTGCCAGAGTTTGTAACACCTTATAATTTGGTCACCCTGGCCAATTTCATCAAGGTGTTTATACCTATGGATCATTAATATTACATGGGCCCCACCTAAGCTGACCTCCCTGGCCCCACCCAGGGCTCCACCCTGTGTCAGTTTCATCCTGTATTCCATGACACTTGTGTGCTTTCTAATTTCCATCCCAAGTGATCACACATGGACTGAAGAAGCCGGACCCCATGGTCAGACCACATAGTGCCTTCAGTGGTGACCACACCTGGGAACTTGAAGACTCCACCTCACATTTTATTTTCCCCAAGGTCTTAATGACCCCCCACCCCCAACCCTGAGCTGGAAACCTTCCTTGTACCTTTCCATCTGCATGTTCTACCCTTCTCCAGCTTGCTCTATACTTCAGGAGGCTGACCTATAGGGGCTGCCTCAGTAGACTCCACAGCCCTCTGACATCCACTTGGGATCAGCCAACAGGGAGCACTATAGGGGATGTGGGGGGAGGGAGGAGTGTGAGGTCAGGCCAACCATTCAATGAGCTCTCGCCCTTAGAGCTCTTGCCAAGTCCTTCCACCAAAGGTCACTGCCTTACCTGGCAATCTCTCCATATTTTCCCACCCACGCCTTCTCCTTGCCCTTTCAGTCCCAGGGGTGGTGGGAACCCTTTTGTACCACCCTCAGGCTTCCAACCCATCCTTGTGGCTTCCCTTCACCTTGCCCATCTCTTGCAAATAGTCCCTATTAAACTCTTCTCAACTTACCCAATATGAGAGTGCCATTTGTTCTTTACTAGGACGCTGACTGATAGAATATGCCTGGGCTAACACTCCTATGGCACTGGGCTGGGTGTGGCAATGACACCAAATCCCCTCTGGAGTTGAGCCTGTCATCCTTCTCTCAGATCCATAAACGCTCAGCACTTTCGGAGTGCTCACGTTTTTTTAATATGAAAGAATTTTGACATTCTCTTAACAAGAGCTACTGCAGGTGTTCTAGCATTTACCATTTGTTCATTTAACAAATATCTCTTGGGCACCTCCTACAACGCGCCAGACCCTGAGCTAGACACCACACACACATCTGTGAGCAAAGCGGACGTGCTCAGTGCTGGCGCTGTGAAACCAGCAACCCGGAATGTTCTGCAGAGGAATTGCTTCCTGCAGAGAGATGCCTTTTGCTAGATGTTTTACAACCAGCTGAAGCCTAGTGCCTTTTCCTTCTGGGTTCATACTGAACATTTCAAGATATCTGAAAAGAGCTTCGGAAGACAGGAAGGTAACACGACCCAACAAAAGGAAAACTTTGGAGGGGAGGAGAGCCTCAGCATCCTTGTAATCAAGGTTTGCCTTGAGCACCCGTGAAGCTGATCGATCAGGTCTTGTCACCTTCCCGCCATCTGCCCTGCCTCTGCTTTTCCCGTGCCTGCCTCATTCTCACCCCTCACCCACCTAGCCTGTTAGGCAAGGTGTGCATGTCCCAAAATGCTCCCAGCCATCGTCCCAGACCCTCTTTCTTCTTGCTGACTTGGTCTCACTCCCAGCCCACGTCCTTCTAGAGATGAAACATTGCACTTAGCCGCCTTTACCACCACTGCCCTGCGCCTGTGAAACTGGCGTCTCTTCTCAGCCTTCCAGGTCTTTGACTCTTGTTTATTTCCAGGGAGTCTGACTTGGCACATCCTTCTGGCTGTCCACACCCTGCACTGCCACTCCGTGCGTGCTGGTCCCTTGAGGCCCAGCTCCCACCATGAGCTCTGGACCCTCCTCTCCACTAACCCCCAAGCCCCAGAGTTCTTTTTCCAGTCAATCCCCTCTTAATTTCTCATCTTCGAAGACTGCAAAAAAACCCAGTCCTCCTTCTTTTCTTTCTTCTCTGCTCTCCCTCTGTGCGTTATCTTCTCCTCTCTACATTTTTCTACGTTCTCTACATTTTGCCTCTCACTCTTCCCAAGAAGGAATTCCTTGCTTTGAAGAACAGATATTCTCCTGGAGGTTGAAAGTAAGTAAAGTTTAAAACATTCAAAATTCTGTCAACATGTTTCAAACAATGATGTTGATGTTGATGTTGTTGTTGTTGATGATGATGGTGGTGATGATGATAATAGCTTTCAATTACTATGTTTTCTTCATTCCAGGCATGGTACTAAGAACTTTATAGGCATCAGCCAATTTAATCCTTACAGGAGCCCTTGAAGTAAGTACTGTCATTCTGCCTAGTTTACAGGCAAAGAAACAGAGGCTGAGAGAGGTGCCGTGACTTGCCCAAGGTCACACTGCAAATGGCAGAGCTGGGACTCCAACGCAGGCCTGCCCCGTTCCAAATTCCAAACTCCAACCTCCTCGCCTTCCCCACTGCACTAAAGGGATCGTGTTCTAACTTCTCATGAAAGGAGCAAGCTTCTGCCACAGAAATACCCCTCTCCAGCTTCCCATTTTAAGTTTAAACTATTATGTAATGAGCTTCCCTGGGCAAGCCACACCCATCCTCCTTACTGGGTGGGGGAAGCCTCACCAGGTGAAACCTCCTATTTACTCCCCATCCAAGGCCGGCTGCTGCACGCTGGGTGTGGCAGCTGGGTGGGGAGCCACCCAAACCACCTCCTTACATCTGCTCACCCACAAGTAGTCTCAAGGATCACACTGGCTGCAGATTCTGCCCTCCTGACCACACAGGTCAGCAGCGAACACTCAACCCTGATGAGGATTAAAGCTTCCAATGACATATAGCCTCCATACCATCTGTGTTTCTAAAAGCAACAACTTTCTCCACAATACAGACAGAGAAAGGCCATGCACCTAGTTAAACGGAGCCGCGGTGGTCCAATCACGCATTCAGCAAATACCTAGAGGGGTGCCTGGGTGGCTCAGTCGGTTAAGCATCTGACTTCGGTTCGGGTCATGATCTTGTGGTTCATGAGTTCGAGCCCCACGTCAGGTTCTGTGCGGACAGCTCAGAGCCTGGAGCCTGCTTCGGATTCTGTGTCTCCCTCTCTCTCTGCTCCTCCCCCACTCATGCTCTCTCTCTCTCTCAAAACTAAATAAACATTTTAAAAACATGTACAGAGTGTCACCAATGTGCCAGGCAAAGAGCAAGGTATGGGGATCTCTCTTCCAGGAGTTTATACTTCCATCAGTAGAAGGAATAAAATATTCTAAGTGTCCCTGTGGCAGACTGAATTATAATTTATCAGATATCCACTCTCCTCTCTCACTCTCCCCAATTTGGGGCTTGGCTATGTAAAACACTTAGGCCAGTGCAATGTAGGCAGAAGTGATAACATGCCAGTTTCAAGTGAACCCTTAAAGAGGCATTGCAAATATCTGCCAGCTGCCTTGAACACCTGCCTTCCAACATGGCCGATGTGGGCTGTGTTCCTTCAGCCTCGGTCGCAGAACAAGAAGATATATGGGAGCAGCCCTAAGCCATAGCACCAACTCATAGCCACTGACAAATTACATGAACAGACAGTATATATTTGTTACTGAAGCCCATTGAAACTTTGAGGTTGTTTGTTCTACCGTATTATCACAATAAGAACTGAGTAATGCAGTCCATACACAACTATATTCCAAACCTATCTTCTGGCATTTATCTTGCTTTCTGAATCAAAATCTGTATCATCCTATAGGTGTTAAGTTTCACTCATCCATCCAAGGTATTTGCAGAACTACGACTCAGGTGCGGGAAGCTGTCTCATCAAAATGTATTGATCTAGGTCGTCATATTAAAGTACCTGTAGAATCCCATATACCCAACGCCAGCCCTTATACAGAGGCTATTGTTAATCACTGCTACCCACAGACACTTTGTTTTCTGTTGGTGATTATCAATTTCTAAAGTTAACATCAACCACATCAAGGGCAAGCACTTGTTGAAATATTCTAAAGGCCCCAAATGAGTTTAAGGTTTATAACCCAAGACCAAGGCAAGTCAGTAAGACATAAAACTAGCAATGTGTCTTTAGAGGCTTCTCTGGCACCATAAGGTGCACCGTAGGTGTTTTAATCACGTTTTTTAATATCCTTTAGTTCAACAAATATTTATTGAATACATCCTCTGTGTAAGGGACTGGAATGCAGAGGGGAGAAGGCTCCTACCATCAACTCACTAGCTTGCCATCTCATGGAAAGAATGCATACTCACATAACTCTAATTAAAGACAACACATAAAAAGTATTTTGAGAAAAGTGACAGAAATTTGCTAGGGGTCTATTTAAAAAAAGAAAAGGATTGTATCTAATCAGAAGGGGGTGGAAAAAAAAGCATCTCAGCAGAAGGAACAAAGAACGCAGAGGCTGGGTGGAACAGAATATGAAATGTGGAGAGGTATAATGGAAAGATTAGTGAAGGCCAATGGTGAACAGCTTCCAATGCCAGGCCACTGAGTTTATTGTCCAACCCAAGAATGACTGAACACTTAATTAAATCCATCACATCTGTGTTGACCACACCCCTTCACCAGGCCCAGAGTTTGGATTTTTCTGAGAATGTCAAGTCACTAACAGCTTGAACCCACCACAAAAACAACTAGAGGTAAAAGATGTTGTTGAATATGACAACAAGATGGTTTCCATGACTACACCAAGCACTACAGAAGCACTATAAACAGGCTGTGTATTGGGGAAAGAGGAGAAAGAACTCTTTAGCAATGGGTACATTGCAAGTATTTTCATGCTCTAGACTACGGTCTGTACTGGATGGGTAAGAGGGATTGAGTAGTCCAGTGGACTGTCATGAACCTCACCGCTGATGTTGACAATGGAGGTCTTGCCTCTCCCGCAAGAAGCACCCCTGCAGACCTCAGATGGCACAGCAGAGCCCTACCCACCCCATCCCCTTCCCATGCCCACACATTTTCCCCAGGCTGTGCCTGGCCTCTGGTCTCACCTGCCCCACCTAATTACAACATGACTCTGGCCAGAAATACATCACTATCAGTCAGTTACAAACAGAACAAAGATATTCAGGTACTACTAGGCTCTAGGCTGGACTCGGCTGAGCGGATCTAGCGCCATCTGTGGTCTTCTAGCGTGTTGCTCCTACAACCTGTTGAAATGACCTGTTCACGGGCCCAACTTCCCCCAGGTCCATAAACTGTGGACGGATAGGGCCATGTCTTTTTACCTTTATGCCCAATAGACAACACGTGTTAATAATAGCACAGCTTTTCCATGTATTAAATGCTCTCTCTTCACCCACACTTGACATATTATCTTGTTGAATCCTTCCAACAATCCAACCTTATAGGGTAAGCATTATGATCACCATCTTACAAACAAGGAGCTCGAAACTCAGAAAGGTTAAGTCATTTTTCCAAGATCACACAGCTAGGCAGTACAACAGCAAGACCCATCTGGGTATAAGGCTTTTTTTTTTTTTCTTCAGCTAAGATAGCAGAAAAGGTGATTGATTGTACGCATGTTGCATTCAACCAAACATGAAAACAGAATTAGTCCCAAAAGTCACAGGTCCAGGGCAAAGGACAAAAAAAAAGGACTATTTGGTATGAGCAAGGCAGATCTCCCCCAAAGGTAGTTGTTGTAATCGGATGGTAAGGGGTATTCTAGATCCATTGAATCAAGCTCTAGAAAGTAGGCATGTGGTCCAACAATTAGCACCAGCGTCCCTTGTCTCTGGCTTCCTTATTTCTGCTCCTGTGGCTTCCACGGGTTCACAAGCTGGCGGTTTACTTGGACCTCTGCCTCATCTTTCTTCTGTTACTCTCAGCCCGAGCATTCATTTCTTCCTCCACTTGGCTTTCATGGTGCAAAGGTTTCCAAGAAGATGGCGCTAAGGCCGAGAGTGAGTGTAAGGCCCTTCTTAGACAAGAAGGTTTATATGCATTGAACAGAACTGACAGCAATGTTTCTGGAATAGTAAGACTTATAGTGTCCTTACTAGCTGAACCTTTTCAGAGAAAGCTTCCTTCCTACTCAGGAAGTTCACCCGAGGCTGATGTTTGGCAGAGACATGCAGGGCCTTTGTTTATTGTCTTCTAACCCTGCTGAAAACTGAATTTGCATCTCTGGCTGACTTGTAGGGAGTGTACAAGAGTCGCTCTGTAACTCTTTCACGGGGGTCACATGTGCCAGGCCAGGTGAGACCTTCCCCAAGAAAGCCAAGGGCAGGGGTCTGGACAAGTGACAGGGACTTGCAGACCAGCAGACGGGCCTCACACACCCACTGGATGCCGAGCGGTGGCCTCAGCCACGTGCGCACGTTCACAGGACAGCACTATTGGGAGACGGGGCAGGAGCTGGCTCTGGACAGAAGCTCAGAGCACTGGCTGGAGGCTAACGGGAACTGGAGTTAAGCATATTGGCCTGCTCAAGCTCACGTGAGTATTCAAAAGGTCATTTGTCTCAGGGAAGTCTTTTTTAATCCACTGAAAAACGAATCCACAACCCTTCCAGATTTTTCCAAGAAAGAAAATTGGGCTTCTGTCACTGCCGGATGATGAGCAACATGTGTTTTGTTCAGAACCACGTTCCACAGTCCAGTGTCCAGATGCATCACGAGGCCTGAAAGCCGGGTGGACTGGCGCGCTGACCCCGGGGCGGGAGCCAGAGATAAAGATTGTGACTCCAGGCTCTTACCTTGAGCTTGGGGAAACCGAGCAGGGATCCGCCCCTGCTGACAGCAGCCCTGACCATCTGGTTCGTCGGGATGAAATTATTTTTGTTTGCAGCCGCACCCACGGCTCCACCCCAAGAAATAACAGGTGGCAGCACCAAATCTGGTTTGAACCCTGCCAAAAGGCGTGCACCCAGAGCGCAGGTCTGCAGCCGGACCCAAGGGAGCAAAACTATGGAAATCCAGGAGGGAACAGGCAAAGTCTGGAACAAAGGGAGGAGCTGTCAGGCCCAGAAGCATCTCCTTCTCTCCCTACATGGAGACCGGTTAGGAACTAGCGAATGATTTACAGCTAGACTATTTATAAAAAGGAGCACATTAACTTTCTGGATCATTCATCCACAATAAATTAAGAAAACTTAGTTGAAATGCAAGCTTCCAGAAGGCTTACACTACATAGCAGGCAGTGGGTTAATAACGGCAACTTTTTTTTAAACTTTGCCTAAATTCAGACGTTAACTAAAGAAATCAGCCCTCTTCAATTAAAGGCCGGTGTTTCCACAGACAAGCCTGAAGCTCATTAAAATCAGAAGAGCCGTTCAGAGTCAGGACTTAACTAATCAGAAAGGGAAGAGCAAGGTGCCTTTTTCTCTCCTCTGGCTCCCTCATCCTGAAAAGCAAAGGAAGGTTGCAAGTCAGGTCACTTATTTGCAAATGATCTTGTTTTAAGAATGCAGGATGAATGTTAAGATGATTAATTTAGCAACACATTGGAAAGAACCTTGTGAGTTTTGCTGAGTTAAACTGTTTTCAATTAACATCGTTTCTCAACTGCACTAATTTGGAGACCGGCTTGGAGTCTTTATCTTTCTTTTCCCAACAGCACCTGCTTCTCGTGCCTATTTCATTAACAATTATGAGTCCAAAATCCATTGACTCATATGAAATGTCAAGGGGGGAAATTGGGACCAGCAGGGCGACCCTGGTCTGTGGAATGTGTTCCCAACCTTAGAATAACCAATTACAGAGACGTCATGCTGGGGATATCCTCGACTCTACCTGTAAGGTGTTCAAGCCACTTCAGAAGGGAGGACAGATCTCTCAAGACTAGAACTGACATTCATCCTATCTGCCCTGATACGACCACACTCCTGCCTACGGCTGTACAGTGCACGGCCCACACAACCATACAATGCAGGTCTGGGTATAGCCTCACCAACTGTTTCTGTCTGGAATCTTTCTGATTAGCTTGTGCCCTTGTGGGTTGTTAAACATTACGAATATCACTATGTCAAGGCCCAAGACCCTGCTGGTTACAGAGGCTCAGTCACTGGGATAAGTTTTGTTCATTCTCCCTTTCCCACTTAGGCCTTACTTAAAATATCTTCTGCCAGTTTTAGGGTGTGGGAATCTGTACCGTCAGTATTTAGTCTACATACAATCACTTAATCTCCCTATTTTGGCCATGGTGCCCATCTACCTGGTATCTCTCAACCAGAGACCTTCTGTTTTTTCAGAAAATAAACTTCCAAACATCTTTCAGAGGCATGGACAGGAGGAAGGTGAGCTAGAGATCCAGTAACTTCTCAAATACGTTCACCCTTCTTCCTATATGAGCTCCCCCTTCACGCACAGTTCCAGAAGTATCTATGCCTTTTGTACAGGTTCCTTTCCTCACTTCCCTCACTGCCATTTTGGGTTATGGTTTTTTCCAATCTGTTAAGTCAGTTATTATGTGCCCACCTATCGTTTAATTTCCAAAATTGTGTTGCTGCTGTCTCCTCTCCTGTTCTCCCCGTCCTTGGGAGTTTCGTGGGGCTTTTGAAGTCTTTTCTGTAATTTCAGTTGGATTCAGAGAGAGAGAGCTAACTTAGATAAGTATGTTTAATTGACCATCTGAACATGAAGCCAGAATATATTCAGTTTTTAGGTCTAGCTACACATCCCAGATTTCCCAATAAGATTGTTAGTCACTGGTTCTCTGAAATAATTTTTAAGAGTTTTTAAAAATTATTGTTGTTATCGCTGTTATTGTTGTTGTTTAAGAAAATCCAAAACACTTGCAATGTTTGTTCCTAATGAGAGTTCCTAAACCATTGGCCAAAACTGTTTGGAACTTCATGAGAACATTAGCTCTTCTTTGTGGTGTCCAGAATAGACTGTAAATCTCTTCACTGGAGAATGTGGGTCATATTATGATTGGAGCCAGCAGTGAGGATGTTTGGCCAGGCTCAAATACGGAGCAGTTATTCATCCCTACGTAGTTGGAAATAATGGGATGTTACACACACTGGTATGTCAATGGCAGGAGTAACTGATCTACCACAAGAAAATACTAACTTGAGTAGCCATTAAAGTTGTCTCATTCCCTTGAGAAAATAATACAAAATAATTCAACCATTCCTTGTAGAAAAGAGAAGGACTTAACTCAGAGGTGGGTTTGCTCTTCCGTATGCTCCTTGGCCTTTTTACTCATTTCTTCAACCCGAATAGCTGCCACGGGAGAGCGCATCCTATTATACCCATCCAGAGTGTCCTCTCTGGACCTCATGCAGTTTGTTCATTCAGCCAAGATTAAATGAGTCCCTACCAGGTGCTAGGCACAGTTCTAGGTAAAGCAAACAAGAGAAAGTCCCTTCTTCACAGAGCTTTTATTCAAGTGGGTGGTAAAACAATGTCCTTGACAAATGCATATGTAATTAATATATGTGAAGGACGAAGAAGAAATTTAAGCAGAGCAGGGAACAGTGACGAGAAAGGTGTGCCATTTGGGAGACAGCGCATAGGGATGTCCTCTCTGATGAAATGATTTGAATTGTTGGAGGAAGAGCATTCTAAGTATAAAGTGGGACCTGAGGCAGGTGCACAGCCAGCACGTCTAAGAAACAGCAAGGAGGTCTGTGTGGAGGTGCGAATGACAGGAGTTGAAATCAGGAAGGTGGGAGGGTGGATCACGAAAGATTTTAAAGGCCACAGGAAAAGGTTCTCATTTTATCCTAAGAGATTTAGGAAAGCACTGGAAGATTTTGAGCAGGGAATGCCATGATTGGGCCATCGGTCTGCCTGCTGAGAAGAGGTCATAGAGGTGGGGCAAGGACAGAAGCAGGTAAATCAGTCGGATGCCATTGCAAGAATCCAAGCAAAAGACGCTGGTGGCTCAAAGCCAGAAAGGAACAGTAGAGGTGGCGAGAGGTGACCGGGTGAATTAAGAATATATTCTGAAAGTACCGTTGATACATTGGATGTAGAGTTTGAAAGCAAGAGACGTGTCCATATTGACTGTAAGATAACTGGCCTGGATGGCTGAGGGCTGGACCAACATTCATGGAAACAGGACAGTTAGCAGAAAAACTAACAGGACAGTTAGCAGGGGTGCACGGGGCACAGTGGAGAGTTTGGTGTGGGACGTATCAATCGTAAGACACCTGCCAGACATCCGTGGGAAGATGTTACATAGACAGTTGGATCTAGGAATCTGGCATTCGGGTGAAAGATACAAAACAGGCACAGAGAGTGCCCCCCTTACCCCCCTTCAGAGGTCTGAGCTAAAGGAGGAAGGAAGTATTCAGGGGGCAGCAGGACTTAGTCCACAATAGGGTCCAGAAGCTTCCTCCAAGGTAGGTTTTCAGAAGAAAGTGTAGACAAATTGAAACTTCAGTCAGGATCAACAAACAGGAAATCTGGCTTAGAGGACCCCAGAATAAATAAAGAAGAGTGAAAGCATAACATGACCCATATTCTCCAGTGAAGAGACTGACCGCATACTCTGGACACCATAAAGAAGATCCGATGTTCTCATGAGGTTCCAAACAGTTCTGGCCAATGGTGTAGGAACTCTGATTTGTATTGCAAATGTCTTGGATTTTCCTGACCAATAACAATAACAGCAATAATAATAATAGTTTTTAAAAACTCTTAAAGATTATTTCAGAGAACCAATGACTATGTGTTTCTGCCACTGATCGCCCACCTTACAGAATTCAGAGCCCCAGGGGAAGAGGAAGCCCGACCCCCTCCAAGCCCCAGCTCCTCTCACTTCCTCCTCCTGGGTAAGCGCATTCCTAGCTTCTCTGCGGCCACAGGGTGTGGCTCTGTGGCGGGCAGGTACCTGAGATGTCTTCTAAGATTTACTTACGTCCTTTTCCTGTGTATTCATCTAACTACATAATTCTTTTCTTTTCTTTTCTTTTTCTCAGAATTTCCAGATCATCCTTTTCTTTACACCATAAATATTTTTTGAATGTATACCTTCAGGTACATACCCACCTGTATGCAAAACCTATGCTGGGCCTGGGGTGCCTGAGTGGCTCAGTCCGTTAAGCACCTGACTCTTGATTTTGGCTCAGGTCATGAGCTTGAGCCCTGCATCGAGTTCTGTGCTGACAGTGCAGAGCCTGCTTGGGATTCTCTCTCTCTCTCTCTCTCTCTCTCTCTCTCTCTCTCCCTCCCCTCCCCAAATAAATAAATAAATAAACTTAAAAAAAAAAAAAAAGCCAGGCTGGGCACTGCAGAAATACAAAAACATACAAACTTCAGAGATGTGGATAAATGACAGCAATGGAAAAACACTGTTTCAAAGAAGCTTCAAACAAAGTACAGCAGGATTTTTAGAAGAGGAAAGATTCCTGGCTGGGATGGTCAGCACAGACTTCTCCGAGGGAGCGCGCCCTGTAAGCTGGGCTTTAAGAAATGAGTGCATACCCCTTTAGAGAAGATGGAGGGAGAGGAAAGCCATCTAGGTGAGGACAGAGCATATAGCAGAGGGCTTTATACTAACACTCCCCAGCCTTTTAAATTCATGCTTTCTTGGCTGCAGGTCCCTGGTTATTTGGGGTACAATCTTGCAATGTGTGGATAAATAAATCCTGGAGACCTGGTGCACACGTTACTGAATACAGGCAACAGTACTGTATTATGATCATCCAATTGGCCGAGAGATTAGATCTTAATTATTCCCAGCACAAAAAAGAAATGGTCATTACGTGAGGCGAGAGAGGTGTTGACTATGGCTACAATGGCAATCATAGTACAATACATAAATGTATCAAAACAACATGTTGTACACCTAAAATTTATATAATGTTACATGTCAGATAATACTCCAGGATCCATTCTTTCTCTTTTCTTTCTCTCTTTCTTTCTTTCTTTTTTTTCTTTCAATAAACATAAAAAATCCACATCCTCCTTTAATGTTATTTGGATCGCAAAATAAATTAAACATCAACACTTAAAACAAATTGAAGTAATTAAATAAAACAAAGTCCCCCCCTCCAACTTTCTCTCTCTCTCCCTCTCTCTCTCTCTCTCTCTCTCTTTGTCTCTGTCTCTTCCCCCCTCAACAATATACCCACCCAATTCTTATTAAAGGAACAAATATGAAGGTGACTCTTTCCAAAATGGGAAAACTATGAACATCCTCCCTACCTCCCCATGGTATCATTGGCCCTTAAAAAACAAAAAACATAAAACAAAAAAACCACACACACACACACACACACACAATCTCAGGGGGTGCCGTGAAAACAACTGCGGTGGGGGGTGCGGGGTGTTGCTGGGCTCAACACAGTTTTTGGCAGGAGGAGGGGGTTCCCCAGAAACTGAAAATCAGAGTTTTCATTTTATTGCTCAAATTTGAGCTGACTTTACCTAAACCTGGCAAGAGTACATCTACAGACCACCTCTTTCTCCATCAACTATGGAGAGAGCTTGAAGACTAACAACTACATACTTGCTGTAAGAAGAGCAGACATTTTTTAAGAAAGGCCTGATTCATTAGAAGTGCACAGTGGTCATGTTAGTTCTAGATTTGGTGAGCGATGCATCACCAAAGGGACTTTTATATGAAACACTGAAAGGTCCCGCGGTGACAAGCCTCGGTCACGGGGCAAACAGAGACCAACAGAATTCTTCCTCCAGAGGGACGGAAGGCAGGGCCCCCCATCCCTGCTCTCCGGGAAAAGGCCTGCCCATCATAGACTTCTCTCCCTACAAAGTGAAACAGAGGGCACTAGGATTCCAGCACCCAAATAAATACAGGGCTCGTTGATATGTGAAATGGTTAACGGGAAGTGCAAATGCCATGGGTCATATGGGTTAATTCAGAAAGAAAACACATGCAATCATGCCATTAATCATTGGCTTGAAATCTTAACTCCCACGATGGGCTCAATTCTTAGACTTTCTTCTAAAGAACAGTAATAAAGGAGAGGGAAGCCAGATTGAGCCCCTAGCAGTTTTTTAATCAGAAAAGAGTGCCTGAGCCATGAGATTTAACATCGGCAATGAAGCTTCATGAGCTAAGTAAGAGCACTGGCCTGCTGCATCTCCCTAAAACCCTATCTTCCATAATGGAAGATAGTTGGAAGAAAGTGGGAGTTGCATTGCACAAAGGCGGCTGATTCTGTTACAAAGTTCACAGAAGTTCACACTGAACTTGGCAGGCCAGGGCAGGGAGGTTTGGCGATTCCACAGATTTGGATTTCAGTTCTCTAAATCTGCCCTCGGGATTCCATTCTCCAGAGGATGGGTTGGCAGCAGGAAGGCCCTTCTGTGACTGATTAGCTGCTGTACCTTATTTACAATTTGCAGGGTATTATTCCAGGGAAGGAAAGACAGTTCTGTGGAAGTAAGTAAAGTCTCATGTGGTTTGACGTTTTCTGCTAACCTCATAAGCCCCTCCCCTCCTAACCCCATTATTTTTTGGAGCCCATATGAAGAAAACTTACGAAGAGCTGGGTTTGGAGGATGTCACTGGATGAGACATCATTTTGGGTGTTTGTTTGTTTCTCAAAAATAGCACCTTTGTCCTCTAACCCTCCCAACACGCGGGAAGGACAGCCTGGAAAATAAAAAGAAGGACGGGAGAGGGGTACAACATCGGGGAGTGGTACAATCTGTTGCTCTAAATAGACACTAAGTAAATATTTGAGTCTACAACCACAAGGTCTGGTCATTTCTTCCATGACCTGAGGGCACTTTCTAATCATCAGATCAAAAACAGGGTTGGGTCGGTTTCCAACAGAGTAAAATCTAAGATTTTCCACTCTTTGATTCTTATGTAGCTTTCTATTCTTATCTCTCAGTATATCTTCCTCCCCCAATTTTGTCACCCCTCCCGACACTCACCCACAGCCCTCCCTACCTGCCTGCTCCCCACCTGCCTGCCCACCAGCCAACCGTCTCCCAACGTACACACGTGAGCCCTAATGAACATGCACACACACACTTCATCTCATGCACTGACTGAGAACCTCCAATGTGCCAGATACAGAGCTAAAATCCTCCCAATAAACCTAAAAGCTAGGTACTTTTTAATGCCCCCACATTGCAGGTGAAGAAACAGCCTCAGAGAGATTAAGCGACTTGCCTAAGGTCACACCACCGGGAAGGATTGTAGACGTGGGGCTAGAACCCAGGTTTCCCGACTTGTGAGTAAAAACATTACCTCTGTTGGGGCACCTGGGTGGCTCAGTTAAGCGTCTGACCTCACCTCAGGTCACGATCTCATGGTTTGTGAGTTTGAGCCCCGCATCAAGCTCTGCACTGACAGTGAGGAGTCTGCTTGAGATTCTCTCGCTCCCTCTCTCCCTGCCCCTGTCCTGTTCACTCTCTTTCTCTCAAAATATATAAATAAGCTTAAAAAAAAAAAACAAAACTTTAAAAGAAACCATTACCTCTGTTACCTGCCCACAACTCCCACAAATCTGCCTGTTCAAATATAGTATTTGCTTTTTTATTAACACATCATGAGAGGATGATTTTCCCATAATCCCATTGAACACTCTCCTCTCTCTCCTACCTTCCCTTTGTACTTTGATTTGAGCTGTAGTAGGGCATTTAACGATATCAATTTTATGTCAAAGTTAATACATCTCTGCCTCCCTAAGGCCATCCAGCACCTACTAAAGCCGATGCACGTGTGGGTCTCCAGTGAGACCTGCCATTATGCCCTGCACACAGCAGGTGCTTAAAATAGTGCTGACTCTACCAGAAGAAAAGAATTCCTGAACCCCTTCAGCAATGTGAACATAACCACAGAGAATGGGAAAACCTCAGTTGTCACTATTTTTTATTTTAGATATTTCTCCTTTCTCTTAAGCAAGAGCCAGTGCTAATCAGCAGCACCCAGATCCCAGCAAGCCCATGCGGAGATAGACAGCAGAGTCCCGGAATTCTCCGTGTCTTCACGGTCTCTCCTCTCCAACTCTTCCTCTTTGCTTGGTTTGTCTTTGTAATCTAGAACATCAGCAAATACATTTCATAAGGTCAATTATTACATCAATAACCGAGGCCTGGCCACAGGACAACTCCCCAACGAACTTTATTCACCTCAACTCACTGGAGTGGCTAAGAAATGACCTTAAAAATGATATACTGGAAAGCAAACAAACAAACATAATGAATATATATACTAATAAATTTATCGTACAAAGGATAGAAAGCGAAATAGAGGAAGAGAGGCAGGGAACTTATGTCAAAAGGCTGTGTGGCCCGAGGTTAGTGTTATAGGTTTTTGGAGTTACACTGAGTTTGAATCAAAGCTCTACAGGGGCGCCTGGGTGGTGCAGTCGGTTAAGCGTCCGGCTTCAGCCAGGTCACAATCTCGCGGTCCGTGGGTTCGAGCCCCGCGTCGGGCTCTGGGCTGATGGCTCAGAGCCTGGAGCCTGTTTCCGATTCTGTGTCTCCCTCTCTCTCTGCCCCTCCCCCGTTCATGCTCTGTCTCTCTCTGTCCCAAAAATAAATAAACGTTGAAAAAAAAAATTTAAAAAAAAAAAAGCTCTACAACTTTTTAGCCATGTAACTTTGGATGAAGTATTTCATTTCTCTATGCCTCAGTTCTCTCCTCTAAAAAGTAGAGAAAATACCAGCTCCAATCTTTTATGAGGGTGAAATACGATATTACGTGCTAAGTGCTTAGAACAGTGCCTGTAACAGTGCCTGACCCAGAATTTTACATGGTTATGACCACAACACTGTAACAGTTGTGTCTATGGAATCTGGGAAATGCACAGGTCTTGGAGTTAGAAGACCTGATTTAAATTTCCGCTCTGCCCCTGAACAAGCTGTGTGATCTTGGGCCAATCCTGTCCCTCTCTGAGTTTTAATTTCCTCACCCACACTTGGGTTTCTCATCTCTCAAGTCCTACCCTATTTCTGGGGGAAGAGGAAGACGCTTCCTTGTCAGTCTGTCCTCCCTCCTTCAGGTCTCTCCCTGGGCTCTGGGTCATTCTGCAGTGACGGTATCAGTCGTCCTCCCTGGATATGGCACAGGTATGATCTCATCCTACTGGTCAATTCTTGCTGGATGGTCCTTTAGCCAGAAGCCGATTCACTAGCCATCGTCAGAGCTGAGTCTACCCAATCATAAGCAAAACGTCCTCGCTTCATTATCCATTATCCAGGTTAAGGGATCTTAGTGTAAGTCCCTCTCACACAATGGCTCTGGGGACTCTTTGCTAGGACCTATAATCCCAAGGTTGACAAACACCTTTCAGACTGAGACTGGAAACCAAAAGGATGTTGAAAATAAAAGATAAACACATTTAACTATGTAAATAAACACCCTTATACATCTGTGAGCAAAAAAAAAAAAAAAAGCCACAAATAAAATTAGTAGAAAAATAATAGATTTGGGATAAAATATAACACAAGTAACAGACTAAAGATTAATATCTATAAGATAAAAAGAGCATTGACAAATTGGCCAAAAAAAAAAAAGCAATTCAGAAAAATACACAAAAGATAGTAAATACGGGATTCAGAAAAAAGCTCATCCAAATAGCAAAATTATTTAAATTAATTACGGTTGGGAAATGCAAATGTATGCAACAATGAGATATCGCTTTACTCCTATTATACGCCAAAAGGTTTTTAAATTGAAAGCATCAAATGAATACAAATGGAGTAAAAACTCGGGGATGCACTGAAGAGGGTCCTCTCACATATTGTTGATAGAAGTGGAAATTGTCACAGCCTTTTGGAAACAATCTGACAATGTCTATTAAAATGTAATAAATATCACATACCCTTCTACCCTTCAATTTCACTCCTGGGAATCTATCCCATAAACATAAAACTGCTGGTACAAAGGACATGTTCACAAGAATATTTATTATAGCCTTGTTTGTAGTTACAAACCCGGAAATAATGCCCATCAGTAGGGGAATGATCCAATAAATTATGTATATCCACACAAAACGAGATTTTTATAACCATTAAGAGAATGAGTTAGAGCTATACCAGTTGGCTTAGAGGGATTTCCATGAAGCATTATTGAGTGAAAAACACAAGTGTGTATAAAATGAACCCATTCTTGTAGAATAAATAACGGCAAATTTTCACTTGTATGATTACATGGACATGGAGAAAAATCTGGAAGAACACATCCTGGGCCATAACATGTTTTATCGGGTGGAGACTGAGGTCCAGGGATGATGAACAAGGAGAAATACGGAGGAACTTGAGGGGAAAATCAAGCAAAAAATGACAAGGAACAACAACAACAAAAAAGACTACAGGCTATGCTCACACTTATGAAAACTTATATTCGTGTGTATGTATAAAGAAGCTGTTTATTAGCTAAAAGTATATAATTGAAAAAACAATGGGCAGCCCTTGATCATTTTTGCTTCATCTTCAGGGAGAAGCCTGCCCTGTGAAGCTGGTGTAGAATGGGTCCCTCCTATGCATGTGGTAGCAGCCAGGACATCTCAGAGCTCGGGAGACTGACAGGGATTTTATTCTACACCCACCTCTCCTCCTATTCTTTCTCCCCGGTTCCACTCCCCTGCCTTTCCAAAGAAACAGAGACAGTGTGAATATAATGTGGCCTGTTAGGTAGTAAAGGACCATCAACATGGGCCTAAAAAAGGTTATTTGGTGTTTGGAGGTACACTTTGAAGTATTTAAAGCCACCTTAGAAAAGCCACACAAGACCCAAGGATCAGATGCACACCCTGGAATTTGAAGCCAGAAACCTGGGAGCAAAAGACAGGAGACTCGGGGAAGAAACAAGCAGAATGTCTTCTAGTTCTTGAGACAGAGGAGATTAGACACCCCCAGCCAGCCGCCTACTGAAGACGGCTAACGTGCTTAACAAACACTTCACATTTTATCGCTGTTAAGGGTATCGCTGGGCTGCTAAGAAAAGACGTTCTCAGAAGCCAGAAATAACGTAAAAGTGAGAATTTAGGGGCGGCGCCTGGGTGGCTCAGTTGGTTAAGCGTCTGACTTTGGCTCAAGTCATGATCTCACGGTTTGGTTTGTAGGTTCGAGCCCCCCCATCAGGCTCTGCACTGAGTGTGGAGTCTGCTTGGAATTCTCTCTCTTTCCTTCTCCCTCTGCCCCTCCCCCACTCATACATTCTCAAAAATAAATAAGTACACTTAAAAAAAAATAAAGTAAAAGTGAGAATTCCGATAGGTAATCCACTTTGCTTTTGGGGGTGTAAGCCAAACCCTGGTGTTGAACTTCTGTTTTGACAGTGAAAACTCAAAGCCTCAGTCTCATCCGGAGAAAGAAGTGTGGAGGGTCCCCCCTTGTAGATCTCTAAGAGCAACACTGTCATTATTAAGGTAAATGGGAAATAAACTTACCCCACAGAAGAGGAAATAATATTAAGAACAGAATTAATAAATACAAATATAAACATACATACAACAGAGAGGATCAATAAATCCAAAATAATTCTTTGAAAAGTGTTCTGAAGTTGACAAGCCTCTGATAATACTGATCAAAGAGGGGAAAAAAAGAACAATCATTTTTTAAAATCATATTATGGGGGCGCCTGGGTGGCTCGGTCCGTTAAACATCCGACTCTTGGTTTTGGCTCAGGTCATGATCTCCTGGTTTGAGAGTTCAAGCCCCATATCCAGAATTCTCTCTGCCTGAAATTCTCTCTCTCTCTCTCTCTCTCTCTCTGCCCCTTCCCCACTCGAATTTTTCTCTCTCTCAAAATAAATAAACTTTAAAAAACAAAATAAAGTAAAATCACATTATGAATGAAAAAGTAATTGCTGCAGATAGTAAAAACAGATTATTCTACATAGATTTGTAACAAGGAATTATAAACAGGTAAAAGAAGAAAATTCTTAGGGAAAAAAAAGTACTAAAATGTTATCAAAAAAATAAAACCTAATGATTTGGTGAAAAATTTAAAAATCAAATCCATAGTTAAAAATGTTCCCGCTAAATAAACATACCATTCCAGTCTTGGATAAATTCTTCCACGAAGTAGGAAAATACGTAACTCTTTTCACTTTAGGAGGCTGGCATAACCGATACCAACCATCAAGGATAGTCTCAAAAAGGGAAACTACTCATAGATGATTTTACTCATAAACGCTGACACAAAATCACCAACAAGGCACCAGCAAATCAAATCCACTTATAAATAACAAAAAAGACAACATGACAGGATGAACTGACTGTATAACGGATCAAACGGGAAAGAGCTCCTGATCGTCTTAATAGATGCAGAAAAGCATTCTACAAAATTCAGCATCTATCATGGTAAGAAATAGTTGCTACACTACAAAAAGGAGAAAGTATTCTTCTTAAAACCTACCCCACACATACTAGTAAATGGTGAGTGCAGAGAATGCAGGGACCAAAAGCATTCCCTTGCAGATGGGGAACAGTCAGCAGCTATCGCCACTTGTACTGGGCATCACGCTGGAGATCCTGGCCTGCAGGACAAGCCGAGGGAGGAGCCACAAGAGAGAATCTCCTGAGGACCCACCCGAGTCTGACTTTGTGGAAAAATGGGTTACAGGAGCAGGGAAAGTTCCAAGATATCTTCTGCATGCTGCGTAAATTCAAGTCCTGCTACTCGTAAGGCTTTGGGACGCAGCGTGGCATTTTTTGGAGGGACATGCATGAAAGGCCCAGTGCCTGGTCCATATTACAGGTCAATTAAAAATTAATATTGGGAAGAGCAAAAGGCTGTTGGAAATTGTCGAGAGGCGCTTGGGTGGCTCGGTCAGTTGATCTGACTTCAGCTCAGGTCATGAGCTCACAGTTTGTGGGTTCGAGCCCCGCATCGGGCTCTGGTGCTGACAGCGTGGAACCTGGTTGGGGTTCTTTCTCTCTCCTCTCTCTCTGCCCCTCCCCTGCACATGGGCACGCTCTCTCTCTCAAAATACACAAATAAACTTTAAAAAATGTGTATATGTATGTATTGCATGCTTATACATGTGTATGTATCTGTATTAGTGAAATACATATAAATCTCTGACACTATATAGCATTTTCTCCCCAGAAACTTGGTGCATTTCTCAGAGAGACAGGGAAGAAAAATACTTTGAAATTTTATATTAGTGCTCTGTGCTGACAGCATGGAGCCTGCTTCAGATTCTCTGTCTCCCTCTCTCCCTGCCCCTGCCCTGCTCTCACCCTCTCTCTCAAAAATAAACATTAAAAGAAGAAGAAGAAGAAGAAGAAGAAGAGAAATTGTTGAAATGTCATACCATATCCAGCCTTAGTGAGTGACAGTGCACAGTAGGATTGAAGCATCCCTGTGAGTGAGTCCAGGAGCCACAAAGCTCGGATTCCCCACTACCCTCCCAGGGGCCAGTGCCTGCCTCACATCCCCTGTAGAGATCACTAAAGACCTTCCCGGACTAGTAGAGATGTAGAGATGGAGACTCCTTTCCTGGAGGAGCTAATTTCTACACACGGTCGCTAGAAACAAAAAATACCAAGCACCCTTACGTGAGATAAAACTACTTTTCAAGCAACGACTCCGTTCTCATGGCCATTCGGTCGGAGACGTTTCCAAGCATCTTCTTAGAGTTTAGGCATCTCTGTCTGAAATCACAGGATTCCATCAGGGGAGTAAAAAGTTAGGAGACCCTATTGGCCATAAAACAATGATAAGCTTTTCATGACATAGGAAGATAATGCAAATCAAGTTGCTTTTTTGAAGTTTTTGAAGCAGCATGCCTGTATCACTGTCTTACTTTTATGACGGTATTTATTCTACCCCGGGGTCCACTTCAAAAATAGAACTTCCTCTTTCCCCCATCCAAGCTCGTTTTTATCTTTCATCTACAAAAAAAAATATTTGCAATTTCTAAAGTTTCTCAATTTTGACAGTCCCCAGACTCTGAACTAAGCAAGGCTTTCTGTAATAATTAGGTTCCCAAGTCAAGGGGGGATTTTGGTGCTTCCGAAAGCTTAAATTCTGGGGCAGGCTTGAACTTCCTTCCTCTTTCTCTTCTGCGTTTTGCTTCCTTGGTCTTTGCGATTGGGGAAATTTTTTCCTCTCCGAGTCACAGTCTCTTACTGTTAAAAAAAAAAAAAAAATCTTACAGCATCACCTTCACATTCCCTTTCTGCTTCTTATTTCTCAGAGTCCTTCTAGCATTCCAAGGGTGATAATGGAGTGCATGCTAGACCGGAGTCGGGAGATCATCGTTTTACAAGGGTTTCTTTTCTGAGTGTGGAAAAAAAGAGGTTGGGTTGGGTATGAAAGGTCCTGGATTAAAGTCCTCATTTACGTCGTCTTGGGGAGGATATATCCCCTCTGTGGGCCCCAGTTTCCTCCTGGGTAAAGGAAATGTTGGTCTACCGCAGGAATTCCAGAGTCAGGCAGCAAACGTGAAGGAAGGAAGTGCACTGAGTGTCAGAAAAGCGCTGGCGTCTAGAGGCAATAGGGAGAGGTGGGGACTGCGGAGGTCTGGCACAGGCACCTCCTGAAGTGAGGACTTGTTCTCGACTACAGCAACACCATTCAACCACCACAGGAATGTGAGCTCTCTGTTGGCAGACTTCCAACTTCTTAAGAGAGCCCTGAAATGTGGATTTTTATTTAAATTCTTTTGATTTAAAAAAAAATTTTTTAATGTTTAGTTTTGAGAGAGAGACAGAGAGACAGAGACAGAGCACAAGCGGGGAAGGGGCAGAGAGCTGGAGACACAGAATCTGAAGCAGCCTCTAGGCTCTGAGCTGTCAGCACAGAGCCCAACGTGGGGCTTGAGCTCATGAACTGCGAGATCATGACCTGAACCAAAGTCAGATGCTTAACCGACTGAGCCACCCAGGCGCCCCTTGATTTTTTTTTTTTTGTTTGTTTAATTGCTTGCTCAAAACTTATAAATCATCACAAGTCTTTTTTGAGAAAACTCCTAGAGTCTCTTTTATGTCTAACGTCATAGGATCCTAAGTTCTGCCACGGAACTTTCGGAGAGTCTCCTACATTCCTCCCTCCAGTTTTTGTAAGTCTTCTTGGAGCTTTGTGTTGGGGCACCTAGGCCCCTGGGGCTTTCCTTCAGATTTCGGAATGTCTACCTCATTCTCAGGGGAGAAGCATTTTGGAGCTAGGATTTCCTCACAGGCAGGATTCTCCTAAGTCTGATTCCTGGTCTTGGGGTAAGCAAAGGATGAGCCGGCACTGAGAGTTCCGCCTCGAGACCAGCCTCCCCACTTGGAACGGGCCAGCCCGACTGTTGGCCCGGGAACTAGGCGAGTCTCTTCCCACCTACAACCCCTTTTTGAGAAGTGGAGTCTCTCCTCCCTTATCTGAAATGGGAAGTTTTCTGGAGTGTGAGCTTCCTCACCAATCCGTTCGCCTTCTTGGATGCTGGGATTCTTGGTCTCTCCCTGCTCCATTCTCTCACCGGCCACTAATCCTGCCCAAACGACCCTACGCTGTGCAGCTCACCGCCAAAAAAACCACCCAGCAGTGTCTGCTTGGTCTGACTAGCCCCCATTCCCCAATCCTGTTTGGTTCCTGAGAGCCACAAAGGCCCTCCTCTGGCCAACATTTCTCAGCTACTTAGGTTCCGTTTATCCTCATAGTAGCTCCCACACAAACACTGACTTTCCTCTGAGTCCAGTCCCTCCAGCAGTACTGCACGTAAGGAGATAATACGACAAAGTGGCTACGAGCCTAAGCTTTAAATCCAGAGTTCCTGCGTTCAAAACCATAAGGGCAAACAATCCTACAGCTGCCATTTACTGGCTTTGTGGTCTCAATCACATTGCTTCAAATGTCTGAACCCAATTTCTCCATCGGTGAAATGTATACAGTAAAGCATACCTGTGGTGGTTAATTTTATACGTCAACTTGGCTGCCCAAAGTGCCCGGATACGTAGTCAAACATTACTCTGGATGTGTCTGTGAGGGTGTTTTTGGATGACGTTACCATTTAAGTCAATAGAGTTTGAGATCACCCTCTGTAATGTCGGTGGGCCTGGCCCAATCAGGCAAAGAACCGAACAGAACGAAAAGACTGACCTCCCCTGATCAAGAGTTATTTCTGCCAGGAAAATGCCTTCAGACTTCAACCACAACATCAACTCTTCCCAAGGCAGCCTGCAGACCCACTCTATAGATTTGGTGCTTGCCAGCATATGGACTAATCCCTTAAAAACTCTCTCTCTCACATATATGTATTATATATAATTTATATTTTAAATGTATATTATATATATATATGTGAGAGAGAGAGATACACATAGCACATATATATGTTATATAACACTCTATGTGCTGTGTGTATATAGACATTATTACATATATTATATATGGACATTTATCTATTGTATCTTATCTATTGTATGTATATTGTATCAGACATAAAAGTCCACCTCTATCCATATTGTATCTACATTTATATTGTATATTGTAACTATATCTATATACACACTGTTCTGTTGGGGCTGTTTCTCTGAAGAACCCTGACGGATACATATGAATTCTTAAAAGGATAACATGAGATAAGGTTTATAAAAGCTGAATTACATAGTGCCTGGTATGCACAAATCTCTCCATAAGTGGTAAAAAGAGACAAATGATTCTAGCTGGCTCCATTTCTTCCCTCTTTCTCTCCACTCCCACAAGCCCAGGGCCCCAGCAGCTGGCAGCCTCACCCCTGCACCGTTATCTCATAGGCTACAGGTGATGTAAGACTTGGCTTTAGGCAGGAGGAGGATACGATGACATGCCACCCTGCCCACAATATTCTGGGAGCAAAGTCACCTATTTCAGAGCCACGCGTTCAGGTGTTACTGCGGGGTTCCTGCAGGTTTGGGATTATGATGGCCACATCATCTAGCCCCTTCTGAAACTAGAAGAGCCCCAGGTCAGCCTGCTCAAAGGCCACAAGGAGTCAGATCGGCCATGTGTGACAAGAGATCCAAATCGCAAACTCTCTCCAGATATCCAGACTCCCCGACCGGCCTACCAACCGTCCGGCAAGCAAAAACTATCACAGTATGTGCTAAATTCCAACTAACCCGTCAGAGGAAGGCAAGAAGACAGAAATGCATCTTCGGAAAGAGGAGCCCTTCTACGTTCTTACTGCCCTTTATTTACTTAGGGTCTGGACACCTGGCCCTGCTGGGGATCAGCCAGACCAAACAGCATCCCTGCACTCAGCGGTTCGCTGTCTCCACCAGAGACCCCGTGAGACTGGAGGAGCCTCTGAAAACTTGCCCTTCTCCGGGCAAGCTGCTTACTGGGAGCGGCAGCTATAGATTTCTGCCCCAATTGTTTTTGGCTTGGACAGCCTATGCTTTTACAAACAGACCCTGACCGCTCTGAAGTCATTTCTGTCCTGGATCTCCATCCCAGGCCACCGTATTGTTTTCATTTCCTGTGCTTCTGCACTTCCTTACCATAACATTATCGCACATTCCCGGCGCCGCTGGGCGGCAGGCGGGCTGATACACCATCATTTGGCATCAGTCGAAATTGTTCCATAGAACTTCTAATCACGGGTCCCTTAAGGCGCCCTGCAGGAGCTTACAGCAACTCGGGAGCGAATGTCACAGGAATGCAAAGCCTGACGTGAGACGTGGTATATATTTCCAAGATAGGCTGCCTTCTATTGAAATTGGCAGGTGAGGAATCCTACGTGCCCAGCAAGGAATCGGGAAGTGGAATGTACACAGTGAGGTGCATATGGAATCCCCAACCTCCCTTTTACCCGGGTCTCATAAGTGAGATAAGTTACCAAACCCCAAGGGCAGATGGCCACCGTCCTGACAGCGCTACAGATCTTTCCCCTTCTTGGGCAAGCTGCCCCAACTACCTGCTCCACAACGGTATACAGCACCAAACAGGTGAAACCCATAGCCCTTAGTTTATCTCAGGCCTCTCTGATTATAAGATTTCAGACACTTTAAAATGGGGGTGGGGGGTGGCTAATGGTGATTATAAAACATCATTCGTCAAAAGGCACATTCTTATTTCAGAAATGTTAAAAAATGGGAGAGAGGGTTCTAAAATGGATAAAATACAATATTAAAGACCTGGGAGTATTTTAGCAGACGAGTGATTTGTTTGGGGTACAAGGCATATCTATTCTATCATCTTATATCATTGATAATGTTGATGGCTGCAAAAATCAGAGTAATATATTACATTTTCATCATGTTTTATACTTTATAACATGTGAAAAGACTTCGTGGTCCTTCATCCTTCCAAGAGAAATCCTGAAGTGCCAACCTGATTTTCCTCCTCTATCCAGAAAGAATTCTTTCGTACTGGGAGAGGAGCTAAGTGCATCCACATAAGGAAAGAAAGGAGGGTGTGGAGAGAGGCAAAAAATAATAACACACAGTAGAGAAAGGGAAGGGTTTTGGGGCGGGGGGACTTGAACCGAGAGCGTGAAGTATGTATGTGTGAAGAAGGGATTTTCTGTTTATTGTGTGCTTAGCTCTGCTTTGCTGTCCTTCCGGAGACGTGAGGAGGGAGTGGAATTCCTTTTTAATTACTTTTGGCCATTGTACTGTGCTTCTTAATTAAGTATGATACCATTTTTAGAGTGACCACTTGGATCCAGGTTTTTAAGGGGAATCATTGACGTTGTAATATGGCAGGGCAAATATCATTTGGTGAAGTATTTAAAGTATTTAAAGGATAGTTATAAAAATGCTATAATTAATCAATTTTCACTGAGTAAATGCATAATTCTCCATATATTCAGAATGGTGGAAGGGGCAATGCCAGTTGAGAGATGCAGTAAAACGTCCCTCTTCAATGAAGCTATGACAACTAAATTGAATAACTGTTCAAATGTTTGAACCGAATGGTCAACTGGCTTTGCGAATTGTTCCCCAAATTTAGTATATCTGTAGGTAGCCAATCATGACATTGTTAAAATTACTATTAAAAAAGACGTGTGCCTTCGTCAATTCCACACCTGAGTATTTACCGAAGAGAAACGAGAACCTGTGTATGTCCACACAGAGACTTGTATGCAAATTTCCGTAGCAACAGTATTCACAAGAGCCAAAAAGTGGGCCCAATCCCAATGTCCCTCACTGAGTGGTAGGATAAACAAAAGGTGGTACGTCCATACAATGGGTTCTATTCGGCAATAAGAAGCACCAGAGTACTGATACATGCTACCACAAAGAGGAAACACAGATACGTTATGCTAAGTGAAAAAAAAATACACAAAAAAACTACTCCATTTACATGAAATATCTAGAAAAGGTAAACCTGAGGCGACAGGAAGTACATTAGGGGTTGCCTGGAGTTGGGGTTGGGAAAAATGGCCATGAGAGATATCATGGGGCGATGGAAATGTGCTTAAGCTGGATTATGGTGATGGTTACATAGCTCTGTTCATGTACTAAAATCACTGAATTTGTGCACTGAAAATGGACACATTTTATGGTATGTAAATTATACCTTAATAAAGTTGATAAAAGAAAAACAAAAGGAGGAGAAGGAGGAAGTGTGCCATTTACAGTGAAACTCAAAGAGATTAATTAGGAAGTGGGGAGAAATGGGTGAAAGTGGCCCATGTGTACAGGAGGGATTGTTGGCTGTAGGGTTAGAGTGAAGGACACATAGTGAAAGCTACAATTCAGGAAATAGGTGCTATGGTATGTATTTGATGTTAATAATGGAGGAGGGAAAGTGATTAACAGAAAGGCGAAGTGTTGAGTGCTAGGCTAGAGGACCACCACCAAGTTTTGACGCCTGTTAATGTAAATTCAGGAGATCAGAAGTTGGTATTAAGTCCATCATCAGAAACTTAACCTGTAGGTAAGATGAGGGTACGTAGCTTCTGGCCATCGCATTTTGCTAGTAAAGTCCCAGCATAAGAAGCTTTTGGTAAATTATTATCTACTATTGTACAAAAGAAACCAATCAACTTGACAATCTATTGTTCCGGGAGAGTTCAGTTATTGCCCTAGGTAAGTACTTGGTATTTGGATGTAGTCCAAAATATTATTGCTTTGAAAATACTTAATTTGTTTCTACTTTTACGATGTATAAAATCATTTGTCTTGTTTTACAGTACAGTTTTATGGTGCCAAACGAGTAAACTTCTGTTGATGAAAACTTCAAAAACCAAAAGGAACACCTGTTCCTGGTAAGGATTAAAACAAACAGAAGGGAGTATTAAATTCTAGGCAAACAGTAGCTTCCTTGTATCACCCAGAAGACAGAGGGACTCAAAAAGACAAAATGCAACACCGAGAAAGAAATTCACAAAGGCGTCTCTGCCTACAGTTTCTGCACATTCCTCCACCTTGCCCTTCTTCTCCCCTCTACCAAACAGCCCAGGAGGTAAAGGAAAGGAGATGAGTTACTCAATCTACTTGCCTACCTGGATGATTCTAAAAAGGGTAAGTTCCAACCTTTTGCAATATGAGAAGGTCCCAGGAGGTTTAGCAGAATAAACATGGCTAACCATATGTGGGCATTCTCCAGAGAAACCAAAATCTCCTCAAGTCTCCTGAATTACTGAAGCCAGGTCTTAAGTCCAGAAAGGGTGAGAGTATGGTGCCAGTAATTGGCAAGACTCTTAAGCTCGTGTCTTTCCATGTTCCAGGTACCCCTGAACCAGACCAGGAGGTGGTAGCTTTATGAGAGTGGGGGCCAAGTTCACATTCTTGTTCAGCTCCCGCGAGATGAACTTACTAGTGGTCTGGAGGAGGCCATGCTGGGGAGAAGAACGTCATCTCTTCCAAAGAGCAAGACAGTGGTCTACTGGCACTGATCTTGGACCCGGGGGTGATGCTGAGTGGCCTTCCCATGGCAGTTGGTACACCAGATCTCTCTCCCAACTTGTGCTTGTATTTTTTTTTTAAATGTTGCTATTAATTTTCTCTTGTTTGTTTGGGTCCATTTTAAAGAGTATAGAATTTGAAATCAGAAAAACCAGGATATAAACCTGGGTGCTCTGCAGTATTGTGTTGAATGATCTTGGGGAATTTATGTAAGCCCTGAGCCTCATCTAAAATGAGAATAATTGTAGCCAAATTATGGAAAAAGCCTAAATGTCCGTCAACTGACGAATGGATAAAGAAGATGTGGTTGATATATACAATGGAATACTACTTGGCATTGAGAAAGAATGAAACCTGGCCATTCGTAGCAACGTGGATGGAACTGGAGAGTATATATGCTAGGTGAAATAAGTCAGGCAGAAAAAGACAGATACCATATGTTTTCACTCATATGTGGATCCTGAGAAACTTAACAGAAGACCATGGGGGAGGGGAAGGGGGAAAAAAAAGTTACAGAAAGGGAGGGAGGGAGGCAAAGCATAAGAGACTCTTAAATACAGAGAACAAACTGAGGGTTGATGGGGGTGGGAAGGAGGGGAGAGTGGGTGATGGGCATTGAGGTGGGCACCTGTTGGGATGAGCACCGGGTGTTGTATGGAAACCAATCTGACAATAAATTATATTTAATACAAAAAATTACTTTAAATTTAAAAATAAATAAGTTAATTAATTAATTAATTAATTAATTAAAAAATGAGAATAATTGGTCATACCTACCACTGAAAGTTGTTTAGAGACTTAAATAAGATCATTCTTTAGAGAAGGGCTTTGTAAGGTGCTGTATATGTACATTATTATTTTCGAAACTTTGACCCTCGCTTTTTTGGGTGTTAGCTACTCCCCCTTTGTTTTTGCCACCCACGAATGTTATAAACCAGCCTCCTGTATCTTCATCTAAGTTGTTCAAAAAGACACAAAGGAGGGTGGGGAGGGGTGAGGGGAGCGAGGTGGGGGAGGACCCGGACAGGACTGACTGAGGACAGAGTTCTATTGTTCAATGCCAGCAGCCTCCCTCAAGCTGTCACTAATCAGCACATCTGATTAATGACAGCAAAATTTTTTAACCAGCCAAGAACTAATCTATTTGTCCTAAATCAGCCTGTGTTTCCCAATCTTCTCAAAGAGATCATGAAAGGATTTGTCAAACCCCTTAAAATCCAGGACACTACCCTCATGACCCTCCCTTGATCTGCCTGTCCAGCTTTTTCACAAAGGAAATCAGATTTGCTACACCAGGTTCATCCTTCCTGAGCTCGTGCTACCCCCACGCATCCTGCAGAAATCCCCACAGGCCACTTGTTCTAAATTTGTTCTAGAATGTTCCAGGAAGGTATCTCTCCTTGGGGTGATAGGCCTTGGGAGAATCCTGATGGCATGCCAGGTTAGTAAGGAGAGAAGGGCGTCAGGTGCCTATCTTTGTCTGGGAGCCACACGCAAGGCAGTGCAGGTGAGCAGCAGGAATGTACGTGGGCATTCACACAGGAGTCTGCAAAGCCACACCTGAAGTGACCGCAATCAAAGGTCTGGAGAATAGGTAAGTTGAGAATTAAGGTGGTCAGGCGTGACAGAGCAGCACCTGATCGCAAGAGTAGAAAACCAAGACTGGAAGCAGAAGGGATTGACTGAACGTTACCCACCCAAGCTGAGGCATGAGGACGCTCAGATGAATTCACCGAACTCCTACCAGTGCCCGGCCTGATTCATTAGCCCAACCACAGGCTTTTTCCCTAGAGTATTTTATAGGACATCCATCCAGGACACAAACAGAAACTCAAGCTTATATACAGTTTCTCCCACCTCCTGAAAATTCATCCATTGGGGTGTGTCTGTCTTCCAGCCCTTTCTCCATCAGCCGCGGCTTTTGCAACATTCCTAGCAGCTCCTCCTCCATCACAGCTGCTGGTTGTTTCAATAGAGTTGAGTCAGGGCTAAGAATATGGGCTTCGGTGCCTGATAGACCTGGACGTATGTCCCCACGAGGCCGTTTACTTCAGTGAGAACTAACCAACTTGAGCCTAAATTTTCTTGTTGAAAAAATAAGGATAACAGTAATCCCACCAAATGGGGTCTTTGTGAGGCTTCCACAAAATCACGTATTTAAAGCGCACGGCACGGCCCCCGTATACCATGTAGGCTCCACGCGCGTTCCTGTGGCCAACCACACCTTTACTCCCCTTGGTTCACTCCTCTCAGGATCAATACCCTTTGCCATGTGACTCGCAGTTCTCCCCACCAGAGATGGTGTGTATCTTCCATCTCATTGGCGTTGACCTTGGCTGCCTGTGATTCGCTTTAGCCACTGGAATGTGGGCAGAAGGAACGATGTGCCTCTTCTGAGTCCAAGCCTTACACGTCGTATCATATAGTTCTCATCCTGTCGTGCTCTGCCATGACCGAGGGAAGGATATGCCCCAGAAGGCCTACTGGTACCTGGGTAATGCTAAACACACGGAGCAAAGTTGGACCCAATGCATAGCTTGAAGCCACGTCTAGCAGAGCTCAGCCTAGATCAGCCAAACCCCAGCCAGCCCACAAGCACACGAACAAGAAATAAGTGCTCATTTTTGTCCACCACAGGGTTTTGAAATGGTTTTTAAAGCGGCATTATTGTGGCAATAATTTATACTTACCTTGTCCAAGGCTTGGCGACTTAAGCGAATTTAAAGCAGTTAAAGGGTTCATTTCTCTTTTACTCCATTTCCTGCCAAGCCTCAATATAATAGAAAGAGAATGGGTTCTGGGCCCAGAGAGACTTAATTCCTATCTAGCTTCCTGAGTAACCCAGGACAGGTCATTTAACCTCCCTGGACTTGATTCTTCATCTGTTAAAGGGGAATGAGAATACCAGCCCCTGTTACTGTGAGGGCTAAATGGCATAATTTATGTCACACATGTGGACACGGCAAGGGTTCTCAAGAGAGGTGAGTAACTCTCCTCTTTTCTTTATAAGTTTATTGTGCTTTGGAGAGCCTCATGTCCAGACCTGGACAGAGCAGAAAGAAGGGAATAGAGTTTGGACGCCTCTCCCAGAACACAGGGGTTGAGGCATTTGGCTTTGTCTCAGACTTGGGTTTGTTCATTCACATTTTTGTGGCTCTGTCGTGTGACAGGCACTGGGAATCTGGTGGCCAATAAGACCAATGAAGGCACTACTCTCATGGAGCTTACATCTTAGAAGAGATCGAAATAGATAACAAGTAAGAAAACAATAAATAAACTACACAATTCCAAGCAGGAAAAAGTGCCATGAACTAAATACAAAAGGACGATGTGATAGACAGTGACAGAGTTGGGACCAGTGGTCAGGCCGACCTCACTGAGCCAGTGACAGTCTCTGCTTTCCAAATAGCAGAAATAGTCCTTTCTAGCCCTTCTCGCTCCACACTTACTCAGAGAAGCTCTTGTCGTCAACACTTTAACAAGTTACATTTTTTCTTTCCTTAACCACCTGCCACCCTTGGTATAGATCCAAGTTAAGTCTTTCTAAATTCATGCTTGATCGTGTGTTCTTCCTTCCTCCTTCTGTGCATGTCTGGATTCTGTAAGTTACCTTAGGCAGCCACACCCACCTTTTTAGACACCCTCCTTTTCTTCCTCACTGGCACCATTTTTGGTTTCTTACATAGCAGAGGCTCTGTTTGGAAAGGCTCTCACCTTGTCATGCCATCTGCCCTTAAAAAACCTTGCCTGGAGCTTATCTTTGAAATCTTCTCCTCTGTCGCCAACAATATTTGACCGTCGCCCCAAGTCCCCATCTTGGCTCACAAGAACTCCAAGTTAAGTGAGAAGATCACCTAAATTATCCCAGCTCACGTCCGCTTCAGCCTTGTTTGCGGCCAAAGGAAGGGCTCACGCAGGCAGTATCCCTCACGCCTGGTGGATGAACTTGTCAGCAACATGTGCCAATAATTTAGTGGATGCTGCTTCTGCCTTTAGCAAACTGAATCTCCAGCTGTTATCTTGAGTAGACTGGTGATTCAGAAAACGTATTGGTCATACGAATGACCCAGGTAGCCTGTCAAAAATACTGATTCTGATCCACTAGGCCCAATGCCAGGGCCAAAACTTCTGCATTTTGAACACACTCCAGGTGCTGCTTGTGCTGCTGATTAGCAGAGCACATTTTGAATAGGTAGTTTCAACCCTAAATTGTCTCTGCCTCAAAGTGCCTCTACCTGGAAAGTAGTCTGGGGCACATGCCCAGGGCAGTATTTCTTCTCTTTGATATTCTGCCTTAATTCCAGGGCCTCACTCCCCAATTTCCTCCCTTCTACATAGTGTTCTCTACAATCATGTTGATTTTCCCAGTTTGCTGTCCAGACAAGGGGTACATCTTATTAGGGCGGGGAAGAACAGGATAGAAGATCTGTCATCATTGTTCAAAGAACATAAAATGACCCTCTGAAAATTAAAGGAGAAAAATTGACAGATAAAACCCTAAAACCACATTCAAGGGGAAAAGTCATCCATTTATATAACCAGAAGAACAACAGTGAGAAAGTACCCAGTAATTTTTAAGAAAAGTTTTTTTAAAAAAGTTTTTTAATTTTAAATTAAAAAAAAAGTAGGAGAAAAAAGATCATGAAAAATACTCATTCAATTGTTCATCCGTTCATTCATTCATCCATTCAATTCACCTAATACTTGAGCAACTATTCTGTGCCAGGCTTTTCCAGGTATGGCTGTTGAAAATGACAGAATCCATCCCTTTCCTCGTAGAGCTGACATCCTGCGGAAAAAGATAGCAAGGCAGCAGACAAATAGACACATAATTACAAATAATGCTTGACTACAAAGGAAATAAGGTGTTAACCCCCTCCCCCACACTACTGTGCAGAAAGTGGTGAGGGGCCTCCCTCAGGAAACCATGTTCAAGTTGAGAGTCCAAAGATGAGAAGCAGCGGGACCTGTGAAGAGTTAGATTGGAGGCGGAGGGAAGAAAGATCACCTCAAGGAGAAGGAACAGTATCTGTGACGGCCCTGAGGCGGGAAAGAATCTAGTGGGTCTGAGGAACTGAAATGAGTCTGGCTGGAGCCTAGCACGGTGGGTGGGGAGAGCGGCAGCAGAGGAAGTTGAAAGGGTGCTTTATAGTCTCGGACATTTACACCCATGGACTAACTGTGGCTGTTAAGCAAAATGAACTTGAAAGCTTAGTACAAGAGAGTAAATCTGTACTTTGGTGGGATGGGACTTGTTTACACAAATATTCCCAGAGTGTCTACTTGTTCCAGGATTGGTATATGGAAATAGATGGTAGATTAAACAGAAGAAAAGGATCTGATCGAAAGGAATGGGCAAGACCATCGATCACTGTTGAGAAAGCTGTTGATTTACTTTGGTAGATATGAACCCAAGAAGGGAATTTGGTAGAGAGTGTTGGGTGGGGGGTGGCAGACATCACTGTAACCTTGGATTGGACTGGCCTTGGATCATGGAAGCAAGAAGAGGCTAAACATACTGCACATGCTTGTGTGTATGTGTGTGTGAATGTGTGTGTGTGTGTGTGTGTGTGAGAGAGAGAGAGAGAGAGAGAGAGTTTAAAAATATATATCAATGATATTAAAGAAAACCCTCCATAATCTCACCAAGCTCACCTAACCTCTTCCACTTTTGCCACATCTTTCTAGCACTTGTTGGCATGCATAAGTGGCCCACTTACTACATCCATCACACGGGTACCATGTTGTCATCCCTAATTGTCACTACAACACATGCTGATATGCAAATGCAGCCCCTCCAATGCTCTGTGTTTCTGTGGTCTCCACAATTATATTTTAAGGGGGTACTCCAGATTTTTTTTAAAGAGAAAACAATTCTCTTCTCCTGTGGTGGTTGTGAGGCCAAGTTTTGGAGTCCGACAGGCCTGGAGTCAAACCCTCGCTTTTGACAATTTACTATCTGGGCAACTTTGGTGAAACTGGCCTCTTGAAACGGCAGTCTTGTCGCCCATAAAAAGGAACGGTGACCCTTAGCTCCCAGAATTGCTATAAGAATTGCGATATTGGATAGAAATTGAACATGGAGATGGGTCCATGGTGGTAAATGGAAGCTGTTTTATTAATAGCACCATTTTTATTATTCTCTTTGAGAAATTTCAAACAGGATATAGCACAGCACAGAGGAACTCTCAAGAGAGTAAATTTCATCTAAGTTTCACAGCAACAGACAAGACCAGTTGTCCCCTTCGGGGTTTAGGGGAAGGTCTTTTCTCCAGATTAGGTCAGGCATTCACGCCACTCATTTCTGCTGCCCGCCCCATCTCTCTGCACCTGGTTTCCCTCCCAAACAGGGATTTACCTGACCTAATCCCACGGCTTTTCCTCAGGGTCCACATGTCACCATCCTTTGTAAAAACCTCATTAATACTTTAGGGACACCAAAGCATTCATCAGTCCCCCGAAGCAAAAACATTTACCAAAGCTTGCCTGGCCAGGCTAAAAGAATTGGTGCAGCTTAGAAAAGCAGATCCTTTATAGACAGAAAACACTGCCCCACCTGCCTCTGCCCCCCCCCCCCCCGCCCACCCTGTGCATGTTCCCTGCTTATTATATTTTCTTCCTAAAGGCCACTGTCCCAGATCAACCCTTAAGCCGAATTTAAGTGTGAGTGCTCTTCACAAAGCACCCAAAGGTATTTGCTGCCCCAAAGACATCAAGTTCTCTGCGTGTGTGTAAAATAGTCAATATGCCACTTATTACTTCTGTAGGAAGGAAAAAAATGAGTCAGTATAATTCTTTTCAGCAAATCAATTATTAAGCACGCATTCATCTGACCACTTTTTATGGAGCACTTTTATGTGTTAGATGCTGAAAAGGATATAAATACTAATCAGGCATAAAAGCCACTTCTGGACGCTGACAGCTTAGTGAGAGAGCCAACATACGTGTCCGACATGTATGTACAGATGTGTATGTATGTGTAAGTGCATGTATTAATGTGTGTGTGTAAATACACACGTACAAAGAATATGCAAAATGCCAGAGGATAGGTTCAGATAAAGTTCTGTGACTGTTCAGGTGGGGACCCATTCATCCCAGCTGAGGCCTGCCCTCACCACCCTATTTAATACGACAGTCTGCCCCACCTCACACGCTTCCCGCCTCCCTTCTCCTGCTCTTCCTGCTTTCCCAGGGAACTTATTGCCACATTACTTACTTATTGTTTTTTATCTGTCATCCCCACTAGAATGTAAGTCTCTCCTTAAGGGGCGGAGATTTTTGCGTTTTGATGTATCCCAAGTGCCTAGACTAGAGCCTGGCACACGATAAGCACTCGATAAATTTCCCCACCTGCAGGGCAGGCAGGACAGGTGAGATGAGAAACAACCATCCATCCATCCACCCATTTAATAGGCATCTATCGAGTTTCTTGGCTGTGCCAAGCATCATCTTAAGGCGCTAGAGATGTAAAGAAAAAGAACTTTCTGTCCCCTCCAGGGGCTGGCAATCTGGACAGAGGGCAAGGGCTTCCTGCTTAGATAAACAGCTCGAGCAAAGACTCCAGAGGCACAACCGCGGGGGCCCTGTTCAAGAGAAGGTGCAAAATGGGTGTGATGGGGACATCCTGGGAATAAAGCTGAAGAGGGACTGTGGGCACCAAGCCCAGACTGCATAGAACCCCTGGCTGAGCAGTCCATGCTGACAGCTGGACCCTCACAAGGCTCAGAGATTACGCCTCATTTTTAAACAACCCCCTTCGTTACAGACATAAGACTCCATCACAGCCAAATAAATCAGACTTAATCCGAGAGGTGGAAAGTCAAACGGCAGTAATGCGCAGAGCCCTCTTCCTTGCAGCCCATATATTTTCATGCTTCACGCTTTGCCTGTTTCCAAGTCACAGAGGAATGGGGTCACGTAGGCAGGCCCATGCAGAGCACCCCCAGGCTGTTTCCAACGTTGCACAGACTATTCCAGCCAGGACAGGGGAAGGCCAGGTGGGGTGAACACACCTGCTTCGCCCTCTGATTGCCAGGCTACCTTGGAGGAAGAAGGATTCCTTCTTCTAGCAGCATGGCTGACACTCCAAGACACCCGGATGGCTCCCCTAGCTCACGCCTCAGGATCACCAGCAGTCAGGATCAGTCGCGGGACCTTGCTGAGTGCTGAGCTCAGAGCCAGGCACTAGGAAAGGTCATATACGTGGTAGAAGAGTCGGGAAGAGCTCATGTGTGACCCCAAGGAGGGAGAGAGGAGATACTATAAAAATAAATGCTTAGAGGCATCATTAGATTGGATGGCTGTTCTGAGCTCTGGAAAAAAAGAGCATATAAAAATAATTCTGTTATAAACTGACTCTTTCCTATATATAGCAAATACAAATAATCATCCATTTCCCCAGTTCATCTATTTTGTGAGTTCCTGTTTTTAAATGGTGGTTAAAAACTCAGCCACAAGCAGAAGTTCTAGTGACAGCCACAGAGGAATGTCCAGCCATCAAGGTGACCCGGAGGTCCCTGCAGGGGAGGTGGGCTGTGGGGGGGGGGGGTCTGTTGCAGGAACCGGATGATTCATCCCCAGGGAAAATCAGGCCACTTGGGCAAAACCGAAAGCATGCGTTCCAGGTCACTGCTGCTGGGTTTTCCGTCCTATTCCCCGGCAGACTGAAGGATGCTGCAGGGAGTGAATCCCAAGTTACTCTGCAGACGTTCCTACCCCTTACCCTTTGCCCCTGCCCTGGTGTCTCTTAACAGCCTCACCAAAAACTGCCCGCCATCAACAGTAGAGAGAAACCACCTACGTTATGTGAATATAAAAGCATATGAAGAATACAGATCTCCAGGTGATTACATGGCCCCGGGTCGGACGTGTTGCTGCCCGGGGTGCCTTTGCCCAGGAGTACAAGTGTGAGTGAGAAAAGCCAGTTTCTCTCCCCGTAAGCAGCTCAGCCAAGGAAGTGAGCCTCTATCAGACATCAACACTGATAAAGTTCTAGCTGCTAGGAATGCATGGAGGGAGGGGTCAGGCAGATGTGAGGACTCACTCTTCCAAGTTGCTAAGAGATTCCAAGCTGAGTCTTGTCAGGAAATGCTACCTGGTGTTAAGCCTTGTAACTCTACCCGAGGAGCCTCTTTTCCCATTTCTTTTTAATTGTTTCCTGCCTCCGTCCAGGGGAGCGATTTAAGTCACTCTGATTCCCCACTAACAGCCTACTGGATGACAACAGACCAGAAAAGAGAAGACATTCCAGAAATAGAAAACCACTGTGAAAAATAACTGCCCAGAGCTTCATTAAGCCTTAAGAAATAGGACCACTCCCCGGTAATCTCATTGTTCAGAACATAAGGGAATCCACGGTAGCAGTGGAATATATTTTCGGTGGCGTTCCAGCTGTCATTCTTCCAGCAGGCATGCACCGAATGGCACTGACAATAGCTAATAGCTGGTACTTAATACCTGCTTACAGACCAGGTACTGAGTACTGACTTAGTACTGACTTAGGATGTATTATCTAATTTAATCCTCCCATTCATCTATGAGTGTCTTGCTGTTATGACTCCCAATTTATGACCAAGAATAATGAAGGCACTGAGAGGCTAAGTAATTTCCCCAAGATCACAGAGCTAAATCACAGAAAGCCAGGACTGGACCTAGTTTAGGCCCCAGCTTTAGGTACTATATTTCTCGGCCCCTACGAGAGATGTCCAAAAAAGATTGTGCAACCTGCCCTGAAAATCCGTTCCAGGCTTGCCCTCAGAAAGTCCCTTCCAGGGAATTTGAATTTCTCTTCTTCTGTTACAGTCCATTTCCTCTTGCTCAGCTCCAAGGGGAGCTGCAGAATTAGGCATGGCAGCTTCTGAGAAGTGGAAGGGGAAGGGGCAGGGGTGGTCCTATCGCAGGCACTGAAGGGAGAGATGTGTTCCTCACGCCCAGGACTGGAACACCTGCGGTGGGGGCCCCTGCAGTGAGGGCCGCCTGCGGTGGGGGTCGCCTGCGGTGGGGGGGGGGGGGGGGAGGGTCACCTGTGGTGGGGGGTCGCCTGCATCCGGGGCCCCTGTGGTGGGGGGGGGGTTGCCTGCGGCGGGGGCCCCTGCGTTGGGGGTCGCCTGCAGCCCTCGGGAGCCCTGGTTACATCCTGGTGGAAGCCCGCGCTCCTCCCACAGTTGAAGAGCAAAGGTTCATTTGCCTGCCGAGAAGTCAGAATTTGGCCTCTGATGCAACATGTCTGGCATTTTGTCAAGCGCTCCATGCTCATGGAGAAGGGCAGAGAGTGCTTTTGTACGCATTCTTAGAAGAGGCCCTTAGGAAAACTGCGTTTTCTGGGGCCTCAGAACCCCTACAAACCTGGGGACTCAGTCCTAGTCAACACCAGTTAGCACCAGGACACTAAACAACCCTCGAGCAAAAACCCTCCCCCGCAAAACTAGAGCATGCCCACAGGGCTTGTTCAAACACCGCCCCCCCCCCTTGTGTTCTCCTGCACCATCCCGCTGGTGCCGTAGGTCTGGGAGGGAGCCCCAGCGGCTTCACTTCTAGCAAGTTCCCAGGTGACGCTCTTGGTCTGGGGGCCCTACTTTGTGTCTCCAGAGATTACGCTGTAGAATTCTGGGTGCCAGGTTAGTACCAGCAAACGCATTCCTATGACTCACAGCTGAAAACGCAATTCCAGCACAACGTGGTCTTTCAAATCCCAGAAGCACAAACATGCGAGAAGTGAGAGGTAGAGGGGGTGAACAGGTTGAGCCCGAGCTGAATGACACTTCAGAATACACGTCTCACGGACAGGGGACTGAGGGAAGCTGAAAGGACTTGCAGAGAAAGGCTTGTTGATAGTCTTTCCACTTCATTCCTAACTGTCCCAAAGTTGGTCTGGGCAAAGTCGGCCCTGCCCTGTGCAGCCCAGACCTGCCCGAGGTGTTCTCTTCTGCCTCAGGAGAGTAAATTTACCTCCCAACCACAAATGGCTGCATTTGCGTTCTCTTGCCTTGGGAAAGACAGGGACATGTGCCCGCCTTGCCCTACCAGTTCATTAACATACCCTTCATCAGGTCCCTGTTGGGGATCTGAGATTTCAGTATAAATACCCAAAAGGAAGGGACCCTGCCCATCATTACACTTCTAGAAAGCCTGAGGTCAAGACCTAGAAAATAGAGTGGGGGCCTAACACAGTCTACTGAGGGAGTCAACCTTCTGGTTTTGGGGTTTGTTTTTTTTTTTAGTGTTTATTTTTCAGAGAGAGAGAGAGAGACCCAGCATGAGTAGGGGAGGGGCATAGAAGAGGGAGACACAGAATGTGAAGCAGGCTCCAGGCTCTGAGCTGTCAGCACACAGCCCGACGCGGGGCTTGAACTCATGGACTGTGAGATCATGACCTGAGCCGAAGTCTGAGGCTTAACGGACTGAGCCACACAGGCTCCCCCAACCTTCTCTTGATGTATCCAATGTGGCTTCATCCCTATTTTTCCTCTGAATGGGAATCCCTTCCTCCTTGACCTCATGGTGAGCTCCTGGTTTGCTTTCAACACTCATCTCAGGGCTGCTTTGGGAGGCGATCCCTCAGCACCCCGGGGAGAGCTGTCATTACTTTCTCTATGTTCGCCACACCGCACGCACACTTCCATATTGTTTATGCACCTGAGTGGCAGCAGAGAGATGATCAACCTCTAGATATTCCCAGCCTGTGCTCTCCTTCCTTAGTGGCTAAAAAGACCCTTCCCGCTTGGTTGCTACTGTTCTGTCACTCTCCAGGGATAGAGGTCTCCCTTGCCAGAATCTTTCTTTTCCGTGGTACAGACCCAAAGGCTCAGACAGTAAAATGAAGAGACAGAAGGAAAGAAGAAGGTTTCGAAGAGATGAGAGGCATGTGGACTAGGGACAGAAAGATGTTTTCTCAAAGGTAGGAAAGGAAACTGGCATGGGTCAGGGCACTTTTCTGGTGGGGTGGGGGTGGGGTTGAAGAAAGAGTGCCCGGGGGAGACTCAGGCTGCAAGCAGGTGGACAGAGAAGGGAAGAGGTTGTATCAGGGTAGCTCGGGAATCCATATGGATTCCATTTACAGAACTTGAAAATATAAGTAAAGGACTTATGTTATTCTGAAATACCTCTTGGTCACTGGGACCCTCTTTCTCTGACACGGGGGCCGGACCGCGTGGATTGCGCTTTTATCCGGTTCCACCCTCGTGCTTCTCGGGTCTTCCGCTTTACCGTTCCCAGCATGTGGCCCAGAGCCTGGTGCATGTGAGATGCTCAGAAAAAGTTAGGTTTTTTCCTCCTTTCTTCCCTTCTGTCAACCTTGAGCAGCCCATCAGGCTGAAATGATGGCAGAATGGAGGATGGGCTGACAGGACGAGTCGGGGGAGAGAGGCAAATCAAACATGGCGCTAAGTCCGCCTGGACTGAGTACCAGCAGCACAATGCTGATCTTGGCTGGGGGCCCACCATTTACCAGCCCCCTCCTGGCCTCTGGGGTATGGCTAATTAAAGACATGATTACTCATTTCATTCCCAAGTCGCTATTTAAGGAAGTAGAATCATGCCATTCCTATAAGGCCTCTGACCCTAACTAGAGGCAAACAGTGCCAGGGCTTGTGCAAGTGGCTGTAAGTACAGAGCTGTTCAAAGAGCCTGGGAGGAGGGAGGAGGGAGCAGGCCCTACAGCTGGGCCAGCTGCTGGATTGCCCCCCCCAATGTCCTCCTCTCTCCCTCCCGCCAAGGGGTCAGGATCTAGTGACAATCCCTCCCCGAGCCCCCTGCCAGGGCAACTCCTATGTTTTCTGAACACAGTCAGAGTCACACAGCTGACTCAGAAAAAAAAAAAAAAAAAAAAAAAACCAAAACACTAACAATCTCCTTTTGTATTTTAAGTAGCAGCAACTTGGAGCATTTGAGATTCTTCAGTTGTTTTTTAAGAAATCAAAAAAAACCCAAAAACATTGCTTTTAATCAACAAACTCTTTAATCAACAAACTCTTACTGCTCTCTGTCAGGCCCAGTGCAAAGCACTGGGAAAAGAAGTGAATCAAAATCATTCCTGCCCTCAAAGGGTATCCAGTCTTACAGATGAAATACATACATGAACAAGTAGGTTACACTAACATGGAATAAGTACAAAGGTAGAGATACAGATTCTGCACGATACAGAGAAAGTGGTGCTAACGGGTAGGGAAAAAAGGTGTGCCAGAGGATGGGAGACCTGATGGGGTTTTGAGGCAAAAATAGGAGTTCATCTTACCAACTTACCAGCCTAGTAAGGCAAGAGCAACCCCGGCAGGGGAAAGCATATTAAAAGTGATTGAAATCATAGAAAAACAGGTTGAACTTCCTTGTTTCAATGGGTTTCAAACTTGTCTAACAAATAATTAATTCATAACTGCAGATTGACATAACTGAGGGGTATTCCGAAGCATCTAGTACAAACATGAAATCTCTTTTTTTATGATTTTTTAAAATTTTACTTATTTTTGAGAGACAGAGACAGACCAAGAATCCCAAGCAGGCTTCGCACTGTCAGCACAGAGCCCGACTCGGGGCTTGAACTCACAAACCGTGAAATCATGACCTGAGCCAAAACCAAGAGTTGGACGCTTAACTGACTAAGCCACCTAGGCGTCCCTGAATTTTTTTTTTTTATCAAAATATAATAAATATAATTGACTTATAACATTAGATTAGTTTCAGGTAGCATGAAATTTCTTAGATATTTATTTTCATTTTTTAAAACTGTATACTTTGTGTAGTATGGTTTGTAACAGTCTCACATGTTTTGATATTAAAATAATGTTTTCAACTTTCAGTCAGTAAGATTGACTTTCCAAACATACACTGTCAAATAAAATTTATCCTCCATGGAAAAAGAAGCTTCCTGTTGACCTTTTGGGTTGAGAGAAAGGCAGTCTTTATCCAGCCTAACAACTACAAAGACTAAAAGATGATCAGAGGGGCGCCTGGGTGGCTCAGTTGGTTAAGTGTCTCACTTCGGCTCAGGTCATGATCTCATGGTCCATGAGTTCAAGCCCCACGTGAGGCTCTGTGCTGACAGCTTAGAGCCTGGAGCCTGCTTCAGATTCTGTGTCTCCCTCTCCCTCTCGCTCTCTCTGCCCCTCCCCCACGCACACTCTGTCTCTCTCTTCCTCAAAAAAATAAGTAAACATTAAAAAAATATTTTTTAAAGATGGTTGGAGACTAGAGCTTTGAATACACAAGTGATTTTTCATACTCATATTTACGCCTGTTGACTGAGTTTGACCACAGTTACAGTGTCTTCCAAAAACTCTTCTTCAAGTAAGTTTGTCCTACTTCCCTTTCTGTCTGCCATGGCTGTCTGCCATGTTGATTGACTTGAGGAAAATACCAGAGGAGGAAAAGCCACTGGGAACCAGTCAGCAATGACAGAGCAGACAAAGTGGATTCTCTCCAAAAAAAATCAGGATTTAGAGCAATCCCAGGCTGAATTTGCACTGATCGCCAATTAGATGCAGGCCACCATTTGAGGTTTAAAATTTTTTTTAAATGTTGTTTATTTTTGAAACAGAGAGAGGCAGAGTGCGAGCAGGGGAGGGGCAGAGAGACAGGGAGACACAGAATCCAAAGCAGGCTCCAGGCTCTGAGCTGTCAGCACAGAGCCCAACGCGGGGCTTAAACCCAAGATGAGATCATGACCTGAGCCGAAGTCGACCCTTAACTGACCGAGCCACCCAGGCGCCCCCGCCATTGGAGGTTTTAAAATGCCACCTCAGATGAAAGGTAATGATTCCCTAATCCCCATGCCAGGTTAACACTCCAGACCAATTAAGCCAGAGTGGCGTCCAGGCGTTAGAATTTATTAAACCTCTAGGGTGATTCCAATGTGCCACAAGTTTGCGAATCAGTGGGCCGGATCCTGGTGGTTCTCAACCTTGGCCACACATTATAATCACCTGAGGGCGTTTTTATACATATGGTGGAGGAGTCCAGTCTCCAGCCCAGTAGATCAGAATCTCTGCGGCTTGGGTGTGGGTATCCATGTGGCCCTTAAACCTGGGGAGGAAGTCAGCACCCCCTAGCTCTGCATTCTGGGGCAACTTCCTTGCAATCTCCTAAGTCCTATGTGGATGCCTGGACCCACAGGGGCTGTCGGGGCTGTCCCCTGGGTGCCCCGAGCAGGGACCAGGAAACAGATGCTCTCAGAGCTCAGTGTCTCATGATTTTGTCGTTGCCAGGACGCCTGTGGCCTGAGTGGTTCCAGGAGGGAAGCCTGGGTCACTCCTGCCTGATGCACTGGCTGCCAGTGGTGCTAACACCTGATGGGGGGGGGGAGGGACAACTCCCATCAAACACGCAGCATGGTTGGGGCTCTGGTTTACCCGCCATCCACCCTTATCGAGTTGCACGTGTGGGCCCCACATGTGTGGTTCTTGCCCCTCCCCGTTCAGACTGTTGGGTCCACAGCACGGAGGGGTATGGGGAGCAAGCCTGGCCCTGTGAGCCCCCCCGCCGCCCCCTGGCTGACACATAAGACGAACAACACCCCAGGGCAGGGTCCGCAGGTGGCTTTCCAGGCTGTTCCTCCTCGATGCCAAAGGAGGCTGCTGGTCAGATTCCTCTCTTTGTCTCCTGCTGGTAGTGACCTCGTGCTGTCCCTGTCTTCAGCCACGCCTGATGACGGTGGATGTTTTTTGCGGGAATGGGACAGTTCTGCTCACTCTTGCCGCAGGCCATTACCCTCTGGGCTGGTGGCCCTGGGCAGCCAGGCTGTGGTCCCCACTGAAAGAGATCACATTCTAGGAAGGCGATGATCACCACCCAAAGGGTTCAGAACACCGTGGAAGATAATTTAACATTTGTGCTGGAAAATTGCAAATGACAAATTTAACGTCACCAAAGAGAAATGTTAGCCTTCACACTTTCTTGCGTACGGGGGAACACCTGTGTTTCGTGCTTATCATCAAGAGGGAAGCAGGGGTCCAGCCTTCGAGAGGGTCAAGGGGGGGCCGGAACCTTCACCTGAAATGCTATGATGCGACAGCTTGCCAGTAAGAAAGGAGCAACCTTAAATGGTGTTAAGGATCTATTCCATTTCAATACAGATTGGCTTCGAGGAGCCCCGGCATTGGGATGACAGTGCTGTTCTCTTCCAGTGCTGGGAGGTGTGCAGTTACCCAGGAATGCGGTGTTAGACAACGTAAAGAACGAGAAAAAAAGTGTGTCTGGACCCTACAAAGAATCTTCGGGTGCAATGACTGGACACTGATAATTAATACCTAAAGTAGTTCTTCAATCCATAATTCTCATTTTTCTTCAGTAAATCACTATACCTCACGTGGGCCTATGAATTTTATAATACATTTTATAATCGACTTGTTTTATACCCGACAATAAACATATAAACAGCTTTTCTATACCTGTTATTCTAATATTTTTTAATAAATCACTCACGTGGGCCCATGAGTTTTGCAATATTTTTTAAAGTTTATTTATTTATTTTGAGAGAGAGACAGTGCGAGTCAGGGAGGGGCAGAGAGAGAGAGGGAGAGAGAGAAAATCCCAAGCAGGCTCCGTGCTGCCAGCACAGAGCCCGATGCGGGGCTTGAACTCACAAAACCATGAGATCGTGACTTGAGCCCAAACCAAGAATCGGACGCTTAACTGACTGAGCCATGCAGACACTCCTGCAATATGTTTTATAATCAACTTGTTTCATAGACAGGAGCCCCACCAAACAGTATTTTCCCAGGCTTTTCACGTGTTACGGGAGATCCTGTTGGGTAGCTGGTTTTGCTGGTTTTTTTTTTTTTTTAATTTTTTTTAACGTTTATTTATTATTGAGAGACAGAGAGACACAGAGTGTGAGCAGGGGAGGGGTAGAGAGAGGGGGAGACACAGAATCTGAAGCAGGCTCCAGGCTCTGAACTGTGAGCACAGAGCCTGACGTGGGGCTCAAACTCACAAAATGCGGGATCGTGACCTGAGCCGAAGTCAGTTGCCTCACCAACTGAGCCACCCAGGCACCCCTCATTTTGCTGTTTTTTGTTTTTTTTTTTTTTTTTAAAGCTTCCCAGGTGATTCCAAGTTTGCACCCAGGGCTGAGAGTTCCTGCACCAGAAGCAAGCGGGTGAATGCATGCCCACACCTCTGATTCCAGCCAGCAGGGGGGAGGTGCCTCAGGCGGACTTAGAGGTTGAACTGTGCCCCCCACCTCCCTCCCCAACCAGAATTCATTTGCTGAAGTCCTAACCCCTTGCACTTCAAAATGTGGCCTCAATTGGAAATACGGTCACTGCAGATATAATTAGTTAAGATGAGGTCACACCAGAGTAGGGTGGGCCCCTAAAGCAGTATGACTGGTGCCCTTATAAAAAGGGGAAATTTGGACACAGTCCCACACACAGGGAGAGCATCATGTGAACATGGAGGCAGAGATCGGGGTGATGCATCTATAATGCAGGGAACACCAAGGATTGCCAACACACCGCCAGAAGTCGGGGGAGAGGCCAGGATGAGATCCTTCCCTCAGCACCCACAGCAGGACCCAAGCCCGCTGACACCTTGATCTCGGACCTCCAGCCCGCAGTTTGTGGGACTTTGTTCCAGTAGCCCTAGCAAGCCCACACGGGGAGTTTCCTCCAAAACAGCAAACAGAAGTTCCATACACAAATGTTCCAAGTGGACTTTAAAACAAACAAAAAACCAGAATCTCTCTAGGTAGCGAAATTGCTGGAAAGCTTTGGAAACTATTTGGAAACTCAAAGAAATCATTTTGTTTTGTTTAACGGGGTTCACACTGCCGCAGGAAGCATCGTAAATCTCAGTGACCATCCTGACCATCTGATAGCTACTGAGAAAGTAACTGGTTTGTGTCCATTCCTGCACTCAGTTCTCTCCCTTGCTCATTTCAGCCTGTCAGCAGCAGGACAGGTAATTGAATTAAATCACCTAGCAACTGCGATGCTCTCCTTTTTCGTATCAAAGGAGCCTTTCTCTTTAATCGATTAAAAATCTGAGGTCTCCCTGGCAAGGAGAAAATTCTTAGAATTAGAAGTTGGCCAGGAGCTGGATTCATAGGGACAGTTTCCAGATACAAAAGGAAGCTTCAGGGGGGCCTTAATCAGGCCCCCCTAGAGGAACCCACGGGGTGGCCCAGGGGTTCCTGGACAACAGTGGCTTGTACACCTCCCACCAGCTGCTGAGTCTCTCAAGGGAGAGGACTCTGTCCCTCACATCTATCTCATCCCAAACCCAATCTTCATGGCTGTTCTACTGAATTCTCCTGCCTAACCCTTTCCTGGGCACAGAGATTGATCTTCTTTGCCCGATTCCTATGCAGGGACCAGGATAAACAGAGCTCACAGATGCTCTGAGAGCAGGGATGCAGTGAGAGGGCAGGAGATGAGCATCTCAGCTTGGCCACTCAGTAGTTTTCAGGATCATGCATGCCAGACAAAAAGACAAATGGAAATTTAATTAGGGTCAGTGAAAGGAGAATGGGTATTGAACTTAGCCATGAATTTTTCTTTTCGAAGATGTAAGTAGAACCTCAGAGTGGAGTCCTTTGGCTCTTTTGAGTTATGGAGATGGTTCTCTAATTGAAGAGTTGGGACACACTCATCTTCCTATGTAAGACATAAGCAGATGTAGGGAGCTTTAGATAAGGTTCTTTCAAAAAGAATAAATAAATGCAAAAGAAAGACATTACTAGCTTTCATCTGGACACTTTTCTTAGGTCCCCTCCTGCCCTAGGATTTTTCAGTGGATAGATGTAGAGGGAAAAAAAAAAATTCAAACATGAAATTGCTCAGTTTCAAGTCGGCTCATTTCCTGGCTCTCTGGTGAGTTGCCTGCCCAGTCAACTACTTGTCCTCTAGTGCCTTAGAAATGCCCTCGTTCAAATTTGTTCAAAGAGTTCGAACACCTAGTACCATCCAGGTGGAGCCCTTGTTCCCGCATGGACCCCGACTGCAGAGAGGAAGCTCGGCCTCCTAGAAAGAGCTTCCATTCCAAAGTCCCAGATGTGAACCCCAGGTCCTTCCCTTGTGCAGGTGATGAAGGATGGGAGTGTCTTCTCAACCTCCTTGTGGGCATTCAGCGGAAGAAGAATAAATAAAGCACCAAACAGAGCTCTGATGCGCTCTCATGGGTACTCAATAGAAGGGCCTCCACTCCACTCTGCCCTGCAGCTCAGCAGATTCTTACCCTCCTCTCCCGTCCACATGGATACGGAGGGGGGATGGGGCCAGTGTTCTCTACTCCCCCTACCCGGAAGCCAGGCTCCTGTGCCATGCCTTCTAAAGAGGGAGCCAGGGCTGATACAAGACTGGCCCTCTCCATCTCAGGGAGTCCGCGTGCTGGACCTTATTTCCACTCAGTAAACAAGTGCTGAGCACAGACCGCCTGTTGACCCAATGCTAGGGCCTGAGGATGAAGCAATGAAAAATAGTGGGCCCTTTCCTCCAGCCTCAACATGTCAAAACGTCTCTCAATACATCCACTTCCCTAAGAGATTGTGGTCATTTCATATTTTATTATACTACTTTAGCTTATTTTTATTTTAATAAAAAAAGATTTATGTGCAAAAGAAAAACATTATTGGGGTGCCTGGGTGGCTTAGTCGGTTAAGTGTCCAACGTCAGCTCAGGTCATGATCTCACCGTTCATGAGTTCGAGCCCCACATCAAGCTCTGTGCTGACAGAGCAGAGCCTGCTTGGATCCTCTCTCTCCCTCTCTGTCTGCCCCTCCCCCACTCTCTCTCTCTTTCTCAAAAATAAATAAACATTAAAGAATGTTTTAAATAATAAATAAATAATGTATACCTTTTTTATTTTTTATTTATTTTTTTTTTAATTTTTTTTTTTTTCAACGTGTATTTATTTTTGGGACAGAGAGAGACAGAGCATGAACAGGGGAGGGGCAGAGAGAGAGGGAGACACAGTATCAGAAACAGGCTCCAGGCTCTGAGCCATCAGCCCAGAGCCCGACGCGGGGCTCGAACTCACAGACTGCGAGATCGTGACCTGGCTGAAGTCGGACGCTTAACCGACTGCGCCACCCAGGCGCCCCTGTATACCTTTTTTAAAAAATGGAAAACGTTATTTTTTCCTCTCTTTTAATCCATAAACCTCAATGACACTTAAGACTGAATTAATTTCTTTTTTGGGGGGATTTTTTTAAGTTTTTATGTATTTATTTTGAGAGAGATGGGGGGGGGGCAGGGGGGCGGGGAGGGGCAGAGAAAGAGGGAGAGAGACAATCCCAAGCAGGCTCCCAGCTGCCAGCACAGAGTCCGATGCGGCACTTGAACTCACGAATGGGGAGATCACAACCTGAGCCGAAACCAAGAGTTGGACACTCAACCAACTGAGCCACCCAGGTACCCCAAGACTGAATTAATTTCTGATAATATAAACAGGAAGTGACTGTCTTTTCAAAGTTACTAAATAAATAAAGCCAACCATATTTCCACTGGAATATTTGACAACACATTTTTTTAAGTCTGAGAGAAGAACTCATTCTCTGACTAATTAAAACCCATTTAATGTAATAAAGTAGACTCTCTAAGGGCCTCCTTTAATAGAGAAAACTTTATTAATCTGAGATGAGCTACAATACGAATTTAGAAGAAATAAAGTACATTTCTGGAGAGAAAACCGAACATCGCTAAGTGGGAACATAGCCACATTGGCTCCCCAGTCGACTCCACGCCATTTGACAGGTAGCTGTCTTCTCCAGTTAGGAACCAAAAGCCAAATTCCCTCCACCGATGGCCGGTGATGTTTTTCCTTCAGGAAGGCAGATTTGCTCCTCTGCCGTCTCTCGCAACCAAGTCAGGCTGATCTGATGTTCTGACACTTCCTCTCTCACCCAACAGCTTCCCATTGAGAAGTGAGACCGTTCTGGTCAACTAGGTTTGTTCGTGGCAGCAGAGGGAGCTCGACGCAGAACGGAGAGTGGCATTGTCTGTCCTCCCAAGGGAGAGGACACAGCACACCATTCTCTCTCCCAGAACCCCTGGAAGTGTGGCCAACACAAGAGTGGCTCCTAACCTAGGTTACGGGGCCTCTGAGTAACAACATGCTTCTCAGAAGATCACGTGTATGTGTTATGGATGATGTAGCTGCACAACTCCAGCCATGAATACATCTCTATATTTTCAAAAGAGAAGCTTGAACTGAGGTCAAAAAAGACTTCCCTAGAGTCTCGAGGTTTCGAAGGAACTTGTCTTAATTAGTAGATCAAAGTGGTTTGTATTTAACACATCAAATAGACAGATGAGAGGCCATTAGACAGATGGTAGATAGGTAGCCAGACAGAGGATAGATGGATTGATTTAGAAGTCAGATAGACCTAAGTTTAAACCAATTACTGTCAGAAGGAGCCTCGATAAGGTACTAAGTCTCGCTAAACCTACATTTCCTTGTCTGTAAAATGGACTCAGTTACTTCTCCAGGTGGTATTAAGGCATAAATGAAACAGTGGGTGCAAAGTGCTTAGTGAAGTGACTGACACAAAGTAAGCCTCGATAAACAGGAACCATTCTGCAACAATGCACAGCTTAAGCGGGGCCAGGCACCCGGTGGTCAGACGTTTCCCCGGTCGCCAAGGGTGAGACAGTTTTGCCAGGGAACGCAGCTTGATTTCCTGGTTCAAAAATCACACCTGTGAAACTCAATCCAGGTGGGAAATTCTTCTGGTTGACTCTGCTAAAGCCATGGTTCATTATCAAGTTATTTCTCCGGGTCACTCTGAGGTCATCTCTTAATCAATAACAGCCAGAGGGAGGGGGGGCCGGGGCGGGGAGGGGGGCACAAAATCTAGCCGTTCAGGCTTTGCCTAGAAGTCCATCATAGCACCTCTCTTTTGTTGAACATTTTCTGGGTACCAGGCACCATGTCCAAGGCCTCCTGCACATCAGTTTATTTGATCTTCTAATGATCCCCCGGGGGGGGGAGGGCGGCTACAGTGATCCCCATTTAAAGATGAAGAATTTCAGGCTTGCAAAGTCCAGTTATCTGTCCAAGATCACAGCTAGCCGGTGGTGGAGCCAGCATCAGAGCTCTTCCCACCAGGCTTTGCTTCACAGAAAACCATTAATCCCCCTTTTCTCTCCCATGTCACGTGTGTTTATACTGCACAGGAGAACAAAAGATGGTTTAAAATTCTCGTTTTTCTCACCTGCTGAAAAGCAGTCCGGCCTATTGTTACTAATCAGGCTGTACCTGGCTCCTGGCTCTCCAGGCGATCCCTCCAATCCTCTTCATTTGGCCTCTCCGCTTACCCTCATTCTTGCTCCGGATTCTTTCTGGCCTTTCAGAAAACAACTGGCAACAGTTTAGCAACTAGTTTAAATCTCTTTAGCTTGGCTAAGAATCCCCATTGCAGGGGCACCTGGATGGAGCAAAGCAAGAGTGCCACCTGGTGGCATATTTGGGTCACTGCCAACAATATTCCTTGGGCAAAGGTGGGCTCGCTGTCGGGCTGCAGGTACAGGAGGACGGACCAGCGTTCACGCTGTCTGGGAACCACTCCTAGACAACTACAAGAAACAACTCACCACTGTCTAGGCACTAACTTCATGAAACTCAAAGTCTTACTCGAATACAAGTTTGGGACTTTAAAGGCATGCATTTCTTGGTTCCAGAGCCTAGGGCTGGGATTAAGGTGAGGTAGGAGGCATCCCATCCATGCAAGGGTTGCATCTCATCTGCATTTAAAATTTTGAAATCCTTGGGACGCCTGGGTGGCTCAGTTGGTTGTGTCTGACTTCGACTCAGGTCATGATCTCACGGTCTGTGAGTTCAAGCTCCACGTCTGGCTCTGTGCTGACAGTTCAGAGCCTGGAGCCTGCTTCGGATTCTGTGTATGTCTCTCTCTCTCTCTCTCTCTCTCTCTGCCCCACCTGCACTCATGCTCTGTCTCTCTCTCTCTAAAAACTAAATAAGCATTAAAAAATTAAAAAAATTTTTTTTTGAAATTCTTTTCATCGTGGATGTTTGCATTAATTTTGACCTTTTAAAAGTGCATCAAAATATTAGTTATCTTAATTACTGAGTTTTGGGCACTCCCCCCTGACATCGTGCACCCATGGAAAACTCCTCTTGCTTCACCCTAGTATGGGGCTGCTGAGGTCCTCTGACAAAGGATTCTGTTTCCTTTCAAAGCTCTGTCGGTACCTGAGCTACAACAGCTCCTGTGGTCTCCTTGCTCATCTGCCTTTGCTCTATCCCGTCTGAGAATGGCCTTGGCATCACCACCATCCCTCCTACCCAATTCGCCAACTCAAGTCAAAAGAAAGTACCCAGACGGGGACACACTTCAGTGTAATTGCTGGGGAGCCTGACAAAACACATTTGCTGTTCACTGACCTCCGCCCATCACCCACCTCTGCCTGTCACCGACCTCAGTCCATCTCTGACCTCCGCAGATCACTGCTCGTGAGTGGGCAGCTAACTTGCCTCCCTGCTTTTGCCAGGTCCCAGACCACTGGGCTGCAAGTCTGAGCAAAGTGCACTTGTCTACACTGCATGCCAGCCCAGGGTCTGCCTTGGGGTGTTGCTTTCTCAAGAATGTCCAAGCTGAATGCCCACATCAGGTCAGATAGCCACAAAACTCAGTGTCTGCACTGGGTCACGCCAGTCCCCTGATCCATGGCTCAAGGCTAGGAGGGAAGTTCTTTACCTGGAACATATGAGTGGGTTGGGCGGGGGGGATGATTCTGGAAACGCCTGAAAATTTACGGAAATGATGTGTATTTTCTGGGGAGATGATTTATCACTTTCTTCCCATTCTCCGAGGAGCCCTTGACCCCACAGAACGTAAGAATCACAGCCGTCTCCATAAAGTCTTCAGGCTCCATCAAGGGTCTGTGTGAAAAATACAACAAGAGATCTCTCCATGCCTGACCTGGTAACAAGTGTCAGCGGCCCCATCTGTGGTATTTAAACAGTTGGGAGAGTCTGAGAAGGGCCGGAATGGTTTTCAAAATTCAGAGGAAGGAAAAATTCCTTTGACTCGATAAACTGGAATCTCAGGTGGTTACTGAGAACTGGAGAGTCGCCACTGCCTTCTCTGCCTTTCCCTCCCTGAAAGATCTTTCGGCCTTGCTATCGTTCTCCGGCAAAGTTCTTTTGCAAGATCTAGGCTTCCCTCTGGAATACTCTTCCACGCTTTTGGCATCCTTCACTCATCCTTTCCGTTGAGCTATCTCGACATTTCTAAACAGGGCTGGGCACCTTACACTCCTGTTATCACGCAGATGACTTTTCTGGGTTTATTTGCGTATTTACCTATCCTGCCCATAAGACTGTGATCCCAGGAGGGCAGGAGCCCAATGTTACTCATTTCTGCATCCCCAGCACCTAGCACAGAATCAATGTGTGGGGAAAAAAAAAAAAGTTATGTGGATGAATAAACAAACAGATCCATGAATGAATGAATGAATGAATGCACAGCTCCCCACCCTCCCCACCCCCGCACATACACACCCCCATGCCTTCATTTCCCAGATGAGACATGTGAGGCAGGAAGGGACATTAGCATGCCAGTGAGACCGAGCCCCCAGGGCCTCCCCACGGGAGCCGCACCCACGCCAGCTGCAGCTGCGCGCTGAGATCATGCAGAACCCCGAGCCACTCGGCGGCCACCTTGCCTTGTCTTTCCTTCTTGTTGCTGTTCCTTGGCTCAGCGCACACAGTAGGGAGATGCTGACCCAGGGAAATCAGAGGCAAGCAGGCGGTTGCCGGCAGGTGCCAGCTGCCCCCCCTCGGCGGGGTCTGGGAAACCGGAATCTTCTCTGTGACTCTCTGTCATTACCACAGTGAGGACCACAGTGAGAAACGATTTGACTCTCTCAAACTTACTTCAACAGCAGGATACAGAGAGCTGAACCTCATGCCCAGAAATGCATCGTCCATGAACCTAAAACAGCCAGTTTTACTTCGCTTCCTCCCCCACGGAATTAGATTCGGGAGAAGTCGGATAAAATCTCCGGACGGGCGGCCCCAAGCGCTGCTTGTCCCAAACACATTGCAGAGACTGGGAAGAGAGCTGGAGGAGGGTGGCCTACCCAGCTGGCCTTGTTCCTGCTCTCAAGTGGGGGGTGGGGGTGGGGGGAAGCCTCTGAGGAAATTCGTGGGCCCCAACACAGCTGTGGTCGTTACTGAATCATTAGATTTGCCACAAACAAGATAAAAATTTCAAACAACAAAGAGGACTTTTCCGTGGTCGGCTGAACGGGGTTTCTCATTGTGTTTTGGTTCCTTCTGGTTTCCTCACACCCTGACTGCCTTTGCCAGAAAGCCACAGGAGCCCCTGTTCCTCCAGCAGGCCTGAGGGGGGGCAAAGGATTTTTGGTTTTTAAATGTAGGTAAATCCGGAAAAGACTCAGGGTTTTGAGTCATTGTTTTGTGAGCAGTAGTTTGACCTCCTCTTGCCCACTTCTCAGAATTAGAGGTCTCCTCTCTGAGGAACACAAAAGCCCAAACAGGAAAAGAGAGGAATATCCCAAATTCATAGCTAGGAAAAGGGAAGTCACTTTGCTGTTTGTCCTCAAATGTACACCCTATTCAGATTCTCCACCTCTTCCAGATGTCGGGTAGAAATAAGCCACTTGTCCCTGATCCCACAGTTTTCTATTCTGTGTGTGTCTTACCTGTCACCCTAGACTTCAGACCTCTTTCTGTTCCCTTTCATACCTACTAAGTGTATAATAAATATTATTGTCTTATCAAAAGCCTGAAGCCAAATTAAAGCCGAGAGCATTTTTATAAAATATGAATTATTTAGAAAGTTTTACTAGAGGCCAAGCCCTTTATATCATATTTTAATGCTCACTGAAGTCCTGTAGGGGTGGGTGTTTTTTTGTTTTACAGATGAGAAAACTGAGCCTGGGAAGGCTTCTGGGAGTGCAAGGTGCTTCTCAGTGGTGGGGGGTTGAACTCCGGGACAGTCTCACTGGCAAAGCTATGCTCCTCACCTCTTTGGACTTCCCAGCATTTCAGCGGATGACCCAGGAAAGCTTTCACTTATTGGGCACAGTAACCAGGACCTAAGGGATCAGGACACGGTGTAAAACACGGCAGGACTCAGAGCAGAAAAAGGTTCACTAGCATCCAAATCGTTAATGCTTTTCCAGACAGAATGACAGGGACTGCCCAGGCCAAGCCCTCATCTCCCAAATCCCACCCTTGCCCCCTAACCATGGCCAGCTCTGCTCTCCCAACCACCCTCGGTGAGTATCAGGAGAAATGTCCTTTGTCTCCTCCCCTAACTAGCCCTGAGCTGGAGAGTGGCACAGTATGGTGGTTCTGAGTATGTGTGTAACTGCGGACCTTTGCCCCAGTCATGCTCGTAGCCAATATCCCTGAATCGATCCCAATACTCCTTGCTACAGAAGACAGATCAGAACTCAGAATCATTCTCAATACAGCATTCCAGACAAACACTACCAATCCATCAGCGTTGTTCTGAGATTAAGCCTGTTTGTCATTATTGGCATAGCAAGTGATCAGTGGAATTTAATTTCCATTCCCTTCTACCCTTCCTGCCTTCCTTCCTCAGTGTTTCTGGGATGGGTAGAGGGATGGATGGATGGATGGTTGGGGAAATGGATGGATGGATGGATGGATGGATAGAGGAAGAGAGGGAGGGAAATAGGGAGGAATGGATGGATGGATGGATGGATGGATGGAAGAAGGGATGGATGGATGAAGGGATGGATGGATGGAGAAATGGAGGGAGGGAAGGAAGAAAGGAGGGAAGGATAGAGGAAGGAAGGGAGGGAAATAGGGAGGGAGGGAGGGAGGGATGGATGGATGGTTGGATGGCTGGATGGAAATTAAGTTCTCCCCTTACACAGGAGCCCTGGTTGGCACCACTCCTAATTCTGCTGACTCCACTCAGTGCCAGTGCTTCCTTGACAAAACTTGCTCTTAGCATGTGGCATTTGTTATAGGAACTGGTGAGATTCCTGGGTCATTCTGAGGCCATGGAGGATCTTCAGCGTCAGCACTTTGTTTCTCACTCAGTCTCATTTCCTCCCCCTCTAACATATGCCTGAGCTTAAAAACATCCACTCACCCCATACTTCCTTCTTCTTTTTAAAGCTCAAGCTGACAAGAGAAATTTCTTCTCCCACTCACCACTTTTTTTTGTATACAGAGAAAAAAAAATACAATTCCACTGTGGGGGTGCATAGGAATTGCCAATGATTAAAAACTTTTCTGTCTCTTTGGAACCATCATCACCCTTAACCTATACCATTAGTTGCCTAGAGGTTCTGAATCATCCCATGATTTAGTTATGCATGGGGAAGCATGTTTTTCCAGGGCCTTTTAAGAAGCTTTGGCTTTTGGTTTTGAACCAATCAAGTTATGGTGATAACAGAATATTCTTTCCCTAGCAAAATACCACGTAGTGTTCAAGAGGAAGAACATGTTAAGAAACTTTTATTCAAGTCACTTTGAAGAGGAATAAAATAGCTCTTATAAAGCAACATTTTTGAGATTTGAGTAAAAGTAAATCAGAAGCATATGGATTGTGTGCTGTGAAAACATACTTTTGTTTCCCTGGGAAGGAAAAAAATACTTGGGAAAAATATATTTTATAAAATGGCATATATTAGAAAATAGCTGGAGATTTTTAAGAAAACCAAAATGTAGCAGGAATGGTCCAGCTCTAGTTATTAATATCCTGGAACCAGCTGGGGAGTAAAATTAGGTGGTGAAATTATTGTACCATTCTTATTCTGAGCTGGAAAGGACACATTTCTCATATCTTTCTCACAAAAGAAAAATGATATACTGAGACCTAGGAGATGAGGCTTTGTGTTTTTTTCTTTGTTTTGATATCAGTTCTGATAATAATTCTTATCACTGGACTCATAGACTAGGTAAGGTAAGAATGTGTAGGTAGTGGGGCGCCTGGGTGGCTCAATTGGTTAAGCATCCGACTCTCAGTTTCAGCTCAGGTCATGATCTCATGGTTTCATGGGTTCGAGCCCTGCCTTTGGCTGTACACTGACAGTGCGGAGCCTGCTTGAGAGTCTCCCTCTCTCTCCCTCTCTCTCTGGCCCTCCCCTACTCATACCATCTCTGTCTCTTTCAAAATAAACTTTAAAAAAAAAAAAAGAGTGTGGAGGTAGATATGGGGTCCCAGAGTCAGACTGTTGCCACAAATCATGGCTCTACCCCGTTAGACATGGGATCTCCACAATCCATTCACCTCTTTCTATGCCCTTGTTTTGTCATCTGGAAAGTGAGACGAAGACAATGACGATGATGACAATGAATTACTACACTTACTATCTGGGAAAGCACTTGGAATAAATGTCTGATGCACAGAAAAGTTCTCAGTAAATGTTGGCTCATATTATTTGTCTTCTTGCCTAGAATGCTCTGCCACTAGATAACTCTATGGTTCAGTCATGCACTTCAGAACCTGACAAACCTTTAGGTAGACTGAGGAAAAAAAAAAAGAAATAAAATGAAATGCAAGTGGTGACATTACAATCAACTTGAAAGAAATAACAATTATGAGGAGAGAATACAGTGAAAAACTGTACCCCAGCAAATCAGATAATCTACATGAAATAGCAAATTCTTAGAAACACACCAATTACCTAAATTGACTCAAGAAGAAATAGAAACCACAACAGACCTATTACAAGTAAAGAGAGTGAATCGGTAATCAAAACCTCCCATTGGAAGAAAGTTCAGGACCGGATGTCTTCACAGGTGAATTCTACTAAATATTTAAAGAAAATTTAATACCAATCCTTCTCAATCTCCTCCAAAATATGGTAGAGGGGAACACTTCCTAACCCATCGCATGACGGCAGTGTTCTTCTGATACCAAAATTAGTCCCGCAGTTCTTTCAGAACTCTGCCCTCCCCTTCCATATAACTATAGTTTCACCTCCTCCCACACACATATGCATTCCCTCGCCTCAACTTATTTTTCATCATAGCTCTTATCACTACCTGATATATACTTATTTTCCTATTGATTGATTGATTTTCTTCTCTCACTAGAATGTGGGAGTTCCATCAGAGCATGGAATATTTTTTTCCACGGAATAACTTCTTAGGCATGAATTTTCCACGCCTAAGATAGTGCCTACCACATAATAAGGGCCTATAAAAATGTGTTGGATAAATATATTGTCTAACCATTCTTTTACTGAAAGAAAATAAAGAGAAATCTAGAGAGGACCTGGGTATTGCAGAACTCCAAGATCTAGCTGACTAGAAGAAAATTCGCCTTCAGAAGCAGATAACCAAGAAAGTGTTATGTCAGGAAAACAAAGGGAAATGAGATTTCTGAAAAGCAGGGACCAGTCAGCAGTGTCAATAATGCTGAGAAATCAAGTACAATAAGAACCAAAATGTCCACTGGATTGAGCTGCAGATTATTGGCCACCTTCGTGAGAATCATTTGGGAGGTATCATAAGGCTAGAAGACAGAAGCCAGGTAACTTTGAGCAGTAGATGAAGGAGGCAGCCCATTCTGATAACATTTTAAAGAAGTTTTTCTATTAAAAAAAGAAGACACAGAGATAAGGAAGCTGCTAGAAAGGGCAGGTGTCAAGTGAGGATATTGTCTTTAAGTGGGAAAGATCTGTAAATGTCTAAAAGCACATGGAAGGAACCCAGTTGAGGAGAAAAGAAGTTGAAAATACAAGAGAAGGCAAGGTTCCCGGAAGGAAAGGTATGGGAGGCAGACCATAGGACTGGCTTTAGCAAGGACCAACCTCTCCTACACTCTCAGACTGCAGGAAGGCAAGACCCGGAGAGCCCCTTTGACTTACCCACCAGCCCAACCAGGACCCAGGTCTCCAGTGTTCTTTTTACTATGCATTTTTTTCTCTTGCTCAAATTAGAATGTTCAACGAGACGTGAGGAGGAGAGGGGGTTAGAAATCAAAACTGGTAAATAAAAAATGCCTACTACAATAGATTTTGTCATTGAAGACTTTCTTAGGGAGGGTGCTTCTTCCCACTCAGGAGCTCTTCCCCAGCAGCATGAACCCCATTAGCAGAGTATCTCCCTGGAGCCCTTCTTCACCCCTCCCCTGGACAGCAGAGGGACTTACCTAATTGAGGAATCTGTGGGAAGAAACCAAGCATGCACAGCCCAGCCCCTTCCTGTCTCTTCTTCCTTTTAGGAAATAGCAGAGAAAACATGCTCTAGATGGCTGTCAAACCCATGGCAAGCACAGCAGTAAAGCTCTCCACGCTTACCGTGTGTGGAGGCCAGCAGTGGTCTGCTTCTGCCTCTGACCAGATCGGCTGGTACAGCCAGCACGTGGACTCAGGATTAGGAAGTCCATTTGGCCACAGATATATTCCACTTTCTCCAATGTCAGCTTTATCAATAGGAAAGATGTTATTTTGGTGTCTCTCTGCCTCTCTCCTTTGTCTTTTTTTTTTTTTCCAGTGGGTTCAGAAAAAGATGAGAAGGAAGGGAACTAATTATTCCAACAAAAATTAGACTATTCAAATCGGTATGTGAAACTTCATTCTTGAAATCATTCTTTTTAAGACAGAAGGACCAAAAAACCATAAGACACAATATGACTATTTACTGATATGATTTAAATAGTGAAAGTGCATTCTTTTCGAGGAAGAACACTCCAAAAGGAGAACATGAGGGCCTGATATTTCATAGATGTGTAAAACCCAAAGGATCTGCTTGCTTAATTCATCTGGATCGAAGTACAAAATCACAGTTGATTGTTTGACTCTTTCCAGGATTCCACTGTTTTCTGTCTGGAAACAGCCACGGCCACATCCACAATTCCAAACTTGAGAAAATGACCCAGAATTCTCACAACATGTGAAGAGCACAGCGATGACCATCCTGTGAGGGTGGGAGAGAAACGTGCCAAAGTACATTCTTTGTTGATGAGAAAAAATTCACCGACAATTGTAAAATTAGGTGTTTGGCACCATATTTAGCCATGGAGCCAGTTTTCAACTCACTTCTCTCCAACTTTTTCAGTGCCAAAGAGTTGCTCCTAATAATCATCTCAAAAATAGTCACTGTCACCTTCTCCAATTACTTCAGTCTCCATATTTCAAATTGAAAAATATTGGCCTTGACTGCACAACTTCTCCCAAGTTGCTATTTGGAAATTTACCAGATAAGCTTTAGGTCTATCAGTGAAGACCAAGATTAGCAGCAAAATCCCTCTTGCAATTTTGCTTGAAAGCTATTTTAAGAAACAAAGGGGCTGGGGATTATTCAATGACTTTAAGGCACATCAGAATCTGTGGGAGGTTTGAAGTCGAGGGTGGGAATGTGGGCAGGACTAAGGGAGCTGGTAAAGGCAAGGTTGAAGGAGACACAGCAAAACTCAGAGCAGAAGCATATGGTCTACACTCCATCCAGGTCCTGCAGTGAACAGCCTCATCTTACATCCTTGCAACAGTTGTTTGAATTCAAAGCTCCCAGAGAGAGGATCTGACCACTTTGATTTATAAGAGCAGGCACTTCCCTCCACCATCTGCCCTCCCCAAAGCAGCCCATGGTGGGAAGCTCCCTAAAAGACAGAAGGAGTACAATTGGAATGGTAGGATTGGGTGCTGGACAAGCGACCCCCATACTTGGGCCCCATGGGGAAGTCCAGTGAGCATCAGTTCGGTGGTTTGATTCAGCCATGATGGTTTATTGCATGGTGATCCTGAGAGCCCTCATTCATCCAAACACGATTCAGTACATAGTGATTAAGTCCTTCTGAGTAGAGATACATCGGTGAACAAAACAGACACAGTCCCTGCCTTGATAGAGTTCACAGCCTTCTCAAATCATCCACTTTGACTTATAGGCCACGGAGCCACCCTCATTGTTAGAAGCTCACAGTTGCTATAAAACAATCCCATCCAAACCTTAGCCCTGGTCTGACAGAAAGTCTGGGTCGGAAGGACACCACTGCACAGGCTTGACATACTAAGGACTGATATTCTGAGCTCAACTCATCTGCAAATTGAAAAATGAGCTTGAGCTCGGTGTGGACACAAGGAAATGCAGAATGTGACCATGTCACAGGGGACTGATCACCAGCAGGTGACCCTGAGGGGTCAGCAGACAGTAGCACAGCTTGCTGGAAACTTTGTACCTAGTGATATTAGTACATGTTAGTTCAAACAAACGTTTCCATTTTGGTAGATTCTTTTGTAAAACTGCTCATTTTACACTCGAAGAATGCACTGAACTACCTAAAGTGTGTAGTGTGTGTGTGTGTGTGTGTGTGTGTGTGTGTGTGTGTACATGTGTTCACTAGAAAGTATAAAAAAGAGTTCAAATTTTTTCCCTTGTTTTTCATGGTGACATCTGGGCATCCATGGTGGTCAATGTCATGGAAAACTCGGGAGCTTCCGGATCTAATACTCTCAGTTATTTATCTGTGTTCATGGCCTTGGAGAAGTTTCCTAACTGCTGAAGTTTGTTGCCTCATCTATAATATTAGAATAATAATATCTATCCTCTGTCATGCACTGACCATGTGCCAGGCACTATGCTGAAAATTTTTAAAGATTTTTCCCCAAATCCCTTTTGCTTACTTTTTACTTATACTGATTTTGCAAATGAAGAATCAGACATAGAACAGTTAAGTAATTTGCCTAAGATCATGGAGCTGATAAGTGTAGGAGAGGTAGGATTTTAATCCGGGTGTGTCTGACCCCAGAGCCCATATTCCCCAACACCTCATTCTACGACTTTCTTACTGGGTGCTTTTGGTAGGACAGGATCAGATCAGGTGACCAAAACCCTCAAAATTCTCCTCTACAATCATCAGTGACTCGAGCTCCTTCTCATTGCTTTACCATGCTCAACAAGTGGTTTCCACCTCATGGTCTAAGAAGGCTGTTCACATCCAGCCATCACATCCACGTTCCAACTGGCATAGAAAAGAAGAGACAAAAAGGGGCATGTTTCTTCCTGTTTAGGGACACTTCCTCAGAACCTCACAGAACACTTCTGCTTCCAACACAATGACCTCATGGGCACACGTAGCCACAGGGGAGGCTGGGCTATGTGGTCTTCTTGTAGGAATTCATGTGCCTCGTTTAAAGAAAAAAAAAATGTATAATTATATTATTAAGGAAGAAAGGAAAGGACAGCACTGGAGGACAATCTTTGGTGCACAGGATAATGGAAATGATGAGGGAGAACGTAAAAGAAGCACCAGCTCACTGCCTGGCACGTAGCAGGTACCTGAACTACCTGTAATGCCATCATTTATTATGGTTGACCTCCATCTGGCATCCTGCAGGACCCCAGCAGAAAATCACAGATTCGAACCGTGAAGGAAAGGTCACAGGAAAAGGGTAGGAGAAGGAACTACTGTTTTAAATCACCATCATATTACGGATCGGGCCTCGTTTCCCACACGAAAGCGCCGCCTCCGCCCATCTGCGGCATCCTGAGGACCGCGTGGAAGGTGATCACGAGAAGGCGCTTCAGCAACCGTCCCTGGCGGCATCCGTGCCCACCACGTGAGCCGCGGGGTGATGCTATCACAGGTGACCGCCGGTAAGTAATTTCTACCGCAACGGTTCATGGAAATGCAGTTTTCATTACAGTAAGAAAATTGAAATCTCAGCCAGCCTCTGTGGGTTGCATCTGGCCCATTCCTCATTTCTCGTAAGATTGCGTGTTGTTTTCATTCCCCTCCTGATTAGCCTTTATCATGAAGGGTAGAGGGGGAGCAAGGTGATTGAAATCCCCAGGAAATCTCCACCTCACACCGCCATTCAGCAATCTTCCTCAACCATCCAGATACCAGGGCTCTGATCAAGTAGGAAAGGGCCATTTTTTAATTTGAGGTGGAGATATTATCTAGTAGGGAAGGTTCCAGATGGCTGGACTGAATTGAAGTGACAGACAGGCAACCAGTATGGAAGGGGGAAGAGGAAAGGGAGAGAGGGAGAAAAAGGGAAAAAATGGCGACACTGAGGGCCCCAAGTCAGTGAAAAGCTCTCAAATGTACCGGACGACTTCCCTTGGGTGGGAGGTATTTGGGGCATGGATACTATGAATGCCTTTCCACACAAAGTATGTTCTCAACTCGGTTTGCCTCTTGCTCTTTGAATTGCAAATGATCTGTGGCTGCACAAAATTTCTCCTTTGTTGGAAAGACGTTAACTAAACATGCTGCAGACTTGCTCCTTCAGAAGCCCCTTTCGTCTCAATTCAGGGTCGCTGTCCCTCAGCTCCTAATCTCTCACGCCCCGTGTCCTTTCCTGTCACTGCCGGCTCCTTCTTTGCAGCTCATCTTTTTTTGCGCCACCCACTCGGCAGAGTAAGCAAGGAGCTAATAGATTCGCAGCAAAGAGAACATCTGCTTAGCCACACGAGTCAAAGCGCATAATTTCGTAATTTTGTTGAGAAAGCAAAAGGGCACTAGACATCCTCCCCTTGGCAGAGGCCCACCCAGTTTTAGGTTTTATCTCTTCCCTGTTTTTTCCTGTTACTGCTCATCATATGACCAAATGGGTCCTGGCTGCCATTTTCTTAGCCCCAAACTGATACTCTATCAACCACGTGCAAGTAATTTCCAGAAGAGTGACTACGGTAAAAATCAGGGAGGAGGAAAAGTTTGATTTCAGCAGAGAGCCAGACTCAAAGTTTTCCCATAACCTACACATGTTCAAGCCATGACCAATTCAGCATGGAGTAGTGACGGGGAGATTCATCCCACGCCATCTTGGAGAGCTGTCTGATTGCTCAAGATGTTCACAGGAGGGAAACTGCCTTGCCCCTTATTTTGTTTACTCATTCACGCATCTTCAGATTCTTCTTTCCCAGACTCTTTTAGCAGATCCGTGTTTTGCCATGACTGACAGAAGTTCATAGGCACTGGAGCTACATTTATCTGTTAGTCTCTTGGAGGGCACGCTGTCCCCGCTTGCAGGCAAACTGGGATTCTGGAATGATCTGGGGATCATTTCACTGGTCAGTGGGTTCATGTTCCCTCTCCAAGCCTGGAAGCTTCCTTGTCCCCATTCTTACTCTCGAATATTATTTCATTTGCACCTGTGTACGCGGGAGACCTTTGAGCCTGGAGATGGCTGGACTGCCAGGAAACTGACAGAGTCCGACTTACCCTCATCTTTTCCTTTTGCGTCTCCGACTCCAGTGGCACCGCGAGGTGTCCTTCAAGATCTCAAATACAGCGCTGCTCCCTGCTCCCTGGTCTTCTGCAAATGGGCCGGCACTGCCAGAGGACAGACGGTGGACCAAGGAAGGAAAGACTCACAGGTTATGGATTTCAGAGCAATGAGGAACCTTAGAGACCGTCCATGCCTGTCACTTTACGGAGAGGAGTGCCACGGTCAAGGCTGCGCACAAAGCCACGGCAGAGCCAGGCCAAGAGATGGAAACTCCAGCTTCTGATTCGGGGTTCTCTTCACTGTGCCTGGTGTGCCTGATGTAATGCTGGCTGATGGCACTCCCCAGACCCAAGAGTTCCCAACACTGTATGAAGACACCAAAGAGATGTAAAAAGTGGAACCGTTGACAGAGAGAAGGAGGCAGAAACTTCTTTTTATTTATGGCCAGCTGGTGTTTCTGTTGGCCTACTCACAATGGGAGAATTGAATGGATCTGAAGGATGGGAGGACAGCAAAAGAAACGAAGCAAGGGGGTCAGAAGAGCATGCCAAGGCGACTGGCCGCGTAAGCAGTGGAAGCGACCCACACGGGTCCAAATCCTAGCTCTCTCCCTAGCTGTGTTGCTTAACCTCTCTGCACCTCAGTTTCCTCAGCTGTAAAATGGACATGATAGTACTGTCTGCACTATAAGTCTTTTCGTGGAAGGTTCTCAGGACAGTACCGGACACATAGCTGGCCACGGTTATATTCATTCCCAGGGAAGGAAGCGTGAGGGACAGCCACAAGAAAAACACAAGGCGTCTGTCAGGCAGACTGCAAATGAACCCCTCTCCCCGTTTCTGGCAGTGTTGCTCGGAGAAAGTACAGTGTGATGCCAAGGGCCTGCGTTCGAAAAATGGTACGAGTGTGATGCTAAAACGGAGAGGTCTCAAAACACCATGGCTTACAGAACAAAGAGGGTTATTTGTCCGTCAAGGCACAATCCTGATGTGAACTGTGCAGGTCAGTGGAGGAGCTCTGTTTCTTTGTGATCATTTGGGAACCATGGTTTTTTCCAAGTGGTGACTCTGCCAACCCCTCCGTGTTCTTGTCAAACCGAATCAGCCCCATGTCCAGATTTTAGCCAGCAGGTAGAAAGGGGGTGTGGGGAGGAGGCGTACCCATCATCTTAAGGCTCAAGCCACAACGTAGCACCTTGATGTCTGCTCACCTTTAACTTGCAAGAATTTTGTCATATGGTCACATCACCCCGACTGCAAGGGAGGCTGGGGACAGAGTCTAGCTGTGCAGTCACCAACCCAGAGAGGAGGGGAGAGACACCCACGTTCAAATCCAGTTCTCGTGATTACTGATTGCGTTTAGGGGCAAGTTACGGAAACGCTTCCTACCTCTTCTTGCTCTCTCCTTTAACCAGTTCTCTAGTGTCAATCACCCTTTGATTCTACAAGTATTTCTTGAGCACCTACTATGTGCCGGACACTGTTCTAAGTCCAGAGGACACAGCTTTGAACAAGACAGACCAAGTCGCCTTTGCTTTGAAGCAGATTCACTATAAAGCTAATGAGGAGACTTCCGGGGACTTTTTCTTTTCATTCCAAATCAATATTCATTTTCATGCTGAATTTTATAGTCTTTTCTTAAAATTGTTTTTCCCTAAGTTTATTTATTTATTTGAGAGAGAGAAAGGGAGCACAAGGGGAGGAAGGCAGAGAGGGAGGGAGACAGAATCCCAAGCAGGCTCCTCACTGTCAGTGCACAGAGCCCGACACGGGGCTCGATCTCACAAACCATGAGATCAGGACGTGAGCCGAAACCAAGAGTGAAAACCTCTCTTTTTACTGAGATCTCTCATTAGGATTGTAAAAGAAATGATAGACACCTAGGTCTTGAGACATTTTAATGATCATTTTGTCAGAACTTAAATATGCTCGAGACTTTTCAGGGCTACTTGTATCCACACTGTCCAGGCTTCTCCATGCCCTAGGTCCCAACTAGCCTTTTCTTACCTCCTACCCTGAACACCTACATGCAATTCCTTATCCTAGAATGAGCTCTTCAGTCACAGAATTTTAGGGTGAGAAGGAACCTTGGTGTTGATGAGTCCATTCCAGAGATATTACCGATCGGCCCTGAGACTCGCGGTGAGTTTACGGTCAAGCTAAGGGAAAGCCTCAATCTCTGCATTCCTAGGTCTGTAATCAAAATCAGTGATAGATGAAAGGTGCCTGCAGTGTTTTGTGACAGCAGAACTTAAGGCAGAAGTTGTTAAATAAACACTCACGGACGTGGCCTGCCAGATCTACCCACGTCGTAGGTGGTTATGAGCGTTCACTGAGATAACACATGTTAAAGCACACGGAACGGCGTCAGAGACATTTAAACGTCAGTGGCGGATACTACTTTGGTGGCAGAGCAAGGGGAGTGTCCCAAGACCAGATGTGGTCCCCGTGGGAAAGGGCGCAGGTGTGGGGCACTGTGGGGTGGTCTTGGGGCCTGTAGGCATGAACAGAAGACCTCAGCAGAAAGGGGCTGGCCGTTATACCTCCGGAATCCCAGGAGCTGGGGAAGGAGTCATATGAGACCACCCAGAGGGATAGAGACCTTCAGCCTGGGTCAAGGGAACCACAGGAGACGGGGGGCCCAGCTGGAGGCCTCTGCAGAGCCCGTGACAGGGCCAGCTTTAATCATCTGCCAGGCCACCCCATGGAGGCCAGCTGCCGGCCCAAAGGGCTTAGGCCACCCAGCCACGTGAGAACGATCTTATTCCCTTACCTCTCCCCTTTCTGGGCTTCATTCCAAGCACGGAGGGAAGCAGCAGCTAGCAAGGGGGAGGAGGTGAGCAGAGGGGGAGGCGAGGAGAAGGGCCATGCCCCCTTTCCCAGGGCAGGCTTCCAGGATGAGGCGGGTCTGAGCCAAGGGAGAAGAAAAGATTTCAGGCTAAATCAGTTTCAGAGTTTTAACTATTACCTGGGCCTTGGAATGTTAAGGTCCGAAGGCAGGCTACTTCTTTGCAACTCAAAGGCGTATTGTATTATCTGAGCACAACAGCAAGTTCACTGGCCCAAGTCATCATTGGAGGGAGAGGGCTGCTGCCGCCATTGAATAAAATTGAAGGAGACAATGGGGGCCCCCACAAAACTTGGATCTGCCCCTACTGCTCCCAGGGGCGAGAGATGATAGACAGATGGAGAGAGAGAGAAAGAGGGGAAGAGTTCCATTTGGTTCACAATCCCTGTTTCATGCTCTTCCAGTGAGCCAGTTATACACGATTTTAATTTGACAGTCATTCTGGCTGTGTCAAAAACATGCAATGCTATTTCCTAAATCGTCACTTTCTTTTTAAAAAAAAAAATGTTTATTTATTTTTGAGAAAGAGAGGGAGACAGAGGCTCTGAAGCGGGCTCTCCACCAACAGCCGCGATCCTCCCCATTCAGGGCTCGAACTCACAAACTGCGAGATCATGACCTGAGCCGAAGTCGACTGCTCAACCAACTGAGCCACCTGGGGCACCCCCTAAATCATCAGTTTCTGCCAATAAGAAAGTGCATTTTTATTCCACTCTAGTGTACTCACTCATGAGTTAAAAGTACTTTTTGGACTCCCTTTTAAACTTCCTGATTGCACACGATAGTTTTATGTCTATAATCCTTTCACTCACTGAAGCCTCAGGGATATATATCATAGAGGTGTTTTCATGTTCCTTGAGGCCTTCCCCATCACTCTCTACTGACAGATTACACGCAGTCAGGTCATTCATTCATTCATTCATCATTATTTATTGGATTGGGTACCCCCTTTATGCCCAACACCCTGTGGGGTGCTGGAGATAAAAACCTGACAGCTGACCAGCACACAGACCCTGCCCTCGAGGCACACACCGTCTACTATTTCATGATTCACTGGGTATTGAATGATTGTGATAACAGGTGATAAGGACCACGTTGGCATTATAGACAAGGTGCAGTGGCAATGGGTCAGATCAGTTTCACAAAAGAGAACAGCATCGGGCTAGAAGGATCAGTAAGACTTTTCCAGGTGGAGGGAACCCCTTGCATGAGTCAGGATGGCCTAAGTTATGCCATGGTAACAAAATGACCCTAAAGCCTTGGTAGCTAAATATAACTAAGATTTATTTTTCACTCGAGTCACGTCCAAGGCCAGTCAGCTGGTTCGGGGGTGGGTAGGAGGAGTAATAGGCAAGGCTCTGCTCTACACAGTCCTCTGAGGCCCGAAACGAGCAGAGTCCATATGCTCTAATAGCCCTACCATCCAGAACATGTGGCTTCCAAGCTGGCCCTGAAGGGAACAGAAAGCTGGAAGGTAACACATCGAAGGTGAATTCCTCAGCACAGAGGTGACAGAGATAATTTCCATTCCCACTCATTGGCCAGAACTAATCACCTGTTTCATCAGGTTGTGAACTGTACAGGGACACGTGGCTGTTCTGTGAGTGTGGCAAACGTCTCTGCTACAAGCTCAAAGACAGGAAACCATTTCCTACATTTAGGAAACCGAATAGTTCAAAATGATTAGAGAAGAGAGTGCAGATAGGCAGTAGCAAAAGTTGAGTTAAGAAAGGTAGGGGGAAGGGGCACCCGGGTGGCTCATTTGGTTAAGCGACAGACTCTTGACTGTGGCTCGGGTCATGATCTCACGGTTTGTGAGTTCGAGCCCTGCATCAGGCTCAGCACTGACAATGCAGAGCCTGCTTGGGATTCTCTCTCTCTGCCTCTCTCTGCTCCTCCCCCACTCGTGCTTTCTCTCTCCCTCCCTCTGTCTCTCTTTCTCTCAAAATAAATATATAAACTTAAAAAAAAAAAAAAGAAAGGTAGGGGTAAGATGATGGAATCTTGTGTGCCTTGCGTAAGAGTTTGGACCACCGTATGTGCAAAGCAAAGCTTTTGAAGAGTTTTAAACATAGTATCACAGTCATTTTGCATTTTAAGTGCATCCCTCATGAAGCAGCATGCAGGATGAATTAGAAAAGGATTGAGACAGGAGATGGAAAGGCCAGTTTGATTCCCACAATTGTCCGGGTTAAAGATGATGGAGGAACTAAAATAGAGTCACTGGGGATGAATATGAAAAACGTTAAAGAGACAGTCAGTAGAACTTCATGACTGATTCAATATGGAAGAAGGAGAAAAATAAGATGACTTTCTATTCTGCTCTAGATGAATCTCGGTGCCACCCGTTAAGATAAGGAATACAGGAGGATGAATGGGCTTGGGGGGAAAGACACTGAGGGCGATTTGGGACCTGAATTTGAGTTACATAATGTGTTTGTTATGAGCTGAATTATGTCTCTCAAAAATATATGCTTGGGGCGCCTGGGTGGCTCAGTAGGCTAAGTGTCTGATTATTGATTTCAGCTCAGGTCATGATCTCACGGTTTGTGACACTGAGCCCGAAGTCGAGCTCCACGCTATCAGCGTGGGCCTGCTTGGGATCCTCTCCTTCTTTCTCTGCCCCCAACCCCCACCGCTCTCTCAAAATAAATAAATAAATAAACTTCAAAATAATCAAATAAAAACTTTAAAAAAAGATATGTTCAGTGGGGCACCTGGGTGGCTCAGTCAGTTAAGCGTCCAACTCTTGATTTCGGCTCAGGTCGTGATCTCAAAGTTCATGAGTTTGAGTCCTGCATTGGGCTCTCTGCTGACAGTATGGAGCCTACTTGGGATTCTTTTTCTCTCTCTCTCTCTGCCTCTCCCTCTCTCTCTCTCTGCCTCTCCCTCTCTCTCCAAATCAATAAACTTAAAAAAAAAATTTTTAAATATGTTCAGGTCACCCCCCCCCACAAGAGCTCAAAATGTGATCTTATTTAGAAATAGGGTAGTTATAGATCTAATTGGTTACTATTAGGATGAGGTCATCTGGAGGAGAGTAGACCCTTCATCTAATGTGACTGGTGTCCTTATAAGAAGACAGCTAGGTGACCACGGAGGTAGAGATTGGTGTGATGTACCTACAAGCCAAGAAACACCAAGGATTGCCAGAAAACATCAAAATCTACAAGAGGCAAGGAAAGACTCTCCTCTGTGTTTCAGAGAGAGCGTGGCCCTGGCAACACCTTGATTTTTGACTTCTAGCTTCCAGAACTGTGAGAAAATAAACTTCTGTTGCTTTAAGCAGTTTGTGGTACTTTGTTACAGCATCCCGAACAAAGGGATACAGGCATCCAGGGGGAGCTGTCCAGTTGACAGTATGGATGAGGGCAGGCCCATCTTCTGAAAGCCCAATGTGGGGTTACTAAGCAACATGGAGTAGGCTGGGGCACATGCTGGAGGGGCTTTCTCTTGCCCAGGGAGGCGAGGAAAGGGAAATGGGCAGGGAAGCATCACAATGAAGATGACGTTAGAAGAGGGCTTTGGAGGAGAAGTTGGGATGTTTCTCTCCTAGCTGATGACAAACTCCCGGGAGCCAAGTCTACGTATCTGACAAGTATCTGACAAACATTTATTGAACACTCTTGCGATGGGCTCTGTGCTAGGCTCTGAGAGTATAATGAAGAGGGAACAGGCACAGACCCAATCTTCATGCAATTATAATTTACTGGGGGAGACAGACTAACGCCCGTCAGTATCAAATAACCACCCAGAAAAACATACAGGCACCCACTCTGGTTAAGTGATATGAAACACATCACCAAGTGTTAAGAGAACGTATTTCAAGGAAGTTGTTTAAGCCTGGAGGCTGTGAAAGGCTTTCTGAGGAAGCGAGGTTTGAACTGAGATTTGAAGTAAAGGAGTTAATTTTACATGAAGAGGGAAAGGGAGGGGTGAGTCCAGGCAAAGGTTCTGGAGCCAGAGGGGAGGCTCGTGCAGATTTGAGGATCTGAAAGAGAGGCAAGGTCACTGCAGCACAGAAAGGAGGGGGAGCTGACCCTGAGAGGAGGCAGTAGCCTGGAGAATGGAGGGAAGTGAAAAAGCCAGCCAGTGACTTTCAGCAGGGATCCAGAGAGACAAGATGAAATTTGTTTTTGTTTTTGTTTTAATTTTAAAGATCACCTTGATGAGAATAGTTGGAGAAAGTCAAGAATGGAGGTAAACAGGGGCACCTGGCTGGCTCAGTCAGAGGAGCATGTGACCCTTGATCTTGGGATCATGAGTTCAAGACCCACACTGGGTATAGGGGTAACTTAGAAATAAATACATGGGGCGCCTGGGTGGCTCAGTCGGTTAAGCGTCCGACTTCGGCTCACATCATGATCTCACGGTCTGTGAGTTCCAGCCCTGTGTTGGGCTCTGTGCTGACAGCTCAGAGCCTGGAGCCTGCTTCCAATTCTGTGTCTCCCTCTCTCTCTGCCCACCCTTGCTTGTGCTCTGTCACTCTCTAAAAAAAAAATAAATAAACTAAAAAAAAAAAAAAAAGAAATAAACAAACAGATAAACTTTAGGGGCACCTGGGTGGCTCAGTTGGTTAAGCGTCCAACCTCGGCTCAGGTCATATCTCCCAGTTTGTGGGTTCAAGCCCTGAGTCAGGCTCTGTACTGACAGCTCAGACCTGGAGGCTGCTTTGGATTCTGTCTCCTTTTCTCTGCCCCTCGCTTGCTCGTTCTGTGTCTCTCTCTCAAAAATAAATTGAAAAAAAAAAACATTTTGAAAAAAGAAATAGACTTTCAAAAATATTTTTTTTTCAACGTTTATTTTTTTGGGGACAGAGAGAGACAGAGCATGAACGGGGGAGGGGCAGAGAGAGAGAGGGAGACACAGAATCGGAAACAGGCTCCAGGCTCTGAGCCATCAGCCCAGAGCCCGACGCGGAGCTCGAACTCACGGGCCGCGAGATCGTGACCTGGCTGAAGTCGGACGCTTAACCGACTGCGCCACCCAGGCGCCCCTAAAAATATTAAAAAAAAAAAGAATGGGAGCAAATAGAACTATTCAGAAAGTACTGCACTGGTCCAGCTCAGAGAGCATGTTGGCTTGAGCAACGCAGCAGCAGAGGAGACAGAGGATTTAAGTGTTTCTCTAAGCACTCAAGGGAAAAATGAATGAATGAATGAATGAATGAATGAATGAAATCAACTGTCTGTATCTGCAGCTATTCCACGCTCTTCTCTGTCTTCAGGTTTCAAAATACTGTCTCTCTGAACAGTGACATTGATGCCTCGGTGCAAAACATCGTGACATCTGATAAAGGCTTAGTCTATGAAGAGGAAATTAAATGGTGCTCTGAGGAGACGGTGATACTCTTTCCAGTTGGGAAGAGGGGGCCCAGAGAAGAGAGAATAAGAGGTTTGACCCCTGAAGATCTTCACAGGTCACAGGGGCCCCGAGACAAGGACCTATCTGAAGGACCTAAGGCACCTGCCAGCCACTAGGCTTTCTCTCCTCTGATCTTCTCTAAGGAGCATGACTGACAGGCCCTGTGTACAGAAGGGACGTACCGTACAATCGAGCTCTCCCAAGGCACCCTGCTAGGCAGCATTATCACTCGGAAAGAGGTTTCGCGCTTCTGTAGTTAGATTTTCCTCCGCTGTTGCACTTACTCTGAGACCTGGGGAGAATGAAGTCTGGACCGTGGCCTTCGCATTACATAGGAGGGTGTGCTTCTTCCCCGGGGCCTGGCGCATACCTGCAGTTCTCCTGAGCATCAGCTCTCTAGCTCCTGAAGGAGGCAAAGCTGTAGTCCTAGGAGCCAAGAGACTTGGCCCACTTTTGCAACTTGGGATGAGTTGAGTTCAAATAATTCGCTTGTTTGGGTACCTAATTAGATTTAAGATGCTGTACTAGGTGGGTCTTGAGTTCATTTTCCTTCTCCATCATGCCAAGGAAGGGTGGAGTTCAGAAGCATGAAAGGCAGTCAGCCGTCTTTGAAAATCCATAGTGTCTCACAGTTGATAGAATCTAAAGAGTACTGGGATATTGCTTCGAATCTTTCCTTCTTATTCTTGTTTAATAGATGCTGGAATGGACTCTCTGGAAACAAAGAAAAAACAGACTCTGAAATCTAAAGAACAAACTGATGGTTACCATAAAGGGGAGGTGGGTGGGGGCGACGGGTGAAATAGATGAAGGGGATTAAGAAAACACTCATCATGATGAGCACTGAGAAATGTAGAGAACTGTTGAATCACTATATCGTACACCTGAAACTAATATAACACTGTATGTTAATTATACTCGAATAAAAAAATAATCAAATCAAGGCAATGTTTTCATCCTAATTTAACCATGCAGGAGCTACTTATGAAATGATACAAATGACTGAATATTATCTAATAATGACATCATATCCACATTTACACCCAAATTCCAATGACTCCGAGCTCCCCTTGCCAAGCAGAAGGACCTGAGCCCCTCTTTGAACCCTCCCTGTTATTTCCAGGCAATTCTGAAGGGGCCTCAGTGTCTTGGCCACAGGAGCCACACAGAGCTCTCCATCGGGTTTGTCTTCAGTGAGTCACCATCATTGAGGGCCACCAAACAGAGCCGTAAAGAGACCGCCCATTGCTGGCAGTGCTGAGACCGCCTCCCCAGCTCTGTTGGACAGCTTGTCATTTGGGTGCTGAGGCCTAAGCCCAGAGTCTCCCAGTCTTTCGTGAGGGCAGTCCCTTTAGACAATGGCTCCTACCCATCTCCTTGGAGAACGCTCAAGCCTGATTCCAAGGAGGGTTGAGGACAAAGGCCATGACATCCCTCTCTCGCCATCCCTGTTCTCTCTGTGGGGCTCCCTGCACACCCCAGGCCTGTGTCTCCCCCGTTCAGTCACACAAGCCCCAGGCACATCCACGGAAATCCAAAGAACTCCTTCCGCTGACTGCATCAGAACCTCCTCTCCTGCCTGCCCGGACACACACACACACACACACACACACACACACATGCAAATTAATATATATATAGAAAAGGAGCCAAAAGGTCACACATCAAGGAGTTTTCACAATAGCAATGATCCCTGGAGGGTGAGTGTTGTTTGGGTGTTTCTCATTTTTTGTCTGCTGACATACCCCCTTGCTCTGCTTCTGTGTCATTATTTTACCTTGTGATGCTTTCATTATGTATTGATATGCAGTCTACATTTTATTATCTAATACTTTCATTTTTAAAAATCACTTAAGATATTAACATTTGGCTGATACCTGGAAACCCTCCAGTTTATTTTTGGTCTTCCTATAAGTTGCTTGCAAGCCTTCAGGAACTGTTCTTTGAGCGTTTATCTGGCTCTGTGTCTCAACCTAATACGGAAGCTGGCGAGAGCTGGCATCTGTGCGCCCTCACTGTGTGCCAGGCTCCGTGCCAAATGCTTTCCGTGCATTGAACCAAGCCACCCGCCCGAGAACTCTGGGCGGGCACTGTAACCCCCACTAACACTGATGAGGACACAGCTCTTTAGAGCCAACATAAACCACAAGGCAGCACAGGATGGATGCCAGATGCGTGGTGCAGAGCCCCAAATCCTACAGGAGACAAGAGGCCCAGAGCCCTTCGGCGGGGAATCTGGTTAGGGCGCTAGTCCGGGGGGCTTCCCGAGGCGTTGGCCAGCCGGATCTCCCCCTCCCAGGGAAGTCCTCTCCTTACCCCAAACCCCAGCGTCCTGGAAGAAACAGACGAGGGCTGGGTCCTCTGTGGAACCTCACCCGCTCCCACCCACAGGCTCTCGCGGAAAGTCAGCAAAACTCGGCCAGCCCACTTCAGAGCGGCCGCGGTCCTACCACGCCCGCCCCACCCAACCTCCTGTAAGAGCTTAAGTCAACAGGCGCCGAAAATCAGACGGCCATCTTGGGATAAGGAGAGGAAAAAAGTCCCCAGCAGCTGCCGCCTAATTGGCGTTCGAAAAGGGAGAGGCTTCCAAGTGCAGAAATGAATTAAATGAGCTTTTTTCCCCTTCAGGGTGGAGTACCAGCTCCACGTCTCCACCCGAGTCACACCCTAGCTGCGGCTATTTATAAGATCTAAGTGCCAGATGGAACCTGCCAGGGCGAAACAGAAAACAGAGGGCCGGACGAAAGGCAGAGGCCCCGCGAGCCCCGAGGGGAGCAAAGCCTGAGTGAGCGGCGGGGGGACCGCAGGGCGAGGGTGAGGAGGCAGCCGGTGCCTCCGCCGTCCCTCTCACCCAAGCGGCACTGCCCCAGCCGGCAGGAAATTGGGAGTGCGGGCTGTTGGATGCTTCTCCTACATTCCACAGCCTGGGGCCCTGGGCCGGGTGCTGGGCAGGGACTCCGGGCTGTACCTGTTGGATCAGGAGCAGACAGCAGAGTCCAGGAAAGCCCGCCCGGCCAGCGGCCAGCTGCAGGGCGGGGCGAGGCGGGGCGGGCCGCTGGGGTGGGGCCCAGGTCCCAGCAGAGGCTGGAACACCATGGAGCTTGGTGCTCAGAGTGCAGAGGCAGGGGCAGGGGGCAAGTCCTGGCTTCCCCTCTTACCTGGCATGACCTCATGCCTGTTAGGAACCCCTGGACGACTCTTATTTGGGAAACACTGGCAGTAATTAAACCAACCGAGTAGGATTGTTGAGAAAACCAAACAGTCAGGGCTGAGGAAAAGTGCCGCAGCACTGAAACAGCCGCTGTCACTCTTGGACTTTTCGCCCAGATGCAAAAATGCTTCCGTGTTAGCCACTGTCTGGACCAGTGACTTGCAGGGCAAACTCAGGGCCCTCTCCTCCCGGAGGGCTGAAGGGCTTGGAGACAGATCACATCCCAGCTTCCCAGTTCCATGTGCTGTGGGTGACCGGAAGGCTGGCCTGAGCACACAAGTCACCTGAAACAGGCACCTGATGAGATCCAGGTGGCTTCCTCCTGCCCCTGCCCACTGGTCTGCTAGGGAGTTAGAATAGTTCCCCCCCCCCACCCCCCCAAACATAAAGCTCTTTCCTCCTTCTCTGGTGAAATCCGCTCCTCCGCTCCCCCATTCAGGAACTTTCCTGACCCTCAGACCACCCTGGAGTTCCTTCCAGAATTTCTAGTGTGGCGTCATCCTGTGGGAATGGAATGCAGACCATGCCGGTCATTTTGAGTTTTCTAGTAGCCATGTGAATAAAAGTAAAAGAAACAGGGGGCCCCTGGGTGGCTCAGTTGGTTGAGTGTTCAACTCTTGATCTCAGCTCAGGTCTTGATTCAAGGGTTCAGGCCCCACATTGGGCTCTGCACTGGACACAAAGCCTACTGAAAGAAAAGAAAAGAAAAGAAAGGAAAAGAAAAGAAAAGAGAAAGGAAAAGAAAAAAGAAAAGAGGGAAAGAAAGATGAGAGAAAGAGAGAGAAAGGTGATAGAAAGGAAGGAAGGAAGAAAGAGAAAAAAGAAAGAGAAAAAAAGAAAGAGAAAGACCATAGAGAGAAAGATGATAGAGAAAGAAGACAAAGACAAGAAGGCGAGGCCCCAATGATCGACGATCCCGACACCAAAGAAAGACAAGAAAAAAGAACGAAAGACAAAGCAATAAGCAAAGCAGCAAGACAACAAGAAGAGAAGAAAAACTCCAGAAGAAAAAAGAAGAAAAAGAAGAAGAGAGGAAGAGAGGTGCCTGGGTGGGTCAGTCGGTTAAGCATCTGACTCTTCATTTCGGCTCAGGTCATGATCTCACAGTTCGTGAGATCAAACCCCACATCAGGCTCTGTAGTGACAGCATGGAGCCTGCTTGGGATTCTCTCTCTCCCTCTCTGTCCCTCCCCTACTTGAGCATGCTCTTTCTCTCCCTCTCTCTGTCTAAATAAACATTTTTTTTTAAAAAGGTTTAAAAAAAAGTAAAAAGCAACAAATGATGAAGTTCATTTTAATATATTTTATTTAACTCTGTATATAAAAAATAGCATCATTTCAAAATGTGATCAATATAAACATTATGAGACATTTTACATTCTCTTTTTATGCTGAGCGTCCGAAGTCCGCTGTGTATTTTATACTTATCTCCATGCACAGTAGCTACGTTTCAAGTGCTCAGTCTGCACACGTGGCCAGTGGAGCCCGGATCGCACAGCACAGTCCCAGAGCGCCGGCTGGATTTGCCGTGGAATTGTTTGGCGTGGTCTCCAGCTCAGGTCTTCGATGGCATCTGGAGAAGAGCAGGGTGTTAATGCCAGTGTAGGGAGGCTGGCAAGAGAGCCGGCAGTCAGAGATGGCGTCAGAGACAGGACGTCAAGGCTCCAAGCGTCATGCTTCTCTTCTGTCTTCTCCTGGAGCCCCTGACAGTGTGGGTATTAGTGTCAGGGTGGGGATGGGTCATGGACACTGTGAACAAAACATAAAAGCCACTGGCCCCCCAGAGATCTGGAGGGCAATGGGACCCCGGGACTTCTGCTTTCAGAGGACATGGTTTCTGCACCTCCCTCCAAGTTCACAGCTGGAGTGAGGCTTTTGGCTGAGACCAGGCTGTCACAGTTGGGGAATAAAGGGATCTGATGAGGGAAGAAGCCGAAAGAGGAAAGATTGAAAGGGGAGAATCTTTGAACCACCAGCTGTAGGAGAATCTTTACACACAGCCTCAAAATCTGGAAAAGCTCCTTTGGCTTCCAGAGTGTCCGAAACAGTGTTAGGTCTGTGGCCTTTGAAGGCTCTGTGTGCTTCTGTACGAGGAATAGTTTCCAAACACGTTAGATGAAAAATAATTTCTTTTTGTGCTCCGAGGACCTGAGCTCACTGAGGTCTGATCCAACCAGTGAATATGGAGGAAGGCCCTCCCTGAGGGGGAAGCTGCCCCAGCATCAGCTGTGCTCACCCCATTAAACCACAGGATTATGGTGCTTGTGCTTGCCTTGTGCAGAAAATGCTAGAACCTTCTAGAAGACTCTGAATGGGACCAAGATGGGACTTTGTGGCTGGTGCCTGCTAGTCCTGAAGCCACAGAGGTGACCACGCATGGGTTTGCACAGGTCCCCACCCACCTAGGGCCTTCCCAAGCCTCGGGTTGGCCTCACTTTCTGACGCATTCACTCCTCTCTGTTACTGCCCATCGTGTAGACTGCCAAGCTAGTTACTGAGAGGATCTGGAATCTGGGGAGTAAGAAAAATCACCACCTATGCTGCAGGGAAGATTATGGGGGCAGTCTGAACCAAATGATCTCTTCTGGCCAACCTGGCCTCGGTGCAGCCCAGCCCTCACAGAGGCACCAGTTGTCCCAGCATCGAGCCAGTGGGCAAAGGTGGCGGGGGGGCGGGGAGGTGTCCCCGATTTTGTCTGGGATACTTCTATGTCCATCCAAAGATGACCACATGGACACCTCGTCCCAGAAAATGTAATTTCCCAGAGAAATTGCCACAGCACACACCCTTGAAAATTAATTTGCTTTCTTCTTATCACCGTAAAATCTCAAAAATTGAAATGTTCAGGAAATGAGATTCTTCCGATAGCTGGCCTCTTCTGATCAACAGGAAGCTGTTTTTATTTTAACCAGCGATGCTGAAAATCTCTGCCTCGTGGACCAGGGCCTGGCCTGCTTGTAATCACACAGGACCCTGCTGGGCTGCGGGGCACGGTGAATCCAGACGCATGGGCTGTCGGCCTACAACACATAAGCCACCGCGTCAAAGCTGGTTCCAAGCCTGCGGCTGGCGTCTTGTTTCTGTCTGGTCTTAACCAGACCCCTTAGATGAACTCATTTTCTTGTAGTACGTCCCCTTTCCCTAAACTCAAAGCATAAAAATTCTATTTCGAGGGCTCAAGTTAACCAGCTTCCACTTGAGAAATGGCTCTCGCTGGAGCAAAATGTCTGGCTCCCATCTAGGGCCTGACCATATTTTGACTATGAGATGACTTTAGCATTCACTTGGCAAGGGCATTTCCATTTGGCTCCCCATGAAGTCACAGAAATTCTGGTTATTTCTGTAGTGTGCTATTGCCTGGTTTATTTATAAGAACCATCCATTGGGGCTGAGCTGTTCTGTGTCTGGAGGCACTTATATTATCACAGTTATGAAATGTTTATTTTCTTAGATCAGCTTAAGCTGATACAGCACTTTTGGGCCATTAAGAATCTTGTAAATCAAGATAGTTTAGATAGGGGGCGATTTTTCTGATGGGGGCTAAATCAGCTGAATCAATGCCTCTCCCTTGATTGGACTCTTACATTAAATGGGTGTGACTATCACATGTTCCTTTGAGAAATAGTGTTGCCTAGTTAGGAAGATTTACTGCCAGCCCACTTTGTTTCTTCTGGCTCACACCCCAGCTGGGAAATGTAGCTTCCAGGACCTGGGTTGATGAGGCCGCCCCAGTGAGGCAGAGGAACCAGTGATGAATATTTCAGGGCCATGATTTGCAAAAACATTGGACACAAGAAGCCCAAAGAAAATATTCCACATTAATGAGGGTTGAACCGACTCGCGAATTTAGAACTTAAACCCAAAAATCTATTTGAAGAGCCATCTGGCAGTGCCTATCAAAAACGGAAGATTTCACTTGTTCAGCAAAGATTTAAGCGCCTCTTCTGTGCCAGGAGCTGTTCCAGGATATAAAAGTGAAGAAGACAGGCCTTGCCCTCATAAACCTTGCTTTCCTGTGACAGGGGCAAAGAGAGAAGCAAATAAATATGCAACATGCTGCTGACAGCACCGACATGGACAGGGGAAAGTGGGGTAAGGGGAGAAAGACCAGAGGGGCAAGTGGGGCAGAGGAGGGGGGTTACCCGTCGGGGTGGCCGGGGCCAGCCACTCTGAGGAGGAACATTTGAGCCGGGACCAGAACCAAGTGAGAGAACAAGCCAAGTGACTGGGAGAGGAGCTTCCGAGGCAGAGGGAACAGGGAACACAAATGCCACGCGGGGAGCCTGCTGGCCGCAGAGCAGAGAGCTGGGTGTGTCTAGGGAAGAGCAAGTGAGGGGACAGGAGGGAAGGGAGATGACAGAGAGCTGGGGTGGGGTGCAGATCGCGTCGTGCCTTCCAGCAAACTGTCCTCAACATCCATCCTCTCTCCCTCCTTTTAGCCCCCCACCCCCCCGGCTGTCTTCTCGGGGCTCATGAACGGTGTGCTAGAACTCACATCTTCCAGTCTCTCATGCAACTGGGTGTGGCTTCTCTGTGGGGTTCTCGCCAACGGGCTGTGAGTGGAAATGATTTCTGCTACTTCTGCTACTTCTTGGTTGGGCAGTCACAGAGTGGGCTTTTATCCCTTCCTTCTGGCGGCACCCAGGGCAGGTGCTGGTGAGCCCACCTTGTCCATGAGGACAAGGGGAAGGCCCCACACGGAAGGTCCCCGGGGCAAGGTTCATCAAGTGTGGTCCTAGACCTGCCACATCAGCATCCCCTGGAAACTTATAGAAATGCAAATTGTGGGGCCCCACTCCAGACCTACTGAATTAGAAACTTTGGGGGTGGGGCCCAGCAATCTGTGTTCTAACAAACCTCCAGGGGATTCTAATGCAGTCAGGTTTCAAAACCACTCTACCCTAGAGCAGAGTTTCTCAACATCAGCAGCGTTGACCCTGGGTGTTGACCCTGGGTCGATAATTCTTTGTCGTGAGGGCTGTTTTTCATACTACAGGACATTTAGTAGCGACTCTGTCCTCTACCCACTAGAAGACAGAGGCACGTACCCCCCTCTCCCTCAGGTTTTTACAACCTAAAGTGCTTCCACAAACACTCACATACACGTTTCCTGTGATACACATATTAATTTTTGGAAGAATAAATGATAAAATAGTAAGAGTGATTACCCTTAGGTTGTAGCACGTGCATAGAGGGGACTTTGGAGGACTTTGCTTTTATTTTGTATGTTTCTGTTGTGTGCTTTTACCACAGCGACAACGTGGGGAAATGTTTTGGAAGGACCACGTATTGGAAAAATGGACACAAGGTTTCAATTCTTAGACGCCAGCTGGGTGTCCTACAATTCACTTGATTTAGAACTATCGACCTGGAAATAGTGTCAGATCCCATAGATTAAGGGCTCGATCCCACAAGACCATCCCCCCCTCTCCTCCATCCTCCTTCAGATGCCCATCACACATTCAGGTTGTCACCGCGCTTCTGACCTGTTGGCTGTAGATCAAAGTTCTCATGACCCCCTCCTTGGTGTCAGTTAATTTGCCAGAGCCACTCACAGAACTTAGGAAACCAGTTTTAGTTTGCTTACTACTGATTTATTACAAAAGGCTATATATAAATCAGGATCAGCCAGGTGGGAGAGATGGGAAAGGTGTAGGGAGGGGGCGTGGAGCTCCCATGATCTTCTCTGGGCATGCCACTCTTCCAGAATCTCCATGTGTCCACCAACCCAGAAACTCTCTGAACCCTGTCCTTCAGGGTTTTTATAGAGGCTTCTTTTCATAGGTATGATTGATGAAATCATTGGCCATTGGTGACTGATCCAACCTGAGGAGGAGGCCTCTTCCCTCCCAGGAGGTCAGGGGGTGGGACCTAAAGTTCCAATTCTCTAATCACATGGTTGGCTCCAGTGGCAACAGCCAGTCTCAGGTGCTTTCCAAAAGTCACCTCATTAACATAACACATGACACCTTTATTGCTCCCAACACAGGAAGTTCCAATGGTCTGAGGAGTTCTGTGCCAGGAACCCGGATGAAGGAAAAAAATCTATGTATTTCTGATTATTAATCACAATATCACATCTTCCAGAAGACTTAGCATCCTTAACACATGCTAACCGAGTTTTAATCTCCCAGAGGGGCAAAATCCAAAATGGTGTGTGCCCCAGAGCACTTTGGGACGCTGCTTCCTGGAGCCCTCCAAATCTAGGAAACAGTTAAAAGTCTGGCCACAGCCACAGAAAAATGTATTCCAGGCATCTTGCTGGAATGGGCCTGCTCCTTCTACGTTAAGAAATATGCCTTGAGATATGACAGTTCTTTGAGGCAACTCTTGGCTGGCTCTAAGCGATTCTCTCTCAAGAAAAAGCCGCACAGGTAGTCTGGGTGTCTGTGGTCTGTACCACCCCTTGTGGCTGAACAACCTGCAAGTCCTCCAGGAGCTGGAGGAGGGGGGACGTGTTTGGGTTCCACTGCTGGAAACATGTTTTCACCCTCTCCACCCCATTCCCACGTGGCCTTGGACAGGTGCATGTCTGTCCATGTTCCCTGGAACAGGGCCAATTGTCTGCCTTGCAGGGTCCCACCCCCTACTTTTTTGCCTTCTTCTATTCCCTCAAATGTGTTGAGACAGATTTTTCTTCTCCCCCTCACCTGCCCTTTTTCAGAGAATGGGGAAGGAATGAGGGAGAGGGGTTTAAATTTTAAATCCTGGTGATCCGTTCATTCTTAATCTTCTTTACTATTTACCCAAAACCTCCTCAGGCACATAGCACAGCTAGAGCAGAAACACTGGAAGTTAACTGAGCCCACCCTTCCACTCTAACCCACCAAAAATGGCCATCATTCTACGGTTGCAATAGATCAAATCTTGACTGTGTCTTTCCTCATTAAATGAATTAATATTCACCTAAAGGGCTCCTAATAGTGCCCGGCAATATGGTGACTGCTCTCTTTTAGCTATTATATCATCATATTCTACACTCATATATCATCATATTCTACATTTCTATTTGTCCCTAGAATTATTTAGATTGTCAATGAACAAGTTTATATCATGATATGAGGTACAAAGAGATAAGCAAGTGGCATGAGCCACAAAGTATGGGAGGTCTTCATGGCAATTGGCAAGTGAGAATAAAAGATCACGAAGAAAGAGATAATAGATCACTAAGAAAAAAAGAGACTCTCTTCGCAGCGTTGTTTCAATCACAGGTGTCTCCCACTTGGTCCATTGAGATTTTCTCCCCCACACAAGTGGTTCTCAAGCTTTAGCAGGCATCAGAATTCCCTAGAAAGATTTCCAAAAAGACTGCCAGCTCCACCCTCTACAGTTTCTAAATTAGTAGATTGGGGTAGAGCCTGAGAATTTACATTTTTAACAAGTTGTCGGATGACACCGATGCTATTGTTCTGGGGATTATGCTCTGGGACCCACTGCCCTGCACGTGAACTTAGAACCTGACGTTTAAAAGTGCATTTTGCGCAAATCAGGTCATGGGTCCAGCTTGTCAACATCAATCAGAGTCTGTCATGTCATTCACTGCATTTGCTTTGTGGCATCCATGCATCTGACAGGTTATGCCCCCTTGGTCCTTCTGTAGGTCACTGAGACAAATGTGGACCGGGCAGGCTAAGGACAAAATCCAGATAGGGTGATTAAACCCTTGGCTTTTAGTCTCCCTTCAAGCCATATAATCACAGCAGTAGTTCTCAATTTTGGTTAAACTTTAAAATCAGAGGGGAGCTTAAAAAGCAAAAACAAAACAAAACACAATGCCCATGCTCCACCTCAGAGAGGCTGAGTTTGTCAACCTGGAGTACCCACAGGCACCGGAACTTGAAAAAGAAAAAAAAAAAAATCTCCAAAGTGTAACCACGGCTGAGAATGACCATCTAGAGGTCTTACTGGTTTAATGGGTTTAATCAACCTAATTGAACTGTCCTCTGTCCATGTAACTTTAAGTTATTTAAGCTTTAATAAGTTAAATAAGCTTTAACTTATTTAAGCTATTGTGAGATGTTAAAAGCTTTGCTGGTATCAAGGTATGTTTTCCTACAGCTTTCCCTCTTATAGTCAGTCATCACAATTAAAAAAAATACATAAAATTATATTGGCCTAGTATGACATGGTCTTAGGGAATCATACTAATTTTAAAGATCATCTTTTAAATATGTTTACAATCTGATGAGGAATTTTGGCTGGGGTCAATTTCAAGCTCGCAGGATTGGATCCATTTAGTTATATAATCGTAAGGGAATGATAGCTACATATGTATTGCTTAACTTTGTCTCAGTGACAGTGCTCAGTATTCTTCATAAATATTCAAATAATCCTACAAGATAGCTATTATTGTTTCTAGTTTACAGATACGGAAGGGGGGTTGGATTCCAGCTGACTCTGGGGCCTGTACTCTTAACCGCTACATGTTGTTTCTATTTATATTTTCCAGGCTCCATCTTGTTCCTCAAACGCTTTACAATGACTTACAAAGATATTAGCAATATGAGAAAGCATGAAATAACTGGAGTAAAGTAAGACTGGAGTAAAGGGTCAAAATGAGTCACGGGTCAGAACAAAATGCTTGCACATTTGCTAACGGAAGGGTCACCGATTTGGCTTTGAGTGTGCTGGAAATGTCAATGCGATGCTCAGTCACACAGCTGACAATGGATTACACACAAACAATGCTCAGGGGACGAACCTGAGAAGCCCTGGGGCTCTTTAAAGAAGACACTGAGGATTAAAGGAAGGTCTGCAAGAATAATCTCATGATTCAGGCAGACAAGAGCTTCGCATGTCTCAACAAACCATAATTTACACCATCCGCTTCCTCCCTTCTTAAAAAAAAAAAAAAAAGGTATTATGGCTACTTTTAGAATTCTACAAAGATTTCTGCATTCCTGTTTCCAGCACTTTATCCACCATCCTCCACTCGTTCCAAGAGAACATTGCGATTGAGCAATTCTTTGCTCACATTTCCTCAGTACCCCGGAATGTGATGTGGGCAGTCAGGATTTACCTTTGGAGAGTTCCACAGTCTCTTGATTCACCTTCCCTTTGGGGCTTTCATGCCATGAAATCACACCTAACTCTAAGAAGTGTCTTCTCCCCACGAGTTTCCCCTTGCTGATCATCCCGGCATGAAGCCGATATGGCCGTGTCCACAGGCTGTGAGATCTGCAATGAGATGAGCACGAACTGAAATAAAGAGGTCACTCTGTCAGGTAGGTGTCCATCGCGATGCCATTTCACCAATTCATTCCTCCTTGTAGCTCGATGCAAAGTCAAGAATAGCAGATCCCCCTGGGGCACTTGAAACAGCCAGTGGATGGGACCAATATTTTATCATTTATCTTTATGGGACTACAGAGTAATGGGATTTTTATCTTGAAAAATATTGGTATTTCCTTGCCATCTGAAAAAGAGGTGGCATTCAAAGGGTGTTGGGGGCACCTGGGTGGCTGAGTCGGTTAAGTGTCCAACTTGGTTTCTCCTCAGGTCATGACCTCATGGTCTGTGGGTTCAGTCAAACCCTGCATGAGGTTCTGCACTGACAGCATGAAGCCTGCTTGGGATTCTCTCTCTTCCTCCCTCTCTCTTTGCCCTTCCCCCATGCATGTGGGTGCAACCGTACACATTTGTACTCTCTCTCAAAATAAATAAACTTAAAAAAAAAAAGTGCGTTGGGATTTTAAGAAAGAGATCTCTTGGTACAAGATGCAAGGTTAGGAGAGAATTCTGTATCGTTTGGAAAGTACTCTTCCATCTTCTAACATCAAGCTTCCCAGAACACTCTCACCCACCTGCTCCTCAGCTCCGTCCTTTTCGGACCCTTCAGATCTCACCTTGAATACCAGCTCCTCAGCGGAGCCTACTCTGACCATTCTATGCGGGCAGCTGCCACCCCGTAATCGATTTTTGTTTATTTTAATTACCTATCTCCCCAGCTAAGCAAAAGCTCGGTGATGGCAGACACTTACCTTGTAGTCCCAGGACCTTAATCAGAGTGACCATAGGAGGGGAAACCACAACCATTTGCTGGGAAGAGTGAAGGTAGGCAAGCAAGGGAGGTATCAGAGTTGCAGAGGTGGGGCCTGAGAGGCAGGCCGGTCCAATTCTCTTCACTGTGGGAAGACAGCAGATGAAAGTGATCCTGGGAATGATCACAGAAGCATATGGGGGAAAACAGAAGGATCCTGAGTGAAAAAATTCATTTTGTCCTTTCTAATAACCAAGCCATTTAGATGATTGGAGCATATGAAACTTAGCAATAAAGTTGACTGTCATGTACCTCAAAGGAAGGAAAATGGATCATGTCATATCCTTGGTAGCAAGTACAGGAAGACCTAAGGTGGGCAGACATTTGATGACATGAAACAGACCCCCCCCCCCCCACCTCAAGCAAGCTTGCCTCTACTTCCCTAATATGCTACATCATCATCTGCAGATTCCTCAAGATGGCGCCTCGGGATGCCATCCTGGAGGGTGCTGAGAGCCAAAGCCAGAGTTGAACAGTAATCAGAGTCAGCTTCTCCAACAGTTGGAAGAAATGAGAAACACAGGGTTTTAGGAATAAGAGATGTCTAGGGGAGCAGGAAGAAGACACCCAAAGTTGGTCAACACAGAAATTGGTCAACATAGATCTAAATATGGAATAAGACAAAGACAGTGGCAGAAGGAAATAGCCAGAAGGGTGAGGAAAAGCAGAGGAATCCGACTGGGCGAAAGATTGTCAGAAAGTTGTTCCCCCTCACCCTGTCAGATTGTCCAGGCTATCTTGGTGGTTCTGAGGAAAGGGCACTGCAGCAATAAAGTGCGGTGAGTCACTGGCGCTATTTTTAATGCTCGCCATTCAGCTCCTCTCTGCTCCCCTCCAGAACCTCTGGGATCCCGAGGGGCTGCGGGAAAGGGGCGGGCAGTGAGACCATGTATCTACAGCAGGCAGCAGGCAGCAGGCAGGAGAGCAGGCAGCTAGCTACAGAGTTGCACACCAGAACCTACTCCACCCTTGCACCATTACTGAGGGCAGAGGGCTCCAAGTGGGGGAACCAAGGCAAGACTACAGACACGTCCTGTGGAAAGGGCCTTTCAGAAAAGGATGTTTGGAAGTGTTGCTGGGCTTAGGTCAGCTCTTGGCCAAGAACCATGTAAACGTTGCTCAAACAGTCTTGGAGATGCTTTTATAACTTGCTCAAAACTTTCCAAGTGAAGAGTTTGAGTGCTTTAAAGTCCTTGGTTAAAAAACATAAAATTTGTAACATGTTTCAATTAGTTTGCATTAGTCTGCCATGAGAGAAGATGGAATGGAAATTTACTAGCCAGATTTCAACAAACACCTTTGCATAATCGGTGAATAAAAGTGAACGAGCATCATGACTTAACGTGACCAGCAGTGCCCTTCCTCCACTTAGAATTTGGAAGCCATCTTTTTTCCACCCTCGACACTGCATTAAAACCAACAACCAGGGGCGCCCGGGGGGCTCAGTCAGTTAAGCGTCCAATTTAGGCTCAGGTCATGACCTCACGGTTCGTGAGTTTGAGCCTCGTGTTGGGCTCTCTGCTTCAGTGCAGAGCCTGCTTCAGATCTTCTCTCCCCCTCTCTCTGCCCTTCCCCTGCTTGTGTGTGCTGTCTCTCAAAAATAAACATTAAAAAAAATAATAAAACCAACAAAGTGGGCTGAACTTGGAAGCTAACATTACTGCATTACTGAATCACAATCTTAAAGCCATATTTGAAATGACCAGGTGTTCATTGCTTTCCTTAGAAACACTGGATATCAACATCTTAATCATTAATATTTTTAAACTATTTTGTTTCACCTCATTTAAAATTTCTATTTTATGATAAAACTTACTAACATACAAAATGTTTTAATATGCATATAGTGGTGTAAATTCAAACTTTCCCAGTAAGGGTTTACAACCAACATAGTTGGTTACTCAGTTTAGAGATATACAGGCAGATAGTATGCAGTCTGGAGACCAAGGATATTCATCTTTTGTTACCAGTTTCAAATTGTCCAAAGAACAGTCCCTTGTGGCCGTTCCACAGCTCTTCCAATTCCCTAATTGTTCTAACCCTTTCCAAAGATGGCAGTGAAACCCTTTACATAACTGGTAAGTTTCACTTCTATAAAACCAAAGGCAATTCTCTGTTGTTTTAAAAACGTTACAATGCAAGGGTTTTCAAAAGTCTGAAGATAAAAAAGAAATGACTATTGGGAGCAAACACTCTACCTAATTTAGACGCTGGTGAAGGAGGATTCCTCAGCCTACAAGCCCACAGACAGGAGTCAGCTGGAGAACTGCCCCCACCCAACCCCCTTGGTTTTAACGCATGAAAAATCAAGGCCCCCTGAAGACCCTGCATCTTAGGAGAGAACCTGATTTGGGCTCCTAACTAATACAGATCATCCTCGTGAAAATGAAGCAGATCTGGGGCGCCTGGGTGGCTCAGTTGGTTAAGCGTCCGACTTCGGCTCAGGTCATGATCTCACAGTTCGTGAGTTCGAGCCCCGCGTCGGGCTCTGTGCTGACAGCTCAGAGCCTGGAGCCTGCTTCACATTCTGTCTCCCTCTCTCTCTGCCCCTTGTCTGCTCATGCTGTGTCTCTGTCTCAAAAATAAACAAACATTAAAAAAAAAAAAAAGAAAATGAAGCAGATCTTTGTGGCTCCGGATCTTGCTTGATGTCACCAGAAACGATTCCCAGAAACCACTGGAATTAAAGGTGTTGACTATTAAGCAGTCAGGAGACTGGGGATCCATTCTGATCCTGCAGCTGACAATGAGGTGATTCTGAAAACCTCTCTTCACCTCACGTAGTTTTTTCCTCTATGAGGTGAAAAGTGGTTTTCTAGTATGAAGTAGAAGCTTCCCTCTGGCTTTCTCAGGCCAAGATTATTTTGAGCTATTCCAAACCCTTACAGCGATGTCAGGGGCAGACAATGTGGCCTGTAAATTATTTTATACCACATAGACTTTCTGGATCTTAATCCGTAGGACCATTTGGTAACACTTGACAGAGGCCAGCAGATGAAGGGGGTGGCCGTCCCGGATGCCGGCAGTGATCTGCTGTACTTTTTAGTCTCCCGAGATGACACCACCAGTGACTTCCACAGTCATAATCAACCTATGAATCTGAACTCTATGGATCACTAATCACAGATACTTGGATGGAGGGCCTTTGTAAAATGCCCACACATACATGCGATCTTTCGAATCAGGTGGATTCCACAATTAACTGTGGCAGTTTATACCAGGTCAACTTCGTTAAGCCCGAGCTACCTTTTCCAGGGCCCCCTTCCCTAGTGGTTCTAAGTCAGACACGGCTTAAAGGCATGCATGTGTGAGATCTGGAAGGCAAAAGTGAAGCGAGGGCCATTTTTCTCTGAAGGTCATCATAGCTAAAAGTGACAGACAGACACAGGGGTGCCTGGCAGTCTTCTGCTCCACCTCTGCTTCTCAAGTGTTGACCTTGGGTGTTGACCTAGAGTGGCCCCAGGCCCATACTAGACACCTGCCTGCAGATACAGCCATTCCTCGTGTGGCAGAAGAGAGCCCCAGAGAGCTCCCGCGTCCCACCCTGGCCAGGCCCAGTCCGACACCTGAGTGCGTGTTGCTTTTCTCAGATGGACCAACTGGTGACCCCCCCTGATTCAAGTACCTCCCTCTGCACCTTCTTTTCTCCAGCTCCGCACACAGCAGTGTTTGGTGGGATTCCTGTAACGATCCTGTAGCCCATGGAGCTTGGGGCAACTCTTCTTTCCTGATTCACCAACCAAACTGAACGACAGACACTGTTATTCTAACCATATGTAACTCCTAAGAGCCACCCGAGACTGAGTGCTCTATAAATCGTGTGTTTCTGAGGGCTCACGATGCCCCAAGTCCAAGAGAACATAAATGGCATCAAAAGAAAGACAACCTTCAAGTACACACATGTGAGCATCTAGCTGGGTGTTGGGGAAAAACAGAACATGACATTTACTTGGTTTAAGAATTTGCTTCCACAAATCCTCACGCGGTAAAGTGAATTGGCTCTGCAGATGTTTCTGGCTGAGACTCTGTCCAATCTGTATCCACAGGCCTGTGTTCTGTCTGCCCAGTGCAATCTCACAACAGCACTGGCTGGCACCTGCAACTCATTCCTGTTCCTGTTACTACTCACGCTGGTGTAGAGGTGCTACAATATAACGAGCACTTGGTTCACAATACTGGAAAACAAAAGAGGCCAATACCAAAACCTCAAATGATTTCACTTCCGGTTAGGTGATCATTCCCACTTTGACCCACTGGTGCTCACCAGGCATTTTTTCGCCCAGGCTGAAAAGCAAAAATCCAAAGTTTACAAATAAAACAGACAAAGCGTGGGCATGGATTTATTGTTGTCTTGTTTTTTATTGAATGCAGAGTCCATGTTTTTGAGGAATAAGACGTCCAAAATTCAACATTATTAAATATTTGAACAATAAAATATGTGGAAAGAAGCCCTCAAATGTTAACTCCTCGAAGTTCTATCTGGTGGAATGACTTGGGACAGAGGCTCCTGGGCTGGTCATCTTGGTTTGTGAGGAGAACTGCTATCCCTTGATACGGGAACAGGACAGTCCCCAGTGTCAGCCAACTGTTAGGCACTGGGGACAGCATGTTTGTCACCCTTTGAGATGTCTGGGGAGATCTACGATGATCTCCAATATGAAAATCCTTCCTTTCACCTCAGGCTTAAAGAGATGCCTACCACTGAGAGAGTCACTAGAAGCCTCTGTGGACTAGAAGGGGTAGAAGGGCTACGATGCCAAAGACCAGAGTGACCCTGCCCTCACAAAGGGATATGTGCCCACAGAGCTCCTCTCTCACCTGACAGCCCGTTCTGAGAGCGCTAGTGAAGAGGCCTCGCACGGTGACCAGATGAAGCCACGCCAACCGTGAGCGGTCTCTGCTTGTTGAAGGCACAGGGCCCTCATCATCCCGAGGGAAGGGACTGTGAGTTACATTCAAAACACACCTCTGGGGTGCCTGGGTGGCTCAGTCAGTTAAGCGTCCAGGTTCTGTGTCTCCCTCTCTCTCTGCCCCTCCCCTGCTCATGCTCTGTCTCAAAAATAAATGAAAACATTAAACAAAAAAAATTAAAAAAAACACACCTCCTACCTCTGGAAAACTTCTCTCAGCTGCCATGTATTTGATTACAATTTTGGGCTGATTGCTTTTTTGAAAGTCCCAGAATCTCTGGCACCCATGAAAATCCCGACGTGCCCAGCTACTCCTGCAGGGTATACGATTCCCAAGGGTGGAGACTCAGAGGGACACACAGCTGCGCTGTATCATACAACAGCAAAAATAAATACACGGCTATAAATGGCGATGAAAACCCGCAAAGAAATAAACATCTCAGAGTCTACAAATGCAGGCCGCTCGCTAGTAACACTTGGTTTGAGCCTAAAAACCGGTGATCTGCCCATAAAACATTTATCTATAGTGACCTGATACTTAAGAACGAAGCAAAAAGTGAAAACTAATTTTTTTAAAAGGCAAACTTCATCAAATACCAAGGACAGTGATAAATTCAAGATGTCCTAATAGTTATCTGGGGCTTCCATAGCCAGGACAGACAAGGGCGAGCCACACAGCCCGCCGGTGACGTGGAGGCTGCAGGCCCACGAACCTGCTGTGGAAGAGCGACGGGCCCACATCTGTGTCAGAGGACTCCTCTCTAGCCCTTCCTTCCGGCTCGTGAACTTCACAGCACTAAATGCTCTCTGCAAGCACAGTGATACTGAAAGAGGAAACAACACAGAAACAGAAAGGTGCATTTATTCACGTCCATGCCATCTAAACCTACCGCGTACAGTAATCAGGACTGGAGAAGGACGAAATACAACCTAAACGACAACAGAAACACCGGGACATCCATCCCCATGACTTGCAAGTTTTAGTTCAGGCCAGTCTGCAGACTGGCAAGCCAGTCTCCTCCCTGAGAAGCATGCGTCGTGCCTCGTTCTCTCCCTCCAGCATCTTCTGTCCCTCTCAGTTAAGGCCTGGACAGTGTTGGGGCAGGACCACAGTGTCTCCTCGGGAGCCGTCTCCTGTGCGGTCAGTCCCCGGTGGGCCCGGGCCGTGTGAGGTCAGGCTCCGGGCCGCTCGGCTCTGCCGCCGTCTGCCTCCGAAGCTCCCCCACCACCTGCAGCAGGGCGGCCCGCTCCAGCTCCAGGGCGAGGGTGGCCTGCTTCAGCTTGCTTTCGCTGCTCAGAAGCTTCTCAACGGTGGCCTCCAGGCTCTGGATCCTACTGTTTGCCACCTGGGGAACAGAAGAACAGAATGTGGACTGCCCAGTGATAACATGAGGGGATCCACCGAATGCTCTGCTGTCTGGCCTTGGGGACACCTCAGAGGCCTATTTGGACAGAGATATGTCTATGTGTTTGTCATCAGTTCTTCTGGGCACACAGGAAAACTACATTTCCCAGGTCCCCTTGCAGGAAGCCTGGGCCACTCTGCGAGCCTCCAGCATCTTCTTCCCCTGCTGTGGTGACTCTGAGACGGTGGCTTCACGGCGCAAAGGGAGCCTGATCCCCATCACTGATGATAGGGAAGACGGTCTGATATGGGCAAAGAACGCTTCGTAAACAAGAGGTGGAGTTTCGGGGACAAAAAGACTCCTGCTGTGCCAAGCCACTGAGATGTCGAGCTTTCTTTATTACTGCAGCACGGCCTGGCCTATTTGTACGGATACACATACTCATACGTAGACCGATTTCACCCTGATGATCAAACGGTTTCCATGTGAAGGCCCCAGCAGCACCAGTCCTTGAATCCAAAACCCTCTCTGTCTTCCTGACAGGAACCAGACACCAGCACATCCAGGAACACGGGCATTTTCCCCAGAACACGTGCGGAGCGCTCAGAAGGTCCGAGCATCTGTTACAAGGTCTCACTGACCGGTCAGCACCACCAAGATCAGCGGTGTCCTCACTCGCACCCAGTCTGCATCCTCGGCACCTGGCACCCAGTGTCAGCGAGGCAGAACTTCCCAGGTGCTTCTAACTACTGTACCTCCTCTTCCCAATCCAGCAGGGCCGGCTTCTCCGGCACTGAGGGGCTTCCTGAGAAAACCACAGGAAGTCCGGCCTTCACCTGCTGCCGTCCCCGAGGCCTTCCCGGCCCACCCCTCAGCTCACAGCTACATCCTGCCGTGCTCAGGTCACGAGGTCCCTAAGCTGCTGCTCTCAGCCCAGCCCCGCACACGCTCCCGTTTATTTTGGGTGGGGAAAATGGCACATATATTTTTTTTTTCTCTCATTTTCAAAACAAGGGAAACAGGTTTTTGAACAAGACAACACTTGTGCCAGACAGACAACTCACGACTCAAAGTCTAGCTCTGGCTGTGCCGCTGAAACACTCAAAATAGAAAGGAGTAAGGACTGAGAGCCTAAGTCTGTCTGCTTACTGGGCAGGTGCTCACGCTCAGTGCGCACCTGCAAGGAGTACTCTGCGATCCTCACATTCCCACCCAAAGTCAAGGCCTGGGACAGGTCCACCTTGTTCTTCAGGCCCACGGCATTCCCAAGTGTGCCACCCAGTTAGCGGTGAGCGGTTCTGCCTGACCCTTTATGTTCTACGTGAATGTCGGTCTCCTCAGTGAGACTGAAGCACTTCCATGGAAGGAAGCACGTCTCTTCCTGCACATGGGTCTGGCCTCCCACAGCACCTAGTTCACTGGCACTCGATGACTCATAGCGGCCTAGTATAACAAACGTGCATCCATTATCATCTGGCACCATTTGTATACTAACGCAATCGTCTTGTATGTGCTGCTGGACAAAGCGGGTTGAACACTTTGCTCTCCAGCAGCTAGATAACATCAAATGTTTACCAAGAAAATAAATGGGACCTTGGTATGTCTGGAAACTATATGAACAGAGCAAAGCTAGAAAACAGGTCAATTTTGATACTCTGGCAAAAAACCCCAAAGATTTATGGTCAAAAACTATTATACTGAACACCTATCCACACCTACGCTTGGACTCTGAAAACTGTTTAAAAAAAAAAAAAAAGGAAAGGAGGTGCGAGTCTTACAGAGTATGTGTAGTCTGGCTGCACGACAGTAAACCCACGTGACTCACACATGGCAACGGGAAAACGATCTTCAAGCACCCCCAAACACCGCAATCCCTGCCCCAACTCTTGGACAGCAGCGTCTTCTGAACCTTGGTGGCCCCTGGCACGCCAGCAAGGCAAGGACCCCAAATGCTGGGGGGCGGGCACCTCTGCAGTCTTGAATGATACCCCCAGAAGTGCAGAGCCACTTGCTCAAAGAAAGACCATTCCAAGGAGGGTGTCAGGCATGACAGCCTGATGCCTTTCTTGAGGAATTTAGAGATCTCAACAACTTTTCACAGCTTCCTCTTGTCACGAAAGGGGTATAGTATCACAGAGGCAAGGTGAAATTACGTGCACCCTTCACCACAAAAAAGATCACATGGGCATTAGCCCAATAAACTGAATCTTTTTATTTCCGTACTGCCTATCTTAAGGAGCTGAATGCTTCAAATGCAAATCTGAGCTTTGTCAGAAACATTCCAGCAGGTTCTATTTCAGAGACATACTGTTTGTTTGGAAGTCACTTAAAATCACCACTTCAGCTGCAGACCATTACAGGCCAGATAAGGCTCTTTATCCCCTGGAGCCTCCCGTCAGGTTACAGCTGAGACACCCTGGAGACACTGTATGCAAGCACATTTTTGGTTAGGACATCTCAGTCTTAGGGGGAGAAAAAGCAGCCAAATTTCAGAATGTGCCTGGTAGTTAGGACTGGTTTCCCTAAAGCATTTTTCTTTGTTCCTCTACAGTAAATAGCCACCGGGGTCTCCTGGGGTAAATCCCTGCTGGGAGGAATGCATTTTGGACAAGGGTTGATTTATTAAGCTCTCAAACGCTGGCCTTTCTCATATCACTGCCAAGCCTGTGTCTGCAAAGCGGCAACTTTCTATGGAGAAAAATAAGAGGCTTAGGTCAGGATGGAAAGCTTATTATAAGGACAGCCCAGGAACACCATAAGGTACATACTTTGGGGAAAAATATGTATTTGCCTTTCCAACAGCTCAAAAAAATTTTAAAATACCCCCCCCCCAAACAATTCCTTAGTATTAATAGCATTACCACCCATTTATGACTCTAAAAAAGTACACCATGTGGTTACTTTGTCCCATTCGATTGGTAAAGGGGCTGTGCTAAGCAGTTAGGGATTCCGTCTATGTCGTACAGATGAGGGAATCGGGACACAGCAGGTCAGCAGTGCGTGCCTTGTGGCAGTCTGGGCAGGGACAACACTGGACCTAGCAAGAGCTGGCTTTCTGGACTGCAACCCCTGGCCTGGCCCATTTCACCCTTCTGTATGCATCGTCTGTTTGCCTTTCCGGCGTATGTCCTCATGCACATTTATCCACGCTAAAATGGAAGCTTCTAGAGGGAAGAAGAGTGTCCTTCATTAATCCAATACTTGAAGTACAGACTCCCAAATCATGACCACATGCTCTGGTTTATTTTGTAGGTAGATTTCTGCGTTACTGCTCTCCACGACCTAGCTGGTTTCACTCACAGAAGCCCAAGCCTTTCTCTGGTTATTACTCAAAGCACAATCGCTGGCATTCAGCGAAGAGTCCCTCGGCATCCTGGACCCAAGGTCGTCGCTGTCCCTCTCTCCTAAAAGGATCAAGTGCAGAGACAGCCTCTCAGAAAGTTCCAGGACTGTCTGACCCCAGCACAGGATAATCTGTCTGCTTCCTAATAAAAAGGCCCAATTCTCCTGGGGTACCTTTGATCCCAACTATAAACAGACCAGGGGAGGGAGAGAGGTCCTGTGGTCGTGGGAAAACCCAGCCGGCTGGTGCTTTGGCGCGCTAATGATCTACCGTGCTTTCCAGGCTCAGGAAGCTGCTTTATACACGTGCTCACCTGCAGTTGCTCCAGTAGGTCAAGGTTCTGTTTGCGCAAGCTGCTGTTGGTCTTCTCTAATTTGTCCATTCTTTGGTTGTCACTGAGAGGAGAGGAATCGATAAGTTCTTCTTGAAGCACATGGTACTCGACTTCATAGGCTTGTAACTGCTTAGAGATATCCATCTCAAACACCTGTTATACACAAAAAAAGTCATCAGGCACTGAAAATGAGAAAAATACACGTGCACACACATGCAACCATGTCGACAAGCATCCACTAAGTACCCACTCTATGCCTGGTTCTTACGATTAGTCATTAAAAAAAAAAAAAAAAAAGGAAAACCCTCTGCATTAGTAAGGTAACAATTTTACTTGGGAAGAAAAAATAAAAGCAGCATTTAGAAATAAACCCAAGGTAACAACAACTGTGGGTCTCTGATACTCATTTTCCAGAAGCCAAAACTTTATTTTTCACAAGGCTTATAAAAATATATTTTTAGTTCTTATTTCAGTACTTATTTCCTTTTTCTCTGAAAATTCTATTATGTTAGATACGTCAGCTATGGGTGAAAGAGAGAGGAAAAAAACAAAACAAAAGAATCATAGCCCTATTTGCCCAGTCACCGAGTCAAAGTTTAATTATAGTTCAGTTGGGTTTTTTAGAGTTACAAGAACAGCTAAGTAATGGAACTGTTTACTAAAAAACCCTCCTTTGCACACAAGATATGCAGAAATGAGCCAAACCCCAAATACCGCCCACACAGATGAGTGCATGTGAAACACTGCCTTCCTGCCTAGAATAGTGACAGTGATCAAAACACACCCGTGTGAACAGCAGCCCCAAAGTGCGCAAGTGAGTTGTTCAAGTTTGTACTTTCTCTTGATGAGTGAGCTGCATGGAAGCTGGGCTCAAGAGGGGGTCTGGAGGCAGACGCTGCGGCCGCCCAAGGCGCGTCCTCTCTTCCCAGCCTTTGCTGTGGGATCGCCCCACGGGCCGTGCCTCTCAGCACACAAGTGACGTTCCAACATGACTGTGTGTGCAGCTCTGAGCCTTTAGTCACGTTGGGACCACAGATGGCCAGCACCATCAGAACACACATTTAGAGGACAAAGTTAGACTTTAGAAGGGCACAAAAGGACTCTTCACTGTCTTTCCTTAAGAAACGCCAACATAGTTAAAATCAATGAAAACTCATTTCCCCTGATGGCACCCTATCAGCATTCAAACACAGATGAATCCTACCTTCCCTGAAAGCAATTTTCGAAATCTAGGTTTACTTTCACACCATCCCAACAATCTTCTCTTCCTTGTGATTTAGTTTTTTAGCTTCCTGCTTTTCAGTTTAATTCAGTGGACAGTACCAATTAGGCACAAAAGTCATTCTATGCTGAGAAACTAATACACGGCGTGTTCGTGGCATGTATGTGTGTGAAAGTCTGCTGCGCTGGTCGGAGTCTCTGTTGTCCCTCAGAGTACCTGTGAGGTCAGCAGGGATTATCGTCTCTATGTTACAGTCAAGAAAACGGACCCAGCCCCTTGAAGCAGGGCTCCACTGGCGACGCCCTGAATGACCTCTCCCGGCCTCAGTTCCTGGCCTCTGACATGGGGGTGACAGCACCCACCTCCCGGCATCGCTGCGGGAGTTACGTGAGACAACTCGTGGAGGTGCCCGGCACATGCTGGCAAGGTGAGCAGGTGCTGGCTTAGCTAAGGAAGCTGCTTCCACATGCTTCACATTCAACCCTGTGCTTCAGCAAAATCGCAAAGGACGCCGCATCACGGAACCTCTGAATAGCTCAGAGTAAAAACCACAAACATTAAAACCGAGATTGCTGTGGCACTGTGTATAATTATAAATATGAGGCAGAATAAATGTCATACCCACACTTTTTTTCTTCCAGAGATTTTTTAAATGAGCTACTAATCTGGAAAACCTGGGAACAAAACCTGTGGCCTTTAATGCAGATTGACGACCTGCTAAGGTTAATGGCTCTCAGCTGGGCCCAAAGCTGTAAACTCTTTCAGGACTCCATCAATCCCCAGGAGCCATCCTGGGTCGTAATCACTGCCGCTTAACTGCACCATTATCTCCTGGCGGCTGAAACACTTAGAGCCCTTGATTCTGCAGTTACGCCCTAGAATTGATCTCAAACCATTGCAGTGTGTGACTGGTGGAGAAAGGAGAGCCCAGGTCCTCGAACAGTGCTTTTTCAAGTTGCTCTAGATTCTGCATTTCTGTAATTACCAATGGCTTCGTTATTCTACGTGCTCAACATGTCATAACCACGTGGACCCATTCATCAAGCACTGGATATCTAGTTACTCACAAAGTTTCTGTTGTTTTAAATAACAACCCTGAACATCCTTGTACATATGGCTTTTCCCATATTTTGGATTATTTCCTAAGGATACATTCCAAGAAATGGGATTACTGAGTCAAAGGGTATGAATATTTTACCGGCTTGTGATACACATTGCCAAATTGCTTCCCAAATGGGAATCATCAACGCACAATGCCATTAACAACATACCAATGTGCCAGATACAGTATGCCCTCCACACTGGCTACTGGCCTTAAAATTTTTCATTTTGTTAATCTAGTAGGTAGAGCGTTACATGTTTTTTAAATTATGCATGACGCGAAATATTTTCGCAGATATTTGCTTATTAGATGTATCTCCTTTTTAGTGAATTGTCTGTTTATGTTCTTGGCTCATTTGCTATTGGAGACCCAGCGAGTTTCTCTTTGCAGTCTGTGGACACTCGGTAGAATGAAGCCATTAACCCTGATGTCTGCAGAACCAGCCACATACTTTCCACCTTCCCCACCTCCAGAACCCTTCGCTCCCCACAGCTGTCTGTCTGTCCGTCTCAGTGGCATACCAAGGGCTGGAGGGTGGGGCAGTGTGCCCGGTATCGGCAGTCAGGGAGTACAGTGCCTGTAGTGAATTTAAAAATAATAAACCCAACTAAAAACCGGTCTGCTTTTTATTATCACCACATGCAAGCAATTCTTAACAATACCAGTGGTAAAATATTCCTCCTCACTGTACCCCACCCTTTTGGTATGGCACTGATTGGCCTTTTAAAAAGTACTCATTTTCAACAGTAAACTGTCCAAGCGGTGAAGGCCCCTCCCGGTGCAGAAGGGGCGGCCTCAACACGGTGATTTTGAGGAGCGTCTTCTGAACAAAAGGGACCTTGTTAAGATTCTGGTTTCTATCCTACAAGCTCAACTAGAACAGGGAATTGTCTAGTGTGTTTTTAATGAAGTTGCCCATAGCAGAGCTTTTCAAATGTTCCAGTGTGTGTGAATACCCTGGGGATCTTGTTAAAATGCAGATTCTGACTCAGCAGGTCTGGGGTGAGGCCCCAGATTCCGCGTTTCTAACAAGTTCCTACATGATACAATGACACACAGTGCTGGTCTGGGGCCACACTGTGAATGTAGCCCAAAGGATGTTGAAAACAGGCCGTTTGCTCTGTCTCCCAAAGTCCCTCTCCAACTCTGTTGTTCTTCCCTGCACAGCAATGAGGCTGCAAAGGCAGGCGGCACTCACCGTGACAAGCATACAAACCGGACCTCCTCCTCTTCGCTTCTGTTTATCCCCAGGGTTTCCCCCTTCTTGGGTCAGAGGATTTTTATAGCTCGCATATGACAGACAGTTAAGTCACACTGAGGAACTGCCACAGAGACTTTAGAGACCCTTGTCCTTCTGCCCTGGACACTGTCCACTCTGGACCTGCCCTGCCGTGGCTGGTCCCCGCCAACCCAAACTAAGCCAAAGCTACAGAACCCTATCCTTAGCGGCCTTCCCCACCATGTCCCGGATGCAGGTTGCATCCCAGGGGCTCAAGCTGAGGCCACCTGTAGAAAAGGTATGTAATGAGATGGAGCCATTAGCCATCACAGAGGACCACCCAGACTCTGCCCATTCGTACACAGGACCGAATGCTCTGTCATGTGCAGTGAATAGGTCTTTCACTTCCACTCTGTGGACCTCCAAGATTTGAGCTTGGGGGTCCTCTGAGGCTGCAGGAGTCACACTGTACCTCAGGCCTCACCTCTGCGTAGGATTTGAAACCAGAGCACCCTCTGGAGGTGAGGGGCAGTGAGCTGCCTGGCATTCTAACAGCTTCCCGTCAAGACTTCTGGCAGGTTGAAAATCCGGGCCCAGAAACAGATTTTGTGTTGTCTGCCCTGCTGCTCCCAATCCCCAAGTGCCCTCCCCTTCAAAGCTCACTGCAGAGGCATCTAGAATTTCTATTCTCACTCCCCTGCCTGTGATCAGGCATCAGCAAAGTGCGGCCTGTGGACTGCATCTGTCCCACTGCATGTTTTCATAAAGTTTTACTGCAACATAGTCACTTCATTCATGTACATATTATCTGGTTGACTTTGTGCCTCAAACACAGAGTGACTAGTGACTGCAACAGAGACCTTCTGGCTCACAAAGCCCGAAAGATTCCCTACATGGCCCACGACAGAAAATGTGTGACCTCTGTTCTTAGCTGATTCTTTGGGCCCAGTTGAATTCAACTCCCCCAATTCTCAATCAGCAATGTTCACTCCACCAGCTCGAGGCCCAGCTCCCATAAGCCCTTGCACAGGCACTACTGTGGCTCTTACCACACTTAAAATTACTGGATTACATGTTTATTTTCTGCACAGGATGGGCTCTGGTGTCAGAGACACCTCACATTCTTGGCTTTGCCACTGTATACAGAGAATTGGGCATGTTACTCTTTCTATGCCCAGTTTCCCCACCTATAAAAATGGGGATTATAAAACATGCCCCAGGGTTGCCAAGGAGTCAACAGAATAAAGGATGCCAAGTTCAAGACAGTTGCCTAGAACGTATCTCTCACACTCTCTCTCTCACACACACACACACACACACACACACACACACACTGTTCTCTCTCCATGCTATGTCCATTTCTATTCTTTCAACATTTAGAGAGAACTTGATACTGTGAATAAATATTCTTTACAGAAAAGGAGGAAAAATGGGATTCTTTTCTGGGGCTCAATATCTAGGAGGTAAACTGAATGTCAGTTGAGACTGCCTGTCTTAGAGCCAGGAGCCAGGTGCAAAGTGAAGGCATTCACTGGCACAGACTTTAGGTAGCCAAGGCTTTATGCCCCAGCAGCCATAAAGTAGACATATATGCAATGGAAGCTCTAACAGGGAGTCCGTCCGTGCACATGAATGCCAAAAGTTAAAGATTCAAAAGAGCTGAGAATTCAGTATTAACACACTGGTGAAACAGACAAAAATTCTGTAATTAAATGACACCCGGAGACACTTGGCGGTGTTGAGTAGCTACTAAACTACCTGGAGGCAAGAGAAACCCTCCCGTCCTGCTTTGCGGCAGGGCGACTGTGGGCCAGTGAGTTTACCTCTCCAGGCCCTGAGATCCTCATGGGTTAAGTCCATCTATCCTCTCAGGAATTTGGTCATGATTAAATGAGATCATGTGTATATGTAGATTCACACAGAATCTGGCAGAAAGTAGGGCCCGAACAAGCCAAAGCTATTCACATGGAGAGAAACGTGCCAGGGAAGCAAAATACAGAGAGATGCAGAGCCTATCAATTAACTAAAAACGGAAATGCAGAGTGGAAAGGCAGGGAGTGCCCTCTCACACAGGCCCAGGAAACGTGTGGAGACCCAGAGCCACACGGCTGCCACCTGCCCCCACCCCCACCCCAGGTCAGGACTGCTGCTTTACTGAAGGAGGAGCAGCCAATGAGACCACAAACACGCCATGTGGGTGCAATCCACTGGGGTCGCAGCGTTTCTCTGGGACTATCAGACATCCTCAGAATAAAGATTTGTTTAAAAAAAATAGCTTTGTTTCACTACTTGTTTTTACCTGACTGCTCTATGTTTTCATCGTATTTTGAGCAGGTGAGATAAGTTCTAGGCTTAGAAGGGGCCTGACTATTGGCCCTGATGCAGAAATCCCTTCCAGAGCATTTTCTAAGCCATCCGGCCTCTGGACACTTCCAGTGGTGATGTACCCTCTGCTCAGTCCTTCAGAGTCAACAATCATTACTAGTAGATTCTTCTTTATACACAGTCAAAATCTGCTCCCGCCCCTAGCCCAGACCGTTTAACAACTGGCCTTGGTGTAATTCTGGCTCAATCCACCCTCACCTCATGGTTCGGCTATCTACAACAAGTGCTGAGGTCACAGATGGGGAACTGACTTCTATCTTAAAAACCACATCATGGAACAAACTTCTAGAATATATATTCTCTATCACAACTTTGCTATCAAAGGGTTGTTTTTAGAGAATTCCAAATAATACCACGCAGCAGAAAAAAATCAAAGCATGCATAAGAGCCTACATTGAATAGCACATGTGTTTCAGAAGAACAAACAACTAGGGGTGAAGCCTCTCGATTACAAGAAACTACTGGTGGCTTGCGGTTATTGCACCTGAACACCGTCACCGTCACCGTGTTTCCATGTGGCGTACCCCCGTCACATTCACGCACCGCATCACTGAACACACATCCGGCTATGTGTTTCGTATGTGTACACATGTGTTTCCCACATGCCGGGCATCACACAAGATACTGCCCAGGATACAAAGTGGTAGGAAATAGGTCCCGATCAAAAGAAAATTAAGCTCTCCGTATCCAGGATGGCTTAAGCCTGAAGGTCGGATCGAATCATACCTGACTGATGGTCTTTTCCATTTGCACCAAGCCCAGGTTGGGAAGGGTGTTTTTTATAAAGTCAACTATGGTTTCTAGGTTTTCATGTTGCAGAATCAAGGGCTTATGGCTTCCCAACAGACTTAATGCCACTTTAAATATGACCTCTGATCCCTGAAGAAAGATCATATCTGGGGAAACACAGAAATGCAGAAAGTTAAAGCAGACCAGTTTCTGATGAACTAACATTGCATTTTCTTTTCCACAAATCAGAGCAGGATGGTGGGAAACGTAAGTCCAAATTGCAAACTTTATTTTCTTTTTAAGTGCCTGATATTTCAGATAAGGTTGTCAAGACAATATTGCAAATAATAGAAGAAATATAAATAAACATACTGCTAAGATTTTGTCATAGGTTAAGATAAATCTTTTTTGTTGTTGTTCTAAAAACATTAAATTCAAACATGCTTCAGAAGTTAAACTGAGAAAAAGAAAACTTTTTATCACTCTTTTTCTAGAAATGCTCTGGATTTTAAAGGAGTTACTAAAACACATTTTTATGGGTAAAACTGAAAGATTTTTAGATATAAAACATGAGAAATTTTTAAAAATGCTCCTCTTTCCTGTTTTGAAATAAAGAATTAAAAGATCTCTAAAATCTATAAAATGTCTGCAGAGTTGCAAAAGTACATTATTAAATACTTGCAATACACTACATTTTAGCATAATAATGGAGTGAAAACCATCTTTGTTCAGAGAAATTCAAAGAACTTTGTCAGAGTTATTTTCTAGTTCTTGTCATAGCTTTTTCTTAGAACAGCTGGCACATGTTAGCAACCCCTACATGGGCTGTACATGGTGCGAGGGAGGGCAAGTGGCCCGGGGAACTGGGCGAGCAGCCAGTCCAGGCCTGGCACCCCCTCCTCAAAAGCTGAAGCCACTCGAGAAAGAGTCAAATTGTTCTGAGAATAAAACATACAGCCCTACCAACAAACTGTTCGGTGACTATATTCAGGCATGTTATCTAACAACTGGAGTTAACAATACAAGAAAAAAATACAACTTTAATGATGAGAGCCAAAAATCTAATTAAAGGCCACCTGTCAATTTGGGGGGCGGGGGGGTGGTGGTGCTGCAGGACAATGGAAGAGACAAAGAAGTTGTCCATCCCATCAAGTTGGGGAAGGCATTAGCAGGTGAGAGGAGGAGTCCCCAGCTTCGCTGGGTGTCTCTAGGTGGCTCAGTGCGATAGCACAAAAAAGCCATCAAGAAACAGGAGAGGCTGGAAGCTGCCGCACACCCAGGGAAGATGTCTGAATCGGAGAGGTCTGTGCATAGGGCACACCTAGGTGCCAGCCGGCCGGGTGAGCCCTGGAGATGCTCTGTGACCTTCACCGAGGCCTCAACTGCAGAAGCAGACTCGGTGCCAGGGTGCGTGCCACCCGCCGAGGTCCGTCCCGCTCTCTCACAGAGCTCAGAGGCACACTGTTTCCACAAACATCGCAGTGCTCATGGCTCGGGAGGCCCCAGGAAGCTGGAAAGGACGGAGGGCTGCCTCCTTCTTAGGTGTGGCTGTAGAGGCTGGGAAGATAAATTAGTGAACTGATGGGATCTTTGAAATGTGAGCTTCTTAGGGGAAGTATTATGGGTATCGAGACCGCCCTGTGGAAGAATATTCTTGTGAAATGTCTGCTTTACAAAATACACAGTCTAACCGTGTAATTCACCACTATAGAAAATAAAAAAGATCTAAAATACCACAATAACTGAGATGTATTTTTAAACAGAAATGACATTTCCCCCAAAACAAAACAAGGTAAAGGTGAAGCTTCTGTGGTTTAGCCAGCGAGACCTCCTTTCAATATATCAACATTTATAGCCGAACAAAAATTGACAGCATCTATCAGAATACCAAGCCATTCTGTGCAAGGTCCTAGAAAAGGACTATGGCACCGGACCGAATGCCACAGCTTAGTGCCTTTAGCCTCTGAGAGACACGTACCTTAAAGTTAGATAGAGTGCTGCATCTAAGCCAATTAAGATACATAATTATTGGTGAAGTTTTAGGACCATTATCAAATATGCAATCAATATCAGCAATCTTTTTTCCTTTAATGTTTATTTATTTTGAGAGAGTGAGCAAGTGAGCACGGGCAGGGGAGGGGCAGAGAGAGAGGGAGAATCCCAAGCAGGCTTTGCACTGTGAGCGCAGAGCCCGATGTAGGACTCCATCCCACAAACCATGAGATCATGACCTCAACCGAAGAGACTCTCAACCGGCTGAGCCCCCCCGGTGCCCCATATCTGTGGTCTCTTAAGGTTGACATCGGGTCTTCCAAATTTTGTTCTCCTAGGATCTTGGTTTTTATAACAAATCTACTTAGGAGAGTGCTCCCTAGCATTATAAACTTAGACTTTTCTGGACTATATGAAGAAAACAAAGCAAAACAAAAAGTTGGGGGAGGCGCTTTTTTAAAACATTTTTTAATGTTCATTTATTTTTGAGAGAGAGAGAGAGAGAGGGAGAGAGTGGAACGAGTGGGGGAGGGGCAGAGAGAGGGGAGTCAGAGGATCCAAAAGCGGGCTCTGTGCTGACAGCAGACAGCCCGATGCAGGGCTGGAACTCATGATCCCTGAGATCATGACCTGAGCCGAAGTCAGACACTCAGCTGACTGAGCCAACCAGGCACCCCCCCAAATTAAATAATTTTTAAATAACAGTAAAGAATTACTTTCATTTTTTTTCATCTTCCAATCTTTACATATTTACATTCTGGAAATTTTTATTTTTATTATTATTTTTAAAATATTTATTTATTTATTCATTTAATTTATTTAGAGAGACAGACAGCATGAGCAGAGGAGGGACAGAGAGGGAGACACAGAATCCAAAGCAGGCTCCAGGCTCCGAGATGTCAGCACAGAGCCCAACACAGGGCTTGAACTCACTGACCGTGAGATCAGTTGGCTTAACCAACTGAGCCACCCAGGCACCCCCATTCTGGAAATTTCAAACAAACAAAAAAAAAATCCAAAAACAATAATCTCCTTGAAAAGTGAATTAATTTCCTGCATCTGAAAATCGGTGCTCAAGAAAGTGAGCTGTGAGAGCCACCCAGCAGCCCCACAGAAGCCCTGCTCACCACACTGCAGCCAACTTCCCTTCTCTCCTGTTTCGAGCCACCCAGAAGCAGGCAAAGGGTTTTATCAGGCAGGAAGTAAAGGGGGCCTGAATTTCGGCTGACTCCACCACTTTGCCAATTATTCGTGGAGAACAAGGCAAATAGCTACTACTTTCCTTTGAAGACACTTCCCTGTTATTGTGTTAACATGTGTTGGAACTCTATTTGAAACCCCCCGTGATATAAAGATGCAGTTTCCTACAGGGGGAAACCATCAATGCAAAGTGTGTGGCCAGTAAGCCAACTTCTCCTGCATTTCTTTTCCAGCCACCTTTGTCTTTTTGTCAAGGGCAATCCCTCTCCTTGACTTTCCCCTGGGAGCCTAGAGTACTCCAGGTATGAGAGCCCTACCTTCCTCCCAGGACCAGGTGGGGGGAAAATGAAGGATGACGGCAGACACAGTACAAGCAGATTTGACAAAAACTCACTTCCTTAACTCTGTGTCATGTTCCCTGGGGAGCTTTTTTTTCCTGGCCATTTAAACCATCTTGTTTTCCTAAATCTATCTTAGTCCTAAAGCCTCTCTGAGTCCTTCCCTGTAGTACAGGTGGCTTCTGTGTTTTTTTTTTTTTTTTTGCAAACCCTTCATTTTTATACTCCCACCTCCTCCCTCATCTACTTGGCAGTGTCTCCCTCAGCAAACACCAGGAGCTGAGCACCACAGCCGCCGCCTCCAGCAGGCGCGAGCCGGTCCTGTTTCTCAGATTTTTTTTTTTTTTTTTTACAAAGGTAGATGTGATTTGAAGGTGAACAGAGTAAACAGCTCTCCCAAGCCCCCTCTACACCCAAACTGGAAACATACAGGAGGAGGCTATTTTACCTTATGGGACACCCCATCAGAAGACAGACATTCAGGAAGTGTGATTACCATGTGAAGGTTCAGGCACATGCATCGCTGGCTGGTGTGCCTCCAAAGAGCATATACTTAATGTGAAGCAACCTGTTAATTAACATACGAGCTATGCTGTCCGCAAGCTGAGAATCCTGTACTTACATATGAAATGGTGAATAGTTGACAAAGGTCCATTTGTTATTATGGTTTATTCAGGCCTAAAGGCTTACAATGAAATGGGCTTCAGGCCAAAAAAGACTAGAGCGTATGAATGGCAGGTTTGGGCAATTAAAACTAAGCTATCGAGCGTCACGGAGCTAAACAAACACGGTTTAAGTCGCCGACCGACGCTAAGTACAGAAGCGGTTTCTAAAAAACCTTTCTATGGAACCTACTAATAATAAAACGGTTTGGTTTTAAGTACTGATAAATGGAACAGACTGTGCAAAACAAAAACAAAAACCCCAACAGTTGTTGCAAAATGACATAACACAGTCCTGCCTCAAGTTCCCACTTCCTAACTACAATCTGGGGAGCCTCAGCCAGCCGGACATGCACCCACTTAGTACGGCAGGGGTCTGTGAGATCCAGGAGTTACAGACACTGGCATCATTATGCATAATGTATAAGAGCCTCTGAGACTCACCACTGATTACGTAATATAAATACCCTGCTTTTGATGGCTTTAGCTTCTAATTTATGAAGTCGTCAGAATGAGCTTTAGAGATGTGAATATTCTCCAGTGGGAGGGCTGTTTCCGAATCGGTTTGTTTGCTGTCCTCTTACCTAAGCAGCCTAAAGGAAGACTTTTCCAGACACAGTTCTCTGGCCAGGGTACCCCAGAACTACTTGCAAGTGGGGGTGCGGGGCAGTGGGGGAAGAACTCAGTGCTGACCCTCCCATCCAAATCCCCTTGGCAGAATGCAATGGTTTCTCACAAATGGTGTAATTCGGTTCTTGAGCTATTTTCAAACCATTAACATCAACTCTCCCCATCCCCACTCCCACCTATTTCAATCTTCACTCCTCTCCTGTTTGAAAAAATCAGGAGAAAAACTAAAGTGCACTAATGATTTTCTTTGAAGTTCCAGAGTAAGAAAAGTAAAAAGAAAATATAGACATTTTTGGCAAGAAAGACTACAGCCTACAGCTAGAGATTGTATGGTTTCGGTGACTCTTTCATTAGTAAACTAAGCAGACAATTCTGAGGTGTTTTTTTTTTTTTTTTTAATTGAGGCTTTTAATTATCTTCTTTTTAAACTATGGTATAAATATAAATAGTTCATGAAATCTCACTAATGATTTATTTAACCAGGAGAGATTTTTTTTTTTTTTTTTTTAGTACCTCTTTCATTCCAATGATTTTTTTTTAAGGGACATAAAATAAGAATCAGTTTGGGGAGGGAGTTATGCAAAAGGGGATGCAGGTAGAAAATATTTTCAGAACATGGATTCTTCTAGTAAAGCCAAATGGTAAAGTCTTTAGAAGTCCTTGTGGATAGGAGTAAGAATAAAAATCTAGTACCCTGGGGAAAAGAGGAGCAAAGACCAACTCAATGCCTACCGATGTTAAAAAGCAAATTTCAGGCATCTAGAATTTGCATCTACAAGTTGTCTTTCCCAAGCATGCCAAAGGAGTGCTCTCGCAATGTTTTTGGACATTCCCTTTGAGATGGTCTCTAATTCTAGAAGCAAATCTGAAAGAGTATGAGAAGACTACAGATTTTTAAGCTATCAAGTGACTGAACATCAGTGACACTTTATTTTTTATAATTTTTTAAAAGTTTTATTTATTTTTGAGAGAGAGAGAGAGGAGTGGAGGGGCAGAGAGAGGGAGACAGAGGATCTGCAGTGGGCTCCGTGAGCTGATAGCTGAGAGCCTGATGTGGGGCTCGAACGCACGAACCATGAGATCATGACGTAGGATGCTTAACCGACTGAGTCACCCACGCGCGCATCAGTGACACTTTTAAAACACTCGATGTGTGAGGATTATCAATTTTTTAATAACCTCTGCAGTAAGAGAAGAAAATTAAAAAGAACCTGAATTCTCAAAATAGTTCTTTCACTCTGAAGCAGGGAAAACCCAGTGTCTGAGAGCTGCCCAGGCTCACAGGGGTCACTGGGCTCCTGAGCCTGAGCAGATGTGATTATTACCCCTGCCATCTCAAGGCCACTTGGAGACTTTGCATGTGAATAACCGTTTAACTTTGACAGAGACAATCTTCTCAAAAAGTAAATCAAGAAAGTAGGAGATGTTTGAAATGTGAGCTGCCTGCGGTCCCAGTGGGCACAGTGGTGAAGGGCTGGGGGCTCTGGGAAGATGAGGCGGGGGCCACGTGAGGTGCAGCAGGGAGGGGTTTCCACAGTGAGTGGACAAAGGAAATGCAGAGCCAAGGGCAGGGAAGAAGAGACATGGGAGGAAGAGATGCCAAGGGAATGTAGAAAAGAACAGGAGCCCAGAAGTCATGGGACAAAGAGTTTCAAGGAGCCATCAACGAACAGAACCGCAGGTCAGAGAGGTTGCGGAAGATGATTCACGAGAGACACACGCCTGGAATACAAGCATGGGGCTCCCTGGCCACGTCTTTAAGACGTCTGCTCTGGGGACGGCTGGCAGTGAGAAGAGTGGGTCTAAACCCCACCAGGTAAGTATCAGAGGTGAAGCAGGTCTTGCAATCCACAAAACCCAACGCTGACTAGATTCAGAGCATCAAATCACCCCATTCTTGTAGAAGATGCAGGTATACAAATGACGAGACTCCCCACAGGACAAGACTAAATGTTTCCCTTCTGACAGGAGAAGGCTGGTTCAGGCAAACAGATTACACACACTTACCGAAGACTCTGGCTACAAATCCCAGAGGGAACTGTGAGGCAAACACAGTGAGAAACCAGGGGGCGGCATAGAGGCTCGGGCCGATCTCATGCTCCTCGAGGTGATTGTAGAGGTCTCTGTGGTAATCATGAAGAAGCCTCGAGAGCTGGTACATCTGGATCTGCGGGGACACACATGCACAGGTGTCACAATCAGATTCCTGCTACATGTGTTCAGTTACTCATCCCACTCAGGCTGTGAGAGATTTATCACGGTGTCAAACACTCTATTTGGATTGTGATAACCACTGATCTCCACTACTCTTATCCAACAGGCATGTCCTGGGTGCCCAGTGCCTGCAAGGTCCTGGCCAGGTGCGGCCCAGCACACTTACACACGGGCTTCTCCTACCACTGCCTTTCTTTCTACCGTTCCCTGTGTTCCTTGGCTAAGAGAATCGAAACATCTGTCTGCTGGGAACATTTCAAACTCTCTTATAAATATACATTCCTAGCAAAACTCAAACCCAGGGGAATCCGAAAGGTAAAGCCAGCCTCTCTGCTAAGAGCGAAGGGGGGCACATGATGGCACTGTGGAAAAGCTCTATTACACCCGCTCACTTAGTAAATTCGCTCTAGATGCCAACTGCCCCCTGAAATATACACAGATCCCAGGCAAGTTAAAATAGGAAGACAAGTGTTTATCTCAAGATGGAGAAAATAACTTTTCCAAAGGGTCCCCTCTTCAGAGACTGCTATGGTTCTGGCAGGAAGCCCATGATGGGTCCCACGGCTCACAGGGGTCCTAGCATCAGTCCAGATTTCTGCAGTTCGTGATGGCTGAGCCCAAAGAAACAATCTGGAAAGGGTCAGAACCCCAATGAGATGCTATAGGTTGGACACATACTTTCCAAACTGGCAAAAACAAGTGTTTCCAGAGGCCCAGACCACGCAGCCGTCTTCAGTAGTAGCTGTGGCTTTTTTGGATCGAAAGGAATCGAGTCACTAAGGCCCCCAGCCCAAAGATGGCCGTGTGCTACAATGCTAAATTAACTTGAAAATTCTGCTCTCTCAGATGGGAGATGCACCTATATTGAAGCTAATGGGGAGCACATAGAAAGAACCTGACTGTAGCTGTGGGCAGTCTTCTGTGGGTCCAAATTTTTTAGTGAAATAGCTTTGTTTTGTGGGAATTTTATGTTCACGTGGTTCGTATTCACAGGTGGAGGTGAAAGCATTTTTAAGCACCCAATTTGGTGCTCTCAAAGAGTCCTTGGCTCTCACGTATCCTGTCCAAAAAATACTTTCTAAGGCTCTGATATCCGAGAACTTGCTGGTAAGTGAACGTGTATGCATGTGCTCCAACGTTTCGGAATAGTCCCGCAGCAGGGCCCGGAGCTCTCCCTACCTCTGAAAGGTTGCAGTGGCAGCACTTACACACACCGCTGTTTGGTTTTCTTTTGCTCTGGCCTGCCCCCTGCCACTTGTCCATTCAACAAATACCGACCGGGTGCCTACTTCATCCCAGGCACTGTTCTAGGAACTAGGGATGAAGCTCCAAGACAGGTAAGATCCCTCCCTTCTCATGGTATGTTTTAAGAGAAGTCAGAAGATACACAGGTCAACAAGTAAGGAAACAAGATAGATACTTTCAGGCAGAGAGTGCTTCATGGCAAAAGAAACGAGGCGGCATAACACAGTACACGTGCCTGGGGAGGGGTGAAGTGCGGGACACAACATCAGGTGGTCAGGAAGAGCTTCTAGCAGGATTCGGTATTTGAGCTGAAGCCTGGGTGTGCTGAGGGGGATCCCTGGCAGAAGAAGTGGCTGACACAGTGGGAGGCAGAAATCAGATCCCCCGAAGGGGGTGTGATGGAGGGTAAAGGGAGGGCCCGGAGTCAGACAGGGCCGGCTTTAAACCCCAACTCCGCCACTCGCTAGCCGGGTAACCTGAGCCTCAGTCTTCCCATCTATAAATTGAGCTGATGAATAGTGTCTCCCTGAGGGCTGCTGAGGGGAGAAGGGCAATATGAAACGCCTAGCACACGGGCAGTGGCCGGCAATGACAGCTACTCCGGTGTTAATGGACGGTGGGGAAAGTTCCTCACAGAGACCTGGAAAGGGATCGTAAACATTTTTGGCATTTGTCTCCGGCATATGCATAAGGAGCGCTCTCTACCTGTAAAATAATCATGTCCGGCCGGTACTGTTTCCGCAGTCCCATTTCAAACATCAGGAACTTGAGCATGTGAAATGCCTCTTCCTCACCCATGTGAAGCAGCAAGATGCCCGCTACAAAGCTGAGGCCCTGGCAGTACCCCACTTCCTGGTCGAGAAGCGAGTAGGCCTTCAGAATGTTGTAAAGTGAGAGCTGACCCGCCCCCAGCTGCGCCGAGAAGTACGGATGTGTTGGAAAGGTTCGCCCTGCAAAAATAATACACGTTAGTTATAATAATCAAAAAAAAGAAAAGAAAGAAAAGAAAGCAAGCTTATTGAACCAGAAATCCGATGTGCTTCAGGTTAAAGAACAGATCTTTGGAAGGTGGATTACAAACCAGCTCTGTCAACAAGAGTAGGTGGTTGCTCTTAGAGTAACGTTAGCAATTAAAAAATCGGCAATGATCCGTGCCTTCTTTGACGGTGCTTCAGGTGAAAGAAATGAGAACCACCTTTGGTCCTGCAGTTATCTGGATTTCAATGTACAACAAAAATTAAACTGTCGATCCTCTGAACGTACCTCTACTCTCACAAGGAGGGGACAGCTGTGGCTCTGTTACCAGCTTGTCCCACCTCACCCACCTGCAGCCACAGGCCTCGCCTTTCTATGGACACGCCCCGACCAGCTTTTCCATGTTCTGCCTGCAAATGCTTCACGCCACATGCATATTTCTGTACTCTTAAACCACAAGCAGCGCTTTGAAACAGACCGAGAAGCAGCAGGTGTTTTCTTTTACACAAAACAGTTACCTTCCAGAAAGAAAAAGAAAAAAAAAAACAAAAAAACAACCCAAACCCTCAACATCCTGATTATTTTCATAAAAAGCTGGTATTCAGATAAGGTTTAAGGACTTCTTTTGTCCCGTAGGCTTTTGTGGCTGATACCTGTCAAATACCACCTCACCCTCCTCCTTCTGGAATGCGCATGACAGGGAAATGTGCCCCCAGGGAGAAAAGCACTTGATTGAGAGAGGAAACGTCTAGAGCCAAGCCTAGGGCCAACCTTGGACGCAGGTGAGAATTACAGCCTCGTCTGGATCAGTAAAGGCAGAAGGTGCATCTAGGCCACAAGTTCATTGTTCACCTTATTTAGCCTCAGCAAAGGGAGGATGCATTTATGTGTTCTTCCTCAGGCTCATGAGAAAGCACTTAACTAATCCAGATCGGGTTGTCTGAACTTGACTTAAGAGGACAGCCACGGCCTAACTACTTTCCTGATCTCTTGTCCTGCATTCATTCAGTGCCTGCTCTACCTCTTCCCCCAACAAATCGTCCCCAAACACACCCTGAACACGTCGCCTCCCACTGCTGGAAAGCAATCAATAGCCCCCGGTGCTCAAAGAACAAATCCTACCCCCCCAGCCTGGGAGCTCTGCACACCTCCTCACCTACTCTCCCTGCCTCATCCTCTACTCCAGGGCATGGCCAGGGAGCAGGGAGGGGGTGTTCGGAGGCTCTGAACCTCCCTGGGCTGCGCGCAGCCCTGCAAGTGTGTGTGAGAGCATGAGAGGGTGTACTATGCCTCCTGTGCATTTTCCTAGTCTACAGCATGTAACAACTGTGGTGACAGGCACACATGTAATTAAAAATTTTCCTTCAGCCATATTAAAAAGCAACAGGTAAAATTAATTTTAAGACTGTTTGTTTAACCCAACATAAACAAATGTTATTTCAACAGGTAATCAATACACAAATTACTGAGACATTCTGCGTTCCTTTTTTTCATACGAAGCCTCTGAAACCAAGTTGTACTCCTTGTACTGACAGCACATCTCAGTTTGGAGCTGCTGTATTGCAAGTGCTCAGTAACGCACGTGCCCGTTGTATTGACACTGTGAGTGTATCGCTTTCCCTGGATTCTCAAAGGGATCAGGGCAAAAGTAGACAGGAAGCTCTTCACTCCGTTTCCCCCACCTGCTTCGAAGCGGACGGGGCTCTTCCCACCTCTGCGTATCTTGCGCATGCCCCTGCCCCTGCCCCAGCCCAGCATGCACCCCTCCCTCCAACCTCCTCTGGGTCTCAAACAGGTACAGGAGGCGGAACACACAGACCTCATGTGGCATGCAGGAACGCCAGGGAAGATCGGTCACCTTTCAATCTGTCCGTGCTGGCGCTTCTGCTAGTCGGGCCACCCTCTGGTGTTAGATGCTACCCCTCACAGAAACAAGAGCCAGCACTAAATGGCCTGTGTGTAGAGGGGGCATTTTTAAACTTACTTTTATGATCACAGTTGACATACAGTGTTATATCACTTTCAGGTGTACAGATTTGACAATTCTGTACCTTACTCAATATTCAACACGGGAAGTGTAGTCACCAGACGACGTTATTACGGTACTGACTACCTTTCCTGTGCTGTACTTTTCATCTCTGTGACTTATTTCATAACTGGACATTTATACCCCTTCTGAATCCCCTTCACCTATTTCACCCACCCTGACACCCCTCCCCTCTAGCAAACACTGGTGTCTTTGTATTTATGAGTCGGTTTCTGGGTTTTTTTTTGTTTGCTCATTTTTGTTTTTTAGATTCCATATGTAAGTGAAAGCATGTGGTCTTTGTCTTTCTCTTATTTCAGTTAACATTATACCCTCTGGGTCCATCCATGTTGTAAATGGCAAGATCCTAGTCTTTTTTATCGCTGAATAATATTCCATGTATATATACCACGTATTTATCCATTCATCTATCAATGGTGGACATTTCTCATTTAATCCTTGCAAAGACTCCTACTAAGATGAGCCCAGCAAGCCAGGGAGTGACTTCTGGCAATTAGAGCACTCAACAATTATCAGATTTGGGGCGGGGCATTCACAGGCATCGTGTCCCGTGTGATCGCAATGGCTGTGTGCTTAGAAGGGTCTCGTGCTGGGTTTAATGCTCTGCTGTTCCACTGTCTTGAAATTCTTAATAATTTTTGGACAAGCGATTCTGCATTTTCATTTCGCAACAGGCCCTGCAAACTGTACACCCTGTTTGAGGCAGGCGGCCCCCTAGGAAGCTTCAGGGATTGCTCCAGCCGCCTTCCCCGCAGCTTTGCCACCAAACAGTATGTTATGAGAAGGCAAACCTTAGGCCAAATTCCGCCCAACACATGACCTTTATCAGCACGCTGACGTGAAAAAAAGAACCACATGAGAACTTCTCATGCTCTATCTTCAGGCTTCCAACAAGCACCTCTTGGAAAAGGTCCAGCTGGAGGAGGGTCCCGGGACAGTCTGACGGCAGAGCCAGGCCACCAATGGTGTCACACCGAGGCTCCATGGACCGCAGGACCCAAAGGGCGTTGGCCTCAAGCTCTGCTCCGCAGTCGCTGGTGGCAAGGCCTGAACACTTTCTGATCAACTACAGATCTGGAATGTTATCCAATTTCACCAAGAAAAACTTCCACGTAGCATCTCCTCTGCTAAGAACAAGCCCTCAGATGCACACTTGGATAGCATCTGAAGTACATATGCAAACACCTCTGGACTGTGGGTCTCTGACTTAGGAAACTTCAAAAAGCCATCCACACACTCTACGTAGGGACAGGACTTATCTTAGAAGCCCATACATCACACTGATAATACTCCATGGAGCGTTTTACCACCATGCAGGCAGTAACATTACCCGCATTTTACTGAGAAAAATGCGGTGGGTGAAGGCCCTTCAGTAAAATCACCCAGCTATTAAGTGGCCAACCGAGGATCTGAACTCCGGTCCCTAACTCCGGAGACAGAGTTCTCACACCATAGATGTCAAAGGAAAAGGTATGGGAATCGGGGAAAAATAGCTATTACCACGCAGTGTCCCCAGCTCACAGCACAAGTTGCCAGGAGAGCCAAAGTCCTGCCTTCCTTTTTTTCATGGAGACTTCAAGTCCTCTGCCGCCTCAGCAAAGCATTCCCCTGGGGAGTCCCAGCTCCTCCAACTTGGTTAGTGTTTTCTGCTTTACTTCTCACTCAGCATTTTCACACAGTCCCTTGTACCAGGCACTGTTGTCTCCATTTGTTCCAGCTGTGTGACCTTGGGCACTCGGTGGATCCCTGAGAGCCTTCCCTTCTCGCCCGGAAGGAGGGAGTGTGACTGCACTCGCTGGGGCTGCCGTGAGGATTAGACACAAGAGGGTGTGCGTGCCTGCTGTGACGCCACACATAGCTGGCACCGAATAAATACCTGCCACGGGGGCGGGATGCCCCACGTGACCACCGAGCCTGGGTTCTGACGACGACGGTTATTCATGGGAAAGGTCTGTTCAAGCAGCAGCACACGTTAGGCCTGCTTCGTGCAACAAAGAACACGCAAGCTAGATGTGGGCTTTCCAAAGTCCTCATGTGAGCACGCCAACAGAATCCTTCCCCCAGCCCAGCCTCGGTGCTCCCCTGGGGACAGGAACTGTGCCACAGAACTGAAAGATGCACCTTTTTTTTTTTTTTGGCCCTTAAGAGACTCACAGTCTGGTAGGGGAAAAAAAAGGGGGGATAAATCCAGAAAACTCAATATTCAGTGACCACAGGTCTTACACAGGGTGCTGAGGACAGGAGGTCGTGGCCCTGGTTCATGAGGCTGTCACCTGAGAGAGACGATTTCACATGACTGAAGATACTAGCGGTTCTCTGCCATCGCATGGGGACAGCGAGCACTGGAAGGACAGGCACAGAAGGACAGTTTATAGAGATGAGCCCGAAAGCCAAGAGGCCTGACCCAGGCCCAGGCCAGGAGTCCAGGAAGGCTGTTTGGAGGAAGTGACCAAGCAGGGGAAACAGGTGTGAACCAAGCAGGCCGGTGGGGAAAGCACGCAGGCAGCAGCGATCACACAAGCAGGACTCCCAGGTCTGGGGTCGGCCCATCAGGAGAGAGGACGGGAGAGTTAAGAGCAGGGCCTGTAAGCAAAGGGCTTGGAAAGCAGGCTTAGCCCATGGGCCATGTGAGGGCCATGGAGTCAGCAGGTCACTGAGGGGTCAGAGACATGATTCCTCGCTAAAGAAAACTCCAGGAGCCGGCCTGCAAAACAACCCAGGACAGGCAAGGGCCAGAGGACGTCAGCCCGGACACGAGCCAGGGAGAGGTCACAGGCCCTTACCCGGGAGAGCAGTGGTGGGGCAGTGTGACCAGCACTGGACTCTGGACTTACTCTCGGGACAGGCTTAGACTGAGGAGAGAGTGGAGAGCAGGCCGCAGCGTTTCTAGCCTGGGAAACCAGGTGAGTCATCAAAATGAAGAACTAATCAGGAAGAGCAGACAGGGTAGAGGGTGGGGCAAATTCCTATTGGGACCTATAAAGCTTGGAGAACCTCATAAATGGAACCAACTCAGTATAGTTCTGCAGTCGCTCAACCAAAACCCTTGAAGGAAATGCATTTCACAATTCAGAGTCTGAATTTTAGAAAGGTGACACATAGGTTGTATGTTACGTAACCCTAGCAAGCAGGGCTGAGGATCGCAGCGTCATCACACTTACGATACTGCAGCGATACTAATGCAAAGCCACACTAAGGAGAACAGCAAAGTCTATGAAAGGCCTCATGGCAGTTTGAGTCAAACTTTGCCTCCAAAGAGTCCAGGACTCATGACGTTCTGCCAAAAAAGGAGTTACAGAAAAACTTTTGGTTTTCATCAGCCTTTTGGGTTTTGGAATTACAGATCTAGGACTATAGACCTGTGTTAATTTCTATCACAATTTACAACAAATTAGGTGAGAAAATACATCACAGAATATTTTTAAGAGAAAGTACCCTTCTGCTTCCAAATGCTTGAATTTGGCTTAGCAAGCGCTATTCACTATTCAACCTTGTTCCCGGAGGACTCACTTTTAAAAATGTTTTTAAATTTATTTATGTATTTATGTATGTATGTATGTATGTATGTATGTATTTATTTATTGAGAGAGAGAGAGAGAGAGAGAGAGAGAGAGAGAGGGAGAGAGAGAGAAAGAGAGAATATATCCCAAGCAGTCTCCACACTATTTGCAAAGAGCACAACATGGGGCTCAATCTCATGAACCGTGAAATCATGACCTGAGCCAAAATCAAGAGTCAGACACTTACTGACTGAGCCACACAGGTTCCCCTGGAGGACTCACTTTTATGAAAGTGAAAACAGGGTAATTACCCATACAGAAGGGACCAGGTAGGAAGTAGAAAGCTAGGGGCCACTTGTGAGGAACAATTAGGTTTTATTTTAGGCCCTCGGAAACTTCACAAAAAGGGAAGGAAAGGAAAGGTAACACGTGTGTGGGGTAGGGTGCACATCTTGGACCGGGACGGACAGAACTTGGTTCTCAGGCTCAGTCTTAATTCACCCATGCAACCTCAACAAGAGGTGTCATCCTTCCCATTTTTAATAGTGGAGAAAAAAACAAAACAATACAACCACAATGTAGAACTTAGCTGAGTGTCTTACATAAAACATGACAGATGAGCTCTGATGAATGGAGAGAAAATGTTCCTATGTGGATCTGTCCACGAGGCAGCGTGGTCAAGTGCAGAGGAGTAGCCCACAATTCCAACCGCAGCATGTGTAGCTCGGAATGGACCACCAAACCCGTCTGACACACATTTTCCTCTTCTTTAAAGGGCAGAATGCATACTTTGTGGGGCTGGGAGTACACACACGTTCAATGCCCCACACAAGTGGGTGCAATTAATGGTGCTCAAGCATGGGCAATGGTCCTCAGATCTGCCACACGAAAAACATACAAAAACCCAGCTTCCAACCAAGACAGGAGGAAAAAAAAAAAAAAAGCATACACACAACAGCTCTGTAGCAAAAATGCACAACTTCTCTTTCAAGGTAGAGGCACAACTTTTTCTCTACTGACTATAAGGTTCCATCTAAGTTTAAAAACCTCATGTTCTAACAAACTTCTGAGGCAAAGTACAGGCCTAGCAACTGATTTCCATGGAATTTAGAATTTCATCAACACGTGGAACTGAACGCTGATAACAATTCCAAATAAAAATAGGAATAAACAGCATCACCATCTAGATTCACCAAAACACCAGTGAGCCCAAACTTCCAGATCTTCAGGAATTACCCAGACTGGTCTAGTCTCCCATGCTGCAGTGTCAGAAGCTGTCACTGATTTTCTTTATGCAAGAAACCTGTCCACACAAACCTGACTGAGCTGCAACAAACGTCCCAGTGTTCCCAATGCCATTCTCAATGCCATTTCCTGTCTCACAGCGTCTGGGACTAGGCATAGCAAGAGAGGCCACCGCACTGACTCCTAAGTAGGGACAGTCACAAGCTTCTGGTCTTAAGCTCTTGACTAAAGGGACAAGAAGAAGGACTGCCCATCTGACTTTGTAGTGCAGTCTATGTACTGAATTCTATTTGGGGGGACGCTGTTTCCCTACTTTACATGTTTCTAGGTCAATAGTTCTCAATGTATGGTCGGTCTTTCAAGGGTCCATGTGGTCCTTCCTCCCTTTTCCAGCTATATATCTATCTATGCAAGGTTGGCTTTGTCTTCATATATTTCAAACAACATAAACGCAACAGATTGAATGCAGAAACAAAAATGAGAATCAGTTAATTCTATTTATCCAGACGTTAAAACGTAAAACAGTGCCTCCAAATTTCTTTTATTTTGGAAAATGCATTGTTCATAATGGTATGTTTATAGGTATGTGTTTATCATGGTTCTTTTAAAAGAACACCGCAGCTCACCCACGCTCTTGAGTACACACCCAGGAGAGGGAGGGAAGGGAGGAGGCGAGCCTGGTGAGCAGAAAATGGACCAGGCCGATTAAAAACGTTCCTGGAGAATCTGCATCTGCATTCACGTAATCCGGTACTGAGTGCTGCAACCCTCCAACCCCATTTAGAAGGTACTAAGTCAGCGCCAGGAAAGAGCCCTGCATTTTATAAAGACCACGTATCTGCATGTTAATCTGCCGCTGGTGACTGGAGTCTTGGGCAGTGCACACATCAGGACTTGTTTAGCCCCTTGGACCTCACTGCTCACTACGCACATTATTAACTACAAGTAAAATGCTGCTTACCATGCATGTTTGTTCAAAGTCTGTGCAGATTCTAGAAGAAGGGTCTGACTCAGTGAGAAGGGTAGAAGCTGCACCCGCCTGCCCACCCACCCGCCTGCCCAGGAACAGCATACTGAGCACTGAAAGAAAGACTCCGGCTTGGGAAAAGTACCTTGCTCCTGCCAACTCTGAGGGAAACGGGGTAAAAACTGTGAAGCCCTTCCTTCCTGCACATGCATCAGGCTACAGTACCTGCCTCTTTAAACACCATTTTATCATCTGCTATGAAGTAGAGAAACGTAGGCCTTCAGATTTCTCTCTAGGGCAGGGTGTCCCTCACATATAGAGCGAGGAGACTGCTGAGTGACCAGAGTCAAATATGAACAGAAAGAAACTCCTTATTTGTATTAAAAAGACATGGAATGATTTTGTGTCTCATACGTCTATGTGGTGACGCGTGCTGGAAAGACCTAGAAGGAGACCCACAATTCAGACGTATTTCTAAATGACCTACAACTTAATTTCATGTAGTGCTCAACAGTCTAAGTGTTGACCCTGCTAAGGGATGGTTTTCCAGGATGAATCTTTCCTTCTCTGTCACTTTGAGGGTGAAGATGGGCTTTCTCCCAGCAGTTTCCAAACACTAATGACATCTGAATCACCCAAGCACTTGTAAACATGCACACTCCCGGCCCTCATCTAGAAAAGTCTTCTTCAGTGGCCCATCGGGGACGGTGACCTCAGGAATGTGTGTTTCTCACAAGGCCTTCAAGGGATCCTCAGGTGACCCGTGCCTGGTTCCGGGAGAAATACCATTCCAGTGTCAAGAGTGTCCTGCCCAACTCTCTCCACAGCTCACTTGACTTAATCCTGGGGAAACCCATGAGCCCCTCAGCATTGGTTTACTTCACTGCAGCTGCTACGGGAGGCCAGTGATCTCTCACACACCAGGCCACCTGCAAAGTTATTCGGTATGCAATTGACAAGTTTCTTTCTTCGCTGCTTCCACAAGGGACCTGGCGACTCTTGTGTCTCCAGGGGGTGGTACTGGCAAACCAGCACTCTGACGTGACCCTCTGCCTCTCAGCTTCCTCATCTGCACAAGGAACAGTAACCCTAACAACTGAATGATCTCCAAGGCTCCTTCCCTGATGACAGCTGTGATCCCAAGGTCTTCTGAAATGGTCGCGTTTTAGCTCTGAGCCGAATTTGAGAAATACTGGAGAAAAGATATGCTCTGCGCAACTCCTCACAATTTTAATGAAATAATTTGGTCATCGGTTGTTTCATGTTGGTCTTCCCCGCTAGAATGTGTCTTTCTGAGAAGGCATGGAATGTACCAGGTGCTCAAGAAGCATCTGTGGAATGACTACTGAATGACACGGGGGCAGAGTGGGGAGAGTGCATACAGAGTGCATCTTCTGTATGCAGATTATTTTTAGGAAACATTTGGCTGGGTCCAGTGACCGTTGGAACTGGCTCCTCCCGTGTCTGTGCACATCTCTGCTAAATTCCACAATCAGTGACCTCAAGTGGGTGGCTTAAAATTAGCCCATCTACACTGTGGAAATCTGCAAATTCTATCATCAGGCCTCCTTTTGAGGGGTTTGGGGGAGCTGTTTGCCAGCACACCGGTGACTGGCTTGAAGAATAGAGGAAGACATGAAGCCACCCCGCTGTATCACATCCACATTTAGTCCTGTCACTCTGAGGTTCAAGAGTGATCAATATGCTATTTCGGGGATCAATACGTTCCCATAATGTGGTCTTGATAATACCAGAGCCAAGGACAGACCTGCTGAAATTATGCATGTAGCCGTTGGTGCTGTGACTGTTGAGCTGTGACTGTTCATCTGACCTCCATCCTGCCCAAGTCCCCAACTGGACACAGAGGAGTGTTACATAGCAAGACTGCTGTGCAACAAATTCTAGCTACTTTTCTGGGTTTTGCCATTAACGCTTTTTAGCTTCTCACACAGGACTTCAACCCAAAAATGAAACGGCTACCAGCACCCATCCTCTGCTAACGAACAACCCCATTTCCTATCCAAAGCGCACAGCACTCAGCTTTTGTGGCACGGCCAAGTGAGGCAAATACCAAAGAGGGAAGGAGAAGGGAAAACCCTGTCTGCCCTTCTATATTTAGTCTTCTTAAACACTCTCGGCTCATCCTTCACTCTGGAGGCTCTTCTCCTCCTCATCTTTTATGGATTCTAAAAAAGCAAGGAGAAAATTCTTTTTTATAACACTTGGATTACAGCTCCTTTTCTTCAAGATACCAGGCAGGCTTTACACCTTTGGTTACAATATGTTAAGTGGAAGCAAAAATCAGTACGACAGCTCCCATGCTGGATTGTGGACCCCACCATGTCCGTGGATACCTGCCTTTGCCTCTCGCTGCAGCATGGGCATGGCTAACCCCGTGTAGGTGTCACTGATGAAGGGTCTCTAGAAGTCCATCAGGAGCACCTGGGTGGCTCAGTTGGTTAAGCGTCTGACTCTTGATTTCAGCTCAGGTCATGATCTCATGGTTGGTGGGACTGAGCCCCATGTTGGGCTCTGTGCTGAGAGCATGGAGACTGCTTGGGATATTCTCTCATTCTCTCTCTCTCTCTCTCTCTCTCTCTCTCTCTCTCTCTCAAAAAAAAAAAAAAAAAAAAAAGACTCGAAGTCCCTCAAAAATACTATTACTGGTCACCAAAGACTCACTAGACCTCTGTGGAGTATATAAGCTATGCCACCGCTTTACTAACCTATAGAACACAGATTAATAAAACAAGTAATTGATGTGGGGGAGGATCGGGAGCAGTTTCTATCTGTGTTCTCGGATTACCTGTTCACATTTTGTTCTGGCTAAATCCCTCCTATCAGGGGAGAGGATGGAGAGCCTCGTAGGTGCACGTTCTGAGTGCTGAAAGGTATCCAGGCTGGGATGCCAGGGACAGGAGCCCTGAAATAGTAGAAGACCGAGGAAGGGAGCGTGAAGGGGGTCTCCAGCTAGCTGCTCACTGTCACCGGCAGCTTTTAAGTGTGGCCGTGACCAGAGTGAGAGGCACAGCAGAAGGCAGGATGTTGGTTGTCATGTGGTCTACTCAGTAGGGAGAGCCAGAGAAGAGAAAAGCTGCAATTACCTGGGGCAGCACGAATCACTGTAGGTGGAACCAGGCTTAAGAGGCTGGGGCAGGTTCCTGAACTAAGAATGATCTGCTAAGCACCTCTGCTCTATTTCCCTGGGCTGGGTGTGGGTCATCCCTAAGGTGGGGAAGCTGTGTTGGCAGGTGGAGGCAGATCCAAGAAAGACAGAAGCTACAGAGTGTCCTGGAAGGGACACGATACAGACACTAAGATGACCTAGGTTCCAAAACGTTCTGCCGCCGAGCAGCTTGTAACTGGGACAAAGCACAACGACCTCTCTGGGCTTCGTTTATCATCTCTAAAGTGGAAATAATGTGTCCACATCACATAGTGTTGTGTAAAGTTGAAAACCCGACAAGGCTAAGCAATATGTTTTATAAACTATGAAACTGCCTGACTACCTATTTCTTACTCTTTGCAGGGAAAAATCTTATAAAAAGCTGATTACATTAGCAGCTCATTTCAGAAAATAAAGCAAGCGGGCAGGAAAACAAAAACCCTGAAGTTCCAAATACCCCAATCAACAGGCATTCTGTTGTGGCCAGGATAAAGATGCCGCCTTCCAGGAAAAACTGAAATACGGATTTGTTTTTGGGCAGCACTGCACACCTTTACTAGGCCTCGCGTAGCCACAGTGCAGACTAAATAGAGAGTATAGACTAAACAGCTAGGTGGGCACACGCTGCCCCTTGGCGAGGAGTGAGGGGGAAGCAGTGGCAAAGTCTGCTAGAACTCCCGTGTGAGCGCTCCCTGAAACCCGACTGAGCAGAGCCCGTGGGCTGCACGCCGGGGCCCACCGCTGGGTGGTCTTCCCAGCTCAAGTCAGGGGAGCAGTCTGGCTCTGGAAGGCTCCCTGGATAAAACCCGGAGACACGCACAGAGGTTTCTTGAAGACGCACTGCTGCAAAGAGCTTTTTCAGGCCTCGGGCGTGCATTCGGAGGGCCCGCAGTAGAGGCCAGGACTGGGAAAGAGGTGAGGCGGAGAGGCAGCCAGTGCGGTCGGGGAGGGTGGCTGCAGCCGGCCTCTGGGGGTGCGAGGGGGTGCTGGGAGACAGACAGGGACCAGAGGATGTGAGTGCAGCCTGGCCCGGCCCGTGAACGAGAAAAGGCAGCGTCTCAACTCTCACAAGCCCAGTGCTGACTGGAGGACAGGCTGCAGTGGGCTCACAGCAGGGGTGGCACCCCCACCCCAGTCCCTTGAGCTGACCTGGCCTTCTCTTCCCCATCTGCAGAAAAGTGAGTACAGGAGAGCACCAGGAGACAGAGAAGGGAACATCTTTACTGAAGAAGGGAGAACATGGTCCCGCCTCCTCCTCCCACCCCACCGTGGAGTGGGGGGCAGATGCAGAAAACGGCTGTGCCTCCCACCCCCTTCCATCTCCTACTCTCGATTTATTTTTCACTTCATTTCATGTGATAGGAACACAGTGTCATTTTTCTGTTACTCATCACATCAGCAAACAGCTGCCAGGTCACAAAACTGCTTTCCTTGGGGTCAGTGGGCCAAACGGGCTCCAGCCCCACGCCTTGTACACTGTCCCCACGGAGTCATCATGGTCCGTCAGCATCTCCCTTCACCCGGCCAGCCATTTCCACGGGAACACATGGGGATCCTGGGCTCAGAGGGCCTCAGGACAGAGGGGCCTTACTGTGGCACACAGCCACAGCGGGGTGAGGTCCTGCCAGTTAACTGTGTGTCTATGGTCGAGAGCAGACCTCTCTGTGCCTCAGTTTCCTCATTTCTTAAGAGGATACGGGGCCCATTTCCCAGGGCCGTTACAGGGGTCATGTGAGAGTGGCATGCCAGTGTGGTGGCTCCTGTTCAGCAGCTCAGACTTCTCAGCACCTACTATGTGACGGGCTCTGTCCCAGAAGCTGGGGGTAGGAAGGTACATCAGCCCCAGTCCAGCCCACAGAGCACGGCATTAGACAGAGAAGGGCAGTAGGAAGGCGCTGCCCATTCACTGAGGACACTGGCTGGGGAGGGAGGGGTAGAGGGCACAGACCCTGCAGCCACACTGCTCAGCAGCACACCAGCTGTGTTACTTTAAGCAAGTTACTTAAGGTCTCTCAGTGTTTCAATCTTCTCAACTCTCAACAGAGATAGAACAATAGGTAGCTGGTCCTGGTGTGAAAACTAAAGAAGGCGAGTTAAGTAACTTTACACAGCATTTGGCTCAAGGTAAAGTTACATAGTAGGTTTAAGTAACAACAGTAATTGGAACAATAATGAATGTGTAAGTATCATGGAATGGGACACAGAGGCTTAGCAGCAGCACCTCGGCGTCTGAAGGCACAGTTTCTCAGAGGTGACATCTGAGCTCGGACCTAATGAAGAACTTTTATGCAGTTGACCTTTTAATCTGCTCTGTGGCCAGACAGATAAGACTCGATGCTGTCTGATCTAGATCACACCCCAGATTACTGGGAAATATCCTCGCCTCCCGGCTACTGCACGGCCACTGCGGGGCCCAAAGCACAGACGGACCCTCGGGTGCCCTTGGTGGCAGCAGCAGCAGCCGGGATGGACGTTCCGGAAGCAGGACCATGTCCTCTAAAAGCCACAGGGCCGAGCTCCTGCCACGTGGGGCCAGAAGAAGATGCACCCCACCTGCACCCACGGCCACGGACAGGTCAGCCACGAGTCCTTCACCGGGGCACCTGCGGATACAGCCAATACACTGTGTCCGTCTTAGCATTTTTTAACACTGTTCAAGAGACCAGGTGTCACCCCGTTTCCAAAACAAAATGGCCCACAACCCACCCACAAACTGCTTTCCACAATTTTTCTCGTAAGTGCTGTTTGTAATTAGTAAAGACCAGGGGGCGGCTCCTGTGATTAGACCAAGACTTGGTATGGACACTTCTGTTTTCCAGGACGTTCCTTTGGTTGACGATAAAACTGCCTATCAGTATCTGAATTACTGAACTGAACGATGATCACGAGCAGAGCCTTCGTGCGGAGCGGAGTCAACAACAGAGAGAGAGACTTTTTATACACTTTCAAGTACATGACTCCAGGCAGCTGTGATTACTCCAGGGCTTTTCCAATTGAACGTCTCAGCAGTAAATTTTGATTGCTAAACCTAAAGGCGGATCACTAAATAACTCAGACAGTCTCTCCAGACTTTTCAAGTGAGTGGACCTTCCATTTTCATGTCGAACCAAATGCAGACTTACCGAGGTCAATAAGAATCGCGTGCTGTTGGGAGGTGAGCCGTTTCAAGAGTTCTTTGTATGGCGTGTCCTTTGGCTGCTGCTTACTGGGAAACTGGTGTTTGAGGTGGTGCTGCTCTGCTAGGAATTTCCAGATCTCCCCCCGGTGATGACGTGGCACACCTTCAGGAGAAGGGGCAGGAAACAGAGAGATTTTATGCTCAGAGTACAACATAATAATAAAAATGAGTTAGGTTTCACTCCACTGATAACCTCTTGTTTCATATGAATTAGCAGCGTCGAAAGGGAAAGGAAACAACTAAAATTTTGTCCTACCTGCTCCCCTTCCTTCCTTCCTCCACACCCCCGTCCTCCCAACCCCTCCGCTGGCCCCTCGCACTTTCCTTACGGCTTTCAAATATATATGATGTTCGGACTGTGCTACACTTGGGGGGGGGGGTGGATAAGCTGATGAATACGAGCCCCCATCTGGTGCCAATTAACGTTCGAGGGAAAGACTCCCAGGCTTGTAAAACTACAATGCAAAATGTTGTCTCATACGAGGGTTCAGACGAAGGATGGCAAGATTTCACAGAATCCTTCACTTGTGCCAAGATGTAAGACTGTGGGAAGGGTAAGGGAGAGAGAAGACATGTCGGAGGAAGAAAACTCTCCGTGTTTCTCTGCCTCAGGTGCAGGGCGCATGTGTGGTGGGGGCAGGTGGCAGTGGGAAGGGGGAAGGGATTTATTAGAGGCGAAGTAAAAGGCAAGCTACCTGCACTTTATGTGGCAGCTCTGGGGAACCCCGGAATGTTTTTGAGCTGGGGAGGGGGCAGCCTAATTGGGGAATACGGATTAGACACCGTCTACAAGGTGGGCTAAGAAAGGGACAAGAGGCCGGACTGGCCGCCGTCCACACAAACGTGCCTCGGGCAGCACTCAACTGGGACGGGAAAACAAGAAAAGCCACCCGAGAGCCTCTATTCCACATTTTCAGTACAACTGATTTGACTACGCAACGTGATTAAAAATGTCCTCTGAAACTAGGAGAAGTTCTCTTAAAGCCAATGATGTCATTTAAGGCAAACTTTGCAGGAATATTGACGGTTTTGATTCAGAACTTTTTGGTTCACCATTAAGCTGTTACAAGGCCCGAATGTAGAAATGGGGAGACAAGGGAGCCTGCAGAGTAAGACACCAGATCTGTCTCGTCTCTGACAGGAGTCCTCTGGAGAGAAAGGAGCCTCTGATTGAGGGACTGAGGTCTCCTTCCTTCCACGAAAAAATGGGACCGCTTTGAACACTTTCCTGCTCATCAGAGCGTCTGCCCAGGAAGACAGTTTTCCTGGTTTTCCACTGGCCACATCTGACGGAAGTCTGTACCCTTGGCAAGACAGCCGCGGCAGGTTAGACCAGCACGAGGTTGCCAGGTGCTGTCGCCATCCTAAGTACTGCGTCGTCGTCGTCCCCACGACCCGCTGAGGGACACTGGATGATGACCCTTCCTGGTAAAGACAAGGAAGCTGAAGCCCACAGGAACAGGTCCCTCAGCCGAGATCACCCAGCTGGGTAGGAGCAGAGCAGAGGGAGGGACTGTCGTCTCTGTCAGAGCAGTCAGCAAGCTGCTACTCGGGTGGGGACCAGAGAACATATATTTTGTGTTCTTGCCTGGCGGTTAATAATGAAATCATCATTTGTGGATCTGAACCAGATAGTGGTCAGTTTCATTTATTACCAGATCCACAAGGAACTATTTAGAACAATCACTCAGCCATCTCCTAGAAATATCCTGGGTACGGTAAGCAATTTGACTTTTCCCTTACACAGCCCAGTTGTAAAAGAAAACAAAAAAGGCGAGCCTGTGGGAGAAATACAGGGCCACACTCACTGTGACCACAACTCACACCCTCCTCTTAAATGCTGGTCTTGGCATTAATCTCATGATCCTGTGTAGTAGGTTGAATGGTGGCCCCCAAAGATGTGTGTCTGCATCCTAACCCCTGGAACCTGTGAACATGATTTGGAAAGAGTCTTTGTAGACATAATTGAGGTCTGAAAATGAGATCAGCATCCTTATGATGCAAGTGGGCCCTCTATCCAATGACGTGTGTCATTACAAGAGACACAGAGAAGACGAGAAGAGCAGGCAATGTGATCATGGAGACAGCACAGTGACGCAGCCACAAGCCAAGGGATGCCCAGTGCGTCCCTGCCCACACCCTGACCCCAGACTTCTAGCCTCCAGGAGTGTGAGAAGAAAATTTCTGTTTTAGCCATCAATTTTGTAATAATTTGTTACGGAAGCAACAGGAAACTAACACACCCTGACATCTGCCTTTTTAGATTACTCCATTCTTCTCTCCCTGCTTCGAAGAATATCATTGTGTGTGTGTGTGTGTGTGTGTGTGTGTGTGTGTGTGTACACACAAGCCCTTAACATTTCAAACTATAATAGAAGTAAATGTGGCCTGAAAAACAGTCACCATGTTAAGTGATTTATAGTGGGGCTTTTTCACAAACTATTATTTTCAAACTGCAATATTTTCCCAAGGTATGAGATAACCAATTTCCTCTTATTACTAAATCATTCCATTATCTTATCAGACGTTTATTTTTTGGAAGAAGAGAATATCGCTTGTGTCATTGGACAGTACCACATATTCTCGTATTTAAGAGAGCTTAGGTTTTGTGATTTAAAAACAAAGAGTCATGCGAATTGGAGCCAATGTTTAGGCTGAGAAGGACTGGAACAGCCTTCCCCATGCTCAGTTTTGCCTCCACTCGTACCCTGGGCCTGCAGGCAGGGTTCCGGGTGGACAGGAGGCCACTCTCCCCCTGAATATAAATACCTTTTTATTTTTACTGACTTCAAGAGTAATTTGTGCTCACCACTTAAAAAAAAAAAAAAAGCCCTTCTAAAAATGCAAAAGGTATAAAGAAAGTGAAAAACCACTCACTCATAACTAGAGTGAACACATAATTCACCACACCAAAGCAGGAAGCATTTGAAAGCAGAGAGGAAGACTATTTATTATTTCACTGGGACAAGCTGTAAACCAGGGCTGTGCCAGGTAAACCGGATGTATGGTCATCCTATTACTCGGATATGTGCAATTGTGTCATGCATGTATCACACACTATGTGCATACAGAAATATACAACTGTACATGAGACCATACAGTATTTTTTTTCCATTTACTTATCTCACACATCTCTTACACCAGTAAATACAAATCTACTGTGTCATTTTCGAGACTATGGCACAGGGGCAGTCACATGGCAGGAGTTTCTGGTTCTGTTTTAGCTACTGGCTACACAACGCCATAATATGCATTCTTCCTACTGCAGTACATTTTTGGCTGGTTAATTTCTAGAACAGGTTTCTACATGTGGCATTGCTGGATCACAGGTAAGCAGTGTTTGCATCTGGCCTGAACTGCCAACTGCTGAGGTGCCCTCTTCGCAATCTCAATCCTAGAAAAGTATACTCCGGTTCACAAAGCTCTACCTTGCTATCTCAGTGAAATCATTTAAACCCAAACTAAGCTTTGAGTTATTTAAGCTCTACAGAATTATTCTTCCTTCTCCTAAGCTGACAAACTAATCCTGCTGCTCTGATCCAATTTTAACTTGGAAGGCTTATAAATCCCTTTTTCCATCACTTAGGGGTCCTCAGACCATTAAGAGGAAGGGCCTCATCACCTACACAGGGACTATCTTCTCTTTCAAAGTCTCTGTAGTAACTTGGCCTCTACCTAAGAAGCCAAAGGGGTGGTTCTGACCCCCCTTAATCTCGTTTTTTTATTCTGAGCTACAAGATGGACTGTGGGCATTTGTTTGGAGTCATTACATCTTATGTGTTAAAACCAGCCGAATAACTGAAAAAGCCCCTTGTGCAGTTAGAAATAGAGTTTCCACCACAGAAGGTATGATATGACCATGTCAGTGGACACAAGAGGGTTAGCCTCAGCTCATCTCAGTTTACAAACTGTATAATCACCTATCCCAAAGTTCACTACACAGGTTCCAGATGCCTGGAGTGTTTCCATCAGTTCCCTCTTGTCAAATACATAACGAAAACCAGTATCTCCAGGTGCCGGTTTCTAAGAAACTCAAACATTCAGAACAGCTGTCACAGACCCATGCGATTTACCTTTTGTACAAGCAAAGCCACCTGAAGACCATCATATAGTCAATAGTGAAAAGGGAAAGAACAGAGTCCTTCTTTTCTCTGCTTTCTCCCTTTTCCAAACGGCAATCTGGGGCCACTTGGTGCAATGGTAAGCCTCCAGCAATCACTAGGGGCAAAAGAACGTGAGAACTGGAAGAGAGTTGTGAGACCCTCTGTAGGGTCTATGCCTCTCACTCTAGCTGCCAGAAGGCTGGAGCCCAAGAGGGCGAGGACACCTGCCAAAGGTCACACGGGAAGCCGCTGGCCAATTAAGAGTCTGAGTCCTCACCACCCGCCACACTTCTGCTCTCTGAGGAGAGCACTGCCGAGGCAGGTCCAACCACAGGTAGTGCTGTGTCGTGGTGAGAACTCCAGGAGATGGGTGTGTGAACAGGCCCTGGGCCCATTACAACAGAGTCATGTTTCCTTATCCATAGAAAGGGGAAAGTCGTAACTAGCAATCACTACATATTATTACTGAAAGTGACACAGTCAAGTTCAGATAAAGGTTAAATAATGCCCACAGACTACAGTAGGAGTAAATGCTTTGGCCCACTCACTCTCTTGAGATAAGTAACACTGTGTAACTTCTTCCGCTGTGCTGCTAACAAAGTCCACAGAAGAAAACTAAGCTTCATACATATTTGAACTGCTTTGTCTGAATTCTTGGTTATTCTTGACTAAACCGACCAGAGCTTGATAACCACTAAATTAGACTCCAAGGTCTCTGGATCTTGCCAGCAGATGCTAATATACATTTATTTAAAAGAAATGGTTGTTTTACTTGAACACTTAATAATCATCAAAGTTAAGCTGTAAAATGGAGCTACTCAAAACTATTTGTGAAGAACCCGTTTTTGTTTTTCTTTTAAAATGTTCCAATCCACTGCTGATACTTTTATAAAATACAGTAAAAATGAATTTATATAAAAATGAACAGAAAAAAAAGACTGATAAAAGACAAGTCACTTTTTTTTTTTTTTGGATCACCCTGTCAAATTACTGGAAAAGTTCTAATGTTTAGTCCCAAGTCCATTCTTAGCCAGTAGTCAGTGTGGACTGGCACACTGTCAGTAACCACACTAAAAACCCACAAAACACTGCCTACCCACCCGGGCCCTACAGGGTAGCAGGGATGTGCAGTGTGCTTCCAGGTATCAGCTTTTTACTGCTCACAGCAATCACTGTCATCGCCCACACCTCACAAACAGGAAATGGAACTCAGAGAGGCTAAGTCACTCGCCTAAGATCACCTGGCAGATCAGTAGGGCTGGGATCTAAACCTGGGACGACCTGTCCGAAGTCTGTGCATAAAACTGTGTTGTTTCCCTAGAGAAGCCATGCAATCAGTTTTTGCTTTACCATCTAACTTAGAATGTCATCATTACCCAAGTTTTGTAGGCAACTAAGCCCTGTTTTCCTATCTTCTTCCTGCTTCCTAGGCTTCTGGGCATTTTAATTAATTAAGAGGAATCATGAAAGGTGATGAACTCACACAAATTAAGATATGTGGAAACAGACTACAGAAAGGTGTGGTAATCTACGAGAGAAAACAGCCACCAAAATTGGGGCTTTAATGTTTTTTTTATTCCATACCTCTTCCCAACATCAGTGGGAGGTAAGGATGGAGGGATGGATTCCCCATAAAGCTTACCTTGCCCAACAGCCGATGCATTTTTTCCATGTCAAACTTAATTTTGATCTTCCTGGAGTGCTAAGCATCTTTTCCCACACTGTGGTCACTTCTTTAAGACAAGGAGTTGATTTCTTCATAATCAAGCTTTAGCGATTGTTCAGCAAATCGCTTTCAGAGGCTAGAAGAGATCATGCAGAGTGTTAGAGAATGCTATGGCTACAAGTCTTCATTTCCTAGCATCTAGCATCGCTACTGAAATGGTGAGCAGTTACAGCCAAGCTGACAGGTCCAGACTAAAAGTCACTGTTCCTGCGCCACCTCATTTTCTTACCTTAGAAAAAGCTGAGTATGCCTAGTAGGTGTCCTTGATTTATTTCTCTGACCCCTGCACAACGCCCCGCCCTGCCCCAAGAAACCTGTTGGCTCCACTACTAAAATATATCCCATACCTGTCCAGTTCTATCAATCTTCACAGCTACCCTACTAAACTGCAAACATCTTAAGGACAGGAGCTATGCGTTAAGATTCCTGGTGCCTGGCATGGTTAGAGATGAACACAATTTCTTCATCTGAACCAGGAGAGCCTCTCCAAGGACAGTTCCTCCCTATTTAGAGCCAAACCTTCTTAGGTAGCCTCTACCTCGTCATGTTTCTGCTTCCTGCAGCTCAACAGAATAAATCTTCCCTTTCATATGACATCGCCCCAAATGTACGAAGGTAGTTGTTATTTCCCACCAACTTTATTCAGCTTAAACTGCCTTAAGAATTATACCTGGATTACCAAACTGGGGTTGGGCGGGGGGAGAGGCAGGGAATTGATAAAGGAAAAGTTTAAATTGATGATTCTCAGGATTAACTCTGACAACTTCACTCCCACCTAAAACCATGATATTCTATTTCAACACAGTGGTGATGTCGTGAGCCCCCAAATCCATCCCACCTGAGGTCTCAGATCTTGACAACACATAGCATTGCCCAGCTAAATGAGCCAGTACACAGGCCTCTGCAGAGACGATCAACTATGGTCTTTATGATAATAATAAACAAATGCTATGTCCTAAGTACTTTATATTCAGCAGCAGTTAATCTTAATGACTCTCTGAGGCAGGGTGCTGGTTGAGAAAACCAAGGCCGAGAGGCTGACCAGCAACTCCCAGGTCCCTGAGCAGGAGGTGGGGCGGGCCTGGGGCCCTTGCCCTTCTCCATTGCACTATGGGGCTTATGGTTACACATCTTTTTTCTGCGACTAGGCATGTATCTATCAGGGGCCTGAAATGTTTGACAGAACCCAGGGGAACTTTGCAGGCCTAGAGTTTTTTCGAGTGAAAGATTTTCAACACAAATGTGATCTCTTTAACAGATACAGGGCCATTCAGATCTTTTTCTTCTCATTTCAGTTTTGGTAAACTGTACCTCTCATGCAATTTGTCTATTGCATCTCAACAGTTAAGTTTACTGGCATACAGCCATTCGTAGTCCTAGAGACACTGCTAAGTCAACGCAGACATCACATAAGTGTGTCTTCCCCAAGCCCCCTGAGAGTCCACATGCTCTCCCCCGCCCCCAAGTGTGTCCTCCCCCAGCTCCCTGAAGGTCCTGGTGCTCCCTCCACCCCCGCCCCTCCAAGTGTGTCCTCCCTCAGCCCCCTGAAAGTCCACATGCTCTCCCCACCCCCATCCCCACTTGATTCAGGAGTAGAGGAGGGGCCACAGAAGTCGGAGGTGCTGGAGAAGGACCCAAAGTCCCCCTCCCCCCCCCATACCTTCCTCCAGGTCCAACCACTACACTGAACTCCAGTGCCTATTATTTTTAAAACGGGAATTACAGCTACCTCATTGAGTTATTCTTGTGAGGATTCAGTGAGATGAAATATACCAGCACCAAAAATTTCTGCTAATCGCAAGTACTCACCAAATTATCAAAAATATAAAGACAAATAAGGAAAGGTCTATTGACAAATGCTGCTTTACAAACTAAGTGCTGATAACATGAAATAAAATATTTTCTTTTTTCCGTGTCAGAAATTGAGCAAAGGCTAACTCAGTTAATCTAGTTAACACTACCCTAATGGTAAGACCTTATTCATGTGATGCATGGATTATGTGCTTAATGGACTTGATTACTGCCTTCTAGTACAAATGTAAGAAAAGCTGCTGCTGAACACGTCCCTCATCCAGCCTCTCACTTCATGGACACAGAAACTGAAGTTCAGAGCAAGTATAGGGCTTGCCCTAAGTGTATTTACTGGCTGGTGGGTAGTCAAGTGACTCCAGGCCTGGTGCTGCCCTCTCTTGCGATTTTCTACCACCATCTTTATTCTTTTCCTTCTCACTTTGAAGAATACATTTTTTTTTAAGGTCCCATTAAACCACCTTGTGGCAAAGCAGGTTCAGGACTAGCCTTGCTGGCCAGTGACTGCAGGTAGCACTGGGCTCTCAGTGCCAAGGGACATTTCTCTGACAGTGAGCTCTGCTGTGAGCCTGTCTGGCTGCACTAAAGAGCCCAGCAAGCTATGCAAGGAGCCTTCTCTGAACTCAACAGGACAATAACATCTAGCCAGAAGATTCCGCTGAAAAGGCTTAATCCATATATTTTACTGTTGGCCTAAGCACCATCCTGCAGTTTGAGTGTCCTAACATTGCTGCCTAAAATCCAGAGCCTCCAAAATGTCTTATTAAGCAAAATGGATGCTACACGCTTGCAACAAATGTCAAAGCTCCCAGACAAGGCCTTTACGTACAAGACCAAACCGTTTAAAATATTAAATAAGGGTCTACAAACCCACGATTGAGTATTTCTGGGGCTATGGGACACTAGGACTACATGAGAACAAACGTAACCTTACAGAAGATTCATCTAAAACATTTATTACCATCTACCATGAATGTATGAGCTTACTCAGACTTCGGACTAATGACGTTCAGGTCTGATTTATGTCTCTTACACAGGGTGGGCTGTAGCTGCCTGTCCCCAATCCTGCATCGCTAGTGACTGCCTTCACAAATAAAATGTTCTTCCAACTACCATCACCTCTTTTTTTTTTTTTATTTTTTAAATGTTTTTATTTATTTTTGAGAGACACAGAGAGACAGAGCATGAGTGGGAGAGGGGCAGAGGGAAAGAGAGGGAGACACAGAATCTGAAGCAGGCTCCAGGCTCCGAGCTTTGAGCACAGAGCCTGACACGGGGCTCAAACTCATGATCTGCAAGATCATGACCTAAGCCAAAGTTGGCTTACAATTACATTTCAGTTAAAATACAAAATTCAATGTGTTATCATACCATTATGCAGATATAGTGTAACACTTTAATCTGAAGCATGAAATTTTGAATTACATCAGTCAGTGAGATAAGCAATAGTGTTCTGACCCCAAACCATGGTTGTACTGAACCACACATCCTGTCCTGCATTGGGCTTCTCACATCTTCATTTGTAATAGGGGAGGAATGGCCTTGCAGAGGGACATGGTGGAGACTGCTGGCTTGGGAGACAAGCAATGTATTTTGGTCCCAGAACCATTAAAAGTTATCTGGGGAAATTAGAATTCAGCTTTCAATATAGTCCCGCCTATAAGGGACTGAAGAGAATTTAGATGATGTGGTTTGGTTCCTGCTCAGATGCAATGCTTCCCGAATAGTAACAGATACTTAATCCACATATTCAAAATCTAGGATGGGACGCCTAGTGGCTCAGTCGGTTAAGCATCTGACTTTAGCTCAGGTCATGATCTCGAGGTCCGTGAGTTCGAGCCCCATGTCAGGCTCTGTGCTGACAGCTCGGGAGCCTGGAGTCTGCTTTGGATTCTCTCTCTCTCTCTCTCTCTCTCTCTCTCTCTCTCTCTCTCTCTCTCTTTCTCTCTCTCTCTCTGCCCCTCCCCCACTGATGCTCTGTCTCTGCCTCAAAAATAAATGAACATTAAAAAAATTTTTTTAAATCTAGGAAATAGGCTTAATTAACCATGGAAGAACCTCCTCACACATGTTCTTCTCATTTCTTTCTCAAACAGCATGCAATCTAGCTTAAACACTAGATCAATTACAAGAACCATATCCCACACCCAGCTACAATTTAACTTTCCTTTAAAAAGAAGTTAAACAAACAAACAAACAGTGTAGCAGAATGACTGTCTCTCTAGTACATGGTATACTCCTGGTTGGTTCATGTCAAATCTTGCTTCTGTATTTAATGAGAAAGTTCTGCCCCCATCCCACCCCAACAAAGCTTACAAAATGTTTTTTTAGGCAATTCACGGTCAGGCTCTTATTGATGATGAAGTGTCTCAGCAATATAGGTACTGTACTCACAGAAACAGTCAATGCTTTCTGAATTAAACAATTTATTGTGCTTTCACCACAATGGTGAACACATATGTTGAACTTTATAGAGACAAAAAGAAAAATTTAAGGCAAATAGCAAGAATGCAAGACCTCACAGGATGGACCCACCGCCAGATGGAATGAGGAAGCGGTGGCAGATGTTGGCAAGGCCCAGTGAACTTGATGCAACACCTGGCCAGGTGTTCCAGGTCACCTTAGGGAACACTTCCCTGTTCACTCTTGTCTGTAATCATCATTTACACAGCTTCACAGAAGCTTTGCTCTCGTGGCACACTGATCAGTCACTTCGATGGCAGCCATGATGCCCCCCAACGTCCCAAGAAGCCATCCTGGTGCCATGCCCATTTTTACAGCTATGCCCTGATTTTCCATGGCTGTCATTTGCAAGCAGACTGGCCCGGAGAAGTGTCAGGACTTATGGCCTACATGATGAACTGAACTGCCTCTCTGCTTTTCAACAAAGACCCCAACCCATATATGCATGAATATGAGTCCTGTGCTCCAAAGCAGTCATGTAGCTGATGTACCTTCAGTGATGTGATCACGTCACGTCTCTTTCAAGCATCTGCTTTTAGAATTGCCTTCAAGAACACCCAAGAAAATGTAGAAAAACCAAGTTGGAAGAAATCTTAGCAATCACTGCAGTAAACTCCCCTCACGGGTTGCACCCTTCCCACAGCACCTCGAGGGTCTCTCAGCCTCAATACTGGGTACGGGAGAGCCCACAGCACCTGTAAGTAGCCCACGCCAAATGCTCAACTACTTTCATATTCAAAGGTCTTATTACTTTGTATCTGACTTCGTGTTTTGGTCAAAGATGACATGCGCTGGTGGACTATGAACCTTACGAGATTTGGTGCCTTAATAACCTTCAGCTCTATATGCAGACATCAAGATAAAAGACGAACATCTGCGGCCAAGGAGTAAATTCAATGAAATGTGCTCTAACTGCCAAACTGCTCTGGGCCGTGGCGGCACAAGTGAACCGCCTGCACAGCCTCCTTGGAAAGAGTACGTTCAGATTTCCCCATCAAAATGCCCAGTATTTTATATCCAGTCGCTCTCTATACTCCAGGACCCGCGTTCTTTCCACCATACCACCCACTTCACTTAGCTGCTATGAAGATAATATTTTTTGGTTCAAGCAATAGTAAGAAAACAGGAAATGAACAAAATCTAAACTTCAAAGTTCAAGTCGTATTTTGATACTGACATAACCCCAGGCAAGAACTTGCTGATGTGAGCCTCAGTTTCCTCTTCAGCTAACACCTGCCTCTGGAAAGCTGTCGGCAGCATTAAAAGAGTCTGTCTATAAAACATCTCGATCTTGTTCAGTTAGAACTCAGCTAATGCTGAAGCTTCGTCCTCTTTGCTTTAGGTTACCTGCAACCCACTCAAAAGGCACATAGAGTGAGGTTATGAATTTCACTGATTTGTGCAGGATTAGTTCACACCTACCACCCAGCACAGACTGTGGCTGGGGACAAAGTAAGGAGGGAAAGAGAAAACAAAACAAAAAAAACACTCTTCAGAGAGTTGAAGCTTACATTTGAGGGTTGTCTCTTGGAAGTTCCGATGTTATGGCCGCAAACGACCATCCAGGAATAATTTAATGCACTGGGTGAGGTTATCATGAAGCCTCCAGAAAGTAAAAAGCACTAACTCCACTTTGAAAAAGTAAACAGATATTTTGTATATATGTACGTATGTACGTATGTTAGAGCATCTTGGTTTGTTTTTTTAAAGATGGCATTCTTATGTGTGATGCGATTCACTTCAGAGCCAAGACAATTAAGATTATCAGCCCTGGTTCGTTCTAAAAAATATGGCAAACCAACCTTGCAAGCTTCTGATTTTCCTTCTCCATTCTGAGCAGCAGGATCTGCTGTAGAATATCGCCTTTGCCATAACTCTCGAAGCTCGCGAGATGTCCTTTTCCTCTCCTCTGGGACAGGGCCAGCGGGCCCATCTTCACAAACCGGTTCTAAAGGAGATCGTGGCGGTAGCTCTCCCAGCTCAGAGTAATCTGAGGACAGAAAAGGACATTTCAGAACAGTAAGACTTATACTTAAACATAGTGTCAGATCAGAAAATTCTGCTCGCTCGCATATTATGAAATGGTATCACCAGATTTAAAATTCAAGTTTTAATATGCATTGAAATAAATTGGGTGTGAGCTACAACCATCAAAGTATACATCAAACAGTAAGCAAAAGTTGTAGGAGCTGAAGAAATGTTCAAAGATACCTACTTTCAAAGGTGTAATATTTCTATTTTCTTCTGAGTTAGTGACTATATTATTGGTAACAGCAAACGCTCTAGAGGGCTCACTCTGTACCAGATCGTCCTGGGGGCTTTATGGATACTAGTTTATTTAACACTCAACCACCCTCAAATGTAGCTACTGTAATTATTCAGTTTTAAAGAAAAGCAAACTGAAGCACATTTGACACTTGCCAACTGTCACACAGCCTGGAAGTACAGAGCCAGGACTGGGGGCCCAAGGAGTCTGGCCTCCATGTGCATTCTTAACCACTATGTTACAAGGCTAGGTATTTTGGAAGAAGATGAAAGCATATTTAATAGCCAATAATAACAGTGACCATTAACGGATCCTCTACCAAGTGCTGGGCACCACGCCAGGAGTTTTATACAGACAGACTCATTTAATCCTGATGACAACGCCAGAGGCAGGGATTAATTAGCCTGAAGAGAAAACTAAGGCTCAGCCAAGCAAAGTAACTTGCCCAGGATCAGGCAGTGAATACACAGGTGTGTTGGGATCGCAACCGATGTCTGCCTGATTTGGAAGTTCACGCCTTCTGCTAGATATCTCTATAATTCAGGTTTCCTATGTCACCAGTTTCCAAATTTCTAGTTATTAGTTGAAATCTCTTCACATTTCATGCATGTGTATCTTTCTCAACTGCAGACCCCACTGCTACACAAGGTTGTTATAACTCACAGATACCTTACAGACCAGCGGAAAGAATGCCCCACCTGCTCACTTTGAAACTAGTGGAGAAGAGCAAAAGCTCCTGTGTGAGCGGACCTCACCTGAGGCGAAGGATTCGTGGGAATGTCAGTCTAAACTGAATCTAAATAAAACCATGGTCTTAACACATGCTGTGAAAAGCCGTTCAGACAACTCAAATCTCACAACCACCCAGATCACAACATTCAGTCTCTTCCAGTGTTCCAGTGCTCCAACACAATGCCACATGACGATTAATTTCCAGAACAGCTGTTAGCGTTGACTTCTCATTATCTTTGGCTAAGGTTGGGTTTGATTTGCTGCTATGAAATCTATGAAATCAAACATAAGCTACACAACATTTCATTTCCTAAAGTCACTTGTCCATCTTAACTCCTCTTAAAGTTACTGGATTAAAATAATTTATGATAAGCATTAAGAATGCTCTGTGATCTCTGTAAGCATTTAAATACTTATCATCACATTTCTATCTGTTTATTTATGATCCTATTAAACGAATGAATACATTAAAATTCTTCTCTTGGAGGTAGTCTGTGCACATTTGTTCTTATAGAAGGGTGCTCACGTGTAATGGTCAGTATAAAAGCAGGAATCACACTTGTCTGTACAGAATGATCTCAATCTTATAAATATTATGAGAAGCAGTATAGTTCACTGATTAAAAGGTCAGGCTCTGGAGCCAAGCTGTTTGGGTTTTAATCAAGACTCCACATTTTTTGATTTTGTGATCTTCAAGCTGCTTAACCTCTTTATGCCTCGGCTTCCCAATCTGCCGGGCAGGAATAACAGCACCTCCCTCACAGAACTGTTACAGGGATTGAGTTAATACATATCACATACACTAACTGAAACAGGGGTGAACACACAATAAGAATACAGTGAATATTAGCTTTATTTGCTATTACATAGTCATTAAGGGCACACAAAAAACTATTGGAAGGAAACACATCAAGATTTTAGCCACTCAACTGTAAGCTCTAAGAAAGCAAGACAAGGTCACCTTGTCCCTGAGGGTTTCCCTGGCATCCGGCATAGTCCCTGACACCCAGCAGGTGCCTGGCACACAGCTATTGACTAAAAGAACAACTAGATGGGTACCATGTCTGGGTGTGCTTGCTGTTTTTCTCTGTATTTCCTACATTTGTGACAATGAATAATTTTCATAATTAAAAAACTGAGGAAAAATAATGCAAACCTGTGATGATGTAAATCAGAGATTGAAAAATGTTCTGCAAAACACTGAGAAAACAAACCAATCCCCCCCAACAGCTGTTAGCGTTAGTCGTTCCTGAACACAACATAGCTCAAGCTCTTCCTTTTTCAGAAGGAATTCTAGTCGGTGTTCTTATTTCATCTTGTTCTGCAGCCTCAACTCTTCCATTTGAGCTCTTGTCTTCCCTTTTTCCTTTTACCATCTTGGCCGATGAAACTCCGCTGAACAATGCGGTGGTGATTCAAGTTGTGCTTCGTCTCATATTGAAGGATTTATACGCCCACTGGCTGGCAAGGGTCTTGTTTCCAAAAGGTGATTGCTGGGAGACGGACTCACTGTGGGGCGGGGGGGGGGGGGCAGGCAGGGCAGGGAGGGGGGACAGGCTCACCACACATGATTTCACGTGCACAGAGCAGGCAGCCAGGGACCCACCTGCGTGACGGAGCACGAGGAGCAGTCAGTCTAGAAATTCTTTCCCATTCTCAAACCCCGCTAATCAGTCAAGGGCTCATTCCTGCCTCCAACCTGCCCTCCCCTCTTCAACGCCTTTCTCCTCCGGAGCATCTTGCACAGTCCTACTGACTTTCAGACCCTGCAAGGTAATGAACAGAGCATAGCCCAGGCTGGACTTGATGGAACACGTCTGGGAGTTTCGGCTATTTGGTCCCCAGGTCCATCAGTCTCTGCCAGTTGGGTTGCTGACAAAAACCAGAGTCTTTTGAAGCTCCAGTGTTTGCTATTTTCTTCTTCCAAAGAAGTAGATCTGCAAGGAGTACAGGCATTGCCTGGCGATGAGGACATGCACTGCCTCCCTAATGTGCTCTCCTTGAGCTTAGTTTTCTTATTATCCGTCACGGCTCAGCCTGGTAAGCATTTACCATTGAGTCCTCAACACAAATACGCACGTCTGGGTCTCACAACCACCTCACGAACCAGGTGACACTGTCATCCCCATTTTACAGCCAGAATAACTAAGGTGCAGTGAAGTTTTGTAACCTGGGCCAGGCCGCATGGCTGGCAAGAGTCAGGGCCACGATGTGAAGTACAGAACATTCACCCAGGGCTCTTCTGACTTCCAGATGCGCAAGCATCACATGGGATCTTGCTAAAACCCAGATTCTGGTTTAGCAGATCTTTGGGGAGGCCGAGAGTTTGCATTTTTCAGAAGGAATTCTAGTCGGTGTTCTTATTTCATCTTATTCTGCAGCCTCAACTCTTCCATTTGAGCTCTTGTCTTCCCTTTTTTCTTTTACCATCTTGGCCGCTGAAACTCTGCCGAACAATGCAGTTCAAGTTCCCAGGCGATGCCGCCACCGCTGGCTCTCAGAGCTCCTTCTCCACAAGGCAGCTTTACCCCTGGCCCTCCCTCCCACAGCCCCCTGTACTGGGCACATCAGCTCATCTCCCTTCGCTGCTACCACTAGCAGCTAAAACTTCGTGCAGGCACTGTTGTCATCGACTGGGTGAATCGAGGCGTTCACACATGCCCACGGCTTGTCCTGGCCTCAGCCGGGGTGCCAAGGCCAAGCGCAGCATACAAAGAAAAATGACCAGTCCTAGTGTTAATTTCACCTCTGAATTCACGAAATAAAAGCTAATCCACTGTAAAGGTCACCAAATAAACCTAACAGCTGACAGCAGGCTTTTCGCAGCCTCAGCACGATTGACATTTTGGGCTGGATAATTCTTTGTCACGGGGGACTGTTCTCTGCATTTTAGAGGATTTAGCAGGTTCCCTAGGCTCTACACACCAGAGGACAGTAGTATTTGCCCACCCCAGGAGTGACCATCAAAAACGCCCTGACACTGCCAACTGTCACACGTGGGGAGGAGAAGGAAAACAAAATCATCCTCAGCAAGAACTCCATGCAGAGTATAACTCCCCATCACTTAATCCTCTCCTAAACCCTGGGAATGGGTAAAAATATATTCCCCCTCACCCAAATTCTTTTTATGTGGTGACAATTACTGATGTTATAGTTTATAATTAACAATTTTTAAACATATTATCCTTTGTTCTAAATCTGGCCTGTATAATTAATCCTAGTGGGCTGTTTTCTTATCAATGCAAAAAGATCTAGATTTGGGTCAAGGGCATAGCTTTCTAACAGTCTTTTCTCATGGGTGCATGCACACATGTGCTTGAGGTACAGTCCATGTGTATTCACATGCATGGGGTTGAGTGGAGTGACAGGGTCAGGGCAAGAATAATATTAAGATGTTGGACAGTCACTGAGAGCCTTGTTCTAATAATAAATATGTGCATTATTTTTTTGAAGTTTATTTAGTTTGAGAGAGAGAGAGAGAAAGCGAGGGAGAGAGAGAATCCCAAGCAGGCTCCTCACTGTCAAAGCAGAGCCCAACACAGGGCTTGATCTCACAAACCATGAGATCATGACCTGAGCCAAAATCAAGAGTCAGACACTTAACTGACTGAACCACCCAGGTGCCCCAGTATGTGCATTATTTTAACTTGTATCCAAGTTCCTAACCCATTTTCACCAGTATTTACTGAATCACTTATATGTACCTGGGATGGGATATGCTAGACGGTCTAAGAGAGGTTCCTTTGATGTTTCTAACATTCTTTAGAACAACACTGGGGATCTGGCTTCCTTTCCTGACCCACACTCTCGCTGACCCGCTGCTGCACAGGGGCTGACAGGGAGGAGTACGGTCGAGGCTGGCCCGGGGGGGGGCTCTTCCACCCCCAGGCCAGTCTGGCGGTCCCTCTTTGAAAACCTCTGTAAACACTTACACCTTTTGGGTGACAGTCCCTCGGTACCAAATGTGAGAAATGAGATTCGCCCCTGACTGCCCCAACTGTGGCGCCCACAGGCACTGACAGACATACTTATGAAGTCTGCAAGGCCACAAAACCAAGGGCCACAATAACACGCTAGCAAAGGATTACACTTTACTATTTTGACATGTCCTATAATGACAGGATGTAGCATGCTTAAATCATAGAGATTTGCAGAAACGATGGGTTTCAATGGGTTCTGAGAATTTCAAAACCAGCTACATTTCAGAGGCCTTGAGAGACAATCACCTCTACTGAAATCCTTGCTGTGACCTTCTCAACAGAGTCACAAATATGATTTATGTTGGTGTGTCAATATTTTAGCTGCCAAACTGTTCTCCTGCAACCGCACTGCCACATTCTTTACTCTCTCTCTGCACACAGATGTGTGCGCACCATCGGTATGCACACAGCCGAGGCCGTGACAGGGCAGGGGAGGGGAGAAAGGACCACGCACGCATACAGCCTCGCATCTGCCCAGCTCCCGACTCAGTAAAGCATGGAAGGCAGGGCTCCTCGCTGCTACTTGCAGAAGACGCTGTTGTCGGGCTTGCACTGCAGCTCTCCTCCTTTTACAGACAGAACATTAAATCACACATTAAGTGCCTTGTAAGACAGGGGAGCTCCAGGAAGAACATGAAGAGATGGGCCCTTATTCTCCAGTATTCTGGATTTTTCTGTTACCCCATCAACAGAGCACTTTATAACTCTCTCCATCTCAAAACTCCTGATCTGCCACACCAAAAGAAAAAGAAATGTTTAAAAGCCCAGTGTTTCTGAATCCTCTGTTTTAACAACGTGAATAGGCCTTGGAAATGAGAATTACAACTGAACGTTAAGCCTCTGGAGAAAAGTTAACAACAACAGGGATTAGCGTCTGCAGCATCTGTTGTTACCAACAGCTGAAGAAAACGTCTTAAAAAAACAAAGTAAAAGAACCGTGTAGATTTAAGAAAGGAACAGGCAGTCCTCCATGAATGCTGTCAAACTGTTTACAAAGCACGAGCTGCTTTACCGCTCCTTGGACAGGAGGCAGCTGCCCGGGGGGCAGAGGCTTCCACGTTCCCTGCTCTGCCTGTGCGGGCTGACACGGCAGGTGCACATGAGACAGTCACCGAACAAAAGAGGTCATTTACCCAAGGCTGCTCTAAACCCTACCATGACTTCTTTGGATATTTTATGGAAAATAGTAACAATAAAAAGGATTTCATCGTTTTCTCCAGTCACATTATATAATGGTCTACCAGTAAGAAAACAGGATTTTAAAAAAAAAGACAACATTTGGCGTAAAGAAATGTTTCTAAGTTTTTTGCCACCTGCTACGTGGCGGATATGAATGGGACACAGTCCCTCAAGTTTCAACAGGGTGACTGGGAGAAGTACATGACTGCTAGGAAAGACAGAGAAAGTGTTTGAGAAATTTAGCAAAAGAAATGAATCTCTCCTGTTTGTCAGGTGGAGCGTGAGCTCTGGGGGCACATGTCCGGGAGGCAAATCCTAGCTCTGCCACTAACCTAGCTTCTCAACCTCAAACATGTGGTCTGATGCTATACGCCTGTTTCAACTACAAATCTGCATAACGCTGTCTAGGTCTCTGGAGCAGTGTGAGCGTTAAATACGTACCTATGCCTGGCACAGAGCAAGCATTCCATAAAATGGCAACCAACATTCTTCCTGCCACCATCATCAGGATCAGCTTTCTGGAAGCGGTGGTGGTTCTTGAAGGACAGGAAAAGTCACACAGGTGGAAAGGACGGGAGCCATTTCAGGCAAACGGGGTGGCAGAAACAACGTGTACAGGTGACCAGCGATTACTCAACCAATGACCCATTTCGGCCAATGAGCAGATGGTGTGTATGTGACAACAAGACAAGAATGGTTGAGCCTAGATTACAGAAAGCATTGGATGGTTAATGTATTAATCAGTAAGGACCCGGAAATAACGGAAGATTTGAGGTTTTTCCAGTTTTTAAGGACAGTGTATTTCATGTATGCATTCTTCAGCAGGGGAAGGTACCACGGCTGTCAGGGGATGCACAGCTTAGTGGATCAGAAAAACAAAGGGCTACTGTAAAAAACCATGTGCAAACTGCTGGGGCCGAGGGAGCTCTGAAGACCCAACAGTGAGCCTAACTCTCAGCCTGAGATGCACTGCAGGGGAGGGAGGCTGTGTGCTGAGAAGTCGGGCACACACACATTATAAAAAAGCAGCAGACAAGATATGCAGAAACTAGGGGCGCCTGGGTGGCTCAGTCGGTTGGGCGACTGACTTCGGCTCAGGTCATGATCTCACAGTCCGTGAGTTCGAGCCCCGCATCGGGCTCTGTGCTGACAGCTTGGAGCCTGTTTCAGATTCTGTGTCTCCCTCTCTCTCTGACCCTCCCCCGTTCATGCTCTGTCTCTCTATGTCTCAAAAATAAATAAACGTCAAATAAAAAAAAAAATTTAAAAAGATATGCAGAAACTAGAAACAGAAGCAAGGATCCTGCAGGCCTCTGGCTCTACACCCTTCCGTATTAACTCTGTGGGGGGAAGTCTCCAAGACTCTATGAAGAGGACTTGGGAGTCGAGGAAGCCAAAAGCCCTGAATGAATCCACCCGCTCAGGAACTGTGAGGACAGCTCCAAGGAGCAGCAGTGAAGGCGGCATGGTGGTAGAAAATCCAGGGAAGAGAGCCAGGTGGAGGGTCCAGGGCTCAAGGCGGACAGGGGGCTCCTCCTGGACAGGCCACCGCACCCCTGGCCTCCCCCTTCCGGGCTGAGCTCTGAGAGCAGAGGCACACAGCACCCAGGTGGCGGGGAGGTGGCAGCGACGAAAGTTAAGGCCCACATGAGCTTGAAAAGAACCAAGAAAATGCTGTAGATGAATTTTTATATTTAATGCAGGAGATAAAATTATCCTTTGAAATAAATAGCATTTGTTTTTGCATCTGCAAGGGGAATGACACGGATACTTTTCAAAGGGGCTGAAGGTCAGGGCTCTTGTTTCTGGATTGAAGTCAATAAGACTATAAAGAGGAACATATATCCAGCCTGTCGGAATACAGAACACTGAGCTTGGTCGTAGTTTGCTCTCTCCTATTACCACTTATAGAACGCTGGATTTCAAATTGTGGTTCTTGCGATTTTCTGAGACCCCTCTGAGTGGAAAAACACCAGCACCAGCACGAAAGGTCAGTGCCAGCCGGAGGGGTGTCCTGGGACTGTCCGCCAGCAGCCACTGCATGACGACTGCCCTAGACACCCTTGCTTGCTTCCCGCCTTCTTCTGGACGATGAGGGGGAAACGGTCAAGTTCACAGGAACACAAACTCAGGGCTGAAAGGGGTGCTATGAGATGACTTAGCTCAACAACCCCCTTCCCAGATGGGGAAACTGAGGCTCAAAGACATACAGACTCACATTGGTTTGAGCAGTTACCGTGTGCCAGGCACTGTAAGTACCCAGTGATTTCATCCTCATAACCACCTGGTAAGCGAGGTCTGTTTTTAACCCCCTCAATGGCACGGCCCGAGATACAGAACTGATTAGCTGGTGGAGCCAGGACTAGAACTCAGACTCCAGGGGCTCAACATGCTGGGAATGAATGCAGAGAGCAGAAAGAGAAGGCACCTTATGGCATCGGTGCTGCCACTTACCACCCAGGAAAGAAGCCCCTTGACTCCCTGTGCCTCAGTTTCCTCAACCATAAATCACAGAAAATAACAGCATCCACCTCCCACAGCTTTGTTGCACAGACTAAATGAAAAATCCTTGTGAACACATAACATCGTACTTGGCCAGGGGTAATACTGAATTTCTATTATCAACAGTATCTATTTTACTCTAAACCTGGCAAAATCCTTCTTTTGCTTAGACTTCTCCACAATCAGACTAGGGCTGGGGAAATCCGGTTTCCTGAAGAACGGTGGGGAAGACAGACACTTATTCTACGAGGGAAAGAACAGTATCGTCCCAGGGGCTCCCCCCAACAATAGGGGGCCCCTGGTCACTGCCTTAGTGTGTCCAGGACCCGTGCGTGTGAGGCAGGGAAGCGCTGGAGAGGGATGGCCACCCTTACAATGGCTGGGATGCCCTGTTGGCCTTTCTTTGTCTGGCTGACTCCCTCCTCCTTCAAAGCTCGGCTCCAAGGTCGCACCCTCTGGGGAGACTCCTCCTGCCACTCCCTGCCCTGCCAGACCTTTATGTGGCAAACCTCAGCCGAGCTCCCATAATTCTGAGAATGGCATCCCTGGGGTTGATGATGATGGTCCTGAGCACAGACAATAAATTCAAGAGGAGCTCAGGGAAGCAGGAGATCAAGCAGCATGGAGCATCTTAGGGAAAGACGAAGCAGAAGGGAAAGAAATAAAAGAGGGACAATCTGGATGGAGGGGACAAGGACACACGTGCACAGAAGGAGAAACAAGCAACTTGCGTGGAACCCACAGTTCTGGTTCAAGTGTCAGCCTCAGCTCTTCTCAACAGTTTTAGTCTTAAATTGCAAAAACTATAATAAAATTTTACATAAACTTTATACATCTACACGTGAGTACAGATACCTGATATGTATACATATAACTTTATTTATAAAGCTTTATAACAAACATTACAAAGAAGGTGTTAATCACTCCTGTGACCAATCTTTTTATCCCAAGAACAATGAAATGAAACCAACCTCTGTCCCCAAGGAAGGAGCAGAGTAGGCCACCGTGACAGGCCAGTGTGAGAAAGGGCCCATAGGAGAATAGCCCACATAGGGTAAAGTGCAGAGGGCCACCATGGAAGACCGACCTCCAGGAGAGATGATCCCAATCTGACCCTTCAAGGGGGCGGGGGAAGGGACAGCGTTGGAGGCAGCAGTCAAGCCCTAGGTGCCGAAGCATGACCAGAAAGGTCAACTGCCAGAGCGGGAAGGTCACTCCACCCGAAGGGCAGGAATGAAAACGTCACGACGAATTTGAGAATTTCAGGTAATTCCCCATGCCCCTGGGAAAGTGTGTATGTTGGGGAGGGGGAGTCCACGCAGATGGCAAGAAATGAGTCAGGTCCAAGGGTGAGCGGCCGCCTGTGCTAGTAAGCAATACCGCCATCCTGACACCAGCTCCAGAGAAGTGAAAAAATTACAAGCTGCTGGGTTCTGTTTCAGAGAGCCAGTGGGCATTTAACGTGGGGAGGCACTCTGCCACCCACACTTAGCCCTCTGATCTCGGCCAGACGGAGCCTTTAAAAAGTGTCAGGCCATCCGACATTCATCACTGACATCCATGACGACTGCCGGCCAAGACCACCTGCTTGGACTTCACTGTGGGTACAGAGGACAAATGTCTCCCCGACCCTTTCTCACAACAGCACACACAGTCACCATCCACAGAATCTAGGCCAGGGGTTCCGTCTATGGGACCAGATCTGAGTGTGGTCTCCACAACAGCAGCAACCGTATCATTTGACTGCTTGGCAGAACTGTAAATTCTCGGCCCCACCTTAGACTTACTGGTTCACGATTTCCAGAGTGGGACCCAGTGATCTGGGATTTAACGTCTAGAATTCTACACACATTGAAGTTCAAGGATGTCTGGCCTCTGGCATTCAGCATTTTTTTAGCCACTTAGTTTCAGTTGTACCTTTACCTTAATTGGTGGCTTCACATTATATGACACAAGGAAACGGAGTTACCTTTTAAATAGATTATTTCAAATTAATTAAGGACTCTATCAATTATGGATAACCTGACCATTAAACAAAAATTTTAGATACAACATATCTTGATTTTCAAACGCCAGTCAAACCTCATTTTAACTTTTGTCAAAGGTAATGGTTCAAAATAAAATACCAGTTTCTCAAGAAATGCATTCAGAAAGTCATCCCCCTCCCCCACTGCTGACCCAGATCAACTACCCACACTATTACTGTGATAATAAATTTCCTTCCAGAAAACTTCCAGATATGAACAGAAATAGTCAGAAACATAGGCTGATGAGTCACCCAGCAGAAACAGAAAAATATACTACTAAAAGCTAAGATCGCAACTTCTCAATTCGTGATATTTGACCATCTGCAGAAAAGCAGCTCATCTGTTTACAGCACGGCTTCCAGCACCTTCTCCCTGTGAGCCTCCCCCAAAGAGGACAGTCCCTGCCCCATGCCCTGCAAGGAAGATGTGCTCAGTCTCGGGTCGGAGGGTGGGAGGGGGTGCTCTGCAACTGTTCCTACTGGAAGCCTGGAGAGGAAATCCCTCCGCCTCCTCCCAACCACAGCACAGGGTACTGGGGGGTCAGAGTTAGACCTGGTACGGGTTAGCGGCTAACTGTGGAAGGAGAGCTCTCTAACTACACCCCGTGGAGCTGACAGCAAAGTCCGTGCAGGGGCCAGGGCAGTGGTGGGGGTGCAGCAGTCTCGGTTCAGCCGCTAAACAACACAGCACCGGCTGAGCGGCCACGGTAACAAACATCTGCTACCCGCTGTTCTGGAGGCTGAAAGTCCAAATTCAGGGTGCCGGCACGATCGGGCCCTTGGGGAAGGCCCTCTTCCTGGCTTGCCTCCTTCCTGTCGGGCCCTCACATGGTCTCCTCCTCCTCTCACTTATAAGTAAGCCATTGGTCCCATCACAGAAGCGCGACCCTCACGGCCTCATCTAAACCTAACTGCCTCCCAAAGGCCCCACCTCCAAATACCAACACATTAAGTACCGGGGGAGTCAACACGTGAATTTTCAGGGGACACATTCAATCCATAGCAGGAGCCAGCGTCTTTCTGAACTACCCCTTCCCTCCAGTTCGGCAGAGCAGTTGGATTTCATGTTTTTAGGGCCTCTAAAAACTTTCCTTTAAAAAGAGTTCAGTCAGGGCCACTGGAGTGACTCAGAAGGTTAAGCCTCCAACTCTTGATTTCGGTTCAGGTTATGATCTCAAGTTCCACTGAGTATGAGCCCTGCATCGGGCTCTGCACTGGCAGCCTGTTTAGGATTCTCTCTCTCTGTGCTAACTCTCTCAAAAACAAACAAATAGAGTTCAGTCAGGGAGCACCTTGGTGGCTCAGTTGGTTAAGCGTCTGACTTTGATTTCAGCTCAGGTCATGATCTGGAGGTTTGTGAGATGGAGCCCCTTGTCAAACTACACTGACAGTGTAGAGCCTGCTTAGGACTCTCTCTCTCTCTCTCTCTCTCTCTCTCTCAAAATAAACATTTTTTTAAAAAATTAAAAAGTTCAGTCAGTAGCCAAGAAAGAAGTTTTCAAGGTACAGGTAACAAGGTTTTATTATGACTGGAAGAACAGGATGGGATGGTGTTTTGAGTCTTGATGGACTGGCAAAAGTCAGAACATTTTTTTTTTTTTTTTTTTGCAGGGGGAGGGGAGACCTGGAGGCCAGCAAGGAGGAGCTGCTTGGCAGAGGCACCAAGGCACTCCAGCTCAGAGCCACCCTTCCTCCTGAACCCACAGCACGTGCTACTGACATCAGCGTGGCAACTGGCTTGTGCTGCCAGGTGACCACCTTGTACATTTCATGTCGTGGCATCTCGTATAACCCAGGTCACGGGACAGGGCTTAGAAGTGGACTCCCACTCCCTCACCCAGCCTGCTTCCTTGTCAATGCAGGACAACCTGACTTACCCCCGAAGGAAGAAGACTGCATATGGTACTTCCAACCCAACCTGTTCCAGGGCGCCAACCAGGCACCGAACAAACGTGCCTCCACATCCCCAGACTGCCTGGCGTCCTATTCCGGTGTGTGGGTGATAAGCCCAGTTTCCAGTGAAAGTCACTTGAACACTCGTACGATGATGAAGAAAAACAGAACAATTCCACAGCCTCAGGACATGAGACAAACAATCTGTTGACATAAAATCACAGAAAACAGCTGATCCTGGAACAATGCAGGAGCTAAGGGAATGGCGCCCATGCAGTCGAAAATCCACACACAACTTTTGACTCCCTCAAAACTCAACTACTAAGAGGCTGCTGGTGACTGGAAGCCTTACTGATAGCATAAATGGTTGATTTAACACACATTTTGTTATCTGTATTAAATTATATACTGTATTCTTATGATAAAGGGAGAGAAAAGAAAGGGTTAAGAAACTCTTAAGGAAGAGAGGATACATTTATAGCACTGTGCTGTATTCCTTGAAAGGAAATCTGAGAAGTGACTGTGTGGTTCAACCCCATATTGGTCAGGGTCAACTGTACATTCAAGGTGAAAAACATTAAAGTTTTGTGAAGGAATCAAAAAATCAAGATACAGTTTCTGCCACACAGACATTTACAATATAAACAGGTGGATTTAATGTATTTAATTTGTACCTAAATAATATTTTATTAAGTTTGGCATGGAAAAAGACCATTTTATCCCGACAAAGTGGTAGACCCCAAATTGTTGGTGTTTACGGCACAAAAGAGCGTTTCATCACTACAAGACCACAGCAAAACCCTCCGGGGAGGGGTCGGGAAGGCTCTTCCCCTCAGCAGTGCAGCTTTCCAATTCAGAACCTTGAACTTGGCTATATTTGCACTCAGCCCTTCTCCTCCTCTCTTCTCCCTTGGTATCTGTCATGTCTCCCTTACTGTGCTTGCACACCCCTTTATCCAGCCCCAATCCACTTTCAGCCCGATTCTTGGTACAGTGCTTCACATACAGCTGTGCACTCAGAACACTTACATGTTAAATAACACAATAAATCTACCTCAGTGTGCCAGGGGTAGGGACTGCATTTTGCACGCAAATTTTGGACTTTGGTTAAAGCCCGTATCACTGTACCCTGATGATGTGAGATAAAAGTCCGAGGCATATAGAGAAAGGGCCATGCTGAGAGGCAGAGGAAAAGCTGCTGCGTCCGTGCAGACGGGACCCTGAAGGGCAGCAAATGGTGCCCTGTAAAAAGTATGCTAACTTATTACAGGGCAACTGGAAATACCGAAAAATAGGACAGAAGAAGATGAAGACGACTATAATCCCACCTCCCAAAGGTAAGTTCTTTTAATATATTGTTTCCCTCGGGTCTTTTCTTGGATGTGCGCTGCACATATAAAAGTGCCTTCTATCTGCAGGAATTTGACTATAGTTCTGGGTTTTTGTCCGCATGGCATGATCTCTCTTCGGTCCACAACCCGCCTCCCTCTGAAAGCAGCATCACAACGGGGCATGAGCATCTGAAGTGCCTGGCACACACCAAGCAGGAGCAAGACACAGGAGACGGTGCGATCGTGACCCCAGCCCCATAGAAAGGGATCAAGGTGAGCAGGCACACTTAGGACTCCCCTCTGGAGAGGAGTATTTGGAGCTATTTAGCCAGAAATAATATAAAATGAGGTCACATCACAGTCCCCTAATGCCCAGAGAAGAGCTGGGAGACCTTTGGTGGGAAGTGGTGGGAATGGGAAGCCCTGTCACGTAAAGCGGCTCAGGAGAGGGGCACCTGGGTGGCTCAGTCGGTTAAGCGTCTGCCTTCAGCTCAGGCCAGGATCTCATGGTTCATGGGTTTGAGCCCCGTATCTCTCTCTCTCTCTGTCTCTCTGTCTCTGTCTCTCTCTCTCAAAAATAAATAAACTTAAAACAAAACAACATGGGGGGAGGGGGGCGGTGAGTTCAGGAGAGGGATGAAATCTATGACCAAAGAGGCAGAAGAGAGGAAGGAAAGGTCCCAGAGGCACACACAGGTGACCTGCACAGGCAGCAAGGAAACCTCGATGGGGCTTTGCACGCAGGACAGCCCTGCAGGAGGACTGTGACTTAGCCCCAGCTACAAACTTTGCTGCCCTCCCCTCCCCTCCTCCTCTCGTGCATCTGTGGCTAAAAACTCGAACCCCACCCATCCCATTACACAATGCTTATCTGGATATGATCTAAGGTCAGACTCCATGAAAGGAAGCCCATGACTTAAAAGTTAGGAAATACTTTTGTGCTTCGCTGGGGAGAGGGGATGGGGAAGTCCACACTGTGAAACAAGAAGTTTACGGCAGCGACCCCGGTTCTTCCCCCGACTTGACACAGTGCTCAGTGGGCTATATGTGGAAATGTGACCTTTCCACCTGGAAAACCCCGGCCTCGCAGCCTTCCTTATAAGGGCCCATATCCTGAAGGAAGCCAGCTCAGAAAGCAGCACTCTTTTCGGGTGTCCATGACTGCTGGGAAGCTGGGAAGCTTGGGCTTTTGCTGTGTAAAACTTTGGGCTTTGTCCTCCATGAGAAAATGGAAACAAACTGTGTGATTGCTGAGACGGCTTCCATCTCTTAGAAGTCAGTACCTTGATGTTCATTCAAAACCTTAACAGACTTCAACCAATCTGGTTTATGAGTTAAAGTGGATGTGTCAAGTTCGAATGTTCTCTGAAAACTGTTTCTGTAGTAAGCAAATTTTTTAAACATTACCAGAGCTGACTTCACCCCAAAAACTCATTAAAGAAGTAACGTTTCCTTTTGAAAGTCTCTCCTGACCATAACTGAACATGGCACATCCCAGGATTCTGAGCTTCCATTTGGAATTCATAAGAAGTAAGAGGTATTATGTGTGCACGGGACAAAACAAATGTGAAATATTGGCTGCTCTGACTGAAACAAACGAAAGTAATTTGCTAAAGACTCACGTATCTCCACTCTCAAGGATGGACACTTTTCTAAACATCTTGGCACAACACAGGATACCAGGTGCTGTGCACACGGCCCCAAAGCGGCATCTTAAATTCCGAAGAATGTCAGCACGGCGGGAATTGACCCTCGGAGAGCCTGGGAACCGTGTGCTTAGCCGGCCAGGTCTCAACTCTCTGCACTTGTCAACCCCTGGACATCTGGAAAGCTGCTGGGATGATTTTAAAGAGTGCAACATCTAGGACATTTCTTGGCAATAATTCTGGTCTTTTGTCTCTCCCCATTAAGGGACTGAAGAGAAACCACTCCCTGTGTCTGTCAGCACTCTTGGCCTCCGTGTGGCTTTTCTACCTGTGAATCCAGAGCACGGTGTGGCTCGGCAAGGTGGGTCCTGTCACCACAGGTGTGCACCTGGGGTGGGGCGGGAGCAGGACCCAGGTTCCTCTGGCTGTGACTTCAAGTGATGACATACACTCTGCCGACAAGCTGAAGCTATTGTGCAAACCACCGGCACCCTGCCCAGGAGGCTCACAGAGGTTCTTTTTGGCAACGTGCATGTCCTCTATATGCCCGAGTCTCTGATTGCCCAAGAACATCCCTTTGCTTGTCCTACAGTCCAGTGATGATAAAAGGGAAGGTGGTGGGGGATGGAATTAAAGGATGGCTGCCATCTGTGGTGGGGACTGAGAAGGCAGCTGTTTCTGTTTCCTTCGAAACCTATTAGGAACAGACTGTCTACGCTCTTTTATGTAGCCTCCGTCTCTTTGATACTTTCTCTCTGGTTGTCCTAACATCCCGGATTCCATGAGGTGGGTGCTATGACCACACCCGAGAGACAGCAGAGGACTCTGTGGCAAGTGCCCTTGGCTAACGGCTCATAAATGGAGGAGACAGGACTTAAGCCCAGACCCAGTCTGACCTAAAGATCCATACTCTTCAACTCAACAACAACAAAAGAACAAACAACTCCATTACAAAATAGGCAAAGGACTTGAAAAGACATTTCTCCAAAAATGATCTACGAATGACCAATAAGCATATGAAAGGATGCTCGCCACCACTATTCATTAAAGGAATGCAAATCAAAGCCGCAATAGAGATATCACCTTTTACCCATTAGGATGGCCACTTTAAGAAACCCCAGAACACAACTACTGGTGAGGATGTGGAGAAGCTGGGGCACTTGTGAGTGCTAGTAGGAATGTCAGTGGGGCAGCTGCTGTAGAGCAGTCTGGCAGCTCCTCCCAATTACAAACAGGATGACCACGTGATCCCATGATTCCAGCTGTAGGTACGTATGGAAAGGAACTGAAAGCAAGATCTCAGGCAGTTACTTGCTCACCCATGTTCACTGCATCATTATTCACAACAGCCAAAAGGTAGAAACAACCTAAATATCCACTGACATGTGAATAAACAAAATGTAGTACACACACACACACACACACACATACACACACACACACACACACACACACAGGAATATTATCCAGCCTTAAAAAGGAAGGAAATCCGGTCACATGCTGGATGAACCTTGAGGGCACAATATTAAGTGAAATAAGCCATCACAAAAAGACAAATACCATACCGATTCCACTTACACGAAGTAGCTAAGGTAGTCAAACTCCTAGAAAACAGAAAGTAGAATGGTGGTTGGCGGGGTAGGGCGGGGGTGGGGGTGGGGGGTGGCAATGAAAGAGTTAGTGTTTAACGGGTATCGAGTTTCAGTTTTAGTTCTGCAGAACCATTGCACAAAAATGTAAATTTACTTAACACTACTGAGCTATACCCTTAAAAATGGTGAAGATGGTAAATTTTATGTGTTTTTTTTACAACTAAAATTTTTTAAATATTTTTTTAAATCCATGCTGTTAACCAAAATGCTGCGCACTGATTCTCCAGTTGATCATGCCTTCCTGCAACTCTGCAGGACCCTTTTCCTCTCAAGCAGAATGAACCCGAAGCCATTTGCAAAAATATTCATTACTATGGGAGCTATCAACTAGCACCGAATTTCAGTCTATTTCTCCTCATGACAAAGAAAACCGAGGACCACAGGTTGGAATGAGGCGATGAAAAAAGCTCCAAGGGCCCATTTTTAAAACTCTGGCAACTCAGAAAAGGTGGGTGTGCAAGGAAAGAGTCTTGATGTAGATGAAGATCTGACATTCCAGGATATCCTCCCAAAGGTCACTCCAATTCAAAACATGAAGTCAGAACATTCCCAAGCTCTGTCTCTCTGCCATACAAACACGTGTCTCTCCCTGGGTCTGAGGTTTTCCAAGGCCATGCACTTTTGCCTTATTCGGGCCTGAGCTTTCGTTCATTATGCAATGCTGCCTCTCATGGAAGGGGACAGTTACTGCCCACCCCATGTTACAAAGGAGGAGACTGAGATAAGGCAGCAGGCCCAAAGTCCCAGGGTTGGGGGGGGGGGGCAGCGCTGGCACTCCACACCCAGACCCACCCACCTCCACAGCCCCTAAGCACCTGCTGCCTTGCGGTTGGCCAACACTGGGTATTCCTAAATACAATGCAGATGAAGGCCCTGTGGGTTATATGGTCCTTGAGATCCAGTCTTCTCATCTGTAAAATGAGGCACTGGGTAAAGAATCCCTTTTCTTTCTAACATGCAAAGCTCCAGATCATATAAGTTGTCCACTATATCCAAGAGACTTTACTGAGCTCCACAGACTCAGGGTACTGTAACAGGAGCATGAAACAGAGGTATTTAACATGTGAAAAAGCCTTGAACCCCAACATCCAAGTCCACCATCTTGGGCAAGAACCAATACAGATATACGTGCCAAAGACTACGGAGACAGACTTGTACTATCCCCAAAATTATGAAGTAGCAAAAGGATGATTATGAAACCATTTCTGACCCACAGCAGGTAAAACGGTTACCGGTTACAACCAAAGGAGTTACTGTGACACACTGAGGGCAGGACAACCAGGCACTGTGGCGGAGAACCAGTTTATGTTAATATGGGCAACCAGAAAAGGCAAAAAGCCTCCAGGGCTTTTTTGAGAAGCATCCAGGGGCAATGACCATTATACCACTAAAAATAGACACCATGTGTTGGTAAAACTGGACAGCCACATGCAAAGGATGAAACCAGGGGCGCCTGGGTGGCTCATTTGGTTAAGTGTCTGACTTCGGCTCAGGTCATGATCTCACACTTCCGAAGTTCGAGCCCCATGTCAGGCTCTCTGCTGTCAGCACAGAGCCCGCTTTAGATCCTCTGTCTCCCTCTTCTCTGCCTCTTCCCCACTCGTGCTCGCTCACACACTCTCTCTCTCTCTGTCTCAAAAATAAACAAACATTTAAAAAGGATGAAAGTAGGGGTGACTGGGTGGCTCAGTGGGTCGGGCGTCTGACTTCGGCTCAGGTCATGATCTCGCAGTTGGTGGGTTTGAGCCCTGCGTTGGGCTCTGTGCTGGCAGCTCAGAGCCTGAAGCCTCCTTCGAATTCTGTGTCTCCTCCTCTCTCTGCCCCTCCCATGCTCATGCTCTGTCTCGCTCTATCTCTCAATAATAAATAAACGTTAAAAAAAAAATTTTTTTTAAAGGATGAAAGTAGACCGCTTTCTTACACCATATACAAAAATTAACTTGAATGGATTAAAGACTTGAATGTAAGACTTGAAACCATAAGATTCTCAGAAGAAAACTTAGGCAGTAAGCTCCTTGACATTGGTCTTGGCGATATTTTTCCGGCTCTGACTCCAAAGAAGAGGCAAACAAAAGCAAAAACAAACAAATGGGATGGCATCAAAATAAAAAGCTTCTGTACCGTGAAGGAAACTGTTATCAAAACGAAGAGGCCACCTACTAAATTATCTTCTCTGGAAGATATTCGTAAATCACATATCCAACAAGGTGTTAACACTCAAAATACAGAAAAAACTCATACAACCTAACAACAGAACACAATCCAATTAAAAAATAGGCAGAAGGGCGCCTGGGTGGCTCAGTCAGTTAAGTGGCCAACTTTATTCAGCTCAGGTCACCATCTCCCAGTCTGTGAGTTTGAGCCTCACATTGGGCTCTGTGCTGACAGTTCAGAGCCTGGAGCCTGCTTCTAATTCTGTGTCTCCCTCTCTCTCTGTCTCTCCCCTGCTTGTTCTCTGTCTCTCTCTCTCTCAAAAATAATAAACATTAAAAAAAAATTTTTTTAAATAGGCAGAGGATCTAAAAAGACAATTTTCTAAAGATGACATACACATGGCCAAGGGGGACATGCAAAGATGCTCGTCACTAATCACCATGGAAATGTAAATCGTCACAATGAGCTATCACCTCACAGAAGTTAGAAGGATTCTTAAGAAGACAAAAAATAAAAAGTACTGATGAAGGTGTGGAGGAAAGGGATCCCTCAGTACACTGTTGGTGGGAATATAAGCTGGTGCAGCCACTATGGAAAAAGCATATGGAGGTTCTTCAAAAAGTTAAAAATAGAACTACCCTACGGTCCAGCTCTTCCACTTCTAGGTACTTATCTAAAGAATACAAAAACACTCATTTGAAAAGAGATGTGCTCCTATGTTCATAGTAGCATTATTTACAATAGCCACGAAAAGGAAACAACCTAAGTGTCCACTGATAGATGAAGGAATATGGAGTAGGTGGTACATGCACACAGTGGAATACTACTCAGCCATAAAAAAGAATGAAATCTTGCCATTTCTGACAACATGGATGAACCCTGAGGGTACTATGTTAAGTGAAATAAGTCAGAAGAAGAGAAACAGAATGACTTCACTCATATGGAATCTAAAACCAACCAACCAACCAACCAACCAACCAACCAACCAACCAAACCAGACTTCCGGAGTGATGGTTATCAGAAGGGAAGGAGGCTGGGGTGGGCAAAATGGGCAAAGGGGGCAACTGTATGGTGACGGATGGTAACCAAACTTTTGGCAGTGATCACTTTGTAATGCATACAGACACCGAATTATATTCACCAAATGGATCTTGTTCTTTCCCTTTCCTTTCCTTTTCTTTTTGGGATCAGGCTTCCCCCCGCCCCACCCCTTATTTCCAGGTTGGGAGGGGGGGTGGAGTGAAGAAAGGGAAACAAACCACAAGAGACTCTTAACAACAGAGAACAAACTGAGAGTTGCTGGAGGGAAGTGGGCAGGAGGATGGGCTAGATGGGTGATTTAAGGATTAAGGAGGGCACTAGTGATGAGCACTGGGTGTTGCACATTACATGATGAATCACTGAATTCTACTCCTAAAACCAACAGTGCACTGTATGTTAACTAAAATATTAAAAAATAAATAAATAAAAGCAAAAATAAGATGAAATTTAAAAAAAGACACCATGATATGTTTGCTTTTTCTATTATCACTGATGTGACTTCTTCAGAAACAATAAAACATACTGTGGGGAACCTTAGAATGACTTCAACCAGAGTTTAAACTTTAACAAACTATGTTCATTTAGAAACAGAACATACTGACTTGGACTAATCTATCAATTACAATTCAAAGAAAAAAGGTTTTTAGTTGTACAGCCAGAGCAATCCACGAAGACAAAATGTAGGATCTTTGAAGCTACAGAGAAAAAGGTTCCATGGGCTTTTAACTTTCTTAACTTTCATTTATTTTTTAATTAATGTTCAAACCATTCTCTGAAACAATAAGCATAACGTATTGCAATTTTATTTCTGCTGGAACCAGAGAAATTTGGAATCTCAAAGATCATTACGCATCAAAGTGCTTTGAGACAACTGTGCAACTCTTCTTGGGATGGCGAGCAGGTAGCGAGTGGCCCTCAGGAGGCAAAGGCATCTGAGACACCAAAGATGACAGTGGCTGGAGGGCAACAAGAACACCCTTCAAAGATGGGTTATGAGGCGCCTGGGTGGCTCAGTCAGTTAAGCTCAGGTCACGATCTGACAGTTCGTAGGTTTGAGCCCCACACTGGGCTCTGTGTCGACAGCTCAGAGCCTGGAGCCTGCTTTGGATTCTGTCTCCCTCTCTCTCTGCCCCTCCCCCGCTCACTCGCTCACTCTTGCTCTCTCTCTCACTCTCTCTCTCTAAAAAAAAATAAATAAACATTAAAAAAAAGAAGGGCTGTATCTCTTTTAGGCTAGATTTCTCCAAATTAAGGCTGTCATTTTATTACTAGTTATGCCAAGTTTAATAATTCCATAGAAAAAAAAGGAGAGGGAAAAAAAAATCACCAAATGAGCATCTGTAGTTCAAGTCCACGAGAGAGAAATGATTTTATAACCAGGCCCATTTCCAATGAATCTGAACACTTGTTACTATCATGATTTGTGACAGGAATGTGTTTCCATTATAACCCTCTATGAGACTAAATATATTTTAAACATCTTTTTTTTTAATGTGTATTTATTTTTTAGGGGGGTGGGGGAGGGAAAGAGAAAGAGAATCTGAAGCAGGCTCTGCACTGCCAGCGAGGAGCCCAATGAGGGGCTCGATCTCACGACCACAAGATCATGACCTGAGCTGAAATCCAAGGACGCTTAACCTACTGAGCCACCCAGGCACCCTCAGCAGAGGAATTTTTGACAGAAGGTCACCAACTTCTTTCCAAGTGCTTCTAGTAATAAGAAATATACCTGCCAGACACAATTTCACCTACTTCCAGACAGCCATCAACTGTAAAAAAGCTAGTGAGCTCCAGTCGGTTTCATGGTTCTCCCTTTGGTTGGTAAACAACATAGTTAACAAGAATACACGGATTTGTGGTAGCTGCAGGCTATGCCTCCCCTCCCAGCGCAGGCCCCACCCTCTTCCCTCACGGCTGGATACAAACTTGAGTAGGTCCCCTCTGCCATGCTGGCACCACGCCTCTCTCCCATCCCTCCTTGGAGGAGCCTCCGTGAGTTGGGCCAATCAGCTCCCAAAGGTCTGGGGGTAAAGCAGATTGGCAGTTAGGTGACTGGATGCCTCTGGAGCTAAGAGGTCATACAGACGTGGAGGCTGGTGTGACCCTACAGAGTGACGAGCCAGCTGGGAAAGCTGGTGTGTAGAATAAAGAGGAAACCAGACGAAAGAAGAAAAATTACATGGCCCCAAAGAGAGGGAGCCAGAGAGACTTCCTTGGTTCCTTACAACTTCTAGTTTCCAGCTCTTGCCCTTATTTTGATTTCTAAAAGCCTCCTTCTGATTAAGCTTGCTTGACTCATTTTCTGTTTCTTGCAACAAAACCATCATTGACTGACTAAGGCTCATCTGTTTCCTGAGCATTCCCTGAGCGCCGCCTATACACAGTGGGCATCTGAGGACAGCTGAGCGCTGCAAACAACTTCCTCTCTCAAGAAACTAGAAGCTGGTGGATCGGCAAGAATAGAACATAATTAGGGAGAGCAGGTTGGTGATAATCAGGGCTGGTTTCACGGACGCAGAAGCGAATGCAGCTATGACAACCAAGAGTCGAGTCCTCTTACCACCGACTGCCTATATGACCTTACGGAGGTCCCTTTCCTTCTCTGAGTCTCCGTTTCTTCATCTCTAAATGAGAAATTTGAAACGTGACTTTCAAAGTCCGCATGTGCTTTTATGATTCCTTAAAAGCAGTGGACTCAATACCTCTTACGTATCCAGTAACAATATTTTTAGAAGCCATGTTGGTTGTGGAATGTCTATAACCCCTGCCCAAAGTTTACGATTTCAGTTAGGAGACGACACAACACAAGCACCAACCTCAACGCTGCACTTGCGGTTCTGAGCGATGGAGTCAGGGCAAAATGAGCCCTCAAAGAGCTCATCATCTAGAGCAGTCAAGTGCAGGCCAAGAGAATTTGACGGAGGGAAATGTCCTAAAGCCAGCCACTGGCCACATGTGGCTCTAGAGCACTTGAAGTGGGGCTAGAGTGAGGAACTAAATTTTGTACCGTATTTAAGGGCAATTAGTCAACATTTAAGGTTAACCAGCTTTATGTGGCTAGTGGCAATTACCAGCACAGATCTAGAGGTCCAGATAGATAACCCGAACACAAAGTAGCTCTCCAGCAGGGACAAGCATCAGAGAAGGAGAGGCTGATTATGTCCAAGAGAAAGAGGAAGAGACAGGGACACTGAAGTGGCCTGGAAGGAGATGGAGAGTCTATCAGTGCTGAGGTGCAGTATGTTGGGTGCAGAGGGGACAAGAGAGTGAGAGGAGCATTCTGGGCGAAGGACACCATCCATGAGAAATCATGGCTGCAAGAAGCACAGCACACGAGTGAGCAGTGAAGCGCTGTGCACGGGCAGTGCCACCGTCCCCCTGGCTCCCCACCCCATACCCACTCTCCCCTTCGTCCTTACAACAGGGGATATTGCATAAGGTAGCAACATGCTCAGGCATAATTCAACGTCTCCCAGCCTCCCTCGTGGTGATGAGTGGCCCCTGACACAGTTCAGATAATGAGACCAAGTGGGGCTCTACTTGGGATTTCTGCAACAGCCTTGCTCTCTTGATATAGAGGGATCACCTTTTTCCTCCTTGTTGGTTCCCTCTTCACTCAGCTTGGAAACACAGGGGAAGCTGAAGGTGGGGCAGCCATCTTGTGACCATGAGCCATGCAGGAGGATGAAACAGGAAGGATCCCAGATCACTGGTAAGATCATGGAGCCAGTGAACTAGCCTTGTTCTAACATTACCCATACTGCTTTTGTGTGTATGTGTGCGTGAAAAAAATCAGTCCCTCCTCAGTTATGCCAGAGTAGCAAGATTTCTAATACATTCGGTCAGACGGTCCCTAAATGACAATAAATGGCACCGAGAAGTGAGGAGCTAAAAAAAATGTGCAACTGGCAGGGCAGAGAAATCGGGCAGTAGGAGATGAGGAGGAACCGCCAACAAATGAATGGCAGCCCAGTGACTTTACTACGAGCCAGTAAAACCTCTGGTCTAACTGTGCGCACCCGGTTCTGCACTGGGACCTACACCTGATAGGACACACTGCAGTGTCGGGAATAGTGGAAGAAAAGTTCCAGAATGCAATACGTACAGATTTCTCTAGGGGAGAATGATGAGCACGTTTTGCAAACAGTAATAGGAAGAAAGACCACTTTGTTAAGGCAGGTACTCCCACCTCCGACCCCTAAGTTCCTCAGTCTGAAGACTTGCAAGGCTGAACAAGTCAACTGCCTCCATGACCCGCCCCAGCCCCAGCCCCCCAGCACAAGGCCAGAGCCAGGAAGAAAAAGAAAAACTTCCCCTCAGTAACTGTTTGGGGAAAGGTGACGCTGCAAAAAAAAAAAAAAAAAAAAAATCTAAAACCCGAACCCACTGAGGTAAGACTACAATCTCTCATCACCAGAACTGTCCTTAGTCGAAAGTTCTCAAGCTAACACACCTGGTCAGGAAATGAACCATAATACTTCAACTTCCTGTGAAAAACCTATGCTCTCTCAAGTACAAAATGCACAGTTTAGTACTACAAATTATTTTCAGAATTATAGAAGACCATAATGTAGCATTTCTAGATCAATAAGTGAGGTTTAAAATCTTGTCAGTATCCATTCCGCAAACATTTTCATTCATACGAAAGTCATAAAACAAATTTACTTGAGGAAAAAAATCCATTTAGAAAGTATTTTAATGCGTCCTTTGGCTTTATTTCCAGATTTTACAAAATCAAGAACTCACCAAGTGCGCCAACAGCTGTAATTCTGGAGCAGCCAGCTCATGTCCAGTGGGGACGTACGGCTTTGCCACCTCTAGGAGATACACGTCCCTTCATTTAAATAAGTGAGATTAACAGAAACTATTCAACCAGGAAGATTCTAATTCTGTTTTTGAAAAATATGATACAATAATGCCTAAACTGGGTGCTTTATTAGGGGCTCACGGTGAATTTTAGAGTCCTTCCAAACTAAGAATTGCTTTCACCTATCACACACACAGATTTAAGCAAATATTCCTAAAACGCAACGGTTCATCACTGAGTTTAAGAGCCTGGATTTAGAACCAACACGGCTTGCTTCGTAGCTGTGTGAACCAAGTGCCGTGGGCACTGTGGCCATATTGCCCAGCATTTCCAGCCTCACCTCCCAGGTAGCGGGCAGTGCCACCTACAGCACAGTCACTGTGAGAATTACCACCCAGCTGCGTAAGAACGCAAACACCACATGTTTAATACACGATAAGGAGAATTATAATGGCTGGTATTAATATTTGATTACCTTTATAGCAAAAAAAAAAAAAAAGATCTGTTGGTTGTTTCATAATCTGCCATTGAACACATTTCTAATTCTCAATCTTCTCTTCATTTTACTAAGAACCACTGAGGGCTTTTTTGGTTGGAGTTTAAATCAGAATAGGATGAACCCTTGCCTATCAACCACTACACGGTGAGATTCGGAGGGCTTCAAAGTGTGGTCACTAAACCCACAGCATCGGCATCACCTGGGAACCCGTAAAAAATGCAAATTCTCAGGCTCCCCCAAGAACTACATCTCCGGAACCAGAAGCGTTAGACCTGAGCAACAGTAATGTGTGTTGAGTCCTCCAAGGGGGTCTTGAGCACGTTCATTTTGAGAACAGCTAAAGGAAATGTAGTCTTGGGTCAATACCACTAACCTGTGGCCCTCTGATGGCTCCTGGGAGGGGATGATAGAGGCTCCCCTGATCCCTCACCTTTCCAGGTGCTGCTGGGGGCAACACCAGAGTCCCCCGCACCCTCTCACTCAGGCTGAAGCAGAAGAAAGGTTAACAAGGCCAGCCAGGAGAGAAGCCTGCTCCTGGGGCATCAAATCCCACTGGCCCCCACTGGCCCCCACTGGCCTAACAATCCTAATGGTCAGAATCACAGGTGACAACTCAAAGCCCCTCCCAGAGAAGGACGGGTTCACACCAGCTCATCCATAAAAACCCTTACCATGCATCCACACAAAAACACATCCCTGAATGTTCACAGCAGCACTGTTGCTAACAGCCAACAGGTGGGAAGAACCCAAACACCCCCCCAGCTGGTAAGCAAACAAAATGTGGCGCATCCATACAAGGGAATATTAACGGACCATGAAAAGGAACGAAGCACTAATATGTACTACAACACGATGAACCTTGAGAACACGCTAAATGAAGAAAGCCACAAAGGACCACGGAGCATGTGATTCCACATCTATGACACATTCCCAACAGGCAGTCTAGAGACACAGAAAACAGATGAGCAGTTGTCTCAGGTTTGAAGGAGGCGTGGGACGCATGGAAGTGGCAGCCATGGGCTTCCTTCTGGGCGGACTAAAACATTTTAAAATTAGATGGTGCTAATGGTTGTACAACTCCATGAGTGTAGGGATAAAAACGATGAATTGTACACTTTAAATGGGTGAATTGTACAGCATATGAATTATAGTGCAATAAAGCTGTTTTTTAGACAAAGCAAACCCTTCCTGCCAAATGCGTCCTCAGGGCTAAGCTAACCTGCCTGGGAGAGCTGTCCAGGTCACACGAACAGGCCGTAGGGTAAACCGCATAACCGTGAGAAGGGCCAAGAGGATTATGAGGGAGGCAGGCACCTCAGGTGCAAGATTCAAGGAGATGCTCATTCTTAGGACTGTGTAGGTGCAGGGCCTGTACCTGCGGGACCGTGACAGTGAGTGCCTCCTTGAATTTTGCATGCAGCTCACCTGCTTGCCTCACCCTAGTCCTGCCCTGATTTCGAGGCTGTTTCATGTTCAGATAGGTCTACACATTTTACTCCCCTGGAAGTATTTTCAAACTTCTTACCATTCCCTTGCTCTATAAACTTCAATGGCTCCCTAACACCTACAGATGAAGACTGAAAGGTGACAAATCAAGATCTTCCACTTTGGACTTCAATCCTGCAGGCACACAGGCACAGGCTCTGGAGTAAGATTAGCCCTGAGGGGGAAATCTCTGCCAGCTAGGGTGCTGGAAGCAGGGACTCAGAGCCAGGCCTTCAGACCCCAGGGCCTCCAGTGCCCAGGCCCTTGGCCCTCTGCGTACCGCAGCCTTCCTACCAAGCAGCAGAGGCTGAGATGGTATGTTTGTCTCATCAACCTTAGCTCTAGGCTTTGCACCAAGTGTTAAGGACCGACTGTTTAAACACCAATGGTTAATTAGGAAAAGCTCTGTCAGAGCTAACTTGCAATTGTTATCATGCACAAAAACAGCAAACTCAGGCAAAATCTTGCCATTCACTATGGCTTCCCAACGTCAGTAATGACGTGCCAAGAAGCACAATAAAGGGGAAAAATTCTAGTAGCTTCAAACTACAGGAATCCATGAACAATCAGATTTCTGGCTTACAATATTTTATCTTGAACCTGGTCTTTATTCACTACAGAAAAGCAAAGTTATATGGAGAGTAAATTAGTAACTATTTTAAAGAACCATGGGACTCTGGAAATCAGATACTATTTTTTTTCTTTCTTATTTTACCCACGCCCTAAAACTCTGTAGAAAAAGAAAAACATCTCAATTTCAGAAGGTGGCTCTCCATTCAAATAAGCTGTAAATGAGCAAGGAAGATACGTACTGTAACAAAAACAAGGCCAAAAACAAAATCACAGGGAAGAAAAGGGATTTTTGAGCTTGGAAAGAATGTAGGACCATAAAGACACAGGGAACAACACTGCCACCAAGTGGTGACAGCACCTCAAGTCACTCTCTGAAGTCTAGACCAGTAATAACTGGGACAGCAATCAAAATCCTTTGTGGGGAGTTTTGGGGTTTTTGTTTTGTTTTGTTTTTTTGTTTTTAAGAATTCATGTCCAGGCTCCATACGCAACTGACTCGTGAGGTGAGGCAGAATGCAGAGGGGCAGGTGCAACCCATATTTTAAAATCTCCCCAAGTGACTTTGGTGCACACAGTGAAAGCTAAGAACCAGGGATCGTAACAAAAGGTCATACAGATGTCACTATGATGCTCATATTTTCAGTAAAGTTTTACCTGTAGTCGTTCCGCTTACACGATCCATTAAAATTTACTAATGGTATATAAATTCTTGAAAATTTGGCAATGTACAACACAAATAAATCATAGTTATACAATAGTTTCTATATTTTCATGACATAAAGTAATCATTATAAACATTTAGATTATATTCCTTAGTCTTGCCATTACTGTTTACATCTAACCCAACAGACTTAAGCTTATCATCAACTAGACACAGCTACAGTCAAACACAAAACTCTTTGAACAGTAGTTTCACTGGACTGTTTATGGGTTTCCAATCAATAAATCTTATCTAGATTAGATGGGTTTTCCTATTTTCTCTTTTAAACAAGGCATGCAAAGCCTGATGGCTTCTACTGGTGGTCAAGTCTGTCAACACACAATGTAATCTGAAAAGCTTCAATGAAAGGTATCAGACTAACACCAAAATTGTTCCTTTGCACACAGAGGTAATTCAGACGATTTTTCCTCTTTCCAGAGTCAAGAGTTACCTAAAAAAATATTTAACACGAAAAAATTATCTCTTGTATGATACACAATGAGGCAAAACCACACAGTGTTTCTACTACCAAGTACCTGGTCGGAAGTTGACTTTCTGTATTTTTTGCAGGCCTGACAATTAGGTCAGAGCCCACTGCTAAGAAAACACCTGCACGGTCTCTGTGCCCTGGGGGCCACCCAAGACACAAAGCATCCCTGGAAACTGAGGTGGCAGGAAAGAGGCAGAGAGCCATATGCTTGGTTTCATTTGGCACATATCAAATTTGTCTTACCCCTTTTAGCACATGTTTACCACTGCATTTTTCCCCACACAAACTCGTTTCTTCTCCAGGCAACACAAACCTCCTCAAAAAATGTCACTGGTGACCCAGATTTCCTGGAGGTCTGAGACTCGTGGGCGACTCCTTAGGGCAGCGTCAGTGACGCACAATAGCAGGAAGAGGCACGGGAGCCCCCATTCTAGGTCTAGAAGGTTTGGGCTGGATTTCCCGTGGTTGCTCGTTCTAAGCCCTCGCTACCCAGAGTGGACCAGCACCATCAGCATCGCTGGGGAGCCTGTTAGGAAGGGAGACCCTCCGGATCCATATGGACCTCCAGGACCAGAACCTGTCTCTGTACAAACACCTCAGAGGATCCTAAGCACATGAACATTCGAGACCATGTCCAGAGGAAGCCATTCAATATACAGGTTCATTCATGACTTTGCGGGGATGAGAGCAGCTCCCCCGCTTTATCTTCAGTTCAGGCCCGTGGTGGGATCACCTGTGGGAAGGCTCTAAAAATAAGAAGGCTGCCATCCAGACCTCAGCACCACCACCCCCTCAGAACAATTATGTCTGCGCTCAGCCGTGCCCGACGAATTCAGCCCGAAACACTCGCAACCCTCAGCAGCTTTGCCCTGTGGCAGATTTGACAGCATCCCCGTGATACCACATCTGTGGAGTTTATAGTCTACCAAGTGGGGACCTTTTATAAGCTCAGCATCTCACCAACTCCTCAACCAAAGAACTCAGAACACGGAGGAGAGAGCACGTGCTTTCCTGGGGTTTCTGGGGCAGTAGCCGTAAGTGGTCACCACAAACTTAAAGCATCACTGAAGAATTTTGCATTAAATTTAAGCAACCAGGCAGCTTTCTGTATTCTATTTTATGATGTACCTGTGTTTGTTTCATTACAAAAACATTTGCCTTGCCAAGTCTTCAAGTACGAATTGGTGGTTCCCCCACTTATGGTTTCCCTTCAATGCATTCATACACCTGACCTGCCTCTCTGAAGTTCAGAATGGAAACCATCCCTCCTAGACTTTGCTAAAGTCAGGCAGGGACTCCTACAAGAATTACGAAAATAAAAGTCTGGGATTTGGGAACATTTGTGCTGGGCCTCCTAGACATGGGTGGGTAAATTTCTAAATAGAAATTGCTTACCTACTCCAGATGGGTCTCCAAAACAAAATTCAGATTCTTGCAACCTAATTATTTCACAGATATTTTGTATATAGACAGTGAAACACCCTGAGTAAATGGCAGGCTGATATTGTTGGAGGCAGCATTTGTCCAGTTCTGTCTCCATCTCTGTCCACACTGCCTTTGTAGTTTCCTCTCTTTTAGCACTATAGTTAGTTAGAGCCACATTCCTCACTAACACCCATCTTCTCCAGGTTTTAGCCCATGTATTAAAAAATGAGAACCCCAAAGTTACAGGAAATTCTATTTCTCCTTCCCTTGTATCCTTAACACTATGCAAACGGTTTGTAAGTCACTGGTGCTTTATTAGTATTTTGTAAGTGGGATGAAATGGGCGGGATGGTACAAATATCTGCCTCACTTTTTCAGCTCGAAAAAAAGGCTAAAAAGGTTTCCTGTCCATTTAAGTTTGCACTGCCAGAATATAAACACAAAATAGTCACAGGCGGTCACTCTGAGCATCTGAAACATTTTAAAAGGCACCATTCAGGGCTCCCTGCAAACACATTTTTATGTTCGCCATGCCCAAGTCAGGGAATGAGCTCACAGTGGCCACCTGCTGCAGACAGCCGGGCTGCCCACGGGTCCAGCCCCCAGGGAAAGGCAGGAACAGAGGCCACAAGCCACCTCTAGCAACACACAGTCTGCAGGGACAGTCTATCCAAAGCAGCAACCTTGGGGCTGTAAGGTGTCTGAGGATCTGGAGGAGTCCCAGCTGCAAGGGAACACACAGAGAGCTACAAGGGGTCCAAGCAGAAAGTGGTGGCATCGCTGTACCCCAAAGATAGGGAGCAGACAGTGGCAGAGGATGAAGATGCCTTATCTGGGAGAAGAAAATTCACAGACATATACTGAGAAATCTCTCCCCGTCCCCTGTATACTCCAGACCCAATATGGACATGGAAGAAGAGACGGCTGACCAAAGGCAAGTCCATACATTAAAAGACTCAGAAACATGTGGGTGCTTCGTGGACAGACAGGGAGACTCGTGGAGAGACAGAATAGATGTCCAGGGCAGATGCCTGCAGGGGAGCTCACTCCCAAAGAGGGGGCATACCCAGGAGTGATGCTGTGCATCCCCAACCGCAGCCAGGCTTGTGTGCAGTTCACAGCATGAGCTTTGGGGCATAGACCCACGTGCTCTAGTCCTGCCTCTGTCTCCCACTAGCTCTGCGGTTTGGGGAAAGTGATTTAAGCCACTCCAAGCATCTGCTCCCTCATCTGTGAAACAGGTGTAATAAAAATGCCAACCTCCATAAGGTTGACGGGGAATGAAATAATTCATATAAAGCACTTGCCATTGATGACGGCATAAGTGATTATTATTATACCAATTCAGAGTCCTAAATGCTTTTATTCTCTCTCTCCTCTCTTCCTCTTTCATATAAAGTACCTACAATACAACCCAAAAATTCATACAGTATTTAATTCTAAAAAAAGAACATAAAGGACAAGTTCCTATAGAGGAGGAAGGGAGAGGCTGGTAAGAAATCACTAATGAACAAGTACTAAGTTTGTAAAAATCTGAGCAATTTACTTGCCTTCCTTTAAAAGTCATCAAACCCACAAGGGCTAGAGAAACCAATGATAGAAATCATGAATAAGTGACTGCCAAAGCACTCTACAAGGAGATAAGTGCTCCGGGAAAGTCAGGATAAGGAGGTCAGGAATGTCTGGTGGTAGGAGGGGAAGGTGCAGTGTGAAACAGAGTGGCCAGGAGAGGCCTTGTTGAAAAGCTAATGTTAAGCAACGATCTGAAGCAGAGGAGGGAGTGAATCATGAGAATATCGGGGAAGAGCATTCCAGACCGAGGGAACAGCTATGCAAAGTCCTCAGGTGGGGCATGGGTGGCAAGAATGAGGGGCCCCCGCCGAAGCCTCCATCAGAGCAACCAGGTGGCCAATGTATCGTGGCGCTCACCTGGCATTGCATGGGGGCCTCTCAGGACCCTTCCTGCAGGAGAGGGCAGAAAATGGACAGTCGCTCCATAGCTGGGGAAGACTCAGTGATGAGTATGGACTGGGCAGGCAGGGCAGGAGCAGCGTGCACGCAGGGCTCTGCTGTGTTCAGTACTTAAAAGCCCAGAGGGCATGGCCCACCAACTTCACATTGCTCTGGACAACGTACTCATCATGAGAATCAAGCTTCAGAACCATCCCAAAAGGAGGACCTGAGTGGCTCCATCGCCAGCCTAGCAGCACAGAGCCCGCTTAAGATCCTCTGTCCCTCCTCCACTTGAGCACACGCTCTCTCTCTCTCTCTCTCTCTCTCTCTCAAAAAATAAATAAAACGTTAAAAAAAAAAAAAAAGAATTAAAGAAAAAATTTCCAAAAGGACTGGCCAAAACCAGTGCTCTAGCACTTCACAGGTACAAGGTGCTTGGGAAACAGCTTTTTAAAAAAAAACCTCTTTCGAGTGCACCGAGAGAAATCAGCCCAATTTTTAAATAACAGCTAATGCCCCAAAGGACAAGATCTAGTAAGAGCCAGGAATGTGAGTCAATTACTTAAAGCAGAAACAGATTCTGTAGGGGAGGCCACATTAAGAAAACACTGAATGGCCACTCAAAGGAAGGAGGAGGCGCAGGGGAGGGCCTGGCCGAGCCAGCAGGAGCCCCCAGGGGGTGCAGGGCCCCGCAGCAGGGGCAGTGTGCGCTCAGAGGACAGGACTTGGGCTGGACAGGACTCAGCAGTCACCCGTATGAGCACCAAGGAATGAGGGCAGTTAGGCTGGGGAAGAGCTGTAGAGGAAGCAGTGGTCTCCATGACCCCCTACCATCTGAAGAACAGGAAGTACAAGTATGTTCCGTGTGGCCGCAGAGACCAGGGATGGAAGGACAGGGAGCAGGATGTGGCTCAATCCAAGAAGTTCATCTGAAAATTCAGAACTGTTCTAAAACAGGGCAGGCTGCCATGGCCTTACTACGCTCCCAGCCACCCAGCACCAAGAGTTTTAAACCCATTACTGTTGCACATTTCAATACATTAAATACATCACCACAGGCCTGTCTCCACAATCCCCGTGAGGCACAGCCACTACGATACTGGGGCGCTATTCTGAAACCTCGAAATCCCACTGCTGGTGTTACTGCTGTTCTGTTGTTTCAGCCACAAATCACAGCTCAGCGCCCCCTCCTGGGTCTCCCTCCAGTCCCTGACCCTTCTTCCCCGCCCTCCCCAACCCCTCACAGGGCGCTGTGAGGACCTGGGGGGAAGAGAGCTCAGTGGTGGGTGGGCCTCTCCATTGAGGCAGGGGAAGAGTGAGGCAAGGCCATCCCGCTCACGCTGGCAGTTAAGAGAAATCCAAACCCCTACCATTTGGCAAGGCAGCTTCCCCAGGGGCTCCACGCAGCAGGAAGGCCCCACGGCGCCCCCATGTGGAGGGGCTGAGGCAGGAGAAGCAGGGGGCCCAGAGTACCAGAGGGACCTTCCACACCACAGGAGGGAACTTTACACTGGAAACCTTCGCTTCACTGATTTTCTTTCTAATCTACGAATTCTGAAAGCACCTGGGTGGCTCAGTCAGTTAAGCATCCAACTCTTGATCTCAGCTCAGGTCATGATCTCACGGTTCCTGAGACTGAGCCCTGCGTAGGGCTCTGCGCTGACAGCATGAAGCCTGCTTGGGATTCTCTCTCTCCCTCTCTACCCCTCCCCTACTCATACTCATGCACTCTGGCTCTCTCTCAGAATGAACAAACATTTTAAAAAACTGTCAGTAGAAACATCATGCTCCCTCACATCAGTCAGTGTGGTAACAGGCGTAATTAATCCTGTATCACAGGGGACAAGTTTCAACAGCTTCCAGTTCACGGCTCTTAAGGGGAAAAGCTGGGATTTAAGTGAGGCCACTTTGCTCCAGCCCTCGGAAGACGTCCTTCAATGAGCTCTAAATTCCTTCCCTAAGTGCACCTTCACGGCCACCCCAGGCCCTCCCATGCTGACAGGGGAGGTCTCTGCTCTCCAGCAATTTGCGAGCAACCCTCAGCGGCCTGCCAGGTGGACTTCAGGTACTCCTGAGCACTGTGTCCAGTGGGGGTGATGAAAAATACCATCTGAGAGCATCAGCCCTGTTCTCAGGTCCTGGAAGACCATGCTGCCCAGGCTTCGGGGTACTGGGGGGATCCGCTCAGCACTCCAGCCTCTGGCGGAACAATCCATCATCCCATCCATTCACTACAAACTTTTGCCCAACAGTGTTGGCTAGTCCAGAATTCATCAAGGAACCCTGTCAACTGCAAACGCCACAAACAAGAATGCAGTTTGGGGTGAAACATCCGTTTCGTACAGTATCTCCAGGCTTAACCAATTAAAAACAGAAGCTTCCAAAAAGAGAAGCTGGACACCCACGGCGGGGCTGGTGCTTCTACCTGCTGGGCCACACAAGGCCCATGTTCTCCTGTGCTGCCCATGGCTCATTCCACTCGCCCATTTGACCTTGGGGTCCCCCCAGAGAAGCAAACATTTGCCAGCACTGACTAACCTTCTGACTCCAGTTCCTCAGACCCCGACTGGGAGACACCAGTGTCCATCTGGGAACTCGCCACACTTCCTCACACAGGCAGAGAGCAAGCTGTCCCGGGGCGGGGCCTGCAGAGCTCAGTGCATTTCCTCAGCGGTCAAAGCGCCCACGAGGAGTACAGCCCCCTAGGCTGCGCACTTTACAAGCCTGGTGTTTTCCACAGCTACCAGCCCAGCAGACCCCTTTGGCTCAGAAACGTATAGAGGGAACTAGGTCACACCATCTGGCTGTTGGACTTTACCAGACAATCTACAAAAATGAAAATGAACCCTTTCAACCTTCTAAACCGATACACGCTGAAATAACTCCATTTAATGACTTAAAAAAATCTCACTGCATTTATAAGGCCAGTCTTTCCAGCGTTCCTTTAATCTTGCTCCTGCTGGGAAACAACAGTATAGGAAGCTTAACACCAGTGCTCCAATCTCAATAACGGTTAACAAAAATAACTGTATCACTTCACATTTGTATGTCTTTAGGTTTCCAAAGTACTTTTGCACTTATAATTTATTGTCATCCCATGAGCCTGGAAAAGCCAACATTCACTCTAACCATTTTATGACTCAAGGTAAGTGAAGTTATAGGATTTATATCACAAAGCTGGCAGAGCCCAAACCAGGCTCTTGTTTAATTTGGCAAAGGAGGGGCGCCTAAGTGGCTCAGTTGGTTAAATGTCCGACTCTTGATTTCAGTTCAGGTCATGATCTCGTGGTTCATGAGATCGAGCCCCGTGTCAGGCTCTGTGCTGAGAGTGTAGAGCTGGCCTAGGATTCTCTCTCCTTCTCTCTCTGCTCCTCCCTAACTTGCATGTGCACTCTTTTTCTCTCTCTCTCTCTCTCTCTCTCAAAATAAATAAACTTCAAAAAAAATTAGCAGAGAATGTGTTTTTTAAATTACATATTAAGGAGAGCTCTGAGGTGAGGGTAGGGGAAGGAGGAAGAGTGGGAAGCAGCAAGAAAGAGGGCAGAGGGCAAGGGGCATGAGGAGTGGGCAGGGGTCCTCCCCCAGGGCAGCAGTGTGGAAAGTACTCTGGAAACTCTCAGGGCAGCCTGTGCTGCTTCTTAACAGATGCACAGAAGTGCATCAAGGGACAAGAATGAATCTGTGCTGCACGTGGTCTGAGAAACTCAAGTAATCTTTGAAAGTCTACTGTTTTGCTTTGCTTTTCTAAAGAAAACAAAAGCTTTCTGATTAAAGAACATTACAGAAAAGAAATACCTGCTGTTGAAAAATCTGGGTCGAGAAAAAGCTTTAAGTTTAGAACTGGATTTAAACTCGTTTTTTACATTGTAACTCAACATAGGAAGGCCCAGAGACAGACAGTCCCAGCACACCCTGCCTGGGAGACACAGGCGGAATGGGAGGGCACAAGACGGTCTTCCCCTGACTCCAGACCAAGGGGCAGCAACGGAAGAGGCACGGAGGTTCCGAGGGGAACCGGAGCGCCGGGTCGGGGAGCACCCCTGCAGCCAGGCTGTGCTACATCGACACTCGGACTGCAGCCAGGGAACGCGGGGGCAAGGGAAGGAGGCAAGTGGGGCATCAAGGACTTCCACCTGCAGCTAAGCAGTCACCACAGCTCACAGATCAGACATCCTGACCCATCTGCCACAGCCATATGCTCACCATCCAGAAACACTGCTACCACTGAGAGAACCGGTTGAGACTTTCTTGAGTCTTCTGAAAACAGGGCCGAGACCCTCCACATCCCCATGGGCCCCGGGTGAGCGGTCGGCGCAGCTCAGCAGAGGCGCCCTTTTCCACACAAGGTGCCGCAAGCTGCCGGGTCCGCTCACAGACTTCCCTGGAACCTGAGGATCCCCTGCAAACAGCATTTGAGCTTCTTAGCGAGGCAGCTTTAAACTCGGGAGAATTCTGACTTGAAATCTCACTTCAGCTCTCCTTTCACCGAACGCACTGCTGTGACGCACGCCAGCATCCACCCGGTTTGTTTCTAGGGTGTACGGTACCTTCGTATCTGCTGGGAGAATCGCACGCTTTCTGTGGGGTCGCCACTCGGAGGAATATCTGCTGCCGCCAGGAGTGTCTCCGCGTCTTCACGGGGGTCCCGCGGACATCACCTAGGTGGTTAGCTTCGGAGTCAAAGTCCCTGAAAGCACAAGATGATGGCTTTATGACTGACGGGGAGATATAATCGGGTATTTTAGCTTGACTTTTTGTTCTTAAACAAAACACTACATTATAAATTATCTTCGTATAAGAGGACATAATCAGATAATCACGGACGTTGAATCAAGCCCACAGGGGGTCAACGCTCTGAAGGCACTGCTTTCTCAGAGGATGCATTTCATGAAAAGAGCAAGATTACATGCCCTTAATTCATTTCCCCTGTAAAAGGCATTAAGAAATACGCTCCACAGATCATTAGCTTCCCATTTCCTTTCTTGATGCCACTTGAGAAAAGAGAAAGGGCTGACAGGGGCACTGGCACCAGGACCACCTTCCCCCCTGGGCTGCGGATGGGAGTGTTTTCTCGGCACAGGTGTGTACCTCCACAGATGGCCACAAACATGAGTGAAGTTCAATTACACAAGCCAATCCAGGCAGCGATTACACGGTTACTTGACAACGACAACAATCTTAATGTTTATATTTTTAAAAGTACAAAAAAAGTATGTTTATCAACACAACACTTGTAGTCTAGTCAGTGATTTTCTTCCCCTTTGCAGGATACCGTGGGGAGCCTGGTGACTTCCACCTGCAGCTAAGCAGTCACCATAGCTCACAGATCAGACATCCTGACTCATCTGCCGCAGCCATATGCTCACCATCCAGAAACACTGCTACCACTGAGAGAACCGGTTGAGACTTTCTTGAGCCTTCCGAAAACAATGCATTAATAAACTAGTCCTAGTCAAAACTGGAGAACAAGTTGACTTTTTTTCAAGTGACATTCGGTAAGAAAGCATAAGAAAGAAGATAACAATCCTTTAGCTAAAATGATTTAAGTGTCAAAAAAAACAGCTGAAAAATCCCTGTATATCAATAGTTCAACACTTGTACCCAGGCTTGATATATCTAAATTAAACCCTACCTTTTTGTGCTCATAAAATCAGAGGTGTTATTTTCATCTACAGGAGCCAGAAATTTTAGAAAGTTTGGCACAGAGGAAGAAGAACGAAGTTTTTTCCGCAGGGCATTACGGTAGGAGATGCTGAGAGTTTGGTTGCGAAGAGAGTTTAGCATAAAGAGATACAAACACAAGAAGTATAAAATATAAGCTTCAAAATAAACACTTCAGTTCTCACGCTAAGAAAATTAAATCAGGTAAGAAATTTAAGTTTACAAATGAGATTTAACTTTTGTATTCAGTCAATAAAATTCTATTTAAATGAGTGGAATCTACGAGTGCCTTTGAGAACATCAGTCCATTCAGCCATGCGCGTGGATAAGCTCTAGAGACCTGCTGTACGACACAGTGCCTGTGGTTAGCAATGCTGGGCTGTGCACTCTAAAAATGCACTAAGAGCATCTCATGTTAAGCATTCTTACCAGAATACAATAAAACGTAAAAAATCAGTCCATCTCCCAAAATGACTTTTCCTTTAAACTGGAAAAAAATAACTTTCCTAAATTAATGATGAAGTTTCTGATTTGGCACAAACCCCAGTACATACGATCAAATGCAGTTGCTGATTGTGTGTGTCTATGTGTGTACAGCAGGGCAGGAGTAGGTGAAAATAAGTATATAAGAAATGGCTTGACATCAAGACCTGGCAATAGTAACTAATCCATGGTAAATTAAGTAATCCATGGTAAATTAAGCCAGTTCGGATGACAGACTGAAAATAAAATCAAAAACAGACCAGCGCGCGCGCACACACACGCACGCACACACACACACACACACACACACGCGCGCGCGCGCACAGATGCAGTGGCCCCGGGTTCTCTCCCGCATGCCATGCAGCTCATCCTCTCTGTGTGAACCTCCCGGGAAGACAAACCACACTGAACTTGCCGTGTGAGTGTGCTCACCTCTTTGGCACAGCATTCCCACTTTGTTCTCCGCTCGAGCTATGCTTTAGGTACTTAAAAAAATTTGGCGAGGAGGCAGAGGGGTTAAGACGAGGTGGAGGAGCAGGAGCTGAAGACTGACCTGAGCAACTTTTAGACTCGCCAACGGGTGGATGATTCACACTAAATAGCAATTAGAGAGAGAGCAGGGCGATTAGCGGGAAGAGGAGGGGACACCGGTGGGGCGGGGGGGGGGGGGGCGGGGGCAGACGGGCAGACACAGAGGGATCAGGCAAGAACGGGTTAGGCTGCCGGTGTCCCCATATGTAAACACCAGCTGTCACGGAGCCAGAGGGCTGCTCTTCACTTCTCTTCTGAGTCCACTGTCTCGTTGGCAAAGGTAGTTCTCAGTTTAAAAAAAAAAAAAAAAAAAAAAAAAGGAGCATTCTTGACCATTCCTCAAAAATGTGCGCACCCAACAGTACTTTTTCCTCTGTTCCCTTTTGAGGAACTGACAGCAATTTTTTTTGTTTGTTTTTTATTTAAACCAAAAGCAAAGGAAAGCAAAACAAACTCCAGAGTTTTTAAAATACATTTCTCTTTAAAATGAACAATAACTGGCCTTGAGTTCAGTGTCTCATTTCTCGTGTGTAAATGAGGGAAGAGTTCACAAGGGAGCAGAAAGCAAAACGGGTCTGCTGTGGGGGGGGCGGGGGGAGGCGGGCACTTCTCCATCGTCTCCTCACCTCTGGCCAGCAAGACGCATCAGGAAGCTGCATTCTTGGGGGAGCAGGGAAATGTACTGTCAGGGACACACATTTCCTACCACCTCGGCTCGTGTGAAAACTGCAGGCTTAGCAAGAGAACTAGGAATCTCTGGACAAGGATGTTTCCATGATCGCTGAAAATGCCAGAAAGAGGGCTGGGAAGGCAGCAGGGGGCAGAAGTAATGGGTATACAGGGTTTTAAGAAGATGACAAGAACCCCATACACCCTCCAACTATGCTTGTCTCTAAAATGTCCTATGTTAAATACTACCTTCTGCTGTGCCTCCTGCTTTGGGGTCATATATGCAGCCAAGTTCTCAAAAACCATCATAACTATTCTCAATGGCCGACTGGAAAAAAGCCGAGAGACTCTGCTACGTCCTTCAAATACTGTTTCATTTCTGTACTCCTAACATTTCAAACACCTCTGTACAGACTCTGACTCTGCATTACCCGTGCATGACCCCACGGACACACATCAGTCCAGGGAGGGCAGCAACTACATGTAGGTGTGGCCCTTACATATATTATGAAGTGAAGGATTTTAAAAGATTTTTAGTTTTTTAAAGATTTTTAAACTCTATGACCATCTATGGGCTCTGACAGTTACAGGGCCAAATTAATTGCCAAGGGACCCCAGAAGGAACCAGGAGAATTTCTACTACCACATTGCTTACCCATCTCTATCACCAGGAAATCGAAACACTCATGACAGCCAAATTATTGAAATTAGTAAATCTGGTTAGCAAAATCTAGAACCCTCCCACGGAAGATTTCAGAAAGCCTCTGTTCCAATTGTGTCACCCACAGAAGCTAAGCGAATTTGCCCAGGTCACAAGGCCTGCCCGGTCGGGACAGAGCGACACCCAGAACCCAACACCGTGCGTCTGCAGAGGCATCCATACCGCCTCTCGCGCTCTGCTGGGAACTGAACGCTGCCTCTCCCTCCCACCACAGAAATGTTCCAGGTTTACAAATGAGTGGACTCACCTGCTCGCCCCTTGGCCGTTTTCCGTCACAGCCAGCAGCTAAGCTCCAGTACTCCTGCTTCTCACGGTGCTGGAGCCGTGATTACTATGCGCTTAGAGGGCCATTTCTGCTCCGTTTTTACCTGCTTCCTCCTGATCCCTGTACTTGCTACTTGAACAAGTAATAAGGGTCTTTTACGTCTACACGTTTCCCATGGGAGGAAGGTGGGGGAGGAACAGAACACGCCTTCAGGCTTTGGCTTTTTAAGCCAAGAGCAGAACCTGACTCAAGTCTCTCTCTCACCCAATAAACATACCTGGGCTGCACATACCTGGTTAATAACAGATATGCCCCAGCTATTTTTGTAAAAACAGATTTACATTTTTAAACAAATCTTACTTTCGTTCATGAGGCGTCTCTGTGCTCACTGAGTGATACCTCATAAGTTTCCTCTGGGCGACCCCTGGAGACCCCTGTGCCGGTTCTGGAGGCTCCTCGCATTGCACAGGGAAGTGACTCAGGGTGTTCGCCCGCCTTCTGAAGCCCTGCTGGGGCGTCAGTGGGGCAGGCTCTTCAGCGGGCCGGCTCTCCGAGTCACTGGACAGGTCATCCGAGGAGCCAAGGAGCCTGAAGGAGCTGTCAGAGGCGGGCACGGCCTCTCTGTCACACCCAGATGGCTCCTGGTGGCGGGGGGACAGCAGGTCAGACACATCACAGGGAATCTGCGAGACTTACAAACCTCTCATCCCAGTGGCAGGAAAACATTTTGATATATAAGCACATCTGACTATAATGCCACCTAGAGGCCACCAAAAATAGAAGGAAATGAAGGCTCATTAAGTGCCAGCTCATCAGAGACAAAATGTTATTAGGCTGCTGGACCACTAGGGAGACTGCCTCAATGCAAGCTGACGGAGGAACTGTTGTGAGCAAAGCAGTAAATAATCCCGTCTCCCTGTAAAAGACTCTACTGTGCTTTCAAGAAGCATGTGGAGTCTTGTAGAACTTGTCTGCCCAGTTTAAACAAATCAAGAAGTTCTTTATCTCTGCCGAGTATGTGTATTTTATACCTGCATTTTAAGGCTCTCTGATTTTGATCTAATGTTGACATTCAACTTGGTAATCCTGAGGTTAAAAACTATATCCTATATTATTCTCACAATATGAAAAATCTCTCCTTAGGCACTTCTTGCCACGATTTAGGGCAAATCATTTAACTTCTTTCTGTACCTAAATTTTTCTCATCTATAAAAGGGTAGAACGAAGATTTATCTCACTGGGTTTCAAGAGGTAAGCAAGATAATATAAGTGAGAGTTTGCTGTAAAATGTTATACAAATATAAGTTACTGTACCAGGAATTCAGTGGACCTACTGAGTGGGTAACTCACACATCTATTAGGAATCATGACAATATTTTAATACCATTGTCTTTCAAGATTCATACTTTTTCAAAGAGATGAACTACTACTCAGGCAATCCTACACTTAGTGCGGCACCCAAGACATGGTTGGTGGCCAATATATTCTTTTCCAGTCAAAAAATGTAAAATAAGGGGAGGTATGCCAGTTTGCCCCTGAGGAAATTGCTAGAAGAGATAAATCAACATGAAAAAAGTAAAATGAAATGAATGCATGTCATGATGGACTGGAGAATCTAAATTCTATGTGTTCACTTGATATACAGTGGCGTACCTTTCAAACGGTAGGCACTAAAGATTTTCATTTTTAGAAATATATGTTTATTGAGGGGAGAGATTATATACATTTAATTCTCAAGGAAATAGATAGGAAAAACTTAATTCCCAACATACTATGAAATATTAATTACCTTTAAGCATGGCAGAAATTTTCCATTCTTTAAGACCCTGTAGTTCCAAAGATCCTTTTAAGGATTTAAAATTTTGTCTAAGGGGCACCTGGGTGGCTCAGTCGGTTAAGCGGCCGACTTCGGCTCAGGTCATGATCTCGCGGTCCGTGAGTTCGAGCCCCACATCGGGCTCTGTGCAGACAGCTCAGAGCCTGGAGCCTGTTTCAGATTCTGTGTCTCCCTCTCTCTGACCCTCCCCCGTTCATGCTCTGTCTCTCTGTCTCAAAAATAAATAAACGTTAAAAAAAAATTTTTTTTTAAATAATAAAATTTTGTCTAAGACAATACATCATTGCAAACAACCTCCATTATGCAAGGCTGTTCATCTCAACTTTTATTAATATCCCTCCAAATTACAGGAAAGAGCTAATCCTCAGCTTAATCTTACACCTAAAAGGGCTACTCGGATGTTCCTCAACTCTTAGATGATCAATTTCTGGGTTAAGATCCAATTACATAAAAAAAGTACAATAGTTTACAATAGTTTCTCAATCTCAGGATAAAAAAAGATGTAAAGAAGTACACATAAAGATCCTCCCACACACAACTCAAACAGGTGGCTTCTGAAAGTTGTGTTTCTCTTAAGATTACCTAGAAATTCAAGTTACATGTGTGTTCCTAGATCTGGGCTTTGGAGAAGAATACAAAACAAACAATAAGACTTCCTGGAAAAGTCACTGGAGTGACACGAACGTCACGGTTATCTTTACTTGCACTGGTCTGGAATGCTTCTCCCTGTCCACTGCCACAGGTAGAATGCCTATACTTGAAAATGAAATTCAAAAGCACCACTGCTCCTGCTCCCGTGCTTTCTGTGCTTCCGTTGATCAAAATAACTTCCCTTCCACTTGTTCCCGGGACTGCTAAGTAACCACCCTGTCTTATTCGAAACTCTCAGGGCTCCTACTATATTCTGCTTGATGCTGGTGTTGAGTATCTGTCATCTCCCAGATAAGTTCCTCAGGGCAGGGGCTTTGTCCCACTCATCTGTATACAGCAGATAAACCATACCATTTCCAAACTTGAAATAAACTGTGGGGTAGAACCAGTATGTGGTGGATGGAGGTCAGATGATGCTCTGTCCCACTAGATTTTAACTCAGAAAATCATATTCAGAAGACTGGTGTCCAGGGCCTCGCTCCCCAGGGGGGAGAGCGGTGCACAGACCTCGGAGCTTGTCAGAAATGCAGCATCTCAGGCCCCACACAGGTCTACTGAATCAGAATCTGCATTTTCACCAGAACCCCATTAAAGGTGCACCTGAGAATCTGAGAAGCACCCTTTCAAGGCAGTGTTTCTCAAGTAATAGACTTTTTGTCCCAAGCAATAGACATTTTTAAAGTAAAAAAAACAACTGAAAATAACATTATGTATCAGGTTGTCTACAGCAAATATCGTTTTGTGAAATTTTAATTTTGGGTATAAGTGTGTATGTATGTTTGTGAATCATTTTGCTACATTAAATGAGTTTCTTGCTGTTGGCTATGGTTTAAAAACTTTGAAAGCGACATGCCCAGGAGGAAACTCAGAAGAACTTAAGAGTTCCTGTGGTCAGGAGCTGGCCTCCACAAAACTTCCCTCTCATTTGCATCTGTCAGAGCTCTGGTAGCAGAAGGAAAGCTGGCCTCCCTAGCACAAACCCCAAATTCACTTTCTGGTGGTTAAAAAAGCTGAAAATGCTTAAATGTCTAGAAAGTAAGAAATTAACACAAGGACAGAGACACAGGTTTGTTGCTGAACAGAACCACAGGCTTGCTCACTATCACAAAGCCGTGCTTGGTGACAGACCCGAGGGGTGGAGCTCAGCTATTTATGAAAACAGTAGTATTTCATTATAATCACAGAGCTAGCCCAAGGGTAAAGTTCGTTCAGGAATTCAGGTTCCATATTTCATGAACTCCCAGACCCACTCTTGAGGTGTTCCCAATTTCAATTATTTTCAACACAGGGAAAGAAGTCCATTGGCTGCGTTGTGATAAATTATCTCTTAATGGTCTAAAATTGACATCTTGTTGGGGCGCCTGGGTGGCTCAGTCCATTAAGCATCCAACTTCAGCTCATGTCCTGATCCCGCGGTTTATGAGCTTGAGACCCGCTCAGGCTCTGTGCTGATGGCTCAGAGCCTGGAGCCTGCTTCAGATTCTGTGTCTCCCTCTCTCTCTGCTCCTCCCCCGCCTGCACTCTGTCTCCTCTCTTTCAAAAATAAACACTAAAAAGGATTAAAATAAAATAAAATTAAATTGTCATCTTGTTTCTTTGCTTACAGAATGGCCATCTGCTTTGTTATGTGAAACTTCTAAGTTACAGAATTGCAAGACCAGCCCTCCCCCTGCATCAAGAAGTCTGCAGGCACCAAACTTTTCATGATTAAAGACAGGAGGCTTCCTTCATTCCCTTTGTAGGCTCTGCAGGTGACAGAGGAGCATGAACCATGTCACATAGAGGGAAATGTGCTTACTTTGCTGGTGTTACTTAATGTGCTAGACAAGGAGCTGTCCAGATCCAGACTGGCAGAATGTTCCTGTAGGCCTCTGGCTTTATTACCCTACAAAAAGAAAAGCAGTCAAGTTACATAAAGAAAAGCAGTCAAGTTACGCTCCCTTAGGCTTTTGCAAAGACATCAGCTAGAAGCAGCGTGGTCTAGCTAAGCATCTCAGGAAAAATGCATCTAGTGAGAAATGCTGCTGAGCACATACGTGCATTAAGATAACCAACACTGCTGTCTTTTTTTTTTTTCTTAACAACACATCAACCTAAATGTTCTTGAGCACCTCGTGGATTAGTCATTTGGCAGGGATGATGGGCAGGAAGAAGAGAGAATCTGTGAAGAAAAGCAAGCGCTAGAGCAAGCACACTCAACACCTCTCTCCCGAGTCACGAGCTGTCACAACCTGCCTGCTCTGTGACAATCAGACAACATTCTACTTGGGGGGCTCCCAAAGGTGGCCACCTGGTTTTGTAAATGGATGTTTTTGAATTATCTCTAAGGATGCTGCAAAATGCTCAGAAATATCTTCAAACAAAATAAAATTCAGTTTTCTTTCAAAAACAAGTATGACTTAAATGGATTGTGTCATGAAATTAAAAAAACAAAAACAGAAACAAAACTATAAGATACTGCAAGCTCCAGAATGGTGTGAAATGTTGAAAGAAAATCAAACTCTGCTTTCTCAGGAGTGCCGTGAAAGGTTATCTGCACCCGTTGGGGTGGGGAACACAGCAGGTAATTTCTTAAGGAACTCCCACATTGGTATATACGTATACTTCGTTCTTCCTGTAGAGCTGCAGTCTGCAAACTTTTCTGTTTTAAAGAGCCACACAATAAATCTCTTATCTTAGGCTTTGTGGCAACTACTCAACTCTGCACAAAAGCAAACTAAGGAAACAGGTAAATGAATGGATGTGGCTGGGTTCCAAAACTTTATTTACAAAAACAGGAGATGGGTGGCGTTTGGCCCAAGAGCCACAGTTCACTGACCCGCCACAGAGAGTTCCAGACACATACCAGCAGCAGCCGATGGTAAATGGTTTTCTAGGCTGTGCCTGGTGGCACTAGGGAGAACTGGACCCACACTTTACCGTACTCTGTGCCCTTCACAGAGGCCGGCCAATGAAGAACATCCTTTTGGGAAACAAAAAACACCATGGAGTATAAGAGAATTGGTTTTAACCTAAACCAAGTTAAAAAGTGTCGGTAACATTGCTGTAAGATGGAGAAGACATTAAAAAGCTTTTACCCTCCTAGATTTTATAGCAAACACTCATGGCACAAAAGCAAAGATTTAAGGGGCGCCTATCTGGCTCAGTGGGTAGAACATGTGACTTGATCTTGGGGTCAAGTTTGAGCCCCACGCTGGGTGTACAAATTACTTCCTTACTTACTAAATAAATAAATAAACAAACAAACAAACAAAATTTTATTTAAGAAGGCAAAGAACTGAATCTTATGTTCTCTTTAAAAGTGATTTTCACTTAAATTAGGAGAGATTATGCTACTTACCCGGGACAAAATACTTTCTAAAGACTCTGTTAAAGATCTCTTTGCTTTGTTTTTCAGCATATCCAGCCTCAGTCGAGTGGCACTAGGTGGTAACTCACTTCCAATATTCTCCGCTGCAATCTGTGATGTCTAAAAAGTGAAACCATGAAAAGTTAAGTAAGTCACTTACAGCTTCCTTCCTCCCTCCCTCCCTCCCTCCCTCCCTCCCTTCCTTCCTTCAGGAATGATAAGTCTCCAGGATGCATCTTTTTGCCCCCAGGCCATGATTCTGATCCTGTGCCCTCATCTGCTCCTCCACAGCATGGCTACAGGTCCAGGAACTAGTTTGCCTCGAAGAGTTGCTCTGACCGCTCCAAATGAAAGGACGTAAGGTGCTTGGAAACCACTCAATTAACAAAGTTCGAGAGCTCAGGCTCTGCGGTCAGATCAGAGACGTGTCACTCACTAACTGGCCTTGTACAAGTTACTTTCTCTCTCCTAGCCTTCGTTTCTAGAATCCTCTGTCAACTCAGACCCACCTGAAGATCTAATCATAATGCTGTGTTGTGAGATTAAAACAGGTAAATCATATAAAGCATTGAGCAGAGTTTCTGGTACAAAGGTGGCCATTATTAGCTCTTCAAAGTACATTATAATTTATCTTTGGGGGCATCTCAGAGGTTGAAACAAAATAAATTTTATCACCTGAAGAATCCACTCCATCACCCTAAATTAATCCCCTCGTTGCTTTCTGTGGAGCTCTGTCTCCTCCACTTCTTCCTGTCTCCCTCGTAACTGTGTCTGTCACCCTTTCCCTCTGTGCCCAAGCTTGTCCTCCTAACTGACCACAAGATGAAGCTGACAACGTAATGGCATTTGGATGCCAACCGCTAAATGAGGTTTAATGTTACTCATTAACAAAGAGGTATATTAAAAAAAAAAAAAAACTATAAAAAACCTCTACCTTAAATTGCTTCCTACCTCTATGGAGTCTTGCCTGATTGCTTTCTGCTAGACAATGATTTTTTTTTTTTTTAAGAAAACCACATGAACGAGCCCATCCTCCAATACTCTAAACTCTGACCATTCTTTGTTGTTACACATTCAAAGCATGCAGCAAAGTGTACAGACTAATACAACAAATCCCACCCCCACCCCCAGCTCTGGCCAAGTGAACATGCAGGTGTCGAGAAGAGTGAGGAGAGCGGGCTCTGGAGCTCTGCCCGGGTGAGATGGTCCTCTGCCGCTTCCTAGCTCTGTGGCCTTGGACAGGTAATTACCCGCTGCCCCCTCGGGTCATCCACCTGCAGACTGAGGACACACAGGGAGCTCTCCTCACAGAGTGCTCACGAGCATTAGATAATTAATGCACATGAGAGCACTCAGAACATGCCTGATACTCTGTAAATGTCAGCAATCGTGATTATTAGCTAGTGTTTTCTACGTCTAATAGAAAACATGACAGACATCTCTGAAGCCTCCTGGAGCCACTCTCCATTTTTCATCTGCACAAATAAGCCCTCTCCTGAGTCTGGTGTCCATCAACTCATTTTTTATAACTTTATATATACATATGTATCCATAAAACATATATGATGGTTTACATATAGTGGAAGCTTTACATGAATGTATCATCCTGTACATACTCTTCCATAATGACCTTTTCTCTTTCAAAGCTGTTTTTGAGATTTATCCACGTTGACAAATGTTCTTTGATTCACTCACTTTAGTCAGAGTGTAGCAGTTCACCGTATGACAACACAATGCGTTCATGTTCCTGTGGTTAAACACAGATTCCCTTCTGTTTTTACAAAGGAGACTGTGCTTATCTCTCTTGAACAGAGCTCCTTAGCACTCAGGTGAAAGGTTTTGCAAGGGAAGTACTTAGAAATGTCCTTGCTGGGTCTCTACGTCTGTGTGTCTTCACATGTACCAGATACTGTCAATTTTTTCTCCCCTAAATGGTACTAATTCATAGTCCCAGTACATGAGAGTTCACTTTTACATGGTATTAGGGGATTTTTGAATTTCTACCGACTTGGCGGATAGAGATGGTCTCTTAATTTGTCTTCCCCTGATTCCTACGTCATCAAACATTTTTTTTTTTATTTTATTCAGTTATTTGCTGGTCAAAGATTTCATGTCTTGTTTCAAACAATGAAATCCTAATTCACCTATGACTGCCACGTTTTTAATGAGGCATAAATGAGAAAGAAAGGTTCTGATAAGAGCTACCTTTTGGCCTTGTCTACTCATCAGCGTTTTACTTCCGTAAGAATTAGAATGTGCATTAAAAGAATGACGACCAGCTTAGGACTTCCCTCAGGGGAGACCATCACTTATCTTTGTGTTTTCACAGGGTATACTGAGCACGCTCTGGACACTTCATGCTTGCTCACCGAAGAATGAGTGAATGAGCAGTGAGCACCAGGCAGGCCCATGGGAAACACGTGCCTGAGGGAACAGACCCCCTCACCCAATAGTGACTAAGTGCCCGCCAAACATGAGGCACCACGGGCAGGTGCCTGACTCAGTGCAGCTGGTCCTGTGCGATCATTTACCAAGAAGGAGCCGTCCACACTTGAGGCAGCCTCCAGTGCAAAGGGAGGGAGCCACACAGGACCCTCGGGGGCCTGTCCTGGACTCACCGCCGGTCCTCTCACACGGCCCAACCCACGACACATGGGCGAGCTCTGGGCATGAGAGTCTGGAGCCAAGTTTTAAATTCTGTGGCTACACTAAGTTCTCAGGTCAGAACCCACCAACCTATGGCGCCACAACGCACCTACTAGCGGCCTTATTCGTCACAACTAGCACCTAGAAGGGGCTTGAGCGTCCGTCAAAAGGAGGATGGACAAAAGCTGTCGTGTTGGCACAAGGAAGGAAAGGGAAGCGCTGACGCACACAACAACATGGATGACGAGCAGGGACATCAGGTGAAGTGGAAGAAGCCAGAAACAATAAAGCACGTACTGTATGATTCCATCCATTAAAGTCCTACAACAGGCAAGATTAGTCTATGGTAAAAATAATCAAAACCATGGTTGTCTGCAGGGAGTAGTGAGGACTAGAAAAGAGGTCCGGGGGTACATTCTGCCATCCACCTTGATGGGAGTCTGGGCCACCTCATTGTATGAAGACCTCAAAACTCCACAAATGGTACACTCAAGATCTGTGCAACTTACAAGATCTAAATCTCCAAAAACTTGTGAACAAATACTGAGTACAGTTAAAAATGTAGCTACGGGCTAAGGTATTTGGGAATAAAGAGTACTAATATCAGAAATTTACTTTAAAAGTCATCAAAAACAAGGTGATATAATAGATAGACATACGGGAAAGTAAATATTACAAAATGCTACAAACGGTACAATCTGGATGGTGGGTATGTGAATGTTCACTGTTTCTTTCAACTTTCCTGCGTGTCTGAAATCTTTCAAAATAAAATGTCAGAAAAAAACTCTACTGGAAAATGGACCCGGGCAAATCAGTGAGTACTTATAGAACATTTAACTTTGTTAGGTAAGCTCCTAAAAAGCATCATGATTATGATAATGTCCTTGGACCTCAGACACAATGGCTCCGCCATTCCCTAACACGCTGCTTGACTTCTGTTCCCACGTCCCCATCCCTAACAACGGTATTAGACCACCCGCCTCAAAAGAGCTGAAGAAGAAATGGAATCATTCATGCAAAAAATCAGAACCTTGTCTGGTACATGGCAAACATTCATTAAGTGTCAGATGAGTGAATACTGTAAGTTTTTTGCACCAGCTCTATATATACAAGTGGAAATAATATGTTCATCGACTAAAATGCAACACCTTCTAACTTTATTACTTTACAGGTCTTTGCCCAAACTGATTCTACTTTTTCCATAGGAACAAAAGCTCATTCAGTTTGTTTTCTACTTTATGAAACCGAGTCCTCTGGCAGCTATCCAACACTATCACTTTAGTCACTGAAAAGCACAAACAGATCACTGGCTCTAACGAAGTGCAGCCTTGAGCCTGTGCTCAGTGTCTCTCTCCGTCCACTTTTTTGAAGTCCGGTGGTCGGAGCAGTTCATTGTCAAAGCCATGGTTCTACTCCTCTCTAGGTCAAGTCATGACATGTTTTCAAAGGGTAAGGGGATTTTTAGGTGCAACAAGAATGTAATGAAATCCATGTAGTTAGAGTACTCCGTAGCATAAAGAGACCAGGAATGTCCTGGTAAATCTCAGAGCTTCATCTGATTCATCTAAAAGCAGCTGCTGTTCTGAAAAGCCTGATCCTCAGAGCCCAAGAGGGTGTCCGGTCTGGGGGAGACCCAACCAAAACTGGGAATCGGGGCAACATCTTTACAGGCACAGATGTGAGGGCATGGGATAACAGAATGTTCAGAATCCTCTACACAAAGTGCTGACAGTTCTGCTTTTTATATTAAATTCTCTGATGTTTCCAAATGGAAATAAAATTAATTACATGTCTCCTCTGCACTCAACTATGCCCAAATCAAAAAGACACTACTCTGTTCCCTAAATATGAGTCTGTACTTAGGTCAAAACTTTCCATCCACCATAAATGCTTCATTCCCCCCTAGCAGTTATAAATTATTTCAAAATTACCAATTTCCTGTTGGAACAAGTTAGGGAAAAACTATTAATGGCACCAAAAAAAAAAAAAAAAAAAAAAAAGGAATGAAAGCGAGACGAGAAATAGGTTGAAAAAAAGTAGAGAATTAACTGTGAGCTTAGGCTGGGTGGCCCACCTGAGTGAACCGGAGGGGCACAGAACTCCCAAGACTTCCCGTCTTGGGAAGGGAGGAGTGTCAACACACGAAGGCCAGACACACACGCACAGTGCACTGGTGTCGGGGTCCCTGCCAAGAGATGCTACAGTCGGCCGAGGAGATTAAAAACAATGTCAGACACTGTACGTAAGCCCTGTGAGCTCAGGAAAGGTACCTGATTGCCAGAGCCAACTGGAAGGTAGAAATCTGGGGACAGCTGCCATGTGTGGGTCCGCGTGAAACTGCATCACAGTTAGGGTGCCACAAAGGCAGGGGTGTCATAGGGAAGAGGGCAAGGGAGGGGGCAGGCCACTGAGCCTTAAAGCGCCTTTCGGACGTGTCGGTTAAGTGTTTGTTTTTTTTAAAAAGCAATATACTTTTGGGAAATGAAGGATGTTTTGAACATCCTTCAGTGATTTTTCTCTAGATTTTTCTGGCTCACAAGGGACTTTAATACAAAATGCACATCTAAAGCTATAACAGTTATCAGGAATTGACTTACATAGAGTCCAAAAGACATAGGAAAATGGTCTGGGGCACCATGTGTACGGAATCCCAGACTTGGAGCGCTTCAAAGACAGAGACCTGCAGGAAGCCCCAGCTTCTGACCCAGCACCCCGAGACAGAAAAGCTAAACGATGCTTGTGGCCAGGAGAGGAAGGCAGGCAGATTCTGGACCTCCCTCAGGTGAAATGGAATCAATGCAAGTTCTAGATCTGAAGAGCACACACGCCAGGGTCTCTAACGTCATAACCTAATTTGTCAGAAGTGTTCTCCCTGCATTCACGTAGCATTTATGTCACAAAGACCCTCCAGGGACTTTACAGGATTCTGAAGGCGACCCTGCAACGTCATTCCCATTTTACCAGGGAGAAAGGGGAGGTGACAGAGACTGGCTCCCTCCCTGCAGGTCAAGTAGCCTGTTGTAGCAGTACCTACTCTTTTTTTTTTTTTTTAATTTTTTTTTTTAACGTTTATTTATTTTTGAGACAGAGACAGAGCATGAACGGGGGAGGGGCAGAGAGAGAGGGAGACACAGAATCGGAAATAGGCTCCAGGCTCTGAGCCATCAGCCCAGAGCCCGACGCGGGGCTCGAACTCACGGACCGTGAAATCGTGACCTGAGCTGAAGTCGGCCGCTTAACCGACTGAGCCACCCAGGCGCCCCAGCAGTACCTACTCTTAAATTTCATCCCGGAAGCTCTATACCAGCCCTCCTGTGGAGGCGCCTGCCCCACTCCCACCACGAGGCCGACACCTCCTCTCAGCACGGTCTCAGTATTCCCAAATTTCCCTCATATGTGCAAGAAATAAAAATAAGATACAGGGAGAAAAAAAGTTTCAGAACGTGAGAAAAAAACCTCAAGATTTTGTTTTACACAGCATCCTGGTAAAATTAAAAGAAGAGGAAAAAAAAAAGCCATACCTGCTTTATCTCCCCAACATGGGTGTGAACTTTTTGTTTCTCTTCATATAAACACCTCAGGAAAGAAATAATCAATTCATTCTCTCGCTGCTCATTCCTTGGTCGCAATTTCTTAAAAAAAAAACAAAACAAAACAATATATCACATTTATTTTTAACTGTTAACAAAACGGCTAAACCACGCCTTTGAAAATACAAACAGCTTCCTCCCATCCATCAATGGGTGCTTTTACCCAATCATCTCACCAGGGGGCACCAATGATCCTAGCTAGACAGGGAGACACTTCCTAAAAAGAACAATGGAGCCAGTGAGCCCGATTCACTTTTGACCTCTGATGTCCTCATACCGAAAATAAATATTTCACATCGGACAGAGGCACAGTGGAAATATTTAAGAAATAAATAGTCTTGAAAACAAGAAAAGAGTAAAAACTGTGTAAACATCCAGAGGTCGGAGCTGTAAGGGCTACATGTTCATAAACTTTCATGGTTAGGGAACTGGAAAGGAAAACAGCAACTGTACCCAGGGTCATGGTTCCATATGCGTCAAATGTGATGTTCACCGTGAATCCCTTCTTGCAAGCCCAACAAGGCGTGAACTTGAACACAGTATTTTATGGCATGGATTTCTTTTTCCCCTTTCTTTTTTAAGAACGTTCTCCCTACCCCTTTAATTCTTCGTATAGGTAGTAGCAAAGCATACCGGACTAGAAATCAGGATATGCAGGTTCTAGGTACTGCCTAGAAGTGTGACCACAGGCAAGTGATTAGCTTCCTCATCTGTTCAAATGAAGATTATGCACAAAATAAACTCCAAGGTCCCAAATTCTCTGGATCTGAAATATCTGTGTTCAGTTTTTAAAGACCATCTAATTTAGTGTATTTGTTTCTCTGAATATGAAGAAAAACCTGACTTATTCTGAGGACACACAAAGCATCTAGTCTATAAACCTTGAAAATATGTATTTTTCATAACAACGATTATCCATTTTCCCGCTCCTCCTCTCTCCCTCCATCCCAAACTTCCAGCCTGCCCTTCAAAACAAAGTTGGGGTGTAATACATGAATCAAACATACAAGCATCCAGTCTGGGTCAGCTACACTCCTGGCAAACTCCTCCCCAAGTTAACCGAGAAACAATGTTTTTACCCTTTGTGCCATAGCTTTTAGAAGCAAAGGTAACACTAACCCAGACCTTCTGGTACTCCCTCTTAAGAAAAAGATCATTTAAAATGATAAGTTGTTCCTGTAACTCAAGGAAAAGATAGCAAATGATTAGAAGGGGTTGTTTTCACTGAGGACTTCCTGTTCTTTTAAATTTCAGATTTAAGGATTAAATACCTTGGAAGCTAGAACAGATGCTCTCAATCTCAATTCCAAGTCATGAACCTTCATGTTATGAAGTTGTACATGTTTTACGAATCAACTGGATTTTTCCAAAGAAAGTTCCATCAGATCTTCACCAAAGGAAAGGCACAGTCAAGCACCACAATCCCAACTTTATACCCCAAGAAGATGACCCATGGTCCATAAGCCCAGGACGCAAGAGGAACTCATTGATTGCCAGTGGGAAGGCAAAATGATACAGCCACTCTGCGAACCAGTTCGACAGCTTCTCATAAAAAACTAAGAATGTTCTTACCATGCAATCCAGCAAATCACACTGCTTAGTATTTACCCAAACGAGATGAAAATTTATGCCCACACTAAAACCTGCACACCAATGTTTATAGCAGCTTTATTTATTATTGCCGAAACTTACAAGCAACCCAGATGTCCTTCAACAGTGAATAAACAAAGTGTGATACATCCATAAAATGGAACACTATTCAGCACTAAAATAAAAAGAGCTAGGGAGCCATGAAAAAACACAGAGGAACTTTAAATGCATGTTGTTACGTGAAAGCCAATCTCCAGCACACCGTATGACAACTGGATGACATTCTGGGTAAGGCAAAACCATGGAGGCAGCCAAAGATCAGTGGATGCCTGGGGACTGGAGGGGGGGCAGGGAAGGAATGAACTAATGGAGCAGAGGATTTCTAGGGTGGTGAAAAACAATTCTGTATAACCCTATAATGATGGATACATGCTATTATACATTTGTTAGAACGCACAGAACGTAACAACACTAAAAGTTAACCGTCATGTCAACTAAGGACTTCAGTTAATAATAATGTATCCATATGGACTAATCAGTATTAACAAATGTACCACACTAGGACAAGATATTAACAGGGAAAACTGGCCCGGGGTTAGGGCTGGGGTGTGAGGGGTCATATGGGAACTCGATATTTTCTACCCACTTCTTCTATAAAACTAAAACTGCTGCAACAAAATAATAATAATAATAATAATAATAATAATAAAGTCTTATTTTTTTAAGAAAAAGTCCACGAAAGAGGAGCAGACAGGAATTATCAGAAGCCTCTGAACAGACAGCCAAGAAGTGGAACCATTTCTTCTTCCATATCTTTGGTTAAATATTTGAAGCTGTTCTCAACAAGAAAAAGTGTATTTTTCTTAGAGAAATTCTGTGCAAGAGCTTATATCAAAAGTATCAATAAAGGCTTAAAAATGAGTAACAAGGAAACTTTTTTCCCTCAAAATACCCAAGAATTTGTTCAAAGGGACAGAACATGAGACAGCTGAGCACAATGTACAAACACAGTCACTGCCCATTAAAAACTGAAACCAAGGGCCGGAGACTGCGTCCTGGGGCTCGTTAACCACCACAGAGGGAAGCCACTGTTCACGATGCCCTACAAGGTCAAGAAATAAGTCCTTCCTTAAAATAATTGAAACATGATTATGGGCTACTCTTCTATTGAGTGAAAATGATTAGCAAGGTGCCTGCTCCTTAATACCTCTCATGTGACTTCACCACCCTCCACCGTGGCAAATCGTTACTTTCCACAGGTGATTTAATTTTACCAAACTTCATTAGTCAGAGAGACAAGCCTGAGGAAAATGACGGGGAATTGAGCCGGGTGACATCACTTTGTAGTCAAAAATTAACTTAGTTTCGACAAAACCAATCTGCAGTGTCAGAAGTGAGGACAGTAGGTACCTGGGGACAATACTCAGGGGGGATTCTGAGGGGCTGGAAACGCTCTATGTCTTCATCCTGGTGCCGGCTGCACAGGTGTATTCATCGTAGCACAATTCACTGAAGTACACACACCACCGATTTGTGTTTTTCTACAGTTATATTTCATTAAATACAAAACAACTGACTGTCAAAAATAACCAAGCCAATTCTGCTACATGCTTCTTGACCTTATTTCTACGAGAGGGCCTATGAACTGGTGGTAAAAGTCACTGAATTTCCAACACTCACTAATGAACACCACGATGCTGAGAAAGTCTGTGGTCTTCTGAGGGTACTCCTTAAAATGGTAGTGCTCACTTGGGACGCTACATTCTGACATCTTTTCATAAAGTTACAATCAAATCTTAAATGAAATCATTTTAAAGCCGTGGAAAATCCAAAGAAGTTGATATTCTTTACAAAGTAGAGAAAAAGTTCTTCCATTCCTCTTTAAAACTTGTGAAAAATCATGTTCTTTAATCCATTACTGACATCTCTGAGTAGGAACCTACTCGACTTACCTACTCAGCATTAACTCAGCCACTCCCTGAAATACACTCACTCAGATGAGAAGACTTGGGCTTTTGAGGCACTTCCCTTCCTTGCCCTACTTCGTCTTGAAAGCCCTCTGGGGGACTGCCTGATCCGGCTCACTCAGCCAGCAGCAGGGCAGCATGGGAAGACGGCAAGACCCCGTGGGCCCCCCGCTCAGGAAGATATGCGGGAAAATTATACGACCTGTTTCATGAGCTCATAAATTAAAAAGTGGCTCTCCGTGTCATGAGTCTTCTTACAAAGGGTTAACGGGCCAGCACACTCAGGGGGCACAAAGCTCTCTCAGCGCGCTCACGGTCAGCTCCCTGCAGCAGCGACCATCTCCTGCATCACGGCCATTACTGATGGCTTGCTCTTCATGTCCTGTGTGCTCTGCACTTCTTTCTTTGCATTAAGCATTTATTTACAAAAACACTGGTTATGTATGCTTTAACAACTACATAATCATGTGCCACTAATTTCAATCGTAATTCCATTTGTCTTACGAAAATTTGCCCTTGGAGAGTTCTTCAGAAACAAAATTACCCTCCAGGAAAGACAGTACAAAGGAACGTATTAACCACTCTGTTTACAAAAGGGATCCTGACATTGAAAAGCCACCTTTTTTGTTATGATCGTTCTGAAATGTACAATTTTCAAACACATTAGCTGGCACTGCTACCTAAAAAGAAATCGATGACTTGGTTTATAAAATGTCATTTCAGAATCAAGAATGGTCATTGGAAATAATTCAATGAAACCTTCAGGCCGTTAGAGGAAGAGATCCATGTCAAATTTGTATCATTCAAGGAAAAGCCACACTTATGACGATGGAGGACATAGTAAGAGCTGGCTTTTCACAACAGTGACCTTCCTTTGGTCTTTAAGCTAATCAACTTACAGAGCCTTCTAGAACAACACATGGGGGCCCCAAGATATTAACTACAGGCATTTTTAAAGATAAATAAACCTTGTCTCCACTCGTCTCTAAAATCTCTTTTCCATATGTACTGGGTGTCTAAAAACTGACACGGGCCAAAGAGAATCTCAGAATCACATCCGTTAGGAATTTCTCATTGCTGGACAATATTTTATTACCTATGCTGGTTAATCGCACTGGTTTTGGTCAGATGAATCAGCATAGGTAATAAAGTGCTACATGGTGCTGTCTAAATAACAAATAAAACTCACATTGGGGGAGGAATGTGCATCTTCTAAGCTTGCTGCAAAGACATTCCCTGAAGTGGCTTTGATAGCACCAGACCAGCAAGTGGATGGACCAACACCAGAGGAAAAGGCCCGGCTTCCACTGTAAATGCATTAACAGTCGGAAGCAAACTGTCCATTATGAATTCCAAGTACAAATCACACTAAGTTTTTCTGAGTACTGTGTACTCAGAACTCTAAAGATCCTTTACGTAAAAACAAGGGGGCACCTGGGTGGCTTACTCAGTTAAGCGTCAGACTTCAGCTCAGGTCATGATTTCATGGTGCAGAAGTTCAAGCCCCACGTCAGGCTCTGCACTGACATAGCAGATCCTCTGTCCCTGTCCCCCTCCCCCACCTCCCATTCAGTTTCTCTCTCAAAAACAAACATACATTTAAAAAAAAATGGCACGGGGTGCCTGGGTGGCTCAGTCGGTTAAGCGTCCGACTTCGGCTCAAGGTCACGATCTCACTGTCCGTGAGTTCGAGCCCCACGTCGGGCTCTGTGCTGACATGACAGCTCAGAACCTGGAGCCTGTTTCAGATTCTGTGTCTCCCTCTCTCTCTGACCCTCCCCCGTTCATGCTCTGTCTCTCCCTGTCTCAAAAATAAATAAAACGTTAAAAAAAAAAAAATTTAAAAAAATGGCATGTCTCAAGTCGATTCAAAAGAAAACAAAATTTAAAGGCAAGTGGAAATTGTGAAAATTACATTCTAAGCTATTTATGAAAGTAAAAAACCTTCCCGTGCTTTCCTTCTACAAACACGTGCCAATCCTACCACGGGAGAACAAGGGTGATGAAGAGAATTCTAATGGGATTAAAGAGAAAAAGACAGTCTTCTAACTCTTCACGCTAACAGAAAACAGATCATGGGCCTGGTGGGTGGAGTCCTGCAGCCAGTGTGGAGACAGACAGAACCTGGAACCCAGAGCTACGGGCCTTCTGGATTGGTTTACTGACTGCTCTGCAAGGCCCTTTCACTCTGCTCCCCACACAAAAATATTTATCCTTTGTTCTGATGTGCCTTCCTCCCTACAAAAGTTCCAGGAAACCGTTGAAAATGCCCCTCAGCTAAAGCAGACAGGAAATTTTTGATGAGCTCATTAAAGATTCAGAACGAACACACTACGGGCATGCCAGCACACACAGCACGGTTTCCCGGAGAGACGCCGAATCTACGCGCAAGGACAAGAGCGAGTTTCCAGGTTTAACAGAAAACTGACGAGCTGGCTTTTTTTGCATTTTTTTTTTTACAGTTAGGTTTGATATATAGCTCTAAGTAGATAACATCATCTAAATTTGTGTCCAACACTGACTAAGAGGGGAGGAACGGTTAATGACCAAGTTCACGTACAAAATAATGTCTCTGCCGACTCCCACACTTTGGGGCTGAAACCCCGAGCAGGAAGGGGCTGGCAGGAGTTTCTTGTAGAGCAGAGAAACTCTTGTAGAGCTTGGGGACCAGAGTCCAGGTCTTCTGTCCCCTGGGCTGAGGCTCTTTCCACTCTAGAATTTCCTTTCTTTATTCTAAAATATTTTTAAGGGAGTCCTCTTTCTGGGTTAGTTGCATTCACTGTGGAAACCAAGACCTGGTGTCAGTCTGCCATCTGACCTGCCCCCACCCCCCTCACCTACCTCCCACCCCATCCCCCACCTCTGAGTGGGGCTTAACTTTAAAGCAAGAGGAACTCAGGGCCACTTCCTCGGAGCTGTGACAGCTCTGGTTTGCGATTTTTCATAAGTAACATCTCTCAGGTAAGCTGCTTACCTTTTCCTTCAGTCTAGAAATGAAAAACTGGTACTTTACCTGAACCTCCTCAAAAATAGTTGCTTGCTCCTGATTAGTCAACGTCGTCAGGTGTTTCTGGAGTTCTAGTTTGGTTTTGGAAGAATTCATTCCTATTAAGAAGAGATACAAGAAAACACTCTAAGTACAAGTTCTAAGGCAGAGTAAAACTTCCATACTCGAGCTCTTTATGTTCTGACCCACCTACTTCAAGCTTTTGACATTTTACAGACATTCTACTTGGTAACAATGTTAATGACGCCAATGGGGACAACGGACATTTTTTAGCTGAGCCCTCATGTGCCAGGCACTGTCGTAAGCATTAGGCCCGTATTATGTAACACTGGAACAATCCGTGAAGAGGAGTTAGTTATCCCCATTGTACAGTTAAGAAAACCGAGACCCAGAGGCTTATGTGATTTCCCAAGACCACCACGTTGGATTCTACCTTGCATCTGTGTGGTTCCAAATTACTTTTTTCTCCACCAGACCATGTTAACACACCTCACACAATCAGAACCTTGTCCTCAGAAAATAAATTCTTGTGAGTAATTATACATAAACCCTGATGATTCTTCTCAAGGGAAAACAACTACGGTCCGTGTGAAACATTTTCCTCTTCCTTGGTAGACTCCTTCCCAATAAAATGGATTATTCATGTGGCTAACAACTTTCATTTTATCACCACTGCCTTAGTAACAGTCGTAAGACCATCAGATGACCATCACAGAGGATTAGGAGGAAAAGTGACAAAGTCACAATTTCAGTGCCAGTGAGAATCTGATACTTCACAAAGTGCTTTCTCCACACATACATGGCTTAGATTCTATTTTGCCTTTTCTTGGTGCCAGAGATCAATGTCACACATGCTGAGAAGATCTGGAAACAGGCTGACCTAACCACCGTGGGAGAACTGCCGCTCGTTACACTTTGATTCCAAGGGCAGCCCTCGCCTCACCCGCCTGCTGCAACTCTCTCCCCTCCTCCTGAGGCTGGGCACCCGGCAGGTGCCCGGCCAAGGCCACGCACTCCGGAGAACACTGTGAATGCATCTACACAGCTAAGGATGGCTGGGAGAGGACACCTCTGAAACGTCAGAAATCAAGCCTCTGTTTTAAGAGGCATCTGCTGAGGTCTAGAGGAGCTAGGCGACTTGTCAAAAGTCAGGAGGCCAATTAGTAGCTGCCCTCCCTCCCCCCCTCGACCCCCCCACTGCACCTGGACGCAGAGCCCCTCCCCCCCACTCCCCTCCCTGCCTCCGACAGCTCTGGTGGAAGCTGTTCCTCAAACTGCAGGGGCTCTCTCAGCTTCCAGGATGTCCTTCCTCCCAGCAACACCACCTCCCCCTTTTTCTGCCAAGAAAATAGTCTAAAAATAAAAGCCAAGGTTTCTTAAGTGATTGCCATGCCACTATGCTCAACATTACGTGTATCACCTTCCTCAAAATACTCCCTGAAGTGGGTACCATGTTTAGTAATCCCAACGCACAAATGAAGAAACTGAGGCACAGGAAAGTCCAGTATTTTGCCCTGGGCCATCGGCTAGGTCGGGGACAGAGTCAGACTCTGAACCATGTTTTTTGCCTCCACGAGCAACTCTTCAAACTCTCCACTGCCTCCCTTTGCCCAAAGAGTCAAGTTGCTTGACACACAAGTAGCTTCGATACCAAAGTGAATTCAGAGGAAGGTGAGAGTATAGAAAAGACAGATGGGTTTCGTCAGGGCACAATTCAGGTGTTCTTCCGGCAAGCTGAGAACACAGAGATGCTTTTACTGTGCTGTAACTACTTAAATGTTGAATCAAAACGGAGTGAAATAAGCAGTCATCACTAACCAAAAGCCCTCCCTGCAGGCCTTGGACACAATGTAAGCATCCTATTTTGGAAAAACGTGGATTGTCCGATGAGACACTCACACGCAGAGGGAACCCCTGGGCTCCACGAAGAATTCAACTAATTATATGAGAGACTAAGTCCACACTTCTAACAACTGGGCAGCAACACAGACTATTCACATTCGGCAGGTATGAAGAGATGCCTTAACAAGTTTTATCCTTGCCTCCAGGATGCCTCAGTGCATGCCCCACATCAAACCAGAGGTGAGGTTTCTCACGCACACAGGCCCCGGTGCCTGGCTGTCTACCCCATGTTCACAGCACACTTTCCACAGGGCTTCTCAACACCTTGTGCTGCCCCGGGTGGTTCCAGCAGCACGAACGTGGCACCCTCGACACGATGCTACAAGGCTTTACCGGGGAAAAGGGACACAAGGAACAACACAGAAACAGGGAACCAGAGTCCAGGGCATTCAAAAGCTACAATCCCTCCGGCCGGGTTGTTAGTGAGGCCACCTTCACACTGCTGACGCAGAAAAGCTCTTATTAAGGGAGGTCTGATGAATGACTTTGCTTTGCCAGAGGCAAACCTGGACAGCAAAGGAAAACCTCAGTTCAACCTTTTTTCCTTTTCGGTGAACATACAATTCAGTCTAGCAATTCCCAAAACGCCCCGCTCAACTTTAAAAGGCACAAAATGCTAGATCCGCACCACTAGGACTTGTGCGGACTTCCAACCCAGACCCGCTTACACGACGTGAGCGGCGCGTCCGCTGTGGTTGGTGTGCACAGCGTACGTATTCTTGTCGAAATCCCGGGGCACAGACTGAGGATTTCAACCGATCAAGAAAGCAGCCTTTTAAGTCCTTCTTCTTGTGGCCACGTCACTGGTCCGTGAACAGAGTGCTTGGCCAGAGCCTGACTTCCTATGAGAACTACTCTTACGGGAACCTACAAGGAGCTTTAATAAACCGCTTCATTCTACTTATTAGGAACACAATATAGCAAAAAGCACGGGCTTCCAAGTGTTCCTAAAAGCATCTCCTGCCTAAGGATGCCTGTAACGCTGTGTCATCTATACTTAAGAAATGCTTCCCATCAGGGTGGGCACTACACAGCCTCCCAGCCTTCTACCTGTGCTACTGAGGATGTTTTTACATGAGCAGAGCTCTCTGCTTTGCTTGGATTTTATCAGGTAAAAAAGACGAATTAAATAATAATTCCAACACTACAGCAGCAAAATCCCCACCTTGACGGAACTTTTCAGCTCTCACTTTCTGAAAGCTAGGCCAGACCACAGAAAGATTTATCAGGTGGAACTCTGGAATCCTTCCAGCTCCTGCAGATCTCAGTCTGCTTTATCTTCAGGGCCAGAGTCCTTGTTGGCTTCTTAATAAGCTCTCAAGGGACATTTCTGTCATCGTTTACCTTATCTTGACAACCACTAAGGGAAGGGTTAGGGATCCTTTCAGATGAGATCTCTAGGTAAAGCACAACTTTTCTCATTTCCAGCTCTATTTTGCATAATGTCAGCAAACAGTAGCAACTAGGAAAGCATAGTTGAAAATATTAATCATTTTGATTTATTTTAAATTTTTTTTTTTCCAATGTTTATTTATTTTTGGGACAGAGAGAGACAGAGCATGAACGGGGGAGGGGCAGAGACAGAGGGAGACACAGAATCGGAAACAGGCTCCAGGCTCCAAGCCATCAGCCCGGAGCCTGACACGGGGCTCGAACTCACGGACCGCGAGATCGTGACCTGGCTGAAGTCGGACGCTTAACCGACTGCGCCACCCAGGCGCCCCTTTTTTGATTTATTTTAAAGAGCACTATAATGTCCGTAAATGAATCTTTGAAACTTAAGATGATAACTGTCAATCCATCTCACTTAAAAAGGGAAGTCAGGGGCGCCTGGGTGGCGCAGTCGGTTAAGCGTCCGACTTCAGCCAGGTCACGATCTCGCGGTCCATGAGTTCGAGCCCCGCGTCAGGCTCTGGGCTGATGGCTCAGAGCCTGGAGCCTGCTTCCGATTCTGTGTCTCCCTCTCTCTCTGCCCCTCCCATTCATGCTCTGTCTCTCTCTGTCCCAAAAATAAATAAACGTTGAAAAAAAAAAAATTTAAAAAAAAAAAAAAAGGGAAGTCAAATACCACTTCACACCCACTGGATGGTTATCCTAAAGAAAGTAACACGCGTGGGCAAGGATGGGCAGAAACTGGAACCCTGTGCACTACTAATGGGAGTGCACGACGGTGCAGCCACTGTGGAAAATATAACGGCGGTTCCTCAAAAAATTAAATGTGCAATTACCATATGATCCAGCAATTCCACATGTGGGTATATTCCCAAAAGAATTGAAAGCAGGAACGTGAACAGATACTTGCACACCAACTTGAGAGCAACATCACTCACAACAGCCAAAAGGTGAAAATAACTCAAACGTCTATGGACAGATGAATAGATAAATGTGGTATAAACACAAAATGTATTACTAGTCAGCCTTAAAATGATATAAAATCCTGACACACACTACAACGTGAACACACCTAGGAGACGTTATGCTAAATAAGCCAGTCGCCAAAGGAAGCATGAGTCCACTTAGATGACGCACTAGGGCCATCACATTCACAGAGACAGAAGTAGAGTGGTGGTGGCCAGGGACCAGGGGAGGGGCAGAGGGAGTTACACTTGAGTTGATTCTCCACTTGGAAAGATTACAAAGCTCCAGACAGAAGTCGGCAATGACCACATAACAACGTGGATCTACTCAATGCCACTGAACTGTATGCTTTAAAAAGGCTAAAATGGTCAGTTTTATATCACATGTACTTTCACCACAATTATGCAAAAAGGGAAATGAAATCCAAATAGCAATTGTGTTCTTCTCTACACAAGTAACGCTTATTAGGAGTATTCTAGGGGCGCCTGGGTGGCTCAGTCGGTTGAGTGTCTGATGCTTGATTTCGGCTCAGGTCATGATCCCAGCGTTGTGGGATCAAGCCCCGCATCAGGCTCTGCGCTGAGTGTGGAGCCTGCTTGGGATTCTCTCTCTCTCCCCCTCTGCCCCTTTTCCCCGGATCATGCTCTCTCTCAAAAATAAAAATAAAAATAAAACGAAGAAGTATTCTAGAGACATAGGAAATTATCACATCTGTTTTGATGCTTACAAAAACATAGGCCATTTAAATCCTGTGACTCCCCTCAGAATCGCACACAAAGTTTTAAAAATCCTCCTATAAATGGAAAAAAGTGCAAAAGCAAGGAGAGAGAGGAAATGAACCACTTCAATGGCAGGTTCCCTCAGAGGATCATCATCACAGGCTTACCTTGTTCTCTGCCCCTCGCCTCCCCCTCACCGCAGGCCCAGAAATGGAGCATCTCTCTTCCCACCTGAGGAAGATTCCCTCTCTCGTTCAGGAAAGGTCTCGTCTGTTCCACTCTGACCCACCCGGCCCTTGTGGCTCTGGATGTGATGAAACCTCCCCAGCTGTACAAAGCTGGGTCAGCCGCCCCCCCCCCCTCGGCACAGCCTTCTCCTGGGGTGCAGCTGAGGGGCAGGTAACAGGGAGGGCTTTCCCTCGCAGGAGGACTCCTGGACTCACACACTAGTTTACCCCTACACTTCACTCATTCTTGATTTACTTCCCCCTAAAATGTGCATATGACCAATCCCCTTTCCTCCCACAACGCGCTAAAGATCAAATTGGTAACAGTGCAAGTTACAGCACCTCGCACAGTGCCTGGCACACCTTAAATGCTCAACAAATATCAGCTGCAAATGGTAACATTTACCACAGTTTCTCCTGACACCAAATTTCTAGAAACTATCGTCCACACTCAGTCCTTTTTACTCTTTCCCTTCGGCTCAACTGCAACCCTCCTTCTGCCCCCTTTACTCCATGAAAACTGTTCTGGCAGAGGTTACTGATGACCTTGTAATTGAAACACTCGGTGGAAATTCTTCAGCTCATATCTTAACTACATCTCTTCATAGCAGCCAATAGGGCTGATCACGCACAACCTTGATAAATGCCATGCAGCCGGTATGCAGCTTCTGGCTCTCTACTCAGAGCCCCTTAGAGGGGCGATGGTAGACAGGGATGTGGATGTTTATCTTCAAATCCTGAGCACCTAGCACAGTACAGAAGACACCCTCAGCATACTGACAGTTCACCTGTAATCCCTGTAACTAACATGAGCCTCAGGCAGAACCTTTCAAGGAATGCAGCTTGCCTAAGGTTTTCCTGGGACCTTTAAGTCCCTAAATGTTAAGGCTTGAAAGGGGCCCCTACTCACCCTCTATCCGCTCACACAGCTTGTGCAGGCCCTGCAAGGGGCAGCCCTCACACAGCTGGGCAGGTGTTTTAGCCGTCTGCTGCACCGCAGCCACAGTGAAAGCCTGCTTCAGGGTCATCATAATCTCATCAACCTGATCAGAGAGAAGATAGCAAAAAGCCCATTTAAGATGAGTGGAGCTGGGGCCCCTGGGTGGCACAGTCAGTTGAGCGTCGGACTTTGGCTCAGGTCATGATCTCACAGTTTGTGGGTTCAAGCCCCACGTCAGGCTCTGCGCTGACAGCCTGGAGCCTGCTTCAGATTTTGTCTCTCCCTCTGCCCCTCCCCTGTTCACACTCTCTCTCAAAAATAAACAACAACAACAAAAAGATGAGTGGGGCTGAGGGGTGCCTGGGTGGCTCAGTTGGTTAAGCCTCCCACTTGGCTCAGGGCATGATCTCATAGTTTGTGATTTGGAGCCTCACGTCAGGTTCTGTGATGACACTGCAGAGCCTGCTTGGGATTCTCTCTTTCTCTGCTCCTCCTCCGCAGGGAGGAGGGGATAGATGGATGGATGGAAGGATGAATGGATGAATAAATAAAGACATAACTTAAAAAATAAATAAACTCAAGATAAATAAATAACTTAAAAAAAAAGATGAGTGGGCTGAGATTTCAGGACTCTGCAAAGACTGAGTATTTGAAGATTTGGGGGGGACCACTAATCACTGACAAACATAGTCATTATCGTAATATCTGCTAGGATTATAGTCTTAAAAACACTACCTAGATGTTCAAAACGCTTAAATGAGCTAAGGTAAAAACTAAAACCATAAATTAAATACTGACAAAAAAGCCAACTCCTCTGGACCAAAAATCCAAAATGACATTTTTTAACACTGGGCCAGAGGGCAAAGTGAGCAGATTCCACAAAAACAATGAAAATTGAAGACACATGCCCAAATAAGTCTTGTATGTATACTAGCTAATTGTTTAATAGTCATGATGAATAACTGAAGCCAAATAATGACACACTGATGAAGCTATATGGTTTGCTAAGGGAAGAAAAAAATCAGTGAGGTTGAAATTCCACATGAATAAGGTTTCCAGGGGAGAACTCTCAGTCGCACTTACCAGAGCCTCATTTGTGCACTGAAACACGTAACAGACGAAATGAAAGCCTCCGCCCCCTGAAGCCTCTCGGCAGATAAACCCAAAATGGTCCACGTGTCTAATACCCTGTTGAAGGCAGGGAAAAGAGGAAGGAACGTTGAGCTGTATCCACAAGACGCACAACTGTCAGAGGGCAACTTAAGACTGACACAGCACAGTCTGACTGACCGGAGCACTATAAAATTAGTTTCTCAGATTTTCTGAAGCACAGTTGACACCAAACGTTACATTAGTGTCAGGTGTACGATGCAGGAATTGGATCAGTCTGCATGTTATGCTATGCTCACCACCAGTGTAGCTACCATCTGTCACCATCCAGTGCGATTAGGATACCCCTGACTATACTCCCTAAGCTGTACCTTCCATGCCTGGGACTTATGCATTCCACAACCGAAAGCCTGTATCCCCGACTCCTCTCCCCTCTGGCAATCATCAGTTTGTTCTCTGCATATTTGGGTCTAGTTCTGCTTTTTGTTTACTTGTTTGTTTTTTAGATTCCACATATAAGTCAAGTCATGTGGTATTTGTTTTTCTTGGACTTATTTCCCTCAGCATAATACCCTCTAGGTCCATCCATGTTGTCACAAATGGCAAGAGCTCCATCCTTTTCATTGCTGTGTAATATTCCAGTGTGTGTGTGTGTGTGTGTGTGTGTGTGTGTGTACACATCTTCTTTATCCATTCATTTATGCGCACTTGGATTGCTTCCATATCTTAGCTACTATATAAATGAAGCTGCAATAAAAATAGGAATACACCTATCTTTTTGAATTAGTGTTTTTGTTTCTTTGGATAAATACCCAGTAGTGGAATTACTGGATCACATGGTAGTTCTATTTTTAATGTTTTGCGGAACCTCCATACTGTTTTCCACCACGGCTGCACCAATTTACATTCCCACCAGCAGGGTACCAAGGGTTTCTTTTTGTCCACATCCTTGCCAACACTTGTTTCTTGTCTTTTTTATTTTAGCCATTCTAACAGGTATAAGGGGATAGCTCACTGAGATTCGGATTTGCATTTCCCTGATGACTGTGATACTGAGCATCTTTTCATGTGCCTGTTGGATCTCTGTATATCTTCTTTGGGAAAATGTCTTTTCAGCTCCTCTGCCTGTTTTTCTTTTTTTTTTTTTTTTTTTTTTTATTTTTTTTTTTTTTTTACGTTTTTTTTTTTTTTGGACAGAGAGAGACAGAGCATGAACGGGGGAGGGGCAGAGAGAGAGGGAGACACAGAATCGGAAACAGGCTCCAGGCTCTGAGCCATCAGCCCAGAGCCCGATGCGGGGCTCGAACTCACGGACCGTGAGATCGTGACCTGGCTGAAGTCGGACGCTTAACCGACTGCGCCACCCAGGCGCCCCTCTGCCTGTTTTTCAATTAGATTATTTGTTTTTCTGGTGTTGAGTTGTGTTAAGTATTTTACCTATTCTGCATATTAACTCCTCACGGGATATATCATTTGCAAATATCGTCTCTCATTCAGTAAGCTGCTTTTTTCATTTTGTTGTTGGTCTCCCTATGTAAAAGCTTTTTATTTTGGTTTAATGCCAAAAGTTTATTTTTGCTTTTGTTTCTCTTGCTGGAGGAGATACCTGGAAAATTCTGCAATAGCCAATGTCAAAGAAATTACTGCCTATGTTTTCTTCTAGGAGTTTCATGGTTTCATGCCTCACATTTAGGGCCTTTGTTCCATTTTGAGTTTATTTTTGTGTATCATATAAGCAAGTGGTCCAGTGTCCTTCTCTTGCATGTAGCTGTCCAGTTCTCCCAGGGCGACTGTTGAGCAGATGGCCTTTTCCCCACTGTATACTCTTGCCTCCTTTGTCACAGACTAATTGACCATACGATTATGGGTTTATTTCTGGGCTTTCTATTCTGTTTCACTGATCCATGGGTCCATTTTTGTGGCAGGACCATACTGTTTTGATTACTACAAGTCTGTTGTCTGTCTTAATATCTGGAATTGTGATACCTCCAGCTTTGTTGTTCTCAAGATTGCCTTGGCTCTTTGGGGCCTTTTGTGGTTCCAGACGATTTTCTCAGATATTTTAAATATCTAAAAACATCTCTCAAATATGAAGATTAACAGTGTTCTCCTAAAATGTTATTCTGATTACCCCTATAATACAAGAACAACTGAAAACCAGAGTTTTTACTGTTCATTTTAGTACTAAAAGGAAGTGCAGAAAAGTGGACACAGAAAGAGGAGAACTTTTCTTAGGTATTAAAGAAAAACTACTTCAAAAATCCAAAGTAGATAAGAGATTAATGAAGAAACACAACTACATGCGCACACACACACATGCAAACACAGTCACAGAGGTTAAAAAAAAAGTTTTAACACACATTTGTACTCCTAAAACACAAGTACTTCACTGGTATTAAGAATGAGTCACAAAGCGTACACACAGAGAGTAGAGAGGCTTTTAAATGTAAGATATTAAGGCCAGGGTTGTACGCTATTGTTTCTCAAGAGCTCTTCTGAATAAATATGTAAACTTGTTCTGAAAGTATCAGCTAAGAGGCACCTTGATACAGATAAGACCTAGAGCATAATTATTAATACGTGAGTATCTCCAGAAAGCACCAGCATGCAGAGATACAAGTGCTATGAACGTGAAGTTCGGGTCGTCATGTCAACTTGTAAGCTGCATCCTTTAGGAAATGATAAAACTGTCATACGAAAAAGCAAACCTTAAACATTAACATTTCAATAGAAATAGCAGCAAACTGAGATTAAATTCTGTGGATAATCTCAGGCTGAACATTTTCCAATAAATGGGCAATCACTGACGTATCTCAATCAATGCTCCCCAACGGCAAGATAAACACATGCCAGGCATTAATTCTCTGGGAAAGAGGATTTGGAAAAATTTCTTTTGCAAATGGTTCCCTATCCAACTACAAAAGGAACATTCTTTATTTTCACATTTTGGGAAAAGGGTTCAAAAGAGAAAATTTTTTTATGTAGATCATGTTATAAATCAGCAATGAGATTTTTGTTACATCTAGTTATGAGAAAATGGAAGTGAGGAAATGAGAAGCCGGACTTTTTAAAAAATAGCCAAACAGTGACTTTAAATGACCTCATATTTGTTAGGAAGATCCTGAGTACAACTGACATAGCTTATTATAACTGATTCTCCAGAATCTCTCTATGAAACACGCCTAGGGAGACTATCAAGAAAGAATCAAGTAGGCATTGTATTCTGAGGAAAACATCCTTAAAGATAATCACTAATTCAAAGAAGAAGAAATAATGACTGGCACCCAAAAGAAGTGAAGAATTTTTATACAGTAGAAATGAGCACCTATTTAAAAACATTTACATGTATATATATGAATACATATAGTAAAACACGCACACACACATCTGGAAATTGTGACTACAGAACGTTACCACCAATAATTGAAAAAAGAAAAGTAGATGATGTATTCTCTCCAGATTACCGTTGCTGACAGCAAACTTAACTTCAAAGTTATATGTAAATTTTGCCTTAATACACCAAATCGAAGAAGAAATGCAAGATCACAAATCAAGTACACCCAGAAAGTGTACATCTTGCAACCTTTTAGCACTTCTGTTGAATGACAGATAATAAAAGAATTCATTAAAAATTCAAACGCCAATGAACCAATAACCCATCTCCATTTACCTGAGAGCAAAAGGATATTTCCTTAAAGTTTTTCTCCAATGCTATTTTTTTGGTGTCAGGACTGATGAGGTAAACTTCAGACTGGCCAATCTTAAAAGACAAAAAAAAGAAACCAGTTTTTCATGAAAATTGAACTCAAATTTATCATACAAACATTCTCGTGTTGTGACCTATGGAAATGCAGAAGAAGAGCGGCAAGCTCTTCCTTCTAAGGTTCAAGTTCACTGCAAGTTCAAGTTGCAAGTTCACTGCAGAGGATGAACAGCTCCCGGGGCTCCGGTTTACCCTGGGGATTTCAGGCAGCACCTCACGTGTGTGAGTACATCCACCTGTGTAAGGCAGTGGTCTTCTTTTTTTTTTAATGTTTATTTATCTTTGAGAGAAACAGAGAGAGAGAGAGGCAGAGCATGAGTGGGGGAGGGGCAGAGAGAGAGGGAGACACAGAATCGGAAGCAGGCTCCAGGCTCTGAACTGTCGGCACAGAGCCCGACGCGGGGCTTGAACTCACAAACCGTGAGATCGTGACCTGAGCCGAAGTCGGACGCTTAGCTGACTGAGCCACCCAGGCGCCCCTAAAGCAGTCTTCTTTGAGATGAAAGAACCAAATATCCAAAAGTTAGCAACCAAACCTCAGATGCCACATCTCCCCTTTGTAAGAAGTGAGGTGTCTATAAAAGCGAATCTTCCAGAAAGTGTTCTCTTTAGAAACTTCCAAAACACTTTCTAATGACATTTTTTTTTTTAACTGCAAAGTCTTTTAGAATTACTGTTAAAATAAGCTACCATGGTTGAGTACATACTATTTGTTAGGCGTTCAAATACCACTTACTTGACTTTTTAAAGTTAGAGCATTAGGGCCTCCTGGGTGGCTCAGTTGGTTAAGCATCTGACTTAGTCTCAGGTCAGGATTAGGATCCTCAGGTTAGGATTCTCTCTCTCCCTGTCTCCCTCTGCCCCTCCACAGTTCACTCACGCACACGCTCGCGCTCTCTCTCTCTCTCAAAATAAATAAATAAACTTAAACAAATTTAAAAAAATAAAGTTAGAGTATTAGCATATGTTAACACTGCCTTACAGCTTTGGGTCAGCACAATAAACGCCATTATAGCAGAGGACTGTGTTGCCACAACCCATCCCTGCCTCAAGGGCCTTCTCATTTGCTGCTCCCTGAATTCACGATACTCCTACTAGAAGAGTATCTAGTTGGCCACACTGAACCTCTGCTCAGTGGAAAATCACTTCCTCCAAGCAGCCTTCCTGGAATCCTCAGATATTCTCACAGCATCCTCCACTTCCTTCTCCTTTGTGGCATTTATCACAACTGTAATGAGGCCATTACTTGTACAATCGGTTGTCAGTCCCCCTTACTGGAATCTAACTTCCGTGTGGGCAGAGACCATGCCCGCCCTATTCACTGCTGTGACTTCTAGCATTCTGAAAGGGACCCTACACACAGCAGTCACACACTAAGTACTTGAAAATACATGCGCTGAGTAGCTTTCACAATGACACCACTATCTTTTTAAATACAGATCACAGACTAAAATGCAAAAGCCTGAATGCCAACACAGCTCTTTTCAGTACACTGGTTAACAATGAAAACAGCCCTATTTACCCACTGACACATCGTCTTCATCTTAAACCTGCTTACATCCAACAACCCATTAGCCTAAGTGGCAGCCTCCTTACCTGTCGGCCATCTCACTGCGCTGAGTTAGGCACAAAAACATTACACTTATGGTAATTTTGCTCTCGCTAGAATATCAGCCGTGACATTCTAGAAGGGGGCTGAGAACAATCAGTTCCCTGTACCATCAGAGGCCAGCTCCCTGCTGGGACAGCCCCAAGTCCGGTCAGCTCAGACCCAGAGACTCCCAAGGAGGGCAAGCCCATACAGAAGAGCCCAGAGCAGCACGGAACCCAGGAATCCCAAGCCGAGGACAGCTTCCCTATCCATTTCCTTTTCTGGTACTTGTCTATTAGTTTACTAAACCTCTTCCAGAAAACAAGGGAGTAAGCAGTTGGCTAAACTATTATTTCAGTTCAGGTATAAATTTTAAATATCATGTTCTCCCCAAACCAATTACTCTGATTAACAAAGGATAAATATTTTATAATTTAACAGAAACAGTAAAGAGGGAGTAATTTCCAATTAAAAGATTTTGTTGAAATATATTTCTTGAAATTAACGTAGATTTTTAAAAAATCCTTTTGGAGTCTCTTACATGTGTCACCTGTTCCTTCCATTGAAAAGGTACCTTTCAACCAAGAGGGTGGGGAGTGGGTAGAGATAAGAACATACCAGTCGGTTAAGTGTTCGATTTTGGCTCAGGTCATGATCTCATGGTTCATGAGTTCAAGCCCTACACTGGGCTCTGTGCTGGTGGTGCAGAGCCTGCTTGGGATTCTCTCTCTCTCCCCATCTCTCTCTCTCTCTCTCTCTCTCTCTCTCTCTCTGCTCTTTCCCCACTTGTGCTCTCTCTCTCAAATAAACTTAAAACAAAAAAATGATTGATTCTCTTTAGGTTTCCAACTATAATTTTATATGTATCTTTTTTAATGTTTGTTTTGAGAGAGAGAGCACAGAGGAGGGGCAGAGAGAGAGGGAGACATAGAATCCGAAGCAGGCTCTGAGCCGTCAGCACAGTGCCGGACATGGGGCTCGAACTCACAAAATGTGAGATCATGACCTGAGCCAAAATGAGATGCTCAACCAACTGAGCCACCCAGGCGCCCCTCCAACAATGATTTTAAAGGTCTAAAACTAAAGGATTTTATCCTGAGAAAAGGATTATTTGCTCTAAAATTAGATAGATTCACACATAAATCCAAAAGCAATTTACTAAGAATCCATTCTCCATAAAGATTTCTTTTGAACGTGTATCTCACACTGGGGATGAGCCCGGGGCTTGATGATATTTTACCGTGAAGAGCATAGTTCGATTTTCCTCAATATCTGTCGGCTGCACAATATTGTGCCCGCTAATTAGGTGGTTCTCAATGTCGTTTTCCTCAAAGGACCGGAAGAGACTACTACTTCGAAGGCTTCCATCTTGAAATTCTTTCTTAAAGGCCAAAGAGCGCAGGCCGGGCTGGGAGAAGGATTTGCGCATGGGCCTCCCGCCCTGCTCCCCATTCCCCACCGGCTGGAGCACAGATCGGAACTTATCCGTGAAGGAAAGCCCTCCCACAGGATTTGGGGTTTCAGAATCCTGGGAGACCAAGTCAAATTCGGCTTTCCTGCTGCAGCTGACGTGATTGAACTTCTCGATGCACTCGTCGATCAGGGCCGGAGGGGCCTTCTTGTGAGCCACTGTCACCCGGCCACAGAAGAGCACCTCAAACTTCTTGGCAAACGTCTCATCGAACTCAGACGGGCAATGCAGCTCCTCCTGGCGGGCAATCTTCCCGGCCTGTCGGATGGAGCTGATGATCTCAGGCACCTGCCAAGAAAGGAAGAGTGTTACTTGGAACATGCGGTAGTAGGTATGCCCACGCTGGTGTGCACGCACGTGTGTGTACACACACACACACACACACACACACACACACACACACACACATGGCAGGAATATGCGAGGAACCAACGCTATGCTCTCCACAACCACTCCACTGCATACTCCATGGTACTGATGTAGGATCCGTGGGGAATCCGGGACTGGAAATGTCTTCCCACGAGACGCATAACTTTCAGAGAGGAAAAGAGGAACAATACTGAGGAAGCACCTCTTATGTGCCAGGGCCTATGCTAAGGGACTGACATGCCCACAACACTCCACAAGGTTGAGTGACGAGCCCACGGACACACAACCCAGTGTGGCCGTGGAGTCAAACGTGGCTTAGTCCCTCTTCAAAGCCACAGTCCTCTCTGCGGCAGCTGTCACCTCCCAAAGAGATCTGTCTCTGATGTGGCTCCACCAAAAAGTTCTCCTGCATTTCAGGGTGGTAGACCTTGGAGTGTCTTCTGCAATAAATGGGTGGGATGACCATGACAAGTGAGGATGGCAATTATCTTATCAAGCACTTCTTCAAATCACAACACCGTTATTTTCTTCAAAGACAGCTGACAATGTACTACTCGGTCCCATACTTCCTCGCAGTTGAGCAGTGCTGACTGCAGAGCTAGAAGGTTTTAACCAAGGAGTGAGTAACCAAGGCTGTATCATTATCACGGCGACACACTGGGGCCTCTTCCCACGGAGACTCCAAGCCTCTGGGTTCAGTGCAGAGTCACGATCAAGAGAACGAACAAAAGGGTCTCATGTGCTATCATCATTCCTACAGCAACATCCTCTCATCGTGAGCTGCCAGCAAGAGCCTTCAAAGCAGCAGCAGGTATAAATCTGCGACCACAGTAAGCACCTGTGTGGTCACTTAGATGAAGTACGGCCACGACACTAACACAAGACGGGCATGAATTCAATCTTGCTAAGGAAGGACCTAGTTTTTGTTATGACCTAAACCCCAAAGCAATTTTTTTCCCTTTTTTCTATGTAAGAAAATTCAATTTAAGGCCCAATACCCATAGGCTCAATGTCTTCCAACAGCATTATAGAGGAAAGAACAGCAACAACAAAAAGCCTGTGACAAGTCAGGTCAAAGATCAGCACATACAATAAAGGGAGATACCTGCAGGTTTAGAATGTATGCTTATATCCCGTAAGGCCCAATGGCTCCAAAGACTTTTCTTTGTGATTTCATATCAAGCACATCTTTTTTTTTTTTAATTTTTTTTTTCAATGTTTATTTATTTTTCTTGGGACAGAGAGAGACAGAGCATGAACGGGGGAGGGGCAGAGAGAGGGAGACACAGAATCGGAAACAGGCTCCAGGCTCTGAGCCATCAGCCCAGAGCCTGACACGGGGCTCGAACTCACGGACCGCGAGATCGTGACCTGGCTGAAGTCAGACGCTTAACCGACTGCGCCACCCAGGTGCCCCTCAAGCACATCTTAAAGACGGAATCTCTGCCATAAAGATTATGATATACCCTTCCAAGGTATTTTATCATGCAAGGAGTTCAAATATATCTAGGTATATTCTATATTTTAAAAATTGATTCCTGAAGCATAAGAGCCAAACAATACTAAATAAGCCAACACTGCAGCATATGTCAAGCCTCTATTTGCACCGAGTATGTGCTTGTGCTGTAGCACAGGCCACTACTGCCAAATCGCATAGCACACGGAAGCCTGGAGACGGTTAATGTGAAAGATGACAGGACTGAGAGGGAGGAAGCCCAGGTTCCATTCACACCTTTGCCAACGTGTCACTACAGGCCCTTGGCAAAAACTGCCTCAGTTTCTCTCAAAACAAACAAACAAACAAAGCTTATAAGATTTTTCAGGCAAAGTTATTTTGGCAAAGAATTTTCAAAGGAAAACAGCCAATTCCTGCAGTAAAAAAACCTCGCCGCATTTCTGAGCAAGTGTATGAAATTATTTTGTCAGGAGTCACATGAATCTTTCCCATTGTTAAACTTACTCTCTGAACAGAAAAGTCAAAGCTTACACAGCCTTCTGAGGCTTGTTAGAATAACTTCATTTCTGTACGCTGGACCTTCCACTGCCTCTGAGGTGGTGGCATTTTTCATTATATAATCAAAGGACAGAGAAAATGTGTGAAGTCTCATGAACTTACGGTGACTCGGTAGCAAACAACGCAGACACAAGTAAGACACCGAGTGGAGAACCTGACAGGGGTCCCTCACTTCACAAGCTCAGAAGAGGCTGAGGAGCTCATCACAACCTCGGTCAGGGTTGAGGCTGTGGAAGTTTTTCCGACCACCATTCGCTCCTACACAGTAATCACCATCCTCTCGAGGCGGGCTTTAAGTCCAGGACCAGAGCCCTCCTCCTTGCTCCGGTGAGTTGCAATACGAGTATGAAGGAGAGGACTGGGTTAAAAAGAATCACTGTGATCCTGACAAGAGCCTAACCATCTCAGAATATTTGACAGAATACTGTCAAACATAATACAGCATAATACAGCAATACATTGTGAACACTTACAAATCAAATGTTTCAAAATCACCGTAAGTAAGATAGGAGACTTTTTAAATAAAAAATGGGCTCCACTTGTGTGTAAGTTTGTAAATCCGTGGTTCACTTTACCAGAACAGGCCTGGAGCACCGCTTTTCGAGAAATGAAGGCACAACATCCACTTGCGATGAATCATGAATTCTCCATCCTTTTTGACTCTGTCCTGGACCCACCTACACTGTTAATTGTTACAGGAGGGAACTGAGTCATGTACCTCATTTTATTTCCAAACCTTTTTCTAGGTATCACTCGACGCCAGGAGGTAGGGGTCCAGAAGCAAGCCAGTCCTGCCCAGGCAGGGAGTGGGGCCCAAGGATCTTTAGCCAGAACGTGTACAGTCCTGAGATGGGGTCTGCTGGGGGCCTGAACGCAGATGGGAGTCGAGAGCAAGGCCGGGTAAAGGATTCTGGAAGACCGCACACACAAGAATCAGCAGCTATCTGGGTGGAGGAGTTGAGGGCATGAAAGACAGCAGGTGGCTTGGAGAGACTGCCTCAGGCTGCGAACACAGGAGGAGGTTGAAGGAGACAGAAGGAGCTTGGCTTCCCTACAGGCTGAGTGACAGCAGGAGGGCTTGAGAGTAAAGGCATCTAGTGGGCAGTTGGGCAAGTGGGCCTGGAGTCCAAGACAGGACACGTAGACTGGGACGTCAACAGCTCACGCACAAGCGGCGGCTGACACCCCGGGAACAGAAAAAGGGGAAGCAAAGGAAGAAGGCAAGGATGGGACCGTAGGCTACACGGATGTCTCAGATGCAAAGAAACTGAGGGAGTGAAGGCAGAGGAGGAGAAAGGGAAGCCGTCAAGGATGACATCGGAGATGTCAACCGAGGGAGAGGAGGCCGTGGAGAGTCAGCAGTGGCTGGGGATACGTAAAAGTAAATAAATGGGGGATGCCAATTCTAACCCCCAAAATAAACAAACTTAACTGAAAAGGGTCTCAAGGTAAAACTTCAGGCTATCAGAACATATACTTCAAATTACAATATTGACCACAAACACAGTGACCCTTTTAGGGCAAATACACCAGGCCAGTGGGGTTTACTTCCATTGATACAATCTAAAAAATACTTTTTTTAGCGTAGCCACAGCTGTAATATCTACGTCATTTCTGACCGCAGATCAGCAGCAGAGTAAATCAAAACTAACTACAGTAAAAACAAGAATCTGAAAAGCATCATACTGCAATAAATTCAATAATGGTTTGAGATTTTATTTCCTTTTACACTGGGAATCACAACAACAAAAAAGGTTAATTAAAATGATTCCCCAACAATGAAAAAAAAGGCCCTGTTTAGATATAAAATTTCTTAAACTGCTCTTCTGTCAGCCTATTTGAGTTTATACTAAAGCTCCTTCTTAAAGTAAATCTGCACCTTATTTCACAACCACAACAACTTTCTCCTGAATTCACAGTAACAAATGCAGAATTCACACAGTAACACTACATATATATATGGTTTCTGCAGCAGGCTTAAGGGAGTATTGTTTTAGAAGTCACCAGAAAACCATAGTATAAGACAGTTAGAAATATTCACTTCCGTAAATAAAGTCCTCATTTAAACATTTGGGTCAACTGGTTTGGTAAGGATTTAGGGATTTTAAAGGATGATAAACACATAGCAAGTGTAATTTTATTCACAAGGACTTAGGAAAGAGCTTCTAAAACAATATTTGGAATGAAAAATCATTTTACATTACATTTATACCTGGTGTTTTGCTGCCAACTAGTAACAAATAAGTATTAACTGAATCTGAAGAAGCCCATATTTGTGTTTAAAATTCTAGCAATTTTTCCTATTATTTAACATTAAATCCTTCCCAAACTGCAAAAATACAGCAGGCCACACTGTGCTTTGTCCCTTGGATGAAATGTCCTCTCACTGCAAAAAGTTAAAACAACATGCTAAGGGAAAATTATTCTGCATAATTATTTTCCAGAAGGAACAGACTTGTGTTTCAATTTTGTTGGTAATGAGTGTTTTTTTGTATTTGTTGGTCAGAAAGAAGGTAAATAGGGGAAGAAAACTAAATTAAACCAAGTATTTCCTCTAGCATATATGCCTTGAATTTTATACAAAATACTTAAGAAAATATCTTCTTACGAGTGCTCATTACTTAAATTATTTAAAGAGAATAAAACACCTGTCTCACAACATCCGGATAAGACATACGTGAACACTCATATTGTCCAACAGCTTGGCCTGTTGAGACTAGAGTCAACACAGAGATGTGAATACACTCCAACAATGAATAAGACAGGACTCCTCCTGACCTGAGAGGCTCACAGTCTAGGAAATAAGAGACACTCTAAATATATGATCTCCAGTACAATGTGACAGATGCTAGAATACAAACATGAGCAAAGCAGCTGAATGTGTGCTAGACAAGGCCGGTCCTGAGTAGAGGCCTCTCTTATCTGCCTGTCAGTCATGGAGCCTCACGGTGAAGGCCCCAGCTCCTGCTTTATGCTTACAATTAGCCCAAAGGTCAGACTCATGGGTTCGGTCTTCCTGAGAGATCAGACTTGCTCATTAGCTGACTGAGGAAGCAGCTGGCACGTAAGAAATGCTAATGACCGATGGCCCCTAACACGGGGCCACCCACCTCATTCATCCCATCTTTCTGTCCGTTGGGTCTTGATCTTTCCTCCTGTGTAAAACAGAAGTAGTATTCGGCTTCTCTAGTTCTGAAATGGCAAACTGGACAAACTCTTAGCTTTCAAACCCCATGAAAAGAAGTCTCTGCAAACACAAAACCCAGCATCCTACTCCAAAATAATCATTTGAAAGGTTCACTACAACCTTTTGACCAAACCAACAAGTTTCTACAAATGTTTAAAACAATGAGACTAAAACCAACATAAATGATTTAATGGCTGCAGGGGCTGAGGAAAGAGGGTGGAAAAGGTAAGCAAGGAAGAGTAAGAGAAGGGATCACTGTTAGATTGTGCAATTATTTTGTAAATTTTCTAAAACGATATTTAAAAGTCTTGATTGGCTAGCATAAATAATGGTAGATCATTGCAGTAAATCACTGAATGCTCAACTTGGGGAACAGAAGGCCTCAAAATCCAGTCCTCTTCAGCTGAGGCATTGGTTCTCAACTCAGGACTTAAAAAAAAAAAACAAAAAACAATGTCTAGACCCACCCCAGCCTGGATGAAGCAGCCTGTTTGGAGGTGGGGCCCCGGCACCTGCAGTGTTCAGAAGCACTGGGCAGCTCTGATGGGCAGAATCCCTGATGTATCTGTCACCGTCCTTCCTCATGTCCCAAGGAAAGGAATGCTCGCTCCTCACCCTGTTCCCCGCACCATCATACCCAAAACCTATGGACTATTAAGGTCCTAGGGGAGCTGTGTGCTTTAGCAGCATTGAAGCAGACCACCAGCACAGCCCCATACCATGCTTGTAGCAGACATGAACAAACTAGTGAAGACAAACAAAAAAATCACCACACAGGTATTTGACCAGCCATTTATACCATTTAAGGACAAATTTGATTTGCAAATAAATTCACCACATCTCCAAGGTCTCAGCTCTTTAAATGCATATGTGTTAATGTCCTATAAGAAATGCTACTCTATAATTCTGACCAAAGTTTACTAACTTAATCTCTCAAAGATTAAGAAACACTCACAAATATAATAAACTAGCAGTTAATCACAGCAATCACCCAATGTTAATATGTATGTCATATAATCTTTGAAAAGGGACACTGAGATCCCTTTTCTACAAGGCAGGAACTATAAACATGTAAATGTACTGAGAGAAAACATTAAACAAAGCTCCGGTTCCTTCTCCAGGATGAATGCCACAATCAGTTTTTATAAATGATGCCCTTTGGAAATTCTGCCACTGACAAGATCATGAATAAAGGAACATTTGGTCATATAGTGTATATTTATAAACAAAACAGCAAAATCAGCTAGAGGACTGGGCACCACTACAGTTTGCTTCTACCTAAAATCATCCACAACCAAATACATTGAACTTATTAAAACTGATTTTCAAGCTAGCAAGTGCCCATGTATTGTCTTTTCATGTCCAAATCAATCTTAGATGAAACACTTACAGGAGATATGGAACTTCTACCAGGCAACAGACCCACGAGCCTTTCCACCTGTTCCCATTTATACCTCAAAACAAAAGTCCTTGAGAATCTCAGGACAGTTAAAAGCAGTTAAAGCCCTAGTGCAGGAGCCGATACCCCAGCCCAGGGCACCCCAAGCAGAGATGCATCCTGACTCACCAACAGATGAGTGCAAGGATGGTCACAGCATTACTAACGGTCAGAAACTAGAGACAAAACATTGCCCAGCTACAGCAATGACAAATATGCTATATTCATATAATCAAAAACACGTAGAGGGAGAATGAACAAGCTATTCTATGTGTAACAACATAGGTAAATATTCATAATGGTCATGTTGAGTGAAAACAACAGGTATAACAGAAGCACATGGCAGAATTTCACTTTTGCAAAATTCCAAAAACAGGCAAAACTAAACTATGAAGACAGAGGACAGGATAGTGATTATCTCTAGAGGAGTGACAGGGAGTGGGCCTGTGGGCTTCTGGACTGTTTGGTTTCTTCATCCAGGTGCTGACTGTACAAGATTTTTCAAACTTTGAAGGCCCCGAGTACACGACTTATGTATAATTCTGTTCATATAACATCAATGGAATTTTATGAAAAAATAGTATTTTCACAAGCACAATAGAATTTGATTGAGAAAGGGTAAAAAAACTAGCCCAAAGTTACCCTGCTAATGAGCTGAAGAGTCAGGACAGCACCTGCCTGATGCCAAGACACATCCTCTTACTACCCAAGACTTCATTCTCAATTCAAAAAGACTTCCCAGTTCCTGCAGTGGTCCACATGTTTTTTTGGTTTTGTTTTTTTTGATTTGGGAGTTTGTTTTGCCTACATAGAATCCAGTGCCCTCTCCCCTAATAATAAGTAGTACCTTGACTCCCTCTCATTCCCACGGTTAGGTCCCAGTCCCACCTCATGAGTGGACTGGCAACCCCAGACTAAACCAACCAGCATATTCTATCACCCCACCCCACCATATAATTAGTTCAGGGTTGGTCACCCAATCCAGACCAGGACTAGGCCCACGCATTTTAAGGAACTGGTATGAAAAAAACAAAAACAAAAACAAAAACATGCTGTGGCTCTAGACCAGTGGTTCTCCAATCAGGGGCAATTCTACCCACCACAAGCCCCCCAGGAGACATTTGGCAATGTCTGGAGACACTGGTTTGTCACAACCGGAGGGTAACATAACCGGCACCTGATAGGTAGAGGCCAGGGATGCTGCTGTGCATCCTACCAGGCACAGGACAGCCCCACAACAAGGAACTATCCTCCCCCAAATGAAGTATTGCCCAGGTTGAGGAATCCTGCTTTTGGACTTAGAATTCTGAGGACTAAGCCTGGAATTGCTGGTGCCATCACAAGTAGAGCCATGCTAGACAGTTCCAGAGGAGGCGAAACAGAGACAAGGAGGCAGAAAATGCAAGAGAGAATGATGGTTCTGATGTTTGAGGACTTGGATCCAGCCATACCTGAAGCAATCCACTGGGATTCTTATGACAATAAATTTTAGATTATGCCATTTTACACTGGGTGTCTGTCATCTGCAACTAAGAGTCCTGTTCACACTCCTACCAGATAAAAATCTATGCCAAATTCTATGGTGAATACAAGGATGAATCGCATAGATCCTATTCTTCAGGGAACCTACAATCTAGACAGAGGGGATAAAAAATACACAAATGACCAAACCGAGTAGAACATCAACACTACATGAGAGGTGCTAAGGAGGGTAGGAAGATAGAGAAATGCAAATTCTCAGTACGGAGTGCACTTCAAATTATTAAGAGCAAATAGGAAGATTTAAAGCTGAAGCTTTACCAAATTCTTTACCGAATATTTACCAAAATTCTGCCCTTAGAATAAAAGCAGCCACCAAAGACGCTCAGGGAGTCCAACTGACTCATTTTTTTCTCTATAAAAAAAGGGAATATGTAAAATTTTAGATCACATCAAAAAATGTTCAGAAAGAGCCAAAGTAGGTTTCACGTGTGAATGACTTGATTACACATTACTCCCATGTCTCTCCACGCCCTGCCATGCTGAACGAGAAAGGACTGCAATCATATGTGATACACAAAAGGACCAGAAACAGGACCGAAAAAGAGAAATTTACAAGGTATGCACACACGTATTACACGGAGGTCTTCATATATAACACACAAAAGGACCAGAAACAGGACCGAAGAAGAGGAGAAATTTACAAAGTATGCACATACGTATTACACGGAGGTCTAAGTGAGCCACTGGGAGATCAGCAGGCTCCTACTGAGAAGAAGGAACAGAGAAGAGGAACACCTTGCACCTTCCAAGGGCTGAGGGCAGGGCTGGGCCCCATCGCCGACCTGGCCAGGCTGAGGTGTGAAAGGGCCAACCTCAAAAACCATGAAAAACCACTTCTCAGTAATACAGCCTCCTTTTTGAACACAGCAGCAGGATGTATTCCGCAGTCATCTTTTATTTCCAGTAAGTTTAATACACATCCATGTAAAAGAAAATACAGCAACACTTAAAGTTGCCCATATAATCCCAAACCCAGAAATATCCACAGTTAACAGCTTGTTTTTTTTCTGACAGGAGGTGGTTCTTTGAGCACGCTGAATGCTAATTTCCTTTACCAAAAACAAACAAACAAACAAACGTGAGCACAGGATCAGTGTTGTGCAACTAACTTCTACCGTCATGGACATATTGCACTGATGTGCCATCCCTCAGAGAAGCATCTCATTCCTTTCTGATAACCTCAGCATCAATTCCATTCACTGCAAACGCTGTACACACAGAAACACATGCAAATTTAAACCTACTCAGGATCCAATTCCAATGTCCCTCTGTCAGCTGTCACAAACTCTGCTCAATAATATGTCATTTTGGCAAATGTGTGATGAACATCCCAACCTCTGCATAAACTGCCTGGAGCTCTAGCTGTTGTTTGAGTAGCTGGGTGTTTGTGTGCATGTTGTGAGCGGGAGGTGAGTGGGGGCGCAGGAGAGGTGGAAACGATGAGAAGGAACCCAGTACTGCTTACTAGACCAGAGAGAAGCATTCCACTGGAGGGAAAGGGCTCTTTAGGAGCGGAAAGCGAAACAGAATAACCCCTAAAAAGACAGAGATAAACCCTCACAGCTGCAGGTCACAAGGCTGAGGAGAGAGTCAGCCCTAACTCCTGCCCCAGCTGCAGCCATGCACCTGCTACACTGCCAGATCCTAAGGGCAATTCTGTAAGTGGAATGCTGAAATAGGGCCCCCCAACCTCGGCAGCTTCAGGTGCATGTCTCGGCAGGTCACCCACTTCTTAGAACCTCGGACTCTTCTTCTATCACAATGAGGTACTGCCAGCTAATTGGAGGTTGTTTTGAGGATAAAATTAAACAATGAATGGAACAGTTGTTAGTATAAAGCCTGGCACACATTCACTCCCAATAATTGCTAGCCGTTGCCATGTTTACAAAGAAAAGGTCAGCTCCCCATGAAAGTGACAGTACCTGAGGAGCCCGAGCCACTTGAAGCAGCCCTGGGGTTTGAAGCCCCAGCTGGACAGTAAGAGAAGTACAGGACACTGAGACACCAGACACCTGAGCAAAGACGCCACCTTGGAAGTGAGGATGCCTCGCTGCCCCACAGGAAGCCAGGCAGACAAACAGCCCAGCGGAGCCCTCCCAAATCCCTTACCCACAAAATCGCATGCATAATAAATGGTTGTATTAAGCCAATTGAAAAAACTTTTAACTAAAGCAACAGTACCTAAAGGAAATGGGCTTGCTATTATGCCAAGGGCCTTTCAGTACAGAGCTGACGAAGATTTATTCTATACCAGCCAGCAACAGATAATGCCAAACACATTAAAAATTTGATCATCTTTCCAAACATCCAGTAGGCAACACAACTCTCCCCCACCTCACCCCACCCTCCAACCTTCCAGCAATCCCACATGTGTAAAAGCAGGAATGCTCTGATTCAAATGGAGCTGAAAAAGCAGAACACTCCCTTCCCCTCCTTTAGCCAGACCTGAGGGAGCACAACAACCCACAGGAACAGCGTGGAAACTGCGACCTACAAAACACACAGGTCTGTGGGTGGCAAGCAGTTTTTCTGGCGTTCAGGACAGGCCTGCATACTTCGGAGCATAGGACACCAAATGCCTGAATGTCTGCTCCAAGAGTGAATTATTGTCTGTTTTGCTCACTGATGCAGCCCAAAGTGCCTGGGATGGTGCCTGGCACAGAGCAAGTACTCAATAAATGCTTAATGTATGGTGGCAATTGAAAATAAAAATTTAGGGACTTCAAGGTTTTAAAGTGATGAGAACTATCTCAAGCAGATCTTAGAAGAGAACCATGATAACTCTGTAATATCTCTAACACGATGTACGAGCGTATGCATGCAACAAGTATTTGCAGAGGACAAATGCTGCAAAAATAGTAAACCGGAAACAGCGGGACTAAGTCCTTTTGGATCATAAGATTTTTCTAGACAGCTGAAGGCCAATCCCTTTAAACGCCTAAGCTATTTTTATTTTCAGATGGGAATTTTCAGATGGGAATCATTGAGTGCACTTCTTTTCAAAGACCACAGAGAATGAAGTTTAACCTTTTCGTTGCTGCGATGAGGTATGTGTATGGCACGAGGGCTGTAGTCGTGCTGAGCTGTGTACTGCCGTGGGCTAAAGCAACAGGCAAGACTGTAATGGGATTAGTAGGCGTCCTGGGTGAGAGCCGGCACCCCAGCTTTCCATCAACATCTCACATTCCCAACTCACCTCCCAAAGCCAATGCTGGCAGGCTCTTCTCTCAAATGCATTCACCCTGAAGGAGAGGCTCCTAAATTTCTGTCTTGACCGCATGGTGAAGCCTATGGGCCCTTCTCAGGAAAAAGTTTTTACATGTACAAAATAGAACACAAGGGAATACAAAAGAACTTAATTACACTAAAAGGGAATAATCCAAATAATTATGATATAGTATGTGCTTATTCCCATATTTGACAAGGTCTAGAGGCAAGTCAAATAAATGCTGTAATTCAAAGTAATGATAAGCATCCAGAGTATTTTTTAGAAATGTGTAACTATTATAATGCCATATGAAAATAACTGGTTTTGTTGATGTTACCATCACAGGAGCTGCTAACGCTACTGGATCTGATGACTGTGTTAATAATCGAATAAAATGTTAAATTTTAGTTAGAAAGAAGTTAGTAAAAATAAAGATGTAATTTTTTTCCCCAGTTCATGGACAGCCTCCCCTCAGATCCCAGGTTAAGGGCTCTTGGACTACTGGAAGCCCAGCGGGTAAGGGAAACCAGCTACCTACAACTAACTCAAAGACAAGATCACCACCACCACCAGGCATCTGTCTCGGGGCTGTAGTGTGTTTGCACTGTATATATGAATAATGCAACAACACCAGCACGCCATTCCAGTGCAAACATAAATCCAACTGGCGATGGGGAAGCTCCACCAGAAGCCATAGCCATCAGAATCTACAAAGAGAAACTAAAACGGCAAGGGGCCATCAATATGGAAAGCAAATTTTAACTGGGTAAAACTCAAGTGTCCATAGTTAGAGTTACAGAATTAATTTCTACATAATGTACATTCTTCATCAGTATAAAAAGATTACAACCCTTTTCAAAGATTACCCAGATCCAATTTAAGTCTAATGTGATTTACTGCCCAGCTAGTCCCTGAATATGACAATTCAGTTTAATATCAGATGGAAAATTATTTTCTACTCTAAATTTTATATTATCCCTACCATTGGGAGAAGAGGGAAAATGTGACAAATGCCTCTGAATCCTCATTTCAGGAAACTTATTTGGGCTGCAGCTCACATGTGACAACCTCAGACAGGCAGAAAAGCCTTTATTCTAGAATGTCCTTCCATCCACTCTCCACTACCATCTGCCCATTCTTCCAGATCCAGTTCAAACCTCTCCTCTGCTCCATTCCCCAGGTTCCCATGGCACCTGGCCCTCTACTGTCACCTAGGTCACAACACTGAGTCTGTCTCCCACACCACACTTTGGTTAGGGGGTGGAAGGGTGTCTAACTCATCATGTGGACCCTGCAGACCTTGTCCGAGCATTTACTTAACACACAACTTGAATGCAAGAGGCAAATAAATGGCAGTTTTCTGTTTCTCCACCTTAATGTGCAAAGTGGATACTGCAATACTAATTAAACTCAATTTAAATATATTTACTTGAATATACACCAAAGTGCTGTAGGTGAACTCTAAACTGAAATGAAACAATAAGGGCTTTATTTTCTAGCCTTACCTAAAATCAGGTAGAGAAAGTATGACCCCAGTATTTTATATAACCAACTGCACACTGTCAGAAGGAAAAACCAAACTTCTGACACCTCCACTTACATGGAGTTAATACAGCATCTCAGGCACCACCACCACCTATGGGGGCTAACTGCCAGACACCGTGCTTTACACAGATACTCTCACTGAATGCTCACCCCACGCCTCTGAGAAAAACATTTCCGTTTTACAGAAAGGCAGACTCTTCTGGATGGGATCTGTGCCGGTGCTGGGGCTGCACACCAATGTGGCACCGTCTGGGGACGGAGACATGACACTCTGTAGGAAGCAAGGTGAGGGAGGCCGTGGGAGCAACAGGAGCCTCACTCAGCAGGTGAACAGAGCAGAGGCACCCACTGCTGGAGGGGCAGCGGGGCAGGAGGCGGGTCAGAGATGCGGCCCAAAGGGGCCACCCTGAACCCGGCTAGCCCAGGCCAGCCCGCAAGCTCCAGGGCCCGGCAGGTGGGGCTGGGCCCGTGTGCCCTCCAGGGGACCACAGGGCCCTGTGAGGGAGGTGGCTTGGGGGGACAGAGCTGGAGGGAAGGACAACGGGCAGGAGGATGCTGAGGGAGTTACCCAGGGCCCACCCCATCCCCATGATAAATACCCCCCCCCATGATATGTGATGAAGAACCCAGGAGGGAGAAGCACCCGCCTCCTGGTGGCAGTGGCTGCGCTCTGGCTGCACACATGCAAGAAGAGGGGAAATGGACCACATCCAGAAGGTAATACTGGGAGAGCTGAGACCAAGCAGATCCATCCACCCACAGACTCAGAAACCCCCAGAAACCTGAGCAGCGATTACAATCCAGTATTTATTCACGAGTTCTCGCTCTTTTCAAGGACGTTTTCTAGCCCAACCAGCAGTGGGAAGGGTGCGGGCCACAAAGCCGGGTGTGCCCGCGGCTCAGCCGGGGTCCCCGCCCACTGACCCTCAGTCCCCGGGGCACTCTGGCCACAAGTTCCCACAGGCTGAACAAAATGCAGCGTGTGTTCAAGAGCTGCTATGTCTACTTATTTCCAGCCAAAGAGATAACACAATTTAAAAAGATCTGGAAGGGGCTGCTGTGGTCTGTAGTCTCTGGGTAGCAGGAATGCGATGGTTTGTTACCTTTGCTTATCAGTAGGTTATTGTTCTACAATTTTCATGTACTGTATTGCTTTTGTAATCTTAACGGTTATTTTTCACTTTTTAATTTTTTTTAAGTTTGTTTATTTTGAGAGACAGAGACAGCACAGGTGGGGAAGGGGCAGAGAGAGGGAGACGGAATCCCAAGCAGGCTCCCCACTGTCAGCACAGAACCTGACCTGGCTCTAACCCAGGAAACCCTGAAGTCATGACCTCAGCTGAAACTGAGAGTCCACAATTAACCAACTGAGCCGCCCAGGTGCCCCTATTTTTCATTTTTTAAAAAGTACATTTTTCTTAAACTTTAAGGAATTTTAGAGATTATGGTCTACTGTTATTAGGTGAGGCCTTCCAGAGACGAAATGATTTAGAGTGGAAAAAAATCTTTAAATATATGATGAAAAATTATTTCAACAGTACAAGGGAAATGGCATACAATTCTAAGTGGCCCCAAATGCTTCAACTATATTAACATACAAAAAGTCTTTAAGTCATGAAATACAATCTGAAAAACAAACATCAACGTCTATAGAAACTAAAAACTTTAGATGGCAGTCTAAAAAGCAATATTCAGAAGACTGTCCTTTTATATGCCTAGGTGATTACTTAAGACAAAAATTTTAGTTTAAATCAAAATTGCGTTAATAGTAAGAACTGGTCTATTTTATGAAGCTGACAGTTCAAACTTGAGTTTAGATAACCATTAACCTTGTGAACCAGATAAAAATTCTTGCTACTTCCTAGGAACCGCAGTAAAATGAATGTAATTCAAATTATGACATTTGTGGATACAGTACAAATCACCTTGACAACAGTATTAATTTTTTTTAAACACAAAGTTTTTGATAGCATAGGGCTACCCCTCACATTTACAGTGCCTTTTTTCTTAGTGTTTATTCTTGAGAGAGAGAGAGAGAGAGAGCGAGCGTGAGCATGAGTAGGGGAGAGGCAGACAGAGGGAGACACAGAATCTGAAGCAGGATCCAGGCTCTGAGCTGTCAGCACAGAGCCCAACACGGGGTTTGAACTCACAAACCGTGAGATCATGATCTGAGCTAAAGTCAGATGCTTAACTGACTGAGCCACCCAGGTGCCCCTACGGTGCCTTTTTATTTTTATTTTTTTTTTTTAATTTTTTTTTTTCAACGTTTATTTATTTTTGGGACAGAGAGAGACAGAGCATGAATGGGGGAGGGGCAGAGAGAGAGGGGGACACAGAACCGGAAACAGGCTCCAGGCTCTGAGCCATCAGCCCAGAGCCCGACGCGGGGCTCGAACTCACGGACCGCGAGATCGTGACCTGGCTGAAGTCGGACGCTTAACCGACTGCGCCACCCAGGCGCCCCTACGGTGCCTTTTTAAAGGCACCATTCAAATTATTCAAAGCCAAATCTCTCCTCCTCCACCTCTCATCCGAAAGCCCATGTGTGGTAGACTTCGGTAAGCCAGGTATGGGCTGGATCTCAGGCTCTGCCCTTCTGCAGTATGTAACTTGCACAACCATACACAGCAGTCTAGTCATAGCCCTATCACCAGCATCGGGGAGGTCCATGGTAATTGCCAAGCAAATGTTAGAAATTTAAAGTCACTAATGCATGACTGCCAGACCCAATCACAATCTGGTGTATCATAAATAAATCAGTTATTTACAGTTTTTAAACATACCACACTAGCTTTTAGAACACTGATTACATTCTTGAATAAAACCTATCACATATGTTCTAAAACCCTGAACTTCATTCAGATCAGTGGTGGAAACAGGACTTTTCTCTCAACTCATTTTACCATGAAATAAACTCTCTTCACCAAGGAGTGGTTCCTTTTCTTGTATCTTGATCAACAGGCAAATCAGAACTTTGGCCAGTAAAGGATATTAGTTAGAAATGGTCTAATCTACTTTCCATTTAACATATTTTCACCTTGTAAAATACCAACAATACTATTTGTTGCTCCTTGGCTTTCTCAGAAGTTATAAACGTGGATAACGTCAATAAATGTTTACAAAACTCAGATTGTATCCCAGCAAAATACTGCAAAAGGAGAGTACATGTTTTAACACTTTCTTCCTGCTTTAAAGAGATGAAGGAAATCAATAAAACAAACACACAAGACAAAAAAGAGAGAGTAAAATTGCACACATAATAAAGCAGCCCAGGCCTGAATTCATAACCAGTGAATGTTAGCCCTCGGCTAACATTTCTCACCCTCCCTGACTCACCCTACCCTCCTAGAGTGTGAGAAAGAAAATCTGATCTTGTCCTAGCACCTCACCAAATGTCCACGCCAGTGTTCCTAAGGCTAAAGGTTTACTCAGGTGTCATAGTGAAGGGAATGAACTGCAGTACCCTCAAAATCACTTCCAGTTCCAAAATTCTACTATTCTATAAAAATAAATTAGAATATAGAATGAAAACCAAAAAATCCCAACATCAAGAACATATGTAAAGTCTGTAGTATTTGTAAATCGCAAAACTAACAAAAATCCCCAAATACCTCAGGCAGGTAAGTAAGTATCCGTGGGGCAGACCCAGCTTGCCAAAAGTTCATGTGAAAAAGATTTAAGGATTTTAGTTGATCATAAGCCCAGGATAATCCAGCAGAATGGCCTGGATACCAAAAGAATGAAAAGGAACAAAAAGCCTACAGCATTAGGAGAAATGTCATCTTTCCATTAAGAGGGGAGTCATAGCCTCACCATCCTCCCGCAGACTGGGCCACACTGAGGTTTCATTTTCGGTTTTAGCAGACTCTAAAAGCAGCAGCAGTAAGAGTCACTAGGTACCTGAAATTCCATGAATGGAGACCAGGGCTTTCGGTGTGGGAAGGGGAAGACGGGAAGCAGGTCACTGCCTTTTCAAATCTGTCCCAGGTTAGAGGCATTAGTGCCCTCCCACCATAAAGGGGAAGGGAAAGGGGTGAGACACAAGGCGAGGAAGATTTCTGCTCAGAATATAAAAATCTTTCAGTTAGAGCTATGTGCGATGGTATGGATACTGAGCATCCCTGGAGAAGACTTGAACACAGACAGAGGGGGCAAGTCCCCAGTGCTCAGAGTCAGACTTTCAATTCCTCGAGTCTAGGGCCTTATTTAAAGACGGGCACCTGCTTCCACCTTTGAGGTTGTGCTGAGTAGTCAGTGGTTCCCACCAAGCAGGAGTTTGAAAGCACAGTTCCTTCTCGGGCTCAGCCTCCCTCACGTGTGGGGGTGGGGGCTGACTTCATCTTCATGAGAGGAGATATTTTACAATCAGGAACATTCCTAGAGAGCCAACACTGAAACCAAGGCTGACAAGAGATAAAGACAGGCTGCTCCAGCCAAGAGCTGCTGCTAGGAATGTATTCAAAGCTCCGTTGTTTTTCCCATGCCAAGGGAATGGCTAATGTGTGTCGAGAAGCTTCAGTGACTTGCTAAAACTTAACTCTGCTCTACTGCAGATTAATTCTACAATCAAGGAACAAGAATTCCACCTACCCAGTGGGAACTGTCGTCTCTGAATCCTGGTATTTTCAAAAGTGAGACTTCATCTTGATTTACAAGAGGAAAAGAATAAAAATAAGCCCTAAAGGAAGGAATGGGGTAATGAAATCTTCTTGATGTAATTAGCTCCTTTAGAAGTATTTAGTGAAATGCACTTCCATTTCTCAGATATCCTGGGGACGACTCCATATGGTCTTCTACTTTTCTCTCTACTCTTTATCTCTCTCCAGGGATCTCAAACCACTGCCCCAAAACCAACAAAGATAATTTCTTAATCTACATTTTAGCTCTGAATTCTTTCCTCAACTTGACTCAAATTTTCAATTACCCCTAAGGATCCCCAGACTTCAGGCACCATGACGTTAAAGCATCCAAACCAAGCTCATGTCTTTGCCCTAAAATAGGCCCCTCTCTTTACTTGTTACCCAAATGCGTTCCAGGTAACCAGTTTGGGGAAGTGTCTTCCACTCTTCTCTCTACTCCCTCTACCTGCCATCAGCCATCAGAGTGTGTGTTCTATCACTAAGAGCCCCAAACCTCAAGCGTTGGCCAAAGCCTGTACGCACCCCCAAGGATCTGCCAGGCCACAGCAGGAGCCCCAACGCTCAGCTCTGCCCAGCCTCTCCCAGGATAGATGCCCATCCATCCCCCTCCCCACGGACAGCCCTGATGGCGTCAGCCTACCACTCACAAACCTGCCAGGGCTTCTCTCTAATCTCTACCAAATACCAACACTGTGGCCAGGCCTTTAGAACCCTCCATGGGGAGGCTCTGATCATCTCCTCCTGTGAGTTCACCAAGGATGGGGGGCATGGGGGTTCATGCAACTCCACTCAAACCTATCCTGGGCTTCTGCTCATTTGGATTTCTACTCATGCCTTGGCTTAATGAAGCTTCTTCCATCTCAATGTTCTCATCCCCTGGATGGGACCCTCAAACCATGTACTCAACGTATTCAATTCTATCAGGAAACAAAGCCTCACAGAGCCGAAACGACTGGCATCTGGTCATCAGGCTGGGCAGAACTGGACCACCCCATTCAGAACTCTTTTTCTAGGCCGCACCAGGTCCCCATGATCTGTTTTTAACTAGGAGGAAATAAAGTCTTTGGTTTGAAATTTCCTTATTAGACTAAAGCCTCTAAGCCCATTAAATTAAAAAATAAACACACACACACACACACACACACACACACACAGAACCCAAAAACAAAACAACAGAGCACCAGCTAGTGCCCACATTTCTAGTCTCTGAGACTCACAAGCTTTATTCAGTTTGCACTTGCACGTTTAACAGCAGGCACTGTGTGTGAAAATGAAGGCTTTGGTGCCCATTCTGGGGTCTGCATGAAGGGCTTTCAGGGAAGACTTATCCTCTCCCCCACATACAAGGGCCAAGTAGGCTCCCCTGCCTCTATTTATTCAATCAGGATCAAAGCAAAAAATTATTAGATCTAAAAAGCCCCCCAAAATCTGCAGAGAGGTACTCCAGGGCACTGTAGACCTCCTTAACACCCACATCCAAACTACATTACTGGCTTCCAAACTGAAAACTTTTTTTTTTTTTTTTTTTTTTTTTTAGAAAGACAACATTCAAGTTAAAAGTGTACAATCAGTCCTGACTATCCCTGCTGATTAAAAACAACAATGAGATTGTCAGGTGGGATTTACTGTGTGTGGAAAATTACTTCCGTGTACCAAAGGCTACTCAGAGGTTTTACATTTCCCTCAGCCCGCTTTATTGCAGGCCTATGGTGTAAGCACCTTCGAACACAGTCTTCACCTCCACAAGGGCACGAATCACATCTTTCTCCCCTTGCATCCGTGTCCAAGTGCCCGGCACAGAGAAGATGCACAATTAATGTATCATGACCAACAACGAACTTGAAGAAGCTGAATTTCTTGGCCAAGATGTCTGGAAGTAGCACAAGACTACCCAAAATGGTGTGGCGACTTCAAAACAATACAGACCTGTATGCTCTGGTGGTCTAGCACACTGAACTCCCTCCTCAGGGGAAAACAGCCGGAGTTTCCAATCTCAGCTAGTTTCAACACTACCGAAATAACGACATCAAACCTTAGTATGATGCTCTTTCGGCTAACAAATCCTGGGTGGTACAGACTCAAAGAGCTGCTTTTACTAAAACTGCAGTGTAATATAAATTCCTAGATAGTTCCTTCACATATCTTCAAATAAGGGCAGAGAATCCCTCACATTCACCTAGAAATTCAGTAATACGACTATTTCTGGAACTGCAAGAGAGTTATAACCCCTGTACAAGTATTGGCAGTATTTCATACTCATACAATTAATGAATAATCAATGCACAAAGGGCCACAAAGTTATTACTCATAATCGGGCTTTTGGTTTGTGTTTCTAAAGTCAATTTTTACAATGAAACCTCTAATATTTTAACTTTGGAAACTTACACATAAAAGAAAAAAACCTGACACAATAGTGACCTTCACAATAGACCTATGTAAATATCTCTAAGCAAATATTGTCTCACAGATCTTACAGTTTATTTTCACCTAATGACTGATTTCCTCCGGGTCCACCCTGTAGAAAGAACTTCCGCAAAATACCATTCGGCCAATTCTCTGCCTTCGGCAGGCCTACAATTATGAACTCTGCTAAACAAATAAACTTCCTTCCTATTTTTAAAGTTTTCCAAAACTGGAGAATCTACATCTTTAGTTGGCACACTATTTCCTGGACTTACAGCCCAGGCAGTGAAGAAACTCTTCACAGTATTTTGAGAGAGAAAAAGGACCTCAGAAGTAGCCAATCAGCTGCCCCCCACCTCTATTTTAGGGAAGGAGAAATCAAGGCGAAGTTGTGACCTTCATCAAGGTCACACGGAGGGGACGGGGGGGGGGGGGGTTGGTGGCAGAGGCCTGTGTAATTCTCTCTGCCCCATTTTCCCCTTATCTGATCTGTGACCTGACAATAGCATTTTGCTCCTGTTCCGTACTACTAAACCAAGGTTTATGTTTAATTCATGAAGAATGTGATACAACAACAGAAAGAACCTAAATATCATAGCGAGTACAAGGTGACACAAAGAACTCTGGGCTAAAAAGTCAGAACACCTTAATCTTAGATGGGACTTTGGGAGAGCCACGTCACCTCTGGAGGGCTCAATTTCTCATCTTCAAACAGGGGGGAACAGAACTAAGCAACCACAAATGTCGTCTCCACCTCTGACTTCAAATGATGAGGATGGCGATGTTTCACCCCTAGTAAGTGCTTAATCTGAGCCAGGCATTGTTCTAAGTACACGATGTGGGTAAATCCTCCGCAGCCCGGAGGACAGCTACCATCCCCATTTGTGGATGAACACATTCTTCCTTACAGAGAAGGGACTTGTCTACGGTCACACCTCCACTGGTAAAGGTGGAGAAGGGCTCTATCTGTCCCAGGCCAGTAGCTCCACGGGACCTCTCTTCCTTATCAGAGGCAGACAATCTAAGATGATTGGCCCAACCTGCAGTAATACAGACATAGAGTCCAAATTGAGAACAATTACAGCAATCATTCAACACAATGTTCTCATTTTACAGATGAAGGACTGAAGTATAACTTGAAGTATAAGTCAGGAAATTTAATGGAAATGTACACCCAACCCTCTTCCTAGGTAAGCTTATCCTAAAAACTGCTTCAACAGTTTACATCACTTACATCATCTCATTTGATGCCCAAACATGACCACCTGATGGCAAAGGGCAGTGATCACCACTCCCATGGCATCTAGCCACAGTTAAACAGCAAACTCGGGGCAAACTGAGACCTCCAACTCCAGTCTTTAACTTCCAGTCTTGTGTATATTCTAAGGTTGAAAAAAATGTCCACTGTGATAAGATTCTCTGGACAGCCTATTCAAAATAGTCTCTAAACACAAAGAGAACTTCCCAGAGAGGCTGAAAACATGCTTCCGTGGTGCTTTGAGGAGAATATCAGATAATAGGTGATAATACTCTAAAGTCCACCACTTGACAAGAAAATTAAAAATCAAGCTATGGTCACCTCAAAGCTGACCTCTTTCGGTCTGTCATTTAATTGCCCCTAGCCTCCCTGCCAATCTTGACCCATGTTCAATCTTTCTGCCAGTGATTTTCCTCTTATTTCCTGTTGTCTTCCCTCTCTAACCAAGAACATCATGAAATTCAGGCCTTTAAAAAATTTGTTCTGCATCTCATGTAACTTCAATCTTATACACCTATTTTTATTTACTTTTTTTATTAAGTTTATTTTTTTTAGAGAGAGACAGAGACAACATGAGTGGGGGAGAGGCAGAGACAAGGGAGAAGAGAGAGAATCCCAAGCAGGCTTGACACCCATCAGCACAGAGCTAGAAGCGGGGCTCAAACTCATGAAACCGTGAGTGAGATCCCTGAGCCTAAACCGAGAGTCAGACCCTTAACCGACGGAGCCACCCAGGTGCCCCTTATACACTTATTTTTAAAAGCAAATTAGTTGTACATTTTATGCCTCTCATCTAAGGAGGAAGAAAAATTCAAATCCTTGGTGTGACAAAATATTTTAAGTTCTGACCAACTCTGTTCCATATCTTGAACATGTGCTGTAATCCCTTTATTACAGAGATCTCACAGGTATAACAGATAAAATGTGAATTTACAGCCAAACAATTCAAGCATTAATCTTAACAGCTCTGACAAATTACCTAACCTCTCTGAACTTCAGTTTCTTCATACTATTTCCCCAAAGTAAAAGGAGGAGGAAATAACACCCCTACTCCACGATGATTTAGAAGGGGACTACTCCCAACACAACAGCTGGCACATATTAAGTGCTCAAAAACGCAATCATCTCTTCCTTTCTACGGCTGCATTAACACTAATGTAGTCTTCTCCCCTGTTAATTCCGCTTTGCAAATGATGTTTCTCTGAACAAAGTCAATCTCCCGTATTAGAGAAGAGACCTATTATACGCACCTACACTCTCTCCCACAGGACACCCTCCAGGAAACAGAGCACTAAGTGAATCAGCAGGTCACTGGAGCCCAGCACCAGGGAGCTGTGTCGCCACACTGGACTTGGGCAACTTCCACTCTCTTCAAATCCTCAGGCCCTGGGTTCTTCCTACCCACAGTTCACACAACTGGGCCAGCCTCCCAGGCTGTGGAGGATTTAGAACACCCTTCACAAGTCAGAAGATCTCCACCCACTCCAGCAGACTGCTCACCTTCACACTTCCTTTGTCCATTCCTCTGCGGGTACTGGGACCTACTGTGAAATACACATCTAAAGACTCGGTGATTAAATAAGGTATTCTAAAATACAATATATTGACAGACATACATACTTTTGATTTTAGCAAAATACCTTAAGGACAAAAGTGCGAACAAATCGGCAGGGCAACATCAACAAGGTGTGCAAAATCCAGGGGTCCAAGATCTTGGGTTTAAGTTCTGCCACAATGAGCTATGTGATCTTGTTCAAACTAAGTTACTTCCTGGCTCTGGGTCACGGCTTCCTCATGGAGAAAAGGGAAGACGGAATAATATTCTGGTTGCAACAGAATGACCACCTCACCAGCCTCCATTACTGACAGGGGTGTGTAAGCCCTAGGGCATGCCAGGGTGAAGGAAGAGGGCTGCTCTTATTTCAGAACCTCCTGTATCTGGGCATTTGTTTAAAGTGACTTACTTCCCCAAGGTTAAAAATCATTGGTTTCAAAAACAGGCAACAGAGTTGGAAAGCAACCCTGAATGATTCCAAGACATGCTGGCAAAGTACCACAAGCATATCCTAGCAATTCTTTTTCATAATCCCCCACACATCAATGACCTACGCCTCAATCATCTTTCCTTAAAGACTTACTTCAGACCTCATATCCTCTAAAACATCTCCCCGAATCCCCAGCCGAGTGACTCCCTGTGCACACATCTGTACTGTTACATTAAATTACCTTCACAGGTGGACCTCTCTCTGCTAGGCTGCAAGCCGCTCTAAGGCTGGGCCTGTCTCTGGGTCCACGTGCCTAAGCCACTCTTGCACAAAAACCACTGACAAACTGCAAACTCGACCATGTTTCAAAGACTTTATACTTGCAGATGATCTTCACAATTTCCTATGCAATTTTGACATTGTTCAGTTTTAGAACAGGATCTTTAAAAAGATTAATCCAGACTACATTATTTTATAGGCGAGAAAGGCTCCAAATTAACTCAGCTAAGCTCAACCAAAGTAAATGAACAAGGCCTAGAAGTCTAATCATTATAACACACGACCAACATAAAAATAATTTGCAAACGAAATACCAAAGTACATAAAAACTAAGGAAATCCGGGGTGCCGGGGTGACTCAGTCAGTGGAGCATCCGACTCTTGATTTCAGCTCAGGTCATGATCTCACAGTTTGGGAGATTAAGCCCCCTGAGTCGGGACACCATCCATACTGTCAGCAAGGACTAGGTCTCTCTCTCCCTCTCTCTCTGTCCCTCCCCCATCCACACACTCTGCCTCTCTCAAAATAAATAAACGTTAAAAAGAAAAAAACCTAAGGAAATTCTTTTCCATCATGTCTTTCTTTTAAATCTAAAAAAATGTCAGTGGCTGATTCATTCTACCAACAGCAAAGTCAGAAGCAATAGAAATAATGGGAAAATTAAAGCTACTTAAGTATACATACACAAATATAACCATTTAAATTTTTGTCTTTCTATAACCTTTGTACGTGTACCTGAATACCACCATATATTATGAAGTAAAATTCAAAAGGAAAATTTTTTATTTCTACTGCCTAAAAGTTAACAATCAAAAGGAAGGGGGGCCTCTACATTATGCCATCAGGGGAATGCAAATTAAAGCAACCAAGATACCATTACACACCTGTTAGAATGGCCACAATCTGGAACAATAACAACACCAAATGTTAAACGAAGATACAGAGCAACAAGAACTGCCATTCACTGCTGGTGGGAAGGCAAAAATGGTACCCCCGTCTGGAAGACAGGTTGGCAGCGTTTTACAAAACTAAACATACGCTTACCATATAATCCAGCAATCACTCTCCTTGTGATGTTTACCGAAGGGAGCTGAAAACTTACGGCTGTCTGTACATAAACCTGCACAAAAATGTTTACAGCTTTATTCACAACTGCCAAAACTTGGAAGCAGCTAAGACGTACTCTGGACAATGGAATACTGTTCAGAGCTAAAAAGAAATAAGCAATCTAGCCGTGAAAAGATACAGAAGAAACTTAAATGTATGTTACTACATGTGTGAAAGAAGCCAATGTGAAATGGATGCATTTCATGATTCCAATTATAGCACATTCTGGAATGGGCAAAACTATAAAGATCTGTGATTGACAGGGATTGGGGAGAGAGGACAAGATGTGTTAAAAGTCAGATCACAGTGGTTTTTTAGGGCAGTGAAGTTATTCTGTATGATAGTAAAAACACATACCATTATACATTTGTCCAGACACACAGAATGTCCAACACCAAGAATAAACTATAGCATAATCTTGGACTTGAGGAGATAATGTGTCAATGCAGGTGCATCAGCTCTAACAAGTGGTTGGGGATACTGATAATAGGAAAGTCTATGCATGTGTGGGATCAGAGTAGATGGGAACTCTCTGTACCTTCTGCTCCATTTTGCTGTGAACCTAAAAATTGCTTTTAAATATGGAAGTCCAGGAGCACCAAGGTGGTTCAGTCAGTTGAGTGTCTGACTCTTTGATTATGGCTCAGGTCATGATCCCAGGGTTGTGGGATGGAGCCTTGTGTGGGGCTCTGTGCTGAGTGTGGAGCCTGCTTAGGATTCTCTCCCCGCCACCACTCTGCCCCCTATATACTCTCTAAAAAAAATAATAATAAGTCTATTTAAAAAAAGAAGGGGCGCCTGGGTAGCTCAGTCAGTTGAGCGTCTGACTTCGACTCAGGTCATGATCTCACGGTTTGTGAGTTCGAGCCCCACAACCAGCTCGCTGTTATCAGCACAGAGCCTAGAGCCTGCTTCGGATTCTGTGTCTCCCTCTCTCTGCCCCTCCCCTGCTCATGCTCTGTCTCTCTCTCTCTCTCAAAAAATAAACATTAAAAAAAAAATTTTTTTTTGAGAGAAAAGATAGGAGGGCAATGGAGTCAATTTTTCAACGATAATCTGATTCCTAGTCTATTATAATATCCTAATGGTCTTTGAGTTCAATACACTGAAAAAGATGAAAGGCCAAAGTATTTTTTAAATCTGATAAAATGAATAGTTAACACATAAAATGTTGAAATTTTTAAAAGGTACAAGAGTACACAGTGCAAATTTTTCCTTCCACTCCTATTTGCCAGACACTTTATTTCAAGGTTAATTCTTTTTGTTGTTTTATTTCATGGGATTCTACTTCCACTACTATCCTCCCAGATACAAGTGACTAATCTGAAATCCTGGCATTTATTCCAACAACTGTAAGCAACTCCTGTGTCTAACGGTAGGTATAACAGACAACTTGGCTACAAAGTGTGGTCCCCAGGCCAGCAGCATCAGCATTACCGGGGAGCCCGTGAGAAATGCAGAATCCTGGGTTCCATCTAGACCCACTAGAGCAGAACTATATTTTAACAAGATGCCCAAGTGATTGGTATGCACTGGTATGTAAGGCAACACCACGCCTGTTTTCATAGAGTCTACAGGCTAGTGAAGGAGACAAAATAACCACAACACAAGGCATCATACAGACTGGACTATGTGGCTACAAGAGTTTGGGGAAAGATCAGCTTTGGTCCCTAGGGGGTCCCCACTGCCATCAGGATAAAATGCCAGCCCTGGGTCTGTATGCCATGTGCCCTCTGGCCACTGCCCACCTGTCCAGTTTCATCCTCTACAGATCCCTACAACACATTCTGCGGCCAGCCTGACCATCCTGGGGCTGAGGTTCCTCCACTGTGGCTCCAGGGCTCCGTGCCTGCTGCTCCGGCCATTTGGCAGGGCGTGCGCCCCCCCCCCCCCCCCCCCCCCCCCCCAGAACTCCTCCGCCTGCTTCAGGCCGGAGCAGCAGCCACTCCCTACAGCCGCCCCCCCCACCCAGTCCCGCACCCCCATAGCTAGTGGTCTACCCTCCTCTACCAAGAGGAGCTACCACAAGGCAGAGGAAATGCCTTAAGGGCTATTTTTTTCTATATATTCACCTCCCCTTTGATATATTCATCCAAGGAATGAATGAACAATCACAGATGTTTCAGGGAGGTAGTGAAAGATGCGAAGGGTTTAGAGAGTCAGAAATGGAAGACCAAGGCAGAGACATACACTGGTTAAGATCAGTTTAGCGAATTTGTTTAGCGGGGAGGAAAAAACCTGTTTTTTGTCATTATGAGATCCACTCTGGGCTCACTATTCTGCTGTGGATGAGGCGGGATTCTATTCCTGCTTTTCTCCATTCCCTTTTAATAAAACCAACCTGTGCCCAAGGTACTGTCACTGAACAACCAGAGCTCCCAAAGAGGGGCTCCTGCCCCCAGCAGACAAACGAGCCCCACAGGAGCCCGGCCAAAGCCTTGGTCGGGGTGACGACACCAGCTTCACTTAGCAGAGGCAGCAAATGTTTCAAATTCAAGGAATGGTCTGACTCTGACAAGGTCTTCCCTCTTTATTAAACTCAAACATCCACTAATTAAACGTAATAGAAGTCTACCGAAGGAAAAACATCTTATAGTTTTAAAGAATCCATCACATTAACCTAGGACAAGCCAACACCGAGCTGACTGTACCCAAGAAAGCAGACCTGCCCCCTCACAGCCAGTGGCTTCCTTACAGGAAGGCCACCCTGTGCCAGTGAACAGGCAAGCCCGACTGGTCAGAGGCACCCAAGGTGGGCTGGGCCGGGGGCAGGAAACCACAAAGCTAAACAAGCAAGGCCCGCATCGGGACACAAGTGGGCCTCAAAGCCATGGTAAGCCGCAGCTAACCAAGGACAAGCTGCATTCCACACAGAAGCAAGGAGTTTCTCATCATTTGCTCCAAGATCAGACGAACAAGCTCATTTCAGAAGATAAAGAACAATTATGTATCCACAGGCGTCCTTTCCCTACTACAGAAGCTACCACTATGGCCACCCTCTGCTTCCGCCTGAAGCATACCTTAGCCTATGTCACCCCTCTGGTTGACGCCCCCTAAATGCTTCCCACTGCGCTTAAACCCAGATCCAAACCCCATTCTGTGCTTACAGAGCCCTAAAGGGCCCGGGCCTGGTTACCGCTCTCCCACTGGGCCCGAGCTCACTGTATTCCAGTCACTCCTGCCTTCTTCCCACTGCTTTAACGAGCCCACCTGGGCCACCCCCAGGCTTGGTACCTGCTGTCCCCTCTGCCTGGAATGTGCTCAGCACCCTCACTCCCCAGATGAACTGCTACCTCCTTGCCACCCCAGCCGCTAGTCACTCTCTACCAGACCACGTTGCTTACTTTTCTCCCCAGCACTTAGCACCATCTGGAATGGCCTTGTTTACCTATGTGCTTGCTGCTCTGCAGTCTCTCCCACCTCTTATTCGAGCTCCATGAAAACGGGAGCCTGGTCTGCCTCAGTCATTGCTAAACCCTCAACTCCTCAAACAGTACCTGGCACATACTACGTGTTCAATAAATATCTGTGTTGGACACATTTGTTAAATGACTTGCTGAATGAATAATAGGTACACCCCTAGGTTTTCAGCAAGGCCAAAATATGAAAAACCTGGTTTCACATGAAATATTAATTAGTGACTATTTTACAGAAGGATTCCTTACCTAATGTATTTTTAAATATCTGGCTTATAGAGTTTCAGCGTGCACGCTTTTTTTTTTTTTTTTTTGAGATTTTAAAGTAATCTCTATACCCAACGTGGAGCTCGAACTCACAACCCTACGATCAGTAGTCACATGCTCTACCCGCTGAGCCAGCCAGGCAACCCCAGTGTGCACACTTTTTAAAGGATAAACTTATGGTCACCTGGGTGGCTCAGTCAGTTAAATGTCTGACACTTCGTTTCGGCTCAGGTCATGATCTCGTCGTTCATGAGTTCCAGCCCGGTGCTGGGCTCTGCACTGACAGTGCGGAGCCTGCTTGAGATTCTCTCTCCTCCTCCTCTCTCTCTCTCTCTCTCTCTCTCTCTCAGCATAAATAAACTTTAAAAAAAAAAAAGGTTAAAAATAAAAAGGATAGACCTATTTGTGCAAACTGAACTCACTCCTCCAGGGTATGAACAGTACCTGGTACACAGAAGGTACCCAATGAGCATAATGAGCACTGGGAAATAACACAAGGCATGAACTATATGAAACTGCATACATGAATTTGAGAACACAGCAAATCCGGATATATTTAGGTCCCATTTTCCATGTTATCTGACAGAGTAACACATACATTTAAAACCCACTGCTTTGAGACACTAGCAATAATCTTAGCCATTACCTTTACAGGCAGGTGCAAATTCAGATAAATTCAGAAAATTACCCGACAGTTCTGTAGTTTTCGCTAGCTGCTGCATGGGAGACACAGAAGCAGTGAGCAGAAACACTCAAAACTGCCAGGTTGCTGAGGACATCTGTGGGTTTAGTATAAACATCACGATTCTTGAGAAATTAGGTTTTCTTTGTAATCTACATAAAAACTCTTGTGCCCCAATGAAAGACTAATCAAGAAACCACACCTCTATAAAACCTGCCCCACTGGTAATACAATGCACACCTGCACCCCTGCTCCATGTCATGTCCAATTTAACAGAAAGTACGTCTTAATTTTTCCTTCCTTAACATAAAATTCTTCCCTGTTTGGGCTGTATTCCTATACCATGAAACTGCTCACTCCACATATTCAATATTCATACAATATTAATGCAGCACCCAAGAAAAACAAACTCCCGTTCAGGTATCCACCTGCATCAAGTGATGTCTACTCCCCTTCTCTTTCCCTACCAGGTATCGAGACACAGTCTGCAAAGGTCAAGACAGAAAAGTAATTAGATGTGCAAGTGTTTGTGTGAAGTGTGTGTTCATAGTCAGCTGTGTGTTCTTGAAGAGTGATTCTAAAATCAAATATAAATGTACTCTGGGATTATACACATTGTCTTATTTGCAGCTCTTGTTTCTGCTTTTAAAACATTCCCTGGTTTATAATGCCAACTGTGTTAATGTCTTATTTCTTAACAGTAAACCAAAGAGATTCCAAAGAAACTCACTCTTACAATCTATAACCCCAAGAAATGATTTCAGATAGTTTCACATTCTAAAAACTCACAACATATTGTCTATAAGAATCAATTTCAGGATGCAATTTATGAGAGTACACCATGTAGAAGACATGAAACATAAAATAGCTACACTTTCTGCTGACAACTGATAAATTTGCTCCAAAAACATTTCAGTTTTGCTGTTGTTCTGTAGTTTAAATAACTCTGGAATAACACGATTCAGAATTTACAGGAAGTTACAATATACAGTTCATTTACATCACCTTTTCAAAAGTACTGCCAGTTGGAGAAAGCTGACAATCCTTGTAAAAGTCCTTAATGTTTTAAGTAAAGCTTTAGTCTGGTGTTTTCACTATCATCTCATAGGTCAACGTGAACAAAAGTCCACCTCACTCTTATAGTGAAAAGCATCTTTATTAAATGTTTTGGAAAAGTAAACAAAACTATAAAACAGTACCAAGAATAAGTTTGTTGATAGGTTTTTCTTTTTGGTTTTTGTTGTTGTTGTCGTTGTTGTTTTAGATTTACTTCTTACCAATTTTGGAGTAAAAAAATATATAGTAAGTTTTTGTTTTGTTTTTTGTTTTTTTGGTTTGTCTCCCTTTGGCCTTGTGGTACAAAGTCAAACAGTATAAAAGGTGGACTCAAATCCTCAACCTAAAATAAATAAAATATAATCAGACAACACACCCTGAATTACTTTTTAAACTACGTAACATTTTTTTTTTAATTTAGCATTATTTATAAAAGCCAATAGGGTATCACTTCAAACCAAAAAATCTGGACTTTATCATTCTTTTATTCAGCACAAAACTACAAGGGCTCAAAACTTTGTTGAAAGTCATTTCATTTTATCACAGCTGTGTTTCAGGAAGTGAAAATTCTGGTGAGAATGAGAAGATAGGATACAGTGCCTAATAACTAATCTGGTTTCTGTGTCTCCATTTTATTACCACTTAAATGACAGGCAAAGCCTTATGTGGCTCACAAACAGGTATTTATTTATAAAACCAGCACTCTAAAAGCACTACATAACTAGAAGATATAACAACCACCTAATTATTATTTGTAAAGGGTCACATAATGGCTAACAGATTCTCTCAATAAGAGTTTATTACTCAACCTGTCAAACTCCAAGAGTGAGCCCTGCTAAGGGCTAAGAGGAATCCCTGGAGTGTGAGAAAGGTGCCCAGTTGTCCTGCTGGCCTTTTAGAAGCTGAGAGGGATCCATCACTCAAAAACACCTAAACGGCTGGTACTCCGCCAGGGTATTAAAATAATTCTATGTTCGCAAACTGGTGGGAACTCTAGAAATCTACTCCCATCCCTTCGTTTTAGCGATAGTGAAATTGGCAGGGGTTTGCAACGCTCAGTTATTCTGAAGGCGCTAATGTTCTGAAAATAAAACTTTATGGAAATAGAAGGTAAACATTTTGCATTCAAAACTCAGACCACCGAACCCTCTGAAATCAGGGAGTTTAAAACAAAGGACGGACACCCTCCGTGTGCACCAAGTCCAGCTTTTCGGCATCCTCGGCGCCCTAACCCAGGCAAACAAGCACAAGCCGGTGGCAAGGAGGATGCCACCCAAGCTCCCGCCGCGGGGGAAACACCCGGCGGAGAATCCGCGGCGCGTGGTGGGCTGCGGGGGAAGAGAGGCAGCCGGCCGCCAGGTGCGGACACCTGGGTCCGGCGCCGAGCCTCGCTCTCCCCACCCGTCAAATGGGCGTGACGCCACCTAGCCCGTTAGGCCAACTAATGAATGAGAACCGCCGGGGAAACGACCCCAGCCGCGCCCGCCACTCTCCGGTCGCTGTCCCCAGTCAGCGGGGCGTCCCCCGCCGCCGGCGGTCCCGGCACGGTCAGACCCCCCCACCCCCCGCCGCAGGCGCTCCTCCCGCGCTCCGGACCCCCCGCGGCTCGACGGTTACAAACGTCCCCAGAACCGCGCCCGCCGGGACGCCGGCTCCCAGAGCCGTCCGCTACGGTAACGAGCGCCGGCCCGACGCTGCCCCGACGCCGCCTACCTTGGCCACCCAGCTGAACAATGGTGACATCGCGGGCCGGGAGGCGGCTCCTCGCCCGTCGCTCCCGCTCACTCCCGCCGCCGGCCCGTGGGACGGCGGACAGCCGGGGGCGGGCTCAGGGCGCGGCGGGGCGCGGGCATGGCTCCGGCGGCGGCGGCGGCGGCGGCGGCGGCGGCGGGCTCCTCCCCGCTCGTCACTGCTCCGAGAGGTCGCGCCCGCAAGGCTGCCCGGGCGGCCGAGAAAGGGAAGTGGGTGGGGAGAGCGCGGGGAAGGGGAGGGGACGGAGGGGGAGGGGACGGAGCGCGGCCGACCCCGCCCACCCCCACCCCACCCCCCACGCTGGGCTCGCGGCGGGAAGTTGGGACGCGCGGGGGTCGCGCACCTCCCGGCTGTCCCCGGCTGCGCAGCTCCGGGAGGAGGAAACCCACACGCCTCGGACGTCCTTTTCGCACAACTTTCGGAGAACCGGGAAGTCCTCTCGCTCAGGTTGGATACAAATCCCAGAGTTGAGAAAGCCCGCCCAACTTAACCGGGGTTGCCCCCACCCCCACAGCGTTTATTTCTAAGCGCTCGAGATGGCGGGTAACAAAAGGACTAGTGTTTCCCTAGCCCCTAATACCTTTATATAATCAAAGGTGGTTTTCTTGGAGTCAGGAAACTAAGCTATTGAGACTCGGGGTGGGGGTAGGAAACGAAGCTCCTGCCAGCCGGCAGGTTTCAGCCACGTGAGAAATGGTGACTTCACCGGTTTTCTTCTCTCCCAAGGCAAGACGATAAGACAGTGTAGTCAGTTTATAGCTACAAAGGTTAAAGCTGAGTTTCTAACTCAAGACACCCCAGAGTTCCACATTGGGAGAAAAAAAGAAAAAGTGCAAAGGTCTAGTAGCCAGCGTGTAAATGTAAGTCATGTTGAGCCACTCACTGTGTGAATCAGGCCAAATAGCAACCCCAGACGAAGAACTGTGCTTCTCTTTCCTTTTGTCATATTGTGCATTATTTTCATGATAGGCCAATAGAACATTTTAGTCAAACGGCTTGGACGGTCTCCAAACGTCTGGCATCTGAAGTCAGGTGGGTATATTATCCATTGCTGTGTAACAAATTATCCCAAAACTGAGAAGCTTAAAACACCGGTTTCTGGGGGTCAGAAATCCAGAGCATCTTAGCTGGGTGCTCTGGCTCAGGTCTCTCTTGTTGAGTTCAAGCCTTAGCTGGGGCCGAGGCCATCCCAAAACTGGAGTGGGACTGAAGGATCGATCCCCTTCCAAGCTCACTCCCATAGTTTGTTCCATACAGGCTGTTAGACTCAGGCCTTCGATTTCTTTTTCTTTCTTTCTTTCTTTCTTTCTTTCTTTCTTTCTTTCTTTTTCTTTCTTTCTTTCTTTCTTTCTTTCTTTCTTTCTTTCTTTCAATGTTTATTTTGAGAGAGAGAGAGAGAGAGACAGTGTGAGCAGAGGTGGGGCAGGGAGAGAGGGAGACACAGCATCTGAAGCAGGCTCCAGGCTCTGAGCCATCAGCACAGAGCCTGACATGGGGCTTGAACTGGTGAACCGGCTTATGACCTGAGCCAAAGTCAGACACTCAGCTGACTGAGCCACCCAGGTGCCCCAAGGGCTTGGGTTTCTTGCTGCATCATGTGGTCCTCCCTATAGGGCTGCTCATAAAATGTCAGTTTGCATCCCCCCAAGTACAAATGATCTGAGAAACAGCATGTGTCCAAGAAGGAAATCAGTTGTTTTAGAAACTGATCTCGGAAGTGACAGCCCAAAACTTCCGCTGTATTTTCTTCATTAAATGTAAGGAAATTAGTCCACACACAAGACAAGGGGTATTACACACGGGTATGACTGCCAAGAAGAGAGGATCATGGGGGTGAGGGACATGTCATCCTCTTGTTTCTCCTTCCAGATAGAGTGCATGGGGAAAGCCAAGAGTGACAGCATTCTAACAGAGCCTACCTGGGTAAAAAAGGTCCTAAGAGCATCTTAAGGAAGGGCTGTTCCTTCATTCTTTTAAACAGTGATTATTATTCCCTAAGAAATTAGGAGATAGGGCACCTGGCTGGCTCAGCTGGAAGAGCATGCAACTCTTGATCTTGGGGTTGTGAGTTTGAGCCCCACATTGTGGGTAGAGTTTACTTAAAAAAAAGAAAAAAATCAGGGTACCTGGCTGGCTCAGTTGGAAGAGCATGCTGCTCTTAATCTCAGGGTCATGAGTTCAAGCCCCACATTGGGTGTAGAGATTACTAAAAAAAGAAAAAAATGAAAAAAATGAAAAGCTAGAAAAAGGGAGTGCATTGGCAGCCATTTAACCAAATCCTTCCCTGTTATCAAATCACTTCCTCCAAATAGAAGAGATTGAGTCTGACAAGTCCATTACACCAAGAGCCCTTCTGTCCTCCACAACCTTGCTACTCAAAGAACCAGCAGCCTAGACACCATCTGGCAAGTTGTTAGAAATGCAGAATCTCAGGCTCTGCCCTAATCCAAACCTACGGAGTCAGAACTTTGATTTTACCTTGATTCCATATGTCTAGTGTGCACGTTCAAGTTTGGGATGCACTAGTATGTGAGAGTCATTGACGTGAGGCTTAAAATGGGTTTCTGGCCAACAGCCCCTAGAGAGAACAGCTAAAATTGTCTGGTGTCCTGGGAATGGTATGCACTAGCTCAGGTAGAGAGAGACCTGGAAGATTCCTAGGCAGCAACATAGTTTGATGGGACTGGATGGGCAGCTGAGGACCAGGTGGGACAAGCTGGGCCCATGACAGTCATCACCATACTCTGTCACTCCAATCTCCAGACTGAGCTCTATAAAAATGCCCCAGAATTTAGAAGCAACTCTAGGGTTGAAAGGACAAAAGGAACCTGAAATTGATGAAAGAAACCTGAGTTACTTCTGACCAAGATAAATTTTCTGCAAATTGGGCAGGAGATCTAAAAGAAATTAGATTAAATTTAGGAGATAAAATCATACACTTGTTGCAAAAAAAGAAAAAGTCAGACCAAATCCTGGATGTAACACTTACAATGGGAAAGTGTGCTGGCAGGTGAAAAAAGGGACATCAAGTCTTCATTGTTTCAACCTGGATCCAATTCTCCAAATATGCACTTCTGGGTGGAGGCTTCTCAGAACCTGGTTTGGACTTGCCTAAAGCTTATATATCCTTTAGACACACAGAGGTCTCCCTCTGCCCCAGATCTCTGCCTGATCCTTGACTGGGCAGAATCACTCATTTCATGGGAATATGGGAACATAAGGGCCTTTCCATTGAATAGACTTGATAGACCGTAAAATGCAGAGCTCTGCATATACTTTAAGAAATAGAGGAGAAAGGTCTTATTTTAATTCACTGCCAGCATGGAGCTTGCCAGTCACACTGCAAGAAAAAATTCTATTATAATTTGGAATTTCACAAAAGGGAAACCATTAACATCAGACAAGCTACTGGTTCCAAATTCAAATAAAACAATTTTCATTAAAACACCACCATCTGAAAAAAAGTATCCTTCCCCCCAAGAAACTGTATATTCCCACAGGGAAGGACTATAGCTATCCCAGGCACTGGTTTGTTGTTGTTGTTTTTTTAAATGTTTATTTTTGAGAGAAAGAGCAGGGGAGGGGCAGAGAGAGGACAGAGGACCCAAAGCCGGATCTGTGCTGACAGCAGAGAGGGCAATGCTGGGCTTGAACTCACAAACCATGAGATCATGACCTGAGCTCAGAAGCTTAACCAACTAAACCCCCAAGGTGCTCCCAGGCATTGGTTATTTTTAACAGCTCCCTGGTGATTGTCTCTCCGTCAGAATCGAGAACCCCTATGACAGACGAATCATTACTCAAAGGTGCTGATGATTCCCAGCCCTATCTATCACAGTTACCTGTGGTGCCTGGGGGGGGGGGGGGGGGAGGGGCAGAAAAACTGGGGGTAGGGTCAGATCCTCAGAGATGTCAAAGGGCAGGCAGCTCACATAAATGTGTGAAGAAAGCCAGGTGTGAGACAATTAGGACTGAATGAGCTGTGGCATCTTAGAGAAGGGACACCCAATTATTAACTCCACCCAGCCAAGCAAAAATGGGTCACCCAAATGAATTCAGCCAGAGGTCAATACTGGTGTTGATCTTTAGCTTTGCTGAAAGCTTGGAAGAACATGTGTGTCCCACGTCAGATGTAGAGATTACTTGCATGAATGAATTGAATAAATAACAATTTTAAAAAATATATATCCAAATAGGACTTCTGAGATCTAAACAAATGATTTCTAGAAAATCCAAGACTGCTTTTTTTTTCTTTAATGTTTATTTTATATATTTTGAGAGACAATGCAGGCAGGGGAAGGGCAGAGAGAGAATCCCAAGCAGGTTCTGTGCTTTTAGCACAGAGCCCCACTTAGGGCTTGATCCCACAAACCCCCAGATCATGACCTGAGCCAAGATGACAAGTTGAACACTTAACTGCCTGAGCCATCCAGCACCCCTATTTTTTTTTCAAGACTGCTGTCTAAGTAACTTTTTTTTTTAATATTTATTTTCGAAGGAGAGAGACAGAATGAACACAAGCGGGGGAAGCGCTGGGGGGGGCGGGTGTAGACAGAGGATCTGAAGCAGGCTCCACACTGACAGCAGGGAGCTAAGAGCCCAACATGGGGGCTCACACTCAAAAACTGCGAGATCGTGACCTGAGCAGAGGTCAGACGTTCAACCACCTGAGTCACCCAGGTGCCCCTCTAAGTAACTTTAAAAGGATGATTTAATCTCAGTTTTCCTGAGACATTACAGGAGGACTTGAAAAGAGATGGTGGGAGGGAGACCCAGAAACTGGTAGAGTTGCTTCCCTTCTAAGTCTGACCGGAACCCTCCGAAATAACCCCCACACTGCTCCCACTCTTCTGCCATGTACTTCCTTTGAGGAGAAGCAAGAGGCAAGGACCGCAGAGTCTCCTCTGAGAATTCCAGAGGAGATGAACCTCCTCGGCTGTGCTCCACCAGCTCAGAGGTGGAGGCAGAAAGGGGGAAGCCTACAAAAGCGTGACCTCACTCTGACGACCCATTCCTCCCCCATAAGACCTGGCTAAAAATAGGGCAGCCGTAATAGGAGGAAACTCAACTTGGTTTCAAGTGAATCAGAACCACTCGGCAACTATGATCCTGATACCAATGACAATATGGGTTCTCCCCCCACCCACACACACCATCAAGCAATTCTCTGACACCAGCTGGGTACCCTACAATTCAACTCAATTCTGACACCATCAACCTGAAGTTAAGGGCTCAGTCCCACAAGACTGCGGCCCCCACACACACTTCCCATAAGGCAATCACAAGGCCAAGTTGTCACCTGGGCTTCTGACCAGCCGGCCACAGGTTCTCCCATGCCCCTCCTCGAGTTCAAGTCCTATGTTAGAGCGGCTCACAGAACTCAGAACATTTTACTTACTAGATAACTGGTTTATTATAGAAGGCTGTAACTCAGGAACAGCCAGACGTCAAAGAGGCCTAGGGCAAAGTGTGGAGAAAGTGCACTCGCACCTCGCACACTCTCTGAGAGTGCCAGTGTCCTGCCATCTCTAAGTGTTTACCAAACTCAGAAGCTCTCCGAACCCTGTCATTTGGATTTTTAATGCAGGCCTCATTACCGAAGCATGATCAATTAAATCATTGGCCACTAGTGACGAAACTCAAACTTCAGCCCCTCTCCCCCCCCCCCACCCCCCCAGAGGTCAGGGGGTAGGACTGAATGTCCCTACTCTCTAATCCTGTGGTTGATTCCCTGGCAACCAGTCTCCTTTCTTAGGTGACCAAGGGGCTTCCAAAAGTCTCTTGATTAACATAACAAAAGGACACCTTCATTGCTCTCTTCACAGGAAATTCCAAAGGTTTTAGGAGCTCTGTGCCAGGAAAGGGGACAGAGATCAAATGTATGTTTCTTACTATAAATCACAATATCACGGCAACTAATCAGGGAGTGATTCAGTTCTAGGATATTCATCACCTATTGTGTAAAGCAACACAAGTCTTGGCAAGGAATAGAAATGTGACAAGGCCTGAATCTTGACCTCAAGGGAGATAGAGGGTGGCTGGTAAGATTGGAAAGGGAACACCATGGGAGAGGCCCAGGTAAAGCTCCACGGAGTTCCCAGAAAAAAAAACGAAAGGTAACTTCAGGCTGCAAAGGAAGCACGAGCTTCCTGGCTGGAAGGTGACAGGACATTTTTTTTTCTTTTTTTAAGTAATCTCTACACTCAATGAGGGGTTCGAAGTCATGACCCAGAATCAAGAGCCACATGTTCTACTGACTGAACCAGCCAGGTGCCCCAAGACTCTACAACTTTCACAGATGGTGATGAGGGAATGGGCTTTCTAGGAAGAAGGATCAGCTGGACAAAAGCATAAAAAATTGGTGCTTATCTCTGGAAATCAAGCCTTACTAAGATAAGGCAGAAAACAGAGCTCACATTGTAAAAAGAATTTTTAGTAAATTTTAGTTTGGAGGTGTGCAGTTATCCCTGTCTGGCATAAAACTTTGTTTCCAAAAAAAATATTTGCTGAGGGTACTATCAAGTCCAAAAAAATCAGGCAACAAAATCCCTCTGTATGAACTGAAAACATATGCCATGAAAAAACTTGCTCATGAATGTTCACAGTACTAGTATTCATAACAGCTCTATAAAATAGAAACAACCCAAGAGTCCATCAACTGATGAATGGAGAAACAAAATGTATCCCACACAATTGTCGTAAAAAGTAGTGTGCTGATACATGCTAGGTGTAAATGGACCTTGAAAACATTACGCTAAGTGAAAGAAGCCAGACACAAAAGAGAACATATTGTATGATTCCATTTATAATATATATCCAGAATAGGCAAATCCATAGAGGCAGAAAGTAGATTCATGGTTTCCAGGAATTGGAAGGAGGGAAAAATGGGGAGTGATTGCTAATGAGTATAGGGTTTCTCTTTGGGATGATGAAAATATTTTGGAATTTTTAGTATATTCACTATACTAAATATACTAAAAAACTTAAATTTCATGGTATGTGAATTCTGTCGCAATTTTTTAAATCCTATGTGACAATGGTTAAATGACTTCAGGTAAGTTAATTCCATGAAGCTTTATATTAATGGAGCCCACGCTGTAGAGGGCTAGTTTTAGGATCTTTTTTTTTTTTTAAAGTAATCTCTACACCCAACGTGGGGCTTGAACTTACTACCCCTGGATCAAGAGTCTCATGCTGTACTGACTGAGCCAGCCAGGCAAAGAGGGCTAGTTTTAGGATTAAATGAGATGCAAATGAACCATTTCAGCCTGAATCCTTGCATATAGTAGGTGCTCAAGAAACATTAGCTATAGTAGTAGTAGCAGTAGTAGGAAGAGTAGTGCCAGCAGGGATTGCTGTTGGTTAATGATATGATTAATTTTATGTGTCCACTTAAAAGGGCTAAGGGATGCTCAGTTGGCTGGTAAAGATTATTTCTGGATATATCTGTGAAGACGTCTCTGGAAGAGATTAGCATTTGAATAGGTAGACTTACTAAAGAAGAGAGCTCTCACGCACAGCACATCGGGTTGGTATCATCCAATTGTGGAGGGCAGGAATAGGACAAAAAGCTGAGGAAGGGCGAATTGGTGCTCTCTACTTGAGCTGAGACATTCATCTTCCCTTGCCTATGGGCATCAGTGCTCTGGTTCTTGAGTCTTCTCCTTCAGACCAGGACTTACACTGTCAGCCCCCAAACTCACACCCACTCCACCAGCCTTCCTGGTTCTCCAGCTTTGCCGACAGCAGATGGTGGAACTTGTCGGCCTCCGTAACCATATAGCCCAATTCCTGTAATAAATCTCCTCTTACATATACCTATATCCTATTGGTTCTGTCTCTCTGGAGAACCCTAATATAGTATATGGTACAAATGCAAAAATAAAACAGAAATGATGGGCTGGAGGTCTCAAGTTCATGACTGAGTTTATAGACAGGACAAACAGTTGAGATCAAAGTGGAGATTGTGTGTTAGCCAAAACTATTCCAGAATGAGTGGGCCTCCCCAATTCTCAATATTTGCTTCTCCCTTTTTATGAGTTGCTAAGTCTAGCAGCATGACTGCGCTCCATTTGTTACCTTAACTCTAAGGCACACTGTGAATGATTCCAAGTTTCTCTGGTAAATTCGTACAATTCTCGCTGGCCAGAGACTTGGAAGGCACGCACACACTTTCAGGCACCTCAGAAATTCCTACTTCAGCAATAAACCCTGCTCATTCCCACTACTACTATTCCATTCCTCTTCCCACCCATCCCACGCCTTCTGTCTACATCTCTCACTTTCTCTCAAGCACATACATGCAGTCACATTTTAAATCATGCTAAATTCAAAATGGAGTCTTTGGGTGGCAAGCCCAAGCACCCGAAGACCAGCTTCAGAACAAACGATGCTCCATAAATTGGTGAGGGAGGGAAGAGGAAAGATAAATTTGGTGAAGACTTATTTGAAGGTAGATAATAAATTCAGGTTATTAGCTAAATAACATTCTACTTTAATGCATCCATATCAACGTTTAAATTTAGGTCTCTAATTTTGTTTTGATTTCCGTTATCAGGTTATAGTTTCTTGTTAGCCAGAATAACAGCAAACAGATATATTTGCTATTTTTTTAAATGTTTGTATTTGAGAGAGAGAGAGACAGTGTGTGAGCGGGGGAAGGACAGAGAGCGAGGGAGACAAAGAATCTGAAGCAGGCTCCAGGCTCTGAGCTGTCAGCACAGAGCCCGACGTGGGGCTCAAACCCATGAACCATGAGATCATGACCTGAGCCAAAGTCTAACATCAACAGACTGAGCCATCCAGGCGCTCCTATATTTGCTATTTTAATATCTGTTCCCACCTCAGTATTTTTGCTTAATATGTATGGTCATTTTGTTCATTTTCTAGTTGGTAAGACATTCCAAAAATAGAAACAATGTTTTTCTAACTTTAGCTCAGTCTATAAAGTTTAAGCAAATAATCTTTTTTCAAAAATACTGTACACACACGTTTCAAAATAATGGAAAAACCCAGCAGCAATTAGCTCATAAAAGAAAACACTGAAAATTTAGTCATAAGATTTTTGACATCTTATAACTAAGCACGGACGCTCAGCTTTAAGCTCAGATATTTTTATTATAATTTATAATAAAAACATTAAAAACACCACATTGCACAGCATTAATTTCACCAAAAAATAACTTTTTCTAAACTGAAAGTTATGTTTCTCCTAAAAAATGAGACTGAAAAATATTAATTCCCAAATCCATTAGTGAATAAAAATTGGACCAAAACTCCCCTTTCTCCCTTATTTCATAGATTACAATTTCCTAAAAAAAAAAAAAAAAGTGGCTTGGTTTACCTCTAATTAGCGTGATTTCCCACTTCTAAAACAATTTCTATTTACCCACTATCATCTAGTTCTTTAAAGTCATCAACTTTGAATCCAGCAATCGTGCTTCTTGGTATTTAGCCAAAGTAGTTGAAAACTTATGTCCATACAAAAACCTGCACACAGATGTTTGCAGCAGCTTTATTTAGTTACCAAAGCCCAGAAGCAACCAAGATGTCCTTCTGTAAGTGAATGGATAAATAAACTGTGGTCCATCCAGATAATAGAATATTATTTAGTGCTAGAAAGAAATGAACTGCCAGACCATGGAAATACATGGAGGAACTGTAAATGCACATTACTAAAGGAAAGAGGCCAATCTGAAAAGGCTACATACTATATAATTCCAACTATATGACATTCTGGAAAACGTAGAACTATGGAACCAGTGAAAGATCAGTGGTTGTCAAGCGGTTGGGAATGGGAAGAGGGAGATGAATAGGTAGAGCACAGAGGATTTTTAGGGCAGTGAAAATTACTTGTTATGCTGTTATAATGATGGATACATGTCATTCTACATTTTTCCAAACCCACAGAATATACAACACCAAGAGTGAGTCCTGATGTAAACTATGGACTTTGGGTGATCATGTTGTGTCCATACAGATTCACCAGTTGTAATAAATGTATTATCCTGCTGGCAGATGCCGATAATGGCAGAAGCTATTTATGTGTGGAGGCTGGGTGTAGGGGAAATCTCTATAGTCTGTGCTCACTTTTTGCTGTGAATCTAAAACTATTCTAGAAAAATGAGGTCTTAAACAAAAGCATCAGGTTTGAAACACAATGGATACTCTTCTTGTAAACGCTCTCACTCTTTTCAAAGCCTAAATTTGTATATGTTGGTATTTTTGGATCACAATAGTTTTGGAACTGCACAGCAAGCACCTAAAAAGCAGAACAATGTCTCTCCCATGTTGGTAACTTGTGCCTGGTACAGAGCCACATACCTCTATAGTCACGCAAAGCAATTCACATCTGTTTCCTCGCTATAGCTTGAGATAGATACCTCCAAAACGTCCACCGAGCCATGTACGCTTGCATTTCACCCAGAGGAGAGTGCTGGTTATGCTCAGTGCAATTTTTAGGTGCACAGAGCAAGCACATTTCCCAGAAGTTGAGACCCAAGAGCCACATTGCTGGGTAAATGCCCCTCTCGGAACTTGAAGATAAAGGGTCCCTCTGGGTTCACAGCTTAGCAAAGTAATACGTAGGTTATAAAACAACCCATCTGCCTCCCAGTCTCTATACACAGCTAAAGCAGGTACATAATTGGAAACAATTTCTGCTGGCTTTGACAGGAGGTGTTAGGGACGAGAAGGTACAAGAAGGGAATGGCTTCCCTTTTCCCTTGATGTTCGAGTCTCCTTTGATTTCTCCAATGCTTCTAACATAGGGAGGTCTGAGACACTGCCCTCTTCACCTGGGATTTTCCAGACTTGACAGAGGCCATGCTCAGGGTAAAGTGAAGATAAATCAGCCTGATAAGTCAGAGGAGGCTCAGAATTCATCTAAAGTGATCTGACTGATCTGAACACAGTCCTTTGGAGTCTTTCTCTCTGTGGAGGCAACACATCTCCAGAGACCGCCGAGGAGGGACACAGGGATGGGCGTCCAATGTGCACTGCCAGCTTCTACCTACTCGAAACTGGCTGTGGGATCTCAGGCAGCTCATGTCGCATCTCTGGGCCCATTTCCACCTTGTACATTTCAGAGGTTACACTCAAGATCTCCAAGGTCCCTTCCGAGCTTCCCTTGGGAACGCTATGAAATAAGTGCTAAATTAAATGCCTGTGATGGGTTCGTGCCTGGAAGCCTTAGCTCAGGGTCAAGGCAGAATTAAACAAACCTGCTTACCAATCTCAAGGTCCTGATGTTGCAAGGATGCCAAAGCAGCCCTTGGAACTTTTCAGGAAACCTAGAGTTGGTTCCTTACCTCAGGGGAGAAGCTTGCAAGAATGAGTGCCTACAGCTCAGTGGTAGGGTGGGTCCCCTGCCTTCTGTCTGCAGTACCCCTTCTCCAAGATCAAGGGTCAGGAAGGAGGGAAACGACATCTACTGAACATCTGTTGCATGCCAAGTATTTTCATATATTATCTCATCAATCCTTACAACAACCCCAAAGTCTTGTGGGCCCAACCACTGCCCTGCAAAAATGCAGGGTCAGGACCTCCATCCCAGTGTGTTCAGAAGGTGGGACTCCTGTCCCAGTGGGTCTGGAAGGCAGAGAATCAAGGCCAAGAGGATTTTTCTTAAGCCTTAAGATCTGATGGAGTTTTGCCTTGTAGTTTGGATTTTTTTTTTTTTTTTTTTGAATAGGAACATTTATTCTATGCCTGTTTCATCACTGTGTTTTGGAAGCACATAATTTGTTTGGTTTCACACATTCACAGCTTAGAGAGGAATTTGTCTCCATGTATGTCAGCATGAATCATATCTCCAGTCTCACCCACATCTGATTTAGATGACCTTTAGATGAAATGCTGGACTTTAGATTTTTGAGTTGATGCTGGAGCAAGTGAAGACTTTGGGGGGTTTGGGAATGGAATAAATGTGTTTTGCATGTGAGAAACACGTGAATTGGGGGGGGGCAGGGACAAAATGCTGTAGGCTTCAGGTTCATAGCCTCCCCAAATTCAGATGTTAACACTGAGTCCTCCACGTAATGGTAGTTGGAGGTGGGGTCTTTGGAAGTAATTAGGTCGTGAGGGTGGAGCCATGGGGAATAGGATTGGTGTCCACAGAGCCCCTTGCCTCTCCCACCATGTGAGGAGACAGGAGAAGACGGCCATCTATGAACCGGGAAGTGGTCCTCACCAGACACTGGATCTGCCAGCACCTTGATCTTGAATTTCTCAGCCTCCAGAACTGTGAGACATAAATTTCTGTTGTTCACAAGCCACTCGGACTGTGGTGTTTTTTTTACAGTAATCCTAAGGAACTAAGGTAAAAATAATAGTAATAGAACATAATGTGTATTGAGTGCTTACTATCTACCAGACAGTGCTTAAAACAGCAAACCTTTGGAAAGCACTCATTACAGGCCAGCCGTTGTTCTGAGCATTTCCAATGTGCAGACGGACCAGGATGGCCAGATTTTGGATAGGGAAACTGCAGGGGCAGAACCAGGCTTCAGGCCCAAACACTCTGTCAACTTAACCACTTTATCACGTAGCCCCTAATTATCATCTCAAAAGTCTGCGGCAAAGATACTATTTATTCTATTTGGCAGACAAAGAAGCTGAGGGTCAGAAAGGTAAAATACCTCACCCAAGGTCGAGCCTGGGTAGAGCTGAGGCTCTGTCCACGGTGCAAGAAAGCAAATGGTCCTCAGTGCTATTAACACTGGGCTTCGTGCTCTAAGACTTCAGGGATCTATTCTAGTCAAGAAACGTTCTGAAGACACCCACCACCTTCCAACCAACAGCTGGCTTTGGGGGGGGGGGGAACTTCTGCTTTCGTGGGGCTGGAGGATGAGCCAATGGCAGCTAGGCTACATGGGGGTGGGCTTGAAACAGGAGCAGATTCTAATGAATAATCAAAAGAAAGAGAGGAAGAAAAAGAAAAGGAAGCAAGTCCTCTCTGGGACTGAAGAAGCAGGGCGCTTCCCGAGGCTACAGCTGGCTGGGGGCTAGTAAGAAGGAAATGAGGCCTCCAGCAGACTCCCCGCTGAGGCCACCCTGGGGACTGGCAAGCCCAACCCAACCGGAACCTGACCAGGGACAAAGCAGGGGCTGGGGCTCCTGGGTGTGGGGCAGGTGGCAGCAGTGATCCTCCCTAGGAAGAGGTGGCCTGGCTAACGGAATGAAAGACCCTGACCTCACAGTGCCAGAAAATTGGCTGAATGGGGTATGTCTCCTGCCAAAGTTTAATGACAGCCTGACTCTTTCAGTTACAGGAGTCAGTGGGTCTAAGACAAGGTTTCCTCACGGGAAGCAGCCCATCACTCTGTTCCTCCTCTCCAACTGCGATGTTGTGGTACAAGGGCTAAGGGCGGGCCAAGCCAAGCACGGTGCACGCAAATGTTGCTAGAAATGTTGCTGTATAGTTTCAATTCATAGCTGATATACAGTATATGTAGTTGGTGATTTCAGGCATCCACCTGTGGCCCCCTGTGTGCACAGCAGGGAACTTAAACCATGGAAGCATCCATGAATTCTTTGTCTCTTAGTAAGTATCTGTTGTACAACAGTGCACAGCAGTCCCTGGAGATGCTACAGCAAATAAGCCACCTGCCCCCAGAGGTGCGTGCTAGGCTCCAGTGGGCCCGCGCAGCAAGTAAACAGGAAACTGCACAGCCGGGTGAGGAGTGTCGCAAGAAGGAAAAGAGGGTGCTATGAAAGCACGCAGAGAGGGCCTGGAACCCAACGCTGCTGCCTATAAACCCACCCAGAGGGCCTGAGGCTTAAAAATGCACACAAAGTCAAGCAGAAGTTAGCCACAAAAGGAAAAACGAGTGAGATTATCCCTAATCTACAAAAGAGCAGAATCTGATGCTGGACTTTTTATTACATCCAACATTCTTGTTTTCTAAGTTTTGTTTGTTTGTTTGTTGTTTTTTTAATTATAAAATATTTCCAGAGGCGCCTGGGTGGCTCAGTCGGTTAAGCATCTGACTTCGGCTCGGGTCATGATCCCATGGTTCATGAGTTCAAGCCCCATGTCAGGTTCTGTGCTGCCAACTCAGAGCCTGGAGCCTGCTTCAGATTCTTTGTCTCCCTCACTCTCTGCCCCTCCCCCACTTGCACTCTGTCTCCCTCTCAAAAAGAAATAAACATTTAAAAAATGTTTTTTTAAAAAGAAAAAAAAATTTTCCAAAAAATCAAATAGAATAATATGACAGATACTCATGTACCTTCTACCCAGTTTTAACAGTTTTAAATATTTGCACATAGGTACATAAATGTATTTTTTTTAAGAGAAATAAAATGTTACTTATAGAGATCTCCCTACAGGCCCAGGAGTACCCACCATCTAGTGCTAGGTCTATCTTCCCTCTCTGTTTTTATATATTATCCCCATGAATAGTAATCCACAAACTTTATTAACTCGCATTTTGTGCTTTTCAATTTGTTCCTATATGGTATCACAGTGTATACTATATTTTTGGCAGTTTCTTTTTTATATTCAACATGGTGTATTTTAACTGCTGACTGAAATTCAGTTGTAATAAATTGTATGACCATCCCATATCTGTTCCATTTTTTCTTTAAAGTAGGCTTCACGCCCAGAATGGAGCCCAACATGGGGCTTGAACTCACGACCCTGAGATCAAGACTTGAGTTGAGATCAAGAGTCAGATGCTTAAAAGACTGAGCCACGAAGCGCCCCTACTCCAATTTTCATGGATATAGAATTTTTCCTTTTTTAAAAAAAACATTTTGGGGGGGCACCTGGGTGGCTTAGTCAGTTGAGCGTCTGACTTTGGCTCAGGTCAGGATCTCGCCGTCTATGAGTTCCAGCCCTGCGTCGGGCTCTGTGCTGACAGCTCGGAGCCTGGGGCCTGCCTCCAATCTGTTTCTCGCTCACTCTCTACCCCTCCGCCACTCGTGCTCTGTCTCTCTCAAACACTAAATAAACATTGAAAAAAATTTTTTTTAATTTTTTTAATGTTTATATTTGAGAGAGAGAGAAAGAGAGATTGAGAGAGACAGTGTGTGAGTGGGGCAGGAGCAGAGAGAGAGGGAGACACAGAATCTGAAGCAGGCTCCAGGCTCTCAGCCGTCGGCACAGAGCCAGATGCGGGGCTCGAACTCACAGCTGTTTGAGCCGTGAGATCATGACCTGAGCCGAAGTCAGAGGCTTAACTGACTGAGCCACCCAGGCGCCCCTTTCCTTTTTTTTTTTTTTTTTAACCATAAGAACAACACCTCTTCCTTGTCTCCTTGTGCACATGTCCACCACACATGCCTAAAAGTGGAACTGCCGGGCTACAGGTGTCCACATCTTCAACTCTGCTGCACATGGCCATACTCCTCTGCAGAATCACTGTGCCAATTTAGACTTACACCCTCGTGCATGGGTTCCTGTTGCTTCACATCCTTGCCAATCCTGATGTTATCAAGCTCTTAAATTTCAACATTCTAATGAGTGTGATGTTATTTTCTTACTTTAATCTGCCCTTGACTGGTTGCTAGACTGTTGCCTATCTTTTCAACAGGGGGCTTGAACTCACAACCCGGAGTAGCTGGCACATGCTACCTACTGAGCCAGGCTGATGCCCCTGGTTTGTATTTTCTTTTTTCTTTTTAAACTTTTTAAGTTTATTTATTTATTTTGAGAGACAGAGAGAGAGAGAGGGCACAAGCAGGGTAGGGGCAGAGAGAGGGAGAGGAGAGAGAATCCCAAGCAGGCTCTGCGCTGTTAGCACAGAGCCTTATGAGGGGCTTGGACCCATGAGATCATGACTTGAGCTGAAGGCAGACACTTCAACTGAGCCACCCAGGCACCCCTGGTTTGTGTTTTCTTAATGGTTTCATATCTTCTGCCCTTGGGGATATGCAAAGAGATATCTGAAATGAAGAGTTCATGTTCATTTCGTGTAGGAGATACCTATACTAAATGATTAATCACTGCCCTGGAAACGTTGAAAGACCTTCAGAGAAGCTGCGAGCCCAGTTCTGACCACAGGCACACTAAATCAAAGACCAGCTTACTGTTGGACTAGCGTGCTTTTTAAAATATTTTTTTGTCCAATTTGTGGTTTAATTCGTTTGATTTATTTCAGTATAGAATTTGACTTTTTATCATTGTTTATAACAATCCTGAAAAAAAATCTATAATCACATAACAACAAATTATCATAACGTCCAACACCCTCATAACTAAATCCATAGGCTAAGAGACTAGAAATCTATCATCTAGCCAAACCTCTTTATTTACAAGTAATGAAGCTGAAGTCTGAGAGACTAAATTATTCATGTTTATTCACTCAACAAATATCTACTGAGCTTCTATACTATGTACCAGGCATTAAGCTAAGAATTTCACATAAATGTAAACATTAGACATTAAAACAAAATTTAGACACGTTTGAGGTCTCTAACGACAGCTTGAAGAGGTAAAATCTGAGAAGTTAAACAGCCTGCCTAAGGTTTATGAGTAGAGGAATGCAGGGTTAAGATGCAAAGATTCTGACCCCAGCAATACTTTGTCTTGTCATAAGATACACTAGTGATGCTTGGCCTAAGTTCAAAACACAGAGATATGAACCTTACAGGAGAACAGGGCCCTAGCATTCACACAATATGAGAAGAGATCCAGTTCCTTCATTGAAGAAGGCAATGGATGGGTTGGGGCTTATGCCCACATGTTATAGAAACTCTTCATTGGCCTATGTGTCCAATGAGCCAAGACAAAGAGTACTTATGTGGAGAACCCACTGTACAGTCAGCTCCAGGGGAAGAGTAAGTACTAGGACATCATGGTGAACAACAGTCATGGTCCCTGTCCCTCATGGGGCTCACAGTCTGGTGGAGCAGACAGACATTAAGCAAGTAAGGAAACCAATGAAATACATAATTACAAAGTGCTAAGTGCTATGAAGGAAGGAACAAGATAATGTGAGAGAGAAAGTCTTGTGGGCAAGAGACTTACTTTAGAATGTGTAGTCAATAAAGGCCTCAATTAATGCTAAAACTGAGACCTGAATGAGGTAGCCATGTCACAAGTCAGGAGAAAAGCATGCGCAAAGGCTCTGAGAATGGAAGGGAAAAAATATCTCTGTGAATACAACACAGAGAGTGAGTAGAAAGTGGCTCAAGATAAAGCTAGAGACATAAGCAAGGGACAGACCAGCCAAAGCCCTGAAGGCTGTGGTAAGGAGCTGAACTTTATCCTAAATGTAATCGGGAATATTGGTGGGTTTAAGGAAAGGAATCACATGGCTCAATCCTTTATTCTGGTCACTCTGACCACCATATGGAGAATGGAATACTTGGGGAGGATGGGAGGAACAAGAGACCAGTTCTCCAGTTAGGAGGCTATTGTGGTGGCTTGAATTAGGCTGGGGCTTACAGTGAAAATTACGTAGGAGCTGACGGATTAAAGATATGTTTTGGAAAAAGAACCAACAGGGCTTGCAAAAGGATAGAAAGTATGGTATAAGTGAGACAAAAGAATCAAGAATGACCTCTAGGTTTTAAAAAACATGAGTAAGGAACTGCCTACAATTACTTCTCAAACATTTCATGATTTGTCTTGAGTTTTTAAACTTAATAAACACTCTCCAGTGGGAAGTGTGAGGGGGAGAGAAGGTCACATGATCATGACTCTTCTCTAAGGAACTGAATGGCAGCCTGACACTGAGACTTTATCTTTTCTGGAGGTTACTTCTGAGCATCCTTTGACGGGGAAGGAATCTGGAACCCCTGGCCTCTGGCTGCCTCAGATGGTTCTCAAATAGCCACATCCAGTTGGCTTTTTATGGAATAAGACATTCAGAGACATAACTACCACCCACTGTCAGTAGCCACAGCAAACTACTAACATGCATGATAAATACCAACTCTTGATCTAGAAAAATCACTATATCCTGGAATTCATCAACCACAGAGGAACTCCTAAAGCCTCACAGGTCATCTAGATGGACATCAGATGTCTGTGAGTCCAAAAAAGCTTTGTACAGAATTGAAGGCATGGGCATACGTTGCCTTAAGCAATAAGACATTAGAAGCAAAATGAGAGTTCATAAATACTATTTAACTATTCAGACATTTTAAGATCAATGTTAGTCCAAGCTGCAAATATGTTTCCTCTTTTTTCAGCATTCCACTTAACTCTCAATCTTCTCTTGATTACCGCCTTTCACGTCTAGGATCTCCTGAAGGCTTTCATCTGGTTTGTGCTAGACTGGGGAGAAGGCGTGGGAAACTCTTGACCTGACCCTGGCCTCTTCTCTTTTATCCTTTGCTATTTCCTGTCTCCTGTTTCTCTGCAGGAGCAAATCTTGTTCATATATCCTAAAAAGGAGCAAATCTTGTTCACATATTTCAAAAAGTGGGAGCCTTCGCACGGAAGGAGTGTAGAACCAGGGAATAGCGGAAGGGAAATAAGAAGGAACACGATCCACCTTATATTCAAATAGAATGTTCATCATGGTAGAGATCATTGTTGTGATCATGAACTTACATGCCTTGACTGTTGATTTTTCAGGCATTTTGAAATGATCGAAAACCACATAGCTCAAGTGCAGAGCAACCAATAAAGAAAACAGCAGCTGCCTCCATAGCCTTTCCTAATTTATAACGTACTTTTGCATACATGATCTCACTTCCTACTAACCTCCAGTAAATTCAAGTCCTCCCCTTGTGACTAAAGCAGCTGCAAGATGCCAAATATACCTCTTTTACCAGCATTGTTCTGTTGGGAGTAGAAATACACCACACAGTGGTGAGTAGAGTCATAAGGATCTGCTAGACTCAGTAGTCGTGTCCTGGGCAGTATGAGTACTAATGATGTTTGCCATGGGCACAGGGTCCTGGGGTGTTGTAACAACTGCACACATTTGCCAACCCCACTCCAACCGAGTCCAATATCTTGATGCACAGCAGTAAAGGGTCACTTCTGTTTCCAAGTTGAAGGCAGTTTTACCGAGAGTCCTTTCAGTTCAAAGATAAATATGCTTGTTCTCCAAATCATTCCAGGAACTTTAACCGATAGCCATGGGTATGTCTGCATTTAAGTTTGTATGAAAGAAAGAAAAGGAAAAAGAGAAAAGAGAAGAAAAGAAAAATCTGTTTATTTGCAAAAGGACCACCTCAAATACAAAAGGCCATTCAAATGAGTGACAGAGCCATGATTTGGATCTGGTCTATCACATGATTAATTTAACTGCTACACGGAGCTTGTGAATTCAGTTACCATTAGGGGTCAGGCAGTCCATGTAAATATGTAAAATGCCAGGTGGAAGGCACAGAGAGTGGGAAGACTGGCAAAACAGGCCACGCACACCAATCTACAGGCATTCAATGAATTGCTTTTCTTCTTCTTAAAAAAAAAAAAAAAAAAATCTGTAGGCACCTGTCTGCAACCTTGCCCCATTATGCCATTAGCAGAAACTATTGCTAATTGCCATCTTCCCAAGTGTTTTGGCACATTCATCCCTTAAATGGGCTAAATGGTACTCTGAATCTGTGCAGAAATAAAGTAAAAAATGTAGTTTAAGTGTCCTAAAGAAGGGATAAACAAAGACTAGTGGGGTGTAGAGATGCGAAAGCAAATCGAATCCAGGAAAGCTTTCTGGAGGAGATGGCATTTGAGCTGAGAGAGATGGAATGCTTCTCGTAGATTAAGGAAGAGAAGAACTTCTCCAGATAAAAGAAACAGCAATGAGCAAAAAAGAGGAAAGCTTGGCTATTTCAAGAGAATAAACAGGGCACCTGGCTGGCTCAGCCAGTGGAGGACGCGACCCTTGATCTTGGGGTTGTAGGTTCGAGCCCCACATTGAGTGTAGAGATGACCTAAAACTAAATTCTTTTTTAAGGGATGCCTGGGTGGCTCAGTTAGTTAAGCAACCAACTCTGGCTCAGGCCATGATCTCATGGTTCATGGGTTCGAGCCCCACGTCGGGCTCTGCGCTGACAGCTCAGAGCCTGGAGCCTGCTTCAGATTATGTGTCTCCCTCTCTTTCCCTCTGCCCCTCCCCCACTCATGCTCTGTCTTTCTCTCTCTCTCAAAAATAAGTAAATATTTTTAAAAATTTAAATCTTTTTTTAAAAAGAAGAATAGACAGTTCCATTTTGTTGGAGAATAGGGTACAAAATCTTGGAATTAGAAAAGTATGAAAATCCTCATGGTCAAGGCCCTTGACAGTCAAGCTAAGGAGTTTGGCATTTATTGGTTGGGGTTGGAAGGTGGACAGGTCAGAGAATGGGTTTTCTAGGAGACAAATCTACTATGTTGATCTTACAGACTTTTTTTTTACTAACTCTGTGCTCAACGTGGGGCTTGAACTCATGACCCCAAGATCAAGCGTCACATGCTCTGCTGACTGAGCCAGCCAGGCACCCATGATCTAATAGGCTGTTTCTTAAGCATACTTCTTTACTAGACAACTTCAATCTGAAAAATGTCATTATTCTCAGCATATGTTTTTAAAAGTAAACTTGGTCACCATATGAGAAAAGGGGCACAAAACCAGCAGCAAATCCAGCAAATGTGGCCATCTGTTTCTGTGGTTCTGAGTACAGATCAGCAAAAATAGCATTTTTAAAACCACAGAACTATAGCTGAAATCGTATCTCCAGTGCAGGATTCCACCAGCGACTACTTAAATTTTTTGGTCTGGCATTTTCAATAAAACATACCATCCACAGGACATCGTGGAAAACCATCATCTGTTGCATTTTTATGAATGCAAGAAAAAAGGAAGGAAGAGAGAAAGGAAGGAAGAGAACGGATATGTAGCTTGTCGGAAATGTAAATCAAATGTCAGAAGTGACCTTTTTAAAAGTAATGACGAAGGAAAAGAAAAACATCAGACAATCTGTTCTGAACTTTTACAAAAGAGCAGTATAGGGTAAAAGAAAAATTGGAATTTGGAGTCAGACAGGCAATGTTGGAATCTCAACTCTCCTCTCCCTTTACTGTATATGCTTGTGATGAGCTAAGTTTCCTCACCTCTAAAAGGATAATATTATTTATTGCTTTAATGGTCGTGAGGGATAAAAGCCTTGCATGGTATCACGTACCACGTATACTCACGTCTTTCCCTCCTGTGGAAAGGAACTGCCATCTGAGCCTGCGGCCACGGGTATTATACAAACCCGTGGAGTCTAGTAGATTTTATATATCATATTATGTAATGGATATGTTCTGCTACAGTAATGTGGGAATTTTAAACTACGTGAACAGTGTTCTGTTGCCAGTCGTGACATGCATGTGCCCCTCCTTGATTAAGCCCTAATTGCACATAGCACTCCGATACTTTTTTTTAAAAGTCTGATATTAATATGTATCAGCTTAAAACGGTGCTCAGAGGAATTATTCATGATCACTCCCAGATTAAAGACACTACCCCTCTCTTATCTAAGGAATTCCTACCTGATTCTAGTTCATTAATTAACAACATGCTTTTCATACCACACTGGGTTCCCATGTATCTTTTAAAATATTATTCCAAAATTTAGCACTCATGCTTTTCATCCCAAACTTGCCAGAAAAGGAATCAGATCACCTGACCTGAATGCAAAATGTGTCTGTGTGCTGGAGTGAGAGAGGAAATGGAGATGTGTGTGGGTAATGAGTCTCTACAGCTGTCAGAGACCTTGCACATCAGTCAACACATGGTGAAGACTTCACTAACTCAGTCAAGTGAGTGGATTTGCTTTGATTTCCACCGTAAATCAGCACACTTTTTCTGCAGCCCGGATCAACTCAAAACTATCACATCATCTGTGCACATGACAGGGACATGAGTGGTAACAGAAAAACTAAGACTCCAGAGATGGAAGTTTTATTTTATATTATTTCATCTTATTTTATTTTAAGTTTATTGATTTATTGAGAGAGAGAGAGAGAGAGAGAGAGAGCGTGCGCAGGAGGGAGGGGGAGAGAGAGAGGGAGAGAGAGAATCCCAAGCATCCTCTACCCTGTCATCAGAGAGCCCGATGCAGGGTTCGATCTCACAAACCATGGGATCATGACCTGAGCTGAAATCAAGAGTCAGAGGCTTAACCGTCTGAGCCACCCTGGTGCCTTCAAGCCACAAGAACTTTAAATCACATACCGTGAAGGTTAAAAATCTGAAAACACTCTGAGCCATCTGAAGACCACAACACAATCTCAAAAAGCAGCATGAAGATTCAGAAGAAATCATCTAAGGCCACTGGAACTGGAAGCCCCTGGGCTTTGCCGACACCTGTAGCTCAACGCTGCTTTCTGGCTGGGCTTCCCCACCTTTGCCTTCATCTCCTTCAAGGTCTCCTACAGTAATGAGAGTTACTACAGTCAAGGGAAAGGCTCATTATAGCCTGAGGACTCTTGGGCATTAATCTGTAGATTGGTTACACTCACAGAGTGGGGGCCATGGTATAACCCATGTCCATTGTCAACTGAACTTCAGGGTAATTTTCTAAAACCTAAAACTCTTTTTTTTTTTTTAATTTTTTTTTAATGTTTATTTATTTTTGAGACAGAGAGAGACAGAGCATGAACGGGGGAGGGTCAGAGAGAGAGGGAGACACAGAATCTGAAACAGGCTCCAGGCTCTGAGCAGTCAGCACAGAGCCCGATGCGGGGCTCGAACTCACGGACCGCGAGATCGTGACCTGAGCCGGAGTCGGACGCCCAACCGACTGAGCCAACCAGGCGCCCCTAAAACCTAAAACTCTTAATGACTTACTCCTCTCGGCAAAGACTGTGACCCTTTTCTAGATCTTCAGTGTTTTATGCTCCCGGGAAAATACTATCACCACTTTGTAGATCCTAAGCGTTTTACTGAGAGGATACCCTGATCTCTTTAAAATATTTGCTTGGACATCTTTTTCAGATATTCTTTTTGCAGTTTGCTAATTTGTGACCATAAGGTCCACGTTCCCATCCTTGCTGAGTGTTACCGGGACTTGTCTTCTCCACCTGAGTGTTGTGAGGCCCCTTCCCTTGCTGCTGACCATGTAAGACACCCCCTTGCTGGGGGTCACGGGTATACTTAGAATGAGAAAGACCCTGGGGAGCCTGGGTGGCTCAGTCAGTTAAGCTGCAGACTTAGGCTCAGGTCATGACCTCGTGGTCCATGAATTTGAGCCCCTCATTGGGCTCTCTGTGGACAGCTTAGAGCCTGGAGCCTGCTTCAGATTCTGTCTCTCCCTCTCTCTGCCCCTCCCCCACTCGTGCTCTGTCTCTGTCTCTCTCTCAAAAATAAATAAACATTAAAAAAATTAGAATAAGAAAGATCTTGTACTTCTGATATATTGACAATTGGGGTATAGTGGTACCCAGACTCTAGCTGGAGATAATCCCCCTTCTTCCCTCCTACAGTGCAGTCCTTATAACAGCAAGGTTTTATTTTTAAATTCTGAAACTGTGGGGGTTGTTAATTTTTTTAAATGCTTATTTATTCTTTTTTTTTTTTTTTAATTTTTTTTTCAACGTTTATTTATTTTTGGGACATAGAGAGACAGAGCATGAACGGGGGAGGGGCAGAGAGAGAGGGAGACACAGAATTGGAAACAGGCTCCAGGCTCTGAGCCATCAGCCCAGAGCCTGACGCGGGGCTCGAACTCCCGGACCGCGAGATCGTGACCTGGCTGAAGTCGGACGCTTAACCGACTGCGCCACCCAGGCGCCCCAATGCTTATTTATTCTTGAGAGAGAGAGACAGAGACAGGGAGCACGTGCACGCGAGGGGGGGAGAAGCAGAGAGAGGGAGACAGAATCCGAAGCAGGCTCCAGGCTCCGAGCTGTCAGCACAGAGCCCGACGCGGGGCTGGAACTCACGACTGTGAGATCATGACCTGAGCCGAAGTCGGATGCTCAGCCAACTGAGCCACCCGGGTGCCCCTGAAACCGTGGGGTTTTAATTTTTTACTTTATTTTTATTTTTTTGAAACTTTAGATTTTTTTTAAAAACTTAAAATTATGGAAATTTTCAAACAGGAAAGTAGAGAGAATATGATAATAAACTCCTAGGTCCCACCACCCACCTTCAACAACTGTCAACTCAGGACCAATCTTGTTTAACTTATATCCACGCCTACTTTTCTCCAACAGATTATTTAAAAAATGATCCATGACATACTATTTCGTCCATAAATATTTCAGCATATAGCTCTAAAAGATAGAGTCTTTGTGCTTTGTGTTGTTTAAACATGATGGACGACAGATTTTCAAATAAGCAAGGTCCAAACTGGGTATAAATGCATACTCTTGGTCAGCCATTCTCACACATGATAAATAACATATTTCCATCAATTCAATATAAAGTTTTCCTGCAAAGAGACCATCAAGGCACTTTTCCATGAATAAAAAAAAAACCCAACAACAACAACTTGATAAACTGCGCAAAAGTTGCTATGCTTTATAATATCTAAATGCACTATATTAGGCCCTCCACCCTCTCTTACAAAGATTAACCTAAAATCTTAACAACACTTTGTGGTAGGTTCTGTGATAATACCCATTTTACAGATGAAGAAACCAAAGTACAAGGAGGTCAAAGCATTCATTCACCCAGGGCCATTCAGGCACAGAACAGCAGCTCAGACTCACTCCAGAGCCAGTGACCTCTTTACATGGTTTGCCCGTCGAAAGATCATATTGAGTAGCGTTGTCCTGGCTTCTCAGTTTGGTTCCTCCCAAAACAGGCCCTAAGAAAAGGAACTGGGGGCAGGACGTTTGTCTGGTTAGAAATCCCAGGAAGCACAAGTGAGGATATGCAAGTGACAACACGGGAAAGAAAGACAAGCCCAAAGCGTGTGGTAATGAATGGGTTACCTCTGGGGGCAACTGGGGTTCAACCCCACTGGGGAATCAGAGGAATCACGGAGAATAGGGGTCAGCACACTTCAGCCAGCAGGTCAAATCAGACCCACCACCTCTTTCTGTAAATAAAGTTTAACTGGCCCCTAGCCAGGCTCATTCCCTTAGCACGGTTTCTGGCTGGGCTTTCTGCTGAAAGGGCAGATTTGAATAGTTGCAACAGAGACCGTTTGGCGTGTAAAGTGGGAAATATTTACTATCTGCCCTTAAGAGAAAAACTTTGCTAATTCCTGCTATAGAACATCCGGAAGAAAAAAGGGAAGCAGAGTAGGTATTTACCTCATCAGTTTAGGGTTGCCCTGGGGTCACTAGATCCCCAGCCCTGCAAAGCTGCTCTCAGGCAACCTGAGCTCACCCCTGTGGCTCCTGAGAGAGCCTCATGCTGAGAAGCAGAGAGACGAGGTGGCTAAAATGAGAAGCTATCTGCATACAGCTGCAGGTGAGCTCAGAGGTGGGTCAGAGACCCCTGCCACACATCAACAGCACGTGCTAGGTACAACTTCTCTGGGCCTCAAGGCCTCTTCCATAACAAAAATAATAATCCTAGTTAGCGCAGAGATGAGTGTAAAATTATACTGGAAAACACACTCGCAAAATTTTAAAAAGGGCCCAGTAAATGTTGTCACTTATTTTGCAAATAATCTCCCTAAACATTAGTATTAGGAAACACTATCACTGTAACCTATACAGCCTAAGTCTAAATTCTTTACCACGTGGGAAAATATTTCAGAAGAGTCCCTACATATTTTGTTAACCGTAGGGTAAACCGGAAGCCTGCAAATAAACAGGCTTCTGCTTGGATGGTATGTGTGCCCATGATTGATACCTGCTTCTCCCTATATCACTTAAAAATCACCATCAGTTGTTTAAACTGATTGAGAATGACAGCATTATCTATAATCACCAAGAGTAGAAGTAGTCCAAATGCCCAACAACTGATGATCAGATAAACGGAATGTGGCTCATTTGTACAGCGGAATATTATTTATCCATGAAAAAGAATGAGGTGTTGACACATGCGACAAGATAGATGAACTGTAAAAACATTATGCTACGTGAGGGGTGCCGGGCACAAAAGGTCACACATTGTAGGATTCCACTTATAAGAAATATCCTAAGAGGCAAAACTATAGGGACAGAAAGTAGACTAGTGGTTTCTAGGGATAGGGGGACTGAGTGCGGTGAAGGGGAAGACAGAGTGACAGCTGACAGGTACAGAGTTTCTTGTGGGGCTGCCAAAATCGTTAAAAAAAAAAAAAAAACTAGCTTATGCTGGAGCACCTGGGTGGCTCAGTCGGTTAAGGGTCTGACTCTTGATTTCGGTTCAAGTCATGATCTCACACCTCATGGGTTCGAGCCCCGCATTGGGCTCTGCGCTGAGAGTGTGCAGCCTGCTTGGGATTCTCACCTTCTCTCTGCTCCTCCCCCGCTTACACTCTAAATCTCTTTCTCAAAATAAATAAGACATTTAAACATTTTTTAAAAATAAAAAATAAAACTAGCTGATGCTGATTGCACAGCCCTGTGACTATAATAAAAACCACTGAGTTATATACTTGAAATGGTGAATTTTATGGTGAGTCGAAAACTGAACGAGAAAAGAGAAAAGGCAGGCTCCTGTACATAAGAAAGAGTGCCCACGAGATGCTCTCAGTGGATGTTCTTCCCGTGCTCTTTGCTCTCTATTGCCCCTCGCTGCCTCACTGGCATGTTGCCTCTTGCAATTTTCTTTCTGGGTCTACTCATTCTTCTAGCTCTGTCTTCACACTTCTTTTCCTACTATGGGGTTCAGGTCTTGGAGTCAATGGCATTCTGGTCATACTACCAGTTGGCTGTGTGACCTTGGGCAAGTTACTTACCCTCTCTAGGCTTTAGCTTCCTCATCTATAAAACAGATATTCTTTTACTATTGTTTTGGGGGTTTTTTAATGTTTATTTTTAAGAGAGAGAGAGTGAGCAGGGAAGGGGCAGAGAAAGGGAGACACAGAATCCAAAGCAGGCTCCAGGCTCTGAGCTGTCAGCACAGAGCCCAATGCGGGGCTCAAACTCATGAACCACGAGATCATGACCCGAGCCGAAGTTGGACGCTTAATCGACTGAGCCACCCAGATGCCCTTCCATGTGCCCCCTTGTAATCCATGCCACCCTCTACCCCATCCACAAGCAGCCACTGATCTATTTTCTTTGCTAAAGATGAGTTGGCATTTTCTAGAGTTTTACATAAATGGAATTATATAGCATATTTTCACTGGGGGTAGGGGACTTGTTTCACTCAGCATAAAAATTTTGAGACTTTCCACATCACCACGTGCATCCTTTTTACTGGTGAATAACACTCAACTTACTACCTGTTGACGGACATCTGGGTCGTTTTCAGTTTCTGGACTATTTTCCATTTGGGGCTATTCTAGATAGAGCCACTAGGAGCCCTGGTGTTCCAGACTTCCATGGACACGTATTTTCATTTCCGTGGAGAAAACTGTGACTGTACCAAAATTTTGTAATGCTCAGTAGAGCACCTGGCTTCTGGCCCAGAGACTGAAAGGGAAACCGGAATCAGCACTGCCACAGATTCCAGCCCCAAGCCCCCTCTCCAGGCAGCACTGATCCCCTGATGCTGCCACCACAATCATCATCGTGGCCACCGCTGCGAAGCTTGCTTTTTCTGCAGCTGATGCCTCTAATTCTTTTCCTTGGGCAGTTGCTGACCCTTCAATGCCCCGGGCATGGTCTAGCCTCTCTCTGGGGACACAGCAGAATTGTTCACTTCCTGTTCAGACAAAACAAGGGTAGTATTTTAACAGATGCATGTGATGCTGAGTTTCCCAATATTTCTTGTCTGCTGAGGATTGTTTGTATAACAGTCAAGAACACCAAGGCAAGGACTAAATTTAATTTCAATTGAAAACATCAAAGTTCATCGCTTGCACCTCTTTTTAAATGTTGCCACTTGACCCAGTACCTTATTTTTTAAAGAGCCAGTGTTTCTTTGTAAAATATTATGGCTTTCTGTCATATTCACCACTGCTTTGCTGTAATTATTTGTTGTAACATAGTATTTTTAAACGAAGACTGTTCTCTGTTATCAACACTCAAAATGGCCCCCAAAAGTGGACTTTTATTTTGGCTGAGATTCCAAACTGGCATTATCTCAATTAACCCACATTTTAAAATCTCAACCCATATCTGCTTACTAGATTCTATCAAGAAGACCTAAAATCTAGCCTGGGTGTAAAACAGAACTGCTACCTGTTTAGGTACTAACACTGCATGAATTTCAGACATAAAGGTTTTGGGTGGGAATCCTGAGATCTCATCTAAATCTTAGCAGATCTGCTCCCGTCCATGTGGAAATACCAAATATTACCAAACATTCTTCGGTAGAGAAGCAGCACCTGGCACCATTCAGAAACTACATACGCAACGTCTTCCGTTGACATAAACCTAGTCATGTGACAAGAGAGCAAAGCAGGCTGGAAGAAAGTACTAGATTTGCTTCCAGGCTCTTGAAAGGCCCCATGGGATACCACCCTGGATACTTATTTGGGGGCTAGTCTCACTGATTTGGGTCAGCCACATGACAACCCGAGACACATTATATCCAACCTCACTTAAGCATATTATTCAGTTTCCAACTTTGTTTCATGTATTTCTTACAAATATGATCTTTTAACAACCAGTTCTGCTTTGTTAAAATTCAACTTGCTTATCTGAGCAACCCTCTATGTGAAATGGTCTCGAAGAAAAGAGTCTGACGTTTGCACTGCCCAGCCACAGTGGGGCACCTGAGTGCTGCTTCCTGGGTACTACGGACCAGCCAGCCACGAGCACAGCAAGAAAAATTAACAGCTACACCCCCAGAATAACTTCACTGGAGGTTAGTTGAAGATGGGTTCATTCTAGAACTTTATTTCTTAAAAATCCCAGCAAAGCATTATTTCAGATAATCTAGAGAACTCTCTACATGAGACATCCTGAATAGGAACTTGTCTCCTTGGCGACAGAAATCAAGTAAGGCAGAGCGAGGACGTTCCCTCCAACAGAATTCAAATTGTGCTCACTCATCAAAGTGACAGATGCCATCACCAGGCACGAGGCTCCAAGCAGCCACTTGATTCCCAAGGAAAAAACATCAGCCAGTAAAGGTCTATATGTAAATTACAAACACCCAGTAATAGCTATGGAGTCCAGCCCTGTGTGGTTTAAGAAACAATTCTTGGGGCACCTGGGTGGCTCAGTTGGTTGAGCATCTGAGTCTTGATTTCGGCTCAGGTCACGATCTCATGGTTTGTGGGTTAGAGCCCGGCACTGGGCTCCGCCCTAGCAGTGCGGAGCCTATTTGAGATTCTCTCTCTCCCTGTCTCTCTGCCTGCCCCCTGCTCTCTCTCTCAAACAAACATTAAAAGAAACAATTCTTAGCCAAGAACCTTCTTGAAGAAGTGTGTAAGAACATCTTCCCATCTGACAGTGGGGGTTACTTCGTGCAGCAAGATGGAGCTTGGGAAGTAGGGAGGAAGCATACATTTTATACTTTACAAACTTCTGAACTGATTGTGTTTTTAATAGTGAATGTTTACAATTAAATAATTTAAATGAGAAAATACTTTCCTTGGTTCTCAATTTTTCTGTCCGGTCCTCCCACAGTGAACACTTAAAAGATTTTTTTTTTAGGCTGCCCTGCACAGAATGTCTCATTTAGGGAGGAATCTCAAACAGGTGGTGACATGGCCCCCTCTGCTGACAGGGGACAAATATTTACTCTCTTCCTCTTTCTGGCAGCCACTGAGCAGGCAGTCAACCTTGGTTCAGCCTGTCAGGTATTGCTGTCCGGGACTTTGAATCTTGAAGGAGTCAAGTCAGGTCACAGGGTCGGTGAGACCTGACTCACAAGGAGGGCAGTGGCGTTAAGAGTCCAGTGGCACTACAGCTAATGATCAGTGGTGGCAGGGCCAGGGACAGCCGTGTCTGCCAGCAGCGGTGCCAGTGGCAGCTCCTTAGCAGGTATTCCTGTGATGGAAGCTTGGCCATGGTTCCACCTGCTCACCTCTTCTTGGTTGCTGTTCATTTTCAAGGCTCGATTCTCTGGTCTTTACGTTGATTCTGTTAGTGATCTATGTCCTTCTATTAAATTCCTTTTCTGCTTACATCAGCCACGGTTGGTTCTGGAACCCAAGGACCCTGATCCACAATTTGTTCGTTCATTCATTCATTCATTCATTCAATAAAGTAATTCTTAACTGGCTAATATGTGTTGAACACTGTTCTAGGCACAGGGATTTTGCAGTGAACAAAACAAAAATCCATTCTCTTGAGAAGCTTCTATTCCAGTGGATCTCACTTCTTCCCGACCCTGCTTTCCTTTACCTTTCTCCAGAGGTCTTTTTCACTTTGATACTGTACCTCTAGCCCTAAGCCCAGTTAGCCTTCCTCAGCTTGCCTTGACATTAAGAAAGCAAACACCTTTTCATGTCTTTCTGGCTTTGCTCTTGAGCTCAGGCCAAACCCTACTGTTTGACACCATGAATGGCCATGTACTCTTGTACCATAAACACTTACTAGCCCCTAGACTATTCAAGGCACTCTGCTAGGAGTTGGAAATGTAATGTTGAACCAGTCACTGCCCTTAGAGATCACCGTGTAGGAGCAAAGACAGCTAAAGTAAGCTGTAAGCTGGTGATCTGTGACACAGAAAAGGAAATATGGTGACACAGAAATGCATAATAGGAACATCTTACCTAGTTTAGGCAGGAGCCAGAGGAGGCTTCCTGGGGGAAGTGATGTTTGAGCTGAGATCTGAGGGATGAACTACATAGCCAGCTGAAGAAGAAACAGAGCCCAATAGTCAGCAGGAACAACACACACAGTATTCTAGAAGTAAGAGAGAGCAGGGCGCATTAGAGAAAATGGAAGGGGCTCATTGTGGTAGGGGCATGAAATGTAAGCAGATGTGAAGGGTGGGATAATGGTTTAGGAGAGACTGGAGAGGCAGACGAAGAATCGTATTAGTGTTCCACAGCTTTATTCTCAATCACAAGCCACGCAAGGGCTTATGCAGAGGGGTCAACAGAAGGGCATGTCATCAGATCTGCAAACCAGAAAGATCGCTCGGATCTTAGGTGGAATGAATTGAAGAGGAGAAACATGGAGCCATTGAGATTTTTAAGAGCTCACCAAAGTAGTCCAGAATAGAAGGACTATATCCTGAACTAGTAGGGGTAGGAGAAATGAAAAGCAGCAGAAATATTAAAGAGACATTTATTGGTTACAATCAAGAGGACCTTCTGGTTGGGCTGGAGATGGGGTGAATAAGGAGGGGAAGAAGTCAAAGATGACACCCAGGTGTCTGATTTGGGTGGGCAGGTGGACAGTGGGTCATTAACCAAAAAGAAATGAAATGCTAAAGAGGAAATGACTTCAGTTTGGTCATATTAAAGTGACCAAGGACAGCTGCCTGATTGCAGCTGTGTGTGTGGGTCTGGCTTTCAGCGCAGAGATGTGAGGTAGACAACAGAATCTAGGATCACACAGACAGTCACTCTGACCACAGGAATAGTTGAGATGACACTGAGGTCAGGACAGTCATGGAGTGAACTGTTACTGTTACAAAGCTTCACTGCCCCTCCCTGGGGAAGTTTAGATTTTACCATCTTGTTGATGTCACGTTTGGTCACGTTACTTGTTTGGACCAACGACACGCGAATGGAAATTATGTGTGTCTCCTCCCTTCTGTGCAGCTCTGAGGTCCAGCTCAAGGTCCTCCATGGTCTTTTCCACCTGCTATGACAAGCAACAACATCCCAGACAGAGGCCGCTCAGTCGGTCTGGGTTTCAGAATAAAGACTACAAGCAACCAAGCAATGGTGGTAATTAAGTGTTTATTGTTAGAAGCCTCTGAGATTTGGGGATCATGGGTTATTGTGGCAAAATCAAGCCTACTCTGGCTGATACGGGTGGGGAGAGAAGCAGGTAACCCTGAGGAAAAGCAACATTAAAGGGTCAGCAGGTAAAGTGGAGCCTACAAAGAAAGTCTACTCTTGCCCCAGTCTCTGTAGAAACTTCTGCAGACTAGCCTTTCTCAGACTCCTTTGTGGCATTTCCATCCTGACAGAGGCAAACCCCTTCTTTTATCTCTGCTCACTCTGCTCCTTTTCCCTTTGTCAGAAGCCGTTTGCATAAGTTTTCGGGCCTACGGGCACCAACCCTCACAGGGAGCATGCGGGCACAGATGACAGGGGAAGCAACATACCTTCATCCCCTCCCTCCAAATGACAACAGTTTGTACATCTTGTTACTACGAACACGTGTAGAAAGCTCGTCAGGTGGCAGTGTGCCAAACGCTTAACATACTGTCCACTCTGTCCCTCACAGTCTAAGAGTGATTTGTTTCTCCTCACTTCACAAATGTGAAACTCGGGTTTTAGGACTTTACAGAATGGCCTGAGGAAACACAGCCAGTACCAGAAGGGTTGTAGGTTTGCCGAATTCTCCAGAGCCTTTATTTTCTATTATTCTGTCTGTGTGTGCACGTGCACATGTGTATAGCTGTGTCAAAGTTTTCCAATCTTTGGTTAGATGGTAGGTGATATACTGTATTTTTTTAAGGTTATTTATTTATTTTGAAAGAGAGCGAGGGGGGGGAGGGGCAAGGAGAAAGGGAGAGAGAGAATCCCAAACAGGCTCCACACCAGCAGGGCGGGGCTCGAACTCACAAACCGTTAAGACCATAACCTGAGCCGAAATCGAGAGTCGGAGGCTTAACCAATTGAGCCACACAGGCACCCCTATCGTGTGTGTGTTTTTTTTAATGTAAGCTCTACGCCTAATGTGGGGCTTGAACTCATGACCCTGAGATGAAGAGTCACATGCTCTACCGACTGAGCCACGCAGGGGCCTCTAATACACCGTGTGTTAACCACCTGGTATCACACCTAGTACAATACAATGTTCCAACAGAAGTTTTACGACTCTGAAATTTATTGAGCTTTAAGTGTATTGAATAAACTCTTTTTTTTCTCTTTTTTTAATGTTTGTTTATTTTTGAGAGTGTGTGCGTGTGTGCACATGTGCTAGTGGGGGATGGGCAGAGAGAGGAGGGGACAAAAGATCCAGAGCAGGCTCTGTGCTGACTACAGAGAGGCCAACTGGGGGCTCGAACCCATGAGCCGTGAGGTCATGACTCGAACTGAAGTCGGACGCTTAACTGACTGAGCCACCCGGGCGCTCGAATAAACTCTTCTAAAGTTATATTTCATGTGAAAGTGATTTAGGAATTGCTCTGTAAGGGTAGGAGGCCCGGAGTCCTGGGTCCCTGTCCCACCTCTGACATTGCCTAGCAGCACATACCTTCAGGGTTTTATCTGTAAAATGAAAGAATTTGACTTGATGTCTCATCAGAGCCATTCCTGCTCTACACTGCCACAATTCATGAGACATGAAATCTCAAATCAAATCCCTCTTATAATAACAGCTTTATAAAGTAGATTAATGCTTGCTCATAACGGTTACTAGTATTTGCACTTTTGATGTTCTAGTACCGTTTTCCATCCAGAAAGTTCTGTAAAATTATTTTCCCCAAGTATCAATGAAAACAGTAAAAGCTGATTTCATATGACCTCCAATCTAATGAATACATTAAAACGTAACAATTATGGAGCACTGGTGGTAATTCTTATTTTCCCATGTCGATTAAAAGCTCAAAAATGAAAAACATATTGCATATTCTAAGTTTAGTGGGCTCCACAACGTACCATGCCAGGAATCAGTTATAGAGAAGCTATTTCTGTAAAGGGCAAACTCAAGAGGCCCCGTCTTGACCCATCCTGTAGAAATGGCTGGGAGTTGGGTTTCAGAGATCTCACTAAAGATTCAGACTGTTTATTCTGGCAAAACCCCATGAATGCAATCTTTAGCTGCCACTGGGGAAAAAACAATGACAGATGAGTTTTAAAAGTTTCTCAGATGATTCCAAATTTGTTAGTCAAAATCCTACAAACTGAAGCTGATGGGAAAAATGGAATAGATACAAGGCTTTTATTTTTTTTTTAATGTTTATTCATTTTTGAGAGAGAGAGAGAGCACGAGCAGGGGAGGGGTACAGGGAGAGGGGGACAGAGGATCCCAAGCAGGCTTTGCAATGACAGCAGAGAGCCCGATGCGGGGCTCGCACTCATGAACCATGAGATCGTGACCTGAGCTGAAGTTGGATGCTCAACCAACTGAGCTGCTCAGGCACCCCATAAGGCTTTTAGATCCAACTCATTTTTTCACAGTTTATTTCTTGATTCTGCTCAGATACTACCATTAGGACAAAGGAAGTGAGGTAAGAGGCACAAGGAAGAGTAAGTTCTTTTCTACTGAAGGATGAGATTGAGGAACATCTGGTGTGGATGAGGGTGAACAGAAAGGAGAATGAGGACAACAGAAAAGGTTTGGGGCCTGGGGAGAACAAGGCTTCATTCTCATAAATTTGGGGGACAACTGCAAACAAAATACATAAGTACCTATTATGGAGAATGGCACGAAAGAGTACCACGGCAGTGGCCATCACTCGTCTTGTATGGACTCAATCCCAGCAAGTCTCCGAATGCATTCTCTGTCCGTATGCATGTGACAGGTAGAGTACTCAAAGTACAATCCAGTGTGATTTTCTCTACCTGTTGAGGCGAGTTTTTACCTTGTGCACGTACCTTCACTTTTCAACCTTTCATTATAGTTTTACATAATTATTTATTATTTTAATATCTGACAATACTCCTCCAGAAAAATAAAAAATACGTATTCATTTCATTCGGTGTCAAATCTTTGGATGCCTAGAGCATCTCAGAAGATGCTTAGAAGTGCTACCTGTCCCCCTAGAAATGTGTTGACTGTAGAGCTCAGCATTTTATTTTAATTTTTTAATATTTATTTATTTCTGAAAGAGAGGGAGAGCGTGCAACTGGGGGAGGGGCAGAGAGAGAGAGGGAGACACAGAATCCGAAGCAGAAGCCAGGCTCTGAGCTGTCAGCGCAGAGCCCGACACGGGACTCCAACTCACGAACCGCGAGATCATGACCTGAGTCGAAGTCAGACACCTAACCGACTGAGCCACCCAGGCATCCCAAGGCTCAGCATTTTAAAGAAAGATTTAAAGAAATCTTTAAAGAAAGAAATAATAATTAGTTTATCCTACCTTTAAAAAGTTTAATTACTCAAAGTCTCAATTTAATTAGCTAAATACTTGGCACTTATAATTTCACATTAGTTTGAATTAGATCTGATTCTAAGAAATAATTTTATTTAAATTTAACTGAGTGGGGCACCTGGGTGGCTCAGTCGGTCGAGCGTCTGACCCTGGGTTTTGGCTCAGGTCATGATCTCATGGTTCGTGAGTTCGAACTCCACATAGGGTTCTGTGCTGACAGTGTGGAGCCTGCTTGGGACTCTCTGTGTCTCCCTCTCCCTCTGCCCACTTCTCATTCCCCCTTGGCATGAAGGATTTTCACACTTCACTGTGAGAGGGTTTGGTCAGGACTGTTCCATTACATTGGCATTTCTGACACCTTATTTGTCTCCCCTCAACATTTTTTTAACACCCTAATTGAGGTATAATCGACAGGCAACAATCTGCATATATTTAACAAACACACTTTGATAAATTCGGGCCTTGCTAACTACCTGCAAAATCATCACCACCATTATGATAATGAACATCTCCATCACTCCTGAAATTTTCTTGTGCCCTTAGTAAACTCTCTCATTCCTACTTGGCCCAGTTCCCAGGCAAGCATTGAGCACCTTTCTGCCACTACAGAATAGTTTCTACTTCCTAGAATTGTATGTAAATAGAATAATAGATTATACCCTCTTTTTAACTGGTTTCTTCAGTGTAATGATTTTGAGACCATCGATTTGTTGCTTGTATCAATAGTTCATTCTTTTTTGTTGCAAAGTAGTATTTCATTGTATGGATATACCACCATGTGTTTATCCATGAACCTGTTGATAACATTCCCTCCACATTTAAAAAACTTTTTTATTGTGAAAAGTAACACACATACAGAAAAGTACAAAAGGCAGCTTATCGAATTATATTAAAATAGACACCTGTATAACTACCAGCCAAGTCAGGACATGAACAAGAACCACCATATGATCCAGTTCTACCTCTAGAAATATATCTGAAGGAAATATAAACACTATGTTGAAGATAGCTGCACATCCATGTTAATAGCATTATTCACAATTGCCAAGACACGGAAACAACTTAGCATCCATCAGTGGATGAATGGATAAAGAAGTTGTGGTATATCCATACAGTGGAATATTACTTAGCTGAAAAAACTGAGGAGATTCTGCCATTTGGGACAATATGGATGGACATTGAAGGCACCATGCCAAATGAAATAAGCCAAAGACAAATATTACATGATCTCATTTATATGAGGAATCTAAAACAAAAGCAAAACAAACTTACAGAAAAAGAGATCAGATTTGTGGTTGGTTGCCAGAGGTGAGGGGAGGGGGACTTGGAAGAAAGTGATCAAAAGGTACAAAGTTCCAGTTATAGGATAAATAAATAAACGGGATGTAATATATGGCATGATGACTATGGGTAACCCTGCTGTACAGTATATATGTAAGTTAAAAGTGTAAATCTCACCCCAGGAGAAACACTGGTTTTCTTTTTCTTTTTCTATATCTATATGAGATGATGGATATTAACTAAACTTACTGTGGTTATCCTTTCACAACACATGTAAGTCAAATCATTATACCCATTCCCCTTGAACTTATACAGTGCTCTATGTCAATTATATCTCAATAAAACTGCAAAAGAAAAAGAAATGAATGACCATCATCTGCCCAAGATCTCCGTATGCCCCCTTCATGATCCCGGCTCCTTCCTTCCCTAGAAAGGTGATGACTCCCGACTTCCAACTACGCACCTTTAAACAATGGGTCAGCTCTTTTTTTTCCCCATTTGAAATGTACACGAACGGAATCATACAATGTGAATTTTCCTCAATCTGGCTTCCTCTGATCAGCATTATTTTTTTTTAATGTTTATTTATTTATTTTGAGAGAGAGAGATCGAGAGCGAGCAGGGGGGAGGAAAAGAGAGAAGGAGACAGAATCCCAAGCAGGCTCTGCACTGTCAGTACAGAGCTCAACACAGGGCTCAATCAAACCCACGAACTGTGAGATCATGACCCGAGCCAAAATCAAGAATCAGACACTTAACTGACTGAGCCACCCAGGCACCTGAGCATTGTTTTTTTAATTAATTCATGTTTTTGCACGTAACTGTAGTTGATTCATTTTTGTCACTGTTTAGAAATCCATCGTATTCCATGGTTTCTCCCTTCTCCTGTGGATGAGTGTTTCCAATTTTTAGTTATTGCAAACTCTGCAGCTATAAAGTTTCTGTTCCTGTTTCCTGGCATTAGTGTGCACAAATTCATAGGTATTCTCTTAGTAAGCAAAACGCTGGGTTATGGGGTAGGCAGTAGGTTCACCTTTTGTAATTAAGACCAAACTCTTGCCCAAACTGGTGGCCATCTGCATTTTTCATTCTCTCACTCCTCTTCCTGTTTTGTATTTTTCCATCCCCCCATTCCCACTTTTTTTCCCCATCTTTTCTATTCTCCCTAAGCGACTTTGGTACATACCCCTAAAAGGTCAATTAATACCATTTAGTTGAATACAATAGACTCATTGACATACTATATGTTAGGGAGGGTAAGAGAAGACATTCTTTCCAAATTCCTGTGCACGTCAAGATTCTATTTAGATATCCAAGTTAATATAAGTACAGTTAAACCTTTATTTATACCTAAGCCAAAGATGGTATCTTCTGCACACTGAAAAGGCAACCTTCCCTTTTCATGTTGAATGCCAGAAAGCTTGGAGCCGTACTTACCATCTGCAGCAAGTAGACAGGTCAGTGCTGCTTGAGGTGGTCCTACACAGCCCGTCATTATCGCCTGGAGGCGCATGTTAGCAATGCAGGGGCCAGAGTTCATGGGGCAAGGCCAAAGAACCTGCATTCTTAACAAATACTCAAATACCCAGGTCAATGCATGCTAAATTTAGAAACCACTGGTATATAATGTTATAGTACTGTATTTTAACTTGTCTTTCTGACTCCATAGTTTCTCCTTACTGTGTTTCTTTCCTCTGTCACCCAACTTTTAACACACAGGATATTGTTATATTCCATATATGCTTGTAAATCACCTATGATCATCTCTGATTCAAGAACTGAACTGATAGGGGCGCCCGGGTGGCTCAGTCGGTTGGAGGTCTGACTCTTGATTTCAGCTCAGGTCATGATCTCTTGGTTCATGAGATGGGGTCCCGTGCCAGGCTCTGCGCTGACAGGGCAGAGCCTGCTTGGGATTGTCTCTTTTTCTCTCTCTCTGCCCCTCCCCTGCTCTCTCTATCTCTAAATTAATTAATTAATTAATTAATTTAAAAATAACCAAATCAATAGATAAATGCTGGACTAGATATATTGTTCTGGTATCCCTTAACTACAGATACCACTAGTCACTTATGAAATTATCAAAAAAAAAAAAAAAAAACAAGAAGACACAAATTACTATATGTGGTTTTACACTGAGCCATTTATACTTTCATGACGACAAATTCAAAGCACCAACAGATAAAGGGAGACATCAATGGGCTCAGACTAGCAGTGCAGAAGTAAATTCCTTGTTTCCTACCCACAGTTCCCAAACCCAGACCAGACACCTTTCAGGAAGATCTTGCAACGTTTCAGGGAACCCTGCTCATGGTGTGTATGACCTTGAATTTCAAGAAGTAACTTGTTAAAAAAAAACAACTACAACAGTGTAAAAAGGCAAATTAAGTGGCCACCACAAATTTTTCAGTTGTAATGATATCCAAATCTGCAAAAGAAAAAATTAGATTGAGGTTGGCTCTCTTGTATTTTAGCTCAGCTCCTAGCCACCCACTGCAGAGTACAGGGCATTCCTGCCCAGCGTGGCCAGTTGTCCTTCCTCTGCCTGGAAAAAGAGCCTGGAAAAAAATTGGCACAGGTTGACTGTTTATTGTGCACAGACAAGCTGCAAAATTGAGATCTGAATTTTCTAAACGGTACCCACTGCGAGAGCTGGCTGCCTTACTGCAGTAAGGAAGAGAGAAAGTAAAATCCAAACAAACTGTGCAAGAAGCAAAACAGAGCAGAGTATCTGGCCACGGGGGATTACAAAAAGTAACAGAGGAAGAGATTCAACAATCAGATGTCAAAGCAACAAACACACACAAAACCCAATGGGATGTAAAAGAAACATTCAGATTCTTCTTCTTACCCTTACCTTGACTCTGATAACTCTGTTTCCCATCTAAGGCAGAAAACTCCTGGGGTCACTCAATTATCAAAAGTTTGCAGAATAAAACAGAATTGCAAAAATAAAACAGTTCTCTGTTTTAGAACATTTAAACATTTGGTATTTATCACGGTTGAAATCACAATTAGCTTAGCCAACACATTTAAAAAGTAACACTACACTACAAAAATGCATACCTACATTTTGTCTGACTTCCAAAAGATCCTCATCCAGTATTGTTCATATACTAGCTAATACTTACACAGTAGTAAGTATTACTACTTACCCACCGATTATTACCCACCGATGTGCTAGCCCTATTCTAGCAGTCTACATAGCAACTCATTTAATCCTTGCAACAACCCAAGACAGTGGTACTATTTTTATCCTCGTCTAATAGACAAGGAAACTAAGGCACAGAGAAATTCAGTAACTTTCTAAGGTCTTTAAGCTGATAAGTGGCTCTAGAGTGCAGCTTTTAATCACATTTGTCATATATCAATCATTACTGTTTGGGAGAAGGGACAAAAATGACCTGAATTCAAGCCACCAATATTTTTGAAGTTGCATTAACCAGATAAAAACCTACGGATTTGTGTCTAAGCAGCTCTGCTTCACACTGAATCACATATTTCCATAAAATTACATTTCATTTGCATCGTGGCACAATGATTGTTTCTAACACAAAAAATTCATCCACCACATCTAAGACAATATGATTGCTGGTTTTGCTTTAACACACACATCACTGTGGTAAAGCAAAAACTAATGATGCCTCTTAAAGCTGGAACCATGGATGGGGCCCCTCCAGACCAAAGAAAATACGAGTTAAGTAGTAATATTTGTAAGAGAGACTCCTCAGGAGTAGCTTAAAAGAATGAAAGACTTGAGACCAAATATCCCTGGTAAATTTAAGAACAGAGACCCAAAGAAGAAACAAAATTTGTTTTAGCAGAAGGAGAGTGAACTAGCTTCAAATGAAAAAAAAAAAAAATTAGAAATGAAGAGAGTTTTAGATGGAACCATAGCTTTGGAAGATCTCGCTGATGTGTTCCTGAACATATTAGGAGTCTGTGTGAATCTGAATAGCTACTAATAATTACAAAATGATAATTCAAGCACCTGGAGGCAAAACTACTTCAAGTAAATTCAGCCAGGGCTTAGCGGAGTTTGTTGAAAATACTAGCCTCTAAAAAAACAGAGCTGGTGGTGGCAGTGGCCAAAGAGAAGGCAGGATTGATGTCCAGATCCAAGTAGCTTTCCGTGGGGACTAGGCTTGGACAGAGCTCAATAAATGCGTATTGAATCGGGGACCACATTGCCAGGGCTAGAACTGGAGCCGTGTCACCTACATCTAGACTATATACAGCCTCCATGTCCCCAGAAAGAGGCAAGCCTCAAAAAGGCAGAGCCAAGGTGGCTCTGGGTGGCTCAGTTGGTTTAGCATCTGACTTTGGCTCAGGTCATGATCTCACAGTTCGTGGGTTCGAGCCCCACGTCGGGCTCTGTGCTGAGAAGTCGGAGCCTGGAGCCTGCTTCCGACTCTTTGTCTCCCTCTCTCTGTGCCCCTCCCCCACTCACATTTTGTCTCTCTCTCAAAAATGAATAAATATTAAAATTTTTTTAAAAAGGCAGAGCCAGGAACATTACATAAAGCTTCACGTGTTGCATTATTTACAACAGTCAAGATACGGAAGCAACGCAAGTGTCCATCAAGAGATGAATGGATAAAGAAGATGTGTGATATACATACGCACAATGGACTTATTATTCTAACACAAAAAGAACGAGATCTTGCCATTTGCAACAACATGGATGGAGCTGGAGAGTATAATGCTTAGTGAAATAAGTCAGGCAGAAAAAGAAAAATACCATATGATTTCATTCATATGTGGAATTTAAGAAATAAAACAAATGGGGCGCCTGCGTGGCTCAGTCGTTAAGCATCTGACTTCGGCTCAGGTTGTGATTTCAGGTCGTGATTTCACTGTTCGTGAGTTCGAGTCCCACATCAAGTGAGTCCAAGCCCTGCTCCGGGTGAGCCCCTGCTTCTCTCTCTCTCTTGCCTTCTCTCTCTCTCTCTTACTCCCTCTCTCCCTCTCTCTCCCCTTGCTCACTTGCGCCCTCTCTCTCTCAGAAAGAAAGGAAGAAAGAAAGAAAGAAGAGAGAAACAAAAGAAACCAGATTCTTTTCTTTTTAATTTTTTTTAACATTTATTTATGTTTGAGACAGAGAATGAGCAGGGGAGGAACAGAGAGAGGGAGACACAGAATCCGAAGCAGGCTCCGGGCTCTGAGCTGTCAGCACAGAGCCCAACACGGGGCTTGAAGCCACAAACCGTGAGATCATGACCTGAGCTGAAGTCAGTTGCTTAACCCACTGAGCCACCCAGGCGCCCTAGAAACCAGACTCTTAATACAGAGAAGAAATTGGTGGTTGCCAGAGGGGAGGTGGATGGGGGATGCAACGAGCACTGAGGAATGTATAGAATTGCTGAATCATTATATTGTACACCTGAAACTAATAGAATACTGTATGTTAATTAGACTTCAATTAAAAAAGAAAAAAAAAGAAAAGACAGAGCCAGGACCATTATGTAGTTTTATGTGTTGCTCACCGAACAAGGGTGCCTGGCCAAGAAAAACAAGTGAAGAGTGAACTCACCACTGCTCCACTGGCCAAGTTGTAGAGCAGGGCCGCCTCCTCTCAGAGGAAAGAAGGGATGACTTTTTCTAATGCGGACAAAGGTGCCATAGGACTTTAGCAGCCCTGAAGAGCAATGCTAAAGCATTAAGGAGGCACAGCAACCTGACCTAAGGGATGGGGGGCACAGGGTATCCTATAGGGGGCACAAAGGGAAGGAATCTATGTTCTGGGGTATATCCTGTCACCTGTCATTTACATTCTCTCTGCTTCTGGCATTAGAGTTTAGATATTGTTTACTGCTAGAATTCCCCATCTTCTCTAGAAAGGTCTCCCTGTGCATTTTCCTCATGTAGTACCTTTCTTCCCAAGCACACGCATGCCTTTGAAATAGTTTAAAGTTAATGTAGGCAGATTATAGAGCATTTCCTTCTAATGATGATGGATAATCATACAGCCATCGCAGGGCACCATCTGGCAAATTCTGTAGGATGAATGTCCTCCAAACAGAAAGACATAAATCTTCAGCAACTGAATTGAGTAATTTAAACATATTAGAGGTAGATGGGGGGACTTTTAGGGCCAATTTCTCCCTTTAGTTTTACAGAGTAAATGGATACCAAAATACTTTGATCTTTCCTAATAGAGGATAATATAGCATCTTGTTCATTTATTTTAAACTTTCATCAAAAACAATGATCTCCAAATAGCATAATTTTAGGGTAGTTTCTATTTTCTTTGCTATATGTTTCTATTTTTTCCCCCAAACCATCTGCAATGGTCATGTCTCATTTTTTTTTTTAACCTCAAGAAACATGTAAATTTGTTTTTAGCTTGTTTCTTTGTTCCCTCCACCTACACACAGGATTGGGTTCACAAAAGAAAGCAGCTGTACATGCTCTGAAAGGGGCTGGCCAAATTGGTCACCAGCTAGGCGAGAATAAAGCCTAGCAATGCAAATGGAGAAGAGAAGACGGCATCACGAGAGACGGGCCAGGCACCTTCCAGTCTGTGCTATAAGCTGTGGAGTGACTGCCCTTCATCTCGAGTCACTAAAGAGCACCGTGGGCACGATGAACACGCGGCTAGGTCCTCCAGCTTGCAGCCCAGCACCTGGCACTCAGGGTATGACACGTGTTTCTTGGAGGCCTAAAGGGCCAACTTTAGAGCAGTCAAGCATTCTGACATAACAAAGGGGTAGCCTCTGGAGTCCAACACGCATGGCTTGTTCATGGAAAAGGATGTGTCCTTGGGCATGTTAATTTCCCTGAGCCTCAGTTTCCTCAGCTGTAAAGTGGTAACAATAATAACACTGCCTCATAAAGTCGTTGAGAAACTTAAAGAAAATAACGAGCATAAAATACACAGCACAGCAGTGCCTGGCACATAGAAAGTGCAGGGTTGACCCAGCAATTTCACTTCTCAGGATAAACCCAAAGAAGTGAAAGCAGGGATTTCAACACACACTTGTCTGTCAGTGTGCGTAGCAGCATTGTCCACGATAGTCAAAAGGTGGAATCAACCTAAATGCCCATGAAGTGACGGACAAATAAACAAAAATGCGGTCTATAACACTCAATGGAATGCATTCAGCCTTAAAGAAATTCTGATACATGCTACAACATGAACTTTAAAAACATTCTGCTAAGCGAAATAAACCAGACACAAAAGGACCAATATTACAGATCTCCCTTCTTTAGGATACCTAGAGGGGTGCTTGGATGGCTCAGTCACTTGAGCGTCAGTTGATTTTGGCTCAGGTCATGATCTTGCGGCCTGTGGGTTGGAGCTCCGCTTTGGGCTCTGTGCTGACAGCTCAGAGCCTGGAGCCTGCTTCGGGTTCTGTGTCTCCCTCCCTCCCTGCCCCTCCCCCGCTTGTGCTCTGTCTCTCTCTTTCTCTCAGAGATGGATAAACATTAAAATAAAATAAAATAAAAAAGTTAAAAAGATACCTAGAATAGGCACATTCACAGAGACACTAAGTAGAATAGAGGTTACCAGGGTCTGGGGAGAAGGGAAATGGGGAGTTACTTTTAATGGGTACAGAGTACATCCTGTTTGGGATGATGAAAAAGTTCTGGAAATGGACGGTGCTGATAGTTGTACAACATAGCGGATGTACTTAATGCCACCAGACTGTAGCCTAATAATGGTTAAAATGATAAATTTTACGTGATACGTGTTTTACCATAATAAAACAGTACAGCATTAATGGTAGGAATTTCTTCTGCCATTATTAATAACAGCAATAATCAGTTCATACCAAGCACAGGCTGCTCATAAACTTATAAACTCTGACTCATAGCACAGTGATGAGAAAAACAGCCCGGGAAAGGGTTTGGGGAGGGGGGAGGGGGGACGGGGCAGGAGCCAGCAAGTGCAGCCTCTTTGAAAAAGCCCAGAGTGAGAGGATAGGTCTGAAGCAAATCCTAGAGAATGCAACCATCAAACCCAGTGGGTCAAGTCAAGACATGGAGCAAATGAGCTAAAAAAAAAAGAAAAGAAAAGAAAAGAAAACAAGAAGAGAATTATTAAAGTTCTTGTGGTTGCAACTGCCACCCACAGGGATTAGGCATAAATGGGGACTTTCCCGGCTTGGACACCTGCATCTGAAAGTGCAGGGAGAGCTCCAGCTCCCAGGCAGGCTGGATCCCAGTGCGGAGATGACATCATCAGGGCCCAGCTACCCCATCCATCACTGTGCTGCCTCCATGGTGGCTTCATTCACACAGGCTCTTGCCAGGCAGTGGCCACGTGGTCCCCAGCAGCCCCAGCAGAGAGCCTGTCTTTCCAAGATTGACTCTGACTTGCTTGGCTTGGATCATAAACTCACCCCTGAACCAATCATTGAAGCCAAGGTAACAGAATATGCTAATTAGCCATGGGTCACTCCCAGTGGATCAAAGGAAGAGGCTATTGATAGATTAAGTAAAAGAATACTGCCCAGGCAAAAAGAACAAATTCCAATAGTAGGGGACATGAGCGGGAACACAGTGAGGGAAGCTTAGGCAATTAACACAGATGAGGCTGGAGGGTCTTTGGTTTAGTTGCCTACAGGCAAATGGCATTAGAGTGAGGGAAGATGGTTTAAATGTACAGGATCTTAGCTGGCGATGGGTCAAAGCTTCTTTTGTACTGAATGCTAACACGGTTGCCTGAACCTCACCAATGTCCCCACCCTATAATTAGAATCATGCAATGAAAATCAGGAGGCTGGTCTCTGGTGCTAGGACCCTCCAGAGAGGGGTGACATTTGACATAAGGCACTAAGTCTCTCTGAACCTCAGTTTCCTAAATATCAAAAGGGGGGTTGAATTACAAGGCATCCAGGACCCCATGTGTGTGAGCCTTCACCCTAAGTAACTGTAAATCACTTACAGTATCAACTCAAAAGGTGGGTGAGCATATCAAATACAATGATGTATGTAAAAGCATTTTGTAAGTTCCAGAGCCATGCAAATTAGTTGTGGCCATTATTTTTACAGTCAAAAGGTAGGGATGGTAAAAAAAAAGAAAGAAAAAGAAAAAACAAATGGCGTTGAGATAAAAATAGAAAAAGGAAGAAAAATTAGGTCAAACAGAATGAAAATTTTGTCTATCAATCTATCTCTGTGTGTGTGTGTGTGTGTACACACATATTTTTTTCCTGGGTTGGGTTAGAAGTCACAACAGCATCTCAATGTCTTTGATGTGCCATCTTCGATGGCATCTAGCATTGACCTGCTGCTACTCCACTGAAACAAAGGTCCCCCTGTAGGGAGCACCCACAGGGCTACAACTAGGGAACATTTGTCAAGCTATTAGCCATCCAAACTTCATTACTGTTCTTGACACTGCTGTCCTTGTCCTCATTCTTGAAAATCCCTATTGTCTTGGCTGTTGGGATACTGCTATCTCATGGGCCTCCTGTCTTGATACTCCCTTTCGGACTCCCTTTCCCCTGCCCACCTCCTAAAATACCCACCATGTTCCCCAATGTTCCTTTCTCCTTACTGTCGTCACCCACTCTCACAGTTTTAACTACCATGCACAGGCTCCATTCATGTATCTCCAGTCCTGACTACTCATCTGAGCTTCAGCCCACGGGGTGTCCCTCAAACAACTCCAACACCCCACAAGCCCCAAATGAAAGTCACCACCCTTATTCTTCCAGTTCCCCATCTCAGCCAGCCACTAAGGCCAAAAACCTATTCATTCATCCTCCCTCCTCTTTTTGGCCATTCCCCACCTCACGCTTCCCATGGCTCTGCGCCTTGTATCTTCACCTGGTTCTCATACCTCTTTAAAGATTCAGATTACACATCATCTTCTCCAAGATAGCTTCCTGGAATCCCAGGTGGAGGAGAGTTCATCTAGTGCCGTGGATACAACTGATCCCCACTACCCCTTACCAGGTTATACTGAAGCATCTGTCTGTGACTGTCCTCCAAACTCTCACCCCCCCTTTCACGGCCCCTGGACGCTAAGTTCCTCAAGGGCATGGGCAGTTGGTTGGGTTTTGTACCCCTTAGGCCTAGCACAGTGTCTGACATATAGTACATGTTCAGGTAATGTTTCCTGAGTGAAATCAATCCGCACCAGTCGTAGCAAAGCTCAATACGACCATTCTGCTTGTGATGAAAATGATTTGTTAACTTTCAAAAGTCAGTATAGATGGGGCACCTGGGTGGCTCAGTCAGTTAAGCATCTGACTCTTGGTTTCAGCTCAGGTCATGATCTCATGGTTCGTGAGTCTGAGCCCTGTGTTGGGCTCTGCACTGACAGTGCAGAGCCTGCTTGGGATACTCTCTCCCTTCCCCTTCCCTGCTCCCCCCACCTTTCTCTCAAAATAAATAAGTAAACTTAAAAAAAAAAAAAGTCCGTATAGATAATTTAATGTAATCACTCAGCACTGATAAGAGTCAAAAGAGGAGGAAATTCACATATCTCAACTATGAAACAGATGATATAGCAGATTCTGAATTTACATTATTGTATTTATTTTGAGAAATATGCAATGCATTTTTAACTAGTGATCACATTTTGAGTTTCAAATAGGAGTAGATGTTCTTTTCCCAGTATAGTTAACTGTATAGAAACTGTCTGATCAAATTAAAATCTATGGCCTCAAAATTCTTTGGTCTGTTTCTTCTTTTGAACCTTTTATTTCTAAAATGCACATTTCTTATTAAAAAAAAGGTGTATGTGTGGGGGGTGAGGAATAAGTCTTCAAGCGTCTAGATAGGAATCATTTTCTTTCACATCTTTTCTCCCTGTTTGACATTTTGTTACAAGTAAAATATCAACTAAAACCTTAAAAGAAAAGTTATTTGACAATTACGTTGAATTATACTAATTAACATTTTTTAAAAGTTATATATATGAGGATGTAATAAGAAATTTTAAAATAGCATATATTGTGTACTTATAAAAATAAAAGCGTCATTTACAATTAGTTGATAGATGAAGTATGCTTTTTGTACATCTGGGTTTTGGATACTGATCAAAAACTGTAGGCTAACCTTACAAAGAAGACGCCAGAACCACTCCACGATGACATTGGTTTATTCACTATTGAAGACATAAAAGCCAAGAAAGAAAAATATAAAATCTTGTTTAATATAATTTTACTTGCTTCATAAAGCACAAATGGAATATACAGCTTTATCTCCTCTTGTAAAAGTCAGTGGTAGTGACCTCATTTATTATAAGCAATCCTCAGAAAATCCATAATACCGTGGAAGAAGAAAGGCAAGAACAGGTTTCAGAAGTCCAAGTGTCATAAATCAAGCTCTGAGAATGGAAATCACATGGATGTGACATTTATTCACTTGCATGTGCGACTTGTCTCCAGTTGTTTTTCAAAGCTCTGAATCTCATCAAGACATGCCATCATAATTAAAATGTAATCTCTGGTTTGAAATTTAGCATCACAGAGGTAGCACAGGGCAGCTATGGGCTCCAAGCCATGACTGCTGCTGAGGGGATCACCAAAAACATTTTTTTTTTTTTTTTTGAGGAGGCAGCATAGTTTCTATTAATCTCTATGAATTAACTATTTCTGTTTAGAAGCAGATACAAAGCTGCACAAGGTTTTTGTTGCAGAAAAAACTATATAATAAAAATAGGGAAAGTCTAAATGACTATTCATAAGGGCTGGCTAAATTATGGTACATCCATATATAGACCAGATAAGCAGCAGGGTCCATTCTGTCACTTGAGAGATTAAACAATTGGATCAAAATCTCTTCTCGTGGGGAAAGAGAAGGCCAGCATCCATCGCAAACTCTCCAGGGGGTTCTTGAGAGTCCATGGCTCATTCTGCTCCCTCTGTTCTAGCTTCCAGACCCCAGCAACCACTGGCTCTCTTTCCTGTCCTACCTCCTATCACTCTTATCACTCATCCTTTCCCTGCTCACTTTGTGCAGACAGACCACATAGCCGCTGTCCTTTGATTTCCCCAAATGATATTCACACGACCTCTTTGTGTAGTAGACGCTAATAGCTATTTGGGGATATCAGCAAGCAGAGGCCATGGTGAGAGAGGAGTGAGATATATTACTGCAACATAATATACCACTGCGGCTAACTAAAAACTAATATCTGACCTCCTGTTCTTAGAAGACTTTGGCCATTCCCCCAATTCTTCCACTGAAAATTGGCCTCAGCTTCCCATACTTCGGTATTGAGGCCTGGCTTTCTCCAAACCCTTTGTGGTTCCTGTCTTGTCTTTTATTATTTTATTTCACTTTATTTTTTCATTGTTCTCGTGTATCTTTTTGTCCCAGCATTACAGAGATATCATTGACATTTAACACTGTGTAAGTTTAAGGTGTACAAGGTATTGATTTGATGCACTTATCTATTGCAAAATGATCACCACCATAGAAAAGCATAGCATCCCATTAGTTAATACCTCCATCTCACCAGATAATTACCATTTCTTTAGGGGTGAGAACATTTAAGTTCTACTCCGTTAGAATCTTTTAAGTACACAACAGTGTTATTAACGGCAATCACCATGCCATACATTAGATCACTAGAACTTACCTTATAACTGGAAGTTTATACTCTTTGACCCCATTTCCCCATTTCCTCTACGCCCAGCCCCTTGTAACCACCATTCTATTCTGTTTCTATGCTTTTAGCTTTTTAAGTGATATCATATATCATATGGTATTTGTCTTCCTCTGTTTGACTTAATTTCACTTAGCATCATGGCCTCAAGGTCCATCCATGTTGTCACAAATGACAGGATTTCCTTTCTCATGGCTGCATAATATTATATATTATGCATTATATATTATGTGATGCATATTGTATATGTAATATTCCATTACATATTATATATGTATACACACACACACACACACACAACTCTTTATCAACACATCTCACAACTTCTTCATCCATTTACCCAATGGAGACCTAGTTGTTTCCATGCTGCTTCCGTGCCTTGGCTATTGTGAAGAATCCTGCAATGAACACAGAAGTGCAGACAGCTCTTTGAGATCCTGTTTTTATTTTATATATATATATATATATATATATATATATATGTGTGTGTGTGTGTGTGTGTATATACACATATACATACATATACGTATATATACATACATACACACATATGTACATATACACACATATATACATATACATACACATATATGTGTGTATGTATATGTATGTATATGTATATATATATCCAGAAGTAGAATAGCTGGATCCCAGGTAATTCTATTTTTAATTTTTTGGTGAACCTCCATATGTTTTCTATAGTGGCCGTGCCAGTTTACATTCCCACTAATAATGTTCAAGGAACCCCTTTTTGCCACATCCTTGCCAACACTAGTTATCTCTTGTCTTTTTGATGATCGCCGTGCTAACAGGTGTGAGGTGACATCTTTAGGATTGTGTTTTGATTTGTACTTCCCTGCACATTGAGTACTTTTTCATGTTGTTGGCCTTTTGTATGACTTCTTTAGAAAATCGTCTATTCAGTTCCTCTACCCATTTTTTTAATCAAATTGGTTTTTTGCTCTTGAGTTGTAGGAGTTCATTATATTTTCTAGATATTAACCCCTCATCAGATATGTGATTTGCAAATACTTTCTCCCTGTCCACAGGTTTCCATTTTGTTGTTAGTGGTTTCCTTTGCTGTGCAGAAGCTTTTTAGTTTGATGCGATCCCAACTGCTTATTTTTGCTTTTGTTGCTCCAAAATCTTGTTTGTTTCTTATGCTAAGCAGATTAGACATCTCTGAGTCACTTGCAGCCCATCCTGTCTATGTTTTCTTTTTATAATGACAATGGCTCATCAAAGCTAACCAAAGATGATGCTGTCACCCAAGAGCGGCTGTGCCACAGTTATGAAACCAACCCTTCCTTTTTCCTTGCTGATACAACTGTGCAATCACTCAAAAGATGTATTTTAACTGCCATGAAAAGTGTCTAAGGTATATCTACATTTATAGTTGTATCTGTGTGTGTATTCATTTCTATTATATATATATATATATATATATATACACACATATATATGTAGAGAGACAAAGACCACAGACTTAAAAAAGAAATGGTCAAAATGAATACATAAATTAATTCCACACAGAAAAATTTTTTATGTAATAAAAAATAATGTCAATAAGAATATATGCCAATCTGTTCATATTGGTTTCTCTCTAGGAGGTAGGATTAAGGGGGATCTTTAAATTTTAACACTTTTGGGGGCGCCTGGGTGGCGCAGTCGGTTAAGCGTCCGACTTCAGCCAGGTCACGATCTCGCGGTCCGTGAGTTCGAGCCCTGCGTCGGGCTCTGGGCTGATGGCTCAGAGCCTGGAGCCTGTTTCCGATTCTGTGTCTCCCTCTCTCTCTGCCCCTTGCCTGTTCATGCTCTGTCTCTCTCTGTCCCAAAAATAAATAAACGTTGAAAAAAAAAATTAAAAAAAAAAAATTTTAACACTTTTGTCCTAATTTTTTTTTTTTTTTTTTACATTTCACATTATTGCCTCTATAATCGGAAAAACTATTTATTCTGGAAAACAAAGACTTATACAAAAAAATGGGCTCAAGTCACTGCTAAAAGGATTTACCTTACACACAAGAAAAAGTTCCTCAGTAATAGACTGTTCAATATTCATGAAATCTTTCCCACAATAGTGACCAATAAATGCCAAGAAAATTTTGAGTTCATAAAAAGCAAGGATGAGAACTACACAGATTTCAAAGAGCTGAGAGCCAATGAATACCATTTTATGAACAAAGACTGGGAGGAAAGAAGCTCAGGAGGGCTGGGGAGAGAGGGACAGTATCTGAGAACAAAATCCTGACTGAACAAAGAGAAATCTGTCCTCATGAGAGAGGAAAGGCGAAACAGGAAAATAAACAAATATGGCTGCACATGGGGTTTCCAGAGGAGATTGGGTTAAAAAATCAAAAACAGAAAGGAGAATCACATCCCCAAGAATGACCACAAAAAGATAACATTCACTCACTCCCCCATTCATTCACTCACTCACTTCATTCATTCATGAAGTTCCCATTATGTGCCAGGCACTGTTCTGGGTGCCCAGGTCTGGCAATGAACAAGATAGGCAGAGGCCCTGTCCTGTTCTCTTAGGAGTTTAGGCAGGTGAGGAGATGGTAAACAAGGAAGCCTATCAACAAACAAGATAATTTCAGATGCTAATAAGTATTATGAAGACATAAAAAGCAGATGAAGTCACAGTGATTAGTGTGGGGGTACTTTTAACGGGGTGGCCAGAGGATAAGGTTTAAACCAACTCCATCATGGTCTAGGGAACTAGCAGAATCTTCCAGGCAGAGGCAACAATAAATGCAGTGACCCTGAGTGAAGAATTGGGCTGTCATGTTTTAGGAATACGAACACCAGGGTGGCTGGGCTCCAGACAGCACTGGAAAGAATGTGAGGAACAAGGCCCACATGGTACGCCCCAGCAAGGACACGGGATTCAAGTTTATACATAGGGGAAAGTTACAAGAGAGGTTTTAGGCAGGGAAGTGCCATGAATTCATAGGTTTTCTAAAAGTGCTTCCAGGTTCTCTCTGGATGACTGGCTGGTGGAGAAAGTAGCAAGGACAGAAACAGGGAGAACAGTTAGGAAGTACTACACCAGTCCAGATGAGAGATGATGGGGCCTGGAGCTCAGGGGTTAGCAATGGAATCAGAGAAGCGGCAGATTTGGGACAGGTCCTGAATAATTCAAAAGAGAATGTGAAGAAAATGGAAAAAGACAACTAGATTTTGGCTGGAGCGACTGTCATTGCCACATTCAAGCGGCAGAAGGCTGAGGAAGCAACAGGTTGGTGGGGAGGAAAGTCAAGGGTTCTTTTTTAACCAGGTTGAGTTTGAGATGCCTATGAAACAGCCACGTAGACAAGTCAAGTTGGCAGCTGGTTAGACAAGTCTGTAAGTCATCAGCGAGTTGGAAGCAATAGGTTCACTTTTGGGAGTCGGCACCAAACAGGTGATATTTAACACTATGAGACTGGATGAGCTCATCCAGAAAGAGGACCGAAAAGAGAAATGTAGAAGACTGAGACTTAGGGAACATAAAACTCAGAATTGAGGGGTGCCTGGCTGGCTCAACCAGTAGAGCATGTGGTTCTTGATCTTGGGGTTGTGAGTTCAAGCCCCATATTGGATGTAGAGATTTCTTAAAGATAAAGTATTAAAACAAAACAAAACTCAGAATTGAGAAGCAGAGGAAGAACAAACACAGGGGTCTGGGTGGAAACCACTATTGAAGTGAAAGGGAAACAGAAGGGTATAGTTCTCCAAAAGCCAAGAGAAGAGAGTGTTTCAAGATAGAAGAAATGCTATCTTGCCAACTATGCCAAAAGCTACCGAGAAATTGGATGACAGAAGCAGTGACGGGATCACCAGATCTCAGAAGCTGGAGGTGGCTGGTGACTTGATATGAGCCTTTTTAGCAGAATGATCAGGACAGAAGGCCAATTGGTAAGAGGAGAAAATGGGTGAGTGAAAGTGAAGGCACCACCACGACAGCTCTTAACAAACAGAGCAGAAGGCGCGCCTGGGTGGCTCAGTTGGTTGGGCATCTGACTCTTGACTTTGGCTCAGGTCATGATCTCACGGTTCATGAGTTCGAGCCCCGTGTCAGGTTGTGTGCTGACAGCACAGAGCCTGCTTGGGATTCTCTCCCCCTCTCTCACTCAAAATAAATAAATAAACTTAAAAAAAAAAAAAAAACTGGAGCAGAAAATTGGGCCAGTAACTGCAGGAAGTTGGATTGGGATATGGGGTCAGTGCAGGGTTTGTTTTTAAGATGGAAGAGAGGAGGATATATATTTTTAGAAGTCTAAGCACAACCAGATCAAAATTTTACTTCTATGTTACTCTTCTTATCATTCCTTAGGAACCAGGCAGGTCAGCATCAATAGGACAGCAAATCAGAATGTGACTTTCTTGTCCAGGAGAGACCAATAAACTATTAAATTAAACTATTAATTTTTCCAGGGCCACCTGGGTCACTCAGACGGTTAAGCGTCCAACTTCAGCGTGGGTCATGATCTCGCAGTCTATGAGTTTGAGCCCTGCGTCAGGTTCTGGGCTGACAGCTCGGAGCCTGGAGCCTGCTTCGGAGTCTGTGTCTCCCTCGCTCTCTGACCCTCCCCCACTCGCACTCTGTCTCTCTCTCAAAATTAAATAAACATAAAAAAAATTTTAAACTATTCATTTTTCCAGAGGGGGAAAATGATCGAAGACATCAACTTGGTTCCACCAGAACAAGTCCCTTCACATCATACTTACGGATCAAGACACTTCTCATTTATTTGTGTGAATAACCCCTCTGCCCAGTGTGGGACTCAAACTCAGGACCTGAGATTAAGAGCTGCAAGCTTCGCCGACCAAGCCAGCCAGGCTCCCTGGGTCAAGACATCCTTTGAGGTTTCCCGCTCACTACAGCAATAGCCTCCTCACTGATCGGCTTCATCTCTCATTCCTCCACCCTTCCTCCTCTCCAAAATCTAAACACAAGCGCAGTCACCTCACTCTCCCTGATCAATGCCTCTAAATAGCAACCTTCTCAAGAAGAATATCCAACCCCCTCAGCATGGTGTACAAAGCCCCATAAAATCTGTCCCCAGCCTTTCCTCCCAGTCTCATCTCAGACCCTGCAACTTGCAAAACTCTAATCACAGCAGCCCCAGCCACAGCAGGTGCCTCCACATTCCCTTGTCCTGCTGTGGCTTGGCACACCCCGTATCCTCTACCTAGAACGTCCATTCGATCTGTACCCAACTCATTCGCCTGGAAAACTCCTAATGGGTCTTTAAAACCCATTCAAATGTCCCATGGAAAATACATTCACTCGGAGTCCTTCCAGAAGCCAGAGCTATGACAAACAGACGCTACAGGGAACAACTTCACTGCAATGTAAAATAGATTTAGGAGCCAGTCAGTTGTCTGAAAGGAAAGGTGAACACTGTCAGGACTACATTCCTCGTAAACAGGAGGTGTAGAAACCGGAGGAGGAGCAAGAACCAGACTTGCAGGTGAAATCTCCTTGGGACAAAATCCATCCACATCCATTGCTCAATACAGACCCTTTAATAATTAGTTGCCTATCGGGACGCCTGGGTGGCTCAGTTGGTTAAGCATCCAATGTTGGCTCAGGTAATGATCTCACCGTCCATGGGTTCGAGCCCCATGTCGGGCTCTGTGCCGACAGCTCGGAGCCTAGAGCCTGTTTCCAATTCTGTGTCTCCCTCTCTCTGACCCTCTGCGCTCATACTCTATCTGCCTGTCTGTCTCTCTCTCTCTCAAAAATAAACATTAAAAATAATTAAACATAATTAGTTGCCTATCATTACTAGGAAGGGCCAAAGATCCGTCTCTTTACAAATGTCTACTGTTCCTACTTGGGCCCTCCAGAGCAATTCATAATTTGTCTATTGCTTTTTGGATATATATGTCAGCTTTTCAAATAACTGCAGGCACTTCCACTAGACCTCCTCCTGATCTCCCCCCAGGTTGTCTTCTATAACTTACAGATGTTGCGAACTCCTGGAAGTGCAGCAATCAGAACAGAAAAACATCCTTATACCTCTTGAGGGGGCAATCTTATCTTACTTGATTTTGTACCAGAGCACCCAGCCAAGTACATGACATATTGGGAGCCTTCCAGCGCATGGATTAATGTTCCATCTGCAACATTTCAAATACCTACATCACTCGACCACAAGAAATCATGGCTTCTGACACACTGCCCGGAACTAAAGCAACTAAGAGTGTTTCTGCAGGACTGGGTTGTCAAGAAGTCACATTTAAAGTGCTCGGTCAGACACAGGGTCCCACCTCAGTGATGGCACCACTCGAGGCCGCCTCTTCTCTCACGTGTCCTGTGTCAGCTCCTCCCCAAAGCCCCACCTGCCATCTGGCCTCTTCTGAGGCTCTCGGAGCCAGGCCAGCTCTACACGTGGCCTGCTCTGGTTGTTGGTTCAGGCTCACAGGCAACAATTAGTGGAGCAGATGCCTGAGTATTCAGAGGCAGGAAAAGTATTAAAAAGAAGAAGAAGAAGAAGAAGAAGAAGAAGAAGAAGAAGAAGAAAGAAAGACAGACAGACAAAGTAGAAAGAAGAGATTTATCTCTTCCAGTATGTCCCATACTCATGGCTCACAGGGCTCTTGTTCATTGCAATACACATCTAGAGTTAAAAATAGATACAGTTTTTCCAAGGGACACACGCACCCCCATGTTTATAGCCGTACTATCAACAATAGCCAAAGAAGGGAAAGAGCCCAACTGTCCATTGATAGATGAATGGATAAAGAAGATGTGGGATATATATACAATGGAGTATTACTCGGCAATCAAAAAGAATGAAGTCTTGCCATTTGCAACTACGTGGATGGAACTGGAGGGTATTATGCGAAGTGAAGTTGGTCAGTCAGAGAAAGACAAAAATCATATGACTTCACTCATATGAGGACTTTATGAGCAAAACAGATGAACATAAGGGAAGGGAAGCAAAAATAATATAAAAACAGGGAGGGGGACAAAACAGAAGAGACTCATAAATATGGAGAACAAACTGAGGGTGGCTGGAGGGGTTGTGGGAGGGGAGATGAGCTAAATGGGTAAGGGGCATTAAGGAATCTACTCTTGAAATCATTGTTGCACTAGATGCTAATTTGGATGTAAATTTTAAAAAATAAAAAATTAAAAAAAAACTATGATGAGATACCACCTCAAAAAAAAAATAGATACAGTTTTGAATATGATTTTTTTCAGAAGAACTTTGAGCAAAATTATATCATTAAAAAAAGAAGGCAGCAAAGAAAAGGGGGAAACTCTGGAGTCACTCTGTGATGAATGTTCAGATTATTTCTGGAAATACTCCTAGGTAGCTGGCCTAGTCCAGTGCTGACTAGCAGAAAGGGTACAAGCTACATATGTAATTTTAATGTTATTTATTTATGTTGAGAGAGTGTGCATGGGAGGGAGAGAGAGAGAGAGAGAGAGAGAGAGAGAGAGAGAGAATCCCAAGCAGGCTCCACACTGTCCGCACAGAGCCCGATCCGGGGCTCAATCTCATGAACTGTGAGATCATGACCTGAGCCCAAACCAAGAGTCAGATGCTGAACTGACTGGGCCTTCCTGGTGCCTCATATGTAATTATAAATTTTCTAGTAGGCATATGAAAGAAAGTAAAATGAACAGGTGAAATTAATTCTAGTATAATGTTTTGTTTAACCGATGTATTCAAAATATCATTTCAACATGTAATCAATATGGAGAATTATTGAGATATTTCAAGTCCTTTTTTTCAAAGAAAGTCTTTGAAATCCACTATGTTCTGACACTTACAGCACATCTCAATTCAGACTAGCCACACTGCAAGTGCTCAAAAGCCACATATGGCTACTGATTACGGCACTGGACAGGAAAGGTCTAGGCTATAAATAAATCCTTTTAAGACACCAGTCAACTTTAGGTTCAAGATACTTGTAAACTCTATTCTTAGGAACAGGTTTATATTAAAAAGTAATTATCAAACTCAAAGCACGTGGCGAAAATGCAAAGCTATCTAAAGTGATATGCATTGAAAAACAAACAGTTTTTAAAAAATTAAGCATCCATCACAAGGTGGATGCTTCTGAAGCCCTCAGACTCATTTTTCAAAGTCAAAAATAAATTATGTAATCAATCCCGTGTCATGAACCCAACCCCTCCAACAAATACTTTGGAGTTCATGCAGTCCGGGACACTCTTTTTATAGACGAAAAAGAATCCTTGCCAACCTTTGCACCCAGCAACTGACTTCTGTCTAGCGTGACGGACGGTCAAGTGTTGATTAGCTGACGGATACACTGTTCCAGGCAACCACGCACTGAGTCATAGCTGCCGAGTGGGACCCCAAATGAAACCTTACATAATAAACCAGAAGAGGATTAAAGACGCCCGGCAGGAATTTAACATAGATTAAACAGTCCTCCAAAATCTGCACAACAAAACCTGCTCAGAACCATCCCCTGAGGAGCAAAAAAGACTAATGTCTGAAATTTAGAAATTCTGAAAATCAAATACAGGAAGGGCAACAGATAGGAATATCTTGAAAGGAATCCTATGTTGAATCATCACCCTCAGGAACAAAACGCTCCAGCTCAGTGTCATAATTTCCATCGTCACTCTAGCAAAGAAAGAAAGTCATGAGCTGGCAAATCCAATAGCCATGCTGGAGACGCGATGGAAGCCGGACTCGACTGAAAATCCTGAAGTCACTGAGGCCGATTTTAAACGATTAACGTGAAACTCCAAGCAGATGGGGAATTACGAAGACAAATCAGTAATGGACAAAATGCAACCAAAACAAAGCTACAGTCAAAAGTCAAATTCCGACAAAGTATTAGACTAAATCATAAAACTCAGCCAAAGCAACTCTGGCCCTTTATATAGGGGACTGAAGTCTCAGTCCTGCTAATCACAGGAAAGAAAATGCAGACCGCCTCTTCACTGAACATGTAACATAAGCTAATCCAGACAGGCTGGGTGAGGTGGCTCTGAAACCCACGGGTTAGTGAGAGAGCCAACATCCTCACAGGGCATCATGGAAGAATACACTGGTTCTTCGCTGGAAATTTTAAAAGGAAATATGTTTTGCTCTTAAGTCTGCAAATAGTTAAGTATTCTTAATATTAGTGGTAAGGGAGTCCCATGGGGTTCAGTCTCTGGTATGTGTCACAGTCAAGAAATGCAGTTTAGGGGTACCCGGATGGCTCAGTTGGTTAAGCGTCTGACTCCGGCTCAGGGTCATGAACTCACAGTTTGTGGGTTCAAGCCCCGTGTCGGGCTCTGGGCTGACAGCCTGGAGCCTGGAGCCTGCTTCAGATTCTGGGTCTCCCTCTCTCTCTCTGCCCCTCCCCTGCTTGTGCTCTGTCTCTCAAAAAAAATAGACATGCAGTTTAGATGCCAAAAATCATAGGAAAGGAAACCCATTCTCTCAAAGGACACTGACCTCCTCTCAAATACATCTTCCTCAGCAATATTTAATAAAGTCTTCTTCTTTTTTTTTAAGTGTATTTATTTTTGAGGGAGCAAGGGGCAGAGAGAGAGGGAGACCGAGGATCCCAAGCAGGCACCATGCTAAGTGCAGAGCCTGAAGCAGGGCTCAATCTCACAATTGTGAGATCATGACCTGAGTCGAAATCAAGAGTAGGATGCTTAACCCCAAAAAAGTCCTCTTCTACAAGCAAACTTCTTTCTAGAAGTCTACTTTTTCTACACTTCTACTTCTATAAGTTCATGCAATTACTCTACCCCCAACCCCATGCTCCCTTCCCACACTTTCCCCCTCCTCCTCACCCATAGAGTTTTAGCACTTTATTACGGGAGATCAACTTGGCCTGTCTCGCAGTAAGAAATAACACTTCCTCTTTGGAAGAGTGAGGAATAAGGCTAGCAAGATTCTGGCAGATTCTCTGAGGCAGGGTAGAGAAGGGGAAGTCCATGAGCACTCCCGCATTAATGATATGTGTCCCGTCACAATTATGAAACACCCATGCTGGGCCCAGACAGGACACAGCATCCAGAAGATCAGAATCTGAGGAGCGTCAAGAACAGTGTTTGAAAAGTCAGGAAATATTCTAATAGAGGAGGAAAATCAGTCAGAAAAACAAACAAACAAACAAACAAAAAACCAGTGGGCACTCAGCAAAACTGCTCTCATGTACCCAATCACTCACTTACTGTGGGTCCCACACCAGCTGTCCTCTCCCTTCACCTGCACACCAACCTACACTTCTCCATTTATTACCATCTCCATAGTCCCCACCATTCCCCTCTCAAAATCCATTCTTTCTTCCTATTGACATAAAACAGCAACAGACCATTCAGAAGCCCCAGTACTTACACTACCTGTAACTCAGTGATGGAAAGTCTCTTTCAAGGAAGCAGAGTTTTTTCAGCCCATAAATAATGAAAAGGATAGAAATAAAAATATTCTAATGAATGATGAATCTGAGTGGTGAATCTGATGTTCTTCTGAGTACAGATTTTCATAGAAGAGAAAGCTGAAGAACTGGAAGAAAGAATCTCGAGACAATTTTCCTAGACTATGTTTTTTCAAGGGCTGAGACTGGGCAGAATTCTTGATTTCTTTGTGATGTGGAGGGGGAAAGACCTAGCGAGGGTCATCCATTGCAACCACCTGTTTTCCAGAATGGATGTTTTCATTTCCTACCATGGGCCCAATCTCAAAACTATACCTATGCCACGATGTTCACATGTGTTCTGAGGGATGTTATGAAGAAAATGTAATCTATGGCCCAATAAATTTGGTGATTTAATGGACTCATGTACAACTCGAGAGTGAAATAGAAAAGACAGCTTTCCTAAAAGCCTGGTTCTCAGAGTATGGTCTATATAACTCAGTGAACCAATGTCTTCCAAATAATCAATGCGTGATGTTACACAATCATACATTCTTAAAACATTCATTAAAGTACAGGACAGACCAATGGATTTTAAAATAACAAAGTACAAAACTGCTCTGATACAGTTTCAGATATCATATTACATCTAACCTTTAAGAAATTACCACTTGTCAAGTTTTGGTATAGTAGTAAAACACATGGGGGCACCTGGGTGGCTCAGTCGGTTTAGTGTCCGTCTTCCGTTCAGGTCATGATCTCATGGTTTGTGGGTTGGAGCCCTGCGTCAGGCTCTGTGCTGACAGCTCAGAGCCTGCAGCCTACTTCAGATTGTGTCTCCCTCTCTCTCTGTCCCTCCTCCGCTCACACTCTTTCTCTCTCCCCCCAAAATAACAGAACATTAAAAACATATGTATCCACAATTTTCTAAGAAGGGTATAAAATGTTTTTCCATTTTCCTACCACATATCTGCATGAGGACAAATTTTCTTTATATACTCAACCAAAACAACATATCACAACAGAATGAATGGAGAAGCAGCTGAGAATCCAGTAGTTTGTCTATTAATCCACACAAAAAAGATTTGGGGGGAAAAAAAAGAAGTAAAACTATGTCACTCTTATCATTAAATATTTTTGGAAACCATATAGTTTTCACAAAAATAGTATTTTTTTTAAGTTTATTTATTTTGAGAGACAGAGGGATAGAGAGAGCAGAGGAGGGGCAGAAAGAGAGAGAGAATCCCAAGCAGGCTCTGTACTATTAGCACTGAGCCCGATGTGGGGCCTGAACCCACAAAGCCACAAGATCATGACCTAAACCAAAACCAAGAGCCGGATGCTTAACCGACTGAGCCACCCAGGTACCCCACAAAATTGTTATTTATGCTAACACATAAGGGGCTTATTACTTTTTACGAAATTAGTTCCTTTATCATTTCTCAGTTTTAATTTCTAACACAGTAGTTATTAATAGAAACCACATTCATCCTCTTTGGGATCTTCAACAATTTTTTAAGACTGAAACGGGGTCCTCGTATCAAAAAGTTGGACATGCTACCCTAACGCATTTTGATCGCAGAAGCATTTCTCTGTGGAACACGTTGATTATATTCTAATATATATTCATTCTAATATGTATTCATATATATTCATCTTGTGTTCTAAAAATGTTTCCTTTATATGCCTCTTCTCCCTAGACACACTTCAGCAAGCTAATTTATATGCTCTCAAAGGGTTTTCTCTCAAATAATAGTTTTGTGCTTATGACCCTGGCAGTAAACGCACATATCTCTCCCCTGGCAGGCACAACCGAAAGTGATCTCGTCTGTTTAGAAGAGGCCTTGATCTCAAGAATTATTTCACCGAGCAAATGTTACCAAAAATCACGAGAAACGATGACATAGGTTAACGTGATCCTACAGCAGATAATCCTCTACTATGAGATTCAGTGCCAGAGGTGTCCCAAGAACATAAAAGCTATCAGGCCAGATGGAGAATCAGGGCTAATCTCGCTTGCCATTCAGTTTCCCACAAAAGCGGATCGCTGATTGAGGTACCTCTGGTACAAATTACCCTTTCACAAAAGGAACAGGGTGACAGCAGTCTATTACTCTGAGTACTGGCAATCTGTGTTTGGAAAAATGGGAATGCAAGCCAAAAATAACTCAAGAACTAATTCATATTTCTACCATGGCTTTTCAGAACACGGAGTCAGGCCAGTTGTCTACTTTCAGCAAGACTGGAAGCTCCAATTACGGAATTTAGTTCTAAATCTCTTCTTCCCATCAGGTACCTGAATGACTGGCCAGAAGCCTGTTCTCAGATGGCTGTAAAAAAATTTGGGAAAGAGTCAAAAGTGTGAAGTGCTGAACAACTCCTCCATGAGAAAACTCTCCCCAAGGAAATTCAGTCCTTATATAGAACTGGCCTGGGGTACAGGCTGTTCAGTCCTTCAATTTACATCTTGGAGTCTGCCCAAATAATAGGAACCATGAAGTTTATTTATCCCATTTTTAAAGTATCTAGTTTATAAAAATGTTGCTCATGGATGACCAGGATCTTGGGAACTGAAGACACTCATCTCGGTCTCCTTTTTCCCGTTACCTAAGACTTGAAGTGAAATGAGCATATAATCTGCTTCTGGTAAAACTTTCTTCAATGAAAATTTTTTATGGCCATAGGGCTAAGGTCCTCTTCTAGCTCATTTGGTCCCCCCAGCAACTCGATGAGATAGACACAATAATTATCCCCATTTTACAGATGAGAAAACAGGCTTGGTGTTGCCTATGGTCACCCAATTTATAAGTGGCAGATGGGACTGGAATTTGGTCCCCTCTGAACCTCCGTACTGGAATGCCGTCCTGTCTACCTGAAATGCATGGACAATAACATTAAATGATTTATTAACAAGGAGATATCCAATTCTGTGGGTAAAATAGCGGATTTAAGCTGCAAATTAGCCTTTATTGACAAAGACCTTCATTACATGCCGGCGTGTTAGGTTCCGTGCTGTCGCCCACCACGACCCGTGCACCGGCCACGTGGTATTTACCAATCGCTCCTTCTGCCTTCCTTCCAAACTGGACTAATACCCTCTTGCATGGTCCCTGGAGCAGCACTCACCGAACGAATGAGTGAAAGAACCAAGGTGTGACCAAACAAAAGTGAATCTCTACAAATCTACTTAGTCACCAAGAATATTAATTTCTAAAGGAAGTTTCTACACTCTGGAGGGTGTGCAGAAACCGCCCCCCCCCCAAACGCAAGACAAACAAAAGAAACCACACACAAAACAGAACGAAACAAAACCAAACGCAGTAGGGTGCAGGGAGAAAAACATTAGCATTTCTATTTCTATTTCCTGACATTTAGCACATGACTGACACCGGCCTCCTCATTCGGTGTGCGTGGCAGACAGCCACACAGGGATGCAAGGCCTGCCATGGACACTCCCCAGCTCACGGGGTTAGTCAGCACTGGGGCCCTCACCTGTTTGCTTTCCATAGGCTATACCCAAGTGCAGCTCATATGGGCCCAACTGAGAAAGCGGCCGTAGGGATTAGATTTTCAATTTTACCTAAACTGACCCTCACGAAAAGGACAAGTGACTTTAAGTGAGTCCTGCACAGGGCCGCAAGACGTAACGACAGCACAAGCTCCAATACACAGGAAGGTTACAGACCTGATGATATTGTTACCATTTCTCATAGGACATTTTTCTCAGCCACGTTGTGAGATATAACAATAACCAGTTGACCAGTTGCCATAAAGTTGGCAAACACACACACACAAAACCTGAAAGTAGCAAAACTTGGATTCATATCCACTATTCTTGTCAACGGTCTTTGCCTAAGTGAACGTGATACCTTGGGAAATTGGCTAATATATCCTTACACAGCTTCTTTTTTTTAATTAACTTATTTATTTCTGAGAGAGCAAGAGAGAGAGAGTGAGAGAGAGCGCTCGGGGGAGGGGCAGAGAGAGGGGGGAGAGAGAGAATCCTCAGCAGGCTCTGTGCTGTCAGTGCGGAGCCTGATGCAGGGCTCAAACTCACAAACCATGAGATCATGACCTGAGCCGAAATCAAGAGTCAGACACCTAACCGATGAGTTACCCAGGTGCCCCTACAGCTTCTAAATAAATATATTTTTAAAAAAAAAAATTTTTTTTCAACATTTATTTATTTTTGGGACAGAGAGAGACAGAGCATGAACGGGGGAGGGGCAGAGAGAGAGGGAGGCACAGAATCGGAAACAGGCTCCAGGCTCTGAGCCGTCAGCCCAGAGTCTGACGCGGGGCTCGAACTCACGGACCGCGAGATCGTGACCTGGCTGAAGTCGGACGCTTAACCGACTGCGCCACCCAGGCGCCCCATAAATAAATATATTTTTATTAATAGGGTCAACGATGTGGAGCTCACTGATCTAGAATTTGCTACTCAAACTGCAATCTGCAAAGAAGCAGCATCAGCATCACCTGGCAGCTTGTTAGAAATGCAGTCTTACGGTCGGTCCATCCCAGACCTCCTGGACCTAACTTTGCATTTTAACAAGGTCCCAGGCGATTCATGTGCACATTTCTGTTTGAGAAGCACTGCTTTAGAGCACATACCTTAAATGATCTGAAGCCTAACATTTCAGCTCTTATTTATAAGTTGAGACCGAGTTCTCTGTTGAATTTTTGAACTCGTAAATTTATAATTCTTGGTATCTGTTATCAAATGTTCTTTAAAACCGCAAAGAAATGATCCCCACAAACGAACAACCCGGCGAAATAATCTATGTATAACCACCGCGTTATCGTGTTTATCCCAGTCTATGTAAAGTAAGTGTCCTGATCCCCAAACGATGAAAACCCATCTTGCGACCCCTTCATCGTTTTCACCCCCACTTCCACTTACTTTTGTTTGATCGTCGGCCTTGAACACGTAGCAGATACTCTGCTGGCTGCCTGCATTGTCCTTAATCAGACAAGCAAAGTAACTTGGATCGTGGCTGTTGTGGATCAGTTTGTGAACACGCTGGGGCTTACACTCGAAGATGCTGGAACAGATCAGTGGATCCCACTGTTGACTTCTGCCCGGCTCGGGTTCACATCTCAATCCGGAGGGTGAAACACAAAGCCGGACCTGCTTGGTACCAGGCTCCTTTTTGGAGGACTGCCCGCTGAGCCTTCGCACCTCGGCCACGACCCACGGCAGCATCGGCATGGTGGTCAGAGCGTGCACAGGCAAGGAGCCGACCAGCTGCAGGCCGAAGTCCACTGAGGCCTCGTTAGGAAACAGATGTCTCCTCGCCGTGAATGTTATTGGTTCCATTTTGGGAAAGGTCTGGAAGCTCAGCAAAACGTTGCCACTGTTTTCTACTTTAGAACGAGCAATCTACTTTATGTGCTTCTGAGGCAGAATCCTGCGGGAGAAAAATAGAGGCATTAGAATTTAATGAAATCACAGCAACAGCTACTTTCAGAGAGTTATTATTTCAGAAGAACTTAAAAGCCCGAAACCCAAACGCAGGCAGAAACGGATATTAGTACGAACAATCTGCTTTGCCTAGAAAGAGGTGCCCTGAAATTGTGCTTCATATACAATCTGAGAAGGCCATAACTGTCACACTCAATACGGGTTACAAAGAGCCCACCGGGAAACTCCTGTGAAACGAAAGCCTCATAGAGCCAGCAGAAGCAAGCAGGACAGAAAGCAATACAGTCCTGCTCAGATACTTTTAAACCCTGTTCTATCAACATATATTTCAAGGAATTTTTTTAAAGTAATCTCTATGCCCAATGTGAGGCTTGAACTCAAGCCCCCGAGATCAAGAGTCACATGCTCTATGGACTGAGCCAGCCAGGTGTCCCTAAAAGGAATTTTTTAAAGATAATCAAATTCAGTAGTGGTGATTCTACCCCCCTAAAAAAGTAATCTTGAGAGAAAAAAGATCAGCTAACCATTATCATAGTCTACTGAACCAGACCAGTTTTCAACAACTGACCTTTTCAATTATGATACCGCTTAAGTTTTAAAGGGCTCTCCCTGACATAGTCCAGAGGTTCTGAACAAGAATTCAAATTCCATTAACATGTAATTGGTGCCAGTTATGCTCCAAATATCGCCATGAATCTTGTTTCATTTAATTCATGTATTATAAGCCATCATGTGCACACTCTCCTCATCAATAGAAGATGCTGTTTCCAGGGGCGCCTGGGTGGCTCAGTCGATTAACCCTCGGACTTCGACTCAGGTCATGATCTCAGTGTTTGTGGGTTCAAGCCCCGCGTCAGGCTCTGTGCTGATAGCTCAGAGCCTGGAACTGCTTCAGATTCTGTGTCTCCCTCTCTCTCTGCCCCTCCCCCACCTCTCAAAAATAAAGTAAAACATAAAAAAACATTAAAAAAAAGATGCTGTTTCCAGGAGACCCAAAGTCTCTCACCTGCTTCCCCCCCACCTCCCTACAGGTGATTTTCAACAAACGCATTCGATGTATGCTAACGCCTTCTTGTTCCACTGGTAACAAAATCCTTCTGTATAGAGCTGACTTGTCTACAGGATCTCAATTGTCATCCTTCCTCATCCGCTCGCTGGATCTTCTTCTCTCATGTTCTCCCTGAGCACCTACACACTGCATCTATCTGATTCACCATTGTTGTCCCCAGTGCCTGGCAGTGTCTGGCTCAGAATAGAGTCTCAGTAACATTATAAACAAGTGAATGAAGTCTCCTCTATCTAAAAAAAAAACCAACAACAACAACAAAAAAACCCACAAAAAACATTTTCCCTTGACCTCAAACCTCCAGCCCCAACTCCTCCTTCCCTACACAACTTTCTTCACAGTAAAGTCTACACTTACTGTCTCCACTTCCTACTGCCCATCTATAATCTGGATTTTGACCAGATGTACTGCCTGTGCATTGAAATTACTCCCATTAAGGTCACCCGTGTCCTTTGGCTGTGAAATCCAAAGGGGCCAAAATAGTCCTTAAGTGTCTTGTCCTTTCTGATGAATTTCTCATTGGGGACCACTCCTTCCTGCTTGAAACCCTTCTGTTTCTCATCTTACTTCTCTGGTTGCTTCTTTTCAGGTTCCTTGATGGCTTTTTCCCCATTTGACTCCATCCCCTCTCCTCATTCCACCTGCTTTCTTTGGACAGTCTTACCTAATGGCTTGGTGTCCACAACCACATTCTAACATTCCTGCTGCTGCTAACAGCTTACTTTTGCAACCCAGGCACATCGCAGGGGTGATCTCATTCCATCTTTACAACAACTTTCATCTCCAACCTTAGTCTCAGTTACAGACTACTAGTATTGCCACCGTTATGACCTGGGTCACTGAGACCTGGAGAGCTTGAGGTGCTCATCACAGGTGGGCGTGGGAGAGTTTGTTCCTGATTCTCCACCCATCCCCTTGAATGCTACACAAGAACATCATCTATCACATATGTATTGATGAGCCCCGTGCGTTTGTCTCCCATTGAACCTCCTTCCTGAGATCCAGATGAGGGCAGGCCATTCAATATTCCTATCTGAATAGCCGAGAGGCCCCTCAATCACAATTTACTATTTTTAAACTGACTCAGTCTCACCTCCCCCCTTCCCAGAACTTCTCTTCCTTCCCATGAACTCTGTCTCTGTAAACAGCATCACTCTTTCATTGGCCAAGCCAAAGGCCAAGGGGTCACTGCTACAGACTGAATGCTGAAATTGTAATCCCCAATGTGATAGAATTTGGAAATCAGGCCTTTGAGAGGTGATTTGGTCATGAGGCTGAAGCCCTTATAAATGGGATTGGTGCCCTCATAGAGACTCAGAGTGCTCCCTTGCCCCCTTCCACCTTGTGAGGAGATAAGAGAAAAGACAGCTATGTATGAGCTAAGAATATTCAATATTCAAATTCTAAACCTTTTCTGACATAGAACTAAAGTCTATTCTTTAACTCTATCTCTTTCTATGTGATATATATGCATATACAATGATTGCACTTTTGTAATAGGGTTTGAACACAGTTTGGAGCTAGTTTTTTATGTTAAATGTTCAAAAGTTCAGAAATAAACTCATACTTTAGAGCTCTAACATAGTTCATGGAAATGTATTCCCTTATCTCTTCTCTTTTAAAGTAAACCTTCTGTTGATGAAAACAGACTTGAAGTCCAAATAACCCCATAAATGTTTTCTCTCTCTCTTCTTTTTTCTCTCTCTCACCTGGTGAGAGATTAAATGTCTGGCTCGACTTCACTCTTGTAACTGAATCTGGTTCAAGTTCTAACTGTTGACAGCCGCTAATCCCAAGACATGTTTAAAGAAGTACTAGAATTATTACAAAGGAGAGACCTGAGATCTATCAATTAGTGTAGATGAGGCAATTCTTAATATGGTGGCAACAATATACAAAATTATTTTTAGTTTTCTTGTAAGGCAATATACACCTAGTGTAAAAAATGTACACAATGTAGTCATTCCAAACATTTAGTAAATAATCAGTCACCAAATTAGTTCTGCCAAGTCATTGACAAAACTATTTGAATGTTTAAAGTCTTCATTTTTGAACCAACTATGGCACATTCTTAGTTTCCCTGTAAAACATAGATTGGTCCTTAAGACCATTTGTAAACTATCACATAATAAGTTCTACCCCAGGGAGCGCTGGCTGGCTCAGCTGGAAGAGCATGGAACTCTTGATCTCAGGCTCATGAGTTCGAACCCCACATTGGGTGTAGAGATTACTTACATAAATAAAACTTAAAAAAAATAAGTTCTACCCCAGAGATGACGATAATTATTTATAATCAATTCAAATTCTGCTGACAGAAGATTCATGATAACTTAGACTAGGTGAGTAATTGCACTTCTTTTTAATAAAAAGTTCCATGAAACAGATGAACTATTCAAATAATATTAGATCGTGTTTTAAACCATATCAGTCCACATCATTTGCATGCCATGTGACTGTAATTCCCAGATAGAACCATCTATTCTAAGAGGGCTCTCTTGTGCCTCATTGTGCATCGTACCCTCAGTAAGAAATACTATGATCTGTTACTCCAGGGGACTTCTAGTTACGTTTTTTGTCCGTAGATTCATATGTAAAAGCTCTATCCCTTACAGAGACCATCTGTATTCTACACCACTCCTACCTACCACAGTCCATAAACATGGTGGGCACCCCAAACACAAAGATACTCTTTTATTAGAACAGTTGTGATAATCTTCTTAGTGAGTCCTAGATCAAATATCCTATATCAAACATCCCATGCACTTAGAATTATAAAATCTGAGAGCTAGGAATGTCCTTTTAAGCTCTTTTAAGCTCTTATATTTGAACTGAGGAAACTTGGTTCTGGAGAAGTTAAGTGGTTTGTCCAAGTTGGGTGACAGAATTAGGACAATCCGATCACTGACTGCCATCCAAGTACTGCAAAGAACCTCAGTTTCCTCATGAAAATGCTTTCAAGCGTGAAGTTGTGAAAGCAAGTCACTTAACCTCCAAATCTCAAATTTATTCTTGTAAGAGAATGGAACAAGATCATCCTCAAGTTGTCTTCTATCTCTAAAATCTGGTAAATCTAATTTTCACAATGTATAATACCAAATGTCCCGACATTGTGTGGGGATAGAAAGCTGCTTCATCTTCCTGTCAAGAATACAAATGTGGGGGAGGTACATGAAGAAAGAATAGGGTTTATTGATCAGGAAGCGAGCAAAGAGATGGTGGGAGTGAGCAAGCCGCCATTGGGAACGCTCTCTTTTCCCAGCCCCTTCCCATGCCCTCCCAGCAAACCACAGGGGGTATGATGGGGAACTTTCCAGAAGCTAGCAATGCCACCGCCACTGCGGACTCAGCCCCTACCTTCTCAGTGTGCTGGTGGGAGGGGAGGAGGGTGAAGGAGAGGGATAGAGGGAGAGATGTTGAAGCTTCTAGCTCCAAGCCAAGTTAGGAACCAACCAAGACTGAGTAGCTGTCGGAGACTCCTAGGATGGGCAGAGTCCCAGATAGCTATTCATTTCCCCTTACAAATCAGTTATTTAGTTTTTCTGTTCTTCACCCCAGATAGAGTGGGAACACGGCTGAACAGAATTACTCTGCTACCCAAATACTCTAATCTCATGCAGTAAGATCACTGTGGCGTGGCTCCACTATTTGTCCCCGAATCCCACCCAATCAGAGCAGTGTGCTGCTACCTAGGAATTGCCCTTGAGTTCCAAAGATCTTTTGAGTGGTAGGCGATTTCACAGAGCCATCACACAGAGCTCCTGGAGCTGGCGGATCCAACCTTTTCATCACCAAGGCTGCTCCAGCCCCGGTATGCACCTTTCTAAATTGACACGTAAAGTACTGATGTTTTGAATGACTTCCTTCCTACATAAATCAGAGCCAATTTAAGACTAGACTAGTCCTTTAGAATGCCATGGCCACTTCTTGTATTCTCTGCTACTTTACGGAAGAGGATGAAGGGGTGAGAGTGGGGGTCCTAGCAGCCTTCAAGGATTATGCATACACTTCCCTCCGGCATGGCTGCTTTAACTTATTCTCCCAATAATAATAATTGTTAACACATAATAGCACTTACTGTGTGACTGTTAATTGATTTAGCTCTTACAACAACCCCGGACAATAAAGACGATTAGTATCATATGTAAATAAGGACTCTAATGGACTTTTACCATTATCACCTCCAACTTAAAGAGATGAGACAGAAGTTGCTGGCACAGAGAAATAAGGTCAGTTGCCCAAGGTCATACTAGCAACAAGTGGCAGAACCAAGTTTTGAACCCAGATTCTTCTACTCCAGACTTTGTGCTTGCTCTTAACCACTTTGCTAGAGGAATACTTACTGACCAACCACCTCTTCTGGGGCATTACATATATGATCTTCTGTATTCTTACAACTCTGAGAAGTATGTTTTATCATCCCCATTTTTTTTAACGTTTATTTATTTTTGAGACAGAGAGAGACAGAGCATGAATGGGGGAGGGTCAGAGAAAGGGAGACACAGAATCTGAAACAGGCTCCAGGCTCTGAGCAGTCAGCACAGAGCCCGACGCGGGGCTCGAACTCACGGACCGCGAGATCATGACCTGAGCCGAAGTCGGTAGCTCAACCGACTGAGCCACCCAGGCGCCCCTATCATCCCCATTTTCTATAAAGATCCCCTGGCTAATGGTGAAGGTAGGATTTGTCTTATGCCCAAATTTCTGTTCTTTGTGATATAAACATCTCTAGAAGGGAATAACTCTAAAATATCTCTCTATCTAAATTTTGCTTGGTCTCATTAATCCAAATCTAATGTCAAAATTATACCTTATGTTATAATATAGGTATTATATACATAAGGTATCACATAATAAGTATACTATAATAATATATTATATAAGGTATGATATAATAATAGCAATAAGTAATATGCATTGTGTGCTCACCATGTATCTGGCACTGTTCTAAGAACTTTACATGTATAAATTCATTAAGTTTGACAACAATCTCATAAGTACTTACCTTCTTTGGAAGCTTAGATTTACTGATCATAAATAATGTATTGTTAAATAAGTAGACTCTCTTTTTTCAAGATATTATTTTTGTAAGATATTACTTTTAAGTAATCTCTATGCCCAACATGGGGCTCAAACTCACAACCCCAAGATCAAGAGTCACATGCTCTTCTGACCGAGTCAGCTAGGTGTCCCAGTACACGCTCTTTTTAAGAGAAAAATACTTCTGCCTGTCACAAAGGAAACAGGCATACTCAAAATTAAACGCCCCTTTATTGGTGCTAAAACGTATTTCCTACATTCTGCACAGCTTTACTGAAACCCAAGTGTCGTGATTTTTCATATGCCCCAAATATGACAAATTCTTTTCTAAACATTCAAAACCTGAAAACCGACACTTGCCCTTAAAATCTAAGAACCCATCAAATGGAAATCTCAGCTTGAAAATGTCAAAAATTGTGAAAATAGAAACCTTCATGTCTCTAAAAAAATCTTTTTAACCAGACGTGGGGAATGTGGGGTTAGGAAAGAAAAAATGAAGATAAAAGTTAGCAAAGGCAACGGTAAGGCACCAGTTCTGCTCTGAAAACCTAAATCCTCTGCCATCACCAGGGGGCTACAAACCCAACACTGCTTATCCCCCGAGGGGACTCCCTGTCACTTTAACGAACAGACTCTGATCCTCCAAATTCTAATGTTCAACAAAAGAAAAAGGCTGGAAAACATGTCACATGTTGGGACTAACGTGGCCATTATACTTAAGAAGTGCAGCCCAGCAAACAGGGAAAAGGGTAAAGCAAACCATGCCAACACATAAGCAGACTTAGGTCATCTGGGGAGTGTAAAGAACAGAGGCTGGGGAACTTCGAGACACGCCGCCATGAAAAGAGGAAAAGGGGCCTGAGGGAGTTGTCATTTTGACAAGATAAAATTAAAGGCGTATTCAAAGACAGAATCCTCTCAAGGGGGCATCCCTACTCCTGGAGCCATAATGATTGGACAAGCTGGCGTGAATGGGGTGCTTGGCGCAGCACTGCTTACCCGCGGTACGTCCTGGAAGGTCCTAGAAGATCTGGCAGAAAGGAGGCGCCCACCCACACCTGGCTCCAACAGGATGTATTTGAGTGTGAGGCAGCCTTTCGGGTCGAGACTGCCTTTTCGGGAAATGGAGGACAAAGACTGTCTGTTGACAGGTGGATAATCAGGGAGAAAAGGCAAGCTGAGTTTCCTCAGAGTCACTCACTCCTTCCTCATAGCCTCCAGTACTGTGACAAACAATGTCATGGGGAGAAAAGTCATCCCAATACTGATACAATTGCACCCAACCAGAAATGCTATCATGGTGAAAGGGAAATCCCCAGAGCTCTCAATGGGAAAGACAGTGGTAGACTATGGCAGGAGTCCCATCTGCAAAACTTTAATTTGACGTTAATAAAATCTATAACTACACCAACGAATTTCCCCCCATTTTACTGGTTTGCAAATGCCTGGACAGATCAATGTAAAGACATTTATTTTAATTATCACCTGATGATTTTATTTACTGATGTGAGCCACACTTAGTCCCTTTTACATCTCCTTGCACTCAATTAATAGTCTCAGGATACTCCTCTTGTGTTCACTTTGGAAAATATCCCCTAAACATTTCACATGCACCCGTTAGTTCACAGCTGTGTCCACAATCCAGGAGCTCATACTATGCCAATGGTTACTTACAGATAAATCTCAGGAGAAAGCCCTTTTTATGGTCTAATTTCCCTGTAACTTGGTGAAAGAAGAAAAAGAAAGAAAGAAAGAAAGAAAGAAAGAAAGAGAGAGAGAGAGAGAGAGAGAGAAAGAAAGAAAGAAAGAAAGAAAGAAAGAAAGAAAGAAAGAAGAGAAACAGGGAGATTCAAGACTGTGATAAGCATTCCATTTCAAACAGTTGTTACAACACCTGTTTGCAAAGCAGTCAATCCTTTTTTATACAAACTGTTTCATGCAATGTTCTTATTCCTTTAGACAATCTTCAGGATTCTCAGGAAAGAGCTGATCATGCGGAACACCTCCGCCCCAAGCAAGAGAAGGCATCACAAGTCTAGCTGCCTCGGGGATCCCTAACCCAACAGAGTAATGGAACATGAAGAGCCCGGAAACATAGGAGAGTCATTTAGCAAGGTGGATACCCAGGCTCTTAACCACAGGTCTCCAGTCAGTCTTCCACCCTCTGCCCCTCCCACCCAGAGCAGGCTCTGAAAACATAACAAAACCCAGGGGTGGCTATGCTTCAACTCTTACCAACTGCATCAAAACTGGGAAGGGAATGAGAGTCTGCTTTCCAGAGGAAGGGGTTTCTGTCAAGATCCCTGCAGTTCAGCTTAAGTACAGTGCCAAGAGTTTTGAAGTCTGGATTTGTAGAGATAACGGAGTTTCTTGGCGTGAGCCACTTAAACCAGTTCATCCCAAAATGCTCTTTTAAAGTCTGAGTATATTAATAAGTGCAATCATCCAACCATCTAAAAGGAAGAATGAGACATCTACACATATGCATTAATGTAAAGCATTCTGAAAATTAAACTGTTCGGTGGGAGGAACAATCACCACTTTCAATTTCTTTTCCTTTTTAAGCCACTTTCAGAGAATAACATATTTTAAATAAAATAACAACAACAGGTAAAGCCACCTCTAGGTGGATTTCAAAGGAAACAATCTCTTAAAACAACACCAGCGTGTGCTAAAGTTTGAGGAGCCTCATAATCACAGACCGATCAGGAAGCTGCTAGAAACAATTAAGCAGGGTTTCAAAATGACTAGTACAGGATGTGCCCATAGAAAGAAATGTTGTGCGCTCCGGTGGAGCTGCCAAAGTTACTTACTGCAAAGTACCCTGAACTTTTAAAGGATGATATGGGGTCACTTTGACCACTCTCCTCCTGATCCGGTCACCCTACAAACACAACAGCCCCAGAGATATTTGGCGGGAGGGGTGGATACCGAGCCAGCAGGAGTGAAAGGGGGCAGGAGGAAGGTGCCCGTGGGAGCTCCTGGGTGGTTATGAACTTCAAGGTTTCACTTTCGTCCAAGTAGGGGGCGAGTAGGTGGCAATGAACCCCACCCACCCCGGAAGCCCACCGTGCGGCGAGCACAGCAAGAACGCCCTTGGGCCGCTGAATTCCAGCTTCGCCGGCCGGGGAGCTCAGGCGCTGGGTGCGGGGGGAGGGGGGCGAGATGCCGCGGGCGGTGCGGGAGACCCAGAAAGCACCTACCTGTGCCGCGGCGCGCTCAGAGCCCGGGGCCCCTCCGGGGCGCGCAGGTGCTCGGGGGCGGCGTGGGGCCGGACTGCGCGGGCGGGGCGCCCATCGTGCCCGGCCGGCTGCGCTTTTCCGCCGCGGGGGGCCGGCCGGGATCCCCTCCGCTCGGCTCCCGCCTCTTCTTCACCGGGCTGAGGACCCGGCGGGTCCCGCGGCGGCCGCAGCAACAGGCACCGTGGCGCGGGGGCTGCGCCGGCGGCGGCGGCGGCGGCAGAGGAGGAGGAGGGGGAGGTGTCTGCGCGCGGCTCGCGTTTCCTCCTCCCCCGGCTGGGCGAGCGCGGGGGAGGCGAGGGGAGGGCAGAAGCCGGGATCTCCCAACTCGGTCCCCAGGGACCTGAGAGGGGGACGCGGTGCTCCCTCCCTCCTCTCTGCGCCTTGTGACTCTGCGCGAGCGGCGCGGCCGGGACAGGCGAGTCCCACGCGGGCAACAGCTGCTGCAGTGCGGGTCCGCCGCGGCCTCCCTCCTCTCCGTGCCTCTCCCCTGCGGGACGGCCCATTCTCAGCCCGCCAGGCCGGAGGGTGGGGGGCGGGGGTGTCGGGGCGCCGCCCCAGCCAGCCCCGACGCAGGGTCCTGGCCCGCCGTCCGCCTGGGCTCCGGGGACTCGGGGCCCCGCGCGTGATGAAGGCCCTCGCGGCGGGATGTGCGGTCGCACACCCTGTCCTCGGCAGCCTATTTATAGCAGGTGGTGCTGCCCGCCGCTCGCGTCCCGCGGCGCTCTCAGCAGGTGGCACCGCCAGCCCGCCCTTCGCTGCCCCGCGCTAGCGTCGCCTCATCTGCACCCTCGCTTTCACCTCGCGAAATGGACACAGTGAAAACCGCGCGGAGCACAGGAGGGCGGCCAAGCCACCTGGCCCTTCTCCCCATCACCCCTTCTTCCTGTCCCAGGGTTGCACACAAAGGCAAGGAGTGAACCGAGGCAGGGCCATTCTGTGGGGCGCTAGCAGGCGAGACAGGAAAATCAGCGGCTCAGGGAAACAGCGAAGGCTGAAGTGTCGTCGTCCCCCAATGAAACCCCAGTCAGCCCCATTTCTGAACTGCGCGGGTGACGCAGCCGCGCGATACGGCGCCTCTTCCCTCCCGCCGGTCCAGCGCGCGCAAGCACGCGCGCGCACACACACACACACACACACACACACACACACACTCACTCACAACACCCCTCGGCTCTCCTCTCCTCCCCTCTCTGCACTTGCCCTAGAGTGGGATTCGGGGAAGTTCCCAGCGGCCTTGGGGTGGAAAGAGAGACCCGGGAGATGGAAGACCCGGGGGCGGGGAGTGGTCTCCCAGGATGAGGGGATGGCAGGGCGCAGGGAACGGGCAAGCCTGCCAAATTCCTGTCCCAGCAGGTAAATCGGGGCGGTTTCCCCGGGGGGGTGGGGTGGGGGAGGATCTGAGGGAAGTAGGGGACGTGACATCAACCCCAGCGACAAGAAATCAGGAAAGGGAGAGCGGGAAGAGAGTGGGACGCGGCGGGTAAGGCAGCCGCTGAAAGGGGCGGCGGTGGAGAAGCCAGGCGGCCTCTTGCAGGATTGTTTGGGCTCAGTGTAGCTGGAGGCCGACTTTAGGGTAGTGGCTGAGAGTTTGGGCTGCAGGGTTGGACTTAAACCCCAATCCCGATTCCACCACTGGGGTGGCTTAGGCAAGCTGCTGGACCTCTATTCTCCATTCTCTTACCTGTGTAATGGGACAGATACACGCTTTGTAGGACCACTGTGAAGATAATGTGGGAAAGTGCATGTAAAATGCTTAGCACGCTGGTGCGAATGTAGACCTCAACTACTGGCCATCTATACCGTGGCTCCGGAGACAAATAGAAATCCAAGGTTCTCTCCTGGTCCCCAACCCGAGCCGTGTGTTCCTCGAAGTTAACTGAAACTCTTGAAGCCTTTTCGATTAGAACTCTGGGATTCCTTGATCCCATTCCTCTGAATGCTCCCATTCAGGGAAGGTATATTTAAGTGGGACACAAAAGTTTTATCCACGGCTTGATTTAAAATTCTCGTAAGAGTGGTAGCAGTTATTTGTAGAGGGGCCAGGCTACTTGGGACACTGTGGCAGGCACTTTGCATATATTGTCTCTGATCCTAACAAATATTCTGTTGTATAGAGATTATTAAATCCTACTTGACTAAGGAGGAAACTAAGAGGTTAATGCCTCATGGTAGCCACAGAGCTAGTAGGTACTGAGACCTCCCAAGATCCAAAGCCACTTATAACACACTTTCTCTCCTGCCACCGTGTACCTCTCTTGTAGCACTCAGTTCATTCTTTGTTATAGCACAGTTATTTGTGTACTTAGCCTCAAATTTTTTTTTAAGAGTAGTGAAGAGTACATACAGGCTTTAATACTTTAATGATTAGAACATTTATTGGGTTATGGAAATTATTCTTCATTAGGTTGCAAGACGAGGTAAACCAGTTAAGCCATATTGTTGTCTCGTGGATCACACCATGATTATTTCACATCTTTATCTCCAATTCCCTGTACAATCTCATTCCCTCTCTGCAGCAGCCTTCTGAAGACACCTACCTCCAGAGTGCTGCGATGTCAAGACAGGTACACTCTCATCCATTTCACTGACACCCCCAAACTGCCTTTCATACATATCCTGCCAGACGATGGTTGAAACAATGACCTAACAGCCATGCCTGCCAGCCACTGCCCCTGGGAGGTGGGGTCAGGCCGAGACTGGGCACTGCACACAGAACATCCTGGATGCTAGAACCCACTCCCGTCCTGCCACTCCACTCCCTTTTCCCTTCCTCACTAGCCCTTTTCACCCCCACTCCATCCACACCCCAGGTCCAGAGTGCAGGAAAACTTAGTCCAGATGGGGTGCTCATCAGGCCACCAAGGTAGAAAGTGAAGGGGTGCGGGGAGCAGGGGGGTACCTAGACCCAAGTCTCTCATATTATTGAGGCGTGGACGGGAAACCTTCCTTCCCCCCACCCCACTGCTGAAATCTAGCACATTGCAGCTCAGAGTTACAAGTTAGTGGCAAATTACCATTTGCCCTGACCCCAACCTGCGTTAGGGAAGGGCCATGGCCTTGTGAGAAGCAGTGATTTCTGTATCACTTTTCCAATTTCCAGGGCCATTTGGTGCCCTTGAAATGATAATGAGGAATTTTATACTTTTAGCTTCCTGGATACAGAACCTCCTTATATTATGTGATTAAGGATTTTCAATTTTGTTTGTTTTTTTTTTTTTCTGTAAAGCCTTGTCTCAGAGAATGGGGATAGCCTGCCATCAACCTCATTTGCACTCATTTCTAGCAGATCTGGAGAAATAGTTGAAGGGACTTTGGAACTGATGGTGACACCTGGGATAGCAGAATGAAGACTGTCAAACAGGGAAGGGACATCCATGTTGTCCCAGTTAGAGCGGAAAGGCAAGAGCTAACCACCCAGCTTGTACTTGCCAAGTGCAAGGAGCTCCTTGCCCTTGTTGTGCAGTTGCACAACTCCCAGCAGGGCAGGTACAACACCATGCCTGAAGCTGGGGCCACAGGGCCTTGGTGACAGCGACAGAGAGGTCTCTGGCTGCCCAGGAAGGTGTTCTGTTGATAGCGAGGTCACCAGTAACAACACTAAGCAGGGAGTGGGGCTAAACATGGCTGTGACTTTGTTCCTGGCCCTTAATTCTCTTGACTGATGTGACCCAGGAATAGGAGTGTAGAGCTCTTCCCCACGTGGGGCATTTACTGGCCTTTTGGCTCAGTGAGTGAAAACCCTGATGGGAAGGTATCAACATCACGGCTGCCACCATTCCTTGTGTGACAACCTCCACTAGCTCCTGAAATCCTGCCAGGAATCATTCTTGTGGGGCATCCCCTATAGATACTTCCTAATTTAGTCGTTTGCAGCATATTTAATTATTCGTGGTCAAAGGCCAGGAACATTAATATCAACTTTAAGAGGGCTGCAGAGCTCTAGACAATGAGCTGTTAATGCCATTAAATCAAGTGGGAAGCCCAGGGGCTGAGAGAAAAAACAGAGGTCACGTTACTTTTGAAAAGGTAAGGGAACCATATACAAATCTAGAATGAAAAAGTCTTTGGTTAATGTAGAAAAGAGAACTTTAATAAAGTTACTCATTATTATTAAATCTATCAGTTGTTTAAATCTTCATAGTTGTTAGGAACCCAAAGGATTATTGCTATGATAAGTTTTCACCTAATTTCCAAAAATGCATAATGAGGTTAAGCGTTCTTTATCAGTGGGCCTATTTCCAAAACTGGCACCCATAAAGGCAAGAATTTAAGATTATACTGGATAGAAAGAACCCTAGGACAGTAAGGTGGTTCACTGAGTATGCTTGCTCCCAGAAATTGGGGGTGAGTTTCTGGAGCCTGAGGTGGAGAAGGTCTCTGAGGCAAGCCCAAGGTCGGTGGAAAAGGGTGCAAGATGGAGAAGCAGCATCTAAAACATGGAAAGAGGCAGCAGCAACCCTGGGGCGTCTCCCAAATCCTGCCGACCCGGGCGTAACTATTAGTATGTAAACAATACATTAAGTCATTAGCTTTAAGAAATATTCCTCATTGAGGAGAAAATGGATTGAAGTTAAATCAGAGAGCACATTACATTGTCTAGCCTACAATACTAGAGCCTTATGATTGCTTTCTGAAAGGCACAGGGATGATAAAAACACACTATAGTTAAAAATAAAATAAAATGAGCAGGCAACCAGTGTGGATCTCGGAATTTCAGAAATTTAAACAAACAAAAATTGCACTGCATGGCAGACTTGTGCTTACAGTGGATGAGACAACATAAATCTATGTGGAGTCAGAGCAAAGTGAACTGTATAGAGTAGGTTTCTGCAAAATGTCCAATTTCCTTTTATGGACAAAGCAGATAAAACTCTGGGCACTGGTTCCATTTCCTTTTTCAGCTTCCTCTTCTGGTTGTTAAATCATTACTTTCTTTACGCAAGCAGTGGTTCCATGCAGCTCTCTGACAATATCCAGCCTTTACTTTACTTGGGGTCCCCACTGCTCACCTGAGCTGGTTTTGTGGGTCTGGGTGTCAAGCACCAAGTTAAGCAAGTGTCAGATAGCATATGTCACCTTTTGTGATGACATCTGAATTTGTCTAAAGTCAGTGAGCATTTCTTTGTATAAATTGTAAGAGTTACGGATTTCGGGGATTTCACCCAGACCCGAGTGGGTAAAATGACCAAGCTTCCAACACGGCAAGATCCCCACTTGAGCTAATCCCAAATGCCATTATGACATGGCTGGGACACAATGTGTAATCTCACCCAGGAAATGCAGTAGCTGGCTAACTGGTCTCCCTGCTTTTGTCCTTGCCACCCTGCAGTCTATTTTTAAAACAGCAGCCAAATGAATCTGCTAAAATATTAGTTGGGCCATGTCACTGCTCTACTTTAGAACCCTCCCATGGCTTCCCACGTTTCCCAGAGTAAAAGTCAGTCATTGTAATGGTGTATAAAGTCCTATGGGACCCTCTCACTCCCCTTCTCCCACCCCCACCTCATCACCTCTGTACTTCATTGCCTGCTACCAGCCTTGGGTCACTCTGGACACATTGATCTTGTGGCTCCTCATACGTGCCAAGAATATGCTTGCCCCAGGGCCTTTGATTCACTATCTTCTCTGCCAGGTGTGTTCTTTCACAGATATCTACATTAGACCTACTTAGTTTACCTTCTTAAGTCTTTTTTTTTTAAATAGTATCTTCTCCATGTGGCCTTCTCTGGCCAAGTTTTTGAAAATAGAAACCACTGCTACCCCTCCCCCCCCCCCCCACTTCTTATCCCTCTTCCTTATCTGTATTTCTCCATAGCATTTATTGCCCTGGAATATGTTACTTGTGTATCTTTTTTGGCTGTTACTTATGTATCTTATCTGTCGTGTTTCCCCACCCCCCAAACCCATGAGGGCAGAGAATTTTTTCTGCTTTGCTCACTGCTATATCTCCAATGCACAGAATAGAATCTAGCATGTAGTGGACATCCAATAAATAGGTGCTGAATGAATGAATATAATTTGTAACACATGACATTTGTGATTCATTGAGTTCCACATAATACTTCCCTGAAATTAGAAACTTTCAGGGAGGGGAAAGGGGGAAAAAAAAGTTACAGAGAGGGAGGGAGGCAAACCATAAGAGACTCTTAAGGACTGAGAACAAACTGAGGGTTGATGGGGGGTGGGTGATGGGCATGGAGGAGGGCACTTGTTGGGATGAGCACTGGGTGTTGTATGGAAACCAATTTGACAATAAATTATATTTAAAAAAAAAAAAGAAAGAAAGAAACTTTCAAGGTTTCCCTCTATTTACTCCTTTGTGCCCTCATCCAGTTTCTCAAGTGTCCCAAGAGTTCAGTCCTCCCCTCCAGGTGAGCTGAATGGTAAAGCACATTGTTTAACCACGTTTCACTATCAACATAGGATCTGATTTCCAGATATACTGTAAAAGGGTTGTAAAACCATGGAACAACTGGGAACTCAATGTTTGTCAAAAGTTTGGTTAAGAAAAACACCATTTGGTGAATTATCTGAAAGATACACCGTCCGATTGGCCCTCTAGAATCTGAATCCGTTCAAATCAGTTTCTATATCAGGTCAATCCAAGCGAAGAGCAGTTTGCCTGGACTGTATCAAAAAAAATTCCTTTTGTTGAATTGCATTTTCACATCCATTTGCCCATATCAAGGGAATACATTTTATAAAAATGCCCTGTTCAGTCTGAGGATATTAATACCTAACACAATGTCTTTTTAAGGTGAATCCATGAAAAACAATTCTCTTAGGGTTCTACAAAGAATAACTTTTCTTGAGCAACTGCTTGTATCTTCCTCCTTGCACTAACTAATGCTCTCATTAGTCAGATTAGGGATCTGTTGCTTGGCAAGTATTGAGGCCATTTTGCATATGAAGTCATTGATTCACAAATACGTTTTCTACCCTTTGTCAGCTTGTGTGTTTCATCCATTTGAGACAAAATATAAATAACAATATATAATCTCATAAAACTAAATTAGACTATCTTGTATTCTGAAATCACGTTATTCCCACTTTGTCAGTATTAATAAGAGTCTTTTATGACATGATGGAGTCTTTGTTGGCCTGTTTTACATTTTAAAATTAATTAATTAATTTATTTTTTATTATTACTTTTGTTATTTAATGCCTTTACCTGGCAAAAAGAATATCATAGCATGCTTTCGTCATTTCCTAGTATTTGGGAAAATTTTACTGGTTCAGAAAATCCAAAGTCTAGGAAGCACTGGCTTTCTACCTTGCTCCTACCTTCATTCAGCCTCACCTATTTTCCCATCTTTTAGTCTTATTTTCTTATTTACTTGTTTTTAAATTTTTTGTTGCCGTGTATGCATGTAAGACACCTTCAAGGGGCACTTGTCTGGCTCAGTCAGTAGAGCACCCAACTCGATCTCGGGGTCATGAGTTTCAAGCCCCACATTGGGCATAGAGATTACTTAAAAAATAAATAAAAATCCCAAGGGTTTTTGAATGTAAAAACAAAAGACACTTTCAATCATTTCTTGGATGTGGCAGACATGGATGAATGTATGAATGAATGAATGAATGAATGAACAGGCTTATACAAAGCAAAGAACATATCAACCTGCTTAGCGTGGCCTCTGGCTCCACACTACACCAAACACTCTCATTCATCACCACCCTGAGTATTATCTGTAAGTATGCATTGCTTTGTAATTGACATGTCTCATCTTAATTAATCCTCCCAGGAGCCCTCAGAGGGGTTATTTTCCACCTTTCTCTCATTGGCAGAAAACTTGTCAAGGGGGAAATTGGAATTTCATCCTAGATACTCTGCCCCCAAGCCTAATTCTTTTCTTCTATGCCATATTACCGCCTTTTATTTTATTTTTAAAAAATTTTAAGTAGACTTCACACCCAACATGGAGCCCAATGCAGGGCTTGAATTCATGACCCTGAGATCAAGACCTGAGCTGAAATCAAAAGTCAGATGCTTAACCAACTAGCCATTCAGGCACCTCTATATTACCACCTTTTGAAACTACTGTTTTTGAGGATGGTAATGTACAGAGGTTTTGTTTTTGTTTTTGTTTTTGTTTTTGTTTTTAAGGAGATTATCAGGAGAGTCTAGCTATTTCCTTGCCTTTCAGCATAACCTTCTTTGTTGTGAGCTGTTCCATGGGAGGGATGTGTGTCCCCTTGGCCGCTCTGATCCTTTAGCTTGAGGGAGCATCTACTGAACTGAATCAAGGTCCCCTTGCTCGGCGCATATTGAAAAAATGTGCTGTAGGGTAGTCTCCTTCTGATCACTTTTTCTATTGAATCACCATTCACATTGTGCAACAGCATTATAGTGGGAGCTTGCTTCATTACTTAGTAATTTCCTTTAACAGTAAAGCTGAGCTAGAGACATTTGGCCCTCTTCTCATTTTCCTATTGCTAAATCTAAAACATAAGCTGATGGTATCCTATTATTCAAGGGAAAGGAGCGTGAGTCCTTGAATGTGAAGCTAAGAGAAAAATTGAAGACGAAAAGATTAAGAAAAAGATAAGATTGAAAATACCAAGCCTCTTAAACAGGCAGGTACATGCTACAAAGGGCTTAGTAGAATCTTTTGACCTGTAGAGTTTTGTTGTTGATCAGCGATTCTTTCCATGGACTTGAGCTAGGCACTGAAGTAATGGAAACACAGAGGAGACCTTGTCCCTGTCCTCAGCACTCTTACACTCTTCTAATTCAGGGTCAACAAATTTTTGCTAAAGGCCCATTCAGTAAATATTTTAGCCTTTGTAGGCTATTTGGTCTCTGTCTCAACCAGCCATTCTGTCACTGAGGGCAAAGTCACCATAAACAACATACACACACATGTGTGCTGTGTTCTAGTGACTATGGACACTGAAGCTCGAATTGCACATATTTTTGCATATCATGAAATATTGTTTTGTTTTTCATTTCTTTTTTCAATAATTTAAAATGTAAAACAACTTCACCAAACTGAAAAGCTTCTGCACAGCAAAGGAAACCATCAACAAAATGAAAAGGCAACCCATGGCATGAGAGAAAACATTTATACAGATCCAATAAGGGTTAATAGATGCTTCTTTATTCACATATTAAGTAACGAGATCTGGCCACAGGTCTAATAACTACCACGACTTTGAGGTAGTGATGTATATATATATGATTTTCTGAGATACGGTGACAACTGAAATGTAACTTCTACTGATGACAAAGTCATGAGAATGGATAAACTTTTATGGTGTGTTGTTATATGTATAGGGTCGTTGAAGAGAGAATCTTAAGCAGGCTCCATGCTCAGTGCTCAGCGTGGAGCCCGATGCGGGGCTCCATCCCACAACCCTGGGATTATGACCTGAGCCGAAATCAAGAGTCAGATGCTTTAGCAACCGAGCCACCAGGTGCCCCCATCAGAGAATCTTTGATCTCAGCTTAAGAGCTCCTGAGAAGTCAAGGAGAATGTGGGCTGGGGAAATTGGGCAATTAGAAGGCCCTCATCTTTGAGAGCACAATTTTTTAAAATTAATTTATTTTATTATTTTAAAATTTATATCCAAGTTAGTTAGCATATAGTACAATGATTTTAGGAGTAGATTCCTAAATGCCCCTTACCCATTTAGCCCATCCCCCCACAACAACCTCCAGCAACCCTCTGTTTGTTTTAAGAGTCTCTTATGTTTTGTCCTGCTCCCTGTTTTTATAATATTTTTGCTTCCTTTCCCTTATATTCATCTGTTTTGTATCTTAAATTCTTCATGTGAGTGAATTCATATGATATTTATCTTTCTCTGACTAATTTTGCTTAGCATAATACTCTCCAGTTCCATCCACGTAGTTGCAAATGGCAAGACTTCATTCTTTTTGATTGCTGAGTAATACTCTATTGTATATATATACCACATCTTCTTTATCCACTCATCCATCAGTGGACATTTGGACTCTTTCCATACTTTGGCTCTTGTCGATAGTATTGCTAAAACATTGGGGTTCATGAGCCCCTTTGAAACAGCACACCTGTATCCTCTGGATAAATACTTAGTAGTGCAATTGCTGGGTTGTAGGGTAGTTCTATTTTTAATTTTGTGAGGAACCTCCATACTGTTTTCCAGAGTGGCTGCACCAGCTTGCATTGCCACCAACAATGCAAAATAGATCCTCTTTCTCCGCATCCTCGCCAACATCTGTTGTTGCCTGAGTTGTTAATTTTAGCCATTCTGACAGGTGTGAGTTGATATTTCATTGTGGTTTTAATTTGTATTTCCCTGATGATGAGTGATGTGGAGCAGTTTTTCATGTCGGTTGGTCATCTGGGTGTCTTCTTTGGAGAAGTGTCTATTCATGTCTTTTGCCCATTTCTTCACTGAATTATTTGTTTTTTGGGTGTTGAGTTTGAGAAGTTCTTTATAGATTTTGGATACTAACCCTTTATCTGATATGTCATTTGCAAATATCTTCTCCCATTCTGTAGGTTGCCTTTTAGTTTTGCTGATCTTTTTCTGAACTGTGCAGAAGGTTTTTTTTTTTTTTATGAGGTCCCAATAGTTCACTTTTGCTTTTCTTTCCCTTGCCTCCAGAGACGTGTTGAGTAAGGAGTTGATACGGCCAAAATCAAAGAGGTTTTTGCCTGCTTTCTCCTTGAGGATTTTGATGGCTTCCTGTCTTACATTGAGGTCTCTCATCCATTTTGAGTTTATTTTTGTGTATGGTGTAAGAAAGTGGTCCAGGTTCATTTTTCTGCATGTCGCTGTCCAGGTTTCCCAGCACAATTTGCTGAAGAGACTGTCTTTATTCCATTGGATATTCTTTCCTGCTTTGTCAAAGATTAGTTGGCCATACATTTGTGGGCCCATTTCTGGGTTCTCTATTCTGTTTCATTGATCTGAGTGTCTGTTCTTGTGCCAGTACCATAGTGTCCTGATGGTTACAGCTTTGTAATACAGCTTGAAGTTCAGGAATGTGATGCCTCCAGCTTCAGTTTTCTTTTTCAAGATTGCTTTAGCTATTCAGGGTCTTTTCTGGTTCCATACAAATTTTAGGATTACTTGTTCTAGCTCTGTGAAGAATGCTGGTGTTATTTTGAAGGGATTGCATTGAATATGTAGATTGCTTTGGTAGTATCCACATTTTAATAATGTTTGTTCTTCCTATCCAGGTGCTTGGAATATTTTTCCATTTTTTTGTGCCTCCTTCAATTTCTTTCATGACCTTTCTATAGTTTCCAGTGTATAGATTTTTCACCTCTTTGGTTAGAGTTATTCCTATGTGTTTCATGGGGTTTTTTTGGTGCAATTGTAAATGGGATCAATTCCTTGATTTTGCTTTCTGTTGCTTCATTATTGCTGTATAGGAATGCAACTGATTTCTGTACATTGCTTTCATGTCCTGTGACTTTGCTGAATTCGTGGATCAGTTCTAGCAGTTTTTTGGTGGAATCTTTTGGGTTTTCCAGAGTATCATGTCATTTGTGAAGAGTGAAAGGTTGACTTTCTTCTGGCTGATTTGTATGCCTTTTATTCCTTTGTGTTGTCTGATTGTTGAGGCTAAAACTTCCAATACTACGTTGAATAACAGTGGCAAGAGTGGACATCCCTGGCTTGTTCCTGATCTTAGGGGGAAAGCTCTCAGTTTTTCCCCATTGAGGATGATAATTGCATTGGGTCTTTCGTATATGGCTTTTATGATCGTGAGGTATGATCCTTCTATCCCTACTTTCTTTTTATCAAGAAGGGTGCTGTATTCTGTCAAATTCTTTCTCTACATCTATTGAGTGGATCTTGTGGTTCTTGTCCTTTCTTTTATTGATGTGATGTATCATATTGATTGTTTTGTGGATATTGAACCAGCCCTGCATCCCTGGTATAAATCCCACTTGGTTGTGGTGAATAATTTTTTTAATGTATTGTTGGATCCAGTTGGCTTGTATCTTATTGAGGATTTTAAGAGCACAATTTTTTTAAAAAAATTTTAAAATCCAGAGCACTTGGATGGGTTAGTCGGTTAAGTGTCTGACTCTTGATTTCAGCTCAGGTCATTATCTCATGGTTTGTGAGTTTGAGCTCCATGTTGATCTATTAGCACGGAGCCTGCTTGAGATTCTCTCTCCCCCTCTCTCTCTGCCTGTCCTACACTCACATGCTCTCTCTCAAAATAAATAAACAAACATTAAAGAAATTTTTAAAGATTTTTAAATCTTTCAGTAATCTCTACACCCAATGTGGGGCTGCAACTCACAACCCTGAGATCAAGAGTTGCATGGTCTTCTGACTGAGCCAGACTGGCATCCTGAGAACACAGTTGTAATAGAGAGGAGAAGACAGAGGCCACAGTGACATGAATTGACTCAGCAAGGAGAGAGGAATTCTAATTGCCATATGCAAGTCTGTCCCCATCCATGTGGCCTGTTCCACTACTCCTTTAAGAGAAGACTATGCTGGTGTGACAGAGCTCTGTAGTGGAGTTCTTATGATATGGTAGCCCCATCATGCAAACCAGGCAAATTAAAAGTGTTCAGATAGAATGTTGTCTGTCATTTGGACTCTTTAAGGAATCTTATTGGAGCTTTATATGGGACAAGTGGTTTGGGATAGACTTACTCTCCCCTACGAAGACACTCAGCTGGAGCATGGAAGTTTTCTGTGTGTCTCGCGTCCATGAAATACAGCCAGACCAACACTAAACCATCCTACACCCCTAGAAAACTGACTGGAGGATTAACACAACAATCTGCACAACCTGAACCACGGAATTTAGCAGGTACGTGGCGTGGACAAGTGAACTTGGGGAGTGAGAAGGCGCAGGAAGGGAAGTGCTTTTGCGAGTGGAGAGAGGACGGAGAGGGTGGGGGGGGCAGATTACGGGAAAAGCACCCCTCCCCAAAAGCAGCTGGAGAGAAAGTGGAAAATTGGAAACAGCTGCAGGGACTAGACTAAAAAGGGAGAAAGGAGAAAGGAGAGGGTTTAAATTCCATTAAGACTGTAAACAAGGGAAGCGCAAAGGCTGCAACTTCGCAGCTCGATACCTGGCAGTGCTCTGGTGGGAAGGGCGAATCCCCAGGAACAGAGTGGGGTCCGGAAGGTTCTCGGGCTACACAGGGAAAAGCGGTTCCACTGCTGGAAGGACACTTGGTAGAGACTGTTGAAGCCACATGGTCCCAGCAGACCCCAGAAAACAGCCACATTCGCTGGTGCTGGAACAAGGTTGTTAAGGGTGAAGCCTGGTGCCAGATGTGTGTTGTGATTTTCCATAATCCCTGAAACGTTGCGGCTACACTATCTCGCAAACTTTTTCTGGGGTGGGCTGGCACCTGGCTGTAGTCTCAGGGCACCAGCAACAGCAGGGTCCAGCAAGCATTCCTGGATGCAGCTGATATTCGGCCATTGCTCATTCAGCCATTGCTCAGTGAGACCCTCCGGCAGAGGGGCGGAACAGGTCAAAGCCGCAGTCCCTCGGAAGTAAGGGGCCGGGGAAAATAGCTGCATCTGAGACAAAACTCAGGAGAGAGGTACTGCCTCGGGCCTGGTCACAGAGAGTGAAAAAGCGGGGAGTGGACGAGCGCTGAAGACAGAAGGACGGGTGTGCGATTGCTGACCCGGGAGAACAGACTGGGTGGCCGGGTGACGCCATTTTACACTGCTCCCGCGCATGCGCATACGCACCTACGAGCCCCACAACAATCCACCCCAGTAGGCTAGCAGCGCCATCTATTGGAGAGCGGAGCTGTTACACTGAGCCCCGCCCAATGGGGCCAACTTCGCTCTTCAGGAACACAAGCCTCACCGCCAGCTTAATTTATGGACTATAAAGAGCTAAATAGACTGACTTCTAGGGGTAAACAAAGTAATTTCAGTCCTACTTCAATCTCTTAGCAGGTCCATCTATTCAATTTTCTTTCTTTGTTTTTTTCTCTTTTACACTTCTTTTTCTTGAATACAGAAAGAGAAAAAATTCATTTTTATTTTCAATTTTTATTAAGAATATTTTTCTTTAATTTTATTACTATATTTTTACTTTTATGTATTTTTTCCAAATTCTATTTTACTTCCATCATTTTATTTTAGTCTACTTCAGTGTACTCACCTTTTCAAATTTTCAAACGATCTCCTTTTTTTCTTTCTTTTTTCTTTTTTTCTCTTTTTTGTTTCTTTTCTTTTTCTTGAGTGAAGAAAGAGAAAAACTTCACTTTTACTTTCAATTTCTATTAAAAATATTTTCCTTTAATTTTTTTTACTATATTTTTTGCTTTTATGTAAATTTTTCCAAATCCTATTTTACTTCCGTCATTTTATTTTAGTCTACTACAGTATATTCACTTTTTCAAATTTTCAAACAATTTCTTCTTTTTTCTTTTTTCTCTTTTTTGTTTCTTTTTCTTAAATATAGAAAAAAAATTCATTTTTATTTTTAATTTTTATCAAAATATTTTTCTTTACTTTTTTCTACTAAATTCTTTACTTTTGTGTATTTTTTTTCAAATTCTATTTTACTTCCATCATCTCATTTTAGTCTACTTCAGTGTATTCATTTTTTCAAATTCTCAAATGATTTCCTTGTTTTTTCTCCCCCTCCTTTTTTTTCTCTAATCTGCCAAACCACTTTCAACACCCAGACCAAAACAAACCTAGGATCTAGCATCATTTATTCTATTTGTGTGTATATGTGTTTTTAATTTTTTAATTTTAATATTTTTAAAATTTTAATTTTTCTACCTCATTAATTCCTTTTCTCCCTTCAAAATGACAAGATGAAGGAAAGCACCCCAAAAGAAAGAGCACAAAGAAATGACAGCCAGGGATTTAACCAACACAGATACAAGCAAGATGTCTAAACCAGAATTTAGAATCACGATAATAAGAAAACTAGCTGGAGTCGAAAATAGATTAGAATCCCTTTCTGCAGAGAAAAAAGAAGTAAAAAATAGCCAGAATGAAATTAAAAATGCTATAACTGAGCTGCTGCAATCACGCATGGATGCAGCGGCGGCAAGGATGGATGAGGCAAAAGAGAGAATCAGCAATATAGAGGACAAACTTATAGAGAATAAAAGAGGCAATTAAGGCAAAAGAGCACAATTTAAGAATTAGAGAAATCAGTGACTCATTAAAAAAGAACAACATCAGAATTATAGGGGTCCCAGAAGAGGAAGAGAGAGAAATAGGGGTAGAAGGGTTATGTGAGCAAATCATAACAGAAAACTTTCCTAACCCGGGGAAAGACACAGACATCAAAATCCAGGAAGCACAGAGGACCCCCATTAGATTCAACAAAAATCAACCATCAATAAGGCATATTATAGTCAAATTCACAAAATACTCAGGCAAGGAGAGAATCATGAAAGCAGCAAGGGGAAAAAAGTTCCTAACCTACAAGGGAAGACAGATCAGGTTTGCAGCAGACCTATCCACAGAAGCTTAGCAGGCCAGAAAGGAGTAGCAGGATATATTCAGTGTGCTGAATCAGAAAAATATGCAGCCAAGAATTCTTTACCCAGCAAGGCTGTCATTCAAACATTTAAAATAGAAGGAGAGATAAAAAGTTTCCCAGGCAAACAAAAATTAAAGGAGTTTGTGACCACTAAACCAGCCCTGCAAGAAATTTTAAAGGGGACTCTCTGAGGGGAGAAAAGATGAATATATATCTATATCTATATCTATATCTATATCTATATCTATATCTATATATATAGATATAGATATAGATATAGATATATATATCAAAAGCAACAACAAAGATTAGAAAGGACCAGAGAACACCACCAGAAACTCCAACTCTACAAGCATCATAATGGCAATAAATTCATATCTTTCAGTACTCGTTCTAAATGTCAATGAACTCAATGCTTCAATAAAAAGACATAGGGTAACAGAACGGATAAGAAAACAAGATCCATCTATATGCTGTTTACAAGAGACCCACTTTAGACCTAAAGACACCTTCAGATTGAAAATAAGGGGATGGAGAACCATCTATCATGCTAATGGTCAACAAAAGAAAGGCAGAGTACCCATACTTATATCAATCTAGACCTTAAAATAAAGACGATATCAAGGGATGCAGAAGGGCATTATATCATAATCAAGGGGTCTATCCACTAAGAAGACCTAACAATTGTAAACATTTATGTGCCAAATGTGAAAGCACCCAAATATATACACAACATTTAATTAATCACAAACATAAAGAAACTCATTGATAGTAATACCATAATAGTAGGAGACTTCAACACCCTACTCACAGCAAGGGACAGATCATCTAATCAAAAAATCAACAAGGAAACAATGGCTTTGAATGACAACACTGGACCAGATGGACTTAACAGATATATTCAGAACATTTCATCCTAAAACAGCAGAATATACATTCTTCTCCAGTGCACATGGAATGTTCTCCAGAATAGACCACATACTGGGACACAAATCAGCCCTAAGTAAGTACAAAAAGATCGAGGTCATACCGTGCATATTTTCAAATCACAACACTATGAAACTCGAAATCAACCACAAGAAAAAATTTGGAAAGGTAACAAATACTTGGAGACTGAAGAATATCCTACAAAAGAATGAATGGGCTAACCAGAGGTTAAAGAGGGAATTAAAAAGTAGATGGAAGTCAATGAAAATGATAACACCACAACCCAAAACTTCTGAGACATAAGAGGGTCATAAGAGGAAAATATATAGCAATCCAGGCCTTCCTAAAGAAGGAAGAAAGATCTCAGATACACAACCTAACCTTACGCCTTAAGGAGCTGGAAAAAGAACAGCAAATAAAGTCCAAAACCAGCAGAAGACAGGAAATAACAAAGATTAATGCTATCGAAACCAAAAACAAAACAAAACAACAACAACAAAACCCAGCAGAACAGATCAATGAAACCAGAAGCTGGTTCTTTGAAAGAATTAACAAAATTGATTAACCACTAGCCAGTTTCATAAAAAAGAGGAAAGGACCCAAATAAATAAAATCATGAATGAAAGAGGAGAGATCACAACCAGCACAGCAGAAATAAAAACAATAATAAGAGAGTATTATGAGCAATTATATGCCAATAAAATGGGCAATCTGGAAGAAATGGACAAATTCCTAGAAACATGTAAACTACCAAAACTGAAACAGGAAGAAATAGAAAATTTGAACCGACCCATAACCAGTAAGGAAATCACATTAGTAATCAAAAATCTGCCAAAAAACAAGAGTCTAGGGCCAGATGGCTTTCCAGGGGAATTCTACCAAACATTTAAGGAAGAGTTAACACCTATTCTCTTGAAGCTATTCCAAAAAATAGAAATGGAAGGAAAACTTCCAAACTCTTTCTATGAAGCCAGCATTACCTTGATTCCAAAACCAGACAGAGACCCCACTAAAAAGAACTATAGACCAATTTCCATGATGAACATGGATGCAAAAATCCTCAACAAAATACTAGCCAACCAGCTCCAACAATGCATTAAAAAAATTATTCACCACGACCAAGTGGGATTTATACCTGGGATGCAGGGCTGGTTCAATATCTGCAAAACAATTAACGTGATTCATCACATCAATAAAAGAAAGGATAAGAACCGTATGATCCTCTCAATAGATGCAGAGAAAGCATTTGACAAAATGCAGCATCCTTTCTTGATAAAAACCCTCAATAAAGTAGGGATAGAAGGAGCATACCTCAAGATCGAAAGCCATATATGAACGACCCAACACTAATATCCTCTAAGGTCAGGAACAAGACAGGTGTGTCCACTCTCACCACTGTTATTCAACATAGTATTGGAAGTCTTAGCCTCTGCAATCAGACAACACAAAGAAATAAAAGGCATCCAAACTGGCCAGGAGGAGGTCAAACTTTCACTCATCGCAGATGACATGATACTCTATATGGAAAACCCAAAAGATTCCACAAAAAAAACTGCTAGAATGAATTCATGAAATCAGAAAATTTGCAGGATATAAAATCAATGCACAGAAATCGGTTGCATTCCTATACACCAACAATGAAGCGACAGAAGGAGAAATCAAGGAATCGATCCAGTTTACAGTTGCACAAAAGAAAAAAACCATAAAATACCTAGGAATAAATCTAACCAAAGAGGTGAAAAATATATACACTGAAAAGTATAGAAAGCTTATGAAAGAAATTGACGAAGACACAAAAAAAATGGAAAAAGATTCCATACTCCTGGATAGGAAGAACAAATATTGTTAAAATGTCGATACTACCAAAGCAATCTACGTATTCAATGCAATTCCTATCAAAATAACACCAGCATTCTTCATAGAGCTAGAACAAATAATCCTAAAATTTGTATGGAACCAGAAAAGACCCTGAATAGCTAAAGCAACCTTGAAAAAGAAAACCAAAGCAGAAGATATCACAATCCCATACTTCAAGCTATACCACAAAGCTATAACCATCAGGACAGTATGGTACTGGCCCAAGAACAGACACTCAGATCAATGGAACAGAATAGAGAACCCAGAAATGGACCCACAAATGTATGGCCAACTAATCTTTGACAAAGCAGGAAAGAATATCCAATGGAATAAAGACAGTGTCTTCAGCAAGTGGTGCTGGGAAAACTGGACAGTGACATGCAGAAGAATGAACCTGGACCACTTTCTTACACCATACACAAAAATAAACTCGAAATGGATGAAAGACCTCAATGTAGGACAGGAAGCCATCAAAATCCTCAAGGAGAAAGCAGGCAAAAACCTCTTTGATTTTGGCCGTATCAACTCCTTACTCAACACGTCTCTGGAGGCAAGGGAAAGAAAAGCAAAAGTGAACTACTGGGACCTCATAAAAAAAAAAAAAAAGCTTCTGCACAGTGCAGAAAACAATCAGCAAAACTAAAAGGCAACCTACAGAATGGGAGAAGATATTTGCAAATGACATATCAGATAAAGGGTTAGCATCCAAAATCTATAAAGAACTTCTCAAACTCAATACCCAAAAAAACAAATAATTCAGTGAAGAAATGGGCAAAAGACATGAATAGACACTTCTCCAAAGAAGACATCCAGATGGCCAACCGACACATGAAAAACTGCTCCACATCACTCATCATCAGGGAAATACAAATCAAAACCACAATGAAATACCACCTTACACCTGTCAGAATGGCTAATATTAACAACAGATGTTGGCATGGATACGGAGAAAGAGGATCTCTTTTGCATTGTTGGTGGCAATGCAAGCTGGTGCAGCCACTCTGGAAAACAGTATGGACGTTCCTCAAAAAACTAAAAATAGAACTACCCTACAACCCAGCAATTGCACTACTAGGCATTTGTTTTCAGGATACAGGTGTGCTGTTTCGAAGGGACACATACACCCCCATGTTTATAGCAGCACTATCGACAATAGCCAAAGTATGGAAAGAGCCCAAATGTCCATCAATGGATGAATGGATAAAGAAGATGTGGTATATATATATATATACACACACACACACACACACACACACACACACTGGAGTATTACTTGGCAATCAAAAGAATGAAATCTTGCCATTTGCAACTATGTGGATGGAACTGGAGGGTATTAGGCTAAGTGAAACTGGTCAGTCAGAGAAAGACAAAAATCATATGACTTCACTCATATGAGGACTTTAAGAGACAAAACAGAGGAACATTAGGGAAAGGAAGCAAAAATAATATAAAAACAGGGAGGGGGACAAAACAGAAGAGATTCCTAAATATGGAGAACAAACAGAGGATTGCTGGAGGGGTTGTGGGAGGGGGGAATGGGCTAAGTGGGTAAGGGGCATTAAGGAATCTACTCCTGAAATCATTGTTGCACTATATGCTAACTAATTGGGATGTAAATTTAAAAAAATAAAAAATAAAAAAAAATGAAAATATTAGATGCCTAATAAGAAATAGGAAAAAAAAAAAAAAAGAAGAAGACACTCAGCTGGCCAGAAGCACTTGCTACTTCCTTATTACCAACTCCATTATTGGGAACAATGATGATTATTTTCATTGAGCTTTTATATTTTCATATTTTTCTATTATCTAATAAGCCCAGTGTATTATTTTGTTATGGGAAAAGTCTTTAAGGTTTATCTCTGCTCTTCATTTTGGGATATCTCACTGCAGGAGAGAGTCAGCCTTGTTCCTCAACATTAAATTAGAATTTGATGAAGGAAGAAAGGAGGAAAAGGTGGAAGGAAAGAGGAAAGGAAGAAAAGGAAAAATGGGAGGAAGGAAAAGTAAAGAAACTACTAGGTTTCTATACAATTCTCAACCTTAACTAGGCCCCACTACCTGTTGGTAATCATTTTATTCATCTCGTATCCGCTCGCCCTGCAAACACTGGAGTGAGCCTCAACCAAGTGCCCCCAAACCCAGCCCAGGGCAGAACTGCCCATCTGAGGCCAGCTCACACTGGCAATCCTCAGGTTGTGCTAATTACATGGCTTTTGCCTTACGTCACTTCGGGGGGGGGGTGCGGTGGGAGGACGGTGGTTCTTAAGCAGTAAAAACTAATTTATACAAGTGAGTCACATGTTTTCCAAATCTACAGTTCCTGGCAATTTCCCCATATTCCACAAGTTCTCCGACATTAACACACTCTGTGTTAGGATAATATCTAGAGATGTTCTCAATACCCAGAGAGGTTCTTCTGAGTAACCAGTATTTTTGTGTGTCTCATTACCCACCTGGGGCTTCAAATTCCAGTTACTCTTGGCAGGCTACAAAATCACACCTGGACTCGACACCGCCTACCAATCATCACAACTCACATCGTTCTGTAACCAGTGACAAGACTCCCTCCACAAATCCGTGTTGAATTCCTCTTTGACATTGCAGAACCACAGAAGCTCCTATAGGTTTGAATGCTCCTTTGAAGAACGACCCTATACCTGTCACACTGACCAGCATTAGATAACCAAAGATCACTTCCTAGCTTTGTAAATTTAGGCAAATTACTTAAGTGATTTGTTTTGAATGTTTATTTATTTTTTAGACAGATCGGCAGAGCGTGAGTGGGGGAGGAGCAGAGAGAGAGACGGAGACACAGATTGTGAAGCAGGCTCCAGGCCCCTAGCTAGCAGCCCAGAGCCCAATGCGGGGCTCGAACTCACAAACCTTGAGATCATGACCTGAGCTCAAGTAGGGCGCTTAACTGACTGAGCCACCCAGGTGCCCCTACTTAAGTGACTTCTATTGGTTCTCGATGACCTCACCCATAAGATGGGGATAAAAATAATAGTACTTACCAACAATGTTGTCAACGGGATTAACGAGTTAATAAAGGTAAACTACTTAGAACAGAATCCAGCATGTAGTAAAGCATGCGATTATCATTATTATTCAGGGCTGCAATATGTCTTTACTCTCTTTGGATCTTATCAGCCTTCTTTTCTCTCTGTAGGGGCCCCAAGATGCTAACCTAACACACTGTTTCTTTCAGGTGAAAAGTAAGCAAACTCTGATCTTTTGGGAGTTCTTCAGGAATTCCGCAGCTGTGCTGCTCTCAAACAGTATCATGATTACTGTTAAAAAAAAGTTTGAAATTATTTTCTCTTCTAAATGGTCAGGATTTTGCCAGGCAAGCTTATCCAAAGCCTATAACATTTTATCAAGTTAAAATGTAACAACAATTTGCAAAGATTTCAGAATTCTTTCAAGCCCTGTTCCCCCCAAATGAGATGTTGCCCGAAGCTGGCAGGGTGTGCGGGAAAGGACCGTCAGGGGTGAGAGTCAGTTCGGGTAACATGCAGGCCAGTGCAGGTGTGGAGAAGCCTCACAAAGTGCATATTAGTGCTAGATAAGATATTTGTAAAATGCTCTAAAATATATAGTTGAACTCCAAAGAAAGAAAGAAAAAAAGCTTCCTAGGTGTTGAAAAAAAGTTTCCTGGGTGAACTGGGAAGTGCAGAGAAACAGCAGCTGAAACATCCATGGCCTCAAGGGCTAGGAGTCTGTCACCCCTCTCTCTCTCCCCTCCTTTCTCTCTCTCTCTCTCTCTCTCTCTCTCTCTCACACACACACACACACACACACACACACACACTGGGGGCCCCAGGCTGGTAGCAGGCAGGGAGTTGGAACTCAGTGGCTTTTGTCCCTCCCGGCCCCCACAAAAAAGTTCTTTGTTTTTAAGTTTTTATTTATGAAATCTCTACACCCAATGTGGGGCTCGAACTCATGACCCCGAGATCAAGAGTTGCATGCTCTTCCGACTGAGCCAGCCAGGAGCCCCAAAAAACTTCTACTGGATTCTTTTTTCAAATCTCCTGTTCCGCTAAATGGCGTCCTATCTTATCCCTTAGTGTCCAAGAAACCTGAAAGGATGCTCCTCTGTGAGAGGGAACTCAAAACAAAAGTACCCCTGATCCAGGATCAGGGAAGCTGGTAGTTTGCTTGAGATGCTGGGTGAGGGTGGGGGTTGGGGGGAGATAGGGTTGGGGGAGGATGGGCAGGGGCAGAGGTGAGGAGAACGAGTTCATGACCGGAAATCAAAACTCCAAGCCTGAGTGGATGAAGTGTGAATTTATGCTCACAAGTTGTTATAGGAATCCAAAGTTAAAACAAAACAAAACAAAAAACAGAAACAAAAAGAAAGAAAAAAAAAAAGGAATCCAAAGCTAATAAAAGCTAGCATTGTTAGAAGAGTTGCAAATATCTTCTCCCAGATTGTGTGTTGTCTTTTAACTCTGTTTATTATGGCTTCTATTATACAAAAGCTTTAAATTCCAATGTGGTTGGATCTTTAATGGCTTAGGCTTTTTGTCTTGGTTAAGAAATCCTTCTCTACCATGATATCATAGAGAAGGTCTCGTACAATTTCTTCTAAAATGCTTATTCACATTTAGATTTTAAGTCCAACTGCAATTCACTTTTGGATATGGTTTTGGATATGGCTTGAGGTGCGATCTAACTTTAGCTTTTCCATTTGGATACTAATTGTCCAGAATTTTTCACTCAAAAGTTCTTTCCCTACAGACTTATGATGTCATGTTGGTCATATACCAATTTCTTCTACTTCTACATACATGTGCTCGTTTGTTTTTTTTTTTTTTTCCGTTGGTTTATTTATCTCTCTGCCGCATTTACTCAATATTTCTTTACAGTAAATTTTAATATTTGGTAGTACGATTCCTCTCTTCTTGTTAACTGAAGAGTCTGAGAATTTATCTCATTGGCAAGCGAGGAAGTTAGCCTGTTGCTGGTCCGTGGATACAACCCCAAGACCTGAGAGGCGGACAGATCAGGGGCAAAGGACTTCAGCACTTACAGTGTAGCAGATAGTGCAAATTTCAGATTCACCTCAGCTACCCTGGTCTCCAAGTCCCATGTGTGACCCAGAAGAGCTGAAATCAGTGCTGCACACATCTCCGGGAGAAAACCAAGGTTAGGAAACCTGAAACTTTGAAGTGGGGGGTAATGCTAGCAAACCTATCCTTCCCTTTACCCAGGGAGAGACATTTCGTAAATATCCTGTACGTCCAACAAATCTGCCCTATGCCCTGGAGGGAGACATTATCTCTGTCTTCCAAGGCAATTTGCCATACAGATGTCCTTGAAATTCGAAAAAAAGCTGTCAGTGCCTGTGTTCAGATGTAGGACCCCAATGGAGCATTGTCCTCCAGCATCCGTTCTGCTCTGGTATTATTTTGCTTCTTGTGGCCCTTTATTCTTCCATATGAATTCTATTTGATTTGATTTAAATGTTTATTCTTGAGAGAGAGTGTGTGTGTGTGCCCAAGTTGGGGAGGGGCAGAGAGAGGGAGAGAGAGAGGATACCAAGCAGGCTCCAAGCTGTCAGCACAGAACCCGACTCGGAACTTGAACTCACAAATTGTGAGGTCATGACCTGAGCCCAAGTAAGACACTTAACTGACTGAGCCACCCGGGCACTCCCTTCCATGTGAATTTTAAAGTCAATTTGCATGGGCACCTGGGTGGCTCAGTCAGCTGAGTGTGCGACTTGGGCTTAGGTCATGATCTTGTGGTTTGGTTAGTGAGTTTGAGCCCCACGTCAGGCTCTGCGCTGACAGCCTAGAGCCTGGAGCCTGCTTCGGATTCTGTGTCTCCCTCTCTCTCTGCCCCTCTCCTGCTTGTACTCTGTCTCTTTCTCTCTCTAAAATAAATAAACACTAAAAAAATTAAATAAATAAATAAAATCAATTTGCATAGTTGTTTTGGATAAACTGTTGCAAGATATAAATCTATACAAATCACTTAAAAATATACATTTTACAACCACATATAAATAATATCTTAAAATTAATTAATAACCATAATTATATGCATGCAAAGCAATTAACAGCTTAAAGTGAAACCACAGGGGCTCCTGGCTGGCTCAGTCAGTAAAGCATGCAACTCTTGACCTCAGGGTTCTGGTTGGAGCCCCACTTTGGGTGTAGAGATTACTTAAAAATAAAATCTTAAAAAAATAATAAAAATAAATAAAGAGAAACCACAAATTAACAACAAAAATAGTTTAAAAAGGCAACAAAAAAACAACAGTAACTATAGCAACAAAACAGAGAGCCCTGTGGGATCTTGCAGAAGTAAATACAGAATAGCCTTTTAATCACATTTCTCCAAATAGGGCACAAGGGACTCCCTGAAGTTTAAAAACAAAACAAAACACAAAAAATGAACTTCTGTTGAAAATAAAAACCAGCAAATTCACAAACACAAGAAAACCATCCGCTGCAAGAGACAGTCAACAACCCAACAATCTGAAGAAATATCAGAAGAATTTTAGATGATAGAATTATCTGAGAGAATAAAACAAGCATAATGAAAATTTATTTTTAAAAACTCATAAAGCAAAAATGGGAGCCCAGAGAATGGAATGGAATAATGAAGAAAAGGAAGCTTTTGTAAATAGATCGAACAGAACTTCTAGGGAAAAAAATAATTGAAAACTGAAACTCAAAGAAGGGTAAAAGAGCAGATTAGGAAGAGCTAACCAGAGATTAGTGAACTGGAGGACAGCTCCGAGGAAATTGCTGAGATAGCAGCTCAGAGATAAAGAAATGGAAAACAATACATGTATTCCTAGAATTATAAGGAAACTACAAATCACCAAGCACAAAAAAAGTCTTACAGGCAAGCAGATAGTGAGCAAAAGATACAATCTCACCTACATGAAGTTCAAGAACAGGCAAAACTAATCCTATGATGTTAACTATTAGAATAGTGGTTATCTCGGGGTGGTGGGGCGGGAAGGGCGAGAGGGAAGGGTTCCCATTGAAAAGGACACAAGGGTACCCTTCAGACACTGGAAATGTTTTACACCTTCATGGTTACATGGCTGTATAAATACGTAAGAAGTCACTGAGCTTTACAGTTACAATTTTATGAACTTTGTGTATATTATTCCTTAATTAAAGTACTTTTGGGCACCTGGGTGGCTCAGTTGGTTAAGCATCCAACTTCAGCTCAGGTCATGATCACGCGGTTCATGGGTTCAAGTCTCCTGTAGGGCTCTATGCTGTCAGCGTAGAGCTTGCTTTGGATCCTGTGTTTCCCTCTCTCCCTGCCCCTCCCCATTCACTCTCTCTCTCTCAAAAATAAATAAACAGGGGCGCCTGGGTGGCGCAGTCGGTTAAGCATCCGACTTCAGCCAGGTCACGATCTCGCGGTCCGTGAGTTCGAGCCCCGCGTCAGGCTCTGGGCTGATGGCTCGGGGCCTGGAGCCTATTTCCGATTCTGTGTCTCCCTCTCTCTCTGCCCCTCCCCCGTTCATGCTGTGTCTCTCTCTGTCCCAAAAATAAATAAACGTTGAAAAAAAAATTTAAAAAAAAAATAAAATTTTTTAAAAAAGAATTTATTAAACAAATAAGTAAATAAAAATAAAAAATATTTTTAAAAAGGCAATCAGAAAAGAGGGGGAAAATTACCTACAAAGGGATGACAGCTAAATGAACAGAAACACAAATGGCCAAGATATAATTCAATGGTGACTTCAAAGTGCCAGGGAAAATAAACATCAGCTTAGAGTCCTTACCCAGCAGAGCTATCATTAACAGATGAAGGGGACTAAAGACATCTCCAGGTCAAAACTAAAACAACCTCTAAAATGTGTGCTTTAGCAAGAAGCAAATCACATTAGCAAACAAGGTTAGTGAATATATATAAGCACCAGTTTCAATAATAATTATTTTGAAGGGTTTTCAAAATTAGGTGGGTTATACCGTAGACACACACATGTGCACGCACACAAAAGGACACGTGACAAGGTTATTCACTGCTGTGTTGTTTGAAATAGCAAATTAGAAAGAACCTCAATATTCATCCATACATTGAAATACTATTTGACCATTAATTTTTTGAGTATGGCATAGAATAAATGTATTTCCATATGAGTCAGATTTTTCCGACTCATTAACAGCTACAACGTGTCAGTTGGCTATAATGATGAACACGGATTTTTCATAGTTTCATACACTCCATCTACAGGGAAGGAATGAGTAATTGCAAACATTAAAATACAGGGGCACCTGGGTGACTCCTTTGGTAGAGCAGGCTACTCTTGATCTTGGGGTCATGAGTTCAAGCCCCACATTGGGAATAGAGCCTACTTAAAAAAAAACACTTTCACAATTGCTCAGTTTAAAAAAAATTCAGGACACAGTGCACAATGTCCTACCATTTGGGTCAAATCAAAACAAAAGAATCCATCACATAATTGTCTTAGATACAATATCTCTAGAAGAATCAACTTGAAACTGGCAAAGGTGATTGCCTTCATGCAGAGGAAATGACTGGCCATGAATACTGGTAGACTAGAGACATTTCACTCTCCATATGCCCTTTTATACCTTTTGAATTTCCTATCATTTGGATATATTATCTCAGCAAGAATTCAATGTCCTGTGTTGTTTGGGTGGAGACTATAGGTAGTAACTTCAGACATGTTTAAGGAGATATACATGTTAAGATTTTAAGAGTAAACACACACACACACACACACACACAGGGAATTGAACATACAACTAAGATGGCACAGGATACAAAGAGGGATAAAACAAATTATCCTGAGCCTTTTTAAAAAAAATGATTTGAAATTCACATATGTTTCCTTTTCTGTGAACTGTTTTTCCACACATTTGCCCTCTTTTCTATTAGATTGTTGATCCTTTTTGTTACTGATATCCAAGGGCTCTTTGTGCATTAGGGAGAGAAGCCCTTTATGATAGAAGTTGTAAATATTTTTGCCCAGTTTGTCACCGATTTTATTTAATGTGGACAGCTTTCAATACTTTCTTTTGAGTCTTAGAAAGGCTTTTCTCACTCTAAGGCTGCAAATGAAACGATCCCATATTTTCTTCCAATGCGTCCCTAGGTCCTGCATGAGTTTCCCATTTCCCCGGGCAAACTTTTCTTACAGGCAAGAGCAGTAGTGGATACATCTGCATGTCCGTCCATGGGGCCTAATGTCCTTCGTGTGATTTCTCCTGTAGTTAATAAATTTCTCCTGAAATCTTCAGTTTCTCTCTAATCACCCATTAGTGTCCTTTATGATGTAGACAATGGAAAAGTGTCAACAGTGAGTTTGAAAAATAATTTGGTTTCATCCCCATAAGAGATAAGGGGATTGAGGTTAAGAGATGTTAAGAAGCATCTCACAGTTAGAAAGTAATGGGGTTGGAATCGAAACTCAGGTAGTTGCTACAGAGTCACAACCTTAACCCCAAAGGTCAGAGTGGGTACAACCTAGAAATACTGATTTTCTTTTCTCTTTAAAAATTGCTGTCAATATCTGGAAAATGAGGGCAGCAAAAAGATAAGTGATTTTCTAAAACAGACTTACAAATACTAAATGGGTGAATTATGGAACATAGTGTATAAATCTGATTTGTTCATTTATCCACTGACAGTAACACTTAACACTTTGCAATTTATAGTGTTCTCACAAAGATCACCTAATGTTACTCTTTCAACAGCAGGTATTTTAGCTGTTAAAATAACATTTATCCTATAGTAGAATGAGAGGGAAAATGCCGTATGTACAATGTTATTCACTGTTGTTATATCAGCGAAGAACTGGAAACAGCTTAGATGTCCTTCTTCTAACGGACTGAAAAGCAGAGCAGAACAATGTGCGTATCGTGCTACCATTTGTGAGCAAATGCATATTTCAACTTCTTCATCCATCTGAGTTTCTAAATTCAGAAAATGGTCTGTTCAATATGTCTTTCATCATTGTTATAGGAAAGACTGTCCCATTTAAGACATACACCTTGGCCACACTCAAGATGTGTTTCATTCACAAGGTCAGTCGATTCAACCGCAACTATACTTCTCTATTCTTTTAGGTGTCCGTTCATCAGCCCGCCTCTGGCTTGTGTGGTGACTGGTGATTCTCAAAGCAGAACAACCCTTTTATCTTAATGTTGGTATTGGTGATAAAGACGATACTGATGATAGAGAACAACATTGACGAAATGCGATGGCTTCACAGACTTCTTTCTTTCAGAATTTCTTTCTTTGTCTTACTTTGTGAAATTTATTTTTGTTGCTTGCTACACAAATGCATACTCTAAGGCAGATTTCATGGCATTGCATAATTTAACAGCTTTCTGTCCAGCATCCTCTCCGCAGCAGGTGCTACATGCATACTCTCTGAATAGACATAGAATGTAGATCTCAAATGATCTCATTTAAATGCTCATTTAAATCTCTTGATATCTTATACACAAAGATCATGGTTGCAATTCTGGTTGCACACCAGAGTACACACCGTCTGAGGGAAGATGATCATATTTCCTGACTTGTGGGTCCATCCACCATGTGGCTGGTCCACTGAAGCAAAGCCTTCATTGGATCTCTTTGTGGATTCTTACACCTCATTCACACTCCTCCCTTTCTTTGTTGGTCTTCATAACTCAATTTTGTTCTTTAACAGGCAAGTCATCTATTGAAAGAAATCACTAAAGATGTGCCTGGCTGGCTCAGTCGGTACAGCATGTGACTCTTGGTCTTGGAATCATGAGTTTAAATCCCATGTTGGGCACTGAGTTTACTTAAAAAAAAAAAAAAGGAAATCACTAAAATCCTTAAGGGGTGCCAGCTCACTTTTGTGTGTGTGTGTGCCATTGGAGCCCAAGAGAACTGGGGGCAGTGCCCCTTCATTCAAGGTTGACATAAGCTGCAAATGCCATCCATGATCGCTTATCAGCAACTCCCGCTCCTTCTGCGGGAGGCTGGCCTCCACCAGTCTTTTGGCATTCTGTGTAATACTGGATACATCAACTCATCCCTCTTCTTCTCCTCCTCCTTCTTCTTTTTCTTCTTCTTCTTCTATTTATTTATTTTGAGAGAGAATGAGAAAGGGGAGGGGCAGAGAGAGAGGGAGAGAGAGGATCCGAAGCAGGCTCCAGGCTCCAAGCTGACAGCAAGAGCCCGGTGCAGGGTTTGAACCCACAAACCATGACATCGTGACCTGAGCCAAAGTCAGACACTTAACTGACTGAGCCACCCAGGAGCCCCAATTCATCCTTCTTCTTAACTAAGCCCCGTTGTCATTTCCGTGGTGACTCTTTCATTATGCAGGGCAGAGCAAGGGTCAGGCAAACTGGCTGATGACAGCTAATCCAGGGAACTTGGAAAAAAGATAGTATGAGTAGCACCCCTCTTCCACCTCTGTCAAGTATTCTTGCCAGAAAATCAAATCTGAATCAGCTCATGCCTCTCCATCCTCTATATCACTTCACAGGAAATGTAAGGCACAGAGAAATATGTGAAATACACCATGATGAGGCAACTAGCAAAATCCAAAATATGGGAAATCCTACAGGACAAATGATTTGGTCGGTGGAAACAAATTACAAAAAGGAAAAAAAAAAAGAGATTAAGGATTTATAGATTTAAAGATATTGAAGAAAGAAAAGAGTAGATAGAGAAAGGAACTGTAAACGTCTTTAGTTGTGACAACAATATAACTATGGGTGTAAGTAAGGAGTCCTAGCTTTTATGGTAATATTTACAGATGTAAGGACAGGTCTGGGATTTGCTTCAGAATGGGACATGAGGGGGCTGTGGATGTAAGCAGATTGGCCATGAATGGAAAATTGGCCATGAGTGGAGCTCAGTGATGGATGCTCCAAGGTCCACTGTACTAATTCTCTATGTTGAAGTTCTCCATAATAAGTGTTTAGAAAAAAGGTTGGGTTAAAGTCAGACATTAAAGTTACTGAAGGTTCTGGGCAGGTGTTTGAAGCCGAGGTGAGTTGAATGGATCAGAAGGAGCGCAGCTGGTGACCTGAGTGGGGAAAACTGACTTGGGGCAGAGCTGCACCGAACGCAGTCTGAGACCCCTGAGTAGGAAGGTTTAAGTAGACAGATGGGAACCTAGGGTCGGAGCCTGGAAGAGGTCTGCAGTCCTATACTTAGGACAATTACAGCCACAAGCACAGAGAAGCTTCCAAGAGTGCAGAGAATCAGTAATCACACCCTAGGAAATGAACCACAGGGTTCAGAAGGAAAAAAAAATAAAAGGAAGTCTGCTGAGCCAACAAGGCAGATAATTAGCCCAAGCCTCCTCCTAAAGTTTCCGTTAGTTGTACTAAATGATAGGAGCACTTGTCAGACAGATGAGCTGCATTTCACTCTTGCCGCCCAGAGATTTTCTTTTCATTTTTTTTTTCCCCCTGGGTAAGAGAAATAACTCAGAATATGTATTTTAAGGACACAATCAGGCTCATTGTCTCTGAACTGCAACCCGAACTTCCCTCTGGGAGTTTCACTGTGCCATTTTGAAATGGTTTCAAGAGCTACTTAGACTTGGAACCGGCTCTTTAGTCTGTGTGCCCAACTCCATTCTGTACCACGTTCGGGCCACATACCTGTGCCGTTTTAACTGGACCCGAATGGGAAGAGACAGAGAAACAGTTCTGTCTTCCACTGTGTATTTTCAAGGACTGACAAAGAGGAGCCAGGTCAAAATAAACCTGGCCCCTGGAACACTGTTCTCCATCCTGGTGCCCATGTTCTGGTCCTGGAGGGTCAGCCCGAGGGTCTCACCTCTCCAGACAGTTGTCTTTCTCCTCCAGTTCATCCCGGTAGTTATTGCACTCTGCTTACAAGAAGTCTATGGAAGTGATGGTATTTTAAATGTTTATTTTTTTTTAATGTTTATTTATTTTTGGGAGACAGAGACAGTGTGAGTGGGAAAGGGGCAGAGAGAGGGAGACACAGAATCTGAAGCAGGCTCCAGGCTCCAAGCTGTCAACACAGAGCCTGACACGAGGCTCGAACCTCGAGATCAGGACCTAAGCCCAAGTTGGCGCATAACCAACTGAGCCACTCAGGCGCCCCGGAAGTGACAGTATTTTAAACTTCGATGCTCACCTGCCCTGGAGACACCTTGCTTTCAATGGTTGTCATTCTACACAAATGTGTTTGGAGCAAGGATGGAACAAAGGATGATGCAGGGAAATGAGCTGCAAATAGCCTCGCAGAATGAAACCGTTTTAAACAAAAATGTTAGGGATTTGAATTTGGTGGTGTCGAAAAATACAAGTCCAAAAGGAGGCGTTACAGAACTGCTTGCCCACGGTTGGGATAGTTCGCTAGTGTGGTTCCGCACACCCAACCGCGGTGATCTGTGTGTGTGTGTATTTCCCCTGCTAGACTAAGTCTGAATTCAGGACAGCAAGTGTGTCATCAGTGTCCAGAGAAGTGGCTGGCTCACAGCAGGATTCCAACGTGACTCAGTGAACATGTGAACGAATGCACAAATAGCACTGAGGATCCGGTCTTTTATTTATTTTATTTTTAAAAAAAAAATTTTTTTTTTCAACGTTTATTTATTTTTGGGACAGAGAGAGACAGAGCATGAACGGGGGAGGGGCAGAGAGAGAGGGAGACACAGAATCGTAAGCAGGCTCCAGGCTCTGAGCCATCAGCCCAGAGCCTGACGCGGGGCTCGAACTCCCGGACCGCGAGATCGTGACCTGGCTGAAGTCGGACGCTTAACCGACTGCGCCACCCAGGCGCCCCAGATCCGGTCTTTTAGAACATAGAAATTATGCAGTGAAACCTTGGATTGCAGGTAACTTGTTCCGTGAGTGTTCTGCAAGACGAGAAAATAATTCTACTAAATTTTGAGAAACAAATGATGTCTTGCAATACAGGTAGTACGTGATACCAAGTGTCACATGATCACAAATGAGCCAATGGTTCTTTTTTTTTTTTAATTTTTTTTTCAACGTTTATTTATTTTTGGGACAGAGAGAGAGCATGAACGGGGGAGGGGCAGAGAGAGAGAGGGAGACACAGAATCTGAAACAGGCTCCAGGCTCTGAGCCATCAGCCCAGAGCCTGACGCGGGGCTCGAACTCACGGACCGCGAGATCGTGACCTGGCTGAAGTCGGACGCTTAACCGACTGCGCCACCCAGGCGCCCCATGAGCCAATGGTTCTTGATATATGAGTGCTTTGGTTTACAGAACGAATTATGCTCGCAAACCAAGGTTTTACTGTAAATGTGATTTAGATGCCATCCTTTCAAAATTCCTCCAGAGTAGGACATACACATTTGTTCCATCACTTAAAGCATTTATTTATTTTTATTTTTTTAAGTTTATTTTCTTAGTAGTCTCTATACCCAACATAGGGCTTGAACCCATGACCCCAAGATCAAGAGTCTCATGCTCTTCTGACTGAGCCATCCAGGCGCCCCAAAGCATTTTAATTTTTAGTCGCGTTTCCAATGTCAGAAAAGAACGGTACTTTCCCATGATAGTATGATGATTGAGGTAAACTGATCAGATAAATGAAAGGCACTCCCATTTTTCCTTAAAGAGTAACAGCTGTTATTTCCGAGCCCACAAAGAAAATAAGTTGGCCTGCATTTCCTCCTGCAACTCAGTCTCTCGGACTAAACTTGGGATCTGTCCTTTCTAGGCACCAAGAGAAAACGATGCCACCACTCCACTCCAATCAGACCGCCTTCCCCAAGCCGGTGTAGGTGTGACAGTGGTCAGTCCCGACCTTCCCCTTAGTCCCCTGCAGAACTTTCCTTGCTCTGCAGGCCACGTGGTGCCTTGCTTGTCCCCAGTTTCAGCACACACCCTTCAGGCTGCGAGGCAAGGCAGGATGTGAACACGAGGCTGCCTGCCCCTCTTTGCTACCAAGTGTGTCCCCCCCGTCTCCCATGCTGGGTCTTGTAAGAGGACGAGTTAAGCATCCTGCCAAAGAGAATTGTCCATGATTTATTGTTGCTGATAGTGTCCTTTATGTATTTTCCACATCATCTGAAGACTTGCCGAATGAAATGACCTCAGACATCGTTTAATAAAATCTTCTAATTAAAAAATTTTTTTAATGTTTATTTATTTTTGAGAGAGAGCGTGAGTGGGGGAAGGGCAGAGAGCGAGGGAGACAGAATCTGAAGTAGGCTCCAGGCTCTGAGCTGTCAGCACAGAGCCCGACACGGGGCTCGAACCCACAAACCATGAGATCATGACCTGAGCTGAAGTCGGATGCTTAACTGACTGAGCCACCCAGGCGCCCCTAAAATCTTTTAATTTAAAAACTGACCTGGGGGGCCTTGATGGCTCACTTAATGTCCGACTCTTGATTTCCGACTCTAATGTCCGACTCACGGTTCGTGAGATCGAGCCCTGCGTTGGGCTCTGTGCTCTCAGCCCAGAGCCTGCTTGGGATTCTCTCTCTCTCTCTCTCTCTCTCTCTCTGCCTTTCCCCTGCTCTCTCTCTCAAGGTAAATAAATAAACATTAAAAAATAATAATAAAAACTGAAAATTATCAAAGCCCACGGTCTACATTAGAGTTCACTCTTGGTGTTGTACACTGTATCGATTTGGACAAATGTAGAACACACATCCACCATTAAGATGTATTTTCACTTTCCTTAAGATCCCCTGGGCTCCACTTCTTCACTGCTCCCCTCCCAACCCCTGGCAACCAATGATCTTTTCTCTCCACAGTTTGGTGATAACATACCAGTGTATTCCATCAATTACAGCAAATGCACCACTCTGGTGGGGATGTTGATAATGGGGGAGGCTACTTATGCGGGGGAGCAGGGGGGAGATGGGCTATTTCTACACCTTCTTCTCAGTTTTTCTGTGAACATAGGATTGCCCTAAAAAAAAAAAAAAAAGTCTTTTAAAAGAATAACAAAGTTGAGGGGCGCCCGGGTGGCTCAGTCGGTTAAGCGGCCGACTTTGGCTCAGGTCATGATCTCGCAGTCCGTGAGTTCAAGCCCCACGTCAGGCTCTGTGCTGACAGCTCAGAGCCTGGAGCCTGTTTCAGATTCTGTGTCTCCCTCTCTCTGACCCTCCCCCGTTCATGCTCTGTCTCTCTCTGTCTCAAATATAAATAAATGTTAAAAAAAATTAAAAAAAAAAGAATAACAAAGTTGAGACTTTGAGAGGTTAAGTGGACCAAGGTCACAAAGATGGTTCACAGCAGACCATCATTAGAACCCAGAGGGATCTTATGTTGCAAGCTTTATGCATCACACATTAGGCTACCTGGCATCCCATAATAACATAAAAAACTCATAAAATAGTGTGCATACATGGTGTGCTATGCTATTTCTTTTCTTTAAAAAAAAATTTTAATGTTCATTTATTTATTTTTGAAAGAGACAGAGAGTGAGCGTGAGTGGGGGAGGGGCAGAGAGAGAGGGAGATACAGAACCCAAAGCAGGCTCCAGACTCTGAGCTGTCGGCACAGAGCCCGAGGCGGGGTTGGAACCCAAGAATTGTGAGATCGTGACCTGAGCCGAAGTCACACGCTTAACCAACTGAGTCACCCAGGCACCCCCATGGTGTGTTATTCCTTAGAAATAGAATCGGGGGACCCCCCCCTCCAGGTCCAGTTTAATCAGCAGCTCACGTGAGTGGCAGAGAAGTGAGGGTCTGTCCTAAAGTGTACACCTGGGGTGTGTTTTCACCACCTGAAACACCCCCCCACACATGCACACACACACATGCCAGCACTTCTATACTTTTGCTGGTGCTGTGCTCTGTGCCTGGCGGCCCTTCTCCTTCATCCCCAGCTCCTAGCTCCCCAACCCCCAGAAGCAAAGCAGTCATTCACCTCTCTTCCAGGCTTTCTCCGGGCAGAAGGGATCCCCCTCTCGCACTTCTGAACCCCGAGTGCTTTGCAAATGACTCCATTAGAGAATGTGTAAGCCTGACGTTTACTCACTAGCCCCCCAAACTGTGAGCATCATCACAGTAGGGTGATGTATTTCCAGAAACCAACTCCATGATGGGGTATAGTTTACAAGCTCCAAAAACTGTAGAGAGGATACAGACTTTATTTCTAGGGTGCAGTGTGAGACTACAAAACATTATAAAACAAAAATACATAACAGCTACAATGAAGCAGCTGACAGAATATATCGAATATTACAGATTTAAAAGTTCTGATAGGGCACAAACTATGTATCACTAAGACATAAAAACATTTTCCCCTTTACTTTAGAAAAAATGCCAATAGGATTGTAATTTTTCATCGTTCTGAAACTTAGTAAGCATTTAGGTTAGTCATAATAATAATGGGGAATCATTTGTTTTAAAAACAGAAAACCACATGAAATATTCAAAGTATATAAAGAACGGCTTGGTCCTGATTCATGGGGGCTCAAAGGGAGTAATTCTGGATGGTTTTAAGGCCATTGGTTATGAGAAGAATAGAAGGCACAGGTTAAATATAAACCTGAAAAGGAAATCTAATAGTTTTAGATTTTAATTACATATGATCAAAGCAAAAAAAGCAAAGTCAGGCAAATAGTTAAAGCTTATAGTCTTTGTGCCTCAGTCCCAAAAAGCAGTTACATTAACTTGTACGAAAGCAAACAACTGTACAATAAAGAACTTTGCAGTTTCAAATAACCAATTTTTAAATTCAAGATTTAAAGAGATAAAATGAATGTTAGTGTACTGAACGAAGATGATAAGGCTGTTTTTTCCTAGCATGTAAACACTGTACAATGATGGATTATTACAACTAAAAAGTTTTAGATGAAAAATTTTCTCTTTTTAAAGTATCTTTTGCTCCACTTTATAGGTTCCTGTTTTTCCCTAAACATGAACAGGACATTCAATTTGTTTATATATTTTGCTTTATAAGCAATTGATACAAATGTAAATATACATATACCTAAAAAGTGGTTATCCTATGATATGACAGCCCAGAATTTAGTAATTGTATAGGCTTTCTGGTGATTTTAATTATTCATAAAAAGAATGATAGAGAAGACACATTTGTTATTTATTCTAATTAAAGCATATGAATTACAGTACAGTTTTGAAAGTTTGCTATTTTTAAAATCTTCATTTTTTTAATCCAGGAAATGCCCAGGCTTAACCTTTTAATAGGAATTAAATTTAATTGGTTTCTTGGGTTTGGCCATCTTTTCTTTATTCGTCTTAAAGGTAAAAAAATAGAACAATGAGGAATGTAGGCCTATTAAAAAAATATAAATACTTAGAGCGACCATTTAAATCATTTGGTCCTCAAAAATATTGCTTAATTAATCACCGGTAGCTTGATTGTAATTACGCCCATGGCTGATATATTTCACTCTGCCTTTGGTTGCAGGTTGTACTTTTGTGGCTGGAAAAAATGTTCCTCAATAGCACTGACTAGTTCATTGAGTTCCTTCTTCAGCTGCTCAGGATCACTGGAAGATAAGAGGGGAAATTCCAGGTCAGTGGATTATTCCAAAGTATATTTTAAGTTCTCCCTGTATTGGCCAAGTAACACTGAAATTTAACCTTAAGAGGAAGGCTAAATCAGACAAAACAGAACTCCAGTGACTTAAGCATGGGAATGTATCTGTTGACTTGGACAAAAAAACAAAACAAAACAAAACAAAAAAACCCATGAGACAATATCCATTATTTCCCCCAAAGGCTTTCCCAAGGTCTCTACTAGAAATAAAATCGCCCCTTTGCATTTCTTACAAGAATTTTTAAGAAGCACAGTTTTTGCCTTAGCATCCCTGTAGGATCTGCAAACTTTGTACCTAACAGTGCAAAGAAAACTTTATAACTTCAATTGTCATTCAATCCTGTTAAACTTTTACCAATGACCCCTCTGTTAAGTCCTCAGTCTCCCAGGATAGGAACGTTCCCGATGCAGTTTGTCTTCAGAATATTGGAAGCTAAGCAGCAGAGAATGGGAGCCTCCTAGTGGGCCTGCTAATCACATACCAGGCACTCAGTTCCCCCAGCTTTTCTCCTTATTCTACCTCCAGGGTCACAACGAAGTATAAGCAAAAATCCAGGGAACTGGTTCCCTCTAAGGAAACCAAACTTTCAAGCATGCGGGCAACACTCATTTACATGCAAACAATTGGAAGGTAGATCATGATAAAATGAATTTGTGATTAGACAGGTTTCCAGCAGCCCGTGTTAGGGTCAGGCTCCTAGCACGGTGCGTTTACTGGAAGGACTTTAAACCAAAAAGCTGAATTTAAAAAACCAAATCCTTCAATTCTAACTTACATGACTTCATAATCGACTGTCTTTAATATATGCAACTTTATCTAAATGGAAATGGTAATTCTTGTAATTAGTTAAGTTCATTGTTACACTGTGAGAGCTACTCGGTACAACTAAAACAATCCATTTTATTGCAGACATGAATTCTGGCTCTACTACTAGCTGTATGCCCTTCTTAGCCTCTCAGAGGCCCAGATTTCTCATTTGTAAAATTGGGATAAAGACTTTATCTTCTCAAGAGAGTTGTTGTGTAGATTGAGATAAATTATATAAAGCAATTAGCACAGAACCTGGCCCAAAAACCTCAATAAATGTAGCTGTCATTAAAATTATTTTTACCCCCACTGGTAACATACAAGGTAATTATGCTTCATAAATACACATGAATCACATTGGTTGTTATTTCCTTCTCCACAAATGTGTTTTGAAGAAAACAACATTTCTCAGGAAGGCACACAACTAAACAACTACTGTTGTTTTTTTTTAAACAATATACCTAAAATTAAACTCCCCAGTGAATACACAAACATAAATATATAAGTACAGTGTATGTCTCCTACTGGTTTTGTTTCTCTGTTAGAAGCTTGCCTGATATAATTGTTACCTAAATTGTGATATTGTAATCCAGTATCCAAGGATTCCAAGTATCCAAGGATTCCAGTATCCAAGGAATTCCAAGAATTCCTTAGAACATCCTTAGAGCATCCTTGTTCAGTTGTACTAAGGTCTGCAGCTTATGTTCAAATGGCTCAGGAAAAACCCCTGCATATACAATACAGGCACAAAACCTGCATATACAATAATATATGTGAGAGATAGCAAATTTTGCAAAATGTTAGCGACTGTTTAGGTTAGAGTAGGCTAACTATGGCTGGCAGTCTGTTGACAGCCTGTTTTTATAAATAAAGATTTATTAGAACACAGTCACACCTATTCCTTTGTGTGTATTCCTTCTTTCTGCTTTTGAGCAACAGCAGAACTGAGTAGTTGCGACTATATGGCTTGTAAAATCTACAATATTTACTATCTGGCTCTTTACCGAAAGTTTGCCAACCCTTGGTCTAGGCGAAAGGTATGTGGGCATTTGTTGAAAATTTCCAAAATAAAAAGTTGGACAAAAGACATCTACCGATCAAAAAATATTTTGATCAAAAAATATTTTAAGCAGGACTTAAACTTGAAAAGGATTTTCCATTCTAAAGGATGAGTAGGTTATGGAATTCTATGAATAAATGAAATTGATGATATAAAAGACAGCGATAATATTAAGCTGATCAGACAGTAAGGAAACCTTAGCCATGGCTTTATTGCTCTTGTACGTTAGGTATGCTGGTAACTTGCTTGAGCCCTGATAGCATATCCGTGGACTGACCTAGTGCCCAATGTCCCAATTAGTAAATTAGAACAGCATCTTGATGAATATAATAAAAGGACAATTTTTCTAAGTGTCTTCAGGAATTTGTAAACTAATATTTGAATTTAAGTCCACCCAATAAGCCATGTGAAAAATGTAAAATACCAGATCCTTAAACATTAAATAGTATTGTTATTATAAAGTTTTCCAAATTATTATATCTTCACAGAGAAATGACAAGGAAGGAACTAATATATAGAGAAAATGGATCTTTAAGTTGGACTAATGTCCCCCTTTTTTTTTTCAGAAGAAAGGCATAGAAATATGAAAACATTACATGAGAGTGAGAATTACAAAGAAATGTCTGGAAAAACTCATACCCAATAGAGTAGCAAACAGCTTACTATTTAACACACATAGAAACAGTGATACTTGCACAATATTACAATCAAATGTTGGTAATACAGAATGCTTAGAAAATGGGAAGCTTTATGTGTTTGTTCAAGCTGCTTACTAGCTGAGTTTTTGCCCTTTCAGCACAAAAAGGTTGTGAATGGGAATTTGTAGCAAAATATAGGACACAGTCTATGACTTTTTAAATATATTGGACTATCATGATATTTGAGAGCCATTATCATGACTTTAACTGTTGACCTGGGTCTCTTATTCAAAAGAAGATTCAGGGCCATTTGGAAGTGGAATGCTATTTCCCTTATGATAAAGCAGTAAACATTCTGAGTTACCGTGTCCATGTTTTATGTTTTTGTTTTGTTTTAATGTTTCTTTCCTTGCTATCAGCAGTCATTTCTTCCTGTCGGAGGAAAGTCTAACACTAATAATTCTGCCCCCACCTCTCTAATTTGCTACATTTAATCTGCTACTGGCTGGCCAACTGAAGATGCTCAGAAAATTTCCTCTGCTTTTATTTCCACATAGTACAAATTGTATTCACAAGATCAGAAAAACTCTGCAATGAGCAAGGCTTTGGTTGGGAAACATCAGATCCATGCTCCTGACTACAGTACTGAGCCCTGGAAATGTGACTAGTGGGACTGAAAACTGAATTTAAGTTTAATTAACTGACTTTCAAATTTAAAAGCTGAAATTTAGGGGCACCTGGGTGGCTCAATCAGTTGAGCATCTGACTTTGGCTCAGGTCACGATCTTGTGTTCATGGGTTTGAGCCCCGCATCGGGCTCTGTGCTGACAGCTCAGGGCCTGGAGCCTGCTTTGGATTCTGTGTCTCCCTCTCTCTCTGCCCTTCCCCCGCTCATGCTCTGTCTCTCTCTGTCTCTCAAAGAATAAAATAAAACATTAAAAAAAAATAAGCTGCCATTTAATTCCATTATTGGAAAACTGAAGTATGTTTGGAACAACTTAGGGATCCAAATCTATTTTTTCAACGGTAAATTTTATGAACTCTTAATACATTTGACCCTTCAACAGCCTGGGATTTAGGGCATTAGTGACTCCCCCCCATTGCAGTCAAAAATCCATGATTAACTTTTTACACCCCAAAAAGTTCACTATTAATAGCCTCCTTTTGACTAGAAACCATACCATAACATAGACAGTCAATTAACACATATTTTGTTTGTTACATGTATTCTTGCAATACACTAAAAAAGTTATTAATAGTAAGAGATAATACATTTATAATATTATACTGTATTTATTTAAAAAATCCATATATTGGGGCGCCTGGGTGGCTCGGTTGGGCGTCTGACTTCGGCTCAGGTCACGATCTCACAGTGCGTGGGTTCAAGCCCTGCGTCAGGCTCTGTGCTGACAGCTCAGAGCCTGGAGCCTGCTTTGAATTCTGTGTCTCCCTCTCTCTGCCCTTCCCTACTCACGCTTTGTCTCTCTGTGTCTCTCAAAAATAAATAAACATTGAAAAAAAATTTTTAAAAATTCCACATATAAGTGGACCTTCATAGTTCAAGCCTGTGTTGTTCAAGGGTCAATTGTATGGAACAAGTGTTTCTTAAAAAAATCAAGCATTTTAATTGAGATACGTGGTGAGTGTAAAATAGTAAATGGATCTTGAAAATGTGATAAAAAGTAAAATGTCTCATTAATTTTATATAAATTATATATGGTATAATAACAATATTTTCATGTTAAGTAGAATAAATTACTAAATTAATTTTACCTGTTTATTTTTACTATTTAACTTTTTAAAAAAATGTTTATTTATTTTTGACAGCAAGAGAGACAGAGTGCAAATGGGGGAGGGGCAGGGAGAGAGGAAGACACAGAATCTGAAGCAGGCTCTAGGCTCTGAGCTGTCAGCACAGAGCCTGATGCGGGGCTTGAACTCATGGTTTGTGAGATCATGCTCTGAGCTGAAGTCAGACGCTCAATTCACTGAGCCACTCAGGCGCCCCTCTTTTCACTACTTAAAAATGCGTCTAGTAGAAAATTTAAAATTGCATTATGTGACTCACATTTTATTTCCATTGCACAGTACTGACTTAATTAGTCTTTAAACAATTTTTCCTGATTCTTTACTCCGAATGGAGAAGTGCTAGTTACCTGGGGGTTAAATGAGTGTGCGGGATCACATTTACACAAGCTAACTACATGCACCATGCTTGTTAAAGTTTAAGATGTTATGGTATTGCAAAGTAAACTCAAACCCTTTACCGAGGTCACAAAAACATGACCCTGAAGCTAACAGACCGTCAGCTTTTTGGAGGCAAGACTCCTTCTGCTATGGCTCTTTATCCTCCCCAGAACCCGGCACAGACTTATGCACAATAGATACTCAAAGATATTTGTTCAAGGCATGTACAGTGGAATGTAAATTATTGGGGTGCCTGGGTGGCTCAGTCGGTTAAGCGGCCGACTTCCGCTCAGGTCGCGATCTCTCGGTTCATGAGTTCGAATTCCGTGTCGGGCTCTGTGCTGACAGCTCAGAGCCTGGACCCTGCTTCGGGTTCCGTGTCTCCCCCTCTCTCTGCTACTCCCCAGCTCACACTCTGTCTCTCAAAAAGACATAAATATTAAAAAAAATTTTTTTTTAAATTACTGTATCAGAGACAAGGAGAAAAAGAGAAAAACTCATGGGTGCTAGTCTCAAATTAAAGTATTAGAAAAAGGAAACTGTATTACTATTACTGAAATCTGGAATGAAATTTTCCCATACAAAGAAAGGTAGGACAGCAATAAGTAAGTAAAAATGAGCTCCTGTGCCCGTGGATGCTCCAAACAGCTGTTAATATCACAGTATTGCTGCAGGCTTTGAAACAACATTCCTAATTAAAGTACATAACACTGGCAAAGCAAAAGGTTTTACTTAGCACTTGTGCAGAACCAATTAGGAACTTTAGGGCACAGCAATCACACGTGCTGCCGTGGATATCATACCTATTTCCAGGAGGGGCACACAGTTCCGAATAGTACTTGATCTTGGGTTCAGTCCCGCTGGTCCGCATGGTGGCCACGCCCCCATTAGCAAAGGTAAAGGTGATCATTTGGCTGCTTTTGCTGGTAGGGAGAACCTAGGAATTAATTTACACGTTATACATTTAAATTGTAACATGAAATGTTCTGGCTCAAATAATAGTTTCCCCTGTATAGGCAAGAAAATAAATGCCAAGCAAATATACTGGTTTCAGAGAAAAGGATACTTTTGAGGAAATAAAAAAAAAAATTCTTCTACTGAATTAAATACTAAATAATAATAATCATAAAATGATTTGGGGAATTAAGTAACTTGTATACTTGCATTTTACCTCCCTAGTCTTGTTAATTAAAGCTACTGAAGTTTTTGGGATTTTTTTAAAGATTTTACTTTATTTTTAAATGTTTATTTATTTATTTTGAGAGAGAGATAGAGAGTGAACAGGAGAGGAGCAGAGAGAGAGGGAGACGGAGAATCTCAAGCAGGCTCTGCACTGACAGTATGGAGCCAGATGTGGGGCTTGATTTTACGAACTGTGGGATCATAACCTGAGCTGAAATCAAGAGTTGGATGCTTAACTGACTGAGCCACCCAGTTGCCCCTAAAGATTTTAAGTAATCTCTACACCCAATGTGGGGCTCGTATCTACAACCTAAGATCGAGAGTTCATGCTTTTCCAACTGAGCCAGCCAGGCACCCCAAAGCTACTAAAGTTTTACTAACATGGAAACATATTTCATGAGAAATTGATTTAAATAGATTGATAATATGTGACCAAAAAACCACAATAAACTAGACCTTATTTTACTTTGTAAAAAAAAAAAAAAACAGTTATATAAAGAGATCTTTTTAAATATAACATTTCTGGCAGATGTATTCATAGCTAATCGTTCCCCATACTCAGCTAAAATGACGGAACTGTGTGTGTGAATATACAAAACACAAGGGCAAAGAGGAAAAGGAAAACAGTAGTTAATTAGGTTGCCAACGATCCTGGGAGTTACAAAACAGATGAAGGGGCAGAATTGACCTGATGGAACACAGGACAATGACAGCTGAGCACCTGCAAGGAACAAACAAGACCCTGGTCAATGAGCTTTGCAGAACCCTGGCAAAGCTCACTACCTGGAGGCACCAGGCACTGTGAAAGGCAGGTGGGAAACAAAGAAAGGATGTGAAAAGACCTATCAGACCCTCCCAGATTCTCACCCTCTGCCCACGCAGTCAGGCAACCACCTTAATAGGAGATGGCTTAATTCTCCGGTATAATTGAACAAGAAAGGCTCAGGAGTTGGGTACACCAGGCACTGGTGTAGAAGGGCAGGATATGGTGAAAACAGAGAGCAACTCAGAGTCAACAACCTGAATACCAGCCGTCCTCCCTCCAGACTCCCAGGCAACTCTCCACCGCTGTCACCCATCTTACAGCCTTTAGGCAAGAGATCAGGGTGAGAATTAGGCTTCCCCAGATAGGGAGCCCGCCGTGTAAAAGTTAACTTGGCACCCAATCTCCTGAGAGCAAAGTTTGTCAGTTGACAAGGTTTGCTCACGTACGTAGAACTTCCGATCGGTTTTTGAGTGCCCCCAAATAATGAGGGATTACCAGACTTTGGGAAAAGACAGCTTAGAGACAAAATCCAAAAAACCTGAATAATAATAAAAAAATAATTTGGGAGATATAAAGACAATACAGGAAAAAAAGTCTACATTTTAAAAAGTTATAATGCCTGGCACAAAAACAGACACATAGACCAATGGAATAGAATAGAAACCCCAGAACTAGACCCACAAACGTATGGCCAACTCATCTTTGACAAAGCAGGAAAGAACATCCAATGGAAAAAAGACAGTCTCTTTAACAAATGGTGCTGGGAGAACTGGACAGCAACATGCAGAAGGTTGAAACTAGACCACTTTCTCACACCATTCACAAAAATAAACTCAAAATGGATAAAGGACCTGAATGTGAGACAGGAAACCATCAAAACCTTAGAGGAGAAAGCAGGAAAAGACCTCTCTGACCTCAGCCGTAGCAATCTCTTACTCGACACATCCCCAAAGGCAAGGGAATTAAAAGCAAAAGTGAATTACTGGGACCTTATGAAGATAAAAAGCTTCTGCACAGCAAAGGAAACAACCAACAAAACTAAAAGGCAACCAACGGAATGGGAAAAGATATTTGCAAATGACATATCGGACAAAGGGCTAGTATCCAAAATCTATAAAGAGCTCACCAAACTCTACACCCGAAAAACAAATAACCCAGTGAAGAAATGGGCAGAAAACATGAATAGACACTTCTCTAAAGAAGACATCCGGATGGCCAACAGGCACATGAAAAGATGTTCAACGTCGCTCCTTATCAGGGAAATACAAATCAAAACCACACTCAGATATCACCTCACGCCAGTCAGAGTGGCCAAAATGAACAAATCAGGAGACTATAGATGCTGGAGAGGATGTGGAGAAACGGGAACCCTCTTGCACTGTTGGTGGGAATGCAAATTGGTGCAGCCGCTCTGGAAAGCAGTGTGGAGGTTCCTCAGAAAATTAAAAATAGACCTACCCTATGACCCAGCAATAGCACTGCTAGGAATTTATCCAAGGGATACAGGAGTACTGATGCATAGGGGCACTTGTACCCCAATGTTTATAGCAGCACTCTCAACAATAGCCAAATTATGGAAAGAGCCTAAATGTCCATCAACTGATGAATGGATAAAGAAATTGTGGTTTATATACACAATGGAATACTACGTGGCAATGAGAAAAAATGAAATATGGCCTTTTGTAGCAACGTGGATGGAACTGGAGAGTGTGATGCTAAGTGAAATAAGCCATACAGAGAAAGACAGATACCACATGGTTTCACTCTTATGTGGATCCTGAGAAACTTAACAGAAACCCATGGGGGAGGGGAAGGAAAAAAAAAAAGAGGTTAGAGTGGGAGAGAGCCAAAGCATAAGAGACTCTTAAAAACTGAGAACAAACTGAGGGTTGATGGGGGGTGGGAGGGAGGGGAGGGTGGGTGATGGGTATTGAGGAGGGCACCTTTTGGGATGAGCACTGGTGTTGTATGGAAACCAATTTGACAATAAATTTCATATATTAAAAAAAAAAAAACAAAACTGAGAACAAACTGAGGGTTGATGGGGGGTGGGAGGGAGGGGGGGTGGGTGATGGGTATTGAGGAGGGCACCTTTTGGGATGAGCACTGGGTGTTGTATGGAAACCAATTTGACAATAAACTTCATATATTGAAAAAAATAAAATAAATAAAAAAATAAAAAAAATAACAAGTTATAATGCCTATACTTAAGAGAGATAAAATATTATATACATAAGCAAAATAAAACCATTGGGACTACACCTAAATAAAAAGCTTTTGCACAGCAAAGGAAACCATCAACAAAACAAAGAGGCAACCTACTGAATGAGAGAAGATATTTGCAAATGATATATCTGATAAGCAGTTTATATCGAACATGAATTAAGAACTTACAGAACACCAAAAAACAAACGGATTAAAAATGGGCAGAGTACCTGAATAGACATTTTTCCAAAGACACAAAAATGGCCAACAGACACATGAAAAGATACTCAATATCACTGATCATCAGGAAAATGCAAATCAAAACTGCAATGAGATATTACCTTACACCTATAAGAATGGCTAAAATAAAAAAGACAAGAAATAACAAGTGTCAGCAAGGATGTGGAGAAAAAGGAATACTTGTTCATTGGTGGTAGGAAAGTTCATTGGTGCAGCCAATATAAAAAATAATATGGACGTTCTTCAAAAAATTAAAAATAGAATTACCATATGATCCAATGATTCCACTACCGGGTATTTACCCAAAGAAAATGAAAGCACTAATTTGAAAAGATATACGCAGGGGCGCCTGGGTGGTTCAGTCGGTTAAGTGTCCGACTTCGGTTCAGGTCATGATCTCGCCATCCATGAGTTAGAGCCCGCATTGGGCTCTGTGCTGATAGCTCAGAGTCTGGAGCCTGCTTCAGATTCTGTGTCCCCCTCTTTCTCTACTCCTCCCCCCACTCACGCTCTGTCTCTCTCTCTCAAAAATAAATAAAAATTAAAAAAAAAGAAAAGATATATGCACCCCAATGTTTATTGCAGCATAAAAATTTAAAAAAAAGAAAAGATATATGTACCCCACTGTTTACTGCAGCATAAAAATTAAAAAAAAGAAAAGATATATGCACCCCAATGTTTACTGCAGCATTATTTACAATAGCCAAGATATGGAAGCAGTCCAAGGGTGTATGTGTGTGGACACACACACACACACACACACACACACACACACACACAGGAATATTATTCAGCCTTTAAAAAGAATGAGATGTTGGAGCACCTGCCTGGCTCAGTCAGTACAGCATGTGATTCTTGATCTCAGGGTCGTGAGTTTGAGCCTGATGTTGGGTGTAGAGATTACTTAAGAGAAAAAAAAAAAAAAAAAAGAATGAGACCTTGTCATTTGCAACAACATGGATGGACAACATAGAGGGTATAATGTTAAGTGAATTAAGACAGACAAAGGCAAATATTATATAATTTCATTCATATGGAGAATTTAAGGAACAAAACAATGAACTAAGAAAAAGAGAGACAACAACATCAGAAAATATATGCTCTTCACGTAGAGAACAAACTGGTGGTTGCCAGAGGGGAGGTGGGTGGGGGATGGATGAAACAGACAAAAGGGGTCACGAGTACATTTACTGTGATGACAGCCAAGTAATGTAAAGAACTGTTGAACCATGACATTATTTAAAAAAAAGAAAAAAATTATATACATAAAACAAGAATAGGATGTTATTTTTATTTTTAAAATATTTTCATTTAAGTTGGCTCCATACCCAACGTTCAAGAACTCACGACCCTGAGATCAAGAGTCGCATGCTCCACTAACTGAGTCAGCTGGAAGCGTCAGGGTGTTATTTTTAATAAGTTGGACAATAAGAGCTAAAATTATGAACAGAAGCACTGAAAATTAATGTTGATGTAATCTCCCAAAAAGTAGGGCAAGAAGATATAGATGGACAGTAAGAAAGAGAGAAACAAGGAAAGGAGAACATTAGTCCTGGAGAGCCAGCCTCTAACTAAGAACTCAACAAGAAAAGGAGGCCGGAAACTCAGGGCAAGAGAATACTTGGGAAATGACCATGCAGCCCTCTTCTTTGACACAAAATTAAGAAAATTACTCAGAACTGAAAGAAATGACTCCAAAGACCAACAGAGACCCACCGACTACCCAGAAAAATGACTGAAAAAAGACCCATATTAAAGCAAATCACTGAAATTTTAGAACTCAGAGTTTTAGCAGAAAGTTCCTGAAATCTTCCCATAGAGAAAAAACAAGCTGCATGGAAAGGACTGAATCAGTATGGCATCGACATCCCTTTATGTGGCTCACAGCACGCCTCAACTATTTCCTGAAAGATCAGACCCTCCACAGCAATACTGGGAACTAAAAAATGACAGAGCACTGCTGCTTTCAAAACTGCGAGTCAATCAAATGTGAGGGTAGAATAAGATATTTCCAGATTTAAATGCCTCTCAAAATTTACCTCCTATTCACTTCGTTTAAGGAATCTACTAGAGGATATGATTTAGGAAAACAAATATAGGAAGAAGTCATGGGGTGTAGGAGCAAAGGACCTGACTCGGTAAGTGGTGAAGGACATTCCCAGGATGACGTGTGTGTACTCAACACATAGAGCAGTTGGCCCTGCCCGGATGGAGGGATCAGGACAGAAGCTGCTGGAAACAACACAGAACTGATAAAACAGCACTGGCATGTGGAAAACCCTACTGAGAGGTATCTGAAGGATGTGAGAAAGACTGGTGATAGTTACATAAAAATCCAAGCACACAAAAGAACAAAGCAACTATTAATTATAGGAAAAATAATTATACAATTTAGGGGAAACTAATCAAAGTACACTACTTAGCTAAGCAGGAAACAATAGTTACTAGTCATAATAATACAAGCACGGAATCTGATTTCATCAAATGTTGTGGCACATGCGTTTGCGAAGACAGGAGAGAAGGCGGAATAGTGAATGTAAGAAATGTAAGATTTAAATCCTTACCTCCATAATAGAAAATTAATAAAGTACAATGCTGAGAAGTCAAAACATCACCATATGAGCACATTATTTAGAAATCTGGTGGTAAGGGCGCCTGGGTGGCTCAGTGGGTTAAGTGTCTGATTTTGGCTCAGGTCATGATCTCACGGTTCGTGGGTTTGAGCCCCATGTCGGGCTTGGCACTGACAATGTGGAGTCTGCTTGGGGTTCTCTGTCTCCCTCTCTCTCTGCTCGCACTCTGTCTCCCTCTGTCTCTCAAAAATAAATAAACGTTGAAAAAAAATCTGGTGGTAAATACCAGGAGAAACAACTGAGAGGGAACATGGTTGTCTCAGCATAGCAAAGAGATGGCAGGGGCTGGAGCTGTCATGTTTCATCAGGACTCTTCCAAAAATACTTCTTTTTAAAAAATACATTGTGTGCAGATGAAAATTTTAAAAAAAGGTAACTAACAAGATGTCTAATATCTCATAAGGCTATTCTTACTCTCTTCCTCCTATCTCCTGCCTTTAGTTAGCAATACTCTTCGCCCATCTCTGAGCCTTCTTTTGACTCCAGTGGAGGATCCACATGATGTGAAGAATGCAAACTCATGCTTTATAGCTAACAGCTCCCAGACATTCAGAGAATAGGGTAAAACTAACCAGGAAGCAAACAACGGTTCTCAAAGTGTGTACCAGTAATATCAGCATCAGCAGGGAACTTGTTAGAAATGCAAATTCTTGGCCTCTGCCCCAGATCTACTCATTCAGAGACACCAGGGTGGGCTGCCCTACTCTTTCTATGTATTTTGATAGCTTATTTATAATAATGCCTGGATGCCTAAAATCAGCTTCAACTAACTCCATGATTCAATAAGTCAAACTATGCCAAGTATAATAGAAGGTAAATAGAGAAGTGTTTAACTGATAAAAGATATTACTTACAGCTTTTTTATCAGGTTGGCTATCATCATAGCCGGTTGTAAGGTCTCTAATACCAGAAATTGCAAATCTGCCACAAGTTTTTGGATAATTATTCTTCCCATCATAGTTTCTAAGGTTTTCAAATAATTGTTTAATGGTGCCTTGATCATGGCAAATAAAATATGAAGCTTTGGTAATATGGTAGCCATACCTATGGAAACAAACACAAATCATTTTAGAAATTAAATAAAAAATTTATTAGAATAAAATAAGTAAAATACAGCATGGTGATTATATTTAATAATATTACACTATATGTTTGAAAGTTGCTAAGAGCATAGATCTTACAAGTTCTCATCATAAGAAGAAATATTTGTAATTATGTGTGGTGCGACTGTTAACTAGATGTACTGTGATGATCATTTTGTAATATATACAGATATTGAAACACTATATCGCATACCTGAAACTAATGTCAGTTATATCTCAGTTAAGGAAATACAAATATGCAAAATGAGGAACACATAATTCCACACAGTGTACATTTGTCAACCAGTATATTTGAAACCAAATGAAACAAATGCCATGAGTACCTTCAAAGGAATAATTTAGCATAAAAAAGAGGTACAACAATTGACCCTGGGGATTGCCAAACTGCTCCCTGGCCTTTAGCCTGTATTTGTAAGAGTCTTACTGCAACGTCTTTATAAAGGCAGACCTGGGTCATTGCTCTAAAAACTTAATGGAGATTTCATGAACACCTTTAATCTTTTTTGACATCACACACTTAAAATCACATTCTTCAATTAGCTATTTCTGCAACTGATGCCCTCATTTGTTAAGGATTCGTGCGATCATGAATGATAATTACCATTACATGGTTAAGTATCAAAAGAAAAGATGATTCTTTATTTAGTTTCATAAGAAATAGAATTCATGGGGCGTGTGGGTGGCTCAATCGGTTGAGTGTCCGACTTCAGCTCAGGTCATGATCTCATGGTTTGTGAGTTTAAGCCCCGCGTGGAGCTCTGTGCTGACAGCTCAGAGTCTGGAGCCTGCTTTGGATTCTGTATCTCCCTCTCTCTCTGCCCCTCCCCCGCTCATACTCCATCTCTCTCTCTCTCTCAAAAATAAATAAACATTAAAAAAAGAAAAAGAAATAGAATTCACAACCAAAGAGCATTAGAAAGAATATTAGTATCTCACACGTAGAACCATAAGAAAATATTTAACACTATTACTTCAATTAAACAGAATTAATAGACACTTACTCAACATAGATGGCCTTTAGCTGCTGAGACAAAGTCAAATTCTTGGTTGCTAGAAAGCTAGCCAACTCTGCGCTTATGACAGCGGCACTGACCCCATCTTTGTCCAGAACAAAAGGGCAGCACATATATCCTGCAGAGAAACACACGTCACACACACACGCTTAGGAGTGAGTTCCTTTACAACACTGTACATGCACACACCTATATGCAACTTGCCCATCTCATAAGAGGTTGTACAATACGAATATGTGAATGCTTCCCATTTACCATTTTTTTTAAATTAAAAAAAATTTAATATTTATATTTGAGACAGAGAGAGAGACAACCACAGCATGAGTGGGGGAGGGGCAGAGAGAGAAGGAGACACAGAATCCAAAGCAGGCTCCAGGCTCTGAGCTGTCAGCACAGAGTCCGATGCGGGGCTCAAACACGAACCACGAGATCATGACCTGAGCAGAAGTCGGACGCTTAAACAACTAAGCCACCCAGGCGCCCCTCATTTATCATTTTTATATTCGAGAATCCAGGCCAATGTCTAGTGCATAGCAGGCCTTCAAGATGTACTGGTTGAATAACCTATAAGGAGATTCTCCCTCCTAGATCAACTGTTCATTCCCTAGGTCCAGCCCCAACTCCTTCAGCTCACACAAAAATAGTTTCCAGGTGCTCTAGTCAATGCTTCTTCTGTCTTCTCTGAATTCCAATAGTTCTTGTGAGTTACATCCTTCACCTTGACACCTAGCCTATGCTATCTTGTGTGTTTACTATCTAGATCGATGCAAAGTGCTATAGACTGAGGTCAGTGTTCATCCATTGCTTAACTGATATGCAATAAATATTTGAATAAAACATTTTTTTAATAAAAAGCTATAGAAAGATAAGACTGACATTTGTGACGAAAGGGCAAAAGCTGAGCTATTATTAATTTGTTAAATAATATGTGAGCATCTGTGCTGCAGGGAATAGGTGAATCTTCTTATATAATAAGTATAAGGTATAATAGCTTTTACTAAACATGTAGCTAAAATATCCCTCACATAAACATCTGAATTTCAAGTTTCTACACCTAGCTCCCCTTTTTCCTTACATAAACTGACGAGCGTTTCCCAGTCATTCTGACTTGACTCGGGCTGTCCTTTTGGGTGACAGTCACTTTGATGAAAGCCCTACAACCAGGCCTTGTCTCTTCCTCTGGACAGATGTCTGCCCAGCATTTTTAGAACAGGAGTGAACCATATCAGACCTGGAGATCAACACCACAGTTGAGGAAATACCACAACTCCCCCAAATACATGATTCCTGAGCTACGAGCATTCATGGGCAGAACATCACTGTTTTCAGTCATCCAGGGAAAGGATTCACTTTCTTATATTAATGGCTTGGCTTTTAAAGAGATATTCTTTTCAGCTGAAAGCATGTCTGAGATGCCAATTTTGGGGTAGGACAGTTCAGTGCTCTTTGAGCACTGGTGTGTTCCTGTTCTACTGTTAATTTTTTGAACCCAAATCCAAATCCCATTTATTTGCATTCTATATATTAACTAATGCTACAATCACTATTATCGCTTCTTACCGATAGCTTCTTCAAATGCAAATAAGACATTCTTCCCCTGGTCTATTAGCTGTCTGGCTCGGTTTCCCATCCACTTAAAGCCAGTTAGTGTTTCCTAAAGGGATAACCCAAAAGAGAAAGAAATGCCTTAGACCTCCTACAGAGCAAAAGAAATTTAAGAGCGAGTCCCAGAAACACCTTACCTCAAAGTGAAAGCCCTCCTTTAAGGCAATGGCTCGCAAGATTTTGGAGGAGACCGTGCTGGACAACATGTATATGTCTTTGAGGGCACTATGATCTTGGTTCTTTTCTTTCCAAGAAGTAAAAAGCCACCAGCCCAAGAGGGCCCCCAACTCATTGCCTGAAAACACTCTCCATTCACCGCTGAAAGAAAGAACAACCAATGCATTGCTGTGATCTTAAGACAGACACTGGGGGCGCCTGGGTGGCGCAGTCGGTTGAGCGTCCGACTTCAGCCAGGTCACGATCTCGCGGTCTGTGAGTTCGAGCCCCGTGTCGGGCTCTGGGCTGATGGCTCAGAGCCTGGAGTCTGTTTCTGATTCTGTGTCTCCCTCTCTCTCTGCCCCTCCCTCGTTCATGCTCTGTCTCTCTCTGTCCCAAGAATAATAAATAAAAAAAAAAAAAAAAAAAAAAAAAAAACGTTGAAAAAAAAAGACAGACACTGAAGTGACTGGACGGGACAATTAAGCCAAACGAGACCCAAAGCGGTTTCTATAAGAGTGTTCTTGTCACTCTTGCTTAAATAACTGCTCGAAAAAGTGTCACTTCACCACAAACATCTGAGCAGCTACTCTGTCTCAATCGGTTTGCTCCAACATCCCATCTTTGAAGAGTGACGACACATAACACGTTTATTTGTCTTTGTCAAAGGGTTTGGCTTTAAAGATGACAGAAATATGCTGCCCCCCCTTCCTCCCCTGCCCCCCACAGGATTATAGTGTGTGAATCTCAATTTTCGGTCTGGTCAGTATTGAGGTTCTGGGAGGTCAATATCCTAGTGTGTCTCAAGAGTGAGTTTGCACTAAAATGGTCAGGACACCACAGAACAGACGTGTGATTCATTTTCCTCTCCGTAGTTGGGTGCCTAGCAGTACATCTTGCATTTTAGCATGTACCACCTTGCTTAACTTTCTAGAAAGTGATTAGAATTAAACCTGCTTGCTCGCTTCTCCCAAAACATCACGTGTGCCGTTTGACCTCCAAAACTGCTTGGACCCTGCCTGCTTTTCATCTTTTCCCTCCACTTACGTCCTATTCCTCTGCACAGACTCTATGGCCAAACTTGTCTTAAACACTGGGTACCCCAGTGCTATTCCTCTCTGGTCCGCTCGACCTGAATTCAAAGTTTCCTTGAAGGTACAGCTCCTTCAGCAAACCCTTCAGTAAATACTGACCTGTAAATCCAGCATCAAACAAAGTACTTGCCTGCATTAGAAACTGAGTCATTAATTATAAAATTGATGATGAAACGATAGAAGAGAAATAGTAATTTCAATTCCAAATACACCCTGGGCTGTTTACTCTGTCAGTTCTGCTCGCCAATCATCGTGTGGGCCCCAGAACTGCATTTTGCTGTATGTTAGAGGTTCAGTGACAGGAAGTTCCATGAGGTGATGATGTGTACAATGAACAGTAAATATTTCCAGGAGCAGTTAACTGCTCAAGATGTCACCCGTTATGTTTGCTACTACATAGGTAATCCCAATCAATTGTACCTGTCCTGCTTTTCTGCCACAGCGAGTCTATCAGCATCCGGGTCGTTTGCTAAAATGATTCTGGCCTTGGTTTTGTCAGCCAAGGCAAAAGATAAGGTCTGAAAAAGTAGGAAAAGAAAAGATTATTTCAGTCAAGAACTGAGCATATTGCCGTCTTTAAAAACATTCAGTTCTTGAGGAAAAAAAAAACTTTCCCCAAACGAAGGCTGAGTTTTATTTCTGGAGCTGGTCTTGGCTGATCACGAATTACTTCCTAAGCCAGAGGTCAGATAATGGGAACATCAACACACGACCCACACCTGCCCGTGGGGTTCACCTCACATTTAATAGCGTATGTATGGCTGGACTGGTGTTTCTAGGCCTTGCCAAGTGATCGACCTCAAAACAAACCAAAGTAAGCCAATTTGCTGAATATCACTGTTAACCTTTAAAAAGGCTACAAGCGGGGTGCCAGTGTGGCTCAGTCGGTTGAGCATCTGACTTCAGCTCAGGTCATGATCTCATGGTTCATAGGTTCGAGCCCCACATTGGGCTCTGTGCTGACAGCTCAGAGCCTGGAGCCTGCTTTGGATTCTGTGTCTCCTCCTCTCCCTACCCCTCCCCTGCTCTTGCTCTGTCTCCCTCTGTTCCTCGAAAATGAATAAATGTTAAAAAAAATAAATTAAAAAAAAGGCTAAAGGAACCATAATTTAAATAATTCTGCTTCATATTAGGAAAATTCCAGAATAAAAATATTAAGGAATAAAAAACATGTGATAAATATTCATTCCATTACTGTTTCTTTTTAACATTAAAAAATCAGGGTAAACAAAATTTTAACTTCATTAATTCAATTCAATTTAAAATATCATTTCAATTTCAGCTCTCACATCCTGATGCTAAGATATGTGTTTTGAAGGTTCCTATAAGAAATGGATGACTAATAGATATAAATATTTCTCATGATAAAGTTGGTTTTTTTGTTTAGCACAATGAAAACACATAAAAAGGGGTGCCCTGGGTGGCTCAGTTGGTTAAGTGTTCACTCATGGTTTCGGCTCAGGTCATGGTCTCATGGTTTGTGAGTTCAAGTCCTGCGCCAGGCTCTGTGCTGGCAGCGTGGAGCCTGTTTGGGGATTCTCCCTCTCTCTCTCTTTCTCTCTCTCTCTCTCTGCCCCCCTCCCCCACTCACTCTCTCTGTCTCTTAAATAAATAAAACTTTACAAAACTAAAAAAAATACATAAAAATTATTTTACTTGATAGTAAGAAGTTTCAATATAAGAGGTAAGTTTTAGGACAAAAAAGATTAGGTTACCAAGACTCCTTTACCCTCTTCAGGATTCGGGTATTTCACTGTTGGGAACTCAGGATCGGGATCTTTCTGTTCAGGAACAGCCTCAGGAGGAGCAAAGTCAAAAGCCTTGAAAGCCGACTGCACAAAGTCATGACCCACGCCGTGGACAGAGGTGTGCACAAACTTCACCTTGGTCTCCCTGTTCACACTCCTGGGATTAAACACATGATGGGAAAGGATAAAATATAGATAAAATATTTAAATATGGCTTGCAAAACTAGAAACTTTGCTATTAAGGAACCAGATTGCTAAGAAAGGAAGAAATCAATGTAATAAAGATGTACAAGACAACTATCTAATTCCATTTAAAAAAAGAAGCAGGGTGCCTGGGTGGTTCAGACGGTTGAGTGTCCAACTCTTGATTTTGACTCAGGTCATGGCCTCACGGGGTTAAGGGATAGCCTGCATCAGGCTCTGTGCTGATGGCACGGAGGGAGCCTGCCTGGGATTCTCTCTCTCCCTCTCCCTCTGCCCCTGCCCTGTGCATGCTCTCTCTCTCTCTCTCAAAATAAAGAAACATTAAAAAGTTTTTCAAAAGAGCAAAACTTATTCACTCTTTCCCAAATATATACCCTACTCCCAACATATTCATGCCTTAAATTTTACTCTGTAGTTATTTCCAGTAAATCTGATTACTTTCAGAGTCTGTTTTATGCGATAGCTTTTGCAGCACCTAGAGTAGGATTAAAGAAAGAACTCTGGGCTCAGGTTCCAGGAGAGACTCAGCTGCTCATGGGTGCCCACCTGTGGCAGTGCTAGGGCCTCAGTTCCAAGTACTCTTAACTAGCTTCAAAATGGTTTTCAAAATGTCCCTTTTAACAAAATGTGATGGAACATCTTATATAGGGATGTATAAAAATGTTTTTTCTTTGTAAAGTAACAATCCTATTGGTCAAACTGCCTGGCTCCGGAGACTTAAAATAGAATAACAGTAAATATCAAAAGTAAAGGTAATAGAAAGGTAAAAATAAGACTTAGAAAAATTCCAGTGTTCTGACTGCTGGAATCTTAGGTTATTGTCCATTTCTTTTGAAAATGAATAAATGCACGAGGTCTTCTCTTAAAATAAGAAATAAAATGCATCCAGAAAAATAAATATGCTAAAGACTAGTGAGAACAAACCTGAAAAAAATCACTCAGATATTAAAGTGAATTATAAAGCTATCATAATTATAGAAGGGTTTAGAACTAGATATAAAAAGGCAGATTAGAAGAACAGAGTAGAAAGCAGAAGTAGATCAAATTTGACATAGAAAATATATATGAGAAGCTTCATCCTTAACATGCTTTGAAGACAGACTCTGAATTTAGGAGCTCTGCCACTTATAAGCTGTGTGATTGTTGGTTATTAACTTAACCTCTCTGTGTCACAAGTTTTTCATCTATAAAACGATAATACACCTGAACTTACCCTCAGCATTACTGTGAGGATTAAAATGAGATTAAATTAATTAGCACAAGTGAAAGTCCTATAGAAGTTATCTATATAAGCACTCAATTTTTGTTAGAAATTATTTCATAGGGGCGCCTGGGTGTCTCAGTCGGTTAAGCATCGAACTCTGTTTCAGCTCATGTCATGATCTCAAGGTTCGTGAGTTCAAGCCTCATGTCGGGCTCCGTGCTGAGAGTGCAGGGCCTGCTTGGGGTTTTCCCTCTCCCTCTCTCTGGCCCTCCCCCACTGGTATGCCCTCTTTCTCTCTCATATAAATAAATAAACTTCAAAATAAAAAAAAGAAATTATTTGATAAAGGTGATATTTCCAATTAAAAGAGACAGCTTTTTAATTTCCAATTAAAAAAGACAGATTCTTCAATTTAATGCATTGATATAACCACAAAACTTAAAAAAAAAAAAAAAAGCCCCAATCTGCTTTTTTATTTTGTGTCTCAGGCACAATTAAAAATCACCAGTGAAAGAAAAGATTTAAACATTATAAAATGTAAACATGCAAGTCCCAGGGAAAAAAGGGGGATTTTTAAAAATAATCTTGGTGTAGAGAAAGTCTTAAATCTGACATAAAACTCAGAACTCATAAATTAAAAAGTCAACTTTTTAATCAATTTTTTTATAAGATTTCATCCAAAAGTTTCAATAAAAAAGTCCAAAGGTAACAAGAGCAGAATGGAAAACAATATTTGAAATAAATGAAGACTAGTTTTCTATGTAAGCAAAGAGGTTTCACAGATGCAAAAAATGAATAAATACATAGAAAAATATAGGCTAAATGAATATGAAAAAATAGTTTATTCATACTTAAAGAATCCAAATACAATATTACTTTTTTTTTTTTAAGAGACAGAGCAGGAGTGCAAGTGCTAGTGGGGGAGGGGCAGAGGGAGAGAGAGAAAGACTGTCAAGTAGGCTCCATGCCCGGTGCAGAGGGCACAGAGCCCGACTCCCGGCAAGCTCTCAGGACCAGGAGATCATGACCTGAGCCAAAATCAAGAGTTGGACGCTTAACTGAGTCACCCAGGCGCCCCCAGACACTCCTTTCATCTAGCAGAATAAGAAAGTTGATAATACTCAGTATGGGTAAGATGTGTGGATCATACACTGCTAAGATATACTCGATATATTCCATCATTGTATTTGATATTGTTATGATGACGTTGGTGGGAGTGTCCGCTAGAATAACATTTCTGGAGAGCAACTTATTAATCATTGCCAACTTTGTAAATGCACGTACAACGCTGATGCCAGAAATGTCTCCTATGATGCACACGCACAGGTGCGCACACACAGGTTCTCCAGGAACTGTACCGAGGCGTGCTGCCGCCAGTGCTCTGAGTAGCAAACAACTCGAGACCCTTACCCTCGAACTCGCCATTTGCAAAATGGTCGCCAGTATTTAAAAATGAGGAGATTTCACATGGAAAATTTAGGTTTCTCATTTCTCTTACGGAGAACAAGTCAGGCGATCTGGCCGCTCTGGACTTTCATTTGCACATGCTAACACCCAGCCTGTAGGGCCACTCCCTTCAGCTGCAACTGGTCCCAGTGGTCCAACAAATACAATATTAGAGACGGTCTAGAAATTCTGCTTCTTTAAAACCAGTGCTTTCTTGCTGGAGGACAGTCAGCAGTGGTGGGACCCACAGCATGCTACAGAAGGACCACACGGTCACTCAGCTGGTCTGCTTGTTACCTAACTATACGTATCAAGTCTCTGAGCCACCGGGTTAAATCAATGTGTACAGCATCCCTTACAGCAGAGGAGTCAGGACTAGTAGGGGCTGACACAGAAGGTATCCATGACTAACTGGGGGGAGAAAGGCATGGAACAAACTACACGCACGCTATATTCCTGTTTATGGTTTTGAAACACACTACACATTCAATATGCTAGCATATGCACAGAAAATTTCTGGAAAGATACAAAACATCAGTGTTTCCTTTTGCCATGTTTCAGCAAGTTTTTTTTTTTTTTACATACACATACACACACTCACATGCATATATACACGTATCTATGATTCTACCACAGAGGTCACTGAAGTACGGCCAATATGTCAGCCACCTACTTCTGTAAATAATTTTTTTTTTTAACCGAGCTATGTTTGTTGTCATTCACTCGTGTTTCATCTATAGCTGCTTTCCTACCACCACAACAGTTGGGTAGTTGTAATAATACCCACAGAGCCAACAAAATTTATTATCTGCCCTTTCAAGAAAAATGCCCAACCCCTGACCTACGGCCTCTAAAACCAGATACAGCTACAGAAGATATACCGAGTGAAGAGAAAAAATTCATGAAAACTGATAGAACTTGGCTGAATCACAAATTTCAACTCACTTGAGGTGAATTTACAATCCATTTACCTGTGAAAACAGTATTTTTTCAGGTCTTCAAAGTAGCTCTTATTGATGGAAGCACTTGGGTCATGAAGCAGTGGACTGCCATTAAGTAAAGAATCATCCCAAACTTGAGGCCATGGCTCTAGATTTTCTTCAATAGCTTGAGAAATCCCTTTGTCATGAGGAGAGGTGATCTGAGCTCCGTTGTCCCAGTAGACCTGGAGGATGTAGGAACATATCCAGATGGCTTAGGGTCAATGGAAATAAAGCCTCTGTTACCTATACCGTAAAGGTATAGGATGCACATAGAAGGATACAGGTGTGGAGAGAAAAAAAAAAAAACCAGAATGAATACCTTGTAACCATTATCTTGCTTTGGGTTATGGGAGGCAGTTATCATGATTCCAGCACAGAGTTTCAAATGCAGCACTGTGTAGGGCTGTGCAGGCAGGAAAAAAGAACCGTTTCAAACAAAGAACAGGATATACTTAGTGTGTTTATTGTATATTATTTGTATCAATGTTTCCTTTAATAAACATAAATAACGCATCATTCAATATTTTTGTGCCACACCCAAGTATACTTGCATTTCCCTTAGCGCAAACTCACGGCTCAAAACTCTAGGATGTGCACCCTAACAAGGCACGTGGGGATTTTCCTAGGTGCCTTCTTCTCATTCTGTCTTCCACTTGGTAGAGCGAGACAACTGTTCAAACAAAAAGGTCTAATCTTTCATTTCACATTCTTTTAAGCCTTCTGCTTGGGACAGAAGCGTCTGGATTCAGTTTCTCCCCTCCAATGGCTTTCTCTTCTTTCCCATTTGCTTTTAGGAAACAGTGGAGGGAAATGAAGAAATGGAGACTGCTCCTGTAGCTTGCTCACTTATGTCCTACTCCAGGGTTAGAAATCCTTCTCTTGTATTTCTACTCAGCCCCCCCACTTTTACAAGACTACTTCTCCAAATGGGGAGAGGGGCTGGCTTAGCCTCCCTATGATACTGCTTTTGAGACTTCCTACACACAGGCAACCGGAGATTCTAACCATCTGCCCCCCTCCAGCCTCCCAGCAAGCATCTCTGTGGTCATTTGTCCCTTTAGGAGTTATTTTCCATCGCCGAAGCAAAGAAAAAAGGAGAACCACTCTACAGCATGGGAAAATGATCACGACACACTCCTATGATTCGTGTCTGATATAAAAATCATGGCAGTTAACACTTACATAGTACAGAAGCCCAAGGATGCTTGAACAGACTGCAATCTTTCCATCAAACCATGAAATCTGAGCTACGTTCTCATGGGACATTGCGTGTGAATTGGCTCATTTACAATCTGGGAGGTGATGCACCTACCTGTCAGCTCACTAGAGACAGGAAGCACCACACTGTGGGGCTGCCTTCTGTATTTATACGTTCTCTTCTCCACTCCATGTAAATAACTGCATTCTAAGCATGTTGTTGGCTTAATTTCTGAAAGTGCATATTCTCAGCATCTGGCCCTGTTCCTAAAAGTTCTAGCTACTTAAAAACAACAGTTGTCATAGTCCCTATTGTCTTTTTCTTTAGGTTCTGCTATTAAGGTTCTTTTCTTAACCTTTTCTTTAGGTTCTGCTATTAAGATACATATATATATATGTATATATATATATATATATGTATATGTATATATATATATATATATGTATATATATATATATATATATATATATTTTATATATATATATATAAAATCTTACTAAAATATGCCAAGCATGCTTCTTGTCCTGGTCATGAATAGCATTTAGAACGAAACATTTGTATAAAAAGTTGGTGCATCAACTTGTCAAAAATATTCGGGGTAAGGCACAGTTTGAGGTAAATTCAGATTTAGACCCAAGACATTTCCTTTGGGACCCGAGACATTGTGCCAGTGAGAAAAAGAACTACAAATCAAATGAAAACACAGATGACCAACAAAATATTTTGCTAACTAGCTAAAATATCCTTTTAATGGTAACTAAAGGAAAACCGCACTCAGAAAAAAATCAGTTCTGGGGCGCCTGGGTGGCTCAGCTGGCTAAGCGTCTGACTTCAGCTCAAGTCAGGATCTCACGGCCCACGAGTTTGAGCCCAGCATTGGGCTCTGTGTTGACAGCACAGAGCCTGGAGCCTTCTTTGGATTCTATGTCTCCCTCTCTCTCTGCTCCCCACCTCCTCATACTCTGTTTCTCTCTCTCAAAAATAAATAAAATGTTAAAAAATAAAAAAATAATAAAAAATTTAAAAAAAGAAAAAATCAATTCTGACATATTGAAAGTTGAACACCATACAAATATTACTAGAATGTGGGAAAACATATCCAGAGAGATGAGAGAATGTCTGATAAATGCCAAGGGGCTCTTCTGTCACATAAATACCCAAAGCCCAAAGACTAAAATGCAGCCATGTCCCATCCCTGACCCCGTGATAGAAAATTATAAACAAAAGGGATACTTACCACAAAGGGGGTTGGGGTTATATCCGAAAAGAGGTACACAGGAATCCCTTGGGTAATAAATGCGGTTGCAGCAAGTCGGGCAAATCTGGAAATGCAGTGTGATGGGGGAGAAAGGAGAACAGGGCTGTCAGGACTGTGCATGACAGTGAAGCAGGAAATGAATGCCCGCCCTCTTCTTTAGGTTCATTTGTTATATTTCCATTGGCATAGAACATTCAAGCTGGAGGAATCTTAAGAGTCGTCTCGTTCCACCCTTTTGTTTGACAGACATGGGACTAAGGCCAAGGAAAGCCAGAGAAGTCATCCCACGTCCAATGGCCACACAGCAGCTGAGCCAGGGCTGAGCCCAGTGGAGGGCAATTCTGCCCCCGTGGGACGTCTGCAGTGTCTGAGACATTTCTGATTGTCACTGGGGACTGGGATACGTGCTACCAGCAGGCTAGAGGCCAGGGATGTTGCTGCACATCCTATAATGCACACAGCAGTCCCCAACAAAGAATTATCCAACCCAGTATGAAGTCACATGTCAACAGTGCAGAGGCTGAGAAATCCCAGTCTGAAGTTATCACAATCCAGCATGAGCCACACAGACTAGCATTTGATTAGATGTTCTCATAAAACATAAGGCATATTGACATATGTATGTGAGTGTGCATGTGATGTGTGTGTGTGTGTGTGTGTGTGTGTGTATACACACACACACACATATATATGGCATATATACATCTTGGCTCCATTCAGTTGTTTAAGAAAAGATTCATTTTTAATTTATTTTTAATTTATTTTATTATTATTATTTTTAATATAATTTATTGTCAAGTTGGCTTACATACAGTATATATAGTGTGCTCTTGGTTTTGGGGGTAGATTCCCATGATTGATCGCTTACATACAACACCCAGTGCTCATCCTAACAAGTGTCCTCCTCAATGCCCATCACCCATTTTCCCCTCTCCCCGCCCCCCCCCAATCAACCCTCAGTTTGTTCTCTGTATTTAAGAGACTCTTACGGTTTGCCTCCCTCCCTCTCTGTAACTACTTTTCCCCTTCCCTTCCCCCATGGTCTTCTGTTAAGTTTCTCAATTTCCACATATGAGTGAAAACATATGATATCTGTCTTTCTCTGACTGCCTTATTTCACTTAGCATAATACACTCCAGTTCCAACCACATTGCTGCAAATGGCAGGATTTCATTCTTTCTCGTTGCCAAGTAGTATCCCATTGTATATATGAACCACATCTTCTTTATCCACTCGTCAGTTGATGGACATTTAGGCTCTTTCCATAATTTGGCTATTGTTGAAAGTGCTGCTGTAAACATTGGGGTACATGTGTCCCCATGCATTAGCACTCCTGGCTATTTGGATAAATTCCTAGTAGTGCTATTGCTGGATCACAGGGTAGTACTATTTTTAACTTTTTGAGGAACCTCCACACTGTTTTCCTGAGTGACTGAACCAGTTTGCATTCCCACCAACAGTGCAAGAGAGTAAAAGAAGATTTAAATCTTTGACACTGACATTTTTCTCATCTTCCATGGTGGCTAGCTTAGGGCAGGACAGAACTGGGCATTGCATCTTTCTTCCAGCTTGCGGTGAAATATTTTATCACAATAACTGAGCAGTTTTCTTCCAATGAACTACATTATACTATTACAGGATTAAGCAACCAGATATATATTCATTCTCTCCCCAAGTATTTCTTGAGGACCAGCCTTATCCAACACTCTTCTTGGAGCTGGGTGGGCACAAAGAGATCTCTGTGCTTTAACAACTCAAGCGTTAAAATTCTTAGGATCCACAGAAACACAAAAATGATTTTGACAGTTAAAAAAAAAAAAGGCTCCATACAAGGAGACTCATAAAAAATAAAACTCAGCAAAAACAATATTAATAAAAATCTGAATTAAGTCTAAACTTCATTTATTAGAATTGAAGTGACTTGACATGTTTATCATGTGTTCTGGCTGCTTTTAAAGGCGCTGACTTAAAAGGAGCAAGGGAGACACTCAGCATATACGTTACATATACAAACTAAGTTACAGATCTGCACAAGAGAGATCCAATGTGTTCTCTGCATATGCTTGACAGCTACTGTTTATGTTTCCCACCAGATATTTAAAATTGGAAGATTAAAGAATAAACAGTTCCTTACATAAAATTCTGAGACCAATCATTTCTAGCTCTTTAAGAAGTTTCCATTTACTCATCATGAAGGTTTTACCAGGTATTGGTTTAATATTTATGCTACAAGTTCTAAACATCTTGCATGTTGTAGGTGATCGAGAGCGACCCTGAGCTCCACTCCATCCCATCAAACACTGAGAGGTGAACCATAAACTCATATGGCAGTCACTTCAAGGAAATGATATGGCTCCAAGGCCAGAGCAAGAGATATCTGTAACTTCACTGATAACGTGAACATGTTTGAAGGATATATCAACCAGAAGCAGGATAGTCAGCCTAAACTGAAGCAATTTCAGAAGCTAAGCAGGCACCGTTGGCCACATACGTGCACTGGGTGCGCTCTGGCTGGAGGATATGACCTGCCCCTGGGGCCAGGAAAGCGCATGCTTATGCCCTAATTCTAACTGTAAATTCATGAAGTGGAAACTGACAAACTGATATTCTGGCTGATACTACATCACTCTCTTACAAACACAGGGCTACAGTTTCTCTCTTGCTTTGTTGACAAAAAACACATTTTTGAGCCTGCAGCTTAAAAGCAAAAATCTTACGTCATTCTGAGTTCAGTCTGGTGGCTGGTGTCATCTAATCTTATGCCCTGGCTATGCTCCCCTCCTTGAAGCTGCACATTGGTTCCCGTCAATGCTTCTCTCTTAGATTAGAAACTCCTGATGGGCAAAGATTAGGACCCTATGAACTCATCCTGCACTATCTAAAGTTATGGAGACTTTTCATCAATATTAAATATTTGTATGTTCTTCCAACCTCAGAAACTACTAATACTCTTACTCTGGAGTGACAAAAAAATTCATCACAATAGGGGAAGTGTTCAAGTAAAAAAGGGAGTCGAGAGCAGCGGTTGGCAATCTGCAGCCCATTTTGTAAATGAAGTTTTATTGGAACACCACCATGCCCACTCAGCATGTATAACCTATGTCTGTGCTTGTGCTCCACGCCAGAGTCGAGTAGTTGTGACAGACTGTGCAGTCCACAGTGTGTAAAACGTTTACTACTGACCTTTTAGAAGTAAAGGTTGCTGACCGCTGGTGTCAGCTTTGTTACACTGAAATTGTGGCTCCTTCTCTCACGTCATGATCTCAGAGCACAGAGATAAAAGTACACTTTATAGGCTGTTGTGACAATGAAATGAGTAAACACCTGAGGGCCTAGTTCATATTCAGCACTCAAATAACTGCTATTCCCCTCATCACCGTCATCATCTGCCTTTGGCTACAAAAGGGTCCCAGTGGTTTGGAAACAATATAAGAATGAGGCTTAAAGCAGGTGTTCAAGAATGGGAAGAAGCTCCTGCGGCTTATGAATAGTGGAGGAAAAAAATGACATAAGAGGAAGAAAGCGAGAGGGAGAAATAATGTTGCCTGTTTAAAAAAATGTCTTTCATTTAGATACATATTAACTTCTAAATTGTCTAAATAATTTCATTCCCTTAAATGAAAAACCAGAATTCTTAAAGTTGCAAGGCAGAACGGACTCCTTTTTATAGTTAAGCCATGTAGCTGACAAATGAATGTAAAGTGATTAAAAACAAACCCACCAAATACACTACAAAAAAAGGTTTCTTCCATATCCTTAAATACCTTCTGCTGTTGCCTCCACTTGGTGGATGAGCTCGAGCATCGAAGCTAATCACCACACCTCTTTGCTTCAGGTCACTGAATTGTTTTTCCAGGTATCTGCAAAATCCCTAAAAAATATCCCATGGATAATGAAACACACTGAACAATAAGAAACTAACAGCTTCAGTTATTGTCTAACTATATGTATCAGGTACTGTGCTAGATACTTAGTATCTATTATTGGTAACCCCCAGATCAGTTTTGCCAAGGAATCCCATTTTATGGATGGGAAAGTTAAGGCTCAGGGAGGCTTGCCGGACACATGAATAGCAGAGCCTGGATTTCTGCCTGGGTCTGGTTGCAGGCAGGATTGTGCAGGGGTTCAAAACACACAGCATCTGTGGGCTTCATACTCCATTCTGCCACCTATGAGCAAATGACAAATCCCTTAATCGCTTGGTGCCTCAGTTTCCTGTTCTGTTTTCTAGGAAAACAACAGTACCTACCCCAAAGGGCTGTTTTAAGGATTGAATTAATATGCTAAGTGCTGACAATCCAACACCAAGTAAGCACTATGTGTTTGCTGTTATGAACATTATTTTTATTATTTTCCTTTAAAGTCTATATTCCTCCCTTTACACTAGTTCTAAAATGTCTGGGGACAGGGAGGTGTTTCAGACGTTTCAGCCTGCTCGGTAACATCAGAAGGTCAAAGAAACTTAATATGCTTTATAAGCTTTTGGCAATCATCTGGTCTAAACCTGTTCTACTTGTGATCTTGTTTTCTAGCAAGCCAAACTTTTATGGAGGCCTTATCAGTCTAATTGCATGGCATAGCCAATTATACACATAAAAATTGTGCAGAGTTTGGGCTATTATCATCTGCCTACAATTAATGGAACATGCAATTCCTGTATCTCAGTGTGTGCAATAACCTCACATCGATCTGAAATATGAAAGATTAGAAAACAGTGAACTTTGAACTCAATAGGTTTATATCACTGGACAAAATAGGTTTTATTACAGAACAAATAGAACTCTGGCTGATTGGGTAAGAATATTACTTATTTCACTTCGACTGCAGGAAGTCTTTTTTTTTTTTTGTCCCCTCCCTTGAAGGAAGTCTTTTAAAAATAAATATAACTTATTTTTGGTGGGGGAGATACTTCACAGTTTTGTGGCCAGAGCAGTGCCAATTGAGAATACCTTCAGTTATCCCCCAAAATATTGTGTTGGGCTGATCTTCTGAGTTTGAGTGATATAGGAAATAAAGACACATGTGCGTTGGTTTTGTGGGTTTTCCAGAAGGTACTCAGATGCTCCTAAGGCTTCCATCAGCGACAGCACCCTCTCCCCAGCCCCACTCAACCCCTGTCCTATGGCCCCAGTGTTTAAGGGCACAAAAAGCACTCAGTGTAAGCCAAGAACCCTCACAGCACCAAACTTCTTTAAAAAAAAACTCTGAGGCTGGGGCACCTGGGTGACTCAGTCAGATGAGTGTCTGACTTCAGCTTTGGTCACGATCTCCTGGGTTCATGAGTTGAAGCCCCACATTGGGCTCGATGCTGTCAGTCTATCAATGCAGAACCCACTTCGGATCCTCTGTCTTCCTCTCCTTGCCCCTCCCCCGCTTGCACTCTCCCCAAAATAAACAAATATTTAAAAAACAAAAAACAAAAAACACTGGGGCCAGCTGAGACTAAGGATTCGAGAAAATGGCTAAGGGAAGAGGGAAAGTTTATTCTAGAGAGGACTCAGTGTGGGATCAGGGAGGTTTTCAGAACTGAAATGTTATCAAAGGACATAAAAAAGGAATTCTGTACGCTTTCAAAATCTCAAACTATGAGTGGTTTGTCCTGGGAATCCTCTTTCTCTGATTTTGAAACCACTCCTAAGACTTTAAAAACGTACCTGCTGATGTCATAAAACTGTCGTACATTTAAACATCCTTGTCTCCCATTATAAATGTTCCAGAGTAGGCTGGATAATCAGGTCAAAGTGGTGGGGACTGTAGAAGAAATTATCACAAGGGGTGGCTGGTTGAATCAGCGGACCTTTAAAGGATCTCCTCATTTCAGTTTTGTGGGATTCTTAACAATCACAAGGTCTCCTCTCAGAAGGGGCCAATTCCCCTAGGGGAGACGATGTGTGAGACAGGGCCTAAGACCTTTCTGAGGATAGATTTCATCATACTCAGAAACTAGATGTAGATGAATGTAGGAGAAAAGGCTCCGAGTTCATCTTGAATCCCTTAGAATTAAGAATTCTAGAATAGAATTAAGAATCCCCTAGCAATTAAGCCTAATGGAGACGTAACCAACTGGACTTTCCAAAGACAGCCATATGGATACATCCCATTCCCTGTGCTCCTCTAATGGGACAGTGACATTCCTCCATTGAGAGGTGGGTATCTATGTGCCCTCTCCTTGAACAGGAACAGCCTTGAGTCGTTCTAACAAACAGAGCATGATGGGAGTGAATTTGTGTGACTTTCAAGGCTAGGTCATAAAAATCAATAGGGTTTCCACCTGTGCACACTCTCTCTGGATGCTGTCACTGGCTGCTCTCCAAGCCATACTGTAAGGAAGCCCGGGGCACACAGAACGTTCCAGCCCCAGCTTAGCTCTCAGCCAAAATCAGCAGTAACTGCACACGTGTGCTTGAAAGAGCTCTCAGGTGATTCCAGCCTCTAAGCTGGCTCAAGGGATGCCAGGTCCAGCAGAGATGAGCTGTCCCGACTGAACTCCACCTGTATTATAGATGTGTGAGCAAAATAAATGTGGTTGTTGTTCAAAACCGCTGTTTTGGGCGATTAGTTATACAGCCCTGGTACCTAGAGCAGAGGGTGACTTTCCCGAGCGGCACGATCCCATGCAAACCATAAACTAGAACAGGATTCCCAGGCTCGCTCCATTCTAAGCCTTCCCTCCAAGAAGATCTCAGGGAGCCCTCTGGCTTACAGAAATTTGTAGCCAGGGTTCCCATGGCATAAGTCCATACCCTTACACAAGACTTCCTTATTTGGGTTTCACTAGAACATGCTCAAGTCTCCCTTTTATGCTGGGAGATACGTGTAAGGTACACGTAATCATTAGTCATTTTTTCTAGCCTTTTTACCTTTCAGAATTAAAGTCACCTACATTTTCTCTCTCTCTCTCTCTTTTTTTTTTTTTGAGAGAGAGAGAGAGAACGTGCATGAGTGCACAAATACAAGTGGGGGAAGGGCAGAGGAAAAGGGAGAGAGAGAATCCCAAGCAGGCTACACGTTGTCAGTGCACAGGCCGACACAGGGCTCGATCTCACAAACCAAACCGTGAGATCATGACCTGAGCTGAAATCAAGAGTCGGGTGCTTAACCGACTCACGCACCCAGGTGCCCCAAAGCCACCTTCATTTTTAAACAAGCATATGTAGTTGAAGAAAGAGAATAATCTGTTCTTCATTTCCCTCATAAACAAAACTCCGGGTACTCCATGGGAGCTCTTCTGTTTCATCAAAGGATTCATGTCTATTCCTGGCAGTTGGGTGTAGACTCTGACAGTAAAATTCACAAATGAAGGCAAAGGAACTCAGCAGTAATTTCCACCTATACTACAAATTAAAATGAAATAGAATCAGCTCCCGGGTATTCTGGTAGTTAGAAACGTTTTTCAATGCTTGCACCTGCTCCACCATTGCAAAAATTACAAAACCATAAAAGTCATCAGTTTAGCAGGTGGATTTGCACTGGAATGAAAGTTCCACGAGGGAATCTGTCTGTTTGAGTCACACTGTTATATCTCCAAAGCGTGGCACAGAGTAGGCATTCAATAAATCTCTGCTGAATGAAAGGAAGAAAGGAAGGCTGTATGATTTTTTTTTAATGTTTTTATTTATTTTTGACAGAGAGAAAGCGCAAGCGGGGAGAAGGCAAAGACAGAGGGGATAGAGGATAGGGAAGCGGGCTCTGCTCTGACAGCAACGAGCTCGATGCTGGGCTCGAACTTATGAACCGTGAGATCATGACCTGAGCCACAGCCAGACACTCAACCGACTGAGCCACCTAGGCTGTATGAATTCTGTATGAATTTTGAATTTGTATGAGTTTTGTATGAATTTTGAAACAAGTTACCCCTTTAACCAACTGCACAAGCCTTACTTGACTGAGTAAATGTCCCTGTGCCTTGGCAAACCCACAAGACCCGGCCATAATTAAAACAAATTAGGTCCCTCAAATGCAAAAGGAGCCTGGGGTTATATTAACTGAGGAGGCTTAATGCCTTAGTAGTCTATCTATAGAAGCAAACCAAAGGCCAAGCCTGTAAATGCCTAAAGGTTAAGAAATTAACACCTAAGGACAGCTAATCACAAACTGCCTGCAAGACATTCCCAAATAAGGCAACCACTCCCAAATCCGCGAATTGCCTTGCCTTGCCTCTTCCTCTCCTATGTAAGTCTTTCTTCCAGCCCCTGCCAGTGGGATTCTAACTACTTCCGGTTTGGCACTGACCAATTCAAACAGAAACGAACTCTTAAAATGTTTACCATGCCTCAGTTTTATCTTTTAACGCTGGGGATGTGTTAAGAATGACCAAGAAATATGAAAATGTGGTACCTGTGTAGTTTGGATGATGGTCAAGCCATTCATACGAGAAATTCCTGCTCCCATTGGGGCTCGAAGGCCAGCTGTCCCGAACTCCATTCGGGCCCCAAAGCATTTTTCTAGTTCTTCTTTATTCCCATCTGCAATTAGTTGTTTCACTGACTCCAAAGTTAAAGGATTCTGCAAAACAGAAATGTATACAACAGACACAGCCAGCTGAATAGCAGAATAAAAAGTCTGAAATATGTATTAATAAAAAAACCACAATGATTGAACCTATAGAGTAATAATGTATATATCTGAAAAGATACATATATATGTAAATATGTATACATATAAATATATATATATACATATATATATATATTTGACGAGACATATATATATGGTTTCTCAGTTTTGCAATTTGAAATATGAGTAAGTTTTTTTATTGTTAAACACAATGTTTCATTAGTTTCAGGTGTACAACACCATGACTCAATTTTTTAAAAATTATAATGTGTGATACTGTGATATGATAAGAAATACTATTTTGGTTTTGTCCCCGGCTCCTAGAACAGAGCTTCTAGAACCCTTGGCATTTCCTGAGAGGCAGGGGTGAGAGTATCTTTTGTTACTCACAATAAGCCCCTACAAACCACTCCGGGAGTTTATGCTAATAGAGTGACTCCTGAGGGTGGGGCTGGTTGCAGGGGAACCAGCTTGGGATTGGTGGGCTCGGAGATTGAGTCCACTCACCAGTGGCCAATGATTCGATCGCGCCTAGGTTAACAGAACCTCCACAAAAACTCTCAGCAACTGGATTCTGAGGCCTTCCAGGCTGGTGCACACTTGGGGTGCTGGGAGGGCAGCATCCCTGGAGAGGGCGTAGAAGCTCTGCAGCCCTTCCCACACACCCTACCCTATGCAGCTTTCTCATTTGGCTGTTCCGGAGTTGTATCCTTTATAATAGAACTGGTAATAGTAAGTAAAGTGCTTTCCTGCGGGCTGTGAGCGGTTCTGGTAAATTATCAAACCCGAGGAGGGGGTCTCGGGAACCCCTGATTTATCACTGGTTGGCCAGGTGACCACCTGGGGCTTTGGACTGACATCTGAAGTGGGGGTAGTTTTGTGGGACGGAGCCCCTAAACTCCGAGAGGGAGGTCTGTGCTGACTCTGGGTAGTGTCGGAATTGAGTTACATTGTAGGATGCCCAGTTGGTATCCATGGAGAGTTGGAAATTAACTTGCTGTGGAAAAACCACACATTTGGGGTCGGAAGTCGGAAGTGTTGTGAGTATAAGAAAATAGTTGTCTCCTTTATTTTTTTTTTTTAATTCTTTTAATGTTTATTTATTTTTGAGAGAGAGAGAAAGAGTATGAGCAGGGGTGTGGGCGGGGGCAGAGACACAGAATTCGAAGCAGGCTCCAGGCTCCGTTCTGTCAGCACAGAGCCTGATACAGGGTTCAAACTCACAAACTGTTAGATCATGACCTGAGCGGAAGTCAGACGCTTAACCGACTGAGCTACCCAGGAGCCCTGTTTTCTCCTTTATAATACGTTATTTTTTTTGCCCATCAAGGCAAGTGCTTTCGGAGAAATGGAACGAACACATGGTTTTGGGATCTAACACCCAGAATGGCATGCCAGTCACATCATCACGTACCAACTCTGTATACTTGGGTAGCCTACTTAGCTTCTTGAATTCTCAGTTTCCTCATCTGTAAAATGGGAACAGTCTATAACCTCCTTCACAAGGTGGTTTGGAGGTACTTTACATCAAATTAATGTAAAACATTTTTCTCTGCTTGGCATTTAGTTCATTTTCTTCCCTAATATCTTCAAATTTTCCCACAGAGTTGTGAGATTACACAATTTAAATCAAAACCTTACTAGAGCATCTGGGTGGCTCAGTCAGTTAAGCGTCCGACTTCAGCTCAGGTCATGATCTCATGACTCCTGGGTTGGAGCCCCGTGATGAAGGGCCTGCTTGGGACTCTGCCTCTCTCCCTCTCTCTCTGCCCCTCCCCCGCTCAAGCTTTTTCTCTCTTTCAAATAAATAAATAAACTTAAAAAAAACTTACTATTGTCATGTTATAATTTGTACAATTCTCTCAAATGTGAAGCATGCAGTGGGTGCAAGAGACAAATAACAAAAACCCCAATTCGTCGATGGGGATCCTCAGAGGTTAAGTGACTTGCTTGAACATTGATCTAGTGCTTTTTCTATTACATGAACTGTTTCAAATAGATGCTCATATGAACCATTTAAGTTCATTTTACATTGCCCTATTTTCTTTGTACAAGAGTTGCAGAAAATGTGAAGAATGGAGGAAAACGACAATCACATTAATTCCACATCAGGTTTTTAAAGTAAGACTTCAGAGGAACAAGAGGGTAAGCACTTTATCTTACAGTCACGATCCAACTAAATGAACCTGCAGCCAAGATAAGCCACGCCATTAAAATTTGAAATGCTATTGCAATAAAACCTTTGCTTTCTGGAACGGAGCCCACATTTCCATATTGTTCTACCTTGATTAGGATCAAGTAAAACCCCACCTTTTGGGTTAAGAGCCATAGCCGGTGATCCTAGAGCACCATCTGAGCAACCAGATTGTCAGGTGCCCTCAAGGAAGGGCTCAGATCTGGCACATTAAAGAGGTTCAATAACTATTTGCTGAGTGAATGAGAAAACACAGACTTTAAGGTCACACCCAATATCCAGTGATTCCCCTGTGTACAGGGTAGATTTGGAAAATGCCACCTGGCCTTTGATAGCCATCAAAGGCCTAATAATAGCCTGAGAGAAACCAAAGGAGGCAGAGAGAGAAGAATACAAAGTCAAGAGGGCGGCAGAGATCAGAACCCGCCCTGAGTGTGACTAAAGCTGACAGTTGAGACACAGGGGATGAAGGCACAGTGGAAATGCAGAGGGTGCCTGCCTTGTGCAGTGTGCTGTGTCAGGCCCTCCGCACCAGTGAGGGAGTGGACAGGGTCAGCTATACAACGTGGGGGAATCAGACCAGAGGGCTTGCAGTGCCTTTGGTGGGCAGGACATTCCCCACCCGGTGTCTGTCTCAAACCAAGGAAGACACTGAGACAGGAAAAACAAGCAAGAGGAGCCGTAGAAATTAAAAACTAAAAAGGATAACATCCCCTTTGCCTCTACCCAGGGAAGTACTCTCTCTCCATATACAGATACAAGATCTTGCAGAAGTTAGGTTTTGACTTCTTCAAAGAGAATGTTTCATGGGTTTAAAACACAGGATCAATTATGACTTTAAAAGGATTCTACCCACCTCAAGTTACGAAGTTATCACAAATGGAAACATTTTCCCCTCCCTAAAGAATTACCAGGCTGTCTTTCCAGGAAAAGAAAAGCCACCCAAGGAGTTGCCAATAGCATCCTGGGCGGGATGTGCTCACATTTCAAGTACAGGGGCCCCGGGGAAGGAGGAAGGCCTGGCCCCTGCTGACAGAGCTTACAATCTGCCCTCTTTCACCCTACCAGTATTTTAGGTGTCTGCTAAGACCAGTGCCCTGTGTCAGGCTCTAAAAACCATGTATGTTAGTGGAGGAGTGGACAGGCACGGCTGCATAATTTGTCTGGGCCCAGTGCAAAATGAAAATGTGGGACTCCTTGTTCAACAAGTGAATTTCAAAACAGGACAGCAGAGGATTGTACCAAGTGCTAGACCCTCCTAGAACAGGGTCGTGCCACCCAACACATGTCCTGCCTTCGAAGTCAGCCCTGGTGGGCCAGACATTAAACAAATACACTTACAAACAAGTTTTTGTGGGGTTTTTTTTTTTTTTTTGGTTTGTTTTTTGTTTTGTTTTGACCAATGCAGACAAATTAGGGAGACATAATTTATCCCTGGTTGCCAGGGAAGGCCCCTCTACATAAATCACATGTAAGTTCAGGCCAGAAACAGGAGTTAACAGCTTGAGAAACAAATTCAGCAGAAGAGGAAGGAACATTCCCGGGAAAACAAACAGCCTGCCCCAAGGGGCAAGTAGGAGAGTTAAAGAAGGGAGGAGGTGCTGTCTGCTGCGGGGTCTCCTTGCTCCTGCACCTAAGAGAGGGAACAGGAGAAAAGCTAGCGGTGCTGTGCTCAAGGAGTTCCCTTCTGTCATTCCAACAAAGTCGGAGACCAGAAGACAACGCCTGAAGCCAGGCGGGCCCAATCAGGAGCACGCACGTTCTCAACCAAGCACCTGGGAGAGGTGGATGGAAATACTGCTCCCTGCAAAGTTCCGAGGAGCAAAAGGAATAGGCTGGACGGAACGATTCTGGGTTTCTGGGGATGCACAGCGTACTACTAAAGGACGAGCCAGCGGTCCGAGTGACGCGGGCACGCGGGCACGCCCCAATTGGACGCGGCCCCAGAGCCCCGCCGAGTTCAGATCAGCTCGGGCTCGCTCTCCCTCTCCCGAACTTGGAGCCCCAGACGGCCAGAGGGCTGGCTTTGTCCCGGGACAACTTTTCCGGGCTTGCCCCGGCTTTGCCACGTGCAGGCCAAACACAAGGAGGCCTGGCCACCCCAGCTTCCTCTTCCGTCTTCCCGCATTTGATGAGAAAAACAACTTAGTCTTTCTGGGTTGCTGCCAAGTCATTTTACTTTATAACCCAGCTCACACCCAGAGGGATTTCCGCCCCAAGTTTTCCTTTGGTTTTCTCGGGGCATCTTTTAAATAACCACTTAGAGTTCAGCCCGGGGGAAAAGTTAGTGACCGCCGCCCTAACCACCTTATACTGGGTGCTTGCTACCCTACCCTCTCTCCGGCTCCCCGGGACGTCATACCTGGGACGGAGGACAGACCTTGCCCCGGCTCTCTGCATACCGCCCCCCTCCCCTTGAATCTGTAAGTAATACAACCAGTGAGTGGCTCTACTTCCTTTGTGTGGATGTATTGCAACCGCGCCTTGCATCAATATGCCCCGGTGGGTTCCACTTCCCCAAAGAGGAAGCCCGGCAGCTGAGGGAGCGAGCTGTGGCCTCAAGGGGGTGTCTCCCTATGACAGGTCGTAGCAGGTCGTAATCTGCATATTCGTAATTCGGTACTCCACCTCCGTTTCTCCACCGGCCGTGGGCCCTGCAGGTGCGAGCGGCCGGAGGGAAGGAAGCTCAGGCACCCGCACTCCCCGCAGGAAAGGTGGGGGCTCCTGGGGCGTGCAGAGGAACCTCACTTCTCCATCCGACGCTCCCACACCCTGTCGTCCCTCACCTTGTCCCATCGCAGCCACCGCGCAGTCTCCTGGTCCAGCCGGGTGTCCATGCCGAGACCGCAGCCTCCCGGAGCCGCCGCCGCTGCCTTCCAGGCGCTGCCAGCAGCCAGTGGGGAAGGACTGCCCTTCCGGCCTGTCAGGGAGAGGCCCAGGAGGGGCCGGGAGACGCGGAGGCGGGGCGGGGAGAGGCGGAGGCGGGGCCGGGAGAGGCGGAGGAGGGGCCAGGCCAGGCGGAGGCGGGCCCGGGAGAGGCGGAGGAGGGGCCAGGCCAGGCGGAGGCGGGGCCTGGAGAGGCGGAGGAGGGGCCAGGCCAGGCGGAGGCGGGGCCGGGAGAGGCGAAGGCGGGGCCGAGAGGAGCGGAGGAGGGGCCGGGAGAGGCGGAGACGGGACTAGGAGAACGCGCTGCTGGGAAGGGTGTGTTTTGGAGGAAAGTGATGAACTCAGTCTCCTAGCAGTTTAGCCGAGTGCCTCCGCGTGGACGGGGAGTGGGGAGGGGGTGGGGGAGGAGGAGCTGGGCCGGATGAGTGGGTGGTCTGGGAGGGGGCCAGCGTAGTGGAGGGGGGGGGAGAGGGGTGCCCGGGGTAGTAGGGGTGGGGAGGGCGTTGCTGAGACCAGGCATTCGAGAAAGTCTTTATCATCATCCTGAAAGTTCCCGAGGTCACCTCCATTCACGCAACAGCTATTCAATGAGTTCCTAGTGTGCGCAGGCACCTTGTCAGTGCTGGGACCAAGGATGAGTAAACTCAGATAGGAGCATAAAAGTTATGTAGAAATGCTGAGGGTCACAAATAAATGAGAAAATTTTGGAAAAAGAAGAACACAGGGGGAGGATTAACATGACTAGACGGTGGAACAGAATGGAGAGTCCAGAAACAAAATTACACATGTATACACAGCTTATTTCAGAGGTGACACTGTAGAGCAAGGTGAAAGGACTTTTTATTTATTTATTTATTTATTTATTTATTTATTTATTTATTTAATGGTGGTGGTCAACTGGATATCTAGGTAGCAAAAAGGAAAAAGAAATTTGAGCCCCTGCTTCATATCACATACAAATACTACGCATTCCAGGTCAGTTGTAGGTCCAAGTGTGAAAAGTAAAATGAAAATTCTAGAAACTAAGGTAGGAGAACATCTTCATTACTTTGGGATCACTAAACCATGAGGAAGATGCATAGAGTGAGCATGAAAAGGCATGTGCAAGAACGTTTCTAGCAGCATTATCTCTGATAGCCCCAAATTAGAAACAATTTTATGTCCATCAACAATACATTGGATAATACTGTGGTATGTTCACTCAATAATGTAACTAAATTATGATTCATACAGCAATGAAAATGAACAACTGTTATACACATTATGAACAAATCTTACAAATATTAGGTTGAAAGAAGCCAGGCCTTCCCTCCCACCTCCCCCCACCCGTCCCCCATCCCCATCTCTCCAAATACTGGACCATTCCATGTATATGCCATGGTAGGATAGGTAAAACTACAGGGAAAGAAAAAAGATCAGTTGGTTACAAGAACTGGGGATAAGGAGAAGGGTTGACTACAAAGGATACAAGGGAATTTGGGGGTGAGGGAACTGTTCTGTATCTTGATTGAGGTTGTGATAAACACAGCTCTGTTTATGAAAACTCATAGGATTGCATACTCTAAAAGGTAAATTTCACTGCACACAAACTCATGGTACATATTTCAATTTTTATAAAGTTTTTTAGAAAGTTTTTTTTTAAATGTTTATTTACTTTTGAGAGAGACAGAATGTGAGCAGGGGAGAGGCAGAGAGAGAGGGAGACACAGAATCTGAAGCAAGCTCCTGGTTCCGAGCTGTCAGCACTGAGCCCACCGCGGGGCTCGAACTCACCGACAGTGAGATTATGACCTGAGCCGAAGTCGGATGACCAACCGACTGAGCCACCCAAATGCCCCGCATATCTCAATTTAAAAAAATCTTAATAATTAAAAACTTTAAAAAGGAGGCAAGATTAATCAATGGATGTCAGGGGAAGTGGTGACTTTAGGAAGGAGGAGAGTACCTTCTGGGATGTCCGGACTGTTTTATTGACCCATATAGTGGGTGCCCACATGTGTTCCTTTTGTAATAATTCACTGGGCTGACCTTATGAATTGTACATTTTCTATAGGTTCTATTTCAATTTTAAAAAGAAAACAAATATCCAGGATTTATGATATCTGTTTATAGAGACAGATTAATCATATAATTGTACCAGTTTCTACATAATTACAGACTGATGCAATTGTTGGGATAGAAACAAAGAAATTCCAGAAGGATGCTCATTAGGGGGCTGTCCTGCTCTGGGAGTCTTCCCTACACACATGTGGAGACATGAGGGAAGGACACGGTTAATGTTGCAGGAGGCGGTCTGGAAAATGCTTTTCAGATAGACCCTGGGAGTGTGGTCCTTCTCCTGAACCAAAAGGCCTGAGAGACTGGAGCATAGGCAAATGACAGTGAAGAAGGATGGGCAGATGGAGTGTCCCCATCTGTCAGGTTGTCTGCACATTGCCCTGCTTTGGGTTGTTTCATTCTCTCCCCCAGACCAACCTTCTTTCCAATCATGCTAGGACAGAAATTGCAGGACCCAGAGAATCAGAGACCAGGCAGTCTCACTTGCCCTTTGTTTCCCTCTCCTATGCCAGAACTCTTCCAGATGGTTGCTTCAGGGGATCTCTATGTGCAAGGACTTCCCCAGAGTCTCCTGTAACTGAGATGCCCGAACTGGAAGTCTCTCCAGTTCTGATAATGATGCTGCTGTGACCTGGGGCAGGTGATTCCCACAGAGGACCCCAAATAACATTTGTTAGAATAATTGGAGCAGGAACAGTTCGAGCCTCCTTGTTTTGCAGACGAGGGAACAGAGACCCAAAATGTAAGCATCCTTCTTCAAGACACGCAGCTGGTCAGTGACAGAGCCACGACTCACTGCCCAGTCTCCTGACTTTCTAACCCACTGTTTAATCTCCTGTTCCCTCAGCTCATTTCTGCACATGTCCATGGAAGGAAGTTTCATGAACTCTGGTAACCTGTTTCCTTGTGCTAGCAGCCAGCTGTGGTTGGAAAATAAATATTAACCATCTCTGGCATTGATAATGTTGGGTGATGCTTAAAATAATTTGATTTGTTTGTGCGTGTTCTGCTGCTGCCTAAGAGCTATTTCACACGTGGATGTCCTGTTTTCCTTGGAAGCTTTCCCAACTTCCCCAAATACCTTGTCAGTGATTCTAAAACTGACAGTTCCTTTGTATCCAACCCAGGAACAGTAATTCTAAAACTTTCTATTTTGGAAAGGTTAAAATATTTACTAAAATTGACCCCCATGTAACTATCACCAGGCCAACAATGATCATCCATGGCCAGTCTTGTTCTGTCTACCCACTCCCCCCTCCTATATATGTTGAAGGATATTCTCGACATCATATCATTTCATCTATAACTATTTTAGCATGTATCTCTAAAAGGTAAGGACACATTAAAAATAACCTCGAAACCATTATCTGACCCAAACTTTTTAAAGTTAAAAATTTCTTGATATCATTAAATGTGCACTTAGTACTCAAATTTTCAAGTATCTAGTAAGTACCTTCACTTTTTGTTTGTTTGCTAACAGTTTGCTTGAATCCGGAGCCAGATAATCTTGCCATTGGTTGGTAAGTCTTTTGTTATCTCTTTTAATCTATACGTTCTGCCTCTATTTCCTTGCAATTTATTTGTTGAATAAACTGGGTTATTTGTCCTGTAGGGTTTTGCACAATCTGGGTTTTGCTGACTGGAGTCTCTCAGCACCTTCCTCTGTCACCTGTATTTCCTGTAAATTCACTTCTTTATAATCTGCTCTTCAAAATGTCTCCCTCACTAGACTGTGAGCTCCTAGAGGTGTTTTATTCATCTTTGCCTACTAGGAGGCTACCACTGTAGGTGCCTGGCAAGTGGGTGAAGAAATGGATGAAGTCGGAAGGCTGTGTGTTCTTTCCTCATGTAGGAAAAGGGAAGGCACCAGAGTCAGGGCTGAATCTTGGTTCTCTGGGGAACACTGGGCAAACCACTTAACCTCTCTTGGCCTCAATTTCCTTATTTGTAAAACGAAGCAGTAATAGTGTCCACCTCACTGGGGGGATGTGGGTCTTAAATGAGGAAATACATATAAAATGCTTACTGGAGTGCCTTGCATAGGGTAAGCATTCAACAAGTGTCAGCTATTATTCAAAATACTGCGAACTTGAAATTCTGTATTAGTCACAATAGGCTAGGTCAAGCTGAAGGAATAAGTTAATCCCTAAATCTCAGGGCTTTGTGAAACAAAGATACAATGATTTTTTTTTTTTTTTTCTTGCTCATGTTACATGTCCAGAGTAAGTTGGTGGCTGGTATATGCCACCCAGTCCCTCAGGGATCAGGATGCTTTCATCTTGTGGTTTCCTTCATCTCAATATGTGGCCTCTGCATTTACCATGGAAGACAAGAGAAAAGTGTAGCGGCCACACAGTGGCTTTTAAATGCTTCTGCCTGGTAGTGACACATCAGTTCGACTCAACGTTTAATGATCTAAAACGCATCACATGAACCCACTTAATTGCAAGAGTGTTGGGATGTGTTGACTACCCGTGTGCCCAGGAAGGAGTGTGGATAGGAATGAGCCTTCATAGTCACTTCCACATGCTCTATGTTGCCTGTGATTGAATGTTAGCATGATCGCAAATATCAACGGTTCTGGGAGATTTGCAACAAGCAAGGAGTAATTCTCAGACAGCATTCACTTGAAATTTGGAACAAATCACTTAATAGAACAGTCTGGTCTCCTCCATACAATAGAATGCTCCTTTGTGATAGACATCAGCACGTGTGCCTCTCCTATTTTCAATCCTTCCATGGCTTCATAATGTACTTATCATAAAAAGTATCTTTTACCACGGGCTTCAAAGGTCTACTTAATCTGTCCCTGTCCTGATTTCCTGCCACATTTCTCACTGACTGCAATCAACAGCCATGCTGTTCTCTGTGCTGATACTTGACCATGTATTATTCTCCCCCAGATATCCTGATGACAATGCCCACATTTAATTCGGGCTTCTACTCAAATATCACCTTATCGGAAGGACTCCTCTCTGTAAAGTGCTGGTAAATGTTTAACTGGCTCTCTGAAATAAAAAAGGAAAGAAAGAAAGAAAGAAAGAAAGAAAGAAAGAAAGAAAGAAAGAAAGAAACCGTGGTTAGTATTATTTGCCCATTTCCATGGTGTAATTATATCCGCCATGGCTGATTTCAAGCTACCGTGACATCACTAAACACAGAGTTGGGAAGAAAATTTCCAACACACAGATATAATAGATGTAAATAAAGAGCATAGATGATAGTAACAAGTAGAAAAATAAATATAAATGGTGAGTGTTGAGTATTTATTACCTTTGCTTTTATTATAATGTATTTTTACTTATAAGGTTGCACAATTTAATTTATAATAATAGCTGTTTTTAACATCTGACCAGCAGAATTCCTAAAACTTTCGTAGTCAGCTCTGATGAAAGTGGTGAGAGCTGTTACCAGCACACCATTGCCTCTCCCAAAATGGATCTCCCCCACTCTTATCCTACTTTATTTTTCTTCAAAGTGTTTATCGGTAGCTGCCATGATATTATGCATTTGATTTTAATGTTGTCTCTCTACTCTGCTATAATTAAATTCTTTTTTGTCTGAGTCCCCAGCACTTAGGACAGTGTTTGGTTCATAATAGATATTCAATAAGTATGTGTTGAAGAATGAATCATTGGGTTCCCTTATATTTGTGAAGAAAGAAAAAAGATGGATTATAATAATAATACAAGTTACTCCCATACAAGCCTTTTCTCTAAGACGAGCCAGCATTTCTGAATTTAAGCAAGAAAATGAAATGTTTGTCACTATTCCCTAGTGCCCCAACTCCAAGGTTGACGAGAGAATGAATAATAATCCGTCAATAGACTTTATCAGTGTACTCATTACTGGCCATAAACCTAAACAGAGCAATTATTTCTGCAGACCAGCTGGAGGTCAAAGGTCTTTCTCAGTGAAAAGATTTAAATATCTGTTATTTATGCCTATTTTCATTAAATAAATTCATGAAACTGCTTAGGTTCCTCTCATTACTTTTTTTAAATAAGTTTATTTATTTTTGAGAGAGAGAGTGAAAGAGAGAGTGCAAGCAGGGGAGGCGCAGAAAGAGAGAGAGAGAGAGAGAGAGAGAGAGAGAGAGAGAGAGAGAATCCCAAGCAGGCTGGCTCTTGAGGGGCTTGATCTCACGAACTGCGAGATCCTGACCTGAGCAGAGATCAAGAGTCGGAGGCCTAACCTACTGAGCCACTCAGATGCCCCTCTCTGATTACTTATTTTAATAATTGTTTGCACGTGAATTCCCACTAGGCCTTCTGATCATTAGAAATTGAACAGCAGGCCTGGTTTGTGTTCCCTCACCCCAGCTTCTGCTTTCAAAATTTTCACATCTCTTTTTCCTTCTCAGTGGTGCCCAGTCTAGCACACTGCCCTCTACCCCTCACCTCCAACCTGTCACAACGAGATAGATCTCAGGGAAAGAGTGGTTCATTCTCATTAGAACTTGGGTGACCAGTTAAGCATCGCCGTGTCCTTTGGCCTGAGGTATTGGGCTATTTGGCCAGGCATTGATGAGCCAGCAGACTCAGGAAAGTGCTGTCACCGAACTGCTGCATGTCTTGGTTCCTGCCTTGGTCAGATGCAGAGATGCCCTGACCACATTGTCAGAGTCCGTGAGGGTAAAACTCTCTAAAAGGTTTGTGTTTAAAAACTCAGGGCGCCTGGGTGGCTCAATCAGTTAAGCGTCTGACTTCAGCTCAGGTCATGATCTTGCGGTTCATGAATTTGAGCTCCCTGTCAGGGGAGCCTGGTTTGGATTCTGTGTCTCCCTCTCTCTCTGCCCCTCCCCTGCTCATGGTCTGTCTCTCTCTGTCTCTCAAAAATAAATAAACCTTAAAAAATTAAAAAAAAAAAAAAAAAAAAAAGCTCAACACCCTCTAAACACTAACGCTAAAGTGCTAGTACACTCAGCTTGGGACTAAGCCTTAGACTAAAAATGTATCCATCCCCCTACAAAGTGTTGAATCTAAGAGACTTACTAGGAAGGGAAATTTTGTTTTCTTTTTTCTTTTTTTCCTGAGCACCACATAATTCCTGGTGTTTCTGAGACATTACTGTTTTGTCAACTGAATATTGAGCCTCGCTTTTTAAGCCAGGACCCAGAGGACCCACAGTTTCTGTTTGGGTAGCCACTGGGTAAATGGCTGTGCTCCGAATGAAGCCGGCTGATACATTGTGTTTTGCTTTTTTACCCAAATCATTTTGATCTACAATCTTCTCAACTCACTCTGTTAATTCTACCTGCATTAAAGTGGAATTTAGTTTGTACTTCTTGAACGGATAGCGTTAGAAAGGAGTCCCAAGAGCGTACTGTTAAAAGAAATACTGGTCTCCGATAAATTATGTTGCAAGGACAACCGACAAATCATTATTTAAGGTGGATAATCCAACCTTAAATTCCTTAAGGTACCACTGTTTTGAAGTAAAAAACAAACTATTTTCAACCTGTAAAGTTTCCTGTACTAATCACTGTTCAACTTTTCTCAAATCCTCTTTTCTTTCTTAAATCAGTTAAGCTCCCTCACTCTCTCCTGCTCTTGCTCTCTCATTTTCTCTCTCTCTCACTTTGTCTTTTCTACCTGTAGAGATTATACTATTTTCATAACCTTGGATTGAGAGTAACTTGTTCTGTGAGCGTTCCAAGACGAGCAAACGTTTCTAATAAATTTTAACTTGACAAACGAGAGATGCCTTGCAATACGGGAGTAGGACATGACGTTGAACATCACATGATCGCTGACGCTGATCATGACGTTGGTCGCCTTGATACGTAAGTGCTTTGGATCACAAGCATGTTTCCGGAATGAATTATTCTCGCGAACCAAGGTTCTACTGTAGATCTATATCCACCCCTTACCATACAACATGCAGGGACTTCCTGCTGGAGGAGAAACTTCCCCTCCTCATCACTGTGTTGGGCTTGGCCGTGTGACTTGCTTTGCTCTGTGGAACGTGGGCACATGAGACATGGGTCCCATTTGAAAAACGTTTTAACAGGTGCCACATCTTTCAGGCGGTTCTCCTTCCCTCTGCCACTGAGCCACGTGTCCCAGATGGTGCTGCTGTTCAGTCTGGCTGAAGCAGTCTGGCTTTGACCCAGAGCCACTGCCGTGTAATGTGGCCAAGAGAGACACATTTGCTACTGTGAACCACGAGGGGTTTAGGGGACCATTCCTTATCACAATCAGGAGGCTGAAAAGCCTCCTCTCAATGGCAAAAACCCCAATTGTCTCTCAGCCAACTCCAGGCACCACGTGCCTTAAATAACTGAAAAGTTTTGCTATTAAATTTTTCATGTTTGGCTTTTCAAAATGTCCTCTGACTAGCACACAGATAAATAGCTTATGCAAAAAAGCACGAATGAATTTTTTTCCACAGTTCTTGAATACTGGTAATGATCACATTCTGAAAAATGCTATGTCCTACTTTGACTTGATGAAATCTTATTAAAATGTGGCTTGACAACTGTAATTTGCTCTAGACAGGCTCCTTCTCAAATTAAAGGCTTAGATAATTATATAGTTGGACATCTAAATAATTAAAGGTTTTCAGTGAATTTTATCATTTCCGAATGTCAAATGTTCCATCGCTTAGCTTTATGTCTTAGCATTCACTTACGTGTTACGTACGCATGTATGTGTGTATAATTTTTTATAATTGTTTTAGTAATGCAGGAAAAGTTCCACACTCAGCTTTAAAACTACGTTTTAAAACATTATTGTGTCTCACAAGAATGTGCTAAAACATTGACTGGTTTAGTTTTCTCCAACATTGGTGGTATAAATCTAATACACAGAAGGCTAGATGCAGGAACTATTATGATGAACAAGAAAAACAGAAAGGTAAACAACCTGAAACCACAGGATCAATCCCATAGATAAGCATTAAGATATAAGTTTTATTAATAGTAAGACCTGGATTGAGACTTTGCACCAAAAATAGCAGGTTGGCTATGTATCTCCTTCTCCTTCTTCTAAAGCCATACCAGGATGCAAAGAAAGGGACATTTTAAGAAGATATAAACCCACACGGACAAAGAGTATGGGAAGAGGTGGGAGACAGCAACAAATCTTGGAGGCTGGGAAGCCATTGGAAGAAAGTAACTGACTTAGCAGCCTTAAGAGCACTGAATCCTTAACTGGTGCAGAAAGCCAGGAACAATCCAGTTCAAAGGCAGAACCCCAAAAGACTCAGGAATTGGTAGACAAAGATGCTTCTGGGAGTAAAGATGGGGCTAAGAATAGAAAGATCAGTTGAAAGTGTATTTAAGAAGCAGTTAGATCTTGGGCACCTGGGTGGCTCAGTTGATTGAGCATCCGACTGGATTTTGGCTCAGGTCATGATCCTAGGTTCGTGAGATCGAGCCTCACCTTGGGCTCCATGATGCACATGGAGCCTGCTTAAGATTCTCTCTCGCCTTCTGTCCCTCTCCCCCACTCACGCTCTCTCTTTCACTAAAAAAAATTTTCATTTTAGAAATTATAAAAAAGAAGCAGTTAGATCTCTAGACTTCTTGCCCTTCATGCCAGTGACAATTGTTCCTTTGACACACACACCAGCAGAGGACAGCAGGTTTATACTCTGATGTTTAAACTGAGGGTCTCTTGACTGAGGGATCCCTGATATGGGTTAGGATCAGGTTACCAAAGTGAAAATAGGAAGAATAAGTAAAAATTTATATGCTGAATATTGATACCGCCCCAGGTTTCTTGACAATCCATCTTACCAGAATGGGGTAGAGCGTGGAGATTTATCTGGAGAATATAACCAGTCCAAGGAGAAGGAAGCCCAATGGAATGGGCAGCTAAGTCATCTTACCCTGAAGTCATGTAGTACATCAGACTTCCAACCAGTTCTTTTGTGCTTTACTCTTTTTTTTCCAAAATTATTATGATTTTATTTTTTAAGATTTTATCATGAAGCAATATCAACACCCAACATGGGGCTCAAACTCACAACCCCAAGATCAAGAGTTGCACGCCTCCACCAACTAAGCCAGCCAGGTGCCCATGTGCTCTACTCCTAAGTATGAGAAGATAGCTAAGAATCACCAGATTTTAAGCATCCTCCAATTTGAGAGACAGAGACAAAATAAAACAAGAGAAAGGAAATAACCTATATGAAAGAGATTATTTGTGGGAAAGAAAATGTGGGGGAAAAATTAGTATCTTGAAAAAGTAATGAAAATTTATTAAGTAATAACATGATGATTAAAAAAACAAAAGGGGATTTAGAGAATAGAAAATAGTGGAAATTAAAATCATGGAAATTAAAAGCATAATAATAGAAATTAAAAATCCTAAAGAATGGTTGAAAGAAAAAGTTAAGGAACTCTCCCAAAAAGTAGAGCAAAATACACAAAGCGGGAACATGTAAAGAAATTAGAGTATTTTAGGAATTCCAGAAAAGGAGAGCAGAAAACATAGAGGGAAGGAAATCATCAAAAAAATAACTCAAGAAAATTTCCCAAACATGAGGTTCTAGAATGAATGGCCCACTGAGTACCTGACAAAGTACACCTGGAAAGACCTGCATTAAAACACGGGATAGTGAAGTTCAGAACACTCTGCCCAAATGAGGGAGTGAACCAAATGAGAGGAAGACATGAGATCTGAGGACCAGGTATCTGCAAGAATAAGATGAAAGGTATCTCTAAGGTGATATTGAAGGAAGCCATCTGAGCGACCTCTGTGCAGCTGGCCCGGATGTCAGTGCATGAAGTCTATTGCAGGTCAGAAGGCAGCAAGAGATATGGTTTCAAAAGACTGAAGATATATGGGGCTGGGGCTACATCGGGAATCCCTGTACCACCCCCCACCTCAATTTTGTTGTAAATCTAAAACTGCTCTAAAAAATTAAGTCTTTAAAAAAATGGAAAGTGATAAAGTGCCTGACGTATTTGGACGTGCTGGGAGATTTACTCAACTGGAGACAAGATTGGGGATAAATTAGTGATAAGTATTAGAAATTTAAACAAAAATTTTAAAAGCATCTAAAACTCTCAAGAGATAAGTGGCACAGGAAAGAAAAATTAATAATCCATGAATTAGCTGTCAATAGTGTTTACATGTTACATGGCCATAAAATGTAAACTCTGAATATTGATCTAACCAAATATAACACATTGGAAGGGTGAGATACTGAGGAGAGAGAGAGAGAGAGAGAGAGAGAGAGAGAGAGAGTGTATGTGTTAGAAAATGTAAAATCATAATCTCCTATGGTGGGAAATAAGTAAATAATGTTTAAAGTAAAAAAAAAAAAAATCAACGCGTATTTTTTTTTCAATATATGAAATTTATTGTCAAATTGGTTTCCATACAACACCCAGTGCTCATCCCAACAGATGCCCTCCTCAATACCCATCACCCACCCTCCCCTCCTTCCCACCCCCCATCAACCCTCAGTTTGTTCTCAGTTTTTAAGAGTCTCTCATGCTTTGGCTCCCTCCCACTCTAACCTCTTTTTTTTTTTTTTCCTTCCCCTCCCCCATGGGTTTCTGTTAAGTTTCTCAGGATCCACATAAGAGTGAAACCATATGGTATCTGTCTTTCTCTGTATGGCTTATTTCACTTAGCATCACACTCTCCAGTTTCATCCACGTTGCTACAAAGGGCCATATTTCATTCTTTCTCATTGCCATGTAGTACTCCATTGTGTATATAAACCACAATTTCTTTATCCATTCATCAGTTGATGGACAATCCCCAAAGGCAAGGGAATTAAAAGCAAAAATGAATTACTGGGACCTTATGAAGATAAAAAGCTTCTGCACAGCAAAGGAAACAACCAACAAAATAAAAGGCAACCAACGGAATGGGAAAAGATATTTGTAAATGACATATCAGACAAAGGGCTAGTATCCAAAATCTATAAAGAGCTCACCAAACTCCACACCTGAAAAACAAATAACTCAGTGAAGAAATGGGGAGAAAACATGAATAGACACTTCTCTAAAGAAGACATCCAGATGGCCAAAAGGCACATGAAAAGATGCTCATTGTCGCTCCTTATCAGGGAAATACAAATCAAAACCACACTCAGATATCACCTCACGCCAGTCAGAGTGGCCAAAATGAACAAATCAGGAGACTATAGATGCTGGAGAGGGTGTGGAAAAACGGGAACCCTCTTGCGCTGTTGGTGGGAATGCAAATTGGTGCAGCCGCTCTGGAAAGCAGTGTGGAGGTTCCTCAGAAAATTAAAAATAGACCTACCCTATGACCCAGCAATAGCACTGCTAGGAATTTATCCAAAGGATACAGGAGTACTGAATGCATAGGGGCACTTGTACCCCAACGCATATTTCTATTAGCATGCTATTTAGAATTATTGAAGAAAATACAAATAACCAGTTAAAAAAAGTTAAATGAACTTGTGTTTTGGAAATGGTGTGGTGGTAAAGGCTGCTGCTTTTCATAACAGCCCTTTTAGAATTATGTATAACTCTTTATAGACATAGTAACTTTATTTAATAAAAAATATTGGGGGCACCTGGCTGCCTCAGTTAGTAGAGCATGCAAGTCTTGATCTCAGGGTCGTGAGTTCAAGCCCCACAGTGGGTGTGAAGCCTACTTAAAAAAATAAATTAAAAGTATTAAATAAACCAAAAAATCTCTATTGGAGAAGCTTTGAGGTAAAGCCAAATAAGCTGTATGTGAATTTGGCCCACTTGGTTTTCTTTCAAGGACTAAGCTCTGGGCCCCCCCCCCCCCAATCTTCAGAGATGCCTGAGAAGGCACATCCAGAACACCAGAGAGTGTGGTGTCCCAGGAGGTGAGTGAGATAAGTGCTTCTGGTGGGGAATGGTTAGTTTTCCTAAATGCCACTGAGAGGAAAGAAGGGAAGTCCAGAAGTTACCACTGGAATAAAGGACATGCAAGATGCAGATATTTGTTTGAGATGTCCAGCTGACAAAAAGAAGTGATTAGCCTCTTAGTTCAGTGATTCCCAAACCAAAATTACCTGGGGACCTTAAAAAAAGCTCCTTTGGGGAACCTGGGTGGCACAGTTGGTTAAGTGGTTAAGCCTCTGACTTGGCTCAGGTCATGATCTCCCGGTTTGTGAGTTCGAGCCTCACATAGGGCTCTGTGCTGACAGTGTGGAGCCTGCTTGGGATTCTCTCACCCTTTCTCTCTCTCTCTCTCTCTCAAAATAAATAAATAAACTTAAAAAAAAATTCTTTCATTCGCATGGATTTACACTCACACACCTGAACAGTCACAAACACTCCAAACCTGAACTATAGTTAGACCATTGGGTTTTATGGCATGGGACTTAGAAATTAGCATTTCAAGGGGCGCCTGGGTGGCTCAGTCGGTTGAGCGTCCGACTTCAGCTCAGGTCACGATCTCGTGGTCCGTGAGTTCGAGCCCCAAGTCGGGCTCTGGGCTGATGGCTCAGAGCCTGAAGCCTGCTTCCGATTCCGTGTCTCCCTCTCTCTCTGCCCCTCCCCCGTTCACGCTCTGTCTCTCTCTGTCTCAAAAATAAATGAACGTTAAAAAAAAAAAAAAGAAATTAGCATTTCAAGAAGTCAAAGTTCTGATTCTGGTGGCCAGGCCTGGGGAACACAGGCCTGGCTAGACTGTATCCAGAACAATAGCTGAGAGTTGGGCATTGGCCACACCCACAAATCCTGCCCTTTCTCAAACTTGAGATATTGTGTTCTCAACAATAATTCCTATATCTGAAGCTTGTGTTAATGTGGGCTTCATATCTAGTATCTTTTTCAGTATCCTGTTTTAAAATGTTCATTTTTCCTTAAAGAACGTCAATGGATGGCACTTTGTGAGGGATTTTTCTTCTGGAATGTCACATTATTACAGGTGATATCTATTCTCATGCACAAGCACACTTGTTATTCAGACCTTGGAGATAGTTTGTGTCTTTTTTTTTTTAAATACTTTTAAAGATTTTATTTTCAAGTAATCTCTGCCCACGGTGGAGCCCAAATTTATAACCCCCAAATCAAGAGTCGTGTGCTCTACCCACTGAGCCAGCCCGTGCCTCCTTGCAGTCATCTTTGAAGCCACAAAGACTTCCGGTCACAGTAAAACTAAATTCTTTTTCTTGCATTAATGGTTATCTATTTCTTTTTGGCAACCTTATAAAACTCTTCTCTGAAAGTGAAAGTAACTATTTAAAAAAAGCTTTTTTTAAAAAAAAAAAAACAACTCTTTTTTGTTGTGGTAAAATATATATCACATAATATAATATAGTATATATAAATAAAATATATTTTATTTAAAATATATATATAAAATATAATTTTATTTTCCATTTTAACCATTTTTAAGTGTATGATTCTATGGTATTAAATACTTCCCTATTATCATCTGCTACCAGCACCATCCATTGCCAGAATTAAAACAATCCATTTAAAAATGTCTGAAGATAGTTGTATTACATGCTTAATATCTATTAAAAAATTCAGTGTTGGCCAAGCGAATTAAAATAATACAAATATTAAGAGAAAATTAATAAAATAACTTAAGAGTATCTTGAAATATCTCATTTTCTTCTTTTTTTTCCCCCTACTGTATTACTTTTCTATTGCTGGATAGCGAATTACCCAAGTTTAGCACCTAAAAACAACAAAGATTTTACATTCTTTTTATCATATTAACTCTTTGAAATCTGATGAGTATATTACACTGGATTACATGTCAGTTTGGATTAGACTCATTTCCAGTGCTCAGTAGCTGTGTGTTAACATATTTGCTACATAAGACACATTAGTTATGATGAGGACGGCTTGGACCTGAGCACTCTGTAGCTTATTCTAGATCTCACAAGCAGAAGATTGAAGGATAAATGCACATGCACATGGCATTTGGGCCAGTTACATTCCATTCATATTGTACCATTCTGGTTTTATAGGAGGCCCATGAATGGTCTTAGCTAGATGCAATCTTTCTAGATGAAGGAGCTGGGAGCCCCAGGACATGCATGGCCTTGGTCAAGGCATGGTAGTTTAAGATGTGGTCTAGAAAATATCAACCTTCCAGGGTCTTGTCTACTGACAAACTTAAACTAAGAAAGTTTATCCAAGGTTAGACAAGATATAGGCAAAATAATTATTCATAGCTTATTACAACAGCTTAGAATTTTAAAAAGTGTTGCAAATGAGTACCACAACTCATATACGCACAGAACCGTAGCTTCTGTATCTCCATAGCCTATCTAGTTTTCCTGTCCCCATTATGAGAACCTTGAGAATGTTCATGCACTGGCAATGGGAACATAAATTGGTATATTGTAGAGCTACCTTGGAAAACAAGTGTCATTGAAAAGGTACATACTCTATGCTGTAGCACTTCCAGTTTAGGAATATAATCTACAGCAAAGGTCTGCCAACTTCTGTGAAGACCCAGATAGTAAATATTTTGGGCTTTGTGGGCCAAGATATCTCAGTTTGGACTAGACTCATGCCAGGTGCTCAGTAGCTAATATTCAAGATATCACAGCTACTCACCTCTGCTGCTGTAGTTGGAAAGCAGCCATAGACAACATGGAACTGAATGGGTGTGTTCACGTTCCAGTAAAACTTTATTTGTAGACAGTGAGATTTGAATTTCATATTGTTTTCACCTATCACAAAATATTTTCCTCTTTCTTTTTTCAACTATTTAAAATGTAAAAATGATTCCCACCTTAATGGGCCCATACAAAAACAGGCAGCGGAATTTCCTAGATGAAGTGTTGTACATCTGTAGTGAGAGGCTCTTGCTAAGTTTCCAGCAGTGTCACCTGTAATAGTAAGTAAATAAAAAGTGGACCAAAGAAGCATAGACAATGAACAATAGTTTGTGATATAGTCATAGGACGGAACTCTACAAAGCGCCAAAAATGCATGAAATACAGTTACAGGTATCAGTACAGATAGATCCCAAACAATGAATATTGATCAAAAAAAAGCACATCACAAAATAATTCATGCAGTAAGATAGTTACATTAAGAGCAAAAAAAAAAGGGGGAGAGGGGGCAAAATTAAGCAATACGTAGGTGATAAAACTATAAAGGAAGTCAAGGAAATTATTAACATATAATTTAAAATAGCAGCTCCCATAGGGATGGGGAAGGATGAAGAAGAGAGAAGCAGAGAAAAGCAGAAGGAACTTCCAAGTTAATGGAATTTTTCTATTTCCTGAGTTCTCATGCCAGGTATGCAGAAGTTCCTTTCCTTCTCACACTTTAAATTACATATACATATACATATAGATACACACATGGCCTTGGTCAAGGCATGGTAGTTTAATATGTGGTCTGGAAAATATCAACCTTCCAGGATCTTGTCTATTGACAAACTTAAACTAAGAAAGTTTATCCAAGGTTAGACAAGATATAGTCAAAATAATTATTAATAGCTTATTATTATTAATTATTAATACACACATACATATACATCCACACTTATTACTAGCAATATAATTTTTGAAAAAGCATTGTTACTGATAACTCGGAAGTTAATTTAGTGCTTTACTCCACAGGTTGGTTTACCTGTTAGTTGAGCAAACGGACCTTGGTTTTGTGGGAAAGGGTGCCCTCTTCTGGCAATACGTCCAACGTTGTGAAAGTTTTTTCACAGCAAACGTAGACTTTTAAAAATACCAGACGCTCATAGAATTCCATGACTGAGAGGTACTTTGTGAGGTCTTTCACACCTATTCTTAGCCAGCCTGAAGTATTTTATTTTTAGAAATCTCTAGGGAAGCATTTTTTTCTATTTTTTGTTTAATAATATGGCTTGGCTTAGTTTTTTAAATCATTTCCTTTATATTCTAATTTCTATTTCTTATCAGTATATGAAATTCCTTAGAGTCCTTTATTGGAAGATCTAAGATACAGCCACAGAAATGCTTACCCTGAGATGCCTCCCGTGGCCTGTGATAACACCAGTAGGTGGGAAAGACTGGGTTTCTTGTCCTTGGCAATAGCTTATATATTCTTGCAAATATTTCAGAATTCTATTTCTATTCAAAGAAGGAAAATCTATTTAGATCTAAAATCTTGTGGGCACTACTATGGTTTGCTCAAATATTTACCTTATGCCTCCATTTAATATAGGTACTACACTACAGTTTATAAAAAGGATCTGAGCAAAAATTACCATTTAGTCATTAATTACTAAAAATATAGTTGAAGTTGTAACATCAGTAGTTTGGGATTAATAAATCAATTCTTTTGACCCAGCCGCTACAATATATTTAAATTTGTTCCTTTGTTAACTCACTGAATAAGCCCTTATTTGTGATTATTATCATTTTAACCTTAAATATAGTATTTATTCTCCCAGATTATCTTATGCCACCATTGTATTGAAAATAATCTTTAAAAAATTCCTTTTTAAACATTATACACTAGTTTGAAAAATTGCAAAACATTTCCTGAGTTACTATCTTTCATATCTTTCATGGCTACCATAAACTGAATTTCTATGAGGGGTTTTACTGGCCGTAAAATGGTTTTAGAAACACATGTTGAGTAAAAAATGGGTTGTGCTGCTTTTAAAAACATATGCTATTTTCTTTCTGTGTGGAAGAACGAAAAGTAGATGACAGAAATTAGAATCCTATTGATTTTTTTAATGTTTATTTTTGAGAGAGAGAGAGAGAGAGAGAGAGAGAGTCAGGGCACAAGCAGGGAGGGGCAGAGAGAGAGAGGGAGACACAGAATCTGAAGCAGGTTCCAGGCCTTCAGCTCAGAGCCGACACAGGGCTCGAACTCAGGGACTGAGAGATCATGACCTGAGCCAAAGCTGGATGCTTAACTGACTGAGCCACCCAGGCACCCCTCAAATCCTATTAATTTTAAATCTAGAAGTGATGGGAAAGTTTATCTTGTCTCTTGTCCCCTACTGAGGACGGCTGCCCTCATCTGAGTAAATTGAGATCTAACGTGTTCACTTGATTTGTCCCAAATCACACAATTTTACTAATTGAGATAACTCTTTTAACCAGTTTCAAATGGACTTAAGCAGCAGGCTGTTTTTTGATTTCGCGGGCACTTGGCATGCCCAGTGTTATAACATTGGGTAGCTGGGAGGCAGTGTTGTATAGTGGGAAAAAGCTTTCAAGTGAGAGAGATAGAACAGGGAGCTGGCTCTCGCCACTTGGTGGCAGACAGTGGGCAATTTACTAGGGGTCTAAATGGGAATAATAATATATACTGTAAAGTGTTGTCATAGGGCTTAAAAGAGATGCATAGTGGGGCTCCTGGGTGGCTCAGTTGGTTAAGCATCTGTTGATTTCAACCCAGGTCATGATCTCACGGTCATGAGATTGAGCCCCATGTCAGGCTCTGTGCTGATAGAGCAGAGCTTGCTTGGGATTCTCTCTCTCTCCCTCTCTCTCTGCCCCTCCCCCACTCTCTCTCTCTGTCTCTCAAAAATAAAATAAAATAAGATAAAATAAAATCTTAAAAAAAGAGAGAGAGATGCATAGTGCTTGGAACACAATAGATCTTCAATTAATAGAAGCTGCCATTATTGCTAGTTGTATATTTCTATTAGCTGTATATTTGTTATTATTATTAGCTATATATTTTATGTGTATCATTAGCTGTATGTTTTTTGTCAGTGGTATTTTTAATGCTTGTATGCATTTTTCATCTGAAATCCATCTCCTTAATTACTGCTTATGTGCTTTAATTCTCTATATTTTGCCACAGTCTGAAGCAGAGTGATTTGTATCATATTTAATTCTTTGATGCCTCAGTTTCCTCATTTGTCTTAGGAAGGAGGGATTGAAACAAATAATCTGAAAATCCCTTTTAGCCCTAACTCCCCATGTGCCCATCAGTTGGTTTTTTGAATCCCCACATTCCTGATTCTCAGAGGGTTTTCAGGTCTGAATTTCCTACAATAATTCACTCCTGTAAATGAAGCAATGGGAAATACTGGGTTGAGGGGCACCTGGCTGGCTCTGTCAGTTGAGCATACGACTCTTGATCTGGGGTGAGTTCAAGCCCCACATTGGGCATAGAGCCTACTAAAAAAATAATTGAACTGAAAATCATTGTCAAGAGTTTTAAAAAACGATGATGGGGGATATAAATCTGTTTAATAAATGCTGTCAGGCAAGCAGGATAGTAGGGAGAGATATTCATTTAGAGCTGTGCTTCAGATTATTTACTGAAGTAAACCTCAGATGGATCAAAGAGTTAAATATTTAATACCAATCTATTAACGACAAAACAAAAAAAAACCCTTGGAAAAATGGATGCTAAATTTAATCCAGCTGTGGAGGAGGGCTAAGTCTTTGATGCTTAAGAAGTATTGGCTAAGACCAGGGATACAATGCATATGATCAAATACGTGAAGTCAGACTAAAATTTGTGTGCATACTAAATACTGAAATGAACAGTGAAAAAAACAAACCGGAGAGAAGAAACAAATGTGACAACATCTGATAAAAGCTTTACTATTCAGATACAGCCAGCACATCAATGCAAAAATCAACAGGTAGGGTTCATTTAGTAGGCATTGAAGGTCATCCAGAACAAGAGACAGTGCATTGTCTCATGGACAGTGTCTACAAGCCAATAGAAAGAAGGAATATAAAATAAGGTAGCAAAAATTAATAAAAATTAGCTTGTTCAATGGAGCTAGGGCTACTTGGTCACTGTGAGGAAACAAAATGTGCTTTCTCACTGCAGAAGAGTTACCTCTTTCTGGAGAATAAGTTTCCAATATATAGCAGGCTCTTTAAAAGTTATTCATACCCAGGGTGCCTGGGTAGCTCAGTCGGTTAGGCATCCGACTTCAGCTCAGGTCATGATCTCATAGTTTGTGAGTTTGAGCCGCGTGTCGGGCTCTGTGCTGACAGCTCGGAGCCTGGAGCCTGCTTCAGATTCTGCGTCTCCCTCTCTCTCTGCCCCCCCCCCCCAACTTGTGGTCTGTCTCTCAAAAATGAATAAAAACATTAAAAAAATTTTTTTAAAGTTATTCATACCCTTCCACCCATTAATTCTATTTTGGAAATATACCCTAAGGAAATAAACTTACAGGAAAGGACATCAGTAGTAAAAGCACAAATATAACTTCTCCATTTATAGCACAAAATAAATAGAGAGGGAAAGAAAGTTTATTTTACCAAAGAGAAAAAATATGTGACACACATACATACATATATACATACATATGCATATATATGTGTATATGTATATATAATATACATATATAATACACATACATTGACATATTCTCTAGGCAGAAAAAATAATGTGGTCTGTGTAAATACTTGGAATTGTTTTTATGAAAATAATCTTAGGGTGAAAAGGAGAAGCATAAGACAGTCATATACTGATTGCTAGCTGAAACCATTCATGTAATGATTATTCAGTTGGGTTTATGTCTCATGGTTTCTGCTTCCTCTGCGAATCAGATGACTGAGTTGTTCATTGGAAGCACTTGGGAATGAGGAAGGCAGATGATGGAGGGGAACCAGAGGAGGCTAAGAATTTAAGTAGCTGCTTTGGGGGATGGGATAAAGAACAAGTATTCTGGGAAGGACTAGGACTGAAGTTTCAGATCATGAATTTGTTCCAGTCTGAAGAGTGATTTCTTTTTTCCTGGCATGATCCAAAGCCAGAATGTGGGAGCAAAACATGGGGGCAGAGTCAATAACCACAAGTTGTGAGTTTATCGAGAGATGAAAAGAATGACAATGTACATGTGAGTTGAAGTGTTGGTGAATACATCAGTCATTCCCTTGAAAGTAACGGAAAGGAAACATTAACTTAAGTATATAATGAATAGCTCATAGATCAAAGGGAAGGTTAGAGAGTCAGGCTGAAAAAACAGGTGGGACTCAAGGGAGATCAGACAGCTCACACGGGAACGAATGACCGGGGCTCCCTGCTGGAATGGCTACCACTGTTGTCAAGGTGGCCCACTACTACCAGGACACCCTTCCCCTGCCTCTGGACCCACCTTGTCTGGATTCTGCAGCCATAAATATGTACGAAGCTATCCATTTGTCGTCAGTGGTCAAGAGTTGACCTCATGCAGGAACATCCAAGTGACTAACCCTTGTATGTCCAACTTCTATTTCTAGGAGGAAGGGAGAAGTATCTGGCCCCTTCAGCTTCCACTGTGGAAAGAGTCTCTACTTCATGGCAGATTCTCACGATGGGGACTCCCCCCAGTTAGAAAGATAGACACATTGAATAGGAAAACCAAGAAACAACGCATTCACTGTAATAAAAGAGTGGTTGAGTATTGGGCTATTGGTTCTGGGATGACAGGAAAAGATGTGGGAAAAGGGGGTAGTTGAAAAGTTTGGAGAAAAAAAAGAGATAAAGGAACTGGAGATTTCTTTTTTAAGTTTATTTAAGTAATCTCTACAGCCAACGCGGGGCTCAAATGTACAACCCTGGGGTCAAGAGTTGCATGCTCTTCTGACTGAGCCGTTCATGCTCTGTCTCTCTCTGTCTCAAAAATAAATAAACGTTAAAAAAAATAATTAAAAAAAAGGCGGAGCATACAAGTTTTTTAAGCGCGGATACCATGTAGTTATACCTCAACGACAACCAACCAAAAGAAAATGTGGGCCACCAGGAATGGCACAGAGGTGGTGCTCGATGTGTTAGACCTGACCGAGCTCATAGCAGAGAGCCCAGCACTTAATATGTAAGTGAATGAATGTTGAATAGGTTTTTCCCTTTGGTTGAGCTTTCTATGTTTCTGATTTATTAAAAAAGAGTTGTGCTTAGTATCTGCCCTGATAATGACTGAATCTGATTTTCTCCATGGCTTTGAGGTATGATACAACAGAGACACAGGGACCAAAAAACCCAGTCTTATTAGATTTTTGCTTCATTAACTAGGTATTCATATTGCTTTATTTATATAGGTATAAGCTAAACAATTTCAGTACATTTGTCTGCTTTCTGGTTTAAAGGGTGTATTTGGAGGGGATTAGATATTATTGCTGACTACTTACCTGTTTGCTCTTAGATTCATTCTCTGCCTTCTCCCTGATCTGCTCTCTAATGCAGGGACCTATAGTTCTCAGACTACCTTGTCAACTGGCTTCTTGATAAGTTCAGTTAAAGGGACGACACTAAAGGAAGATTTGGGCCAAGGAGGAGAAGAGAAGCCAGGGTATTTCTGTCTGTGTGTCTGTGCATCCTTCCCTTCCATCTCTCTCTCTCTCTCTCCCCCCCCCCCCCCCCCCCCCCCACCATGTCTCTCTCTCTCTCTCTCTGGTAAAGTCTCTGATGACAGTTGTACCTCGACTTCCTGCCCATTAGCTCCTCTCTCCTTCTGGGCATCTCCCACTGGAGAGATGGGGCTTTGGAGCCCCAGCTTTAGGGCTCTGACGACACATCTCATCCTATTGACCTTCCCATCCTGGGGGTGGTTCTCCATATCTCTAAAATCTGGGTAGTCTCACTGTTCATATTTAGTTTCTCTAGTCCTTTTATAAATTCATTGTTTGAAGTTCTCATTATTTGAAAGCCCTAAAATATTTGCTGTTCTAAGAGGATCTTGGCTGATCTAATATTCGTAGCGAAAACTAAATATTGTGGAATTCACTTGACCTTCAGATGAATTCCAAAGTCATCAGACTCAGAGCTTGCTGTCACCTGAGAACACTTCTGTTCAAATGGGGGGGTTCTAATCTGAAGCAGAGTGTGCCTAGCCCTTCATCAGGTCCTTTTTCTTTCCTCCCAGACACTCAGCCGGATTCCACTTCCCAGCCATACAACGGATTGCCGGCAAATGGAATATGGATAGAATTTATACCTGGCGTTTCCAGGCCTGATCCATAAAACGCTTCCTTCTCTCTTTCTCTTCCCCTTTCTGCTGACTGGACTTCAACATTTGGGGCAGCTCTGAAAGAAGATGCTGAAAATGTCAGAGTCTTCACCTGCCTGGGTCCTTGACTGTCCACATGGAGCAGACCCTTCTCACACGGACCTCTGCCAATTGGATTTGAGATGCGTGAGAGATAACCCTTCAGGATAATCACTAAGATTTGGGAGTTTGTCTTTTATAGCATTTAATGCTACATTAACTAATATATAACCTAAGGGAATTTTTTATTAGGGAGCACAGTGGTTAAGATTGGAAGTAAATGGGCTTGGAATCCCCAGTCAGTCACTCACAGGCTGTTCTGACTTTGCGTGAGGCATTAATTCTCAGTTTCCTTTGCTTTAAAATGGACATAAGAATAATAGTATCCCATGGTGATGTGGTAAGTAATTACTATGGATAAGATCTATACATGTAATTCCATATATAATTACTATATTATACTACATTATGTTAATTAGTACAGTCATTAGCGAAAATACATAACTGTTAGTCATCTTAGTTATTAGTCAACTAGAAAGTGGGTTGGATTTTAAAAGCAGTTTTCCTCACCCTCTGTGTGTATCTCATATAACCTTCAGACACACCAGTATAAGTTACGTACCATTTTTAGATACTTTTAAAGATACATTTAGATACATTTTTAGATACATTTTAGAACTTCATTATATAGTCAATCACATGGCCGCTGAACTTTTCCCTGATGGTGTCATTAGATTTTTCCACTGCAGTTGCTGGAAAATAATGTGGCCGATTCCATCCCCCTAGGGAAATGTCAATGGGCAATTGAAAGAGTAAATAGGAAAAGGATTTTATAAACCACAGCCTCACCTGATCTCCTAGTCAGGACTGATGACTCCTTCCTTTGAACCCTCACCCTGGGTTTCATACTCTATGACATTTTCTTGTGGTCCGGCTTGCCTCCTATATCAGCCTAGAGGAAACAGATGAAAGAGTTTAATGACAGGATGTTTACACATCAAGGGGAACCAAAAGGGGTAATGAGGCACTCCCACTCTACATCAGGGGGAAAGCCACTGTCAGCCCTGGGGCTGAAGGAGACAGAATGGTTACTAAGATCTGGCTCCATCTGTGGCTCTAGGAGAAGGTCGTAGCTGTGGCTGGAAGGGGATACAACCACTGGCAAGTCATGGGAGGGCAGAAGGAGCCAAGGCAATAAAAAGCTTTACTATTTTCTCCCCTACCCTTCTCCCACTGTGCCGCCCATTGACTGAGCCTATCTAAAGCGGGGGGCCAAAGAAGCCTGGTTGATGCTGTCCAGAAAGTCAACCCACAGGGGCATTGGGCAGGGTGGTGTATGGATCTCGTGGGGCCACGGGGAATATTCAGCATCTGCCCTTATAAAATCGTGAACTCCTTTTTTTTTTTTTTTTTAAGATTGTATTTTTAAGTAATCTCTACACCCAGCGTGGGGCTCGAACTCACAACCCTGAGATCAAGAGTCACATGTTCCCCCTGACTGAGCCAGCCAGACTCACCGAGCTCACCGAGACTGTGAGCTTCTCATGAGAAATCTTTGTCTTGTTGCCTTTGCAACTTCAGTCTTCAGCAAGGGACACTTAACAGATGTTAGTTGAACATCTGTTAGTTAACAGATGTTCGTTAGTTAACATGTTAGTTAACTAGATGTTAGTTAACATGTTTGTTAACATGTTAGTTGAATGTGGAGAATAAAGATGCTTGCTTTTATTTTTTTATTATTTTTTAATTTTTTAATGTTTATTCATTTTTGAAAGACAGAGAGACAGAGCATGCGTGGGGGAGGAACAGACAGAATCCAAAGCAGACTCCAGGCTCTGAACTGTTCAGCACAGAGCCTGACGTGGGGCTCGAACTCACAGACCGTGATCATGACCTGAGGGAAGTCGGATGCCCAACCGACTGAGCCACTCAGGCGCCCCAAGGTGCTTGCTTTTAAATTTGAAGAAAAATAAATGATTTCATGGTCTTAATTGTCCCTGGGGACAATGAAACTCCCTCCTGGAAATGAGGACTCTAAATGAAAGGGACATTGAGTTCTTCACGGGCCCATGGCATCCCAGTCCTCGAGATCCATCCTTCACGCGTTGGCAAGGGCCCTTCTCCCTTGAGGTCTGTCACTCCTTGCCTGTGGCCACTGTGTCCTCTGGCATAGGTCAGCCTTGCTGGGCTGTCGTGCTGTTTCTAAAGCCCTTTACAAAATCAAAGGGCTTCTCCCACCAATGCCTAATTGCCTGTTACTCCTCATCCTGGATTTCCTTGACCTTTTCCTTGATAGCTCTTTTGCTGTCCTAAAATCTGCATTTTTTAACATTCAGCCTGAAGGTCTTCCTTTTACTACAGGCCCAGCTCTATCAGCTGCTCAAGTTTTGTCAGCCAATGGATGACACTGGGAGCTAGTACGGCAAAAAAGAGAGGGCACAAGAGAGGAGCAATGCTTACTTCAGAACATCTGCACTCGGGGAAGGACCGTGGCTCTCACTGGCTGCAGTAGGGATGTGCTCCAGATCTCTTCTTCCTCTTCTTCTTCTTCTTCTTCTTCTTCTTCTTCTTCATGTTTATTTATATTTGAGAGAAAGAGAGAGAGAGAGGAAATGTGTGAGCAGGGGAAGGGCCGAGAGAGACAGAGACAGAATCCAAAGCAGGCTCCAGGCCCTGAGCTGTCAGCACAGAGCCCGATGCAGGGCTTGAACTCACAAACTGAAAGATCATGACCTGAGCTGAAGCCGGCCGCTTAACTGACTGAGTCACCCAGGTGCCCCATCTTGTACTTCTTTCCTTAATGGTGGACTGTTCCATAAGACGTTTTCTTTTGTTGTGTTTTTTCCATTTGGAGTCCCCAAAGATGTTTTAGAGAGAAATAGTGCCTGATAAACTGGCAAACTCCAAGGCTGCAGCAAATAGGATATACATTTATGTCAAAAGAGAAACTTTTATTTATTTCTCTTTTAATTTTTTAAAACGTTTTTATTTATTTTTGAGAGAGAGAGAGAGAGAGAGAGAGAGAGCGAGCACAAGCGGGGGAGGGGCAGAGAGAGGGAGACACAGAATCCAAAGCAGGCTCCAGGCTCTGAGCTGACAGAACAGAACCTGATACAGGGCTTGAACTCACGAACTGAAAGATCATGACCTGAGCCGAAGTCTGATGCTTAACCGATTGAGTACCCAGGCGCCCCTCAAAAGAGAAAGTTTTTAAGGAAGTTATGAACATTCATACCATATGAGTGCTAAACATAGTTTTACTATGAAACTTACAGAAATGAGGTATTTTAAATCAAGTTATTTCGGAATAAGTCTTTTGTCTGAGGATCAAGGATTTGTCTAAAAGGAAATTAGACAATAGATGTATGGAAAATATGTTTCCTGTTGCTTTTCTCATTGACTTAGTTGTTCTATTTGCTTTGAAGGCCATTAGAAGAAAAGTATTAGAAACAGAAATCTGGTCAGAAGGGTATCACCTATGACCTCCAGGTATGTGTAGCCTTAAAATTCAGATAAATAGATGTTTTAAAGACTTAATTTTTAACAAGCATCACTAATCATTAAGCACATTTACATTTTCTACATCGAGCATTTCACTGAAGGTCACGGATCAAGTTTCTTTTTGGTCATGACTTAGTCATATGAACTTCAGCCAAGCTTACCCATGACTTTTGTCGTAGGAAAAGTTTTCTCAGGGAGACAAGATGCTTTTTTTTCACCTCATTATTGCCAAATCAGGAGTCTGAGGACATAAAGTAGTATATCCATACTGTCTTAAGCATATACACCCATGATCTATATTTTATTTACGAATACACTGTTTTTTGGATGGCTTTTTGTTCGGGCCCTGTAATAGCTTGGTACCTCAGGGGTTTAATAAAGGGTGAGACATGGTCCGTCCCCCAAAAGAGCTTCTGTAGTTGGAAAGAAAACAAATGTTTAATAACTTTACAGACCAAAATATGGCAGCCATCATAAGGTATATTTGTTAAGCACCGTTTAAATGGAAGAGAGAATATACATTTAGAATTCTGAAGGGAGAGAGCTGATTAAAGGCAATTCAGAGAAGTTTCTAGAAAGGAAAAAGAGATGAGATTTGAAGAATTTGAAATAACAAGGGTCAGAGGAGGACACGGTATGTGGGAAAGTTTTGTTACTTACCCCCCTACCCCCACCCTCCTCCACCCCCCAAACATGATTTCTCTGTCAAGCCTGGAATTGGTAAAGACATAAGCCTGTGGAAACAGCTTTAAAGGAGGCAGCACAGTGGTGGGCCCTCTGTTGCGGGCCAAACAATTGTGTTCACTGATTGGCAAGTCTGTAGTCTTTCTTAGGTGAAATGCTCAGGTTGTGATGGAGGGGGGAAAAGGCTGGATAAATGATTCCACTTTAGAAAGGATAAGGGATGGTGTTGCTTTAAGACTAAAGAACAAAAATGTAATACAAAAAAGGCAGGCAAGAAAATCAATATTGGCAAGTGATTCTAAATATCCAGTTAATGTCATAAGATTATAAAAATATATATATATATTTTTTTTAATTTTTTTTCAACGTTTTTTATTTATTTTTGGGACAGAGAGAGACAGAGCATGAACGGGGGAGGGGCAGAGAGAGAGGGAGACACAGAATCGGAAACATGCTCCAGGCTCCCAGCCATCAGCCCAGAGCCCGACACGGGGCTCGAACTCACGGACCGCGCGATCGTGACCTGGCTGAAGTCGGACGCTTTACCGACTGCGCCACCCAGGCGCCCCAAAATATATTTTTATATTAGGATACAATAGATATAACCGGAGGCATTGACAACAAATAACAAAACAGATATATTAAAAATGCATCAATACATTCAAAAATTAAGCTCTCTCTCTCTCTTAATTTTTGCTAGTCTTTGGCTTTGACCGGGGTTTCTCAACCCAGTGCTACTGACACTTTGGGCAGGATGATTCCCTGATGTTTGGGGCCGTCCTGTGTATTGTAGCATGCTTATGGCATCTCTGTCCTTTACCTATTAGATGCCAGTAGCATTCTTTCACCCTAGTGTGACAACCAAAAACGTCTGCGGACCTTGCCAGATGTCCTCTGGAGGACAAAAATCACCCCTCTTGAGAAACGCTAATTTAGACGAATGTATTTTTTTTTTTTAAGTCGTCACTAGGTTTAATAAAGGATCAAATAGGGGCGCCTGGGTGGCGCAGTCGGTTAAGCGTCCGACTTCAGCCAGGTCACGATCTCGCGGTCCGGGAGTTCGAGCCCCGCGTCAGGCTCTGGGCTGATGGCTCAGAGCCTGGAGCCTGTTTCTGATTCTGTGTCTCCCTCTCTCTCTGCCCCTCCCCCGTTCATGCTCTGTCTCTCTCTGTCCCAAAAAAAAAAAAAAAAAAAAAAAAAAGTTGAAAAAAAATTAAAAAAAAAAATAAAGGATCAAATATATGAGGGTAGAGTGTGGGGTTAGCACAGAGAGAAAAAAAAAAAGACATTTAATAACACCTATACAACGAAATACACTCTCATTTATGCCTCGTAGTCTCAATTCTTCCTGGTAGAAAACACACAAAACATTATTTCTGAAAAAGCTACCAGCTCTCTTGAGCTCCCCAAACCAAGGTTGGGAAGTTCTTGGCAGCTGACCCCTGCTGGCTGAGCGCAGGAACGTTCTGGGCCTAGTCTGGGGCAGGCTCTCACATTTTTATCTGGTGAGCATTTTCTGGCTTATCAGCCTCAGGGCAGGCTCATAGGGGAAGCTGGCCGGGGTGGAGGGCCTCTTCTCAGTGTTTACAAAGTCATCTCTGAGTGGATGAGTGGGGGACACCTGGCTGCCTCAGTCAGAGGAGCCTGAGACTCTTGAGCTCGGGTTGTGAGTTCGGGCCCCATGTTGGGCATGGAGATTACTTAAAAACAACAAAACGAAGTGAATGTGCACGACATGGGGAGCGCGCTCAGCTGACGAAGCCCCACCGAAATGACCTTCCCTGTGGGGAGAGAGCACACCGGGTCGTTCAGCCTTTGACGGGCAGTGCTCTCCGTTCAGATGGCGTCAAAACCCCGTGATCGATTCTCGTTGCTGTGCAGAGTGACCTCATCAATACTGGCAATGTTCTCTTCTCAGTCTCTAGGGTGGTAAGCACTGGTATCCTTTTAAGAAATGCATTATATTTTATGGATGAAAGTGCAGGACATTTTAATCTGGATATTTGGCATCAAAATTCCTTTTAGGGAGAGAGTTGATACCATTGAAAAAAAAATACATTTGGTGAATATGTGGAATGAAGGAAGAGACGCCTAAGTTACATTTTAAGTGAAAAGGGGCTTCGTGTTTACAAATGCTGCATGTGAGACAAAGGGATCGTCCTGCTTTGCTTTTTGGCCCAGAGGGTGAAGTTAAAGGGACAGGGGAAGGGAGAAATAGAGAGGAGGTGGGCTAAGCAAGATGGTAAAAGTGTACAACTTTCTCCCTCCCTAGTTCCCCCAAGTAAAAATCTTCTCTACTGTTAGGGGCGTATTAGGCTGTGAAGTAGTAAGTAGAATCAGACTCCTGGTGGCTTAAATAAATGGGAGTTTATTTAAAATCAGAGATATGTAGTTGCTGGCATGGATCCATCTGCTCAGTGATACCATCAGGGGCCCAGGAACTTTCTCTAGTTCCACTTTGTCATCCTTAATTCTGGTGGCTTTTCGCTCGCGTTTTCCACACATGGTCTCAGGTAGCTGCTGTGGGCTCACACATCGAGGCAGGAAGAAGGAAAAAGAGGGAAAGTCTAGCAATGATGGCCCTGTTCTTCTTTAAAGAAAGTAAAATCTTTCCTGGAAACACCCCTAACAGGTTTCTACTTCCACATGGCCTCCCTGAATTCAAGGGGCGACAGGATATAATTAGCCTTAATATCCTCTTTCACAGAGGCAGGCAAGGGGGACGGCCTGCTGCTGGGTCATCTGCTGAGCTCATAAAGGTTGGCTGCGGGAGAGCTAGTTTGGGAAATGCACGAGGGCGATGAGTTTCATTTTGGAAATTGATCCGGTGTGAACAGAAGCAGCTCATAGGAGTCAGAGGTCACAGAGCAGGAATGGCTGGGAGGACACAGCCTTCCGGAAAGAGCAGAAAATCGTGGTGAGTGCTTAGGGCCTCTCAGGCTGCGGATTTGAGGGGTGGGGCAATCTTAACGATCAGCCCTCATGACTGAGTTATCCTAACTAACCTCTAGTTAATCACCAATTCCTACTAATTATTCTTGTCTGCGGTCTTCAAATTTGCCACTTTCACACAGTCTCTTCTTCAACTTCCAAGCTCATGTCTTTCATGCCATTCTGGGAATTTCCATCATTGCCTTGTTTCTCTGCCTTCAGTTTTTCTCCTAGTCTGGCTTCATGTAGCTTGTTGATTATCTAGCTGTTGCAGATAGGTTATCTATCTGTCTGCAAAATTGTTCTCAAGGAGAAATAGCATAAGAATGCTATAATAAGTGGCTAGAAAATAGAGCGTCTTAGATGGTGGTAAGAAACAACAGAAACATTCATCCTAATGCTGGGGTGGAGATGTCCCCTCGTTTCCTGCTGCGAACTCCATCTTCAAACACAGATGTCCCTCAACCTCAGATCTTTAGCCCCCTGCCTGAGAAGCATAGAATTTGTTTAGATTCCCAGGTACAAATGATTCCTGGTGGAAATCATTTGCAGAGTTCAAATAGATAAGTTACATCTTCCCATAGCAAGCAACAGAAATATAATTATATTAAAACAAACTTGGAGCAGTAACTATAAACAGAAAACGTGTTTTAGAATATTTATCTTGGAAAATGCTTAAAATATCTTGCTAAATGGAAGAAGTGGGCTCCAAAACAGTATGTATGACCTGAGTTTTTTCATATACCAGGGAGGGACAGAGAAAGAGAGAGAGAGGGAGGGAGCAGCATATTGCATTATATGTGTATCTTTGGCACTAAGTGTAGAATCTAGTCTCCAAGAAGGTGTGGCTCCATTATCATGTTTAACCTACATAATAACCAATCTATTAATATGTATCAAGGCTACAGTTGCTTAATATTAAACCATAACAGAGTAGAAACTTCCAGTAAGCAGGACTTTAGAATTCTCCATCCCTCTCCCCAGGTTATTTTAAGATATTGCTTTCCTTTCTTCCTTCAGTCTAGCTGAGCCATTCTCTTAGTATGCTTAAGAAGCACTTTCCAGGGTTGTAACCATAAAAAGTATACGCTGTACCTTCTGAGTGATTTGAGGTCAGCTCAGGAATAGTTTGCAAGGTTTTCCTCCTTCCAAGCTGACTTTAGAATTAAACTTTGAATCCATTGCTACTTCACCATATTCACATTAAAAAAATTATTTTTCTTTCTTTTGAGAGAGAGAAAGAGAGAGAGAGAGAGAGAGAGCTTGCTGGAGGGAGCGAGCTGGGAAGGCGCACAGGGAGAGGGAGAGAGAAAATCTTAAGCAGGCTCCAAGCCCAGTGCCAGCACAGAACCCGGTTTGTTGGGGGGAGGGCTCAACATGGGGTTCCATCTCATGACACTGTGAGTCATGACCCAAGCTGAAATCAAGAATTGGAGGCTTAACCACCTGAACCACTCAGGAGCTCCTAAAAAGATTAAAAACAAAATTTTTTTTTAACGTTTATTCAATTTTGAAAGACAAAGAGACACAGAGCATGAGTAGCGGTGGGGCAAAGAGAGAGGGGGACACAGGATCCGAGGCAGGCTCCAGACTCTGAGCTGTCAGCGCTGAGCCCGACGTGGGGCTCGAAATCACGAACCAAGAGATCATGACCTGAGCTGAAGTCGGACGCCCAACTGACTGAGCCACCCAGGCACCCCTAAAAAAGAAGATTTAAATGGATATCATGTATATGAGAAAGTTGAGCGCATTATTTTTGATAATGGGGTTATAAAAAGGCTCTTACTCTTTTTTCATCTGTATTTTCTAGTTTTTCTACAATGAAACTGCAGTACTTTTCTAATCAGAAAATGTTATTTTAAAACTATCACATGATAATAGAGCCTGTAACAAAAGCTGCCAGGGTGATTCTAGAAGCTAACACCACCCTGACTCAGCTCCAAACCCCACAGATCTGCTATCTCTCACCTCAAGACAGGTACCAGCAAGTGTCTTCCCATGGGGTTATTTCCAACAGGGCGACGGATTTCGAGATAAATCAATCCAGCTGTATTTAGGGACAAAACGATCAATTTGCTAACAAAATGGGCTGCAATGGTAGACTATAAACTCCCAGAGCATTTTTGTTCCATGACTCTTAGATGATCAGCTTTGTGATTTCTTTGTGTACGGTCCTACTTTCTGCTAACCCCCAGTATTACTGAGGTCACAGAGGTATGAATTCTGAATTTTCCCATGCTCAATTGAGTGTTGAGAGAGTACTTCGTGCAAAAGAATTTGGTTTAGATTTAACATGCTGAGCATTTAAGTCAAATTAGTAACGCTACCCTTTAAAAAGTATGTAGAAACTCAACCAGTTTAGCTACTCCACGCTGTTCAGCTAGTATGCAAACACGTTTTGTGTTGCTAAAATTGTTTTTCCAGGACCTTGAAGGTGTAGAACCAGAATGCTCTTTCTCTGCGCTTGCAAAATCTCGGCACATATGCTCAGAAACTGCAGGTAATATTGAAAACAATAAATAAAAGAAATACATACAAAGCATCCTTCCAAACAGACCTTTGTGACGCTCAAGTTTTATCCGAGGTCGAGAAGTCTGTGTGTCTGGTAGGAGACAGTGACGATCCATGGACCAGCCAAGGGCACTCTCTCCCCAGGAAATCACTGTGGTTTCCAGCCCAGTCCCTTTCTGCTCTTTACCTGTGTCTCCGCTTAGACAGCTTTGAAGCAGCCATAAAAGAACCTATAAAGGAAGTTTTCAGATTCCACCAAGAAAGGGGACATAGTCAAAGCAGGTCATTTATTTTTATATCTTTATTTGCTTTTGTCTCCCCTTTCATGCTTCTTCTCCTCCTGAGCCACCATAAAATTGTGGGGAGGAGCAAAATCTCATCTTAAGATCCATCTAGATGTGAGGAGGCGGAGGGATTGAAGTTACTCTTTTTCTCTTTCAAAGGAAAATAAAAGCAAACGGGTAATTTGGGTACGTAAGGGACGGTGGACACATGAAAGAACCCATAAGCTGTGGAGTTTATATTAGCGTCTAAATGCATGAGCCTCTGTGCAGATTTTTGGGTTTTTTCGTTTTGTTTTTGTTCAGCCTGACAAATCGTCTTGCCTTCCTAAGCAGTATCGTGCCACTTGCATAGTGCAGAATCCTTTTCTGAGCTGGAGCCGGCTTCTCTATTGGCCGGGCTCTGGGGGAGTCCACGAAGGACAAAGAAGTTCTTGTGGCCCCAGGAGATGATGTAGATAGCATGCTTTCCGAGGTTACGAGAAGGTCATGAAGAACACCCACACATTCTGTCATGGCTTGAAACAACCCTCCTCCCATACCTGAATCCCCCAATCAGCTTTCTGCGAGGCTTTAATTCACCATCAAGCGCCCAGGCAATATACTTCGAGAGAGGGTAGCATAGAGGTACTCCTGAGGACAGCTTTCTCTTCTCTGGCAGCACTAACAGTTTAGATCATTCCGAATCACTGTATTCATTCAGGCTCATTGATCTTCACGTAGTTTTAAATGTAAGACACACTCTCAAATGGAGGGCAGTCATAATCTTTATAATTGTATTTCATTGTAATTACAGCTATTTGCCTTCGAGAATAGTGGGTTATTTTAAGTTGTTATTATGAGGCTGGTCTTTCCTGTCTCGTCACAGCCCATTATCACGACTCACCTGAACTGCGAACAGGTTGGTGGCCAAGATCGTTGAAACCCTGTTGTATGGGTCAGTGAACATCCTTCCTAGGTTGAGGCACTTATGTAGGACATGACTGCTGGCAGCAATTAACTCTAGTTCAGCCAACTGACCAACGCACATTTACCATTGAGTCAAGCACAGTGCTCAGCATCATGGGAGTAGACAGAGGTACTGGCAAGGTGTGTATTCTTGGGAGAAAGGGGGAGGAATTAATATTTAATAAATGCTCACCATATACTTGACTCTCTGCTCGCCATTACTGAAATATAGAGCATGACTGTTGCCCCCAGGGAGCATGCAAGCAACTTGAAGAGTAAAGTGCATGCACACACACACACACACACACACACACACACACCTTATATCATTTTGGAGCAAACACGTCATTTAATCCCCATAACTTAATGAGACTGGCACTATTATTATCCCCACTATGCAGCTATGGTGGTGAGGAAGAGAGTTAGGTTGATAAGCAGTAGGGCTGGGATTTCGACCCATGCAGTTTTGCTATAGACCCCATGCCTTTAGCTCCATACTATATAGCCTATATCACATACCCATGTAAAAAGTCAGTTATGAAACAAACCTGTAATCAAGTAGCCTTCACTTTCTGAATTCTTGCTATCCAAAATCAGAAACCGATTAGGGCAGTGTGTGTGTGTGTGTGTGTGTGTACGTGCGTGCGTGTGTGTATTTATAGATCTTACATACAGCTCAGAGCCTACACTAACCACATTTTTATTGTGTGCTATTTGAAACTCAGGAATGAAATGCATTTAGGTGATATGGCATCCACCATAGCTATGTAAGCCCTCGCCATTCAATATTAGAAGCCGAATATTCAGAGAGGTAGGGAGACTTGCATAAGAGCCAAATAACTGAAGCATATAACAAATGCAACAGGAGTTGGCCGTTGAAATAAAACCCTCAAGGATAAGGAAATGTTAGCCCAAAGACGGAGGAGAAGACCAAAACGGTTGAGGCACACAGGGAAGCAATAACAACTTGCATTCAGAACAAGAAGATTGGAAAGGCACACGGGCCAGAGATGAAGTAAGACAGGAAGCCAGTGGCTACATCATCAGATACTGATTGGACTTCATGCTGTAGACAGTGGTACGTCACTCGTAATTTTAAGCAGGGCTCGTGACACGATCAAGTTTGTGAATTTAAAAGACTCCTGTGGTTTCAGTGTTTCCAAAGGTGCGACGTTAAATGGCTTCTGCATACTTGGGAAGCTTTGGGGCAGGAACGGTATCTGCGCTGGCAACTGCAAAAGCCTGATGGTGGAATTGTTTTTGCTAGGTAGCAATGTTGGGCTCAAAATCCTTAGAGGAGCTGCAGGAAACAATGGAAACCCCACATGTACACATGCCCAAATGTAGATAATATATATGTGGTGACCTGTACAGCATAAAGTTACTTGCTGATTCATCCACCTCCATAAAATAGTTAAATTGGAAATAGTTACATTTTGTTTGTAAATAGGATAGAAATTATCTACATTTGTGATGGGCTCTGACTTCTTCAAAACCACGTGGCAGTTTATTTCTTCAAGGCCAGTAAGAGAGTTTGCTGCTTTGAATCTCTCTGCTTCAGTTTCTGACCTTGGTTGTCCCCATAGCTTCACCTGATTAGGTCAGGCCCACTCAGGATAATCTCCCTTTTGAATAACTCAGAATCAATTGATTAGGTACCTTAATTGCAGCTGTAAAATCCCTTCTCCTGTGCTATATAAAATAACCTAATCACAGGAGTGCTATCTTATGGAGTGGTAAACTTAGAGGTCATCTTAAAATTTTGCCATTCATAGGTATCCTCCAAATGGAAGCTAACCTTTCAGAGGCTATCCTTGGATACCTCTGTTTACCTCTGCTAAATGTTTTCCTCCCCCCCGACACCAGCATTCACAGATTCATGTTTGGAACTAGTGACCCTAGTCTGATACAGCTGGCTTCAAGCTGGCACTTTTTAAAACTCCGGAGGTGCAAATATCATGGGCCGCCAATGAACACCCTAGTGTACTTTGTCACCAATTTTATTTCCAAGGTTGCTGTCCCAGGAAAGTAGGTGTAGATGGGAACACTTTGAAAATTAATTGTTGTTTATTTTGGCTATGGTGGTAGTGATTGCCATGTGTTCACTGACCATTTCCTTTTCCTTTGGGGCATAAAGCCAGACGACACTGCCCAGGCACTACCCTCCCACACCATCCTCCACTCCCTTGGTTTCTTGCCATCTGGGAACTTAGGAATCTGAGGGCTCTACTGCCCTTGGGGATGGTCAAGACACAAGGTTGAAGCAGCCTGGGTCCTGAGTAATTGCTTGGAAAAGAGTCAAATGGGAGGGCCGGCTGGCCAGGAACAGCACACTTTCATGTGTGAAAGTGGACTTTTAGTCCTGGGCACTGACCGTCACAGCAGTTAACCTCTCCTGACCGATGCAGCCGGATCTCACCCTGCCTCTGGCCACAGGGCTCATCCACATGTGCTTCCTGATTGATACTTAGAGGAGCATTGTTGATCTGTTGTTGTTGCTTTTGTTACTTTTCTTTATTTTTTTTAGACAAAAAGCATAATCCATACCCTACGATGACTAGAACACAAAAACTATAAGAGAATATTATATGGGAGAGATAAACTAGTATTCAATTGTTTCTTTGACTCTATAAGCTATTGAAGTTTTAGGACAATGTCTGCTTAGATCTACTTGTAGCAGGAAAATAAATTTTCTTTTACCAGCTGAATATTCTCTTGAAATTAGTAAATTAGAAATCCAATTGTGTTTCCTTTTATCAATCTAATTAATTTATATAAACATTGTCCCAAACAAAAGCCCAAGTATATTGAGAGGCTACATAGAAAACCCAGGAGATAAAGTTGTTGCTGTTTGTCCAGTTGGTCCCTACGCTTTTGCATTTACCTTTCTTACCTTTTTTTCCTCGGGAACAATGATGTCATTGCTTAGAATTTAGCTGCTTGCAGAAACCCACTATGTGATTTTAATGACCCTAGTATAGGACACTTTGTAGAATCAATACGAATGCCAGTTTATTTAATAAAATAGCTTGACGTTTAATACACAAACATTTTGGAAACCTAAGGTAACGTTTCATGGGCTTTATCGACTAATTTCAATCAAGATAGGACTATCTTTGGTCTGAGTTAGCCTATATCCTCAGGAATAAATTATTAGAAAAAAGGTAAGGTAAGAAAAAGCAGCAAAACATGATATAGTGAATAGAACAGAACAACAATGTTTCAGTTATAATTTGGATAAGAAAGAAGGATGACCAAATGCAAGAATAATGAACATGAGATAAACAAATTAGGGAAACATGAGCTGGAAAAAAATCAATATTGATAGACACATTTTGTAAATTATAGGCTTAAGAAAAAAAGGGAGAATAAAATACAAACTTCACTGCAGACTGATGGAGTCAGGAATATTAACTGAAGAATATTAGCAAGAAGAGAAAGGGATACAAAGAGTATTAAATGTTTAAGAAAAAGATAGAACTAGAATGTATTATGCTAAGCAAAATTAATTTGTCAGAGAAAGACAAATATCATAGGATTTCACTCATGGAATGTAAGAAAAAAACAGATGAACATAGGAGAAGGGAAAGAAAATAAGATAAAAACAGAGAGGGAGGCAAACCATAAGAGACTCTTAAATACAGAGAACAAACTGAGGGTTGCTGGAGGGGCGGTGGGTGGGGGGATGTGCTAAATGGGTGATGGGCACTAAGGAAGGCACTTGCTGGGATGAGCACTGGGTGTTGTATGTTAAGTGGTGAATCACGGGGTCCTACTCCTGAAACCAATATTACACTGTATATTAACTAACTAGAATTTAAATAAATAAATTTACAAAAAAAGAAAAAAGGAAATCTTGTAACTTGTGACAACACAGATGAACCTGGAGGGCATTATGCTAGGTGAAAAAAGCCAGACACAGAAAGACAAATACATCATGTTATCACTTACATGTGGAATAAGAAAAAAAAGAAAAAGAAAAAGAGAGAGAGAGAGAGAAGGAAAGAAAGAAAGAAAGAAAGAAAGAAAGAAAGAAAGAAAGAAAGAAAAAGAAAGGGAAAAATTAACTCAGAAACAGTAGAAAAGTGGCTTATGGAGGCTGGGGGAAAATAGGGAAATGTTGGTCAAGGGGTACAATAAACCTCCAGTTTTAAGATGAATAACGTGTGAGGATCTAATGTAAAACATGGTGATTATAGCTGATAAGACTGTAGAGTAAAACTACAATGTGCTGAGAAGTTAAATGTTCTCACCAAAAAACCCAAAAGTAGGTACGTGAGGTGACAGGTGTGTTAGTTACCTTGGGAAAGGGAGCCCTTCCGCGTTGCATATGTATAGCAAATTGTCACATTGTACTTTAAAGATCTTACAGTTTTGCCAATTATACCTCAATAACGCTGGGAAAAGAAAAAGAAAAAGAAGATTTAAAATCCCATAGTCCTGGCTTCAAATTCCAGTTCTACTTTCAACGAGGCTGTGACCTTGGACTAATTAATTATTTACCACTCTGAGTTCAAGCGTCCCCATCTGTCAAATGAAAATAATGATACCTCCTAAGATGCCTGCGAAGCTGTATTTCTCAGCTTCTCCAGTCTCTGGTACTGTAGCCGTGTCAGCCTGTCTCCGGCCAGGTCAGTCCTCTCTCTGCCATGGTGATTAAGCGGTAGCTGGGCATGTGACTGCTCAGCCACTCTCTGTTCCCCAGCCTGCCTGCAGTTAGACATAGTCACATGACTCAGTGGAATGGAATGTGACGACTGGACAGGCCACTCTGGGCTACTGGCTAAGACGCTGGATGTGTCTCCTCCTTACATCTGCCCCAGTTAGAGCCGGCAAAGCCCCAGCCTTGACCCTGTGGAGGAGGCCAGGGCCCCAAGGCCTTGAATGCCTGGAGCAGAGCATCTAACGACCTCAAATACCCACCTCACATGTTACGTGGGAAACCAGTAAACTTCTACTGTCTTTAAGCTCCTGTTGCTCCCTTTTGTGAGGACATCCTAGCCCTATCCTAACAAACATAGATCCATTTAGACAAACATAAAAATCTCTCCCTCTCCGTACCCACCCCCCACCCCCTGCCCCGTATTTTCCCACTGTTGACTCTGGTGGAAAATGCAGATTCTGGGTATTTCTACCCGCCAAAAAAAAATGGGCTCAGACTTGGCTTTATTTGAAATTCCAGAAAAACTGGATATTTTTACCAAATATGAAATGATCTTACTTAATTTTTCCCATACAACCTCACCCCTCTGGAAAAAAAACACAAACTGATACCTCCCTTACTGCTTTAAAAATATAGTCTGTTAATAGAAACTTGAAGTATAGTAAGACCAACAGATCAGGAGTTGATGGCTATTGAACAGATAATTTGTTATAGTTCCCAGAAGGAGAGAACGTGCCATGCCATGGGCCTGGGACCACACAGGAAAGCACTGGGGTCCCGACCAGGAGGCAGAAAGAGAGGGAAATGTGGGCAAGAGTCTTTACTGTTGTTACTGGAGACATGAAAGGGTGAAGAGGAGAGAGAGTCTCAGGAACTGGCCAGTTTGAATAATTTCAGAGAACTACGCATAGGGCATAGGAGCTGTTCATATTGTCTGGTACCTGACGTTGTGATGATTAGGGCAGACAGGTTGTTCGGAGGATGAGAGAAGGAGATGTTTGGGATGTGGATTCTGGATTGGCTGGTTTGTATTTGAGGAGCACACTAGTGGGTGAGTGGTTTATTTTCCCTAGGAATTGACTAACTCTGGGAGAAGCAGTCACTCTAGGTCTGCAGAGCCCCAGACGTCAAAGCATCAGAATACAGAAAATAAAAGACATGCTTAATACACTCACCGCTTCCCACAGCTTTGAAAACCTCTTTGACCGGAAAAGAGTAGGCATTCAGTAAATGCTAAATATCATTTTTGTTGCATGCTAACTGCTTTGGCGCACAAAAATATGAGCGATTGCTCCTATCCTCAAACATTTAGTAATCAAGCTGCACAGATAATACGTAAATACAAAAGGCAGTGTAAGTACCAAAAGAGTAATATAAGTAATGAGGCTAGGGAGTTTCTGCAGGCACCAGGTGACTCTGTGGTAGGATGGTTTGAGTATTGTTGGCAAGGGCTCAGACCCCTTGAAGAAGGGGCAGGATTTTGATAAGGAGAGATAAAGGTGGAAGAACAATGCTCTGGAAGAGACCATGTCAGGCTTATTCGTCACCGTTGCCACCAGCACCCAGCACGTGCCTGGTACAAGATGCACACTCTGTAAATACCGGTTGAATGAGAATAAGTTCTGGGTCTGGAAGAAGGACACAAATGAGGTTGATCTGAACAGGGAGGCAATGTGTTTGGAAAGGCAGGTTGGAACCCTGTGTTAATTTGGGTCCTCCACGAAGCAGATGCCAAGATGGAGTAAAATGTGCAGGGATTCTGTTAAGGGAAGCACCCAAGACAAAATAAAGAGGGTATGCAGGTAAGGTTGGGTGCACCACTGGACCATGAGTAAGGCAGAGAGAAAAGGAAGGTTGGGATAGAAGCATCCTAGATTGCTGTGCAGTTTCCGAAAGGCCATCAAGGAGCCCTTGAGTGAAAGTTGGCTGTCAGATGTTTGGGAAATTGCCCAAGACCAAATATCGAAGTCAGGACTAGACCTCAGACCTTCTTGGTTCTCAGCTCTGTGACTTTTCCTTTTTTTTTTTTTTTTTATTGAATAAACACTTAAGAGGTCAAATGGCTTTCCCAGAATTGAAGGAGAATTTTGGTTCAACCTATTTCAGAATTCAGTGAAACAGCATCAAGCTTCCTGGAAAATTATGCACAAAGATAACCTGCTTGCCATATAGCTTGCCGGGGATAGGTCCAGGTTGGCATCTAGAAAACCCCTTGAAGAATGTCAATGCCAAATTCCTGCTTTGTACCCACAACTACCCTTCAGCAAGGAGACACCGGGTCACACAATGGAAAAGGTACTGGACAAGGTCATTGACCACAGGAGCGATCTCCCTGGGCACATTTATTCATGGATAAAGTAAGAGATTTGGACCAGGTGTGTATGCAAAACCAGTGCCTGAGGGAGGATTCTAGGAACCCAGAGAGGTGTGAACATGTGGCCTCAGTAAGGGAGGGCGAGGGAAATTCTCGCTTTTGAGGTGGGGGATGGGATGGCACGAGGGTGACTTCTTCTAGACTGTGCTGAAGGGGGAGTAAGGACGCTGCATTTGTTAGACTTTTTCTGTTCCTGGCCCCATAGTAGTCTCTGGGAATAAAATGATGAGTAAGACAGGCTACCTGACCTTGAGGAACTCCCAGTCTAGTGAGAAGACGTTGGCGGGAGGTAGCGTCAGATGGGGAGAGGAAGAGGGCTTCGTGGCGAGTCCTGTGGAAAGCAGGATACACCACATAGTCTCAGAGTTGGTTTCTTCAAATGAAGAACCTACTTCTCAGGGGTGTGGGGAAGATGAGGAAAAGCGTACGTGAGCTGACCAGAGCAGCATCTGGGACAACAGTGGTCTTCACAAAATGGCTTGCTGTCGTTCCCAGTGTGACAGGGTAGAAGGTTACTGAGTGATAGTGTTTCCAGACTGTCCCTCGCCCACCCCCCTTCCCCCCCAAGGCTGCTCTAAATGAAGAGAGTGCTTTCTTGGGCTGCTCCCTGGAGGGCTTCTGCAGGTGTGAAACACTTGGAGGTGAGGCGAAAGATTCGGATGCAAAATAGGCGAAGGGAGTAAGGGGCACAAACTTCCGGTTATAAAATAAGTCACGGGGATGAAAAGTACAGCATAGGGGAGATATTATTGTAGTAAGTCTGAATGCTGACACGTGATGGCCACACTTATTGTGCTGAGTGCTGAGTAACATATAGAATTGTCACATCACTACGTGATGCGCCTGAAACTGATGTAACATTGCATGTCAACTATACTTAAAAAAACAAAAACTAGCTGATAGGAGGCGACACGTGTGGAGGAGAAGCCAAGAAGGCCTAACAGAGAACTGAGTGAGAGAGGAGATGAGAAGGTAAAAGAAAATGCCTCTTAAGGACCGGACAGGACAGGGTCGGGAGGGTAGGTGCTGTGGGCTCAGGGAATTGGAAATGGAAGAGGGGATATAAACATATAGCTGGAGAGGTGCCTGGGTGACTCAGTTGGTGACTCATCCAACTCTTGATTTCAGCTCAGGTTATGATCCCAGGGTTGTGGAATGGAGCCCCGAGTTGAGCTTGCTTAAGATTCTCTCTCTTTCCTCCCCACTCTCTGCCCCTCCCCTGCTTTCATGTATGTGTACTCTCTCTCTCTCAAAACACACACATACACACACACACACACACACACACACACACAACACATGCAACTGGAGATTTTGAATTTGATCCTTCCCCCTTTATTTTTGAGAGTCAAAGAATAAAGATTTCCTTTTTGCCTGTTTTTGGCTGCCTGTGCCCCTTTAACGATGACCTCATAGAAAGACTGAACCGCAAAGGTTTGACATTCTCAAGGCTCACATTACACACATACATAATTAGAATGCATTGTGGTGACAGAGGTATTTATTTACAAAGTCTTATGGGATGCAAGGGAGGAGCAATTCTTTGTCATGAATGGGTCAGAGAGAAGGAAGCATTCGACCTGTTTGAGGGCTGGCTTTGACTCCTCTTGCATGAATGGTCTCGGTAAAATCACTTAAACTCTCTGAGCCTTGACTTCCTCCTCTATAAGTGAAGGATGACTTAAAAAATACCCTCTTTGGGACGCCTGGGTGGCTTAGTCGGTTGAGTCGGTCACACTCTGGCTCAGATCATGATCTCATGGTTCGTGGGTTTTAGCCCCGCGTTGAGCTCTGTGCCAACAGTTCAGAGCCTGGAGCCTACTTTGGATTCTGTGTCTCCCTCTCTCTCTGTCCCACTCACGCTCTGTCTTCTCTCTCTCTCTCTGAAAAATAAACATTTGAAAGTTTTTTTAAAAGTGCCCTCTTTAAAGGCTTTGCACAGGAGCAAAGGAGATATTATTGAATGTTTAAAATAAAGTGAAGCGGCAATTGAAGGTTCTGATTGAGAACACAGGTTGTGAGGGCAGACACACGTGGTTTGGATTTCGGTTCAGCACGCTGTGGACAATGGTAGGATATCCGTGGGACCCGGCTGTCAGTACATGGAGAGCCCTTACAGAATGTCTGGCACAGGATAAATGCTCAGGCTTTACTACACTCGCTTTGCAAATCTTGAAGCACTGTGCACATAGCTACTATTGATTTTGGAATTCTGACCAAGGCCTAACAGCACCAAACTGTAGAGGTGAAAGTGCGCAAGGGTAGGGGGTGAGGTATGTCGGTTTCCTGTTGCTGCTGTAACAAATCACCGGGAACAACACCAATTTATGCTCTTACGGTTCTGGAGGTCACGTCTGAAATCCATTTCACTGGGCTAACGTCAAGGGGCCGGCGGGGCTGGCTCCTTCCGGAACTCTAGGGGAAAATGTTTCCTTGTCCTTTTCTGCTGCTAGAGTCTGACTCCATTGCTGGGGTCACAGCCCCCTTCATCCATCTGCCAGGCCAGCAACAGAGTGTCTTCTCTCCGCTCTGGCCTCAGCTTCTGTCCTTGCAACTCCCCGGACCCTGACGCGACTGCCTCCCTCTTATAAGGACACTTGTGATGACGTTGGGCCCCCTGGATAATCCAGGATATTCCCCGAATCTCAAGATCCTTAACATAATTACCTATACAAATTGTGCTTGCCAAATAAGGTATGGTGTTCACAGGTTCTGGGGATTAGGACGTGAACATGTTTAGGCAGCTGCTTTTCAGGCTTGCACAGGTACCCAGGGAAGGAGAAAGGAATTTCCAAGAAGGAAAAACTTGAAAATTGAGAAAGATGGGGCACCTGGATTGCTCAGTTGGTTAAGCGTCCGACTTTGGCTCAGATCATGATCTCGTGGTTCGTGGGTTTGAGCCCCGCGTTGGGCTCTATGCTGACAGCTCAGAGCCTGGAGCCTGCTTCAGATTGAGTGTCTCCCTCTCCCTCTGCCCCTCCCCTGCTCACGCTCTATCTCTCTCTGTCTCAAAAAACAAATAAACGTTTAAAAAAATCAAAAAGAAGAAGAAAATTGAGAAAGCCAACTTCAGATAGTGAGTTCACTACTGAAGAGTTAGTTCGAAACACAATGAAGGCAAGTGACAAGATGACAGGATGAATGCAGGGCCCCAGTCCCATGACCCCCAACAGCTGAAGCAGGCTGACCACCCACTTCCTCTGCTTGCTGCCTTGTGCACCTTCATTGGCATCTCTCAATGCCCATTCTCACTGCCGTATGTGTCTATCCTTTCTCCCGTCTCCCCTCTCCATCTCCTTCCTCTGTGTGGAGAGAGAATCCCAAGTGAGATCATGACCCGAGCCAAAATCAGATGCTTAGTGTGGAGCCAGACATGGAACTCGATCCCACAACCCTGGGATCATGACCTGAGCCAAAATCAAGCCAAAATCGCTCAGTTGACTGAGCCACCCAGATGGTCCATTATGAGACAATTTTGGGATGCCCAACTCAAATCAGTGCTAGTTTTCCTCTCTTCCTCTTCCTCCTGTCTTTTTGGGTTCAGCAAACCTTTCTTGGCATCTTCCAGTCTCTTTCACGTATATTGTCTCGCTTGTTTCTGATCACAACTTTGTAAGTCAGATTTATCTATTTCCTTTGCATGGTGAAGGGAAGTCTGTTTCTTACTCCACTCACAACACTTCTGACCCTAAGGATGAAGCGATTTCCCTTATACCAACCAATTCTCCAATGCTCTGCATATCAACAAGGTGCCTTATAAATTCTGACACTAACTACTCAGAGCTGGGGCAGACCCCACAAGTTTAGAAGTTACTTTCACAAGACCACTCCCTCTTCAGATGACAATCATAAGTGGTGAGTCTCCAGGTTGGCTACAAAGTGGGGGTTCCCATGATCCCTGCCTCAAGTTTGATAATTTGCTGTAATAGCACATAGAACTCAGGGAAACACTTATGTTGAGTGGCTTATTATAAAAGATATAAAAAAAGATACAGGAGCACCTGGGTGGCTCAGCCGGTTAAGCATCCGACTTCAGCTCAGATCATGATCTTCAGGTCTGTGGGTTTGAGCTCCACGTCGGGCTCTGTGCTGACAGCTCAGAGCCTGGAGCCTGCTTCAGATTCTGTGTCTCCCTCTGTCTGCCTCTCCCCCACTCACACTCTGTCTCTCAAAAATGAATAGATATTAAAAAAAATTTTTTTAATAAAAAAATAAAAAAGGATACAAATGAACAGCCAGGTGAAGAGGTACATAGGGCCTCAAGTGCAGGAGCTTCTGTCCCTTGGAGTTGGAGTGAGCCACCCTCCTGGCACGTGGATGTGTTCACCAACCCAGAAGCTCTCCACATCCCATAGTTTAGGAATTTTTATGGAAGCTTCATCTTATAGTCATAATTGATTATTAATTCAATCTCCAACCTTCCTTTCCAGTCTGGAGGATAGAAGTGGGGTTATAAATTCCAAGTTGCTAATCATAGTTTAGTCTTTCTGGTGATTGTCCCAAAGCTATTCAGGAGCCCACTAAGGGTCACCTCACTATAACAAAATATGCTCTTATCACCCAGGACATTCCAAGGGATTTGAGAGCTTTGTGTCAGGGACCAGGGACAGAGACCAAATATATATATTTCCTACTTTGTCAGAGATTGGCACAGTGAGATCCAGACAGTTGAGGTAATTTGCCAACTCTACGGAGTAGGAGGAGGTGGCGGAGCCGCGACCCTGGCCCGAATCCTCTCCACAAAGACTCCACATCTGTCTTTGACATAGAACCACAATGTACATTTCACGGTTGCAAGACTGAGGTGTTAATTTCTTGCTACTTATTTTGAAAAGGAGAATCATCAGAACATTTGTTTAATTTTGTTTCTCAGAAAGCAGCAATAAAAGCCTTCTGTGGTGGAGCATTGTAACTTTGTGGGTAGCCCTTGACTTTGTTCTGAGCGTCCACAACCATCCCAGAAGAGCCGCCCTGCTCCTGCCCCACTCAGCACAGCTCTTTCCGCTCAGAGGTGCTGGCAGGTGGCCGGGCCAGCCTGCAGCTTCGAGCTCCCGTTCAGTGTAGATCGCTTCTGCTGCGATGGCCGTGTGAAGGGAAGTGGATGACTGGGAGCCAGGATTGGTAGGAGTGGGAGTGGGTTGTGGCTGAACCAACACGCACACCAGCAGATGCCACACACGCCAACGAACCGCCCTAAGTGCTCGCCTGTACTAGTGACAGAGGGTGCACGGGTGGTTGCCAGGGGTTCTCTCTCACAAATGGAAAAATAGAAAAGAGGGTTCTCTCTGGACGGAAGCAACCTGGGCCAGCAGAAATCTCTTTGAGCCAATTCGTAAAAGGTACCCCTTTCTTTGCATAGCATAGCCCCTGCCAAGGTAGAACACTGGGAGCATTTTACTCCCCACGGTGACCTGGGCCCTGGCAGCATAGCAGAATGGGTCAAAGCCTAGTTCCAGGATTGGAGCATCACTCCCCCACTGACTGCTGTGTGACCTTAGGCAATGGACTTAACCTCTCTGTGACTTGGGTTCATTATCTATAAAGTGGGGAGAATAACTATACCTATTTCAAAGGTTCTCACGAGGGGACAATGATTTAACACACATAAAAGTTAAAATAGTTCCTAGAGGAAGTAAGCACCATATGACTGTGAGTTAACATCATTACTGAAGCTGCAAACAAGTTACTGGAAGAAACAGAGTCCCCTATGATTTCTCTCTTTCCAACCCCAGGCCAGGGGCTCCTTTTCACCCTCCTTTTCCTCTGCCATTCTAGAACTATCCTCTCTGATAGCACACCCTCCTTGACCTCCCCCCCACCCCGATGATACCAATGGATTCGTCTCAGAACTAAGCTTGCATGCATGCATGCTTCAACACCTGTTTGATTAAGAACTTACTTTGTCTTGCTTAGTGTATTTGTTAAGAGCTAAGCCGTCGAAAAAAACCCCTAAAATTGTAGCGGTTAGTGGTTTAAAGATGATAGGAGTTTATAATTTAGAATTGCCACCAGTCACTTTTGGAACATGTAAGTAGAATATCTGCCTTCAGACTTTTTAAAAAAAATTTTTAATGCTTATTTATCTTTGAGAGAGAGAGAGAGAAAGAGAGAGAGAGAGAAACAGAGCGTGAGGGGGGGCGACAAGCAGAAAGAGGGAGACACAGACTCTGAAGCAGGCTCCAGGCTCTGAGCTGTTCAGCACAGAGCCCAACTCGGGGCTCGAACTCACAAACTGTGAGATCATGACCTGAGCCGAAGTTGGATGCTTAACCTACTGAGCCACCCAGGTTCCCCTGCCCTCAGACTATCTTTCCAGTAATGTTCCCTGTGCCCCTTTTAGTCAAGGTGGTCATTATCCAGCCACTTTGTCGTGTATAGGAAATGGGGCTCATTAACGTGATCCCTGAGCATAAGATAATACTTAGACTAGTCCGGGCTCTTTGCTTGTAGAACCTGTAGACTGTTCTCATTGGCTTATCATACATCCAGCATATCCTACTGGGTGCTGGCTCGCTTTCTTTTCCCCTTCATCTTTTTTTTTTTTTTAAAGTTTATTTATTTATTTTGAGAGAGCAAGAGAGAGGAGCATGCACACACATTCGGGGAAGGGGCAGAGAGAGAGAGGGAGAGAGAGAGAGAATGCCAAGCAGGCTCCACACTGCCAGCACAGAGCCCAATATGGAGCTCGATCTCACAATCTAGGAGATCATCACTTGAGCTGAAATCAAGAGTCGGAGGCTTCACCAGCTGAGCCACCCACGGGCTCTCTCCCTTCATCTCAACAATCAGTGTTTTCTGCCAAAACTTCCGCCATGTCAGCGTTTATCTTGCAGTGGTTCATCAAAGGGGCTAGAGTCAAAAAAAGACTGCTTTTTACCCCGAGACCCGGGTTGGTAGCTCTCTGAAACAATTTTCTTTTCTGCGTGTCGGAGTTGACCGTAAATGTTCATGTGGTAGAAGGTGGCAGTGAAGACGACGTCGATAGTTAGGATTGTCGATTGTTATTAGCTGTAAATGGGGCTGGCAACGTCAACTCGTCATCCGGCAGAAGTGGCATGAATATTCACCGCACACACAAGTGTAATACGCATACACACAAAGCACAGACTTCACATGTATAAAGAGCCTTTATTTTGCCATCTGTTCTTCAATATTTCACTCAAAACTCCCTGACCCATGAGCGTTTGTGCTGGGAGGGCCGGTGCTGCTGCTGTTTTCCTCCCCCAGAGGCCCTGGCGGCCAGAGTCCCCGCCCTGGTTTCTCAGGGGTCCCCAGCGGCTGTAGGACGCAGAGGTGGACCCGGCTCCCCGCACTGCCATCCAGGCGCAGGGTGACTCAGGCTGGCCCTTGTCAGGCTGGAGCCCTCTTTGGAGACACGCCATTCCAGAAACAGACAAAGCAAAACAATATATGTTGCTTCGTTATTCTAAAAGTATGAGGAACTTGTTTTCACTTGCCCTTCACTCATGCATTCATTCATTTCGTCAGTAAATGTTATCGTCTACTTAGCGTGTCTTAGTGTATCATTCGGGATCTTGTGGCTCTTCCATGCCGCACTCTGTCCCCAGGGACGCATGTGCTTTGTCTCGGTACTTAAAGGATGTCTCACTCTCCCTTTCCACAAAAGGGAAACTGTTTTGACAGAGTGTTTACGCCTCACTGCGATAAGCTGTAAACGCGTTGAACTTCAGAGATGTCATAAACATGTTGATACGAATTTGTTATTACATATGTTGTTTTTGAGGAGAGTTTAGAATACAAAGGCAAGCGTGTTTATCCCCGAAAGCGAGCAGCATAAATAAGTTGCCTGCATCGGAGAGAAGGTATCCAAGGCGATGCTCCTGTAATTTCCAGTCCCCTAGGGATCCCATTTTGCCTAAGACCCCCACCTTCCCTACTGTCCTCGAACATTGGGCATCCATCTCGTGCATCTCTTGGGAAAATACTCAACTGGATTTTGTAGGTTGTGGCGTGCAGTTTGGAGGAGGTCCCGATCGCCTCCTGTGGACAACAGAAAGAACTCTTGGTACCAGAGGTTGGTGACATACTGCCTGGGAGTGAACAGAGAAGCAGGAAGAGAAAGACTAAACAGACTGTTAAGGTTGTGTGTGTTCATCACCCCTCCTCCTCCCCACCAACTCTCTACCAGCTTGCCTATTTTTTTGTCGTTGTTTTTGTTTTTTTATGAGAGAGAGAGAGAAAGAGAGAGAGCATGAGCAGGGAGGGGCAGAAAGAGAGGGAGGACAGAATCTGAAGCAGGCTCTGGGCTGTCAGCGCAGAGCCCCACGTGGGGCTTGAGCTCATGAATGGTAAGATCATGACCTGTGATAAAGTTGGACGCTTCACAGACTGAGCCGACCAGGCGCCCCCCAGCTTGCCTATTGAAGGAAATAAACGTAAATGTTGCATTAATTGTGCGTGTGTCTGTGTGATCAGTAGCTTTTTTTGATAGCGACTACTCTTTGACATGCTGAACTTCTGGGTTGTATCATGCTTTTCCCAGTTAATATTCAGAATAAAAGCAGCCCTCTTCTGTATGGTCAAAGCTGAGTCAAGAGAAGATTCAGCTTCCAGGAAGGGAAAAAGAAATAGTCAAAGACAGCAATTTCCTCTAAGCAAAAGAGATAGATGTGGCATTGGTGACACCCTGCATTGGTGACAATGTGATCACATGGTCATACCAAGCTGCAAGGGATGCTGGGAAATGCAGTCTCTAGCCCTGAGCCAGAGCTAAAACTTCATTACGTGAGAGAGAGTGAGAAAAGATTTGGTGGGGTCATTCCTCACGGTAGTGGGGATTTTTAGCGCCAGACCAAAATCCTTTCTCATTTCTCCTACCCTTTACCAGAGTTGTCATTAGGTTTTAAAATTTCCATTAAGCACAGGGAGAACCTCCATGCTTCCCCCTGCCCTCCAAGGAGGCGATTGCCTCATCCCTACAGAGCAAGTCCGGTCCTGCTGTTATTCTCCCTTCCTTGGCGAGGTGCTCCTTGTTGCCATGAATCAACACCGTTGCCATGGGTTTCAAGTGTGCTAGTTGGCCCCAAGCACATATTCTAGCACATGCTGACAATGTGCCCACCGTCAGGAAATCGTTGATTCTGGCACGCATATCACTCAGATCCCACAGGGCTTTGGATACTGCTGTGTTAAGGCAAGACAGAGTTACACCCAGGTAATCATGAAGCTATGACAGGTCAGTGCCTACTACGATCAGAGCTTTGGGCTTGGTGCTATACACACATCTCCCTTAATCTCTTAAACTGTGTTTCTAGGCAGTTTCTGGGATCATCTCCCCAGATCCTTGTTCCTTACTCTGGAAGGAACCCAGACTATAATAATCATCTTAGATTGAGCATTATTTATCCCCCTGGAGCTGGGGAATGACCCATATAACATGGGAATGCCCAACATTACAGAAAATTGGGGTTCTGATAATGAGGTAAGAGTGTTCTGGGACCCAATTTCAATAGGTGGGGAGGGCTTTCTCCCCTGCCCACCCCCCCCCCCCCCCCCCATCAAGCAATTCTCAGACACCAGCTGGGTGTCTGTCCTACAATTCAACTCAGGTCTGACACTATCTACTGGAAGATAGCATCAGATTCCACAGGTTAAGGGCTCAGTCCTACAAGACTGTCACCCCCACCCCCCCTTCAGACCCCAGTCATAAGCCCAAGCCCAGGGTATCACCTGTGCTTCTAACCAACTGGCTATAGATTAGAGGTTCCGACAACCCTTCCTTATGTTCTCTTAATTTGCGAGAGTGGCTCACGCAGCTTAGAGAAATATTAGCTTACTAGATTATTGGTTTATTATAAAAGGATGCAACCCGGGAACAGCCAGATGAAAGTGATGCATAGGGCAAGTTGTGTGGGAAGGGGCGGGGAGCATCCATGCCAGTCCAGGTGTGCCACTCCCCTCTCCGGCAGGTGGTTGCATTCACCAACCCGGAAGCTCTTCAAACACTGCCCTTTGGGTTTATTTTATTTTATTTTTTTAAATGTTTTTTAATGTTTGTATTTATTTTTGAGACAGAGAGAGACAGAGCATGAGCAGGGGAGGGGCAGAGACAGAGGGAGACACAGAATCCGAAGCAGGATCCAGGCTCTGAGCTGTCAGCACAGAGCCCGACGCGGGGCCCGAACCCACGGACTGTGAGATCATGACCTGAGCCGAAGTCAGACGCCCAACCGACTGAGCCACACAGGCGCCCCATGCCCTTTGGGTTTTTATGAAGTTTCCATGACATAGCTGGCACGATTGATTAAACCATTGGCTATTAGCAATTAACTTCCAGCCCCTCTCTCCTCCCTGGAAATCAGGAGGTGGGACTGAAATTTCCAACCCCTTATTCTTGGTTGGTTTCACCGGCAATAAGCCCCCATCCTTAGGTGTTTTCCCAAAGTTACCCCCTTAACATAAACTCAGCTGTGGTGGAAAAGGGCTTGTTATGAAAAACAATACGCCCATTTCACCTTCATGGGTCTGAAGCTTTTCAGAGACTAAGGACAAGAGACCAAATATGACAAAAGATGCTTGCATTGTTCTTGTTCTCAGGAGATTCAAAGGGTTTTGTGAGGTGTGGGCCAGGAACTGTGGAGGAAGTCCAAATATACATATTTCTTATGAATCACAATATTGCCCTAGGAATAAAAGGAATGATTATTGGGTAGGCAACTAGCAGTCGGCCCAGATGGCTTCAGCCAAGTCGATCTTTCTATAACCAGATTGACGAGTACCTAGCCTTTCCCACATTCTTGGATATATCTTTTCCACATTTTACAGTTGTCTTGGAAAAAGGATGATGCTTCTGTCAGGCCAAGACTGATTCCCACAACATTTGGATAAATATCTCTATTCCTAGTCTTTCCACACTAGAAAATGCCTCCTTAAGATCTGATCTCTGAGAGTGTTAGAGATGGAAGTCATTTCTGCAGCTTTTCTGCTAGACTCCTGGACATGGTCTTCTAAGTGCTGCCCACATCAATGGGCCACTTCTTTCTCAATCTTGCCCTTATGGTTCTGGAGTTAAATGGCTTTCCTCAGGCTTGTCTGAGGAGCTGGCTCACCTGGACACCAACTAGAGTCGCCACATTCCTTAATGCACATGCCGCCATGATGCCTTGCCTCTGTCCATACATACTTAAAAGAACAAGTAGTAATGTGTGAGCATGATGTGTTGACATTTTTGAAAACAGCATGCTGTAATTTATGTATTTAAATATCCTCTTCAAAAGCATATCTTGCACACACAAGCTTTGCAGTTTGCTTTTTAGCAATACCTTCAGAACCCATGTTACATTCTCTTCAGTGGTCGCACACCTTTGTCCCTTACGGGTGGATTTGATTGGTGAGGTCTGCTAAATATCATTAGGGGTCACAAGCAGTAAATAAAGAAGTTAAGCAAGTGCAGGCATTCCCTTCAGTCCGAACACAAACTGTGATTATGCACAGTGATATTTATTTTCTGAAACAGACTGGCTCTGATAAATCATTCTTTTAAATGTGGTTCAGAAATGTTTTAGGTAAGGGGCACCTCGGTGACTCAGTCCGTTAAGCATCCAGCTCTTGATTTAGGCTCAGGTCACGATCCCAGGGCCATTGGATAGAGCCCTGAGTCGGGCTCTGTGCTGAGTGTGGAGCCTGCTTGGGATTCTTTCTCTCCTCCTCTCTCTGCCCCTCCCTTCCCCCTAATAAATAAAATAAAATGTTTTAGGTAATGTTTGAAAAACATTGCAAGCTAGGCTTTTTGGATGGTCCGTTGCTCCTTTGAATTTGTGAGTTTGAATCCTGGCTCTGAAATAACGAGCCAAGAAACTTTCCTGTAAGTCAGTTTTCCCATATGTAAAGGCAGTTTTTTCCTCTGCCCCCTCAAGGATCTAATTAAGGCATTGCATTTGGTCATTACAATCCTTTATTCTTTTTTGTGCTGAAAGAATTGTGTGCTTTCTTTTATTGTTTTGTTTTGCATTGTTTTGTTTTTTTTTTTAAACACTGCCCTTTTGAAGAGACAAGGCCAGCTGTCTTATAGAGCGTTCCATGGTCTGGATTTATCTCATGGTGTCGCACACCTTGTTCCTTTCATCCAGGTATTTGCTGACAGCTGGAAGGAGGGTCCAGAAGTTTGACGAGATTCACCTTACGCATCTCTGGCATGCGTCCTGCATAGATGACCCTGAGAACTTCACATTGTATTTTAGCAAGTGTCACATAACGCCACGGGGTCTTACCTTGACACTAAATGTGACCACTAGGTGAAGGTGCTAACTGCTAGAACCTTCCATGGACATGCTCTTCTCCCCCTACCCCCACCCCTCCCTTGCAACTGGAAAGCCGTGGGGAGATAAGTTGGCACCTGGCACATCTCCTTGTCAGTAGCAATCTTCGCCGAATGGTTTAGTCCTTAAAAACGACAGCCTTGGCTACCCTGCCTGCCTGACAACAACTCGTGATGCTCACAGCACTGTTTCTGAGTACCTTCAACGAACTCTTTTGTATTTCTTATGAATCCTAGGTTACAAGTGTTCATCCGGCTGTGCTTCAAAAACAGAATCTTGCTCAATGCTGATAGAGAGGTTCCGCAAACACGTGTAAACATTTCCTGTCAGAGACAGCTGGAAACATTTACCCTTGAACATCCCCATGGGGTAGTGGAGGACTCGGCTTTGCTGTGAAAATCTTCTTTACTTTCCACCAGCACCCAGGACTTTCAGAATGATTCACAAAATAGACAGGCTGCTAGCAAGTACTCCGCACTCCATTGCGCTTTCCCCATACAGGGGACTTCAACCCTGATCATACATCTGAATCACTGGGGGAGCTTTAAACTCTCCCGGGGCTACTCCAGACCATTTATTTATTTATTTATTTATTTATTTATTTTTAAAGCAAAAAAGGGTATTTATTGGCTCACATAACTGAAAAGTCCATAGGGATAAACTAGCTTCAGGCACGGTTGGATCCAGGGGCATAAACATTGTCATTAGGACTCCAGTCTCTCCATCATTTGGCTCTGCTTTCCTTTGCACTGGCTTCATTCTCTGGCTCATTTAATATGGTGGGTCCCGTTGGTGAGAACTTTTCATACTACAAAGTCAAGCAATCTCAGTAAAGAGAGCTCCTGAGCCTCTCCTCCACAGTTCAGTAAAACTCCTAGGGCTGAGTATCACTGGACCAGCTTGAATCACACGGCCATTCCAGAACCAATTACTATGGTGAAGGAGATGGGCCATGCTGATTGATCAGGTCTGAATTACATGTCCACCCAAGAAGCTTAAAGGTAGGCCAGACTGTTTGAACCATGTGGACTGGAAACAGGGAAGTGGTTCCAAGAAACATCAGAGTTGTTACAATGAGATGGAATGAATGCTGGTCAATCAAAAACAACTGATGCCAATGATAAGACCAGATACTAAAAAAGTTTAGTCTGTGTTCAGTAACAGCTGGCATTGTTACTTTCTTGACAATAAAAGTATTCTGAAAAAAACGTCATGAGTAAGCTTGTCCTGTACTCAGGAAGCTTGTAATCCCTTTGAATGGAACAATCATATCCAATAGCGTACTTTTACTCCAGACCATTTAGATCTGCATCCCTGAGGGTGAGGTCAAGCAGAAATATATTCTAAAAGCTCTCCGGGCGATTCTGTTGGGCAACCCAGGTGGGAACCACTGAAAAAGAAGTTTATTTCTAAAAGGAAAAGTAATTGAATGGTCACCCTTTAATATCAAGACGCTATAGACCTTTCTCCAGGATAATGGTTGCTAGACTTGGGCTGCACATTACAATTACCTGGGGATACATTAAAACTCCTGATGGCCAGGTTACATCCTATATCAATTAAATGGGAATGTCTGGGCACGGGAACCAGGCATCAGAACATTTTAAAGATGCCAGGTGAGTCCAAAGCCCAGCCAGGTTTGGGAACCACTGCACCGAACAGGCAGCTGTGGTTTGCTTGAAAGAACATGAACTTGGGAATCAAACAACTTTGCTGCTCACTACCTGTGTAATTTCTTAGCCTAAATTGTTTTTTAGGAGAAGAAGGATAATAATGCTAACTCACAGTCTTGTTTTCTGGATCGGAAGAGAATAGATGTGCTAGCACATAAAAGTTGTACCCATTTTGTCCCGGGTATTAGTTTCTTATCTCTGCTGTACCAAATTACCACAAACTTAGTCGCTTAAAGCAACACAAGCTTATTATCTTATAGTTCTGTTGGCCAGAAGTAAAAAATGGGTCTCAGTGGGCTAAAATTTGAGATACTGGCAGGGCCACATTCCCTTCTGGAGACCCTAGGGTAGGGTCTGTTTTCTTGCTGTATCCAGCTTCTAGAAGCCACCTGCATTCTGCATTCATGTCCCCCTCCCATCTTCAGAGCCAGCAATGGCCAGTCATCTTTCTCACACTGTATCACCAAGACCCTTCTACCTCTCTCTTCCACACTTAAAGACCATCCAGATAATCCAACATTATCTCTTTTTGTAAAATAGCTGATTAATAACCGCAATTCCCCTTTGCCATGTAATGTAACATATTCATGGGTACTGGGCATTGATGTGTGGACATTTGGGGGAGGCCATTATTTTGTCCACCACATTCTCAATACCTTTTCCCTTTGATTAGGATACACAATATAATTGTAGGTTCATGTCAGTTGATGTTTGAGAAATACACTAGAATCTTGCTAATATTCAAGGAACGTGATACCAGCTCAGCGAGACCTACTGCAGCCCTCGTTTCATTATTTATCCTGCTAACAGATCCCTCCCCTGTGGCTCTGTCACAGGGCCAGGCTTAGGCACCCATGTTTGTAACATGTGATCCTATGGCAGAGTGGGTGGCCACTGACCCACGGGGAGCCAATGAATGAGTTTCCCAGAACCTCATTGGAATTTTCCTTAAGAACTTGCGATGAGTGACACAGATAATTGTCATGAGTTGTTGCTGCACTCTGGAATCAAAAAGGACTGTGAAAGTGGAACTGACATTGCCAATATGGTGATGCAAGGCTAGTCAGAGTTTGAAAGGAGCAAGAGCCAGGCGAGCACCTGCAGAGAGGAAGGCAGTCTGCAGAGAGGACAGCTGAGCGCATTTACCGAGAAGGGAAGCTGGGATGCATGACTTTCCCCACAACTTTGGCTCTATTTTGGAAAATAGTGTTTTGAACAAGTATTAAGAACTAGAACTTGTGACACCTGGGGGAATTAAAGAGCCTGATGACTATTTCTCAAGATTTTTAGAAAGTCATATCAGCTTTCTCTTGCTCATGTAACACGGAAAATGGAGAAAAGAGAGTGAAAACTAATCGCAAAACCTCACCTTCCTAAATGTTCCTCATCTTCCATCTTTTATAAGTGACAACACAGAAAGTGCCACGGGGAAGGCAACGTCTCATTTAGAAATGTTGTAGGTTAAAATGAGCAGCAAAACCAGATAACAGAAGCTAAACTCAAAAGACATTTGATTTTATTTAACAAGAAGTCTGGAGGTGATTCCAGGTTTTGTTCTGAAGCTCCAAGTTCAATGACCCCTGCTGTCTCCAAAGAAGGATATTGTCAGCTATTGGCTCCTCCTTATTGTTTTGGTGACTTCATGATCACAACATGGCTGCCGCAGCTTCAGGCATTTTGGCTTCACATCAGCTGTCCAAGGTAGAATGGAGGTGCGGGTAGTGCATACAGGCTATATTCTCCTGAGGCTCTGTCGTTTTATCTGAGATGGGGACACCCCCCCCCCCAAGCCCACATCCCCCTACATCTCTTTGGCCAGAACAGACTCACTTGCCCACCTCTAACCCAGCACTATCAAAGGGGAATGGGGCAGCGTGATGGTTCAGACCTAACACGATGAACCACCGGTGACTGGAATAGATGACTCCCTCCCTGAGATGAATGGATTTCCAGTGGCTGAGTTCTGTTAGCAGAGCAGAAGTGGGGTGACTGGCTATCGGGTAGCCAATAAACTGTTGGCAACAAGCAAGCAATGAAATGGCTGAAAGGAGGAAAAAGAAGAGAAATAGGAATTAGGAAACCACAAACCTCTCGGTTTTGCAAGAAAGGAGCTATAGCTACGCCTATTATCGCAGCTCTGGCTCAGGCTGCTGCACCACATGAGAAATGTATTTTTCTTGTATTCTGAAGGAAACTTCCACGTTCTGGGTAAGATGCCTTGCCTGGAATTCGCTCTCAGCTATCGATGTTCAGATGCTATTTGAGAAACTACTGTCAGTGGTAATGGGACAACACCACAAGTTCTAAGCTCTGGGAAGATTTGGAGACTCCTCTTTCTCCTTCCCACCTCGTCCCAAGTGATTAAAATTAAACACAAAGTCTAACCCATAAGTCTTAGCGTGTAACCACCATGACTAGTAACTACTTCAGCGTTGGGTTTTTTTTTTTTTTTTTGATAACAATATCAACTTTTTCAAAAATCATTTTTTGGTAATTGCCACTTTTCAGATGCCCATAAATATGTGTGTTTATTCTCTGTATGGGTAAAACACCAATGCTCATGGGAATTCTCTAGTCCTGCATAGCATCGCTGGAACCCAAGCTAACATATAAAAAATTGTTCACCACCTCAGTGCTTTGAGAGTTAATTGAGACCATCCAAGGGTAACATCCCCAAGGCAGAGCTCTAAGCAACTTCAATAACTAAGTCAACATATGTAAAGCACACAAAATATTGCTTGACATATAGTGAGCCCTCTATAAAGTGTTTGTTGGTGGTGTTATTAGAGATCTCAAAACTGTTTTGGAATGAAAAGAGACCACATGATTGATACAAAGATGGTACTTTAATGAGACAGCAGTGGAGAGAGGGGAAGGGTAAGAGAAGGAACCCTCTCTGATCATCCTTATTCCAGCACAGAAAAGACAATACACATTCCTGTGTTATGTCACGTTCATCAGTACAAGCAACCTCACAAGGTAAGTATTATTATAGCCACTTGACCAGAGAGGAAATTGAAGCTCAGAAAATTGGAGTGAAGTTTGCAAGATAAGTTAGTAAGCAGCAAAATTAACTCAGGTCTGTCTCAACTGACCCATGCTTTTTGTGAGAATACATGCTGCTTTTTTTTTTTTTTTGACAGAGTCATAGGACAAAATATTTGATATATGGATAAAAGCTTTAGCTGTTCATAAAAAAGGGTACCAAATCCATGTAAGCTGGGTTGCTTTTGATGTCCCGAGAGGCAAGTATAATGTAGCTTTGCATAACTGTTGCTAAACTTTTATAGCCTTGGAATTAAAAAGATGAAAAATGTGATCTCTGTTCTCAGAGAACTTACTGACCACTGGAGAAACAGAAATGCAAAGAGACTCAACATGGTAACTGATACAGTGGTCACATCTTCAGGACGGAGGTGGATTATGGACAAAGAAATCTCTACCTGGAAGAGTATTGGAGGAAGATTCACAGAAGATAAAATGTTGACACAAGATGCTGGCTTAAGGAGCTTGCCAGACGGAGAGGACAGTCTGTGAAAACGTAGGGAGGTTTAAGAGAGCTTTGGGAATTACAAGTAGTTCAGTATTGATGGCTCATGAAATTTAAAGATAAGAGTAGCAGAAAATGAGTCTCTAGGGGAAAGCAAGTGCCAGATCTTTCTAAAAGTGTTGAAGTTTCATTGTTTTTGGAATCAAAATAATAATTATGCAGCAATGTGATGTCACCAAACAAGAGATGATGTGAAAGCTAGCGAATATTTTAACTATTCATGCCTGCACAAGATTGGAGATGACCTAAATGTCCACTGATAGGGGATTTGTTAAATACAACTTGTATATACATACATGAAAAACTATGCAGCTATTAAAACAGAGTTAGACAAATCTACAGTGTCCTAGATCAGGTTCTCTTGAAAGAAAAGCTAACAATTTAGGGAGGTTCAAGCCTGGGATGGTTCAGAGGGAGGCTAACGGGCAGAGTATCAAGAGAAGGTTCAGTGGAACGAATGCCATGTGTTAGCATGCTGACCAGACCAACGAATGGTAGAGATGCAGCGTTCTCTCTGCAGGTGGGTCACAAGCAGGAGCCATCTCAGAGTGGTCTATGCAGGACGGGTAGGAGGGAGAAGGCAACTGGTTGGCTTCTCCTGTCTCTTGTTTCCAATTGGTGGAACTTCTCACTTCCTAGTTATGTCTTGACCCCAGGTGGCACCTGGGACACTGGGACCTCTGCCTTACCCTATGGTGTTTCATCCAGGTCCCAGACTGGAGGGGCTACCAGGTGGTGCAGGAGGAGCACTGACCAAGAGAGAAAGAAGGAGCCTGTTGGGAGAATTTTAAAAGGCAGGTGAGGGGGTGCCTGGGTGGCTCAGTCCGTTGAGCATCTGACTTCAGCTTGGGTCATGATCTCATGGTTGGTGGGATCGAGCCCCGTATCAGGCTCTGCACCGACAGCTCAGAGCCTGGAGCCTGCTTCGGATTCTGTGTCTCCCTCGATCTCTGCCCCTCCCCCACTCGCACTCTGTCTCTTGAAAACAAATAAATACTAAAAAAATTTTTTAAAGGCAGGTGAAGATTTTTATCTCAGTACGTACACTGCCTGACTATAAAGTCTAGAAACATAGACATTATTTTATCAGATATTATATGTCAATAAGCTCTCTTTTTAGCTTCTAGACTTGATGGCCATCTTATGTTTTGGTATAAAACAAGCTTCAAAATGCCCTTTAAATGAAAAAACAAGGTACAGCACAGTACACACAGTATGCTAACCCCGGGTAAGATAAAGAATATATGCGTGTGTGCGCGGGGGGAGTGGGCAAAATAAGTCAAGGAGATCAAAAGGTAGAAACTTTCAGTTATAAAAAAAAGAAGTCATGGGGATATAGTGTAAGCATGGGGGATGTAGTCAGTAACGTTGCAATAATGTTGTGTGGTGCCAGATGGTAACTAGGCTTATCTTGGTGAGCATTTCGCAATGTATACAAATGTTGAGTCACCGTGTTATACACCTGAAACTAATAGAGTATTGAATGCCAAATATGCTTCAGTTAAAAATAGGAGTATATATATATGCTTATTTCTGCATAGAATTCTTTTTTTTTAATGCATACTTACTTATTTTTAGAGAGAGAGAGAGAGCATGAGTATAAGCAGGGGAGGGGAAGAGAGAGGGAGAGAGAGAATCCCAAGCAGGCTCCACGCTACTGGTGCAGAACCCAGTGCGGGTCTGGATCTTACAAACCATCAAATCATGACCTGAGCCGAAAGCAAGAGCTGGATGTTCAATTGACCGAGCCACCCAGGTACCCCTGCATAGAATACAGGGGTAGGAGACCCAAGAAACCACCAGCAGTATATGTCTTTGGGAGGAGGAATTAGGTGGGAGGGGGTTGAGTAAGAGGAAATTCACTTTGCACCGTATCTCTTTTTGTGCCTTTCTAAGTTTGTACCACGTTAAACTATAATTATTAATGTAAAAACTTGTATTATATGGAGAAACCTGTTTTTAATGATCCTTGCTCTGAGTATACAATTCTCGTGCTGAAGAAGTTATTTTTGTGGTAAAACCCCTACATAGCAGGCCTCAGTCTCTCATTCCCCATTCCCCTATATTCCCTACACTGTCCTGTTCGTCCCCTGACTTCTTTATTTTACAACTGGAAGTTTGTAGCTCGTATTCCCCTTCGCTTATTTTGCCCATCCCCCCAACTCCTCCTCTCTGGCGACCACCATTTTGTTCTCTGTATTTGTGAGTCTGTTTCTGTTTTTTGTTATTGTTATTTATTTGTTCCTTTTTTTTTTTAGATTCTACATGAGTGAAATCATATGGTATGTGTCTTTCTCTGGTGGACTTATTTCACTTAGCATAACACTCTCTAGGTCCATCTGTATTGTTGGAAATGGCAAGATCTCGTTCTCTTTTAGGGCCGTTGTGTGTGCGTATGTTATATAATCATAGTTCCTTATTTTATATATACATATATATATATAATAAGTAATGTATACATTAGTTTCCTATTTTATTTATTTGTTATTTGTTATTATTTTTTTTAATGTTTCTATTTCTTTTTGAGAGAGAGAGAGAGTGTGAGCATGGGAGGGGCAGAGAAAGAGGGAGACACAGAATCCGAAGCAGACTCCAGCCTCCGACATGTCAGCATAGAGCCCGACTCGGGCCCAAACTGAAGAACTGTGAGATCATGACCTGAGCCAAAGTCGGACCCTCAACCAACTGAGCCACCCAGATGCCCCTAGTTTCCTATTTTTAAATTGTTGATGTTGAGCTAGAACAAAGATACACGAAGTTCTCCTGTAAAGGGAGATAGCAAATATTTTAGGCTTTGCAGGATGGGCTGTGTCTGTCCCAACTACTCAACTCTGTTGATGTAACACCAAGCAGCCTTGCCAATATCTACACAAACGAGCATGGCTGTAGCCCAATAAAACTATTGGAAGCCTTGCGAGTCTATTGGAGATTCCAACAGAACTTTGAATGTCACATCATTTTTATGTGTCACGAAATATTACTCCTCTTCTGATTTTTTTCCCCAATCTCTTAGAAATGTAAAACCTCTTCTTAGCTTGTAGACTATACAAAAACAGGCAGCGGGCCCTATTTTGCCTGCAGGCTGTGGTATGCTCGACCCCAAGTTGGAATATTGTTCCCGTGGTAAAATTCCAACTCTGCGCACGTAAAAGACCAACACCTCTGCCAACAACGGTACAGGAGCTGGTGCTGGTGGATCAGGAAATCTAAGTTTGCTCTCCTCACCTCTGCACACTTACTCTTGCTGAATTGTGTGCTGATTTGAAATGGAGTCCTGTGCTGCAGAGAAGGTCACAGAAGAAGATTTAATTCCTCTGCGACTGCCGGTTCATTCATTTCTGGACATTAGAACCACTTTTATGAGCTCCACGCCATATGCCATATGGAATATCATTATGTGCTCCCTAGAGCTCCTGTCACCGCCATCTGTCTGTGACTTCCTGTGTGGTTTCTTCGGCAAAGGGGGGCCCATCTATCAGAAATGCTTCTGTAACGTAAGTTTAAGACGCACAATTCTAAACATCTGCCTCTGAAGTTAGATGTATATTTTTCAAAGCTTAAACATCAGAAGCACATTTATAATGATTTCTTTTGTGAAACCACAGTTGGAAATTATAAGAACGTATTGTCTTCCGTCACCAGGGTAACACCCGGACACCGACACTGCCAACCCTGCAAAATCCTCCACAAGTAAATCTCTAAAATCTCCCATTTTGAGGACTCTGACACATTAGTCAGAACCCTGGCCTTCTGCCTGAACCAGGCCTCTGTTCTCCAACATGCCCAGAATTTTCCATCCTAATGGTAGGAATCATATTTGTGTATTTTGTCTTGAATTGCAAGTGTATTGTTTATTTTGTTTTTGTGCCCCCAGTATCTAATAACAATACCTATGACTTAGTAGGAGTTGGCTGAATTTTTGATAACCTGAACTAAAATGCTGAGTTATACCCCGTGAGTTTCTAGATCATATCTCCATGCAATATCAATGACGAGACTTTAGCTCAATGTGACGCTCGTGAGGTTGCAAAAAAAATGAATTGTCTTCTATCTCCTTTGTTCTGCTTGGGCGAATTCTTTCACCGGCCCTGCTGGCCACCTCCGGATCAGGCCACCCCACATTTGGTGACACCCTTATGGGGGACCTCTGTTGTGCCGGTTGGGACTCCCCCTGGATTCTCCAGGAATTTCTCAGGACTTTTCCTCCTAGGCCGACCCTAGTATTCTTTGGAGAACTGATGACCTCCAGCTGAGCCTACTTCTCCGTGAGGATCCAAGGGAAGCCGCCGGACCTTTCGGGCAAGGGATTTCCCCTCTTGCCCTTTGGAGGGATCATTCCTCCCCCTCCCTTCTCTTTTCGGCCCTTCTGTGGTCTGCCCCGAGTACGTCCCAGACACCTCGAGATCTGTGTCCAGGGCGGCTCCCCCATGTGGTCTGAAGGTCCGAGGGTGAACAGGTCAGACTTTCCATGCCTGTGAGGGTGAAGGAGTCCTCTCTTCTCCCACTCCCACTCCATCTCCCCAAGGCCTCTTGTTCCCAACGTGTGCTGCAGTTGGCAGTGGTTGCTCGTCCAGGGAGAATCCGCACACATTACAGGCTCCACTGGGACCCTTTCCTGATGCCAGCTGCCTCTCAGCTGCCTCACTTCTTTTTGGGCCTCCTTTTTCCCTTTGTTCCCACGGATCCGGCCACCAACTTGATCTGCAGATATAATGTATTTCTACGCATCTGAGTAAATCCAAAAATTATGTGTAAGAATGATGGTTCAATAAGGATCCCAGTCCGTACCATGGGAGGGTTCCCTCCCCCTAAATCCCATGCACCTGGTCCCCAAGGAATTTCACTCAAATTGCCTGTCAGCACGCTAATACCAAGCTCTGTGCTCTATAACTGCACAGAACCCCTGAAGGACCAAGTTTAGGTGGAGGACGGCACACCCCCACCCCCTCCACAAGGAAGCAGCTACCGAAGATAAGACTTCCCCCCCAAATGCCAAAGATTTGTCATTGTTGTTCTGGCAGGGGGGAAATGTAGATGCTGCTTTTAGGCAACAGGCTTGAGCAGTGGAAACCTGAGTAGGGTAAAAGGTCCCACAGTCACTAGACTGATTGCAAACGGGCCCATTAAGCAACATACCTTGAAATAGCCATATATCCTAGCTGCCCAATGGGCTACTTACAACCGGGCACAGACACCAAAAAAAGAAAATTCCATATGTTCCCATACCTCCTCACTTCTCCCCGTGACTAAAGCCCCTCACCACCCCTCATGGCTGAAAGTTTCTTCTTTGCTGTTCTGCCCACCGTTCCCTTGCAGTGTATTCAATAAACCTCCATCTCCTTAAAAAAGAAAGAAAGAAAGAGGGGCACCTGGGTGGCTCAGTCAGTTAAACCACCAACTCTTGATTTGGCTCAGGTCATGATCTCATGGTTTGTGAGTTTGAGCCCCATGTGAGGCTCCATGCTGACAGTGCAGAGCCTGTTTGGGATTCTCTCTCTCTCTCTCTCTCTCTGCCCCTCCCCTGCTCAGGAGCTCATTTTCCCTCTCTCTAAATAAATAAAGAAACATTAAAAAAGAGAGAAAGAAAGAGAATTGTTTGTTATGTTGTCTTGGGGGCTGATTATGAATGTACATAAAATATTCATTTTATGAAGATGAATGAGATACTCAGAGTAGAGCAATTTCAGATCTTCAGATGAATGCATAGATCACCCAGGATCAGGAGACGTTGTTGGATGAAAGCGTCTTGACCTCTGAGTGAGAAGATCTTGGTTTAAACACCAGCTCTTTACAAGCTCTAAAAACAAAACAAAGCAAAGCAAAGTGAAACAAAACAAAACAAAAAAACCCATTTACCATCTTGGATCTATTATTTTGGTCTCTGAAACAAGAACAATAATCCCTGACCTGCTACCTCAAAGAAGTGATGTAAGAATTGAGCAAGATGGTGTAAGTCACTAAAATTTACAAATGAAAATTCACAGGTGCAAATATAGGATTTATTCATTCACACGCACACGTATGGCTCACCAAAGGCGAAGCGCTGGGGAATACAGATGTGAACACACATAATTGTTAAAGGCAAACAAATGAGTGGCACACAGGGAGATTGCAGGAGCAGTCCTCAACTTGAAGAGACTTAAGAATCAGGTGGAAAGCATGTTAAACATGCAGATTCCTGTGCCCCACCTGAGAGATTCTGGTGGGAAAAATCTGGGTTTATGTACAGAATTCTATGGATTTAACAAACTCCCCAAAAGATGCTGATGCAAATGGTCCATGGACCAGGCTTTGAGAATAGAAATTTAGGATTGAGCAGTGAAGATAGAAAAAAAAATCAATAATTAATTTCTCATCAATTTTAGATCCCCAAAATAGACCTGCAATTTTTGTTAAAGTGGTGTTCACAGTCTGCGAGGAATAAGAAACAAATGACATGATGAGATCAAGGGTACAACAATGGTACAATGGGTGTCTTCTCCCCTTCTCACATTTTCTGTCTTTTCCACTGGTGACTGTAATCCTAGATTTCTTTTAAGAGTTGATGTATTTGTTAGGATTCATTTGGGTTCTATGTGTTAAAGGAAAAAAAAAAAAAGCAATGCCTTACACCAGGTAGGAGTTTATTTTTATTACTTGAAAACAAGGTCTAGAGAGGAGTGGTCCAGGGCTAGGATGGCGGCTCCACAAAGTTACTGGGGACTTGCTGGGTCACTTTTTATTTCCTCATTCTCTCATCCACAGGGTGTGGGACCCCCAACCTCATGGTCCAAGATGGCAGTAGCAGTTACAGCATCTTTCCAGGTAGTAAGATAGAGATCAGAAAGGGCAAAAGGAGAACCAGCTGTAATTTAAGGAGACTTCCTAAAATCTGTCATCCCTTCCCATGTACGTCTCATTGGCTAAAGCTGCAGAAATACATTGGTCATTTCCCAGGCAGCGGTGCACCATGATACAAATCAGTGTTGCTATTAGTAAGGAATAGGGGAGAATGAATATGTACTGAGGTAGGTAAATCTCAGGCCCAGATGGAACCCTGGGGTTTGAAGCTTGTTTCACTGGGCATGGACCTCTGGCCACAGTGACTCCAGCTATTGTCTGATGTTGAAGCATGTCAAGAACGAGCACAGCAGAGAAAATCCGGTGGTGTTGGTAGGAACCAGTAGTAGACTAGAGTTCAGGGGCTTCCAGACCCAGATTTTCTGAGTTGGTGGCATGTAAGTGCCCTTTGCCCTGCCCTCTGTCTTCTGAAGTTTATTTCCCTGACTGTTCCTGTATCTATAAGAGATAGGCTCCTGTCTTAAACAGGATTTACATCCCAGAGTTGAGACTAAATAGCCTTATGACTCTTGGTAACTTGGCTGGTAAAAGCTTTTGTTTTTATTTTTCTAAAACTGAGATAATTTCTGATCTAGCGACCCCCCTCATAGGGTTATTATGCTCATCAAATGATATATGTGAAGCGCTTTTAAACTTTAGCATTAGATTCACAAAGACATTATTTTGAAAAAAAGAATCCATCAAATGTAGGCTAAGGATTAATGAAAGTAGTTTGAATTATTTAAATTGGGTTCATACATCTAAAACTTTAATTTAAAATTTCATACTAGCAAGTGATATGAATAATTAAAATTCCTCATTTAATCCAAAGGAAATTCCCCTCACTGGATTTTTAATAAAACATCCAAACTATGAATATCTCAGCTATTGCCTCCAGTTCTTCTTGATTAATGTAGCTCATTAGCATGAGAAATCCCCTCTCTCAGAACTGATCGTATTTTCTTAAGAGTCTTATCATTTCTTCTTTGTATCAAATTCAGGTATCTTTTCTTCCATGAGACCCCTTCTTTTTGTGTGTACGTTTTCGGTGTAGCTGGATAGAAACGGGCAAAACACACACAACCACATTGATTGGTTTCACTTTACATAGAGCATGATTGACCAAAGTGAACCCTTGAACACTGCCTCTGCCCTTCATTCCTCTAGATGACCGCTCACACCTTCTCTGCTCTCCTCAAGACCTGCAATAGCCCTTCACTCTGGGCTCATTAGCTGGACCTCACTCACTAACCCACTAAGAAAATAGAAGCCACTAGACAAGAGCTTGCTCTGCACGTACATGATGCTCATGTACTCTAGCTTCTCTCCTGTTTAAGGCCGACCCTTTGCTCCTGATCAAGGCCAATACTGCCACTCATCCACTGTCCCTGATACCCTTTTACCTATGCAAGAACTTGGTTCTAGAAATTCTTTCTCTCTCTTGTCTTATCAAAATTTCTCTCTTTCATGGACCCTATCTGTACCCAAACATGCTGTCATTTCTCCTTTAAAATTAGAAAAATCCTCTTTCTTGAACCCACTTCCTTGGCAGGTATTACCCTGTATTTCTCCTTCGCTCTGAAGCAACATTGCTTGAAGGAGGTTTTGGAATTCAAAGTCTTCAACTGCTGTCTCTTAAACTCACTGGAATCAAGTCTTCATCCCGCCATTCCAACAAGCCTGCTCTTGTCAAGGTCACCAGCAATGTCCACTGGGTGAGATCTAATGGCCAATTCCCATCCCGAGGTAATCCATCAGCAGCACTCAACAGCTGTCTCTCTCCTCTCCTTAAATCCTTCCTGCACCTGGCTTCTAGGGCACCACACTCATTTTCCCCCCATTTCTGTCCTTCACCCATCCCATCCCCTGGCTTATTCCAAGTCAGCCAGGCTTTCTTGTGGTTCCTGGAGCAAGCCAGGAATGACCTTATCTCAGAGCCTTTGGACCCATGTTCCCTCTTTTGGGAATTCTTTTCTCTGGATATTAATCTAGTTTTTTCCTCCTTTCCTTCACCCCCCCCCCAACTTCACTGCTTTGTCCTTCTCCTTAACGCATATTATAATCAAATCTACCATATATTTTACTGATTTGTATTTTTGGTATCTATTTCACCTACTGTAAATTCCATAAAGGCAGGGATTTTTGCCTTTTTTATTCATAACTCTCTCCCCAGCCTCAGAATAGTGTTTAGCACATAATAGATGTTCAACAGTATTTCTTAAGTAAGACCTAATAAATCCTTTATTTTTTTATGACACTTTGGGAATAAACTTTTGTAGAGCTGACACATTTTCAAGTATTAATCAGTTCATGTATATTTGGATGCCACTTGACTTTAAAGAATGATTGCTGGTGCTCCAGGGCCCCATATTGAGAGTACATCTAGGTACCTGTTTCAGTTAAGAGCTTAGTTTATGACAAATATTTTACTCAGGTTTTCTCATTTTATCCTGTCCAAAAATCTTTAAAGAAGGTACCACCCCAATTTTATAGAGGAGGAAACAGGGATTATAGAAAAAGTGTGCAAATTGTCCAAGGACACCAGCTGGTAAGTGCCAGGGCTGGCATTTGGGCACAGGCTGTCTGGTTGACCCCAAACTCCATATTGCACCTACTATTTACACTCTTTTTATTTACTTATCTTTATTTTTCAAGCTTTATTGAGGTATACTTTATACACAAAAAATGTACACATAATTAATGAGCACATTTTGATGAATGTGGACATATGCATAGACCCATGATGCCATCACCATAATCCCTTGATTGATACTAATCATTTGTGGGATTGTATGTGTGTGTGTGTGTGTGTGTGTGTAGTAAAAGGTCTTGACATAAGATCTATCTTTCTTAACATTTTAAAGTGCACGGGACTATATTATTAACTATAGGTACTATGTAGTACAGCACATTTCTAGAATTTATGCGTCTTGCATAACTGAAACTTTACAAGACTGCCCCGCTAGTTTCTGAGCGGTCTTGTAAAGTTTCCTCTCATTATTTGTCTTCACATAGTTCTGATGAACATATACATGGTTCTAAAGAGTCTCAGACAGGAGCGCCTGGGTGGCGCAGTCGGTTAAGCGTCCGACTTCAGCCAGGTCACGATCTCGCGGTCCGGGAGTTCGAGCCCCGCGTCGGGCTCTGGGCTGATGGCTCGGAGCCTGGAGCCTGTTTCAGATTCTGTGTCTCCCTCTCTCTCTGCCCCTCCCCCGCTCATGCTCTGTCTGTCTCTGTCCCAAAAATAAATAAACGTTGGAAAAAAAAAAAAAATAAAGAGTCTCAGACAAATCAAAATTGAGTTTCAGGCTGTTGCTGCTTTATTCTTACAGACAGACATGTCTACCCCAGTGTTAGCAAGGCTCTGGGCTAATCTAAATAAGAACTAAATAAATTCTCAAATAAGAACTCAAATTCGCAGACTAAAGTTAGGGATATACTGGCATTCTTGCCTTGCCCATAAACCTCTCTCCCATCCAAGTTGTGCTCATCTATCAAGGCCCAGCGCAAACCCCACCCTCTACATTCAGCCAAATGTGATTGTTTTTCTCCTCTGAACCATGAAACTAATGCACGGCTCTCCTGTGAGCACCCACCTTACAGTGGTTTGATTTACAGCGGTTTGTATACATATCATTTCCCCACTAGGCTGGAAAGCATTGAGCAGGGTCCATGCCACACTCCTCCTATGTCTCCACATCACTGAGCACAAGAGCCTAATTTGTGCTTCAGGAATGAACCTTGGACCCCTGTTGTGGCTATTGTTCACCTTTTATTCATTCAATAAACAACTATCAAGTGCCCACCACGGGCCAGGCCCTGTCCTCAGCGTGGGAGGGCTACAGAACAGTGATTAACTCCTTCACCGTGTGCTTTCACAGTGTTCTCCTCGGCCACGGGGCTGGTCTGCGAACCATTTGTTACCTGTCGGCGGTGAGATCAGTACAGAAACCGAGAGTAAGCAGTTTGAAACTTTCAGAGCTATTTTATATCTCCGTGAAATCCAAGCTCGTGATACAGGGTTAGCAAACGCGGTTTGAGGTTTTAGGTTTTTGTAGAGGTCTGTTCCCATGACACAGCAGCGATGACAGAACAGTATTTTGGGATGATTATCTTGATTAAAAACTTGAACTGCTTTCTTCATTGACCAAGTCTTGCTTTAAGGAAAAACAGGTCGGCTGAACTAAACAACGCGCTTTGTGGTGTAAGAACAGTTGCGAATTTATGCAGAGGTTAATGTGTTAAACTCAAGATTATCCTCTTTATTATTTTATGATACAGAAGCTGACCGAAACAATTGTTAATTCTGAGATATGCTGGGTTTTGAGGGGGAAATTCTGTTGGAAATATTAAAACTGCAAACTTTGAGCATTTCTGCAAGATAAGAAACCCATCTTCCAACTTTCTTATTGTCTGACATCTTCATATTTTTAATGATCTTAGTATTCCATGCAAGGAAAAAAGTGATACTGTTTTTTAATGACAGAAACAAATGAAAGGGCAAAAATGGAAGTTAGAAACTTGGAATAATTGAGTTTTTAAAAAGTATTATGACATTTCTCTGAACTTAACATTAATTATCAGTGAAGTAGGTGATAATTTAGATATTTCACACCTTTTCTTATCACCAGACAATCTATGAATTTGCTAGAACATTTGGACTTTTATTTTCCACAAAAAAAAGTTCTTGGAGCTAGAATCTATTTTTTTCATCCAAAGATAATACAATTTTAGCTAAAATTTTATGAATAAACTGTTAAAACTGGCTGCTAATGAAAGATTGAAGATGAATTATTTTGGATGAGTCAATAAATATCCTGAGCTTGCTAAAATTGCTTTAGCATCTCTATTCCATTTCTATCCACATACTTCTGTGATGCTGGTTTCTCTGCTCTGTTAATAAGACAAAATGGAGAAGCAGTTTACATTTATTCTCAGTAAGTTGCGTTGGCACAAATCTAACATATATTAGCTAAATTAACAAGAAAGAAACAGCTCGTTTTTCCCACTAAAAACTTTAAGTATTGACAAGCATGTGGGTGTTTGTTCAAAGTGTTTATTTGTTTGCATAGAGGTATTTAACAGGAGAAATCATTATTTCCATCACAGCTGGCTTTGGACTATGATTATAGTGATCATTGTGGGTGGAGGCTGCAACTTTTGGGAATAGATAGAAAGATTGGATGATGTATAAACTGAATCCAGCCACCTGAGCCATGTAATACCCTTCATCCTTTTACGTTGAGGAATCATGGCCTAGAAACTTCAAACACGTTCAGAATGTAAAATAACAACAACAACAAAAACCTAAACAAACAACAACAGAAAGCAAATGACAAAGAGACAGAGGAGAGAGAGAGAGAATGTCCCATCTGAGTCACCAACAAACCCACAGTCAGCAGCCCAGTTGGGTCATTTTGTAATCTCAAGCAAACAAAGAAAGCAACTTCAAAGATCATATGAAAAGGTAGGTACTCTCCCCCTCCAAATTACGAAGACTGCAGACATTTCTTAGTGGGTAAGCATCTTTCAGCCTGGGGAGGACTTAGAATTGAGAAGAGAAATGTTCAAGAGAATGAAGCACTTACTATTTAAGTACGTTTTAAGGTGGAGGGGTCCATCCAGATTGGGAGGAAGGCATGACCACCACCTTCCTCCCCCTCCTTCTCGCTTCCAGTCAGCAGGATTTCCCATGACCCCTGGGGTGGGTCAGAGCTTCAGCTTCGGATTTGAATGAGCATGGGGTTTAACTGTGCCATCTTTGCTTCCAGAGATGTGATCTGTGATAAGTTCTTTGTTCCTCTACACCTCGTTATTATCATCTATACATGGTACCCATCTGATAGTATCGTAAGGACTAGAGAATACGCGTGGACTGTTGGTACAGAATAAGCGCTTAATAAAGAGCAGCTCTCTTCCAGTTATCCACTGCTAAGAAACAAACCACACCAAGTGTTGTCATGTAAAACAACAACCTTTTTCTCATGCTCATGGATTTTTCTGGAGCAGGAATTCAAAAAGGGCCAATAGAAGCCACCCTTCTCTTTTCCACAACGATGTCTGGGGTCTGAGCTGGAGTGACGGGAACAGCCAGAGGTAAATGGAATGGATGGAGCTGGGGTTGGAGGATTTACTGCCAAGATGGTGTCTTCACTTACGTATCTGAGTTGGGATGACTAGAGAATGGGCCCGGCTAGGATTGTTGACTGGAGTCCTCACCTGTGGCCTCCCCATGTTGCTTGGGCTTCCTTAGAGCCTTGGCAACCTCAGAGTAGTCAAACTTCTTAATGGCAGTGCAGAGCTCTTAGTATCAAAAGGTACTGTGGCAGTTTTAAATCATGGCCCCAAATTATTGATAGTCCTTCCATTAAGACATCTCTGATGAGGGGCGCCTGGGTGGCTCAGTGGGTTAAGCGGCCAACTTCGGCTCAGATCATGATCTCGCGGTCTGTGGGTTTGAGCCCCGCGTCGAGCTCTGTGCTGACAGCTCAGAGCCTGGAGCCTGTTTCAGATTCTGTGTCTCCCTCTTTCTCTGACCCTCCCCTGTTCATGCTCTCTCTCTGTCTCAAAAATAAATAAATGTTAAAAAAAAAAATTAAAAAACAAAGACATCTCTGATGAAGTCTTTGAAGACAAAAAAAAAATGCATCAATGCTAGAAAACTCTCAAAGTCCCATTTACTACATGAGTAATGCAGGAGTAATAGAATAAATTATCAGAATTTCTGGGGATGGACAATGTGTGAATTTGGGATTTAAAGATGTTAGGACTTGGTCCCTAATTATCCTTGGCTTTTGGTGATTCTTGAGTAGGGCTGTTCCAACCCTCTCCTGCTTCCTCCTGTCATAGAGCTTCTGCCTCCTGGGGTAATTTCTGCCCTTGCTGTGGCTACCTCGGCCATTGGTAAGCTCTACTCTTGCTCTCCGACTTCCTGATTGGCAAGCCCTCTTGGCTACTGCCCTGACCCCTTCTCTGCCGTCAGTTTACATTCTATGTTTTCTTCTGAGGCCACAATAATGGGAGGTCAGGAAACACAGGTAAATCATAGAGGTTTGTGTGCCAATGCAGAACCTGATGAGGTGAGTAGAGATTGCTCAGCCCTTACTGTAAGGTTAGCACCAAGTAAAATCATGCATTTGTTTCTTGAAACAAAACTATCTTGAAGACACTGAAGACTTTAAAATCAGAGTGCTATGATTTTGCATATGCATAAACACATACATTTATACATAATGATTCTTTTAAGAAGAATATCACTTACCCTATTATTTTTCTTCTTTCTGGCAGGCATCGTTGGTTTATACCACTGGCTAGTCAACTATTAAAGGGAATTGCTGTTTGTGGTTTATTAAGAGAGTCAATACCTTCAAAGATTTAGGTCTCTCCAGAGGCAGAGAGCTGCCTACTGAACTCAGTGTGGGTAGAGGATGATGGGAGTGTGGACAAGCTCACAGGCAGTTGACACGGCTGCCTTCTGGTCACCTCAGGCACTTCTGGATCTGCCTGGCTCTTTTTCAGGTACTTGTTTACCCAGAAGAATCAGAAGACTGAGTGGGCGAGTCTGCATGAACCATCACCACATCTGAGGATGAATTCATCCCTGTGTAACGAGCATCTATCACCAGGAGATAATTTGGTGGTAGGGACCCTAAAATTCAACGAGAACCTTTTCCTTTAGCTTGGTTTGTGTGTGTGTGTGTTCTCTTGGCACTCATCAATTTTGCCTCTTAGCTTGTTAAGTGCCTGCACTTTGAGCCTTCTTTTTTTCTTCGTAACTTTTATGACAATTATAATTGAGCTTTATAAAATCTCCTCCAATCCCATAGGCTTTTGGACATCGTCTCTCTGTTTGAAGTTAGGTTTAGGAGCTTCTTCCACATGCAGTTTTTACTTTAGGAGTTGTTTTGGAATTTCTCTGGAAACCACACTGAGTCAGAATGAAACCTTTTTAGAACATCTTCCTAAATTGAATATGGTAGCAGAGCAGATCCATCCAAGGGGCATGCTTGAGGAAAAAGATTCAAATGCTGGTCAGTTAAATATGGGGATTTGTTCTGCTGAGTGGACCTTGTAGACTGAGGACAAAACCTGAAACGCTTGGGGATTTTTCGTTGCTGTTAGGTTGGAGTGAAATAAAGGATTGCGGCAGTGAAAATAGGGAAGAGAGACATGGCTCGAGGACACAGAAGGAAGAATCTGGAGAGGGAAAAGGGAGTGAATGGAGAAGCATGATTAAGCTTAGCTGCAAAGTGTGATATAACCTTCTCCTTAGACTTCCCATAAAATCTATAAAATTGGTTTTATAGCTAGGTTTTTCTTTTGGCCAATAACCTTTTTATTTTAGGTCAGTTTTAGATTTACAGACAAGATGTGAAATGAACTAACATTGGTACATTATTATTAACTAAAGTCCATGCTTTATTTAGATCTCCTTGGTTTTTTACCTGATGTCCTTTAAAAAAATTTTTTTTTCTGTTCCAGTATCCCATCCATCCAAAATGCCACATTACATAGTAGTCATGTCTCCTTAGGCTCCTCTTGGCTGTGACAGTTTCTCAGACTTGCTTGTTTTTGCTTTCCTTGAGAATGTTGAGGTATACTGGTCAAGTACATTGTAAAATGTCCCTCAGTTGGTACTTGTCTAATGTTTTCCGTGATTAGATTGGGATTACAAGTTTTTGAAAGGAAGGCTACAAAGACAACGTGATACTCTCATCGTAGTATATCAAAGGTACATACTACCAACATGGCTTGCTGCTGTTGAAGTTCACCTTGATTACCTGTTTGCCAAGATTCTCCACCATACAGTTATTTTGTGAGAGGAAGTCACTATGCACAACCCACACTTAAGGAATGGTGAGGTAGGCTCCACCTCCTTGAGAGCAGACTATCTATATAAATTATTTTGAATTCTAAACAGGAGACTTGTTTCTTCTCATTTATTTATTTACTTAATCATTTATTTACATCAGTATGAACTCATGGATATTCATTTTATACTTTGGGTTATAATGCAATATTACTTTATTGATTTCGTTTCTCAAATTGTTCCAGCTTTGACCTTTGGGAGTTCTTTCAGTTGGCTCTTGTGTCCATTTGACATATCCCTTAATTGTGTATGTGTGTATGTTAGCACTTCCTTACTTTCTGGAACTATTAAGATTCTCTGGGCTCATCTTGTCTATTTTCTACCCAGCCCTAGAATCAGCAGTTTTTCCAAGAAGCCATGGTTTATTTTTTGAACAATGGTATTAGAAACCAAGTTCTGGTTGCTAGGTGTGCGTGTTGCTCTTGGGGTGTCACGGCTTCCAGGCTGTCTCAGCCGACAGAGCAAGGAGATAGATGTGTGCACTTCATCCTATATATACACATATCTATAAATATTTCTATATATAACCATCTATATCTATGTTAAGCTACACATCCATTTATACTGAGGTCTCAAACCCTAACCCATTGTCTTATGGGCGATTCTAGTCTTCTCCCCTTGCTTACCTGTAAACTCCCACTCTAACGCTGAGACACCATCCATCTACTAAATTGTTCCATTTCAGTACACATGTATAGTGGCATCAGAATTGCTAACCTGTACCTCTGTGGGAAACCTCTTTTTCAACTAGAGTGCAGTGCTTGTTTATGGTTTCTTCTACTTTTGGTCTCACAGACTCTGCTCACACCTAAAGTTACTTGGGTCAGCATCTCTTTCCCCTATACTCTGCGATGAAATTGTTTCCAGCATCTGTAATACATTAGATTGTTTTGTCACGTTCAGCATTCCATCCTAGGATTCCCTGTACTACAAGATGTTTTAAAAATTTGCATGCATTAAGGTTCACTTTTTGTACTGTAGAGTTCTACAGGTTTTGACAAGTGCATAGTGTCATTTATCCACCATTACAGTATCATACAGAATGGTTTCACTATCGTAAAAAAAAAAAAAAAAATCCCATGCTTCACCTGTTTAATCCCCTCCCCAGCTCATGAAAACCACCACTCTCTTTGCCTTTTGAAGTTAGATTTTTGGCCGGAAGGTACAAAGGGGGAAATGTATCACTGTGCCGAATGTGGTCTCAAGATGGAACAGGAGAGGAACACAGGGCACCATTGGGAGCCCAGAGATATGTGGATCCTTGTTATAGGAATCAACAATCTGGGTTTTATGCCCCAAACCAGAGTTGAATCCACTTATTCTTATGGTCACTTTATTCCGTATTGATTTTAAAAAATTTTAGTGAATACCTACTATGTGCTAGGTGCTAAGAAGACAATGAAGAATAAGATGGTGTTCCTCTCCTTGTAGAACATATACTTTAAGTTAATTAGTACGTTGGAGGGAGGGTAAAGTATTTGTTTTTTCACCTAATTAAGAATGTATTCAACATCTCCCACTGAAGCTTTCTGACCTATTTTTTTGCTTAGGATCATGACAGAAGTTAAGAAATGTTTCAGAGAGACAATTATAGAAGAACTCAAGATTGGGGACTCAGTAGTTAAGAAGCACCAACCTGAAGCATGTGCCACTGTGAGGTCCAGGCCTGCTAGCAAGGCCTGTGGTCTCTACAGTCAGCCTGGCCTCCCAGCCCAGGCTGCCCTATGCCCCCAACCCCCTCCTCATTTAATCCAAACTCACTGGTCCTGAAGTCAGTCCATCACTGGGCAGAACCCTGGGCAGTGCCAGAACTTACTGTGTCAGCTGTAGACCCCCACTTGGAAACCTCACCATGCTCCTTAGATATTGGGGTCCCTCCCGTGCTGCGTCCTCCAATGCGGCCTGAAGGGATACCTGGGAAGCAGAATAATGGAAAGAAACCCATTCTGCTTCAAGGGAAACAAAGACCTGTGCCAGGAATCAACTGGGGGCTATTAACTGAGGCTGGTGTTCCAGTTCAGTTACGTAGACCCCGACACCCAGTCCTGCCTCTTGAACTCCCAGACGGCTGGTGGCTCCCAGCCCATGCTGTGGCTCTGGCTGGGGTTTTGCCACAAAAGGAAACTGTTTTAACATTTCTTAAGGATGGACATTTCCATTGCCTCGAGCAAGAGGGCTCTCTCTTTGTAAAGGTTTTTGTTTTGTTTTGTTTTTTAATGGATAGAGATGTCAGTGTGCTGCCCATTTCTTTCGCTCCAGGTTTAATAAAGTCTGCAATCACTGGTCCTTGCTGGGATTTGTCTGAACTCCCCAAAGATCATCCTCGGTGGGACTGGATATTGAGTACATCATCTGTTCACTCCTCTGTTGAACATTTACTTAGTGTAAGCAGTAAGGCTGGCAGGTGATACCACCGTGAATCAGACAGATGCACCACCCCCCCCCCCCCCCCCCCCCCCCGGAAACAGTCTCTCCGAAGTGTTCACAGAATGGCTGGTTTTACCTCAGGCAGAGCAGCGGCATAGCACGGAGATGAGGAACATAGATTAGGAGCTCCCACTCTGCCATTTAGCAACAGAGGGACCCTGGAAAAGTTACTTCACCTCTCTGGGTCTTGGTTTCCTTGACTGGAAGGTAGGGTTAATAGTAGTACCCTGTCAGGAGATTTGGGGGGAGGATTAAATAAATTTAACCATGTGAAGCCTTTAGAACACACATTTTTACATGTCTGGTACATAGTAAGCCCTCAAAGATGTTTGCAGTTATGATTATACTCATGTTATTTTTTCTGTACCAGATTAATGCTTTCCATCCATTATGTAATTCAATGATGACACAAACTTTTAAATTACAGATGTCAAGGAGAGACTCAGGGAGGTTATGGAGCTTTACCAAGGACTCAAGGAGCGTTAGATCCAGTGGGTAAGTCTAGAGTTCATGCTTTCAGCGATTCTATACGTGTTCCAGACATCCATGTTTCCTGGAAACTAAAACTCTTCGATGCTAGCATTTCTAGCCAAAAGTGTCAATACAATGTTCTCACACTGCTGTCGTCTCACCTACGAGCAATTTTAAGACATCACTGATTTCATGAAGCAGTCTAGATTGGAGAAGCAGTCTAGATTATGAAAAATAAGTGTATATTTATAATTGATAAGTAGTAAAAGAGGGTAATATTATATAACTTCTTCTGAGTGCATTCTATGAGTCAAGCATCGACATTCTTTCCATATATTTTTTAATTTTTTTAATATTTATTTCTGAGACAGAGAGAGACAGAGCATGAGTGGAGGAAGGGCAGAGAGAGAGGGAGACACAGAATCCGAAGTAGGCTCCAGGCTCTGAGCTGTCAGCACAGAGTCCGACATGGGGCTCGAACTCACAAACCACGAGATCATGACCTGAGCCGAAGTTGGACGCTCAACCGACTGAGCCAGCCAGGCGCCCCAATTCTTTCCATATTTTAATGTATTTTTTTAATTTTTTTTCACGTTTATTCATTTTTGAGACAGAGAGAGACAAAGCATGAATGGGGGAGGGTCAGAGAGAGGGAGACACAGAATCTGAAACAGGCTCCAGGCTCTGAGCTGTCAGCACAGAGCCCGACGTGGGGCTCAAACTCATGGACTGCGAAATCATGACCTGAGCTGAAGTCGGCCGCTTAACAGACTGAGCCACCCAGGCGCCCCCATATTTTAATGTATTTAATCATCATAACAAAACTATGAAATAGAGAACTATTATCTTTCTTTTTTAGGTGAGGAAACAAAGGCAAATAGAAGTTAAATAACTTGTTTAAACCCCAAAGCCAGAAGCAGGTTCGGAATTTGATCCCAAACTGATACCAAAACTTATGCTCTTAACTACCATAACTAAATGGTCTGTAAGACTCAAGCATGAGAGATACAGAGTGCTTTGCAGGTGGAGAGAATGATGTGAACATCATTTCTGGTCTTGGAGGCCAGAAAATGCATGATGAGGTTAAAAAATAAAAAACTTTTAGCTTGACTAAAGGGGTAATGGGAGAAAAATAGAAGGATGGGGCTCCTACTGTTAAACCAAGGAATCTAGGTGGAGCTAAAGAAAAGGTAAATTAAAGCCTGCAGACTTCAGTTTATGCATAGGTGCATGTATAGGTACATACATATATTGGCATGCATATGTACATATAGGTATCAGTATATGTGTGTTTGTGCACTCATGTGTTTGTGTGTATATATATATACACATGTACTTTATGTGTGATGTATGCATATTATGTATAACATGTATTATATGTGTGTCTTATAAATATCGTATATGTGGGGACACCTGGGTGGCTCAGTTGGTTAAACGTACAACTCTTGATTTTAGCTCAGGTCATGATCTCATGGTTTGTAATTCGAGCCCCACGTGGGGCTCCATGCTGACAGTGCAGAGCCTGATTGGGATTCTCTCTCTCCTCTCTCTCTGCCCCTCTCCTGATCGTGCACTCACACACTCTCTCTCTCTCTCTCAAAATAAACTTGCATAAATGTGTGTACTACATGCTTATATATATATAATATATGTATATATATTAGTAATTGTGTATATAAATCCTTCTAACTATATAGCAAATTCTCCCCAGGAACTTGGTACATTTCTCAGAGAGACAGAGAAGAAAACCACTTTGAAAATTTATATTAATGCATTTAATTCAACAAAGACGTTTGTTTGAAAATCAGTATATTATTTTGAGTATTACTTTTAAGGGGAAAAGGGCCAATCAACTTAAAATTTTTTTTTTTATATTTTCAATTATATCATAGGCAAGGCTTTTTAATTATCATCTATATATATATTATATATAAATATACATGTGTATTATATAATATGTAAATATATAATATATACACATATAATATATATTATAATATATATTATATTATATATAATATATAAAATGTTATAATATAATATATATTATATTATGTATATAATATATAAAATATTATAATATAATATATATTATATTATATATATATATTTTTCTTTTCCAAAGCCAACATGTATTATTTTTGCAATCAGAAAAGTGATGCCATGCTGGGCATGCAAACTTTATTTAGGCACTGAAACATTCTGTCTTATCTGCAGTACTTTCATAAGGATTTTCAATTCCATCATAATAAGTCCCTTCCGTCTATTGACACAGCATCTTCCGGGGAGTGTCAACATCATCTATTTAGACCTCAGAAGAATCCTCGGAGATGATATTTTTGCTTAGCGCTGATTGCTACGTAGAACAGAAGATGGGATGGCTGGCAGATTTTCATCCTATTTGAACAACTGAAAAGCGTTGCTCTAGGGATCAGCAGTGATTCATCCAGGGCTAAGCAGAGAGTACAAGAGTTGGCAGGAGGCCCAAGAAGCCCCATGTTCTCGTTGAATAAGCAGGTGTCTAGACATGGTGTCCAGAATGTCCACATCACTGTAAAGTGATGACTCAGAGACAGCCAGTCCGCAAACACTGGCACATTTGCAGGGTAACGTGTGACCTTTCATTTTACATTTGAAACTCAAATGTAAGTGGAAAGAATTGCTCCAAAATATTTTTCTGGTTTCTAATAAACTACTACATCTTATTTGTTGGAAAACTCACCAATTTATTTGTGGTTAGAACAGTGCAAAGTTCTCCACTATATCTAGGTTGAAGTATATTAATAAACCAGTATGTCTAACAGAAATATACTGCATCAAAATTTTAGAAGTTTCCTATGATCTTAGCATTTAAAAAATAGATATAAGCTTGATTTCCATTTATGACATAGCTAGGAAACTAAGAACAATTCACTTGAATTTTTGACTATAGTAGTTTTTACTTGATGGTAATTATATTTACTGTTTCTCTCCAAGTCCCTAGGAAACCTTTGTTTTACTGAGTTCAAATAGCTTATATTAGAATTTATCATGTAAAACTAGAGTATAAAAGCTAAGAATAATTTCTGCATATTGTTTAATTTGAGAAGATAATATTCGAACATAGATCCATCTGATTCTGAACAGATCTCCAATAATACTAACATTACTTAAAGTTTTTTTCGGGACACCTGGGTGGCTCAGTCAGTTGGGCATCAGACTTCAGCTCAGGTCATGATCTCACAGCTCCTAGGTTCGAGCCCCGCACTGGGCTCTGTGCTGACAGCTCAGAGCCTGGAGCCTGCCTGCTTCAGATTCCGTGTCTCCCTCTTTCTCTGCCCCTCCCCTGCTGGTGCTGTCTGTCTCTCTCTTTCAACATTAAATAAACATTAAAAAAATTAAAAAATATAAAGTTGTTTTTCTTATTTTGTGAACCTTCACGCGAGTCACTGAATTTCTAGAAAATGAAATCTGTAATATGATCATACTGTATATGGATTTTGGTAGGAGATTAATTTTGCATGTTTTGGAGCACATAAAAGTATTTGTATTAATAACACTGAAAAGTGCCCACAACCAGGCATTGTGGAGACTTGCCAAGTACAATTTTGAGGTATGTGTATTTTTCTGATTCAAGCAGGGTACATTTAGTAGTTCAGCAATTCCCCTTCATTATTGATTGAATTCTCTCTATCAATATGACCTTGTTCCCAAGGGCCTCTCATCAATAATTGACACTAGAAATGCGTGGGATTGATGTAAGGTAAGCGGATAATCCTATTCTACCAATTTTATGATATAGTTATAGTCACTGGAACCAGGAACTACTACACAGAGATATCAAAGTTCCCTAGGTCATATTCTGAATACCACACTTTAAGAGCGTGCATTCTTAAAGTGAAAAATTAGAGAAAAGAATATTAGCACCAGGCAGGCATTGTGACATACTGAGCCTACCTACCCTGTTGTAACTTTCACAAAATCCATAGACGAAACTACTGACCCATGTGATACAACCACTAATCAGGCCAGCTGTGAGCATCTCAGTACTGAATAACGATCCTAATTATGCTCAGTCACAAGGTAGGACAAACAAAACATTTTTCATATTCCCTTTTTACTCACTGACCTAGACGTCATGTTTTGGGTTCCAGTATTGGAGGGGTGATTTAATGCATTCCATATCACACTGGAACCATGTGTTGATTTGAGCCCACATTCTGCACACTGAGGGTCTCTTATGACTAGTTTCTTAGATTGTAACTAAAAACTTTTGAGTCTCACATATGGATGTGACCTGTACAAAAATCTCTGCACAAAATATCTCTGACCAGGACTAGAGTCTTTAATATGAGGCATTCTCCAAGATATAAAGCTTATTTCCTGGTGAAATAAAATGGCTTCTGAATTTTTGGCATTGACAGGGAAATATGGTGAGGACAATTTATCCTAGAAGCTAGAGAGACCATGAATGTAGGCGGTCATTCAAGTAATCTTATTACCAATACATCATCATGGTCTCAGACGTACTTTCAACACAAGGTACCTCCTATCTCTGGATTAAGCAGAAACTTGTAGCAAATGCTAACTTTTTGGTAGCAGGTGCCTAATGTGCTCTAATTTTAATCTTAATCTATTCAAGTAATCAACCATTATAACCAACACCCCCTACTTCCCTTGGACCTTACTACGTACGCTAGAGTTGTGGAACAGTATACTTCCTTTATGTAGTTAGCATGGTCTTCTCCAGCTTCACATCTTGACGTTTCTCTGTTCTCTTCCCAGATGCCATCCCTTCTGAAGTGCACTCTTGGCTTCCATTTTCCCTTAGTCCATTTTCTTCTATTTTAAACACTAGGAATGGCTCGAGTATGAATATAGAACATTCTAATTCTGTAACCATTACAATAAGCAGAGTCAGATGCCAGGTTAAGAAAATGGCAGCTGCTCATATCTCCATTCAGGAGAAGCCTCTCTCACACCAGGATGAAGATCACCACAAGGATATTTTTACTGTGACACATTTGATTCCTATTGTAGTCCCCTTTCCCATAGGGCATTCCTTTACGGGATGAACTGCTTCATCGTGAGTTTCAGCTAAGGCTTTTCAGAGTATGGGCATAGTCACTGCTTTTGGGTCATGAGTCATGTATCTTCTTCAATTCCTGGAGGCAGAATTACCTACAGCGTAACATCAGAGAAGGCCAAATTTTGGCTCAGAATAACTCTTGACTGTACTACCTTGAAATGTCATTCATTAATTCATGCATTTATTCATTCAACAAGTATTTATTGAGCACCTCCATGTGCTAGTCACTAAGCCAGGCATTGGTGATACAATGATGAGCAAAAACTACATCATTTCTGGCCTCAAGAAGCTTGCACTCTGCTTTATTGGGTTGGTGATTAATCAAATAATCATACAAATAAGTGGAAAATTTTCAACTGTGCTAAATGCTAAGAGCTCAGGGAAGGCTTTACTAAGTGATGGTTGAAATGAAACCTGAAGAAATAACGGAGTTTGACTAGGTAACAAGAGAGGTAAAGAACTTCCCAGCCAGTGGCAATTGAATGTTCAAAGTCCCTGCGTAAGAGCAATCAAGATGTGACCTGAATTAATTTGGTGGCCACAAGGTCATGGCTGAAGAGATGAGCAGGGGTCAAACTTATGCAGGGCCTTATAGACATACTACGGATTTGGTATTTATCTTCAAAGCAATGGAAAGCTATTGAAGTGGTTTAGTGGAGGGGAAAAGTGGTAAAGTGATCAGATTTGTGTTTTGAAAAGGTCCCACTTTGGTGTTAGTGTAGGGTAAAGGTAGGTGAGGACTAAGATGAAAAAGCTATAACCAGTTCAATCAGACCATTGGAGTTATCCAGGTGAGATATGAAAGAAGTCAATCTATTGGGATGGAAATGGAGAGAAGGTGGTAGATGCCAGATATTTTTAGGACTCAGTGATGGTTTGAATATAAGAAATGAACAAATAGAGGTTTCAAGGATGAACAAAGACTACTTGGAAGGATCAAAGTTATTTTCAATATTGGAAAATATTCCAACATTTTGTGTTCATCTTTTGAGTTTACTTCAATACTATAATTTTTTAAAGTGTATTTATTTGGGGGTGGGAAGGGGCAGAGAGAGAGAGAGAGGGAGAATCCCAAGCAGACTCCGTGCTGTTAGTGCAGAGCCCAATGTGGGGCTTGAACTTATGAACTGTGAGATCATGACCTGAGCTGAAATCAAGAGTCAGTTGCTCAACAGACTGAGCCATCCAGATGTCCCAATATTGTAATTTTTAAATAGACTGCTCTTGTCTTGAAAAATTAAGAAACTAAGATTTACTAGGGAGAAGTTAGTCCATAGTTAAGTGTAACTGTTGCCCATCATGTTGGATGATGATCAGAGCTTCCCATTGGTTTGCTGGGAAGATCAAACATAGATTAAATGATGAACATTTCCTGTAGAAATTAGAGTTTGGTAATATGTCGACTACCATTATCCAACCCTCACTTGAGAAACTGGTAAATTTCCTCTAATCCGTGTGGACATGAGTTCCTCTCTGTTGTTGATGGCTGCTTTGGTAATCATAGCTTCCTTCTGAACTATGACAAAGGACTCTTCTCAAACCAGTTCATCTGTGTTTGACACTTTCTCCAGTCGATTTCATTTTCAGATTATCTGCTGGGCAGTTTACCTGGTCACATTCCCTGTGAAATGCACCAGCTCATGTAATTTTGTTTGTTTTCTGAGGAAAGGTAACCCTGGAGAAGGCATTTTGTTAACAGACATTACATTTATCGTGGCCATTTTATTACCTCAGACCCAGTCCTAGGGTTGTTAAAACATAAGTCTATTTTGTGTTTACTCTTCCTTGGACCTGTACTGCTGATAGTTCACTTGGGAATAAGAAAGATTTGCCTCAGAGCTTTGTCAAACCTGGATCTGAGAAGACAAAATGATCAGATTGCTTCTTCCATATTCCCCCTTGTTCCAGTCACATTCAACTCAGAGAACTCAAACTCTCAGGAAATACACTGCACCCCACTGGAAAGCACAGGGCTATGGGTTCTTTGCTACTCTTTAATAGCAACTGACTACTGTGCGAAGCATCTGGGTTCATGTTGTCAAACATTTACTGAACATTTACTATATGTCAGACACTGTGCTTTGTGATTTACTTGCACTGAACAGTATTGATTGATATATAACATGCAGTAAGGTACATAAATCTTTATTATACAGTGTGAGTCTCAATGAATTTTTATAGATGTATTCACCTGCATAACCACCACCCAGATCATGATACAACATATTTCCAACACTCAGACTCCCTCATTCCCATTTCCGAGACAATACCTTTAACTTTTCCATGGCAGGTGTTATTCTGACCTCTCTCACCATAGTTTAGTTTTGCCTGTTCTTGAACTTTATATAAATGGAACATTTTCTCCCAAGATGGCTCACTCATGTAAGCTGATGTGGACTGTCAGCTGAGCTGAGCAATGGAGGCCTTGGTTCCTATCCAAATGGGCTTTTTCATATGGCTTCTATTTCTTCATAGTATGGTAGTTGAGTTCCAAGGGTGAATATCCCAAGAGAGGTGGAAACTGTATGGTGTTTTTGTTTTTGTTCTTTTATGCTCTAGCCTTAAATGTGCCATGGCATTGCTTCTGCCATATTGAATTAGTCAAACAGCCATAGAGGTCCATCCAGGTTCAAGGAAGAGACCTGAAACATAGACCTTGATGGGACCATGCCCATGTTCAAGGAAGAGACCTGAAACATAGACCTTGATGGGACCATGCCAAAGGTTCTGAATGAGCATATCATCTAGGAAATATGGAAAATACAATCTACCACACTTTACTTTTCACTCTGCTGATGATATCTTATAGTTAATAAAAGTTCTTAATTTCCTTACACCATACACAAAAATAAACTCAGAATGAATTAAAGACCTAAATGTGAGACAAGAAACCATAAAAATGTTAGAAGAGAGCACAAACAGTAATTTCTCCAAGATTGGCTACAGCAACATTTTTCTAGATATGTCTCCTAAGGCAAGAGAAATAAAAGAAGCGTAAAGTACTGGGGCTACATCAAAATAAAACCTGCACAACAAAGGAAATGATCAACAAAGCTAAAAGGCAACCTACTGAATGGGAGAAAATATTTGTAAATGACATATCCAGTAAAGGGTTAGTATCCAAAATATATTAAGAACTGATACAATTCAACACCCAAAAACCAAATAATCCAATTAAAAAGTGGACAGATGACAACAAACAGACATTTCTCCAAAGCAGACATCCAGATGGCCAACAAACGTATGAAAAGATGCTCAACGTCACTCATCATCAGGGAAATATAAATGAAAACTACAATGAGATATCACCTCACACCACTCAGAATGGCTAGAATAAAAAACACAAGAAACAAGTCTTGGCAAGTATGTGGAGAAAAAGGAACTTTCTTACACTGTTGGTGGGAGTGCAAACTGGTGCAGCCGCTGTGAATAACAGTACAGAGTTTTCTCAGAAAGTTAAAAATAGAACTACCGCATGATCCAACATCGTATTAATGGGTATTTACCCTTAAAAAACAAAAACACGAGTGCAGAGGGATACATGCACCCTTATGTTTACTGCAGCATTATTTATAATAGCCAAAATGGAAGCAGCCCAAGTGTGTATCAACTGATGAATGGATAAAAAAGCTGTGGTATGTGTGTGTGTGTATATGTATATATATATGTATACACGTGTGTATATATGTATATATATATATGTATATATATACATATATATATATACATATATATACACATACACACACCATGGAATATTATTCAGTCATAAAAAACAATGAAATACTGCTATTTGCAACAGCATGGATGGAATTAGAGTATATTGTGCTAAATGAAATAAGTCAGAGAAAGACAAATACAACATGATTTCACTCATACGTGGAATTTAAGAAACAAAACAAAGAAGCAAAGGACAAAAAGAAAGACAAACCAAGAAACAGATTCAACTCTAGAGAACAAACTGATGGTTACCATCAAGAGGAGGTGGGTGGGGTGATGGGTGAAATAGATGAAGGCGGTTAAGAAAACACCTATCATCATGAGCACTGAGCAAAGTAAAGAATTGTTGACTCACTATATTGCACACTTGAAACTAATATAACATTGTATGTTAGCTATACTGGAATGAAAATTAAAAACTTTTGGGGTGCCTGGGCGGCTCAGTCGGTTGAGCGTCGGACTTCAGCTCAGGTCATGATCTCACAGTTTGTGGGTTCGAGCCCCGCATCAGGCTGTGTGCTGACCGCTGGCTCAGAGCCTGGAGCCTGCTTTCGAGTCTGTGTCTCCTTCTCTCTCTGCCCCTCCCCCACTCACGCTCCGTCTCACTCTGTTTCTCAAAAATAAATAAATGTAAAAAAAAATAATTAAAAACTTTAAAAACAAGTTCTTGATTTTGATGAAGTCCAATTTACCAACCTTTTCTCTTGTGGCCAATTCCTTATGCGTGCTATTTAAGAAAGCTTTGTCTACTTTAAAGTTGCATTACTGTCCTTAATCCTCATCACTATCCTCTAAGGTAGGTGCTCATGATATTACAAGACTGAATTTGTATAGAAGAGGAAATTGAAGCATGGAGAAGTTAACCACTTGCTCAAGACCTGACTGCAAAGTTCATGTTTTTGTCTCTCCTGTCACCCTCGCCCTCTTGGCACCTTAGAGCGAGTCCCTATTCCTGCCGCACCTATTCTGATCAGGCCCAATATTCCTGGGACCTTCTCAGAGCTGATGCTTCCACTGGAAGCCCGTTTGCCAATCTGTAGTTCCCTTCCGCTCCTCCAGAACAAATAGTCCACGGAAAGCCATTTCTCTCAAGCTTCCAGGTGATCTTGTAAGAAGTCATAAAGGAGAAAGCAGCTTCTCGGGTACATCTGAAATTAGATACACACACGAAGCATTTTGTTTTGTATTTTTCCCGCTGCTGTTGTTACTTGGTTTGGTGTCCGGGCAGAAAAATAGGGTAAGGAAAGGGAAATGCATGATTTGAGTCCAAAGGACCCTAAAAGCGTGTTCTATTTTTAGGACTGAATATAAACAGCTATACAATCTTAAGCCTAATGATGAACAGGTCTGTAAGATAGAAGATGAGTATACAATACAGGTTCCATGTGCTTTACCAGAGGATAAAATGAGCTGATGGATAGAAGTTAGCTCTGAGGGCAATGACTATAATGCTTCTTTACTCATACAAAAAGCAGCAAATCCCTGCCAAGAGGCGAGCCAGCAGGCAGAGTCGAGAACAGAGCCATTCGCTGGCCGGAACGTATCTTAGGAAAGCTTTGTGATCCCAATAATGTCATCATACATAAACACCTATATTTTTATCCCAACTGTTACCAGGCATTTGGAAGTCTGACAACATTCACAGTTGTTCCTTTCCTCACATGAACCACTAGGTAATTTAAAGTTAAGTGACTCAGAGAAGAGGGGAGGCATCTCGGGCCTATGCTAGTTCCTTCTGCAGGTTTCCTACTAATAATAGGGAAGAGGTGGGAAGTACAATGGTGCTTTATGGGATAAAGTTTCCCTTCCTGACTCAGAACAATTTCAGTCTTGAATTAGTTATGTTAGGAGACAAAGTGAGAAAGTTTTCCTTTAACTTCTTGCTTTACTTACAGTGACAACATCATAGAATTATTGTAGTTGCTCTCTGGTTGCTAAATGGCAGTAATATGTATATAATAACACATAGGAAATAGGTTACATGTAAAAATGTAAAGCATATACAGAAGGCCATTAATAAATATTCATTCACTACCTCTTCTCTCTGATGAACTCCTTAGTTAAAAATTTAGATGTTTGAAAAAACACTGATTTCATACTATTGTGTTCCATCAGATAGATGAATGGAAGTGTAAGAATACTGAGCAAGTTTATTGTCTGAAGAAAACAAGAGCTGTGCAAACAACTGGATTTTGATATATTATATAATTGATCCGTCACAGCACAGGAGAAAAAGAGTGTCTAACTCCGCAGCAAGGTGAGAACCATATGTGATAACCCTAGAAAATAATTAATTAGCTAGAAAATAACTGTGCTTTGCAATCGTGGAGACACTTGAAAATCAGCAAACTGTTAACTATTGGGAAGCAATACTTTGTGGCTGAACTGCTGCGAACTTCTCAGCGTCCTGAGCCGAACCAGTCGAGCGGCGACACAATGAGAGAAGAAGAAAGATGTAGGAATGAAATGTGAGAACCATTTCCTTTAAAATCAGGGGCAAAATAAAGATACCACTGTCACCAATTTTAGTCTAGTCAGTATTGTGCTGAAGGTTATAGCCAGAGCCATAAGACAAAAATTAAATAGCTCTACGGATTGGAAAGGAAAAAAATAAAACTATGGTCATTTGCAGATAATATGACTATCTGCACATATAGGCACAGAAACCACAAAAAACTCACAAGGAACGATATAAAAATCAGTTATATTTTCTGTATACTAGCAACAGTTAAAAATATACTTAAAAAAAGGATTTGCAATAACCACAGAAAGAAAATTAAGGTAACTATAAATAGATTTAACAAGGTTGGGCAAAACCTTTAGAAAGAAAATTATTAACATTTATTGAAAAACATAAAGTAGGGGCACCCGGTGGCTCAGTTGGTTAAACATCTGACTCTTGATTTCGGCTCATGGTTCCTGGGCTTGAGCCTGCTTGGGATCCTCTCTCTCCTTTGTCTCTCTGCTCCTCCCTGGCTTGTGCTCTCTCTCCCTCAAAATAAATAAATAAGCTTAAAAACAAAAAAGAAAAACATAAAATAATACCAAGATATATCATGTTAATGGCAAGAGAAACAGAATATGGTGAAGACATCAGTTTTCTCCCAATTTGATCTATAGGAAACGCCAATTTCAATCCAAATTCCAATAGGCTTTTCATGGGCCTTGACAGTCTGATCCCAAAACTTAACTGAAAAACCAAATTGCCAAGAATAGTCGAGATACTTCTAGAGAAGAGCAAAGTGTGGAAATGTGCTGCAAACAGATATTAAAATTTATTATAAAACTATAATTATAAAAAGTATGGAAGTGGGACAGGGGTTGACAAAGAGATCAGAGGAACAGAATAGAAATAAAGATAAAACAAAGATAGAAACATGACATTTTACCACTACAGCAAGTCAGAGCAGTGGGCAAAGGGGAGTTTAGTCCATAAATGGTGCCAGGATGTGATTTTTTTTCTATGGGAAAAAGTGGAAGTTGGATCCCTATTTCATACCAGATGCAAAAATCAACTCCTGGTATATTAAGTATGAAAAACAAAAACTTTTAAAATATTAGAAGAGAACATAAGAAAGTATCCTAATGATTTGGAATGTGGAGAGATGCCATAAATAAGATGTAAAAAAGCATACACATATACCAAAAATAAGAAAAAAATCATGAATTGATTTTAGTAAAGAAAGAAAATAAAAAGAAAGGGGGAGATATTTGAAACATACATTTGCTTAACAAAGGATTAAAGTTTAGTTTCATAATCATAATAACAACAATAATCCCTTCTGAATGAATAAAAAAAAGAGAAAATCTTGGCATAAAAATAGGCAAAAGACATGTAGAAGCATTTTATTTTTTTTTAATGTTTATTTTTGAGAGAGAAAGAGAGGCAAGCGGGGGGAAGGGCCGAGAGAGAGGGAGAGAGAATCCAAAGCAGGTTCCGTGCTGTCAGCACAGAGCCCAAAGCGGGGGCTCGAACTCATGAACCACAAGAACATGACCTCAGCCAAAGTCAGACGCTTAGCCAACTGAGCCACCCAGGTGCCCAAGGCCCGGGGTAGCATTTTAGAAGAGGAAGTACAAATGACCAAAAAAGTTTTGAAAGATATTTAACCTCAATACTAATCAAGGAAATATAAATTCAAACCCCTTAGGAGAACTGAGTGTGCAAAGCGTCCCAAGTTTTCACGCCTCCCTGTGTCCGTGCTCTTTGGTAGTGCTCTCCCTCACTCATTCAGAACTTCACCATGTCCCACTTGACAATAGCAAACTTATTGCAAGCAGAGCTTGTACAAGCAATTGTGCATTTCTGTTCTTCTCTTACTCTTCTCTCTAAGCCATGAGAACAAGCCTGGACTGTCCTACCAGACGATTCCATTAGTGGAATGGAGCTAACTCATGAGGCCATCCTAGAGCAGCCAACCCACTGATCACCTGACAGCTGTCTGCAGGCCTCAAGCAAGCCCAGGTGAGATCAGCAGAGCCTAGCCCAGATCAACAGAAACATCCAGCCTACCCTTGACTAGTGAGAAATAATAAATGGGTGTTGGTTTAAGACACTAAGTTTTGTGGTAGCTGGTATGCACCAGTGACTAGCTGCTCCTGGTACTATTTTAGACCCACGGTACTGGCAAAATTAAGAAGTCTGACAATGCCAAGAGTTAGTGAGACTATAAAGCAATGGGAATCCCTAACATACCAGTGGTACAAACTGATAAAAACCACTTTGGAAACTAATTGACCATTATCTTATAAATAGGAACATACCTCATGGTTCAGCAGTTCCATTCTTGGGTGTGGGTATGTGCACTTTAGAAAAATGCATATTCCAGAGATATGCATGAGAATGTTCGCAGCAATACCGCTTATAATAGCAAAAAAATGCAAACAAGCGTCTGACATCATAAAGGAAAAAATGTATAGTGTTTAGATAAAACGGAGCAGCGAGGGTGCAGAAACTAAAAGTGTATCAATATGGGGGGGTGCCTGGGTGGCTCAGTCGGTTGAGCGCCCGACTTCGGCTCAGGTCATGATCTCACAGTTTGTGAGTTCAAGCCCTGCATCTGATTCTGGAGCCTGCTTCAGATTCTGCGTCTCCCTCTCTCTCTGCCCCTTCCCCGCTCATGCTCTGTCTCTCTCTGTCTCTCAAAAATGAACAAACATTAAAAAAAAATTATACAAAAAAAATAAAAGTGTATCAATATGGATTAATCTTACAAACAGAATATTGAGTGAAAAAGACACGTGGAAGAAGAATGCAGCAGTAGAATACTATTTCTATAAAATTCAGAGGGACACAAAACTAAATAAATTGCTTAGAGATACATACAAATGTAATAAAATTATAAAACCACAAATCATTATCGCAAAATTCAGGATCGTGGGTTCTTTGGGGAAGATAGACTTCAACAAGTTTGATAATATTCTATTTCTTAAGCAGGGTTAGTAGATACATATGTATTTGTTTTATTATTTTTTGTATCTTATCTGCTATACATTCATTCAAAAGAATCTATCTATCTATCTATCTATCTATCTATCATCTATCTAGGGATCCACTCTTTTGAAACATGATAAAAAGTAAAGAGGTAGAATTGGAAACATGCTTCTATAACTACGTCTACATCATTGTTGTCAGATGTCCAGGGCAGAGCCCATGGGATTTCGCTAGCACTGTACTTCTTTGATGCCCTCATCAGGGAAAGATAATAGGCATATGCTTTATTTCCTGCTGGTTCTTTCCTCCAAAATTCAGTTTCCAAAATATTTTATTTTGTTATTTTAAGCACATGCCCTTTCATGGTGACGTCAGATGACATTTTCTGAGCACATGAGCAGTGTGCTGCTTCCTGCACTAACAATGATGTGGAAAAGCAGATGATTATTAACTCCTTGGAAGAATGAATGAAAAGAGACAATATGCATCAATAAACATCAATAAACGTAGGAGAGCTACAATCCTCTCAAGTGTCCAAATTATTCCCTTATGTAGGAGAGGCTAGCCTTTTCAGAGGTTAGGGTTGCTTTTAACTTGCAATCAATCAACTGGTATCTACTGTTGGCCTTGAACTGCGCTGGACGATTAGAGTACAAAAACATACACTTACATACCCAAGAGAATTGAAAACATGGATCAATACAAAAACATACGCAAGAATGTTCATAGAAGCATTATTCTAACAGCTAAAAAATGGAGGCAACCCAGATGTCCATCAACTGAAGAATGCATAAATAAAATGTGGTATATGCATACAATAGAATATTTTTCGATCGTAAGAAGAAGCGAGGTACTGACACACGCTACGACATGAATGAAAGAAGCCAGACGTACACTGTGTGATTCCATTTATACGAAATTAATGTCCAAAGTGGCAAGTCAGTAGAGACAGAAAGTAGGTTAGTGGTTCCTCAGGCGCTAGAGTAATCAGAGTGTGATGGAAATGACTGCTAATGGGTATGGGGTTTCTTTCATAGGTGAGGGAAATGCTCTGGAATTAGATAATGGTGATGGTTGCACAACTTTGTGGGTATACCATAAACTACTGACTCTTTTACTCTAAAAGATAAATTTTTTGGTATGTGAATTATGACTAAAAGAAAAATCTAATCCATTCTGTTGGGCAGACAGTGGTTACTGGTGATCATGTGGGCAGGTGCCTGGAAGGAAGCACGAGAGGACTTCGGGGTTCAGATCATGTTCTGTCTCTTGTCCTGAGTTTTGATTACATGGCTCAGTCCACTTTGAGTTAGAACTGAGTGGGGCGCCTGGGTGGCGCAGTCGGTTGAGCGTCCGACTTCAGCCAGGTCACGATCTCGCGGTCCGTGAGTTCGAGCCCCGCGTCAGGCTCTGGGCTGATGGCTCAGAGCCTGGAGCCTGTTTCTGATTCTGTGTCTCCCTCTCTTTCTGCCCCTCCCCCGTTCATGCTCTGTCTCTCTCTGTCCCAAAAATAAATAAACGTTGAGTTAGAACTGAGTGCTTAAGTGTACATTTTTGGGTATCTATTGTTATGGGTTGAACCGTGTTCCTCAAAAAGATATGTTCAACTCCTGCTACCTCAGGATGTGACCTTATTTGGAATTTGGCTTGTAGCAGGTGTAATTAGTTAAGATGAGGTCACCCCAGAGTAGAGTGAGACCTTCATGCCTATGACAAATGCCCTAGGAGAAGAGAAGAGAAACACAGAAGGAATAGAGCTGTGTGAAGATGGAAGCAGAAAGTGGGGTAATGCTGCTACGAACCAAGGAAAGTGGGATCACCAGAAGCTGGAAGAGACAAGGAAGCATCCTGCCCTCCAGCCTCCAGAGGAGCCAGGCCCTGCTGGTACCTTAATGTCAGACTTTTAGCCTCCAGAGCTGTGAGAGAATACATTTCTGTTGTTTTAAGCCACCACGTCTGTGGTTCTCTGCTCCAGCAGCCCTAGCAACCTAAAACATACAGTACGGATGACGTCTTTAGGATTTAAAAAAAAAAAAAAATCACTTAAGGCTCATTCATTCATCAAATAGAAGTTACTACAGGGCGCCTGGCTGTAGTAGAGCATGTAGTGGAGTGTGCAACTCTTGGTTTTGGGGTTGTGAGTTCGAGCCCCACATTGGGTGTAGAGATTACTTAAAACTAAAATCTTGAAGAAGAAGAAGAAGAAGAAGAAAAGTTGTTACTACAAAAGTAGCAAAGAGGCAGTTCTTGCTCTGTGTGGTGAGATCAGCAAAGGCTTCCCTGACAGGGAGATGTTTGGACCGAATTTTGAAGGATTGGTAGTTGTCCAGGTGTGAAAGGAAGAACCGTCACAAGACCGCCGTGCCCCCTGACATGTGGAGCTAATATTTTAGTGAGGGAGACCGGTACAAAACATACAAATGAGCAAACAACGGATTATAAACTGTGGTCATTATAATGTAAAGCTCACTGTACTGACAGCGTTCTCACGGGCTGGACCCCCAGGAGCTGGGTCATAGGTGGTGGCCCCGTGCAGCCCCGGGGTCTGCAGATCATTGGTAAACTGGACAGCACCGGACAGAGAAGCGATCGCTCTGTTCTCACCCTAGCGCTGTGTGGCTTGGGCAAGGCTTCTCACTTCTCTGGACCTCGCTTCCTAGATGTGAAAAGAGAAATGGCAGGAAAGGGATATATCTAAAATCCATTCTCATTCTAATCTGGTGAAATACGTTGTTATATAAAGAGCGGCACAATTTGGTTAACTAAAGCAGAAGCCACGGGACAGTAGCAGAAACGTGATAATTGCCAAAGGTTCACAGTACTCCGTGTGGATTTTTTTTTTCTTTTTAAGGTGGTGAAGTGCAGTTGTGGTGTTTATTACAAAGAAAGGGAGCTGTCCCCTGTGATCTTGGGTTTTCAGACTGGAGAGAGCACGGTAACTCATTCTGAATGAGAAAAGCACTGGCTCTGAGACAGCCCCGTGCTCGCATTTCTGTCCTCTGTGGCCACAGCTGTTCTCACTGTAGCCGTGTTCTTACCGCAATTGCTTCCGTTCACGTATGTCTTAGGCTGGGGACGTAGAGATGGATGTCAGTGCCATTCTAGAGAAGGAAAATGAGAAGACAGCTTCTATGTAATGAAAGGACACAGGACTAGAAGTCAGAGATCTGGGTTCAAATCCCATTTCACCCAGTTCTTTGCTGTGCAACCTGGAGGAAGCACTTTGTACTGTCTCTGAGCCTCACTCTCCTCGTTCACAGTAGGGATAAAAACCCATTGCTCCCACCCACGGTAGTTATGGCAATTTAATTCACTTATGCATTTATCAAATATTTATGGAACACCCCACCATATATATCTATAGATATATAGATATATGTTAGATATAGATACAGCTGTTTGTCAGTCACTGCAGATATAACAATGGAGAAGACAACATGATCCATGGTCCAGTCTCAAGAAGTTTCTACTAGAAAGGAGAAGACAGGTGTTGATTAACATGTAACGAATGCAGGACACCTGGGAGGCTCAGTCGATTAAGCATCTGACTCTTGATTTTGGCTCAGGTCATGATCCCAGCGTTGTGGGAATAAGCCCCATGTCAGGCTCCGTGCTGAGTATGGAACCTGCTTGGGTTTCTCTCTCTCTCTCCCTTGCTCCTCTCCCCTGCTCGTGCAGACTCTCTCTCTCTCTCTAAAATAAAATTTAAAAATTAAAAAAAAAAAACAAGTAAGGAATGCAATGAATGATATGAACTTCCAACTCTATAGGGAGGTGGAAGATGAGTAGAAGCCTCTTGGTGAGGAAGAAAAAAGTGGCAAGAGGCAGAAAGAGTATTTGAAATGAGAGAAAGAAGACGATTCTGAGGTTTTGTTGATGTTGGCTATATCAGCAGTGAAAGAGTTGAATCAGGTATGAATTAGGTAAGATCATAGCTGAGACACAGTTTTTCCTGCAAGTGTGAACCTTGATTAGTGTCCTCCCAAACATGATCCACAATTTCATTTAACTTTTTTTTCAGATGTGAACTAAGAACCACAAAGTGGGCTGATTTTTTGTGCTTCCTTTTTCAGAACATGAAATACTTAGCAAAGCTCTAGAGTAATATGTCTTTCAAATTTCTCTGGTGTTCTGAATCACGCCACAGTTTTATTCTCTCTCAAGCTACTTCTGAAAATCTGAATAACGTAACTGATTTTTGTCAAACATGATTTCTTAAGTATCTTTTGACCCTTGTGGTTGTGAAAATCACCACGATGTCTGTAAAGGTACAAGTTGTACGGTTGCTGGATATCATTTATATCCTGCCAGTCATCAAAATCACTAAACTATTAAATAAGGGGTAGAGGAGAGGTGATTTGGCTAAAAACTTAAGGTTTCAAATGCCAGTAACTAAAGAGAATGTGGATTTTGCACTTAAAGCAAAATTTAAAAAAAAATATATTGCTTGGTAAACTCCAGGTACAATCAATAGCATTCTGTTTTTTCCAGTTGTTCTGTATGCAGTATCCTTTAGCCACAAGTGGCCATTGAAATCTGATTTTAATGAATTAAAACAAAATAAAATGTAACATTCTGTTCCTCATTCTCATTACTCAGTTCAAGTGTTCCATAGCCAGATGGGGTGAGTGGCTACATATTCATACAGATCTGGATTGTTTTCATCATCACCCAAAGTTCTTCTGAATGGTACTGCCTTAAAAGGTCTACTCAGTAAAAAGAACTAGAAAGCATCCTCGCAGAAGCTTGGATAAAATGGGTTTTCCTTTACTCATTAAGAATCTGGAAAGTTACTTCTAGAAATTCTTATTCATTAAGAATCTGGAAAGTTACTTCTAGGAATTCTTATTCATTAAGAATCTGGAAAGTTACTTCTAGAAATACATCCTTTAAAATTTAGATATGCAGGGGCGCCTGGGTTGCTTAGTCGGTTAACAGTAGGACTCTTGACTTCAGCTCAGGTGGTGATCTCACGGTTCGTGGGTTCGAGCCCCACATTGGGCTCTGCACTGACAGTGCAAAGGCAGCTTGGGATTCTCTCTCTCTGTCTCTCTCTCCACCTCTCTCTGCCCTCCCCCACTGTCTCTCTCCCTCTCTCTCTCTCTAAATAAATAAACTTTTAAAAAAATGTAGATATGCAGAGAATGGTTAGTGAATAAGACTGTTTCTCATCACATTGTTACAGAAATCAGTGTAGATGCCCTTATTAAGAGAATAGTTAATGATTTACGGTCACTAAAATCATGTTTTTGGAGACCATTTAATGACATGAGAAAATGCTAATGATATTAGTTGAAAAAAAAAAACCAACAATGCAATATGACATCAAAACACTCCACGTGGTAATTTGTCAGTGATTAACTTATGATAAAATTTATTTTTTGTAGTTTTTTCAATGAGCATAAACTATTTAGTTGCTAGAGAAAACAAATATTTTTAAAATGTTTATTTATTTATTTATTTATTTATTTAGAGAAAAAAGAGACTTGAGTGGAGGAGGGGCGCAGAGAGAGAGAGAGAGAGAGGAGAGAGAGAGAGAGTCCCAAGCAGGCTCTATACTGTCAGCACAGAGTTCAAGGTGGGGCTTGATCTCAGCAACCATGAACTCATGACCTGAGTGGAAATTAAGACTCAGATGCTTAACTGACGGCGCCACCCAGGCGCCTCAAGAAAAAAATTTTTGAAAAATACAAATACTTGAAATTTGGACAAATAGATGAATAAAATGCAAAGCACAAAGCACATCCCCTGTGGACTCCCTCCAAGAGGGAATTGAAAAGTTGGTGGCATTAAGAGCATGTTGATAGCAATCTCCAGGTCTAGGAACTGTCTTCAGTCTGCCTTCATTCTTGTTATGCTTCAGGGATCTAATGCCTGAAGTTTGCAGGCTGGCAGCATTGAGGGAGGTGAGGCGGAAGTTAAGGGCAGTGCCCCAGACCATCTGCTGATGGCAAGAAGGAAGCCGTTTCAAACCCGGAGAGATGGAAACGTCACTGCATGAAAAGGAAGCTAACTCAAAATCTTACCTTTCTTCAGGTAAAAACCATGAAGTCATTTACAAAATCATTTTCTTCACCCAATCTCGATGATTTTAAAATAGACTCTCTTAACTTTTTACAAGTAATTTTATATAAGCAGCTTTCTCAAGACGTTCTCAACACTCAGGCAGATCCTTCCCTATCATTTTGTGGAAGGAATTTAGCAATTTCGTAAATGAATGCCAATCTCGCATACTTTACATTTGAGATGTATTTGTACTATACGTTTCCGTATATAATGATTGATATGAAGACAAATGGAATATGTACACGCATAAGTATATTAACACTAGCTATAACAATGAACCAATTTTGCCCAGTCTTTCCTTTTCAATGGCTGTCTCACATACATGGATAATTTGAAGTTATCTAGTGAATGTGGAAAAAGTAGCCAACTGAGAACATTATTAAGGGACTGATTTAAAAGCTGAGTTCCTAGTGAAAATAAGAATACTGATCAGCATGACCGAGTGTGAATCCATGAACCACATTTCCTCTGGCTGAGACCAGTACTGTGGGTTTTTGAGCCGGCGAGTGGGAAAAGGCATGATGTTAGGCTGGGGGACATTTCTTGAGGGTATGATGAGAAGAGAGTGAATTAAAGAAGGTGTGGATGGGGCGCCTGGGTGGCGCAGTCGGTTAAGCGTCCGACTTCAGCCAGGTCATGATCTCGCGGTCCGTGAGTTCGAGCCCCGCGTCAGGCTCTGGGCTGATGGCTCGGAGCCTGGAGCCTGTTTCCGATTCTGTGTCTCCCTCTCTCTCTGCCCCTCCCCCGTTCATGCTCTGTCTCTCTGTCCCAAAAATAAATAAACGTTTGAAAAAAAAATTAAAAAAAAAAGAAGGTGTGGAGGGGCGCCTGGGTGGCTCAGTCGGTTAAGCGTTCGACTTCAGCTCAGGTCGTGATCTCACGGTTCGAGCCCTGCATCGGGCTCTGTGCTGACGGCTCAGGGCCTTGCTCAGGGCCTGTTGCCTGCTTCCGATTCTGTCTCCCTCCATCTCTCTCTGCCCTCTCCCACTCATGCTGTCTCTCTCTGTCTCTCAAAAATAAACATTAAAAAAAATTTAAAAAAAAAAAAAGGATGTTACTGAAAAAAAAGTTGTTGGGGCGCCTGGGTGGCTCAGTCCATTAAGCGTCCGACTTCAGCTCAGGTCGTGATCTCATGGTTCATGGGTTTGAGCCCCGCGTTGGGCTCTGTGCTGGAGGCTAACAGCCTGGAGCCTGTTTCAGATTCTGTGTCTCCCTCTCTCTCTCTGCCCCTCCCCTGCTCACACTCTGTCAATCTCTCTCTCAAAAAATAGATAAACATTTAAAAACAACAACAACAATAACAAAAACAAGGTGTGGAGGAGCTAAAGGCAAATCCCATCCAACATTTTGCAATGTTGCCCTGAATCATGATAGATGCAATTCCCTACCACGATCCTAAAAGTCACCTTGTCGTGGAGTGGCTGCTTGAGGTGTGCTGTGGACCAAAGAACCCTTACTATCAGTTGAGAGCTTGCCAAGTCACCTTGGTTCATATGACGATTAAATAATTTCAAGTTTTAATTTTAATCCCCGTGAGGAGATATGTGCTCCACTTCACCGTATTTTGCATCTAAAACATTTCAGCATTTCTCACGTAATTTTGCTGCCAAGTGCTTAAGAGAGGTCGAGGAATTGATTCCTCCAAGTGGCATTTCAATATACTGTTTGCTGCTTCATGCCCATGACCTGAATGCATAGACACTCCTCGATTCCAAGAGTGTAATTAAAACAAAACAAAACACAACAAACAAACAAACCCCCAAAACAACAAAAAAATTAAAAACAAACGTAAACCCCAAAAGCTGCATTAAGTTTACAAATCAATTTTTTTTTAATTTTTTAAGTACTGATTTTTTTTTTTTGAGAGAGAGAAAGAAACAGAGTGTGAGCGGAGGAGGGGCAGAGAGAGAGGGAGACACACAATCCGAAGCAGGTCCAGGCTCTGAGCTGTCAGCACAGAGCTGGACGCGGGGCTCTAACCCACTAACGGTGAGATCATGACCTGAGCCGAAGTCCCATGCTTAACCGACTGAGCCACCCAGTTGCCCCCAAATCAGTTTTCAATATAAAGCTATAATCAGGGGCACCTGGGTGGCTCAGTCAGTTGAGCGTCTGACTTTGGCTCAGGTCATGATCTCGCGGTTTGTGGGTTCGAGCCCCACGTCAGGCTCTGTGCTGACAGCTCAGAGCCTGGAGCCTGCTTCGGATTCTGTGTCTCTCCACCTCTCCACCTCTGTGGAGACACAGAGATGTGTCTCTCTGTCCCTCAATAATAAATAAACGTTAAGAAAATTTTTAAAAAGCTATAATCAGCAAAATGCAAGAGTTAGAAATACTGGAACAGATCTTTTCATTACGCTTCCAACTCAGAAATTCTGATAAGGGTCATTAGAGAAAAAAAGCATCATTCAACTGCTGTTTACTTCCCTGGAACTTGGCATAAGGATCTTGCCTTAGATTTGTCATTTAAATTCACATGTCTTGTCACAGAACTGCTGAATTTTATTCACATCACAAAGAAAGTTCGAGATACTACTCAACACATTTATTGAGTGCGTAATGAGTAGGTGGCACTGTGTTCAATACCAGTACAACAATGACAGATATAAACAGCTTCAGCATTTGTGACCTTGTATTGTTTTTCTAATAAATTGGATGACAGGGGGACACTATGGGAACCATTCTAATGCCTTCTAATACCCCAATGCCCTAATGCATTGTAATGCCCTGAGGAAGAGAGAATGGGGGTGGGGAGGGGCTGGTCAGTGCCTCCACAACCTTTATTTTGGTTGCTGTGCCAGTGTTGGTAATGACTGAACTTTTTCCAAGTTGTAGATGCTTTTCCAGGATTCTGTGATCCCTTGTTGGTCTAGACTGTCAGCCCCACACTGGTGTTGTTCAAAGGTTATAGCTCTTATACACCCAGACATTATTTCCAAAGTAGGACCCATGGGGTTGAATTCAGTAGGTTTAGTCTTGCCTCTCATCGTGAACCCTGTAAAAGCCATTGCATAGAGGCTGAGTTATCCAGTTGTATTAGTTTCCTGATGCTTCCGTAACAAGTTACCACAAATTTAGCCATTTATACAACACGAATTTATTATCTTACAGGTGTTGTAGGGTAGAAATTGGAAATGGGTCTCACTGTGCTAAAATCAAAGCGTGAACAAGGGCTCCGTTTCTTTCCGGAGGCTGTAGAAAAGAATCTGATTCCTTGCTTTTTCTAGCTTCTAAAGACCTCTCACATTCTTTGGCTCCTTCCTCTATCTTCAAAGCCAGCAACATTGTATCTCTCCGTGTCTGTCTTCCATAGTCATATATATCACTCTGACTGATTTTATTGTTTGGCTTCCCTTTCCCACTTTTAGGTCTCTTCTGATCACATGGGGCCCGTTCAGATCATCAAGAACAATTTCCCTATTTTTAAGTCAGTTGATTAGCAACCTTAATTCTACCTGCAACTTTAATTCCTCTTTGCCATGACAGCTAACGTATCCATAGGTTCCAGGGCTTAAGACATGGACAACTTTGGGAGGCCATCATTCTGCTCATGACACTAGCACAGATTCTCTTCCCTCAGGACCATCTTCTCTTTGAAGCCTATCTCATTCTTTCTTACCATGGCCAGTAGACTCTTCAAGGGCCACTAATGGTTTCTGTCTCCTGGTATCGATGCCCTTGTGTAATTCCCCCACCTCAAGTGTGGGTGACACCTGTGACTGACTTCTAATCAATGGGCTGGCGGTGGCGATGGGATGTCACATCCATGACTACGTTCCACAAGACTGTAACTTGCATCTTGATACACACCCTCTACATCGCCTTCTCAGTTTGCACGCTTGGAAAAATCAAGCAGCCCACATGGCAGAGAACCAAGAGAGGGCCAACATGCCACGAGGAACCGAATCCTGAATCTTACCAATGGCCACTTGAGCTTAAAAGTGGATCTTCCCCCAGTCAAGCCTGCAGATGAGTCCCCTGCTTGGCCAACACTTTGATTGCAGCCTCAAGTGAGTCCCTGAAACAGGATCTAGTTAGCCATACCTGGATTGCAGACCCCCAGGAACTATGAGCTAATAAATGTGTGTTGTTTTAAGGCACTGGGTTTGTGATAATTTTGTTATAGAGCAATAGGAATCTGATACTCCCGCCAAAGAACCTCAGTGGGACTATCCGAACCCATAAAATAGTTTCTCACAATGTTGAACCTCAAAAGTGTAACTTGAGGTATAGATATTTGTTACTCAAAGTGTGGTTCAGGAGTTGGATGCTTAACTGACTGAGCCACCCAGGGACACCAGGGGTATGCATTTCAAAGAACTTATTTCCTTAGCATCCAAGCAAGGCATGTGGTGGTACCATTTTAAAATTCTACTTCTCTACCCACATAAAACATCATTGTATCCTCAGTGTTTGCTATCTGTGCAACATGTGACAGAGGAGGCATCGGTCAGAAAGTAACAGAATACAGTAAGATATGTGAGTTATTCAATCTGGGGACAGAATGGCAACTGATGACAGATATGGTTAAGAGTACCATTTCCACAGGAATTTGGCACATGATTGATACCTAAAGGTGGAGAGCACACAGGACATTGAAGGTGATAGATGTTGAAGAAGGTGCAGGTAGGAATATTATGGGGCCTTTGGTGACTTGAAATAGCCCCATTTGGCGAGCATAGACTTTAAGTAAAGGAATAATGAGTAAAGGCCATAGAAGCCAACATTGTGGAGACAGATAAAGAAAGAAAGAAAAAGGAAGATAGATTACAATAGGTACCGATTGCTGTTTCAACTAAGGCATCAAAATATAATAGATCCCACATTCCAAACTGAGGAGTGGGTTGCTGATTTATCAATGAGGTAGTCAAAATCCAGTGACATGACTGAGTTTCTCATCTATATTGGAATGTGTAAAAATTGGGGCGCCTGGGTGGCTCAGTCGGTTAAGCCTCTGACTTCGGGCTCAGGTCATGATCTCCAACTGTTTGTGAGTTCGAGCCCCGCGTCAGGGTCTGTGCTGATGGCTCAGAGCCTGGAGTGTGCTTCCGATTCTGTGTTTCCCTCTCTCCTCTCTGCCTCCTCCCTGCCTCATGCTCTGTGTCTCGCCTCTCAAAAATAAAAAAAGCTTGGGAATATCAAAGAAGAGAAGAGAGGGGGTTTAGAAAGAGTGGCTGGGGTGGTGTGGGCGTTAAACTCTTGCCTTCAGCACACAAGAGGAGAGGGGAAGGGTGTGCTTCCTTCTTCACTGCAAGGCAACTTTACCGGCAACACCACTCAGCTTCATCTGCCATCCCCTTCCTGGTGCTGTCTTCTACCTGGAAAGGCTAACAGGTGAGGGATGGCCTAGTCAGCTGCTGTGACAGCAGAGCAAAGAAGTGGCTTCACTTGGGGAAGGAGTGGCTGTGATTCCCATAGCTTTTTGAAGCAAAGAATATGCTCCGGCGGGGCAGGCCTGTCAAGGGGTCTTCGGTCTTATCTATAAAGATGGTCTGGAGGGACCAACAGCCCCCAGAGAAAAGAAACCTGGAGCCTGAGGAATAAGTCAAGGAATAACAGATGTTCTCTCTCTTTGGTGGGAATGGAGGAGGATAGATTCCCAGGGGTGGGAGGCAGTGCGGGGAGAGGAGGCTCCAAAGAGCCAATGAAACTTCACACGAGAGAAAAGTCTGTTTTAAACACCTTCCATTACTATTTAGCTCGATGAGAGTACCGAAGTAGAATTTCCTTGCCCTTCTTCCTCTCCCTCACAGCCCAAGTCTGTGAAGACAAAAAACTGGTCAGCAGGAAGGAGAATGGCAAGCAGAGGACCTGGTGGGGAAGGAGAGGCAAAGACTGAGTCCCCAGCATACAGACTCGGATGGGGATTTGCACACAAGGGGTGCATTAGGGAGTACCCCTCAGATCAACAGTGTGTGTGTGGGGGGGGGAGCGTGTGATCAGGATTGGGCAGAGGAAGGCACTGGACCGGGATGTAGTTGCTACACAGGCTCTAGGCTTTTCCCTGGGGTAGTTCTAGAGCTGGGCAGCTCTTCTCAAGTCGTCCCTCCTTAGAAGAGGGTTCTCTACACTTCCTTGCCCCCATTGGTCAGTGCCTGGGTAAGGGGTGTCTCTGGGGAAGAGGTAGCTCTCTTTTGCTGAGGCCAATTTCCAGAGATCCTCTCCTCTGAGAACCTTCAGGACCCATCTTCCAGCAGCCGAGGGACAGTTCAAGCCTGCTCGCGGATGCCACATCATGCTTCAGTAAACAGATGACACAAACTTCCCAGTGCAGGCATCTTGTCTACAGGGGCATGGGCACAGGAGAGAGAGGAGTTTGTAACCATCACGGCGGACTGAACTTCCAATTAGCTCCAGAGTAGCTCTCAAAGCCTTAAAGGAAGGAGGAAAATCATAGGGCTTGCTCTACATTTCATCCATGGGCCAGGACAGAGATATCCCCACAAAATAAACTTATGGAAATGTGTATCTAGCTAACTAGCTAAATAAACTTACACCCCCCAAACCTTGGTTATGAGTGCAGCAGTTTCTAGAGAAGCAGCATCAGGGAAGATAACTTTTACATCAGAAGATTCCGGGGTAGCGGGGGGGGGGGGGGGGGTGGCGGGGATTATGCAAAGGCAGTCCCTGAAGCTGGGGTTTCATACCTTTTTGGTGTGTGCTTTTTTTTTTTTTTAAGTTTATTTATTTTTTTTTTTTGAGAGAGAGACAGGAAGAGAGGGAATCCCAAGCAGGCTCCATGCTGTCAGTGTAGTGCTAGATGCAGGGCTCGATCTCATGAACCCTAAGATCATGACCTGAGGTGAAATCATGAGTCGGACAGATGCTTGACTGACTGAGCCCCCCCAGACGACCCTGTGTGTGCTTTTGTATATGATCCCTTCAGCAGTCTGGCATAGCCTGTGGAATCTCTTAGCCAAATCCTATTTTCTTATTAAAAAATTGTTTTGAGTTTATTTACTTATTTTGAGAGAGACAGAGACAGTGTGAGTGGGGGAGGGGCAGGGAGAGAGGGAGAGAGAATCCCAAGCAGGCTCCGTGCTGTCAGAGTCTCATGAAATTGTGAGATCATGACCTGAGCTGAAACCAGGAGCACTTCAAATCCTACTTTTAAATATATGAAATAAAATACATAGTATTACAAAGAAACCAAGTCCATTGAAATACTGTTATTGAAAAGTTAAAAAAAGGGGCACCTGGGTGGCTCAGTCGGTTAAGCGGCCGACTTCGGCTCAGGTCATGATCTCACAGTCTGTGAGTTCAAGCCCTGCGTCGGGCTATGTGCTTACAGCTCAGAGCCTGGAGCCTGTTTCGGATTCTGTGTCTCCCTCTCTCTGACCCTCCCCCATTCATGCTCTGTCTCTCTCTGTCTCAAAAATAAATAAACGTTGAAAAAAAAATTTTAGAAAAGTTAAAAAAATTGTGGTAGCTTGATATGTGCCCCTGCACACGTTAAATAATAAAGTTTTATTTTAAATCTTTGAAATGTTACATTTCAAAGTGATTCTACAATAATAATGGGTATACGCAGCATTTTGAAATATCTGCACATCTGTAATAAATATGAAAATACCTGTGATTTCTATTGTTGCCAGTGTTGCAGGCACTGCGGGTTGTTACCTACGTCCATAACTCAAGGCGATGCTAAATTTCACTTCGAGATTATTGAAAATAGTGAATAATTATTGCATGGATAATTTAAGATTAATGTAATGAAGAATTGCAAGATTAATAAAGATGTAATTTTCCCCACCCAAATCCAAAAACCCCTGAATTCTATTTATACAGACCCCTTGGGGGCCCATGGATTCCAGACTAGAACGTTTGCAATCTGGAATAAGACCAGGCAATCCTCTACATCATAAAGTAATGAGAATTTTTAGGATCTTTTTGTGGGAGGGTAAGCTGGCAGTGGACTGTGTTGAAGGTCTTGGAATTTTAGAAAAGGAGACCTTCACTAATCCTAATATCGAAGAGGTAAGTGAGGGCCCAAGGAGTGTGGTGTGCTTGCCATAAGAAATTTTCCATGGCCATCATGGCTGAGAGGAGAATGATGAGAACTGCCCTTTTCCTCTTCTGTCTGTGCTGGATCCACAGATGACATTTGCCAAACTTTCAGGAAAAGTCTGTCATGTTCAGCACCTTTATATTAGCATGTTGGGGGGGAAAAGAGTAGGCAGCAGCCATGTTAGGGAGGAGGGCAAAGAAGGGAATGGCAGCCATTCCTAGAGGTCAGAGTGGCCATCCTAGAATCGTACCTAGAGAACCGTTGGGAGCCAGTTGACCATGAATAAGCAGCTGGCAGTGTGAACTGAGTCAGAAAGGCCAAGAGACCAACCTACCTCAACTCAAATATGTGAAAGGTAAGTGAGCCTGGATGGTGAGGGAGGAGCTGGATCGTGCCTGCAAGGAGAGGAACTACCCAGAGGGCAGACATTTATGTTATATCAGGCTAAAGGTTTTACCGTGACCCCATAGGCAACAAAGGGCTTGCTCCTGGAGGAGTGTTGAGCCAGGGAGTGTCTGCTATAATCAGGCTTTTGGAAAGAGCACTCTAGCAGAGGAATGGTGGGCTGTGGGAGGGGAGGTGCTGGTGGGGTAAGGGGGTCAGGCTAGACACAGACTCTGTTTGAGAGGCAACTGCATGACCAGGAACACAAAAGGAATATGAGACCCTTAGAATCATGCCTTTTAGGACATAGCTTGCCCTTCCAAAGTCAAACGTGAGGTGGTTTCAGCAAGAAAAACTTGGGTGATTGCTTTGAAGTAGAAGGAACTGGCTTACCCAGTTCCTCCATCTGTCTTCATGTGTAGTTACAGAAGAAAGGATTGATTAGAATTTCAGCATTAAAGTTCTTCATCAAGGGGTGCCTGGGTGGCCCAATCGGTTAAGCTTCCGACTCTTGATTTCGGCTCAGGTCATGATGTCATGGTTTGGTGAGTTCGAGCCCTACGTTGGGCTGTGCACCTTGGGAAGCTTACGGGAGTCTCTCTCTTTCTCTCTCTCTCTCTGCCCCTCCCCCAATCATGCTTTCTCTCCCTCTCTCAAAATAAATAAATAAACCTTAATAAATAAATAAATAAAAAGTTCTTCATTGAGTCTCACGGTGGGGAGTGAGACGGGAGTGCGCTGCTGGGTGGGGGAGGGATGTTCACCGCACTGAATCTCACCTTCGGCCAAGCATGTTTCTGGTGATACAGTTCTGCATGAGTGCTGAGCCCCAGGGCAGAACCTTAAAGCTCTATTTAGTGCATACCATGCATGAGCTGTCATTCATTTGTACTGTTGTGACTTCACGGGGTTTGCAGACACAGGGGGCACAGAGGCACTAGGGGAGGCACAGGTCCCCAGGGCCTCCTGCAGGCTCAGAAAGATGGAGAGATCTTGGAAAGCACGACCCTTGGGAGTAAAAGCAGAGGGTAGGAGTCCAAGAGGCTTTTCAGTTACCACCTGAGAAAGGAATTAGGGGCTCAGGCCAGGTCTCTACGGTATGCGTGGCTATGTATGGTCTTGGCAACCGAATGGCCCATATGGGATTCTCAGAGCTCCAAAGACATTGGCAGCATCTGGATTATGTGGCAAGAGGGCCCTTGTCATCTCATATATTCTGTCCCGCCGCCCTGATTCATGCACTTCATGCTCCACCAGACCCCTCAAGTTCTCCCCGTGCCAGCCCACACATGAGCTTGTCTCCTGGACCCCTTAGCCTTCCAAACTGCTAAATGACTTGAAAAACCTCTAGGATGCCAGGCTTTTTCCTGGAAAAACCCTAAACCTGGCTACATCTCCTAGGCTGCCTTCTTTATTCCCACCCCCCGCTGCCAGGCACCGTAACAGAGCATCATTCAACTGAGCAGATTGGCCCATGAAAAATTCATGGGCTTCAGCTCCAGCTGTTCCCTCAGTGACACACAGCACTGCCTACACCAGTCCCCTCTCCTGTTCCCTTCAGCGACCGTGCAAACCTTCATCACTCTCAGAATCTCTAAGCATTGGCAAAAAGTGCCCTTCCCTCCAGTGAGTTTATTCTGATACCGTGCAATCTGGAGAGCTCTGTCCTCAGCATAGGAGGAAACGGGACTTGCAGAGTCCCAGGGGGAAGCGTACCTGGCAGCACACAATAAGGCAACACACCCCAGTGCTTAAAACCTGTCCCCCTCCCCTGCCACCAACCCCTGACTTTGGGTCTCCACAGTGTCAGCAGTCAGCACATTCGGGGCTAACTCTACCCCTCTCCAGGGAAAGAAAAGCAAGGTTGGATCTTGGTTGGCATGACTCAGGCTTCTGTGGGCGGGAGAGAAAAATCTCAAGCAATGCCCAGATCATGATTGACATAGGACACAGTCACGCTTGAGTGTGCATGTGTGTGTGAGCACTGGTGAGAGTGTACATGTGTGCTCTTCCATGCGAGTACACAGCCTCGTGGGCAGTGCGAGCTCATAAGCAGGGGAGGCTCTCCTCTGCTTTTCCAAGACTTGACCAGAAAGCCAGAATCTCTTGCCTTCGTGTCCTGGGATAAGTTAAATGATGCCCTTGTGCAGTACACAACACAGATGACTGTACTGATGGCTCTGACCATGGTCTCCTCAACACCCTTGTATTGTTTCCTTCCCTTCCATTGTCAGAGGATGGCTTTGCGTCTGTTAATGTGAACCTCCTCAATTTTCTATTTCCTACCTGAAAGTATATTCACATCTGCACTTTTCTTTTGCCATTTCCCTTCAATTACAGAGCAAAAGGTATCTGCCTTTTGTTCACGGCCAACATATCCTACGTTATTGATCCCATCAGGAGCCTTCCCTAAACCTTGCTGCGTTAGCTGTCCCCCTTGTCACATCTTCCTTTCTGTTTTCCAGTTGTCCCATAAAATCAACTCCATTTCATAAAAGCATTCTCCTGGCGCCCAAGGCCCCTCTACCACTCCTTTTCTTTTCTCTCCCAGCCAAGCTCTGGAAAGAGAACTCTCTGGGACTATTTTTACTTCTTTGTCCACTGCGCTCTGGCTTCCCCCTCACTGTTCTTTCACAGGGCCTCTGGAACCTCCATGGCGCCTGATTTGCCGGATAACTTTTCAGCCCTTATTTTGCTGGACTGTTTCGTCCATTTGACACTGATGATCACTTCTATCTTCAGGAAAACCTTGCCTCGGTTGGCTTCTGCGGGTTAGGGTGAGGACCATGCCCAACATCTCTATCTAGAGGACCAGGTGCGCTCAGCTGGGCAATCCTGTGTTCTCCTGAGACACGGGAAATCGATCCACAGCCAAACCTTGGAGGTCATGCTGCATGGGGCCTGGGTGTGAGGAAGCTCTGGGAGGCCCCAGCCAAGATAAATAAGTAGTAAATAAGCAGCATATGGCAGAGAGAGTTGGAGAGAAAGAGAGATAGACAAAGACAGAGACAGAGACAAAGAGAAAACAGAGACAGAAGGGAGGAGGCAGAGAGAGAGAGATGGGCCGAGAAACAGAGAGAGAGAGAGAGAGAGACAGAAGAAGAAAGAGAGATATAGAAGGGAGACACGGACAGAAAGACAGAGAGGAAGCATATACTTGCTAAGAGGTAGAAGTGAGAATGATGTGGCAGCCCAGAGAGCTGGAGAAGGCCCCTCACCTCTTACATTTACTCTTTTTTGCTCCTGGTTCTAATTTGCTTGAGGACTTGAGGCCTGGCCCTTTTTATATCCATGAGAGAGTTTACCCTTATAATACATTTAGTATTTATTGAGCTAGTGTTTAAATTTCTGTTGATTGCAGTCAAAAGGAAGCTTGACTAAAACAGATACCTTGTACCCTATAGAGCATGTCCTTTGAAATGTGCATTGTGGGTTTTACTGGGCCCAAGCCATGCGGTTCCCCGCTACAATTTTCTCTTGTTCTTCACTGAGAACAGCCGTGCCAACGTATATCCACCTGGCTTTGAGGCTCTACCACCACATGGCCTGAGTCACTTACACACAATTTCCAGAAGAATGTGTGCCCATGAAACAAAACACAACATCATGTCCAGGAAAGGAGGCAGGGACTATGGACACCATTGCTAACCTATCCATCAGATTTCACTGACATCTACCGAGCACGTTGGCAAAATTAGGACTTTGGTATGTGCAGCTCCTGACTTAGGATGAAAAAGATCTAACTGAACAATGGAAATTCTTCTCACCATCCCTAAAAAGAAAAAAAAACACACAACTATTTTAGTGATAGAATAATTTATGAGAATTTATGAGAATTTCAGGGTATTTGAAGTTCTTGATTCTCCTTTTTTGGACTATTATGCTCAGCTATGACCCACAGTTTTGTCAACCCATTTTCTCCTTCTTTCCCTCCTGCATACTCATCACTGTGCAGCCAACACCATGCAAATTCTCTCACAGAGCACTTGCTCATACACTTCCCTCACCTCTGCGATAATCCCCAGGACTCAGCCCGAATTGTTCCTTCTCTGCGAAGCCTTGCTCAGAGCTTCCGGCTGCAATCCTTTTGGTCTTCTTGGAATTTTCTCTAGCCTAGTGGTTCTCAACCAGGGGTGATTTTGTCCCCCAGGAAACATTTGGCACTATCTGGAGATATTCTGGGTCTTCACAACTCAGGGTTTTGGAGGGAAGAGTTCTTCTGGCATTTAGTTCGTAGAGGCAGAGGATGCCGCTAAATATCCTACAATATTCAAAACAGCCACCCAACGAAGAATTATCTGGCCCATAATGTTTTCATAATTTTGAGAAACGCTTCAGTCTAGCCTGACTTTGGCACCCTGCAACCTATCAGTTGATTACTTATTATGGCATAGAGTCTTCGGGATGGATGGCAACCTTCAGGAACCAGCCTATCACCCCCCTGAATTTTATGGGTAAGAAGACTAACCAAAGAGAAGCTGCTGAAAGTCACTCTAGGGACTGAAAGGGACTCTACACTCTCCCCCAAACCTTTGACCATTTCCACTCTGCCATGCTGTTTCCTTTTTTCCAGGTATAGTGAAGTTTCTTTTTTCTTTAAAAAAAAATTTTTTTTTAACGTTTATTCATTTTTGAGAGACAGAGAGAGACAGAGCATGAGTGGGGAAGGGGCAGAGAGAGGGAGACACAGAATCCGAAGCAGTCTCCGGGCTCTGAGCTGCCAGCACAGAGCCCGACGCAGGGCTCGAACTCACAGAGCTGCTAGACCCTGACCTGAGCCGAAGTCGGACGCTCAACCGACTGAGCCATCCAGGCGCCCTGAAGAGTTTCTTTAAGTAAGGTTAGGATGTTTTATTAAATGTGCAGTGACTCTCCCTTCCAACTGCCTACCCTCAGCCCAGTACTAGGAACATGGTATATACTTGCTATCAGACCAAAATAACTGTAGGTTTTATAAAATATCATTTTATTCCCCTGCTATGTATATATATGTGTGTGTGTGTGTGTATATATACATATATACATATATATACATATATATGTATATGTATGTATGTGTATATGTATATGTATATGTATACATATATGTATATGTATACACCACACATATATGTATATATGTAAAATTGTAAGCTTTTCTCCTAGATATAACGTCTCAAAAGGGAAGATGACTACATCTAAATCACAGGGAGAATAAATTCTACAGAGATCTTCTGCGGAAGTGTTTTCAACATTAATTAAAGTAAATACCAGCCAACTGAGTCTTACGCATTTAAATGATGGTGATGAAAATGACCACTTTAGGAAAACAGGAAAGGTTTCTGCTAAGGGGAATGATTAACTGAATTCTTGCAGAGACACTGGAAACAAAACAAAACAAAACCCAACAAAAAACAGGACAGCACATTGCATAAGTTTGTAAATTTGATTCCTCCAAACTCTTGTTTATAATCTATCCCTATAAACAAATATTCTCCTTGAAGAAAAGAGCACGTAATTGTTGACGTGGAGCTCAAGAAGGCTAGGGTAAGCATGCAAAGACAGAATAAGACTTCACATTGGAAAAGGGGAGCTGCTTGGCTAGTATTCTGCATTTCAGAGGCAGAGCAGTATAGGCAGAAGTTCAAGTGCAGGCCTGCAGTGAGCTGATCCTGATTTGAGTCCCAGTGACACCATGGAGAGGCTGTGTGACTTGGGTAGATTCCTTAATCCTCAAAGGCTAGTCTTCTCAGCTTTGAAGGGAAAGTCTAACAATACTTCTTAAAATAAAAATTTGTGAGGATTTGGTGACGGAAACCCTCACCATGGGATGGGGTTAAATCTAAGGGATGAAGTAATGAATGCTATTGTTATAACCATTTTTACCTACTATCTTTTAATTTTATTTCTGAAAAAAAAAGGGAAGATCACTAGTCATGAGACTATTTTTATTTTATTTCTCCAGGAGAAACGTAACATCCCCTTCCTAATGAAAGAGAACTTCCATCATATTGGAGTCTTCATGTTTAAAATAAAACAAGTGATGGCTTTTAGATGTGTGTTTGTGGTGCTTTTTAAATCGTGCAGGCAAATCTGTAGTGTACCCGGAGAATAATTTAAACTTGATTTTCTCTCCCTCCTTCTTCCCTCCCTCCCTTCATCCCTTTCTCCTTCCCTTCTTCCCTTCAATGAGATGTGCAAATACACACATATGGGGTTATGTGACAGTAAGGTCTCTATTGAGACTGTCAAGCAGCTAAGTGTTACCAAAACATCTGAGAAGGGAAATTTCAGAGCCTTGGTTTCCAACCCTGGCTCATACGAGGTATGAGGTATCTGGCAAGCCACTTAACTATCTCTCATCTCTAAAGTAAGGGGCTTAGTAGATGGTTACTAAGGTTTTCTCCAGCTTTAATTACAGTGTTGTATTTTTACTTCTGGAGAGCCATGAGCAGACATCCAACTCAAATATGTTGTTTAAAATGGTCCTGTCTTGGGGACCCTGGTTGGTTCAGTTGGTGGTGCGTATAACTCTTGATTTTGGGGTTGTGGGTTTGAGCCCCAAGTAGGGTATAGAGATTACTTTAAAAAAAATGGTCCTGTCTTTTTAATAGTAAATTCAATATATGGAAAAAGAGTGAAACATTATTCATTTTCAAGTGATATTTTTTATTTAAAAATTTTCTTTAGTTTACTTTTGAGACACACAGAGAGAGAGAGGAAGCAGGGGAGGGGCAGAGAGAGAGGGGGACAGAGGATCTGAAGTGGCATTTTACACTAGGCTCTGCAAATTATATAGCTGTTTCTGGCTACAACTGATAGTTTGCAGTTTAATTTCCAGGCTTAGGACTCTTTTTTTATTGTTGTTAGAAACCTACACAGAACTTTTTCCTCTGCAGCCATTCTCAGTTTTTAGGGTAGTATAAAACTGCTTCACCCGCCTGACTGCAGGATGTGTCTGCAACTGTGCACAGGACACATAGTGCCTGCCCTTGGCTTCAGAGGACAGCGACTCCCATCCTCCAGTCCCAGCTATCTGTAGTGGTCTGAGCTTCTGGTGTTGGGGATTCCTGCCAAAATAGATTTACAGATAAGAGTCTATAGTAGACTGTTCCGAGGACTTAACAAGAATAAAAAGTCCTTTTTTGAAAATTGGAGGATGCTAGTCAAGCCAAGGAAGAGCCTCATTCTGTGAAAAGCCCCAGCCCTCACCTGCCTCATGATGCCTGTGATCTTGAGCATTGCTGAAGGGCTGACTGTGTTGCTTCAGGAGTGTCTAAAGCGCAGTAAAGAGGGAACTACTCAGAAAGGCTCTAGGCTAATCATGAAAGGCATGTTATTCAAAAAACACTAAAAATATGAATCCTAATGTTATGATGGGGATTTTTTCAAAACCACTTTTGACCTTTTACTTAATGTGTACTGTCATTGAGCTGGGCACTGAGGGCATAGCAGTGAGCAAACACAATGAAGACAAGTTAATTCCAGTTTATCACAGTGGCCGGTGGGTTTACTCAAGGGCCTGTGAAATGGGAATACTACTCACCTCACAGAGCTTAAGTGAGCATACAAGATCATAAGTGACTAGGCACTTAAAGAGCTATTTCGTTAAACTATTTGCAAGGTGCAATGTGGGCACACGATTAAAAAAGGGCTGACCGTGTTGCTTCAGGAGTCTCTACAGTGCAGTAAGCAGGGAAGTACTCAGAAGGGCTCTAGGCTAATCAATGCAATGCATGTGATGATTCCACTTCTGCAATTCCCGCAGGTATGTAGAGGTATGTAGAAACAGTTTAAATGGAAGCAGAGATAGGAAGAAATTTAAATGTATGGCCTTTTCTCTTCAATTTTCAAACAGTGGAACTTCACGTGCAGCGCCCCTCTCCGGACCAGTCACGGAGGGGGAAGCCAGTTGGATAGAAATGCCAACAAAGAATTAAGATCGTGCCCACTTCGATGATGGCCAAGTCAGCCCGTCTAGAGCTTCCTGTCCAGCTCTCCCTCTTCCTCTTCTTATGTCCGCCTGCTCTCTGCGCGGGGGAGGATGAACCGCGGAGACCCTGCCCCCCGCCCGGCTCCCGCTCAATCCCCACGTCTGCGCTGAAGCCAGACTGGGAAACCAAGCGGGCGCCGCGAGAAGAGGTGGGACCGGGCAGAGGTGGGCGTGGCCGGGGGTGGGGGGAAACCGGCGGATGGAGGCGTGGTCGAGCAGTGGTGGGCGGGGCAGGAGGGGCGGGGTCACAGCCTTATCCCGGCGGCCCAGGCCGCGGTTGAAATTAGAGAGGAAGCAGGCGCCGCGGGCGGAGGCGGGGCCAGGCTGCCGTGGGTGGGGACCAGGGAGGAGCCCCGGGTTTGGCGGGGTGAGGCCTGGCCGAGCCGGGTGGGTGGGGCCGGAGAGGAGGGCGCTTGACGGGGCGGGGCTTACAGCGCGCGGGGGCAGAGTCCTGCTCCCCCGTCAGCCGCCGGCTGTCTAGCAGCACTGCCTGCGGGAGCCCCGGACGCGGCGCCCGGGGAAGGAAGGCGGAGGAACGCGGCGATGGCCCCACGGGAACTCTTGGGGTCCGCGGTCCTGGCCGCCGCTGTCTTCGTGGGAGGCGCCATGAGTTCGCCGCTAGTGGCCCCGGGTGAGTGCCCCGCCGGGGCCTGGGCGCTCGGGAGGAGGCGAGGGGTCCGGACCGCAGCCCGGCAGCACCCCGAGCTGCCCTCGCCCTGGCACCGCCGGGATCCCGACACTGAACATCTGGCTGTTGGAGGGTGGCCCGGGCCGGGTGCGGCGCGGGGCGACGGCTCCCGTCCCTCCCTTCCCGCCTGCCCGGGACTCGCCTTCCCTCCGCTCGCCGGCTCCTCTGAGGACCTGTTACCCCTGGCGCGCCCCTCTGAGCTGTCCTGGGTGTAGGGAGCTGGCCTAGCTTCTTCGGGTGCGCTTCTGGCCGGGCTGAGCACCTTCGAGCCCGGCGGACCCCTTTCCTTAGGCGCTTGTCCTCAAAGGCCCGCGAGCGGAAGATCGTGACACAAGGGGCCGGGTGCGCGGTCGTCGCCTCCCCCCGCCCCACCTTTGTTTTATATTTTAAGACCTTGGGGAGTTCCACTTCTTTCCTTTCCAAGTTTTCGTTAATTGTAGTGGTTGATGGATTCTTGTAACAGGTTGGGGATTTCAGATCTCTTACCCACATATCCTGGACAAATCAGTCTTGGAAAAAGGGAAGGCTCATTTGTAAACTTACATTTTTTTTCTTTTTTGAGTCAATTCCTGTCACCACAAAAGGAACCTTCTGTGGTCAGAGCAGGAAGCCACCAGCAGAGACCGTAAAGTGTCCCCAATGACGAATTTGGAGCAGGAGTTTTTAATTGATATCTAAAAGGAGGTGTAACTTTTATGGAAGTCAGGTCTCACGCTCTTTTGTTTTTATGGCTATAGACCCCAGGGATCCCTTGCCACCGGTTTCCCTCTTAGTTGTCACTTTAGAGCAGTAGTTAAAAAAACACTAATAAATATATCTCTTCGTGGCCGTCTGGGGTTACCACAGCCTGGAATCTTACGTCAGCAAGCTCTTCCAAGCTTGAGCAGCTTCTTTTCACATCCAAATAATAAGCATCTGGAAGCCTTCCAACCGTAACTCTCCTCCATGAAAACACGTACACTGCTCTTTACTCCTGAGAAGATTCCAAATGCTTACAGCTTGTAAACTGGCTTATCACTTTGGTCTTCACTTTTTGTAGAAACAGATCATGTTAAGAAGGGAACAGGATGGCAAATATGTCTCCTGAGCCTTTATTAGCAGACCTGTATTTCCTTCAGTCATCCCCCCCCCCCCCCCCGGGGAAATGACAGCTAGTGACATGTATTATTGGATGAGAGATTTTCGTTTTCACCCTGGGTTTCATTGCTGAGAATGAATAGGTGCATAATCAAGTTCAAATTGGACTCGGGGTCATAGACAGAAACTTAGAGAGCTAGAGTCAGTTGGCCCAGAATTTGAATAGCTTAACCTGGGAGTAAAATTGTTAAAACTTCAGCATGGATGCATGTAATCAGCCATCAGCTGGGGAAGTCTATTCCTGGAGTAAGTTTGGGTTTCGATGGATCTCTGAGCAATGCTCAGCTCTCAGGTCTGGAAGGTGATGAAAAAAGTTCTCATGTAATTGTGTAGCAACATTTTAATGGAAGTTTAATATTTAAGAAGAATGAAATATCTAGAGGTGCCTGGGTGGCTCAGTCCGTTAAGCATCTGTCTTTGGTTCAGGCCATGATCTCAGGGTTTTTGAGTTTGAGCCCCGCATCGGGCTCTCTGCTGACAGCTCAGAGCCTGGAGGCTGCTTCAGATTCTGTGTCTCTGTCTCTCTCTCTGCCTTTCCCCTGCTTGCACTCTCTCTTGAAAAATAAATAACATTAAAAAATTTAAAAAAAGAATGAAATATCTAAAAAGGAAAGAGTACAGAGTACCAATGTGCCAGTGTGACTTGAGGCCTATATGAAGAAATGATGTCCTGACCAGCTAACATCTGGTCCTCTTGGGATCTAAGACAGTATTGTTTGTAGGGAATGTTTTAGGAAGGTAAGGAGAAAGAGCTACGAAGTAATGTCGAGTGCTTGCTATATGCCAGGCTTTGACTCGGGTACTTCATATGCATTTTGCACGCTTATTTCTCATAACTCTATGAAGTTCTTATGTACGGTGAGGTAACTGAGGCCCAGAGCAGTAAATCATTGTTTCAGTCACGTAACTGATGTATCAGCATTCAGTCAGAGGAGCAGAACCACTAGGAGGTGTGTGTGTGTGTCTATGTATCTTTAATATGGATCTTTGACAACACTAGCCTGCCTAATTCCAGAGTCCATCCTCTCTACTGTACCCCACTTGTCCCTGGAGAGAAAATAGAACGAAATCAACCTCAGCAGGCTTGTTGAGATTCTAAGATAGGGAGTGTAGGACATCCTAAAATTGTAAGCATGTGGTTAGCAGAAGTTGGGAAGCAGAGAAAAGAAGGACAGGTAACTTCACAGTGGGTAGTGACATTGTCTCTTTCTCTTCTTGCCTAGTAGAAGAATCTCATTAAACTTCTGTCTCTTAGAAGCAGCGTTTGAAACTATATACCACAAGCACCAGAAGGGATGATTTTCCAATCTTGGCTTATTTATGTCCTTAAGGTCTCTGGTTACTCAACCTTTGGGCTATTAGTTCTTCTACCAGATAATGGGCATGGCCTTCTAAGGAAGGAGTGGGTGGAAAGGTTCCAGGGCTAGTGAAATGAGAAGGGCACTCTCCTTGGGTTTTGTGTGCTTCCATCCAGCCTCCTGACTTCTCATTGATGCTAAAGATAAGCTTTATTAAATTCTGGGTTCTCCTTTGGCCAGGTAGCTACCGAGCTGTGTATGCACATAATACTTAATCAGTGGACAGACTGTTTTGAAAAAGCAGTCTTGGAGCGTGGGCTTCATGCCCAAATCTATTCAAGAGGAAATGAAAAATTTGAGAAGTGCCTGCCATTCTCCCTCTCCTGCCTTTACCCTGCTAAAAGAAATTAATCAAACAGATGATTTGGGAGTTCAGTAGTTGAGTTCAATGAGTCAGGCCAAAGCCCCAGGCAATAGAAACAACAATTTCATTGTTACTTTTTAAAGAATTTGGCTCTGATGCTGAAGTTTACTTAGTATTAGGACAAAGGAGAAACTATTTAAAACTGACAAAAAATGATTTAAATTGTCATTGGTTAAAACTATTATGTTGGGTGGTTTCTAATGATTTTCGAGAGCACTTCAGTAATTGGTAAAGATTTGGTGGGCTCCTGATAGCAGGCAGAATAATGAGTCTGGTGTGCCAACAATGACTAAAATTGGAATTTGGAGTTGGTTCATTGGAGACGCCTCACTCTTTTCGGAGGAAGGAATGCGGTGTTTGTTATACCTGTTTTGTGGCAGGTTCTGGTCTGAGTACTCAGATCACTTAATTTTTACAACACATTGTCAGCTGTGTAATTTTATTTCTGTATTTATAGGTGAGAAAATTGAGTATCTGAGAAGTTAACTTGAAAAAGTCACTCAAATGTGTGAGCTGGGTTTTGACCTTGAGTCAGATCTCTTCAATTCTGAAGCCTGTTCTTATTATTAGTAAATCATTTCTTTCTTTCAAGTGAGAAATTTCTTTTTATTCTAAGATATTTGTAAAGAATCACTAAGTGATAGGGTAATGGCAAGATACAGCGGAAAGAGGCCCCAGGCTCTGACATAGCCCTGCAATTGAAGTCAGGAAGAGCCTCTGCTCTGTCTAGAACTCCATGTTCTTACCTGTAAATGGGTGTGTGGCCAGCTCGTACCTTTGTCTGCCTTACCGGCTGCAAGTGAGGATCAAATGAGTTGTTGTCTCTGAAAAGTCTTTGCAAGGGTAAAGTGGCATATCTCTTTTATCCTATGTGTGATTTTTTTCTGTGTTTCTTCCCCAAAGTGTCCATTAGGCTGAACTATAATTTAGCCAAGTTATTTAATAAATGTAGACCACATGTACTATTAGGTTTTCATTCTGGAGGTAGTGATGGTTTTGCGAAGATAGATTCATTGTACATTTATGAAAGCCCAGAGTGACAATACCTTAGATTCATGAATTTGCTGCCATTGACTGGAGTTATGTAGACAGGCCTTCTTTTCCCATTTCCGTTTCAGAAAATTCTCCCAAGTATTTAAAGTTTTTTTTTTTTTTTAATGTTTATTTATTCTTGAAAGAGAGAGAGAGGGACAGAGCATGGGTGGGGGAGGGGCAGAGAGAGAGAGACAGAATCTGAAAACAGGCTCTAGGCTCTGAGCTGTCAGTACAGAGCCGGACGCGGGGCTCAACTCACACGCCGTGAGATCATGACCTGAGCTGAAGTCAGATGCTCAATCGACTGAGCCATTCAGGCATCCCAATTCTCCCAAGTATTTAAAGTTTGGAGGGAAGGGGAAAGAATCACCTTTTGATCTCATCACTCCAAGGTACTTGCCACTGTTAGTGTATTTCCTCCTAGACCTCTCTCTATTTTTCACTTGGGTAGGATCATAATGCAAATATAATTTTGTATCCTGCATTTTCATTTAATGTTATACATGAAGGTTTCTCATTTCCCTACCTACTCAAAGAATAGCTGCATAGTAGTTTATTATATGGATTCACTGATTTTCACCTCAGTGTGCCTCCGTTTTAGAAGATTACAGTTATTACTGATTATTGTTAAGTGGATTTGAATTTTCATATGAATGGTTTCAGTGAACATGTATGTGTAACGCTTTGTCTGGATATCGATGACTTCCACAGAAAATGGATTCTTGGAAAGGCAGTGTTGGTGTCAAAGTGTTCATGTTTTTGAGGCCATGATGACCCAAGTATTAGTGATCTGAAGATTGTCCCAGTTTACTTTTCACAGCAGTGGTGGAAAGACTCACTTTTCACACTGTTGGCATTTTCTCTGCAAAACACATTTGCTAATTTGTAAGGCAGATATTGGTATCTTGATTGTTTTAATTCGGATGTCTTTGATTACTGGCAGGTTGACTGTTTCTTCTGCTATTTGAGTCATTTGCATACGGCTGTCATCCTTTCTGGACAATTCTGAGGTCTGAAAAGCTCTGGAAAACCAGAAGTTTTTTGAGGCTTTTTTGCATACTCCATTGGCAGTAAAACCTCACCTGAAGCACTGTGAGATTCTATAGTGTAGTATTTATCTCACTTCGTTTGAAGATTGCTAAATTTTGCTGCAGTAATCTCAATGAATTTGATTTCTGAATGTTACATATTGTGTGCTAAATGCATTGCATTACCTTTCTAGAACAACAAAGTCTGAATTTCGAGGCACAGCTGACCTCCAGGTTTTCAGATAAAGGATTATGGTCCTGCACTTCTTCGCCATGACTCATTTGTTCTTGTCTGTGGGCAGCCCAAACGTAAAACTGCTTAAAATAGTCAAGGGGCGCCTGGGTGGCGCAGTCGGTTAAGCGTCCGACTTCAGCCAGGTCACGATCTCGCGGTCCGTGAGTTCGAGCCCCGCGTCGGGCTCTGGGCTGATGGCTGTTTCCGATTCTGTGTCTCCCTCTCTCTCTGCCCTCCCCCGTTCATGCTCTGTCTCTGTCTGTCCCAAAAATAAATAAAAAACATTGAAAAAAATTAAAAAAAAATAGTCAAATATCCTATGGAGAGAAATAACTCCTCAAACAAGTGGCACTTCACAAAAGAAGCACTTCTTTGGTATTCTAGTGTGGAATCTAATAAAATGAAGATACCTGGGAAAAGCTGAGGTTTTGTTTCTTCCAGGTGGCTTTGGGGATGGATGCCCATTATAATGGGAGCTTTATGGAGAAGTTGGGCTCAATTTCTCTTCTGCTCTCCTCTGCCATGGAGAGCAAATGGATCTCTTTGTAATGGAGGAAAAAGAAAACAACCAGAATCTACCCAGGGGACTTTGTGGGGAGGGAGGGATGGATAGAGCGTGGCAGATACCCCAGGCAGACTGTTTCTGTGCCATCCTGTGCCAGTCAGCTCACCTTGAGAATCCTTTTGCCAACTCTGTTGAACTGGGGAACTGGTTTTCTATTGCTCCTTAGCAATCAATACCCCAAGGCCTCCACCCTCTTGTCTTTGCTCAGCCCAGGATTCTAGGCAGTCGCCCACTGTACCGACTCTCCCCGTCCCATTCCGGTGTATATGCATTCCAGCCATTAGTAAAGTGCCATTGTACTGAGGGAAAGAAGGCTTTGAACTACTTTCCTCATCTGTATCATGGAGAAAATATGGCAGAGTTGCCTCCTGGGGTTGCTGTGACTATCATATGAGCTAAAACAGGAGAGTTCATTGGACAGTGATTGGCACATAGCAAATACTGAAAGAGTATATTATTGTTATTTGTCCTGAACCAAATATTAACCCATCACAGCTGTTGGGTGGGACAAAGTTTCCAAGTGCTATAGAATTTGCCTTTCAGGTCCTCTGCCATTGCCCGAGGCATCTCCTAGCTCCTGATGAGGCTGGTTGTGTAATGGCAGGGGTAGGGGTTGAGGAGGCAGGGGTGGGCAGTGCTTGAGGCCCCAGGGGAGGAGGAGGAGTAGGGGCCAGTGGGCTTGGCTTGGTGGGGAGTTCTTTTGGGACTCAGGGGAGATGTGGGGCTGAGCCTTTAGCTACCAATATTAGGCAAGGAAGGAGAGAAAGAAAAAAGGAACGAAACCATGAAACCTGAGATCACGGCCTGTGCCAAATGAAGAGTTGGACACTTAACCGACTGAGTCACCCAGGTGCCCCATGGATATGGGTAAATAAGAAAATATTTAGTCCTTGCCCCCAGTTCCTGGCACAAAGCTCCTCAAGCCCTTAGGAGTTCCTAAATAGTAGGAATGTCTTTTGTCATTCATTATAAGCCCCTTGGAGCGAATGTGAATGCTCTTGTGAATGCTAGGTAGGTGACTTAGGGTGGTACCCTAGATAGCCTCAGGATGGGCTGGTCATCTGAAAGACCTTGTGATTGAGGATTGGGACTTTCAACCTCACCCACCAATTTCTGGGAAGGGGAAGAGTTAGGGGAAAAGCTTCTGATTAAATGCTTTAAAAAACTTTTGGGGGCACCTGGATGGCTCAGTAGGTTAAGAGTCTGACTCTTGATTTTGGCTCAGGTCGTATCACAGTTCATGAGTTCGAGCCCAGTGTTGGGCTCTGCACTGACAGCACATAGCCTGCTTGGATTCCTCTCTCTGCCCCTCCCCCGCTCCCTCTCTCTGTCTCTCTCCCTCTCCCTCTCTCTCAAAACAAATAGATAAACTTTAAAAACACAACAACAACAAACCCCAAACTGTTGAACAAGACTTGATGAGCTTCTGGGTTTGTGAATTGCCTGGAGATATGCGGAGAATAGCGCCCCCAGAGAGCATGGAGCTCTGCGTGCTTTCACTATACCTTACTGTAGGCGTCTTTCCTATCTGGTTGTTCCTGAGTTATATCTTTTATAATAAACCGGTGATCTAGGAAGTGAAATATTTCTTAGTGTTGTTAGCTGCTTTAGCAGATTAATCACACCCAAGCAGGAGGGTGTGAGAACCTCCGATTTATAGCCTGTGGGTCAGAAGCACAAGGTGACAACCTGGACTTGGAATTGGCATCCAAGGTAGGGGGAGGGACATTCTTGTAGGACCTAGCCCTTAACTTGTGGGATCTGATGCTCTATCGGGTAAATAGCCTCAGAATAGAATTGTTGCTTGGTAGTGCTGGGAAAAACACATACTGGAATGAGAAGGTAGAATCCTGTAGCATTAGGGCTGGAAGGACCTTGACCATCTCCTCAGAGCTTATTTAGCAGATGGGGACACTGAGTTGGCCTAGGCAGGGCCAAAGCGGGTTCCTTTCCTGGGTCTAGGACTCTTCCCATTGCATTAAAGCTGGCTTTCCATGCAGTGACCCTGGCTCTGCTGCTTCTGGCAAGGCTCCTTGGTCCACATTTGCCCTTGGTCCTCAGGCTCCAGATTCTGGTTTCCCAACTCTCTGGATCTGGGTGAGCAGGACTTAAGAAGCATGACTTGGCTTACTGACTCATGAAGTGATTGTGGTGTTCTTAGTCGTACAATTTTAGAGTCAGAGGGGACTTTGGTGGTCATCTTGTAACTAACGCCTCTCTTTGCAGATGGGGAAACTGAGCCCTCGAAGTTTCACTGGCCTGTGGGAGTCAGGAACAGCCTTAGCCTGTAGTGGAGGAGCAGACCGTTAGGTTTGGTGAGGGGAGGGCCTGTGTTCGTGTCTGGTCGCTGTCCCCGGCTAAGATCCAAGCACAGGACCTCTAACAGAGCAGATACTTAAATACTGGAAGGAAGGAAGCCAGAGTTGGAATCCAGGTGTTCTGACTCAGCCCAAGGCTTTTTGTTTACAATAAAGTGAAGGGTTAGGCTTTCCAGTATTCACCCACAAATATTAGCTGTCGTCTCCCTGCACCGTCCCTTCTTGAATTAATAAGAGGCTGTTTTGTCTGTCAGCCTCAATGGGCCACATTGTTCCAAAAACCTGAGGTGGAAAAATCTGGTCATTGAGAAAAAAAAAAGAATGGCAATAAAAGTAGTTAAGTCCTGCTTTATCAGACGAGTATGGTAGGACATTGATATGTTTGGAAGGGTTAGTGAAAATTTCAGAGAGAAAGTTTTCAAAACCCAAATCCATTCGTGAAACTCTTTTCAGAGGTAAACTGAATTCGGTTGTGTCTCTACAACCAGTACTTCAAATGCATCTATTAATGTCTATCTATCATGTTCCATGGTACTTTATATCTTTCCTTAATACCTTGTTTCACGAGTTAATTCCCTGCTAGGTTTCTTAATTCAGCAAATGTTGGTCAAGGAGGGGCCTTCTGGCTTGGGAGGAACTGGGGATAAAGTGATGTGAACAAACGAGGCTCAGTGGGCGCCTTTCTGGAGCTAGCAGCTTATCAGGAAAGATGATGAAACAGGCAGTCACGATAAAGTGTCCTTAGTAAGTATGGCTCCAGCCGGAGTACCTAACCTGGGGCTGGGAGTGGGATGAGAGGCCAGTACAGGTTGAGCCAGACTTTCTTCGAGCAAGGAAATGAAGCTTAGCTTATACTTGTAAAAATGTTGGTGTCGGTGAGGTGAAGAGAACTAGTGGTCACGGAAGAGAGGGGCTGAAGAGGTCCGGTTCAAACACAGGTGGGTCACCGGGCCCCACCCCAGAGTGTGCGCGTCAGCAGATGTGGGAAGGAGCTGGAGAATTTGTTTCCCAACACATTTCCCAGGTGATGCTGCTGGAGTATCACTTGTGAGTGGGGAGGTAGGAGGTGGAAGAGCTAGGGGGCTGTGTTTCTCTTAACCAGGAGATCCCCCCCTCTTGGTGCGCTGGGGGTACGCTTGGTGCGCTGTCCAAATCTTGTTCTCCACCTGTCCTTCAAGCCGAGATCAAGGGTAATACTCCTCAGGAACCTTTCCCGGGTTTCACACCGATGTTTCCGTCCTGTCAGTAGACACGAGAGTCCATGAACACACGTTGCATCCATTCCATGTTATTGGACATTAAATTATAAGCAGTTGTTTTCGCTGTGTTTCTCTGACCGGAGCTCCTTGAGCATAGAAGACATGCTCAGATATTTCACTGCTGGACCAGATTCTTGCCACCAGTCTGGGGAGCAGGCTGCCGTCTTCTCTGTTTCGCACAGATGAGCAAATGGAGATTTGAGATTTACTGAGGAGTCACCGAGATGGAGAGAGAAGTGAGATGTGTCTCCCGCTCACGGCACAGATGAGGAGAAGCCACTGCTAGATGGGTGTTCCTTGCTCGCAAGTGTCCTTTGTCATTATGTAAAATTGCATGTCCTGCACGCTCAGGACCACAGGTAAAAGGAAGGTTTGTATTTAATCTTTTCTTTTTTTTTTTTTAACTTTTTCACAGAGGAAACAAAGGCATCATAAATTGAATATAGATTTTACTTTTAGTGGGAAATGGGCTGTTTCTTTTTTTAAAAATGTTTATTTTGATAGAGGGAGAGCACGAGCGGGAGAGAGTGGAGAGAGAGGGGAGATACAGAGTCTGAAGCAGGTTCCAGGCTCTGAGCTGTCAGCACAGAGCTTGATGCAGGGCTGGAACTCACAAACTGTGAAATCATGACCTGAGCTGAAGTCAGATGCCCAACCGACTTAGCCACCCAGGCGCCCCTCAAATGGGCTGTTTTCCAAGAAATTCTTTAGGAATCATCCTTTTGCTTTAGAGTGACTGTTTGAATGAGTAATTCAATTTACATGTCATTAAGTTTAAAAATGAATTTTTAAAAGTTTTGGCATGAGGGAGATATTAAGGAAAAGTGGATTTTGGTTTCCTAAAAAGACACACAGTAGACAGTTATGCCATTACCCTTCTTAATTGGCCAGATAAGTTTAGCCGAGTGGTTGAAGACTTATAAAGAACCTATGCATAAAATGTCACATGATAGGTAGCATTAAAAAAAAACAACGAACAAAAATCCTTTTCAATATCGGTAACATGCCTTCCTCCCCGTGCATACATACGAACATAACGTGGCTCTCTGAGATTCCTGTAAGGGGTGGAAGCTTGAAGAATTCACTGGGCTTTCTGTCTCACAATATAGCACCAATTTTCAGTGTTCTAACAGCGCTTCATAGCTGGAAGTCTCCAACACAATCATGTGAATTACTACAGTATAAAAACAGCAGCCCGGAATTTCCTGGCATTGGTAAAGTGGCAGATGGCTAATGAACAGGCATTCCTTCATTTTTCTTTACACGTTTGTGCTATATGCTTTTAGAGCCTTAATTCCTTTGCTGCTTCCTCACTTCTTTCCAAGTTCCTCCTCCCCTACTAAAGGCAAAGCACAAAACAAGCATGGGTAGAAAAAAGAGGCATTGAAGATTGCTGGAAGCTAGGTGATAGAGCCAGGAAGCTGGGTTGGTTTTTTTGTTGTTGTTTAATTTTTTTTAATGTTTTTACTTTTGAGAGAGAGAGTGAGCATGCGCGCGCGCACACACACGCACGCACGCGCGCACACACACACACACACACACACACCCCACACCGCCGCCGCACGCGCGCACGTAAATGGGGGAGGGGAAACACAGAATTCGAAGCAGGCTCCAGGCTCTGAGCTGTCCTCACAGAGCCTGACATGGGGCTTGAACCCACGAACCATGACATCATGACCTGAGCCGAAGTCGGACACTTAACCAATTAAGCCACCCAGGCCCCCAGGAAGCTGAGTTTTGAGGGTAAAATCTCTTTCACATGCCAGATTGCCAGGTTAGCATCTTAATAGTCTTTGCAGGTAAAACGTGTAGATATTCCCACCATGCAGTTCATTAAAAGACAAAGGGCTTTATTGAGATACTATTAGTTGTTGTGGAGGTATGAAAAATGAAAAAAACTTGGTTCCTGCCCTCCACAAACTTGTGACTGAGAAGGGAGTGATAAGCGATGAATGCAAACCATTGTAGAATAATGGAGAATGAGTTTGGTATAATCCAAGAACTACAAAGTGCTGCGTGGGATCACAGAGGAGGGACTTTCCTTCTGTTGGGAGAGGTGGAAAGGACTTCAACATGCCTAAAGCTTGGCATAAGTAGACCTTAAAGGGAGTGTAGGGGAGGCATGTCCAGCAAGAGGAACAGCCTGTGAGAAGGTATAGAGGTAGGACAGGAAAAGTCAGTGCAGGGTTCCTCAGTGAAAATCACATGATGAGACTGGGGGGAGGGGAGGCTGAAGCTAGCCTCTGGAGCTCCTGAAACTCTGCACTTTATTGTGTAGGCAGTCCCCAGGCACTGTGATGTAATGGCAGAGCCCTAGATGCTGAGCTCAGTAAGCCCGCAGTTTCAGACATGGCCCCAGTACTTCAGCAATTGATATTGCTGTTCTTTCTTCTGGTTTCTTTGGCAGTTTTTTTTTTTTTTTTTAACATTTATTCATTTTTGAGAGTGAGACAGACAGAGCATGAGTGGGGGAGGGGCAGAGAGAGTGGGAGACGCAGACTCAGAAGCAGGCTCCAGGCTCTGAGCTGTCAGCACAGAGCCCGACACGGGCTCGAACTCACAGACTACGAGATCACGACCTGAGCTGAAGTCGGACGCTTAACCGACTGAGCCACCCAGGAGCCCCTCTTGTTGTTGTTTCTAAGTTGCTTCTTTAGAGAGACAGAGATGGAGAGAGAGAGAGAGAGACAGAGAGAGAGAGAGAGGAGGAGGGGGGGGGGGGTGGGGAGCAGGGGTAAGGAGAATAACTGTTCTTTATACATCTCAGAGTGGTTAGGAGTATCGAATATTGTAGTCCTTTGTAAGTAATAGAAATATGACACATAGTGTATAGGTTTAATATAATACATATGACACACAGAAACCATTTTTCTAAGTTTAAGGTGTGCTGGGAGATTGGAATCCTAAAGTAAGATCAGTGTACCGTCTTGATGGTGTGAAGGCCAGGAAGTGTTCATTAACGGTAAAGCTAGCTAATTGTGTATTTGTCTTATGCTCGAGTAAATCCTCTGAAATTATGCAAATCTGCTTAACTTCTGAATTTTTCATCGTTAAGCATTTATTTTCAGAAGACTGTTGTGATTTCTATTTCTTTCCCCCTATTGTTGGTCAAGTTCTCATTGTTTTCTCTCCAGGTCAGGAGGGCAGTGTTGGCCCTTCGATGTATAGAGCAGTCTCTTTAAATAAAACATGCAGATCAGCACTGGGGTGATTTATGAAACCCTGCTTGGCTAAGGGCTTCATCTCCCGTCATTTCTGGCAAGTCCGTTTTCTTATGTCCCTTGATTTTTTATAATAATGTGACCAAATTGATTTTGGGAGAGGAAAATAATCTGCTTCGAAGTGCTAATATACATTAGGCGAATACACATTATGGAAGTAGTTACCTAGGTGCTGGATGTGGTGTGCCTTAGTTCCTGGGTGGGAGTGGGAAGGGGGACGACAAAGAGAAAGAATTCTTTTGCTGGAATTGACAAAAGTTTATCTTTTCCACACTGTTCAGTGCTGCATCTTGATATGTAAATGAGTAAGGACTCTAGACTTTGAGTCAGTGTGGAATAATAAAACGTATGTGTATTTGTCTTTGTCCCCCGTTCCTGGCACAGAGCTCCTAAAACCCTTAGAATTTTTTCAGAGATAGGAGTGTCTTTTGTTATTCATAATGAGCCCTTTAGCCCTTACCTGAGTTTATGCTAATGAATGGCTCTTGGTGGGTGTCTAGATAGCTTCCGGATGGGGGCTGGTTGCCAGAAGAACCAACAACAGGGTTGGAGGGTTGGAACTTTCAGTCCCTTCCTCTCATCTCAGGAAAGGGAGAGGGGTTGGTGATTGAATTAATCAACAATGGCAGTGACTTAATCGGTCATGCCTATGTGAGAAACTTCCATAAAAACTCAGAACTCATGGATGTGCTGGGAGGGTGGTGTGTCTAGAGAAAGTGTGGGAGCTCTGTGCACACCAGCTTACCACCCCCCCATACTTTTCCTTATGCATCTCTTTCATTTGTTCCTAAATCCTATATCCTTTATAGAACCATAATCCTAAGTATTAGAATTTTCCTGAATTCTGTGAATTATTCTAGCAAATTGTTGAACCTGAGAAGATCACGAAAAATCTTGAATTTGTAACTGGTTAACCTGGGGACACCATTTGCAGCCGGCGGCTGAAGTGGGGGCAGTCTTGTGGGACAGAGCCCTTAAGCCTGTGGGGTTTGCACTAACTCCATGTGGTTGGAGTCAGAAATTGAATTGAATTGCAGGACACACAGTTAGTGATGGAGGATTGGTTGTTGGAAAAGTGAAAGTCAAATCTTTCCTCTTTGGAAAAACCAACTCATAATGTTAAACATTATGCCTGGAGGAATCTCTTAGATAAGGATTCGAAAGGCATTAAAAAAAATAATAGTGGGAGGGGCGCCTGGGTGGCTCAGTTGGTTAAGCATCTGACTCTTGATTTCAGCTCAGGTCTTCATCTGACGGTTCCTGAGTTTGAGCCCCCGAATCGGCTCTGTGCTGGTAGTGCAGAGCCTGCTTAGAATTCTTTCTCCTTCTCTCTCTACTCCCCCCACTTGTGCTTACTCTTCCTGTCTCAAAATAAATAAATAAAGTTAAAAAAAATTAAAAAAAATAACAGTGGGAAAGAAAAGAAATCGCCAGGTCAGTGCCTTATTGTTTATGTACTTACATTGTGTTTTATGGTGTAATAAAGTAGAAGTTACATGACTCTGTGGCCTTCTTTGACCTCCTCTCCTGTGGTGCATTGTGTCTGCCTCTAGTTGTGGAAATATCTAGTGTGTAAGTGTTATGGATTGCAGTTATAAGTAGTCTCCTTACTAAGGGACTATTGAACCTAATGGTAATGCAGGTTTCTTAATTGGCCTTTTATCTTCAGTTTAAAAAAAAAAAAAAACAACTGTACTGGTTACCATCAAGACATTTTAGAAAATGTAAGTAGGAAAAGAAAAAATACTCCCAGGTTCCACCAGGAAAAGATACAAAACACTAAAAATTAAAATAACTTGCAGTCTTACCACACAGAGATAACTAGTGTTACCATTTTGCTATCTTTTTCTTCAATAAAACTGGGATCATATTTGCTCAAAATCCTGCTTTGTGTTTATTTTTTTCACTTAACATTTTTCGTTTACAACTGAGATTATTCTAGACAAAAGCTTGTATGGCAAATTTGATCCCTTCACACAAATTGTTTCTATTGTTTTAATAGTCAAAGGGGGTGGTGCCTGGGTGGCTCAGTGGGTTAAGTGGTCCGACTTCGGCTCCGGTCATGATCTCGAGGTTCGTGAGTTCGAGCCCCACGTCAGGCTCTGTGCTGACAACTCAGAGCCTGGAGCCTGCTTTGGATTCTGTGTCTCCCTCTCTCTCTGCCCCTCGCCTGCTCACACTCTGTCTCCCTATCTCTCAAAAATAAATAAACATAAAAATAAAATAAAAGAATTAAAAGAGTCAAAAGAAGGTTTAGGATTTCTGAGTAACCAACAATTATAAGTGTTAAATGTAGATCAGGATGGCTTTCTGATTTTGCTTCTTATAAATGGCAGCAGGATTTTTTTTTTAGTTAGTACTTGATACCAAAAAAAAAAAAAATAGGTAGATTGACTTAGAGAATAAACTTAAATGCACCGTTCCTTCCCAATGATTGGCTCACTAGGAAAAACCATTCTGTCATTCTAGATTTATTTTTGAATTAGGTGAATAATAATTACCCATAGATTTGCTACTTAAGACTCTAACTCAACCAGAGATGAGCTATGGATAATCCTATTTCGTGGAACTTTACTGAACATCAGAACTGTTAACTGTCACACTTCAGAGGCCCTAGAGCACAGAGAATGGTGTTCTGGAACCAGGCTGCCTTGATTAAATATTATGTCTGCTACTTGCTAGCTGTGTGACCTGATGCAGGTTACCTGACCTCTCTGTGCTCTAGTTTTCATATCTGTGAAATGGGGTTGAAACAAATCGTACCTACTTCCTAGGGTTATTGTAAGGGTTACATGAGTTCATACCTGTAAAGTTCTTGGAACGGTATTTATAGAAAGTACGCATCAACACGTGACTATCATTAATAGTATTTTTCTCTGGGTCTTACCCTTGCTACTTGTTTTGAGAGTTCTTATTTGAGTGTCGTACTAGTGACCTTCATGTTTATTCTTCCCTTGAAATTCAGCTTCTCTCTGTCTAGGGTTTTCCTGATTACTTCTGTTTAAACTTCACCTCATCTGCCTTTTCCAGAGTGATCTTATTTCTCTCCCTTAGGCCCTCTTTTGCTTTGCTTCTTCTCTCACCGCATGAGAGGTGGCTTCACATCAGAGCATTTCAACTGGGCCGGGGCCTCATCCTCCACCTTTACTCATCTCGGCGTCCGGGTTCCTGTATTCCCAGAAGGCAGGCCACGTGCCTCTGTTGCAAGAACCTTGCCTGCCCAAGTGTGACTAATGGGAAAATCCTGTGTTTAGGACTTTTGTAGCTTTCTGTTTAATTATGCTCCTTTTCCTGTTCCTGGAAGGAAGAGAAGCGCTTGCTGGGCCAGGGTGGGGGTTGCAGCGGCCACAGCCCCACGGTGCCGCCTTGGGAGCCCCGTTAGGGCAGCCGCTCCCTCACCTGAAGGCCTTATGCAGTGATTTTTGTCCCACACATTTAACACCACTTCCTCCGGTGTGGCTCCTGTGGTTCACTGTCTTTTCCTGTGTGTTGGTTTTTATCCCCGGCTGAGACGTAAGCTTGGAGAGGCTCGCGGCCTTTACACTGACTACCACGGATAACAATCATCGCAGCAATAAAAACAAACATTAGGCGCTTACTCTGTGCTGGTCACTTGGGTAAACCCGAGTTCATCTCATTTCATGCTCAGAACCAATTCTGTTATTCTCTGCGTTTTAGGGATGAGGAAACTGAGGCACAGGGAAGTGAACTGACTTAGCTGGGGTCCCGGAGCTAAGAAGCAAGGTGCAGGAACTCAGTGCAGCTAAGAACAAGCTGGCTTCCGCTTTTGCCTCTTTCTTAGCAGGAGCAGCTTCGGTGCAGAGCTTGGGCCCTGCCGCGGACCTCGGTTCGAATCCTGGCCATTCCCCGGATGAGTGACCTTGACTTCAATATTTTGTTTTTTTTGTTTTTTTTTTTTTTAATTTTTTTTTTCAACGTTTATTTATTTTTGGGACAGAGAGAGACAGAGCATGAACGGGGGAGGGGCAGAGAGAGAGGGAGACACAGAATCGGAAACAGGCTCCAGGCTCCGAGCCGTCAGCCCAGAGCCCGACCCGGGGCTCGAACTCACGGACCGCGAGATCGTGACCTGGCTGAAGTCGGACGCGTAACCGACTGCGCCACCCAGGCACCCCAAAATTTTGTTCTTTAACATGTCCTCATTTCTAAGATGGGTTTGATAATAACACCTGCCTCAGAATCATGACAAGTAAAAAAAAAAAATGTGAGTAGAAATGCCAGGCACATAAATAAGTACTCGGTAAAGGTTCCGTGCTGTTAGCGGCTGGTGGTAGAGTGGATGAACTTCCCTGAGGCCTTGAATGTGGGATTGATGAACCCAAACACTCCACAGGAGAATCAATCTCTCTGCCTCTCTGCCTCTGCCAGTCTTCCTCCGTGAAGCCCTTGCGTGGCTCCTGCCGGTTCAGTGACACCTGTTGTTTTCCCACGTGGTTAGTTTGTGTCGTCTTCTGCTGGGTGGAAGCTACTTGGCTGAACTCCGACCCTGGCAGGGACGGATTGTGCCACAAACCAGGGACCTAGAAGATCCCAGAGGCCTGGTTCTCTGTGCCAGCTCCCTGTCTGTAGAGCTCGGGAAGAGCCGCGGGTTCCTAAGGGACCCCCTTCCTCACCCCCACTCTTGCTGTTTTTCTGGTGGAAACAGGCTACCTGGGCTTGTCCTCTTCTGCCTGTTTGGTGGTTTTGTCCTGACACTTGCCGTTCGCTTTCTCCCACAGTTTAAATAATTTCTTTCTTGTTTTTTTTTTTTTTTTTTTTTAAATGTTTTTTTACTTATTTTTGAAGGAGAGAGAGAGAGGCAGAGCATGAGCTGGGGAGGAGCAGAGAGAGAGAGAGGGAGACACAGAATTAGAAGCAGGCTCCAGGCTCTATGCTGTCAGCACAGAGCCCGACGTGGGTCTCAAATTCACGAACCGTGAGATCATGACCCGAACCGAAGTCGGACACTCGACCGACTGAGCCGCCCAGGCGCCCCTAAATAATTTCTAACCTAGTCCCTGCTTGGCCTTTTGCAAGGAATATACACGAACAGGTCTGTTAGGAATTGCAACCCTGTGAGAAGTGGGCAGTGGCTTTGGAAAGGGTATGTAAACTCCTCTCCTGTGTACTGTCCCTTTACCGATCTAGCAATTTGGAATGGAATGGAGTCCTGTGAAAATCTCCTTCAGGGCCAGTTCCCCAGGCTGGGGTTAGGAATGTGCTGTTTGTGGCCTCCTTTGGAATCTCTGCTAACTGGAACCTTCTGTTGATTCCGATGAGCCCGGGGGCTTGCTGGTAGATTAACATCGTTCAGAAAGGGCTGACCCAACAAGTGTGTAAAGCTACAGGGTATATCAGTTGTCCAGCTCTGAAAATATTTATGTTTTTTTAACAGACTGTCAGTATTTGGCAAATGGGTGTGTAAGTACACTGGACATTGTGTCCTACAAATAGCATCTTGACAAAACTGCTGGTCAGGTTACAGGGGAGAGTGGACACTCAGTTACCCAGGAGCCCTTCTGGGAGGGGGTAGAATCTGCTTTCCCAGTTTTGCAGGGACCACCTGACAAATGGTTAAGGTGCTTACACCCTATCCCAGGAGGTGTGATAGGCAGGAGGCAGGACACCGGCCCTTCCAGCTGGGGAGATAGGTGTGTGTGACTTAAACCAGGGTTTTCCTGTGAGTTCTGTTTCACATTTGGGTTTCCTAGCTTGGACCACAGTCCTGTGGCCGGGTGACATGTGCTGTGTGAAGGGCGTGGGGAAGAAGTCAGCAGGTGTGAGCCGTGGTTTTTCTTTCTGGCTCTTTCTCTGCCTCTACCCAGTGACGTCATGTTAGGCCACTGTGGGTTTACTTGCAAAATGAGGATCTCACCCACCCTCTTGGCTATCTCCTTGGGATTAGGGGTTTCTTTTCTTTTTAAAAATATTTATTTATTTTTGAGAGAGAGAGAGAGAGAGAGAGAGGGAGAGAGAGAGGAAGAATGAGCGCGAGCTAGGGAGGGGCAGAGAGAGAGAGGGAGACACCAAGTCTGAAGCAGATTCCAGGCTCTGAGCTGTCTGCACAGGGCCCGATGCAGGGCTTGACCCCATGAACCATAAATGACCTGAGGGGATGTCGGACACTTAACCGACTGAACCACCCAGTTAAAAACCCACAGAGGTTTTGATAAAATGAATGTAAAAGTATCGAGTGTCATTTGGATAGGAAATTTTATATCTTGTATGGTGTCTCTAGCTGATGTGTATGATTGAAGATTTTCCTCCCCTTGTCCTTTGCTTTCTTTCCCTTCCTGCCTTCTTTATCTGAAAGATTTTTAGATGCCACGGAACTAACGCTGTCAGAACAAATTATGTTTGTGCCAAGTATTGAATTGCTTCTAAGTAAATACTTTGGGATAATAATGTGAAAACATACGTATGTGAACAAGGTGATTTCAGCAGACAGGAAAAAATTTCCCTTTCCTTTTCATAGTTGTGGAGGGGTAAAACAGTTATACTTTAGAGTGGTCTTTGGCCTTTGTAGTTAAAAGTTAATATTGGGTAATTTTATGCTGCTGGGATGTTTTTAAAAAAATTAATTGATTACAAATTTCATCTTGCTATAGCTGGCTTTAATTATTCTTTCACGAAGAAGATTTTTACATTAGAAAAAGATGCATGAAGATTTCAGTATTTATTATACATACTAGGATCATTTTGAGAGAGGCAGCCTTTTAGGGTTTCAGGGCATTACAGTGGATGGATGTGGACCTGGGCCCCAGCCCGGCTCTGCCTTCAGTTGATGATGGTTTAACCTGCCTGTTTACTGTGAGGTGTGTGTCACTAGCTAAAACTGAAGGCCACCTCCACTCTTACAGGCACTATTAGTGGCTAAGAGTGAGGGGCCTGGAGGTTAGTGAGAGGACCTACCTTACAGATGTTGTGGAAATGAAATGACTTTGTACATGAGGCTTCCGGAACAGTGCCTGCCATACTGTGAACACTCAGTAAATGCTGCCATCACAGTTATTTTAATGTAGCAGCTCATTTCTCATAACATACCACTTGTCAAAAAGGATCCAAAGTGAAGATTAGATTTCTGAAGTTTTGTTGCTTTAAAGACACTTGAAACAGATGACTTTTTAAAAAATTCCATTGCTTTCTTGTTTGGACAGAATTTACAATTCAAAAGGTGCATGCAGAAAGGGGAAAAAAAAAAAGTGTCTCTCTAAACCTGTTCTCCAGCCATCTAGCTCCTCCCCAGAAAACAGACAGTGCTCTCAGTAGGTAAAGACTTTTAAATTTTAAAAATCCCCAGACTGGTGACACTTGAAAATAGCAAAAGACGAGGAGGGGCAGGGGAATGGGGAGACAGAAAAAGAGGAGGAGAGGATTCAGCTGGGGCCTGCACTGTGGAGCCCTCCTGTCCCTGTAGCAACCACGAGCATTGCCCTTGCTTACACCCCTCTCTGAGGACCCCAAGATGTGCCCTGCAGCTCAGGGCCCACTGGCGTTGCTTCAGCCTTGTCTGCCTTGGGGCCATGTGTGGTGGCTTCCTTTCCTGTGTCCCAGTGCAGATGCTGGTGAGTTGACCTTGCTCTGGTCTGGGGTGAGGCCGGGTCAGATGAACCTTCTGTTGTATTCTGAATGCAGACCATTGTTTGAAGGACTCTGGAAGGTTCAGGAAGAGTCCAGAAGTTGAGTTCCTTGGCTTCTCTAAACACTGGGATCCTAAAGTTAATCCTCTCCCAAGGAGCAGCTGTGGGGTTGTGGCTGTTGTCTCTGTTCAATCTTTTGATGCCCTTGGGGAATTGTGTTTGGTCAGGGAGTTCTGTAGCCTTCAGAAGTAACTTCAAATGGTAAATCTGACAGTTTTGGAGAATGTTGGGGACTTTCTCTGACTCTGCAGTTTTCCCCTTCTAGTTTCATTTGAAATCTATGATGATAAATATTTATAATTTCCATCACTATTTTAAGCATCTTTGTTTCTTTATATTGACCTCACCCTAGTTTCAGCCCTTTGTTCTGGTAACTAGCTTGGGTTCAGGAGTGATTCAGTTTTGTCCCCCATTCTCCTGCCTGTCAGGAATGTTTGTTCCCTTTTTATCCAGCCAAATTCAGTTTTTCTTTTGAAGCCTAATGTAAAGTCCCTTTTCTTCCTGGATCACACGAATTACTTCCCTTCCCACACCTGTAGTACATATACAAAGAAAGCGAAGCTTAAGAATGGGTTGTGCTCCAAACATTCCTTTCTGAGTAATTGGGTTGGAGATTCAAATGTATTTTCCCATTAAAAAATAATAATAGGCTCCCACAAAGGGTATTTAAAAAATGATTAAGTGGGATTTTGTGAGCTTTTCTTTTTTTTTAATGTTTATTTTTTTGAGAGAGAGAGAGCAGGGAAGAGGTAGAGAGAGAGGAAGAGAGAGAATCCCAAGCAGGCTCCACACTGTCAGCCTGGAGCCTGATGGGGTTCGAACCTACCAACCGTGAGATCATGACCTGAGCTGAAACCCAAGAGTTGGACACTCAACCAAATGAGCCACTCAGGTGCCCCATTTTTTTTTTTTTAATATGGAACATTTTACTCTTTTTTTTATTACACTCCCTTTTATTTTGAGGGAGGAGAGAGAGAGAGAGAGAGAGAGAGCATGAGTGGGGGAAGGGCAGAGAGAGAGGGACAGATGATCCAAAACAGGCTCTGTGCTGACAGCAGTGAGCCTGATGTGGGGCTCAAACTCACGAACTGCGAGATCATGACTTAAGCTGAATGAAGTCGGACGCTCAACCAACTGAGCCACCCAGGTGCCCCCCTTTGCAAACTTTTAATATCCAAATTGAAAGAATCGTAAAGTGGGCACCTGTATATTAACCACTTGGATCCAACATTTTGCCATATCCGCTAGCTGATCCTATCTAGCTAGCTATCCATCCTTCCTTGCTGGACCATTTGAGATCAAGATGCAGACATTGTTACATTTCGCCCTAAATACCTGTATCATTCATCTTGTGGGATTTAGGACTTCCTTCTACATAACCACAGTACCATCATTATACCTGAGAAAATAAACAATGCATCTCTAATCCTGCCTTAACCCAGTTTCCTCAGTTGTCCTCAAAATATACTTTATAGCTGTTTTGAAATTTTTTTATTGATTAAATTTCTGAGCCAGGCTCCAGTCAAGGTTTACTTATTGTGTATTTGGTTATATTCGTTTCTAACAAAAGCGAACATTTGGCCAAGGACTGGGGAAGGGAAGAAACTTTCTTGGCCACAGGCAATATTTTGAAATCTTTGGCTACTCGTCCCTCCCTGTTTCCCTCTCCCACAGGTCTGGGTGCTGCTGAACTCTCCGTTTTGGCATCCTCCAGGGTACCACTGATCTCACACAGGTATTAGCAGAAGCCTCAGGGACAGCTGCATTTTCCAAGGGACGTCTTAGCGGAAGGCTTCTGAAAACCAGGGATTCATAGCTGGGCATTGCTGATTTATGCACGATTTGCTGGGGAAGGTGTCTCGGCCCCTGTCTGTTCCCAGAGTGGTCTTCACTGTCCCGAATCAGAGTTCTGTGCTCCAGTGTCATGGAACATTTCAAGGACTTTGACAAAATAATGGTAACTGAGTGGGTGCACTGTCATGGGTGGGTGGATTCTGGGCGGCTGGATCCTATCTGGATGTCCCCTCCCTGCCTGGTCACAGATTCAGAGTGGGGGTGGGGAGGGCTGTAGCAGCTGTTTATCTGGAAGTTGTATAGAAGTTGGCGGTGGCCTGAAGTTTCACTACAAAGGTTAGCACTTATTTATACTGACTTCCATTGTCTTTCTGGTTTCCCTTTGAGCTCATTTGTTCTCCCCATTCATTTTAAGCTTTTTAAAAATGTGTCTGCATAGATGCTCTGTCTCAATAACTGGCACTGTCGGGGATGGTCTTAAAAGCTCTGTGACTTTGGTTTTATCTCTGTAGCCAAAATAGAAATAATTTGGGGATGATTTAGTTTTGTAGAATTTGTTATGTATTTGCCCCTATCATTAGTGTATGTAATTGATTTAAACTGTGTTTCGACAATTAACTTAATAAAGCAGGTCGTTTTGCAGAAGCTCATAGATCAATCATGCTAAAGTGGTGTTTGAGAAGCTGCATGTGGGCTGGTCGCGAGCACCTGCCTGGTTTTCATGCAGGCTCTTACCAGTTTTTAACTGTGTGACTTCGGACTCCCCGAATCTGCGATTCCCCTTCTATAAAAGGATAATACCCACCTCGTAGAGATTTGAAACCCTTGGGGCCCAAGGCTGAAACTTTACAAATGTAATCCACTGCTTCAGAAGCCGAATCAAGGGGCTCCTACCCAGGTGGCTCAGTCGGTTAGGCGTCCGACTCATGATTTTGGCTCAGGTCACGATCTCATGGTTTCATGAGTTCGAGCCCCACGTCGGGCTCAGTGCTGGCGGCATGGAAACTGCCTGGGATTCTCTCTCCTTCTCCCTCTGCCCCTCCCCCAGCCAATGCTATCTTTGTCTCTCTCAAAATAAATAAACTTAAAAAAAAAAAAGAAATCTGATCAAATACGTCAATGCTTATGCAGCACACTCACCGGAATAGAGGTCATATATAGCTTCACATCAGAGCAGAACAGGTGTGGCCACCAATGTGCTTCTCAGATTTGGTTTTGCTATGAAGTGAATCATAAAAGTTTTTGTTCTCAGGGCTTTTTGGATTTTGCCTGATGGACACAACAGGGTCAGCTTGTGTTTTTTATCTCCAGTCACACTTTGCGGATGGGGCTGGAGAAGGTTGGGAACGTGGAGAGCCATGGAGAACCATTGGCTGCAGCTCATAATTTTTCAGCTGAGCAGACTGAGGTCCACAGAGGTAAAGCGACTTGTTCAGATCACAGAGGTAGCCAGTGGCAAAGCTGAATGAAGAAAAACCCTTTTAGGGAAATGTACGTCTATTGATCTTAGTAATCTAGACCAAAAATAGACTGCTCTTGGGCACCGTGATTTGAATCTTCACTAAAAACAAAATAGGGCGTGTGTGTGTTTAAAAGTGATTTTCCAGCCAGGCTTCGTGTGGGTTATCTATATACCAGCCAGTGCCTTTTCCATCACTGAGCTGTCAGGTCACCCTGCTGGGAAACCCTAGATTCTGAGAATGTGTACCCTTTCCTGATAAAAGTGGAAGGATACCTATCAGAACCATCAAAATGTCCCTTGGTTGGAGCAAAGCTGCTTGGGAGAGGTCACAAGGGCCTCCTTATCTGTAGTCTCTGGTTATTAGCTTCGTCTTCCCCATTGTTTAGCAACCTCGAGCAATGCCCACTGGGTTTGAGGAATGCCATTTCCAGGGTTCTCAGCTCCTCTGACCACTGAGGTCAGTTGGAAATACAAGTATTATTTAGAAACAAGCTAAAAAGCTGCTTTTGATTTTGGGGATTGACTTGGAGCCATTTCTTCAGAGCTCTTCCTCAGTTCCTTGCCATCTGCAGGCTTTTTTTTTTTTTTTTAATCACGTCTTCTTTTGTGACCTTCTTAATGAGATGTTGGCAAGTCACAATACATAGTGGGTCCTCAAAATGCAATGAAGAAACCAAACCTGGCTGGGTCTAGGAAAAATCCAAAGGATTTTGATGACACTGGCTTTTGTTAAACATTTTTTACTTGCGATGTTGCTGAAGGGAATCACATTCCTCCTTGAGAGCCAAGAACTCCCTGCTTCGGTGGGCTTGCTGTGTGCAGGACAAACTCCAGATGAGGCGATGGGCTTCTTTTTGAAGAGGCTGAGTGGACCTGGGTTGCGGCCTGGGTCAGATTTTGGAGTGGGGAGGGAGGTCAGAGACGGGGACAAAAAACAGTTTCGTATTTGTCCATTAGTGCTGGGCATTTTTCAAACCTATCCTACTTCTTGCTGCGATAATTGGAAACCACGGTTTTGAAGTTTGGGGAGTCTTTACTCTAAGTTGTGAAATAGGAGAGCAAACCAGCATTTAGCATTTTGACAGAGACGTAGCTAAATGATAAAATATTGTTGAAAGAGAACTAATTAAAATATACCTTACACACGCATTTGTACTTGGATGGTGCCCAGTTACATATAGGCACAGTTTTACGTATGTGGAGACCCAGGCTTCCAGAAGGTAAGAGGAAACAATATAAAGGCAAGCAGCATCCAGACGGACTGGTTTGAATTGAGGCACGGCCACCAAGTAGCGGGGTGACCTTGGGATGGTTGCTGTACGTTTCTGTGCCTCCTTTCCCCATCTGTAATGTGGGGACAGACCTCTAACTCTGCCCTAAGTTTGTCGTGAAGATTTGATGCTTAGCTTAGCGTTGGCTCCTAAATGCTCTGTAAATGTGGTAGTTATTGTTGTCAGTGGTAACAGAGAAATAAACCACTCTGAGCCACACTTCCATCTCTTCTGGAACACCATCTCCCCCAAAACAGTTCTCTTCCTAGTTTACTATGGCTCTGTATGCTTTTGGTTCTGACTCTGATCGCTGGTCCCTTACTGTGCTGGGCTTTCCAGCTTGTGTGGACCTCTCCACATGGGTTAGCCTTGCTGGAGATTTGGGGTGCTCCTCTCGGCTGTGCCCTGAGTGCCTGTGCACAGCCCTCTCCTGTTCCTCTCCTGTTCGCTCAGTCTCTCCGCCAGGCCCACCTGCTGCCCCCAGATCTCAACAGATGTCATCTCTTCCTATTTATTCTGAGAGAAAATGGAGGTGTCATGCACCTTGTGCCCTCAACTTCCTTCAGCCCACTATTGAGCTCTCTAACTCACAGACCCCCTGATTCAGGAAGAAGTGAATTTTTTTCCCCCATTCCAGTATTTAATCTGCCTGCCTATGGAAATCTCCTCAAGGCTATCACTCCTTATTCCCTCTCAGTCTTTTCCTTTTGCCCTTTTCGTATGTAAATACATTGGTTTCAGCCGCTTAAAAACAAAACAAAACTCCAAACAGAAATTTCTTCCTCTCACCCTGAAGGTGAACTACCCTACTACCCTTTTTGTGCTTCTACTGGGCTTTTAGAAGGGGTACACTGAGCTCAGTCTCTCTTCTTCAAACCAGGAAATCGAATCTTACATTCTGGTCTACTGAAAAACTGCTGTCCAAGGCCACGAAGATCTATTTTCCTTCCAATTTAATTTATTTTTTCATTGTATGTATGTATTTATTTATTTTGGGGTTTTGAAGTTTACTTCAAGAAACTACAGAAAAACAGGAAGTAAAGTACAAGGAGAAAGTTTAAAAAATTCCAAGCAGCTTCTTAAATTAGAAACTAATGGTTTCCCATGAGTCCTTAGAAACTTCTATGTTGCCTGACTTGTCTGAGTTCTCAATTCTTTTTCTAAAGAGTCTTCTCAGGTTGTTTGTTTCTTGTTTCTTTTTTTAAATTGTGTTAAGAACATTTAACATGAGATCAGCCCTCTTAACAAAGTTTTAAGTGCATGATACAGTATTGTTAACAGCAGGCACAATGCTGTGCTGCAGGATAGAAACATTATACCCATTCAATAGGAACTACCCATTTTCTCCTCCCCCACTCCAGGCAATCACCATTCTACTCTCTGTTTCTATAAATTTGACTATTTTAGATTGCTCCTAAAGTGGAATTATGCAGTGTGTGTCCTTCTGTGACTGGCTTTTTCACTTATGTACATTTTTTCACTAATGCCCTCCTGGACCATTTAACTGTTGTCTATGGCAGGATTTCCTTTTTTTTTTTTTTTTTTTTAATTTTTTTTAATGTTTATTTGTGGGAGAGAGAGACACACACACACACAGAGTGTGAGCGGGGAGGAGCAGAGAGAGCAAGACACAGAATCCAAAGCAGGCTCTAGGCTCCGAGCTGTCAGCACAGAGCCCGACGTGGGGCTTGAACTCACGGACCGTGAGATCGTGACCCGAGCTGAAGTCAGACGCTTAACCAACTGAGCCACCCAGGCGCCCCTGGATTTCCTTCTTTTTTAAGGCCGAAAGGGATTTGGTTGTATATGTACATCGTCTTTCTTTATATTTAGTCATCAGTGAACAAACACTAGGTTGATTCCATATCTTGGCTATTGTAAATAATACTTGCAGTGAATATGGGAAGCAGTTATCTCTTTAAGATCCTGATTTCAGTCCTTTTGGGTAATAGGATAAGTTGGACTGCTGGATCATAGGTAGTTCTATTTTTAACTTTTGAGGAACTTATTGTTTTACATATGGCTGCACTGATTTTCCATTTTCCTATTTTAGTTGCTCTCTCTTGCAGCTTCTGACCTTGCTGACTGCTCATTCCTTTTGGAAACTCTATCCTCTGTTCTAGGGTAGAACCCTGGCTTCTCTCCCTCAGCTTCCTCATGGAGTGGATCCGGTTTTCTCACTGGATATTTCCGTCTGGTTGTCCCCATGTTCAAAACTGAACTCGTGATAGCGTCCTCTCATGCCGAGTATATTAGTTTTCTTGGGCTGCTGTCGCAAAGTACCACAAACTGGGTGGCTTAAAAAAGAGCCTCACACTTCTGGAGGCTGGAATTCCAAGATCAAGCCCGGCAGAGTTGCTTCCTTCTGAGGGCTGTGAAGAAGAATCTATTTCATGCCTCTCTCCTAGCTTCTGGTGGTTTCATGGAAGTCTTTGGCCTTTAGAAGCATCACCCCATCTCTGCCTGTATCTCCACATTGTGTTTTCCCTTTGTACCTGTCTGGCTCCACATTTCTCCTTTGATAAGGACATGTGGGATTTGAGTCCACTCTAATGACCTCATTTTAATTTGATTACCTTTGTAAAGACCCATATTTTAATAAGGCCACATTCTGAGGTACTTGGGATACTTCAGCATTTGAATTGGGAGGGAGGTAAAATTCAACACATCACACCAAGCAAGCTTCCTTTTTCTTTAAAGTTACTTCCCATCTTGATAAATGACATCAATGTCCACCATTGTTATCAAGCAGAAACTTAGGCATCATCCTTATCGATTCACTTTGCCCTTACATGAACTTGGGATTCAGAGCTTGTAGAACTTGAAGGCAAAATTTGGAAAGGGAACCGTCATAGCATCCAACAGTTTACCAGAGGGGTCTGTGATTCCCAAATGGCTGACCACCTCTGTTTTGTATCTTTTTTTTTTTTTTTTTTCCTAAGGTGTCTACCACTTTAGTACAAAAGTAATACATACATATGAATTTTAGAAAATTATAGATAAGTATAAAAATAAAATTTAAAGTTATTCTATTATTTAGTTACCTGAAATCACTTAATATTTTGGTCATTGCTTTGTACATTTTATGCCTTCTTGCATTTTTAAAAAAACTAGTTGGACCATACTGTATGTAAGATGTTGAATCAAGCCTTTTATATTCAACATTGTATCTTAAGTGTTTTCTCATGTCTTCATGAAATCTTTATAGTTTTAAATGATGCATATTATTCCATCAAATGGGTGGATAATGATTGACTTAGATATTTTCTTACTATCCCATGATCAAAATTCATATTGTTGCCATTTTTTGTTTTATAGAGAGTGTGGCGACCACTTTTGCTATTCAATTGGATTCAAATAATTTGTTTGTAATTCAGATATGACTCAGCTGGGGAGAAAGAGAAAGATGGTCAATGTCTCTAAAACAAGTCTTTAGTGTAAACTGAAGGAAAACTAAATTGCCTAAGTTAACAATGTTTTAAGTCATTATTTGTCAATAGTTACTTTGTAATTTTAAAGTTATTTTTATTGAATTGCTATGGTAGGTCACAGTAGATTCTCAAGTCAACCGCTTTTTAGCAGTTCTTTGTAGTCTATAACAGGGCTGTCAAACAGAACTTTTGAGATGATGAAAATGTTCTTAAAATTTTTTTAATGTTTATTTATTTGCTTTGAGAGAGAGAGAGAGAGAGCACAAGCAACAGAGGGACAAAGAGCAGGAGACACAGAATCCGAAGCAGGCTCCAGGCTCTGAGCTGTCAACACAGAGCCTGACGTGGGGCTCAAACTCACAAACCATGAGATCATGACCTGAGCTGAAGTCTGATGCTTAACCGACAGAGCCACCCGGGGGCCCCGAAAATGGTTTTTTATCTGACCTGTCCAGTATGGTAGCAATTACTACCCATGTGACTACTGAACGCTTAGAATGTGATTAATGCAACTGAAGAACCGGATTTTTAATTTTATGTCATTTTTATTGGCTTACATTTAAAATGTTTATTTTTGAAAGTGAGAGAGAAAAAGAGCATGCGTGTGAGCGAGGGAGGGGCAGAGAGAGAGAGAGAGAGAGAGAGCGAGAATCCAAGCAGGCTCCATGCTGTCAAGTGCAGAGCTCAACGCAGGGTTCCATCTCACAAACCATGGATCATGACCTCAGCGGAAGTCAAGAGTCAGACGCTTAACCAACTGAGCCACCCAGGCGCCTCTTAATTGACTTAAATTTAAATAGCTACTTGTGGCTAGTGGCCACCATATTGGATAGTACAGTTCTATCAAGGTGGTGAGTAAACACTTTTACAATGCGTGCCTCTTCCTAAACACTCTTCTACGTGCTTTACATATTAATATATTTAATCCTTACGATGACTCCATGAAGTAGTCTTCTAGTTTCTATTTGGTGTATAACAATTCACCTCAAAGCTTCGTGGCTCAAAACAACAACAGTCACTCATTTTGCTTAGAAATCTACAACTTGTCAGGGTTCAGAAACAGCTCATGTTTGTTCCATGCATCACTAGCTGGGGCCCTCGGGTCTACTTCTAAGATACTCAGTTACAGAGTTGGCAAGTTGATGACTGTTATTGGGTTCTTTTCTTGAGGAACCTTCGGTTTCTGCACGGCAGGGTGATTAGTTTCCAAAAGCAAGTGCCCCAAGAGACAGGAGGTGGAAACTGACAAAGTGTCACTCCATATTCTATTGATCAGGCAAACCTCAGAGTATATACTCAAGGGTAGGACGTACAGACTTCTCGGTTGGAGCAGTACCAAAGGATTTGGGGCCATGTTTTAAAATCATCCTAGAAAGATATAATCATTTTGATTTTATTTAATAATGAGGCAACTGAACATAGAACAATGAAGTAACTTGCCCAAGGTGACATGCCTAATAGATGGCGAAACTGTTATTCATGTCGGGCGTTCTGACCTTGTAACCCAGTGCTATATTGCGTCTCTCTGTAATTCATGTTTCACTAATTTAGATTCATATCTCTTCAGTTTTCCCATGGTAGAATAATTACGAGATTAAGTGACTGATACTTGTTTGTAAATCACAGACTCTAAATAATGTAGTATTTGCAAGGGTTTGCCAAATACCAAATGGATGATAAAGACACATTCTCAACCCCCTGATTCAGGAGGAGCTGTTGGCTCCAATTCTGAGCCCCTCCGCTTTTGTCCCTATTCCTGCTGCCCTCCAAAGAGAATTGGTTGTCACTTCCAGATTGAAACAGACCATGATTCTGAGTAAAAACTCTCTCGGTCTTAGCATGTTGCCTGCTTCACCTATTCCTGTTACATGGAATATATGTTACTAAAAAGGAATTAATAGGGACACCTGGATGCCTCAGTCGGTTAAGCGTCCGACTCTTTATTTTGGCTCAGGTCACTATCTTGTGGTTTCATGGGTCTGAGTCCCATTTCGGACTCTGTGCTGATAGCACAGAGCCTGCTTGGGATTCTGTCTCCCTCTCTCTACCCCTCCCCTGCTTTCTCTCTCTCTCAAAATAAATAAATAAACTTAAAAAAAGGAATTTTTAAATAAGACTTACTTAGAATTATAAAGGAGTTAAAGAAATGTTTCCGGTTTTTACTGAAGGCTGGTAGTTAAATCCTGATTTAGATGATATATTGTGCATTTTTAGGGAAGTGTGTGTGTGTGTGTGTGTGTGCGTGTACTTCCATTATTTGTTCATTCATTTATTATATTGATTCCTGGAAGATAAATCAGAAAAAAAAATAGGTTATCCCCAATTCTAGAGATTGTCTGATAAAATAATGAAAGCAGCCTTTTACAAACCTAAGAAACCAGCAATTTCCTTTCATGTTCAAAGGTAATGGATATTTCCATGTGAAAGACTGATAGCCCTTTGTATGGCCTCTGGTTTGCAAATTGGGATTCTGTTTGCTGCAATAATGCAATGTGGTTATTTCACACCTGATATTTGTCCCATTCAATCATTGCCACATGGATTCTTTTTTATCAAAACACTCTTTGAGAGAGCTTATAATTAAGTGTATTTAGTTTTCCAATTTCTGAGTTTCTTTTCTGTTTTTTTCTTTTTTAATTTTTTTAAGGCAGAGGGAGAGAGAGAGAGAGAGAGAGAGAGAGAGAGAATGAATCCCAAGCAGGCCCCACGCTGTCAGTGCAGAGCCTGATGCAAGGCTCAAGTTCACAAATCACGAGATCATGACTAGAGCCAAAATCAAGACTTGGATGCTTAACCAACTGAGCCACCCTGGCATCTCCTATTTCTGGGTTTCTTAAGCAGCACTGTGAATCTCCCTGATATAGAGAACTTCATTTTAGCACTTCAGAATCTGAGTATTCCAAATAACGAGCCTTCATTTCCATCAAACCTCACATTTCCCTTTACTTCTCATCCTACCTGACCCCCTCCTTCGTTTCATAATTCTCTTCTCATTTTGTGTCTGTGAGCTGGTTTTCTATGTAATTTGCTCTTTCTCTGGTATCTTCATTGGCCATGTCTCATGACTGCACCAGGCTCTCTGCCTCTCACTGTCCTTCATAGAGGAGATTCAGATCCCCATGCTCATGCACCTCTTGGGAGCCTACGTGTGGTATCCCTGCAGGATTGGATGTCTGCCACCTCTGGTAAATAAGTCCATGTGATGCTTTGACATGCCCACAGGCAAATTTCTCCTTTTCTCTGAAAGATGCCTCCTTCCCAGCCGCCCTATTTTTGTTGTCATAAAACAGGTCCCTGCTGTTATTCTTTCTTCTGTTTACCCATGTATATGCCTTCCACGGCATTTCTCTCAACCTGTGACCTGCCCATGTGTTTTGTTAGGGACTGATGCCATTCTGGATTTTTCTCTTTCGCATATTTTAGGTCTGTCAGCTTACTAAACCCTTCTAGAACATAAGCTCCATGAGGACAAGGATCTTTGTTTTACTCAGTGATATATCACACACACCTAGCATGGTGATGCCGTAGTTGAGCATTTAGTATGTTGTCAAAAAGGTTGAAATGTTTTACGTGGATAATTTATTTCACCTTCATAACACCCTAGAAGGGTGGGACGCTTCTATTAGTATACCTGTTTCACGAGAAACTGAGGCATGGAGATGCTAAGTTATTGCCCAGTGTCACCCAGCTGCTGGTGGTACAGCCAGGACTTGAACCCGGGTCTCCTGGGTCCATGCTCTTAACCACTAAGCACCCCGCTATAATGCCACCGAACAATAGTGTGTTTGCTTTGTGCTTATGTTTCACCGGAACTCTGTACATGCTTTCTGCCCTGTGTGGGTGCTGCCACAGCTGAAGAAGCACACACTAGCTTGGGAGGTTTGAAAGAAATTCCCAGGGTGGGACCTAGTTTATGAGGAGCAGGGACAGGAAGGGGACTCAGACTTTGAGGCAAGCCTGGCCCTCAGCCTGTGTTCTGTGCTGCCAGACCCACCAGTCTCCGCGTGGCCCACGGTTTGGGGAGGAGACTCGGATTTAACGTGCACGTTCCCCAGTGTTGTCAGGTTTTTCTTGCCTCCGACCGACATCTGACGTGGCCGTGTGTATTTCTTCCTGTAGACAATGGTGGCAGCCGCACATTGCACTCCAAAACGGAGACGACACATCGCCCACTAACAATACTGGCAATGGACACCCAGAGTATATTGCATATGCGCTCGTCCCTGTGTTCTTCATCATGGGTCTCTTCGGCGTCCTCATCTGCCACCTGCTCAAGAAGAAAGGCTATCGTTGTACAACAGAAGCCGAGCAAGATGTGGAAGAGGAAAAGGTTGAAAAGATAGGTAAATACCTGCATTCTCTTTATGGAGATGTGGATAGGGACGATTTTTTTTTTTTTACGATTTTATTTTATTTTTAATCTCTACACCTAGTGTGGGGCTCGAACCCACCACTCTGAGATCAAGAGTCGCATGCTGTACTGACTGAGCCAGCCAGGTGCCCAAGTGGGGGCAATTTTGAAATAAGTAACCAGTCATATGTATTTTCCATCTCTATGAGGCAAAATGGTCCATCTTCACAGTAGGTGGTATGGCAGAGTGTCCGTGTAGATTTCGTAGTAACCCCACCTAGAGCTTGAAACCTGCCTGTCCTTTACGAAACACCTACCAGCTCATTCCTTGTGACCTTGGGCAAGTCACATATGCTCTAAATCCCTACTATGTATAATTTAACTAGAATTTAATCTTAGTTAATTTCATGCCAATTTAATTTAATTTAAATGAGGGCAGTGATCTCCACTTTGTAGGATTATTGTGGAATTTAGAGAGATGATGCATTTGGTATTTGGCACATAAGCCCACTCAGTAAATATGAATCCTTACTATTATTATTAAAAGAGATGCTAATAAGGATAATGTGAAATATAAATAGCTCTCACCACTTGTATGGTATTACTCTTGCTGGGGGAATTCAATCTTAAATCTGTGTGACTGAAATTTATATTTATTAAGTAAAATAATTGTGTCAACAGTACGATAAAAGTGTGGCAAGAAATGGTGCCTTAGATTAACTTGAGGATATCTTACCTTTTCCTCTTAACGTGGAGTGTTAGGCAGTGTTCAGAAAAACCCAAGAGAATGAGATTTTCTTTCTTCATAGATGTTTTTTTTCAACCATCCTTCAGGGACATTTCCAGACTTGGAGTTGGGGAGTAGTAGCTAACCTTCCTTATCCCTTTCAGCTCCTCAAAGGTCAGTTTTTGCAGAGGGGGGCATTTGGAGTAGGTCACCTTTCAAGAAAGTCCAAAGGGCGGACTGGGGAGAGCTTCCTCATTCCTTGCCAGCCTGCTGGCCTGTTGGTTTTTCCCACCCCCACTGACCTTTGAGGCAGAGAGAGAACCCGGTTGCAGGATGAGTCATGTGTAGCTGTGAGCAAACCAAAGCTGAGTGTTTGTCAATAGAAAGCAAGCCTCCTCCTCCCCTCCTTCAAAGATGCTCTGTAAGCCGGCTTAGCAGGTCAACATTTGCACCGTCCGGCCAGACGTGTGTTTTCACAGAGGGGGAAGCCGACTGTGGATGGAGAAAGACACCTTCCCAGGTACACGAGTAGGACACTGCACACCTTGATTCGTTCTCTGTGAACTAAGATGGTGTATTTCAACCCTCCTTTTTCCTTCCTCCCTGAAATTACACAGTTTCAGAGTGGAGGTTTGATTTTTCTTCAAACACTGTCACATATACAGAGTCTCATAAAGTTAACGGTTTGTGGGCAAATAACCACGGCTGATATTTAGGTCAGTTGCAAGTGTATTTAAAAGAAAGGAGAGGCTTATAAACATGGATGAATAATTGCCCCCAAAGAAGTTCATACTCTAAATTAATGTAGTATACCTGCAATTAAAAGAAAATCCAAGGCCGGGGGTGCCTGGGTGGCTCAGTTGGTTAAGTGTCAGACTCTTGATATCGGTTCACGTTGTGATCTGCAGTTGTGAGATTGAACTCCGCGTCAGACTCTGCACTGAGCATGGGGTCTGCTTCGGATTCTGTGTCTCCCTCTCTCTCTGTCCCTCCCCTACTTGCTTGCATGCAAAATCAATCAATCAATCAATCAATCAATCAATCCAAGGAGAATTTTTTCTTTTAATTAACTATCTTCTTCCCATTTCCCCTAAGGGTTTAAGGAAATGATGAGAGAGAAATATAGTAGTAATGACTGATACAGATGCATGAAAGTGAGTGGGTGTTTGGACTTGGGAAGACAGTTGATGGATAATTCTGGTACTCATTATGTCTGTTATATATGCCAAGGAAATCACCATGGACTGTGCACCAGGCAGTTTGGGGCTGAAGGAAGAAAGCCTAGACCCTTAGTGCCACGACAAGAGCTTTCTTGAGACTGTTCAGTGAGGTGTCATGCAATCCACAGAAGTGACCAATTTAACCCATACCCTCCTCTGCCTTCTCTTTCAGAGTTGAATGACAGTGTAAATGAAAACAGTGACACCGTTGGGCAGATTGTTCGCTACATCATGAAAAATGAAGGTATGGATGTTTTAGTGTTCCAGAACAATTCGATATTCATATGTGTTATTGAAAACTTGCTTCAGAGAGTCAGAATTTGTATGAACTCTCCTGTCAATATTTCTGGTCATTGGCAGCACCTTTTACCTAAGCTCATTAATCCATTAAGCTTTCAGGTTATCCAACCATGAAGTTTCACGTAAGTGTGTTTTCAGAGAGCCAGTGGGTGTGAGTAGTGCATAAAGCCCGCCCTGGAGGCGCACCTTCTAGTCCTGGCCTCACTTTGATTTGAGGGAAGTCACATTACCTCATGGAGTCTCCATTTCCACCTGTTTTTAAAAGGAGGATAATAAATAATATTTATATGGTAACATTGTTGTGACATCCTGCATGTAAAATGCTTATTAGTATAGTAGGCACTCAAACATCGTCTGTTCCTTTTTTTTTTTTTTTTTGTATTAAAAAAAACTGTGGTAAAATAGACAAAACATAAAAAGTTACCATTAAAGGTACAGTTCGGTAGCATTAAGTACATTCATAATGATGTAAGCCGTCACTACTGCCTTGTTCCAGAATGTTTCCATCATCCCAAACTGAAACTCTGTACCCATTAAACAGTCACCGTCCACACCCCACCGCCCTCCCCCAGCCACCCTCCGGCGACCTCTCTGCTTCTGTCTCCATGGATTTGCCTCTTCTGGATCTATTCTCAAGTGTTCCAATTTTTAAACAGTTTAACCTTTGTGGACATAGGCAATTTCCCCCCTCGGAAATGTGCTCTTAACTCCTCTCTTCTGAAGTGGAGGATGAACTGAACCTTGATTTGATAAATCAGGGTTCTTGTTCAGAACACTGGTTATTATTTCTGTAGGATACCATTACAGGGGTGCACAGGGTGAGGCTCTCAGTGACTTTTGGGGCATGTGGAACTCGTTGGGCACATCTCCAATAGCTGCAGATCGCCGTACTTTGAGTTCTCACGAGAATCGAAAAGAAAACCTCTTCCTTGGGCTCTGTCCTGGCTCCAGTCACAGCGGTGCTGTAGGGCACACCGATGCAGCCGAGCCATTCGTCCGAAGGGGAAACTAGCCGTACTGCTAAGTAGATGCTGCTGCTCTGCCTCCAGCCCTTCCCTGGGGAGCCCCACCCCCACAGCCTCACTGTCAAGCAGAGCACCGGCCCGGCCCTGGGTGTGGGTCAGCCTTTTGACTTAGAGAAACGGCAGTTTCAGCTGGTTCCACATCATTTTCGTTATTCTTTACAGTGTGCTTTTCGTATGTAATCTCATTTAATCCTCACACTATCCCTCTAAAGTTGGTATTGTTTTTCTTAAAACGTTTATTTATTTGAGAGAGAGAGAGAGAGAGAGAGAGAGAGAGAAAAGAGCATGAGTGGGGGAGGGGCAGAGAGAGAAAGAAAGAATCCCAAGCAGACCCCACACTGTTATAGTGCAGAGCCGGACTCGGGGGCTGGATCCCACGACCATGAGATCGTGACCTGAGCCAGAATTAAGAGTCAGATACTTAACTGGCTGAGCCACCCAGGCACCTCTAAAATTAGTATTGTTATACCCATTTTACGGGTGCAGAAACGAAGGCTTCAAGTAGTTGAGTTCACATGGTCAGTGAACAGCTTAGCCCTAGCTGGGTCTCTTTCAACTACACAGCATTACCTCTCCTCTCTTTAATTTGTGGTTTCAGTTTCTACAGGATGTAAAACCGCATAATCAATCTTATTAGAATGGCATTTAAAGTAAGAACAAAAATGACCAGAATACTTGGATTTTGATCTCTGCCTTCCAGAGACCTTCCTTCAGGGAACGATATTTGGTGATGTTATTCATTAATACCCAATGGTGCACATTTCTACATAAGAAATCATTTTTAATTTGCACAAGAAATAAACAAATATGTTCTTGGCATGGAAACTTCAGGCCAACGGAGGTACACACGGTGAGGCATGGCGTGCCTTGTGCATTGGAAACTACCTCACGTGGCTTTGGGATCTTGGGGGCCTTTGGGACTGGGGCTTCTGGGAGCTGGGGCAGCTGCTGAATTAGTTAGTATGGGATGTGGTGGGACTGACTGTTGGATCAGAAATAAATAAATTGTGAAAACTTTGCAAGGGCTGAAGTTCTTATGTACAACTTCCTTGTATGAGCTGAGTGTTTGCCGTATGGTGGCCCTGAGGGCTTTCTAGGGACTAACAACCCTTCGATTCAGATACTTCATTCCCAGTTTACAGTTGAGAAACCAAAAGGCTCATAGTGCTTAACTAGCTTGCCAACATCACACGGCTGGCAAGTGGCAGAGCTGAGATTTGAACTGTAGCATCTGACTCCAGAGTCTGTACTTAACCACTTGCTGTTACTGCCTCTTTCCTGGTAGCAGGAAGGAGGGATGGAGGTGTCTTCCTTTCAAAGAGATAAAGTGTATAGCTGGGATAGTTTATAAAACCCTTAAGCATTAAGTCATTAAATTCTCAAAACTACCTTATGGAGGTAGGCCCTTTTACCATCACATCTTGCAGATGAGGAAACTGGCCCCCAGCTCATATGACAAGCAGCATATGGCAGGATGGGCCAACAGTGGCACTCTGCTTCATTACAGCAGAGGAAAAGCGTTTGACTTTCTGGAACAAGCTTGCTGTGTAGTTTCCTACCTCCCACACTCATGGGCAAACAGGTCTGTCCTTTTCTTTTTTAATGATGTCCTTTTCCTTTTGGGAAGAAACCTTTTTGTTTCCTCTGTGTTAATTACCGGTAGGTACATGAAAGTAGCAGCTAAGGTACTGTTTTCCTTCTTTCTCCTCTGCTCCCTGGTTTTTCCCCTCTCCCCCGGTCCATGCCTTCATTTGTCTCCTGTGATTTCTCCAGTGACCTGTGAGCATGAGTGGTGGTTTCGATCCTTTGGGTGGCCGTTGGTTCTCCTTGGCCACCAGGAGACATCTGACCTCACTGGACATCCCTTTTCCAGACATGGCCATCTCTAGCTTCCTTCCAGCCTGTGCCCAAACCACAGCTAGGGAATTAGATCCATTGTTGGGTCTCTTACCAGTTTATATCCTAGCTTCTTTGGTTTGCTTTGAGACTTCAATTCTCTAGAGAACAAATGCATTTTTAATCTTTTGTCTATGTCTTTAGCAGTCTCTGGACTTAATATCAATTTAGACCTGCCTATTGATGTTAATTCAGTTTTCCATTTCTTTAATTGTAAGCACACCGTAACGTAACTTTTCCTTTAAAATTGAAAAAAAAAAAAAGGAATACAATTAAATACAACCCATCCATTACCATTTGCCATGTTTATTTAGGTTTTCTTTGCCTGTACTTACATATTTTAAAACATTTGCTATCATGATTTATGAATAGTCTTCTGCTTTGCATTTTTAATTTGACTAATGGGGTAATATTTCACCTGTACTCATGGTGACATTCTTGCTTATGGTTTAAACATATCATGTCTCGAATGTTGCAAATCAGGTTCGTTTAGGTAAATCTTTTGAGGGATACATTTATCAGCTGACCTGCATACTCATCACTGTCCTGCTAATCTCAAGGCTTGGATTAACCACAGTGCTACCCTTAATTTATCTTTGTAAATAGATTGAATTGAAGAGTGTGTGGGTGGTCATTGGGGTTTTCTTGGGTTCTATGGGAATTTGGAAAATACCTGCACGTTTACAGCTCTCTTGCAGGCCCTTAAACTGTCTGATCTGGTAACAATGAAGATATTGTGATTATTCTAGGCAGGGAGATCCTTTTGTGAAATTCTTACCTTGGGGTTCAATTGATATTATGGCAGGAGGGATTCCATTACAAATTATCATTACCGAGTAGGTCTCTGAAAATTGCTTTAATGATTATGCAAATGCCCTATGAAGCATTCAACTATTGATCATTTGGGTAAGGACTTGGACATTGAAGAATGTAAAGGATAACATGGGGTCAAAAGCACCCACCCAAACTCAGACGGACCAGGGTTTGTGTCCAGCTCTGTCCCGCTAGCTGTGTGACTCTGGCCAGTCAGTTATGATCTTTAGTGCCTCAGCCTCTGTATCTGTAAAATGGGCATGATGATTCTGTCTATTCTGGACTTGTCAGGAGAGTCAAACATGGTAGGGTCTCTAAAGCTTTCGGTCAGTGGCTGGCACATGGCAGGCACTCAGATTTTGCCGGTGGCAATAGTTCTGGCCTGGGGATTTGCCTTGATTGCAAGGGAATGTTTGCAGAAAAGACTGGTAGTGGAAGAAATAGGGCATTTCTCCTGCCTGATTTTCACTGCTTTATACCTAAGATCAGGCAGACATTCAGGACAGAAGAGAGGAAGCGTTTCATGAAATTACTACCCTCTAGAAAATGTCTCCTGTTCCTGACAGGCTTTCCTTGCCCTGTAACTGACCCCTCCCATTCTCTGGATACCCATGAAGGGAAGTAGAGTCGACAGAATGTTGACAAGAGTAGGGGAGCCATCTTTTATGGCTTATTGGAGTTATGAGTCACAATCAAGGAGGGGATACATATTCAAAAGAACTTAATCAGATGATTGTTCCTTCATAGTAGTTTTACAGCCAAATTCAAGCATGTGTTTGAGTCCTAATGGTGAGGTTATGTTAGAAAGTTTTCTCATCCGGGGAAACCACATGACCTCACACACTGAACCTCCTCGGACAGGGAGGGTGTGGGTAATGTTTACACAGAAACTTGAGTCCACTCTTAAAGAATTCACTCATAGCAAACAATGGGGCTATTTATTAATTTTTATGAGAGATAAGGGCGAGGTACAGGAGCACATAAATATAGAAAAAATAACACAAGTTTATAAAAGAACAGTTTTAGGAATGATTTTAATGTATTTTAGTAATCTTCCTCGATCATTTTCTGACTCCATGTCTCTAAGGAAGGTCATCTTTAGAGGTGGTAAATTTTCTCCGGCAACTAATTTAAACTTTTGTTTTTAAAAAGCCCATTCTTGTAAGTGAGTGCTGTTAGTGCTATCTTTATTTTCAGACCTTTTTTGTTGTTGTTTTCCCTCTTTAATGTTTGTAGTCTTGAAGTTTAGATGGCAGAGAATAAGCGTCAACTGGCAAATTACTGTGGGTATTCCCTAAACCCCTTGACTACACAGAAATTAATTTTGTGCATCCTTATTATTAGTCAAAAGGAAAATGAGTGACATCACTAGATTGTACTGGAGTTTGTGTCACAGAAGGTAACGTGTCTTCTTTGTTGTGTGGGAGAACATACAAGGTGCCGATCCATTTCAGTACGTTTTCAGTAATGACAAGAGGCTTACTTAGGTCAAAACGTGTGTTAGGGAATGCATTTGGCCATCCTCACAGACAGTCATGAAGGGCAAAGAGGATATTTCTTTTAGAAAAGATGGCCTGCTGTGTTAATGGTTGCACCTGGGGGGCTCAGTCAGTTAAGTGTCCAACTCTTGATTTCGGCTCAGGTCATGATCTCACGGTTCATGCGTTCAAGCTCCCAACTGGGCTCTGTGCTGATGGTGCGGAGCCTGCTTCGAATTCTGTCTCTCCTCCTTTCTCTGCCCTTCCCCTGTTCGCACGCTCTCTCTCTCTCTCTCTCTCTCTCAAAATAAATAAACTTACAAAAAATAAAAAAAAAAAAAAAGGAAAGATGGCATGTTGTGTTAGTATTTCTTTTAAAAGAATCTGTTTATTTGTAAGGGTTGTAAAGGGGGGAAATGGATCATGGGAGCAAAAACCCCTAATTATTTTACATATAAAACACAGATTTGCATCTACTATGTAAACAGGTATGCATCTTCAAGATTAGAATTTCATGAGAGGGTGATTAGGAAAAAGATGTTGCAAAAGGCTCCTGGGTGGGCCATAATTATTTCAATTAAAAACTTAAATTTAATTTATTTGAGAGAAGTTGGGGAGGGGCAGAGAGAGAGGGAGAGAGAGAGAATCCCAAGCAGGCTCCATACTCAGTGTGGAGTCTAATGTGGGGCTCAGACTCACAAACAGTGATATCATGACCTGAGCCGAAATCAAGAAGCAGGTGCTTAACTGGGCCACCCAGGTGCCCAGATAAATTTAGTTTTTAAAAAGTTGAGAATCACTGGATAAACCCTTCACTGTTAATACTTAAAATCAGTAGTGTGAATTTTCTTCCCTAGGGATGTCATTTGAAATGTTAAATGTTAAATGTTGGTGTTGGCCCACATGATAAATAGTGATTTTTTATTTCATCTCTGGAGAATTTGTGGTCCCTCATGAGAACAGCACTTTAAAAATCAATGAAAAGGGTAGGAGTCAGTAATAACATTTGGCCTTGCCAATTAAATATCCAAAAGGAACTTGAACATTCAGTCTTCCATCCTTGAGAGTCTAACTGCTCTGTAAGAGGCTTAAAGATGTGTGTTTGTGGAGGCGGGAGGGGGAGGGGGAGTGGGGACCCAAGAAGCTTAGATACAGTTTGTTTTTGTTGATAGCCTACACCCTCCACCTAAAAATTTGGATTTTTTGAAAAATTAATATTAGAAGTCCAATTTAATTCAGTCCGTATTAGGTAACTTATATTTGTGACCACCTTTTGGAAATTTAAAGTATCTGGCCAGAGTTAAGGTCTTATATGGTCCTGAAGCTGAGCTAAGCCAAATGGCCCACCTGGAAAATTATCTCCCATCCCTGATTATATGTGAGACAGACCTGATAATACATGTGGATCCAGAGGTGAAGGCTTGTGATTTGGGCACGTGTAACTTGTTAGAATACAGATCTTTTTTTTTTTAACCGGTTTATTTTTTTTTTTTAATTTATTTTTTTAGATTCAAGTTAGTTACTTAGAATACAGGTCTCTTAAGACATGCATGTCATGCATATTTAGCAAAGGGAGTTGAATGCAGTGGAATAGCAACATGTAAATTTCCCTGTGGTTTGGGAGCGGGGGAAGAAGTGTATGTTTCTATGTTATGTTGGAATGACGTGTCAGAAGCACAGCTCTGCAATAATCTGCTTTCCTTTGTGTAGACTGTCTGGCACTCATACTAAATTCCAGCATGGTGAGTTATCTGTCGATGGTGCCATTTCGAGGGGTTGCCTTGGGAAAAACTCTCCCTTCTCTGGGACCCCAGGGTCCTGTGAACTGAAGGAACTCGGATGTTTTCCCAACAGCTTTTCTTTTCTTTCTTATTTTTCTACCAACAGCTTTTCTGATGTAATAATTCTAGGATTGCTCATGTGATTCATCCCATTGTAATCCTTTACTTTCTTTTTTTTTCCTTAGCAAACGTTGATGTTTTAAAGGCAATGGTAGCAGATAACAGCCTGGGTGACCCTGAAAGGTGAGCGCTTCTCCCTCCACTCCCTTCAGTGGGACTTTTTTTTTTTTCTTGCTTATCTATTAGAACAGGTTTCCCAGCTTTGGTACTGTTGACATTTGGGCCAGATAATTCTTTGCTGTGGGGAACCGTCCTGTGCATCCTGGGATGTTTATCGGTGTTCCTGGTCTCTGCTCACTAGATTCTGGTGTCTTCTCCCCCCCCCCCCCCCCGGTCCCCCATGTGACAACCCAGAATGTCCCCACATAGCATCAGCGTCCACTGGGGAGAACTCAGCCCTGGTTGAGAACTGCAGTGTTGGAGATATGCTGAAGAAGTTAACAGCCTTGGAATTGGGCACCACTTATTGGCCACCTCTTTGTGGTCAAGTTAACTAACCACTCTGAGCTCAAGTTCCATCATTTATAAATGGAGATGGCCATTGTACCCACTTTCTTGGGTTATTATAAGGAAGACAAGTGGCCTGGGGCATTGAGAGACCTCCAGGAGTAATGACGATTCAGCAAAAATTAGGCTGGTTTGGTTATGGAGCATTATAGTCCTTCCTAATGAATTACAGATAACTATATTTCTATATAATTTTTTATTTCGTCAGCTAGGAGCATTTATTGAATGCCTGCTCAGTGCTGGGCACAGTGCTGGAGCTGGGCATTCACAGATTGTTGGCACGGAGACTCGGTCTAGTGGGGAGTGGAGGTGTGGGTGTGAGGCCTTACGATGGGGATGCGCATGACTGTGCCATGGGAGAAGCAAAGACTGGATGCTCTGCAAACTCCATGGGGCCAGTGGGAGGTGACGGAAGGTTCATAGAAGGTCCATGGAAATGCCATCTGACCCAGGTTCGACAGGCAGAGACAAGAGGCAGGGGCTGCTTGCTTGTAGGTGGAGAAAGCCCCAAAGGTTCAGTCCAGGGAGGCCAAAGAACGCACCGTGGACAGTAGGAAGAAGGGCCAGGAGGGCAAGTTGGGACCGAGGGACAGGGCAAGGAGTTTGGCACCTTTTTCCTGCTTACTCTGTGGGGCGGTGCATCTGGCATATCTTGGATATCTTGTGTTTGTCAGACTGGTGTGTTAGGCTTGCATTTTCACCAGGAAGCTCATGCAGGAAGCTCTGTTTAGGAAGTCCTGGTGGTGTAGTTCATAGAGCTACATAGAGACATATGAGCTGGGATTTCTCCCACGTTCCAGCCCTGACCATGGTGTTTGGACCATGTTGGCTCACGGCGTGTTTGCCTCGGTTATTTTTGGGTGTGGTATAGTGCCTGCCATTGGCTTTTATGCACCGCGGGTACTCGATGAACATTTGTCGAACGGATGTCGTTAAACAAAAATTTTGAATTCTACCTTCCACTATGTGGTGTTAATTTGGCATTGTTTTATCTCAGAAAGCTGCTGCTGCGTGTTTTTATTTTAACAACCTAAAGAGCATCCCTAACGAACACCAGAAAGCTTTTGGCTGTCCGTGGTGTTTGAGACTCTCCTCAACCATGCACACTTCTTTTTAAAAGTGCAAGTGGGATGGTTCTCAGCAGCAGAAAGGCTGGTTCATGCTGTCATAAGACATCCACGTGCCTCTGGGGCTCTAGGACGGGCTCAGGTGTCAGCCTGTGCGGTGACATGCCACCCCACCTTGCCCGCCTCTACCATGACGCAGGGCTGATGCCTGGTCGGGCTGGCCCTGTCCTGTTTTAAGTCCTCCTTTTCTAGTGGACCAGAGTCTTGACGTGTCTTTTGAAAGTTGCCAACATCTGACCTATATACTTCTCCTTTTTATGTTTTGCCTGGACTTTTTTCCCCGGGCTATCAAAGAATGTGGGCTCCCTTGTTTTTTTGAAGCACTGTAGCATGGTGCTTAAGTGCATGGTTTCTAGAATTAGACTTTCCAGATCTGGATCTCAGATCCATCATTTATTAGCTGTGTGTCCTTGGCAAGTTCCTTAACTTCTCATGTTTAAAATGAGGAAGTTCAAGGGGCACCTGGGTGGCGCAGTCGGTTAAGCGTCCGACTTCAGCCAGGTCACGATCTCGCGGTCCGTGAGTTCGAGCCCCGCGTCGGGCTCTGGGCTGATGGCTCAGAGCCTGGAGCCTGTTTCCGATTCTGTGTCTCCCTTTCTCTCTGCCCCTCCCCCGTTCATGCTCTGTCTCTCTCTGTCCCAAAAATAAATAAACGTTGAAAAAAAAAATTAAAAAAAAAAATAAATAAAATGAGGAAGTTCATAATACCAACCTTGGAAGGTTTTGTAAAGATTAACTGAATTAACACATATCAAATGCTTAGAATACTGTTAGCTCTTTTTGTTACTGCTGTCAACACCATCAACATCGCTGGAGCATTACTTTTGATATCTTGACCTAAAAGCTTTCTTCCTTTGATGCAGTAGTCAGTCTGGATCAAACATTCTATTTTAAGTCATTTGATAATTTGTTGGGAATTCACGTGTGTCTCTCCTTCAACGCACATGTGTCCGGGGGATCTCTTTGTTGAGAGATCTAGGCAGACACTTGGCTGTGATTTAAACCTGCTATTTGAATTGCAAGGGAGAGATCGCCTTAGCTAGTACTTTTTGTAAGTAACCGGTTCTACTGTTTCCTCTTCCCCCCCTTAGCCCTGTGACGCCCAGCACTCCTGGGAGCCCACCTGTGAGTCCCGGGCCCTTGTCGCCAGGAGGCACCCCCGGGAAGCACATCTGTGGCCACCATCTGCACACAGTGGGCGGTGCTGTCGAGAGGGACGTGTGTCATCGGTGTAGGCACAAACGGTGGCACTTCATAAGACCTACCAACAAATCCAAACAGGGCCACGCGAGGCGTCAGGGAGAGGTCACCGTCCTCTCTGTTGGCAGGTAAGATCCCTGTGGATGCTTTGGGTTTGTGTGACATGCTTTCTGTGGTGTGTGGATTGGTGCGTACCTGTTAAATATAGAGAATGACCTCCTAAGCCTGGCTCGGGTCATATCTCTGGACTTTTAAATGTTTTCTGCTGTGAGTCCTACATTTTTCCAGCAGCAGAGGAATCCTAAGAGGTGGCTATTGCTAGGTTAGAGGTCAGGTGTATTAATTAAGGTAAAAAAAATTAATTCCTTGCTGTATTAGGGTTCTCTGGACAAACAGAGCTCATAGGATATATATAGGAGGAAATTTAATATAGGAATTGGCTTGCATGATTATGGAGGCCGAGAGGTCCCACAGTCTGCCCTCTGCAAGCTGGAGACCCAGGAAAGCTGATGGTGTAATTCAGCCCCATTCCAAAGGTCTGAGAACCACAAGGCTGATGTTCCGGGGCAGGAAGAGAAAAAAAAAAACAAATTCTTCCTGCCTGAGCCTTTTTGTTCTATTTAGTCTCTTACGGGGTTTGATGATGCACACCCTCATCGGTGAGAGAGCTTTACTCTTCTTTACTCGATCTATGGATTTGAGTGCTAATTAATCTCTTCTGGAAACACCCTCATAGGCACCACCAGAAATAACATCATACCAGCCCTTTGGGATCTGTGAGTCGAGTCAGGCTAACACACAAAATTCACTAGCAGCCTTGCTCTAATAGATAAAGCCCAAATTTCAACTCAACACAGAACAGAAGTTTCTATTTCACTGGTACAGAGTGCAGGATCAGCCTGCCAGGTGCTTTCCACCCTGTGGCCCTGCCAGCTTTGCAAGTAGAAGGCAAACGTACGAGGAAGATTGTTTGTAGGTTTGCTGAGCCAGGCCCGGAAGCCACACGTTTCATTTTCGCTCACGTGCTGCTGTCCAGACCCCGACACTCAGCCATCCCTCCGTGCCAGCTCGCGGGGAGGAGAGAAGGGGTGGGGCTGGTCCCCTGCTCTGCAGTGTCTGCCATGTAAGTTCCGTGTGGATTCCAGGGCTGCCTTCTTTGAGGCCACTTTCCTTGTGTCCTGGCCTTTCCAGTCCTCCGGTACCATTTCCTTGCGACCCACATGTGATGGGGAGCTCTTGCAGCTCAGCGGGGAATCGGTCTGACGGCACGGAGGATGCTTTTGCGGCGTCTGCTGTTTCCATGTTGAGTCTCACGCGGGAACCGCCTTGTCAAGGTTGCACGTGGAAAGGCAGTAGAAAGTAATGGTTGTTATGTGCGCCGGTTGGGAGCGCCCTGGTGGCTCAGTCGGTTAGACATCTGACTCTTGATTTCGGCTCAGGTCACCATCTCACGTTTCGTGAATTTGAGCCCCGAGTCGCGGGCTCTGCGCTGACAGCACAGAGCCTGCTTGGGAGTCTCTGTCTCCCTCTCTCTCTTCCCCTCCCCCACCTCAAAATAAATAAATATACTTAAGAAAAAAACCTATAAAAATAAAATAAAATAAAAAGAGTATGTGTGCTGGAGGCAGATCGGGGAAGCCAGAGCTGACAGTACTGAGCCCACGCTCCTTGTTTCTCTGCGAACAAACCCCGGACAGAGTAGCCTGAACTCGTTGCCTCTACCTGGTTGGAGTGCAGGCACGACTGCTTACAAACTCACTTTTCTCTGTGCCTCAGTTTCCCCCTCTATAAAACGAGGACAGCAGTGGTGCTCAGCTCACTGGGTTCTGTGATGATTAAATACGATGACTTATGTAACTTTGACCGGTTTTCGCACTTTTTACTCATTCGGATGTTGGCTCTTACTATTATTTTGATTCGGTTTGGTTTTTATTATGCGCAAGAAACGAGAAAACTGCAGGGCTGTTTGCCCGCTTACAGCAAAAGAGTACAACTCATGACCACACTGTTTTATTAAGAAGCAGAGTCATGGGAGTCTGTGAATGTGGAATGTCATGAGAACCTGTGGCTTGTTTAGACAAAGCGTATTTTGTTTGCTTTAAAAAAAAAAAATCTGCTGAAATTTTCAACTGAGATTCAGCATGGCTCTTATAAATGCCCCAAATGCAGCTCTCTTTCTTGGATGTAGAATGCCGGGAGCGTTTAATCATTACTGGCCTCTCGTGTTGCTCAGAGGGGCTCTTACATTTCCACCGAGCAGATCTGTAGTTACAACTTTTCTCTGATTCTTCTTTTACTTCCTCAGCGTCTCCCTCCTCCCTGTGGCTGGTAATCTCATTTGGACAAAGGAGGAGGATGTATTTTGTTTTAGGTGGTTTTAAGGAAATTTAAAACCAGAACTAGAGAAAAACTTTTATGAAAAACTTTGGGATTTTGATACACGATGAACTAGAAAAACAGTCAGACTGAGTAAATTTCCTTAACTTCTCTTTTAATTCTTTTTTTTTTTTTTGCCAGTGGAAATGACTATTATTTAAAATATATTTTAGGGGGGCACCTGGGTGGCTCAGTCGGTTAAGTGTCTGACTTCGGCTCAGGTCACGATCTTGAGCCCATGAGTTTGAGCTCCATGAGTTTGAGCTCCACATTGGGCTCTGGACTGACAGCTCAGAGCCTGGAGCCTGCTTTGGATTCTGTGTCTCCCTCTCGCTCTGCCCCTCCCCCACTCACACTCTGTCTCTCAAAAATGAATAAATGTTAAAAAAAAATTTTTTTTAAAATATTTCATATTTTGGGGCACCTGGGTGGCTCAGTTGGTTAAGCACCTCACTTTGGCTCAGGTTGTGATCTCGAAGTTTGTGGGTTCAAACCCCATGTTGGGCTCTGTGCTGACAGCTCAGAGCCTGGAACCTGCTTCTGAGTCTGTGTCTCCCTCTCGCTCTGCCCCTCCCCCACTCATGCTCTGTCTCTCTCTCTCTCCCTCTCTCAAAAATAGATAAACATTTAAAATATATTTTACTTTTTTAATTAAAATTTTTTTTTCATGTTCATTTTTGAGAACGAGAGAGAAAGAGAGAAAGCACAAGTAGAGAAAGGCAGAGAGAGGAAAGAGAGAGAATCCCAAGCAGGCTCCATGTCAGTGCAGAGCCCAATACAGGGCTCGGTCTCATGAACTGTGAGGTCATAACCTGAGCAGAAATCAAGAGTCTGACGCTTAACTGACTGAGCCATCCAGGCACCCCTAAGATGTATTTTAATGAAAACATTTTCTCATTATCTTTAAACAAAAATGATTTAATTAAAAAGTTTTTTTAATGTTTATTTATTTTTGAGAGAAAGAGAGAGAGAGACAGAGAGAGACAGAGTACAAGCAGGGGAGGGGCAGAGAGAGAGGGAGACACAGAATCCCAAGCAGGCTCCAGGCTCTGAGCTGTCAGCACAGAGCCCGACGCGGGGCTTGAACCCATGGACGGTGAGGTCATGACTGAGCCACCCAGGCGCCCCTGATGTTCATTTTTTAATACGAATCTGTTCTGGCATCAGGACATATGTGCTTCCTGATGTACGGGATTGAGATGCCACCATGCTACTGACTCCCCAGCACTCTCGAGCCGAGCCGCGTGCCAGATGGGTCCTCCTCTGCCGGAAGTCCTTGTGGCAGCTTCAGGGGCTTGATTCTTATCAAGTGTTTAACCACTTTCAGTTTTGCATTCGCTGGAGGGATACTCTTGTGAAGTGCAGGAGTACGTGTGTTTTCTAATCTGAGCATCTTTATTCTATCTTTTTCCCATATGGACATATTCTTGTACTTGTTTTCCTGGCAACAATATGTAGTTCATGAGGGTGCTGTGGATCGCCACCGTGTTTTTCATGATCTGCAGGTGAAGGCCAAACTTGGAGGCTGTGCGGGGGCCTCTGAACTACAGAGCACAAAATCCCTGCCGTGAGCCTGGTGACTGTTCTCTTCAGAGGAGAGGGGAAGCCGAGCAGACTCTAATTCTCAGTGAAAATCTCCTCCTTATTCCCTTCACTTTTTCCTTAACCCTTAATGAAAAGCTAAATTTGCCTTAAAAAAAAAAAAACAAAAACCTGTCAAAAATGGAACACACACAGAAACTACCACCAACTGATCCTGATAAAATTCATGGTTGGGGCTCCTCTGGCCAAGTGTGTGCGGAGATAAGTCTCTCTGAGGGGTGCACTCTGAGGCGGTTCTTGAGTGAACATTTTGGTTACATCAGTCTAACTGAAAACTAGTTGTGCTTTTCTCTAGCCTTCTGTGGTTAAAACAACTGATGGTAATCTCGTGTCCTTGTTAGAAACCACAACCCTGAGGCTGTTTAAAATTTGGGTACCCAAACTTTTTAATGCATTTTTCATGCTCTGTAAAGTATCCAGCATTGTGTGTGATGTGTTGAGTGAAAATCAGCTGGAAACTTTGGCAGGGGACAGGGGCATTTGCTGGGTGGGAACGCCCCTCCTATTGACTAGGGCTTTTTTCCTTGATGTCCCAACTTTTGACTGAGATCCTTTGGGATCCTCTAGATTTAAAAAAAAAAAAAAAAAAGTAAAAGTTTATTTATTTATTTTGAGAGACAGAGTGTGCATGAGCCGGGGAGGGGCAGAGACAATGCCAAGCAGGTTCTGCCCTGTCAGCACAGAGTTCCACGTGGGACTCAAACCCACTGACCGGGAGATCATGACCTGAGCCCGTATCAAGAGTTGGATGCTTAGCAGACTGAGCCCCCCAGGTGCCCCAGGATCCTCTAGATTTTTGATTCACTCTTGATTCTTTTTTACTAAAAAAGCAACACCCATCACGTCTGCTCTTTGCCTCCTCAGGTTTAGAGTGACAAAAGTGGAACACAAGTCAAACCAGAAGGAGCGGAGAAGTTTGATGTCAGTTAGTGGGACTGACGGCGTCAATGGGGAGGTGCCTGTGACCCCTGTGAGGGGAGAACGGAGTGACACAGAGTAGCAGGTGAGTTGCAGCTGGGGTGGCATGGGGGGCGGGGCACGGTGGGGAGAAGGTGCTGGAGCCTCCTGGGGTGTGTGGGAGTGTGGGAATGACTTGGCAGGGAAGTGACAACCTGTAGGACTGTCGGGGATGGAATGGGATTATTTGCCTTTTCAGAGCTTCTGGTAAAGAGATCACGAGCTTGGCTGCCTCCAGGGGCCTGGCCTGCATGGTAATGGGGAGAGAGGGTTCCTCCAGAAGCAATGTGGAATGGCCGGGATTGCGGCAAACCCAGCCACAGGGCTTCTATCACCACAAGGCAGAAGGCACTTAAGTGTTGCTAGTTCTTCTGCAAAAAAAAAAAAAAAAAAAAAAAAAAAAAGGCAGAAATCTAGACTTTTAAAATGTGAAATCACCACAGGTTTTTAATGTTGGCAGCTTATTAAATATCCTTTAACAACCCATGCAGGCGAAATGAAATATAATCTTGTCGTCATTTCTAGGTAAACTGATTTGAAAAAGCCTGGAGCAAACAAACCTATGTTTTTTCCTTCAATTGAGTTGGAAATCAGTTTTCTTTGATGTGCCCCAGTAGGAGTATTACTCTTCCAAGTAAATATTTTGAAGTGATTTAAAAAGCAAAAGTGGATGCTTCTTGGCTGGGCAGTCTTCATTTTGAATGATTGTGCTCGGAAAAGAAAAAAGGCTTGTGATAATTTGCTATTGGCTTAGCTTTCATCTGACTCTTTTCTTTCTGTTCTGGCTTGGGTAGCATTCACCCCTTTCACGTTTCTCATTATGTGTAAGAAGGCGAGTGCACAGACTCTGGAGTGATTATGCTCTGGAAACTCCAGTCAAACTTCCAGAGCCTGGATGTGAAGGCAGAAGAGGTCACACTGGCAAAGGGAGGGGAGGGTGGGGCGTGGAGAGGTAGGCTGGCTGGGGTCTTGAAGGTGCAGGAGAGAGGCAAGGTTGAACCTGAGCCCAGGAGTCAAGCGGGGATGTGGCTGGCGCGGCCGAGTTGGGGAGAGAAGTGCCTTGCAAGTGAAGTTTCTCTGCTAATCTGCCCAGGCTCGGAGGGGTTGAGGATGATCTGGAGGAGTAGTGCTCTTGAAATCTCTAAGACACAGGGGCTCTGAGAGCTGCCAATGTTAGTTCTCGCAGTCTTGCATTTGGGAACGATCTGGCCCATTTCCCTGAGTTTAGAAGCCAATAGGGCTTTCTTTAAAGAAGAGGAACAAGGGTGACGGGGGTGCTCAGTATGTTACATCTGACTCTTGATTTTGGCTCAGGTCATGATCTCACAGTTCGTGGATTCGAGCCCCGAGTTGGCCTCTGCACTAACAGTGCAGAGCCTGCTTGGGATTCTCTTTCTGCCTCTCTCTCTGCCCCTCCCTTGCTGGTGGGTGCATGTGTGCATGCGTGCGCGCTCTCTCTCTCTCTCTCTCTCTCTCTCAATAAACAAACAAACAAACAAACTTTAAAAATAAAGAAAGAAGAGCAGAAAAGTCTATCTCTGACTTCTCAGCCAGTTACTGGTGCCTTGGGGAGGGAACCAAGAGGGATTTAAGAAAAGGAAGAGAATGATGAAGACAGTAAAAGCAGCTGATGTCGATTCAGTATTCTAGTCGTCTGGACGTTGTATTGATTGATACAGATCTCACATGTCACCATTATAAACATCTCTAATGGGATGGACATCATTTTCCCAGTTTTATAGATGAGAGAGCCAGTGAATGGAAAGGGTAAGTTACATGTTAAGGGTCACTTAACTGGAAGGAGGAGCTGATTTGAACCTAGGCTCTGACTACAAGACCAACTATATTCTTCTACTGTCCTAAGATGCTTTTCCTAAGAGGCACCCCTAGACCCATGAATGGAGGACATTTCCACAGTGATCCAGAAGCTTGTGTCCTAATATGGTAGCCACTAATCACCTGTGGCTACTTAAATCTAAGCTAATCAAAATGAAAAATGTAGTTTTGCGGTTGCACTCGTCCACGTCTCATGTTCAGTAGCCACAGTTGGCCAGCTAGGGCTGCCATACCGGACAGTGCAGATCCGGAACACTTCTGTCGTCACGGAAAGTTTTATTGAACAGAGTGGATGGTATTCTCGGTATTCGAGTTGGAATGTGAGTGACTTTGGTAAAAAGAGGTAAATCTGATTAAAGTCGTGAGGACTTTAATCCTGAGAAGAGAAGCATCTGGCTGTCCACGTGTAAGGTGAGGAAGGCCCAGCCCTCTCAGCAGCAGAGAAAGCTATGGGTTGTGACGACAGTTTGCCCTTGAGTCCTCAGCCTGGCCATGTGTCGACACTTGGAGCAGACCCCGTGTAAGAAGACACTGGTCTCCCTGAGGCAGGAAGTGCAGCGTGATCCCATGTCAGGCTCAGTCTTGGCCCGACTTCCTGGAGAGAGGGGCACTTGAGATTTGAGAAGGTTACAAGAATTAGGATTGCTCAGATGGTTTTCTTGGCCCAAATTCTGCCTGTATCTGACCATAAGAATTTGATCCAGTCATCTGAAGTCCTGACCACATCTGATTTACAGTTCGATATTCTCTTCAAAGTGCACAGTCATCCACCAGGATTTCGTAAGAGAACATTGGATTTGACCAGCAGACGTGGTCTCACACCCTAGCTTCACCTCGTGGAAATTGTACTTAACTCCCACGTAAACCCACTTTCCTTGAATATGACATAAGGACATTAAATTCATTGATTTAAGGCAAGTGCAACAGAGTCTGGCATGTAGTTGGCTCTTCTTCCTAGAGGGTAATCATATTGGACTAAGCCATCCAAAGTCAACAACGAGCTCATGAATGACCTTAGAAAGGGGATGTGTTTTCCAAGCCTTCTATTGTAATTAGTTTTGAAATTAAAAATAAAAAGTTTTATTATGGAAATTTTCAAACAAATGCAGAAGTGGAGAGAATTATATCCTGAATGCTCATGAGCCATTGAGTAATTTAAATACCTGTTGTATATCCAGTATTTACTATGTACCTGACATGCTTTGAAAGGCACATCGCACATATTCACTGATTTAATCCTCACAACAGCAATAGGTAGGTGCTAGTTGGTGCCCGATTCTGCAAATGAAAGCACAGAGTTTAAGCCACAGAGTTTAAGCGACGTGTTCCGAGTCACCAGCAAGAAGGTGGAGTTTAGAGCCCCGCCCCCTGCCAAGGTTCTGGAGTCACAGGCCTGACCTCCCATCTGGGTCTGGGGAAAGTGGACGCTGTGGTCAGAGCCTCCTGGAGTTGGGGCCTGCTGAGTGGCCAAGTCTGATGAGAATGGATTCTGAAAAAGAAGGGAAAGGAATAGTCATTGACATGTAAAAATCTATTCATTAAAATTTTTCTTGCTAGGTATTTTAATATTTCTCACACCCCCTGCTCCACCCCCCACCCCCAAAGGGTATGTTTTGGGTATTTAACATCACTTGATTTTCCAGCTAGAGAAATCCTGACATTTTTCCATTTGGGCCCCAAATCTCTGGTTCAGGACTGAATCGGAAGGTTTGCGAGAATATAGCTAATAAAGTAAGACAGGAGTGTTATGCACCTTTCATACAGCCTAGTATACAGTTTTGAATGTTTTGTTTTTTCCTGAAAAATGCTTTTGTTTAAATTTGGATTTTTAGTGAAGAAATTGATTTAAATATTCACATGTGAAATCATATCTACTCCTTGGCTTGGTTCCTTTTTTTAAAATTAGGGATTGATACTAGAAACTAGACTTATATTTCTCTCTCTCTCTCTCTCCTTCTCTTTTTAAAAAACAAAATCTGTTGTTGGCATTTCTTCTTCCCCTTATTTTTTTCCCCGTTTCACTGGCCTGAGGTCTTTTTTGTAGTGAGATCTAACTTGCTCTCTGCCTGATTTATTTTGGCAATGCGGTTAAAATGGTCTCTTTTTTTTCCACAGAAAATGTGTTTTGATTTCTTAGAAGAATAAGCTTTTGTTCTTTGAAGTTAAATAAATCAAATTGCTTTCAGCCTCCAAATGCCACCGCCTTGTCTTCATTATCACTGTTCTTTGCTTTTTAAAATGAAGCTGTCGTAAGCATTTGATATCACACATTTCTGACGTTTGTGTTCATTTTTGCATCTTACGGTAGGATCTTATTGAAACATTGATTTGGAAAGTGTACGTAACACTTTTTTATCAAAACAAAAATTCATAATATTACACATGGCTTTTTATTTTTTAAGCTATTTTATTATTGGGGTGGTTCTGTTGATTATTTCAGGAATTTATTTTAGTGATTAAATGCTGAGTTTTATTTTATTATTTAAAAAAATGTTTTATTATTACTTATTTTTGAGAGAGAGAGTCCCAGCATTAGCAGGGGAGGGACAGAGAGAGAGGGGACACAGAATCAGAAGCAGGCTCCGGGCTCCCACCTGTCAGCACAGAGCTCGACATGGGGCTCAAACTCACAGACTGCGAGATCATGACCTGAGCCAAAGTTGGATGTTCAACCGACTGAACCACCCAGGCGCCCCAAAAGCTGAGTTTTAAACTGTTTTTAGACTTAATTTGAACGGTGCTGCTTCTGACTGCTTAACCCCTACGAGCTTCAGGTTCCTCATCTTTATAACGGGGTTGTTGTTGGACTTCAGTGAGGTAACATATTGTTCCTCAGTCTGTCCTTGGCACAGAGTTAGTATTTACTAAATATTCACTATCACCAATAATTTTCATCCCATTCTCTGTTGGTCTTATTTATTGGCCCATTTCTCAAGCATCAGCTTGAGGCTCTGTGAATCCCTTTTTACCTCTAAAGAATATTAGAGCGTTGGACTTTCATGACATTTTAATCTAAAGAATATTAGAGCATTGGACTCTCACGACATTTTAACAGTTAATGTTTGGCAAGTCTCTCCGGAATTTGGGCCATTTTCTTGTCTGTGTTAAGAGGATTTAGAAATAACTGTCTCCTCCTACTGGAGGTGGAATCAGAATTAGGAACAAGGCAGTTGGAAGGTTTTCCCGGCTTTAGTTCTTCGTATCCTACAGATCAGAGGGCGGGTTAAATTAAGAGGTAGTGTGGACCGAGTTTTCTGTGCAAAACTGCTGTGCTGGGGCTCTGTTCTGGGATAAAAGTCTTCTTTCTGACAAGGCTCTTTCATGGACCGTGCTCCCTGCCTCCTGAGCATCAGGGCCAATCACAAGGTCAGCTTGCCTGACCTTTGGTGCCTTCCTTTCCTCCTCCTTCCTTTTGAACTCTATGACTGGGGTGTAGTGAAGGGTCCCCCGGGGCCTCCCTGATGAGGTCAGGCTGCATTATTTGTAGTCCTTTGCATTGCTGTTCTTTTGTTAACTCTCCAGGCAAGGGGAGGATGATGAGAGACTTAAGGCACTGCCTGTTAGCTAATATTTTTCTCCAGAGCTTGTAATTTTTTCAGGGCAAAATATACATTTTTTTAGAAAGCAAAAAAAGTTATCTCAGGTTTTTTTCTGTTCTTGAGAGAGAGAGAGAGAGAGAGAGAGAGAGAGAGAGATTGAGCAGGGGAGGAGCAGAGAGAGAGGGAGACACAGAATCTAAAGCAGGCTCCAGGCTCTGAGCTGTCAGCCAGGACCAGACACGGGGCTTGAACCCACAACCCGTGAGATCATGACCTGAGCCGAAGTCGGATGCTTAACTGACTGAGCCACCGAGGTGTCCCAGAGGTATCTTAGGTTTGATGAAAGTCCTTCATTTGACTTGCTGGCCTTAAAGAGGCCATGCCTAGAAATATATGAGAAGAAACTGTACTTAAGTAGGCATAGATAGGAACACCTGCCTCGATTGTTAGCTGCTGAGCACGTTTCTAAAGGGCAAAAGCAGTACTTGGGTGGGTGCCTGTGTCCCTGTGCGGAAGAGCCTGAAAGTCCCTGCTGAGCCCACCTGAAACGCGGAAGTGGAGGGAAGCTAACACCTGCCCGGGACCTTTCAGTGGGAAGAACAGGCAGGTGGAACTGGCCAGATGAGGAGAAAAGCTGAGTGAGTGACAGAGATTTAGATGCAACCTTATGGGTGATAATCTCTCCACACTACAGATGAAGAACCAGGCTCAGAGCGATTACTTTTGCCCAGCTCCCAGGTTCAGGCAGTGACAGGGCTTGGAGGGGTAGAAATCCACATTTGATGCTAACATGTTCAGTGGCTTTGGAGTTTGAAGGAGCTTTGCTTTCTCTGAGGAAAAAAAAAGTCCTCCTTCAGTCTCTCAGCGCTGTGCATCAAAGTAGCGATCATGTCACATTATCTGCCTTCACCAGGCATGGCCTCCTTTTGTCTCCTATGGGGACCCTCTGATGGCATTTGGCTGTTAGAGCTGTGCCTGCATCAGGTTCAGGTCCGTGAGCAATTCTGTTTTCTTACAGGTACGCTAAGATCATAGACTTTGAGTTCTCAGAGGAGCTGTGATTGCCAATTCAGGTCAATTCAGGTACAGTTAGATTTTTTAACAGTATTTATTGAGCCCCTACTATGTGTGAGGCTCTGTGCCAGGCCTTAGGGAGATAGAAATGTGGAAGATGGACAGACAAAGGCCATGTTTTCTCGGAGCTTCGGTTCTAGTTTTTATGTAGGACTTTTCTCCCCATGCCTCCTCGTCCCCTCCTGTCAGGAGGGAGCTCCTAAGAGGTTATGTATATTGTTCAAGGTCATGCCAGTGATGGATTCCAGAGCCTGGACTTCCTGGCAATTCATTTCCCTCATTGTCTCTGGTGAATTGGTTTTTACAAGAGTTTGAACTTGAATTATTATTATTATTTTTAGAGATTTTGTTTATTAATGTTTTATTTATTTTTAAGAGAGAGAGAGAGAGAGAGACCGAGCATGAGCGGGGGAGGGGCAGAGGAGACACACACACACACAGAATCTGAAGCAGGCTCCAGGCTCTGAGCTGTCAGCACGGAGCCCGACACGGGGCTTGAACTCCCGAACCGCGAGATCATGACCTGAGCCTAAGTCGGATGCTTAACCTACTGAGCCACCCAGTAGCCCCGAACTTGAATTATTTTTTAAGAATTGAGAAATAAGACATGCACACAATAAAATATTCAAGCAGCATAAAAGGCTGCAGGGTGAAAAATAAGTCTTTGAAAACCGTGAATTCTTCACCCAATTTGCAGCCCTTCCTCCTCACTGCAGTGAAGTCTTCCCGGCAGGGAGCCATGATTACTGGTGTCCTCTGTCCTTTCAGGAGTATTCTATGCGTATACGTGTGTATGCAACACACGCGTGTGTACAGCTCCCTCTTTTGCCCCTTCCTCCAAGGAGGAAGATGAACGTAGATATTTGTCTGCACCTTGCCTGCTGTTGAGGTTGATGGCTAATCGGTCCCGGGGACTGTTGGCTTTTTACTCTCCCCCATTGGTTGAGCCCTGCCGAGTGCAAGTGCTGGGCACACTGTTTACAAGTGATGTGCCCTGTTTGTTCCTGGGAGTTGCTCCAAGACACGTATGGAGACAATGTGAGGGTTTTGGTGGACCTGCGAGCATACTTCGCTGGTCAGCGATGACGTTCTTTCAGAGCTCTCCTTCCCCAGCTGTGTGGACAGAAGAGACTGAAGCGTATTCTTGAGTATTCTCAGGATTCAGACAGTGTGGCGGCCCAAAGGTTTTTCGTGGTGGCAGACTTCCAGTTGCCACTGAAGCAAGCTGTCTGTCTGTGTGTCCCCTGCGTGCTTCTCCCTCCGCAGTGTCTGTTCCAGGGCCCCTCCCATTTTTTGACCCGCTGACCCCTCGAGAGAACTCAGCTCCTCTTCCTCGGTAGCCTGTCAGTCCTTTGACAGGACTTAAGAAAGAGGGGGCTGTGACCCCTGTCCTTTTCAACACAGAAACTCAGCCTTGGCGGCTCCTGGAGACTGTCCATCCGGACACAGACCTGTGGGGGCGTGACAGAGGCAGAAAATGAAAGGCTTTTGGAGACATTTTTGCCTAGAACTAGAAAGAAAAGGGAATTAATGGTTGTAACTGGGAGTTTTAGTTTTCTTAATTTGTAACTTGAGGCTTTGAATCTACTAACATTAAATAGCTCAAGTAAGTAATAGTGCCTGTTTGCTGGAGGTAGCAGGACATAGGATGCTGAAGGAACCCCACAGCGTAGGTTCTGGAATCAGGCTCCTCGTGCTCAAGTTCTGGTCTGTCACTCGTCAGCTGTGTAACCCTGGACAACTTCCGCCTCTGATGCCTCAGCTTCTCCACCTGTAAAGTGGGGATAATAGTAATAATATCACCTACCTCATAGGGATGTCATTCCCTCGCACTTAGTAAGTGCTAAACCGGCAAATGCTAGATATTATTACTGTATCAGGCAAGCCTTATTTAAACACTTAGCAAACTAATGTGTAAAAAATTACTGTTTGTGAGGTTTAAAATTTTTCCTGAGGTGCCGAGAGGCCAGGTTAGACATAGGTGTTGTAGTGTTTCACTTGATTCTCATGAAGCGGCTTACCGAGAGCCAGTGGGCTGAACCTCTGGCTCACAAGCCAGGAGAGGCAATGTCTAACTAGTTTGGCTTTCCTTTTTAGAAAGCTACCTGTAGCCAGTATACCTGTTGAATCACAGATGTATTGAGACTAAGAGGGAACTGCTGAATTGCATTTAAATAATTCCCTAGCGAACCCTTGTTTTTCCAGATACAGAATAACTTTTTTTTTTAAGTTTATTTCTTTATCTTGAAAGAGAGAGAAAGAGAGAGAGAGAAGAATACGAACGAGGGAGGAACATAGAAAGAGGGAGAGAAAGAATCCCAAGCAGGCTCCACACTGTCTGCACCGAACCCAATGTGGGACTCGATCGCACGAACCATGCGATCATGACCTGAGTTGATTTATCAAGAGTTGGATGCCTAACCAACTGAGCCACTCAGGTGCCCCCGTTAGATACAGAATAACTTTTGATGTCAGGTACATTTTATTTGGAATAAAGTGCTCTGAATCTCACCATCCCAAAGGGCTGGTAAGTCACAAGTGTTCGGTTACTGTCACTTGGGAAACCCATTGTTGCCAAATATATGAACACATTTAAATTGCTGCGAATATAAGAACTTAGTAAAGAGCAGCCTTCAGACTTTTCAGTAAGATCCAAATCTAATGTCAGAAGTTTCAAAGCTATAAGGAGTGAAAAATTTGTTACTGGTTCTATTCATTCAATAAAGAAGATAATATAATTTGTAGGAATATGTATTTCTTCTCTATGCTACTTAAAAAAAGCTATTTAAATTTTGAATGGAAAATACCTATAAGCATTTTTATTTCTCCTGAATTGACCCCCATACATTAAAAAGTTGCTCACAGCTGATAACAAAAAGCTAGGGGCACCTGGGTGGCTCAGTACGTTAAGCATCCCACTTCAGCTCAGGTCATGATCTCGCTGTTCCCGAGTTTGAACCCTGCGTTGGGCTCTGTTCTGACAGCTCAGAGCCTGGAGCTGCTTCAGATTCTGCGTGTCCCTCTCTCTCTGCCCCTTCCTTGGTCGCATTCTGTCTGTCTCTCTCTCAAAAATAAGTAAACATTAAAAAAATTTTATAATAAGAAATATATAGTTGATCCTCATTTCTTGCACAGAGCTAATAAAACTCTTGAAATTTCTTACGGGATGAGAACTATAAAATGTCTTTTGTTTTATGTTAATGAAGTGACTTTGAAAGGCCCCCAGGTAACCAAAAGATGGGGAGGGCTTTGCTAGGGAGCCAACCATCTGATTAGAGGGGTGGAACTCTTAGTACTCCCACTGCACCCCCCACCTCCAGAGAAGGACAGGGGCTGGAGGGCAACCAATGGTTAGTGATTGAATGCACCATCCTTCTGTAATGAAGCCTCCCTAAAACTCAAAAAGGGAGGGTTCGGAGAGCTTCCAGGTTTGTGAACCAGAACACTTCCACATGCCATTGTGCCAGGCCCCGTGCATGTCCAAGATCCTAACTCTACAGAAACTCCTTTGTTCGGGGCCTTGGCCTATGTATCTCTTCATCTGGCTGTTGATTTATGTCCTTTAATATCCTTTGTAATAAATTGGTAATCTAGTGAATAAACTCACTTTTAAGCCCTGTGAGCCAATCTAGAAAATTAGTTGAATCCACGGAGGGGTTTGTGGGAATCTCTGACTATAGCCAGTTGGTCAGAAGTACAGGTACCAATCTGGATTTGAAATTAGTATCTGAAGCAGAGGGCAGTCCGCTGTGGGATTGAAGTCTTAACCTGTGGGATCTGATGCTATCATCAGGTAGGTAGAGGTAGGATTGAGTTGAATTGTAGGACCCCCATCAGTTGTCTTGAACATTACTTTGTGGTGTGGGAGAAACCCTGCCTACACACACACACACACACACACACACACACACACTGGAGTTGGTTGCAGAACCCTTGCAATGCATGAAAGACACAATGGTCAATGGGAAATGCCCAAACTTCCTAATACTCAAATAAATACAAACTAAAATAATGAGATTGCTTTTTGCTTTTCTGTTGGCGAAGATGAATGTTAACACTAGCAATGATGATATAACTTATATTCAAAATGGAACTCTTCCGAGAGTGAAAGGGACACTGTAAATAATTACTCACATGCATTCAAAGAATAAACATAAGTAAACCGAGACCTCCAGGCCAGCTGGTTCACGTGGTTTCCCTGGTTAGCACTTGATGTTGAAGAGGGTGGAGGGGGATGGGCACTGTCGCATCCCTGAGCGGAGCTGCTTCCTTGGTACAGTAGAGCATTTACTCTCTATCATTAGCTGAAAAAGCAAGTTATAAAATACCCCAGTTTTAAGAAATGATACACAACGTCTCTCGTTTTGTCTTGGGTTGAAGCTGATCACTTAACACTTCCTTGTATAAGCACCAAGCTCTTTGAGATTTTAGACCGTGTCTTACCTTCTGTCATGCCTGCAGGTGGCCATATGTACACAGCTGGCGCTCAGTGGTTTCTTAACAGGTGTGATGCTAGCACACTCATCTGATCATTAAAATAGACGTCCGCAAATGAGCTGAACTCTAGTTCCAAACTATTATGAAAGAAGTTAAAAAATGATCCTGGGGCATCTGGGTAGCTCAGTTGGTTAAGTGTCCGACTCTTGGGTTTGGCTCAGGTCACGATCTCACTGTCCGTGGGTTCAAGCCCTGCGTCGGGTTCCACGCTGACAGGGCAGAGCCTGCTTGGGATTCTGTCTCCCTCTCTGTTCCTCCCCTGCTTGCTCACTCTCTCAAAAATAAACTTTAAAAAAATGATTCTGTAATCCCACAATTTTGTAGTTGAGACTGCGTCAGATTTTTTTAGTTAATAGTTCAGTGTAAGATTTCTGAGCTATAAAATGTTGTAATTCAGATTGAGTTGCTGAGATTGTTATTAATAGTTGAGTCTTGAAATGCTTCGTATCTGTTTCCTCCTCCATTTCTTTGATACAGTTTTTGTCCTCAGCTGACTTTGTAGGGTTGTGTTTGCAGGCTTTGCCCTTTGGAAGTGAACTTAATTCTTGTGGTTTTTATCAGTTGACAAACAGTACTGGGTTTTATCTCATGGCTTAAACCTTTCTATGTGCATTAAGGCACCTGGTAAGAAAGGGGAGTCCTGGGCTCCAGTCCCCTCAATCCTGACTTCGTAGGTCATGGGTGCAGTCCAAAGAATTGGCAGTTTTTTTAAGTAGCATTTGAGTTGCTTCTAAAGAAGGTGCTGCGTATCATCCTGAGGAACGGCTGACTTAAAGAGACTTCACTGATTAGCTAGTGTACCATGGATCTATCCATTAGTCTGCATTAGCTTTTTATTAAATGTGGAGACTTTATTAAAATAGGAAGGCACTGGGGCACCTGGGTGGCTCAGTGTGTTAAGCGTTCGACCCTTGGTTTCGGCTCAGGTCATGATCTCAAGGTGTGTGAGTTCGAGCCCCGCATTGGGCTCTGCACTGAAAGTGTGGAGCCTGCTTGGGATTGTCTCTCTCCCCTTGTCTCTCTGCCCTCCCCCTGCTTGCACTCACTCTCTCTCTCTGTCTCTCTGTCTAAAGTAAATGAACGTTTAAAAAATAGGAAGGCATTAATATTAATTTATAAAATGTAACACAATTTAGACCAGAGCAAGATTTAAAGGACTGCAAACACCAAGTACCTTCTGGTATCATCCCATTTACCCGCAGTGGCTAAGGTGCCCCTTGATGCAGGCAGTACCGCCTTCACATTTTCAGCAAAATGACCTGTGGGCACATAACCACAGAGTGTTCAGGAGAGCCTAGTAGAAGGTAATCCTTTAATTAGGAAGTTAGAGGGGCGCCTGGGTGGCTCAGTCAGTTAGGCATCCGACTTCAGCTCAGGTCATGATCTCGTGGTCCCTGAGTTCGAGCCCCGCGTCGGGCTCTGGGCTGATGGCTCGGAGCCTGGAGCCTGCTTCCGATTCTGTGTCTCCCTCTCTCTCTGCCCCTCCCCCGTTCATGCTCTGTCTCCCTCTGTCTCAAAAATAAATAAACGTTAAAAAAAAAAATTTAATTAGGAAGTTAGAGTCTCGAAGGGTCACAGATTACTGGTGAAAGATCACGTATGTGTTGCTGTAGGACTTTGAGTATGAATATTACTGTTCTAATCTTAGCTCTGTTTCTATAAACAACTTGCCCTCTCCATTTCATTGAAATGTGTTCTAGGAAAGTCTTAATCCAGCTCTGCGATGCCGGAGCCTTGTATCTATTCATGTCGTGCCATGTTCCACGTGCACTTTTGATGTTCTCAGGGTCTGAGCCTCTGCGGGTTCCTGTGTAGCTACGATGAACTAGAAGAGCCGCACTCTCCCTAGAGAGTGGCCGGGCCAGGTTTCCAGTTTCTGCGTTTCCCGTCTGTTGCCCCCCTCACAGGTGGGGAACAGGAAGTGAAGGAACCGGAAGATCTCAGTGACGCCGTGGCTGTTCCCGTGGGGACTGGTGTGCCAGTGCAGCGTGGGGGTGAGTGGGTGGGCTTCCAGGTCTGGCTGCATGGCATACAACTGCTACCTCACCATTCTTAATTGTGTGGCTGTGGGCAAGTTATTGAACTTGGAAGCCTCCGTTTCTTCCTGTGAAAATGGGGATCGTCCTTGACTCATGGAGTCATTGGAAAGATTGAGTTAACGATTCTAGAATACCAAGCGTGGCAGTGCCTGGCACATGGAAAACACTCTGTAAATGTCAGCTACTGTTATTATTAATCAGATTGTGTTTTCCTTCCTTAACTCCCTGTCCTTGGAGGTCTTAGTATTCAGTGTCCATGTTTTTTAAAACATGTTTCTATTTTTTAAAGGGACCAGCTATTGTTTTTCTGGAGAGTCCTTTTTTAACAAGGTACATGTATGTCCTAATCGAAGATGTGCTGTATTGTGGTTTCCGTGGAACCATAATATAATAATGGAATTAGGGCTTTATCTTTATAATTAGAATGACCTCTTCCTTCTTTCCAGATAAACCTTTTCTGATCTCTCTCCATCAGGCTTGTTTTATGAGGGGAAATGGTCACGCTTGGGATTTCCCAATCGTCTTTTCATTGTAAGGAAGTTTTGCTGAACTTCTTTCAGCTTGAGCACTCGTATGTGAGACAGTAATCACCAAATCATCCCCAGAGAGAGGAAAGTCTGGCTTGTTACTGTGGTAGGGTCCCCTGGTGATGGGAATGGAGAATAATGGGTGGGCGGACTGCTGCTGGCCCACTCATGGTGTCTGACTGCTGTGAGACCTCAAGGAAGGCACCTTTTAATGTTAATGTGCTGTGTTGGAGAAATAGCATTTAAAAGTATGTGTTTGTTTCTCCACACGAATGTATTCACGACTGGAGGATGCGGTGAGAAGAAATTTAGCAATGTGGAAATGCGCCCGTGACACAGCCCCACACGTGAGTTCACAGCTGGAAATGTACAAGCCCTAGAGGGGGTGGCGTCTTCTTTGCCCGAGATGGTCATTCTGATAGAAGAGGTCTTTACCTGGAAATGGAGAGCCTCTGTACTGGTGGAGTGCCGTCTTTTGATAAACAAAAGTGCCTCTTTTGAAGAGGGAGAGCCCAGAAGCACGTATCAGTGCCAGGTAGCTTTAATAGAGTTTTTAGAAAGGTTAACTTTCCTTTTCCGGTTTAGTGTCGGCTACTAGTAGTGAGGACGTTAAGCAGCAAATTGTATCTTTCGCTTCCTCTCTCAGACTGCATCTGGTACAATTTTAACCAGCCACAAAATGCAGCCGTTGAAGCCAGCATGATAGTTTAGGGCAGTTGGATGACGGTAACGATCATACTAGCTAGTCTTGGGGAGCGTACTGACTGCTGGCCCTGTGTTAAGCATCGTGTGCTTTTGCAAAACCACCAACAACCCTTTGAGGAAATGCTCCAGAGCGGCCCAGGGTTCCCCAGGTAGTCACAGGGGGCTGGATTAGAGTCTAGGGGTCTGGATTCAAATCCAGGCCTCCGGCTCCAGATCCTGCCTTAGCCCAGCCCTCAGTCGTTGCCCACTGTTTGTTCACAGTCGGTGACATCGTACAAAGAATTCTAAGTTGGAAGTTTTCCTATATTGGATCGAAAACGCTTACTGTGATGAAACGTTGCATTCCAGGCCCTTGTATTCCTTGCCCTTGACCTCCTTGTTTCCCTTGATGCAAAAAAATTTAGGTCTAAGGGAGCAGAAGATAAAAGGAGGAGACATAAAAATAGTTGACTCCCTATATTGTAGACAACGGCCTAGTTTGTAGTTTAGTTTCGAAATTTCGCTCCTACTTTTTACTGTTTTGTCTTTTAGGACCATTTTTCTATTTCTCTATCTTTGCCTTTTCTACCTTTTCCCTTGCTAACATCTTTCATATTCATCAACTCTCAAATGCAAGTATTCCCACGCTTGCCTTTGTTCAATGCTACGGTACAGATCCATGGTTTGGCCGTGCTAGGCTATAGCTATGCAGGGCAGGGAATTCTTGTTTTCATGTATAATCAAAAACTCCAGACGTGCCTGGGTGGCTCAGTCAGTTAAGTGTCTGCCTCTTGATTTTAGCTCAGGTCAGGATCTCATGGTTGGTTGTATGATTGAGCCCCGCGTCCTGCTCTGCCCTGAGTGTGGAGCCTGCTTAAGATTCTCTCTCTCTCTCTCTCTCTCTCTCTGCCCCTCCCTCCCCTCTCAAACAATAAATAAAATAAAACATAAGAAAAAAAGGCAGGGGCGCCTGAGTGGCTCGGTCAGTTGAGTGCCTGACTTCGTCTCAGGTCATGATCTCGCGGTCTGTGAGTTTGAGCCCCACATGGGCTCACTGCTGTCAGTGTGTAGCCTGCTTCAGATCTTCTGTCCCCTTCTCTCTCTGTCCTACCCCGCTCATGCTCTCTTTCTCAAAAATAATAAAACACTAAAAAAAAAAAACAAACCTCTAGGAGACAGTGTTTTACTTCCTTTTTAGCTAAGGAGAGAAGGATCCTTTACCCAAATCTTTTCATTTGGGCAATCTCTCTCTCTTTTTCTTTCTCTTCTTCTTCTCTCTCTCTCTCTCTCTCTCTCATAATTATTATGAATACTGTAAATGACAGTATTACAGAAGAGGATAATATGGATACTGTTAGATCTTGAAGAAGGAGCTATAAGTACAAAGTAACATTTAAATTAAGATGCCTCTTGAGTTTTTATTCTTCCTATTTCTGCAAGTTGGTTTCATCTGGGTGGTTTTTTTTTTTTTTTGTTTGTTTGTTTTTTGTTTTTTTGGTGTTTGCAGGCAGAGGGGAGAATGCTTCATTCCCTAACCTGGTATACGTCGGCCTATGTGATATATGTGTTTCAACACACACAGGCAGAACTAGAATCTCAGTCATGTCCTAAGTTTTCCCAGCCTGCAAACCGGAACGTACACGGGCATGTAACTGTCTGTCACTTGGAGATGTTTGTAAAAACAACAACAGAAAACAGCCTTGAAAAATAGAAAACTGTTTTACAAGTTATCAGGGGCTTCATCTGTAATATAAATGTAGACATTGACACGGACGGACCAGTTGTTAGAACTTAAAGACACAATGCAGCCCTCGAGCTACAATGAACACCTAGGATTGGGCCCTTTCATCATTGTGTTCTTATTTGCCCAGTGAAATCCCAGCCAAGATGCCTTGTGTACCCAGTAGAGACCGAGTTAACTCTGTCTGGTGCCGCTTGGGAAAGACACCTTATCTGATACATAGAAGTTTCGTTGTGACTGAACACATTTGTCCTACTGCTCGTACTTGGCAGAATGTGGCCGAGGAGTTAAGAGCACGGTCCTGAGAAGAAGTGATACACGACTTGGGGGAGAATGCCCGACCAGTCCTTCACTGTAGAAACTCCTGTTGAAACAGACTGGTACCCTTAGTCTACTGTGGTTCTCAAATTCTCTTCTTTCATGGTTTATAAAACCTCGATAATGAGGTCCTTTTGAAATTGTGGTACTTACATTTCTTTAGACTTAATTCTAGAAGAAATGTAATAATGGTCCCGGGAAGGAACACAGTGGGGTGGGGTGGGATGGGGTCAGGATTGATTACAATTCCTCTGTGTTTTTAAATATCCACACAGGTTAATATGTGATAGGATGTTTACCTTCCGGAAAGCCTTACCTTTTTGTTTTCTCTTGCAGGGGTGACTTTATTTGAAGAGTTTTAAGACACTGAGGACTTACAAGATAAGAAATTGCTTGGGGAGGTTTTTAAAATTTCTATAAAGTTTCTATTGTGGAGTCTGCAGGCACGTGGATAGAAGCTCCAAGGGAATATTGTGCTGTGCTGGATACAGAATCAGTTTGCTTTGAATCAAGTTTTGGGTTTAAAAGTCTGATGGAAAATGTATTGCATTTCCAGTGAAGAAAAGAGCTCATTTAAGAACTTTCCCAACCACCATACCTCCCCATCTCCCATTACTGGCCTTGGTGTACATTTTGCAGTTTTTCCTGTATGATCACTGTGTGTAGGGGAACTATTCGTGTGCAATCGAGCCGATGCTTGGGGGTGTTTCCTTGTGTGTGTGTGTGTGTGTGTGTGTGTGTGCATGTGCGCATGCACACATGCACATCTGTGCACACGCACACTCTTGTTGCCACCCGTGGATCTCATTTTGCAACTGGTTACAAGAAGATCCTCTGAGAGCTTCACTGTTACAAGAGATAAAGATGAGGCTTTGGTGTGAAAGGTCCTTGCAGATCATCTGGCCTCGTCCTGAGAAACTGGCCCCCCCGAGACATCATGGAGTCAGATGGCACCAGATGCCAGACTTTGGATTCCCGGACCAAGGACTCTGCATTGACTCCTGCCACCCACCGTGCCACTCCCAGGTCACTTACAAATATTGAGGGCGTTTTTTTTTTTTTTTTTTTAACTTGCACTAAGCAATTCTTATTTAGTCCGTTGAATAAAGGGGGGAAATAGTTTAAAGTGTCTAAAAACAAAACACAAAAATGCTTATTTTGACAACCTGGGGACAAAATAACACAAAAACACCCGACTTCTGAGGCAGGATGGGCCCGTACCTTCCTCTGGCATGTTTTCCTTGGGCTTTTCCTATTTTTCCATCTTCTAACCAATGCGCGTTATTTAAAAGACTCTTAATGGTTGCATTTCCCCTGTAAGCTGGAAAACCTCACTTTTATTTATTATATATTATTTTTAGCTTTGTAGTTTATGAAACACCTGAAAGAACCGGGGCGGAGTTAGTAGCACATTTATGATAGGCGTGGGCCTGGGGCCAGGAGCCCAGGGGCCATGATCCCAGAGACCTGTCATCAGTGTTGGGGTGATGGATGCCCCGGGGCACTTCTTTTCATCTCAGCGAGAAAGAGCATCTTTCTCACTTCACTCCCAAGAGGAGGATTTCCATAAAAGTGTAGTGTAAACTATTCCCCATAAATATGCTCATTCCATTCTGTTTCTGGCATCGAAATTAAAAATTCCCAACCTTTGAAATGAATGGTAGGTTCGATTTCATGTGATTTTTTTTTTTTTTTAACTGACAACTAATACGAGCTGTGTGTGCGTATGTAACACACAGTGGACTAGAGGAGGTCAGTATGGAAAAAAGATTCCACTGAGGTCCAGCAAGGAGCGATATAGGAATTCTGGGGGTGTGTCTTAGTGTAAATACTCTAGGTGCGGTCTAGACCAATAGTTTTAGTTTTTAAAAATAAAGCACCGTTTTTGGCTTAAAAATATCACGCCCTCAAGTGGTGAGGAATAAAATGTAAGATATTCTTCAGCTTTAATTATTTTTAAAATTTTCAGGTCAGAGCACTTTTTTTATAGCAATACAACAGGCAAGAGAATACTCAAACATATTTAAAATTGTGTTTATACCAAGAGTACGTTTTAAATATTTTCTAATACTGAGCAGTTTTTGTCTGGCCGGCTTTCCAAATATGCCAAAAGTTATGCATTCAATGTGTTAACACATAAGCTTTTTACTAATAATTCTTAAGTGTTCCCAACGCAACTGATGTTTACAGGGCTTGTGTTTTTCTTCCTTCTTTAGAAGGATCGGGGTCCACAACAAACTTACTGTACAAAACACTAACGATGGCTAACTTCTGGTGTAACGCGTGAGTTGGCTACGACCTTGATGTAAAAATTTGTAAAGGAAATTTTGCACCATTTTGAGTGTCAGATGTATTTTTAACTGTCTGGTTTGTACTTTTACGACTTTTGTACTACCAAAACAGAGTTAAAAATAAAACGTTGAACACGTTGTGTGGGTGTTTGAACGATCGAGCTGTCGGTGCCCCCGGGGCCCTGAAAATGTGACAGGAGCGACAAGGCTCGTGTGGCGCTTGGCTAGCGCCGTGCCCGATTTCTTGGGTCCGAATCGACCCGTGATGATTTGCCTGACTCTCCCCGCTGGATTTCAGCCCCTGCCTCTCCCAGCAACAGCCCTCCCCAACCCTTGATTATTTTTAAGATGTAGAGATCACTCTTCTGTATAGAAGAGTTGCAGTGTCGGTGCAAAGAGTTTCTGTGTGCCCTTCACCCCGTTTCCCTCTATGTCAGCATCTTACGTCACTGGAGACCAGTGATCCACGCTAAGACATTAACGCGGGTACAATGCTACTGGTGAAGCCACACCAGTCGTTCAATAGTGTCCTGGGATCACTCACTGCCTTTGGTCGTCTGGTCTCCTCTGAGCTGTGATCGTCCCTCATCTCTTTTCTTGGGATTTAGGATCTTGATGCTTTACTCTGTACCATTCTGTTATTTTGCAGGATGCCCCTCAGTGTAAGTTGGCCAGTTGTTTCTCCTGACTGGATGGAGGGTCCGTGTTCCGGGAAGGATCCCATGTGCCTTTCCCACTGCATCACAGCAGGGGGGCGTGATGTCCGTACAGATTACTAGTGATGTTAACTTCCATCCTTTGGTCAAGGCGACGGCCATCAGCTTTCACTTTGGTAAAGTCACCCTTTTTTCCCTGTCGCAATTAACATTTGAGAGGAGAGCCTTTGAGCTGAGGCAGGTATCCTATTTCCACTTAAGGTTTCACCCATTAGTTCTACCATCTGTATTAGTTTCTTAGGGCTCATGTAACAAATTGCCACAAACTGGGTGGCCTGAAACCACAGAAATTTATTCTTTCCCCGTTTAGAAGTCCAGAAGGCTGAGACTGTGGGGTCTGCAGCACTCCTTCTTTCGAAGCCCCTGAGAGAGAGTGTGTTCATGCCTCGCTCCTAGCTGCTGCTGGTTGCTAGCAATCCTCAGTGTCCCTTGCTCTGTGGCTGCTCCCCTCCAAGCTCTGCCTCTGTCTTTCCATGGCCGTCTTTCCTGTGTGTGTGCCTCTGTCCGCTCTTCTCATGATGCCAGTCATTGGATTTAGGACCCACCGTAGTCCCGTGTGCTTCATTTTAACTTGATTACATTTGCAAAGGCCCTAATTTCAAATAAGATCACATTCGCAGGCATCAGGTGTCAGGACTTCAACACGTTTTTTAGGAAACACAATTCAAGCCACTACACCATCCAGTGGTGGATCTTGCCTGCGACAGTATTACTGTGATCAGGGGCTCTTTCAGGTTGGTGCCCGTGTCCTTTTGATAGGGTTCCATGCTCTTATTTCTCCCTCCATTCCATCCTTTCCTCTACCCTTCCTCCCTCCCTCCCTCCCTCCTTCCTCCCTGCATCTCTCCCTCTTTCTTTCTCTCCCTTCCTTCCTCCCTTCCTCCTTCCCTCTTTTCCTCTTTTCCTTCCTTCCTTCTTCCCTTCCTTCCTTCCTTCCTCCCTTCCTACCCCCCCCCCTTCTGCCTCCCTCCCTCTCTTGATCCCTTCCTTTTTCTTTTACCCTTTGGCCCATTCTCACTGGTGGAACCACAAGAGGCTCCAGACTCATCTTGTCACCTTGCCTTGTATTTCCCTTGTCTCAGCCCCAGAATTGGCCAGCAATCAAGGAGCCCTGGTTCCTCTTACTGTACAATTGGGTGTAGAAATAAAGCTCAGGACAGTGGGTGTGCTCACTGAAGCAGAGGCATCCCTGCTTCTAGGCTTCTATGTGTATAACACACCCACACCCACTTCTGTTCCTTTCTGTATATATCTTTAGAACAAGCATAAGCTGGGACCGGCATTCTGACTGCAGCCTAGCTCTAAAAGCTCATTCCAAACATCCTGCTCTCCTCCTCCAGGGAGGAAACCTGGCTCTTACTGTCTGAAATATTTGTACCCAGGGGGTGCCTGGGTGGCTCAGTCGGTTAAGCGTCTGATTCTTGATTTTGGCTCAGGTAGTGATCTCACGGTTCATGAGTTCGAGCCTGCACTGGGCTCTGTGCTGACAGCATGGGGTCTGCTTGGGATTCTCTCTCTCCCTGTCCCCCGCTCAAAAATAAATGAACTATAAAATGTCTATAGTTGTTCAATCCTAGCATACATATAAGGTAGTCTGAATATATAGCCCTGGGAGGAACAAATTGCCATCTAGAGCACAGTGTGTGTGGACAGCTCACTTAGTGTTTAGCCTTACAGCCTCCAGCCCTGTGCACAGGTGCTTAGGTCGGCTCCTTTGTCCCCCTCAGCGTGGTCACGTGATTCAGTTTTAGCACAGAGTCACTTGTCATTGTCTGTGTTCCGTCTTTCCTTTACGTCCTGGTTAGAATTTTTAAAATTAATGCGGCAGAGTTCACTGTGGTGCCTCATTGGATTGGATTTTGAATTTTCATGGGGATTTTGTTGTGCCTTGAAAACAAGATGACCAATAGTGGCTTAGGTTAAGAAAGTGGAAAAGCTGGTTTCATCGTTTTCACTTCCCCCAAACCAAGAATTCCAGAATGTATGCACTAGGAGAATGTGAGAAATTTCCTCCAAATTCTTTCTTTTTTTTTTTTAAGTGTATTTATTTATTTTGTGGGTGAGAGAGAGAACAGGCATGAATTAGGGAGGGGAGGAGAGAGAGAGAGAGAGAGAGAGAGAGAGAGAGAATCCCAAGCTGACCCCACACTGTCAGCGCAGAGCCCAACGAGGGGCTCGATGTCACAAACCGTGAGACTGCGACCGAAGCCCAAACCAAGAGATGCTTAACCGACTGAGCCCCCCCCACCCACCCCCTCCCCCCCACCCCGGTTGGCGCCTCCAAATTCCTCATCTTATAGTCGAAAGGGGTCACTGGGGATGATGGTTTTTGTTCTTGGCTGGTCAGCCTTTGATTCTCCAGCACAGTGCAGCGCAGAATGGCCCGGCCGAGTCACCCGGCTTTCGTGTCTTTCTCCGCGTCAGGGGAGCGACGAGCATGCGGACGTGCGGCCCCTGTGGCCCGTCTGTGGGACGTGGAGACAGAGCACCAAGCTGGCAGTTCCACCTTGAACGGTTCGTTCAGCTCGGTCCCAGTCCCGGGTCCTGGGTGGATTTGCCAACTGTCCGCGGCCTTGTTCGCTCCTGCGAATCTATCCGGAAGTCTCAGGCGCCTTCCACCCTAATCTGGTGTAAGAGAAAGGTTAGGGACCTTCCTTCTTTCCACTGAGGACAGCACGATGTTGAAGGCTTGGAGGTGGGGTTCCACGATTCAGTCCTGGTCACTGGGGGGGGGGGGGGGGGCTCGGCTGTGGTCAGAGGGGGGCTGTTTTGCACCTGAGGTCCTGCCGCTTCCCGGATCCTCTGACCCCTGGAAAGTTTATGGAACAGGTTGTTTCTACCTAGGGCTTCCCTTGCTCACTCCTCACCTTCCCAGAACCGTTCTTCAGGACTGCTCTTAGGTCTTCCCGGGGCACCCCCATTGTAGCTCCAAAGACCTGAAAGGACAGCCGGGACTTACCTGTCTCTGGCATTCTGTGGCAGCCCAGCTGATGTCCCCCTGCCTACTCCAATCGGCGGGAAGTCCAGACCTGCCGGGTTTCTGCCTGGCGCAGAGCTGGCACCCGCCCCCCCTGCTGGCCACATGGGAGAACTGCAGGGAGCCTGGTTCCTAAGGCCATGTGTTGGTCTGTCCTTCCAGGGCCTGGTGCAGAGAAGGCGTTCATGATCATTTGCTTACTGAATAAACAAAGTCCACCTTTAAAAATGCAAGAAGACCATTAGCTATTTTATGGGAATAAAAATTCAAGTTTGGGTTTGGCCTAACCCATTTTCTGACTCTGCCAGCTTGTCCTTATTTTCTTTCTCATCAGAAACCCGGGATGTCACGTCCCTGCATGTGTGAGCTCAAGTGCTGCCAGGAATAACTGAGTTCCAATTTGGAAGAAACCCCATGCCCTGAGTCCCGTTGGGGAACTGGTGTGACTTGAAGCAGTGTGGTCGGGGAGGGGTAGCCCAGGCTTTGCTGTTAATTTTTATTTTTTTAATTTTTTTTTTAACGTTTATTTTTTTGAGACAGAGAGAGACAGAGCATGAACGGGGGAGGGGCAGAGAGAGAGGGAGACACAGAATCGGAAGCAGGCTCCAGGCTCTGAGCCATCAGCCCAGGGCCCGACGCGGGGCTCGAACTCAGGACCACGAGATATGACCTGAGTTGAAGTCGGACGCTTAACCGACTGAGCCACCCAGGTGCCCCTGCTGTTGAGTTTCAAGGCTGGCTCTGCTACTCACTGCTGTGTGACATTGGGAAAAACTGCCTTACCTTTCTGAGCCGCAATCTCCTCATCTGGTAAATGACCTATCTCGCAGGTCACTTATTAAGAGGTAGATGAAGTATACAAAGCGCCTGCCACGGCCTCGTGTCCACCCTGACTGCGGGCACTGCCGTTGTGAGCCACCACACGCGGTCACTGGGTAAAGCGTTCTGGGTGCCTCTGTCCCACCACAGCTGATTAACGTGGCCTAGGAAGTGGCCCAGCACACAGCTTCGTCCAAGAGTGGAGCTGGAGCAGGAAGTGTCTTGCTCGGGAGCTGAACCACAGAGTTCCAAGCCTCACAGAAGAGCCACGGAACAGAGAAGGGTCCAGGTTCTGAGGAGGCAGGGGTACAGGGGGAGGAAAAGGATCTGAGGATGACGAGGCAGCGTGTGCGGGACAGCTGAGACTCTGTCAGCCCAGCACCGCTCCCTCTCTGGGAATGATGCCTCTCCCTTTGCAGAACCCTTCGTCTCCCTGTTAGAAAGCTAGCCACGGCCTGACGCCCTCTGACCGCAGCCGGACGCGGCTGAGGTGGGCACAGGACCCTCATCGGTGACCTGGACAAATGCAGGTCCTCTGGGATGTTTGCCAAAGGGAGCTGGAGAAGGTGGCTTATTTTTCTGGGGGCTGAAGCTGTGGGCTCAGGGGCTGGTGGAGGCCATGTGTCCTGCCATGTGGACACAGGTCTGGGGAAAGGAAGAGACATTCCAGTTGTGCCGCATTCACACATGCAGAGGGAAGAGAGGCCGTCCTGTTTGCTCTCAAGCCCGGGGCTCCGTTGTCCCTGAAGATCAGCTGCCCTTCTGGGTTTTATGGACATTCCAGGACATTCCTCTTTCGTCTTACCTCGTTTGGGTTGAGTTTCTATAGCACAACAACAAAACCCCATGACTAATGCACTTATTCACAGAAAAATAGATACAGGAGGAGTTAGAGAGCACAGGGCTAGTGAGGCCCTGGCATCCAGCCCTAAAACTGAGATTTCCAGAGCTGCCTTGGATCCGTGGCCAGGCGGCCTGGCCGTCGTGTGGGGGTTTTCTGTTCCGAAATGCCCTTGCAAACCCTCTGCCCTTGATTGCTTTAGGATAACCTCCCTTAAGAGCACAGGTTGGCCTTCGGATCCCTCTGGCCATCTGTGACCTTAAATTCTTGGACCCAATCTTCTCACTGTAGAGTGAAGATAACATGTGCCTTTTAGGGTGGTTGCAAGGATTCTGTGAACGCGAGGGTGTGATGCACTTAGCCCAGGGCCAGGTACAGCCAGTGCTGACTCAGTGAGCTGCCTCAGAATTGCCAAGTTCAGATTCTCTTCAGTGAAATAAGTGACGGAATGATGAAGAGTTAGGCCATTTGAGAGTCGGTTCTTGACGTTTCTTCCGTATTCACTTTGCTCAACATTTTAAGATGAACTTGGGGGTGGGGGTTGGGTTTAGGGGGGTAGGAGGGCCCCGGTCGAAGAGGGAGCCATGATATCTCTTGGTCCTGACATTCTCTTGACACCAGGTTAAATACCTTGAGTTAAATACCAATCTCTTTGCCCTGATATCGAATGGCCGCAGATACACAAGGGTTTGTTCTTTCTGTGTTTATTCAGGCTGTCATTTAATCTTATCGCTCTTCCGATAAGACCTGAATGTACCGTGGTCATCCCGGCGAGTTTAAAAAGAATGTGATTTCTTCTTATTTGCAAGTGGATCTAGCTGAGAAATGATAGGTTAACATGTGTTTGGGATCCATAACATTTATACCCAAATCACAAATTTATGGGTTTGCTGACTATGAATGAATATCTTAATGTTGATGAAATCCAACAAAAAACAAACCAAACAAATCCTCTGAAATAACAAACCGACCCTTACCAAGCCTCCCCAGGTTTCTGTCTTGCATTAAGTGCATTTTATTTTATAAAAAACTTACTTAGGGGAAGGAAAGATAAAAGAAATAGGTCAGTTTTAATGTCATAAATATTCACTTCAAACACAGTATGATTTAAATTTGTTAACCCAGCATAAATTACTGTGTCCTACAATAGTTAAATGATGAAAATAAAGAATAATCATGAGAATAAAAAATACACTAAATGTGAAGTGCCCCTCAGGTACATTTTTGCCTTGAGATGATCGTTCATGATGTAGGCAGAAAAGGATTTACTCAGTTAGAAAGTGTCTAAAATTATTAGAAGTGGTTGGAGCATCTGGCTGGCTCAGGCGGTAGAGCATACAAATCTTGATCTCGGGGTTGTAAGTTCGAGCCCCCACATTGCGTGTAGAGATTACTCACGAAAATAAAAGAAAATCTTAAAAAAAAAAAAGCAAAAACAAGTGGTTCACAGCAATCAAAGTGTTGGGTGTTACAAAGAAAGGGTGGTCGGTGTGAGATGACATGCACTGGGTAATAAAATCACATCTAACATTTATTACTTACTTCATGCTGATAAAGTGGAAGCACTTTATCTCAACGTAAGTCTCATTAGGGCCCAGAGGGAGACAAACTGAGGACAGGAATCTCAACACACATTGTACCGGCCGCTCATGAGGCAGACATGCAGGGCCATGGGTCCATCTCATACTTTGTAGGATAAGAAGCTTGTGGTCCTATGATCATTTAAAAACAAGTATCATTGACAGTAGACAGTCTTAGAGACTGTAATTTATTAAGGCCTTGGCTAATTTTTCAATTCTTTATTAAAATCTTCCTCAGAACCAGAAAATAACCTTTCTTGAGCAACCGGCAATCCATATAATTTTACTTTTTCGAAATGGCATTGTCTTTCTCTCCACCATTTTGTTTGAAAGTTCCCTCACTTTTCAGATCTCAGATTCATTTCATTGCTGTGATTGTTGTGTTCCTTGAGATCATGGAGACCAAAGGCTTTGTTTTCCTAGAAATTTCATATTTTGATTTAGTCTTTTGTTTGTTCGTTTGACGGCAACATGGCTGTCTCCACAAGGAGGCTGTATTTTGTATTCCTTAAAAGGACCAGCTTGTTCAATCTGGATTCAGTTGAGATTCTGTGTGACCATGGACGAATTATACAGCTTTTTGAGCCTCCATTTCCTCATCTGTGAAATGGGGGATAATCATACCTCCAACTCATGAGGTCATGGTGGACCTAAACACGGTGATGCATACGCAGATCTTAGATTGGACTGAATGCTTAATAAATGGTCATTTTGAAAAAAAGTTAAGTCATATTTGCACCTATAAAAAACCAATACCTGTAACTTGATGGCTCCCATAAATCAGCACTGAATAGGATTTCTGTATCAATAATTGTATGATTTGGCAAATTATTTTGAAATGGTGTCTTTGCTGATAAACTTTCCTTGATATGAATTTTTTTCTCTATAACATTTTAAATACTGTAACACTCCTTGGTTTGTCTCCCAGCTAATGGCTGAGGTCAGGAAGATCTGAGAGCCTATGATCGTGTGGCTTTGTAAATGGATAATTTAAAACTTTGGATTCCTTTCTAAGCATTGAAATTCAAGACAGGGAGAGCACGTTCATTAATGGGAAGAGACCAACAACCCTCTTTGGCCTGTGAGATTGTCCTTTTTTTATATAAGCGCCAAGGTTTACATGCACCATTATCCACAGCTTTAGGACTATTTTGGGGGAATGGGAAAGGGTGAGTAGGAGCTGAAAATGAAATTATTTTTGTGATGTTTTTTAAAGTTGGTAACTGATGTCAAGAGAAAATGTTATGGTTCTGCTTTCCAAATAGTGAGATCCTGACAAAACAAATACTCTAATTGGCCTGTCCCCCAGCTGGCTTGCTCATATTGGTTGGGAGCGTATAGTTTTGATAAGGTAGATGAGTAAAATACTTTGCTTTCTGGCCTCTAGGTCATATTTTACCCTAGTTTTATATTAACTACTCCAAAATGCTTAAAAGCAGAAAATACAGAATTTCCTACAAAATCAGGCTCAAAAGGTGAGGACGAATGGTAACAGATGAGTGGTATTGATGGTGTATGTTTCACATCTGCTTCGTATGGCTGAGTGTGCATTCTAGGTGTGTGATCATATGCATGTGTATGCTGTATATATTGTCAAAAATCTTACTCCAATTTTGTCTATTTACAAAGTGTTTTTACAGATAGTTCATTTGGGCTTCTAAATCAGTGGTTTTCAAAGTGGATTTTACATAACCCAGGGGTATGGGAAGAAAATATTAAAACTTGGATAGTTAGGGCACCTGGGGGACTCAGACGGTTGAGCGTCTGACTCTTGATTTCGGCTCAGGTCATGATCCCAGGGTCGTGGGATCATGATCATGACCCTAGGGTTGAGCCCCGTGCTGGGTTCCATGCTGAGTATGGAACCTGCTTGGGATTCTCTCTCTCTCTCTCTCTCTGCCCCTCTCCTCTGTTTGCACACACTCTCTAAAAAAAAAAAAAAAAACCAACCCAAAACCAAAAAAAAAAACTTTTATATTTAATTGTTATCCCATCTTAATATTGCTTTGTCCTGACCGTAGATTTAATTGTAAATGTGCTCCTATTAGGGGTATGAGCGCAAACTTTTTTTACTGGCAACTGCTGCCAAGATCAAGAAGATGTGGCAGTTCCTAGTATATAGTCTTAGTGCTTCTCCATGTGTGGCTGGAAAGTCACCCGCATCAACCTATACATACGCCAGGTCCCCACCCAAGACCTACTGAGTTGAAATCTCTGGGAGGTAAGACTCAGAAATCGGCTGTTTGGAAACAAGCACACTGAAAATTGGAGAGTGTCTGCTTTCAACTTGGGAGGTAGGAGTCACTCCCATTTTACAGATGGGGAAACTGAGGCTCCGGAAAGTCAAGAAATTTAAACCCAACGTCATACAGCGAGCAAGAGGCATGGGCTGATTCCACCCCAATTTTTTTAGGATTACAGGGGTGCATGAGTGCTTGGTACATGCCACATGATCATAACCTCTGAGACCTGGAGGTCATGATGCATGGCTGCAGGTGGTTAACTGAAGAGCCGACCCCCATGGGCTTTCTCCATCGCTAGAAGCCAAGAGAAAAGTGACATCTGAGTCTTGTTATACAAATACACATCCTTTCTTTCTCCCTCAGGATTTTAAAGATTAGGTTCAAAATGAGTGAAAAATGTGGTTAGCCAAGTTTCCCATTGCTTCGTCCCAAACATTGGTTTTCTTGAGGCTTTGTTCTCAATTTGGAATTAAGGTCCTCAGAGTAACACGGCCTCACTCGAGAGACTGAACCTTCTCTGGCTGTTCAAATTCTACTCTCTGCCTGCCTTTCCCGAGACCACTGTAAAGGCCCGTTGTTCAAACAGAGCAGGACAGTCTAAGAGTGAAAAGCATAAATAAATGCCAGTTCTCTTCTCTCAAACTGAAATGGACTTGTTCTTTCACGGCCCTGCATTTATACCTTTATGACACCTGTCACCATCTCCTAATTAGCATCCAGAGTCTCAGCTGTGTGAGGTCTCCTCAACTATAGTGTGAGGAGTTTTTATGGGTTCACCCGCCCCCCCAATAATGTGTTGAGTCCTCACCTTACGCCACAGGCTATCCTAGATCGAGGCAAAAGGCACTTGTTCGTGGGGCACCCGGGCAGCTCAATCAGTTAAGCATCCAACTTCAGCTCAGGTCATGATCTCACGGTTTGTGAGTTTGAGCCCCACGTTGGGCTCTGTGCTGACAGCTCAGAGCCTGGAGCCCGCTTCAGATTCTCTGTCTCCCCCTCTCTCTGCCCCTCCCATGCTTGTGCTCTGTCTCTCTCTGTCTCTCAATAATGAATAAACATGAAAAAAAAATTTTTTTTAAAGGCACTTGTTATAGTTGCTTTAGTTGAAAAAAAATTGCTAGCAGTCGACTCCAGGCAACTGATTTAATGTGGCAGGTGAGAATCATCTGGAATCAGCATATGTAATCGGTGCGCCTCAAGTGTTGTTTCTTCAAGTGGCCAAGAGTGCTTGGAAGGTCAGACTGTTTACAGATGTCTACTATAATCTCATGTGTTGGAGAAACTGACAAATTTAGTATACAAATGTACGACATATTTTTCCCACATATTCACAGGAAAAGCATTTACCATGAAAAACAAATGTCAGCTTGTCTCTGTTTAATTATCACTAGTTCCCAAATAGAGGATTTGAAAATAACTGAGGTTTACTCTGGAGTTAAAAATAAACAAACAGAAAGCAAGAATTTCCACATTTTCATCTGAAAGACTAAGTAAGTCCAAGACTGGAGGCTTGGTTCCCGTGACCACACAGGCAAAACTAAGGGAGTCAGATCTTTGCTCACATACTGGGATTTTGTGCCTCCTTTATTCTTCCGAGGGCCTCCTGCTTGCAGATGCTGATGGAAAACTTAGGAAGAGTGAGTCTTATCCTTTGGGTCAGAGGCAGAGTGAAGCAGAAAGGGAGAAATGGCGTCTGGCCAGCAGTTGCTGAGCGTGGACAAATGGGCGTGTGTTAAGCAACCTCAAATTCTCTTTGTTCCTTTGAAGGTCGGGTTTGACAGTTATAACAACTTGCTACTAATGGCCTTGGAAACCAGAGGAAAAATATCTACTTTCATATTTATATGACAGTTCAACTTCTGCCAGTAAAGAACGTGTATGTGCGTATATACATATATACACATACATGTAATATAGTAATAATCTTATATCACAATCACAGTCGAGGTTTAACGTGGTGGATACCTACAGGACGCAGTTTGCTAAGTTCACGGAAGACCAGGATGTCCACTCCTGACCACAGCCAGTGCCTCACGTTCAGGGTGCTTTGGCGCTTTGGGGGCGTTCAGAATATTTGAAAAGTTCACTATTGGCAAGCATCACGTTTCTGATGGGGGGTGCACCCAACTGCAGAAAGAAGACACGCTACACGGGGTGGGACGCTTAGTCAGTTGCTAGACAACCCGGTGGATGAAGCTACAGTCTGGAATTTCTTTTCATTCTTTAGATTCTGACTTCCTCTGACATCCTTTGGTAGAGCCTGGATGTGGGGTTAGACAAAAGGAGCCACGATAGCTTTAAAAACAAACAAACGTAAAAACAAAACAAAACAAAAAAAAAAACACACCTTGAAAACCTTGGCCATCTGCTAACCTTTTTGAAGCAGTTATTCGCACAAAAAAGAATCTTTAAAACTTAGGAGAACTGCTGATCATGGTGAATATGCAGCTGTCTCAGGATGTAAAATCGTGCACACGTTCCAAGTGCAGGAGTGGGTTTCTGTGCAAGGTACAGAGACCTGTCTGCACTAACTCCTCACCTTACCCTCTTTCTGTCTGAATTTCCTTCTTTCCTTCTTCTGTTTTAGAGACAGCAGGGGAAGTCGAGATGCCCGTAGCTGTCCAGTCCTCCTTCCACCAGACCAAGGGTCGAATCCCCTTCGGGGTTATACTAAATGTAAAATACGGCCTTTCGACCTTTAGCAAACTGGCTCTATTCTGAGGCTGTAAGCTGACCACCTCAACACTCAATGTCTCAGCGTGGAGCCCAACGTGGGGCTTGAACTCACGACCCTGAGACCAAGACCTGAGCTGAGATCAAGAACGGACACTTAACTGAGCCACCCCAGCGCCCCTTCCTTTATTCTTTTTTCTGCGTGGAAAGCAAATGTAATGATTGGACTACACAGTGATCTTGAGAAGGAAGCCAAGATGATAGGAGCACTGGGTTGCTGACAGAATGGGACACTCTAGCACCCTGGACTGCTACTTCTGGCCTCCTTTTACACAAGAGGTAAATACGTCTCTATTGTATAAGCCATTTATCACATGCAGCCGAATCTAATCCCAATAGACACACTTGGGGAACTGAAGGACTCATTCTCAAATATGAAGCATTGGGTGTACGAAGTACAATAACAAACACACATACAACGCATGTAACAAGGACAACAGTTTCTATTTTAGGGGCTCTGTGTGACCTTGTAGGTAGAGATGGTATGTCCCCAAACAAACCCAGGGTAATGTATGCCTGTTAAGCATTTGTCAGGGTGCCGTCCTTAAAGATGCTGGGAAATCATGTTTTCTATTAAATAATTACCAATACGCGGTGATGACATTACAGACTTTTCAGTTGTGAGGACATAAAGCCATTTTTAAAGGATTTGTTTTTAGCTAATAAGACTTATCATTTTATTGAGTGCGTCTTCTGTGCCAGGCACTGTGATAAACACCTGCATCATCTCGTTTAATCTCTACAAACACACACCATTATTACTCTGACTTAACAGATGGGAAAGGAGAAGGGATCAATTACTTGTCTAAGGTCGCATGGCAAAGCTGGAAACCAGACCAAGGTCAGTCGGATTTCAGAGCCTGTGTTATGAAATGCCATCCTAAAGCTCTTCTGGGTTCCCGTTTCTCTAGATGGACTTGACCGTGCTTTAAATTCTCCACTGGGCCACGTCAGAACGGCAGTTCTCGTTCCTATAAATTACAAGGCGGAAATGCAGAGGGGGCTGTTGTTCATCCTTAAGGGGAGATCGGCGCGTGCGGTCACGCTGTCACGCGTTTCCACGGCAGGGACAGCCAGCCAAAGCCGTTCTCAGCAAACTGACTTGCTCTCCTCCTCACCTGTTAACTTAGTAGTGCAGCTCTTTACATGGAAGCAAACGTCAAGGCTTACTGACACTCAAGGCTGGCACATTAGAACCGCCTTTGAGTTACGACAGACACACTCACATGTTGTTATGTTTTAATCAGAATCAGACATTAAAGTGGCATAGAACACTCCATCTGATCTCTTCGCTGTTCCCAATCTCATGAATTTACAAGTCAAATGGTCACAAGCAGGTTTAAGAATTATTTTGACCGGCTTCCCCAATCCCAAAGGAGAATAAAAAGTAATAATGTAAAAAAAGTTAAGGTCAAGGTGTCTTCATATCACAGCTAACAACTAACCATTTGTTCACTAGTGGCTTCTGCCCCATACTGAATGCTGCTGAGCTTAACTGGATATCAAACAAGTGGTTAGTTATTAGTTCCCTGGGAGACCGTCCCTGAAGGTAAGCCACGCTCTGGGGACACACGAGGCACTTTCAGTGGGGGTAGTTACCTTTTCCGGGTTGGGTACAACGTCTGGCTCTCAGAAGCGAGACAGTGAATTTACCAACAGAACATTCTGTGATTATGCACTCTTGGGATTCAGCACTGGGATTTCCGAGCGTTCTCGGAGGGGGGTTTGTGGGTTGATGAGCAGGCTGTTTAATTTCTGCCTGTGCTGTGGGCACCGGCGCATCGTCCCCTCTGATTTTTATTCCGGCCTCCTGAGTGACACCCCGTCTACACAGCTGGGCTTCCGATACTTCGCAACAAGCGGCCTGGCCGCAGGCACTGCCAATCGCCAGAACGGACGCTGTTGCCAACAGTCGGCGAGGCTGCCCCTTAAGGCTGCACGACGTCAGCTGCGCGCAAGGAGCACGCGCACCGCGCATGCGCGGCGCGACACCAGCTCGGGGGCCCTAATCTGCCTCATCCGCGTCTTCTCCAGCAGTGGCCGCTTCCAAAGCCGCAAGGGCTTCGGCCACCGCCGCGTCCTCGTCCACCGCATCCCCACTCCCGTCTGCGGTGGAGCCGGGCGCACCCTCCCACCCAGTTCTCGAATCGACCCTGGGCACGGCCTGAGCAGCGTCCTCTTCTTTGAAGCCGACACTTAGGGCTTCTGTTGCCACGGCCTCATTTAAGGAATCCCAGCTTCTCTTCAAGGGGAAGGGCATATTCAAGCCGTGCCCCCCGGCCCTGGGGTGAAGGCCCGCCGGGGGTCCCTCCTCAGGGTGGCTCTCGGGAAGACCGTCCTTTTCTTCCCAGTCAACTGTGTCTCCAGCCGAGCCCCGAAGGGGAGGGTAATCCGGGGCCGGCATCTGGAAGTCGTGGTCTTGTACTTCCAAGGCAGGACCTTCTGCCCTGAGAGCAGCTCTGGTGTCCCCACTTTGGACAACGTGGGTCTCTCGCAGGGCCGGCAGCAGCACACTGTCCCGTCTGCCGGGGCCCCCGCCTTCCCGGAAGGGTGCAGTCGGGGGGGCGCTGTTGGCGGTACTGACGCAGGAGCCCCTCTCGCCCTGGTGGGGCCCACGGTCCCCAGTGGGCTGCGAGGGGGCGGCGGGGCCGATGCCGTTGATGGCACTGCCAGCCTTGTCCGCGCAGGGTCCCCCCACCGTGTCCCCCAGAGGGGGCGATCCCAGGGGAGGCCAGCGGGGCTCCTGCCCGCTGCCAGCTCTGCCCCTGCTGGCCGTCCTCTTCAGGCCCTCACTCTGCAGCTCGTTTTGATGCCCTGGGACTTGGCTGCCCTGTTTGCCTTTCCATTTACCAGCGCCCCCTTCATCCACCTTGCAGCTGTTCACCTCGTTGACGTAGCCAGAGGAGGGCACTTGAACTGGATCCAAGAGATAGCTGGCGGCGACAAGAATGAAGATCAGTCAGTTAGACATTAACTAAGGTTATTCACGAATCCCTCTATGAATAGCTTTCATTATCAACACTCTATGCTTCTACTTTCTGCTTCCTTCTACCATTCCTGTTAATTTCTGCGATTATTCCGTGAAGCCTCTGTGTATGTCTAAACCAAATAGATCTAGTTGGTATAAACCTGTTTTACCACTGGAAATAGGTCTCAGGAAGAGATCTAAGAGACCACAGAACAGGGTGCAAAGTGGTTGATGGAATTAAAAACAACCAAAAAGTAAATAAATGTCCAATAACAGGGGAATAGGTGGTTAAACACTGATGGCACATCCCCTCCACAGAATAGTATGCAGTCATTAACACGATAAATAAATATGAAGTCTGGACTAGCACGGAAGACACTTACAACAAGTATTTATGATAAATGGTTTTTGAATCACGCCCTACCATCACACTGTGAGTACAATGGAATAAAACTTATACACACACGTATGAATAAATGGATGTAGGTGTATAGCTGTAGATGGAGAACTAAAATAATCAAAAAAGTGCTATTTGTTAAGGGAGCAAATTAGTTGACTTCTTCCCCTTTATTTTGTGTGGAGTTCTAGTCAGGTTATCCAAATTTTTCTGAAATAGAATCTGGACAGAATTAAAACCCTGTACATGACTGGGGTGATTTATTTTCAGCGATGCCAGGTCAGGCATCATCTCTGCAACCCCAGCTTGTCTTTGCACTGAAGGTCTCTGGAGAACTGCAAGGTCCACCTAAACCAAATTCCATCTCAGAGCACGACGGCATTCCCAATGTGCTCGGAGCAGTGAGCAACAACAACAAAAAAGTTTAAATCTGGGCCACATGTCCTCTGAAATGATATCCGAGCAGTTCCAAATGCATAATTTCTTGGCAATGCTGGTCATGCTTGAGGTCGGATAAATGCAGCGAACCCATGCGGGGTCTTTAGGGGGGCCTCCACAGTAGTCCCAAAGTCCTCCACTCAGGGTACTTTTCCAACTTTACCTTTGTATCATTTTACAGCACTTGCACCCCATCTGGATGAGTTTTTGTTACCATCTGGAAAAGAGAGAAAGGACAGAACATAGTGAATGACATCTGAACAGGAACTAAGTTTGCTCCTTCCTTCCCAGATTCTCCAAGTTGGGAGGGTCACAATTTTTGGCAAAAGCAGAACACGTGAGGCAGGGAGACCATGGTTACCGGGAACACCTTCACGTTTCTAAAATCACCAGTTCAGAGTTCTCAAACATTTACCGACGCTCGTCTCTGTGCCAGGCCCTTTCCCCATCCTGGGGCGATAGGTAGGTTGTCTCCATTTGGTGAAGGAGGAAACACAGGCTGAAGAATGCTAGGGAGAGACCTTCGGGATTGAAAAGGATCCTTGCCATTTCCACATCAATCAATGGCCTTATGCTGGGGACTCTGGAGCCTAACCAGGGCGCAGCCATTGTGCTGCTCCAGGGGGCGGGGGTGTAAGAGGACTCCTTACCAGGGGATTAGCTACTCAAGTATGAAAGGACATCTGGGTTGGGGCGCCTGGGTGGCTCAGTGGGTTAAACGTCTGACTTCTGCTCAGGTCATGATCTAAGCCCCGTGTGGGGCTCTGTGATGACAGCTCAGAGCCTGGAGCCTGCTCCCGATTCTGGGTCTCCCTCGCTCTCTGCCCCTCCCCCACACATGCTTGCTCTCTCTCAAAAATAAATAAACATTAAAACATTTTTTTCAATCATTAAAAAGAAAGGGGCATCTGGGTAAGGTGGCCGACCTGCATGCTCCACAACACAGACCCAAGGAGGTGACGGCTGTGGTCATCATTCCAAGCTTTACGGGACTAATCGGCATCTGTTGCGCCCCTCCCGTGACTGGCCAACCCTGGCAATGGCCCAGGGGCTCCACTCTTGCAGCTCAAGGACATGGCCCTTGGGGCGTCCTGGCAGCAGATGGGTTCAGCTGCTTCTTTTCTCCTACCTGCCCCTTCCCAAGTTTCGTGTTTCCTGATGCGTGCTCTCCCACTGAAATCTTCCCTTCATGTGGAACTCACCGGGTTGTTCTGATCTCTCTTCTGAAGATCCTAAAAACTCGTGTGGAAGAATCTCTAAATCATTCCCCTTTTCTAATAGGAACAACCTTTAAAGTGACAAACCAGTAAGAGAATCTACAGCCCCAGTCCCTCCATCTCCGTAAGACGTGCGCATGAGGAAGAGGGAGAGATCATTCACTGTTGGCGGTGTCGCTGCCTCCCTGGCCTGTCTTCTGTCTTCCTTCAATTGTAATTGAACTCCCAGGATGCCACTACAGAAACCTTTACCCACATGGAAAATGACCGGTGCTCTTTAAGAGGTTATGGACTGGCAGGTTATGGGTTTATACCGATAAATAAAATCTACAAACAACCTCCTATGGGGGGGCTGAAAAATGGTCTCCAAAAGATATCCCCAACCTAATCTCTGGAATTTGCATGTAACAAAGAAACAAAAAAGGTCTTTGCAGGTGTGATTACAGATTCGAGATGGGGAGATTTACTTGGATTATATGGTTCAGAGCCCAGCTCTGCTTCTTACTTGGCTGTATGACTTTGGGCCTCGGCTATTTCATCTGTAAATGGGGATAATGGTATGTCTACCATATGGTGTTGTTGGGGATTATATAAGTCAATATTCACAACAAGCATATACTTATTACTCAGACCTGTTTGGACATACCACGTTAAAAAAAAATTTCTCTTTCCTTTCCTTCCTTTCTTCCCTTCCCCTTCTTCCTCCCTCCCTCCCTCCCTCTCTCTCTCCTTTCTTCTTTCCTTCCTTCTTTTCTTTCTCTTCCTTCCTTCCTTCCTTCCTTCCTTCCTTCCTTCCTTCCTTCCTTCCTTCCTTCTTTCTTTCACATATGAGCAGGGAAGAGACAGAGAGAGAAGGAGAGAGAGAATCCCAAGCAGGCTCCACACTGTCAGCTCAAACCCATGAACCATGAGATCATGACCTGAGCCAAAATCAAGAGTTGGACACTTAACCAACTGAAGCACCCAGGAGCCCCAACATGTTAAAAAAAAAAAAGTATGGAGGCCTTGCACCTAAGAAAGATGTAATGTAGTTGCCACAACATACACACAGGAACAAAAGCATTATGAACACCAAGTAATACTTGTTTTCTGGGTTAAGGGCCAAATGGTATATTTCTATTAACTGTGGCACCAACTGAAAGTCAAGTGCCACAAAACCCGAGTGCCACAAAGGTTCCTCAGAGGGAGAAATCATTGGGAGCTTGGCCAGCGGTCAGTGTGCACAACCACTTACTGTTTCAAAGCACTCTCTGTTAAATGATCCCATGTCCAGAGCCCAGAATTTTGTTCCCAGCCTCTGCTCCCACTTACGCCTATTTTCTGCTAGCAATTCATAAATCAGCTGGAAAAACAGGACCAAGAAACAAGGACGATGTGCACCTCCCCCCTCCATCAACCCCTCTCCTCCACCCTCCCCTCCCCCCATCCTGCTCTAAAACTCTGCCCCTCTACATGCTTGCAGTACCTTTATTTATCTTGGACTCTGTTTAAAAACACAGTCAGGAGGATAGGAGGAAAAAAAAAGTCAAAGGAAAGAAAAACCTGGCTTTGAGGTTTTTGAGAGGGCAGACTGTGGGTCATCATAATGTAATTGAAGCCATGGTGATCACTGTAAAATATCTGGTCGGTCAACTTTAGGATGGCAAGTTAAGAGGCATAGCAGGGGAAGGTTTCAGGAAGGAAGGAAGGAAGGGAAGAATGAAGGAGGGAGGGAGGGAGGGAAGGTAGGAAGGAAGGAAGGAAGGAAGGAAGGAAGGAAGGAAGGGAGGAAGAAAAAGGGAAGGAAGGGAAGAAGGAAGGAAGGAAGGAAGGAAGGAAGGAAGGAAGGAAGGAAAGAAGGGAGGAAGGAAGGGGAGGGAGGGAGGAAGGAAGGAAGGAAGGAAGGAAGGAAGGGGAGGGAGGGAGGAAGCTAGGAAGCGTCAGCCTTGAGCCACACCTTGTGTTCCCAGCGTCTCAGAGGCTGAGTCTCAGAGGCTGACGGGACCCTGGGGAACCCTGGCCCAGCCACAGTCCCCACCCTGTGCCGCTGTGGCCAGGGCCACGTGAGCAACACGTTCTGCACTGAAATGACTGCGGAGCTTTAACAGGCCAACTGGAGAGCCACCACTTCCCTGTTTCTTATAGAATTTATAAGTCATCTGTGGCTTTAGGCTCCCCTCCTCCTCCCCCAGAAAAACCACAGGATCTATATTTTCCTTCAGAGCTATGTAATAGAAAGGATGTTGTAAAGGTTTTCCCCTTTCAGGATCAAGTTTCTGGTTTGGCTTCTCAGCCCAGCCCCCACTGGCCTTTGGGGCACAGCACCCGGGTTTCTGCCTGGCCTGGTCCCTCACCTGAGGGCCCTGCTCCGGGCCTCTCCCGCCTCTCTCTGCCAGTGGAGACGGCCTCTTCCTGGCCACAGGCTCTGCCTTCTCCCACCTGCCCGGAGTTTTCCCTCCCCAGGGACATTCCTTCTCTGAGGTGGCTCCAGTGTCCACCGCTGTGTGACTGTGTGACTGCTGGTGGAAAGGGTGGGGACTAATGTATTCACATCCAACCTCTGCCTGCCCATATCCACGACTTCCTTCCTTCTATGAGGATTCCTAATGTCAAATTCAATTTATCCCTCTTTTCATATGTCACTTTAGTGTCCACATCTTGCTTTTGGCAAGGAGCTCTCCCATTTCCAAGAGTGAAAAGGAAATACTCCTTGTCCAGTGTGACACCTGGACACGGGACAGGGGAGGGTGGGGTACACGCTCTTAATTAACACCTTCATGAGGGGCAGTCTACCTGCCTTCTCCCTGCTCCCCCGCCCCACTTGGACAACGGCTAGCTTGGAGGTTAGAACTCGGCTGTCAGGTGCCTCGTATTACTTAGTAGAATCAAAATTTGCTTTCTCTTTGGAGTATAAAAAATCAGTCGAGAGGCAAAGGGCAAATCCTTTGCAACCATCGGCTGGTTTATACAGGGGGAAAAGCAAATACCATTAGGAGGGTATGTCCACCCAGCGTGGGCACCTGCCTGCTTCTGGAGTCCTGTGTTGGGGGTTGACTCTGCCCTGTGTTTTATGTTGAAGTTAGAGTCCTGTGTTTGAAGATGGACATGCGAATGCTCTGTCAGTTACTAATCAAGTCTCATTGCTGGAAAATTCCACAGGGGGGATCGTAGTGGAGGCGGGGTGGGGGAGGGGCGTGGAACAGGAAGACCACAGAGTCAGGCATTTTCTAACCAGTCAGAGAAATGGAGCATTCATCAGGAAGACAAGACATACAGAAAAAGGCTCAAGCCGGCTGCCAAGGGCTGCCTTTGAAGAGTGATCGTCCCGAAAAGTGACGGAGGCAGGTCAAAGGGCACAGGAACCAGCTTGTAAAGGTTCTACTGGTCAGATCTGGAACTATTGGAGCATCAAAATAAATACTACAGATACAAAGGTTAGAGCCCCCTGAATAAAACGAGGATCTGTGCGTCCACGTGGATATAAATTCAGGGAAAGCTCTGCCTTATAAGTAGAAAGCCAGCTAACCCGCACACAAGGAATCATGGGACTAGAAAAATCTCCATCATAACAGTAACTGATTCAAGCAAGGGTCAGCAGTGGATGCTGACATTAGCGGGCAAGGGTTCGGGGAGAACAGAACGGTTCGTCTCTAAGCACGCCACCTGCTTAAGGGTACAACAGTATCGGTACGGTGGAGGAACGATGCACGCAGCACCTGCACCCGATACCCAAAGGTGACATTGCCCTCAATGAGACTGACCAGCTCCAGGGGCCCCTGATGGGAGGCACTGAGAACTCAGCATCACTTCTCTGGTTTTCCTGTCACAAGAATGTAACCTGGGTGGAAGCCTGAAGCCACATCAGTCAAACCCAAATGGGGGGATATTCTGCAAAACAATCTGGCCTGTACTCTTAACGAAATGCACGACTGTTGTGAAAACCAAAGACTGCGGAGCTAGTCCAGACTAAAGAAGACTAAGGGGATAGAACAGCCGAATGAAATGTATAAGCTTTTGGCTAAAAGGCCCTTACTGACAAAATTGTTGAAATCTGAGTAAGGCCTGTCGATTAGGTAACAGTATTAAATCAATGTTAATTTCCTGATTTTGATCAGTGCACTGGGGTATATAGGAGGAATGCCCTTGTCCTTAGGAAATACACGGGGAAGTATTAAGGAGGAAGGGTATGATATCTGTAATTTACTAAAATGATTCAGCAAAAACACGCGCGCACGCGTGCGTGCGTGTGTGTGTGTGTGTGTGTGTGTGTGTAGGGAAAGGGAAGAATAAAGCAAATCTGGTAAATGTTAACTTTTGGGCACAGTGAGAGGAGGGTATTTGAAAATTCTTTGCACATTTCTTACGACTTCTCAGTAAGCCTGATGTAATGTCAAAATGAAAAAAGAAAAAAAAAGTGGGAAATTAAAAAAAAAAGTACCAATCTACTGTTAATTGTTGTTCTGTCTGTCCCTGGGCTAGGACCTAGCAGGTGTGGGAAATCACTGATAATGATATTCCCTACAAAGCAGCACAGGGGGAAAGGTTGTAGAAAGGAGCTCACCAAAAGCCCCCCGATTTCTCTGGATGTAGCTGTGATCCTGAGTGCATCCTGAAGACCTTTATTCAATAGCCAGTCCCAGCCTCTGAAGGCAAAAAAGGTCTGGTTCCTATCCTCAGCTGCCCCGCCTTCGAGAGGGACTTACAGCCTGGTGCTTGGGGGTCCATCAGCTGTCTGCCTCCCCTTCTAATCCCAGGCGCCTCTCAGGCAACACCTAACTCAGGGCGGCGTCCAGCTCACACGGAGCCCTACACACTTGACATTCAAACAAAGGGATGACTGGTGAGTGACAGCTGTGAGTGAATAAGAGGGGACTATGGGATTTTACCAGTCATTCCATTCGGGGGCCTGCCTCTTCCCATGATCACACTACCCAGTGGTCCAGAACAAAAAGCCAAGCGCAGGAGCTGAGAGATGGGAAGGACTGCGTTCCTCCCTCTGGGCTCGGGAAACAGCACCCACCACCCTTTGTGCAGTTCCCAGGGTCAAGGGCGTTCTGCTGCAAGGGTTCTAGTCAAGGAGCTTTAGAGGCAGCCGGGAAGTGGTCTGAGTTTACAGAAGTTGGAATACTTGGAAGACAGACACCATAAAATCAAACACTCGAATTTCAGCTCCGTTTTGGAAAACCAGCTGCGTGTTCGGAGAAGAGCTGCGATTTCATGTCATGTGTTCAGCAGGTGAAGCTGACAGACATTTAGTGAGTCGTTTCTGGTACCGAGGAATGAGTGAAAATAGTTGCCAGGTGCTGAAGAAAATTACCAGGTGCTTTATACAAGAAATAAGAGATGGTCTGCCCAGCTTCAGCACTGGCGCTGGATTCGTAACTGGAAAGGGACAAGAAGAGACATTCTTAGACTGCTCAATCCACTTCCTCAGCAGAACCACTGCCTCCTTCCTGGACAGCCTTTGAAAACTCTCGGTGAGTTTCCTTTTCTCCTAAAGAGGCTGAGCTTCAGTGATGGTGGAGAGCCTGAAAGCCTATATGAGGACCTTTATTATCACCGTCAATCACCTATTTTAGGCTACGATACGTGTTAGCATCACCTAGAGCTGGGCTTGATGGGATATTTATGTGCAGAGATGTGTTTTGTAGGTTTCCCCCCCGAAACGGGTCCCTGGTCAGACAGGTTTGGGAACAGCAGAGATTAAAGATGAACATGTTCATGGTTATGAAAAAGAGCCACTTCACCTTGTTTAGCTCTGCAGTTACCCAAATTATGTGAACACAGAATTTTTTTTTCCGCATAAAACTTCCTAACCACGAAACTTCAGTTTTGTGAAATGTTTTGGGAAAAACCACAGTTGAAATGACAGTCCTAATCATCTGGGGGGAGTGTTGTGCCTCAAGCGTCAAGTGTAGTATGCTGTTTGGGCAACCCCAGCCAGGCAAAGTGTGCGCCAGGAGTCAGGTGTTGGCAGTGGCTCCATCACCAACTGCTCACGCGTGGGAGGGTCGTGTGATCGCTTGAGTCCGTGAGGTCAAAGGTCTCTTCCAAATCTGACAACCTGAAAGGGGAATCAGTGAAGAACAGGAATGTCCCCCATCGACCCTCTATTCATCTTGGTTAACACACTGATAGTCAGGTGAGTACCGAGGCAAGGCAGGCACCTACAGGACCCTCGTGCGGGTGAGGTTTCTCTCCAGGGTTTGTCAACCACCCCATGGTCATTCCGCTGACGTGTGTCTGGGTCCCGGGGCCACATTCACCCAGCACATGATCCTGACTTAATGTAAAAAAGCTTCTCCTCCGTGTCCCCTGGCTCATTTCAGGTCTGCAGCTCTGTGGTAGGGGTCTCCTCAGCCTCTTTCCAGGGAGTACCGCGGGAGACAGCGTGTGTAACAGCAAAGCCCCTGGGAGGGCCGAGGCCACAGATCACGGGGACCCTGTGAGGCTGCAGGAGGTGCACTGTCAGACCCCCTTTTCCACTGGAGTGGGCTGGGGGAGACGCAGGCTACCGGTCTGGAGATTAGGGTCTCGGGAGCCAAAGGAACAAATTGGTCTCTGCGGGTGAAATGTCAGGGTTGAAATTCGTATTTCTTTTTTTTGAATATATTTTTTTAATGTTTGTTTATTTTTCAGAGAGCGAAAGAGACAGAGTGCCAGCAGGGGAGGGGCAGAGAGAGAGGGAGACACAGAATCCGAAACAGGCTCCAGGCTCCGAGCTGTCAGCACAGAGCCCGACACGGGGGTCAAACTCACCGCCCGAGATCATGACCTGAGCTGAAGTCAGAGGCCCAACTGACTGAGCCACCCAGATGCCATGAAATTGGTATTTCTTGATGAAAGACTGCCCTGGGCCCACTCAAATCGTGCTATTGAAAGCACTGCCTGCCTGGCCTCTCCCAAGGCTGATCTTGCCGGTATATGCACCCGATGAGGGTGTTACACGGTTTCTGTGGTGCTTCCATTCCCTGTCCCATAACTTTACTGCTGCTGGAGTTATAGGGTCCTCGGTGTCTGTATTATATGTGGAAAAACAAAAGACTTACAACAGTGAGAATGTCACTCCATTTTTCTGTTCTTGTGGTCCATATACTTGCATATCACAGTCTTTTTGATCTTAATAACATTCCTTTTATTAAAAAATTTTTAACAGTTATTTATTTTCTAGAGAGAGAGAGAGAGAGAGCGAGCGCACAAGTGGGGGAGGGTGCACAAGAGAGGGAGACACAGAATCCTAAACAGGCTCCAGGCTCCGAGCTGTCAGCACAGAGGCTGACGTGGGGCTCGAACCCACAAACTATGAGATCATGACCTGAGCCGAAGTCAGACGCTTAACTGACTGAGCCACCCAGGCACCCCAATCGATTTAAAAACATTTCTATGACCTTTTCTTCTATTCAAAATCTAATATCATTTTTTTCTTTTCAGATGTCGTCATTAATCTGCTGTCCTTAAGACAGATGTTTTATGAATGGTCACAGTCATCACATAGTGTCTCCACTGATACGACTCTCCATTGAATCCATGGTGTTGTATCAGGCACTGTACCAGGTTCTGGGGAAATAATGGCATTCCAGGTGCTCCCCGGAAGAACTTATAGTCTTGAATGTGTGTGTGGTGGGGGGGAGGGGGGAGTATACGTGTGGGGTGGGGTGGGATGTATGCAAACATTCGGGAAGGTTCACCACACCACACCAGCATTTCAGCATCGTGGTTAAAGGAGTAATCTAGGGTCAGAGCTGTGGGTTTCCATCTGCCTCTGCCACTTACTAGTTTTGTCACCTCCGGGCAGATTTCTTAGCATCTATGAGCTTCAGTTGTCTAATCTGTGAAATGGGAACGATAGCTGTTTCTGCTTGTGAAGATTGTTCTGAAAATGGAATGAGCTAGGAGTTTGTAAGGCATTTACTATGGTGTCTGGGGGACTACCAGTAGTCACTGACACTCAGAATAAGTAGATCGCATTTGGGTGTTCTCTACTCATCAAATACTGTTTTTGGGAACTTTTGTGTTTAACTTTACAGCAACCCTTTGAGGTGCGAACTGCTGTTTTACAGATAAGTAAATGGATCTAAGTTAGAAAATGGTACGATGTAGCTGTTAATGCTGTTGTTCTAGTTTTCACTAATATTAATATTTCCTGGCATCTGTCTTGGTGGGTCCTGTTGATTTCTGAGTCCACTGGATTACACAACAAGCAGCAGTTTGGGATCCCTTAACTTTTTGCAAGAGGGAACTGGATCCTCTTGATCTGGGCTCTGACAGAATTTGGTAGGTGTGCTTGCTTCTATGACCACCAGATGGCAGTATACGTCGGTCATTTAATTTAAATTAGAGGAAGGGACTCGGTGTGGGAAAGCCCTCTGAAACGAAAATTAGGGCCCAAATAGTGTAGGTGCTTTGCCATGTGGCAAAGTTAGGGAGTAGGTGATGTGGTAAATATTTCAGATAGTGACGGTCACCTTTAAGTCTTGGTGGCCATGGCACCACCATACATGCCAGGGCCTCTTCTAGCTCTGGCGGGACATGAGGTTTGTGCTGTCATCTGGGTAGATCATGGTGGAGTCAAAAGGCTCCCACAGTTCTACAGAGAACACTGTTGACACAATGACTGCCCGTCGGAACCCCAGGTCGGAGGGTCGGCCTCGCTCCCTTCTAGTATGCTCAGATAGTGATTCTGTGGACGTGGCTGTGGAGGAAGACGCATGTGAGGTGTGCAGTTACCCTTCCTCCCTGGGGTTAGATATGAAGCTGCTGGGCCTGTCCATTTGGCTGCTCCTCCTGGCTATCTTTGTGCTCTACCTAGACCCCATGGCCGCCCATGTGTCAGCTGGCCTTGGGGACCCATCTTCTGGGAACATGAACAGCACGTTTTGGAGAATCTTTAGACCACAGAAATATAGTTTCTTTGGGAAGATCTTTAAAATCTGAAATGAAGATGATGTATTTTTACTTAACACGTGCAGTTCTCTGTCTTTTCCACGGGGATCAGTAGACCCCCTTCTGTCTTACCCTTGACCACCATGGTAACAGTATCATCTGACAAAACTCATCTCGACTCAGTTTGTCGGGTTGCCCTATTGACTTCGGTCCAAGCTGCATAGGAAGCTATGCAATCTTTAGTAGGGCATCTGCTTAGAAACCTAAGAGACGCCCTTGGCATTAGCACATGATCACTTTCATTTTTCTGGCCATTTTATCAGAAACCAGTCACAGAACATGTATGAAATCACAGAGGGGGTCTAGGAGAAGAGGAGGAAAAACTGAATATCCAGTACATAATGTAATGAGGGGATGGGCCCTGGCATCAAAATCTGGATTGGCCTGTTTAGAAGCCAGGTGACCTTGAGTAAGTCATTTCAGTTCTCAGTTTTGCCAACCACTAAGTGGGGGGAAATAGTAACACCTAATCTCGCAGGGTTCCTATTAAGATCACATGATTAGATCGTGTGCTAGGCCTGGCAAAGTGTGCCTGGCAAGTAGTAGGTTCTTAAATGTTGACTGCTGTCATGTTCACCGTCATCATCCATGAAAATATTCTTTAACCACTGGATGCTACTGAATTTTAGATACTGTGAATACAAACAAGCATTGTTCTGACCAATCCTCCCTGGAAAGCCATGGGAATCAGGGTGCATCTCCAACACACGGTATGCCTCTTAATTGGTAAGTAGCTTTATCTGGCAGGTGGAAGAAGTCTGCATGAAACTTGAAGCATTTAGAAAAAGCCAAGTTTTGGAAAGGATGAGGAAGCCTTAGAGGAGGCAATGTGGACAGAAGTTTATACAACGCAGTCTTGTAAGGCTACAAATAATGATAGCTTTCTTTTTTCTTTTACTTATTTTTTAAATAGGCTTCACGCTCAATGTGAAACCCAACATGGGGCTTGAACTCACAACCCTGAGATCAAGACCTGAGCTGAGATCAAGAGCCGGATGCTTAACTGACCGAGCCAGCCAGGCGCCCCAATAATGGAGCATAGCTCAGGGCTAGGTGCTTGGCATCACCTAGTTCTGAGTAAATCCCAGTATCCTTGAGTGCCCAAACCACAAAGAATCTTAGAGAACATCCCGCTCAATCACCTCATTTTATAAAGGTGCTCAGGACTCAAGGCTAGAAGCATGAACTGGTCAGAGGATAAGAAAAAACAGATTGTCCCATACTTATAGATGACCCTGCACATGCAGAATTGAATCCCCGATGTTTCTTGGAAGTATAGTGAAAATAGCTTGTGCACTTGAAAAGATTGAACATGGTGCTAAGGCCTCAATAATCCCGAGGCATGTAACTGGGGGCCACTCTGCTAGTTATTAGGACACAAAGAGACAGAAGACCTCTGCCATTTTGCTAAAGGGCTCACCACCCATTCATGCAACATACATTTTCTGAGCGCCTATTATGTGCCAACTACTGAACTCAATTCCAGGGATCTGGAGAGAGTTTACAGTCTAGCAAGGGAAAAATATGTAAATAATATCCAAGCAGATGACTAGTCTAGTGTTATGAGATTGAAAGACGTCATATGATGTTACATAAGGAGCACCTGAGTAATCTTAGGAAGATTAGAAAGAGCTTGTGGGCAGAGGTGAGCAGATAATGGTGCTGGTGGAGTTTGGAACCACATTCCAGGGTGAATGCAACATGAAGGCAGGAATGCTATCCCTTATACTGTCTTAGATCCACCCTTTTCTCTCCTCGTGCACTGCCATTGCCCCCATCCTACAACATTATCACCTCTTTTTTTTTTTAAGTTTATTTATTTTGAGACACAGAGAAGGTGAGCAGGGGAGGGGCAGAGAGAGAGAAAGGAAGAGGGAATCCCAAGCAGGCTCCACACTGTCCGTACGGAGCCAGACACAGGACTCGAACCCACGAACCCCAAGATCATGACCCGAGCCAAAATCAAGAGTCAGATACTTAACTGACTGAGCCACCCAGGCTCCCCCAAATCACCTCTTTCTTATTTGAATTACTGCAGTTCCTCCGGCCACCTGTATCCACCCGATACAGTCGCCACATGGAAGCCATGTGATCTTTTTAGGACACACATTTGAATCACATCATTTCTCACACCTAAGACTTCTCAAAGGTGCCCGATGCCCTTAGGATATTTAATAACATTTAACAACGATGATGATGATAAAAATATCAAACTTACACAGAGATTCCTATGTACCTGGTGTTCACCTTCGTGCTTTATGGGTATAATTGATCCTCATTATTTGTGGATTTCATATTTGTGAAATCATCTAACTTGCAAAAATTTATCTGCAACCCCAAAATGAATACTCAGTGTGCTTTTGCAGTCATTTGTGGACAAGAGCTGAGTGTTATTGGAGTGGTCTGATGTGCACATTTCTCGCTAAGCTCAAACAAGGCAACATTCTGCCATCTTGTTTCAGTTCCTCATGTCGTAAAGCTTTCAGTGTCAAGACTCAGTTGGGTCATGCTCATCTCACATGTTTTAGAACTGCATCCCAGACCCACACAACTAGGAAGGAAATAACAAAATTCTACGAAAAAACCTGAACGAAGCCAGAAAGAAACAGACTTCGGGGATTGCTCTGTCTACTGGCTTTCGTGTGTCAGGTAATAAAAACTGCAGTGAAAGACCAAGTAATAGAAAATTTAATGGAAAATGGAAAGTACAGACTTTTCCCTCCAAAGCATAAAAAGGAAAAGAAAATGGCTTACCTGTTGTGGAGATTGTCCATTGGGTTTCTCTGGAAGTTTAACTTCTCTTCCTGCAACAACAAAAAAGTTGCAGATTGAGTCTGCAAGTTGCCTCCTGTTCACAGCCAAGTTGTATCTTGAAAGTGACAGCAGACAGCATGTCCTGAAGGGGTGCGAGGCAGTGAGGTGGGGGAATTGAGTTCCCTTGCCTGGGAAGACTAGTGTCTTGGGACTTGCCACGCCTTGGTTTGCAGCCTAGCTGCTGAATCAGCAATCAATTAACAACCACCCAATTTCAGTGTTTTCCTCTATAAAAAGGTTGTAGTGACATTTAAATGGCACAACATGTAAGTAGTTTATCACATGCTGGGCATGCTGGGATTATTCAATAACCAAAAGCTACTGTTGTCATTTATTACCGTTGGTAAATACCACATGACAATGCACTTCTTCTCTGATGCATAAAGTTTCGACTAAATAGAAAAAAAAAATCAAGGAATTTTCTCCCTGTAGGCCTATCAAATAATCAAACTTTCAATGAATACATATGCAGTATCTTAATAAAATACATAATTGAGAAAATAGCATTGCTTAGTAAAAATAATGGTGTGTAAGATTTGAGAAAGTAAAGCTAGTGTTCAGATTTTTACCAACTTCTCTGTGACTATTAGAATAATTCACCTATATCAAGACATGACATTTTCAGGAAATGCTCTAAGTCTGCTCCCAGGTAAATTACTTTGTGAGATACTGAATTCCACAATAGTGGAATGGTTTCACCCTTTTGGTAATCCACTTTCATTGTCCTGTAATGTCTTTTCACTCAGTATTATTTCTTATCTTTTAATTATTCCTTAATATCGAATACATTGCTGAAAGGTCAGGTGATTCTATTCTTAATTTTGACACAGCGTTCATAATTCAACTCATAATTTGGTAAGAAAGACATGAGAAAGGCAAAGTCCACGGCCTCAGGGGGCTAGCCATCTGGCTGGGGAGGGCACGGAGACAACGAGAGTTTACAAGTCACTAAAATACTATGCAGGGTACAAATAATGCCATCAGAGGAACAAACAAAATCTCAGGACTGAGAGGTTGTGTCACTGGGCTGGCAGGCATTCGCTGACATTTGAGAGAAACTGTGGCAGATGGAAAAATAACGATGGTGAGATGTGGTGGGAGGGCCTTTCAGGTAGAGGGAACGTGGCAAACAGAGGACAGGAAATGATGGGAGTATTATTTAGTGAAATCACTGAATTCCTACTGTGTGCCAGGCTCCAGGAAACTGCAGGGAATAGTACACCCACATGGGGTGTACCCTATAAAATGACAGCCCTAGCTGCAAAAGAGTGAGTATTCTGGATTTCTCGGTGTTTAAGGAACTTGGAACCTGCCATGCGGTTGGTAGACTTGCCATGTGCCAAGTGCATTAAAGGAAACCAGATGGATATGGCAGTTTGGAGTTACAGTTAAGACCCTACTTAAGAGTAAAGAATGGACCTTGAAGAGGGAGCATTTAAACTGAGATCCACAGAATGAGAAGGAGCTCTCAACAAGCCATGCCCTTGTTAAGAAGCCTTAAGTGGTTCTGCATTGCCAGCCAATGTCCTTTAACGTCCTCAGCTCAGCATTCGGGACCTTCCACAATATGGCACAAGTGGCTCTGCTAGATTAGCTCTGAAGCTTCTCTAGCCACCCCTACTCCCAGCCAATCTGGATTTTCCACTCTTTTCTAAACAGGCTTACATTTTTCCTGTTTCTATGCCTTTGCACATATTATTTCTCCCAGCTGGCTTGCAAAATTCTACTGATCCTTCAAACCTCATTGCACACCACCTCCGCCATGAGATTTTTTTTTTTAAACCTCAAGCAAAGGTAATTACTATTTTCATTTCTGTGGAATCTTCTTGGACGGCTCCGATCACTTTTTGCCTTCATTATTACAGTGATTCGTTTATATAATGTTCCCTCCACTGGCCTGTAAACGTTTAGTAGGGAGGGGTCACGGCTTCACCATTGTTCACGCACACGTTGTGTCTTCTGACACAGTGACTTGCATATAGAGGTACACGGCATGACTTCTGAAAATGTGAGTTATAAGTATCACTGGGAACTTTAAGATGCTTAATACCAATGTATTATATTATAAAACAACAGTGTACATATTTAATCAGATCTAAGATGCACATGTATTCATTCACTTTTTAACACTTCTGAAACTTAAATGCAACTTACATTCACTGGCACATCATGGTTAAATTTGAGGCATTATTTTCTATTTTTGTGGTATATAACAGTACGTTATAATCTATGACATCAAATATTCAATGAAATGTGGCATTTTAATACCATAATTTGTTATCTCAGGAATATATTATGTGTATATTTACTAAATATATCCTATGTTAAATAAGTGTCTACCTGGAACACAATTAGATGAATATTATATAAGACACGGTCCATTTACCCAAGAATCTTCATTTAATTAATTAATTAATTAATTAATTAAATTTATTTGCTATATTTATTTATTTATTTAATATAATTTATTTTCAAGTTGGCTAACATACAGTGTATACAGTGTGCTCTTGGTTTTGGGGGTAGATTCCCATGATTCATCGCTTACATACAGCACTTAATGCTCATCCCAACAAGTGCCCTCTTCAATGCCCATCACCAATTTTCACCACCACCCCACACCACCATCAACCCTCGGTTTGTTCTCGGTATTTAAGAGTCTCTTATGGTTTGCCTCCCTCCCTCCCTCTCTGTTTGTAACTAAAGATTTTGTTTTTAAGTAATTTTTACAACCAACGTGGGGCTCAAACTTACAACCCAGAGGCCAAGAGTCACATGTTCTACTGACTGAAGCAGCCAGGCACCCCTAACCCAAGAACCTTCTAAGATGAAAACTAACAATATACAGAGATGGACTTGAGAATTTTACTTCTAAGCACTACATAAATATCATATATCAAAACAAAAACAATAACCGGAAATAAGACCCTTCAAATGAATTCTATTTTTTTCCCCAGAATGACTTTTTGAAACAAATTCTTTCCAAAGAAAATATTTTGGTACACCTGCTTTGTTGGTGCTTATTGGCTAATTTATTTGTTGGGCAAGATAGCATTGACATTACCTTGGGTGTCCATGGTGAGGACCCAATGGTTGGTAAAACCAATCAGGCCTAAGTATTATGAGAGTTTGGGAGAAGAAGAAATCCCAGTGTGGTCGAGCTGCCAGGAAAGGCTTGATGGAGAAATGCAGACATGGCAGGTGGCAGAAATTAGAGAGGGCAGGGGTAGGAGAGAATATGGGACTTGTGCAAAAGACAGTGGGGAGGTCCATGCTATGGATTTGGAGATGAAAATGGCATCTCTGAGGTTACTGGGGACTCTGAAAGTAGGCACAGAAGACCTAATGTGACCTGATTGGTGATGCGGGTAGGTTCCCGAGCAGCAAGTGGCAGAATGGCAGCAATAAATCAAAAAGTCTCCCTTGCGGGCAACAGACAAGGAACACCGCAAGAGTTTTGTGCAGAGACTTGCTTAGAGTTGATCCTTTGAATTAAGTGAGGAGATGGGACGAGCCTGGTATGTGGTGGTATCAAAGAGAGATCCAAAGGAAAGAGCAAACGTGGAAAACCAGCTTTTCAAGCTTTCTTTGGTTTTTGAGTTAGGCATTGATTTCTACCGTCCCTGGTTTCTTTTAGCGGTTTGGTGTATACACTTACTACATATAGTGTCTTGGGAAAGTTATTTTGCCTCACTACCCGTTTCCTTGTGAGTAAAATAACAATTATAATTATATAGTACCTTTTTCAGAGAACAGTTAGGGTTAAGTGAAAGAAAACAGTAGAGTATTGAGCACAGGGGTTGGTACAAACCATAATCTTAACATTAGCTATGATTTTTCATCCACTGTCATTGTCACCATCACCATGACCATCACCATCATCGTCATCATCAATCAGTCAGTTTCTGTTTTTCTCCCTGCCACTCACTGGAAATTTCTTGAGTCCAATGGTCACATCTCATTATCTTTGTTTCTTCAACAAGGAATACAAAGTAGGACTTCCACAAATATGTACTGAGTTTTATGAAAAATAAAAAGCCAGATCTCCATGAAAGAAAGGATTTGCGTGACAAAAGGAGTTACTGAAATTATTCTCATTCTTGGAGGCTGGCAGATGGAAAGAATGGTGGTTCCATACACAGAACAGGTGGAAGGAGAACCTGTATTTGAGTGCAGCATTTGAGAGTGCCTGAGTTCAGCACTTAGCCTTCTGAGTTGAAGTAATGGGTGGGGAGATGGTTAAGGGAAAGATGGCAGACAGAACAAATGGAGCCAGCCACTTCCCGTTACAAAGGAAGAGGCATGCATAGCTCACAGAGAGAGCAAAGGCCCATAAAAACAGAAAGCCCAGGGATGTGAAGTTAACTAGCAAGTTAGTAGGGTGGGAAGCCAAGAATCGGCCCAATTTAGCCGAATCCTTAAAGGCTTTAGGACAGAAGGGAAAAAGAAGGGAGGGCTAGAATCAGGATGATTTGGAAGGTGTTTAAGAAGCAGTTAGGGGGGCGCCTGGGTGGCTCAGTCAGTTGAGCATCCGACTTTGGCTCAGGTCATGATCTCACACTCCGTGAGTTTGAGCCCTGCGTCGGGCTCTGTGCTGACAGTTCAGAGCCTGGAGCCTGCTTCAGATTCTGTGTCTCCCTCTCTCTGACCCTCCCTCGTTCATGCTCTGTCTATCTCTGTCTCAAAAATAAATAAACATCAAAAAAAATTAAAAAAGCAGTTAGGGGGGCACCGGGTGACTCATTCAGTTAAGCGTCTGACTTCGGCTCAGGTCATGATCTCGCAGTTCATGGGTTCGAGCCCTACGTCAGGCTCTGTGCTGACAAGTTAGGAGCCTGGAGCCTGCTTCAGATTCTGTGTCTCCCTCTCTCTCTCTCTGCCCTTCTCACGCTCGTGCTCTGTCTCTGTCTCTCTCAAAAATTAATAAAACATTAAAAAACAATTACAAAAAAAAAAAAAAAGCAGTTAGGTTCCTAAATCCCTTTCTGCACTCCCAGCTTTTGGAGTGGTTTCTGCTCTTTATCTCACCTAAAGAATGTAAGTTTAGTGTCTGGAAAGGGTAAAGCAGGGTCTCTGGACTAGGAATATAGTAGAGAACACACAGCAGAGGACAGGGGTTCTGAATCCAAAACTGGGGATTAAGTGAACGTGTGCACGTGGAGTGCTGAGAGCCTCAGCCTGCTCCCCTCCTTGGCTCTGGGAATGCTGGCAGTCACCCTCGAGTTGTCCTCCAGACGTCTAAGGAAGTCTCTAATACGAAAGACAGAGATCGAAACCAACCAACCGACCAACCAAAAAGCACTTAAAACAAAAAGTAGGGAGAAGAACACTAAAGCCAAAACAAAACGATTGACAATAATATCCTCACCATGTCACCTGTATCCAAAAAGAACAGGGGATCTTAAAAAAAAAAAAAAAATCAGAGAACAACAAAAACAACGAAAAGCTCTTGGAAACGAAATCAAGACAACAAAAATTAATATTTCAACAGAATTTCAATAAAGAGTCTAGAAGAAAAAGAGGAAATCTTATAGAAGTAGGAAAAAAAAAGATACAGGAAATCAAATGGAAGAGATAAAATAAATCTAGAGGATCAGTCCAGAAGATCCAACGTCCAAGCAACAGAAACTTGAAAAAGAGAGAACAAATAAAAGGAAGGGAGGAATTCATCGACAAAATTATTTGAGAAAATTTCACGTAACTGAAGGACATGAGTTTCTAAATGAAAGCAGTCACCAAGTGCCCACCACAATAAATAAAAACAGACTCAATGCCAAGACACAGCATTGTGGTATTTCAGAACTGGGATGCTATAAGCTTCTAGAAAGAGAAAATCAGGTCGTATCCAAAGAGCTGGGGATCAGAACGGTTCTAGACTCCTTAAACACACACACACATACACACACGTGCACATGCGCACACACAACCCTCATTCTAAGCCAGGCCAAATGACCATTTAAGTGAGAAGGTAGATAAAGATCTTTTCAGATATGAAAGGTCTCAAAAAACGTACCATTCACACAACCTTCCCCTCCCGGAAAGGAAGCTATTGGAAAATGTCACAAACAAATGAAGGAGTAAACCAAGAGGGGGAAGCAAGGGATACAGAAAACAGGACATTAAACACAGGAGGGGGACAAAGTGTCCCCCAGGAGGAGAGTGGCCAAGATCCCAGAATGCCAGCAGCGGACACAGTCACAGGGACGGCTCATTTGGACTGGACAAGGGAAGAAGGCTCTGGGCAGTTTTAAGAGAGGAAATTGATAGAACCCCTGAAGGATCCCAAAGAGAAAGATACATACGGTAAGAAAAGAACTTGGGGTGGGACACCTGGGTGGCTCAGTTGTTAAGTACCTGACTTGGAGTCATGATCTTGCAGTTCATGAGTTCAAGCCCAGCATTGGGCTCTCTGCTGCCAGTTATAGAGCCTGCTTTGGATCCTCTCCCTCTCTCTCTCCCCCCCCCCACTTGCTTGCATTTTCTTTCTTTCTTTCTTTCTTTCTTTCTTTCTTTCTTTCTTTCTTTCTTTCTTTCTTTCTTTCTTCCTTCCTTCCTTCCTTCCTTCCTTCCTTCCTTCCTTCCTTTCCTTTCTTTCTTCCTTTCTTTCCTTTCTTTCTTTCTCTTTCAAAAATAAATAAACATTAAAAAAAAGAAAGGAATTTGGGGTTGAATCAGGATAAGTATGCAGAATATTTAACACATGAAAAAATGAGCCATTTGTTACCCCAGAGAAAATGGAATTATACTTTTCCACCTGGACTGGCTGGGAAGAACATTTACAGAGTTGTAACAGATACTTGGTATTCACCAAACTAAGACTGGAGGGGGTGCGCAGCGGGGACTGGGAACATTTCTGGTGTGCGGTAGGGCAGAGGGCAGAAGCCGAATCATCTTCCATAGCGGAATAACGTCTAAAACTGAGAGAATATCAAGACATGGTGCTAGAAACATTCATTGAGAGAAACAAATAACCAAAATAATCAGCTAAAAAAAAAGTGCTTTTTCAAAAAAAAAAAAAAGTGTTTTCCTTGGAGGAAAGAAAAAATGTGCTCACAAGTGAGCAGTCAGGGCTCCCACGTATGAAGATGTGGGAACCGATCTAGTCGTAAAGAGCAAAATCTCGAGAAAGGGTACACCAGACGAGAGCAAGCAGTAACAAAGATGCTTTTGAAAGAGCTGAGTCACATCCATTTTCTTTTTTTTTTTTTTAATTTTTTTTTTTTTAACATTTATTTATTTTTGAGACAGAGAGAGACAGAGCATGAATGGGGGGAGGGCCAGAGAGAGAGGGAGACACAGAATCTGAAGCAGGCTCCAGGCTCTGAGCTGTCAGCACAGAGCCTGATGCGGGGCTCGAACTCACGGACCGTGAGATCGTGACCTGAGCAAAGTCGGACGCTCAACCGACTGAGCCACCCAGGTGCCCCCCATTTTCTTAACCTACATTAATTATTCAGCATCTCGTACTGTGGGCCAGGCCATGTGCCACTAGATGATCACAGCAGAATGAATAAGACGTAAAGCTTATAACCTAGTGAGGTAGGCAAAACGTAAACAAATAATTATGATCCAGTGATATAATAGAGCTTATAAGCAAAGTATTATGAAAATGTAGGCACCAGCAATGAGCCTTTCAGAATTTCTAGAGTTGTGCTGTCCACATGGTAACCACTGGCCACCTGTGGCTAGTGGCTACCATACTGGGCAACGTAAGACCTAAAACATGTTCCTCGTGGCAGAAAGTTCTATTGGATGGTGCTGGTCTCGAGGTTCTTAAATGGTGATTTTTACAGTGCTTTTCTAGTACATTAAACCCCTGAAGGGATCACATTCCATGGGTCTATTAGTAAATAGAGCTTTGAAGAGCTTGATATTTAACCAGCTAAGTTATCTGTCCATGGAAAGGAATTTTTACTGTTACAGGTTTTGTTTTCATCTGGAGCCACTTGGGGAGCGAGGAAGGGGTATTTCTTGCATCTCCTGATACTGTTTTGACCATGCACAGATGTTGGGGAGCAAATGCTGCTGGTGACCAGACTCTGTGAGTCGTTGGGAAAGCACTTTTGCACAGTGGGAGGAGGGAAGAAAGAGCTCTGCAGAACTCCGAAACTCCTGAGTTTGAATTTTGGTGCCACTACTCGTTAGCTCTGTGGCCTCGAGCAAATCTCTCAACCTCTCTGGGCCTTTATGTGGTTTTTAGATGTGAGGGGCACAGGTAAAGCACAGATCAGGCTAAGCAGGTGGCAGAAACACAAAAATGGCAGCTGTCATTCTTCTCGCTGTCCTTCATCCCCAACAGGCAATAAGCACGCTGGTCAGGAAGGGCCCCATGTGAAGGAGAGGGCTGGCCCTCCTCACTTCTCATCACGACTCTGTTTCCTGGCTTTCGTTAAAGGATCTATCATCGACCAGGAAATGAAGTACCTACAACAGTAAGGGGATTTTTTTTTTTTTTTTTTTTTTTAGTTTATTTTTTTTGAAAGAGAAAGAGAGAGCAGGGGAGGGGAAGAGAGAGAGGATGAGAGAGAATCCTAAGCAGACTTCATGCTGTCAGCGCAGAGATGCAGGGCTTGAACTCACGAACTGTGAGATCATGACCTGAGCCAAAATCCAGTCAGACGCTTAACGGCTTAACCCACTGGGCCACCCAGGCACCCTGGGGAATTTCTGTTCAAAGTGGGGCAAAGGGAAGGAACAGGAAGGGCAATGAGATTTGCCGAAAGCCCAGGACATGCCAGACCCACCGGCAAGTACTGTATGTCCTATAAATCCTCCCAGGGTCTAAGAGAAGTGGAAGGACGGGAGGAAGGCGGCTGGCAGGAAGGTTTGTGGGTGGTGGGGAGACAGCATGGTGGGACACAGACCCACGGGGACGGGCCAGAGTTCCATGGGGAATGCCACACCAGGGCCCCATGGGATGAAACACGCAGTTCATGAGGACAGCTGGGGGCAGTGTGTCGGTCTCATGGGTGGGCCCAGGCAAGTGGTAGTGAGCAGAGGTGGCCTGGGTGACCTGAGCCAGCCCTTCACTTCTCCACAGGTGTTTGCTTAGGGTTTACACTAACCCTAAGTTAGTTACACTAACCCTAAGTTAGACTGGTGGACAGTCTCCATCTGTTACCTTCTTCAACTTCCATGAGAAGAAAAACAAAGTTTCCAAGTGGAGTTAAATTCGAAATATGATAAGCCTGAGTTGGCATCAACACCCGGTGCAAGAAGTAACTTTTCCTTGTAATTTGTAAGTGCATTCAGGCTTGTTTTTTTTTTTTTTTTTTCCCGGGTTCTCTTTTATGCGTTTCCCCCACCCCCACCCCCAGGCAGGGCCAATATCTGAATAGAAAGAAAAGATCCCCAGCTGGGCTCCTTTCTTCGAACAAGCTTTGTAAGCTTTGCAACATCTTCCTTGGATATGATTCAGCTGGGGGCCTTCCCCGTATTCCAGAGGAATTCCTGCGTCCTCACACAGGGGCCCTTTGTGGTCTGAGGTTATGAGAAGTTAACCAGGACTTCGCACAAGGAAGTATCTTTTCCTTGTGTGAAGCCGTGATCAAAGAGGAATATCATTCAAACCCAAACCCAAAAAACAACAACAAAAACCCCACCAAAACAAACCCGCAAAAATAAAACCCCACACCAAAACCATGATTTATATCTAGAATCTCTACAGAAAAAAAAGAAAGATCTGAGTTACGTCAGTAAAGCACAATCATCTGCAGTATAGAATGTACAATTAGCTAGTTCGTGTATTGATGGATTTTAAAGTTTAGTCCTTAGTACAAATTCTAAGTCCTGTATTTAAGTATTCAAACTTTTTTTGGTTGCTTTTGCATCTGTTTTGTTCACAAATATCCCCAATCTTTTCCAAATGCTTAAAGAACTTTTTCATTAAAATATGATATGTACAAATATTTGTATGTATACATATTCATATAACGTACATATATAAAACTAGATATAATGCTACACACACGTGCACACATATGTATCAGCACACAAAGTTTGGGAAAAGAGTGCAAAAAAAATGTCAGCCATGATCATAGCAACCTACCCATGTGCTACGTGTTCATTTTTTCCCCAGGATTTGTTGTGGTTTATGTCCATCTATACAGCGATTTTACACAGTACGTAATATAAATAAGTTCACGCCATGCTTTCTCTCACTGAACATTTTGTTTTTAGCCTTTCCCGTGACAATACATAAGGTCCACAATGATTGTTACAAATGGTGCAAATTATTCCAAAAGTGAACCTCAGCCAGATAATTAACCATTCCTCGCCAACGCTTCATATTTCTAGAACTTTCCATTTTTGGTAAAAGTCACCCTCCTTGCAGTTTCCAAGTTCAAAGTCTACAGTGCTGACTATAAACATGACATAATTATACTGGGTGAAAGGATTTTGATTTTCCTTGCCTCTCCTTTTTAAAATTTTCTTCTGACACGAAGTAAAGAGGACCTACAGGACCCAGCAGTTAGAGGCCAGCCCAGAGGCTGTTTCTTCATCACAAACCAGGAAATGCTGGCTCTGAGAGGCATCAGCATCACGACTGTTCCGATTCTGAAGTGCAGGAAAAGAGCAAGAAAAATCAGCCTAGCAATGACCTGTCCCAGGCAGAAATTCTCCTTTCCCCAATAATTAGAGACACTGCACACAACAGATTCCCGAGAATCAGACCCGCATTGTAACTCCTACTGAGTTCATCTTTTCTCTCTTTCTCTGCGGCACAAGCTCTTTCCGGTGGAGGCAGCAAGGTATGGCTCTCTTGGCAGCAGGGGCCCCAGAATGGGGCACAGTCATCCCACGTATCCATCCGTGGGTAGGCGCTTCAGTGCCCTTTGAAGATTATGTTTTCTAAAGTCTCATTCTGTCTCAGTTTGCTCACCTACGTGGCATAAGAGATTTGTGTCAGATGTGCAAACTGCCTCGCATGTGTTCCTCTACCAAGGGCAGGTGAGGGGAACAGGAGAGGATGAGGGGGGCAGAGGCCCGGGGCCAAGTCCCTGCAGCTGTAGCACTGTCGGTACATGGGCGAACAGGAGCTCAGGGCCGTGGGAGCCACAAGACTCTTCACTGGGCTCTGGCAGGCATTACCCTCAACACATTTTCAAACCTCAACTTGGGACTCTGGATCTGATGCATGAGAAAGAGAGAAAGAAAGAGAGAAAGAAAGAGAAAGGGGGGGGGGCGCTGACACTGGAGCATCCATTATGTGTTTGATACTATATAGTCACTACCCCCATTTTCTTCCCAGCAACACTGTGAAGTACGTACTACTAGCTCCATTTCATGAATAGCAAGCTTAACTAATTCACGTAAGTTTCATAACTGTAAATGGTAGGCAAGGGTTCAGAGTTTAAGCTTTTGTCATTAACACCATGGAGTCTTTAACATGACAGGATGTATGCAACCAAGCCTATTATTGTGGGGGTAGGCAGGGAATATGGGATACAGGAGGTCAACGAACTTGGCCTTCCCATTCACAAAGGGCCTCAAGTGGGGGCGCCTGGGTGGCGCAGTCGGTTAAGCGTCCGACTTCAGCCAGGTCACGATCTCGCGGTCCGTGAGTTCGAGCCCCGCGTCGGGCTCTGGGTTGATGGCTCAGAGCCTGGAGCCTGTTTCCAACTCTGTGTCTCCCTCTCTCTCTGCCCCTCCCCCGTTCATGCTCTGTCTCTCTCTGTCCCAAAAAAAATAAATAAACGTTGAAAAAAAAATTAAAAAAAAAAAAAAAAAAAAAAAAAAGGGCCTCAAGTGTAGACTCTTGACCAGTATCTCCAAGGACACACCCAGAACTATACTGACAGGCTTGAAAGAATGTTCATCACACAGCTTTGAACTTCAGTCTTAGTTTGCTGTAACAATTCACTTGTAGTTCCCTATGAATTAATACTTAATCTGGAGAATAGGAAAATTCTATCACCTTTATGATTGTGTGCAAGATCACACATTTGTACATGTAAGCATTTAAAATATTAATATTTATAATCTTGCTTTGTTATTATTTTACTACTTTAATATACTGAAAGCCTCAAAAACAACAAAAATTAAGTAACTGGGTCCCTTTCATTGCCTGAGAGACGATGATCGTATACTAAAGTTCCAGGAAAACCAGGTTGTAAGTTAACCATTAAGTATAATGCAAAAGTAAACATCAGGGACAGATTTCTGAAGAATTACCTTAAGAGAAATTCTTGGGTTGGGGGTCAACTCTCACCTCTTGTAGAGATTTCACTATTTGTGATTCCTTAAGTATCTGTATCTTAAGAACCTTAATAACTGATATCTTATGGATCATATACTTTATTTTTATTTTTTTTTTAATGTTTATTTTTGAGAGAGAGAGAGAGAGAGACAACGTGAGCAGGAAGGGGCAAAGAGAGAGGGAGACACAGAATCCAAAGCCGGCTCCAGGCTCTGAGCTGTCAGCACAGAGCCTGACACGAGGGTCGAACCCACAAACTGTGAGATCGTGACCTGAGCCAAAGTCGGACACTTAACCGACTGAGCCACCCGGGTGCCCCTGGATTAGACTTCAAATGGGCACAGGTAAACAATCAATCACCAGTAGCAATGATGCTACTGGACCTCCAGCTTCTGGGCTTTTCTTTCTCATGCAGGGAGGCAAGAGCCGTGCAGCCCAGAGCCTGTCACTCTCTGCTCCAAAGCTGGCCTGCCATACCATGAGTCACAGCGACTACCTGCGGTAATAGGAGGAACTTGAACACGTCAGTGAAGTTGTCCTTTAAATTTCTTCCATTCTAAAGCGAGATTTGTAAAGGATTTTGACACTCTGGTTAAGCTACTGGTTTTAGCAGAGAGACAGAGACAGAGAGACAGAGAGAACAAATGAATGACTATTAAATGGCTACGAATAAAAATTAAAGTTAAAATCACAGCATTTGTGAGTTGGGAAGTCCCCAAGAAAAAATATTAATCTAACCCAGTTGTGTTACAGATTAGGAACTGAGGTCCTGAGAAGATAAGTGGCCGTCAGTATAATTTTTGCTAAATCATGCTGCTGTCCTTGTAGAGATCCAGAGCAGGGTTTAGGTCACCTTTTGTTGGTAAACAAAATTTTATTGGAATACAGCTCTACCCATTCATTCATGACTTGTCCATGGCTGCTTTTGTGCCACACAGTAGGGCCGATACTCGCGACAGATGTCAAACGACCCGCGAAGTCTAACATATTTACTATCTGGCCCTCTATAGAAAAAATGCTGACTCCAGCTCTCCAGGATAAACAAAGTCTGTGAGGAGGAACCAAAGGGTGCCGGCAACCATGCGAGCAAACTTGGAAGTGGATCTTTGGAGGCCTGCCAACAGGCACCTGAGTGAGCGTGGAAACAGATTCTCCTGGTCTTGTCCAGCCTGGAGATGACCACGGGCCTGGCCGACGGCTTGCCTGCAACCTCATGACAGACCTTCAGCCAGAGATGCCCCGTTAAGCGGTGCCTGGGTTCCTGACCCACAGAAACAAGAAATATTTGTTTCTTGTGCTAATTTGGGGATGATTTGTTACGCAGCCAATGGATAACTAATATAAGCGCATCTATTTAGTTGGGCTCACGCTTTCAAGGTGAGCGAAATTCTATCTCTGAGATCAAAGTCTCATCGTGATCTGCTCTGTGAGGACTGTTGGATCCTTGGTCCCCAACTCCAAATGGAGTTGGCACATCAGTGCACTGTGCCAACTGGTCACTGCAAGTCTATCCCATGGCCACGTGGTCCGTTAAGATGTCTGTCTGTCTGACACAGTGTCTTACTCAGTTTTGTAATCACAGAATCTGATTTAGCGCCTAGTAATCATGATAGAATAATAATAATACATCTTTATTGAGTGCTTACTGTGTGTCAAGCACTTTATGTCCATTGTCTCATTTTACCCTTTTAACAACCCTGGGAGGTAGTACTATTTTTAAGCCCATTTAACAGGGGAAAAGGCAAAAATTACATACGTTAAGGAACTTGCCTTATACTGGCTGACAAGCAAGCAGCAGAGCCAGGACTTGAGCTCTGACAGACCCTGAAGGGGCCACACTCTACTGGGATTCTGGGTCCCCAGATACGTGGTTCTAGTCATGGTACTGCCACAGTTAACCGTGGACTCGGCAAAGTCGCTCATGGAGAGGAAACCTATTTCCTCACCCATAAAGTGGTGGTGATGATGATGATGATGCCCCTTTCCTATCTCTCAGGGCATATGTCCTAAAATAGTGACTTTTTTAAGTTCACGGTAAATGTGGACTCAAAATAAAGTGACTTACTGATCTTTTGACCAAACACCCCTTAGCTGGGGCAGACCTGAAAGAAGAGGAAAACAAGCAGAGGGTATTTAAGGGAAGAGCCTGAGGGAAGGGCAAAGGGCCACTGAAATCCATTTCCTACCCTTTCTCCACTTCCTGTTCTTCCCTGTCCTGCTCTTGGCATCACTATGGCTCCTGGCCCCATCTGCAAAAATCCCCGAAACAACGGTGGGTGGAGGTTGTCAGGTTAATGACAAGAAATCCTCAATTATTTCAAACACAGCTCATGCGTTTATGCTGTGGGAGTTGTTTTTTTTTTTTTTAAGTTTATTAATTTTTTTTGAAAGACAGAGACAGTCAGTGTGAGTGGGTGAGGGGCAGAGAGAGAGAGGAAAAGACAGAATTCCAAGCAGAGCCTGAAGCAGTGCTGGAACCCAGGAAACATGAGATCATGACCTAAGCTGAAATTAAGAGTTGGACACTTAACAGACTGAGCCACAGAGGTGCCCCTACACTGTGGGAATTAAAAAAAAAATTTTTTTTTTAATGTTTATTTTTTATTGAGAGACAGAGAGACAGAGCATGAGCATGGGAGGGGCAGAGAGAAGGGGAGACACGGAATCCAAAGCAAGGTCCAGGCTCTGAGCTGTCAGCACAGAGCTGGACGCGGGGCTCGAACCCACGAACCATGAGATCACGGCCTGAGCCGAAGTCGGACACTTAACCGACTGAGCCACCCAGGCGCCCCTACACTGTGGGAATTTTAACTGAGACTGCATATGAACAGTCTTCCCTGGAAAGAGATATTTATATTTATAGATATTTGTATTTATATTACATGGCCGACTGTGACTTCTCACTCCATCTCGGCCTCTTCTAGAAAGGAAAGAGTACTGGATCCCTCTAGGCTGGTTTAGCTCTCACTGCAGGCTCTGCACATCTCATACAAGAGTCTGAATTTTTCACAGTTGAGCCCTTGGTATGTGGAAGAGTGCCTGAAATACAAAAGGCATTCAAACTTTTTTTGATGAATAAAGGAACGGATTTTTACCTGCTTCTATGCTGTTCTATGCTAGAATGTAAATGCCATAAAGTAGTAGGTATTCAATAAATATTTGTCAAATGACCCTAAAAATCTGGCCTCATACTATTACATTCAGGGCAGTGTCATCGGATTAAAAAAAGTAGAGTTCAAAGAAGGGTTTCAAGGTTAAGAAGACACCTGACTCCGGTCAAGGCCCCAACTATGGCCATACTAGAATGGATGCCCAGAATATTCCTGAACATGAGTTCCTGTGACTTAAATTCTTGATGATGTCAAATCGCCAGTGTGGCAGGAAAAGGATTCTCTATTCCGTGTGGACTGCAGCCAATGATTTAGGATTTAAATTGTATGTTTCTTGGAGCAGTGATTTTCAATAAAGAAAAAAGACTGTTACTTCTCTATGGACTTATTTCATCTTGCTTCCTTAAATGTCACCAAAAACCAACCAACAAACAAACAAGCAAACATCAATCAACATTGCTTCCCACCAACCGACAAACTCCAAAGAGACAAACACTTTGTCAGGGTTTCCTTTCAGCATTATTTGTGATGAATTAGGTAAAATGTACGTCCCAAGAAAACAAAGAACCTGACATAGCCTTAATCATAAAACCAGAAAAACAATTCTGTCTAATAATCACCAGGAAAATGTGCACTGTAAGTATTTCCCACCCTTACTTGGCAATCCACCTACTTTTCTAAGAGAACGAAAGAACTCTGCAGACTTGTTCTGTCTCCATTAAGATGACCATTCAGGGGCGCCTGGGTGGCTCAGTCGGTTCAGCGTCCGACTTCAGCTCAGGACATGATCTCGCGGTTCGTGAGTTCAAGCCCCGCGTCAGGCTCTGTGCTGATGGCTCAGAGCCTGGAGCCTGTTTCAGAGTCTGTGTCTCCCTCTCTCTCTGACCCTCCCCCGTTCATGCTCTGTCTTTCTCTGTCTCAAAAATAAATAAACATTAAAAAAAATTAAAAAAAAAAAGTTTAAGATGACCATTCAAACCTAAGTCAAATTTATATTGCAGTCATTTTTATCCCTCTACTTAAGCATTCCTCATCCTATCTAAGCAATTTCCACAAGATATTGGAAGGGCCCTAGTTGTTGTTTTTCCTTCCTTCCTACCTACTTCACTTCATCTTTTTTTCATTAGTAAATATTAGATGTTCATAATAGTAAGGTGAAAAGGATGGTAGTTCTCTAAATTTCGCATATTAAAGTTTGCTCAAAGAAAATAAAGTTCGGTCAAAGAAAACTTGCTTCTTTGGAAGCTAAAATCAACAGGGCAGCCCCACCTTGTATCGTGTGAGATGTTATGCAGAAACACGCTTTGTAGAAACAGTCCAAAACCAATTAAAGTTGGTTTAAGTAACCGAGAAATAAAAATATTCGTGACAATCCACAGATTTCTAGCGTATTTCTAGAGGGTGGTAGAGGGTAGAAGTAAAACAAAATCAGAAACTGATAAGCTCTTAACCTGCTTCTAATTCACTCAACTCTGTAAATGTGAGACTGGCTTAAATTATTTTTTTTTCCATCCTTAATGTTTCCTTAGTTTGATATACTAACACGTAATGTATATTAGCTTATTGTCTTCAGGGGGTAAATATCCTATTGCATAAGCCAGAGGCCGCTGAAAATGAGTCCTATAATCTTCATTAGCAAAAAAAGGTACACGTACACTCAGCAACAATGCATGACATTTCAGGAGACACTTATCTGTAACCTAGTTTTGGGTATTTAGAGATTTCTCGACAGTGTTCCCTTTCGCTGGGAGACTAATGCAGAAAATTCAATACCAGGAGCAGTCGGCATGCTTGTTAGCTTCTCTTTTTTAACAACAGGATAAAAAGCTGTGTAACTATTTCAATTACGTTCAAAATGGTGTCCGTGTTCGGGGCGGGAGGGGAAAGGCCTGAATCTTGCCCTGTGGTTCTGGCAGGTGCAGGGTGCAGACCAGTTATGCCCTGCAGGCAGTGTTATGCTGGCAAGTATTTAACAACTGGCTCTACAGAAAAACATGTCTATCATAAATAAAGGCTGTGTGGAACACTGTTTGTATATAATAATAAAATACATTCTTTTTATTATAAATTCCACGTAGGCAATTGGTTTTCACAGAATGCTTTCACAAGGTTTTGCCAGACTCTTCCATCAGTAATTTACTCGCGGCTACAACGGGTATAGTCCTGACATGAATGTTAGTTGATAGCATTGTTTAGCAAGGTAGACGAAAGTGAAACAATGAACACATGTGTTGGAATTTCATGTCTGTTAATGACACAAGCAAATTCTTTTCTGAATCAGAGAATAATAGTCTTTTGAACACCGGAAGAAAAAATTTCTTCAGGGTTTTTTTGTGCTATTCCCATGTAACAATTACAGACTCAGCAAAGTTCCATGTTGCATATCGAGTTAACAATTTTATCATATTTTTTAAAATAAATTTTATTTATTTTGAGAGAGACTGCGCGTGCACGTGCACACATGAGTGGGGAAGGGGCAGAGAGCAAGGAGAGACGGAGAATCCCAAGTAGGCTCTGCACTGTCCGTGAGAAGTCCAGTGCGGGACTGGAACTCAAGAACAGGGAGATCATAACGTGAGCTGAAACCAAGAGTTGGATGCTTAACTGACTAAGCCACCCAGGCGCCCCTCTTTATCATATTCTTTTTAAAAAAAAAATTTTTTTTTAACGTTTATTTTTTTTTTTTTAATTTTTTTTTTTCAACGCTTATTTATTTTGGGGACAGAGAGAGACAGAGCATGAACGGGGGAGGGGCAGAGAGAGAGGGAGACACAGAATCGGAAACAGGCTCCAGGCTCTGAGCCATCAGCCCAGAGCCTGACGCGGGGCTCGAACTCACGGACCGCGAGATCGTGACCTGGCTGAAGTCGGACGTTTAACCGACTGCGCCACCCAGGCGCCCCTTAACGTTTATTTTTGAGACAGAGAGAGACAGAGCATGAGTGGGGGAGGGTTCGAGAGAGGGAGACACAGAATCCGAAACAGGCTCCAGGCTCCGAGCTGTCAGCACAGAGCCCGACGCGGGGCTCGAACTCACAGACCGAGAGATCATGACCTGAGCCGAAGTTGGCCGCTCACCAGACTGAGCCACCCAGGCGCCCCCTTTATCATATTCTTAAGTGTAGTTGAGCAACAAAACCTTAAGTTGAGCTCTGACTTACAGTATTTGCTAATTCTATGGTGTAAATGCTCCTGTGTCTGATTTCGAGACAGAGGTTAAGTCACCCAACTCAAAGTTGGGAAGAGATGTACAGCTGTAAACCATTTTACGGTATTTCTACCACACAGACACAATAGATGTAAATATCCTCAACAGCACAGAAAACAAAAATAATTCGCAACTGATGAGCTTTGAGTATTTGTTACTTTTGTTTTCAATACAAGATTTTTTTGTTTTCAATATAATTATACTTTAATACAATTTAATTTTGAATATCATCTCACAAGAGTTTTGAAATTCCAAAATTCTACAGCCAGTCCTGGCTGGCTCCAGCACAAGGTTTCAGGGTCCTGAGCCCGAAGGGCAAATGCTTTTCATAGGCCATTTTCTCTCAGCCACACACCAATAACCTCCAATTAACAGTCACCCTAAGACCCAACTTCCCCTGCTGTGAGTTAATCAGTCTCAAGAGGTGGATGTCTGGCCTTAAGTTCTCAGTAGAATATTAACATTTTGGGAGGGAGAAAACGACTTCAGGAAAGTGACATGACTTTGAGGCAGTACGCATTTTCCTCACCTGTGGAATGGGAACAGCACCGTTACTAGGGTTGTCCTAAGGAATAGAGCTAACTGCGTGCAAAGCTCCTGAGTAATGCCTCAACTACAGCAGATGTGGAATAACTATGTGTTGATCATTAAGATGAGGGCAGAATCTCCGTAACAAACCTTTCTTTTCTGGACACACATGAGTCCGTCAGGCAAGCTGCTTCCTTTCCCACAGAGAAGCAATTTCCAAATATGATTGAGTGAAAAGCGAGTTTGAGAACAAGTCCAGTCATGGTCAGATTTCTTGAGTCTGTGGAAGATTGTTACCTGGCTTCCCAGGATCACCATTTCCATCTCTTCTCCAGAAATATGGGGGGAAAAAAAGTGAGGGCAAATTTGTAACCAGAGATTTTTAGCAAGGACCCAAGGGGTAACTTCTGGCAGTCAATATTTTACGTCAGAATCATGGGCTAGAAGTTAGGGAGACTCATTTGCCTCCTGTGAAATCAGCACAGACAGCAGTAGTTTTGGGAGCATCCTGTTTAGATAAAGGATAAAATCTTTTAAAGAGTTTTTGATACTCTGAAAAATGTGGTGCTCTAGACCATTTATCCTTACTTTTGAGACTCCGGGCCTCTTTAGATCCTTTCTTTTTTTTCCCCCCCTTAAAGCATTTTAAAAAAACAAAGTGAAACAATATAAATATAAAAAGGCTTAGCTTACCTTTTGAATATAAGGAATTGGGGTAATAATACCTATCTTACAGGTTTGTTATGCTCAGTGAACTAAAGGACTTAGGGCATGGCACGTATGATGTGGTATATGGGGGGTGTGGGGGCATACAGCCAATGGGAGCTGTTGTATGTAGCCCAAGGCATTCTTTCCTCCTTTCAAAATCAACTCAAGGTTAACAGGTGGGGCAGGGGTTAGGAGGAGGGGTTGAAGGATAGGGTCCAGACAAAACAGCTATGAAGAGGTCACCTTCCTCCTGTCTTCTACGTGGTTGGATAAGCAGGTTGAATTGGTTCCATTTTTCCCTCTCTAGAAGACAGTATTTTCTTCCAAGAATAAAAGGACAGCCCTGTCGTGATGGTTATTAACTAGATCAAATCTCAAGGAAGTCAGAGATTCTAAAATCTCACTTGTCCTGTTATTTTATGTAGATTTATAAACCCTATTCTTTATTCAGATTTCAGGGACACCTAGGATTAATTGACAAGCCACAGGCAATTTCAGCAAACACTAAGCGTTTTGCACACAGAGATCATAAGGGAACAACCAGGAGTCAGTCTCGCCTTAAGATAGAAGATATTTAGGGGCACCTGGGTGGCTCAGTCGTTCAAGCGTCAGACTTCAGCTCAGGTCATGATCTCACAGTTTGTGGGTTCGACCCCCACGTCAGGCTCTGAGCAGCTCAGAGCCTGAAGCCTGCTTCAGATTCTGTGTCTCCCTCTCTTTCTCTGTTCCTCCCTTGCTCACACTGTCTCTCTCTAAAAATAAATAAAGATTAAAAAAAATTAAAAAAAAAGATAGAAGATATTTATAGCATCAGTAATACACAATCATATGGTTGGGGAGAAAATACAAAGGAAGGAATACGTGAGTCTCAAAGCAAGACATATTAAAAAAGAGTGGCTGTAATGTAAAGTACCTACATCTGTAATAAATATACTTATGTGGCACATTATTGAAGATTATTTGATAATGTGTTTCTGGGGAAATCACAGAATTTAGTCTAGAAACACTTGAAGGTATAAGGTTTTTAGATAACATCCTGTTAAATTCAGCATTACTCAAACTCAGTGATTTCAATCTGAGCTGCTATGTCATCTTGTTTCATAAAAACTCAAGCTAGGTTCCTGGGTAGAAAAGATCCTAAATGGAAAAAAATCTCAAAATGTGATAAACCAAATACGAAAAAATTTCAAAATGTGATAAACCAAATATGTCAGAATTAAAATCTCAAACCATGAGCACTGAACCAGATTACCTACACTGAATTTTTGAAATTAATAATATTAAAATGAGTGTGTGTGTGCGTGTGCGTGTGTGTGTGTATTTATATGTGCAAACTGAAGCTGGAACCAAGGAGGAAGCTTTTCCCTTCTGGTGGAGTTTATATAATATACACCAGGGCTAAAACTGTTCACGAGAATAGTTCCTTCAACGACAGTATTTTTAATATTGTTGCATACATACTCCTGTGTCCTTTTATGTGAATTTGGAAGGAATGCAAAGTACATTTACGGGATCAGTCTTTCTAATTCAATCTCAAACTCTTCCTTTCCTAAACTCATGGGCAGCTTTCCTGCCTAGAAGACCGCTTCAGTGAATCTATAAGGGCTTCCTCCTCTCTCTGAGCCATTGCAAAAAACTGTTTTCTTCCTGAAGGATTTTCTCACCAGGCTTTTGACATCAGACCTACAGTGGGGCTGTTCTGCCCATTCTCCTTTCTTTGTGCCAGAGGCGCCCCAAAAGCTCACATCCCACAGCTCAAATCCTAGCAGGTTCTTAGGACTTTACACAGTTGTGCAATGGTTAAAAACCAAACAGAAAACCCAGCCCTGGGCCCTGCTGGCTGGGGTGTGGCTGCGGGCTGGCCGTGGGCTGAGGGCTATTGCCTAACAAAACCAAACACTCAGCACTAACTGCTGCCAGGTGCACTGATTACCTGTTAAACAGAAGGACCTAGATACCTTTCCTCCCTGGGGACAGGAGTGAACACGTGGAAATCCCTTTAGTCAAAGCTCTTCGGGGTCAAATAGTACAGTGCTTTTCAACTATTAGCATTCGAGCAACACCTGGAATAAAAACAAACCAAGTACTAACTTCCGTCTCCCTGGAGCTGATGATCGACAGGATTACATTTGGTGGAAATGGACAAACTCAACTAAAAAAATGCTGAAGCGAAGCCAGGTATTGCCACTTACATTTAGATATTAGGATTCATACGTTATGCTTATCGCCTGATGAAGCTTAATATATCTTGGAACCAAGGCTGCGAACTGACATGAAGAGAAAACCACACAAAAAGTGGGGCGCCTGGGTGGCACAGTTAAGCATCCGATTTCAACTTAGGTCATGGTCTCACAGTTCGTGAGTTCGAGCCCCACATCAGGCTCTGTGCTGACAGCTCAGAGCCTGGAGCCAGCTTCGGATTCTGTGTCTCCCTCTCTCTGTGGCTCTGTCACTGTCTCTCTCTCTCTGTCTCTCAAAAATAAATAAACATTAAAAAAAATAAAAAAAAAAGAAAACCGCACAAAATGTATAACATTTCTATTATTCGTTGCAGTCCTAAATTGCACTGGATCATCAAGTGAGCCAGGTAGTGTTTTGATGTCTCCGGGTTTTTGGTCCATTGAGGCACCTTAGAATTTCAAAGTAAATACAGAATCCTCAGGCCCAAACATTTGTAAGATATTGCCATAGATTTTAACAATGGAAAAGTATACATTCTATACCTCTATGTACCTGTATGTGTCTAGCACTGTGATAGCCATTGTGGAAAAATAAAAAAAGTATATGTATGACCCACTCTTTCCAAGAATTTTATAATCTGATTAAGAAGCTTCACATGAAGCAATGTGAAGGTAACTGTACATCGAATTTGGTACTGGATTCCAATGGGATGGTATGTGTCGGTCCTCAAGGTAGCTCTGCCTGTGTCCACTCTCTGGGCTGAGAATTTACAGGTCTTTTTGCTTTGATGTCTATAGCTTACTTCACCCTAAACAGTATGATGTAAATGTTTCGTTTATTAAACCCTAGCGGTAGTAAAAATTTTACACTTCAGGGGTGATCAACTAGTATCTAATCGGGAAGACCACCCCACATGCAACTCCAGCTGCCCCCCGATTAAGATATGAGTGAGTGAATGGCATAAATGGGTTTTCATTTGTGAAGTTTGTGGCTTATCGATCAGGAGATGAAATGTTAGAAACAGACACTAGCTGGGTGACTTGAGGTTTGCAGGTGGGCTTCCCTGGCCCCTTATGAACAGGGAGCCTGACTCTAGAGAAGCCTGCACTCTGCACCCTTGGGCGTGTTGTCTGAAGCCAGATTCCCGGTTCTGTGACCCACACCATTGGATTCCCTAATTTCTGCTGCCTGATGCTGACTAGGATAGTAACCGAATACTATGTCTGGAATACTGTCAGGTCATCAAGGATCTTTTCTGCAGGGTGGTGGGACAATAACCTAAAAAGTTAGACAACCAGCATTTCAAGTTTACAAAACAGATACACGTATTGCTTTGTGGCTGCTTGCTAGTAAATGTGGCTTAAAAATACATGCGTGTTGGGGAGGCACCTGCATGGCTCAGTTGGTTAAGCTTTGGACTCTTTGATTTTGGCTCAGGTTATAACCTCATGGTTCATGAGTTCAAGCCCTGCATCCGGCTCTGTGCTGTCAGTGTGCAGAGCCTGCTTGGGCTTCTCTATCTCCCTGCTTTCTCTGCCCCTCCCCTGTTCTCTCTCCCTCTCTCTTTGCCCCTTCCTTGCTTGTGCTCTCTCTCTCTCCCTAATAAAAAAATAAATAAAAAACAAATAATCTAAAATATTATTTATTAATTTATTTATAAATAAAAAAAATAAACATTAAAAAAATACATGTGTGGGGAATTTGGTCTGAGACGTGCTCTCATTGTATCTTGGCAGGGGAGATGTTGGAGAGAGGCTAGTTCTCACCCACCTTAAGCTTTCCTGTGGCTGCCCTTACCTATACTCGAACTAATTCAGTTTGATTTTTAGAGGCTGGGAAGGCCTATTTTAAAGTTAAGTGCAATTTTGGCCCCTACTAACAGGTTATGTGGCTGAGCATAAATCTTCTAGGTTCAATTTTACTCCCACTAAATGAAAACAACAGCAGTGACCTCACTGGGTTACCATAAAAACTCAAAGCAATTGTGTACCCAGCCGAGTTAGCTACTCGTTGGTAGCTTCCCTCCTCTGTGTTACTGTCCCATCGCTATTCTTTTCCTGTCCTAGAGGAAACATACAAATGTTTGCAGAATTGAAATGAATAACCTCCTTCTATTGTCCGATTTTAGTGCCTTTGGACTGAACAAATGTTGGAACTGTGAGTTTGGCACCTGTAATTATTCCATCTTAAATCTGGATGTCTTGAATCAGCAGAGAGGCTGGAGTCCTTGGGCCTCTACCTTCTCTTCTCTTTTCTGGGACCAAGCGTCCTTCTTTACCCTCCTGGCACCAAATTCTGCTCCTTCACACTTCTTGGACTCTCCAAGAGTGACTACTGCTTTGGCCTCTGTCAACATCACCTCAGTCATCTGCCTTAGATACACGTAGGAAGAGGGTATCTAGTTAACCTTCACTTCTTAAACAAGTCCTTTCTTCACTAAGCAGTAAAAGGTGAGAAACTACAGCAGAACGGTTATTAGGTGGGGTAGTCAGCCTGCCCACTGGCCCAAAGTGGCCTCTGCCTCCTGGTCTGCGTCCCTGCGTAGTTCCCTTCCCACACTGATCTGGGGCTGTCCTGTGGGGTGAAAGGAGTATGGCGGGAATGATGGTACATGATTAAGTCAAGGCTAGGTTAGGAAAGGCCTTACGGCTTCTGTGATGTTCTCTCCTGTTGTTCACTCTGAGGGAAGCCAGATGCTATGCTGTGAGGACACAAGCAGTAAAGAGGCCCCTTGAGGAGGACTTGTGCCATCTTGGAAGTGTAACAGTCAATCCTTAGTGACTAAAACCATGGCTGACAACTGACTGCAACCTTATGATATACCCTGAGCCAAAAATGCCCACTGGGGCCACTCTCTAATTCCTGACCCACTGAAACCATTGAAGATGATGTTTACTGTTGTTTTAAACCACTACTTTGGGGATACCTTACTGTGCAGCAATAGATAACTGATACATTAAGAATGCATTTCCTGTTCTCAAATGGCCTCATGATGGACATAATCCAATGCAGGTGAAGTATTTTCAAGCAAGAACCCACTTTGTCCCTCATCTTTACTCTTTCTGCCACTTCCTCTTTTTTGAAATGTCAGTGCTAATTCGGCTGTGAGGGAAGTGCTATGGGCTGAATATTTGTGTCCCACGTTCATACGTTCAAGTCCTAATCCTCACTATGATGGTATCTGGAGGTGGGGTCTCTGGGAGGTGATTAGGGTTAGATAAAGTCAGGAGTGCGAAGCTGCATGGCAGAATGAGTGCCCTTGAAGGGCACCGTCTGACTTCAGCTTAGCTCATGGTCTCGTGGGTTCATCAGTTTGAGTCCTACTTCGAGCTCTCTGCTGTCAGCGTAGAGCCCACTTCTGATCCTCTGTCTCCCTCTCTCTCTGCCCCTTGCCTGCATTGTCTCTCTTTCTCTTCAAAGAAAAAAAATTCAAATAAATCAATAATTAAAAAAAAAAAGAAAAAGAATGAGTGTCCTTGTAAAAGGAAGAGATGGGAGATTGATCACTCTCTCACTCTGTCTTGTGCAGGAACCAAAGAACAGCCATGTGAGCACATAACCCAGAAGGGGACCCTCACCAAGAACCTGACCAAGCTGGGATCTTGATCTTGCATTTCCAGCCTCTAGAACCATGAGAAAGAAATGTTTGTTGTTTAAGCCACCCTGTCCGTGGTGATTTGTTATAGCAGCCCCAATTAAGACAGGAATGCTACGTATGTGTGCACATAACACACGAGTGCGTAATTTCCATTTGTGGAGGAAAACACAGATGGCATATACCTCTCCTTTTGGTCTCTACTATACGCCAGGTTCTCAACTTTGAGTGTTGCTCACTCACTCTCCCATCTCTCTCTGCCCTAAGATACAGATCATCACCACATTTTCCTGGAGTATCTGCTTCTTGCCATAAGGCCTCTGGCCTTAGCTCTATACCAAAATTGTCGGCACAGAGGTCATCTGGTGTTCAAGCACCAATCCAATGATGTATTTTCAGTCCTCAACTTCTGTTATGGACTGAACGTGTTCCCTCTAAATTCATATGTTAAAGCCCTAACCCCCCATTTTGGCTACCTTTGGAGAAAGAGCAGCTAAAGAAGTAATTAAGGTTAAATGAGAGTAGGATCCTGGTCTGATAGGATTCATGCCTTTATAAGAAGAGACACCCAGAGAGCTCTCCTCTCTCTCTCCATGCACAAGCTTAGGGCCACATGAGGTTAGAGCAACAAGACAGCCACAGCACGTCAGGAATAAAGTTCTTACCAGAAACTGAACCTCCCTGGGCCCTTGATCTTGGACTTTCTAGCCTCCCAAACTGTGAAAACACAAATTTGTATTTAAAAAAATTTTTTTTAATGTTTATTTATTTTTGAGACAGAGACAGAGCATGAACAGGGGAGGGCCAAAAAAAGAGGGAGACACAGAATCCAAAGCAGGCTCCAGGCTCCGAGCTGTCAGCACAGAGCCTGACACGGGGCTTGAACTCACGACCCTGAGATCATGACCCGAGCCGAAGTCGGATGCTTAACCAGTTGAGCCACCCAGGCGCCCCACAAATTTCTATTTTTTAAGCCACTCAGTCTCCGATATTTTGTCACGGCAGCCCAAGCTAACACAACCTCCGTGAACTCTTTCAGCAACTGCTAACAGACAGAGCAACCTTTGGAATTAGACTTCATTTTCAAATCAGGTGCTGGCTTATGGTGAACATAAAGAACTTATTTAACCTATCAGAGGCTTTGTGATCTTTGTTATTAAACATAACGGGATCCATTTCAAAGAACTGTGTGAAAAATCCGTGACTTTCTGGGGAGGGAGGTTACTGCCCCTTGGGGACACTTGGCTATACGGGAAGGACATCTGGAAATACATGGGGCGATTAGTGTTTTAGTGTCTCAGTGACAGGGCACTAATAGCATTTAATGTTTACATGCTAACCAGACTGTGACGCTTGGGCTTGTCCAGCGTAACAGAATTTTTTCTCATTCAAAATGCCAGTGGCACCCCACTGGGGAAAGAGAAAAAATGATAAAGTGACTGCACGGCAGAAAATAGATGCCAACATTCACTTTCTTGGCACTGTCTGTAGTTTAAGGAATAGTTTCTCTCACCTGCAAAAAGTTCCCAAGCCATTTTATAAATGAAATACAGTCTTAAACTTTAATCATTTGTGGCATGATAAATCTCAGTCGAGGGATAGGGGCAAAGAGAGGGTTATAAGCTCTACAGAACAGGTCACAGTGCCATGGACCAAGCAGATATGCAATAAAGTAGTTGTTTGTTGAAAAAGCCTAGAATGATTTTTAAGTTATATGTTAAACAGTGAGAGAGAAGAATTTATGTTCACAGGTGAATTAGGTTTTTGTGTTTCCTGATAAACAATTTAAAAAATCTTTTATTTGGAATCCTGTCATTTATCACAAACTAGAGTGGATAATTACATGTTCTTGGACCTCTGTGGTGGAATATGTTGGCAAATACTATCTGTATTTAAATATGTGTTGGTAGGACATCAGGTAAAGACAGTGGATCCAACATACTCACTTGGGCACCTGGGCGGCTCAATTGGTTGAGTGGCCGACTTCGGCTTGGGGCATGATCTTGCAGCTTGTGAGTTCAAGCCCCTTGTTGGGCTCACAGTTGCCAGTGCAGAGCCCCCTTCAGATCCTCTGTCCCCCTCTCTCTGCACCTTCCCTGCTTGTGTGCTCTCTTTCTCTCTCTCTCTCTCTCAAAAATAAACGTTAAAAAAAATACTATTCAATTTTGGGCTACTCCTAAATCTTATTAAAACTAAAATAATTATATGTGTGTATGTACATGTATCTTTTTAACAACAGAATCAGGAGAGGTGACAATGACAGCATTTTGAAAGCTAGGAAGCAGGCGGACAGTGGCCATTCATCCGGTGGACCTGAGAAAGCTAGGCCAGAAGCTGCAAGTGGACAGATGAGCACCACCGTTTACACGCAGGGTCATCAAAAGGCTCAGTGATTGGTGGCGACTGGTGGCAGCAGGTGCCTCAGGCAGGGGGGAAGCTGGGGCCAGAACAGTGGTAGTGGTTGAACTCTGTTTAAGAAGCAGTTCACACTCCCTTCCTTCCCCTACTGTCACCTGCGTGACAGCACCTCAGCAGGAGCCTGGAAGTTTATCCTGCAGAGGGGGCAAAACAGAAGGTCTCTGAACTGGGGAAGGGGGGGTGTACTGGGCAATGTTCAGGGTGGGACATCACACCACGATAGGAGGATTCCTACAGTCTACTCCCCACGCTCATCTCCCAAACGCACACTGGCAGACAGGCTCTTACCCTCCAGGCAAGAGCTTAGAGGAGCTTTCTTAGAGGATGTGACCAATCCATGGGGAAAGCCCTAAAGATACTGACACTAGAAGTTCCCCAGCAACTGGCTCAGCCAGATCAGTATTACAAGTGACCCTCAGTGAGTGTTCCCTCCCACTCCCTTTCATATTCTGAACTTCAGTTTTTACTTTCCTGCTCTTACATGTGAGCAGAACATCAGTGATTATCAAATAGCCGGGGGAAAACCAGAAACAATCTAGAGGGAGCTGGGAACTATGAGGCAAAAGAAAATTTCAAAAATTATTATTCAAAAACTCATGGATATAAGAGAGTACAGGGCATCATGAAGCAAGAAAATGATGCTGTAAAAAAAAGGGCATTCAAAAAACAACCCCCCCAAAAAAAAAACTCTTAGAAATGAAAAACATAACCACATATATAAGAACCTCAGTTGAAGGAATCTATGTTGAAAAAGGATAAGAAAAGCAGATAAATAATCAAGGAATTCCAGGAGATCTAGAAAGTGAAGTAAAACACCCACAGGAGAAGAAAACATTAATAAAATGATTCAAGAAAATTCCTCAAAATTAGAGGGTAGATTTTCTAGATTCAAAGCATCCACCAAGTACCCAGCACAATGAAAATAAATCCACACCTGAGGTATATTACTGTGAACTTTCATAATACTAGGATAAAGAACATTCAACCAATATCCAAAGAAGAAAATACAGTTATATATAAAGGACTGAGAATTGAAATGGTGGTATACCTTTCAACAGCCATATTGTGAACAAGGAGACAACAGAGCAGTGTCTTCAAAATTCTAAAGGAAAAAAAAAGTTTTGAGTGAAAATGATTTCCAACATAGAAGTCTCTATGCAATGATAGCATTCAAGTGGGGAAGTAGAATACAGACATTTTTAGACAGGCAAGTCCTTAAATAATCTTTTCCTCCATATACTTTTTCTTAGAAAGCTATTGTAGGACGTGGTCCATGAATGTTGAGGGAATAAAACAAACAAAAGGAAGACATGACATCTAGGAAATAGGAGCTCCACCACAGGAGAGAAGGGAAGGGACTCTTTCAGATGGTGATGACAAGAGATCTCGGTGTAACCAGGCAGAGAGGACAACCAGTCCAGATGAGCAGGTCCGAAGTTCCCGAGAGAGACTTCTACCCAACACCTCATATGAAACTGACAGAATCATGGAACATCTTGAGAGAGTATTTAGACAACTGGTAAATATTTAAGTACTGGATGGATAGTTAAATACGTAAAAAACACATACTCAAAGGGCACTTGTGTGGCTCAGTTAGGCGTCCCACTTCTGCTGAGGTCATGATCTCTCGGTTCATGAGTTCAAGTCCCACATTGGGCTCTGTGCTGACAGCTCAGAGCCCGGAGCCTACTTCAGATAACGTGTCTCTCTCTCTCTCTCTCTCTCTCTCTCTCTCTGCCCCTCCCCAGCTCAGGCATGTGCTCTCTCTCTCAAAAATAAATAAACATAAAAAAACCCCCACACACTCAAGAAACACAAACATACAAAAATAAACAAGTAAAAAGGAAATTATTAACTCTAGGGATAAGTTGTGCAAGAAAAAAAAAGTTTAGTATATGCCCCATTTCTGAATAGCACATACAATTGACCCTTGAGCAATGCAGTGATTAGGGGCATTGGCTCCCCTGTACAGTTGAAAATCCATGTATAACTTTTGACTCCCCCAAAACTTAACTACTAATAGCTTACTGTTTACCTGAAGCCTTACTGACAACTTAAACTGTTGATTAACACATGTTATATATACGTATTGTATTCTGCATGTTTATAATAAAGTAAGCTAGAGAAAAGAAAATGCTATTAAGAAAACCACTGGAAGGGGTGCCTGGGTGGCTCGGTCAGTTAAGTGTCCGACTTCGGCTCAGGTCATGATCTCATAGTTTGTGAGTTCAAAGCCCTGTGTCGGGGTCTGTGCTGACAGTTTGGAACCTGGAGCCTGCTTCGTGTTCTGTATCTCCCTCTCTCTCTCTGTCCCTCCCTCGCTATGCTCTGTCTCTCTCTCTCTCTCTCAAAAGTAAATGAACATTAAAAAAAATTTTAAGAAAATCACTGGGAACAGAAAATACATTTACAGTACTCTATTCATGAAAAAAAATCTGCATACAAGTAGACATGCACAGTTCAAACTCATATTGTTCAAGGGTCAACTATACAGCCAATGTAAACCTTGCATATTTTTCTAATTAAAACCAAGACAGAATTATACCGTGAGGATAGAAACTGATTGTGCATGGTGTGGATAAGAAGAATAAAGAGCTTAAGTTCTCATCATCCATTAGAGAGAGTCCATGTACAATGTCCCAAAATAACACAATCAGGAGGTGGCAATACTTGCTTGCCATGAAGGTATGTGGAGATGATACCAGGCTAAGAGTTGAAAATGGTTTCTTTGGGGAAGAGGAACTAAGGAGCAGGAGACCTGGGACCTGTTCTTTTTCCTGAGAACCCTTGCAGAACTAGGAGATCTTCTAACTGTACCCTACTACATAGCTGTGATGAAAAATTAAAACAATTTAAAGTGCAGTAGTACATAGAGAGCTAACATGGGAGTGCTTTTTCAAAAATAACATCTATGTGATTTTGGTAAATAATATTTTGGGTATTAATTTTCCTTTTTAAAAACATTTTTTAAAAATGTTTATTTATTTTTGAGAGACAGAGCGCAAGCGGAGGAGGGGCAGGGAGAGAAGGAGACACAGAATCTGAAGCACTTTCCAGGCTCTGAGCTGTCAGCACAGAGCCCGATGTGGGGCTCGAACTCATGAACCATGAGATCATGACCCAAGCTGAAGTCTGACGCTTAACCGACTGAGCCACCCAGGCGCCCCTTCATTTTCCTTTTTTTTTTTTTTTTTTTTTTTATAAATTGAAAGGCTTGCATTAAATAATTTATAAGATCCCTTGACCTTTGGGGTGTGTGTGTGTGTGTGTGTGTGTGTGTGTGTGTGTGTGTGTTTTGTATTTCTTTGAACATGTATCTGTACTTGTGAACCCAAACACATAGAGATCTGATGACCAACAGTGGAATTCCTCTGATTATCGTGGTCATTAAAAATGTATCATCCACATATCTACAAAGACACAATGTGATCATACTGAGTGAACAAAGTGGCACAACCATCTAGCTGATTTGCAGGGAAACATCTGAGGCTGCATTTCTGTCTTCCTCTGCCCATGTGAGAGAACACAGGAAGAGACTAAAGTTCCCTGGTATTTAGACTCTGGCCTGTGACGCATGGTGGTGCTGACCTAAAAGTTAATATTTATCCATCGTAGTTGGTTAAAGTCAGCTTGAGAACTTGGTGGGGGCAGGGGGGGAGAGAAGCCCTACAAAGCCGCTTAGAGATTTGTACTAAGACCAACGTTAATCTTGGTAGCAGAGCCAAGTCAGTCACATCCTCTCTAGTACATGCCAAAGAAGAGCGTGGCTAGGACTACAGACGATACCGACATCAACATGGGGAGCGGGGGGTAGAGGGCTCTGAATTCAAGAGAAAAATGAAGACTGCCCCTTTCAAACCTCCCATTACTTCCTAGCTTTGGTTGGTTAATCACCCAATCTGTCTCTGCCTTGGGTTCTTCATCCATAAACTGCAAATGGTAATACCATTCCATATGGTTGTTAGGGCAATTTTATGTGTTAACACCTGGAGAGTACTGAAAACAGTGCCTTGATATTTACCTTCCCTCAAAATAGATGCAAAGAACATAAAAGATTCACAAGGGCCTTAGATTCATGGCATCCTCTCTCTCTCTCTCTCTCTTTACTTTTTAAAGATATGTAACCTGGTCTTTAGAATAAAAGAAGACCTAGGAGGAGAGAATGTCTCATGACAAATTTGGTAAAGTCAATCTCAAGAAGTCGAGGAACATATCGTTCACTGACTATAATAATCCTGTTTGGTAAAATCTCAGATTACTCACGTGCACTGACGTTTTGGATGTGACACTAAAGCTTTCCTTTGGTTGCCAGACGTACCTGGCACCCTGGATTCACTGAACAAACTCTGTGCTAGTTCTGAGTCCAGGAGGGTCCAATGGTTGCTTTAGGGACGTCCTTTCATTCTTTTTGGTTATCCTGGGTCTTCAATAATATTTCACACACAGAGAAGATGTCCAATAAATGTTTGTTGAGTTAAAAATGGAAAAACACGTCGGTGTGCCTCTCATAGTCAACAATTGTGTAACCATACCTCACAGTCACCCACAATTCTTTCATCGAAAAGTGTAGCCTTATTCTTCTCATTCACTTTTTTTGTTTACACTAAAACTTATATAGGCTAACCGCAATTTTAATTGAACCTTAACCATATCACAGCACAGTGTGTATAACGTGCACTAAAAAATAAAGAAGATTGTCACCCTAGAGAAGTGGTACTCTTAAATGGTGAGCTATTTTTGCCTAAAAACTCCCAAAGAGCTATGGTAAAAATCAGACATAAAAATAATATAAAATAAACATTTCCCTCCTCCCCTAAAGTGAGATCATAAGATATATAAGAATTTAGTGTATAAAACGTGAAGAATTTTAAATCTTGGATTTTATTTACTTACTTACTATGATAAGAACACAGTATGAGATCTACCCTCTTAGCAAATTTTTAAGAGAATAGCACAGTATTGTTAACTATATAGATCTCTAAAAGTTATTCATCTTGGAAAACTAAAATTTTATACCAATTCAACAACTCTTGAGGTCCCCCTCACCCCGGCCCTTGGCAGTCACCACTCTACTTCACGATTCTACGAATTTGGCTGTTTTAGATATCTCATGTTAGTGCAACCATGCTACATTTGTCCTTCTGTGACTGGCTTATTTCACTGAGCATAATGTCCTCCAGGCTCATTCATGTGGTCAAATTATGGCAGTCTTTTTTTAAGGCAGAAAAGGATTCAATTGTACGTACAGCTATGTATACTTTGTCTATTCATTCATCAATGAACATTCAGGTTGTTTCTACATCTTGGTGATTATGAATAATGTTACAAAGAACATGGGGGTGCAGATATCTCTTCGAAATCCAGATTTCAATTCTTTTGGATAAATGCCCAGAAGTGGGATTGCTGGATCATATGGTAGTTCTATTTTTAAGTTTTTGGGGAACATCCATACTGTTTTCCATAGTGGCTACACCACTTTACATTTCCACCAAGTACACAAGATTCCAATTTCTATCATCCTAACTCTCGTTATATTTTACTTTTTTTTTTAGAACAGTCAGCCTAATAAGCGTGAATGGACATCCCACTGTGGTTTTCATTTGCATTTCCCTGATGATTAGTGGTGTTAAGCATCTTTAAGCATCCATATACCTAGGTGGCCATTTGTATGTTTTTCTGAAGAAATGTCCATTCAAGTCCTTTGCCCGTTTTTGTTTTTGTTTTTTGCTACTGAGTTGTAGGAATTCCTTATATATTTTGGATATTAACTCCTAATCAGATATATGGTTTGCAAATATTTTTTCCATTCTGTCAGTTGACTGTCCACTCAGTTCATTGTTTCCTTTAGTGTGGAGAATCTTTTTTGTTTGATGCAGTCCCATTTGTCTATTTTTGCTTTTGATGCTTGTGCTTTTGGTGTCATATCCAAGAAATCATTGCTGAGACAAATGCTTTCTTCTTGGACTATTACAGTTTCAGGTCTTATGTTTATATCTGTATCTCATTTTGAGTTGATTTTTGTGTATGGTGTAAGATAAGGGTCCAATTTCATTCTTTTCCATATGGATATCCAGTTTTCCCAACACTATTTGCTGAAGAGACTACTCTTTCATCACTGTGTATTCTCAGCTCTCTTGTCAAAGATAAATTGACCATATGCTATGGACTGAATGTTGTGTTTGTGTTTGTGACACCCCACATGCATGAATTTATTTATGAGCTTTCTATTCTGTTCCATTAGTCTACTTTTCTGTTCTCATGCCAGTACCACACTAGCTTAATTACTGTAGCTTGGTGATATATTTTGATACCAGGAAGTATAATGCCTCCAGCTTTGTTTTCCTTTTTCAAGATTGCTCTATTCTGGGTCTTTTGTGGTTCCATACAAATGTTAGAATTGTTTTTCTTTTTCCTATAAAAAATCCCACTGGGATTTTGATAGGGACTGCAATGAATTTATAGATCACTTTAGCTAGTATGAACATTTCAACAATATTAATTATTCCGATCCATGAACATGGGATATCTTTCCATTTATTCATGTCTTAATTTCCTTCATCAATATTTTGTAGTTTTCAGTGTAGAAGTCTTTCACTTCCTTGGTTAAGTTTATTCAGTACTTTATTATTTTGATGCTACTGTAAATGGAATTATTTTCTTAATTTCATTTTTAGATAGTTTGTTGTTAGCACAGCTGATTTTTATATATTGATTTTTTATCCTGCAACTTTACTGAATTTATCAGTTCTAACAGGTTTTTGTTTGCCTGCTTGCTTTTTGGTGGAATCTTTAGGCTTCTCTACATATAAGATCCTGTGACTTTTTATAATTGCTTCATAAGTGGTGCTGGGACAATAGGTTATTCAGAAGAAGCTAGATCCTGAATTACATTATATGAAAACAAAAAAAACTATTGGAGAAAAATATAAGCGACTATTTATCTAATTTAGGAATAGAGGGCCTTTCAGTTACTAAAGGTCTGGAAGAAACATCAAGAGGAATATTAAAAGATTAATAGATTACATAAGAAGTAAACATTATTCACCTTAAAAGACACTGTTTACAAAAATACAAAGACCAAATGAAACAATATTTGACACAGACAATAAAGGGTTACTATCCTTAACTTTAAAAGGATACTTAGTGCAATAGTATATTTATTAAAGACACCAAATAAAACAAACAAAAAACAAAGGACATGATCAATTAACAAAAGACTAAAATAACAGCCAATGAATATGAAAAATCATTCAACTATAGATATAAATAATTGTAAATCAATGGATAACATTTTTGTCTAATAAACTGGCATTTTAATTTTTTTATAACAGCTAGTGTTAAAGAACCTTTAACATGTCAACAACTTTTGCTCCAAAATTCCAATTATTACAGTCTAACAAAAAAAAACATAATCAGAGAATCAGAGAGGTGACCAAAATCTCTGAAAAGGGGTGGTCCACTTAGTTTTAATTTTTAATACTATCAGATATTTTAAACAACTTTAATGCTCAAAAATAAAAGTATCTTTAATTAAATAATGACATATTCAGAAATTAGAGAAAGGAAAAATACCACTAGGTGAAAATAAAGCAGGTATTTATATAAAATGTAACTTCAGGAGCGCCTGGGTGGCGCAGTCGGTTAAGCGTCCGACTTCAGCCAGGTCACGATCTCACGGTCCATGAGTTCGAGCCCCGCGTCAGGCTCTGGGCTGATGGCTCGGAGCCTGGAGCCTGTTTCCCATTCTGTGTCTCCCTCTCTCTCTGCCCCTCCCCCGTTCATGCTCTGTCTCTGTCTGTCCCCAAAATAAATAAAAACGTTGAAAAAAAAATTAAAAAAAAAAAATAATAAAATGTAACTTCAATTGTTTTTTTAACAATTAATAAATGTGAATATAAAGACATATGTAAATAATCAAGGAGAATATACCCAAATGAAAACAAAAAGCCACTTTAGGATAGATAGGATGAACTCGTAATTTTTGTGCAAATTGACTCATTTTTTTTTTAACCATGAAATATCTTTATTGTCAGTCTCTATATAAAGATAGCATGTATCATATGATGCTGGTTGAGAATATTCTTCTAAAGCACATTTTGGAAAGAATTAATAAACATGATTTTTAAAATACCTGTCTATCCCACAGATTCAGGGAGTATCTTGGAATACTGGGAGAGTTGTGCTAAATTCTCCCTCCACATGTCTTTTTTTCAATTTCTTCTTTATTACTCTTTTTGGCTTGTATTTGAAACAGAGTTATTTGACATATACAAAACCATAATTTTATTTTGATCAAAAATTAAAAGAATATGTATGCTTTCTTTCTCCTTAAATGCATTTCTTCTGATATTAACGTGCAGTCCCTAATTTCTTTTTGCTGCACTTATTTGCCTTATCTTTGCCTCCCTTTTAGTGTTTATTTTCTTCGTCATATTATTCTAGGTGAACGGCAATTGGCATTACTCCTTTCTGACCCAAGCTAAAAGTCTTGGCTTTTTATTTTTTTTTTAAATGTTTATTTATTTTGAGACAGAGCATAAGCAAGGGAGGGAGAGGGAGAGAGAAAGAGAGAGAATCCCAAGCAGGATCCGCACTGTCGGCACAGAGCCCGATACAAGGCTCGAGATCAGGAACTGCAAGATCATGACCTGAGCCATAACCAAGAGTTGAATGCTTAACTGACTCAGCCACACAGGCACTCCAAGTCTCTGCCTTTTAATAGAGAAGTTTAAACCATTTACATTTATACTACACACTGAATTTCTCTTTTGTTATTTTATTTTACCATTTTTTAAATGACTTCTAGTTGTTTATTTTCAGACTTCAGACTACTTTTTTTTTTTAGGTTTATTTATTTATTTTGAGAGAGATTGAGTGAGAGAGCAGGGTAGGGGCAGAGAGACAGGGAGAGAGAGGATCCCAAGCAGGCTCTGCACTGTCAGCATGGAGCCTGACGCAAGGCTCGAACTCACTAACTGTGAGATCGTGACCTGAGCTGAAATCAAGAGTTGGATGCTTAACTGACTGAGTCACCCAGGCACCCCTGGACTTCAGGCTACTTTTAATTTTTGCTTTGTATTTAATTTTCTCCAGCACACTGCAAAGTATAAGTTGTGTTTTAAAAATTCTCCTCATGAGATAAAACATTCTTTTTATCCTCCTCTTTAAAAAGAGTTATGCACATAAAGTGGTCCCCAAATGTAATTTTAATGCAAGCTTTCAAGTGCAGCACTAACTGGGTCACTTTTGAGGATAAAGGCAGAACTTACGTGAATTATGCAGGGACAAGGGTCCATCGGAAGCATCTTAGGTAAACAAGGACTGCGATTCACTCTGTGTCTGGTATATTCTGTATCTAAAGGGACTGACAAGCATTCAAAGGTAGGTGTTTGTTGACAGTTGTATACACTGGCCAAAAGCTTAGGAAAGAACTGTGGGCGTGATGAAAAGATTTCACAGTTATCAAAAACACAGCTAATAAATACGGCCATGAAAATGAATAAAAAAATAGAGGCAGTAGGTATACAGAGTTAAAGAAAAAACTGACTCCTGAAGAATACCACTTAATGTTTAAAAAAAAAAAAGAGCCCCCCCCAAACTAAAAGAAACAAACAAACAAAAAACACAAAAGAATTACAAAGGAAAGTCACAAATTGCAGTCAGAAGAGTAGGAAAAAAAAAGGGGGAGGGGTTTGACTCCATTTCTTGCTGTGTCTTCTCACAAAACTTTCAGGATCCAGTGATTTTGGCCAAGAAACAAACAAAAAAAGGATTGTCCCATTCTGTAATGGATTTGGATGAAACCTGGTAAGAAAATCTGGTATATCTCCAAGAGGAGACATTGGAGAAGAACCCATGTAGGTTTCTAAGAATTGCATGTGTATTTATGCTGTTATCAAGGTTGCTAGCATCTGTCTTTCCATATCAAGCTGAAAACATCACCACTATATGGGCAGTTGGATAAGTCTTATTGGGAAAATGATTTTTTCTCTTTGTTTTTATGCCTCTGTACTAGTAGATTGGTTCAGTAACAAATATGTGAGTTCTTTTGTTTGCAAACAATTAAGGAGAAGTAAGTATAGTAATGGAAGCAGGTAAAGTACTTTAGGGATTAAGAATTTGCCAGCAGTTTTAAATGACATTCAAGGGTCAAGTAAGAAAAGGACTGTACAGGAATATCTCCAAGATATTGCAGGTTTGGTTCCAGAACAACTCAATAAAGTGATTATTGCAATAAAGTGAGTCAAATGAAGTTTTTAGTTTCTCAGTGCATATAAAAGTTATATTTACCCCCTATTATAGCCTACTAAGTGTGCATGCAATAGCATTATGTCTAAAAAACCCATATGCATATCTTAAGAATACTTTATTGCTAAAAAGTGCTAACCATTACCTGACCTTTCAGCAAGTCACAATCACTGATCACAGATCACCATAACAAATACAGTAATAATAAAAAAGTCTGAAATAATGTGAGAATTACCAAAATATGACACAGAGACACAAAGTGAGAAAATGCTGTTGGAAAAATGATGCCAATAAGGCTTGCTCCACACAGGGTTGCCACAGCCCCTTAATTTGTAGAAACAAAACAAACAAACAAAACAAAACAAAACAAAAACCCCACAGTATCTGCAAAGTGTAATAAAGAGAAGTGCAGTAAAGCAAGGTATGCCTGTAGATGTCTCTTAGATTTAGCACCAAGGAAGTAATTGGTAACTTGGAATAGGAGTTTTCCTGGAATAGTGACTCTGGAAGCTAGATTGTTACAGGTTAACCAGTAGGAGGAGGTGAGGAAGTGGAACGCAAGCATAACAATCCTTAGAAGCAAACTGGCTGTGAATGAAAGAACTAGGAAGAAGGAAGTAGGATTAAGGGGAGGATTGCTTAAGTCAGGAAAGCTTTCAAGTTATTTGGATATGTTGTAAGAGACAGTGGGAAGAAAGGAGCTGAAAATGGAGGAAAGAGCATAATTAATTAAGGTCTATTAGCAGGCAGGAGGGAAGAGCAAAGAATTAACGAGCCTTAGATAGGAGAAGGGTGAGGAATAAGGTGGACCTTCAGGGGCTCATCTGTGTCTTCCAGTTCTGCAGAGTCTAGACAGAAAAAAGGGAAGATTTCCCAGACTCTCTCGCAGTAGGGTTCCCATACAGACTTAGACCCAGACAATCCTCCGCAAGATGAGAAAGTGGAAGGAAGTGAGGCCGAGATTGTGCCAATGCTACTTCTGCTTTTCCTGTTGGCAAGTCCTTAGTGGACACGCGGATGTTTTTCTCTGGCACTGTTCCAGTGTCCAGGTGCTTGGCTGATAGCAAAAGGCAGAACTGTTGCGCAGAACCGGGCACTGTTTTGTTGTTGTTGTTGTTGTTGTTCCTAGGTGGACCCATTAGGCATGGCATGACCCTGTGGCCACCACCTGTGACAGCTTACTGGCTAATGCCAGCTAAGGCAGTGCTCCTGGGACCAAGAGTCCCATTGTCCATTTCCGATCCCCCTCTGTTTTGATTGCGTAAAAGGAAGCAGTTTCCTGGGAGGGTCAGTTCTGTGGTGGTCTTTTTAGTGTTATGAAGCTTGCTAGTCCAGTCCTTCCAGGGATATTTTGAGCATCCGGTTCCTGGTATCAGATTTCATTTTGCTTGAAACAGCTAATGTAATTTCTGTTTTCTGCAAGTGCACTCTGACAGCGAGGGACATGCATTCTTGCTCGAAGAGGGAAGGCAGAGAAGCTGGGTGTAGATATAGATAAATTCGGTTTTTTTGGTAATCTCCTTGAAGGTAGGAGTTTGTAAGCTGGGGTGTGCAGAGCCGCAAGGGGTTCTTGGATAGGATTCAGGGCATCTGTGAACTTAAATGAGAAAAAAAATCCCATCTTCTCTTCACGAACCACTAAAATTAGGCATTTTCTTCTATTCTAATGCAGGCCATCAAACGACAGCATCATCAGCAGTTCCTGTGACTTTGTCTCTAGTAGAAATCACGGATGTTTTCACATTACATTAAGAGTTGTAATAAATACCTTTCGGCGGTGACGACCTGCCCACGAGAACATGCCCCTCGTGAAGGACCTCCTGCACCCGTCCCCGGAGGAGGAGAAGAGGAAGCACAAGAAGAAGCGCCTAGTGCAGCGCCCCAACTCCTACTTCTTGGACGTGAAGTGCCCGGGGTGCTACAAAATCACCACCGTGCTCAGCCACGCGCAGACGGTGGTGCTGTGTGTGGGCTGCTCCACCGTCCTGTGCCATCCGACAGGAGGAAAAGCAAGGCTCACAGAAGGATGCTCCTTCAGATGGAAGCAGCACTAAACGCACCCTGAGTCAACATGAGTGGGGAACTATCCCAATAAACAGATTTTGGATTTAAAAAAAAGAGTTGTAATAAATAAAAACATTAAAAACATTTTTTAAAGGGGCGCCTGGGTGGCTCAGTTGGTTGAGCGTCCGACTTCGGCTCATGTCACGATCTCGCAGGTCATGAGTTCGAGCCCCGCATGGGGCTCTGTGCTGACAGCTCAGAGCCTGGAGCCTGTTTCAGATTCTGTGTCTCCCTCTCTTCTCTGCCTCTCCCTGGCTCATGCTCTGCCCCTCTCTCTCTCAAAAATAAAGACATTAAAAAATTTAAAAAAAGAGTTGTTGTAGATTTCAAAATATTGTTTATCCTTGTAACTATGGTAGTTATTAGGCTTGCTGTTAGACCTTCCTTTTTAACGCATTTATAAAGGAGCAGGTGTTCCTATATCATAATTTTTTTAAATTGAAAATTACATTTCTGTTGTAATCCTGTGTATTTTATTTTGTGTATTTAAAAATATTATTGTGGGGGTACCTGGGTGGCTCAGTAGGTTGAGCGTCTGACTCTTGATCTTGGCTCAAGTTGTGATTCCAGGGTTGCAGAGTCAAGCCCTGTGTCGGTGGCTCTGTGCTGACAGCACGGAGCCTGCTTAGGATTCTCTCTCTCTCTCTCTCTCTCTCTGTCTATATAAATAAATAAACTCTAAAAAAAATTATTCTGAGAAGGGATTCATAGGGTTCAATAGACTAAAAAAACGGCCCATAGTAAAAACATGCTAAGAAGCCCGTTCTAATGTCTTCTATTTTAGAAGCAGGGTCTCCAAACTTCAGCACTGTTGGCATTTTAGGATGGATAATTCCTCCATACGGGGAACAGTCTTCGCATCGTAGGATGGTCAGCAACCTTGTCCCACTGTATGCTAGTAGCTTCTATCCTGACTGCGTGACAGTCAAAAGCATTGTCACTTGGGGGGCAAAAGTGACCCTGGCCAAGAACCGCTAACGTGAAGTAGGGCTAGAAGCGAGAGGTGGAAGGTGACTGGGTCGGAGATCTGATCAGACAGAGGGTTTAAAACAGAGGCAGCAGAGGATGGCAGAGGCATCTGACAAAAGAAATGTGTAGTGGAGCGATGCTGACAGACCAGGTGAATTCGGCAGCTAGCCCACAGATGAGAGAAGGAGGTTCTCTATTTGCTCTTTTCTGCTTGACATGCCTGATGAATAGGATTCAAAGACAGAGAGTGTAGCATCAACAGTATTTGTGCAGTAGAGGCTACTTAAAAATGAGAGCTACCTACACAATGTCCAAAGAACTGTTTCTCCCACCAGTGCCCCCTACACCAACATGTCAACACAACGGTTGGGATATACACCATGTCCAGACAAAAGGATAATGAGAACGTTTAGAGCCTAAAAATAACTGTTATTGCCCTTTGTTCTGCTACTGTATGTAGAAGAGAATATTCTGGATTTGAATGCATGAAGGGGCTGCTATTCTGAGAAAATCTGAGCCCAGTAGGCACGGATACGAAGGATAGGAAGCACCCTTGATTCGGCAATTTGACTCCTAGATATTTACCCAAGAGAAATGAAAAAAATATATATACATATATATATATATATATATATCCACATAAAGACTTGTCCAAGAGTATTGATAGCAGCTTTATTCATAATAGCCCCAAACTGGAAAGGATTCCAATGTCCACCAACAGTAGAATACGCTGGAATACTATAAATGAAATATTACTGAGCAATAAAAAAGAATATGCAGTGGCATGAATGAAACTCAAAAACATGCTGAATAAAAGCCTTACACAAAGGTGGACCTACGGATTGTATGATTCGTTTATTTGGAGTTTTGAACAAAATAGAGTGATTAAAAAAAATCAGAATAGTGTCTGACTTGATGGGGGTGAGGAAGAGGATTAAGGGGAGGAGATTTTCCTGGGGTGATGATAATGTTCTCTCTCCTGGTGGGGATTTGGGGCACACGGTTGCATGCAGCTGCCCAAACTCACCAAATTGCGCACTCAGACTTGTGTATTTCACCGTATGTAAACGATACTAGAGGGACGGATGGGAAGAGGGAAAAGAAAAAAAGAGAACTGTAAGTAAAAATTGAACTCATGAAATACATGCTACAATGTTTGAAATGAACTGATGTCTACAATACTCTGAAATAGAGTTTAAAGTGTGCAGTTAAAAAAAATGGATTGATGGATAATGAGGTGGTTCAAACAGAAAAGCTAACTGCAGATTCTAGGCGGTGAGTGTGGTTCGTGCGCGATTCTTCCAGCTTTTCTGCAGCTTGAAAAATTCTCATTCTGAAGGACGTGAAGGTGTGTAGGTAAACCTCTTTTTGCCTTCTGAAGTATTTCATTCATCTTTGGGCAGGGAAAGTACTCTGAAACAAGCAAAGCATTTCATTTGGTTCTTGCCCTACTTCAACAAATGGATCCTAGAATGTCACAGGCATAGGCTCCATCCAGTGACAAGCAGCTTCGATCACTACTACATGGCCACCACGGCTCACGAGGGCTGTCCCAGGTGCTGCACTAATCACTTTACACTTGTTCTCTTCACGTAGAGATGCTAAGGCGCCCTTGACTGCTTAACAAAAAGCTCTGGGCTGAGTCACATCCTCAGAAGCTGCAGACAGCCTTGGACTAGAACAAGCAGATGTCCGAGAGGAGGATAACATCTGTGACGGCAGGTATTTTTAGGAGAATGTATTATTTAAATACGTTACGAAGCCATGGCACGGTGTGTGTGTGTATGTTTTGGGTATAGTGAGCTCAAGTGGGAGAAGAAGATGCACAGTGTAAGTCATAAAAAGGAACAGTAGCTTTAATCCAATTTCGACAGAGAAACAAACCTTCCTTTTCGCTCTTTTTTTTTTTTTTCTTAAGCTCATTCCCGATGTCATAGGATATCGTCACCTGGCAAAGCGGTGTGACAAAAGCTGCCTGGATTGAACACCCCCAGCTCTTCTGTGGCTTTCCTTTCTCAATAAACCTTTGACAAAGGTCGCATTTTTGGTTGTTTGGTCTAAGTGTTTCTCGCTCGGTAGAGTGATTCAGCGTCTCTGAGTGTCACTAAATAAGGGGTTTCAGTGAAGCTTTTTGGAATCTACTTCCCTAAAGGATGCTTGGTGGCGGGCCTGGGATTGGTTTGGTTTTGTGTGAAACTGGTAAATAAACAATGTAATTACCGGGCTGCCTAGTCCTCGTGACTCCTGATACCTGCAGAGCCACCCATGTGAGGAGAGGGCAGGGCTGTTACCTTCAACTAAGACTGACGAAAGGCCAAGGCACTAACGTGGCAGAAGCTGGATTTGAACTAACGAGACCTTAGGAGCCCTGGAGCAGTTGTGATAGCACCAAAAAGAATCTATGAAACTGGTATGTACTAGGAACAAAACAATAAACCAGCCTTGAACCAAGACAGGCCAATCTCTGATCTCCTTTATGCTGAGCCATGGCTAGAGGCCATATTCAAACCTGATCCATGAAACGGTGCCCATGAACAGTGGCTACGTGTAGGGGGAACACATCAGAATTGGACTAGAGAGAGCAACCCCATGCCGAACCACTTCAGGTAGATCTGTTCCATTCATTTCATTTTCGCGGACCCTCCAGTGCTGTCATTACGGAGAGAGGCACGGTTCTTTGTAAAGCCAGGCCAAACAATCTATTCTTTTTTTCATTTAATTTTTTTTTTTTTTAATTTTTTTTTTTCAAAGTTTATTTATTTTTGGGACAGAGAGAGACAGAGCATGAACGGGGGAGGGGCAGAGAGAGAGGGAGACACAGAATCGGAAACAGGCTCCAGGCTCTGAGCCATCAGCCCAGAGCCCGACGCGGGGCTCAAACTCACGGACCGTGAGATCATGACCTGGCTGAAGTCGGACACTTAACCGACTGCACCACCCAGGCGCCCCTCATTTAATTTTTTTTAATGTTTATTTATTTTTGACAGAGAGAGAGACAGAGCATGAGCGGGGGAGGGGCAGAGAGAGAGGGAGACACAGAATCGGAAGCAGGCTCCAGGCTCCGAGCTGTCAGCACAGAGCCTGACGCAGGGCTCGAACTCACGGACCGCGAGATCATGACCTGAGCCGGAGTTGGACGCTCAATGGACTGAGCCACCCAGGCGCCCCAACCAAACAATCTATTCTTGACTGAAGTGTAAACCAAGCATTTTCTGCCCGTCTTGTTGGACTAATACAGAAGCATTTCAGAAAACAACTCAATTAGTGATATCCAGGTTCCAAAAAGCAGCAGATAGACTTTGAGACTTAAGAGGACTGAGGAGGAAAAGAAATTTTGGCTCATTCCCTAACACAAATTGTATATAATCAGCAAATAAGCAGGGAGTTTTCATTGGCTTAGAATTCATTTGGGACTTAATTCCAATAAAGATGATGTGATGACATTTAAAAGCGTGGATGAAACTAGATACACAGGAAAACTGAAGGTGACTTTGGTGGAGAATATAAAATATAAGATAGTATACAAAATAATAAAATATTCACTTCTCAGGTGGCTTTTATGAGTTGCTGACTCAATACATCTGTACAGTTTTGACCATCTATACTAGTGACTTTTTTGTCTTACTTTTACATGCACAGTGTTCTGTTTAAAAACAAAATTTTTTTCAATATTTATTTTTGAGAGAGAAAGAGAGTGAGCGTGAGCGCATGGGTGGGGGAGGGGCAGAGAGAGGGAGGCACCAAATCCCAAGCAGGCTCCAGGCTCCTAGCTGTCAGCACAGAGCCCGACACGGGGCTCCAACCCAAGAACTGTGAGACCATGACCTGAGTTGAAGCTGGACATTTAATCAACTGAGCTGCCCAGGTGCCCCTGTTTTTTTGTTTCTTAAAAATAGAACCATCTCTTGGCACCAACTTCTCGGCCATTCTCCCAGGAGAAGAAACAAAAACGTTGAATGACTCACCATCTGAGCAGAGAGGGAGCATCTCCCAAACTGCTTGCGTACTCCTCCCCCCACCTCCACCACACACAAAAGACCTGCCCTCACAGATGCCTGACCATGGGCTGCAGGCACAGTCCAGCTGAGCAGGACACTGCTCACCCGCCCTGGTGTGTTCTGTGCTTTCAAGGTGAAATGCTGGTCTCACCGGGTTAGAAGAAAAATCCAGAAACTCTCTTCTCCGCTAACATCTCCATCTTTGGTATCTGGGTATGGGGTTGATCAGAGGAATGCTGAATGTTGCACTTTTGCTTACTTTTGGTTGTTTTTTTTTTTTTTTATATAGGGTTACTAATAAGTCTGAGTAACAAAAATCTTGCCACTGCGTGTACTGGGAGAGAGCTGATGACGGAAACATTTCAGGATGACTCTTCATGACACAGGAACACCAGACCTTGGATGTGGTATAGGGGTGGATGCTCAATGGTGGTTCGAGCTCTAGAAGAGAACTTTAAGCCTCTGGGGTTGTTGTGGGCCAGTTCGTATGTGGGCAATTTGTATGTTACATCTATAACCCTCAGTGCTGCAGAATGCAACTGTATTGGGAAAAGAGACCTTTAGAGAGGTGATTAAGGTAAAATGAGATGCTCAGGGTGGGCCTTAATCCAATCAGACTGGTGTCCTTATTAGAAGAGACTGGGACACAGACAAGCTGACTGAGAGATGAGCCTGTGCAGAGGCAGCAACAGGCTGCTGCAGAGGCATCAGAAGGAGCAAAGCTGCCCACAACCTGATCTCTGACTTCCAGCCTCCAGAACCCCGAGAAAAGAAATCTGTCACTTAAGTCACTCAGTCTGTGATGTTTTATTCTGGCAGCCCTGGAAGTCTAATACAGGGGTTTCAAAAAAAAAAATGTGAAGAATATTTGGAATTGTTCAAAGTAAAAGCCCACGTAGGCTAACTCAATTGTCTGAACTACATTCCTAGGAAGTTTAGTAACTGAACAGGGGGATTCTGAGCTCAGATGAATGTGGGACATGCTGGCTTAGTTACAGAACTCTGCAGAACTGTTGCAGAACTTCTCAGAGCCTTTCATGTGCTGAGTCACACATTGGTAGGATTCATTCAATCTGTGTGTCATCCTTGACACCTGTCTTTCCCCCACATTTGATTTCCAATCCATCGCCAATTCCCGATGACTGTATCTTGAACAGAAATATTTCTTGAACTAGTTCACTTCTCTCTACTGAACTGCCACTGAAGCCTGGACCAAACTTCCCAGGTCTCTTGCTCAGTCCACTGTAAAGCTTCCTCACTGGTCTGCCCACACTGGAGGGTACTCTCCCACGTGTTCTCCACAAATCCCACCAGGGTAGTCCATGCCAAGCACAGGCTGGATCACGCCAGCTCCCTGATTTTAAAGATGTTTGGGTAGCTTCCCATTGTTCCTAAGATGAGAGAGGACTAAATTCCTACTCATATCTTCAAGCTTCTCTTGAACCATCCTCCTTTCTGGGTTCCATATTCACAGCTCTTCTTTTAGACCCACATTATTTTGCTCCTGCTGTACCTTCTTCCTGGCCAACTCCCCTTATCTTCCTCCAGAAGCTTCTTTCACTTCCCTCCTTTATTGGATCAAATCCCTCTACTACTGAGTTACATTGCACTTGTCACTACTGAAAGTTTGCATTTGTGTGATTACTTGGTTAATGCCTGAATCTCCCTCTTCTAAACTACAAACTCTGAATTTGTGGAACATCCTTTGTGAAATATCCAGTTAGTTTATTGATCAAGGTTTGGGAAGTACATATCTGAAATTCTGTGGCAGGAACTTTTATGCAGAAAGTGAGCAGGGTTACAGACAGAAGTCTTGGATCCTTAGAAACATGTAGTTATTTGCTGAAATTTAGCATCCTTTGAAATAAACCATTGGAGAAGCTGAATATAGAGAGGATATGACATTGGGGCTAAGTTCTGGAGATACACATAAGTGTGTAACTTTTTAAAATTTTGTAACAAAAGATTTGTATTTAGAACACACACATATCAGGGCACCTGGGTGGCTCAGTCGGTTAAGTGTCCCACTTCAACTCAGGTCACGCTCTCACAGTTCATGAGTTCGAGCCCCGTGCTGGGTTCTGTGCTGACAGCTCAAAGCCTGGAGCCTGCTTTGGATTCTGGGTCTCCCTCTCTCTCTGCCCCTCCCCGACTTGTGCTCTGTCTCTCTCTCTGCCCCTCCCCCACTTGTGCTCTGTCTCTCTCTGCCTCTCAAAAATAAATAAACGTTAAAAAAAAAAGTTTTTTTTTAAAAAAACAACATACGCATATCATCTAACGAACCAAACATTTGTACCTAGAGCTCTTGCATTCCATAAGATGACGAACTCAGTAAAAAATGGGCAAATATGAACTGACTCATCCCAATACATGTAGAACAGCCATGAACAGAAACCATCCCAGGGGCACGTGATGCCAACGAAGGACTGAACTCATGCCTCGGCCTAAATGGCCTTTGAAGCGACACAAACAGCCCAACAGGAGGAGCGTGTCATAACTACTCCTTGTGGAGAAAACAGGCCAGAAGATCCGTCGGCTTACTACCCCTTAACGACTGGATTTCTCACAACTGTGTGCAGGTGTAGCCCACAGGGAAGTTTCACGATATCGGAAAATTCACGTACATCCACTAGGTGCGGAGCTTTTTGTTCTTAAACTTTTGATTTTGAAATGTTTCAAATCTGTAGAAGGCCTGGAAGACTGCTACAAATGAACAGCCACCTCACCACCTTTCAGCAGCCTGCCTCGTGTTTTGGTTTCGCTCTAAACAAGCTGCTTTTTTCTTGCTTTCCTGTGGACAGGGCGATTCTGACCGTGCCTCCAGAAAGATAGGAAGGACGGCGTGATTGGATCACAAATGCCCACACTGCAGGAACGCCCCCCGAGGCCCACTGGCAGATAATTCATCAAGAAATATTTAGGGCTTGACCTTAAATAAAGTGCTATGAGAGATAAAAAGACATTTATGGGATATAACTTTAAGAAAAAAATTTATAACCATTTGAGAAAATAAAGCACTTTCCTGTAAAAGAATAACCAGCAATAAAAATATTAGATAAGCCTTGAGTGAGGGGGACATAGAAAGTGCTGACAGAGTTAGGATAAGATTGTTTCTAGTTATGTTTCTTTGTGGAAATGGATTCCCTATGGAAAGCAGCACATCTTACGATCAGTTAATTTTTCCTCATACTAAAAGACCAACTCAGGATAGTAATTCATAAGGCAAATTACAAATAAGTATTACAAATACTTATTTGTTCTGTTCTACTGTGAACAAACAGAAGTGTAAGAGGGCTGATGCCTTATCTGAACAATATTTACAATTATTTTAGGTCTTTACTGGAAGGACGATTCAAAGCTAGGGGAAGTTATTTGTTCCACGAAGGGCTAACCTTAGTTTGGTGGACTTAAGGCAAATAATTAACCCATTCTTCCCTCCTGACAAAGAATGGGCTACTATATTCCCCTGATGTATTAGGTCAGCCCCATGCCAAGAGCCTGCTGTGGGGACGGCGTAATTCCCAGTGTCTCCTAGGCCTGGAGATCTCAGCAGTATTTCCCTTAGAGCCCATTATTTCCAGAGGTCTGCATCTAGGGCTTAGAGAAATCAGAAGCAAGTAAATACGGAGTAAGATCACAACCTGGTACAAATGTTAATAATATACAAAGAAAAATTCTGTATGAATCGTGGGGTGGGGTGGGGAAGCTCTCTAATGGCTGTGCAAAATTAGCGGGGTGTGTTTTTAAATTAATACAGACGGTCACTGCACTTGGGCCCCGTGTAACGTAGACTGGAAACTCGCCTTCAGAAGGATGGGGTTTTCAGGTTCAAGTGATCATTTTCGAGAAGGTTCTGTCAAAACGTTGTTCATGTAAGTACATGGTGTGAGAACTGGGACCTCTAAAACCTAAGTTCTAAATTACATTTTCCAACCTGGAAAGGGCTCAGGAAGGAATATTGTTCTCAAGAGTCACAAGGTTACCTGTTTTCTTTAATTTATGCTTTCACCTCCTTCTTTTCTGAGTTTTTCCTCAGTGTGTATATATCCGTTTTACAATCCGGAGATAAACAAAACTATTTCTTAAACAAAGACCAAAGTTGAAGCTTCTCACTTTTAAACTGCTGCTGTGGGCTAGAAAGATTATCAAAAGCTACTGGCAAGTCAAAGCCCATGGACTGCTGGACACATCTCTGATGGGCGTACTTAACACATGTCTACTACCTGTACTCTAAAAACTTTTAAACGTCCAAGCTTACTGAAATGACTTAGAAGTCTGTTACTTTATTACCCTTTAACCATTGTGTTGAGATATAATTCACATACCTTACCATTCTCCTACTTGTTGTGTACAATTCAATCATTTTTAGCATATTCACAGACCTGTACAGCCATCGCCACAATTGATTTCAGGACATTCTGTACCCTTTGGTCATGAACTCCCAATCCACTATTTTCCTCAACTCCCAATCCACTATTTTCCTCAACCCGAGGCAATCACTAATCCACTTTTGTTTATTCTGGACCTTTCACATAAATGGAATTGTATAATATGTGGCCTTTTCTGTCTGGCTTCCTTCACTTTCCTTGATATTTTCAAGGTTCATCCATCTGTAGCATGTATCAGTTCTTCATTCCTTTAGTCTGCTAAATGGATGTCTCCCATTTTATTTGCCCATTCATCAGTCAATGGACATTTGGGTTGTTTCTACTTTTCAGCTATTATGAATAACGCTGCTATGAGCATTCATGTTCAAGTTTTTGCATGGACTTAGGTTTTCATTTTTCTTGGGTGTATGCCTAGGAATGGAATTTCTGGGTAATACAGTTAATTCTATGTTCCTTAAAAGAGGAAGTGCCAGACTGTTTTCCAAACTGGATGCGTCATTTCACATTCCCACCAGCAGTATATGAAGGTTCTCATTTGTCTGTATCCTGGCAAACACCTGTTATCGCCCATCTTCTTGATTGTGTAGCCATTCTCACCCGTGGCGATTATAAAGTGGTACACTTCATTATTTTTGACATGTGCTTTTAAGAATTGTTTTCTGATTACTGAAGTCATACAAGCTAACAGTCATAATTTCTTCATGTGCATGCGATGATTTGATTCCCAGCTTCTAGGCCAAAAATAATACCACTTACGTGTTGGCACAATTATGATCCTCATTTTACAAAGAGATGGGAGGCTCAGGGATGTTAAGAAGTTCTAAAGCTGGGATTGCACCCAGGTGCTTTTCACCACAGCGTTAGCCTGTTTTCATGGCTGCTATGTGCATACATAAACACATGGAGATCAAATGGGATAATGAAGTGAACTTTATGAATTTACGGCATCTAGTAACGGAGAGTGAGATGTTGACGGGACATGGCTTTTGGATTACAGAAACAGGCAACATGATTGTTATCTGTTGAGAGATTAAGGAACAGAGCAGGGATTTCTGTGACCACAGAGAAATTTAAAGAAGACCTGAGATTAAGGAGTATCGCATTAGTTAGGATAAACTATGGTCTCTCATCATCCCATCTGGAGAATGAGGACATTAATCATCCTACAGTTACGGTGATAAATAGCACCAAAATATGCGCTGAATGTGTTCACCTTTGGTCTGTGCACTTGAGAGAGTGAGGCCGGTTTCTCTTGAATCACTATATTATCTGAACGCAGCAGGATAACCTTATTTTGGTTTTGTGATTATTTTCCACCTTACACAAAACAGCTCCTTTCTTTTACTGTTTGGAGTTGAGGAAAAATTATTTTGCTACAATTAAAGTTGTTTTGAGTTTTGGCCACAATCGCAAGCAATTCTAGAAATTAAAATTCCTCATGCTCTAGTTAAACATTACTAAAGTTCCCGCTCACTACAACCCCTTTTCTGGAAATCTATTCTGCAGCACTACACATATAATCATTATGTCTTTATCTAGACTCTTTCCAGTTTCCAAATTTGCGTATGTGACTCAAACAGAAGATTTTTTTTTAATTTTTTTTTAACGTTTTATTTATTTTTGAGACAGGGAGAGACAGAGCATGAACAGGGGAGGGTCAGAGAGTGGGAGACACAGAATCTGAAACAGGCTCCAGGCTCTGAGTTGTCAGCACAGAGCCCGACGCGGGGCTCGAACTCACGGACCTCGAGATCATGACCTGAGCCGAAGTCAGCAGCTTAACTGAGCCACCCAGGCGCCCCTCAAACAGAAGATTTTAAGGGAACTGATCTTCTAAAAAACTAACGCGTAAACACTGCTAAAGGTGGCATATTTTTATACATAATTTCCTGAAGAGAACTAGACAAAAGTTCCTCCAACTTCAAGAATCTTAGCACAAGAAGCACGCTGTTTGGGGTGGGGCAGAGTTAATTCAGGAATAAGAACTCTAGACTAGAACTTTTTTTATTTTAAAGATGTATATTTTGAGCAAAGGATACTCGTCCCAATCTTTGGCTTGTACTTGGCAGTCTGTGTTTAGAGGGTTTATCCTCCCAGGGGGTGAGGGGGTGGGGCTATGGGTGGGGTGGATGCAGATAAGATAGCAATTCCAGTTTTATCACTCTTATGAATTTTGTGCTAGGGTTGAAGTGCTCAGCAGGAGGGAAAAAAAGGAGCATTGTTTCTATGGACTGTATAAAGAAGAGGGAAGGAGGAAATGTTAGGATGATTTCTCAATTTTTATTTCTTAAAAGGTGCCCTTGAGGCTGCATTTCCTCTAAACCCAGCATTTGGTGTCCACTTTGAGTGAAATGCATCCTTCTTGGAAAGAAGGATTTTTCCTGAATCAGCAGAAGGTCAAGCAGGAGAGCTGGGAGAACGGATTCCACTGATGGATCTTCAATAAGTGACAGTATTGATTTTTGAAATCATTAAACTTTGGTATTTTGATCCGTCGACAAAAGTGAAGTGAATTCTCTTATAAGGAAATGAAAAACTACTAGATGGTTGTCAACTAATTTCTCGGTTTCCAGGGGTCATTTGACCTTTACAGTTACATCAGTAAGGCTACTGCATAAAAATCAGGGACATCTCACCTAATGTGGAAGCAGCCGCTCTGAAGGGTGGTGGCTAACACTGAGGAAAGAGCTGGTGAACTTGACGGAGTCACCTTGAACGACTTGCTTAACCTCTCTGAGCCACCCCTTTAAGTTAGATGCTGTAAATCACTTTGAGTGCCGGGCACATAGGAGGCGCTCGATAAATGTTAGCTATTGGTGCTCACCTGACAAAGAGATTTTTTTTTTTCAATTTATGAAATTTATTGTCAAATTGGCTTCCATACAACACCCAGTGCTCATCCCAAAAGGTGCCCTCCTCAATACCCATCACCCACCCTCCCCTCCCCTCCCTCCCACCCCCCATCAACCCTCAGTTTGTTCTGTTTTTTTTTTTTAATTTTTTTTTTAATGTTTATTTTTGAGAGAGACAGAGGCAGAATGCAAGTGGTTTAGGGGCAGAGAGAGAGGGAGACACAGAAGCAGAAGCAGAAGCAGAAGCAGGCTCCAGGCTCTGAGCTGTCAGCACAGAGCCCGACGCGGGGCTTGAACTCACGAGCTGTGAGATCATGACCTGAACCGAAGTCTGACGCTCAGCCGACTGAGCCACCCAGGCGCCCCTGTTCTCAGTTTTTAAGAGTCTCTTATGCTTTGGCTCTCTCCCACTCTAACCTTTTTTTTTTTTTTCTTCCCCTCCCCCATGGGTTTCTGTTAAGTTTCTCAGGATCCACATAAAAGTGAAAACATATGGTATCTGTCTTTCTCTGTATGGCTTATTTCACTTAGCATCACACTCTCCAGTTCCATCCACGTTGCTACAAAGGGCCATATTTCATTCTTTCTCATTACCACGTAGTACTCCATTGTGTATATAAACCACAATTTTTAAATTTTTTTTTTCAACGTTTATTTATTTTTTGGAGGACAGAGAGAGACAGAGCATGAACGGGGGAGGGGCAGAGAGAGAGGGAGACACAGAATCGGAAACAGGCTCCAGGCTCTGAGCCGTCAGCCCAGAGCCCGACGCGGGGCTCGAACTCACGGACAGCGAGATCGTGACCTGGCTGAAGTCGGACACTTAACCGACTGCGCCACCCAGGCGCCCCCTTTTTTTTTAATTTTTTTTTCAACGTTTATTTATTTTTTGGAGGACAGAGAGAGACAGAGCATGAACGGGGGAGGGGCAGAGAGAGAGGGAGACACAGAATCGGAAACATAAACCACAATTTTTTTATCCATTCATCAGTTGATGGACATTTAGGCTCTTTCCATAATTTGGCTATTGTTGAGAGTGCTGCTATAAACATTGGGGTACAAGTGCCCCTATGCATCAGTACTCTTGTATCCCTTGGGTAAATTCCTAGCAGTGCTATTGCTGGGTCATAGGGTAGGTCTATTTTTAATTTTCTGAGGAACCTCCACACTGTTTTCCAGAGTGGCTGCACCAGTTTGCATTCCCACCAACAGTGCAAGAGGGTTCCCGTTTCTCCACATCCTCTCCAGCATCTATAGTCTCCTGATTTGTTCATTTTGGCCACTCTGACTGGTGTGAGGTGATATCTGAGTGTGGTTTTGATTTGTATTTCCCTGATGAGGAGCGACGTTGAGCATCTTTTCATGTGCCTGTTGGCCATTGGATGTCTTCTTTAGAGAAGTGTCTATTCATGTTTTCTGTCCATTTCTTCACTGGGTTATTTGTTTTTCGGGTGTGGAGTTTGGTGAGCTCTTTATAGATTTTGGATACTAGCCCTTCTGACAAAGAGATTTTTAACTATTATCAACATGATGTGGGACCTTACCCCTCCACTCATCCTAAGACACGTATCATACCATCTATATTTTATTTGGCCTCTGCATTCACGGATTGGGTTTTTGAGTGCCTACTGTTGTCAGGTAGTGGGCTTTGAGGAGCAAAAGATGCCTGACCCACAGTCCTTGCACTTGATGGGAAGGAAAACAAGGTGATGTCATCAGCTGAGAGTAACAGGAGGGAGGGAGAGAAACAGAGCCAATCGGCAGGGGGGTTGGCTGTGAGGCAGCGGCGAATGCGGTTTCCGATGGGTTAAGTTTAAAGGGCTCTGGGTATCTGCAAGTGGACCTTCCCTGCAGGCAGCTGTTACCAGGGGGTCTGTAGCTGTGTGGGGAGGGCGGGGCTGCAGATAGGGCATTCGGTGCCATGTGCCTTCTGAGCCATGAGCGGCGCACACACTTTGATGGTGCCAGAGGTCGGTCAGGGAGCCAGAAGAGGGCGATGAGGAAGGAGCCCAGGGGCACACCAATGCTTGGGGCGGAGGTGGCAACAGGGGCGCTGGGGAATTTCCCAGGGCCCCAGCTAACACGACGTGGGGCTATCTAGGTTTTTTAAATTAATATAACATAGCTAAAAAGGTAGATTTCTCTTGAGTTATCTACAAATCTTCTATTCTATTTACTGTTCTCTAAATCCGGTCAATCCTTTTAAGAGCGGTTTTTTCAACTTGGTAATCAAAGGAAAGGACAGTTTAAATGTCTTACTTACAAATGTAACATATTTGATTTTTAAAAAGTGTCCCAGTGACCAATAAACAAACCCTTTTGCAGTACTTAGGTCATTTTATAAAACGAGTAAACTCGTAAATAATGTAAATCTTCAGTTGCCTTAAACATTTCAATCCAGTAGAAAACAAAGCAAAACTATCTGAAAAGTTTCAACTTAAAGATCCCAAGTCTAAATCAATCAGCTAATGACATGACACAGTTTAAAGTGGAATCACGAGATTTAACATGCTAATTAACGAAGTCATCTTACACGTTGTGAATACTGTGTGTAGTCAGAACATTGAATACAAACTCTTCCACAAACTTATCTAAAAATATAAATGCTTGCAAGTTGTATTTAGTTCATCATATCTATGCTTGATTCTAAACCTTCCCAGGGTTAAAACAATATCTCATAAGAAAATAATTTGCTTTAACATGGAATCTGTACCTTACAAAGGGCTCTCAGTTTTCTCCGCTCTGTCCCCAAGATTCAAATTACAAGTTACCTAACTCTTAAGCCCTCTGATTCTTCTGCCTCCCACACAATCTGCCATTGACCCAAACTATGAATCCAGGCACCACTTGACAGTACTCTGAATTCTTTGTACACCCTTCCCTGCTGACAGGGTCAGAGTTCCTAGGTATGCATAGGACCTGTGATTGGATCCTGCATCATCAAATCCCAGGGTCACGCTTGATAGTAGATGGCAGGCAGGGATGAGTCATGGAGTAGATGAGAAACCAGGAGTAAGAAGTATAATAGTATAAGGGAAGGCAAAGGAAGGAGAGAATTTCAAAAGGGAAGGCATCATCAATGTCACTTTAAAATGCCACAGGGAGGGGCGCCTGGGTGGCGCAGTCGGTTAAGCGTCCGACTTCAGCCAGGTCACGATCTCGCGGTCCGTGAGTTCGAGCCCCGCGTCAGGCTCTGGGCTGATGGCTCGGAGCCTGGAGCCTGTTTCCGATTCTGTGTCTCCCTCTCTCTCTCTGCCCCTCCCCCGTTCATGCTCTGTCTCTCTCTGTCCCAAAAATAAATAAACGTTGAAAAAAAAATTTATTTAAAATGCCACAGGGAAGTTTATAAGCTAAGGGGATGAAATACGACCGTTAGTCTTAATGGTCATAAATCTAAGATTTAAATTTTATCAGTGAAATTTTCATTTCACAAAGTGGGTAGAAAACAAGTAACTATAAATTAAGAGTGAACTAGGAAGTGAGAAACTGGGAACTGCATTTAAAGGCAGCAACGAGTCAAGAATTCTTTAAGACTTAAATTTCACTTAATATTTTAATAAAGGAAACTGAGGCCAGGGGGTGGGTGACCAAAAAGGAGAGGAATGAGGCTCAAAGGAAGAGAGGTCTGTTCTGTGTTTTATTTTAATTAAAAAAAAAAAAAAAAAAAAAGAAAAAAAAAAGGTTTGATGGGGCACCTGGGTGGCTTAGTTGGTAAAGTGTCCGACTTAGGCTCAGGTCATGATCTCACAGTTCATGAGTTCAAGCCCTGCATTGGGCTCTCTGCTGTCAGCACAGAGCCTGCTTCACATCTCTCTCTCTTTGCCCCCCGCCCCCCCCCCCCCAGGTCCCGCGTCTCTCAAAAATAAATAAACATTAAAAACAAAGTTTGTTCACTGAAGAGAGAGCTGATTCCTTCTTTGAGGAAGGAGGGGTACCAACAGCTTGAAGATTTGGGATAGAGGCAGCATTACTACCTGGTGAGCAGTGTCTCAGAGGATCCTGGCTAAAAGTGAAGGAGTCCATGTGAAAGGCTGACCTTGAACAGGAAAAGGAACACCTTATCCTCTGAGAATGGAGGGAATGAGGAAAGAATTGATAGGGAGATAGATAGCTGTGCGGCCTGGGGCGGGGCAGGAAGCTGGGCAGCTGGGCTGAACTGCCCGAATCTGGCCCCCGTGGCCCCAGCCTGGCAGGGACGCAGGCAGCACACAGTTTCTGGGAACAGACTGAATCCGGGCTGGGATGGTGACAGCTCCAGAAGTGGCCCAACGGGAGCCATCAGAGCTTCCGGGTAAGGGAACAGTTCATATTAATCACAGATCAGAGACGAAACCCCAGAGGTTTCTGTGTTAAAGAAAATGAGACCAGAGGTTAAGACGTGCTCAAGAGTAGTCACCAGCGTCTCTTAAACTAGAAACTGGGTTTCTTGGCTCCCAGAATCACGCTCTCCCTGTCTCAGCACGTCACTTTCTCTGAGAAACCTTCCCTGACCCCTCTCCCCTCCTGCCTAAATCAGATTCCCACAAAGCCTGTTATCCATCCTTTTCACCCTTCCTTTGCTACACCACAGGCTGAAATTCTAGAGTTATTTATGTGATTATTTCATGTTCCCCTTTCCCAGCTGATATCACAAGTGTCATGAGGACAGGAACTCTATTGTTCACCTCTGTATCCTGGTCAGCACAGAGCTTAACGGCTAGCATGTAGTTAGCGCTCAATAAATATGATGAATGAATTTATGTTCCAAGTGTATGGTGTGGGAGCATGGGATTCGAGAACTCCATTTGCCCATTAAAGCCATACATTTGTGAAAAATGCACACTGTGGGGTTCCCAGGAAGGCTGACTTACACTTTCTCTGTAGGTCTGGCGTCTGTGTAATGCTCAATACATAACTGATGAGTGATTAAGAATTTTTGCACTATTGGAATTTTAATTCCCTTAAGGAAACAAGCAAAACATAGCTGCCTCCAAGCCACTCAAAAATAATTTAAAGATATTACCTGAACATCAAAAAACTTGTTTAAGAATAAACAAATTCAAAATTTCCAAACAATGTCACTCAGAATAAACATTAGAGTTCATCAGTACTTTGTTACAACCTAGATTCTAATAAGAATACTGATCATATGATAAGGCAGCTTCTGGGATAATATAGAACTAGAAAACCCAGGTTTAATTTCTGAAGTTTCACACTTTTGAAGTGTCTCAGAGACATCTTCTTAGATCCCACTCTGATACTAAATGAATTTACCAAATTTTAGTGCAGAAATTCATGCATTTGCAAACATTTAAAAACAGAAAGTATCACCAATGAATTGTCTGCCACCTTTCTCAGGGAAGGAAATTTGCGAACGCACGCATGAAGGTTAGTACCATATGGTAGGCAAATATTTTTCCATGTCCCACCCAAAGCAAACAAATGAAAAGAGAAACTTAAAAGACAATTATAAAATATCTCCAAATTTAAAGACACAGCATCCTTTTCTAGATTAGCAACAGGGGGCAAAAACTGATTTGGAAGAGATTAAAACTGTATATAAACATGGGTGAGTGTATAGAGTCTAAAAAAATCAAACATGGTAATTAAAAAATGGAAATGTTTAAGATATGGAAAAAGCTGAGTTAAAATAAATTAATAAAACACTGGAAACAAGCTCACCAAATTTTTCTAATGGGAGCAGAACAGCTTCCGAAAGACAGTGGCTCATTTAGGTGATGAACGCCAGATGCCAAGTGTAGTTCATTATAGACAAAAGTATTCTGATTAGCTTCAGGGGAGAAGGAGAAAAGAATCAGGCACCAAATGGGGGAAAGCCAAACACAGCCCTCAACAGACCGGGCGTGTGGCTCCCCAGTTGCCTCTGGGTAACTCCTGGTCTAAGGACAAAGTAGTTCTCTATCCTGCTTCTGGTCAGTGAATCCAAGCACCCGGTTCTATGGGTCACCACCACGCACTGTGGACAATCTGCACTCAAGTCAGGCCAGGGTCAGCTGCATTTCTGTAAGGTAAGAGACAGTCCCTGAAACCCACTCTGTGAAAAGGGTCTATGACAGCCTTAGGAAGGGAGAGTTCAGAAGCCAGCTGTGGGAAATCACTGACATTATCAACTAATTGAAGGAATCCTTGAATAGGGATTTCTCCTTTGGAAAGTTCAGGATACTGGCGTATTGTCACAGGGGAGAAGTGTACTCAGTGACACCCCCCTCCCCCCCCCCCCCCCCCCCCCCGCCAATCCAAAGTCCATTTTCCCAGCATAACCAATTAGGCAACGTAGCCGAATGTCCCTAACTTATTCTCACTGTGTGCGTGTATGAGAGAGAGAGAGTGGGGGAGCAGAGATAGGGGGTTTGAGGATGTCCTCCGCCCCAAATTTTAGTCTTGCTTCTTAGTTCTGAACTCTAAAGTCTATCCATTGCTTCAGTGAGTGTTTTACAGTGTTGAGCACAGCCCTGGACACTGACTGAGTCTAAGCACATCACTCACTGGCAGGCAAAGATTTATTTACTTGACAGTCCAATAAAAGCCAAGTTATTCACAGATAACAGCAAGTGCTAGAGAAGACGTCGCTTGCTGTAGTAGAAAGAATTCTAGACTAAGAGTTAGCATATCCCTGGATTCCAGTCTTGGCCCTATTGATTTAGGGTCATGTGATTTTGGCCAAGCCATTAACCTGTCCAGGCCTCAGTGGCCTCGGAGGTGAAATGGAGATAGTGAATCAAATGACTGATAAGGCCCTTTGTGGATCCACTGCTCTGGAATGAATATGGCCTGTGTGTTCAGAAGAGGGGGTAATCATTCTGGGATAGAAGGATCAGGAGTTTTCAGAATAGAAGTAGAGTAGTTTGCTCTTTTTCTACAAAGTCTGATTTCCCTGCTGCAGAAACCCCAGAGTACAGAAATTGTCAAAATACAGATTGCAGATGTCCCTAGTAATCTTTGCCTCACAGATAAATACTGTTAACTGTTTGGAATTTTTTTCTTCCAGATGTTTTAATTACAAGTGCTGCTTATAATCATTACTATTGCTAGGTTAAGTGCTAATTATCATCGTTACCATCTGTATTCAAATGGAGCACCAAGTGTATGTTTCCTCACCACATTTTTATGAATTTAAAACTGTATCCTGGACATCTTTCCACCATGTCATCTTGCACATCTCATTATTTTTATCAGTGTTGGGTGTCGCATCAGGTCCATAAGCTGTACTTCATTTGACCAATGTCTATTGACAACATATGAAATTTTTTTCTTTTTGATTATGAACAACACCGCGACAAAGTGCCCTTAAATCCAATCTTTGACATTTCCCGCCTCACTTTCCATTTCCACCCATCACCGGGTCCTGGTGCTGTCACCTAGTATCTCAGGAAGCTGTGCCCTTCTCGCCGTCTAATTACCCCCATTTCATTCAAGGGTAGGTTTGGCAACATCTCATGCGACAATAGCTCCTTCACTGGTCTTCTCTCTCCCCAACTCTGCAGCCAGGGAAGCAAATCTGATTACTTCCAAGTTCAAAATCTTTATTATTTAAAAAAAATTTTTTACTTATTTATTTTGAGAGACAGAGACAGAGAGAGAGAGAGAGAGAGAGTGAGAGTGAGAGGGGAAGGGGCAGAGAGAATCCCAAGCAGGCTCCACACTGCCAATGCAGAGCTGGATGCAGGGCTCAAGCCCACAAACAGTGAGATCATGACCTGAGCTGATGTTGGACACTTAACTGACTGAGCCACCCAGGCATCCCCCCTCCCCCCCAAGTTCAAAACCTCCAATAGCTTCTCACAATTCTTAAGGCACTGACTTAGCGGTGCTCGTGCTGTCTATAATTTGCCTTAAGATACATTGGCATAGGCTCTGGGATACAGGAGTATGTTTTTAATCTGCGCTCTAGGATGTACGCTAAATTAGCTGCCCCAGTCAGGAATATGCATCTCAGAGATCTTTAGTAAGAATGTTAGCGCAAGGCCGCAATCCAGAGGTGGTGCCTGCAGGTAAGTTCGATTCTTTATCTTCAGTCAACAGAAAGGACTTTATTAATTAGCATATGGATGTTGGAAGCTATTTCCCATTAGGGAATCACTTTCATATGAGATGGACAGACTGGTTAGAAATAGCGTAGAGCCATTCACTCTCGCACCAGCACGGTAGACGGTAGCCATCGAGTTCTCTGCACCCTCCCAGTGGATCCCAGTACTTGTTTCTGAAAAACGCCTGACCAGTGACCAGCACAAAGGAGGCTTGCTGCTACAGTTAAACTCTTCGGTTAGCTCAACCCTGCCTCTAGAAGAGTGTCACGTTTGCTTCTACTGAACTCCCCACGAGAGATAGTTGGAGAAACTAAAGGAAGGGAAGGAGAGACTTCACCAAGCCTGCACCACGGGCTGCATGACTGTCTTGATTCCTGCTCACTGATCAGTGTTGGAAGGTGGCGCTGAATTGAGCCTGAGATTTGCTCTGGGACCACGTGTGAGGCCGTGAGGAAGAAGACCTTTACCCTCACTCAACTCTAGATACTGGAGGTTTCAACATCCACCAAAAAAACCCCTAAATAAACAGGAAGGATCACGTTGGTGGAGGCCAGATTATGCATAGCACGTGGCCTAGGCACAATCTACCTCCTGTCTGCCTCTCCTGGTACTCCCCCAGCTCAGGACATTTCTGGGAACATTGCTCCGTCCGGACGTGTGACCACGCTGTTCCCTCTCCCATCCCTCCGGCTCCTGTGCCTCCAGAAATCTCACCTCCTGGTCTCATCTGGACATCCCTTCCTCAGGGAAGCCCTTTCTGCCTTTCAGTCCAGGTCACAGCCCCCATGCCACCCCCGGTGGTGCAGGGGACCTTTCTCCCTGCAGTCCACACAGGAACGTAGAGTGGTATGTCTGTATGCTTATCACATTGGCACCTATGAGACTGTGTCCAGGTCTGTTCTGTTCACCATTGTATCCCCACCGGCTGGCATGGCCTCCACAGACAATTGCTCAACAGAAGGGCATTTAGGTTTTAGTCCACACAGCATTAGTGGTGGGGGGCAGGGGCGGGGAAGCTTTTTATGCCATTAGGTTTACCAACTAGAGTGGGCCCTCCACGGTGAAAAAGCTGACGATGAAGTTCTTAAAACAATCCGATCAAACTCACAAAGTAAAGGATGAAGAATATATAAAATACCAATGGTGAGGCAAAATGGCTTTCTCTTTTAAATACTTACATAAATGCCAACTTGGTTATTATGAAAATCCTTCATGGAAATGAGGACTGAAAAAGTCATCTTCTTCATGTCTCATTTCTCCCTATTTTATAGATTTCTTTAGTCTCAGCACTTACAGAATGATCATTTCAGCATGTAACTAAATTCTGCTTTCTCAAAGAAGTCTAATTTTTTTAGTTAAAAAAAAATTTAAGTTTATTTAGAGAGGGAGAAAGTGGATGTGAGCGGGGGAAGGGCAGAGACGGAGAGAGAGAGAGAGAGAGAGAGAGAGAGAGAGAGAATCCCAAGCAGGGTCTGCACTGTCAGTGCAGAGCCCGACATAGGCCTCGAACTCACAAACCATGAGATCCTGACCTGAGCTGAAACCAAGAGTCGGACGCTTAATTGAATGAGCCACCCAGGCACCCTTCCACTTTTTTTTTTTTTAATCCAAGTTAGTTAACATATAGTGTAATAATGGTTTCAGGAGGAGAATTTAGTGATTCATCACTTATATACAACACCCAGGGCTCATCCCAACAACTGAGCTCCTTGACACCCATCACCCATTCAGCCCATCCCCCCCCCCACCTGCCCCCCACCCCCCCAACAGCAACCCTCAGTTTGTTCTCTACAGTTAAGAGTCTCTTATGGTTTGCCTCCCTCTCTATTTTTATTTTATTTTTCTTTCCTTTCCCCTGTGTACTAAGTTCTGCTTTCTTAAAGAACTCCACTTTTGTCTCCTCAAATGAAGTCCATGTTATCCTCCCTACTTCCCACTAATACAAATATGGGATTGTAACTACATTCCCTGCCCCCCAAGGTTCTTTCTATGCTTGAGGTACAGAGAGCATTTAAAACAGACCCTGGGGGGCGCCTGGGTGGCTTGGTCGGTTAAGCGTCCGACTTCGGCTCAGGTCATGATCTCACGGCCCGTGAGTTCGAGCCCCGCGTCGGGCTCTGTGCTGACAGCTCAGAGCCTGGAGCCTGTTTCAGATTCTGTGTCTCCCTCTCTCTCTGCCCCTCCCCTGTTCATGCTCTGTCTCTCTCTGTCTCAAAAATAAATAAACGTTAAAAAAAAAATTAAAAAAAAAATAAATAAATAAAACAGACCCTGGACAGACATTTTAGTAGATGATTGTATAATAAGGAAAATTATATATCTGGTCAGAAATTCAGCAGAAACGTCATGTGTTTAAGTCTGATGCCTGCTGTTACTTCATGTGGCTCTCATGGAAGGTAAAGGTGGAGTGAGCTTTGGGGAGAAGTGGGTCGCCTGGTCGCCGCCCCTAGCCCCATCCTTTCCTTCCATTCCACACCCCATGCTGCTGCTCTGGTCCAAACTTCTCATTCTGCATTTGAGAAAACTGAAGGCCACAAGCTGAGACTCAGATTTATCAAACATTCACTACGTGCAAACACATGCTGGGGGAAATGCTCAGTTTCCCAGTGTTACGGAGAAGGAAGCTGAAATCCAGGGAGATGAAGTGAAATTCCTGAGGTCCCACATCAGATGGCCGAGTGGGGATTTGAGGCTGATGACAGTCCAGCCCTCATTCTAGTCTCTCCTGGGAGAGTGGGTCAAATGACTCAGTGATGGAAGAAAATACAACCCCGCTCCCAGTTTCTTAAAGGGCTCGCATAAACTAAGTAGATGGTAAGCACTTGTAAACAGAAGTAAGTAAAGACGTTTAATGGGACCAAATCATGCACATGATGCTGTCATCTGTGTCTGAGAGGATGATTCTGAGGATTTCTGACTTACAGGCATGCGTGTACGTGTGCCTTAATGGGTCACACCTGCCATTAGGGGCCCTGCAAAGTGCTAGGGTGGCAAATTCCTGAGTTTTTGTTTGTTTGCTTGTTCTGCTTTCTGTTCGTCTAATTAACTCTTACAGGGCAACTGTCTGTCAAGGGTGCAATTTCAGTAATTTGACTTTCTCTAAAGATACTTTAGCTTTTTTTTTTTTTTTTTTTTTGATTACAAAGAAGGCACACTCCTTTTGCTCCATTAAATCTCTGAATTTAGGCAGGGTATTAAAAAAAACAACCCTCTAGGCTTCTCCACACCAGCGGGCTGTGACTTCTCTACATCTGCCTTTGTTTTCGGGCTCAAGTCCCCAGAACCACTGCTTAGCCCAGTACTAGAGCACCAGGAAACACTTAGCTTTGAAAAGAGAAAGCGTCAATGGAGACTGAACTAACTGAAGGGCAGGAGGGATCAGGCCTCAGGCAGTGATCATCTGAAGCTGGACCTCTGCCTCGGTTACAGTGTGTCACTGAAGCTTTCACTATGTCCACTTCTAGAACATTTGGCTTCCTTCACCAAAACCGAGTCCCAGTGAGGATATAAAACCTGTCCTGTCAAGTTCAAAAGAGAATGCAGATAAATTGGACTTTGTAAACTAAATCTTGACTGTCTAGCCAATAAACTCTGTTTTATGATTCTTTTTAGAAACGACTGCAGCAGTAAATGCATCTTGTCACATGGTAGATGGACAGCAAACCACAATTCAAGCCCAGGTCAACTTGACTTTAAAACGGGAGCTCTCTCAATTTCCCCACAATGCCTAGCAGAGGCTGGGAAACACAACAGGCAAAGGAATTGCTTTGAAGTCTTTTAGTCAAAGAGTACAGGGCTTGGGGGTGGAGACAAGGGTTCCCATCCTCATTTTGCCTGGGACTTGCCGAGTATTTTTGAACAAGTTGCTTTCTCTCCCCAGCCTCGGTTTTCTTATCCATAAAGCCAGGTGTGTGGATCAGTGAGGCCCCTTTCCAGGTCATGATTCTGTAAACTACAGGTATTTTCAGAGCCTTAGTGTAGATGCTTAAGAAATGGGCTTAAAAATTTATTTGGAAAAAATAAAAATCTTTTATCATTCAAAGAATCCCAAGGAAAAGGTTGTAAAATTACATAATTTGAAGTATAAAGTGTGGTTTGTTGCCACTGGAACCAACATAGGGGTTCAATGCGATAAGAAAACCAGGTAAGGGAGGGAATATTTTTATGAGGCATTTTTAAGTTTCCATGAAATAATTACTTCAAAATCACCAATTTAAACTTTCAAGCATCTTTCTGAGTGTGGCACGGTGTATATGAAAAAAAAAAAAAGCCCATCAAAAAACCCCAAGCAAAAATCTATTGATTTAATAATTTCCTTCAAAGTCCAATTAATTACAAAACCTGCAGAGTGCTTCACTGGTAGGTCAGAAGACTGAGTTTGGAGTTAGGAGACCTGAGTTTAAGTTTTGGCTGACATTACAACCTCTCACTGTCCTGAACTATGAAAGGGACATAATAATCCTGTCTCTACAGATGTCCCAGGGAAGATCTAATAAACTGAAGAACTACTTTATATGAAGAACTGTTTCATTAGAACTAACTCCCTTTCAAAAAAATTCTTTCACGAGATACAGGAAATTGACAAGGGCATTCAGATTTGGAACTCTGTTTGAACTGCTTCTTAGCAAAAGTTCAAACACTGCTACAATTCAAAGGAATGGGAGGGGCGCCTCAGTAGCTCAGTCCATTGAGCGTCTGACTCTTGATTTCGGCTACGGTCATGATCCCAGGGTCGTGGGATTGAGCCTGGAGTCTGCTTAAGATTCGCTTGCTCTCTCCCTCTGCCCCTCTCCCCTGCTCTCGCTCTAAAAGAAAAAGAAAATTAAAAACACAATAAAATTCTCTAAGGAATGGTAGACGCAGCCTGAAAGCAAGCAAACAGAAAATCCAAACTATCATTCATTACCGCCAAAAAGTATCTTCTTTTTCAGCAGTAAAGAATGCAAAGGGAACATCCCAGCCTAAAGGTTGGGAAACAGTTCAGAACTTGGCCGTCCAGAACCATCTTCACTTCCTTTTTTTTTCTTTCCTCAGAATCCAGGTTGGCATCAAGTCTTGAGGGATGTGCTTTGCTTCTCAGACTACTGTACTTATGAATCATCTGGGGATCTTGTTAAAATGCAGATTCTGATTCAACAGATCTTTAAATAGAATCTAGCCTGCATTTCTAACCATCTCCCAGGTGACCGCTATGTTGCTGGTCCATGGACACCACCTTGAGTAGCAAAGCTATTGGCTTACTGGGAAAAAAAATGGTGGATGGTTGTTTTTGGAGACATGAAGACACGGGTTCGAATGTCATCTTTACAGGTCTTAGCTGTGTGATCTTGGGTGAATAACTATCTGTATAGTGGGATTAGTATCTATTCTATAAGTGATTGGAGGATCCTTTGAGATATTAATAAACAGACACAGTTCTTTTCAAATTAGTCTTTCCCTTGGCTCTCCTAAGCTCATTATCTTGTCCCCCATCACTCTTCTCTGATGAACCAGTTGGCTTATTTCTCTTTACTCTGAATCTTATTAAGTAGCTTGTGTGCACATGCACACACACTATACATTCTTTGAGGGCATGATCATATCTGATTTTATTTCTTTTAGTACAGAAATCAAGAAAAAGCATTCTTAAAGTTAAATTTTGTTCATACAAAATTCCGAGTTGTACAGTAATACTATTGTTTCCTGCTGCATCATGTAGGGGCAGGGAGGCAAAGCTGTATTTTTTTTGTGGTTACAAAAATGTGCTTTGGGTCAGATCTGAGTGCCAGCTGCACTTCCTGCCTAACTCAGACTGACATGCCTGGGGTCCGGTGTCTTTACCTGTAAAATAGATTTCTGCCTTAAACTCAAGTGTTGTTGGGAGAATTAACTTGGTTAAGTTATGCAAAATGCTTAGCTAATGTGACTGATTACAAAAATGACCCCATTTCCCCACGCCTCCCAGAATCCTTCCCGTTTTCTAAGGCGACCCTGAAGCTCCTCCCATTGAAAGGCAGAGTCTACTTCTCCACCCTTTGAATCTGGGCTGGCCTCTTCACTGGCTTTTAAAGGGGACTGGAGGAGGCAGCTCCTGGGTGGCTCAGTCAGGAGCTTCTGACTTTGGCTCAGGTCAAGATTCTCAGGGTTCGATTTGTGGGTTCAAGTCCCGTGTCAGGCTCTGTGCTGATATGTGCAGAGCCTGCTCCGGAATCTCTCTCACTGACTCTCCCTCCCTCCCCGACTGTCTCTTAAAATAAATAAATAAACTTAAAAAAAAAATAAAGGGGAATGGAGAAGTAACTAGGCCTCCTCTTACAATCATGCTGAGCCAACACGTGATCAAGCCTGACGACTCATTAGAGCTGTGCAGCCCAGCTACTCCCCGGTTGCTTTAGCTAATGGTCAGCCAATATTCAAGGGCAGGGTTGCCTTGGTGACCACACAGTAGCCATAAGGGAGCCTGGACAAGACCAGTGGATTCACCAGGTCCAAACTGCTGGTCCACAAAGTCATAAACTAAACAGTACATTTTAAGCCATTACATTTTGGGGTGGCTTGTTCTGCAGCAATGGATAATTAATAGTCTACAGAAGTAATTTCTCCATATGTAATGGCTGGGGAAGAAGGTACTTAACAGAAGATGAATTTCCCATAGCACCAAAATTTGTACTTTTTGGCCAATAGTAGTAGTAGGAAGGTGACCAGGCTGGGAATTGGGATGCTCAGATTCTAGTCCCAGCAGCTTTTCCACTGGACAGCCATATGACCCGAGGCACATCATTTAACCTCTTTGAGCCTCAGTTTCCTCAGCTGTAAATTAAGGTGCTTAGAACCAATAGTTTTTAAGGTTCTTTTCGGGTTCTAAAAAGGTCTGAGGGTGCATTTTTCCAGAACGCCATACTCATTTCCTTGCTACGAGATAGTTCTGAACTCAATTTTTCTTGTCTTGTAGACTCAGAATGTAATCACAGACAACCTTGATGGTATCGGCTTTGCTGTTTACAGCAGTTGGTTGTGACATTTCACACTTATCGTAATAGCCTTGTGCTGAATCTGTGAGGTGGGCCTCCTTGCCGTGGGCCAGGAAGCCACATGGCCAAGCTCGTTAGGAGTCTAAAGAGAAATAATGCCATGTACGTTCTGGTGACAATCTAAGTATGTGGCTCTTAACAATTCTTCATGGGTGCAGGAAGACTTCTTTAATTCATTTCTCAGTTGCACTAGTCTGGAGGACTGATGCTGTTGGCTACCTGACCACCGAAGAAGGGGGATAATGCTTCAAAGCCATGAAGTACAGATCCAATCTTCGTCACACATAAATGACCCAAGGTATGTACTCAATTATCAAATGGAAGGAAGATTTAACACCCAAATCAGAAGAAATGTTAAAAGTCTTGGGTGTAGAGGTCGACTATGGGCCTAAGAAACACGTGAATCACAAATACACCCAAATACATGTTGTATGACAAAGCTATGCATGTGGCAGAGGCCAAGGAGACCTCCTCCCAAGTACGGGGCTCCACCCGTGTACTGCTTGCACATGCTCAGACACAGTACTTCTGCAAATGCAACAGAGCCTCCTCTGCAGACACAGTGGCCAAATTAAAAAAAAAAAAAAAAAGGCTGTTCTACTGTCCACTTCTACAACTGCCATGCAATCAAGTTAGGGTATTTGTCTGTTTGTTTACTTATTTTTGAGAGAGAGTGATCATGTGTGGGCTCTGCGCTGAGCACCGAGGGTCTGATCTGGGACTCGAACTCACAAACTGTGAAATCATGACCTGAACGGAAGTCAGACGCTTAACCCATTGAGCCAACCCAGCTGCCTCTCAAGTCAGGGTATTTTTATTCCCAGAAGGAGTTAAGCTAAATCAGAGTGCATACACTACAAGGGCAATAGTCTATTCTAACTTAGCCTTCAGATCTACATATACAAGTGTACACGAAGAAGCATTGGGTTGTGGACAGTGTGAAATCTATTTGGCTCATTCTTTATCAAAACCTTTCTCCGTGATGGAAACACATGATGTGCAGCTGGAGAGTAGCAGTAGTCAGTAGGGAAAACACCGCAACGAAACACGGCTCACAGCTACCTGCCTGGAACAAATGCAGTTTGAAATGACATGGAAATGAACTTTAGATACGAGTCATCCAGTATTTTCTCTGACTTAATAGCCTAAATACCTTTGTCCTGCTACGTATCTTTAGAATCAATTCACCTCTCACTCTTCTCGTGTGGATTTTTATAGCAGATACCTTGCTGGTATCTTTCCCATTTCATTCTTCTTCTTATAGCCAGAGAGAACTTTCTAAAACACAGATCTGCTTAAAATCCTTCAGTGGCTTCTCTGAAGGCTGTAAGATCCCCTAAGGCTAGGACTGTGTCCCGGGCACTTTGCTCAGTGTAGTGCCTGATATCTCTAGGTTTACAAGCGTGCTGTCTCCAAGGTCGAGGAAAGGTTTCATTTAATTTTAGAGAGCCACTTGTACACAGAATAGAACAGAATTTGCTGCTCACGGTAAAATTTGAGACATACGCCTTTTCTTTTTTATTTAAGAAGTTTTAATGTTCATTAATTATTGAGAGAGAGAGAGACACACACAGAGCACGAGTGGGGGAGGGGCCAAGAGCGAGGGAGACACAGAATCCAAAGTAGGCTCTAGGCTCTGAGCTGTCAGCACAGAGACTGACTTGGGGCTTGAACTCACAAGCTGCAAGATCATGACCTGAGCTGAAGTTGGACCCTCAACTGACTGAGCCGCCCAGGTGCTCCTTCCTTTTGTCTTTTAATATTCACTGTAGCTCAGGATCATCCTTTCTAAGATGCTTGATGACACTGATTCCGTATTTTGAGGTTTTTTTGTTTTGTTTTGTTTTTGAGAGAGAGAGAAAGAGGGAGTACAAGCCTGGGAAGGGGAAGGAGGGGGAGAGAGAGAGAGAGAGAGAGAGAAGGAACCAACCCCAAGCTGGCTCCACACCCAGTGGGGAGCCTACTGGGGGGCTAGATCCCAGGATTCTGGGATCATGACCTGACTGGAACTCAAATCAAGAGTCAGACACTCAACTGAATAAGCCACCAGGTGTCCCTTCAGTTCTATTAAGTATCTACTTCAGGACACACATTCATCTGATGGCTATGTTGTGTTTGAGGATAGGGTCATTTTGATGATATATAGTCCTTCTGAAGATTCCAATTTCTGTGGGATCAGAATATTCTCAGGTGAAAAAGGTGAGCAGATAACAGATTTCACTGTCACATTATTCTCTTAAAACACCACTCAGGTGGTAAACACGCTAATACCCCTCGGTGACCCATCTGACCTGCAGACAGGTAAAGACTGAGATCTACCCTCCCCTAGGAGAGGCTACCGCGTCTTCTGACTTGTCTAGATAGAAAGTCTACCTGCAAACCAGATAATGACAAAAAAGGGGGACGGGGCAGGCAGCAGCTAGGTACTATTTAACGAAGATCCCAAAAGAGCCCAAGATTCAGGATTTCTGGAAACATTGTTAAACTAGGGGAATTTGCAAGTCCTGGTGAAGAAACCCAGGTACTGGGAGGTTGGTATTCAACTACTGTCTTTGGAAACGGGAGTCCATTCCAAGAAGCACAGCGAGTGGGCTTTTGCACCAAACGCAGGGCAGTTCCAGGAGCAAGGACAGCAGTACCTGCTCCGCCCTTGGGCCGGACTCAATTCTGGCCAGAACTCAGCTAGGTTGTATTTCCAGGCTCAGAGAGATGGTAGGTGGGAAGTCAGGGGGATCATTCCAGCTTCAGGCTATGGAACATATTTAGTTGACATGCAAGTTTTTGTTTTTGCTATTTTTAAATGTTTATTTATTTTGAAAGGACGGGGGAGGAGAGAGAGAGGAAGAGAGAGAGAATCCCAAGCAGGCTCCACACTCAGCACAGAGCTGGATGCAGAGCTCAATCTCACAACTGTGAGAGCATGACCTAAGCTGAAATCAAGAGTCGGACGCTTAACCTACTGAGCCACCCAGGCGCCCCTGTTCTAAATCCAGATATGCAAAAGCTCTTAGAACACAGCTAAGATTGGTCATATTTATCTTTAGATGTCACTGGATATCGAAATCTTCAGAACCATTAAGGACCAGCCGCGGGGCCAGATGCCACGAGACATGCACTCATCACATACTTGCTGAACAGAAAGAACAGTACCAGGATGGACACAGAGTGAGCAGAGAAGAGACATAAACCCAACCCGGCCTTCCCGTATTCATGTCTGCTCCATTCCTGTTCTGTGATCAAGGCAGCTTCTTGTAACTGATTCTTTACACGTCAGGAAAATACAAATAACCCCAGAATTATACTGACCCTTTAGAGCTTCAAAACACTGTTTCAGTGACCTGCCTCATGACTGCTGGGGTATTCTAGAGACACTGCTGTTTAGCCTCAGAACCTTTAACATGTCTCCTAAAAATAGTATTAACTGGAGGATTAGATGTGGCAATAAGTGGAATTGTGTGTGTGTGTGTGTGTGTGTGTGTGTGTGTGTGAGAGAGAGAGAGAGAGAGAGAGAGAGAATAAATAGAATTTATTGTGTTTAAAAGCAGCAATCACTTTCCATTTCTTTCTAGTTCAACTCTCAAAGGTTTCTCATCTTTTCTACAGCAATTACCGTAACAGCTTGGGTACAACCACTCAGGACTTTCCTAAACCAGGGTGAGAAGCGACGTAATTCTCTCACAGTGACAGGCAGATAATTAAAACACCTTCTTTAATGATCTGAACCACCTCATGGAACACTGACTTCTTCCAAATCTACTGGGCAAAAGTCTATATACCACAGTGGAAAATAAAATGTACTAAGTTACTGAGGAGAAAATAAAATGTACTAAGGAGAGTTTTTGTTTTGTTTTTAAGGTTAATTACAGTCCTAGAGGAACTGTAAAAAATAAAGTCCCACTGATTTTGAAATTTGTCTTCTATCACTGAAAAAACTTATTCAGTGGTGGTTTGTGAAAATCTCACCTCATCAGGGCTGCCAAGGTCAAGTGAGACCCAAGCCATCGCCCTGGGAGATGCCTGCCTAATTATTAAATATTCAGCAAACAGTTTGTGACCATTTAACAGTTTGCACCTGGCACGCTCTTACAGCGTGCGGCTTCCTAGAGCTGCACCCTCCCCGCTCCACCCCTTCTCACCGCCGCCCAGGGCGCCAGCACCCCAACCGGAGCAAATCCTGGGACCCAAGGACGTTTCAAAGAAACAGCGGCGGCCAACACTCCATTTCCGTTTTATTCGAAAACGCTCCGATGCTTAAAAATGGGGGAAGGGGACACTTAGAAATAAGGGGAAAATCGCTGGCAGTTTTTCCAACTCAAGTTCTCAGGCGCCGTAGAAAGTTCATTAATTAGGGATTTAAAAACAAAAGTGTTTCATACACCGCCGAGATGCCAAGCTTTCCAAACTGTCCTGGTCTTTAGTTTGGGGACTTTTTCAAGTCCCGCCGGCTCCCGCCCCCTCCCCCTCCCTGACCCCCGGGGCTGGATTTCGCCTCCCTCCCTGTGCCTTTGTTGAATTCCGTGACTTTTCCGAAGTAATCAAACTGAGCATTGCCTCACCCCATTTTTTTTTTTTTTCTACCCTGGCAGAAGGAAGTAAAGAAATAAAAACGACCTGCGAGAGAAGTCGGGGAAATAATGCCCCCAAGCCGAGGTCGGCAGGAGGCAAGCCCGCGGCGGGGCCCGACACGCGGGGCGGGGGACCGTCCCTACCTGGGGCCGGGCGGCGGCGGCGGGGTCGGGGTCAGGGCGCCCATGGCTTCGCCGGCCTCGGGCGGCGGCGCCGGGAAACGCCAGCGGCTCAGCGCCGCCGGGAGCCCGCCGCGCTCGCAGCGGCCGCCCCGGCGCCGTCATTGGGCCGGCGCGTCACGTGGCGCGGCCGGCGGGCGAGCCTCCCCGGCACGCGTAACCCTTTACCTGCGCGCCCCGGACCGCGCGGGGCCCCGGCGGCTCGACCCCCCGACCCCCGGAGCCGGGCAGGCCCTCCCTCCCCGCGCGCGGAAGCAGCAAACCCGGGCGCTCGCGTCGACCCGGGCGCGTGCCCACCGCCTGCCGGTGCCGGGAAACGTCTCGGTGCCTACTTTTCTGTCGCGCTGGACAGAGAAGGGAGCCCCCTGTGAATCCGTAAGTGCACGTAAGCGCACCCCCTGGCAAACAGACCTGTACCCCTCACCCCCGTGTTTTTGTGTGTTTGTTTCCTTCTCAGTTCTGGTTCATCCGTTGAGACCCGCTGTGTGCACTATCGCCTGACTGCACCATCAGAGATGATGGGCTGACACACAGCGCGGACGCTGCCACGACGTAACTCCCAGGGAAGCTGCACACACTCGCCTGCACCCTGGACACCAAAGTGGGAGTTCGGCGAGGCCACGCTTTCCCCCTTCCCTCTCTTTTCCCGGGCTCTTGGCACCGCGGCTGCAGCCCTGCGTGCACACCTGCTGAGCTCCACGCGGTACTTTGTTGCAGTGCGTGCACCTAAGGTGGGTGGAGAGCTGGGGGCTCTTCCTTAAAATACTAACTACTTAGGTTTTGGAGATTCTTTTCACCTGTGCTCCCAAGTGGAGTTGGGTTTGACAGGAAAATGCGTTAAGCAACTGCGCCACCTAGCTCACCCTCTTCTCTCCTCTTCCAACCGTCCAGGGAGAGCCAGGATACAATAGGATGCTGGAGAAGCAGCGGGACCGAATACTATTTAAAGAGGGACATGCTGTCCTTAGTTGTTAATGTGTCCACTGCAGTGATTCCTGCCCCATTTACACGTATGTCAGGATTTGTGGGAGAAAGCTCATTTTTAAAAATCTTGCCAGTGGTCTAGTACCTACATGCTTTAAAATGATAGATGTAGAGAGAAGTTCTATGCGCTTTTGCATTATTTTCTGATAAAACGCGTTGTCATAATAGAGGCCCCTCATGCCCAATGTCTAGTGGACGCTTTACTGTCCACAGAATATTGGTACATTTCTCAGTTAATTTGTTCTGACCAAAAAGCCATTGGTATTTATCTTCGGTTTCAGAGTGTGATTGGTTCCCAGACTAGCAGAATCAGCTTCATCTGGAGGAATCTAGTAAAAATGCAAATTTTGGGGCTCCACCCCAGACATACTGATTCTGAAATAGGTGGGGATAGGGAGAGTGAAGAAGTAACCTTTTTTTTTTTTTTTTTTAAACAAATCTTGTTTTAACAAATGATGGATGTTCTAGTTTGAGAACCACTGCACTGAGTGTGGTCAAGCAAGGGACTCAGGTACCTTCATCTATCAGGCTGGGATTCTATACAGTCAGAAGTGGTGGTGTTATTGGTTGTCTTAATTCAGTGTTACATAATTTGTCCTATTGATACACTGAGACAAAGCCCTCCCATGTGCCTATACACGAGTTGTCTGTACTCCATGCAGATCATGTAGAATGCCTCGTGGAGGAGGCCTGAGGGGATCCGTGTGAAAAACACAGGCGAAAAACCTCTGGTTTCTTGATGTCTGTAGAAGTGGAATACCATGATTCAGTTAGTATTTTAGGTGTGTTCATGTTTCCACTGGCATAGAAATCCTTCCCAACCGATGAGTCGCGAAAGATAGAAAAACCAGGGGTGCCTGGCTGGCTCGGTCGGCTAAGTGTCCGACTGTGGCTCAGGTCATGATCTCATGGTTCATAGGCTTCGTCAGGCTGTGTACTGACAGCTCAGAGCTCAGCACAGAGCCTGGAGCCTGCTTCGGATTCTGTCTCTGTCTCTCTCTGCCCCTCCCCTGTTCACGCTCTGTCTCTCTCCCTCTCTCTCTCAAAAATAAAAAAAATTCAAAAAATTTTAAAGAAAAAGAAGGAAAAACTGATTTGAGTGGACTTGTCAATATAGTTCTAAATTTGTCAGTATTGTTCTAAAAAAAACCCCAGAATTTAAAAAAGTTTATGGTATTGGCTTACGTTATAACCCAGAACAGCACCATATTATGCATTTTAGACTTTTGGGAAAGAGGTCACGGTTGGATTCTTTCCCTTTAGCTCTAGTGTCTCCACTGGGTGGAGAGCACTTTTCCAGTTGCCTGCATGGATGTCCTTACTTTTGAACTCTCTAGGTCCACCTTTATTTTAGTATTTCCTTCATTTTCGTCTCCTAACCTATTCATTTTACATCTGTAATTCTACTGTCCACCCAGTTTCAGTTGGAGCTGGAATTATGTGTGTTCTCCATTGTCCGTCACATAGCTCTGTCAGTTAAGCCCTGAAATCATGCCTCCTCTTAGCGTCCTCACTGCTGCTGTCCTAAGATCGAGATCTACTTTCTGCCAGATTATTGCAGTAGTTTCTTTACTGGTCCCCAGTTTCTGGTCTCTTCCATCTCTGATACACCTGACATCGTACTGCCTGAGTCATTCTAAAATACCATTTCATCCAGGCCTATCCCTGTCTCAGAACCTTTTCCACAATTCCCTATGAGCTACAGAATAAAGTTCAATTTCGTGGATGTATGTTTTTATTTAAATAAGCTCTGTGCCCAACATGGGGCTTGAACTCCCAACCCCAAGATTAAGAGTTGCATGCCCTACCCAATGAGCCAGCCAGGCACCTCCAGAGTAAAGTTTAAAAAGCCAACGTAGCATCTGAAGTCACCCACAGTATATGTTGACTCTTCCTGTCTTCCTTTTTTGGCTCACACAGATTCCCTCCCCTGAAATGTCTTTTCAACATTCTGACAGCTAAGTCCTGTTTATCCTTCAAGCCTCCGCTGTCACCTCCTTTCAGCCATCCTTTTTGAATCCCAGTTCAAGTTCATTGCTCCTCTGCAATGTGTTCTCAACACCTGCCATTCACTTTATCACAGTCTGTCTTACATCTAATTTAGTTGTGTCTCCTTTAGATTGTAGGATTCTGGAGGGCAGGGGTTGTGCAGGACTCATTTTCAAATCATCCTGGGGCATAAGCATAATGTCTTGGACAAAGCAAACACACAATATTTGTTGTGTCCTTGACCCTGGGAAAGAAGACGCTTAAGTTTGTTGAACAGCAAACTGCATGAAATGCTTTTATGAAAATGATAGCCAACTCCTGTACATTTTCTCAAAACTGAAAGAACAGGTGTAATCTTCAACCTAAAGGATTTAGATCAGAATCCAAGAAGGAATTCCCACCATGGGTAGTGGAATTAGGGAGAGTTTTTGAAGGGGGAAATTTTTTTTTAATGTTTACTTATTTATTTTGAGAGAGAGAGAGACCACAAGCAGGGGAGAGGCAGAGAGAGAGAGTGAGAGAGAGAATCCCAAGTGGGCTCCATGCTCCGCACAGAGCCTGACGTGGGGCTCGATCTCACAAACCACAAGACCACCACCTGAGCAGAAATCAAGAGTGGGATGCTTAACTGACTGAGCCACCCAGGTGCCCCTCGAGGCGGCTAAAATCTAAACAGAAATGTCTAAGCTACATGAAGATGAAACCCAATAGGTAATTTCTTCAATTTTTCCCCTAATGCCTTGATTTTAAGTTTCTCTAAGAATGATTGTTTCATGAAACTAGGCACAGAGTTTTATCTGATTATTCCCTACTTATCACCACTTAAGCTCATCATTGCTAACTTGTTTGAAAAATTTTTGTGTGTGTCTGTGTGTGTGCGAGAGGGGATTCTCAGTTCCAAGAGGCAAGAAACGGAAAAAGGTGCATTTGGGAAGGCTCCCCCTTGGTCCCGCCCTCTCACCTGGAGGCAGTTTATGAGTGGGACAACTCCTTAGTTATCCTTCTTCCCACCTCTGCCCCAGGCCCCAGGAGGAAGCACACTGTCCTTGCACTTGCCCATAGAATCTTTTTGTTTTTCTGTTAAGACTGTGAAATCTTAGAAGGCACAGGCTACTTTACTAACCTTTGCAAAATGCCATGACCAAATAACTATTTGCTGAATGAGTACATCAACAATTGTGGTATACCTGAAAGTCCTGGGAGTTTTCAGAAACTTTCAGTGACCTTCAGAGCCTAGCCTGGTCTCTAATCTGCAGGTCAGAAAGTATGTTATAGGTCATAATCCATAAGTGCCTACTGGATACTCAATGCTATACTTTGTGTGCTTTGGAAAAGTAAACATTGATGTTATATTGACATCCTATTCAGCTATTCCCCCTGGATCTCTGTTTCTAGGTTTTTACATCTGTGAATTTAGAATAGTAACTCTACCTACATCATAAGACCATTGTGGAGATGGCTTAGTACATACCAAGCTCCAAAAATAGCATCTGGTATACAGTAACCATGAAAAATTACTACTGGGGGCGCCTGGGTGCCTCAGTCGGTTAAGCGTCTGACTTTGGCTCAGGTCATGATCTCGCGGGTCGTGAGTTCGAGCCCCAAGTCGGGCTCAGAGTCGAGCCCCAAGTCTGTGCTGACAGCTCAGAGCCTGGAGCCTGCTTCAGATTCTGTGTCTCCCTCTCTCTCTGCCCCCCCCCCCCACCTGCACTCTCTCTCTTGCTCTCTCTCACTCTCAAAAATAAATACACATAAAAAAAAGTTTAAAAAAATTATTGACAGTCTCTACCCTTGCCAAAGTTGGGGAAGAAAAACTCCACACAAATCTAAGTAGTTTCTCTTTTTATTCATACAAACAATACATACACAAGACTGTACATCGTTTGAAGACCGCAGTAATTTTCTAGTGTAACAACTCTGTAATAAAATTTAACTAAATGTAACATTTATGAAAATATAAATCTCTGATTGGGTAATTCTTCCCAACAATACAAAGTTTACATAAAAACATTCAATATGAGCTATCAGTTGCAAACAAGGTAGGAAAAATCATTCAAGTCACTTGTTAAACTCTATTGGCTGTTACATAGAATATTCACACACTACATTTAATCCATCTAGGCATTTAATTCTTAGAAATGTGTGGCATGGCGGTCCAACTGATCATGACAGGAATAGGAATGTGTTGCCTCAGAAGGCAATTGACTCATATAATCAACTTCAGGTGATTTCTACGTGGACTGGGCCTTCTCTGGGCTACCCCCTTTCTGGCTGCTAGCTAGACCGGGAGGAATATACTGAAAAAAAGTCTTTCACCACGGAGTAGGGTGTTTATATCTGAATCCCATCTCTGTATGCTTATGTGTCAAACTGCTTTCCAAAGTGAAATGCAATGAGCTTGGATTCCCTGTGGATCAGATCACTGCTTCTCCCACTAGCAAAAACAGTCAAGACGTCCCTACCTTTTTTTCTCACACTGGTCCTCACCATTCCTTATATAACGACTAGAGCAGAAGCTATCACTACCTTTGTTTTGCCGTTTACAAAAACAGTATAGCAGAGAGGCTAAAGATCTGTCTAGGCATACTCGGCGAGTTCCTGGTAGAGCTGGGCTGACAGCGCATCGTTTCCTTGGCCATTATCCTGCTGACACGCGTCACTGCTGTCACTTCCGAGCCAAACCAGACCCCCGCTACTGACAGACACCCTTCGCACAGTCATCCGAGGACATGCCACGTGGAGGATATGGAAGGAAGAAAATCACTTTCCCTCTTTGGAGACGTGATTATTTTCTTTTAAATAAGTGAAGTCGTGTTTAAAAAGTGTTTGATACCATTTCACAGCTTCTGCTTTGAATGGGTGCGATTATAAAAGAGCCCCAAAGAGCCCTTGAGCAGAAAAAGGCTGACAGAGGGAGAAGCATACATAGAGTGTGGGGAAGTAAGAAAGTGATTACAAACAGGGACAATCAGGAACTTTTGGACACCCTTAAGATTTATGGAATATTTTAGCACAAAGACAGGCATATTCAGTTGTCCCCGAGTATTTGGTCATCTATCTGCGTTTTACACAGGAAAGAGGAGGAGTAAGAATAAGGCAAATGTCATCAGTGTTTCATAAGACGGCGTGTCGAGAAAGCTTTCTTTCTGGTAGGATTTACTGCAGGGATTTAGGAACTAGTGTATGCTTCCATAGGACTAACCGAGCAGCACAGGCTTGTGTTAGTACAAGGATGGAAATGAACAGATGTCTTGACCCAATCTGTGATGCCCTCTCTGTAATTCCTCTTTACATCTGGCACAAATAGGCATTCCAAAAAGACACGAGAAGATGGCACGTCCTTATTCAATGTGTTCTCTTGCAGCCCAGGAAGTCGTTTAAAAATCGTCATGTTCCGTGACAGGGAAGCCCTTGCGTGCAACTGTCCCAGCTGTGTCTTAACGAAGACCGACTCTGCGTGTTGGGTAGCCCTAGGATAGTGGTTAACTTAGTGCTCGTGCTCAGTACAATTTGTGGCCCCACGTTTCACGGCCTTTCCCTTGGGACACTGGGAGTACACTGGGGGCGTTTTGTTACGTTATTTTGCACCTCTGAGCTCCCATCCACAGACTGGGTTTACACAGTTGTCAGGCTGGTAAAATGTAAGGAGAGATTAAGGCTCTGTTTACTTACAGCCACACAATCGTTGACGGTCACAGCTCCCAACGATTTCTGTAGAACTAACCCCAGTCCGAGCAGTCTGTTTATAGTTCTAGCCTCTGTCATCTGAACTCGTGGTGTGGGTTCTGCGGCTGCTTCCCGCACAGCTGATTTAAAAAATATTCCCCTGACTTTCAGTTGATGTAGCTGATTAAACACCATTTTGAGACATTCTCGGTCAAGACTTCATTCCCGGATTAATTTTGACACCCCCCCCCCAAAAAAAAAAGAAGAGCAAATTCCAAACCAGTTCCACATTTCTGTGCCTTTGTCAAGCACGTCAACACCAGAACTTCAGTATCTGTCCTGTCTTTCAAGAAATGAGTAGTTTATCATTTGGGATACAGAAGATACTTTTTTCCCCCCTTTTGTATGTGTATCGTTCATGTCTGCTGAGCAGGAAAAGCGTTGTGTCAGTTGTCGGGGGCATAGCTGTGGCCCCTGGATTCCAGGGCGGAGCACCCGCGGTCACAGCAGGGATTGTGTTTCTTGGAGGGTGTCGCCTCATTGGGCTCAGTGGAGTCGCTCACCGTGATGGGACTGTCTCTGGCAAAGACCTCAGTAGACTCTCTCCATAAGCAATCCACAGACACTTTGAAACAGTAACTGCTACACTTTGGCCGGGAGGCCTGTGTCGCGTTGTTGAAAATCTGCCTGCTATTTGACGTGGCGATCTTGATTTTCAGTGCAGCATCCACACGGTCGACCACTGTGTATATCCCTATACTGCCATCATCAAAACCCACTATGATGTTCAGGTGCCTCTGTGAGAGGGCGAGAAAAGTTGGCGTTTTGTAAAGGGAACAAGCACCGATAATTTTGCCGTCAGCCAGCCTCATTACAATCAAACTGGATATCACGCCGTTCTCGTCCTCTTCCTCCCCGTTTCGGAAACAAATGTATACCAGGTAGCGACCATCTCGAGACAGCCTTTGCCGCCAGATGACCCCAGAGGCGTGAACCACCCGTAACTTACCGCTGTGTAAATCCAGGACGTTGATATTGTCGTCTCCCCTGGATATAATGCCTAGCTTTCCGTTGGGAGAAATTTCGAAATCCTCCAGATTCTTCAAGAAGTTGTTGGGAAGCTGCACACGGCGACAGATCACCTCATCGGTCAGACTCCAGATATTCACGGTCTCGGCCGATGTGATAAACACAATGATGTCAGGACAGTCAGGGATCAATTTAAAACTTACAATGGTCGTGCCGTCTTCACAACAAAATTTCTTGGTGATGCTTCCGGTCCAGAGACTGACTGCCAGCACTTTGCTTTTGGTCATTCCCACCACGAAGGTATTCGCTGAGGTGATAAAGGCATTCTGCAAAGTGGTCAAAATGTTGCAGACCCTGTGGCCTGTGGCCAGTCTCCAAACCCTGGAGGCATTTTCCTCACACAGAGAGACCACAAACTGGTCATTGTGTGTAATTAGCAGCTGAGATATTCTCTGCCCGTTAATTCGGAAGAGGTTTTCGCCACTGCTGGTGTGCCAGACATACTGGCTGCTTTTGTCATCTGAGGTCACCATTACATCTCCAGAGGATGTCAACACGCAGTGTTCGACTATTCCTTCATGCTTAAACACTGCTTCAAGGAACCCACTGCTGAAATTCCACTTATGGACACAATCAGAGCCATCGAGGGAATAAATGATTTCCCCTCTAGCAGGTAACACCAGGCTTTGGATGGGCTTCCCAGTCTTATCTATGTTGGACATAGCCGTGATTATATCTATATCCCAGATGGAAAGAACACCACTGGTTGATAAAGATAGCAGCATGTTGTGGTGACTAGATTTCACCAACTTGACGATGGTCCCTGAGATTTCCTGTAAGCTTGCCATACATTGTCCCGTGTCCCGCCTCCAAAAAAACACAGCTGAGGTATTTTCCATGGTCGCGATGATGCAGTCTCCATTCTTGGACAGCACAGCAGATATAAAGCGTTCATTGTGCTTAGCTCTGAACTTTTCAGCCACCTTCCACATGCCAGTATCTAAGAGCTCGATGCTGAGGGCTTTACAGATCAGAATTGCGTTTTGGTCCTCTGAAAGTTCAATGCTGACCACCTCGCTGTCTTCTCTTCTGCAGTCAAAGTCGTCAGTCAGCTGGGGACTGGAAATGTCCTCAGTATTCCAAACAGAAAGGCTTCCCTCACTATCTACCATTACCATTTCTTGAGCTGTGTCCAAGATAAGAAGAAACTTCACAAACCCACCCGAAAATTCAGATGTCACTGTACATAACTTTTCTCCACTCCCTAAATGAAATATGGTAGTGGTGTTCAGGTACTGTCCACAGAAAGCATACATGCCATCCAGAGAGCACTGGACACAGGTCACTTCGTACCAGCAGTGGAACTGGTAAAGGGGCCATCCGTAGAGCAGATCGATGACAGTGACATCTTTGCTGGCTTCAAGCCATGCAAGGGCGTGGTTGACCGACAGGGTAAATCCATTGATGTAGGTGGAGCCGCTTCCGTGCTTGGTCCCTTTGATTTCCACTTCAGACAGAAGACAAGAATTCACATTGTCATAAACCAACAAGGTGTTATTTGTCGTAGCCACCACAAGATACTTCTCGTCACTGGTGAGTTTCATGCCCAGGATGACAGACTGGGCTGTGGTGATTTGCCTGAGCAGCTGACGAGTTTCCACATCCCACGTGCTGATGGAACCATTTTCTAAAGCTGCAAGGACAGTACTCGGGTTACAGGTGGGCAGAATCTCGGTGACATGCAAGTGACTAGATGACAAAGGAAGACGCTCCGGGCTATATGTCACGTCCATGGATGAATGTAACGGCACAATGGAGCAATATTTGGGCCCGTCTTTGTCACATTCTAAAAGGAGGTGTCTAAGTTTGGGCAGGGAACTCACGACAGGCAGCAGTCTTTGCTGAAGCTCTGCTGAAAGGGAGCCCGGAAATGCAGTGACCTTGTTTTTGATGCCACGGAGAGTGCTTGCCAGGAACTTCAGCTCCTTCTCTTGAGAGTAGGTGTAAGCCAGCTCGATGTCTGAAAGCACTTTGTCGAACTGGCCGATTTTGATCATGGTGTAAAGCCAGCTGAAGTTCATGATGATTCCGTAAAGCAGGTCTTCGGTTTTTCCACACCTTGTCAGGTGGTGCAAGAGCTCAGACATTTTCCGATGATTGACGAAAAAGATGTCCGGCTCCAGGGGATTACACTGGAAAACCCAGGGCTGGTCTGGAGCCTGTCTGTCAAAGGAGGCCTGTTCCATGAAGTGCTTTTCTTCCTCCAGCAGGCTTCTGCTGTCCAAGTCAAGGCAGCCATTCAAGTAGGGGTCTTCGAGGCAGAAAGCTTTCCTCCTGCCCCCTGACCAGACTCCCAGGAAGTAGTCTGCCAGGATGGTGTGCATTTCACGCAGGTCACTGTCGTCCTGCAGATACAACTTCTGGGCTATGAGCTGCAGGTGTCTGTTGGCCCAGACCAGGAGTGTGACGTTCTTCACGTGTCTTTCTATCAAGTATCCGCTGAGACCCTCCTTGAGCCTCGCAATGTACAGATAAGGTACTCTTAGGGGATTGCTGGGCCTAGCGTTCTCATTGAGCTCATTCATGACACTGTTGTCTAGGGCCAACACATCCTCCAGTTCCATTTCACTCAAACCCATTTTGGCCATGGTGATGTAACCAAGAGCCCTAGAGACCAGTTTCTGACCACACTTCTTTTCCAAGGACCAGAATAGCTGCTCAATACTTTCATGAACGGTGACACAGAGGGAGGATTCGTCGACGTCTTTATGAGATCTCCAATGCCTCACCTCCCTGAAGGTCAGGTTCACAAACATGGGCAGCGTGCACTTGGAGAATGCGTTGTTCACATAAATCTGCTGGCCTGATGTGACCTTCCTTTTGACCCGCAGCAGCTGGTGTTTGAGGACCTGGCTGCACATCTTCCTGTCCCGGGGAATCAGCTCGATGTAGTTGGCTTCTTCGTGGATAAGGCACCTCAGTTTCTGTAAGATTCCATGTCTATTGGGCAGTGTGGACAGGACTATTCGAACAAAGCGGGGAAGGTGAGCTGGGAGCCACCAAAGCTTCCTGGCCTCATCACCCTCTGAGAGCTGCTCTAGGGCATCGAATATTATTACTAGAGGTCTCTGCAATGAAGACTCATTCAAAAGGTTTATGAATAAGTCACGAAGGTCATGGATTTTCTTAGGATAGCTTTGAACCAGACACCGGTAGTTAACTGCCAATTGTTCACAAACGCTTAGAAGGAGAGTCTTAAGGTCAGTACTCATGTCTGTGGTTCCTAGAAATCTCACGACGACTACTGGGTCAGATTCTGGTCCTGTGTCTTCATGTAGCCAGCCATAAGCCTAAAACATAAAGGTAGCGTTTAGAATGGTAATATATATTCACATATATGCACACGTATAACACGTACAACAGCATTTCCTCTCTCCGGAGGTCAGACTGCTGGTAACCCTGACCATGCAGAGAGTGGCTTAGAACCAGGAAACCTTCTGAGAAGATCAAAGAGCTGTCACAAAGCTCATGCGCTAAAATCTATAGGTGAGACCCTCAGGATCACTGTACTGAAGGTAATAAAATAGTGATAAAAGTATTATTCAATCACAAGGCAGCACTTAGCTTGTATTCTAAAAGTTACAAAGTATTTCACAAACAAAATCTGCATATCCAGTATGGTCAGTTTTTCATCACTGAATCCTATTTCCTGGAATGGTTGTTGGCACACAGTAGGTGCTTAGTATTTGTTCAATGAATAGATTAAGTAGTGATTTACACATTATATTGCATCAGATATTTTCATTAATTGGGATCATGTATGGCTGATCAAATTCCTAGTTAATTAGAATGCAGTAAAAATAATACTAAGATACTGAATATAATCTTATATGATTCAGAGATACAGGGTCATCTTTATGATTATTTATCACTGTCATAAAAATCTATATAGGGGCGCCTGGGTGGCTCAGTCAGTTGGGCGGCCGGCTTCAGCTCGGGTCATGATCTCGCGGTCTGTGAGTTTGAGCCCCGTGTCAGGCTCTGTGCTAGCAGCTCGGAGCCTGGAGCCTGCTTCCGATTCTGTGTCTCCCTCCCTCTCTGCCCCTCCCTTGCTTGCTCTCTGTTTCTTTCTCAAATAATAAACGTTAAAACAAATCTATATAATGCTGGCTAAAATTTTGTTAAATTTTGCATTTTTATAACAGACAGCTTACCATATATAAACAGTCAGTTATCAGCCCTAGCATTATGTCTCTGTAGGATAGATGGATTATAGTATCATTTTACAGCAGAGTAAACTGAGGCCCAGACTGTAGAAATGACTTGCTCAGAGTTAAATGGTTACCAAGAGACAAAGCTGGAGTTATTTATTTTTTTCTCTTGAAATTGTAGAGTTAAGGAGATAACATATATAAAGGGGCTGCTAAGTTTAGTATTTCTCTGTCTGGAAAGGCAAGGACAAGAAGGGATATGATCAAAGTGTAAAACAGATTCCAAAGTCTATTTTTAGGGAAATAATGTCTTTTAGTAACCCTTGGAATTTACCGAGGATACTCCTTAGGAAACATATCTTATAAGTGAGTAAGTAAGTTTATGAAACTTGGTTCCTCAAGATACATGGTTCAAGGCACCTGGGTGGTTCAGTCGGTTAAGCATCTGACTTCAGCTCCAGGTCATGATCTCATGAGTTTGAGCCCCACACCCAGCTCTGTGGGCTGTGCAGTGATAGTGCGGAGCCTGCTTAGGATTCTCTCCCTCTCCCTCTCTCTCTGCCCCTCCCCTACTTGCGCTCTCTTTCTCTGTCTCAAAATAAATAAATAAATTTAGGGGGGAAAAAAAAGATCTAGTTCAGGTTAAGGTATGAGTAAGTTTGGAAAAAAGTATGGATGTCAGTTTCAGCATGAGCTATTCAGGAAAAGAAGCAGTTTATTGTTTAGCCCCAACCTTTGAGGTTGATATGGAGGAAGATAATCCTGCCGTCCTACTACAACTGTCCTTCAGTGGCAAATCAGAGAATGCAGTATTTTGTCCCTCCATGGATTGCTTATGATGATTATGTGCATTGTCCTCTCTCCTACTAGTCATGCGTTGTTGAGAGTATGATATCTGTAGAGAGTGCCTCTCTGATCATGAGCTTGTGTCCATGGAAATGTTAGGCATGTAGGAGATAATCTCGAGATAAACACAAGATGTCTGTCTGCATCCTGACAAGGGACATGAAGTCACAAATAGAGCACAGGTTGTCATCGGCGGGGCAGACATTGCCCAGGAGAGAGGCGAGTGGAGCAGAGGCAGTGGACGTAGAAACAGGTAAAGCTTCTTGTGGTGCCAGGGTCCTGGACTGTGAGTAGACACACTGGTGGCTGAACAAAACGTCCAGAAGAATGAGAGCTCAGAAAACCATTTCTCGGGGCACCTGGGTGGTGCAGTTGGTTTAGTGTCCAACTTTGGCTCAGGTCATGGTCTTGTGGTTCGTGGGTTCAAGTCTTGCATCGTGCTCTGTGCCGACAGCTCAGAGCCTAGAGCCTGCTTTGGATTCTGTGTCTCCTCTCTTTCTGCCCCTCCCCTACTTGCTCTCTCTCTCTCTCTCTCTCTCTCAAAAATAAATAAACATTAAAAACAAAACAAAACATTTCTCAAGTTGACCAACTCAACTGTCACCACACTCTGACCCTGGGGGGACTGTTTATCTCTACAGGCGCATCAGCACATGCTTCACAGTTCTTTACCTCCTGGGCTACAGCACGCACAGTTGCATCCCATGCACATTTAATATAGTCGAGTCCAACAACATTTGTCCCTTCAACCACCTCACCCTTCCCTCTTCCAGAGTAAAAGAGCCCTCAAGTGAACGTGAAATGGTGTACATGGTTGTTTTCTCCTTGGATTTCAGCTCCTATGTGCTCCTCGTAGCGTTGCTGTCTTGCTTGCTTGGAACAACTCTAAAGTTTGAAGGTTCACATACAAATTCGTATTCAAACATACACGCACACAAAACTTACTTTGACGCACATGGGTCTTAAATGCAAGCCCGCCACTGCTTTTGGTGTTCAATTAGAAAAGAACTATGTCATTTAACGCTAGAGGAAAAACCAGCAGCTGAGCTTGGCATAGTAAGAAATGGCAAATTAACTTTCCTAAGGGCTTTTAAAAAAAATGTTCATTTATTTTGAGAGAGAGAGATTGAGAGGGAGGGTGCGTGCGGATGAGCTGGGAGAGGGAGAAAGAGAACCCTTAGCAGGTGCCACGCTGTCAGTGGGAGCCTGACTCAGGGCTCGAGCTCATCTGAGATCATGTCCTGAGCCCAAGTCAAGAGTTGGACACTTAAACCACTGAGCCACCCAGGTGCTCCTCCTGAAGACTTTTTAAGAGTAAGCTTATGCACCTGATTTTTGCCGGCTTGCTTACTCAGGAAACTAATCTCGATATAAGTTGGAACACAACTTTCCCTGCTCTTGTCCTCAAGATGACCTGCCTGAGATTGTGTAGCATGTGACAGATGACAAGGGTGTTTTGTGAAGGTGAAGGAAGCTGTGTTCTCGGGAGAGTAACCACAGGAACGACAGTATAGGGACGCTGAAGTAATGCCAGGATAACGTAGACCATCAGGCTTGGAGAGCAAGTGCACAGGAGCTCAAAATGGAACTAGTGTTGTCCAGTTTAGACTGACATGCCAAGACAATAGACACCGCATTCCAGAGTGAGGTTCCAGACCATCATGCAAGATTTGTAAGGGACTTGTGAAAACCAGTTTTGCTGCCTTTAGTGGACTACTCACCTTCAGCCTAAAGAGGCGTTTCAAGAGGCCAAGAAAAACACTGGAGGTTAGGGTGCTGGGGGGCATATCTATGACCACTCACTCCCAAAGGGGAGGGCTGAGAGATGTCCCCACTTCTCGCCCAGGGAAAGGGGCAGTGATGAACCACTTATGGGGTGTCCCCCAGAGCTGGGGAGACAGATGTCATCAGACGCCTGAGAAATATGGAGGTTGACCGACAAGACTGGCTAGCTGCTGGGATGGAGGAGTGATGGAGAGCTGCTGTATTGCAACTGGAGTTTCACAGGGCGAAAAGTACCTGTGTGTCCCCCATGGGTCAGATATGGGCCACTGGCAAGACTGAGTGACAGAGGATTTGGTTGGTTCTGTTTGCCCCAGGTCCTGTCCAAGGGAGCTTGCTGGGCCATGGACCTTGGCAGAAAGGTACTAGAAGTGTGGCTGCATGTCCAGGAGCCATGGAAGTGACCAGCTGGAAAAAAAATGCATCATCCTGTGTTTAGGGAACTGTAGGTAAGATGCTCAGCGAGTACAGGTCAAGGGATGTGGGAGGGAAAGGACATCCAGGAAACTAGAAAAAGGCCTCAGAAGAAATAGGAGGCAGCTTTGTAAGCACCTGCCAAGACTAGAGAGGGTGGAACCCAATATTCAGAACAGTACCGGTCACGTAAGAACTTTCTGGCCACCTTACCTTTCTTATATCCCCGAAGCTGCAACCCTATAGGAGTCACAGCCCTACAAGGGTCTAGTGCTTGAGGTTAGGGATGGAGGGGAAGAAGTACTATGTGGTGAAAGAAGGAGAAGACAATCACATCCCCACTTCCCACAGCAGGTGCCATGCTTCCAGTGAGCCCCAGCTGCGGGAGAAAAATATAAACTCAAGTTTTAATTATCACCTTAGAGTGGACATATTTAATTTCTGAACTGAGAATGACTCAGTGTCCAGAGTGACTGGAGGGCTTGTCTGTGGTGATAGAACTGAGAGGAGCTGTGAGATCTGCCCTGGTTTCCATCCAAATGGGAATGAGCCCCACAACATGAGTTTGACCAAAGAGAGAAAAAAATGAAGCTGTTGTCTAACTGCACCCGATGTGCCTTATTCTTTCACTCTGACTGTTACACCAGCATAAGAGAGACACTGAAGTATCCATTCCACAGAGACGAATAAAAATTCACAGAAAATGGAAATGACCCTGATCAACTTATCTTCTCTGCAAAGTAAAAGATTGTTACAAACAAGCAGGTGAAGGAATAGGCTTTTACCTTCTTTGCCACCTCAGCCAGCAGGAGGGTCTTCCCAGTACATGGTCCGCCGTAAATGACGAGAGGGTTGATGTGCCCAGTTTTGCTCGGAAGAACATACTTATGCACTATGTTGAGAGACTCACATTTGTACTCATAGAAGGAGGCGTATGTCTTACATAATGACGAATGCTGGAGGATTTCATCGTAGAGCGTGTCAGTTTCGGTGTCAAAATTCTGTTGAACGGTTGCCTGAATTATATCGATCATGTCCTCATAAAATTGCTTACCGAGTCCTTCTATGTAATGATTTTCTATTTCTTGGGAATATCCCAGTTTCATGTCGCAATGAGTAACCGACGTGTACACTCTCAGATTAGATGACGCAACAATAGTAGGAATAAATTCATCCCTGAGTTTTATCAGCTTCTCTTGGGCTTCTGCGTCCCGCATAATCCTTGGTTCTGCTCCAGTTATATCCATGTACTTTCCCATCTCTGGGATTTTCACAAAACGTTCAATGTTAGCAATTTTACGAATGTAGCAGACACACTTCTTTAGGAATGCTGGAGTTTGCTTTCCTAGAGCAAAGTCAAACTCGTCCTCTATCGCTGAAAGAAAACATGGCACGGGGTTTATTGTCTAGAGCAAAGGAGCGGTGGGCCTGCACCCCCAGTACTTATCTCTCTAGTCGCTGGGGGAGACTGTTTAGCTTGCAGTGTGGAGCAGAGTTGTCTGTAGATTACTCTCTTGACTCCTTAATTTCCTATCTGCCTTTTCCTAAACAGCTGGGAACCTAGGGGCGCCTAGGGAGTTCAAGCCCTGCATCGGGCTCTGCGCTGGCAGTGTGGAGCCTGCTTCAGCTCCTTTCTCTCCCTCTCTTTGCCCCTCCCCCTTGCATGCACACACATGTGCATGTGCTCTCTCTCTCTCTCTCTCTCAAAAATAAGTAAATAAATAACCCTGGGGAAAAAAAAAAACCAAACCAGCCAGGAAACCGGGACACTGTGGGTTTTGCTTAAAATTATTTAATTGCCTTCCCAGAGAAGTTGAACATAAGCATGAAAAAGAAAGGGTACCAAGTTTATGGTTGATTCTTTTAAGTTCCTGTTCAGCCTCTCTGACCTCAGGGGTTCTAATAGCGAAGAGCAGGGACCTGCTGGAGCCAGGCAGGAATGAGGAAGAGGCCAAATGACACATCCAGTTTCCTTTTTGCTTGTCAGTGTCTCCTTTACAATGTGGCTTCACCATTGTGTTTGGGGTGCATTGTACCCCAGACAGGTATGTGTAAATACTAGTATAAGAGCATGTTCAGAATATAATCATGTTCTGATTATTGATCAATATGAATTACCCACATCACTGTAAATTCCATTATATCCATTGGTGCAGGTACAGAAAAGGGACTTAGTGTGTACATTTATTTATTTGAAAATAAGCCGGGTTATGGCTTACAATACGCTTACAAGTAAATACACATTATAAATCACTGAGGCCACATAGCAACATTTAAAACTGGAGCATTAGTAACAAAAACATCACTTGTGCATGATCTTAGGGAGGAAAAATAAAAAGAAATGAAATAATTAAACCAATGGCAATGAACTTTGAGGCAAGTAATCTTTTAAAACTGGCTCCCTCCCCACCCTCCTCTGCTTTCCTTCATCCAGTTGGTCTTAACTGAGTGTCTACTATGTGCCAGGTGTGCTGCTAGCTGCTCAGGATACAGTGCTGAGAGAAAATAGACAATGCTGAGAGAAAAAGCCATTATGGCGTTTACAGTCTAGTAGAGGTTGGTGGACTTGAATCATTGAATCCCACAAAGAAATGTTTTATGACTTTTTTAGTCTTGTGAAGGAGAATAATATGGTACAATAAGAGCAAACCATTAGGAGGGCTACCCTACTTAGAGAGTCAGGGAAGCCTTCCTTAAGGAGGTGACTACCAGGCTATGATCTGATGGAAGAATTGGGGTTTGGGGTGGGCCATGAATATGCAGGGTGCGGGTGGCCAGAAACTGACAATATTCTGGGATGCCTTGGTGGCTCAGTCGATTAAGCACCTGACTTTGGCTCAGGTCATGATCTCTCACAGTTCATGAGTTTGAGCCCTGCATCAGGCTCTGCACTGACAGTGTGGAGACTGCTTGGGATTCTCCCTCTGTCCCTCTCCCACTCATGCTTTCTCTCTCTTTCAAAATAGAGAAACTTAAAAAAAAAAAAAAGAAACAAAACATTTCAATGTGCTTGCTGGCCACAACTCCAACATCAAACAAAACCCAGAACATACATGTGTTCTATACAGTAACTATGAAGGAAGTCGGGAACTGTATTTTTAAGTGGTGCCTTTTTGTGGAACTCTCATGATAATTTTTTCAGTAATGATAGCAAGCAATCAGAAGCGATGACTCAAGTAAAAAAGATATGTTTATAGCCAGCAGTGTGGAGTGAGCCATGCTATGGTCCTCAGTACATAATACAAAGGGTTTTGATCAAGGAAGTTGGTTAACGAGGCCTGTTAAAGGACCTTATACAATCTACATCTACTCTTCTTTTTATGGGAGTAAGAACTTACTGTAATGTAGATGAGGGAGGCTGTAAGAAACCTACAGAAGGAGCCTTTGGCTCCTCTTTTCCGGCCATCTGTGTAACATGCCGGGGGGCACCCTGGATCAAGCAGGTGCTACCTTCTGTGCGTCACGAGGAGGAAGGAGATGTCAACCTATAGCACGTATACCTAACAGATAATAACCAGAGATATGCACTGTTGCCTCTGAGGCCCAGAAAACAAATCAACTGTAACCTGACATTGTTATCATTCCTATGGAAAGAATGTTTCAATCAGGAGTGTTGATTATAAAGGGATTGTAAGAAGAGATAGAGACAAACCAAGTTGGTAGAACCCATCTAAGCTTGGCTCGGGGGGGGGGGGGGGGGGGAAGAGGCTGTACATAACAATGCATGGTTGATGGTATAGACTTACTAAATATACCTGAATAAGTGAGTCACATGAGACAAAGAAAACTCCATAGATATATTTCTAGAAACCAAGTGTATTCTTGTGATTTGGGGGGACTTTTATTAATAATTACTGATATTTATTTGCCTATAAATATTATAAATTTCCCCAGAAAATTCTTCCCGGAACACCATATTTGTTTTCTGTCTTTGCATTTTTCTAAATATCCTAAAGTTTAACTGGCCACAGCACCTGATGAAGATAACGTTAGGAGAGTTCCAGCCCTGGCAACTGTCATTCACGAGATATAAATCCCTAAAACTACTGTCCCTGAGACACTCAGTTTTAATGTTCATAGTTGGACACTGTGTTGGGGTCTAGTTTATCTCTCTTCCTCTGCTGTTATTTTATGAAGGAGAAAGTGGGAGTGTGAAAAATTACATTCAGATATAAAGAGTTCACCTTCCCAGATGCTGCCAAGTATTCATATTCCAACATTTCTGAAAATGTTAATCTACTATATCCCCTTCAAAAAACTGATACTTCCCCGGCCATTCTTATTTGTGTAGACATGGTCTTAAAATGAGCTTGAAATGTAAAATAAATAAAATTGTTAGAAGCATGCATATCTTTAAGAGATGTACTCCAAGCAGAGAACAGTCCACAAGGAGTGTTTGTACTACATAGTATGAATATGAAGTTATTCATCTTCCTATGGTTGGCCACATGGACAGAGTTCTCTAGAGAAAATTAGGAGACAGTTTTTGCTGGTGAAATACTTGAACTGTATGATCCTAAATAAGAGGAAGCCTTCCCCAAATTGGCATCTCTTACATCACGAATAGGAAGGCTTTTGCTCTGGGCATTTTCTTCCATTACAGCACATTTTTAGGACCAGGTTTTGTTCTTGATAAACATGAAGAACTGGAGCCTCAAAATCGGATCAAAAAGATCCCAGAGGAACAAGGATATTTGTCAATCTGTGTATTCTAAAGATAGTACTTATTCTGGCCAATTTAAATATTTTCAGAGAGACCTAAAATCAGACCTAATTTTTGATAGCTTCCAGAGAATGCATTTCTCAAAAATACTTATAATTTCCCTAAGCTTGAAATACACATATACAGAGAGAATGGTTTCAAGTGCCTTTTAGGTTTTCATAGATTCTTTGTCATGTCATTCACAAAACCAACCTGCAAATGCATCTGCCGTTGCTTTTTCCTCAATAATTCTTCATTATCAGTTTTAAAAATAAATGTTCTATATCTGATTATTTTTACCCAGTTGTGTTTGTCCCCTGGAAACTACAGCTGACATATTCCTTCAGATCTGTGGCTTCCTGCACATCCTTTAAAAATAAAGTCTCCTGGGGCGCCTGGGTGGCTCAGTCGGTTAAGCGTCCAACTTCGGCTCAGGTCATGATCTCACGGTTCGCATGTTCAAGCCCCACATCGGGCTCTGTGCTGACAGCTCGGAGCCTGGGGCCTGCTTCGGATTCTGTGTCTCCCTCTTTCTCTGCCCCTGCCCTGCTCATGCTCTGTCTCTGTCCCTTAATAATAAATAAATGTTAAAAAATTTTTTTTAAAAAAATAAAGCCTCCTTTCTGTGGCTGAGAAAGGCTGACAAGTGGGTCTCTGCTCATTTTTATTTTAAGGTTTTCATTTTAGATTTTTATTTTATTTTAAAGTTAAATGAGATCCTGCCACTGCCTTCTTTATTTCTCAACCTCTAATGGCTTACCTGCTTACCCAGAAGAAAGCATAAGGTTCTTACTATGCTTCACCTCTGCCTCCCCAGGCCTGGCTACCTTTACCTTCTTCCTGCTCCCGGAACTTACTAAGCACATTCCTCTCTCAGGGATCTTGAATCTGGTAATCCCTCTGCCCGGGATTCTCTTAGAGTACAGCTGGCTCTGAATCCCATCATTCAGCTCAAAGTCCTTTCCTTACTGCCCACTCTGTCGACATCTGAACCCCCACATCATTCAACAAAACTAAAAGGCGACTTACTTAACCAGACCCTGTTACTGTGTCTTGTTTATTCATCCTATGTATCCTTTCCAAAATGATCCTGTTCATTTATTTGATAACTTGCCTGTCATTTATTTTCCCACACTAAAAAAAATAAGTTCCAGGAGGGACGGATCTGCCTTCTTATTCATTGTTGTATCCTCAGTGCCTTGCACATAGCAGGCTCTCAATGTTTGCTGAGTGAGTGAGTGAGTGCATGAATCAATGAACAGAATGAATGAATGAACTGAGAACACTGGCAGAGTTTGCTCTATTCTTTGCAGCCTCCTCTGACTTCTTTTAAAATCACATTTTCTGGAGAAGTTATCAAATTAAGTAAAGGCCCATCTGTGGGTTAAAAGAAAAGAACACTTGCCTCTCCAGGAGAAGGAAACATTTATAAAAGTTAGATTTCATCAGGCAGTAAATGAAATGAAATTCGTAGACCCATAAAAGGGAAGCCATGAACACATCTCTTACTGATCTCTTCTTTAGTTTACCAAAGATGTGTGACAGTTACCTGAGAACAGGTACCTCTTAGCTTGGCTATATTTCATTTTCCCCTTTTCATGTAACAGTTTTACAGCAGCCTTGAATATCTTCTTGATCTCATCTGATATCTCTTGCCAGGTCTTCTCATTGTTGGCTTTGGCAGAAGGCTGCATCTATGGAATTGTAAAAGGGAGATATTAGTCTTAAAATCATCAAAAGATAAGTCACTATTTAAGTGCAAGAAAAGCACTATTATTTGAAGGCCCGCTATGTGCCGATATTATGATAGGTGCCTAACGGGCCATATCTCATTGAATCCCCCTATAACCCTGAAAGTTAGAAATGATGTCCATGTTATGTGTGAATTTACCCGAATTACACAGAATTTGTTTGTTGCGCTTTCTTATTATAACAGGTATTTCCTTTTTTCTTTTTTACATATTTATTTTAATTATATTGAGTTAACACAGTGTTGTATTAGTTTTACACGTATGGTAGAGTGATTCAACACTTCCATACATCACCTGGTGCTCATCACAAGTGCATTCCTTAATCCCCATCATCTATTTAACCCATCCCCCCACCCACCTCCCTTCTGGTAATCATCAGTTTGTTCTCTATAGTTAAGAGTCTGTTTCTTGGTTTCTCTTTCTCTCTCTCTCTCTCTCTCTCTCTCTCACTCTTCCTCTCTCTCCCACCTTCCCTCCCTCCCTGTCTTTCCCCCTCCTTCCCACCCTCTCTTTTTCCCTTTGCTCATTTGTTTTTCTTCCTAAATTCCACATGAGTAAAATATTACGGTATTTTGTATTTCTCTGACTTCACTTAACATTATACTCTCTACCTCTAGCCATGTTGTTGCTAGAGGCAAGATTTCATTTTTATGGCTGAGTAATATTCCATTGTGTATATTCCATTTTTATGGCTGAGTAGTATTCCACTGTCCAACTTCTTTATCCATCATCAATCAATAGACACTTGGGCTACTTCCATAGTTTGGCTATTATAAATAATGCTTCAGTAAACATAGGGATGCATGTATCCCTCCAAATTCATGTTTTTGTATTCTTTGGGTAAATACCCAGTAATGCGATTGCTGGATAGTAGAGTGGTTCTATTTTTAACTTTATGAGGAACCTCCATACTGTATTCCACAGTGGCTGCACCAGTTTGCATTCCCACCAACAGCATACGAAGTTTCCCTTCTCTTTTAACCGACAACACCTGCTGTTTCTTGTGTTGGTGATTTTAACCATTAACACTAACAGGTGTGAATATCTCATATTGGTTTTGATTTGTATTTCCCTGATGATCCATGATGTCGAGCATCTTTTCATGTGTCTATTGGCCATCTGGATGTCTTCTTCAGAAAAATGTCTGTGCAGGTCTTCTGCCCATTACTTAACTAGATTACTTGTTTTCTGGGGGTTGAGTTTTATAAGTTCTTTATATACTTTGGATACCAGCCCTTTATTGGATAAGTCATTTGCAAATATCTTCTCCCATTCAGTAGGTCACCTATTAGTTTTGTTGTTTCCTTCCCTGTGTAGAAGCTTTTTGTTTTGATAGAGTCCCAATAGTTTGTTTTTCCTTTTGTTTATCTCACCTCAGGGGACCTATCTAGAAAATTTGGTATAGCCAGTGTCAGAGAAATTACTCTCTGTGCTATGTTCTAGGATTTTTATGGTTTCAGTTCTCAAGTTAGGTCTTTAATCCATTTTGAATTTATTTTTGTGTATGGTGCAAAAAAAAGTGGTCCAGTTTCTTTCTTTTGCATGTTGCTGTCCAGTTTTCCCAACATAATTTGTTGAAGAGACTGTCCTTTTCCCACTGGATATTCTTTCCTGCTTTGTTGAAAATTAACCATATAGTTGTTGAAAATTAACCATATAGTTGTAGGTTTATATCTGGGGTTTCTGTTCTGTTCAATTGATCCATGGGTCTGTTTTTGTGCCAGTACCATACTGTTTTGATCACTACAGCTTTGTAATATAACTTGAAGTCCAGAATTGTGATGCCTCTAACTTTGTTTTTCTTTTTCAAGGTTGGTTTGGTTATTGGGGGTCTTTTGTGGTTCCATACAAATTTTAGAATTGTTTGTTCTAGTTTTGTGAAAAATGCTGTTGGCATTTTGATAGGGATTGCATTAAATGTGTAGATTGCTTTGGGTAGTGTAGACATTTTAACAATATTTGTTCTTCTAATCCATGAGTATGGAATGTCTTTCCTTTTCTTTGTGTCATATTCAGTTTCTTTCATTGGTTATTTATAGTTTTCAGAGTACAGGTCTTTTACCTCTTTGGTTAGGTTTATTTTTAGGTATCTTATCATTTTTGATGCAGTTGTAAATGGGATTGTTTTCTTAATTTCTCTTTCTGCTGTCCCATAATTGGTATATAGAAATGCAATAGATTTTCCTACATTGATTTTGTATCCTGTAACTTTACTGAATTTGTGTATCAGTTCTAGCAGGGTTTTGGTGGAGTCTTTCAAGTTTTCCAAATATAGTATCATGTCATCTGCAAATAGTGAAAGTCTTACTTCTTCCTTACAGATTTGGATGCCTTTTATTTCTTTTTGTTCTCTGATTCGTATGGCTAGGACTTACAGTACTATGTTGAATAAAAGTAGTGGGAGTGGATATCCTTGTCTTGTTCCTGATCTTAGGGGAAAGGATCTCAGTTTGTCCCTCACTGAGGATATTAGCTGTGGGTTTTTCATATATAGACTTTATTATGTTGAGCTATTTTCCCTCTAAGCCTACTTTGTTATCATGAATGGATGTTGCACTTTGTCAAATGCTTTTTCTGTGTTTATTGAAATGATCATATAGTTCTTATCCTTTCTCTTGTTAATGTGATATATCACACTGATTGATTTATGAGTATTGAACCACCCTTGCAACCCAGGAATAAATCCCACTTGAATGTGGTGAATGATTTTTTAAATGTATTATTGAATTCACTTTGCTAATATTTTATTGAGGATTTTTGCATCTTTGTTCATCAGGGATATTGGCTTACAGTTTTAAATGGTGTCTTTATCTGCTTTTGGTATCAGGATAATGCTGGCCTGATAGGATGAATTTGGAAGTTTTCCTTCCATTTCTATTTTTTGGGATAGTTTGAGAAGAATAGGTATTAACCTCTTCTTTATATGTTTGGTAGAAATCCTTTGTGAAGACTTCTGGCCCTGGACTTTTGTTTGTTGGGAGATTTTTGATTATTGATTTAACTTATTTTCTGGTTATCAGTCTCTTCAAATTTTCTAGTTCTTGTTTCAGTTTTCATAATTTATATGCTTCTAGGAATTTATCCATTTCTTTTAGGTTGTTCAAGTTGTTGGCATCTATTTTTTCATAATATTCTCTTATAATTGTATTTCTATAGTGTCAGTTATTTCTCTCTCATTTGTGATTTTATTTATTTGAGTCCTTTTTCTTTTTCCTTGATAAGTTTGGATACAGGTTTATTAATTTTATTGATTTTTTTTCAAAGAACCAGCTTCTTGTGTGTGTGTGTGTGTGTGTGTGTGTGTATTTATTTGTTTTGGTTTTTATATCATTTATTTCTGCTCTAATCTTTATTATTTCCTTCCTTATGCTGGTTTTAGGTTTCATTTGTTGTTCTTTTTCTAGCTCCTTCAGGTGTAAGGTTAGGTTGTTTATTTGAGATTTTTTTTTTTGCTTCTTGAGGTATGCCTGTATTGCTATAAACTTCCCTCTTAGAACTGCCTTTACTGCATACCAAAGGTTTTGGATCATTATGTTTTCATTTTCATTTGTCTCCATATATTTTTTTATTTCCTCTTTGATTTCTTGACTGAACCATTCATTATTTACTAGCATGTTATTTAACCTCCATGTATTTGTGGTCTTTCCAAATTTTTTCTTGTGGTTGACTTCTAGTTTTATAGCATTGTGGTCAGAAAAGTTGCATGGTATGACTTTGATCTTCTTGTATTTTTTGAGGTTTGTTTTGTGGGCTAATATATGATCTATTCTGGAGAATGTTCCATGTGCACTTGAAAACATGTGTATTCTGCTGTTTTAGAATGGGATGTTCTTAATATATCTGTTAAATCCATTCAAAGCCATTGTTTCCTTTTTGATTTTCTGTTTAGATGATCTATTGATGTAAATGGGTTATTAAAGTCCCCTACTATTATTGTATTATTTGTTAGTTCCTTTATGTTTGTTATTAACTGTTTTGTGTATTTGGGTGCCTCTATGTTGGGTGCATAAGTATTTACAATTGTTATATCTTCTCGTTGGATTGTCCTCTTTATTATTACATGGTGACCTTTGACTCTTGTTACAGTCTTTTTTTTAAAGTCTGTTTTGTCCAATGTAAGTATTGCTAGTCTGGCTTTCTTTTGACATTTGTTTGCATGATAAGCATTTCTCCATTCTCTCACTTTGAGTCTGCAGGTGATTTAGGTCTAAAGTGAATCTCTTGTAGGCAACATACAGATGTGTCTTGTCTTTTTATCCATTCTGTCACTCTATGTCTTTTGATTGGAGCATTTAGTCCATTTACATTCAAAGCAATTACTGACAGTATATATTTATTGCAATTTTATTACTTGTTTTATGGTTGTTTCTGAAGATTTTCTATGATCCTTTCTTGTCTTCTATTATGTTTGCCAATTTGGATTCCTTTCTCTTTATTCCTTGCATATTTATTAGTAATTTTTGATTTGTGATTACCATTAGGTTTGTATATAACCTCTTCTGCATATAGCAGTCTATATTAAGTTGATCATCATTTAAATTTGAACACATTCTTTTCTCTTCTCTTCCCCATGTTTTAGGTATATATTATTATATTTTATACCCATTTTTTTGTGAATTCCTTGATTGATTTTTTTACAGAAATATTCACTTTTACTGCTCTGTCACTTTTAGTCTTTCCTTCCCACTTAAAGAGACCCCTTTACTATTTCTTACAGACCTGGGTTAGTGGTTATGAAGTCCTTAATTTTTATTTGTCTGGGAAATTGTCTCTTCTCTCATTCTGAATGATAACCTTTCTGGATAAAGTATTCTTGGCTGCAGGTTTTTCCCATTCAGCACTTTGACTATATCATGCCACTCCCTTCTGGCTTGCAAAGTTCCTATTGAAAAACCTCCTGCTAGACTTATGGGTTTTCCCTTGTAAGTAACTGACTTCTTTGGTCTTGCTGCTAAAAAAAATTTTTTTTATCACTAGATTTTATCAATTTAATTACAATATATCTTGGCGTGGGTCTGGTTTTGTTGATTTTGATGGGAGTTCTCTGTGCCTACTGGATCTGGATATATTTTCTTCTCCAGAATAGGGGAGTTTTCAGCTATTATTTCTGCAAATAAAGTTTCTATCCCCTTTCTCTCTTCTTCTTCTGGGACTAGTTCCCTAAGTCTCTTCTTGTTTTGCATAATTCTTTTTTTCTTTCTTTTGTTCAGCTTGATTACTTTCCATTGCTCTGTCATCTAGGTCACTATTTCATTCCTCTGTTTCTTCCAGCCTGCTGTTCATTCCATCAAGTGTGTTTATTTTGTTTATTGAGCCCTTTATCTCTGCTATGTTATTCTTTATCTCTGTGTTATGGGTTTCACTCATGTCCTCCACTCTTCTCTCAAGTCCAGTGAGTATCCTTATGATCATCGCTTTAAATTCTCTATTAGTCAGATTACTTATGTCTATTTCACTTAGATCTCTGGCTGTGGCCTTGTTCTCTTCTTTCACTTGGGATAAATTTCTCTGCCTCCTCATTTTGTCTGTCTCTTTGTGTCTGTTTCTCTGTATTAAGCAAGTCACCTGTGTCTTCTATTCTTGAAAGTAGTGACCGCAAGAAGAGGTCCTGGAGTGCCCTGCAGTGCAGTGTCTCCTGTTTACCAGAACCTGGACCTTCAGAAGAGTATCCTGTGTGTGTTGCTTATGCCCTGTTGTGGTGTCTGAGTCACTTTTTCTTTCAGTGCAGTCATCTGTACTGACTCTCTGCCTGTTGTGGGCTGTTCTTTCTCTCTGTGGTGTTAGTGGAAACCAGATAGGCCATCTCTGAGGGGGTGTGCCTGCCAGGGAACTTGGGATGGGGCGTCAGTGTTAGCAAAATTTGTGCTGGGCCCCTGGGCTTACGTCAGATCCTTGAAGTGCTAAGGCAGTCGGGGGCTGTGCCGCAGGGTGGCCAGGGATGGGAGGCTGGGTGGGGGGTGTGGTGACGGTGAGGCACATCTGGGTCTGGTGCTAGAGGGTGGCTGAGGGCACATGGCTGGGCATGGCATGGTGGCAGCTGTGGGCCAGGCAGCGGCAGGGTGTGCAGAACTTGGTTTTAACAAAATTTTCCCTGAGCTCAAGGTGAGGCCAGTGGGCCAGTCCTCAGGGGAACTCATAGGTATGGTGCACTGCTAGCAGGTTAGGCAGCAAGTGTCTCTTGGGTTTTGATACAAATTTCATAAAAAACTGATCTCTTCAATATCCTCTAAAGAGGACCGAAAGTTAAAAGAGAGGTGCTCATATGTTTCCATTCGTCTTTAGTTGTTTCTTCTTCGTTTGTTTTTATGATTCTCTAGGCAATCGAATGGGAGGACTGCCTACCAAACAAGTAACATTTATAGAGTCTTGGTGATAATCTTATTCACACCTTCATTAATTTAACAAAAATTTATGCAGAAATACCTGCATGGGTGGGGTTTAGAGAATAACTTAAGTTCCCCTGGAGGATCTTAAAATCAAATGACAAAGGAGCATCTAAAGCCAATTAAATAGTAACATATGAGCAAGTGCTCCCAAACCACTATGTAAACCTGGTTTCCTGAGGTATTATGTCTTTTGATATCTACATTTACCAGCAACTACATTTCCTCCTGGCATATATATTTAACTGAGGAATGGCTTGGATATGCCCTAATACTCCCATCCATAGAAGCAAGAATCTTGCAGATAATTACTTTGAATAGTGCATGGAGGGGGACGAAGAAAATGAAGGATCCTGACATGATTTCATATTGCATGGAGAAAATGCTTTATGTTAAATACCAGGATGACAAATACATACGGTTCTTGAATGAAGAATTGTCGCTAAGCCAGGGCTGTCGTCCTCTCAGAGATGCCTGAGCACCAAATATATCAAGGATGTTCTCTTCAGAAGAGGGATGGATATCTATGCCTTCTTTAAATTGAAAACAATGTGTTTTTTTAATTACGTAGGCCCCACACCTAATGCGGGGCTTGAACTCGTGACCCTGAGATCAAGAGTTGCATGCTTTACTGACTGAGCCAGCTGGGCACCACCATGCCTTCTTTTCAATCTGTCTAGGAATCCTTAATAAGGAATAGGCCCATCCATTTTCTCTTCCTCCTTTATTCTGTTTCAGGGGACACATAGTAGATACATTTAGGAGCCAAACTGGAGAGGAGACAGTGATAACTGTTTGCATCATGAATCAACCTCACTTGAAGATTCTACACGATATACACGAATATAAGTTACGTATGAAATGTTTAAGGACAGTTACTGAATCAATGAGTTACTATCAATCAAGTTAATCAATGAGAGACTATAATAGCTAGGCAGACTTTAAAAAGACCCCCCCCCCCAAAGAAACTTCCACAAATCGAAAATACAACTGTTGAACTTGAAAATTTTATGCATGAACAGAGTGGACACAGCTGAAGAAAAAAATTACTGAGTTGGAAAAGACCTAAAATAACCTGGAAAGCAGCATGGAGAGCTAAGGGAATTGATAATATAAAAGAGAATCAAGAGACATGGAAGCTAGACTGAAGTGGTCCAGTGTAAATCCAATTATGGAGTAAAACAGAAAGAACAGAGGAAATAGAGGAAAAACATTATTTGATAAGATGATAGCTGAGAATGTTCCAGAACAGATACAATACATAAATTCACACATAGAGGATGTATGACATATATCATTCAGAATAACATAGGCACATTATGGCAAAATGGGAAAAATAAAAATATTTTCAGATGAACAGAGTTTATCACTAAGAGACCTCCATTAATGGAACTTCTGAAGGTATACTTGAGAAAGAACCCCAGGAGGAAAGTCTGAGAGGCCAAAAAAAGAAAGGTAAGTAAAATTTGGAAAGTTTCAGGGTGCCTGAGTGGCTCAGTCCATTAAGCATCCAACCGTTGCTTTCGGCTCGGTTATGAGCTCACAGTTTGTGGGTTCGATCCCTGTGTCAGGCTCTGCACTGACAGTATGGAGCCTGCTTGGGATTCTCTCTTTCTCTCTCTCTCTCAAATAAAATAAACTTAAAAAAATGGGAAAGTTTCTTAGCTTTGGATTGTGTTGTTCAAAAGAAATGTAGGGTCCAGGGCAGAATAATTTTCTGTCTACTGTGCCTTTTCTGTGGAGGGAAGCATCTCTGGATGATGAACAGTGGAGAGTAATGGACACATGTATACTTTGGAGAGAAAGATAACTCACTGCATTTTTATTGCTTTGCAGCATTTCTGACTTAGGTCTGAGGTAATAAGCCGCTGGCACCGAGTTCTCATCGCGACAGTACCACTCTTCCAGGAGCTTCGTCTCCAGCTTCGCCTCTATGGCAGCATCCAAGATCATTTCAAACTCCGAGGCTTCGACTTCTCCGGGGATTCGGATGTTCCCATATTTTTCTCCTAACAGTCCCTGTGTATCCACAAAAAAGTTCAGGTTAGTGTATCACCAAGAAAATTCATTCTGTCGTATCCACATCCTGTAGCTACTTGATAAATAATAGACACCAGGTACATTGTTCCATCAGTTGTTTTCTTTTAATCACGGCAGATACTTTTTTCCCCATGGATTATTTAATAAGTAAAATCAGATCGTTTATATTGTAATCATAATAAATTCATATACTGAGAATTGAGATTGCATATCATATTAGGCAAATTCAACATACAGAATTTTGTCACAAATTTATTTTCCCAAAGTTTACATGATACAGCAAAAGTTGTTCTATTCTGACGTTTTTTGTTTGTTCATGACAAAGAAAAATGACATGCTGCACTCTATGAAATATCAAACATGTAAACTCCCAAACAAAAAAATTGCCTTGTGAAGAGTAAACAGTATATGATTCTAAGCCCCAGATTAACACAGCTACAAATGCAAGTAGAAAATCATTGAATGCATTGCTACCGTGGACCCCAGTATAACTAAAAACAATTCAAAATGTAAACAGGACACAATTTTCTCCTTATGAAATTCCCAAAGAAAAACATGCTCAGTGTTATGTGAAGGTATGAGGGGAGCCTGGATGGCTCAGTTGGTTAAGTGTTCAACTTTGGCTCAGGTCATGATCTCACAGTTCGGTTCATGAGTTTGAGGCTTGCTTTGAGTTCTGTGCTGATAGCTCAGAGCTTGGAGCCTGCTTCAGATTCTATGTCTCTCTCTCTGCCCTTCCCTGCTTTCACTCTGTATCTCTCTCTCAAAAATAAATAATAAACATTAAAAAAAAAAGGTGTGAGAAGATACCCACATAGCCTTGACGGGGGTATAAATTGATACAATATTTCACTGAAATATTTGATTCAGGCAGAATATATTAAAAGCCTTAAAAATCTATATAACTTTCATCTTGGCAATTTTTCTTCTGCAAAATTGTCTTTAGGAGATAATTAAGGTTGTACATATAAAGACTTCCCAGAATATTTATGCTGATACTGTTTTAAAAGGAAAGAATTGGCATAACAACCTAAGTGTCCTGCCCATGGGAACATTTAAATAAACTCTGGGACCTCTGTTCAAAGGATGCAGCAAGTCATATTCCAGAACTGTATTGATGTAAAAAGATTATTTTTTCTTTTTCAAGTTTTTGTTTAAATTCCAGTTAGTTAACATACAGGGTAATGTTAGTTTCATGTGTAGAATTTAGTGATTCATCACTTACATAACACCCAGTGCTTATCACAAGAGCCCTCCTTAATGCCCATCACCCATTTAATGCATCCCCCCCATCCCCCCTCCCCTCCAATAACCCCCGGTTTGTTCTCTACAGTTAAGAGTCTGTTTTCTGATATGCCTCTCTTTTTTCTTTTTCCCCCTATGTTCATCTGTTTTGTTTCTTCAGTTCCACTTTTGAGTGAAATCATATGGTATTTGTCTTTCTCTGACTGACTTATTTCACTTAGCATAATACTTTCTAGCTCCATCCACATCATTGCAAACGGGAAGATTTCATTCTTTTTTATGACTGAGCAATATTCCATTGTATATATGTACCACGTATTCTTTATCCATTCATCGGTCGGTGGACACTTGGGCTCTTCCATAATTTGGCTATTTTTGATGGTGCTGCTATAAACGTTGGGATGCATATATCCCTTCGAATCAGTACTTTTGTATCCTTTGGGTAAATACCTAGTAGTGCAATTGCTGAATTGTAGAAGATGTTTATAATATATTATTAAGTGAAAAGGGAAGTTACAAAACAGTATGTATAAGATGATTCTAATGTTATATATATATATATTACATATATATACAAGAGAAGATTGTGTATATGTATATACAAACATACATATACATGTAAGAAAGGTTTTATAAGAATGCACAGAAGTATTATCAATTATTATCTTTGGGTGGCTTTAAATTTACTTAGATTGTTTTATGAACTTCCTGTTTTTTTTTTTAAAAGTTTATTTATATTTTGTAGTGATCTCTACACCCAACATGGGGCTCGAACTCACAACCTTGAGATCAAGAGTTGCATGCTCCACCAACTGAGCCATCCAGGCACCCCTGAATTTACTGCTTTTTTATTAAGAATTTGTGTACACATTATTACTTTGTAATGAGAAAAACAACAAGGATTAAAAATTCTTGAGGCGCCTGGGTCCTTTGGAAGGGCCTCAGTCGGTTGAACGTCCGACTCCGGCTCAGGTCATGATCTCGCAGTTCATGAGTTCGAGTCCTGTGTTGTGCTCTATGCTGACAGCTCAGAGCCTGGAGCCTGCTTCAAATTCTGTCACTCCCTCTCTCTCTCTCTCTCTGCCTCTCCCCTTCTCGTGCGCGCTCTCTCTCTCTCTCTGTCTCTCAAAAATGAATAATAAACATTAAAAAAATTTTAAAAAGTTCTTAAACCTAGTGATGCGGTCTATCCTGCCTTGTGGAACCATACTTCCAAGCTCCTCTAAATGTCTGCTTAAGCTTGCGATTCTTGCAGTGTGGTCCTCAGACAAGTAGCCTTGGCAACACCTGGGGACTGACTAGGCCTGCAAATTCTCACGTCCCATCCCAGACCTACTCGTCAGAAACTCTGGGGGCAGGGCCGAGCAGTCTGTGTTTTCGCAGGCCCTCCAGGTGCATGAACCACTGGCTTAAGCTAGTAAAAATGTTAGCTTCTCTAGCATCTGGTGTTCCCATTACTTTTCAGTCTTATCTAGTAGCAACAAGGAAGGAACATAATGAAACTCCACGACAAATCTATGCTATCCAAGACAAGTGTGTCTGCTTTATAGAATCCCTGGAAGGATTTCTCATTAATCCGTGGGCACCTTCATCCTTTCCTCCTGTTGACTAGTACCTTAACCCTAAACTTCAAGCCTCGTTTACCCATTGGAATGTGAATTGTGGTTTGGCCTCTGACCTTGGTCCACTTCTGAACTACCTCTACTGCTTATCACTGCAGTATCCAGAGTGTCATCTCATACAGGCAGGTGAGAGAATTAAAGTCCTGGTAAATCAAAGTCCCAACTAAATTCCTAACCTAAACTCTGTTACAAGATGGTAAGCCCCATAAGGACTGAGGCCCGAGGTGTTGCTTCCTAGCACATAGAAAACATATGTATTTTTAAAACCCTATTTATTGAATAAATGAATGAACCAAGGTAGAGAAAGAAATCTTTAGACTTTGCTCTCTTCTCAGCTGAAGCTTCTTCTTGTGTTCAGAGGTAATATTTCAGCTCTTAACAGGGGGACTAACAATTTGGGAAGGTACCAGCCTTGTCTGCAACCTTCGTTTCAGCCTGTGATCTTTTAATAATTCCTGTCTACCCGCATTCCTGGTTGGGCCATGCCCTGTCTCCTTGGGATATAATCTGTCTCATCTAATTGGCTTACTCAAGCTGATTGTGGCTAACTGAACTCGCCTTTTCAAGCTCAGGTTTTCTCAGTACTAGCCTCAAAGGCCAGAGAGGAGGAAGATACAACCCGCTCATCCTCTTTGGCTGCATAAAGGTCCTTTGGAAGGGCCTTGAATGGAGGGACACCACCACTTTATTATTTTAGCATGGTAAACAAGGATCTTTGGAGGGTTCTGTTGACATAAGGGTGTTCTAACTTCGACTCACTGTATCAGCTTGAAGGCCACGTGGGAACACTTTCATTATAATCTGCATTTGTTTTGGGCTATTCTTGACAACAGGCTGTAGGCAACAAAAATAATGTTATTTTGAGTTGCTTCTCACTTTCTATTTTGTGAAGGAATAATTGACATACAATGTTGCAGTAGTTTCGGCTGTACAGCATAGTGATTCAATATTTGTACACATTACAAATGGTCACCACAATAAGTCTGGTTACCATCTGCTACCATACAAAGTTGTTAGAATATTATTGACTGTGTTCCCTATGTTGTACATTATATCCCCGTATCTTATTTATTTTATACCTGGTAGCTTGTACGTCTCAATCCCCTTCACCCATTTCATCTACCCCCTCGCCTCCCTCCCCTCTGGCAACCATCATTTTATTCTCACTTTCAGCGTTCCTCTTCTAAAATCCGTGATGTTAAACTTCGATAAATGAGCAGGTATGACTTCTCGTTCTGCCACAGATACAGAAGGAGATGACATTTTTAAGGCTAACCAGCCTGAGGATTATCCTATTCCTGTTGGCTAGTCTGGATAAGGGTAGTCAACATCTTTAGTCAGGGCTCTCTGTCATGAGGAGTGAGGTTTTAGTGCTGGGATGAGCTACCTAGAAAACCCATATGGGCAAGATAGGGAATACGCAGACTTCTAAGCAGTAGCCACTGGAGGAATCCAAAAAGGCATTCAGTGGAGTCTGGCCATGGGTGGAGGATATGGAGGACAGCCAGAAAATTAAATATGGGGTTAATTGACACTTCTCCAGCTAGCGGTCGATGAAGTCCAAGAATACCATGGACCCAGCTATCAAGGTCCAGGGCAGGACTGGCTGGATCTGGGATATGGAGTCAGAAAGAGGCTTAGCAAAGCAAGATGGTGTCCTAGCACAGGACCATCATCACTGCACTAGCCATGAACTAACTCCTGGCTCTTTGTCTTTCTGCCCTAACTAAGGCTGGTTCCAGAGCCTAGGGCCGGGTCACATCTATGGATCGGTTTCTAAAATGTGTGCCATGGATTACCCACACCTGGATCACTCAGGGTGCTTGTTAAAACGTACGTTTCAAGATCACTTCTCAGACCTGAAGAACACTGTGGTTGGCAGCCCAGGAATATGCATTTTCAAATGAGATCGCAAATGAATCTAGAATTTGAGAACCACTTCTATGGGCAATGCATATGAGTAATGGTTAGCAAGCACTGAAGGGGCAGGATGGGGAACACGGCAGGTCAACAGAAAAATCGAAGGCTATTCAAAAATAATTATTTGAGTGGAACAGCTGGCACCAAATACTACAATTATTGGATCGATATAGTAAGGCAAAATGTTTTTTAGAGGAGAGATACTGAAGAAGAAAAAATATCCTCATCCAATTCAAATAGCAAATGTATATCGAGCACCTACTATATATAAAGTGGTAATACAGAACTTCAGAAAAGTAATGATGTGCTACAGGCTTAGAGTTTCTTATTGGATTGTTCTCCCTAAGTCTTTTCCTTCTATTGATTCTTCCTTTAGGTGGAATGCTCATAAATCATGAAGCAGTTACTTTTCAGGAGTCCAGGACAGGATTCTGTCTTAGTCTTATCTTGCTATTTCAGAAATAGCAAAAAGAGAAATAGCAAAAGAGAATTTTGCCACCACATTTTTCAGGAAGACTTTATGGGGTTCTATGTGGCTATAGTTTCAAGGTAACTCACAAAGCATGCCTATATCTACCAGGGATGGACACAATCAATTTAGAGTCGGTTAATCTGGTTGCAAAGTCCAGTACATATGGTTGATGGCTCAGAGTGGGGGTAGAGATACAGGACCATACTTAGGAGGCTAGCAGTCAGATTTGAGGTGGCAAGATGGAGTCCATCTTGGTTTTCTAATCCGATGATTCCTTAGCTCTGTAGTCACAGGCAGTATCCATGAATGACTTCAGAAACTATGAGCAAGAGTCCACCGGCAATAGAATATTCACTAACCCGTCCATATCCTTCTGGCCCCAGTGCTCAAAAGCTCATTTTTTGCTTAGTTAAATCAAATTTGCCCATGTGTGGGAGAAATTTGGTGGCAAGTTGAGGGACTACATTGGGTTTTGCATTGAGGTCCATTTTTTTTAACTACACTATATAGATCAATCTACCTGTGTGACCCTGTATGGAAGAAACGCATTATGTCTGAAATAATTTTTAACCTTTTATTGAATTGCTTAACACACTGTCAATATACATATGAACATAAATCTATGGAATTTCTCCTGTCTGCAGAATCACCATAATCACCTCTCCCACCCCCTAATCAAATGTGAATACATTTAAATTGCCCATTCTTCAACACTGAAGATAGGTAGGTGGAAACAATCCAGTTGAATTGTCAAATAGAATCTGGGAGTTAAGTTCATTTGTCTGAACAGCCTAAGATAATCTTCTACTATTTTCAAGGTAGTTTCTGCATGTAAAATCCTAGCATAAGAAATACTTCAAGACAGATGCTTTAGAACTAGATAGAGGTGATGGCTGCACAACACTGTAAATGTACTAAATCGTTCCACTGAATCGTTCACATTAAAGTGGTTAATTTTATGTTCTGTGAATTTCACCTCAAGTGAAAAAAGGAATGTTTTCTGAATTTTTCAGTTCTTTGCAACCAGGAACTTGAATGTAAAAGGACTCTACTTTTTGTAGCTCCCTTTCTTTATACGCTGATATAGATACATCTAATCCCATTGCGTTTAAAGGCTTAGAATATTTTCTTTCCTTTTCGTTGATGTTTCTTTTCTACTGGGCAAACACTGATCCCCACCCCCACCTCCCTCTGCTCTTCAGGTGCACTTGGTTCTCCTGGGCTTGCAACTGAGAATCCTTGGGCTCGGAGTCTGATGGTATGCAGCTTATATTGTAATGGAAAGAACAGAGGGATTGAAATATTGGTAAAGGTGTCAGTAAGCTCAGTGTGTCTTTTACTCTGTGGGGTGCCAGGAAAAGCATGTGAAGGCAGTCTTTTTGGGGTTATGGGTGAGATGCCTTGTAGGCAGGTGGACGACTGCTCTGGGCTGCTATTTATGAGCCAAAACTCATGGGGGCAACTGGAAGGGAAAGGAGAGATCTTCCCCACACTGGCGCTATCACAGGCGGAAGCAATACTCCATAAATGCCCTGTGACTAACCCAGTCACTAATGTAAGGCAGGTGCAACTCTTCCTTCCTTCTGTAAGATTCCCTTTTATTTCTTAAAATAAAACCCACATTCATATACACAACTTCCCCTCAGGATTCTGTGAGGTAGGTAGAATCGCAGAAGAAAACCCCATCTCACAGACCTCCACTGGCTTGCCCATGACTACCTCTCTAAGAAGACGTTCAAGTACCGGCAGTCGAACATGGGGCTTTTCAGTCTTTCTACTTCATCGGGTTACTGTGCTATGCTCCCTCCTAACAGTGCCTTCCAGTGGCTTATTTGCCCGTGATGGCTCTTCCGGCCAGTGCCCTTGGCAGGGCCACCATCCACGGCCACGCAGTCTGTGCAGCACACCCCCAGGGGGCACTGTTCACAAGGACGGCAGCATGTTCAGTGTTATGGCCCTGGCTGTTGGTATTCTTTTTATCGGATGTATTGTTGGGTAGAGGGACAAGCACGGTCGCGATGTATTCCCAGGAGCTCATAGTCAACCTTCAGAGAGCTCTGCTGTTGAGTGGGGCCCCAAAACCAAAGGGTCAGTACCTGCTTTCCATACTTAATAGTATTTTCTCAATGTTTTTTGAAGTCAACAGGCAACTTTACAACTGACTTTTACATTTTTTAACATAAACGTAATATAAAGTACTTTATTTAGAAGTGAATTGCAACTCAAATTACTCAAACATGACATTTCATATGTCATAAGAGGCAAGAGTAAATGCAGAGAAGAGAATGTGACGGTTAATTTTATGTGTCAACTTGACTGGACCGTGAGGTGCCCAGGTGTTTGACCAAATGTTATTTCTGGGTGTGTCCTTAAGGGTATTTCTGGATGAGATCAGCATTCGAATCAGCAGACTGAATAAAACAAAAAGGTGGAGGAGGAGAGAATTTACTCTCCCTGCCTATCTGAGCGGGGACATTGGTCTTCCGCCCTCTGCCTGGGACTTCCATCAGCGGTAGTGCTGGGTCTCCAGCTTGCCGACGGCAGATTGTGAGACTTCTAACTTATCTGTTAGAATTAAATTATGTCCACACTAAAGACGATCTGGATAAGATCTGCAAGAAAGGTTTATCTTTTGGCGCCAAAAGACAGAAAGGTAATATCTTCAGAAAACTGGGCTTCTCTTGGTCATTAAAGATGCACTCTTGCATACGGGGTTGCCAAAAGTGGATGTTAGCAGATATGTTTAGCACATAAAGCACTCAATTATCCAGATACCCATGTTGGAATTAACAGTATATTCTCATTAGACATTTACTGGCATCTGTCTATGGGCAAAAGGATCTATCCACCTCCCACCATTTGTACATAGTGAGCCCGTGTTTCACATACCACAAAAATGAATTTCTGAAATACGACCGACAAAAAGATACACTCTTGCACACAAATAACCTGCATGTCAATAAAGAATATTTTGAAATTAGGAAAGGCAGATGTTAAGAATGACCTTCTTTCTCTGAGTCTCAGCTTTCACATCTGTAAACGGAGATAATACTTGAGGCTTTGAGTATTTGTCTAGCAGCACATCCACTCTGGTTTATTGTGAGAATCAAACGGCTACTACAGATGAAATGCTTTACATTTCACAGAATGCTTGGCACACTTAGCAATATATATAAGGCACCACTACTTTACTCGTAGTTTATAGAGAAACATACGTACGCAATACACTCAAACATACACGTAACGGGAATAAATCCTGAGAAGTACTACTGGATAGGTAGATAAAGGAATAAAATACCTCTTGATTGCAAAAAGGAAAACAGAAGATAGCAAGGAGGAAAAGAGTGGGTAGCTAGTTTCTTATAGGTGTAAGATGGTAAGAAAATATATAGCCCTGGGGCACCTGGGTGGTTCAGTCGGTTAAGCATCTGACTTCAGCTCAGGTCATGATCTCACTGTTTGCAAGTTCAAACTCCGCATCGGCTCACTGCTGTCAGTGCAGAGCCCGCTTCAGATCCTGTGTTTCCCTCTCTCTCTGCCCTCCCCAATCTCAAAAATAAACATTAAAAGAATTGAAAAAAAGAAAATACGTAGTCTGGTAAGGACAAACTCCTCTGTTCTTGAGAAGGGGAGGAAAAGAGGTTTCAGTAAACTATGCGGGGTTCACCATATTAGCTAGTCAGAGTACACAGATGCACGGAGTTAACCTTTGTGGAGAATTCAAGCAGTGCTTTAGGGACAGCTGACAACCCTCACGTCAAATAAGTTCTAAAAAAATGGAGCAGTTTGTGTCATCAGTGTGTTCCTAACCATGTTTGGAGGAATTGAGAGTTACTTAGATTCAATCATTCTACCAAAGAAGTCCAGCATTGCTTTGGACTGAACTGTGTCCGCTGAAATTCATATGTTGAAGCCCTAACTCCCCCATGTGATTCAGGTAGGGCCTTAAGGAGGTGATTAAGGTTGAATAAGGTCATCAGGGTGGAGTTTTGTTCCAACGGAACCGGTGCCCTTATAAGAGAGGAAGAGACACAAAGCATTCTCTTTGCCTTACAGGGACACAGCCAGAAGGAAGCTGTCTTTGAGCCAGGAAGCGGTTTCAACAGAATCTGACCATCTTGGCACCCTGAACTTGGACTTGTAAACTCCAGAACTGTGAGAAAAGACCTGTCTTTTTTTCCTTTTTAAAAAAATTTTATTTAAATGCAACTTAGTTAACATATAGTGTAATAATGGTTTTAGGAGTAGAGTTGAGTGAGTCATCACTTACATATAACACCCAGCGCTCATCACAAAAGTGCCCTCCTTAACACCCATTACCCATCTAGCCCATCCCCCCCCACCCAACACCCCTCCAGCAACCGTCAGTTCTCTGTATTGAAGAGTCTTGTGGTTTGCCTCCCTCTCTGTTTTTATCTTATTTTTTCTGAAGCCTCCCATTCTATGGTATTTTGTTATGCTAGCCCGAGCTGATTAATACAAACCTAATTAACAAAACGAAGCAGATTTTGTCAGTGTAAGATCTGGTATTTCTGGCAATTCATCACTAAATGTCCTGAGGGGGTAAATTCATAGATTAAATGACTTACCAATTACATAAAGTATGCAACAGAATAACTAAGTTAATGCTTCCATCTAGTTTGAGAGTCTCAGCTCATAATCAAATTATAATTTTACCTTTTTTCTTTTATGGTTTAACTATGGCTATTTACATACTGAAACCCACTGCTGAACTCATTAATAATAACATATCAATAATAATTCTGCTACCTTTTACTTATTATGATGTGCTTCTGTGTGTAGGAAGTTCCATTACCTAGAAAATACTGGACACAACTCTTGCTCTTTAGAAACACCCAAGCAAGGGAAGCAAGTGTAAGTGTGAAAGGATTGGGTAATAGAACCACAGGAAACACAACCATCCTGGAGCTGGTGGTTAATTTGCATCAGTTTCAAAGTACAGATCGTAACCCTAACTGTGGCCCGTTGCCTCACAAAACTGAGAACTAAGAACTGTGTAAGGATTACTGAAATTCTAAAATGCTAAAGGAGTAATTCATTGAAAAAGTGGATACAAAAGAGCCAGGGTGTTTGGTGGGGGGGGGGGGGTAAAAAGGAGTGGGGAGAGCGTTCTGGACACAGAAATGAGATGCTGTTATTTCAGTGGTGCTGTCCATGAAGCAGTCACAAATAAGGATCTGTAAGTCCCAGAACTAATCTGGCTGGAAAAGTAGTCCTGGAAGTCATCATGTATTCATTCAGCAAATATTGAGCATCTAACTTGCAGGGTGACCAACCATTTCGGTTTGCTCATGACTGTCCCAGTTTGAGAAGTGAAAGTCCCAGGCAAGCTGAGACCATTGGTGACACGTAGGCGCTCATGGTCCTTGCTCCTTTGAGCTTTTAAAGAGAGCACTCTGCTATCTGTACGAACTAGGTACTTTAAGGGCGAATTACAGAGTGGAAAGAGAACAGGGCTGAGGACCACCACGTTTGAGTGTGGGCACAGGGCAGGAGGAGGAAGAGTGGAACAGCATCACAGAAGTCCAGAGGGAAGGGAATGATGCTGCTGAAAACATTCATACAGAGTTCTCATAAAGCCATGGGAAAATGCATGAAGGACATGAACTGGTAATTCATAGAGGCAGAAAAGCAAGGGCCAGTGAGCATGAGAGAGAACAGTGCTCAACTCTAGCTTCATTAATGATCACAGAACTGTAAACGCAAACACACATGATTAAGGCTTTTTGCTAATCAAACTAATACCTAATAGTGCCGAGGCAGAAGGAAACAGGCACTCTGACACAGAGAACCAGTACAAATGGGTATAACCCTGCTGAGAATGTAATCTGGCAGTAGGTAGAAGACTCTACTTTTGGAAATCCATTCTACTCTGCATAAAGATTTGTTTACTAAGATGTTCAGCAATTTTTAGCTTCTATTTTGGTTTTATTCTAGAAGATATATTAAATATACCAGTGATTGTGTAAACAAGAAAACAGAAACAAATTGCCCATCAAAATCAATTCACCTAAGGTGTGGGACAGAATTCTGCTTGAGTTTCTATTTTTCTAACTCTGAGAACTTAAAAACTAGAGAAACACAAAACACAAAATAAACAACAATGCCTCCACAGCCTAGCTTGGCCACTCAACATTTGGTCATATTTTCAAGTGACTTTTTAAAAATAGGCTTTTCCTACTGATGAATAGTTAGACTCTTCCATTTTTTTAAATACAAATAATACCATACTAAATATCCTACCATTAAGTTAGTAGATACTGAGGGCATTATGTTCATGGAAATGACATCCGTTTATATTTAACATATTGAAAGTCCCACACTCGGACCAGATTGCTACCTTCATACTTAAAAATGTGGATTCAAGGGGTGCCTGGGTGGCTCAGTCGGTCAAGTGTCTGATTCTTGATCTTGGCTCAGGTCATGATCTCACGGTTTGTGGGATGAAGCTCCGTGTTGGGCTTTGTGCTGACAGAGCAGAACCTGCTTGGGATCCTTGGTCTCCCTCTCTCTCTGCCCCTCCCCTGCTTGCACTTGCCTCTGCCCTCTCTAAATATAGTTACATAGATAGATGAATGAATGGAGTCCAGTCATGTTTTAGTGCCTGTGGAGCCTGGTTCTTGCAGCCATTGTCCAGCTGGCTGGGTCTGTATCCCGGCTTGGATACATCGCACAACGCCTCGTCCACAGGGGGCTCTCCCTTCTCTTCCTGCTGCCCTGCAAGGGTCAGCCCCGGTCAGTGTGTCTAAGGTTCTTTCAGAACTGCCCATCCGTGTGCAGATCCTGTGAGGCTTTTCAGCACCGCTTTGAAAGCCTTCCCAAAAGAGCTGAATTGCCGATGCATGCCTCTGGTCCACAGTTCCAAGCAAAGTTTCTTCTTTTGAACTGGGGTTAGAGAAGAGAGGCCTAGAAGGAAGCCTGGCATCTGCACCATGGGCCCGAGGGCTGGACAGAAGGAAAGCTGGCTGGAGTGTTAACTGTCTAAATGGCAGCATTATTAACGGGTACCCATTAATAAATAAGGCCTGGGCTCATGAAGGTCTATGGCGACTTACAAGTGTCCCCCTCAGTATTTGCCTAATTCGTAACTGGTGTTTTACATTTCGAGGTTCTCCTAATATCTTGCATAATAATCTCTCCTCTTAGATGGTAGTAAATTGAGCCAGTATTCCCTTTTTGTTGACCCGGTATTTTCAAATGCATTTAAGTGGTTTTTCAGTACAAGGAATGCATATTTGAATATTATCCTCTTTCTTTCCTGATGGAAAATATGGAGTTAAACATGGAATTATTTATGGCCATCCATATTTCCTAGGCTCTAGCAACTGATGATAAACTAGAATCAAAATTATTGCCACAAAATAGGATTGACCTGGCTTTCCATCTACCCCTCCATGGAGCTGAGAATCCTCTGAGTTCCTCCACAAGAGTTCTGGGAGACTCAGGCAGGGGGGATTTCAGATTTGCCCTGGGGTTTAGTGGTCATGCTACTCTGCCGTTTTGCCTTTGCAAAGCCTTCCAGTGTCTCCAGAAGCAGTGGGAAAGAGCAACAGCTGGGTTGTGGGGGCCTAATCAACACTGCTACGGCAGCCAGTACCCACCATGGACCATAATGCTAGAGCCGATGCCTGAAGACCTTCATGCCAAGGGTACTGGTGACTGATGTCAAAGCAGGTGTTAAAGAGCAGGTGTCCCTCTCTCCTCCCATTCCTCACAGATGCCAGTCTTGCTGTCTGTGGTCACTGCAGATGCCTAAGCTCCTGCCATCCTGAGTTCTTAGCTGTCCACAGCTCCATTTGCTCTGACCACCCTCTTTTCTCCTTTCCCAATCTTAGGACGTGGGCTGTACTTAGACCCACCCCTCCCTTCCATGATGGCCTTTTTCCCTGGGACCAAACTCCTACGTCTGGTTTTACCCTTCCTGGATGAGAAATATCTGGAGGCTTTTCAATGTAACCATTTTTGAAGGGACCCTCCACCATTCCTCTCATCGCTGCTAACTTGTTTGAATTCTCGAGTCAGGGCAGTTTCTTAGACTCATTCTAGGGTTCGTCTTCCAGTAATGTCAGTGATTGTGCCAATTGCACAGTAACTGATTCATCCAGCACCACTAGCTCTTCCACATGAGAGGGAGAAATACGAACCAATCACAAGCCATTAACTCATCTGATCCTTGTAAAACCACTGTGAATTCTTCCATGTTGAAGCTGAGAAACTGGAAAACCAGAAAGGTCAAGTAACTTGCCTAAGGTCCCACAGCTGGTTAAAGATGCAGTTCAACTCTGAGCCCACGTCTTCCTAATGCAAGTCCGTAATCTTTCTACCGTATCATGCTTTCTTCAGGGAGACTTCCAAATGGCTAGTTTATCCCTTAGGCATCTTAAAAACTCTTTAAAATAAATTTCAATAGGAAAAAAAAAAGTCTTAGCTGTATTTTATACTTTTATTTCACCTTGATGTAGATCTTAAACAGAAGACAATGGGTGCAATTTAACTTTTATTGATGAGGTGGTACTGAGAGTGGTTAAGAACACAGTCTCCTGCTGTGTGACCTCAGGGAAGTTACTTAGCCTCTCTGTGCTCCAGTTTCTTTATCTGTAAACTGTAGATGACAACAGTGCCAATCTCCATGGGTTGCCATGTGGATTAAGAGTATTAATTTAAGGGAATTAGAAGGGTAACTGATCATAAGCATAAATGCTCAGTCAAGGCTACATTTTAATTGATGAACCAGTCAATAACCTATCACTGTGTACTACGTTGATCAAATTCTTTTATACATTTTTATTCTGTAAATGTCAGGCTGCGAGCTGTCATTTTTCCAGCTGTCACAATACCCATTTCCAGCAGACTTCCTTTACTCGATCTAATGGGGAATGAGAAACTGTACCAACCAACCTTTTATAGAACTGTATATTAAAGTGAGTCTGAATGACATTTGAAGAAGACAGATTATTGGTGACTTTGGTATAGTTTCATTACAGCTACTTCTGGAGCATAAAGCTAATTTATCTTTATTTTGGAGTGTCAGATTTTTATTTTTTGAAGTGTTGAGGCCACTGAAAGACTGATCTCCAGATGAGAAAAATGTAATTCTCTATAATGTGAAGAAGTACAGTGCAGGCACCAGTCATTTACAAATAAACCTTATGAAGACTTTGACACATCCCCCAAAGTAGAGAGACCAACAAGATGAGCCCACAAACCTATTTCAAGGTTCAATCATTACCAACACTTTGATAATCTTGTTTTATCCATCTTTGGCAATCCCATCATTTTATCAAACGAAAACAAAACAAAAAACCTTCAGCATGTATTTTTAACTTGCAGAAAGTTTTAAATGTCATCATGGTGCTGTTATTATCCTCCAAAGAATGAAGTATAATTTATTAATGCCTCCTCCAGCCCATATTTAGATTTCCTCAGTTGTTTCAAAACCTTTTTGTAGTCGCGGGTTTTGAAAATCGAGATCTGAATACAGCCCATATATTGCATTGGGTTTGCATGCCTTTTAAATTTATCTAATTCTGTAATAGCTGCCCTCTCTCAGGCAGGTCATTGGTTGGTTGAGTAGCAGGTTATTTGTCCCATAGACCGGTTTTTCAAAGTGCGGGCCCTGGACAAGTGGCTTCAGCAACCCCTGGGAACGCGGTAGCAATGCTAATTCTGTTCCCAGGCCCCATCCATCCCGAGGCAGAAACTCCAGGAATGCAACTTAGCCGTTTGCTTTAACAAGCCCTCCAGGATCTTGATGTGGGCTAGTCAACAACAGTGGTTGGTAGGAGATTTGGCTGATTGCCACCTCTTGTTGCCATTTATCTCTAATTAGCCTTCATATTTCCAATCAGCTGGCAATTAGATTTAGAACCTTGATTATAGTCAGGTTCAATCTTTTTTTTTTTTTTCCACTGATCATGCTGTGCTTTCCTGCTGCATCAATCATGAGGCTCGCAAGACCTCTGACCCAGCATGAGTAGAGTAGCACTGAGACTACCAGAGCCTGTGTGGCGCCTGCCTGATGCCTGCTTTCCTGAATAATTGTATCAACCATTGAGAAGTGTCGTCTAGACTTACTATTTCCTTTGGGATGGTGAGATGATGTCTAGTGTCTGTCCTGCGTTTATGAATCACTTTCAGCCCTTTGTTGTTGTTGCTTACTTGGGACTATGACCACCTCCATGGCGCAGTTACAGTTTAAAAGCAGCAGGAATCAACGTAACTCGTTGTTCGCAGATTTAAAAAAAATCAGGACTTTTTGGATGACTCTTAGGACAATCCATCGCAGACCGCTGATGTGCATTTGCTCAGAAACCACTCAATTAGTGAAGAAATGACGACAACGTAACAGTTTTGAACATGGTCTCTGGTTTTGAGTCAATTACAGCCTGCCTGCGTACCTGTGCACAGCCACATGTGCTGCTCAAGCAAAGTGTGGTACTTAGACCAGTGTTTGGATGCCTCAGTACCCTGTACGCCGTGATGCCAATATCACCTGTTCCTACCTGCCTGATAAGAATTTTAAGATCTTCTGAGGTAATGCCAGAGTACTTTGTGTGAAATCATAAATATGTGTCTCTTAGATCTGACTCATTTAACAGAGCAACATTTCTCAAACCTTTTTTGACAGAGACCTACAGAAAGAAACAGTTTTATATTACGACCCTGTTCTCTCCCTCTCTCTCACACCCATACTTTGGAAGTGGAACCATCTGTGTCCACCCCAGACCTATGGAATCAGAAACGGAGAACATCTCCGGTAATCTGTTTCATCAAATAATTACATTACATGCAATGCATCCCAATGCTTTCTATTTCATTCCAGTTCTATTTTATCCCACTCTATGAAAGATTGCTGGTGGTAACCCGCTATATTAGAAACTAGATTAGAATGATTTCCTGGCCCACTCTTAGATAATAACCCACATTTAAAAAGAAAATGTGTAATCCTTTAAAGAAAAACCTCTTCTCCTCCATAGTTCTAAACTCATCTTCCCCAAGATTGCTTCATTCTTCTTTGGTTGTCTATTGAATAGAAGTGTCCCTGATCTCAGGCACACACAGTAAGGTGGTGCTGCTAATAAAAGAGAAAAGCAAAAAATGAATTCACAGGTGGGTGCCATTTATTTGAACTAGAGTCACAAGGGAAGGTTTTATGCCGAGGATAAAACTTTATTCATTTATTCATAAATGAACAGGAAGGCACAATGAGTGAAGGACAAGATTCTTTCCCTGGTTATAGGCCAGATGGGAAAGAAAACAAGACAGGAGACAGGAAGGGACAGCATGGTTGGGTTGGTCAGGACTCACAGACCTCAGAGAAGATTGAACTAATGAGAGGTTGACTGTGGATGAGGAAGGAAGCAGAAGTTGAACCAGTCCCTGCTAGACAAAAAAGGCCAAATTGGGGTGAGGGTGGGGAAATACCTTCTAGATGCTTGCAGCTATAAATGAGACAACTAGAAGCCTGGCAACAATAACAGCAAAGCTTTTATTTCTATCAATAAGAACAGCAATTACTATGAAGTTACGAGTTCGGTACTATTATTCTCAAGGTTGAGAAAATCTGATGAACGTGGTCACAGAGCAAGTGTGGGACAGAATAAGGATCTGAGCTCAGGTCTACAGAACTCCCAAGTTCACAGTCCTGTCCTTGTGTTCTGTAGTATGATGGGACAGAACTCCCATTAAGAGCCAGCACATGGTGGGATGTAATGACATTTAAGGGATGGGTAGTTCAAGTGTGGATTGGCTGTGGAATGTGGGCCTAATTCTACAGGTCTCTGATTACTATGACTTGATCAGCTATGAGAGGTCAAATATCACTGAAAAGGAATTACTAAAGTTGGTGAATGAAATATTATTTGGTCTACTAACAGAAACAGTCTTACTGATTTCCAATCTGGTGTACATTCCTGAATGGGACTAGAGGGGCAGAGTACCACAAATTGCCCATGACCTGAAGCCAATCTCTTTTACACCACAGGTCATAACCATACCTGGGTCTGCTCCCAGGAGGGCTGCATAGACGTAAACCCCATCTTGAAGTGTATGTATTAGAAAAACAAGTGGAGAGTTGCTGTTGTAGGGTGTCAAAGATCTATACATTTTAGCTTTGCCTTAGAGAGGATGTGAGCTTTGCATTGGGTCTGAAGGTGCCTCAACCTAAGGAAGGTCTTCTCCACTGGGCAAAATGGATCTGACTCCCAGGAGTTTCCTTGTGGACCAGACCCACTGAAACTCTTACAGTTGGGTAGATTGCCTGGTGCCCCAGATTCTGCAGGAGTAGACTGATGGGAGTCATTCTAGTCTCTGCTCAGATGTCACTCCCTCAGCTAAAGCTACTCTATCCATTTGTGCTACATTAGCCTTTCAAGTACCCACTACACCTTGCCATATCATTTCTCATTGTGCCTTACCTTTTGAAAACGCCTTTATTTTCTTGTTCATTATAGTTTCTCTGTTATAAGCTCCGAGAACGCAGCATCCTTATCTGTCTTGCTCATTACCATATTCTCATGCCTAGAATAGGGTCTGGCGTATAATAGAAGTTCAGGAAATCTCGGCGGGTGATTAGAAGGCAGCTCCTGAGAGTAGTGCGCTGTGGTTTTGCAGTCTTCCTAGTGCTTTTTTTCCAGTAGACTTTGTTGTTGGTGATTCCACGGAAAGATCAGGAAGAAGTCAACAGCCTAATCCTTTCTCCCAGGGGGCTAACTGACTTGGGTTGAGACCTTTTACCATCAAGAAATCCTCCTTGGGGCACCTGGGTGGCTCAGCTGGTTGAGCGTCCGACTTCAGCTCAGGTCACGATCTCATGGTTCGTGGGTTCGAGCTCCGTGTCTGGCTCTGTGCTGACAGCTCGGAGCCTGGATCCTGCTTCGGATTCTGTGTCTCCATCTCTCTCTGCCCCTCCCCTGCTCACACTCTGGCTCTCTCTCAAAAATAAACATTAAAAAAAAAAATCCTCATGGTGTTTAAAGTGGATTTGCTTATGCTGTGAAAATGGTTCATCAAAGTTAATAACCAGTAGGTTTTGTATAACAGCAGCTGACAAAAGGTAATGGTAATGGCTAATAATCTTAGACTTGGTAGAAACCTTAGGGAGAGTGTAGTTCCAACTCTTCACTTTACAGATAAGGAAACTGAATCTTTCCAAAAGTTGAAATGACATGCCGGAACCTAGGCAGCCGGATTAGCAGACAGAGCGGGGAGCAGAGCTTAGAATCTCCAATCCCGGCCTTACCTTCCTTCCACTTTACACAGAACTTCCATAACGCTTTCTTCAAATGAGAATTTAACTGATTACAATAGATGCATATTCTAGATAGGGGTGGAATACATTGCATTACTTTGAAGTAATACTGCAAAGGAAGAAAATGTCTGATTCAAAATGAGCTAACATTCTTCTCTATAATACTTCCATATTACGTCCCTGTGATTAACAGCACACAATTGAATTCAGTGCTTAAACATCTAATTATGGTAAAACCCCACGTTTCTCAATGGGGAAGTTAAAAAAAAAAATGCAAAGGACCTTGTTCCTGGTCTCGGGCATAGACAACCCCAATGGAAGGCTGTGTTGTAATAGAAGTATAAAATGTGTACGGAGGTGGGTGTCCTAGGTTTGCACTAGAAGCACACCAAGGAGAAGAATTTCAACAAGCACAGAGAAGACACTGCAGATGGGGAAAAGGCAAGGGGTCTGAAGGTGGGCAGCTCAGAGAACTGCAGGTTGCCTTATGAGGCTGGAAAAGGAGGTGTGGAAGACAGTTGTTCTGGAATGGAAAAGCAAGCACTCGGAGGTGGATTGTGGAGGACCTGGAGATTCCTTAAGAATTCTTTTTTTTGGATACCGTGGAGTTTTTGAAGAGAGGACTAACATAATCACATCCACCTTGTAACAATCAAGTAATTATGGTATAAAATGCTGAGAAAAAGAAGCCACCACTGGAGGGACTAGTTAAGGGTCCAGGTGAGAGAAGATGAAGGTCTAAAGCAGGGCGGTGTCCCTGGAATGGGGAGAAAGGGAGTACGTGAGCCATGCTGAGGTTCCAGCGGACAGCAAGAGCAAACTGGCAGAGGGGATCTGGGGGCAGCTGAGGCAGATTCAGGTGAATCTTTGGAGACCAGCTTTTCTTGCGCAGTCTGCCAACTGGGCCCAATGGAGGAGAGAGATTCTGAGGTGGAGGGAGTTGGGCCTTCAGGGGGTTCACGGTGATCTCCCATGTTTCTCAGCGAAGAGGGAAATGAGCTAAGTTGAAGAGGTAGGTTTTGTAACTGGTAAGTGAAAGAGCTACTACACAAAATAAACATTATGGGCTCTTCCAGGAGACATGATCCCTAATTTAGGAAGTGGTTTACTGCTATTTACTTATATATGTGCATTTTACATGAGCGTTCTTCTCACTTGTTCTGCTTGGCAATTGTCAGTGCCTCGTACAAAAGGACTACACGATATCCATTAATGACAGCACAGGTCACTGAATCCTTAATGTTCCACTTTGCTAAATAAATCCCGTTGAAGTTCCCTTTTAAGCATAACTGTTGCAACTGTAACAACAAAAAATTTATACAGCTATCATTCCTTTAAGGAAAGGCTATCTGCTTCTCCAAACTTCATTTCAAGAAATGCAAATTGAGATTAAAATATATACATTTTGCATTTTGTTTATAATGCATCAGTAGTAACAATAAAAGCAAAGCATTCTAGGGGCACTTGGGTGGCTCAGTCAGTTGAGCCTCTTACTCTTGATTTCTGCTCAGGCCATGATCCTATGGTTCATGCGATTGAGCCCCCTGTCAGATTCTGTGCTGACAGTGCAGAGCCTGCTTGGGCTTCTCTTTTTCCTCTCTCTCTCTGCCCCTCCCCCACTCGTGCACGTTCTCACAATAAACACTAAAACAAAACAAAACAAAGCACTCCATCGTGGCTTCCAGAGAATGGCCATCTGCCAGCCACTCCTCAAGAGAAAGTGTATAAGGCAATTAGTCACAAAGTTGAAATGAAGTGTCTGAGAATTGTTCATCAGCTTTCTAAACCTTGGCAAGAATCAAGACAATTTCTATGTGAAAAATGGCACTCCATTCTAGGTGAATTGATTGATGATGGCTAGGAATTCTGCCTCATGTGAGGAGGGAATGCATGCCATCACTCCCAACTTTCTGATTAAGGATGGGAAATTGCTCCCTACTTCAGTTTGGCTAACAGCCACAGACAGATGGAAAAAAATCCATGCCGAATAGCAAGCCTGATACCCTAAAACACAATTCAGGAAGGCAATTTCTGTTTATTTTCCCAATGGAAGATTTGATGGGGGGGAATTGAGCTGTTCCCTCTGCACATCTTCATTTCTTAAGTTATATAGGACAGACGGAACTCATTTGGAGACTATACGAGGAATATTAGATCAGTTGGAAAGGCAAACAAATAAGGGATTTTAAAAGTAGCAATTTACCCATGGGTATCTGTTTAGATTCAGTCAATTTCCAAAGGTTGTTGAAGCCCTCAAGTCTCAAGATCATTGGGGGGTGAAGAGTCTACAGTCTGCATTAGCTCTTGTTACCTGCTACTTACTGATTTAGAAAATAGGGGACAAAAAGGAAAGGCTTAAAACCTTGAGTGAGGAAAACGGGGTGCTGTGGTGTTCAACTTGAGCCTGCTTCAGAATCACCTGGAGAGGTTGTTCAAACACCGATCACTGCCCCACCCCCCACAAGTTTCTGATTCTGTAGGTCTGGGGTGGGTCCAGAGAATCTATTTTGAAGCAACTCTCAGGTGAGAGTTGGTTGCAGCTGGTATGAGATCATACCCGAAGAGGCAGCAGTAAAGTTAGTCCTGACTGGAAGCATGAAGACTGGACTTGACTGAAAGGCTAAAGAAATTTAACTTTATTTTGGAAAAAGAGGATGAAGAGGAAAACCAGGTTACCAACTGGAAGGACCAGGTCAGAAATTCAGTTCATGTCAACAACAGACAGAATAGGAGGAAGTGGTCTAAGGGGCAAGGGGATCTATTATAAGGTTGGGTATATGGGAAATATTGGGCCACCAAAGTTACATGATGGATTCTTCAAATGAGTGATCTAAAAGGGAAACCATCATTTTAATCCAAAACTACCAACTTTAAGACTTGTAGCTCATGAAACAAGTGCATTCAAAAAGGCAAAAAAATAAAAATTATTTTAGCCAAGACATTTGGAATTAAAAAAAAAAAATAGAATTTGGCACAAGAAGTTTGTGTTGGCTGAATCCAAGTCTTTTCCTAGTGTCTTCCTAGAGCCAGATGACAGCCAGCCAGAGAGGCTTAAACAGTGAATCCATTGGCCTGAGCCCCTTATTAGCTGAAAATGTGATTGGCCCGACCTGTGAGAGAAAGTCTGCCTGAAGTTTTCTTGAGGGGTTGGGTAGGGAAATTACAGAGACTTGAACTTTTCATTGACCTTCATATGTGGACATCTTCTGCTTTGTCTTAAAATTTCAACTGACAACACAGCTATTGCTGGGGAAAAAAGCCCCACAAAAACAAAAAAGACCTAGGATAAGTTTCTTTCACAATTCAGTGTTCTCAGATGTATACCTTTTTCCATGAACTTCCAATGCTTGCTTTATCACATGAGGAAAGATGCGAAATTTACTGTTCCTCTTTTGGTCACAGCAGCCAGGAACCTCAGAGCTAAGTTTTCTGTTCAAGTCTGGTAGCTCCCCCAAAATGCTTTTCTGATATTGTTGCCTTTCCCTAGCTTCTTCTTTCTTAGCAAGTAATTTCTTTTTCTTTCTTTTCTTTCCTTTTTCTCTCTTCTTTCTTTCTTTCACATTAGGAAAGAAAAACTTACTGTTCTCTGAATGTAAATTCTTATCAAAACCTTCTTGGTGTCGATATGGTTACACATAATGAACTTAAAAATATATGATCCAAATTTAGTCATAAATACTTATAAAATATATAAAAGTCTTTGTTTTAAAAAGACCAGGCTGACCCTGAAGTAGGATATTCTTTTGGGGGCCACAGCATTGTAATAAAAAACATAGGCTTTGAAGACCTATCTCTGGGATTTGAAATCTGTCCCTGCCCGATTGGCTGTGTGACCCTAGATATGTTGTTTAACCTTTGGGGGCCTCAGGTCTCTCATCTGTAAAATAGCCTCAGTTACAGTACCAACCACCATAGATTCTTGCAAGGATGATTTAGTGCTTTGAATAAAGTGCTTTGAACAGTGCCCGGAGGATAGTTAAATATTTAGTAAACGTTAGCTATTTCAATTAGAAACAGTGGTGATGAGATTGTGTAACTCCCTCAATTGTGGAGTTAAATGGTATCATTTCAATCACGGGTTCATGTTTCTGGGCAACAGGAGCTGTGGTTTTAATTTGGACTTAATTTGAAAGATCCGCTTCCACTCAGTGAGCGTTTATTATGAGAAATGTCTATGGCCGTGGTGTGGCGAGTGCCAAACCCACAGGCAGTGGACAGAGAGCCACAGAAAGATGCAGCTCAGCAGAGCGGGGGAGACCGTTCCCAGGGAAACAGGTTGCTAGGGGTAAGCATTTGGCAAAGGGCACCAGAGAAATGCAGTTTCTTTGAACCACGTCTAATGAAAATGCTCTGTACTTACAGTGAACCTTAAGCAAGCGAACCAGAGAATGTTGGGGAATTAGAAATAAGGGTTCTGAAATCACCCTCACTTCGGCACGGGCTACTTTATGGCAAGAACAATGTGGGCACACGAGAAGACAGTGAGGGTCTGGGTGGCACCAGAGAAAATCTGGAACTGAGCATGATAGATTTAATTCCCTGTTTCTGAGAGAACAATTTGGAACCAAATGTCCCAATTAGATGGTTAGTATATGTGGCTGTACCAAGTTATATGCCAGACAATTAAGTACTATTCTCACTTTATCATATGGGTTGTCCCCCTTCTAAGATATCTAGATATCTCCTTGTGATATCTTCATAAAGTTCCGAGTTGAAAAACGCTTCCAGGTACTGGTAAACAGATGCTGACGGAATAGAATCCACGGACTACTGGAGAGGAGAGTAACGTTATGGTGTCCAGAGTGAGCAAAACAAGTTGTAAGTCTTTGTAGAGCGGTTATAAAATGTTGACTAGGGCTGTATTGATTAGGGTTCTCTAGAGAAATAGACAAACAGGTATATGAGTGTGTGTATCTCCATTTTTAGGAATTGGCTTATATGATGTGTGGGCTGGCACACAGTCTGAGATCTGTAGGGCAAGATGGAGACTCAGAGAAAAGTCAACGTTACAGTCTGTAGGCAGAATTCCTCCTTCCTTGGCAGACCTCAGTCTTTCTCTATTAAGGCCTTCAACCCACCCAACGATATGAAGGGCAATCTGCTTTACTCAATCTGCTGATTTCAATGTAACTAAAAATACCCTCACAGTGACTTCTAGACTGGTGTTTGGCCAAATATCTGGGTTCTAGAGTCAATTTGACACACAAAACGAACCATCACAACGTCTCTGCCTGAAACTCAGAATTTTCACTGAAACCCAAAGCAAGAGCAGTAGGCCATTGCCAACAATGTAAAAAGGAGTTGCTGGACATACCTCTGGGCTGACTGAAAAGTGGTCATCTTGTTCCTATGACCCTTGTTTCAATCACCCATCTCCAGTCTACATAACAGAGAACAGGAGACTACAAAGATTCTTTGGAGGAAAGTGGAGTAGAGTCTTCTCTGCTTTTTTCTATTTTCAGACTGAATGCTGCTTCCCCTATCCACATCCCCACAAAGTGAGGAAAGTTCTATCTATAGACTGGGGAGACCACATTCTCCTCTCTCAGACCTGCTGAGCTAAAGCAGCCATAAAATCCTCTCCAGTGAACATTGGGGGATGCAACACAAATATTTCTTGAGAGAACCCAAGATGTGGCCCCAGAAGCTTTTGAAGATTCACAAGTATCAAGATGGGCTCCTTCCATCTAAGACAAGTGAACACAGCCTGATGGGAGCTGCCCATGACAGCAGAGCACACACAGGGCAGCCTGGGCCCCCAGAGACTGGCAGGTGAGGGGTAGGGATGTGTGAGTTTCCCATAAACGAAGTGGAATCATAGCAAATAGCTGGGCTCTAGCCATTCTGATAAAACTTCATCCAAGAGGGCTATCTGCCAAGGTGAGGAAACCACGAGTAAGAGAAAATGAGGTGGAGGGCAATGGTGAGAACTGGGCTGAAGTCCTAAGAGGGCAATCAGATAATACCACTCATGTCAGTGTGGAGGTCCCACTGAAGGCTTCCTCACAATGAGCTCCAGGGAAGAGCCAGCTGGTAGACACTAGACATGAGGGGGTGCAAGATGGCAGGCAGGGTTGAAGAAGTTTTAGTTTTTGCTCCTTTTTCTCCCCTCCCCCTTCCTTCGACCTGAAGGACTCAGAAGCCATATTCTGAGCGCCACAAGGCTGGTGTGGAATGAAGGCTGAGGAGGATTGGTGTAAGAACCGACCCAGCCCCTTCTCTTTTCCCGACCTGAGAAGCTGACCCGAAGAGAAGAAGACACTAATCTAGTAGAGAAGTAGACACTTTTAGTTAGATTGACCTGGACTTTTTAGTACTTGAATGTGAGTCTTGATAGTGTCTGGCTGAGAAAGCTTCCAGGGCAGGGAAGGAATCCTGCAAAGTACATTTGGAGGTAGTGATGCAAGAAAATTCTCTCATGTGTCCTTAATTGCGTTCAGCCCTCTGAAGACACCGGTTGTACAAACTTAAAAAGACTCGGCCCCACCTGGGCTTAGTAGGTGCTGCCACTGTCCTAGTTTAGCACACGCTTTGGAATGCTTTCTAACCCTCCACGTGTCTGGGCACTACATCTCTGCCAACTGAGGACTAGGAGGAGGGTGAGGTCCGGGTCAAGAATGAAAGGCTCCCACGAGAGGAACACGGGCCAATTTGTAGGCTGTTTCAGCTACATGAGCCGATCAGGGACAAAGTTCCCATGTGTCTCCACTGCAAACACTAACTTATAAGCTTCCTGTTCCTGTAGGGCTGAGCTAGCTTTCAGGTCGGCGAGAGAGAAGAAGGAATTAGATGTGACTGCAGGACACATAGATTACTAGTGCCACGGCTTATCTGTAGTCCCTCTTCTCCCCCCCACCCCCCACCCTAATGTTTATTTTGAGAGAGACAGAGTATGACCAGGGGTGGGGTGGAGAGAGAATCTCAAGCAGGCTGCATACTGTCTGCACAGAGCCTAACATGGGCTCAAAGCCACGAACTATGAGATCATGACCTGAGCTGAAGTCCAGAGTCGTTTGGTTAACTGACTGAGCCAACCAGGTGCCCCACCCCTCTTTTAATTAAACGGGAGGGGTCTGCCCCTCATTGAGGAGTACTGTCATCAAGTACTTAAATGCCTATTTATGGGGATCACTCTGTCACGGGCTGTGCTAGACCCTATTCAAAACAATAGGTTGATTTTTTTTTTTTTTTTTTTTTTTTAGCTTATGTGAATCAATAACTTATTTATGTCCAACTTCTGTTCTGAGCCATCTGGTGTTAACAGATTTTACTATCTCCCCTGCAAAACCTTGGTCTCCTGCTCCTACCCCTCTTGAGGCTTCTTGTTTAATCACGTGACAATAATAGACAAATGCAGAAGGAAAACACTGGCAAAGATCTCAGAATAAAAACAAAGGCTAACCAGGGAACAGTGAGGTGAGATGATACATTTACTGCAGGGTTTAGGGTGGGTTATGTTAGGGGATGAAAAGTACTAGGCAGATTAGAGAAGTAAAGACTTCCATATTCACCTGAAATGTTTCTCTTCCTCTATTTTTCTTAGAAGATGTCTAAAATAACAAATACTCTTATTTGGAGGCTTTTCTTTGTAATTGGAGGATAATTCATTTTGCAATTCTTTAATGAAGTAAGGAATTATTTTTCAAAGGTTAACCTCATATTCCCAGCCTGGGGACCAAAGGAATCAGACCAACTCAAGTAGCCCAAGGCATGGCTTTAAGCCTTAAGGAGGAGAAAGTTGTGATAGGAGAGAGGGATGTTGGTTAAGAGGAAAACCACAGAGGTAGGACTTGATAAACCTCATGTTACATCAGGAGCTGGGAGGTGTGTAGACAGAAGGGAAGTTAGGAATCCAGTAACTCCAAGTTCAAACCAACAGAGTGCTAGCTGCTGTGCAGGGTTCAGCTTTCCAATGTATTAAAAAAAAGAGACTAAAATAGTGGTTTCTACTAAGACACTGTGGTCCATTAACGTGTCTAGGGTAGTAATAGCATCCCTTTGCATTTTTAAAATATGCTGGGGCTACGGGAGAGGATTAGGCTCAAGCCTGTGTAATGCATTCTCAGGCATGTTAGAAATGACAGACCCAAAATGGAGTTGCTTATGCTAAGCCCCGCCTCACCAAACTGACAGTTTCAGCTGTCCCAGAAATGGAATCTTAAACTGGTCAGGACTTGTCTGATCAGCTTTACTTAGGGAATCTGCCTGACAGACTCCTGCCATCCCCTGAAGGAAAGCAGCCAACCTGATTTTTTGCTCACTAGACTTTCTTGCTCCTGTTTCCTTTTGCTTTAAAAGCCTTTGTTGTGTATAGCTACTTGGAGCTCCAGTCTGCTAGACTGGATGTTGCCCAATTGAATTTTATTTTTGCTCAAATAAACTCTTGATGTTTTAAAAACTTTTAACGGGCATATGGATTTAAGAGCTTGTTCTTGCCTTTATGTATTCATACTTTATCAAATGAGTATTTTTGATGAAGATAGGCAAAGGACATACAGATTCTTTTAAGTTTACTTATTTTGAGAGAGAGAGAAAGAGAGCCGGGGAGGGGCAGAGGGAGAGAGAGAATCCCAGGCAGGCTCCGCAGCTGTCAGTGCAGAGCCTGATGCAGGGCTTAATCTCCTCAACTGTGAGATCCTGACCTGAGCCGAAATCAAGAGTCAGACCCTTAACTGACTGAGCCACTCAGCTGCCTCAGAACATACAGATTCTTAATTATTGTTCAAATTTGGTGAGGTGAGGTCATGTACTGTAGCTGAGGGAAGACACTGGAGCAGGAGGAAGAACTTGGGGTTGGGGGAGGTGGGGCCACATTGTTGAGGTCTTCATATTTCCGCTTCCTCCCGTGGATGATAAGGATGAGCTTTAGCTCCACGTTCTGTTAGGGCTCTAGCATTCTACCACTAAAAACTCCTGGTGATGATGTGGCATCTGGGTGGCTCAGTCGGTTGAGCCTCTGACTCTTGATTTCTGCTCAGGTCATGATCCGAGTCTCGCTAAGATTCTCTCTCTCTCCCCCTCTGCTCATGCGTGCGTGTGCTTTCAAAAAAACAAAAAAACAAACACCTCCTGGTGACTGAAACCTGTACACCCATTTCCCTTCTTTGTATGTCTTCATACATATTTCTCTTTCCATCTCCCCCACCTACCAAAACACCTTCCCAAATACTCTCCTTTTCTATTAGAAAATATTTTTCTTACTCCAACTTAAGACAGTTATTTGCTATTTGAAGACTTAAGTCTAAACCCCTCGCTTCCTCCCCACTCAAAATTCTTCTTCTTGAAGCCTCCCCTGCCCCCCACACCACCCCCATTGCTCCGATATGTGCACATTATGTCCTATCTGCTGGCTGTGAGCACCTTTAACATATAACAAGCATGCTCGGGTTATGGTCTAATGCTGTTTCCCACATCCTTTTAATTCTAAAAAATCTGTCTTCTCTTTCCACACATCACAGAACTCTGGAATACGAGCTCTACCACATTTAATCATTGTAATTTATAGGGTGAGAAGTTTTCTTGATGATTTTCCCAAGTGCTTTCCTAGTTATTAGTAAGAGACAAGGCATCACCAACACCAACAGTTTCTGAGAGAAAAGCAACAGAAAGGTGAAGCTATCTTACTGAATTCAGGGCTGTAGGTGGCAAATGACCTCAAGCTGGATGTTGTGAAACCAAAGCATCAGTAATGTAGATGGTATTAACACACAACTCTAATTTGAATTAACTCTGTAAATGAAAATTTACAGATGAATCCCACAAATGTACTGAAATATACAAATCAGTTTAAAACTTGGAAAACAAATTACACCCATTCTCCATTTTATTTCCATCTCTTTTTCTAAAAGCCCTCCCCAAAATGAAACCTTTCCTGAACTTCTGCCAGATTCCAAGATATCAAGGTCCTTCCTAAAGTTTCTCTACCAGTTACAAGTGTGACTTTTGGCAAGTCATTGAAACTCTCCACACTGCAGTTCTCTCACGGGCAGAACAAATTTTTGATGGTTCTAAAGACTACAGGTGCCAACCCTGGCTGCACAGGGAATCACCTGAATCGCTTAAAAAAAAAATCCCGACGCCCAGGTGAGACCCCCCCCCCCCCAGACCAAATAAATCCATCTCTGGAGGGTAGAACAAAGCAACAGTATTTCTATTTTATGTATTTTTAAAGTTTATCGTTGAGAGACTGTGCATGTGTAAGAGGGGGAGGGGCAAAGAGAGAGGGAGGCGGAGAATCCCAAGCGGGCTCTGTGCTGACAGAGGCTTGAACGTGGGGCTTGAACCCACGAACCATGAGATCATGACCTGAGCTGAAACCAAGTGTTGGACGTGGGGCTTGAACCCACGAACCATGAGATCATGACCTGAGCCGAAACCAAGTGTTGGACGATCAACCGACTTGAGCCACCCAGGTGCCCCAAAGCAATGGTATTTTTAAAACTCCCCAGGTAATTCCGAATGTTCTGTCCAAGTAGGGCCAATGTTCATCCCTGACTTATGACAAACCAAATCTCTTAGATTGGTGACGTTCTGGACGTTGTTTTTTTTTTAAATTTTTTTTAACGTTTATTTATTATTGAAATAGAAACACAGAGCGTGAGCAGGGGAGGGGTAGAGGGAGGGGGAGACACAGAATCTGAAGCAGGCTCCAGGCTCTGAGCTGTCAGCACAGGCCTGATGTGGGGCTCAAACCCACCAACTGCAAGACCATGACCTGAGCCGAAGTCAGTCACCTAACCAAACTGAGCCACCCAGGCACCCTGTCTGAACGTTTTAAAAATGGCCCATTGTGAACCACAAAAGGCCCCGAATAGCCAAAGGAATTTTGAAGAAGAAGACCAAAGCAGGAGGCATCACAATCCCAGACTTTAGCCTCTACTACAAAGCTGTAATCATCAAGACAGCATGGTATTGGCACAAAAACAGACACACAGACCAATGGAATAGAATAGAAACCCCAGAACTAGACCCACAAACGTATGGCCAACTCATCTTTGACAAAGCAGGAAAGAACATCCAATGGAAAAAAGACAGCCTCTTTAACAAATGGTGCTGGGAGAACTGGACAGCAACATGCAGAAGGTTGAAACTAGACCACTTTCTCACACCATTTACAAAAATAAACTCAAAATGGATAAAGGACCTAAATGTGAGACAGGAAACCATCAAAACCTTAGAGGAGAAAGCAGGAAAAGACCTCTCTGACCTCAGACGTAGCAATCTCTTACTCGACACATCCCCAAAGGCAAGGGAATTAAAAGCAAAAGTGAATTACTGGGACCTTATGAAGATAAAAAGCTTCTGCACAGCAAAGGAAACAACCAACAAAACTAAAAGGCAACCAACGGAATGGGAAAAGATATTTGCAAATGACATATCGGACAAAGGGCTAGTATCTAAAATCTATAAAGAGCTCACCAAACTCCACACCTGAAAAACAAATAACCCAGTGAAGAAATGGGCAGAAAACATGAATAGACACTTCTCTAAAGAAGACATCCAGATGGCCAACAGGCACATGAAAAGATGTTCAGCGTCGCTCCTTATCAGGGAAATACAAATCAAAACCACACTCAGGTATCACCTCACGCCAGTCAGAGTGGCCAAAATGAACAAATCAGGAGACTATAGATGCTGGAGAGGATGTGGAGAAACGGGAACCCTCTTGCACTGTTGGTGGGAATGCAAAATGGTGCAGCCGCTCTGGAAAGCAGTGTGGAGGTTCCTCAGAAAATTAAAAATAGACCTACCCTACGACCCAGCAATAGCACTGCTAGGAATTTATCCAAGGGATACAGGAGTGCTGATGCATAGGGGCACTTGTACCCCAATGTTCATAGCAGCACTCTCAACAATAGCCAAATTATGGAAAGAGCCTAAATGTCCATCAACTGATGAATGGATAAAGAAATTGTGGTTTATATACACAATGGAATACTATGTGGCAATGAGAAAAAATGAAATATGGCCTTTTGTAGCAACGTGGATGGAACTGGAGAGTGTAATGCTAAGTGAAATAAGCCATACAGAGAAAGACAGATACCATATGGTTTCACTCTTATGTGGATCCTGAGAAACTTAACAGGAACCCATGGGGGAGGGGAAGGAAAAAAAAAAAAAAAAGAGGTTAGAGTGGGAGAGAGCCAAAGCATAAGAGACTGTTAAAAACTGAGAACAAACTGAGGGTTGATGGGGGGTGGGAGGGAGGGGAGGGTGGGTGATGGGTATTGAGGAGGGCACTTTTGGGATGAGCACTGGGTGTTGTATGGAAACCAATTTGTCAATAAATTTCATATATATATAAAAAAAAATGGCCCATTGTCAGAAAAAGCATTTCATGTTGTGCCTAAGTACCCACATGAATATGTTTTAAGATTAACAAAATTTTGTGGAATGTGTCAAATTCTATAAAGCCATTTCCATGCACTCTGACGTTTCTTATTGTATAAATTAAGCAATTAAAAAAAATGTCATGACCTGCAAATTGAAAAACACTGCCCTACCCACAGCCTAGGTCCTACAATTTAGCCACTAGATGGAACCCTCACATTTAAAGAAAGGAAAGCACAAATCCACACTCTGAACTCTGCAAAGTGAAAACAAACATCCCTATGATTGAATATTTCACATCCAGACAAAACTATATTTTGTACTAAAAGGAGCATTGCTGTTGGAAAATGAGTTATGTTAACAGGTAACACTGATGAATAATGAGACCCTGTGTGGATTGCTTTCTGGCTGTTTTTACCCACAACCACCTGACGAGGTCAAGATTCTGTCCCTTTCCCAGTCGAGGGCACTGAGAACCAGAAAGCTTAACTAACATGATCAGCACTCGAAAAATGGCAGCCCTTGTGGATGAGGAATGAGCAGAGGGGAGAGAAGGGTTTGAAATCTAGTCACAAAGTTACAGAGAGAAGCAGAATTTAAGTCCAAACGTGTTGGGCTTCTGTGATAAAAGGTAAGAGAGTTAAGGCTGATAACATCAATACATAGATTAAATTCTTACAAAATGGGAGCACACTGGATTCTTTCCTGGGCATCTAGGCTTCAAAGCACACACATTTCCAGAAAAGGGGAAAAAACAGCAAGCACCACAGGGGGCAGCAGAGTGGCCCGAGGCACAGGCTCAGGTTCAGGCAGCACTTAATGGTTTTATTCAAAGTGCATGGAAATCCCACTGCAGGGTTCTGGCAGGGGAGGAACTTGGTGGGATCATTCCTCTCTCTGGGCACACGCCTTTTCCTCGGGCTTTTCCTGATCACCAAAGCATTCCTGTCCTCCACCCCCTCATGAGGCTTTCGTGTTCTCACTAGCCTTTAGCTTTAGCAGACATCAAGTTAAATATCTTCTTGCTGCCTCTCCTCAGGTAGAGGTGGGCTCCATGATGGCAGATGGAAAGTGGAGAACTCAGTCGTTGGGGAAATGGGGAGTTGTTGCTTCCTGCGTCTAGAGTTTCTAACTGGGGTGACGGTTGCACAGCACAGTAAATCAGTTACTGCCGCAGAATCGTGCAACGGTTAAGATGTCAAATTTAATGTTGTTTATATCTTACCACAATAAAAAAATCAAAATCACTAGTAATCCCAAATTGAAACCTGCAGGGTGACTTAAAAAAATCTCGCTATCACTTATGGAGTGCTTGCGTTCTGTGTATCAGGCACTTTACATGTGTTAGCTAAGTGGATCCTTGCAGCAACCCCATAAGGTAGATACTATTATTGTTCCCATTTACAGATGAGGAAACTAAGGCACAGACTGGGTTAGCAATTTGCCCAGGGTCACTCAGTGGGTCTAGAGGCAGGATTTACACTTGGATAGGTTGCTTTTAACAATTACACTGCTGCTGTATCTAATACCTAGAATAGAGTCTGGCCTGTAATCATTTAATAAATATTCACTTCAAGAGCAAATACTTCCAAACGCTTCCTTTGGTTGCTCGGTGGAGAAGAGGCGTGGAGGGGTGAAGAACTTGGCGGTGGGGGTGGGGGTGGTGACGGTAGGAAGTCTGTAGGTGAAAGATGTGAAGGCCCCGGAGGTACAGACAAGTGGACAGTTTACATATATTTTAAGACAGAGACAACAGGATATGCTAATGTAAACGTGAAGCTGAGATCAAGATTGCACTGTCCAATATGGCAGCCATTAGCCCCATGTACCTACTGAGCACTTGAAATGTGGCTGGTAAGACAGGAGGTGTCATTATGTTTACTGGAATTAAACAACTTAATAAAAAAAAAAAAAAAAGATGCAGAGGGGTGTCTGGGTGGCTCAGTCAGTTAAGCTTCCAACTCTTGACTTCGGCTCAGGTCATGATCTTATAGTTCGTGGGTTTGACCCTGCATCGGACCCTGTGCTGGAAGTGCAGAGCCTGCTTGGAATTCTCTCTCTCTGCCTCTCCCCAGCCCTGCTCTCTTTCTCTCTCAAAGTAAATAAACTTAAAAGAGAGATGCAGATAACTGATCTAATTTCAGGGTCTCTGGTGAGTGTTAATGATAATTAATCCTTCTTATGTTCAATGAAGCCATCTATTAAAAATATTTATATTAAAAAAATCAAATGAAGTGTACTGATGGGCACAGAATACATTTGGGATTCCAGAGGGTTTACGTTCCTGTGAGATCTTAACGATTTTTACATTGAGGTAGCAGTGGCAATATTTTTGATATATTGACTAGATACATTGTTATTAATAAATTTAATTGTTTTAAAATGGGATTACTAGAAAATATAAAATGACTTATGTGGCTCATATTGTATTTCTCTTGAAGGTGCCGGTTTAGGATAATGCCCTAGTTTCTTGCTTGAATAATGTAATTAATGGTGACCCATTTACTCAACTGGAAAAGATGGAGAAGGGGCTTAAGAGTGGAAATACATTATGTTCAGGACATAGAAAGTTTGCAATGTTTGCGAGATATCCAGGTGGAGATGGGGGGCCTGGGGCTTGAAGCAGAGGTCAAAGCTGGCACTGCACATTTGGATGTCACCAGCCTGTAGATAACACTGAGAGCCAAGGAAGAGTAGGACAGAGCCAACACGGAGAGCCGAGTGAGAGTAGGGGACCCCTTCTGGAAAGCCTGTATGTAGGAGAGCACCCAGTAAGGACCCAGGACCAAACCCTGAGACACTTCAACATTTAGGGGTTGGGCAGAAATACCTCACTAGCTATTGCAGAAATGATACCACATTTCTACGTTCAATTTTCTAGCCTAAGAAAATACCTACAAATTTGGGGCACCTGGGTGCCTCCGTAGGTTGAGCGTCTGACTTCGACTCAGGTCATGATCTCACGGTTTGTGGGTTTGAGCCCCGTGTCGAGGTTTGTGCTGACAGCTCAGAGCCTGGGGCCTGCCTCAGATTCTGTCTCCCCCTCTGTCTCTACCGCCCTGCCTCCCTTGCACTCTCTCTCTCAATAAACACTAATAAAATAAAATAAATACCTACATGAAACCATAGGTTTCTCTTTTTTTTTTTTTTTTAATATGAAATTTATTGACAAATTGGTTTCCATACAACACCCAGTGCTCATCCCAAAAGGTGCCCTCCTCAATACCCATCACCCACCCTCCCCTCCCTCCCACCCCCCATCAACCCTCAGTTTGTTCTCAGTTTTTAACAGTCTCTTATGCTTTGGCTCTCTCCCACTCTAACCTCTTTTTTTTTTTTCCTTCCCCTCCCCCATGGGTTCCTGTTAAGTTTCTCAGGATCCACAGGTTTCTCTTTTTAAAAAAAAATTTTTTTAACGTTTATTTATTTTTGAGACAGAGAGAGACAGAGCATGAACGGGGGAGGGTCAGAGAGAGGGAGACACAGAATCTGAAACAGGCTCCAGGCTCTGAGCGGTCAGCACAGAGCCCGATGCGGGGCTCGAACTCACAGACTGAGAGATCATGACCTGAGCCGAAGTCGGACGCTTAACCGACTGAGCCACCCAGGCGCCCCAGAAACCATAGGTTTCAATGTTAATGTAATGTACTTTTGTCTAGAATTCATGTTTTTTTGTGTGTGTGAACAGCAGTTTATTTCAATGCACACACTAGGAGTGCTTTTTATTTTTTAGACTACATTAGTACAGTGTAGCAGCAGAAATCCTTGGAAAGCTTTCTTTATACAGAAATAACAAAACTCAGTATGATGAACAAGTGCCATAGAGAAATCTCACAAAATCCCTAAATATCCAACATCAAAGGAAGAAACTCCCTGAACTCTTGAATGACAACTGCTTTCTGGTGAGCACCTTGGCAGGGTGGTTGGTGTGCTTGTTGAGAGAGGAACACGTTTTTGGAGATTTTAAAAACCAGTTAATCTCCAAAGCAGTTCTTTAGAGAACTTCGTTTTAGATAACAACTAATGATCGTGCAGTTAAGAGCCCCAGCTTTGTGCTCGGGCCCATCTGAGTTCGTGAACACCCTCAGCTGAGTTCCTGGCCTGCAGTGAACACTTTAGGTAAACGTTATCATTATCGTTCTTGTTCCTAAGACCGGAAATGCTTCTGCATTGCCCCCTGTTAATTCCTATCCTGTTAAGAAGATTGTATGTGTACATATGTCCTATAAAATAAACATATCACATATATCAAAGCAGTTTATGGGTTTCCCACCCTTGTTCTGAGATATAGCGTGTGCTTTCTTGGTGGGTGTGTGCCTCCACTTGGTGTTAAGGTAGGACTTTGTGCTGCTGTTGTTTCCATGCGGAGGGACCCTCATTTCTCGCCCTCCTCCAATCATGCCTCCCAGGGTGGGGGAAGGACTCTCTGGAGGCTTTGGGGGATACAGCCGGGCATCTCTTTTTGGAATCCACCCGTTGGCAGAGAACACGTTCGGCTCTGCTCCTCTGAGCAGCTAGTAGCATGAGGACAGGGGCCCCTGAGGGAGGCCTGAGGCTGTCCGGTGGTGCGTGGAAGGTAATGATTGTGAAATCTGACAAGCCCGCCTACCTGGAAATCCCAAACGGCTGGATTCACAGAAAAGGTGAGGTTTTAAAATGATACATGATTCCTGTGTCTGTCTCAGTCGGTTCAGAATTTAAGCATGGGTAATGGGACTGTCACTTATCTCCCTAAATCCCCAGTGTCTGGTACCTTCCGCTGGGAACTTTGAGAAATCGACCAAGAGTAGAGAGGGTTTTTGTGGAGCCAAGGCACATGGCTTCAGGCCTCTAGGGTGGGCAGGGAGGGATCACGCATGTTAATGTTGGGACTTGGTATCTGTATTGTGACATGCAGCTGTTTTTCGCCATTTTTTAAAAAATCTTATTTATTTATTTACTTATTTTATTGAGAGAGGGAGCACAAGTGGGGCGGGGGGGGGGGTCAGAGAGGAGAGACAGAATCCCAAGCAGGCTCTGCATCATCAGCACAGAGCCTGATGCAGGGCTCAAACTCACAAACTGTGAGATCATGACCTGAGTCGAGATCATGAGCCACCCAGGCACCCCTCACTGTTGGTTTTTAACTGGTGCAGTTGAGCCAGAAGGCTTCAGGCTTTGGCAAATGTGGGTCTTGTGGGATTCCTGCAGTGGCTTAGGATGGCTTTATCTGCAGGTGAGTGGCTATTTTTGTAGGGGTAAGAAAATAATTTTATGTTGGCAGGAGTGTAGTTGTCCACCTTGAAAAGCAGTCACGATGGAGTCGAGATGGGGAAAGTGTGCGAACAGGTACAGGCCTTTTAGATATTCATGAGCTAAATGGCTTTTTGCTGCTATTTCTCAGCTGTGCCTAATGGCCAGGACTTGTAAGAGTAGAGCTAGCTGAGCTCCGTGTGCACTAAGAAGACTGGTAAGTTCTAGCTTTAAATTATTAGTGTCAGGCCCAGGGAGGCGGCATTATTCTGGCGGTCTTAGAATCCATGAACTACACTCAGGACCGAAAGAGGGAATTAATATGGCTAATGTCTGGTGATTATGCGCTTGCCAAAGGCTCTCAAAGGTCACCTGTGAAAGGCAGTATATTCAGAATAAACAGAATATGCCATCTTCTTGGGTTGAAGTAGAGAACTCAATATTACTGCAAACTCAGAGTCCCATCACCAGGAATCAGGGAATGCAGGAAGAACTCAAGTGCTTTGGAAAATGTGCTCCAGGTTGACAATCCCTTCAGGATCAATGGAAGATTGAAAAAATAAGACAAGCTGATTAAAAGTTGAAGGACAAAAAGATTTTCTTGAAGGAAAGTCTGACATCGAAAACTAAATAGGTATGAAAATCTTTGAAGGCCTGAAAAGACAGCTCTCAAACATGAGATGGCCCTAAGTCTGTCTGCTTCTAAAACAGGAGATACCTTTAAGCTGATCAGAAAGAGTGACTCAAGCCCAATGAAGAGAACAGAAGGCGAGATCCCAGAAAACAACCTGAAATCAGGGCACCTGGCTGGCTCAGTCAGTTAAGCGTCCAACTCTTGATTTCAGCGGAGGTTATGATCTCATGGTTAGTGAGTTCAAGCCCCGCGTTGGGCTCTGGGCTGACAGCGTGGAGTCTGCTTGGGATTCTCTCTCTCCCTCAAAATAAACTAAAACAAACAACTTGAAATTACTCCCCTAGAGGGCGCTGGAATCCAGAACACTTTTGCAAACACCTTAAGAGCCCTGCAAAGTCCAAAGTTAAAAGTCATTGAGGACCCACATTCTGGTTATGGGGTTGGTGTGGAAAGTGGTTACATATGTGGACAGATTGGATATGAAGTCTGGGGAATGCAGAAAAGAATGCCTGGGTGAATTTTCAGGTGATAGAGCCACTGTGGGAGGCATGTGGGTGTTTCATGTGCTCTAGGGACTTGCTTGAGAAGCTTGTGAGATCAGAACTCAGAGACAGAGACGAGACCCGCTATGTGTGAACAGCCAGTGCAGCAACAGAACAAGTCCACGTCAGACTCCATGCTGATCTGATGGGAGAAAATCACCTACGTGGAACTGTCCAACTCAGCGAGGGCCAGATAGGCATGATTTGTTTGAGAAGCAGAAGCCTCTGGTTATCGAGAACTCATAATTTCATATTTCTCACATGATGAATCTAAAGACAGATCTTAGAAAATCAGTTGTTTTGGCTATAAATTAAAGGTGGGGAGAGGCTCTCAAATTCAGTAAACAAGGCTAGTCCTAGGCATGTTAGGACAGGGAGGGAAGCCAAGGATTAGGTTGAACTGTTAGAAACTTCCCTGAGCTTTTTTTTTTTTTTTGAAGTTTTTATTTTATAAATTTTTTTTTTCAACGTTTTTTTTTATTTATTTTTGGGACAGAGAGAGACAGAGCATGAACGGGGGAGGGGCAGAGAGAGAGGGAGACACAGAATCGGAAACAGGCTCCAGGCTCTGAGCCATCAGCCCAGAGCCTGACGCGGGGCTTGAACTCCCGGACCGCGAGATCGTGACCTGGCTGAAGTCGGACGCTTAACCGACTGCGCCACCCAGGCGCCCCTGAAGTTTTTATTTTAGAGCAAGTGAGAGAACGCACCCCTGCATGCACAAGTGGGGGAGGGGAAGAGAGAGAGAGAGAGTGAGAGGGAGATACGGAATCTGAAGCGGCTCTAGGCTCTGAGCTGTCAGCACAGAGCCTGATGCAGGGCTCAAACCCACGAGCTGTGAGATCATGACCTGAGCTGAAGTTGGAAGCTTAACTGACTGAGCCACCCAGACGCCACCCTGAGCCTTTCTACAATACTAGATGATGTTACTGCAGAGAAAGATTACACAGAGAAATGCTCCTGATGCTTCAAATAGTCAAAATCTGAGGGAAGTACTTTAAGGAGAATATGATGGAAGAAATGGTTCTCAATAGGTTCCTAAGATCTCCATAACCTCTCCAGCTCAGGAATCTTCTTAGGGTAGTTCTTCAGTTGAAACAGATGTGTGGATGCAGCGAAAATCCTCTTCAGGCAGCATGCTTCATAGGTGGAAGTGATGCCATGGTAAGAGATCGTAATAGACATTTGTCAATAGAGTTTCACAGAGGCTTTGGTTATGTCACTGACTCCATACCCTTAGTGCATCACTGGCATGTCAGAAACATGGAGCTCAAAGGGGAGCAGGGGAGGGAGAGGTGGGGAAGAGCACCATTTTCCCCATTTATAGTGCCACTGGAGAAGAATGACACCTCTCACATAGAGCTTGACGTCCAGGGCTTGCCACCATTGGAGATGTCAATTGGCAAGGGAGGAGCCCGTCAATGTTCCGTCCCATGAGGGGAGACAGTATGTGCAAGGAGAAATGTTTTTCTGACTATAGTAGACAGAGTGCCAAAATTAGTCTCTGGATGGGAATTTTCTCCCAAATGAATGCAGGTCATAGTCACTGGAGTGCGTGCACGGACCAGCTGGCATCCTGGCGAGGTGGAAAACAGGACTTTCCTATTGTGTCTTTTTCGCTGGCAACCACTAAATCCCTGCTATGGTTTCTGGCAACATCAGGGTTCCCAGGCTAACTTCTTCAGAGCCTGGGGTTGGCTTGTTTTCTAAATGTCATGGGCGTGGGGACAGTACTAAAACGGCTGGTTATGTTTTATCATCTCCTTGGAAACACAGAATAATAGTTCATTTCTGAGATGCTGAAGTAATAACACCCATCCAGAGGAGGACAGCCCAAGCTTGTCCCAGGCATCAAGACTGTCTATGAACGAGACTGAGCAGAATAGGACGTTAAAGGAGATCAGTTCTAAACTTTAAAAAATTTTATCCTACAAAAGCAAGAGCATTTCCAATTATTCTGATATTTGACTTAACTATTTTGCACTTTAATTTTTTGGACGCTCATCTTTTACCTTTAATTTCTCCCTTTATAATTCATAATGGCATGAGATTTATGTTAATAAATACAGGTGTCTGTTAGCATTTCATCACTGGAGTGGCTATTTGCCACCTTTTAATGCCATCACGGCCCAAGGGCTATGTTGGATGATGTGGCTGCACAGAATTTGGGAAGGGAAATAGAATATAGACCGAATTCTGGATTTAGGTACAGAGTAGCCTTGGCATTAATTTAATAATTACACATTTTGGACCTGTTTTGGGACTTTTGAGGGAAAAAGAACACTGTCTGGCTACGGTCCAGGGAGAAAACCCAAAGCAGCAGCAGCTGATCTAGGTGAGTGGCCTCACGATGCCCGGGAGCAGTCCTGCCCAGACAGATGTTAATCTCCTCACCTGAGAGGTGTAGTCACAGGCCTGGATGACCCACAGCCTTAAAGGTTGAACCCGGAGAAGCTGAGAGAACACAAATCCGGGACTGTTAAGTGTGATTCCCATGCCCCCATTCCACGTGTTTCTATTTGGAGGAGCTCCATGAGTGTTGACGCCCCTGGCCTGTCTCCACCCTCACCCACTCCATCCAGGAGAGACGTCACTTACACTTATCTGATTGGTCACGTGGGAGAAAGGATGGAATTCAAATGACCTGGCCTTCTCTCTCTGGGATCTGCCTGCAGCAAATCCTCACCCAGCTCCAGTCCTCCCCAGGGCGGGCTCCATGGGGTGGATGTGGGGCTTGAGGTGTTAGGATGGCCAGGAGGGAGGTCATTCTGTCCCATGAAAGATTTAACCACTGGCATCAAATCGAAGTCATGTTCCTTAACAGCTTTATCCGGTAAAAGGTGATCTGCCTGATTCCTGCAACCACCTCTTAACCAGTACTGGTTAAGCAGGAAAATACGGGCATTTTTCCTAACCTGCTGCAGCCCTAACGCTTGGGCTCCATCTAGACTAGGAGAAGTCGATCTCAACTGGTTTGTCAGAATCAAAGATGGGCGATGAGTCCTCGGACTCCCCTCTGGCTGGGCTCACATTCTGGCTCCAGTGCTTACTGGCTATGAACATTTGAGGAAGAAAAAAATTAACATTTGCCAAATGGAAATAATGTAGCACCCACTTCATATACGTTTTGGTGAAAACAAAGTGAGATATTTAGATTACTTATAAAATCTGCTTTTTTTTGGTCTCCTATCCCTGATTCCTTAGCATGCAGTTCCAACTAATAATCACAGCTAGCATTTATTTAACACACGATATGGGTAACACCCTGTGCTAAGTAAACACAGGGTTTCGTCTGATTGTCACAAAAACTGTAGTAGGCGCTAATATTATTCCAATTTTATACACGAGGTAACTTGGAGCCTAGAAAGATTGAGAAATTTGTCCGAGGTCGCACATTATGTGAATAGTAGAGGAGATATTTGAACCCTGACATTCTGAGTTCAGAGTCTATACTGTTCAATAACATACTGTCTCTCTAAAATAATACCTGCCATTTACTGGTTCCCTGAAATGTGCGTGGCATATACCGGGAGTTTTATCTCATAATGTCCACAATCCTGTGTAAGTTAAGAACACAGACTTTATAGTAAAAAAATAATAGTTTTGAACTCCTATTCTGCCATTTTCTGCCTTAGTAACCTGGGGGAAGATAGCTAATCTCTTTGAACCTCAAGTTTTCATCTGTAAACAGAGGATAACAATACCTACGCCTCATAGACTTGCTGGAAGGATTAAATGAAAGAGTGTTTAGCACTTGGCCTGCTAGGATCACTGACTGGAAGGCAGAAATTCTTCTTCTCACTTTACCGATGAACAGACTGAAGCTTACAAGTGCTAAGTTCAAGTCCTGACTTCTCCAACGGAATCAGCTTGCTTTTTCCTAGATGTTATTCCTGTTGCAAGTAATTTCTGGCCTCTCCAGAACGAATTTCTCCTTATACCTTTCAGTCCGTCAGAACAAAACCAGTCCTTACCGGTTTGAAAGATAACACAGAACAAGACCATGGGTTCCCAGCTCTCTTCTATAGAGCCCTTCTAGGGGTTTCTGGGGTTGGCATGGAAACAGGTAGAGGTAGGAGAGAAGTCTAAGCACCTGGTCATTCTGCTTCAACAGGACAGTTCTGCCTTTATTGGTCTTCTATAAAGAGATAGCTTAACTTTTCATTGAATGAAATTGTTCCTTAGGAAAACAAAAACAAAATGAGAGAAGAGTAGGAGGCTTGTGGTCAGGATGCCTGGGATTGAGACGGCTTCACATTTGCTCGTGTGTGGCCTTCATCAGTCCTGCTTCACGATTCTAGGTCTCAGTTTATTCAAGTGAAGAAGCAGAATAAAAAAACCCTTAATATCTCCTGGAGCTATTAAGAAGAGTCAGTGAAAAAAACATCATACTTGCTTTGTCAAACACAAGTGCATGGCACAGGAATAAGTGGACCCTGGAGCTGGACTGTCAGGTTTTGAATTCTGGCTCCCTTTCTTACTGTGTGACCTTGGGCATCTATTCAACTTCTCTGTGCCTTGGTTTGTTCTGTGAAGTGAAGGTAACGAGTACCTTCCTCCTCATGCTGTTGGAAGGACTAAATGATTGAAAGTACAGAAACCTACTCCATAAGTATTTTGTTATTTATTCTTTTTGGGGGGGGGATATTTTTTTGAGTGCAGCTGACACAGGGTGTTCTATTAGTTTCAGGTGTACAATGCAGTGATCACTATCCTTCTTATCCTTCGAGGTTGACTAACTGTAGTAGCTCCATCCATCACAATTCCTGTGAACACCCTGCAAAACACATCCTAAAATGCCGCCCTTTTCTGAACCTCAAATATAACAAAACATTGGGCGGATTCATGAACGGTCATGGTTTTCCACCGAAGGATCAGATAACTGCAGTAAAAGAAGCTTTGGGCCCGGGCACACAGAGGAACGCATATTAGCAAGCGTTTGCTAAGCTTTGGCTTTCCTTTATACAATTAATCTGAAAGTTGAGTTATAAAATGGGAATTGAAATTGTAGCCAGTTTTATAGCCTCGGTACAAAGGAAATAAAACTATTCCACTAGCGTTAGAGTTTCTAATTGAAAACCTATAAAAACAAATGTTCATTCCCTCGGCAGCTTTAAAACAACACAACACACAAGTCCTTGTGAATTTCAGCAAAATGCCCAATTCTTTAAACTTCTTATTTTTTAAAGAAATCTGCTGTTGAGCCCAGCATTACAGAGAAGCAGTTTAAAAAAAATGATTTACAGAATTACATTTAGAGAGGACACATGGGGGGGTATATTGAAAGAAACACTTTTATAACAGTCACCAAATTATAAGTCCCTCTGACTCAAAGGTCACAAAAAAAAAAAAAAAAAAAAAAAAATCAGGAAAATAAGGCAAAACATAAGAGTCAGCAGGAGGAAGGCAATTGCATACCAGGCCAAGGAATTGTCCCAAGATCCTGGCAAAACCAGGCTAGAGTCTGGCTAGCATCAGCCATGGTTCCAAGGGAAAATGGAGTCCCCTCCTAACTTTCCTGAAATTGTGGGCTGTCATCCAAGACGAATGACAGCTAGATGATGAACTAAATGACACCCTGTCACACTGCTCACTTCTTAACCAAGAGCCTCATCATCATCATCATTATTTTTTGGCTTGTGTTTCACTTTTCTGTTTGAGAAAGCTTGGATAATAAAATTGAACTTAAACCTGTCTATAAAGATGATTGTTGTGTATGTCCTTTGTTTCAATTCAGACATCAGTATAGAAGCACATAATGATAGAACATTTGAAGTTCTCCAAACCAAAGCTGTTGTTAGTATTTTGTAAGATGGTTATTAACAGGGGGGCGCCTGGGTGGCTCAGTCGGTTAAGCGGCCAACTTCAGCTCAGGTCATGATCTCGCGGTCTGTGAGTTCGAGCCCCGCGTCGGGCTCTGTGCTGACAGCTCAGAGCCTGGAGGGTCAGAGAGAGAGGGAGACACAGAATCCGAAGCAGGCTCCAGGCTCTGAGCTGTCAGCACAGAGCCCGACGCGGGGCTCGAACTCACAGACCGCGAGATCATGACCTGAGCTGAAGTTGGCCGCTTAACCGACTGAGCCACCCAGGAGCTCCAAAAAAATTTTTAAGAAAAGATGATTATGAACAGGGATGTTAAGCAAATGGGCCCTTAAGTTGAGGAGGGTGGGTTGGGGATGGATAAGGGGCACAGAGAGCCAACATTTGTTTTCTTAATTATCATAACCAAAATTAGCCTTATGAATTTATATTTATTATGAAAAAGATGGCCGCCTAAGCTAAGATAGGCTTTAAGTTATTTTATTCTGAAAAGTTTCCCCCTGAACTTTTCTAATGACTTTGGTATGTCAGTGAAAATAATTTTAAAAACCATGTTGACTTTTGCAGGTCTTTATGAAAACTTAGCAGTGAGATTCGTCGTGTGTGTGTCTGCTTTACTATGCCAAACATTGTGAGCTATTTTTGAAAACATTTCACTTTGAATGGAAAGAGGAAGAAGGGGGTGAGGTGAGCACTTCTCCATTTACTGCGGTCCACACTGTGACCACCACACCTCTGTTCATCAAATTACACTATGGTGGTCACTATGCCCTAGAGTATGGCCCGTATGGCACTGGCCTGTCATTGAGTTTGCCCTAAGGTAAGTAGTTAGCAAGTAGTTGAAACTATAAAAGCTGCCTTTAAGAACTTAAACTTGATTGCTTCTATTTTTAAAAATTCTGCAATAGGAAAACGATAAAATGTTTTAGAGGCTAGCTAGATGGAATCATGACATTTATTCACAAGTTGTCCTTTGGAGACACAGTAATTTCATATTCAGCTCAATATAGTAGATAGGTATTTCAATATATACCCCACTTCATGTCAGTACTGGAGACACAGGACAAAGATAATTCCTGAAATTCCATAATCTATTGATAAGTATATATAAAACTGTAATTCAAGTCTAAATAGAGCTTCAAGTAAGTGATATGAAAGCACAGAACAATGTTTTAAAATAGTTACCATTTGTAGGCTGCTCTACACTAAACACTAAACACTTTGTACACTTAGAACTTTGTATTATTTAATATTGATAATAAACGAAATGAAGTATTATCCCCACTTTAAAGAGGAGGAAATGAGGTTCAGTGAGATTAAGGTTTGTGGGATCAGGATTAAGTTAGATTTCCAGGAATACCTGTATGAATTTTTCATGCCAGCCTTTGTGTGAGAACAATTTATCTAGTCTAGTGATGTTCTGTTTCTTAAAAGTTGAAAGCATCTTGATCTAGAGGCTGACAAAAACGACCATTCTTAACCATGAGCTATGCTGCTTTTTTCAGGGGCAGGAATAAACAGGTAAATTAGAAAACAATATTTCAGTGGCCAATTAACGTATGAAAGCATGCTTACTAGTTGCCAAAGATGTGGAATAAAGTAAGATTCCCCCTTTTCACTTATTGAATTTGCAAAAGTTTTAAACACGGTGGTACTATTCAGAGATGGACATTCTCAGCTTCTCTGTGTAGAAACACAAATTGCACATTCTTTTTGGAAAACAAGCAAAAACTCAGGACAGTTCATTAATATTAATACTTTTCACCTAGTAATTCTGCATCTTGGGGTTTATCCTCAAAGAAGAAACTTGGTAGCCTGAATTGATATGAAAATGTTAAATGCATTAATATTTATAATAATAGAAATGACCTATATATTTAAAAATAGGCAATTTAAAAATACATAACAGTTCATTCATATGCTAGAGTATTATACGATTATTAAAATCCTAATTTTAAAACCTAGCATTGAAAAAGGCTTACTCTAAAATATTGGAAAAAATTTCTCTAAAGAGATGGTATAAGGCAATGGATTGAGGGAGTGAATTCTAGAGTAACATTCCCAGAGGTCATACCTTCACTGTGTTACTGCTTGATCGGCAAACCTGACAAACTACAACTGTTGTAAGCATCAGTCTCATCATCAGGAGAATGGGGACTACAAAAATAATACCTCTTGCAGAAGACTGGTAGAATTAAATGGAAACATGCCAGCACTTAGAATAGGGCCTGGTACATATTAAAAATATTAGTTAAAATATTAATGGTATCTCTGGATGGTGAGATTACGGGTGACTTATATTTTCTTTCTTTCTAATCATCTGCAAATTCCTGTCAATAAGCATTGAGTTTATAATAGGCATTCCTGGGGGCGCCTGGGTGGCTCCTTTGGTTAAGTGTCCGACTTCAGCTCAGGTCATGGTCTCATGGTTCGTGGGTTGAAAGCCCATGCTGGGCTCTGTGCTGATAGATAGCTCAGAGCCTGGAGCCTGCTTCGGATTCTGTGTCTCCCTGTCTCTCTGCCCCTCCCCAGCTCATGCTCTTTCTCTCAAAAATAAATAAACATTGGGGGTGGGGGAGAGGGGAAAGTTGGTGATGGGCATTGAGGAGGGCACCTGTTAAGATGAGCACTGGGTGTTGTGTAGAAACCAATTTGACAATAAATTATATTTTAATATAAAATAAATAAATATTAAATTTTTATATATAATAGGTATTCCTATAGTCATCACAAAGCTGGTTATTAATAGATGATACTCTTAAAATATAAAAAAGAATCTTCCTATCGATAGATTTATAGAATTCATTACTTGTTAGAAATGGGTCTTGAATTTTATTAAATGCTTTATTTGGCATAAATTAACATTTTTTGCATTGATTTACTTATTGATGGGCTTTCTCATAATCTTAGATTTCTTGGATAACTATGGTAGATATACTTTCCTAAACTTACTTTTGAATTTAGTTAATTTATAAGGAATTCTTGGATCTACATTAAAATTAATGAGGGACATTAATTTTTGTGGTCTTTCAGGTTTGGGGTCAGGGCTGGGCAAGTTAGAAAGTGAACAGGATGGCTTTGCATCCTGCCTTCACAGTGTAACAATTAGCAGGGGAACATGTTCCTCGAAAGCCTGTAAGAACATACAGGTAAAACCACTTTCTTTTCTGAGTTTCTGGAAGCAAAAGGAAGCTTATTTTTGGAACTTCTGCTTTGATCAGCTTTCAATTTCTTTTACAACTACCAGTTTGTCCAAGTCTTGAATCTATTTTGGTAATTTACACTTTCCGGAAAAGTGTTCGTATCATTCAGCTTTGAAACTTTCTCAGCATTGAGTTTTACACAGTATTTCAATTTTAAAAGTTTTCTTGTGATATGTTTAAAACCTTGTATATATAATTCTTAGACTTATGGCACTTAGCACTCTATTAGTATTTATTCTGTTATTTCTATACATGTGGCTAAATTACCTTTTTTATTTCTAATTTTGCTTGCACGTATTTGCTCTATTTTATTAGATTTGCCAAAGGTCTGTTTTTACTGCTACTCAAAATCATTTGTGCCTATTTTTTTCTTCAATTTTGTCTCTGATTATGGCTTTCTGACCCTTGTGTTTTTCCCTTAAAATGCCTGTACTACTTATTTCGGGGGGGGGGGGGGGAGGAGTCCATTCTCTGCTTTTTTCTTTTTACTTCTTGTTTTTTTTCTTCTATCAAGAAATTATATTGATGTTTTGCATCACCGACTTGATTTTTACTGTGTTAATTCCATTCTTTGTTTTCCTCGCAAATCACCCATTCCTACCATTTAGCTGGTTGGTTGTTGTTTTTACATTACTCTGTTCATATCATACAACTTTCAGCCTCAAGAGAGTCCTTTGCATGAGATGCCAACATGTTTTTTAAAGTGTTTGGTTTCCTGGGGCAAATTATTTACAGATATATTACCCTTCTTCTTAGTCTATTTCCCTTTATCCATAAAATCATTTTCAAAAGCTTTTTCGGAAACTTGATGAATATACAGAATGTCTGGCTTGTTCTCTTGTCCTGATCTCTGTCCATCTGGGTGTTGGTCAACTCTTCCTCTCCATCTGTTGTGGGAGGACAAATTGATGCCCTTTCTCCTAATTCAGAAACCAGTGTCTAACAGGCATTTAGTAGATTGAGCTGGATCTTCTATCTACCACTGTTGCTTATTCTCTCAGTGTCTTAAGTGATGGGGTATATAGGTATTCAGAATTCTCAGAATGCAGTGCTGCTAAGGTGTTTCCAAGCAGCAACTGGTCTATTGGGAATACCTATGCCGAATTACAGTAAGCTACCAAATCTCTATCATGTTCCTTGTTGATAACGATTTGCAGTTCCTGAGTTTTTGCTGATCGAACTTTGACAACCTTTCTGGAAAGTATATATACATAGCCATGAATGGCTGCTCAGTGCATTTCATGTAACTGACCCGGATTTTGAGGCAAAGGGTAGATAGTGAGGTCAGAATGAATGAAGTATCTCAGACCAAGTGGCAGGAGAAATGTTTAGACTATGAACCTCAGAGTCCGTCTGTCTGGCTTAAAATCCCAACTCTGTGTGCCCATTTCCTTATCTGTAAAATGGGGATAACAGTACCTACATCATTACTGCTGTTGTGAGGTTACACAAATTACTATATGTAACTACATAAATAATGCCAAGTAAATGTTTGCTGCTATCATTATTTATTACCCACATTTTGTGCCTCTTAATTTAGCTCTCCAGGTCTTATAACTAGTTGAATTTCCTCCTTGATTTGGTCTTGGTTTTAGCATTGTAGATTTTTATCTTTGCCTTGGATCCTCAAAGTTCGCTGTAAAGCTGGGACAGTCAGGAGGTATTTATGATGTAAGTCTGCACTCTTTCACTCCCTTTCTTGCCAAGGATTAGAGGGATGATGGCTTCTGTGGGAGATAAGGAAATGTGAACTAATCACATTTAGAAATGAGCAGTTTTCTGTGCTGCACAGCACAATGGCACATGGATGGATGTGTCTTAAAACAGAATGAAAACTATGGACTGGAACTTTGAGAAGGGTGAAGTCAGGAATGCTTTTCTTTAACCTGGATCTATATGAACTGGAGCATACTGAAAAGGTGTTACTAGTAGATAACTGTGCTCCAAGGGGAGATTAAGACCCATTGATAAAGACGGACTTGGTTCCTTAGACTAAAAACACAGCTTAATTCAGGGGAAACACAAGCTGAGCAAAGACTGAGGAGCAAGACTGTGGGGTGGTTAGACCAGACCAACTGAGCTTGTGCCCTGCGTTGTTCCTTCACCAGCAGGTGTGCTAGTGGATCAGGAACCCTCTACTCCCCCTGGGGTTACCTCATCTGTACAATGGTTGTAACAAGAGCAATTTCCTCATAAATTATTGGGAAGAGTAAATGAACTAACCCACACATTTACTCATAGTACAGCCCGGAAAAAGTGTCCCACTAATGTTTGACATGTTTATGTGATTCATAAATCTGTAAATATAATCTGGACATTTTTAAAAAGTGAAGAATATGAGTCAAACAAGTGTGTGCTTAGTTTTAAATAATAGTGTTGAGGTAGAGATAATTAAGTAGTAAGTAAAAGAAGATACAAATAGTTATTAAACGTACAATTATGATTCATATAAAACTTATAATTTCACCGAACAATGATTTGAAAGGACTTCCTTGCACCAGCTTTTCAATATGCTACAGGAGTATAATACCAATTTTCTTATTAAAAACACAGTATTGGGGGATTTTTTGATTCCCTAAAATTTAGTGCATTTTTTTCTTCACACTTTATGAATGTTATTACCGTGAACACAGTTCTGCTTCATTCTAGAAGGACACTGTTAAAATACAGAAGTTTTCCATTGTAAGAATTCATTTCTGTGCATTAGAAAGACTTCTAAGAAAGGAACAATTATTCTGCACTACAGGGTGAAAGGAGATAGAATAGGATTACATATTTCAACGTTTTCTCCAGGGGAACAACAAAGTGGAACATCTATTCAGTTGATTGGTTTGTAATGTCAAAGAAAGAGAATTAGGCGACATACCTGGTGCCCTCAAGTAAACAAGAGCCAGTGTGTGTCAGCCACAATTATTGCTTGTACACGATAAAGTGAGGAAAGGGAAGCCTCTTGCCTCACTTCCTGAGAAACGTCAACATATTTAACTAGAATAAAAGCAGAAATCATGATCACATCATTGATAAAAATTAACAAGGAAAGCCTTCCGTCCTAAACTTTATTAAAAAAACATTTTGGCCGTGTATTAAGACGAAATTCAAAAACACAGTGATTGTGATTAATAAGAAAGTAAAGGAACATAGGTGGTTCCATGTGGGTAGCAAGACCCCCAGCTCACACTGTAGAAGTCCTACAGACAAACTAAAAACCAAGCCCTCTAATTGGTAGGTGTGTTCACATCTGTAGGTGACTGTAGGTAACACAGTTTCAAATCTAGTAAAAACTAAGGCTGGGCTGAACATTTTATAATTAAGCTCTAGTCTCATTATGATTCTGGTCTTGAAGAAATGAGGTAGAGAGATGGATGTAATGACTGCGATAGATTCTTTTTTATACTTCTCTGCTCCATTTTGGAAAAAGTTGAGTCCAGCATTTCATGAGACTGGTGTAGGCAATTAAAATACAACTGCTTCCCAGTTGGTTAATCGGGGTCACCTCTATATTTATAACTGGTTCAAGTTGGAGATCAATTAATATCCATTTTCAATTCAATTCAAAGACTCATCCAAATGCTTACTCAGCTGCCTCTTACAAAGCCAGGTAAAAATCCCCAAGTCCACACCCATGTTTGGACAAGAAAATAAATTATAGTTAAAAAAAAGTACCATGGGTCATCCACAGCCTGAAAAGATACCTTTAAAATTATGTATAATAATGAGAGTGGTATATGAGTATTTGATTCTAGTTCAGAAACACTAATCTTAATGACAGGGTTGGAAAATTTGGAGCATTCCTTTATGCCTTTTTTTTTTTTAATAGTAGACAATTCAGTGTAGATGCTGAACTAAGTAAAAATAAGCAGAGATTCTCTCCAAGTTAAAAAGTTAAAGCCATCACCTCTTCCATAATCAGAGACGTTATATGTAAATAAATGAAAATGTTAAAATATTTAAATTGCCTCAAACCATTCAGTTCAGTTCTGCAGGATGGCTGGGAAGATGGTTTGTCAACTTGTCATAGCGAAGCAGGGAGGGGAGGAGAGCAATGATGATCCTATGACTAGATCTGTATTTTTTCTAGCATCTCAGGTGCTAAAGAATGAAGACAAAACAGGAAAAAGGGAAGGACGTCCTGATATTTCAGGGGCTGCTATAGACAGCTGAGAATAAAGGGGCCATAAAACAGAGAAGGCCCACAAGGCTGTCCCATGTTTGTACAGATTTCCAAGCTAGGAGAGCACCTACTTTGACCTCCAACCGCAGAGTTTTCTTCACATTTGACCCATAACAGATGTTTAAAAAATTGCTCCTTTCTTGATGCTTTAAAGAAGTAAAAACCAGTATGAGAAGTGTTCATAGAACTCTGATGGTCCACACTGATTTTGTGATTCCATTTGCTCCTTATTCACTCTTGGTTACTGGTTTTACCGCCCCCTGCCCCCAACATGGCCCAAGATAGGGAAGAATCAGGAAGAAAACAGATTGGAATAAATATCATACACTCTTGCTGGTCTTAGGTTTTATATTCAGCAGATAATTAGCTTTTGTAAAGCTGGATTATAGGTTATTCTATAACGTGTGTCATTTCAGTGTCTGTGACAGTGGAATGGATGGAAGAGGCAATACCCTGGGTATTAGCATAAGCACCTTTGACTCTTCATCCTTCTTCAACCCCTCCCCCCATTCTATTTCTTAAATGTCTCTAGTCTATACCCACCCCTCTATTTCACCTCTCACCACACCAGATAATCCTCCACCTCGATCACGTCAGCTGCATGACATTAGCTGGGCTCCAGTGTCTCTAGCTTTTTCCCAACACTACCTTCAGAGCTACATATCTGCAGAGAATGTCCCCCCTCACTGCTAACAAGTGTAAGCTGCAACTTATTTATAAGGTCTGGCCTCAAACGACATTTCTTGCCTCGTGTTCCCCACGGCTCTGTCACGCTGCCTGTATTCTAACTGCATTCAGGAACTATTGCTCTCTGGACAATCAAGGCACCCTCCCATTCCCTGCGCTAGATCTAGAGACAGAAGGTCCTTCTAGCTTCTTTGCAAACATCCCTTCCTCTGTAGACCTCTTCCGACCCAGAGAGTCAGAACAAGCCCCCTTCTCTCTTTGGCTCTCATAACACTTGTCTAACACCATACTGACGTGTTTGTCAGACTGGATCATATGTAACTGCATACACATCTCTTTCTGTTTAGGCGAATGCTTAGGGCAGAGATAGTATATTCCTTATTTTTCTATCTCTGAGCACAGAATATTTAGCTATTAATATGTTATTCAGAGAACAAAGCACAGAGTCTTATACATGATAGACACTCCAGGAATTGCTTTTATTGAGCAACACTGCATTTCTAGAACCACATGGGGACTTTAGGCTGGTTTGGTATAGCCGACCTGGACCTTGTACTGTGAGTAGATAGACACTGGGTAAGTGTAAGGGGAAAAGAAATCTAAGAAATCATTGTGTTGTTCTGACAATGTGCATGTATGGCATTTCCAAGCACAGACTTTGGCAGCTTCCAGGTCCTCTGTCCAGGGAAATTCGGTTAACAAGTCAAAGTTTATTACAGAATTTCATGGTTAGCTTAAGCAATTTTAATAAAGCCTTGGGCAAAACAGCTACATTCCCCACTGGACATTCTATTGCACACTGGAAAGTATATTGCACACTAGATCAGTGATTACTGTACCTGACCCACTCAACGGTGTGTGAAACAATTCCACACAATGGAAACAGAGTACTATGGTACAATTTCTGTGCTTTTGTAGCGTGAGAAGAGACCGAGAGGAAGGGATGTCATTTCTAGAGCTCACTATATCCTCCAAGTAAGCCACCTAGGGGCTTGTAGGGAGAGTATGGCCTTTGGAGTTGCAGACCTGGCTGGAATCCTGGACCCATCTCTGACTAGCTGGAAGACTTCAGACAAATTAAAGCAACTGCCTGTGTCTCAGCATCCTCACGGACAGAACTGGAAAAATAACGGTTGCGATGGGTTAGTGTAAGAACTAGTAGATGAAACGTGCTCAGAATAGAACCTGGCGTATTTTAGGCATGCAGGAAATATTGGATTCCTTCATTTCTTTGGGTCTCAATTTTTACCTGTGTGTAAAACGTGGGATTTTTTTTTTTTTAACCACTTAGTTACTTGATGATCTCAAGGCTCTTTCCAGTTCTAAAGTCACATCACCCTCTTATCTTTAGAGGTGTGAACAGTAGTGAGAACCTTTGAAAGTGGTTTCAAAGCTGATGAATTCTTTAAACAAAATTTTTTTAAGCTTATTTATTTTGAGGGAGAGAGCAAATGGGGTAAGGGCAGAGAGAGGGGAGAGAGCAAATCCCAAGCAGGCTCTGCAAGGTCACCGCAGAGCCTGATGTGGGGCTTGAACTCACAAACCATGAAATCATGACCTGAGCCTAAATCAAGAGTTGGACACTTAACCAACTGAGCCCCCCAGGCACCCGAAAGCTGACACATTCTGATGAATGTGCTGCTGTCTTTGGATTTCCTTAGGTTTAATTTTCTCTTCTTCGAGCTTCTTTGAGATCATTAATTGCCAAACTCTCTTCTAATAAACCCATTTCTGTGCATTTCCTCCTTTGTTCCTGCAAGCACTGCTTTAGCTGAACCCCACACGTTTAGTTATGTTGTGTTTTCATTTTAATTGGTTAAGAATATTATAAAATTTCCCTTGTGATATTTCATCTTTTATCCCTGGTTCACTTAGAACTATGCTGCTTAACTTCTGTGTATTTAGAGATTTTGCAGTTCTCTTTCAGCGATTTTTTTTCTTAGTTTTTAATTCCACTGAGGTGAGTGCACACATTTAGTGGAATTTCAGTCCTTTGAAATTTGTTGACTTGTGTTATTACCCATCATATGGATGAATCACACTTTCCACTTCAGCAAACATTCTCTGTGTCACTGAAAAAAGGTACATTCTGTCATTATTGGTTGTAACAGCTAGGATATAAATGTTAATTAGGTCACTGCTGGTCACGTTATTCAAATGTATATACTTACTGATTTTTGTTTTCTACTTATTAACTCCGATACTAGAAGAAGTTTATGGGCTCAGGTCGTGATCTCATGGCCCGTTGAGTTCGAGCCCCGCATCGGGCTCTGTGCTGACAGCTCAGAGCCTGGAGCCTGCTTTGGATTCTGTGTCTCCCTCTCTCTCTGACCCTCCCCTGTTCATGCTGTGTCTCTCTCTGTCTCAAAAATAAGTAAACATTAAAAAAAAATTTTTTTTTAAAGAAGTTTATAAAATTTCCAACTATTTCTCTTAGTTCTGTCAAGTCCTGCATACCTCACTTTATTGCAGATAACTGTTTTTTACAAATTGAAGATTCATGGCAGCAAACCTACTGGTGCCCTTTCACCAATGGCATTTGCTCATTTTTTGCGTCTCTCGGTCACATTTTTGTAATTCTTGAAATATTTCAAACCTTTTCATTATTATATTTGTTACGGTGATCTGTGATGTTTGATGTTACTATTGTAATTGTTTTGGGGTGCCACAAACCCTACCCAAAGAAGACCGAACCTAATTGATACGTGCTGTGTGTTCCAGACTGTTCCACTAACATGCCTTTCCCTGTCTCTCCCTATTCCCTGAGACAGAAAAAATATTGAAATTAGGCTGATTAATAACTTTACAATGGCTTCTAGGTGTTCAAGTTAAAGAGTCACATGTCTCTCACTTTAAATCAAAAGCTAGAAATGATTCAGCTTGGTGAGGAAGGTTCTCTCAGCTTAGTGAGGAAGGCGTGTCAAGAGTCAAGACAGGCTAAAAGCTAGGGCCCTTGCACCAGTTAGCCAAATTGTGAATGCGAAGGAAAAGTTCTTGAAGGAAATTAAAGGCGCTACGTGAATGAACACACGAATGATAAGACAGCCTTACTGCTGACGGAGAACGTTTGAGGGGTCTGGATAGAAGATCAAACCAGCTACAACATTCCCTTAACCCAAAGCCTAGCCCAGAGAAAGCTCCTAATTCTCTTCAATTCTTCTGTGAGGGCTGAGAGAGGAGAGGAAGCTGCAGAAGAAAAGTCTGAAGCTAACAGAGTCTGGCTCAAGAGGTTTAGGGAAGGAAGCTGTCTCTAGAACATGAGAGTGCAAGGGGAAGAAGCAAGTGCTAATGTAGAAGCTGCATCACGTTATCCGGAAGATTTAGGTAAGATAACTAACAAAGGTGGCTACACAAAACGGATCTTCGATGCAGACAAAACAGTCTTCTATTGGAAAAAGAGGCCATCTGGGACTTTTTTTTTTTTTAATTTTTTTTAACGTTTATTTATTTTTGAGACAGAGAGAGAGCATGAACGGGGGAGGGTCAGAGAGAGGGAGACACAGAATCTGAAACAGGCTCCAGGCTCTGAGCTGTCAGCACAGAGCCCGACGCGGGGCTCGAACTCACGGACCGCAAGATCATGACCTGAGCTGAAGTCGGCCGCTTAACCGACTGAGCCACCCAGGCGCCCCATCTGGGACTTTCATAGCTAAAGAGGACAAGTCAATGGCTGGCTTCAAAGGGCAGGCTGGCTCTCTTGTTAGGAGCCAAGGCAGCTGGTGACTTCATGTTGAAGCCATTGCTCATTTACCATTTCAAAAATCCTTGGGCCCTTAAGAATGATGCTAAATCTACTCTGCTTTTGCTCTGTAAAGGGAACAACAAAGCCTGGATGACAGCACATCTGTTTACATGAATGTTTACTGAATGTTTTACTGAATGTTTTAGGCTAACTGTTGGGACCTACTGCTCAAAAAGATTCCTTTGAAGATACGACTGCATGTTGACCATGTACCTGGTCACCCAACAGCTCTGATGGAGATGGACAACGAGATTAATGTCCTCTTTATGCCTGATAACACAACCATTCTGCAGCCCCTGGATCAAGGTGTCTTTTCAACTTGCAGTCTTATTAAAGAAATACATTTTGTAAAGCCATAGTGCCATAGATAGTGATTCTTCTGATGAATCTGGGCAAAGTAAACTGAAAGCTTTTTGGAAAGGATTCATGGTCTGAGGTGCCATTAAGAACATGTATGATTCATGGGGAAATTAAGCATAAGTATATAAATAGCACTAACAGGAGTTTGGAAGAAATTCCACCCCTCATGGAAAACTTTCAGGGGTTCAAGACTTCGGTGGAGGAAGTCACTGCAGGTGTGGTGGAAATAACTAGAGAACCAGAATTAGAAGTGCATCCTGAAGACGTGACTGGATTGCTGCAATCTCATGATCAAACTTTAACAGATGATGAGTTCCTTCTTACGGATGAGCAAATGGAGTGAAATGGAATCTACTCCTGAAGATGCTGTGAAAGTTACTGAAATGACAACAAAGGGTTTAGCATATGACATAAACTAAGTTGATGAAACACTGGCAGGGTTTGAGAGGAGGGACTCCCAATTTTGAAAAAAGTTCTACTGGGGTTAGAATGCTACCAAACAGCACCTGATGCTACACAGAAGGGTCACTTGATAGGGCAAACTTCATTGTCTTCTTTTAAGAAATTGCCACAGCCACCCTAACCTTCAGCAACCATCCTTCCTGACGGGTCAGCAGCCATCCACATCGAGGCAGGACCCTCCATCAGCAGAAAGGTTATGACTTAGTGAAAGTTCAGATGATGGTTAGCATTTTTTAGCCAAATAAAGTATTTTTAAATTGACAATTTACATTTATACAATTATACGCTGTTTTAAGACCTAATGCTATTATGAATAGACTACAATACAGTGTAAACATAACTTTTACATGCAGTGGAAACCAGAAAATTCATTTCATTCACCTTATTTTGATATTCACTTTATTGTGGTGGCCTGGAACCGAACCTGCAATATCTCGAGGTGTGTCTGTATTTTGAAGCCGTATTATTAGGTGCTTAAAGGAATATTACATCTTCCCACTGAATTGAACATTTTATCTTATGAAATGTCCCTATGTCTTCTTAGCTTAAACCCTTAGCTTAAAGCCTGACAAAACTTTGTTTTTGTTAGTGGACAGCACATAGTTGTATCTGTATCTTAGTTGGAGTGTTTAGTCTATTTTAAATTCAATAAAATAGTTGGGGTTAAGGCTTCCACCTTTCTATTTATTGCATCCATGCTTTATTCTTTTCTAGCCCTCTTTTAGAGGAGTTATTCTATTTAATCTCTTACATGAAATTTTTATATCATTCATTATAATGAATGAATATTATACCTATGTTTAGCAGAACCTATATAGGTATAATATTCATCCTTCACTAAATACAGATAAGCTCTAAGTTTTACTTTATCACTTCCCAAGTAATGCAAGACTACCTTTAAAAGAGGTAACCACTACCTTTAACCACATTTGTCCCTTCTGCCCTTTGAGCTATAATGGGCTTATATCTGCCTTTCATGTTACCATCCCTACACAGCATTATTAGTTGCTTAATACAGTCAATACTCTTTGACATTATCCTTTTCAGTGCTCTTAATTCCTTTTTATGGATTTGAACTTCTCCTTGTGGTCATTTTCTCTAAGGCAGAAAACCATCTTTTAGTTTTCCTTTGAATGTGGATGACAAGGTCTTTCTGTTTTTGTCTGAAAACCTCTTATTGTGTTTGCAGGATACTTTCACTAGGTATAGCCATCAAGCTTGGCTGTTTTATTTTTCCTTTAGCTCTTTAAAGATGTTATTTCATTGTCTTTTAACTTCAAGAATTTCTCTATTAAAAAGTCAACTGATAGGCTCTCTGTTGTTCTTCTGAAGGTAATAATTTTTTCCTCTCTGATGGATTTTAAGGTGTTTTTTTTTTCCTCTTTATTTTTGCTTTTCAGCAGTTTACTAAAATGTGATCAGGTGCAATTTCCTTGGAGTTTACTGAGCTTCTTGAATCTGTGTGGGTTGATGTCTTCAAATAGTTTTGGAAAATTCTCACTTGTTACTTCACATCTTTTTTCTCGGTGTCTTTTTCTGAGACACCAGTTATACTTCTGTGAGACGATTTGTACCTCACATGTCTCGTCTATTTTATTCTGTTTCTTTTACTCTATTAAAGAAAATCTATGCTTCAATTTACATATATTTTAACTGACTTCTCTTTGAGTTCACTAATCTTGCCTTCTACTGTGTTGAGTCTACTATTAGGCCCATCAAGTAAGTTTCAACTTTTAGACACTGTATACATTTTAATTCTAAAATATTCATTTGATTCTTTCATATTTTTTATAGATTCCATGTCTTTGTTGAAATTATCCATCTTCTCATTCATTTTACCTTACTTTTCATCTATTTTCATTAACATTTAAAAATAGTTATCCAACAGCTTTTGCCTGTCAACTCTATCTAGTCATCTGGGGGTCTGACTTCTATTATCTACTTTTTCTTGCTTATTAATCATATTTTCTTGATTCTTTGCATGGCTTGTAATTTTCATTGTATTCTGCGCATTACATTTATTATTTTCTTACTAAAGCATAATTAACATACAATATTATAGGATTTTTAGGTGTACAACATACAGATTCAACAATTCTATACTTGGTGCTCCCACAATAAGTGTATTCACTATTTGTCACCAAATGCTCTTAAAATTTTGTCAACTGTATTCCCTGTGCTGTACTTTTCATCTCTGTGACTTATTTATTTTATAACTGGAATTTTATACCTCTTAATCCCCTTTATCTATTTCACCCACTCCCTCACCTACCTCCCCTCTGGAAACTACCAGTTCTCTGTATTTAAGAGTCTGTTTTGTTTGTTTGTTTTTGTTTTTTGGGTTTTTTGTTTTGTTTTGTTTTGCTGACTTGCTTGTTCAAATTTATTTACAATTTTTTTAACGTTTATTTATTTTTGAGAGAGACAGAGACAGAATGCGAGTGGGTTACAGGCAGAGAGAGGGAGACACAGAATCTGAAGCAGGCTCCAGCCTCCGAGCTGTCAGCACAGAGCCCAACACGGGGCTCGAACTCACGAGATGTGAGATCGTGACCTGAGCTGAAGTCAGATGCTCAACCAATTGAGCTACCCAGATGCCCCGTTCAAATTTATTTTAGATTCCACATATAAGTGAAATCATATAGAGAAGATATTTTCAAATGACACCTATGACAAAGAGTTAGTATCCAAAATCTATAAAGAACTTATAAAATGGAACACACAAAAACAAGTATCCAGTTAAAAAATGGGCCGAAGACATGAACAGACATTTTTCCAAAGAAGATATCCAGATGGCTAACCGACACGTGAAAAGAGGCTCAGCATCTCTCATCACCAGGGAAATACAAATCAAAACCATGATGAGATATCACCTCACACCTGTCAGAATGGCTAAAGAAAGGGGAACCCTCTCACACTGTTGGTGGAAATGCAAACTGGTGTAGCCACTTTGGAAAACAGTATGGAGTTTCCTCAAAAAGTTAAAAATAGAACTACCCTAGGATCCAGAAATTGCACTGCTAGGTATTTACCCAAGGGATACAAAAATACCTATTCAAAGGAAACATGCACCCTGATGTTTATGACAGCATTATCAACAATAGCCAAATTATGGAAAGGTCCCAAATGTCCACTGACTGATGAATGGATAAAGAAGATGTGGGATGGACACAAACACACACACACAATGAAATATCAGCCATCAAAAACAATGAAATCTTGCCATTTGCAATGATGTGGATGGAGCTAGAGAGTATTATGCTAAGTGAAATAAGTCCAAGAATGACAACATGATTTCACTCATAAGTGGAATTTAGGAAATGTAACAGATGAACAAGGGGGGATAAAAGAGGCAAACCATAAAACAGACTCAACTAAAAAGAACACACTGAGGGTTGCTGGGTTGGGGGAGATGTTGGTGAGGGGATGGGTTAAGTGGGTGGTGGGTATTAAGGAGGGCACACGTTGTGATGAGCACTGGGTATTGTATGTGGGCACAGGTTGTGATGAGCACTGGGTATTGTATGTAAGTGATGAATCATTAAATTCTACACCTGAAACTAATATTACACTGTCTGTTAACTGGAATTTAAAAATCTGGAACAACAAAAAAAGGAAAATCATATAGTATTTGTTTTCCCTGACTTATTTCACTTGGCATAATGCCCTCTAGGTACATCTATGTTGTTGCAAATGGCAAGATATCATTTTTTATGGTTCATATTCCGTTGTGATATCTATATATCTATATATATATTTCACAGAGTCTTTATCCATTCATTAATGGATACTTGTGATGACTGTATATCTTGGCTGCTGTAAATAATGCTGCAATAAAATACAGGGATACATGTAACTTTTTGAATCTGTTTTTGTTTTCTTTGGCTAACTACCCAGTGGGATTACTGGATTATATGGTGGTTCTGCTGCTACACATCTTCTGCCCATTTTTAATGTTTATTTATTTTTGACAGAGTACAAGCAGGAGAGGGGCAGAGAGAGGGGGACACAGGATATGTAGTGGGTTCTGTGCTTACAGCAGTAAGCCTGATGTGGGGCTCAAACTCATGAACCACAAAGTCATGACCTGAGCTGAAGTCGGCCGCTCAACCAACTAGGCCACCCAGGTGCCCCTCTTCTGCCCATTTTTAAATCCTATTGCTTTTTGGTGTTGTGTAAAATCTTCATATATTTTGGATATTAATGCTTTATCAGATATATCATATGCATAAATCTTCTCCCAGTGGGTTGTCTACTTTGTTGATGGTTTCCTTTGCTGTGCAAAACCTTATTTCGGTGTAGTCCCAATAGTTTATTTTTGCTTTTGTTTCCCTTGCCTGGGGCACATATCTAGAAAAATGTTGCTAAGCTGATATCCAAGAAATTACTGCCTATATTTGTTGTTGTTGTTTTTTAATAGGAGTTTTAGGGTTCCAGGTCTCACATTTAGTTCTTTAATCCATTTTGATTTTTTGCATATGGTGTAAAGAAAGTGGTCCAGTTTTCTGGGCACCGTTTTTTGAAAAGACTATCTTTTCCTCACTGTATCTTCTTGGCTCCTATGTCATAGATTAATTGACCATATAAGTGTGGGTTTATTTTTGGGCTCCCTACTCTGTTCCATTTATTTATGTGTCTATTTTTGTCTGGGTATTGTATTTAGAAGAGCTGTTATTTATGGGTTCCTTTTCCTCTCTGTTAGGCAGGAGAAGAGGCTGATCATGTCAGTTGCAGTATTTGAACTGGGTGCAACTAGGTTGTAGGTTTAGTTGGATTCAGTTGACTTTGAATTCAAATGTGTCAATGGCAAGACTTGAATATTCATGTTAGGTTTCAGTGGACTTTGTTTTTCTAAACAGTAAGAGATTGTGGAAGAAGACCACTCTGCTTTTCCATCCCAGCTTTCCATTATTCCGTGTTGCCCACTGAGCAGCACATGTCTCATGGAGAAAACTGTGTTTACTTTTGGCCCTCCTCCAAATGTAATGCCAGCTCACCAAGAAAGGACTTTTCTCTCTGGACATGGAACTTGTCTAATCGTTGATATCTTCAAAGCTCTACTATCTCTGTAAAAACAGGATATTTATAATTTTTTAAGTGGTTGAAATTCCACTTGGAAACATAAGTCCTTTGGACTACAGTTTCCAATGAACACTTTTTCTTACCAATTAAGTTATACAGAGGTTGACTGCTCTCCTGTTCTCTCTTCGGTCCATAATTCTTCTTACTGTGAAACCGTGCTTAAACTATATATATTAGCAAAAATGAACTAAAGGAATCTCTTGGATTCTATAAACAAGATAACTAGCTTCCTTTTCAATAATTTTCAGTGTTTGCTCATTCTATCATTACTTGGGTGATAACCAGGTAATTTATTGGAACCCAACTGGAACCTATTTTAGAGCTACAGTAACTAGTTGGTTTCAACTGGACAAGCTTAATTTTATAAAAATGTCTTAAAAATTTTTTTCTAGAGGGAGTATGCAATTCAGGGTGAGGAGCAGAGGGGTGGGGGAGAGAGAGAGAACAGATCTCAAGCAGGCTCCACGCTCAGTGCAGAGCCCCACACGGGGCTCAATCCCATGACCCTGGGATCATGACCTGAGCCGAAACCAAAATCAGACATTCAACCAACTGAGCCACCCAGGTGCCCCTATACGACTTCATGTTGAAAATCCAAGGCTTCAGCTTAAGTTTTATTTAATTTTTTTAGGGAAGGACTTAAAAAAAAATCTAGATTGATTAAATGTTTTCCAGCTCTGATCAATGACTATTTTTCTATTTTTCATATGTTCTGACTAGTAAACCTGTACCTATAAATGTGAGAACTAAATCATACACAACCCCTGCATATTTTTTTAAAGTACAAACTGAGACTAAACACTTGTATTTTTTCATGTTTCTATTTAATTTAGTATACCTAAAACGGTAAATCAATCATATAATGGAATGTGGATAAAATGAAATATTTTGCAAAGCTAAACTGTTGTGAGAACACATCTTTCAAATTCAGTGATTTCAGAACTCTCACTGTATAGTTTTCCTTCACTGAAAATTATTAAAAAACCAAAATGATCCCAAATCTGAAGCATCATGGCAGCTGGAGGAGAGTGGGGGCAGGTGACAAGGAACGGATCCGTGTGCTGTAGGCTCCATTCAGTAGTGTCCCTCTGTGATGTGCAAATATGGAAAGATTTCATTTTTACCAGTAACAACTATGGACCTTGCTCTGTCTCATCTTTATTCTTCTGCCTAGTGGAAAAACTTTAAATTGCTCAATAGTGATCGATTTCTTGGTCCCTTTCTGTTTTCATATTTCTGTTTTGAAATTTAGCCCAGTTGAAAATGTCTATTTCCGAGCTTCCTTCTTCCCACTTTGTGCATAGTCTCAAGTGCAGCTGCCAGGAGCCGTCTGTGGTCGGCAAGAGTGCTCTCTGCAAGTACCACTGGTGCCAGTGACGGTAGTGTGTGTGTGTGTAGGGGTGGGTGGGGTGGGGTGGAAGATGGGTGTGCATCCACTTACGCTCAGGTCAGAATGATGGCATTAGTTCCGTTCTTTTGGATTGCTTCTCTATCCAATGCTGACAGATTATGTCTGTTTACGTCTGGTACCCCAGTGAGGATGCTATATGGACTATGGCTCCTTGAGACTTCTGGAAACTGACAAAGCACGCCGCATTCTCTTTGTCCCGACTCTTAAGATACGGGGAATGGCCCTCTGAATGTGAAGTCATGGAATCACCTCTTACCTGTCTCAGTCCGTGGTAACTGGAGCTGCCTGTATTGGCTGCACAGGCCTGGCTCGAACCCCCTCGGGTAGCCTGCCAATGCCTCTCCCTCAGTAAATCTCCACATCACCCACTCTGGACTGAGGGAATGTAGCGAGACGCTATCTGCATCTCCCACAGCTCTGACACCCTTGGCGGAAGCTCTTCTAATCCTGTAAGGAAGCTTCTCAAACTCCCAGTTCCTCAAGCCAACAGTTGCTTTAATGAACTTTGGCCAAGACATAGGCCTTCACCTAAGGTCCAGGGTCAATGCTGAAATGTCACAAGCAATTCTTTTGGGGTACTCCAAATTTGGAAGGATGACAAGAAAATGCTTCCTCTCCATAAACACGCATCACGAAGAGGGCCACAGATACGGGAACTCTGCTCAAGGGCATCCCACTTCATAAGAGGTTTTTCTGGACTAAGTGGGTGGGACAGGTTGTGGGGAAGATTCTGCTAAGCTTCCCACACTTGGTGGGGGCTGAGGCAACTCTCTGAAGATGAGGACTCTGGACTCCGGTGTAAGCTGTCTTCCTGTAAACAGTGCGGTCCTGGTCAACACCCCTCCTTGGGAGCAGGTCAAGGTCTAAGTAAATTCCAGCAAATTCCTATCCAGCAAATGAATATATACTCTACATTTTACAACGTTTGTTAAGAATGAGCTCAAAACCCCTATAACATTTGACTCTATTATCTGCTCTCTATTATCTGATGGTGTGAATCGAGTCTTAGTGCTTTTCTACATTTAGACTATCATCACCATTTTCAAAGGGAAAAATGTCCAATATCGCATAAATGCCCATTACGGGTAAAAGCGTTTTATTCTCACTTGAAAATAAATCCCACTTTAATAATAACTAATGGTTGTGCATCCCTTTATCAAGAACTATCACATTTGGTTCCTACAGCAAACCTTTGATATTTGTTCTACGTTTGCTGTAGTTCATGGTTATTTCCCCATTTTATGGATGTGGTAATTAAAGCAGGGTGAGGTTAGTTAACGGCTCTGTCAGAACCAGGGCTCTAACTCAGGTTGAGAAATACAAAGTGTGGCTTTTTCCCACTGCGTGTGCTTTCCTACAAGAAAATGATGTATTCTCAGTATGACAGAGTGGATCCTCTGAGAAACTGGACACGTGTGTAGGCACCTGATGCCATCCCATCCTGTGATCAAACATGTGCACAGACAGGTGTGGAGGATTAGCCTTCTTGACTGTACGACCTCAGGCCATATCCCAAAGGACCGCTTTTGGGAAAGGATGCTGGAAAGAGCCAAGCACATAGAACGTTTCGGTCCAAGTTCCCTTTGGGTCTCAGTTCCCCGGGTACTTAAAACGAGCTTTATTTGGTTGCAGAATTTATCTGCATCTAACATAAGGCTAGTATTTGTGAAGCCTTTGAAAATACACGAACTTTGTCATTCAGCAATAGCGAATTTTCCTGCCAAAGACTTTAGCACTAGGGGGAATAATATGCCATGGGCTGCAAGCCACAGGGGTCATGATGACTTCTAGAAGTAACGCAAGGAAGCATTGGGCAAGGAAACTGGAGCTCAAAGGCGACGCATGCACGCCTGCTGTTACCATAGTTACAACAAGAAAGGCCATAAGAGACGTACTATATTTCTTATAAGCAGGGAGAGAAGTCTTGCCTGGTTTAGGATCACTGGGGTGAGTAATCCTGGCTATATCCACAGGGTTTCATCCTGGTTCCCCTGAGTTTCAACATGGAACAGGAGAAGGGATAAATCATTTGTTTACATTCAATGAAGCTGTTCCTATGTTCTCTCATTTAACCTTTATTCTCAGAACCTGCTGAAGCTGGCAGTCTTTATTCACTTCCCTACCAGCAAATTGTGAGAATTAATGGCCGTGGCTAATTTTAGTAGTTTGGGTATGGTGCTCTACAGGGAGACAAAAAAGGGGGGGGGGGTTGTGGAGAATGTCCCTCTCATTCCTGACTTTTCTGAGGCTGAATCAGGACAGCATAACAACCGTGATTCCCCAGGGTGGACCTCCCCAGTTGGGCTTTCCAAGCATCACGGAACCTGGTCTAACTTGTCTTCCACTGAGTCTCCTGTACAGCACCCCTACCTCTCCTTTGATGACAACTTTCTTAATGATGCATTCATTGCACTCTGGGCCGGATGATTTCATCTTTAGACAGTTTTGAGAGGTAACAGTGATACAACACTTACTGCGGATTCTGGATATGAGACACTACAAAGTGCTCTGGAATGTCATTTCATCCTCAGAGGGACCCCAGGAGACAGAGAACTATTATCAGCATCATCCCCATTTCACAGATAAAGAAACTGAGGCTGAGGGTAGTAAAGAAACTCCTCCACTGTCAGGCAGCTATGAAATGTCAGAGCCCAGGGATATGCGACCCCCCCAAACCAGTGAGTGCTGTATCTTCCAACTTCTTCACCTGGAGCTGAAGCCTGTCTTCTTGTTCCTTCCAGCTGCCGGTCCTAATTTTGTCCTCTGAAGACCCATGGAAAAGGTCTTAATTCCTCTTCCCCTACTAAATCTTCAGATATCTTACATGGCTTTCAGGACTGTCTTGTTCTGTTCAGACCACAGGACACTGTTGTTAGATGTCCACTCTTCAACCCCTTAAGTCATGTATTTTCGTTTGGCTTCCTGCATTAGCGCTCTAAGGGGGCTCCCCACTCTGCCCTCTATGTTACACCTGGCAGCAGTGGTGGGCCTTAAGAGAGGTTAGGTCACATCAGTCTTCTCAAAATACTCTGTGGCTTCTCAGGTCATTGGAAGCAAAATCTCTGCAGCCAACTTCAAGATGAGCAAGCCCAAGATCATCCTGTCCCCCCCCCTCCTTGCTCATACTGTTCCCTGAACATGCCAAGCATGGTCCCAAGTCCTTTCCCTGGAACACTCTGCTCTGGAAATATACCTGGTTCTTTCCCGTCCTTCCTCCTATCTCCCTTCACAGGCACTACCCACACCTTAGCAGTAAGGCCTGTCTCCAACCACTCTACCGAAAATAACAAATCTCTCCCCTCATGGGTCTTCCCTCTTCTCCTTCCTTTTTGTATTCTTCTCCATAGCACTTATTATTTTCCTTATTTTCTTCATTTTTGCCTACCCTCTCCCTTTGGGCCCACTTAAGAATATTAAGCTCTCGAAAGGGCAAGGAGTTTTTTGGGGTTTTTTTTGTCTGATTTATTTATTTTGGCAATTTATTCTTTATTTGTATGTGCCCAATAATTATTAAAACTTTTGAAAGTGGTTAGTTTTATCAGTCTTCTGCAAACACCCGGTGTTCATCCCAACAAGTGTCTTCCTTAATGCCCCTTCCTATTTAGCCCATCCCTACACCCACAACCCCTCCGGCAACCCTTAGTTTGTGCTCTATAGTTAAGAGTCTCCTCTATTTTGTCCCCCTCTCTGTTTTTATATTGTTTTTGCTTAAGGGCAGGGAGTTTTATCTTCTTAGTTCAAAACTAAGGTTAAATCATAAGTGGCAGACAAAATAACCATTTCATATGGGTCAACCCACCATATCCCCAGCACTAAGAGCAAGGCCTGGCACAGAGGCATTAAGTATTTGGCAAATAAGTAAATAATTTATATACTGATACTAAAAATGCTGTAGAACCTTTATGCACTTTATTATCCTCAGGAAGAACTTCACTATCGCGTGGCTGGATATCTGATATCATCTCTGTCTTCCTAATCCTTTGTGGAACTGAATATAAATAGAAATGCAAATAAATATTAAAAACTCTTGCTGACACACTAACTCTAGGCTTTTAACTGTATGATATTTTCTTTGAAGCATTCACTAGTTTCAGATTCATCTATCAGCCTCAACATCTCTGTGTTGAGAGGGGTAACTTCCATATCAATTGCTAAAATCTGTCTGGATTCAGGAGAAGCTAATTCTTTCTTAAGCTAAATTAAGGCAGTGATTTGACACAATCACCTGCCAGAGAGTGACCCGCATATCATACTACCACTGTGTGTACATAGAAGAGTACGTATTCTTTGGAAAATATGTTTCACTTGAAAAACCTGTGCATTTGTAGCCTTTAATGAGCATCTAGCTGAAAATCACTCTGAAGAATTTTTTCCTCCCATAGGGCATCACTTTCTATTGGTGGATTTGACGTCCTACATTGGTTTACTTTAACAAATGTTTCAGTCAGTGTGTTAAAAAAAAAAAAAAAAAAAACAACAACCTGCCAACAATTCCAGTGTCAAGAAAGGGAGACACTGATGTAATACATTATACCCTGTAAAGAAAATCGGGCTACTTACTGTACACGGACACAGTAATCCTTACTGCTAATCACAAGGTGTGGGGGAAACTGCTGTCAGACCCAAGTCACCCCTTCGATTACCACTGCGAATTATTCACTGTGAATTTGCAGTGCTGCTTATGGAGAAGCTGAAGGTTTTGTTCTCACACATTTAGGGCAAGGAGACAGTTTATAGTTTTTCAATAGGTAGAGAAAAGCCAGGATTTGTTCCTCATTCAAAATAACTAAAAGTCCCTTAAGAATCACAAACCAACAACAATTCTCACAGTCATCTACAATTTAATATAAAGCATTAGTGTTTTTATACCCACAACAAAACATGGACCTGCGGAAGTTTTCAAACACTCCTCCAGCTGCTTCATGCGTGTCTTCTGGAGCTCGGGGCTGTCCCACTCGTCCTCATCGATGCCCCAGTAGAGATCTATGACCTGGGAACCAATGGACGAGGCAACATCAGTTTACCTGCAGGAAAACTTAATTTCCCTTTATTCTTATTTACAGTGTTAAGCTAATGTGACTTTTAACTTTCCTCTTTGCAGCACGTTTTCCCTTAAGAGGGAAAATTATATTTAAGATCCAAACAGATATACTGTTTTACCCCATGATAGGTGTACATACTGTAATGTCTTTTGTTCTTTATTATACTGTTGACATAGGCCCAGAGAAGAATGAAATGTTAACTGTCAGCAGAGGTTTTGTGGAACCAACTTTTCCTTATATTGAAATGGTAACAGGAGTTCAAAAACATGTCTGGAAGCAACTGGGATATGGCAACCACATTATTTGAGACAATTAAACAATAGTGTATAATGGTGCTGTGCATCTTAATATGAGAAGGGAAAACCATAATGGGCGTTAATATATACTGACCTAGAGGGAAACATCTACATTTCTTAACAGGTGTTTTTAGGTTTTATGTATTTATTTTTATCATGCTTTATCCCACGGGAATAGACATTTTGTTTATGTCTGTTTCATCTGAGAGCAGTCTGGCTTTCATCAATATATGTCTGAGAAACAAGTATTGGAAACAATGAAAGGCGGTATGCCTTAATGAGAAGTGAGGATAATAGGATCCTCTATTTCCTTACTTCAAAGAGTATGAGGGAAGATGCTGAGAGTCTGTGAACACTTCCGCAAGCACACTCTTTGAAAAATCTATGAAGAACATTATGGGTTTCCTTCCCTTTACTCAACTGATGTTCTGCATACATAAGGTAAATGTTTCCAATTGTAGCTTTGAAGATTTCCTTTCTCTTGTTTCCCACAAGCAGAAAAAGAACCTCCCCTCCGTACTGGCTGTTTGTATGGCATTCACGGAGACGCAGGCACAGAGCGTGTGTCCTCCATGGTGCCCCAAGCGGACCTCAAGGGCTCGCGTACCTCCCGTCTCCTGGCCATGGCCCTGCATGGGTGTGTCTGCACCAGTTCTTTGTCTATGTGCATATGAGTTTTTAGATGGCTGACAAAGATATAACAACTTCTTAAAAAATATCCTTATGTTTTATGATAAATGATGAATATCATATATTTTGGGGGTTTTTCCCTTTAATCTACCTTACAAAGTTTAATCACAGTATTAAGGAAGGAGTCATCTGAGATGATAACTTCGGTGTCCCGTATGAGAGCCTATAACTTTGGCTATTTAAAATTAAATATAAATTAAAATGAATTCAGTCCGAATACTCAATAGCCACATGTGGCTACTAACTCTCATGTTGGAAAGCACAGATACAGACTACTTCACCATAACAGAAACTTTAATCTGGCATAACTGTAAGTTACTGAGATTATTAGAACAAGACATTTTTGGCCATCTACCAATAACTTGTCAAACACACAGATCTGCAATGTGAATGCTGACACTTAGCTGTACCACGCACAGATTAACAGTCATTCAGAGAGCCTGTTTTCCATCCTTTTGGCTGACACTGTTTGGACATATGTGGGGAAAGGTCTGATTTAGAACAAATGAATAGAAAAAGAAATGGTAAATATAAAGTTTGATATAGCAAATGCTATCAATATATACCTGCTCTCCTCTCCTCTTTAAAGGACATAAAATTATATAAAATATAATTGGATATGTAACCTATATAAAAACAGTCCAAAAAGGGAATAGAGTTATAAAGAAGTATGCTAGCTCAATGAAATTAAGTTGGTATAAATCATAGATTCTGAGAAGATGGGTCTTAAAATAACTATGAGTAACAAATATAGTGAAAAAAATTATTAAAGAAAATATTAAACCAATAGAGAAAATCAGTGAAACCAAAAGTTTGTTCTCTGAACACAGTGGAACAAAACTTTAGCTGCATTAAAAAAAATACTCAAGGGGCGCCTGGGTGGCGCAGTCGGTTAAGCGTCCGACTTCAGCCAGGTCACGATCTCGCGGTCCGTGAGTTCGAGCCCCGCGTCAGGCTCTGGGCTGATGGCTCAGAGCCTGGAGCCTGTTTCCGATTCTGTGTCTCCCTCTCTCTCTGCCCCTCCCCCGTTCATGCTCTGTCTCTCTCTGTCCCAAAAATAAATAAACGTTGAAAAAAAAAAATTAAAAAAAAAAAATACTCAAAATTACCAAAATCACAAGTGAAAGAGAGGCATTACTACTGACCTTATAGAAATAAAAAAAGGATTATTAGAGAATACGATGAACAACTATATGCCAATGAATTAGATTACTTAAATGGACAAATACCTAGAGAGAGACAAATCACACAGACTCAAGACAAAACAAAATATGAACAGAAATGTGAAAAGAGATTAAGTAGGAATTTGAAAGAAAAGCATAGGTTCAGATGGATGCACTGTTGTGAACTCTATCAATTCTTCACAGTCTTCCAAAAATTAGAAGAGAGAACACTTCCCAACTTATTCTATGAGACCAGTGTGACCCTCGTACTAAAGGCAGACAAACATATAAGAAAATGACAGGGCAGTATCTCATGAATATAAAACAAAAGGAGAAGATTCTAGAATACTCAAAAATATTCAAGAACACTTGAAAACCTAATCCGGCAGCATGTAAAAAGTATTACACAACACAACTAGGTGGTATTTATCCCAGGAATGCAAAGTTGGCTGAGCACCAGTAAATTAACTAAGGTGATGCACTTTATACGAATAGAATAAAGGGAAAAAAATCAAATGATCAATCTTAACAGATACAGAAAAAACATTTGACAAAACCTAACACCCCATTATGATAAAACACACAAAAAACTAGGAATAGAAATTAACTACCTTAACCCGAATAAAGGGCATATAATAATAGCATACTTAATAATGAAAACTCTGCCCTTAAGATTAGGAACAAGGGAAGGATATCCATTCTCACCACTTCTATTCAACACTTTCCTGGATGTTCCAGTCAGGGCAATTAGGCAAGAAAAAGAAATAAAATGCATCCAGATAGGAAAGGAAGAAGTAGATCTATCTTTATTCATAGATAACACGATCTTATATATTAAAATCTTAAGAAAACCACTAAAAGTGTTGGAACCATCGAGTTGAGCAAGGTTGTAGGATACAAGATCAACATACAAAAACCAAATGTACTTCTGTACACCAGCAATGAGCAAACAAAACAGCAACAGAAAGAATAAAAAACTTAGGGGATAGATTTAACAAAAGAAATGTAAAATTTACACTCTCAAAATTATAAAACACTACTGAAAGAAATGAAAGATGATCTGAACAAACTGGAAGACATCCCAAGTAAATGAACTGGGAGACTTAAGATGGCAATACTCCCCAAATTAATATTTAGATTCACAGCAATCACTATAAAACCCAAGCTGGCTTACCTACAGAAATTGACATGTTGATCCTAAAACCCAGAATATGGGAATTCAAGAGCTATTAGCAATTTAGCTATTCAAGAGCTATTTAGCTATTCCAGAATAGCTAAAACAACTTGTAAAGGAAGAACAAAGTTAGAGGATTCTCACTTCCAGATTCAAACTTACTACAAAGGTGCAATTAAGACAGTGTGATACTGGCATAAGGATATTCAATGGAATAAAATAAATCCTCACACTTCTGGTCAACAGATTTCAACATGGGTGCCAAAATAATCCAATGAGGAATGTATCATATTTTCAACAAAAGGTACTGGGACAACTGGAGATCCACATACAAAAGAATGAAGTTTGACACCCTACCTCACATCATATACAGCAATTAACTTGAAATAGATCACAGACATTAGTTTTAGAATTAAAACTAGTTTTTTTTTTTTTTTTTAATTTTTTTTTTTCAACGTTTATTTATTTTTGGGACAGAGAGAGACAGAGCATGAACGGGGGAGGGGCAGAGAGAGAGGGAGACACAGAATCGGAAACAGGCTCCAGGCTCCGAGCCATCAGCCCAGAGTCTGACGCGGGGCTCGAACTCACGGACGGCGAGATCGTGACCTGGCTGAAGTCGGACGCTCAACCGACTGCGCCACCCAGGCGCCCCAAAACTAGTTTTATAGAAAACACAGGAGTATATTTTTGTGAACTGGGATTTGACAATGGTTTCTTAGAGATGATAGCAAAGTACAAGTAACCAAAGAAAAAAGGTGAGAAGTTGGACTTCCTCAAAATCAAAGTTTTGTGCTTCAAAAGATGCTGTCAAGAAAGTAAAAAGAGGGGCACTTGGGTCTCTCAGTCAAGTGTCCAACTCTTGATATGGGCTCAGGTCGTGATCTTGCAGTTGTGGGATCAAGCCCTGTGTGGGGCTCCACTCAGCATGCAGCCTGCTTGGGATTCTCTCTCCCTCTCTCTCACTGCCCTCCCCTGCTCGTGCGCTCTCTCTCTCTCTCTCTCTCTCTCTCTCTCAAAATTAAACATTAAAAAAAGAGAAAGAGGACCCTATATGATAATGGAATTGCAGTTAGAATACATAAGGAACTCCTACAGCTCCATCAGATGACAAGCTGATCGAAAATGGACGAAAGATCTGAGTAGACGTTTCTTCACAGAATATATAGATTGTCAATAAGCACATGAAAAGATACTCAACATCATCAGTCATCAGGGAAACGCAAATCAAAACCACAATGAGATAACGCCTCACACCCACTAGGGTGGCTGCCATTAAAAAGACTGATAATAACAAGTGTTAATGAAAATGTGGAGCAGTGTCATACGTTGCTAGTGGGAATATAAAATGGTGCCGCCACTTTGGAAAAGAGCCTGGCAGTTACTCAGTTACACACAATTACCACACAATCGAGCAGTTCTCCCAGAGAAATGAAAACATACGTTCACACAAAAACTGATATTCGTAGCAACATTATTCATAATAGCTAAAATGTGGAAACAGTCCAAATGTCCATCAAGCGATCAATGGGGAAGTATAATGTGGTATATCTGTAAATGGAATATTATTTGGCAATAAAAAGTAGTGAAATACTGATGCTACAACATGGATGAGACTTGAAAACATTATTCTAAGTAAAAAGTCAGTCATAAAGGAATCGCTATATGATTCCATGTATATGAAATGTCTAGCACATGCAAATCTACAGAGACAAAGAACAGTTTAATGGTTGGCTAGAGCAGGGAGGGAGGGGAACAGGCCAATTTGAGAGTGACTTTTGTTTGAGGTGATGACAAGGTTGTAAAATTGTAACGCTTACAAAACTTTGACTATACTAAAAAGTACTGAATCATGCACTTTAAGGGGGACGATTTTGTGGTTGTCATCTCAATGACACTTTGTGCATCCATTTAGTACTGTGATTTTCTACAGGTCTTCCGTCTCCTACTCACAGTAGAACCGAGAGCAACAACAGTAGATGTTTAAATCAAGCGCCTACGATTTTAAGAGTCAACAATAAAATCTAAATAAATATATGTGGAACAAATGACCAGGGTATGAGTCAAAACAAGGATTTCACTTATATTTTCAAATAGAAGCCTAAGGGACACATGATTTATCTGCCACCAATGGAAGTCTTTTGTAGTAAGTTTTGCTTATTGACTTTCTTCAAGTTTGGCCACCATGGCCCTCATCCAGGGCTGTCTAATGCCACGTCTCCTTACTTTGGTCACTTTGTTTAAATGTTCTCCTGCTTCCAGCTTTTCTCCCTTAAGTTATTCTTTCTCAAATGTCTTTATGGGCAGAAAATGATGAAAAAAGATAAAATCAAGCAACCATGAAGGCAGAGAGGAAATAAATAAAGGAAACATCCAACTTATGCAACACAAAACACCATTTTAGGCAGGCAAATCTGCCGTCTATTCGCATGATCAATAACTGGCAAAAAGTGGTTGGAATCCAAAGTGCCCAACAAGACAAGATTTATTATATACTTACAAAAATTAGTTTAGCTTTTAGCCTAATGCCCAAGCACTGCAGACACTGAATCTAATTTACTATTTATTGGAATACTAACTTGTTGACAGCACATTTTATGTGCCTTTACTTATTTCATCATGAAATATAAACACTCAGGAAAGTAATTTGATTTTATCTTTCTGTACTTAAAGCCATCTAACTTGCTTTAAAATATTCTTAGGAAAGCTAATTTATCATGATTCTAATGTGCTGAATTGGTCTGAAAACAAAAAGCCAGCAAATAAAGGCCCTAACAAATTTGGCCACTCGAATCAGACATAACCATTTAAATACCAAGACTGCCCAGCAAACACAAAGCAGCCTGTAAGAAACCAAACATAACCTTATGATTTACCAGAAAAAAGGTCAAATTGGCATTTACCATGGCTTCACACTATCATTTCTTCAGAAACAGCCTTTGAATTGAAATATTTTCCAAAATAGGTTCCTTCTCGATTTTCCCATGCTATCATATGACGCTACCTGAATGCAAGACAAAAGTGTAACTACAGAGACAGTACGGCCGATTTTGGTTTCGAACAGACACAGTACTGAAACGAAGGCTGTTTCTCAAAGTTATTATAATGGGAGGCTACCTGTTCATGCCAACGATTCTGCCACTGCCCAGGGCATTTCCTCTGCAGGAATTATCTTATTTTGTATTGAAAAAACCTCTTGTCACTCTATCGTTAGATTTGTTTTTATTAAAAATGGTATTTTCCCAGCCTTACTGGCCTTTACATTGTAAGACATGGCTTTGAAAAGGCCTTAAGCTCTTTCAAAAAAATCAGACCTATCCTTAAAGGGATTAAAATCTGCCACCACTAAAAATATTCAAAAGAACACACAGCAGGTGAGAAAGTTCTGAACAAGGGCAACATTATGGTGATATGGACATAACTTCCAAGGTCAATACAGCACTCATTTGATTTTGATTTAGTTGTCTCTTGTTACTAGAATGTTCACCTTGCAGGAGAATGTAAACAGGGAGGAGTCTTAAACCTCAGACTAGGTTCGCCAGAAACTGGGGAGGTACGGTTTACAGGTATGGTAATTCTCGCTCTGGTTAGAATGACTTCCCTAAGATGCATAAGATATAAGAAAAACAACCCTCTTCAGCTCCGCATCATCCACGGCCACCCTTTTACTAGAACTATAGCAAGTCTTGACTTTAGGTCACCTCGCAATTATTCTCTTGGTCATGACATATAGGACAAAGATATATGGGGGCATGACTAAGATGGGACTTTTCTGGGAAAGTCAGGTGCTAAATCAAGTCCAGGGAGGACTGGCTGAGACAAGTGGTCATACACAATCACCAGAAGGCTCCAAGAGTATGACATAGGGTGGGTGATGCCTCAGCCAAAGCCTCATGAGGATGACGAACTGCTCACACCTGAGGCCTCTGTGTCTTGGAGATTTAGCCTCTGGACAGCCCTAACAATTTGATGTGATAGTGAAGAAAACTAAACCACGGAGTAAGGCAGCACCTTGGACTTTTCAGGCCTAATGAACGTGGAGGCAGAGGGAAGGGAGCAGTTGTTGTTGGAGGCAGAAAAAAGAACCACAAGCTAGAAGCCAGTGTCCATGGAGTAGAAGCTGGAGAAGCCCACTCCATGAAGGAACAGCAGCTAGGCAGCAACCAGGGACCGGCTTCCTTTGGTGGCAGGTCCACAGAGCAGGTGCCCGAGTGAAAGACCCAAAGTTGGCTCTGTTCTCGTCGCTGGGATTTCAGCAAGCACCGCATCGGAGTGCACCTGTGCCTGTCTTGCTACTCCGACTCCCTGCGTTACCTTCATCCTTGCTCCTTCTAATCTATTCACGACATGGCGGGCAGAGGGAGCTTTTTAGAATGCAGATGTGATCGCCAGAACTAAGATTTCCTCCTACTCTACCAGATACTACACAGAGTAACTTATTTACTCCTTAAACTTACGAGACAGACAAGAATATTGTCTCTCTTCTGTAAATGAAAAAGCTGAGGCAGAGAGAAGTAACCTGTGCAAAGCCCCGGAGGTCCAAGTATGGAGGTGGGATTTGAACCTGGGCTGTTTACTTTATGGTACTTCCCATGCTTCCTATCAGCCTGAAGATCGGATCTAGAATCCCTGACTTGCTCTATGAGATCCTCCATGATCTAGTCCCTACCCAACTCCCTACCCTCATTTCCTATCCAACATTCCCCCCTCACTGTTCATGTTCTAGCTATGTATATGCCCTTCACACATGTGTTTGTACAAGTGTATAAATATATATTGAAATGTACACATATATTTACATAGATGTTTATATTTACATACCTGTACCTAGCCATACACATTTTTGTGAACATGTGAACATAAGAGGCTTTTTGGTGCAATGATTGAAGAGCATGGACACTGGGGCCAAACTGCCTTGGGTCAAATCTGACTCTGCGGCTTACTAGCTATGAGATCTCTAGCAGTTATTTACTTCTGTATTTCTAAGCATCCCCAGGCAATAAAATGGAGAAGATGGAATTTACCGGCTAGGCTCACAGCAATGATTAAACACGTTAAAGTACACACAGCACTCAGGGTAAGTGCCTGGTAGGCAGTGAGTACAGCATAATGTTCAAGTTCTTTTCCAAACTTGCCTATGCAAATATGTTTTTTCTGCCTGAACTTTTCTTCTTTTCAACGTGGGCATCTGCATCTACCCATCCTTCAGGATTCAGCTTAGACATCAGTTCCTCAGCAGCCGTCCTGAGGCCTCAAAGTTTGAGGAAGCCTCCCACTGCGCACGCCCAGAGCACCCTGTGTTCCCTTTGCAGCCAGCATCACTCTGGTCACCACCGTTCATGACTCCACGAAGGCAGGGACTAGGTTTGTTTTCAATACTGTGGTATCTGCTGCACCCACAACTCTGCCTCGTGCAGAGCAAGAGCTCAGTCAATGTCTGTGAATAAATACATGAGGCCCATGGGACCAATGACCTAAATCTGCCCTGAGGACTTGAGGGTGAGACATTAGTGAGGAAGTCTGGACTTGAAGGTTAAATGTACAGGAGGCTGTTCTTCGGAGAAGAGGGACTTCTAGATAGAAGCTCCCCAAAGACAGAAATGTGACAGCCTGTCCATAAAGAGATGATGAGGTCACAGCATAATTAACTGTGGGAGCCAAAAGAAAATACAGATCAAGTAGAAGAAACAAGAAAACTGAGCTGAAGTTACTTTTTCGATGGTTTACAACTAATTATTGACAAATCAGATCTCTTAAATAAGAGTGCTCTTTCTACGGCGCAGTCTTGTTAAAAGGTCTCCTCTCTCTACTATAAGAAATAAAAAATGAGGATAGGAAGAAATAGGTGCCTTGTGTTAAGAATCTGAGAAAGGCTTCACGGTGATTGTACCCAACTGGGACACGTAAATGTCACCTGCAAATGAGGATCTCTCATTCTGCTTACTGGAGGACTAATCTTCTTGGGTGATTTTTAGCGTTGGGGTAATCCGCCAGCCACAATTTAGCAGAATTAAATGTTCAGCAAAGTATATAGCTCCTCCAGTAAATTCTGGAGCTCCCCACAGTGCCACTGCTCTATATTTAGGAGAAATATTAGGCAGAAGATTGTCTGTGCACACCAGGTAAAGGAGGAACAAGAATACTGTCTTGGGAAGTCAGGCAGGAGAATTCCAGAAGAGCCGCTCCGTGCTGCAGAAATGGTGAGCCAACACTTACAATCACACTAGAACAATGAAGGTCAGTTATGACATACTGCTTTCCTTCTCTTTCTCATCTCTATTAATCTTCCTTCCCTCTTGTAACCAATGGGCTCATGGATGGGAGAAAGATGATGTCACACACTTATAATACTTCTATGGAATATCAAGTTGGTAAGACCTGTCCAGGCACTGATGGGCAGAACTGAAATGTGAAGTGAGCTAGATAAATTGAAGTGCTTGCCTGAGTGAAACAACCTGTGATTCCATAAGAGGATATACATTTCACTTAAGAAGCACGCATTTGATTAACAGGAGATGGAAAAGTCCATCAGTTGACAATGTGGAGAAAAAACCAAGGGCATCACAACACAGCCTGTCAATTATAAAGCCAATGATGTATTCTGGCAACTCAGGAGGCAAAGACATTTTGAGATCTGTGAGCAGGCAGACGGCTGCAAGGAAAAAAATCAGCATAGAGCAGGAGGCTGGGCTCGACAGAGCAGGAGGGCTGTGGCGGAGGAAGAGTGGGTGGGGGCAACCGCGGATGGACCTTCAGTGTGAGACCAAGCGATTGTTCAACTTGGTAATCGTTAGCAAGGTGAAGGTAGTGTAAGACACATGGAATTTCACTCAACCTACAACTCGGATACAGAGAGTGCAGCTTCTTAATTCTGTCTAAGACCAGTTTGTGCCTCCTGTCCAAGTCTCCACCCTCTGGCTAGCACGAGACCGTGAACTTTCAGTTTTATCCAATTTAAACCTTAGTGTAAACTGATGTTTTCCAGGACTCTGTTAGGTGCTTATTCTCTCTTGGATCAAAATGCCGAGTTTCTCAAAAGACATGGCTTCCCTGTTCCCCTGCTTCTTTTCCCTAAGATGATATCCAGGTAACCTCATATCCTGAAGGGAAAACCTGAGAGTGCTTGGGCATGGCCCCCAGGTGATGCCCACTGGCTGCTGGCATCATGTCACCCAGGGACTGGTCTTTCCCTCTTAGCTGGGTCAGAGCCTCGTGTTGCTCTCCAGCCAAGCCAGGCCAGCTTCCCCTGCTGTGGATGAGCTGCCCCAAGCCATGGGCCCATGCTCCATCCAGTTTCTTCACCGCGGCCTTTTGTGCAGCCACCTCTTCTGGTCGTGGAGGCTAGCAATGGCTCTTAACTCAGAATATATGACACACGATAACTGAGAGCAGCCTGGGAAAGTTAAGCCTAATCGTCACTTGCTGCCACGGCCATGATGTGGCCAAGCCCAGGTCTGTTTGCAGGGTTGGGGTGGGGTCGGGGAAGGGTGGTTACTGTCTGGCCATCTCTTTCCAGAGTCCCAAGTAGAGAGCACAGGCAAGGTGCCCTTAGTGCTACCTATTTTCCCACTCATTTTCACTTATCTAACCCATGGCCCCTTCTTTGAAGCAGAACTCAGAGGAAGGAAAGGAAACGTATACGTGCTGACTCTGCCTTTCTCTCTCCTTCTATCGCTTTCCAGGAGGCTACAGGGGGAGGGTTCTGGTTCTGCCTTATGGACAAACTCGGCCCTTTTCTCTACACTTTAGACCTCCAGGCTCAGAGTCCTACAGTACTGGTCGATGTGCTAAAGGATTAAACGAATTTAGCAAAATCTTCTCTCAAGCCAACAGCCTGACCTTTAAGGTTCTGGTCTTTCTTGTATGCGGCACAGTATTTCCTAACCATTCTTCCCGTTTGTATTCCTTCTGTACCAGACATTGAGCACCCCTCAGACAGATAGATGCCTCTGGTCAGAAGTCTCCTGCTGTACTTAGAAAGGCAAAAGAAAATGCACGTAAATCATTTCATTACACTGGGTTCTTAATCAGGAGAAGAGACTTAAAAAGGCGAGAGGCAGTAACAAATGAACATTGGTGGAGTGCCTTCCACGTGCCAGGGGCTTCGTGTCATCTCGTGCCTTCGCAAAACAATCTGGGAAGACAAACACTACCCCCCGTTCATTTTACAGAACGGTCAACTAATGTCAAAGAAATCAAGCAATTTGTTCAGACTCACAGAACTGGTAATTTGCAGACCCAGCATTTGAATCCTAGTCTTTCTAACAGAAAAATTCATGCTGTTTCTACTACACTCCATAAATGACATAATTCACTGTATTCTACTGAATCCAAAACATCAGGAGTTGTAGGCTGCTCCAATACTGTATGTTCCACTAAAAACACAAACGCACTGCCAATTACATCAGGATGTGCTATTTGTAAGATGAATTCTGATTTCTGAGAAGTAAAAATGTGAAAAGAAACATCTTACAATGAATTAAATCTGATAAATACTGTTTAAGGAAGATGATCTGAGCAGCTGTGGACAGTCTGGACCAGAAGACAAAATGTCCAGTGCTGGGAGAGAATTGGAAAATGCCATAGTCATTCAGCATCTAAGAAACAGAAGGCTGAATAAAGACAGAGCCTTGTGAAATGGGAAGAAAAAGGTGAATTTCTAAGAAATGCTGTGGCAGGTGAATCAACAAGAATAGGGGCAGTTATAAAAGGTGAAGAATGTGCTGGAAGCTAAGATCTTGAAGTTTTGAAGACTAGAAAACAATAGCAATTGAGAAACTGGACAAAAGGAGAGGGATGGCTTCCATTTCACATATATTAACATTCCAAAAATAGAGACTTATCTTCATGTAACTCTGGAGGGAAGAGAGCCAGATATGAGGACATGGGGATCACTCAGAGGCACCAGCTTAGGGGGAAGACAGCACTCTTACTGGGGGTCTGAGGATTAAAAACACCCGGGGTGTACTGGATGTTAAAGGCAAAGAAAAGGAACAGGTTTATGAACATTGGGGAATAAGATGAAGTGAGATCAATACTAGATGCCACTGAAGAAGCTGGCTATCAGAGTTTTTTTTTTCTTTTTTTAATTTTATTTTTGACAAGCATGCACACAAGTGGGGGAGGGGCAGAGAGAGAGGGGAACAGAGAATCTGAAGCAGGCTCTGTACTGACAACAGAGACCCCGAGGCAGGGCTTGAACTCGTAAACACTGAGATCCTGGCCTGAGTCTAAGTCGGATGCTTAACTGACCGAGCCACCCAGGAGAGAAGATATTCTTAAGGAATGATACCAAGTTGAGTGGCTGGACTCACACGAAAATCACTTTCAAAATGGAGGTGTCCTAAGTGCCCATGAGTCAAGCACCCCCTCTAGAGGTTCCTGCCCTAACCTGGCTTACTCCCAGTTCAGAGTAACAGTGGGCACTGGGCAGGGCAGATTTATATATTCTTAGTGCATACTAAGAATGAATGAATGAATATCTTAGTTTAAATGAAAAAATTAAGGAAACAGAGAAAAAAAGCCTGACCAACAGGCATATATATATGAGAGAGAGAGAGAGAGAGAGAGAGAGAGAGAGAGAGAGAGTTTTAAGGCCTTGTGTAAAATGTAACTGTATATTCTACCAATTTAATAAATATTTAACTCAACAGCCTACTATGTGCCAGACACCTGACTTATCACTGGGATAAGATGAGTAAGACAATTCCAATCCTGAGAACTTGCAGACCTTAGAGACAGGTGATGAAAACTTGACCTCACCAGATGTCTCATTCTCTCCATCGCTCATTCTAGTCCATGCCGTGATCATTTCTTAACTTGCACTGTTCTCCTGCTTCTACCTTTTCCTGCACCCCTATTCCAGTCTCCTCACAGAGCCTGAGTGACTCTCTTACGTCTTTTTTTTTTTTTTAACATTAACTCATTTTTAAGAAACAGAGAGAGACAGAGAATGAGAAGGGGAGGGGCAGAGAGAGAGAGAGGGAGGGACAGAATTTGAAGCAGGCTCCAGGCTCTGAGCTGTCAGCACAGAGCCCAACGTGGGGCTCGAACGCATGAACTGTGAGATCATGAACTAAGCCGAAGATGGACGCTTAACCACCTGAGCCACCCAGGAGCCCCTTGAATGACTCTCTTAAATGTAAATCCTATAACATCCTCCTTTCCCTTCTTAACCGTACAAAGTCCTTAATCTTGGCCCACAAAGTCTCATGATCTGAACCTGATGTCCTCTCCCACAAGGGTCCTCAGACCCTTTTCCTTGTTGCCTATGCCTGGAATTCTCCTACCAAGGCATCTGTAAGACTTGCTCCTTCATTTTCTACAGACCTCTGTCCAAAGGTCTTATTAAGGAGTCCTTCTCTGACTACCTGGCATTCCCTAACCCCCTTATCCTGTCTTACTTTTCTTAAAAGCATTTACTCAAGAAAATGCATCCATAACCACTGGGATATATTGTTTATTGTCTGCCACCCCCAACAATACTGGAAGCTCCACAAGAAGAGGGTCTGATTGGTTTGTTTTTGTGTTCCCAGCACTTGGCTGGCATGTGTTCATTGGTTAACAAACACTTCTTGAACAAACTGGATGCACTGTTGAGTTATGCCCAGGATTATAGGGGAGCAAAGAGGAGGGTACATGGCATATCCCAGGAGGGGCCAGAGGATCAGAGAAAACTTCCTTAAGCAAGTAATGTTGGACTTAGACTTCATTCATTCATATGGTCAGAAAGGCTTTCACTTGTTCAACACATTCCTACAGAGTTTTACTATGTGTCAGGCACTATTCTAGAACTCGGAGGGGAGCTGTCAAGAAGGCAGAGAAGTCCTTATTCTTGTGAAACTTACAATCTAGTGGGGGAGAGAGATAATAAGGAAGCCAATATGTGAAAAAAGGCAAATATCCAGTGTTGAGACATGCTATGCAAATAACTAAAATAGGGTGACGTAAAAGAAGTCTCCTAGGTGCTTACTTTAGACTGGGTCGCTAGGGAAGTATCTCTAGGAAGTGGCATTTTTGTGGAGACCTGGAGAATAATAAGGAAACTCCCATGTGAAGATGAGGGGGGTGAACATTCTTACAGAGAAAGCACAGCCAGGGCAAAACCCTGAAACGGGAACAGGCTTGAAGTATTCAAGGAACCACAGGGAGGACACATAGCTACTGGGCGGTGGTGAGGAGAGGGGCATGACTTAAGATCTATAGGCATAGTCTTAAGAATGAGTAGGACTTAGGGGCACCTGGGTGGCTCCGTCCGTTAAGTGTCCGACTCTGTCTCCGGTCTGATCTCACCGTTTGAGACCCGCATCAGGCTCTGTGCTGACAGCTCAGAGCTTGGCGCTCACTTCAGATTTTGTGTCTCCCTCTCTCTCTCTGCCCCTCCCCCACTCGCACTCTGTGTCTCCCTCTCTCAAAAATAAATATACATTAAACATTTTTTAATGTATATAACTGAATAAGTAGGACTTATTCAGGGAAGGAAGCAGGCTGCAGAGCACTGCAGGTGGAAAGGACAGCATAAACAAAGGCAAGGAAGCATAAAACAGATCGGTGCATATTTAAGTAAATCTAGGAAATTCACTTCTTCTGGGTTCAATGCACAGCCAATGATGAAATCCAGAGTAATATATAGAGAAGTTGTTTTTGTTTTTTGTTTTTTTTTTCACGAATCTTCCAGCATCATATTTTGTTGCACTTGAGGGAAGAAAACCATCTCACTAGAAAACATATCCTTAGGGAGATCTATAAACAACTTACTAGAAGAGACTATACTAAGAAGTATATTTTTAGAAGATTCAGGTATTATATATTTGAATTCCTGCTAAGCTCAGAAGGTGGGAAGCAAATGCGAACTAGCAAACTTTCATTCCAAACACAGCCTCAGACACAGAAGTGGTCACCACCCCCGTGTTTCAGACACCGGACTAAAGGAGTCACAGTGGAAAGCCGGGCTTCAGTTTCAGCTCTTTTTTGCCCAGTGTGGTTTCCACTGCTTCCTGGCATCTCAAAGACTCGTTCAATGCACCTGCCTCGTTCAATGATCCTTGCTGTCAATTTATTCTATGGACCCTGCCTTCTACAGTTTTCCTTTGGCTTTATTTCTCTTTTCCTGGGACTACTTATAATTTAGAAAATATATTTTTCTTCTTTTTCCTCTCAGCTAATCTTAATACCATGTTGTATGCAGGCTGGTCTGTAGCTCAACAACTCCCTCCCTCTACTAAAAAAAAAAAAAAAAAAAAAAAAAAAAAAAAAATAATGCAAATCCAAACAAACTCAAATATGGGATTAACGTGCTTGGCCACATCTTTTTCTCTATAGTAACTGAGTCCCCAAGGAGTGTCTAAGTCTTTGGGAATCTTGACAGATCAGAATTTTTGTAGCAGTTGAGATCCTGTTATCAGTAGAACCAGATTCCCCAGGGAAGGCAGTGCTGAATTCACAACAAGGGGTTTAATTTAGGCTCACAATTTATCTAGCAATTCGTGACTTATGAGTAACTGTTCAATATGTGTGTCATAATGGCCTGTTGCTGACTTACAGTATGCACAGAGAATGGAGTCATTTTGAGACCAACTATTTTATCCATCAGATAAGAAAGCATCATTAAGTGTACCAAGATAAAATATTCAGGAGGAAATAAATGAAGGGTGAAGTTTTCTTCCACTAACAAAGATGCATTTTGCACTCTTATACCACAAACCTCTGGTACATTTTATTCCTCACTTAACAGTGGAAACATGTAGTTAAGATAGCACTGGAGAAGTAAGATGTCCATTGTAAATGAGGTTGAAAAATTATCTGTTGCAGGAGGCATTTACTTTTTAAATTTCTGGATATTCAAGATATGCCCAATGTTTTCTAATACTTTTCTATTAGGTGGCAAAATCCGTGGTATCTATAAATGCCAGGGTGTTCATGAACTTTAGCAATGACATGAAGAGTTACTGTCTCTTGAAAGGTTGATGTAATTTTTTTTTTTTTTTTTTTTTGTAAATGGCAAATCCCTGAAATAGGAAAAAGGACATTCTACAATGTGAACAACAACTAAAAGGCAAGATAGAAAGCAAGGACTGGCCAGTTGCTCAAAACAAAACAAAACCAAACAAACAAACAAAAAAAAACACCTGTGAGAAAGCTGGTCCCAATTTTTAGATGTAAAACCTTTCCAGAGACCACAGCCTAAGACAGGTGCTCAGCAACCTTCACCTTTTTGAAAATAGTGGAGATTGCCAAGAGGCAAATAAACATGGTTACAGGGAAAAGGTGAGCCAATACCAGGCAGGGTCCAAGAAACAGCATAAAAGTGCAAAGCATCAAAAATAACTAAATATTTTATTTCCATTTTCCACTGTTCCTTTTTACCCATGCTTAAAGAAGTAAAATTTTGGGGGGGGGGGGCTTAAAACTTGGTTTGTAACACCGAAGCTGTGACAATAAATAAACACAAACATTATTTAGCTAACATTATTAAAAATGAAATTAATGTCAGAGTTACCTGAAATTCTAATCCATAGTTTTCTCTGCAGAATTCTCTCAATTTAGGATACACATTTTCTCTTAGTGCCTGTCTTTCTGCTCCTGTGTCTGTGGTAGAAAAACAAACACATAGAGAGGGAGTTATGTCCACACATATGTATTTCTGGAAAAACAAGGTAAACTTACAATTAATATTAACATTAATATAACCAGATTGGGTGCCAACTGTGAAATGATGGGATATCTGACAAGCTGGGGAGCCCTGTTCCTAATAGGGGACGGGGAGTAGTGACCCCTCTTCCAGACACGCACAGGAAGCCTGAGGAACGGATGGGAGTCTCACTGGTCAGTTCCGTGTATGTGACAGGGCTGGGAATTCATATTTGAGCCTTTATGCCCACGCAGACCCTCAAATGAATCTCTTAAATAGCCAGACGTGCTGTCTTTGGAAGAGACAGAAGAAAAAAATCATAGGGCTATTGGCTATGAGGTGTTTTAGCCCCATTAAGTGTAAAAGTTACAAAATCACACACACACGCACACACACATTAATTTAGTTACTGATTTCCAAAAAAATTCAATCTCTATCATCATGCCTATAGTACTTAGAACTAATTAGACTTTTACAAAATTCAGTACGGCATCCATGCAATCAACGCAACAGTGAGGAGGGACAAATTGTGGGAGCCAACATCCAAACTTGGTAGATTCCACTGGCCAATGGTTTAGCAGAGTAATGCCTGCCACCCTGGGCACAGGGACTGTTTATCAGAGAGGGGAATTGTGTCACATGTTCCACACCACGTAAAAACTTCAAAATCATGTTACAATTTACGTCATTAAAAAAAAAAAACATACAAGAAGAAACAGAGAGCTTGAAACCGGAAGAACCACAGAACATGTATGTATTTAATGTCAAGTATTTTGCACAGAAAGGGCTTTCCAAAGCCACCTGTGCTGGGTGATTATCTGCATCGATGATGACGCTGTAAAATGCTTACAGCAAAGACAGGCTGTTCCCTGCCCAACTAACTTCAGTGAAAGAGGAGAACAGAGATTTTAAAAATTAGGTTAATGTCTTATCTCATAAAAATTGCCATTTGCCAAATGTACCTCAATCCCAGCCATAACTACAAAACATTTGCATACCGCATTTATAACTAAGAGCCAGTTTAAAAGACTTGCCTTATTATTCTCAAGTTCGTCTGTCCATGCAAATTCAACCATATGCCGTGCTGACCTACTCTACTTTCCTACTATTCTCAAGACTATTTTGAGATGTAAATAACCAATCTCAAGAGTCTGAAATGCAGCTGGAGGCTGACAAAGTGACAGAAACCCGTATTTACAGGGAAACCAGAAACTCAATACAAGGCTTCTAAATCACCATATGGTCCAAATGGTCAGAGTCTTTTCTAACCATAGATCCAGCATGGACCCTCAGTTTAAAAGGAAAGCTGGAGGACTGAGTGGTACATTTGAGCAGTGCCCACGTGCTGTTAAGGCACTAGTGGAGGCAGTATGCTAAGCTTTTACAGGGTTTTATCATCTCAGGATCAGAGCCCCATCCCCCTTCACCCCATTTTAGGGGCTGAAAACACTAACTTTGCAATAAAGCTGATTAATATTCAACCAATCTCTCTAAAAGGCTATACATGTTTAAAACACAAGTAACAAAAGTCACTTTAAAAATAAACAAATATTGGGGTGCCTGGCTGGCTCAGTCAGTTGAGTGTCCAACTCTTGGTTTCAGCTCAGATTATGATCTCATGGTTTATGGGATCAAGTCCTGTGCTCTGCACTGACAGTGTAGAGCCTGCTTGGGATTCTCTCCTCCTCTGTTTCTGCCCTTCCCCTATTAGTGCGCACATGTGCACGTGGTCTCTCTCTCCCAAAATAAACAAACATTTAAAAATTAACATTAAAATTAAACAACTACTACCAGATGTGGAAGCTGGAAATAACATGCATGATATAATGATTATATTATTACATAATTAAGTAAACAAGGGCTATTAAGGTATACTAATGTAGTATCAAAATAACATGAGAAACTATGAAATGATGGAAGGAGCAGAAATTATGTAATATGTTATTGTAACTCATTACTAGGTATAGCCATCTGAATGTGCCATATTATGAGGATAAGACAGAAATATAGTCTCTAATCTCTAATATTTACCAAATGCTTACTGTAGTCATGTATTAAGTATTTCTATTTATTCTAAGTATTTCTTAGTCCCGCTGACAACAACTCTCTGAAATGGGTAAAATTATTATTCCATTTTTTTATTAGAGGAAACTGAAATACAGAGAAGTTATGAGACTTGCCTGAGTCATATGACCACTAAGTTAGAGAAGCTGGATTTGAATCTAGAGAGCCGTATGCTATAGTTCACTCTCACCAGAGGAAACATGCAATGGTGCAAAGAAACAATCTTTGAAAATGACACACAGACTAACTTCATAGAATGGTTAAGGAATGCTGAACTCACCTCTCATCTGGACTCTGCCTCTCTGTTCTCATTCTTGCCCCTTCAAACCATTCTCCACAGAGGAGTCAGACTCCTCTTTTACAAATGCCAATCAGATCACAGAAAGCCCTCCAGGGGCTCTGCAAGGCACTTGGAATGACATCCATGCCTCTTACCTTGAATGTTCTCCCTCCCCCAAAGGGATCTCTTACCACTACTGGATTACACACCTACTCACGGCCTTCATGCTAGCTGTGACTTCCTCCTGTAATGGTTAGTCCTGTGATCATCTCAAGGCATCTCCTGTCATTCAAGTGTCAGTTTTAGAGCCACCTCCTCAGAGAGGCCTCTTTGAGCCCTCCATCTACGAACCACTCTCTGTCACATCACCTCTCAAGTCTTTTGCACATTACTCATCACTTTACTGTTGCTATTCAGTTACTATTTGTCTCCCCTACTGCAAGTGAGCTCAAAGAGTCAGAACCCTTCTGTTGTCTCGTTTACTGCGACATCGCCAGTGATCAGAGTTATGCTCGATTAAGAAATGAGTGAATGAAAAAAAAAAAAACCCACACATGCACCAGTGACCAAAATGAACTGACAGGCAATGCTTCCTTGTAATTACCTCCGGAAACAGAAGGGCTTCCTACATCACAATTTGTCACTGGATGGACCCAGAATCAAGACTAGGGGAAATTCTGGGAAATAAATGATGTGGCTTATAAAGTTGGTTTCATGAGGTAAGTGAATGGGCTGAAATACTGGTTTCTTTTTTGGTTTCTGTGTTTCTGGCAGAATACATTTTACCAACTCATGTTGACCTTTCCTAAAAGTATGAAGAAAACATACGCACATATCTGACAGACGTTTTGTGTTATTACTTATGTTACAAAAAAGTCTCAGATTTTCCTATATTTGTATTAATAGGTGATGAGTGGCTCTGGAAATGGAAAAGTAATTAAGATAGAATGGATTAGTTATAATGGGTGGCAGATAAGCTGGCTTAATTATATTAAAAAACCTAATTCATACTAACAGCAAATCCGGATGGTTGGCAATTAAAAAAACATTAGAATGTCATAAACAGGAAAAATTAAGTTACAAAATGTCACACATAAAAAGAGACCTCTTTAAAAAGTGTAGGTCAGACACAAGGTATGTCATCATTTACTCTTTCTACATAGTCACTGCATCCATTTGTATCTGCCCAGCTCCTTAGCGCTTTGAAAAGATTGAAAAGATACATTAACAGTTGGGCAGCACTACTAGGTTTTTAAGAAGTTGTTTTCTATAATTCCTCAATGATCTCAGAGTTAATGATCGTTTCTAATGCCGTGTCTGAGTTACCCACAGGAAAAGCCTTAGTTGAGGGAGTATTATTAATCAATACCATTTATCCCACTTCATGAGGGATTTAGATTAATTCCAAATTTCTATCAAAAATAAAAGTGCCAAGGGCCATGCCCTGGGTGGCTCAGTCGGTCGAGCTTCCGACTTCAGCTCAGGTCATGATCTCACAGCTCGTGAGTTCGACCCTGCACCGGGCTTTGCAGTGACAGCAAGGAGCCTGCCTCGGATTCTCTGTCTCCCTCTCTCTCTGCCCCTCCCCAACTCGTTCTCTCTCAAAAATAAACATTAAAAAGAAATAAGTAAAAATGCCAACACGACCATGTTGCACTGGGACTTCTTACTGTCCCTGCCTCACCCAAACGTAAGGCCAGGGGCATTTGATTAAGTCGCTTCCATCCGCGCAGCTCAGAAAATTCATTTAGGATCCAGCCCACACCCTCTGCTACAACTGTTGTTCCAGCCCAGCCTCCCAGATTTCTGTACATCTGCCCTTGCCTGGGTTCTCTTTCTTCCCCTGGCCTGTCAGCCAGTGATTCCTCTGGACACCCTACCTGGCTTCTGTTGTTTTTGTTTGGGTTGATTTCTTGTCTGATGGCTTCCAGAGGTTGGCTCCTCTCTACACCCTCTAAGCTCTCTGTGCCCAACCAGCCACACTTACCCTTATATGTATCACCAAATCCTGTCAATTTGATCACAAACATCTTTTGAATCTGGCCACTCTCTAGTTTTGTACTCACCATCTCTCAACCCGAAGGGTCCCCAAGTCTCCTATTTGACTGACCTGTTATCTGTCCCTCCTCATTGCAGTCTTATACTCCAGAGAACAGATGGAGAGAAATCCAAGACAAAAGAAAAGCAATAACTAGTTTGATTAATGCAGGTCTTGGCTGGAATCTGGTGGCCCAGAAGATAAAGGCTGTAAAGTTCAGTAGACGTAAATGTGTTTTCTAGCTAAGTTCCATGTTCTACTGCTCTCTACCATGTACCCTCCTGGGTACATTTTCAGCTATTACTTGAACCCAACCCTTGTCCTTAATACATACTGCTTTCCATGCTCAGAATTCTTTATCCTTGCATCCCCTTTGCCTGGCAGACTTTGACCTTTCTTAGGCCCAATAAAAGGTAGTATACTTAGTGATTTCTTACTACTCAGAGGCAGGCATGCTCTGTCTAGCTCATCCCAGTGAGCACTGTGCTCACTCCTATGTATCATCATATACTATATTATAATTTTTAATTTGTCTCCCCTAATAGACTTGTGAGTTCATGACATGCTAGGACTTTCTCATTCACCTCTGCAATGTGGAAATTAAAGCAGACCCCAGTACACAGTCAATAAGTGAATGGGCAAACAGATGCTATCTACAATGAAAACATTGATTAATCCCAACTAAAGAATGTGTCTCCACAAAGCTAACACAAATCAAAATGCAATATCGTTTTCAAGTAATAACTGACTGTGTCTGCAGCATTAATAGTCGTGTGTGAATGTGGGGTGATGTTACAAAACATATGACAGAGTTTGGTATAGTGGGGAATTTATTAGATCCTCAATAAAATTCACTAAAACTGTCAAAATAAGCATTTGAATTCTCTGTAAATTCACCAAAGACCAAAGGCATAAAGCAAACTGGGAAATAACTTTAATGAAAAACTACTCAACTCTGGGTGAGAACAGTGAGAATCTATGGGACTGTCCCATTCCTCTTTAACTGCCACACCCCTTCCCATGTCAGAGAAGGTCAAGCTGTGAGTATCAACAACTTCATTGCTAGAGAGCGCTTGCTTGATCTGGAGCGGAGCATGGGAACACTCCATGGCCATCCGTGTTGTTGGCAGCAGCAGTGGTCTCAGAGGTAGAGAGACCTCTGTGGCTCAGCCAACCTATAGTTTCACCCAAATGTAAAAAGGAGACCAAGGAAATAAACAGTCATGGAAGGCCTTGTTAAGTTCTCTGCAAATTCCTAGCTGATGGGAAGGCTACCCACAAACACAAGAGAGACTGAAAGCTACCCTCGTATTTGTGGCTGACTTTGAGCCTGTGTACATAGGCAGTGTAAACATTAAGACTGGGTGGAAAGTAAAAGTTAGGATAGACTTAAACACTGGCTAAGCTTTGCAGGTGTTCCCCAGCCCATAGAAACTGGCAGAGAACAGAAGCCCTACTGGCTTGAGGCATTTGAGAAGAAACTCTTGAAGTCATTGACAGACATTAAGCTGCAGAGAAAAGTGGGTGATCCCTGGGAAGTCAGGCATATCTTCATCATCACCACCATCACCATCAAATAACTGGGCAGAGACAGCAGCAGCCTGCACTGTGGGGAACCGGTGCCATGGATTTAGTCCAGGCAAGTAACTAAACAAACAAACAAAAAATGCCAACAAATTAAAAAACACCACTCAGAAGTAAAAATCAGAATCCAGATTTGTTACAGTGTATTACCTAAAACGTCTACTTTTTAACAAAAAATCTTGAGATATATAAAGAAACAGAAAAATGTGACACCTATTCAGGATAAAAAAGCAGTCAACAGAAATGAGCTGTGGGTGGTTCCTATATGAGATTTAGAGAACAAAGACTGCAAAACAGCTTTCAGAGAACTTCAGGTCACCGTGTTTAAGGAAGAAAGAAAAATAAACAAGTTCCCAGAAACCTGTGGGCAGCAGCTGCTGGAGTGGTACATAGGTAAAGGGAGTCCCAGAAGGACAGGAGTAAGAGAAAGGAGGAAAATAATTTTGAAGAAATAATTGTGCAAATGTCCCAAATTTAATGGAAAACATTAATCTACACATCCATGAAGATGAAAGAACCCAAATATGTAATGACTAAGAGATCCACAGTTAGACACCTAGTCAAACAGTTGAAACCAAAGATAAAGAGCAAATCTTGAAAACAGCAAGCAAAAACTGACTCATCACACTAAGGGAAACAATACAATAAGGGTTGACTTCTCATGAGAAGGCATGGAAACCAGAAGGCAATGGAATGACATACTCAAATAATGGGGAAAAAAGGTCAACCAAGAGTTCCATATCTAATAAAACTATGTATAAAGAAAAAAAGACCTGGAGGACATGATGTTAATGAAATAAGACACAGAAAATTACTGCATGATTCCACTTACAGGTAGAATCTAAAATAGTCAAACTCACAGCAGCAGAGAATAGAATGATCGGTGCCAGGGGCTGAAGGGAGACATGGGAAGGGGTTGGTCAAAGGGTGTAAAGTTGCATTTAGGCAAGATGAAAAAGTAGATCTAAAATAGAGAAATGTGAATATAGTTAACAATACTGTATTTTAGGCTTTAAATTTGCCAAGATCCTAAGCATGATCACCAAAAAAAAAAAAAAAAAAAAAAAAAAAAAACAGGACAAAAAGGCTATGTGAAGTGATGAATATATTAATTGGCTTGATTGTGATTAATTCACAGTGTGTATCAAAACATCAAGTTGTACATCTTAAATATTTACAACTTGTCAACTGTACCTCCATAAACTTGAGAAAAGAAAGTGAAATAAGAACATTAACAAATTTAAAAAGATTGAGAAACGCTGCGGCTAGCAGATCTGCATTAAGAATTTACAAAAGAGGGGCAGCCAAGTGGCTCAGTCGGTTAAGTGTCCAACTTCGGCTCAGGTCACGATCATGCAGTTTGTCAGCTCAAGCCCCGTATCAGGCTCTGTGCTGACTGCCCAGAGCCTGGAGCCTGCTTCAGATTCTATGTTTCTCTCTCTGTCCCTCCCCTGCTTGCACTCTCTCTCTCTCTCTCAAATAAGTAAACATTAAAAATTTAAAAATATTAATTTAATATTAAAAATATTAAAAATAAAGTCCTCCAAACTGAAAAGAAATGGCATCAGACGTTAACAAATCCATACAAAGAATGAAAAGCACTGTGAAAAGTGTGTAAAAAAAAATTACATAATTATGTATTTTTTTCTGTATTCCTTTATATACTTTTTACAAATTCTTAATCATTTTATCTTCTTTTTAAAAAATGTTTTTAATGTTTATTTATTTTTGAGGCAGGGAGGAACAGAGCATGAATGTGGGAGGGTCAGAGAGAGAGGGAGACACAGAATCCGAAGCAAGCTCCAGGGTCTGAGCTGTCAGCACAGAGCCCGACGCGGGGCTCGAACTCACGGCCCTCAAGATCATGACCTGAGCCGAAGTCGGCCGCTTAACGGACTGAGCCACCCAGGCGCCTGTCATTTTATCTTCTTTAATCACGGTAAGTGTACTCTTTAATCCCTATCCCCCATTTCCCCCATCCTCCCATCCATCTCCGCCTGGTAAACATTGGTTTGTTCTTCATAGTTAAGAGTCTGTTTCTTGGTTTGTCTCTCTTTCCTTTGTTTTGTTTCTTAAATTCTACATATGCGTGAGATCATGTGGTGCATGTCTTTCTCTGACTGACTTATTTTGCTTAGCATTATATTCTTTAGCTCCATCCATATTGTTGCAAATGGCAAGATTTCATTTTTTGTGGATAATATTCCATTGTGAATATATATCACAGTTCCTTTATCCATTCATCAATCAATGAACATCTGGGCTGCTTCCATAGTTCGGCCATTGTAAAAAATGCAGCAATACACATAGGAGTGCATGTATCCCTCTGAATTAGTGTTTTTGTATATTTTGGGTAAATACTCGGTGATGTAATTACCGGATTGTAAAGTAGTTCTGTTAATTTTTAAAGGAACTTCCATACCGTTTTCCAGAATGTCTGCATCAGTTTGCATTCCCACCAATGGTGCAAGAGGATTCCTTTTTCTCCACGTCATTGCCAACACTTGTTGTTTCCTGTGTTTTTGATTTTAGCCATTCTGAAGGATGTGAGGTAGTATCTTATTGTGGTTTTGATTTGTATTTCCCTGATGATGAGTGATGTTGAACATCTTTTCATGTGTCTGTTGGCCATGTGGATGTCTTCTTTGGAGAAATATCTGTTCATGTCTTCTGACCATTTTTAATTGAATTATTTGTTTTTTGGGTATTGAGTTGTAACAGCTCTTTATATATTTTGGAATCAAACTCTTTATCTGATATGTCATTTGCAAATATCTTCTATTTAGTTGGTTACCTCTTTTACATGCTTCTTGAAAAAAAAGACTAACACTGCACTGTTTGGTTTTAACAAACATACATATATATATAACACATGCCAATAGTAACAGAAAACAGGGAGGAGAAAATGGAGCTATAGTGGCACAAAGTATGTTTTACCAGAATTAAGTTAGTATTCACCTAAAGTGTAATAAGTTAAGATAGATTTTATAATCTCTAGAGCATTAAAAAAGTAAATAAAAACAATATAACAAAGGAATTAAAATGATACACTAAAAGGGGCGCCTGTAGCTCAGTTGGTTAAGCATCAAACTCTTGATTTCGGCTCAGGATATGACTCCTGGCTTGTGAGACCGAGCCCTGCGTTGGGCTCTACACGGACAGCATGGACGCTGCTTGGGATTCTCTCTCTTCCTCTCTTTCTGTCCCTCCCCTATGTGCTCTCACTCAAAATAAGTAAATTTAAAAAAAATAAAAAGATACATTCAAATATTTTACAAAGAAGAGTGTAGAGTGAGAACAGATGAAGAAGAATGACATGAGTTATGTAGAAAACAAATAGCAAAAGGAGAAATAAACCCAAACACATCAATGATTACTTTAAGTAAGAATAAACGCTCAAATGGAAAAAGACTGTCAGTCTCCTGGATATGGATATTATCTATGGATAATGAAACCATATTCGATTGTATGCTATCTACAAGTGACACACTAGGTTTAAAAACACCAATAGGTTGAGGGACACCTGGGCGGCTCAGTTGGTTAAATGCCCAACTCTTGATTTCAGCTCAGATCATGACCTCACAATTCATGGGATCAAGCCCTGTGTCAGGCTCCAGCCTAGCCTGGAGCCTGCTTAAGATTCTCTCTCTCTTTCTCCCTCTGCCCCTCTCCCCGATCACTTCCTCTCTGTCTTTCAAAATAAATAAGAATTTTTTTAAAGAAAAAAAAACCAAGAAGTTGAAAGTAGAAGGATAGAAAAAAATAACATGAAAACAGTAACCAAAAGCAGACTGAACATATAAAATCAGACAAGACAGATTTTAAGAAACAATACTAGAGAAAAAAAAGAGCCATGATATAACAATTATAAACAGAGATGAAAAATATATAAAGCAAAAATTGACAGAAGTAAAAAGAGAAATAGACATTTCAACAACAGCTAATGATTTCTATGGTCTATTCTTAATAACAGATAAAACTACAAAACAGAAAATCAACAAGGATACAGAAGATTTCAACAACACTATCAAAAAACTTGACCTAATTGACATTTGTAGAACTATCCCCCCCCAAAAGACAGCAAAATGCATTTTTTCTAGTGCTCTGATAGGTCATATGCTAAACCACAAACAAGTCTTGTAAATTTAACAGTACTAAAATTGTAACAAATATGATCTATAATAGAATAAAAAATCAATAACAAAGATTTTTGGGAAACTCTCAGGTTTTTTTTTTTTAAGTTTATTTATTTATTCTGAGAGAGAGGTGGGGTTTAGGGGTAGAGAGAGAGGAAAGAGAGAATCTCAAGCAGGCTCTGTGCTGTCAGCACTGAGCCTGATATGGGGTTTGATGTGGGGCTTGATCTTAGAGATCATGACCTGAGCCAAAACTGAGTCAGATGCTTAATGGAGTGAGCCACACAGGCACCCCTGGAAACCTCCAGATATTTGGAAATTGAACAACACACTTCTAAAATACTCATGTACCAAAGATCAGTGCAACGAGAGACAAATGTTTTGAAGTGAATAAAAACACATGTTAAAAGCCATGAAATGTAGTGGTGAGAAAGAAATCTCTATCTTTAAATACCTATAACAAAAATGAAAGGTCTCAAATCAGTAACTCAAGAGTCCACCTTCCCAGCAAAAGAAGAGCAAACTCAACCCAAAGCAAAGAAGAGGGGAAAAAATTAAGCATGAAAATCAATGAAATAGAAATCAGGAAAACAAAACACCCCCCTCTCCCCACCAGAGAATCAGTAAAGTCAAAAGCTCGTTCTTTAAAAGATCAGTAACATTTATGAACTTTTGGCTAGGTTGACTAAGACAAAAAAAGACAAATGATCAAAATAGGAATGAAGGAGAAACCATATGGCATACTGACACTACTGAACTTTTAAAAATCGTCTCATGAAGAAAATCACCATTCTGGAGTGTTTAATTGGTAAATTATATCAATAAAGAAGAAATAATCCTTCACAAACACTTTCAGAAAACAGAGGAAGGAAAATAGTTTTCAATTCCTTCTTTAAGTCTGCTGTATTATCCTAAACCCAAAGCCAAAGATATCGAAAGAAAAAAAACACAAAACAAAAATTACAGACTAATATAACCCTCACGAACATAAATGCAAAAATCCTTTTCAAAATACTAGCAACCTTAGTTCAGCAACCTATATATCATGTCCAACGGGGGTTTGTTACAAGAAGGAGAGGTTAGTTTTAATATTTGAAAATCATTAATGGAACATGCCATTACATTACACGAGGACATGACCATATGATCACTCCACAGATGCAGAAAAAAAAATCAGTTGACAAAATCGAATACCCATTCAGGACAAAAACTTGGCTACAGGAACAGAGAGGAATCTTCCTCATTCTGGTAAAGGGCATCTGCACAAAACTCTACAGCTAGCACCATACTTCATGGTGTAAAAACTGAATGGCTTCTACCTGTGATCAGGAACACTTCCTTGTCACATCTATTCAGCATTTTACTGGTTCCAGTCAGTGCAGTGAAGAACAATAAAAAATAAAAAATAAAATAATAATAATAAAAAAGAAAGGCAATAACATTGGAAATAAGCAAATATAACCATTTTTATTCTCAAATGACAAGATCTTCTATATGGAAAGTCAGGAATCCAGAGGAAAAATTTCAGTAACTGATAAACGAGTTCAGCAAAGTTGCTGGATATTCCATACGAAATCAATCATATTTTTTTATACTCACCCCAATCCAGAAATGAAATATAAAAACTGCACTTACAGTAGCATTAAAATAATAAAACACTGAAAAATAAATATAACAAAAGAAATGCAAGACATACCACGTTTATAAACTATAAAACCTTGCTGAAAGATCTAAATAGACATTTCATCTTCAAGAGTTGGAAGACTCAAAATTGTCAGAATGACAATCCTTACCAAATACTGGCCTGAGATTCTCTAAAATCATCTACAGATCCTACACAATCCCTATCAAAATCCCAGCACATTTTGCAACTATTTTTTGAGTACCATCATTAACATGAAATAAAAGGTACACCTTAGTCAATCTTGCCCATTACCTGCTCTGTAAGGTACACCGACTGGTATCAGAGAGGACAGTGGACAGACTGAGTGTGGTTCTGGAACCAAACTTCCTAGGTCTGAATTCCAGCTCCTTCATGCACCAGCTGTATGATCTCTGCCAAATTACTAAATCTTTCTGGGTTTCCGTTTATTTTTCACTTGTCACATGCAATCAACATTACTAATATCAGCCTTAGGAGGTGTTGGGAGTACTTAAACACACCTGGTGTATGATAAATGCTCAATAAATGTTTGAAATTACTTTATCACACAATTTGAGGGTCAAATATTTATTAAAGCAGTTTTTTTAAACTTATGACAATTTTCAGTACTGAAAGAGTAACAGTAAAGTAGCCACAACAATCATATCTTGTCCCACATCATATTACTCAAAATGATTGAATTTTCAGGGTGCCTGGGTGGCTTAGTCAGTTAAGCATCTAACTCTTTTTTTTTTTAATTTTTTTAATGTTTATTTATTTTTGAGAGAGACAGAGCATGAGCTGGGGAGGCGCAGACACACACACACACACACACACACACACACACACACAATCTGAAGCAGGCCTGATGCGGGAGTCGAACCCACAGACTGCGAGATCATGACCTGAGCTGAAATCGGATGTCCAACCGACTGAGCCACCCGGTCGCCCAAGCATCTATTAATTTTGGCTCAGATCATGATTCCTGCGGGGTTCATCTGGTTGAGCATCCGTCTCTTGATTTCGGCTCAAGTCATGATCTTGCAGTCGCGAGATCCAGCCCTGGGTTGGGCTCTGCACGGAGCATGGAGCCTGCTTGAGATTCTCTCTCGCCCCCTTCCTCTGCCTCTACCTTGCTCATGTGTGCTCCCTCCCTCTCTCTCAAAAAAAAAAAAAAAAAAAAAAAGATTAAATTATCTAGATATTTTTTAAAGCCTTAGAGAAAACCATTAAAATATAATTGTTTTAAATCTAAGATTTTTTAAAAATACAAATTTAGTTTTAAAAATATATAAACTTATTCTTCTAATTATCAGTTTATGAAAATACTCTTAAAAACTTCCAGTAGGAATTCAGTATTATTTCTATACCTAAATACATTTTAGGAAAAAAGAAATCATAAAAGGTAATAATGGACTTGTTTCTGATAATGTTGAATAAAAGAAACCTGCACAAGTATCACACTAAACACAACTAAATGCAGCATAAAATATTTAAAAATATTTTTATATGTGTCACACAGATGGAAAAAACTAAGCAATGCACAGAGGTCCAAGGCATAGTGAATCTCAGAAATTAGGAGATCCCTGAGGCCAGCTTTTAGTTATTTGCTGTTAAATCAGTCATCTCTACTGTTGGGTATTTGGTCAAAGCACAGAGCCCCAAAGTGATGGGTGTAACAGGATAACTATGGAAAAGGCTATGACCCCACAGACCTGTATCTTGAATGTGAGGATGACTCAAAAATAAATCAGCAAGAAAAACTGTGACCATCATATCTGCATAAGGTGAAAGAAAAAGCAATCTCCCTGATGCATGTAATCACAAGCTGGGCTTCCTACAGGTTAGTAGTGCAAATTCATCTTATTTACGGTCTAATAAATCTTAAGTCTGTAATTTATTTTTAAATAGTCCCATTCTGATATTGACCCCTGGTGCCTGAAAAGCATACTTTTTAACAATGTCTTAATGAAATCCAGAAAATTAAATGTTCTAAGGAATATTAAGCCTTACCCATTTCCTATCAACACATATGCAAACAAAAATCAATAAAAACACAAAGAAATAACGCACCATGAATTGAAACAAACAACCCAGGTGAATCAGATCCACACAGCACTACAAAACTATCTGGAACACAAAATAAGTACTTAATGTATTTAAAGAAAGAAAAGTAGGCGATGAATAAAATAAGAGTACGAAACCAAGAAAAACACTAATATTGAAGAAAGAATCTCTAAAAATGAAAAATATTTGGGGCGCCTGGGTGGCTCAGTTGGTTAAGCATCCGATTGTTGATTTCGGCTCAGGTCATGATCTCATAGTTTGAGAGTCTGAGCCTTGCATAGGGCCCTATGCTGACAGTGCAGGGTCTGCTTGGAATTCCCTCTCTCCGCCCCTCCCCTGCTTCTCTCTCTTTCAAAAAATTAACTAAAAAAAATTATAAATAAATAAAAATAAAAAATATTTAAATTTAAAATTTAATAGAATAGTTAAACAACTGAAGAAAGGTAAGTGAGCAGAAAAGTATGAATAAATCATCCAGAATGCAGTACAGAGATATAAAGAAAAGAAAAATATGGGGGATTAGCAGATAAGGGTGAAATACTGAAATCTAACAGGCATCTCTCAAGTCCCAGAAGAACAGACAAGAGAGATCAAGCAGTCCTTGCAGAGATCATGGTTAGGTATTTGCCAGATTTGTTGAAATATACTAGTCCTCAGGAAAGCGAACAAATCCCAGGCATCATAAGTATAAAGAATTCCATATCATAGTGAAAATGCAGAACACCAACAACAAGAGAAGATCTGAAAAACAGCCAGAGGAAAACAGATCGATTACGTACAACATAATGACAATTATATTTGTAGCTGACATGACACCAGCAACAGTACTGAAGCCAAAAGACTGTGGAATATTTTCTTCACTCTGTAGAGAGAAAAACCAACTGTCCGCCTGGAATGAAGTAACCAACAATACTATCTTTCAAGAAAAAGGGCAAAAGGGGAATGCTTTTAGAGTAACAGAAAGGGAGTTTCTGCCATCTTCCTTTAGAAGGAAATTAAAAAGAATATATTTCAGGTAGAAAAAAACCAAACAAACCAAAACTGTCCCAAATGTTCAGTCTGAGATGCAAAAAATGTTGGTGTACAAAGAAAGTGGTAAATGTATAACTAAGCCTAAAAAATTCGTTGCATAAAATAATAATGTTTAATTTATGGAGTTAAAAAGAATTACGATCTTAAGCTAGCATGTAAATCAGAGATGGTGAAAATTAAAACCTTCTTCATTCCCTCCCCATGTTTTCTGAGTGTCTCTATACTTTGTTTAGTCTGTTTGTTAAAATTTCCAGAAGAGCCATTAAACTGAATATTAAAGTTAAAACCATGCATGTTGTTGAAGAAGCTTAAACACCTCTTTGTGGTTTATTATAACAAAGATTTTTTCTTTTCAAAAATAGTTCATATTTATTACAAAATGATTCCCTAGTAACTCCGTAGTAAACAGAGTTACTGCAAAATTGGTGACTTGGAATTGTCAGTTTCTTTGTAATTAAAAAAAAAATTCCTCAAATTGGCATAATTCATCTCTAATTATTCTCTTCCTTTCGTGCCAAAGTCTATTTAAAGAATATTCAGTAAGAACTATACGTGGCATCTCAGATCTACTCAAATAATACATAATTTGAATTTCATACTCCACTAGACTTCACTCAAATGTAGTTCTCGACAAGGGCTTGCCACATTGAAATTTACTGCTATGTTGTTTCTTTCAAAATAAAAGAGGGAAGGCACAGCCTTGCTCTCAGCACTCACATATTGAAGGCAGACAGTCCGCTAGAATGGGATTCCTAATAATGTACAGGAAGTTCTAGATTCGACATATAAGCAAAATGCTGAAGGGCAGAACAATTTTTTTCGGATTATCAGAGATGGTTTACCAGAGCAGACAACAATTATATTAGGCCTTGAAATATGGACAAGATTTTCCTAGGCAGAAAGGAGAAATATCTTCTAGAAGAGGTGGCAGCAGGAGCAAATGAGGAAGGCTTAAAAAGCACGTGTGTCTGAGGAACGTCAGGCAGCACAGTTTCCTGTAGTACAAGGTACGGGCATTATATTAGTCTATTAGTTACGAATCTTTTGAGGTTCTTCTGTGTGCTGGAGATTTGGGAATGTGACAGCTATTCTTTCTCATAATCAAATGGGAAAGAAAGTAATACATGCAGAGGAACATAAAGGAAAAAAAAAGCAATTTATTACATATTCCAGTCAACTATGAGAAAAACGTCTTTCATACCATGTCCAAAACGCAGCTGTTCCATTTCTGAAAGGGGCCCACCTACACCTGGCAGATCTGTCTGCTGAGAGTAATTTATCAATCAGCAGTCCTCCATCTGCCCAGACTCCATCCTGTACCCAGCACTCTACCGGGTGTCAAGGAATCAACAGAAACACCATGTAGTCCCCAGTGCAAAGGAACTTGTATTTTAGACAAGAGTTACAACTAAGGTACCCGTAGAAAACCAAAAAATGACTCCACTTTAAACCAAATAGAATGTATTCTAGACCCAAGACTGACACTGAAGCCCAAGTTAGTGAAGCCTTTAGGGTAGCTATGACTTGAAAATAAGTAGAATTCAGAATAAGTAGGGTAGAAAAGAGAGCTTTACTAATGGAGAAAAAGACCTAGAGCTTATTATAGGAAGGGGGGAGTGAGTGAACAAAACTTCCGAATGGAATAGGAAGAAGTAGTTATGGCATTGGGACCAAGTTACTGATGGGCCTGGATTCGATGAAGGGGCAGGGCGAGGATGCGGTAAATGTGATCTCATGGAAAGGTACAAAAGGAAACAATCGTGTAGCAGATGTGACAAAGAAGAAATTGGAGTTGGGGGGACTACTGGAAACAGGTACAGTAATCCATGCATGAGGTGAAGGGAGTTTATACCTTGATTTCAGGAGGAAAAGAAGGAGTGCAAGATAGATTAGATAAATAAAAAGGAGATGGCATAATATGGCTGTTCTTTAAGAAAAATCCTGGGTTTGAGTACTGGCTTGGTTAAACATAAGGTGCATGTCTAAGGGCTAGTTCATAAGCCCTTACAAACCTCAGAATATGTCCATACTGTCTACTGCATTAGGATTCAATCAGTGTTTAACTTCTCAGTAAAAGTTGGCTGCACCACCACCATCTTCATCATACTAGAGTGATTAAACATTTTTCTTGTAATTGATAAGTATCTTGTGGGGGCAATACTTTGAGACTATATCACTGTCCTATTCGCTCCTCAACCTTTCACCCACCAGAGCATCCAATGAAGATCCCTGCCTGAATAAATTGTTATAGTTGGTAAATAATGATTTTCTATTTCCATCATCTTTCACATTTACCCTTATATTGTAAGGAAGAACTCTCCCCCTTCCCATCCATCCATCCTTTCATTCACCCATCTGTGAGGAATAAGTTTAAGAATTCCCTGAGCTTGCATCAGTGGGTGAACAAGGCTTAGGACAAAAGCATCCAGAATAGGTTAACAGGGCAAAAGCGCCCCCAGCATAGAACAAAAGCCTAAGAGTGGGAAGCCGCTTTCACAAGATGGAAGCATCCAGAATAGGTAAACAGGTAAATAGGATGATAGACCACCACATGGAAACTGTCTGGAGTGGAGCTAATTAGCAAAAGAAAGGTGCCTTGTTGACCCTGAGGTAGCATGCTCTTATTCCCTAGGCAAGTTAAGATAAACAGACAGGTGCCTGGTACCTGCCATAAAGAGACATCTGCTTGGGGCTGGGATTTTGTTTTGTATTGACCCGCATATGTTAGAAACTCCCTTTCTCTCACACATGAGTTAATGATCACTGCTTCATTGTCTTTTTCTGCATGTCCATCACGTTTGTAAGCCTCTGATCCTAATAAAAATGGAGCAAGAACCCTTACTCGGGGCTCTTGTCTCCTCCTGGACATTAGCCTCTCTCGTATTCAATTCTGCATTTGCTCTCTTGCTGGACAAGAGAGAACTCCAGACTCAAAGTCTGTGACACTCACTCCATCTACCCATCTATCTACCCACTTCAGAAGGGATACTTAGATTAATCACAAAGAGAAAACAATAGTAATAAGAAAAAAAAACTATCCCTGAAACTGTTATCAAATAGGAGCTGACCTAGTTCTCACAGCTAGTTGATGGTGTTCAATTGGTGAATGTAAATAATTTCACCTAACACCAGTATTAGACACAGTTACTCTGTGACCGTGATGGAATAAAAGAGAAATAAAACCACTCTATAATCATAGATGGACACAGGAGAAGAAAAACAATACTGTGCAAATTACAAAAAATGACCAATATCCATCCTCTGCCACTGACATGAGTGACTGTTGCTTATCAAATACAGGTTTAGCTTTGCTCTATTTCTCTTGCCTTCTAGATACAGATTATTAACCAAGAATAAAACTACCTGTTTCTTTTTAGTTTTTTTTTTTTAATTTTTATTTAAATTTCAGTTAGTTAACATACAGTGCAATATTGGTTTCAGGAGTAGAATTCATGATTTGTCTCTTACATACAACACCCAGTGCTCATCACAAGTGCCCAAGTGCCCTCCTTAATACCCAGCATCCATCTAGCCCATCCTCCTACTCACTTCCCTCCATCAACCTTCAGTTTGTCCTCTAAAGAGTCACTTGCAGTTTGTTTCCTTCTCTTCTCTTCCCTTCTCCCTTCCCATATGTTCATTGGTTTGGTTTCTTAAATTCCACATGAGTGAAATCATGTGTATTTGTTGTTTGCTTTAACAGAATACATTCTAGCTCCACTGACATTGTTGCAAATGGCAAGATTTCATTCTTTTTGATGGGTTAGTAATATTCCACTATTTATATATGTGTGTGTCACACACACACACACACACACACACACACACACACACACACACCCCACATCTTATTTATCCATTCATCAGTCCATGGACATCTGGGTTCTCTCCATACTTTGGCTAGAAACCACCTTTTTCTGAAAGCATCCATTCTAGAGTAAGACCTCACTTCCCTGAAACCCGCCCCCCCCCCCCCAATAATCAATTGTAAGTCTAAATATGATAATAAGCACTCCTTGAGACCCTTTTACTAAGATGTCCCAAAGTTCCTCATGGTATGGGCTCTCCCTCTCACTGGGAGGTTGAAGACAATAGATCCAGGTGTGTTCAAACACAGCTGTATTCCTGGGGGTGTTTGGCTGGAGGGCATCAGCAATAATTGTGTAGTAGAGACACCTGGAAGACACCACCTTAACCAAGCAATCAATCAGCATTACCAGACATGGAACCAATCAACGTCATATTCCTCCTGATATGGCGTACTGAGGAGAACACTCACTTTTGTAACATTTCTGCCAAAAAAGCACAATATAAATTTAATCACGAAGAAACATCAAATCACACTGAAGACAGTCTACAAAACGACTGATGATATACTCACATGAAGGGCTAAGGAACTGGACTAAATCAATGATGGCTGGAGAGACATAACGGTTGAATGCAACACATGATCTGGTATTACTGGGACAACTGGTAAATCCTACTAAGATCTGTAGATTAGATAATAGTGAATTCATGTTCATTTTCTGATTCTGATAAATATAGTGGCTATATAAGACAATGTGCTTATTTTTAGAAAATACACACTGAAGCATTTTGGTGTGAAGGATATACATCTATGTTGTAATTTTATGTGTATATATACACACATATACACACACACACAGAGACAGATGTATAAAGTGAATGTTGTAAAATATTTGCATCTGGGGCATATAGGTGAAGGGTATACAGAAATTCTTTTTATTCTTCTTAAAGTCTGAAATTTTAGCTGATTCTCATTATTTGCAGTTTTATATGTTCTATGGTGTTGCTATGAACCCAAAATTAGCGAATACCAAAGCACTGCCCCTAAGAGAAACACGGGGTCAGGTTCCTGGGAGCTGCTGGTCACAGTATTTTCATCAACCACTCAATACAAAACCTTGTTTTATGGGTGTCCTCTTTAAAGACACTTTATTTAATATCTATTGTTGATTCATTCATGCTGGCCAACAGCACTAGAACTCATGTCTGAAAGAAGCTTATCTGGCTCATAAGTGTTCTCCCTAAGGCACTTCACAGCCCTCCTGTGCTTAGTCACACTATATAGCCATCAGCACTGTGATTTGGGGCCCTTTTACATAGCGATGCCAGCGAGAAAAAAACCACAAAAATGTGGAACTGTGGCACTAAATGAACTGTGGAAGGAATCCTTGCTTACAGGAGCGCTGAAACAGGAAAGCATGGCATCGCCTTGGTCAACCTCAGCGGGGAATGGGGCACACTGGGGGACGCAGATCCTTCACTGCTCCACACGGGTCTACAATGGTCACCAAAGCCCTGCAAGTATTGGTTCTGGGGTTACAAATGAATTTTAGTAAGTGAATGAATTTGCAAATGTGGAATCTTTCAATAATGGAGACTACCTACATATCAAAATAAAAAGTTCAGAATATATACTTTCAACCTGGAAAACTAGAAACATGGTGGTATAATAAAATGAATTTATGACCACTGGGCTGGGGAGTTGTTCTGGGAGGGAAGATGCTATTTAATTCAGGATAGGATAGGTCTGGAAGGTTGACCCACAATGCCTTAGGGACATTTGGAAATCCAGCAATTGAGGAAGGCCGAGAAAGGGTAGGAGATGAAGTTTATGGGAATTATTGGTCAGAGTAGAGATAATTGATGCCATGAGCAAGGGAAAAGCCAGATTATGTGCCTAACCAGTAACACAGATGAGGATTATATAATAAGGCAGGCAGAATCAAGGCTAATGTATCAGGAATGGGGCACACAGTGATGCCTGCCTTTGTTGTACGTAAGTTATTAAAATACGCACACTGAATAAGGAATGGCAGACAGGTTTCAGTGAGAGTGTTCCAATCCAAAGAGAGAGAAAAATTTGTCTAGTTAGAGCTTTCCAGGCCAAATGGGCTGCTTTATTCATTTTAAGTTTATCTTGAGAGAAAGAGAAAGTGTGTGTGCCCAAGCAAGGAAGGGGAAGGGGTGGGGGGGAGAGAGAGAGAGAGAGAGGGAGGGAGAGAGAGAGAATCCCAAACAGGCTCTTCCCTGTCAGCACAGAGCACAACATGGGGCTCAATCCCACAAACTGTGAGAGCATGACCTGAGCCGAAATCAGGAGTCAGATGCTTAACTGAATGAGCCACCCAGGCTGCTTTAGAAGATGGACTTGTTCCTACTGGCAGTATTCACAGGGTTCAGGATCACTGACTGCAATCGAAGCATCTATGTAGTACTTGGGATCATCATTAAGACCTGTGTAATTCTAGCTTTCAATGACTAATTTTTTTTTTGCTGACCCTCTGGTTTTTATACAAAGGATTCCCATACTTGATCAATCGTGAAGCAGGTCTGACATCCTTAAAAATAGCCAAGCCTATCAAGTTAAGCAAAACAATTTTTTATCATAGACAAAACCATAATCCATCTCACTGGAATATCTGGAACACAGAAAAAAAGGCAGCAGCCACATCTTAACCAAGCTGTCCACCTTGTCCCTCAGTTTGCTATCTTATGAATGGGCAAGTGGTGAGGTGGACATCTGGGGCCTGGGCCACATCCTTCCAACCATGAAATGAGTCCTACAAGGTCATTAAAAAAGATTCGGACTTCAGAAAACCTGGAGGAAGCCTGTCAGTGAACATTCTTCTCCATTCTAAACTATCAAAAGCAGTTAAAGGATTGTACGTTTATTTTGTCTTAAGTTTACTTATTTTGAGAGAAAGAGCATGAGCATGTGCAGATGTGGGGGGAGAAGCAGACAGAGACGGGGAGAGAGAATCCCAAGAAGGTTCTGAGATCACAACCTGAGCTGACATTAAGAGTCAGATGCTCAGCCAACTGAGCTACCCAGGCTCTCCTTGGTAAGTTTAAATTACCTTGACCATTACTTATTTATGGATGTGTTTATCTGGTCTCATCACTAAAAGGGTGCGCTTTCTTGGTCCTATCACACCACATGAAGCACATTAATAAACGTTTACATGGAAGGAAACAGCAAAACAATGTCTTTGTAAAGTTACCTCCTCACTCCAATGCATTTATAAATAATATATTATTATTAGTGTGAACTTCAAACTACTCCTCACAGCTAGAGGTTGCAAAGGTTTCCTCGTAATCCATTAAAGGATGTTTTCACTTTACTTTTCTCCAGAGTATCAATATTGAATGTTACAAAAATATTTTTGCCATTTGCTTTCAAATAAAATATTCAACACTCAATGCTTTCATGGAGCATTTTCCCTTAAAAATCCATTATACTAAAAGTAAATATCTTCATGGAGCCCACTAGGCTGATGTAATTAACATTAAATTCACAAAAAGGTAATGGAGATTTTATCAGGAATGGCACACAATTCAATGCAGCAGCTCAATCACTGTGGAGTTTTTCCTACAGAATCTCACCATGTGAACAAAACATCGCATTTAAGGTATTTTTTTAAAGCCTCACGACAATCCTTATATTGGACTATTATTTTTGTTATGGGAACTTAATTTTATTATAAGGTATTAAATAACAAAAGAAAATCAAAGTGATCCGAAGGTAAGAACTTGGCCATGTTATTTTCAAACTGCTGAACTAACTCCCCAGGGAAGACCTGCTAACAAAGTGGGGATCACTGCCCTATGCCCTGGGCGGATTCTGGGCCTTGGAAGGAGAAGGCTAAACTCAAGGGCTTTGGTTGAAGGATTCCTGCTGTCCCTTACTTTGCTCTCAGGGTTCCGGACTCAACACACAGCAGCTTATTTTAAGAAGTCTGATTAAACCAAAATCTTGTCCTATCATTCCTTAGTTCCAGAACTCTTTAGCAATCCTTCTAAGCGTTGCTTCTTTCTCAAACCGTACAACCAGTTGTAGATGATGTTCAGAAGCTAATCCAATATATCGGTAATTGATCTGGGGTATGAACAGTGAAAATGATGATGGCTCAACTCACACCTTCTCGTGATGAACATCGTAAGAATCTACTGGATTTGCCCCATCTCCTTCTCCAGCCTCTACTTTCTGTCCCTTTCCTCCTTGCTCTTACCCTCGACTTCCACTTTTCCAACATGCCAATGCTGTTTCTACATGTCTGTGATCAAACTTCTGCACAGCCCTTTCCCCTAGTTTATTCGTGCTTGTCCTTTAAAGATCAGCTTAGAGTCAATTTCTTCCAGAAAGCCTTTTCTGACTGTCTGCATCCTCCCAGAGGGCCTAGGAGGCTATCTCTGCCTACTGTAAGCTCCCGCAACACGCTGCACTTCTGATTTTGACACTCGGCACACTTGGAATCACTAAGGATTGCCTTTGACTCCAGCCTAAAGCTCTGGAGAGCAGAACCAAGTCTATCTTGTCTAGGGTGGTATCCCCATTGCCTGACACACAGGAGAGATTCAGTAAGTATCTTCTGAACACAGTAAATGAATAATAGTTTCCCTGTACTGTGAGTAGTTCATGTTTTATTCATCTTGGTATCTGCTCTGTCTAGCCCGTACCTGGCACAAAGCAAGCCCTTAGTATATACTGGTTGAATTTATTTCTGAAATGGTGTCTTGAGAGGGGCACCTGGGTGGCTCAGTCGGTTGAGCATCTGACTTCGGCTCAGGTCATGATCTCATAGTTTGTGGGTTCGAGCCCTGTGTCGGGCTCTGGGCTCTGTGCTGACAGCTCAGAGCCTGGAGCCTGCTTCGGATTCTGTGTGTGTCTCTCTCTGCCCCTCCCCCACTATCACTGTCTCTCAAAAAATAAACATTTAATAAATAAATAGACAAATGAATAAAAGGTGAAATGGTGTCTTGGACTTCCTAAGAACTTTCCTCTTCCCTTTGCTTACCCGTGAACTAGGAGGAAGGAACTGGAAGACAGTTGGATTATTAGGGAGAAGGGCAAGTGAGACATCAGGAGAGTGGAAATAAGAGACTCAAAAATTAGACCAATGTGAAAATGGAAAATGGATTGTTCATTCAAACTTCAGCCAGGGTACCTGTGTATGCTGGCCAAATCTAACCAAAGTTTTGGTTTTTGTTTTTTTTTTTAAATGAGGGAAAAAGCATTTGTTACTAACTGGTTGCTTGAAGTTAATCTACAGCGGAATAAATCAGAACAGTGGTGGCCTCTGGGGGTGAGTATGGGGACTAACTGGGAAGGCGTACGAGAGCACTTCCAGGGGTTGGCAATGGATTTCTCCCATACTGATGGCAGCCATTTGTCAAAACTCATTAAGTGGTGCACTTAGGATGTGTACATTCCACTGTGTGTTAATTTTACCTCAAAAAAAAAAAAAAAACATAAGGTCAATAAATATTGAACTCTATTTTTTTAAGATTTTTATTTTACTTTTGAGAGACAGCATAAGGCAGAGAAAGAGCAGAGAGAGAAAGAGGGAGACACAGGATCTGAAGGAGGCTCCACGCTCTGAGCTGTCAGCATCTAGAGCCCGACCCGGGACTCAAACTCACAAACCATGAGATCATGACCTGAGCTGAAGTCGGTGCCCAACGTACTGAGCCACCCAGGTGCCTCATATTGAACTCTATTTAATGGCACACCAGACGTGATACACTAAGGGTGGAGTACCCGCATGATGGCAATTTACTTTGAAATGTGTGTAACAGGAAAGATGGACAGGGAAACATATGAGAAAGCGAGTATGTAAAACTGTAATTGTAGGAACCGGATGGTAGGTATATTGTATTTTTAGTATATAATTCAACATCCCTGTACGTTTGAAAATTTTCATTAAAAAATGCTTGGGAAAATGGTTCTTTGGCCTCATTTAGATGCAGGTACATTAGCACCCAAAAGTACTGAGTTGTTTTCAGGGAGTCCTTCAGCTATGTAGTCAGAAATTAAGGTCATGCATGAAAGGTTAAGATGGATAATGAAGAAATTCTAAAAGTCTCAGGAAAATAGGAAAAGTTCTCATTATCTGTGACCGATGGACTCATTCATTCATTCAATAAATATTTATGGGACTCCTAGTATGCACCAGAAACTGTTTTAGACACACGGAAGAGACAAAAATTTGGATCTTCTTGGGAGTTGCGATTTTCATCATGATTTCAAGGGGATCCCCTCCAAAGATGGGGAGAAAACTGGGGGAGGGGCAGGGGCTTAGCTGCAGACAAGGGGGCAGTTCTGTTCCTGTTTCAGTCCTGACTACCCTCTGCAGGGAATACTACCACACAAGGACATTAAATGGATAGAGGCATTGTGATCTGGAATGTACTGGCAATCCACTGAGGGTAATAACACTTCCAGGTGAGACCACCTTTTCATTCACAGTGGTAAATTAGCATGCCTTCCAAAGTAGAAAGAATCAGGGTCTTTCATTTTCTTAACTCTTGTTATAGTTGGCCCTGGAAGAACGTATCATGTACAATATAGAGAAAGCTATGTGTTGCAACCTTCTAAATCTAGACATAACTGCATATTATACAGACTCACGTTCTGCTCCCTCAAGGGAAGGAGGCAGAGAGTAGTGGTCAGTATTTTAGCCACATTGATGATTTATTTCTTTAAAAAACATCTAAAGCTTATGTGGCAAGACATTTATTAAATCTGGGTGGTACATTTTATGTTTAAAATGTCTCAGAATTAAAAATGTCATAATTAAGGAAAAAAAGTTGATAAATTAAAATGGGAGTACCAATGATATCAACTAACAACACTATATGGGGTTTTCTGGAAGGCACTTTAGGGGTAAGGGAGGTGAAAAAAAGAAAGGAATATGCAACTGTCAAAATAACATTGTAAATGAAGGTTTTTTTTTTTCTTTAAGGATTCATTTACAAAAAAGTATTCCTTCATACAGAACAATATATTGGGGGGGAAATGGGTGAAGTGATCCTATTTAGTTAGGAAACTACAATCACTAGTATTGTACTTTCTGAAATTACTAAGTGAATTAAATCAAAATATTAATTTGTCAGTAAAATGCTTATTTTTGAAAAATAGGGCTTCTGCGCAGATATGGGGTATAAGCACATTACAACTGAGACTGCAGGGGACTCATGAAAAAATACAGAAGTCATGTGGAAATTTCCAATTTATATCATCCCAAGCTAGATTATTCTCTGGAGTAGTAAAACTGGAACACTGCAACCATGTTGGAGGTATTTGTCCAAATATCCATCAACATTTAAGCACCGGCTTGAATTCTAGGTTAAGAGATTTATCATGAAAAATCACGGGAAACTTTAGCGATGAAAAAAGAAAATCAGGTGAGGCTAAAATCCTGATGTAAACCACATATGGAATTAACATAAACACAATATAAAAGATTATTAATAATTCAGCACAGATTTATAACCTTTTTTTCCCCTAAAGCTGTTTTATTTAAATAGCAAACGATTCATCCAGTATCATCAGGCCCATTCCTGTATGTTCCTACAGCAATTGGGTTCCATTAATCCCATAAAAACCAACCACTAATTTACTTCTATTGTTAAGCCTTGTGTAACAAATGGCCAGCTCACAGAGATTTCTACTTTTCTACACATTCCATGGCTATGCCTCCAGACTCTGCCAGAGGCAGAAGAGACTACAATGCCTGAACTCTATTCCAGAATAGAACCACTAAACCTCCATGGAAATAACAGGTTGCTGATTAAATTTCTGCACATGTGATCTTGAAAAACTGTTACATAAATCAGGGTGACAATTAGAAATGCTATAAATAACATGTTTAATTTGATAGCTCAGCTATTGTAATAAATTGGACAACTGTTTCTCCCTCTTGGTATATTCACTTTCACCTTGGGGTTAAGTGATACTGGCTTAAATGATCCTGGAACACGAGGCATTTGCAGAAGGCTAGTGTGTGAAATTAATTTTCCTCGCAGTGGCTTTATTCCTTTATTGACATAAAGGATCCACATAACACAGTACACACTAGAAAGTATCCTACCTTCTTTGTACTGATTTTTTTTTTTCTTTCAGTGTCATTTAAGTTAAGCTGTGTGAGAATACGAGCAGTCACGATTCAACCAGTATTTATTAAGACCTCCTCGGTGACTGCTCCAGGTTCTAGGACATAAACCTCACAGTAATCATATGAAAGATGTATCATGATCTGTATTTCACAACGAAGAGACTCAGAGTTGCTCATCAACTTGACCAAGCACACACTAGTTGTGTTGGTCAATTCAGTGTTGGTCAATTCGTGGTTTTTATCCAGGGTCTCAACTCCAGAGTCCATGTTCTTTCTACTGCCCACAAATGGATTTGAATTCTTTCTCCTTTCTACCCCACGTAATTGTCTTGGCACATGCGTACTACAGTGTGAACTGGGCTTCTATCTGATTAATCCCTACGTTAGAATCTTACGTAGGTAATTTCACATTCTAGGGTGCGAGGACCCATTCACAATAAGGAAGAGTTAAGGCCCTTCTCCATTTCAGACAGTGGGGAAGCCTGACCCAATAAGCACAGTCTAATTTGGATGATATTTCAACACTAGACTATCTTGGGGATTTCATCATCACAGCTGTTATTGTTAACAAAAGTGCTACGTGAAGAAAACCCTCTAAAGCGGATGCTAGATAAGACAACACTACATAAAAATGATTAACTTGTCCAATCATATTAGAAAGTTAATTTTTTTCACAGATGGCAATAAAAGTTTTATTTGAAAATAACCATTATGCATTAAATGATACTCTGCGATGCTATATCCTATTTGTTCAGTCACTATATGCAGAAAATTGTTCTCTGTAGATTTCTGTTGGCAATACCTTTAAATGACTTGCTTCCACACATATGGCCTAAGGCCAGTGGGTGACATGATCCTAACACCAAGCAGCTCCAAAATCCTCACATGCATCTGATGAGCTTTCAAAAAATTGGAGTGAAATTCTTTTCCAGATCAGTTTGATACTAAAAACTAATTTAAAAAAATTGCTATCACTTGAATAACATAGACAGTGACACCACTGAACAGAATTATACCCTGTATTCTGAGCATTAAAGAAAATTTTCTGCATATAAAATTTTGGATGAGAAAAATCAGCTTACTGTAAACTTCTGCATATAACTTCCAACAGAATAAAGATAGACACATACACATATATTAGAAATCAGAATGCCAAGTAAAGTGATAATGTATTGTTAACAAAAGATATTTTAGAAAACACTGTCCAGTCCAAATGAAACCAAGACCTATACATTTTCTCAAAGAAAACCATTAGGAAATAGCATCCTTCATGTGTTAATGAAGATGAATGTGTGAAAACAATGCCTATTTTTCATTTAATTTTTGGGCACTTATAAAAATTATAAATCAGAATGGTCCTATACTCTTGTATGTTACTATAAAGATATTATTATATTGTGCATTGCTCATTACCAGAAAGTCCTGGAGATCAGCCAATGAAACCATATTTCAAAATACAGGAGACACTTTTAGGATAATTATTTACAAATTGTTTTAGCAAGCCCAGTGTTTTTTTTTTTTTCCTAACATTCCAGAGATTTAGAAAAATAATCAAAGGTTTTTGAATTACAGGGAACACATATCTGAGATCATTAAAAAGACACACAAAAAGTCTACCTTCTTAAAAGTTACATAGTGTGCTATAAAGTTGGCCAGAAAGGGAGACACAGTTCAAGTTCTGCCAATAATTACTGTAGCTTGATCAGGCTTCTGTTCCCCACTGGTAAAGGGAGAGCATTGGCACCGGGGGGGGGGGGGGGGGTGAGGGTAGTACATGCAAGAAGGAATGTTTAATTAATATGGTATCCAAGGTCGTATACCATTCCAAGACTTTTTTAAATCAGTCCTATCCATCTGTAGATACTGAAGTAAACATCTAACCATAGAACTGGCTGAAAGAGAGGTACTTCATTAGTGACACAACTACTAAGAATATCATTCCTGAAGGCAAACAGGCTACCAGCATTTACTCCATATCCCTCTCTGATATCCCAGCCAGCCGGTCTCCAGTCACTGAAGGGACATGAGGCGAGTACACAGCTGCAAAGACACATACCTGCAGCCTCGTTTCTGGAGCCAAGTCAACACAAGGGCTATCACAGCATCCTGGGGACCCGATACTCATCGGGGCCGGGCACAGAGGTACGTGTACCACATCTACATTCTGTGTTTCCAACTGAATGTCTTCCTTTATTCCCTAATTTTACAGGATTCATGCTAAGAGAAAGTTTCCTGAAAATGGACTGTAGAGACAGGGCAATCGGATTGCACAGGGTTACTCAGGCCAAAGGAGAATCTGGAGGTCTGGGACCCTCTAAGGGAGTCCAATGGGAACTGGAGGAGTGAAGAAGTAGAGAGCTCCTCAAGATGGGCTGTGGGCTCTTGGCTCCTGGAATACAGGCGCTCTACTGATTCACGGTAACTCAATGCTAATGACCTTCCAGGGGAGAATGCCAAAATGTTTCTTGAAGGAATTTAAATAAAACACTTTAATTGTTCCTTCACTTTTATACTGTATATACAGTAAACTAACCAAGAGCCAACCACTTAGTTTAAGTGAAAACACTGAAACCCAAGAGCTTTGGGGGCATTCTCCAGAATCTTGATCTCCTGAGCACATACCAATAAAGCACACAGAGGGTGCTAAATATACTTTCCAGAGATGACAGTTCTCTTCATCACTTTATACCTCTCAGATGCTCTTGAGATATATCAAGAGAAATCTTGGTCAAATTATCTGACTTGCCCCACTACATGTAAATTTCCATATGAGTCACATTAATGAAATTTAAGTTCCAATTCTTTATAAGTATTATCCAAATTGTAAGACCTGTGCGTTACCGAGTCTCATTCTGTTAAGTGTAAAGTCACTCTGCTAAACGTGCAAGGTTTCTTGGAAAGATGGGATATCCTAGGCTCAGGAAGCTTAGGATTTCAATAAACTGCACTAATGATACAACTCTACATTTGTAATTGATTAAAACACTGACTGCCACAATTACCAGAAGACAGAACTCAAATCTTCCAGTATCATTAAGAGCTCTTAGATGACGTATACAAGCACACTGAATTAGTAAAAAATTAAGCGAACACATTCAAGAGAACACAAGTGCCATATTTCAGAAATTATTTTGTCAAAAAAGTGGATTGGTCCTCACAGAGAATTTTTTCCTAAATCCATTATGAACTGAGCCAAATATTCCTCCAGAATGGTATAAAACAGATTTCTGCCTATTACAATATTACCAATAAGAATTCCGAAAACACATTTTAGGTAAGGGAAGCCTCTTCACTGATTGCAGGAGGCTGGATCTGAGGCAAGATCAGCAGATGATTCTACAATGTCCCAGTCCAACAAGGAGCCTGGAGCTTCAGAGTCCTGCTATGAATACATACAGAGTATGTGAGTCCTACTTTCACCACACCTTAACTGTGTGACTTTGGGCAAGTTACTGAACCTCTCTGAGCTTTCAGAGTTAACAGGGTTAACAGTAGTGTCTTTCTAATACTCCGTGAATAACTTAGTAATCAAGTAATGTCCTGGGATTTAATTAAAGAGTACCCACTGTAATGACATTACTGACATTTGTCAATTGATTTCTCACAACCCTAAAAGAGAAACTGTAATACAACATTGAAAGTTATGACAATGGGAATGTTGAGAGATTAAGTAATTTCTCCAAGGATGCTCATGGTGTAACTTTACCCACAATATTTAGTAAATGCTAAATAAGGAGACCCAGGGAAAGTAAAGCTTGTGCCTCAAAACCGAAAAGAGAGATAAGTTACGGAAACATGCCTAGCACGACAGCTGGAGCCAAATACAAGTCCCGTAAGTGGTGAGTATGAATGATGGAATGGCACTTGAATATTTTTACAACTCAGATTGTACAAGGATTTAGACTGACTGGAAGGTCAGTGGGTCTGACTTACTGAATTACCAATGCTTAACAGGGAGAGGGCTTACTATTTTTACAGCCCCAAACTGCATTCGCTGTGCAGCAAACAGTATCCAAGTAGACTAAAGTCTTAATGTGCCTTCCTGAGCACCTAAATTACTTAAAGTCCAGGAAATAAAGCAAGCTCAGTGGAGAAAAAACATTGTTATTCTATAATTTTCTTCCTTAGAAATAAAATATGGCTACACTGTATGCAGTTTATAAGCAGTAATTTTTTTTTTTTTTTCCAGTCTAGGCAATAGATTGCATACCCTATACTTGGGGTCTTGGGAATGTTTGGGGTTTTTGTTTTGCTTTTCATTTTTAACAGTCTTCCACTGAAAGAACTGTGATTTCTACAAGAGACATGCTAATGATTTTAAATTGAGAGACGATTAACTTATGTTACTGACCACTAAAGGTCTATACACAGCTGCTCTAAAATCTTGCCCGAGAAAAGCAATATTATACTCACTGTAATGCAGAGAAACCCTGAAGACAGTGTACATATGAAGACAGAGCTTTCTATTTCTCCCTAGGGAATTATAAGCATTGTGGAGACTTTAGGAAGCTACATTTAGTCAACTACTTTGATTTAGCTACTGGAATGCTACTGTGTGTGTGTAAAGGAGGTAATTTCTGTTATTATTTTTACATCCATAAATCCCCTTAAAATAAAAATATCTTCAGGGGTGCCTGGGTGGCTCAGTCAGTTAGGCGTCTGACTTTATTTCCACTCAGATCATGATCTTGCGGGTTCCTTGAGTTTGAGCCCTGCATTGGGCTCTGTGCTGACAGCACAGAGCTTGCTTGGGATTCTCTGCCTCTCCCTCTCTGCCCCTCCCATGCTTTCACTCTCTCAAAATAAATAAACTTTAAAAAATAATAAAAATATCTTCATATAAACTCTGAGAAGGGAGATGATTTTCAGAAATAGTAAATAAAAAAAAATTGTGCTGTCCAGTTCACAGTAGTCTCCAGCCCACTAGAAATATGTACAACCCCCCGCACCCCCACCCACATGATGGAGTCCCAAACCTTTAGACACTTCACTTTCTGGTTCTTCTTCCCCTCTCTGTTTCATGGGCTTCTTTTCATGGGCTTTGCAATGAGCACGTGCCATGGAATAAAGGGAGGAGGGACTGAAAGTCTCTGTGTCACCTCAGGGAATGTACGTTTGTTCCAATTAGACTACTTTTTGCCTTACGTGGGCATAGGTGACATCCGGAAAAGGCTGGAACCTCTGTAGGACCCAGCCAATGAGGAACCAGGGGAAGGCCCTGCATGCAAGGAGATAAATTGCCTGCTGTAACTGTCCTGAGTATGTCGGTCCTTCAGACACCCAGTCTTCCAAGAAACTTGATTAAAGCCTTGCTTCACTGTGCTCCGAGCCTCTGCGTCCCTTTGACTGGGTCAGTGGGTTTCTTTCTCACATGAACTGTGATGATTACATAGGAGATAACAGAACAGACCAAAACTGTGTAAGAAGTTGGTGGTTTTGGGGCACCCGGGTGGCTCAGTCAGTTAAGTGTCTGACTTTGGCTCAGGTCATGATCCCATGTCTCATGGGTTTGAGCCCCGCATCGGGCTCTGTACTGACAGGTCAGAGCCTGGAGCCTGCTTTGGATTCTGTGTCTCCCTCTCTCTGCCCCTTTCCAACTCACACTGTGTCTCTCTCACAAATAAATATTAAAAAAGTTTTAAAAAAGTTGACGGTTTTTATATTAACCTTAGTATTTTATTACTAGTGTTTCTATTGTTAAGCAGTGATGAATCTCCTTGTATCATCAAATATGATGGATAAAAGGTACCCAATGCAAAGTATTCACAGAGATTTAGGGGAAGATGAGTGAATCATTACTTCATGCTTTTAACCTTTTTATTACATAGGTGGTTTGACAAGATTAAACAAACACTGATTATTTGGCACTGAAAGTTCTTGTTGAGTTACAAAGCGTAAAAGTGGTTACCACAATGCTGGGGGCATACCACAGCTGACCTTTGATCAACTTGGAGGTTAGGGATGCTGTGCCCCCACTTCCCTGCACTGTAAAAAATCTGCATTTAACTTTTGACTTCCCCCAAACTTTGCTCTTAGCCTAGTGTTGACTGGGGGGAACCTTACTGAAAAGAAACAAGATGATTAACACAGAATTTTATACACGTATCATATACTGTATTCTTAAAGTAAGGTAGTGAAAAGAAAATGTTAGGAAAATCAGAAGGAAAACAAAGTATATTTACAGTACTGGCCCTGTATTTATTGAAAAAAAAATCCACATACAAGTAGACCTGCACTGTTCAAGCCCAAGTTATTCAAGAAGTCAGCTTGGGTTCCTCCTTACATCCTGGGAGCTATCATCATCATTAAGGACACTCCTACCACTCTTCCTCTTTTCCTCTGTGACCTTTCAGCCTTGAGTGGGCGGGAGGGCCTTGTCAAGGTCAGAATGTGGGGAGGGGCTGGGGCAGCACCACCCAGCTCAAATCGCACCTTCCTTGTTTACTGTGTGACCTTCTGTGTTACTTAACTTCGGGGATGATAACAGAATGAATCCCATAGGTGCAGGCAAAGAAATCATGATTTAATACAATAGTACTTTAATAAATAAAGAGCTTAAGAGGAGAAATGGGTCTCTGTCCTCCCCCCCTGCCCCCAAACCCCCGCATGGCTGCTCTAGTCTCCCTTGAGGGTCATCCAGACACGGCTTACAGATGCCTTTCTTTCTTCTCCTCCCATCAGGACTTTGAGGGAGTCTTTATTTTGCCAACTTTATATTATCAACTTTTAACAAAATGTCTGGAACAGAGCAGCTTTAAAAGAAAAAAAAAGGTAAAATCTACCAACCCCCTCAACTGGTCCCAGAAATACTTGGTGTGGTGCAGAAGAGAGGAGGCCAAGACTGCCCCATGGGACATCCACTGTCCCAGGTAAACAGGAAGGAAATCCTTCGTAAAAACGTTTAATCAGAGTCCTGCAATAGGCATTTCTGCTTTTCTCTTTTGCGTTCATATTTAACTACGCTGAGGTTTTTACCCACATCCTTTCACTGGCCTGGAAGCTCCACAGGAGCAGTGTTCTGAAATAGCATGTGGGTCAGCTTTCCTCCACCGTCCTCCAATGTCCCCCTATTTTTTCCCAAGCCAGGAGGTCGATCTGTAGAGAGTGTCAGCTTCCTGTGATTTGTGGACCCTGGGAGCCACAGCAAGAGGCCAGGGGGAGAAAGGAGAGAGAGAAGTCATGTCTTTATTTCGCAGGGTCCTGCCCTGTAAAGTCCCCCCAGGAGGGGGCCTTCTCTTTGCATGATCCTGTAAACATGCTTCTCCAGGATCCTTTGGACAAGGGGTGGGTACAGCTCTATTATTATTGGCCCCAGGGGGCTGCATCACCCCTTGTAATTTCTCTCCACTCCTCCCAAAGCTTTGTTAAAAGTGCCTTTTGTAAGCCCCCCAAGAAAGGATCTAGTGTGTGCCATCTGTTTTCTGCTGGAGCCCTGACTGATACAGTACTCTAGGTATACACACAGAGAGCCATAAAACAACCATCTTCTTTCCTCCCACGAGGCAGCGAGACAGCAATGTTTCCTCTCTTAATTCCTATTTAGGACCCAGGTACTGACCCCTTGCTGCTTACCACCTATTCCTACAAATACTTCCGTGAATTCTAAAATGATCAAGACTTCTCCATTCTTTTTCTTCCTTTAGGAAATTCTTTTGAGAGAAACAATCTTTGCTATAACTTCAGAATAATTTTCCGTATCTTAGTTTTAGTTTTAGTTTTGTTGTGTACTTTTTAGAGGCATCATTTCACTTGATGATTATACTCTGCTGTCCATGTTTAAATTTAGCTACGGGTGATAATATAATCTGAATGGAAAGTGGTAAGTCTTTCAAGATAAATTCTGCTCTTAACAGCTGAATTTTTTCAGTGAATAGGAAGAGTTTTAAATAAACTTACAAACATTCCATTAACAAGAAATGTAATATAAAATAAACTATTTTTGAGATAATTCACATACAACAGAGATGCTTCTACTTTTCACTTCATTTTTTTTTTCAATCTAGTCCAGATATTACAGCAAGTTTAAAACGTATTTGAGAATAATCAACATATTTATTTAGAATAAAATCCTGTCTCTACATATCATTTTGGGAAATTCTACTGCTGAATTGTGAAATGAACAGCTAATTACTATGTTAACTTTTTCCTTCTGCAGGTACAGTCTTAGTATTACAGAATTCTTTTTTTGTTGTTGGTAAATCAACCCTCCCATTTGGTGAGGATCATTTTCCAGCAAAGGTTTAGTCCTATTTCTATTTATTTTGGCTTCCAAAGGGATGGATATTCAAAAGGAAAGCAGAGAAACATGGAGCTGGAAATCTGTAAAACAAATCATAATGAAGTTCCTTGCACAAATAGATCTAAAACCCAGAAAAGTCTAGCAGTGAATTCTACATCTTCTCTATTTAAACATATAGTCTGATATTAACCATGTGTATTTCTCCTTATTATTTTCATCTTGCTTCGCATTCTGTCTTCCTTTTTTGACTGTTATTCTTGATGTCATATAAAAGAGCCAAATTAGTCTGGTTTGTCCTAATGTTTGGACAGAATTGACAACAACAGAAGATTCAGGAAGCTGAAATCTTAATAATAATAATAAGCTGCACTTAATTTACCAAGAACGTGCCCTTCTATTTTGGGTGAGAGGGCTATAAAGCCAATTGTACATTATGGGATGGGTGAGGATGCCAGTTAAATCAGAAAATGGGCTATTCATCTTGTAGGTGTATGTGTTTTGGAGAATAGCCCATTTCTCTTGTGCCATGGCTGGGTCAATTTCACTATACTTATAAATGGTCAAGGAAGGGAGTGCTAGTTTCCACAAAGATTCAGAGGATGTCAGAATGATCGAAACCCTCACAAAGGCAGCAATGCATATGACGATTCACTTAAGTGCACTTTTCCCAACTCGTATGGCCATGTTTCATCAATTTTAAGTCGCACATTTGATGAAAAACGTCACTTAAAATTACTGGTGTCTCACAATTGCTGTTGACCAGCAAAGTGGCCATGGAGGTTGTGCCAGGGCAGGGCAGGCCGTGGGGGTGACATTTTATCTGCTGCAGGTAAAGGGGATCGCTTGTTTTGGAATACTGAGTGATGGATGGGTATGGCTCATTCCCAGTGGCATGTTTGATGGAAATGATCATCTCAACAACAGACAAGTGGGAAGCGCCAACGGTTAGGGAAAGTTATGGCTGAAGAAAGCAAAATTATGGCTACAGCTACGTGTGCATCCAGGGAATACCAGACAGGACCCAAGCTATTCACATACTCCTAACCAAACCTAAGGTTAAGCAAATGTACATAAAAAACCTCAAAGGGCCTAGAAAAAGTAAAGGTCAGAGCAGAATTTAAAATAGCCTGAGCTTTGAATGCATTACTTACACCACACACAGATGCACAGATCATGGACAGAGGACTTACTGGCAAGGTGGTTGAGCATAACTTCGCACCGCCAAGCTACAGAGATACATGGGAAAACCCCCAGAAAAGCAGACCTAAAAATTAAAACAAGAGAATATCTATGGTCTATGTATACATACAAACTGAGCAGTGGTATCCATGGAAGCGTATGACAGAGGAGACAAATTTCACAAAATTAGATCCAGTAAATTACTACACAATGAAATAAAACCCAGTGACAATAACAATTTTCAGATTATTATTGTTATTATTATCAGTGGAAATATCTAAATACGGAGTTGCTAATATTATCTAAATGTCCAGTCTTCAACAAAAATATCGTGAGACATGCAAAGAAACTGCAAAGTGTGACTCGTACTCAGGAAAAAAAAGTAGTCATTAGAAAAGTTTGAACATCCCCTAATACTAGAGCAGATAAAAGCTTCAAAGAAGCTCTTAGAAAGAAGTCCCAAGTAGTAAAGGAAACCATAGTTAATGAATTACAGAAATGCATGATGGAGGTGGGGGGGTCCAAAATGGTGACACAGGAATACCATGGACTTACATCCTCCACTGGGTGACTAAATCTACATGCACAAATAAAGCAATAGCTCCTGAAGAACAGAGAGATGACTAAACAGCTTCTGCACAACAAAGGAGAGAGTGACCACACAGAAAATAACAGAAGAGATGACATAAGGGAGTGATGGGTAAACTCACACCTAGCACTGTGACCTGCAGTAGGGAGGGATAAGACTAAGGGACCATCAGTAGACTCACCATCCTGGGCCATAGAAAAGTGAACTAACCTTAGAGAGTGTGCCAAACAGCAGAGGAGCTGCTAGAACACTTTCCAGGGGTCAGTGGTGCTGGTGAACACCATTGTTTACATTCCCCCTGCGCCTTGATAATAGATGGAAGCAGAGTCTGGGTGCCCCAACCTGCCTACTGTCCCAGTGAACGCTGGGTCCATAGCCCACACCAGCCCTAGCTGCTCCTCAAGGCCGTCCCCAACCTGTGCCACCCAAGTTCCACCTCTCTCACCAAGGTGGCCCTAGTATGGCACTGACTGGGACATTCCAGGACAGAGCCCACTATAGCTTAAGTAATCTCATCAAGGCAGCACAGGTACAAAGCAATTCCAGGACCCTCTAGCCTGCACCTGCTTCAACTCCAGTTGTCCCAGTAGGTACCCCCTCACCCCTATGTAGAGCTTCCTGAGATCCCTTGGCCTGTGCCTGCCTCAGCTTCATCCATCTTGCCACAGTGGCTCCTTTGTGGAGTGCCCGGAACCCCCCAGTCTGCACTGCCTCAGTTTTTGCCATCCTGCCAGGCATGCCCTGCATAGAACAACCCTGGAGCCCTCTAAGTCTGTGCCTGCTTTAGTCTCAGCCATCTTGCCAGGGTGGTTCTGGGGCAGACTGCCCTGAAAGCCCAGCCTGTGCCCACTATAACTCAAGCCAGCCAACTAAAGCTGTCAGGTATACACAGTCTATACAAGGGACATTACTACACAAGGCCACTCCCTTTAAGACCAGGAGAGATAACTGTTTTGCCCAATTCATAGAAACAGGAAGACCAACAAAATGAGGAGACAGAGGATTGTGTCCCAAATGAAAGAACCAGGCAAAATAATTAAATGAAACACAGAAAAACAGTCTTCCTGATAAAGAGCTCAAAGTAATGGCTAGAAAGGTGCTCATAAAACTTAAAAGTGATGAACTCACTGAGAACTTCCACAAAAAGATATAGAATACAAAAGAGAACCAATCAGAGTTGGAAAAATACAATAACTGAACTAAAAAATACACAACAGTGAATCAAGAGCAGATTGGAGGATGCAGAATGGATCAGTGATTTAGAAGACAGGGTAATGGAAAGCACTCAAGCTGAGCAGAAGAAAGAAAAAATAATTAAAAAAAAATTAGGATAGGTTAAGGGACCTGTGAGACAATATCAAGCATGTGAACATTCACACTATAGAAATCCCAGAAAGAGAAAAAACAAGGAGCAGAAAAATTATTTGAAGAATAACTAAAAACTTCCCTAACCTAAGGAAGAAAACTACCATCCAGGTCCAGGAAGCAAAGGGAGTCCAAAACAAGATGAATTCAAGGATGTCCACACCAAGACACATAATAACTAAAATGTCCCAAGATTAAAGATAAAGAGAGAATCTTAAAGGCAGAGGAGAAGCAACTAGTTATGTACAAGGGAAACTCCATAAGGCTATCAGCTAATTTTTCAACAGAAACTTTTGCAGGCCATAAGGTAGTGGGAATATAATCAAACTTCTGAAAGAAAAAAAAAAAAAAAAAACTCTACAACCAAGAACACTCCACCTGGGAAGGTAACCATTTAAAAATTCAAGGAGAGATAAAGAGTTTTCAGACAATGGTGGAAACAATCCCACTTACAATTACATCAAAAAGAATACCTAGGAATAAATTCAACCAAGGAGGTAAAAGAGACCTGTACTGTGAAAACTATAAGATGGTGATAAAAGAAACTGAAGAACACACAAATAAGAAGATACACTATACTCATGGATTAGATGAATATTGCTGAAATATCCATCCTACTCAAAGCAAGCTATATATTCAATGCCATCCTTACCAAAATACCAACAATATTTTTCAGAGAACTAGAACAATCCTAACATTTATGTGGAACCAAAGAAGACCCAGAATAACCAAAGTGATCTTGAAAAAGAACAAAACTGAGGGTATCCCGATTCCAGATTTCAAGATACACGACAAAGCTGTAGTGATAGAAACAGAATGGCAGCGGTGCTAAAAAAGACACGCATCAACAGAACAGAGAGACTAGAAATAAACCCATGTGTATGCGGTCAATTAATCTACAACAAAGGAGGTATAAACTGAAGACAGGTATCGGTTGAAGACAGTCTCTTCAACCAATGGTGTTGGGAAAACTGGACAGCTCCTGGAAAACAATGAAACTGGACCACTTTCTAACACAATACACAAAAATAAACTCAAAATGGATTAGATACCTAAATGTGAGAGTTGAATCCATGAAACTCCCAGAAGAAAACAAAGGCAGTAATCTCACATCAGCTGTAGAAAAATTTTCCTAGATATATCTACTTTGGTAAGGGAAACAAAAGCAAAATTAAACTATTTGGATTACAGGAAAATACAAAGCTTTTGCAAAACAAAGGAAACCACCATCAAAAAGACAATCTACCTGATGGAAAAGATATTTATAAATGATATATCCAATAAGGAGTTAATACCAATGTATATAAAGTCCTTGTACAACTCAACTCCAAAAAACAAAACCAAAAAAAAAAATGCAATTAAAAATGGGTAGAAGACATGAATAGACATTTTTCCAAAGAATACATGCAGATGGCCAACAGACACATGAAAAGAGGCTCAACATTACTCATCACCAGGGAAATTCAAATCACAACCACAATGAGGTATTACCTCACAACTGTCAGAATAGCTAAAATCAAAACCATAAGAAACAACAAGTGTTGGTGAGGATGTGGAAAAAAAGGAACCCTCATGTATTGCTGATGGGACTGAAAACTGGTGCAGCCAATGTGGAAAACAGTATGAAGTTTCCTCGAAAATTAAAATAGAATTACCATATGTTCCAGTAATTCCACTACTAGGTATTTACCAAAAGCAAATGAAAATACTAATTCAAAAAGATATTATGTACTCTTATGTTTATTGCAGCATTATTTATAATAGCCATTTATAATGGAAGTCATCAAGTGTTCATCCATACATTCATAGATAAATGGATAAAGAAACTGTAACATATATATCCAATGGAATAACACAACCATAAAAAGAATATTGCTCTTTGAAACAACATGGATGGATCTAGAAGGTGTAATGATATAAGTGAAATAACCAGAGAATGACAAATACTGTACAATTTCACTCATGTGTGGAATTTCAGAAACAAAAATAAATAAGAGACCAGCAAAAAAACCACACTCAAGGGGCGCCTGGGTGGCTCAGTCGGTTGGGCATCCAACTTTGGCTCAGGTCATGATCTCGTGGTCTGTGAGTTCAAGTCCTGTGTCGGGCTTTCTGCTGACAGCTCAGAGCCTGGGGCCTGTTTCCGATTCTGTGTCTCCCTCTCTCTCTGACCTTCCCCCATTCATGCTCTGTCTCTCTCTGTCTCAAAAATGAATAAACGTTAAAAATTTTTTTTTTAAATAAAATTAAAAAAAGAAAAAAACACACTCAAATATAGAGAACTGGTGATTGCCAGAGGAGAGGTGAGGGATGGGTGAAATAAGGGATGAGCACTGAGTACTGTATAAAATTGTTGAATCACTTATTGTACACTTAGAATTAATGTAACACTGCATGTTAATTATGCTGAAATTTTAAAAACGGATTAAAAAATTTTAAAGTAAAAAAAAATGAAATGAGTCTAGAAGGTGACTAGAATCCACTGAATAAAATGGAAAACACTAGAAATGGTAAACGTGTGTTAATAGAAAATACTCTATAGGTGTATTTTTTCATTTTGTATCTACCTATGTTAAAAGATATGTTATATAAAGAATCAAAAAACTTTTATTGAGCTTATTACTTATAGAACTATAACTACATATGGCAATATTAATGCAAAAGGGGAGGGAACAGAATTATTTTCAAGTACATTTTCTACATTTTAGTGGAACAAAGTTAATCGTAATCTAAAGAGATTGTGAAAAAATAGATTTATCTTATGATCCCTAGAACAAATGCAAAGTAAACAATTTTTAAAATATAGTTTAAAAATCAATGGAGGAATTAAAATGGCATACTACAATATTTACTTAAGACAAAAGAAGGCAGTCAAGGAGGAACAGAGGAATAAAAAGACAGAAGGCACATAGAAAACAAGTAGCAAAATGGAAATCTGAATTATGTTAATTCAACTACATTTATTATTATTATATATCAACGGTCCAAAAACTCTAATTAAAAGGCAGTTGTCAGACTTGATTCAAAAAACAAGACTCAACCAACTGCATGCCGTCTACAAGAGACATACTCTAGATTCAAGGATACAACTACGTTGAACGTGGAAGCACGAAAACAGGTATGAATGCCATGACTGGCCTGGAATGGCTATAGTAACATCAGGCAAAATCAGCTCTAGAACTTTTACTAGATACAAAGAGATACTTTGAATAAAAGGGTCAATACATCTAGAGGACTTAACAATGATAAATATGTGTGTACCTAAAACAGGGCAAAAATTAACAGAATTAAAGGGAAAGCCAGTAGATTTCAGTAATTGATAAGACAACTGGGAAGAACAGCAAGTCAACCGACAGAACACTTTGCCCAATGTATACAAAATATACATTCTTTTTGAGCTTACATGGAACATTCTCTGAAACAGACCATACATTATGCCATAAATGCTTGGATTAGAAAAGTGGTTTAAAATCAATAACTTCAGTTTCACTGTAAGCAGATATATAAAGGGTAAATTAAATCTCAAGTAAATAGAGTATAGAAAATAAGAACAGAAAGGAATAAAATAGAAAGCAAACAAAGAAAATTAACATAGCCAAAAGATGGATGTCTAAAAAGATTAGTAAGATAAATAAATAATACTAAAATGATTATATTACCAAAACTGATTAAGTTATGATAAAAAGAAGGGAAACTCAAATTATTAGTATAAAAATAAAGGTCATACCACTAGGCACCCTATGCTAATAAATTCAACAACTTCAGTAGAACAAATTCCTTGCAAACCTCAGTCTACCAGGACTGACAAAAGACAGAAAACCTAAATTGTCCTGTATCTTTTCAAGAGTTGAATTATAAAATATTCTCACAAAGAAAACACTGGCTCACATGACTTCAGTAATATATTCCGTCACACCCACTTAATGAAGAAATAGTATCAATCTTATATAACTATTATAAATAAATAGAGGTGACGGGAATAATTCTCAATTCTTTTTGAGGCCAACAGTACTGATATTCAAATCAGACAAATACAATGCAGGAAAAGAAAGCTACAGATCACTATCCTTCATGAGCACAGACTAAAGGTCCTGAAAATATCAGCAAATCAAACTCAGCCATAAATATTAAAAGGTAATATATGATGACCAAGTTAGGTTTATCCCAGAAAGGAAAAGACTAATTTAATATTTGAAAATAAACATGCAATTAACCACAACAACAGAATTAAGGACCGAGAACCCATAAGATTTTAAATGATGCAGAAAAGTCTTTAATAAAATGCAAACCCATTCATAATAAAAACCCTCAGAAAATTAGGAATTGATTAGAAAATTTTAAATCTGAAAAAGAACAACTGCCAAAAACCTACATCTAACATCACACTTTATAGTGAAATATTGAACATTTTCTCATAAAATTGGGAACAAGGAAAAAATATCTTCTCTTACCATTTCTGTTCAAGAAGTTACTCTGAAGTATAATAGGCTAGTGCAATAAAGAAATAGAAATAAAATGTGTAAAGAGCTGAAAGGCAGAATTGTAACTTTTTATTTCCAAATGACATGATTACGTATCTAGAGAATGCTAAGGAATTTACAAAAGAATTATTTGAACTTATAAACGAACTCGGCATAATCATAGGGCATATAAGGTTAACATAAAAATCAACTGTATTTTTGTATACTAGCAGCAATTAGAAAATTATATAAAATAGTTCCACTTAAAATGACATATTAAATTTTTTAAGTACTTAGGAAAGAAATTTTAAAAATGTATAAGACCTAGAGGCATCTGGGTGGCTCAGTTGGTTAAGCCTCTGGCTCTTGATTTTAGCTCAGGTCATGATCTCATTTTGTGAAATTGAGCCCCAAGTCAGGCTCTGTGCTGAAAGCATGGAGCCTTCCTGGGATTCTCTCTCTCCCCTTCTCTTTGTGCCTCCCCGCTCACTCTTTCTTAAAATAAACATTAAAAAAAAAAAAAAGAAATAAAAATGTGTAAGACCTATTCACTGAAATCTATAATGCACTGTTGAAATATCCATGTTCATAGATTGGTAGACTTAATATTGTTAGGATATCAATTATCTTTAAATTCATCTGTAGATTCAATGGAAACCCAATCCAAATCTCAGTGGGCTGTCTTATAAAAATGGACTGATTTTAATATATACATGGAAATTAGAAAGATCTGAAATGGCCAAAAGAATCCCAAAAGAGAAAACCATGTTGGAAAACTTACATTACCTTATTTCAAGACAATATGAACACATAGTGTGATACTGGAATAAGGACAAAGTGACCAACAAACCAGAACATTTCAGTGGGGGTAAAGAACATGTTTTAGACAAATGGCACAGGATCACTGGATAATGTATAGAAAGTGAATCCTAACCCTGGTCCCATACCTTATATAAAAATTGATTCAACCTGCATCAGAGACTGAAACCTAAAAGCAAAAATTACAGTTTTCAGAAAAAAAAATGTAAGAGAATAATTGCTATCCTGGAATAGGAAAAGGTTTATTTGGACAAAAAAAAGCACTAAATATAAAATTGGTAATTTTTCACCAAAATTAAAAACATCTGCTCATCAAAAGATATTTAGAAAATGAAAGGTACATGTTATAGACTGTGAATAAATATTTGCTATATATATATATTTGATATATATATTTTATATATATATGAGCTATATATATATAGATAGATAGATATATCTGACAAAGGACTTGTATCCAGAATATATAAACAATTTTACCAATTAATAAAAAGACAAAAACCCAAGCTGTTAAAGACTTGGAATACACCTCACAAAAAAATATGTATGAATGGCCAATATGCGTAGGAAAATGTGCTGAATATTAGTATTCCTCAGAGGGATACAAATTAAAGCCTCAATGTGATACCACATCACACTCACTAGAAGACGGACAATATTGACTGATGTAAAGTACCTAAATTGCAACCAGTTTTTACAAAATGACAGCCTTTGAGTCAGCAATTCCACTCTTGGGTATTTAATCAACAAATGAAAATATATACAATGAAAAACTCTCAAAAAATGCTAACATCTCAATTCATAAGAGAAAAAAAAAACACTGGAAACCTCAATGTCATCAAAAGAATAACAATAATATGTTTATAAGACAGAACAGTACTTAGTTGAGTGAACTATACCACACAATGATGAATCTCCAAAACCTTATGCTGAGTGACAGAACGCAGATGAAAGAGTACCTATTTTATGATTCCACTTGAATGAAGCTCAAAAATAAACAAAACTAATCACTGGCAAAGGGATTAAGAAGAGTAGTGCTCATGAAGGGTGGAAACTGACGGGTGAGGAGTCCATGAAGAGCTTCTGGGGGCAAGGGATATGGACAGCTCCATGAGGGTGTGGATACACAAGGCAATACATTGTTAAAACTCATTAAATTGTACCCTTAAGATCTACATATCTTTTTTTTTTTTTTCAACGTTTATTTATTTTTGGGACAGAGAGAGACAGAGCATGAACGGGGGAGGGGCAGAGAGAGAGGGAGACACAGAATCGGAAACAGGCTCCAGGCTCTGAGCCATCAGCCCAGAGCCCGACGCGGGGCTCGAACTCCCGGACCGCGAGATCGTGACCTGGCTGAAGTCGGACGCCTAACCGACTGCGCCACCCAGGCGCCCCAAGATCTACATATCTTAATGCATGTAAGTTTCACAAAGGATTACTGGATCATTCATAGATAAGACTGTAGATTAAACTTCCACTTTTTAGTTTAATATTCTAGACCTCAGTCTTGTGTAGCTCAGATTCTCCTTAATTAAAAAGTACAATCAACCATTAAGAGCAGCACAAGAGGAGACAGCATCTGGATGTCCAGGATCAAACCAAATTGTGACTGGCATCATCAATTTCAGTATACTCCTTTTTTTTTTAAAACTTACTTGTGGTTGTAAAACACATGTTATTTATTCTAGCCCCAGATACAGGCTATTCTATTTAATTCCTATGAAATCATCCATGCTCACATCTATGTAATACTAATAAATCTGGAATGCACTCTAACTGATCTTACTTGGCTAAAAACAGACTTACTTTCTCTCTTTCTCTCTCTCTCTCTTTCTCTCTTTCTTTCTTTCTGAACAATTAATGGAAATAAATCCTGAGGATTTATGCTTTAACAACATTTAAATAATTATGGATGCAATTGGTTATGCTGGGTTTTTGGGAGAATCCTGGCACAGACACTAATTTGCCGCTTTGAAAAAAATTTTTTTTAAGTTTATTTACTGAGAAAGAGAGAAAGAAAAAGAGAGAAAAAGAGAACATGTGCATGCACAAGTGGGGGAGGGGCAGGTAGAGAGGGAGAGAGCATCCCAAACAGGCTGTGCACTGCCAGCACAAAGCCTGATGCGGGCTTCAACTCACAAACCATGAGATCATGACCTGAGCAGAAGTCAAAAGCTCAACCCACTGAGCCATCCAGGAGCCCCCTAACTTGCCTCTTATGCTTAATACATTGCATAGTACACCTGTCTTGTGGCTCCTCTATTTGCCTCCAGTCTCTCTCACCTCATCAACTCACCATTCATATTGCTACCAGAATAATTTTCTTAAAAATGGATTTCCTCATACCAACAGTCTGCCTTCTCCTTTAAATATTACCAAATAGCCTTTTACAAGCTCTTACCAATTATAGGACACATCACTAATGCTGATGAGTGACCTTACTGCATAAAAATATCATATGTCAACCTAGTTTTGTAATTGTCTTATCAACATTCAAGCTACGTTTTGTAATACTGCATATTCATTGGATGACTTTCTGGCAAGGTACTGTCCAAGGTGCTAAGAATCAACACATGCATAGAACAATCCCAGTTCTTTAGAAGTTAACAATGAATTTGGGAAACAAGGCATAGACACTAGATAAAGTGAAGCAATAATGTGAAAGGTCTATGATTTAAAAATCAGCATTTAAGCAATAATTTTCCCAGGAGTTCATTCACAATGGTTTCCTGCAAGTAGACCTTAAAACTGAAACACAAATGCTTCATTTGGGGGAATATGTGAGGGTAGAGTATAGGAAAAAATCAGCTAGCTGGTAGGATGATGCCAAAATATGAAAGCCTAGCAACTCAGACTCTTAAGTTCAGACTTTATTCCAGAGGTGGTGAGGGGTAATTTAGAGGTTTCCAAGTTGAGAAGGGGCAAGCATATGGAAATAGTTTCTTGAATACAAGGCTATAGTCTTTCTACAGAGGACTCCTACAGGAAGTAAGACAGGTCATAGGAACAGGTAAGGGTAAAAGCTGATAAAGAAGAGTAGACAACCTATGACACTGGGGTCAAATGGCTTTCACAGTTCTTATTACATGCAATTATTACTTTCTATTTCTTTGTTTCTCTCCCTCATTAGACACAAAATCCTTGGAGGCAGAATCAATTTATTATTACTTATTATAATGCTTTCCATTATTGTTACAATATTAATTCCTGGCATATAGTAGGGACTCAACTCTTGTTTAAAGAACACATTGGGGTGCCTGGGTGGCTCAGTTGGTTAAGGGTCTGTTCTTGACTTCGGCTAAGGTTATGACCTCATGGTTTGTGAGTTTGAGACCTATGTGGGGCTCTGCACAGACAGGGTGGAACCTGCTTGGGATTCTCTCTCTTTCTCTCCCTCCCTCTCTCTCTGTCCCTCCCCCCTTTGCTTTCTTTCTCTCTCTCAGAATAAACTTTAAACAAATTTATAAAGAACACATTAAGAGCGAGAGGTATGATTGCAGGACTCTGGTTGCAAGATCTTTATCACTCCAAACTTAAAGTCTTTAACTTTTGTAGGTCTATAGATTGTGGCTAGATGCATCCCTAGGTGAGGTGCTCAATTCAAAGGAAGAGTCTTGTCATCTACATTTTCCAGAGAAAAGGCATATCAAAAAAAAAAAAAAATGGACATGACCCCTTGATGTCTACACCAGAGGGTAAGACCCTCCTTTTGTTCTGATTAATAGATTCATAAGAATTCTTAAAAGCCACAGGCTCTGATGGAGTTGATACTGTCAAGGGCTGCAATGCTTTTCTCCTTTTCCTCAGCATTTTTCCTGCAGCTCCTTACCTCCCTCGGTGAAACGGCAATAGGTTCCTTAACATGAGTGACAGCTCCTACTATGCATACATAATCATAGTAAACCCTCAGTAAGTAATTAATTGGATGACTGCTTGCATGAATCATAGCAAGTTATGGAAAAACTCCTATTCTGCAATGACAATTTCTAATTAATGTGAACATGAAATATTTATGATTTATAGCAACACAGTCATAAGAAGTGGTCTCAGAATCAGGAGACAGTCTCCACCTAAAATTTAGTTTTCTGTTTCTCTGTGTTTCCTTTATGGTCACATGCATTCTTTAACAATTCATACTCTTTGCTATAGGTCTTTTTCTACCCTGAATTCTACTCATCTTCCAAGTTCCAGCTCAAGCGATGACATTTTTCAAGTCATCAAGCTCTTTTGTATACTTAATTTCTCTGAATTTTTAGCACTTATTTTAATTAACCTGGAGCTGCCTCAAGATATCTCTTCTTTTACCATGTTATCTTCAACTGCATTTAACACACTGACTATACATTTACTATCAGTATTGCACAGTAGTAGGTGCCAGGTGGGAGGGGTGGGGTGACAATGAGAAAGACATATGCACTTCCTCTAAGGATTCAGTGTGTTGGTATAACGATCCAGAGTAATATATGATCAATGTCATGAAAAAGAAGATAGAGGTGGTGTAAGTAACAGCAATATAAATTAAGATATATAAAGTGGGGTTTGAGAAGTAACACCAGGTTGGAGGCTACAGCAAGTATTTTTTTTCCAACACCTTTTTCCTTCTTTCACCTCTTGTGAGAATCTTTTCCCCATTTCCATTCTCCAGCTTCAATAGGTGACCATCTGGACACAGTGATTAGTCTAAAGGCTGAACATGTGACCAAAGCCAAGCCAATCGAAGTCCTTCCCACCCAAGTGTTTTCAAACTCTAGCTGAAGGAGACTGCTTCTTCTTCTTTTTTTTTTTTCCTGGTTAAAAGTTGTAAAACTGTGAGACCGAAGTAGCCTGTGGCCACATCTACTTCCACCAAAGTCAGAAGTGCTGGTCTGAGATAATTTGGTAGGCGTGTGGAGAAAAGCAAAAAGCAGCAGCACACAGTCCTAATCATGTTCAAGCTCCTGACTGTTACAAACTGAATACCTGTGTCCCCTGAAATCCATGTTGAAATCCTAATCCCTAAATGTGCTGGAGGTAGGGTCTCTGTGAGGTAATCATAAGGTCAAGAAGGTGGAACCCATATTGGGATTAGTGCTCTTCTAAGAAGGGAAAGGGAGACCACAGCCCTCTTTCCCAGCCATGTGAGGATAGAACAAGGCATCCTTCTGCAAGCCAAGATGAGGGCTCTCACTAAAAACTGAATGTACTGGCACATTGATCTTGGATTTCCCAGCCTCCAGAACTTTGAGAAATGAATGTTTGTTGGTTTAAACCACCCACGCCTACGGTATTCTGTTGCAGCTGCCCAAACTAAGACACCGATCCTACCTATTTCTGAGGTCAGATTCACCCCTGACTTGCCCCTACACCATTAAATTGCTGGCATTAATACAACTCCAGTTCTTGCTTAAATTAGTTTGAGATAGGCTTCTGTCCCCTGCAGACAAAGTGTACTGGCTAACCTGGGAAAATCACAAGTACTGAAGGGAGAACACTGCATTCAAGACCACTCTTGAAGGATGGGTAGGACTCCAAAAGGTGAACAAGAGACAGGAGGATTCACAAACAAAGGCAGAGAGGAGAGAAAGGGCAGGGCTGGATCCAGAAACAATGCACTTAGGGAGTATGGTGGGAAATGAAGCTGAAGGCAAAGACTGTTATTATAGCATCTTCAAATCTTGGCCGCAAGGGTGGTTTTTTGGTGGCTTAAAGTTGTGGTAGGCTAAGTAAGGCCCCTCCCCCAGAACATTCAGATTTGAATCCCTAGAACCTGTAACCATTACCTGACATGACAAAGGGGACTTTGCAGGTGTGAATAAACGCAAGAACTTGAAATGGGGAGATTATTTTATCTGAGAGGACCCAATAATCACAAGTGTCCTTATAAGTGGTGGACAGAAAGGTCTGGTGAGAGGAGGAAGTGTGACCATAAAAACAGAGTCAGAGGTAGAGATGTGACAATGGGAGCAGAGGTCAGAAACAGAGACCTGAAGGTGCTACACCACTAGCTTTGAAGCTGGAAGGGGCCACGAGGCAACAAATACAGGCAGACTCCAGAAGCTGGAAAAGACAAGGAAACAGACTCTCCCCTACAACTTCTAAAAAGAATGCAGACCTTGTCAACACCTTGACTTTAGCCCAGAAAACCTGAGTTCAGATTTCTGATCTCCAGAACTTTAAGATAATATATTTGTACCGTTATAAGCCACTAAATTTGTAGTAACTTGTTAAGAAAGCAACAGAAAATGAATTCCAATCTTTTATGTTTGTTAGATACTTTCTAACTTCAGATGTGATTGTCAGTAACTACACTGTAAGCCCCTGGATATAAATCCCATGTCACATACTTCTGTGTGTCTTTACACAGAGACTGTTCAGAACTGGGTCAATTAAATCTTAGGAGTTTGTATAATTCATGGCAGCTGACCCTGTTTGAACTATAGCATTTGATAATCTGGATCTTGAGGACTTACTCTCTTTTTTAAAATATTTATTTTGAGAGAGAGAGGATGTGTGTGTGTGCCGGGGAGGGAGAGGGGGAGAGGGGGAGAGGGAGAGAGGGAGAGAGAGAGAGAGAGAGAGAGAGAGAATGAATCTCAAGCAGGCACTCTGTGTTGTTAGCACAGAACTTGATGTATGGTTCAATCTCACAAACCAGGAGCACATGACCTGAGCTGAAATCAAGAGTCAGACTGAGAGGCTAAGAGAAAAATTACCAGGTGTACTCACAACTGCAAAGGAAAGATCTTTCCCCTCCCCCCGCCGTTCCGAAACCAGCCAGGGCACGGCCGGTTGTAGTCTGACCTAAAGGTGGGAACCAATCAAGTTCTGCTGAGTGGTTTGAAATAAAGGCGGGAACCAAACAAGTTCTGCTGAGCGTTCAAATTCAAATGTCAACCAATAACAGCTCTGTAACCTCAAAAAAATCCCTAACTTGTTTGTGCCTGTCTATAAAAGAAGCTGTAAGATCCTTACTCGGGGCCTCTTAGCGTCACCAGCAACGAGTGCGCGGAGGACCGGGTTCGAACCTGCAATAAACGACCCTTGCTGCTTGGCTTTGACTCTGGTGGTTTGTTTTCGGGGGGTCTCTCGAATCGGGGCATATCAAGACACCTAGCTGACTGAGCCACCCAGGCACCCCATTACTCTCCTTCTGAAAAAGAATTATTCAATACTTGATTATCACAAAGTATTCCTTTTTTTTTTTTTTTTTCCCTTCCATAGCTTCACTTTTTTTGGAAGGTAGAAAAGCTTACAATCAAGTCACGGAAGAGGCTGGACTGGGCTTGAGAGGTAATAACTTGCTTGGATCGGATTTTAATATTCTTGAAATTTGTATTATTTTGAGTATTTAATGGCAGGGAGACCTATTTTGAGATTCATTCTACCCTACAGATTCTGCAGTAAACACTCCTGCATGTTTGGATAGTATAATTCTTATGGCAGAAATATTGTGCCCAAAACAAATTTATTTTTTTTAACTCTTGATGATTGAAAGATGGTATTAGAGGACTATAGTATTTTAAAATATACTATACACATCTAGGGGTGCCTGAGTAGCTCAGTTGGTTAAGTGTCCAACTCCTGGTTTTGGTTCAGGTCACGATCTCACAGTTCATGGGATCAAGCCCTGCATCAGGCTCTGTGCTGACAGCATGGAGTCTGCTTGGGATCCTCTCACCCTCCCCCACCTCCCCTATCTCCGCACCATCCCCCACTCACACTTTCTCTCTGAAGATAAACAAACATTCAAAAAACATATACTATACACATCTCAATGTGATTCGTCTTTAGAACTTAAATGGGAATTAAACATTTTTATGTGTGCATAGAATATAGTTGCATCAACGATACAGGGCTAGATCCTGCATATTTTGCTTCTGATTTTATTTCTTATTTAATGAAGTCTCATTTTTGATCTTTTGAACATTTGAAAATGTCTGGTTATATGTTAAGGGTATTTGTTTTCATTTTGTTCTGTTAGGGCAGGGAATTTTAAATGCTACCACCTCACCAGCTTTCAAATATAGACTGAAATATCTGCTTGACATATGGACACATCCAGATATAAATATATGCAGCCTCCTTGGGCAAAAATCTCCAGAATGCTGAGTTTACTGACTGTACAGCAAAATGACCTATTTAGGAAAAAGGTCAGCTGATTATAAAAAATCAAAATGATGAACAACACAACTCCAGGATGGGGGAGGATAGAGAAACCTCATTTTACCTAAGGGAGAGAAACGATACAGACCACACATCCACCAAAAGCAAAGCAAACTCTTCTGAAGTTCTGGGAAGATACGAGGTTTATGCCAGTGACTTCACCTTCAGTGAGCCACTCAAATTCTCCATGTCTTCCTATATCATAGGAAGGGGCTGATAAAAAATCATCACCTATCCCATCTGAATTCAGCCAGGCACTAAATTAAAATTGACAGTTATCTGTTAGCTTTGGGACTGGATAGACAGATTGAAGGAGTCCACGTCTAAAACCTCCCCGGGTCTAAAACCTCCCCGGGTCGGTTGGTGTTATTTCCATCAGAAATGAATAGAATGGCTGTTAACTGCCCTGCTGCCATAGTCTGGAATCCCCATCATAATAACGATCAGATACACCCCTAGCACTCTCTTTAATTGCTATCTTGTTTCAGGAATGCTCAGAAAGTGGTTGTTCGTCATCTCACTGTGTACAGGAACTCAGTAAACATTCAGGAATAAAAGCAATCTTTAATTCCGATGATCATCCAAAGCCCTACTGGTAAAATCATTTCTTCTTTTTTATTTAAAAATTTTTTTTTTCAACGTTTATTTATTTTTGGGACAGAGAGAGACAGAGCATGAACGGGCGAGGGGCAGAGAGAGAGGGAGACACAGAATCGGAAACAGGCTCCAGGCTCTGAGCCATCAGCCCAGAGCCTGACGCGGGGCTCGAACTCACGGACCACGAGATCGTGACCTGGCTGAAGTCGGATCTTCTTTTTTATTTTAAATAATTTAGGGCCCATTCCAGCCTATCATTCAAGGGTCTCAAATATTTTATCTTCACACACCTTGGCACACCTCTGATTTTTTTTCCCCTGCTGTATTCTTCCTGAATATTCTCTCCTCCTCCTTCCCTCTCTGCTTTTTCCTCTTTTCCCCTTCTTTCCCACCCCTGATGCCCCCCCACCACGTACACGTACACACACACACACACACTCATTCTACTTCCATTCTGAATTATCAAACCAACAACTAGCATTAGTGTGTCCACTACACCAGGCACAGTGCTAAGTGCTTTCCATACATTATCTCATTAAACCTCACAGGAAATTTAAGGAAATTTCAGCCCGGTTCAGTGATGAGGAAACCAATGCTCGGGGAGGTTGAGGAGGAAGACGCACTGCCACAAAGTGGCGGAGCCCAGATACCAGACCTAGCGCTTTCGGATTCCAGAACCTGAAGCCACACAATTCTCTGTCATGGTTAACATCTTGAAAGCTTTCACAACCCGCGCTCCCTCAGCCTCCAAACCAGACTGGAGAAGGGAAAGAGGCAGACAGCTCCAGCCATGCAGGATTTCTCTAATGAATGAATCCACGAATGAGACTCTTGGCCACCTTGGGGATCTGCTACGAAACATGTGGCTTATGTGTTCTCCTTTGCGGACTGTTCCGTTTTCCGGCCTCAGGTATAGGTCTAGTAGATACAAAATGCCCTGGGATCCTAGTAGCTGTGAAAGCCGCACCATGTAGCCCCTGGTTGTCCCTGATGGGGGTCACATCACAGCTGCTGCTGCCGGGCTGCCAGAGGCCCTAGGCGACACTCACTCAGGCCTCTAATGTTGACGGCCATCACTCTCTCTCATGGCTGCTACTGCCCTCACCGAGGCCGACGTGGTAGGGTTGATGGCCCTTGCCACATCAACTTTATCATGGGCTCCTGAATGACTGCCCTGGTTTCTACTCTCAAAGAATTTTCAACAGGGTTCCTCAGGGCTTTAGTTCAAGCACATGACAGGAGTCCACCTGGAGGTATACCGAGAAGCAAAGCAGCCTGGGACGCTTTCCAGCACCCAGAGACTGAGACGGACCCCACCCTCTGCCACCTCACAGAGGACTTCCGATCTGCCCAGGTCACATATGAGAAGGTGGCTTCTTCTTTTAAGAGTCTTATTCCCATGGTTTAGGGCACTCTGTCACCTGCTAACTCAAAAGATCCAGTAACTGTGTCTCTTATCCCCTTCTCTTTAAATTCCTAGAAGCCAGAGTAGGCAGGGGATGAAAGTTAGGCTCCACATCTTTTTACTCTAATAGGATGCTGAAGGAACTGCCGAATGAAAAACAAACAGGTACAGATCAGATTTGTAACAAATCTGCCTTGAAATTTTCTTACACTCACTTTTAAAAATAACCCGAGTCAATAATAAACGTACTCCCCCACAAATAAACAGTAATCCTTATCTTTTATGGATAAAGTTGGTTTCTGGAGCTAAGCCTAGAAATTATGCTAAAAGAACATGGTGGCCCCATGTGATCTGGCCTCCCTAAGTTCCCTCCAAAGACTGATGTTCAACAGAGACGCACTAAGCACAGCTTACTGGTTGCTTATAGATGGCATCTGTCCTGGTTGGTTGGTACCTGGCAATATGGGGGTACACACTTTTGTGAAAACTGCACTGCCTCCATCTATTCCCCACCACACTGATCTTGCTGCTCCTTGGGTCTCCAAAGGCATGCCTTGCCACAGGACCTTTGCACTTACTGCTTCCTCCTTCCACTTACTGCTTCCTCCTTCCACTTACTTCTTGGCAGAAGTGCTTGGCTCCCTTCCACCATTCATGTCTCTGTTCAAATATTATCTCCTCAGACAGACTTTTTCTGACCACTCATTACTGGGAGACAGTACCTGCCCAAATGCTTCCTCTTTATCTCACTCTACTTTTCTTCATAATACATACCATCACCTCCATAAACTTTACAAACAAATGTATTTGCCTTTTTATGTCATGGTCCCTCCATCTGAACGTGACAACCACAAGGGGTAGGGGTAATGTGTAGTTATTTAGCATTGCTAAATTCTATCCTCAAGGCTTAGAACGGTGGCTTGTATGCAGAAAGCCATCAACAAACACTTGTCAAATGACTATTGTGACTCTGATTAAAAATGGGGTCTGAGAGTAAAAGGAAGAAGGCATTCCGATTCTTGTGGCTCTAAACTTCCTTCTGGTGATAATTCTATGAAAGCACTTTTTAAAACGTTTATAATAGTGCTGGCTTTGGCACCACATATACTAAAATTGGAATGATACAGAGAAGATTAGCATGGCCCCTGCACAAGGATGACATGCAAATTCGTGAAGCGTTCCATATTTTTGAGAAACTTAACAGAAGACCATGGGGGAGGGGAAGGAAAAAAAAAAGGTTAGAGAAGGAGGGAGCCAAAACATAAGAGGCTCTTAAAAACTGAGAATAAACTGAGGGTTGATGGGGGTGGGGTGGGGTGGAGGGGAAAGCGGGCGATGGGCATTGAGGAGGGCACCTGTTGGGATGAGCACTGGGTGTTGTATGGAAACCAATTTGACAATAAATCTCATATTAAAAAAAAATAAAACGTTTATAATAGCTATGGCCTCGTTAAGATGTCAACCTTGATAGGCAGCTGGAAATAATAAACATTCTGGCTTAATACAAACAGAATATAAATGCTTCCTAATTGTGTCATCATGGCACACATCTTCCTTCTCCTACTGAGTGGGCAACAAAGATACCATGGTGGATGAGTTGTTTTTTTTTTTTTTTTTTTTTGAATGACTGCCAGCTAGTTGAGCCAGGCTTGATGTCACTTCTTTACCCACTGAGGTGTCAGCAACTCCCAGGTAAACAGATAATGGAGCTAATAATGGTAACAATCCTAGTTAACATTCAATGAAAGCTTATGAAGTTCCAGGCATGTGATAAGCATTTCACAAGCTTTACCTCATTTGAGCCTCATAAAAATCCCAGCATATTTTCAATTTTAGAGATAGGCAAATCTAGGATTAGAGGAATGGACTGCTTTAAGGTCACGGAGTCGGAAAACGGCAGTCAGAAAATGGCACACCGCAAGTGCTCCAACCCAAGTGTTTCCAACTCCTGAGTCTGACCCTTTACCCTCTATTACTAGCCCCCGTAAGCGTTGTGTGCTGTACGTGCACACACAATGCATTCCACCACAAAATTCAGGGTAGAGAGCCAATCCCTTCCACCCAGGAGTTCACACACAACCATCTGACCCCAAAGCCCAATGATTTTATGATCCTAAAGTCTCATCTGTTGGCCTAAGGAAGGGGCCCTTTCTGCATATTTCATCTTGCTCATGCTCCCCATCTTCCTACTGAAACTTTGGTCAGAGTTCCTAAATCCCGCCCATGTCGTCCACTGACTTGTGCCCTTTGTTTTACTTTCCACATTCAAATCAACAGTGCACATTCATGCAGTAGGTTCAGAAGGAGGACAGGCACTATTATCCCTCTTCTTCAGGAGATGGAATGGACATGGTCACCGAGTCAGGAAAAAGGGCTATTAGACCCCACACTCCTTCTTCCTGCACAGAAATAAAACAAGGCGGAACTGCTGGGGAGTTTCAAAGAAGTGGGATAATGTAATACTGGAGCTGAAAGATGTCCCAGAAGGTCCTGTTTTTCAGCCACTTCATTCTGCAGATGAGGCAAGTGTCCCAGAGAAGATGCCCAAGGTCACAGAGCTATACTGTCCAAACCAGACATTTCAGTCCATGTTCTGCCCCCCACCCCTTACCACCTCGCAATGTCTCCAGGACAAGAACATTCTCCCATATGCGCACACAAGGCCATCAGAAGGCGAGGAGAAGGTCTCTGGTGAAAACACAGCTCTCCAACTTCTAAAGGGCTGTTACGCAAGCCTGATGGCACATGATTTAAATGGAACATAAAATGAAATTTGCCATAAAAAGGATGTTTCAGAAAGCGGCAAGGTGCCTAACTGGTCCTCAAAGACACAATGTCGCTAGCCCATACCACTGGCACTATTGCCTTCTCACTGTTCTTGTGAGAAATGCACGGGCACGTAAAGCTGCATGGCCACAGTCCAGGTTCACGATGGACCTCTCTTCACCTCACCCCCAGTCCCTGATTTCCCGGTGGGAAGGCACCCGTCTCCCCCCACTTCCTCCTCAGTGGCTACAGCAGGAGACGGGGAGCTACATGCGTAGAATGGGGCTTACTGGGAACTTGGGCCTCAGGGCTTGGGGACCCTAGGGCTGGGCCTCCATGGCCAGCCCAGTGGGCACCTAGCTGGCCTGTGGGTGAGGCCCTATCAGCCCTGGGATGAAGGAGAAGGGGAGCCATACAGGCATGAGGAGTTTGGGTATAGTGATGGAGGGTTACTTCACTGAGGAGGGACTGGAGACAACAGGGACAGAACCACCACAGGAGGTACAGGATTTGGGAACCAGAGGTGGTCCTGGCAACAGCCGGACCTGCAGAAACACCCAGCATGGCCGGGGCATGAGGAAGACTGCCCCCACCTCACTGCCCTCTCCACTTCCATTTCTCTTCAGGGGTCTTTAAATTCAACAAGCATTTCTTGAGTAAATACTGTGTGAGCACTACTGTTAACACAGTCACTTAAGAGTCAGTTTCCAACTCATGTATTTGAAAGAGTTTTTTTTTTTTTTTTTTTTTTAAAAAGGATGATTCTTTGTTTCTGCATCGGGCTCACTGTTTATACACTACAACAGAATTTAATGCTCAGAACTCCATAAAAGAGACAATGGAGGGGTTTTGTTTCTGTAGAAAGGAAGATGGGGCGGCAATGCAAGCTGGTGCAGCCACTCTGGAAAACAGTATGGAGGTTCCTCATAAAACTAAAAACAGAACTACCCTACGACCCAGCAATTGCACTACTAGGCATTTATCCATGGGATACAGGTGTGCTGTTTCAAAGGGACACATATACACACCCCCATGTTTATAGCAGCACTACTAATGATAGCCAAAGTATGGAAAGAGCCCAAATGTCCCTTGATGGATGAATGGATAAAGAAGATGTGGTATATATATATACAATGGAGTATTACTCGGCAATCAAAAAGAATGAAATCTTGCCATTTGCAACTATGTGGATGGAACTGGAGGGTATTATGCTAAGTGAAATTAGTCAGAGAAGGACAATCATAGGACTTCACTCCTATGAGGACTTTAAGAGACAAAACAGATGAACATAAGGGAAGGGAAATGAAAATAATATAAAACTATATAATATAAATAAATATAACATATACAATTATATATATAATATGTAATATATATAATTTATATAAATATATATAATTATATATAATATATAATATATATAAATATATATAATATAAAAATATAAAAACATGGAGGGAGACAAAACAGAAGAGACTCATAAATATGGAGAACAAACTGAGGGTTGCTGGAGGGGTTGTGGGGGGGGGGTGGGCCAAATGGGTAAGGGGCACAAAGGAATCTACTCCTGAAATCATTGTTGCACTATATGCTAACTAATTTGGATGTGAATTTAAGAAAATAAAAAATAAAACAAGTTAAAAAAAAAAAAGGAAGGAAGATGGGACTCATGGTTCTAGAAACCGCCTGAGGTCACAGCGCTGGTAGATAGTGGGCAGTACTGAATCGAGAACTCTGGGGTTATGATTCCTGGATGCCCCAGACTCACATGAAACTCACAGCCTACCAGTTTGCACGGCTGTGCCCCTGGCAGACGCAGGTGCTAGCAGAGAGGAATCTGCATACCCATGTGAGGTCAGCTTATACACCCACCTGCTTACATACCCGCTGGGGCTGCCCCCCAGAGCAGAGGTCTGCTTTGATACTGCTCATGGGATTTGCAAAAGTGAAACCTGTTTTTTCCTCCCTGACAAGGTTGACACAGACTAATTTCTGAAAGGAGAAAAAGAAGGAAAAACAAAACATTATACAGCAAGTACTGAATCCAAAAAAAAAAGGAGTTTCAAACAGTTTTTAAAAATCTCAGTAAAAGAATGAAAGCACTTGGCTAAGCCCTAAATTTCATTTTCTTCAGATAATCCTATGGGGCACATAAAGGGTGGCAGGCTCCTAGCCTTCCTCCACCAAGCACTCTGGCTCCCCTCTCCTGAGAGGGACCAGATTAAATAGCCCTTTTCTAGTACAATCCAACTCCAAACTTGAGAAACAAAACTGTTTTGGTTTCAAGACTTCCAGATTCTGGAGCCTTCTCCTTCATTTCATTTTAGTCTGAAATCTGCAGAGCAGAATCAACAAAGAAATGAATGATAAGCACTCTCTAGATTGAAGTTAGCATCCGCCTGTCCCTGGACCTTGCACTGACTCAGTCAAGAGACCCATCTCCTCCCTCCCCTTCCCATCTCCTCTCTCCCCTCCTCCACCCCAAACACCAACACACAGGAATATCTAGATCATTTGCTTAGTATAACGCGGGCTTACAATGACCATTACACGCATACAATAAGAATTATCAACTGATTTGGGGCCCCTGGGTGGCTCAGTGATTTAAGTGTCTGACTTTGGCTCAGGTTACGATCTCATGGTTCATGGGTCTGAGCCCCATGTATGGCTCTGTGCTGACAGCTCAGAGCCTGGAGCCTGCTTTGGATTCTGTGTCTCCCTCTCTCTCTGCCCCTCCACCACTCTCACTCTCACTCTTTCTCTCTCTCAAAAATAAAATAAACATTAAAAAAATTTTTTTTAAGAATTATCAACTGACGTAACCATGGGGTCATTCTACCATAATGGCCACACAGAATGAAATAGTTTTCAAACATATGTGAGGTCTGTATTGAAATCCTCCCTAAAGAGGGATGTTACTTTTTGTGAAGAGTGGTCCTTCTCACATGAATGTGGGCACCAAATACGCTTTGAAACATCGTAGCAAACTGTGCATCAAGGTCTAAAAGATTAACAGGGGTTAGAAAAAAGACAAGACTTTATGTAGATTAAAGCAACATTAAAGGGATTCTTTATGTGTGAAAGAAATTATGGTTTTTAGTTTAAGATTATAGCACACCCTACATTAAAAGGTGGAAGTGCTATCTTTTTTATTCTTTCTGAATGTCATTTTATTGAAATCTGCTTGTTATCCGTGGCTTTAAAAAGAGAGTTGGGGCTAATTTTTAAAAGCAGGTTTTAAGTAGATCTGCTCTATTATTTAGAGATGGAACTTAGTAACTTAATACCTTATAATTTGGGCTGAATTCATATTTATGTGTTAAAACCATCATTTAAAAACGGTGTTTTTATGTAGTTGCCTCTAGCTAAAAGCATACGTGATTACATGGGTGGCATAATCTGGGAAAAGGGACCATTTCATGCTGCAATTTACAAAAAAGTAAGTTACTCAAGCCAACTGTCATTCCTTTGAAACCTTTATCCCTCGTTCTTTTCTCTAATCTCCTAGGGCTTTTAGCAAATTCGGATCTAGAACTTTTGAGTCCTTGATATCTTTCAGGCATTGTGTTAGGTGCTTGCGTATTTCACTTCTTTCCCACAATGATCTTGCCAGGTAGTTATTGTGACCAACCTTCAGAAGGGACAATGAAATCTGAGGAAACTAAATACACAAATTTACAACAAATCTTGGGATTCAAAACCAACTGTAACCTCCAAGTTCTTTCATCTTACCCAGTACGTACTATAATACATTTATTTTATTTTACTAATTTGTTTATTGCTGCAAAACATATCAAAATCACTGGCTTAAGACAACATTCATCTTCCCCTTACATCTGCAATTTCGGCAGGGTTCAGCAAGGAAGGCTGCCGTTTGCCTCACATGGCTTCAGCTGAACTGGGAAAGCTCAGTGCCCATGGGCGGAGATGCACTTTCAAGGGGGCGCATTTTCCTTGACCGCAAGGTGGCCGATTTCCAGAAGCCTGGGCCCAGAAACTGGTGCGATGCCATTTGTTCCATATTCTATTGGCCAAAACCAGTTGGGAGAGCCCAGATTCAAGGAGAAAAGTCATAGATTCCACCTCTCAGTGGGATGCATGCCAAAAAAAAAAAAATTGGGGGCCGTGTAACAAAACCCCCACACCTGCTAAGACTTCAGGTTCAATGGTGATTTTGTTAAATTGTGAGACTCCTCTTTTATGAATGCTTTCATCCCGCATGACTTTGCAGATGAATGCCCCCAAAGGCAACTCCTCCAAGGTGGGAAGGTCTGGGTCTTTTCCCTTTTTTTTTTTTTTTTTTTTTTTTTTTTTTTTTTACATATTCTCTCTATGTAGATTATTCAGGCTTCTGAATAGCGACCCTAGGCTTAAAAGGGAACTTTAATTTTCACATCTTCTTTTTCGTGTTCTCAGATTTTCTTTTTTCCTTTAATATGTAATATCTTTGATTAACTCTGTTGCTTTTTAATCACTGACCTCAGTAGTTTCTGAACTCTATTTTAATTAGAGAATTTTCTAGAACACTGTCAACCGAGCACGGTCTTCTGCTTGAAGCTACACCCTTTGCTTAGCAACTAACGAGCATGCAGGTCCTACCACATGCAAGTAGGTTTTCAGTCTCTTTTACAGCTAACACATTTTTCCTCCTTTAAAAAGTGGTGATTCTACCAGTTCTGTCACTTGGGCAAGAACATTTCTCACCTGTTATTTCTTGGGCATTTTTTTTTTCCTATTTCACTCTGGCTTGTTCTCCTTGCTTTGGCCAAATGAACCAAAACGAAACCCTTCTGTTTGTTGCTTACCCCTTCCCCACTCAGGGTTCACAGTTGCAAATTCACTGCACAAAGAAGGATACACCCCATTTCTTACCCACAGGAGACATTACTAATCAATCCCTGAGCATGGGATGTGGCCCCAACGCATTTGTGGCTGCAAAACATTTCAGTCAACCACTAATGATTAAGCAATGAGAATAGCTTGCCTTCCAGGGTATATACTATTCCGTGTCTCTGTAATGCTTCCTCATCTTCAACTAGGCCAATCAAGTCTTTCTAATCTCTCAGTGCTCTGAATTCCTTGTTTGTACTGAATAAGGCTTCCCGCTGCCCAGCCCCAGCATGTACTCTGTGAAATACCCAGAACCACACTTCCTGCCACCTGCAGTGCTGGCTATTCTCAGCCAGGAAATGTTTCCTATTACTTTCCTAGTTCCTGTTTTCCCAACTCTCCTGAGACTCAGGGTCAGATCACTCAGACAGCAGCTGTGGCCCTGGCCTTGGATTTCAGTCCTGACAGCAGCCGGCACCTTTCTCAGGACCTGGGTCCCACGTAAAGATGAGGGGCTGGGATCCTGCCTTGATTTTGCCAGATGCTTCTTACTATCCCCTCTGTCTTCCCCAGAGTCCCTATCTTGTGCCCGAACCCCTCCAAATATTATCCGAGTAAACTCTGAAGTTATACTGACACTCAAGGAAATGAAACAAATTTCAACATATATGTGCTCACTACGCCTCTTTGGTAACAAATGCTTTCTCTTCAAAAACAGTGCCTTTCTCTTGGATCTAGACTTACTCTCATCACCTACAACTGACCCAGTTCCCCACTGGCCACTCCTCTACAGCAGAGAGGTCCATTTCTTAGATTTGACACATCCTGGTCTTTCCCTTTTGACTAAATTTGATGAGCTCATGCCTGACTGGGATATCAGACACCACGGGTTGATCCCAATTTTTCCAAGTGCCCTTTGTGTGAAATACCTCACAAGCATGGTGTTTTGTTTGTTTATTTTGGGGGGGGGGGAGAGAGAGTGTGTGTGTGTGAGTGAAAGGGGGAGGAACAGAGAGACAGAGACAGAGAGAGAGACAGAGAGAGAGAATGCCAAGCAGGCTCCATGCCATCAGCACAGAGCCTGACGTGTAGCTTGAACCCATGAACCATGAGATCATGACCTGAGCTGAAACCAAGAGTCGAGTCGGACACTTAACCTACTGAGCCATCAGGGCACCCTAAGCACAGTATACTTTTGGTAGTTATGCCTGTATTGCCTCCTAGCTGCAGGAGTCTCAAGAATGAAGATAGTATGTATCTCTTGCTTCCTCTGTAACTCTCCACACCAACCAGTTAGGAGTTTGGCTGTACACAATGGGTATCTAATAAATACTGCAGATGACACTTAGAATAAACTCTGAAGGAAATCTATTCAGTGGCAAGAATCTGACACTATCCATAATGGATCAGATTAAACTTTATGAAAGATAGCTTTTTAATTTTGTGGTTTCATTTCTGAGTTAGATTCTGTAATCACTCTTGGAATAAGACACCTGACATCTGGGCTTTGCTCTTTGTTTTGATTGTACTCATGTCAAAGCCTAGCAAATATTTTGGATTGAAAATGAGATTTCAAGGAAGCATTTCATTAGAAGTAGGTATTATTCTCTTAGAAACTACAGCTTTGGATGCCATTCAATCTCTTTATTAACTTTCTATCACGTATCCTTTTCCTAATTATACATTAGCCTACTTACTTTAATTTGCAGAAGGAATCCTGCTTGATTTCAGTAAAAAATATGAAAGATAAAGCTTTGAAACAGCAACAGGAAGGAATCGGTCTTTAAGTTAGTAGCACCAGACTTTTAGATTGTCCATAACTCAGCATATATGTATACTTTTGAAACACCTCCTAGGGGTTTTACATTGATTTAAATCACATGACCGGTAAGGGCAAAACTTGTAAGAATTTTTTTTGAGTTGCAAAGAACTCTATGCCTTTATCAAACCCAATTACCCTGTAGATGAATTCCTGTCACACTACAGGAACTGTATCATTTGCCATTTTAAAAGGTGTTTGTGAGTTTGTTTTTTTGTTTTTTTTAGTTGTCTATTGCTGCCTATCAATCTACCCCAAAATGTAGTGGTTTCTAGAGAGATGAAGTGACTTGCCCCAAGGCCACCTGAACCACTTACCTTATGAAAGTATCTGATACAGACAGCTGATATAGTTACTGCTATTACATACAAAGCATGTCATACCTTATAGCTTAGCATCTTATGCTAGATACCAGCTGGGATAGAATTTGGGCTATTTCAAACTAGACATCCGATATAAGTGATCCTGTGTACAAATGTTAAAACTGAAAGAGGTAAGTATCTGGGTTAGGGGAAAAGCCCTTCTTCCCCTAACTGGAGGCTTCTTCTGGAGCATGGGACTCCTGGGTTCCTTTTACCTCCTTCCTTACTTCCTGGAACAGGGGTGGGAAGGTTTAAGGGGTGACTCATTTGACTGAAAATGTGGGAAAAAATAAACCAGGCAAGCTCAGTCCACGCGCTCACTCCTTCCCCCAGGAATTGACCTGTCCACACAGAGGTCATGCTCTCTTCTCCAGGCTCAGTGTTTTGTGGCGCAGACCCTCCGGTGCCAGTGTGTGGGTAGAAGAATGTCTAATTCTGGAGTTTAGTATCAAGAAGCGCAAAAGCATTCTCCGTTACCACCTTTTCAGTAACAATGGTGGTATTTTCATCTATTTGCAGGCTCCGGTTTTTCTCAGTTTAGAATTTGGAAGGTTCTACAAGGGCACTGTGCACGGAGTCCCCATCAGTGCTCAACAACCCACTGATCAGCACAACTGTGAACACCTGTTGGGCACGTGCTACGTGCCAGGCCACCAGTTTACTCACTTTGCAAGCATTTACTCACTTAACCTAATTAGGACAACAACAGGCCAAAGAAACGTCACAATACAACTGGGGTTTTGGTAGCTTTTGAAGTTGGCCACCATTAACTCCTACCCCTCCCCCGCCACGTGCATCTACCTCTGCTCATCTGAGAGAGAGGGTCTATTTCCTCTTCCTCTGAATTTAGGCTAGCCTAGGACTTGCAATGGACAGAACACAGTGAAAATGACATCCTGGGACTTCCAGGGCCTTAAGAGGCCTGGTGGCTGCCATTTCCCTTCTCTCGGGTAGCCAATCCCCTACAATGAATCCTGGGCTAGACCTCGGAGTGAGGAGAAAAGCTGGAGAGCAAGCCCTCGTGGAGGAGCACTGAGGAGCCAGGCACAGGAGTGAGGCCTTCCTGGACCTTCCACAGCCCAGTTCCACCCAGGCTTAGCTGAGTGCAGTCAAGTGAGTGACTCCACCCAACGCTCGGCAGAAGGTACTACCTGTCTTCTTCAGGCCAAGCCCTACCTGGATTCCCCAGCAGGCACGGAACTGTGGGAAACCATAAATCATTGTTTTAAGCCACTAAATTTCAGCGTGGGCATCATGATACACGGCAGCAGACAACTGAAAAAAATAAAACGCATATATACACACACCCTTTAAAACAGTAAGTGGTGTCATTGCTACGGCGTGACAAGAATCTTAAAAGAGCTGTAGATGATTGACTAAGCCATAAAGTCACAATGTCTTTGTAGCCGGCCCTATATACTCAAGTCGCACTCTTTTAAATGGCTTTCTAAATGGGCCACCTTTAAGGGACAAACCATAGTTATCACCTCAAGACATCAGCTCCATTCTCTTGTTCAAAGGGATAAAAGCTCTTCATTGAATAATAATCTCTTTCTATACCCTCCAGAGAGCTCATCATCGCTTTGCCTCGTATTTGATTACCATGTAGGATAGTGTTTACACCCTGGCTCCGTTGGCTCCTCTGGGGAGCCCTCCCAACCCTCATTCTGAGCTCTAGGCTGGCTTACTCCTCCTCAGCGTCTCTCTACTGCTCTGCTCGTATCTTTAGCACGGTGCTCATCGCATATATTATTTACGTAAACTGCATGAGAACAGAGACCTGCCTGTTTTGTTACTGCTGTATTCTAGGCACCAGAACAGCCCTCCATGTGGAGTAAGTGTTCCATGAATGTCTCCTGGTTGAAGAAGTCAATGCGCCTGCTTCCCCCCTGGACTAGACCCTGCGTGTTGGTGGTGAGTGTCCATCACCGCTTCCTTTCATTCTCTCTCTTGTGCTGGAAGCCTGGAAGGGCCTAGACTTACTCACTTCGAGGGTCCAAGTGCAATTCTGACTCTGCCGGGGGGCGGGGTGCGCCTGCATGAGATATGGAGGACAAGGGAACAGGATAAGTTCTGCCTTGAGTTGTGGTGGCTGATACGTGGCTTCAGCAGACGGGCGTTTGTACAAACTGGCCAGCTACACGGCTCGCAGCTAGGACAACTGGCAGTGGCTTCTACGGTTTCCTGCCCTCTAGGTGACGGCTTTTGGAAACTGCCTAGCGGTATCCCTTTCACTCCTCAGACTCTTAACAATGACTTTTGGGACTGCTGAGTTCCCTGAAGTATCTGGAGTGCTTCTTGTTTTCCTGTGGAATTCTAACTGATATGCTTCCATAGACTCCATTTCTATAAGGGGGGAGGGTTTATCCTTCCATACCCAGGCCTGCACAGGATCTGGATCACAGCGGAAACTAACAAACAGTGATAAAGAGAATAAGGGTGACCATGGCAAACATTTATTTCGTGTTTACTATGGGCCCAGCCCTGTTGTAAGTTCTTTATTTATTCAGTAACCCTGCAAGGCAGGCACTATTACTGTCCTCTTTCTACAGATTAGGAAACTGAGAACAAAGTAGTTAAGCAACGTGCTTAAGAATCACAGCACTAAAAGGTGGACCGTGGAGGCAAGCCCGGGCAGTCCGGCTCTCTGGTCTTGTACCTGCATCTAACATCTTCCCCTGCCTGAATGATATTTGCTCCAGGACATGAAGATACAACCACTAGAAGTTGAGAATGCAGTATAAATGCTCTATGTGTATTTACCATAAAGTAGTTCAGTATATTCTCCTTTAAGACTATTAACTTTGTGGTTCAAATAGCTGTGTGTATACGTGCGCGCACACACACACACAGGTTTTTTCCTGCTGTGTTAACTTTATTTTTTTTCTTTTTTTTTTTTTTTTTTAGCATGTATTCATTTTTGAAAGGCAGAGAGAGACAGAGCACAAATGGGGGAGGGGCAGAGAGAGAGGGAGACGCAGAATCTGAAGCAGGCTCCAGGCTTTGAGCTGTCGTCAGCACAGAGCCTGATGCGGGGCTCGAACTCATGGACCACAAGATCATGACCTGAGCCGAAGTTGGCCACTTAACCAACTGAGCCACCCAGGCGCCCCTTAACTTTATTTTTTCTGATTACTCGCAAAAACAATGAAAAAACAGGAAGCCTTAGATGGGGCGCCTGGGTGGCCCAGTTGGTTAAGCGTCTGACTGGCTCAGGTAATGGTCTCATGGTTCATGAGTTCAAGTCCCATGTTGGGATCTGTGCTGACAGCTCAGAGCCTGGAGCCTGCTTCAGATTCTGTGTCTCCCTTTCTCTCTGCCCCTCCCCCACTCACGCTCTCTCTCTCTCAAAAATTAAAAACATTAAAAAGAAAAAAAGAAAAACCAGGGAGCCTCAGAAATAATTGACATTTCAGGGAAGGTAAGAAGAACCACAGTGAAGAATATTCGTAGCTTTCATTTGAATTTCTTGATGCACATCTTTCTGCCTCTTGCCTGGGAGCACAAGATAAAGTAAAAGTCAAATAAACACTGGTTGCAACAACTGTAGGGAAAATATTTCTCTCTTTACTGTGGCTTCTGCCAAAATGGAGAACAAACGTTTCTACTCAAAGACATGGAAGAAAGAGCATGGGAACATGCAAAGACATACAAAGTCCACGTGGAAAGGACAAAGCAGCTGATCACAAATACTATGGATAAATGTGCACGACTCTCAAAGTCAACCAGTGGATAAATCGGAGCGGGCGTGAAAAGGGACAAAAATAGGTGTTGGAGAAGCTTTTTCTCCAATCCTGATGTCTCCCAACACACATAGGGAGATCCACTAGCAGAGTAGCCCTGGACAGGGCCATTACTTACTATTCAGGGCAGAAGTGTCTTAATCAGATGGATGCATTTGGAAGGAAAATCTGAGCACAAACAGTCCGGCCCCTTTGTTCTCTCTTGTAAGTGAACCTGTCATTCTTCTCTGTTCTTCCATGTCTTAAATTTTCAAAGGGCCAACTCTGTCCACCAGCTGGGGGAAGGGGCAGGTTTATGCCCCGGTCCATTGCTGACACTGCCTGGGAGGATAAGTTTATGCAGTTCTGAGGTTCATCACTGGAAAACCCTACTTGGCTCAAGTCCAAAGCCATATTTCCCCCAAAAGGTCCACAGTCCTTACCTGCACTTCCAGAATCCACAAAGTAATGAAAACAAAAAATTTTTCCCCCGATTCATCTGGCAGCAAAACCTTAAGTGACCTGAGTCACCAGTGGCAAAACGTGACCCTAACAGACATGAAACTACTTAAATCCTCATTTTTCCCCTTAGAGCATTGTGTTGCATGTCGTAGCCAACAGCCCCATGTGCCTATTTAAATTTAAACTAAGTTACAATAGATTCTCAGTCCTACCAGAATTTCTCAGTCCTACCACATTTCAAAAGCTCAACAACAGCTATATTTAACTAGTACTACCACACAGGACAAGGCAGATGAAAACCTTCCAGCACTGCAGAAAGTACAGCTTAGAGTAAAGGCATGTTTCCTTATACACACATTCATATTTGCTTATGGGATATGACCCAGACCCTACATAATAAATAGCATATGTACCATTTTCTTCCTAAACCTAAAAAATATGAAATTCCAAAATCGTATCTGGCCCAAAAGATGATAAAGGAGCATGGGCCCACATCAGTTTTTACCAGTAATAAAAGCAAGATCTTGACCTTCTATTTGCTTTAGACATTACCAGTTACGGACTAAATGGTTGTGTTCCCCCAAATTCATATGTTGAAGCCCCAAGCCCAAAAGTGATGGTATTGTGGAGTGAGACCTTTGGGAGGTAATTAGGTATAGACGAGGTCATGAAAGTGCCCTATGATGGGATTACTGTCCTATTTATAAGAGGAGGAAGAGACACAATAGTTCTCTCTCCACCACGAGGACATGACCTTCTTACCGGTGACCATGGAGGCAGAGGCTGGAGGGACAAAGCTGCAAGCCAAGGTCCACACAGCATGGACCACCAGGAGCCACCTGAAGCTAGGAAGAGTCAAGGAAAGGCCCTTGCCTAGAGCCTTCAGTGGGAGCACAGTCCTGCTGACACCTTGATTTGGGACTTCCGGCCTCCAGAATCATGAGACTGTAAGTTCCTGTACTTTAAAACCCAGTTTGGGGCCAATGTCATGGCAACTCTAGGAAATGAAGACAGAGTTTGCTACCAAGAGGCAGGTGCTGCTGTAACAAACACCTAAAACATGGGGAAACAGCTTTGGAACTCGGTAATGCGTAGAGACTAGAAGAGTTGGGAGGTACATGCTAGAAAAAGCCACGACTGCCACAAAGAGACGGTTACTGGCAATTCTGGGGAGAGCTCAGAAAGGAAAGAGGAGAGCTGTGGAAAAAGATTCTTAGAGAATCCAGAAATTGTGAACAGAATATGGCCATTCTGCTGAACTGGCCATCCAGGCGACACCTAAGACTGAAACCAGGAACATGTTATCGCCCAACAGAGCAGAGGCAAGTGCCATAAAGTGATCAACGATGTCACTGAACTGTTCTAGTGTTTTGTGGAAGGTAGCACTGGTAAGCCAGGAAACTGGACAAAGGGGTGGCTTGGTTCCTCCTGCGTGCAGAGGAAAAAAAAAAAAAAAAAAAGGAGGAACCAAGAAAGGAATTGTTAAAACAAAAAGGAACCAGAACTTTAGGATCTGGAAAAGTCTCAGCTTATCCGTATCACACAAAAGGACAAACCGAGAGTTTTTTGCTCTGAAAACCAAGAGTGTGGTCGAGCAATCCTTTGATACGGGTGTAAATCATGGACCACCCCAGCAGAGGCAAGGTTCAGCTGGAACTGAGGAAGACAGGGGTTGCAAGGAAGATAAGTGGACTGAGATCCTGCAGGACTGAGCCGTAAGGCGATTTAGCTGTGGTTCTTCAACACAAAGGGAGAATGACCTCAAAGGAGATTTGGAGATCATCAGGGTTGCATCTTGGTTCAAAGGTAGGGGAAGGCATCACCTGGACTTCAACAGGGCAGATGGCGTCATCCAAAGCCTTGAGGGCAGCGCCTCCTGGAGTCTTGGTGGGTAACTCCCTTCTACAGAGTTACAGATGTAGCACTGCTACCCCCAGGGGGTATGGAAAGCACAGCATCAAACCAAAGACCATTATTCTAGGCTTCAAGACCTAATGGTATTTGCCTTGCTAGTTTTTGAACTTCCTTGGGACCCTTCATCCCTTTTTCCATTCCAATTTCTTCCTTTTAGAATGACAGAGTCAATCCTATGCCTCTCCCACCATTCCATTTTGCAAGCACACAACTTTTCTCATTTCACACGCTCACAGCAGGAAAGGATTTCTGCCTCTGGATAAATCATATCTGGAGTTTCACCCATATCTGATTTAGATTGTATTTAGACGACACTTTGGGCTGTAGACTTTAGAACTGACACTGGAGCAGGTCGAGACTTTTGGAGTTGTTGGTATGGAATGAATATCATTTGTATGCAACAAGGACATGAATTTGGGGAGGTGCAGGGACAGAATGTTATGGCCTTAATATTTCTGCCCCTCCCCCATTCGTATGTTGAAGCCCTAACAGCTAATGTGACGGTATTTTATTTATTTTGAGAGACAGACACTGCACAGGGGATGGGCAGACAGAGAGCAGAGAGAGAGAGAATCCCAAGCAGGTTCTGAGCTGTCAGCACAGAACCTGACATAGGGACTCAATCTCTAGAATGGTGAGATCATGACCTGAATGGATATCAAGAGTTAAGCATGCTTAACTGACTAAGCCACTCGGGCGCCCCTAATGTCAGGGTATTTAGAGGTAGACTCTTTGGGAGGTAATCAGATTTAGATGAAGTTATTAGGGTGGGGCCTCCATTATGGGATCAGCATCCTTATCAAAGAAAAAGAAGAAAGACCAGAGCTTGTGCTCTCGGTCATGTAAGGACACAGTGAGAAGATGGTCATTGGAAAATCACAAGGAGGTCCCGCACCAGGAATCACACTTGCCGGCACCCTTATCTTGGACTTGCCAGCCCCCAGAACTGTGAGAAATAAAAGGTCTGTTGTCGAAGCCACTCAGTCTATGGTATTTTGTTGCAGCAGCCGCCTGAGCTAAGTAAGACATTACTGTGCTCTAAACTGATTAAGAGTTAAGGCAGGGGTGCCTGGGTGGCTCAGTTCGTTAAGTATTCGACTCTTGGTTTCAGCTCAGGTCACAATCTCTCAACTCATGGACTCAAGCCTGACATCAGGCTCTGCACTGACAGCATGGAACCTGCCTGGGATTCTCTCCTCTCTCTCTCTGCCTCTCCCCTCCCTTCATCTCCCTCTCTCCCTATTTCTCTCTCAAAACAAACAAACAAACAAACCAACAGGAATTGAGGCAAAGAGGATTATTTATTAGGCTCCCATGAATTTCAATACAGGGAGAGAATTATGCTGGCTCTTCTCCTCCACATATTCATGGACAATTCAGGCTCATCACAGTGGAAGATTTTATACACGTTTTAGAATCACTGTTCCAAGAAGTATATGTGCCATTCTGGCAGAGAAACATGGCTAAATAACTAGAAGACTCCCAAGGACTAATACAGAAGCCACAGATGGAATTTCTACCTTGGGTGGAAGGTGGGACTAGATGAAGTCCAAGGCTTATTCATGTAAGAGAATCTGGGACAACGCTATTGTCTCCCCCACACTGGTTCTTCTCCAGTGTCCTTAATGTGGCGTGGACTGGTCGTATGCAGATATACTTTTGGACCGAAACAGGTCCATTAGAGTCCAGAACATTCCGAAATTTCCTTGAATGCCCTTGAGGCTACCCCTCTGGTGTAAGTGAAGTAGGTCAGAGCAGCCATGTTCCCTCTCTGTTAGTCAGCTTCTGGCTGGCTGTCAGGATTCAAGAGTAAGGATAACACTTATCCACTATATATCCAGCTGATTGTCTTGTCCATGTGGGTGGAAGAGATTTCACAGAAATCTGGCATAAACCTAGGCTGGGCCACAGAGTACCAAGAGAGATGTTTTGAGTCCCCTGAAAGCTCCACGTTCTTTTGCTATCCAGGTTCAGGCAAGTAGCTTAACCTGGCACAGCCTTAGTTTCCTTATCTGTGAAACAGGGAGAACAGCCCCTGGTCCACCATCCTGACAGGATTTGGGGATGGAAATCAAAATTAAAATACTGAATGAGCTAACACATGGGAAAGTAATTTTTATGTATTACCTTTATTATTGATAAGTAAAGTCCATACAAGCCTTTTAAAGCAATACGTATTAACACAATAACCTAAGGGAGACCCTAGCTGAATTCTTAAACATACTGCTAGGAGTTCAACACAAAGCAGCTTTTATCTAGAGCATGAATTGATTTCCACTTGTAGAGAAAAGCATGAGATAACGTTCTTTGTCTTAATTGGACAGTGGAGAAGCTCTTGAGTATTGGCCAAGAATCTAATATTGGATGGAACCAAAACACAACCATTTGCTTCCTGAATTGCATCCACAAAAATTCCGTGGTGGAGTGCTGCCTCTGATAGAGCATTTACCAAGATTGCACAGGCCCCCCAAAAATACACGTCTCTGTCTCTTCTATTTAATATACCCTCGACTCTCCCATTTGATCAAATCTGGGTGCTAACCCTGTTACAACTTCTCACGTAGAAGTCACATTTCTGGTCCTTCAAGATCAATGTACAAGCTTAGCTCAAACAGTAAGCAGGAGACACGAAAGCCTCCCTTCTGTTTGCTTTCCTAAGAGTAACATATGGCAAAGCTTTTAAGAAAGTAGAAAATTTGAAGAATCATATGGACAAGCTTATGAAAAAAATGACATTAATCTTAAATATTAATTCATTATTAACCTGACTTAACACACATTCATGATCATTGATTTTTATTTTAGAAATTACAAATTTAAAGGAAAAACAAACTACTGATATTAACATTTTCACAGTATTTTTGAAGGAACATGTTTAAAGAAAAACAGTAATTTTGCTGGTTCTACATCAGCAGACTTAAACACTTCTCATGAAATTTCTTTCAAGCTTAGGAGAAGTGAGAATTTTAAGACAACATTTTCTAACACAATTCTCCCAACCACTTAAAAAAATGTTTTAGCATTAAAAAAAAAAAAAAACAAAACACCTTGAATACTTAAATTGCAGATTACCAGTAGTCTTTAAACAGGCTGCATATCTCCATGTTTTCCTTTATTCAGACTTAAGTAAAAATCCTGGAAGACCTATCTGAGATTTTAAAAGGTTTTAAAAGGGTGGACAGTAATTTCCTAAATGCCTCAATTATTAAATTTTGTGAAAATGAGCTGCAAACTTTATTAGCACAGTTGTGCCTCTGTGTCAAAAAGTATACAGTCTTTCTATTATTATATAGGTAACTGTGAGTTACCTATTTGAGTCTTTCCCCAATGCCCTGACATAATGTAAAGTTTCCCTGAGATTTTTGTTTTGTTTTTTACAACTTCTTTAGAAAGTGATTTTTTTCAAAAGCAACCAGACTCTTGGGTTAAAAAGATTATATCTAATAATTGTTAACGCTTACTTTTTGTCAGACTCAAAGCTTGTTAGAGTGCATAAAAAAAAAAGGCTCCTGCAAAACTTATCTTATGGCCACACATTTACTTTTTCTAGAAAAGAGCAATTCCTGCAGTTTTATCCAGCTTAAGTCAAATGCTTCCTACTTCTTCACTTACTAGTAAGGAAAGTTAATATTCAGGTCCTAAAACTCAAAGGCAGTGTTGAGCAAAAAAAGAAACGAACCATCCAGCGCTCAGCCGCTGTGATTTGCGAATGCAAGAAATCAACAAGTTTGCGTTTGGCGCCTACCAGGTGCCCAGCCTTGAGCAGAAACAGGCCTGAGTAGGTCAGGTTCCAAACCGGGAAATCAAGCCCGGGGTCCAGCTGTGGAGATGAACTCCTGAGCGCTCGCCACGAAACCAGCGCCGGGATGAACGCCCCTCTATCCCGGGGCCCCACAGCGCGTTTCCTCTGCAATCGCCGTGGGCCTTCGATTCACAGAGGATTCTTCTGCCCTCCAAAGCGAAGGGCACCGTCGCACTCACAAGAGGCTAGTCTCAGGGAACCCCATATGCTCACCCCGCTCGGCGCGAACAAGTATCAAGGGAGGAAGCCCTCCTTCAGGACCCCGCAGCTGAGCCGGGAGCGAGACGAACTACTATTTGCGTTCGCGACAACCCCGGAGAAAACACCGCTAAAAGAAAAGGTGGTAGTGGAAGCAGGTTGGCGTTTCCAGAAGCGTCTAATGCCTCGGACGTTTCTTAGCTCGATCTGAATTAGTAACCCGGGCGAGGGGCGCGAGAATGGGGGTCCCAGGGGAAGCCAGCGGGCAGCGGGGATGAGCGAAGGGAGAATAAAAGTGATTCAAATGAAATTCCCACGCGCTCAGGCCATCCACGCTTTCAGCTGGAGGAAGGGAGATTGGGGCACGCACGGCGCGCCCGGCTGTGCTGCGGAAACTCTCTGGCTCCCGGCGCGCGCGGACGGACGGAAGGACTGACGGGCAAATCCGGGCGAAGGACTTACCTTCAGGGTTGGCGCTGATGAAGACCCGCACGCTTCGCCCGGCGGGCACGAGGTGAGAAGGCAGGGCGTTGAGGTTCCCGGAGAAAGCCGCCCGCCGGAGCGCAGAGTCCCGGGGACAGGGCAGCCTGGTGCCCGCGCCGGCCGGCCACATCGCCCTCTGGGAGGAATAGCCGCCGCCGCCTCCTGGTCCTCGGTTCCTGCCCGCGGCTCCGCGGAGCAGCTAGGTCGATCCCCGCAGGCGGCGCGGCTCAGAGCCGCCCCGAGCCGCCGCCGGCGAGCTCCGCGGCGCACACCACCGGCAGGCGCGGGGCGGCCATACGGACCCTCGGGCCGCTGACGCCGCCGCCTCCCGGCCCTCTGGGCGTCAGCCTTCGCCCGCCGCCGGGGGCTCAGCACAGCAGCCGGCGGGAGGTCAGCGTGGCGGTGGCGGCGGCTACGCGCGCGGCGCCTCTTTGCGCCGGGAAGCGCCCGCGCCGGCCGCCCAGCCCGCGGCCATCTCCCCGTCCGCGCCTGCCGCGGGAAGAGGGGTCGCCGAGGTGACGGGGGCCGAGCGGAGGAGAGCTGCTCGAACTTTATCTGCTAAAGGCGTCCGACTTTATGGGAACGTCCTTCCGCGGGGCGGTGAACTCACCCGCGGCTTAATGGGCGGCAGGGGCGGGGGCGCGGGGGCCGCGGGCTGCCCGTGGGCCTCCCGGGCTTCTCTGAGGACGATCCCGAGCGCTCGTGGCTGTCTCCTTGGTGGAGAACATGAAAGAAACTAGCCCGAGATCCCTCTGACTCCTCCAACTCTCCTAAAGGTCAAACAAGCCCTCAGCATTTTGGGGAACGCACGCCTACCGGCGCCGGCGCCTCTTTGCCTACGTGCCGCCAATTCCGGCCTCAAAGTTAGACTCACGCACTGAGCCCGGCCCCCGAGGGTGCAAAGCATCAAAACTCGGGACCCTTTTGAGCCTCCTGGAGGGGCTGTCACCGTCGCCCGGCCTCAGGTGGCGCAGGTGACTGTCTTGCCGCTCCGCTGGCCTCACGCTCGGCAGAGCCGGGGGTTTTTATAGAGAAGCCGCGCCGCTCACGTGCTCCTCGCCGCGTGGTCGCGGAACCTTTCCAAGAGTGGGTCTCGGCGGGAAGCCTTCCCGCGGTCTGGAAGGCTCCAGAGGGGTCCTTCCTGCCCCCGCCCTGGCGCATTCCCGGGCCACCCCGAGAGCTGGGCGGCTCCAGGAGCCCCGTGCCGCCCGGTGCGCGCCTGGGCCCGGCAGGCCTTTGGGGGCTCCGGGGAGCGCTGTTTGGCGCAAGAGCCCGCAAAGTGCAGGTGGCCACGGATTGGGGCGGGGTGCGAGAGATCAGAGTTGGCTTTTGGCCGCTTTTCCAAGTCCCTGCAGGCTTCGCCTGACGCTGATCCGACGGGACCAGAGCGGTCGCGGAACTCTGCTACCCCGGGGTTGGGAGTCGTAGCTCTAGGGGTCTGGTCTACGGCGGGGTGACGTAAGATGCCGAGGGACCCCAACGTAAAATCACCGTCTCCGGTGCCCGCTCACTGCCCTTGCCGAGTACTGCAAATTCCAGGACAGGAAGAAGACCTCGTAGAATTAAAAGTGTGATTGTACTTGGGGTGGGGGAAGGGAGGAGGTGTGTTTGGAGCCTTAATTGGAGTTTGGCGTCCAAACCTCTCATTGTGAGCTTTGGGGCAGGAACTACTGGCTCTTAGAGAGGAAGAACGGCTTTTCCAAACCTTTGGGATTGGAAAGGGGGTGCTTGGGCACAGGGTGCGGACAGCTCAGCTGCAAATTTTATCTTCTCACCTGGGGCTTCTCCTGGCCTCCTCCTGGCCTGCACTTCTCCTAGGTCCTGCTGGTGGCAGTGAAGTCCTATGCACTGCTGTTTATTTTCTGACCCCACCCCGTTCCCAAAACATGCTTTCTGGGGTAACCTTTCAGAAGAATTGGGTCTCTGGGTTTTTAAGGCTGCCTCTCCACTACTGGGAACCAGGGGGCAGTCAACCGTTCGTACTCTGTAATAATTTGATGCAACCAGTAAAGAAACGTTGAACATACCCAGGCATTTGTTCAACTGATTCCATTTAGCAAATTATCTCCTTCCCTCTCCAGCTTTATTACTCCCAGGTGGGAACATTGTCCGGCAGGAAGGAGGTCTCTGAAAGATTTCCTGATATCCCAGGAGGTATGGACTGAGAGTTCTGGAACAGGTCATGAATATACAGTGTCCGTTACAGTACCAGCCTTTATATACAGTATTTATTACTGGAGAAAAGAGCCAGGACCACTTTATGCCTAATCTCAATGCTGTTTATAAGAAACTGATAAGAAGTTGCCGGATTGTCAGGGACCTGCCTTCCTTTCTTTCGTTTCCCCCTACTTATTTGGTGGTTTCTCTCTTAAAAATCAGATTAGTGTTTGTGTCTTCTGACCTTTGCTTCACATCTCAAAGTGTTGCACTTTCTTAAGATGACTTTGGGATTTTTGGCAGCCTCTATAACCTAATTAACTGTTCTAGACAGGCTGAAGTTTAGCATCTGCCAGTGTCACTGCAGACCAAGGATGCAGAGGAGAGACTTTCACATTTTTTGTGCGGCGGTGTTTTAAAGGGCTCCCTGCACAGCCAGCTTCACATAGGTAGAGCCAGCGCTGTCTTTGGGTTATCAGGGAGCTGTCTACCTTAGGACACCCAATCAACCACCTCCCTCCTCCATACACATATACACATACATCTCTCTCCTATCTTCTTCGAAGTTTTCTGTCTCTTGCTAATATCTGATCTCCTAAAACCAGAGATTCATTCATTAGTGTGGAAATGGCATAAGGGAAATGTCACCCTTGGCACTAACACTGTTAGGAATTAACTAGATTTATTTCCCACCCCAAGGCACTTGTGACTAGACCAGTGGAGAGAGAAAGAAAAGAGAAAAGAACTGAAAACGGAAGGGAAGGAGCTGGTTTGAATGTGGAAGGCAGGCCCTGACTTCTAGCTAGGAGACTGTTTTGTTTTTATATCCGTTTAAAACACTTTACAAACATTTTCTCCTCTTCATCAAATATTGAACATGTTATTATTCCTTCCATTTTACACATGAGAAAACCAACGTTCAAAAAGGAGAAGGGCTTGTCCAAGGTCATATAACTATGGGATCCAGGTATTGTGGCCCCAGTCTTAGCACTCTTTGCAACAAACCTCTTCTATTTTCTAATTTTGCCTGGGTCTGGCCCTGGCTGACATCTTTAGTAACCTGGAAGATAGATGTTCAGGTCTGCGTTCACAGGTGTGGAAGGCTGGTTATCACCTCTGCTTTCGTGTGGCAGAGAAAGTCTATGTCTACAAGATCACACTGGACTAGACTCTCCCAACGTAATTGCAGAATGCCTTGTATTCCTGTTGTTTCCTGATAAGACCACAGGTAAACCCATATCATCCTTGCAGCTGGCTGGAAAGTTTAAAGCGTCTAGAAATTGGAAGATAAAAGTACAGGAAAAATGGGTTGGGAACCTCGCTTGTGACCAAGGACGGGTATTCCCCTCTTCATCCTCCCACACACCCCGGTTAACAGGACAGAGGGCCACAGAGAGGCATGGTCTTTAGGCAACAATGGTCGCAGCCCTTGATAAAAACAGGACTGTTCAAAGGTTCAATTACTGCTAGGTTCTTCCTACTCATAGAGCTAGGAGGAACGTTGTGCTCATGGACTCCAACTCCCCTTGATATATGATAATGCCCCTCTCACAAGGTAGTTTTATAAAACAGGAGGAAGGGAACCTAAACTAATATATTGATATACTGAGCACTTGTAAGCTAGACACTGTGACAGATTCTTTAAATCGCACTGTATCTGGGGCCAGGGCCCAACACCTCTAATATCCCCACTTGATATCCCATTTTGGACACAGCTGTCCCTTGAATACCTTTTATGATGTGCACACATCATCTTTGGCGATGTATGTGCAGGTTCCCCTGTCTAAGGTCCATGTTATGGAAATATACCTCACCTACTCCCCTTCCCTGCCCTGGCAGTGGTTTTTCACCCATCTGCATGGCTCTATCCCTTGGCCAGGTCATCCTGCTGAGATGACAGGGCTGGTGATCATAAAGCACACAACCAGAGCCCCTGCCGCTGACTCTGACCCTGCAGAAGAAAGGGCCACCCCTCAAGCTGTATTTACCTATATGTACACTCACTTTTCTGCATGTCAAATATCCTGGGTTCTTCTGGACCAGTGTTCTGTATTTGTCCACATGGACAGAAGTGGAAATAGAGCCCCTGGTGTTATAAAAATGACCAAATTATCACACCCTATTCTAACTATCTCAGGAAATCTAGCCAATGAAGCCAATGATGTGTTTTTGTGTTTCCTAGACTTGAACAAGAATGTCAAATTTAATATTACATTAATGTTCATGGTGGCCCTTGGATGTGAGTGATAAAGGTTTGAATCTGCTTTGGGGATGTGAGGAGTAGATTATACAGGTCCACTCAGATGAGGACTCTGCTTTCCAAGGTTCCAGCTCAGGAGAAAAGCTGGGCCATCAGGAACCCACTTACTTGTTTACAAAGTGGAAATTTTCGGTGTATGTGAGAATTTGTCAGCATAACAATTTGCCAACAGAGAGGGTTGATTCAGAGGTGTCTGTGACATAATAGAATTCACAGCAGCTTGGTTTTAAATAAAGTTACACCTTTCTGAAATTGCTATCTGATGTTTTCATGACTCAGAAATTCTAACTTTATATCCACCCCCTTCCAAATCTGTTTAATGTATTTTTTGATCAGTCTGCCTCTTACAACCTTCTAAATACTCACATTGTTTTGTAAGCACTGGGCATACCACACAAAGTAGAAGAAAGTAAGGTGAGTTGTTTAAAAATTTGTAGTTTATTTCATATTTCTCAGTCAGATATTTCATTTTCATTATATGATTGCCAAATATTTTCCCCCTCATGCCATTAATCTTAAACACAGTACCCTCTCCTCTCTTGTCCCTTTATCTGATACTGGTTTGGAGAATTGCTTTTTACAAAGCTCTTTCACACATGTTAACTCATTTTGATTCTAACCCTGAGAGGTAGTTTCTGCATTAACTATACTACCCTTCCCCCCTCCCCCCTTTTTTTTAATATGAAAAAGTAGATCAAGAGATTTAAGTGGCATGTCCAAGTTCATTCAGTTAGTGGTTGGCAGAGCCAGTATTAAAACTAAATCTCTGACCACCAAACCATGGATTTAATTACAATGTATCACATGACTACCAATATATAACAAGATCCATCTGGCCAAATTGATGGACATCATTTGTACCTCTCTATGAAATTTATATGGGTTGTTAGGCAAGCCAAATCATACAGGGTATAAAACACTCCACCTGGATTGCAATGTTACCTACATGGCTTATTTACATTGGTTTCCGTATTTTTTATTGAGCAAAAGCTAGGTTCCATATCCTTTAATTCTATTAACAGCTCAGTTTTATAGCAACAAGTAACAAGAGGTTCTGAGAGTTTAAATAATTTGTCCAAATTCAGGTAGCTAGTAAATAGCAAAGCTAGAACGTGAGTCAGATTTCTCTCCCTATGTTATTAAATGAGATCTTTCTACCACAGAAGACTGAATCCACATGAATAAGATACAAAAAATATTCTCTTTATAGTATTCCATACTGACATGGCCCCAGTATCTTAAATGTACTGCCCGGGTCAATCATCTCATTGTTTAAATGCTTGTACTTAACTAGAAGAGTATTAAACTTGAATGTATGCTAATTTTACTTTTGGTCCCCCAAAGTTTTAATGGGACCAAGTGTTCTTTTCCTGGGTATTTTTCCTGTAAAAATTAAGCATAGATGATAATTCTATCACAGTCTCTCTAAACATAATTCTATGGATTCTATTTTCTAAAAAAATACTCTTGCAGTTCTGCTTTATATTTGTTATTTGATTGAAATTACTTCTTCACAAAATAATGGTCCCCATCACAGTCCTTTAGCCTGAATTAGTGACAGTTACACCATGTGTCTGCTTGGGTCACATAATGTAAATGATCCTACTGACTAAATTTAGAAAACAATAGGCAGAAATTGACAGGTTATTTACATTTAGTCAGGGTAAAGAGTAGGCAGTTACTTACCATTGCTTTGAGGTTTTGAGAAACATTTACAAATCAAACGATTCACAAACAGGTTTAAATTCTGTACTCCTATCACTTCTTGGAAAGTATGGGAAGATCATTTGGCCATCATTTGGAGTCTTTGGAACAGATTTAAAATTTAGGGGACTTATTTTCTTCCTCTCAAAATAAATATGGTGTAGAAATATAATATCTATTATATTTATATATTTATTTATAACTATAATATATATTTTATTGTAAAAATATAAGTATATGTGACATTTTTAAAAGACAGTGAATACAAATCTAATTCTGCATTAGACAAATTTTTTTTAGTGGTAAATAACTGAAACTAAGGAGGAATTTCTTTTAAAAATAGGAGGTTTAGGGGGCCTGGGTGGCTCAGTCAGTTGAGGGTCCAACTTGTGCTCAGGTCATGATCTCACAGCTTGTAGGTTCCAGCCCTGTGTTCGGCTCTGTGCTGACAGCTGGGAGCCTGGAGCCTGCTTGGGATTCTGTGTCTCCTTTCTCTGCCCCTCCTCCACTCAGGCTCTGTCTCTCCCTATCTCTCAAAAATAAATATTTAAAATTAAAAATATATATATATAGGAGGATTTGTTTTGTTTTTTGTTTGTTTGCGTTTAAGAATATAGGATCTTATACAGACTGCACGGGCAGAAGTGTAAATGAATCTCAAGAAAAACTGGAACCTAGAATTGGAAATGTGCTTAGGAAAAAAGATATTATTTTTCCACATTTCATCTCTGGTTCTTGCTTAGCATCATGAATATTCTCTCTCTCTCTCTCTCTCTCTCTCTCTCTCTCTCTCTCTCTCTCTGTCCCCCTCCTTCCCTCCCCCCTCCCACATTTTTTTGGCATCTAATACTCATTCTGGGTATGGTCAAGCCACATCTCAGGCCTTAGGTCATGGAAAGAGTAACCAAATCTTTTCTGAAATCTTTTTAGAAGTTAATGGACACAAAGTGATTGTACTCATTTTGAGTTGATATTTAAGTGTAGATCTTCCCACTCTTTTAAGAAGTTACCATACCTCAACACGAATACTAATGTCAAATTGTGGTAGATTGTCTACCAAGCAAATTTTAAGCGTACAATACAGTATTGTTAACCGTAGGCACTATGCTGTATAGGAGATCTCCAAACTTGTTTCTCTTGCGTAACTGAAATTTTGTGCCCTTTCGTCATTCTCTCCCCGTTTCCCCCTTCTTCTAGCCCCTGGAAACCTACCATCCTACTCTATCTAGAAGTTTGACTATTTTAGGTTCCATATTTAAGTGAAATCATGCTTTCATTTGTCTTTCTGTGTCTGGCTTATCTAACTCAGTATAATGTCTTCCAGGTCCATCCATGTTGTTGCAAACGGTAGGATTTGTTTTTTGTTTTTTTGTTTTTTTTTTTAAGACAGAATATCATATTCCAGTATGTGTAAGGACCACACTTTCTTCAGTCATCCATTAATGCGCATTTAAGTTGTTTCCCTATCTTGGCTACTGTGAACAGTGCTGTAATAAACATGGGAGTACAGCTATTTCTTTGAGATCCTGATGTCAATTCTTTGGATATCTACCCAGAAGTAAGATTGTTGGATCATATGGTACTTCTATTTTTAATTTTTTGAGAAACTTCCAAGTTGTTTTCCATAAAAGCTATACCAATATACATTCCCACCAACAGTGTACAAAGATTCTCTTTACATCCTTGCCAACACTTGTTATCTTTTGTTTTTTAGAGAACAACCTTCCTAATAGGTGTGAGGTGATATCTCATTGTAGTTTTGATTTGTGTTTCCCTGATGATTAGTGCTGTTGAGCATTTTCTCATATACCTGTTGGCTATTTCTGTGTCTTCTTTGGAGAACTATCTATTCAGTTCCTTTACCCATGTTTTAATCAGATTATTTGTGGATTTTTTCTTCTTGTTTTGTTTTTGCTTTTAAGTTGTATGAGTTCCTTATGTATTTTGATTGTTAAAATTTTTTTTAATATTTATTTATTTTTGAGAGAGAAACAGACAGAGCACTACCAGGGGAGGGGCAGAGGGAGAGGGAGACACAGAATCCAAAGTAGGCTCCAGGTTCTGAGCTGTCAGCACAGAGCCCGACACAGGGCTGAAACTTACGAACCAGGAGATCATGACCTGAGCCAAAGTCAGATGCTTAACCGACTGAGCTACCCAGGTGCCCCTATTTTGATATTAACCCCTTATCAGATACATGTTTTACAAGCATTTTCTCCCATTCTGTAGGTTTGTTGGTTTCCTTTGCTTTACAGAAGCTCTTTAGTTTAATGTAATCTCACTCAGTTATTGCCTGTGCTTTTGGAGTCATATCCAAAACATGATTGCCAAAACTAATAGAAAAAAGAATCATAAAATTCACAAAAACCCCAAATGGCCAAAGTAGTCTTGAGCAAGAAGAACAAAGACAGAAGTATCACACTTCTTGATTTCAAATTATGTTGCAAAGCTACAGTAATCGAATAGTATGGTCCTGGCATAAAAACAGAGCAATAGAACAGAATAGAGAGCCCAGAAATAGACCCATGCATATACAGTCAACTAATCTTTAACAAGGGTACCAAGGAGACAAAAACGGGGAAAGATAGTCTCTTCAATAAATGTTGTTAGAAAAACTAGATATCATGCAAAAAAAAAAAAAAAAAAAGGAAAGTTGTAACTTACCTTCCGTTATACACAAAAACCAACTCAAAATGGATTAAGGACTTAAATGTAAGATGTGAAACCATAAAAATTGTAGAAGAAAATATGGGAGGAAAAATTTTTAATTTTTAATTTTATTTTGAGAGGGAGAGAGAGAGCATGTGAGTGTGGGCTTGGGGGGGGGGTTGCAGAGGGAGAGGGAGAGAGAGTTTTGGGTTTTTTTTAATGTTTATTTATTTTTGAGAGAGAGTGCAAGTGGGGCAGGGGCAGAGAGAGCCAGAGACACAGAATCCAATGCAGGCTCCAGGCTTCAAGCTATCAGCACAGAGCCTGATGAAGGACTCGAACTCACAAGCAGTGAGATCATGACCTGAGCCTGAGTTGGACACTTAACCAACTGAGCCCTGGGAGAGAGAGTCTTAAGCAGGCTCCATGCTCAGTGTGGAGCTGGACACAGAGCTTGATCCCATGACCCTGGGATCATGACTTCAGCCAAAATCAAGAGTCTGATGTTAACAGCCTGAACCACCCAGGAACCCTGGAAAAAGTGATTTTTTCTAAAAATGATCTAAATGCTACTTGCTAGTTTCTCAGGTACTGAGAAGAGTAAAACTAAACAGGAAGTGGTAAGTCAAAACAGAATTTTGACACTTTCTCTGAGTGTGTTAATAAGAATGTGAACAGTTAAATTTACTGACCGTAATCAAATATATAGCTAAACTATGGTTTGAAATCAAGTGACTGCCTTATATTATGATTTAGATAGAAATACAAAAAATTACCCACATGTCCTACACAGGGTTCTTGGCTTAAAAAAAAATACCAGAACTAGTGCTGATTGGTTTAAGCATACAAGCAATTTACTGGAAAATTATTGCATTATTGTGGGAGGGCTGGAGAACCAGGCTTGTAAAATGGGAGCAGATTGAAGAGGTCAGCCCGTTGGATCCACACTCAAAGTGCTACAGGAACAGACATCCAGGAGAGCATTTACGCCATTGCCACCACGAGTACCATTTACTGGATCCCACCATGGCTCCATTGCCATCACTATTGTCCTGTACAGTTCTTTACTCTGGCTTCTGGGACTGGGAACCTAGGAAGAGATACTGTCTGCCCTGTATCTAGACTTAGGCTGTGTAGAATTCTCTAAACACTAGAAAGAGGTTTAGAGGTTAGATTGTCAGACCATTACACAGCTCAAACCAGCAAAATACACTTCCTGTGCTTGTAAGTGGCCCAGAACTTTGGATGCTATGGATAAGAGGTGAATTGAATGCTTTTTGCATTTCTTGTAAGAAAATTAGAATAATCATGCTCCACCTCTCTAAGACTCAGATGCCTGGCAAAGCTCACCTCTCTTGGACCACAACCAAAAATAAGAAAGTGAGCTAAAAAGAATTCTCTAAGCAGCTAGACAGCATGTTACAATGTTCACACACACTGACCCTCACTTACTGGACTTGGGAAATCCCCAGAGGCTCTCTGTCAGGGTCTTTTCACACTTACTATGTACAAAATTCAAACAAGGTGGCTTTTCCTGGTTGGCAAAACCACAGCAGATTAGAGACAATGAACAGCTGCTATCTGGAAGAAATGACTGCTCACAGTGAAGAGTCAGATAACATATGACAGCAGAGGAGACAGGTATTCAAACACACACACACACACACACACACACACACACACACACACACACACTACATCATGATCCAGAGGCCACTTAATTTCGGAACAGTAGAATTCTATATATCCCAAATGGGACAGAAAAAAAATCAATGAATCCTGAAGTTGAGACAGACTAACTTTAAAGTGCTGCAAGTACTTAGGGGCAATTTTCAGCAGCAGACAACCCACAATAATTAGCATTTATGATATCCAGTAGTAAACATCAAGGAGGTGAAGGTAAACAGCAAATGAAGTAGGCAGAGATTCAGTTAGAACTGTACCTCCAAGAAGAACATTGTAGGTGTCTTTTACTTAAGTGCCTAAAGTAGTGGTATTATTATTCTTATTATCAGTAACGATAATAATATGACTTTTATGGGAATTATATTACTTAATTCTAAGTTGGAATCTCTGAGAAGGAGGAGCTATTATTCCCATTTCCAGATGAAGAGACGGAGGCAAAGTAATGTGAAGGTACTTGCCTAAATCACACAGGTGGGGTGCGGTGGGGCGTAGACTTTAATGCAGGTAGTCAGGCTCCAGAATCTGAGTTTCAAACATTGATATACTCCATCTGTAGATGCTAGGTAGCATGCCAGGCAAAAGAAAACTAGCTTAAGACAAGGAAACTCAGGTTGCAACATCTGTCTTAAAGGAAAGAGAAGGGAAGGGAAGGGAAATAATGCTCAATGAATGTTTACTCTGTGTTGTGTTCATATGGCCTTCCATATGCTGTACGATTATTATTCATTTTACAAATGAACAATCTGAGGCTTAGAAAGGTTAAGTAATACATCCATCTTTACAGAGCTTGTAAGTGATGAAGCTGGGATTCAGTTTCCATGATGGACTCTGCCTTTTTTTGCTAAAGGGTGACATTGCCTCTAAACAGTGCAAATGCCAGTTGCAAGAATGATCTATTAAATTTGTGCATTCATAAATTCATCTATTTCATTTATTTTTTTATTTATTCATCATTTGTTAAGCACTTCTTTGCTCTGAGCTCAGCCTTGTTCTCAGGAAATTGAATCTAATATGGGACTCTAAAAATGATTGTGCCTGTGTGGGGCAAGACTCTAATGAAATGACCATCAATCAGTTTAAAGGTTTCTCAAATACAAATAAAACCATGAAGACAAGTACATCCCTGAAAAGACATTGGTTAACACTCTAGAAAAAAGGATTGAAGGGAAAAGGAGGGTCACAATGAAAGCGTGTCACGACAATGCAAGAACAGGAATCTAAAAGGGGTTTGATGAACTCTGCTCAAAAAGGCAGTAGGCTATAATATTAGGATGTGAGTTTTGGAGACAAATTAGTTAATGTGGGTTCCAGTACTGGCTCCGACACTTACTAATTGTGGCTGTAGTAGTAAATCTTCTCTAAGCCTTAGCATCCTCTGTGAAAAGGCAGTAAGATGCCTACTTTGCAATGGTGAATGGTAAGCATGTTAAAGGACCAGCACATTGCCTGGTACTCACTGGTGGTAATTATTGTTAGAAGAGAGGCCCGCCTTGACTCACAATTATTGCTTTAAAAATTTTTTTTTTCAACGTTTATTTATTTTTGGGACAGAGAGAGACAGAGCTTGAACGGGGGAGGGGCAGAGAGAGAGGGAGACACAGAATCGGAAACAGGCTCCAGGCTCTGAGCCATCAGCCCAGAGCCTGACACGGGGCTCGAACTCACGGACCGCGAGATCGTGACCTGGCTGAAGTCGGACGCCCAACCAACTGCGCCACCCAGGCGCCCCACAATTATTGCTTTAAAAGAAGATCGTGGGGTGTGTGGGTGGCTCGGTTGGGAGTCTGACTTCTGCTCAGGTCATGATCTTGCCGTTCCTGAGATCTAGCCCTATGATGAGCTCTGGGCTGACAGTGTGGACCCGCTTGGATTCTCTCTCTGTTGCCTCTCCCCTTGTGCTCTCTCTCTCAAAATAAATAAGTTAACTTAAAAAAAAATTTTTTTTTTTAAATTTTTTTTCAACGTTTATTCATTTTGGGGACAGAGAGAGACAGAGCATGAACGGGGGAGGGGCAGAGAGAGAGGGAGACACAGAATCAGAAACAGGCTCCAGGCTCCGAGCCATCAGCCCAGAGCCCGACGAGGGGTTCGAACTCCCGGACCGCGAGATCGTGACCTGGCTGAAGTCGGACGCTTAACCGACTGCGCCACCCAGGCGCCCCCAAAAAAATTTTTTTTAATTCAAAAGAAGATCATGACAGCAAAACTCTGCCAGATTTCTAAAACTTTATAGTTTGTTATTTCTTGTTTATATCCATAGGTTGGAGTAAAAACAAAATCAAACCAACCAATTAACAAAACTTCATTTGAGGAATTTTGGCCCTTTTGTGTCTTGTTTTTGTGTGGACGGGGACAAGGGTTGCAGGGCTATCAGTAGCAGCTGAGGACATTGGGTTTTACTCCACAGGCAGTCTAGCTAGATGAGAAAACCTAGGTGAGGAATGAGCTAGAGCAATGTGAAAAACACAGGTGACGCACATTGATTCCTAGGCCTCTGGTAAAGCAGAAAGATCACAAAATGTGAAAGGCATTCTTGCAATTTGAAAGTGGAAAACCCATGCTGTTCCTGATATAGGGGTCCAGAATAGAAGATAGAGTCGGGGACAAGGTTCACCATTAGATTCATACTCAGTAGCTAGTAAATATCCTCTAGTTTGGAGCTGGGGGGTTCTGGAAGCCTGAGGAGGTGGAGTCTAGCTACTGTTGGAGCTCTAAGTGTGAGCACTGGAGAGATCTTGGAACAGGCAGCGCTAACTAGCTCACTTGCTATTTCCTCTCTAGGCTTTTGCAGGAATATCCCAATTGATCTTTCTGTCTTCATTCTCAGTTCTCCAGTACAGCTTTTCGCAAAGATTCTGTTCCCAACTTATATTTCCTGTCTTCTCTCCTCTCTTCCAGTACAGATTTACTCTAAGTAAAGGCAGAGAACTCAATATTGTATTTTTTCATATTGAATGGTTTCACTTCAGTCCTTCAAGGCTTAGCCTCTCCAAGTTATTCTTAGAAGTCTTTCCCAACAACCAATGTCAAAATCCCAGGGATTCTTTTCTTCAGCATCATACTGGAGGTTCTAGATAGGGCAATTAGACATGGCAGAAAGAAACAAAAGGCATGAAATTGGAAAGGGAGAAACAAAACTATCTTTATTTGCAAACAATATGAACGTCTATGTAGATAAGCCCTAGGAATCCACTACAAAAATACTAGAACTAATGAATGAATTAATCGAATTTGCAGGACACAAGACCGATATTAAAAAATCAACTGCATTTCTATATACTAGAAATGAACAATGCAAAAAAAGAAATTAAGGAAATAATTTCATTTACAATAGCATTCAAATATTAAAACTTATTAAAAATACACTTGGCCAAAAAGTGTAAGACTTGTATACCAAAAACTACAAAACATTGTTGAAAAATTTAAAGATCTAAATAAATGAAAAGACACCCTATGTTCATGGATCAGAAGACTCAATATCATCACAATGGCAAAACTTCCCAAATTGATCTACAAATGTAATGCAATCCCCACTGAAATTCCAACTGGGATTTTTTTTTTCTCTCCTGTTTTTAAGAAATCGACAAGTTGATCCTAAAACTCATGGAAATGCAATAATTTAGATTACCCAAAGAAATTTTGAAATAAGAATGATGAGGTTGAAGGACTTACACTACCAGATTTTAAGACCTATTACAAAGCTACAGTAACTAGTACAGTGTGGTATTGGCATAGGATAGACACATGTAGAACAGAATTGGAAGAATAGAATTAAGAGACCAGAAATCAGCTCTTATGTTTATGGTCGGTTGCTTCTTAACGGAGGTGCCAAGATAACTCAGCAGGAGAATTAGGAATCCTTTCAACAAGTGGTTCTGAGACAATTGGATATAAACACACAAAAGAATGAATTTGGACCATTACCTCACACCATGCATAAAAATGTACTTGAGGGGCACCTGGGTGGCTCAGTCAGTTAAATGTCCTACTCTTGACTTCGGCTCAGGTCATAATTTCACGGTCATGAGACTGAGCCCCACGTCAGGCTCCGTCTCCGTGTTGGGTGTGGAGCCTGCTTAAGATTCTGTCCCTCCCTCTCCCTCTAGTCCGCCCCTACTCACTCTTTCTCTCTTTCAAAAAAAAAAAAAAAAGTCTTAAAAAATGTGCTTGAAATGGATCATAGCTCTAAAGGTAAGAGCTAATACTATCAAATTCTTAGCAAGAAGTCATAGGAGTAAATCTCTGGAACCTTGGCTTAGGCAATGCTTTCATAGACATAACACAAAAATCATAAGTGATAAAAGAAAAAATTAAACCTTACAAAAATTAAAAAAAGCTTTGTCTTGCAAACCTATTATCAGGAAAGCAAAAAGACAACCCACAGAATGGGTAAAATATCCATAAACTATATATCTAACAAGGGATTTGTGTATAGATTATACAGTGAACTCTTTAAACTCAATAATAAGACATATACACCTATTATAAAGTAATCAAAGTATTTAGTAGGCATTTTCTCCAAAAACGATTTACAAAGGATGAGTAGGTGCATGGAAGGATGTACAACATCATCACTTAATAGGGAAATGCAAATCAAAACCACTCAAGGTACCATTGCACACCCACTTGAATTGACTCTAATAAAAATGTCAGACGATAAGAATTGTTGGTAAGGAGGTGAAGAGATAAAAAGTTTTACACATTGCTGACGTGAATGCAAAATGGTGTATTCACTTTGGCAAATACTTTGGCGGTACCTTAAACTGGTGAACACGTTATCGTATGATCCAGCAATTTCACTCCTAGAGAAATGTTTGTAGCAGCATTATTCATAAACACCGAAAAGTGGGAAAAACCCAAATGTTTACTGCACAACGAATGGACACACAAAATGTGGTAACTAGATAGAGTGTATTCAGCACTAAAAGGGAACATGTCACTGGGATACCACAACCCAGATGAATCTCCAAAACTTTATGTGTAGTGAAAGTAAACAGTCATAAACAACTGCATTTTGTACAAGTCAATTTACTTAAAATGTCCAGAATAGGTACATTTATAGGGACAGGGGCAGATTAGTGATTGCCTAGGGCTGTGAAGATGAGAGTGAAATGGCAAGTGATTGCTGATGGGTTTAGGATTTCTTGTTGATGAAATCGAAATGGTGTTGTTTTGATGAAAGCATTCTAAAATTAGGTTATGGTGATGGTTGTGTAGTTTTATAAATGTACTAAAAAACATCAAACCACACACTTTAAATGGGAGAATTTTGCAGTGTATAAATTATATCTTAATGAAGCTGTTAAGAAATCATAGTAATTGAATACAATGAAAATGTATTCCCTCACTCATGCTACACACTCAATGAGGGCTGGGAGAGGGGCTCTGATCAGAGTGGATACTCTTAAGACCCTGGCTGATGGAGGCTTTGCATTATCATATACTTCTATGATCACTAGGTAGGACCAAAGGAATATGGTGAATCGCCCATTGGCCCTTAAATTTTCACCTGGAAGTTATACACATCAGTTCAACTCATGTGTCATTGGCCCAAAGAAGTCTTATGGTCACATTCCACTTGAGAGGTGAGTCATTTCAACTCAACCATATATATCTAGGAGAAAAGAAGAGCTAGGATATTTATGGAGCATCCTAATGAACAACATGTAAGGCCTAACTTCTTTTTCTAGGTTTGAATTCCAGAGAACAGTGACTCTGTATTTCCTCACTGCAATGGAAAACTAAGTCTCCTTCAATTCTTTTTTTAATTTTTGAATAACATGGAGGTATTTGCCTGAGTAAGATTAAAAAGAAAACACACGTACATGCACATCCAGAATAGTGCTTTCTTTACTGCAAATGTTTCATCATTGTGTGCCAGATGAATCAATGAACATGAAATGATTAAGCACAGTGCAGAGTCGTGAATGATTAAGAGCCCGATGTGTGAATTAAGGATGAGTGTAGCAGGAGTTCAGAAGAGAGGAGCTCAAGGTGAGTTGAGGTGGCAGCAGCATGGCCATCCGTGTTCCCAACCCCGTGTCTCTTGTATCAGTACAGATGGATCACTGGGGGCTGCCGCAGTGACCCAGATGGACGGTGTTATCTGTGTCACTGTTTTCTTCTCAGATACGGCTTGGACAGAGCCCTACGAGCTTAATGAGGGCAGCAAAGAATAGGATCTGGAATCACTTCACCTCTCTGAATCTCCATTTGCAAATCAAGGCTGTAAACTGCGGCCATAGAACACTTGAAAGCCCTGTGATAAGAGATGCTGTGAATATTGTGTGCAAAATCTATCAGAGAGCAAATGGTACTTCATAGATCTGGAATGTTGACTATGTCAGAGCCTGACTGGTCAGTGTGGAGGTCAACTCTGTATGCTGCTGAATTCAGAGTTTTCACAGCAGTGCTTTAACGAAGACCCCAGAAATTCATTAGGCGCTACAGTTATACATAACTTGAGTCATTTTTACATTATGAAGAGGCTGTTAAATGAAAAGGAATCCTGAGTGTGGCTTCAAGGCATTGCTAATTCTGTCATTATATATGGACTTTTAAGCAAAAGTTGAGCACTGTATTAGCTGGCAGAAGTCAAAATCTCTACTTCCTTCACATTCCTATTAAACATGTATCTTCATTAATTTCGGTTCTTTGGGAAAGAGACTTTTCCCTTAAGAAGCCTTTTTAATGTGTCCATTATCAGTATTGGTTGTTATAGGGACCAAATAACCTGATAGCGGCCACACTCTACTTTCTGGCTGGCAGACAACTCTGAACAGAGAGAACACTTACTCTATTCTTACGAATAGTCCTTGTTGTTTTTTTTTTTTTAATTTCAGTTAAAAATATTTCTTTCCTTCTGCCAAGAGAAGGGAACAATAAAAATTTCAGTTAAAAAGCCAGGAAAGAAAAAAAAAAAAGGCACTGAGCACTAGCACATGTAAATCTTTGTGTAAACTATTTTAAAATGAGAGAAAATAAATAAGAATATGGGAGCAGATCTCAGTTTTTGAAAACTACTCTTATGATTATAGGAAGAATAAGGGATTGTGAATCATTTAACAACAGAAAAAGTGAATAAACCATTTCCTTACCATCACCAATTATGTTAGCTTTTTATTTATTGGAATTACACAGCACTTAGCACAGAGGAGGTGCTTAATAAAGGCTTCTGCAATGAATTGCCCACACCCTGGCAAATGATCTTGGAATATATTCAAAGTAGCAGACAGTCGGTTGCATCTAGCAAAGCACAAATACCTGCAGTAACACCAAGAAAGCCATATGTGGAGCAGAATATTTTTAGTCCCTCCCTAAGGGAACCACACCTACTGCTAATTCTGAAAAAAGAGAAAAAAAAAAAAAAAAACCCTTCACAGCCTAACACTGCAAAGACAATAAAGAATAATACTTCTGAAATATCCATAAAGGACTTCTGATGTGTACTGATGAATGCTTAAACATTGATCTCCTCCCTATTTGCTGGGTCCATCAGAGGGGAGATGGCGAAGTCAGTCATGTGACCGCGCACATGTTGGATAAACCCAGTTTATTTCAGAAAGAACTTATGGAGCACCTATTACCTTTTTTGTACCGTGAAGGGGATATATGTCACCACAGGATATAGAGTATTGAAGTAGGATCTTGAGGAAAGACAGAGGAGGGAAGAAAATGACATTAAAATTTTTGTCTTAAAAAAAGGAGCAGCAACTGATATTTGTTGTATCTATTGTTATTTTCCAATTCCCTTACTCCCATCTGGCTCAATGACATGAAAATTATAGTAAGTAAAGAAAGCTCTCCATCTGTTAAAAATGTAGCATAAAGCACTTGATCTTGTGGGCAACCACACAGAACACCAAGAAATTTCTCACAACTGAAATGATAAGAGCCGAATCCCATTTCCGGTTAAGGATAGCTCATGCAGATTTCTCAAAGATCTCTACTATATGGATAGACATGTTTGCAAATGTTTCTAAGGGCTGAGTGCTTTTCTTTGTTCTCAAGTGAGATGAAATACACTAGGCAACTGGTATGATACTCATAAATCAGGAAGACAATTTGCCATGCATTATAAGTAAACTGTATAGTAGATATCCATTATGTGTGGTGTTTATTTTTTGTTCCTTGCTCTCCCACTCCATGACTTCCTGTCACATGGTTACAGGACTCTGACATGTTCATGTGACATTGACTTAGCACCTTTCCTATTGATACTCCAAAGGTAGACCTGTCAAAACTTGGGTGACTTTCCCTGGGAATTTCAGTGGCTGGATCCGTAACAGGTAAATCCAAGAGGCATGTTTCTTTTCCACGTGCACTAGAGAAGCAGAGGAAGCTGGTCTATTCAGAAATTTAGGGTAAGGGGAACTATAATAAGCACCAGAAGGAGAGAAAGACCTGGAAAGAGAGAAGAGTGAGAGGGAGTGAGGGGCAACAGACACAGAGACAACAGGCAGAAAATGGGTCCAGATACAGCTTCGTGGGAAACACCTCCTCTACAATAAAGTCCCCCTTTCTGAGTTCCTCAAATGGTTTCTATTTGCAACCTTGTCCCTGTTATTTAGTAAAACCTTGGATTGCAAGAAATTTGTTCTGCAAGACACAAATATTTCTAATGAATTTTAACTTGACAAATGAGCAATGTCTTGCAATAAGAGTAGTGCATGACCCCAAATGTCACATGATCACAACTGAGCCAATGGTTCTTTTCTCTCTCTCTCTCTCTCTCTCTCTCTCTCTCTCTCTCGCTGCTGGACTGTGGGTGATTGTCTTCTATGCTCAGATGCTCAGTCTCAGGCTGTGGTGTTTGGCAGAAATCAATGATTTTTCATAACGTTGGAAGGTGCCTACAACTGGCACTTCAAAGCATCTATGGACAGTTCTTTGCTTTTCCACATGTGAGTAAGCTTAGGAATGCTTTGCTTCATTCTAGGTCAGGCTGCCTGCAGATATAAACCCCTTCCTCTGCTGCCTTATTGCCAGTTACATTAAATACAGTATATGACAAGAGTTTATTAATACTGTGGCCAATATCTGTGTGAGCATATACAATGGCCCCCATGCAGAAAAAGGCTGAAAACAAAGGCGCTAAGAAGAAGGAGATGATTAGGGTGGAAGTTAAGAAGGAAATCGTTGAGAAGTATGAACAGGGTATGCGAGTGGCCAAAACTTCAAGATTTTATAAGACGTCTACGTCTGCATCTCGTCTGCAGAGGGGGAGAAAAAGGCAGAGGAATCCCTGACTTCAAATGAGATGAGGGAGATGTCTAAAATGTGGGAAGCAGTGCAAAATTTTGTAGAAAAGCACCACCCAAAGAAGGCTGTAGCAGTGTGAGTGATGGATCTGTTTAATGACAATGCAATGTCACATTTCCATGAACTCTTCAAAAGGAGGCAAAAGCAAGTGTCATTGGATAGGTTTCCTGTTAAAGCTGCATGAAGAGAAAAAGATTCCATTGAGCCCGTAGACAGCAGTGATTCCGTTAGTGATAGTGAAGGTTGTGCTACACGATAACCCTCCTCTCTCTTGTCTCTCTCAAACCAGCCAGGAAGGTTTTCAAAGGTAAGTGCAGGTTAGTTTGTTTATTTTTCTTTATATTTTGTATTTTCTTTATTATTTTGTATTATATTACAGTATTGTAATCATTTTTATATGCATATTTTGGGGGTGTAGAACAAATTATCTGAGTTTCCAGTATTTCTTATGGGGAAATTCACTTTGATATACAAGTGCTTTGGATTACAAGCATGTTTCCTAAACGAATTATGTTCAAGCAAACCAAGATTTTACTGTATCTCCAAGCAATAATGTAGTTGTTTCTGGGCATTTATTTGCCCTCTAGCCTCTCACTTGATCCAGAAGAAACTTTCTCCCTCTACCACCTCACAGCAAAGTAGAAACAAGGATTCAAACAATCTTCTATTGAAGTGACTGTTAAGAAGCTGCCTGATGGTCTATTTCTCCACTCCCACTTGAAGAGATTAGATGTCACTGCCCATGGGGAAGGGAGAGAGGGGACAGAAACCCATCTAACAATCAGTGGAAGAGGAAGGATGGTTTAGAGGAACAAAGTGAAAACCTTCAGTCAGGAGAATCAAGAGCAGAATGGAAGAACCAAGAGGATGAACACTTTCCTGCCTGCTCACTCATCACCTACCATCCAATAGTCCTGGGCCCTGGTAAGTCCTCTGATGAAAGAGGGGGAGATTTGGACCTTTGTCGGAGTTTGGATTGCATTTTGGATTGCATTATGTTATCACGACTGTGAAAAATTTCACAGCTGTGAAAGGTTGTACCTCATAGAAATTGCAGTTCACCACGTCATGGCTATTTCTCCATTAGCGTGAATGATTATCTCAATATTTCAGATACTTGAAAGTAGTTATGACTGAAAAGTATTAATCAACTCATCACAACATTCAGGTCAAGGTCTATGATGGAGAGATTCTCAGTGGATGCCTGTTTTCCATTTGAGGACATGTTTGTTTGCAGCTATACCTGAAATCAGTTTAGCTCAATGTTAAGAGGAAACATAATTAACATAGGACTTTATTTGAAGGGAAAAAGTGCCATCCTTCCTTCGAACCTGTAGCTGAGAAAGCACAGATAACTCACACATCACTGGGACAATTCAAACCCAAATGTACTCCTCTTCCATTTGGAATACTCTGGGTCTTGGGACTTTGTATTAACAAGAGGCATTAACAAGCATATGGATGTTTGAGCTAATCCTGTCGTCTTTGTGTCTCTAAGAAACAGATCTTTGATGAGACACATGGTTTGTATGTGTCGTCCGCTTCTCTCTGCTCTGCTCATCCAGGAAGAAATGATGACTGAGGCTAGGCCCTGGCCAGACAGCAAGTCAACTGACGTTGGATATCAACCCTGTATCCATAGCCACCTTTGTCACATATTTGCCCACTTAACTTCCGGCCCGCCTGACATCTCCAATCCTTCTTCCTCACCCTCCCACTCAATTTCTTCCAAATTCCACAGCCTTGCACACTCTGATCACGTGCTCAACTCCCAGGCTACTGATACCCTGCCTACACTAGCCACGGAGGGTGCCATCTGTTTCAAGGGAAGTGGGAGGTCCCATCTGCTCAAACACATGACAGGGAACTCAGTTAGGGTGCGAGGAAGTGGGGCAAAGGGAAGCCTGGAATGAAGTAGAGTGTGGAAAGAATTAAGCCAGAGGCTCGGGAATTCGACAGTTGTTAATTGTCTAGGAATGGTTTTAGGCACTAGAGATCTAGATAAACATGAACCTCATCTTTTAGTAGAGCAAATAGAAAATAGTTTAATAAACAGATCAAAGATAATCTAGGCATGGATAAGAATTGATTTTTATTTTTATTTATTTTATTTTTAAGTTTAAATTCATTTTTTAAAGAACTATGATTTTTAATTTTTTTAATGTTTATTTTGGAGAGATGGAGAGAGAGTGTGAGCAGGGGAGGGGCAGAGAGAGAGAGGGAGACACAGAATCCAAAGTAGGCTCCAGGCTCCAAACTGACAGCACAGAGCCCAACGTGGGACTCAAACCCAGGAACTGTGAGATCAGGACCTGAGCCACAGGCTCAGCCACTGAGCTACCCAGGTGCCCCAAGAAATATGTTTTTAAAAGAGGTAGAAATATGTTTTTAAAAGAGGTAGAAAGGGTTTGGGAGGGGTGTCCAGTTTAGATAGGGTGGTCAGAGAAGGTCTCTGAGAAAATGGTATTTGAACTATGACCTGAATGATCAAAAGGATCCATCTATGCACTGATTTGGGGGAAGAATATTACAGGTAGGGAAAACCATGAGTGCAGGTGCCCTGAGTCAAAACAAGCTTGCTTGTGTTAGAAGAAAGTGGGATAGAGGAACAATTAATGAGAGGAAGGATGGTTCTAGATGCCTTGAAGCGAATATAAGCAGCAATCAGTTCTTTTAGGGTCTTGCAGGCTGTGGAAACCATTTGAGGATCTAACGGCTGGAAATAACATCATCACATATATGTTGTAAAAAGCTCAACTGGGTATAAAAATGAGCTATTGGACAGCAAGAGTGGAACCAGAGGGACTCCAAATGGATGGATGGCTTGGATTAGAAATGTTGAGTAATTTACTCAAAGACACTCAGCTGGTAAATCAGGGCCAAGTGAGACGGGGTTAGCCAGAATAGAGGAGTTGAATGGAAACACACCATTTCCTGCTTATGCTCATGTTCACCCTGACCTGGAATGTTGGCTGATACTCCAACTTGGCCAAGAAATCAAGACAATGGACGTTTGTCATTCTCCATGGCAGTCTGGCACCTTTGAACATATCTACGTTAGGGAGTTCCCTACTGTGTCAGCACGTCCCTGTGGAAGGTATTAGAAACTAATTTTTCCAGACTTTCTGCAGTTATGCATAAACATGTGATCTAGGTGCTCCCATCCAGAGATCTGTGTGTAGGTCATAGATTCGGAAGGGAGTGATGGAGGGAAGCAGGCCCTGGGAAGAATCTGTGGTGAAGACAGCCCTAGAGAGATGCGCAGTTTCTAGGGCCAGTGGAACAGAAGCCTCTGAAAATGTATGCAGGCCCTCGTGTTGCTGATGCCAGATATAGTGCTGCATCTCTGTTGGGGCCATGCTGTGGAGAGTTAACATTATATTTGTCCACAAAGCCACAAGCCTGGTTCTCCATCCTCCCAGAGATGCCAAATCTACCCATTATCCTCAATTCATTTCTTTTCTGCTTAAATCAATTGGTTCTTTCTTTTGACTACTTAGGAACCATGACCGGTACCTCCATTTTCTGATAGAATGCAATTTCATGCTGGAAAAGTCAAAGGAGGGAGACTCCTCATCAAGGTTAAAGGCTATAGTTTCAAAAGACTCTCTCCTGACCCAGCTTGCCTACAGGTTCTGCAACATTTCCCCCTTCCCATTACAAAATAAAACCTGAGAGCTGTTTAACATGCCTAATGTACTGACTATATATAAGACAAGGCAAAGTGAAATTTGTCAGTGGGCTACAAACTGGGCAGATAAGCCCTACCTGTTAGTAAAAGCAATTTCCCATGAAATGGACAGGGCAAATGAAAACCAGTAGCCTTAGTTTTGGACTTTTTCACAGAAATCATTTTGCAAATGGTAGTATTCACTTAATACTTGGCTCCTCGTCGATATTACCAGAGAATGTGTAGTTTCTGAATCATCAGAAATATTTGTAGGCAATTTTCCCACTACAATTGGAAATTACACACACACACACACACACACACACACCCACACAAGTGAGAAAAATCCTACCAATGACCCCTTGTGAAGAATTCTAGTGAATAATAAGCTTAAAATATACCCCGAGCTCCCAACTTCCAGGGTCTGGGATGGTTGTTCCTTACAAATTACAAGGAAATAACAGAGAAAAAATTGAGACAGACTTTAACAAGATTTACGAGTGTGCTTTTTAATATTAACCTTAATTATTCATGACTTCTAAATAGATTTTTCTCAGAAAATCGAAAAGGTACGATAAATCTGAATTTCAGATGCTGGTTGTATGTATCATTTCAGTCGGTTGCTCCCTCCTCCAGGGGTCTAACTTCACTGTGATGATTAGCCAAGGCCTTGGGACTGGATTTCCCTTAGGCCACAAAAGAAGAAAGGAACTGCCTCCACCTCCCCGATCAGATTACTGCTGACCAAAGTCTTCCTCTTGGAGCCATTTTTAAGAAGTAGTATCCAACGGAGTCAGGTTGCCTTCCGTGTAAAGTGTTTCAGGAACTCACATCCATTTATCAACGAGAAACACTTATTTTACACACTTGGCTTTATAACTAGATTGTGAACAGAACTGAAGTCTTATGATTTTGTCTTCATTTTCCTTACTCCTCCACCTCACTTCCCAACAGTGCAGTGGATGCCAGCCTTACTGATAACTGCCATGGAGCAAACCTGTGATACAATCTCCTTGGGAGGATTCAGGGCCAGGAGTGAGGAGGTGCTTTATACGCTTGTGAATGGCTTCGTGTGGCATCTTCTGTGGACATGTGTCCAAAGTGTACTTTCCCTTCACGTATGACACACTGCCTGATGGATTAGTTCATTAATTAGTTCATTAATTGACCATAGCGGTTGCTATAGACCTAATGTTTGTATACTCTACAATTCAGATGTTGAAACCTAACCTTTAATGTGACAGTTTTAAGAATGGGGCCTTTGGGATGTGATTAAGTCATGAGGGTGGTGCCTTCATGAATAAATTTGTGTCCTTGTGAAAGAGGCTCTAGAGAGTTCCCTTGCCCCTTCTGCCTTGTGATGACACAGGAAGAACATGGCCATCTATGAACCAGGAAGTGGGATCTCGCCAGACACTGAATCTGCTCGTGTCCTGATCTTCAATTTCTCAGCCTCCGAAACTGTGATAAATCAATTTTTGTTGCTGAGAAGACCCAGTCTATGGTATTTGTGTTGTAGCTGCTTGAATGGACTAAGACAGAGGTATAATCGAGTGCTTTGAAAGTTGGCCTCATGGATTATCCAAGGCTTTCTAAAGGCAGTGACTTTGAGCTAAACCTTGAATGATGAAAAAAGTTGCAAAGGAAGGGGAAGACTCTTCTTTGATGAGCAAAGGTAAAGAAGCAGAAAGATTAGTGGACAGTTGTGGACTTGTATAGATGTATGGAGTTTGTAGGTCAGTCTGTGGGAAAGGTGTAGAGAACTGATCCCCGAAGCTTAGTGTTTGCTGTGTTCTCCCTCCTACTTGGCTGAGAATAAATATTCCATAACTACTTGAATGAATCATGCTTTGTGTAGGGGTTTGAAATTTACTGTGAGGGTAAGGAGGGAGTCACTGAAAGTTATGAAAAACATTTTGGAAGCTCTATTTAACATGAACAATATTCAAAGTGTTTCCTTTTCCTCTTCACAAACTTCATTTTCACTACCTCCCTTAACCTACCTTTTCAAATACTGCTCTTACTGCCGAATTTGTAATCTGCTTTTCAGTGATGTTTGACATTGCACTGTTATTCCCGTACAAGGGTGTGCTATCATTGACTTTTGTTGACATCCTGCTATTCCAGAATATTCTCTATCAAAAATTGTAAACTCATTGAAGATGGATTCAGGAGAAACTCTTGAGGATACCTCTGCACAGTAAAGGCGTTCTAATGTTTCTGACAAATGTCTGGGCTCACTTTTGGTGGCAATCCTGGGCCAGACATTCTTAGCTCAGAAAGATAGGACAGCAGGAAGTAGGACAAAATTTCTGTTTCCTCTCCGGTCAATCAGATAAGACACACAAAGATAAGAATACCCCATGTGGCTGGGAGCGCTGATGAGATGGTATAACCCCGAGTGCTATAAATTTTAGTTGAAGTTTTGATGGTTTGGATGGCAGATAAACTTTATAAATACAATTTACACTTGGGCCCATTTTGCCCTCTAATCTTCACTTTGATTCTGCTGGCAGGTCTTGCTTCTATACAAACAGCAGCTCTGGATCAAACTATTCAGCTGAGATGGGAATTGAGTTACATGCTACAGTGATTTATTTTATTAACATTTGGCTTAGGTATCAAATGCTCTCTCTCAAGTTACATTGGCTAGAATTTCCTGTCTCAAATTGTGTTGTAGAAATTTGGAAGTACAAATCTGATGGTGCAATCTATAGCAATAGTCACTGATTTTACCTTGTCAGGTGAAACAAGATGGGAACCTAATTAAAATGTGAGGGGGCTAAAAATAATATTTACATGGAAATTAATTTACTAAGAACAGTCACAGATAGTCTCCTTAATACCCTGCCATTACTCTGGCTGATGATATTTCCATGTTTGTCAACCTGTAGCTCATCTCATCAATGGGAAATGATGCTTTTAGGCACCATGATAGAACAAATAGGTTTTGGTTTCTCTGCTTTGTGAAAGATAATATTGAGTAGGAGAAAAGAAAAGTCACGGATGAAGAAAAGTCGTGGATGAAGGAAAGACAAAAGGAAAAAAACAACTTGTGAAACAGATGGTGCCTTTTAAACAGTGGGTAATCAACTTGTCTCTCCCGCTTGACTTTGCTATATGACAGTGGGTGGGGCCAATTTCCTCTACAATATATCAACTAAACTGATTAGCTGACATTTTTCCTCCACAGGCCAATATGTTGAAAACCATAAGTGTTATTTGCTTTCATTAGGTTATTTTGTAGAGATGAGAGATGGTGATGGATGAAACTCAAAGTTAATTGCAGTGGTTCTAGAACCATCCTTCGAAGCATCCAGCCCAAGAATGTCTCTCAAGGACTTCCTGGGACACTGTTGGCGTGACGTCTGGGAGAGTGTTCCAAGTGGCGTGTTTGGAGTCATGCCTCTCCAATGCCCTCACAGCCCTAATTTTATACCTGTATGAAGGCAAACATAGTCATTTTTACAGATACACCAAAAAAAAAAAAAAAAAGAAAGAAAGAGAGAGAGAGAGAGAGAGAAAGAAAGAAAGAAAGAAAGAAAGAAAGAAAGAAAAAGAAAAAAGAAAGGTACTTTTTTTTCTGAGTAAAAGAAGAAAAATGTAGTTAGATACCAGGGACTTGATGACAAGAATACTGCTCGCATTTGGATGTTAGGTATTAGGCAACCTGGATACTAATCCCTACTCTGCCTAGCTCCAACTAACTAGTCCTTCTGTCACTAATTTGCTCAACTTGACTTTTTTAACTCCGCTGTCTCAACTGAAAAATGGGGCAACCCTTCTTAAATTAAAGTCAAAGTATGATAGAGCGGCCTTTGAAAGGGTGATCAGGGAGCACTGAGTCTCTCCCCTGCTTGCCTCATGAGACCTCACATTAAGCCAGAATGGGAACATGGATGAACTCGTACAAAGGGTTAAGGAAAATTCACACTGGGAGCAAGGGTCAGAGAGGACCTCCAGCCTCTTGAATAAGAATTGTCATGGGGCACCTGGGTGGCTCAGTCGGTTAAGCGTCTGACTTTGTCTCAGGTTATGATCTCATGGTTTGTGGGTTCAAGCCCCGCATCGGGCTCTGTGCTGACAGCTCAGAGCCTGGAGCCTGCTTCTAATTCTGTGTTTCCTTCTCTCTCTGCCCCTCCCCTGCTCATGCTCTGTCTCTCTCAAAAATGAATACATGTTAAAAAAAATTATATAAAAAAAATTTTCTGAGCTTCCATCTCCTGACTTATAAAGTGAAGAGACGGGGTTGGGGGGGCACCTGGGTGGCTCAGTTGGTAAGCGTCTGACTTCAGCTTGGGTCATGATCTCATGGTTTGTGAGTTCGAGCCCCACACAGGGCTCTGTGCTTACAACTCGCAGCCTGGAGTCTGCTTCGGATTCTGTGTCTCCCTCTCTCTCTGCTCCTGCCCCACTCACACTCTGTCTCTCTCAAAAATAAATAAATTTTTAAAAAAATTTAAAAAAATAAAGTGAAGGGACGGGACACAATGAATGGCTCTTAACAGCAATTCTAGTTCTAACAAATGTTAGACTTTATGACATCATCATGACATTGGATTTGTGTGCAATGGCAATCTTCTAGAAACCCTTGAAAGCAGTGACCCAGCATGAGAGGTTTTGCAAACACATGTCGGGTGATGAAAATATTTCTTTATGCATAAACACACACACGAATGGGGCTTTTTCATGTATATGAATGATAAAAAACTCAAAGGTCAGTCTTCACGCACTGACATTTATTGCTGAGACACTTCAGTGTTCCATGACTTGGAAATGATTAGCATAACTGAGAGTTTATGTTTACATAGTTATTTTTTAAGGCAGTTACTTGAATTTAGTATCTATTTACATCTTCAGTATTGGGTGCCTATGATTATAGATATACAGCACCATCATTATATGCTTCTTCTCAAAACAATTGAAGAAGGAATTGCTCGTGACAAGATAACATGTTCATTACAGTTTCCCCCTATTTATCAGAGAGAGAAGGCATTCTATTTTTGGTTGTGAGCATCCCTCCCTTCCCCCCTGCCAGAGTACAATGACAAGAAAATGATTAATGAATGCACTCCACGTTACTGTCAGCAGGAATCCAGTCCAGGCATGGGGGAAGCCTGAATAATTGAAGGCAAGAGGTAACGGTGGTAACATTAGTTATAACAGGTCAGAGAAGCTTTATTCCTGGGCTTTCTGCCCAGCTTAAAGGATCGTTTACACATTTCAGAGTGTGGTTTGCTTTGCTAATTGGTAAGCAACCCTTACCGCTCAGAATCGCAGCACAAGGCTCCTCGTAAAGTTAGAAAGGGAGGCTGGGCAGCATTACACGTCCTCCTGATTACTGCAACCTTTCGTGATAACACTTCCAACAGACGTTTTACCTAATGGGTGATAAATGACCACATTCCAGATGGGCACCTTATCTCATTTATCACCAGCTCTGGAGTGGAGTGCCACTAGAATCAGAATCAAAACTATTGAAAAGGTCTATACTTTGCATTTACTTGGGATTTCTTCTCATCTCCTTTTGTTTTGTGTTTTCTTTATAACAGAAAAGACTGTATTGTATGGCTAAGGGAATTGGGGCCGTGTGAAGGGATATGTGAGAAAAAAGCACTTCACTGACTAACGCGCCTGAACAGAACCTATTTATGCAATTGTATGAAGCCAAAACTGAATTCAACCGCAGCCTCAAAGCACTGGGAGCAGATTAATCCATGCAATGGCAGTGCGAGAGGAAGAGGCATCTCTGTAATGACCCAGATGGGTGAGCGGTGGACATCAGGCAGCCTGCAATGCAGGACTTGCTTGACAAGGGTCCACATGCATGCCTGTCTCCACGTTTTGGGTCTTGTTAGCTACTTGGGCGCGTGGCTAATGACCCTGTCCTCAACGGTAACTTGAAATCTGAAAGAGATGCCTTATAGCCATTCATACACATATACCCACGCATGAACCCTAAGAATAGAAGGAGCTGTCAAGGGGATATAGAAGTTGTTGATGCTGGGTTAAAACAAGATGAAACCCATGATGACATTTAAAGCAAAACAAAAGCAACCCTGGACCAAATAGTAAGTTACTGGCTGAACGTAAAGGGAATGTGATACCATAAAGGTCAGCAAAACCATAGATTCTTTTGAAACAGATCTTCAAATTGTGGCCCTCAGCCTGACATTACCTTTTAAGGAGCAATGATCAAGGGAATTTTGTTATTTTTGTAACCTAAAAATTTACATTCAGTGCTTAATAACCTATGGGAAATTATCCTGTATATATTAATTAAAAATAGAAACTATATAAAACTTGAAAAAATAGAAACTATACAAGAGGGTCAAGAATTCTTCATAAAAAGTAAGGTATTTCATAAACATCAAATTCTAATATAAACTTGAATTGCACTGAATATTAAAAAAATAAATTCAGTGAAAGAACAGATTTTAAAAAGTTCTGAAGCTGAGAATTAGAAAGAGTCTGGAGATTTCCTTTCAAAACCCAGAACTCAATTTATGTGTTTGAGAAGTGAATAAACCTTAGGTTTACTTCTAATTCTTTATGTTACAATATTTAAAAAGTCAAGCCAGGGGCGTCTGGGTGGCTCAGTCGGTTGGGCGTCTGACTTCGGCTCGGGTCATGGTCTCTCGGTCCGTGAGTTCGAGCCTGGAGCCTGTTTCAGATTCTGTGTCTCCCTCTCTCTCTGACCCTCCCCCGTTCATGCTCTGTCTCTCCCTGTCTCAAAAATAAAAAAAAATAAAAAAATAAAAAGTCAAGCCAACACAAAAGGAGCAACTTAGAAAATGCTGCACATACAGCATGGCTTGGAAAGAGTTTGCTTTTATTTTTATTCCCGTGTCAAGTGATGGTGAAGTCCTGATTTAACTTAAAAACAGACATTTATAAATATAAGGTATAAATGAGAGGCAATTAATTTAACTTATAACCTTCCCATTTTTGTTATTAATATGCTTCAAGTTCAAACATTTTTAGATGTTCTTACCTCACTTCTTTGTTGCAGACCTAGCTAAAAACCATATCTAATACATCTAAAACGATGTGACATAACTATGACCACATCAACCAGTATATTCCCAAATAGAGGAAACTCTCTACCGAGCCACAAATCAGAAATGTCCTTCTGGAGCAGGATTTTGGAAACATGTTTTACCTTTCTCTTCTGAGGACTACTTAATTTCAGCCTGCCCACAAAATACCGAAGCATGCAAAGCCCCTTTTATTCAAGGCAAATAATCTTTAAGGTGGAAACTGGTAATTAATGGTCAAGGAGTATAATTTGCTCTGCAAAACTGCATTCATTCCACTCTAACTGGATTTCGAGCTCAGTTGTTTTTTTTTTTCCCTCAAATACAGAATGGTGATTCTTTCTGTGACGTGTGTCAGACAGGAATCTCCATTTTGTTGTGTCATTCTTTCTATGACCAAAATCTCCATATTGATCAAAATTGCTCTGTCTATTGCCGCCAGAACTTTACTTGGAAATCCAGTATATCCTGAATTCTACTCAACACTTCCTCAGCAGGTTTCTTTTCCTTAGGCCTTCATATATACCTCTGTGGTTAATGCAGTTGCAAACAGAGAAGATTCTGGAGGTAGTATGTCTGTATCCAAATCTGTGTCCATCACTTATAGATATGAAACTATGGGAAAATTTCTCCGTAGCGGAGATTCCTCATTTTTAGTGGAAATGTGAACTAGTACAACCACTCTGAAAAAGCAATTTGGTGTTAGCTTGTAAAGCTGAATATTTGCATTCTCCACAGCCCAGTGATAGCTTACTGATGTATACTAAGGGGCATGCCAAAGAATGTTCATATATGTCACTCGTGTCCCACAAAAATGCCGTGAGAGTTAAGGTGGGTTCATAGTTAACACCTTTTTTACCACCTCCTCCCCCATCCTTCAGTGTCTATGGCAGACATCACTAATCCATGTCAGATATCTTTCCTGCTGAGTCCAGTCTTAACCTCACAGTTCTTTTTTTTTTTTTTTTAATGTTTATTTATTTTTGAGAGAGAGCTTGTGCATGTGCATTAGCAGGGGAGGAGCAGAGAGGCGGGGCGGACAGGGGACCCGAGGCAGGCTCTGCACTGACAGCAGCAAGCCTGATCTGAGGCTGGAACTCACTAACTATGAGATCATGAGCTGAGCCTAAGTTCTAGGCTCAACCGATGGAACCACCCAGGTGCCCCGTCACCGTTCTTTGCAATCCAGCTCCACAGGTGACACTGCCACTCAGTTGGAATCTAAGATGACTCTTCTGCCTTCCTGGCTTTAGGAAAATTAGAGGCATTAGGACTGAGTCTACAGCACTTGCAGCTTATTCCAAATGGTTTGGTTTGGAAAGGAGGTAATGACAAAACAGATTTCTAACTGCTTATTTCCTCTTTCTTTGTATAACATCTCATCTTGAGATGAGGCTCATTTCATTAACACTTGCTTGTTGTATTTTTCTTTCTTTCTTTTTCTTTCTTTCTTTCTTTCTTTCTTTCTTTCTTTCTTTTTATTATTTTATTATTTTATTTTATTTTACTTTTAAATTTACATCCAAATTAGTTAGCATATAGTGCAACAATGATTTCAGGAGTCCCTTACATTTTTAAGAACTGAATTACATAACAGTTTTACGGTGAAAAATTATGTTCTCATCTCTTAAATGCTTTGTTTTTACAGACTTTTTTTTTTTTAAAGATGTTTATTATTTATTTTATTTTTATTTTTTTATTTTTTTTTTTAATTTTTTTTAACGTTTATTTATTTTTGAGACAGAGAGAGAGAGAGCATGAACGGGGGAGGGTCAGAGAGAGGGAGACACAGAATCTGAAACAGGCTCCAGGCTCTGAGCCGTCAGCACAGAGCCCGACGCGGGGCTCGAACACACGGACCGTGAGATCATGACCTGAGCCGAAGTCGGCCGCTCAACCGACTGAGCCACCCAGGCGCCCCTATTTATTTATTTTAAGAGAAAGAGAGAGAGATGGAGAGGGAGAGAACGAGCTGGGGAAGGGCAGAGGAGATAGGGAGAGAGAGAATTCCAAGCAGAACCTGATGCAGGACTTGATCCCATGAACCACGAGATCATGACCTGAGCTGAAACCAAGAGTTGGAGGCTTAACCAACTGAGTCACCCAGGTGCCGCAAATGTTTTTGACTTGTTGTCTAAATGTCAGACTTATTTTGCTTTTATAATCCATATTGATCCATTACATAATGCAGCTAATTTTCAGCTGTCATTCAAGTGTTTAGGACATTTTGTCTTTGGATTATTGACACTGACTTTCTGCAAATTGCTTAGGCCTCTTTTGTGTGTAGCAATCAATGGAAAACAAAAATCTAAAAGGATACAGGGATAGGTTATATTAACATTCCTTAGAGCTACACATGGGTTCCCAAAATATGCACAGAAATTGCCAAATCTGTACTTTCTTTCTTCCCAAATGTTGATATATTATCCTTAGCCACAGTAGATATTGTAGTTCTTTCTGGAAAATAGGTTTAGAAGGAGAAACACTGAGTCACTGTGCAATAATTTTAAATTATGAGGGCAAGGGAACAAGAAAAAAAATAAGGCTTTACATATAATATAATAATTTTCAATGTTTCCTGTGGCTCATGGTCTAGGCTTTTTATTTTCTGGAATTGAGACCCTGGTTTGTAAGGGATTACTATAGAAACAGTGTAGGTGGCTGAGTGTCAATTTAGTTAAAAGATACCTTCCTGAAGAAGGAAAGAAAATCCTCACACCTTTAGATTAACTTTGCCACTGAGGCAAAGTTCCTCAACAAACTTCTCTTTCCATTAAGAGAACAAGTTTAATGCTTGGGAGACAACGTGGATTAAATTGATGCTCTTGGAGACAAAGGTCATATAGAATTTCATCCCCAGAATAATTTATGAGCAGTGTTTGTCTCCAGTAAAGTCCAGATCCAAGCCTTACACTGGAAGAACTAAGGTGACAGGCAAGGAGGCCAATTAGGAACACCTTCTCTTTGAGATGCCTGTCTTGCTTTTAGGAACCTGTACTCCCCAAAGATACTTCTTTTTTAAGTTGTATAGAGTACTTGACAATGAGGTTCACAAGCTCTAAGAAGTTCTTCACTAGGTCTAAAAGATGGGGGAAGAAGGCAAGCACACTTCAGACCTGAGTGACGTCGCATAAGATTCCAAGAAATGCAGAGGTCAAGGGCATTGAAAATTAAGCTTCCTTCACCCATTTTGAGATAGAACAATGTTGGGAATGTTTGTCAAGATGAGGAGTTTTTCTCATGTAATAGATCTGGTAACACTTAATTTTAGTAATACTCCAAGGGTATATGTAAAATGATTTTTGATGGTGAGAAACTAGAAGGGGAAGTACCAATAACTGAATTTTATAAATACTGAAATTAAGGTGCATACATTTTAATTACTATTCTGAAGTGAACACAATAGACTCATGGCCTACCTAACCAGGATCCCTAATGCCATACTTCTGTCAATTTTCAACCATTTCTGTCTCCCTCCCTCCGTCCCTTCCTCCCTGCTCCCCCCATAAAAGGCAGTTTTGCATAATAGCTAAGAGCATTGGCCTAGAGATTCAAATGCCTGGCTCTTCTACTCTCTGGCACTGTGACTAAAGACAGTATCTTTGCCATCCTGTTGCTACAGGTCCTCATCTATAAGATGGGTTAATGATAGTACTTACTTCAGATGGGTGTTGGAAGACTGAATAGGGAATTACAGGTGAAATGCCTGCACAGAGTCAGGCTTTCCATACATGTTAGATGGCAGAATCCACCCCCATAGCTTCCTCTGTGAAGAATTGCCTTCTCTCCTTCTGCGTGTTTTTTGTTGTTGTTTTGTTTTGTTTTAAATCCATAGTCACCATCAACTCTTTCACCTGTGTTTGACCCCTGATCTCAGTCTTGGTTAACACCCCTCTTTCCGGATTTCCTTCGTGTAACTTCACTATAATTCCTGGTCGGTAATTGTTTACTGGTCTGTGAATGAACAGATCATGTTGGACGGGGAGGTGAGAGTGTGATATGTGCTTGGTAACGAGATCCCCTGGATCTGTGAAGAGGCAGCATCGGAAGGGACAAGAATGGAGGCGAGAATGCTGGTAAGGAGGCAGTTACAGCCTTCCAGAGGAAGGCCAGTACTAAGAGAATGGCCGTGCGGATGGAGTGGAAGCAGGGGGAGAGGAGCTACATCAGGAGGCAGAACCTACAGAATCTGATTGCCAAGGATGTGAGGGAGGAAAGAGTCAAGGATAATGGCTGGGTTTCTGACTCAGACAATTGGGTCTGGAGATACAGATCTGGGGGTCAAAGCCATACTGGGAGTAGCTGAAATAATGGGCATGGGTAGGATGGCCAGGGAGCTGTACCGTACAGAGGAAAAAGAGGAGAGGGCCAGCGCAGATGTCTGAGAAGTACCAGCATTTAAGGGTTGGGTAGAGCAAGAGGAGTGTAAAGAAACTTGAGATCAAGGCCTAATGCAGAGAATGTGAGCCAAGTCAGTGATAAGACCTGAGGGAGGCCTGTGCCACTGAACTCTAAGCTGTACTGGACCAATGAGTGGTATTTTAAAATTTATCAAAACTTGAAGAAACAAGAAATAAATATTTGTTAAACCTCTGCAGATGCACTAAATTTCTAAGCGTAGAAGTGGCAAAAAGAAAAAAAAAAAGAAAGAAAAAAGAAAATAAAAACATTCACATTGAAATAAAGAGGTTTACGTGAACACAGAACTACCCCTTTTGAATGTTAGCAATCAAAACAAAAAGGCAGGGGCCCCTGGGTGGCTCAGTCAGTTAAGTGACCGACTTCGGCTCAGGTCATGATCTCATGGTTTGTGAGTTCGAGCCCCGCATCTGGCCTGGAGCCTGCTTCAGATTCTGTCTCTCTCTCTCTGCCCCTGCCCTACTCACGCTTAGTCCCTCTCTCTCAAAAATAAATAAACATTAAAAAAAATACAAAAGACAAAACAAAAAGGCAAACATCAAATTGAGAAAAATGTTTGCAAATACTGATGGTCAGGGAAATAGCGTCTTTAGAAAAAGTCTTTATATAAATTAAGGAAATACCATTAAGAATGTAATAGCTCAGTGTGTAAAGGCCTTCATGGGAGAATTCATAAAATGTTCTCAGCACAAAATATAATAATTATTGGACCTGGTGGAGGTGTTAGCTAATGGTAAGGTGGTAATCATATTGCGGTATACAAATGTATCAAATCAATGCACTGTACATCTTAAACAATATTATATGTCAATTATATCTCAATTAAAAAAGGAATAAATACAACTAGCAAGCGTGTTGGAAAGCATTTATTTTCACTACTAGCAAAGAAGCATATTTTAGAATAAAAAGGTGAAATTTTCCTCTCATTAATCAGCAAAAAAAATAAATTTAAATAATAATAAAACAGTTCTAACAAGTATCTGGTGAGGCCAGTCCTAATTGTTGTTGACATGTGTATATTGGTTAAGACTTCAGGGAAACATATTTATTAGAATGAATCTGGAACTACAGATTGTTCTTATAGAAAGTTTTGCTAGTGTCTCCTAAAAAAATCCAAATGAATAAAATATGTGTACAAAGTATTTTCGTTAAATCACAGGATCATAAGTAGTCATGAAAAGACTAGAAATCACCAGTAAAGCTGTTGTTAAATAATATACAATGTGGCCTATTATGAAGCTGTTGTAAATAAGGGTTTATAAAGATCATGTAATAACCCTTTAAAATGACTATGAGATATGTTTGTGAATTAAAAACAGGGTCTATACCTATATGTCCTCTGAATGTAGCTATGTAGAAAATGAATATTAAAATCTGGAGAGAGCAATGATGTGTTAGCATGCTTGGGCTAAGTGTGATATTTCTTCTATTGGCTACCATTCTTGCTTTCTCATTAGGTTGCTTTTGGAACTGAATCACTGAATAGTTATTAGGTCTTCATTTATTTTTCTCTTTTCAGGCAAAACGAAACCATACTGTTCAGTCTTCAATGGATATGCTGTTTTAGTTTTAAAACCATCTTGATGAAAATTATCCATAAGTCAGGAAAAATAATTCCGATGCTAATACTTGTTATCACATAACAGATTTACTGCCACTCGTTAAAAAAGTGACCCACTGATGATAATGGCTGATGGTGATGTTGATGATCATTATGATGATAGCGATGATGATACAGTGAAGTTAGGTGAAAGTTTAAAATTTTCAAAGTTATTCTTTTGTGTGTTACCTCATTTGATCCTTTTTTTTTTTAATTGAAAGGCTATTGTCTTTTGTTTCATTTTTTTAAGTTTATTTTTATCTATTTTGAGAGAGAGATAAAGAGCAAAAGGGGGAGGGCAGAGAGAGAAGGAGACAGAATCCCCAGCAGGCTCCACGCTGTCAGCACAGAGCCTGACCCAGGGCTCGAGCCCATGAACCATGAGAACATGATCCAAGCCTAAGGCAAGGGCCGGACACTTAACTGACTGAACCACCCAGATGCCCCCTCATTTGATCCTTAATAGAATTCTATGAGGTTGGCAGGACTGCTATTACAAAGTGAGGTGTTATTATTTATTGACTGTGTGGCTATAGGCTCTGGGGATATCACTGTCCGCATCCAAAGATGAAGACAATAGTCTGCCAGCATTTTGAATATTTAAGGTAAAGTACCTGGTATTAATCCTACTGATAGGTGGCACTCAACATATATTGACTCCTATTCTTTAAATGGAAGTATGACCCTAAAGAGGTCATTGATCAAACACGTTGGATATAAAATGTGTTATTATAGTCTCACGAATGCATATACAGCATTCATTGGGAAGTTTATGGACCAGAAGTCCTGGCCCACCATCTTGGATGTTCTCAGGGTTCCCCTTTGGAGTTCCAGGAAGGGGATCATGATAATCCATTATTGCAGAAGAAACTTTTACAGTTTACTGAAATGTCAACCAAAAGCATTGGAAGAGCCATTCTTTTTTTTCCTTTTTTTTTCTTTTTTTTTAAATTAATTTTATTTTTTTAAATTTACATCCAAATTAGTTAGCGTATATGGAAGAGTCATGCCTAATGTTAAGTTTGCCTACCTCTCTGCATTTTCCTTAGACCTTCAGCACTGGCTGTCACTTGACTATACCGATGTAATATGATATCCAGTGTCACACACAATGTATTTTATTTTTAATATTTTGGCTTTATGGAACCATATTTGATAGCCCTCTTCAAAGTGGTCTCTATGGCTCCTGGATGCTCTGCCTGCTGAACTTACGTGAAAACTAACGGTCTAGGCCGGTGTATTCAGCATGATATTCATGAACATATTCACGTACAGTATATTTAGAAAGATTAAATTTTACAAGTGTGAAGATTAGTCCCAATTTCCTTCAAATACAAATCCTAAACAAAGACATGGGAATATTTTTTCTTGAAACATATGTGTCAGGAGCTTTTTGAACGTAAATGGATGCATCTTGGAAAGTGTAAAGCCCTGTGTGGGTGTAAGGCATCATTACACTTTTGTGCTGATGTGTTCTATGATCTTGTTCTTTAACTTCCATATCTATGTGCTTCATCTTCTTAACTGAACCGTAAATCCACAAAGGTAGGGATTATGGCTGCTACCCGTAGGGGAACCCTCATAGTGCTGAGCAGTTTTATGCACAGCTGTAAGCACCTGGAAAGCTCAGACTTGGTTTTTCTGCTTTTTTTCACTGTGTGACCAAGGGAAAGTTACTCAAGTTACCATACCTCTCTGAGTCTCAGTTTCCTTATCTACAAAGTAGATTTGTAATAATATAGAACTCAGGATTTCTGCAAGATTAAGTGTGATAAGAGACGTATCAGATGAGAGTCACTTCGTAAATGTTAGAAGTCTTCTCTTCTTACTTTTTGGAAACTTGTTGGGAAAACTGAAACACGTAACAACTTCTATTTATTTGGATTTACATGTTCCTGGATATATAGCACCAGAGATTCACTATATTCAAATGACAATAACTTTTCAGCAGATGGTGCACTACTCAATTGCTGCTGTTACTTTGAGACCGTATTTAATGAATCACAGTAGATATTACCCTTTGGTTTCACAGAAATTACAAAGCTTTTTTTAAAAAATTATTATAATTATTATTATTATTTTTTTAATCTTTCAGGTCTAAAGCCAGGAAAATATGTCTTCTGTGATTAATTAATATGTGGTCATTAGTAAACCTGAACCCCAACTTGAGGTCTTGTTTGTAGGTGTAACAGGTGAGAGCTCCTGAGCTCATTATAAATTCTGTGAGTCATCTGGTTAATTCCTTCATTGATGATGCCAAATTACCCTGCATGATGAAGCATCTGTTCAGAATAACAATAAGATTCTGACAGGGTCTGGACAATTGACCAGCTCTCCATGTCTAGACAGAGGCTGTTAGGGAGCATTAACAGACAGCGAGCCAAAAACTTCCCTGAAATCTAATTCATCAAATGTTATTTTTACATAATATAAGGCACTACCCAGTTTTCCTGTATTGGATGATATCTTTCTATGGGGGTCTCTGACCCCATCTTTTTCTCCTCTAAACCACTTCAAGTTTGACTTGCTGACTTCAGATTTTTTTCTTTTTTTGCCTAATTCTCGAGGTGACATAGTGTTGACTAAAAAGCTGACTCCTTCCCAAGTTTACTTTCACCTAAGTTTAAAGTTCCTAACACTTAAGGCACATCTTTATGTCAGCATTGATGACCGTTGCCATTCTCTGAGATTATCATTCGGATGCTGGTGTGGGTCGGGGAAGGGTCTTGTTCACGGTACTTTGAGACTGAAGACTCATAGTTGACAATTTGAGTTTGACTTCACAAAAGACTTAAACTTTTCAATTATTTTCTGTGCCCTAGCCAGTTTTCCTCAAATAGTGTTAGAATATAAAGTCCACTAGAACACAGGTTTCCCAGGGGCAAAAATTTGCCTATGTGTTTTTTTTTTTTTTTTTTTTTACCTGTGCCAAACAGGGCTTGCCCCATGTTAAGCATGTGATGAATAATTGTTGAAGGGACAGGATCTAAAAATAAGAGAGAAAGATGTGAGCCTTCTTTAACGGGCTGTTTATTCCACTCCCATTTATTCTTGTCTCACTGCACTTTTCTTTACCTGGAAATAGAATTGTAAAATGTATATAAAGAAGAGGAGAGAGCATAGGACCACTCCTTTGAGCTCATGGCTTGAAACTTGGAGTCCCCCCTGCAGATGGTGTGGTGAGTTAAAATAGCTCATAGGGGTTCCCAGGAAGGGCTGCTTTCCATGGAATAGTAAGAGGAAGTCTGCACAGCTCCTTTATTTTGAGGTAGCCTTCAGGAGGTTCCTATCCTCTAAGCTGAATGCAGCTTAATGTAGGAGATGATTACGAATCCTCAGCTGTGGTGGGCCTTTTCTAATAATTTCTTTCACAAACATCGATCCCACATTTGTAAACATGTGCCACATGCTTTTTGAGGTGAAACTGGATTAACTTCAAAGTATTGCATGGAGAGAAGATGAAGCTTCTGGCAAGTTGAAGAATTTCTTCCAAAAGACTCTCTGCTGAATGGGGTAACCTTAGTCAGAAACGTCTGTGAGACACAGTTTCCTTATGTACGTAAAGAAAGCAATACAAACCCTGCTCAATAAATGTTGGTTGAATGAATGAAATATTTATTGTATGAATAAGAAAGAATATTCATATATTAGTGAGTCATCATATATGTTTTTGTTCTGGGAAGTGGATTGCAGGGTGTAGTGAGGGCTCATTAGTCTGAGGCAGAAGATGTGGGCTCAGTCTTGGTGATGTTACTCATCCTGGGACCGTGGTGGGCACTTCTGGATTCCACCCAAGCATCTATTACTCAGAGCCCTAATTTCTCTTTGTGAAATTCAAAGTTCTCTTGCTCTCAGATATGTGATTTGGGTTGATTAATCTCTGCCAGCATCAAGGATGCTTGCATAGGGTGTTGGGAAAGCTAAGTGAGTTAGCATATGCAAAGCACTTAGAACAATGCCTTCCTGGTCCTTAATAAATTCTGTTGTTACACGGGCCAATATTTTCTTTGTTTGTAAGTAATTGCTACAAGATCTTGCAGTAATACAAATCATTGGGATAAATGACATTCTGCTATTTTATATTAAACTTCACAGCCTCTCTTCTTTTTTTATGAACTCATTCAACCAAGTAGCCAAACAGTTTTTATGATGCGGCTGGTACATGTACTATATTATTACATTATATTATTACGGTGGCATATAAAAGCAAAGCCAACATGGTTTATGTTTTCATGGAGCTCACAAGACACTTGTCTTATTCAGAATTTTCACTCACCCAAGGAGTCTGAAGCCAAGACTTTCTATCATACTTGGTACAAATGAATAAAATGTGTATAGTTGCAGTGGGAAAAAGGCCCATTTTTACCCATTCATGATTTAATTGGATGTAAGTAGGCAATTGGATAAGTCTTACATTATGTAAGGTTTTCCCCCTATATTCCAGAGTCTCATATACAAAAAGGTAAGAGGAAATAGAAGGGAGGTCTGATGTATAGATTCAGTTGCTTGGGATACTTTTAAATTGAGGCACATAAAGACCACCAAATATATTTTCAGTAACATTGGATGCTCTCGCAAAAGCCCTCCTTGGCCCCTGTGGGAAAATCTGTAATTTTTTATTCTGTTTTATGGAATCACATATAAAAATGGTACATTTGTCTTTCCTAACCATAGCAGCATGTTTTAGACGGCAGGCGTTTGAACTCAATATGTCTTACAAGTGAAGGTTGAATCTATTCTTATGCCCTAATTATCTCCCCTTATGCCCCATTTCTCTGGGGGAAATTTATTGGGGAAAAATCTAGTGATAGTAGGCTTATATAATGCCTCCATGATATTGATGCAATATATATCTTTAAATGTATTAAATAAGGGTTGATAAAACATATAAAGCTTGGAAAATCTTCAGATCTTAAATACTATGGATATTTCTTTCATTTGATTATAAGGATTTCTCTCCCAACCCTTTTATCCTGGCAAGCTCCTACTCAATCCTGCAATACCCAGTTCAAATATCATGTTCTCCAATCTCCCATCCTCTCTGCATTCCACACTCTGAGTGTTTCCTCCTCAGAGCAATAACTATAGTTTGTAAGTATCACTGTCATTGCTCTTGTCCCATTGCACTTAGATACTTGTTGATCAGTACAGATTTCTTTCTATGGTGTGAGTTTCTGGAAGGTGGAGTTGGTGCCTCACTTATCATAATTATAGATCTTGGACATAGCAAGTTGCCTATTCCAGAGTAGTGGCTCAGTAAACATCTGTGGAATGAATGAACAAGCATCTCCCATTCTGTGACCTGATCAGGCTTTGGGTTTACATGGAAATTAGATGGTGTATCTCTGGAGGCTCGGGATGTTAAAGACTCAGATTATAAAGACTGCAATTATTGGTTTGGTGGAACGCCCAATCCTGCTAATCCTTTTGGGGAAATCTGTAATTCTGTGATACTGTCCATGAGTCTAGGTCAATGGGTAGTAAGCCATACAAAAGTGGAGGAAATACATATACTTTGCTATAAAATAACATTTATTATTATATAGTATCCTCCTTAATACTACCTTTGGTGAACTATTAGATTTTTATTTATTTTTTTTTTAAATTTTTTTTTTCTTCCAACGTTTATTTTATTTTTAAGACAGAGAGAGACAGAGCATGAATGGGGGAGGGGCAGAGAGAGAGGGAGACACAGAATCAGAAACAGGCTCCAGGCTCTGAGCCATCAGCCCAGAGCCCGATGCGGGGCTCGAACTCCCGGACCGCGAGATCGTGACCTGGCTGAAGTCGGACGCTTAACCGACTGCGCCACCCAGGCGCCCCTATGAACTATTAGATTTTTAAAAACAATTTGCCTGTCTGCATGCCCACGTTCATTGCAGCATTACTCACAATAGCTAAGATAAGGAAACAACCTAAGTGTCCATCATTATATTAATAGAATAGTATTCAGCCATGAGAAAGAAATAAACCTGTCATTGGAGACAACATGGATGAACGTTGAAGTCATTGTGCTAAGTGACATAAGTCAGACAGAGAAAAGCAAACACTGTATGTTATTTACTTTTATGTGGACTCTAAAGAAGCTGAACTCATAGAAACAGAATAGAATGGTGGTTACCAGGGGTTGGAGGGTGAAGGAACTGGGGAAATGTTAAGGGTATAAACTTGCAACTGATAGATAAATAGGTTCTGGAGATCTAATGAACAACATAGTGATTATAGTCAATAATACTGTATTATAAACTTCAAAGGGGCGCCTGGGTGGCTCAGTCGGTTGAGCGTCCAACTTCAGCTCAGGTCACGATCTCGCTGTCTGTGAGTTTGAGCCCCGTGTCAGGCTCTGTGCTGACAGCTCAGAGCCTGGAGCCTGTTTCAGATTCTGTGTCTCCCTCTGTCTCTGCCCCTCCCCCACTCATGCTCTGCCTCTCTCTCTCTGTCAAAAATAAATAAACATTAAAAAAATAATAAACTTCAAAGTTGCTAAGAGATGAGATCTTAATTGTTCTTACCACAAAAAAAAAAAAAAAGATGGGAATTATGTGATATGGTAGAGGTATTGGCTAACACTATGATAGTAATCATTGCAGTATACAAATGTATCCATCCAATCAACACATTGTACACTTTAATGTTACATGTCAATTCTTCCTCAATTTTAGAAAAGGGGGGAAAAAGAGAATGGATGTGATAGTCATTCTATGATGCATAAAAGACAAAACAAACAATTTGCAAAAACCTGATATTCTTAAAAATCACATAGTAACAGAAACTGTGAATTAGCTACCCCCAAAACCTCCTTTCCCTTATCTTCCTCTACTTTGGAGCGTACGGAGCTGAAACATCTTCCGAGATCTCCCTGCAGCTAGCACTGATCATAGCATGCATATCTAGCCAATGAGACAAAGGCAGAAATCTCCAAGGATGCCTTCCTTCCCCAAAGTAGAAGACAAGGGGTCACCTCTTCTTCCTGCTTGCAACCCGGACATGATGCCTATAGGAGCAGGAGCCATCTGATACCATGAGGACTAATGCCACAACCAGAGATAATAGGGTAGGAAGATGGAAACAGATTTGGCATGGAATATACTATTGAACCACCCAACAAGCCCTGCATTACTTCCTTGGGCATTCTAATGCTGTGAGCTAATTACCCTTGTTTGTTCTAGCCATTGCAATGGAGTTTTCTGCTTCTGTCAACCAAAGACAAACACAACTGATACATGTTGCAATCGGTTAGGCTGGTTTATGCTACAATATATGAACAACCTGGAAATTTCAGTGGCTTCCTACAAAAAGAGTTTATTTCCTGCTTCTGGTATGCTTGCTGTGGTTTAGGTGGTATCCATGAGTTAGCTCAGCGTTGCAGGTATTATGGCAATTCCATGTCAACACATGCTACCATGAACACCGCAGCAGGGGAAAGATTGATTCAGTCAAGTACAGTTAATTACTCTGGCCAAAAGTGACACACTTCATATCTGCCCATATTTCCCTGGCCAAACCAAATCACCCGGCCAGGACTAACCTCAAGAGTGTAGAGAACAAGATATCCTTGCATACCTGGAAAGAAGAACCTATAACTATGGGTGAGCAGCCCTGATGTCTTCCACACACATCAAATGTCTACCATTTCATTATCAGTCGCAAACTGAGGGAGTGATGTTGAAAACAATAACAGGGAAAAGATGTAAAGATGGCTTGATAAAATAAGTGTTGAGAGCAAGATCCCTCAGGTCTAGTATAGAAAATAATACAACCCTCTTATCTTTCCTCCATGGTGTCGTTTCCCGGTGGGCCTTTGCTAGTAACTGGCATGGAAGGAGGTGTGATGCTCACAGTACAAACACAATGCAGTAGAACTCAGAAATATTGTCATTCACTCACTGGCGATTTTCTGAGAGCTTTCTTATTTTTCTCCTCCAAATGTTGAATCTGTTGTGATTGTAAAGATGAAATAGGAAGAAATGCTGCTGACCTGTAATTGCTCAGGACACTTTCCAGCTGCCCTCTCAGCAGGTGCTTCTGGGTAGCTTGTTTTCTCATCATGGTAACTCCAGTAAAGTGATTTTTAAAAGTGCCTGGGAGTTTGGTAACAGAACTGAGTTGAATCATGATTCAGAGCACCAGGCTGTCACGTGGACTCAATGCAGAAGTCGTCCGCACGCTGTAGACAGGATAAATGGCTCAAACTGTGCAAGCATCAGCCAATAAAATGTGCCTTTTTAAAATAGTGCCCTGTTGTGTTATCATGGACATTTGGGGAGTGGAAAGGGAATGAGGAAGTGTGTGGGGGGAAGGTCTCTCTCACAGGGTTGGGTCTGCTCCTGGGTACAATGTTTCGCACTGTGATGATCTTTGAAGTCAGATACTTGGGGCTTCTATGCCAGCCTTGACTCTTTCTGGTTTGAGTGCCTTAGTCACATCCTCTCTTTAAACCTTAGTTTGCTCATCTGTATAATGGAGATGATACCACCTATCTCACAGAATATCTGGGAAGATAGACAATTGTAAGGAAATTGAGATTTATTTGATTTACTGTTTTATTGCTTTCTCCTGTCCCCTGTGGGTTTCTTTTTTCTCAGTAGAGAGAAAATAATTATGGGTTAGTTGGTTTAAATTGTTTTGAGTTGATTTATTTATTTTGAGAGAGAGTGAGAGTGCTTGCAGGGGAAGGGTAGAGAGGAAAGGAGAGAGAGAATTACAAGCAGTGCAGAGCCCGATGTGGGGCTGGATTGCATTAACTGTGGGATCATGACCTGAGCCCAAATCTAGAGTTGGAAGCTCAACTGACTGAGCCAGGCACCCATGATTTAGATTTTTGTAAGATCAGAATAGATCTTTTAAAGTTCTCACCTAAAAGTTCTCTTTTTAAAGTATTATATTTCATTAAAATACTTCAAACGTAATAGGAAAAATCCAGTTCCTTTCTTCTCAGAAGTCCTTAGAAAATTATGTGATAAAAATTAGCATTCAAATTACCTTTCTTTTTTCCTTCTTTCTTTCTTTCTTTCTTTCTTTCTTTCTTTCTTTCTTTCTTTCTTTCTTTCTTTCTTTCAGAGAGTGACCATGAGCATGAGCAGGGGAGGGGCAGAAAGGAAGAGAGGGAAAGAGAGAATCTCAAGCAGGTGCCATGCCTAGTGTGGAGCCCGACAGAGGACCTGATCTCATGACCATGAGATCATGACCTGAGCTGAAATCAAGAGTCATATGCTTAACCAACTGAACCACCCAGGCACGCCTCAAATTAGTTTTGTTTTGTTTTGTTTTGTTTTGTTTTGTTTTGTTTTTGAGTGGAGGTGTCCCATTGCAAGGTTAGAATACAGGGGGAAATGTTTTGATTAAACTCTGGCCTTGCTTTGTCTATTGGAGGCTAGATTCACTGGTATCAGGGAAGAGGGATGAGTTCAGGCCAGATGCAGACACCAGGGAGACACAGGTGAGACGCTGTTGACTGGTCAGGATGGATACTAGATAGGATAACATCTTGAAATCCTCAGATGGTGGTTGTAATGGGTTCTGACCACTCCTAACTGCAATAACATACATATAACCAGGCAGATTAGGTTCAGTATATGGCCTTGAGGAACACAAGTGTGCAGAGAGAAAGAAGGTGATATAGATGGCAATAGTGACAATTATAGCTAATAAATAGTGACCTGCAGCATGGTAATGTGTTAATGATAATAAAAAATGGCTGGTGTTTACTTAGAACTTATTGGCTGGGTGTCAGGCTTAGTACTTTATAATTTCTATCTCATCTAATCTTCAAAATAACCCCATATAATGATTTATATCATTACCCCTACTTTATAGACAAGAAAACTACAGCTTACCAATTTCAAGTATCTTTGCCAAGGAAGTAAATGGTCAAATCACAATTTGAACTCGGTGCTGCTTGATTGTGAATTCTGTTTCTTCTCCCCTGCTTTGCTATACTGTCTCCATATCAATGAGGTTGCAAGGACTCATCTGCTGTTTAAAAATGCTGCAGAGATCAGACATGAGATGGCAAAGAAATGAAGTAAAATAGTTATGAGAGGGAGTAGTTATTGGAGAGTTTTAGTAGATTATGTGAGGAAGATGAAATTGCCTTGTAGCTGACAGTTTAAGTCATCAACATGGAGACATCTCGAGCTCTTCCTTGGTCCTGTCTTTTTTGCTCCCTCTTTGTCTACTTTGGTTGAGCACAGATGCCTCCCCTACACTCAATATAACCAACAGAGACTCCTCCTTTAGTTGCTCATAAATGTGATTTTAAAAGTGATGAAAGCCGGGGGCGCCTGGGTGGCGCAGTCGGTTAAGCGTCCGACTTCAGCCAGGTCACGATCTCGCGGTCCGTGAGTTCGAGCCCCGCGTCGGGCTCTGGGCTGATGGCTCAGAGCCTGGAGCCTGTTTCCGATTCTGTGTCTCCCTCTCTCTCTGCCCCTCGCCCGTTTATGCTCTGTCTCTCTCTGTCCCAAAAATAAATAAACGTTGAAAAAAAAAATTAAAAAAAAAAAAAGTGATGAAAGCCGAGATCAGGAGTGGACAGTATTTGAGAAATATAATATCAGAATTGGTTTCTTCCTTTCTTCTTGCAATAGAGGGTGTTGAGGGAATATAAGGGTAATGTCTTAAAACTAGTACCCACTCTATTCAATCCCAGGGCAATCTCATAGTTGATGGACAAAATTCCAGCAACCAAACATAATTTCAAAGCAACCCAAGTGTTTCATATGTATTCTTATATTTCCTAAGCACCATGATTCCTAGACTATCCACTCAATTCTAAGTATTTCCAATTTTCTGTTCTATCCACTGCATTCAAATACTACAGCTGTCCCCATATGTCTTGCTTCAAAATTCCCTCTGAGAGTTCCCTTCTAGTCTATGTCTACAAGCTCTTGTCCCTTCCCTCTTAACTCTTTTCCTGCATCATAAAGCTCCTCTTCTCATGGTGGAAGACCCAAATAGTAAGAGGGTCAAGATCAAATCCTCAGCAGTGGGCTGTCTGAGGAGGAAGCCTGGAGACAGACACTCTTACATTAGTTAACTTTTGTCCCATAGTGCAAGCATTTGCTGACCACCAACTCTTGAGGTAGGGGGTGAGGGTGGGTAGGGCAGCTGTTTTCACATATGGCATAGAAAGCATTGTGGTGGTACTAGGTAGACCAGTTTGCCGTCTTTGACACGCAGGCCCTCGGTTTCGGATTATCCAGAGGGTCATGAAAAGCTATTAGTTTAAATTTAATTTGGCACTGGAGAACACTGTTAATGTGGGCAGGCTCACCGAGGCAGCTCTCGATTATGCTGAAATATTCAATGAGGGACATGTTTGGCCTCTAGAAGTAATTCATACTCAGTAGTCCAGAAAGAAGAACCCCCAGTAGGATAAATGAGAGTATCTTTCTACCACACAAAAACAAAATGTATTACTGCTTCAAACCAAACACCTACAGTTGATAATTGTATCTCATTATGGTTCCTTAACCCTCACTTCACTACAGTCTTGCTCAGTGAAGAAGGCAAATGTTTATTAATTTGAGGGCAGATGAAAAGCTTCATAGATTTTACTATTATGCCCAAAAGAGCACTGTTTGAAAAATATAATTGGTACCTAGCAAATTGTATGCAGACTTTGAGTGCGGTACTTTCCTACCCAGGTTTATTGCATTATTTTCTGAACTGTGGTCAAGTTGCAAAAACTTTGAGTCAGCTAAAAAATTCAAGATAAGAACTGCTAGATAATTCTAGAGTCAGGTATGCAATTAAAAAAAAAGAATATGATAACTGTATTTTTGGAAGAAGGTTTATTTTTAGGAAGCAAGATTTATACCATTGAAGTGGAAAATAAGGTTGACTTAATTTACTTTACCATCTCTCTAAATAAGGGATGTACACAAGCTGGCCCAGAATTTAGTGGTCCCATAAAATAACAAAATTTATACGTGGGCTGAGGGACTGTGATCATATATATGCTTGGTTTTATGGAGGAAGCTGAAGCAATAATAACAGTAATAAAGGAGACCATAAATGACTAAAATGCCAGAGTAACCAGGAACCTGGCTGTGACCAATAATCTGACAGTTTTCCCATAAAACCTTTTATCTTCATGCTTCATATGTAAGTAAAATGGAGAAATTTGTGTTTCATGTTCGAGGTACCAACTGTTAATTTATGTTCTGTCTCAATTTCTCCCCGTTTCCCTTTAGTAATAGAACCTCTCAGATTTTGACTGGGCACATTGCTGACCAGGTAATGACTACCCCCCAGTAGGATACTGGGAGTTATACTGGGAGATACCAGGGAGCCTCTGGTGTGATTTGATGGGACCATTTGGCTAAGTTTTGGTCAAGGACGTGTGAACAGATGTGATATGTGCAACTTCTACTAAATGCCCTATGAGTGAAGAAGCAGGCTTGAACATGGCCTCTCCTGCTTGCTACTTACATGCATGATGTTGGGAGTGGAGCAGACACTTTGGAAACAGGGATGGAGACTGGAGGTTGAGAACCATGGATCCACCCTCCCACACTTTGTCTACCATTCCTGGGCTATTGCAAGAGAAAGAAATAAACTTCTATTTTGCTGAACTCTCTTTGCTTTAAGAGCTTAGGTTGTGCCACAATTAACATAGAATTCTATTATTTTGCGCCCATTCTTTGGGAGAGAGTTGTCAATGAGCAATCAAATGTTCTCAACAGGCAATTGGAAGAAGTAGTGTACAGTCCCTTCTAAATGGTGATGTGAATGAAACATGTTGGAGGGAAGGAAAAGATGCCATTACTTCTATGTAAAGCATTGGGGAAAGCCTCATGGAAAAAAAATGGCATTACACTGAAGTTTGAGTGATCATTTGGGGTTTACCAGCTGGGAAAATCTGAAGCAAAACTTCGACAAATGTGGCTAAGTATGTAAAGGTTCTGGTGAGATGCCTAAAGTAACTTTATGAAGCCATATTTGCAAGACTACCGTATGCTTTAAGGAATTTGGTCTTTGTTAGATTAAACAAAACGTGCCAACTTAAATTATGGAGTTGAAAGGATCAAATCTTTGTTGAGAAAAAATACTCTGGCAGCTCTGAAAGAGAAAAGCTGAAGTGGGGAGAAAGTGGAGGCAAGGCATCATAGTTTCCAAATTCCTGGGGCACCTGGGTGGCTCAGTATGTTGAACATCCCGACTTTGGCTCAGGTCATGATCTCACAGCTTGTGGGGTCAAGCCCTGCATACTCATCAGGCTCTGTGCTGACAGCTCAGAGCTTGGAGCCTCCTTCAGATTCTGTGTCTCCCCCTCTTTCTGCCCCTCTTCTGCTCACGCTCTGTCTCTCTCTGTCTCCCAAAAATGAATAAACATTAACAAAATTTTTTTTTAAATTTCCAAATTCCTGTTACCCATCTAAATTTTATTAAGTGTTCTATCTATCTATCTATCTATCATCTATTTATCTATCCATCATCTATCTCTATCATCTATCAGTCTTATCTATCTATCTAGTTTATACTAAGTATATTTCAAAATTTGGCCTTAGTGTATTATATTTTTTAAAATGTAATAAAAACACATCTTTTATTTTTAAAAAGTTCGTATATGCACCTCTTTATCCTGTGTATCTTCACAATACACATACCATACTCATGACAAAAATTCAGCTGGCATACACTGATGTGGCTTTTAAGTTGTTAAAATATTGAAATGCCACCTTACCAGTTGTTAAACAGTGACTGCCCTGAGCTCCTGAGTGTCCCCTCCCCCCCCACCTGCCTAGAGCTCTGGCCACCTGCTGCACCTCTAGGGACTCAGGACCTTCTCCTGATTTAGCAGCTAGCACATTTCCAGGGCCTGTCCTGCATTACAGCTGACTTCTGTTCTGATTGGTCAAGTCGTCATAATTCATTTTTAAATATTTTGAATAGCAACCCTGGAAACATATGTACAGATCACAGATTATTTTGCCTATAGAAACAGCATGAGGAAAGGATATGAGAGAACAAATGTGAGACACATTTTGAAGGTAAATGTAGAGGATTTGGTGACTGATTAAGTGTGTAAGTGAAGAAAAGGAAGTGTAACAGTTCTGGAGTTGTGCAAGCAGATGGTTGGTGATGCCATTAACTGGAAAATGGATACTGGATACACAAACTTGAGAGAGGAGATAAGTTTGGTTTTAGACATGTGGAGATTGAGATGCCATTCCAACTGATGAACATTCCATCTCCGTGTGGATGGATGCATTGATATGTTAGCAAATGTTTAACATCTGACTTTCAAACGATGAAGAAAAAAATTTCTTTCTTGGGGGGGTAGCATTTGTTTATTTCCATGGTGTAAATACTCTCACCATGTATATTCTTAATTTTGTATATTTTGCATATATCAATGGAGCTATACTACTTATAGGCTTTTCTCATTGAACATTATTTTGTGATACCCTCATTTCCATTTGTATAGCTGTAGTTCATTCACTGCATTGTTTGACTAACCCAAAATACACCTCTCTCTTCTCCTATTGTTTAACTCTCTTCATGTTCGTTTTTGCTTGTTTCTTGGTCCTAATCTCATTTTGGCTCTATATTTTATCTTCTATACTTCTCTACCTCCTTGTTTGATATGTATGACCTCTGATTTGAAATACGGTTCATAGCTGTGCCTTTGGTACCTCTTCAAGACTTGTTGTATTTGTCTCATGCATTGCTTGGGTAAGAAGATGTTCTACCCCATCTCTCATCTTGCCCGTTTCTCCAAGAGCCTACCTTCCGGATTCTTTTCACCTCATGTATTTAAGGTAATACTCACTTTATTCCCACCTTGACAGTTAAAGACTTATTTTGCCAAGAGAAGACTTGAGGATATGATGCAATTGTTTCTTCCTCTGGTTTAGGGGAATTACTATGCTTTTCATTTATAATATGTAATATATATATATATATATATATATATATATATATATATGAGGAAGAACATACTGGTTTAAAGCTAAGTTTTCTTGGGGCACCTAGGTGGCTCAGTTGGTTAAACATAAGACTTCAGCTCAGGTCGTGAACCCAGGGTTCATGAGTTTGAGCCCCACATTGGGCTCTCTGCTGTCAGTGCAATCCCCCTCTCTCCATGCCCCTCTCCTGCTTGCTCCCCCACTTGAACTCTCTCTCAATAATACATAAACATTAAAAAAATTTTAACTAAATTATCTTGACATTAGAGAGTTCACATACATAAAAACAGGTTACAAAGGGATTGACGATACTTATACAAAAGGATTCATCGTGTGATAAAATAGCAAACGTCTTCAGTACGTTTAATACATAACTTGATTTATTAAGAAACTACTGGCTAGAAGTGAATCTATTAAGTAAAGCACGATACATCTGAAATTATATTTGAACACGGAGTCACTCTTTCCATAGCTTGCTTTTTATTTAATGACACAAAACTGATTTTCCCCTTGAGGAACCAATGCAATAAATTTTATGACTTGCAGATTGCTAGCACCTTTTATTGAGAAGCAAAGATATACAGAGCTAAGAGAATTCAGAAAGAGTACAATGAAAACATTTTAAATAATTTCTAAAAATAGCAAGTGTTAAATCTTAGGAATGGATTATGTTGTTGTGGACATTGAGAGTTTCACACCTGAATGGAGAGACATAACATTCTAACTGTGCCCATCTTGGTTCCAGGCTTCCCCCCTTCATGTCTCACATTCAGATGACACAAGGAACATATCCTAAACCATCAGCAGCACAGCTGGCCTGTCTACGCTTCATTGCCTATTGAGAAGTGCTTGTGAATCAATGAGAGAAAACATAAAAAAAAAAAAAAAGATTTAAAAAAGAATATGTAGTCAGTCTGAATAAATGATACTTAAAAATACATGGAAAATCTAATCAATACGGTAAAGTCTCTCTAATCAGCAAAACTTCTTGTCATAATCATTCCGTGAATTCTCATACTTTAAGGTTGCAAAATTGAATGCAAACTGAAACAAAAGTTATATAATATTAAAAAAAAACAATTTCAATGTCAAGTGTTTTCTTTTAAAATTGTTTAATGTTTATTTATTTTGAGGGAGAGAGAGAAAGAGTGCAAGTGGGGGAATGGCAGAGAAAGAGGGAGACAGAATTGAAAGCAGGCTCTAGGCTCCAAGCTGTCAACATAGAGCCCGATGCGGGGTTTGAACTCAGGAAACATGAGATCAGGACCTGAGCCAAAGTTGGATGCTTAACCTACTGAGCCACCCAGGTGCCCCCGTCAAGTTGTTTTAAAGTATACTGGAAATTTAGATGGGGTGGGAAGGGAAGTTTTAGTAGGCTAAAATCCCTAGTTTTTAGAGTGGATAGTAAAAAGTGCTATTTCATTCTTGATGGTGTTAACTTTGGAATAATGGCCAAAGAAAGTTTGGGAATACCTTAGTGGGAAAAGTCTGTAAGCAAAAAATAAGCACAATTTGTAACTTTCAAATGATTGAAGTAGAAAAACATTCTATAGAAACAAAAGAGTAGCAATAAAGCATAGAAAATAAGAACATAAAATGAGATATCTGAAGACCAAATATTTAAATTATGATAAGGGTTATGTATTAAAATCCTATTAAATGGCTAAGATTCTCAGTCTCACTAGATAAAAGAATTAATTGTAAAGAAGATTTTTATTTATGGTTTTTCCCCCCTAATTAGTTAGCCTGATTTCAAGATAGGGAAAGACTTTCCATTCATAAAAGCATTGGAAAAATTGATTTTAAAAAATCAACATTTTGATTTTTTACATAAAATTATCCTACACTTCACATTTCATAGTAGCCAAAATGAGAGACAAATTATGAAGTGAGATACCTGTAACAAATATGAATGTTATAATTCCTAATTTTTGGAATTTTTACAAATCGATGATTAAAATACAAAGGTCCTAAAATATGGGCAAAAAAATATGATAGAAATGCTAATGTTGAATAACTACAAGAAATTTTTCATTAACAAAAAATTGTTAAGTGTTCTTATTCATTTTTTGAGAGACAGAGAGAAACAGAGCATGTGCAGGGAAGGGGCGTAGAGAGAGGGAGAATCCGAAGCAGGCTCCAGGCTCCGAGCTGTCAGACAGAGCCCTACTCGGAGCTCCAACCCACAAACCGCCAGACCGTGACCTGAGTGGAAGTCGGCCACTTAACCGACTGAGCCACCCAGGTGCCCCAAGAAAATTTTCAATTCCCTCTTCATCGTGGCAATGAATATGTAAAAAGTTACAAATTTTCATTTATCAGATCAACAACAACAACAACAAAATGGTATTACTTAATGCTGGTGAGGGTTTGTGGACACTGTATTATGTTATGTTAGTTGAAGCATTAACTGGTACATGGTATTTGAAAAGCAATTTGGCCATATGTATTAAGAAAACGTTTTCTGTTGTTTTACTTAGTAATTTTACTTCTAGGAATCTATCACAAAGAACTAAGTAGAGATGCGGACAAAGATCAATATATAGGTTACAGTTAGGACATTCATTTTAGCACAAATTATTATAGAGAAAGTTGGAAATCATCTTAATTTTTAAAATTAAGAGAATATTAATGTAGATTATGGAATGACACATAATAATCATTAAAATTACATTTTCAAATAATATTTCCTTGTCATAAAACAACAGGATACCAACCTTTCTGCAGTTTCCTTTAGTATCTTGGGATATTTTTTTCTTGTTTACTATATATACATTTCAAATTTTCTTCAATGATTGTATATTATTTTCACAATGACCAAAATGTTTATGTAAATAATTAATGTCCAGTAGCTTCTGTGAGGGCTATTGTTTGTATTTATCCAAGTGATAACCCTAGAAAGTTTGTGGGAACGTGGAAGTCACCATCACAACAACCTTCTCATTTAACCTGGTCTAGTGAGGTTGTTAACTAGGTCATTGTATGGCTGACTTTTCTACTTTTGCAATCCCTGATGTCAGAAGATCTGACGGAGGCAGTAGCATAATCAGAGTTGGTAAAAAGCCAAACTTGTCCATTTTTTTCCCCCTTTATGACTTTCCTCTTGTCTTGTAGATAGCAAAGTTTTGAGATGCTGTGCTATCCTGGGCATTTAAGGTTGATTTTGATTGCCATAATCACTAGAATAATGAGGTAGTCTGGGTTATGTATGAGTCTTCAAGGCATTTTTGAGGTTATAAATAAATATCAAAGCTTGAATTATTTTGGTCATATGAGTCAGAAGAGTTGTCAGAGAATCATTAGAAACTCTGGGATGGGGAGATGAACCCCGGCCATCATCTTGTTTCACTGGGACCACTCATCTTGTGACATCATTGGAATATCTGGCCAGATCGTTCTGTAAGGGCAGCTTTATCAAAAATATACCAAATAGTAGGTTGATTGCATTCGCTGGAGATAAAAATAAGACTTTAGGATTTTTTTCTTCAGTATGATTTTCTGTTGATTAGGTGATACTAAATGCTCAGTGTGACAAAATATTTTCCAAATTCTAATCATGTCATTTTCTTATGAGAAAATCAGCCTTCAATGAGTAGGCAATTTAGATGAAATCAAACTATTGCCTTCCCCCTCTCTCCATTCTTCCTTCCTTTCATTCATTCCTTCTTAACTTCTTTTCTTTTTGGATTTGGGTTTGGGGAGGACTGTCCACTGCTTGGTAAAATTATACTCCTTCTCCAGGGCAAGAGCCACACTACTTCTTTGCCTCTAGACCATCTGGGAAGAATAAAAGCTGTTCTTTCCGTGTTCCTACAAGACTTTGGAAATGATGCTAGGGTATTCCTTGCACAGTGTCAGAGCCTAGTTGCATATTTTCTACTAGATCATTCAGAGGGACCATGTTGCCCTCAGTTTTATATCCCAACCCAGAGCTCAACCCAGTGTCTGGCACAAAGCTGGTCTTTCATGAATGGTGAACTTCTGTTTTTCTGGTGATGTAATGCCTTTCAAAAAATTTAGATCCTCCCTGTTTTCTCACTTGTGGGAGAACTTGAGAAATGGAAGAAAAAAATATCCAAGCGCTTTGCAGTTTGCATTCTATTCCCTCTAAATATTTAAATATAAACTAGAAATAACAAATGCCCCTTGCAAAACCCAGAAATGATTAAGCTGAACAAAATAAGGATAAAGATTTAAAAGTATGTGGGAGTTTCTTTGTTAGATTTAGTCCCCACTTTTATCAATAAGGTTTCAAAAATATGTGAGCATTTTGGTGAACCTTAAATTACATCTGAGCTTCTAATACAGAATTTCTCTTCTCACAGAATTTTTTTTTTCTTACTTGGGCATCGCATTTCCCTTAGGGGGAGTAAAGGGCATCAATGCAGTTATGTCTTCCCTCCATCAATAGAATAAATAAAAACAAAAATATTCTGGCAGGTAAAGGCCATGTGTCGTTGGGAAATTATTTAATTGGCCATGATTTTAAAAATGTTTGTATTTGTATATTTCCATATATTTCTTCAACATAAAGATAATGAAATAGAAGCCTTTTTGAAAAATTTAGATATATATTGTTTATCAGTTAAAAAGAATTTTGTAGTAGGGCTGGCTGATAAGAGAAAGAGATTCAGGTTAGTGGCTAAGCCTACAAAATTCATCTTAGCCCGGCAGCCTGCTGACAGCCTGGCAATTGGTTAGCACAGACCTTTAAAGAATGTGCTCTAGGTAAGAGAGAACATAAGAAGCTTCAGTAACTTTAACAGTATGAAGCATGGTGGCCATTCTCTCTCAATAAGTTGCTGAATGGAGATTTCTGTCTTGATGGAGAAGCTGGGAAGCATTGTATAAAAGTCAGCTCACCTTGAAGGGTGAAGCTATTTCATACACTTACTATTTGTGTTGTAAAACAGATCCCCTATCTGATTAGGTATGATTTAGTGCTGCAAAAGAATCAGATTCTACTACTGTAGGACTCAAAAATCAGAAATAGGATGTAGAGGGAGACAATGCCAATTGTATGTGGGCATCAGGTACAGGTCAGATCCTTTCCATAGGAACAATAAGAGAAGATCCGTTGTAGAAGCTGTAAGGAGAATAGAATGTGTTGAAGTCAGTTATCATTTGCATGGGAGGGGGTGATGCAGAGAAGGAAAGAACCCCGAGGGAGAGTAAACCTACAGCTGAACTCTTCTACACACACAGAAAAGGAATGATAAACCAAACAGATTTTTTTTTTTTTAATTTTAGAGTGTCTGGGGAGGGAGAGGGCATAGGGAGACAGAGAGAGAGAGAGAGAGAGAGAGAGAGAGAGAGAGAGAGAGAGAGAATCTTAAGCAGTTCCATGCTCAGCATGAAGCCCGAGTGGGGTTGATCCCACTACCCTGGAGTCACCATCTGAGTGGAAACAGAGAGTAAGATGTTCAACTGACTGAGCTCCCCAGGTGCTCCCAATCAAACAATTTTATTTTTTTTTTAATTTTTTTTTAAAGTTTATTTATTTTTGAGACAGAGAGAGACAGAGCATGAACGGGGGAGGAGCAGAGAGAGAGGGAGACACAGAATCGGAAGCAGGCTCCAGGCTCTGGGCCATCAGCCCAGAGCCCGACGCGGGGCTCGAACTCACGGACCGTGAGATCGTGACCTGAGCTGAAGTCGGACGCTTAACCGACTGAGCCACCCAGGCGCCCCCCAATCAAACAATTTTAAAAAGTAATGAAAGGGCTTTTCCCTAGAAAATCACTATATTCAAGGCAAATGATTTTTCATTTCCTCTAAATTTCCAGATAATTACCTTATTTCCCACTTTGTAATATACATACGTGCATGTAATTTTTCCTCCTTTGTATAACGTTTATCATAACTACAGCAAGATGATGATTCAGTGGTTTTATGCTCACCCTCGTCCCAGAAAACTGCACTGAATTGGTAAGTAATTATTTATTCCAAGAATCCTGGATTGCTGTAATTTTATGGGCTTTGAGAGTATATTTCACACCTTACAAGATCTGGAAACTTGATGGCCAATTTATCCAGAGTTGATTTGATCCAAGAGATATTTTCCAATTTTATTCACTATCAAATGACCATTTATTCAAATCATTGACAAATATCCAAAAAGTGTGCTGGTTTAGGTGGTGGATTGTAGCAATGAACACAACAGACGAAATCCCTATCTTCGTGGATCTCATCTTTATTTTCTCATTAATACACTAAGTATCTATGGAAAACAATAAGACAATAGAGGTGACTCAAGATCTCGAGTTAGAATAGTTGTCAACTGATCTCAGTTTCCCATAAAATGGAATGGTTTGTTTTGTTTTGTTTTTTGAATAGTGAATCAGTGGAGGATACTGGTAAATAGCAAAAGCTCAGGGTTCAGGCTGCCAATATTCAAGCCTCGATTTACTTCTTCCTAGCTGTAACCTTTCTGTGCCTGAGTTCCTAACTATAAATGGGATGGTAATGAATTTGTGTCTATCGTAGTGTTTTGTGAGGGCTTAAAACAGGGTTCAATAAGTGTTAGCAGATATTATGACAACTGAACTGCCCACATATGGAGGTGTCAGGATCAAATGAGATTGAATGTGAATCTCCGGGAAACAACAGAGCACTAGACACATGTTTTTTTTTATGAATTCACTCATTTATAGATACTCCATGAGTGCTAACCACTGAGCATAAGCTGGGGAGAAAAATGCATGCAAGATAGTGCTTGCACCCAAGGAACTCACAATCTAACGCAGGATAAAAGAAACATTGTTGAATTTTTTTTTTACACTATATGATTCCAGAAATATTTCTTGATGTTACTGTTCAGAGAACAGGATGAGAAATTTCTGAATTATATAAGTTAAATGGATATTTAGAAGCTTATAGCTTAGTAAATGAAAATGAGCGGTATGGCAATGATAGAAAGGACATGATAGAAATCATAAGAGAATTACAGACAAAGTGCTAGTGGCATTCAGGGAGATATTCTTTGCACCTAAAGAGGGCAGGAAGGTTGTTATAAGAAAAGAGAGATTTGAGTTAGGTTGTAATGGTTATATTATTTTTAAAATTTATTTTTTAATATAATTTTCCTTGGGATCATATTTGACAGAGAGACTTACCAAGTTGTTTGGGTACTGTGGATGCATGGCCGGGGCTGTTCCCTGTTGAGCTTCCCTGTAGAGTGATTGGTGGGGAATAACTAATTCACTGGGGACCCACCCATCAAACCTCAGCAGGTCTTTTCTGTTGTGCCCATTAGTTTCTCCAGGGAGAAATTCTCCAGTCCTTTGCCTGGGGTATCAAAGCTTAACTTCCGGTGTTCTAGGAGCTGAGTGGACGGAGGTGCCTTGGATCATTCAGGAGAAGACCTTTACAATCCCCTTGTTTTCAGTCTCCTGCTTTCTCCCTGCCATCGCTGTGCTTACTTACAGGCTCCTGAGTCTCTCTGGTTCATGTGTCTGGAGAGTATTGGTCGTAGGCAGAATTCTAGAGGTGTCCTCCCAGGATTCCCAGCTGGGCTATCCCATTATATGGTATTATATGCACTGTTTGGTACCTAGTTTAGGTACTTCTGTGAGGGGACTTTATAGATTAAATTAGGTATACTTATTAGCTGGGACACCTGGGTGGCTCAGTCAGTTGAGCGTTTGACTTCTGCTCAGGTCATGATGATCTCATGGTTCATGAGTTCGAGCCCTGCATCGGACTTGCTGCTGTCAGCACAGAGCCCACTTCAGATCCTCTTTTCCCCACTCTCTCTGTCCCTCCCCTGCTCTCACTCTCTCACTCTCTCTCTCTCTCTCTCTCTAAAATAAATAAACAAAAAAAGAATACTTAATAGCTGACTTTAAGGTAAGGAAATTATTCTGGATTTTCCAGGTGCATCAACAGAAGAGGAATACACAAGAGGAAGGCAGAAAATGAGATGCAAGAGATATGGTAGAAGGGAGGTCAGAGGGATCTGAGATGTGAGAAGTACTCACTGTCCCACTGCTGGTAAGACAGAGAGGGAAACGTGAGGAAGAATGCATGGAACTTCTGATTTAAGGGTGGCTCCCAGGTAACAGCCAGCAAGGAGATGGGGACTTCGCTCCTACAACCTCAAGAAACTGAGTTGTACCAATATCCTGAATGAGCCAGGTAGTGGATTTTGCCCAGAATTTTCTGATGAGTCTAGCCAGTCAAAACTTTGATTTTGGCCCGTGAAATTCAGAGCAGAGCAACCAGTTGAGCCAACCTGGACTTGAAACCAACAGAACTGTGAGGTTGGTTGTCTAAACTGAGCAGTTGTTTTAGACTGCTAAGTTTATGGTAACTTCTTACAGCAGCCATAGAAATCAACGTAGTAAAAAACTGGAGACGTTTGAGACATATCATTTTGGTGAAACAATAGTCTTAAAAATGATGTTAGGAGTGGTGTCTATTGTCAGAACATCTGAGCATGTGGACTGGGTCTAACATTATGAAATCCAGAAATAGCAGGGGCAATGATGAGATTCTGGCAGATCTACAAATACATAGTAGAGGAATGGGGAAAGAACTGAGGCCCATGAAAGGGAAGTGAGAAGAGAAGACCCAAGTGATGTATTAGGACCCATTTCACTGGAACTGAGGTTAGGATGGGCTCCAGTCCTATATGGTGAGACCACTGAGAAGAGTAGAAGTGCTTTGACTTGACCTGCAGGTCACATATATGTTCAGGGCTTGCTTGGTATTGTATATTTGAGTCCTAGGTCTGACTGGCAGTAAAGAAATCTAAACACTCAGCAATTATGCCTGGGTAGTGGCCCTCGGTCTTAATTTTAATACCCAATATATTATAAAAGGAGAGGTAGCTAGAGACTATTACCGTATTTCTGAACTCTTTTGAGACTGATGATAGAATTGGTGAGGACATCTGGGGATTTGGGAGTGAAAATCTAGGCCAAACCAAATGGGCAATCAACGTGGGAAAAGAGGTAATTACCATTTTGGATACGACAAAATAGGGAGGAAGAAGAGAGAAGATTACTATTTGGTTAGTGCCAATGACAGATAAAGAAAGATGAGTAGGATTGGTTTTGGGTGGGGAGATAAATGATTCTATTTAGCTCATGAAATTTGCTTATATGTATTTGAGGTGTTGACAAGACATCAACCAGAACTAGGGTATTGACAAGTTGTCAATGTTGGAGACACAAATTTGAGTGTTTTCATTGTATGATAAATTGTTTGCAATGAGATTGCCAAAGCTGGAGATAATGAAAGAGTAAAAGACAAATATGTAATGTGTTTTATTTTTTAAGAAGCTTTGCCTCCACTTTGGTCAGAATGCTGATCATTAATTAGTAATGAGATGTGACTGCCAAGTGATCAGAATGTTCTTTTTGGTTCATCAGTGTATTCTGTCTCTAATAATCAACAGAAACCATAGATATTAATTTTGAAAACAATGTTGGAAATATAAAATGAGAGACAAAAATAAGATAGTCTTAAGTGTTGTTTTTACCAGAGTATAGGAGCCCAGTGAATCAGTTTCCTATTAAATGGAAAATCTTTAAAGTATTGACATAAGTTCTTTGTCAGCCACATAAAGCAACTTTCTCCTCCCAGTCATGTTTTAGGGAGACCTAACAATATCTCCTGTCAACTCTACTTTTTGTAGATTCCGGGGGTGTTGCTCCTTTTTGTTTGTGATGACTTTGCGACCTCATCTATCATTTCAACAGACTTTCTTAGCACATTATAATTCATTTTATACTGATCACCTCTTCAGTTAGCATACAGGTAAGTCCTTCATTTTTTCAGAACTAATCACATAAGATAGTAGTTAGAGTTGGGAAGTTTTCTTGTAGGCATCTAATTTCATTCCTGTTGGGGAGCAGCGTTGGTCTTGGTCTCAACTTCATCACAGAAGGATGTTGGCTTGGCCAAGATAGGCTAGGTTATGCAGTATAAAAGACAATATAGAAAATCTCTCTGGCTTGCATCAACAATGTTCATTATGGATAATGTTCATTACGACTCTGTTCCATATCACCTTCACTCTGGGATCCGAGAAGACGGATCAGCTTCTATCTGGAACAGTGCCAGTTGTTGTGGCAGGGGGAAAAGAATACATAGGGAAGCACCTACTGGCTCTTGAAGTTTCCAGTGGAAGAGTTGTAGCTCAAATGTTCTCATCTAAGGTTACTAGAGTGAGAATCCTCACATAGGGAAGGGCAGCCAATATTGTTGAGTCAATCACAAATGTCTCTTTGCAATATCCTCATTCATTTACTTCTCTTGAATCAGTTTGTCATTATCCCAAGAACTTAGGGCCTGAGTACTATGCTCTGATTGCATTTTACCTAATAAAAAGGTATAATGGTGCATTACAGTGGACCAGTGTGATGTTTTGCATAGGGTTGAGATGATGGAGTTCTCTTCAGATTATATTTTGACAGTGAAGAGCGAATGTAATTGAGGCAAGAGAATGAATGTGAACTGCTATGGACTGATGCTAATGAGAACTTCTCTTGATTCTTCTTCCTGATAGTATTTGAAAATAGTGCATTATATTTAAAAAAAAATGCATTTACCAGACTAATTAAGGCCAATGGTCTGTTCTAGTGAAGATATCACATCGGCACACCAGCTGCAATCAGGGCTACCACATGGTTAAGTTTATGGCAGTCTCTGATCATTTGCTTGATCTCCTTGGTTTATGCAGGGGCTTCACTGTGTGTCTTTTAAATTTTTGAGTGGTACTAATCTTTGATAATACACCTGGTATTTGGTATTGCTTCAGATTTACTATCTTGGCCTATAAAAGGGGACTATTGTAGGCTTTGGCCATTGCTACCGTGATGAATCTTACTCTGCTGGTCAGAGATCTACAGGAAGTTGTATAGCAACTACAATTATCCATCTCAGGTACGCACTCAGGGACTAGGGATATGACAACAGTATGCATCCTTGGAACTATTGCACCTACTGTGATGTGGGCATGGGCTGAGATTCCATGTATAGCCTCCCTCTGTATGTTTCCATTTCAACAGATGGGTCACAATGTACTTTTTGTTCTCTTGTTGTCACCACTCAGGCCCTCTATCCAGCAGTCCTTGAAGGAACTGGCTATTTTCCTTTCCCTACCTTGGTTCATCTAGTATGTAACTGTATGTTGTTTGGGGAAAGTTTTTGGGAATCCTAATCATATATACCTTCTGTGGTATTGCAAGATTCTTTTTTTTTTTTAATGTTTTTTATTTTTTTAATTTTTTTTTTATTTTTGAGACAGAGAGAGACAGATCATGAGCAGGGGAGGGGCAGAGAGAGAGGGAGACACAGAATCTGAAGCAGGCTCCAGGCTCTGAGCTGTCAGCACAGAGCCCGACGCGGGGCTCGAACTCACGAACTGTGAGATCATGACCTGAGCCGAAGTCGGACGCTCAACCAACTGAGCCACCCAGGCGTCCCGCAAGATTCTTCTTTAATGTTCCAAATTCAGTGGATGGGCTCTGGAACTGAAAAATCAGCCTCAGGTCTGGGAGGTGAAAGGGGGATCATGGCTTTTCCATGTAGCAGCTGCTCATCAGCTCTTGACCATTTTCATTTGTATAACTCAAGCTATGTCCTCCTTGCCTCCTTAGCTTATCTTTCTTTTAGTGACCCAATGGTCTATTAACCCCTTGTTGCCATCCTAACTTCTGCCTGTTGTAGTAATTATATCCATTTTGCCTCTGATGATTGTGTGCAATACTTGGCCTCTGATGTTTCAGAATACCATCATCTGTATCACCCCATCAACAGGAGGGAGCCTGGCTCCATAGCAACATATCCTCCCATCGACCTTGGCTACAGAGAATAGACATTCGACAGATTCTCAGCAGTGCCAGTGCTCCCTCGTTAATTCCCTATTGATTTAGTGAAGTAACTTGTTTTTTTTTCCTCACTCTCTTGGGATCATGCAGACTGTAGTTCTCTGGTCTTACATAATAACACACTGTTTGTCCACCGCTGTGAACCTACTGACCCCTTTTTCAGTCCTCTGTCAAGGCAATTCTGGCACCTTCATAATGTTTACTGTAGGTCATCATCACAAGCATGCGGAGACCATCTTCAGGTGGATGTAACCACCCCACAATTCATATGCTAGAACAGTGGTTTTCAAAATTTAGTTTACATCAGAATTCCCTGAAGGGCTTGTTAGAACACAAACGGCTGGACACTATCCCAGAGTTTTATATATATATAAACATAGGATGAACGTGTTTTTTTTTTATTTGTGTGTGTGTGTGTGTGTGCGTGTGTGTGTGTGTGTGAGAGAGAGAGAGAGAGAGAGAGAGAGAGAAAATCTTAAGGAGGCTCCATACTCAGCATGAGGCCCAAGGTGGGGCCTGATCCCTTGACTCTGGAATCACGACCTGAGCTGAAATCAGGAGTCAGATGCTTAACCTACTGAGCCACCCAGGCACACCTAAACATGTTTAAATATACACTTTTTGCAGTATGTTGATGCATAAAACTTGCTTTGCTGTTATGATTCTTTCTATGCTCCAACAATTCCTCAGGTTTTATTCTCGGACAAGGTAGACAAGTGACAGTGGTAAACACTGTCTCTTTTAATGATGCCCAAGGTCTGCCCTGATTGACCTCTAGTTGGCTTCTGCATTTAAGGGATACGAGGCCCTCAATAGGCATTCTAGCAATTTTTGTTTTCAAAGTATAAACCAGAAAATATCATATCCCAAATTAAAATTTTGTTGCTTGTTGAATTTTAAATACAATGCTGCGGTCACTGAATGAATTCTAAGATAATAAAATGAGCCAGAATAGAGTCTTTGAAGAAGATTGACAGTGAGAAATTCGCTGTCCAATTAATATTCAAATTTGGCTCCTCGCCCCAGCCCTCCACTCCCTCCTCATAAGTCAGTTTGTCTAAGGAGAGGCTACCAAGATCAATTGTTGTGAATTTTGAATGTTCAGCAAGCTGTCAGATGCTGCTTAGATGTTTCCAAGGAAACAGCTTTGCTTATCAGCAGTTGTCTCCACAGAAGGACCAGCTTTAAATACACGATTTCCTGAATATAGAAGCAATCAGCTAGGGTACTTGTACCACTGAAAAGCCCACAAACCTTATTTAAACTATACTGTAGGCAAAAATAAAGACATCTCATGGTCTTCTTACACTGAAAAATAGGTCCAGTAAGATATTCTATAATTTAGATTCCTGCGTTTTCGATACAAACGAAGGTCTTGCACATGAAACTCTTAAAATAGCGAATAATCTAGTTTAGGCATAATATTTAAATTTCATTTATTTCGCCTACATCATAGCATTGCTTTCAGCAAAACTATTTTAAAATGTTATCTTTGAAAGCTTATGACATGATATTTTAATCTGTAGCATTGACCCCACCTGTAAATTAATTGTAGCTCGACGTCATAATCGGGAGAACAGGGTAAATTTGGATCATGATCTTGCACTTTGGTCAAATTTGAGAACCTGTGCTCCTGTACAATGTTGAAAATTGTCCATATGGAAGTGTATACTGCTGAGAGTGAAGGACACTCTCATCATGGTCCCACAAGTCTGCCATGAGCACATTTATCTGGCCGCTAATCTGGCCAACAATGGCCAGCAGCCGCCCCGGAGGGTTACATGGGTGATCTGGTTCTCTTTACATCTGCTGTGGGTGTGTGGACAGATCTCTCCCCCAAAGAGCTGAGAATAAACTTGCAGTAAATGCACTTCAGCCTGTTATTGATTGGCTAACCTTTAAAATAACCTTTTGTCTTAGAGGTTTTAAAATTTCTTTACCTTTTCTTTTTTAGACAAGGCAAGAATAAGCAAGGTAAAAGGGCAGGGAGGTAAATAGCACCAGTTCGGGGAAATGGTTTTGACTAATTGAAACTAATGTTGGTTTAATATCCTTAGTGTGTTTGAGTCATGTAAAGGAAAAATATGTATATAACTTCCAGGAGTTTGTAAAAGAGTTGGAATGTTATACCTGTTAGGATACAAAACACAGAATAATAAATGAGAGAATGCCACACTGTAGGGAAGGAGAGTTGTAAGACTTACAATCAGAGAAAGCTTCATGAAAAGGGAGAGATCCCAGTTTGGGCTTTGAAAAAATACAGGATATTTTCCATATCTATGTATAACAATGGGAAGTATCAAAAATACAAGACTTGTAACACTTACCTTAATACTTCTTTAAAAATGGATGTTTTTTTCCCCTAGGAATTGATTAAAAACATAATTGATGTGTGTACATGTGGGTTCGTGATATCTTTATTTATACTCATTTAAATGAGGTTATAATAATTAAATTATGATGTTATCACTCAATTAGAATATTAGGCAGTGGTCAGAAAAGATAGCACAGATCCTCACCTCGATGTATTGAATGAAAATAGCCGGACATTAAAGAGCGCGAAAACTTTGCTAATGTTTCTGTAATCTTTGAAGACTTCACTCTGATATGATGAATACCTTTTCTTTATAGTAATAGAAACTACTACGACCGGGGGTTGCTACTACTACAAAATTTTTTGGCTTTCTGTATGATGAGCATCGTGTCAAATTTCACACGTACCGCTTTTTTAAGTCTCAAAAACTCTCTGAGAAGACTATTATTTTATAGATGAGTGACTTGAGAAGTGAAGTAGCTTGCCCAAAGGTCATGGTTATTGGCTTGTGGAGGTGGGACCCAAACTCAGGATTGACTGGGCATAAATAGGATAAATCTATCTTACGAGCTAACGATGTCCTATCTTTTCCAAAGAATTTTTACTTTCATTCTCTCATTTAATTGTCACAGCAAACCTGTAAGATAAACTAAGCCAATATGATCATTTATCCACTTATGGGCAATTATTGTCTATTTTTACATTTACAGGTCTTCTCTTCTTTGTAAAGGGATTTTTTGCAGATTTTGTAGCACTCTGTGCTTTCTTTTTTGTTCACCCCTTATTCCTCTCTGTGAAGACTGCTGATCTTCCCTCTGCTGTTAGCAACTCAGATGCCTTTGGAAGGATGTATTCAACTCTGCTTCTCTGTGTTGGAAGTTTTACAAGGGCAGACGCCTTTACAGAGAGCTGCCTAGGATGGGGTGGCTGACTGTGTCATTCTGGGGTACAATATCAGGATGCCATTGTTTCTCTATACTTAAGTCACATTGACTATAATTTCTCATAAATCAAAGTACTATCTTAATTTACCCTCTGCGTTAGTTTTCCAAATTTAACTCCTCCATTGGATCGGAATGGAGGAAGAGTAAATAGGGGTGCATGGGTTGGGTCTCCTTTAATGCCACCAGTCACAAAGATTCAAAGTGAACTTGGTAATGTGGCATCGGGGCAGAAGCAGGGCCAAGAAACGTGACGGTTGTAATCCTAACATTGCCTTCAAGGGTTAAATCTGTAATTAGATAAATACAGGAGGGTGAAACGCTGGCGTGTTCAAAAACTAAGTCTTTGTGTGAAAAAGACTTAGAGGTTTAGTTTTATCACAAATTCAGTGATTGGAAACTACTACACAAAATAGTAGCTATACAGCAGCTCTCTCAAACTTCTCTTGCATGACTGGAACTCTATACACATTGAACAGCAACACCCCATTTCTCTCTCCTCCAGTTGCTAACAACGACCATGCTATTCTTTTTCTATGAGTCTGACTATTTTAGATACCTTATATAAGTAAATCATGCAGTACTTTTCCCCTGGTGACGGGCTTATTTCACTTAGCATAATGTCCTCCAGGTTTATCTGTGTTCTACCCATGACAGGGGTTACTTCTTTTTTATGACTTAACAGTATTCTGCTGTATGTATCTACCCATATCTAGACATATGGGTATTTAGGCTATTGCCATATCTTGGCTATTGTGAGTAATAATGCAATGAACGGGGGAGTGCAGATACTTCTTTGAGATCTTGATTTCAATCCTTTTGCCTGTCTACTCAGGGGTGGGATTGCTGGATCATATGGTAGGTGCAATTTTTTGAGGAGCTTCCATACTGCTTTTAATAGTAGCCACACCATATTTTATATCCCTACCAACATTGTACAAGGGTGGTCCTTTCTTTATATCCTTGCCAACACTTAACTAGTGATTACTATTTTTTTTTGTCTGATAATAGCCACCCCTACAGGGGTGAGGTCATACCTCTTCGTGGTTATGATTTGCATTTCCCTGATGACGGGTCATGTTCAGCATCTTTTCATGTGCTTGTTGGCCATTTTATGTCTTCTTTGCAGAAATATCTATTAAAGTTCTTTGTCCACTTTTTAATCGGGTTATCATTCTTATTTTTGCTATTACGTTATAGGAGTCCTTTAAGTATTTAAAATATTAACACTTGGGGTGCCTGGGTGGCTCAGTCGGTTAAATGTCCGACTTGGGCCCAGGTCATGATCTCGTGGCTTGTGAATTTGGGCTGGTAGCTCTGTTCTGGTACCAGCTCTGTGCTGACAGCTCGGAGCCTGGAGCCTGCTCCAGAATCTGTGTCTCCCTCTCTCTCTGCCCCTCCCCTGCTCATGCTCATGCTCGTGCTCATGCTCATGCTCATGCTCTCTCTCTCTCTAAGAAGAAACAACATTAAAATATTAAATCTTTGTGAAATATATGGTTTTAAAATATTTTTTCATTCCACAGATTGCCTTTTTACTCTATCGATTATTTCCTTTGCTGTGTAGAGGCTTTTTAGGTTTCCATAGGCCCGCTTTTCTACATTTGCTTTTTTTCCCATAGGCTTTAGGTATCCAAGAAATCATTGCTAAGACCAGTGGCATGAAGATTTTCCCCTACCTTTTCTTTCAGGAGTTTTACCATTTTCTGTTCTTATGTTTGAGTCTTGAGTCCATTTTTTAAAAGTTTATTTATTTATTTTGAGAGGGTGGGGGGACGCACAGAGAGAGGGGAGAATCCCAAGCAGCCTCTGTGCCATCAGCACAGAGCCCAGTGCAGGGCTCAATCCCGTGAACCATGAGATCATGACCTGAGTTGAAACCAAGAGTCAGATGCTCAACTGACTGAGGCACCCAGGTGCCCCTTGAATCCAGTTTTAGTTTACAGTGTATGGTGTCAGGTTAAGAGTCCGGTTTCCTTCTTTTGGTTTATGGATATCTAGCTTTCTCAACATGATATGATGAAGAGACTATCTTTTCCCTATTGTGTGTGCTCAGCACTCTTGTTGAAGATCAGTATACTGTATATGCTGTATATGTATGGGCTTATTTCTAAACTCTCTTTGATTCCATTGGTCTATGTTTCTACTTTTATGCCAGTATATCATACTGTTTTAATCATGGTAGGTTTGTAATATATTTTGAAATCAGGAAGCATGATGCCTCCATCTTTGCTCTTCGTGCTTAAGGCTGCTTTGGCTATTTTGGGTCATTTGTGCCTCCATATGAATTTTAGGATTGTTTTTTCTATTCCTGTGAAAAATGCATTTGGGATTTGATAAGGATTATATTACTTTGGGTTGTATGGACTTTTTAACAATATTAAGTCTTCCAATTCATGAACAGGGTGTGTCTTCCCTTTTATTATGTTTTCTCTAACTTCTTTCATCAATATTTTATAGCTTTCAGCGTGCAAGTCTTTCGCATTTTCAGTTAAATCTATTCCTAAGTACTCGATTCTTTTCGGTGCTACTGTGAGTGGTATTGTTTTCTTAATTTCCTTCTCAGGTAGTTTGTTGTTTATATACAGAAAAACAAGTGATTTTGGACATTGAGTTTTGTATCCTGCAACTTTGCTGCCAATCGTGTCAGCACTCTGAGTGAGGTGGGACAGAAGTCGGCCCCCCAGGTGGTGCACCAAAAGGTTGGGACTTTGCAAGCCTGCTCCACTCCCTTCTCTCCCTCCTGGGGGAGAAGCCCGAGCTTCATACCTTCTCCCAGTTGATCAGAACCTTGCCAGTCGCAGCAATTCCTTTTTGCTCTGAGATGTGCTGGCTTGCGGAAGGGGCAAATGCGACTAAAGTGAAATGGCCCTTCTTACTCGTTTCAGTGCTGCTGTTCTTGGCTTTGATCTTGTCTAAGCTACTGAAACTTCACTGGATTCTGGGCTTCTTGTAAAGGTATGAGGGCCCATATATGATTGTCAAGTCAACGTTTTTGTCAGGGAAGGAGGTGTTGGATTTTCTATTCCACCACCTTGCGGACCTAAAGAGCTGACATTGCCTGTGTTTGAGTCCATAGTTTGTCACTTGACTCATTGTGTGGCTTGAATAATTCACCTCATCTGTCTGAGCCTCACATTTCTTATCTGTAAAATGTGGATGATAGTCACACTTACCAATAGGCTTTTGTGAAGATTTAATGAATTGGTATCTGATAAGCCATTAAGAAAGTGATAGGCATGGAGTAAAATCTTGATAAATGCTAGCTATTATTATTAGTTTTATTATTATCATTTTAATATTCTGGGATGATGACATCTCCAAATTCAATTACCACTCATATACTGACTCATGTTAATGTCTTCAACTTTGAGATTACTACTTTTGCCCTCCAGGTTTGCTTACTTAATGTCACCTCCAGACTTAATGTGACCTCCAAGCTTAACATAGTAGAAATTATACTAAGGACTGTACCCTGAAATTTTCTCCTTTTTCATTGTGGCTTGTATTCATGAATAGCATAATCATCCTCCTAGTTGTGCAAGGTAGAAACATAGGTGTCACCCTTAATATCTTTCTTCTTTAACTGCCATACAAATCCTTTGTCAAGTCCTATTGGTTTTACTTTCCTAAAAATGCTCGTATTTTTCTATTTTCTAATCGCAGCATCACTACGCTAGTATAAGGCCCCATCACACCTTGCCTAAACTATTGTACTAATTTCGTAAACGCTCCCTTTGCATCTACTCTTTCCACTTAGCCCCTTTGTTCTGCATACAGAAGTCAGAGTGATAAAAAGTCATATCTAATCAAATCACTTGCCTATTAAAAAATCTTTGGGGGATACCTGTTATTCTTACAATTAGACTTAAATCATTACTAAGATGCCAAAGATCTCAGTATGGTCTGGTCACTCCTATGTGTCTAGGTTCAATCTGCATTGCTCTATCTTGCACCCTGGCTTCTGGTCCTCCTTCAATTCCTCTAATACAACACAAGCGTTTTTGCTTTAAGCCCTCTGCACAGTGCACCTGCTGTTCCCTTCATCTGGAATCTTTCCCCTCCATCACCCAGGAACACCCATAAATCTTCCAGGCTTCAGCTTAAATGTGATTTCTATGGGAGGTTTCCCCTGATCTCACAATCTAGGTCCAAACCATATTCATGTTCTCAGCATAATTTATATTTACTTCTAAAACCACTTATTGTAGTTCTAATAAAACAGTTAGTTATATACTTATTGGTTTAACTTCATTGGTATGAATTCTTTTGTAAAGAGAAGGTAAATTTTAGGAGGCAGGGATTATGTTTGTCTTACCAATATTACGTCTTCCGCATCTACCTGGTGTTGAGCAAAGAGATTGCTCCTAAGAAACATTTGCTGAATGAATGAATAAAACATTTGATGATATGATGTCTGAGCTGAGTTTTGAAGAACGGGTATCAGTTAGCTATACGAGTGGGGATGGAGAGGGTAGCAGGGAACGCTGGAGGGAAGGGGGCACCAGAAGGAGGAATGCAAGAGGTAGGAAGATGAGATAGTCAAGAGATGAGCTGGACATTCAGGCAGAAGCAATGAAAAACATTGCTCACTATTCTAAGACCTATGGACTTTGAAGACACATGTAAAGTACAAAAGGTATTTAAATAGTTAGGTACCTGGATCAGATTTGGACTTTGGCATATATACTTAGCAGAAGTATAGAAATGTCCTAGAGAGAAGAACTTTTTGGAAAAGGAAGACCAGGTAGGAATCTGTTAGACTAATTGAGTTGAGAAATGTTGGCACCCTGAACTAAGGCAGCAGTGTAGAGGAGAGAGGATGAATTCTGAAGATGTCAGAGAGCTGTCACTGAGAGGACTTCATCACTGACTGGATTTGGAGTGTGGGAGGGGGTGCTATGAATTCGTTATTGATTTATGGTTTGGACAACTGGCGGAATAGTGTTGGAATTTATAATTTTTTTTACATTTATTTATTTATTTTTGAGAGACAGAGAGAGACAGCCCAAGTGGTGGAGGGGTAGAGAGAGAGGGAGACACAGAATCCGAAGCAGGCTACAGGCTCTGAGCTGGCAGCACAGAGCCTGATGCGGGGCTCGAACTCACAAACCGTGAGATCATGACCTGAGCCGAAGTTGGATGCTTAACCGACGGAGCTACCCAGGTGCCCCAAAGTGTTGGAATTTATAAAGACAGAAGATAATGTATGAAAGACAAATTTAGTGGTGGTGGTAAATTAGTGATTTGCTTTTGTATTGTTGTGTTTGAGGCATTTGTGAAATATCAGGGGAGCTGCCTAGTGGTGTATACAGGAGGCAGATGATGTCTTAGGAGTGGATGTACTTACACAGGGAACATTGTAGAACTTCATTTCAAGAATCTTTTGGGGGCGCCTAGGTGGCTTGGTCGGTTAAGCATCCGACTTCGGCTCAGGTCATGATCTCACGGTCCGTGAGTTCGAGCCCCGCGTCGGGCTCTGTGCTGACAGCTCAGAGCCTGGAGCCTGTTTCAGATTCTGTGTCTCCCTCTCTCTCTGCCCCTCCCCTGTTCATGCTGTGTCTCTCTCTGTCTGAAAAATAAATAAACGTTAAAAAACAAATTAAAAAAAAAGAATCTTTTGAGCCCTTGGGGCACATCCGTGGCTCAGTCAGTTAAGTGTCCAACTCGATTTTGGCTCAGGTCACAATCTTACGGTTTGTGGGACCCAGCCCCACATGGGGCTCTGCTCTGACATCGCGGAGCCTGCTTAGGAATCTCTCTCTCCCTCTCTCTGTGCCCCTCCCCCACTTGTGTGTGTGCTCTCTCTTTCAAAATAAATAAAATTAAAAACAAACAAAAGTAAAAGAATCCTTTGAGCTCTCAATAAGTACTCTTAAGTCCTAGAAGTAGGCACACACATGTAGATACAAAATTTTGGATATAATTTTTTGGGATTCATAGATATCCAGAAGGACATTTGTCTTTTTTCTTTTTTGAGTAAAAATAAAGAAACAGAAAAGATAAACTCAAGTAAATATAAAGGAGTGAGCAAGTAAGATAAGTCCAAGAAGAATACCACAATGGATTGACTGGAGACATAGGTGAGGATAAATAAAGAATTTATTCAGAGAAAACAAGAGAGAGGGAATTTTTCAAAGAAATGTGCAATCAGGAGTGTTCAAATATTTTAGAAATGTTCACTGATAAAGACTGAGAATAATGATTCCAGTGATGTAGTAAGGGCGAAAGCCCAGTTGCCTCTGAAGTTCATGGAAAGTAGGAAAGTAAAACAGTGTGTACAATATTCTTTTCTAGAAACTTAATATTATGGAAGAAGAGAGTTAAGGCAACAGCCTGACAAAGCATAGATTCAAGGCAAGGATTTTTTTGGTTATTTTTTATTTTAATGTTTTAATTTGCTGCATCATAAATATGTATCCATATTGAGGGTAAAGAGGCATTAAAAAGTTATTTGGAGAGTATTTGGTGATTTCTTTTCTAACTCAGTAGAGAAGAATTAAAAGGTTCTGAGAATAAAGTTCAAACATCTGACTGATAATTTGTGAAAGTCAACAACTTTAGTGACACCCTATAGTGCAGAATCGGGCCAGTGGGATCCTGCAAAAGAAGCAGGCTCATTGTCATGGGAAGTGTACAAGCAAAGGCTGGTGGCAGTTTGTTAGGACTAGTGTAGAGGGATTTCCCAATTATATGGAAAATTGAACTATGTGAACACCAATGTCCCTCCTACCTCTGGGATTCTATGGTCCTTTTTTCCAGGAATTCCTAGGAAGAACCAGAAAACATTTTTTCTTTCTTGTTTGAGAAAACTGGTGCCCTAAATACAGAAAAGCAAGTTACACTGCAAGCAGTATTTGAATAGTTTTGGGTTGATATGCCATGGGAACTATCTGTCAGATCTAGTTACAAAAAACATGTGATACTTTAGATTTAATCAAAGGCGATATGTCAGAGCTTCTGCCTGGGGAGTTTGCTAATGATGATGTGTTATTTTTTTTCTCTTTGAAGCCATCTGACAAATTTTGGGAGCATAGAGTGATATTTGCTACTTTCACCTTAATTTTTAAAAATAAATGGTTCCTTTTATATTTGCCCTTCTCACGTATAAAACAGAAAATATTCATGATATTAATGGCAGCAAGACTCAGAATGATTCTCTATGTGCAAGAATTCAATATATGTTCACAACAAAAATTTTAAAGAATATGTTAGAAAAGTTTAAGAATATAATTTTATCATGAACCATTTTAGAATGTGAGATTGCTAATGTGACACTATGTCTAAGCATTGTTACAACACTGTTTCTTTTAATATAAAGTACCCCAAATGCCCCTATGGACACAATTTAATGAATCTGACAAAGTAGAATTAGTAAATATTCCAAAATTGGAGTTTAATAATTGAGTAACCCTAAATAGCAGACTCCATTATATCAGAAAAGAAAGAATTATTATTGTCCCACTTTTATTTTATGTATTTGTGTGAGTGGGTACATATGGGTCTTGGGAAACTGTGGTTAATGCCTGATTGTATAAAAGGAAGGACAGCAACAGAAAGAGACCCTTTTTAGCCTCCATTTTGTAATGGAGCCAGATTACCTTGTCTTACTGAATTGGAGCGCTAAACTAATGACAAGTATCAGTTAGACCTGCCCAGCGCAAGCGTCCTAAGCGGTATATCCCACTCTAGACTTTGTAACAATAGCCAACAGACTAGTTAATAAAAACCAAGGCCACTTGATGATGCAACTTTTTTCATGTAACTACTGAGTGCTTTTGCTAATAACTACCATTCTCTGCCTGCTAACTAAGTAGACGGAGTCAATATTCGGGAGTAATTAAATTAGCATTGTAGATCCTAGCCTTTCAATAAATTGGTTCTGTATCTCCCTCCTGAATTATTGTTACTCATTCATTCATTAATGGAAACAAATATTTTAACGAATATTTATTGGACACTCTTAACGTTTGAATTTTGTCCTCCAGTTTTGTATGGTGAATTTCTAAGCCCCAGTGCCTCTGAACGTGGGAAGTAATTAAAGTTAAATGAGTTCATTGGTGTAAGCCTTAATAGAAAACAACTATTGTCCTTATAAGAAGAGATGAGGACACAGACATAATCTGAGAAAAGACACTGTGAAGACAAAGGGAGAAGGCAGCCACGTACAAGCCAAGGAAAGAGACATCAGAATGGAACCAAACCGGCTGATACCCTCATCATGGCCTTCTAGCTTCCAGATCTGTGAGGACATAAATTTCCATATTTTAAGCTGCCTAATCTATGGTATACCTTGTTATGGCAGCCCTAGCAAACTAATAAAGTGCTTCTCAAACTTTAGTATGCACAGTGTTTATTAAAATAGAGATTCTGGAGCCCCACAATCAGAGTTTACAATCCGAGTTTGAGGGGGGCCAAAGAATTTACATTTCCAACCATCTTCCAGGTGAGGTGATGCTCCATACTTTGGGGAGCTGGGGTATACTTTGGGAAGTAGCATTGCTTTGCGAATGCCTTTCAGAAGGGCAGTAAATAATCTTCATCCTTGATTTCGTCACTAACTGTTAAATTTTCAGGAATTTTGTAACCTTCTTGTTAAAAACCGCCATCCTTGAAATTGACAATGGAGGGAGTGTTTACATCACAGAAACTGGCAAATACTACAAAAGAAGGCTTTTATCCCTGGAGAGCCAGTGAGTGAGTTTATTAGATTGCTTTTCAAAAGTTATGGGAAGTAGAGAAAAACTGAGGGCATGGGCCTGTAAGGAATCCCCTAAAGTGAGAGAGATAAATAGAGAGAGGACACAAAGTAGACGAAAACTTATATCAATGGCTTCAAAGAACTGAAGGTCAGCAATTTCATTACTGGATTAAATAATTCTAGCAGATCACTTTCAACCAGGCAGGTTGAACAAAAAGATAATTTGAACTTCAGTCACTGGTCTGGTGCTCACTGGCTGTTTGGGTATATAATTTAAACTTTAAAGCTGACATCTTCTTTTTTATATAAGATGTGGTGGACACAATAATTTGATCTGCCTCTTCTGTTTTTGAGATTTCTGAGTGCAGTAGCCTAATGAAGTACCCAATTCCCACGCACTCTAAGATGATTTTTTTTTTTTTTTTTTTTTTTTTTAGGTTCAAAATCTCTGGAGCTCATGATTGTGTAAGTACCTGGGCTGATGGGAGTATGGGCCCGTCCTAATTTCCTCTCAAGGTGGTTATGAAGGGTAAATGATATCATGTATTAACAGAGTTTTGCAAACTCTACTGAGTTCTTCAAATGCAAGGTCAAATCAATAAGAGTTTGAGATTTGGGAGTTTTTTGAGTTTGGGTATGAAAACTTTAAGGGCAGTGATTTGTATAGTACTATATTGGCTAATGTGACTGTTCTTGACATATCTTCCTGTGCCTTCAGGAAATGGAGAAGTGAACTTTAACAATTTAGTTCAGTAGAATTCCAGAGAGATTTCTTCACACAGACTGAAAATACGCTCATGTTTGTCATTTACATTACTTTACAGTACACTAATGTATTCACTGTCTACATTAATTTCTTCACTATTCATTGTTATGACAAATATTTATTGAGCTTCTGTTATGTGCCAGCCTTGGGTTATATACTATGGACGAGCATAAGTCACACATGTTCCTATACACAGGGTGTTTACAGGTCTAGAGAACATGAAGACAAAAGGACATTTGAAAAAAAAAATTATGACATTTTATTGCAAAAAAACCTTGTATTGCCTATTAGCATTTGCTGTATTCTTCCCCCAACCTCCAAAAATCAAATATGGTTTCTAAAAGAAGATGCAATTATTTGGAGCAAGATGTTGAGATGATAGCTATTTGGGTATGTGTATGATACAGAATAATTACATATATTAGACTAATTGTAGTAATTGTGGAGGCACTACATTTAATCTTGTTTGAGTGCAAACTGGAAAGTATCTCTTTATTCAGAGACTTAACTGACTATGCCTGCCTCTTCACAGTCCAAAGTCATAGCAATGACCTGGAAAATAAAGACACCAGAACAATCCAGCCAAAACAATCTGAATACTTGTATAATTTCATTTTGAAAAAAAAAATATGTTTTTAACCGTGAGTAGCTTACTTATTTGTAAGATTACTAGAATTTAACATTTACATGGCATGGAAGAAAATTTAACATACAATTGAAATACTGTAAATCAAAAACACAAAACTGGAGCCCAAGACTGCATCAGTCATGTTTTTATTTTCTGTATCTTATGAGACCTTGATGTCTTGGGGGCCTCACTGACCAAATTAATGTAGATAATGAATGCATTAGCTAGACCAGGAAAAGGATGCCCCTTTCCGGCCTAGCTAACTCCTAGAGATAGGAAATGACTTGTCTATGAGCACACCCTTGATAGGCAAACCAACCAATCCCAGAGCCCACACTCTGAGCAAGCTTCTCTGCCTTCTATACTCCAGGAGGCAATATTCCCATGCCCTTTTCATCCCAAGGCCCAGTACCAGACCATTAGGGACAACCTCTAGAGCCCAGAACCCATAGAAAATATTCAAACGACGCAATCCGAAACTGTTTACTCTTCCTCCCCCACTCCTTCCCACAAAACCACAATAAAGGCTTTTGCCCATGTTTTTGCCTCACTCCTTCCACTTCCTGAGTGACCCTGGTGCTTCCCCAAGCAGCCCTGCATGGCGTGGTGTGTCCCTTTCTGTTAGAAATTGTGAAAAACACTTTTCAATGGCAGTTGTCTCCTGATCTGTTGGCTTCACTATATCTGGATAAAAACAAAATCCTGTGTAAAACAAAGTCACAGGAACTTGGGAGTATTTTCAGGAAGAAATCAGAAGTTAGGGTGAGTTAGAAATGCCTTTGGTTAGGTGGAGGACATAATTGAATATGGAGTGAACAATCTAATAGGAACAGTCTGATGGCAAAATAGAGGTGACAGAGAGGAACGCTCCATGTAGATGATAAATAATTGTCAAACTGAAAAGCAGGTCTATTCAGGCATCCATCTAGGGCCCATATCTGATAGCTGTAAAAATTTTCAACCTGCATATTGCTCAGTCCCATCCCAAGAAAGGGACATATTTTGATCAGCCTTTCTTAATCCAAGTGAATTAACTGATAATACAGATCTATCTAGGAAATATTTGATAACAGACAGCCAGTATGCAGAATGCACAACTGCTTTTGGGTGTTCAGCTATTAGGATAGCAGCTCAGTCCCCTGTACATCTACATGCACCTGCCATATGATGTGTTCAGTATTCTTTTAATTAAGTTTTTAATTTTAATTCCAGTATAGTTAACATACAGAGGTATGTTAGTGTCAGGTGTACAATATAGTGTTTCAGCAATTCTGTACATTACCCAATGCTCGTCATGATAAGTGTACTCTTTAATCCCCATCACCTATTTCACCCATCTCCCCACCCACCTCCCCCTTGGCAACTATCAGTTTGTTCTCTATAGTTAAGAGTGTTTCTTGGTTGCCTCTCTGTCTCTTTTTTTCTTTGCTTGTTTGTTTCATTTCTCAAATTCCACACAGTAGCAAAAGTGTATGGTATTTGTTTTTCTCTAGCTCCACTCGTGTTGTTGCAAATGGCAAGATTTCATTCTTTCTATGGCTGAATAATATTCCACTGTATATATATCTTCTTTATCCATTCATCAACCAGTAGGCACCTGGGCTGCTTCCATAATCTGGCTGTTGTAAATAATGCTGGAATAAACATAGGGGTGCATGTATCCCTTTGAATTAGTGTTTTTGTATTTTTGGGGGAAATACCCAGTACTGTCATTACTGGATCACAGGGTAGTTCTATTTTTAACTTTTTCGGGAAACCTCCATACTGTTTTCCACAGTGGCTGCACCAGTTTGCATTCCCACCAATAGTGCAAGAGGGGTCCTTTCTCTCCACATCTGCACCAACACTTATTAATTGCGTTTTTGGTTTCAGCCATTCTGACAGGTGCGAGGTGATATCTCATTGAAATTTTGATTTGCATTTCCCTGATGATGAGTGATGTTGAGCATCTTTTCATGTGTTTGCTGCCAGTGTGCCCAGTATTGTTTAGCAGCGTCACCAGTGATAACTGTTTTATACTTAAAACTGTGCTAAGAAGTAAATTACCCCTTCTCCCACAAATGAGGATACTGAGGTACAGAGAGATGAAATATACACAAGTGTAGGTATGTTGCAGAAACTTGTTATAAACTCAAGCATTCTGAGTCCAGTTCCCCTTAACCCCTAGACTTTACTGCCTCTGCCTTCCTTACACCTCACGTTTCAAATATCAGTGTGTCTTGTGAAAACTTTTCTTTGCTCCTTCTTTTGTATTTTATAGGATGAGGCGTTCTTCTATCGTCATCTATCACAGTTAAACATGGTTTAGGGGCACCTGGAGGGCTCAGTTGGTTAAGAGTCTGACTCTTGATTTTGGCTCAGGTCATGATCTCACAGTTCATGAGATCGAGCCAGAAGTCGGCTCTGCACGACAGCATAGAGCCTGCTTGGGATTCTCTGTCTCCCTCTCTGTCTGCCCTTCCCTGCTCGTGCCCCCTTTCTCTTTCCAACACAAATAAACATTTAAAAAACCCACATGATTTAAACAGGTTTAGTTTGTCTTATGTGACAGACATTCTAGGGGAAGGCCTCACAGGGTTACTCAAGGATTTGCTATATTTCTACTCTACATCCTTGGATGTAGGATTTTGTCCTCATGCTTGTTGCCTCACAGTTGCACGGTGACTGCTGCACTTTCTGGTATCTTCTGTTCTTGAGAAGAAGAGGGATGAACAAAGGGGAAAGGAGCTAAGTTGTATTTTTAGAGAGATTTTTGACTTCTTATTCAGGAAGCAATAACCTCTTCATGGACTTCTGCCTTAAGCTCATTGGCAGAACTATATTGCATGCAGGGGAGTCCAGGAAATCAAACCTTTTTAGTTGGTCACATTACTATTGCAATGAAAATCAAGAGTCTCTTATTAAAAAAGAAAAGAGGTATTTTAAATAGGGAGGTCTACACATGGAGTTCAACCCAGTGTATTCTAATTATTTATAAAAGTTTGTCTTTCCTGGGTAGATTGGGTCTTTTCCTACCTGTCCATCCTTCTTCCTGACACACTGCGACCAGAACTCTGCCTGGCATATTGCAGAAACAGCAAACATTTAATGAATGAACCACAGTGATTCTTGCCTTTGGCTTTAAGACCGTAGGCATTTATTGTTGTTTTTATCTCAAGCTGGGTTTTGAAATTCTCAGCTCAAATTTACCTGGAAATCACTTTATACAATACTTGATGTCCTTTTGGAGACTGAAAAAGTGCACAGTGCCTGAAAAAATTATATGATCACTGAATTAGGAACTTTCAGAAGCACAACTCAGACATTGTTCCAAAACGAATACATTCTGCATTGTTCTTTTAGACAGGGCCACAAAGAGAACAAATGGCCCACAGGGTGAAACAGCTGGGGAATCACAGAAAGAAGGATAGTGGACCATTCAGCTGCTGCTTCAGTTGACATTTTGGCGATTCATGAGATAGACTATGGCTGCTAGGGTAAATGATGGGAATGATCTGTGCTTCCTTGGGAATTTAGGTTTGTGTAGACTTCACGTAAAAGAGATAAAAATTGAATCCTTTATTATTCCTGATATGTTAGGGGAAATTTTGTTTTCTTCAGTTGATATTTTCTAAAGGGTGAATCACCTAAAACGGAAATTTTAACTATTGACAAATGCTGGTAAAATATTGGCAGAGGTGTAGCTTTTAGCTAAATAGTTCTGAAGTGGTGGAATGAAAAGGTGGAATCCAAGCCTAAGTAGTGGTATTTCCAAGGGATCTTGACATTCTTGGAGAAGAAAACTGAGCTGGGTCAAAGTGACCTCAACTTTGGAAGGCAATGCCATGGTTTGAGGGTTATCCCTGACCACTACCCCCATCATCTTCTTCTGCAGGAAGAAGCTGTGTTTTTACACACTTATATGTGTGATACAAAGTGTTTCCTGTACTACTTTTATTTAGTTTCATTTGCATTGAAATACCTCCATGACTGTATCATGAATTTTAGAAATGCTCAGGTATATATACAAGAAGATATCTTATGTATGATGAAGTTAAAAATTTATCAGAAATCTTGATCATATTTGTATTTTGAGAATTAAAAAAACCTTTTAATAAAGTGCTTTTTTGTGATTAATCTGATCACTCTCCTCATTGGAGACTAAAGAATCAATAAACATTTTCCCTTAATAACTACTACAGACAGGTTGAGCACTGACACACTGAGACAGGTCGAGTACTAAAGCACTGAAGCACCGAAGTACTTAAGACAGGTCAAGTACTGAGGTACTGAAGACAGGTTGCTATAATGTTATGTAGGTATTACAGCTTCAGTCCCCTGTAGTGGGTAGTAGTTGCACATGTTAGGGGCTGTGTTGATATTCTCTGACACTCCAGATGTACCTTCCACCACTGTCCACTCTTCCCTGTATCCTGGAAGACTGACTTCTCTGGACTGCATCAACCATGCTTTCCTAGGGAGAAGGAGTGGCATCTGGAGGAGACCTGAGGGTGAGCAGAGAAGGAGAGGTTGGGGTATTTGTTTTTCTGGTTCCCTCTCTGCTTGGCCATGGTCTGGCAGTTGCTTTATTCCTCTCTCCTATAGCCATACCTTTCGCCATATTCTGGTAGACACTTCTTTTCCCTCTTCCCTTTGCCCTTCAGGTCTTAAAGAAGAGTCTGCAACAAGGAGCTTCTAGCTTTGGAGAGCATCACTCTCCTTTGTCATTTTCCTGAAGCACTACCCACAGTGTTGTGAGCAGCCCATCGATTCAAACCATCAATCCTCCATTTGAATTATGTCATTGGATTTTTGCTATGGCCCCAACTGATAAAAGGCACCTTATTTTATCAGCCTTGTGCTTCCATGAAGGGTCTTCAATTTTATTCCTCAAAAGAAGTGGTGGATAAATATTTGGGGGCCCATGGGTATTCTATCTCCCCACAAAAGGAAGAGTGGGGAAAATATCAGTGCAGGATCATAGTTTTGCATCTTGCCTTTGCTCTGGGATCAGCCTGCCTTCCAGCAATCTGTGTGTTCTCTCTTCTTCCTTCCGTGGAGAAGCTCCCTGGAATAGTGTTTTTATGACCTACTGATGCCTGTGACTGGGGAAAGGTCAATTTTGGGGGACACAGTTTTGGAGCTTATATCTAAGTTGCCTTTTTTGGTCCAGCTTTACTAGCAATCAGGTTGATATTTTGAGCTCAGTGTTGCCTGTGTATAGTTATCAATTTGTTCAGAATCTAGAGGGAAAGAAAAGGTAATTGATTTGACTCATTTTAAATCCTAATAATAATCAAATTTTATATAGGAAAGTAAATAAGGAAGGAGACATTGGTGGTTTATTTCTTGCCACAAAACCTTAATGACTTCTACTAATCTATTTCGTTGGCAATTAAATGGCTGTACCTATCCATGAAACCTATGTTCACAATCCAAATTTGCCACTTAAGACTTTGTCATTTTACTTTCAAGCTTTTAGTGCTGAGGTTATTAATAACAACTTTAAGATGATAAAAGAGAAGGCTTTAAGGAAAACTAATATCCTAGAAAGTTATTTAGTGTTTTCATTCCATCTGAAAAGTTGATTTTGACTAATTAAATCCATCATGTTGGGCAAGCTAAGTAACCTCTTTGGACTTGGGTTTGCTGTCTGTTAAGCACGAGGCTAAAATTAAGGGAAGACATTTTGTTTAAATAAAATCTAATATGAAACATAAACATGGAAAAGAAATTCAACCAGTGTCATATTAGTATAAATGTATCATATATATTGAACTTTGGGACATTTATTTATACAATTAAAAAATAAACATTTTAAACCCTTGTTAGGAATGACAACTATATTCCTTAGCCTCCAATATTTTTGTTTTTTGTTAAGCAATAATCTAGAAACTTGTGATTTCTTATAGATAAACAGTTAAATGGAAGACGTTTAAGAAAACATTTTACCAATGTTTTCCTTATCATGTGTGCTTTATAAAGCTTTCCTTGAGAAATCCTTTTTATTCTAAATAAAATCCTTTTCATTACGTCCTATAGGTGGTAAAGTTATTCTCCTTTGCTTTTCTTTAAAAGTTCTAAAGTTTTGGCTTTTTAATATTTATCTTTAATTACCTTTGATTTTGTTGACCTTCGGAATCTAACCTTATTTTACTATGGAAACCACTTTGTTACCATTATTTTTGAGTATTCTTCTTTTCCAGTATCTGTAAGCCGCCACCATTATATATCACTCATGCATCTAGCCCTATGAGTTTCTAGGCTCTCTCTTCTGTTCCATTGGTCTCTTTATCTTTTCCTACATGAGTACCACTCTGTTTAATTGCTATAGTCTTGTAATTTGTCTTGTTGCCTACTAGGAAAGTGGTTATCACACCTTGGGGGATATCAAAATCACCTGGGAATCTTGGTAAAAATACTGAGGCCTGGGTCTTGCTTCAACACACCAAGGCCTCTATGTTCTTTATAATCAAATACACACCAAATGTTCAAGAACAATTGTCCACTCACTAAAAACATGCAGACATGTTTTCTTTTTTGGGAAATGATTTAGCTATTTTTGCCCTTCTCACTTTTAATTAATTTTTAAAGTCTGTTTGCCAGTTTTATATGATTGCTGTTGGGATTTAGACGAGGAAAACATTAAATCTGAAGATCGTTTTGTAAACATTTGTCTGAAATTGCTCTTTCTTCTTCCTCACATGATCCACGTAAATAGGTTTCTGACCCGCCACTTCACTAGAAAAGACATAAATTTATAGCTCTTGTTGACCACCAGGGTCTACATTTCTCATTGTAGTATACACGTATTTGAGGAACAGTAGAAAACCAAAAATAAATTGCATGGAGAGGAAGATGCTCTGTGTACCTCACATCAATGTATTGGTTGTGAGGACAGTGCTGCTAAAGAAGCTGGGGAGAGATTAAGAGAATTTCATCCCTCAAATTCATCTTTTCCTCAAATGCTAACAAACACTAAAACTTGGGCAGCTCAGGAAATATATCACAATTCACTTTCATTTACCCATAAGAGTCCAGAGTGAATAACGTGCTTAAGCTGCAACAGGGCAAATTTTCTCACTTTTTGACTTCCAGAAAAAAGTCCATAGGAGCATTGATTGACTTGAGACTTCCTTTACTCCTCAAGAAGTAAAAAAAAAAAAAAAAATGGTGCTTAAAACTAGGATGATGAGAAACAACATCATCCTTACTTGGATGTCTTGCTGTACAGGGAGTGGGAGAGCACATCGCCTTGATAGGAAGACACGTTTTCTTGAGCTACACGCTCAATTCCATGAAATCTCATGAGGAATGGCAAGGTGGTCACCATTTGCCTTCAGTTACTCCATCTGCATGGGGTCCGGGAATCTTGCTAGCTCTGACCTCTTTCTGAGAACAGAGAGGGAACTGCTGTAAGAGGCAAAAGAAAATGAATGCAGAGAACACCTATACTTCTTTATTTTTTCTTCTGTTCTCTCTCTCTGTGTGTGTGTGTCTCTCTCTCCTTTTACATTTGGCATTTATTTCAACCAAGAAGTTGAAAAACAATAAATTAGTAGTTTAATCAGTTTAAAGTCCAGCTCTGTCATTTATGAATTGTAGAATGGAGAGTTGTTAAATCATGTACTTGATTAAAAAAGGGATGACAATAATTTCTTTGGGAGGTGCTAAATTCGTAAATACATGTGAAGAGTCTTAGCACTGGGTGGTGTTTTTTAAAGTGTACTTCATGATCATTAAGTATGAAATCAATATAGTGTACAGTGACTGGCTTAAAAACATTCAAGTAGAATAGAAAATATCAGAGTGTGTCACATTAATGAAGGTATGTATTGGATAGTGACATTTTCTTGCTTCAGTTTCACGCATACACACACACACACACACACAAACCAAGTTACCATGAAAACTGTATTTCTTACTACAAGTTGAGGTAAAAGAAATTTGAAAAGCACTAGTACAGGGCAAAGCAGTCAATAAATATTAACATCTTTCTTTTCCTTTTTTTATTAAATTTTTTTAATGTTCATTTATTTTTGAGAAAGAGACAGAGCATGAGCAGAGGAGGGGCAGAGAAAGAGGGAGACACAGAATCTGAAGCAGGCTCCAGGCTCTGAGCTGTCAGCACAGAGCCTGACATGGGGCTTGAACTCACTGACCGTAAGATCATGACCTGAGCTGAAGTTGGCTGCTCAACTGACTGAGCCACCCAGGCGCTCCTTTCTTTTCCTTTTTTATTTTACTTTTTGCCAGCCTTGTTTACTGGGATTTGGTCATAATAAATAAAATTGATCTTTGGAATTGGTGAGGGTACAATAAAACCCCATTGAGACGTGGCCACTGGGTAGACTCCAAAGCACTGTCACTAGTTGTCTCAGAATATGTGTGATGTAAACGGAACCTTTGTGGGTACAGTGTACTACATGTCACGGATTATCGGAGACATTTGCCGATAATGAAGACATTGGTGGCATTCCAAATTTCAATGAGACCGACCCGATCAAAGTACATAGTTGTCCCAAGTTTAATATTCAAATCATCATATCAGGCTTCACGTATGTCATTTAGCCTCTTTCAAACCTAAAGTTTTCACCTGTCATATGGGGATAATATTATTTTCAGTGAGCATTGAATGAGTCAACATCTGCAAAGTATTTGGCACGTAGTAAACATTCCATAGATGCCAGCTATTGTCCCAGGTAAGGGGCCTAGAGAAACAGACTCTAGGTGAAGGTTTTTGTGCAGGAGCTGCTCTGAGGCTTGATCTCAGGAACATCACTACAAACAAATGAGGAAGGCACAGCTGGGCAGAGGAGGACGTCGAAAGTGGGGTTGCCACAGAGGCCCATGGGTTATCTGGTGCCGGGAGGACCATTCAGATTGTCCTGGATTGAGGTGAGGATATCGGACCTCTTTTACCCTTGCATAAAACAGAGGTGAGTGGGGTTAAGGTAAGTCCTTTTGTTGAGAGAAAACCCCTGAAAGTGATTCGGTGGGGAGAAATTGTCTGCCCACGTTCCCAGTATCTATGAAAGTGGGCATGTTTCAGTCCCACGGGGTCAGGTAGCACATCACAGTGCTCCCCCACCCCACCTCATCCATGTAGCACTTGGATCCACTTCACACAGAGGATGTGTCCCGTCTGGGATGAATGCCTCCAGGATTCATCCAGGAGTCTTCTGATAGTAAACATATGAGAGGAACATTGGTGGAATAAACTCCAGTGCTCATTTCTGTGGCTGTCTCAAGGCCAGAGCCATACTCCTCATCTCCCTCCTCTACCACATGTCCAGAGCCCTCTCATACTTGGTCTAGGTGGCATAGCTGGTGGGCAACCTGGATCTTCATTCCCAGTCTCCATGCCCATCTCAGGCCAAGGCTGTTGTCTTTTTCCATTAGCCATCAAAATGGTGCAGGGGAGTGCCAAGAAACACCCCTGTGGCCATCGGGGTGCTAAATCTGTTTTTCTCTGCCTCCTGTGTGTGACAGCTTTCTCCGGGTGATCACAATCCCAGCTCTGCCAAAATGGTGACTCCTTTCCACTGTTCTCTTGGCATGAACACCTTGAAATAACTTGGCAGAAGCTATAGCTTAAAGTTTAATGGGACCCTTGCTCTGTGCCTTCTAGAAACCAGGACATTTAGGCTCATGCAGCACAAAGGTATGGAAATGGGAAGCATGTAAGTCCCTGGGAACCAGATCCTTCAGGTGTTCTCATGGATCCTTGAAAGCGATGGTCAGTGAGGTCATTTCTAGTTTCACCCTCTGGTTCCCACGTACGTATATTCTACCGACAAGGAATATAGCACCAGCACCCATAATGGTCACCAATATCATGTATATGAGATGTCTTGGAGTGTACATAAGGTGGCCTCTTGTCTTTGCAAGGTATCATCTCAAGCCAGTGCCCCAGCAGTGCCTTCAAATGGCCATATCACTGCTTATCAGACCCCTGCTGCTAATTAGCAACGGTATGTGCTAGGACCAGTGTGTCCCATTATTACGTGCCCACAGCATTGCCTGCTTGACTGTAAAATGGGTTCCTTGGACATATTGTATGGGATTCCACGTCAGCGAATCGAATACTTTGAGAGTCCTTGGCTAGTAATAGTGTTAACTACGTCCACCTCACTTGAGGGGTTGCCTAAGAATGAAGCCAACACAGAGGAGAACAAAACAGAGAAATGGAGAAACGCTCCTTTAAAAAGTTTTGTTTTTCTTTTTAATTTGAGAAAGAGAGAAAGTGTGAGTGGGGGAGGAGCAGAAAGAGAGAGGGAAGAGAGAGTATATCCCAAGCAGGCTCTGAACCATCAGCCTGGAGCCCCATAGGGGGCTCAAACTCACAAACTGTGAGATCACGACCTGAGCTGAAGTCAGACGCTTAACCAACTGAGCTACCCAGGCACCCTGAGAAATGGAGAAACACTTTTGATGACGCTGTTTGAGCACTTGTCTTTTTTTTTTTTTTTTTTTTTTTAGCACTGGGAATAAGAGCTCTCCTGAATTTCCGGCTAAATGATGTGATAAATTACCATTATTATTATCATTGTTATTTGAATTGGGCTTCTGTCACTTGTATCCAAAGGAGTTCTGAGGAAGCCACCAATGTGCCTTTCACAGATACTCACACATTCATTCTTTTACAAAATTAATATCTAAATCAGGCCTTATTCTGCCTTGAGGGTCATTTTATAACTTTAGGCTAACTCCGTGATTGGATCCAACGTTGTGATGATTTTAGAGCTGAAATCTCAGAAACAGATATTTTCAAGTTCTCGTGAGTCTCACGATAGTTCCCATGGCTAATATCCAGGACCAGGGCCTGCGAGGCAGGAGGCAGCGACGTGGAGAGCCCAAGAAACACTACCGTTTATTGAGCACTTACTCTGTGCCAAACACTGCTGAAACTGCCCTTGTAGTTGGCTAAGTTCATTCTCATTGCAACCTGTGAGACTGGGATTAGTTTTCTCATTTTGACATTGAGGAAACAGGATGAGAGAAGTTAGGAAGTTTACTTTAGGTCAGCCAGGGAATAAGTAGAAAAATCACAGACTCAAAACATGTTGCGCTGACTATATTGGCAGGAGGGGTCCAGGGATGTGCGAAATCAGTGCAGGAGGCAGGCATCAGAGAAGCTTCCTGGAGAACTGCGAACAAACCTCTTTTCTCCTTTTCACTATTTCACAGCCTGTAGAGAAACCATGATCTGGTGTCCGGAAGGCATCCATCCTTCAAATTACTTGAACAATTATAGACATGTGTGGAAATTTATTTTTGATCTGTTTCTCAACCATGCTCATACAGGTACATGATTTTTATGTGAAAGGGATTATTTCAGACTTGCTTTTAAAATATTCTCCTGACTCACATTCCTGTAATAGTCATTAAAATCATAATAACACAGCTACACCTGCCTCAGACCCTTCCAGCCTTGTCTCTCTCCATCTCTGACTGGTGGCGAGAGGAGGGTCTCGCTTGGCTCAGAGTCTCTGCCCTCGAGCTCACGTGAGCCCTGCTGTAGACAGTCATGTCGGACCCCTTGTGTGGGTTTTGAGAGTCTGAGGTATTTTCTTCAAAGCACCTCCCTTCAAGTAGTCCCTGAAAATCACAGACAATTTCATCTTATATTTAATTCCCCACATGCCAGTTTCTAATTGTATGTGCAAGGTTATTTTTAAAAATTTTTCTGAGCCCTTGATTGAAAGTATTTAGAGAACTTTCTAGGGACCATGTAAACTCAGGGCAAAATAAACCCATGGAGCCTTGCATTCTAAGCTCTGCATTCATATCTAGTCTAGGTCAAGAATGAGTGACAGCAACAACTTTAGTACCCCTGGGGAGAGGGACTAATTCCATTTCTGGACCTAGTCAATTTGATTTTGTCTTTTGAGACTTTCAGGAAGAAGTCTCAGAGAGCCATTAAGCTTTGCTTGGGAGGTGCCATGGCCTTGTGGAATGAGACCATGTTTTAGAGTCAGAGTCATTTCGGGTTTTGTCCTGGCTCTGACTCATGCCATGTGACCTGAGAGAGAATGGCTTCACCTCAAGAGGACTTGATTTCCTCATCTATCAAATTGGTATAATAGTATAAACCCTGCAGGGATTGCTGTGAGGAACTGTACACACACACACACACACACACACACACACACACACACCATTCACAACGTGCCAAGCACATTGTAATGTTTGCACTTTGCAAATACTACATACTTTAATACTCGTTATAACTTATGGAGGGGAAAATATTACTACTATCCCTGTTTTACATATAGGAAAACAGGCTCAGGGTAGTTGAGTAACTTAGCCAATGTCACACAGCTAATAAGTGGTAGACCTGAGTTACAAGTTTAAGCAGTCTGGTTTTGGAGTCTGTGTTCTTTACTGTTAGTATGCTGCCTCAAATGGTAGCATATGCCTCAATTTTTCAATCTACTTTTGAAATGTTTAATACAATGACTATAAGTTACCAGATGTGTGTGTACATGTTGCTTCTGTAGGAAGTTATATTACTTGCAAATAGGAAATCAACTGAGCTTTCCTTATTAGGCCTTTAATGAAAATAAAATAGAGCTACCATATTAAAAATAGGTTACTTAGTATTATTTGAAAAGTTCTACATTTTTTCAGACTGCTGCCTAAATTCAATATATTTGTCTTTGAAATTGAGAATAGCTGAATACGTTGAGGAGTAAATTGAGGAAGCTCTTCTCCACTTAGTACCCTGCACTTATACTGACATTCTGAAAGACACAGCACCTCAGTACAAAGTTTTTTTCTGAAATTCACTCGTAGAACTATCCCCCCTCCCCCCAAACAGACATCACAGTAATAAGTAATCATTGAGTTTCTACGATGAGTTAATAATCTCCAAAAGCAGTGATTCTAAGTGTGGGAAATCCTAGATCAGAGTTAAATATTTATTTTTAAACTTGAGGACTTGGCTGAGCCTTTAACACAGTAATGTGCTTGTGAGTCCTTCCGAGAGATAGGGCATGTTGTGGTTTTCAACGGTTGGCTATGGGATATATGGTAGCTTTGTAATGGGTCAGCTTGGCTAGGCTGAACTACATTTCCCAGAATTCCCTTCTCTCTGTGTTTCCAGTTAGGGTAGGCGCAAGTTACAAGGCGGAAATGGAGGAAATGGAGCACAGTGGTTTGTAGCTCTCACGTGGTTGCTTATCTGCTGACCCACCTTAATGATGTGGAGCCACCTTACAGCTGCCCCGGCAACTTCTCTACCTTTCCAAGAATCCTCTCTCAGCTTCTCCAACCCTGAAGCCAGGCGTATGTTTAACTCCCACGTGCAGAGCACCAGCTTCTCCTACAGGAGGATGCCCATGCCAGTGTGGTAAGAGGCAGTGAGACCTGGGTGCTAGCTGTGCCGTTGGATTTTAGCGTACCTTTATTCCCCCCCACTTTACATTCATCTTTCCTTCTTCATTGGACTTCAAGCTCCAACAACAGACAGAAAGACAACGGCTTTACTGAGATTTCTTTAAAAGTTCCCAAATTATATAATATAAAATTTGTGTATTTATATGATATTTTTAAATTAAAAAAAATTTTTAAATGTTTATTTATTTTTGAGAGAGACAGAGACAGAATGCGAGTGGGTTAGGGGCAGAGAGAGAGGGAGACACAGAATCTGAAGCAGGCTCCAGGCTCTGAGCTGACACGGGGCTGGAACTCACAAGCTGTGAGAGCATGACCTGAGCCCAAGTCGGTCGCTCAACGGACAGAGCCACCCAGGCGCCCCATATGATATGTGATATTTTTAAAAGCAGAAACAAATGGAGACTAATATTGAAAATTCCCTGAGCAGACAAAACCAGTTTATTCATACAAACAAAGCTTAATTTAGCTTATTTTGCAAGTCTAACTCAACCAGGGTCATTTCTTGTTTATGCCTCTGGAAATCATGAGGAAAACTTGAACTATTTCCCAAGGTTGATATGAAATAACCACTGACTGATTCCCTATCATTTAAGAAAATTTACTATTATAACCGATCACTGGGAAGAAAAAACAGTCACTACTTTCTCACTATAGTAGCTGCTCTGTAACAATGTACCCTTGAGCCTCACTCCATGTTTTGGTTTGAATGCTCCCAGTTTGCAAAGTGCCTTTTTGGTGTGTGCACAATAAACTGTTACTAATTGCACTTTACTTTAGCCATCTCTTAATTTTTGACAATATATATGTGATATTATATATGCTATATATCATAGATACTTTGCCTATGATACATAACATATAATATCTATCATTTTTTGGTTTTGCTTCTGATTGGGGCCCTAATAGATACATAACCCTTGAGTCCTGGCACGGTTAATTACATCTTCAGATATGGTATTCTGCAAAACATTAATTAGGAAATTCTTTTTTTTTTTTAACGTTTATTTTTGAGACAGAGAGAGACAGAGCATGAACAGGGGAGGGTCAGAGAGAGGGAGACACAGAATTTGAAACAGGCTCCAGGCTCTGAGCTGTCAGCACAGAGCCTGACGCGGGGCTCGAACTCACGGACCGCGAGATCATTACCTGAGCCGAAGTCGGCCGCTTAACTGACGAGCCACCCAGGCGCCCCCACTAATTAGGAAATTCTAATGTAGTTGGGTCATTTTTTGGATGTGATTTTCCCAATAGTTGAGTAAAAACATGTATAGAGCAAGTTATCACATAGCATCTAATTTGCCACTTCACTGAAGGCTGTGGTAAGAAATAACAAGATTCTGTTGTAGGTTGAATTATGTTCCCCCAAAGTTATAGTCTAGTCTGAACTCCTGGTACCTGTGAATGTGACCTTGGATATAGGGCTTTACACGTGTAATTAAGATGCAAATTAAGCTGAGGTCATAATCGATTAGGATTGACCCTAAATCCAATCACTAGCGTAGGGAGACACAGGCCAACACAGAGAGGGAAGGCACATGTAACAGGGAGGCTGAGATGGGAGTTATGTTGCCGCTACCATGAAACCCTAAAAATTGCCAGCAACGATAAAAAGCTCAAAGAGGCAAGGAAGCATTCTTCCTGGAGCCTCTAGAGCATGGCCCTGCTGGCACCTTGGTTTCAGATTTCTACCCTCTGGAATGGTGAGATAGTAGATTTCATAGCAGTTCTTACTGTTGTTTTAAGCCACCCAGTTTGTGGTAATTTGTTAGAGCAGCCCTAGGAAACTAACACAGGTTCCAAATGAACTTTCCGGATGCCCGTGCTGGTGGCCATAGGTCGGAACTCCCACTTTTCATAAAATCTGTTGCAGGAAATCACTAAAGGGGACCGTGGTGGCCCTTCAGACAGTCTCAGTAATCATGTTCCTGTTCATTGTGTCTTGAGTTCAACCCAGGAGGGACCATGTTGGATTGTTTCATACCACTCTCAGGCCACAAGCATCCATGTCTCTCATACAAGATCTCTGGGTTGTAGAAGTCCAGGGTTCTCATGGTGGGCAGAAGCTAGGGCAGCATCTCCAGTGCCCTGACCAGTTATCTCCAGGGGGATGCTCCCTGGGCAGGAGGTAGACTCCGGGCAATTAGTCCTCCTTGGATGGGAGGAAGCATGACAACTTAGAACTAAGTCTGTCTTGACGTAACTCCCAGGTGCTCTCAAAGGAAGGTCTTTTCTCACCCTCCCGGTCTAAACCTTAGTCCTACTGACCTTGAGATTATTCTGTGTCTTCCTCTCTGATCTGAGAGCTACTCCTTCTTTTCCCCTTCTTTCTCAGTCAGGGTCATCTAGCTAATACCTGCTAGCATAAAAACTCACTCTGTAGATGTGTGCCTGAGTTCTGACTCAAGCTGATTTTGTTTTTGCTTCAGTTTCTATAGTGGGTTACAAGTTCAAGGCAGAGGTGGGGGTGGAGGGATGGTGGAGGAAGTGAAAAGAGGCCTTTGGAGAGAACTATAATTAAGATTCAGAAGTATTATCCCATTATATGGATCAAGTTCGTTCCTTCCTTCCTTCCTTCCTTCCTTCCTTCCTTCCTTCCTTCTTCCCTCTCTCCCTCCCTTCCTTCCTTCCTTCCTTCCTTCCTTCCTTCCTTCCTTCCTTCCTTCCTTCCTTCCTTCCTTCCTTCCTTCCTTCTACCTGCCTCTCTCTATCCCTTCCTTCCTTACTATACCAATCATCCACATATTGATGACATAATGTGAGTTACTTAGCTAACCAGTAGACCATAAGGATGTTCCATGATTCCTGGTTTCTGGAGGCTCCCAATCTATCAGGGGTGCTGATACACAGAACTCACAATGTGTCAATTACTTACTACAAGGGCCGCTCTACTTCCAGAGGTTCAGTGATGGTGGGAAGCAGAGGATGCCAAACAGAAGAAATAGCATGGGCAAAACCCCTAAGGTAGAAGAGCATGTCTTCACCAAAGTAGATTTAGGGAACTGTGTGTAGTTGAGACATCTTATAGGAATCTTGAGAGATGAGACTAGAAAGGAGGGTGGGATCCTTGAAAGGATTGAATGGCATACCAAGGAATTTGCAACTTAGTATCTTTACCAATGGGGTGGTGTAGGAATTTCCAAAGTTCCTGAACAAGGAAATAAATGATCATTACACTCTGGAGATGCCTTTCTACAGACCCTGTATGTAACATGTACTCCAGCTGGACTGTAATGCCACACAGTCGGGGAACATGAGGCTAGTACAGCGCTTGCTGCAGATACAGTGTTGTGTATCTCCCCAGTTGTGTTGAGTGAATGAATGAGGCTTAGAGAAGTAATCATCTGTGGCCAAAGCCTGACATTTGAATCATGATTCTGGGAGGTTTACAAAGGATAATAGAAGACAAACCAGAGGAACTGTCAGCTTTGTTGTTGCCATCATCTTTCTCACGTTTACTCTAAATCTCTCCTGCTGTGATTCGGCCCAGAGCCCCTTGTCTTTTGTGGCAATGGGAGGTAACCAAGTAGCACCTTTCCTTGGAGCATAAACATTGGTGTGCTGACGACCCACACTGAATTGTCCTCAATATCTCCAGAAGAAACAATTTCTACTTTTTAAAATCAATTTTTTTCACGAATCCTTTTTCCAACTATTTGATCATCTTTGCAGCTGACCTGGATTTTCTGTCCCTTCCCATTTCTGTTGGCTGCCAATATCTTGCCTGGAAGAGACACAGCTTGAGCTACATGGTCTCTAAGGGAGCAAAGTCTGGCCAAATCCTTTGGGCTGATAAGGAAGGGCTAGAAAATGGTCCATATCTAATATTCGGATAATGTTTGGGTCCCAGTCAATAAACTAATGAGAAATTACGGAAGTTCTATCTTGCTGACTTAAAAGGAATTAGAATTCAATAAAATACGCAAAGCTAAGATGATAATAGACCGTGTTTCGAGGTTGTTGAGAAACCAAGGTGCATTGGCTATGAAGTGGGAGGGAAAACAATAGATGTTGAGGGCTTGCTTTGTATGAGAACTTTGCATACTTTCTTTTAATTCTTTAAAGAACTAGGGAGCAGACCTCTCTTCCTGTGTAAGGAGTGAGAAGATGAACATTGGAGAGTTTAATTAACTTGCCCAGGGTCTCCCAGGGACTGACCAAGCCCGGACATAGCCCACATCTGTCCAATTAAAAGACCAAGGCTCTTTGCCCATTGTCCTGAAATTGGACACAAAATCGAAGGACCATCCCAGAGTGGCTATTTATAGAAATCACCACCACCATTTATTGAGGACCTCTTAGACATCAGGTCTTTAGACTAGATAAATCTTACATAAAGTATCGGATAAAATTTAACCTACTCTTTGTTGCAAAGCTGTTTCCCAAGAGTTATTATTCCCATTTCACAGATAACAAAACAGGTCCAGAGAATTTAAGGAACTCTTCTGTTTTTACAGTTAGGAAGGGACAGAGCTGGGAGTGGAGGCCAATGGATGCCTCTCCTTCTACTTCATCTGAGTGCCATCAGTTATGGCAGTCAGGAAAGGCTGCTCCAGGCTCAAGAGCAGGGGTACCAGAGGGTGCCGACTGTGGGGAGCAGCCCCAACTTTTATTAGAGCAAGAGCCCTGAGGCAGATGGTAGCTAGATTTCACTTTACCAATCTGACAGTTTTACTACTGGGAGCATTCATACTCAAAGATGTCAAAAGCTAATATTCCTCCCTTAGATCATTTTCCCCCCCTGGAAGGTTGGGACAGTTACTTTTATCAATTAAAGTCCTTCTGAATGGCGTAGAGAGTGGAGTGTTTCTCCAACTTCAGTGTCCCTAAGAATCGCCCTGGGTACCTGATTAAAATATGGTTCCTAGACCTGACCCCTATGGAGAATTTCTGATTCCATAGGCCTGGAGTGGACCTGAAGAAATTTGTATTTTTAACAAGTACCCTAGATGTTGTTGATGCAGGTGTGAATTCTGCCTGTTGAAACCCTTGTGTGGTGGTTGAGATTCTGAGTCTGGATCCCTGGTACCATCACTGTGAGCTCTGTGGTGGTGAGTGAGTCATTTAACCTCTTAGCCTCAGTTTTACTATCTATGAAGTGGGAATAATGATGATACCTACCTACCTGTCAGTCATGGGAGGATTAAATAAAGCAATGTATGTAAAACAGTTAATGTCTTTCTGGTACAAAGTAAATGTTCAACTAATGTTAGCTATTTTTATACTAATGAGAAGTTAGTCATTTACAGAAAAAAGATTGAGTCATTCTTTCCACTAGAAATTTTTTATGTCTTTGTGCCTATGAAGATGGGGGGCTGGGGAGGAATGTACCTGTTCCTGGAAAGGTGCATAATATAGGAGTTTTTTCTTCTGTAGTACTTATTTCAAATGTTCTTTTTTATTTTTCTTTTCTTATTTCTTTTCTTATTTTTCTTTTGCCAGTATTTAAATAAATAAAATTTATTTATTGGAGTGCCAATGGATTCTTTGTAAAGGAATTCCTTGAACATTGATAATCACTAAATAGATCTCTGGTTGATGAGTCATTCATTTTCCTATGCGTCCTGTCAGGGCTCCTTGGAAAATTTCCTTTCCTCTGGCCTTTTAAGAGAAATGATAATGGAAGAAGCAAAACTCAGAAAGTTTGGAACAACTTCCTTTTTCCCTTCACACTCCCAGGTCAGAGATGCCCACACCTCAGAGAGAGCCCTCCCCTGGACTGGAGGTATAAGGACATGAGCCAGGTAGGTCTCCATTCCAGCCCTCTGACGTCAGGGCTGCAGCCAGACCCCCCAGGCACAGCATCTGTGGAAAAACACCTGTGCGTCCTGGCTTCCCTGGAAATAAAGTCCAAGCTCTTCCACGTGTGTATATGACCCTTTAAATGTCCTTGTTCTGGTTCCTGTTTATCTTTACAGGTGCCTCTGCAGCCACCCCCCCCCCACCTCCTTGGTCCTCTTCATACTTACAGTTTGTTTATTGGAGCCTTATTTTTTCTCCACTCTGGGATTTTCTAATGCTATTTCTTTGTCTAAGCATGTTTTCTTCTGTTCTTTCTACCTTCATATTTCCTGTAGATCTTACTTGGATGTTCTTTCCTATGGGAAGTCTTCATTAGGTATTAGTTGCCCTCCTCCATGTTTCTAAAACCTAACAATTATTGCTATTACACGTTTAGCAAAATATAACATTATTTGCCTTTGTATTTGTCTCCTCTACTAGATCAAAAGCACCCTGACTCAGGGAGCTTACCTTTCTTACTCACTTTCTACCCACAGGACCCCATCACAGGCACAAGGTAGAGACTCATTAAATAATTACTCAGTGAATAAACATGTTGTCTTTTAACATCTGCCAGAGCACTTCCAATGATGGGAAACTTATTACCCCCTGAGGCTACTGGATCCATTTTTGGAAGGATCTGCCTGTTTGAAAGCTTTTCCCGATGAATGACTAGAAATCAGTGGTCCTATAACTTTCCAGGAGAGCTGGAAAGTTTCCACAGTCTTGGAGGCTGAGATAAAATCTCGAGTCCTGTCATCATCTTACGGTCTTGGAAAGGCTCTCTAGTTAAGATTCAAGTGCAAAATGAAGATGGCATTTTTAAGGAAGGGCTACTGGATAGAGATAGAAATGTTGTAAGAGTCAAACTGATCACTCGTCTGAGATAGAGAACATTGTTGTTTTCTTACTACACAAGCAAGAGAGGTGAAAGGAGTACCTCTGGGCAACAGGGATGGAGTGGCCTCCCAGAGACAGGTGCTCTGTGCCTGTGACAATAGACTTAGGAATTTACTAAGAAAGCTTGAATCATTCTAAGATGTCCTGATTCATGATTGAAGCTCCTTGAGTGAAGGAGATAGTGCCTTTCCTTTAAAAATGGAAGGAGTACAGAGTGCCTGAGTGGCTCCGTTGGTTAAGCATCTGACTTGATTTCAGTTCCGGTCATGATCTCACAATTTGTGAGATCGAGCCCCATGTTGGGCTCTGCACTGACAGCATGGAGGCTGGTTGGTATTCTCTCTCTCTCTTTCTCTCTGTCCCTCCCCTGCTCTCTCTCTCTCTCTCTCTTTCTCCCCCTCTTTCTCAAAATAAATAAATAAACATTTAAAAAAAATGGCAGCAGTACACTGAGGGTGTTAGCATCTGTTCTGTTCCAGGGTGGTAGTTGTAACTTATAGTCCGTTGAATTTGTTTTTTTCACCCCAACCTCCAGAGGGAGATTTAATTATCCTCGATTTAGAGGAGAGAAACAAATTTCATGAAGTAATTGACCCGAGGTGACACAGTTAATAATTACTGGGCTGAGACCCTTTTCCCAGTATTTTCCCACCACTTAATGGAGTTTTGTATTTTTACAACATACAAAACATACGGTCACTTATATAAACACAGTATTTCAAAAGATAAGATTCCACCCTCACCTGCTTTTAAAAATCGCATTTTGTCTTCTAAATCGTCCTGACTTGAGAGGTCATGTACAGTGACATCTAAATGCTAAGTTACATAAAACAAAAGAACCTTAAATAGTGCCATTTTCTTCACTACTTGCTACACATTTTAACATTTTAAAACTGTGATTGAAGCACACACACGATTTCTCACCTTCAGTCAGAAGAGTATTCAAATTGCCTAAATAAGTATGTGCTTGTAATATGTCCTCAGAGACTATTTCCACATCAGGGATAAACGTATAGGTGTAATGAAACAACTAATTGAAAACTGATGGCAAGGGAGGCTCTATTATCAGAAATAGTGATCATTTTCTTCAAAATAACTGAGGTAAATAAAACCCCACTATTTGCTGTTCGTTATTCATCCTTTCTCTTCCAAGCCCTGAGACTCTGAGCCAGCCTCACTGGGCCGGTAATTTGTTAAGGGCACAAGCATGACAACTCTCCTTCCAGTCCAACCCCAACAACATCAATGGCACTTGATGAGTCTGAGGGGCATCAGAAAGCCCTGGCTGGATTGCAGCACTGAGATCTTCCTTGGAATTATGGGATCAGAGCCTATCTTTGGCATTAAGTTAATAAGTTTTAGAGGGGTGCCTGGGTGGCTGAGATGGTTAAGAATCCCATTCGATTTCAGCTCAGGTCATGATCTCATGGTTTGTGAGTTTGAGCCCTGCACGGGGCTCTGTGCTGACAGTGTGGAGCCCTCTTGGGATTGTCGTTCTCTCAAAATCAATAAATAAACATTAAAAAAGAAAGTTTCTTTAAAAAAAAGATCATAATTTTTACAGAGCAAAATTTAGGTTTCAGAGAGAGAGCAAGAGTTGGGCAGAGGGACAAAGGGAGAGAGAGAATTGGACGCAGGGCTCGATCCCAAGACCCTGGGATCATGACCTGAGCCGAAGCCAAGAGTTGGATGCTCAATTGACTGAGCCACCCACGCACCCCTCCAAACTTTAGTTTTTAAAAGAGAACTCATGAAGATGGATGTTTAGAGCCCATCCTGGGTACACTGTCACATTGGCAGTTCTTTTATTTTGCAGTGTCTTTCCAACTTCCTGAGCCCCTTCTTCTCTGGTAACCTGGCCAACTTCCTGTATCACCAAATGCAGCAGGCCATTCATTTCCCCCACCTTCTCTACCTGGACTTGATTTTATCTGAATCTTTTTTTTTTTTTTTTTTTTTTCCCTCCTGCCTCAGCCCCATTCATTCAGGGCCTTTCCAGATGATTGGGCTAATTTCCGATAAATTCATTCAGAAAAGATAATGGCTTAATGTGTCAGACATTTACGAGGACTTGCATTTCGGGGGATTAACCCTAATCGTGGGAGGAATCTTGAGAATTTCAAAAGGACAAAAAAAAAATGTTGATATTATATACCAGACTGTACAACAGAAATATAACTTAAGCCATAAATATAACCTGCACATGTAATTCAAAATTTTCTAGCAGTTTCTCGAGAAAGGAAAGAGGAACAAGTGAAGTTAACTTTAAGAATCATATATTTAACCCAATATATTCAAAATTTTATCCTTAAAAATATAATCTGTATGAAATTTATTAATTATTATTATTACTTTATTTTTGTTCTAAGGTTTTGAGATCTGATTTGTATTTTACACTCACATCTCAGTTTGGACTAGCCACCTTTCAAGTGCTCAACAGCCACATGTGGTTTGTGGCTACCATACAGGACAGCATGATTACATTCAGATAAATTAAGAGCACATTTTCTGTGTGTCTGTGTGGAGATGAGGCATGGGAGGGGAGTGGTGTGTGTGTGTGTGTGTGTGTGTGTGTGTGTGTGTGTGTGTGAGAGAGAGAGAGAGAGATTGAGAGAGAGAGAGAGAGAGAGAGAGAGAGAGAGAGACTTTATTGAGAATGTAATGAGGTGATAGGACTGGAAACAACAAAAGAGAGAGAAGTGTGTGTGTGCTTAATTTCCAATTGAATTTAAGAAGCAGTGTGGTATAATGGGAAGAGTGTGTGTAATTTAGATTACAATTGAAACTCTGCTGTGTGTTATTGGATACATTACATAAGCTCTGTGAACCCCAGATTAACTTGTTTGCAAAAGAGATATAGTAATAACCACTTTAGAGGATTGCTGAATTTAGAATTTAACAATAAATATACAGAAAAGCCTGAGTGGAGAACTCTCAATGAATGCAAATCTGCCTGTCCAATCCCCCACCCCTCCCGCCCTCACCCCCACTAAGGCTCGGAAACCTTTACATTTTTCCTTCTCTTTTCCACACCACCTACCCAACCAACTCCTCCTCAAATGCTAGTTAAATTCTCAACTTCTCTATGAAACTTTAAAGAAAAATACTTCTGCAGTTCTTACTAAACATCCTAAAGAAAAATTGGCAAGATCGTTGAGATTTGATATCAAGACATAGTTCAGCCCCATATTTACCAGATTAATTCCATTTCTATGGCTAACATTTTGTTATCTGTGAAATCCTTTTATCCTCTCTTTATCTATCTAAATTCTATTTTCCGTATTGCCAGACTCATATTCCAACTTGTGTCTGAAACATTGTTAGATCGCTTGAGTCTGCAATCACCTTGCTCTTGCTACAATCATATCACGTCTTCCCCAGTTTCTATCAAGCTGGATTCTATGAATGAAATTTGGTTCCTATGGCTAATTAATAGGTTTTCTTGAAAAAAAAAAAAGTTCTATGACAGAAAAAAAGTAAGCTGATGAAATTCTGAGTTAAAGAAGTTGAATTATTTTATTTTCCAGTGCTTCACAGGGAAATGTATATTGTGAAACTACAAAGGGGGAGGGGGACAATTATTTGCAGCATTTCCCAAATTTATCAATCAGGGTAAAAAGTTCCTATTTTTTCTTTTAACTACTTCATAAACTAGCATTTCAAAGAACTCATTTTGGGATACACTAATATATATTATGAACCATGGCAATTTAATATGTGCATCCTTAACATCTCAAATACACTTTACTATCATTTGTTTATGCCTAAACTTCCCAATAGCAGCATCGTGATGCACATTGGGACTTAAAGCTTAGAAAGTTTTCATGAGTTTCTTTCTTTCTTTCTTTCTTTTCTTTTCTTTTCTTTTCTTTTCTTTTCTTTTCTTTTCTTTTCTTTTCTTTTCTTTTCTTTCTTCCTTAACCTTTAATTTGATCTTAACAACAATATTCTGAGCCAAAAATATTTGAGAAGACCAATATTCAACCAGTATTGATTGAGGAATATGTAACAGGCCCTGAACTAGCTTCTCAAATACAGAGGTAACCAAGAGAGACTTCATAGCGGCAGACAGACATTTAACGAAACTTTCACAAAATCCTTAGGTATTTTGAAGAAGAGTAGTAATTGCTAATACTTAGGCAACCCTAAGTCCAAGCCATTTTCTAAACACTTAAATAATTCTCAAAATGACCTAGAGACAAGGTCCTATTATCTCCATTCTGCAGATAGAAATTGAGACACAGAGACACAGTGACTTGCCCAAGGTCATACAGAGCCAAGATTAAAACTGAGGCAGTCTGGCTCTAGAGCTTGACCTATGTTGTATTACCTCCATCTATAGAAGTAAGGGAGTATAGCAAGATCATGTGGCTGGAGACCTTGCCTAGTGTGCATTTTCATGGAAAGAGCTAATGTTTAAACTGCATATTCCAGGGGCTCTTGGGTGGCTCAGTCGGGTGAGCGTCCGAGTTCGGTTCAGGTTATGATCTCATGGTTTGCGAGTTCGAGCTTCACATCAGGCTCTGTGCTGACAGCTCAGAGCCTGGAGTCTGCTTCAGATTCTGTGTCCCCCCCCCCCTCCCGCCCCTCCCCCACTCACGCTCTGTGTCCCTCTCTCTCAAAAATAAATAAACATTAAAAAAAATAAACTGAATATTCAATAGTGAGTAGGATTTGGCCAGCAACATGGGTGGGAAAAAGCATTTTAAGCAAGGTGAAAAGCATGTGTGAAGGTGTTGAGTAAGGAACAAGTTTGGCACTTACAAGAAACTATATAAAGGCCAAAGTGATTTGACTCTAGTGACCTAGGATGGAGACCAGTTCATGCTTGTCAACCTTGTTGTGTAGTAAAAATATAATCTTTAGGAGATGGGTAGTGCTGATGGTACTCAATGCCATAGAATTGTACACTTAAAAATAGTTAAAATGGTAAATTTCATGTTATGTGTCTTTTACCACAATCAAAAAACAACTGAACGAATGAGAAAATAGAGGAAGGAAATATGATAAAATTGCAATTATTAAGGCTAGGTGATGGATATATGGGAATGTATCATAGTATTTTCCCTACCTTGAAGTATATTTGAGTTTTTTTATGATACAGTTAAAATAAATGTAATAAGTATTCTTTTCAACCTAAAAACAATGAATAGTGATTGAAAGACTTTTTTAAGATGCTATGTGGAGAATAAAAAGGATAGTTCAGATGGTTAGGTAGAGGAATATTATTTTGTCTATTCAATAACCATGAGCAAAAGTGGATGCATTTAAAAATATTTAGGGCAGAGAATCATCAGACTTGGTGATTGGATATTGTGACATTTCTGGCATGAGCTACGGCATAAGAGGAACAAAATCAGGAGGGTATAATGTCATGGAAGTCAAAGAGAAAGGTAGTCAATGTTTGAATGCCGAGAAGATCGCAAGCGAAATGATCATTGAAATTAGGAACACAGGGGCACCTGGGTGGCTCAGTTGGCTGAGCGTCATGATCTCACTATTCTGTGCTGCTGTCAGCACAGAGCCTGCTTCAGGTCCTCTGTCCCCCTCTCTCTCTGACCCTCCTCCGTTCTCTCTCTCTCTCTCAAACATAAATAAACATTAAAAAAAAAAGAAATTAGGAATATAGGAATTATTGTAACTTTTACCTAGAGGGCTTTTGGTGGAGGGAATAGGAGTCATTTAGTTGTAGGTTACTGTTATAGACTAAATTCTTATGTTCTCCCCCAAATACCTATGTTGAAATCCTAACCCCAATGCGATGGCATCAGAAGGTGGGGCCTTTTGGAAGACATAGGTATAGATGAGGCCATGACAGTGCAGATGGATTTGTTGATATGAGGTTGGGAAGTTAAGGGAATTTCTATCCAGTGGCTTCATCTTTCCTGTGAAAATATAATTAGAATCATAGGAAAACTTTTACTGATGGTTTATTGACAGCCGATACTGTGTAAAACATTTACATGTACTGACTCACTTACTACTTACAATAACCTTATGAGGGAGGAACTATTACCATCTCTATTTCACTACTACAAACCTGAGGCCCAGAACTGTTAGGACATATATGCCTAAAGTTACATTAATTTTTAACATTTATTTATTTATTTATTTGCTCAAGTATAATTAACATATAAAATTAAGCTATTGAGACTACCCTAAGATGAAAAGCTTTTTGCACAGCAAAGGAAACCATCAGCAAAACAAGAAGATGGCCTACTGAATGGGAGAAGGTAATTTGCAAATGATGCATCAGATAAGGAGTTAATATCTAAAGTTGCATTTAGATAAATTGCCGGAAGCTGAATAAAAGCCTGGACAGTTCGCTTTTAGACAGCTGGCCGAACAACAAGCCATGTTTTGTTAAGGCCATCCAGAGATGGTGAAGGGGATACGGGAGGGGTTGGTCATCTGAGGAGTGTGAAGGGCAAAAAGAATCTGCAGAAACTGATTGGAATAATGTGATAAGATCATAAGGGATGTTGAGAGCTATGTTGAGACTGGGAATTACAAATTGAAAGTGCCATCAATCAACCTGGTGATGTGATTTGTTCCAGAACATTTCAGCTATTTGAATACAGGTACTGGGAAGACAGACAGTCGGGTTTACCTAAGGTTAGGACTTAACTGGGTGTGGCAGAGTGACAAAAAGACAATGGAGAGTGAGGGTGGCTGCAATATTCTATAAGGAAAGAGGCTTTTGGGAATACATCCCTCTCATTCAAAAGTCTTTCTACTATGGTAGTATTTTTCCTCTCACTGGTCTTTTCTGGCAAAGACTTTGGTGAATAGATCATAGCCTTGCAATTCAGTTAATTCAACACACTGTTACAGCCTCTGTTAGCCTCTCTGATGTGTGCTAGGTATTTTAAACTAGGACTTTGCTGTTTATATACTATTAATGCCGTTGGTGCCAGAGATTTTGTCTAAAAGCAGTGCATAAGATACTTAAATGCCTTTGCTCTAGCCTACCCATTTATTCCATTTTGGTCACAAGGGCACATCATTGATTACTTTCAGATCTCTTTTACGTCACTTATGTCACTCCATACTAAAAAATGTTAATGTTATACTCACGTGAATAGACCCTAAATTTACACCTTAAATTTTATTGTATAATTTAAGAAGTTAAGATTCACATCTGAGAAAAAAAATCAAGAGTCCAATTAGAAAAAAAAAATTCTGTATACATCATAATGACCCATTTCAACAAACCTTTCATAATTAAGACTTGGGTTATTGGAGAGCGCTGAATAATCTTCATGGTTGGTTGGACATAAGCTGGTCATCAATACACTGTGAAAAACTTACTTTTAGGATGATTCTGATGCCCTGAAATAGTGGAATGGATGCTGAATCACAAAAATCTGGCATAGATTAAGCAATAATGAGATGGATCATTAGAAGTGATTTTATTTTGAACCTATCAATGCAATTTGTAGGCATTCAAAGTCAATAGAATGCAATAGAATTCGTTGTTAGAGATACAGAATCTTGTGCCCCATTCCAAAGTGACTGAATCAGAATCTGCATTTTGATAAGAACTTCAGGGAATTTGTATGCACACCGCAATTTGAGAAAGCACTGGTCTAGGTCAGCATTGTAGTAATTAAGTATTGTGATGGCTTGCGATGCTAACTCACATAAAACACCCATTGGTTTTTATGGTTTTGGTCTAAAGATGAGCTCATCACCTGTAAGCCCTGATGTTTTTTAGGTAAAAGGCTAGTTTGAGAGGAAAACAGGGAGGAAGATGTGGGCTTTATTTTATTCTAGACTTCATATGACTGGTCTGCAAAAGCATCCATTCACAATTCTGATATCCATTTTCTCCAGTCTTTCTCCCCTCTGGCTCTCATTGCTCATGCCCCTCAATTTAAAAACCCATGATTTGCAAAAACACTAGTTTCTAGACTCTCAGCAGCCAAATATTTGTTGATAGAAAAGAGTTAACCTAAAGGACATATAAAGATGGCAGGATTCTTATGGTTCAGGAAAAGTTTGAAAATCATCACATGGGGCTTTAACTATTGGAATGGTTGACAAGTTTTTGTTTTGTTTTTTTTTTTCCCCATGACATGGCAGAATGTTGACTCACAGGAATTAATGTGATTAACCTTCAGCCAAGGCATGTTTGAGGCAAAGAGGTGAATCAGACTCATTAGTTTTTCGTTCTGGAGCAATGAAGGATCATGGCATTTGCCCTGTCCGTGTCCTTCTGAACAGAGATCACCCCAATTCTGTCATTACTGCTTCTGAGCCTTTTTCTCCATTTTTCCCCCCAAAGGCATAAAATGCCAAGCTGAGTAATCAAAAGACAGTGGCTATTCAGTGTATGACGGTGACTTCCAAGCTAAGGTTTTCATTTTGTCAGATATTTTCATCGAGAGCATTTTGTTTTTCCCTCTCCATGCTGTCTTCTTGAAAGAGAGATAATAAATGAGAGGTCAGAGCATCAGGGCAGTCAATGGAAGGCCTCCAAACAGGCAAAGGCAGTTTCTATCTCTTTCTGCATGATTTCTCTCTCATCTTTAGGATTTAAGCAGATGCTTTTAGATAGACAATGCCCTATGGAGCAAAAGTGAGAATGCTCTATTGCTCAGTTATTCTAGGTATCAAAGCCCATTGTCAGGATTTTGAATTAACGTTAGATGTTTAAGAGAATGAATTAAAGCTCCATGCGGTTGTGAATATAAAACTGACACAATGGTTACATCACTGAACTGGCAAGGGCAAATTGTCCACTCTAATGATGATAATATTTCTTGACGATTATTACAGGCATTATCTCATTTAATCCTCCAAGTAACCCATATGAAAGTGGTATTATAATTCCCCTTATTCAGATGAGGAAATTGAGACAAAGAGGTATTATACAACTTGCTCAGGATCATGTAGCTGGTCGGTGGCATACTTCCTGTCCTTTACCCCACCTTCTCCCTCCCCGACAGCTAATCTACAGGTTACAAGGGACTGTGAAGGTATTTATCCATGATTTCTCGATCCTCTCCACTAACACCTTCTCATATACCTTGTAAAGCCCTTTGGTACACTAAGAAAAGTTTCAAAGTGATGCTTCTCTTCATGTCCAAATACATTTGGGAATATATTAGCAATTATGAGCAGGAGTCATTTCTCTTTCTGACGGCCACAGACAAGATACTGATTTAGAACACATTATTATCCCTTCAGCTCATAAAGTGAATTTAAATAAACATTGCCTGTGAAGAGAGTCCTAAAAGGAGACTTTTATTTTCCCTTAATATTCAAAATACCACCAAAGTGAGAAAAGCAAACAAACAAGAACTCCTTTGGCAATGCCCTTGCTTCAGTTTCCTAGGGATTTCACTCCGTAGTTTGCATCAACTCTCTCCACCTATGGAAAGAAAATGACTACATCAGTAAGCTGTTGTTTGTTATGTGGGCTCCATCAGTCATCTTATTTATTTGTCATGCTCCCTTTCTTCCTTCTTGGAGGTCTTGCCCCAACAATTATTCTCTTTGTATCCTGTATCTTTAGTATTCTTCTATTGACATTTAACCCTGATATTAATGTTTAAACATACCAAATCTCTCCCTTCTTAAGCAGTAATGGGTAATAATAATAAATCAACCATATATTGTTTTAGCTATGGCTCTGTTCTCTTGCTCTTTGCAGTCAAGCTTTTCAAAAGAATTGTTAAAAGGTTGTATTTCTTCTCTTCACTCCCCAACCCACTCTGAACTCTCCCCACTGCTTTACCAAACCAGCGTTTCCCAAGTCACCGGTGACTTTCTCATCTCCCAACTTATCTGGAAAAAAGGGTTGATTGTCGATCTACTTGAAGTCAAAGCAGCATTTGATGTGGTTGACCAGAGGGTTAAACTTTTTGCTCTTTATGCCTGACTCCTCTGTCTAATCACTAAATTGTATTAATTTTACCTCTTAAGTATCTAATACACAACTTCTCTTCATTTCCATTGCCTTCAGCCTACTCCAGGGTTTCTCAACCTCAACACCATTGTCATCTTGGACCAGATCATTCTTTGTTGTGTTAGATCATCTTGTGCATTGTAGGATGTTTAACAGCATCCCTGTCCTCTACCAACTAGATGCCAATAGCAACTCTTCCTCCTTCCCCCTAGGTCCTGATGATAAGAAATGTCTCCATGCATTATAAAATGTTCACTGGGAAGCAATAATGCTTCCAGTTGAGAACCATGACTTTAGTCCCAGTTAATATCATTTCCCTCCTTATTTAATGCAACAGCCCGAAATGGTGAAAGATGCAAATCTGATTATGTTATCATAACTTCTTAAAAAACTTTATTTTGCTTTTCCATGACTTTAGAATAAAATTCAGAGTTCTTAAAAGCATTCTCAAGTGCTTTTTTAACAGCTTTATTGAGGCATAATTTATATACAAAAGACTGCACATATGTAATATATACAATTTGATGAGTATGACAGGCATACCTGTGAAACCATTACCATAATCAAGATAATAAACCTATCAACTCCAAAAGTTCCTTATGCCTCCCCCTTTTTTCTTCTTTTGTGATAAGAACACTTAACATGAGATTTACTAAATTTTTTTAAGAGTGCGCAATATAGGCACTATGTTGTACAGTAGATCTCTAGAACTTCTTCACCTTGCATGACTGGAACTTTACATCCGTTGAACAACAGCTCCCCTGCTAGCCTCTGACAACCACCATTCTAGTCTCTGCTTTTGTTAGTTTGACTATCTTAGGTACCTTATATATGTGGAGTTATGCAGTGGTTATCCTTCAGCAACTGGTATTTTACTTAGCATAATGTCCTTCACGTTTATCCATGTAGTCACATATGATGGGATTTATTCCTTTTTTTTAAGGTTGAATAATATAACATTTTCTTTATCTATTCATCTGTTGATGGACATTTAGGTTGTTTCCGTATTTTGGCTATTGTGAATAATGCTGCAATGAACATGGGAATACAGATATCACCTAGAGATAGTGATTTTTATTTCCTTTGGATAAATACCCAGAAGTAGGTTAGTGGATCATATGGTAGATCTACTTATAATTTCTCGAGGAAACTCCATACTGTTGTACATCTTGGCTGCACCATTTTCATTCTCATAGTGTACAAGGATTCCCATTTTTCCACAACCTGTTTACTTTTTTTTTTTTTTTTGGTTTTGTTTTTTTTTGAGAATAACCTGGTATGAGGTGATATCTCATTGTAGTTCCGATTTTCATTTTCCTCATGATTAGAGATGTTTAGCAGCTTTCCATGTATCTGTTGGCCATTTGTGTCCTTGGAGAAATGTCTGTTCAAGCCCTTTGCCCATTTTTAAGTTGAGTCACATGTTTCTTATGGTTGTTGGTTTTTTTAGTTTTTGCTATTGAGTTGTAGGAGTTCCTTATATACTTTGAATATTAACTCCTTGCAAATATTTTCTCCCATTCCATAGGCTGCATTCTCATTCTGGTGATTGTTTTCTTTGCTGTGCAGAAGAGTTTTAGTTTGATAGAGTCTCACCTGTTTATTTTTGCTTTTGTTGCTTGTTCTTTTGGTGTCATATCTAAGAAATCATTGCAAACATTCCTGTCAAGAAGATTTTATTGGGGCACCTGGGTGGCTCAGTCAGTTAGGCATCCAACTTCAGCTCAGGTCATGATCTCATGGTCCATGAGTTTGAGCGCTGTGTCAGGCTCTGTGCTGACAGCTTAGAGCCCAAAGCCTGATTTGGATTCTGTGTCTCCCTCTCTCTCTGCCACTCCCCTGCTCATGTTCTGTCTCTCTCTTTCTCAAAAATAAATAAACATTAAAAAAAAAAGATTTTCTCATATGTTTCCTTCTAGAAGTTTTATATTTTCAGGTCTTACCTTTAAGTTTTTAATGTATATTGAATTGATTTTTTGTATAGTATGAGTCCAATTTAAATTCTTTTTTATGTGGATATCCAGTTTTCTCAACACCCGTTATTGAAGAGACCATCCTCTCCCCATTTTATATTCTTGGCACTTTTGTTGAAGATCAATTGAGTGTATACATGTGAATCTATTTCTGGGCTCTCTATTCTGTTCCATTGTTTATATGTCTGTCTTTATGTTAATACCACTTTGTTTTAATTAGCTAAAGAGATACAAAGATTTAATGCTATGCCCATCAAAATACAAAGGCATTTTTTAACATAAAAATTTTATAATCCTAAAATTCATTGGAATTACAAAAGACCTCAAATAGCCCAAACAATCTTGAGAAAGAAGAACAAAGCTAGAGGCATTAAATTTTCTGACTTTAAAATATATTATAAATCTACCCTAATTATAAAAGCATTCCTAAGTTTTAACCTTTACTTACCTCTTCAATTTTTGGGGGCTGTATTGGATTTCTTCATACTGGCATTTCCCAGAATACCAATTATCTATCCTGAGGCTTCACAGAGCTTTTCTTTTGCTTGGAATGTTTTCACTTTTCCCTCTCCATTCACCTAGTCAATTGTCCATAATCCTTTAGGTCTCTTTTGACATGCTACTTCCTCAAAGAGGCCCTGTTTAACCAGTGTCAGTATCCCTCTCTACCAGACTAATGACTGGTAGACTAATGCTGCATAATGACTCATGCTACCCAAACTACATGCTTTCATATCAGATTGTATTTCCCCTCTCACAATATGTTTTTTGGTGGAATTATCTATTCAGTGTTTCATTTTCCTGTCAAACCATACAACCTCTGAAGATAGTTTCCATGTCTATCTCATACTCTGTTGTTTAATTAGAACTTTCTACAATGCTGGGCACATAGTACAAACTCAATATATATTTGTTGATTGAATGCTTTGGAGAATCTATTGGAAGAAAGCCGTGGTATCTCACAGACTATCTACATAGGAAATACAGAAAGTCTCGCTCACTACCAGAAGTAGAAACTATAAAGTCAAGAACCCAGGTCACATCTTTCATTTGCGGTGGCCAAATGGTCTTCTGTCTGCTTTTGCACACTTGCTTTATGTGTTTTTCTCTGCCCTTTACTCTCTCGTCTTACCTGTGTCAAATAAGCCCTAAGTCCACAAGACCTCCATACTGATTGGTCCAATACCAAGTAATAAGTGCTTACTAAATCCTATGTTTTCTGTAGTGAGAAAGAAACATTAGTGGATAAATTGGTGGCCCTGTATTCTGAAATTAGTGAAGAAGAAGAACAGTGAGATGTATGCCCTTATTTCTATGACTCCTCCTTAGGTTTTTTTCAGAAGCATTTGAAGGACCTGGGACACTCAGATGAAATATCCAAGGTCGTTTTTGTCTTAAGGTCCCTTTGAGGATCACTCCCATCAGCAACATCTTCCTAATAAGAATGTCCTTGAATATCACAGCAATGAAGAGATGAAAATAATTCACATAGAAAGTGGGAGACAGAGGACTTAGAAAATTTTCCTATCCTAAGCACTTCACAGACTGTCTTTCCCAGAGCATCGGAGTTTGGTTCCAAAAAAATAGAGCAACAACTCTCATAGTCCCTGAATGCTGACAGAACCACCGTTGAATGTGGAAGCCAGCCAACATGAACTCTTTCCCTTGATAAATGGACACCACAGGAAATGATCATCAGTGGAAGAGCTAAGTTGATTTGTTTGATGGCCCTCCACAGACAAAGTTTTATTCGTTTTTTAAACAGAAATAGAAATAGTTTCTTAATTATTATTTTTTTTTAATTTCACTTTAAAGGTTTGCTCCCAGGCATAGGAAAATTGTATGTCATTGAAGAGCATGTATGGTGGAGCAGATGCATTTATGCCAAGACACATTCGAAGAGGAAAAGTGGGCAAATTATGCAGGGGCATATGGGCTTTGGTGACACACTCAGCCAATTGTCCCTACATCTCAAGAGCGAGGCACAGCTTATATTTTGGAACAACTGAAGTCAGACTTCTATTTTGTGGATGTAGATGAACACTCAAATGTGATACATCAGGCAGCAGAGGCTGCCACTTGGAGCAATCCTGATTTATTTTAGGAAAGCTAAGCCAAGGGAAACCCATAATTTTCTAAGGAAGAGATTTTGCAATCATCTTTAAACTTTCAGATGCTAATTCCTATCTTATTTCTATAACCACCCGCTCTAGAGCATGTTTAATGAAAATAAGAGATGATGGCTGTCATATCTTAAGTGAGCTAAATTTTATCTATGCTGAAAATCACTGTGAAATAATCTCTAATTATAAAGCTGGGAAACAGAACATTTCAGCACATGTGCGTTGAAGTAGGCCCCCAGTTCTTACCGCTAGAGCTATCTTGAAAATCTCACATCTGCTAAAAGGGGAAAAGATTGAGCTTCTTCATCAGTATTTTAAATAATCTAAATATTTTGCAATCACCATGAAGTTTGGCCTAAAGACCCATTTTTCTGTGTTGGTGATTAAAAACATTTTATTTTACATGAAAAATGTCTCTGATTAGTATAATATCAAATGAAGAAATTATGTAGCATACCATACATAATTTTACAAATGCTAAATGGATGCTATGTGCCAGGTGTAGTGCTAAATGCCTCAAATGTTATCTGCCTTATGTTTGTTTTCCTGCCAAGATAATGAAACTCTACATGGGATAACCTCAACCAAGAAATTTCCAAAAGATTCAGAAATCTACTTCCAACCTTTAGACAACAATGTAACAGTAAAAGGATTGAGAAAAGAACAGAAAAAAAAAAGTTTTTATCTGCTATATAGCTACTTTAAAAAATTTAAAGGGTTAGGTTTTTTTATGGATTGGGAAACGTGGTAGTGTTCTTTATTTATCCTTGTACTTAAATAACAAGTCATATTATTCTAACTCAAATCATTAATCTATGTATGCTATATACTGCTGGATGCTGAGCTACCCAAGGGAGGTTTCCACACAGAGCTCAACTCATAAACTCACTCCTTCAACTTTTCTGCCCTTTCAACTCAGTAATCCACTTTCAAAATTGCAATTATGAGGCAATACATAGCAAAAATAAAAGGATCCCCGACAATGTCACAAATAACTGTGCCATGTAATACCTGATGGTCTTTTTTTTCAGTGAAAAAAAAAAATGATTTCTACAGACGTTAAGAGCTATCTTGAAGCTGAATGGACAAATGTTCATCTATACCATGTGGGTAATTCTTTCTAGACTGGTCATGGAATGACCAGCTTTGTGCTGGAATGTGTGTTAAACTTAACATGGTATGCTGATTTCAAAACAACTGTCAGATTTTTCTTTTGTTTAGAGATATACTTCATGGAAATGTTGCCGTTAGCTTGAAATTCTCACTCAGGTCTCTTAAAAAAGCCTGCCCATAAACTTAAAAAATCCTAACCCACCTCAGGTGTCACTAAATAAAAATACATTTGTCACATTTACCTATGTGGGGGGGGGGATTAACCAAATTGACTCTTATGAGGTTCTGTTAAGTCTTTTTGAATTGTTATAACAGGCATTAGTGGAATACTGATTAGTAACTAAAAGCCAAAATCGACTTAGTTGATCACGGAACGACCAAAAAAAAAAAAAAAAAAACCAACAACAACAAAAAACAACAAAAAAGAAACCACCCTGGGAAACGTTGATCTTATTATTTTGCTTTCTTAGGGATATCCTTAAGTCTGGGTCAAATCAATCCATCATCAACAACTCAACTGAATACTTGGTATTCTACCTTGGAACAAGGAAACCCGATCCATCGATTACTCTAATATTATCTGAGATACACTAAATTACTCTCACTTTAAAATCTGTTAAACAGAGAATGTCAAAATCTTTTATGCTAAGAAGGAATATTCTTAGCTGAAATTTCATGACTGAAATTTGATGAACTTTGTGCATTTCTTGGTGAAATGTTGCCTCTCAGTATATTTCAATGTCTTCTGGCTTAAAGAGTCAACTCTATGCTGCAACTTTTGAACCAGGATGTCTATTTTATATTAAAATGATATGTTTACTATTCTGCACCAGCACTGCAAGGCATGGGAAGGAAATGCACACCCTATTCTAATGCAGGCTGCCTTTAAGAAGCCACCTTAACTGACAATCATATTCCAGTGTATATTTTCATGAAGTCGCTTGGTCAGAAATGTGTTTCATCGTTTACCTACCATTTTAACTTGTCTTTTCAGTATGAACCCTAGGTCACTGAACTGTGAACAACATTTAATTATAGGCTCAATTCTTCATTGAAAATGACAGGATCTTATATATATATATTTGTCAAATTGACTATTATGTGAAAATGAAGATTGAATATAAATCTGGAAGCTCTACAATAATTACCTAATAAAAAATGCCCAGCCTTTTCACTTAGAATAGTAAGTCCTTAAAAATCCCAAGATGTGATTCTATGGTATTTTCCAGTGTCAATCAATCAATAATTTCTTAAGTACCCACTGTATGCTTATGTTTTTTTGTATAACAAATTTCAATATTTTCATCTAAGATGAGGAGACAAAAGCCCAGAGAACCATTTGCCATAATCACATTTTTTTAATAAGAAAAATAAGGCTATGTCTTCAATCTTCAACTCCCAACTAAACTAATTTAATTTGTATTTGTATTGATCTGAGGGTTTTGTTCTAGCTCCTTGATGCTCGAAGCTGGTCTGCAGCCCAGATATACACCTGTCATCTAGAGTTTGTTGGAAATACTTGTGAACCACCTATCTGATGAGAAGTTAATGTACAAAATATATAATGAGCTTATATAACTCAATAGCAAAAACCCAAAATAATCTGATTGAAAAATGGGCAGAGGGCCTGAATAGACATTTTTTCCAAAGGAGACATGAAAATCACCAACGGGTACATGAAAAGGTGCTTGACATCACTAATCATGAGGGAAGTGCAAATCAAAATGAGACATCCCCTCCTACCTGTTTGGATATCTATTATCAAAAAGACAAGAGATAACAAGAACTGGGGGAGAATGTGGAGAATAGGGAGCCCTTGTGCACTATTGATGAGAGTGTAAATTGCTATAGCTACTATGGAAATTAGCATGGAGGTTCCTCAAAAATGTAAAAAGAGGCCCACCACATGATCTAGCAATTGCACATCTGAGAATATACCTGAAGGAAATGAAATCACTATCTCGAAGAGATGTCTGCAACCCCATAGTCACTGCAGCGTCACTCACAATAGCCAAGACACGGAAACGACCTACGTGTCTATCAATGGGTGAATGGATAAAGAAGTTGTGTTATATGCATATATGAAATAAGTCAGACAGAGAAGGACAAGTACTGTGTGATCTCGCTTTCATGTAGAACCTAAAAATGTCAAATTCATAGAAGGGGAGAGAGAGCGGAACACTGATTGCTGGGGCTGGGGCGTGGGGGTAATGGGGAGATGTTGATCAAAGGGCACAGACTTCCAATTAGAAGATGAATAAGTTCTAGGAATCTAATGTAGTGCATGGTGACAACAGTTAAAAATGCTATTATATACTCAGAAAGTATTGTTAACTAACTTGGATTTAAATTAAAAAAAAAGAAAACAGAAAAAATAAGAAAAAAATCATTTGAATAAACTGTGGATGAAAACTTTCCATATTTGATGAAAATTATAGAAGCACAGATCCAAGAATCTCAAAAACCCCAAGCAGAAGAAACAAAGAAAACCACATCAAAGCACATCATAATCAAATTGCTCAAAACTAATGACAAGACAAATACCATCTGATTTCACTCAGATGTGGAATTTAAGAAACGAAACAAATGAGCAAAGGGGAAGAAAAGAGAGGGGGGTGCAAACTAAGAAACAGACTTTTAACTAGAGGGAACAAACTGATGGTTATCAGAGGGGAAGTGGGTGGGGGGATGGGTGAAATCAGTGATGTGGGTTAAGGAGGGCACTTGTGATGAGCACCGGGTGTTGCATGGACGTGCTGAATCACTATATTATACACCTGAAACTAATATTACACTGCATATTAACCAAAAAAAAAAAGTGTTAAGAGAGTAAATCAATTATTTATTTATTTATTTAATTTATTTAAATTCAAGTTAGTTAACATATATGTAGTATCAGTTTCAGGACTACAACTTAGTGATTCATCACTTACATGTAACACCCAGTGTTCATCCCAACAAATACCCTTCTTGATGGCCATCACCCATCTAGCCCATCCCCCCTGCCACCTCCCCTCCAGCAACCCTCAGTTTGTTCTCTGTATTTAAGAGTCTTTTATGGGTTGCCTCCCTTGAAAAGAGTAAATCTTATTTTTTTAATGTCTATTTATTTTTTGAGAGAGAGAAAAAGAGAGCACATGTGGAGAAGGGGCAGAGAGAGAGGGGGACCGAGGATTTGAAGCAGGCTCCACACTGACAGCAGGGAGCCCGATGCAGGAGTTCGAACTCGTGAACTGCGAGATCATGACCTGAGCCGAAGCTGGAAGCTTAACTGACTGAGCCACCCAGGTGCCCTGGGTGTTCTAACCACCACACACATGCACACACATACACACAATTACACACAAAGGTAATTATGTGAAGTGATGAAGATGTTAACTAACCCTGTTGTGGTAATCATTCCACAGTATATACGTGTATCATATTACATTGTTCACCTTAAAGTTACACAATGTTATATATGAATTATAGCTCAATAAAGCCAGAAAAAAAAGAGATACCATATCTCAGGCCCCACCCTGACCTGTTGAATCCTAATCTGCATTTTATATGATTACCAGGTGATTGATAAATTTGAGAGTGACTGATACACATTGTATCAGGAAATGAGAAGTTTTAAAATATAATTTTAATATTGGAGGAAAGGGCTATTAAGATATAACTAATAACGTGATTAAACTATTCAGTGGCTGAAGAATGAATTATTCATTGTTATTAATTATTGGTTTATAAATAGATTGAGGTTTTTGCTTTGTTTGCTGATGAGCACTATTTACATGACAATGGAATAACTCCTTAAGGATTAAGAAATTAAGACATTTTTATATAATACTAAATAATTAGTTCGGATGACTTACTGTCTGAATTAAATATTTATTTTGGAGGGATGTACGTGAGCTTAAATGTTATGTCTCAATGCTTTCGTGTACAGGCATGGTGGGTGCCATTATTTCAATTCTATAGGTGAAGAAAATAAGCCAAAGAATTTAAGCAATCACATAGCAGGTTGGACACATTCTACCAGCTTCACATCCGCAGTGGAAAAAGGAACACTTGCCCGTCTTAGCGGCTGGGGAAGAAAATCCTGGAGAGTACTTTCTCTGCCCCATTTTGAGTCACTTTGGCCAGAGGAATAGGATAAATGCTTGGACAGGGCTGGGTCATGTGACCACTCCTGTGGCCAAGAGGAGAGGAATAAAGAAATAATAGGATTCAGGGCGTACAAAGTGGGAGGAAGAGGTTGCCCCTGGAAAGAGAGCTTCTGGTTGTAGAAGGCTAAACAAAAATCAGTATAGATGGTAAGTGTGTGAACTGCACCATGATCATACACTGAGGCCTTTTGATTTCTTTTCAATTACCCTTTACTGAAGCATTGAAAGAGTAGTTTTCATTTGGTTGTGGTGATAAGATGCATCCATATTGAAATCTCCTGGAAGAATATGTAAGCACACGCTCACCAGCATAAAGCCCTAGACTGATATAGTAAGAATCTTGGATATAGTAAGAGTGGGTGGGACAATATACATGTAGGATCCCAGGTTTCAAGAGGTGTCTATTTGCACTTAGGTATTTTAATTTATTCAAAATGTTTTCTGAATTGCATTTTAATTGGACAGTGATAAGTGATTAGGTAGTGTAAGGCTTCTTGGTTTTAAAAATGTTGTCTTTTTATTTCAAAGAAAATGAGTATGTGTCATAGTTCTTCTTTAGGTAGCCACACCTGTGGAAAGTCCACCGGTTCATTTTGAGAATTCGTGTTAGCATTCATGCAGCAGCTGGGGCCTTACCTGGGAAGAGATAAATAGCCCCCAAGCATTTGCCTTGTAAAACCTTGCCAACAACCCATCATTAAAACTCAAAGTAAATGTTTGCCACGTTTCTTTAATGCTCCCAGTATGTGTGATGATCAACATCAATGATTAAAATGAGAATTATCAATCTTGAGGTTATTAATTACTAATGTCTTTTAGCCCCATTAATAGGAATAAGTTTGAGAAAAATATCAATCAATGCTATCTTGCTTAAGTAATCTTTTCACTGCATGCATCTGAAGGTTAGGCTGTCGAAAGTCTTCAAGCCCTTACCAAAGTCCTCAACCTCTCAATAAACATGTATTAATGCATTCTTTATCTCTTCCTTGAGTGTCCCTCAATTCTAAGGTATTTTTCACTTTTGGATCTTTATTGTAAAATGTTTTATTTAAGTCTCTCTTTTCTAGTCTTTACAGGTGATAGCTACCAATCATCTCCAAATCAATTGCTCATTTCTTTCAATGTAACATGATTAATGATACCTCCAGTTCTTTGGCAATGACTATATCTGCAATAATAGAATGCTGCTTATTCTTGTTTGAAATTCCCTTGCCCTTTCTAATATCTGCCCTTCTATAACCTTTTCCTTTTTCAACAGGGTGCGTGACGAGATATCAGTCTCTAACCATTTAGTTCATAGAAAAATCCCCTGAAGTCTTTTGAACCGGAGTTCTTTTTAACCCAAACACTGAAAGCCTCTTCTGTGTAGTACAAATCTTTCTTCATCTTCTAAAAGTCACTTCAAAAGGTGTTTCATTTTTCTAGAAAACTAGTAAACCTCATTATACTCAGATGCCATCTTGTTCAAAGCTTTTAATACTTTGTTTAAGGCATGTTACCACTGTGCTAGGGAAAGGCTTACCTCATGTAAAGATATTTACAGCATCTGAGTAGACCGTGTAATCCAATCACCTTGCTCAGTGTAGCCAGAATGTGAAAAAAAAAAAAAAACCCAAAAACACTCAAATTAAGCTGCTCTCTTTCTATTCCTTGACTGTAACTACTTTCAACCTCATACCTTTTGAAAACCAAAACCAACTATTAAAATTAAGTCATGTAGAAATAATTCCTTCTTTGCCAAGTTCCTAATAAAAACTGAAATTGAATTTTATTGATGGCCCTCAAATTAAGCTCTCTGTGGTTTCATTCTCAACATTAGCAACAAGACGACTATTAAAAACGAAATCAAAATCCAAGATTCTGCTCTTAATCTTGCGTTGCTAAATTTAAGAAGCTTTATGTGTCATGGACATGAAATATGCCTATGTATTCATGAGATATTTTAAGCCTAAAGGCAAGCCATCTGTCCACCTTTGTGTCTCCCTACTCTTCATGCTACTCTCCTTCCCACCCTTAGTATCTCTTCCTTTTAGTTTTAAAGCAACAGACGGGTTTCAGAAAAAATACACACATGAGCTCATTTGTTGGCAAAAACTATGTGTGTATCGTTTATGTTTATACGATGTCTATTTCTGTTTACATACCCATATATCGATTTGGATACACAGAAAAAGCACTGGAAGAGACTCACCAGGTTATTTACATGAGGAGGAATGGGATGAGTTGGTGTGGAGGACAGGGTATAAAGACAGACTTTCCCGCACGTGTTTCATTTTCCATATTTCAGTAAAAACATACTTACGTTTAACTTGTGTGAACATTTTACAAAGTTAAATGCACTTTCAAACTATTGCTTGATACTGATAAAGAACTGGGGGCATGGGCAAAATCCCAGTTCCTTGGTCATTGACATCCTACCCTGCCAAACATCGAAGTGAAAAGAAGTGATTTTTAATAAGATAGAACAAACAACAGAAAACAGAGAAGGTGAGGAAGTTGAAGAATGGAAAGGAGCCGCGGCTTTGGTAGCAAGAATTCATGGGAGATTTTCAAGAGCATAATTTCAGCAGAGTAGAAAGCAAGAGTAGAAATCAGAAGTGGGAGTAAGCTGGGGGACTGGAGGAAGTGTGCGAAATTTTTCCAGCCAAGTGTGAGCTACCTGTTTTAAGACATTGATACTTTAGGAAATGAGAGAAGCAGAATCAGCCCAAAAGAATAATGGAGCAGGAATGATTTTTATCGTATTGGGGTCTGAGGGGGATAAGAATATAGTCAAAGTCTTATGGAAATATAAGAATTTGGGTATTTGATGTAATAAACTCCAGGAGGAGGTCTTGAGATGACACAGGAAAAGTTTTACAACATGACTATATAAAAATATGCAATGATGGCCAATTCTATTGAGAGACTGGCATCTTTACCCAGTAAAAATTTTGGCCAAGTAAACACTGGTCTTTTTTTTTTTTAAGTTTATTTATTTTGAGAGAGAGGGAGAAAGAGAGTACGAGTGGGGGAGGGACAGAGAGAGAGGGAGAGAATCCTAAACAGGCTTTGCGTTGTCAGCGTGGAGCTCAACGTGGGGCTTGAACTCACAAACTGTGAGATCATGACCTGAGCTGAAAACAAGAGTTGGCCCCTCAACCGAATGAGCCACCCAGGCACCCCAACGCTGGCCTTTTTTTTTTAAACAAAGAAAAGAACTATAGCCAGATGTTTTGGTCTCAAAGAACTCCATTAAGAGAGAAGGGCCACAATAATGACGTTTTACTTAAGCACTTCATTTGTGTCTACCTCAGCAATAACACAGCAATGATCAGATCCTCCAACAAATCCTTGCAACCTAGTTAGCTTTTCTGTTCCTCCTGGCATGTGATGCTGAAACCTCATGGGGAGAACTGTGCTACTTTTTAATAAAAACTATCTGGACAGCATTTAACTGGAGCATTAACCTGTTTTGGAGAACAATAGATCTGCTGACACTTGCATGTCTCTGGCAATTAAATGACCAGAAGAAAAATACAAGTGACACTTCTAAATTTAGAGAGTGAAGATAGATTAATTAAGGCCCCAAGTAGATACACTCATGTAAAATCATATATATGTGTAATGAACTTGTAGGGTATCTACAAGATGCAAGGCACTATGTTGAGTATCAGGGTAAATAAAAGCAGCTTATGTATTTGAGGAAGATGAACATCTTTTTAATATATTTAGGGTTATATATTTAAATTTGTAAAAATGTCTCTTAGAACTATAAAAGTACATTATAATCCTCCTATAAAAGTTTTACATGACCATTAAGCCTTGGAAAATACAGCAATGTATCAAATGGAGAATTAAAATCACTTTTAATCCCTCTACCACTCAGAAATGGTGCTATTCATACTTTGGTGTATTTACTTAGTCTCTTTTCCCCATCCATTGCCTTCTACCTGGCCAATAGCCTAGTATCTCCACTGGTTGGAGCCCTCAGAGTAGAATTACTGGATCAAAGGGTACAGAGGTTTAAGACTCTTGAGATGTATTACTTAGTTGATTTCAAGAAAGGTTGATTCAGCTCATGTGCACTTGACTGCATTAAGTGTATATATCTCATAAAAATCTTCACCATCTAGTGTGGACAAAACGTACAATTTCATTGTTTTAATTTTCATTTTATTTATTTGAATAACCAACATTCATTGAAAAATTACCACGTGCTGAGTGCCAATCTGAGTGCCCCTCTTTAGACATACATGTGAATATGACAGTCTCTGTCCTCAAGAAGCCCAATACGGAGGACAGCGCTCACATAGGAGGTGGCTCGAAAAATAAATGCTTTGATGAGGCATTGTGTACACCCCATGTAGTGGGAGCAAAAACGAAGGGGTATTTAACTTTCCGTGGAGCGATGGGCTGAGTCGATTTTTATTTTTCTCATGGAGGATGAAAAGTGAACTGAAGTTGTAAACACCCTTTAATTTGAATACAAGTCTATGAAAGAAGGTTATCATTTCCATTTTACAGATGAAGAGACAAAGTTAAAGAGGTAATTATTTACTTTGGGTGACAGATTCAGCAAACAACAGAGAGAAAATTAGAATGTATGTCTGTCTTATATCAGAACCCCAGCATTTTATATCCTTCCTACATTGCTTCTCTGCATCTCCCAAGAAGATATTTGTTATATACCCCTTTTTTGTTAAGGTATTTAAGATCTCTATCTCTATCATCTATCTATCATCTATCTATCTATCTATCTATCTATCTATCATCATCATCTATCTATCTTTCTATCTATCATCTATCCATCCATCCATCCATCCATACACATCTTTTGTTTGTTTAACCTGGGAATCCTGGCCTACTTCAGAGATCAATTTGACTTTCTAGTCCTGTTCCTGCTCAGATGCTCGAAGCACTGAGGGAGCTCGAAGCTCAGGCTGAATGGTAAACAGAGGCCACCAAGAGCCACCTGCTCTTGTTTCAGCTGAGGAGGCTGAGGCTCAGAGAAGGGGGCACCATAGTCACTTGTGGTGGAGAGAACGCAAACACTGACATTTCTGATTTCTGCTCCACTGGCCTGCCTCCATCCCACACTGTCCTTGGTGTTTACAGTTTGGTTCAACAAAGTATGAGGTTTGGACCCAAATCAGGCGCAATTTAAAATTTGTGGGTCAGGATCCATTTTTGTTCGACTTCTTGCTCTTTGTTGGCGGAACCGTACAGAGGTATTTAGACAGTCTCCTCTGCTCCCTCCCATAGGGATGAGGAAGGGGAAATACTGAACATTTAAGTACCTCCTCACTATATGCCAGACACTTATGTACTTTACAACATGCAGTCCTCACAACTCCTTCATGTATCTATTATAAGCTCCAAGTCACAGATGGGAGCATAGGGGGAAATGTACAGGGAGTTTAAGGAACCTAAATTGCTCAGCGTAGAAGTAGAAGTGGGAGAATTGGGACTTGGTCTGTTCGACACCGAAGACTATGCCCTTTTCACTGAATCCCACAGCTTCCGAACCCTTATCCAAAACTGATGAAATCTTGCATATTGGGCATATACATTATGATCTGGTGGTAAATACTAAGTTCTACTTCATTTTCTGCTGCTCCTAAATCTAAATGCCTGCCCCTGTCACCTTAGCTCCAAGCATATGGAACTTCTTTCAGTTCTTGGAATGAGTCACTGGATCTCTTGCTTGGGACTGAGCAAGAGACAGTGCAGGATTCTAAGGGAATTGTAGGAATTCTAGGGCCAGACTTTTTGGATGCAAGTCTATTTTCAACTACTTACTACCAACATTGTTTCGGGCAAGATCTATAAACTCAACGTTCCTTAGTTTTTCTGTCTGGAAAATGCGATTGATAATACCTCCCTGGGTTGTTCTGATGATGAAATGAAATCATGTATGTAAAGCACTTCAGCGTAAGACCTCACATATTGCAAACGTACGGTAAATGGCAGTGATTTTCACTGTTGCCTCTGCAGTATCCACGTTCTGTTGATCTGGAGCACGCTTCGTTCTTAAATCCATTTGTCTAGCTAATTTCTATACATTCTTCAGGTCTCAGTTTCAGAGCCAATTCTCCAGAGAAGCGTTCCCTGACCGTCTTAACAATGTTTCTTCCATATAGTCCTACAGGAGCCTGTATTTCTCTATCAATGAACATAAATACACTGCATTAAAATGAACTCTTGCTATACGCCTCACCAAACTCCAAGTTCTCTGAGGTGAGGACTGAATCTTTCTTGTTCACCATTTTCCCTCCTTCACCAAGTTCAAGGTCAGACCCAGAGTAGGTAGGCATGTTCCTGGGTAAGTAATGGAATTGCACGCTTGCTTGTATTTTACCAGTGGACTTGGGGAAATGTTCCCTCTCAGGGGAGATGAACGGGCATGAAGAGTGACAGAAAAGATGTTTTGGTTTTCTCGCCTTCCTGAAGGCACAGCTGTTAGGCTGGGCCAAGCTGCCTGGTTGTGAATCACACAGAATTTCGGGGCTACAGGATTAATTTATAATTGTGTACAATTGTGCAGTTGTGAGGTTCAGTAGTGAGCAGTTCAAGGAGTGAAAACATAAAGGAAACAAATGGCTCCAGAGGCATACACTGAGATAAAACAGTGAAGAAAAAAAGAAGACATCACCTGGAAAGTGATCAACAGTAGTTGAAGCTGTTGTAATGGCTTTCGCCGCTGGCTGGGAAATCCTTGCAGATTCAGTCAGTCGCTTGGAACACTCAGACGCCTCCCTTTTCTCTCGGCATGTGGAGCCACTGTCACTATATTGATAGGTAGTGAATTGCTTTCTATTGCTGCTGTAACAAATCACCGCATACTTGGTGGCTTAAACAATACACATACACTCTCTCATAGTTCTATAGGTCAAAAGTCCAACGTGCGTCTTCTAGGCTAAAATTCGGGGCTGAGTCCTGTCTAGAGGCTCTAGATGGAAATCCATTTCTTTGGCTTTTCCACCTTCTAGAAGCCTGCCCACGTTCCTTGGCTCGTGGCCCCCTTCTTCCATCCTCAATGTCAGCAAGAACAGATGGAGTGCTTCTCATATTGTTATATCTCTGCATATGTGCAGCCTGTGAAGTTTCTCTGCTCTTAAGAATTCATATGGATGTTGGGGTGCCTGGGTGGCGCAGCCGGTTAAGCGTCCGACTTCAGCCAGGTCACGATCTCGCGGTCCGTGAGTTCGAGCCCCGCGTCAGGCTCTGGGCTGATGGCTCAGAGCCTGGAGCCTGTTTCCGATTCTGTGTCTCCCTCTCTCTCTGCCCCTCCCCCATTCATGCTCTGTCTCTCTCTGTCCCAAAATAAATAAACGTTGAAAAAAAAATTAAAAAAAAAAATTCATATGGATGCATTGGATATACCTGCATAATTCAAGAAAACCACTTCATCTCAAGGTCCTTAACTGTAATCCTGTGTGCACAGTTTCTTTTGCCATGTAAAGCAACACAGTCCCAAGTTCTGAGGATGGGGAGTGGACATCTTTGGGGTCCGTCATTCTGCCACCACAGTTAGTTCCATGCCTTTTTAAAACCTCATTGAGGCTGTCCCCAGATACATCATTAGAAACACCCTCTTGTGCTTGGCACAGTTTAGGGGGTGATAGGCAGGTACGCGCTGCCTATATTCTCTTTCCATGACGGGGAACCCATCCCTCCAGCTCCTGGGAATGATCATGGTGACTTCATGCAGCTTGGTCTTTTTTGGGAATTGTCATCTGTTGAAGATCATCATCACATGAAAAGTCACTGTGCCTTCTGAGGGACAGCCTGCGTCTAGTGACTTGCCATTGGGGGTGTTACGAAAGCCCAGCTCCTCAGCCTTAATGTGGGGGCAACTCTGAGGTCATTCGAGCTTCAGCCCCACCCCTGCCGTGATTCACTGTGACTTCATTTCAGTTCAGTGTCCCCTTGTACCCAAATCCACTGCCTTTATTTCCCTACAGGGGTTGATCCCAGGAACACTTCCCAGTAAACCGGCTGCACATCACCCGTTCAGAGCTGGTTTCCTGGGAACCATCTGCAATATACCCTGATAGAAGATGTGTAGATTCCTGCAAGCATTTGGAGCTTTCCTAAATCTGAATACAAATAGGAATGAAAAGAGCTTTCAACAGTGCACTCTCATCAATGAATTGAAGATTGCCTCCCGGGTTTGCACCCACTAACATCTTAATACCCATGCATCTTAAATGCGGTCAATCCTCATTATTTGCAGAAACGCTGCTTGCACACTTGTCATCTCCCTGAAATTTGTTTGTAACCTCCAAGCCAGGGCTTCCAGCACTTTCAGGCTTTCCAGATATGTGCAGAGTGATGAAAACTTTGAGTTGCCTGACACAGACATTCCCAGCTGAGGTTGAACAAGGTGACATTCTGCCTTCGTGTTCCAGCTCTCGCACTGAAAACAAATGTCCTTTTCATGGTGTATTTAGTTTAGTTGTTTTTTGTTTTTGCTTTTGTTTTTTTTTGCACATTTTGTCTTTTCTTTTTGTTGGTGATTTTGCTGTTTAAAGTGGCCCCCAAGCACAGTGCTGAAATACTGTCTAGTGTTCCTATGCTACGGAGAAGCCTGTGATGTGCCTCTTGGAGAAAATACTTGTGTTAGATGAGCTTCCCTCAGGCAGAGTTATAGTGCTATTGGCTGTGATTATTGAAGTAACAACATATATTGAATAATGTCTTTAAACAGAAACATACATAAAGCAAGTTTATGTGTTAATCGACTGATGAAAGTGTTATGACCAGAGGCATATAGGAACTTAGCCCGTATTTCCCCAAGAAGTAATGGTTCAGTATTTGCTAATTCAGTGTTCACGGTGACTTTATAGAACATAATCACCATGAATAATAAGAATCAGGGGCGCCTGGGTGGCTCAGTCGGTTAAGCGGCCGACTTCGGCTCAGGTCATGATCTCATGGTCCGTGAGTTCGAGCACCGCGTCGGGCTCTGTGCTGACAGCTCAGAGCCTGGAGCCTGTTTCAGATTCTGTGTCTCCCTCTCTCCGACCCTCCCCCATTCATGCTCTGTCTCTCTCTGTCTCAAAAATAAATAAATGTTAAAAAAAATTAAAAAAAAAAAGAATCAACTACACATATAAATGCATTTTTCCTCCCACCAAACTAGCAGGTACCTTGAATTGCTTGTTTTGTTGTCCTGTACTTTCTGGAGGTCGTAGGTGTCCTGAATGAATGTTGTAAGCTTGCATGCCTAGAATTATGGGAAAAAGAAATCCTCTTACATGCCATATTCTATTCTGTTCCATACTCCTCCTCTAACCCCATTTGTGACCCAAAGGAATGAGATGATTGTGGAACCTTTCTTTGCAGACACCTATTACACCTTGGGAAAAAGAACCCAAGTTCATAGGTGATGTCCTGAGCAGTTTATGGTTGGCGGTCTCTGTGGATTACTTCAGTACCCTTGCTGTCTCACCCGTCACGTCTCCAGGGGTTCAGGGCCTTTAGCAGTCAAGGCCATGCCCTTATCGCTCTTGACTACATGAGGAAAACTTCTGTGTCTTCCTGTGCCACAGTGGAAAGCAGGAGGACTCTATCAGACTGCTTTAGGTGTCTCTGCCCGACTGTGTTTTGTGGCCATTTTCATTGGCCTGTTCCCCAGTGATGGGGAGCAAAGGTGTCTTTTCTTTACCTGCAAGGCCAGGTACAGATTCCAAACCTTTGCTTTCAATTCTCCAAAGCTGCATCCTTATAAAAATGAAGATTTAATGAATCTGAGACTCCCAGTGCATATTATGTGTAATTGGAATGACAGACCTGCGATTTGCATAAATTTTTGAGAGGCTCACTTGCTTCTGGACCTCAGGTGAGAGGTAAGACACAAGATCCTTAACAGGGACACATTGAAGTAGCTTTCCTCTTTCCCCTGGCAACTCCTCCCCCACTAGTTTATAGAATTCAGAGGACAAGGTTACCCTGGCCTTTATTCTCCCAAATGCATTTTTTTATGACATAAACTTTATGTCTTGAATCCTTCAGGGCTTCACTTTGATTCTCAAAACATCTTTTCTTTCAAACTAGTGCCTCTGCCGTAAATTTCAAGAGACTGTAGATTATTCAAAAATCACAGAAATGACTCCCTTGTGATCTTTGTTCAGCTGGTAGCATCTACCCTGTGGCGAGGGAAATATCAATCTAGTTTGAATGGGGAAGGATCAGGTACCCCAAGACGGTGCCTTAAGAACAGATTGGGGATGTATGGGACACACTTATTCATATCGTAGACTATTATCCAGATACATGTGCTTTGATTACACATGTACCTTATATATAGAAGTTTTTATCATGGAAAGGCTTAGAACATGTTATACTTCCTTCTATGTTTGTATTCTCTCTTTCATATCATATACACAATTCACATTTTCTTACAAGAAATAAATGTTTGATGATGAGTTATTTAAGTAATGGACCAAAGGTTTCTAAATATGCAAATATCCGTCGAGGTCACCTGCCTTCTGCTGTTTTGCAGCGTGCTAAATAAATTGAACCATCCATCATTATATGACTCTACTTGGGGAAGATTAAACAAGACAAAACATTCATTTCTTTTATCTTTTTGCCTGCTTTCTTTCATGTCCCCATCTCTTGATGAAGCAATGAATTCTAGCAGCACATTCTTGTCTCCAAAAACAGAGGCTTTTTTTTTTTTTAATTGTGAAAAGGCTTAATGAGAAGTGACAACCTCCTTCCTTATCATGGTTTAATTTTTAAACTATCTGAAGTCTGCTAATTAATTTCTTTCCAATGTGAGTTTCATCCTTCTTAGCATTTTATTGATTCATGGATTAATCAACTGCAACATTCCTATTGAAAGCAAATGTAGCATCAATTAAAATAATTTTTTCTTGTGGGAGCTTAGTTTCCAATGCTCTCACCCATAACCGAATTTCCAAGACACAGAACACAAATATTTGAATGGTTTTTGGGGAAGTAACATGTACTTCCCAGAGCATGTGTTCCCAATATGTTCTTTTCCAGCGGCCTTCTTTCATTTTCACTTCCCCCTTCGCCAGTGTAGACTTAACATTTGTCACTATAAAGATGCTCTCACTCCTTTGCTCCTTTTTCCTTTTGTCACGCTTGATAGCTAAGCCACCACACAGACATACCAAAGCGACACTCAAACGGCTCCTGAAGCAGAGTGCCATAGCCACTGGAAAAGAGAAAAGCAGCCAGTATGAAAACAATGAAACATGAACCATGATCTGGTACATGAAGCAGTGGGTTTAGATTTTAAAGCCCCACTCAACCACAACTATCGCAGCGAGAGATATTGAGAATTCCCCTCAATTAGCCTATTGATATTGAAACAGGTAACCAACTGGGTCAGCGTAACCTTGACTGGGGAGCAGATTCAGATGGGTTAGGTCAGGGACAGGAAATTGAGGCGATGAAACAGGAGATGGATATAGAACTAAATGGAGTCAAGAGTGAACCGTAATGTAAAGTATGGACTTTGGGTGATAATGATGTCAATGTGAGTTCATCAGTTGTCACAAATGTACCGCTCTGGTGGGGAATGTGGGTAATGGGGAAGCTTTACTTGTGTGGGGGCAGAGGGTGTCTTGGAAATCTCTACCTTCCCCTCAATGTTGCTGTGAACCTAAAACTGCTTTTAAAAATTTATGGACTTTCAATAAAAATTTGAAAAAAGAACCCCCAACTAGATGGACTATTTATAAATAGTTCTGTCCTGGATCTCCTATATTGTGATGAGTAGGACTCGAAAACTAGGATTAGTGTGTTGCATTAATCTCTGGAGTTTGGAGTTTGCCATACATATTTAGTATACATAAATTTAGCAAAGGATATTCAAACTGCTTACACCTTGCTTATCTTCTTCCATTTTAATGAAGTTTCTGGTTATTTGAGTTATTTCAATGACGTACTCCTGAATCAAATGAACCCTGGATAATTTTGGTGAACATCCCTCAGAAGATTGTTTTCCTTCCTTTGACAGTAGCCCTGCAGAGCTGAAAGGAGAAGCATCTTATCTAGGGGTTCCCAGCCTAAACGTCTTCTGGCCAGAAGGGAAATAAAGTGAAAAGCTAATATAAGAGAAAAACAAGGGGGAGGTGGTAGGGTCTTGGATGACTCGGTGATGTGTAATCTACCTAAAGACATTCTAATTGCAAAAAGACCCAAAAAACAAAAGACAAAAACAACCACCACCAACAATAAAAAAGCAATTACATCAAACAAAACCCACTTGTAGACCTTATTTGGCCCACAAAGATCCAGACCATCTTTTTTATATTACAGATGGAGAAATACAGGTCTAGAGAAGTTAAGCTATTTATCAATATGGCGTGGTGTATAAGAACAGACCCTCTAGGGTCCAGTTCTGCCTGCACCACTTACTGGTCATGTGATGACTTGGGCAACTCACTTCATCTTTCTGTGCCTCAGTTGCCTCTTCTGCACTGTGATGATAGCGGCAATTTTCAGTTTGAAGGTGAAATAAACAAAGAGCATTCTTCAAGATGGCTGGCACATTCCTTTTATTTTTTCATCCCTAATTCAGTCCTGCCACCTAGAATGTAGTTCCTACCATATTGAACCAAAAATCAAGGGCTCCGGCCTAAGGATGGTAGAGTTGTGAAGACCAAGGAGTTTGGGTTGCTGAAATTCCATGGAGTGAAGCTGTCTTGCCAGCCCTAAAAACTGGCTTCCAGACTCCATTTATGGGAGAGACAAACTTCGAACTTGGTTGGTCACTATCGTTTTGGCTTTTCTGTCACTCATAGCAGAATCCTATCTAATACGTAAGTCTTCTCTATCCTGTTACTTCCAACCATCTGTGTGGTTGTTTTAGGTGTGTCTTTTCTGCATTATATAACTAGATTTCGTTTTATTTATCCATTCTGATAGTCTCTGTCTTTTCATTGGTATGTTTAATGATTATAATTTGTTTTAATTATACTCCACAGAACATCTTTCCTATCAATGTTTTTCTAGAACAATTTCCTTAACAATGCCTTCTTAAACCATTCCTATTTTGCAATACTATGCCTTCTGGCTGCTGTTTACGTATGAAGAAATTATGTTTACATCCAGTCCAATACTAACATTTTCAACAAATTGACGTATGAGAAAACTCTTGTGTTATATTCCAAATGCAATGAATAGAATTTCAGAATTATTTGGGGACATTTTGATAAGTGCATCAATGTCCACAAAGAGGAAATATGACTCAGAGTTCCTGGCAATGAGGGAGATCATGCCATTGGATATAAAGCAACTGTGTGCTAACAATCATATTAACTGATCATCAGGAAGCAATGTTTTAAGCATTTCATCACCTATCATTATAATTTGTTACTTATACAAATAAGCTTTTTTTACTTTGTCATAGTTTCATTTTAGAAAATTGAAACTGGGTGAGAATTTTTTAAAAACTTTTTTTAATGTTTATTTCTTTTTGAGAGAGAGAGTGACAGAGCACGAGTGGGGGAGGAGCAGAGGGAGAGGGAGACACAGAATCCGAAACAGGCTCCAGGCTCTGAGCTGTCAGCACAGAGCCCGATGCAGGGCTCAAACCCACAAACAGCGAGATGATGACCTGAGCTGAAGTCGGACGCTTAACCGACTGAGCCACCCAGGCGCCCCTGAGAATTTTTAATTGAACTGTACTATTCATATTTTTTTAGCCCTTAAAACAAAGGAGGATAGGCTTCTGGTTAGTGTTTTACATAGAATATCTACTTTTAAGGCCTGATACTGACTTTAGGAGAAAAATGTTTCTATTGGGATATTTTCTACCATCTTCAAATTTTCTGTTGATCATCCCTTGTCTTCTTTTTCATTTCCTTTATTGTTTTCTGTTGCATAATAAATACTTTTATATATTTGTCTTTCCCTTTTATGGTTTGTAAATCATAGATTGCATTTCTATTCTTTTGGTGAATGTCTTCCATTTCAAAAACGCATACTAAAAATAATTTTGCATTTTTGTATATCTATGAGGACACTTTAACTGTTCGTTTAACACTTGCTAACATGTGATATTGTTTTCTATTGTTTTTCTTTTTAATACAAAAAGTGAGAATTCAAAAATTAAATTCACTGGCCTATTTTATGAACTCAGTCTTCCCTGGTTCAATTTTGATCCCTGTTCTGGGTCAGATTTATTTTTTTTAATAGATCATCTCCTTCATTATTTCCTATATAAAGGTACTTGGTAGGTAAATTCTCTGCATGTCTGAATATGTCCTTATTTTGCTCTTGCTGTTGAATACTATGAGGTTAGATATAAAATTCAATATTGAGAGTAACTTTCTCTTCAGCATGTTGAAGATATTTCTTCTTTGCCTTCCAGGATCTATAGTTGTTCATGAAAAGTCTGTTGTCAATCTGCCTGTCAAATTTTTGTAATTAATCTTGCTTTCCCCTCTGGTACTTTTTAAAATTTCTGTCTTCCCTTCCTCCACCCCTGTTCCCTTGATGTTCTTCAGCTTTGGTAAGAAAAATCTAAGACTAGATATATTTTTATTTGTCCTTTTTTAAATTATTATTCTTGCTCTGTAATCCTACTGTACTTTTGATTTGGGGACTCATTCTCCCTTTAGCTGTGAAAATGTCTTTTGTCTTGTTAAACATTGTGGTTTTTTTCTACTCTCTACATTCTCTTCTGGATCTGCCATTAGGTTTAGGTTAGAGTTTCTTGCCTATCCTCCTTCACTCCTAACTCCTGTCATATTTTTTGCATGCATTATAGGTGCACCTTTTTGCACCTTTTGCACCTGTCATCTCTTTTTGATGCATTATAGGTGAAATTCTTATGAACGCCAATTCACCAATTCACTTTTTGTTTCCCGTTTAGAGTTTATCTTATCTAATACATATTTAAATTTTTTTCAATGATGATTTTTCAATTCCCAAATTTTCTAATTTTCCCATATTTACTTCTTTTTATTTCATCTATCTCCTTTTCTAGTGAATACCTTTTTGTTCAGTGTTAGTGAATATTATTCCTTTATTTATCTCTTTAAGCATCTTAGACATAACTAAGGATAATTCAATTTATAAACTAAATGCATTTTGAAGTGAATATGATCCCACATTAATACATGTGTATATATACACACAGATTGAAGAACACAAATATTTGTAAACCTTATCTAAATTGATCAAGTTTTAAGGGTTGATGGAGAGAGGTGGGTGGGAGATAGGTTAGATGGGTGATGGGTACTAAGGAGGGCACTTTTTATGATGAGCACTGGGTAGAGTTTTTAAGTGATAAATCACTGAATTCTACTCCTGAAGCCAATATTGCACTGTATGTTTACTAACTAGAATTTAAATAAAAATTTGAGAAGAGCAAAAAAATAAATCGATCAAGTTCCTCTCCTAGTTTTATGCAGGGCTAAAAATACATGTCTGTATGGCCAGCATCCGTAGCTGTTGATTGTTTCATGCCTGTGCTATGCTAGTTGCCATATGTTTGGAATACCCCTCTGACTTTAGGTATAATAAGAGGATCATAGCATGAATTCTAGTTGCATTTTTTTAAATAACAGAAAGAATCGTAACAGCAAAGAAGAAAAAAACAAGCTGGAGAGAGAAGCACCATAGAATTGCTAGTCACCCATTAAGGAAAAATTGACCCAAACTCTGGAATTCATGTCTACCTTGTTAATAATGCTCAAAGAGAAAAAGCCTGTGTAGAGCCTTGGCATTTTTCTTCCAGAAGAGGAAATATTACACAGAACCATACAATATTAGAATGGAGAAGGATCACACAGCCCACCAAAAAAACCCTCACTCTTTAGAAAGAAAGAAATTAAGAAACAGAAGAGTTAACTTGTCAAGATCTTCTGGCTCGAGAGTGTACAGGGTCCAGGATGTGGTCCCTGTTTGTTCCTTGATGCCCAACCCAGTACTCTTTTCCTATTTCATGGTTGCCTTTAATTCCAAGACAACTCTAGCCTCCCCAACATTTTTTTTTAAGATTCTGACATATGCCAGCAAAACTGTTCAAATATCTCAACTTATGCGTATCCTTGCTTTGCCAGATTTTTCGCTAACTTTATCTCACGTGAAAGAACCATGAGAAGTACTTCTTTTTAGCATGTAAACCAGCAAGATCAAGTCCCAAAAAATGGTTGTTTGGTTTCATATGCTTTAAATAGCAGAGTGATTTTTTTCAGTATTGTTTTTCACTCAACTCAAAATCGTTTGAAGCATATCGTGCTTGTTTTCTAAAAATATTGAATGCACGTGGTACATACCTTTACACATTTAGTCTCAATATATTCTTATCTAACAAAAGTCCACTTCTAATAAACTGACACCTTAGAAATATAGGTAATGCTTCTTTGCGTGGTCTTTTATGCTGCTTTATTAAAATAAAATCTTCCAAGATTAAGTTAGTATTTCGGTACTTAAAATGTAAAGAGTACTTCTGTGTATATTCTATATATTGCATCCATTACTTTTTAAATATATTTGAGCACACGTTTTACTTTTCGAAAGTTAAGACCTCTCAGAATTTATATGGTATCTATTACAATGATTATTGTTAATAATTACTGAGAATCTACCAAATGTCAAATTCAGTATTTTATGTATTTCACTTGCCTTATTTCTCACAGCAAGGCAGTAATGTAGACGTTATTGTTTCCATGCTATATATAGGACATGGGGAACTGAGGAACATAGAATAAGGAAATTTTTCCAAGGAAATTTCTAGCTGATGCAGAGGTGACATGTAACCCATATCTGTCTAATTCTAATCCATCTGTTTTCTATGTCATGCCTTTCCCCAACCTCTGTTGCTCTATTACTGAGTTCTTTTGTATTAAATAGATATTTTCTATTGTGTCATTTTAATTCTTTTGTCATTTCTTTTACTATATTTTAAAAATCATTTTCTTAGCCCTTCCCTGATGATTATAATTGAAACTGTCAGTTTCAATTCTGAACCATCGTTCAGATTTTCAGCAACTTAATTTAACAGTGTATAAAAACTTTGCTCCTATATAGCTCCAACCTTTCCCCCTCCTTTGTGCTATTACTGGTGTACATATTACATCTTTATACATCAAATGCCTAGCAACACAAATATATAATTATTGCTCTATGCCGTTGTCTTTTAAATTATATGGAGGGAGGAGCACCTGGGTGGCTCAGTCGGTTAAATGGCCAACTCTGAACTTCAGCTCAAGTCATGATCTTGTGGTTGTGAGATCAAGCCCTGTGTTGAGCTCCATGCTGAGCGTAGAGCATTTTGGAGCCTGCTTGAGATTCTCTCTCTCTCTCCCTCTGCCTCTCTTCCCTGCTCAAGTACTCTCACTCAGTAAACCAACCAACCAACCAACAAATAATAAATCTTATGGAGGGGAAATAAAGAAGAGCTGACAAAAACATACATTTAACCTGTCTCACATTTACCTGTAATTTCCCTTTACCAATGCTCTTTATTTTTTCTTTATTTTATTTTTTCTTTATTCTAGTATCTTTTCAACTCCACTTGAGAGACTTTAATATTTTTACAGGGCTGACCTGCTAGAGAAAAATTATCTCAGTTTTTGTTTATCTAGGAAGGCCTTAATTTCTTCTTCATGAAAAAAATTAATTTTGCTGGATACAGAATTATCGATGGAGAATTTGTTTCTTTCAGCATTTTAAATAAGTCATCCTACCAACTTTTGTCTCCATAGTTTCTGATGACAAATTAGCTGTTAATCTTAGCGAGAATTCCTTGTATAGGATGAGTCACTTCTCTCTTGCTGCTTGTAAGATTCTTGTCTTTTGAAAGTTTGATTATGATTTGTCTAGGTGTGGATCTCTTTAAGTTTATCCTTCATGGAGTTCATTAAGTTTCTTTAATGTATGTATTAATATTTAAAAAAAAATCAAATTTGAGTGGGCTGACATTATCAAGAGGGTGACATAGGCTGTTCATGACTCAGTCCCCATCACAAGAAGATCAACTAGCAATGATCCAGAGCCAAGACACTATTGTGTTAATCCCAGAATGTGAGAGTGGAACTGAGGCATCCCCTGGACCACAGAGACTAAAAAGGACTGTATTAGAAGGGTAACAACCACTTTGACTGCATTGCCCTTGCCACAGAGCAGTAAGAAGCCAAAGTAAGAAGCCCTTCATGGGCCCACAGTTTCTCCAGTTGGTAAAAGAGAACCCAGGGTGGTCATCCAGCATCCCCAGCACTGGGTGATGCTTCCTGGGAGGCTTGTTAAGCTTATTAAGCTCTCACTTTATGGGATCACTGGGGGAAACTTCAGAGCTCCAATGTTGCAGACCAGATAGAGATGGAAAAGGGGAGCAGGGTTTAGAGCAACCAGTGCTGAGATCTTAGTGGACTATGTTCCTATTTATAGCAGTGCCCAAGCAGAGATCTCAGACAGCAGCCATTCTATAGAGCTGAGCTGGTGGCCTTGTCTGGCCAGAGACTCAGTAGTTCTGCCCAATTTGGATCCCCACCCAATGAGCCATGCTGGCTGTGGAGCACATCCTATGGCCCACCCAAGTAGGGAAGCAAACTTATAGTCCAACACAACTGTTCAGCATGGCCTTTAGTTCTGCCCCAGTGGAAGGCATGGCCACAGATGCCCAGCAGCTGAGGATCATAGCCTATGTCCCACCTGGGAAGAGAGCCAAGTCAACAGTCCCACCCAACTATTCAGCATAGCTTCTGGCCCCAGATAACCAGGATGCTTGACCAGTGACCCTGAGCAGTCTCAAAGACCAGTCAACTACCCTACCCACCAGCAGAGCCCAGCATATAGTCATGCCCAGTTGGTAAACAGAGACTGTAGATATGCCCAGGCAGGGAGCTGAGTCAATGACCAAGCCCAGTCACAGAATGTAGCTTGAAGCCCTACCAGACCTGGTATCCCAGACAGTGACCATCCCACCCCAACTCAGAACATAGTCTCTAGCCCCATACAACTGTGGGGTACAGCTGGAGGATCCAATTGACCAGAGAGGCTAACCAGTGATCTTGCTCAATAGTGTTTCATTCACTGTTATAATCCAGCAGTAGAATAATGTGATCAGTTCATGTGGATAGGTTAATGATAATTGGGATCAATTTTGTCTAACCTTCCTTACTCTTCTAGGTAACTCACGTGCTAAGTACGAATAGCTATGATCATAATATTTTGATAACACTTTAACATTTCAATCAATTCATGTAGATGCTCTCCCTCATTAGTATCAGTAATGACATTCATTCGATTTGTAAAATAATTTCATGATTAGTCATGGACAAACATTTTGCCTAGAAAGTTATCTCCAACTCATTTTACTAACAATGGAAGCAGAAACAAATAAAAAGCCCTGATAGTTTCACATAAGGAATTTTTAAAATGTTATCTGCAAATAATTTTTTTTTTCCTAATGGACTTACTATTAAGTTGTACTGCAAAGAGTATTTTAGGAAAAAAACCCAAAACAAACAAACAAACAAACAAAAAACCAAATGCATCATAAGCACCAGGGTACTTGACAATATTCTAGTCCAATGTGAATTAAGTAAAAATTCCAAAACAATACCTGAATTCTTTAAAAAATTTTTTTTTTAATTTTAATTTTTATTTTTGAGAAGGAGAGCACATGCAAGTTGGAGAGAGGCAAAGGGAGAGGAAGAGAGAGAATCCCAAGCAGGCTCCATGCTCAGTGCAGAGACCAATGCAGGGCCCCATCTCATAACCTTGGGATGAAATCAAGAGTCAGACACTTAACTGACTGAGCCACCCAGGCACCCCCAACTTCTGAATTTTAACAAAGTACATTCATGGGACTTAAAAACAGAGACCAGACTATTGAAAAGAAAATGAAGCCCTTAAGAAGGTTAGGCAGACAAAGAAGAAATAGTGGAATGAAATGCTTATTAGTCTAATTCACTACCCTCAGGCCTAGAGTGATATATTTAATTACCTGGCATTCTCCCTCCAGTTGTATATGGAGGTTATAGATCAGCACATTTCTGAATCCTTAGCTGTTGGTTCAACACCTCCCTGAGTTTTGCTATATTTGCACACCTATAACTACCCCTGTAATGATTTTTCTCATGGTGAATATACCACATTGTTACTTCCTTAGGATTTTGCTTTTACAACGTTCTTGATTTTATTTAGAACGGAAATTTTGTACGATAGCTGGGAAACGGAGAACACATAACCCTTGCCATAGACATAAGATAATATAATTAAAACTGTATACTGTTCTTCTGGATACTATTGTGTGTGGAAGGCTCTGAGCCTGAGACCTATTTTCTATTGGTTGGAAGAGGAAGACAGCAAGGGTGCATGTTAAAGGCATGCCAGCACTAGAATGAGGCACAATCGCAAGGATGGAGAGAAGGTTGAAAGAGAATGCTAATCTCACCAGATGATTCCGTGGTGTTTAATGCTGTACCTGTGAGCGAGTAAAGCCTGAAATACGTCATATTCTTCTGGCCTACAAATTTGGGAAATAAGTCAACATGAGTTCATGTCCTTGCTCCGACAGTCTCAAGTTAATAAACTTTTTCTATTAAAGTTTTTTCACTTGTAAACTGAAATGTACCTCATTTGAATGGTGAATATTCGCGTGATAGCAAACAGAAAGCTTTTAACCAGCATGAGTAAATCTTCGGGAAATTATTATAAAGTTGTAATTATAAAGTTGTTACCCCCACTCTTGAGGTCATTGAAATGCTTACTATAAGTCATAGACTACTTGTCACATAAACAGTTAAAAGACATCAGCGAGGAGGCACATCGCATCTAGAAATATTTACTGAGCAGGAGGACTGACAGGTAGGGTGATGCACTTTTTGGTTTGCACAAAGGTGCCTGGGACGGCGAGAGCAGGTGGGAGCTGAAACTCCAACTTTCGCTCTGCAAACTAATCCATGGGCCCTGGCGTGGGGCTGCATCAGCCTCGGTGAGTGCTTTCCCGGGATTTGCACAAAAGCACCTTATCAGTGGTAGGCGCTCCTCCTCCTGCCTGCCTGTTACCTATGCACGCGGTCATTGATCTGCGCATTATGAGCGATAATAGAAGGATCACATATAAAGAATCCTAAGAGGGGCGCCTGGGTGGCCCAGTTGGTTAAGCGTCCTCCTGACTTCAGCTCAGGTCATGATCTCACGGTTAGTGAGCTCCGGGCGTGTCGGGCTCTGTGCTGACAGCCTGGAGCCTGGAGCCTGCTTCGGATTCTGTGTGTGTGTCTCTCTCTCTGCCCCTCCCCTGCTCGTGCTCTCTGTCTCTCAAAAATAAACAAACATTAAAAAAATTAAAAAAGAAAAAAAAGAATCCTAAGTGAAGGAACTCAAATAAGGCAGCATGCCAGTGGCCTGGCCAAGAAGGACCAAGTCAGAGCTGGTCCCAGAGCCCTGTGCAGCCCTGTCTCCATCCAGGGTCGTCCTGCCCTTCTGTGTCTGCGGGGGCTCGCACAGGCTCTTTTTGTCCTTCCAAGCAATGGCAAAGTTCAGTTAATTAATTACTCGTGGAGTTTTGAAGGTGGAGCTGAAGGATGGATGGGGACTGGGTAAACAAGAGAGAGAGGCAGGATAGAGAACGAAATCCAAATTTAGCTGTGGCATAGTTGGGTTATTTTTATTTTGGCTAATAAGCAAAATGCAGAAAGGGATCTTTCCCCTTTTGTTAACTTTTAAAGAAAGAGACCGCTGCCTGTGTCACTTGCAGTAGTTTCAGGGGCCATCCTTCTTCTTCTCAGGGGAGGGAGAAGAGGAGACAATCCAAGGGCTGGGTTTCTTTGATCTGGCTCTGCCTCCTTATCCTCATTTATTTGCACCCTCCCCGCCTGTGACCCAGCATCACTGAAGGCCCGAGTCTCACCGGGAGGCTAGACATCTTGCTCCCGGGGCGGGGGCTCCTCTCTTTGTCCACCTGGGTAATTGTCGTGGGATCTTGGGCAGCCCCTCCCCTGTCTTCCTCAATGGCTTTGGTGGAATTTCCACCATGTGCTGGACACCGTGGCCAGGGGTAGCCTTTCATACGCTCTTCAGAACAATCCTAAAAAACGATTAGCTTTTAAACTATTTAGCTTATTATTCCCATTTTTACAGAAGAGGGCAGTGAGGTAACTTGCTCAAAGAAATGCAGTGATTAAGTTTCAGAGCTTCATCTGAAAAGTGGGCCTTGACCATTTCCAGGAAAGAGGCCTGTGTTCCCAGGGCTCTCTTGGTACTTCAGACCTTTCGTTCTACAAGGTCTAAGCTAACAAATCAAGTGACTTACTATTAACCAGTGCAAAAATGCTTTATCTTGAGGGGGTTTAAATAAAGTATGTAAATATGGCACTTGTTCAACCTTATATTTTGTGAGACATTCTGTGTATACAGTGTGGCCAACTAGAGCACCCCCAGATGCGGGTGGCATTGTCAGCTCCAAGGTTGCCCTTCTGTTGTAAGTGCCTTGGGGGTAACGGGGGCTTTGGGAAAGCCCAGTTGAGGGTCTCAGGGAATTCATCCAGTGGGAAAAGGACTGGCTCAATCTCTTGACTTCCAGGAAGGTAAAAAAAAAAAAAAATTGACATCATGGTCAGTAAAGGACAGACTTTCTGCCTGTGAATGCCTTGTCAGAAGTTGGAGGAAAAGAAATAGAGTACACTTACCAGCAAGGCACCTCTGAATTGCACCCTGCTGTCTCTGTAATGTTTTGTCTGCCATAAATGAAGATAAATTTGCAGATGGGACCCTAGAATGCTAGCCTGGAAACTCTAAGATAGTCTTGGGTAGGTGTGTGTGAGCTTCTGTAGTCTGGAGCACAACACGAATCATTATTCATAGCCAATTTAAACGATGCTGTCTCCCCAGTTGTAAAAGGCAATTGCAAAAATAGTTTTCCTTCCCTCAGCGAAGTCTTTGCTCCTTTGGTAACTCCATGAACCTTAGTGATTCTCAATCTAAGGTGACTTTTTGGTTCCTATCATCAGGGAGAAACAACACTGGAGAGTCTGTCCGCTGTTGTGTTTGCAGATTCATTGGTGACCCTGCAGTCTGGTGCCACCCTGTCTGCTGGGGGCCAAGGGCACCAGGCTAGGAAGCGTTATCAGTTGCAAGAATTTCTGCTCCTCCGGGATTATAATTAATTTGTCTTATTACCATCCAGGGATACCAGGAACGAAATTCTCTCAGAGTTTCTCCCGAACGGGGCCTCCCTCCAACTCTGTTCATCTTCTTCCCTATGCTTAAGGCATTTGCTGATGTTAACCTATCATACCAGGATTTCTGGGTCAGTAGGTCTGTAAATATCCACAATGTTCAGTGCTTGGAGCTGGTCTTTACCAAAGACTTCGGGCATTGTCTCAGGCCACTCAGCTGCTATAACAAAATACCTCAGACTTGGTGGCTTAAACAACAGAAATTTCTTTCTCCTAGTTCTTGAGGCTGGGAAATCCAAGATCAAGGTGCTGGTAGATTCGGTGTCTGGTGAGAGCTCTCTTACTGGTTTGGAGATAGCATTTTGCTGTGTTCTCACATGGTGGAGTACTGGTCTCTTCTTATAAGAATACTAATCCCATTGTGGGGGATCCAGCCCCATGACCTCATCTAAACTTAATTGCCCTCCAAAGGCCCTACATCCAAATACCACGCCATTGGGGTGTAGGGCTTCAATATATGAATTTGAGGGGGGACGCACACATTCAGTCCATAGCATGCATGACCCCTGTTTTCCTTGTTTACACCTGGTGGAGTGGGTATAAATACAATGGGATCTCTGTAAATTGGGGCTACAGCATCCTCTACAGTTGCTCCTACATAGGAAGCTGGTCCAGGGTTCCTTGTGCACATGGAGCCAGGGTCATCTACCTTCACCACTGTAATTCCTCGAAGTCAGTTCCATGCCTCTGGTGCAGAGGTCATTAGTCAAATGTTATTTTGTCCTCTAGTCTCATAGCTCATCTATTTCTTGTTCCTGTTGAATGGCCACTGGACTAATCAAGATATGTCTCCAACTGTTTGGATGATCATTCTTCCCATTGGTCCTTTGATTACATGTGGTTAATCTAGTTACAATTTATTTATTTTTTTTTTGCTTGGCGATTGGTTTACAATAAAGGACTTGCCTTCCAGTTGGAACCCTGGATCCTGCTCTGGATCTCTACCTTAGAGATTAGTCTCATGAGGCACTTGTCTAGGGCAGGGTGCTTGATGGCTACCTCGGTCTCTCTCACAGCAGGTCATCTAAACGGACTAGACAATAGCAACCTTAGATAAAAGAGGAGAAAGGAGAGAGAGGTCCACGCAGAATTGAGTGCCTGGTCACTCTGGGGTGTTAGACGTATACAAGACAATAGGAAAACCATTTGAAGATGTTGAGAAGAGGAAATTTCAGATGATTGTTGATAATATGGCTTAGCTCTAATGAGTTTAGTCCTGGACCTGATTATCTGGTTTAAGCAAATTGCTTAGTCTTTTTTAGGCTCCAACTTCTGCCCCAATAAAAGAGGCTATCTTTTCGGTATGGACTAAATAAGATAACATAAACAACACCCAGTGCCTGGCCCTCTCGTTGTTCTCAGTGCCACGTTTTGAGCCTATTGGTGGGTTGCTAATGGAGACATGGATCTTCTTTGATAATCCTAAACTTTGAGCAACAACATTTGACATGACACATTTTATCACAGATCCTGTCTCCAAAAATGTTCGATTTTTTAATGAACGTCATTGTAAGCGAATCAGAAAGCCTGAGACTGACTTCATATTGACCATCTTTGGAAACAAAAATGAAAGGCTATACTTTAAACGAGAGGGCTAAAACAAATTTAGAAGAACAAATCACATAAATATTGCCCAGATAGCGATTCTTATTTCCATCTACATCTTCCAGTTTTAAGGTTCAGCCTTACCCGAACTGGGTCGGCAGTCCTCAGGTGTTTGAGGCAGGGCACTTGAAGACCTTTACCATCTCCCCGTGCTTGCTGCCCTTGTAATACTTTGTGGATTGAGAGGGGCAAGCAGCCAGCCACGGGAGGGAGAGAAGTGAATGGAGGTGAGTCAGAGGGCAGAGAAGGGGTTGCCAGGGGAAGAGGATGGCAGAGGAAGATGTACTCACTGAATGGTAACTAGGAAAACTCCCAGGCCCCATTCCTCCCTCTCCTCTCCACGCAGGGGGAAGAATCTCTATGCTAATGTGCTCAATCTAGCATCTGTTAACGCTTAACATTTCTCCGTAGCCCCCGTGCATTCTGGCACAGTCTCTGCCTCAGGCATGCAAATTTGCATTTTCCCTTGACACTGGTACAAGTAGCTTTCTAAATTTGCCTGAAATATAGCATTTGCAAGGTATTTTGGGAGACTTATGAAGAACTGGGCTGGAGTTAAGCTTCATTATTATTTTATAGACTTTCTCTTTTTTTTTCCTTCATCTAATTTAATTTCTAAGGAAATTGTGAAGCTACCCATAATTTGAGAAATTTAAAGTTATAAGACAAAAAGAATTATAGCCCCAGAGACCACCTTTTACTGGCCGAAAGATGGAGGAGATGATTAAAGTTTGCTTTGAAATTAATTAAAAACATTTGTAACTGCCGAAAGTACTGTGCTCAGACTCCAAAGTAAAGATGTCCATTGTGTAAATAGATGTAACACCTCGAAGTCCTCTCCACTTCATAGGGATGGAGAGGAATTGGCTCTCTGGTATGTGAAGTCTAACTGTTTATCCTGATTAGGTTAGTAGCTTCACAAATTTTACGTTAGCCCCTTGCATTCCCTAATTACTAATCAGTTTTACACTTTCAGAGGAGCCATCACACAATTTATAGAATTGAGTTAACAACAATTTAGGAAATCATTCAGGCTTTATTCTCAGATCCTCAACATAATGAAGCGAAATCGCTTTTAGTTGGTTTGGCAATGAGACCAAATGTTTTAACTAGGGGGGGGGCTGGAGGAGGAGGGTCCAGTTGGTGGGCCCCTTCTGAACCACTGCCTTGTCTGTTCCCTGGCCTTGCTAACTGCCCCGCAGACTGAGGAAGGGATGGGGTGGAAGCTGAAATCAGAATCTACCTCCTCCCAATTGAGATGATTACAGCTCCGCCCATAGTCATTATGAGCCTCGATCTCCTGCTTCCTTAGCCCCTCACTCTGGCAGCCAGTAAGTTTGCTTCCTTCTTTCCCTATTGGTATGTTTCATGAAAACAGTGATGCTGCTCAGAATGTTTATTTGCTTAGTTTTTAAATATAATTCATTGTCAAGTTAGCTAACATACAGTGTATACAGTGTGCTCTTGGTTTTGGGGGAAGATCCCGGTGATTCATCGCTTAAGGACAACACCCAGTGCTCATCCCAAGTGCCCTCCTCAACGCTCATCACTCATTTCCCCCTCTCCCCTGCTCCCCTGCCCATGAACCCTTGGTTTGTTCTCTGTATTCAACAGTCTCTTATGGGTTTGCCTCCCTTTCTGTTTGAAACTATTTTTTCCCCTTCCCTGCCCCCATGGTCTTCTTCTGTTAAGTTTCTCAGAATGTTTATTTTAACCAAACATGGTTTAGTTCTTCAGAGCGTAGACCTGAGAATAAAGACAAATTCTGAGATGGATTTCCATTTTTATCTTTTATCACTTCCTAGTTTTGTGATTTTTTTAATGTATTTTTTTTTTTTATTTTAGAGAGAGAGAGAGAGCATGGGGGAAGGGCAGAGAGAAAGTGGGAGACAGAGGATCTGAAGTGGGCTCCCCACTGACAGCAACGAGCCTCACACAGGGCTCAAACTCACAAACCATGAGGTCATGACCTGAGCCAAAGTTGGACACTTAACCGACTGAGCCACCCAGGTGCCCCCTAGTTTTGTGATTTCTAAGCAAGTTACTGTAGCTGGACAAACGCCAATTTCTTCATCTGTAAAATGAGAATAATGCCTACGTGACAGTGTTATTGTAGGGTATTAAAATATCTGAATAGAACTCCAAGTGGGATCCAGAATATTGTTGATTGCGGAGCTGGTAAATTAGTGACTCATGCACACAGGGCTTGATTTTCTTTTAAAGCAGAAAAAAGAAATTTTCAGGGGTGCTTCATAAGAAGAGGAAGATGAGTTGGAGGAGGCAGATGGAGAGGGAGTCAGGCCATTTGTCACCCTCTCAGTCCCTTGGTTTGATCTTGGTCACAGTGGATGGAGATGGGAGCCAGACATCTACAAAAATTCGCACTCGGAGTGCTGGTTACAGCGAGACACCATTAGAGAGAAAGGGCGTTCTCCTCCTCCTGCATGGACCACAGAACTACTATCACCCCTTGAGGACTGTCGGCTCTGAGAGAAGCAACGGTGAGTGTTTTCATGGTGAACGGCTGCTGTGGTTGTCGGAGGCACTGTCCCATGGCTCAGTGGATGGCCATCAGATGGAGATGGGGCATGAGGAACAAAAATGCCAGAGAAGCTTGCTGGAAGATGGTTTGAGATTAGGACCAGTTTGTGAGCAAATGGGAGGCACCTTGTGGAAAATACCAGCTTTGGGGGGTGGAGGAGTGTCAGGATTTAAGTTACTATTGCTGACCTCACCCCATTTCTGTCCAAAACCTCGTAAGGACATTTCAGGCTGCAAAAAATTAAATGAGATAATGCGTATAAAGTGCCTGCTACTGAAACAGATTCACTGCTTCCTGGATGATCGTTATGGTTATTAATCATTCACAAATACCATAGTATTTTTTGAGAGTCTATTAGGTGCCAAACACTGTTCTAGGCATGGAGGGTACAGTGATGAACAACAATATTGATAAAACCCCGATCTCATGAAGCTGATAATCTAGTGGGGGAGGACAAAAATAATGTGATTTCAGATAATGATTCACACTGTAGGAAAAAAAAAAAAAGAGACAATTAGATTGGAGAGGTTAGGGCGTTATTTATTTGAGGAAAGTTTTCATGTGTGCGTGAAGCAGAAGGGGGTGTGTGTGGAAGTGTGGGGGGTCCCCAGTCATGTTGTTTGACTTGAACAGAACAACTGGGTGATGACAGTGCTAGAGGACACCTCATGTTCCACGTGCACATATTTCAACAGGCATAACCCAGCATTTTTCTCATTGCCCCAGTTTCGTTTTCTTTTCAAAGAAGCCATTACAACCATCTTGGATACATGCAATAGTTTGGTTACAATTCCAGCACCAGTGTCTTAGAAACCTATCAACCACCATGAGATGACACGGAGCCTCTGGATGGGCCTGGAGAAATCGCAGTGTGGCAGTCTCCACTGCTGTGAGTGGTTTTATTTTATCCGGCCCCCATCTTCTGATGTAACAACAGGGGTGGTCTTGCACAGCAAAGACAAAAATTGTCTTCAAGGGTTTGGCGAGTTCTCCTCCAACAGTCGGCCTGGGTAGCCTCCAGTAGCTTCTGTTCCAGCACAACTTTCTCTTGCTACACAGTGTTAACAAGAGGGCAGGGTGCCTGCTGCTGGCTCTCGTTGTTAAAGCCAGATCAGTTGCTTAGACTCAGAACTTACTGAGTTTGTACCCAAAATGCACTTGTTGGTAAATATTTTGAATTGCACTCCTGCTTTTTTTTTTTTGTTAAAGCTTATTTATTTTTGAGAGAGAGAGAGAGAGAGAGAGAGAGAGAGAGAGTGCACGAGCAGGGGAGGAGCAGAGAGAGAGAGAAAGAGAGAATCCCAAGCAGGCTGGTTCCATGAACTGTTGAGATCATGGCCTGAGCTGAAATCAAGAGTCAGAGGCTCAACCGACTGAACCACCCAGACGCCCCTGCCCTCCTGCTTTTAAGCACATATCAGTGAAGCTAATTTCCAGCACAGTATATGCAAATACATTTCGACTTACTATGTGTCCACACTCTTGCCCATCTTATTCTACAACATAAGAAAACAAGTCAGCCCATCTCTCCTGGCGTTCACACTTGAGATGTTGTCTTTCTCCCTGATGCCGCTTTCCTGTGGCTCTCAACAGGTGGTTGGTTTGTTAAGGGAGGGGCCAGCTCTTACTGATCTTTGCTTCACAGAAGCCATTTGAATGGCTTTCATGAAGAGATACCTAATGAACGTGCCGATTAAGAAACAGTGTCCCAACTTATTTCTTTCCCTGTAGAACAGATGAAGTGGAATTTTAGAGTAATTGTTGACAGGTCCTTAACACACTCATCTGATATGTGATTTGGGTTGTTGAGACTGCCTTTTATCTTTAAATTTGAAATGTTTCCCAGCTGGCAAGGGGCCACTTTCGGTAATAGCTTCCCTCCTCTACTTCGCTTTTCACCAAAGCCAGACTCTGAGGTAGTTTTCCTGTTCTGCAGTCCCCTTCAGCCATAAATTTATTAAGGAAGGGCACCAGGGCTATAAAATCGGGGATGGCAGGATGACATAGTATTTCCAAAGTCACTTCACGAGGCAGGTTGTAATAACAGCGGATCAACAAATCATTCACATTTTTCCAGTAAGTAGTACATGCATACGTGGTCTCGTAACACCTACATGAAAGTTTATTGAGTGGTACAAATGAATACAAAATTAAAATCTGCTGAAGGAACTTGTTTAGATTGCACATACTGTGCAAATATGGGAAACCTTTTTTTATTATGACAGATGATCTTGTCTTGTATATTCTCTTAAGGCAATTTATTCTTAAGCATTAATTGAAGTAGCAATTCATCTTACATTTCTGAACACCTAGAATTCTGCCCAAGTTAGTCACTCCTATAGCTTTAGGGTCAATATGTAATATAAATACATATGAAAACAGTCTCTAACAGGGGCCCTGCTGATGTCTGTTCTTATTTTTTAATGTTTTCTTTATTTCTGAGAGAGAAAGCGAGAACATGAGCAGGGGAGGGGCAGAGAGAGGGCGACAGAGGATTCGAAGCTGCTTTTATGCTGACAGCAGAAAGCCCGACTTATGAAAGTTAAAAATGCATAAATATGCATGTATATGTATATATAGATATAAAAATACATTTACGCTTTATATAATTAAAAAAATAGCAGAATGCTTCTCAAAGATACAGTTAGAATTTTAAAGTATGATTTTCTTAAGAGGTATGTGGCTCACAGTTGACCAAGTGTACATTCCCTTCTTCCTAGGCACACAGCAAGACTACATTTCCCAGTTTCCTTTGCAGTTTGGTGTGGTCATGTGACCTAATTCTCCACATTCAGTGCTGAATATCGAAAACCTGTATGGGTGATTGATCTTTTAGGATTTCTTTCTGTTTCAGGATTGAGGCAGACAGCACAGTGCCCTTAGAAATTAGAACTTAAAGACAATAGAGATACATGAGGTAAAGAGCCCAAATTCCTGACTCACTGATTAGAGATAATATCCATTTAAAATTTGAACGTGTAAGAATAAACTTTTATTCTATTGAATCACTGTAAATTTTGGAGTTTATTAGTGTAGCTAACTGTGCTATTTCTTGATTTCCAAACACCCTGCAAATATGAATAACAGCTGCCATCTGCTCTCCCTGATTTCCTTCACCATGGGTATACAGAGAGCTTCTGCTTCTTGTCTCGTCTCTCTTACCTCAACGTGTTAGGTGATGGTAACTTGCAAAGTGGTTCTTCTTTACTCATTGTCCTCTCAGAACTTGGAGAGAGAAAGAGAGAGAGTTCAGTCTTCAGAGCAGCTCAGGAATTTTAGTATATATATGTTATGAATTAAGTAAATTACACTTAATCAGGCTGGCCTGGATACCAGGGGGAGGCTCTCTTGAATGACAGGTAGTACAAATGAACATCAAGGGGAGTGACATATGAAAATGCAGAATATATTATCCTTCCTTTTCCAGGTCTCAAACCCGAAGGAAAAGTTCTGGGTCATTGCAATTATTTAAATATGATTTCCAAATAATTAAATTTGTTTTCTTTGGCCATCTTTCAGTGGTTACATCTTGCCTATAGTCTCTGCTCAAATGTCCTCTCTTTTTTATTTATTCCTTCTCTCCTGCCATTTGACTTTTCCTTCATGAGCTTTGAAATTGCTGAGAGAGATTGAATGGGGGCAACAGCTTTTTAAGGCTGGGAGAAACTCCAGCACCTTAGGGCACAAGGATTTTCTAGTACCATGGGCTAGGGATACTCTTCCTACAACACTCAACATCAATTACATTCTTAAGGGGCTGGAGAAGTATGCAGTTGACCCTCTTTGTTGTCCCCCTAATATACTAAGGTGGGAATCTCTCATTTATTGCCTCAATGCTAGAGGAAGATGTATTATAAATTCAAAACAACTAACTCTACTAGTTTCAGAAAACACAGATAGCATACATGCTAAAAACTGCCTACATTTCAGAAGTAATGGAAGCTAATAGAAAAATGTTACTCCCTAAACGTGCCTTCATATTATTCAAATTTAGCCACATCTATGGCCAAAAAACACCTAAAAACCTTAATTGTTAGCTAGAAGACAGCTTTGCGTCACATACGCTAATCTTAGGTAGTAAAGAAGTACTGAAAGGCTAGGAATAACCATAGAAGAAAACACTATCATTTCAGGCATGTGAAGTCTGATATAACACTTATTTAGGATACAATCAATAACGACAATGGTAGTAGTAGTAATACATAACATTTTTCTGAGAACTTACCATGTGCCAGGCATTGTCTCCAACAATCCTATGAATTTGGTATTATTATAAACATATAATCAGAATGTAAGTATCTATCTACCAAATGAAGAAATGGAGATACAGAAGGTTAAGTAACATGACCAATGTAAAAAGACTACCAGGTCTTAAGGAACTAAGGTGTATTAAATATCATGTTATTTTAGATAACCATGCAAGTTGGAGAGAAGTTACCATAAACACACTCATTGTAGTATTTGATCACATTTATTATTTGATTAGCCAGAGATGCAAAAAAAAAAAAAAAAAAAAGTACTGGAAATGGGTTGACCACTCAGAGAAGGAAGTGATACACTGTGTCACAGCAAAGCCTTTTTTGGCTGGCAAAATCTGTACTGGGGACACAGTATCTGTGAATACTATATGAGTAAGGAGGGAGACATTGGGATATGAGAAATCTTTTTCTTGCTGTGCCCAGACCTTGTATCATCAGGACATACATTACTATTCAGAGAGAACTTAGAACAATCTATACCTCTGACCATCTATATTTACACATATCATCCAAGAACTTTTTGGTCCTTGCTTTCTATACAGATCAACAAGGTTGTGTCCTTGCAGAAAACCTATTTCTCTGTAGCAAATCACCTCACTCTGATTTAATGCCCTTTTATTAGGGAGGTTTCTGATACTGAATCCTGGGACCCGACTCATCAAGCCATTTCACTGTAGATCACACTCAAACTTGGACGGAGAGGTCATGTGGTCATCTCTGCAGCCATCATTGGTCATATATTTATGTTGTTGAAAATTTTTAACATAAAATAACCCATACTTTCTGGCATAGTTTATACTGTTTATTCATTTTGAGCTTCATCATGAATTTATAGTTGTTCTCCACTTCAGTTGGTTCCAATAATTGAACTCTTTCTTAGGTTTTCTCATGGTACTGCCCTGTGTTCTAGTTGTGATAGTATAGCAATGGAAGCCCGTTGGATCTAGATTCTTAGTTTAGCCATAGAAAGCTTTGGAAGAATCCATGTTTCTTTGCAATAACAAAATGTGATAGACTAACCTCAAGATTTTCTGCTCTGAATTGAGTCAGCTATTCTGCAAGGAGTCCTGATTCCTCTTAGGGGGGGAATGATAAAAATGTACATTCACATAATGATTTATAATCTACTTCTATGTTTACTAGGTTTAATTTCTTTTGGTCTTGCTTTAATATGAGGCTTTATTAATCTAATAGTCCTTCCTGCTCTCTTCCCATTTCTTTCTTTGATCCAGAATTTCCTTCACACTCCTCACACCCCCCAAAAAACAACATGGGACAGTAGTTTATAACTGTTCTCTGCAGTCAAACTCCCTCTATTTGTTTTTCAGCTTCGTTGTTGGGCAAGTTATCAATGTGTACTTCATTTCTCTCTCTATTAAGTACCTCATAGGATTGTTGCTTAGTGCATATAAACCTCTCAGAGTCATATTTAGTTCTAAGTGCTAAATAAACAGTAGTTATCATTAATTTTGGAACTACATGTTTTATATTATGATAGGAAATCATGGCTTCAAACTGAAATATTGCCTCCAAACTTGAAAATATTCATTTCATTTTTTATGCTTATACCCTTGGCATCCTGAAATTGACTAAAAAATGTACTGACCTAGATGATTTCCTTTGTCAGCATCACATTCAAAGAATAGTTGTCTAACAAGAGAAAAGAATCCTAAACTTTTTATAAGAGGGCATCCAAGCTGCACAGTAATAGTACCCCTGGATTCTTACAAAAATGTTAATAAAAAATAGCAATAACAAATATACTCTCTCAGGTCTTTATTAAAATTCTATTTTAATTACTTATTTTCTTGGCCATTTAATTATAAATTTTCTTTTACCACAAAAAGCTTCACTGTTGAACTCAAAATACTTAACAACTTTCAGTGGAACTATAACCATAATTCATTAATTCTATAGTTTTCCAAAAGTTATTTACAAGTATCAAAATACTGCTACAGCAAAATTAATATAAAAAATCACTGGAAATTTTTTAAATTTTGACCTCAAACATTTATGGGGACCCATTTTAGTAGGTTCATAAAGTTACATCTTGGAGCCACACCTAGGAGCCACAATATCTAACCGAAAAAAAAAAAATCCTAGGGGCATCTGGGTGGCTTAGGCGGTTAAGCGTCTGACTCTTGATCTTGGCTTAGATTATGATCATGCATTTAGCGAGTTTGAGCCCTGCGTTGGGCTCTGCACTAATGGTGTGGAACCTGCTTGGGATTCTGTCTCTCCTTCTCTCTGCCCCTTCCCGGCTTGTGTGCACTCTCTCTCTCTCTAAATAAACAAACATTAAAAAAATTTGAAAATCCTAGATATAGAAAAAACTAAAATTTCCTTTATGTTATAAAAATTTCCTTCATATTGTTATTTGCTTGTGTTCTAGTGACAAAGCAGCCTTAGACAGGGTCACTTAAAGAGCCATTCTTGTGAATTCAGTTCATCATTTGCTTCTAGTTGGTGCTATACAATCTTTCTACTGCCTTTAAGAAGTTGTAATGAACCACATCCATTTGGTTCCAGCATCTTTCTTAACTTTTATCACCACATCCTCTATGCAAATCATATGCCCTGACAAAACTAGTCTTTTCATTTTTTCCCAACGATGCCTGTGATTTCCTACCTCTGTGTTTGTTCACATAGGTCTTTCAGCCAGATGGCCTCTCCTGAAATCTATGCCCACTTGAAGAGCTGAAAATAACCATTTTCCTTAAAGATGTCCCTGTTCTTCCCAACTGGAAATGATCCTCCTCTATTATTATATGTGCTATGTATTACTTACCATTCACTGTCTATTCCATTTGTTCCCTTTCCAATTAGATTTTATTATTTTTTAACGTTTATTTATTTTTGAGAGAGCGATTGCCCCTGTGTGAGTGGGGGAGGGGCAGAGAGAGAGAGGGAGGAAGAATCCAAAGCAGGCTCCTGGCTCTGAGTTGTCAGCACAGAGCTCAATGGAGGGCTCGAACTCACGAGCTGTGAGATCATGACCTGAGCCAAAGTTGGATGCTTAACCGACTGAGCCAACTAGGCTCCCCTCCAATTAGATATTTAACTGTTTTGCATCTGTGGGCAACAAAAGCTAGTTGGGTATTTTACACCAGGCATGGCATTCTAGGTGTTGAATGGGAATAAACCTAGATTTTATTTCCTAAGAATAGAGACATAAGCAGTGAAAGAGGTTGCATGGAATCGAGGGTCCACTTCCAGTTCTGGCTCTACTCTTTGGAAACGTCACCTTCTCTGATGTCCCTGTTCTCAGCTGTGAAAGGAATGGGATGTACTTGGTAAACTCTCAAGACTCTTCTTCCTCTAAAATTGCTTTGCTTGGTAATAACTTCCGATTACTCTTTACAAATGAAAATGCACTTTGATTGTTCATCCGTAACAGTTTTAAATTTGAAAAATATTTTGCATGTATCATTTTTCATTTGACAAGAAATTATTGTTAGCAACTGAAAACAACTATACTAGGAAGATATATTTAAAAATATTTGGATTCCTGGGGCACCTGGGTGACTCAGTTGGTTAAGCATCGTGACTTCAGCTCAGGTTATGATCTCATGATTCATGGGTTCGAGCCCCGCCTTGTGCTGTGCTGACAGCTTAGAGTCTGGAGCCTGCTTTGATTCTCTGCCTCCCTCTCTCTGCCTCTTCCTAGTACTCTCTCTTTCTCTTTCTCTCTCTCAAAAATAAAAATATAATAAACATTAAAAAATTAAAAATATTTGGATTCCTTATAAAATGATTGAATTATCAGAAGTATCAGGAAAATTTCATTTTATTGTCATCTGTTCCAAAGACCTCAAAGATGCTGGTTTAGAAAAGAATCATCCAAACACTTAAAATCTATATTAAATGCCTATTGCTTAGGTTTAGTGACTTTGAAATATGACTGAAGAAAGAAGTACTCATCTAGCCCATTAACTTAAAGAAGTATAAAATATTCCTTTGATATTTTCCCAAAGTTTGTCAGCTGTGTCCTTAAAAAGAAGGATTAAATTTAATTTCTGGTAGACTCTCACTAACTTTTTTTTAATCTTTTCCAATTGGAATATATTTTAGTTCATGTGTTCAAAAAATCAAGTGAGGAAATGTAAAATTATGTTGATTTTTAATAACATTTTAAGACTTCGCCATATTTGAATTGCTTACTTTTATACAAATTTAATTCTAAATCAGAGAAGTAACTTCAATTGCAATTAAATAGAATCTTAGCTCTTAATGAATATAACATTGAAGATATGTTACCTAAATTACTTCATTTTCACGGAAATTAACATTTCAATGTGTCATGCTCTGAAATGAAAATATCTTTGGAGAAAACAATTATTGATGAAATAAAACATCTGGTGGAGCTGACTCAGATTCTCTGTGGAAACAGACACCTTTATAATCAACAGTTCTGGCGAGCAGTTTTGATGAAACACTGACTAAAATAAAGATTTTCAATAGGCCATAGAGATTTTTTTTCTTGTTTTTTTTTTCAGTGTTCTCTCCAAGCTACTATTACTGCAAAATGAATTACAAGAAATTGATAGTATGAATTTTCCTCTTTAATGACTTAAGGCATCTATCTATATCTATATCTATATCTATATCTATATCTATATCTATATCTATATATCTATTTTTCCCATAAAATACCAGGCTCGCAAGGTTTTGTTTTCTAATGAGCTAAGTTTGTTTCTTTAGCTTACATGAAAAAGTCCTTCTCAAAGAGAATGGTTGCTACTGGTATGCTCAGTTCCCTGCCCACCCTGCCACTAGTCTTCCAAAAGATTTTACAGCTCTCTATATTTTAGCTTGCAGGGAAGAAATCTTCTCTCATCTGGCCTGAGGGATTCTTGGTAATGTCAAACATTCCACTCTGATTTGCTATTGAATGAATTTCAGGTTTATGTTAAAGGTTCTCTCAACCTTGATACCACTGATATATATATAAATATATATATATATATATATATATATATATATATATATATATTTGATATCTCTTTGCTATAGGGTCTATTCTCTGTATCTTTGTAAATAGTTTAGCAGCATCCCTGGCCCTCTGCCCTCGAGAGGCCAATAGCACACATCCCTTTGCCACTCACTGTGACAAACAAAACTGTCTCCAGACATTGTTAATGTCCCCTGAAGTGTGGAGGCAAAATTATCCCTCGTTGAGAACTACCATTTTTAAAGTATTTACAGTAGTGCTAATTCTGAAGACAGAGTATTCGCACACATACGAATCTGAAGTCTCCTCTGTTGGGGAGTGTGATAAAAATGATGTGACCACCGACTGACCAGTGACCTGGACCCAGGCACTTGTTGGCTCCTTGTCCCCTCCCCATCCTTGGAATGTGGGTTCCACTTGCTTTTCCCACACTCAGAGTCTGCTCTGAGGACATAACCTTGAAATAGTGATGTGATCTTGAAAACATCCGCATGGTATATATATGTGACTGGGCCTAGTTAGGGCTTCTACAAGCTTTTAAGATTTGGAGAGCTGCTGTGGGGGTTCATTTGTTTTGCTGCTGCCCAAGACGTGCCTTAAACGTAAATTCCCTTTTCTATTATTAGAACTGCCACTTAAACAATCTGGAGTGGCCTCTTTTATTCCCTTCCTACCCTCTATGTAAGGGTGGGCTGGGGAGGGAGGGTGGTTTCAGATTACAACAGGAAAGTTCCAGAGAGGGCTGTGAATCTACACCTCCCCCTTCCCAAATTTGAAACCCTGCTCCTACACTTACCGACCAGGTTAATTGACTTCTCTGAGCCTCGCTGTCTTCATCTGAAAATAAGGATAATAATGACCTACCTCATGAGACCATTATCAGGATTAAATGAAATGATGCACAAGAACCACTTAGAAGAGTGCCTGGAACATAGCAAGCCCTTAACCATCATTGGAGATTATTTTTATTCCAATCCCTAGAGGCTTTGAATAAAACTTTAATTTTTACAGTAATACAAGATGCAAAGGTTTTCTCACCAACTCTGAAAGTTACATAATTGGTACTAATTAGTGGATATTTTTTCTTTTTAATCCCAGTTAAAATAATTACATAGGCAATTACTTTCTCTAACTACTTTTCAGAAAGGGACACGTGCCATAAGCCTCCCTAGGATGATATATTGCCCGCCACCCTGAGGATAGTATACAGACTGCATTACGGGAAAGCATTTAATTTTTTCTTTTTAATCACAGGCATCCTCAAGAAGGTCTTGTGGGCCAAACTTTTACTTTAACAGTAATTGATACAAATGCTAATAGCTCAACCCCTCTAGATTTCAAAACACAGCAGTAGATGAGGCTGCATTTAAAATCTCAGCAGGGCTTGCTTTCAGGCTTCCCATAAAACCTGAAGGCTATAATAGAAGAAGGTATGATTAAGATCAGTGCTCAATAACACTGTGGACTGTGGCAACTGAACCCTTTCTTTAAATTGGAGCTCAGAAGAGTCACCCGATATCTTATGAAGATAAACACGGGTTGGGACTAAAAAAAAAAGTAGGATCCTATGTTAAGGACACAGATACTTAAATTATCTCCTTTGATCACATTATAAATTGCATTGAAATATAGATACTTAGCCTCCACTCTCTGACATTTGATTCAGTAATATCTAAGGTACAGCTCTGGAATTAGATTTTTATGAAGCTCTCTAGGTGATTGTCAGATTTTTTTCAAACAGATTCAGAAGACACTGCCTAAAGAAACAGAGGAATGCCTGTAGAATTCAAACTAATTTCTATAAATAAAATAAAATTTTCTGATGACTCTGGTCATCAATTGAGTGATTAATTTATTCACACATTTTACATATATTTATTGAAAGCCTACCGCAGGGCAAAAATTGAGCTAGCCAGAGGCAATTCAGACATGAACAAAATAGGTCTGGTCCCTGCCTTCATGGAGATTATTATCTACCACGGTGGCCCCAACATGTCCTCAGCCAGACTAAACTTTAGATACATTGCTTTATAACTACAGGCTCCTGACCTTCCTTATTAGAGCATTTATTTCAGAAAATTTGCAGTAGTAAATTTTTTTCTGCCCCTTTGAGATGAAACCTAGTCATGAAATATCTTTCTCAAGTTGCTGGGGGCCATCCCTTTGAAACGTAATCATCAAGAAAGAATTCTCTCTCCCAGTTTCTGTGGGAGGGTAGCGCCTAACTTGGATAAGTGCCAATTAGCAAACACAGATGCCTTGATCACATTAACCAATCTCCTTCTTAATCTTCCATAGTACTTTTTCATGAGCTCACCCCTGCCTTTTGCTTCAGTGGAGCTGAGTTCCTTTTCTATCCCCTAAAATATTACTCCTGACCCCTACTACAATAGTCTTGAATAAAGTCTTCCTTGCCTGTTTTCTTCTTTTATGTTATCTGTCACTGATATCTATCTTTATTGTTCATAAGAATCATCTACCTTTGCTAATCTAGTAGGTTTACTGAACAAAGAATTTGTAGTTGTAAGCACCTAGATGATATGAGCAGGATATAGAGAGACCAGATACTGAAAAACATTGTGCCCATAGTCCTACCATACAAAACATTAAGGAATGTACCATCTCGGGAGCCAGATGCCAGCTTCAAGCATTTGCAAAGGCCAAATCTTAGACATTTGACCACAAAATAACTAAGTATAATAATAAGTTCAGAAATACTGAACAAAATGGAAATCTATGAGTACACACTGATTGTAAATAAGTGAGTAAATAATTAGGGAGGATTAGGAAGGCTCTTGATTACTGAAGAAGGCTGAGTGATGATTGGCCACTGTGCAAAGAATTGTGGAATTTAAAAATCATCATTTTGCAACCATCACAGTAAAAATTAGAAGAGTCATCAATGAATGATAAATCAAGGGGGAAATTTTGATGCAGAGCAGGATATATGCATAGTCTATCAGTGTCTCCTTATAGATTGCTGGTTAATTACAAGAGGAAAAAAAAGTACACAATAGAGAAACTGGACCATATCTTTGCCAGGTGACCGAAGTTAACATCAGGAATGAAGGACAGATGGACATAATGTGCCTTTACATGTAACACCCTGAGAAAGACAGAAAATTACTTGCATAATCTTTATACTAAGAATGTTAATCTAATCACAGAGCACCATTAGATAAACCCCAAATGATAATTTATTAAGAAAGGGCAGGGAAAGGATGTATTGTCCAAAGATGTCAATGTCATAAAAGATAAATAAAGGCCAAGAATCTATTTCAGATTAAAGGAGGCTCACAAAGTGTGAGAATTAAACTCACTATGTGATCCCAGACTAGATCTTATACTGAAGAAAAAAAAAAAAAAAGCTACGTAGGCCTTTGTTCTATTTATTGGTAAAGTTGCAATATAGTTGGTAGACCACTAAAAGTTAAAAACTATATAATGATTATGTCAGAGAATGTTCTAATATTTAGAAAATACACATTGAACATTGAGGGGTAAATGGTCATATTGTATGTAACTTATAATCAAGTGGTTCTCAAAAAATGTAGATAGCAAATAATAAAGGTAAAGCAAATGGGGTAAAATACTAACAATGGATGAAGCTGTGAAAAATAGAACAAGTGTTCTTTATACTATTCTTGTAACTTTTCTGCACGTTCACAATTATTTTCAAATGAAAAGTTTAAAATATGTCATTTTTTAATTAAATGCATGTTTATGTAATGAGAAAACCAATAATTCCATAAAGCAAGTTATCACATGATCTTTACCTGGCTGCAACTAAATATTATACTCTTAGCCCTAACAGAGGATGGATTAAGGAGATGATTTCTGAATATCATTTATTCTGTTTAATTTAAAAAATGTACGCATTTCCCCAAGACTGTAGAACAAGGGAAGAGCTTGGTTAGCTTTACTAACGAAAAACCTAATAAATTTGTTAGACTTCCTTTACTTCATCATGAAGAGCCTCGTGGCCCTTTGGTGTTCTTTGCCTTGACAATTTAGAGTCAGCTTTGTTAGACTGCAAAACTTCCCTTCAGCCCAGCTTGGCTGGTAGAAGAGGTAGTACCTTTTTTCAAAGCCCCACCTCCTTTCTTCTTATCTTTTTTTTTTATGTTAGGGTTTATACTAATGGGCTTCAACTTTAAAAATTTTTTTTTTTTTTTTTTTTTTTTTTTTTTTTTTTTTTTTAGAGAGAGAGCAGGAGTAGGAAGAGGGGCAGAGAGAGAGAGAGAAAGAGAGAGAGAATGAATCTCAAGCAAGCTCCCTGCCCAGTGCAGAGCCTGATGCAGGGCTCAATCCCATGACTCTGGGATCATGACCTGAGCTGAAATCAAGAGTCAGATGCTCAACTGACTGAGCCACCCAGACGCCCCTGGGATTCAACTTTTTGAGTGACATTTTGGTAGTTAAATGGTAAACTGCATCAAAATGTTGAAATAACCACATTACAAATATACAAATGGAAACACTATGCTGAAATAAAAAAAAAAAAAAGCACTAATTAGGCCTGTCCTCTGGAGGTTAAAGGCAACTTTCAGATTTGACTCAAATGCTGAAATCTGGGGAGGTTTCTGAGGGATATACCTCAAATAGCTGTGTCCTTCCCTACTCCCCCCTACTATGGTCATCCTCTCTCATTTTATCCTGCTTTATTTAATGGCTTGGAATTTGTCACCAACTTTTTACATTTATTTTTGTGTATTGTCTGTCTTCCTCTGAAACATAAATTCTATGTTCATAAAGTCAGCAAGAATTTTGCCTGTCTTCTGCTTACTGCTAAATGTTTTGCAAATACGTGAATGGGAGGGAGAGAGACATATATAGAAGGAGACAGAGAGAGACAGAAACAGAGACAGAAAAAAAGTTGTATGTTGCCATAAATTCATTCTTGTCATTTTATTTAAGAACTAAGGTAAAATTTCCCATTGTATCACAATTTTTACCTCTGTAACAAGATATAAATATTTAATGGACTTATGCACACATATGCGTATACACACATATTTGTCTATGCGTATTTCAATCTTTGCTGATTTACAATGCAGGTATTGCCTATCTCCTCATCCTTACCCTCGAGGGTGTGGAGATTGAAGAACTGTGTCTGTACCTGTGTGTTATTATTGTACTTATCTATTTATTTTCTAGAAAAGCTCCCCACCCAGGTCTCATCCCTCTGATTCTAATGATTTGTTTAAAGTGCGTTTTGTTGTTGATGTTTTGTTTTGTTTTGTTTTGTTTGTTTTGTGGCTGGTGAAACAGGACCATAGAGGGATGTGAGAAAGAACAAGATAAGGAGGAAGGGGAACAGGAACACAAGAGGCCTCAAAGCTCCAAGTGTGGACAGAGAGTGAGGCTGTTGTCTGGGAAGTGCTGGGCAGAAGCGCCTAAAGAAGGGAGGGTGTACGAGTCCTAGAGCTGCATTGGTTGGGGGTCCTCACCAGCTGATGACCCATCAAACAGTTATCAGGGGAGACGGATATGTTCATTAGCTTGACTGTGGTAATTACTTCACAATGTGTATGAAGATCAAAATAGCAAATTGTATGCCTTAAAAATAGGCAATTTTTATTTTTCAAGTATATCTCAATAAAGCTGGATCGGGAGTGGGGTGGGGGGAAGCTATCTGGTGGCAGGACGGAGAACAGTTTGGAGAAAAAGACGACCAGAGGCAGGGAAACCAGGCTATTGATAAAAATCTAAGGTATTTTAACCATGGCAGCCCTTTTGTATACACATGGCTGAGTTTTCTGAATTAAAAAAGAAATTATAGAAAAGATAACCAAATACAGATTTTTCTCTAAGTGGAAAAACACATACACGTTTTTTAAAAAAATCAATAATGTTAATATCTCTGTCTGTTGGGTTCATTTAGAAATTTTTTTGTTTCTATCCATGGATCATTAAAACAGCCAAATTTATTTTTAATTTACTAATGTCTAGGATACTAATCTCTTCTACCAAGCTACTGATAAATTTGGTTTTAGATCCTTTTCCATTTCAATTGATGGCATGATAAAATGATGAAATATCAGGCTGTGGCTGTTATTTTCTTCTGAAGAGTTAATCCATTTTGTTATTTGCTGTGAAGTAGTGGATCTATAGCTATAATATTTCATTGTTCTGTTGATGGTGACAGCCACATTCATTATAAGCAGCCAGTAATCCTACAATGCTTCCTTCAGCTCAAGGATCAGTAAGTTCATCAGACACCATTCTGGAAGCCTGACGTTCGTAGCAAGCAGCCATGTTAAATGGGAACACAGATGCATCAGTTGAAAATTTGACTATTTTTGTAACAGAATTCAGAGCAAGCAAATAGAACTGGGACACACCGCCCAGTATATTATTAGGCAGTGACAGTGTATAAACCGACTAAGGAACCTAGGCATGATGTGAGGGGAGGACGGAGACTTTCCAAAATGAACGGTAAGCAAATTCCAAAGGTAGTGATGAACATCTGACTAGTCAATGCATGATAATGATCTCAGGATGCCTACTGTTGTCTGTAGTGAAGCTTTTACCATTTTCTCTCTGAAAAGTAGGAAAAAAAAGTGTTCAACTAAACTATCAAGTCTCAATACTAACAAATGAGGAGTAACCAGAGGGTTAAAAAATATCCAAATAATTACTTTCAAGGCTTTTCTTCAGTTATTTTGAATACTAAGTGCCTGTTGCTCCTTTTGAAGTTTAACACTAAATTTATGTCCTACGTGCATCTTAGTTTATTAACTTGTTTATACAGTCGACTCTTGAACAACACAGTGGTTAAGGGCATCGACTCCACACAGTCAAAAATCTGCATGTAACTATTTTTTTTAATTTTTTAATGTTTATTATTTTTGAGAGAGAGAGAGAGAGACAAAGAGCAAGCAGGGAAGGGACAGAAAGAGAGGGAGACACAGAATCGGAAGCAGGCTCCAGGCTCTGAACTGTCAGCACAGAGCCTGATGTGGGGCTCGAACTCACAGACTGCGAGATCATGACCTGAGCAGTAGTCGGCCACCCAACTGACTGAGCCACCCCGACGCCCCTGCATGTAACTTTTGACTCCCCCACAACTTAACTACTAACAGCCTACTGTTGACTGGAAGCCTTACCAATAACATAAATAGTCAATTAAGGCATATTATGTGTGATGTATGTGTTGCATACTGTATTCTGACAGTAAAGAAAGCTAGGAAAAGAAAGTGTTATTAAGAAAATTATAAGGAAGAGAAAACATTTATTGAAAAAAATATGCATATGAGTGGACCTGCACAGTTCAAACCTGTGTATTATCCATAACACATTTTATGAATGTTTCCTGTCATTACAAGGTACTATTAACCTACATTAATTGTGCTTAGCATATCTTATGGGTTTTATCTGTCCCATTTGTTTTCCTTATCCTCTCTCAAAACTGCAATTATTAAATAATGCAGCAAACACACATTGCAGTAGTTATTAAAAATGAGGTTTCTGATCATGTTATTGTAATTATTAACTGAGTCATAGCAGCAGTGACTAACAAGTTTAAGCAATTTAGATAATAAGCCAGAAAAGGGAGAATTATAGGATCCAAAAAAATACCCTTTTAACAAGATTTAAAACAATTTTGCTTCTATGTAATTTCTCTTACCTAATGGGAAGGTGGCCTTATAATTTTTTTTCCATCTATTTCTTCAATTTTGTTTTAGTTGGAACTAAGTTAGCCTGACTGATGGTAACTACTCAAAATGACAGTGGCCTAAATAAAGTAAAAGTTTATTTCTTTGTCATGTGTGTGAAATAAGTCTGGTTAGCAGGAAAGAGGGAAGAAGAAAAGGAAGGCAAACCCTCTTCTAGAAAGTCAAACACAAGAAGTTTATATAAACGGCATCAGCTAGAACTTAGTCATAAAAACATACTTAACTCAAGGGATGCTGGCAAATGTTGTCTTTTTTCAATTGGTTATGACTAGCTAAAAATCAGATTTTAGGGAAAGAAAGAGATAACATATATTGGAAGAGGAATATCAGGCTATGTCACAAAAGTCTCTGAACAAAAACAAAATTTCCATTAAAGTGTAAAAATGTGATTGACCTAAAAATTGGACAAATGTCCCGCCACCTTATCATTATCTCTACGATCTAAAACTCAATGTAAATCCAAATCTATGTTATTACAACTCCTCCTAAAATATGCACAATTATGATCAAGTTAGCGTATGATTAAACATTTTTCTCTAAGACTTTAGATTCAAAACAACCAATAATTATCTTGTGCAGCACACTTAGCAAATGCATCTTATTACCATAATAATATCAAGATCATATCATTAAACCAAATATAAATCTTTGGAAACAATTAAAAATGAACCCAACACTCCCTCAACAGGTGCATGTTTTTCTTCTGTAAGTCTAAAGAACACTACACCTTTCTGTTTGTTTGGGTTGTTTTTTCCCCGTACTACATTTTCAGAAAAGTAAATTACTTATCTGTCTTTAAACATGGGCAGAATAATCTGTTATAAGCGAGGGCTTCATATATGTCTCTTCTAATTGTTGGCTCTAGTCAATTTGAGGAGGTTGATCTCTAGATTTCCTTTGATCTTCTTCAGTAAGAAATGGCCTCCAGAGGACTTTTAATTGGTTTCCATGTGAAATTTTCATTCACTGAAGTTGCAGGCATTTTCTAACCTCTCAATTGATGATATCTGCCCTGCCTGCTTTGGGAAAAAAGATCTAAGGTGGCTGTGTAAGGGGAGCTGGAGAGCTGTCTTCTTTGCACCTATAACCCCTGAAGTCTACAGGGAGGGATCTAATATTCATTGAAACAATAATTAATTGCTGGACACCATATATTAAATTTTTATTTGATATACATGAGCTGAATTATTTTCTGAAACACTCATACACATTTCTTGTGATTCATATTCTTGGGTATTTTATGATTAGTTTTCATTGAAGTCTTTTTTCCATTATATTTTACACTTGATTATTCCTGGAACATAAGATAGCTATTGACTTTTATATATTAATTTTGTGGCTAGCTATCTCATATACACTTGCTTACTGTTTTCAGTGTTTTTTTTTTTCACTTGGTTCTCTTGGGTTTTCCAAATACACAACGGCATGATCTTCAAAGATTAATGTCCCATATTTTATTATCGTACCTATTTTGTTTTATAAATTTACTGCTAAGTATCATGGGGAAAGAGAGTTCCTGGTTTCCAACCTCTGACTCCATCTGAGATGTTAGGAGCTTCACCCTCGTTTGCTGAATTAGGCCCCACAACTACTTGCAAGGTGGGTATTATCTGTATTTCATGAAGAAAAAATTGCCTGAAGTCACAAAAGTAAATAAGGGAAGCAAATATTTTTTGAACCCAGGTTTGTTCTCAAATCTCATATATTTTCTGCTATTTTACAGAATAGCCCCTAAAAGAAAAATTAAAGATTCAGTTAAAAGATAAAATTTGTTCTCCAGCTAATGCTGGAGATGGTCATCATTGAAAAATCACAAATCAGAAAAGGGCCTCTTCCAGTTATATATTGCTGTGTAATATGTAACTCCAAACTGAGTAGTGTAAAACTGCATATGCTTTATTATACTCATAGATTCAGTCGGGCAGATATTTGGACAGGGCACCATGAGGATGGTTTGTCTGTCTGTAGGGGATCGCATAGCATGCCACGTTCTGCGAACACCACCGTTTGCTACAGCTGTTGTTCCAGGGTGTTGGTGGCAAGATGAAGGCTAAACACAAAGTGAGTTGATAGACTTTGGAGGATCTTGCCTCGCAGGCCATTATGTTTGGATGTTATTCCGCAGGCAACTTTTAAAGGGACACGAACAGATGAGCATTTCAGTTTATTCTAGCAGCCTTTTGAAAGCTATGTTGAGGTGGTTGAGGCATGAGCAGGAAATTGTGTTAAGAGAAGTGATGAAGGCTTTTACTGGGGCAAGAGAAATGAGAACTGCCGTGACCCACTGGTGGATTACGGATGGAAGGTTGGGAGAAAGCTTGAGTCCAGGAAGGTTGGGAGAAAGCTTGAGTCCAGGGAGATTCCAAGATTTCAGAACTGGATTTCCTAGCACATGGTGATGCCACGCAGGAGGCCAGAATGACATAGGGGAAGACAGAATGACATGGGGGGGGGGAACAGAGATGATGGATTTTATTTGGAGACATTTAATTTAAAGCTTTTTGTGTGTGGAAGATTTCCCCTGTTACAACAAGGGGAATGGCCATGTAGGTCGCTGGGTTGATGAGTCTGAAACTCTTGGGGTCAGTCTGTGCCATGGCGGGAAGGGTCAGCCAGCACACGTGTGGAAGCTGCAGCCACACGTGTGGATGGGATGGTCAGGAGAGGTTTTAGAGTAATAATAAAAGAGGAATAAGGACAGAGCACTGGAAAGTACCAATATTTCCATCCCAAGCTGAATGGGAAGGCCAGAGAACCGGGAAGAAAAACCGGGAGAAAGTGCTATCTCTAAAAGTAATCGAAGGAGAATTTAAAGGAATTTGGTTGGCGTTTTACTTGAACTCTATGGCTAAAGCAAAACAGTATTCTCTCTCTTTATAATACGAAGGTTCCTTAAGTCAACAGAAGAAGAAATTTTCAGTGATGGCAAAGGATGCTATACTGGTTCTTGCTTTTGTCTGCCCATCCCTTTTCTTTCTGGGAAGCCAGCCTGCCTGGCTGCATCGGGGGAGTTATGTCCTAGACTGAGTCAATCACGGAAATCCATCTTGCTGGCTGTAGTGAGTAGTTCATGGTGTACGGTATATGCCCTGGGAAAATTTAATCTTGAGAGATGATATACAGAGGCAGAAAGCAGTTAGAATGAAGTCATCTTATGGCAGTTCCCAGAGAGAAGTTTGAAGATCTTTTGCTGCTATGATTTCTACACCTGCCCTTGTTCTGGTTCTCCAAAGGCTTTCTCGTTCAATACTTGTTTTGTTTTCTTGGCTGTGAGCTACCTTATTTTCTCTTAATTTTATTTTTTTTCTCTTCCCTCTCCTCTTTTTCTGGAGTTGTTTCCTATTGCTTGCTATTAGAATTGCTATCGGCTGGTTTTAACAGCCAATATATTTTTTTCATCTGATCTGTTTCAATTGGCTAGTTGTTGAATATGTTGACACTGACTCCTGTTGTCACCAACAGATATTAACTGATTCAGATGTTTTGGTTAACTGAAAAGCAATCTGATTTGAAAGGAATCTGTAAAGTACCACAATAGGCAACTCTTCACTGATGACCCGATTATTTTCCAGAAATACTGCCCTAAGTTGAGGCTTTGTAAATTGGAAAATGCTTGAGATTTCCAGGGCTTCTGCACGAGAAGGGAAAATGAGTGAGCAGGTTGAGGGTGTTGTCCAGGGAGTTGTTGAAATGACGTTTTCGGAGAGAAGTAGAGTCAGACAGGGGCTCTTTGATTTGAAAACAAATGTGGAATCAAGGGACTTGAGATGTCTATGTAGCCATAGTAAAAATAAGGGGATACACGGATGGGAAAATGACCATGCATGGCCTGAGCCTGAGGGGCTGGAGTGCTAGTATTTAAGGTGCATAGTAACCCTGGTTGATGATAAGTTCTAGGATGTGAGTAAGGAATGAGTTAATGGAATGGCATGAAGGAGAAGTTCACAGTGTCTAGCATAGCAAAAAACAGAGAGGGTGGGACTTTGGAAGACTGACATGTGGATTCCCAACATCTTTTAGGATGTCATGAGGAGAAAACTGAAATGAAACAGACATGTGAACTAAGAAATATGCATCATTACTGTTGCATCCTATCTCACTATGTTTTTACAGATTAGATTTCAGTTGTTTAAGACTATGTCCTGGACTCATAGCTTTCCTGAAGACGGGTCTCAATGTCTAGTTCCTCACTTACTCATATCATTAAGGTTATATTAATGGGAAAAATGGGAGAAATATAATGTGAATCTTGATGGTCAGATATTTTATAAATAAATATGTTTTTTCTTTTTTTTTTAAGTATTTATTTTGAGAGAGTGCAGGAGAGGGGCAGAGAGAGAGAGAAAAAGAGAGAATCTCAAGCAGGCTCTGCAATGACAGCGTAGAGCCCAATGCGCGGCTGGAACTCACGAACTGTGAGTTCATGACCCGAGCCGAAACCAAGAGTGGGATGCTTAACTGACTGAGCTACCCAGGCACCCCAATAAACATGCTTTTTCAAGATTGAAGTTTAATGTTTCTGAATTTGTAATATGCTATAACAACAGTCTTTCAGAAACAAGGGTGAATGGATTGTCTGATGAATTATTAACTTTTGAATACATATTTTTCCATTTTCTACTCTAACTTACTTGAAATCATTTTCCATTGTTTTATGGAATAGTAGTGCAAGTATTTATAAGTTATGGAGATAGCAATTTCGTTTTGTGATGTAGCCACAAATTAACATGTTGAAGTGCTAAAACTGAGAACATTTTCTAATTTAAATAGTAACATCAGTATTTATTCAGGAAATACTGTCTTGAGGAGGCAATTACAATTGTAGTTGAAAGAATAGGAGTGAGTATCCATACAAAATGGAAATATGGTAATTCGGAGATAATGGGTAAATGTCCAGAGTAAACTAAGCATGCTGACCCAAAAATGTTTGAGTCCTTACCCTAATGTTCTTTTTAACAAAGGCAGTTTCACATAAAGTCCGTAGCTTCCTTTATGGATTAATAAACCCTCAAGATGGCACAAAAACAGACACACAGACCAATGGAATAGAATAGAAACCCCAGAACTAGACCCACAAACGTATGGCCAACTCATCTTTGACAAAGCAGGAAAGAACATCCAATGGAAAAAAGACAGCCTCTTTAACAAATGGTGCTGGGAGAACTGGACAGCAACATGCAGAAGGTTGAAACTAGACCACTTTCTCACACCATTTACAAAAATAAACTCAAAATGGATAAAGGACCTAAATGTGAGACAGGAAACCATCAAAACCTTAGAGGAGAAAGCAGGAAAAAGACCTCTCTGACCTCAGCCGTAGCAATCTCTTCCTCGACACATCCCCAAAGGCAAGGGAATTAAAAGCAAAAGTGAATTACTGGGACCTTATGAAGATAAAAAGCTTCTGCACAGCAAAGGAAACAACCAACAAAACTAAAAGGCAACCAACGGAATGGGAAAAGATATTTGCAAATGACATATCGGACAAAGGGCTAGTATCTAAAATCTATAAAGAGCTCACCAAACTCCACACCCGAAAAACAAATAACCCAGTGAAGAAATGGGCAGAAAACATGAATAGACACTTCTCTAAAGAAGACATCCAGATGGCCAACAGGCACATGAAAAGATGTTCAGCGTCGCTCCTTATCAGGGAAATACAAATCAAAACCACACTCAGGTATCACCTCACGCCAGTCAGAGTGGCCAAAATGAACAAATCAGGAGACTATAGATGCTGGAGAGGATGTGGAGAAACGGGAACCCTCTTGCACTGTTGGTGGGAATGCAAATTGGTGCAGCCGCTCTGGAAAGCAGTGTGGAGGTTCCTCAGAAAATTAAAAATAGACCTACCCTATGACCCAGCAATAGCACTGCTAGGAATTTACCCAAGGGATACAGGAGTGCTGATGCATAGGGGCACTTGTACCCCAATGTTCATAGCAGCACTCTCAACAATAGCCAAATTATGGAAAGAGCCTAAATGTCCATCAACTGATGAATGGATAAAGAAATTGTGGTTTATATACACAATGGAATACTACGTGGCAATGAGAAAAAATGAAATATGGCCTTTTGTAGCAACGTGGATGGAACTGGAGAGTGTGATGCTAAGTGAAATAAGCCATACAGAGAAAGACAGATACCATATGGTTTCACTCTTATGTGGATCCTGAGAAACTTAACAGGAACCCATGGGGGAGGGGAAGGAACAAAAAAAAAAAAAAAAAAGGACGTTAGAGTGGGAGAGAGCCAAAGCATAAGAGACTGTTAAAAACTGAGAACAAACTGAGGGTTGATGGGGGGTGGGAGGGAGGGGAGGGTGGGTGATGGGTATTGAGTAGGGCACCTTTTGGGATGAGCACTGGGTGTTGAATGGAAACCAATTTGTCAATAAATTTCATATATAAAAAAAAAAAAATAAACCCTCAAGAGATCATATACTTTTATGTTCCTGTTTCTGGGCTTAGCACTTTAGATTTTTTCTCAAAGTTTTATTAGGAAATTCCCAAGTATTTATCAAATATTTTCCTGTTTCCTCATAAGAAATTCTTCTCCCATTCTGTTTCAAAGTTTTCTGGTGTCATTTCAGGATATGGAAGGAGTTAGACGGATTTAGTGTCTTTAAAATCTGCATAACTAATGGTACTGATTCAATAAACTAAGCAAAAAATGTTGAGTTTGCCTCTTGGTCCCTAAAAAGTCAGCAAATGAAGTCATTTATCTGGGTCCCTGATGAGCTGAGTGAAAAAGATGGAAAAGACCCGGGCAGGTATTTGAGGGGCAAGCACTGTAGAGTTACAGGTCTCTGAATAATGCTATTCTTGTGATGGCCTTTGTTTCCCAGCTCTGTGATCTCTTGGCACAAAACTCTGTGAAGTATTCATTCATTCACTTCCCTGGACCATTTCATCCTCTTGCACACACCTTTTCATATATATGCATATGTAATCCATTGTACTGTAATTATTTAATGTTTCTCAGGCCATCTGGAGAGTGAGGTTTCTCAGGAGTCCTTTGTGTCTGGTTCAGTACTAGAAAAGCTAGATTCATAATAAAAGACTTATTATCATTAGAATGGTTACTTAATTCAACACATTAAAGAGCCAAGACAGCATACTTTCTTCAAGTGGTAAAGGGATGTGGGTAAAATTAGATGTTGAAGAAATTAGATATTCTTTACTGTAATGTCTTTTAGTCCACCTGTCAGAATAAGGCAAGGGTGGACATGGTCAGCTGACTCAGATATTGAGATTTAGGACTTCCAGAAATCACAGGGAGAGAGACTGGTATGGGCCGAAGATATATAATATTAGCCAGCTTTTATAAAGGAATGGTAATCTGGGAAACATTTCTGACATTTTCTTGAGGTTAGGAATCAATACAGTTGTATGTAGTTTGGTATTTCCAATCAAAAGTAGTACTGTCAACATTTTAGCAAGTGTTTTTGTGGATAAAAGATTCTCATGGAATAATTCAAGAAATAAGAGCCAGGAGAAGGAGCTAGCCTGGCGAAGTTAGGACAGGTCATGGGCTTTAGTGTCAGATTCTCTCTCAGTGTGGACATTTCCCAGACATGTGGATTTGAGTGCATGATTAATCTTAGCATCTGTGAAATAGGGAAAATATTTGTTTCAGCGTTCTGTTTTGATTATTAAATGAGACAGGTATATACAGCATATAAAGAACACAGTAGGTGTCAATAAATTTTAGTCTCCGTGTTTTATCTAAAATGTAACCAATATTTACTCCATAACTGAATAGTTCTCACCTTCAGTGTGCATAAGAGTAGGCTTGAATTCTTCTAAAATGCATATTCTTGATGCATGGTTTATACGGCCCAGCTTTCTGGTTTCACGAGTCTGCTGGGTGACTCTGATGCAGGTGCACTTGGACCACACTTTAAACAAGGCATTACCCAAGAGCCATTTAGGCAGACTGGTGGATGTGTAGTGTAGGGTGCAATGCATTACTAACTTTATGTAGGTTACAGTTCAGTGACAGTGTTATAAGTCTGTAGCAAAAAAGGAGAAGTATGGGTTTAGCTGAGTTCAAAACAATAGACAGTTTTTCAAGATTCTAAAGTGCAGTCATTTTTACTGTGACAAGTGTTCCCCCAGCTCTCATGTTATATAAACACAACCATACTAGCCAACCTAGTTACCCTGGCCTGCCTTTAGCAAGAATCCTGTTTAGCAAGTATTTCCCCTATTCTTGATGTCTCCTCTTGGTAATTTTTTATCCACTGACCTCTCACTCTTTTCCTTGGCTGTAAATCCCTATTTTTCCTTGTATTTAGAACTGGGCTCGGTTCTATACTGAGGTGTCTTTTCTCCTAATCTGTTTTTTTTCTTCCTTTCCTTTCCTTTCTTTTCTTTTCTTTCTTTCTTTTTTTTTTTTTTTCTGCTTTAACTACTGTTCAGCTCTGGTTCTCTTTAACAATATATAAATGTTAAATCTATTTTTGTACCCACAGAATGCTGCTCACCACAGTACCTACTGTGCTTAACACATGTGTACATTTTTATGAGTAAGTAATCCAGAGAAGGTGACTTCTCCAGAATTCTGTGTGGGCATTTTAAAACACCTCAAAACATTTAATTCTATTTTTTGAAACTGCCTCCCCCATGATCTCAGCACTTCTGAATGGCAAGAATAAAGTTTTCCTAGAAGTCTTTTTTTTTTTTTTCTTAACGCATTCCCCTGCGTCCCTCACTCCACATCCCTTGGCAACCACTTTTCTACTGCCTGCTCCTGAATTTGACTTTTTAGTTTCCACATACAATTGATACCATGCATTATTTGTGTTTCTCTGTTTGACTTATTTCACTTAGCATAGTGCTCTCTAGGTCTATCCATGTTGTTGCAAATGACAGGATTTCCTTCTTTTTCAGGGCTGAATAATATTCCAGTGTGTGTGTGTGTGTGTGTGTGTGTGTGTGTGTGTGTGTGTGTGTGTTCCACAACTTCTTTATCCATTCATCTGTTTGACTGACACTTACCTTACTTCCATATCTTGGCTATTTTGAATAATGTTGCAATAAACATGATGATGTAGGTATCTCTTTGATATCCTGTTTTCATTTCCTTTAGATACATACCCAGAAGTAAGATTGCCGGATCATACGATAGTTACATTTTTACCATTTTGAGGAACTTCCATACTGTTTTCCATAGTGGATGTACCAATTTACATTCCTACCAACAGTGCACAAGGGTTCCCTTTTGTCTGTATTTTTGCCAACACTTGATGTCTCTTGTCTTTTTGATGATAGCCATTCTAACAAGTGTGATTTTGGTTTTCATTTCCCTGATGATTAGTGATGTTGAGCACCTTTTCCGTGTACCTTTGCTATTGTATGTCTTTGTAGAAGTGTATATATAGTTACTCTGCCTATTTTTAGTCAGGGTTGCTTGTTTGCTTGTTTTGGAAAATGAGTTGTATGAGTTCTTTATATATTTTGGAGATTAACTCCTTATCAGATACCGGGTTTGCAAATATTTTTTTCCCATTCTACAAGATGTCTTCATTTTGTTGACGGTTTCCTTTGCTGTGCAAAAACCTTTTCAGTTTGATATAGTCCCACTTATTTGCCTACTTGATTGTTTATTTATTTTTAGCTTTTCTAGTCTTTTCTCTTGGTGTCAAATTAAAATAATCATTGCCAAGGTTTATATCAAGAAAGTTACCCCCTATGCTTTCTTCTTGAAGTTTTATGGTTTCAGGTCTTATGTTCATTTCTTTAATTCATTTTGAGTTGATTTTTGCATATGGGATAAAATAGCGGTTTGTTTTCATTCTTTTGCATGTAGATGTCCAGTTTTCCTAACATCAATTAGTTGAAAATTAACTATCCTTTTGTCATTGTATATTTTTACTTCCTTTGTCACAAATTAATTCACAATATATGTGTGAGTATTTCTGGGCTATGTATTCTGTTCCATTAATTTATTGTTCTGGGTTTATGGCTGTATTAGGCTGTTTTGATTACTGTGGCTTTGGAATATAGTTTGTAGAAGTCTTTTTGGGACACTTGCCAAGTACCATCATAATTTATAATATGATATCTGAACACGATATATTCTTTATAAAAAAGACTTTTTGGCTGGCAAGTGATAGAATATCAAGTTCAATGCCAAAGAGAAATTTATTGACTCATGTAGCTTATAAGTACCTAAGGTCAGCTTCAGACAGGGTTTTATCTAAGAGTTCAAAAATAAAGACCAGCTTTCTACTTTTCTTTGTCTTTGGCTCTGTTTGTGTTATATTGTTTTCATACCCAGGCTCTGCATAATGGCTTCCGGGAGTTCTAGGCTCACATTATCATAGCTACTGGCAATCCCACTGAAGAAAGGAGACTATCTCTTTTTGATAATTTTTACACAAGTCCAGGGAAATACCATGATTGGATAATTTTGAGTTATTTTCTTATTACTATACGGAAATAGGAACCTTTAATTGGTCAGGCTTAGGGTACATGTTCCATTTCTAGTCTGACATACATGGATGAAGAATGGGAAGAAAGGTTTTTCTAAAGGAATTTCAAGGTATCATCAGAAGAGAGAATGGGCATTAGGTGGTAAGACAAACAAGCAAGCAAACAAACAATCAAAGAAACAAAACTTATTTCTTTTGTGTCTCTGGGACTTTTCATTCCTTATTTTCTACATTTAGAAATTACTTCTCTGCTTCTTTTTCTGATGACTTCATATATATATATATATATATATATATATATATATATATATATCCTTTTAAAACCAAGTCAAATATCAGAGCCTACTTAAATATTACCTTATCAAGGGGTCTTTAACCATACTGTTTTTTATTTCCTTACTCAAATTTTTTATTTTACACAGCACTTGTTGCCACTTGACATATTATATATATTTTCTATTTCTCCCTAGTAGAATGTCAGCTAAAAGGGCAGAAATGTTCTACTGTGCTGCTCACCATTGTATCCCCAGTGCCCATGAACAGTACCTGGTACCTCATGGGCACTTAGTAAATATCTGTAGAATGAATGAATGAATTCTTCACCTATCTCATTAGTGAAAGTTTGCAGCTCTTTTTTCTATGTCCTGTTAATACTTTATATACATTTCTTTTCTAGTCCTAGCACATTATACTCTATCTATGGTAATACATGTGTCCCTGGCTTTACTCATCAAACATTTGCTTAATCGTACCAACCCCTCTCTCTATTCTGGGGCCCTGAGGCTTCATGAGTTATACTCTGACTATGTATTAGGGCAACTATCTTATTTTCAAGATCATTTTTCTTTTATTAATTTTTTTAACGTTTATTTATTTTTGAGACAGAGAGAGACAGAGCATGAACGGGGGAGGGTCAGAGAGAGGGAGACACAGCATCTGAAACAGGCTCCAGGCTCTGAGCTGTCAGCACAGAGCCCGATGCGGGGCTCGAACTCACGGACTGCGAGATCATGACCTGAGCTGAAGTCGGCCGCTTTTACCGACTGAGCCACCCAGGCACCCCAAGATCATTTTTCTTAATTGGCATCATTAGCCTGACTATCAGCTTCTGGAAATGTTGACAGTTTCAATTACTTTCTGTTAATTTATTCATGTTCAGTTGGTATTTATTGAGGCTATGGTAGAAAGTTGGAAGAGTTTAAAAGTTTAGATTACCAGAGAGAAAGCAATATTTGCAGCTATGATATATAACTGCAACACTTACATGTATTTTGGATTTTGTTCTAATCTCACATTAAAAACCAACCACCACGACAAGGTGATTATTAGCTTAATTTTTGAGACCACTGTTTTTCTATCACCAGCTTTGCTATATAGTTAGCCAAAAAGGGGGGGGGGTGGTGACTAAGAAGGCAGACGACATGCGTTTTAGTATGGATTCTACTCTGAATTAGCTTCATGGTGTACAATGTCACTTCATTTGTCTGAGTTTTCAGGTGATTTCCATCTCATTCCTCATAGCCCCTTATGCTTCCTTTTTAAGATTCCATATAACCCCTGCATCCGTCTCTCCCTCCACCTTCTAATTTGTGCACCCTCTGAAGTAAATTCCCCTGTATTATCAATCTATTCCTTGAATGCTCACCAGATGTTCCAGCCTTAAACTAGCAGTCAGGGAATACCATTTCCCCAAGAAGATGGAGTCTGGAGAGGAGAGGCCTCCTTACTTCCTAATTCTATTTCTAAACCATTAGTCTTTCATTCATTTAAAACCCCTCTTCCCTTGAGTCTTATGGCATTTGGCACTCAAAACCTCTGACTTGCTTCTGTGCCTTCATTAGATACCATCTGTCAACTTCTTTTGATTGATGGGAGAACATGGCTCAGAACAAACTGTACCACCAAGTTGCACGTTGCCACCATCCTGGATGAGCTCATCATCCATATGGAAATCTCCCTTGACATGTGGTCATTAACGTGTCAGTCATTCATTATTTATTCAAAAAGTATGTACTGATAAGCCCTGAGGGTACTGTAATATAGAAGATGGGTAAGATATTCAACCTCAAAGAGCTTACATTCTAGTGGAGAAGATAATCATCAAATCATCATACAAAGAAATGTAATATTGCTATTGTGATAAACACACAAAGTAGGTGTGCCCATTTGACCTGGTCAGGGAAGATAGGAAATAGGCCTGGTAAGGGAGGAATCTTTATTGTAATGAGTCAAAATTTGTTTCTTTGAAATTACTACCTATTGGCCTTTGTTATGTCTTTGACAATCACACAGGAACAGTTTTCCTGACATACATGGCAACAAGGAGGATAATGTGCTGATTTGACCTGGTCAGGGAGGTTAGGAAAAGTTTTTCTGGAGAAGCGACACTAGAACTGAGATATTGCAGGATAGAAGTAAATTCTGGGAAGAGGAGAGAAGAGTATTGCAGATGGGTACAATGACATGACAAATTATTGTGTGAATACATGTGTGTGTTTTGGGAAGAGTGCATGATGAGTATGCAGAACTACAGGGGTGCCAGGATAGCTTCTTATTTCTTGACTTTTCTTCCTCAGATAGGTTCTTCATGCCGAGTTGCAAGATGGTTTCCAATAAGTCCTAGGTTGTAACATTTCTCTTTCACATCTAGTTGGTGGGAGTCATTTCTTGGTAGTCTTCCAAGACAAGGAGGTTCTTTCCCAGAAGTCCCGCCAAACTTTCCTTGGGTCATTTTATTTCTGTGAGATAGTGTGTTCTGAAGGTAGAATAGACTAATGACCAGAATTAGTAATGGATGTGGTATCAAGCTTTCAATATTTGAGGAGTTGCCATGTGTGGGAGGAAAACTATGCCTGTGTGATTGTCAAAGCCATAACAAAGACCGATAGGTAGTAATTTCAAAGAAGCAAATATTAATTCATTATAATTAAGATTTTTCTCATATTCTAAGCTGTCAACATGGAATGGGACCTCAAGAAATTGTGATGTTTGTAAAATTGTAAGTGTTTATGTATTAACGTAGGTAATTACATAGAAGCTGTTGGAGAAGGATTTTATGCCTCACATGAGGACTGTACTAGTGGACGTGTTTGTTATTCCCCCTTGACTCTGACATCCAGCTAATCGTTATGGTGGCCTCTGTGTAATGCACTTCTTAAAAGTTCTTTTTCTTCCATGGTTCAACCATAAGCCACTTACCTTTCCTACTTTTGATGTTTTTATCCCCTGTAGCTTTCATTTTATCTTCTAAATTTTGACCATTTTTGCCTGTTGTATTCTTTTTTCAGACCTTGTGCTTGAGGATATAACCACTTGAAAACTTATAAATATTTGAAGTAAAATTCATTGCCCACTTCAGGAAAGACACATGGAATAAAATCCATGGTTAAATTATAAGTGCTGGATTCTTGCTAGCCTAAAATACATATTAATTATTTTCAATAGAGGGTCTGCATGCGGCCATGATTTTATAATACGCTGTTCTTTATTTTAGTTACAAATATCATTAACTTAGCAAGGACAGTGTCCTTCTAGTTTTGCTGCATTGGACAAATTTCTAAAAAGATCTTGCATGCATATGTTGAAAAGCTTTAGAAGTGAATCAAAGAGCATATTGCTTTAGGGCCTATATTAGTTTTAAGTTAGAGCCATTTCTTTCATTTCTAATAAATGATTAGCCCGCAAATATTTGTTGTAACTTCTGCTGTAGGCTAGGGACTTTAGAGGATTCCATAACAAATAAAAACAAAAACTTAGGAAATTTGTATACTAGCTGTTGAGAAAGAAAATCCAGTGGAAATTTGAAAAATTAAAATATTTAACCTCATTTAAAATGTCTTTTGCTTTTTTTCTCTGAATAACGCAGAAAGATATGATCTTACTTTCATCAGTGTTTGGGAGTATTATGAAGACCAGGACAGACTGAGCTATTTGTATTGGTGTTTGCCATCTGCTACTGTGTCTTTGTCTTTATTAGTGTAATTAGAGAGCAATGTGTATCTAAGTTAGAGACTAGTTTACCCCCAAAACCTGTTTTGTAACATCTTTGGAGACATACATATTGCTGAACCCATGGTAAATAGTGGCAATGAGTTTTGGGGCTCTGATTTTGTTTAAAACTCCATTTGTGCTGACATCCATCAACTAGCAGAGGGAGATATTTTAGCTCGACCTCTGACAAATTTAGAAAAGAGACTGATTTTTTGTGTGTTGATCTGTCATTCTTCACTTTATCAACTAGCTTATACTTGACGGAAAAAGAATGATGTCCATTTTTTGGATTGGAGATCTCTCATTTCCATCTCACAAAAGGAATAATAAAAACTGAACTTTCTAAGTGTCTGTGCTATTACTGAGCCAACATCAAATTTTCTTATGCATTTGAAAGGGGAAAAAAAAATCTCCAAGACAACGTGTTCAACCAAACTAATATACCTTATTTCAGAATAAAACAATTCAGAAACACTAGTATGGATTAATTATGCCTCCTTTTGAGGCTTTGCTATTAATAAGTCTTTCACATGGGGTTCACTTGGTCTTAATGAATGTATACCAAACTATCAATTTCAGATCTGGCATAAACAAAATATTACCATGATTATGTATAAATCAAGCAGATCCCTCCTCCACAGAACTCTAAATTCATCAGTTAGAACCCAGTATGGCTACGTAGGGTGTGCTTTGGGATCACTTAGACTAACTCAGGTTTAGAGCAACTGAAGACATGGTTCAGGTCCAAACAGAAAATCAGAAAGAAGATGGTGTCTCTCAGATTAAAAGCATATATCATAAGCTGCAGTTGATGGGATTCTATATCCATAAAGACATATAATTAGTCATTCATGCCATTGAAATTTTGACCAATGTTAAAAATCAGGATTTTTAAACACAAAAATCTTGATTCAAGGCTATCTTGGAAATCAGTAACATATAGCTTAGCAGGGCTGTTTGTTATTGAAACTTTCCTGTTGGCCCCATTTTAAACAACTCATAAATGTATTCACATGTTCCTTCACCTGATCTTGTGTGAGCATTTAGAAATGTGACCCCTGGCCTTGGGATGTGGGATTGGGAAGGATGGCTAGTATATTGCAGGTAATGCTATAAGACTGTTCATCTTGACAATGATTCTGTGGGTGGAGATGGTTTTCTAGGATAGTTACAGCTGTTTTGTAATCATCTAGATAGGTTTGTGAAGTTACTAATTTTTAAGTCTTATTCCCAGAGATTCAAAGGAAGTAGATGCCTTTGAAATGGTGGTGGTTGGAAGTAGGGAGAGTGGATAGGATCTGAACTGCTTAAATTCTCTCCAGGTCTATCTAAGAATTATTTAGACCGGGAAGGTACTCTGTATTCAGCAATCTTAGCATTTCCTTATGCCTTAATGTACACAAGGAGGTCAGAAACTATAAAGAAAGTCTATAAATGGGAATTGGGCTCTCTGGGTCCTTGTATGTCATTGATTTTAGGGCCTTGTTTACTATTTATTATTTATGGGACTTTGGCCATTCACAGAACCTAAGTCTCAGTAATTACACTTGTAAAATGAAGTCAGGAATGTAAGTGTGTTTTACAGTGTCCTAAAATGTCTATGAAAATAATAAAACTGTAGAAATGCAATTAAAATAAATCGAAAATTATCTATGAGAAAAAAATTGAGAGTTTTGGATTAAAAAATGACATTTTCTTGTTTTAGAAGTTCTCATAGAGCCATAATGTAACATAAATATTGAACTGAATATATTTTTCCTGACTGATCTGTTTAAATGATTCTGGAATCATAAAGATTACTAAAAGGTCTTATATGACTTCTCTTATATCTCTTTCCCCTTCAACTTTATATCAGAAAACATGATCAAATTGCACTTCACCAGATTAGTATAGAAGCAAATACAATTGAAGGGAAAGATAAGCATAGAAACTATCATCATGTCAAAATACATCTTAAAATAATAGCATTAAGAGATTTAAAAAGTCTCTGGAAAGACGTATAGGCTCTGTGAGTACATGGTTTGTTTAAATTAACCAAAGGCAAAAGAAAGTATTGAAGACTGAAAAAATACAGTCAAACCACAAGAACAAGAAGAAAAATAGGACTAAATCTTAGAGGATTAAAATGTATTAATCCTTCCTTGCTAGCATTGCCAAGTGCAATGATATAGAAAATTAGGAGTCACTCAGGGACACACAGTCAGATAGACAGAATAATTCAGTCCCCTTAATTCCCTTTCTTTTTTGTAATTGAGAGCAGTTATAGATTAGGACATGTGCATATCATGTCATGTGCATTCCAATTTTTGATTAGATATTGCCCATTTTTAAATATTCTGTGATGTAAACTACATTAAGAATAAGTAAGTGACAAGAGCAGTATTTTTTTAAAAATACAAACCTGAACCCAATACCTTGGCATCTAATTTAGTTAAATGTAAATAAGATGGAATTTAATTAATACCTTGTAAATAAAAGTATGCCTGAAATCAATGACAATACTCTTAATTTCTATATACTAAAGAAAACGGGGGGGGGGAATCCAGGTCTCCTTGTAGCGAAAAATGTGTTTTTTAATTAAGAAAACACAAATTTGCAATTACAACCTTGCTGCCTATTAGATGTGTAACTTTCAGCATGCTATTTGCTCCCTCTGAGATGCAATGAAGAACAAATAGTTTTGAGGTGGCCTGACAAAAGAGGACAAGTGGAATTGGTGATAGCTATACTTATGAACTTAAGAGGTAGGACTATGCTCTCACTCTGCTTTGGTATGTGTTTTCTTTCATGAGAGTTTTGGGAAGAGCGTAAAACATTTACAAATATATTGCATTTCCCTTATGTACGAATTGTGAAAATTGCATTCCTTATTGTCTTGGATTATTAGTAACAATGAAAATTATTCACTTGGGTTCTAGATCTTTGTTTTGCTATTAACTATGTGTGGCACTGGGCAAATCACAGGTAACTAAATTATCCATAATTTTGTACCTTGGACTATTGAGGGAGTAAATGGTACAGACACTCATGGATGTCAGTGATATATTTAGCACCCGTATGCACCTGGGAACTTCTTTGGTCCCCCCAGGTTGTTTCTGTAGCCTGGAACAGACCAGTTGCCAAAAATAAGAAGAAACTACTACTGGATGAGACATGTGAGAACAAAGATTGTGAACTGGATACAACATTGAAATTACAGGCATACATACCTTCTCATTCATGATAGCATGAGTTATTGGTTAGCCAGAGATATGTCTGAAATGAAAAGGAATTCAGTAATTTGAATAAGAGTATACATTATTTAAACCTCAGTCAGAATAAGCCCTTGAGAAACTATATTAACAGGTTTTTTCAATGCCTAAGGGAATCAAGTGGCTAATAATTTTTCCAGAGATAATGAAAAGTTAGAATGTTTTTGATAATTCTCTATACTACTGTGTGCAGAGAATACTATTTATTCTTATATAACCATTCTTCCACAGTAGTAAAACCCCTGATTTTTTACTGGGTTCATGACTACCAAAGTAAAGACACTGCTCAGCCAGTGGAAAAGGTTGTGGAATGCAAGTGGAAATGTTTGGTAATTTCCAGTTGAGAAAATAATCTCCGAAGCAGACCCATAAATACAGAGAACAGATTGATGGTTGCCAGAGAGGAGGGGTGAGAAATGGGGAAAATGGGTGAAGGGGAGTGGGAGATACAGGTTTCCAGTTATGAAATGAATAAGTCATGAGGATGAAAGTTATAGCATGGAAAATATAGTCAATGTTATTGTAATAGCATTGTATAGCGACAGATCCAGCTGCATTTTTGGTGAACGTACCATATCATACGGACCTGTTGAATCCCTATGATGTACACCTGAAACTAATGTAACATTGTGTGTCAACTATACTTCAAGAAAAAAAAGAAAGTTCCACAATTTGGATTACCATTTTTTCTACAAGCGTGTCCATGTTTTTGCGTTGTTATTACTTCACATGGTACATCCTCTTCCTTTCTCTGACCTCCCTTGGCCATCTCCAACTGTGCCCCCTCTCTCCTCCATGTCTTCCCATCTGATTCATTTTTATTCTTTTCTCTCACGGTATATCTCCATTCTTTTACTACTTTACTCTCCCAGTGCAGTTTTTATTTTACATTGTGATTATTTATATGTGTGTCCAAGTCCTAGCTTGTAAATTCTTTTGATGCAGGATAAATTTTTGATTTGCTTTGAATTTGACAAACACATTGGTGCTGAACAAATGCCTGAGAATTTGTCCTCAGGTGGCAGAGAATTACAGGATACTCAAACCAGCTGAACTAACCCAGGAATTCAGTAGAAAGCAATCCCAGCTTAACAGGTGGGGAACAGGTCCAGAAAGAAATCAATGCCAAATTGGAACTGGAATGAAGTAAGCTTCAAGGGTGCCCTCAAAAAGATGAATGGGGAATCCAAGCAATAAACACAATGACAAATGAGCTGGATGATAGTGGTGACACAGCGAAGAAAGCATATGCTGCTTCTCTCAAAAATAAGAAATGAGACAAATAGAAAGTCCAGGAAAATAACAGCTAAATGTGTCTGAGAAAGTCATTGTCCAAATGTGGGATAAACTACATAAGGCATGGTTTTGAGCAATAGTAAAGTATAATTATGGAGAGTCATTGACCTGAAATGCTTAGGATCATTACACCTTGATTAGTAGTACAGGGGTGATGATATTGGACCTACAGTGAAGGAGATAGAATCTTTGCATATTAGTTGGCTCTCCACTGAATATTTATGTAGTCATTATGTTGTAACGGCTGTTAGTGTTCAACTCTCAGAACACCTCTATAGACAAGGCATGAAGATTTAATTACGGTATAGAACCAAACCTTAGTGTTATAATTCTTATATAATGATGTTTCCTGATGGAAGGTAAGAGGTTAAAGGGGATGTATAGGTGAGGGCTCAATAGAAAGGGGCAAGTAATTAATTAAATCTCAGAATTAAATAGAGGGTTAATGTATTTTTTAATTCAGAAAGTTTTACCAAAATGAAAATAAAATTATAGAAATTACTTGTTGTTTTCAAGGGGGCTTAATAAGTAACACTCCTCATCCTTACCCGGGTTCCTAAGTGACTGAAGAAAAAAATTAGGAGTGGCAGGGAGAAGGAAAATGCCACTTTGGTTCCTGGTACAAAATGATAGTCTAAATAGGCTTGCTAAGCAACCTGAGCGATGGACAGGACTAACCATCCTGCAGTGTAGGCTGGGGCAGGTCCTTCCTCACAGTAGAGAACAGCAGAGAACTCTGGAGCAGTCCAGAACAGAAGCAAAGCATCAGGAGAGACCATGCTAAGTTTATTCTTCCTAATTTTACCAATAGATATTCATTCAGTATTCCTCAACTCCCCGTGGTATGGAGTAAAGGACACAGAATATGACCAGGAAAGTTGCAGTCAGTGGAGCCACAAGACTACGGTAAGTTATCTGAAAGTGGGAGCTAAGATCATCCACTCTCCACCCTGAGCTTCAGAGGAACGCAACGAGACTAGTGGGGTGGGGCTGCTATAAATAAACTAATTCCTCATCTTTTCACAATGGAGCGTTGGTAGATATCACCTAAATTGGATATAAAACAAGAAAAAGCAAATTTTCTGTTTGGCAGTAAATTTGGTTTCCTCAGAAGAGCTGGATATTTAACATATTAGATTTACTCCATAGATTGTAAACTCTTCCACTTGACTTTTTATTTTATTTATTTATTTATTTATTTATTTATTTATATTTGCTGTATGGATTTCTTACTATGGTTACAAAAGGACGATAAATGATGTATTCTTGTAATTAAAGTCAAAATAACACTCTCCGTAATGGTAATATTTTAGCATAATAGAATTTTATCTGATCAAAGCTCACTTTCTTTCTCATCCCCCCCACCAAGGTTAAAGGCAGATATAGAATGCATTAATAATAAATACTTTTGTAAATAGGAAAAACCCTAACACTTGTTGTATGCTGTGCTGTCTGTGAAGAGATTTCTGTGAGGAGATTCCTATTAATCTAGACAATACCTCCCTGTCACAGACCAGGGACTGACTAGGTGACACGTCACTACACTCATTCCATCCAGACAACACCAGGGAACGTACTTTGGAGAACAACTGAATTAAACTGAACACTTGCTTTCAAATGGCTTCATTGGGGCATAATTTACATATCATGATGTTCATTCACTGCTTTAAGTGTGTGAGGGGATCTGCTATTACAGATGACCTGGGAGCAGAGGTGGATGTTCCCAAGATCACTAAATGGCCCATGCTCTAAGTGTTTGCAATCTAAGTTGGAAAAAACAGCCATGAGTACAACTACTAAAAATATAATACACAGATATGATTATAATTCACTCTGTCAATGGAGGAGGGAAGTTTCAAAATGAACACTGCAGATACTACTAAGTAGTTGAGTGAGTCACTAGGTTGCAATTTTAATTTTCAATTAGTAGTCATCTCCCTCTTTAAGAGAGAGTAAATAAATCTCAGAGCTTAAGTAAGGGACTAATTCCACTCTTAAAATTACCCACAGGAAAGCAAGAGTAATGAACATGAAATGTCTTTTCCTTAGAACAATTATATTAAATTTTTAAGATATTTCCCCACAGGCACTAAATTAGGAAGAATAATATATTATGCAAATTTTCTGGTAAAGAGAGAAACTCCTTTGGCATATATTGATTCAAGAAATGAGGAAATGAATCCTCAGAGATTTTGAAGTAATCCTTCTTGAGAACTGAAACAAAATCTACATATAGAATAAGAGAGCATGGAGGCTTAATGATTCCATGTGATTAGAACTTATGTAAATGTACTGAATGCATACATTTACTATTTAGGATTAAATGGTTGGTTTTGCTGGGATTTTCTGGGAAAGGAGATCACATGTAATATCTCTATTTTGGGAGCTGATACCAAACCATAAGACACATCACATAGTCCCCAGAAAACTAATTTTTAAGGAAACTTATTCTAGTATTCGGCATTTTTGTTAATTTTGGTTTGGACTGAATGACAACTCATGCTGCAAAGACCGTTATTGAAGGGCTAATATTCTGGTATTAAAGTTATATCATGAACTTACTCTCAGTAGCAAGTATGAACATTTAATATTAAAGAACTTAACAATTTAGTAAAAAGAAAAAATTACCATTCTCAGTACTTTCCCAGAGCAGCACACTATGCTTTGATTCATACATATCATCTCATTTAACTGGCACAGTAACACTCGAGTGACATGTTTATACTTCCATTTTACACATGAAAAAAATGAGGCTCTATGTAGTGAATCAACATCCCTAAGTTCCTATAACTATATGAGGCAAAGTACACCGCTTGGGTACATCCTGATTGGCATATTTAGAATTCTATTAGCATTTTCTAATTTATGGTATATGTTCTTTCTGTGCAAGAGTTCCCCAAGTCTCTGGAAGATGTTTTGACAGCATTCTAACTTGCTTAGAAATTTGCATGTGATGGCAGGTGAAGAAATCTATCTTTTAAAATATACTTGGATTACTAACAGTTTAGCACCTAACCCTCAAAAATGAATTCTAAGGGATGCATTTTCCTCCCCAAGGAGATCAAGGAATCTCCCCAGGTCTCGAATGTGTATTTTTTGCCAGAGCACGGCAGTAGGTGCTTAGTGTGAGTCTTACCAGGTGACCACACGTTTTGATGTCATCCTCCTGGTTCAAATGTGAAATAAGCCCAGGTAGAGGTGAATGTCAGGGCGATTGTTAGAGCAGGTTGTGAAAGAAAGGCAATGCTTTAGTGAGATCTGTTCCTTCCCTTCCTCCCACCCACCCCAGCCCAAAGCCCCCTCTGGGCTCTCTGCCTTTGATGTTAAAACCTGGTTAATGCCTTTTCCTCTGGGTTGTTCTGAGGATTAAAAGGGATCATCTGTATGAAATGATTATTCCAGTGCCTGACATAATAAGAACTCAAGAACTCTGAGTCATTTTTGTAATCCTTGTGCTTCACAAACTACTTTCATACAGTCTCCTTAATCCTGACTATAATGCAGTGAGGTAATCATTCTCATCCCCGTTTTCCAAATAAGACATTTGAGGCTCAGGAATGCTAGGTATCCACTAATTCAACACAGCCCATCCTAAAATCACAATCTTCTAACTCAATATGGATTTTTTTCCTTCCTCATCATAAACATTCTAAAAATGATCCCACATCTTCTTTTCTGGTTAAATTCTCATATCTTTTAAAATTAAATTTTATTAAATACATTAAATTAAATTAAATATTTAAATTTTAGTTATTTATTTTTATTCCAGTCTAGCTGACACGCAAATTACATTTGTTTCAGGTGTACGATTTGGTGATTTGACAAGTTTATTACAGTATGCTATGTTTACCACAAGTGTAGCTACTATCTGTCTGTTATATTCCTATTATAATATCACTGAATGTGTTCCTCATGCTGTGCCTTTTATTCCCATGACCTGCTCATACCATAATTGGAGGCCTGTATCTCTCTCTCCCCATCTCCTATTTTATCCAACCACCCACCCTAACCCTGCTGGCAACTACTAGTTGTTCTCTGTATTAATAGGTATGATTCTGCCCTTCGTTATTCATTTTTTATTAGATTTCACTTATGAGTGGAATCATACGCTATTTGTCTTTCTCAGTCTGACTTATTTCACTTAGCTTAATACCCTCAGGATCCATCCATGTTGTCACGAATGGCAAAATTTCATTATATTTTTATGGCTGAGTAATATTATATGTACATATAGCATATATATATCTTACAATTTTTTATTCATTCATCCATCAATGGATTCTTAGGTTGTTCCATATCTTGGTTGTTGTAAATAATGCTGCCATAAACATAGGGGTTCATTTACCATTTCAAAATTAGTGTTCTCATTTTGGGGGGTAAATACCCAATACTAGAATTATTGGATCATATGGCATTTCTATTTTTAATGCTTCGAGGAACCTCCACGCTGTTTTCTACAGTGGCTGTATCAATTTACATTTCCACCAACAGTGCAAGACGGCTCTCCTTTCTCTACATTCCCACCAATACTTGTTATTTCTTGTTATTTTCACTTTAGCCATTCTAACAGTGTGAGGTGCTATCTCATGTGGTTTTGATTTGCATTTTCCTGATGAGAGTTGTGTTGAGCATCTTTTCATGTGCCTGTTGGCCATCTGTATGTCTTCTTTGGAAACTGTCTATTCAGGTTCCCTGTTATTTTTTAATCAGATTTTTTTTTTGGTGTTGAGTTATATAAGTTCTTTATATATTTTGATTAACCCGTCATGGGATATATTATTTGCAAATATCTTCTCCCATTTGTAGGTTGTTTTTTTGTTTTGTTGATGGTTTTCTTTGCTGTGCAAATCTTTTTCTCTGAAGAACTAAAAGCTTTTCCTCTAAGATCAGAAACAAGAGAAGCGTGCCTACTTTTGCTACATTTATACAACATAGTATTGGAACTCCTAGCCAGAGCAATTAGACAAGAAAAAGAAATAAAAGGCACCCAAATTGGGAAGGAAGAGTAAAACTGGCACTATTTGTGGATGACATGAATTATATACAGAAAACCCTAAAGACTACATAGGAAAACTGTTAGAACTAATAAATGAATTCCTTAAAGTTACAGAATATAAAATCAACACACAAAAGTCTGTTGCATTTCTGTACACTAATAACAAGCTATCAAAACATAAATTTAAAAAAATCCAGTTTATAATTGCATCAAAAAGAATAAAATACCTAGGAATAAATTTAATCAATGAGGTGAAAGATCTGTATATCAAACTAATAATATTAATGAATAAAGAAGACAGAAATAAATGGAAAGATTTTTTGTGCTTACAGATTGGAAGAATTGATATTGTTAAAATATCCCTACTACCCAACAACTACAGATTCAAAACAATCTACAGATTCAATGCAATTCCTTAAAAATTCCAATGTTAGTTTTCACAGAAATAGAGTAAATTATCCTAAAATTTTTATGGAATCACAAAAGACCCTGAATAGAGAAAGAATTTTTAAGAAAAAGAACAAAGCTGAAGACATATGCTCCCTGACTTCAAAATATATTATAAAGCTATAGTAATTAAAATAGCATGGTATTGGCATAAAATAGACACCAAGATCAGTGGAACAGAATGGAGAGTTCAGTAATAAACCCACACATCTGTGGTCAATTAACTTATTACAAAGAAGCCAAGAATATACAATTGGAAAGGAGAGTCTCCTCAATAAATGATGTTGGGAAAACTGAATAGCCACATGCAAAACAATGAAACTGGACCAGAATCTTTCACCCTAAACAAATATTAACTCAAAATGGACTCAAAAATTAACTCAAAATTAAAGACTTGAATGTTGGATCTGAGGCCATAAAACTCCTAGAAGAAAATCACATAGGTGGTAAGCTCTTTGACATAGGTCTTGGCAATGTGTTTTTGTTTTATTTATTTATTTATTTATTTGACACCAAAAGCAAAAGCAACAAAGGTAAAAATAAGTAAGTGGGACTACATCAAACCAAAAACCTCTGAACAGCAAAGGAAATCATCAATAAAATGAAAAGACAACTACAGAATGGTAAAAATACCTTCAAATCACATACCTGATAAAGAGCTAATATTAAAAATATATATAAAGAACTCATACAACTAAATAACAAAAATACAAGTAATCTGATTAAAATGGGTAGAAGATTTGAATAGACATTTTTCTCAAAAATGACCAACAGGTACGTGAAAAGATGCTCTACATAATTAATCATGAGGAAATTACAAATTGCCTTACACCTATAAAATGGCTATTATCAAATAGAAATAATGAGTGTTGACAAGGATGTGGATATAAAAGGAAACCCTTGTTCACTGTTGGTAGGAGTGTAAATTAGCACAGCTACCATGGAGAACACTATGAAGATTCTTCAAAAAATTAAAAATATAACTACCATGTGATCCAGTAATTCCACTTCTGGATATTTATCTGAAGAAAATAAAAGCAATAACTTGGAAAAGATATATGCCCTCCATGTTCATTGCAGCATTATTTATAAAAGCCAAGATATGGAAACAACCTAAGAATACATTGATGGATGAATGAATAAAAAGATTGTGATATATATATACACACACACACACATACATATGTATGATATGTATATGTGTATATGTATATGATATATATATATGTATTATATATCACAATTGAGTGTGCATGTAATGGAATATTACTCAGCCATAAAAAAGAACGAAATCTGCCATTTGTGACCATATGGATGGATCTTGAGGGAATTATGCTAAGTGAAATGTCAAACAGATAACGACAAATAATGTGTGATTTCACTTATACATGAAATCTAAAAAACCAAACCAAAACAAAACAAAAACTACACTCATAGATACAGAGAACAGATTGCCTACTGCCAGTGGGAATGGGGTTCAGGAGGACAAAATGGATGAAGGCCATCAAGAATTACAAACTTCCATTTATAAAATAAATAAGTCATGGTGAGGTAATGTGGAATGGGGAACATAGTCAACAATATTGTATTAACTTTGGTGACAGGTGGTAACTAGACTTATTGTGGTAATCATTTTGCAATGTGTGCAAATATCCAATCACTATGATGTACACCTGAAACTAATGTATGTCAATTACACTTCAATTAACAGAAGGATATGGCAAATAATTTCAATTTTTCAAACATTATCATTAAAAAAAATTTTCTGCCAAATACACCCAATTTGAAATTATTCTAGACATCTTTGATTCACATAATTCGCATAAGTTAAGGAGCATGATATATTCTCTCACACCTTAAATTAAAAAAAACAAATAGGGTATCTTCCATTTAGGGAGCTGTGAGTCAGCATGATAATTTTATGTGTTATTCCAATAATAAAAGTGATGCTTTGTTTGTATTTAATTTTGTGTGTGTTTACCAAAGTGTTCAGGATGCCCTTCTGAACAGCTCTTTTCTGTGATTATAATAGGTAATGATCTCAAGAGAACAGACTTCTAGGCAGTGTTGCAAAATCATAAATACATTTCACACAAATGGTAAATAATTTAAACAAGGCTAATAGTGCTCATAGTTACCTTAAGTCATTTCTTAAAATAAATATGAAGAATTTTTAGAAAGATATAAATAATATGCAAATAATTCTTCCTTCTGGTGTTTGTTAGAAGCAAGAAACTTCAGGGAAGTTCAAACATTAATCATTCATTTACTTCAATTCAACATTCTGGTACCAATTCGATATTTACAAAAGAATAAAGGTGAAGAGTCATATTTTATGTAATTTGTTAGTTTAAAGGCATTGTCAAAAGGATACACAGAGAAAGAATACATTTGACTTCCAACAAATGAAAACCACAGCTTACAATGAGTCTGTTTATCCTACCAATGAGAAGTCTAGAAGTAAGTCTGTCAGTGACTGGAGTTGTAGCTCTGCTATGTATCAAATATTTAGCCTCTTTCTAACTTCTTGCTCCACTATCCTAAGGACGAAGCTTTCACGCTCATGGTTGCAATATGGCTGCCCATCACCAGGTATTGTATCTGCATTTTGGGCAGGAAGAAGGGGAGAAACAAAAGGCAAAAGGGTCTTTGCCTTTTTATTTGGAAAGGATGCCCTCTTTACTGACTTGTGTTTGTATCTCAACCCAAGTTGGTTAGAAAAGCGAGTTTCCATCTGGACGTCCTGCTGTCCCAATTTGGAATGCCTTATCCAATCAAAATCTAGGTTTTATTAGTAAGTGGGATGAGGAAATAGATAGTGGATAGGTTGCAATAGTATATGGCAAATAGTACTCAACCTTTGCTCCAATACAGGGTCATAGTCATATCTGGGATCTGATGATAATGTTAACTAGCTCTCTGTCAGCTCCCCGGGTGTTCACTTATGTTTTGCTCAAATATGCTGCACACTAAGTATGGTACTAGATAGACACTGGAGAGGCAAAGATTAATATGATACTGCAGGATGGGCATACATTTTAGCTAATATGTTAGTTAAATTGTTATAAATTGATACAATTGTATTTGCTCAACTGTATTCTATATTACCTATGTCTGGTTGGTGATTTTCCCTTCCAATGGGAACATAACTTTTAATGCATTAAAGAGCATAATTTTAAATGCTAGTTAACACATTCAACTCAGTAGAGCAAACAAACAAATATGCAAAAAAGAGAAACTAAAAGAGTAAATAGTAAATTTTCCACTAGCTTTTTGGGCATCATAAATTCACACTATTTTTTTATGTTTATTTATTTTTGAAGAGAGAGAGAGAAAGAGAATGAGCAGGGGAGGGGCAGAGAGGGGGGGGGGACAGAGGATCTGAAGTGGGCTCCGTGCTGGACAGCAGAGAGCCCGATGTGGGGCTTGAATCATGAACTGTGTGATCATGACCTGAGCTGAAGTCAGATGCTTAACCAACCCAGGTCCCCAGAATTTCACGCTGTTACTAAAATCTGATAGTCATTCTTAGTTTTTGAAATTTTTACTGCTTTCCTCTACAGGCCATGGACAATTAACTGCTTTTCCTAATTGACTTTGGAATGAATGATTTCCAATATCTCTTTCATCTCTTCATCTCAATAATCTATTGCTCTGAGTCACTGTCCAGAGACCTGTTTCTTTTGTAACGTGTGTCTCCAAATGAGACTGTCACACTTCTGTAGTACCTTTATGAGGCTGCAATTCATCGATTCAATTTGGGAATGGAAGAGCCCTCCGGGAAATATAGAAGAAATAGATGTTTTGGTTGGTAGGTGATTTGTTTCGTAAGGGAAAACTGATGTTCACAATGGCCCTTATGTTAAAACACTGCGTTACCACAAGAGCAACATCTTAAACCTTCTGTAATCCAAAGGCTTAAATCACCTTGTTATGGCAGGACAGTTAACACCACTCCTGTGAACCTCTTTCTATATAAATTCAGAATTTTCTTCTAAGTGTTACAATTTTAGAAAAACAGTTGAACAAATATGTTCCCATTCTCTAAGGCTAATAGAAGGAAAACGTAATAATTGGCCATTCTTTCTGTCTCTACTGGTTTGATTTTTAACAGCAGGTATATTTCATATTGGAGTTGGAATTATACAAACAAAATTTCCTAGCATTTTAATAGTTTCTCAAGTGCAATAAGAACACAGTTTCATGACTGTGTATTGTATGAAGTGCTTGGAAACTTGGAGAGAAATCAAATGGCTTTAGTTAACATACAGTGTAGTCTTGGCTTCAGGAGTAGAACCCAGTGATTCATCACTTACATATAACGCCCAGTGCTCATCCCAACAAGTGCCCTCCTTAGTGTCCATCACCGATTTAGGCCATCTCCCCACCCACCTCCTCTCTAGCAACCCTCAGTTTGGTCTCTGTATTTAAGAGTCTCTTATGGTTGCTTCTTTCTGTGTTTTTAATCTTACTTTTCCTTCCCTTCCCCTATGTTCATCTGTTTTGTTTCTGAAATTCCACATATGAGTGAAATCATATGATATCTGTCTTTCTCTGACTGACTTACTTCACTTAGCATAATACCCTCAAGTTCCATCCACACTGGTGCAAATGGCAAGATTTCATTCTTTTTCATCACTGGGTAGTATTCCATTGTATACCATTCCATTGTATAAGATATACCACATCTTTTTTTTTCCAAGTATGAAGTGCCTAGAAAACTCTGAGATACATCAAATGGCTCGTTTTGATGTGCACCTTTTGCTTCCTGGTGGCACCTAGAAATAAGTTACTTCCTTTTGCATCTAGAGATTGAATCTTAAGATTGAATCTCTGGCTGCTTTAAGGCAGTTAGAACCAATAATTTAGCCAGCACTTTTTTCAACCTGGGGAAAATTCTCAAATAACCATCAGTAGGAATACATTATTTATGTCTCTCCTGAGGGTATTAGAATTGAGCTATTTTAAGGAGCTTATGAGCTTTCATAATTGTCCTTGTCCACAAGAAGCTTGGCTGGATTGTCTCCCGACTAGAGCACATTGTCCAAGCTCCCCTGACCTCATGTTCCTGGAGCTGTTCTTGGGTCCTCAACTTGTTTCAGGAGTTTAATACATGTATTTATCTGCAGCATTATTTTCAGCAACCATCTTAGATTAAGCATGATTCATTAATGATAACATTAGATAACAGAGATTTGACATCTGTGAACAGGCCTCCAACTCTTACTGAGCCATATACATGTGAATCTCACCTCCTAAATGATTCCTGAGATATCAAGCACCTGACAAAGAGGAGTTAAAAAGGTAAACCATGCCATCTTTGGCGTTCTGCAATAGAAACATGTGAGTTGCACGTTTAATGAACCTGTGCCCTTTCAGAGCAGGTCTTAAGATGATTACGTCATATCTGGCTGCCTGTGTTTCAAAATGGCCTGTTTGCAGTCTTTTGATTTGTTCCTCTAACCTAGACACTCCAGCACTCCCCAGCTCCAGTTAAATTCTTCCTTTCTCCATTCCCATAGCACCTTGTTCATATTGCTACCCCAGCATCTCACCTTGAATTATGGGGATTGGTTTACATGGCCTCTATTCCTCATTGGATGGGGTTCCTAAGAGTGGGATGCAGTCTGCTGTGCCTGATACTTAAAAAGTACTTCATAAATGGTGCTGAATCCATATGGGGCTTCTTTTTCTTCTCACTGATGTAGTTATTTCTTTTTAATGAAACTGAACTGTAAAAGAAAATTGAGACTTATTTCCTTATAATATACCTTTTTTGGTCATAATGGAAAAGATAAATAAAATATAATTTAAAACTTAAAATGTACTTAATAGTGTCTAAAAACAAGTATATAGTTTAGAATCCAACATTAATATAGAGATAATTATTTTTCTTTATTAGCAAGAATTGGAAACATAAAAGTTGGTTTAGTCAGCAGTTCAAAAGCATCAGAGATGCTGATGTGTGTATTTAAAAATCTAAGGGGCGTCTGGGTGGCTCAGTTGGTTAAGCATCTGACTCTTGATTTTGGCTCAGGTCATGACCTCATGAGTGTGGAGCCTGCTTAAGATTCTCTCTCTTTCCTCTGCCCCTCTCCCCTACTCTCTCTCTCTCTCAAATAAAAAAATAAATGTAAAAAATGTAAAATAGTGACTTTATTATATGATCATTTGGCATTTGCATTAGCAATATATCAGCAAAACCTAAACAAAGAAAGGAATCCCATCCATGAAAGAAACTTCAGGGAATGATTAGTCAAATGACAGGTGTTTGTATATATCACCATGAAACCGGTCACAGAGATAAACACAGAAAGGTGAGGCTCTGTAAGCAAACCATGGATCTTAGGAGATAATGAGGTACATGTGGTAAATGTCTATAGAAAGATGTAGCAGACTAGGAGGTGTGAAGCTCAGATCTTTCTTCAAGAAAGCCCTGGTGTCCATTTGCAAGGAGTGTGGTTGCAGACTGTCTCCAGCTGTTGAGTCTAGTTTGTTCTTGCTTTAGTTTTTGGACCAAAGTTTACACTTTCTTATGGTGGCTTTGGGACAATGACTGAGCAAGGTGGTGGTACAAAGTCATTTCCACCCATCATGGGACTCCTGGAATGAATAATCTTCACCCTGGAACTCCCCACTGGGCTGGCAGAGACCAAATAAGCCTGCATGGCCATCTGCTGGCTCCTCTTGCCCCAAGCTGGCTTCTGTCTCTTTCCTTCTACGGGGGTTACTCCCTAATGAACTTTGTGTACTTCTAACAAGGCCTCAGGGCCTGCCCTTTTGGAGAAATCAATCTGCCCTCTTCACTCAGTTTCAGTGTTTTCTTCCTGGAGAATCCAAGCTGCAACAGAGTATAAAATACCATCTGACAGAAGACCAAACCTGTCCCCCCTAGAGGTAAGCTGGCATCCAATGATGCTCCATGTGGGCAGCACAAAGCCTGGTCCAGCCTGCTTGCCTCAATAATGTCACTTTGAAGCATCATCCCACATCCAGAGTTCCCTGTAGGATAGAATAAGGCCTCTGTTGCAACTACATCACAGGGGTGATTTCCTCACCTCTCTCAGCTGTGGTTGTTAAGAACCCTCCGCAGTAACCTCTTGCAGGAAATCTCAGAGTCTCAGAATCTGTTTCTTGGGGTACCACAATATTAGTAATGCTTTCCAATGTTAACAAACTACTCAAGAGGGTAGATATGCAGTAAGTTGTAGATACACTATATCCCATATCTATAATGAATTATTTTATTTATTTATTTATTATTTTGAGATGAGAGGAGAGGGAGGGAAAGAATGAGCGAGGGAGGGGCAGAGAGAGAGGGGACAGAGGATCTGAAGCAGGCTCCTTGCTGAGAGCAGAGAGCCTGCTGTGGGGCTCAAACCATGACGGCGAACCTGAGCTGAAGTCAGACACTTAACCCCCTGAGCCACCAGAAGCCCCTACAATAAATTATTTTAAAGTAGGCTAATATTCACCATCCCTCCCCATGATTTTGTGCCTTCCATCTACAACACAGATCCTATGCTATGCTTTGTAATAGCCATACTGAAATCCTTGCAGTTCCCCAAGCCATCATGCCATTGCATCTATTTTAGGCGTTGGTTTGAATCTTCCTGTCTACCTGGAGAACTCCTCCTCTTGATGCAAGATGAAGTTCAAACATCTTCATTGAGGCTTTCTTTGATGCCCTGAAAACAATTTGATCATTCTCTTTTCTGCCACAGTGTACCTGGTATATGCTTCTGGGTTTGTAATTAAACACTTAAAAACAAGGAAGTCAGAGGAGAACACAATTTTAGAGAGGAAATACCATAATTATTTTTTAAGCATCTTCAATTCAGAAGACATCTAAGTGCATATGTTTAGAAGGCTGTTGAAATGAGAATCCCAATATACTGGTTTCATTGCTTGTTAGCACTTAAAGATCATTATAGAAGGCATAATTGGAGTTTAATCCATTGTGAAATATATGTTGGAAGCAACAGCACTATAAATAGACTTTATGCCTGTTAAGTGATTAAGATGAACTGAAACTTGGAAACATCTAGCTCTGTTCCTTGAATCTAGTGACTAGTTCGCCTAGAAACAGGAATCGTGATTGACATTACTAGGCAACTCTCCTTTGAGATTACTTTTAATAATCCAACTAAATTTTGCAAATGAGTTTCTTTGAGGAGGAGATAGTTAAGGTTGAGAAATCCTAAAACCATAAATGATTTCAGGCTAGGAACCATTTAAGCAAGAGGCATTAATTGTGAATCAGCCAAGGCAGTAAGAAAAAGGAGACATGTGCTAACCGCTTTATATATATTTTCATTCTATCCCACACAAACCCATGAGGAAATATAACCAGCATATTGAATGAGGTCAACTTGGTAGCGGCAGGGCCGAAAGCAATTTTATTCTTTCTCCCGTCTCCTCAAATTTGCTGCTTTTTCTCTTTTAGAAGCTTCGTGGAAGTATAACAGATACACAATTAACTGTACATATTTAAAGGGCAAAAATTTGATAAGTTTTAGCATATGTCACATATTTGTTAAGCCACCATCATGATAAAAAATGAATATATTCATCAGCCTCAAAAGTTTCCAACTGTTCATTGTTAGTTTATAGAAATGCAGCTGATTTTGTATATTTAATTTTTACCCTGCAACTTGCTAATCGTACATATTAGTTCTATGGAATTTTAATAGATTCTATAGAATGCTTATAGAATCATGTCATCTCTGAATAAAGACCTGCTTTATTTGTTCTTTTTCCAGTCTGGATACTTTTTATTTATTTTTTTCTGACCTTGCAGTGCTGGCTAGAACCTTTAGTGTGTGGAATATAAGTGTTGGCAGTGGAGATCTTTGTCTTGCTTTCAATCTTAGGGAAAAGCATCCAGGTTTTTTGTTTTTGTTTTTTTTTAACCATTAAGGGAAGATTAGCTGTAGGTTTTTATAGATACAAATATCAGGTTGAAAAAGTTCCTTTCTATTTTTGGTTTGCTGAGGGTTTTCATTAGGAATGGATATTGGATTTTTTTCAAATGTTTTTCCTGCATCCGCTGAGATAATCATATTTGGTTTCTTTGGTAGTCTTTTAGCATGCTGAATTACATGGATCCTCATAGGTTAAACATTGCCTTAAAAAATTGCTTGCAGTTCTGTGCTGAAGAGCGAACATCTGTTATTTCATTAATTCACATACTATTGGGGCACCTGGGTGGCTCAGTCGGTTAAGCATCCGACTTCAGCTCAGGTCATGATCTCACAGTTTGTGAGTTCGAGCCCTGCATTGGGCTCTGTGCTGACAGCTCAGAGCCTGGAGACCGCTTCAGATTCTGTGTCTCCCTCTCTCTCTGACCCTTCCCCCCCCCCCCCCCCCTCAAAAATAAATAAACATGACAAATATTTTTAAAAAATTCACATACTATTTAGTTCATCCTTGAGAATCATGTACCATTTTAGTTGCTCGGGTGGACAATAAATAGAATAGAACAAAGTCTCTGCTGTAAGAGAGCCCATATGCTAGTTGGGTAAATAGTCGACAAGCAAATAAACAATATACACTATGTAAAGTATTAGTAAGTTTATTAAGAAAAATAGAACTACCATACTGTTTTCCATAGTGACTGTACCAATTTACATTCCACCAACAGGCATGAACGTTCCTTTTTTCTCGCATCCTCCCCAACTCTTGTTCTTCTTGAGTCTAGCCATTTTGACAGGTTGAGTGATATCTCATTGTGGTTTGATTTGCATTTCCCTGATGCTGATGATGTTGATCATATTTTCATGTTCCTGGTTGGCCATCTGTATGTCTCTTTGGAAAATGTCTACTTAGGCCTCTGCCCATTTTTTAAATCAGAATGTTTATTTTTTGTGTACATTTTCTCTATATTTTGGATATTAACTCTTATCAGATATGTCATTTGTAATATCTCTCTCATTCACTAGGAAAAACAAAAACACTAACTTGAAAAAAGACATACGCACCCCTGTGTTTGTTGCAACATTATTTACAAGCCAAGGCATGGAAGCCAACTAAGTGTACATCAATAGATGAATGAATAAGGAAAATGTGATCACACACAGACACACACACACACACACACACACACACACACACACACACATACACTGGAATATTACATCGCCAATAAAAAGGATAAGATCATCATGCTATTTGATATGACATGCATGGACCTAGAGGGTATTATGCTAAGTGAAATAAGTCAGACTGAGAAAAACAAATACAAACACTCCACTCATAAATGGAATATAAAAAAATGAATAAACAAAACGCGAATCAGAACATATGAATACAGTCATGCCTGACACTGATGGTTGCCAGAGAGGATGGGGGTAGTGAATAGGGAAAAAATGGGGTGAAGGGAAGAGGGAGATATAGGCCTTCAGTTATGCAATGAGTAAGTCATGAGAATAAAAAGCACAGCATGAGGAACACAGTCAATGAAACTGTAATAACAAGGTAATGGGACAGTATAGTGGCTATACTTGTGGTGAACATAGCATAACGTATAAACTTCTCAGATCACTAAGCTGTACACCCTGAAACAAATGTAACAGTGTGTGTCAGCTGTATGCAAATTGAAAAAAAAAAGAAGAAAAGAAAATACAGAAGAATACATGAATGAGTATATCGGCAGTGAGGCTGCTGGTGTGCTCTTTTATAGTAGGAACGAGGAAGACCCCTCCTATAATGTGACATTTGAGCAATATCAGCAGAAAGTGAGACCAGCAAGTCATTCGGACATTGGAGGAAGGGAAGTTCAGTCAGAAGTAACCAGTAAGTGCTAAGGTGGAGGCGTTTGTCGTGTCTGTAAAACTACAAAGAGATCACTGTTGCTGGGTAAGTCTGTGGAGACATAACCCATCCCTTATCAGTGTTAATACATTCAAGTAAAAGTGAAGATAGAGGCAATTCAACTAGATTCAAAATTCAAAGTGATACCATTTACTGAAATTGCACAGAAATATTCAAGTTGTTGATACAAATATATTGGCATGTATTTACTGCTTCTTCCTTACTTTGATCTCCTACTTCCTTAGTCTAAAGTTGAGATTGAAGAAGCAAAATGTAACAACATTAATGTATCCAAGTTTATATCTGGACCAGTCTTGGTCTCCGTCACTATTTACCTCTAGTAATGTTTTATTATGAAAATTTCCCAATGTGAACATTTAGTTTTACTTGTCTGACATTATGTATTATTTAATAGATTGCTGCTTCAAGTTCATACCAAGGCTACTGGAAGTATTGCTTTGAAGAAAGATTGCAAATTGATGGTCATTCTCATACCCTCTTTCTCCAGAAGGAATTATTTAGATTGAAAAATGTGTGGAGAATGGGAAAGGTTCTGAGGGCAAATGAATCTAAGTAATGTAGCTTTAAAAAAAAAGCTAATTATTTTTCTTAGCTGTGGAACTTTTAGGTGTTTATGAAATGCTCATGTAGATTGTAAATCTTTGAGAGGAGGACATTTTATTGACAACAGAAAATTTACTAACAGCTCAAGAAAGTTGTGCTTACCAGAACAAATCTTGTAAAAATCTTTCCTGGAAAAGGCAAAGACAGTTCAGTCTCTTGAGTTTCTAAGTGGATGGGTGTGGTAAACAGCTGGGGTCTGGATGGCACAACCGCGCATCACAAATCAAAAGGTTGGAAATGATACCATGAAAAAATTATAAGCAGAAGCTTATAAATTTTCATGACTCACTGCTTTTAATTAACCTTTAAAAGCTATTCATGTAGGAATGCATATGTCTTGGCTTTTGAAGAGAGCAAGGTTTAATGCAGCTATGTTTCTAATGAGGACCCATAGATGCATCTTTTCCAGTATGGCTATGACATTTCAATAACACCATGTTTCAATAACACCATGCCTAGTCAAAGTACCACAAACTGAGCTTCAAGACGGTCACCAGGTAGAAAGATGGCATTTTGCTTTCTTAATCATGTTTCCTTTGCTCTCAGACATTTCAAAAGATTCTTAATTATTTTTTAGATATTATCGGTATAATCGCATAATCAGTCAGACAGTTCAGTTCCAAACTGTCAAGTTTTCTGTAAACTTACAGAGTAAATCTTCAGCAATGAACTACATAACATTTTCAAGGAAAGAAACAACTACAAAAGAATAGTGTGTTAATGTTCTATTGCTGCCTAGGAAATTACCACAAGTATGGCAGTTGAGAACAACACGTGTTTATTACTTGCTGGTCAAGAGTCCAGGCACAGCTTAGCTGGCACCTCTGGTTAGGGTCTTACCAGGCTGTAAGTAAGCTGTTGGCTGGGCTCGTTTTTTCATCTGGAAGCTCAACTGGGAAGAACCTCTTCCAAGCTCATTTTGGTTGTTGACAGAATTAATTTCCTTGTATCCATAGGATTGAGACCCCTGGCTTCTTACTGGCAGTTCAGCTGGAGGCTATTCTCCACTCCTAGAGGGTGTTACAGGGACCTGAAATCCAGACAGAAGGTCTCTAGAGCAATCCTGTTCATGAGTTAGAATTTATACGATGCAATGCAATCACAGAAATGGCACCTATCACCTGTGCCATATTTATTGGTTAGTCACAGATCCTGTCCACATTCAAGGATAAGAGGATTACACAAAAGTGCAAACTATAGGAAGCAAGGATCATGAGGGACCAAAGTAGATTCTGTCCACTGCTATTAATAACAATTTAGGACCACTAGATGGACTACCAATATTGTCCATAAAAAAAAATATATGGCTTTGCAACTAGGTAGGACCAGGATTTAAACTTGGCTTTAGTACTAACTGGCTGTGTGCTTTTGAGTAAGGCATTTACTCTCTCTGTATCTTGGTTTCTTCACCAATGAAGTGGGGAGAAGTATTGAAAACTTAAAATAAAATGAGATCACTTATGTAAAGTGTTTAATGTAGTATATAGTATGAAATGAATGTTCAACAACAATAGCTTCTCATGATAGTAATGATAGTAATACTTGTATTGGTGGTGAAAGGACTTAAAAGCCCTTCACCTATTGATGAATTGATAATAGAAGTCTTTTTTTTTTCTTTCCCCTTTGGAATGTGTTAAAATCTATTTGATACATATTTTATATTATTCGTTTGTATGTAACAAATATGATATAAATTATAGTTCTAAGATTTATTTGTTGTGTGCATCTATAATGCCTTAATTGTTGCATTTGTAGAATATTTCATCATGTGAGTATACTATTGTATATTTATCCATTCACAATACGCTTATGTATTCTCTGCTCAGTGGGCATTTGGATTGTTTCCAGATTTTTTTTTTTACCTTATTAACCAATGCTGTTATTAACAGCAAGGAAACAATGCATTAAATTAATGTGTGTTCGGACCTCAAAAACTTGTATCACTTTCCTTTTTATGAACTCTGTGAAAATAGGAATTCATTGATTGCATAGTATTAGCATCAGGAAAAGTATTATATGCCAGGGGACCAGAAGCAAAATGCTGCCTTCAAAGAATTTAAGAGTTTAATGAGGGAAACAGACAAATTTTAAAAACTGCCTAGATAGGGAGTCAGAGCCCATTCTGGTAGGCTGACCAACCACCTTGATTTATCCTGTCCTGGTTTTAACATTGACATCCAGCAACCCTTTGGTCCCAGTAAACTTGAGGCTTGAGGCAGGAGCCATGTATTTAAGATGAATAATGTTCTGTTTTTATTTTTTAAAAAAATTTATTTATTTATTTTTGAAATCTTATTTTGAGAGAGCCACAAGCAGGGGAGAGGCAGAGAGAAAGCAGGAGACACAGAATCCAAAGCAGGATCCAGGCTCTGAGCTATCAGCACGGAGCCCAACGCAAGGCTTGAATCCATGAACCACGAGGTCATGACCTGAGCCAAAGCTGGATGTTCAACTGACCGAGCCACTCTGGGGCCCCAGTATTACACTGTTTTTAGAATGGAGGCATAAGGGACGCTGGTCAGCAAACATAGGTGTCCACCAGAAGGGACATCTAACTCAGGATAGGGCTAAGTCAGTCAGAGAAGTCTTCCCAAAGAAAATGATATATGAGTAAGGAGTGGGGAAGACAAATAATATTACCTAGGCAAAGAAGGAACCAGAAAAAAGATTCTGGGCAGAGGGTACTGTGAGGCAAGAAAGTGTTAGGTAGTATTCAAATTCAGGTATCCAACAGTTCAGTATTGTTGGAACATAGACCTTGTATAGGAAAGAGGCAAGAGATGCAGTTAGAGAAGTCAGTTGACATGATGTGCTTGTCATGCTAAGGATGGACTTTGGATGGTAGGTAGGATCAAGTGTCCAGCACTGTGTCCATGAGCTCAGATCTGTCTTTAAGGACATATTCTTGTAGCAGGGGGAGAAGCACAGGACTGGGTGGCTGGGGTCTGACAGTTCTTTGTTTCCCCATAGGTTGCCTACAGAGCTCTGTAGCATTTCAGTCCATGCACATTGTTTAACATTGAATAGAAATTAACAATAAAGTACAACAAAGAAAACAACAGTGACAACAAAGACCAAATCTACCAAAAACCTTAGTCTCTTTTTGCTAGACAGATTAAACAGGATGGATATATATATATATATATATATATATATATATATGTTATGTACATATGTTTTATACATATGTATATCTATATGTTTTATATATATGTATATATATACATATATAACACATAACACATAACGGGATATGTGTGTGTGTGTATATATATATATATAATATACACATATATATGTATATATATAAATATATAGGTTTTATTTTCTAATTACATTTTTGATAAACCTAGCTAACACTCTGGGTTCACATTCTAAAAGTCACTTTCATGTTCACTGAGCATTTTGTAGGGGATAAAATGAACCCACATATGCACACACCTATAGGCACATACCCCAAATGGCCTTGGCCATAAGATGTATCAGTGGTTAGCAGGACTCCAGGGCCCATCAAGAATCCATGTTTCCTGGGAGCCTGGTGGCTCAGTTGGTTAAGCATCCGACTTCGGTTCAGGTCATGATCTCGCGGTCCGTGAGTTCGAGCCCGCGTCAGGCTCTGTGCTGACAGCTCAGAGCCTGGAGCCTGTTTCAGATTCTGTGTCTCCCTCTCTCTCTGACCCTCCCCCCGTTCATGCTGTCTCTTCCTGTCTTAAACATAAATAAATATTAAAAAAAAAAAAGAATCCATGTTTCTTATAGGAGGATGCAATCTGCTGTGGCTTACAGGTACTTTTTTAGTTTTATTCCTAGGTTTTTAGTTTTACTGACCACCTAGCATCCACAGTGCCATGAGAGTCTGTCAAGGTCCCTGACAAGGTCTGACTCAGACTGGGAGAATCTCACAAAATGTCATAAGCCCATCATCTTATTATGTTCTAGTCTGCTCCCAATTCTTCCTCTTTCCATCATACCTTTAAAAAAAAATGGGCCCAAAGAAAGACTTTTATAATTTATCTTGCCTTGGGATCCCTATTTCATCCTGTGCTACAACTAGACAGGCCATATCCAGACTCCAAACTACTCCATGTCGATATCATACAATCTAAATGACCTTGCCCTTATATGCCAGATTGGTGAAGCAATCATCCCTTTTCCTCATCTTTATCATGTTCACAGAAGCTGAAGCTGGTTGAACAAAAAGTTAAACACAGACCTAAACACTAGTCTAAATCACCTTCTAAAGTTAACTAGGAAAAAATGAAATCCTCTAGGTAGGCCGGCAGTCTCTTGGCTTAACAGAGAATGGGAATGGAAACTACTTTTTCTCATTTTGTTTCACTTTGCTTCTGTTGAAGATTAGTCTATTGAAATGCCAGGCTTTTGCAAACTTAACATTTTAATATTTTTTAATAACATAAAATGGGTCACACTTTTGAGTCAAAAGATAGAAAATGCCTGTTGTCTTTGTAAATGTTTCACCTTAGTTTTATGTATACAACGTACACAGTATATTTAAAGGGTGCCTGTGTGGTATGTGCTGAAGGATGGTTTGTTCAAGCACACCTGAATGTCCCTATTAATCACTGTCTTGAGGATGCAGAGATCCTGTCCTCCAGCTATGTTCCCACCAAGCAGAATGTGTGGAAGAACATGTTTTTGGCAGTCAAGTTCAGGGGTGTGGGCGTGGCCAACCAGGAGCATCTCCCTCATAAGGAAGAATGTCCACTTGGCAGGGCTTGATCTCCTTGCAACACTGGAAGGGTTACAGATAGTTGCGAGGCTAAGTTGCTACATGATAAGAGTTTGCTGCATCTAGATCTCAGCAGCAGATGCTCTGTCCAGTTGGCTGCTCCTGGACTCCTTGAGTGTAAGTCCCCTGCCAAGAAACCTGTATCTTGATTACTGTCCCTGGGTCTTTTCTTTAGTCTCACTGGACCATCATCTACTCTTGGCTTAGAGTCTGCTGGCGTGTGGCTGCACAGTAACTCTAAAGCAAGGTGGCGGTTTACCAACCAGAGGAGCGCATGTACCTCCTGATGACCGTTGCCTCATGTGGGATAGCCATCCCTAGCGATACTGCCATTGGATGAAATATATTCAGAGCCTAGTTCTGCATGTCTCCAATGTTACAAAAGCTTAATATCATAAAGGGGGATTTGGTATTTGTAAACAACCAAAGGTCATTCATTCAGAGCCATTTTAATTAAATAAGATAGGTGACCATGGAAAAGAACAATGTGTGACTGATATGGAAATGTTTGATATAAAACTGATTATCGTATTTTGCTTCTAAACTGTCACTGAAGGCAAATACCAAAGATGAAGTGCATGTAAATTTTGATCACTGATAGCAGTGTAGAAATGAGCACAATATGTCCCTACTCTTTTGAGGAGACAACACTTAAAGTATAATTTAGATGTATATGCTAAAAGTATATTCCATTACTTTACAGATACTTTTATGCTATGTGTTGGGTGTAGTGTTCTGTGTTAGCTTACCTGCTTGCTTGCTTTCTCATTAGAATCATGCACACAATTTAGCAGTAGTCCTTTTTATCAACCTATATTCCATATGTCCAAAGATCAAGAAATGAATAGAATAGTGTAAAGTCTTTTTTAAGAGACTAAGTAAAGTAACATATAATTGATTTAGAATAGGAATTAGGGCTCATTAAATTAGCATGTATGAGCATGGGAGATTTTACATAACTGCAAAATTATGATTTTTGCTTTCTAGGTTGAAGGAAATGTAAAAGATTTTATTATAGTCAACTTCAAGGAAGAGTACATTTTCTTATTCCTTCTTTTGTGACTATTTTAAGTCCATCATAAAACTTAATTGCTTTTCATTTGTCTTAAGAACTCCTGGCTATTACTACTTTTAGAAAATTCAGAAACTCTTTCTGTTTCTACTTTCACATATTATGTTAAATGGTTTTAAGGTTGTTAATAATAGGGGCACCTGGGCGGCTCAGTCAGTTGAGCGTCGGGCTCTTGATTTCGGCTCAGGTCATCTCACAGTTTGTGGGTTCAAGCCCCACATTGGGCTTGGTGCTGACAGCATGGAGCCTGCTTAGGATTTTCTCTCCCCCTCTCTCTGCCACTCCCCTGCTCGCACTCACTCGCACTCTCTCTCTCAAAACAAATAAGCTTAATATTTTTAAGTTGTTAATAACAGAAATATTTAAAATAAGTAAATATAAGTTTGTTAAAAATATGCCTCTGGGCACAAAGCATTTGGCTCTCAATCATTAACAAAATATTCATATGAAGTTGCGTAAAATTACCTGAAGTCTTTCAGATGACTTTTCTCATTTTATCTTTATATCGGCACTATAATCTCTACATTAAAAGTTGAAGAGGGGCGCTTGGGTGGCTCAGTCGGTTAAACGTCCAACTTCGGCTAAAGTCCTGATCTGGCAGTTTGGGTTCGAGCCCTGCGTCGGGCTCTGTGCCGACAGCTCAGAGCCTGGAGCCTGCTTCAGATCCTGTCTCTCAATCTCTCTCTCTCTCTCTCTCTCTGCCCCTCCCCCACTCACTCTTTATCTATGTCTCCCAAAAATGAATAAATGTTTAAAAAAATTTAAAAAACAGTTGAGGAAAATAATGTTCCACGAAGTTCCATGATGCTGGATCACAAGGCCAGTTAACAATGGAGTCTAGGCTAGAGTTGGGTGCAGTTCAGGATACTGGCTTTTGTCTTAGAGCATTCTTCACTGACCCTGTTTATACCCCTAGCACCTTCCTGACTCCTCCCTGCCACAACTGGGTTAGTAAACTAAAGACAATATAAACTTAAAGGTTATTTTTATTTACTCCTTGCCTCTACCTTAAAAAAAAAATGACATGATGGTCAATGTGTATGAAGTAAAAAATAGAAGCCGGAAAATTGGATAAAAAGAAAGGAGGAGTAAAAAAAAAAATAAGGTTTTACATTGGTGTAAAATGCATGTGTTGATGCTGTGCTAGCTCATGAAATTGACAGAGTAGGGATTGAAAATCAATCTCTAAGCTTTCTAGCAATCACTGAGAGGATCAAGCCATAGTCTGCTATGCAATTTTCAGTACTCATAAGATGAAAAATAAACCAGTGGTCAAGGAGAAACACAAAATATCTCTAGTAGGAAAAATAAAACAAAACAAATAATTTCCCAGTGGAAATAAGAATATGCCATATTTACAATCAGTGATGGTCCTAACCAGAACCAAGCACCCTTGCAGACAAGGCCAGAGGAAAGTTTCTAAGCAAACATACACAAGACTGTACTACAACCATAAAATGAATTATATCCCATTCTTGTGTTATGTCTGCTTCCTTACAACGACAGGATAGTTCTTGTTCCTCCAGTTCTTGTTGTCCTGCCTCAGGAAAAAAGAAAAGAAAAGAAGAGAAAAGAAAAGAAAAGAAGAAGAGAAAAGAAAAGAAGAGAAAAGAAAAACAAAAAGAAAAATCATTGCAATACCCAATCACTGAATAGCATCCAACTCACTTTCCTAATCTGTCCTCAGAATTGCCCAGCTTTGCTCAAACTCTTTAAGAAGCCCCTCCCATTTTCCCTTAACTGAGATTCTCCTAATGGTCCCTTGGGTGCCTTCTCCCTTGCTATAATAGGTTAAATGAAACAACTGTGTAATTTGTACTTTTACAAAAGTGCTTTGTACATTTTTGTGAGTACAGGTGTTCTCTTGGTATCATTTGATGAGTGAGTTTTAGCAGGTGTCAAAAATACAAGACTGTTTAATGAAGTCAGAAGTACCCTCAACAATATATCCAGAGCAAATAAAATAATTTTCACATGCCATTTCCTCATACAACTTCTTAATTTAGGTGAGCATCATTATATGAAAGGGCGATACCTTTGGTAGAGGAAAGCCATTTTCAGGTGACCTGACCTAATCCAGAAATGTTTGATATATATGCCTAAAATGTTCCTTAAGAAAACTCAAAGAAACTTGATGGATCTTAGATTTATTCACAATATTTTTTAGGAGAGTTTTTACAGCTTAGAACATATCAGCCTTTAAAGCTTTCTCCTTATAGCAGAGTAATCAACTTTTCAGAATGTTATAACCTGGTAACTATCATTATTTTAGCAGGCTTAAATCACACTCAAATTTTCAGTATATACTGAGACTGGAGGATTTATTCCAAGGCCTTTGCTGAGATAAAGTATTTTTAGAATCAGGTAAACATTCCTAGTATTCCTAGATCAAAACAGTGATTTTGAAATAGAAGCCATTTGATTCATACCATTGGGAAACAAAAATCCTAATACATCATCTCTGAAAAATTTCATAGAGTTAATTGATTTTTCAAGGCTGTGTATAAGCCTGGTTTTCAACTAAAACTTATTTTTATTTTTTAAATGGGAAACCATAATATTTGCTATATTGTGGGGAGCAAAATATTAGTATAAGGTCTTTTTATTTAAATTTTTTTTAACGTTTATTCATTTTTGAGAGAGAGAGAGAGACACAGAGTGTGAGTGGGGACAGGCAGAGAGAGAGGGAGACACAGTACTCAAAGCAGGCTCCAGGCTCTGAGCTGTCTGCACAGAGCCCGATGCAGGGCTCGACCTCACAAACCATGAGATCTTGACCTGAGCTGAAGTCGGATGCTCAACCGACTGAGCCACCCAGGTGCTCCAATAGTATAAATTTTTTTAAAAGTGAGTTTCTCTAACATCCAGAAATATTCTCCTCTCTACAGAATGACTGAATTTCATTCTCATTATGTAATTAATGAATTCTACCATCAAAGAAAAAAGTTTTTCTTATCTGAGTTAGTCATCTATAACAAAGACTTTTATTTTCACAAAAATACAACTCATATCGTTGATTTAAACAATTCACCATTCTGTTTGGGATAGTAAATGGAGGGTGAGACACCACAAAGAAAAGAAGCCTTGGGAAAATGTACAGGCTTATGAATTACCCACAGACTGAAGTTGAAAAAGTGGTGGACATTTGGTTTTTAATTTTTTGGAAGTGACTCCCATTTCTCAAACATGCTTTCTGCTTTCCATAAAACACTTGCTAGTGTGTTCCATCTGCCTGTCCTTGTATCCATCCGTGATGTTCTAAATGTGACTTTTCTGGCTTTCAAGAACAAGTTTCAATGTCAAAGCTATTTTCTACAAACATATTCCCACGTTGTTCCCGCAGCGTGTTAGTGCTTTACGCATTTATGCAGTCTCTTCAGAGGGAGTGTGACACAAATAAGTGATATTCTAGTTTCAGAACTGAATTCTCAAAAATATTTCTCACCTATTTGAGTGAGAAATCAATCCCTGGATAAATGTTTTGTTTTGTTTTTGGTGAAAACTGTATATTTCAGTATCCAAAAGTTGGAAGTCAGCCTTACCTCCAACTTTTGGAAAACAAGATGAAATTTTTGTTTTGGTATTAGGATGCTATTATACCCAGGGATCCAGAAACACCCAAATCCTGTATCTGACCAAGCCACACTTTCTGACAAATCTCTAGAGGGAAATTAGGCACAAGTAACAGTGTGCAAAGAAAACAAATGTATTAATTTCTAGAGACGTGAATTTAGTGCAGTGAATCTTAGTAAGTGTTGGTTTGACTCTCTCCTGAGAGCTTCTCAGGTGTAATCTGAAACCAGATCCCATAAGAGGGGGGCTGGAGAGACCAAAGAAAGAGGCAAGCCACTCCAGGTTGTAAATGGCAGTTTTAATAAACAAAAGGAACTTCCATAAGAGGCTTGTCTTGCGCAGCAGCAAGACTTATCCCTGCGTCTGCCCGCCAAATCTTAAAAGTTAACTGGGTTCAGTCATGTCTACCATGCAGGTGTTTTCAACACCACATCACTATCTCAAGACTTCTTACAGCAGCCTCTGAGATCAGGAAAGCCAAGTGGAACCCACACCCCAAAAACAGGGGAGGATGTGAGGAGCCTCTGATCACCTTGCTTCATTCAGCTCACAGGTCAACTGGCAGTCACATCTTTTTGATGACGTTTCCCAATAGTAACCTGGCCAAAGATACAGAACATTCCTTCTAAGCTAGCAAGTACCTGATGGTACCTGACAGCAACAGAGGGGAAGGAAGTTTGGATAGGCATTCATCTGCAACATAAAGAATCCTACTTATAAGATTCAGTCTGGAGTGGGTTTTCTCCACAGAGAGATCAGGGAGTGGCTACCAGAAAATGGGTAAATGGATAATACAGGAGCAAAGTGACAGTCGGAAAAATCAGCAGTTGAATGAGGGACAGAATGTATGTCTCAGAACTTGATTTAATGCTCCCAGCACTTTGTTACCCTGCTACTACAGAGAAAATTCTATAAACCCTGAAGAAATTAGAGCATCTTATGAAAATACTTGAACACATTTCACAACTAAATTGTCATTTGGTGGGATCTGGCATCATTTTGGGCCTCCAGAAAATTCTTCAAGAATGTGATGTTAGGGGCTTCTGGGTGGCTCAGTCGGTTGAGTGTCCGACTTCAGCTCAGGTCATGATCTCATGGTCCGTGAGTTCAAGCCCCGCGTCGGGCTCTGTGCTGACAGCTCAGAGCCTGGAGACTGCTTCAGATTCTGTGTCTCCTTCTCTCTCTGCTCCTCTCCTGCTTGCACTGTCTCTCCCTATCAAAAAATGAATAAACATTAAAAGATTTTTAAAAAATAATAATAAAAAAAAAAGAATGTGATGTTAGCAGAAAGTCACCACCACAAAGTGGCCAGATGCTCTCTCTTCTGAGTTTCTACTATTGTTAGAATACTTTTGAATTTCTTGTCATTATTCAGACAAAATGTAATATTGTTGCTTTGTTTGCTTAAAAGGAGAGGGACTTCTTAAAATGTTTTAAATCCTTAGAAGGATCTCTGGAGCATTAATAATTTCTGAGAAATATTTTCCCTTTTATTGATATTTTAGAACACAATATGTACTACCATGGACTATACCGCATAGGTTGTTATTTGGTGGGGGGGGGGAATAAAACAATCCAAGACAATTTGTTCAGCAAAGCGCTCGAGGACATTCAAAAACTTTTTGAAATCAGTGTGACTACCCTGAGCAGCTTGATAATTCAACTTGTTAAAGTAAATGGTCTATTGAAAGTCAAAATGTTTGTGCACATAAACATAATCAGTATGAAATGGTCAGAGCAAGAGGACCATCTATTAATTTACCATTAATGATGAGGCTGCTGTGCCTCATCATTGTTTCATGATGCTTAAGTGTACCTGCGTGTGTTGCACACACATTCAAATGGGAAGGGTTGGAGAACTCTGTAGGAATACGACTTAGATACATAGTGCCTGAACTTGCATGTGTAGAAGGGCTTTGCACTGGCTGTTCCAGTTAAAATTGCCCCTTTAACTCTATTTTTAATATTCGTGACTTTCAATTCACATATAACCTCTATCCTGCCACCTTTTGCATTCTCTAATGCAGACTCATTTTGTATCAGTTCTATTTTCACAGTGGGATATGACATTTATTGGTTTGGGAACACCGACTAAATTGGAATGCAATTCCACTATACATAAAGGTACCTACAACAGCAGGATGATATGAATCTGAATAAATAAGAAATTACAAAGGTCAGTTAGAATAAAAGTCAGAGCTGGTAAATAAAAATACAATAAGTCCCAGAAATAAAAATAAAAATCAGAATGCAATTATATTCCACACAAATGAATGGAGCAGGAAATGCATATAAAGTAGAGGCTTTGATGAGAAGGAGTTAGAAATAAAATTCAGCCATAAATTTATCTATTTTCTCAGGAAGACTAAATGAATGCCTGAGGAACAATCGAGCTATGTTGTCAAACTAACAGGATGGTGACTGGGGAGAGATAGATTTTTGTTGTCAGAAACAGTTATGATGCACTGTCTATGATGCTTAATAAATATCAAAGTTGAGGGGCACCTGGGGGGCTTAGTCAGTTGAGTATCCGACTTTTGGTTTAGGCTCTGGTCATGATCTCAGGGTTTGGGAGATTGAACCGAGCTTTGGGCTTTGTGCTAACAGCTTGGAGCCTGGTTGGGATTCTGTCTTTGCCTTCCTCTGCCCCTCCCCTGCTCACGGGAGTGCTCTCTCTCTCAAGAGTAGTAAAAAATTTAAAATAAATAAAATGAATAAATAAATATCAAAGTTGATTACTGCTAGATAATTTTTAAATTTAGTAGCTGAAATAAAGCACAAATATGAGGTAATCTGGAAAAGTAACAAAAATCAAGATAGACTAAGAAATAAAAGAATAGGTGAATTTCAAACATAGATCTATATTAAAATGTGGAAAAAATTAAATCTAAAAAATTGTGAGCATTAAAAAGCACATTCAGAGAGAGCATATAACACAAATATAGGGAATTAAATAAGAGATTTAAGAGAAAGCCAATACTCTCTTGTCCACAAGGGAAGCACAATTAGGAAAAAAAGGAAAGAAAGAAACTGCTGAGGTCAGGGACAGAGCTCTTGGGTGGAGGTAAATTTCACTTACAAGGCAAAGTGGCAATATAAAGAAAATAGTGAACATTGTCAGAATGAACATTTTAATTAAGCAATGAGCACCATGTCACTTGATTTAGTGGCCAGTTTTCCAAGCTCATTTCACTTGACCCATCGTTTTAACAAAGTTGATCATTCTTCCTTGATGCAATTTCCTCACTTGGATTCTAAGAATACCCACCACACATGGCTTCTCTCCTAGCTCTCTGGTTGCTTCTTCCCAGGCAACTTTGTTGATGTTCTTTTTCATTCTGACCTCTTAATGGTTAAGAGGACCAAGCTTGGTCCTTGGTCCACACACTAGCTCTTGATTTTCTCCAGGCTGGTGGCTTTCAGACTATCTGCATGCTGATAACCTCCAGCCTAGACCTTTCACATGAGCTCCAGACTCACAGATCCAATAATTCACTTGTGTTCATCCTAGATAGACTTAATGTCCAAAGCCAAACTCCTGATCTTCCTCCTCTAACTTCCTTCATGTACTTTTCCTCAATTACCTATGGAATTGTGGGACATTTCATTCTTGGAAGTGCCTAGGCCAAATCTTTTGGAGTCATTGTCAATCCTCCTTTCTAGCACATACCCTTTTTAAGTCCACTGAGAAGTCCTTTTGTTCTAACTTCAAACTATATTCAGAATTTGGCCAATTTTAAGCACCTCTCAACCATTTCCACCCCAATCTGAGCCACCATCAGCTGTCATGACATTATGGAAATGGCCTCCTAATTGGTCACTCCATGTTTATCTTCATCTTCCTGTAGTCTGTCCTATATACGCCAGTGGAATCATCAGAAACCTACATCCTAGTAGATTGTTTCTCTGCTTGGAATTCTGCAATGGCTCTTCACTAAACTCAGCGAAGCAAAAGCTCATGCAAGCATTTGTCAGGCTCTATATGATCTAGCCTGCTCCCCCGTGACCCTTCCAACCTTCATTTCTATGACCCTACTCCGCTGCCATTAACTCAGAGCCACAGTTATCCCCTTGCTTTTCACCAAACACATGAGATATGCTCTTACCTTGGAGCCTTTGCTCTGGATGTTGTCTCAGCCTGGAATATTCTGCCCTTAGCCACTTGCTTGGCCAACTTTTTTAACTCCTCAAATCTTTGCTCAAATTTCACCTTGATGAGTGAGGCTTACCTTGACCACTCCTTTTAATATTTCAAGTTGACAAGAGCCCATACTCCTACCATTCAAAATTTCAAACCGCCTTACTTTGTTCTGCTTTTGATTTTGTTCCATAGTATTTACAACTTTCGAACATGCCACACAATCATTTATTAAATCTATTATTTATTGGTTGTATCCTTCTGCTGAGATATAAGAGAGAAAAGGTTTGGATTTTTTTTAAGCCTACAGGAAGTCACTTTATTTACAGAAAACAGTAATTTGAGGAGTCTTGTTCACAGAGGGTGACCATCCCCCTTCCTGCTGGTGCTATTGGAGGGCTTGGGAGTGACATCCTCAGTCCTCCTTGATCTTCATCCCTGAACAGGCAAGGTCTCTGAGGGCTGACTATGATCCAGGCCCAGGGGTTTTGATTTTCTTTCCTCCTGTGTACTGGGGTTCTATGTGGAGGGCAGTGATGCCCAGCCTCTTGAACCTCTGTCCCATATCCTGGGTGGCCCACATGACTGCATATGGAGAAGACTCATCTTTGCCAGCCTTCACCTTCATCCTACCAATCACATGGGCAGGTGGCTTCTTTGCCAGAAAGGTGGGTGGTGCCATAGATGAAAATGTTGTTGAAAGTATAAAGATATGGTGGACACTAAACACTTTTTCTTCTTCGGCCACCTGAGGTCTGAGACTGTTCTTTCTCCTTTTCCTTCTCCTTGCAAGGTGCTATTTCTGTGCATCTTCTCAGACTCCATCACCAGTAAGAGCGAGAGCAGAGGGTTTTGACTGTATTATTCCCTAACATATCCAAAGCGCACTGGATTGAATTACTAGCTGAACCAAATGAGCTTGTCTTCATACACTGAACTTTCAGGGTTATAATCTATGTACATGTATTTTTTAAGACCATTGGGGATGCCTCAAAACATCCTCCAAATAACATGCATATTCAATATGGGTTAAAGGCGCACCGCTGTCATTATTTAAGATTCACTCAGTGCTAGATTCCAATAAAAGATCAACAACTTATATATGCCATTACATTTGCAATAAATATTAAGTATTTAGTATTCAAAACTCTGTGTTCTGAGAAGTACAATAATATAAAAACATCATCCCTAGAAATTTACTAGTCAGAAGGGAAGAAAAACATAAATTTCGTATTTATCTGACCACTGAATTTCTTCTCAGCTATAATCCTCTATTGTAAAACCAAATAAACAGTATCTTTTTTCAGGAGCTCAGACAAAAACATTTATTTTCCCTATCTTTTCCAAGGCTGTTTAGAATTGTAGTAAATGAAACGTCTGGTTACCTGGTTAACTCTTCCCTGGATGCTAATGGGATTACACATTCATTTAAATTTGGCTTTTTAAGGAGTTCCCTGGAGGCCAGGCCAGCATGCTGAGCTCAACTAATAGACTTTCAGCATCACAATCTAGGTACACTTTTTTTTTTTTTTAATGCCACAGGGACCTTAAAATGGTTTAAAGTAGATGAAATATTGTCATTATGTTCTTATGAGATGTTCTGTAGTGCTGGGATATTTTTAAAATGTTTGAGTGATATTTTAAACAAAGTAATAAAATACACAATCTGTCCCTGGTTGGTACAACTCAAACTATATCTATGGAAACGGGACTCAGTGACCATGAATGTTAATCCATCTGCATTTTCACAAAGAGGTACAAAATGAAAATCTCAATTCCAACTACTTTTTTTTTTTTTTTTTGCAAATGCAATCTCCTGTCTAAGCTAGTGGGTGACTTGATGTATTTGATATGCAGGAATAATGTTTTTCCCTAAGGTGTGGTTATTAATGTCCTATCATTTTCAATCTCTTAAAATCTAGGGGGCTGGCCTTGCTCTTAATGAGTAGACCGCTAAGAATGATGTAATTCTGGCCCTTGGTTGAGGATTTATGTAATACACCAATGCTCCCACTTACATCGTGAGGTTTGATTTAAACAGCAAGATACCTGCCCCATTACTGTATCTGCTCCCCACTACCTATCAATCTAAGGGACTGACTTTTTTTGTCTTGCTGTTTCAAAATCAAATATCCATTTCTCACTGAAGTTGCTTTTAGAATGAACATCTCTGACAGCATTTTCTGATACTACTAGCTGACAGCTAGTCAGGAAAAGGAGAGGTTTAATTGAGAAGAGAATAGACAGGAGAAGAGAAGTCCTTATAAAATAGTGTCATGAAAAGATGCTCAACGTCGGTCCTCATTAGGGAAATACAAATCAAAACCACACTCAGATATCACCTCACACCAGTCAGAGTGGACAAAATGAACAAATCAGGAGACTATAGATGCTGGAGAGGATGTGGAGAAACGGGAACCCTCTTGCACTGTTGGTGGGAATGCAAACTGGTGCAGCCACTCTGGAAAACAGTGTGGAGGTTCCTCAAAAAATTAAAAACAGATCTACCCTATGACCCAGCAATAGCACTGCTAGGAATTTACCCAAGGGATACAGGAGTGCTGATGCATAGGGGCACTTGGACCCCAATGTTTATAGCAGCACTCTCAACAATAGCCAAATTATGGAAAGAGCCTAAATGTCCATCAACTGATGAATGGATAAAGAAATTGTGGTTTATATACACAATGGAATACTATACGTGGCAATGAGAAAAAATGAAATATGGCCCTTTGTAGCAACGTGGATGGAAATGGAGAGTGTGATGCTAAGTGAAATAAGCCATACAGAGAAAGACAGATACAATATGGTTTCACCCTTATGTGGATCCTGAGAAACTTAACAGAAACCCATGGGGGGGGAAGGGAAAAAAAAATGAAAGTTAGAGTGGGAGAGAGCCAAAGCATAAGAGGCTCTTAAAAACTGAGAACAAACTGAGGGTTGATGAGGGGGGGAGGGGGGGGGGGGTGGGTGATGGGTATTGAGGAGGGCACCTTTTGGGATGAGCACTGGGTGTTGTATGGAAACCAATTTGACAATAAACTTCATATATTGAAAAAAATAAATAAAATAAAATAGTGTAGCGTACTAGTGACCTACATATATGCCCATGGCTATTCCCATGCCTATACTCAGGCCTATGCCTATGCCTACTACCCATTCCCAAGCCTATGCTTATGCCTATACCCATGTCTGTGCCTGTACTCATGCGTACGCCTATGTCCATGTTTGTGCATATGCCTGTGCCCATGCCTATGCTTTTGCTTATGCCTATACCATTGTCTATGCCTGTGCCTATACACATTCCTATGCCCATGCCCATGCCTATGCCTATATTCATGCCTAGACCTATGTGCATGCCTATGCCCATGCCAGAGCCCATGCCTTTGGCCATGGCTATATCTATACCCGTACTTATGTCCATGCCCATACCTATACCCAGGCCTATGCGATATACCCATTCCTGTACCTGTCTGCTGTATCTTCATCTGTATCTATATTTGAATGAAAGCCAATTAAAAAATGTGAACATTTTGGGACACCTGAGTGGCTCAGTCTGTTGAGCGACTGACTCTTGATTTCGGTTCAGGTCATGGTGTCACGGGTTGTGGGTTTGAACCCTGTGTCAGGCTCTGTGCTGACATCTCAGAGCCTGGAGTCTGTTTCAGATTCTGTGTCTCTCTCTCTCTCTCTGCCCCTCCCCTGCTCGCACTCTGTCTCTGTCTCTCAAAAATAAATAAGTGTTAAAAATTTTTTAAAAAAAATGTGAATGTTTTATGGGCCACATTTTTTTCCATTCGAGATAAAAATAGCTATACTGAGTCCTGTAGGGAAAAATGGATATTTTAAAAATTAGACATCATTTTGTAGAATATAATGGTTTATCTTATTGAATAGAAGAATGCCAACGAGAAACTTGATATCGTTTTCTAGCCATCAATCTATCAGCATCTTTGGGCACATTTGAGAAGTTGTAAACTCGAGGAGTGGTCTTGTTGTTCAATCTGAAATGAGATTCAGAGTGGGCTAGGCACGTGGGGTCACTGGACACTGTGCATGGAATTGAACTGGGGAGCTGGAGAGCACCGTGGACATTTGCGCAGAGTGGGGAGAAGGAGGCTCCAGGAGCTGGAGATGGGCCATGGGAGGGTTTCAAAGGCAGTTCCCAGCTATTTCATCATTTTCCAGTGTCCAAGTGTACTGCCTAATCCATCTCCCTTTTGTTTTAATATGTAATTTTGACCTTGAAACTTCTCCATTATAAACACTTAATATGTGGTTCACGATGTACATACACAGAATGGAAAACTTTCCAAGAAGCAAAATGTATTTACTCACCTTTAAAAATATAATTGCGGGGCGCCTGGGTGGCGCAGTTGGTTAAGCGTCCGACTTCAGCCAGGTCATGATCTCGCGGTCCGTGAGTTCGAGCCCCCCGTCAGGCTCTGGGCTGATGGCTCAGAGCCTGGAGCCTGTTCCCGATTCTGTGTCTCCCTCTCTCTCTGCCCCTCCCCCGTTCATGCTCTGTCTCTCTCTGTCCCAAAAATAAATAAACGTTGAAAAATATAATTGCAAAATTTGCCACTCACCTTTCATCTTAACATATTTAGAAATTCAGGTGACTCACTCTTATTTTGTGCCTAAAACAGCTAAAAAATGGAACGAACATCTTACCTTATGAGAGTTCGGTGCCACACCTTGAGAAAAGTTAGAAAGTAGGTCAAAAGGTTATTTGGGGGTGGTTTGTTGTTGTACATGTGAATTATTGTTTTTAACATAATGGGTTTCTGTAATTTTGGCTAATTTGTAATAATAGCTATTTCTATTGACAGGTGGTTTAAAACCATTTGTGAATAATCAATCATCCTGCAAAAGAAGAAAAACTATCATGGTTTAACAAATAGTCCATATTTATCATTTTTAGTTTTATATATTTTAATTTTTATTATTTAATAAATATTCCACAATCAAGATTTGAGCAATCACAGTATTCAGGTTACCAGCAAAAAATGTATGAAACATTACTGATTTACTTTGGGGTCATAGTATTTTGTAGAATGCAAATAATTACAGGTAAAAAATGTGGTACATAAAATACTTATGTTTTTTAATGGTCCTCATGCCAATCTCTATCTCTATCTCTATCTCTACCTCTATATATCTATATTAGTATATATTTGTATCTCTGTCTACATTGATATATGCTGATATCTATATCTGTATTGATATAGATGATAATACAGATGTAGATAGGTACAGATATAAGTATTAGGCCAAAGGTATGAGTATTGTTATTGATCATTGTCATAGTCAATTAAGGATGCTATAACAAAGTACCATAGACTGGGTGGCTTATACACAACAGAAATTTATTTCTCTCAGTTCTGGAGGCTGTAAGTCCAAGATTAGGATATTACATGATTAGGTTCTGGTGAGATCCCATTTTTGACTTGCAGACTGCCAACATCTCATTGTTCAGAAGAGGGAGAGAGTGGTTTGGAGCCCCTTTATGAGGGCACTGATCACATTCATGAGGGCTGGATCTTCATGAAATAATTACCTACCAAAGGCCCTACCTCTTAAAACCACCACACAGGGGGCTAGGAATTTCAAAATATGAATTTTGAGGAGACACAAACATTCATTTCATGGCCTTCACCATTATCCTAGACCATTCTACATGTAGACTGAAGTAACTGAGACTGTTTTCCTCTTGGTATGGGTCTAGTGTAATAAGTGTTGAAAATATTTATCAGTCACCTTGTCTCCTCTAACCTGCACAAGTATAGTTCTGAGGTCTTATGATTTGAAGTCTGAATCTTCCAAAATTTGCAGCTCATTTTTACCAAAGCTGGCAATATTCATTCACTCATTCCCCAAACACATAATGAGCTCTCACTCTTTATCAGACATTGTACCAAATGCTGGGAATACAGAAAATGGGACTTGGTTCATACCTTTATTTATTGTCTGGTAAGGGAAATGCAAATTCACTTGTCAACATAAAATTAAAACACAATATGGTACAAATAAGGTGCCATAGAAGGAAAATAAGGGCTGGGAACTTAGACCTGACTTTTATAAACAGACTTTTTGTGGCATAAGCTTGATGTGCTAGGAAAAACCCTTGGTATGTGGGATCCAGGATTTACCTTTCCTCTACCTGAGGAAGAAGGGGATGAAAGCGCAGTCAGGCTCAGAAATCATTTTTCTTTTTTTACTGAATGTGTATAGTGATTCATCTGCTGGGTCTAAAGCTGGTCTCTGAAGTTCAGCCTCCCTGCTCCTAATAGTACTCTCTCCCCAAGTACTGGACTCTGCTCCCCAAATCTAATCACAGGCTGAGAATCTGAAGGATGCAGGCTTCAACGGGAGAGGGAAGAAATTTGTTTCCCTTCTGAATTTGCAGGGTTCGCACAGAAGGCACTCACGTATAAATCACAGAGACTTCTAGCACAATATAATCTCCAGAACAACTGAATGGAACCACTTCCTGGAAGACCTTTTGTCATTTCTTATGCCACACTGGGTGGTGACCCTATGCTGATTTAACTCAAGTTGGCTATACCTCTTGATCATGATAAAACAGAGATCCTAATGTTGACCCCCCAGGGATATGTGTGAGGATTGTAATGTGTCTGCCATTTAATAGGCACAGTGGTAACTGCCATCCTTTCCCCCAAACCATCAATTCCTCAATTGTTTCTCTGTTAGCATCAAGAGTAAGTGTAGGGGAAGAAAAAAATGTTAAAACATGTATTATTTGGTTTACTTATGGGGATGCTTTGGTAAAAGATAAAGTAGGGGAAAATGTTCAAAATTACTGTTAATAACTGTCTTTTTATTTATTTAAAAAATGATGGATTACCACTTTAACACTGGTAATCAAGTCAGTTCACACTGGCAGAAGTGAATTACAACTATTGTGTAGCCCAAATTTCCACTATGTTAAAACATCACTTGTGCTTATATTTGCAAGTTTTTCAGTAGAATAACTTTCTTCTGATACCCCTAACCCACAGTTCTAACACATTGTCAAGTCAATAAAATATTCCTAGATCAGGTTTTGTAAAGGCATTCATTTTTTTACTGGTTATGAGAAATTATCACTGTATGGCCTATTTTGTAAACAAGCGTGGTTGGCAGTTACAAAGTACACAGAGACTGTAGCTTTCTTCAATTTAGAACATGTGTGAATTATCATATTTTACTTGGATTTCTGTATTTAGCCACCCTCTATTAGTCTGTTCCTTGTCTAAGCTCTATATTTGCCCCAAATCCAGAGATTTGTATTCTTAGAGTATTTATTTGAATTTCCTTCCGTGGACTACCTGAGAGTCATAACTCTTTCTGATATTCTGCTTCTATTGAACATTTCTTTTTCTGTCCTCTGTCTCCCACCTAAGTACCATGGATTGCTCTTTTGTGTGGTGATTGTTGGGTGGTGGAGGCATTTCTCTTTTTATTTCCCTGTTAACCACAAACCTTGAATGGTAAAGCTCTGGTTATTCAAGAGCCAGTGTAGTTGAAGTATTATGAGCACAGACATTAGTGCTAGACTACCCCTTTCCTTCCCCAGCTCTTCCCCTTACTGGTTATGTGATTTGGGCAAAGCTACTTAAACTTTCAGGTCCTTAGTTTTCTTGGCTGTAAAATGCCAATAATAACCATGTCTACCACATGTATTTGTTGTGAAGACTAAATGCGTTAATAATTTACAACATCCTGTGGTACATAGTCGGTGCTAGACAAGTGTTAGATTATTTGTTTTTGAACCTCATCACGGCCACTGTTCTAAAACAAGATCTTAATAATTTACATCTGTGAAGGCTGAGCCTCAAATTCAAATTTTGACTCACATCCTGTTATTCAGTTATCCATACCATATTCATTGACCACCCCCAGGAGGAGCCAATGGATAGTTTCTTTTGTCAGGCACTCTTGGAGGTATCATTTTGAATCTTTGCCAGAATTGCCATTTCAAACATTTTGTTCTCTTTCCCTCATCAATCCATTTATACTTAGGTACCTCATTTCAGTCTTCATTTAAGAAAGTACAATTATATTTAAGTAGATGAACATGAGTGTGAGATACTTGTCAGCAAAGTTATTTCTTTGCTACCTTTTAGTAGCCCATTACTACGCTCAATGATTTGATCTTTAACTTTCTAGGACATCCAAAACTTTAGTATTAGGCATTTCTGAGGATAATCAAAACTGGGAAACTTTGGTTAGTAGCCAAAATTTACATGACAAGCATATATTAAAAAACAATGTAATTCTTCTTTAATGAGAAGAGTATCAAGCAATTGATAATTCATATGATCTAATAGAGTATTACAAGACTTATAAGGAAAGAGACACTGCCTGCCATATTCCTTTCTATCAACGAAGTCCTTTCCTTAATGTCTTATATCTATCCCTTTAGGTATTTCTAAATAATAAACCGATAACAGTGCTTCTATATTTATCACTTTTAGAGTTCAGTCCCATCTTTGGGCTTCACTTCTAATTCCAGTTCTCTTGCTATTTCTGCCACATCCTCACGGAAGTCTTAAATTTTTCAAATCATCCATGAGGGTTGGAATCAACTTCTTCCAAACTCCTGTTCATGTTGATATTTTGCCCCCTTCCCGTAAGTTATGGATGTTCTTAATGGTCTCTAGAATGGTGAATTCTTTCCAGAAGGTTTTTAATTTACCTTGCCCAGATCCATCAGAGGAATAACTATCTATGGCAGCTATAGCATTACAAAATGTATTTCCTAAATAATAGAACTTACAAGCAGAAATGACTTCTTGATCCATGGGCTGTAAATTGGATGTTGTATTAGTCGGCATTAAAACAACATAAATCACGTACATTAGAACCTTTGGGTGACTATCAGTGAAGACTCGTAGTTTGAAAGGAAAAAATTTTTTTTTTTTTTCCTGAGCACTATTTCTCATCAGTAGCCTTAAAATTTAGTAAACAGGCTTTGTTGTTCCATTTACAGAGCACAGCAGAGTAGATGCCGCATACTTCTTAAGGGCCCTAGGATTTTCAGAGCGATAAATGCACATTGGCTTCAACTTCGTCACCAGCTGCCTTAGCCCCTAACAAGAGAGTCAGCCTGTCCTTTACAGTTTTGAAGCCAGGCGTTGACTTCTCCTCTCTAGCTCTGAAAGTCCTAAATGACATCTTCTAATAGAAGGCTGTTTTGTCTACAGTGGAAACCTGTTGTCTAGTGCAGCCACCTTCATTCATTGTCTTAGCTAGATCTCCTGGATAACTTGCTACAGTTTCTATGTCAGCGCCTAATGCTTCACAATGCATTTTATATTGTAGAGACAGCTTCTCTCCTTGAGCCTCTTGAACCCACCTCTGCTAGCTTCAAAACTTTTTTTCCTCACCTCTCTCAGACTTCAAAGAATTGAAGAGAATTTGGGCCATGCTCTGGAACAGACTTTAGTTTAATGGAAAGTTGTGGCTGATTTGATCTATACAGACTACTCAAACTTTCTCCATGTTGGCAATAAGTCTGTTTCACTGTCTTATCATTCATGTGTTCACTGGAGTAGTACTTTCAATTTCCTTTAAGAATTTTTCCTTTGCATTCACAGCTTGGCTGACTGGCACTGTCTAGCTTTCAGCGTATCTCAGCCTTTGACATGACTTTCTTGCTAATCATTGCTTAATCATTCTTAGCTTTTGATTTAAAGTGATTGAGATGAGCACTGGGTGTTGTATGGAAACCAATTTGACAAATTTCATATTAAAAAAAAGAAAAAACATTAAGTGAGAGACATGCAGCTCTTTGTTTCACTTGAACATCTAGAGGTCATAGTGCTATCCATCAGCCTAATTTCAATATTGTTGTGTCTCAGGGAATAGGGAGGCCCGAGGAGAAGAGAGACAGGGGAAGGGGACAGGCCAATTGGTGGGGCAGTCAGAACACATGCAACATTCATCAATTAAATTTACTGTCTTACATAGGCACTACTCATGACACCCCAAAACAATTACAATAGTAACATCACAGGCCCCAGATCATAGATCACCATAACAAATACAATAATAATGAAAACGTCTGAAATATTGTGAGAATTACCAAAAAAGAATCTGAGTCAATGCTATTGGAAAAATGGCACTGAGAGACTTGCTTGATGCAGGGCTGCCATAAACCTTAGATTTGTGAAGACAATATCTGCAAAGCGTAATGAAGTGAATAAGCATGAGTGAACCATCAAGTATGTAGAAACAGATGAACTGATTTAAAGGTTAATTGGGTTAAGAAGGCATATTTGATGTGCCTGAAGAGTGAAATTACCTGTAGATCTTTTTTTTTTAATTCTTTTTAATGTTTATTTATTTTTGGGACAGGGAGAGACAGAGCATGAATGGGGGAGGGTCAGAGAGAGGGAGACACAGACTCTGAAACAGGCTCTGGGCTCTGAGCTGTCAGGACAGTGCTGATGTGGGGCTTGAACTCACGGACAGCAAGATCGTGATCTGAGCTGAAGTCGGACGCTTAAACGACTGAGCCACCCAGGTGCCCCACCTGTAGATCTTTAAAAAATACCCATGACTCAGAGAAAGAAATACCATGTGATTTCATTCAAAGGTGGAATTTAAGGAACAAAACAGATGAAAATAGGGGAAGGGAAAAAAAGAGAGGAGGGGAACCATAAGAGACTCTTAACTATTAAAACAAACTAAGGGTTGGTGGAAGGGAGGTGGGTGGGGGATGGGCTAAATGGGTGATGGGTATTGAGGAAAACACCTGTTGTGATGAGCGCTGGGTGTTACATGTAAATGAAATCACTAAATTCTACTCATGAAACGAATATGACACTGTATGTTAACCAACTAGAATTTAAATAAAAACTTGAAATGAAGAAGAAACAAAAATACCCATGGCTGACTCTAGTCCTCAAGCATTCTGAATCAATCCATCTGGGGTGTGGCTTGGGTATTGGAATTAAAAAGCTGCCCAGCTGATTCTAATGTGCTGCAAAGTTTAGAAGATTACACGGGAGGAGGGCTGTCCTGTTGATGGGGGGATTGGTATTGGTCACTGGAAAGGGGTGATAGGTAAGCTTGTGTGTTTCCAGCCTGAGGTATTTTGCAGAAGTGTCTTAAGAGTGAGTTAGAGGTGTGGCTGGGTCAAAGGATGGCCTTTGGTAGCCCTGAAGAGAGGAAATCAACGATGGAGCCCAGGAGGAGAGACTCTGGGGACTTGAAAGGTACTAGAACCCATCAATAAAATGAACAGTGTCCTTTAAGTATGGTTCAAGGTTGCTGAGACTGTGGGCATTAACTCTGTAGTTGCAGGATCATAGGGAGAGCCAAAGGGGTCCCTGGCAGGGTGGAGCACCCAGGGTGGTAGTGTGTGGAGGGTGGGGCTAAGGACAGAAGTTGTTTACTAACCAGTAGAAACAGATCTCAATACTTTAATGAACTTTACAGTTGTCCTCATGTATACAGGATGAACATCAGCCATAGGACACCAGTGTATTGATCTTGGACTAGTTGCTTTTGTGGTTTGTTAGCTCAAGCCTCATTAGAAATAAGTCTTTGGGCAAATTTTAAATCTGTGTTTTTAAAAAGTGTGTAGTTTTTCCTTTTTTGTTAAGTCCAATTGAATGCTATGAGGAAAATAGGGCAGAGTGATCAATAATAACAGAGTATGTGAGGGCAGACCACCTCCTAGAGCTGCCTGGGCAGGTTCTGCTAGAAATGAGACATTAAGGCTGAGACATAGAAGTCAAGGGCTGAAGTGCTAGGAAGAGTCAAGGAATAGTGTTCCAGGCAGAGGAAATGGCAAATTCCAGGTCTTTCTGACAGCAAAGAGTTTGGTATTTTCTAAGAATTGATACAAAGACTGAATATGGGGAATAAAATTTTCAAGATCAGAGTTCTGTGCAGCAATAGTGTCACATATAGAACTCTTCAGAGTGTATTTGCACAATCTGGATCAAATATATTCAAGGAGAATCTTTTATAAGGCGCATAACGTGCTCAGCAGGGTATAGTTGCCAAATATCTCCAGTTTTAAAAAATCAGAGATTTATTTTGAGGGGGGAGGGGTAGAGAAAGAAAGAGAGAGAATCCCAAGCAGGCTCTGCAATGTCAGTGCAGAGCCTGATGCAGGGCTTGAACTCACGAACTGTGAGATCACGACCTGAGCCAAAATCAAGAGTCAGACACTAAACCCACTGAGCTACCCAGGTGCCCAATCTCTGATTTAAAAATATTAATAAGTTGAAAATTTATGTCACCCCAAAACCAACACGTGGGTATTTATACCAGCTTTATTCATAATTGTCAGAACTTGCAAGCAACCAATATATCCTTCAATACGTGAAGGGATAAATAAGCTGTGGTACATCCAGATAATGGAATGTTACTCAGCACGGGAAAGAAATGAGCTAGCAAACCATGAACAGACATGAAAGAACCTTAAGTGGTTATTACCAAACGAAAGAAGAAGCCTAAGAAAGCTACATACTGTATGGTTCTCACTCTATGACACTCTGGAGAAGGCAAAACTACAGGGTCAGTAAAGAGATTACTGTTTGCCAGGGGTCAGGGGGTATGAGTAGGTGAAGCACAGAGGATTTGGAGTTCAGTGAAACTCTTCTATATGATACTGTAATGGTGGATGCATGTCATTATATCATTTGTCCAAACCCGAAGAATGTACAACCCCCAGAGTGAATCCTAATGTAAACTATGGACTCCAGGTGATGATGGTGTGTCCATGTAGGGTCACAAATGTACCACTCTGGTGGGGGATGTTGATGGGGGTAGGGGAGGCCGTGTGGTAGGGTGGGCAGGGGGTATGTGTACCTTCCCTCACTTTGGCAGTGAATCAAAACTGTTATAGAACAGTGTATTTCTTTTTAAATCTGTTTATCTTTCCTCATAATTATAAAAGTTAGATCATGTTCCATAAGTGTTGCTCTGGACAAATGTTTCCTGTTTCTGTAGGTCACGCCTGAAGTGAACTGGGTAGATGTTTGCACCGGTTAATGCTGAAGTTATCTAATGATATTTAGACAGTCTATGTATGACTATGTATGGGCATTTCTAAAACCTTCTCAAATGCATTTGAGTCATTAAATCTGCCACCTACAATTACCACTCACAGCATATCGGATTCATAAGAGAAAAGCAATGCACAACCTCCTTTAAACGATAAAAAACTTCATCCACGAGTGTGAGCAGATACATTCTACCCTGGTCTATATTTTTGCCAAAACAAATGGTTATCTGTAAATTCAGGGAAAAAGATCAAATTTTGTTGACACCCTACATTTCAGATGGCTGCTTTGCCATTTTTTAAACATAAGTAACCGAACTCAAAGAGGTTGTGTTCTGATAAACATAATAAAATTTCTGATGGGTAAAATAATGGTGGACTTAGTGCTTTTACTTGATGACTGCCTCATCATGGATTACATAGCCCATGTGAAAGCTACTTGAAAGCTATCAGTGCCAGACAACCGTATCTTGAACCCTGTGGCCAGGGCATCCTGCCAACACTTGCCAGGTAGTTAACTCATCAAACTAAACCCTTGAATGAAAGCAAAGGTGTGCTGGTAAGTGTGTAACAACCAGCTCCCTGGAGATAATGCTTTGATGTGTAGCATTTTGCAATTTCCGTGGTAGAAATACAATCGTCTCCCCTTACCCACAGTTTTGCTTTCTACAGTTTCAAATACCAGAGGTCAATCGCTATCTGAAAGCAGATGATCCTCCTTCTGACAAATTGGGCAGGAAGTCAATAGTCACAGTACCTACGTCACTCACTTGCTTCATCGCATCACGTAGGCCTTTTTTCATCTCATATCATCACAAGAAGGGTGAGTACGGTATAAGATGTTTGAAAGAGACCACATTCACGTAACTTTTATCTCAGTATATCATTGTAATGGCTCCATTTCATTATGATTTATTGTTGTAATCTCTTATTACACCTAATTTATGAACTGAACCTTATCATAGGTGCATCTGCATGGGGAAGGATTAGTGTGTGTAGGGTTCTGTACTGTCTGTGGCTTCAGGCATCCACTGAGGGGTCTCAGAACATATCCCCCAGATTCGGGGGACTACTCCACTCCCACTATGCTAATTTGCAGCTACCAGTGTGATGATATTGAACGTAGAGTGTGGGAAGAGAGGCACACAGTTGACTTCACTGAGCAAGTCCAACCTGGTTCCAGCATAGCACTGGTCAAGAGGATCCTCTTTCTCAGCTCCACAAATAGGAAGGGGGTAATCCTTATTCTGTTTTGTGGAAACCATCTCCTTTCTCCTTCATAGACTGAAAATTCTTCATTGGTTTAAAAAAATCAAATTTTTTGTTACTACTCCTTGAAGTGAGTCTTCCTAGGAATTCCACATACTACCCCTCCCTGGTGTGCCTCTCTCCCCCGAATGCAGTGACCTGCATAATTTTATGTCCTCTGCTAGTTCCAGTGTGTAATTTAGCTGTAAGGTGGCTAAATGGAGCCAGTCTAATCGTGGCTGTGCTGTACATGTAACACTGAGCAGAGGGCAGATCAGTAATGACTTGGAAAAGGGCAACATTCCCTGGGTGCACTGGTGGTGTCTACACTGTCATCTAAGAAATATTTCACTAATTCGTTGAATCAGATGGGGAGAAAAAAAACAACTTTACAGTGTCATGGACACCGCGTATCTAGTGGGATAATTAATATCCATATTAAATGTTAATACCCATCATGTTATACTATCCAGTGCGGAAAAAGTAACTGATTTTTATGACATTACAAATTCAGGTTTCTATCCTTCCAATAGTTGTGGCAACATTTGACAATAGGTAATGGATACAGTTTAAGGTAAATAGAGGTTGAATCAGACTTGTCTGTTCACTTCCAGACAATTAGTCACATATTTCAGAGGAAGAATTCCCTTGAGGGATGGCGGATTCAAATGCTGTAATGTAGAGAAAAAAGAGGAATCTTGGGATCTATATAGATAATGAATATCCATCATTTAGGAAGCCTTCCTGTTCTCTCCACAATCTCCATTTGATTCTGCATATGATAACATTAAGTCTTGATTCTATATATTCTAAGCTTGGAAATCATAGCCCTCTTAAAATCAGCTGAACATATTACTTCTCCCGAGTGCAATATTTTTCTTGAAACAGGGTTAAGCTTGGCTCAAAAAGCTTTAGCACATATTTCAGAGTCTCAAAACTGGTTATGAATAATAGATATGCACTTCATAGCAAAAATATAGGATCATTCGAAATGGCATGATATAGTGTTGATTATTGTCAGATGCATATTTTGCTTTTCAGGAGAGATAGAAAGCAAGAGAGAGAATGTGCATGACAGTGAGCGAGCTATTTAGCATGTGGCTAGAGATATTTAGAAACTTTAAAACCTTTAGGACTTAAAAACTTTAAAAATGTCACAGCAGAAATGTATAAATGACTCAAGTAGAAAGACATTTCTTTTGTTAAAAAGCATACAGTTTTCAACATTGGTTTATTAATTAGATTTTGTAACGCTGCTGAAGTGTTCTCAACATGGCATTTTGGTATCACCTTTCTCCCTCATAAAACACTGCTAAAGACTGTAAAAATGATTTTTTAGAATCTTTGGAAAAAATAGACAATATGCAATAAAACACAACATCCCCCTTCACCATTGTTTCAAGGATGGGACTAACAAGTGATAAATAGGGTTCATCAAAAAACTTAAAGTCTATAAGTTATGAGAAAGTATCAAATTCCTTCTGAATTCTGGCAATTATTATACAGATGAATTCAGGTGGCTGATTGGTAAGAAAAACTGTAAGCAAATAAAACTTTGATAAAAAGAAAATATTTTCCTTTACAATTGCTCTCTCTCCATGTTAATCATTATGACAAATGGATTCATTATTTGGTTCAGATGAACACATTTCCAACATGAATTCTACTGACCTTATCCAGTCAACTTTCAGGACGACACAAGGCTTAGTTCTAAGAATATTTATGTCCTACACAATCTCATGGGGTGACTATGTCATTAGTGAGATCATGTAACTTTCTTTGGCTTCCAGGATATAAATGTCAATAAAAGTAACAGCCCCATGAAATTGGAAGGCAGATTAACTGATTTCCTGGAGGAGGCATATAAGAGGTCATCCTGGGGGAACAGCAGCCCTACAGTGGCATGCACATAATTCAAAGAAAGTATGAAAGTTTGGGCCGCCCTTGTAGGAGACCAATCAATATTTCATTGAAACTAAAGATTGAATCTGTTGTCATAAAGGAACACCGGAGCAGGAGACAGGGAAGCAGGTATCTGTGGCCTGGGGGGAGAACGTGGTAATGAAAACAAAAGATGAGGGTTAAGAAGACTGCTAGGCATGACCCATATTTTCTATCAATTGCCTCTGCTTTTGAACCTAAGCCTCCAATATTCTATATAGGGAAGGCCAGCTTTATTGCTTTCTCTGCTCCATCTGAAGCTGGTTTGCTATAAACCATACTTCCTATGAAGCGAGCAATGACTTTCTTTCAATTCTTCAAGGTCTTGATGAAGTAGAATTGTCAGTGGGGATATGGCTGTCCTGATTCTCTCTAGCAATTTTTTTTTACCAGACACATGTCTTGGTTGGGTTCCTGTAAAAGCAGTGCTTGGGACAGGATTTAACACAGGTTGAAGCTAGTGTGCGGAGAAGGCAGAACTGAGATGGGGGGGGGGTGCTGAAGCAGGGAGGAGAAGGTGGAGGGTATTAGTGTGCAGGTAATACGATGCATCCCATGGCTCAACTCTGCAGGTGACCTTCTAGAACAATGGGAACCTAGGCATCTTCTTTTTTTTTTTTTTTTCCTTTCCTCTTGTTTTTTGAACATTGCCTATAGGGGCATTACCTTTCTGGCCCTTCCAGGTTGCATCTGAGTGCAGGCTGGACACTCATGAGGTGCTGGAGAGAACTCTCAGGTAGAGAGAACAGGCCCTCATTGTGGGAAATCATCATTGACCCAGGAAATATCTGCTACCCTGAGAGAACTCAGGCGGGGAGAGGGGCTATGAAGTTTCAGCCATTCTCCTAAAGTATGCACTCCCCAGCTCTGGTCTCAACTGTCTGGGAAACAATTAATGTTGGACCTGTGATGCACAGTGCTAATGGTTCTGTGACACTTTTTATTTTTTCCAATTTTCTCATCTGCAACATGGAGATGATAACATCATCTCCAACAACATCAACAAATAGGGCTGCCAGGTAAATCACAGGATGTCCAGTGAAATGTGAATTTCATATAGACAACAAATACTTTTTTTTAGTATAACTACCCACAAATATACATGGGACTTACACGACAAAAAGTATATGTTGTTTATGTGAAATGCAAATTTCACTGGATGTTTTATATTTTAATTTGCTAAATCTGACTGACTCTGTAAACAATCATGTAATAAACAATGTATATAATAATGTACCAATAATGCTATAAACAATGATATTATAATAGAATTAGTGTTGTACACTTAACGTACCGTGCTTTTCCTTTAGTTAGTTCTGTGACACCGAGCACATTCTTTTCCTATGCTTCACTGTGATCTGTAAAATGAAGATAAAAAATGAGTATTGGGAGTTCATTTGCTAATTTGTGTAAAACTTTAGCATAAATGACTTTAGTGGACACTACACAGTATTATTGAATGTCTGGCTCATGGCCATCACAGAAGCCATCCCACAGACCATAACTTCTGTGTTTTCTAATTTTCAAATGTTTTTGAGGGTGTGGATTGGGTGGGGGGAGAGACTATAGTTGGATTCTCATAAAACCTTTAGGACAAGGCAATCCTACTCCACCAAAAGAGAGACGGATTATGTTAAATGTTTCTTTCTGTTTCTCAGTTAGAAAACAGATCATATCAGGTCAGTAGTTCAAGTTCATCAGTGCAGATTTTTCACTTGCTGGTTGAGAAAGTAAGGGTTGGAGAACAGAATTTCTATCCTATTTTCTTTGTCAGATATGGTTTACCGCCCACAAATTAATGACCAGTTTATTTTCTAGCTAGATGGTTAGTTTAATAAAATTGGTTTAGTGGCTTTGATAAATAAATAGGCATAGATGAGCAAAAGCAAATTTACAGCATGGCTTTTGATTTAAATTTTGTTAGAGTATGGATTTCCAGGTCAAGGCCCTGTATTATCAATGTTTATAACTGCGTGCTCAGTTTGTACAGAGGAGTTCCTAATTTTCATAATAGTTACCACTTGATTCAATCTCAAGCACTGCATGTGATTCTTATACCTAATGGCATCTGACCTTCTTTTCCTGAGTTATTCTTTTTTTTTTTTTTTTTTAATTATTCTTCAACGTTTATTTATTTTTGGGACAGAGAGAGACAGAGCATGAACGGGGGAGGGGCAGAGAGAGAGGGAGACACAGAATCGGAAACAGGCTCCAGGCTCTGAGCCATCAGCCCAGAGCCCGACGCGGGGCTCGAACTCGCGGACCGCGAGATCGTGACCTGGCTGAAGTCGGACGCTTAACCGACTGCGCCACCCAGGCGCCCCTTCCTGAGTTATTCTTAAACCACATCATGGGTGTGTTCTTCATGCATAAGCAGTGCACAGAATTTATGTTGGAGACTTTACACTGTTCTGAAATGATGAGCAAGGACTTCAGTGGCAGAACTTGGTGACAGCAGGCATAGATCAGATAGCAGTTATGCCCACCTGGATCAGATGCTGGCACGAGAGTCATTGAACTTAATTCTGTTCTCACTACAGAATAGGATAGCATTACAGAAGGAAATGAAAAACAAACTATACTTTCAGCTCCAACATATAAAGAGCTTGGGAGTCATCACTCTCTCTTTTACAAGAAGAAAAATCTGTACATACTGAAAACCAATGACTTTTCTTGGACATAAAATTGAGATCAAAGACTTCAATATGAGAGGTGGGGAAAAAAGAACTACTTTATAGTGGAGAAATCCAACAAACCCTACCTCAGCCAGGTGATCAAGATTGACATGGACAATGTTAAATCATGTTGATATCATGTAATTTTGATATAATGTGATGAGAATGTCACCTTACTTTTGTGGTTCTTCTTCCCCCAAACCCATAACCTTGGTCTTATCATGACAAAAACATCTGACAAACCTCAAACACCTGACCAGTACTCCTAAAATCTATTAAGGTCGGGGCGCCTGGGTGGCGCAGTCGGTTAAGCGTCCGACTTCAGCCAGGTCACGATCTCGCGGTCCGTGAGTTCGAGCCCCGCGTCAGGCTCTGGGCTGATGGCTCAGAGCCTGGAGCCTGTTTCCGATTCTGTGTCTCCCTCTCTCTCTGCCCTTCCCCCGTTCATGCTTTGTCTCTCTCTGTCCCAAAAATAAATAAACGTTGAAAAAAAAAAATTAAAAAAAAAAAAATCTATTAAGGTCATCAAATCTCAGGAGATTCTAAGAAACTAACCTAACTAAGGGGAACCCGAGGAATCATGACCACTAAATGGCCAGGACAGAAAAGGGGCATTAGGGAAACACCAAGAAAATCTAATAAGGTATGGACTTGACTTAATAATAATGTATTGGTTTATTAGTTATGATAAATGTATCATACTAAGATCAGGTGTTAATACTGGGGGAAACTGGTGTGGGACGTAAGGGAACTCTTATTATTTTCATGATATTTTTGTAAATCTTAAATTGTTCTAAATGTAAACATCTACAAAAAAATTAGAAACAAATGAGGGAGTGAAGCAAATGAAAAAGTATACGTGAATGAAATTCAGTGCAAAAATTAACAACTGTTTTGGTATCTCAAATAAAACCAATTACACCAGATACAGATTGAAATACACATAGATAATATTTAAAAAAAAGAACAAAATAAAGAGGAAATAAAGAGGCACCAAAAAGAAGAAAGCAGACTTCTTTTAGAAGTAAAGATAAGTACTTTTAGAAAAAAAAAAAAAAAGGTGATTACTGAGGTTAAGAACTTTATATTTTATGAGTGCGTTTCATAGCATATGAGTCAAAGCTGAAGAAAGAACATAACTCAAGAAGTTTTCCAGAATTCAGGTCAGGGAGACTGAGGAGATTGAATATAAGAAGTTGACATAGGGATAAGAGAATGAGGGTGTGAAATATACAGTTACTCTGATTTCTGGAAGCATAGAAGAGACTGTTCTAAAAGAATATTTGAGGAGTTAATGGTTTACATGAAAATGTTATCATTTATTTATTTATTTATTTATTTATTTACTTATTTATTAAGTGTCTATTTATTTTTGAGGAAGACAGAGAGTGTAAGCAGGGGAGGGGCAGAGAGAGTGGGAGACAGGAGAGAGAATCCCAAGCAGGTTTCACGCTGTCACTGCAGAGCCCGATGGGGGGCTTGAACTCGTGAAAAGCAATATCATGATCTGAGCAGAAACCAAGAGTTGGACATTTAGCTGACTGGCCCACCCAGGCACCCCAGTTCTATCACCTTTTAAAGCATTAATCAGATTCATCCATTAATGGCTATAAGCAGTATTAAGCATCCTTTGTATTAGTGCTAGACCCAACTATAGCTGCCATGTGTATTTTTTGTGAATACAACACTGATTCCTAAATGTTACTAGAACCAGGTGACCTAACAACATGCGAAAAATGAATGCTTAGCACTTATGAAAATGACATTTCTTTGTGCAAGAGACTGTTACTTTCATGCCATCTAACCTGTCAATTAATTGTTTTCTCTTAAAAAAAAAATAATGTTAACAGACATTGGCTAAGGTTTAGGTCTCTCTGAGTTGACTCCATTGAATCGTCAACAATTTTTTTAATAGCTAATGAAAATGAGAAGTTGCTCCAAAATGTCAATTTAATGCTTCTTGACAGTGAGCAATTTACCTAGAGGAAGGGTCAGAAAGATCTCCCCCCCCGCCCTTATATTTTCAGCATGTAATACTATTAAATGGGGGCTGCACAGATACTACTTAACCTGGTCTCTTGTCAGGTCCAGAGAAAAGAAGAAACAATTGAGGAATTAAGATTAGAACCTATGAAGAAAGGCTGAAGCATGGCTAGAGCAAGCCCTGAGTAAAACTGAGATAGAAGATATTATATTAGGGGAAATTAGGAACATTGTTGTTATGCGTCATTTACCAGCCATCCTTAGTATCCAGTGTTCAGGGAGGAATCACCTGCATCTTCCTACTAAGACACTTGCATTTTAACAATCACCTCTATGAAGTGTTGCCTTTCATCCTTCCAAGGTGTAATTCTGTCAGTGTCGATTTCAGAAAGAACAAATGGAATTGCTAACTAGACCTGCAGGGTCAGCTCAGCTGTGCAATTAATGTATACTTCTGAAGGGACTCTTTGGAAGGTGAAGAAAGAATTAAGGTGAGCAGATGAATTTTTTGTTTGGTGTTCTCATCAAAACAAAGAAACAAAAGGAGTGGTTTGTGGAATACTGGAAATGTTTTCAAGGAAAAGCTAGTTAATTATATTACTTGAATATTTCTGAGAAGAAGTATCTTTTTTTTTTTTTTAATGTTTATTTTTGAGAGTGTGAGTGGGGGAGGAGCAGAGAGAAAAGGAGACACAGAATCCAAAGCAGGCTTCAGGAGGCTCTGAGCTGTCTGCACATAGCCTGATGTGGGGCTCAAACTCACAAACCACTAGATCATGACCTGAGCTGAAGTCAGATACTTAACCGACTGAGCCACCCAGGTGCCCCAAGAAATATCTTTTTTTAACATTTCTTTCTTTCTTTTTTTTAATTTTATTTTTTAAAATGTACATCCAAATTAGTTAGCCTATAGTGAAACAATGATTTCAGGAGTAGATTCCTTAATGCCCCTTAAGCATTAGCCAATTAGACATTTAGCTAATCCTCCCTCCCACAACCCTCCAGCAAGCCTCAGTTTGTTCTCCATATTTATGAGTGTCTTCTGTTTTGTTCCCCTCCCTGTTTTTATATTATTTTTGATTCCCTTCCCTTATGTTCGTCTGTTTTGTCTCTTAAAGTCCTCATATGAGTGAAGTCATATGATTTCTGTCTTTCTCTGACTAATTTCACTTAGTATAATACCCTCCAGTTCCATCCACGTAGTTGCAATGGCAAGATTTCATTCTTTTGATTCCGAGTAATACTCCATTGTATATATATACTACATCTTCTTTATCCATTCATCCATTGATGGACATTTGGGCTCTTTCCATACTTTGGCTATTGTCAATAGTGCTGCTATAAACATGGGGGTACATGTGTCCCTTCGAAACAGCACACCTGTATCCCGTGGATAAATGCCTAGTAGTGCAATTGCTGGGTCGTAGGGTAGTTCTATTTTTAGTCTTTTGAGGAGCCTCCATACTGTTTTTGCGAGTGGCTGCACCAGCTTTCATTGCCACCAACAATGCAAAAGAGATCCTCTTTCTCTGCATCCTCACCAACATCCGTTGTTGTCTGAGTTGTTAATATTAGCCATCTGACAGGTGTAAGGTGGTATCTCATTGTGGTTTTGATTTGTATTTCCCTGATGATGAGTGATGTTGAGCATTTTTTCATGTGTTGCTGGGCCATCTGGATGTCTTCCTTGGGAAGTGTCTATTCATGTCTTTTGCCCATTTCTTCACCGGATTAGTTGTTTTTTGGATGTTGAGTTTAATAAGATCTTTATAGATTTTGGATACTAACCGTTTATGTGATATGTCATTTGCAAATCTCTTCTCCCATTCTGTAGGTTGCCTTTTAGTTTCCTGATTGTTTCCTTCACTGTGCAGAAGGTTTTATTTGATGAGGTCCCAGTAGTTCATTTTTGCTTTTGTTTTCCTTGCCTCCGGAGACATGTTGAGTACGAAGTTGCTGTGGGCAAGATCAAAGAGGTTTTTGCCTGCTCTCTCCTCGAGGATTTTGATGGCTTCCTGTCTTACATTGAGGTCTTTCATCCATTTTGAGTTTATTTTTGTGTCTGGTGTAACAAAGTGGTCCAGATTCATTCTTCTGCATGTCGTTATCCAGTTTTCCCAGCACTACTTGCTAAAGAGACTGTCTTTATTCCATTGGATATTCTTTCCTGCTTTGTCAAAGATTAGTTGGCCATACGTTTGTGGGTCCATTTCTGGGTTCTCTATTCTGTTTCATTGATCTGAGTGTCTGTTCTTGTGCCAGTACCATACTGTCTTGATGATTACAGCTTTGTGGTATAGCTTGAAGTCCAGGATTGTGATGACTCCTGCTTTGGTTTTCTTTTTCAACATTGCTTTGGCTATTTGGGGTCTTTTCTGGTTCCATACAAATTTTAGAATTATTTGTTGTAACTCTGTGAAGAATGCTGGTGTTACTTTGATAGGGATTGCATTGAATATGTAGATTGCTTTTGGTAGTATTGACATTTTAACAATATTTGTTCTTCCTATCCAGGAGCATGGAATGTTTTTCCATATTTTGGTGTCTTCTTCAATTTCTTTCATAAGCTTTCTATAGTTTTCAGAGTATAGATTTTCCACCTTTTTGGTTAAATTTATTCCTAGGTATTTTATGTTTTTTTTTTTTTTTTTTTTTTTTTTTGTGCAACTGTAAATGGGATTGATTTCTTGATTTCTCTGTCACTTCATTGTTGGTGTATAGGAATGCAACTGATTTCTGTGCATTGATTTTATATTCTGCAACTTTGTGGAATTCATGAATCAGTTCTGGCAGTTTTTTGGTGGAATATTTTGGGTTTTCCATATAGAGTATCATGTCATCTGCAAAGAGCGAAAGTTTGACCTCCTCCTGGCTGATTTGGATGCTTTTTATTTCTTTGTGTTGTCTGATGGCAGAGGCTAAGACTTCCAATACTATGTTGAACAACAATGGCGAGAGTGGATGTCCCTGTCTTATTCCTGACCTTAGGGGGAAGGCTCTCAGTTTTTCCCCATTGAGGATGATATTAGCATTGGGTCATTCATATATGGCTTTTATGATCTCGAGTTATGCTCCTTCTATCCCTACTTTCTTGAGGGTTTTTACCAAGAAAGGATGCTGTATTTTGTCAAATGCTTTCTCTGCATCTATTGAGAGGATCTTATGGTTCTTGTCCTTTTATTGATGTGATGAATCACGTTAATTGTTTTGCAGATATTGAACCAGCCCTGCATCCCAAGTATAAATCTCGCTTGGTCGTGGTGAATAATTTTTTTTTAATGTATTGTTGGATCCGGTTGGCTAATATCTTGTTGAAGATTTTTGCATCCATGTTCATCAGAGAAATTGGTCTATAGTTCTCTTTTTTAGTGGGGTCTGTGTCTGGTTTTGGAATCAAGGTAATGCTGGCTTCATAGAAAGTGTTTGGAAGTTTTCAATGTTTATTTCTTTTCAAGTGGGGACAGGCAGAAAGAGAGAGAGAGAGAGAGAGAGAGAGAGAGAGAGAATCCCAAGCAAGCTCTTTGCTGTCAGTACAGAGCCGTGCTCAATCTCACACTGTGAGGGCATGACCTGAGCAGAAGTCAGAGGCTTAACCAACTGAGCCACCCAGGCGCCCCAGAAATATCTTAATAATGGAAGGACCAGTGAGTTAGTATCTTTATAAACATTGCTGAGATTATTTCCTCACCAAGGACACAATGTGAGGTAATAAGATTTGAATACCCCATTCTTCTTTTGAAGTCTAAACAAAAAACAAAGACACAGAACAAAAACGGGGGGAGAAAAACTACAATATGCTTCATCTCTTCATAGTTCACAAGTCACAAAGGTTTCCACAAATTTTCCTACAGGATATTACTGTGAGACCAGACACTTGGAGGTGCCTGAAAGGTTTTGAGGAGGCAACTGTGGTTTATGTTTTAATCGTTCATGTAGTTGACTTTTGGTGGTGGATACAACAAAGCATAAACATGAAGATACCCCATTTATTCAAAATAGTCCGCGTTCTAATTTTTCATTGATAGTTTGAAAGAAAATTGCAGCTGAAGGAAAAGCCAGGTTTATTCATGTCTTTATTTAATACACATTTATAGAGAATGTTCGTGCCACACATGTGCTACCTCGGGCTTATAAGGACGATTAAGCACTCTTCTTCCCTCAAAGGATTCCTAGTTTAGTGGGAGAAATGGTCTCAGAGACAAGTGAAGTGGGAAATGCAATGTGAGACCTTATCACAAAAGGTTTAGGTGGGTTGAGGGAGGTAATACCAGAACTGTGACTAAAAGAATAAGTAGCAGGTAAATATCCAACCTAAGGAGAATAATGGCAGCAGGAGGGAGGAACTTCCAGACTCTTCGACCTCCAAAGGTCCTTTCTGGCCCTGCACTTCTAAGCACATCAACATAATTAATTCATTTCACTATTCCCCAAAGTCCTACTGTTTAATAAGAAAAGTAGGAAGAATTTTTAAAACAATCAATTAACAGCTAGAGAACTGAAAAACTAAATTAGCAAGAGTATTAATAGATGTATGCCTCATTTAGCTAACTTCTTTGGAGAATAACATAGACTGACAAATGAAAATTTCCAATTAAATGAACACTTCTCTTGAAATATCAGCACTTTTAACATTTAAATATATTTATTAGGATATATTTTGAAAACGTATAGCTTGATTTCTTACCCACTTACGTGGAAGGTAATTGAAGGCATTTTTGGCTTTGTGGATGTCCCAGGATCATAGTTATGGACTCCTGCCAGTTTCCTAGTGTGGACACAGCTTTGTCCCTTCTCTCAGCAGCAGAACACCATCTCTATTTCTATTGGGTTAGCAGGCTTTAAACACTCTCCTAACACCCTTCCCAGTTTGCTGCTTCTGATCTGGTGTAGAGTTGCAACACTGGCCAAAGCTTTAATTTTAAGTTTATAATTTTTAGTAAGAAGACCTAACATTTCGAAGAATGAGGAGGAAAGGAGCACTGACACAAGTATTTATTGAGTGTCTAATATATGCCAGGCCTCATGCTTCGTACAGTAAAACCTTGGATTGCAAGTAACCTGTTCTGTGAGTGTTCCGCAAGACGAGGAAACATTTCTAATAAACTTTAACTTGATAAACAAGCGATGTCTTGCAATATGAGTAGTACGTGATACCGAAAGTCACATGATCACAACTGAGTCAGTGGTTCTTCTCTCTCTCTCTCTCTTGCTCTCACTGCAGGATTGTGGATGATCATCAATGCAATACCACATTTCCACAAAATCCTCAAAAAGAGGCCAAATCAAGTGTCATTGGATAGGTACCTTGTTAAATTAGAATGAAAAGAAAAAGATTCCATTGAGCCAGTAGACTCCATAGTGATATAACTCCATAGTGATAGTGAAAGTTGTCCTACACAGTAACCCTCCTCTCTTGTCTCCTTCACCCCAGCCAAAAAAGTTTTCAAAGGCAAGTGCAGGTCAATTTGTTTATTTTTCTTTATATTTTGTATTTTCTTTATTATTTTGTATTATATTGCAGTATTGTAATCATTTTTATATGAATACATTTGGGTTGTGGAACAAATCATCTGAGTTTCCATTATTTCTTATAAGGAAATTCACTTTGATTATACAAGTGCTTTGGAATGAATTATGCTCACAAACCAAGGTTTTACTGTACTTGTGTCTTAATCTGTTCAGGCTGCCATAAAAAAATGCCACAGACGGGTAGCTCAAACAACAGAAATGTATTTCTTACAGTTCTGGAGGGTACAAATCCCAGGTCAAGTTCCCACAGGGTCAGTTTATGGTGAGAGTTCTCTTTCTGGCTTGCAGATGGCCTCCTTCTTGTTGTGTCCTAACATGGTAGAGAGAGAATGGGGCCTCTGGTGTCTTTTTCTATGAGGACACTGATCCTGTTGGATCAAGGCCCCATCCTTATGATTTCATTTAATTAGAAACAAATTTAGATGGGTATTTATTTATTTATTTGCTTACTTATTTATCATGTACGTTAATTACCTCTATAAAGGTCTTGTCTCCAAATATGGTCACATTACAGGTAGGGGCTTCAACATGAATTTGGGGGGGAACACAAATACCTTGTTATTTCACCTAAGCCTTATACTAGCCCTGAGATTCAGTTGTTATTATATGTATATTCAGATAAGGCTCAGAAAGTTGAGAGGCTTGCTTATGTCCTAAGAGCTTGTATGTGTCAAGGTTGGAACTTTAATCCCAATGTTTCAACTCCTTATCTGTCTCTTGCTTTACCATTCATTATGACCTCCATGAATAGTACCAGTGTTTCCAGTTGTTCATGCCACTAACCTCAGTCTCATTTTGAACTTCTTTCTGTCGCTTACCACCTTCCTCAATCCAATCCATCCTTGTATATCAGAAATTCTACCCTCTAAATCTCTCTCAAGTCAAACCCATCTTTTCAGATACATTACCTACCTTAACTAAACCCTCCTTTCCGTGGATTATTACAAAAGCTTTACACCTGTTCTTGCCACCTTCTACCTTCCCTACTTCCTATTAGCCTCATATCTATGACCAAACTGATCTTTCTAAAATGCAAGTGATAGAATCACTTCCTCTTAACCACTCCTCAATTAATCAATACATTTAAAGTAAAGGTAGGATCCCTTTATTTAGCATATGATCAAGCTCTCATGCTCTACCACTTGGGGACATTTGTGCATGCTGCTTCTGCTTTCCAGAAACTCTGTTCCAAGTTCTTCATTTAGATAGCTTCCAATCATCTTTAAACTCATCTTCAATGCCTATTGTTCTAAAAAGTCTTCCCTAACATTGGCTAGATTAGACATCTCTGCTCTGTATTTTTGTATTTCATTGTTATAAGAATTTCTGTATTATATAGGAATTTTACTGACTGACCCACAGAATTTAACACTTTGATGTGGAAATCCTAATTTTAGAATACTTAAATTTTGTTCTCACTGTATGTAATAGAGAAACACCCCCAAATAAAAGTGGCTTTAAAAAAGAAAGACATAGATTTCTTTTCATCTAAAAGATATGTGGAGGTTAGGAAGTCTTAGGGTTATACACTATCCTTTCCATTGTCAGGGTGTAAACTTCCATATTCTCACTTTGCTCTCTTTTTCATGGGTTGGCAAACTAGTGCCCACTGGGTGGCTACCTGCTTTATAAATAAAGTTTTATTGGAACATGTCCATTCTATTAGGCATTGTCTGTGGCTGCTTTCTTGCTATGATGGCAGAATTGGGTAGTTATAATAGAGACCTTGTGGCCCATAAAGCCTAATGCTATTGATTGGCTTCCTTTTAGTATCTTAAAGAATGGTTTCGTTGGTCTTAATGCCTCTTCATATTCCAAAGTGGCTGCTCTTACTCCAGCCACTCTTTTATATAATTGAAAGCAGGAAGAAGGAAATGGAGAAATGCCTGGCCTCTCCCTTTTGAGAACATTTCTCAGCAGTTCCCTGCAACAGTTCCCTCCTATCTCATTGGCCAGAATTCAGATACATGGTCATCCCAAGCAGCAAGGGAATCTGGGAAATGTAGTCTTTTCTTGTGGACAGCATTGCGTTCATTAAATGTTGGTTAGGAGGAAGGATTGGAAAGATGGTGTAGGAAGCAATGATAGTCTCTGCTATGATCTCATTAAATATTTTCTCGTTGGCATCAAGTACCTAATAAGTACTCAATAAATTTGTGATGAATATTGTTTCCAGTGCTCAAGTCAGTGACTTCTGGCTTATGCTACAGGAAACCGAATTGCCAAAAGGTTGATCTCTGGATAAGTGTATTGTGGCAGCCCTGAAAAAAAAGTTTCAGTTGCTCCAGAGCTTCACTTTGCCTTTTTATAGGGTACATTATTTTTGCTAGTGACTTTACTTATTTAAAATTGTATATTTCAGCCAGTAGTCTATAGTTTAATGGCACAAAATTTAACATAATTACTCATTTGCTTCCAAGAGAAGCTCTCTTCCTTTCTCCTCTAAGTTGGTGAGGTGGGGTGATTTTAGCAAAGGTAATGTTTCTGTGTTAGGCATGCAGAAGTGAGAGAAAGGACTAGCTAATGATTGTTTTCTTTAATCCATAGTGGAAGCAATATTACTGAAGGGTAGGAAGATGTCTCACTGTTGTCGGCCCTGTGGTTTCTAGAGTCCTCAGAACTCCATTGATGTTTCTGTAGATGCTAAAGGTGGCTCTGATCTTTAACTCAAGCAGTGTGGTGGTCAGCAATTGGCTCTCACAGATGGGATAGAAAACTGGGTTGTGTGCAAGGCTGTAATCCCACAGACATCTCCCACTGTTGTATTTCTACATCCCCTTTTCACTTATCCATCCTCCTTCTCTTCAGCCTTTTTCTCTCATAACTTTGTGTGGGTCCACCTTCTGGGGCAGTAGCGGATGGACTGAAAAGAGACCTGCATGTGATTTTGTCTGAGACTCCCCTAACTTCATGAGTTCCTATTGTCCATAGACAAGGACTCAGCTCTGGCTTCTTCACCTGTCAGCTTTTTTAATACAGTTCTTCATGTAATGACTGCCTATACCAATAGGGCATTTTGCAATGATTCCACGGGAGTGTTACTCTCTTTTCTTCACATGAGTGAAGGAAAGGTCACTACTGCACTACTTCATGAGTGCGGTAAAGGTCACGCTAGTCAAACGAACAGTTGAACAAAAGGGTGAGTAGTGCTGGGCTAGATAATCTAGTTTGGCTGTGGCTAGAACACAGCCTGCCAATTCATTCTTTTCTTGCTCTAAATGCACTGCATTGAAATTTTCTTTTCCACATTTGTAGCTTCTAATTAGCTTTGAAATGATTCTGTGATTCCGTTTAAAGTCTGCCTTCCCCCTTCAGTGATTCCTTTGGGACTGGTTGTTCATTTTTTTAAAAAAAAAGAACATTTTGCATTTTTATAGTTCTGTGTGCTGGACCATGGAGGGGCAGCAGATGTTGCTTGAATTCTCCCACCCACGCATCCAAATGCGAATAATCTTGGTGCTCCTGGCAAACTTCTACTTCACATAGCATTACTCTTCTAGCACTGGCAAAGACTGCATCCTGCAAAATGTTCACGAAGAACAAAGTCAAACACTAGCATTTCATGGTGAAATGTATATTATGTAGTTGGGGGAGCTCTCAACTTGAAATTGGATAACTCTTGATCTGCTAGAAAGCTCTGTGACCTTTAGGTAAATTTAAAATTCTTGGGGCACCTGGGTGGCTCAGTTAAATGTCTTACTCTTGGTTTCGGCTCAGGTCGTGATCTCATGGTTTCATGGGTTTGAGCCCCACATTGGGCTCTGTGCCGACAGCACGGAGCTTGCTTGGGATTCTCTGTCTCACTCTCACTCTGCCCCTCCCATGCTCTTTCTCTCTCTGCCTTCCTCCAAAGTAAATAAACTTAAATTCTTTTTTAGGCCTCAATTTTCTTATATATAAACTCAAGATAATGCTGTTCACATTATAAGATTGTGCTTGACACACATTGGCACTAAAAGGTTAATTTTCATATTTAATTGGGACATACAAAATGTTTGGAATCACTTCAAAACTGCTGAACTATTTGGTATTGTGATATTGCAGTTCATAGGAAGAGCTCTCTTCTGTGCTTAGTAGAATATCTTATATTTCAATAATGTGGATGATTCCTCTATTTTCTATCTTGATCTTTTTAAACATACTTTTGCTAGTCTGTATATTTCCTTCAGATCCTCGTATAGTTTATCCTTAGCCTTATTCTCTAGCACTTGACATTTCCATTGTAAAATAGGATCAAGATATTTATATGTTTTCCATTATACTTTTATGCCTCATTTAAACTCCAACTTTTATTCTTTTCCTTTTATCTCATTTTCTGTGGTAATTCTAGCCCTCTGGCATTGTCTCTACCATTGCACACCTTGATCAATGAATTGCCAGTTGGTAACATTTGCCTGTTTTTTTCTATTATATTTTTCTGATTTTTTCATCTTTATTTTTGGGAATTCCTTATATAATCAATGCAACTTTTTCCCCCTCAGTTTTAGAGGTTACATTTATCTTATATTTGACTTACAGAAAAGTTGAGCAGATGATACAGGTAATTCCCATTTACCCCCTCCCCCTCTCCGTATACAGTTTCCCCTGTTACTAACATCTTGCATTATAGCAGTTCTTTGTTACAATTAATGAATCAATATTGAAACATTGTTATAAAGTCCATAGTGTACGTTTAAATTTCACTGTGTGTTGTAGAGTTCTACAGTTTTTGACAAATGCATATGTCATTTGATACCCTTATAATACCAAACAGAATAATTTCACTGTTCTAAAAATCCCTTGTACTTCATCTTTTCTTCCCTCCACCTCACCCATTGAACCCCTGGCAACCACTGATTGTTTTACTATTTCCACAGTTTTGTCTTTTCTAGAATGTCGTATAGTTGGAATGATATAGTATGTAGATTTTTTCACTTAGCAATATGCATTCAATGTTACTGTCTTTTGATGGCTTGGTAGCCCATTTCTGGATATAGAAACAATTTGTTTATCCATTTACCTGTTGAAGAACATCTTGGTTGGGTCCAGTTTTGCGAGGTTATAAATACAGCTGCTATACATGTTTGTGTGCAAGTTTCTGTGTGTACATGAGTTTTTAGCTCAATTGTGAAATACCTAAGAGCATGATTGCTGGATGATATGGTAAGACTATGTTTAATTTTGTGAGATATTCCAAACCATCTTCCATGGTAAGACATACCATTTTGTATTCCTATCAGCAATGAATAAGATTTCCTGTTGTTCTACATGCTCACCAATATTTGAGATTGTCAGTTTTTTAGGTGTAACCATTCTAATAGGCAGACAATATCATTTCATTGTTCTTTTCATTTGTAATTTCGCAATTACATATAATTGTCCTTTCATATACTTATTTGTCATCTATATATCTTTTTTTGTAGAAAATCTGTTCAGAATCTTGACCATTTTTGTGTTGGGTTGTTTCTTATTGTTGAGTTGTGTTTTTTATATATTTGGATACAAGTCCTTTATAAGGTATGTGTTTGGCAAATATTTTCTCCAGGCCCGTGTCTTGTCTTTTCATTCATGTATGAGTATCTTTCACATAGCAAACATTTTTAATTTTATACAGTCCAATTTATCATTTTTTCTTTTATGAATCATACTTTTGATGTATCTAAAAAGTCATCACTAAAACCAAGGTTATCTGCATTTTTTTCTATTCTATCTTCTAGAAAGTTTGTAGTTTTGCAGTTTACATTTAGGTCTATGACCCATTTGAGTTAATTTTTGAAAAACATGTAAATTCTATGTGTTGTTTTTTTTTTCATATGGTTATATAATTGTTCCAACACCATTTGTTAAAAAGACAATTCTACCTTCATTGAAATGATTTTGTTCCTTTGCTAGGGATCATTTGACTATACTTATGTAGGTCAATTTCTGAACTCTCTGTTCTGTTCCAGTGATCTATGTGTTTATTCTTTAGCCAATACCATTTACTTTATCTTTACAATTTATAGTCTTTTACTTTCCCCTATAGTGTTTAGATTCAGTTTGTCAGTATCCACACAATAACTTGCTGGTATTTTTATTGAACTGAATGTATAGCTTAAAGTGGGGAAAAATTGGCATCTTAACAGTATTGAGTCTTCTTATCCATGAACATGGATATCTACCCATTATTAAGATCTTTTAAAAATTTTGCTGTAACTATATATGGTGACAAATGATAACTAGACTTATTGTGGTGATCATTTTGTAGTATATATCAAATCATTATGTTATATACATGAAGCTAATATAATTTATATCCATTTCACTTTTTTTGTGTTAATGTAAATAGTATTTTGTATTTAATATCAATTTCAATTGCTCATTGCTGGTATGTTGGAAAGTAATTGACTCTCATATTTACCTTGTATCCTGCATCCTTGCCAAAATTGCTTATTAGTTCCAGTAGGTTTTGTTGTCATTGTTGCTATTGTTGATTCTTTGGGATCTTCTACACAGACAATCATATCGTCTCTGAACAAAGATAGTTTTATTCCTTCCTTTCAAATTTGTACACATTTATTTTCTTTTCTGGTATTCTTGCATTAGGTGGGACTTCCAGTACCATATTGAATAGAAATTGGGGTGGGGGCAGCAGGATTCTTGCCTTGTTCCCAATCATAGGGAGAAAGGAGGAAGTTTTTCAGTAGAAGATGTGATTTTTATCTGTAGGTTTTTTGTAGATGTTTCTTATCAAGTTTACAACGTTCCCTTCTAATCCTGGTTTGCTGAGAGTTTTTATCATGAACAGGTATTGGATTTTGTCAATTGTTTTTCTGCATCAATGATATGATCATGTAGTTTTTCTTCATTCATGTGTTGAGGTGATAGATTACATTAATTAATTTTCAACTGTTTAACCAGGGTTACATACTTGGAATAAATTTTAGTTGGCCATAGTGTACAATATTTTAATATATAATTGGATTAGATTTGCTAGAATTTCATTGAGAATTTTTGCACCTATATTCATGAGAAATTTTGATCTTGAGTTTCCCTTTTTTTTCACGTCTTCCCTCTGCTTCCATTTTCTGAAAGAGTTTGTAGAGAAGTTGTATCATTTATTGTTTAAATATTTGGTAGAATTAATGAAATCATCTGCACATGGTGCTTTCTTCTTTAGAAGATTATTCATTGATTCAATTTCTTTGAAAGATATAGGCCTGTTCAGATTATACTTTTTTTCCTTTATGAGTATTGATAATACGTTTCTTAAGAAGTTGGTCAATTTCATCCAAGTTATCAAATTTGTGGTATAGAGTTGTTCATAATATTCTTTTATTATCTTGTTTGTTTGCTTGTTTGTTTGTTTGTTTATGAGACAGAGAGAAAGAGCAGGAGAAGGGCAGAGAGAGAATCTCAAGAGGGCTCTGTGTGTTGGCAGCACAGAGCCTGATGTGAGGTTCGATCTCACAAACCTTGACATCATGACCTGGGCTGAAATCAAGATCAGACAGTTAATATTATCTTTTTAATGTCCATGGGATCAATAGTTATGACCTCTATTCCATTTCTGGTATTAATAAATTGTGTCTTTTCTATTTTTTCTTTTTAGCTTTGAAGTTTATAAATTTTACTGTTCTTTTCATCTTTTCTTTTTTTTTTTTTTTTTCTCAACGTTTTTATTTTATTTTTGGGACAGAGAGAGACAGAGCATGAACGGGGGAGGGGCAGAGAGAGAGGGAGACACAGAATCGGAAGCAGGCTCCAGGCTCTGAGCCATCAGCCCAGAGCCCGACGCGGGGCTCGAACTCACGGACCGTGAGATCGTGACCTGGCTGAAGTCGGACGCTTAACCGACTGCGCCACCCAGGCGCCCCATTTACTGTTCTTTTCAAAGAAGAAGATTTGGCTTCATTGATTTTATTGTTTTTCTGTTTTTTTTTTCATTGATTTCTGCTATTAATTTTTATTATTTCTTTTATTTTGCTTGCTTTAAGCTTGTATTGCTCCTCTTTTTCTAGTTTCCTAATGAGGATGCTTAGATTATTGATTTTATATTTTCTTCTTTTGAAATATGTGTATTCAATGAACAGTAAGCCAAAGAATGACACGTTTATGTCATTTGACTAACTTGGATGAACTGTTTTGTATACAGTTGTATAGCATCTGACCCTAACATTAATTGCAGAGATCTGTTTTCACCTTAAGACATTGCATCTACTGCATAGATAGCCCTAGGATTTTGAAGGGTTTAGGTCAGATTCTTACCATATTCTGATATCTGATTGCTTTATTGCTTTGGTTTAACTGCCTTATTGGTACTTCTGTGATGGTGTGCATGATGTGGAACTCACTGCCTTTCTTTTCCTCTTCCTTTTATATTTTTGATTTATGACCTGTAGCCTTCCAGCGTGATAGGATTCTATAACAAACTTTGATTTATAGCTACTGACTATTCTTACCTTTGTACAATTGAACTAAATGTAAAAATCATAAATTTTCTTTGAGATTGCAATTCACATTGCTAATCTTTGGTTTAGAGTATGACTCTAAATAACCTGACACTTATCAAATGCTATTATTGAAATTATATAATTCAAAATAATATGTTATTTTTACCTAGTGCCGCATGTGTGCACACATGTGAGTAGTGTATGTATGTGTGATTTTGACCTACTACATAATGTTAATGTAGGTAAACCATTTAGCACAGAGATATTTTCTTCCTTTATTGCCAGTGGTATGTATCTTTCAACTAAGATTCTTTCAATATAACAATTCATTGAAATATACTACTTGAAAAAATGTAAAGAAAGTTTATTAGTTACATTATTTTTCTTCTTAGGTGAAATTTCTTGGGAATTAATTCTTCATTCTATTAAGAGTGAGAGATACATTTACTTAAGGAAAGAGTCTCATGAGATAATTTCCTTATAATTTGGTTCTAAGATCAGGCTCAGTTGATCACTTTTCCAGTGTTGATTTAATGGCAAGTCACAGGTACAGAATGAACCAAAATCCTCCCTGATTTTCCTGGGCCCAGCGCGTTGATTACGAAGTTAGCATGGTAAGAGTAAGCTGGAAAATAAGACATGTTGGAAAGGCTGATACAAGGAGCCACTAAGTACGTCATCCTCTGAATCTGAGGGGCACAAACTTGAGAAGGCTCATGGGGAATATTAATGGAATAAGTAGCAGCTGCCCTCTTGAATTTACACTGTTGTTTCCTGCAAGATTTTGTGAGCATGTGTGATTAAAGTATCCTTCTTTGGGAAAGTTGCTTCTAATAAGAAACACATGTAGCAGATGTATAAGAAACATCTTAAATCTGTTTGTTCACAGGGCCACTAGAAGATCAAAACTGATTATCCTATTAGGAAGTACAACCTTGTGCAGAAAATGTCTGAATACTCTCTAGACTAATTGATTTTGTCAAATACATGAATATATTCTGTCCAATTTACATTTACCACTGATAGATTTTGTCAATGGTCTTGGAAATGACATTATTGATTTACCTAGTGCACAGTTTCTGGAAGGGTAGGCAAGTACAGTTTATTGCCAAAAAATAAAAATAAAATTGTATTAGAAGTCAAGTATAAAAATATGAAAAGTTTTAGTTATCAGTATAAAATAAGTTTTTGCTCTTTTGGTGGTAATATTTCAGTCAACACAGAGTCACTTTGGTTGGATGCTCGGTTCTTTGGAATTTCTTTATTGTCTGGCCTCCCATAATATTTCCTTTTGTAATTCCCCTCTGTATGTCTCTGTTCCCTGGAGTCTCAGCTGCATCCTGAAGATTATCTTTCCTGTGGGCTTTATCTTGGTATGGTAACAGTGGATCTCTTTGGATAATAATGATCATAATCTTATGTAACAGTAGATTCTTTAGAATGGAACATCTGTGAGACAAATTGTCATTTGTCAGTGTTTAATGCCTTTCATAGGATACCATCAATAAAATTTTGCACAAACTCTCCACTTTCATCAGGAGTTAGGAGAAAGGAAATGAGGTGAGAGATACAAAATCTCTCTCCTGTTGCAATTAAAAAAAAAAGCCCTTAGAAGGTTGTCATTACAATCCACACCTTTTAAAATATTAATATACAAGGCATTTGTCAAGGTATGGGTTTTGTGGAATAACGGAAATATCCTATTATCAGCCTTTTTGACCCAATAATGTAAGAAACCCAGAATGTTCCCAGGAGCTAGATATCATAGAGGAGTAAAAAGAATAAAAAAAGAGATTGGTGTAAGCAGGCAGGAATGAAAGAGTCTAAGCATTTTAAAAACTGTTTTACATGGATAGCATATTTCAGAAGTACAATACCTTATAATGAGATTCTTATACATAAAACCTTTCAATAACAAGCTCATTTTATGATGCTTTATTTTTTATTTATTTATTTATTAAAAAAATTTTTTTTAACGTTTATTTATTTTTGAGACAGAGAGAGACAGAGCATGAACGGGGGAGGGTCAGAGAGAGGGAGACACAGAAACAGAAGCAGGCTCCAGGCTCTGAGCTGTCAGTACAGAGCCCGACGCGGGGCTGAGCTGTCAGCACAGAGCCCCACGCGGGGCTTGAACTCACGGACCACGAGATCGTGACCCAAGCCTAAGTCGGCCGCTTAACCGACTGAGCCACCCAGGCGCCCCTATGATGCTTTATTTTTTAATTGAAATGTAGTTGGCATATAATATTATATTAGTTTCTGGTGTCCAACAATGATTCAAAATTATATACATTATGAAATGTTCATGATAAGTGTAGCTACCATCTGTCACTATAAAAAATTATTGCAATATTGCTGACTATATAAGCACAGCACTTTTCTATGATAGAATATGCTAGCCTCTCCTCATTTTTTTTTTCTGAGTAATGTTGATATACATATTCTAAAACACATGAATATTTTAGCTCAAGATACTTTTTTCCCCGAGAATAAATTTATGAGCTAATGCATGTGACTTGCCAGAGATGACTTCCTTGTATAAAGAAATATAGTATGTCTTTAGGTTTGTTAGCAAGCATTGGGATTAACTGCTTTTTGACTATCACAGAGCACATATACTGGAGAAATACAGAAAAAATAGAATGGGAGGAGGGGGGAAGGAGGCACATGGGAAAGACTTTATAACTAATCAAAAAGTGAATTTTAGTATATCTTTTTAAATATAGCAAACTTTGCTCATAACAAATCAGCAATATAGCGAACATGAGGCGTATTATTACAATACACTTCAGTTAGAGATAAGAAAGGATAAGCAATGAAGCCCTCCTGAGCTAAATGGTTAATTCATTTAACTGCTGAAGAGGCAGTTTGCTAATGAGTAGCTAAGATTTGAGAAGTAACTGTATAAATCCCAATTTTATTCGTATGTACAGCTGATAATCTCATTAAGAAATGGTCTCATAGGGTCAAAGAGGTGAATATATGAGATTGAAGCAGATTACTCCATTAGTTCACTATGCTTTTTTTTATTTTTTAAAAAAAATTTTTTTTTTCAATGTTTATTTATTTTTGGGACAGAGAGAGACAGAGCATGAACGGGGGAGGGGCAGAGAGAGAGGGAGACACAGAATCGGAAACAGGCTCCAGGCTCCGAGCCATCAGCCCGGAGCCTGACGCGGGGCTCGAACTCACGGACCGCGAGATCGTGACCTGGCTGAAATCGGACGCTTAACCGACTGCGCCACCCAGGCGCCCCTCACTATGCTTTTTTAATATGCTGTCAAAACAGTGTGAATAAGTGGGTCTATTGCCTAATTAATACTTACAGGGAGGGGAAGGGAATTATGATGGCTTGTATTAGAAAATTTAGGATTAGGAAGAGCTTTAGAACTACAACGGCAGTCTTACTCGAGAACAATTCAATAACAGTTTGTTGGTTAAGCGATTAAAAGTGCTGAGTCATTTAGTAAGCAGTAAAAATGAAATCTTGGAATAGTCCCTCTTGTGCTGTTAGACTAACAGGCATCTCACTTCTCAAGATTGCAACTGAATTGAGTTGACTACTCAGGATAACATGGCAGTGAGAAAAATCCCATTGCAGAGACCACCATGTACGTAAGTAATCTTAGAGCTGGCTATAAGTTGGTGGGTATTATTTATATAGGTTCTCACTACCTAAGAAAAGAGTTGGCCCTAACTCTGGCATGGTGGAGACAAGCTAATTGCTAATTGAAACCCACTATTATTTCCTCTTTGGTATATAGCCCACCCACTTTTCCTGGCCTCCTTTGTGATAAGTGGGACCATGTGATGAAGGACAGACCAATGAAATGTAGGTGCAATTATCATGGCATACCCAGGTGTGACCCATTCAAACCTCTCACGTTTTTCCACCATTCTCTGTCTTCTGCCTCCTGGCTAGATGTGGACTCTGAGGAAAGAAGAGGATGGAATTTACATTAGATTTGCTCTCTTAATAGAACATGCATTGAGCTTTCTACGAGCTAAAAAAAAAAAAAAGTAGACTATATTAGGCCATCGAAACTTTTTTTCACATAGATGATACATTTACCCTGTAACTAGAATCTCTACTATCTCCTTTGCTTATCTCTCATTCACACATGCATTGAAGAGGTATTTATTGAGTATATTCTACGTGTCACAGACATTGCTAGCAACTAGAATTATCAACCAGAAGATGGCAAGTGGAGGTAGGAAACTAACATTAGAGCTTAGGCATTTCTGCAATGTGTCCAGGATGCAGGCTTTTGTTCTGAGACAGTTTTGATAGGCCAAATGCTTTGTTTCCTCTGGATTTGAAGAGAGTTGAATACTTTTTTTCCTACCTAGATTTACTATTTTTACTATTGATATATGCCCAGATTGGCAAGTTCTGGCTCTCTTGTAGTCAAAGAATATTGACCTATAGCAGTTATTTGTTTTCAGCTTAGGTACATATTAACTGAAGGTGTTGCCTTTTGTAAAATTCACAACGTAGAGAAGTCTTTTGTTGTCCTAGAGGTTGTCTTTCCTTGCACAATATTTTAACCAGACATAAATAAAACTTTTTATAAGTAACCCAGAATGAGAGTTATAAATAGCTGTCATGTCTCTCCTTATTCATTTTCATTTAGCTTCATTTCTTCTCTTGGTATAACCTCTTTGTGCAAAGACTACCACATAACACTGGAGACCTATAGTATTTTCAGTGAGATGGTGCCAGCAGAAATATCATGGGTGATTCACTCATAAAAGCCTCTTCCTTTTTATCAAGGCAGAAGCTGGGGTAAGCAAATAATAGGTACGGAACAGAGGGTACATTTAATAATCAGAAGTTTAGCTATTTCCTATCGTTGGTATGATTTTTACATTCAGTTGATGGAACATTTAGAACCAGACTTCTGATATCAGGTTGATGATGAATGTGCATGGCATTTTACTTCAGAAACAGCGAATAATTTAAGAAATGAAAAACTTATGATTAAAGAGCTGCACAGATATTTTAAGGACTAATTCTTCTCATCAAGCAAATGACTGGCTATCCTGATCATGGTAAATGAAGGCTCCAGTAGAATTAATCAATTACAATTAGATGGATCATTTGATTCCTTTAGTCCATTGGTCCTTAAATTTGGGAGGGTGTTAGGGAGCTATGTGAGAATCTGATAAGCTACAGCTCTCCATCCCAGAAAAATAGCAAAACACTCCACGTTTCATGTATAATTTAGGGGATTCTTGATCTTCCAAGCTCAACAGCTCTAAGAATTACTGCTTTTTTACAGATAGATTTGGAGAACTGTCTTTTTAAATTTATTTATTTATTTTGAGAGTGACAGAGACAGTGCAAGTGGCGGAGGGGTAGAGAGAGAGAGAGAGAGAAAGAGAGAGAGAATCCCAAGCAGCCACAATCTGCCAGCACAGAGCCCGACATGGGGCTCGAACCCACAAACCGAGAGAGATCATGACCTGAGTCAAAACTGAGTTCACTTAACTGGCTGAGCCACCCAGGTGCCCCAAGAACTGTCTTTGAAATAAAAACAAGACCTTCCTGAGAACCAGTGGGTCTTTATTTGAAATCCCCGGTGGAGGAGGAATCAGTAGAGATTTTGACAGTCATTCTGAATGAAACTAGGAATCTGCATTTGAAATTTAGTATTTCTCATGTAGATTGCATGCGGGCCACATCTTGAGAAACACTGTCTAAGCTTCACTTGGAATTTCTTCAAACCACTGGCCACCAAGGCATCTATCTCTCAGCACACCACACTTGGAGCGCCTGTGTGTCCCGCTTTCCAGTGAGAGCTCACTTGGGCTGAGCACTTCCACGCTGAGCAAAATATAATTTTGTTTTTCACTCTTCCATAGTGAACAAAATATAATGTCTCACTTGGAATAGCCTCTTGAAATAGCTAACTGTCTGGCTGAACTAACTCAGCCTGCCATTGTCAATTGCAGAGGAAATCATTCCTGATCATCCTGATAAGTTTCTTAATTAGCTATCAATCACTGGCAGAGCTTTCATCAATGTTTGAAAACACTAGATGGCACCAAGTAATGAGTAGGATGACAAAACCTCTAGGGGAGACATGTAAAGATGAATCCAGTCCTTCCCCTACATTACTGTTTCTTCCCTTTTCCACATGTATCTTTGGGGGTATGAATTGTGAAAATGGAAAAATATATTAATATTTAAATATGGTGAGAGGGGAGCCTGGGTAGCTCAGCTGGTTGAGCATCTGACTTCAGCTCAGGTCATGATCTCGTGGTTCGTGAGTTCGAGCCCCGCAACAGGCTCTGTGCTGACAGTTCAGAGCCTGGAGCCTGCTTCAGATTCTGTGTCTCCCTCTCTCTTTTCCCCTCCTCCACTTGGATTCTGTCTCTCTCTGTCTCAAAAATAAACATTAAAAAATTTTTTTTAAATATGGTGAGAAGTCTATAGCTAATTTTCATTTTACCTTCAAATACAAATTAGAATTTCTATCTTCCAGCAAAAGTTTCTTTCCAATAATTAGATCTCAATTAGTTTTCTGACCCCAAGAGAGTATGCATATGTCCTTAGGCCAGTCTTTTAAATAATAATAATAATAATAGCAATAATAATATATTCATAATTATTATATTAACTATTACTCTAACATATAATATAAAAATATAAAAATAACAATGCAGTATTACATTATGTAGTATTATAGTATTATAAACATTAATGCATTATGAATGCATTGGTAATATTTTAACATTAATAAATATATTATTAATTTTCTTCCCATTTTACTTGTTTCATCTGTTATCTTGTTAAAGAGATTTATAGAAGAGTTTCCTCAAAATAAAAACAGCATATAAAACAGATATTTTGTAAGGATCTAAAGTTGAAACCACAGGGTTCTTTTATTTGATAGAAAGCATCTTCACAATTTCATGCTCTTCCTATGGAACTAATTCACCAAAGAATTTCCATCTGATAAGTCCTTTATCAAAATCTAATAGTCTCTTGATTGTTTAAATGTGCAAGCTGTCAGACTGTGGAATAAACAAAACTTGCTTTCTACATTTCATTCTGTTTCATATGTCCAAAATAATCAAATCTTATTAACAGTCCAGGGGAAAAGAAAGTTTGTCTTATGAAAAAAAATATACATATTTTTTTTGCTAAGCATAAATGATGGAAAGCTGTCAGAAGCTGAAAAGATCTTTAGTAGAAATATTGGAACACATTTAAGAGGCAAGGTTTGGTAAACCATTCTGGATAAAAGCTAACAAAGATGGCCACGTAAGGGGCATACAATCTCAAAATTGTATTGTTCATGGCTGCTGTTACACTCCAGCTGGACAGAGTTGAGCGGTCCCGACAAGAGCTAAGTGAATCTCAAAGCCTAAGTGGTTACGATCTGGGTTTTTATACAAGAAGTTTGCTGACTTGTATTCTAAAATTGAGTGGATTTTCAATTTTTAAGAGCAATGTAAGTAGAACAAAAACTCAGGGTTAAGTTACTTTAAAACTGTATCTTTTGAAAAAATTAATTTATTTTTCAATGGTTATTTTTTTTTTTATTTTGAGAGACAGTGAGAGAGAAAGAGAGGAATAGAATGAGTGGAAGAGGCCCAGAGAGAGAGGGGAAGAGAGAGAATCTAAAGAAGGCTCCACACTGTCAGTGCAGAGGGAAGCAACACCTTTTTAAAGTTCAGTATAGTCAATAATATACATCCACTAGAATTTTATTCCTGAAAATTTTAAAGTAACATGTTACTACCTACATATTTTTTCTAAGTATATACCTTGATTAATACCTACATTGATGTCTCAGGGGAGTGTTAGTTTCTTCCAGGGAGACTGAAGAGGGAGTTACAACAGCCTCTAAATATGCATGTCATGTGTGTGAAATGAAAGCCTTGATCACTGGATAACTAAAAGGCCTATTTCATTGGATGGGCAGCAGCTATTTGAATTTGGTATTATCTGCCTTTGAAACCAATCTAATTTAAAGTAGTGATTTTTAGGTGATTCAACATTTGATGACTCAAATAATGCAATCCGTGTAAGTAAATAGACAGGGAGATTTGTTTTCATGGAGAAGGGGAAGGATTCTAATCAAGCAGTGTTATTTGCAAAGGATTAGAGGGAGAAATGAACAAATCTCATGCAAGAGACAGCAAACAGCCAGCTGGACAGGATCAACCCCCTGCTCCAGGGCTTCTAGGTTGAGGGGCATGCTATTTTGTTTTTTCCATTTCTGGAGGGAAAGTGATTTCCATTCCCCTCCTCAGCAGAGAACATATTGAGGGAACATTACTGTCCCTCCTCAGAAATTCTCCCCCAGGAGGTGAAGTGATTGTTCTGATGACTGAGATTTGGGAAAGGGGCTGTGTCTAACTGAACTGTCCATTCTTGCCTCCCATTGCTTCTGTTTCCAAACCACCTATCTGTAGGATGAATAGGTTCTCTCTGTCCTGCCTGCCCCCCGCCCCCGCTGTGAATTAAGCACAGAGAAGCATTCCATGAGGTACAAGGAGAGAAGGGTATGAGAGTCAAATGTCAGTTTTTGCCTCTGCCTTAAATTATAGTCCGCAACTAGTTTTGTGAGCAATAAAGCTTATATTATGATACTTATCTGAATCAACTATCACTCAAATGCTTTTGAATTCAAAGAGAAGCTTTATGAATTGGCCTCTCAAATCCTCAACACCTTTTCGTAAGGCTGTAAGGTTGTAGTTGAATGATGATGGCTGGTTTTATGTAGATTTGTAGAGATTTATTTGGTCCTGAACTGCTTGTTTACAAGGCTGAGGCAAGGAAAGGGTTGGCTCTGATTGTCTCACAGAAGAATCTTTCCCTAATGGCTGGTCTTCACAATATAACCAAGATTTCAAATGACCTTCTGAGTCTGGATTGATGATCTACCACCAATAAGACATCACTGAACAAGAATTAATGTTCTTTTTTAGGCACAAAAATTAAGCCACCATAAACAATAACAACAAAAAATACTAGCAGGCATGAGAAAAGTTAATATGAAAATAAAGATGCAAACTCAATATAGGACAAGAATATCATATTAATGTTACCAAGGCTGACTAAACCTCAGCCAGCCTTGATAATAGTAGAATGTGTGAATTAAAGGAGGTAATTATCCCAAAGTATTTTATGCTGGTTAGATTATATTAAATTATTTGCAATATTTTTTATAAGAGCTCCACATGCCTTGAATGTTCTTAATAGGAATGATCAAGATAAAGGATTTGATAATCTGCCATTGGTGAATAGTTGAAGTTATTTACCCTGTACAAGAAAAGACTTATAGAAGGACTAGCTAACTCTTCTTTAACATTCGAAGGGCTATTGTGGGAAAAGATTAAAACATTCTCTTTTTTTCCCTGGACTCAAAGATTTAAGTAGCATATTTCAAATTAGAACATTTTATAAAAGTTAGAACAGTCTAAAAATGGAACAGCTGATTTTTGAAGTAATAAGATCCTGACCCATGGGTGGGTATAAGCAAAGGCTGAGCAAACCTTTTATTTATCTATTTATGTTTAATTTTATTTATTTATTTATTTATTTATTTATTTATTTATTTATTTATTGAGAGGGAGAGAGACACAGCCTGAGCATGGGAGGGGCAGAAAGAGAGGGAGACACAGAATCTGAAGCAGGCTCCAGGCTCCAATCTGTTAGCACACAGCCTGACGCGGAGCTCAAACTCGCAGACCGTTAGATCATGCCCTGAGCCGAAATCAGATGCTCAACTGACAGAGCCACCCAGAAGCCCCTATTTATTTATTTATTTCGAGAGAAAGAGAGAGAGAGTGAGTGGGGAAGGGGCAGAGAGAAAGGGAGGAGAGAATCCCAAGCAAGCTCCATACTATCAGCATGGAAGCCAACATGGGGCTCGAACTCACGAACTGTGAGATCACGACCTGAACCAAAATTCAGAGTCGGACGCTTACCTGACTGAGCCACTGAGGTGCCGCCTGAACAAACCTTTTAAAGGAGATATTGCTGAAGTGATTCTGCTTAAAATAATACTGAGCAGGATGATCGCTCAAGACCCAACTGTTTCTTCAAGTGAAGATTCCTGTGTACTGACCCCGACTACACCACTGAAGCCTGGTGACCTTACCCTTCAGCTTCTCTAGGCTTCAGTTCTTACATCTAGAATGGGAAGCAATGTTACTGCTCCTTGCCTCACAAGGTTATTATAAAATTAAATGAGAAAAGTGATATTAAAGTATTTGGGAAAGGACCCAAATAGAGGCAGTCTACTATTATATTTGGAGTGGAGACTAAAATAGCAAATACTAAATTGATAAATGCAAAGTGAGGTAGAATAGAATTTCTTAAACTTTAATGCGCAAACAAATGTCCTGTGGAATCTCTAAATGCAAATTCTGTGTCAACAGTTCAAGAGTAGGGCCAGAGGGTGTACATTTCTCGTACGTGCCAAGGTAAAGATGATGTTGGTCTATGGACTAATCTTTGCTTGGCAAAGGGCTAGAAGACGAGGGTCATGCCCTTGCATGCCCATTGAAGAAGCTCTCAGCCTACTCGATCTTTTAGGAATTCTACCCTGGCAAAATGTTCAATGAAGCAATAAACAAAATTTGTGATTCTAGCTTGGGCTGACAGTGAGGAAGTTGCAAACACACCCACCTTCTGTATATATTCATTTTCAGAATGACTCTATTATGACTCCTGTATCTTAATTAGCTGTTTGCTATGATAGCATATATGTGAAGCAGCAGTTCATGACATTTAAGCGTGAGAGCTATTTGCACAATGATTCAGAGGATTTAGAAGAAAAGTGAGTTTTAAAATGCCATGAAAACATATAGGTGTGATTATAGTTGTTTGCATGAGGACAGTAAAAATAGCCTGGCTAATTTAACTGAAAAGAAAATTTGTTACATATATATGGGGATTCTAAGTTAGGCTGAAGACAGACTGGCAGCTGCAGGAGGTTTTAAAAGCATAAGATACTCAGTAGTCATTGTTACAATGAATAAACTGCAGCCATTTCTTCTGTCCTTCTGTCATTAAAGTCAAGAGCCAGACTCACAAGAATGAACATTTGGTTGGCCAGCTTAGGTCATGTGCTTACTTCCTGGTGTACTGTAGAAGGCAAGGGAAGCATCTGGTGTCCTGCCAAGAGGAGAATGTGGGAAATCGGGCTGCTTCCAAGGGAAGGGACTATTGATGTTGAGAAGCCAAATATTGATATAAACATAACTCTCTGAATCATATGTGTGTGTGTGTGTGTGTGTGTGTGTGCGTGCGTGTGTTTAAACATATAAACATATATGCATAAATGTAAATATATAATGTATATCAAATAATCTTATATCTTGTAAATAAATATTTTAGAAATTCAATACTCAAATTAATTTTTCCTATTTATTTAGAATGTTAGTTCCTCTTTTGTGAAATGTTTACATTTTCCCTATTTACCTCCTAAACTTCAGTGGTTTTACTATCACTTGCCATTAGTTCTTTATGTAATAAGTCATTAAACTTTTGAGTGTGAAAAAAAGAACTAGTTGTATGTAAATACTCATTTATGTATTTATGTATTTATAGAAAGAGTGCACATGTGAGAGCAAGTAGGGAAGGGGCGGGGGGGCCGGGGAGAGAGAATCCCAAGCAGGCTCTGCACTCGGCACAGAGCCTGACATGGGGCTTGATCCCATGAACTGTGAAATCATGACCTGAGCTGAAACCAAGAATTGGATGCTTAACTGACTGAGCCATCCAGGTGCCCCTGTAAATACTTTTAAAAGGTAGAACCTGTTATTAATCATTTTTTGCTTTTGGAGGGGAAGAAGTCGCTGAAGCGACTGTTGGAAACCATTGCTTTAGAAGTTACCAGTACAACCAGATATAATGGATGGTTCATGTAGTAAGAGTTCTTGGGGCGCCTGGGTGGCGCAGTCGGTTAAGCGTCCGACTTCAGCCAGGTCACGATCTCGCGGTCCGGGAGTTCGAGCCCCGCGTCAGGCTCTGGGCTGATGGCTCAGAGCCTGGAGCCTGTTTCTGATTCTGTGTCTCCCTCTCTCTCTGCCCCTCCCCCGTTCATGCTCTGTCTCTCTCTGTCCCAAAAATAAATAAACGTTGAAAAAAAAAAAAAGAGTTCTTATTCATAGAAACAGTAATCAGACAGAAAAAATATGATTAAGAGATGTTTGAATCTCTATTAGGTATCTCAAGAAAATACCAGAGGAGACAGAGTGGGGTTTGGGTAGCTATAATACACTCTTAATGTTTAGCAAATGTCTTAAAATTTCTTCCACATCAAACATTCTATTTCTAACCAAGAGTTCTCTCCAAAGTATAGATAAGGTACTGTGTGTTTTTCCTAAACTTTCGCACTTACACTATGGCAAAAACAAAAACATTCCCTTTGTCTTATCCATGAAGTCCCATTGCTGGTCCCTGGTCCTGTCACCTCCAACCTAACCACCATACACTGTGTATCAAAACAGAACCCACCTCCCTGTGCTTAATCCCAAGGGAATGTGGGTTGGTCTTCAGCTCTACTTCTCCTGATCACCTGTCTACATAACAAAGGCTAACCTACAGCTGACCCAACTGGCTAGAAAACAAGAGTGTGGAATAGGGAAGTTCTGTACATTATTTTTATAACTGTGACTATTGCATTCTTGAGATTATTTTAAAAGCTGAGAGAGGAGGTGTCTGGGGGGCTCAGTCACTTAAGCATCTGACTCTTGATTTCAGCTCAAGTCCTGATCTCACGGTTGTGAGATTGAGCCCACATCTGGCTCTGAGCTGACAGTATGGACCCTGCCTGGGATTCTCTCCCTCCTTTCTCTCTGCCCCTCCCCTGCTCACTCTCTCTCCCTCAAAATAAATAAACATTAAAAAAAAGCTGAGAAAGTTGGCAGAATAATTTGCTATTGAATAGATGTTAGTTTAAATTAAACTTCTAATGGCTTTGAATGTCTCTAATGGCTTCTCTAGACTTTGGACATATCCACTGTGGGCAGATGAATTTGCCTAGTTTTGAAAAAGAATATTGCTAAGCATGGGTCTTTTTGGAGACATGTTTCATATTATTGTTATCATTGTGGGTGTGTGTCATTTTTATTGGTTGGGTTAACTTCAATCTTTGAACTTCAATCTTTGGAAAAGAGGACAAAGTTGTTTTTTTTTTTAAACGTTTATTTATTTTTGAGACAGAGAGAGACAGAGCATGAACAGGGGAGGGGCAGAGAGAGAGGGAGACACAGAATCTGAAATAGGCTCCAGGCTCTGAGTGGTCAGCACAGAGCCCGAGCGGGGCTCCAACTCACGGACAGTGAGATCATGACCTGAGCCGAAGTCGGACGCTCAACCGACCGAGCCACCCAGGTGCCCCAAGAGGACAAAGTTTTAATTTGTTAACTCTCAGACAGAAAAGAAGACAGTATGAGCCATGCACCTAAATCTCAGTGAAGTTTATACATCTATGGGCCATAGTACCCACATTATTCCTTTCAGAGATTCCTTTCTTTTTCTCTAGCTGAAGAAGGAAGGTCTTGGATATTCCCAACCAGTCAATATCCAGTCAGCTTCAAACTTCTCTGAATTGTTTAGAACAGAGGAGCCATATTGCCTTTACAATCTCCCAAAGGATAAAAGAACTTTGAACCAGGCCAAAATAAATTCTATGTAATGCTAATACACAGGTAAATGGTATTTTATTTAGAAAGGGTATATTTTCATGGTAAATAAAATAAAAAGTGTGTAGTTTACACACTATGCCCTGGTTTCCTTCCAGTTGGGTGAAAGATGATTTGAGTTGGGGTTGTCTGGGGTCATAGTTAATTTACTCTTTTTTTCTAGCAGTACACTCTGAAGCAGAAGGTGCTGAAGTCAAAGAGCTATTTATAAACAGTTTTGTCCGAGGTACAGGTAGCCTAGAAAGTTGTCTGAGTTGAAGCAAAAAAAAAAAAAAAAAGGAAATACCACAAAGACTTGTAAGCATAGGAATTGCAATTTAATGAAAGAAATTGTCATAAAAACGTGGCCAATTACAGATACCTGGCAAAGTCATTCTGAAGTCTATTGAAGAGAGAATAAAATATATTTGGACCACATTTCTCTCTAATTGAATTTCCCCTCTTCTACTGAGGATAAATTTGGTTGTCCGACGGGAACTTAAGCTATTGCACATTGTTGAGGATATGGATCTCTCCAAAGCCGTGGTCTGTGTGGATGGAATGAACTCTGCACAGTGGGTCTCTGACACACTTTTACCTCCTTAGAATATCTCTGCTGTGTAGCCTTGGGCTACTGAATGCCCAAGTAGGGTGGAAAAAGGAGACAAATTTTGATTTCAGGAGAAAAGTTAGCTTCACCTTTCTCCAACACTTCTCTCTGCTCTTCTGCTGAAATGTAATGACACCTTTCCTCATCCCTAAGCAAACAAAAGTCACCATATATGCAATCCCCATCCGATGGGGTGGTGAACTATGTACTGTCTGTTGTTTGTCTCAGAAACAATTCCATAGCTTTTGACAAATTTTTATCCTAAGGGATTTGGTTGAATTTTGCACATTAAATTTCTCTTCTGTGCATGTATTGCAGATGTATTGCATTAGTGATTCACCGTGCCCTTTTATGAAAGAGATACAGAGATGAAAGGTGTTTTGCTTTTTGTTTTTTGAAAAGAATAACATTTGAGGAGGAGCAGAAATGAGAGGTAACAGGGATGAGAGTATTATTTCAAAATGTACACCAAGTGATTTCTTAACTTGCACAGATACAGATTATAATAAAGAGACATAGATGCCAAGTTTTGGCAACGTTCCTTTCTTTTGCTATGGAGAATAGTACTGTTTCCTGTATGGGCAAATGTCTGGCGGCAAAATCGGATATGGATGGGGAACAGAATCTGGTAACTGATTGAGTATCTCTCTTATCATTTTTAATGACTCACAAATCCATTGGGAGTAGCTTGGGTTTGTAATGAGAACAATTTATCAGACTCTGGAAGACATATTGTATTTTAGACTGACATTTTCCTATATGGTGGTTTCTCTCATATAGCCCTAATGTGGTGTGGGTTTTGAAAAGTCATTCGGGAAACTTTAATTTAGAATTGTTCACGTTTTTTTTTCCTTGTAATATTACAGAACACTATTTGCTTAAGTCCAAAAGAAATAGCACTGAGCTGGCTTTTAATAAAATCTTTGCTATTTGCTATAGAAACTTGGGCATATTTCTCATCTTCTTGCTTTAGATTCTTAATATATATAACATATACATACACACACATGCAAACATGTATATATATATATGTATATGCACACACATATATACATACACATATAAACACATACATACATATGTATGTGTATATATGTACATATTTGTATGTATGTATACATACATACATGCCTGCTGCTTTTGAAGGAAAGTTAAAACATTGTTCTGCTAAATTTTGGTTCCTTTTCACTACTAGCAGAGTTTCTGGTATTATTAAAACATGAATACTAATTAGTGATAATAAAAGTAACTGTAATTTAATAAACATTGACTCTATGCAATGTCTTGAACATACATAGCAAAGAAGCCATTATTGAATAAATGATGGAATGAATACAAGTCTTTATTTGCATTCCATCAGTAAATCCTCATAAAAACAAACAAAACAAATAAAAAACCAAAACTATTCTAGGTAGACAGTAGTATCATGATGCCCATTTTAGAGATGAGAAAATTGAGGCTGAGAGAGGTTAAGGCCAGTGGCCCTGGACAACACAGCTAAAATATTATGGCATTAGAGTTAGGACCCATATTTGTCTCATTTAGATGAGGAAAGGATGGGGAGATGGGGAGAAGGGATAAAAGTAAAAAAAAATTATATAAGAACTGGAAACCAGCAGCAATAATAGTGAGGTAGTCATCGAGCACATGCGGACTATTTTTTTCTTCCCAAATGGATCTCCTGTCTTATAAATTTTTCTTGACTGGCATTATGATGACTGACAGATAAGTCTATGTAATGTCCAATTCACAACCCGAGTTAATGGCAGCTGCAAAAATGATTTGTGGCAGCATTTCACTTCAAAAATTATTACAAAGCAGAGCAAGCAATTTAATTACCTTCTAAGCTGACCCAACATCAGAAGTATCACTGCTTTATCTCTGTGCTCTAAGTGATAGACTGTCCATGATCTGTAAGGAGACCCTTGGACATGACTCTCTAAGTGGAAGGATGGGGCAACACCTTGGAGCGTGAGATATAGCAGAGCAGGAATAACACTGCCTAAGACAGAATTCTGAAAAGTGGCCTGTTCAGTGTGTGTCCATTGCGTGTGTGTGTGTATATGTGTGTGTGTTTGCATGTGTGCCTGTGCACTTCATATTAGGCAATAATTCCTAAATCAAATAGTCAAGATTTCCAGTCTGGGTACCTACTGCTAATGATGCTTAGCTACCTGGAAGATTGATCTCAGGATTTGGGGATGACAAGAGAATTTGAAGGAAATGACAGTTACGACCATCTGGAAACAGGGACAACATGATACTTTTCCCAAATTACAAAGATTGTTAATAAAACATCTGTTTGCTAAATGTCAATTAATTTATCCTACTTCAAAGGGCTGTGAATTGGATACATATTTGAAAAATAATCACACTCTTAATGATTAATTCAAATATTTCACTATGTAGGTAGGACCTGTGCCATATTGTAAAGTTGGTAAAATCACAAGGTGTTGTGAAGCATGGAAACTTCAGTCTTCAGTGTTTTGGAAAAAGTTCCTGATTCCTTCTTTTGTATGTATAGACCTTATTCTTATCAGAAATGTAGATTTCAGGCCCTTTATGTGGGCTGGAGCCTTTTCTTCTCTTTTTTTTTTTCCAACTGTTCACCTCCTTGGCCTGGCTCCCCCATTTTTAAAAAAAAAATTTTTTTTAATGGTTATTTATTTTTGAGACAGACGGAGACAGAATGTGAGTGGGTTAGGGGCAGAGAGAGAGGGAGACACAGAAGCAGGCTCCAGGCTCTGAGCTGTCAGCACAGAGCCCGATGCGGGGCTCGAACTCACGAGCTGTGAGATCATGACCTGAGCCGAAATCGGATGCTCAACCGACTGAGCCACCCAGGTGCCCCATGGCTCCCCCATTTAATCTACTTGATGGCAGGGTTCATTCATTGTCTTTTTGTTTGCAGATCTATTCCAACTACCTAGAATAGTGCCTGGAATACAGTGGATCTTAAAAAATATTTGTAGAATGCATAAATAAATCTCAAAGTTTTACTTCTATTTTTTTTAAGTTTTTATTTAAATTCCAGTTAGTTAACACAGGGTAATATTAGTTTCAGGTATAGAATAAAGTGCTTCAACACTTCCATACGACACCCGGTGCTCATCATAACAAACACACTCCTTAATCCCCATCACCTATTTAACCCATTCCCTCACCCACCTCCCTTCTGGTAACAAGTTTGTTCTCTATAGTTAAGAGTCCATTTCTTGGTTTGCCTCTCTCTCTCCTTCTTTCCTCTTTGTTCATTTGTTGTTTCTTAAATTCCACACATGAATGAAATCATCTGGTATTTGTCTTTCTCTGATTTATTTCACTTAGCCTTATACTCTCTAGCTCTATTCATGTTGTTGCAAATGGCAAGATTTCATTCTTTTTTATGGCTGAGTAATCTTGCATAGTGTGTATCACATCTTTTTTATTCATTCATCAGTTGACGATATTTGCAACTGACATACCTGATAAAGGGTTAGGATCCAAAATATACAAAGAACTTATAAAACTCAACACCCAAGAAACAAATAATCTAATTAAAAATGGGCAGAAGACGTGAATAGACATTTTTCCAAAGAAGACATCCAGATGGTCAACAGACACATGAAAAGATGCTCAACTTCACTTACCAACAGGGAAATACAAATCAAAACTACTATGAGATATCACCTCACACCTGTCAGAATGGCTAAAATCAATGACACCAGAAACAGCAGGTGATGGCGAGGATGCAGAGAAAGGGGAACCCTCTTGCACTGTTGGTGGGGATGCAGACTGGGGCAGCCACTCTCGATGTTTACTTTTATATCTCAAATTCTTGTGTTACATTACAAATTCCCTTCCTTATTTCTTCTTATCCTTTTCCATTATTTTCTGCCAAATATTTCATGGTTCTTTCCTGAGAGTTTTCTCTTTCTTTGCACAGTGTTATGTTTCAGTTGTCTTGGTTTCTGCCTGTGCTGCTTTGTAGTTTTATGTTCTTAGCCTGCACAGAGCTTCTAGGGCTTTGCCAGCCTTCACAGGAGGCTGCTGCTGCTGCTTGTCAAACTATGTCCTGGTTTCTTAAAGTACCATCGGAGTCTGTGTTTGTTCGTGGTACCAGATCCTCAGTTCTCAGCGTGGGGCCCCAGTCTGATCTTCTTTTTGTATCAGGAATCCCAATTAAAGTAATATTTCTGAATCTGGGAGATGGTATTTGAAAGTTGCTAACCGTGTTCTGACTCTAGAGTTGAAGGCATCCTTTGCCCTTTAAAATACGCAACTTTTACATCGAAAAAAAATAATCGAAGTTTCCCTTAAGTTTCAAGAACAAAAATCTATTGTTTTTGGAGAAACTGTGATCAAAACGAATGAGCAAAGTGTCCTGCCGTAAGCATAGCAGTAACGTAGTGTAAATTGGGTGACCTTTAGCAGATTTGTGTGTTTGCAGCAAGATAAAATATTACTTATTTCTTCTAAATATTGATTTTGACTGAATTCTCCCGAGAAACAATTCTTTGTATTTTAGAGAGGCATTTATCTTTTTATCCAACGATTTTCTCAGAAGTGATTATATGGCCACATTTCCCCAGGAAAGATACATATGCCTGATGTGCTTTGTGTCTTCTCCTGTAGAAAAAAACTGTGGAAGAAGCAGATAGGGCTCACACAGGCACCTTGGTCTGCAATGCTACTGTCCCGTCCATGGCCTTATATCAGAGTGCATAAACCATTCTTTGGCCAATGCAGTCTTGTGATGATCCGGTTTAAGGTAGGTAGGTCAGTCCACACCGATGTGCAGGTGAATAAACTTTTACTTCCACCAACAGTTACTGGGTTGAAGACTGAGGGGAACCTTACACTGGGAGATTGAAACTTTTATCTTCTCTCAGAGACCAAAACACAGTTGTGGGATCAGGATTCTGAAGTGTAGAAATACCTTATAAGTCTATCTATCCATCTATTTTATCTATTTCTATCTATCTCTTTCTCTATCTATCTATCTATCTTTGACATTGAGTTAGACCATCATGGAGGGGCTGTTAAGAATAGCCATTTCTTTTAGTGCAAATGAGCCACCCTCTGTGTCAAACTTTTATTAGCCACATGGTTGCCATAAAGGGGCATCTGGGGGACCATTACCCAGAGAGCAAAAAGTCTTCCTGTGTATGGAGTTGGTTTTCTTTGAAGTACCTCTGCTAGTGATGACAGGGTCAAAGCAAAAATCCAACCTTCAAATTCCAATTCCACCAAGATCAGTGAGCGTGTGCAGAATACGTGGCCTCATTTGCTTTTTTCCTGTTTTGCTCTCTCTTGCATATTTCTCTTTTTGCCTCCTTTCCTTTTGCACGGTTCACTTTCCTCTTTCTATTGTTTTCTTTTCCTTTACCTCCTTCCCCTCCCTCCCATCCCCCTTCCTCCTGTGTCTGGGTCTTCTCAGAAGACAAAATTAGATGTGCAAGAAATGTATTAGGAGAAACACTTGGGAAGAATAAAGCCAAAAAGAAGCAGAATTAGTAGAAAAACCTTGAGAAAGCTGCGCCAGGATAGAGGGAAAGGAGGAGGAGCGGATGAGAGGTAGAAACCACAGACTACAGCAGGTGTCTGGGAAAATCTTGGCCAGGCTAACGGAGAGCCCAGAACAAGCTCTCCCCAGTAGAGGAGGCTTAGGTGGGGTGGTAATGGCCCGGCTGTCATATCCCCACCTTACTTAATCACTGGCTGGGAGTGGCTAAGAGAGCTTGGCCAGCTGGTGTGGACGATGCAGCACATCCAGAAATGAAGCGGTTGGAGGCAATTAGCCAACTGCCCTCTTTGCAGCAGTTCTCTCTCTTTAAAAAAAAAAAAAAAAAAAAAAAAAAGGTTATTTTTGAGGAGTGAGTGGGGGACGGGCAGAGAGAGTGAGACAGAGAATCTCAAACAGGCTCTGTCCTGTTAGCACAGGGCCTGGCGTGGGGCTTGAACTCACGAACCCGTGAGATCATGACCTGAGCCGAAATAAAGAGCTGGATGCTTAACAGACTAAGCCACCCAGGGGCCCCTTTGCAGGGGAGGAGGAAAGGACACCTGAACAGCACAGTGTCCTGACTACGACGCCATCCTCCCTCCCTCCCTGCTTCCCTCCCTCTTCCTCTCTCCTGACCTTGTCCCCTTGATTAAACTGTAGGCAGGTTTCTTCCTGACTCTAGGCCCCTGACCTCTCTTTTCTTAGAGCACTTGCTTTAGAAATCTTGTAATGGTAAATTAGTGCTCTGCTCCTATGAGATGTATTTTCTTTTAAGCTACTTTCTAGTTTTACAAGCCAGGAATGCCTTTTGCAAAGACCTTGGGACCATTCCTTTGAAATGCAATCCTGCCCCTATCTCTCTGTCTCTGTGAGAAGGTAGGGGCCAACCTTCAGTGGGCACCTTGCTCCAAACTGTACGAGTACCTCCTATTATAAAGATAGGAGACTGCGTATTTTTCTTTTGGGTAGAGCCAATTAGAAAACCATTCTTCCCTCATGCCAGCTCTTAAAACTGCTGCAGCCCTTGTCACCTTCACTGAGGTCACACTGAGCTGTGGCTTCTCTTGGTCCTGTCTGCGGTAGCCTTGAATAGAGTTTTCCTTGTCTGTTTAACTTTGGCACAGCTTCTGCTATGGCAGCTCCTTCCTTCCTTTCTTCCGTCCCTTCTTTCCTCCACTAAATAGTTTTGGGTGCCAGCTGTGTGCCAGGAATGAGGTTAGCACAAGGTATGTTGGTGGGAAAGATAGTCGTAGTCATGTTCCTGAGGGTAGACAGAAAATAAGTAAAATGAGAAAATACGGAAATGAGTAAACAACAAATAAATGCAAATTTTAGAATGTAAATTTCCTTTATAAAAGGAAACCAAGTTTGTGGTGTGAAAATGAGAGGCGGGCCTACTTTGCAAAACATATTCTGGGAACTCAGAGGCATGGCCTTTTTTCAGGTTAGAGCCCATATTTTTGGGTGTAGTAGTTTGTTAATATATCACATACAGCATCATCTGCAGTCATGATTCTAGCTCTACAAATATCACCTTTCTCCACTCTAAAATGAAGATAATAGTAATAATTGTTTCATGGAATTATTTGGAGAATTAAATGAGATAATGCATCAGACACTTGGTGTTCTGCCTGGGTACCATAAACGTTTGATAATATTGCTGATAGTGAAATAGTTTGCCAAGATAGTATTTGAGCAGGAGATATTGCATGGCTTTCCAATTTCTTTAAAACCAGAACATTAAAAAAATCAACTCTTTTTAAACATTTCTTGCATCACAGTCTGGGAGATTCTGGTCTATAGTCTTCATCTGGGCACTTATTCGTGTGCTGCCCAGAATTCTGATTTAACAGCTTAACATTTAGATGTTTTGTGTCTCTCATGAAAGTATAGTTTCTTTGAAGGCACTGATGATCACTTACGTGCTTTCTGTGTTCCAACACTTAGTATATTAAACCCATAGAAGGTACTCAGTAAAAGTTTATAGAATGGAAATTCACAGTAATAGTGAAAAAATAGTTATTGGTGTGAGTTGCTAATTCAGAATTCTTTCTGTTCTTATAAATGTTTTTTCTCTGTGAAAGAAAGCAATGTGGTCTTAGAATTGCTGGTTGAAATTAATTCTAGGAAACAGACTTTTCTTTTTCATAACAAAGGATCGACATTCAGGATTTAAATAAAACACAAAGAGCTTGAGAATTAATTAAGAGCATTTTTCATATTCCAAAAATCCATAATACAAAATGTTTCATACTGGTGAGGGGTTACACGGAGCTCAGAATAGAGACATTTATTCCATTACATAATTCCACATTTCTTTGTCTAATGTGGCTCTAATTCTTCTCGATTCTGGGAGATGAAATCCTGTGCTCTTTATTGTCTTCCTTGTAAAAAACAGATATTGAGTAAGCTCTCCCAAGCAATATTCTGCATTTTGGCTTTTCGGTTTCCTGCTGGAAGTTGCATTCTCTGGAACAATTTCCAACTGCTGAGGGCAATATAGATAGCAGGGGCTGTGCAATAAGGCTCACTTGGGTTAGAGTTCCAGCATTTGGTGCTTGAACGAATCACCCACCTCCCTTGGTCATCTATAAAATGGGAACGGTAACAGTTTCATCCTCATGGGGTTGGTGTGAGGGTTAGTAGGTTACACGTGTGAAGTAGCAGCAGATTACTCATGTAAAACACCCAGCTTACAGGAAACACTCCAGACACCCTGCGGTTCCATTACTTTCCTATTATAGATGGCACTGTTTGCAGTCAATTTGCTTTCTGTCCTGTCTTGCCATCAACGTATTTTATTGCATTAATTTTGCTTAAATATAAACTTGGTCCTGGGTATTTGGCCAGTTTGAATCTAGGATCAGCGTGGTAGCAAAATTACTAGGGTGTCTGTTACCTGTCTTTTTATAATTAAAAAGGTCGGTTTGATTTAATTCACACATTTTCCATGTACGGCAAGACATTGTTGTGCCCCTCCCCCAGGCATTGGGTGGTAAGACTTTTTTTTTTTTTTTTTTAATACCACTTTGACTAAATGCATTTTATTTTTTTATTTTTTTTTTATGAAATTTATTGACAAATTGGTTTCCATACAACACCCAGTGCTCATCCCAAAAGGTGCTCCCCTCAATACCCATCACCCACCCTCCCCTCCCTCCCACCCCCCATCAACCCTCAGTTTGTTCTCAGTTTTTAACAGTCTCTTATGCTTTGGCTCTCTCCCACTCTAACCTCTTTTTTTTTTTTTTTTCCCTTCCCCTCCCCCATGGGTTCCTGTTAAGTTTCTCAGGATCCACATAAGAGTGAAACCATATGGTATCTGTCTTTCTCTGTATGGCTTATTTCACTTAGCGTTACACTCTCCAGTTCCATCCACGTTGCTACAAAGGGCCATATTTCATTTTTTCTCATTGCCACATAGTACTCCATTGTGTATATATACCACAATTTCTTTATCCATTCATCAGTTGATGGACATTTAGGCTCTTTCCATAATTTGGCTATTGTTGAGAGTGCTGCTATGAACATTGGGGTACAAGTGGTAAGACTTTTAATTAGCCTTACTTCAGTAATGTGCTCTGATGAATAACATCTTCTTGTCTACTGGAAACTGACCCTTAGAGCTCCTTCAATGGGAGAGTGAGATGCAGATACAGTCTCTTGCCAGCATCTGTCATCATCAATTGTTTATTAATTTTATTGCCCTCTTTTTGGAAACCAATTCCTTCTAGGTCATCTGACCTCTTACTTCCTGATTGTCTTCCTTACTAAAGACTGATTTTTCGAGGTGTCTGGGTGGCTCAGTCAGTTACGCATCTGCCCTGGGCTTAGGTCATGATCTCGTGATCCATGAGTTTGAGCCCCATGTCGGGCTCTGTGCTGATAGCTCAGAACGTAGAACCTGCTCCGGATTCTGTGTCTCCCCCTCTCTCTGCCCCTCCCCTGCTCCTGCTCTGTATCTCTCTCTCTCTCAAAAATAAATAAACATTAAAAAACAAAAGACTGATTTTCCCCCCCATCTTTTCTAAAAACATTAGTCCTACAAAGGCCCTGAGGAAAACAGCTGATGTCTTAAAATGTTTGGAAAATGTTATTTCTATGTTATCCTTCTGAAAATTTGTTGTAACAGAAACAGTATGGCGTAGATGTGTGTAAACTGATTTTAATCCAACGTCTAGAGGGGGTTAGTGAGCACAGCCTACTCTGGTCAGGAACCCACACTCCAGTGGAGGTTTGACACATTAGCATAAGATGTACTAGGGGTGCCTGGGTGGCTCAGTGGGCTAAGCGTCTGACTTCTACTCAGGTCATGATCTTCTGGTTCACGGGTCTGAGCCCCACATCGGGCTCTGTGCTGACAGCCCAGAGCCTTGAGCCTGCTTTGGATTCTGTGTCTCCCTCTCTTTCTCTGCCCCTCCCCTGCTCATGCTCTGTCTCTCTCTCAGAAATAAACATTAAAAAACAAAACTGTACTAGAAATATGTTTTCATTCATGCATTTACAAATCTTCCAAGCTCAACTAACCCTTTACAACAGTGCTCAAAATGAAGAGACTTAGCTCTGTGTACTTCTGCTTCGTAAAGATCTCTGCCGACAGATCTGATGTGATGGTTGCTGAAGCCATGATGGTAGCTCATTTGGTCAGCTCGCAAATAAATGTCTGTGTGTTTGGCAGAATTTTGTGTCAAACTTGCATTTCTTATAATGTTCCTCTTGCTATTAAGGTAGTGAAGAAGGAATGTGCATCTCCTACTTACCTCTCATAACTGAATTTTATCAAAAGAACCCTAAAAAATTTTAAACAGCCAGAGTGACATAGGTTAGTTAACAATAGTTGCAAAATACATCCCTCCTTTGGGAATTCATAATGTATACGAGACCGTCTCAGTTAAAAAAAAAATTGTTTAAATTTGTTTCTTGGTTAAATTTTTCTTTCAAAACTTATTTTAGCACAGTTTTCTTTTTTTCCTCAGTAAATGTCTATTTACATCTTGAGTGACAGTGTGGTGCCAGTGATCAAAATTTGGAAAATGTTTTTTAAGCCTATCCCCTCTTCTGCTTCTTCATCAAAATTCACTAGTATTATAGTCTTTTTCTTTCTTTCTGAGGTCATTCGCTCTAAGGGAGTCCAACTGCCATGTCATGAAGAAACTCTAAATGTCCTGTGGAAAGGTTCATATGGCAAGGAACAGAGACTTCCTGCCAACAGCCATGTGGGTCAGCCAACCCGGAAGTGGATTTTTCAGCCCCAGTCAAGCCTTCATTAACTGCAGCCCCAGCTGACGTCTTGACTACAACCTCATGAGTGACCCTGAGCCTGAACCACCTTGCAAAAACTCTCTCAAATCCCCAACTCACAATATGCCCATTATTAAATTTTTTTTTTTCAATGTTTATTTATTTTTGGGACAGAGAGAGACAGAGCATGAACGGGGGAGGGGCAGAGTGAGAGGGAGACACAGAATCGGAAACAGGCTCCAGGCTCCGAGCCTTCAGCCCGGAGCCTGACGCGGGGCTCGAACTCACGGACCGCGAGATCGTGACCTGGCTGAAGTCGGACGCTTAACTGACTGTGCCACCCAGGCGCCCCAATATGCCCATTATTTAAGCCACAGAATCTGAAGTAATTTCTTACGTGGCAATAGATGAGTAATACAGATTTCAATGGTTTTAATAAAACATCAGATAAAAAATTATATACAAGGGTTCTAATAGAAAGTGACTCTATCTTGCATCCTAGGAATAATTTGCTTTTTAGCTGTGTCACGCTCTGTAAAAACGGGTAATGAAAAGAAAATTCTCAGACTGGAGAATCAGTGAGTCCTCAAAGCGCATCATAAAGTTGACTGGCTAGTCTGTTCTCCCCTAAGGCTACCCTGCTAATTCCCGTGACTTCCCACTCTCTTCTCTTCTCTCTTCTGACTCAAGTCTATACCATTCCTTCCAGCCTTCTTTGTCCCAATTCCTAATGGAAATATTATCAAATAATACTGCAAATAAGTTTTGATGTCTTTGAACAACTCAAAATGAAACGGAAAGGATATATGGTGGGTAAATATATTTTTGTGACCTAAAGTGAAAGACATATTATGAATCCAATGTAGTAGATTCAAAGACAGGTGTGTGGGGGATTGGAAGAAAGGGTGAAAATGATTAATCTCCTCCACTGCCTCCGTCGGCCTCCCCCAAGCCACTTCAATAACACATACCATTCTTGTACATGCACGCATAAACATATGTGTGATACATACACATCCTGTATGTACTTCTTATACAAATGAAGCCTCAGAACAAGTTTTCGAGCCCCTATTCCAAAAGCAATTGCCACTCCTAACCCCTTAGTTGTAGAAATTCCACGCTATTGTTAACCATGATCATACTTATTTAAAGGCATTCCTAAAATCAGCACGAGTGTTAGAATACTTATAAATAAATTAATAGGATGCTCAGCCTCTGAGAGTCATTAATATTTTGACCAACGTAGTTGCTGGGTCAATGGTAAGTTTAATTTTCTGTGATCAATTAAACTGACTAATGCAAGAATCATCCCCCAAATTTTGCAGTAAACTATGATTTAAAATAATTAATGTACAAGAATGGCTTATTTCCAAGGAACTTTAATGATCTGAAGCTCTTTAAAAGTTTTGCTACTGATTACAAATTAATTGGCATCTAACCTTGAGTTATACAGAATCAAATAAAAGATATTAATTATGTCCCTGTGACATCATTTATAGCAAAATCACCATCACTGAATATTTCTTTCATTATGATATAAAACCTATATGCTAGGCTAAATCAGTAAATGATAACTTTTAAGGAGAGCTATAGCTTCTGTCGGCTGTTTACCTGGACTTTTTCCCATGTACCTAAATAATTTTCATAGGAGTTAAAAATTTTTACTTTGATGGTAATTACTACCTGCTGAATCTTCTCATTAATACGTTTTCAGGCAATTAATTCTATCACAAATGGAAAGTATTGACCGAATTAAAGGCCATTTCCAGAATTAGACTATGGTAATTAATTTCCTGGTTTCTATGTTAATAAGTTTCACATATTGTTTGGCAGACATTGATTAGAGTCTACATCAGCCATGCAAATTAACACAGGTCTATTCGCCTCCCTGTTGGAAAAAGTAAGGCTGGGCTTTAAAAGGAAACAGACAGGAGGTAAAATCAGAACCAGCCACACTGTCCAGGAGGCTATATTTTCTCATTCCCAAAGATATATTATTCCTAAACACTGTCCAAATCCTTTCCAGGTCTCCACAAATTCAGAATATTTTCTTGGCTGCCCTGGATTAAACCAAACATACTCACGTTTCTAGTTTAATTGCAAGGTGTGTAATATTAAGCATGGGAAGATTTTTATGCCTTGGGAAATTTTTGTGCTCTGATACAGAAAAGTTAGTACTAGTTGAATAAAATATATTAAACTATTTGAGTTACACTGTATAAAATAAAAAATGTGAATTTATTTTTAAATTGTATTCACTGACATAGGCACTCTTATATAATAATTTTTTCAGCCATGTCTGTATTTTTGCCAAAAGAAGGTATGCAATATTTCTTTAGGTCCTTAAAAGTGGTTTGTAATTCATGGTTGTAATATATTTTCATGTACAGAGTATTTTAAACAGATGATAAAATCAGAGAATAGGACACAGATAATACTGTGTGTCTCATTTAGATTTAACAGATATAAACATTTTTATCTTTCTACTTCTAACCTTCATTTAAAAATAATAAAAATAGGGGGGCTGCGGGGCTCAGTTGGTTAAGCCTCTGACTTCTGCTCAGGTCATGATCTCACAGTTCATTGGTTTGAGCCTGTGTGGGCCTCTTCGCTGACAGCTCAGAGCCTGGAACCCGCTTTAGATTCTCTGTCTCCCTCTCTCTCTGCCCCTCCCCACCTTGTGCTCTATCTCTCTCAAAGATAAATAAACATTAAAATAACAATAATATTTAACGATACAGTTAAAAGTAGCCTTCATTCTTTCTCTACTTCTTTTCTTTCTTTTTCTAGAGATTTCAGTATCTGAAGTTGGTGCACATTATTTTTACAAACTTTTTACACATTCTTTCTAATTGATATGTACAACTGTTAGGTTTTCACATATTTGACTCTAAAAGGTACTCATATTACACACTAGCTTTATTTTTTTTATTATTATTTTTTTAATGTTTTTATTTATTTTTGAGACAGAGAGAGACAGAGCATGAGCAGGGGAGGGGCAGAGAGAGAGGGAGACACAGAATCTGAAAGGGGCTCCAGGCTCTGAGCTCTCAGCACAGAGCCCGACGCGGGGCTCGAACTCACAGACCGTGAGATGGTGACCTGAGCTGAAGTCGGACGCTTAACCGACTGAGCCACCCGGGGGCCCCCACACTAGCTTTATATATGCATTTAAAAGTCTGTTATAGGACCTGGGTGGCTGAGTCAGTTGAGCTTCTGACTTTGGCTCAGGTCATACCTCACGGTTCGTGAGTTCAAGCCCCACATTGATCTCTTTGTGCTGATAGCTCAGAGCCTGGAACCAGCCTCAGATTCTGTGTGTGTGTGTGTCCCTCCCCTAATCATGGTCTGTCTCTCTCTCTCAAAAATAAAAATAAACATAAAAAAATTTTAAAAAATAAAAAGTGTGTTACAGGACATAGGATTAAATATATGGGTGTGTGTCTTTGTATATGTCTGTATATGCACGTGTATATGCATATAAACATAGGATTAAGTATATATGTATGTGTCTATCTCTCTCTGTATTTATCATCTATCTCTCTAGTCCTATATCCTATGTCTTATAACAAACTTTGAGAGTGTTGCCAGTCCAATGAGTATCACATGGTCTAAATTTGTATTTTCAGTAATGAATTTTAGCATTTTTTCAAATATTTATTGAATATTAATTTTGTTCATCTGTGAACTGTTCATTTCTCTTTGCCCATTTGTATAGAAATATTTTCATCACTGATATTATAGCTTTATATATTCTGAATGCTAAGTCTTTGTTGATTTCATACAATGCAAATCCATTTTCAGGATCTCCTCCAGGCCAGACTGTGATTCACTTCTTTTTTATGTCCTGAAACAAAGTAGAAATTCAGTAATTGTTTGTCAGATTGCCCAAATATCTTCCTGTGTTTGTCTATCAACCCTTGAAATGTCACTGTTACAAACTCATTCCTGTGTGATTTAGGGTTTATTAGTTTTTAATAGCCTTCCCGGCAAAAGTAAACACCCTTAGTATGTTGTTATTTTAATTTACCATCCCTACCCACAAAGCGTACCTCATACCTGCTTCTTATTCTATCCTAGTACTGGTACAGAACATTTGGTAAATTATGCCTGTTTTCTCATCTATTTAATTGGTATAATTAAAGCACTTTATAGTGTTGTTGTGAAAATTCAATGAAAGCGTATAAAATTTTAGGACAGTGCCTGATCTACAGTAAGCAATAAATAATTAGTACTTTTATTTACAAGTGATCACTATCATTGACCTCAAAATGCTTAGGGAGAAAATAATTACTCATTCTACATTTGCCTTTCCATTTATATGTAGTATAATATACTATCAAGACAAGTAATTTTCCTATAAAATAAGAATGAAATAGCACTTTGTACAAATAAGAATAATAAATAAAATAAACAAACACATATAGTATAGTAAAACTACTTTTTAAAGGTTATTTTTAAAAGTATATTTATGTAAAATAATGGATTTCCATCTATAACTCATTAACTTAAATCAGAACAGTTTTTCTGAAAAGAACAACTAGAAAAGCTTGAATAAATTAAAAAAATACATATTTGAAGAAATTAGAGTGCTATCAAGACAGTGGAGGCCAGTGCTAAAGAACATAAGATTTCGGAGAGAAGAGAAAAGCAATGAAATGAGTCTGACATTTTACATTAATTTGCTCTGTAAAGATTTTGCCTATTTTGAAGTGTCAAGTCTGAGAGAATGAGAGAATAAGCAGAAAGGGGCAGGTAGAGGTCTAAGAATCTGAGCAGAGTTTTCAGCATTTCTACAAGGCTTAAAAAACAAAATTCGGGGCGCCTGGGTGGCTCAGTCGGTTAAGCGTCCAACTTCAGCTCAGGTCATGATCTCACGGTCTGTGAGTTCAAGCCCCGCATCGGGCTCTGTGCTGACCCCTCAGAGCCTGGAGCCTGTTTCGGATTCTGTGTCTCCCTCTCTCTCTGACCCTCCCCCGTTCATGCTCTGTCTCAAAAAGAAATAAATGTTAAAAAAAAAAAAAAAAACTAAAAAAAAAAAAAAAACCACACACAAAAAAACACAAAATTCAATTCAGGACTGAAAAGGCAACCAGTACTTACAGCAGGAGAAAATTGCAAAGAGAAAGAATATAATGAGAAGTGAGCCCCACATTTGGACTGCTTTTTCCGTGGAAGTATTTTTTAATTCTTAAGTAGAGCAGATCAAAAGTCAAGAACTTAACCAGAAAGCAGAATCTAGGGGCACCTGGGTGGCTCAGTGGGTTAAGCATCTAACATGGTTTCGGCTCAGGTCATGGTCTCATGGTTTATGAATTTGAGCCCCACATTGGTCTCTGCGCTGATGATGTAGAGCCTGCTTGGGATTCTCTCTCTCTCTCTCTCTCTCTCTCTCTCTCCCCCTTCCTCCTCTTTCCCTCCTTCTCTCTCTCTTCCCCCTCCCCTGCCTCCCTCTCTGTCTCTCAAAATAAATAAATAAACTTAAAAAAAGAAAGCAGAATCTAAGCAGGTGAGAAGCTGAACTAAAATGTTAGAAGTCTTACAAGGGTTGGAGAGACTAAATTTATAGTTTAATATGCACTAAGGAAAACAGACACTTGTAAACATCCTAAACTTTCAACTGAGATACTGAATAACTAAATTATATGACTACAAACAAACCAAAAATAAGTCCTCATAAAGACTAAAACCACATTTCATTTTGAGGTTGAAAGGGTCTGCTCCTACCTTTAATGTTCTCCGGAAGCAACACTAAATCCTCATTAAAGGAAAATAATGCCACCCAAATCCTTAAAAGTTTTTCATATGTCTATCAGATAGTACAAAATTACGTGACAGGAGACAGGACCAAGAGAACGAACAGACACTAGGAAGAGACTCACAGATATATATAGATATATATATATACACACACACACACACACACACACACACACACACAAAATTACATATAGGGATTAGCTATGCAATAAAATAAATGTCTAGATGAAGAATTTCAAGAGAGAACAAAATCTATGAAAATATCAAATGTAAGTTCTAGAATTCAAAAATGTAATAATACCTTAGGAGAAGTTTTACAACAGATCAGAGGAACTAAAGACAGGACTAGTGACCTACCTACAAGATATATAGAAAAAAATATTAGTCTGAAGCATGAACTAAAAATAAAGGAAGAAAATTCAGACTAGTGAATAGGAGACAAATGAGACATGGTAAAAATGTCTTAGCTATGTATAACTGGAGTCCAAGAAGAAGCAAGAGAGAAAAGTGATAGAGGCATATTTTATATGATGACCCAAAACTTGTTTTAATTAAGTAAAATCCCAATTCACAGAATTGAGACATACTATAAATTGGAAGCAGGGTAAATATTTAAGAAAACATTTCTAGACATACCATAATAAACATTTTTAGATAATACAATGCATATTTGTAGTTTGGCACATTCAGTATCTATTTTTCCAAAAATGCGTTATGAAAGGCCTTCTGTTCCTAAACTAGATATGTTTCATTTGTAGTTTTTTTGAAATAGAAATTATCCAATTTGGAAGTAATCTTAGTTGTTATGCAATTAAACCTTCTCACTGTATCAGTGATGACACTGGAGTCGAGAAAAACTTGTGTGACTTATCTAAAAGTATTTCATCATAAAAAGCAGTATTTTTAAAAAAGTACTTTTTGTAACTATTGAAAATAATGCAATATAAAAAGGATATTTAAAATTTTAATTCAAGTCCTAGTTGTCACAGAAACCATTATTTGTTTACCAAAATATCCATTCCAATCTTCATCCTAAAAGGACTCTGATTTTTGTCTGTGCTCAACTGTTGGAAGACAATTGTCCATGAATATTTTTATATGTCTGCATGATTAGAGACTTCTGAGTAATAACTGACAAGGTTTGTTAAAGGATGATCAAAGAGCTTGTAAGTCTTGAAAGCTAGCAATAGTTTATCTCCTAGGAGAGATTTACAGATATATCTTTTCAGAGATAAGATTACCCTTACATTCCAGGGTAAGAAACCTAGAGAGATTTACCCTATCTCTCCCCTCCCCAGAGAATATTTGTTTATATTCTAGAGTAAAAGTCTATTTCTCTTTGAAGGAGAAGATTGGAAATTTTCCAGAATTCTTTACATAAACTCTGAGCCTCATGATTTTGGTGTTCTTCTCCTGTGATGTAAATGAACTGCATATTCAGATGTTATCTTAATTCTTAATCATATTGTCTTGTAAGGAATTGGGTCCTAGGGAACTGAGACAGTGTGTGAGTAATTAACGGTCTGAAATTATAATACAGAAATCTTGAAGCTCCTATCAGTACTTATATATAAAGCTTGGGCAAGATAATTTGATAGCTTGTACATATGGTAAAATTTTCATCATTTTAACTTAACAGTGTCAATGCGCAATTAAAATACTGCATTTCCTAGCCTCCCTTGTGCTTAAAAGTAACCAAATGACTACATTCTAAGCACTGATATTAAAGCAAATGTCGATGTTTCAGACTTTCAAAACATGCCCTAGATTTTTTTTTTGACCAAAAGAACACCTGAATTTGTAATCTCAGATGCTATATATATTACAAGTGTTATTTTAAAATGTATCTAATTTGGGGGGCACCTGGGTGGCTTAATTGGTTGAGAGTCCAACTTCGCTCAGGTCATGATTTCCCAGTTCGTGAGTTTGAGCCCCACGTTGGGCTCACGGCTCTCAGCTCAGAGCCCACTTCAGATCCTCTGTCCCCTTCTCTCTCTGCCCCTCTCCAGCTTGTGCTCTCTCTCTCTCAAAAATAAATAGAATATTAAAATGTATCTAATTTTTGTTATAGAATTTGGAAATTTGACAAAAAGTCTTATAAACTTAAATCTCAGTGTGAGAGTGATTCATCAAACCACTGATCCAGAAGTAAGATACACTGTTTAAAGGTTCAATAAAGTGTACTTTAACAACAATAAGTGAGGAATCCTATAGTACATTGGCCTTTGGGAGGATACTCTAATCAACAGATGAAGTAATGGGGCTCAGCAGGTGCTTAGAAAACCAGAATTTCATTGTGGTGCCTCATTGTACAGACGTTAAGATGCAAATCAAGCTGGATTCTTTCAATGCCCATTTTAACTGATACTAAATATGTATCCCAAAGGGGAAATTTCAGCTAACTAGAAGTTTCATATTCCGAAATCCTGTCTTGTTTTTACTTAATTTTAATTATTGTTTTTGTCTGTCTGCTTGTTTTTTACTTCTTTGCTTGATATAACCTTAAACAGAATGCAAAGATGTTGTTTACCTGTATGGTACATCCTTATCTGTTCAAGATCAGTGATTGTCTCTTTATTCCCCAGTGTCCAGAAACAAGCTTCATTGTATGCTTTCCTTTATCACCTGACTAGTTTTCACAGCTTGATATGCCGTCAATTTCAAGTTTCTTCTCAATTTAGAAAATGAGTTTGACCACAACCTGGTGTTGATGAGATCCTTTTCCTTTAGTTTTTTTTTTTTTTTAATTTTTTTTTTTTTCCAACGTTTATTTATTTTGGGGACAGAGAGAGACAGAGCATGAACGGGGGAGGGGCAGAGAGAGAGGGAGACACAGAATCGGAAACAGGCTCCAGGCTCTGAGCCATCAGCCCAGAGCCCGACGCGGGGCTCGAACTCCCGGACCGCGAGATCGTGACCTGGCTGAAGTCGGACGCTTAACCGACTGCGCCACCCAGGCGCCCCTAGTTTTTAGAAACATGACTACTGAAGCAAATAAAGTACTATCCTATTTGCTTCTAAAAAGAGATAGGAAATAAGTGGAAAGTACATTGACTATTTTGCTTCCTCAAAAATATACTCTCTTGGGGTAATCATTGGGCTGTCTGCTAATGAGTCTGAGAGCCTAATCTGACATTGATGTTCTTTATGCATCATTTAATTGTTTCATGTTTAATTGCATTACAACAAAGCCAACATCTGTGGCAATGAAGATATAAAGGATATTTTGTAAACTCAGAAAAGTGGAGTGGAGTCACAGAACAGACCTTCCCCTGAAAGAAAATTTCCATTGAATAGACTAACCATCTCGATTATATTAAAGACAGAGGAGGTCATAAGAAAACAAAAGCCAGGAAATTGGTAAAAGACAGAGAATTTTAGAATTCTTTAGAATTCAATAGATCTTAATTGATTGACAGCATAAAGCATTCATTTCCTTTGTTTTAGAATAAGAAGAGGTTTTTAAATTTTATCCTCATTTCTTCTATCATTTGTTATATATACTATTAATGAGGTACCACAAAAATTTCAGGTAATAAAATGCAATAAAACGGACAGCTGATTGATGTTCATTCTTGGAAGTTATAGTGGTTTAATTTCTCCTTCATGAAATGAGGAATTCATTTTTAGATGACCTACATATGGAAATTCTAAAGTTAATACATGCATTTTCATCATGTGGAAATAATTTTTATTAAAATGTACAGAAAAGAAATATTTGGTATGTAGTAGAAAGATAATGTAGGTTTGATAAATGGAAAAAATAAATTCATAAATTGTCTTAAAGATCGACATGGGGTATGTAAGGAATACACTAGACCAAGATCCTGAATTTGAAAAGAAGCATTAAATCCTGAAAGTCAAATTTTGATTACCCATATTTTTACAAGGACAAGAGATCTTATGAAAATTCTTCTAAAATAGCTAGTGGTAGCCCCAGGGAAATGGTTTAAGGATAAATAAGTGATTAAAATCTCTTATTTAGTCTCTTAGACAAAGTTATCATTTTGGTGGGCCTAGAAAATAGGATCTCGTATGAACACACTTCCGTTGGTGGCTCCTATAAGTTATTATATTATTTTTAACACCTAAATTTCTATACTATCAAGAAACCAATTTATTTGAAGTATCTCCTCTGGTGCATATAAACACTAAATTGTTGATTTTAGAGAAAGCTACAACACACGCAGGAATTCTCGACTTTGAACAAACAAGTCAACAAAATTGTACTCTCGGCTGGTAGGTAAGCAAATACAGAATTCTGCCCTAGGTGTAGCTTAAAGCTAAAGCAGAAGACAGATGTGGAGTAGAATGTAAAATGTGCTGAATATATGTGATTACACTTACATGATTCATGAGGTTGTGTACCTGTCTTGCTGGATTCTCTTTCTCCATCATTGTCTTTGCAGAGGCCCGCTGCTATGAATCCTACAGATGTAAGGAAATGAATATTGCCTACAGCCATGCTAGTGGGCAAGTGGGGCAAGTGTGCAGGAAGGGATTTTCACTGGTTATGGACAAACAGTGAGCTATTTTAGTAAGTGGCAAAATATTTGGTAAAACTGGGCCTGCTCTTATTTGAAAGACAGTATATATAGTGAATAATCTTGTAACTTTGATCTAGGTGCTATTGAGGCAAAATAATGAAAGTGATAGCTGGTTGCAACTAACTGCATTAGACAAGGTATTCAAGCAAAAAAATAAGATCAGAGAAAAAATTTAGAGGAAACATAAATATTTCAGAAATTGCAGTATTGTAAATGACACTACCTCTCAACAAATCCAAAATGTGGCCCTTATGACAGTCTCAGTTTAAAGACCAAATCAAAGGTGTAGCTGAAATAGCTTTTTATAGGATCTGGGAAGAGTTTGAGACTAGATTTGTAGATTCTTTTAAAGAATTAGTAGAATCTTTTAATTGGAGAAAATTTAAACTTCCAGAAAAACTAAGGATATGGTCACACAAAAGGGAAAAGTGTCCAAAGTACCCTTAATTTGTAATGCCCGAAGTTCCGAAACCTCCCACAAAAGTCCACCAGAGTCGTAAGTCAAAGCCAAGCGGCAAGGGTCGTTTATTGCAGGTTCGAACCTGGTCCTCTGCGCACTCGTCGCCGGTGATGCAAGAGGCCACGATCAGGGTTGGTACAGCGTTTTTATAGACAGAGACAAATAGCACAGGGGAGGTTTCAAATTATGAGGGGCCTGATTAGTTGATTTTAAAGTAAGGACATTTGTTGTTCTCTGATTGGGCGTCCTTTGTCTGTCCTTTGGCGGGAAGGCTTTGTCCGTTACTTGTGGCGGGAGGAAAAAAGGGGGAAGGGGGAAGGGGGTAGGGTAGGTGAGGAATGTGCTAAGCAAGCAGGTTTACAGAAGCGAGAAATGCCGGTTAGTTTATGTACAATCACTCATTCCATTACATATCAGACTACATTTAGAAAGGTTTACAATCCATTCTACTACACAGCGGGTTACATTCAGGAAAGGCCTCACAATGCTCGTAGCAAACAGCAAGCAAAACAGACTTCTCAGCAATTGTATTTCTTATCAAAGATCCATAATAAGCAGAAAAGAGAACTTTAGCTTTAAACTAAGGCAGGGCTGTCATTTGGATTTAAAGCTGTTCTTTTCAAATTAAATCTACAGAAAGAGGCATGCCTGATAAACCACTGTGGGGAATATTTTGTTGCATATCATTGACTAGATTCAAATATGTGGAGAGCTGTGTTTGAGACACAAACGTTGGAGAGAGCTGTTGTGGCAAAACCTTTGCGAGCTTACACCAAGAGAAGCAGAGGTGTATTTGAGATACAAAAGGATTTCTTGTTCCCACCAAAAGACAAATGTTCTCCCGTGAACTCTTCAGAAGTAGATGTCCAGAGTGGGGAAAAAGGAGAGCAGAGCCATGAACTATGGGAACAATGGACCCGGGAGCTATCCCGGGTAGAATAACTGGCACCTAATGGAGGAAAATTACCCAGCTAAGAGTAGAGGAAACTTACATTTTCCGGCAGTACTTTAGAAGGGAGTGGAGATTGCTAACAAGGGAGTCTTCCACTTTTTGAATGGCAAATATTATCATAATTATTCTGTCCGTCTTCCATACTGGATGTTGGGATTATGGAGACATATCACTTGCTCCTTTAGTTTCTGTGCTTCTGGATCAAGAAAAACTGAATTTGGATTTTAAATATATATATTTCAAAAAAATGCTTGTGTGTATTTGTGTGCGTGTGTCTTACAGCATTCTGGACTTGAGGTCTGATGCCATAATTGGATTGTGACATTCAAGGTGTCCTTTTCTCTTCTCTTCTCTTCTCTTCTCTTCTCTTCTCTTCTCTTCTCTTTTCTTTTTTGCTCTACAGTGGTATTTTGCATGGGGAAAGCACATAAATATTTTTGAACAAGAAAGTGGAGTACAGCAAATTAGATTATTTAGTAAATATTCACTTCTTTTCACCCCACTTTCTTCAGAAAAGTGTATTTCCCTGCTCTACCACTGTTGGAGTTGGCGTTGTAACTCAACCTGGCCAAAAGAATGTAAGCAGAGGTGGCAGTGTACGAGTTATAGACCTAGACTTTAGGAGGCACCAGATGTTTCTGCTAGTCCCTTGTGGAGCTCCAGAACTTTCCAATAAGAGGAAGATGGCCCTGAGAGGCTGTTGTTCCTTCAGCCTAGGGCCAGAACAAATATACGTGAAGCAGAGCAGACTTGCAAGTGTTAAGAATGAATGTTGTTGTTTGCCACTGAATTTGGGGGTGGTTAGTTATCAGAAAAAGCTACCCAACACCATGCTTGCTTAAGTTCCTTGATTACATTCTCGTTTATTCATATTCTGGCCCATGTCCTAATTGGAACAACCAGTCACCTGAATACTTAATTAATGCTTAATTTTTTACACATAGATTCAAAATGATAAACCATTGTTCATTTATCCTGAACATTATTTATCATTACTCCCCTATATGTATGAAGTATATAGGAGTAAAGGGTCTTAATGTATGTGACCAACTCTGAAAGGGTTAAAAAAATGTGTGTGTGTGTGTGTGTGTGTGTGTGTATGTATATATATATATATAAATATGTATGTGTATATATATATATATAATACATATATGCATGTATATGAGATGGAAAGGGAGAGGGAAGGAGAGGGAGAAGGAGAGGAAGAGATAGAATTTTGGCCACCTAAATATTGTTACCACTGCATCTCTCCATGTGTGCAACTCTAGGGGTGGATGGGGAAGAAGAACAAAAAGGTACAAGGAATTATGAAGTAAAAAGTTTTAAAATTGTAAACCGGGGAATACACTTGTAGTTACACTTTGAGCAACTGAAAACGGTCCTCATCTTTGTGTACCTTGGAATGAGGAGAAGTACACAGATTCAGTCTGCTCTGACTTCTTTTGTTAATGTTGTTAGTGTACTTCCTGAACAGGAGGAAAAAATTTTATCTCTTCTTGTCATGTTGACAGCTTTTGCTACATAAATAGATAGCTATGTAGGCAGATACCAAGGTGTGAACTTCCCCCATGCATTTTAATTGGATGTTTGAAATGTGGGATTGAGTGTTTAAATGGTAAGGGTGCCCATCAAATAAAGTCCAGATATCTACTTTAAGTCAGTAAAGTGGCTACTGCATAGTTAACAGTGGGACTAGTTTTTTGTATGTTAGTAACTAGCTTATAGATCCCAGAAGCAGTCCTAAAGAGGGGTGTTTTTGTGGCCTACAGAGGAAAACACTTCTCCCCGCATCATTTTTTTCCCTTAAATCATCCCTGGAAAGGACTGCTTTCGAAAACAAACTTTGGACATCAAGTTTTCAGCGGACCAGAAATAAAGCCGTTTAATTAATTTTTCCCCTATGAGCTTCTTTTTTTTTTGACACTCATGAAATATTAATTAATATTAACTTACTTGTGAATAATGAATTAACAGACTGAACACATTTTTATTTAGTATTTATAATGTTACAGGCCCTGGAATCACCAGGTAAAAAATACAGAAGTGGTCATTGCTATCCTGAAGCTTATATTTGAAAAACAAATGCATTAGTAAAAGAGTAAATATGTGAAATGATTATAAATTGCAATGTTTTATAGAAATAAGGGATTACAATGAGCCAAAAAAGTCGTCCCTGAAAAGGTGAAATTCTGACATTAGAGAAAGGAACTCTATGTGCATATTGGAGGGCAAAGCATTTCAGCAGAAAGTGGGGGAAAGCATGATGTCTCCAAGGAAGAGCAAGGAGAATGATGCCTGGGGCCCAAGGAGGAAAGTGGTGGGATTAAGGTGGGAGTAATAACTGGGGGCTAGGACAAACAAAATCCCATAGGCCATAGTAAGGAGTTTTATTCAATGTGTAATAGACAGCCTTTAAAAGGTTGGATGGGGCGCCAGGCGTGGCTCAGTCTGTTAAGTGTCCAACTTTGGCTCAGGTCATGATCTCACGGCTTGTGAGTTCCAGCCCTGCTTTGGGCTCTGTGCTGACAGCTCAGAGCCTGGAGCCTGTTTAGGAATCTGTGTCTCCCTCTTTCTCTGCCCCTCCCCTACTCATGTGCGTGCACGCTCTCTCTCTCTCAAAAATAAATAAAAACATTAAAAAATTTCTTTTAAAGGTTGGATAGTAACATAATTGCTATGTGTTTTAAGATATTTTGGCCACTGTGTGGATATTGTATTGGTGGGTCAAGAATGAAAATGGGGAGAGCAGTTAGAAGGGTGGCCGGTAGGGGATGGTGACCAGATTAAAGGAGTAAAATGGAATAGAAGAGACATGGATTCCAGGTATGTTTCAGAGGGAGATCTGATGGAAACCATTGATGGATTTGTTTATCAAGGGTGAAAGAGAGAGAAAGAGAGTATGCCTCATGGGTTTCAGATTTGTCAATTACTTAAATGGAAATTATAATGAGCAGCATTCAAAATTTCCATTTTAAGATGTCTGTGAAGCTTCTAAGTATTGAAGTCAAATAGTTGTGTGTTTCTATTAGGAATTCCAAGGAGAAGATCAGACTGAAGATTTAAATGTGGTAGATGTCCCATTAATCTGTATGTAAAGCTATGGGCTGGTAGAGATAGTCAAGAGAGTAAACAGGTAAGACAACACCTGTGATGGAGCCCTGAGGAACCAGAACATTAAAAGTTTGGTTTTAGAGTGATAAACTGGCAATGGAGATGACATGGCTGCTGTAGGAAAAGGAAGGTAGTCTGGTGTGTTCAAACACATTCCTTTAAGAGAGTAAACTCGTGGGCAGCTGGAAAGTTACTATATTTACAGAGAAGACACAGGGAAAGACAAATTCACTCTGAACCATAGATTTGGGCCTCAAAGAATAACTTTCTAAAGCTTTAGCTTGGCAAACAGTCTAAGACATTTCTTTTCATGTCCACATGTAAAACTTTTCCTTTCCAAGTCTTCCTTTTCTCTTGAGAAGAGAAACCTAGAAGGGAAAGCCTTTGATAGGCTGACCATAAAATTTATGGACCAAATTAGGACCCTTCTGAGAGTGAAATGGGAATTAATGATAATTAAAACAGGTGCAAACCTGGACTGTCCTGGGCAAACCTGAACACGTGCCCATACATATCTTTGGCTGTATTCACATTGGGTATTGGGTATTTGTTGTCTGTAGTGCTCTCCTCACCTACTTTTCCACATTTTGGTTCTTCTTAGGGTGCTACACTAAACTCTGAGAGTTTAGTTTTCCTCTTCTGGACTATGGAAAGCTGTTTTAGAAGAATAATTGTGCCTTGAATATCTCCTCTGTGTGTGTGTGTGTGTGTGTGTGTGTGTGTTGAGATGTAATTGACATATATTAGTTTCAGGTGTACAACATAATGATTCAATATTTGTACATATTGTAAAATGATCGCCACAATAAGTTTAGTTAACATCTGTCACCATACATAGTACAGAATTTCTTTTCTTGTGATAAGAATTTTTAAGGTCTACTCTTAGAACTTTCAAACATATAATACATTATTACTAACTATAGGAACCATGCTGTACATTCCATCTTCATGACTTATTCATTTTTAACTGGAATTTTCTACATTTTGACCACTTTGACCCATTACCTATGTCTCTTTTCTAAATTTTATAAATCAAAGAGTCTATACCCAAATCTATCCTAATCTGTGGTTACTAATTGGTTAATGTATTTCTTTTTAAAAACAATAACAAAATTTGTATTGTAAAGAGGACATTCATAGGCAATGCACTTAACGCAGGGTATGATTCATTGTGAAACATTCAGGAATTGAAAAGGATAGAAGATAATTTTGAGCAACCAGGCCTACTCAGGCTTCATTATTTCTACTGGAGAGTTTGCTGCCTATTGAATGTCCTTATAGCATCAGCTCTGGGCTACACAAAAGTTAGAGGAGACATTAAAAATGTCAAATTTATCCTTAAAGCAGAGATGTCTTTAAGCACATTGATATCAAACTATATTCTTTGTGAAGCTGGATCCTTTACTTATTGCAAGAAGTATTCCTGTTACTTCTTGTCCCATAACGATAAGGAACCCTTGGAGAGAAGAGCATCCATGCCCATAGTAAAGGTCTAACCTTCCGCAACAGGACATAGAGATAATTGTGTGGCCTTTTCACTGTTTCATTCCATCCTGTGATTCTCATTGTTGGCTATTGTCTGCCATTTCCTTATGCGGTGCTGCCTAATCCAAAGACTAAGGCTAAAGCCATTGTCTGGAAGCAACTTAATTTAATTCCTTTCCTTTGTATTCTTAGAATTCGCCCTGGACCCTCTCCTGATAGGCAATTTTTTTTTTTTTTTGGCTGGAGGGGGGTGGTGGTGGTGTATTTTTCCTTTTGAAACAGCTGACTCTTGGTTTCTTTCATTGTCAATTTATTCTACACTCATTCTGTTTCCTCCCACTCAAGGGGAAAACATTCTGAAAGTTCAGGAAAGAAAGAAAGCCCAATGAAATCTCTATAGTTAAAAATGTTTAGGCTCCAATGATGAGGGTTTAGATTTGGGATAAGGCTTTAACTACAAAGTTTGGATTGGGGCTTGTGTATTATGTGCATAGAATAAAAGATTATTAGTTATTTTTCTAACAGTTCTCTAAAACACATGCCAAGTGATTAGACAAAACTCTTGCATTTGTTCATTGTAACTAACTTTCCAGAATAGAATAAGCTTAAAAATAATTCATGTGTAGGCAAACCATTAGGAATGATGAGAGAGATTATAAAGTAGGTTAGAAGAAAATCTCTAACAACTGCCTTTGTCACTCAAGCCCATCCTAAACCTCATCATTAAAAAACAACAACAACAAAAACAAAAAAACCTGTCCCTTTTTGGATTGAGAAAATATATTAAAGTGGTATCAGCTGTGCACTGGTTTCTTTCTCTCTGACTTTGGTCCAGATGCAGTCATTGTGACCATGCCAAATAAGGATGTATTATTAGAAAGAAAGTTCATAAATCAAAAGAGCTGACTCTAGAATTTGTTAGTAAGTATGGTGAAAACCCAGCCGAAATAATGTCTTGGGACGAAGTGTCACATTAAGGAAATGGAACTGTGCATAATTATGAAAAGTAGAGAAGATAGAACTTTTGGAAAGACGCATCTCCATTTGAGAGGGTCTCAGGAATGCTGTGGTTACACTATTAAAGAAGGAATTTAAAACCAGATGACAAGTTCTATGTGAATTTGATTACCGAGTGCATTGCAAAATCAGCAAGCCCTCCTGTCAGTAAAAATCTACAGAATGAATGCATGCTCATAAAAATGGAATTGAGATAGTATTTAAATGTGGCTAAATGAGTGAACCAAGAGTGGAAAGAGCAAGTACAAGTTCCAGATTTGGAAATGTAAATCCTCCCTCTAAACCACAAAATTCTCGTACATGGTTGAGTTTAGAGGTCAAAAAAGCAGCCAGAAATTGTGTCAGTATATGTGTGATATTTTATTTTTTGGAGCAGAGGTCTATAGCCGTTATCAGATTCTCAAAGAATTGTTGTGATGTAAAAAAGGTTTGAAGTCTATTTGAGACTATAGATACATATACTTTTAAAATTCTGTGGAATTTAGAAAATATTTTGGGATTTAGGAAATATTGGTTTCAGTGCAACTCTCCTATTGCTTAAAGACAAATTACTTCAGGGATAGAACTTCTATTACTCCAGTCTCGAAGGGGCATGTCAACTAAGGCATACCGGCGGTGGAGCGATTAGATTCGACACAATTTGACTTTGGGTAAGAAATGAAATTATTATCTATATGCAACTGATTTTGCAGGTACTCTCATCCAAAACTTCTAAGAGTCTTCTACTGTCTATGTACCTCCTAAGCCATTCCCTTGCTCTGGTGTTCATTGGTAATTACAGAAGGCAAAGAACACTTCATATTTGTTTACACCTTCTCTTTATTGTATTACCAAATGACCCATAGACGGGAATGTGTAAAATAAGCCCTGGTGGTCATTGAAACCAGATCTTGCCTGTAAGCAAATGCTTCCTCTGGAAAATGTAACTGACCTAGAATAACTTGGCTCTGGGCCCTTCTCCTTCCTACTCATAATGCCTTAGGGATGACCCTTCATCAGTCATTTAAATTCTCATATTCAGGAACTTTTAATGAAGGGCAAACTCTACATTGCATTTTCATCTTCCTGCATGTTATGGTACAGATAGTCTTGTTTTATAAATGTTTATCAAAACTGTCAGATACTAGAGATTGAAATTGGCATTTCTATTCTTTACTCCCCAGTGACTCACAGAAACTTATCCTTTGACTCATCCATACACTTAAATCTTTTCACACATTAAAAAAAAATGTTCTGGAAATAAAAATGTAGGCTATTTGTGTTCTTTCCAAAATTAGTCCGAGAAGTAGGTACAATAAAGCTGCATGTATCAGCATTCTCCAGATGGTAAAAGGAAAATAAAGTGCCAGATCCACATTCCCTCCTTCTTCTCCCTTTTCTGAAAATACAGTATAATGATGGTTATTGATCTGAAAGTCAACAATATTTCATTCACCTTTAGCCGTTCTGAAAACAAGAATTCAATAAAAAATAATATTACTTTGAGGGGCGCCTGGGTGGCTCAGTCCGTGAAGCGTCCGACTTCAGCTCAGGTCAGGATCTCATGGTTTGTGAGTTCAAGCCTTGCATCAGGCTCTGTGCTGACAGCTCAGAGCCTGGAGCCTGCTTCTGATTCTGTGTCTCCCTCTCTCTCAGTCCCTCTGTCCCTCACGCTCTGTCTCTTTCTCTGAAAAATAAATAAACGTTAAAAGTTTTTTTTTAATTAAAAAAAATATTACTTTGAGCTGGCTTTTGTTTTTTCCCTCTGTAACAAACTCATCCATTCCCATTCATTTCAGTGACTTCTTATAGGGCAATGGATTCCAAATTTTGTTGCAAAATTGTCCTCTCTTTTTGAGTTGCAGACCAATACATCCAAGTCTTTTCCTGATAGCCATATTATAATTAGAGTGATCTTGCAAAAGTACAAATTAAATTACATCATTTAAAGTCATCCATTGATTTCCTATTTTTGGGGTATAATACAATATATTAGCAGACTATGAGACTTTATATCATGTGATACCTGCTTAGCTGTCTCCGGCCTTAGCTTTTATCTCTCTTCTCCTTTTGTAGCAAAGACTGTGTAGACGTGTACCTTTTCTAAGCATAAAAGGAAGATTATGTTTCTCATTCACTTTTCAGCTAAGTTGGGAACAAATGAACAGTTTGCATCAACAGAATGTGACTGGGAGGGATGTACCCCACTTGCAATACTAACTTTTCCCATTTGATCTGCTTTGTCCCTTGGAAGACAATTCTGAAATGATAAATACACCCAAGGCGAAGAGTCTGTATGTTTGAATCACCACCTGGAGGTGAGATTCCTGAAGCAAAGAATAAACATTCATTAGGTTAAGTTGCTGAGACTTTATGCTATTTATTAGAGCATTTGGATTTTTTATTCTAAATTCAATAAGCTTCCATTACAATATCTTTTAACATTTAGTTTCTTGATCACTTGAAACTCTTTCTTGCTACAGGGTCTCTGCACACATGAATCTTACTGCCAGGGAATGACCATTTATTTACTCTTCATTGATGAATTCCTGCTTATTTTTCAGCTATCAGCTTAAATCTGAAATCTATATTGTTTCCCTATGACACTAAAAATATGTATTTTCCTCCTGCAAAAGTCATTAAAACTCACATCACATATTTTTTGCATTGAAACAGAAAACTATAAGCCCCTATTTTCTTTGGTTTAGCCCTACCTAGTAAAAATTCTGCTGATCCCAGAGACTGCAACCTTAAATAAGTAGTTGTTCACAAAGACATTGGGGAAAATAAAGAGTTGTTGATTCAGCTACTGGGAGGAGACAGGATTTTGAGATAAAGAAGCATTAACAGATAGTTGATAAAAATAAAGGATGAACTCTCAAAGCTCTTTGATTTAGATGTTAAGACTGCACATGCTTTTCCTGGTATTAAAGATCTCTTCATGTCAAACATATACCTGTTCTGTATCTTGTAATCAAAAAAGTGTGCTAGATAATTTTTAAGAAGTCCAATTGAAACATCTGGAATTTGGGGCGCCTGGGTGGCTCAGTCGGTTAAGCGTCTGACTTCAGCTCAGGTCACGATCTCGCGGTCCGTGAGTTCGAGCCCCACGTCAGGCTCTGGGCTGATGGCTCAGAGCCTGGAGCCTGCTTCCGATTCTGTGTCTCCCTCTCTCTCTGTCTCTCTCTGTCTCAAAACTAAATAAACGTTAAAAAAATTAAAAAAAAAGAAACATCTGGAATCTATAAGTTGAATGTTATTTTCTGTGAATATCAATATGCACTAAGTGGTTGTATTGAAATAAAATCTGCACTTGACCAATGAGCTCCAATTTCATATACATGAGCAATTTCAATTCTTTTATTGGGTGGAAAATAGAAACTCTATCTAAGAATGCTTCCAGGGTTATTATAATAATATGGCATGTCCTTTAACATAAAGCAGTAGAAGCATGAGAAGTGTTTCTGAAAGTGGTTCCTTTGATCATGGATTTCTAAAGTCTCAGCAGACGGGAGTCAGGATCAGAACTTCTTCAGTTGAAACATACATTCACAAGGTAAGGAGACATCCAAAGCCACATATAGCCTTTAGTGAGAAAGGTTCTAATCTCCTTTGCCTCTCCTGTTGGGCATCATATCAGTGTGAGACCACTTCCTCTTTGGGAATCCTTTTTACTCCTTCAATCAGTCAAGAAAAGAATATGCTTCTGCCTTGGAAATGACAGAGAAATACTGCCTCTTGAAATGGCTTACAAATACTGTATTTTTTTAACTTAATGGAAAAAAAAATTGGTCCATCCTCCCAGTGTGTCTATTTTCCTTTCTATAAGTCAAGCATTGTTGAGTCAAAAGATTTTATCTGATTGATTCAGTGGGAGTATGGAAAGTCTTTTGTTACCGAGTGGGTTGAGGTATAAAGCCTATGAACCAAGGTAGAAAGGAAAATCTCCAGGCTCTAAGGGATGATCCATACTCCAAGAGTGGTTATTTATCCTCTCAAGGGAATCTTGCCTTTGAGAATGAGTTTCCAACTAAAGACTGTGATGTACAGGGAATACCCATGTTCTGAGTGTGCATGCTTTTCCTAAGATTCAGTTAAAGAAGGCATAAGGAAGAGAACATTATCTTTGACTAGAAAGAAATATCTGAATATGAGCAGAAGTTTCTTTGGTTAGAGTTAAATTTAGATATATACAAACTAGAGCCAGTTCACAAAATACAAAAGGTAGAGTATGCTCATAAAAGAATGATCACCTTTTCAAAAGCTGGCTCTCTGAATTGAGTCCTAGCAAATAGCACAGTTTACTGGGCTGAGTTGATGGCACAGTCTTCTAACTATTCATTCATTCATTCATTCATTCATTCAATTAATGCATATGAGTAACTCCAGGTATTGCTTTATGTTCATGTTATAATTACCCTTCCTAATTTATATGTATATTGCATATGTTCTATTGCCTTATGTCATATATATATATAATATATCTATATCTATATATATCTCTCTCTCTATCTATCTATATATATCTCATACCTTACACACACCCCCTAGCACACTCACTTATCACACTCACACTCATATTTCAATAATGCTAGCTGCTAAATATATATATATATATATATATATATATATATATATATATATTTTTTTTTTTTTTTTTTAAGAGTGAAATGTGATGAGGGAGCATGGGGCAAGTTGAGAGCAAAGTACATACTACAGCACTCCCACCCCACCCCTACTCCCGCCCCAGGTGGGATATGTGTGACATTCCTTGGACACCCATGGCTACCCAAGAACAAAGGAAAGGGTTTTAAGTGCTTGCCATGGTGATGTGGGAAACAAAGGCAGATGAAAAGATAAATTCCCTTACTGCCTACAGCCCACTGACAAGTCCTTAAAATAGGCAGAGTGACCTCCCTCTAGGAGCTCAGCTGTCTGGATGATGACACTTTGCTGGGGGCAAAAGAGAATCTTAGCTTATCATTATCCTGACCCCTCAGGAACCTGTAAGTCTGCTTTAACATAGAAAGATTCCTTTGGAAACTTCCTTTATCTCAACTCCCCCAAGATATATGCTGGCAATCATAGTCCAAGTTTATGGCCCCTAATATACATCTGAAGGATCTCATGACTGAGGTTTTACTAAAGGGTAATAAATGGTGTTTCCCTAGCAACAGCTAACCCCTTAAGGTCCTGGAAACCTTGCTTCCAAAATTCCTTGGAGAAGACTTACTTTATTCCTGACTCCCTCCCAACCTCACTGTACATAATGAGATACCATCATGACCTCAGTGCATCTCTTCCTGCCCATGAGTCCTGTCCCCCTGCTTTAATAAAATCACCTTTTTGCACCAAACATGTCTTCAAGAATTCTTTCTTGGCCGTTGGCTCCAGACTACCCTACCATCACCCCAAAACTTTGATATGCCCCGATTCTAGAGACCCCCCGAAAACAAACCACCAGAGTGCAGAATCAAAGCCAAGCGGCAAGGGTCGTTTATTGCAGGTTCGAACCCGGTCCTCCGCGCACTCGTTGCTGGTGACGCTAAGAGGCCCCGAGTAAGGATCTTACAGCTTCTTTTATAGACAGGCACAAACAAGTTAGGGATATTTTTTAGAGGTTACAGAGCTGTTGTTGGTTAACATTTAAATTTGAACGCTCAGCAGAACTTGATTGGTTCCCGCCTTTATGTCAGACTACAACCAGTACGCCCTGGCGGGTTTCGGGAAGGGGGGGGGGAGTCTTTTCTTTGCAGTTGTGAGTACACCTGGTAATTTTTCTCTTAGTCTCTCAACTTCATCAGTCACATCTACTATGTTAGTAAATCTCACCAATCACATTTTATAATAGGATTTAAAATTCTACTTTTGTTCTGTTGTGTAAGGAACTTACTTCTTTTTCCACATATGCTCAATTCCTCAAAACTTCTTGAGAACAGAAATATACCATTTACATTTATATTCAAACCTGGAGGATTGGGGTACGTGTACATGGTACATGATGAAGCAAATTTCTGAAAGAGTAGCTCCCTTTAATTACTGTCCTTAACTTTCTTCTTCTCACATTTGTTACTATAATGACTTGTCACTATGATCTTAACCACACTAGATTTCTGAATAAATATTAGTTTAATCTTTGAATCCTCCATGGTACTCAAGATAGGACTAAAACTAGTAGACACCCAATATTCTTTTTTAAAAATAAATCTGTATCATTTATTTAAGTTTTGATTTTGAACGGAAAATATCTAGAACACTGAATTATTACTGAGCATAGAACATTAACTTGACCCTTTTTGTTCTTATTTATAAAGACTCATTTTACAAGTTCTGTCGTATGAAAAGTGCTATCTTCCTTCATTATGTATTTCTGATCCATTTTATGCCCTCATGTCTGCTTTTTGACATGGCACTTCTGTTTTTCTTCCCCTACACTTATTTTCCTCTTTATCCAATTTACCTAAACATTTTCAGCTTCTCAATGATAATAAGAAAACTTCTACATCATCATGAAGAAATTTATATCTTGGAAAATGACCTTAACATTTTGACTTGTGCTTTGCTGTCACTCTATTCAATTGCAAACTTTATATTAATCACTGGAGGGGTGGGGGTGGAATGTCGAGATTTCAAAAGCTCAGAAAGAAATGTGAGCAGTTTCTCTTCACTTTTGGTGCTGACAAGAAGCTACAACACAAGCTGCCTTTGTTGCAGGTAATTTAAATCTCAAACACCTACCGTGGTTAAATTTTGTTCTGAATAGCAGTTTGTATTTTGAAACTATTTATAGCATGCCATTTCATTTCTGGGATTACCACCACAGGGGACAAAATGCCAGAAGAGGAAATGTATTTAAGAGGGTAAAATATGAGAGAAGGATGAAGCTGGATGGACTCAAATGGCTAGACTGTTTAGCCTCGATTTAAGCAAACCCCTAAATCACCCAGATCAATGTCGAACTTCAACCTTTGTGTCCTCACAGTCTTCCAGCCAAGGTGAGATGTTAATCATGCTGCTGGTGAGGACATCCACGTTGGAGCAAAAATCAACTTGCTCTTACTCTCGTTTTGTGCACTAGAAACTAACATTATTTCTCTCCCATTCAATTTGGGGAGCTAGAGAAACAAAATGTAGTCACTCTCAGATTAATTTAAAACTTTTACGTGCATTTTCCCAGGCTTCCAAATCACTGTGCTTTGGAAATCTTGGTTGCTGCTCTCTAGACAATCTCCAGGTCTTTCACGTTTCTTCTAAGCAAGACACCAAATTTTATGCATTCCTTTAGAAGACTAGAAAATTCTTTCTGCCTTGATATTGCTTAGTCTGGTCACATCATGTCACTTTTCTTTTCTTTTTTTTTTTATGTTTTCCAAAAGAAATATCCAGTTATTCACTTAATAAAGTTATGGGTTTCAAAGTATTGTGGTCCCGTCACAAGGCAACTGAAAATATCCTTAAATGTTTGTAAAGAACCTAGGCCTAATAATCAAGAATTAAGTCCCCGACTACAAAATTCATTTTAGCCAGTACGAGATTAAAGGTTCAGCCGGTCTATCTGGAAGATTAATGAAGATGCCCAAAACATCAACTCAGCCAACTAGCCCACTGGAACTGAGATGTGAACACAGATTTTTTAAACTGAGTTACATTGTACACATATAAGTAAGTAATATATATTTACATACACATACACAGGCATACACACACATATACACAATCCATAAATATAAATATTCAAACAATGTAGCATTGACAATAGAATTTTTGGATTCTGACCATTACTGGGATCTATTTTTGATGGAGCTAGCAATTAATTTCATAACTTAGTTATCAGATCATTTATGTTTGAGTAAAGATGATGCCAAACACAGCTCTGAACAGGTACTCCAAATGATGATGAACTGTATTACTTATTTACTTAAACAGGAAGTGTGGTATTTTGGAGTTGAGACATCTGAGTTTTAGTTTTTAGTTTTGAAAATGCTAATAATGTGTGAAATTATGCCAGGTCCCACGTTTGAGACCCATCCTATATCTTCTACCTGTTTGTCCTCAGCAAAGTCGCTGAACATATTTGTGTTTCAGTACTTTTAATCTTAAAATAAGGAAATTAGACTATATAAGTTTTTTTCTAATCTTACACCTTTCTAATCTTACATGCCACTTGCTAAATTTAGGAATGTCTGGGGGCACTTGGGTAGCTCTGTCAGTTAAGTGTCTGACTCTTGATTTGGGCTCAGGTCATGATCTCATGGCTCATGAGATCAAGCCCCGTGTTGGGCTCTGCTTTGACAGTGAGGAGCCGGCTTGGGATTTTCTCTCTCCCTCTCTTTCTGCCCCTGTCCTGCTCACATGCTCTCTCTCTTTCCAAATAAATAAATAAATAAATAAATAAATAAATAAATAAATTTAGGAATATCTGAAATATTGGGCTTTATACTATGAAATGATAAACTGTGTTATGTTTGAAATGAACAAGCAAGGCAAATGAAAGTATCTTCAAGATATTCATTAAATGAAAAAATCATTACCTACTTGTTAGATTCCACATTTTTATGTACTTCCTCAAATGTCACCCCATCAGAGCAATTGTCTCTGACTCCACTATATTAAATACAAATATTCCAAACCCTTTGTGCAAGTCACTTTCTACCACCAATCCTGGTCTTTTCCTTCACAGTGAATCCCATACCACTTGATGTCATATTAAACATTTATTTGCCTTTTTCTTTATTTCTTCCTTTCCACGAAAAATAAGTTTCTTATGAAAAAAATAAATTCCAAGAGGCTAGAATATTTGCTTTGTTCACTGCTGAATTCCTAGGATTTAAGAACAGAGTAAAACCTTGAATTGTGAGCATAATTCTTTCTGGACACACGCTTGTAATCCAAAGCACTTGTATATCAAAGTGAATTTCAAGAACCATTGGCTTGGTTGTGATCATGTGACATTCGGTTTCATGTACTACTCGTATTGCAAGACATTGCTCATTTATCACGTTAAAATTTATTAGAAATGTTTTCTTGTCTTGCAGAACACTCACAGAACAAGTTACTAGCAATCCAAGGTTTTACAGTAGTGCTTTGCATAAAACAGATGTTCATTGTGTGTATATATTCATTTTGAGACATGATGATTTTTAGAAACAATATGTAAAAGTTGTTTACCATTTAGAGTTTGATGAAAAAGAAAAGAGGCTTAATGAAAAAGAAGGGAGCTTTTCATTTTTTATCCTTTGTACCATTGGAATTTATCTTGTGCCTGCATTATATTAATAATAAAATAGACATGAATGAAATACATTAGACACACCACCAAAACCCTGAGACCTAGTGAAAATCTCAGGTGTGCTGTTTCTAACCCGTCGACGTTGTTGAAGACTTCAAGGGCAGAAATTAGATCCTAAATTTTTAAAGCCAAGAATGTGATAGATTTAAAGACTAGACTAAAAATAAATATTGGAGATAGAATCCTAAATATAAATACTTGTTTCTTCATACTAGAGACAGTTTAGATTCACTATTAATAACGTGTTGATAATCTGGATAAATTTTGCCACTAAAGCAAAACTATGAGATGGTTTTGCTTTTCTTGGATTTTTAAAGGTACTCTACAAATTTTCTGTAAAAATCATTATATAGTTTGCAATTACTTAGGGATGCAAAGAATAAAGCATACTTCATCCCCCAAAATAAGCAAAAAAAGCATAATGGCTGAAACACATTAGGGATGTTTGTTTGTTGTTTGTTTTGGTCTCATGTAATAGAAATTTGGACATAGAGGGTACGGAGGCTGGTATAATGGTTTCAGGAAGTCTTTAGGGACTCAGGATGCTTCTAACCTAGTCCACAGTCCTTAGTAGGGGCTGCTAAAGCTCTAGCCCATCACATCCACATTTCAGGCAGTGGTAGTGAAGTAGGGGGAAAAGACAAAAAGGGCACATCTCCATGAAGAATCGGCTTGAACCTGCATGGAGTGTTCCCCAATTTACCTCCAAAACATCTGTTTATATCATTGTCATTTTCTGGCACATTAGTCTCATAACTATATCTAGACAAAAAACGGTTAGTAACGTACTCTTGTGAATTGTCATATTAGTGGTCTGAATAAGTCTGATATGATTACAGTGAAAGAAAGGAAAAGTAGGTGTTTGAGAAGCATAGAGTCTCTGTCATAATCAATTATTGTTTTTCAATCAGAAATATATGATATGCATGTTTATGTAAGAAAAATCATCTGTCTCTCAAAAATAAATAAACATTAAAAAAATAAAATAAAAAAGTGGCACCTGGGTGGCTCAGTCAGTTAAGTGTCCGACTTCTGCTCAGGTCATGATCTCATGGTTCATGGGTTTGAGCCCCATGTGGGCTCTGTGCTGTCAGCCCAGAGCCTGGAGCCTGCTCTTGATTCTGTGTCTCTGTCTCTTCCTGCCCCTCCCCTGCTCATCCTCTCTCTCTCTCTCTCTGTCTCTCTGTCTCTCTCTCAAAAATAAATAAACACTTAAAAAAGAAAAAGAAAAGAAAAAAAAGAAAAAGAAAAGCAAGGCAAAACACCCTCATGATATTCACTACTTTCTGGAAATTATTTTTTTTTTCAGGTATCCATTATGAGCCATGAAAACATGTTTTCCAAGAAGGAAAATAGTAGCTAATACTTGGGACAGTGCGATCTGGTAGTGACTTCTCTGTTTTTGAGAGTGGTAAAGTTTTTATTCATATCTCTTCATGTTTTAGGAAAACAAGATGAGGAAGGAAATTACAGTACTAGGATGGACCAGAAATGCTTTCTGTCTATGGAGATTTTGGAAGATTGAAAGACAAGCTGTCAATTTTCTCAGTGTTTTATCATGAAGTCACTAAGAAAAGAAGCAATGAGTTTAAGACAGAGTCTGGTAGAGGTCTTGGAATGGGGAGAGGTGACTGTAAGTGATGAGAACGGTTCACACTTGATGTTGACAATTTTCACGTGCAACTCAAATATTTCATGTTTGCAATATTATTTTTTAAAATTATATCTATTCATATAAATCATGCTTAGCATTTTTTCAGCTGGAGTCTTCTAGGAGACAACTCTCCTGTATTTCTGTATGTCTTGCAATGAAAGGCACTGCTTGACTTTTTTGCTGGACTGTCCTTCGAAGATGTTTGTTTGGTGAGCAACTTCGGAAGACAGAGATACTCTTTCTCTGTGGAGCAAAGTTCACCTTCATCTGCTCTCCAGTGTGGTCTTAGTCTGTTCAAGCTTCTATAATAAGATGACTACAGACTGGGTGGCTTATAAATAGCAGAACACAATGTTGGAGGCTAGTCCAAGATCAGGGTGCTGTTGTGGTCTGGTGATGGCCCTCTGGCCATCTTGTCTCCTCACATGGTGGAAGGGGTGAGGGACTTCTGTGGGATCTCTTTTATAATGGTCTCTCTACCCTCATGACCTAAGCATCTCCCAAAGGCCCACTTCTTGTTACCATCATATTGGGCACTAGGATTTCAACATATGAATGAGGGGGGGGCACATACATTCAGACCATAGCAGTTATAATAAAGATCATATTTCTCCCTCTGGAGAAAAGTTCAGACAAGTTTACAGTCCGTTTAAAGAGATTCAGGCTCCCTAAGCTTTGGACTCCTCTTGTGCAGGTAACACCTTGCACTCTTCCTGTTGCCCTGTGGGAATTGTGGCTTGGCACAGTGGTACAAAATAACGCTCTGGCTACTACTACAACTGTACGTAATAAACTGTCCATTGTCTCTGACTCAGGAATCTCTTATGTTCTGCTGGCAACCATGAAACCGTGGCAGGCTAACATATCAGTTAGAAGTAGATCCTTTATAGTTCTTGAGAGGCACTAAAGGGGGACTTACTGGGTTCATAATGCCTATAACTCCCCTATCTCTAAGGAAAGCTAATGATGTGACCCTCCCTTCCTGACACTGGTTGCTTGAAGCAGGAATGGATTTATGCCCATGAGCAGCCATATGTAAACACCCATGGACTGGCACAAGTTATGACGTGGCCTAATATGGGAAGGCTGCCCAGCTGTCAGCGTCCATCTGACCTAATATAATCCTCTCTTTTGGAGACATGACTGTGAGACAGAGAAAGAACACCAACGTTGGCGTGGTGCATAGGCTAACAGATGCACTGGATAAGCATTAGGATGGGGAGGCACAGTCATGCATCTTTAATAGCCACTTTCTTCCACAAGGACACCACAGCTGCTCTTGGACACCTGGGGAAACTGCTAATTCCCAAGCAGTAAACTTGCTTCTAGGGTGTGATTTTCCTTGTTCCTCTATGTTTACTTTTAATATCTCTCCCTGACTGAAAGTAACCAGAATGTGCTTCTGCCTCATTTACCTGGAAAGAGACAAGCTAACAAAAGGGAGAAAAATGACTTCCCCAAACTAAACCTGGACTCTTAGGGTAAAGATTTATCAGACACAGTTTTAGCTAAACTATGCTTCTAATATTTTCTGGATGAAAGGATTTAGAAATCCTTATCTGACAATCAGGTATTAAATCTGCCAGCAACAGATGCTGCTAAAACATGAATTTAAACAGCTTATTTCTGTTGGTACAACATTAGGATCATTTCAGAATAACTGATTATGACGTGCTTTAGATTTTCTACCTGTTGTATTACAACAGCTGTCGTGAGAGTTAGAAGTGAGGGGCACCTGGGTGGCTCAGTAGGTTGAGCGTTAACTTAGGCTTAGGTCATGATCTCATGGTTGGTGAGTTTGAGCCCCACATGGTGCTCGCTGCTCTCAGCAAGGGCTTGCTTCAGATCTTCTCTCCCCGGCTCTCTCTGCCCCTCCCCCACTCTCTCTCTCTCTCAAAAATAAATAAATCTTTAAAAAAATGTGATATCCCTGATTGATTAGGTACAATGGAACAACCTCAAAAGTCTTCAAACACAGTGTCAAGAAAGCACAATGTTCATTATTTTATATAAATTATAGTTTTTCAGGTGCAATTAACTCAGATTAAAAAACAAAGAATCAAAATATATGGGTTTAGCAATAGCTCCTACTTTGGTTATCTAGATATTTCTAGAAAATATTTACTCAGATAAAACTGTAGTACAAATTAATAAATGATAGTCTACACTGGGAAAAGGATAACACAGCCTTTGTTTCTCTGTACTAAAGTGAACATTGAGCTTGAGCAGGGAGGAAAGCTTACTTCCTTTTCTCACCTAATGTTAACACAAAATTCAGAACATCTTACTAGAATCAATAGCCCTCAGATGCCATATGTGACACAACTTTCCAAGGGGAAAATACAATCTCACTGTCTCACTATCTAGCACAAAATGAATATATAATACAGATTAGTGGAATAAGATTTCCAGCTGATAATTTTCACTAAAATATTAGTAAGTAATTTTATAATACATCCAAGGAGATATAGATCTCTCTTACTCTCTGTCTCCACGTGTGTGTGTGTGTGTGTGTGTGTGTGTGTGAAAGAGACTATGTGTGAATAACTAACAACACATATCCCAGATCAGGATCTCCTGTTTTTGTTTAATAATCACAGTGATACCTTATATTGAGCCTAATCATTGTTTCTCAAAGAGTGATTTGTGAAATACTAATTATATTAAATGGAGGATTTAATATGGGGAATTTAACATGTAAAAATTGGGGGGAATAGTACATTTTAATACTTGGCATTGTATAACCTGCTCTCCTATGCTCCCAAAGCTAATGACCCTAATTGAAGTTTCTGAGATTTTGTCCACCATAGACACAGGTTTAATTTTCAAACTCATATTTCCAATCATATATTGCAAGGAAATATTTTTGAATATTTATTAACTTCACATAGAACTTGTGTTCTGTGTAACTGCTGCTTGCAACGGAACACTCTATAAATTAGAGTGGGAAAACATTTTCCATTTTCTTTTTTTATAAACAACCATTTTAACATTTTTTTTAACTTTATTTATTTAAGACAAAGATAGCACAAGTGGGGAAGGGACAGAGAGAGAGGCAGGCAGAGAATCCCAAGCAGGGTCTGCATTGTCAGCATGGAGCCTGATGTAGGGCTCGAACTCATGAAACCATAAGATTATGACCTGAGCTGAAACCAAGTTAGACACTCAACTGACTGAGCCACCCAGGTGCCCCTTAAACAACTGTTTTAATCACCATAATCTTTGTGCTTTGCTGGATGGTGGGGTATGATGGGGTAAGGATGAGAAACCAATTTAAAAGTGCTAATGCACCGTACCTTAGCCCTTTCCAGTTTAAAGAAACTTCTGGCAGACGTAGACTGTTTTTGGTAAATGCTTAGAAGCTCAGAACTCTTCTTGCCTCCAGTGGCAATCCTAGATGAATCTGGAATCAACTGGAAATTTACTGTTACCCATGGTGCCTAGGGATGGGGATTGTGACCTCAGACCCATCAGTGGACTTGAGCAGTTGTCTTGGCTGTTTCCTTTGAAGCTTCTCCAGGGAATTGTCTGCTAGAATTTACTGTTGTCATCTGCACCGGCGTACCCATGGTCTGTCCTACTGGTGTGGTGAAAATCCTTGATGACTTGGCCTTACTTTGGTTTTCAGTGACATTGCAGAGGTCTGGGTCTCAGGCAGCATTTGGTTTGCCAATCCGTGTATCAGAGCAGTCCTATGGTCTTTTTCTGAACTCTTCTCTGGGTCTCTGGCTCTCAGCCAGCAATTGGTTTCCCAACCCTCATGCCAGAGCAATCCTGTGGCTTTCTTCTGAACTTTCAACTCGGCTGACTTTATCTTCCTCTCCAGCACATGCAGGGTTTCCTGGACTGATTTAACACCACCGAGAATTGTAACACAAGCCGTCTCTATGCCTAAACACCGATGATACCATTCACACAACACTGTGGCTGCCCGTGAAGGCACAGGGGCTCTTGTTTCAGCTGATCTTCCAGATTTCCAAACATGAAACCAGGTGTATGGCTTCAGCAGCTTTTGGCAGCTTCTTTACTCTCTCTGAGACCTCTATTGTATCACCTTCTCTCCTTTCACCACCAACCCCTCCCCACCCCCATTTCCTACCTCTTCACCTAAACTTTGACGCTGTGGAGGTGAGGTTGTTAGAAATGAGGAAAACTGAACTCTCTGTAGAATAACAGAGACAGTAGAGTGTAGTTTCAAAAGCATCAGCTCTGCACCTAGCATTCTTAAGTTGAAACCACCCTCCACCACTGAAGACTATGTCAACTTGGACAAGTTACTCAAACCCTCTTAGCTTCCATATGTCCATATCTGCAGAAAGAAGATAATGCCAGAAAGTTGCTGTAAAGATTGAATAGATAATGTGTATTAAGTACTTGAAAAGCACCTGTGCATGGCGCTGCTCAATCAAAGCTATCTGTTGATGTTATGAGTCTCCCTTTTTCTGGCCAGAGCCTACTGTTTCTATTTGTACAAAGATGCAACTTCATATTTGAAATTCTTTCTAATCACTTCTTACAGCAAACTGCTATGACAGGTTGGCCCAGCTCTCCAGGCTGTTGTCTTGCTTTGGAAAAACAACAGCAATAACAACAAACTATCTAAATTGAGAGTCAAAAATGACCAACAGCTTTGTTGTTCTACCTAATATTTACTGTTCTCCTGAAATCTAGAAAAACATTGATTTAAAATCTTAATACCACCAATTGAAGTGAAATTTAAAAATCCATGAATCAATATTATCAGAAATATATCTACTATACGTGGAACACATACTGGGAAATGCTGGATTAAACTAACATTTGAATATTAGGTAGGAAACATACCTCTTTGTCCTGCCTTTCTATTTTTTGAGAAGTCTTTACCCCTCTGCTCATCTACCTTTCTAACTCTTCCTCCAAGGAAGCAAAAGTTGCTGGTCTAGTCCCTGGATCTCATTATATCATCAGGCTGGGTAAGCATGTCTTACACATAGAGGTCAATTTCATTTTAAGCACAACCTGGGTATGGATGGCCTTTTTCAGGCAGCTCTATCATCCCTAAGTGCTCTATTTCAGCTTCTCTGTGTTTGGTGAGTAAGGCAGTCCCATCATATGCAGTCATGTCATATACAGAATAGAGTCTATTCTGCCAATACAACCGTCCACATTTGAATAAGCAGAGAATCAGTTCTAAGGCTGCTACCAAGGACAGCCATCAACCAGCCTGTGGGCAGAGCCCCGCTTTAGGGAAGCAAAGAGTGAGAGAAGTTAAGAAAGTGCTATGTGCTTCTTTCCCTTCATTATTAACCAAGCCTGGGTCTTAATACAAAGTCATAGGATGAGAAAGGGCATAGACTCATTACTCTTAGAATTTTAAAATTCTGAAAAGCTAAAAGTGACCTGATTTTACCAATGATGAATCTGGCCTTGAGGAGATTGCCTGGAAAAGGAGAATTTCTCATAACAGGTGGATACATTTATTTTCAATATGAATGTAAGGGATTTTTCTCCCATTTTTTGCTCCAAGAGTAACTTCCTATGTTAATTTTTTCTCTAAAGTTGTACTTTCTTAACCAACCTCAAGGTGAATTATAATGGTATACTTGACCTAATGATGAGTTTCAGAGAAATGAGTGTTATTTAAGGCAATACCTTAATGGTAAACCTATTTGCATATCCTTAAGCCAGTGATTCCTGACTTTTTAGAACTACAACATGCTCTCATGCTTTGGCATAATTTCGAAAACTGCTAATGCGGCCACCTCTCTTTTTAAGTGTTTATTCTAATTTAAAATATTATGCACTGGATTTGCTGTTTTAAATCTTTTCCTTCTTCAAATTACAAAAACATCCATCTTTTTAAAAGGAACATATTCTTAGTAAGCGCATTATTTTATTTCTATAATTGCTTTGAAAAAAGCTGAATGTCAGAGAGCCTCAAAAAAAAAGTCAGAAATCAAATCTGAAGAATGTCTATTTTTTTTAATATCTACCTTTCCAGTTTCAGGATTTATGCATATATATATATATATATATATATATATATGATCGATGTTAACATACTTTGGCAGCACCTTTTCTCTTAAAAGCTTCTATAAATAACTTTTCATAAAACGGAATTACTGAATTCAGCATGGAATGACAGAACAATTTTGGGGTGAAAAATGGTCAGTTTCATCTCTAAGCCATATTGCCCTTTCCCTTTGTGAGGAGGCAGCAAAGGCAGTTTTTAGCACTGCCTTCTGTTAAACTTTATTTAAGAAATCAGCCTCATGGACTCAATTCTGTCAGTATCCGCAACGTCCACACGCTATAGTGACCACAAGAAAGGAAGGGAAATGGATAACTCAGTCAAATACCTGCTGGGATAAATCTGTATAAAGACAGAGATTAAGTGTATCTTCATATTGGTCATTTAAAGGTGACACTGTAAGATCATCAAGAAATTCCTATTCTGTGGTTAAAATTAACAACTCAGGAAACAACAGATGTTGCTAAGGATGTGGAGAAAGGGGAGCCCTCTGGTACTGTTGGTGGGAATGCAAACTGGTGCAGCCAGTCTGGAAAACAGTATGGAGGATCCTCAAAAAGTTAAAAATTGAACTATACTATGACCCAGCAATTGCACTACTAGGTATTTATCCAAAGGATACAAAAATGCTGATTCAAAGAGGCACATGCACCCCAATGTTTATAGCAGTACTATTAACAATAGCCAAATTATGGAAAGAGTCCAAATGTCCATCGACTGATGGATGGATAAAGAAGATGTGATATATATGTGTATATATACATAAGTAGTATTCCATTGTGTGTGTGTGTGTGTGTGTGTGTATATATATATATAATGAATGAATGAAATCTTGCCATTTGAAACAACTTGGAACTAGAGTGCATTATGCTAAACAAAAAAATCAATCAGAGGGGTGCCTAGGTGACTCAGTCAGTTAAGCATCCAGCTTCGACTCAGGTCATGATCTTGCAGTTCATGTGTTTGAGCCCCGCATCAGGCTCTGTGTTGACAGCTCAGACCCTGGCGCCTACTTTGGATTCTGTGTCTCCCTCTCTCTCTGCCCCTCCCTTGCTCATGCTCTGTTTCTCTTTCTCTCTCAAAAATAAATAAATATTAAAAAAATTTTTTTAATTAATCAGAGAAAGAAATATTATATGATTTCGCTCATATGTGGAGTTCAAGAAATACAACAGATGAATATAGGGGAAGAGAAGGAAAAATAAGATAAAAACAGAGAGGGAGGCAAACCATAAGAGACTCTTAAAGACAGAGAACAAATTGAGGGTTGCTGGATGGGAGGTGGGGGGGGGGTTGGTTAAGTGGGTGATGGGTATTAAAGAAGGCACTTGTTGGGATGACCACTGAGTGCTATATATAAGTGACGGATCACTGGGTTTTATTCCTGAAACCAACACTACGCTGTATGTTAACTAACTTGAATTTAAATAAATACATTAACAAAAAGAAAGTCCTATCCTGAAATTTCCATTTTCATTTAACACATTGGTTATCATGCTCTTTGCACAACACTGTGCTGAGCGTGGGGTAAGAGTGATGGAGAAATCAAGAATTGACAATATGGTTTGTGAAAGAGCATGGGACAGTTTTATAACACTGTGAAGCTATAACTGTTTGTGTCAATTTAAGGGGAAAAGCAGAAATCCAGTGAAGGGAGAGTTGTACATCAGTAATAAGGTGGAGCACAATGTAAATCACCTCCCTCCTTCCATCCTTTCCTTCCACCTTGATACCAACCTCTGCTGCCCACCTTACTCTTGATTACACATCACTACAGTCATTTCCTCTTGACTATCTTCCTTGACACGTTCTCTTCACTGCCGAGTTAGATGCCCTTTCAAAGTTTCACGTTTGTATACCCTGCAAGACGGTTGAGGCCCAAGTTACAGATGTTCTCTGGAGGCAGGCAATTTATCTCACAATTCATTTATCCTGAAAGTAGATAGTCATATCTACTATGTAGTAGGAGGTCTTCAATTGGCTGGAATGAATAGGAATGACTTTTTGCATGTAGGACTTGACACAAACCTCAGAGAGGGAAGTAGTGGGAAATTTACTGTGTGCTCTCATGGATCTCGCTCACTTGCTCTTAGGACTATAAAAATGAATCAAATCAAAACACTGTATAAGATCATTCAAGCAGAACTACTGAAGCATATAAATTCTGTTCTGTGGAGAAACATTGATGACTATCATTGAATATATATTCATAAGAACTCCTCTGAAAATATATTGAGTATTCATGACTTTCTATTATTTGTCCTTATTGGGGATGATACTTATGGGGCCTTGACCTCATTTGTTTTGTTAAAAAAGTTACTGTAAATAGTGTGCTCAAAGAATTTGGTTGAACTCAGACTATTTTGACACTCCTAACCATTTGGTTGTTTTCCAGGACTGATAAAAATGCTGTTAGGCCTGTCCACTGTGGTGCTAATGTTAATGATGAATCATATATTGGTTTAAAAATGGCGTGGTGCAAGATGAGTCAGGTAATTCATCACAGTAGGTTATTTATTGAGACTTGTATTTTGTCTATTAACAATTGGTTAATTCAGGAAAAGAATCAGTCAATTATACTGACGACTGTCACTAGGTGAATCAGCTGACATCAATGGACAATTTTTTTTTTTCTTTCATCTCTTTGCCATTTCATCATTTGAACTTGGGTTTAGGAATGTGAATATTAGTAAAATGTCAAACAATGAAAAGAATTCATGTGTGAAATAATGTATCTGTTTTATAATGAGTAGAAAATTGTGTTTGGCAAAGAATAGGATTTAAACACCTTTCAAGATTATTACTAAGGTAACAGAAGAGACCAAAATAGATTGCTGCAAACTAATGTAGTCATTTCTTTTCACTTTGTGCTTTTTCATACTATTTTATCATCAACTCAGACCCATCCAATCTTCAAAGGGTAAGTAAGAAAGAAAAAAAGAGTTATAGCCACCCTTGAAACTTATCAAAGTGTTCATTCCTCTTCAAATGATTATCATTGGCTTAACCTACATAGGACCTAAATTTGGAGTTTACCTTTTAGTTAAAATATTTTGTAAATAGTGGTGATAAGTTGTGTGTTTTGGGACACTCACCTTTCTTATTACTGTCTTCTAAATAACATAACACTAATCAATTAGTCTTTAGATTCTTTCTCTATTAATAAAAAAAAAAATCTCATGCCCTTCAAAAGCTCTGCTTGAATGAATATACAAGGTTTTGAGTTGATCCCTTCTAGGACTGTGAGATTTTTTTTCCCCTTCATTTTCCACTGTTATCTTTAAGGCAGATTGGGACCACTTGCAAGGAATACAAAGGGTGACAGAGGAAGAAAACAGATTTCCAAAAAAGGAGACTATTTCTATTTCTATCCCTTTTTCTTTTCTATCTACTGACCAGAATTTTTAATGAATTGTCATGCTCTTGACCTGAATTAGCCAAAATGTTTGCCAGGCAATGATCATGGAAAGATCAGCATTTCTTTGTAGGTTCCAGTTATAACCACATAGCAATTTTCATAGTTTCCAGATCACTTTTACACTTACCTACTTTGAGCAAATCAGGGTCACACAAAATCTCTATGAGTTAAGTATAAGTATCCCCATTTTACAGATGAGAAATCTGACTGTCAGAGAAAAAGAGACTCAGTTTAGATCACCCAACCAGTCATCTCTGACAGAACTTGAATCCAAGTTTTTTGTCTAGTCTTTTTGGTTTTTGTGTTCTGTTTTATTTCCTTGGTGTGCCACAGATCTCCATTAGAATGTAATTGCTTTGTGTATGAAATGTTTTATTAGATAACTGGACTCAGCAGGGTGCAAGCAGAAAATTACCCATCCCTTCTGGACACCACCATGCCCACAGCCATAGTCCTATTGATTCTTCCTCATCCAGCCCTGGCAATACCTTGGTAATTGTACAGTCTTTTCTGTCACATTCATGTAAATTAGGCCTCAACTCCAGGTTTAAAAATCCATTATAGGGGTGCCTGGGTGGCTCAGTCAGTTAAGTGTCCAACTCTTGATTTTGGCTCAGGTCATACCTCACGGTTTGTGAGACTGAAACCTAAGTTGGGCTCTGTTCTGACAGTGTGGACCCTGCTTGGGATTCTGTTTCTCCCTCTCTGTCTTTCTGCCCCTCCCCTGCTTGTACTCTCTCTCTCTCTCTCTCTCTCTCTCTCTCTCTAAATAAATAAACTTGAAAAAAAAAATTAAAAATCCATTACAACCTATCATCAAAGTTCCTATCTTTTAATCAGTTCAAAGCTTTTCTCTTCCCTACTTTGTGCCTGTCTCAAATGAGAAGGCTAAAGTTATAGCACAGAAGAGGCAATTTAACATAAACAAAACTAGTTACACAGCAGGCACATACTAAGTGTTAGAGATATTGCAGTGATCTAAACAGAGATCTTGCCTATGGAGAGTTTATGTGCAGTTCACATGTCATGGAAAGCAGAAATAGCTGAGTAGAGTAAGAAAGAGCATAAGTACTCAGCATGGTGGTGAGTGAATATCAAATTGCAGCATTAAATAGGGTGGTCTTGGCAGGCCTTGTAAAGATACTGATATTTGATAAAAGTTTTGAGTAATGTTAAGGAGTTTGTTGTGCTTATATCTGGGGTAAGAGCATTCTAGACAGAGGGAACAGAATGAGCTGGCATATTCAAGGCATGTTGAGGAGGTCAGGGAGGGTAAGGCAGGGTGAGTGAGGTAGAGAGTAGGAGTGATAAGGTCAGAGAAGTACAAACAGCCAGGTCACATCCAGTCTCAGTCTTCCAGTAAGCAGATACTGAGATAAAGTTATGAGTGCAAAAAGTTTGTCAGGGTGGGGGGCAGCATCCTATAGAAGCAAAAGGAGGCGAGGAGAGGGAAAATTGGTTAGGGAAAACCTTTACACTGCAAAGCAGATCTATTATCTGTGGAAGGCAAGAAGAAAAGAGACAGAACTGGGCAGGGACTATCTTAACACTGATTCTTATTTGGCATCGTCTTGGCCAAACCAATGGTTCAGAGCAAAGATTTCCTATAAGACGAGTCTTGCACTGGGAGGAATAGCTGGGTCTAGGACCCTCACTCTACTTAAGTCATTGGCTGGGGGCTGTGTGGAAAGGGTGCGTCCACAAATCCTGCAGCAGACACTAGGACAGTGTGACTAGAATCTACCAGCTAACTGTAGTCTGAGCACCTGGATGTCTACTTACTTTCTGAAGATCTGAGCAGCACACCCTCATGTCTCCTCTAGGCTTATAGGTCATGTAATGCCCGAGGTCGCGAAACCCCCCACAAGAGACCACCAGAGTCGTAAGTCAAAGCCAAGCGCAAGGGTCGTTTATTGCAGGTTCGAACCTGGACCTCTGCGCACTCGTTGCCAGTAACGCTAAGAGGCCCCGAGCAAGGATCTTACAGCTTCTTTTATAGACAGGCACAAACAAGTTAGGGATTTTTTTTGAGGTTACAGAGCTATTATAGGTTGACATTTAAATTTGAACGCTCAGCAGAACTTGATTGGTTCCCGCCTTTATGTCAGACTACCACGGGGGCGCCCTGGCTGGTTTCGGAACGGCGGGGGAGGGGAAAGATCTTTTCTTTGCAGTTGTGAGTACACCTGGTAATTTTTCTCTTAGCCTCTCATTGTTTCCTTTTGACTTTAAGTGTAAGAGAAAGGAGGTCCAAGCAGAGGAATATATGATTTGACTTAATTTAAAAAGGAGTCACTCCGGTGGTATTGAGAATAGATTGTGGTGGGCAAAGACAGAAGCAAGGAGGAGATTAATGAAATAATCCATATCTGGTAATGGACACCTGGACCAGGGCAGTGGTGGTAGAGGTGGCAAGAAACGGTCATATTCTGGATGCAAAATGTCATATATCTGCTCAGCGATGTCTCTGGATTCTTCAATACTTACCTGTGCTCGTCTATTCTGTTCCTCATCCTCAATCATTTCCCTGCTTCAGATCCTCAAGTGTTTAAGTTAAAGGAGAAAAGATACATAAAAGTCAGAAAAATGGTACTTGACTCCTGGAAACGTAATCTGGCATACCGTGCTCCATAGATATCAATGCTCAGATTCTATATGGGCGATTTTTATTCTTTTGGTTGTTATTCTTCCAAGACCAAACTATCAGATTCCTCCAACTATAGTTTTCTAGTGGGATCCCAAAACCTCTGCTATCTGGCTACTTATATTTTCCCCTCTGCTCCTATTTTCCAGCAATCCACTCCACAACAGACTTACCTGAAGGAAGTCTTCTGGATAGAGACATTTCAGCATAACTCAGCATCTCTGCAAGGTTTACACATATCCCTCAGGAAACATGAATATTTTCCCCACATGTATTATAGTACAGTTTTCTTCCTCTATAGCCCTCTCTCTTCCTCTTTCTGTAGACTTGATTTTTTTCTTGTCATCCGTAAATCATGTGCTAGGCTCTGAATTGACAACATTTCAAAAGATATAGGCCACACTCTTCAGGCGGTTCTCTCAGAGTATGCTTCACTTGATGGGGTCGAATGCAAAATGCCCCAGATTCTCCATTTATTCCTGTACCTACCTACTTGCAATGTGATTTTGTAGCTCCTCCCATCAGTGGGTGGAGTCTACCTTTCCACTCTTACTTGCAAACTTAACCTGGGTTGGGAAAGGCAAAATTGGGGCTGTTGCAAGGCTCCAACTCAAAAGACCTTGCACATTTGTACTCGACTACATGGGAGCCCTCTCCTCGCTGTCATGTGAGCAAACATGGGCTAAGCTGCCGGAGGATGAGAGGCCACATGGAAACTAGATGAGCCATCTTGGCTGAAGTCCCACTTCTGATCTAGATCAGCGGTCTGCCTCGGATGGGACAGTTGAATGCGGAAGCATGAGCCTAGCCAAGACCAGAAGACTGCCCACCTGAGTGCAGTCCCAATAGTTTAACTGGAAAATTGTGGGCTAAATCAATGATTGTTAGTTTTGGGGTTTTTTTAATCAATAATCAATTTATTTATTTTAAGTTTTTATTTTAATCACCTGGTGCTCATCATGACAGGTACACTCCTATAAGAGGTGGCATAGAATTAGTGGTAACATGTATAACTTCAAAGTCCTAGTCCCAGTAAGTTAGAAACAGGATCCCCCACTTATTAGATAGCCAGGCAAGTTATTTAACTTCTCTGATCCTCAGTTTCCCTATGGTAAAATGGGAATAAAATTGTACCTATTTCATGTGTTGTGTGGATCAAATAAGATGTAGTATCTAAAACACTTAAAACAGTATTTGGATTAGCAAATGCACTCAATGAATACTATGTATCATTAGTAAAGTGTATACTATAGTATAGAGTAGCACAGTAAACATAGTATATGGCAAATATGGTATAGTATAATATAGCACAGTGGAGAATATGACAAGAGAGCACTAAAAAGATATTGAAAGACTCAGCTTTCTGGAATTACTGTATAGTTCCATGTAGCTGTAGAATTCTATGTAATTCTACATAGCTACTATGATATTTCCATTTGCAGTAATTAGCAACATTGGATATCTATGATAGTGTATGGCTTAAGAATCACTTAATATAAAATATCAAATAACGAACATAGCCAGATTCATAACAAACTATTGATGTCACTTGAAATATAATTCCATCAGTTACACCAAGCTTGAGGCTCTGAGTCATGGTTCTAAATTCTGCAAATGACTGACTGAAAACCTCTACCAGTAATCTTTAAATTTTCTATTATATCTTGTTTTCCCCTACCAAAGTAAATTATATATAAAAAAATCAACTTTGTGGTCAGGAATTTTAATAAACTAAAATGTGATAAACAAAGATTGTTAGTATCTCTCTCCTTATTTATACTTGTTAGTTTGTGTTTGTGGTTATTAATTATTTGCTTGAGTATATTAGATTTCCTACTGGTAGATCTAATATTGATGCTGTTCTACATCAACAATTTCAGTTAATGGAGCCCACCATCCAATACTATAGAACTAATTATTTCCAGGATTACCCAGCCCAGTGTCCATAGGATAGAGGGTAGGATAATGCCTGCAGACACAAAGTTATGGATAACTGTTACTTGTGAATGTCTCAGCGGTTTTAAAACATTTTTAAATCAACTACCCCATAAAATGATCCCACAACTACCGAATTAACAGTTTTTTTTTTAATTTAAATTGATTTTTGAGAGAGACAGAGATAGAGACTGAGCAGGGAAGGGGCAGAGAGAGAGGGAGACACAGAATTCGAAGGAGGCTTCAGGCTCTGAGCTGTCAGCACAGAGCCCGACGCGGGGCTCGAACCCACGAACCGCGAGATCATGACCTGATCCGAAGTTGGGCACTTAACCCACTGAGCCACCTAGGCGCCGCCTAATTAACATCTTTTAAGTGAAAAAAATCATATGGAAACTCTCTCATTACATAACTCGCGATTAGCCAAGCACTTAATCATCCATCAAAAGCTGATAAGATGCAAACAAGTAAGGTTTTCAGTCACAACTCTGTCACCTGCATGTCTTCAGCACGGTTAGAAAAGCATGGTGAGAATGACAATTTTTCCTTTCACGAAACTTTCTTCCAATGCGAACACTGAATTCCTCTTGCCGTTATTTTCCCCACAAGGAGCATTCACATAATTTCAAATCTCATTATCCTTGGCAGCGTCTTATCATCATTGATTAGTCTCAGAGTTGGATAAAAGCTGAGACAACGTGTAAGAGACACAACCATTCAGACAACACTTGGTAAGCTTGTAAGTGTTTCTACATACTTTTGCAAGTCCTTTTATGGTTGAATTTTTGTTAAGGTGCAGGTTTAAACCCTTGCTGCTTTGACACCCTTTTCCTTTCCCATTCAGAGTCACTGTCCCTACCTGATGTGCTGAAGCTGTGATGTACTGTCGAAATTGATGTCATCATCACAGCATATTAGAAAGCATGTGGAGTGTTGTTAAACTGACAATTTGCCTCAGTAGCACTCCATATTGGTGCTTTTCCAGCTCCCAATGCCAGAGCTTAGTACATCAATAAAGAATTCATTCCATTGTTAAAAGACTCTCATTGATATAACTTTTTTTTTTTTTTTTATTTGCCAAGAATCTGTCACTGGAGAACCGTGGTAGGTAAAAAAGGTAGCTTCCTTTATTTTTCTCTTTATTTTTAACTGCAGTAAATTTCTACCACAAACTCTTATGATGTCAAATGGCAGAAACTTTATCTTAATCAATTCGGCACCGTCACTGGTTTTTCTGTGTTCTGAGGGACATAAGTATTGTGAAGGCTCTGGGAGTCGGGGAGCCCCCACCGATGCCCAAAGATACCCTTGTATTCCTATAGGGTGTTTGGTTCATGAATGTCAATGTTACATCCTCTTGATCTCAACTCCTAGTGGCCTTCAAGTGCCCTAGATCTCTGGAGCATCGGCACTCTGTAGAAGAAAATGTTTCAGTTTTCCATGAGTCCTGTTCATAAGACAGGCCCTTTATGATGCTGACCTACATCCATTTTCTTAGAATCTCTAGTGTGTATCTTTTATTCTTGAACTATGCAGACATCTGAAACATTTTGGAATCTTGCCTCCTTTCTGGACTTTAACTCAAATAAAGAGGGATAACGGTCCCTATGTCTGCATTCCCCAAATTTCTTCAGCAGACACAAAACATTTCTGTTCTTTATGTCTTTATTCTGTCTTTAGTTATACATTTTTTTTATGTAGTGTGTGATATCTTGATATTTATGAATGCTTACAAATCTATATTCTTTTATATTTGAAGAACTACATTTTCAGATTATCTGCCATACTAGTCCTCTCTTGCTTTAATAGAAATTTCTAAGTCTAATCTAATTTGATGAATGACTAGAACCTCCAAATGAAATGCCAAGAATTAATTTCAAACTTAATCATTTTATTACATTGATTTTTTGAGCCCATAACCACATGTAAGTAACATTATGCCTATTATTTTCTTCAGATAATTATTACATAGCTTTGCCAACAATGGCGATTAGTCTGTTGATTTTTGCTGTTTTCTCAATTTTCCCCAAGTCAGCCTTTCCTTTAAATTTTGGTTTGAACTTCTGTGTATAAGTACATGTCAAATATGTACTTCCAACTCTCCAGAGGACCTCTTAGATTCTTGCCAAGAGCCTGCTTATCATTGTACAGTAATGTATCTTGGCTAAGAAACCAAAATCCTGTCTTTTCACGTCATCAATAGAACCATCTGTTTTCTTCTCATTCTTTCTTCACTTTTAATGCCATGACTTTCCATTGTATTCCCAAACTGTTTTGTGTCACAGATAGGATATTTACCTTCATTCATTCATTCACTTTTTCTTATATTCTCAAGTCTGCTCATGGGAGAGGCCTAGTATCCACTAAGATAAGGCCTCTGAGTCAAATAATTGAACATATAATTATAGTTCTATTAACTGAGTGCTACAATTAAATATGTAAAGACAGAGTATGAGTGGTGTCAAGGAAAGAATCTTATAGGAGTTCATATCTCAGCAAAGTCTGGAAATAGATAACGATTAAGGCCAACTATCAGGTAGGAATGACTGCAATGAAACATGTCCAATATAGAGGGGGAAAGATGAGAAAGACACACAGGTGCACCTAGAAAAAAAAATAAGTTGGCTTGTATTAACAAATAAAAATTTGTTATGAAAGTTATGAAACTGGGAACCAGATCATAAGTGCTTTTGTGGGCCATACTATAGAACTGTATTTATGGTGAAGACTAGTATTTATTGGGAAGGTTAGTAGTGGAATACTGAATATCCATAATATGTTATTTTATATAGTTTTTTACATGCATGATATGAAGGAACTGATATTCAGCAAGGTTAGGAAACTTGTTTCAAAACCAGAAGCTTCTTCCATTGTGTCTCTTTGACAGTGGTCAAAATAAAGTGGCAACAAGAGGAATGGAAATATAAAGTCAGTAAAATAACAGGGTACTCTGGCTGAATAACTGAATAAAAGGAGCTAGAAGAATAAGCAGTGGTGCGAAGTGACTGATTCCAGTGACTAAAGAGGCATGCTCTTGATTAGCCAGAGAATTCAGAAATTAGTGATGGAGATGATAGACTATGTTTTAGATATGTCAAGTCTTAAATCCCTGAGGGATATCTAGGCAGATGTAAATTAAGAAGTTGGCTATATGATTTGTTGTCCAGGAATGGAAATCCAGGGTAAAGATGCAGATTTGGAAGAATAGGTCCTGGCTGATAACACAAAAGTGAATTAAAGCACTCATGTAGTTTTCAGTATGAGGATAGGAAAGAGATAAATATGGGCCCCGAGAAACACCAGCATGTAAAGTATGGGTCCAAAACTGAAGTCTGAAAAGAGATCAAGAAGAAGCAATGAGAGGGAGGACTCAGAACAAGCCATGTTGACGGTAGGAAAACCTAGACAGGAGGACAGATATTGCTACTGATTACTGGTTAGGGCAAGAGAGGACTAAATTGTGTCACTGTCTTGTGCAATGAAGAGGTAAGTTGCTATTGTGGTAAAAGCAGGTTCTATGAAGTTGTTGGAAACAGAAGGAAAATTTCAATGGTGTGAGCAACAACCAGTGGGAAAATCTCCTCTAACGCATTCTCTGGGGACAAAGACCCTACCTTGCGCAATGCCCCAGCTCAGGTTTAGGACATGAGTGAGGTTTGAGGAAATGGAAAGGGTAATAAGGATTGTCCCTTGGAGGAAAGCAAAGAGAAGAGAATGAATAGTTTAAGTGTTTGCTTTGCATTTAAGTACAAGAGAGACTTGAGTGCTTTTCTGGCCCAAGAAAGAAGAGCTAGCAGAGGGGAGATGGTTGTATATAAAGATGAGAGAGGAAACATTTGATTGAGTGAGGTTGCTGAGGAGGAAGAATGAGTTGAGAACGAGAGGCTATGACTTAGAAAGTCATTATCCAGCCTGACAAGACACATTTGGCCTACTGCCATATTTTAAATTCACACTCTAAGAATGAACTGTCCCATATGGTAGCTATTGGCCACATGTGGCTCTTGAGCACTTGAGAAGTGGCTGATCCCAATCGAAATGTGCTGAAATTATAAAATGCACAATTAAAAAAAAATCTTTCATCATTTTTACTGAATACATATTGAAACGGAATCGTTTCAGATAGACTGGGTTAAAAAAATTGTTTCATTAAAATTAGTTTGGCCTGTTTCTTTTTAATGTGGCTGTTCAAAAATTTTAAATTGCATGTGTATCTCATGGTAAATTTATTTAATTTATTTACTTTAAGTAAATTTAACTTTATTTATTGCTCTAGGAAGACCCTGTATCCCAGTTAGAACCTAAGACTTTCCTTGGGTGCAAAACATGTGCTCAGCAAGCTGTCAGAAACCATCACCACAGATTTATTACTCCGAAGACCGGCCCCAGAATTCTTCCTGTGAATCCTTCTTTTAAATTTTGTGGGAACTTCTGCAGGAGATCAAGTCTGACATAGTAAGGTCAGGATAGAGGTCTCTTCTGTTATTTAAATCTCCAGTGGCATCTAGTTCCTTCCCTTTGTCACATGTCATGTTCTGTTACCAGTTCTAATTTTATTTTGCTCCAAAGCAATTATTTTTGTTGTTGTTGGTATGACGTCCTTTATTTTTATCCTTCCTTGAGGACTTATTCTTGCTTAATAATTTGCTCAAGGTCTTTCTCTTCCTCTCAAGCAAAGAAAGTAACCATTTTTAGAGCAAACATAATTTGTCCGAGGCTCAAGTAGGAAAGCAAATGCAACTTATTGATTATATTAGTGTCTTTAAAGGTCTTAGATCCCAGGTTGGTCTACCTCCCTTTGCCTCTCACCATGAACATTTTCCCTGTAAGCTGCTAGGTAAGTGGCCTTTTTGTTGTACCTTAGTCCTGGAGCTCCTGATCAAGAAGACACTCGTAGCAATTCTTATTTGCAGCCTGTTGACATATCATTCTCTTTCGCCATGCTGCCCCCACTCAAATGTCCTCATAGCCCCTTGCATACCTGCTGTGTGCTAGGAATTATCAACCATTTTTTTAGTCAGCTAGGGGGTCATCCTCCTCCAGAAAACAGAAATACAAATCGGTGACCCAATTCTAAATTTCTTGCTTATCACTTCTTGTTCCTTGCTGGGCCTGTTAACTGACATCTGGTATTGAAAAATACTGTATTTTATCTTGTCTATGGAAGAGCCAATGAAAGTTAGAAAGATTGCATGAATGTCTATAGCTTAACTTTAATGACACCTGCTATGGTGTCAGTCTTAGTGCTCAATCTCAGTGCTAACTCAAAGATTTTAAATATAAACTCAAGGTCTTTCCAAGGCTCTGTGTAGAGTCTGAAAATTAGGTCTAACTTTTGGCAAAGGTAGTTTTTAACTTGTGTGATACAATTGATTTATTATAATGAAATTTTACTTGGAAACCCTCTTTATTTCCTCTATTTTTCAGCACTCCCCTCAACAATATTCTCAGCCATGAGAGAGAAATGAAGGATTTATTTTATTACTGTTATCTGGAAGACAATATGTTGCCTTGGTTAAATTCCTTCACAATATAAGATAACTCCATTGCTGTCTATGCACTCCTTCCCAGTTCTCCTTCATTACATGATATTTCATTGCCAATATCCTGCTTCTATAAGTTTCCTGTATGTCCTGGAAGAAAAGAACAGTTGTCTAAATGCCTCTTTGCTTGCTTATAGAATAGAAAGAAAACTTGAGGAGAACTTTTTCATTCAGCTAGCTCTTAATTAGAAATCCTTTTAGGATAGTAACTTTTCTCCTAACTAGAATTTATATTTGTACAGTCACATGGGAATTTCAATTCCAGATTGTCTCTATCATTCAGTCATTTATTATTTTTTTTTATTTTTTTTTCAACGTTTATTTATTTTTGGGACAGAGAGAGACAGAGCATGAACGGGGGAGGGGCAGAGAGAGAGGGAGACACAGAATCGGAAACAGGCTCCAGGCTCTGAGCTATCAGCCCAGAGCCTGACGCGGGGCTCGAACTCACGGACCGCGAGATCGTGACCTGGCTGAAGTCGGACGCTTAACCGACTGCGCCACCCAGGCACCCCTATCATTCAGTCATTTAAAAACTGGTAAAAAATCAGTTCTTTAAAAAAATGAAAATATAAAAGTTAATTATTTTCTTTTTCAAAAAAAATTTTTAATGCTTATTTGTTTTTTGAGAAGGGGGGGGAGGGGCAGAGAGAGAGAGGGAGACACAGAATCCGAAGCAGTCTCCAGGCTCCGAGCTGTCAGCACACAGCCCGATGTGGGGCTCAAACTCACAAGCTGTGAGATCATGACCTGAGCAGAAGTCAGACACTTAATCGACTGAGCCACCCAGGCGCCCCAAAGTTAATTATTTTCAAGAATATCTTATTTTTATTGGTAAATACAGTAACATATAGGTTTGAAAATCTCAGAGTTTGGCAATGATTCTTCTTTGAATATATATATTATAATATATTATGTATAAATATTATACTATATATAATCAAGATACAATTGACCTATAATTGTATGAGTTTAAGGTGTACAAAGTGGTGATTGAATAAATTGATATATTGCCATATGATTACCGCCCTGGCATTAGCTAGCACCTCTATCATGTCATATAATTATTATTTCTTTTTTGTGGTGAGAACATTTAAGATCTCGTCTCTTAGCAACTTTGAAGTATGTATTACTGTGTTGGTGACTCTAATCACAATGCTGTGCATTAGATCTTCAGAATTTATCCATCTCCTAGTTGCAAATTTGATTGTACTTATCCACGTGTTCAACAAATCATACTCCACTTTCTGTAGAGATCTAGTCAGTTATAAATGATTTCAATGTTCAAGCAATCTTTCTGCCTGTCATGGTTTCATCGAAAACCAATATACGTGTTTCACAAACTGAGAATGTTCTGAAATGCATTAGCTATTGGCCGCTAACAGCAAACATCTAAGAGTGAAAATAGATTAACGCTATTAAAAATGCATCAGCAAATTATTCTTCAATAGGTGCCTTTAAAGTGAAAATTGCCTCAAATGACTTTCTCTCTTACAAAAAGGCTGCTGTGTCTTTCTTCTGTAACAAGCCATGGTCAGTTTTAGTTCTAACCGTGGCACAAAGGTTCCTAAGGGTGACTAATTTGCATGGTGCAAAAGTGTCCTTTGTCATTCCTAACCAACAACTGTAAAGAAAAATTTAAGAACAATTTCTTTTTTTTTTAAGATTATTATTATTTTTTTTTTTTTTGAGAGAGAGAGAAAGAGCATGAGCAGGGGAGAGGCAGAGAGAGAGAAAGAGAGAGAATCTTAAGCAGGCTCCATGCTGTCAGTACAGAGCTCAACATGGGGCTCAAACCCATGAACTGTGATCATGACCTGAGCAGAAATCAAGAGTCAGATACTTAGCCAACTGAGCCACTCCTTAAGTAAGGTTTACTATTATGGTCAGAGAAGTTGTTCAGAGAAGACAGAGGTAGGACGAGAAGAAATTCTTTGGTGCCAAATGTTGATATTGAGTGCTGATTATGCCTGTGTCTGTTCTAAGGTCATAATGTTGTGGTCATTTGCCCCTGAGAAGAGAAGGCTATTCAGTTCAATTCCACAGAAAGCACAAAGAAATGATAAGTCTTTCAGAAGAAATTCCTTAATTGTTACAGAATGGTCTCAGTTAATTCTAACCAAATCTCACTGCTCTACATAGCTCTAGAAATACCCAAAAGATGCAGACATCAGTATTGGAACACAAGGCTCTCTGGTTTATGTAGCAGAGGAGGTCTACTGGAAACATCTGGAATTTCTTGAACCATAGATCATTATCTGCACTTCCCTTTGCCATCCGAATGCCCAGAGCAGTGGATTTTACCGTTCCTTATTTCTGAGAGATTTGTGTTAGGAGAATAAATGTAAGTTTATCTATTTTTCAGAGTTTCAATGAAAGCCAAGAACAATACAAAAGTTTTCAAATATTCTAGATCTCATGGTAAGCTGCTTGCATATCAAAGTGGACCATGCTAGAGGGTGTGAAATGAGTTCTACCAGTATTGACTCATCAGCCACTCAAGACTACTCTAAGAGAAGACTAGAGATTCATTAGAAAGTTCAAAGAAGACAAGAATATTAATTTCTTTGGAGAATAGAATACTGTTAATTCTTAGCCCCTCCATGTGAGGAAAGAGGATGAGAGTGCTTTCCTACCACTTTGAGTCTAGAAACAGACACTTAGCAAAAGCTTGACCAATGTAGTAGGTGCTGTTCGCATCCTGCCCAGGGTCCAGTAACTGGGTGTATAAGACTCAGCCCCCATGCCCCCTATGCCTGCAGCCGATGATAACTGATACAAAGGATGTGTGTATTCCTTTGCTTTACATTGATACCAGTTCTGTTCTTGCTCCAGAGGCCCTCATGGGATCAGCTGAAATGATACTTCAGTTATAAATATGTCCTTTCTTACACTATCCTGCTTTACTTACTCCCTTTCTTCTGAGAGTCTCCCTGAATAAATTAAATGTTTCTCAAATCCACTTGAAGCTTTCGTTTAAGGAACTAGACTAATAGGCATGTGGGACATCAGGTCTGGTACCTGATTCATACCGAGATAAGTCCAAGTGGTGAGGCTGTGGCTTGGACAGCAGGGAAATGAGTCATAAGCAGACCAACTACACGTTGTGTTGGAAAACACCTTGCCTGAGCAGATCTTTTTAAAGGAGTGAGACCACCTCTATAGGGACTCTCCAGTGTCCAAGAAGAGAAGGTATCAATGGGATCAGATACATGTGGTCTCACATAGTCAGTGGGGATAAATATCCCTAAGAGACCCCCAGTGACATCTCTTGTGAGAAAGAACCAGTCTCGAAAACCCATGTGGCACTACTCCCACTACTGTGACACCGTTACTCAATGGCAAGATTTATTTTATCATTGTTCTTTCTCCATCATGTCTGCTCCTATGCTAGATGGACCTATGTCAGTAGCTACCAAGGGGAAGAGGTAGAGAAAGAAGTAAGGAAGAGATTCTCTACAACCCTTTTCCCTTACTGCACGTCTCCTTTACTCTTCCTACAAGGCAGGTCTAAGCTGAGTAACTAGAGACATTTAATATTGGATGAGAGTGGGAAAATTTGCTATCAGATAGGACTGGATGCTTTATTACTTGGAAATTAGTGGGAAAGCCATGGAAACCTTGAAATTCATACAAAAGACAGAGGGGGACAGATTCACATAGCAGGATAGTCAAATGAATAAAGTTACCCTTTGCTTATACCTTACAGATTCCAGCTTGTTTCTGAAATCTGTGGCTTCCCCCTACATGCCTACCAAATGTAAGTAAGGACCTCTCTGCAACTTGTTATTGAGGGAATTACTTTGAAGCCTCAATTCTGTTACCCGGGTGTCTACAAAGTCCTTTCCCAGATCTCCACAGATTCCCAGGAGGATGTATATTCTCATGGTCACATTTGTCTCTGGAAAACTCCTTTTCACTTACATCAACATTCCCTTTCCACATGTCTTCAACAAAATTAATTCCATGTCAGAGAGGTCTAATGGACATTTTTATATGTTGTCCAGGATATGACCTCTTTCCTTCGTTGATAAAGAGCTTGATTCCACTCTCTAGCATTGGGGGAGCTAAAGTGTGGGCAGCATAAAGGTTTTCTAGCATTTGGGGGAGCTAAAGTGTGGGCAGCATAAAGGACAGTTTGCCCAGTTAGTTGTGTCTTCCCCTGGAGCTCCCCAAAGAAGTGGAGACAGTGGAGAATTTATCTACTTTGTTAGTGGTGGTAGAAACACCTGGCCACAGGCCTGGCATCATCGTTATATAAATAATGTCATTCAAAGTTATAGTATATATAATGGTTATTATGGTGTTATTTAGGTGTATTTTAGCCAAAATTCAGACAAACCAATTCAGGGACTTCAATTTCAGAGAGTGATTTGCAAATCTACAAACAAGTGTTTTTTTTTTTACATGATATATGGACTCAAAATTTTAAATAAGCCATATTGAGAAAAGTCAGAAGACGTTTATAGCCTAAAAATTACTATAAGAAATAAAGTATCTGATAATAATAGCTAACATTGATTGAGAGCTTAGTGTATACAATATATATTTCTAAGTGCTCAACATGTATTAACTAGCTTCTAGGATGTTCAGGATAGGGACACCTGGGTGGCTCAGCTGGTTCAGCATCCCACTTTGGCTCAGGTCATGATCTCATGGCTTGTGGGTTCCAGCCCCGTATCGGGCTCTGTTCTGACAGTTCAGAGACTGCAGCCTGCTTCAGATTCTGTGTCTCTCTCCCTTTCTGCCCTCCCCTGCTCATTCTTTGTCTTTCTCTGTCTCTCAAAAATAAAAAAAAACATTGAAAAAAATTTAGGATGCTCAGGGCATCCTGTAAAGTAAGCAGTGTTATTACTCCCATTCTATAGATGAGAAAACTGAGCCACTGCCCTGATGTCTTCTAGCTCATGCATCTGGAAGGTGGCAGAGCCAGGCTTCAAATCCTGAAATTTGGCCATCTGGCTCATTGCTCATTTTACCAGTCATGAGCAATGGTGTTTCTTACACTAAAGTGACATGAGTATAATACAACAGATAAAGTAAGCATGCAAAAACTGTGTTTTCCTTATTCTTTTGTCTCCTTTAGGATAAAGTTTTATAATTATCAAATATACCATTTGTTATAAATTGAGCAAGCTTGAAGTACCATCCACTTTCTTAAGCCTAGAATATGATACAAGCAATGTGACCAACAGTGCAGTTTCAAATGCTTAAAATTTCCAAGATTCTAAGTCTACACTGTTGGCCTGACTTCCACAAATCTACACTACTGACTTTAGTTTCCATTTCTGTATCATTCACTACATTTGAACCAAAAATTATATAGCCTCTTCTCCTACAAATACATTGAATGATAATATTTTAGTCCCATTGAGCGGGTTCTGTCTTCCTCAATGACACGGTACCATTTTTGTTCTTCCTTTTAGATTCCTTCCCTTCCCTACATCGATATACTCTCAAATCTTTTTGCTCATTCAGCGCTCCTCTCATCTATTTATGTATTTGCTTCTTGTGCTTTCATTTCCTAAACGTCCTTAAAAGTTCGTTCATGGGACCTATACCCCTGCTTCCCTGCCAGCTCGCTCTCCTGGTCTCCTCTGTCTCTCTCACTGTTTCCTCACCAGTAAATATCTTCAGCCATCATTGTAGCTCAGTTATGTTTATAATAAAAGTTGCCCAAGGACACACAGCTAGAATGGCACAGATGAGAACTGAACTCATTACTCTCTGCCTTCTCAATCTATGGTCTTAAACTTTATTTCATCCATTTCCAGTCTGACTTACAGGACCCCTCCACTGGGATAATCTACAACCACTTTAAATGTAACAAATTTGTCCTTGCTTGATTTTTATGTCCATTTACAAAATGCCCTTCTCTTTTATGCATTCTCTCTTAGTATGTAAAATATGCCAGTATAGTCCCCACAGTTTTTGCTATGATAATTCTTTTAATTCTTTACTGTCCCCACATGGCTTAAGAACTTGCTAGCCCAAGCCTAAGGCAAGAAGCTCACCTTTAGTTTATTTACTTTTCCTTGCAACCCACAATATTAAAGGGCTGCGCTTTTTAAAATTTAACTCTTTGTTATTTTTTATTGAAATATATTTGACACATAACATTGTATAAGTTTAAAATGTACAATGTGTTAATTTGGTATATTTATGTATTGCAAAATACCTCTATCACATCACGTAATTATAATTTCTTCTTTGTGGTGAAAATAATTAAGATCTAGTCTCTCAGCAACTTGGAAATTTGTAAATACAGTATTGTGGACTATAATCACTATACTGCAGTATGCGTATACAGTAGAATATAATTCAGCAATGAGAAAGAAAGATATCCTGCCTTTTGTGACAACATGGATGGCCCTTGAAGGCATTATGGTCTTCAAGTCTAAGATAAGTCAGACAGAAAAAGGCAAATACTGTATGATATTTGAGCTTATGTGCAGAATTTTAAAAAGCTGAACTCATAATACCAGAGTCAAATTATGGTTACTAGTTACTGGGCGTGGGCTGGGGAATTGAAGAAATGTTGTTTAAGGGCATAAACCTACAACTAGTAGATCGATACGTTCTGGAGCACTAATTATCTCAAACACAACTTTCTGGATGTCACACTCTTTGTGAAGAATTCATTGTCTATTAGTTTTATGCTTAATTTCACAGCACTGTATCTAAAATCTTTTCTTAATGCCTCTATTTTATTTAACCAAAATTCTGAGAATATCTCCAGCACAGACCCTCCACAGAATTGAGGCAGTTTTTTTCCCCCCCTCCTTGTCACATCCAAGTTCATTCCCCTCCTTTTCTACCCAAGTTTCTATGACTTGCTGGAGTCTAGACGTCAACCCATGTTGATCATAAATAAAATGACCTCCTCTTCTGATACCTTGCATTATCTTACGTATCTGATTAAAAATTGATTTGTGTTATTCTCTTTTTCTTTCGCTGAAATATAAACATTTGAAAGTGAGGCTAGGGATGGAAGAAACTTAGAAACTACAAACTACGTTACATTTTTAGGGGTCATGTAGCTAGGTTGCTCTGTTTTACAGATAAGGATACATTGTTAAGAGAGGTTCTTTTGCATCCTGAATCCTTAAGGACGCATGGTGCTCCTTTTGGTTTTTTTGGCATTCATCAAACAAAATTTGGCCTCAAGCCGTGCTGAATAAAATGCGTTCAGTTTATTTTTACTCAGAAATAGGAAGAATGTTTTGGTAAAATTTCCCTGGGAAATTTAATTTTCCCTGGGACTACTTAGGCAAACCAATTTCAAACCAGCATCTGGGAACTTTTCAAAGAGCAGAGTAATGACTCATTAATCTACCTTCCAGATCTTGCTAATATACAACTATGACTTTGGCAAATAGCTTTCAATACCACTGATACCATCTGTCAGTCTTTTCTGGTAAAGTCATCCAACGTTGTATTTCCCCCCAATGTAATATGAACCCAAGCAGAGCATATCAATCTTGGGCCTGAATGAAAAAGGTAAAGCAGCTTATTAAATGGAAATTATTTACTATAGTAAGTATTACTGTGAACTTCGTATTTTAATTTTAACAAATTAAGTTGCCTAGCCTTGGCAGTCTATATTTTCACTGTTTACATACTCTAGTGTTTGATTTCTAAATCACATTTTCTAAAACACATGCCCCTAAAGTGAATATTATTCAGGACCAATACCAGGTAACAGCAGATTTGATTTCTATTAGCTTCTCTGTTGATAAAATATTATTCATTTTTTCAAAATTACCTCTCTTAAGCCTTCCAGGGTGCCCATTAGGTAAAACTGATGTGTCTTCCATATGCCTTGTTATGTTACTCTATTATGTCATAGATAATTTCAAATATATCTAAAATATAAATTCCTTGAGATCAGGGACTATGGCTTATTCAACTTCCTTATACATTTATTCCACATTATACATAGCAGATGTTCAATAAATGTACACTTGACTTCTTTCCTCATTGAATTTATGGCAATTCAGTGGCCTCCATACAGTATAATATTTATAAACTTTAGTACAATACAACCTTCAGATTTTCCTATGCTCTCCATGAAGTCTAGTCTGCATTCTCTGTTAATTTTTATAGCACTATTCTCCTGTCGTAAGTACTGACATTTTAGAGTGTGTCTTAAAGTCTTGAAGTAATAGATGTCCTCTGATTGTTCTTCATGATCATACCATCCACTCTAGGTTCTCTGCACTTTATATGCATCTTTGGAGTTAGGTTATGAATTGTTACAAAATGGCTTGCTGTGATTTTGTTTTGATTGCTTTGCATCTTGACACGGATAATGTAGTGATCAATATCAGAACGATAGGCACCTTAATACCGAGTTTTCCAATCCATAAACATGATGCAGCTCTCCATTTAACTAAGTCCCCTTTTATCTCACTCAGCAGTGTCTTACAGTTTTCTGTATGGAAATCTTTGACACGTTTTTTAAAAATCTGTGTCTTGATTTTTTTTTGGATGCCCTTCTAGATAGTATTTGTTTCACTTTAATTTTCTGATTCTTTCTTCCTAGGATACAGAAATACCATTGAATTTTGCATCTACTGACCGTCATACCATCTTGCCAAATCAAATATTAGAGAACTTTGTATTTTCTGTGTATGTAATCATGCCATCTGAGAATAAAGACTGCTTTATTTTTCCCTTTCCGATATTCGTGCCTCGTATTTCTTTTTCTTGCATTATTGCAGTGACCGGACTTCCAGAACAATGTTGAGAGAAGTATCAATAGTGACATTATATTCTGTGCCTGATCTCAAAAAGGAGTCTTTAGAATTTTACATTAAGTATGGTGTTAGTATAGGTTTTGTGTTTCTTCCGATTCCCAGTTTTTCATGAACTTTTTAAAAGTGAAATTCTTGTTTTGTATCTATTGAGATAATCATATCATTTTTTCTCCTTTATTTTGTCAGCATAGTAAATTACGTGATTGATTTTCACATGTTAATTTAGACTTATCTTCCTGAGGTAAACCTGAGATTCAATATATAAATACTTGCTTATAAGTTTTGCACCCATGGTTACGAGGCATATTACTCTGTAATCATTTCTAATATCTTTCCTAGGTTTTGGTGTCATATTCAGGGTTCTACAAAATATTTTGTTTTATATTTTCCTTACATATTCAGCAGAATTCATTAGTAATAATTTCTTAATTGGTGTATTCTGTTTTTAAGAAGTTTATTTTTATTATAGATTCAGTTCCTTTAACAAGTATATGAGTATTTGGGGCTCCTGGGTGGCTCAGTTGGTTAAGCGTCCGACTTCAGCTCAGGTCATGATCTCACGGTCCATGAGTTCGAGCCCCGCTTGGGCTCTGTGCTGACAGCTCAGAGCCTGGAGCCTGCTTCAGATTCTGTGTGTGTGTCTCTCTCTCTGCCCCTCCCCCACTCATGCTCTGTCTCTATCAAAAAATGAATAAACGTTAAAAAAAATTTAAAAAACCATGTATATGAGTATTCAGATAACCTAATTTTTTTGGTTAGTTTTAATAATTTTCAAAACATCTAAAACGTTTCACTTTAGTTATATAATTTGTTGGCATAGCTTTTAAAATAATATTCTATTATTAACTTTTTAATATCTGTGATATCTGGATTGATGTCCCATTTTCCCTTCTGGATTTAGCAATGTGTTTTTCCTCTATTTATTTTCATTAGTCTTTCATTAAGTTTATCACTTTCAAAAACCAAACTTCTGCCATTTTGTTGTTGTTTATACATTTAGAAGGTATTTCACTGACTTCTGGCCAGTTATTATTTCTTTCATTTTACTTTCAGGGAACTTAAATTGCTTTTATTTTTTTGGCTTTCTAGATGGAAACTTTGATCACTGATTTTAAAACATTTTTATTTCCTAATATATGCTGAATGCATGATTATTCTCCCCTGACTTATACTCAACAGCCACTGACAGAGCTCCATTACTCTTTCTTGGGACATCTTAAAGCCATTCTTTTAGTCATACCTCTGAATCACATTGGATAAGACACTTCATGCTCTCTGGGATGAGAAAGAAAGAAGTGAAGAGTAAAGACAAAGAAGATGGACAAAAAATGAAAAAGGAAAGACAGCTCTACTAAAATCTTTCTAAAATTTCTTCTGATAATAAAATCATGACTCTTTAAATAGCCAGGATGATTTTACTCCATTCTTTCCAATCCTCTTCCTATAAAAAATGTACAGCCACTATATGCTCATGTTTTACATCTGGAAAGGCCAGGTGAACTGCTCAAAGCCTGGCAGAGGACAGGCAGGAGGCTAGGTGTTTGCTGTGGGAGGTGTAACCACCTGTCTCTTTGGATGGGTATTGTCCCATAGTGGTGAAATTTATGTGTTTTCAACTCCTTGAAGGTATGCCTAAAGTCTTAACCTGAAAGTTTCCCCACATTTTCTATGTTGAATTTTATGTAGTTTGATGAGAATATGTCTGACTCACTAATTTTTTTTTTTTTACATAACTCAAGGTCATAAATTCAAATGCCAATAGAGAATGTGGGGGTAAATGAATGAATTCATCAAGTATAATGGTTCTGATATTTCAATTGTATTATTTTTTTTAGTTTTTCATATTGCAACTGAAAGTTAGCGTTGGTGTAGAGGAGCTAATAAGTGGAGGGGTCTTCGGGGACACTAGAGAACATGTGACCTGTTGAAAAAACGATGGCAGTGACTCTGCTTGAGTAGATGGTTGCCATGCCAGGAAGGGTAACACGATATTCCAATTTCTTACGAAGTTAAGATTTTGATACAATATCATCATATGATTATTTTATTTCTGGCACATTTCAGCAATGGTCACCTAAAATCCACATTTTTGGATATGCACAATTGTCAGACTAATTTCCTCTGGGGATCATAGATGAGAAAGAATATGATATTCTCTTCTTTCATTAGTTCATTAATTCATTCAGCAAATATTTACTGAATATCTAGTATGTGTCAGGCAGCCACGCTAGGTACTGGAGATAAAATGGTAAACAAAACCAGATGGGGTTCTGTGCTCTCGTGGTACTTTGGTTGAGTGGGGATACAGGCAGTGGTGAAATGTTCGTGAACAAAGCGTGATGTTACCACTGTGAGAAGTACTGTGTCAGGGCACTCAAGCCCTGAAGGGAGGAGCTTCAACTCAGTTCCTCAGACCTTATTTTAGAGAAGGAATGTTGTAAGTACACTTTTTATGCTAGCTAGCTACCTTTAAGGAAAAGTCAGAATTAATAATTTACCTCCATCTAGAGAGGTTTTAAAACAGAATGTTTATGTGCAGTTTGATGCAACGCTCTCCTGGGATCCTGAGAAGCAGTGCGCTTGTAGGTTTGAATTTGGTTATCTTGAGGAAGGTTTCCAAATAACCACTTCTGTTCTTGTCTCTGCTTCTTCATAACAGGTCCCTTTACATTCTCTATTTGCAGGGGGGAATTTATTCCCTATCTCTCTTATGCTCCAGTTCTACACAAGAATTTTGTCTTCCTCATGAGAAAATGGAAAGCTTTATAACGCAATGAGAGATCATGAGAGTAAACCAAATACATATAGGATCCAGATTTTAGCACTTAATGTCTAACCCAGTTGCCAGGAGACCTTCCCAGTAACTATCCCCTTGGGTTGAGTGACACGTGGATACCTTCTTGGTAGAGATCCCTTATCCTTTATGATTCTGGTCCAATCAGCTACAAATATTTAGTCACATACCTGATTTTTTTATTGTGCTCCTAGTATGTGTTAGGTATTGTTCTGAATGTCTCATATATATTAGTTTATTTAATCCTCATAAGACTTCTGAAGATAGGTGCTACTGTTATTTCCATTGTAGAGATCAAAAAACTGAGGATGAGAGAAATTTAGCCACTTAAGAAAAATCAGATAGATATTAAGTGTGAAACCTGAATTTGAACTCAGGCTTTTGATTCCTAATGGATAGCAATAATATTTACTTTACTGCTCAATATTACTTGTTTTATCTTTATACTGTTTTTCCTTAAATAAAGTTTGATCTCTACCCATATTTGATCTCAATCTCTATAGCCCATAGCACTACAAATAACTGGCTGAAGCTTCACCAAATATTTTTAGTCCTCAGAGACTTTTAATTTCTATTTGACAATGATCTAGGCAAAGAAGAAGGATTTGAATTACATTAAACAATTAGTGTTGCACAGGGAACTCTAAGACGTGCTCAAAATTTAAAAAGGACATGGGCAAAAGGGGACATGGGCATGTCTCTTACCGCTTTTACAACAAATAGAGTTGCCCTTTGAGGAGGGCACCTGTTGGATGAGCACTGGGTGTTGTATGGAAAGCAATTTGACAATAAATTTCATATTAAAAAAAACAATAAATTTCATAACCAGCAAAACAAAACAAAACAGAACAAAACAAAACAAAACAAAACACAAATAGAGTTGCCCAGAACTGTCAATAACAGTATCAAAAATCCTAAAGTCTCAAAGATCTGAACTCTGGAGCAATTATAATAGCAATGGGGACCATGCTGACTTTTGCTGGGGCAAAAAAGCAAAGAAAAGGGCACAAGTTAACATAATAATATTAACAAATAGTTGAAAGGAAATTGAACAATTTAATCCTTTTGGCTTTTGTTTCTTTAGTCAAAAAGAATGAATTTCTGACTCTGAGAAGGAAGAGTAACCCACAGTAGGAAAAGAGATTGGAAAAGTAGTGGGTTGCTTTGGTAAATGTGTATCTCCTCACCCACATAAACTGTACCGAAGAGACAGAGATTTGAAATGGGAGGTTTAAATATGCTAAAAAAAAAATAGAGATTGTTTTTTCTGTCCTGCATGGTTCTTGAGAATTGCTTCTTTGTGTTGTTTCATCCTCCACTCCTTTCTCTTCTAGGTTCTTTTGATCCAGTTGAGGCAGATGTAGAAATCTTCTAGATGACTTAGCAGGTAACTGTGAGTGCAAACTCCAGGTGACTTTTTGTACCCATCTCTCAGTTTCAGTGGATATCTTCAGGTGCTTTAGCTTCTATGGAAGAATAAGATAAGCTTGGGTTTGGAAGTCAGAAGATCTTGCTCTCTAGCTTCCTGTCCAGTAAAATGCACTACAAATTTTCTTCTTTACAGTCTATGGTGATATTTTTTTAAAGTTTATTTATTTTGAGAGAGAGAAAGCATGAGTAGGGGAGAGGCAGAGACAGAGGGAGAGAGAATCTTAAGCAGACTCCATGCTGTCAGCACAGAGCCTGACCCAGGGCTCGACTCAGGGCTGACTCAGATGCTTAACTCACTAAGCCATCCGGGCACCCCTTCGTGATAATTAAATAAACTAATAATATGTAAGAAGTATCATGACCAAATTTATCTTTGTTATTTAGACATTAAGAAATTAGATCTCTTACCATTTATTTACTTTAACCAAAATATTCCAGGGATTCAAATGAACTGCACAGGGAAACTGATTTTTCATATAAAATGAAGATTTATTTTTTTTAATGTTTATTTATTTATTTTGAGGGAGAGAAAGAGCATGTGCACATGAGCCAGGGAGGGGCAGGGAGAGGGAAAGAGAGAATCCTGAGCAGGCTCTGTGCTGTCAGTGCAGAGCCTGACACAAGGCCTGATCTTAGGAGCCATGAGATCATGACTTGAGCTGAAATCAAAAGTCAGACACTTAACCAACTGAGCCACCCAGGCACCCCTAAAATTAAGATTTCTAAATGGCAAATACTAAATGTCAGTATACCCCAAAGCACTCTTCTTTGGAAAAACAAAACAAAACAAAACAAAACAAACACAGGGCATTGGATTTATATCACACAATAGGTGAAATTGCAGTTCTGTTATTTAATGTGTGAACTTAGGCAACTGAGAAACAAAGATAACAATACCAATATCAAAACAGCAGTCTAAGAATCAAATGTAATAAGCCTGTTAAGTACTTAGCGCAATGGGTGGCCATAAATGTGGTTGGTTCAGGAAATATAGGAGATTATTATTGTTTATCATTATTATTTGTAAAAGTTGTATTCCATTGACTTGAGTACTAGAATCTCTTGTAGCAAAAGTCTCACCTTTGCTGAAATATTTTTGACAAGCCTCTTGGGTGGCTGACCTGAGCTGCAGGGCATGTAAGGGAGAGTGCCCAGACTTTCGGGAAGGAGAACTCTTTAGCAACATAGATACAACAATTTGTGAGGTAAGAGAAGGAAAAGGGAGAAAAAGACACAGATAGAGGAGGGAGCAAACATATGGGGAGAATATGAATATATATATACATATATAGTTATATACTGTGCAATGTGACATCCCTTTTAATTTCCAAATCAGCAGTAAACTCTCTATTGCTTGCTGGTGCTTTGTTTTGGTGGATGAATGTGTGTGAGTGCATGTGTTTGCATGTAGCCTGTATTCCATCTCCTGAAAGATATGAGACTCCAAATGGTGGATTTAGGTAGAGAAGTGTATGGATGCCATCCCTAGGTTATATCCTTAGTGTTGATTCATGTTTTCTTTGACAGCAATGATAGAATTTTGGCACTCGGTGATAACACTGGTGGTGACAGAGTAGACTACCATTCTTGCCCAAATTTGTTAAATAACTTGGGATTTCAATTTAATTATCTTCAGGACCTTCATATGTAAAACACCAGTGATTACGGTTAGCAGATGCTCCCAAAACCCAATGGGCTTTCCCATCAAAGCATCTCTGGTTGTTTAACAATGTAACAGACATGACACTGGTAACAACAACCAAATCCAGAGAAGAATTGGATAGACTCCCTGGCATTTTATAAAGGCTCTCTAAAAATGATCCCAATAATTATTCATGTTTTTAAAAAAATCTTTCTCTCATAAAGAAGGCTACCATAGCTTTTCTTAACTCTCTGCAAATACATAAAGCAAAGACAAATTTCATCTTACCTTCGGCTTTTTGTATATTTTTCTCTTCTGTTTCTATCCACTTTCTTACCTGCCCATCCGCTCTGCCTCCACTTTGCCTCTTTCTTCTTAGCAAAGTACCTTGCTCCTCTGGTATCTAATGACTGAAAATCCGGTAGGTCAAAGACCTGTGGAGGATACAAAGATGACTTAGATTTTGATTCAGTTTTTGAAGTAGACCTATTGTTTGTGTCTGTCAGCCTTTCTCCTTGGGGAAATCCTCTTTCAGGCTACAGGGTGAACATATGACCATGACTACAGCCGAGCATAGGCATTGGAGCCAAGTAAGGTCAGAGTCCCAGTGATTCACATGGAAAGAAAAACAAGGAAGCATTTTCTGCTATAGCTGTTAAACCAAGATTATGTGAGCCTGCAGCTGCCGACAGCGATCCTGCCTGCTAACTTGACTTTGTGCAAAATGAATTCAAAAAGAAAGTTGAGAATTTCTTTGTTAAAGTGTCCACTCCCAGAATTCCCAGGAATATTTGGAAATAAATTTCCTTTTAGTTTAAGCTCATTTGAATTGGCTTTCTGTCACTGGCAATCCAAAGTGTCTGAATGAATACAGCCTTCCAACAGTTTATGGTCTAATAAACAAATACAGTTAGAATGGCAAAATTGTCCTGAGGAGACCAGGTTGAACAGTACAAGTGTTTTCACTCGTGACTGAAAACAATAGCAGTATTCCAATGGTGTATTATTACCTGTCGCATCACCTTGTTTCACCTTGATTCCTGTGTTCCAAAGTTTCAAGGGAACCTTCCAGTTTTAGTGGTGGTGCTCAAGTTATGTGTGTGGGACGAGGAGAGTGAAGTTGAAGCCTTCTTCCCAGCAACCTCAACCACCCCATGATCTCTATTAGTCTCCCTTACCGCACACTAACATATGGCCTAGGTGAAAATTCATAGTTAACCAAAACAGTATGATAACTGTATACCTGCAATGCCAGCCCCCTAACTGTTCTTTCCAACTGGATTTCCATCCCAAAGCTCTGACTATTTATTTCTGGACCTACACTAGCTGCATTAACTAGGAGCACGTTTCATACTAAGAGCCTCATACCTACCTTTGGACTCTTATTTGCAATGTGGACAGATGACAGCAAATTGTAAAAGGCTACTTGTTATATCTATAATATTTAACCTCCTTTTTTTTCAAAATGCTTTTTAACCTTTTAAACTACTTGCCACTTTTTAAAATCATAAGTGGCAAGTGGTACTCTCTCAAATTCTATTTTAGAGTGTTGATAATAATCCAGGTCAAAAGATAAAGTTTGATGAGTACAAAGCACCACAAATACCTTATTGATAAAAGATGAAAAATTATAATATTCTTCCTTCCCAAGAATTGAGCTTTCTACCTGTGCATGCCATCTCACACAGCGTGTAATGATTAGAAATGGTTAGAAATGAACTCTGCAGATAGAAAAACAATCTACAAAACCTCTCCAGTTGAAACAATATGTACTTATATAAGAATAGACAGATTGACCAATGAAACAGAACAGAAAGGGCACAAATTAACCCAACTATATTTGGAAAATGAGAACATCAGACCACTCGGGAAAAAATGGGCTTTTTAATAAATGATGTTGGGAAAACTGTAGCATTATTTTGAAAAAGACGAAATTAAATCCATTTCCTACACCATCAGAAAGAATAGAGTCCAAAGAGACCTAAATGTGAAAACATACAATGTAAATATAAAATTTATTTAAAAAGAGCTAAATGTCAGGGCACCTGGTGGCTCAGTCAGTAAAGCATCCAAACTCTTGATTTCAGCTCAGGTGCTGATCTCATGGTTGTGAGATTGAGCCCCACGTTGGGCTCTGTGCTGTGTATAGAGCCTGCTTGAGATTCTCTCTCTCACTCTGTCCCTCACCTGCTTGCATGGGCACCATGCACTCTCTCAAATAAATAAATAGATAAATAGATAAATAGATAAATAAATAAATAGATAAATAAATAGATAAATAGATAAAGCTAAATGTTAAGAAAATGGAACTATAAAAATGCTATGAGAAAACATGGGGATTAAGAATGGGGATTAAGAATGGCTTTATATGATTCAAAATCCAGAGACAATAAAAGAAAAGTCATGTAAATTTGACTGTTTAACTTACAAAGAACTTCTGTATGAAAAAAAAATATTCAAAAATGTCTAAAAGGAATGACAAGTTGGGAGAAAATATTTGCAACAAACATTACAAACCATTTGACAAAGAACTTATAAAAATATAGGGGAAAACACCAAATTTTATAGAATACCGAGCAAAAAAGGATCTAAAATGGTCCTTAAACATATTGAAACATATCTAGTGATCATAATAAGAGAAACACAAGTTAAAATTACACTGAGCACTATTTACTACAATACAATCTCAACAGATTGGTAGAGATTCTAAACTCAAAACCAGCTTTTGTTTTGGAAGCTATAGGAAAATAAGCATGGGTACACATGGAGGTGAGAATAAAAGGTCCAAGAAGTCTACCCAGGGATATTTGACAATAGCTAACAGCCCTTATATGCACTACTCTTTGTCTCAGAAGTTCTCCTTCTGGGAATTTATCCTAGAGATCTGTATCAAAAATATGAAAATGCATATATACGAGTATTATTTTGTTTACTTATAACTACAAAATATTCGTTGCTTCCCAAATTTCCAAGCGCAGGAGATGTTTGGATATACTAGGGTACTTAGGCACAATGGAGCACTATACAGCCGTAGAAATAAAAAAGGGCTTTCTCTGTGTACCGATTCAGAATGACTTTTAGGAGATACCCAAGGTCAATTGTTAAAGGGAAAAATGCAAGGTTCAAAGAAGTAAATATAATACACTATATTTTGTTTAAGAAATATGCACAAATAAGACACGATGTCTTTACAAAAATTAACCCAAGAAGATAGATAAGAAAACAATGAAGGAGGGGCAAGGTAGAGAGAGAGGCAAGGAAAGGACATATTTTCTGAATGTAGCTTTTGCATACCCTTGACTTAGGAAGGTTGTTTATGTTCCACATATTCATAAAAGAACTTGAAAGTGTAAGGATAGGCAAAAAAATTGAGAAACTAAATTAAAAAAATAAACCCCACTTTTTAAAAGTGAATTACATAAGTCATACTAAAAGAAGGATAAGTTATAAATGGACTGATCCAAATAGCTTTTTACATGGAATTTGACTACCTACTCTCAGTCCTCTACTCAGGGATAAAAAGAGCAAACAAACCTGAACTCTTTTGAGTGGATTTGTTTTGTTGTAGTGGTGTGGTAAAGCCATTCTGAAAGTATTTTAGTTGTATTGAAGGACTGAACAAATGAGTAAATGTTGACGTTATTGAGCCAGGAGAGTGTAGAAGGGAGGAGATACGAAGATGGAATGAGAAAAGGCAAGGAGGTGGATTACATAGAAAATAACAGGATGAGATAATAAGGGCATGACGTTGATAACTGGTGTTATATAACATGATCATGGTCCATTTACTTGCCCTGGTGACCTTTTTTTTTTCCTGGATGGGGCTGCAACTCCAGGTAAGGAACCACCCTGGGATTCCCTCAGATTCTCTGGAAGCCCTGGCAGCCAGTGGGGCTCAGTCTAACATTGACATGTGTCTACATCAATTATTGCTTTTGTCAGTATTATATGCCCATTACTGTGCTGCATTTGGTCATCAAATTATGTTCAGTAGAGATTGGTCAGTACGTGGAGATGGGATGACACCAGGTTTGGAGTTAATCAGACTTTCAGAGCTTGTGTGGCCACTTCAATCTTCTGAGTCTCAATTTCTTCATCTGTAAAATCTGACTACAAATAGCTAACATGGATATAGAAATTGCCTTGGAATGCTATAGACATAGCGTATGATAATACATTTTGATAATACCATTAGCATAGACTTTTCGAGAGCACAGAAATGAATGTATATTGAGTGTTTTCTGTGAGCCAGGCATTGTCTAGGTCGTTTAGCTACATATTCGCATGTACTCTTTACAACACAGTTAAAAATGCATCTTATCTCCCCACTTTACAGATAAGAACGCTAGGACTAAAATGGACTAAATACATTTCCTAAAGTTCCAAAGCTCTTATTTCAAGAATCAAAATATTAAACGAAAGCTTTCTGTTGTCCCCCACTCCATTCTGAGAATTAAATGAAGAAAGGGACATAAAATACTTTATAACCTATAAAGTATTTATGCAAACATAATAGAGTATTGCAATTTAAGGGAGACAAAACAAATCATAAAACAACTAGGAAACAAAGTATCTCAAACCAAATGATACTGATATGATAGCAAGTGCAGTTGGAGTCAGGGCTGGGGAGAAATCCTGTTAATTGGTGTGGGATGGATTGTAGGAGGCTCCATGAAAGGGATGGGACTTGAATGGGACTGGAAGAGCAGAAAGCATTTTGATAAATGGTAGCAAGTAGAGAGGGCATTCCAGGCAGGCGGAATGACATGATTAAACACACAGGAAGGTGCATGTGCTCCAATGTATACTGTATTTGCAAAAAAATACAGTGGCTAGGTCAACTAGGCCAGGTTCAAGAGCATCCAAGAAATCATTTTCTGGACTCTTCCTTAAAATCACGATTACCTTCCTTTGTGACTTAGAGTCATGATGCACGTAAATGACCATTAAAATTGTGCTGACCTCTCTACGCTGGAAGTAATTTCCCTAATGAATATTGATGCACTTGGCCCTGCACACTTTATAGAGATAAATGCCTACACAGCCCACAGTAGAGGTCAGTGGGAATTCTGCTTACCAAAAACCTATAGAACTTGGCCTTTAACAAACCATTCTTTATTAGTGAGACCAAGGAAAGGATAGATAAAAGCTGTTTGATGATGGATTTTGCTATGCTCTATGAAACATAAAAGGAAAGATTAGCATTTTAAAGTTATTTAAACAAGGTCAAAAATAAAGCCCCTTTACTCCTGTTTAAGAAATGTTTAAAGAGTTTGTGTTTATTATTTCATATATCATACCTTGTCCTTGTTATAGTACATCCTTATTTAATATGTTTCTTTCTTTAGATAAACTTTCCGATTTGAGGGCTTTTTCAGCTCTCCGAGGATATATAGTTTTCTCTATTTTGAGATTTCAGTTTGCTATACTTTTCTAAACTCTGTGTTTAGAAATTGACCACAGAGGATAAAGAACTATATTATACACCATATATGTTTCCTTAATTGGACAAGAAATTTCCAACACAGTAAATAAAACTATGTTGCCAAAATTCTGGAGAAGAAAGAATACATTGACCCGGCATATGTACTGCGTTGCATTTTTTAAAATATCGTTTTAGGGATTATAAAGTGCATGCAAATATCATTACACTGATGATGGACACTAAGCCACAGATTTTAAAAAAGTACTTAGAACCTCAAATAAAGCATGAAAAAATTTATGGCTAGCAGACCGCCTTATAGGAAATACTACAGGAAATCCTTCAGGCTGATGAGAAACGATTCTAGATTGTGACTCAATTCCAGAGGAGGAAATAAAGAATGCCAGAAGTGGGACTATGTGTGCTGACCTAAAAGACTATGAAATACTTTGCATTATCTCTTAAGTTCCTCAAAAGGCATAAAGTTGTTTAAAGCAATAATAAGATTATCTTGTTGGATTTATAATGTACATATAAATGTAATATATAGACAATAGTAATAGTGCAAGGGAGGAGGAGAAAGCTACATCGGAGCAAAGTTCTACATTTTGCTGACACTAATTAATTTGAAGTGGATTGTGATGGTTAAGTTTCATAGGGCAATCCCTAAGGTAAACACTTAGAACACGACTCATAAAATACAGTTTTAAAAAAGTGAATTTAAATGGTACACTAAAGAATATTTAACATCAGAGAATGGAGGAAAGAAAGAGGATGAGAAAAGACTGAAGTCATATAGAAAATAGTAAAATGGCAAATATAAAGCTGACCATATCAATAATTAAAAATATAAATTTTTTCAATATCCCAACAAAACAGAGATTGTCAAAAGAGATATAAAAAGCAAAATCCAACTCTATGATGTCTACAAGATACATACCCTAGGTCAAAGACATAAATAGATTAAAGGAAAAGAATGCAAAAAATATATATATATATACACACACACACACACACACACACACACACACACACAAATGGTAACCAAAAAAGAGCTGGAGTGGCGATATTAATACCTGACAGAATAGACTTTCAGACAAAATATATCAGTAGATGAGTTAAAGAAGAAAACATAAGTGAATTGGAAAATAATTTGAACTCAATGAAAGTGAAAGCACCATGGGGGCACCTGGCTGGCTCAGTTGGTTAAGCATCTGACTTCAGCTCAGGTCATGAGCTGAAGTTCGTGGGTTCAAGCCCTGCATTGGGCTCTGTGCTGACAGCTCAGAGCCTGGAGCCTGCTTTGGATTCTGTGTCTCCCTCTCCCCCACTCACACTCTATCTCTCTTTCTCTCTTTATGGGATGTGGCTAGAATATCAATTAGAGGGAAATTTATAGATTTCAACACCTATATCAGAAAAGAAGTCTCAAGTCAATAACCTAAACGTCCATCTTAAGAAACCAGAAATAAAGAGAAAGCAAAATCCAAAGTAATAAAGAGGAATGATATAGTAATGATTACAGAAGACATCGGTGAAAGAGAAAACATAAAACCAAAAAAATCAACAAAACTTAGAGTTAATTCTTCAGAAAGATCAACAAAATGGACAAACCTTCAATCATATTGACAAAGAAAAAAAGAAAGAAGTCACAAAATACCAAATTGATTAAGTGAAAGAGGAAACGTTACTACCATCCTATTGAAATGAAAAGGATTATAAGGGTTTATTATAAACAATTTTAAATCAACAAATTAGGCATCTCAGGTAAAATGGAAAAATTTCTAGAAAGAGGCAAATTACAAAAATTGACTCAAGAATAAATAGAAATTTGAATAGACTTGAAATAAGTAAAATAACTAAAATTCAAATTCTTCTCCCAAAGAAAGCCCAGCCTCATTGACATTTATGGTGAATTCTAGAAAATATTTGGAGAAATAACATTATTCCTTTACAAACTGTTTCAGGAAATATAGTGGGTGGGGGCGGGGGGTATTTTTCAACTCATTTTATAATGCCAGTAATGCACTGGTAACAAAGCCAAAGACAGTATAAGAAAAGAAAACTATAAACCAATATGAATATCCGTCATGAGCATAGATGCAAATATCCTTAACAAAATGTTAGGAAGTCAAATCTAGAAAAGAATTAAACAGCAGAATTTATCCCAGGATTGCAAGATTGCTTTAATATATAAAAATCAGTGGATGGAATAGATCACCTTAATAGATTAAAGAACTAAATAAAGACCCAAACCACATAATTAGGTCAATAGATAAAATGCAAGTATTTGATAAAATTCAACACCCATTTCCCATGAAACTCTGACCAAACTAGGAATATTAGGGAACTTGTTCAACCTGATAAAAAATTATCTACCAAAAATGAAATCAGAACCAAATCAAAACAAGAAAACAATCAGACACAGCTAGCATCATACCTAATGGTGAAAAAATGAGTTCTTTTCCCCTAAGATGGGGAACAAGGCAAGGATATCTACTCTAGCCCCTTCTATTCAACACTGAATAACTACTATACAATGCAACAGGCAAAAAAGATGTATCTCGGTGTGGATTTTTCAATCGGGGGAGATATCCCTATTAGATTTCACATCTTATGAGTTCTTTGAGTTTGTGTAAATTAAGAACAAAATGAGATGATATTCCATATACACCAGATTGGCAACAATGAAAAAGTTGCAGTGACAATTGCAAGTGTTAATTGCAATAACTATTCCAAGTGCTGGTGTGAAGAAATGTGCTAATGGTTTTATACATTGGAACAACCAATTTAGAAACCAGTTTGTCATTTTCTAGTGAATTAAAGAAATACATTTTCTATGACACCAGCAATTACAACTCCTACATATATACCCTAAAGAAACTCTTGCATATGTGTACCAGGATAAAAACAGAATGTTTATAGAATTCTTGCATATAGTATCTAAATACTGGGAATAATCCAAATGTCCATTAACATGAAAATGAATAAACAAATTGTGGTGTGGTTACGCCTCAATGAAAACGAGAAAACCAAAACAAAACCAGAGCACACAGATAAATCTCACAAATATTAGGATGAGCCAAGGAATCAAAACCCTAGAGAATATATGCAATGCATAATCGTTTACAGGTTTTAAAATAAATCCTATTACTTTGGGATGGGTAGAGAGATGGTGAGACTGTTGCCAGAGGGAGAGTCTGCCCTTGTGTGAATAGAGGTATAGATTCTCGGATTCTCCACAAGAAGATTTACCAGGATCCATGCTGGGGTAAAGACAGCTAGAGGGAAAGTAGCAAGACCAAAGCAGGGTATACTCTCAAGTTGGGAGAGCAGGCAGGTTCTGTGAGCTGGAACTTGCCGCTAGCTTGTCTGGGAGTTAGACATTTGTTGGGCTTCTTTAGACTCAGACACATACAGTGGGGTGGTCTCTAATGGGGGCTGCTTCCAATCATTTGGGGGACTCCTCCCACAGGTTGGGAGGGGGAGTTTTTGACCCTAGGAGATGTGTAACAGAACCCTTCTCACAGCCTTTTTCCTTAGGCAGGTGGGCTATAACCCCAAAGCAAATGTATTATAATGAGTATGGGGGTTACCTTGGGGCAGAGGTGGAAGTGGAGAACTCTTGGCTCTGTACCTGTGGCTCCTGGTCTGTTAGCCCCAAGGTCTTGCAAGCCACAAGGTCCGGAGGTTGAGCTCCCCTCAGGCTTCTAATGTGTAACTTACTTATCATTGTCCTTGCCTCCAGCTCAAGTCTAACTAACTGCCTACTTTATCATTCCTCCTCAAGGACTTGGGACTCTGCCTCAGGGCTTTTCTTCCACTGCTCAAATCCAAAACTATTAATTTAAAGGTGAGGAATCAATTATCACAATATTCTAGGGAGTAGTTGCTTTTAAGGGGATTGTAGGATCTTGAGATCTTGTACAGGCACATGTAGGACCTTGGGAAGGGTTGGTAATATTTTATTTCTTAATCTGGATTATTTTATCATCATTTTGCTGATGAAAATATAATTTTCATGTAATTGTGGTATATGAGTGTTAGCTTTATATTATTAAGCTAAACATTTCCAAAAATGTTTTTTTAATGTTATATTTTTAAAAATGCAAAAATGTCTAATAATAAAGGAGTAGCACATGTTTTAAAAAGGCAGTTCTAACAGGTATATTTTTAAAATGTTTGAGCAAATCACTGAAGTTATATCTAGAAAAAAGTAAAATAATAATAACAATATTAAAGCTATTGTCATATGATAAGAAAATATGGTCACAAACTTTAATAAGTAGGATGATATTCATCTACACATATAAATTCTATTATGTTCAATAAAAAAATGAAGCTTCATTTTATAGTCACACCTCATTCATATTGACTTGATATAAAGGGATATTCTAAGGATATGAGAAATCAGTTGTGATATTCACTCCAATGTTTCTATTGTGGTTCTATACAAGATGATCAAGACTGAAATTATCCAAATGTAGGTCACTTTCATGGTTTTAATTAATGCCTTAGAGAGTATATAATAAATCTAGACTTTTGGTAAACCAATTGGTAAAGTCACCCACACAGATGTGTTCTAATGATGTCAGCATTTGGGGAGAATCTTCAGTGGTTATTCAGGTTTTGAAGTTGAACACCTCTATTTTTTTTCTTGGAGTTAAAATGAAAAAGTCATAGTGATTTAGACATCATAATGCGAATTATGTATTGGCTCCAAAAAGCATGCGATTCTTTCTTTTTACTTTCTTTTTTTTTTTTCTTTTTTAAAAAGCATGTGATTCTTTAGGAAGCTCTTTGGAAAGACTCTGGCCTGGAATGTGTAAACAACAAAAAGATAGAAAATGCAATAAAATATAAAGCTCTTTCCAGATTAAAAAGAGAGGCTATCTGATAATGGAGAAGAGCAAGTGATGAGAAGTAGTAACTCATATTTGTCTTGTACTTTACAATTCACAGTGAGTTTTTATGTATATCACCCACACAATAACTCTGGATCTAGACATGGCTTGTATCATGCCCATTTTACAGATGAGAATGAGGAAACTTATGGAATGTAAGCATCTAGAACAAGATGGCTCATTTACTTACCTCTTTTTTTTTTTTTTTTTTTTTTTTTTTTTTTTATAAAAGAACATCTAGACAATGAATGACCCAGAGGCATAGGAAAAATCTTTGGTGTGAGGCACCTGTGTGTGTGTATGAAGAGCTTCTTATTTTATTCACTTACACAAAGTGATTGATATACATATTCCAGGGCTAAATGTTATATTCAGGTTAAGTCCTGAAAGGATGTTCAAAGAAAAAAAAAAAAGAACAATTCTTTCTCACCTTTCCTACTTTTGTCCTTGACATAGTTCTGTACAATGAAAATTGCTCAAGATGATGCTGATATTGTACTAATAACTTTCATCCAGGAATATAATTAAACAATAGGTAGTCACATTAGAGAAATCAATCTTGATTTTTCACGGCTGTTTTTACCATTGTCTTTTGCAAAAGTTACTGAGGATTTTGGTATGATTAAATTTCAGAATATGTTATTCTTCTGAAATCTTTTCCATAATAAAGTCCAATAATAAAATTGAACTCTATTTCATTTGCTGACAATAAGATTTGCAAAGAATCCAACTGTTTTTTATTCCTTTTTTACTTGTTTCAGTTGATTAAAATGATTATTTTTAATACAAAAAATTCATTTCATTTCATTATAAATTATTTAGTGATAAATACTAAATAATTTTAGTAAATGTTTTAGAAGGTAGAAAGAGTATGCTTAAACATGAGTCAAACTATACTTTCTGGCAATGCATAGTACACTGTTGAAAAAAAAACAGTATATTACTTTTCTCATTGTGTTTAGACAAATTGTTTCAATTAAGTGTGGCAAGATCATTAACCACAGTTGATTATAGTGCAAAGTAGATTATTTATAAAATAATCATACGAGAACCATAAGGATATATATGCCTGGTTGTATAGATGGATTTTGGTAAGACTAGTAATTTTGATAATGACTATGTTTTGGATTTCAGTCCCAAAAATATTTCTCAACAAACCTGCAAAACATTCCACGTGCCAAGTTATTATTTAGGAGCAGAGCCTGAGACAGGGATTCTTGTTCAAGTGTTCTCAGAAGGAAATGAGGTATGAGGATAGAGCAAAGTTAAGGCAGGAAGTAGTTTCAAAAGGCATTAGCTTTGGTCTGATCCTAGGGAAGCTCTCAAGTACCACTTGTAGCATAGACTTTGTCCACCACACCCCCAGTGTTTGAACCCCTGTGCCAGTCAGTAATGGACTGAGGTCAGCTCTATGTGGGCATAGAGGATTTCCTTTGCATAAGGTCATCTGTAGGGGGGCAGCTGTGAGCCAGCATTTACTTGGGCTGGGCTTGGGTTTGTAGCAGATATTTTGGTGTGGCACCAGCAACATCCACTGAGTATTAAGAGATTCTGCCCTCTTGGTTCATACAATTTTGAAAGCAGTGTCACATGTTCGTATGGTGAAGTTACCGCTTCAAGATGATCTGACAATAAATTAAAGACAATCTCCACAGAATTGGAGACTTAACAGAGATCACAGTTAGACTTCTCTATTTGAAGTGAATGCGTCACACAGAGAGCAGAGAGAACTAATTCAAAACTAATAGTCAATAATCTAATTTACAGAGTGTTCACAATTTTTTTCCCAAAAGGGAATATTTCCCAAAGGGAACATAGGGAAAAATCTGTTTAATAATGGCTTTGTGCTGGAGCACTTGGGTGGCTCAGTAGGTTGAATGTCTGACTTTGGCTCAGGTCATGATCTCACTGTCCTTGAGTTCAAGGCCCTCATTCGACTCTCTGGTGTTAGCCTGGAGCCCGCTTTGGATCCTCTGTCTCCCTTTCTCCCTCTCTCTGCCCCTCCCCGGCTTGTATGTGCTCTCTCTCTCAAAAATAAAATAAAACATTAAAAATTTTTTTTATAATGTTTATTTTTAAGAAAGAGAGAGTGCATGGGAGAGGAACAGAGAGAGAAGGAGACACAGAATCTGAAGCAGTCTCCAGGCTCTGAGCTGTCAGCACAGAGTTGGACGTGGGGCTCAAACTCACAAGCTGTGAGATCATGACCTGAGCCGAAGTCAGACGCTTACCCAACTGAGCCACCCAGGTGCCCCAATAAAACAAAACATTTAAAAACAATAATGGCTTTGTGCTTTGGAGTCTGGGGAGGTAGTCTCAGAAGAGACAGTGACATTCCCTCACACCTCTTCACATCACCCACTGAGTTAACAAAAGCCAATGTAATTAAGTGTTATCCAGGAGAGATGTACCCTCATGGTTGGCTGCATTTGCTCATGCTCTAGGCTTGCCTGGAATGCTGTTCCCTGCATTCTGCTGTGGGCAAACTCCTACTCATTCTCCAAGACCCAGCTCACATGTCACTTTTCCTGTGAACAACCCTTTTCTACATCTTCCAAGGACAGTTGATTGCTCAGTCTTCCATAACCCTGCACTACTTTGATCATATCTCAGATAAGCATTCTTTCTAGGCAGAAACTGTATCTTTTTTATTTTTTATTTCTTTTTTATTGAAGTATAATTAACATACAGTGTTATATTAGTTTCAGGTGTACAATACAGTTATTTAACAATTCTATACATTTCTCAATGCTCATCAAAATAAGTGTATTTTTAATCCCCTTTATCTGTTTCACCCATTCCCCACCCACCTCCCCTCTGGCAACCACCAGCTTGTTCTTTGTATTTAAGAGTCTGGCTTTTTTTTTTTTTTTTCTCTCTCTTTTTTTTCTGTCTTTGATCTTTGGTTTTGTTTCTTAAATTTCACATATGAATGAAATCAGTTGGTATTTGCCTTTCTCTGACTGACTTTTTTCACTTAGTATTATTCCCTCTAGGTCCATCATTTTGTTGCAAATGGCAGGATTTCATGCTTTTTTTTTTAAATTTTTTTTTAATATTTAGTTATTTTTTGTGAGAGACAGAGAGCAAGTGGGGGAGGGGTAGAGAGAGACACACACAGAAGCTGAAGCAGGCTCCAGGCTCTGAGCTGTCAGCACAGAGCCTGACACAGGGCTCAAAGTCACAACCACTAGATCATGACCTGAGCCAAGTCAGACGCTTGACCGACAGAGCCACCCAGGTGCCCCAGGATCTCATGCTTTGTTATGACTGAATAATATTCTAGTGTGTGTGTGTGTGTGTGTGTGTGTGTGTGTGTGTGTGTATAAATGGATTATACACATTATATAAACGGAATCCATCTATTCATGGATTCTTGGGTCGCTTTTCTCTCTTGACTATTGTAAATAATGCTGCAATAAACATCGGGGTGCATGTATCCTTTTGAATTAATGTTTTTTATTCTTTGGGTAAATAAATACCAAGTAGTGGAATTACTGTGGTAATTCTATTTTTAATTTTTTTGAGAAACTTCCATACTGTTTTTCATAATAGCTGTACCGATTTGCATTCCCATCAATAAGGTATGAGGGTTTCTTTTTCTCTGCATCCTTACCAAAACTATTGCTTCTAATGTTTTTGGTTTCAGCCATTCTGACAAGTGTAATGTGATACCTCATTATGTTTTTTTAATTTGTATTTCCATGATGATGAATAGTAATGTTGAGCATCTTTTCATGTGTCTGTTGGCCATTTGTATCTTTTGGAAAATGTCTGTTCAGCTCATCTGCCCATTTTTAATTGGATTATTTGTTTTCTTAGTGTTAATTATGTAAGTTCTATATACATTTTGGATATTAACCCTCCATTAGATAAATCATTTGTGAATATCTTCTTCCATGCAATCAGTTGCCTTTTTATTTTGTTGATGGTTTCCTTTATGGAGCAAAAGCTTTTTATTTTTGTGTAGTTCCCATAGTTTAATTCTGCTTTCATTTCCCTTGCCTTAAGAATGTATCAAGACAATTTTTTTTAATGTTTATTTTTGAGAGAGAGAAAGAGAGTGAGAAGGGGAGGGGCAGAGAGAAAGAGAAACTAAAGCAGATTCCTTGTTGTTAGCACAGAGCCCGATGTGGGGCTCAAACTCAAGAACTGTGAGATCATGACTTGAGCCAAAATCCAGAGTCAGACACTTAATGAACTGAGCCACCCCAGAGCCCCAAGAAAAATGTTTTTATGGCCAATGTCAAAGAAATTACTGCCTATGTTTGCCTAGGAGTTTTATGGATCTGACATTTAGGTCTTTAATACAGTTTGAGTTTACCTTTGTGTATGGTGTAAGAAAGTGGTCCATTTTCATTCTTTTGCATGTAGCTGTCCAGTTTTCTCAACACCGTTTGCTGAAGAGAGGGTCTTTTTCCCATTGTCTATTTTTGCCTCCTTTGTTACAGATTAATTGACCATGTAAGCATGGCATTATTCCTGAACTCTCTATTCTGTTCCATTGATCTGTGTCTATTTTTGTGCAAGTAGCATACTTCTTTGATTACTACTTTGTAGTAATATCTTTGTAGTATATCTTAAAATCTGGAATTACGATACCTCCAGCTTTGTTCTTTTTCAAGATTGTTTTGGCTCTTCCAGGTCCTTTGTGGTTTCATACAAATTTTAAGATTATTTATTCTAGTTCTCTGAAAAATGTTGTTGGTATTTTGATAGGCATTACATTATACCTGCAAATTGTTTTGGGGAGTATGGGCATTTTAACAATATTGGTTCTTCCAACCCATGAGCATGGAATATCTTTTTAAAAAAAATTCTTCCAAGTTATTATTTAAATTAAAGATGATTAACATATAGTATAGTATTGGTTTCAGGAGTACAATTTAGTGATTCATCACTTACATATAACATCCGTGCTCATCACAAAAGCCCTACTTAATGCCCATCACCCATTAACCTGTTGCCTCACCCACCTCCCCCCCGCCCCGGCAACCCTGTTTGTTCTCTGTAGTTGAGAGCCTCTTATGGTTTGCCTCCCTCAGTTTTTTCTTATTTTATTTTTCCTTCCCTTTCCCTGTGCTCATCTGTTTTGTTTCTTAAATTCCATATATGAGTGAAATCATATGGTATTTGCCTTTCTCTGGCAGACTTATTTCACTTAGCATAATATACTCTGTTCCATTCATATTGCAAATGGCAAGATTTCATTCTTTTTGATGGATGAGTAATATTTCATTTCATATATATACTACATCTTCTTTATCCGTTCATCAGCTGATGGACATTTGGGCTGTTTCCATAGTTTGATCTTTGTTGATAGTGCTGCTATAAACATTAGGGTGCCTGTGCCTCTTTTAATCAGCATTTTTGCATCCTTTGGGTAAAAACCTAGTAATAAAATTGCTGGGTTGTAGGGTAGGTCTATTTTTAACTTTTTGAGGAAACTCCATACCGTTTTCCAGAGTAGTTGTACCAGTTTGTGTTCCTACCAACAGTTTAAGAGGGTTTCTCTTTTTCCACATCCGCACCAACATCTGTTTCATTTGTTTGTGTCATCTTCAATTTTTTTCATCAATGTTTTATAGTTTTTGGAGTACAGATCTTTCACTTTTTTGGTTAAGTTGATACCTAGGTATTTTTTTCTTTTTTGGTGTAGTTATAAATGGAATTGTTTTCTTTTCTTTTCTTTTCTTTTCTTTTCTTTTCTTTTCTTTTCTTTTCTTTTCTTTTCTTTTCTTTTCTTTTCTTTTCTTTTCTTTTCTTTTCTTTTCTTTCTCTCATTAAGTAGTATCTACCCCCAACATGAGGCTTGAACCATGACCCTAAGATCAAAAGTTGTATACTCTACTGACTGAGCAAGTAAGGTGCCCCTGTAAATGGGACTGTTTTCTTAATTTCTCTTGCTGTTACTTCATTATTAGTAAATATAAAGGCAACAGATTACTGTATATTAAATTTTATCCTATGAATTTACTGAATTCATTTATCATTTCTAGTAGTTTTTTGGTGGAATCTTTAGGATTTTCTGTAATACTATCATGCCATTTGCAAGTGAAAATTTTGTTTCTTATTTATTTGGATGCTTTTTATTTCTTTTTCTTGTCTGATTGCTGTGCCTAGGACTTCTAGTATTATGTTGAATAATAGTGATGAGAATGGACATCCTTGTCTTATTCCTGATCTTAGAGGTAAAGTTCTCAGTGTTTCACCATTGAGTATGACATTAGCTGTGGGTTTTTCATATATGTTTATTATTATGTTGAGGTATGTTCCCTCTAAACCTACTTTATTGAAATGGTAGCTTATTCATTCAAAGAAGGCCAGAAGGCATTTGAATGCCTGGAAAAGTAACAGACAAATAATTTATATTTAGAAAACATAGTTATTTTGCCTCTCCCTTCTTAAATTGAAAAATAAAAGGAAGTTCAGGAAAAAGCAATCTATGATTCTGTCACTTGTTTAATGGCCTGGAGTGAGATACTTCCCCAGTGGGGACCTAGACTCAATCTCTATATCTGTCATTTGGGCTAGTTGGGTTAATAGTGTCCAAAGTTCCATTATTATGAAACATAGCTTTGAAAACATATGAATAATAATGTGCTTGACACCTATGGGTGCCCATTAAATAACTGTTAAATGAATTAATGGATTATAGCACAAGGCTTAAACATGAGGCTTCCTCTGATCTACCTTTAATAGCTGCACACTATTAAGGCATGCCACTTAACCTCCTTAAAACTCATAGGCTTGTTGAGAATTAAATAAAGTTCTTTCTCCTTCCTTCCTTCCTTCCTTCCTTCCTTCCTTCCTTCTTTCCTTCCTTCCTCCTTTCAGTTTAATTATGTCCCCATAATTAATACATTGAAATCCTAATCCCTAGGACCTCAGAATGTGGTCTTGTTTGGAAATATATTGCAGATGTAATTAGTTAAGATAAGGTCATACTGGAATAAAGTGGGTCCCTAATCCAATATAACTAATATTTTTATAAAATAGGGGAAATTTGGACACAGCCATTTTTTTGTGCCAGTTTCAGCCTATTGGAGACCAATGTTGTGGCTGAACTGGCCCTGTGGTTCTTATTATGACTGCAAGGCATCCTCTGCAATAACCACCAGAAAACTTCTTAGAAAAGTTTATTACTTACAATTCTTGGAAATTACATGACTTACCCGGGGCTACACAGTAAGGTCTTGGGTAGAAAGAGAGAAGGAGAGCACAAGCCTGGGGTTCTGCTTTTATTAGGGCCAAGGGTGGAGACTTAGGTTTGAGGTCACTTTTTGTTGGTGAATTTAAAACATTAAAGCAGGAATTTAAAGCACAGGAAATAAAAACCAAGCAACCCAAGTGGCCAGTTATCAAAATCAACCAGATCTCTAAAAGGAAGGAGTCTGGGGGCAGGGGCAGTCTGACTCTCTAGTGTATGGCTGGTAATGTGTTTATTGGAGAGAGCCATCTTTGAAGTGGATGCATCAAAAATCAAACAGGAATTCAGGAACTTGCATTACAGAAAGAAAAACCAACTTAGACCTGCATAGAGAAAGGGCAGTGAGAAAAGACACAAGGGCAAGACTTCCATCTACAAGCCAAAGAAAGAGGTCTGGAATAGATTCTTCTGTCACAGCCCTTAGGAGGAACCATTCCTGCTGAACCTTGATTATACACTTGTAGCTTCCAGCACTGTGAGACAATAAATTTCTGTTGTTAAAGCCACTCAATTTGTGGTACTTTGTTAAGGCAAACTAATCTATCTATCATCTATCTATCTATCTGTCTATCTATCATCTATTTAATCTACAGTCCTGTATAACATAGTGCCTGGAGTATGGTTAATGTTCAAGAGCTACAATAATACCAACCAAATAGGAACATAACAAGAGGGTCTCTTCCACAGAATACAGTGATTGACAGGTTATAGTCACTCTTAAACTGGTGCTTTTATTCAATTACTCGTAGCTTCATGAAAGAAAGTTTTTCCTCTTATTTGTATTTTATAATTTAATTTCTTACAGTTTTCTTGTAGTTGGTTGATTAACATTTGTTGATATTTTACACAAAAGCTTATTTTAATGGAAATAGACTCCTGATATTTTGTATTCCTGATAGATATATGTGGACAGAAAGCCTTAACAACTGACCATGTATGGTGACAATATCACTCCAGATGGCTTGACAACAAATATCTCATGTTGAATGCTCATGCACTAAAAAGAACATTCCAAGTTTAGAGGATGAACAGCTAATGGTCTTTTTTTCCCCCCTCTGGTATTTAGTTGTGCCTTTCTCCCCTACCACTTCTCACATACATAGACTTTAACACCTTCCCACACCAGACACACACACATACACACACACACACAACCTGAATGGCATTGAAAAAGAACATTGGTTACCTATTGCTGTCATGGCTCAGAATTCACCAATGCATAATACTACATAATTAGAAGTATATTAGAACCATATTTAGATTTTCCAAACAGAACGACTGGTTAACATTGAAATCTATTTCTTCGTTTAAGTAAAATGTGAAAAAATACATCTGCTCTTGAAACAACTTATGTTAAAAATGCTTTTTGCCTTGGATGTTCTTTTTTTGGGGTGGGGTGATAAAGTAAAGTTGTGCAATCAAATGTGTCTACCAGAATGGCTTGAATTATGCCTAACTGCAGGGAAAGAGAAGAATATAAGAGGAGGGGGCAGGAAGCAATGAGTTTGGCCTTATGTATGTATCATTCTATAATCTGCAAAAGTTCATTTAATAGTCCTACCCTGGATTCTAGAAACTGAGAGATTAGTGATAGGAAAGAAAACAATTGGGGCCAGAGATAAGATCACTTTGATAATTATCAAGATCCTGAGGGTAGGGATCAGGATTTGGGCAGTCCAGGCCAAATGACAATGTGAAGTACCCTGTTTAAATATTAAGAATTTTAAGGCAGGGGTGCCTGGGTGGCTCAGTAAGTTAGGCGTCCAACTTCAGCTCAGGTCCTGATCTCACGGTTCATGGGTTTGAGCCCCGTGTCAGGCTCTGTGCCAACAGCTCAGAGCCTGGAGCCTGCTTCAGATTCTGTGTTTCCCTCTCTCTCTGCCCCTCCCCTACTCATGCTCTGTCTCTGTCTCTCAAAAATAAATAAACTTTGAAAAAATTAAAAAAAATAATTTTAAGACAAATAGCAGAGCATTAAACTAAGCATGGGCCCTTCAGAGCATGGGTACTGTTCACACACCTGTGAAACTGGCCCTGGGAATAATCCTCAGACAATAATAATGATAGCTAACATTTCTTCTTTTCTTAGAACACAATGAACACTGCAAATATATATATATATATATATATATATGTATATATATATATATATATATATATATATATATATATATAAAACTCATTAGTCCTCACATAATCTATGAAGCATGGTCTATATGTATCCACATTTAAGTATTTGGGGCACCTGGGTGGTTCAGTTGGTTAAGCGTCTGACTCTTGGTTTCAGCTCAGGTCATGATCTCATGGTTTGTGAGTTCAAGCCCACATCAGACTCCATACTGACACTAAGGAGCCTGCCTGGGATTCTCTCTCTCTCTCTCTCTCTCTGCCCCTCCCCTGCTCACTCTCTCTCTCTCTCTCTCAAAAATAAATAAGTAAACTTACAAAAATAAAGATTAAAAAACTGAGGCATAGAAACATTACAGTAACTTGCCCAAAGTTGCACAACTTTTGTGTTACAGCAGTAAAATCCTGGCATTTTATTTCAAATCCATATTTTTAACTACTAGCTATTTTGTTTCCTTTAAGATAAAAACTTTTCTTAAAGAAAATAGTGTCAAATAAATATATTACTTCTCTCAAAAGATTTAGCACATAGAAGTATTTCCAAGTCTCTACTCTTGGACTGATAACTCCCCATACTGGCAGTTTGTGCTTAGAGAAGTTGTTTTGCCATATCATAATTGGTTTGTAGGTCATTAGAACCACCATTTAAAAAAGTGTTTTATGTATACCATTAATTTTATAAAGCACTGAATCATATTGTGATTGTTTCAATGGACCTTCTATGGACTGAGTTAATTTGGCTTTCTTTGATATTATTTGTAATGATTCTGTACACATTTGATCTATTTTTTAAAAGCAAAACCACATTTAACTTTTTCTAGGTGCTATGCAATTAGTTGATGAATTTTCTGTCAGTTTCGGTGCACTTACAAAGTAATCCTGATCACAGCAGGTTATCATAATACAATCCGGATGTGTTATTAATCAAAAGTAGCTGGAACCCAAAGCAACAAGGGATTCAATAGCACCCCCAAAGACCAAACTTAATTACAAAAGAGAAGGAGACACTCAAGTAGAGGCAGTCATAGTTCAGGCTGGCTTGAGTGCAAAGCATTCCAACTCCCAGGCAACGAGTATTAAGCTTCACATTCTTAAGATGGGGTGGCTGATGGAGGAAACTGACCTTGTTAGTGTAGCTCCAGAGAGAAAAGCCAGACAGACTAAGCACCATGGCCAAGGAGGTGTTCTCATTTCCATTCTGATTTGTGAAAGTGGTAGGGTCCAAAATATCCACCCTGACAGTAACTGTCAATCTGGTAGATGGTAGGACATTGTCCTCCTCTGGGACAGCTGGGTTGACAGGAATGACTGAATGAGGAGAGCAGCATATGGGCAACACTGGGTTTAAATTCTGTGCTAAATTTATTTGGTAAACATTGATTTGAAACATTTATTTAAATTGTAATCCAATCAGATAAGTATCGCACCACAGTTTTTAAAACAATGTATTCCTCTTTTGAGTGGAAAATATTTCTTTCTTACAGGGTTGTTATGATTAGACTGTGAACTTTCTCATCAGCTGCCAACGGGATACCTCATAATATAGTAGGTGGTCCCTTAGTGTTTGTTGACAAATGAATAAATAAGTGAATGACAAATAGAATGATGATTTGTTTGGGAAGGTGGGTAGGAAAGAAGAAGCCTCCAGGCTTATTTCAGAATTACAGAAAATAATAGTTTTTCCTTATGAGAAAATCTGTTACATATTTCTTAACTAAAGTACTCTGACCATCTTCTGAACATATATTCCTGCTGTTCAACTTTCCAAATATGAAATAACCCCTGCTTTTTATGTCTTGTATTAAAGCTTTTCCTTATCATTTTATTGAGAAATTTATACTAGTGACCTCATGGTTCTGTAAAAGGGTTAGATTGTCAATTTGTTTTGGATAAAAATTGCTTGTGAGACATGTCGTATTTGAGGCCAGTCTAAGACAAGGGTTTCTTCTCTAGGTTGTTGGGTTTTCTCCTATTAATCTCCTATATGTCAGTCTCGACACAACTGCCTCCACGAGTTTTGTATAAATGTAAGATGATATGCCTTTGAATATCTATGAGAAAACCATTTGGCTTGCATATTTTATAATGTAAGCTGCTAAAGGACTATACTTTACTCTCATTAAAAGTTCTCCAAACAATAGTCCTCATGACAAATTTTGGGGGAAAAATGGCATACATGAATATCTATACTATTTGCTGTTGGTTCTCTTGCATCATTTAAAAATTATCATTTAGTTTTATCTATAAATGTCTTTTTTTTAAAGATATGTTTTAATCTGTATATACCTCAGCTTATTTTATGAATAGGCAAGAGCCCTACGATAATGCAGTTGATGAAATCTTGCCTTGTCATGAATGAGTTACAGTCATGGAATAAAAAACATATTGCATAGAATGGGATGGCCTGAGTGCCATGCTAGCTGTGTGATTTTAAGAAAGTTACTTGGTCTGTCTTGGCTCCTGTTTTTCTTTGATAAAATGGAGACACAAATCCCAACATTCAGTAGTATGCTGGAGCTGGTTGACTGGAAAGAGCAGATTGCTAAATATTCGTGAATTTTATAAGGCCACTTTTAAATCATTGGTAGGTTGAAATTGGCCATAGTGGGAGTATTTATGCCACATGAATTGTTATACACTATAAATCAGGGCTTTTTTTTTTTTAAGGTCCAGTTTATTGCTATACCACTGCTTGCTATTATATAGAGCAAATGAGCAAATAAGATAATGTATGTAAAAGTGTTTTGTAATCTTCAAAAATCTATGCTTAAAAATTAAAGTAGTGAGGCGAAGAGACTTATCATTGAATTGTGTCAAATGTTTCTTAATTATTACTTAATCCATAAATTCAAAATGTCTGCTTTTATTTTTAAAAAGTCTTATGAAAGACAATTTGAAATTTAAAACGTTTATCTCTGAAATAATATCTTTGGAAAGATAAGAAAATAAAGTAACAGATTTTTATCTCTTGGAAGATATGAAACAATTCAAACAAATCCACATGGGATAAAAAAGGTAAATGAATTGAGGTTAATAGAGAAGAAAGCATAAAGTAGTAACTCCTAAACAGAATGGAAGTTGATCGGGAAACTAATCACTGCAAACACAGTTCCATTTACAGAAACTTTTAAATCATATAAAGACATTTTTTCCTAGCTTTTATTGAGGTATAACTGACAGATACAAATTATATATGTTTAAAGTGTACAACTTGAGGTTTTGATGTATATTATAAAATAATCACCATAATTAAGCTAATTAACATGTCCTTCATCTCACAGTTATATTTTCACGTGTGTATGTGTGTAGGATGAGAATACTCAAGATCTATCCTCTTAGCAAATTTCAAATATATACAATATGGCATTCTTAACTATAGTCACATTGCTGTCCATTAGATCTCCAAAACGTATTGATCTTACATCACTGAAACTTTGTACCCTTTAATTAATAGCTTTCCAGTTCCCCTCCCCCAGCTCCTGGCAACCATAATTCTACTCTCTGCTTCTATCTGTTTGACTATTTTAGATTCTGCTTATAAATGAGATCATGCAGTATTTGTCTTTCTATGTCTGGCTTATTTCACTTAACATAGTGTCCTCCAGGTTCATTCATGTAAAATTTCCTTATTTTTTAAGATTGAATTATATATAGAATATATATTCACATTTTCCTTACCATTCCTCTGTTGACAAACATTTACATTTGTGTACATTTCATTGCACAAACAACAAACTATTTGAAAATGAAATTAAGAAAACAATCCCACTCTGGGATGCCTGAGTGGCTCAGTCAGTTAAGCTTCCCACTCTTGATCTCAGCTCAGGTCATGATCTAAGGGTTATGAGATCTAGTCCCATGTCAGGCTCTCCTGACAGCACAAAGCCTGCTTGGGATTCTCTCCCTTTTTCTCTCCTCTTTCTGCTTCTCCCCTGCTTGTGCTTTTTCTCTCTCTGTCAAAATAGACAAACATTAAAAAAAAGAGAGGGAAAACAATCCTATTTACAATGGCAGCAAAAATAATAAAATACTTAGGAGTGAAGTGACAAAAGCCTGTACACTGAAAATGATAAAACATTGATAGAGGAAATTAAAGAAGACACAGATAAATAGAAAGACATCTGTGTTCATGGATTAGAAGATTTAATGTTATAAAATCTCCATATTACTTAAAGTGATCTACAGAGTCGATGCAATCTCTATCAAAATCCCAATGGCATTCTTTAAAGAAATAGAATAAATAACCTGGACATTCATATGGAACCACAAAGCCTCAAATAACCAAAGCAATCTTGAGCTAGAAGAATAAAGCTGGAGGCATCACACTTTCTGATTTTAAAGTGCATAAAAACTTGGGGCACCTGGGTGTCTCAGTTGGTTAAGCGTCTGACTTCGGCTCAGGTCATGATCTCATGGTTTGTGGGCTCAAGCCCTGCATCTGGCTCTGTACTGACAACTAAGAGCCTAGACCCTGCTTTGGATTCTGTGTCTCCCTCTCTCTCTGCCCCTCCCCTGCTTGTGCTCTGTCTCTGTCTCTGTCTCTCTCTCAAAAATAAACATTAAAAAATTAAAAAAATAATAAAGTGCATAAAAACTTGAAATAAGATTAATTTATTTCTTATGTTATTAGAATACCTATGCATGCAAATATAGTGACTGGCTATTCTCAGAAATATTCTCTCTCACATGTCTGTAATTGGGAGGGACAATAGTGATCAGGAATCTCATTCTCTAGGTCTCATGCTCCTTGGCCACTGGAGTAGTATTTTTCATCATTCTGGTCCATTTTCTTCTCCAATGGCTTCCATGCTGCTTTCAATCTTTTTGTTCCTTCTCACAATACATTCTCTTTCCCTTCCCATGCCCCAGCCTCCGATCTCTTTTGCTTTCTTCTACTTCTCCACATCATTCACTTATTATTCTAGTATGTTAAAAAAAACCCTTACTTCCCCTTTCCTTTAAGCGTTCCCAATTCTAAGTCCTTATTCAAATATTCCCTCTGCAAGGGACGCCATGCATCCTGTTGCAAGATAGGCTCTAAATGTCGAAATACAATCCATCCTTCATGATCCAACTCAAATGTCACCTCTGTCATAGTGTTATATTCATTTCCTAGGGCTTTTATAACAAATTACTTCAAGCTTTGTAGCTTAAAATAACAGAAATCGTCTGTCACAAATTTGGAGGACAAAATACACAATCAGAATGTTGGTAGGGCCCCACTCTCTCTAAAGTTTCTATGGGAGAATCTTCATTTGCCTCTTCCACTTTCTGGGGCTCCAGGCTTTCCTGGTTTATGGCTGCATAATTTTAATCTCTGCCTTTGTCTTCCCATGACCTTCTCCCGTGTGTCTCTGTGTCTCAAATCTCTCTTTTCTTGTATAAAAATAGCATTCATTGGATTAGGGACCACTTTAGCTTCAAAATTATCTAATCTAGAGATCTTTTACTTAATCACATCTAAAAAGTCAAAATTCCCAAATCAAGCCTCATTTGCAGGTACTGAAAGTTAGGACTTGGACATATCTTTCTCAGGGGCAGAATTCAACCTGTTGGAGGTGTTTTCTTTCATTCTTCAGCCAAGTTTTATTTTTATAACTGTAATTTTCCTATGGCCTCATCTTTATTTTACTTAAGTGATTGTCAAGTTCTGTCCTGAGTTGAAATTATTTGCAAATCTGTCTGATTTTCCTAATAAATGATAAATTCTTTAAGGATTGTGTTTGATTCATCTTTATCCAGTTAGAGTCTGAAACAGACTTACAGGAAGGAGTGTCTGCAAATACTCATTGAAAAAATGCTTGTAACCAAATATGTTGAATTATCATTTGTATTTATTAGGGTAGTCCTACGAGAGCTATAATTCCAAATCTTTTTGTTCATAAAACATACAGTCCAAAAGCATGACTTTGGCCAGGATAACGTGTGGTAAAACTGTTGCAGATGAATCCACTGTGTTATTGACCAATATTTGCAAGCAAGCAGTATTTGCATCAAGAAGGAACATTCTCACTTAAAGAATTTCCACGTGTTTATTTTTTGTTATGTCAAAGTAGACTTCTCCAGTGAATAGAAGCCTGTTAAAAAAAAACCCACAGCACAAAGACCCAAATTTCATGGAAATTTTTAGTCACATGTCAAATACTGGTAGAAAGGCTCATTTCTGAAGACAACTGTCATCAGAAGTGACAAGCCTGTCATATAAATTTTGTGGAGATGGAATTTAGTACTTTACAACTCAAAGCTGGAAGTTTCGTTTGACATCAACAAGAAGGCAGAGTAACCAAGTAACCAAGTACTCAAGTAAGAAATACATTCCCATCCATGATAACTTAATATGCCTGCTGTGTAATTTCCATAACCTTAAAAAAAAAGTTTCCCCACTTAGGATTTGCTGATAGGTAATCAAATGTAATTTTCACCTTTCTAAATGTGTTTAAAGTTTATTGGTTAACATTGCTTAGTTGGACTCGATAACTGACATTTATCATTTTGCAAATGTGCAATTTATTCACTTATTACAGGATTTACATTTATTTCACATCAGATTGTTTGATTGGAATTTCAAATCTCTGAAGCTTCAATTTCATCTACTTGCAATTATGTAAAAAGCATGAGTCAATTTCCAAATAAAATCAGCCTATATTTATACTTTTACTACATCTAGTGGGAGTTGGCTTTTTTGGAACAGCTTCTGGCAAATGTTCTTGTCACTAGACATAAAGATTGTAAGAGAAAGACAATCTGCACTCTTGCTTTGTGGTTAGAAAGCTTCCCAACCATTGTTCCATATTTAAAAAAAAACAAGTCAAACGTTACAAGCTTCTGTAAGTCGTAGCCAGACCAAAGTGCTGTTGTGACAGCATGTGTTACGTTGGGAAAGAACAAATTAATGGTAAAGGAAACCATGTAATTAGTCCTTCTGTAAGTGAAAGTAGAAATTTACCACTTGGGAGATTGTCATGCAACTATCAATGGTGACAAAATACCTCTGGCATATTTGCATAAACTCCTCTTGGGGACATTATGCATTTAAAAGGATAAAGAAAAAGCTGCAGATAAGTCGCTCCATATGGGACCTGGCATCCTACGTTCACATCTCTCTCTGTGAAGAGAAAAAGTCCAGAAGGCTTACTCATGACAGAAGTGTCTGGGGTCAGGAAGGACTGTGGTTTGGGGCACAGTCCTCCTGCAGCTCATGACAGCTGTTCCTCAGTTTCCCTTCTCTATGCCTCAACTTCACCAGCAGTTCTCAGCTCTTTAGGGCTTAGAAATGTATCTTTTATGCTTTTTGTGTTTTCTATACTGTCCAAGATAGGAGGCATTGTAGCTTGATGAATATTTGGAGTAATCCTATTGTTCAACAATTATTCTTGAGCCACTTAGATGGGCATTGTTCCAGAGAAGCAATGGGGAATATTACTGTAGCATGGTAGGAAGTTGAGGGAAGGTTTTTTTTGTTTGTTTGTTTTGTTTTTTTCTTTCATGGAACTTACCTGAAAAACACTTAAGCAAAGATCATAATTGTTCTGGTAGGAAAGTAGAGTGTACTAGGAAAGCTCACGATGGGGAGATGTATGTCAAAGATGGCTTCACAGATGAAGTGTCTGTTGATCTTCAAGGCATAGGGGAAGAAGGAAGAGATTGAAGTCCCATGTCCAAAGGCCTGGATACAAGTGAGAGTAGATATTCCCACAAATATGTGGGGGGAATGTTCATTTTGTTAAGAAGTAGTCAAATTAGGGGCGCCTGGGTGGCTCAGTCAGTTAAGTGTCCCATTTCGGCTCACATCATGATCTCAGGGTTCATGAGTTCGGGCCCCGCATCAGGCTCTGTGCTGACAGCTCAGAGCCTGGAGCTGCTTCAGATTCTGTGTCTCCCTCTCTCTCTGTCCCTCCCCCACTCATGCTCTGCCTCTCCCTCTCAAAAATAAATAATAAAAAACATTAAAAAAATTAAACTTGAAACAAAAAAGAAGTAGCCAAATTAATTCCACTTTATTGATGGCAGATCGATAAGGGAAGGTCAACAGTCTAGTAAATGGCATCACGAAATCAACACTCAGATTTTCGCTTCAAATTTCACCTTGCATAAGTGCAATGAGAACTTCTCTTTGTCAGATAATATATATCAGCCTCAAGGCTCTTTGCCTCCATTGGCAGGTGAATCCCAGCACGATGTCCCAGCTACTCCACTACTTCTCTTGAATGTCTAGAAGTTCAGACACACATGGATTAGGAGTAGTAAAACCACTCCAGGAATGTCAATCGGAGGGAATTAAAAGAAAGGAATTGGTTACAAAGATATTTGAAGGGCTGAAATTATAAAAGAGAAAAGGAAGGCGGCTGCAGAGAAAAAACTTGATAATGTAAAGGCCGAAGCAGATAACAACTGTGGACTAGTGTCTTGCAACTCCTGCTGCTGAGTGGGTGAATACCCATCCCTGCCATTCTGGATCTGGTAAACGGGGATTACTTTGACCAGGGCTAGAACTTCTGAAGAGATACTACCTCTGTCCATGTCGCTGAACCAAAAATGATCTTACCTTTGCTGTAGACACCACAATTCCCATCAACTGTCACCGAGTGCCATCGTATTGTAGCTGGAAGCAGAAAGCTTTACTTTCTCTCAATTTTTTGATCTCTCACCAGCCAATAGGAAATCAGCTAGCAGCAGTTCATAGTGAATGTACTTGGCAGATACCCATCCCCTGGTGCAGAGTAGAGTATAGAAGAGTGGGCATGGGACTAAGACACCACTAAATCACCTCCTCAACTCAGTTGAAGATTGGGATGCGACTCAGCATGAAATCACCTGAGAGTCAAGATGGAATTTTGGCCCTATTTTTAAAACAAGACTTAGTTGAGTAAAAGTTATCCTAGAATCTCACTGAGGTTATGATTCAATCACACAATTGATAAATATGACTTTTAATTAAATACAGTGCCCCACAAGGCATGGGGCACCTGGGTGGCTCAGTCGGTTGAATGTCTGACTTAGTTTTAGCTCAGGTCATGATCTCAGGGTTCCTGGGATGGAGCCCCAGTCAGGCTTTGCGCTGGCAGTGTGGGACCTGTATGGGATTCTCTCTCACCCTCTCTATTGGCCCCTCTCCCTGTCTCAAAATAAATAAATAAAAACCTAAAAAATATCATAAGGTATTATTTTGGTATATCTGATTGATGCTTAAATCAGAGAGGGAAATACTGTAGCAAAACCACACTGAGTCTGTGCTTCAAAGTTTTCTTTCCACATTCTCTTTTTTTCCCCAGTAGTAGAGTCCTGGTGGGTGTGGGAGGGGTGAGGTGGGGGGTATTGATTGTTTCCCTGGATCCTGAATCTTGGCAGATACTGGGCTTGGGAACTTCTTAATGATTCTCCCCCTCCTCAGTGGTAGGGGATTTCTGAGGGTCTAGACCCAGTGCAGTTTCCTGGCTCTCTCCCAGGGGAGGATGGTATTGTCTCCTACCTTCCTCCAGCTATACTGGCTCTTTACCACACCCGGAAGGCAACAGTTTGCTGCTCTGCTTTTGGTCTAGAGCAGGGATCAGGGAGAAGGATCCTCAGTTGGACTTCATGCCTTGTTCACATCCTCTGCTGTCCCCTCCCCTGCATGCACCAGGCTAGAAGCTTTTTTAGGTCTCTTGCCAGCCCTGATCTTTTCTGTAAGCACTCAGTGAGGCTCACTGAAGAAGCTCCTATGAGTTGCTTATTTCCCTGTATCTGCGAATCCTAGTCTTTCTACACTCTCACGCTAGCCAATGCTTGGCTGTTGGCAATTCATTAAAAAGAAATTTTAGTGAGTTTTTCTTACCTGCTTGTGTGTCGCTCAGTGTTTGCCCCAGGTCAGCAGGTAATCACATCTTTCTCTTCTTGGGAACATCTGTCTTTACTTAGATTTTCGTTAGTTGGTTCCTCTGTAACTTTCACCATTTTATAGGTTCAAGAAAAGTTGTGAATTTGTAGGCTTTCCAATTTTTCTTGTTGTAAATTTGTAGTGACATTCTTTCACACTATCTACATCCAAAGCAGAGGAGAGAAACCCAGTATATTCTTAATTCACTTCATTTCTGTGCTTGAAGGTATTCTGCACGTTTCTCCTTTTAACTGTTTCTTCACAGATAGTCTTCCATCTGTTTCAATTTGCTTTTTTGGTATTTCCCCCTCCTGCATTACAATAGATTCCCCCTCTGATCAATACTGCTGATTAAACTTTCTTAAGTCTTTCATGAACAACTTAAGGAGGGTTTTTTTTTTTTTTTAGTAGTAATTTTCTATCGTAATAAGGCACGACTTCCTTTAGATACAGCAGATGAGGAATGATTCACTATGCTTATCTTTTTGTGTCAGTTATAAGAAAAAATACTAAAAGTGTGATTAAAAAATGATTTTTTCCACGCTGAGTTTTGGTATGGTGGTTACTCAAGACTTAAACATTGAGGTAGGATACATTTTAAATAGATGCCATTAATTTGTCATGACATGCTTTTGAATATCTTTTCAATTCTAAAATTCCTTTTTTGTTGTTAGACATAAATAAAAGCTGATAATAATTCTTAGCAATGTTTATGGTCAACACTCTTTTTAAAATAAAAATTTCATAGAATAATGTTAAATGTGTTATGGGGTCTTCTTGAATTATACACTATTACCGTCCTTAGTAACTGATTCTGGTGATCTTTCCTTTAATTATCAAATATATATGTACAATGATACAAAGCTATATACACAGAATATTCCTCTCTCATGGTTCTAATCACATTTTTTTCCACAAATACATAATTCAGACATTATTACTTGATCACTACTCAAGAAATGTCTATAATCTTATAATTTCAAAAACAAATGTCTTTTTTTGCCTATCCTTTTAAAAAATTGTATATACCTTTGTGCTACATCCTCATATACTATTACAAAATACTTTAATACACTTCCATATTTAGGTGCTTTATTTTTCTTAAGTATTATGTACTATATGGATGTTTTATGACATTCTGATTGATCTGAATATTACCACTTCAATTTCATATGCTACATTATCCACCACTCTAAAATTATTCAGTAATGGTAAAAGCCTCATTTCCAAATCCATAGGTGACCCTAAGCAAAAGCTTAGGTTCAAAATGGGAAGGAATATTGGGAATATTGGGGGATATGTGTTTTCCCTGTTTTCAGAGTATCTGAGGACCAGGTATGACCCATCATTATAGTGATGGAAGGTCATTTAGAAGAGTAAAGGCCCCAGACTTTGGAGTCAGGCAGACATAAATTTGAATATTGGCTCTACCACTTGCTAACTATATGACTTCAAACATGTCAATTAGCATTTTAAGTGTCAGTTGCCTTATCTGAAAAAATGATATAATAATGGCAACTAACTCTTAGGACCTTTATAATGATTACATTTTAAAAATACATATATATACATATGTATACATTTAAAAATACATGTATATATACATATACATATACATCACACATTGATATACATATACATACATATACATATACATATACATATACATATACATATACATATACACACACACAAAGGTTTTAGCCAAGGCACTACACATAGTAAGACCACTGTGTGGAGAGTATAAGTGTGATGTCAATGGCTGAAGGCAAGAGGAAGTCATAGAGGGAAGTAGAGTATTAATGAAGACTGAGCATGAGACAGGGACAATGCTAAGAAATTCCTCTGCATGACTTTATCTTATCTTCACAATAATCCTAGAATGTAGATATTAGAATTTTCACTTTGTAGATTGGTGAATGAAGGGAGGGAGGAATTAATGGGAACTGGAGGCATATAATGTTTCTCTTTCTCTCTCTCTCTTAAGTTTAGATAGCCTAAATCACAGACCAGGATTCTAACTAAGGACTTGAAATATATGTGGATGCTTCTACATTACTCTGCATCATTTCTGTATCAGTACCCAACCAATAAAAAAGGAAACCTATATGTCTTTAAAACAGATGGATTTATTATAGGGCATTGAGTACAGTCATGGAAAAGCTGGAGAGCTAACCAGGGACATTGAGGCAACACAGAGTCACATCAGGAAGGGGCTACTATTTTTAGACTAGAAGATCTAAGTGAAGGGATAGTGTTACTGGCACCTAGGAGCTTGGAGTCATCTGGTAAGAGCTGGAATTGCAACAGGACTGTCTAGAAGGAGCTGGAACAAGGGAAGTATCCCAGCAACTGAAAAGACACCAACATAAACAAAGGAAGGACAGGGGAGACATACTCTGGCTCTCCCTTTCCTCCCATGGGCTTTCTTCTGCTGTTTCCTCCTATTGGTTAAAACCAGTGGAAGCTGCCTAAAACAAAACAAACAAACAAACAAACAAACGAAGGAAAACACAGCCTAGACGGCTCAGTGGCACTATGATACAAAGAAGAGGCAAAGGCATGAAAAATGGATGTGAGAACAAACTGCCAAGCATGCACATCATTTCCCCTCAACACTCCCTTCCAAAGTGACACCACTTTCTTTAGCCTATTTTGTGAGTGCCTGTGTCAAGCATGTTCTTTTTTTTTTCTACTTCGTTAATTTTCTGTTACATCTTTCACATAACTTAATTTTCTTTGTTTTTCCTGTCACTTATGTAAGTCTCTTGAGGACTCTGAAGAAGACCCCACCTGTCCTCATATTGAGAGAGGTCCTCACTAGACAGTGAATGGTAATGAAGATGGGTTTTGAAATATGGCAGATGAATGCATCTTTGGTGTACCGCATGCTTCCTGAAGTCCATTGCAGACAAACTGTTTCCATTGACTCCTGTTTAGCTGCTGTAGATTAGTAGCCATGACATTATTTATTCCTAAGATGCCTGAGTAGGACTGAGTTAGTTTCTTTACTGGCAAAGTTTGTGAGTTTTTGTACGTATGAATTCACAACTTTTATTTATCTTGGTAGTTGATGTTTTGTTGTTTATTTGATATTTTGCTTGGCCGGTTCCCCTGGATATCCATAGGATAGGAACTTTATATACATTTTGCAAGGCCACTTGGCTCAGAGTGAGTGCTCAGTTAATGTTTGGGATTCATAAATGCATGCTCTATCTAACCAATGCTTTACCTATTATTGTATTTTTATGATTAAAAATTGTCTTCCACTATGTATTAAATGCCTCACAACATCTTGACAGTTGAACTTTATTAGACTTGTCTTCTTAGATGTCACAGTACCTTTGCTACTATTGCAACCCTTTTCCCTATTATAAATGTATAGATCTTAGAAGAAATGAGGGAAAATTTATCTTTGTTTGCATTTTCTCTAACATCTATTTAATCTATTTAATCGATTTCAGAATTTTCATCGGTTTGCAAGTTTACACAGTATAGTATTCAAGAGAATTCTGTCCGTTTTCCACAGTTTAAAGCCATGCTTTATTATGCAACCATTTAAATGATCTCTTATTAAAAAGATCTCATGAGATTCTGATTACTTTACATAACCCCAAACTGATTTTCATAAAAATGTTGAAATAAAGTCAAGTATTCATTGCTTAACTATTTGTGTCTGCCCCAACAGAACTCCTAATAGTTTTTATGATGGCTATGTAACTAGCTCTGCAATCTGAGATGAGTTAGTTATCTTCTTAGAGTCTCATTATAAATATTACATAACAATCTTTCATGTCTCCTGAAATTCTACAATTCTATGATTTTTAGTAGCTATACTATGTTGCCACAGAGTACAAATAAGTATGCCATTTCTGTTGATCCCAGGGCACAGGATGTTTGCTGAATATCTCTGATTTGGTGTTTGGACAAAACCCACAAACTAATGCAACATGGTAAGATACAGAATACAGATTCTGGAGCTAAACTGACTAGGTTTGAATCTCAGTTCTGCTACTTATTAGCTTTGCAATCTTGGGCAAGATATTTCATCTCACAATAACTATTCCGTCTATAAAATGGAATGATAATAGTACCTATTTCAAGGGTTGTTATGAAAATTAAATGAGTTAATAATGGATGCAAAAGGATTTGGAATAATACTTGGTAAGTGCCATGTTAGCTATTATTTATGCAATTGTAAAAGTAATCATGTGCTTCAGTGCTTCGAACATTTCAGTGATTTCCTAATACCCTTAGAATATACCATCCCAATTCCTTACATGCCTCATATGGCCCTACATCACCTAGCCCCTGATTACCCTCAACTCATCTCATGCTACTTTCCTTAACTTCTTCTGATCAATAACTCCATCTGTCTTCATATTTCCAGACATGCTAAGTTATCTCCCATCTCAGAGTCCTATATCTGTCAATCTGCTCACTTGGAAGGTTCTTTACATGAATGATTCCTTCTCATTTCTGGGTCTCAACTGAAAAATGCCTTCTTCACCCCCATCCTATGTAATTGTTGCACCACCCTGCCATGTTCTGTCATCTATCATATAATTCTTTGTTTTCTTCTAAGTCCTTAAGGTAATCTTTTCTTTTTGCTTTAGTTTTTATTGTATCTTTCTCAGTAGAATATCAACTTCCTAAGGTTAGAAAGTATCTGTGTATTCCATACTATTTTATTTCCAGTGTCTGGAACAGGGCCTGACGTAAAAGAGGCACTCAATACCTATTCGTTCAACATATACACGAGAAAATTAATAAGCGTATCTAATGGATTAAATGTTGTGTGTGTCAAGCTTAGAAGAGGTAAAACCTGAAGTGCCTGGGTGGCTCAGTCGTTAAGTATCCTACTCTTGACTTTGGCTCAGGTCACGACCTCACAGTTGGTGAGTTTGAGCCCTGTGTTGAGCTCTGTGTTGACAATGTGGAGCCTACTTGGGATTCTCTCTCTCTGCCCTTCCGCTCTCTCTCTGTCTCTCAAAATAAATAAATAAAACTTGAAGAAAATAAAAAAAAAAAGAAGAGGTAAAATCTTAGAAGTACTGATAATGATATAGCAAGAGCAATGGGGCCAGATTCTCCAGATCAGTCTTACGTGTATAGATAAGTATGGAAGGTTTTGGAGTATGTACTAATTACTTTGGCACCATTTGAGTTGTGTGAAAACTTCAAAAAAATAGCAGAGTCCATGAAAACTTTGGGATTTAGTTATGAAAGTGTATAACCAAGAGCTGAGCTGTGAAGTATAGACTCCCTATAGAAAAGGCACTTTCCCAAATGAAGAAACTAAATAAAGAAACTTAGTAATGGCTCGTGAATGCACCTTCCAATATACTGGGGCAGAGTTCTGCCTGGAAGTTCCACGTTGTTGAAAATCCATAAGGTCAGGGATCAAATGTGCTTCAGCCCCTTCTCCATGGCAGCTGTCTCAAAAATGTTTGGCCTCACTCCATGGTTTTTGAGTGAAGGTGGAAAATGGTTCTTATCTTTGGGAAAAGAATCCAAATTATAAATTTACTCAGTAGGAATAAGATATGTAGTTATTTAAAAATATATGGTTAGAGAGGCTTTTATTAGAAATTGTTGCCATGGAAAAATGCATTACTTTATTTAAAGCTGTAAAATTCTATGAAATAGATACTCTTAATATTCCATATTACAATTGAGACACTGGGGCTTAGATACCTACTGAACTACAAAATTAAGGAGCTCCTGCTGAAACCCCAATTGGCCCGATTCTATAACCAAAAGTCTCAAGCTCTCACTATAACAATCTATTTCCTATTTGTTGTAAGGATGCAGAATATTCTGGATACAAAATTTGTGTGGCACACAGAGCAATAGTGCAGACTTTATCCAAATAAAGGTGACTGACTACTAACTGCAGTTCGGAATTGTGATATTTATTAGGGGAATAGCACAGTCATCACAGATTTTGAGTTTCAGCCCTTTACATATGAATTGTTTCCTGAATCAACATGAACATATATTTATAGTCATATTTATAGTAACCCCCCAGCTCCCTTTATTTGCAGTTTTGCTTTCCATAGTCAGTTATTCATAGTCAACAATGGTCTGGAAACAGAAAATCCTCCTTCTGACTAATTGGCAGGTCCATAGTAGCCTAGCTATACGACACAGTGCCTACATCACTCACCTCGCTTCATCATATAGTCATTTTATTGTCTCCCATCATCACAAGAAAAAGGGTAAGTACAGTACAGTAAGATAGTTTGAGAAAGAGAAACCACACTCACGTAACTTTTATTACAGACTTTTGTTATAATTGTTCTATTTGATGTCATTGTTATTAAACTCTTATTGTGCCTAATTTATAAATTAAACTCTATCATAGGTGTGTATGCATAGGAAAACACCAAGAGCATATAGGGTTTGATGCTATCTGCAGTACAGGCATCCTCTGGGGGTCTTTATCCTCATGGAGAAGGCAAGAGTACTGTAATTTTAAATTATTTTCTGAGAGGGACTGGAGATGTAACTATAGAGTCTACACCTTACCTATGTTAAGGTTGAAGGGATGGTTCTATATGTAAAACCTCAGGTGTTCTCCCCCTCAGTTGTCTCTTAAATGTAAGTTTCTGTTTAGGTTGGCCTTTCTCCTTAGCCCCAGTTAATTACAATGACTTATTTAAATAAAATAGCACACATGTGAATTTTGCAGCTGCATACCAGAGTTGAAGAATTGGAATTTGTCCTTAAGGCTTTTGAAATTAGAAGGAACACTAACTTTGTTGATTAAAAAAACTGATGTTTCTCTCAAAAAATTAGGGGAATGAATACATAGATCAACAAAGGAACTTTAAGAGAGGTTATTCTTGTATAAGTCAGGTGAATGGCTGAAATTCAGCATCTCTCAGTAACCCTAATTAAAGCATTTCTCCACTACAAAAATTTTCTTTCTTCCATGTGTCACTTAGAATGACCACAATGCCTTCCCTCCAGCTACTGTCATTTGAGCATATCCGCTGACAAACAGATACAGACTGATGCTAATAAAACCCCTCTAATATGAAACCATCTTCAAACACTTATCCTGGACTATAGGACATAGAATAACCACTCAGGTTATATTTCTAATCTTTGCAAGTCAGGATACAGCCTTTCTTTCTGTATATATGCCCCATTAGTTCCTTTCACTATATTCTCGTCCAAATAAAATTGCCTATTCCTATCCCTCTATTTACAAGAAGGAAGTCAAGTAATTAACAAAGCTTTTGTCCAATTGCTTTTCTCTCTCTTTATCAATTCTTGTCTCCAGGAGTAACTTCTCACCGGTCATGTGATGCTTAGAATTATTAGTTAAGACTCTACATTGACACTCCCACTTATTAGAATGCAGCTTTGGACTTATGTTATTTTTAACCTTGTGTAGACTATAAATCTCTCTGCCCATAACAGTGTGACTGTCATGTTTTCCCTGTATTTGGAGTATATTTCTCTGCCTTATTGTCAGTATTGATCATAAGATTTGTTTTGCCAATAACATGAGAGTTCAAACAGAAGTCTAAGAGTTCAAGTCTCTCTCTTTCTCAGTCCCTTTTCCTCCCATTCCTTCTTTCTCAGGCTCTTCCCTTTTGCCATGAGAATGGCGTGTCCCTAACAGGTTCTGAGCTTCAACTTTTTTATTAGGCAAAAGCACACTGTATGAAACTTCACCAGCTATTTTAAACAAAAAAATCCCTTTGTTGTTTATTATCGAAAGTCACTAAATCCAGGTGTTGTTATTGTAGCAGAGCTAAACAAGACACAAATTTTATTAAAAAAAATTTTAAAGAGAGACACAGAGACATTTTTGAAAGAGAGAGACAGAGAGAGAGTACAAGTGGGGAAAGACAGAGAGAGGGGGACACAGAAACTGAAGCAGGTTCCAGGCTCTGAGCTGTCAGCATACAGCCTGACGTGGGGCTTGAACTCATGAGCTGTGAGATCATGACTTGAGCCAAAGTTGGATGCTCAACTGACTGAGCCACCCAGGTGCTCCTAAATTTTATTTTTTTTTAAATAAACACCAAGACAACAAAAGTACCTACTCCTTACATTTTGTGAAGATTAAATGAGAGATTCCATATGTCACATTCGGGTCAGTGCTTGGCAAATAGCAACCTCCTATCTGTGATATCAACTAAAGTTAACATTATTAGAAGAAAGCTCTTTTTTCCCACAATTAAGACACTAAGCATTTGGAGGACAAAGGTGGTGAGTGCACCTTAATTTACGTTAGGAAATGGAGAAAAGAAAAGAACAAATGTTTTTGGTATACTTACTTTATTCCTGGCCAGGCTTTCTACATAGGTTATTTCATTCCCAAGTCACTGGGTAGTAAATACCATTAAAACCCTTAGCGAACTTTAAAACTGAACCTCATAAACTTAAGAAGGTTTCCCTAAGTCATACAAGCAAATAAGTGGTGGGCCCAAGATTTGGCCCTGGCTCCTAAATTCATGCTTTTCTCATTGTACAAAACTGTCCAAGTAGTATCTTATGTGCAGTACCCGGAATACTTACACGATTGTTCCTCAAACTGATCAAAGGGCTTTGCAGCTTCTAAAGAATCCCATAAGTGACCTATGATTTATGCTGTAGCTTTTAGTTCAGGTAGGTGCTTGTAGGAAATTTATTAGCCTGGGAAGACTGAGGATGATAAAAGAGAACAGACTGTATATCAGAATGTATGTACCCGCCTCTGAATTCAAATTGTATATTGCATACTCCTAAAGTAGATGAAAAGGACTGGCTAAGTGAGCTGGTCCCCAACATCTCCAGATCAGCTAACCTGGGTACAGAAATGCTCCCACCTTACATATGCAGCTGTGGACTCAGAACGACCACTGAGCAACCAGCAGTTCTGAGATCACTCTTCACTCACAAATATGTGTGTCCACTGTTATGTAATCATTTTGGGAGGAACCTGAGTGCTTATATTCCACCTGAGGATGGAAAATATCTACCACGTATACTGATTGTGTTGACTTCCGTACATAACTATCAAGTAACCAACATTTGATCCAGTCAGTTGGCTGGAATCTCTGGTCTCATTGTCAGTCTCAACACACCATTGACATTTGTCCACATCATGGTTGTGAAATTCTCAATGAATAAGTACTGACTGATTATTGCTGAATATTGAAATAAGCCTGATAAGGAATAAGAGATCTTTTACTCATCCTTATTTCCTATCTATTTTGTTTTACAACGAAGATTCATTTCCAACTTGAGCAATTGGATTCCCTACAACATAAAGGATGCTCATATGTATACGTATGTGTTCTCTTACATAATTAATGGTATCATCATAAGGGTACTTCTTGTGTATTCATAATTTCACATACATTCAAATACTTCATAAGTATACTTTAAAGGGGGAAACTACTTGTCCTGTTTAAAATGGATTATTTTTATATTTGAAATCTCAAACCCAGCATGCTTCAATAAACTAATTTTCCAGGGGAATATAATATAGGAGAGGTAGTCATGTAGTCTATGATAAAGAAATAATGAATAAACAGATTTCTTTCTTTTAATAAATCTTTTCAATAAAAGATTTCTACATTTAAAAGAGTGAATAAAACAGAACACCTGGGTGGCTCAGTTGGTTAAGTGTCCGACTTCTACTCAAGTCATGATCTCATGGTTCGTGGGTTTGAGCCCCACATCGGGCTCTGTGCTGACAGCTCAGAGCCTGGAGCCTGCAGCCTGCTTCGGATTCTGTGTCTTCCTCTCTGTCTCTGCCCCTCCCCCGCTTATTCTCTGTCTTTCTCCCTCTCTCAAAAATATATCAAAACTTAAAAACAATTTATAAAAAACAAAATAAAGAGTGAACAAAGCAATTTATTGATGGAATAAAATGACAGGAAAGAAAATTTCTCTTGTGAGCATTGCTTGTGATAGGTCAGGCATCAAAAATTCATTTATGCTTTATTGAAACAATTTCCAAAATCAAGCTCTAGGCCTTAAGAATAACGACCCATGTTTGAGTGCCACTTTCAAATGTTTTTGAAAAATCACCTTAAAACAGTGAAGTTTCCTCACCCTTATCTCATTTTCATTTTTATTGTAAAGTATAACAAGAACAATAAAAGAATGCCACAATCTCTTTCAAAATCTCTCCACCCTTTGCAACACTGAAAGCGAATTCCAGTTCTAGGATTCCTAAATGCTTTATAGCATTCCTGTGCTGCATTTAAAAAAATAAATTTTTTTAGCATTTATTTATTTTTTAGAGACAGAGAGAGACAGAGCATGAGCAGGGGAGGGGCAAAGAGAGAGGGAGACACAGAATCCGAAGCAGGCTCCAGGCTCCTAGGCATCAGCGCAGAGCCTGACGCGGGGCTCAAACTCACAAACTCAAGATGGTGACCTCAGCTGAAGTAGGAAACCTAACCAACTAACTGAGCCACCCAGGCGCCCCCTTGTGCTCCATTGTAAAGATGAAAAGTAACCCCCTCTTCACAGAGAATACAGTGGGACTTCAGTTGTTGAGGACCTATTTCCCAGATGGGATATAGAGATTCTATTTTCCGACTGTGATTATCTTGGGAGTCTGGAGAAATCTACTCTGCTCTGACTTTCCTTTCTCGATATTCCTTGCCTCTCTTCTCTTGCTATTTCATTCCTCTTGCCCCTAACAGAAGAATAACAGAGAAAAGACGGCCATTAACCCACAAAGTTGGCTCAGTAAGTTCCTTGCCTGGTGGGCCACAATCAACTCAGCTAACTTATGCTGAATTACAACACTTTTGAGAACTATAAAGCAAGTTTTCCCAAAGACATTTATTCTCTTGCTAATGATACTTTCAGGCTGAAGTTTCTGATACTAGAGATCTTAATTCAAGGGATATCATGTGTGCTTTGGGGTGTGTGCATGTGCAAATGTCTGGAAGTGCATACATTTAGAGGTAAGATTTGTGGAGCAAAAAATATTTCACTAGTTTTGTATTATAAAAGGGTATCTTAAGGACAAACTTCTCTACTTTTTAAAAATTTATGTAGACATAGTCTAACAACTAAAGATGTGTTAAGATGTTTCCATGGCAAGGTTTAAAGGGAAGAGATACTGATTTTTAGAAACTCCTTGGGAAACGGATGTATTCCCTATAATTACAGTGATGGATATTAAGTAACATTTCAAAATGGTTGTAGCTCCTAAAATGTGCATTCTTTATTCAAATTACATGGTAATTAGTATGAATACCTCCTCTAAGGAAAAGGCATGACACATATTGAAAATAGTGTAGCTATATTAATTGCTTATTTGTGTATAAATGTAAGATATATCTGTTTATCTGTCTATATTTATCATCTATCTATCGATTAATCTGTCTATGATCTTCTCTTTCTGATTGCATGAGAAAGCTTTCCACCGTGAACTAAACATTTATATTGAGGTACAGAACCATGAAATCTTACATTGAAGGCCAATGTATAAATCACAGATCTACTTGTACCTATTCTGGTTGAAGCAGGGGATGGCACATTTATTGGAAATCTTCACCCTGATGTCAGAGGCAGCCCCATCTTAACATATTCATAACATGATTCATTATTCCACCCTTCCTTCCTTCCTGACAAAAACATCTCTCACTTGATTAATGACATTATCCCCATCCCTATCCTCTAAGTTAAAATCCTCAGGGTCATTTTCCATTCCCTCATCTCCCTTTACTGACAGAAGCCATCAGTCACTCATTCTTGTTATTTCGATTTCCTTAAAAACCATAAAATCACTCTTCTCTATGCCAAATGAAGTCGTCTCAGTTTAGGCTCTATATTAGGATACTAGCTAAGATTTGGTGAAAAGGGGTCCCCAAATGCAAGGATGCCTGGTGGTCCAGAGAAGGTTATTTTGCTTCCTGAGGTCCTTTAAGGACCAGATTCCTTCTCGGCTGTTTCATTTTCACCATGCATGCGATCAGGGCTGTCTTATCTGTAATTTCCAAGTTCTGGCTGGCAGGAGGAGAAAAAGAGAGGTGAGCTAAGGCCAGTAAGTATGTCCAATTTAAACTTAAAAGTTACTGAATTTGCAGGTATCATTTTGCAGGGGCCTTTGGAAAAGGTGAATCCTTTGGAAAAGGTGAATCTTTCCATTATAATGCAAAATAATTTCATTCAATGGGTACTTTTTCTGCATATATTAGCTCATTGACATAGGTTTGTTAATGATTATTTTAGAATTTCTTTTGTGTGTGTGTGCAGATACTTAGGTCCATTCCTTTCTTTCAATTGATAATAAGGGTTGTGCCTCTCCTATGTCTTTAACAATTAATTCCTAGGAGACAAGGCAAGAACACATTCATACTCAGGAGCAATACTGGATTCAATTCAAGGCTCTGCAAATTCACTAACAGCATGAGACTTAAGCCCTTAACTTGCTCATAAGCAAAATGAGGATAATAATAGTACCCACCTCAAAGGATTTGTATGAGGATTGTTAAAAGATAAAGTGAGCCATATTAAAATTTTCAAGAGTTTATTTGAGTGAAAATCAATTTGAATCAGGCAGCACAAGGGAACCAGGGGAAAGACTACAATACAGAAAGTTTGGAAGCAAAGTAAGAAAAATATTTGATTGGCCATAGCTTAAAGCTCAGCTGGTTGTTTACGACTGGTTGTCTTCAGTGTTTTGATTGCATAATTCTGAGGCGTTCACAGGCTTAGATTTCAGTTTGCAAGCATAGGCTGCTGAAACATTACAGCTACATCAATCTGATGGTCTCCTTGTTTGATTAATTTAACAGGATTAACCAAATTCAAACAATGTTTGACAAATGATATGCTCTCCATAAGTGTTAGTTATAGTCATAAATAAGAAAGGCATTCACCTTTTCCCAAACTATCTGACAAGAAGACAAGACTCATTTGGAGTTGAGTGTCCTCAAGCCATTTTTTTCACTATTAATATGCATATGCATACTTTATTCTTCTGTCTTTTCTACCCATGATGATTCAGGAGAAGTTCAAATATTTCACTAATTCCTCATATGTGATCACTTCTGGAAACTTCCCCCCTCCCTCTAACTACCCCAGTGGGAGGAACCTTGAGAGAGAGGGATAGAAGGAGGCTATTCCTGGGAAAACCTCGAGATGGTCCTGAGTTAGTGGCCAAACTCTAGGCTTCCTGGCAGTTGGAAATCTTTAAGTGGCCCTCTTTAATATCTAGAGACAGTAGCTGGTGTATATTTCCGGTCTTGGTGACAAGTGACAGAAGCCCAACTCAAAATAGCTTAAGCAAAAAAGGGATTTTTACAAAAAGGGATTTTAAATCCCAAAAAAGGGATTTATTAGATAATGTAACTGAAAGCTCCAGTGGTCTATTTCACTTCTGGCAAGTGGACCAGATGCTTAAGTGAAGTCAGAAACCTGACCCTTTTTAACTTTTGGCTCTGATTTTCCTTCCTGTGTCCTTTGCTCTAAGTTACATTCTTCCTCAGGTGGTGGAGAGAGGCCACCAGAACTCCAGGTCTATCTCTTAGTGGGCAGCGTCTATTTCCCAGAAGATCTGGCCAGAGTGCCAGGCTGTGATTGCATCTTCCTTGCCTGGCTGAAGTCAGTACTCTATCCCTGAGCTGTTTACTGTGGCGAGCAAGAAAACATTCTAGATGATTAGTTTGGGTTGAGAGCAGGCAACTACAACAGCTATCCGGGAATACCAGTAATGCCCTGCTTCTCTTCTTCAAGATACCTATCCTCTAAGAGCATTACAAAAATTGTTTTTAATGTTTATTTATTTTTGAGAGAGAGACAGTGTGAGCAGGGGAGGAGCAGAGAGAGAGGGAGACACAGAATCTGAAGCAGGCTCCAGGCTCTGAGGTGTCAGCACAGAGCCCCACGCGGGGCTCAAACCCACGGACTGTGAGATCCTGACCTGAGCCGAAGTCTGACTCTTAACCAACTGAGCCACCCAGGCACCCCAAGATGCCTATCCTCTAAGAAAATGCTCACCCATAAATACTCTCTCCTAAGAGAAGCCCCAGGGGTAAGGGTTGGCAGAAAGCTTTACCATGTAAGATCTTCAATTCATCACTAGCTATCTGATAGCTGATATCAGCTGATAAGCCAAATTTGGTGTAATAAAGCTCATTCTTATGGATCAATAAATAGCATGGAAGGCATGAGTAGCCAAGTATGTAGGTGCTGGTGGTTCTATCCAATACACAAGCCCCAAATCTTTTTGATGCTCATATAAGAATTTGAGGCTAGAAGCAGAAAAGCATAAACTATAGGATCAAATGTTCCAACTAGAGTTTTGAATGATCATAAAAATATAAGGGCATTCAAAATATATACAATTATATTTTTGACACAAGAATTTTCAGAATTCCTCGCACATATGGATTCATGCCTGCGTTCTGTTGGACAAAGTTCAGCGCACAAAAAAGAAAAAGTACCTCTCACCTTGATGACATTTAGGCAAAAAAATCTGTAAATCTAGTAAATTTCCCATATGTTGCCAAGCTCAGAACTGCCTCAGGGGAAGAAGGCTGATTGAGAAAATGACATGTTTACTCACTTGCTGTTTTTATGTGTTACCACCGACTATCTGGAGACAGTAAGGGGTGAGATAGATTCCAGTATTGCTATTGAGTACAGTAATCCTGCCTAAGGAGGGGAAGTATTTTCTGAGGCAGGAGACACAGAGCTGTGATAGTGAAAGTTTTGGGTTTGACTTCCCAGTGATGTGTGTGTGCATGTGCGTGTGCGTGTGTGTGTGTGTGTAAAATAAATATATGAATAATAAAGAGATTCAGGAGGATGAAATATAGAAAGTGGATACTGTGTGACAAGGTTCTTAGCTTTGTCTGTACATTGCTTGGCTCCTGTTTTCCATCATACAATCTCTAAGTTAGAGTCAAAATAGTATTTCATTGGACTATACACCCATATCATGTATCTTTCCATCTAACCACCATCCCACCCTGCCTGAATATTTCACTTTACAGTTACTTCAGGAGTAAACAGGAATTAGATCATCTATATTGAAAGTACCAACTAAATGATGGCAAAAATGTAAGTAAATGGTAGAAATAAAAATAAGAATACACTGTTTTCTTTATTACCTGCAGTCATCATAAAAAGAAGAATAAAATTGTGTTGGTCAAGGGCACCTGGGTGGCTCAGTCAGTTAAGCGTCCTGACTCTTGATTTCAGCTCAGGTTATGATCTCATGGTTCGTGAGTTTGAGCCCTGCTTTGGGCTCTGGGCTGACAGTGCAGAGCCTGCTTGGGATTCTTTCTCTCTCCCTCTCTCTGCCCCTCCCCCCACAAATAAACAAATAAACTTTAAAAATATGTTAATCATAATTGAAAAATCATTGTTTTTTGTCAAGATGATATACATCGTCAAGATGATATACTTTTCTTCTTGTTCAACAGACTACATATAATTACGATCAGTTTATTCAGAAATATTATTTCCTTCTTATAGGTACTTAGGGACTAAAGGTCACATCAAATGAATTTACCATGTCTTGAAGAAAGTAATTATTGACTAAAACCAAAGAAACTGATCCTAGAGGATAAAAAAACACAAATTTTCTAAAAATCTATACTCTAATCCATTAAAAAGCCTATAAACCTCATTCTTGGGTTCTTCTTCTGAAATTAAATTGAAGATTTGGTCATAGCAGCCTTTATAGTGGTTTTTCATTCCATTTACTCTTTTTTTGTTTTTATAGAGGCAATTGAGTTCACTATTTATTTACTCCATCTACACTGTAAAACAAACTCAAATGTCAGTGTTGAGTGCACCTTTCCTGCCATATTTCTTGTAGGAGTGACTATCCTGAAACCCTACATCACAGAACATACTTCTGTTCATCTAACTTTGACCTTGGCACAGTTATAAGCATACAAATGTCACCAAAGAGGGTCAGAAGGGTCCTGGAATAGCTTTGAGTCATCTGTGGTCTGGACTCAGGAATTCAGGGTTTGAGAAGTTGTGAAGAATCAGTTTGTTTCACCTGGACCTCAAGATTTCAGTCTTTGGGATTGAATTTGCCTGGGGGGGCAGCCATTATTCACTAGACTAAATATCCTACTACTTTTCCCATTATTGCTATCTTCAGCTTAAATGAGTCCAAAGGTAACCTAGAAGGGCATGAGATGTTCAAAGGATAAAACTCATGTTGTAGTAAATCCGAAAGTCCATTTTTAGAAAACTAATCCTTCCAGGGGCACCTGAGTGGCTTGTCAGTTGAGCGTCTGACTTCAGCTCAGGTCATGATCTCACAGTTTGTGGGTTCGAGCCCCGCGTCAGACTCTGTGCTGACAGCTCAGAGCCTGGAGCCTGCTTTGGATTCTGTGTCTTCCTCTCTCTCTCTGTCCCTCCCCTGCTCGTGCTCTTTCTCTCTCAAAAATAAAACGTTAAAATTTTTTTTTAAATAAAAAAATAAAAACCTCATCCTTCCATACTTTTAAAATGTTCCCTGTAAACATAGAATTTTTGGTTCATTCATTCTTCCAAGAATCTTTTAAGGATCACCTAACCCCTGTATTGCACGCTCTCGGTTCAATACTGCATAGAACTGACATGCCCATATGCTGGGGGATTACACTGAGGTAGGACCACTGAAAGCAGCTTTTCAAAACTGTACAAACCACAACTTCCAGATACCACGGAGAAGTAGGAGTCAACACGAAGTAACATGGATTACATTCATTATTTAATTAAACACCATGACAAGAATTCTTATAAAAAGGGGGATCAAGGAAGTCAGCTCACAGATGGATGAAGATTTAGCAGGGTCTCAATACGTTAGGTGGGATGAACTGTTTGGCACCAGAGAAGGTTTGATTATGGCATAGGTTCATGTTGGGATTACATGAGGCTGGACCGACTAGTGGCTAAAAGCACCATCTTTGGTGCAGAGCAGGAAGTGGCAACTAAGTAGCAATAGAAATAAGACAAGTAAAGAAATACAGTTTAACAATTTTCATAGACACAGATTGGAGAGCATAACAGACCAAAATAGATTTATATTTCATTCCATGCTTCTGTAGTCCTGTTGTCTTCGAAGTAGAGTGAGAGATGTTTCATTGGCGGGTTCAAGAGAAGATTAACTTCCTATGTATAAAGGTAATAGAGAAATTAATCTTTTCCTGACATTTAATACAATTTGTATTAATAAAAATTAATGCATCTAATATGACAGTTCAGGTATATAAATTATAAATCAATACATGTATAAATAAACAAGTAATAAATTAAATAAATAAATGGGTACAATGAAGTGCAGGTTTATGTCTTCCCACCCCCAAATTCATTTGTTGAAATTCTAATCCCTACGGTGATGGTATTAGGAGGTGGGGGCCTTTGGGAAGCGATTAGATCATGAGGGTGAACCCCTTATGAATGGAATTAGTGCCCTTATTAAAGAAGACCCTAGAGAGATCCTAAATCCTTTCTGCCGTGTGAAGACACAGGAAAAAGATCCCATCTATGAACCAGAAAGTAGGCTCTCCCCAGAGACTGAAACTGGTGGCATTTTGGTTCGGACTTCCCAGTCTCCAGGATGGTGAGAAATACATTTCTATTCTTTACAAGCTACTCAAAAACTATGGTATTTTGTTATATCAGCCCAAACAGATTAAGCCCCTGGTAGTGCATTCTTTTTAATTTACTTTTTAACTGATTAGATGCACAGGTTAAAAAAAAAAATGATTGCCTTAATTAATAACATAGGAGAGTGGCAATGGGATTAAAATCTTATTCTGTAATTCCCTAAATTGAACCTGGGTAGTAGTTCTTTGATTTTATGCCCTATTAGATTAGCACCCCCCCCATCCTTTTTTTTTGTAATTATATGCTTCACAGGACTGGACACAATTTTTCCCAATTAATACAAAGACTATACCTATAGTCTCATATTAGCAGTTTCAGTAATGTAAATTTACTAATATGCATGATGCCTTCTTCCAAGAAAATTAATGAGAATTATCCATAGCACTGATATGGAAATTCATATTTTGAGACAAAAATCAATTTGTTTTTATTTGAGCATAGTTGACAAACAATGTTAAATTAGTTTCAGGTGTACAACTTACTGACTTGACAAGTTTATACATTACACTATGTTCACTGAAAGTAAATTGCCGTCTGTCCCACTACATCACTATTACAATGTCATTGATTATATATTCCTTATGCTCTGCTTTTTATTCCCATGACTTACTCATCCCATAACTAGAAGCCTGTATCTCCCTCTCTCCTTCTCCTGTTTTGCCCTACCTCCCCCCAACACCCCTCCCCTCTGGCAACCATCAGTTTGTTCTCTGTATTTATAGTTCTGAGCAAACATTCAATTTTTTGAGATAATTATTCAAATAATCAAGATAATTATAAGATACATAGATCCCTGGATGAGCCCATGACTTCCTTCATCTACCATCATTGGTGCTTATATTTCCCCAAATATAACTTACTTCTTCTGAAAAGACATTTAAAAAGACAGAGTATAACATATAAAATAATCAAAGCCCATGTAATCACTCTTCAGAGTTAACTCTTATGAATATTCTCGTTAATATTTGTCATTCTCAAAATAAAAGAATCAAAGCCTGGCAAATAAAGATGATGTCTCTCATCCCGGTTACATTCCTGTCCCCTTTTTCCATCAACCTAGAGCCCTCCACTACTATGAATTTAGTAGATGTTTAGATACGTACTAAATCTATGTCTTCATCATACACACACATACACACACAGAAAATATTGCTTTGTATAGTTTTTTAAATCTACATATAATTGTGTATAGTGTACGTATCCTGCAACGAGTTTTGTTCATTTTACATTATGTTTTTGACATCTAATATAGACATTTAAATGGACCTGAGTCAGAAGTCTAGCATAAAAATATTTATATTTTTTTGTCCCCCTGTGGATGGAATTTAGAATATTTACAACTTTAACTATTAAGCGTAATTCTGCAGTAAGCATCCTTCTATATAACTTCCAGTAAGGTTTCTCTGGGGGGGTTTAGAAATACAATTTCTAGGCTGAGGGTATAATTACTACTAGTTCTTCCAAACTGCTTCCCATAGTGTTCGGTCCATTATTACTCCCAGCAGCTTATGCGGGAATTCCAATTGCTCGGCAATCTTTTTCTTCTTACCAATGTTATCAGTTAAATGAATCTCATTTTTAATTGAATTTTTGATGAAATTGAAATTCCCATTTTTGATTACTGATGAACTTCAGCATCTATTTATTAACGATTCAGTTGTTATTTATTTATTTATTGTGAATTATCTACTCCTTTAGTCATCCTTTATTGAGAGATTGCTTTATTGGAATTTAGCTCTTCAGCCGTATGGATTTTAGTAAAGTCATTGAATGTATAACATTATATCATTATATGGTTATATATACTTAATAATATATATGTGTACACCTGCCAAATAGTACATGCATGTGTATACATATACAAAAGTGTATGTACACATGGGTGTGCATGTGTATATAAACACACAAACTCTCTCAGTGTGATTGTTTTCACTTTGCTCTTGGCCTCACTTAATATATATCCATACGATGTTCTCTCTTGGTTCTTTTGTCAGCCTTAATTATGTAGTAAAGTTAGTTTTCATGTATCATGCACTCTGCATCTTGTGAATTACTCTCTTGGGGTGAGCTGTCAAATGAATACTTCCCATGGCTGATTTTATATTAGAACAAGTGTCCTGAGTCTTCCTTATTACATGCTCACCTTGAGACCACATCTCTTTTATGTGAACATTCTGTCAGGCACGACAGATAAGCCCAGAAGCTCCCTAAAGACAGGTTTAATGTCATATTCTTTTATCCTAAACCCTCTTTGTTCCTATATAGATCAGGAGCACACCTTTGCTCAGTTTCCTTGACCAAGGCAGAACTTGTTAAGCTAAAATTAGGCCTGGGTATGCAAATTTACTATTTGTCATGATACATGAAACCTCACAATGGAAACACTTTTACATAGTAGGGTGAATTTTTCCTTCAGTGTTATGTGTTGGCTCTTGGAAAATGGAGAGAGAACAATTAATTCAAATCAGAAAATTACAAGTCGGTATAAGTCTTGTGGAAAGAATTCATTGTCTAAAATCAACTGTATTTATCTTTAAAAAATCACATTTAAATTGCACAGTTTCAAAGAATATTCTAACATCTAAAGATTCATCTTCTAATAAAGTAAGAACTTCCTTATAGCAAAGTTTATTCTTTTAAATTTTATTTATTTTAATTTTTTAATGTTTATTTTTTAAAAAAACATTTGTTTATTATTGAGAAACAGAGAGAGACAGAGCATGAACATGGGAGGGCCAGAGAGAAGGGGAGACACAGAATCCAAAGCAGACTCCAGGCTCCGAGCTGTCAGCACAGAGCCCGACACGGGGCTCGAACTCACAGACTGCGAGATCATGACCTGAAGTGGAAGTCGGATGCTCAACCGACTGAGCCACTCAGGCACCCCCTAATGTTTATTTGTTGAGAGAGAGACAGAGCACGACCTGGGGAGGGGAAGAGAGAGGGGGAGACACAGAATCCACAGTGGGCTCCAGACTCTGAGCTGTCAGCACAGTCTGACACAGGGCTGGAACCCATGAACCCTGAGATCATGACCTGAGCCGAACACTTAACCCATTGAGCCACCCAGGCACCCCTAGCAAATTTAATTCTAACACAAATAGGAAATCCCAGAAACTAAAATAATTTTAATTTAATGTGGATTGTTAAAAGGCTTTTTAAGAGTTTATGAAATATTCTTCCATGAGGTGACTAATGCAGTGGTCATAAATAGAATAAAGTGATCATGTTGAAAATTTTAACAGATATGGAATTAGAAATCCAGCTCCCACAGCTGTGGATTATTTTTTCCTAAGTAACACAGCTGAAATTTTAGAAATGGACTCTATGTAGGAGGAAGTGTCTATTAATTAATTGATTCATCCAAACGTTTTTCCATTCATATCATAGCCAGGCTAGGATAGAAGTTTAGATCATTAGCTTATCTTTCAAGGGTAGAGCCAAAAAAGTTAACCATGGCCTGTGGACTTGTGAATTATGCTCCTTTTTCTTTTTTAAAAAGGAATATTTTAGAGACTGACTTGCAACTCTTGGCTTCTTACACTGTGAAAAGCTTGGCATAAAATTTATTTTGTGATTTCTTTCCGACATAAAGGACAGTGGTTCTCAATGCTTGGTGCATCTGAGAATCATCTTAAGTAATTTTTTAAAATGAGAATCATGTATTTTTATTTAAATTTTTTCTTTTAAATAGAATGTGTTCTTTAGAGCAGTTTTAAGTTTAAAGCAAAATTGGGCAGAAGTTTACAGAGAGTTCCCACATGCCCTCTGCCCCGCTTACAATCATAGCCTCTCCCACCGTCAACATCCTGGGACAGAAGTGTAATATTTGTTGCAGTTGATGAACCCACTATCACAAAATAGTAATGGTACTATATTGAGACATTATAACCCAAAGTGCATAGTTTACATTAGGGTACATTTCTGATGTTGTACAGTCTGTGGGTTCTGACTAGTGTTAATGACACGTATCCTCCATTATGGTAGAATAGAGTTTCATTGCCCCCCAAATCCTTCCTGCTTCACTTAATCATTTCTCCTTCCCTTCTAACATGAAAACCGATCTTTTAACTTTTTATTTGTTCATAGCTTTGCCTTTTCCAGAATTTCATACAGTATGTAGCCTTTTCAGACTGACTTTTTTCACGTAGTAGTATATATTTAGGATCCTTCCATGTCTTTTCATGGCTTGAGAGTTTCTTTTTAGTGCTAAAAAATATTCATTTGCTGAATGTACTGTCGGTTACCTGTCCAGCTACTGAAGGACATCTTGGTTGTGCCCATGTTGGGGTAATTATGATTAAAGCTGCTATAAACATCCATGTGCAGGTTTTGTGTGAACACAAGTTTTCAACTACTGTGGGTAAATATCAAGGGGTGTACGGTAAGAGTATGTTTACTTTTGCAAGCAACTGCCAAACTGTCTTTCAAAATGACGGTCCCGTTTTGCATTCCCACCAGCAGTGAATGAGAGCTTCTATTGCTTCACATCCTCACCAGCATTTGGTGTTATTAGTGTTCGAAATTTTGGCCATTCTAGTTTATGTGCAGTGATAGCTCATTGATTTAATTTGCATTTCCTGGATGACATATGACATGAAACATTTTTTCATATGCCTGTTTGCTGTCTGTATATATATTGTTTGTGGGAGGTGTCTTTTAAGGACTTTGGCCCATTTTTAAATCAAGTTGTTTCTTTCCTCATTGTTGACAATTGCGATTTCTTTATCATATGTGTCTTTTGCAAATATTTTCTCCCAGTCTGTGGCTTATCTTTTTATTCCCTTGGCATTATCTTTTGCAGAGTAAAAGTTTTAAATTTTAATGAAATCCAGGTAATTCTTTATTTCTTTCATGAATCCAGGCTTTGACGTTGTATCTAAAAAGTCATTGCCATATCCAATGTCTTCAAGGTTTTCTCCTACCTGGGAGAAAAGTTATCTTCTGGGAGTTTTTATCATTTTGCATTTTACATTTAGTTTTGTATTTCATTTTGAGTTAATTTTTGTGGATAGTCCAGTTGTTTGTATTTATATGAGTTTATTTCTAGGGTCTCTATTCTGTTCCATTGATTTATTTACCCATTCTTGTGTCAATACCACACCAGCTTGATTACTATAGGTTTCTAGTGAGAGTTAAAAGCAGGCTGTGTCAGCCTTCCAACTTTGTTCATATCCTTTAATATTATATTGGCTATTATGGATCTTATGCCTCTCCATTCAGACTATATAAACTTTAGAATAAGTTTGTCCATATCCACAGAATAACCTGATGAGATTTTGGTTGGGATTGTGTTGAATAAATAGATCAAGTTGGGAACAACTGACATCTTGGTTGTGAGCCTTGCTATCTGTGAACATGGAATATCTCTCAATTCATTTAGTTCTTCTTTGATTTCTTTTTTTTTAATGTAAGTTGCAGAATTGTAAAGTATTTTGGACTTCAAAATAGAACAATAATAAACTCTAATATTCTGGGGATAATCTTTTGGTTTATGATAGGCTATGATTTCTGGATTCTAATTTGGGTGAAGGAAGTTATATTAATCCTTCTTTTCAGCAGAGGGTATGGCCTCCTGTTTCATTTACCTTTCATGTAGAATGTCTCGTGCAACTCGGATGTGAGCTACCTTGCATCTTGCATTCTTCCCTGCTTTCTTTCTACCAGAGTTGTGCAGTTCTCTTCAGATAGATCCTGTATGTATTTTGTTAGATTTATACATAAACATTTTATTTTGGGAGGTATTAATATAAATGGTATTTTGTCTGTGATTTCCAATTCCATTTGTTCATTGCTGGCATATAAAAATAATTGACTTTTATATGTTAACCTTGTATCCTGAAACCTTGCTATAATTATTTATTAATTCCAGGAGTTTTGTTTGTTTGTTTATTTTGGTTTGGTTTTAGTGTTTTTGTTTGTTTGTTTGTTTGTTTTGTCTAATCTTTCAAATATCTATGTAGACAATCATGTCATCTGAAAAAAGACAGTTTTATTTCTTCCTTCTCAATCCTTATGGCTTTTTATTTCCTTTTCTGATCTTATAGCATTAGGATTTCTAATACGATGTTGAAAAGGCATGGTGAAAGGGGACATCCTTGCTGTACTGCTGATCTTAGCAAGGGACTTTCAAGTATCTATTATCTGTAATATTACTTTAGATTTTTTGCCAGATGTTTCTTTTCCAGTTGAGGAGGTCCCCTCTATTTTTAGTTCACTGAGAGTTTTTATCATGAATAGGTGTTGGATTTTATCAGATGCTTTTTCAACATCTATTGATATAATCATGTGATTTTTTATTTCACCTGTAGATATGATGGATAACATTAATAGATTTTTCAAATGTTTAACTGGCCTTGCATACTTGGGATAAATCCCACTTGGTCATATTTCGTCATGGTATATAATTCTTTTTTTTTAATTTTTTTTAAACTTTATTTTTGAGAGAGAGAGAGAGAGAGAGAGAGAGAGCAAGCAGGGAAGGGGCAGAGACACACACACACACACACACACACACACACACACAGAAACCAAAGCAGGCTCCAGGCTCTGAGCTGTCAGCATAGAGCCTGACGTAGGTCTTGAACCCATAGACTGTGAGATCATGACCTGAATTGAAGTTAGACACTTAACCAACTGAGCCACCCAGGCATCCCTATAATTGTTTTTATATGTTGTTGAATTTTACTTGCTGATATTTTTTGAGAATTTTGACATCTATATTCATAACAGATCTAGGTCTGTAGTTTTTTTTTTTTTTATTCTTCTAGTACTTTGTCTGGTTTTGGTATTAGGGCAATGCTGGCCTCAGAGAATGAGTTAGAGAGTATTTCCTCTGTTTCTATCTTCTTAAAAAGATTATAGAGAATTGGTATAATTTCTTCATTAAATGGTAGAATTCAACAGAGAAAACTTAGGAGTCTGTTGCTTTTTGTTTTAGGAGGTTGTTAATTATTAATTCAATTTCTTTGATAGTTATGGGCCTATTCTTCTTCTGTGAGTTTTTTTTAATATATGAAATTTATTCTCAAATTGGTTTCCATACAACACCCAGTGCTCATCCCAAAAGATGCCCTCTTTTATACCCATCACCTCCTCTCCCCTCCCTCCCACCCGCCATCAACCCTCAGTTTGTTCTCAGTTATTCTTCTGTGAGTTTTGACAGATTGTGATCTTTCAAGAAATTGGTCCATTTCATCTAGGCTCTCAACTTTGTGGGCATAGAGTTGCCCATTATATTTTTTATTATGCTTTTAATTTCCATGGGATCTATGATAATGTTCCTTTTTCATTTCTGATATTACTAATCTCTGTTCTCAGCTTATCAGTTTTGTTTGTTTTTCAAAGAAGAGCTTTTGATTTCATAGATTTTCTCTATTGATTTCCTATTTTCAATTTCATCTATTTCTACTCTAATATTTATTATTTCCTTTTTCTGCTAACTTTGAATTTCATTTGGTCTTCTTTTCCTATTCTCTATGATTGGAGCTTAGATTATTGATTTGAAATCTTTATCCTTTATTAATATATGCATTCAATGATATAAATTCCCCTCTAAGCCCTACTTTCTCTGCATACCATAATTTTGATAAGTTATATTTTCATTGTCATTTAGTTCAAACATTTTTTCAGCCCTCTTGAGGTTTCTTATTTGATGCATGTGTTATTTACAAGTGTGTTCTTTAATGTCCAAGTATTTTGGGATTTTCCAGCTATATATTTGTTATTTATTTCTAATTTAATTCTAATATTGTCTAAGACATACATTAGTTTAATTCTTTTGTAGTCTGAAAGCGTATGTTGTATGATTCCTATTCTTTTAAATTTGTTGAGGTTTTATGAGTCAGAATATGGTCTATCTTGGTGCCTATCTAGGATCATATTTTGAAAAATACTGCTAGATTTTTCTCATCATAACAATTTATGTACCATACCAACAGGACAACTCTGAAACAGCATCTTCATCTTCCAATGAGATGCAATTTTTTTTCGCATTTATTATTTCTCTTTCCACACATGTGTGATAAGGACACATATTGTCCAGATGTTTTACCAAAACCCAACAAAATATGTTTTTTAACATTAAATTGTCTTTGGTACCTCCACCCATTTAAATTTCCAACAGAGCTGTGAATAGAGCTTGAAGTGCCTGAGACAAAGACTGTATGCTAGTCTTCAATAGAGTCAATCCCAAAGAGCATAAGTGGAGACAAGTGGAATGAGAAAGGGGAAAAGGAAGAGTCAATGTAAGGATGCATCATCTGGTTCGTTGTCTCTTTGTATTAAGTAGGAGAGCTGTTAAATCATATTAACCTGGATAAAATTGCTTCTAGAACATTTGCTTGCCACAGTGGAACCTGAAAGAGCTGGATCCCTTGAGTTCAGGAGTTTGGGAATGCAGTCTACTATGCCAGGTGGAAATCCACATCAACTTCAGCATCAATGTGATAAAACTTCAGGGACAAATCTTTTTTTTTTTTTTTTTTAATGTTTATTTTGTTTGTTTTTTGAGGGAGAGAGCACGCGCAAGTAGGAGAGGGGCAGAGAGAAAAAGAGACACAGAATGTGAAGCAGGCTCCAGGCTCTGAGCTGTCAGCACAGAATTCCTCGTGGGGCTCAAACCCACAAACAGTGAGATCATGACCTAAGCTGAAGTTGGATGCTTAACCGACTGAGCCACCCAGGCGCCCCTAGACAGATCATTACTAAATTGACATTATCTAGCATGACAGCTAAGGCCTGGATTAGATATCTGACATTTACAACAAATATTTACTACTTTTTACCATATTTGTTATTTTCCATTTTACATGATCAAGGAACAGCTATTTATAAATTTTAAATCTTTGTTCTTTACTTATGATAGGAAACTTTAAAAAATACAAAAAAAATATAACAGAATAATGAACTCTCACATATCTACCACTAAGTTTCAACATTGACCAACACATGGTAAAGACTGTTTACAGAATTATTTTATCCTTTTCTAACTTGTAAAGAGTCAGAACCAGGATGCAAGCAGAGGTATAATGTCTTGATCAGTTTGGGGTGCCAATGGAGGCCTAGCAAACCCATCAATTTAGGTGAACTCCAGGGCTTGGAATGTCACCAAGAAACTTATGATAGCTACTATTTATTTGCTGCTTTATCTTATTTATTTATTCAATCACTGTATCAACCCTAGGGAAAGACTCTGTCTCTAAAAGTTGTTTTTGGAGAAATGCCTTAGTTTAGCTTTTTAGTATATTTGCTGAGTTAAGTATATGAACAGTGACTAGTTGGCCTTTGAAAAAGATCTAGTTTATAAATCTAACCTAATGGTGACTCACAAGTAAATAACACTCAACATCTCTGACAAATTAGTGTTTCACACGCCTAGCATTACTTAATTGAAGAGAATAAAAATCTAATTCTAGAGAAGGCAATTTATTATTGAGGATGCTCTGAATTTAATATCTGTGTTTTAGACCTGACCTGTGCAGGCTAGTTGTTGAATAATTAAGAAGAATGATATTCACTAGTCCAGACTCCAAGATGCTGGCTTTCAGTAACCATCTGCTAATGAAACCCCTGAGAATTCCCACAGAGTAGAGAAAACAAACGTTATACAATTATGCCAGGCATTTCTCACTTCCTTTATAGTAATATACCATCCAATTAACAACCTGGTGGGCCTAGGGATTCATAAAATTTTGAATAGAACCTTTAGGCTTTCTCAAACCAACTGCTGGAATTAAGTATAAAAGGAAACAAGATCATTAGATGAAAAACTTACCTATAAATATTTAATTCCTTGTCTTGGAATAGAACACCAAGTTTTAGTCATGGCATCAGATTACAGATTCGGAAAGGACCTTGAGAGGTCATGCAATCCAGCCCTCTGTCTCTGGGAAGGACTGTGTCCAGAACATGCTGGCAGAAAGCTATATCCCATTTCCCTAAAATCAATAGGAAGGAACAGGCATCCCATTCTTTAGTGATGCTCAAAAGACTCAGGATAGCAGAGCATCCAACAGCCTTACCTACTCACAATGGACTTCAAATCTCAGAGCAAGTCTTTGTTCCTCCCTCCATTCCACGGCACACTGGTATTTCTTCTTAAAGGTTGCCTATCATGCATTTTGGGAAGGAATAAACTTCAAAATAAAAGTTTAGCCAAACACAACAACACATGTTCTGCTCATAAACAGTGCAGGGTATTGCCAGGCAGCACAATTTGACAGGAAACATATCTCTGAAATGTTTTCTCCTGAGGCCCTTTCATATTATATGGAATCTCACCAGAAAGTACAGGTAATTAGCTATCTATGATACTAACAAGGGTCAGTTTACTTGATTCAAGTCTATTTTGCCCCATGAATAGCTTAGAGTAGCTAAAGGGAGTAATGCCCACCAGTTCACTAAATTCATTGTCAGTTTTGCAATGAAGAGATTGACGTGGAAAGAAATGTCCTCGCTTGTTAATATTTCTGACATTTCCCCAGACATGTGTTTGTACTTAGTATCCTCTTGGCTAACGTTCATATGAATCAATGATGAAGGAAGAAATGAGTGTACAAAAGATTGGCAAATCAATCTTGGATAACCTGTAAGTTTAGGAACTAAACTGACTTTGCTTGATAATATTTTTCCATTTTGTTGCTGCCCGCCTGATTTTTATTCCTACCATTTGTGATTTGTCATTTTATCTTCTGAATTTCTCTAATGGTATCTCACATATCTCTTTGCTAATCTTATGCCTGCACAATTATAAAAATATACGTCCAGGTGAGCCTCCTTTCTGATCTCCCTGCCTCCCGATGCCTTGCTTACTCAGTCTCTGCTCTCCCCTTTACCCCTATGTCAATATAATCTCTTCATGAGGTTATAATGTAAAATGTTAACAAAGAGGACATTTCTTTCAGTGTCAATACCTTCACTGTAAAGTTGAAAATGAATTTGATGAACTGACAGAGAATGTTTAAAATAGTCTCAGAGAGATTTGTTTGGAGATCATTTAGCACTTTTTTGTTATTGAAAAGCAATCAGCAAAAATATAAGCTAAGGAGTTAGTTGGTTAGATGTGAATATGATCAGTGATCTTGTTAAACATTGTGTAGAAGAGAGAATCGCAAAACAGCATATAATACGTAAGGGCTTGGAATCTACTATATTTGACACTAGGAAAGGTGTGAATTTATAATGATTAGGATTTGTCTTAGTATTACAGTAAATGAATCCACTTAGAGTACTATAGGAGCATGACAAAAACCAATGAAAGAGAGTTTTTAACAAAGCCAAATCTTTCTGAACGAACTCAACATCATTTTGGAATTAAATTCTGTCAGCTCACACAATATCATGTTATTTTTCAACTGCTACAGAACAATTTCGGAGCTGAACAGAGGTGTTAATTATCTTTGTTGGAGCATCATGTCCTGACTTGTTAATGTTTCTAAAAGGCTATCCCCGAAATAAAGTATTGATTCTCTGCAGGAATGCTTCCTGCTGAAGATATAAGAGCAGCTATAGCAGGAAACCTGTCTGATACACATGTCTTCCTTGCTTTATGAAGTAGATATTTTCATAGAACAAATCCAGTAAAATTTTACAAATCAGTATTTTTAAGTAATAAAGGAGTTTTACTCTGTTTAGATCTATCACCTATCTCTCTCTCTCTCTCTATCTATCTATCTACCTATCATCTATTTATCATCTATCGTCTATGTATTGGAACATTATCTAGATGATATATGTGTATTTATCTATCATCTTACCTGTTTAACTATTATATCTACTACCTATCTATCTACCTATCCACCTACCTCCCTACGTACCTACCTACTTAGGACTCTTACCAGGAATTCCTCAAGAAACTACAAGTAATCACGGTTAAATATACCTGTTGAGTAAATTATTTTCTTTGCTGAGTTTCCTTAAACAAAGTCTCTGTTCATATGCTGAAAGGAATTACCTATCAGCCCTCTCATCTTAAGAGTGGAAGGTAAAGGCCTTTGGCGGCAAATATCAGCAAGCTGCTGATAAAACTACAAATGCCTAACTTACAGACAGATTCCATCTTTAAATACCTAGGAAAGCAACAGAAAGAATTGACAGATGGCCTGGAGCCATTTTATTGAAGCAATTACTAGAAATCAAATAATTCAACTCCAAAATGAAAAATAAATGGGATATGGTAGGATTTTGTTAGAGCACAAAATCTGTATTAGCTACTAGAAAATGAAACAGTGTGACTATATGAATTTCATTTGCTAAAATGAAGGGAAATCAATATAGCATTCAAGAAAAACACTAGAATTCCTGGAGAAAGAAATACATACAATGTGGTTGGTCTGCCACATATTATTTTTCTTTTAGACAACCATTCAGCTGCTTGTTTATGTCCAATTCAAGGCAAACTGCAGAGCTGAGTACTGTCCAAAGAAATCTCCTCAGAGGAAAGGTCAGGGTCACACTCGGCAGATGGACACTTTATTTTCCCCTCAGCATTTAGGAATTCAGTTTATATCTGATGAAGCATTGAGGCTGTCATCAAAGGGACCCGAAGCTGACCTCTTCTATTTGAAAAGATCCAGGACATGAGAGCAGAGAGAGATGATTTCCCTTATGCTGTCACCTCTGTGAACTGGTTCCCTAATGACGGGTGTATTTAAAACAGTTCTGCAAATGATACCCAAGGGCATGGCTTCTGAGCAGATTTAGTCAGCTACTAGGAGTAGGCAAGTTTTGAGAACACCCAATTTTCCTTTTCACTGCTGAGCCAGCCTGCTACTCAGTCTGAATGCTATCTTCCCAACAAGATCTGTCTTGAAATAGATCTTTGCCTCTATATCAAGAGCATTCCCATGACACCATGGTGATTTCAGTCATGGACGTATCCATCGATACACCTGGCTTTTCTTCTTTCATATTTTTAACACCTTTACAAATTTATCTTGAGAAATTTAAAGTACAGAGAACAATGCCCCCCCCAAAAAAATCTTATAATTCACCTCTATTCTAAATTACCAACTATTAACATTTTGTCATATTTGCTCAGTCTTCTTTGTTTGTTTCTCTAAGGCATATATTATTTAAAAAGAAAAAAAAAACAAAGTCTTTTTTTACTTCTACCTCTCATCTCATTGTCCTCTTCTCAATGTTGGGGAGTATCTTCCAGTCACTGGTTTATACATCTAGTTTTTATAAATGTTTTATCCCTGGAAATTTGAGTTAAGTTGTATATAAATCACTCATAATTTCATGCATTAGTCTGCTTTAAGTTGTGTTTTTCATTTTATGTTATCTATGGTTACCACCTGGTGATGGCTGAGCATTGCTCACAACTTTAAGCAAGCCTGTCTGTAACACTATGAAAAGATGTATAACCAAAATTCACCTGCTCTTAAGGAATGAGTTTCTTGTTGAAAAAGAAATCTGTTTTTAATAATGATTTTACCAGTAATAACATTAATAACAGCAACCATTTATGGAGTAGATGCTCTTTACCAGACACTGTCATAAACACTTGAAGTCTATTATTCCACTACTTTCTTACAAAATTCTGGGGTCATCCTATAATTATGCCAATTTTACTGTTGAAAAATAAAACTTTTACCAAAGTGGAATATTCTTTTGGAAGGCAAAATAATTATTTTATAATATCTATTTTCCAAAATGTTCATTTCTTTCTTCTTTGTCAAATACGGTTGTTATCAGTTGTTGATTACTTACTTGTGTCAGGTGTATATCTTAATTCTGGTCCTCACTGCTACACTGTGGTGTTATTAAAGGTAAGTGTTATTAAACCTATTTATAGGAGAAGAAAATAAAAACTCAAAGAGGGACAATGCAGCTTGCTCAAGGTCACAGATAATAATGAGGAGAGGTAGGATATAAGCTTCGGTGTATTTTTTCCAAATCCCATTTATTCTCATTGACTGTATTGTACTATGAGAGCCTCAGAACTATACTTTCCAAATAAGAGAATTAATGTAGCAAGAACAAAATTTTATTTTATTATTTGCCTTTCCTCTGGCACTATTACAAACATCGTAAGCAGATCCTATTAATTTTAATAAATGCTTTTGCATACACAGGGATTTTCCACTCAAGATCCCGTTTTCAAACATATTTAAGAGGAGAAAAAATTTTCCCAACACAGTTCATCAGGCAGTCTTGTAATGTGTTGGTAAATCTCTGATCCCAGACAGATGCCCTAAAAGTTCATCACAGGAGAAATACACTTAGATTAACATTTCTCTCTCAGGATTAAAATAGGAAATGACAAATGTGCTTGGCCATGTAGCCTGAAACTGAGAAAAATCTAAAAAAATATATATATATGATCTCATAAAAGAACAAAGCTAAAATAGTTATTTTCAAGATGTTAAAGTACACATATATTATGCATTCTTTATGGTTTTTTTTTTCCCCTACCCTCAACAGCCAAAAAGTCATGGCGAGGAGTGTTGAATTTTAAGCACTCAGGCCAATTTTGTGCCCAGAGACTTATTTTGAGTGTTTGATAATGCACAAATGGCTGTATGGGCCCGAGCTTGTCCTAATGTCTGACTTACCCAAATTATTTGGTACAATAATTAAATGTCAATGCTTCATTAAGGCTGAACCCAGAGAAAATGGAATATGTTTGATTTCCTTCTTTAGGACCATAATAATAATATACCAAAATCTATAGCTGATGAACAGCATAGTGTGTCTCTTTATCTTATGTGGAGTCTTATCTCAACTGAAGAAGAAACTTGTGGGTTTTGGTTTTTATTCTTATTTATTTTTTTTTTTTGTTTTTAAAAATTTGTTATGAAAGGTTGTAAGGAATTTAAAATGTTTTGGTTACTTTACAAGTTAGGTAGGGAAAACTTTACTGAGCTCCTGAGAAAAAGTACAAAGATTCAATGTGTGTATGGGGTAGGTACAGGAGGGAGATTCTAGTGAGGCAGGGTGGAGAAAGGGTCAGGATTAAATTACAAAGGGATTATATATAAAGGGTAAGGATATTGTTGAAGAGTGGGAAGTTGAAATGCCTCTCTTAGAAATATCTAACTCTTCACCCTCACTTCCTTCAGGCCTTTTTACAAAGGTTATCCTTACAGAGGTACTGTATGTTAATACCAATAAAATTGCGATCCCTGTCCCTCCCCAGTATTTCGTATTTCCCTTTGTTCCTGCTTTATATTTATTTGTGGTATTTATCATCATCTGTCAAATTATATATTTTATGTATTTATTTATTTTCTGTCTCATCTCCCTCTATATAAGCTCCCCAAAGACAAACAGTTTGGCCAATTTTGCTCGCCACTGTGTCTCCAGTACTAGAATACCTGACACATAGTAGGTTGTTAATACGTATTTGTTGAATTATTGGCTGAAGGAGTATATAAAAGTGGACATATTCAGCCCTTTGTTTTATGAAGCTATTATTATTGCTATACATGGTTTCTTTTGGTTAAAGACATTTAAATACAACTCATTTTATGAGGCTAGCAGAACCCTGAAAATAAACCTGGCAGGATAAACATTAAAAAGGAAAATTAAAAAAAAGAAAAATGTAGGCTAACATGTTTCATGAAAAAGATGCAAAATCTCAAGTATGATATGAACATACCGACCTCAATGATGTATTTTAAAAGAGATTATTCACCATTATCAAGGTCTATCCAATGAATTAGTAGATGACGATAGAAAAAATATATATCCATCAGGATAGATGCAGAAAAAGTTTGAAATAAGTCAGAATTATTTCTGATTGAAAACATATAGCAGTATGGGTGGAGAAAGGAATACTCTTAACCAGATAAAGAGTGTCTACAAAAACATATAGCAAACATCACATTTAACAGTGAAATGTCAGAAGTGTTGTATTTGAGATCTGAAAGAAGGAAGTCTGATAATACAAATTCTTCCCAATATTGCACCGAGGTTTGTACCCACTGCTGTAAGAGAGAAGGAAAAGAAATTAAAGATACAAAGATTAAAAATTAAAAAAAGCTATTATTTATAGATTTTGTACATAGAAAATTCCAAAGGGAACCCACGGCAACATTAGAATTACAGAGTTCGGCAAGGTAAGTAGATTAAAAAATACAAAATATATTGTATTCCTATTTAACGATAAAAAGTTAGACAATAAAATCTTAAAGGTATCTTGAAAAAAGTCACGTTTATAGATTTGAACACTCAACATTAAGATATCAATTTTTCCTGAATTCATTTGTAGATTTGATGTAATTATAAACATGTCACTACATTTTTGATGGACTTAAAAATATGATTGTAAAATATTTATTGAAGTGACTATGTCAAGAACTAGACAGCAGACACTTGAAAAAGAACATGTTGAGTAGGTGTCCTACCTAATGTCAAAAATTAATTTTTTAAGGATATTTTGTGGTAAAGATAGGGAATAATAATCACTAAATCATGTTAGGATAATTAGTTCCCTATAAGGAAAAAATAAAATTGGACCCCTACATTACATCATACTCTAAAATCCGTCACAGGTGGTCTAAAAATGTGAAGTTAAACTTTAAAGCTTTGAAAAGGTAATACAGAAAAGTATTACCTTTCATCACTTTGGAAAAGGAAGGAACTCTTAAGACATAACACAAAGTTGGTAAACCTGGTTATTTAAAATTATAAGTCCCGTTTACTTAAAAGTTATTTTAAAGATGGTAAAAAGATAATTTATGGAGTGAGAGAAAATATTTGCTACATATATAGCTGACAAAGGACTATTATCTAGAATGTGTGTACATATAACTGTATGTGTGTGTTTAATTTATATTATGTTTGTGTTTGCTATAGACTGAATATTGGTGTTTCTCCCCAATTCATATACTGAATCCTAACCTCCAATGTGGTAGTATTAGGAAGGACTTTAGGGGTCATTAGGTCAGGAGGGTGGAGGCTTTATGAATGGAATTAGTGCCCTAAAACAGAAATGCTGGAGAGATTCCTTGCAACCATTCACTATATGAGAAGACAGTCTATAAACCAGAAAGTAGGCTGTCACCAGACATTGACTCTTTCATAACCTTTGTCTTGGACTTCTCAGCCTCCAGAACTGTGAAAAATAAATTTCTGTTGTTTATAAGCAGCCCAATCAATGGCATTTTGTTATAGCAGCCTGAATGGACTAAGCAAGGTTTAAGTTTACATTTGAATTTATTTTCAAAAGAATCATAAGATATAGTAAAACAAACTAAAGAGAAAAGGACAGAAGACATAACAGAATAAAAGAGAATACCTGATTGATCAAGACATATATGAAAACATTGTATTTTAATAGAAATTAGAAAAATACAAATTAAAACACAATGCAAAATAAAAATATGAAGTCCATATTGGCAAAAAAAAATTAAATTTCTGACATATTGATTGCTGGTATGCATGGTAAAGAAAGAAAACTCTTACAGTCTGCACTGGGAGGGGACATTAGTATTTTTGAAAAAACTTTCAGAAAAAACTTTTGAAAGTGGTTTGAAAGTAGTTTGGCATCTAGTAATAGTGATCCAGAAATTACATTCCATAATGTTTTCTATAGGATATATGTACATGCCATAGCAAAAAATTCTGGAAACAACCCAAGTGTCCACAAATGTGTAGTTGTACAAAATATTATAGTATATTCTTGCCATGTAATATTATATATTAGTGAAAATAAGTAAGTCATAATGACCTATATTAACATAAATGTATTTCATAAACATGGAGTAAAAACAGTAAATCACAGAAGAACACATATTGAACTAATGAGTATTTATTGAATAAATCAGTGAATTAAGAGGGGAAAAAGAAGAATTATTTATCATTCAGGGATTTATACATAGGTGGTAAAATAAAATATAATGAAAACAAAGGTATAATTATCACAAAATTTTGAATAGAAGTCATTCTGAGGGTGAGTGATTAAAAATTAGGGATAAGAGGGTGACTAAATTAGGTGATTGAGGAACCATTCCTGATAGGGCTTTTGAAGTACTACTATTTATTAGTATTGGAAGTTAAATAGGTGTTTATTTATATTTCATATACTGCTCTGTATATATGGCATAACAATACAATACATAACAATACGTAACAATAGAAAGGAAACAAAGGCAGATCCAAATTCAGAGATTCGTCCTGTGTTACAGATAGAAAGAGCTAGTGACTGAACCACTTTTGTCTGAGTGCATAGCAAGTTCCCATCTGCTAAGCTTCTATGCTGGCCTTGGAAAATGAATAATTTATACCTTGCCTCCACTATTCCCATCTCAGCTCCTCAACCTGGCACCATTGACATGTTCCTGCCCACGTCCAAGATTGACATTAGACCTTCTGTTATAAAAGGAATCTAGAGGACACCTTGAACTTTTCCTGTACCTCTACCAAGTGACTCTAAAAGTTCATGATATGTTCCATGGCAGTTCTATAAAAGATACTATGAAATAATAAAATCAGTAATAATGGCTTATGTTTATTGACTTTTTGCACTTTTTCACTACAGTGTATAATCAATAGAGGACCAAATTGATCCTTTAAAAATACACTTTGGGTCATGTTACTTTTGTGCTCAACACTCACCAATGGTTACTCAGTATATTCAGCATTCAAGCCAAAGTCCTTACACTGGTCAAAAGATCCAACATGGTAAGATGTTTGCTACCTCTCTGACTTAACTGTTTACAATTTTCCTCTTGCTTGGTCTCCTTCAATTTTGGATTCTTGGCTATTTCTCAAATATTTCAGACTTACCCTCTTCTTTTTATGAAGATTGTTCTGGGATGTTCTTCCCTCAAATATCTGCATGACTAACTCCCTCACCAACTTTAAGGCTTTACTCAAGTATCACTTTTCAATGAGGTCTACCCATTGAAATACAAAATTATGCATGTGCCTTTCCATAGACACTCCTACTCAATATTTTCCACCATATATACATGTATTAGTATGCATGTGTATGTATTTATTATGTTTATTGCTTTCTGTTGGTATCTACCCCATGAGGCTCCATGAGAACAGGTATTTGTTTTGTTTTGTTTTGTTTTTACTGTTTAATTTCAATAGTGTATTTTCGTCTTTTTTCTGTCTGCTTTCTGGATTATTTTTCATATCTATATTCCAGTTCACTAATTCTCTTTTTAATAGTATCTAATAGAATGTTTTACTTCTCCATTTATTTGCTATTTTCAAGGTTTGTCATTTTTATTTCTAGAAATATTATGGGTTATTTTAAAAATCTGCCAAGTAAATTTTGATGTTCACTGTCTCTTGTCAAACTATCAACTCTCTTTCTTATTTCTAAAAATCTATTAAACATACTTATTTCACTTTATGTCTTGGTCTAACACCTATAATATTTGAGATCTGATCTTGCGGTTTCTGTTTGTGATGATTCTTATTCATTGTTTCCTTATGAGTTTAGAGATTTTGTTTGGGGGAGGGATGAACTTCTGCTCTTTGGTACTAACATTTTTGGTAGTAAAATTTGGGAGAGGCCTAGCTTGGAAAACTGTTTTTTAAAATTTTTTTTTAATGTTTATTTATTTTTGAGAGAGAGAGTGAGACAGAGTGTGAGCGGGGGAGGGCCAGAGAGAGGGAGACACAGAATCTAAAGCAGGCTCCAGGCTCTGAGCTGTCAGCACAGAGCAGAGGCTGGGCTCAAATCCATAAATGGCAAGATCGTGACCTGAGCCTAAGTTGGATGCTTAACGTACTGAGACACCCAGGTGCCCCAAAACTGTTTTCATAAAAAAACATTTGTGATTGCTTCTTCTAGGTTCCTGAAAATATGCTTATGCCTGAGGAAACAATGATCTTTTCCCCAAGACACCAAGTTTAATTATAAATTAGCATCTACATACTACTTTGTAAATATTACATTTAAACATGTACTGATTTAACAAATAGAAATGCTTGTAATGGACCAGCAAATAAATAGATGTAACGGAAAGTTTTAGCTCACTTTTTAAAAAGCCCATTCAGGAAAAAAAAAAATGTTTACAGCATTCTGTGTAAATGGCATTCATAAAATATATGCATACTCTTATTCTGCTCTCATTTCCTGAGAAGCTATGATTCAATTTTATTGCCATAAGTCATTACAAATTGAGAAACTTCAATTTATGCATTTTTATGCATTTGAGAAATTCTCTGATGCTATCCAACATTTTAAAGAAGTTGTAAATATTGCTCTTTGAAAGATTTGTGATAAAACTACTTTAATTGAAGACTACAGTAACATTTCATTTAGAAATCTTTTGTATAAAAACTTATGTGTTCAAAATGGACATATTGCTTGTAAAAAACAATTCTGAATGTAAATAATTCAACTGGAGGTATATATTTGGGCCTTTAAAAGCATAGAGCAGCATTATTACAACAGCATCCAAGTGTAAAGTTAACCTCCCTGGGCTCCGAGTGCTTATGGAGAAAAGAGAAACACTGTCTTTCTCACAGGATTTCCAAGCCAAATTTGAAAGACTTTATATGATATAAATATATTCAATAAACATAAAGTGATGAAGGTTTCCTGAGAGTCACTTCTCAATTGAATTGAAAAATATAACATCTGTAAGGTATAACAGTGAATAAATGTTAAACACAAAGTAGGTGTCTATATGAATTTAATCATTCCCCTCTTCCTGAAACATTAGTCTTAGGGTTTCTTATGTCTTTCTCCACTTCCTGATCTTCCATTTTCTCTGAAAACTGTATTTCCAAACTATTCTTGTAAGAATCACCAATGACCTCCATGTTACCTAAGTTAGTGTTCTCAATGGGTCTGGATTTTTCAACTCAACAGTATTCAAAAAAACTAGTCTGTCTTATATGCTTTCTTATCTTTGTTCCTGTGACATAACATTCTCCTAATTTCCCTCTGTCTCCTTAGTCACACCATCTCAAGTTCATTTGTTGAGGCCCCCACCCCTTGTTTGACCTCTGAATGTTAGAGTAATCTAGGGGGGAATTACTGGATTTCTTCTCTTTCTTCTATGCTATCTTCTTAGTGCCATGACTTCAAATAGTAAGAAGTCTAATGAGACGAAGAGTTCTAACACGACGAATCTTAAATTAATTTCTCGAGCCTTGACCTTTCCTCGAAATTTATTACTAGAAGATATAAGCATGCACAAGCTATGGCTGTTTGAATGTAACAGACATTTAGAAATAATGTGTCTAAATTAGAACAACGGATTTTTTCCACAAATATTTTCTCTGAGATGTCCCCGTCTTATAAATGAGTCTGAATATTCACTACCTGCTCAAGTGAAGTTGAGGGACCATCTTCATTCCTCTTTCCTTCTTCTGCCACATCTAATCCATCAGAAATTCCTAAGTGCTCCTCCTGAAGCTTACCGAAGGGACTCGAGGGCCTAGATGATTTTCTGGCACACGGTAGGTGTTCAAAAAATATTTGCAAAATTTGTTGAACTTGGCTATTTTCTGGCTTGATATTTATATCATGAGATTTAAAAACTTCAGTTTTATGAAAACCAACTATTTCCCTGGGAAATACTTTCTAAATTACAAAATTTTATTTCCTTAAAATTTATACAAGAGGAAATAAAGGAAGAAGTGGGGGTCTATTTGGGTATAGATTTTTTTTAACTAAGGAAAAGATCAAGTTATAATGTAGCTACATCATAAGTCTAAAATTGTGGGGGCATTGTCAGAGGTCAGGCAAATTTGTGTCATCGTTTATAACAAAATATACGACAAAACTGTTATGTTGAAATTTTCATTTGAAGTATTCTGGACAGACACAAACAATATATTCTACAAAGTAATACAATGGTACCCTAGATTGGAAGTGGATAAAATTTAAGGTATGTTTTAATTCAACTTCTATAATATAGACAGTAAATAATAAGAGCCAACAAAGTATCCAAAATAATTCATAACTTGTTTTAAAAAGAGAGACAAAAAATAAATGTAGAGAGAAATGCCATTATTACCTCTTCCAGAATTTATTTTTATACATTTTTATAAGATAATTTTTACTATAAGCTTTATACCATAAGTACCTTACAAATAATTTTCTGTTTCTACTCTCTTATATAGGATGACTCTACTGTAGTTATTCAAAGATGCCCCTCTGGGCATCTTAATATGTTCCATGATTTTTTGTCTTTGCTATTTCTATTTTCAGAAAGACAAAGAAAAAGCTACCTACTTTATTTCTAGGTGTTCTGTTAGTTTTTCATGCATCTCATCTTTAATGTTAAAACTGTGGCCAGCTTTAAATGGTATGATTAAAAAAAATGTAAAGTTTAAAAAGTTCTGAAGGAGTTTTCATTCATAAAATAAAATGGGAAAAAATAGTTACTTTAAGGATGAGGACTCAGAGTATGATAAAATGTACATAACTGACCTAACACTGTTTTTTGGGGTCAAATTCTTATTTGAGCTAAATCTCTTTCTCTCTGTCATCACTGTAACTTTCAAGTTTGTTAATGTTAGTAGAATCTATGGTGACTTCCTGATATTTCACCTGATTACTATGGCAGAGAGCTAAATTGTAATGTTTATTATTTTTTATTTTTTTTTAGTTACAGAATTTGATACTAAACAATAATCAGAAAAATAATCCTAATGTGTAAGATTTTCATCTCAGCACTAGTTATAATAAACATTCAAACAGGCTAAATACACCAAGATATGAGACTGGCTAAATCCTGCTGATCTACACTTTGAGATGCGTTGGAGTATAGTGGCCACAGACTTTGTCATTAGACCACATTTAAATCTTGGGTAAATCTGTTAAAGACATTGCCAAGTGTTTCCCTAAATGGACAGTTTTAGAGTCATCCATGTTTCTTCTTAAATATATGGATCCTGGAACTGACCCTACACATTCTAATTCAATAGGTCTAGGTTAAGGTCGATAATTGATATGTTTAACGACACACCTAAGTCTACAAATAAGTTGGCCTCTGAAAGTCTGTTCCCTCAGTTATAAAGTGGATGGCATATAATACCCATATTATAGTGTCATTTAGAGGATTAAAATAAGATAATATATACAGAGTACTTTAGGAATTTGCTCTGCATACAATAAGTACATAATATATATTTGGATTTGTTGCCAACTGGTGCTTTTACTGCTTTATTTTTGCTTCTACAACCACAACTTATAACACTGCTATTGTTATTACTGTTATTAATTTATGATCTAATATGTAGCCGTTATATTAAATTCATGCTTTAGAGAAAGACTGAATGGCTAATAAATGTTCACAAGATATTTAGTGAAAATGTATTTACTGTTGTCTATAATTCCCCAAGCTGTCAAAAAATGTAAAATTATACAAGTGTATAGGAAAGACTATAAGAATTGCACCGGAAATTTAACTAAACTTACTGCTACATAGAAAAGTTCAAGTGTGAGGTTCCTCTTCTTGTTTAGGCATTTCTGTATTTCCAAAATTTTCTATTTTTGCCAAGCTAGATTTAAGAGTCAATCCAGGGGTGCCTGGGTGCCTCAGTCAGTTGAATGTCTGACTCTTGATTTTGGCTCAGGTCATGATCTCAGTTTGTGGGATCAAGGCCCACGTCAGGATCCATGCTGGGCATGGAGCCTGCTTGGGATTCTCTCCCTCCCCCATACATGGGATTCAATCCCATACATATTCGATACCCATTCTATGAGGGACACTTTGTGTCATGTAGTGATGAAGACTGCCAGACCCTGCCCTCAAAAAGGCCACAGTGAGGAAGACCAGTGTCTAGTAACGCAAGGTGGCTTAGTAATGACCATCCTGGAATTCCCTCATCCTCATATACAGAAAATTATACATCCACATTTAATGCCTGTGTCACCAAATATTATATTCCTCCTTCTTTTGGAAAATCGTCTAAGCTGGATTTGTAGCCATGTATCCTTTGCCCGTGGTCCTGTCACAAGCTCTGCTTAATTGAGCTACTTCATGAGGCTACTTCCACTGGGCTCCTTCCTCACTTCCTTAGTTGACTTCTCCTTCCCTGTCTCACAATCCCTCCTGGTAGCGGGTTTCTGCCTTACCCTTGCTCACCAGCAGATTCTCTGCAAACATTCCTCGTTTGTCTCATGACCCTGGTTATGGTCTTTCCCCCTCCCCCACTTCAGGCTATCCACCTTTCCCACCCATCTGTCATCACATTCTATGTTTCTTGCAGCCCTATTTTCATTCCCTCACCGTCTTCGCTGCTAATCAAGACTTTTTCAAAGAAGAAGCTGTGTCAGGACCTCTGAAACAATTTATCTCTGTTGCATGGAATGGTAAGGAGGAAACATATTTTGATGCATAATATCTCAATTTCAGTTTATACACAGGAACCAAAACGGTAACAAAAGTAAATTTGATTCAGTCTACTGAAGTATCATTATATAGTAAAACTCAAACATGATGTTCCGCTTAGACTGTATTTATTTAAGAGAAGGAATATGTGGATTATACTGTCTCATAAAACTGTTCTATATGAAGCCTAAAGTAGATTGACTAGGTAATTACCAGTTACAATAAAAGGCAGAATAGCAAATAGTTTTTCAGATGTGAAAAAAACCAGCTACTGTCATGTACAGGCAATGTCCTTAAATTGATGAATTACATAATCACAGTAGAGTCAAAAAATGTAGGCAACTAGCACTGGAATGTGGTTATAAAACAGAAAGGTTTTTGCTTTAGGTAACAAAACTACCAGCATTAAATTATTAGGAAGCATACTTTAAATATTTAAATATTTCATCATTTCATGATGAAATAGATTTCCAAAGACTTTTCTAGGATTTATCACTAGTTGTAGGAATACTAAAAACTCCTGCTACTTATTTTCAGGATCTTTTCTCTTATTCCAAAGTCCATTCTAAACTTTTTGCCCGAAGATTATCTGTTTAAGTATAAATAGAGAAGATGATAAAAACAAAATTTGAGGAGCTTCCCATTTTCTCATCCATCATGTTACATCATCTGTGCTGGGCAATGGCCGCACCTCTTCCTTTTCTTATATATCCAAACATAAGGGAAAAAATACCATTTTCTTGCCTTTACCTTTTTTCATAAGCCTCGGGTTATTCTAGGATTTCTATATCTAGAAACTATTCTGAGACATCTGTGCCTCTCCTATATTCATCCTAAATTATGTGCCTTTTTCTCCATTTACTTTTTTTGACTTTTATTAAATTTGGTCCTGCTAGAGCCACCTTATTGCTGATTTTTAAGATATCACATCCACTCTTTTCTTCAGTGATATCACTTACCAACATATATCAGATTAATGTTTTAGGGATCTTTTGATCTTCTTCTATTTTCAAATCCTCGTCTGTGGAAACGTGCTTGCTTTTGATTAGAACACTTCGGAAAGCATTCTTCTTAAAATGTAGTAGGCAAATTTAATTTGCTTTGTCCTCTGCCAGCCACCATGTGCCCTGAAACAATATGGCCAACATTTTTGATCACACTTTTTGATTAATGTTTTACAGGGCGATTTAATCTTTTAGTTCTATGGTCCAAGGAAGATAAGGCTATGTCTGGATTTTAAAAAGCAAAAACAGAAAATGAAACAAAAAGCAAAAAGCAAGCAATTCACACTCCCTCACCTAAAAAATTTACAACTCTTTACAAAATATCACTGTTGTCTCTGTACAGAAATGGCGTTTGTTGTTGTATACTGAAGGTGTATGTTGTTCTTTTTCTTCTTTTTCACCTTTTTTTTCCCTAGGACTTCTTCTCTACTTATTCAAAAAGAAAAAAAATACAAGGAATAGTTACAAGGTGTATGCTCATTCCCAATTCTATCTAAGAATTTAACATTTAGAATAAATTTAATAAAAAAACTTAATAAAAATTTATAGAAAATTTAATTAAATAATACATTATTAAATAATAAGTTTAATAATAAAATGACTGACCAGCTCTAAAATGATTAAGTCATAGATCCAATTCACATCTATTATTAAGACAAGTAGCAGAAATCGCTTATTTTATTCTAATTACTCAACAATAATCTTTTAAAAATGTCTAACAATGCAACTGAAAACGACTACATCAGAGGTTTCCTCGAACAATGACATTGGTATACTTTCTTTAATTATCTGTATGCCTAAAGATAGTGAGGTCCTCTCTATCCACCATTAATAAAAACTGGCTGCCTTGCATCAACGTAAGTATTTGTTATGCCAACTTGTATTTCTTTACATATGACTGATCTAAAGCTGAGAAAAAACTAAGTATAGGTACGGAATTTAGTTTAATAGCATTTAGCTTTTCATGACAGTTTTCCTTTCAAAATATTCTGGAACTACAAAGGTGGTAACATTCTTCTGTAAATGCTAAACTTTCTATCATGGATGGATTTGAAGCCTGGGAAAATTAGACTCCAATGTGGCTATTTCCTGCTTAGTCAGGGACCATCACATAGGCAGGGTGCTGTTGGAGAAAATAGGCCAAACTTTCAGTGGTAGAACAATATTGTGGTGGCTTCCCAGGGAAGTATATTTCAGTTTTTGCTAGGCAATCAGCACTAGTAAATCAGTGTTATGTATTTTGCATTTGGGGAAAGGGTAAGAATCAAAAGAGAATGAGTCTAGTTTTTTTCTCTCTGGATCTAGTATTGGCTTAATGGCTATTCAGAACCAGATGATACTTCACCAGAGATATCATGCAACTTATAGCCAGTGAAATGGAATACTATCTTTGCTGTCATAAATCAAGTTTTGAAAAAACTATGAAAGAAACAAAGGCTGTTGTAGACTCTGGGTCCAGAGTTCTCTCTTGTCCAATAAGAGAACGGGACGCAGGACTAAAAATTCGAGAGAGGCTAATGTCCAAGAGGAGACAAGAGCCCAAGTAAGGGTCCTTGCTCTGTTTTTATTAAGATCAGAAGTCTTACAAGCATGATGGGCATGCATAGAGAGACAATGAAACAGTGAACATTAACTCATTAGCTCATGGGCGTGGGGGAAAAGAGGGTTTTGGAGATATGTGGTGTTAGGGTTTGGGTCAATACAAAACAAGTTTCTGGTGCTGGGTGGAAGGTTATTTACAGCAAACATGAGGTCCCACCTCTGTTTACCTAAACTGGCCTAGGGGAGAAGAAAGACAGAGCAAGCCATCTTAGGGTCAATAAGGCACTTTTCTTTTGCTAATTAGCTCTGCTCTGGGCAACTTCGCCCAGCTGTGGTCTATAGCCCTATTTACCCATTTACCTAATTTGGTTCTTCCTTCCTGTGAAAGCAGCTTTCTGCTATTGTCCTATACTGGGGACCTTTGCCCCATTTACCTAATCTTATTTACCTAATCTTGCTTACCCAAACTTGGGTGTGTTCATCCTATGGATTTCTAATTCTTTATGCCTTGTTAACCCATCAGTGCAGGCTCTGGGAACTCCTAATCTTATTCCCCACAGGCTGTTGTGTAATAGCAAACAAATCCTTCCCAAAGAGTCCATGATGGTTAATCTATATCACTTTTAAGATGAATGATTGGAATGACCAATGCCTTATACCCACAGACCACCTGTAGTTGCAGAAAATTAATTTTGTGATCTGTCACCATGAGAGTAAAAGTGCACCTGGGAGAGCCATGGTGTGTCTCCATTAGAGGATGTTAGAAAGGATTTATTGCAGGACTTGGGCTTTGGCTTCGGTGATTTTGAAGAGGGTTCAAGGAAGTAAGGCTTTGTACTGGGTTGGATGCTGTCAGGAAGTTAGGGTAATTCTACCATTGGGTATCTTCAGAGCTCTTATTTAGGAAGTGAGAAGACAAAGCGTGCTGGTGCTGCAACTGGCAATGAAGTCACAGTCACTGATAATCAGCCAGAATAGGGGTATGGGCAGTCATTTTTGTCATTTGGACAATGGTGTTTTTTGTGTTGCTTCATTAGAGTCACTGAATGGCCTTAAATGATGATGTCCTGTGAAGTGTTTACATTCAACACAAGAATATTGCGGGCTAGCTCTGAGTCCCAGATCATCTCCTAGCGACACCAAGGCCTATCTGGTAATGCCAGGTCAGCTCCCAGATGGTATGGTCTGCTGTCTTACTTTTTAGAACATATTAGATAACTTAAAAATCTTTCAAATTAAATCCACTAATTCAAACAAAACACTAATTCAAAGGGATATATGAACCTTATATTTATAGCAGCATTATTTACAATAACCAAAATAAGTAGCCCAAGTGTCCACTGATAGATGACTGGATAAAGAAGAAGTGGTACACACACACACACACACACACACACAATGGAAGAGTATTCAGCCATAAAAAGAATAAAACCTTGTCATTTGCAATGCCGTGGATGGAGCTAGAGAGTTATTATGCTAAGTGAAGTAAGTCAGTCAGAGAAAGACAAATACCATATGATTTCACTCATATGTGGAATTTAAGAAGCAAAGCAAATGAGCAAAGGGAGAGAGAGCAAGAAAGATTCTTAACTACAGAGAACAAACTGATGATTACCAGAAGGGAGGGGGTGGGGGAATGGGGGATATAGAGGATGGGGATTAAAGAGTCCACTGACCATGATGAAAAAATAAATAAGTAAAGAACAAAAGAATATTTCAAATAAATAGTAAAATAATGAAACTCCAAATCAATCCATTTACCAATAAACACCAGTGTATTACATTTTACCAAGCATGATGACATAGTTAGAATAGAAGAATAAGAAAAAGGAAGGTAGGAGGAAGAGAAGGAAGAGGAAGAGGAGGGGGAGAAGGAGGAATGATTTAGACAAAAAAGAACAAGGCATGGCTTTCAAAGTAGTGTAAGGGAGAGTTGGTGAGAAGCTTTCTGAGATGACTCCTGATAGTCACGTTCTTACGCAATCCCCTCCCCTTGAGTGTGTGCTGATTCCAATGACTAGAACATGCCAAAAGTGGTAAATTATCCTTGTTAATATATTGGTCTCTCTCTCTCTCTCTCTCTCTCTCTCTCTCTCTCTGATGAAGAAAGCTATCATGTTGTAAGCTTCTGTGTGGAGAATCCCACATAACAAAGAACTAAGGGAGGTCTGCTGAAAGGCAGCAAGGAACTGAAGCCCTCACATCTGATCAGCCCATGAAGAACCAACTACTTCCAGCAACATGTGAATGAGACTGAGAGCACATGGTCTCCTTGTCAAGCCTTGAGAAAACTACAGCTCCTGGCTGACCCCCTGATCCCAGTCTGATAAAAGACCTTGAGATGGAGGGCCCAATTAAGCTGCATCTGGATTCCTGGTCCACAGAACCTGTGCAATAAGAAATGTTTGTTGTTTTAAACCATTAAGATTTAGGATAGTTTGAGGGGCGCCTGGGTGGCTCAGTCGGTTGAGTGTCCAACTTCAGCTCAGGTCATAATCTTGCAGTTCGTGGGTTCGAGCCCCGCGTCGGGCTCTGTGCTGATGGCTCGGAGCCTGGAGCCTGCTTTAGATTGTGTCTCCCTCTCTCACTGCCCCTTCCCTGCTCACGCTCTGTCTCTCTCTGTCTCTCAAAAATGAATACACGTTAAAAAAAAAATTAAACAAAAAAGATTTAGGATAATTTGTTACACAGCAACAGATAACTAACATAGGAGATCAGGGCAGAATAAGGGGTGAGGTAAGTGAGGAATCTAGGACACAGATTTTAAGAAGACACTTTCTATCCAGGCTATGCAAGTTCTCACTCATCCTGGTCCAGCTCTGCCAGAGATATAATGCTCAAAAATGAAGCATTTTTGCAAAGTGATATTGCAGAAGGGATGGGAACTTTGGTTATAAATTTACTAAACAATTATATGTATTTCTGGCAGTTAAATTCCACTGATACCCAATGCCAAAATTACAAGTGCTCTAGGAACTTCACTAAGAATGATCACTAGTTAGATAAAACAGGAAATATGAAGGTTTGCACAGCCCTATTCACACCTGTTTTTAAGGAAATTTATAAAGTTATGTTCTTAAGGTAGGAGGTGGAAGGCAGAAGAAAGATAACTCTTTGTTGTTTAAATGTTATGAAATATTTTCTGTAGGAGGGCTTCTTGGTAATATCTTATATATACTAATTTTATAAACTAATCTCCCTAAACACCCCAGCAGGAAGCAGACAGAGAAAGGATAAAAGCGCCAGCATAAAATATAAATGCACTGTAAGGCACAGCAGGAGCAACGTGAATGAATGAGTCATTTAAGCAAAACCTTGTGTGTGCCAAAAGCCAAGTTGTAAAAGAAACAGTTTTTAAGAACTTTAAGATAAAAGTAAATTATGTTCAAATATCAGATCAGGAAATGATGGTAGTGAAAAGGAAAAGGACTGACATATTTAATGGCATTTTAATAGAAGTTAATTTTGATTTTAAGTGCTTTAAAAAAATAAAGCTAATTGTTGCTTTTGTAATATATTGATAAAATATATGCCATTATTGAGCAGGCCAAACAACTCATTATCAAAATTTAAATCATGGAAATTTCAAGAAAACTTCAACCAATTCTTCTCAAAATTTAATGCATATATGAATTACTTGGGGATCTGGTTAAAAAGTCAATTCTAATTTAGTTGGTCTGGGGTAGGACTTATGATTCTGCATTTTAACAATCTCCTAGATAATATCTTTCTATCATGCTGCCCGGAGACCACACTTGGAGTTACAAGATCTCAGAGCAATGCTCTTGGAAGAGTGGTACCATGATAAGCAGTGTCAATATCACCTAGGAACTTATCAGGAGTGCAAATTCTTGGACCCGAGTCTAGACCACAGAATCAGAATCTTGAGATGGCCCGCAATTTCAACCTATTGAAGATTCCAGGTGATTCTGACGCATGTGAAGTTTTGAGTACCGCTGTCTTAGAATATAGTCTTTCTGAACCAGGAATAGAAATCAGACTCCCCTACCGAGCTCTGAGAAATATACCTGCCTAGTCCTTAGTTACAGAGGGTCTGATTAAGGTGGTGGGAGGTGGAGCCTGGAACAATTTCTAAAACGTCTCCTTCAGTGGGTGGGGGTGATAATTTAAAAATGAGAAACAGTTTTATAGCAGAAATAAGACTGCCCTTATTCTCGTATCAGTTCTGTTCCTGGCGCTTCAAGGTGATACCAGAAGGAATTTAAATAATGCAAAATGGTCTCTCTCATGCAATTGGCAATGATCCCAGTGCTCTGTTGTCTTTTCCTCTTGGGATAAAGAAACAGTCGCTCATTCTGACTTGCTGTCTGTGACACAGCCAACTCAGAAGGCTGCATCAGTCACTTAATTACATTCTCTGTCAGGAGTTTCACATTGAAATTACAACACAGAAATTGAGGAATTGCTTGAAGCAGAGCTGTGATAGCCACCCAGCTTTGAGAGCGTGGAGAACATAATACACATGCTATCACGGGTGCATGGGTATGATACATAATAGTTAAATGTTTCCTTACTTTCTAATAGGTGTTTTAAAAATAGGTTGTTTTTAGAATTGGTGGTTTCTTTGCCTCTAATTTCTGTGTTTCAGAACTTTTCCAGCTTAAAAAGTTCTTGTCTGACCTACCTATTTTTATTACTAATTTAAACATCAAATATATTTAATACTACCCAGAACTCTTATGGAATCCAGTTCCAGTGGGTATCTCTGTGCCCTTTGGGGTAATAATATGAAGTGGGTTTTAGGGAGTGTCTGAGCCCCTTAGATTCATGGAAAATGGCTTTGAATTTGAGTGATGTTGCCCCATTCAATGGCTTCAAAAATAGGGGGAGATATTTTTATTTTTACACTGACAAGTGACATTTAGTGGATGAAGGCAGGGAAGCTATCCATGCTGCAGTGAGAGAGTCTAGCATAATGAACAAGGATTCCACACCAAATGGCACTCCTTTCACAAACATTTAAGGGAAGAATCATGGATTCTACTTTGCAACCTCAAAGAATGGGGTGGGAGGAGAAAATGCCCTCAGGGCATGTGGATCTCGCTCTGAAGTGACACAGGTCCTTCTATCCAGGGAACAGCAGCAGAATGGAGGCAGTTAAAAGCCAGCCAACCCCAGGCCTTGAAAATATTCATTTAAAGATCTGTTTTGAAAAATGCATTCTTCTTAGAATGCTCAGTAGGAAGGACCCACTTGCATTTTGGAGATGATGCTGAAAGTATCTCTAACTGAAGAACACAAGAAAGAAGCCTGGAAGTTAAGCAAATAAGGGACACGGAAGAGTATACCCAAACAAAGCCAATGGCATACCTTGTGGTCAAGGAATATGGGGAGGAAAGACAGCCACAATAGATATAGTCCAATATGCTTCTCACTGAGGGTCTGCCTTTTTTTCAGGGGTGAATTTTATGCTTTATAGAAGACTAATTTCCCACCAGAGGTAAGCATGGTGATCTCAGTGGGTAGCCTTTTCCAAATTAATCATAGCTTTTCTTCAACCTCAGATTTATAAACCAAAGCCCAGATGTTACCCTTGGGCATATATGATTTGCACTTTAAAACAATTTCTCAGGGAAATCTGAAACTATCCTTGGCTAAGAAGCACCATCCTAGAAGAAGTGATAAATAGCATATTATTATTATTATTTTACTTAGTAAGAACATTTAACATGACATCTACCCTCAGCAGATTTTTAAGTGTATAATACAGTGTTGTTAACTTTAGGTATAATGTTGTATATCAGGTCTCCAGAACTTATTCAGGTTTGCAAAACAAAAAACAAAAAACAAAAACACTAGTTTTCTCTGCCCATATTTTGGTGCTACACGGTGATAGATTCTTGACTACATGTCTCAGAAAGAACCTGGAATATAGCTATGCTGTCACACAGGCGGGTGGTTTACAAAAATTTAGAATGAAATAATAAATGAATATAATCACTCTGCTATTTTGTTTACTGAGGAGCAAGAAAAACAAGGATTTCCCCCTTCAATCTTATGAAAAAATGTGGAGAGTCCAGAAAAAGTATTGAATGTTATAGATTCGACGAAGAAACTTTTTGACTAGGGGGAGACTAGGAAGCAGAGAGAGAGCAAATGAATTGCTACAGAGAGAGACTTTAGTATATTATAAGCAACAATAACAATAATATAAGTCTAATCATTTCTCTTTAAGCACTTTTGCCCTATACCTATACTTTGATGCCCAGTTTAAGGAAAATTGTGAGGTGTTGTTTATGAGTTTAGGAGACTCTCGGCTTTGGTCTTTGAAATGAGGCTTCAAATGCTTATAGCCTCTTGTCTGTTCAACACATGGATGCATTGTTCAATAGCTCCTAGTGGAGAGCATCTATCCTATCTAATTAGTGCTTCACATATTTTTAAATTTGTTAAGTGCTGTGCTTATTATTTAGTGTGATATTAAAAATATTCAGTTGAAAGGAGTCAGGGACCCTAGGAGGTCAATTTCATACTAATTACTTTGTCATGTGCTTCCTTCTTCCCAGAGTAGATGATTTTCACTTCTAAACAAAACTTGTAAATTACTAAATATTTGAAAGGCACAGTACCTGGAATAATTTACACCTGCTCTGAATGACTACAGCATAGATTTTTATATTCAGCAAATGGAGGCTTGAAGTCCCTGAAATCTAGGCCTAAAATGTTCACTTACTGTATTTCTGTCCATGCACATCTTTCTAGTTAGCATTTTTAATATTTGGTCATAATAGTTGCACACCTGAAAAATAGGTTTGGTACATAAAATCATCCATGCATTATTTTCAGGCCTAGAGAGATTTTTATGATGAATGGATAGACAAATAGAGATTTCTAGAGACATAGATTTCTAGATAGACAGTTGTATCTGTAGCTACATGGTTAGATGGATAGATGGCTGGCTGGGTAAATAGAAATTTACTGAATTATCTCAATGGGACATAAGTTAATAACTTCTCTTCACCTAGAACAAACCATTTATGGGATGATACGAAAAGTTGCAACCATCTTGCCCCCTCCTTAATGCATTGTCTGCTGGTAGAAGGACCTCTTGATAATTGTATCAGTGGAGAATAGGAAATGTCATTGTCAGCGGGTGGCACAAGGACTCTCTGTTTTTTTTCTCATAAACCCCATGTATAGATTTTCTTTGCAGGTGTTTTGGAGGGGAGGTGGAAGGTTGGGGGCATGCTTATGTCCAGCAAAACTGCCTGGGACTGGATGAATAATTTCAAGTAAAGTGGTAGGAGTTAGAGAGGCCATTTTCCACCTCAGGTTGAATTTGGTATATGTGATTCAGTTTCACCAGCAATACGGCTGGGAGTTTGATCCTTATATTTTTCTAATGTCTATCTTTACTTGCTTTAATACTTGGATGGAGAAGAAAGTAATTAATTCCATCCCCTCCCCCCCCCATAGCTCTCATTAAAATGAGTTTCTTAACAGATTATGCCCCTATTTCAAATTAGGAATCAGCAAGATTTTGATACATCCATGTTCAGCAGTGATGGTCTCTCATGTCCGTATCTCAAATAGAAATACAATTTATGAGCAGTATGTGTTATATGGTCTCTTGAGCTTTCTCCACTCATCATTTGTTTCACTCCCTTTTCAGAATATCTTTCTTCTTTCACAATATCTTGATTCAGTTCTTACTTCTTTATTAACTGACTATAGAGTTATCAAATGGTCTTGAATCAAACTGATGTAGAGCTTGAAAATTTATAATTTTCTCTCTGAATAGTATTTTGAATTCTTTAGACAAATGAGAGAAGCTCTTAAAATTGTTACATACCTCCTGTGTATTATCATTATGAGCCACAAAGGAAGATTATTAAAATTTTCTTATAAATGTCCCATCTTTATGATCCTTTTCTATTCCTTGTGAGTCAATTTTTAGCCAACCAAAAAGGAAGGTTATAGTGTAGTAGAGAAGCATAGACTTTGGAGCCAATAGATGTATGTAAAAGCCTGGCCTCATTATTTACTAGCTCTTTAGACTTGGATATGAATTAACATATCTGCTCTCAGTTTTCTCATCTTTAAAATGAGAGTAATAACATATAGCAGTTAAGGTTGTCACACAAATTAAACAGAATTTATTTTTCTCCTCTGTTTATTAATGTTTCTATATGTCTAAAGCTATGGACTACATCTATAATATTTCACACCTTATATATTCAATAATTCTTGGAGCTTACAATAATTAGCTTTTGTCTCAGTGAGGCTTAATACCACGAAAGTTAATCTTGAAATGTCATGTCTATATTTCATGTCCCTAAACCAATGGCCATCATTTATTATTAATGCAAGACAGAGATCTAAGCCAATTATTTCTTTTTCCTAAGAATTTGAAACTGGCAATCACTAGAGTGAGTCATCTTCATGTCAGGACCCTAGAAATAACATGAGATCCCTGGAGCTCCTTAAGTACATGCCCTTCCTGAAGCCTGGACATGTACTATTCATGAGTATCTGGGATGTGGTATGGCAGAGTGGATAAGACACAGGGCCAAGGGTCAGGCTGTCTAGGTTGGAATCCCAGATCTGTCACTTACTAACTTGTGACCTTGGGAAACTTATATAACAGCTTGTTGATCTATAAAAGGCACATTATAGCTGTAAATACCTCACAGAGACTATTGCATGGGCAAATGCAATAAGGTAATTATGTAAAGAACTTAGAATGGTGCTGGAACATAATGGACACCTTCAAGTGGCAGCTACTATTAGGATTCTGGGAGATATTCCAGTCTCTTTCCAATGAACAGCCTACACTCCTTTATCTTTATTCTTAGATAAACCATCATAGGTTTTCGTTATTGCTTATAACCAAATGAACCTCAACTAACACTTGGGGAAGGCTGTCTTTGGTATTTTGTTTGAACCAGTTCTATTTATGCTCCTTAGATATGTTTACTGATAAAATAAAAACACCATACAGGTAAGAGAGCAAAATCAGCTCATAACAAAATTCAAGTGTCTAAAAGTTGATAGCTTTTTTTTTTATTCTTCATTAATTTAAAATAATGAATTAAATTTTTAAGGCAAAAGACCTTTTTCAATGAATGAACAAGGATTTTGTGATTAGTAAAATATAAGCAAATATTTTACCAATAAATCCATTTGTCTTCAATAACAATTGATTATGAACGCTCATTGTGTTTTTATTATGTGCCAGACTATTTGGTAGGGCTGAGCACATAGTAGTGAGGAAAAGTATCTCTGCCCTCATTTGGCTTGCATTTGAGAGAGAAAGAATAATAAAACAAATATTGCTTATTTAGTGTAGAATCAGGTGATGGTTAAGTGTCAGGTTATGAAGAAAAAACTAAGGCAGGGTAGAGAGTAATGCTCAAGTGCTATATTCATCAAGGGAATCAGAAAGGATTCTTTGAAGAATTGTCATTTAAACAGCTAAGCCCTATTGAAGTAGGTATTAGGAAGCCTCATTTTGTAGATGAGGAATCTGACTTTTCCCCCCACAGGTCACACAGCTAGAAAGTAAAGGGATCAGGCACTGAACTCAGACAGTCTGGCTCCAGAGTTGACCATTGTCTCTATGAAAGGAGGGTCTATGCAAAAACTATCTCCAAAGGCCAAAGGAACTGTAGGACAGAAAAGTCTGGCAAGTCCAGCTTGACATGAAATCGTTTATTAAGAGAACTCATGGACAAGAGAGTGTCTTGGGCAGTTTCCAGAGGAGTAAACGTCTGCAACCCCCACCTCTCTAATACCTGCTTTTATAGCCCTAGTGGCTAGAGGTGCCACCTGGGGGAAATGGTTGAGAATCTTAACAGAAGCTCCAGGGCAGATCAAGGACATTATGCCCTAAGAGGATTCTTAAGGGTGTGGTTAAACAAAGAAAGAATTGGCAGGGAGGGCTGTGCTCCAAAAGGCTTCAGGTCACAGGGTGGTCATCATGGCAGATTTGTCCAACGTAGTGTTAGTCTGGTTCACACAACCCTATTAAAAATGACTGTATATTTTTCAGTGAGAAAAGAAAAAAAAATCACATTAGATTTATTTTCTCGTTCTTTGCTGTGTAGTTTTTGTCACGCCTGACTTTTCCTATTCTTCTGCCTTCCTTTCCCATTCTCATACACTTTCTACATGCATACGCGTCCTAGCACAAAACACAAGCATTCAACTGAGCTTCCTGGCTCCGCTGACAATTAATATTACCAAGTAGTCTACTTTCTGTTCTTTTTTCTTTTAATACATTATACATCTGAACAGCATGTCTAAAGGGCAGCTAAACAAACCAACAAACAATTTTGCACGCTTGCTGAGTCCTGTGTATTGCATCCTTTGACTGGAGAAGTTTTTAATGTATAATATATTAAACAAGTCAAGGCTCAAAACAGTCACCAATTTTATAGTTCTCTATTTAGCTCTGTAGCACTAGCCCTGGCTTTTCCAAATGCATACTTTAGAACAAAAAGGGAAATATATTAATTCATCAGTTAGTTGTTTATTTTTGATAAGTACCAAATCGCTATAAATATGGCTTATATTACTTTTTATGAAATACATCCTTCTGTAAAATATGGTACTGTGAGTCGTTATGATTGGGGGTTAAGGTGAGCAGGGGATTGAGCTGAAGGAATATGTTGTTTGCTGAAATGCTTTTGGGTTATAAAAAGCAGCTGAGTCTGCTTATTAGTGCATTGCTTTTCCTTTCCTATGTTACTGCAGGTAGAAACGAGCAATTACACACGGAGAGACCCCATCTGGCTGGATTTCTCATTCCTCATCACATTAGCCCTCTCAGAACTTTTCACTCCACGGCCTTTAACTTTGACTTGAACGTATCAGCCTTGAGGTACAGCTACTTGCTATTATATTATTAACAACAAGAAGAAAGAACAATAGTTTTTGGAAGTTTAGCATCTATTACAAGTTAGGTGATTAATCTTTACAAAAACTCTACAGGTCTGTATGTTATTAGCCCTAATTGAAGAAATTGAGACAGGTTCAATAATTTGCCCATGCCCACTCTGCTGGTGCATAGGAGTTCGGATTGGAAAGGAGGTTTGTTGCATGTCAGAGTTCATGCTCTTTCTTCTGAACGCATGTCTATTTTCAAAGATGTCATGTTTTCCCAGCTAATATTCGCGTGTTATTGTAGTTAAGAATTGAGTCTGAAATCAGTCAAAGTTGAGTTCAGCTAGTGGCTCTTAAATAAGTGAGCTTCTATCAATCTGTTTTTCTATCTATAAAATAAGGACACTAGCACCTACTTCATAATAAGACTAAAGTTATTGAAATAATTCCTGTAAAACACAATGAATTCCCAATACACTTCTGTGAACATTATGGTTACAATTATTATTTTTAAAAATCTTGCGATCTTGGGGCACCTGGGCGGCTCAGTCGATGAAGCATCTGACTTCGGCTCAGGTCGTGATCTCACAGTTCCTGCGTTCGAGCTTCTCATCTATATGGCTCTCCGCTGTCAGCATGCAGAGCTCGCTTCAGATCTTCTGCTCCCCTCTCTCTCTGCTCCTGCCCTGCTTGTGTGCTCTCTCTCTCTCTCAAAAATAAATAAACGCTAAAAAATTGTGATCTCATGTCATTCTGTTAAAAAAACATGTTAAATTTTGCAAATATCTTCAGACTGATAGCTGTTCTATAGTACATACATCAGTCATAAAATGTTACTACTTACCTATCACATATGATAGGGTCAATTGCAAAGCGGAGTTTGAAAGTTCATGATCCACATGTTGTGGTTGTGTTATTTTGCCCTTCACAGAGGTTTTAAAACTTTTTTAAATGTTTATTTATTTTTGAGAGAGAGAGAGAGAGAGAGAGAGCGTGAGAGAGGCAGGGGCAGAGAGAGAAGGAGACAGAGAATGTGAAGCAGTCTCCAGGCTCTGAGCTGTCAGCACAAAGCCTGATGTGGGACTTGAACCCAGGAACCGTGCAATCATGACCTGGAACCGTGAGATAATGACCTGAGCCCAAGTCAGAAGCTTAACCAACTGAGACACCCAGGTACCTCTCTTCACAGAGTTTTTAAAAAATTGTGTTTGAATTTGTTTGTGTTGCCCCATTAATACTCCTCTATTAGTTTGATAACCTGGTCCCTATATTAGACCTTGACATTCACTTTAAGCAGATTTAATCATTTATTGAAATTTAAATGATACTGGTCAACTCATTCCACAACATTCAAGAGTTGTTCTGAGGGGCTTACTCTTTGCCAAACTCTGAAGTGAGTAAGTCAGTGTCCTATTCTCCTTAAGCAGTGCTTTTCATATTCTAATAGACATTGCAATTACCTGAGGAATTTTATTAACATTCAAATTTTAACTCAGTTGGTATAGGGTAGAATGTGAGATCCTGCATTTCTAACAGGCTTATAGCAGCCACTGCTGGTGTGGAGGCCATACTGGGAGCTCACAGTTGTGTTTATAATCGGAGGTGAATTCTGATGCACAATGTTACACAAAGGAATGCATGATCAATGCTGAGTGGAATGGAGATAATTAGGAATATATTGTTGAAACGTTTAATATCAGGTCATATTTTACCAATATAACCATGTAACTTCCAATTAACCACGTCCAATTTGTTTTTTGATGCATTTGTAACAGTGTCTCTATTACTTCTGAGTAATGCTTGGTTTGGGAGGAGTTAACACTATAAATCTTTGTTCTTATGGATGTTCCTGGCCTGCCTACCTGTGCCTGCCATCTTTCAACATAAATTCCTAAGTAGGAGTCTAACTTTTAGAAATTTTACATTAAAGATCTCACCCCACTGATCACCCTTGGTAATTCTAAGTAGAATAACTTTGAGTGCTTTCATGTAATTTTGGTATACTTTCAATATTCTATAACGCTTTATCTGACTCTTGACTTTATAGCCCAGAGATAAATGTGAAACCAGAATTTTGAGAAATTTGGATGTGAGATGTGGCACGACAGGAGCAATAAATAATGATAAAATACGCTGGAGGTATCAAGGGTATCATCACGTTTGTCTAATTTCTGAAGATATGCTGAGAGATGAAAATACCAGAAGGGCAGATGCAAAGAGACCCACAGCATTGGCATCACATGAGGGATTGTTGGATAGAAGAGCCTCAGACCCCATCCCAAACCCTAGTGAATCAGAATCAGCTTTTGGGAAGACCCATAGGTGATACATGCGAACTTTAATCTAAGAAGAACAAATCTATACTACAACTACTACTGAGAGATTCTGTGATTTCGCTTCAAGTTTTGAAGACCCTCTGAATAGCTGTTCTCCAAAAGGATATGTAAGTTTATATCTACACTTGTCTATATGGTAAGGAGCCATAGGGATCAGGAATTGACTCTAGCTCTATACTGATTCCAAATCCTCATCAGACCAAAGTATCTTAAGGATATTGGACTATTGAGTAAATCAAAGCTTCTTAGACTTCAGCATGCATCAGAATATGCTGGAAGATTTGTTAAAATGCAGAATGTGAGATGTCTACCTCCAAAGTTTCTGATACAGTAAGTCTGGTGTGGGGCTTGAGAATTTGTACATCTAACAAGGTCCTGGTAATACTAATGCTCTTGATCCAGGATCCACACTTTGAGAACCATTGCCATAAATGCAAAGTTGACTGTTCTGTTCATTTCAACACATGCCAGGCAGATCTGGTTCTAAATAAAAACAGTGCATTTTTTGTATGTAAGGGAAGAGACCCTTTTGGAACTAAGCTGTGACACATTCAGATTCCTTCAGGGCACTGAAGAAGAGAGCAGCTACTTCAGATCTGCTGTAAAGTTTAGAATTGCAGACCAAGACCATTAGTATTATGTTAGCGTGGACCAGAGGAGTCAGTGGGTTTTATATAGGCTCATGAATTATCGACCCATAAAGCATTGGTTTTCTCCCTAGAGCTATACCAGAAAACAAAGAAAAATGTGTAAGTTAAAAGCAAAGCTTCCTAATAATGTTTTGATATGATACAATAAGGGTAAGTGCAATGGTACACAAGCACTATACCCTAGCTGGCAAACTTGGTTCCCAGATGGATATGAGTTAACAAGTTTAAAACTATTTTATATGTTTAATAGGTTTGGTCAAATAAATAAATATATTTTAGAAAACGAGAGGAGTATTTTCTGTTAAAGAAAGATGTTACAAATGATAAAGGAAGGAAGACTAGAATGGTGTTGAATTAGAGTTGGAGATGACAGTATGAACTAATTATAAATCTAAAGATGTGTCTGTGTGCATGGGTATATATATATGGCATATATCTTAGTTCTGTTTACTAAGAGAGCCTAGAAGTAGTGATACCTCAGTAGCAATTAGTGACCCTCATGCTCAGATATTGGTTTCTATAAATAATTATCTAATAAAAGGGAAAAGAGCTTCTTAGAGTAAAGGTGGATTCCAGGGCAAGGGCAGAAAAAATATGAGATGAACCTACAACATATTGTAGTGCCAAAAAATAAGGTTGGGTTAAAGAAAAAAAGAAAGAAAGAAAAAGAAAAAAAAATATATCAAAGGGCATAGGGGCCAAGTTGATATAATTTGAGTGAATAATAATAATAATTATATATATATATATTAACCGAAATAAAATAATTACCTTTGAATTTATATGATAAAAATGAACGCATCTCATTTCCAATAAAAGCATACATACATACATTCATACATGGGGAAAAAGTGACAACTCTTCATTACAGAGAAATAATTCTAATTAGTAAATATAGAAAGACTGAGAGAAATAGAAAATCATCGTCAGAACATCACAGGAATAGTTGATGCAAGCAAGATCCACCAAATAGAAGCTAAGATTAATGGGTAAAGTCGGGCTGCATATTCTCAAAGAAATTGTCCAAAAATAAATATGTATTAATTTCAAAGGAGAATATAGTAACTTTATAGTAGAGACTCTTGGCAGACTCCATTTGACCAAGAGATCAAAGTAAAAATTACCAGTAATAATGTTGACATCATGTGCCTTTTGATAACATGCGCTAAGAAGGAAACATTATCTGTGGCGTTCTTCCCAATTATACATAACTTGTGTCTAATCATGAGAAACGTATTAGACAAATCCAAACTGAGGGACAGTCTATAAAATAAGTGGCCTATACTTTTCAAATGCAAGGTCCCTAAAGACAATAAAAAAAACTGAAGAACTATCACAGTTTGGGGTGCTTAACGAGACATGCCAACTAAATGCAATGTGGGATCCTAGATTAGATCTTGGAACAGAATTAGTCAAAAGAAAAAAAAAAGGTGAAATCTGAATAAAGTCTGGAGTTTATCTAATAGTATTGTACTAATGTTATCTTAGTTTTGATAATTGTGGTATCATCGTGCAAGATGTTAACATGACAGGAAGCTGCAGAAACTCTTAGTACTGTACTATATGCCTAAAATTAACTCAAAATTGAAAGTTAAGTGTAGTCAAAAATACAGAAAAAGTGGAAATGTCCCCCATTCCAGTTCCATTGCTAGAGGTAACCATAACTTTCATTCAAGGCAAGTCTTCATAGGCATTGTAATAACTCTTATAATAACAAATACAGATTAATGAGATAGTGAACAAAATGGTGTCTGATTTCAAGCATCTTACAATTAGTTTAAACAACACAAACTGGAGGATAATTACTAGGTAAAGTTGCAAAACTGGTGCAGTGACAGAAATGGATTTAGTATAAACCAAATGTTTCATAAACCCAGCCATTTGGTGTCTAGCCGTTGTCTGGTGAATCATAACCACCAGAGGAACTTCCTCTAGACCCTCCCTGCACTTTTCTGCTTTGCTCTATCAGTTCAGTGTCTCAGGGCTTCCAATTCCCACTACCTCCTATCTGAAGCACAGCTGAATTATGTGAACTAATTTATTTGAAATCCTTCTGGGATAGATGATGAAATGCTTATTAGGAATATTTCATGTACAGAGATTTCATTATATAAATTACTTAAATTAATTAAAATAGAGAAACCTAATGACTAATGTTCAAAATCCATTAACCAATTGAGAGAGACAAATGAATTCCCATGTCTTTATACATGCTTTCCTTAATGCTGCTAGCAGTTGGTAACTTTGTTTATATGAGTTTAATTTATTTGAAAAAAAAATGACCTTTCCTTTTCAGTCTTTGAGCCCAATTTTGACTACCTTTTTCAGTGTCTCCAAGTTTATATGATTCAGGTTTTGAAAACCTACCATCTGTTAACAAATAATGTTCTCACCATGACGGGAGTGATTATGTTTGTTGCAATTTCACAAGACAAGGAACCAAGAGAAATATAAGATTAGAAACCAGAGAGGAGCAAATTCTAAAGGAAAGAAACTATATGAAATGAACAAGCATGAACAAACCATATTTGCTGCTAGGAGATTAAGGGTAAAAGAATGTGAAGCAAAAATATGGTTAGTTGAGGTTGTAAGAGAATAAGAGAGGGAGAATGTTACAAAAGTGATCTTTTATTTTCATTGGGAATTACTGGTGCATCTCAGTCAATACGACATGAAATATAAATCTTTTGAGGCCCTAGAAATAAGGTTCTGGGCAAGGTTTGACTGATCCTGTAGTATTATAGACATAGAGATGATCCCTTAAGAACATAAGTAAAGAATAACAAAATATAGATGAAAGGAAATTCAATAGATTGTGTATATCCAACTATATACAGTCTATTATGTAAAGCTTAGAAATAGTATTAATAATAATAATAATAATGCTTTTACTGGTATCAGTATTTGTGTTGTGTTTTAAATGCCTTGTTCTTTTTTGTTCCTGACACTATCTCTATTATACTGATGAGAAAACCAAAACTTTGGTGTTATCTTTATCACCATAAAAGCTTCTCAGTAGTATCTCCCACAAAATTAGGCCCACCTTAGTCTTTTTTAGCATCCGGCTTCTTTCTTTTGCTAAGTGTGTTCAAATTTAACTGGGCCCTTAAAAACTGGCAAAATTTTTAATTGCTACATTGTTCATTCAGCAACAATAAATGTTCCCAGGTGTGTACTCTTGTGATGAGCCCTGTTCTGGCCCCAGGGAGAGAGTAGTAAGAAAAAAGAAAGAAAAGAGAAAAAAGAAAAGAAAAGAAAAGAAGAAAAGAAAAGAAAAGAAAAAAAAGAACCCATGCTTACATTTTAGTGTGGGGAATATAAAACAAGTACATTTATAAGATAAAGTCCAAAAGTGATCATTACTATGAAGATTATAAAATAAGGTGATATGAAGCAAGTGTTTGGGGAAGGAGTCCCTTTAGAAAGTGTGTCCACAGGAGAGGTGCCTGGGTGGCTCAGGTGGTTAAGCGTCCAACTTCAGCTCAGGTCATGGCCTCACGGTTCGGGGGTTCAAACCCTCTGTCAGGCTCTGTGCTGACAGCTCAGAGCCTGGAGCCTGCTTCAGATTCTGTCTCCCTCTCTCTGCCTCTCTCCTGCTCAAGCTCTGTCTCTCTCTCTCTCCCAAAAATAAATAAACATTAAAAAATAATAAAAAAAAAAAGTGTGTCCATAGGAGACCTCTTTGAAGAGATGGGTTTGGAATTGGCTCATGAAGGTAGGAAGGAGTCGGTAAGACAAAGATCATAGGGAGAGTGCTCCCATTAGATGGACAGGATGTGCAAAAATGTTGCAGTATAAAAGAGGCTGGGGTGTCTGAAAAACACCAGTGTGGCTGGCAGGTGGTAAAAGGTAGAGGGAATATTAAAATATTTAGTTGGAGGGCCTTGAGGCCATAATAGCAATTTGGGTTTTATTGTAAGAATAATGGACATTTTTAGAGGATCTTAAGGGAGGAATGATATGTTGTCATGTGCACTTCAAAAGATCACTTTGTCTAAGGATTAGGAATGGATTGGAGGACCAGAGGGTAAGCAGGGAAAACGGGACTATTGAGATGATCATTCTGAGAGATGACACAATTTGATGATAGTTTAAATTTTTATTCAATGTTTTTATTTTTGAGAGAGAGAGAGACAGAGCTTGAGCAGGAGAGAGACAGTGTGAGCAGGGAAGGGTCAGAGAGAGAGAGGGAGACACAGAATCTGAAATCAGGCTCCAGGCTCTGAGCTGTCAGCACAGAGCCCCACGTGGGTTCGAACTCACAAACTGGGAGATCATGACCTGAGCTGATGTTGGATGCTTAACCGACTGAGCCACCCAGGTGCCCCTATAAAAGATAGTTTTAGTAGAAATGGAAAAAAAAACATGCATGGATTTGAGATATATTTTGGAAGCAGTGTCAATAGGACTCATTAACGGGTTGGGCATTGGAATGAAGGAAAGAGGGAAATATAAGTTGGTTCTCAGGTGTTTGTCTTGAGCATGAAGGTAGAAAGTGAACATTTGTGGAGGAAGGGTAAAGTGGGAAGAGGTTGCAAATCAAGGTCTGAGAAAGATGACCTTCTGCTATTCTACCTCCTCTCCCTTACCACCTGTCCCTCAATGCCAACTCCTTAGTCAATGCTGACTTACTTCCTCCACCATTTAGAACAAGACCAACTGGCACAGATCCCCTCATATCCATTTGCCTCCACAACACTGTCATCTTCTTCAGTCTCGCGGTAAAGGGCATCCCTCTGCCCATAGAGCTAATTGCTCGTATTACTGTTGACCCTGGCATTACCAAACTTCTTGGAACAGTTTCTTTCCTCAAATATATCATTTCCTGTCTAATATTTTTCATTTTGCTTCTTTAATGAATTGTTTCCTTTTGCATTCAAAAGTTTATAAGTACCTGCTAATTTGAAAAAAAAAAAATCTCTGGATGCTCGTCTTTGGTTATTATTCTCTTCATTAACATTCCAGAGCTTGCGTGGAAGGCCCTTTGTCTTACCTCCATTTGTGACTTTGTTGTTGCTCTTGTCCTGAGTTGCAAGGGTTTGTGTTAAACATAAGGCACATTCTCAGCACACAATCATCATTGGTCTGACTTATTGGTTTGTATTCTTGTTTTTCCCATTCCCAGTCCCATTCCTCTTTCTCCTGGGCAATTATTCTAATGTGTTTGACCAATGCGTTTTTTAAGGTCTTTGGTAGGGTTCTTTTTATAAAATATGCAAGGATGTTTTCGCGTGTTTTGAATGTATTATAATTTTGCACAATTGTATTATGCCTTTAATTTTTTTAAATGTGCACTATGTTTTAATGTGTCCATGTTGCTCTATGCCAATAGCATCTTTTTTCTTTTTCTAATTGCACCACATTAGGTGGACACAGAGATTGGTTTCTAATCTACATTACTCTGAACAATGCTACCATGTATGTCCTCACAATGTCGCCTTATGAGCCGATATGAGAATTGCTTTCAGCTATATAGCCAGGAATGGATATACTGGATCGCAGTATGTACACTTACTTAATTTTGAATGAGTGCTTCCCATACAGTGTTTCCTATACAGAATGGCCTCCAGTCCACACATCTGTAAGCAGTGCATGGAATTCTATGTAGTCATATTTCTACTAACACTTGTCATTATCCAGCTTTCTAATTGTCTGTCGTAATGGTGGATGATACCTCATTTTTGTTGAATTTTTACTTATCTGATTACTTATGTGCTTGATCATCTCTGTATGCTTGCTAACTTTTTGGAGATTCCATTTCTTGAAATTGCTTGTTTATAGTCTTTGCCTAATTTTCTATTGGTTTCCTGTTTTATTGCTTATTAATGTGAAGAAACAATTCCAATATTATTTTCTTATATTTGAGGGATAAATTCTACTTGATCATGATGTATTTTCACATCATTGACTTTTATTAGTTAATATCATTTTTAGTGTTTAATATTTTACTTTTACTAATTTTAGTATTTGGATCTATGTTCACAAACAAAATAGAATCATAATCTTCCTGTCTTGTAATAACTGATGAAGTTTTAGCATCAACATTAATTGGTCTTAAAAATGCATGTGCCCTCTGCATTTAATGCAGTCCCTATCAAAATCCCAGTAGCATTCTTTGGGTGTGTGAAAATAGAAAAATGTATCCTAAAATTCATATAGAATCTCAAACAGCCAAACAGCCAAAATCATCACAATCTTGAAAAAGAAGAACAAAGTTACAGATCTAAAACTCCCTGATTTCAAAAATTATTACAAAGCTACAGGTAACTTTCCTTTGTAAGGGTAAATAATATTCCATTGTTTGTATATAACACATTTTGTTTATTCATCTGTTGATGGATTCGTAAGTTGCTTCCACTTTTTGGCTATTACAAATAATGCGGTCATAAACATAGGTGTAAAAATGTCTTTTCAAGATGCTGTTTTTAATTCCTTTGGGTATAAACCCAGAAGTGAGATTGCTGGATCAATTTGTAATTTTTAATTTTTAAGGAACCTCCATACTATTTTTCATAGTGGTGGCACTATTTTACTCCAATTAACTTGTTTCAACTATTATGTTTTCCAGATAAAATATTTCCTCTTGTTTCTTCTTTTATTGTGCCATATCCATTTCATATCATTAATTTTTCTTATGTTTTTACCTGTATTGGATAGGGCTTATTTTAAATTGTTGATTCGAAAATTCCACTGATTATGATCCATGTGGCGTATATTGTTGTTCTTCTATAATAGTTGTACTCCTCAAGTGTATAGATATTTGCACTTGTAAACATGTGTTCTTTAGGAGTTTCAGTTTCTCTGTCTGATAATGTGTGTAGGACAAAGGCTGAAAACCAGGCAAATGCTGTATTCCTCCTGGTAATTCTAAGGAAGAGGAAGGGATAAGCCCTGAGAAAAAGCTCCAGGTCCCACAGTCTATGGCTTGGACTTCACCTTGAGATTCTTAGGGAAAAAGTTCTCTTTGGGTGGTCAGAGGTGGGGAACAGAGAAGAGTATGTGCCCAAGCCTACTCCTCTATCCATTCACACTGGTCTCCATCACACCTCACCTCTGACGCCAGCGCCTGGGCCATTACAAGTCACAATGCCATGGAGGCAGGAGTGGAACTTGAAAATTTTCCTTCAGCCTCTGCTCTCAGTTCTGCCTCCAGCCTTCAACCTGTGAGTGCACGGAAGCACCGCTATGATTGTTGAGACCTAGGTCTGTTACCAGAAGAAGAGGGTGGGTGAGAGAAATATACTCTGTGCTCTCGTGGTATTTTCTCTCACACCAGTGAATCTTATCCTGTACCAGGCTGTGTCACTGAAGCCTCTTACTTCCCTGAATGCATCTTTAATCTTCGATTATCTGAAAACCAATAACAATTGATAGATTGAGTCCACCTGGAGGTTTCTAGCAACTTCTCTCCTTGATTAACTGAAGGGCTGTGGGTGGCTTAAGCGTGCAAAAGAAATTCACACAGTTGTGCAGACATCAAGAAGTCCATTGTAGCATGGTGGGAGGGCTCTGAAGAGCTGTGATGAGATTGCCAGCTGGTACATTTTACACTGGAGGAAACATAATTAGTGGAATTTCTCCATCTGGTGAATATCTACATAGGTTGGGATAGAAGCAAATAATATACACAACTGCAGTCCAAAATCAAATGGGGCTTCTAACACTAGAACCAAATATTCTAAATGTTAATGACTTTCATCCCCGGGTGATGGAATTATGTGTATTTCTTTTCCTTATATTCTTCAAACATCATGAATTTCCTAAATGCCCACCATGAGCTTTTCTATCAAATGCATAAATAATAAAACACATTTTAAGTTGAAGACCTGTAGCTTTCCCATAGTTCTCTTTATTAAGTGAACCAGGAAAAAAATGTCTTCTCTTTCTGCCTAAGCAATTACAGGAAACGCTCGACTATGTAAAGAAAAGGATAAAATTAGCCTTTAGGAAAGTATGAGGAAGTGCGTGAGTTTTTGGCTAAAGAGGAATAATTAAAAATTAAAGAGAGAAACTAGCCTTGAAGAAAGTAGACAGAAACCATTTCTGTCCTCGTCAGGCTGAAATGATACACACTTGATGTAACTGGCAGATTCACTGGATAAATGAACTCTGACTGCTTTTAACAGATATTTCTAGATATTTTAGCAATATCTAGATAGGGAAAAAAGTTTGCATGATCTCTCTCTCTATAAAATGCAAGTAATTTAGTGAATTTTCACTTTATTTGGTGCTTGATCAATTTGACCAAATATATAAGGCCTTCTTGGCATTTAACATAAAATACTTATTTCCAGTATTGATGAAGAACTTACCTGACTATAAAAAGAATTCATTAAGTGTAAATTGTTTTGGTACAGTAAAAAGGAACTAAAAGAAAGACTCATAAGTTTAATGTAATGGTAGCTCTTCTACCTTTTCTAAATGGTAGAGATTGCCTTTTTATTTTTGTTTTTAATGTTTATTTATTTTTGAGAGAGAGAGAGACAGAGCATGAGAAGGGAAGGGCAGACACACACACACACACACACACACACACAATCCCAAGCAGTCTCCAGGCTCTGAGCTGTCAGCACAGACCCCAACCAGGGGCTCGAACTCACCAACCGTGAGATCATGACCTGAGCCGAAGTCAGACACTCAACTGACTGAGCCACCCAGGCACCCTAGAGATTGCCTATGTAAAAGAAAACATATTTAGAAATAGCTATTTTGAAAAGTAATTAAATAATTATTTTTTAAATTTATTTAAAAATTTTTTTTATTGTTTATTTATTTTTGAGAGAGACAGAGACAGAATGTGAGTGGGTTGGGACAGAGAGAGAGGGAGACACAGAATCCGAAGCAGGCTCCAGGCTCTGAGCTGTCAGCCCAAAGCCCGATGTGGGACTCGAACTCACTAGCTGTGAGATCCTGACCTGAGTCGAAGTCGGATGCTCAACTGACAGAGCCACCCAGGCGCCCCAATTAAATAATCAATTTAATGGCATTTTAATTCTGCTTGATTTTGGTAGGTGTTAGTATTTCATTCTTTCTTATATCTGCAGTTCTGAGTATGTTATTCTGTATGTGATAGATACAGTGAGTATCTGCTATTTTAGTTGTTGAAGAATACACCTGCCATATGACCCAGTGATCCTACTCCAAGATAGGCCCAAGGTAAATCAACGCGTATGTCTGTGCAAAGACCTGCACACAAATGTTCATAGAGCTGTGCCTGGAGTAGCCTGAAATTGCAAACAACCTAAATGTCTTTCAAAATAGGCGAGTGGGTCAACCAACTGCGGTGTGTGGTGGCATGCTACTCAGCAATACAAATACACTATTGAGACATACAAACCTAGAGGTAAATCTCAGAATGAGTGTGCTGGATAAAACAAGCCAGATGAAAAGCGTGCATGCTGCATCATAACATAGATAGCAAACTGCAGCTCATCTATTGTGACAGAAAGCAGATTAGTGGCCGTCTAGGGATGAGGGAGGCCAGGGAGAGGTGGGAGGAAGGATGGAGTAGAGTTAGCTTTGTCAAGTGCGTCTCCTTTGTCTCTGTAGACTCATTCTTCTTCTGTGTTGACTTTCTACCTTGCTGATACTGAATTAGCTGTTGCAGTGTTAAATCTGACATCCTCACGAGAAACTATCTGGAGGCAAAGAAGCTGTCCGTTCCTATGTAACAATCTTAAAAAGAAAAAGAACAAAACAAAACTACTTCATTTCCAAATCCATATCAAACTTCCTGGGGTAGAATGTTTGGATAGAGAGCCACAATTTCTCTACTCCGAATCCAGGAACCTTGCAATGTGACTTGGCCATTGCTCCCATCAAGAGATGGATGCTAATTTCCTACCCATAAAATCTGGGTTTGCCTTTTGTCTTGCTTCGGCCAACAGAACGCAGTGGAAGTGACTGTGTGGCCTTCAGCGCTTAGGCTTCAAAAGGTTTTTTTATGCCTTTGCCTTCTGTCTTGCAAAACTGTCCAGCTTCGACGTGAGCAACCGGGCTTGTATGCTGGATGAGGGACACGTGGAACAGAAATGCATCTTCGCAGCTGAGACCATTCTGGGCCAACCACTGATGCCCAGCAACTAGGCAGTTCATAGCGCATGATTGAACTCAGCTGAACCAGAAGACTCACCAGCCAAGACCAGCCCAGATCTCCAGCTCACTGAAGTATGAAGTGAGTCAACGGTAACTGTTTAAAGCTACCAGGTTGGGGATGGTTTATTAGACAACACAAACTAACCAAGTCGCCTCCTTCTCATTTTGTTGGTCTGAGAGGGAGTGGCTTTGAAAACAGATGGGCTAAGTGAGGAAGAGGGCAGGGGTGGAAAAAGAATGGCTCCCTTAGGAGAAAAAGGAGAAGGGTATTGGTCAGCAAACAGTTCTGTACATTTTAGCAACTCATGCCTTGTAATTTAAAATAGTAACTCTAGGTCAGAGGAGCGTTGCACGCTGTGATGGGTTTATGAACAGGGATGTTCTTTATGAACAGGGAGGAAATAATTAAATTTTGGTGGTGGTATTTGTTCAATTTAATTCTGACTCACTCATTAGCAGAAAAAAAAATCTACTTTGGGCTATTTTGCAAAACCTAGTACTGGGGATTATAATTTCCTTTACTCTGTTTATGAAGATTTAACTTTACATATTACATGAAAAAATTACCCAGCAGATGTGTGTTTTCAACAGCATTCCACAGGGCTTCTTAATATAGGGCACTTTTCAAATTGATTTTAAATTAAAGTCATTTAAAAGAGGAGCGAAACTTGTATGCATGTTCCTCCTGCCAGAATTATCAGTAGAGTGTGGGGAGACATAAAGAATAAAAGGAAAGTAAAAGATTACTCTTCAGTCTATAGAAAACCTGTAATTTAAGGTATCATGTCATTCATTTGCTTTCAGAAGATGTGATTATGATGGATTGTGCTTCAAAGCAATTAGAAAGCTTGCATCAGCTGCATTTGCATAGCTGATTATATGAATCTTGTCAACCTTCTGGCCTGCTACATTGTCGCTGAAAAAATCTGGTGAGTACTCCTATACAGAGCATTTTTTTTTTATAAAGGGTATGATTATGTAGCTAAGGAGTCTCCTATTTTCAGTTTATGCCTGTTAGGCTGTTTCAGCTGGGCAAGGGAGATTGATGCCTCTTTAGAGCACAGAACAGTAGAAAGTCACAGGTCTATACACTTTGTTACAATTTAAATTCAAGCCTTGAGGGAGGAGCATACATTCTCTGTGCCCATTCCTCCCCTTGAGGGTTTGCTTTTCAGATAGGGAAAAGAAAATACATCAGAAGTTTTTTTCCTTTAAATTCTTACAGGAAAAAAAAAAACAATAAATAGTTTAGGTACAGTTTTCAAATGATAATCATCTATGTTTCTTGAAAATCCCACAGAGCATTTATCACTTTAAAACATCCAGGGGTTACAATAAGCTTAAATAACATATGAGATAAGGGTGAATGTGTGTCTGTCCAATGTCTGGGACAAAACACCATGGGATCATCAGGATACAGGCATTTGTGCCGGAAGGTCAAGCAAGGAACTGGGGCCGCTTCACCAGAAGCCTCGTGAGAGTCAGACAATAAAGTAGAGACTGGGGAGACCCATCACAATGAGCACACACCAGTAAAGAGGGGCCAGGGCGTTACGCAGGGTGAACTTCAGACACAAAACTTAAGAGTTAGGGTGTTACAAATACCTTGGGGACAAACTGTGTTTGTAGTTTGGTCTGTTTTGAGAAGTGTGTGTATGTGTATGAGAGAGAGAGAGAGAGAGAGAGACAGAGAGAGAGAGAGAGAGAAAGAGAGAGAGCAGAAGTTCAAACAAACAGGAATTACATGGTCTTTAAAAATTGCCATGGCTGGTCAACTGAGAAGAAACACGGGGTATCAACAGCAAAATTGATCTCAGTAACAAACTCTTCCTCACTTCATCTTAGAGGGGTTCATACTCTTTCTGTGAAGACAAAGTCAACAGCAGACAAGGTGGGAGGGATACGGAGAGGTGAAATTCAATGAGAATGTGAACAGACAGGGTGCTGGGTAAGTAAAGACCAGGAAGTTTCCAGTTTAGGAGAAATCAAAGGTCACACTTCTTTCAGCTTCTCTCATTTTTCTCTTCATCTTTTGAACTTCCCTAACCAGTGCTATCTTTCAACTTTTCCTTCATGGGTACCTAATTTAATAACGAACTTTCTACTTTTCCTGTACCCTCAGAGCCATCAGAAGTTGCTAGAGGTAGAAGTGAATGATTCTGTAGGGAAATGCATATTCAGTACCAGTGTAATATCGTAGACCGTCGGCCTCATTGCATAAAATCTCTGTGTTATAGCTGTTCATTGACATTTTGTCATCCATGAATCAAAAGGAAAAACAAGCCTTGGATGCAAGAGACACATATGAGGTCTTCACATTACATTGCCTAGCCTATTCCTCTTACACGTAATGTTTAATTCTATTCAACAAATGCAATTTAGTTTAGTTAGGCAAATTGTTTTTTATCATGTAGATCAGGGCTTATAAATAAACTCAAATGCCTTTGGGGGTCAGGTAAGAAGCACAAATGTGTGAGGTGACCAGGTATGATAATATACTCACTTCTTATAGATAGGTGAACTTAATATAGATATTATAGAGCAATATTATATATCTATATGACACACATATATACATATGGGTATGTATATACATATAATATATGTTATATATAATCACCTAATGTAGATGGAGTTAATAGTTTACCAGATATGGGAGTGAACCGGAGGATAAAGCTCCTTTGAAAGCCACTCAGATGTAATTTTCCTAAAAGTCTCTGTTGGTCAGATTTGATTGATGGGTCTCAGTCTGATGAATCAAAATTCTGACAGTTACTGGAATTTCTAGCATATTCTAGTGACACATGGATATAGACTGTTCCTTTTTTTTTAATTTTTAAAAATGTTTATTTACTTACTTTGAGAGACAGAGAGAGCACAAGCAGGGAATGGGCAGAGAGAGGGGGAGAGAGAATCCCAAGCAGACTCCATGCTGCCAGCACAGAGCCTGATGCAGGGCTCGAACTCATGAACCATAAGATCATGACCTGAGGCAAAACCAAGAGCCAGACCCTTAGCCATCCAGGCTCTCCAAGACTGTTCCATTTTTTTTTTTTAATGGAAAAACCAGGGGAAAATAAAATATAAAATACAGATCAGCAAACCATTCACCAAACTGTATTCCATTGAATTCTGATCAGTAGGATGTTTATAGGGATTACAAATCAATAAGAGCTGACTTTCTAGAATGGTAGAGACAGGCAATACACATGTACAAACAAATACACCATACACTGTGTGACAGGGATGAATGCTATGACGAACAATGAAACACAGAAAGGGAATGTTGTGTGCAAAGGGTGGTGCTGAGGTAATATTGATAGGATGCTCAAGGCTCTCATGAGGTGAGCTTTGAAGCAGGCACCTAAATGAACAAAGATTTAGGAGACTGTTCCAGAAAAATAGAAATGGCTAAGTGCCTGAGGCTAGAGTGAGTTTGTTTTATTGGGGGGATAAAGAGAGGCTCATGTAACTATAGCTGAGTGAGCAGAGGGACAGTTATAGCACCAGATCAGAGAGTGGGCAGGCTCCATTATATAGGGCCTTGTAGGCCAGGATGATGACTCTGTGAAGCCATGTTGATCAAGAGGTGGTTGTATACTCATGTAGGTTATAAACAACATCATCTAACTGCTTTGTGGATTTGAGACTCAAAACGGCCAAGTACGGAAGCACTGAAACCAGTCACTGTGGATGACGGGCCTCTGAAACCTCTAGTCTCAGAGTCTATTGTACTCATGCGCCTTCAGCCTTATCTAGGCAAATATTAGGTGCTTTTACAGCATACACAGTAAGCACATTAATGACAAATGAGATGCTATCCATTTCAAACCCAGGAAAGGATTAAATACAACCAAAAGAATGAACCTGTAATTGTAGAGATGAGTGAAGGGAGAATTTTAGTATAGAAAATTCTCGTCAGTCTTCCTGAGAATCCTGTCATTCATACTGACAGTTTCCAAGACCAGTTTTGGAATTGCTACCGTCTACTTTAAGTTTCTGAACTCTGTAAAGTCAAAGGACGTGCAAAGATCTGTGTATTAGATCAGTTTCTCAACTTCGGTGCCGTTGACCTTGTGGCTGGACTATTTGACATTAGCTGCTATGGGGGATGCCCTGTGTATTTTTAGGATGTTTGGGAGCATTTCTGGCCTCTACTTATTCAGTGCCAGTAGAACTCTTTCTCCTTGTCTCTCCCCCACACCCCAGTCAAGACCATAAAAAGAGTCTGCCGACATTGCCAAATATTCCCTGGGAGGAAAGTTGCCCCCTGGTGGAACCACTGTATTGGATCATAGGAAGCCTCTGTGCAGAGCCTCTTCTAACAACTTAAAAATATATCTATGAACATGACCAACAGCGTGTGCTAGCGTGTGCAAACCTGTACTAGAAAGCATCCAAAACTGAAGCACCGTGGGAACCCAAGGCAGATTGCTAAGCCTTCACATCAAGGACATACTCATCTCATTGAATCTTGATACAAACTGTTTGAACTATTTTTTACTGTAATTCAAGTGATTACTATGGCTCAAAGATAACTCAAGCAGGGAGAGGTCAAACCTGATGTCATCACCCAACTAGTAACTAGGTGGGTAGAGACCAGACTCAGATCTGCCAGCCTCTAAAGCCTATTTTTTTTCAAAGCATTATGCTATATTCTGCCAAGAAAACCAAGGATGTTTTTATAGTCTGATTCAGTCCATAGTTTGAAAAATTAGATAACCATTAGCCATCTCTTTTAAAATGAATTCTTTCTCCAAATGATTGTGATTTATTATTATTAACAATACTTGTTATAGTAATACAATTTTAATCACAAGTAGCATCTGTCAGAGACTTAACCTGTGCAAGGCACTCTGAGAAATGTTTCATGGGCGTGATTTGATTAAATCCTCATAATAACCCGATGAGCTAGATTCTATTATTATCACCCACATTTTACAGATAAAAATTACAATTAGGAAGAAATATTTACTAAATAAAATATTTACTAGATAAAAGAAATATTTACTAAATGCCTGGCCTTTCTTAAATCCTTCACGTGCATTTACTCTTTATAACAGTTTGATGAGGCACAAAAGATTTTTCTTTCCATTGTGCAGATGAGAAAACTGACACTTAGACAAAGGAAGTAATTACTCAAAATCTTGGAAGTTATGTAACTGGCATTCAAACCTATCTTTGTCTGACACCAGATCTAGTGTCTAACATCATAAACATTTATTAGCCTTTCCTGGTATTAACGGTACATTAAAGGTTTAGTACATTTGTGAGTGGATATAAATGATAGCAAAAAGATAGCAGTAAATACTTTCCAAGTGATTTTTTTCTTTTTCGTATTAAATATCTTTATAGGGATAGAAGCATCTTTCTTAGAAATGAGTTCTATCTTTGTGTGATTTCTCCCCTTTCCCCGGAATCTCCTACTTCCTCCCACCAGGAGCTCAGAGTACCTAGTGCAGGAGCGAGAGGGCACAGAATAAAAGGAAATGTCAACCAGTCAAAGTTAGACCTCACTTCCTGTCCACAAGTACAAAAGGTGAAGAATGACATTTGCTTTGGCAAGGCAGAAATGCTTATGTTTCTAGTCACATGTCTTCATCCGCTCTTCTGGGCTTCATCTGCAAGTGTCCCTGTTAGAAGCACAAAGGAGCAGCCGGCCAAAGAACACGTTCTCCTTTTAAATAGGAGGTGCCGGAACAGACGTTAATTTATGAAACCAAGATCGCTTGATCCTTTCTGTCTCATTGAAATATTTTCACAATGATAAAGATATGTGCATTTGACTTGTCACTTATTATTCAGGGTCGCTTCTGTCATTCCTCACAGAGACAACAAACTTATAAGTACTACAACAGGAAGCATAAAACTGGTTTATCTTTTCCATTCTAGAGACATTCTATTAAAATGGGCAGCCTAAAAAATTACATATATATAGCTTATGACATAAATTCTGATATAAGAAAGGTGGGTAGCAGCCAACGATATACCATGACTGATAAGTATTGAGAGTGCATTTATGAAATCATTGGTTGTAAAATGAAATGACCACAGAAGGCAACTGTGTAACCGAAATGGGTAAAGTGGGACACTGTAAGAGACAGTAGAGGGTGGTGGGGGGTGTGGTCTAGATCAGTATATGTACTTTCTATGAATCAGGTGCTCATGACTCAACTCTAGCAGGATTTTGCTGTGCAGGAATGTGGGCTCTGTGTTGCCAGATTTTATGATCTATAAGAATCAGAAATCCACTTTTTTTTGGATTAAATCTTCCCACATTAAAATGTTGTCAAATTTCTTTCTCCTTGAAAAAATACTATTCATGCTGCTCATATGTTACTTTACTTGCAATAGATGGATATTGATTTTATAATGTAGGAAGTTTTTGTGGTAATTTGCACCTCATTCTATTTAGGGAAGCCTTTATAGAGGTTTGATAAACCTCAGTATTTGAACTTACTTGGCTGGGCATTATATGGAGAGTGGAGCTTGTTAAAAATTCATAACCAAAGAAATTCCAGTTTGGTGGGTCGGAGGTAAGGCCCAGGAATTCTGTGGGTGACAGAGTAGATCTATTTGAGCACTATCTTAAAAAGTGAGGGGAAGGAACCCATTAGATCAGGGAATGACAATCTGTGGTCCATGGGCTAAATCCAGTGGGCTTCCTGGTTTTTATAAATAATGTTTATTGGGACACAGCCACATTGAAGTCATTCACGTATTGTCTAGAACTGTATCATGGTACAAAGGCAGAGATACAGTAGTGATAGAGACTTTACAGACCTCAAAGCCTAAAATATTTACTCTCCGGCCCTTTTATTTATTTATTTTCTTAAGTTTATTTATGTTTTTTTGAGAGAGGAAGAGAATGTGAGTGGAAAAGGAGGGAGAGAGAGACAAAAAGAGAGAGTGAGAGAGATGGAGAATACCAAGCAGGTTTCACACCATCAGCACAGAGCACGATGCAAGGCTTGAACCCATGAATCATAAGGTCATAACCTGAGCTGAAATCAAGAGTCAGTTGCTTAACTGACAGCCACCTAGGCACCCCTATCTGGCCCTTTTATATAAAAGTTTGTTGAACCCTGCATTAGACAAACTGGGTCCTATGTCTCTAAACCTCAATAAAAGTATAACTCCTTAATATTACCTGGGTTCATAAAAATGATGTAAAAACAGCCATAATCCTGATGATGTTGATTTATAATTCAGTTTTGTCCAAACCATTTCTCCTAAGCAAAGACTATCTTGTTGCTATGACAACAGTTACCGAAAGCTATATAGAGAAGAAGAAAAAAAGGCAGCAAAACCTATTAAATGTTAGACTAGAGAAAAGGACAGTAAAAGGCTTGCGATTTGGCTTTGACTTGCAGGGGTGTAAACACAAGCATGCTCACATTCTCCCCCATAGGTGAGATGGTCCCATATGACTCTGAGGATCCCTGCTCCTCCAACAGGCCATCCCCTATCACCATCTATGCAAACACCATCTGTATGTACTGAGGAAGTGATTTCACAAATAAATGAGTCATATGCCAGAACTTTTCACTTGTCAGTAGTGTGGATAATGGGTTTATGGAGGATTAAAAAATAGATCGATGTTGAATTTCAGTTATCTTTTCCTAAATATATACCAGTCTTATTATGACTGAATAGTCCCGCAGAATTTGAATAGCTGTTATATTTGTCACTTCATGTAAGCCAGCTACTCTATAGTTCCCATCTCAGCAAATGGCAGAACCATATACCCTTTTTCTCGGGCCCGAAATCCCAGAGTCAAACTTAATTTGACCCTTTCCCTCACAATTCACATCCATTAGCCACTTCTCAGCCCTTCCATGCCACTATCATCTCATGTCTGGCCAGCTGTGGTCACCTTCTTAGAAATCTGCCTACATGCTCTCCTGCCCAGAATAGAGTCTCTACTCAGAAACCAAAGTTGTATTTTAAATACATAGATCAGATGCCATGGCTCAAAACTCTTTCCTCAACGTCTTCCTGTCACAATTAAAGATACAAAATCCTCCCCATGGCCTACAAGACACCATGGATCTGATCTCTGAGGACATCTTTGTCCTTGTTTCCTATTGCTTAACCTGTGCTTACTCCTCTCCAGCTACACTGACCATCTTCTTGCTTTTCGAATGCCCAGACACACTGAGTTCCTTCCTGCCCCAGAGCCTTTGGACTTGGTGTTTTCCTCCACTAGAAATCTCTTCCTAAAGTTCTTTTCTTGGTGCTCTCTCTTATTCATGTCTCTTCCCTAGGGAGACCTTCCCTAATCCTTCATCAGACTCTGTCCACTTTTCCTGCATTATTTTTCTTGATGGCATTTATCATTCACAAAACCTTATTATACAGTCACTTGGTTACTAATATTTAGTGTATCACACTCAGCTGTAATTTTTATGAAAGTAGAGAGGCTTTCTGTGTTGTTTCCTATTTTATCCATAGCACCTAGACAAGGCATGCTGTTAGAGTAGGCATTCAATTTTTACTGAATGAATAAATGAAAAAATGAGTGAATACAAATTTCAAGATTGAATTTTGATGGACTTTACTCCTTTTTGCAAGATTTGAAGACATCGATATGCTGTACCCTGGGCCTGTCAGAAGCAGTAACTGCTTTTCATCCAGAAAAACATATTCTGAGTTAGACATGTAAGATGCAACAAGAGGATTAAATGGAATGGAAATACTTAACATACAAAAAAAAAAAAAAAAAAAAGGCCAGTCCAGATCATACAGGCTAATTCTAATAAGAAAAGAAAAAAGTAAGGAAGTAAAATCTGAGTGGTCTGATCAGCATGAAAACCAGGTGGGACACCAGTTTTGGGGGTTACTCTAGGTCAGTGGACATGCTTGGCCATGTACTTCAGCCTCTCCTGCCTCAACAGTTGTCTGTTCTGTCCTTTGCTAACTCCTGACAGCTTTAGTTTCTGAATTTATCCATACGTGGCCATCTCACAAACATGTGAGAGTCACAAGGCAGAATGAGGTGAAGGAAAGTGACTGGACTACTACTGCAAAATCTCTTGCTCATCACAACACACATGCACACACACACGTACACACACACATACACACAAAGTACAGGAGTCAGCTCATATTGTGACAGCACATATCAGTTAGACAAGGGGGGTTTGGTATAAACAGTCCAGAATGATCCACAGGGCTTAAGGATTTCATGCAATGTCTCAAACTCTACTTGTCCTTCACAATCTAAAAGGTACAGTAGATGCAGATGACTGTAAAAATTCCTTGAAATAATCAAATGATCATGATTATCCTTAGACACTGATCATTTGCATATTGATGATATTGGGGTATCCTGAAAATTGAGGTATACTGTAACAAACTCCACATTGCTTTTGAGCAAGGTTTTTTAGGGATACTTCCCCCCCCCAAGTTTTTGCTTTGTAAAATTTATAGTTGATTTCCTTTAATAAAAATACATACATACACATATATTTGTTATATCTGTATCTATATTTTATATATAAATGTATATATAAGTACATCTCATAATAAAAACAAATAAGTTTTATTACCTTAAATAAACAATAAAAAGTTTATAAATAAACTTTTATCATATTATGTCTTCTCTGTATTATGTCTTATCAAATATGGGTTAAAAATTGTGAAATGATTGCAGAACAAATATAGTAGTCTTAACTGCCTAATAGTAAATTAGAAATTATGAAGAAATTAAATAAGAATGTATCTTTAAAACTACAAATAGTTCTAATTTTTATTTATTTTTATATTTTAAAGTTATCTTTCTCATAATAAAATCATTACAGAAAAATAAGGAGAAAATTATATACATACATATATGTACATCCCATGTACTTAGTCAACAATTATTAATAGGTTGGGTGTATGCTTCTAGGTATTTTTTTATTTATATATAGCATTTGCCAGCTTTTCCAAGGATATGATACATGTAAATACATATAATAGTTTTTTAGAGAAGTCTAAAGAAGTTGTACATATTATAAGGTAACATGCTTTCTCATGCATTTCTCTTTTAAATGTCAAAAATATGTTATTTAATTTTAGGCACTTACAAACACTTTATAAGAATTGTCTTTACAACATTTTTAATGGTTGCCTAAGATCGTATGAAATATTTAGCATTTATATGAGTTATCTGTTCCTATTATAATACTTAATATTTCCAATGTTTTTAAATAATGGAGCAAAATCAGTTGAAAACAAATTTGAAATTTAAAGATAGAAGTCCCTCAAGCCCAAATTCTAAAAAGCAAGTAGACATGCTTTAAAAAATGGTTTCCAAAATGCCTATGGTACCTCATTCTCAACATGTTAGGAAAAAAACAATGGAAATTCACAGATGTACACGTTTAGTTTGTGACCAGTATGTGATTCTTAACACAATATAATTTCAATACCAAGTATCAGCTGACTGAGTGGGACAAGGCCACACCAGGACCACAGTATAAGGAAGGAAAGGGCTGGTCGCACCATCACCTAGAGTCCTACTTCTCCAGGACTAGTGTTGACACTGTATTTCTGATTCTTTTTTTCGTCTTTGTGTCTGTCCTCCGTTAGTTTAACTAGTTGGGAAAGGAAAGGTGTGAAGGACATTTTCAAATTGCTTTTACCCAAACTATTCAAAGACTAAGAGACCCTGCCAGTCTCAGGTCCCAGAAAGCTCCCAGAGAATGAGTCTAGTTGGGTACATGGAGCTGTAAATACCTACTGGGTCTCTATGCATAATGGTCGCATTCTCTAAATCAAAAGCTACAGCACACGTTCTATCCATGACATGGGAAACTTAACATCTGTACTTTCTTGGAGAATCTAGGAAATTCAGTCCAAATCCAGGCATTTAATTTTTGGACTTCATCTTGAGTATTCAATTATATGATAAGATTTATATACATTTAAAGTTTCTTTGTACTGTTGGAATTTTGTAGTTGGAGAATCTTCATGCAATTTATTTATTAACACAATTCTTCATCTAATTTATTATTCATTAATGTTTTCATTTAATCTTCTTGCATATGGAAAATGTAGTTTTGACATGATCTGGGACAGGAGTGGATTTGAATACTCTGTTCTGATCTGTTCCTGAGTGTCTGTGGGCAAAATCTGCACTATCCACTAGCAGTCCTAGGAGAATACCCATAGAAAAGTGGTGGGCATTGACAGAGTGACTTCAAGAAGACAGGAGTCTCTCCAAGGAAGTAGGTACTCTCCTGCATGAGCATAATCTGAAAAGTTAATCACAATAGACTCTGAAAATAACAAGGTAGGGAATATTAGTGGGGAATTTCCATGAGAAGTGATTTTTACTAGCTATTTCTACTTCTTGACTCCCTTATTCTTTTTACGAAAGTGGAATTACTTACATGGTCGTTAGGCTACAGCCACTGATCCATGTACTTGAAAATATATAGCTTGTCTTTCAAAATTCCTGAATAGGTGATTTGATTTCTTATAACTTGTCTCTTTATGAATCAGTAGGATGAAGTGATTTTTGTAAGTAAAACTGTTCTACAGACTTAATTTCCTCTCCAATGCCTTATTCAAAGATCTAGCCTAAGTGGACAGGCAGCAATAATTTAATATATGCTCTCACTCTTCATTGATTTTTTCCTACTGAGACTATGATATTTAGGTTCTCTGCTGACTCTTTTGTCTTATTTCTTAATTGGTTCAGAAATTAGGTGGAGAAGGGAGGTGCTATTTATGAGCTTTTCCTTCTTTTTTTTTTTTGTAAATTTTTTTTTTTCAACGTTTATTTATTTTTGGGACAGAGAGAGACAGAGCATGAACGGGGGAGGGGCAGAGAGAGAGGGAGACACAGAATCGGAAACAGGGTTCAGGCTCTGAGCCATCAGCCCAGAGCCCGACGCGGGGCTCGAACTCACGGACCGCGAGATCGTGACCTGGCTGAAGTCGGACGCTTAACCGACTGCGCCACCCAGGCGCCCCGAGATTTTCCTTCTTAAAGACACTAAAAGTAGGTATTATTATTAATCTCAGTTTTACAGGTGAGGGAACTAAGGCATAAAAAGACTATGCAATATGTCCAGATTTGTACACATGAATCTGGGTTCAAACTGATTTTGTCTTTCACGTTCTTTTTTTTTTTTTTTTTAGAGTGAGAGAGACAGAGGAGAGGTGGGGGGTAGAGGGGGAGAGAGATACAGAGAGAGGGGGGAGGAGAGAGAGAGAGAGAATGAGAGAGAATCCTTAGCAACCTCCACCCTCAGCATGAGCCCAACGCAGGGCTTGATTCCATGACCCTGAGATCATGACCTGGCCAAAATCAAGAGTTGGATGTTCAGCTGACTGAGCCATCCAGACTGCCAGGTGCCCCTGTCTTTCATGTTCTTAACAAGTATAAGATACTATCTTTCAATTAAAAGATGCTACCTTTCAATTATTATCAAAGAGCATAATTAGTTATCCATATAATGATTATTTAATTCCATTTTACAAAGCAATTAGCTAGATATATAAATTATTACTGCTTGGATTTTTACTATCTATTTCTATAAATCTTCATCTTGACACATTTAAGGATCTCTGTTAAATAAAACTCCAGGTAGTTATTCCTACCAAAAACTAAATGAAATTTCTAACATCAGTCTTATTAACTTTATTTAGAAAAAAAGTGTTAGAAAAGTAACACATATTTGTACAGATTCAGTCTTACTCACCCACAGGGAATTGACGTGTCAGGAGATATTATTTGCTACCAATTCAAGTAGCAGCTGCCAAAAGCTTAATTGCCTAAACACAATTTTTCACTTCCTGGGACACATTTTTCACTCTTCTTCAATTTGCTGTTTGGGGTTCTGATTTATATTTGTGTAAGTGACTGCAGTAGAAATTTATTTACATTAGGGCTCTAATGTTCTCAAGTACTTTCTCCTTCTGGCACAATTTCTTTTGTGACCCTGGATCCCAGAGAACGGTTTCCCTCTGAGGGACGAACCAGATAAACAGGGATTGTCCAGTCTATAAAAAGTCATAGGATGTTTTTGCAACCCACCTCCCCCAGTTTTCTAACATAACCACCACTTTCCCATCTCCCTTTCCCCACCAGTTGCCCACCATTACCTAGAGGAGATAACTTCCTTCTCCTTTTTAGTAGCAAACACAGAGTCTATATAGACGTCTTTAATCCAAGATTGATAATTACAGAAAAGATCCTGATACAGTCTCGATCACCTTGGCAGTGTCCTTCTGAAGAGGAAGGTGATCCCTGATCATCAGCAGAATTGTTGACCAGAGAAATCAATCGTAAAAAACAGTTTGTGAAGATCATTACCATAAAGACCAACGTGCATAATTTCTCTTCCAAATATGTGGTTTCTTTGCAAAACTATCCATTTCATTTCTTGGTAATTACATTGTATGTGTGCTTCTGCTGTCAAAAATCAGACTGATGAGCTATTAGAATGTTCTTGTTTCATGGACCCCTTTCTTTTCATCTGAAAACCTCTAAGTTGTCCTCCCTGTGTTGTTTTCATTATGAATCTATTAAAAACAAATATTCTGATTATGTTAGCTGAAAATTTTAATGAAAGCTTATTAGACTTGGCATAATTTCATGCTGACTCTGCAGTAAAGGGCTCTTGCAGAGACAAGGCAGAGTGAGGGGGATGAGCCCTTTCACACAGCAGAGCTTTCTGTTCCCCTCATACATTTTCAGACCAGCAAATGCCCTCATTACTGTCTGTGGTTATTGGGACTGAGCAGGGAGGCACATGCTTAGTAGGAGACCTGAGATGATTCATCTGGGTTCAAGGAGGTTCTTGTATTCTTCCTGAGATTGGATCAGCATTTCTAATATTCGCCTCACGAGCAAAAGGGTAAGAAAAGGGAGTAAGAAAAAGAAGAGAGCATGGCAGAAAGGGATTAAATGGATGGGACAATTAGGAGGATATACGAAATTACAATAAGAAACCCTCATGAAGTGAATGTCAAACAATGTTACTAGAGGGATGGAGGTCAAAATCCCCAAAAGAGAATATTGCCATTAGGGCTCCTGATAAAACTCTATGTTCCTGTTTCTGTATTTCACTTCTTACTTCGTTTTTTCATTCTATCATCATGTAGCATATTTTTATTGAATTCTTATCCAGTATTAGGCACTGAACTTGGCTCTGAGAATAGAAGAAAAAATAAGACAAGAGAAGGTTCCTGCCCTTACCGGTCTTACATATAATTTAATAAATCATTCCATAATTGCTTCTATGAGAAAACTACTATCTCGAATAGAATCTTCAGCTATACTAAGAAAGGCCTCTACAAAGCTGAGAATTATATAATAGCGTTATGGAAATGAACAACCTGTACATACTCAGAATTGACCCCAAGAAAGCCATCTCTTGTTGGATACAACAGAGCTCTAAACTCCTGATCAATCTACAAATATCTAAAATGTTACTTTAGTTCATTATCCTCACTAGAGAAAGATAAGAAGTTTATTAACATTTCCCAAAAATGGTTTCAACTATCACAATTCATTTGTGGGTACAACCTTTTAATTGTAGCACCTGGCACCAGGGCATTTTTATTGTTGTTGCCGGGGGTTTTTTTGTTTGTCTTTTGTTGTTGCTGTTGTTTCAGGAAAAGCTGGGTGCTGTTTGATAAACATCAGGACACAATATAAAACCCTAAAGCCTTGTGTTTCCACCTGAGCCAAAGCAATAAAAAGAAAATTTAAGCTTCTCTATATAATAAAAGGATGGGAATTTTCTATTTCTTTCTTGATATTGCTCGAGGCTCCTGAGAGAAAATACAGATAAAAGAGAAGGAGAAACAGCAGCAAGATGGTTAGACGCTTGAATATAGGAAATGAAAGTCAGTAAGAAACGTCCAGGGCCGGTGGGGCTCATGTGACAAAGAACTGGCATGTCTTACATACGATTTAATCTGTGTGACTCAAAATCTTTTGTAAAAATTGATTGAAAATCTCTTTCTGTGTGTTCCTTGGTTCTTGTCAATTTGTTTGTGGAAAACAATGGAGAGGAATCCATGTCACATCAGAAGTACTCAGTGAGGAACAGGCAAAAGGGGGAGTAAGAAGGAGATAATCGGGACAATGGCAGCTCACCACCCATCCGCAAAAGTCTTTGACAGGACTTTCGTTTCCCTTCAGGTCTGAATTAGAGTTGAAGTCCATCACATGTAGATAGGCCCTCAATTTCTCCCACGATAGTTTCACAGCAAAATCAAGGTGAGATATACCCGTGGTTCAAGTGTGTTTCACGTAGCGCCCAAAAATCAACGGCCAGAGCAACATGTTTTCACTACTTTGAAATTTAAAACTCATTTTCAAATGTATGCCACCTCCATTAATTCTCCTGAGAAGGATTTGTGTGGTAATAATAAAGCAGGTGCCACTTATGCTTATTTTACAGTTGAGAAATGGAAGTCCAGAAAGATTCAGAGATGTGTCGAAGGTCACACGCCTAGAGAATGAAATTGTTCATGAACCCAGACTGTCTCAGTTGCAATACTAAATGTTGTCCATTGCTGTGCTGTTGTTGGGTAAATTTTAATAACAATTATCGTGACTATAATTACAGGAAAAAATTCATTTACATCTTAACTATGAGAGATATAATTAACAGATTCTTAAATTCAAAAGCAGAATTTTCATAAAAGTTTCCGAGCGTGAAAACTAGGTCATTTGCATATTTTTCTTTGACTTACATACCTAATTGCCAGGGTATCTGCATTTTTCTATCTGATTTTGCCAGCGCATCCAATTCATCTACATATTCCTGTTAGTCTAGTTGCTGAAAATGGGTGATTTTTCCTACCCATAATTAGAATTAACTTCAGCTTGAACACACTTCAAGAAAGGGAATTTTACAGACCATAAAGAGGAAATATTTTCAGATTCGAAACTTGCCATTGCTTTTAAACAATGAATAGGTATTCTGATACTCTTCTCAGCCCGCCCAAGGCTATGTAAAGCAGGGTTAACATTGAAGGTATTTTAATAACGCATTCATACATAAACTTAGCGGTAAATAAAGAGGATTTATATTTGAATGTACTAATATTTTAACCCAGGTGTGTGGCACTAACAGATTGTATATTCTCTTTCATTTCTCATAATACATTTCTTCTTTGGCTGAGTTTGATATTAAATCTCTAAATTTAGAAATTACAAAAGGATAGAAATCTGATTTATTGAAGAGGCTTTCAACCTATGTAATTAACACTCCACAAAAGCTCACAACAAGACCTTTGGGATTCTGCAGCTTTTGTGCTTGAATCACACTATGCTTATCTAAAAGAAAGTGAAAGTGAAATACACATCATTTTACTGTTAATTCATTGTCTACATGGTCCACGTGCCTTTGCAGTTACTTCTACCTTTATCCTGAATATCGTGACCAAGACAGCCTTACTATTCCCCCTCAGCTTGACTCAACTTGACATGGACTTCTTCCTGATCTTAGGCCCCTAAACTCCCTTTTCTTAGAACATTAACTTTAGGGCATTTTTAGTTGTAAATTCTTTCTCTGCCCCTTTGAGATAAAAATCTTCTCTCAGCCTCTTACAGCTTTATAACCCAGAATGTCTTTCTCAAGTCCCTGGATGCCATGCCTTTCAAATGTCGGCACCAAAGGAGATGTCACCCCTATCTCCCAGCCAGGGAGCTCCCAGGGTAGGAGCTTAACATCCTTCAATTAGCAAACATCCATGGTCTAATCACATTGACCATCTCCTCCCCCAACAATGTCCAGTACTTCACTACTTGCTCATTCCGGTGCTCCAAAACCACTCCTTCTTTTTGTTTCAGTGGAGCTAAGTTTAATCTTCCTCCCTTATTGCAATAGTCTTGAATAAAGTCTTTCTTGCTTCTTTAACTCTCCCTGGTGCAAGTTTTCTTTGACAAGCTCCGTCATTGTTACTGCTATCTTTTTTGGATCACTTACCATGTGCTAAATACTTCCCTAAGTGCATCACTATAGGATGTCTTTTTTAATTTTCACAGTAACCTAGAGCTTATTCTTGGTCCCATTTTACAGGTGGAGGGAACAAAAGCACACAAGAGTTAAGTAACAATACCTTCTCTGTAAAGGGGAACCTAGCAGTTTTCAGAGAGAAGGCGTGTTGGGAGGTGGAGAGAAGGGAAGAAGGAGAGGAAGGGAAAAGAGTGAGGAGGATAAGGGAGAAAGAGAGATCTAAGAGAGAGAGAGGAATAGAGACATAGAAAATATGTGAATAGGCAAATACTTGCCTTCCCTAGGAAATTCTGGGGCCTGGGCCAAATCACATTGCCTCTACCTACTGCTCAGTCATGTCCACATAACGTTTTTATGGAAATAGAACAATAATCATGAAGAGAAGGCATAAGCCTCAAAATTGAATTAAGATTTCAAATAAAGCTTTAGCAGGGTTCTATCATGAGAAGTAATATAGGAAACTCAGTTAATAATAAGGAGGTAGATTTGTTTCTCATTCTTTATGTATCTTAGTTGTATCGTTCTTCTGGGGACCTCATGATTTGGAGAGGAGATGGGCAGCGTAGGATTCAGTTCAACTCCTCTTTGTTCTCTAGATATGAGAAATACATACATATACACATACATACATACCTACATATAGCAGCAACAAAAACCCTAATTTTAACCCCTAATGCACAGCATCTTGGCTGCCTATTTTTCTCTTTTCAAAACACCATATCCTATATAAATACAATTTTAGTAGTCTACTGCACACATCTGGATCCAATATGCAAACATGAATGACCCAGATCTATTAGAGCCCAAATCCCTGATTTTACCACTTCCTCCAGTTATACCCATGGTTGGTGTGGACACCGTTATGACAATGCTACATGTAATATCATCCTATTCTTTTTCTCCAGACACCCCTTTGTGTGTGTGTGTGTGTGTGTGTGTGTGTGTGTGTGTTTGAACGTGAACAAGATCTGCCTTTCCATGGACTTCCAAGCACCCAGATATCCACCTTCAGACACTTGTTTGTATCCTAAATTTAGATGGTTATAATCTATGCCTTTTATATTCATGCCTTCCTTTCTCTGGAACCATGTCTACATGTCCCCCAGGGCCATACCCTAAAGAAACTGCATTATTTGCATGAAAGAAGACTACTTCCGCTATACCTCTTACCACAACATAACCGACCCACTTTTCTCTTCAGAGCAGAACTTGCCTATAATGATGAGTGCTCTTCTTCTAAATGAAATATGTCCTTTAACTCTGGTTTCCATCTCTATTTTACACCTGATGGCCAATATCTGAAAGAACCATAGAGCATTTGAAAGAACTTCCAGAAGCAATGTTTCTTAAGGGGGAAATTCTGACTGGTATGTGAAGTCTGGCTTTGCCCCAGGACATAGAGACAATATGTCTAAGCCAGAAGACAGAGAATCCTGAGGACATTTGAGTGGTGGAGTTGTCAGTACTGTGGCCTGCTAACTCTGGCTCCCATTTTGGAATGGATCTTGCAGATCCATTTCATGGTTCACAATTGCAAGCTATGCTTAATTCACTGAGACTGCCACGTTCTACCTTATGCCAGAGTGACATGCTTCAATCTTTAGGATAAGAACTCATGTATGACATACAGGGCTGCCTGGGTGGCTCCGTTGTTTAAGTGTCCAACTTTGGCCCATGTCATGATCTCACGGTTCATGACTTCGAGACCCACATCAGCCTGGAGCCTGCTTCAGATTCTGTCTCTCTCTCTCTCTCTCTCTCTCTCTCCCTGCCCCTCCTCTGCTTGCGCTCTGTCTCTCTGTCTCTCAAAAATAAGTAAACATTTTTTAAAAATTAAAAAAAAGGAGAGAACTCTTGTATAATACAGAGAAAGTGCTAGAATATCATTAGGTTCCCAGCCAGTGGCAGTGTCTGGTTTATAGAAAGGGGATGGCTGGAAGGAGTGAGTCATGAGACATGCTTTTTTGGCCTCAGGTACTTACTTGCATGTGTTAGGGCCTTTCACTCCGATGCTTCAGGGAAATACTGGCCTCACTTTATTTGAGAAAAGGATTGTGAAGAGGGAGTAGTATTGACTCTGTAAAGATCCCTGTGTCAGGGAAGCACCATGTCCCATAATTTTATGTCAGCACAGACCACTGCATGTGTTAGTTCTCCCTTGGTCTGGAAAGTTTTAGACCTCTTAGTATATTTCCATTTTCAGTCATGGCTCTGTGTTAATATAGTGACCCACCTTCTTACTGCTTATTTTAAGTATTCTCTTGGCTTCTAGGTCCTATAATAGTGAAGAAAATGCAAATAATGTAGGTTGTATTAGTTCCCTATTATTGCTGTCCAATCACCACAAACTCTGTGGCTTGGGACAATACAAATTTGTTGTCTCACATTGCTGGAGATCAGAAGACCATTTTGGGTCTCACTGGGCTAAAATTAGGGTGCTGGTGAGTCTGCATTTATTTATGGAGGTTCTAGGGAAGAACTTCTTTTCTTACCTCTTCAAGCTTCTTATAGGCCACTAGCCTTCCTTAGCTCTTAGGCCACTTCCCCCATCTTCAAAGACAGAAATGTTGCATTTCTCTCCGACTGTTCACTTGTAGTCATAGCTCTGTCTGCCTCTTCTTCTTCCCTCCTTCTCTGTAAGGACTCTTGGGATTATACTGGGCACACACAGATAATCCAGAATAATCTTTCTTTCTTTCTTTCTTTCTTTCTTTCTTTCTTTCTTTCTTTCTTTCTTTCTTTCTCTTATTATTATTATTTATTTTATTTTTAGAGAGAGAGAAAGAGAGGAGGGGAGGAGGGTCAGGGAGAGAGGAGAGAAGAAATCTCAAGCAAGCTCAATGCTCAGTGTGGAGCCTGATGCAGAGTTTGATCTCACAACTGTGAGATCATGACCTGAACTGAAATCAAGAGCGCGATGCTTAACCGACTGAGCCACCCGGGCACCTCCAGGATAACCTTATTTTAAAATTGACTGATTAGTAACCTTAATTCCCCTTTTTCATGTCACCTAACATATTCACAGGCTCTGGGAATTAGCCATATTTGGGGGTTGGGCATGATTCTGCCTATCACATCAGTCAAGGCAGTCAATCCCGCAGTTTACCTCCATCTCTGCCTATTACAGGAACACATGTCAGCTGTCAATTTTCATTACTTGCTTCCTGCAATATCATTAGGATAGAAGCATCTATGTCAGGCCTGTCATTTTTCTAGTTTCCATTTTCACTTCTTACTTGATCAACATCTCAATTTCCATCTGTTTTTCATATACTGTGTTTAGTCCTCCTAAAATTCTGTTGCCTGGGAGACACTCATAGGATTGGAAGCATGTCAACAAACCTGGAGAAATGTTGTACTTTACTTGGAAATGTGAAGCCCATGTTTGGTGTCAGATAACATAGTTTGGAGAAAAAGATACAAGTACATAAAGAGGCTGCCCTTCGGAGAAGTAGTTAAGGGAAGCGAGATGGTTTTTACAGGTGGTAGTTAAAAGATTTATCTTGGTGACTAAATAGGACAACCTAAAACAGGTACTTTATAAGCTGTCATTTTCATTCCTTTTAATGAAACAGAGTTATGATGGCTTTAAAGAAGGTGTAGAATTGTAGACTGAACTATTTAATTATTATATACAAAAGCAGCAGGTGTATGGCACAAATAACACTACGGACTAACAAGAAATCATTGGTTGTCACTTCTGTAAAAACAAAAGGAGAGCACTAAGCAATTACATAGTCTGGCGCTGCCTATCCAAGCACAACGATTCGTGTTGATTGTCTCTAGCAATTAGCATTTTCCATTTCACAAAGCAATTATTTATATTCTTTTTTGTCCTAATGGATTTTATTAATCACATCCATCAACCATACAAACAGCGTTTACTAACTCCAGCAGTAAAACATTTAAAAGGTTGCATTTATTTCTTAATCAGAGAGGCAAACACTAATTGAGGATATCTCTAGAAACCAGGTCTTACGGTGTGGATCAGGTGATATTGGCAGCCCGGAAAGGGAATAATGAACTAATCTCTGCAGAAATCAGTTCTGGTTCTCTGCTGAACTCCCCATCTGGATTTCTCTGTTAAGTACCCAGCCTCCTTCAAAATCATGCATTAAGGGTCTCTGTGTGATAGATGGCTGCAATTAAAAAAAAATACCATCTGCTGTTTGTAAGTCACTCTCCTAGATGTTAGAAGGATAAATGTAGATGGATAAGAAATTATAAATGTCCTTAAAAATATTGAGGATGAGAAAAATCCTTGCAGCTAAAAAAGAATGAAGTTAAACTGTCTGAATATGACAGAGTGGTATAAAAAATGTCCTAGGTGGTCATGCCTGGGTGGCTTAGTTGGTTAAGCCTCTGACGTTGGCTGGGGTCATGATCTCATGGTGTGTGAGTTCGAGTCCCACATCAGGCTGGCTGCTGTTGGCATGGAGCCCCCTTCAGATCTTCTGTCCCCTTCTCTCTGCCCTTCTTCTGCTTGTGCTCCCTCTCTCAAAAATAATAGATAAACGTTTAAAAAAATGTTGTAGGTGTGAATGGATCAAGTGAAAGTAAGAGGAATTAATTCTTGGAGGCTAAGATGATCTCTCAGAACAATCTTGAGTTTAGTTGATGGTTAGATTTATGACTGAGCAGCATTGTGGCTGGGCAATAGACACATGGAATTCTGAAAAGTTGAGATAGGAAGAGAAGAGTGGTTGGCAGAGGCAACATATTTCAAATCAAAGAAAGAGTGAGCAGCAAGCAATGCAGGGTTGAGAAGTCTCGAAGTACATTCAGGTAATGCTGAGTGGGAGCAATAGTCTCCACCTATGCTTTCTTCATCCACACTTGTCTCTGGGTGCCATTCTTCACGTTGTAGCCATGCTGATCTTTCAAAAACCGCAAATATGATCCTGTCCTTCCGCATCTTGGAAACCTTCAATAGTTTCCAACTGCTCTCAATAAAAACTGATAGAGATCCAATAAAGCCTTGAACTGTCCCCATACTTACATGACCTGGCCCCTCCAGAAACTTCTAGCCTCATCTCTTATTTCCATTTATATTAGGAGTCCTAGTAACATGCTTTAAACCACTGCATATATTGACTTTGGTATGGAATCCACTTGGTCTAATTGCTAATTTCCATGTTTTTACCTACCTCTACACAGCTATTATGACTCAACTTTCTATAGTTCTCTTTAGTCCTGACTTGGCAATCCTTGAGGATTCTTTAGGGTTCTAACTTCAAGGCAGTAAGCACATTTTATACCCTCAAGGGACTGTGCCTACGCCTTACTACCTTAAGATGTCCTTACTTGCTTTTCATACTACTTAGAATGACCTCACTCCCTCTAATACCTACTCATCTTTAGAGCTGAACCTAACCCTCATTTCCTCAGGGCACTTCTTTGACATCAAATATTTGATTATATCCTTTGATTATATGACATTGAAGCAGTTGTATGTCTCCTTTACTCATTAAAATTCCAACTACAAACAAACTTTGAAAGTTGCCTGCAATATTTAACTTTCCTTCAAGATGGTAAATCTATGTTGCAGGAGACTGCATATATCTTGTTAAAATTGTATCCTGTGTGGTGCCATAGTGCCTGGCAACTGGTAAGTCCCAAATAAATGTTATTAAATAAATGAATGTTTGAACAAATGAGGATATGATTAGGAGGACAGGCTAGATCCTGATTGGAAAGGACCTTAAGTTTGCTACTAAGGATTTTGTGTAGAAAATAGGACATCTATATTTGTAAAAATATCTTGTAAGCTGAAACAAATGCTTGGATGTGAAAAAGTAGGGCTATTCAATAAATTATAACTCCCTTTTCATCCAGGCTGGAGTCCTAAATCAATTCAAGATAGATACAGAAATCTGACACAAATTCTTTTCTGTTTTCTGTGTATATAGACATTCAAGTTCTTGTTTTCCACTTCATCTCTTGTCTGTTCTCTATGTCAACATTTTTTCTTATGGAGATCTCTCTTTCCAGCTCAGTCAGCCTGTCTTCCTTTATTGTACTTACATTCTTCTATTGCTCTTATAGTAGCAGTGAAATCTATTTTTCCCCAAACTCCAGCCCCTCCTTGTTTTTCTGTGCAGGTATCTGATTCCTAGAGACATAAGTCTTTTATATTGTCTTTCTTAACTTTTTTATTTGAAACACTTTAACTTTTACTTGGCTTTTTAAGAAAAAAATTATTGTGGCAAGATCATTTAATGTGAGATCTACCCACTTACAGATTGAGTATACAACATTGTATTGACATCTATACACAACGTTGTACACCAGATCTCTATAACATATTCATCCTGCATAACTGAGAATTTATACCTGTTGATTAGCAACTCCCCATTACCCCTATCCCCAGACCCTGGCAAACACAATTCTATTCTTTACTTCTATGAGTTGGACTATTTTACCTACCTCAAAAGTGGAGTCATACAGTATTTGTTCTTCTATGACTGGCATATTTCCCTTAGCATAATGTCCCTCAGGTTTATCTATATAGTGGCATATGGCAGGAATTCCTTCTTTTTTAAGGCTCGATAATATTCAATTGTGTGTATACACCACATTTTTTAACCCATTCATGTGTGAATGGACATTTAGGTTGTTTCCACATTTTAACTTTTGTGAATAGTGCTGCAATGAACACAGGAGTGCTAATATCTCTTTGAGATTCTGACTTATGTTCTTTTGCATAAAGAGACATAAGGGGGACTGCTGGATTATATGTAGTTCTGTTTTTAAGTTTTTGAGGACCCTTCATACTGTTTTCAGTAGCAACGGAACTATTTTGCATTGTTACCAACTGTGTACTAGAGTTCTAATTTCTTCACATCGTCACGAACATTTGTTTTTTTGTTTTTATTGATAATAAAATAGATAACTAATAGGTACTAATAGATGTGAAGTGCTAGCTCATTGTGATTTTGATTTGCATTTCTCTGATGATTAATGACTCTGAGCATCTTTTCATATATCTGTTGGTTATTTGTATGTCTTCTTTGAAGAAATGTTTATTCAAGTCCTTAGCATGTTTTATAGTTGTATTATTTGTATTTTGCTATTGAGTTATAGCTGTTCTCTATAGATTTTGGAAATTAGCCTCTTATCAGACATATGGTTTGCAAATATATTCTCCTATCCTATAAGTTGCTTTTTACTCTATTGATTGTTTCCTATACAGTGCAAAGCCTTTTCAATTTGATGTAGCCCTGTTTGTCTGTTTTTGTTTTTATTGCCTGTACTTTTAATATCATAACCATAAAATCATTGCTAAGACTAATGTCATGAAGGTTTCCCCTGTATTTCCTACTAGGAGTTTTAGAGTTTTTAGTCTTATATTTACATCTTTAATCCATTTTTATTTGATTTTTGTGTATGATGTAAGATAAATTTCCTACTTTTGCATGTGATTATCCAATTTTCCCAACACCATTGTTGAAGACATAATCCTTTTCCTACTGTGCATTCTTCGTGCCCTTGTCAAAGATCAGCTGACTATATACACATAGATTTATTTCTGAGCTCTTGATTCTGTTCCAGTGGTCTATATAATCTGACTTTATATATCTGACTTTATGCAAGATATATTTGAGATGTTTATGTTTGATAAGGATAGGCCTTAATTCTTCTTAAATGTTTGGTAGAATTCACCAGTAACACCATCTGATCCTGGACTTTTCCTTATCAGGAGGTTTTTTTCATTCCTGATACAGTCTCCATTCTAGTTACAGGTCTGTTCAGAATTTCTATTTCTTCATGATTCAACCTTTGTAGGTTGTATGTTTCTAAGAATATATCCATTTCTTCTAGGTTATTCCATTTTCTGGCATGTAATTGTTCCTAGTATTCACTTATGATCTTTTTTATTTTTATGGCACTACTTGTAGATATCTCCAATTTATTTCTGATTTTGAGTATACCCTCTTTTTTTCCTAGCTAAAGTTTTGTCCATTTTATTTATCCTTTTGAAAAACAACTCTTAGTTTTATTGAGTTTTTAAAAATTGTTTTCCTATTCTATAATATGTATGCTCTAAACTTTATTATTTCCTTCTGCCAAGTTTTGGTTTAGTTTATTCTTGCTTATTATTTTTTTCTTTTGTTTTGTTTTGTTTTTGTTCCTTGAGATAATGAAATTAGGTTGTTTATTTGAGATCTACCTTATTTTTTAATATAGGTATTTATTGCTATAAACTTCCCTCTAGGAACTGCTTTTCCAAAATCTGTTAATTTTAGTATGTTGTATTTTCATTTATATCAATATATTCTTTAATTTCTATTTTTATATCATTTGTGATCCACTGGGTGTTCAAAAGTGTACTGTTTTATTTCTATATATTTATGAATTTTCCACTTTCACTTCTGCTCTTGATTTCTAGTTTTATTCCATTGTGGTCAAAGAAGATACTTGCTATAATTTCAATCTTTTAAAATTTGCTAAGACTTGTTTTGGGAACTAACAAAGAATGTCCTTTGTGTGCTTGTGAAGAATATATTTTCTGCTGCTATTGGGTTGAATGTTCTGTATGTCCATGAGGTCAATTTTATCTATAGTATTAAAACCCATTGTTTGTTTATATCCTGTCTGGTTGTCCTATCCATTATTGATATTGGGTATTGAAGTCTCCTATCACTATCAAATTGCTGCCTGTTTTTCTGTTTGTTGAGTGCATTTTTTTATAATTAACATACCTTCCAGTGGATTGAGTCTTTTATTATTATCTAGTGTTCTTCTTTGTCTCCTATGACTTAAAGCCAATAGCCATGAGGCTTAAATGAAATATCTTATAATTATGGCAGTCTATTTTAAACAGGTAACAACATAACTTGTATTTCATATAAAATCTCTATACCCTACTCCCACCAATAACTTTGTTATTGATTTCACAATTTACATTTATTTATGTTGTGTATCCATTAACATATATTTTACTTATAGTTATTTTTTAATACTTTTTCTTTTAACTTTTATGCCAGAACTAAAAGTGATTTACCCACCAGTAATGCAGTATTTTGTATTTATCAATATATTTACCTTTATCAATGAGTTTTATATTCTTTATACTTCATTTCAAATGGAAGAACCCCTTTTAGTGTTTTTTCTAAGTCGGGTTTGGTGCTGACAAACTCCTTTGGCTTTTGTTTGTTTGGGGAAGTCTTTATCTTTCCTTCATTTTTGAAGGACTGTTTTGTCAAGTATAGTATTCTTGTTGGGAAGATTTTCCCCCCCTCTCGGTATGTTTCATATATCATCACATTTCCCCATTTCCCTCAATGGGGAAAAACCGAGAGCTTTCCCCCTGAGATCAGTAACACGACAGACATGTCCACTCTCACCACCATTGTTCAACATAGTGTTGGAAGTCCTAGCCTCAGCAGACAACAAAATGATATAAAAGGCATCCAAATTGGCAAAGAAGAAGCCAAACTCACACTTCACAGAACACATGAAACCCTACATAGAAGACCCAAAGGACTCCACTAGAAAACTGCTAGAACTTATACATGAATTCAGCAAGGTCACAGGGTATAAAATCAACGTACAGAAATTAGTTACATTTCTATACACAAATAATGCAACAGAAAGAGATATCAAGGAATCAATCCCATTTACAATTGCAGCAAAACCCATAAAATATCTATGAATAAACCTAACCAAAGAGGTAGAAGATCTGTATGCTGAAACTATATAAAACTTATGAAAGAAGTTGAAGAAGACACACACAAGAAAATGGAAAAACATTCCATGTTCATAGATTGGGAGACCAAATATTGTTAAAATGTCAATACTACCCAAAGCAATCTACACATTCAATGCAATCCCTATCAAAATAGCACCAGCATTCTTCACAGAGCTGGAGCAAATAATCCTAAAATTTGTATGGAACCAGAAAAGACCCTGAATAGCCAAAGTAATGTTGAAAAAGAAACCTAAGCTGGAGGCATCACAATCTTGGCCTTCAAAGTGTATTACAAAGCTGTAATCATCAAGACAGTATGGTATTGGCACATAAAACAGAAACATAGATCAATGGAATAAAATAGAGAACCCAGAAATGAATGGATCTACAAATATAGGCCAACTAGTCTTCGACAAACCAGGAAAGAGTATCCAATGGAAAAAGACAGTCTATTTAGTAAATGGTGCAGGGAGAACTGAACAGCAACATGGAGAAGAATGAAACTGGACCACTTTCTTGTGGCATACACAAAAATAAATTCTAAGTAGATGAAAGACCTAAATGTGAGACAGAACACCATCAAAATCCTACAGGAGGAAACAGGAAGCAACCTCTTTGACCTTGACAGCAGCAACTTCTTACTTGACATGTCTCTGGAGGCAAGGGAAATAAAAGCAAAAACGAACTATTGGGCCCTCATCAAGATAAAAAGCTTTTGCACAGCAAAGGAAACAATCAACAAAAGTAAAAGGCAACTGACTGAATGGGAGAAGATATTTGCAAATGATGTATCAGATAAAGGGTTAGTGTCCAAAATCTATAAAGAACTTACCAAACTCAATATCCACAAAACAAATAATCCAGTGAAGAAATGTTCAGAAGATATGAATAGACACTCTTCTGAAGAAGACATCCAGATGGCCAACAGACACATGATAAAATGATCAATGTCACTCTTCATCAGGGCAATACAAATCAAAGCCAAAATGAGATACCACCTCACAGCAATAAGAATGGCTAAAATTAACAACTCAGGAAACAACAGATGTTGGTGAGGACGCAGAGAAAGAGGATCTTTTGCACTGCTGGTGGGAATGCAAACTGTTGCAACCACTCTGGAAAATAGTATGGAAAACAGTATGGAGGTTCCTCAAAAATTAAAAATAGAACTACCCTATAACCCAGCAATTGCCCTACTAGGAATTTATCCAAAGGATACAAAAATGCTGATTCAAAAGGGCATGTGCACCCCAATTTTATAGCACCCCAATTTTTATAACACCATTGTCAACAATAGCCAACTTATAGAAAGGGCCCAAATGTCCATCAACTAATAAATGGATTAAGAAGATGTGGTATATAGGGGTGCCTGGGTGTCTCAGTCGGTTAAGCATCTGACTTCGGCTCAGTTCATGATCTCGCAGTTCATGAGTTTGAGCCCTGTGTTGGGTTCCATGCTGACAGCTTGGAGCCTGGAGCTTGCTTTAGATTCTGTGTCTCCCTCTATCTCTCTGCCCCTCCCCTGCTTGTGCTCTGTCTCTCTCTCTCTCAAAAATAAATAAATGTTTTAAAAAAATTAAAAAAGTTGTGATATATATATATATGTACATACACATATATATATGTCCATATATATATGTCCATATATATGTGTATGTACATATATATATATATATATATATGCATGCAATGGAATACTTCTCAGCAATGAAAAAGAATAAAATATTGCCATGTGCAACAACATGGATGGAACTGGACAGTATTATGCTAAATGAAATAGAGAAAGACAGATATATGATTTCACTCGTGGAATTTGAGAAACTCAACAGATGAACAAAGGGGAATGGAAGGAAAAATAAGATAAAAACAGAGAGGGAGGCAAACTGTAAGGAACTCTTAAATACAGAGAACAAATTGAGGGCTGCTGGAGGGACGTAGGTTACATGGGTGATAGGCAATAATGAGGGCACTTTCCAGGATGAGGACTGGGTATCATATGTAAGAGATGAATCCCTGGTTTCTACTCCTGAAGCCAAGACTACACTGTATGTTAACTAACTTGAAAATAAATAAAAAATAAAAATAAAAAGCAAATAAAATAAAATAAAATAATAAAATAAAATATCTTTTTCTGACTTTTCACTATTTTATTATAATGTTACTCGGTGTCGATTTCTTTGATTCATCTTATTTGGAATCTAAAGTTTTCTGGATTTTGATGTACATTTTCTCTTCAGATTTGGGAAGTTTTCAGCCATTAATTACTTGAATATGCTTTATAGTCCTTTCTCTGTCTCTTTTCCTTCTGAGACTCCCATAATGTTATTGATCTACGTGATAGAGTCTTAAAAATCCCATGAGCTACCTTCACTCTTTTTTATGTATTTGTTTCATTTTGTTTTTCTGACTGGGTTTTTAAAAGTGACCTACTTTCGAATTCACTGATTCTTTCTTCTGTTTGTTTTAGTCTGCTGTTAAACCCCTCTATTTAATTTTCTAGTTAATTTATTATATTCATCAGCTCTAGAATTTCTTTTTGGTTCTTTTCTAAATTTCCTTTTTGTTAAATTTCTGCCTTCGGCCTTTACTCATGTCAAAATGACTCTTTTGAAGTCATTGATAATTTTTATGTAATTTGAATTCTCTAACCAGTAAAATATATCCCCAAGTCATTACAGTTGGTTTCTTTGTTTTACTTTGTTCCTTTATTGAGGGAAGCAGGTCTTCATTTTTCTTGACTCTTTGTTGGTATATACACATTCAAGAAACTGCCACTTCTCCCAATCTTCCCCAGATTGGCCTCATACTAGAGAAAATCTTCAGCAATTAATGTGGCCTGAGCTTCTGTGGGCCTCTTAAACCTTTGTGCTAGTCCAAATTTCCATCCTTGTTCTTTGCTGCCCCAAGGCATCTAAAGTATGTAGCTTTACTACTCAAGTAGCTCCCAGAGAAGTTGGAATCTGGATTTGCAGTCTAACTCTTTCCCTCCTCACAGAGAAGCTAGAAGATTGACTTTATTGCCTACTTGTGCTAAACCAAGGAGAGAAACTGAGGCATGTGCCTGCCTGCTAGTTCAAATTGCTACTTTGCTCCCTGTAGTCCCTTGGGAACTAGCAGAAGCTGAGATTGCCAACTCTCTGAAACAAGCAAGATAAAAGACAGTCCTCAGGTTGCACCCGGAAAAGTTGGGGCATTATATGTGTAGTTCACACATTATATGTGTAGCTCCTCACATTACACACATTAATGTTCACACATTATATGTGTAGTTCCTCACAGGGAAGCTGTGAGTGTATCACCACTCACTCTGTGCTAAACCAAAAAGAAGAGCCATGGTGAGCATTCTAGTTCTAACAGCCACCTTGTTCTCTGTAGACCCTGGGGAATTAGTGTATATCAGGCTCCATCAGCTCACCAAGAAGGCAAGGTACAAGTCAGTCCTGTGGGTAGCATCTAGACAAGTTGGGATGCTAGATATTTAGTCTAACTCATTCACTCCTGAGAGGGAATGTGGGACCTGGAGGCTCCCTCCCAGTCATGGGGCACTGTGATAGGGGTGGGGATTTTGGTAAAATTATGTCTCTGCTTTTAGTACTGGTTTCTATGATGCTACTTTCACCTTGTCTGGGGTGCAGAAGCCTCTTAGCTAATTTCTGGATTTTTCACAAATGGAATTGATCCATTTGTTGCTATTGAATTGGTGTGTCTCCAGGGAGAAGGGAGTTTAGGATTTCCTATTAACCATCTTGGTGATAACATTCCCCTGGAACATTTCTTTGAGTTATTTCTCTGCTTAACCTTCTGTTGGTAAAAGCCTTAATTTCTAGTCCCTTAAATATAAAATCATGACAAGTTCTGAGCTTAATGAACACATTTGAGGCTGTCTGGTTCAACATTGCCCTTAAGAACCTGGAAAAACAGCAGTTCTTTCTCTTGGCCTTGAAGTAATTAAAAACAACATTAAAGAGGAACAGAATTCAAAGCAGGTCATTTAGGATTACTTATCTCTGTTGGATAATAATAATTTAAGCCTCAACCTCTAATGTTCTATAGCACTTATAGATTTTAGACACCTTTGAAGTTTAAAGTCCTAGTCTCCTGATGCACATATGGCCAAAACCCCCAATAAAACTGTAGTTAAGAATTTACTTTTTGCATAGTGAGATTTCCCTGGGACTAAAAGAGTCGCTTTTCGAATAATCCTTGCAGCCACTGTGCTGATGGCACAGGTACCTGAAGAAGTCAAGGTTAAGCTGCAGGGACTTCACATCGAGACCCTCGAATCTAGGTCTATGGAGTCCTTTGCCATGGCCTGAACTTGCTGGGGCCCATTCCAGATACAAACAACCAGCAGCCTGAGACCCACAGTGTCAAAGCTGTAGGAGTCTGCCAATTTCAAAATTTCACACAAATCATATTTACCAAATTTCTACATTTCTGTCCAGTTGTGTAAGTAATGACTCATCTCCACACCTGTAAAACTCAGCCTCCTTGGACAATAGATCCACCGCAAATTGCTAAGGTTAAAACCACTCAATACTGACCTCACTTAAGCTAATGCCTTGAATGATAGTACCAGCTTGTACCAGTTATTTGGCTCTCAAAATCTACTCCTTAACTTTTCTCAAAGTTTCCAGTCAATTTTCCAATGTTTGTATTTTAGAGGGTCTACCAAGTAAAACTTGTGTTTGTTCTGTGTCTGAATTATGAACTGTTTACGAGGCACAAGAGTTTAGCAGATAAATATAAAAATGTGAAATTATTGCTGATATTAGTCATATTGGGAAATGTGGTTTACATGTTTTATCCCCACACATCCCAGGAAGAAAAAATATCCAAGACTGTCCCATACAGCCAGAGTCTGTTCCAATAAGGCTAATCCTTTTTTAAGAAAGCAGACTAGACTGTGCCTTTACACAGGCAACTGTGGCAAATCTCTCTCTCTCTCTCTCTCTCTCTCTCTCTCTCTTTCTCATACACTACACACACATACATACACACACACAGGCAGGAAGGAGAGAGTGGAGTCATAGAAGTAAAATATTTTCCTATTAGAAAACCACTCCTCCTCCTCTAGGGAACAATTAACAAAATATGGCTTAGAGTACAAGTAATGTTCCCATGTGGCAACATGAGGGATGGAAAAGTAGTTTTCTTTCCTAATGGGAACAGAGAATCACATTGTGGCCCTACAATAAAAGGCCTATTTCCTTAATGCCTCTATTCTAATAGCACTGTCTAGGTTGAGGTAAGGATACTGGTTATTGACTGGATCATAGAGTGGAGACAAACATCAGGGGAATGAGGGAGGAAATGTTTTCATCTGAGATGAAAATTGTCAGGTTAATCTGCTACAGTTTACTGGGGGAAGCCAACCCCTAAAGAGCAACTGACCCCAGAAAGGTAAAGTATACTAAGAATCCTTCTATAACTAGGGGGAAATGACACTGGCAACAGATCCTTTGACTCTGATGGACAAAGGAGGGTTTTATATTGAATTTGGAGTTGAAGATAGGTAACTCTTACTCTGAGGACTAAACTCTTAACCTCAAATCATTGCTGCCTTTCTGAATCTGTCCACTAATATAAAGATATTCTAATGCTTTGAAAAAGAAAAACTACAAATCTGTTACCTAAAATTGAGAACATACCCTCGTTTTGATGTTCCCTTCCCTTAGGCAGCTTAGGTCTTTTTAAAAAGCACTGGACAGTGAATAATTATATATTTAGTGTAAATGTTTCAGATCTTTGGATAAAGTCTTTACATGCTGCCTTTTTTTTTTTTAAAAAAAATCTTTGTGTAGTTCTAATTGATTCTTCATATAATCGTTCTATTTATAAGTGGTATTCCCAGAGACATTCAAGTCGTTCTCTGTTGGAAATACTTACTGTTTTGCATACACAAATCCCAACACAATTGTTGGCTTTGAGATCATATCTTATATTAAAAGAAGTAGTTCTTTTCATTCCAAAAACAGGTGTCAACGATGTTAATGCCTCATCACCTTAATAGGCCTGAATAGGTAAGATCTTACATAAAGTAAAGGAAGCATGAACAGTGTTTTGTCAAAAGACAAAAAACATTGCTAATGTGTGACAAACTCCTTTGTCCCTCCAGAAAGACGGTATTCAAAATTTCACAGGATCGAATATGGGTTAGAACATTTCATTGAATTCAGGATGTGAGATGGTACGTATTAGGAGCAGTATTATCTTTGAAGATCAAGGATTCTTTTCTTCAGTAAGAAAAACTTTTCCCACTTTGTTTAGAGAAATCAAATAGGGGTTTCAGAAATAAAAATGTTAGTGATAATTATAACCCATTTCAATCTCGCTTGTGGCAGGGGTAGGTTGAATGACCTACTAGGGATGTGACTTTTATTTAACAACCTATCTGGAAGAATTGAAAAGTGAGGGTAGAGGGTTAGCATAAATAAAATTGTGCTTTAAGACTATTACTATTCTGACTCTATTACTCTAAATCAGGCTGATTTAGAAAGAATTTAGAGGCAATTGTGACTCTTGTTTTTGGTGAGCTGGGACTCTCCCAACCCAACCCATATTCTGATGACAGAACCCAATGTCCTTGTCCTTACTCCAGTCACATGGTATGTATGTAACCTGGGAAGGCCAAGCATTTGCTTCTACCAGGAACTGGCACAGAAGTCATCCTAAATCATGGGTCACATCACCAGGGGGATGTGCATTAGGAACTATCACTTCTAGTATCTAATCTTCCTGGTCACACTGACAGATCCAGAGGTGAGCACATGGCCCAAGAAAACCTACATGAGTATCTCCAGGAGTTTTACTAATTAGAACTAGAGGAAAACAATCTCTTGCTTTTTGGATCTTGAGTGCCCATGATACATCAATCTAACATAGTGAGACCATGTTCCCATTCTCAGCATGGGCAAAAGCTTGTTATGCAGTAGAGAATAAAGTGATTATTCTGAGGTGGGAAAGAAGGTGAGAGAGAGAAAGAAAGGAGAGAGAAAGATGGAGAAAGAGTGAGAGCACATGCATGCAAACATGAAGCTTAATGGTATTTAAATTTCTGCTTTTTATGTGGTTCAGTTTTGTGCTTTTATAAATTTCTGCCATTTTTTTTTTAAAGAATATTACATAGAGGGCTAACTAAAAAAGAATACAGCCTCAAGATCCTATAGCTCTTCTCCAGACCTAAAAGACAAATGCACATAATTCTGCTTGCTCAACAGGAATTAGGAGTTTGAAATGATTCCTGAATCCTCAAGATATGACTTTTCCAAAAGGGAGGGGAAGGGAGTGGTTACCTAGGCAATTAAGCACTGTGTGTGAATCCAGGGCTCTGTGAGGGCACATAATGCATGTGGAAAATAGCAACTGGTTTTTGTGGCAAGATGGGGGGCAGACAGAAGGAGAAGATCATAAAATAAATCATTTGTTGTACTTTATTTTATTCTGAAAATAATGATGGAACACTGAAGACTTTTCTAAGTAGAAGAAGGTCATGTTCCTATCTGCATTTGAGATAAATGGTCTTGTTTTGTAATGTACAGGATAAGCGGAAGGACTATTGTGAAGGAAAGGAGCCCACTTGGGAGTGATTAAAATAGCTGAGGTAATAAATGATACAATATCCAGTACAATAATAGTACAGACATGTACAAAGATTGTCAGTGAGGCTAGAGAAGAAAATACAGATTCAAACAACCATGAAGACTCAAAGATTTTGCCACTGAGAAAATGGTCATATACAGGCAAGATGGAAATAGAGGGTAGTTTGGGGGACAAGTGGGAGCAGGGGAACAAGGTAATGCATTTGGTTTTAGTCTTTTTGTACCACTTGTTCTTATGTACTTCCAGATGAAGAGTTCTAGAAAGCTGGAGGAAATGTGGACCTTATATTTAGGGTAGAGGTTACACATTAGTAACACATCAACACAAAAAGGTTTTAGTTGTCTCTATGACATTAGATACAAATTTCAAAACAGAATATTTAGTAGAAAGAGAAGAAGTAAAGAAATGTTAATCAACCCTTTACAATTACCTAGATGATATTAGTGATATAAAAAGAGTTACTGAGAGGAGATTTTTACAGGACCCCGAAAGGCTAGAGTACAGCCTGACTATTTTCTCTCCTCCCCACCCAAAGTGTGGACTTGAATTTGTTTCAAAGAAGGGCCCTACAGGGGCACCTGGTGGTCCAGTCAGTGTCTGACTTCGGCTCAGGTCATGATCTCACCGCTTGTGAGTTCGAGCCCCGCATCGGGCTCTGTGCCCACAGCTCAGGGCCTGGAGCCTGCTTCGGATTCTGTGTCTCCCTCTCTCTCTGCCCCTCCCCCGCTCACAGTCTGTCTCTCTCTGTCTCTCAAAAATAAATAAACATTTAAAAAAATAAAATCAAAAAATAAAAAAAAAGTAAAATATTAAAAAAAAGAAGAGCCATACAGTTATTAACATTTCCTTATATGACAGCGAATATAGATGAGTGGTCTAAGTTCTTCTGTTAAGGTGGTGTAAGCCTGAGAAACACAGAGTTGCTGCCAGCAGGATCTGAATTTCTTCAACGTGGCGCAATCACCTGCAATTGTCTGATGCCCTGGGCTGGGTATTTCAGTCATCTGCTCTTGTTTTTTGTGTGGGCATGCGTGGGATGTGTATATGTGTTTATGTGTGCGTGCATGTGTGGCTTATGTGTTCATAGCACTTCTGTGCATATATGTACACATGTAGGTATGTGTATGGTCTTTTTCTTCCAAACTAAAATTACCTGAAATGAAATGCAAGAATCAGTTGATCTAGCTCAAGTTATTAGATAAACTAACTTGGCTAAGATCTACAATTCTTTTTTTTTTTTTATAATGTTTATTTTATTTTTGAAAGTGAGAGAGACAAGGTGCAAGCGAGGGAGAGGCAGGAAGAGAGGGAGACACAGAATCCAAAGCAGGCTCCAGGCTCTGAGCTGTCAGCACAGAGCCCAATGTGGGGCTCCAACCCACAAACTGTGAGATCATGACCTGAGCCGAAGTCAGACGCTCAACTGACTGAGCCACCCAGGCACCCCTAAGATCTAAAATTCATAAATGTTGTTGCAAGGTAACCATAAAGACGTGATTCCAACATGAAATATTTTTGAAACTATGTTCAAGGCTCAGTATGTTGTTTTATAATGTGACTGAATAGAGCATGCCTAACTTAAATAAAATTATGATGATGTGTTTCAAGTAGATATTTAATAAAACAAATATTCCAGCTTTAGTACCCTAGAGTAGACTCATATAATTAGAATAGATGTTTTTTCCTACTTACTAATAATTTTCACTAAATTTTATTAAAGGTCTTATTTAATTTAATCACCTTTAGCTGATTAATCAAACCACACTCTAAATGTAAGTTTATTCCTTCTTGTTTTAGCTGGTTGCTCAAAATGCTGAGGTTATAATTTTCAGAAATTGCTGCTTTCTTTTTGGCCATTACTACGTGGGAAATAAATTGCTCTTGTTCAGAGTTCTATCTAGTAGCTTACACAATTAATACTTAAATTTTTAAAAATACATTTTTCATATTTTCCATTATACACAAGTGTTTCCCTGTAGCAAGAGAGAAATTATGGTTCTTGAATACAAAACAATGTGTAAGAGTGTGGGTGTGTGTGGGTGCCATTACAATATATCCTATGACGTCTGTGTTCATTATTTAATAAATCAAGTGTCAAGGATAATTTCCAAAGATCTATGAACACATGACATGCATAAGTAAGTTCATTATGGTAATGCAAAAAGCTAGAGGATAAATATTTATAATTCTATAAAGACTGCTTTTTCCTCAAGCCAATCTAATCAGTATTTCAATCACATTATCTAAATCAGGTACATGATAGATTGAAGAGCTATGTAGATAAAGTGAATTTTCTTTCACTTGTTAGCTGAGGAAATATTTCTATTTTAGATATTTGGGAGTGTGAGAAAATCTGAATACTAAAAATTGATAAATCTGTATGTTATAAAGATGCTATTTGTATAATTACAGTCATCATCAAGTGCTACTATATTCTTTGGTATTCTTTATGGATAAGGGACTAAAGACCTAGAACCTATCAAAAATATATTATTTCCTTTATCCTCTGCTTTTATTTCTGGCAGTTTGCTTTTGCTGGTACCTGAGTGTGACCATGAAGTAGATATACCAGGCCAGAATTTCTTTACCCAAGGGGGAAAAAAAATCAAGAGAATGATATGTCACATGCTTTACAAATAAGAAACTGAATTATGCACTTAGTGAATAATAGAAAATAGTACTGATCAATCATACAAATATTGTTAAACAAACAAATAGAATTATAATTATAAAAAGTTATTCAATATTAAGGATTAATTTTTAGCCGATTTCTTTGTTTTGCCCAATTCTCTTTTTATATACCTTAGTATATATTATGTATTAGTTATCTACAAATTAAATTACTTCATCACTGAAAATTTAATGACTTAGAACAACAAACATGTATTATGTCCCAGTTTCTGTGGGTATGAAATCAGGTGTGGCTTAGCTGGCTGATTCTGACTCAAGACCTCTCACATGGTTGCAGTCAAGCTGTTGACCAGGGCTTTAGTCATTTCAAGATTTATTTCCATGATCATGGAGACACTGTTGGCAGAAGCCAAAATCTCCACTTCTCAACTCACCCATGTGGCTGCTGGCAGGCCTCAGATGATCCATTTCTAATCTCACTCATGTGGTCTTTCTACAGAGCCTCCTTGCAACTGGTTTCTCCCAAGGTGAAGAATCCAAAAGTGAGTGAGAAAAAGACTCAAACTGAAGGGCACCTGGATGGCTCAGTTGGTAATACATATGACTCTTGGTCTCAGGATCATGAGTTTGAGCCCCATGTTGGGTATAAAGCCTACTTAAAAAAACAAACAAACAAATAAACAAAAAACAAAAAACAAAAAAACCCAACAACTCAAGTTGAAAGTTACAGTCTTTTTATAACCTAATATTGGAAGCGATATACCATTAATTCTGCCATCTTGTGTTTATTAGAAGTGAATCCATAACTCCAGCTCACAAACCATGGGAGAAAATACAAGGGAATGTTTGACGGAAGGCTGAGGTCATTGGAAGTTATATCAGAGGCAGTCTACCATATCCGTTAGCTCTAGGAAATTTCTCACCTACTTAGGTTATTGGAAGTATCGCAGTCACCAAATAACCATAAATTTGCCATAATCTCACAAGTTCTTGGATTCCATTTCAGAAGAGTACTGAATTGTCACTTTGAACTCTTCTCCATGATTCTTACCTGCCTTGTGTCTCATTCTCCACAGACATGTCTAAATTTCACCATGCTCCTCAATCCCCTGATGGCTCCCTTGCTTCTTCCCTCAGTAGATGATTGCACATTCCTATATCTCAGAGAAAATAAAGTGCATCAAGCATTTAATCATTAACATTCTGCACTTCCTACCATACCCCCAACAGACAGATTGATCATAGCATGTATTCTCTCTCGCTTCTCACACTCTGCATTTCGGAAGATTTTATTTCTCCTCTTGTAAATTTAACCAGCCCTTTTGGGGCAGCTGAGCTGTTTTCCATAATGAATTGGAGTTCACCAAGCCTCCCTAAAGAGATGAATCATTTAGGATGCTCTCTTCCTTGGAAATTTGGATTCATTGGGTTGGGTTAGGTTGGGTTGGGTTGGGGACCTAGGAATTTTCATTTTAGCCAGAATAGCAGGTGATTCATATCTTCAGATAAGTTTAAAAGGCACCAAGTAACATCATTTAAGTAAGACTATTTATTAAATCTTCATCTTGGGGAATGCATTTACTAATTGCTATGAGGAATACAAAATTATATATTAGTAGAACCTGACCCAAAATTAGTTTCTAAGGTATGAAACTAAACATTTCATGAGTGAAAATAGCTAAGATGACAAACAGTACTATGAACACATTTTAGTTACAAACAAGGTGTTGGAGTCATTAAGTGAGTTAAGTCACTGCAATTTGCTAGACTCTCTTGGGGAACATTTTCACAGAAAGTTGCCTAATACTGAGCAATGCTTTTAGTAACTTGAACATTTTTGTTTTGTTTTGTTTTTCAGGGAGGAAATGGAAAAACATTGTGATAGTAGGTTTTGTTAAATTTGAGAAATGCCAGAGGTCAAGGCATTACATGAGTCTATTTGAAGTGGACTGAGAACATAAGCGTTATGACGTCATATGGGAAAGATGCCGTTGGTGGAGGGCCTCTGGAAACTTGATCTGAGCTGTTACTGTAACACTTAGGTTATTGGTAGAAGACGGTGGATTTGTGACCCAGTTTTGCTTAAAGAAAACTAACATGTTATTGAGCATCTATGTATCTGCTTCCAGGCTAAGAATTTTATAACCGTTACAAATTAAACTCACAGGCACATGCCAGGGAAGTATTATTATACTCCTTAATAGATGAATAAATGAAGACTCAGATGTGATCAAATCACAGTGCAGGAAAGTGGTAGAGTTGTGAAGCCAATCCAGCTCTAAGCCAAATTCATTTCATTTCCTAGGACTGTAATATTACAATAGAACCACATTTTTGAAATGTGTATCCAGGTAATTTGGATCCAAGATAATTCTTAAAATCACACTGTGAGAGAGTAGGGAGGGAGGGAAACTAAATCTGCAAGCACTTCAGATAATACACAGGAAAAAAAGTATCCCAATTGAGTTAACGATGGGCAGTCAAAATGTTAGTGTTCTTCCTTTTGCAACTTAAAAAAAGCCTGACATTTTAAAATTATAGAATCAGTTCACAGATATCATTTAACCACTTATATTTAGGACCAAAGCTTTTTTTTTTTTTAATTTTTTAAAAAAAAATTTTAATGCTTACTTATTCTTTGAGAGAGAGACAGGGTGTGAGCACAGGTGGGTGGGGGGGAAGGGGTGCAGAGAGAGAGGGGGACACAGAATCCAAAGCAGGCTCCAAGCTCCGAACTGTCAGCACAGAGCCTGACATGGGTTTCGAACCCCTGAGATCATGACCCGAGCTGAAGTTGGACGCCCAACCGACTGAGCCACCCAGGCGCCCTGCAAAGTTTTTTTCTTTTTTAAAGAAATAAACATTATATTTAATAAAAATGGGATTTTTTGAATGCTTTTAATCAGTATTCAAAACATTTTTTTTTTTGCTTAAAATTTCCAAAATTTAAATTGGTAAAACATCTCCAATTATGGAGATAATTCTCCGTATGTCAGGAGGGAAATTGCAGGAAACCAAATAGTGTTTGATATCAGTTACTTCGGTAGTAACATGATAAACTCTTGGTTTAGCATCTCTGAGTCTCCTTATAAGACAAAGCAATCACTTCCTATTACATCTATCAGAAGCAACTTCTAAGACTAGGTCAAGGACTTTTCTGCTTCTAAAAATCTAGGTGGGAAATATGAATCTGTGCTTCTTTCTTCATGACCCACACCTCCCTGGGTCCATCACTGGTTCTCCCTTTCCAGAAACCCTCTGTCTATGACAACTCTTATCGATAGCCCATCCCAACTTCTAATGCAACTGCTGCTTTAGCAAAGCACAACTATCTCACAACCTATAACTGCAATGCCACTCCCAGGGCATAATTCCCTAGCAGGCACTGTTGATAAATCTTTGGCTCTGACTGTAACATCTGCCCTCAGACCCTCTCTGGCTGGCTCCTAAGACCCAGGAAAGTTGTAAGGATCTGATCAACTGAGAAGACTTTTATTTTCATTTACTTTATTTAAAAACTACAATGGGGCACCTGGGTGGCTCAGTCGGTTAAGCGTTCGACTTCAGCTTAGGTCATGATCTCACAGTTTGTGGGTTCGAGCCCCGCATCAGGCTCTGTGCTGACAGCTCAGAGCCTGGAGCCTACTTTGGATTCTATGTTTTCCTCTCTCCCGTCCCTCCCCTGCTTGTGTTCTGTCTCTCTGCCTCTCTGTCAAAAATAAATAATAAACATTAAAAAAATAAAACTACAAAGTATTCTAGACCTGTAAGAGATCTAGTAGTGCTTTTTCTTTTGAAAAGTTTTTATAGATTTCATTAGAATGGGTCATCATTTAAGTGATGGCAAGACATGGAAAGGAAAACCTCATTTTTCCAGATGCCAAAAAGCTATGGAAGAATATATTTAGGGATTATTCATGATCTTGGGAAATATTGCTATTTAAAGAGCAATAACATTCTTTTTCATTTCAATATGATCATTCAGATAAGAACAAAATGAAGACAAAAATCTACATTTGAGACAGGGATCATAGTGGGCCTAGAGCTTGATGAAATTAGGTAATAAAACATTAATTCCATTTCTAGTATGCATTTTCATTTTATCCTTTTATATGCATGTTCCATGTGAACACTGAAATCCAGATGCATACTAATTAGCAATTAATATTCATCAACTTGTATAACAGTCCTCAACATAATGGTGATTAGCTTTAGATATTTATAGCATCATGAATAACTAGTTAGAGAATTGCATCATTTTCATTAGAATTACATTATGTTCCATAGGAGAATTTGTCTTGATACTGGGAAAGTGCAATGCTGTTTTAAAACTCTACATTTCAAGAAAACTGAACATATTTGTCATAAACCTGGTAAGTAGTTACTTCAGTAGAATTGAATGGATAATTATTTTCCAGAGTTTTTTTTTTTTAAGTTTATTTATTTATTTTGAGAGAGAGAGCATGCGTGTGTGAGTGGGGGAGGGGCAGAGAGAGAGAGGGAGAGAGAGAGAATCCCAAGCAGGCTCTGTACTTTCAGAGCGGAGCCTGACATGGGGCTCAAACTCACTAACCTGTGCCAAAACCAAGAATTCACAAACCATGAGATCAAGACCGGAGCCAAAGTCAAGAGTTGAATGCTTAACTGACTGAGCCAACAAGCCACCCCTAAAGAGTTCTTTTTTTTCAGTCTTATTGTTGGTTTGCAACCCTCTCTGGAGCTTCCAAGTGAAATCTAAAACCAGCTCCCATATGGAAAAGCAGGGAGAGACCCAAGAAAGAGGCAGGCCACTCCAGGTTGTTTGGTGGCAGTTTTAGTAAGCAAAGGGAACTTACATAGGAGGCTTGTCTTAGGCGACAGCTAGATGAGTAGATCCCTACATCTGCCACCAGATCTTAAAATAAGTTTATCAAGAGCCGTTAACTAGGTTCAGTCACATATACGGTGCAGGTGTTTTCAACATCATATCACTATCTCAAGTCTATGTCTCGGGAGCAGCCTCTACAAGCAGGAAAGACAAGCAGCACTCACATTACAAGGACAGGGGTGGGGATGAGGAACCTCTGATCTCCTAGGTCCAGCTCTATATCAACTGGCAGTCACATCTTCTTGACGTCCTTCCCCAGTGTTTCCTCTCTTGTGAACAGTGTTGCTATCTCTTATGGCCCCTCTTCTGTAATGGGCTCTGCGCAGTCAGCAAAGGGTTTCATTAGAATTGAGGTGGCTCTTTTGGTGGCTTTCTGGTTGCATTGGAGGTAAACTCCACAGGAATACAGATGAGACGTAAGATAAAATACAGATTAAGAGAATAATTTCCAAAATTAGTGACAACTTTCTTATAAATGCCCATAATTTGAACCATTGCTTTATTAAATCTCCTAAGCTGGGAGCTGACTCACTTGGGCATTTACTTGTGTTCTTATGTGATTTATTTGTTTATTTATCTACTTTTAAATGCTTATTTATTTTGAGAGAGAGAGAGAGCATGAGTTTGAGCGGGGTGGGGGGGGCAGAGAGAAAGGAGAGAAAGAATCACAAGCAGGTTCTATACTCAGTGCAGAGCCTGACACGGAGCTCAATCTCATGACCATGATATCATGACCTGAGCTGAAATCAAGATTCAGACGTTTAACTGACTGAGCCACCCACGCACCCCTTTTATGTGATTAATAAAAAAATTATACATGAGAATACTTATCAGGTATGAACATGTAACATTTTGTTTGCATAATGGCATAGGTGGCTCCTTGCAAGGCAGTAATAATATCTAAGGCCATTTTATTTTAGAGGACAGCTTTTCTCATTAGAGTCATTTCAGTGTTCAGTAAGGACAAGCTTTGTTTAAGGCTTAAGGTTTTCTAGGTGAACTTAGAAGTGGCTTCTATGTGTCCTATAATGTGCTTCAGGCCAGTGGAGGAAACAAAGATGGTGGTAAAATGATTGTGGTCGTGGGAAACAGTGCCTATCTGGCTTTGAGGAGAGGGAGGTTAACAGCTTTAGGAACTTGACCCACCATATATATTGGCTAGGGGAGGCAGCACCGTCAGGCATGAGGAGGTGAATTGGGGACAGGAGATGCTAGACCAGGATCCCATTTTTTGCCTCTTTTATTGGGATGTGTTCTATTCCAAGTATAATGTACTTTAAAAAGTCCAGCTGGTAGCAGGATAATGGGATTCCAAAGGAGAATGAGTAGTTTCCCTCACCCAGGGTTGCAAAGTAACTCACCATTCTGGTGAGAAGTCCCATTCCAAATGCTAGTTGATAACTTCTTTCCCGGGTGTATCAGGGCTTGGTGTTCTCACCAGCCTAGAACATTGATCCATGGTGAGATTTAGGGTAATGGCTATCTCTCATGACTTCCATATCTGTATAGTTTTAGATGCCTTCCAGAGATCCCCAGTCTGGATTATGGGGCAAAGAAAAAGAAAGAAAAAAAAAATTATTTCTTTTCTTTCACCTTGTTTATGGGTTATAGGGGAGATGAAACCTGCCATGCAGTGTCATGTACTTTTGCCTTAACCTTAGAAATGTGACCACCAATCATGAGTAGTACTCAGTATTTTAATCCCTTAATGGTGGCAATCTATTTTGCATGGTGGCAAGGGAAAGCTTAGGTTAGACCAGATGCAGTGTTCATATAAACCAAGACATCCTTAGAACTCTCATTAAGTGGGAGGGGACCAATATGGTCAATTTGCCAATACTTTATGGTGGATTGCTGCAGATTCTTTTGACAGGTGCCTTGGGCATTTTTTAGAAGACACAGGACATGCTGTTATAGCATTAGCCAAGTAATTGTACAATCTGGCATCCTTGACAATATATGGTGTCGCTTGGGCATTGTGGTGGACATTCCTTATGTGCTGTGTAGTCTGCTGTATCTACCGAAGGGTCAGTAGCTAGAGCTCATACCTGAGCTAGGGTATCAGCTTGTTGATTGCCAGCAGGTGTCAGTGACTTATAAGCTGAGACATGGAAAACAGTGATAACTGCCTCAGGTTCTTGCAGAGAGACACAAATATATTTCATATATCTTGCCCCCATAAGAACTTATTTATGATTATCCATGTCTGCCCATTGTCCAAGCCACAGGGTTAATCTCCTTAGAACAGCTTGTCAGTGGAAAGGGTTAATAGCCAGGGCTCACGAGTGATTACCAGCCAGACCTCTTTCAGTTTAGTACAATGGCTGCTTATGGTGTGTTTTTGTTTTTATGTAGATTATGTCAGTGTTGGGCTGAATAGTGACTGTAGTCAACGTGGATAGATTTCCTCAACTAGACTTGTCTGTTATCAGTCAGACTTGTCTGACACCAGTCATTAGTGAGAATTTTTTTTGTGTGTATCACTTCTTTATAGGCTGCAGGCTCTGACACAGAAGCAGGAGTGGGGGCTTCTGGATGATCTATATATTCTAGGGTCTAATAGCACTTATATTTCTAGAGACAGTGGACTGGTGGACAGGATGCTCCTCTTCTACAAATAGGCATGTCATTTAGTCAAAGTAGGAATTTGAGCTATAACAAACGTCAGCCAATGGAACATAGTTTTAACCAACCCCTTGATAGATAGGGAAGTTCTTACCATAATGCACTATTCCTTAGTGAGAGACTCTACTTGGATGAGTGCTGTATACACTACTAGAAGCTATTGCTGTATGAGGGTATATGGGACTTTTGCGCCTTCCAAAACGGAGACCAAAATCCTAGGAGTACTCTCCTTCCATTGTTTCTGCCTTAGTGCCCAACCCACACATTTTGGCATCACAGACACATCTAACTGAAGTGGTAGTGTTTTTTGGGAGATGCCCAGAAATTTAATCTGTGTTATCAGTATGTTTACCTTCTCGAAGGTGGTTTGCTGTTCTGATCACCAGTCTCATAGATGCCTTTTCTTTACCAGATGACATAAGAGACAAAGACACAGTGTCAGGTGGGGAATAAACATCTTGTAAAACCCCCAAATCCCTATAAAGTCTTGTATCTCTTACATTCTTAGGGATTGGATAGGCTTACATTTTATGAATTACAACTTTTGGGATTGCAAGCATTTTACCTGACTAAACAACTCCCAAAACTTTACACTGGTGCCTGGGCTTTGAATTTTCCATGGATTCATTGGCCATCCTCTCCCTTACAGATGCTTTAGCAAAGCCTGTGGAAGGTCCTACAGAAGAGGCAGATCTTCATATGTTAACATTCCCTCATTGTAATGGGTCCATTTTACTTATTTGGAGGAGAACAGGGACAGGTCCCCAGCTACCATCCCATGACATATTATACAGCTATGTAGATAGCCTTGGTGGAGTACTTCAAACGTTCACTATTGTCCCTCCCACATGAAGTCACATTGATCTTAGTTATCAGAAACCTGTACTTGTCAAGTCTTTTCCATGAATTTCCTTGAAGACGAAGCACTTTTGCAGGAACACTTTTTTCCTGCCAGAACATCAGCAGAAAATAATAACTGTCCATAAATGACAAGAACCTCAAAAATGACCGTAAATTTCTGATGAAAAGTCATTATAATGCAATTATAATACATATAATACAATGTATAATACAATATAATACATTATAATACAATATGGTTATTTCTGTGACATACATTTTAAAATTATGACTGATAACATTACACAAGGACATATCAGACTTGTAGCAATTTGATATAAATAATGCTAAATATAAGAAAATTTTAGCAATCTTATATAAATAATGCTAATGTAAAGAAAGTGTAGCATTTCTTATTTGACAATGCTATCTATGAAGTTTAATATGTATAAAAAGTTAGATCGTTATAAAAAACTTACCTCTTTCCATAGAGAAGACTCACTTTTTAAGTGATCAAAGACCTAGTAAAGACAAAATGTAGTCTTCATTTTCTAGGTAGATTACATTAAAGGTAAAGGAAAACCTTTGTTTATATATATTCTTTTATTAAGAGGAAACCAATAATCTAGGAAATGTTTCTCTTTTTAACAAAGAGAAAACCATATTCTAATTTTGCACCAGTTTTTACATTAAAATTCTATTTTTATGTAAATCCATTTTAATCTTAGCCTGATTATATAAAATTTTTTCCCTCAGTATTCTTTTCTTTATAAACTTTCTACAACTTCCTATATCTATGTAGGTATTTTTCCAAAACTTAGCCATGAATCAGGCATTCATTCATGTGGTTAAAGCTTTTCAGTGATCACTGTGATCTTATGGAGGCCTTGGATTAGATTTTGGGACAAGGGAGCTACTACAGTAGTGTGTAGTTTTAAAAGCCTCCCCTAGTCCCTTTTTTAAAAATTCAGTCTCTGTGGGCAATGTTTAGGTTAACTCCTGGGTGTTTACATTTGAAAGATATGATAAGATTTGCAACTTCATGGGACACAGAAAGAATGTAAGATTTTTCCTAAAAGCTTTGGGTTAATTGCTCTTTACAATTTCTCTTTGTATTAGAAATCAGAAGGCATGGGAGAGAGCCAAAGCATAAGAGACTCTTAAAAACTGAGAACAAACTGAGGGTTGATGGAGGATGGGAGGGAGGAGAGGGTAGGTGATGGGTATTGAAGAGGGCATCTTTTGGGATGAGCACTGGATGTTGTATGGAAACCAATTTGACAATAAATTTCATATGTTAAAAAATAAAAAATAAAAAATAAAAAAAAAAGAAATCAGAAGGCATGGGGCATTTCATCTGTTTCCTCATCCATTAGTATAACATCGCCCTCTCCGTTTTCATTATTTTTTTAACTTATTCCATCTTGTAGCATCATATTTATTTACTTATAGTTTATTTATTGAGAGAGACAGAGACAGAGCAAATGGGAGGGAGCAGAGAGAGAGACAGGGAGAGAGCCAGATGCAGGGCTTGACCAGAGCTCAAACCAAGAGTCTGATGCTTAACTGACTGAGCCACCCAGGTGCTCCCCCTTTTTTATTTATTTTCCATCTCTTAGCATCTTAATCAATCTTTGTCACAAGCACTCAGACCTTAATCAGTGGCAGCTTGCACCCTTCCAGCTTTGCAGAACAGCATGCTAGTCTCTAACTTATTATTCTGCTCTCCCATTTTGTCTGCCAGCCCTGTAGCTAGCAGAGTAGTGGATATCCCCATGTTCTTCTCTTATATCAGCTCTTCTAACTTTGTATCCTGACCTTTAGCCTCTGGTTGGTCATGAGTGGCTAACAGAATGGCCCACAGGGGAGGTCAGCCCACCACAGCAGGCCATCCATTTTTCTTCTTTGTTGCATTGTGAAACTTTGAGCAGCCAGCATTTTCAGGGTGCCCCCATACTCATGTGGGGGTCCATAAGCATCTGACATACACACCACACTTCTTCACACGCAGGTTGATGTGATTTTCCACATCAGGTGCCCAGCACAGAACCTGATGTGGCACTCGATCTCACAATTGTGAGGTCATGACCTGAGCTGAAATCATGAGTTGGATACTTAGCTGATTCAGGTAGGTGGCAGTTTTGATAAGCAAAGGGAATTTACATTATGAGGCGTGTCTTGGGTGGCAGCAAGATGAGAGAATGTTTGTATCCACCTGCTGACTCTTAAAAATTTATGTATAGAGAGACCTTAACTGGGTTCGGTCAAGTTTACCATGCAGGGGTTCTCAACACCACATCACTATCTAAATGCTATGTCCTTGGAGCAGCCCCTGGGAAAAGGAATGACAAAGGAAACCCACATTCCAAGGAAAGGGGAGGTGATGAGAAGCTCCTGATCACCCGGGTCCAGCTTATGGGTCAACTGGCATTCAGGTCTTCTCCATGATTTTCTGGAACAATCATCTTCCCGATTTTTTTTTAACACATAGGAGAAGTTAGTCTGTCAAGTATTTGAACTCCAGTTAGCCTCGTTCCAGGCCATGGAATGCAGGCAACAGGCAATAACTCTCAAGGCCTCATCCCCTCTTGACCACTCAAGGACATAGCTCTAGCGGTTATCCTTTGCTTCTCCTGCATCCTATTTGTTCTTTCTACTAAGTATTTTTCACTAATTTACAACCATGTATTGTACCAACATTCATTGTACAAGCATGATACCGCTTCAGAATGTCCTCTTCCTGCAAGCCCATGTGCTAAACATTATTTTTCTCTGTAACACCTTTCATCTCCCTTGATGCCACTGGCCCATTTCACTTTGGTCTATTACCACCATTTGACCCAACTGATCATTGCCTGATTCTGGGCTTTCAGAACACCACGCTCTATTAGTGTTTCCTTTTACTTTACAGACATCTGCTTCGTAGTCTACCTTGTTGGTTACCTCTAATCTCTCTGACCTCTAAAATGAGGACTTTCCAGGGCTCTGACCTAAGACATTTTCTCTTTCCTACATCCCTTACGTATCTGGTGATCTCACCCAGTTTCATGGCCTAAATTCTGCTAACATGCCAACAACTCCCAAATTTATGTCTACAGCATATATCTCTTCTCTGAGTTCTAGACTAATAAACTTGACTGATGATTTTACATCCCCACTCAGAGATAAGTATCTCAAGCACAGTATCTCTAAAATTAAATTCCTGATACTCTCTAGGAAAGCAGATCACCCCAGTCTTCTCTATTTCAATAATTGGCAACCTTGTATTTTCAGCTACTAAGGCCAGACACATTGAACTGATCCTTAACTCTTGCTTTCTCACAGGCTACATTCAATCATTGATCAAATCCTGTCGTCTCTACTCTCAGCATGCACTCAACACTGACCATTTCGCACCTCTTTTCCTGCCACTACCTTAATTTAAGCCACTCTCATTCATCTCTTGAACAGCCTTGTTGCATTCTCTCTGCCCAGAATGCTTTCTTTCCTGATAGCCTCATGTTCTGCTCCCTTATTTTTTTCAGGAAATGCCAACATTTCAGTGAGGGCTTTCTTGATCAGTCTATTGCAAATTAAACCTCTTTAGAATGTTCTCTTCCTGTGTGCTGCTTTATTTTTCTCTATCCCTCTCACCTTTTAACATGTCTTGTAATTTATTCATTAATTTTGTTTCTTTACTATCTTACTACACTCTATTTTGTTTTTCTTCTTTGTTCCCTTCTTTTTAGATTCATTTTCTTTTTATTCTGTCTTTCCACACACATTTGTTTCTTCTTACACAGTCCATTATTATTCCTTTAGTGGTTCTCCTAGAGATTACAACTTACATATACTGTAGAACAGTCTAATATAAACTTTACTTTTGTCACTTCCCAGAAGATGCTCTGATCTTAGAACACTAAGTCTCTGTTTACCTCCATTTTAATTTTTTTGTGTTATTGATGTTAGTTATTTTAATTCACATGTGTTTTGGGGTGCCTGGGTGGCTCAGTCAGTTGAGCATCTGACTTCGGCTCAGGTCATGATCTTGCAGTCTGTGGGTTCGAGCCCTGCATTGGGCTCTGTGCTCAAGGCTCAGAGCCTGCAGTCTGTTTAGGATTCTGTGTCTCCCTCTCTCTCTGCTCCTTCCCTGCTTCTGCTCTGTCTTTCAAAAATAAATAAATGTTAATTCACATGCATTTTATACCTAACAAGACATTACTATCATTGCTATGTTCAGTCAATACTCATTTGTAATTCACTACATGTTTAATCTTTGCTTTGCTTTTTATTTTTTCCTGCCTATCTGTGATTCTACCGGAGATCACTTTCCTTTGGCCTGAAGGACTCTTTGTAGTATTTCTTCTAATGCAGACCTGCTGGCAACAAATTGTCTCAATTTTTGAAAAGAAATGTCTTTTTCAAATTTATTTTAAAAGATATTTTTGTGGAAATAGAATTCTGGGTTAACATTTCTTTTCTTTTAGCAGTTTAAAACGGTATTCATTTAATTTCTATCATTGCTGTTGAAGAGTTATCAGTGCTATCATTTCTCCTTTGAAAATAATGTGTCTCCGGGATGCCCGAGTGGCTCAGTCAGTTAAGCGTCTGACTTTGGCTTCAGCTCAGGTCATGATCTCACAGTTCATGACTCGGAGCCCCACTTTGGGCTCTGTGCTGACAGTGCAGAGCCTGCTAGGGATCCTCTCTCTCGCTCTCACTCTGCCCCTCCCCTGTAGCATGTGTTCTCTCTCTCTCTCCCTTGAAAGTTAATTTATTTTGAGAAAATTATCTCTTTTTCATTTACTAAGTGATAAACTATAAATATAGGTACGGAATCTGCTTCGCAAACCAGTACCCGGCACATAATAAGCGTAAGCATTATGTAAATATTTATTGAATAAATGACCAAATCTTCCCTGACCTCCACATTACCACTGCTTTTTCATCTTTAATTTTGTGGTGTATTTTTTTCATTCTATCTAGTGTTGTGTCGTAGTGGTCACAGGTATTTTCTGTATCCACAATAACCTCAAAGCTTCTTGAGAGTCAGGCTACATCTATGCCATGTTTGTCCTTTTCCATCTTTCCTTCCCTAGGAGTATGTCACTGCACAATACACAATCACTAAGTATTTAAATTGTCTAGTGTACTAGTTAACTCTTGTGGCCTTAACAAATAACTACAAGATTTCTGGGGCATACAACAATAAACTCTTATTTTGGTCATGATTTTACAGTTGAGTAGGGACTTAGCTAATCCATTCGAAACTTGATTGAGATGCTGTCACCTGCTGGTTTAGTTTGGAAAGGTTTCACATGAGTCTTGTCCACCTTGGATCAATGGGTTAGGTAAGTCATGTTCTCATGGCAATGGCAGAGGGCAAAAGAGCAAGTTGAAATATGCAGTTGGTCTAGGCTTAATTAGGACATTGCCATTTTTACCTGTTTTCCATTGGTCAATACCAGTCCTATGTCCAAGCCAGAAATCAAGGGATAAGGAGATATACTCTGTCAATGGTGAGTAGAACTGCAGAAGCTCATGACAAAGGGTGAGGAGACAGGGCAGGCTGAAGAATGTGGACCAATAATCCAAGTGACCACATTCAATGGTTTCAAATATGCTATATTAATACTAGTTCATGAAGCTTTACAGGGTTTCACAGAGCTTTAATTCATTCCTCAAAAGTTTTGAGTGCCCACCATGTGCCAGGCACTGGTCTAGTTCCTGAAGATACAAAAATAAATGAGACATTTATAATGAGACAGCATTGTGAAACAAGGAAGTAGTGACTCATTTTACAGAAGGGTTAACTGACAGCTTAGTTCACAAGCCTGGTGAATAGGAAAGCCTGGAATTAAATAGAGGTTGGCCTCTTTTGCAATAATTTCCATACCACTTCCTTATTTACCTATAAATTTTGGCAGGATTAGAATGACAGAATCCATGGGGTGCCTGGGTGGCTCAGTTGGTTAAGCAGCCAACTCTTGATATTAGGTCAGGCCATGATCTCACAGTCATGAGATAGAACCCGGTGTGGAGACTCGTGCTGAGCCGAGCATGGAGCCCACTTAAGATTTTCTCTCCCTCTCTCTCTCTCTCTCTCTCCATTTGCCCCTCCCTCTCTCCCCTTCTGCCCATACCTCTCTCCCTCTCTCTGTTTCTCTCTCCCTCCCTCTGCCCTGGCTTTCACTCTCCATTCTATATTAATATCATTGGATAGATGAGGGTAACTTGCTTAGTTTCCTGACAACTCCAGGCCTTGCATGTGCAATCATGCTGCTCTTAGCTAAAACAATCTCCTGAAATTCACCTTCTCCCTTTCAAAGAGCTCTTATACACATCATTTCAGGGCAATAAAACTTCAGACTGCAGAGGAAAAGACTTTGAAAAGAGACATTGCAAGAAGATGAGAACCCACCTTGAAACTTTATTAGTAAAACAAAATCCTGCACTCTCCTCTCATTGCCCTGTGCATTTTCCCACTGCCTTCCCCCAACAAGCTGTTCTTCATAGGAACATACTGATTTCATTGAATCTTACAGCTGTGGCTGGGAAGCGCCCTGAATAACAATAAGGCTTTTATGTGGAATATGACTTAATTTAGAGAAGAACGGCTGATGCAAGATGGCTGATTCATTAAACTGCCTGACTGATCAATGTACTGCCATTTGGAAAAGCGAGACTAGGAACTAAATAGCTCTTCATATTGGTTGTCAGACATTCTTTTAAATATCTTGTTATATGTTATGACAGATGGATGAGAAACAGCTTTCGGTAATCAGAGGATCAAGCCCGCAAGTTGAATCTACCAGGAGGGGGGGGGGGGAAATCACCTATGTACAACAGGTGCTGTTCCCGGCTTCGAATTTCTCAAGGAGAGCTCCGTATCACAGCAGAAACAAAATGTGGTCATACTCTCTGTGGTAACAATGACAGGGGTATACGAATCCTTTATGATAAAGCAACTTCTTCCCCTGTTTTCCCAATTTATAGTGAATAGAGGGCTCCCTAAGTTCAAGTGGGAACACTGTTCTTCCAATAATCTGTGCCAGCGAGGGTATTATTTATAAGGAAGTCACTGAAGCAGAGTCTTTATCTAAGAATTTGCAGGCCTCTGCTCCTTATTCTGGAAATAGCCACGTCCCTGAGACATCCTGGCCGTAAGCACCAGACCTCCATTGCACGGTGCGTCACGTGGTTCCAAATCCCCAGGGAGTTGTCTTAATCAGCAGCAGCCTGCCCTGTTCTAACTAGCCCAATTAGGATTAAGAAACAAGGGAAAATTTCTTGCCTCAGAGAACAGTCATGCAAACTTCAGTGGTTTGGCAAGGCATCTGAAGTGCAGCCCACCAATGGGGAGTCACAGTTATGGACCTGAGAATTTTTAATTTTAGCTCTTTTTCAGTGGGAGTTCTACAGCTGTGGCTGTGATTTTTTTAAATGCTCTAATTTGATATAAAAAAGTGATTATCCTGTAATCGCTTTCCTGCTTGATGAAGTCCTGTCCTCCTGTGGAAAGATGTGTGTATTGGAGTATTATTCAGAATTCTTTTAAGAAAGAAAGGTCACAACATGTCAAAAATAAAAGAATTTTTCTATAGTTTTTCCCTTCCTAAGTGCCATTTCCAATCAAGGAAATAAAAGCACTATTGAAATATGTTGGCAACGGCATTTGTTGTTGGGAGAAAAAAAATGGCCCCGTTTCCCTAAGTCAACCTATTTGTGGTGTCACTGTCCCATCTGTAGGATGCCAACACATTTTATCTCATCTTCCTGTTGAGCTGATTAGAACAAGAAGACTAGTGAGTGGTAACACCGAGTTGCTTCACTGAACCATGTCATACATGTGAGGCTTTACAATAGCCCAGATGCAGTGAGTGTGACATTGAGTATAGACAGAACAAGGAGATAATTATGGGAGAGTTAACCATGAGGTTTGAGTAGGAGGGCCAGCATGAAGGCTTCTCAATTAACAGGTGCAAAACAGTAAGTGTGGAGCTGGTGAATGGAAAACTGCATCAGAGGAATCTAACTGGTTTGAGGTAAATAGCCTAGTTGACTAAGAACTGCCAAACTTTATATTGAGGCCCGGATAGTAAGTAATTTAGGCTTTATCATCCATGTAGTGTCTTTTGCATCTAACCACCTCTGTCCTTACAGCCTGTAAATGAATGGCATGGCTCTATGCCAGGAAAACTTTATTCACAAAAACAGGTGGTAAACCAGATTTGGCTGGGTGGCCTTAGTTTGCTAACCCTAGTCGCTGAAAGAGTCAAACAGTGTGGGTGGAAGCATAGATCTTGTCAAAGACAAAGCAGAGTGGTTAGCAAGGACTTAGGTTTGGAGTCACAGGAAATTGGGTTAGTTACTGCAATCACAATATAGTTTCAGAGTAGAATCAGTGGTAAGACAGATAAGCAGAGCTTATCTGGCAAATAAATAGCTTCTTAGAAACCCCCCTGCTTTGATTGAAAGAACTGTTACCCAAATCTAGGTGACACTGGATATGCAAACAGGGGCCAGCTCGTGTCGTCTGAACGTGACTGTAATTATGGCAACCCTAGAATAATGTCAGAACTGGAACTCGATAAAAAGTTTTATACGTAATAGAATAAAAAAATTTAGCTTGAGCAAAATAAAACACACTTCATATTCATATACTAGTTATATGTGCGCTGAGACTCATCCACAGTTGTATCTTTCGCGTAAAGGGGTAAGAAGAGTACTTAAGTCATAAAGCACTGCAAAGGCAAAAATGGGATGCAAAATACTTTTAATCCAGTCTTTGGACTCATCAAGTCCCTCAATAAAAAGTAAAAGCCATTATTTATATTTGTGTGTGTGAAATCAACTTTTATTGCACTCAAAAAGACACTGTCGTGTTTTATTTAATATTTAAAAACTGCTGTGTTGTATGGAATGATCCTCTAAAAGAGTTCTCTTAAGAAAAGGATAAATATAAAGGAAATCATTGGATATAGATTCGTGTAAACTCACTTGGATTTAGATTCAAAGCAAATACCAAATTCTTTTCTAATTAGAACTGACCATTGTGACATTTTAAAACTGTTTTTTTCCTCTTCTTTTGGTTCCTTTTCCTTATTTCCCTTTTGTCTGATCATAAGGAAAAGAAAGAGTAGGGAACTTTGTGGGGCAAATGAAGTGCTTCATTTTAAATTAAATGCAGAATAAACTCTAGTGGTATAGCGCAGATTAGGGAAAGTGAAACAAACCAGAAAAAAAAAAATAAACCTCTTCTGACGTGCAAAATTAATGGAAGAACTAAAATTTGGATACTAGTAAAGACTTGAAGCATTTTAGGACATATGTTCTACTCAAGGCTTGTTGGCAATCCGGTACTGAACTTTCCTTTAAATTGCATGTCAATGATTCAGCCATAGCAACTAGAAACTCAATAATAACAAAAACAGCAACAGCACATAAAATTGAGTCCTTGCATTGCATTCAGACTACATATATTAACTAATTTCGTGCTCAAGTTATATCTAAGAAATAGGCATCTTTATTACTCCAATTTTACAGATGGAAAAAACTAACATACAAACATGTTAAGTAATTTAAGAAAAGTGACACATTAAATAGCAGAGGCAAAAATTTTCACCCAGAGCATCCGGTTCCAAAGCCCAAGTACCTACCTTAAGTATAGAGTGGTGCCTCACATTTTTGTGAAACCACTTCTAGAACCAGTGTGACAAACTTGTCCCAGGTTGCCTGCGTTTTGTTTGTTTGTTTTGGTTTTAGTATTAAAAATTCTGCTTCCCAGATGCCCCCTTGGTCTCAAGCAAACTGGGACAATTGTTCGCACTAACAACCTTCACATATGTGAATTTCGCCTTGTAAAAGAAAACAAAAAGACCTCAAGTTATCAAAATACCTGTCACAAAATCTACTCAGAAATGCTCAGGCATTCGGATCAAAAGAGAACTGTCCATACCATCACAAAGTGCATTTAAACCTCATTTAGATGCAATTAGAAACCTTAGTTTAGATGCAATTAGAAACCCTAGTTTAGATGCAATTTTGGCAGAATTGGTTAATTGGCTTCCCAACTAAACAGGAAGGAGCTAAAAAGAGCAAGAGGTGAAACTAACAGAGAGAAAAGAAACTAAAAAACACTATAAGGACAAAGTCTAAAGACATTTAATGACATTAATGACAATTGTGCATTAGGTACATTTTATTTGTCAATGACAGAAAACCAACTTGAACCATCTGCAGTAATCAGAGAAATTTATCAGAAGTACTTGCAATAGGGGCATAGATGCCATTAGAACTTGCTTCCTCTCATCATTGTTTCTCTTGTAGTGGCTTTATCTTTCAGGCTGCCTCTTACTCTGTGATTGAAAACATGAAACCAATAGCTCCTAAATATTATGTCTTCAGGCATAAGAAAAAAAAATGATTAGTTTAATCCAAAATTTAAAAACACCAGGAATTTTACTAGGAATTTTACCCATTTGCCTAGTTTGGATCATGCAAACATATGTCTGAACTGGTAATCTAAGGCCAGAGTTGGGGTCATATAAGAACATGGCAGCCTTGTAGGAACCATGTTGATGGAATGAGAAAGGCACTTCTCAGAAGGAAAACTATCCACGACAGTCCTCTGTTTGACTGGATAGCATACTCCCACGTCTACTTTCAACCAATTCTCAATACACATTCTTTCTTACAGATTATCAAAATGTCACCATTAATATATTTTAAATATCCTACATATAACTACAATTTTTTTAATGTTTATTTATTTATTTTGAAAGAGAGAGAGTGAGAGAGCACAAGCGAGGGAGGGGCAGGGAGAAGGAGAGACAGAATCCCAAGCAAACTCTGCACCATCAGCACAGAGCCCAATGTGGGGCTCGAACTCACAAACTGTGAGATCATGATCTGAGCCGAGATCAAAAGTCAGACACCTAACCGACTGAGCCACCCAGGCACCCCTAACTACAAAAACTTAAACACTACTCCAAACTATGATTTGTACAGAATTGTTATTTGTAGAAATATACTAAAGCCTGACAAACAGGAGGGTGGCCATCCAAGTTCAGCCTTTCTCTGTGATATCATAGCTTAAGTCAATATCTCTCAGGTTAGTCTGCATCATGTCCAGATCAGTTGTTCTATCAGTAGTAATAAATTTAACAAGCCAAAATGCCCAGTGTGCAATTTAGAGAAAAACTTAGAACAAACTCCCACTTCAAAAGAGAGAAATTTAACAACATGCTCAATATGTCTTGATCCATTTGAATGTAAAGTCTGTAAGGACAGGGATTTTTGTTTGTTTAACTGATCTATTCCCAGAGCTCAACACATAATAGGCACCGGTATGTAACTGTTAAATAGATGGACATCCTTTTTTTGTTTCATTCTCTGTAAGCATTGTGTGTTCCTCAGTCAACTGATATGACTCCCTGAGATCCTGTACACTGTTTAGGTATTGCCTTGAGAGAGAAAAGAAATGTATTGAGTTCATTATGATTTTGAATGGTAGCATGCCCCTTGGGTTGGCTGTAAAATGGCAATCATTATTCAAAAACTGAATATCCACAGTCTTCCACTGTATGTGCTTTATTTCCTAATTGAAGTCTTCAGTTCCTGAAAGTATAGCTATGACCTAAAGAAATAGCAAACAACTAACTCAGTTACAAAGTTCATACAAGGTTTCCTTCTATACTCCTCTTAGCTGTAGATAGATAGTAGATAGAAAATGTTGCCGCTGAAATTCAGGCATTTTGGCAGGATTCAGAGAATCTGGTAAGGAGTACAGATTTCCAACAATGTTGTAAATGTCATAATATGGTTCTTGTTAGGTGTGCCGATGGGTTTATTGAATGTCTTAGGGATATCACATTTTCTTTTTTAAATCTCCAAAAACAGAGAGAGAGGAAGCTATAAATGTTATATGTGGCTATGTAAGGCTGAGCTAATGAGTTTGTGTGCTCCCGTAGTACTTTGTTTTAAGAAATCACGACTTTACCCCCTTTCAGCTAGTGGGGTTTTGTTGAGGCCGATTACTCCTCTGGCTTCATTCAATGCAGAACATGTGGCCCAAGCCCAGTCCAGCAGAGTCGTTCACAACCTGGCCACAGTTATTGATTCAAGATGGGGCCTGTGACCCCAGTTGAGCCAATGAGAGTCATCCCTGGGACTGTTTTTCTGGACTAGGAGAAAAGTAGGATTCTTTTCTCTGGAAATAATAGTAACCCTAGTGCTTACAGGGATCATATTTGACAAGAAAGGAAAAACATTCCTGAGAATGAAGATCATCCAGGATGAAGACAGAAACCTGATGACATACTTTGTACCATGAATGTGACATATCTTAAGTCAAATCTACCCTGGAGTTTTCAGTTGTGTAAGCCTCCAAATTTCCATTTGACATAAACTGGATATTGTTGGGTGGCACTTATGTCTTTCAGCAGAAACATTCCAAGAGAGTTTCTCATTATAGCGATTTGATATAAGAATATGTAGTGAAATATTTATAAAGCTCTTTGAATACTTCTTGAAAAAGGTAATATTAAAATAACGTTGGCATGAGAACTCTGAATTATAAACATCTGTAAGGTTCAGATATTATACAAGCAGACATGCTAAAGAACAAGTCATAAAGATAAAATGATGTACTCAAAGAATTATGGTTCTAAATTAAAACAGATTCCACTTAGAATAATAGCTTTAAACTTCTCTAGAATTCCAGCAATATTATCAGATCAATGTACAAAATTGTGAGTTCTCTCAAATCATATATAGCATACACAGTTATTTATAATTGTTCTTAAAATTAATTTTTAGTTATAATTTTCAGAAATAATAGATACAATTTCTTTGTGACTTTCAAGTGATAATCATGTAAATTACAGTTTCCTTAATAGTAAGGTAAATTTCTTATTTCGGAAGTGTGAAAAAGGAATATTGAACCTGGCAATAATATAGGAATAGAGAAAGTAGCTCTTCTTCATCAAAATATAGAGAAAGGTGATTGTCTCTCAAGCTTATGTTAAATGTGTAGATATTTAACTAATGAAGGACAGTTACGTTTCTGTATCTTTTGTGAATATTAACAATTTTCTTGTGAAACTTTGCATGTAGAATAATACTAATTTACTAAAGCTAAGAAATCAGTTGAGTGGCTTAACCAGAAAGACTATTAGAACATAGCTTAAGCATATAGCTCACAGGATGATGGCTTTTATTGGACACATCTAATGAATTCAAGAGCTTTTTACTTTATTAAATAGACATTTATAAACAAAAGAAATTTTGGGGGGATTCACTGACTCTGTCAATTCCTTCTCTTCTCTTCTTTGATCTAGGCCTAATGGACATCTTGGGATGGTTACCAAAATTTATAGTAATGGAACTGGCAATATAATGGCAAGATAGAGGATAAATTAATGAAAAGCAAGATAAATTTGTTCTGTGGCTTCTGTAGATCTGAAGGCCATAAGGAAATATTTAAGTAAATCTTTCTTGTCAGTAATAAGCCAAACCACACTCATAGATAATAATGACAAAGACATATTTAGCATAGGAAAAATACATTTGCTAAATTTTCCTGTGAATAGCACCAATTTCAGTATTCCTTAGGCATGGTTTGTGAAATGAGATTTACACAAGATTTGGCAGTGCATAAATTAGTCTGAAGGCATAAGGTATGAATTCATGGAGCTATATTAACGGTTTCAGAACAACCACACATTTTTAATAAAGTGCTGGGGTGCTGTGCTGAATTCTGTTCTGTTCTGGCCAGAAGTTTAGTCATTATTTTACAGGCATTTCCTACAAACATCCTCTGAATGTTAGCATGTTACTAGACACATGCAGATTTAAGAGTTAAAAAAAAGAGGAAGAAAAAAGGAAAAAGAAGAAGAGCCATTCTACAGACCACAGCCTGGCTTGGGGTTGAGGCAGGAGACATGGATTACAGCCTACCAACCAAATGTGTTTCCCCAAATTGGGTATATCCTCAAATGAAAAAAGTTGTGTTTTTGTTTTTGTTTTTATCAGTTGTAATACTGGGCTAAAGCTCTTTTTAAGGTCATTCCTGTCTTTGAAATTCTACAATTTTATTATATTTTATCTTCCCTGGGAAACAAAAAATGTAATTGATGGAAAATAGATTCCTGCATTTAAGAGCTACAAATATATAGAAAGGCAGCTGTTTAACTACAGATATTGAATCCACACATTCTTTAAATTTTTATTGTTTTGTTTTAGAGAAGACAGAACATGAGTAGGGAAAAGGGACAGAGGGAGAGAGAATCTTAAGCAGGCTCAATGCTCAGCCCAACATGGAACTCGACCCCACAATCCTGGGATCATGACCTGAGCTGAAATGAAGAGTCAGACATTCAACTGACCAAGCCACCCAGGTGCCCCCAGATCCAGACACAATTTTAGAAGAAATTGTGCAGAGTTCTAAAAATTCTTTGACTCCCAACCCTTTTCCTTAATAAATTGTTCTTTTGTGCTCTTTTTGTTAATAGCATTCCAAGCCTTTATCATAGTAATCATCTCTTTCTATTAGGGACAGCTGTACAGTTCTCTGGCATATCTTTCCGGTACCCCCATCTGAAGTCCTTGTGGGTAAGACCTACCTTACTTTCTTATCCCTAGTGTCTGTTGACCTGGATTTGATGATCAGGAGATGTTTGAATAAATAAATGAATGAGTGAACAAACACTGTCAGAGAAGAATCATTAGAAAAAGAAGTTATTATTCCAGAAAATAAAAATCTTACTAAGTAATACAAATCACAACATATATGAATAAAATGTTATCAAGGTGACATTTTCCCCATTAATCTTGCCTATTAATCCTTAACAATCTACAATTCACCTCCTTTTTTTTTTTTTTCCTACGTAGATTTTGTTTTTTAATCTAACATGATTTTGGAATCGTGGCCTGATAATTGCTATCTATTTTCTTTATCATATGATGGCCAGGGTGAGTGCTTCGTTATATGAAATGCAATAAAGAATCTCAAAGGGTAAGTTTCCGAATACAGTCACAAACTTACCACATAACTTTCTAAGGGAGTGTCTCCCTTCAGTAATGCAGTCTACGGCAAGGATGACAATGATGGCGGCTGTGCTGTGACCCTACCAAAGTTGATGTAAATGACAGCCAGTGCTGTTAATAGCTTGTTTGAATGCCTACTGCGTGTGAGGCATTTTGAATATGACAACTCACTTAATCCTTGTAACATCTTATTGAATTAGTTATTATTCTTTTGCTCCCTTTTGAATAAAGAATTAGCTTTAAGGAAGTAAGCAAATTGACTATTATCCCACAATTCACAATTGGAAGGGCTTGTCTAGAACCCAGATCTTTTAGAGAGTACACTTAGCACTCTATTGCCAATCAAACCAACAGGCTAAGTACAAAATTGAATCATAAACAGAATCAAACTGTTAAATGTCATCAACATGCTTGTATTATATTAATTCACTTTACAAATTTTATTTTACCCACACACACATTTTGAATGTGATCATATCTGCCACAAATGCATAAACAATTAAGAAGTAGATAGTGCCACTTTTCAGTGAGGTGAATGACAATACCTTTTCTTACCAGTTGAATTTATTTCAGCCTCTGAAAACACAACCTTAAAATGTCTATGGTCCGAGAGTTATGTTGTGGGAAGCTATATTTATAAAGGATTTCTTGAAAGGTAAGCAAGTCATCCATCTCTTTAGCTAATCTTGTTTGTTTCTCCACCAGTCTGATAGCCAGAAAGTGGCAAAACTTGATGACGTTTTCCAACATTTAAATTATTGCTTTTACATGGCATTCATGTAGGAATTTTTTTTTAAAAAGCTATCTTGGGGCGCCTGGGTGGCGCAGTCGGTTAAGCGTCCGACTTCAGCCAGGTCACGATCTCGCGGTCCGGGAGTTCGAGCCCCGCGTCAGGCTCTGGGCTGATGGCTCAGAGCCTGGAGCCTGTTTCCGATTCTGTGTCTCCCTCTCTCTCTGCCCCTCCCCCATTCATGCTCTGTCTCTCTCTGTCCCAAAAATAAATAAAAACATTGAAAAAAATAAAAATAAAAAGCTATCTTACTGTAATCTCTATTTATTATAAGGGTATTTGTGAGGTCACTTAACCAAATAAACATACATGGAAGATTTGTGTTCCTGACCATTTTCAAGAAGTGCATTTATCCTAAGTAACCAGTGTATTTTTCTTTTATGGACCATGCTAACCTTATAAAGGATGATATTTCTCTCTTTTTTTTTTTTTTCTGGCAACTAGTATACTTTGTCAAATTTCTTTCCCATTTCGAGTCATTATGCATAAAACTTGTCTCTAAGGCTTATCTTTCGTGCACAGCACACTTTTGGCATCATTTCACTATTTTTCCATCATTCTCTCTTCACAATGTTTTTTTCCGCATTGTGTTATTGTAATTTCATGTTTTTGGGGAAAGGCTTCATTTCTTAAAGTAAGCAATTTTAGTATAGAAATGCTTCACAACACTTGGAGTCTTGTTTATGAAAAATCCTGTACATAGGCAAAGTTTAAAAGTCGAAGAATGACCATGAAGACCCAAGAGTGATAAGTTATGTCGGTGGTCAAGACAAGAGGACACATACAGAACATGAGAGCCTCCTTTGTCAGGATACTAATAAGTTGTTTTCCTTGGTGTTCTTTGGAAGGGAGGGGTAGGACACAAAGAGCAGTTGGATAGAACAAGGCTGAAAATAAGCTATACCCAACCAGTTTGCCTTTCTTCTTTCTTCTAAACTCAGTATTGCAGGACATCTGCCCCCCCCCCCACCAAAATTTTCTTATACCTCCATTTTAGGAAGAGTTTTGGTAAATATCTGGTTGCCTAAAACCATGCATGAAGTCAAAACGTGTTAAAAATTAATTGCACATATAGCTGCTCCCTTTAAACATCAGAACTTTAGAAAGATCTCATGATCATGACAAGGGCCCTTGATAGAATGCTTTTGAAATACAAGAAAGAAACATTTCACTGACTGAAAAATTTGAACATTTTCTTATGGATCTGATCTCTTGGTATCCTAAAGTCACTTTGAGGAAATTAAATGAAACTTAGATAACTTGGAGGTTCATGTATGATCACCAGTTCACCATCATATAATCCTCATTCATTGGTCATTTTCCTGATTACCTATTGGCACATTCATGCTACCTAGCAGATAACTCATTAAAGACATTAATTAGCTCAGGAGGTTGTATGATTTAGCTAATCTGGCCCAGGGTCATGCATACATCCTCATCTAGGCAGCTCTGCTGTTACTATCTGGGCTTGTAGACGTATGTGGGAGTTGACTGTTGGCTGATCTAGGATGACCTTGACTGGGATGATGTCAGTGAGCCTTGTATCTTTTATCCATGTATCTTTTATCCTCTAGCAGTCTAGTCTTGACATGTTCTTATAACAATGACAGAGATGCAAAAGTAGGCAAGCCCACTGGAAAAAGTATCTTGCAAAACTCACGTTGGTCACACTTACTGACTTCCCGCCAACCCACGCAAGCCACATGGCTGAGGCTAGAGTCAGTGTAGAAGGGCACAACAAAGTTATGTGGCAAAGAGTCTCAATACAGGGAAAGGTGAAAACTTAGGGCCATTTTGCAAGTGGTGTTGCAGAGTTGTATTTTAGCTACCTTATAGCCCTGCAGCTTGATATAGTCCACATTTCCATAGGATTCATGGATCTGGTAACACATAATTTGCTCATTATATTCCCCATGGGAGAAGAATTTCTTGATGTTATTAGTGCTTTCAAAAATGAATATTGTTTATACTCTCCTACCTATTCTCTCTCTCTGCAGGAATTTGGAGGGAGGTGAGTTTCCTTTGGCTCTTTTCTTCATGACTTGAAGTATTAACTGACATTATTAATGACAAGTATAGAGTAGTGTTCTCCTGCACCCAGGAATGTTATAAGGAGATAAAAGTGAAAATGAAATGACAAAGGAAATGAGCCAGAAAATAAGACCTCTGGACAATGAAAATTTAGCACCCATGCTAAACAAGTGAAAGTCTTTTAGGTAGATTGTATAAATTCAGCTTATTATAGATTTTAAAAGAAAACAATTTTAAGGTTTCTTATCACCGTGAACAGCTGCTAGACCTCCAAATGGAATTTCCTAATGAGTATAGAAACAAAATCTGTTTCTTTATTTCCCAGATACCCTGCATTTGCCTGGCTACTAACCAACGCCGATCAGCTGCTATTCTCTATTCTGCAGCCACCTGGTCTTATTGCTGACATTTGAGTTTGGAAGGAGTATGTGCTTCTTTCTAAATATTCCAGATATTATCCCCTATTTATACTGTACATGGCTCCTGGATTAACTGTAATAAGAAATGTCAAAAGCTCCCTGGCCTTTCTATGAGATACAACAAAGTGCTTGGAGGGTCTGGAAAAGTCCACGACAGCCATTCTCCTTTCCTCTGTGTTTGTCAGTGATGTGGAGACTGAGAAGCTTGACCCTACATTTCCAAAACCCTTTGGCAGTGAGGGTTCTTAATTTCATATAGTTTATCTGATTAGGTTGGAACATGGGAGGAAGCCGAGCCATACTTTTGTGGCTGCTGCCATCACTGCTGGAAAGTTCGGTCAGGAAGGCTCTGGGAGTTTTTGCACCTGCTTTAGCTAGAGATCAGTTCCAGGAGCCACTGTGAACTATCAGGTGTTGGAAGTTTCAGTGAACGCTCATCAGGTGTTGGAAGTTTCAGTGAACGCTCATCAGGTGTTGGAAATGTAGATTTAAGCTTCTTAGTCTCGTCACTACTGACAAACACAGAAGAAGGAAGGAGCGTGGCTGTCATGGTCTCCTCAGTGAGACACTCCAAACGTTTCGCTGTGCTTCGTTAGGTGTGAGAATGAAGAGGCAGGGTGCAGTAGTCAATGTTAACTTCCTGACTCCTGGAGGGAAGCTAAGGCTGTGAATTTGCAGAGCTAGTAGCTCCTGGAGGTGAGTTCCCACTCTCTCATTTCTTTGTTATAGACAACATAGCAGTGCTCTTGGTGGGCTAGTTTTGTTCTGTTGGTGTGTGCCTCATTGCTCGAGAACTAGCTACTCAGCCTTTTGGCGATTCCATAAGTTTTTAATTCTCTTTATTAAATGTCATTCTGTGTAAAATACAGTTGACCCTTGAACAACACAAGTTTGAATTGTGCACGTCCACTTTTACATTGTTCACAAGACAGTACTGCAAATACATTTTTTCTTATGAATTTCTTAATAAATTTCTTTTCTCTAGCCTGTTTTGTTGTCAGAATGCAGTACATAATACACATACAGAATCAATTATTCAACCATTTTTTGTTATCAATAAGGCTTCTGGTCAACTGTAAGCTATTAGTAGTTAGGTTTTGGGGGAGTCAAAAGTTATATGGGGGTTTTCAACTGCTTGGAGTGGAGGGGACTGGCACTCCTAACCCCTGCATTGTTCAAGGGTCAATTATTGCTAGCTTTCTTTCTAATATTTGCAACTGAATCCTGACATAATCAAATCTTGCTAAAACCAGAGACATTGAGTTAGTTGCTTCCTTGCCTGGCCACCAAAAGTAAAATGTATAATACAGACTTATGCTATTACTTCATTGATTTTTATTGCTTTTTAAAATTTTTGTTTATTCAAAATTATGAAATATTTTAGTCAAATTATGAAAAATAATGTAATAAATTTGGGATATCCATGGTAAGATCAAATATTGACGTTTGGATAGATTTGCTTCAAATCTTGTTTTTTAATTAAAATATTGCAGATATGGGGCACCTGGGTGGGTCAGTCGGTTGAGTGTCTGTCTCTTGATTTTGGCATAGGTCATGATCTCGTGGTTTTGTGAATTTGAGCCCCATGTTGAACTCTGTGCTGGCAGTGTAGAGCCTGCTTGAGATTCTTTCTCTCTTCCTTGCTGTCTACCCCTGTCTCACTTGTGCTGTCTCTTGCAAAATAAACTTTGATAACCAACAAAATAAAATACTGTAGATATATTTAAATTCCTCATGAATCCCACTTCCTTTTAGCTGCCATCAGAGATGACCAATGTCCTGTAAAATATATGCATATTCCATGTATATTTATGCTTTTCCTATACATATATGAACTCCAATTTACAGTACTGTTTTGTACATGTATACTTTGTATAAATTGTTTTATGTTGCATAAATCATGTTTCACAATTTGCTCTTTCAGTTAGTATTATATTCCTGACTTTTTTTTTTTACTTATCCAGTTAATTTATTTTACCTTATATCTATTTTTCATTGGCTGATTATATTATTTCCTTCCTGAGATTGTTCGCAAGAAGTGACTTTTTTTAAATAACATCTCAACATCAATATACTAATAATTGAATTTGTAATATCCCCTGACCTTTTACAATGGTTCTTATAATTGATCTCCTTGATTTTTGTCAAGGGCATTTATATCTCTAATCCTTTCAGCTTTAAAACTTTGGGATCATTATTTTCATTGATCAATTCATCGAACACTGGATTTTTGTCAGCCTCTGTGACAAAATGTCTGTGCTAAAATGTTCTCTCCAGAGAGATTCCTAAAGGAGCTTCCCCCCACCCCCACTCAACTTTCTCTACTGACAGACTCTTCCTTTCAGAACATTTAACACAATGTATACCAATATTTATATTCTTGTCTATTTGTTGCCTGTCTTCTCCAATCAGCTGTAAGATCTGCAAAATTTGGGACTGGGTCTTTATACCTAGTACTAGTTTAGAACATGATTAGAGCTCAGTAGATATTTGAATGACTGTATGCATGCACTTTATAGACCATTGCATTGTAAATTCAACCAGTCACAATTCTTAAGAATTTTTTTCTTCAAAACAACAATAAAATAAATATAAGCATGGGACTTTTACAAAAAAAAGAAATATAACAATAAAGAAATGCTTGTATTTATTTATTTTTAAAATTTATTTAAATTCAAGTTAGTTAGCCTACAGGGTAGTATTGGTTTCAGGAGTAGAATCCCGCGATTCATCACTTCCCTATAACACCCAATGCTCATTCCAACAAGTGCCCTCCTTAGTGCCCATCACCCATTTACCCCAACTCCCCACCCCCCACCACCACTCCAGCAACCCTCAGTTTGTTCTGTCTTTAACAGACTCTTGGGGCAGCTGGGTGGCTCAGTCAGTTAAGTGTCCGACTTCGGCTCAGGTCTTGATCTCATGGTTTGTGAGGTAGCACTCTGTGCTGACATCTCAGAGCCTGGAGCCTACTTCGGATTCTGTATCCCCCTCTCACCCTCTGTCTCCCTCTCTCTGTCTCTGTCTCTGTCTCAAAAATAAGTGACTATTAAAGAGTCTCTTATGGTTTGCCTCCCTCTCTGTTTTTATCTTATTTTAGAGCTTAGCACATTGCCTGGTCATATGTTTAAAATTATAAATATTTTTTTTTTAATTTTTTTTTCAACGTTTTTTTTATTTATTTTTGGGACAGAGAGAGACAGAGCATGAACGGGGGAGGGGCAGAGAGAGAGGGAGACACAGAATCGGAAACAGGCTCCAGGCTCCGAGCCATCAGCCCAGAGCCCGACGCGGGGCTCGAACTCACGGACCGCGAGATCGTGACCTGGCTGAAGTCGGACGCTTTAACCGACTGCGCCACCCAGGCGCCCCTAAAATTATAAATATTAAAGTAAATATTTTATGTATGTAAAGTGTTTCTTTTATTTTTACCTTAGGATAAATGGCACAAGGTAAAATCACCTTGTCAAATATGTGACCTATTATAGCAATAGCTTAAACTTTTCACATGAATAAATTGTTTCCTATTAATAGCATGAATTGAAATCATAATTAAGCCTAACTTCAAGCACATAAAAATGTGCAAAAATAATAGACACCTATGTACCCACCTCCAAGATTAAACAGATGTTAACATTTTGCCATATGTGCATCGAATTTGTCTTTGAAAATGAAAAATAATGCAGATTCAGTTAACTCCTCCCTCTGTTTCCTTTCCTCCCCACCAGTCACCAATACTTTAAAGTTGTATATCTTTCCCCTGTATGTCATCATGTATATAAAAAAACAGTACTGTAGTACGTGATGCCAAGTGTCACATGATCACAACTGAGCCAATGGTTCTTGAAATTCGCTTTGATATACAAGTGCTTTGGATTACAAGCATGTTTCTGGAATGAATTATGCTTGCAAACCAAGGTTTCACTGTATAAATTTTTTATGTGTGCACTCTGGGGCCCTTATTTGATGGGGGGAAAAAACCATGATTACAAAGCATAGTTAGATGCAAAAGTGAATACTTCTGTAGAATGAGGAAAAAAATACAACATGTTTAAAAATGTGAAGAGCCGATAAATATGGCAAGCATTTCGCATTCCCCGAAAGTAACATAATATTTTAAGATAAGTTGTCTGACCTACCTCTATAATACATGTTTCTTTATTTGTGACCACATAGTCTTTGATTCCCTCTTCCCATGACACCACTTCTTAATAATTTTTATGGAGCAATTAGAAAATTGTTTGCCTTGTAGCATGAATGAACTTAATTTATTTTTATTATTGATAGCTGGTGTGTATTGAACTTACTACTTCATGCTTCTTCTCATGCTGATACAGGCTTTTGCTCAATATATGTAGGGATTCAGAAGGAAGGAACGCTCATTGGTAGAGGTTACTAGCTTTGCTGGAGGGCAGCAGCTGTGGCTGAGGGAAGCCTGACCTGTCTCAAGAAAGTAATGCATGCTTATTTCTTTACTATCTAACTTTCTACTTTATTAAAATAAATAAGTGTAAATATTTTACTAACCAAGTACGTGCATCATTGATAATTTCTCCCCGTATTGGCTACCCTTCAATACCCTGACACTGAAAGTTTTATGTTTAACTGTGAGTTAATAGGCAGAAAAAAAAAATCTTCCCTGGAAAGAGGCCTATGCGAGCGAAAGCTGCCAAAGCTTAAGGTTCATTTAACTCCATGTTAAATCTCCCTTCATCTCTGTGGGTTCATATTTTATATACGTGGGTTCATTTTGTACTTTAAAAAAATCTTTGTGGTTGACTCAACTTTAATTTTTTTTAAAAATTTTTTTTTTTTTCCAACGTTTATTTATTTTTGGGACAGAGAGAGACAGAGCATGAACGGGGGAGGGGCAGAGAGAGAGGGAGACACAGAATCGGAAGCAGGCTCCAGGCTCTGAGCCATCAGCCCAGAGCCTGACGCGGGGCTCAAACTCACGGACCGCGAGATCGTGACCTGGCTGAAGTCGGACGCTTAACCGACTGCGCCACCCAGGCGCCCCGACTCAACTTTAATTTTGAGGATTTTCATGTGGATACATGTAGATATACTCTGTTTTGCTTTAACTACTGCTGAGTATCCCATTGTACTAATCCACCCCATTTAATTTTTCTACTCTTTTTCCAAGCGGCATTTAGAGTTTACCTTATCTGTTTTTGGTATGATTAATGCTGCAGAAACATTCTTCTACCTGTCTCCTTGAACATGTGTGGCACTGTCTCCAGGGTAATCAATTATAGTAAAATTCAGGATCCTGGGATGTGCCTACCTTAAACAAATTGCTAACTACAATGGCTCTATGATTTTTATCTTTTACTAATAGAGTCCCTGTTACATTTTCATCAATATCTGGTGTTCCTATTCTCATTAATTTTGACAACCAGTTGAATGTGAGAGGGATTCTTACTGTTATTTTCATTTGCATTTAACTTTTTACCAGTGATCTTGGACTTCTAATACTTTCTTCATGTTTATTTCCTCACCTGTGAATTGCCCATTTGTATCCTTGGATTATTTTTATTGGGTTTGCGTCCTTTTGATTTTTATTGATTTGAAGAAGTTCATTGTATTTTCCAATTGTTAATTCTTTATCTGTTATATGGGTTATGAATATCTTGTTTCGGTCTGTGACTTATTCTGTTTCTGATCTCTTGTCATACAGAGGTTTTCAATTTAATATGGCAAACTATTTATATTCTATAAATTTTACCCTTTCCTTCACGTGTATGAGAATATTCTCTATCCTACCACAAAGATATAGTATCATGTTTCTTTCCTAAAATTTTGAGTTTTCTTATGTGGAATGTGTTGGTGCTTTCAGTGAGATATCCCCTTATGACTGTCAGAATGGCTAACATTAACAACTCAGGCAACAAAAGATGTTGGCGAGGATGTGGAGAAAGAGGATCTCTTTTGCATTGTTGGTGGCAATGCAAACTGGTGCAGCCACTCTGGAAAACATTATGGAGGTTCCTCAAAAAACTAAAAATAGAACTACACTATGACCCAGCAATTGCATTACTAGGCATTTATCCACAGGATACAGGTGTGCTAAATATGCACCCCCATGTTTATAGCCGCACTATCAACAATAGCCAAAGTATGGAAAGAGCCCAAATGTCCATCAATGGATGAATGGCTAAAGAAGATGGATACACACACACACACACACACACACACACACACACACACACACACAATGGAGTATTACTCAGCAATCAAAAAGAATGAAATCTTGCCATTTGCAATTACGTGGATGGAACTGGAGGGTATTGTGCTAAGTGAAATTAGTCAGAGAAAGACAAAAATCATATGACTTCACTCATGAGTACTTTAAGACACAGAACTGATTAACATAAGGGAAAGGAATAAAAAATAATATAAAAACAGGGAGGGGGACAAAACAGAAGAGACTCATAAATATGGAGAACAAACTGAGGGTCCCTGGAGGGGTTGTGAGGGGGGGTGATGGGCTAAATGGATAAGAGGCATTAAGGAATCTACTCCTGAAATCATTGTTTCACTATATGCTAACTAATTTGGATGCAAATTTTAAAAAATAAAAAATAGAATTAAAAAAAATTTTAAAAACAATAGGAAAAAAAGTTGAGTGTATTATATGAAGAAATATTTTCCACATAATTAAAGCTGCATTTGGTCAATATGCCTTCCTTTTGCCATATATATGTAAAGCCAATTAATTCATTTCATCAGAATTGGAATCCTGACTCTACCCTTACTAGCTGTAGGATCTTAGACAAGTTACTCAACTTCTGACGATCCTCAGTTTATACAGCTAAAAATGATGCACCACTTATTGACACTGTAAAATTATAAGTATGAACATTTTAAGTGAGTTCGCGACCTGTATTAAACGACACTAATAGCACCCTAGTAATCGTGCCTTTCTTTTGATGACATTAGGTATAGTTTGATAACTAAAGGAGTAAAGATGGAGGTCAAAATATCTTTATTATTATTTTTTTAATTATTTTTTTTAATGTTTATTTATTTTTGAGACAGAGCGTGAATGGGGGAGGGCCAGAGAGAGGGAGACACAGAATCTGAAACAGGCTCCAGGCTCTGAGCTGTCAGCACAGAGCGTGACGCGGGGCTCGAACTCACGGACCGCGAGATCCTGACCTGGCTGAAGTCGGACACTTAACTGACTGCGCCACCCAGGCGCCCCAAAATATCTTTATTATTTATTTATTTTTTAATTAATTAATTTATTTTTCAACGTTTATTTATTTTTGGGACAGAGAGAGACAGAGCATGAATGGGCGAGGGGCAGAGAGAGAGGGAGACACAGAATCGGAAACAGGCTCCAGGCTCTGAGCCATCAGCCCAGAGCCCGTCGCGGGGCTCGAACTCACGGACCGCGAGATCCTGACCTGGCTGAAGTCGGACGCTTAACCGACTGCGCCACCCAGGCGCCCCCAAGATATCTTTATTATTAAAGATAAGTTAAAGAGCATAGTTTATAGGATCAGGCCAGTATGCTTATTTATAACTTCAGAATTAGGCAAAGTTTTCCATTTAGTAATGGACAAGGCTGGAATAGGGCAGAGTTGACATGTGGAAGGCCTGGGTAGGTAAAAATTACCATATTTTGCTGAGATGTTCTTTGAAATGTTGCATAGGTAAAATTTTGTTCATAAGTGATATTGAGCTACTCATTTCTTGTACTGTCTTTGTTATATATACTAAGTTGTTTTGTGTTTGTTTTGGGGGAATAATTTGCTTAAAATTTGGATCATTTGTATATTAGAAGTTGGGTAAAATTTCTTTATAAAACCACCTGGATCTAAATCTACCCACCCACACACTATAGGTTTATTTGTATGTATGTGTAGATTCTTTTCTATTCTTCATTCTCTTAAATCATTATAGGACTACTCAGTTCTTCTACTTGTTCTTCAGTGAGTTTTGGTAAATTATATTGTTCTAACAAATTTTCATTTCATCAAAACTTTCAATTTTAATGCAATAAAATCATTTACAGTATTATATGATATTTTCAAATCTTTAGTATATCAGTTAATTTCCTTTCTTTATTCCTGATACCATGGGGATGTATGTGTATGTGTGGGTAACAATTTTTGTGTTTATATGTGTGCTTGTGTGGGTGCCTTTTTCTTTTCTTCCTCTGAACAGTAATACCAGAATCTTGTCTAATTTATTAATCTTTTAAATCATCAACTTGGATTTTGTCGAGGTTTCCTCTTTGCCTGTTTTTTTTTTTTTCTATTTTTACTGATATTTACATCCTGCTTGTATTTTCCTATATTCCATTTATCTGAATTGTTGGGTGCTTATTTCTTATTTCTCAATATTTCTTTACTGTAATAAGCATTCAAGGATAAAAATTTCCCTCCTATGTAGTTTTAGCTTCATCTCACCCAATTTAATATAGTTAAATTTCCATTACATTTTCTTTTTTTCCCATGATTTTGTTAAAAGGATCTTAAGTTATCCAAATAAGAGGGGATTTACAGTTATCTTTTTATAATTTATTTTATATGATTTTATAATATTTGATGCTTTTTTGTGTAATTTTCAAGAATTTTTGTATATCCTAATACGCTCTTATTTTGGAGAAAAATTCTATGACTAATTGAAATGAAAATAAATTTTCTGCCAGTTGCAGGGCTTTATATACCCAGAGATATTAGTTCAAACCTATCAATTGTGTTCTCGGAGGAAACTCCATACTATTTTCCAGTGTGGCTGTACCAGTTTGCATTCCCACCAACAGTGCAAGAGGGGTCCCCTTTCTCCACATCCTCCCCAACACCTGTTTTTTTCTGGTATTGTTGATTTTTCTGACAGGTGTGGGGTGATATCTCATTGTGGTTTTGATTTGTATTTCCCTGATGATCAGTGATGTGGAGCATCTTTTGTTTTCTGCCCATCTTTTTTAATTGGATTATTCATTATTCAGATGTTGGGTTTGATAATGTCTGTGTATATTTTGGATACTAACCCTTTATCAGATAGGTCATTTGCAAATAATCTCCTGTTTCGTATGTTGCCTTTTAGTTTTGTTGATTGTTTCCTTTGCTGTACAGAAGCTTTTTATCTTGATGAAGTCTCAATAGTGCATTTTTGCTTTTGTTTCCCTTGCCTCAGGAGACCTATCTAGAAAGAAATTGCTACAGGTGATGTCAAAGAGGTTATTGCCTGTGTTCTCCTCTAGGATTTTTACAGTTTAAGTTCTCACATTAAGGTTTTTAATCCATTTTGAGTTTATTTTTGTGTATGGTGGAATAAAGTGGCCTAGTTTCATTCTTCTGCATGTTGCTGCCCAGTTTTCCCAGCACCATTTGTTGAACAGACTGTCTTTTTTTCCATTGACTATTCTTTCCTGCTTTGTCAAAGATAAGTTGACCATACAGTTGTGGGTTCACTTCTGGGTTTTCTATCCTGCTCTGTTGATCTATGTGTCCATTTTTGTGCCAGGATCATACTATTTTGATCACTCTACCTTTGTAATGTAACTTCAGGTCTGAATTGCAGTGCCTCCAGTTTTGCTTTTCTTTTTGAAGATTGCTTTGGCTATTCAGGGTCTTTTGTGGTTCCATATAAATTTTAAGTTGGTTTGTGCTAGTTATGTGAAAAATGCTGTTGGTATTTTGATAGGGATTGCATTAAATGAGTAGATTGCTTTGGGTAGTACATACATTTTAACAATAGTTGTTCTTCCAAGTAATCAGTATGGAATGTCTTCCCATCTCTTTGTGTCATCTTCAATTTCTTCCATTGGTGTTTTATAGTTTTCAGAGTACAGGTCTTTCATCTGTTTTGTTAGGCTTATTCCTTGGTATCTTATTATTTTTGGTGCAATTGTAAAGAGGGTTGTTTTCCTAATTTTTCTTTCTACTCTTCATTATTGGTGTAATGAGTTGCAACAAGGTATAGTTTCTCCCATTACTAACATCTTAATTAATATGGTACTTAAAAATAAGGCAATATTGATTTATTATAATGACTATGGTACTATTGAAGATACATAGTTTATTTAGGTTGCCTTATTATTTACCTAATGTCCTTTTTCTGTTCCAGGGTCCATCCAAGCTACCAAATTGCCTTTACTTGTCACATCTTCTTATGCTCCTCTTGGTTCTGACAGTTTTTCAGACTTTGCTTACTTTTTATGACCTTGATAGTTTTTCATAGTATTGGTCAGCTATTTTTTAGAGTTCCACTCTATTGTAATTTGTCTGACGTTTTCCTCCTCATTCAACTAAGGTTATGGTTTTTTGATAGGTAGACTATAAAGGAAAGGTGACATTTTCATCACATCATATTGATATATGTGCTATCCCCAGGATTTTTCATTGTTAATGTATTTGATCATAATCACCTATAGAAGTAGCATTTATCAAGTTTCTTCACTAGAAAGTTAATATTTTTTTCCTCTTTCCACAGTGACCTCTTTGGAAAGAAGTCATTCTGCACAACTCACACTTAAGATCTGGGGGTATATGCTATTCTTTATGAAGGCTGAATATCTATATAAATTATTTGGAATTCTTCAAGGGGGATTCATCTAATCTCCCTCATTTATTTATACAATCATTTATTTCTATTAGTGTGAATTTGTGAATATTTTATATACTTTGGGCTATAATCTAATACTACTTTATTTCTCAAATTGTTCCCGCTTTGGCTATTGAGTCAGCTTTCAGTTAATTCCTGTGTTCTTTTCATGTACCTCCAGAAATTTATTTATATTTTTATTTATGATTATTTAATTTTTTTTTTTTTTTTTGCAGTTTGATTTTTGGCATTGCTAGATGCTCCAGGCTCCCCTTGCTGACTTTTTGTTCCAGTCCTTAGTTAGCTAGTTCCCCAAGGAGCCATGTTTCCTGCTGTTGGACACCAAGATGTGGGCATTAGTCATTCTGTATGCTTACTGGGGCCACTACTTGCTTCTTAACAATTTGGATGAACTGATGGCAGCTAGGGTTGAATTTATTTAAAGTTTTATATCCTTGTTTTCTTTTACTGCTTTTTGTATACAATTTAGAAAGTACAGAAATATGTACACATTTTTATATACATGTAAATAGGCTAAAAATCAATATACAATTTTTCAATATACAATTTTTCTTTTCCTTATACTTTTAAATAATATGCACTTTCCTGTCATTTTTCAATTTTTAAGTGATTTTTACATTTTAATTCCAGTGAAGTTAAAATACATTGTTATATTATTTCAGGTGTACAATAGAGAGATTGAACAGTTCAATACCTTTCTCAATGGTCATCGTAATAAGTGTACTCTTACATCATTTATGATAGCTGTATAAAATCAATGAATGCACAAATATATTTATATTTGTAAAGTTAAACATTTAGGTATCTTCAATTTTTAACATTTTAAGTGGAAAGACTATTTTTTATTTTCAATTACTTAGAGTAAATCTCTAAAAGCATATTTTTATGGTCAAATAACTTACATATTCAAAGCATGATATGGTTTGTCTACTTATTTTCCCAAAGAATAACAATATTTATTTCCAATACTACATAAGTCTGTTAATCTTTCTATACTCTAAAGGTCAATCAACAATAATAGTTTTTAAATTTTACTTGATTAGAAAAATATTCTTATTCTGGTTTTGATTTTCATCTCTTATTTCCACAAAGTCTGGTAGCTATTTCATTTTTTATTTGCCTTAATAAATGAGCAATGGAAATGTCATCTAGACCCTCCACCTGTTAGCTCTTTCCTGGCTTCCACAAAAGACAACCTGGGCATTTCATTGGCTCATTTATTGTAGATTTGTAAAGATCATAGGAAAAGGATATATTGCATAGGTGGAACACAAAATTGTCGTCTCTACCCCAGCTTCTACCAATGCTCCCTCTTGCCCTCCATTTCCTTCTCATTTCTCTCCTATGATTGATTGGAGACCATAGTTGTTTCTTTGAGCTCTCGCCTTTTTTTTTTTTTTTCCTTAAGTGCCTTTCAAGATATTCTCTAGAGGAATTCCATTGAATACATTTGGTTCCATAGTTTCTCTTTCCAAAAATTTGTGTTGGGTCCTTTAGTAGATGCTGCTTTGAAAATAAATAAATACTACTTATTCATTTTAACATTTTCATTTATTAGAATCTGGCAAGATGCCAGGCAGGCATGATACTCAGCACTGGGAATGGAAAGCAAATGCCACATGCTTTCACTTTAAGTTGTTTACAGTAGTGTGGGAGACACTTAAGCCTCATGACTGTTTTGAAGCAAATGAAGATTAATTATTTTAATCACAAGGAGCCATGAGGCTCATGTTAGAAGCGCCTCTAGAAAGGAACTGTGGCTCTCACTTTAGTAATTCCCCATGGAAACCATCTGAGAACATACTCAAAATGTCAAAAAGATGAGGAATGAAAAAGACCTAGAAATAGAAAGGGACCGAGGGAAGGGAGAAGGAATGGGAAGAAGAAAATAAAACAGATGCAAAGAGAGAAAAATGCACATGTGCTCTGGAGATGCAAATATACTGAAAAAAAAAATGGAAAGTTCAAGAAAGAATTAGAAAGATGGGGATACTTCTATATTACAAACCTTTGCAATATTTTAAGCTTTACCTTTTTTTTCTCACCACTTTTTTCTGTTTCAAATATAGAGCTAACTCCAAATTCTGCTTATTGCTTTCTCTGGAAAGTTTCTTAAATTCAGTATCTCTTCTCCTTTTCATCCATAACCTCCAGCGGTTCATTGTAATGTGCTTTCCTCTTCCTCCCACAGGCCCCAGGGATTTGCCTACCTGCTGTCAACATCAACTCTTCCATCTGTATTGTATTCCACTGGGGCTCTGGAAGAATGTGCCAGTCCCTAATTTCTCCCTTTGCTGCTGTTTTTGAAACATCCACACAGTTCCTTCCGGGTTTCTTAAATTTCTTTGTTTTCTCTGTGTGGTTTTGTTACTGATGGTAATTAAATTAAAGCACATAGCGATGAACCATTAATAAACCCTATCACCTACTGACAGTAATGATAATTGTTAAACTCTAGATGCTAGGCTTTGTGATAATACCCTTGTATTTTAAATCCAATTTAATCCTAACAACGATTTTATGGGATTGTCTTATCTATGAAGTATTTGTGATGTTTCAGACTACGAAGGAGGAACCCAAGTCATTGGGAGGTGGAAAGTGTAAAATAAAATTTCGGAAGAATAGGAAATCTTAAAAGAATGAAGAGATTGTTTTTGGGGTGCCTGGGTGGCTCAGTTGGTTGAATGTGTGACTGGGTCAGGTCATGATCTCATAGATAGTTCGAGCCCTGAGTCAGGCTGTGCCCCTTAGCCGCTCATGCTCTGTCTCTGTCTCTCAAAAATAAACATTAAAAAAATTAAAAAAAAAATTGCTTTCACTTTCTTTTTATTTTTACACTGTATAAATGTTAGGTGTATAACATGTTGGTTTGATATACTTATATATTGTAATCTGATTGCCATTGTAGTGGTAGCACCTCTATCATGACACCTAAGTGTCATTTGATATTTTTTGTGGTAGGAATAATCAAGACCTAGTCTCTTAGTAATGTTGACTATAATACAATATCGTCTAGATTCACTACACTATGCAGTAGACCTCCAGGACTTCTTTACTAGCAAGTTTGTATCTTCAAACAGTCTCTCTCCTATTCTTATTTGTATATTCACTGTTTTGTTTTGTTTGCTTTTTTGTTTGTTTTTTTACCTAAAATTTAGATCATACTTAATTGAGACTGCCGTTTCGGGACAGATTCCTTATTGATGTCACTCCTGACAAAATCATTCTTACCCCTCCTTTGATCATTCTTATTCCTGGAAATAGAATTTGTTGTGCATCCCCTCCCCCTTTCTTTCCTTGTCTTTTCCCCTGAGGTCTCACATTAAAATCTCTCCCCCTTTTCTCACTGTTGTCACTGACTTCATTCATTCATACATTTAGCAAACATACTGAGTTTTACTGAGTGCTGTAGACTGAAAATGCTCTAGACATGGCACTGAACGAGACAGATAGAGACAGTCCTGCCTTCCTGGAAATTCTAGTCAAAGGAAAAGCCAATAAGTAAATAACACATAAGTAATCCTAGATTTTATTAGTGTTATGAAGGAACTAAATAGGTGACAATCAGTAATCGTAGGGGTAACTTTCTTTAAATAGGATAATTTTCTTTTCTAAAGAGCTGACATTTTTTTTTTTTTCCCAAGGCCTGAATGAATGATGAGAAGAAGCTAAATGTGAATTCCCTGGGGGATATAGCATTTCTTTTACAGAGAAGAATAACTTCAAAGTTGTGAGGCAGAGACAAAGGAGAGAGAAGTAAAAAATAAGGTCAGAATGATGAGAAGAGCGGAGTCTTGCACTCACTGATAAAAGAGTCAGGGATTTATTGTAATTGCTATGAGAAGCCATTGGTGAGTTTTCAGCAGGGGAGTGATATAATCTGAATAATTTTTTTTTTTTAATACACTGCAGATGCTGTTAGGCCAAATGAAATTTTAGGTGCCAAAGAGTGGGTGATTCAAATTCTCCAAGGCTCATATGAGTTCTATTTATATCCCAAAAGAAAACTCCATATTCTCAGAGTTCTTTGGTTTCCTGCAAGAAACTTAGACTCTTGGCTGTTCCCTTCTGAAATTAGACCACTTTTTTGGTATTGCTTTTCTTCCACAAAGAGAAAGCAATGAGATTTAACATACCCATAAAAGGAAAACCGTGATCATGCTGGTAGATACCTGGATTCTTGGAAGAACCTTGTCTTTCTGGCAGTTTGGATCCAATAGTTCAATTGTACGGCATAACCTATGATGCACAGGAGGTAGGTGGGGAAAATCGCACTTCTCCCCAGCTGTGAGACTGTGGGCTGTGCATGTTCTTTCTCTGGGCATTGGATTCATCTTTCATAAAATGAGAGGCTTGCTCTAGAACAAAACTTCTCAAATGCAACTATCGACATGGTGGGCTGCCTAAGTCTCGTTGTGAGGGACTGCCCTGCACATGTCCTCATGTTTATCAGCAGCCCTGTCTTCTACCCACTACAAACCAGTAGCATCTCCTGGATAATTAAGAATGTTTTTAGACAGGGGCGCCTGGGTGGCTCAGCCGGTTGAGCAACTGACTTCGGCTCAGGTCATGATCTCATGGTCTGTGAGTTCAAGCCCCGCATCAGGCTATGTGCCTTCAGCTCAGAGCCTGGAGCCCGCTTCAGATTCTGTGTCTCCCTCTCTCTCTGCCCCTCCCCCACTCATGCTCTGTCTCTCTGTGTCTCCGAAATAATAAACATTTAAAAAAAATTTTAAGAATGTTTTTAGACATAGTCAAGTGTTCCCTGATGGGTAAAATCCTCCATAATTGAGAGCCACAGGTTTAGAAGGACTATTTTCTTTTCCTCTACGCACTTAAATTTTAAATGCGTAAAGAACTCCAGCAACAGTCAGAGATTCTGATGCACTTTTGATATTATATATTACTTAGGAAGATATTTTCTGCTGAGAAATGTTAGGATCCTCTCCCCTCCTTTCTCCTTCTCTATCACCATGGCACCAAATTAACTCTCTGAAGTGACTCTTAGTACAGAGAGTGCTAAAGTCAAGGTGAATATCCCTTTCTCAAAAGCTGGTATATAATGAATTGAAGGCTGCTTGCTTGTTCTTCAGGTATGTAAATTTCATTTGTCTTTCAAAAGCCCAATGATTCATTAAGGGAAGAAGAAATGGTTGTGCATTTTAGTTTGCAGAAATAGAAAGTAAATCTAAGTGGGGAAAGTTACACTTCTAGTGATCACAACCTTATTTAAATTGAACTTCTCTATTACTTCTAAACAATATGGAAGGAAATATGCCAACTAGGGTAATGTACTTCAAAATATTATATCATATTTATTTATTAAAATTTGTATTGACTTTGAGAAAGAGAGAGGGAGCAGGGGTACTCCAGCAGGGGAAGGGTGGAGAGAGAGAGAATCCCAAGCAGGCTTCATATTATCAGCACAGAATCAGATATGGGGCTTGATCTCCCAAACTGCAAGATCATGACCTGAGCCAAAATCAAAAGTCAGACCTTTTGCTGACTGAGTCACCCACGTGCCCTTGTATTTCATATTTAGACCAAATGTCTGCACTGCTTATGATATTTCTCCAAGAATCCCAGGTGAGTCACCATCCTCTTAGACTTTGAAAGCCACCTGGTCACTGTCACCTTATTATGCCTTGTTACCTGTGAATCTTTCTTACCCTTTTTTTCTTTGGAATACTCTCCACCCATTTCCTGTATGACGAAAATGTGATCCTTCCAAGCACAAATCAACCATCAGCTTCTGGAAAGTTTTCTTGGTCCAACACTTCAACATCATTTGGATACTGCTGCTTTGTGTTCACAAATACCATGGGTCTAGCAAGAGAAACTGAAGAGTCCAGTTTGGAGGCTATAACTTATCCAAGTAAAAAACGATAAACAATTAGGGCCATGGCAGATAAAGTGGCACTTATTGGAAATAAGCATATAGATTTAAGATACAGTTTATGTATTGAGCCAAGCCCTCATAAGTCCTCTAGGGATTGAATAGTGTGTGAGAGAAAGGAAGGATGTCCTTGCATTTTTATTGAGACTTACCTGATTTTTTTTAACGTTTCTTTGCACCAGAAAAAAAAATGGAATATAAATATTTGCCTTCTACTCCTAAGAGGGAAATTAATAGTTCTTAGGAATCTAATGAACTGGGCTGAGTTGAATAAGCTTTTAAGATATACGGTGAAATACAGAAGAGAGTATGAGGTCTGACAGGAATAAAGAAGTAAGTCTTTCCATGAGAAATATGGAGGCTGGAGTAAGAGGGCAGTGGACTAAAGGAGGCTCCATGATTTTGCAATCTGATTACAAAATATTTGCCCTAAAATAGGGCACTTTGGCTTGAAAGTGACAGACCTTGCAGAGACCCACTATGAGGATCTTTGTTCAAGTGCCCGGGAGCCGTGTGAAATCCTTTTCATTTTTTTTCCTTTATTATTTTTAATAGCCTTTTTAAAGAGCAGTTTTAGGTTCATAGCAAAATCGAGGAGAAGATAGAAATTTCCTGTGTGCTTCCTTTCCCAACATATATGCATAGCCTCCCCCATTAATCAACATCCCCCACCAGAGGTCACATTTATGACAACTGATGGATCTACAATGACCTCATACTCCTCCCCAGTCCATAGATTGCATGAGGGTTCATTCTCGGTGTTGTATATTTGGTGGATCTGGATGGATATAAATGGCATGTATCCAGCCTTATAGCATCATACCAAGTAGTTGGTATGCCCTAAAAATCCTCTGTGATGAGGACTTCTTCCAAATGTTTCAGTAGGATGTTGGGGTGAACAACTGTGATGCTCTGACTCTAGTTTGAGGACCTGCACAACTGCTGCGGAACCCCCGGATCTGAGCCCAGGGAGGCTGCCCCTAGGGTAGAGACCAGCTCTGGCACAACTTCCTGGAGAGGGCAGTTTGGCCTGGTTGCTCCCACCAGTCCCCCCACACCTTGCTGCACTGGGAGAATCACTCCTGTAACAGAATCACCTGTTACAGGAGCCTCGCAGGGCCAAATCCAGCACAGGGAACTGCATAGCTGCTGAAGGAACAGAGATGCTGATGTGGAGAGGCCGCCTTCCCTGTGGGCAGCCCCAGGGTGTAACTCCGTGCTCTGAGGCTGGAGGCATGGTGGGATACAGGTGCAGCTGGTAGATACCTGATAGGGACAGGGGCTTCAAGACAGGGGTGGTGCTGCAGCAGGGTGCCCGTCAGAGGATGGGCAAGATGCTTTAGTTTTTACCTAACGTCCTTGGCCCCGCAATCCCATCTAGCCTGCTCCATTAAATTTAGAAATCATGTCTCCTTAGGCTTCTTCAGACTGTAACCTTTTCTCAGATTTTCCTTATTTTTGATGACCTTGACAGTTTTGAGGTATACTAGTCAGGTAATTGAAGACTTTCTCTCAGTTGGGATTTGTGTGATTTTTTTTTTTCATGGTAAAACAGACGTTATAAATTTTAGGGAGGAAGATTGCAAAGATAAATTTCCAAACTCCTCATCCTCTCAAGAATATATGCTATCAGTATGATTTATCACTGTTGTTGGTAGCCTCAATCACCTGGTCCAGGGAGTGTTTGTCAGGTTTCTCTACTTTCTTCCTCCTTTCTGTTCTGCATACCCTTCGAAAGGAACCCATTATGGCTAGCCCACACTTAAGGGATGGGGAGTTATGTTCCTTCTATTTGATTGGAAAATACTTACATAAATTATTTGGAATTTTCCTACATGGGAGATTTGTCCATTCTTTTTGTATTTATTCATTCAATCATTGATTTATTCAGTTATTGATATCAATATGGAATCATGGATATTTATTTTATACTTTAAGCTGTAATAGAGTAATACATTATTTTGTTGCTCAAATTGTTTCAGCTTTGGCTATTGTCCTTCTTTTAGTTGGCTCCTGTGTCCCTTTGACCTATCCCTATCATTGAATGTGTGCATGTGTTTACTTATTTTCTGGGAGTCCTTGTTTTGTAAAGCATAAAGAACTAAGAGAACACAGCAAATGTTCATAACTTGAGACTTACACCTACCAAATATTTAAAATATGCTAATCTCAGTAAAGAATTATATCCTGCTGAAAATGGTGCTAAGTAAAGAAAGGTGGGGAGAACAACTTTTTTTTTTCTTCCTGACAAAGACTCTCTTCTTGACTAAAATTTAGTTAGGCTTCTTTGAACCCTCTTCTTGTATAGACCTTGTTCTTGGACTCTGTCTTCAGCCTGAATAGTCCAGTTGTAGAAAGAATCCTGCCAAGTAAGTTTAGAGACAATCTTCTACCCTTACTATGTGATCATTTCCTTATCCCTTGCCCTAATAATCACCCTGGTCTGCCTTGAGCAAGAAACCTGTTAAGTCAGTTTAGCAAGAATCTCCCTGCCCTTGATGTCTCCTCTTAGCAATCGTCTATCCACTAACCCTTTCACTTTGCTCCTTCATTATAAATCCCCACTTACCCTTGTTGTGTTTAGATTTAAGCACTGTCTCTGTCTCTCTCTCAGTGAGATCATCTTCTCACTATTTGCAAAAGCCCTGAATAAAATAAAAGCCCTGACACTCTTTTAAAAAACTAACACTGGTTATTTTTTTCTTTAACAAGCTTACCTAATTTTAATAGTTAAGTTAGTTACCTGGAGTACATAAGCAGTAAATTCATTTTGGAGAAATCTCCCAATAAGAGGTCAATTATGCATTGTATTTTACCATATCTAGAAGGAAATCCACCTTTGCTTGCTGTCTTCTGTCTCTGAAGAATGGCAATTGAAACGTTCTGTCTTCTCAAAACTTCTGTAATGGGCAGTACAGGGGCCTCCAGGCATCAGGTCCTATTCAAGGTGCCATTCTTTTTCATGGCACATAGCCAAAGTCCCAAAATTGTCGTTACTCTTTTGAACTTGTGGTCTGGGGCCCTAGTGATGAACTGAGTGTTGGTTTCTTTCCCAACAGAACCTTTATTTTCTCATGTAAGTTTTTGGCCTCAGTGATGGTGGTAATGGGGCCACTTAGGCCTATGAAATCTGCCTTGTAGGGAGGAGTTTCCTAGTTTGCTTCTCTGTGACAGAGAATCTCACCAGCTGTTTCACCTACTGAGGCTTTTTTTGGAGTTTCAGGAGGCTGTGCCCTCAGGAGCTAGTCAAGACCAATATTCCTGATATTTGTTCCTCGAGACACAATTTTTCTCAAGGTTGAATAGTCTCAGTCTTAACTAGTGTGCATTTATTTCTACTCTTTTTTTATTTTTGTTTTATTATGATATGGATTACATGAGCCCTACTCTCTTAACAAATTATTAGTGTATTAACTGTAAGCATAATGTTGTAAGAGCATCTCTAGGACCTATTCATTTGTATAACTAAAACTTTATACTTGTTTAACATCAACTTTCCATTCTCGTCTCTCAGCCTCCAGTAACTACCATTCTGTTTCCTGCTTCTATGAGTTTGACTAGACATATCATCTAAGTGGAGCCATGTAGTATTTGTCCTTCTGTTTCTGGCTTATTTCACTTAGCATAACACCTTCCCGATTCATCCATTTTGCTGCATAGGGCAGGATGTCCTTTTTAAAGGCTGAAAAATATTCTATTGTACATATATACCACATTTCCTTTATCCATTCATCTATTGATATTTAGATTATTTCCACATCTTGGCTATTGTGAATAATGCTGCAATAAACATGGGATATAAATACCTCTTCAAGATCATCATTTCAGTTCTTTTGTATAAATACCCAGTGACCCTCCAGAGTCAGTCAAAAATGATCATCCCTCATTTACTAAAATAGAGTAGTCCTTGTGTACTACAACTATCTACTGGATATCAGAAACTGCTTTCGGCAGATTTCTTCTATTTTGGGGAAGGGAGTGTCTTGAAATTCTAACTTTCATCTGTTCTTCAAAGTTTATTGCAATCAAACAAACTTCTTGAGTTTTGAGGAACTTAACAAATGATATCTCCTTTCCTGCCTGAGTTTGGAACCAATTAAAAGACTGAGGTGGGAGACAGAGAGCTGAATGCCAAAATACCAACTTATTGTGGATAAGAATTGTTACTGGAGGATGAAGGTAGGTTAGCATGTTAATACTTCACTCTTGAGTGAGACCAATTAAGCTATAGGTAGCACCAGACAACTGTTGGCCTGTCTGGCTCAGCTGCCCATTTGATTGGAAGGACAGCCCCTCCAAGAATCCCCTCAACACGCTGGTGGATCCAAAAACAAGGGGGTGTGGGCTGAGTTGAGTTTCTTCAGTTTCTTCTCCCAGACTCATGTAGCGTACTTCCCTTCATCAAGGTAAGGAGAGAGACTGGACATGCTGAACCTGTTCCATGTGAAAACACAGGTTAGAGCTGTCATTATCTTCCCCAACATTTTATTTTAATTTGTATATAAAATGCCTTGAACTCTTATTTATGATTTCTGGGAATTCTTGTGTTAGATTCTAATGCTTACTTTTGGTTCCAATTTCCTGTTCTTGCCATCAGGTGTTTCTCCCTCACCATCCTTTTTCCCTCAGCCTCACACTTCATCCACACCACTATGTCTTTTGCTCCTATTTCCTTTCTTATAAATAAGCTTGCACTTAATTTTAAATTATTATAGAGGAAAGTTTAGGACTGTCTCTATTTCAGTCGTTCATTTCCCAAGATTTTTTTCTGTGGCTTAGCTTTCTACTATCAAAATGGCCAATCAAGATATATAGCAACAGGGGTGCCTGGGTGGCTCAGTTGGTTGGGCCTCTGACTTCAGCTCAGGTCATGATCTCACAGCTTGTGAGTTCAAGCCTCGCATCAGGCTCTGTGCTGACAGCCCAGAGCCTGGAGCCTGTTTCAGATTCTGTGTCCCCCTCTCTCTCTGCCCCTCCCCCACTCATGCTCTCTCTCTGTCTCAGAAATAAATAAACATTAAAAAAATAAAAAAAAAGATACATAGCAACAAAAATTAAATAATACATCTAAACTCTTCTCTTCTTCCCTAAGGAATAGAAAATCAAATCTACCTTGAAATTTAGAATTAATGTTACTGTTAGCTAAAAGTGCATTATATATACAAACATCATAGTACCTTTAAATTGAAGTAGGAATTCATGGTATCATAAAAAATAATGTACTACATTGTGAAATGTGTGGATAGTCATATGACAAATAATCATATTTAGTTCAGGCTCTCAAAAATAACCATCACAAGAACATAAATCTTTGGGAGTCTAAACACTGAGTGCCACGGTCTCCTATACAAAGAGGGAAAATCTGCATGGTTGACTAACAGCTTTACATTAAAAAGAAGGAAGATTATATTTTCATACTTAAAACAACAAATCTTAAGCCACACAGACAAATTAGGAGTAGTCAAGTAGATGAAGATCCCAACAAAGTCTGAAATGAATTAACATCACCTCCAGTTGCCTTTTTATAACAGTGTCTTTTTCATATTAATAATATGATACTTCTCATGTTAGTAATATTATGAGAAGAGCCATGCGGAAATGAAGTCAGTGGTTATCAGAGGAGTAACAACATATAGTATAACTAGTCCCAACGTGGTGGAAGGCTTGCAAAGGAGGTTGGGAGGGATTCACACAGAAGGCATAGGAGGAGATCACAAGGAGATAGTCTTGACTCACAAATAAAGATGATCATGCTGAGCCTGCTGACTTGGGAACCTCTCAAGTGCCTATTGCACTTCTTGATGACTTGGTTTTAGTAGCTAAAAAGAAACAAAAGTGTATAGATCAAATTAGATATTTGTTTTACTGGGAGCAATCTGTTTTACTGCATGGGAGCAATTATTTGTCTTGAGAAGTACAATGGTGAGATTATTTTGTAAGTTGACTTTGGTTGATTGCTTGTTGCCTTGATAGGTCTTCTAAATCCTCATTGCTATCAACGACTTGAGCTTACTGAAAAGAATTAGGAGATGTACAGTAGAGTCTCCATAGTACATAAGATGTAAATGCACCAAACATTCATAGTTTCACTTAGATGGTGAAATAATAGATTTTTTTTCTTATTCACTTTATAATGTTCAAGCATTCATTATTTTGCTTAATTTTTATTTATTATTAGAGAGTAAAGGAGGAAGATGGGCTTTTTTTTAAAGTTTATTTATTTTGAGAGAGATTGTGCAAGTGGGTGGGGGGAGAGAGGGAGAGAATATCAAGCAGGCACCATGCACATGGTCAGTGCACAGAACTCGATGTGGGGCTTGAACTCATGAAACTATGAGATCATGACCTGAGCTGAAATTGAGAGTTGGATGCTCAACCTGTTGAGTCACCCAGGCATCCCAAGCATTTATTATTTTTAATCAGAAAGCAAAAGTTAGTTATAAAAGAAATAACTATTTCAATCAACAAATTCACATTTAGCAATACTTTTTGCATTTAGTTCAGCAGTTATTGATTATGCATATGAACCAATGTACTCAGCACTGTAAGTGGAGATATAAATGAAACTTAGTCCCTTTCTTTAAAGGACTTACTGTTGGTGGTGGTTATGGGAGAATATACAGATATTTAGAAATGATACTATTATGTAGAATTTGAATGCATTTGTTCAGAAGAGGGATTTCTTGTCATAAGCTGATTATGAGTACTAACTATTATTAGTGTGGTATCTCTTTTTGATCACCATTATTGTGAGTAGAAAGTGTTATCTCATTCTGGCTTGATTTGCATTTTTCTAAATATTAATGATAAGCATATTTTTAAAAAATATTGAAGTACGGTTGATATCCAATGTTAGTTTCAGATGTACAGCATAGAGATTCAACAATTCTATACATTACTCAATGCTCACCTCAATAAGTATAGTCCTCATCTGTGCTTGTGCAATGTTATTACAATATTATTGACTGTAAACCCTATACTGTATTATTCATCTCCATGACTTATTTATTTTATAACTAAAAGTTAGTAACAATTAATCCCCTTCACCTATTTCACCCATCCCTCACCCACATCCCTTCTGGAAACCACAAGTTCTCTGTATTTGAGAGTCTGGTTTTTTGTTTGTTTTTTACTTTGATTGTTCACTTGTTTTTTAGATTCCACACAGAAGTGAAATCCTATAGTAGTTTTCTTTCTCTGTCTCATGTATTTTACTTAGCATAATACCCTCTAGGTATATCTGTGTTGTCACAAATGGCAAGATCTTATTCTTTTTTATGGCTGACAATATTCCATTGTGTGTGTGTGTGTGTGTGTGTGTGTGTGTGTATATGTGTGTGTATATATATATATATAATGTGTGTGTGTATTATATGTAATATGTATACAGACTACATCTTCAGTCATCTATTGATGAACACTTGGGTTGCTTCCATATTCTGGTCATTGTTAAGTTGTGCTGCAATAAACATCGAGGTACATGTATCTTTTTGAATTCGTGTTGTTCTCAAGTAAATAGCCAATAGTGGAGTTGCTGGATCACATGTTATTTCTATTTTTAATTTTTTTGAGGAAACTCCATACTGTTTTCCACAGTGATTGCAGCAATATACATTCCCTGTTAAGCATGTTTTTATTGCTTATGATCCATTTCTATATATTCTTTGATGAAATGTATATTCAATTCTTTTGCTCACTTAATCACTAAGTTTTGTTACACAAAATATTTGGTAGGGAGGGGTTTGGGTAAGGAAAGCAACATTTTGAAAAAATTCCCCTTACACAAATACACTGTAATAATGCTAATATGCATTAAAAATTGAGCAGAGTAATAAGGAAAACCTAAAAGATTCCACCAAAAAACAGCTAGATCTGATCAATGAATTCAGCAAAGTCACAGGATATAAAATCAATGCACAGAAATTGGTTGCATCCTTATACACCAAAAATAAAACAACAGAAAGGGAAATCAAAGAATCGATCCCACTTACAGTTGCACCAAAAACCATAAAACACCTAGGAACAAACCTAACCAAAGAGGTGAAAAATCTATACACTGAAAACTATGGAAAGCTTATGAAAGAAATTGAAGAAGACACAGAAAAATGGAAAAATATTCCATGTTCATGGCCTGAAAGAACAAATACTGTTAAAAGGTCAATACTAACCAAAGAAATCTACACATTCAATGCAATCCCTATCAAAATAACACCAGCATTCTTCACAGAGCTAGAACAATCCTAAAATTTGTATGGAACCACAAAAGACCCTCAGTAGCCAAAGCGATCCTGAAAAAGAAAACTGAAGCTGGAGGCATCACAATCCTGGACTTCAAGATGTATTACAATGCTGTACTCATCAAAACAGTATCATACTGGCACAAAAACAGACACTCAGATCAATGGAACAGATAGAGAACCCAGAAATGGACCCACAAACGTATGGCCGACTAATCTTTGACAAAGCAGGAAAGAATATCCAAAGGAATAAAGACCGTCTCTTCAGCAAGTGGTGCTGGGAAAACTGGACAGCGACATGCAGAAAAATGAACCTGGACCACTTTCTTACACCATACACAAAAATAAACTCAAAATGGACCAAAGACCTAAACATAAGACAGGAAGAAGAGAAGCAGGCAAAAACAAAACAAAACAAAACAAAAAAAACAAACCCTTTGACTTCAGCTGCATCAACTTCTTACTCAACACGTCTCTGGAGGCAAGGGAAACAAAAGTAAAAATGAATTATTCATCAAAATAAAAAGCTTCTGTACAGAAAAGGAAATGATCAGCAAAACTAAAGGCAACCAATGGAATTGGAGAAGATATTTGCAAGTTAAATATAAGATAAAGGGTTAGTATCCAAAATCGACAAAGAACTTATCAAACTCAATACACAAAAAGCAAATAATCCAGTGAACAAATGGCAAAAGACATGAATAGACACTTCTCCAAAGAAGACATCTAGATGCTAACAGATACATGAAAAAATGCTCACCACCATTCGTCATCATTTAATACAAATTAAAACCACAATAAGATACCACCTCACACCAGTAAGAATGGCTATAATTAGCAACTCAGGCAACAATAGATGTTGGCGAAGATGCAGAGACAGAGGACCTCTTTTGCACTGCTGTTGGGAATGCAAATTGGTGCAGCCACTCTGGAAAACAGTGTACAGGTTCCTCAAAAAATAAAAAATAAAACTACCCTATGACCCAGCAATTGCACTATTAGGTATTTATCCAAGGGTTACAGGTGTGCTGTTTCAAAGGGGCACAGGCCCCTCAATGTTTATAGCAGTGCTATCGACAATAGCCAAAGTATGGAAAGAGACCAGATGTCCATCGAGAGATGAATGGATAAAGAAGATGTGGTGTATATATACAATGGAGTATTACTCGGCAATGAAAAAATTAATCTTCCTATTTGCAACAGCATGGATGGAACTAGAGTGTATTATGCTAAGTGAAGTTGGTCAGAGAAAGACAAATATCATGACTTCACTCATGAGGAATTTAAGATACAAAACATGAACATAAGGGAAGAGAAGCAAAAAATAGTATAAAAACAAGGAGGGGGACAAAACATAAGAGACTCTTAAATATAGAGAGCAAACAGAGGGTTGCTGGAGGGGTTGTGGGCGGGAGGATGGTTTACATGGGTAAGGGGCATTAAGAAAGACACTTGTTGGGATGAGCACTGGGTATTCTACATGGGGGATGGATCACTGGAATCTACTCCTGAAATCATTATTGCACTATATGCTAACTAACTTGGATGTAAATTAAAAAATGAATTAAATATTGTAATAAAAAAGATACAAAATAAAAACATTTGCACAGTATTTTTTTTAAATTAGGATGTTAGGATAACACAAGTAGAAGTTTATTTGCACTATGCAGGTAGCCTAGGACACATTTGTCAAAAAGGCAAATGAGAGGATGGGATTTCCACCTGGATGGATGATTTGACTGCTGGGACTAAGCCCAAGCCTATTGCACTTAGTTTATGCAAGCCATCTCATTTCCCTTTGGTTATCCAAGGAGAATCCCCTCCACTGTAAGCACCTGTCAATGAGCCCAGAAAGCTACGTGGACTGGGTTGAAATCCATAGGTACTCTATCTTTCAGTGATGATAAATGAGGTAAAATGCCATAGAGAAATTCCTTACCATTGTCTTTGGCATCAGAAATAGGAGTGGAGGGTAAAATAAATAAACAACATAAATGAATGTACCCTGTGGGGAAGGAAGGCAATTGTGCCTACATCGAAACCATATTCAATCAGAGGAGCTTGGCCATTATTTCTCCCCAGCCAGTTGATGCTTTGTAGAAATTTGTGCTCAATCTTTCTGGATTATCTTATTAAAAACAATTTAAATGTTTATCCATTTTTGAGAGAGAGCATGAGTGGGGGAGGAGAGGGGCAGAGAGAGAGGGGGCAGAAGATCAGAAGCGGGCTCTGTGCTGACAGTGGCGAGCTGGATGTGGGGCTCAAACTCATGAACCATGAGATCACGACCTGAGCTGAAGTCCAACATTCAACTTAGCCACCCAGGTGCCCCTAGATTGACTAATTTTTAAAGAGAATCTGAAAATTCCGATTTTTATATAGAAACTTCTCAATTTGCTAACCTTATATAGGCATCAGAGGCAACTAGTTTGCTATTTACCTCCTCACTGTAGATTACTATATTCTTTTCCCTTCCACTATTTATGGAGAAAGGGAGAAACTTTAGAATACAGTTTTTTGGAAGTCCAAGGTCTCTAGTGTTTTATATCTGTGACATCTGTGATGTCACAGTACAGCAAGGAAAGATAGTTTTTTTCTGAAAAAACAATGATCAATTGGGTATCCCTGTGGAAACAATTTATCTTGAAGCTTATCTCACCCCTTTGGTGTAAAAAAAAAAAAAAGTCAATTCTGTATGGATTGCAGATCTATATGCAAAAATAAAATAATAAATCTTAGAGAAAGAATATTCTCATGACTTTGGAATAGAGTAGATTTCTTAAACAGGACATACAAAACACTAACAGTAAAAGTAAAAATATGATAAAAACTGTACCATATCAAAATAAAGGTTCTTAATCATCAAAAGATGCTGTTAGTAGAGTCTAGGGACAGCACTATTTGCATGAGCCCCTAAATGAAAACTACCCAGATACTCACAAATAGTAGAATAAATAAATACATAACTGTAGATCACACAGTGAATACTATACAACATTGAGAATGACCATTCTACAATGAATTACAGTGATATGAAATCATAAACATAATTTTGACACCAGTACATAATCTTCTATTTATATAAAGTACATCTTGCAAAAGTAATCAATACCATTGGAAGGCAAGAGAATGCTTACTGTTAAAAGCAGCGACTGCAACAGAGATGACAATGACCTCTGAGATGTCCGGAATACTGTTTCTTGGTGTGGATGCTTGTACAAATGTATCATGCTGCATATTCGTGATTATTTGATTTTTCTGTTGGTCGAATGCACTTCAATAAAAACATCTAAAACAATAAAGCAGGGGTCTTAGGCCTTGTTCAAGCTATCTCTCGAAAGACTTCGAGCAGACTGGCCTTTAGGAAATAAGGAACTTTAATTAGGATTTTGAAGTTTAAATTGCAAGCAGAAAAATCCTTACCAGCATGTTGATAAGCGTGTTGAGATTTTCTAGCACCCTTTCTCGATCATCATCTTGGCTTAGCTCCGTGCTGGTTTTTCATTTTCTCTTTGTTTTACTTACCTCTTGGTCTCTACTCTCATTTCTGTTTACAAAGGAAAAGTTTGTGGAAGCAGAAATGAGGTTTGATTCATGTGTGTACACAAGCTTCTGAAAGATAGAACGTGTGGTGGAAATGTGATTCTGTGACGTCTACACAGAAAAGTATACAATTGGGTGCAAAATACTTAAGGAATGACCATGTTGTACAGAATTTTTCATCCTGTTTTAACGGAGATGTTCAGGGGCACTTCAGCATGATGGTTATCTGGGTGCACTCTAGAACCCACTCCCTGAATACATTCTAGTTCAGTGAGTTAATGAATTTTCATTTCTTTATCTTCAGAGTGAGAGTGATTCTAGTATTTATGTCTAGTGTCGTATTAGGTGAAATAAAGCCTATAGAGTCCTGTGCCCATATAATTTCAGAGTAAGTGTTCAATAAATACCATTATTATTTTTCAATACTGGTGGGACTTCATAAAAACAGCAATTTAGGGCTGGCTTTACTGGTCCATAATTTTCTGGCAATGTGAACTTGTATAGTCAGCTACATGAAGCTTCACATTTTTTTTTTCCTGCAAAATGGGGGAGATAAACCCAAATGAGATCATGTGAAATAATTTAGCTTAGACTTTGGTCACATAATAAATGTGCATTTTATATAATAAATGCAAATTCAACTAGGTTAGTGGAGAATATGATCAGTGCTAGTCCATGAACATACTTTTATCAATATAAATTTTAAAGCCCTATTCTGACATTAGCATTGAGTGTTGTTATTATTTACGTTTGAAAAGGGGCAGAAAACTTCTTCAACTAACATTACATACTCTTTTAAAAATTTTATTTTAGAGAGTGAGCACGATCTGGGGAGAGGAGCAGAGGGAGAGAATCTTAAGTAGGCTCCACATTCAGCATAGGGCTCAATCCCACAATGCTGGGATCATGACCTGAGACGAAATCAAGAGTCAATCACTCAACTGACTGAGCCACCCAGGTGCCTCTGGAATTACATACTTTTAAGATAGGCATACTACTTATACCAAAGAAGCGTGGTCTCTAAGTCATAGATGAAAATACTATATATGATATGCTATAAATGCTATATAAATGCTATATATGATAGATGATACATAGATGAAAATGCTATATAAATCTAAAGGTATATGGCTAAGATAAACTTTCTTTGTCACATAGCAAGGTCAAAAAGATGGTTCTAAAAGTAAAGGAATATTGCCAGTGATGAGGACTTCTTCCACTTGTGTTCAAGTTCCTCAACCATGAGATGACCCCACATGCCTCCCTCTTGCCCCAGTTAAAAAAATAAAATAAAATTTTTTAAGTAAAGGAAAAAATATGGTAGAGATTCCAGGAGCTTTAATATTTCTGTAATATAATTGCTCTTTGAAGATTGTAGTTAAAGTGAGATGAGCATTTTGTTTTATTCTGTCTAGACAATCTTCCCCTCCAACGTTCTGGGCATATGTATCAGTGTTCAGAAGAGAGCAAGGGCTATTCTTGCAGAAGGGCTTGCCTTTGGAGAGAGTGTCAGGAAGGATGAGTCACTCTTAGAATTGATTCCAGATAATCTGTTGCCAAGCTGTATTTGCTAATGCAGTCATCTAAATCCTGGTATCCATGGAACACAGTGGAAGGCAAATTTGTCCTTGTCATTTCATGGCCAGAGGCCTCCTTTAAAAGATAGGAGAAAATTAATTAGAGCGCAAATTCATCCATAAAATGAAAAGACAGGCTACCTGGGCAAAAGGATCTGGAAGAGGAAGACTCATTTTTATTAGGAAGCTCTTTGTGTCCAGCTCAAGTAGCGTACATTTGTGCAGAAGAGATAATTATTTGGCATTATTATTCCCAATCCTGCAGTCAGTCAAGGAAAAACTCAAATGAATACTTCATCATTAACTATACATTTAATGCTCACACTATGGCAACATCACTGTACTCAGAGATCTTGAAGGACTCAAGATCTTGAATGTTATGATTGCATTTACTCCATATTAATAAGTATTAAATACAGTAAAATAAAATAAAAATTTATTTATCTAAATTCTGGAAGATCTTAAAAATTAAATATAATAATTGCTGCATAAAGTGATTGAAAACTAAATCAGGAAAGGTCTTATTTCAACCATCATAATAGAGATATATGATTATACAGTTAAAACCGATCTGTTGAGAGAACTTAAAATTTCTATATACTTTTGCCATTTTACAGCAAAAAAGTTTTTTTAAAGACTACAGAATGTGAAGGTTTTTTTTTTTTTAGCTACAAAGTAGTCCATCCTTATTTCTGACTGTTGAGCAGTATGACTTTTTTTGACAGATAAAAATAAATTTTATAATAGACTAGATGAACTGAAAGGTTCCCAACTACTTTGCCGAAGTGATAAATGGCCCTTCTGATTGTACACTGTTTGCAGACCTTGGACAGGTGAAGGAAAGATACAACTAACATTATTTCCCACAGGGGGTTGGGCAAAATATACTGGAGAGAAAACTAGATTTAACTTCTGGCAAGTAGTTATGCCTTCTTCAAGTCATGATATCATATAGAAGAAAGAGCAATAGAGATTGGACGTTGTATGCTTTATAGGTATTATTCCATTAAATGGGTCGTAGAAAAGTTATGATTGTGTTTTCTCCATATTAACAAGTGTTAAATATAAACACCACAATTAGAAAAATAAGGAAAATTTAACATCTATCATATCAAATCAAAGTTTAACCAATTATGTCAAAAATGAGGAAGCGACGATTGAATCACATCATAAATTCTGTGTGTTGGGGGATGAGGATTAGGGGAACAGCTAGATCTTAAGAAAATCTCTACACATCCCAATCTACCACCAAGGCTCTCAATTCCACTTGATTAGAATAAAGACTACAAAACAGTAATCAGTAGAATGGATTCAGCCAATGGCTCCATGGACAATCAAAAAGGACATCTTAAAAACCTTGAGAAATGAATTAAATCTGTATAATTCTATGTTTATTTTTCTCTTACTGCACTAAACTTTTCCACTATCTCTTTTTTTATAGCCATTGTTTCTAGTGTTTGCAAAGAAAGCATTTAGTTTTTATTTACTTAATAAAAACTCAATAGGCAAGATAAACATTAAGTTCATTCCTGAAGGAAATGAGTTTGGCAAGAAAAAAGAACAACGTTCTTAGAACAGAACCAATTATCAAAACAGAACAGGGAAAGTATGGGTAGAATAAAGCTAGATAAATAAAAGTGTTGAAAAAATTAGCGGTGATTTCTTAGACTCTGTTACTCACTAAGCACTCTGTAAGGCACAGTGGAGAATACAGATTCAATATAACGGGGGTTGCTGTCAATGAGTTTTAAAACTCCTTGTAAAAACAAACTTGTATATACCACTTTTCCATTGTGCGGAGATAGAGATTTAGTAGTGTCATGATTAATGGATTATACTTTTTACTTTAATACCCCTTTAGAAACTACTAGATTAGAAGGACCCTCTATTGCTCATACTACCACCACTGCCATGACCACACCATCACTTCCTTACTGGGTGCCTACAATTTGGCAGACAATGTTTTAATGCCTTTACATTCATTTGCCCGTTTGATTCGTTAAAAAACCCAACTGTGTTGTGGTATTCATAGTTACTACTACTGGTTCACAGATAAGGAACCCAGGTTACTGAGATATTGAAGTAACTCTCCCAAGGTTCTGAAAACAGTCTACTACCTGAAAGGCGAAGGCTGAAGGATGTCAAGTTTCCACAATAGAGAAACCAGATATTTTGAAGTGTCCCTGGCAACATACAGATACTAGATAAAAGAATTAAAAAACAAAAAACAAAAAACTTTTTAAAATGCAGTTCTGGACTCCTAGGAATTTAGATAAACCTTAACCAGTGAAAAGAAACTTGACAGATTGGTAATGGAATATATGAGAATAAGGAGTAAATTACCATTCTTCTAGCAGGTGACTTCTTAATAGGAACAATGGGAAAAGTAGATAAAGAAATCTTTATTGTCAAAGTGCTAGGGAGGTGGGAGAAGAGGCTGTGATAGGGAGTGTTGATCCAGAATTGTGTGCCCACAACAATTACCTTTAAAGAATAAGAGTGAAGAAATGTTTCAGATAAACAAAAGCTAAATTTGCTACCAGCAGGCTGTCACTAAAATAATTTCTAAAGGATGTACTTTTACTTTTAAAAAGATGTACTTTTAAAAAAGGAAAATTATTCCAAAGTAGATGTTTAGATTGCAAGACTAAGAGTGAGCACAGAAGCTGGTAAGCAGAAAATATATTTACAGACTTCATCTATATGGAAAAAAATCTGTTTTTAAAATGTCAAAGAGGGGCGCCTGGGTGGCTCAGTCAATTAAGTGTCCAATTTCAGCTCAGGTCATGATCTTATGGTTCGTGAGTTCGAGCCCCATGTCAGGCTCTGTGCTGACAGCTCAGAACCTGCAGCCTGCTTCAGATTTTGTCTGCCTCTCTTTGTCTCTCCCTTGCTCACGCTTTGTCTCTCTCTGAAAAATAATATATTAAAAAAAATAAAAAGTTAAAGAAACTCTGTGGCTACATCCACATTGTTGCGAAGAGCAAGATTTCATTTTTTTTAAAATATTTTTAATGTTTATTTATTCTGGAGACAGAGACAGAGCATGAGCAGGGTAAGGACAGAGAGAGAGTGGGAGACACAGAATCCAAAGCAGGCTCCAGGCTCCGAGCTGTCAGCACAGGGCCCAACGTGGGGCTCGAACCCATGGACCATGAGATCATGACTTGAGCCGAAGTCAGATGCCCAACTGACTGAGCCACCCAGGCGCCCTCAATTTCATTCTTTTTTATGGCTTAGTAATATTCCATTATATGTATATTATATATTTTGTATATTATATATATGTGTATATATATACACACATACATATATATGCAATGTTTATTTTTGGGAGAGAGAGAATGGGGAGGGGCAGAGAGAGAGGGAGAGAGAGGATCTGAAGCAGGCTCTGCACTGACAGCAGCAAGCCTGATGTGGGGTTCTAACTCATGAACTGTGAGATCATGACCTGAGCTAAAGTTGGGCACTTAACCTACTCAGCCACCCCTATATACCACCTTTTCTTTATCCATTCGTCAGTAGATGGACATTTGGGCTCTTTCCATACTGTTGCTATAATGCTGCTATAAGCATCAAGTACACATATCCCTTCAAATTAGTATTTTTGTATTCTTTGGGTAAATACCTAGTAGTGCAATTGCTAGATCATAGGGTAGTTCTACTTTTAACTTTTTGAGGACTTCATACTGTTTTCCAGAGTGGCTGCACGAGTGTGCATTCTCACCAACAACGCACGAGGATTCCCTTTTTCCATATCCTCCTCAACACCTGTTGTTTCTTGTGTTGTTGATTTTAGCCATTCTGACAGGTGTAAGATGATATTTCATTGTGGACAAATACCATATGATTTCACTCATATGTGGAATTTAAGAAAGCAAACGAGAATAAGGGAAAAATAAAAAGAGGCAACCCAAGAAACAAACTCTTATAAAGAACAAACTGATGGTTACCAGAGGTGAGGTAGGTTGGGGGATGGGTGAAATAGGAGATGGGGATTAAGGAGGGCACTTGTGATGAGCACCAGGTGTTTGTAAGAGTTGAATCACTAAATTGTACACCTGAAATTAATATTACACTGTATGTTAACTGGAATTAAAAAAAAAAAAACTTTAAAAAGTGAAAAAAAAAGAGAAGAAAAGCTAAAAACATGCCAAATAGAAAGTATTAAGTAAGATTGTAGACATGAGTTAAATATACGACAGTAATAACAAAATAATTATAAGTATGCTATATTTAGCCACTAACAGATCAGTATTATAATGTTAGATGGAAAATGGCCTAATTATACTCTATTTACGAGAAATAAAGTGAAGCTATGAGGACATTAAAGTTTGAAAATATCAGAAGAAAATCTGCATTAGCAATTTTAGTATAAAAGGGTCTTTAAAGGACACATTATTTTAGAAACAAAGTCCTATTTAATAATAGATCAATTAACAAAAAATATGTAAATTTAAACTTGTATGTACATATTAAAATAGCCTTAAAATATAGAAAGTCAAAATTGTTAGATCTGATAAGAGAAATTGGTAAAACATTTATTCTGGGAAATTTTCAAACCTTTTCTTTCCATATTCGTTAAGACAAATAGACAATAGATAAAAAGTTGGACAAGGTATGCAATATTTGAACAATACAATTATGAAACTCTATTTAATTGGCATATATTAAAGTCTGCACCCAAGAATTAAGAATGTACATTGTTTTCAAGTACACACTGAATATTTATAAAATCTACCTAAACATAGTAGGCCATAAAGAGAATCTAAAACTTGAAAATATTTTAAAGTATCTAAACATAATGTAATTTAGTTGTAAAATAATAACAAAATGATAAATCTAATAGCCTTATATGGTAGAAAATATTAAGACCTATGTTCAAATATTTTTAAGATCAAAGAAGAAATCATAATGGGAAGTAAATATATGTAGAAATGAACATGACATAACTTTAGAGGATGAAGTGGTTATGACGCTTTTGAGGGAATTTAGTTTTGAATACTTACATTGAAAGAAAAGGAAGTTTATAAAATATCTAATAATAAGCATCTAACTGAAGAAATTAGAATGGGAATAAAGAATCATCCCAAAGGAAGTAAAAACAAAAAGGTAATAAAAATAAGAATAGATAAAAGCATTCAAAAGATAAAGAGCATTCAAAAGCCAGAATTTGATTCTTTGAAAATATATGAAGATTGATCGAGAAAATGGGAGAGAAGTCACAAGTAGGCAATAATAGAAGTTTAAAAGAAGACATAAATACATATATAACAGATACTAAATATGAAAGCTAAGAATAACTTCATATTAATACAAGTATTAAAGAAACTGGACAAATTCTAGAGGCCAAGACTTACTAACTTTTCTCTTTATGCTAATGCTCTATTAGGAGTGGAATGCTCTATTCACTGGATAATTTAAATTCATGTTTAAATTCATGTTTGCAAAAACAGATATCTGAATGAGTTATATAAGCATGAAATTATGGATTTAAATTAAGTTTTTAGCATTGTGCAATTCAGTGTTTTCGAGATATGGTTTCCCCTGCATCATGGACCCTTATTAGAAGGTCCTAACTCTTCTATTTGATCTACCAGAGCTATGGGTATAAAGATCTCCCAAAGATATAAGGGGCTGAAAAGTTGAAAGCTCTCCTCTTGAAAGTTTCAAAAGCAGACACCTTGCCTTTCTCTCCAATTTTCTTTCCCCAAATCCTGTAAGGAAATAAGAGAAGTGGGGAAATTATTGGCATGAGCTTCTTCCGATTCACTGGGGAGGAATGCAACAAAAACAGAGTTGTGACTCATCTACTTATAAAAAAAACTTTATTTTTGGAAAAATCATAGTCCAAATTAGAAAATAAGTTGTTGGAGTTAAGCCCCGTGGTATGTTCTTGGAAATATCTCCAACTTGACCAAAGAGGACCAAATAAAAGTACTATATACATTCTAAATTTGTCAGTTTAGGCTCTGGAGTTAGACAAAATGACTTCTATAAACCTTGCTTTATCACTTACTGTTTAAATGTTTCCTTTATAAGGTATGTTTTGCAGCAGGATTCTCACACAGAGGGTCGTGACACTGAGGCTTTTCTTTCCAGGAAGCAACTTTACTCGTGTTGGCATGGCTCAGTTGGGTTCATACTCAAAGAACTGAGCCCTGAACACTACATGCTGTAGTTTTTTATACATTTTTTCTTTCTTTGTCTCCTGTATGGTAACACACAAACATACAGTCTGATTAAGTGGTCTTATGTTACAAGGTCATGAGGGATGTTGTCATGTAAGGCATTCAGCCAGGTTGCCTTGAGGTTTTTTTTTTTAATTCCTTAGGGAGGGGACCCTACCACAGGTTAATAATGGTACTCTCATAGGAGACTGATAAATAATATTCTAAAGTACTCATCATGATGTTTGGTACATAACAAGCACTGAAACATATTAATTATGTTTATATATATGTATATATGTATATGTATATATATATATATAGTAGAGAAAATATTTTGTATTTACCTACATTAAGCATGTTTTAATATAATTTCTATTTTTTCTAACATAGTGCAAAATTGCCAGTCGTCCTTTACTTTGAGATCGTGATCTTTCTCTTTGCTGCTCGATGTTCCCTTTTGTGTTAAATGATCGGATAGCAGTACTTAGTGGTGATTATTTTTTAGCCTAATATTCTTATCTGACTAATGTAAATATTGAGGTAAGAGGAGAAAGAAGAGAAAGGCAGGTTCATTATCAATAATATGAACCTTAGAAATTGTGTAAGGACTGAGTTTCAAAATGTAAACATGACTGAAAACAAGGGCTGCTAGGAAAGGTTGGTGAATAAAACATTAGAAAAGAGTAATTGTACCTATAGATCTCCCTAAAATTACTCTCAGAATTTCAAACATACAAAGCATTAGTTAATTCTATCTCTTTCAATTGATAAATCTGATGGCATAAAAGTTGGAGAAAAACAAACAGCATTTTGCACCTAAATTTTTAGAGAAGGCTTCTGTGTGGCTCCATTAGAATTTAAGAAAAACACTGTGCATATCTTGCATTTCCTAATTAAGCAACACCTTCAATAAAGTCACTAGTGGCTTATTAGTTGGATTAATTAGAACAGCTCCTGCCCCTTCATTTTACCAGATGTTAAAGGTTCTCCATGGGCTTGATTGATCATGTGCATAATTAAGCAGTAAAAGATGTATTATTAAATAATTAAAACTTTTCTATATTATTTAGTGTAAACAGATACTCTGTAATTATATAGGGGTGCTTCTTTAGTTATTCACTGAAAAAAAACATCATTTTGTATAGTCCTATAGGTATGTCTATGTTCCATGGAATTTAGTTAGCTGTCAAATTATATAACAATTAAATTTTATTTAAGATTTTCAAAAATCAATCTAACTTGCAGTTCACCTATGTGTGGTGCTTTAGATGACTTTTTCCCCATACTCAACTCATTGCTAACAATTAAAAAATTTGTTTCAGGGCACCTGGGTGGCTCAGTTGGTTAAACACCAGACTCGATTTCAGCTCAGGTCATGATCTTATGGTTTGGTTTGTTGGGTTGAACCCTGAGTCTGGCTCTGCGCTGACAGCACAGAGCCTGCCTGGGATTCTCTCTCTCTCTCTCTCTCTCTCTCTCTCTCTCTCTGCCCCTTACCCATGTGCATGTGTGCACATGTACTCTCTCTAAAAATAAATATGTAATTTTTTTAAAAAAATAAAAAATCTGTTTCAACAAACAACATACTGATACATGTAAAGTTCTAACATGTGATAATCTCTGTGGGGAAATAACCAAGATTAGTAAGACATGATCAGAAAGCTTACAAAGCATTTAACAGGATACAGTCAAGACAAATTCTAGGACTCAAAGTAAGATTCCTGGAGCATTCTTTGATTCTCCAGAGTTTCAGTATGTATAAGTCAGGACCAAAAATGTGGACGTGAAAATGAGAGTAGGAGCAAAAGTTGATTACGTTTTCTTTTATTGTGACCACAGTGCAGTCAAAGGCAGGACATACATATTTACATCCTTAGGGGCTTTCCTCCTGTGATCCCACAGTATGTCCAAGGCTGCAGGGCTTGCCTGTAATCCTTCTTGGTGCTTTGGACTAAATGTGTTCACTGCGATGGATTCCAACCTTATCACTAAACAGTGATTATCCTCCACATCACCAATATTCCTGTTTTTTTTTTTTTTAAAGAAATTTCACTCTTCTGCTTATTAAAATTAAAATCTGATTTTTTTGTTTTCAATTTCCATTGTGACTTTTGTCAGTCTCATTAGAGACGTTTTGTAGTTGTGCCAAACTGACTGATACTCTGGTATCGAATATTACCCCAATATTAAATAGTTTAGCCATTAATCATAAGATACATTTAGATAGCTGTTTGGGTGTTTGAAAATAACTTCCTAAATTGATCTATTAAACATGAATTGGGGAATTTCATGTTCAATGTTCAAGTTATACCTACTAATAAAAAATATTTAGTATGTTCCTAGGAGGAAAAGAAAAAGCTTTTGATACCTTTAACTATTCTTTCCTTCAAGTCATTTTTTTAACGTTTATTTATTTTTGACAGAGACAGACAGAGCATGCGTGGGGGAGGGGCAGAGAGAGAGGTAGACACAAAATCCAAAGCAGGCTCCAGGCTCCGAGCCGTCAGCACAGAGCCCGGTATGGGGCTCGAACTCATAGACTTGTGGGATCATGACCTGAGCCGAAGCCGGACACTTAACTGAACCACCCAGGCACCCCAAATATTCTTTCCTTCAGAAAGCCTATTTAGAAATAGTTGATAAAATGCAAATTAATCTCCAGACAAGAGAAGAATATGGAAGAGGTGCTTAGTCTTCCCTGGGGAAGATGGTTATAAAGTTAAAATGAGTTTGAATCTCAGCAAAAAATATCTAAATGCATTGGGATTTGAAGAAGAAAGAAACTAACAAACCAAAGAAAGATATGCCCTACCATACTTTCTCTGAAAATTATAGTACTGGTTTTCTAAACATTTTAAAAAAGATGGCATCAAAGGAATCAAACTTGGATTTAAAGAAAACAGGAGAGAAGCTTTAGTTGCCAGAAGTAAGAAAAAAAAAAAGTCACTCTTTTATGTCTTTCTACTCACACTTTGAAGTAGGTTCTTCGAACTAAGAATTCCAAGTAGATTTCTGACTCTGAGAACACTTTTCAGTAATGTATATCCAAGGTACTTCCCTTTATATATTCTACATCTATAAAATGTATGGGATCTTATTAGGAAGTTCTTCTGCAAGAATTCTATAAGATTTCCCAAATTATAGTTTGTAATCAAATGTGGCTGTTTTAAAACAGGTCCATAGTTTCTTTGACATTCCTCTCCTCGATAGGTGAAGCTTAATATCTCTCTTTGAATGTGGGCTCCACTTAGTAGCTTACGTCTAGGGAACAGAATACAGCAGAAGTTAGAGGATGTCACTGTTGACATTACATTTTAAAAAGATGGTGATCTCTGTCATAACTGTATTCTCTTGTTCTCTCTGTCTCAAGTCACATGCTCTAGGAAAACCAGCTGCCATATTCTGGGTAGTTTAAGGTTAGGGGTCGTGGGTGCTGGCTGCCGTGTTGTGAGGACATTCAAGCAGCCAAAGAAAAGGCCACATGGTGAACCTGCTAGAACCACATGAATGAAGTCAGGAGCAGACTTTTCTAGATTTGCTAACACTTATGTAAATCAGCTTGGAAGTAAATCTTCACTCCAACCATGAGATGATAGCATTCCTGTTTGAGAGCTTGACCACAACCTAACAAGAAACTCTAAACTAGAATCACCCAGCTAGACTACTCTTGGATTTCTAACCCACAGAAACTGAGATAAGAAATATTTGTTGTTTTAAGTCACTAAGTTTGCTAAGTTTTTATACAATAGTAATTAATACATTGAAAAATTAAAATAATAAATGTGATATAACATTTTGTTTCACAGACTTATGAGGGTTTTTAAAAAATGTTCATTTATTTATTTTGAGAGAGAGTTCATGAGCAAATGGGGAATGGCAGAGAGAAAGGGAGAGCGAATCCCAAGCAGGCTCCTTACTGTCAGCACATAGCCCAACGCAGGGCTCGATCTCATAAACCATGAGATCATGACCCTGAGCCAAAATCAAGAGTCAGATGCTTAACCAACTGAGCCACCCAGGCACCCCACAAATATGTATGAGTTTCTTTGTAAGTATGGCTTCCAAGTAATATACTTTAATAATAGTTATGTCTTATTTTGTTATATTTTATTGAGTTGTAAATTTTTATGGTTAGCTGATATTAACTTGATAGGCAGTACTTAATTAGTATTGACTACAAATAGCTTTTTCCTGATTAACATTTGTGGAAAATCACCCCTGACATATAGCAGTGACCCCTGAATTACAGGCAATGACTTCCAAATTAGCTAAACTTAAAGGAGATATATATAATCTGTTGTCTTATTTTTTTTTATCCAAATGTTACCATATTTGTTAAATGTTTGATAACCATCTAAGGAAACTGAATATTAAGAGAGTAGTATACTTAAGTTCAAATTTCCTGTCAAGTGTGATTTGATATAGATCTGTACTATGAGCCAGTAGGATATAATTTTAATCAAATTTAAGTATTTTCTCTAAATAAGAGTCACTAGAAAAAAAGTATCTTTAGGGAACTTTTATTGTAAAGCGAAAAAACCCTAAAACTTACAGAAATGAACAGTCCACAGTCCCCTGAATGAACAAACACACCAAATTAGTCAAAGATACCTCAATACAAATTTAAGAACATATATTTATGGACAGTAAATTAAAGGAGTTATGTAGTTATTAAATATTTAAATAGGAAGAACATTAAGCACCTTTTGAAACTCTTCTTTAATTATAAAAGACCAGAGGGAGATGTGGAGTCTGAATTAAATATGAAGTCAATAACCAAGTTAAAAAATAATGCGTTTAACCAAAAAGCATCAATTGCTTTCATTTGACAAGATTTTGATTCTAGTTAATACCGTCTCTCAAACTATGCATCAGGATATACTACGAATGTCTTTTTACTTATTAGGTGACATTACTGAGGGCACAAAGATAGTGCCTGGCACAGAGTAGGTAGTCATAATTTAGTTTATGTAAACTAAATCCAATCTACATGATTGGCATGTATCTTTTAGAGAATTCTTCACACATTTAGTAATATAAAAGTTATACTATGTTATGTTTTTGGTAGTTACATTTCTATCTTTGTATTTTCCCAAAGCTGTGGCAATATTTAGGACAGGAGTTTTATCTTCTACTTCCTTTTTAACCTCTCCTCACTGTTTGGTACATTGCTGATATCATGGAAGGCATTGATTGAATGCCTGGTTGATAGTATGTTTGATTGGAATCAACTTGACTTTAAAGAATTGTTAGAAGAGGTTGTGCTCCTCTGATTGGACTTGTTGAGGTACCTTGAAGGAGAAAATCAAATTCTTATTTTTGAAGTATCCATGGAACATTTTTCTTCATTTTATTCATGTTATTAGAGTAAATTAAAATTAGGAGTGGTGACCTGTCATATAAAATAATTTATTATCCCAAGGGACTTAAAATATTAAAGTCTCTGTTTTCATAAGAATGTAGCTCTTGTTAGTGTGTTAGTCAAGAGAATAAAAGATCATATCTCTAAAAATATTTTCAGTGACAGAGAGTGGCCAAGGTTAAGCATTACTCTATGTAGACACATTCCAGTTTTAGAAACATTTCCAGGGGAAAGACATAAAATAACCTTACTCTAATCAACCATACTCATATAATTTTCTTTAGCACTGTGTAGCAAAATATTAAAATATAGACTACTAGCAACTTGGAGGATACTGAGAGGAGAGTGATTAGGAAGAGAATGGGCTCATATCATGTATTTGGACATCATTAAATGAATTTCAGATGTCAGTCTGGAGAAAAGAAATTTTAAGTTAAAAAAGAAAAAGCACCTGTAAGTATTTCGTGTACTATTATTAATAATGAAATTACACTTAGTATATGTCATACCAGAAGGCACAAAAAGAAGTTTCTAAGAAATAGAATTCAATTTAATATAAGGAATAACTTTTAGGTAATTAACATTGCCCTATAACATGATTTTGGAAACCAGTTGTTAAGACTGAACTGTAGTGAGGTATTAGACTAGATGACATCTCTGGTTCCTTCAAACTCTTTGATTTCATAATGTCACAATTTACCCATCTACAAAAGCATCTCTCTTGTGTGTTCTCTCTCTCTCTCTCTCTCTCTCTCTCTCTGTCATCTATACAACTATATAACTACATTCATTTATTTTATTTTATTTTTTACTTTTTAAAATTTACATCCAAATTAGTTAGCATACAGTGAAACAATAATTTCAGGAGTAGATTCCTTAATGCCCCTTACCCTTTTAGCAACCCTCAGTTTATTCTTCATATTTATGAGTCTCTTCTGTTTTGTCCCTCTCCCTGTTTTTATATTATTTTTGTTTCCCTTCCCTTAGGTTCGTCTGTTTTGTCTCTTAAAGTCCTCATACATTCATTTTTTTTTCTTAAATTGTCATTGTAGGTTCTTGTAAGAATGATGACAAATATGTGGTCAACCTACCATACTTATAAGACATTTCCTACTAATCCCTTCCAAGAAAATCAATCCTAATTAGTTGTAATACATCTGACTTAATTATACAAGTATTTTGCTCCCAAAATGACAAATTCATTCTTCCTAATTTAAGCTCTGTGTTGCCTTTCTCAAAACCATCAACAAATAATTTTTTTTATATGGAAACAGCTTATTTAAAACCATAGGTCCAAAATTACGAGTATCATTTCTGAATATAATTCTCCAGGTACTCTATACTCTATACTCTAATACAATATATTGTTTATCTTACTATACTATATAGCTTAGTAGATCTTACTATATAGTTTAGTATATCTTACGATATAACTTACTATATCTCTAAATGGATATCTGACTTTGCTTTCTCCGTGACTTTATATGTTTTTTCTTCTTTCCACTTAAAATCATGTTGTTTCATTTCCCCTATTAAAAAGGGGGAAATGGTAAAAATACTTATTTTCATTTGACACTGAAATATTACCTAATTCATTAAAACTTTCTGTTTCTCTGTACAAACTTGGATTCTCTTTCAAAACTGTAAAGATTTATTTTGTTACTAGCTTGTGTAATTTTTCAAGACTCTGTGTCACTTTTTAAAAAACTCAAATATGACTGACATATAAAATTATATTACTTTCTGGTGTACAACGTAGTGATTCAGTATTTGCATATACTATGAAATGATCACCATAACAAGTCTAGTTAACATTTATTACTATAGTTACAGAAATTTTTACCTGGAAAACTTTTAAGATCTATTGTCTTAGCAACTTTCAAATATGCAATACTGTATTGTTAACTATAATCACCATGCTGTATATTACATCTCCAAAATTTATTCATCTCATATAACTGGAATTTTGTACCTTTTGACCCCCTTCACCCATTTCACCCACTACCCACCCACACACCCTCCCTCTGGCAACCTTCAATATGCTCTGTAGCTCTGTATCTATGAACTTGTTTTGATTGATTTTTTGCTTAAAGATTCTACATATAAGTAAGATCATACAGTATTTGTCTATCTCTGACTTATTTCACCTACTACAATGCCCTGTAGGTCCATACATGTTGTCACAAATGGCAAGATTTCATTCTTTTATAATGGCTAGATAACATTAATATATATATGTATATATACACACACATATATTACATGTATGTATGTGTATATATGTATGTATGTGTACATTACATATATACACATATATACATATATACACATATATGTATATATACGTATATATGTATATACACATGTCATTCATATATATATATATACACACACACATACACACACACACATACACACCATATTCTCTTTACCCATTTATCCATTAATGGACACTTAGGTTGTCCCATATATAGGCTATTGTAAATGTGCTACAACAAACACGGAGGTATACTTATCATTTTGAGTTAGTGTTTCCTTTTAGGTAAATTTCTAGGAGTGAAATTGATGGATCTTATGGTAATTCTATTTTTAACTTTCTGAAGAACCTCCATACTGTTTTCTACAGTGGCTGTACCAATTTACATTCCCACCAACAGTGCACAAAGGTTCCCTTTTCTTCACATTCTTACCAACTTTTGTTATTTCTTGTCTTTTTGATACTAGCCATTCTAACAGGTAGGAAGTGATCTCTCATTGCAATTTTGATTTGCATTTCCATGATGATTAGTGATTTTGAGCATCTTTTCATATACCTGTTGGCCATCTGTATGTTGTCTTTGAAAAGATGTCCATTCAGATCCTCTGCCCATTTTGTAATTGGATTGTTTGTTTTGTTACTGAATTGTATGAATTCTTTACATGTTTTGGATATTAACCCCTTATCAGATATATTATTTGAAAATATTTTCTCCCACTTAGTAGGTTGATTTTCCATTTTGTTGATGTTTTCCTTTGCTGCAGTTTTTTAGTTTGATAGAGTCCCACTTGTTGACTTTTAGTTGTTGTTTTGGCTTTTGACACCAAATCTCCCCACTGCCCCAAAATAGTCATCAAGACCAATCTCAAGATTACCACCTTTGTTTTCTTCTATGAGTTTTATGGTTTTGGAACTTACATTCAAGTTTTTCTTATTAACTTAGAGTTAATGTTTGCATAAGGTATAAGATGATGGTCCATTTTCATTCATTTGCATGTGGCTTCCTGTGTTACTTTTTACAATCTACTCTGTTTCTCAAAATTATATGATAAGCCTATACCCAAAGTATTCACTGTTGGGAAGTTTATATTTTAAGCATAACTCTGATCAGAGACAGAGTTCAGTGCTTATTTGTTGAGTTGGATTGAAATGGCAAAATTCCACATATAAAATATAATTTTTGGAAGTCATAGAATTTTTACTTTGTCAAATAGACTGTTAATCCATGTCCCTTATAATGAACTATTTGATTCAGAAGAGTTTTTAAACCTCATTAGCCAATAAAAATGATTACTCTTTTCATAAGATGTTTACATAGATTACTCTTCTCTCCCCACTAAGAACTCAATAGCTATTAAACTAAAAATAGTATCACTATGTACCTTCCAATCACTATGGTTTCAAATCAATTACAAAAATGGATGAAGATAAATCTCTTTCTAGGATGTATTAGGCTAAATCCAAATTAATTTGCATTATGTGTATAAGGATTATTGGAGATTGTTTGTATCAAAAAAGCCAAAAGGGAACTGGAGAGACAAGGCATGTTTTGAAAATGGGTAAAAGCAACAAAGAAAATGTTATGACCAGTGTTTTCCTTAATTGATGTGAAAATATACTGATAAAATAGAGATTAGTTTAATATTGAAAAGAATAATGTTTACAGTGTTTTGTTTTTAATTGAAAAATAGTTGACATGTTAGTTTTGTGTGTACAACATAGTGACTTGATAATTATGTACTTTACAAAATGCTTGCCATGATAATCATCTGTCACCATAAAAGATTATTACAATATTATTTACTATATTTGCTATGCTGTACTTATCCCCTTGACTTATTTATTTTATAACTGGAAGTTTATATCTTTTAAACCTTCACTTATTTTTCTTGTTCCCTTACCCTTTCTCCTCCAGCAACAACCAATTTGTTTTCTGTATTTATAAGTCTGTTTCATTGTTTTTTCCACTTTCTTTCTTAGATTCTACATATAAGTGAAATCATAAGGTATTTGTCTTTCTCTGACTCATTTCACTTAGCATAATGCCCACTAGGTCCACCCATGTTGTTGTGAATAATAAGATTTCATTCCTTTTTATGGCTGAGTAACATTCCATTCTGACATATACATTTTCTATATTCATCTATCAATGGACTTCTATGTTGCTTTCATATCTTGGCTATTGTAAATAAGGCTGCAGTAAGATGGGATACATTTATCTTTCCAAATCAGTGTTTTCATTTTCTTCAGGTAAATGCCCAAAAGTGTAATTACTGGGTCATATGGAATTTCTATTTTTAATTTTTTAGGAGGCTCCACATTGTGTTCCATAATGGCTTTGCCAATTTACAATCCCACCAAGAGTATATGAGGGTTCCCTTTCTTCCATATTCTCACCAATTCTTGTTATTCCTGTGTTTTTGGTACTAGCCATTCTGACTGGTAGGAAATGATATCTCATTTGGGATTTGATTTGCATTTCCCTGATGATTAGTGATGTTGAGCATCTTTTCATATGTCTGTTGGCTGTATGTTTACTTTGAAAAAATTCTATTCAGGTCCTCTGTGCATTTTTTAATCAGATTGTTTTTTGGGTGTTGAGTTTTGTAAGTTTTTAAAATATATTTTGGATATTAACTCATCATCAAATATATCATTTGCAAATATTTTCTCCCTTTTGTTGGTGATTTTATTCACTGTGTAAATATTTTTTTTAGTTTGATGTAGTTCCAATTGTTTAATTTTCTTTTCTTTTTTCTTTTTTTCCTAGGAGACATATCCAGAAAATATTGCTAAGGCTGATGTCCGAGAGATGCTATATGTTTTCTTTTAATAATTTTATGGTTTCAGGCCTTATTTTAGGTGTGTAATCCATTTTGAGTTTACATTTGTTTATAGTGTAAGAAGCTAGTGCACTTTTATTCTTTTGCAAGTAACTGTCCAGTTTTCCCAACACCATTTATTGAAGAGACTCTTTTCCACATAATATATTTTTGTCTCCTTTCTCGTATAGTAATAGACTATATAAATGTAAGTTTATTTCTGGGCTCTTTGTCCTGTTCCATTGACCTATGTGCAGATTTTCACCATTGAGTAGATGTTAGCTGTGGGGTTGTCATATGTGGCCTTTATTATGAGGTATGTTCCCACTATACCCACTTTGTTCAGAGTTTTTATCATGAATGGATGTTGAATTTTGTCAAATGTGTTTCTGCATCTATTGAGTTATGATTTTTATCCCTCATTTTGTTATGTGGTATATTATTATTATTATTTTTTTCTTATGAATTTTGAATCATCCTTGTATCTCTGGAATAAATCTTACTTGATTGTAATGAATGATCCTTCAGTGTGTTCTGTAATTTGGTTAATATGTAGTTGAGGATTTTTGCATCTATGTTCATCAGGGATATTGCTCTATAATTTTCTTTGTGGTATCTTTGGTTTTGGCATCAGGGTAACACTAGCCTCCTAAATGAAAGGGAGGAATTATTTCCTCTTCTATTTTTTAGACTAGTTTGAAAAGGATATGTATTAACTCTTCTTCAAGTATTTGGTCAAATTCACCCATGAAGGTATCTGGTCCCAGACTTTTAATAATTGTTTTTTTTTTCAAATTACCAATTCAATTTTGTTACTAGTAATTCATTCAGATATTCTGTGTTTTCTTGATTCAGGCTTGGAACACTGTATGTTTCCAGGAATTTATCCATTTCTTTTAGGTTGTCTATTTATTGGCATATTATTTTTCATAGCAATTCTTTATAATCTATTGAATTTCTGTGGCATTGGTTGTAACCTCTAATTTTTTATCTATTTAAATCATCTCTTTTTTCTAATAAGTCTCGCTAAAGGCTTATCAATTTTATTTATTTATTTCAAAAAGTAAGCTCTCAGTTTCATTGATCTTTTCTATTTTTTACTTTGTTTTGTCTGTATTTTATTTACTTCCATTCTGATCTTTATTATCTCCTTTCTTCTATTAGTTTTGGGCTTTGTTCTTCTTTTTCTAGTTCCTTTTGGTGTAAGGCTAAATTATTTACTTGAGATTTTTCTTGCTTCTTGAGGTCAGCCTGTATTGCTATAAACTTCCCTCTTAGAACTATTTTTACTGCATCCAAAAGGTTTTGGACTGTTGTGTTTTCATTTGTCTCCATGTATTTTTTTTTTCTTTTCTGCTTTGGTTGTTTTGTTTTGTTTTGCTTTTGTTTTTGTTTTTTGTTGGTGAATTAACTTTTTAGTTTCCACATGCTTATTTTTTTATATTTTTTATCTTGTATTTATCTCATAATTCCTGGTTTCAGGATGTGGTAAGAAAAATTCATGGTATGATTTCAGTCATTTTATTGAGACTTGTTTTATGATCTAATATGTGATTATCCTTCCAGATTGCTAATTCACTCTTTCATATCCTTTAATCTGCTATTGATTCCTGTTAATGTATATTTCACTTTAGTTATTGTATTCTTCAGTTTTGGATGGTTCTTTTTATATTTTCTTTTTTTTTTTTAATTTTTTTTAATGTTTTATTTATTTTTGAGGCAGAGAGAGAGACAGAGCATGAACAGGGGAGGCTCAGAGAGAGGGAGACACAGAATCTGAAACAGTCTCCAGGCTCTGAGCTGTTAGCACAGAGCCCAACGTGGGGCTCGAACTCACGGACCGCGAGATCATGACATGAGCTGAAGTCGGCTGCTTAACCGACTGAGCCACCCAGACGCCCCACGTTTTATATTTTCTAAGTTATCACTGGTTTTATCTACTTTTCTCTTAAGTTTAGTGAGTATCTTTATGACCACTTCTTTAAACTCTTTATCAGATAGATTGCTTATTTCCATTGTTTTGTTCTTTTTCTGGGCTTTTGTCTTGTTCTTTCATTTGGATATTTCTCCTCATTTTGTTTGACTCTCTGTGCTTGTTACTATGTATTTGGTAGGTCAGCTATATCCCTGGTCTAGAAAGTAGTAGTCTTATGTGTAAGATGTCCTTTGGTGCCCAGTAGTGTGATAACCCTGGTCATGAGAACCAGGCATTCCAGAGGTGTCCCCTATGTGTACTATGTGTGCTCTACTGTGTGGCTGAGCTGGAAACTGCTACATGAACTCTGGTGGGCAGGGCCAGTGCTCAGTTTAGTTGCCTGCAATTATCAGCCTTGACTACTGTAGGCACAGTAGTGGACAGGGCTTGCCCCTGGCAAGGTGGACTAAAAGGCTCCACAGTAGCTCCTACAGTTGCACTGCTAAGTCTATCTCTTGCTGCTGCTGAGTGAGAGGCCCACCTGTGGCTACTGCAGGTGGGCTGCTGCACAGGGCTAGCTTCCCAACCATCCAAAGCAGAAGTTGATCTGGGTATGTGCCATGTCTGGCCAGGGCTGCTTAGCAGATGTGTCAGGGCACTAGTCACTCTAGGGGGATGCTAGTCCCAACTGAGATTTCCTGCTGAGTGTGGCCAGATGGAGGGGCAATGCTGGGGGGGAAGATGAGTTCAGTAGGGTAGGTCAATGGTGGAATACTTGGACTGGGCAATCTGTGCTAGCAAGGTAGATGGAGAGTGTCAGAACTGTTTCCTGCAAGTGTCTGGGTAGCTAGGTTGAAAGAGGGCTAGAAAAGTGGTGCCCACCAGCACCTCCATTCCCAGAGAAACTTCTGCAGATCCCTGTCCCTCTGGAACATGTTCTAAAAATAGTCATTCTCCTTCACAGGTGCTTTTCAAACTGATGCTTCCACACTGGAACTTGGTCCAAGGGATATAGCATACTTGCCCTTTAGAGCAGAGATTCAGTTTCCTTTAACCTTCTGGCTCTCCCACAGTTAAGTCTTACCAATTTTCAAAGGTGTCTGAGCTAAACCCAAGCAATTTTCAAAGTGAGACTTTATGGGGGATTGTCTTCCTAGTACAGGCTCCCAGAGCCAGAGTGCCCTGGGATTTGAAGCTTGATGTCCTTCTCAGGGAGTACTCATGTCTGTGATATCCCTCCTACTTGTAGGCTGTTGCCACACTCGGGGTTTGGGTCCCTATCACATCTCTTCCCTTCCTGCCCTTCTTGGTGTAGGCTTTTTTTTTTTTTTTTTTTTTTTTTTTTTAATGCCTTTAGGTATGGGAGATTTGCTCTGCCAGTCTCAGGTCATTTTCAGAGTGAATTGCATTACACATAGTTGTTGCTTCAGTATGTATGTGGAAGAAGGTGAGCTAAGATCCTCCTACTCTAACACCTTCTTAAAGTGTCTATAATTTTTTTTAATATAATTTATTGTCAAGTTAGTTAACATGCAGTGTTTACAGTGTGCGCTTGGCTTCAGGAGTAGATTCCAGTGACTCATCGCTTACATACAACACCCAGTGCTCATCGCAACAAATTTCCTCTTCAATGCCCATCACCCATTTTCCCTTCTCCCTCGCACCCCCTATCGACCCTCAGTTTGTTTTCGGTACTTAAGAGTCTCTTATGGTTTGCCTCCCTCTCTGAAACTACTTTTTCCCTTTCCCGTCCCCCATGGCCTTCTGTTAAGTTTTTCAAATTCTACATAGGAGTGAAAACATATAATATCTATCTTTCTCTGACTGACTTATTTCACTTAGCATAATACCCTCCAGTTCCATCCATGTTGTTGCAAATGGCAAGATTTCATGCTTCCTCATTGCCAAGTAGTATTCCATTGTATATATAAACCACATCTTTACCCATTAATCAGTTGATGGACATTTGGACTCTTTCCATAATTTGGCTATTGTTGAAAGCATTGCTGTAACCAGTGGGGAACATGTACCCCTATGAATCAGCACTCCTGCATCCTTTGGATAAATTCCTAGTAGTGCTATTGCTGGTCATAGGGTAATTCTATTTTCAATTTTTTGAGCAACCTCCACACTGTTTTCCAGAATGGTTGCACCAGTTTGCATTCCCACCAACAGTGCAAGAGGGTTCCCGTTTCTCCACATCCTCGCCAACATCTCTTGTTTCCTGAGTCGTTAATTTTAGCCACTTTGACCAGTATGAGGTGATATCTCAGTGTGGTTTTGATTTGTATTTCCCTGATGATGAGTGGTGTTGAGCATCATTTCATGTGTCTGTTGGACATCTGGATATCTTCTTTGGAAAGTGTATATTCATGTCTTCCACCCATTTCTTCACTCGATTATTTGTTTCTTGGGTTTTGAGTAAGTTCATTATAGATTTTGGATACTAACCCTCTATTCAATATGTTATTTGCAAATATCTTCTCCCATTTCATCAGTTGCCTTTTAGTTTTGTTGATAGTTTCCTTTGCAGTTCAGAAGATTTTTTTTTCTCATTTTACTAATTTTTATTTTTACTTATTTATTTATTTTTATTTTTTTTAATATATGAAATTTATTGTCAAATTGGTTTCCATACAACACCCAGTGCTCATCCCAAAAGGTGCCCTCCTCAATACCCATCACCCACCCTTCCCTCCCTCCCACCCCCCATCAACCCTCAGTTTGTTCTCAGTTTTTAAGAGTCTCTTATGCTTTGGCTCTCTCCCACTCTAACCTCTTTTTTTTTTTCCTTCCCCTCCCCCATGGGTTTCTGTTAAGTTTCTCAGGATCCACATAAGAGTGAAACCATATGGTATCTGTCTTTCTCTGTATGGCTTATTTCACTTAGCATCACACTCTCCAGTTCCATCCACGTTGCTACAAAGGGCCATATTTCGTTCTTTCTCATTGCCATGTAGTACTCCATTGTGTATATAAACCACAATTTCTTTATCCATTCATCAGTTGATGGACATTTAGGCTCTTTCCATAATTTGGCTATTGTTGAGAGTGCTGCTATAAACATTGGGGTACAAGTGCCCCTATGCATCAGTACTCCTGTATCCCTTGGATAAATTCCTAGCAGTGCTATTGCTGGGTCATAGGGTAGGTCTATTTTTAATTTTCTGAGGAACCTCCACACTATTTTCCAGAGCGACTGCACCAGTTTGCATTCCCACCAACAGTGCAAGAGGGTTCCCGTTTCTCCACATCCTCTCCAGCATCTATAGTCTCCTGATTTGTTCATTTTGGCCACTCTGACTGGTGTGAGGCGATATCTGAGTGTGGTTTTGATTTGTATTTCCCTGATAAGGAGCGACATTGAGCATCTTTTCACGTGCCTGTTGGCCATCTGGATGTCTTCTTTAGAGAAGTGTCTATTCATGTTTTCTGCCCATTTCTTCACTGGGTTATTTGTTTTTCAGGTGTGGAGTTTGGTGAGCCAGTTCAGAAGATTTTTATCTTTATGAGGTACCAAAAGTTCATTTTTGCTTTTTTTCCCTTGCCTTTGGAGACATGTCAAGAAAGAAGTTTCTGTGACTGAGGTCAAAGAGTTTGTTGCCTGTTTTCTCCTCCAGGATTTTGGTAGTTTCCTGTCTCACACTGAGTCTTTCATATATTTTGAGTTTATTTTTTTGTATGGTGTAAGAAAGTGATCAAGAGCACCTGAGTGGCTCAGTCGGTTGGGTGTCCGACTTCAGCTCAGGTCATGATTTCACAGCTCATGAGTTCGAGCCCCGTGTCGGGCTCTGTGCTGACAGCTCAGAGCCTGGAGCCTGCTTCAGATTCTGTGTCTCCTTCTCTCTTTCTACCCTCCTCTGCTCATGCTCTGTCTCTCTCTGTCTCAAAAATAAATAAACATGAAAAAAATTTTAAAGAAAGTGATCCAGTTCATTATTCTGCTTGATGCTATCCAGTTCTTCCAGCACCGTTTGCCAAAGAGACTGTCTTTTTTCCATTGGATACTCTTTCCTGCTTTGTCAAAGATTAGTTGGCCATAAATTTGTGGATCCAATTGTGGATTCTCTATTCTATTCCATTGTCTGTTTCTGTGTCAATACCATACTGTCTTAATTATTACAGCTTTGTATTAAATGCTAAGTTTGGGATTGCGACGCCTCCCACTTTGGTTTTCATTTTCAATATTACTTTGGCTATTTGGGGTCTTTTGTGGTTCCATACAAATTTTAGATTGTTTGTTTTACCTCTGAGAAGCATGCTGGTGTAATTTTTGATTGGGATTGCACTGAATGTGTAGATTACTTTGGGTAGTATTGACATTTTGACAATATTTGTTCTTCTAATCCATGAACATGGGATATTTTTTTCTGTTTCTTTGTGTCTTCTTCAATTCCCTTCATAAGTTTTCTATAATTTTCAGTCTACAGATCTTTTACATCTTTGGTTAGGGTTATTCCTAGGTATTTTATGGTTTTCAGTGCAATTGTAAATGGGATTCATTTCTTGATTTCTCTTTCTGTTGCTTCATTATTGGTGTATAGAAATGCAACCAATTTCTGTACATTGAGTTTGTATCCTGTGACTTTGCTGAATTCATGTATCAGTTCTAGAAGCTTTTTCGTGGAGTCTTTTGGGTTTTTCATGTAGAGTATCATGTCATCTGTGAAAAGTGAAAATTTGACTTCTTCTTTGCTAATTTGGATGCCTTTATTTCATTTTGTTGTCTGATTGCTGAGGCTAGGACTTCCAACACTATGTTGAACAACAGTGGTGAGAGTGGACATCCCTGTCGTGTTTCTGATCTCAGGAGGAAAGCTTTTAGTTTTTCCCCACTGAGGATGATATAGCTGGGGGCTTTCCATATTTGGCTTTTATGATGTTTAAGTATGTTTCTTCTATCCTGACTTTTTTGAGGGTTTTTATTAAGAAAGAATGTTGTATTTTTTCAAATACTTTTTCTGCATCTACTGACAGGATCATATGGTTCTTATCCTTTCTTCTATTAATGTTATGTATCACACTGATTGATTAGCAAATATTGAACCAGCCCTGCAGGCCAGGAATGAATCCCACTTGATCATGGTGAATAATTCTTTTAATATACTATTGAATTAGATTTGCTAGTACCTTGTTGAAAATATTTGCATCCATGTTCGTAAGGGATATTGGCCTGTAATTCTCCTTTTTAGTGGTGTCTCTAGGTTGGGAATCAAGGTAATGCTTTCCTTGCATTTCTGTTTTTTGGAACAGGTTGAGAAGGATAGGTATTAACTCTGCTTTAAATGTCTGGTAGAATTCCCCAGAGAAGCCATCTGGTCCAGGACTCTTATTTGTTGGGAGATTTTTGATAACTTACTTAATTTCTTCACTGGTTATGGGTCTGTTCAAATTTTCTGTTTCTTCCCATTTGAGTTTTGGTAGTGTGTGGGTGTCTATGAATTTTTCCATTTCTTCCATAGTGTCCAGTTTTTTGGCATATAATTTTTCATAGTAGTCTCTAATAGTTTGTATTTCTGTGGTATTTGTTGTGGTCTGTCCTCTTTCATTTGTGATTTTATCTATTTGGGTACTCTTTTCTTTTTGAGAAGTCTGGCTAGGGGTTTATTTTGTTTATTTTTTAAAAAAAAACAGCTCTTAGATTCAGCTCTGTGATCTGTTCTACTGTGGGGATTTTTTTTTGGATTATATACTGTTTATTTCTGTTCTAATCTTTATTATTTCTCTTCTGTTGGCTTTGGGGTTTCTTTGGTCTTCTGCTTCTAGTTCCTTTAGGTGTGCAGTTAGTTTCATATTTGGGATTTTTCTTGTTTCTTGAGATAGGCCTGGATTGAAATGTATTTTCCTTTTTTGACTGCCTTTGCTGCATCCCAGAGAGTTTGGACTGTTGTGTTTTCATTTTCATTTTCTTCCATATATGTTTTAATTTCTTCCCTAATTGTCTGGTTGACCCATTCACTCTTTAGTAGGATGTTCTTTAGCCTCCATGCATTTGGAGGCTTTCCAAAATTTTTCTTGTGGTTGATTTCAAGTTTCATAGTGTTGTGATCTGAAAATATGCATGGTATGATCTCAGTTCTTTTATATTTATTGAGAGCTGTTTTGTGAGCCAGTATGTTATCTATCTTGGATTATGTTCCATGTGCACTTGAGAAGAATGTGTACTCTGCTTTTGTATGAAAAGTTCTGAATATCTGTCAAGTCCATCTGGTCCAGTGTATTATTCAAGGCCATTGTTTCTTTATTGATTCTCTGCCTATATGATCTGTCCATTGTTGTAACTGGAGTATTTAAGTCCCCTACAATACTGTATTCTTATCAATAAGATTGTTTATGTTTGTGATTAATTGATTTGTATATTTTGGTGCTATGAATTGGGTGCATAAACATTTATAACTGTTAGATCTTCTTGATGCATAGATCCCATAATTATGATATAATGCCCTTCTTTATATCTTGTTACAGCCTTTAGTTTAAAATCTAGTTTGTATGTAAACATTAAAAAAAATAAAAGGGGGGGGGCGCCTGGTTGCTCAGTCAGTTGAGCGTCTGACTTTGGCTCTGGTCATGATCTCATGGTCTGTGAGTTTGAGCCCCACGTCAGGCTCTGACAGCTCAGAGCCTGGAGCCTGATTCAGATTCTGTGTCTCCCTCTCTCTCTGCCCCTCCCCACCTCATTCTCTGTCTCTCTGTCAAAAATAAATGAACATTAAAAAAATTTTTTTTAAATCTAGTTTGTATGATATAAGTGTGGCTACTCCAGCTTTCTTTTGACTTCCAGTGGCATGACATATGGTTTTCTATCCCTTTGCTTTCAATCTGAAGGTGTTCTCAGGTCTAAAATGAGTCTCTTGTAGATAGCATATAGATGGATTTATTTTTAATCCATTCTGATATCCTATATCTTTTGATTGGGGCATTTAGTCCATTTATATTCAGAGTTATTATTGAAAGATATGGATTTAGTGTCATTGTGTTTTCTGTAGGTTTCATGCTTGTGGTGAGGTCTCTGGTCCTTTGTAGTCTTTGCAACATTTTACTCACAGAGTCCTCCTCAGGATCTCTCACAGAGCTGGTTTAGTGGTCATGAACTCCTTCAGTTTTTGTTTGTGTGGGAAAGCCTTTATCTCTCCTTCTATTCTGAATGACAACCTTGCTGGATAAAAAATTCTTGGCTGCATATTTTTCCTATTCAGCACATTGAATATTTCCTGACACTCCCTTCTGGTCTGCCACATTTCTGTGGACAGGTCTGCAACTACCCTCATGTGTCTACCCTTGTAGGTTAAGACCCATTTGTCCCTAGCTGCTTTCAGAATTCTCTCTTTATCATTGTATTTTGCCAGTTTCACTATGATATGCCATGGAAAAGACCTATTCTTGTTGAGTCTGAAGGGAGTTTTCTTTTCCTCCTGGATTTGGATGTCCACTTCTTTCCCGAGATTAGGGAAGTTCTCAACTATTTGTTCAAATAAACCTTCTGCCCCTTTCTCTCTCTGTTCTTCTTCTGGAACTCCTATAATACAAATATTATTATGTTTCATTGAATCACTTAGTTCTCTAATTCTTCCCTTGTGGTCTAGGATTTTCTTATCTCTCTTTTTCTCAGCTTCTCCATTTTCCATAATTTTTTTCTTTTTTTTTATGTTTATTCATTTTTGAAAGACAGAGATAGAGCACAAGCAGGGGTGGGGTGGAGAGAGAACGGGACACAGAATCTGAAGTAGCCTCCAGGCTCTGAGCTGTCAGCACAGAGCCCAACGCGGGGCTCAAACTCACGAACCGTGAGATCATGACCTGAGCTGAAGTCAGACACTCAACCAACTGAGCCACCCAGGTGCCCCTCCATTTTCCATAATTTTATCTTCTATTTCGCTTAGTCTCCCCTCTGCTTCTTCAATCCTTGCTGTCACTACATCTAGTTTATTTTGCACCTCATTTACAACATTTCTTAATTCGTTGTGACTATTTCTTAGTTCTTTGATCTCTGCAGCAATATATTCCCTGTTGTCTTCTATGCTTTTTTCAAGCCCAGCTATTAATCTTATGACTATTGTTCTAAATTCTTGATCATATATATTGTTTATATCTGTTTTGAGCAATTTTCTAGGTATCATTTCTTCCTGTAATTTCCTTTGAGGAGAATTCTTCTGTTTCATCATTTTGGCTAGTTTTCTGTCTTTTACGTGTTTTAATAGCTTGTTATGTGTCCTGCAGCTGTGAGCACTACTATATTAAAAAAGGGTCATACACTGTCCAGGGCCTGACCTTTCAAGAGGTGTTATTGGAGTGTGTTGCATGCTCTCTGTTTTTGTGATTCTGGTTGCTTTGTCTCCCTACTTGTCATTGTGGTTTGGACCTTCCACCAGATGTGCTTTGATTTGTTCATTGAAGTAAACCTGGAAAAAATTTAAAAAGGGGAGTGGTGGAAGAAGCCTTATCCCATATAAAGAGAGAAATGGGTGGTGAACAAGAGAAGAAAAATTTAAAAAAAGAAAGAAATAAACTGACCCGGGAGAGATTCAGAGAAACTATATTGCTTAATCGAGAGAGAGAGAGAGAGAGAGAGAGAGAGAGAGAGGAAAATAGAGAAGGAGTTACAGAAGAGGTGTGAAAAGAATAGACTAAAAATATCTGCTTAAACAAACCAACAACCAGAATAGAGAAGGGAAGAAATAAGAGGAATAAAGTAAAGAAAAAAATAAAGAAGAATTGACCAAGAATTAAATCAGAAAATGCAAAAATGTTGGACTGATATCTGACGGTGCCTTGGAACCAGTGGCTGTGCTGGTCTGGAAGAGGGACTGTCTGGTTGGTCAGTGTCAATCTTGCTCTGGTAGATAAGCAGTTACCAGGCACAAAGGGGCGGGATTTGGTGTAAGCAGATCCCGCCTCCACTGTGGGCCCAGTTGTCCCCTCCCTGAAGCCCCACTTTGTTGGTGATGGGGAGAAAAAATGGCCACACCCCAGTCTATCCCCAATCCCCCCACCCCCCAAGATGGGTGTCTCAAACCACTCTGTTCAGGCTGTCCTCACAGTGCCCCGCAGGCACCAGCAGGCAGATTTGTCTGCCTCCAGTTTCCCGCACCTCCCAGGCACTTAGTTGGGATTCAAACTCAGATGTCTTAAAGGATCACGTGCACCCTGGTTTTGGGGTAGTGCCACTCCACCCAGCTGACAAAGGGCCTCTGGCTGGTGGGCACCTGCAGGGTCTTTTGTCCTCGGAGAGGTATATATATACCTACTTCACACAGCACTCAAGGGAGGGGACTGCTCTCCAACTGTGCCTATGAGCTGGCTACTGAGCCTGGGGATTGCCTCCCCTCCTCCCCAGGCATGTGCACAGGGCGGCTGGTCCCAGTCCGGAGGAAGACCCACAACCCTTGATCCTCACTCTTAATGCTATTTGCAAGTTAGAAATTACTTCTTTCTCCATTTTTTCCATTCCCCAGTCTGGTCTGTGGTCTGGAGAGGTTTTCCTCTTGTCCAAATACAATCCTACACTTCCACAGTCTCTCTCTTCCTTTTGTCTCTCCACAGAAGGGGACCCCTCCCCTCCATGCCTATGCTGCCCATTTTATCTCTCCCTTTGCAATCATGCATCTGTGGCCCACCAAGTTGTCCTTGGGGCCTCTGGAGATGTTTCTGTCACTCCATAGCTTGGATTCCTAGAATTCCAAGTCTTCTGGCCCCAATACTGCTGTGTTTGAGGGATGAGGGAACTTCGGGTCCTCCTACTTCTCTGCCATGTTGACTCCCTCCTAAAGTGTTTATAGTTTTCAGCAGTGACAAGCAAAATAATAAACATGATTATTCTCAGCTTGAAAAGTATATCACATTTCTCTATAAGGTGATACCTAGACCAGTTAGAAATGCCACCTCATTTTGATTTGCTAACGTGTGCTTAATAATGTGTCTTAAAAAGTGTGTTTGATGTTTTTTAGTGTAGTAGGGCTTGACATTTGGTGGAAACTGGGTATTGACATATTTGCATTTGAGTCAGAATTTGGCAATTGTGTTCTGTCACATTTATTCTTAAATCTATAGTATTTGAATTTTCCTAAGGGTGGAAAAGACTCTTGTTGAAGCGGAACTAGAATTAAGATCCCACTTTTTTCTATTCAAAATCCAGACTATTTTTGTTAAAAAAAAAAAAATTCCAACATGTCCCTTTAATCAGTGTGGCTTGAATCCATATTATGGGAAAAACAGCTGTGGTTTCTGAGAAAACTCTCCAGAAAAATTCTATGGTATGAATACTTGTGGCATATTTCAGTATCTCTCTCTCCATCTGTGAATAAAACAAAACAATAATAGCAACCTAAAAAACCCAATAAGCCAAATTATGCAAGTTTCATGTTTTAAAACTAAAAAATAGCCAAGACAGGTCAAGTCACAGCAGAAAAAGGAGAGGAATGTCCAGGGTTCCTAGAGACAAAATATCTTAGAAAATGATCCCAGAATATACTCTTTGGCTATTAGCTATGAAAGGTTTACTCTGAGAGCTGTAACAAGAGCTGGGGTGAGTAATAATGAGATGGAGGGGAAGCAGGTATGAGGGAGGACAGGAGGAAGCACACAGTATATGAAGAAAGCCTACTATTAGTAGACATCCCAAACACCACAAGTCATACATGCGTGACTTTAAACTCCGGGATTAACCTTGAGAAACATAGATTGTGTCCCTTTACTGAGGTTGTTGAGAGACTTGGGGATGACAGTGCTAGTAGCAAAAACTAATCCTGGATGTGGTTAGAATCAGAGAATAGAGGAGGCAGGCTAGACACTGCCTCTATGGCAGTCAGGAAAACAAGAGTTTCTTCAGAAAACCTGAAAATCATTAGAAAATCAATCAGCACCATCACCATATTAACTCACTATAGAGGAAAATTATTTGATTATAACAATTGATGCAGGAAAAGAATTAGATTAAATTTAACGCTCATTAATGATAAAAATGAAGCAAGGCAGGAATACATGGGGGTTCTTCCATTTGGAAAGGAAGGGTGCAATAAACGGTGTTGGAACAACTGGATAAGCATTTAGAAAAAGTAACTCTGGTCTGTAGTTTACAACATGCACCAGAATACACCTCAAATGGCTCAGATACTTCAAAATTTTAAATTAAATAATAAAACATTGGAAAATATCTTGAAACCTTGTGTTGGGAAAAGTCTTTCTTACCACTACTCAAAGCCTAGAAATTATAAAAAGAATGATTGATGAATTTGACTGTGTATGCAACTTCCATATTGCAAAACCTAAAAGAAAAACACTATTTTCAAAATAACAAGATGAAAGATAAGTTGAAAAAAAATACTTAAAATACAGTCAAACAAAGGCTAATATGTAAAGAACTCTTAGAAATCCCTAAGTATCAATAATCCAAAGAATATGAATGGACGAGTAAAAGAGTGAAACACAAATTGTTCTTAAACATATAAATAGTATTCAACTTTATTCCCAAGAAGAGAAGACGCAAATTAATATTACACTGAGATGTTGCTTTCTATGCATCAATTTGGGAAAAATGAAATAAAATGCTCGAGAGTGAGCCTTATTGCTAAGGTTTGGTGAACTAGATACTCCCATTCACTGATGGCATTAATGTAGGTTTGTACAATTTCTATATTTGGAAATATAGGCATACATCCTCAGTGATATTGTGGGTTTGGTTCTAGACCACCTGCAATAAAGTGAATATAATGATATAGTGAGTCACATAAATATTTTGTTTTCCCAGAGCACATGAAAGTTATATTTATATTATACTATAGTTTCTTAAGTGTATAGTATCATCATGTCTAAAAAAACCCAAGTACATACCTTAATTTAAAAAATACTTTATTACTAAAAAAATGCTTACCATCTTCCGAGCTTTCAGTGAGTGAGTCCTAATGTTTTTGCTGGTGGAGGGTCTTGCCTTGATGTTGATGGCTGCTGGCTGATGACGGTGGTGTTTGTTGAAGACTAGGGTGGCTGTGGCAATTGCTTAAAAATAAGACAACAGTGAAGTTTGTAGCATTTACTGACTCTTCCTTTCACTTGAAAACTTAGAGTCCATTGTAGGATTTCTGAGTGGCCTAATTTCAGTATTGTTGTGTCTCAGGGAAAAGAGAGGCCGGAGGAGAAGGGAAAGATGGGAGTAGTCTCTTGATAGAACGAACAGTCAGAAGACCCATGAGATTCATTAAGTTTGCCATCTTACATGGGCATGGCTCATGGCACCCAAAGCAATTACAATAGTAACATCAAAGATCCCTGATCACAAAGCACCATTGGCTCATGGCACCCAAAGCAATTACAATAGTAACATCAAAGATCCCTGATCACAAAGCACCATAACAAATATAATGGTAATGAAAAAGTTTGAGATATTGTGAGGATTACCCAAATGTGACAGACACAAAGTGAGCTAATGCTGTTGGAAAAATAGCACTGATAGACTTGCTTGTTGCACAAACCTTCAATTTATAAAACATGCAGCATCTGGGGGGTGTCTTGAGTGGCTCAATTGGTTAAGCGACTGACTCTTGGTTTTGGCTCAGGTCATGAGCTCAAGCCACACATGAGCTCAAGCTGCACATCAGGCTCTGTGCTACCAGCACAGAGAGATTTTCTCTCTCTCTGCCCCTCCCTGCTCTCTCTATCTCTCTCTCAAAATAAATAAATAAACTTAAAATTTTTTAAAAATAAATACAGCATCTGTGAAGCACAACATATATAGTGAAGTGGAATAAAATGAGGTATGCTTATATATAAAATTTGCAAAGGTATAGACTCTTTAATTCAGTGATCACAATTCAAGTAGTTAGTTTTTCCTATAGATATAATTGCACATATGTGAAACAATTTATGTTCAAGTTTATTGAAGACATAACACATTATGTATCATATCAATAGACTGAAAACAACCAATTTTTCTATCAATGGGGGAATTAAAATGTGTCTATACAATAGAATACTTTGCAAGTGTAAAAGAAAACGAGCATAGACTGGTATGAAAAAATGTTCAAGATATAATAAGTAAAAAAAAAAAACCTGCACAGAAGTATGAATGCTATATCTGTCATAAAAAGAGGAGACAATAAAACTATAGTTGATCCTTGAGCAATGCAGGAATAATCTGTGTACAACTTTTGACTCCCTAAAACAATGGCCAATTGTGAACTGTTGACCAAAAGCCTTATCAATAACATAAATAGTTGAGTGACACCTATGATATATATTACATAGTATATTCTTATAACAAAGTAAGCTAGAGAAAAGAAAATGTTATTAAGAAAATCATTAGGAAGAGAAACTGCATTTACAGTACTGTACTGAATAATCAAAAATCTGCATCTAAGTGAAACTACACAGTTCAAACTCCTGTTGTTCAAGAATCAACTGTATATATTTATAACTTCTTGGTATTTGTATAAAAAAATTTGGAGGAATATGCAAGAAACTCGTAACAGTGGTTACATGTCTGCGGAGGTAAGGAAATAAGGCATGACAGACTTTTTTGGACCACACATATTTGGTGCCTAATTCTTGAAAAAGTTTTTAATGTCACCATGAAAGAGGATAAGATTTGACATGCCTATCCCTGCCTCGGCATCAATACCAGGCTTTTGGGTCTAGGTGCAGACACAGATGTTGACTAGCACGTCCCAGTTGGCTTACTCTAAATCAGTCTAGGTGGGAAATGGTTGAATGGGTAAATAAGAAGAACCGTGTTTTCAAATATTTATAACTCTTGGGATTCAGGCAGTTTTGTACTGTCCCAAATTGAGCATGACATCGAAAGAAGGAAAGTACTAACATTCCCTTCTGACTCAAAAAACCACTTTGGCTGGGCAGACAGGTTTAGAGATCTAATAGGAAGGATATAATCAGGGGAATTAAGATTACTAGACTGATAGATATGACAAAGGCACTATCTCTCCAGCTCATAGGCTTCAATGAGTCATAAACCCATAATTCTTGTTTTAATTAAAGTCTATAAAAGCAAGTAATAATGTATTGGTTCCTGGTGTCCAGCAGGAGGGGATGCATTTTTCAGGCCAAATCCCTGCTAGATTGATTCCAGAGAACCCTAGCCCTGAAAGCCACCACATGGAGCACTGGAAGCAGCAAAGACCAGTCTGTGCAGACACTCTGAGGTCAAGAGTGGTGGATAAAAACCTGGAAGGGGACATAAATAATAATATATCCACTACAGGCCATAAAACAACAAAGAAAAACTAGTGGATTCAAATAAGTAAATATATAAGGAAACAAGTTTTCCTGAAACTGAAGGATACCTTAGCCAAAGACTATTAAGTACATTAAGGATTAAAGACATGAAAGAGAATTTAACAATTTGTAGGCACTAAACATGGGAAGCCTGAGAGATCATTTGCAAAAATGGTCTCTGTTCTCCACACCTCTCTGTGTTCCCGCCCTTTGCAATGCAACTTTGCAATGCTCTTTCTCAAAAGGAGAAGTCTCTTAATCTACTCCCTTGAATCTGAGCTGGCCTTGTGACTTGCTTTGATTAATAGGGTGTCCAGAAGTGATGATGTGCCAGTTTCAAGTGTTGACCCCAAGAGACCTTGTGGACATTTCACTCTCTCTCAAAAGTCTATCACTGCCTTAAGGACAATTCTGGGCTAAACTTCTGGAAGATGAGAAGTGACTGAATCCAGTGCTAAGTCATTCTTACTGAAGACACTCTAGACCAACCAGCCCCCAGCCAATCCTGACTGAGATCAGCAGAATGCTGTATCAATCACCCCTTCAACTCATGATAAATAATAAATGTGGTTGTTTCAAGCCACTAAGCATTGGGGTGGTTGTTACCCAGCAATAGCTAATAATACAAGAGATTTGAACATAAGGAAAGAGGGAAGGAGTGGGGGAGAGGAATATCACAGGGTAGTTTTATTTACCTAATAAATGCTCCTGGGTGGCTCAGTTGGTTAAACATCCGACTTTGGCTCAGGTCTAGATCTCGTGGTTGGTGAGTTCCAGCCCCGCATTGGACTCTCTGCTTTCAGTCCAGAGCCTGCTTCAGATCCTCTGTCTCCTTCTCTCTCTGCCCCTCAGCCACTCATTTCCTCTCTCTCTCTCTCTCTCTCTCTCTCTCTCTCTCTCTCTCTCTCAAAAATGAACATTAAAAAAAATAAGTGTGTCTTTCACCACTCCCCAGTGGTTTAAATGTTGGAAGTAAAATAGGAATTAAGTTAATCATTTCATCAGTTTGAGGTCACAATAATTAAAAACTGGAGTGTCATCATGACTATTGGAGCTGGCAATAACAACTTCAGTTTTCAGTATTGCACAACCACTATGCCACCTTTCTCTCACAGTAGTCCTGTGGAATAGGTAGTTTCACCCAGTAGGAAATAGGTTTAGGAAATGTAACACACTTAGAATAAAGCAGCCTCTAAATGGCAGAGTCAGATCAGCATTTCTATTTCATGAATCCAAATTCTGCTAGTGCAAAGGGTAATGAAAAAACTGGCATGGGATGCATCTTAAATTCTTATTATCCTGAAAGTTTTTATAGGATAGTAGCAGGGTCTCATTCATTTATGCCATATTTACCAAAGCTTCAGTGTTTATTTCTATTGTAAGGTGGGAACATTATTTAAACGCTTGTGCTTTAGTTTTCTCAACTATACAATGGTGATTTTCATTTAAGTGACTTATAAGAATTAAATAGCATACTACATGTAGACCAATATGATCAATATCTGACACATGGACAGTAATAAATGTTACTATAATCCTAGTTGTATAAAATAATCAATGGCTGGCACAGATGTCATGATAATTGAACAGTAGTTGAAACCAATAAGAAGCAAACTAAATTATCTCTCCTTTAATCTTGCTAACTTGAACTTTTTCTGTTGTGTTGGGCATAAACGGACATTTCTTCAGATATGGGTGCTAAATTCTTTAAATGATTTGGTGAAAAACAAGTGTGATGATTCCCTTAATGCTTTTAATCTCTGATTTAATGATGACGAATATATGGGAGACTCCACCATTAAAAAAGTGAATGAAGTGAGTGATGGGTACTAATGAGGGTACTTGTGATGAGCGGCGGGTGTTGTATGGAAGTGATGAATCGCTAAACTCTACACCTGAAACTAATATCACACTGTTAACTAAATAGAATTTTTTTTAAACAAAAAAAAAAATAAATGAAAACAAGAATACTCTTTCCTATATCAGAATAAATAAATGTAATAAAAGTCACCATTCCTGTTGACATCATTGTTGATTTCATTCTGGAGTAGAAGACTACAAACCAAACATAAGAGCTAATCTTAAAGGAAAATTGTAAATATAGCCCGTGTCATCAAAATTTCAAAACAGGGCGCCTGGGTGGCTCAGTCGGTTGAGCGTCCGACTTCAGCTCAGGTCATGATCTCACGGTCTGTGAGTTCGAGCCCTGCACCTGGCTCTGTGCTGACAGCTCAGAGCCTGGAGCCTGCTTCCGATTCTGTGTCTCCCTCTGTCTCTGACCCTCCCCCACTCATGCTCTGTCTCTCTCTGTCTCAAAAATAAATAAACATTTAAAAAAATGTCAAAACAAATCAGGCATTTCAATAAAAGTTTGTCATTTGGACATCATTCCGCCTGTTGTCAAATATCCAGATTGAGGTTTTCACTGACAGGGCTACCTTTTTTTTTTAATGTTTATTTTTTAGAGAGAGAAAGAGAGAGAGGGAGAAAGAGAGAAGGATGAGTGGGGGAGGGCAGAGCGAGAGGAAGACACAGAAGCCAAAGCAGGCTCTGAGTGAGCTGTCAGCACAGAGACCAATGTGGGGCTTGAACCCACAAACCATGAGATCATGACCTGACCTGAAGTCAGATGCTTAACTGACTGAGCCACCCAGGTGTCCCTGACAGGCTACCTTTTAATTGACTTTAGCAGGTTGTTTGTATTGCAGATTTATCATCGTGATTGCCAACTTACCATATGTAGACTCAGGCAATTTACAATCACACGCCTCAGAGAAAGTGAAATTGACCATTGCCACATCTTAAATTAAGAATTAAAAAATAATCTGTGATTCATCAATGGCAATTAATGAAACTATTCTCTCAGTGATAAAAATCTTTTCCCATTAAAAAAATATTACTTTATTTGTTTACATTCAAAAAGTGTAAAATGGGCTCAGATTCTTTGGATATTCGAGTATAATCTCCATTTAATTTTTATTAACATTTCAAATTTAATTTAATTTATATCAGATAAAACCTAAGAGAAACAGTACTAGGTAAGTAATTATGGGAATATAAAAAACATATGCCAGATAACACTCCTTGAGACATTCATCTGATCCCTCAGCACTAAGACTTCTCTCCTATTGTAGATAACTATCATGAAGTTTTTGGAAAACAACTTTGTATAATCTATAAACAGATGAGAGAAATTAGAACATTCCTACCAAGCATCCAAGCCCCGCCCTTCTGACTGTGTGAATATTCAGGAACACCTTGGATGTTCCTCAGCACATGGCCGTGCTTCCCCTTCTCCCCCTTCTGCCCCAGGGCATGCTGCACTACCACAGGGTTTCCCCAGATGCAGCACAATTACCACGGCTGTGGGAGGATGCTGTGGGGGGAATATCCTGCACATTTTAGGACACCTAGCAGTACCCCCCCACCTCTATCCAATAGATGCCAGTAGCAATGCTTCCCTGATCCAGTTGTGTCAATTACATGTTTCCAGACATTACTAAATGTCTTCAAGGGGGCAAAAAAAATCCCCCTAGTTGGACCTACTACGTGATAGTCTTCAGGAAACTGCCACCCCAATCTCTACCACACCGATTCCCCTTACACAGCAGCTTTATTTATTATTTATTTATTTACATGAAATTTATTGTCAGATTGGTTTCCATACAACACCCAGTGCTCATCCCAACAGGTGCCCTCCTCAATGCCCATCACCCCCCCCATCAACCCTCAGTTTATTCTCATTTTTTAAGAGTCTCTTATGGTTTGACTCCTTCCCTGTCTGTAACTTTTTTTTTCCCCTTCCCTCCCCCACGATCTTCTGTTAAGTTTCTCAGGATCCACATAAGAGTGAAACATATGGTATCTGTCTTTCTCTGTATGACTTATTTCACTTAGCATAACAGTCTCCAGTTCCATCCACGTTGCTACAAAAGGCCATATTTCATTCTTCATTTTTCATTCTCATCACATCCAGATGGCCAATAGGCACATGAAAAGATGCTCAATGTCACTCCTCATCAGGGAAATACAAATCAAAACTACATTAGGATATCACCTCACACCAGTCAGAGTGGCTAAAATGAACAAAGCAGGAGACTATAGATGCTGGAGAGAATGTGGAGAAATGGGAACCCTCTTGCACTGTTGGTGGGAATGCAAACTGGTGCAGCCGCTCTGGAAAATAGTGTGGAGGTTCCTCAAAAAATTATAAATAGATCTACCCTATGACCCAGCAAAAGCACTACTAAAAATGTACCCAAGGGATACAGGAGTGCTGATGCATAGGGGCACTTATACCCCAATGTTTACAACAGCACTTTCAACAATAGCCAAATTATGGAAAGAGCCTAAATGTCCATCAACTGATGAATGGATAAAGAAGTTGTGGTTTATATATACAATGGAATACTACTTGGCAATGAGAAAGAATGAAATATGGCCCTTTGTAGCAACCAACTTTAATGATATACACGGAGTTCTGAATCTGGTACAATGATGTCAATTCAAATTATTACGTCTATGGAAATGAATCTGTACTTTCGATCTTGCACTTACGATAGAGGTTCTATTATGTAATTTATGTTGTTTGTATTACCATTAACTAGCACCTTTTTATGATAATCTAATCTGGCCACTTGTTATGTATGCATCAAAATATCAATATATAAAGGGGAGAAAAGGTGGTAAGTTGAAGAGCCTATAATCTTAAACCCAGCATACAAAACCAGCTTCTATATTGGGTGATATACTTGTTATAGACACATATTAGGTGACGTGTATACATACACAAGTGCATGCATACACACACAGCTCCACACAAACCACGTTCATTATTGTCAAAGCCACAAAATCAGAGCTCTTATAACTGCCAGAAGTGTTTTAAAATGAGAAAATTAGTAGCATGGTTCATACAGATTTCTTTGTGGAACAGCAGTCTTCTGTATGGTGCTTTGCTGAAAGTTGATAAGAGAATGGAATACTGGAAAAAGTTTACAGTTGTAACTAGAAAGGCTAATATTCAGATTTCCAGATGATGGAAACCTCACCAAAGAGGAACCCCAGAAAGCTCCATCCTAACTGAGTTCCACAATGGTACTAGATCTAGAGGAAAGTTGTTGCCTCCCACTTTCAAGAGCCACTTAATTTCACACTACAGAGTGATTGGCAGTGGGAAATACACACTTTTTTCCTTTGGAAACAGAAAGGTGGTTGAGAGAGGAAAATCAAAATGGATGACAGAGCGATTCCTAAATTGTGAGAGATTCACTCAAAAAGAGCATCATAAGACTCTGGCATTTTGGTCCAGCTGCTTCCTGAGTCCTTCCTCTGACCTGAGGCATGAGACATCAGTCCTATACATACTCCCAGGAAAATTCTGTTCACAAACTCCCTTTGAGAAAATAACTGGATTAAAACAGCAGTCACTTCACCAAAAAAAATAACAAATGGAATCAGAGAGATTTAAGTCTAAACACAAGTTTAGGCTTGTTTTTGCCCAAATCATTTGAAGAATTTAGCACTTATATTTGAAGAAATATCTCCTTAAGTCTAACAAAGCAGAAAAAGTTCAAGTTTAGAAGAATAAATAAAAATATACAGAATACATAAAAATAATGCTATAATCTTAAAATACATCATATTTAAATGTCTGAAGCAAACGCTCAGTATTTTCAGTCAACGCTCTGTTTTCAGGTTAGTCTGGGCTTTATAATTCTTTTAAGGAAGAATGGGACATTGTTTCTTTAACATTTCCATAAATAAGAGACTCATTTTAATGACTGTCCCAAAGAAAAGAAGATTGGTCCAATGATAAATTGGTACTACTACTCCCATAAACAGAAATCTGTGAGAAATTTAAATGACCTTTCTCTAGCTTCAAAAAATTAGTTCCACTAGAAAACTTCTGTTGAAAGAGCAGCAAATCACCCCTGCACAAAAGAATGCAGTGTGTAATGCCTTTCAGCGTCCAGCTCCCAGAGCTTTGCTTTGTAGCACTGGATGGCTTAACAATAGACTTCAACTGCATCAGAAGCACAGAACATTTTACAGACCCAGAAAGGTGCTTTCAGGTAAGAGCTACAATTATACATAAATACGAGGGAGCAAACTGCCCCAAAGTAGAGAAAATAGGTAGGAAAGAATGATGATGTCTGAGACAAGGTTGTAGAAGGAAAGCAAAAGTAATTGACCGTGTTTAAAAGTGTACACCAAGTTTTGAAATGGGAAGACAAAGGGAGAGAGAGAATTGGACTTCAGACTCACCTTTCTATCAACCTTGAATTCGAAGTAAGCTCTGACTCAACTTCGTTTGATTTTTTTCCAGGATGCCAAATATTATGTTTTTAAATAGTGGCTTCAACCAACATTAAAGGTTTGTTCTGGTCATTTTCCTAAAGTAAAGGAAGTTTGGCCCAAGAATGAATTAGTACCACTTCTGTAAATAGAAATCTGTGAGAAACTTAAAACAATTTTGTTTTTTCAGTTTCACTGAGAAATAACAGACTGTAAGTTCAGGTGCACAGTATGATGGTTTGATTTATATATACATTGAGTGAAATGATTATAATGGGTTCAGCCAACATCCATATTCTCATATAGATTCAATAAAAAGAAAAAAAGGGAAAAAAAGGTGCTGCCTGTGATGAAAACTCATAGGATTTATTCTCTTAACTTTCCTATATATCATTCACAGTGTTAGCTGGAGACATCATGTTACACCTTACAGCCCTAGTACTTATCTTATAACTGGAGGTTTGTACCTTTTGACCACCTGCCTCCAATTTCTCTCCCCCCATACTCTGCTTCTGGTAACCACAAGTATGATTTCTTTTTCTATGCGTTGTGGTTTTTTTAAGATTATACATAGAAGTGATGTCATACAGTATTTGTCTTTCTTTGGCCTTTCTCACTTAGCATAATGTCTTCACATTCCATTCATGTTTGACAAATGATAGGATCTTTTTTCTCTACAATAGAATGATATTCTATTGCATATATATACCACAACTTCTTCATTCGTTCACATATGGACACATAGGTTGTTTCCATGTCCTGGCTATCATAAATAGAACATTGGGGTGTGGGTAACATTCCAAGTTAGTGTTTTCATTTCCTTTGGATATATATTCCCATAAGTGTAATTGCTGGATCATATGATAATATGGTAGTTCCTTTTTTTTTTTTTTTTTTTATTGGTTAGAATCATACTGTTATCCGTAGTGGCTGTACCAATTTATATTCCCACCAACAGTTCACAAGGGCTTTTCTCCACAACCACACCATCATTTATTATCTGTGAGAACCTTTTTCTAGCTGTGAAAAACCAGGTGACTGTTGTAAGAATATCCCTGGAAGAACTGAATACAACACCACAAATTGACCAAAGGCTCCAAATCCTAAGATTTGAAATTCATTGTGTGTTTTAAACAGAGGCCATCCTTCTCATGGGACTGTTACCAGACCATGAGGTGGGAGGTGAAGGGTAGGGAGAGATGCTAGGAAGACCAGGGTTCCCTTTATACCTCAATGACTCCCTTCTACAGCAGGGGAGTAAAATTTCCCCCAACCTTCTATTTCCTTTTCCAATGTCAGACTAGCATCTTGGTCGTGTGGCTCTTCCAGTCTTTCTCAAATTGCTCCTTCCCTCCCTCTCTCCCTCCCTCCCTCTGTTATTTATTTATTTATTTATTTATTTATTTGCAAAAGCATCTCTCTTTGATATAATCCTTATGTGTTAATCCAACTTTGATGTCTGACCCAAACTAACATGGAGCATGTATTTTTAAGTCAGCATGTTCTCAGGTTTATTAATTAGATAATTCTGAAATTCTAGAGAAAAGCCATGCACTAATGTACTCAGAAAATCTTGTCTTTCAATGCTTCCTAAAACTTCTGTTAAGGGCAAACCCTGAAAGAAAATGAAAGAAACAAAATGTTTATAATATATTAAGGGGGTATATAATATATATTATATATATAATATATATATAATGGGATTTAAAAAGGGCAAAAGAATTCACAAAATTATGATCTCAACTACGTAAAACAGTATTTATGGGGTGAGAGTAATGCATCATACCAGGTGTTTTTATCTGTTTCCTATTTTTATTATATTCCAAGTTTTCTTAGTTGAACATATCAATATTAGGAATAAAAATAAAAAATATATATGACATACATTAACCAAGTCAAGGAGAGAGGGAAGTGAGATCAAAATCAAACAATTGGACTATATGTCTTAGATCCTTGCACATCTACTTCCTCCAAAAAAATAGTGAGTACTTGATTGTTGACTGACTCCTGGCACATGTCCATTTTACCCCCAACAGAGAAGTCTTTGCTAGGTTGGAAATTCTCACTTTTCTATTAGAGGAAATATAGTCCTCATCTTTGGGAACTAGATTTCTTCAAGAAACTTCATTGCTACCACATGAGACATGCAGTGGAAGCACCCAGAGATTCTTGTTCCTCCTGAGTGGCGCTCTGTCCCTACTGACTGGAGAGCCAGACTAGCCTTCTGTGAATTTCATACCACCCTGCTATACTCTGAGTACCTTAACCAATGGCTTCCTCTTTCGACATATTTTTAAAAGCATAGAGTTCCATTAGTCTCAAAATGAATGAGGTAAACTAGAAAAAAACAATATTTTCTTGACTTTGCATCACCTATCTCCTTTTGCTCTAGAGTACTAATTCTCTTATGGAAGAACTATTACAATTACTAACTAAACAAACACAACAATTTCATTTTGTAAAATATTTATTTTGAGAGAGAGTTTGTGTGCATGTGTGCACACATGAACAGGGGAGGAGCACAGACAGGGAAAGAGAGAAAATCCCAAAAAGGCTCTGTGCTGTCAGTGCAGAGCCTGATGCAGGGCTTGATCTCACAAATGAGATCATGACCTGAGCTGAAATCAAGAGTTGGACACTTAACCAACTGAGCCGTCCAGGTGCTCCAACACAGCAATTTCTCAGTAAAGATGCCTCCACCAGGTCCAGTTTAAAAATTTCTTATAGGTAAATAGTCCTTTCAAGATTCAAAGTTCTCATCAAATTTACTTTCCATTTAAGGGGCTGTCCTATTTTGTTCTCATTTCCAAGATCATGTCTTAATATAGGAAGAAAGGGGGATAACCTTATGGCGTTTGGGTACTGGGCTGATGACTGTGTTTCATCTGCCTCTGCCTAATTAGTCCTCCAACATGACTCTGGTTTAGCATCAATCTCAATTCTTTTTCTGCTGAACTCTCCATGGATTGTTTAAGTCATGGTCATTTTATTCTCTTTGATAAAGGAAAGACATGGCAGTTCTAGGGGTTAGCCATCTCCTTCTGACCAGGCACCCTACCTTTGTTCTTACTAATTATATGTCCCAAGTTATGGGCATTACTCTCTTGTAATCCCAAATTTGGGAAATCTACCCTGAAGACCTCTACTTCGGGGTCACTTCACCCCTCATGATGGTTATCTCCTACGAGTTTGCCAGCCTGCACCCTCAGCCATATCCTGTGTCCTTGTTGGGCACACTCAGGAACTTTTGGATCCCCTTTGTTTATGCAGGTTCTGAGGAGATTGGAGCTCAACATCTCTATGTATATTTCCCTCAACCATTTCTAATATACTTCTCTCTGTCTCTTTAGATATGACACCATGCTATGTGGTTTCTTTGAGGGCTTAGCATTTTGCAGAGAAATATCCCCCAGCAGATAGATGGATAGCCTCTTACATTGGGGTTTTGTCTCCCCCAAAGCATCTAAGTTTATATACCTTCAGGAGTTCCAACCTTCTACTCAAAAAGAGAAATCAGTTATCTAGTGTCTTTTTTTAAAACTATATAACTCCTCTCTCAGTCAGTGTCTATAATCAGAGGAAAGGCTTTCAACTTCCTTTTTGTGGTGACTGAATATTTCTGAATGTAGTACAGTCCTCTGCTCTGTGTTCTACAATGCTGCTCCTTTTTAAAGCAATAAGCCTCATGGCCTTGCTTTTATTGCAGAAGGGCTGCTGGGGAAGGAAAAGAACAAAACTAGATTACTAAAATAGAAGATATACTAGGAGATGTTCCAACATCATTTGCTCACATTGGAGTGACTTTCACCCTTTTAACTTCTTTAGCAAGATGGTATCTTCCATATATTTATTTTTAAAAAATTAACTATCATTAAGTAAACTAAAAGGCAGTTACTGTTTCCATACCTAGTTTGTAGATATTAAAAGTGTGGCACAGAGAAATGGCATTATTTATCCTAGGTTTCTTAACTAGGAAGTGGTATATCTAACATTTTAACCCAGCCTTATCTGAGTTTGGAGCCCTCAATACTTTGATTTCATGCATACTAAAGTCCCACGGTCTATCATGCATTCTATCTCTCCTATTTCTTCTTCTTTAACCTAATCTTCTGGTTGAGAAAAGGAGAGGGGGGAGGGAGAAGAATTCTAATGCCAGGGCTCCCATAATTAACTCCTTTCTTCAGCCTTGTCTCCCTCAGATGGGCATGCAAATAATCCCAAGGCATTTGCTCAATACCCTGATATGCCTTTGTAGGGGAGGAAAGCTTTCCCTTCTTCCATTTTAGGTTCTTTGGCTGGTCTAATAACTAAATTGACACAGATTAACAGGTGAAAGAAATTTTAATTCGGGCAGTTCATAGAAATATAAGACTTAAAATGTGATCGAAGCAAGCAAGTTTTATACATTATTAAACAAAGAAACAAAAAATTTGTGAAGAACTTATAAGACAAGTTTGGGCTTGGGTAGTAAGTTAGTGAAGAAGTCACAAAATTGGTTTATACGGCTTTGTAGGTTCTAAATTCGCTATCTCTGTTGGTGAGGATGTCTCTTTTCTTCCTAGTACAGGGAAATTACCTTTCACATGGAAGATTTATTTCCCACTTTCAGGGGACAAAGGACAGTCAGAATGTTTTTCTTGCACTGGCTGTTTCTTAAGTAACTTTAATTCAAAATATTCAATATGGCAAAGTGTATATTTTGGGGCAATCTTTCCTGAACCTTATCACTTTTTTCTTGGATGGCAGTTCTATTTTTTTCTTGTTATTGTTTCAAGTTTTTGTTTAAATTCTAGTTAGTTGACATATAAGGTAATATTGGTTTGAGGAATAGAATTTAGTGATTCATCACTTACATATAACACCCAGTGCTCATCACAAGTACCCTCCATAATATCCATCACCTATTTAGCCCATCCTCTGCTCACCTCCTTCTATCAACCTTCAGTTTGTTCTCTATAGTTCTGAGTCTCTTGTGATTTGCTTATCTCTCTTTTTTCCCTTCCCCTACATTCATCTGTTTTGCTTTATTTTGTTAAATTCCACATGTGCATTTGTCTTTCTCTGGCTGACTTATTTCACTTAGCATAATACACTTATCTCCATCCATGCCATTGGAAATGGCAAGATTTTATTCTTTTTGATGTCTGAGTACTATTCCACATCTTCTTTATCCATTCATCAGTCGATGGATATTTGGGCTTTTTCCATAATTTAGCTATTATTGATATGCTATTATAAACATTGAGGTGCATGTGCCCCTTCAAGTCAGTATTTTTATAACAGCATTCCCACCAACAGTGTAAGAGGGTTCTCCTTTTTCCTCATCCTTGCCAACATCTGTTGTTTCTTGTGTTAATTTTAGCCATTCTGACTGATGTGAGGTGGTATCCCAATGATGAGTGATGTTAAGCATTCCTTCATGTGTCTGTTAGCCATTTGTATGTCTTCTTTAGAGTAATGTCTGTTCATGTCTTCTGGCCATTTTTTAACTGGATTATTTATTTTTGGGGTGTTGAGTTTTATAAGCTCTTTACAGATTTTGGATACTAAGTCTTTATCAGATGTGGGGTAACAGTTCTATTTACTCATTCTCTTATGAGTGTGAATCTCTCATCTCCTAAGAAGACCTGTGTCTTTTCCTTCAATAAAGTCTCTGAGTAGTTGTTTAAACCTTTCTTACCCAGAAATTTGATTAAAGCCTTTATATTATAAAATAGCAACTATTAAGTACAGATCAGTACAGAAACAATGTGAAAGGTCTCATTGCTATTTTCCCCCTTCCTCCCCTAATGCACATTCACAGAAGACAACAATGGGGGAAAAAAAGAGATGGAAAATATATGAATAAAAACTGAAAACATCAGAATTAGGCCATTAACAAAGTCACGTATTTGAAAACATTTTACTCAACACTACGGTTAAGGAGAAGTTGACAATTAAAGCTAATTTCATTTGTCTATTTATAGAAAAAAATTGTGGCTTAATGGTAGGTCATTTTAATAAGGCACAGTTACTACATAATTCTCTATAAGAGGTCTTTTGTCTCGAAGTCTGTGCACATTTCTTTCTAATCAGTGTACAGACTGTAATCTCAATTCTCTTCTAAAGTTGATGTATGTTTGCTAACCAGAGGCCAGAGTTAGATGAGAGTAGTGAAGATCTGGATGATGTGGTGTAAATAAATAAATAAATAAATAAATAAGTATTTTCATACATCTGTAAGATAAAAGCCTAAGCAGACATTCAATCAAATATATTTTTGAAACTTCAATGTTATCCATTCAACAAAGTAGGAAGTAGGCACTTTGGTAATTTCATCTTAAAATGACATTTTTAAAAATGTTGCTCTGGGAAAATGGGAAAATTTTTCTTGCTTTCATTTTGTGCAATTTGAACTACCCCAAATCAATATCTTGAACCTCTTAACTTGTAACATCATAAGAAATGACACTTAGCTGATTATTTCTCAGAATAGCACAAGTGGACCCACTTCGTCCAAAGCACTCAACAGTACGTCTGCTACTTCAGCTGCAGCAGTTTGATTGCTACAGAGAGAGAAAGCTCTGACTTTAGAGAAACCCACATCTTAGTACTAATATCTTTTCCCTAATGGAGCCCTTTTACTTTGCCTCTTTGAAACCCATTTCTTCACCGTAAGTCTAGAAATAGGAAAATTGTATTGAGCTTTGAGGCTTTGGTTGATGATTGTGTAGTCATACTGATTTTAACTTCTCTTGGTGATATTCTGATATCGGTGTCTAGAAAATTTCTTTGTTGTAATTTTGGTTACATTTTTTTTATTTGTGCTAATAGAGAACACAATTTCATAGTGTCCATTTTCAAGCTTCCAATGTTTGATTTCCATGCATATTCTATATAATCATGCTTTAGGCTACTTTGAAGATATAAAGGAAAATGTAGAGTTTCTGTCCTCAGAAAACAATTTAATGGTAGAGTCAAGATAAAAGCATCTGGATTTGTAGTGGCAAAAAAACAAACAAAAAAACCCAAACAAACAAAAACACAAAAAACCAAAAAACAAAAAAACAAAAAAAAATATCTATTTTAATCAAGATATCAGATAGTCTACATATTTTCCTGGGAAGCCAAGGTTGGAGGCTGTGAAACCAGAAACAGTTCCCTAAATCACACTGAAGTACTGCTCAAAGGGATTTGGTAATGCTGCCATTGGAGCCAAACATGGGCTGGTGACTAGAGCCCTTTGGATGATGGGCTCTAGATTCTTCCTGCCTGAATGTCTTCAATTGTTCCCCTGGAAACCAATTGGAGCTGCCACCAATTGGCGGTAGAGATGCCACCGCCATCACTTAAATGGTTCTTACAAAGAAGCTGCATTTTGGCTTTATCATCTTCTAATTCAGAATTCAGCACAGATACATCTGATTGGCCCAGGCCACTACCTGCACCTTAGCTGAAAGAAGGTCTGGAAATACCAGTATCTGACTTCTGTAGTGGAAATTCACAAAGGGAGGAAATCCCCCAATACTGGAAGAGTGTTTAAAGGTTTGGAGTAGCATTCAAGAGGAATGACTATTAATCATTAGACGACACTAAAGCAAATTAAATACAATTGCCCTTATGTTATGGTATAAAATGCTGAATTATGTGGTGTAGATTATATGTTTTCTAGGGTTTCCAGCAGCAGCAGTCTTTAAGCAGGACTCTTTAAAAAAGTAATATTAGTTGGGCACTTACTATGTTATAAATATTTTTGTGTATTATTTCATTTAATCCTAAGAGATGATACCATTATAGCATTTGTGCTAAGCTATTAGCCTCCCAAATATGTCCACATGTAAATCACCAAAACCTGTGAATATGTTAAGGAATATTATTAATGTAAGGGTCTTAAAATGAGAAGATTATCCTGGATTATCCAAATGGGTCCAAATGTAATCTTAAGGTCCTTATAAGAGGGAAGGTCACAGTCACAAAGAAGATGTCACAAAAGAAGCAGGGTTGAAATAATGAACTTTGAAGGAGAAAGGGGCCATGAGTCAAGGAATGCAGATGGCTTCTAGAAACTGGAAAAGTCAAAGAAATAGATTCTCTTCTAGAGTCTTGAGAAGGAATGAAACTCTTTCCACATTTTCACTTCTTTTCTTGTGAGACCCATTTTAACATTATAGTCTTCGGAATTGTTAAGATAATAAATTTGCATGGTCTTAAGTCATCACATTTGTGGTAATTTTTTCTAGCATCAATAGAAAACCAATACAGCTCCATTTTATAGATATGGACACTAAGGCTTAGACAATGTAATTCATACACCCAAATTTTCATACCTAATGAGTATCAGAGCCAGGATTTAGAGTCATATTGGACAACGAACTCCAGAGTTTGTTCACTACCTCTCATTTCATGCCCTTGTCAATGCTATAGGCATTTGTTCTGCTGAGAACATGATTCTCAGGGACAAGAGAAAAGAAAGCGTATTTCATGGCATAACATTAAAGAATTGGCCAGATGTCAACAAGCAAATAAGGACTAAAAGAATTTTGCAAATAAAGTTTCAGAACTTATGGAGTCACAGCCCAGCAGTATAACACTTATTAAAATTCCAGTATAATTAACATGTAGTGTTATGTTAGTTTCAGGTGTACAATATACTGATTCAGCAATTCTGTACATTATTCAGTGCTCATTGTGATAAATATACTATTAATCCTCTTCTATTTCACCCATCCTCCCACCCCCAACCCCTCTGGTAACTATCTGTTCTCTATAGTTAAGAGACTTTATTTGTTTTCTTTTCAGTTTTTTTTTCTTTTTCCATATTTGTTTTTTTCTAATTGACTTATTTCACTTAGCATTATACCCTCTAGATCCATCCATGTTGTTGCAAATGGCAAGATGTCATTCTTTTTATGGCTGAGTAATATTCCATTGTGTATCTATTCCACCTCTTCTTTATCCATTCATCAGTTGATAGATAGACATTTGGGCTGCTTCCTTCTTTGGCTGTTGTAAGTAATGTTGCAATAGATATAGAGGTGCATATATCTTTTTTAATTAATGTTTTTGTATCTTTGGGTAAATACCCAGGAGTGGAATTATTGTATTATATGATAGTTCTATTTTTAATGTTTTGAGGAACTTCCATACTGTTTTCCACGGTGGCTGCACCAGTTTGCATTTTCACCAACAACGTGCGAGGGTTCTTTTTTCTCCCAATCCTTGCCAACACTTGTTTCTTATTTTTTAGTTTAGCCATTCTGACAGGTGTGATGTGGTATTTCATTGTGATTTTGATTTGCGTTTCTCTGATGATTATTGCTGTTATGCATCTTTTCATATGTCTGTTGGCTGTCTGTATGTCTGGAGAAATGTCTGTTCATGTCTTCTTCCCATTTTTAAGTTGGATTGCTTGTTTTATGGGGGGTGAGTTGTATAAGATTTTTATACATCTTGGATACTAACCCTTATCAGATATGTCATTTGCAATTATCTTCTATTAAGTAGGTTGCCTTTTCGTTTTGTTGATTATTTCCTTCATTGTGAAGAAGCTTTTAATTTTATGTAATCCCAATAGTTTATTTTTGCTTGTTTCCCTTGCCTCAGGAAATATATCTAGAAAAATATTGCTATTGGCTAACATCAGAGAAATTACTGTTTGCACTCTCTTATAGAATTTTATGGTTTCAGGCCTCACATTTATGCATTCATTTTGAGTTTGTTTTTGTGTATGATGTTAGAAAGTAGTCCAGTTTCATTCTTCAACATGTAGTTGATCAGTTTTCCCAACTCCATTTGTTGAAAAGATTGTCTTTTCTGCATTGCATAGTCTTTCCTCTTTTGCCAAAGTTTAATTGTCCATATAATTATGAGTTTATCCTGGGTTTCTCTATTCATCTGTGTGTCTATTTTTGTTCCAGTGCCAGACTGTTTTGATTACTACAGGTTGTCGGTGTATCTTGAAATCCAGGGTTGCGATAGTTTTGTTCTTTTTCAAGATTGCTTTGGCTATTCAGTGTCTTTTGTGGTTCAATAAAAATTTTAAGATTATTTGTTCTAGTTCAGTGAAAAATCTGTTGGTATTTTGATAGGGCTTGCATTAAATCCAGAGATTGCATTTCATAGTTTGGGCATTTTAAGAATATTTGTTCTTCCAATCAGGGGCATGGAATATCTTTCCATTTTTTTGTGTTGTGTTCCATTTCTATCATTGATACTTTACAGTTTTCAGAATATAGGTCTCTCACTTCCTTGGTTAAGTTTATTCCTAATTATTTTATTCTTTTTTGTACAATTGTAATTGGAACCAATTCTTTAATTTATCTTCCTGCTATTTCATTATTAGTACATAGAAATGCAACAGATTTCTGTATATTGATTTTGTATCCTGTTACTTTACTGAATTTATTTATCAGTTCTAGTAGTTTTTTGGTGGAGTCCTTAGGGTTTTCTATATATAGTATGTTATCTGCAAATACTGAAAGTTTTACTTCTTTCTTACTAATTTGGATGTCTTTTATTTCTTTTTCTTGTCTGATTGCTGTGGCTAGGACTTCAAATGTTATGCTAAATAAATTTGGTGAGAGTGGACATTTTTGTTTTATTCCTGATATTAGGGGAAAAGCTCTCAGTTTTTCATCACTGAGTATGATGTTAGTTACGGTTTCTTCATATATGGTCTTTGTTTTGTTGAGGCATGTTCCCTCTAAACCTACTTTGTTCAGGGTTTTTATCATGAATGGTTGTTGTACTTTGCCATATGCTTTTTCTGAAGCCATTGAAATGATCATATGGATTTTATCCTTTCTCTTGTTGATGTGAGGCATCCTGCTGATTGATAAATATTGAGCCACCTTCGCCTCCCAGGAATAAATATCACTTGATTGGGGTAAATGATTTTTTGATTGCTAATATTTTGTTGAGGATTTTTCATATCTGTGTTCATAAGATATAATGGTCTATAATTCTCTCTCTCTCTCTGTAGTATCCATCTAGTTTTTTTTTTTTTCAACATTTATTTATTTTTGGGACAGAGAGAGACAGAGCATGAACGGGCGAGGGGCAGAGAGAGAGGGAGACACAGAATCGGAAACAGGCTCCAGGCTCTGAGCCATCAGCCCAGAGCCCGACGCGGGGCTCGAACTCCGGGACCGCGAGATCGTGACCTGGCTGAAGTCGGATGCTTAACCGACTGCGCACCCAGGCGCCCCTTCATCTAGTTTTAGTATGTGGGTAATTCTGGTCTCATGAAATGAATTTGGAAGCTCTCCTTCTTCTTCTAATTTTTGGAATAGTTTGAGAAGAATAAGTATTAACTCTTCTTTAAGTATCTGGTAGGATTCACCTGCAAAGCTATCTGGTTCTGGACCTTTGTTGGAAGTTTTTTTATTCTATTTCATTCCTGGTAAATGGTCTGTTCAAATGTTCTACTTCTTCCTGATTCACTTTTGGGAGATTATATGTTTCTAGGAATTTATCCATTTCTTCTAAGTTGTACAATTTGTTGTCATATAATTTTTCATAATATTCTTTTATAATCCTTTGCATTTCTGTGGTGTCAATTTCATTTACGATTTTGAGTATTCTCTCTTCCCTTTTCTTCCTTCCTGTCTCTATCTTTCTCTCTCTGTCTCTCTGTCTGTCTGTCTGTCTCTCTCTCTTTTGATGAGCCTAGCTGAAGGTTTATAAATTTTGTTGATCTTTTCAAAGAACCAGCTTCTGGTTTCATTAATTGGTTCTATTGTTTTTTCATTTCTGTTTTGTTTATTTTACTCCAACATTTATTATTTCCTTCTTTGTACTGATTTTTTGTTTTGTTTGGTCATCTTTTTTTTCCTAGCTCCTTTAGTTAGAGTTAGGTTGTTTATTTGAGATTGTCCTTGCATCCTGAGGTAGGTCTGTATTACTATAAACATTCTTCTCCCCACAGCTTTTGCTTCATCCCAAACATTTTGGACTATTGTGGTTTCATTTTCATTTGTCTTCATGTATTTTTTATTTCTTCTTTGATTTTTTTTTGGTGACATATTCATTGTTTAGTAGAATTTTATTTAGCCTTCATGTATTTGTGTTTTTTCCAGACTTTTTCTTGTGGTTGATTTCTAGTTTCATAGCATTGGGATCAGATGCATGTTATGAGTTCAGTTTTTTTTTTTTTTTTATTCATTGAGATATGTGATGTGGCATAGCATGTCATCTATTATAGAGAATGTCTCACGCACACTTGAAAATAATTTGTGTTCCAATGTTTTAAGGTGGGATGTTCTGAATATATCTGTTAGAACCATCTGGTCCAATGTGTCATTCAAAGCCATTATTTCCTTATTGATTTTCTATTTAGATCATCTATCCATTGGTATAAGTAGGGGTGTTAAAGTCCCCTACTGTTTTGTTACTATCAATTACTTGCTTTATGTTTGTTTTTAGCTGCTTTATGTATTTGGGTGCTTTCATGTTGGGTGTATATTTACAATTCTATCTTCTTGGATTTTTTTCCTTTATGATTATATAGTGAACTTCTTTGTATCTCATTACAGTCTTTGATTTAAAGTCTGTTTTGTCCAATATAAATACTGCTACCCCAGCTTCCTTTTCACTTCTATTTGCATGATAAACATTTTACTATTTCTTCATGTAATATCTACAGGTGTCTTCAGGTCTGAGATGAGACTCTTGTAGGCAGAACATCTATAAGTCTTGCTTTTTAATCCATTATATCACCCTATGTCTTTTGGAGTGTTTAGTCCATTTACATTCAAAATAATTACTGATAGGTATGTACTTATTGCCATTTTGTTGTCTTATGGTTGTTTTTGTAGTTATTTTGTGTTCCTTTCTTCTCTTGCTCTCTTCTGTCATGGTTTGCTGGCTTTCTTTAGTAATATATTTGGATTCCTTTCTCTTTAATTTTTGTATATCTGTTACTGGTTTTTGATTTGTGGTTACCATTAAGTTTTATATAACATCTGTGCACATAACAGTCTATGTTAAGTTGATGGTTACTTATGTTTGAACCCATTCTTTACTCCTCTTCCCTCTCTTATCTATGTTTTAGGTATATGGTGTTATACTTTATGTCCTTTTGTTTTGTGATTTCCTTGACTGATTTTTATAGGTATATTTAATTTTACTACTTTGTGCTTCCCACCTTTCTTACTCCTACTTATGACCTTTCTTTTTCACTCAGACTCCCTTTTAACATTTCTCATAGGGCTAGTTTAATGGTGATGAACTCCTTTAACTTTTATTTGTCTAGGAAACTCTTCACTTCTTATTCTGTTCTGAATGACAGACTTGCTGAATAGAGTATTCTTGGTTGCAAGTATTTTTTTTCAGCATTTTGAATATATAATGCCCCTCTCTTCTGGCTTGCAATGCTTCTGCTGACAAATCAGCTGATATCCCTTTCTCTCAATGCTTTTAAAATTCTCTCTTTATCATTACTTTTTGCCATTTTAATTACTATGTGTCTTGATGCGGACCTCCTTGGGTAAATTTTGTTGGAGACTCTCTGTACCTCCTCAGTCTAGATTTTGATTTCCTTTCCCAGACTTGGGAAATTTTCACCTATGGTTTCTTCAAATAAGATTTCTGCCCCCCCCCCCCTTTTTTTTCTCTCTTCTCCTTCTTGGATCCCTATAATAACAATGTTTTTATGCTGAATGGTGTCACTGAATTAAATAGCCTATTTTCATTTTTATTATTATTTTTCTCTCCTGTTCTGCTTGATTACTTCCCATTGCTCAGTCATCAAGGCCACTGATCTATTCTGCTTCCTCTAGTCGACTGTTTATTCTATCTAGTGTATTATTAATTTTAGTTATTGAGTTCTTCATCTCTGATTGGGTCTTTTTTATGTTGTCTATCTCTTTGAGGAGAGTCTCACAGAAGTCCTCCACTCCTTTCTCAAGTCCAGTGAGTAACTTTATGACCATCACCTTTTTAAAAAAATTTATTTATTTATTTATTTATTTATTTATTTATTTATTTATTTATTTATTTTTAGAGACACAAAGACACCCCAAGTCAGGAGGGGCAGAGAGAGAGGGGGAGAATACCAAGCAGGCTCTATGCTTTTAGAACAGAGCCCAACATGGGGCTCAAACCCATGAAGCCATGAGATTATGACCTGAGCCAAAACCAAGAGTAGGATGCTTAACAGACTGAGCCACCCAGGTGCCCTTATGACAATTACCTTAAATCCTCTGTCAGGCATATTACTTATCCCCCTTTCTTTTTCTTTTTTTTTATTATTTTTTTATTATTTTTAATTTTTTTTAATGTTTATTTATTTTTGAGAGCAAGAGATACAGAGCATGAGCATGAGTGTGGGAAGGGCAGAGAGAGAGAACCCGAAGCAGACTCCAGGCTCTGAGCTGTCAGCATAGAGCCCCATGCGGGGCTTAAACTCACAGACCAGGAGATCATGACCTGAGCTGGAGTTGGCGGCTTAACCGACTGAGCCACACGGGTGCCTCACTTATCCCCCTTTCATTTAGCTTTCTTGCTGTCATTTTGTCCTGTTCTATCATTTGGGACATATTCCTCTGTTTCCTCATTTTGTCTAACTTTCTATGCCTGTTTTTATGTATTAGGAATGTTAGATACATCCTCTGCTCTTGAAGGTAATAGCCTTAAGGAGAGAAGATCCAGTGGTGGCCTGCAGTGCATTGTCACTTGTTCACCAGAACCTGGCCCTTCAAGGTTGTTTCCTATGTGTGTTGCATGCACCCTACTGTTGTGACTGAGTTACATTTGCCTTCAGTCCAGTCATCTGCAATGACTGTCTTTGCCTGTTGTGGGCAGGGTTTGGTTCTTGTATTGTTAGTGGATGAGATTGGGGTTGCCTTGGGCTTAAATTGAATCAGACTAGGCATTTGCCAGAGATGCAGTAGCACCAAACTGCAAGATGCATTCCCCTTTTTGTGCCTTGAGATGCCTTTGTTGGTGGGTGGGGCCTGCAATCAGACCTGATGTCTCAGACCGGTATGTGTGGTTATCTTCCCCTCTCCCTAGGGCAGGAGTCACTTTGGAGTGTTGCTGGCCCCTATTATGGTTATTTGTACCCTGCCAGTCTTGTGGCATCTCTATGGATGAGCTGCGACCAAGAGTGTATTAGATGGGTCAGGTCCATAAGAGAACACAGGGGTGGGACAGGTGGTGCCAGCAAGGTCTGCACTGGTCTACTCTTGGAGAGGGTATACAGCTGCTTGGGGGAAAGTTCCTGCCCAGGCTTGGATGGAGAGATGTTTCCACAGAGTGTGGAAGCAGAGAGCAAGCTAGGTGGAAAGTGTTCCTATTGCAAGCTGGCTCCCACAGGTATCTGTGTATTTGGGGTAGGGGACAGGAGAGGGAAATGGAACCCACCAGCTCTTTTGTTCTTGGAGAAGTTACCCAAAGATCCCTACCCCTCCAGCACAGGCTGTGAGATTAGGCATTTTTCAACCTGCTGCTTTTATGCTGTATCTCAGCTGGGCTATTTGTTGTATTATCTCTTTAAGGGCAGGGACTCCACCCTTTCAGCTCTCCCAGAACAAGGCCTGATGATTTTTAAAGTTTGAGGTGTTAAGCTCCACTGATTTTTAGGCCTCTCTGGTTTTCAAAGCCAAATGTTATAGGGATTCATCTTCTCCATGTGGGTCCCCCAAGCCTCAAGTGACCTACATGAGGTTTACTCTTCTCCCCAGTCTCTACCCATGGCATTCCTCCCTTCTGTGGACAGTCCTATGGGTCCATTTGGCTCCCAACTCCATCTCTGCCTTTTCTACCCTTTTTAGTTTGGACTCGTTTCTATATTTAGCTGTGGGGAAGAGTCTGTTCTGTCAGTTTTCAGGTCATTTTCTCAGTTATTTACACTGATGTGGGTGTTATCCAGTTGTATCCATGGGACAAGGTGAGCTTGGAATCCTCCTATTCCTCCATCTTTTCATTATAGCATTTTAAACTAGGCAAATAAAACCCCAGAATATTGCCTAGTGACTATATATACCAGAATATACCAAAGTACTGACATGTGAGGAGGAGAGGCCACCTTTCTCCTGTGTGATGCTTCCACAGGCAGCTGCATTAATTATGTAACACCCTTGGTCTCTCTGCATGTATACTTCCATGCCTCAGAGGTATAGGAATAGGTTATTTTATCACTTAGATTGTAAGAGGAAGTGAAGATGTGTATCTTATGCCCTTCTTCTTTTCCACCTTTTGGGATGCTGCCTACCTGCAAATAGTGTTCCTATCTGGTCTTCCATTCCATGGCTTTATAGGGGCCAGCTCTCACATGGGTGCCTCTGTTGTTTAATGCTGCCTGAGACTGAGATGTAAATGTTCCTTGATATGAGATACAGTATTAATGAATCCACTTCAATCTTAGACATAAAAGAATCTTCTCCAGTGTAGCATTTATTGTTAACAAAGATGATATTTTTTCTTTCCACCTCTTGATCTCTCTTTAACTTTTCAGAACTAAATAGAAGAGAGTGCTATGTATTGAACCATCTAAAATCTCAGCTAACACAACTTTGAAGTCACTTTAAGGCAATGCTTTCTACCTTTTTTTTTTTCAAATACCAATCTTCTAGTAACATCTTTTTACTACCCCCATTTTCTTCAAACTGATAGTTAAAAAAAATCCTCCTATTTGAGGATGTAGTTGCCTTAATTGCATCTTTCAAATGTTTTACTACTTCTGACAAATAGATGAATTGCCTTTAGGGGTTGGAGCCTTAGACCAAAATAACAGTTAACTGTCTATAGCTAGACAATTATAATTACAATTTGGATACCATGCTAAAAGCTTTCTTTTGCTCTCAGTAGGTAAAGGTACAGGATAGCCTAAACAGAAATAATCATGTCCTCTCTGAATATTAAGATATAACCCATACTTAACTAAATATGTTAAAATTTTAAATTTTAAAACTGGGGCTATCTGAAAATATTAATACTAGTACAGTTTAATTGATATTTTTCAAAGATTCAATCATGCAATATGCCTTATTACTATAAGTCACCTTTACTAGAATTTTAGAGTTTCATTAAATTTCTTAAAATTTCTTTTTTTAATATGAGTTTATTTTTGAGAGAGGGAGACAGAGTGCGAGTGGGGGAGGGGAAGAGAGACAGGGAGACACAGGATCTGAAGCAGGCTCCAGGCTCTGAGCTGTTAGCACAGAGCCTGATGCAGGGCTTGAACCCACGAACTGTGAGATCATGACCTGAGCCGAAGTTGGACGTTTAACCAACTGAGCCACTCAGGCACCCCTCATTAAATTTCTAATCATTCTTTTACCTCATCACTTCCTGGATCTTGAATATAGAAATCAACTATGTTCCATTCAAAGTGTCTGTTACTGACAAGCAGTCAGCTGCCCTCTATACAAGTTTATCATTTGCCTTAGCTCATTGGTGGTTGGTATAGAATGGGATAGAAATACATTTCTTGGCCTTCATTTGACCTTTGACCACTTCATGTAACATATGACGACAAATGTATGTATCTGACTGTATTATACTGACCTTATCCTTCATTTATCTCCTTGTTTTAGCTTCATTTTATATTTATCAGTTAAAATATCCATGTCTAAATGCTTATACACACATATATGCGCACACATATCACACCTGTATCTCCAAAGAAATATTCTTTTAAAGTAATTTGTTCATACTGACAGCATTCCTCTGGTATCTGCTTTTCACATTACTCTTAATATAAGCTGATAATGTTTTAATTCATTTAAGATCAATTTTAATGTAAAAACAAACAGAAGAGTTGGAGAAGCCATTTAAAAGAAACCATATCTTTTTTATAAGAATTCGATTTTAGCTCTCTACCAAGTAAGCTTAAGATGGACAAATGATGACCTTCTCACAGCAAATCATTGCATGTTTCACAAGAGCAGATCTGGTTTTGAATGCTATGAAGCCCCAAATTCTCCCACAGAAAGCAGTCACAGTAAAGCGTTCCATGTTTCAGGAACCAGACCCTTCCTTTTAAACTGAAGGGTCAAATTTAAAAGTAGTAGACCTTTAAATTCTTACCATATACACATTCACACAGACATACACACATTAACTATGTAAATTATATCAGGTAAAGTATGTGTTAATTGTCTCAATCTTGGTAATCATTATATAATGCATATGTATATCATATCATCATGTCATGTACTTTAAATACATACAATTACATTTGTCAATTCTTCCATAAAATTGAAAAAATAGTCTTAAAAATTTAAATAAATTATTTAAATTATTAAATTTAAATTATTTCTTTTGGGAGAAAAATTAGATAAAAATTGAACTGGAAAAATAAAAGCAGTAAAGAAAACTGAATTTAAGCACATCCCATTCTGAACTGTCTTCAAGACAACATTGAAAATTATGTATTTTCTGTGTGGCACATGGTTTGGCCATTCCATCATTGTTTGCAGTGAATAGATCCAAATTGTTGTCTCAAGTTTTATGTGAGTTGTGTATATTTTTTTATAATTTTTACCTGCCAAGGATAACACCTGGTATTGAATTGTCTATTTTAAAATTATAATTTCAAAAATGATACTGTCATGAGTTAGTACGAACCATAAGGGACCATGTTTTAAGATGACAAAATCTTTCATTTCACTTGTAACTATTTCAATTTGTTGCAACTTATAAGCATTCAGTCTTCATTAAAATTGTGTGGATTATTGCTAATTTGGAACAGTGGCTATCCTAAATACATGCTAAATTTACCTTTGCTACTTTAAAAAGACATTAAGATTTGGTCTTCAAACCAGAGGAGTTAAATCAGAATATCTTATTGGGATGTAGAAACACATATTCTTTTAGATCTCTTTAGACAATTTCAGTGTCAGACAGAAAAGAAAATCATTGGCTTGGGTGATGCTGTTATGATGGTGGTGGCTTTGCTGTACATATATCTCTTAGGCATCTGACCATTTTTTTTTTTTTCAAGGAAGTTAAAGAATTGAGTCTGATCATTAGGAAGCCATTTAGAATTTACTAGAAATGACTCTCAGTGAGTTGAAGGATGAAAAAGAAGGAAATCACTAAAGCCTAGACGACAACTGCCATCCTACAAACTATCATCAGTTACACTGATTCCTTTAATGAACAGTGTTCATTTATAATAAATTCTAATGCTTTCAATGTAGTCCTAAAATATTAGAATTTTTTTCTCCTCTTAATTTTAGGTCTTTGACTATCAATTTACCATTTCATCTAAGTCAGTTCCAAAGTCAGATATAACATTAGGTCTATTTGTTTATAAAACTTATTAATAATGCTGTTCAAATCTTTTATAACGTCATTGTTTTATCTGCTTGGTTTATCAACTTCTAAGGGTGTTATATTACAATCACCTTTTATGATAGTGTATTTGTCGATCTTTGTTTTATATGTGTTGAAGTTATAACCAGCTTATCATCCTGGTCAGCTGGAACTTTTAGTGTTATGTTGTGACCTGCTGTATCTTTAGCAATGCTTTTGTGCATAAAGTCTATTTTGAATAATAGTAGCTATTAGCTTTCTTTTCATTATTATTGCTTGATATAATTTTATACCTTTTGATTTTCAAACTTTCTAAGACTTCATGGTTTATGTTTCTCTCATTTAATCAACCTATTCCTGGAATAATTTTTTTAATGAAATCAGGCAATAATTGTATTAAAACCAAATGGTTTGGTCTATTTACATTTGTTGTGATTGTTGATATTTTTATTTAATCTTTGTATAGGTTTCCTATTTGTATCATATTTTCTGCTTTTTTTCCTTTACCCTCAATTTTCTTGCTTGGTTGGATTAAGCTTGTTTTTCCTTTTTCTCATTTTATTTCTCTGGGTATTGCCTTCTTTCCCAATCTTGTTGTTCTCATGAGGATAGCCAGGGCAGTGTGATGAGATCATCCGAGCCATAAGTTGACTGAAGATGGTTAGGCACTCAGGACAAGCCTGTCACAAGAGACAGAACTGTTATAGCTGAATCATATTAATAGCTGCTCTCCAGGTCAAAACTCATGAATTCCTGGTACTGGCACCCATAATTCCAAGGATCTTGCCTTCTCTCAGATTTATTCTTTAGCTCCTTTCTAGAATTAAGAGAAAGCTTTTATAGCTGTCTAACAAATTTCATTTTTATGTAAAGTGGCTAGAGGAAATGTCTATTACTTAAAGACAACAGAAACTTTGCACAGTTTACTTCTTGATTTTAATTCATTATATTCAATTTTAATACAGTTTTTATATGAGAATTAGCAATTGCATTCCCAAGTAGAAGGTACTTGAGATCAAAACTGCTACTGCCATCCTTTATAATGGGTGAATAAGTAAGTATAAAGAAGTTTTCCAAGCATAGTAGGGAAACAAGAAAAGGTTATGAAGATTTCTTTGGTTTTCTGAATTTTTGGATATTTTTTTTTGTCCTCTTATCTGTATTAGTAGGTGCCGTGATAACTACATTAGATTTTGTTAGGACAGGTGACATATTTGGAGGGGGGTGAAGTAAGAATCAAATACAACTTTATGTTTGTTATATATCTCTTTTAATCTTTATAATACCCATTCTGGAGCTATTGTCCTTTGCTCACGGATGAAGACATTGTGTTTCCATGGCATTAAACAATTTTCCCAAATTTATCCTGTTATTAAGTGGTTGATTCAGAATTCCATCTGAAGGTCTGATTGTAAGAACTTCTAAGCTTTTTCTACGATGACAGGATGCCACACTATCATGAAAGTGAAAGTACATGTTTCTTGGTGGCAAAGCAAGAGACTTATAAAGTTATATTCTCCATTCCACTTCTTAACAAAAATTCTTTAAGCCAAAGTCTAATCCCTTTTGTGAATCACACTGGGTTAGAATGCCTCCATGTTCTAGTCTCTAGTAAGATGTCAATGCTCTGTAGTTACAGATTAGAGTACCCTAGTTATTGCTCACTCTTGATTGTTCATATGAGAGACTTTCCTTTAGAGTAATACCCTGGACTTTCTTACATATGATCATTTACTTTCTCCTTTAGAAAGAGAAGTGGCTTAGCTGTATGGGAAGTTAGAAGAAAAAACTGTGCTGGGCACCTGGGTGGCTCAGTAGATTGAGCATCTGACTTCAGCTTAAGTCATGATCTCATGGCTGGCTCGTGGGTTCAAGCCCCAAGTCAGGCTCTGTGCTGACAGCTTGGAGCCTGGAGCCTGCTTTGGATTCTGTGTCTCCTTTCTCTGCCTCTCCCCCACTCATGCTTGCTGACTCTCTCTCTCTGTCTCTCAAAAATAAATAAACATAAAAAAAAACCAAAACACAAAAAAACAAACAAACAAAAAAAAAACAAAAAAGAACTGTGCCAAGAAAGCTCAGCTCCTGTTCTTTGTGAAGTCAGCCTGCCGGGGAATCCCAGATCTTCTTTGCTCCTTTATGTCATATATGTTACATAGGAAGCATGTAACAGTCTAGCAGAGGCTGGCTAATTCTAGAGCTAAGTAGTCAAAACCCCACTTTGCTGCACAACATGCAATTCAAAATCTCTAGGAGTCATAAATCTGACTACTGCTTGCTATCTGTTAAAGTTCTTTGTCCATAAATCAATTCATATGGAAGAAAGCTTTGCTATTCATTAGACTCCTCAAGCACCAAAACTAAATTTGTTCTTGAGTCTTCTTACTGGGGGGAAGATTTTCCCCACATTATCCATGTTTTGTCATGAAACTAAACCTTCTCTCAGATTGGTGCTTCATACAAAAATGATAATAGGTATCACTATGTTTATTTTACAAACCCATCTGTAAAAGAGGTGCTATTAATATATCCATTTGTCATATGATGAAATAAACTTAAAGAGTTTATGTATCTGGCATCAATAATACAATAAATGCATTCTAGATCCAGTTCTTGGACTTGTTCCACTTTTTTCCAATGTCCATGCTTTAAAGATCATTCTTTATACGTATAAAAAAAAATGTAGGAGACAAGTTTTCCTCCACCCTTTTTGGGTCCTCACCCTTTTGCCTGAGGCTTAATATTAAACTGACAAAGACAAGAGAAAAAACATACAAATGTTATTGAATTTTTACATGTATGAGGAGCATTCAAAAAGAGTGAATAACTGAAGAAGTGCCCTGAGCAAGAAACTTTTATACCTTTTGAATAAAGAAACAATAATTTATGAAGAATTGACAAGGCAAAGAGGTTTGGGTTAGGGGATGTTTAACCAGGGCTAGGTAGTCTTTTTCTTCCTTAAGTAGGAAGATGGATGTTAGGTTAACAAGGCTTGTTTACAGATTCCCCTCATGCCACCTCTGGACTAAGAGTCTATTCCCAGTAAAGGAAGAATATATTTCGCAGAAAGAAGGGAGCTTTTTCTACATTGACTGCTTTTTAATTTCCTTCAGCTCAAAGTAATTTTATGGCATATTTGGGGGTGACACATTCTGGTTTCCTTCATTTTCAAGTATTTCCTTTTGTGTAAAGTTTTTCTGTACAAAATTTAGACAACTATATGTGGCAGCCCTTCCTAGTACCATTGGGAGGGTGGGTAATGAAGTGAGGTAGAGTGCAGAAGTCAGAAAATAAATTAATATATTATGAATTCTAAATGGTGATTTAGCATATTAAGCTTCAGTGTATAAAGATGTATTCCCCAGAAAGTTACTTGGTATCATCTAGCATAATCTAGATTACAGATGCCTATAAAACAGTGAATTTAGTGAACTGTAGTGCTTAACCAACTCACAGTTTCATGGTTTAATAACTATGGAATTTCCCAAGAGGAGTAAGTTTCATAAAGGCTGTGGAAATGTATTTGATGCACTACAAACAGATTAACCTAGAGCATATTTAGATGTTATTAAACAGTTGCTAAATATCTTTATTTTAAACAACCATATACTTGAAGGTTTATATATTTGCCAGGAATTTAGCATTTATATTAAGACATGTGTCATAAAGTTTAAAAGTCAAGACTTTGTCCTCGCATTGTGGCATTGCATTGTACTGCTACTTTGGCCTTTCTTACTGTTATAACAGTATAAATGAGAACACTTACCTACATTTACTCAGTATAATTATTTGAAGGATTTAAAGGTTTTTTCTCTACCTCTTATATTCCGAAATTGAAAGGGAAGTCATTTATTATTCACAATATTCAGGATGTCTGATTGCTAAAGTAGCAGAAAAAAATTCAATTTCTTGAAATTTCATGTTTGAAAAATTTAAAAATCCTGCCTGTATGTATGTAACACAATTATCTGAATGCTTAATTTTTTTTTTTATGTTCCATCATCTTTCCATCTTAACTTTATCTTACTCTGCTCACATTTGGTAGGATGTTCCCAAAGACTTAGGAAAGAAAACGTCTAGCTAATGAGATTTTACTGAAAAACTTCTACATTTAAAGCTTTGCACCAGGTGCTAGTGAGACAATACACATTGTAAAGGACATACTATTTACTATGTGCTCACCAATGAGCAAACACTATGGTTTCTTATTTTAATTGAAGCTACCAGTATTCTAATTTAGACAATTAATGGGATGGTAGAATCACTACTTGATAGAATACTGGGACAGGCAGCAATTTAAGAGAAAAAAGAAAAATTGATGAATTCCTGCCTAGGAGCACAAGGCACACAACAGACAAATGAACAGATCAGGCAGAGGTGAGGGAAGATGATAGGGAAGAGTCATTAACATATTGATGGTCTTGGCTATCAATTAAATCATCAGAATGACTGAGATTACCTGGAATGTAGTATCAAAGGGTGGAGAAGGTGGGCCAAAGAAAGAAACTTGTGTAATACGAAGACTGAAGAGTGGAAGAGTTTGTGAAGGAGAATAGGTTACTTGGTCAAAGATTGAAAAGGAAGTATGGTAACCAGTGGAAAGTTTTAAGGAGAGAGTGCTAAACTGTAAAAGTATAAAATAAGTTAAAGACTAAAAAATACCCACTGGATTTAGCCGTTAGTTCACTGAAGACCACAAAAGACTAAACCAAATACAGGGTTGTTGTATTATTCTGACTATATTGAGGTCATAGGTATATAGGAGAGGAGAAAGTTATCACGTAGAGTTTATTCTTCCAAAAAGTGGGGGAAATGAGGAAAAAAATGAAAGAAAGAATCCAACTATGGTGGTAGAAAAATTAAACAAATTGAAAGGAAGAGATGAGTAGAAAGTAAAGATGAGGAAAAAACACAGAACCGATTAGCAATTTTCTAGGTGGAAATAAGAGGAAATGACATCATAGTCATGGTTGTAGAAAAAGTCGAGTAGAAGAATCAACTAACCCACCTGTCAAACTGGCCCAAACAACATAAGGATAGTGTATTATATTGGTAAGGCTGCCATAATGAAGTGGCACATCCTGGGTGGCTTAAACAAGAGAATTATTTTTTTTCAAAATCCTGGAGATTAGAAATCCGAGATCAAGGTGTAGGTGGGGTCAGTTTTTGTTTGTTTGTTTGTTTGTCTGAGAACTATTTCCTTGGCTTATAGATAACCATCTTCTCCCCGTGTTCTCACGTGGTCTTCCCTCTGTATATCTTTGTGTCCAGATTTTTCTCTTTTATAAAGACATCAGTCATGTGGATACTGATCCATCCTAATGACCTTATTTTAGCTTAAGTACCTCTTTAAAGATTGTATCTCCAAATACTGTAAATACATTCTCAGGGAGTAGGATTTAGGAATTCAACATATAAATTTGGGGGTAATGGGAGGGAACATAATTTAGCCCACAACCCATGGGTGCATACATCTAATAATTCAGGGAAGGGAAAAAAAAAACCACAAATTGAGTGTCTAACTAGGAGTTTTAGCACAAATCTTTTTGAGCATGCTTCTGAAATACGGGTTTGGTAATAAGAACCATATGAACAGTGGAAAGTAGCTTGTCTCAGTCAGTTTGGGCTGCTTTAACAAAATACCATAGACTGGGTGGCTTAAAATAGAATTTTATATTTTTACAGTTTTGGAGGCTGGAAGCTTCAGATAAGGATACTAACATCGTTGGGTTGGGGTCTAGTGAAAGAGTTCTCTTCCTGGTTTAGAGATATCCATCTTCTTGATGTATCTTCCCATGACAGACAGTGGATGATTTCCTTCTTTTTTTGATAAAGGGCAATTGCCATTTATGAGGGTTCCATCTTCATGACCCAATGGCCTCCAAAAGGCCTACCTCCAAGTGCCATCACCTTGAGGATTAGGGCTTCAACATATGAAATTGGTGGGGGTAACACAAGCATCTTATAGTAAGTAATTTTCAAAATGAAGCATTAGTATTTAGTGGACACAAGAGATTTAGGCCTTGCTGAAGTCTCTGCTGTTCCATTTTCAACCATATTTTCAAGTCTGTTTTCTGGCAGTAGAAAAGATTGTCATTACAGGTAATGCTTTAGGGACCATAGTATTGAGTCACTGACAAATTGCTTTCGTGTTAAAAAGTGAAAATGCTGAAATGTTCTGCTACATTTCAAAAATTTTCTCTTACACTGATAGCATCTTAAAGCAAAATAAACACTTATAAAGAAGAATATATGTCTAACACTACTTCTATTTCTAGGGATTGGCAAATGTAATATAATTAGAAAGCAAAGAACTTTTAAGAACTAGTAATACGGAGTTTTATTATGGAAAAAAATCAATGCACATGATTGTGGGGGCAGTGTTTTAGGAGTAAGACTGAGTAGGTCAAAGGAATAATTCATCAAAAAATTTGCTTTTGCCTACCTGTATTTGCATGACTGGCTTAAACAAAATGTTTCTTTGCTATTGTAAATCTCTTCAAACATTATATAAATTTAGTTCTTAAATTTATTTAAGTCATTTATGCTACTAACTTAAACTGTGCTAAATTCCTAGAAGAAATCAAGCATATCCTTAATATCTTAGGTAGAAAATAAGCAACTTAAAATTTTTAATAACCAAAGCAAAATTCAAGATATTTGTGATAACAGGTAAAATGTATTAAACTCTTTACCTTCTTTTTAAAAAATCTTTTTAATGTTTTATTTATTTTTGAGAGAGAGAGAGAGAGAGAGAGAGAGGCGCAGAATATGAGCAGGGGAAGGGCAGAGAGAGAAGGAGACACAGAATCCGAAGCAGGCTCCAGGCTCTGAGCTGTCAGCACAGAGCTCAATGCAGGGCTCGAACCCAAGAACCACAGGATCATGACCTGATAGGAAGTTAGATGGTTAACTGACTGAACTACCCAGGCACCCCAAAACTCTTTATCTTCTTAAATCAGCTGTATATACATATACATATATACATATACACATACATTTTATTTTATATATATGAAATTTTTATTATTGGAGTTGGCATACAGTAGTATATTAGTTTCGGGTGTACAACATAGTAATTCAACAATTTTATACATTACACAGTGCTTACCACTGTTAAGTGTAGTCACCATCTGTCACTATACAACATTATAACAATATTATTGAGTATATTCCCTATGCTGTACTTTTCATTCCAATGACTTATTTATTTAATAAGTGGAAGTTTATACCTCTTAATCCCCTTCACCTATTTTGCCAGTCCTTGTCCCCTCGCATCTGGAACCACCCATTTATTTATTCTCTGTATTTATTAGTTTGTTTCTGGTTTGTTTATTTGCTTGTCCTTTTGTTTTCTTTCTTCTTTTCCACATATGAATGAAAGCATATGGTATTTTTCTTTGGAAGTCTGACATTTCATTTAGCGTAATCTCCTCTAGGTCCATCTATGCCATTGCAAATAGCAAGATCTCATTCTTTTTTATAGCTGAGTAATATTACATTGTAGTGTGTGGGTGTCTGTAGGTATCACATCTGTATCCATTCATCTCTTGATGGACACTTGGGTTGCTTCCATATTTGGCTACTGCAAATAATGTTGCATTAAACAGAGGTGTATATGTCTTTTTGAATTAGTTTTCAAAATTTTTATTTATTACTCTATTTATTAGTATATTTAACTTAATTATTACTGCATTGTATGGTATTTCTATTTTTAATTTTTTGATGAACTTACAAACTGTTTTCCATTGCAGTTGCACCAGTTGTCATTCTGACCAATAGTGCACATGGGTTCCCTTTTTACCATATCCTTTCAACTCTGGTTATTTCTTGTCTTTTTGATACTAGCCATTCTGATTGGTGTGAGATATCTCATTGTGGTTTTGATTTGCATGTCCCTGATAACTAGTAATGTTGTACAACTTTTCATGTGTCTGTTGGCCATCTGTATGTGTTTTTTTGGAAAAATGGCTATTCATATCTTCTAGCCATTTTCCTTTTTTTTTTTTTTTTTTTTTTTTTTTATATATGAAATTTATTGACAAATTGGTTTCCATTCAACACCCAGTGCTCATCCCAAAAGGTGCCCTACTCAATACCCATCACCCACCCTCCCCTCCCTCCCACCCCCCATCAACCCTCAGTTTGTTCTCAGTTTTTAACAGTCTCTTATGCTTTGGCTCTCTCCCACTCTAATGTCCTTTTTTTTTTTTTTTTTTTCCTTCCCCTCCCCCATGGGTTCCTGTTAAGTTTCTCAGGATCCACATAAGAGTGAAACCATATGGTATCTGTCTTTCTCTGTATGGCTTATTTCACTTAGCATCACACTCTCCAGTTCCATCCACGTTGCTACAAAAGGCCATATTTCATTTTTTCTCATTGCCACATAGTATTCCATTGTGTATATAAACCACAATTTCTTTATCCATTCATCAGTTGATGGACATTTAGGCTCTTTCCATAATTTGGCTATTTTCTAACTAGATTGTGTTTGTTTTTGGTGTTCTATGAGTTCTTTATATTTTTTAGATATTAACCCCTTATTAAACATATAATTTGCAAATATACTCCCCATTTAGAAGGATGCCTTTCTATTTTGTTGATGGTTTCTTTTGTTGTGAGAAAGATTTTTGTTTCGGTATAATCCAAATAGTTTATGTTGGCTTTTTTTCCCTTGCCTGAGGATACATATCTATAAATATGTTGCTAATGTGCAAGAGATTATTGCCTATGTTTACCTTTAGGATTTATATGATTTCAGGTCTCATATTTAGGATTTAATGCATTTTGAGGTTTTTTTTTTTTTTTTTTTGTATGGTATAGGAAAGTGATCCAGTTTTATTCTTTCGCATGTAGCAATCCAATTTTCCCAGCACCCTTTATTAAAGAGGGCGTCTTTTCCCCATTATATATTTTTACCTCTTTTGTTGTAGATTAATTAATCATGGAAGTGTGGGTGTATTTCTGAACTATCTTGTTCCATTGACCTACATGTCTGTTTTTGTGCTAGTACCATACTGTTTTGGTTGCTATAACTTTGTGGGATATTTTGAAATCTGGGATTGTGATACTTCCAGCTTTATTTTCATTCTCAAGATTGTTCTATTTAGAGTCTTTTGTGGTTCCATACAAATTTAAGATTACTTCTACTTGTGTGAAAAATGCTATTGCTATTTTGATAAATATTACATTGAATTTGTAGATTGCTTTGGGTAGTATGAACATTTTAAAAATGTTAATTCTTAAAGGTAATGAGCATGGTATATTTTTCCATTTATGTCATCTTTGATTTTTTTCATCAGTATTTTGTAGTTTTCAGGGTATAAGTCTTTCACCTACTTGGTTAAGCTCATTCCTAAGTATTTTATTCTTTTTGGTGTAATTGTGAATGAGTATTGCTTTCTTTATTTCTCTTTCTGCTAGTTCATTATTAGTCCATAGAAATGTCACAGATTTCTGTATATTTTGTATCCTGAAACTTTACTGAATTCATGTGTTAGTTCTATTAGGGTTTTTTGGTGACATCTTTAGGGTTTTCTAAAGATAATATTATTTTATCTGCAAATAGTGAGAGTTCCTTACGAATTTGGATGCTTTTTTCTTTCCTTGACTGATTGCTATGGTTTGGAATTCCAGTAGTATATTAAAGAAACGTGGTGAGAATCAGGGGCACCTGGGTGGCTCAGTGGGTTAAGTGTCTGACTTCAGCTCAGGTCATGATCTCACAGTCCCTGAGTTCAAGCCGTGCATCAAGCTCTGCAGCAACAGCTCAGAGAGTGGAGCCTGCTTCAGATCCTGTGTCTCCTCTCTCTACGTCCCTTCCCAACTTACATTCTGTCTCTCTCAAAAATACAATTAAAAAAAATTTTTTTAAAGTGGTGAGAGTGGGTATTTTTGTCTTGTTCTTGATCTCAGAGAAAAATATTTGAATTTTCACTAATATGATGTTAACTGTAGGTTTGTCATATATAGCCTTTAACTATGTTTAGGCATGTTTCATCTAAATCCACTTTGTTGAGAGTTTTTATCATAAATGGATGTTGAATTTTGTCAAATGCTTTGCCTACATCTATTAAAATAATTATATGGTTTCTGTCCTTCATTTTGTTAATGTGCTGTATCATGTTGATTGTTGTGGATAATGAACAATCCTTGCACTGTTAGAATAAATCTCATTTGACTGTGGTAGATGATCCTTTTAATGTATTGTTGAAATTGGTTTGCTAGTATTTTGTTGAAGATTTTTGCATCAAGTCATCAGGGATGGCCTATAGTTTTCTTTTTATGTAGTGTCTTTGTCTAGTTTTGGTATCAGGATAATGCTGTTCTCATTGAATGAATTTGAAAGTTCTCCTTCCTTTTCTACTTTTGGAGTAGTTTGAGAAGACTACGTATTAACTCTAAATGTTTGGTAGAATTCACTGTGAAGCCATTTGGTTCTGGACTTTTATTTAATGGGAATTTTTTTTTTTTTTTTTTGATTCCCAGTTCAACTGCATTACTAGCAATCTGTTCAAGCTCTCTATTTCTTCCTGATTCTGTTTGGAAGATTGTATCTTTCTAGGAATTTATCCATTTCTTCTAGGTTGTCCAATTTGTTGGCACATCCAATTTGTTTGGCAACTGAGCCAAAGTCAGCCATCATCTGCTTAACTGACTGACCCACCCAGCCACCCCGACAGTCTTTATTTTAAAGTCTTCTTTGTTTAATGTAAATATTGCCACACTTGCTTTATTTTTTGCACTTTCATTTTCATGGTATATGTTTTATCTATTTCTGTATTCTTAGTCTCTATGTGGTTTTAGGTCTGAAGTGAATCTCTTGTAAGCAGCATATAGATGTGTCTTTTTTTTAATTCATTCATTGGCCCTATATCAATTAATTAGAGCATTTAGACCATTTACTTTTCAAGTAATTATTGATAGCTATGTACTTATTGCCATTTTATTAATTTTTTTTTGTAGAACTTCTCTGTTCCTTTCTTCTTTTAATCATATCCCTTGTGATTGATGACTTCCTTTAGTGTTATGCTTGGATTCCTTTCTTTTTACTTTATTTTTTTTATGTATTATGTTTTTGGTTTGTGGTTACCATGAGGTTCATATATATTATCCTAAATTTATAGCAATCTGTATTAAGTTGATGGTCACTTAAGTTTGAACACATTCTAAGAGCACTATATTTTTACTTTCCCCATCCTTGTTTTATGTATCTCATGTCATATTTTATGTCTTTTTATTTTGTAACTCCCTTCACTAATTTTTTAGATATAATTTATTTTACTAATTCTGTCTTTTAACATTCATACTAGCTTTATAAGTGGTTGATCTATTACTTTTATTGTGTGTTTGTACTTCTGAATTTTTTTTCCTTTCATATTTTTCTTCCAATTAAGACCTCTTGGTTTTTTTTTTTCTTTTTTCTTTACTCTTTAACATTTCTCATAAGGCTGGTTTAGTGGTGATAAACTCTTAATTTTTTGTTTGTCTGAATGATATAAATCAGTCAAAGATATTATATGTTTTCACTCATATGTGGGTCTGGAAACTCCTTTATCACTCCTTCAGTTCTGAATGATAACCTTGCCAGGTAGATTGTTTTTGGTTGTAAGTTTTTCTTTCAGCACTTTGAATATATCATGCCACTTCCTTCTGGCTGGTGAAATTTCTGCTAAAAAATCAACTGATAGCCTTACAGATTTTCCTTTGCAGGTAACTTTCTGTTTCTCTCACTGCTTTTAAGATTCATTACCATGTCTCTGTCTCTCCTGCCATTCTCTATGTGATCCCTCTATCTATCCTTTGTTGTCCAGAAGCTGTTTAGTCAGCACTCAGTTCTTCAGGAGAGTTTGCTTTACGTGTAGGTGTAGATTCATCGTGTCTGTGGAGGAGGTGAGTTCAAAGCTTCCTATGTCTCCAGTTTGAACTTATGTAAATATATTTTTTAATTAAAAAAAAAGTTTTAATATTTATTTATTTTTGAGAGAGAGAGAGAGAGAGAGCACAAGTTAAGGAGGGTCAGAGAGGTGGAGGGGCGGGGGGGAGACAAAGAATCCAAAGCAGGCTCCATGCTTTGAGCTGTCAGCATACTGCCCAACATGGGGCTTGATCTCACGAGCTATGAGATCATGACCTGAGATGAAGTTGGTAGCTTAACCTACTGAGTGACCCAGGCATCCCAAATCTATGTATATTTTTTAAATGCACTGGAACATTTACTCCATGAAGACGGAGAGTTTGTCTGTTTAGTTTACTGCTGATTTTCATTGCTAGAATAGTTCTTGGCATCTAATAGTCACTCAATAAAACTTAAGTAAATGTTCTCAAAGAAAATGGAGCTATAGGGCAATGACTTAGAACAATTATTTTAGTGGCGATTTCGAATTATTATAACAGTCATGCATTAAGTGGCTAGGCTATAGGAGTTTTCTCCTATATTCAATGATGGCAGATTGCAATTTTTTAAAATATGTATTTATTTATTTTGAGAGAGAGAGAGCAGAGCAAGTCGGGGAGGGGCAAAGAGAAAGGGGAGAGAGAATCCCAAGCAGGCTCTGTGCTGTCAGCATAAAGCCCAACCTTGGACTCGATCTCACGAATCGGTGAGATCATGACCTGTGCCAATAGTGTAATTATTTATCTTTAATAACTGGAGTTTCATCTGCCTCTTTATTTTGTTTTATCCTTTTCTAGACTGTTAGATATCAATTTCTGATGTTATCAAAGTATCTTGCTGGCAATTTAAATAATGATTTTTTGTGTGTGTCTTAAAATCTCTTTTCACAGAAGCCTTAACAGCAAGAACTAGGCTCTTTTATTCTCTGATATCCCCAGTGCCAACCCCAGTACCTGGACTGTAGTAGGCTATTCATAAAAATAGTTGAAGTAATTAATATCAAGTGTATCTTTGGAGAACAAAGACTTACCATATCAGTCTTCCTTGCCTTCATTAGGGAAATCATTTGATATTTTCTCTTTGCTTTGTTTTATATCATTTTCTAAAAGGTATGTGTGTTCTTTTGTTTGCTTTAATTTGTAGATTCTGTGCATCTGAAAGAAGTGGGGGACCCCTTTTCCCAATATTTCTATAAGCAAAAGAAACTATTATAAAACATTTCTGAATATGATTAGAATAAAAAGAATTAGATTTACAGTAATCCTCTCTTTAGAATCGGCACAGATTAAATTACACATAATCCTTTTCAATCAAATTCAGTTTAGAATAATAATAAGAAGAAAAACTAGAATAACAATAATATCTAGACATATAACCAATGAGAAGAAATTGTCTTCTCATCCCTTAAAGGGAATATTTATTGAAAAGTGTTCAAGTTTCACAAAAATGAAAATCTGTGCATAAAATTATATTGATGAATTAGGTAATTTTAAAATATCATTCCACTTTTTAACCCATTTTAAACATTGTCTGATGCTACATAAATCAATCACACTGCAATCTCTGTTCTCAATGGCTTATTTCAGAAAAAGTACACTTAATAAATCACATTCATATATAATGATCGATATGACATGAACATATTATGTCTAAATTAAAAAGAAATTATCAATTAATTAAAGCTAAGTTATTTGAATCAAAAAGGTAAATAGCCATTTTTTTCCCTGAAAAATTTAAAAACATAAATTTCGATGCAAAATATATAATCTCAAATCCAAAGTTTAAAAATTTGGTGTTTGGTTCTTTTGAGAGAAATGCTCATTTTTAAATTTTCATTAAATTGCCTTCATAATGAATTTTAAAGTAAGCTATGATCTTGTTCCTTGTTTTTTCCTTATAGCTTGCCAATGTCACTCTGCCTGTTTTCTAGAAGGCAAGTTTTTTTTAAATTTTTAATTCTTTAATTATGAACATGTTTTCATACATTTATAACACCTATATTTTCTTTTCTATAAACTCTTCATCATTTGCACATTTAAAAAATTGAGTTAGTCTTTTATTGATTTGTAGAAGCTCTTTGTATATTGTGGGAATTAACTCTTTGCCTAATATTATAGAAAATATTTTTTCTTTCTTTTTTCTTTTTTTCTTGAGAGTTTTTCTTTTATAAAAAATTTTAATATAATTTATTGTCAAATTAGTTTACATACAACACCCAGTGCTCATCCCAACAAAGGCCCTCCTCAATGCCCACCACCCATTTTCCCCTCTCTCCCACCCCTCATTAACCCTTAGTTTGTTCTCTGTATTTAAGAGTCTCATGGTTTGCATCTCTCCCTCTTTGTTTGTAACTATTTTTCCCCCTCCTTTCCCCCATGGTCTTCTATTAAGTTTATCAAGTTCCACATATGAGTGAAAAACATATGATATCTGTCTTTCTCTGCATGACTTATTTCACTTAGCATAACACTCTCCAGTTCCATCCATGTTGCTACAAATGGCATGATTTCATTCTTTCTCATTGCCAAGTAGTATTCCATTGTATATGTAAGCCACATCTTCTTTATCCATTCATCATTTGATGGACATTTAGGCTCCTTCCATAATTTGGCTATTGTTGAAAGCACTAAAGGGCAAGTGTTTTTACTACTTTTTTAGTAAAATATAATTCTAAGTTGAACAATTTTAGAAGCATCTATTCTAAGGTGATGTAATTACTCTCTCATGTAGAAAAATTACTGCCATATAACTGTAGGTTGTACCAAGAACTATACACAGGATTATTGAATCTGTTATATAACACAATCTGTATGCATCGTTTCCTTTAGTTCTGAATAAAAGTCACTGAGCTAGCTTAAACACAATCCCCGATACAGAATTTGTTCTAATCATTTTTCAGGAATCTAATTGGAGCCAAGGAAAAAATTAAACCTTGCCCTTGTTGTGGAAGCTCTTGACCTCAACAGCAGGACTTTTTGAACTTGTAACTAGAACTCTGCTGCCATGTGTCAGCTCTCAATTCTCAGCCTCTCCTTATTATCAGATGTAGTTCTTTATCATGTGCACATGTGTGTGAATGTATGAGACAGAGGAGGGGGGAAAATGGATATTTGGTTCAAAGTTTTCAGAGGTCCACATCTCATCTGGTCAACATCCTTGAGGTAGGATGACAGAAATAAAACACAGTGACCTGGTAATAATACCCAGCATTTTTTGACAACTGTGTACCAGGCCCTGTTCTAGGCATTTTCTACCTGTTATCTCATGTAAGCCTCTCAATGATCTAGAATCTCTTTACCATTTTGTATATAAAGAAACTGAAACACAGATGCAGTTAAGAAAAATGACCAAAATTTCACAGTTTTTAAGTGATGGAGCTTTTATTGTAATGAAGACTGTCTGTTTCCAGAGACTATGTATTAAAAGCTATACCCTACCGAATATAATTTGGGGGCACAGTTGGCACAAGAGGTGGGTTATGCATATTCCACTATAAGTGTCTGTTAAAATGTCTTTTGTTGCCCAGGAAGCTGAAAAATATTCAAAACCTCACTTTCTGTGACGCTTTCTGTTCATCTGTGATGACCTTCATGATTTCCAATAATTGTGCATATCAGATAATGTGGAGTTAATATCTTTATTTTACAGATGAAGCAAATAAGTCTCAGAATGAGTGATCAAAATTGGCTATAACGTTAATACATAACAGACTTTGGACTAGGGTGCTCAGGACCACTTAACACAGATCTCTTTGTATCTTGTTCCACTAGACGGTCAACATGACATCCCCCTGCTGGAAAACACTCAAGCCCTTGACCTGCGCTTTTCTTTCCAAATGACAGTGTATTTATTTTTTCTTTTCACAAGTGTTTCTGTAGTTTATTTACAAAATTAGAAAAGAAATCTTAAATGTATAATATTATAAGCACTTTGACAAATTCGCAATTAAACATGGAACTTTTTCTGAGATTGTTTGATATGAATTCATGCAATTCAGTTAGAAAGCTTCTGTGTGAAACACATGCACGCACAAATTCACTTTTAGATAAAAAATATGAAGAAATAAAAACATCATAATGTTACCCTACATCTGATATACTCATTTATTTCAGCTGAAATGTTAGTTTCCTGTCAAATAGACCAGCCCACATTCCCCGGGGCAGTCTATAAACAGTGAAAGTGAAGCTTAAACCTTACTGTGGGCTTTGGAAAGATTGCCTAAGTCTAACAGAAGCTGAATGATCATAAAGTGAGGGAGAAAGTTTAGGGTGAAAGGAGTGGACAAGAAATCCTTTGTACCACACAGTGTTTGTCTCAGAAATTAGAACTCAGAGATGAGTTACTGTGGTGTGCTAATTGAGCCCTAAAGAAGAAAGGTCCATAGACACAACATGCAAAAACTTCTTGCATTAATAACAGTCCAATTGTGGGTCACAGCCACCACTACTTTTTAAAATTTATCCTTTGTCACAAAGACATAAGAGGTTGACAAGGGGATGTTCTCCTCATTTCTACTGGACACAGCTTATCTTTGGAGAATCTGTGTTGTAAGAGAACATACACCTGATGGGTTAAAGAAGCTACATATCAGTAACAGCTGGGGTCATCACTGGAGTGGTAAACGCAATAGCAGGAGACCATTGGCACAAAATGAAGTGAGAAGGCAATGTAGACGCTCAACCCTGCCATGTGGCATTCCCAGTATTGCTTTGGGTCTGAAGTCTTGGCTTAATAGACGAGATCACAAGCCTCTTAACTATCAATTTTATATGTGCATTTTCACTGTACAGATTTTCATCTTGCTTTCTCTTCAACCCCTATAGCAGTTTTATAATTAATATCAAGTAATAAATATCACTCATTCATAAGAAATGTCATGTTACCTAACCGATGAAGATTAACATTTAGAAATTATAGAGCTATAAGAGCCTGGTATGTAGCATATATCACTGGAGACGTTTATGGCAAAAACAACCCAAATATGGTCTCTAAGTTATATTTGAAGGAGCAGTTCTCCAGCCAATCCCCATTCATACTTTTCATGCACCATATGGTTCCAAAATTCTGTGATTAAATATAGGAAAATGAAACATTACTTCTAAAGTGGAAATGTTGACAGTTATCTTTCTTATTGCAATCTTTGCAGTTTTAGATGAACTATACAGTCTCTGTGTGGAAGAAAGGATTCTTGGAGAAGGGCTCCCGTGAAGGTTACATGTATTATTTCTTAATGCTTGTCAGCTCTTCAGAGAGCTCCTGGCAACCACTGTAATATGAAATATGGATTTCACAAACAAAAGCAGAAGCTCAAACTCATGATTTTTTTCTTTTTGTATTAGTTCTGCCAAATCCTTGATGCCTGAAATAGGAAAAAAAATTGTGTTTTTTTCTTGTAAAAGCTATCAGATCACTCCATCCACTTGAAGACCATTATTACTCCATGAAAAGTTTCTTCATATGATGAAAGGTGAAACTAATGTCAGATCATAATTTTAAATCATCGTAAATAGGCTGGTGGTGCTAAGGAATGGAAAAGATGTTTTCGAATTTTGTTCCTTAACCTGTTGCTAAAAAAAAAATGAGTACATCATTCCCTTTTTATTCCTGATTCTTTTTTTGTCCCATTAAGATTAGCAACCATCCATACATCCATCCACCGATCCATCTATCCATTCTTAATTTCTACCAACATTATCTTCTACATACTACCCCCATCCTGGAGGCTACAAAAGTAAAAACAAACAAAACACCAAGGGCTTAACTACAAGGATCTCAAAATCTGCTGGCATGGAAGACAAGTAGGCATAAATAATAAAATCATAATGTAATAATTTCTGAGATGACTAAAATACTACCAGAAGAGCCATAAAGTAGGCTTTGGGGTGGAGGCAGATTTTATTATAGGGTAATAAGCCACAAACGTCTAGTTTTACTTATGTCCCCCTTCATGCAAAGATACATAGGTGTTCAAAGTAGTACATTGAAAAATTAAAAAGGGGCACCTGGGTGGTTCAGTAGGTTAAGTGTCTATCTTCGGCTTAGGTCATGATCTTGTAGTTCATGTGTTCGAGCCCCATATTGGGCTCTGTGCCGACAGCAGGAGGAGCTGACAGTAGGCCTGGAGCCTGCTTTGGATTCTGTGTCTCCCTCTCTCTCTGCCCTTTCCCCACTCACACTCTGTCTCTCTCTCTCTCAAAAATAAACATAAAAAATTTTTAAATAGTATAGACAATCAAAGTGAATATTAAGAGAGTTGTTGCAAATGGAGTTTAAAATAAACCGAAAACATAACCTTAAGAAAGATGTCCTCATGTCTTTCAATAATGCCACGTTTGAGATTCTCATAATGAAATGCATCTAACATACCTCCCCATACCCCACATTATGGTCATTCAATTAAATAAAGTGGACTTTAGTATTCATAATTTTTAAGAATTATTTCACCAGTATTCATTTAATGAAGATTTAGTGAATGCCAAAATATCATTTTGGAAATTAACATGACAGGAGCTTCATGAGTTGTTTCAGAGAGAAAACAAATCTCTCCTAGGTAATTAAATTTAAAGCATAGAAAACTCATATATGACTTTTGTCCTGCAGAGTTCAGTGCCTAAATATGAAACTGAATTTGTTTCTATTTTCTATCTACTATGACTACATAATATTTCACCCAACCCTATTGTTATGAAAGTAGGATGTTTACACATTTATGTCTTTATAGACTCCTGAACCAAATGGTCTTTAACTTGGCCAATTTGCCTCTTGTTTTTCCAAGTTAATATTATTCACCATATTGTATTCAGTAATATAAAGATATAAATCTCATTGAGGATAGCAAAAATGACTATCGTTGTTTAGCATATTTTTTTGCATAATAAAAAACTGATATGGTCATAAACATATAAGCCTGAACGAAGAGACTATGGATAAGACTTATTTCCCACTGTGTCTATGTTGTACTGCTTTTTAATTGTCCTTGGGAGTGATGGGGCCAGAGAATACCCCTGTGAGCTAGGTTGCTGTGGTTTTTCCCTAAGGGATTTGATGGTTCCTACTGTCACTCATCCTGGACAAATAAGACACTAGGTTGACTGAGTTCTTTTTGAAAGCTGGGGAGAAAGCCTACTCTCTGGGTCTGGGTAGAAATAGGAGATGGAGAACAGAAAGGAAATCTTCCAGATTTTATGTGATTCTAGATACCAAAGGAAGGATGATATGATCTTCCCTAAACTACACAGATTTGATATAAACAAGACTCAACAAGAGACCCAGGAATGTGTCTGGCCTTGGCAATAGTTTTTAGGTAGCTTATTATAGTCCCCTTTTATCATGTATTCACCACCAGCCATGTACAAATCAACTCTGGTTTCAATTTGGCTGTGGAAAACTGGAGATAGGAAAACTATGTGCTGAGTTTCTGTGCTAGGCACTGGTTGCAGGCAGCATGACAGCGGGTTGAAGAGTGGAGAGGCCATCTCATCATACACGTCAGAAGCTGAGGTTAGGTCACTATGGCAAGATGTGGGGAGTGCAGTGAAGTGGAAGGGAACTTCATCTTGAATTCAACTAAGGCCCTGGAAATATTTGTTAAAATGGCCAGGAGATACCTCGGGTTTAGGCTATGTTGAATTTAACCTATTTGGACCAATTTCTGTAGCAAAAATTAAGTGCTGTGATATTTTGTAGTCCCAGGTTCCAGAGGCCTCAGATATATGGTTCCTTACATAATTTCTGTTTGTTTGTTTGTTTGTTGTTGTGATTATTGTTGTTTACTTGGTAAGTTTTTGCACCGCACAACTGTAGAGGTACCATTTATATCAGAGATTGTTCAGATGATGCCCTCTGCAATTGTGCAGAGTACTATCTGCATATATCGATTCGGTGACCTTGTCAAGTATCAGCTTTTGGTTTCCAGCTCTATGTGCATCAATTCCTTATATGCAGAAGTTAATTTAATGAGCCCTATATCTTATCTTTAATGTTCTTGGGACCATCTGAATTCTGTTGCTTAGATATCTCCTTCTACTATTGACAATCTGTCTCCATAGCTGTATAGAGTTGTTATAAATACAAATCACTTTTTTAAAAAAGCATCATTGCCATACACAATCCAAATTACATCTAAGTTTTGCCACTGTTTCTATTTCATGGAAATTTTGATTTTTATTTCTATTTTTCATCTTCTATCTTTTCGTATTTTCTGATGGCACTGAAATGCCTAAAGAAGCAGGTAAGTATATTTTCCTGGTTTTGCTTACTGATTTAAAAAATAGTAAAGCCGTGTACATTTCAATTTTACAGAAGGGCTCATAAAAACTTTTTATCAGGTCTGAAAATTTGTCACCAGGCATGTGGGATCCATCATGGGCAAATTGCCTTCATTCAAGTTTGAAACATGCTATTATATATAAAATTAAACATATTTTTATTATTTATTACCAGTGAATGTAGTTGGCTTTATGATTCAAATATGCTTTCGAAATGAGGTTTCATAATTGCATGGGAGAAGGGAGTTTGTTCTCCTTGGGCTTTATATCAAATTGCTTTGGTTAAGTAGATGGTGATTTTCTGTCTATGTGTGACTCTTATGCCCATTTTTTTAGGTTAATGATATAGTCCATCTTCTGAATGTGAGAGAGGAAGCTGGTGATTAAGAATTCAATTTTGGATTTTCATTTGCCAAGGTTCCTTTCATTTAAACTTGTGGAATTTTTTATTTAACCCTCCCCCTCCCTTCTCCATCCCGACCCTTTCTGCTTTCCTGTATTTTCTTAGTGTTTAAGCCAATAACTATGCATGTTCATAATATAAATATTCTACCCAAGAGTTAGGCATCCAAAGCAAAGCTGGATGTTGTTTATATCTTTTGTTTGGCAGGGTAGCTTCCAGATGATTGCTCCCTTGACTTTCTCTTCCTTTAACATTTGCTTTTTTTCCTCTAATTTACAATTGTTTTGACCTTTTGAAAGTCCAATTCACTTTGCTTTAAAAAAATAAATAATGGTGCCTTGGGCTTTGAACTGCTTTTAATTGTACCTTTTGATCATTGCTACTAAATGTTTTTCAATACTCTCCAACTCTAAATACCTTTTTAAAAATTTATAATAACCTAGCTAGTATAATCAGCAAAACTCTATAATTATTTTGGCCTCCATTTGTCTCTGCTTTTGCCACTCTCCAGCTCTAAAGCGCTTTCTAGACACTACAGAATGTAGAGTTCACTCATTTTCAACCATTTTTTTCATTTCATTTTTTGAAAAAAAATATCGTAAGAACACTTAGCATGAGATACACCCTCTTAAAAATTTAAGTGTGCAAAACATTGTGGTCTATGGGTACAATCAATGTTGCATAGAAAATCTCTAGTCATCTTGCTTGACTGAAACTTTATGCCCATTGATTATTTACTGCCCTTCCCCAAGCCTCTAGCAACCAACATTCCTCTCTTTGGCTTACAAATTTGACTTATAGAATTTCACATAATTTTTATTTATGTGAATTTTATTTTCCACTTACATGAATTTTAGACACTTCATATAAGTGGAATCATGCAGTATCTGTCTGTGACTGCTTTACTTCACTTCTCAAAATATCCTCACAGTTTGTGTTGTCACATATGGCAAGATTTATTGTTAAAGGCCGCATAGTATTCCATTGTGTTTATGTACATCTTTTGTATCCATTCATCTGTTGATGGACATTTAGGTTGTTTCCATATCTTGGAAATTGGTAATAGTACTACAATGAACACAAGAGTAATAATACCGTTTTAAATCTTAATGTCAATGCTTTTGGATAAATCCCCACAAGAGGTTTTGCTGGATTTTATGGTAGTTCTGTTTTTAAGTTTTAATGAACCTCCATTTAGTGTCTGTTCCATTTTGTATTCCCACCAATACCATGCAAAAAAGTAAAAAAAAAAAAAAATGCTTAGGAATAAACTTAATTAAGGAGGGTAAAGACTTGTATGCTGAAAAGTACAAGACATTAATGAAAGGAATTAAAGATACAAACAAATGGAAAGACATCCATGCTTATGGATTGGAAGACAGTGTTATTGTCATACTACCCAAAGAGATCTACAGATTCAGCGCAATCCCTATCAAAATCCCAATGGCATTTTTCTCAGAACAAAAAAACGATCTGACCAGTTTATATTCTTACACAATCTACATACATCTGGAAACTAATGATACAAATTTACAAGTGACAAAACTATATAATGAAAATAAAGATGCCTCGCCACTTACTCTGGTAAATTACTCATTCTAGGCAGCTATAAATAACATTGTTAAAATGAGCTATGGCATTGCCTTCTGCTGGGAATACTTGAGGCTTTCTTTTGCATGCAATTGAAAGAGGATTGTGTTCCTCACAATCCTACATTCTATATTGCTCTGACTGTCATTATTAGAAAGAATAAAACTTTTTAATAATGCATTTTGCATTATTATATTTGCATTTTATAATTTCATGAATTCAGAATATAATATGATGGGCAAGTGGCAATTTAGTTATCTATTTTTTAAAAATTGAAATAGCAAAATCTCTTGCTTTATGTAAATAAAATATTTTTGGTTGCCATTTCCAGTGTTAAAATCATATCTTTGATTACAGCACAATTAACTTGTACGTAAGCAATTAAATGAAATATCTATTATTTTTTATATTTCAAAATGTGTATAATAAATATATAACATGAATTCTAAATGAGATAGAAAATGAAAGGTATACAACAGGTCAACCTTCTTTTTTTTTACTTTTTATTTTTTAAAATTTACATCCCAGCAGGTCAACTTTCTAATCCACAAAATAAATGTTAAAAAAATCCACCTTTTTGGGGCGCCTGGGTGGCTCAGTCGGTTGAGCATCCGACTTCGGCTCAGGTCATGATCTCATAGTTTGTGAGTTCAAGCCCCGCATCGGGCTCTGTGCTGACAGCTCAGAGCCTGGAGCCTGCTTCACATTCTGTGTTTCCCTCTCTGTCTGCCCCATCCCCACTCATGCTCTGTCTTAAAAAGAAAGAAAACATTAATTTTTTTTAATCCACCTTTTGTTCTAGTCATTAACTACATTTAAAGAAATAGTGTTTCTAAAAGATCAAATGATTTTTTTTCTTTTTTTATAATTCTAGCCCCCAAATCATCACTTCTCCCACCCTTTCCCCAATCCAATCAAAAACATTTATTGCTTCAGAAAATGTTGGTTTCTGCCGAGACCAAAGTCATCATTGCTCATTTTGGAGTATGAGGCTAACTTCTTTGAGTTTCTGGGAAAACAGTCCTTTTGAAAGTCATACTTTATTAAGAAAGAAGTCTTCTAAATTCCAAGTTTCCCTTTACTATATTGAGTCAAGCCTAGTGCACTGACTCATAGAGTCTTATAATAAAGAAGAGTTATGGACAAGGACAGTCTTAATTTTTGCCTTTTATTCAATTGTCACAACCAGTTTAGCACTTGTACTTCTCTCTTCCATTCTCAAAAGTGTCCCAGTTTTCAGGCTAGTTTATATATTCACCTTAACTCTAGGGGAGGATAAGAAGAATAATGTAAAATAAATTCCTATGCAATATGAATGGAAAATTGATATGTCCTCTACCCTTGAAGAGGAAGAAATAGGCAGAAGAATAAGAGGTCAGATGTGGGAGTCCCTAGTCACTACTCCTTCCAGTGGTCATTGAATGGAAGAGTATGGTATATATATCCAAATAGGTTTAATGGAGGCCACTATTGCATGTGTGTCTTGGGGTGAGAAAATGAGTGCCATTTTGCTTCCTACTTCTTCCCTATACCCTATATCTTTCCTATATCCTATATTTGGAAAGCTTATGTAGTCAGCATGATACCACATTCCACCTGGTGTCCTCTATTAGATTCAAAGTGGCTTGGAGAGAATCCCAGATTCCCCACTATTTGTACATGGTGTAACGGGGGGTTCCATAGTTCTCATAAACCTAGTGATACACTTAGAAATGATGAAATAATTGGGGTGCCTGGGTGCCTCAGTTGGGTTAAGCGTTCGACTTCGGTTCAGGTCATGATCTCGCAGCTTGTGGGTTTGAGTCCTGCATTAGGCTCTGTGAGGACAGCTCAGAGCCTAGAGCCTGTTTTGAATTCTGTCTCCTTCTCTCTCTCCCCCTCCCCCGCTCATGATCTGTCTGTCTCTCTCTCAAAGATAAATAAACATTAAAAAAATAAAAATAAATTAAAAAAAAAGATGACCAACATAGGTCCAGGGTCAGAACAAGGAAGTCTCAGAGACTAAATGAGGGATGACAGGTTCAACAATTGTGACCAGTCACTTGCTCACATAAGAGACTTAATTATGGACTCAAGATTCTTCCCTGGCATCATGAAAGTAGAAATCTTTTTCTGGCATCCAGCAACACTTCTTTTGAAGGACAAAAGAAGAGATCCAACACTAATAGGGAGTTTGGTCTTTGATTAGACTGATATCCCAGTGTTTGAGCTGAGCTTTTTCCTGCATTATATGTCTTTATCCTATATCTTTACATAAACACATTCACACACACTCATACAAATATACATCATTCCTGATATATTTGGTTTTGAAATATAACCATGAGATGTTTGTGGTGTAAACGGTTTTAGAAAATTTGCATTCTTTAGTATGTATGCATGGATCAATGAGGATGATCTAAATTTAAGTGAATTGCTGAAGGTCGTATGATTGGTAAACATACAGATAAACAACAAAACTAGCACTTTATCCAGAACCATTTAATAACAAGTGTTCCTTCCCCACACAAAAGCATTGATTAAAATCCTTTGCTTTTTCATCATTGCAAATAAAGAAATCATTGCTTGATTGTCTTATTTATCTAAAAAATATTTAGTCCCATTATGAGTTAGTATCACTATGAATGCTTTGAATGGAAAGGTGAGTAAGACATGTTCCTTATAATTAAGAGTTTACAGTTTAATGTGAGAATTAGAAATGTGAACAAATATAACTCATTATCATCACAAAACAAAGGAAGAAATTGCTGCACAAATGATTCAAATCCAAAATTGTTTATCACTTTATTACACATTATAGTATAACTGAGATGCCATAAACTTTACTGATCGTTGAGTACAGCTCCATAGAGTCTAAATTTCTATTTGACTAAAAGAATATCGCTGTAAGTATGCCTCTTCCCAAATATGCCTGAGAATCTTCGGTGATACTATGAAAAATACACCAGATCAAGATCTTTTCATCTCTCCTAGTGGGGGATACTAGGAATTGCTGGGTCAGAAAGGGAGCACTGAGATGTCCTGTATGATTAGAAATGCGTCTTTCGACTAAAATCCCTTCATCCAGGACAGCTGCACCTGTCTACCCTCTGTTGTATTTGCTGCTTTGCTGTACAGTGTCACAGCTCGGTCCAGGCTGCTGCAATCTCCCTCAGGTGTCTGAGTGAGATGTGTAGCACTTTGTCATCTCTCCATGAAAGAGGCCTTCCTGTTTGGTGCCTAGCTTTCTATAAGCAAGTTCCTTTATCTATGTTAGAATTTGTGCATTTATTCATTCATTTGAGTAATAAATATGAGGCCACCACTGCATGCTAGTCACTCTCCATCTTAGCAAGAGAGTGCAGAACAGGTTCAAGTTACTGGTGACTAAGGATTGTCTTGACATTTATACGGACACAAGCTGCTGCACGGCTTTCACCAGAATTCTTCTTCGTGTGTAAGGATTTTTCTTAAAAACCCTGTATTTATTCCTCTATTCTACAGTCCAATGTCTAAATTAAGGCACCTAGGATGGGATTGGTAAGTTCCTTTTTTTCCAGTCCTTATATAGTTCTGGGCATAAAGTAGGTTCAAAATATCTATTGAAAAAATGGCCCATACAGTTGATCAGATATGACTTTACACTGATAATGGGTAAGGTTCAAATCTGGGAACCAGAAAATTCTGGGAATATTTTTGTAAGTGAATGGGTAAATGATGGTCTCTTTAATAAATGATGTTGGTAAAACTGGACAGCTACATGCAAAAGAATGACACTGGACTACTATCTTACATCCTATATACACATTGACTCAAAATGGATTAAATACTTGAATGTTAGACCTGAAACAATAAAACTCCTAGAGGAAAACATAGGTGGTAAACTCCTTGCCACCAGTCTTGCAAATGTTTTTTGTTTCTTTGTTTTGTTTTGTTGTTTTTTGGGTTTTTTTTTTTTTTTTTGATCTGATGCCAAAGGTAAGGGCAACAAAAATAAATAGGACAAATTAAAACTAAAAACCTTCTGTACAATGAAGGAAACCATCAACAAAATGAAAAGGCAAACTGTTGAATAGTAATTTGGGGCTCTGAACCCCCTTTCTATTTGGGGGTGCTTTTGCACCTCCCTATTCTTGGTTGCCTTGTCTTGTTTACCCAAACTCAGGTGTGAGCATCCTATGGCTTTGCATTTCGTTATGCCTTGTTAACCCATTGGTGTAAGCCCAGGGGATTCCTAAGCTTGTCCCCCACAGGGGACCAGAGTAGAGGCGGGTACAAAATGGGTGAAGGGGCTCAAGAGGTACAAACTTGCAGTTATAGAATATGTAAGTGATAGGGTGTAATATACATCATGGGGAATACATTCAATAATATTGTATAAAAATGTATGGTTTACAGATGGCGACTGGATATATTGTGGTGATCAGCCACAATACAAATGTCAAATCACTATATTGTACCCATGAAGCTAGTAGAATATTGTATGTTAATTATGCTTCAATCTTTAAAAGAACCAAAAGAGAAAGAGTAAGAATTCCTCTACATTTGTGTTTACAATTAGAAAATCACTCTTAGAAAAACATCAAGAATATCCACGTTGGGGGTGGGGAATGGAATTATTTTATTATGTACCAGGTTATTACAATCTTTCAGTTAAAATAGACAGTTTTATATGAAATACACAGCTAGAAAAATTTAATAGAAGATCACAGTTATGGGGCACCTGGGTGGCTCAGTCAGTTAAGCGGCCAACTTTGGCTCAGGTCATGATCTCATGGTCCGTGAGTTCAAGCCCGGCGTCGGGCTCTGTGCTGACAGCTCAGAGCCTGGAGCCTGTTTCAGATTCTGTGTCTCCCTCTCTCTGACCCTCCCCCCTTCATGCTCTGTCCCTCTCTGTCTCAAAAATAAAGAAATGTTAAAAAAAAAAAAAGATCACAGCTTTTCTAATACTTCTGAAATTAGATGTCATTCAGAATTTAGATATTTCTAGTCTAGAAGAGATAATAAGGTCTATACACAATAAACTACATTGCACATGCTGAAGGGTCTAGGACAGCAATGCCAAGATCATAGCCAAGAATAGTTTTTGGCAGTTAAATATGTGACTATTCACATTAAGTAAAAAAATGAAGATTATAAACTATCTTATGTCAGTTCAAATTAGGTTTTGTTGCCAAAGATAAAGGACAGTTCAGGTTTTATTACCAAGTGAATTACAGATCCTTCTTTGGTTTTCAGAATTTTTGTATCTTGGAAAGGGAGATAGGTAAGACGTTATGGATCTCTGTTGCTTCATTTACTAATCTCGAATTAGTAAATTAGAATTACTAGAACTTCATCCAGATGTGCAGATCAACCAGACATGGGTAGTTTTGGCAGTCTGGGCAATATTTGTAGTAGTTGAAACATACATTTAGATTAGAAAACAGAGGTGGGTAAATTATCACAAGTACTTCTTTTTTGCCTGAAAAAGACTCAGCGTTGTCTCAGTTTTACTCCCACATCACTGGCTGCTCCTTCACATTTTCCTTGGTTGTTGTCTCCTTTTTTTGACCACTGAATGTTGAAGAGCTATGGTATTTGAATGTGTGCCTCCTTGAAATGTACCTACTCCATTGGTAATCAGTCCCATTTGGTTTTAGGGCTTATTTAAGCCATACAAATGCTTTCTAATCTATTCTACATCTAAGACTTCTCTGATCACAAGACTCAATACCACTGTCTTCTAAACATCTCCACTTAAATTTAAGGGAAACAAAACAGATGAACATGGAAGGAGGCAAACCAGAAAATTCTTAACTATAGAGAACAAACAGGGTTGCAGGAGGGGAGGTAAATGGTGGGGGGGTATGTGTGGGGAAGGGGGGCGGGGGATGGGTTAAAGGGGTGATGAGTATGAGGGTACTTGTGATGAGTGCTGGGTGTTATATGTAAGTGATGAATCACTAAATTCTACACCTGAAACTAATATACATTGTACGTTAACTGAAATTTAAATAAAACTTGAAACTACAAAAAAATGCATAAGAATAAAACAGCCTTCTTATTTAATTACTTAACTAATTAATTAATATCTCTACTTAAATAACTAATGGACATTTTCCAAAAAAAGTGTCCAAAACTGAACTTATTATCCTACAAATCCTATTCCTTATTGTAGTCTTGCAAAAAGTTTTCATGGCTGTGCCAGACACAAGTAGTTGCTCTGTTGTTTTAGCTGCCATATTATTCATATGTCTGTAACAACCTTTGTCACTTTATACCATAACTTGTTTACATTTTCCCCCACTAGACTCTGCTCCTCTTAATTCTGTTTGACGTTAGTTGAGATAGATTGTTTATCAAGCTATAACTCTTTTTTTAATTACATTTATTAAATTTCAACTCGAGTGCATTTTTTAAAGTATAATTAACATATAGTGTTTTATTAGTTTCAGGTGTACAATATAATGATTCAATAATTCTATACATTACTCAGTGCCTATCATTTTAAGAGTACTCTTAATAACTTTTCAAGCCATACATATTAACAGTGGTATGCTGTGACATCATTACTTGCCAAGATTAGAGGATTTATAGCCATTTAAAATAATTATCTTAAAATAATTATCTTAATATATATGATGTATATAAATTACTATATTTGCCATCATTTAAACAATATTCTTATTTGGATTTTCTCTGACACTAGCTTTTATTATACCTGATAATGAGATTTGGAGAAAGAAGCTAATTGTTTTCTTAAACATCTTTGGGGGCTTGTCATTATCTACTAAAAATAACATAAAAGTTGTTAAGATCAAATTGGCTTAAGATGGTGTGTAATTCCTTTTATATTTTATGTATCAAACAAAAGAATGTGAAATTGGCTTATTATCTGTAGTCCATTCTCAATCTATCATCACATTTTTTTTGGTGGGTGGGAAGGAGGAGGAATATTTTTACAGGCTGCTTAAAAAGCTTCTAATTTATGAAAGGGATATAAAGTTTTCTAAACTATACTAAATTTTTTAAATGTCAAAAATATTTTAAACACTAATAACAAATTATGCGTGAAATATATTTATGGGATGTAACTGGTGAATGAATATGCTTTTTAAAATTTTTGATTTTAAGATAATTGCAGACTCACATGCAGTTGTAAGAAAGAACACAGAGGTATTTTGTAGCCTATACCTAGTTTTCCCCATTAGAAATGTCTGCCAAAACTACCATACATTATCCCCGCAGTCAAGATACGGCACTGACATTGATGGAGTCAAAATACAGAGCAATCCCGTAACCACGTTCTTGTTGCCTTTTTCCAGCCACAACCACTTTCTTCCTATACCTCTTCTCCATCCTTAACCAACTGGAAATCACTCGTCTGTTTTCCATGATAATTTTTTTTATTTTAAGAACTTTATGTGAATGGAATCATACAGTTTATATATAGCCTTCTGAGATTGGCTCTTTGACTCATAATAATTCTCCAGAGATTCTTCCATATTGTTGTGTATCAATAGTGGTTTTTTTTTTGTTGTTGTTGTTTATTTTGTTTTGCTAGGTAGTGTTCCATATGGATATACAACGTTTGTTAAAACGTTCACCTACTGATGGACATCTGAGTTGCTTCCAGTTTTGGCTATTATGAATAAAGCTGCTAGCACATTTGTGTACAGATTCTTGTGTAAACTTAAGTCTTCATTTCTCTGGGATAAATGCCCAGTAGAAAAAGTAAGTCATGTGGTATTTGTGTGTTTAGTTTATTAGGAACTTGCCAGACTGTTTTCCAGAGTACTTGTATTGTTTGCATTTCCCCCCAGGGCTCTACAGAACCTTATGGATTAGACTGTCACCAGACAGCATCCTGGGGATGAAACCTCCCATGTGGCAGAGCTGTGGGAGCAGAATCACAACCCCAGTGGGTCCAGAAAGCAGAGCATCTAGACGGAGACTATTCTGAAGCCTTAAGATCTGCTTGTCTTAAATTTATTTTGTTCTTTTTCTATTTTCTTGAGATGAAAGCTTAGATTATTGGTTTGGAGCTTCTCCCTTTTCCTAGTGTAAGCATTTAGTGCTGTACATTTCTCAGCACTGTTTTAGTTGCATCTCACAAATTTTGATGTTTTATTTTCATCTTTCATTCAGTTTGATGTGATTTATGATTTAAGACATACTCTTTCACTGATGGATTATTTAGAAGTATGTTGTTTAGTTTCCAAGTATAGATTTTCTGGATACCTTTCTGTTCTTGACATCCAGTTTTAGTTCATTACGAACAGAGAACATACTCTGCATGGTTTTAATCCTCTTAAAATTTGTTCAGTTTTTATTATTCTTATGGCCTAGGATATGGTCCCTTTTGGTATATGTTTCATAAGATCTCAAAAAAAAATGTATATTTTGCTATTATTGAGCAGGTGTCTTATAAATGTCTATCAGTTCCTGCTCATTGATTGTATTGTTAAGTAATATAAATAAATATATATATATTTTGATTCCATACATAGTTCTATTTACTGCTGAGGAGGATGTTGAAGTCTTCTACTATACTTATAGATTTGACTCATTCTTTAAATTCTATCAGTTTTTGTTTCACGTGTATTACATCCCTGTTTTTGGCTTATATGCATATAAGATTACTGTGTCTTCTCGGTGGATTGATCCTTTTATCATGATGTAGAATCTATCTCCATTAATTTTATTTGCTCTGAAGTCTAGTTTGTTTGATATTAATATAAATACTCCTGCTTTCTTTTGATTCAGGTTTAGTTAGAAAACTTTTCCCCCACCCTTTTACTTTTAACTTGCCTGTGCTGTCATATTTGAAGCAATTTTCTCTTATATAGCATATGTTTGGGTCATGCTTTTAATCAATTCTGACAATCTCTGCACTTTAATTGGGGTATTTAGACTATTTACATTCATTATTAATATTGCTATAGTAGGACTTAAGTCTGACAATTTATTTTTTATTTGCCCTCCTCTCTGCTTTTCATGTCTCTGCTTTCTTTTTCCTGCTTTCCTATGAGTTACTTGAATGTTTTTTAGAATTTCATTTTATCTGTAGTATTTTTGACTGTCTTTTCGTATTTCTTCTAAGTATTATGTTACATACACACAACTTATATCTAACTGGTGTGATCATTTTATCAGTTTGAATAAAATGTAGAAACAGTATATTCCTTTAGTATATATCTCTTTATCCTTCTTAAAATTATCTTAAAATTTTTAATATACATTTAGAACCACATCAATGTTAAAAAATTTTGTTGCAACCATTAAACATAACTTAGAAAATTCAAGAGGAGAAGAAAGTTTTAATGTACTTATCCATATTTTTTTTCTTTTCTTCTTTCTTTCTTCATGGAGTTCAAGAGTCTTCCTTTATTGTTTCCTGTTTAAAGAATTTTCTTTAGCCACCCATTTGGGGTAGGTCTACTGGTGACAAATTCTCTTAGTCTTCTTTTATTTGAGAATGTTTTAATTTTGATTGTTTCTGAAGAATACTTTAGTGTAGAATTTTAGTTTGACAGGTTTTTGTTTTTTTTTTTTCCTTTCAGTGCTTAAAAAAATGTGCCACATCATCTGGCTTCCATGATTCCTCATGAGAAATCTAGTATTCTCACTGCTTATCCCTTATAAGTAAGATGTATTTTCTCTCTTGATGCTTTCAAGTTACTTTCTGTGTCTTTAGATTTCCAAATCTTATGGCAATCCATGTCTTAGCATGAATTTCTTTGTGTTCAATGTGCTTGGAGCTTGCTTGGCTTATTGTATTAGAAGGTTTATGCCTCTTGTTAAATTTGGTCTGACCTCAGCCATTACTTATTCTAGTAATTTCCAGCCCTATCTCCTCTCTCCTCTCCTTCCAGGCCTCTGATAACACAAATGTTAGATTTTTATATATAGTGCTACATATTCATGAGGCTCTATTAATTTTGCTTCAAATTTATTTTCTCTCTATGGTTCATCTTGGGTAATTCTCCTTCATTATTTCTATTTCTCTTTCTTCAGGATAACTGGCTCTTTCTTCTGCTTCCATTATGTTTTTGATGTTATCCATTGCGTTTTTATTTCTATTATTATATTTTTATTTGTAGAATTTCCATTTTATCCTTCTTTACAGTTTTTCTTTCTTTGCTGAAGATATATATTTTTCCATTTGGCGCAAACATATCTGTGACTGCTCCTTTAAGAATTTTGATTATGACTGGTCTAAAATTTATTCCAGGTAATTTTAACATCTCTGTCATCTCAGTGTCAGAGTCTATTAGCTGTCTTTTTTTCCATTTAAGTTGGGGCTTTCTTGGTTTTGGGAATGATGAGATTTTCTACTGAAACCTTGACATTGTATGTATTATGTTATAAGACTCTGGATCTTATTTAAGCCTATTGCACTCGCTGGCTTTCTTTGACACCGCTCTGGAAAGGGAAGAGGAGGCATCACCTGTTACTGCTAGATTTGGTAGAAGTCGAGGTTCACCACTCATCCTCTGTTAACATCCAACTAGAAGAGATACGCCTAATTACTTTCAGACGTGAGTGGGAATTGGGGCTTCTCAATGAGTCTGATACTACCCTGACTGGGAAAGGCAGGAAGGCCTGAAATCTCCACAAGGGATCTGTGTTGGAACTTCAGAAAGGAAGTGACTGTATTATTGCTGGGCAGTAGTGAGTCCTGATTCTCCTGGTGTCTTCTGAGGTTGCCCAGCAAGAAGGGGGAGGGATCATGTTATTATAACAGATTCACAGTTTGGGCTTTACAGACCATAGGGAGGAGAGGCTTATTGACCAGTGTATATAAAATTCATAGCTCACTATTGGCCCTTTCGTGACACTACCAGAGATGGGGTTTGGAGTTCTTTTCTACAAGGTGAGGGTGGAAGTCTAAGCTTTCTTCTCAGTCTTTGCTGTTATGGGAAAGGGTGAGGCCATATATTTTTCTGTGATATTTGGCTGGAGTAGAGTGGTTACTATCGAAAAGTTTTCTATCTTGCGAGGCTACCCCTTTTCTGGTCATTTGCTTAAGTAGTAGGTCTTTATTGAGGCTATTTTTTGTCTGCATCTGTTGGAGTCTCCAGGTTGTTGGTCCTTCCAAATCTGGGGAATATGAGGCTAAAAGAAAATCATTCATTTGGGTTCTATAGTCCCTAGCCAGTCTGCTTTCTTTTTCTGCACCTTTTGGAGGTATGTGTGTGTGTGTGTGTGTATGTGTGTGTGTATATATTACATACTCTTTCACAGTCTATATGTGTATGTATATACACATGCACACACACATGCACATATATACATAGATGTATATATAGGTATTAATGTCCAGGGTTCACACTTGTACTTAGAAGAAACAGGAAAAACATGTCTACTTCATCTTGTCAAAAGCAGAAATTGACTCATGAATTTTTAAATGCTGCAATGCCTAACTGGTATAAAATATTTTCTCCAAAAGAAAAAATTACAATGACATTGGTATGTATATACCAATTATATCTGTGTGTTAAGGATAGATTCACCTAGGTATAGTCCTGTTTCCTTAGAAATGCTCATGATCTGAAGACAAAGATTTGTGTGGCAATGTCAGTTTTGACTGTCAGCTCCCACCTAGTTTTGTTACTTGGAATACAAATTTATACTCTTTCCTTTGCTGTGTGCTTCTTCTTGGTACCTATGGTTGCTATTCTTTGATGGTAGCATGATCACTGCTGGTTACCTCAGAATCACTGCCCTCTGTTCCATTGTTGACAAGGTCCCTTTTCCATTCTTCTCCTTACTGAACCTGCAGCTAAGGAGATATTGTATCTCTCAACTAAATATTGTCATTCAATCAGTCTTAGAAATTACTGTCATTAAGAGGTTCTATTTATGTTGGACTCCAAATTTAGTTACCTTTTTGGAAGACTGAAGAGCATGTTCTGGAGCTATGCCAAAGAAATTTTGAGTGTCCTACTACATTCTTAAGCCAAAAGCTAGAGAGTATGAACTCTAAATGTTATGAAGACAGATGTTAGAATTCCCTGTCTTCCAGATAGACAGTATTACTATTAAAAGAAAAACAACAAAGTGGGGCTGGCAAGCTGTTATTTGTGTTTGTACATGGTTTACAACATGATCGGTGCCCTTTTCAGTTGATGGATTACAATCTGGACACACACACTTAAGTTCCGGATTGCAATTCATCAAGTCTTAATTAAAATGTATCTTTTTTTTTTTAGTTTTAAATGCTAAAAAAATAAAAAAAATGAATGCTAAAAGGAATAAAGAAAATTTGAAAATGAAAAGTGAATGTCCACCTGATATTTTAATTTTTTTTTTAGTGTTTATTTTTGAGACAGACAGAGTGTAAGCTGGGGAGGGGCAGAGAAAGAGAGGGAAACACAGAATCCAGGCAGGCTCCAGGTTCCGAGCTGTCAGCACAGAGTGCGAGGCGGCGCTTGACCCAGGAACTTCGTGATCACGACCCGAGCCAAAGTTGGATGCTTAACCAACTGAGCCACCCAGGCGCCCCCCCACTGGATATTTTAGTGGGCTAAAAAAGTGTGAGAATTATTTGGGGTGCCTGGTTGGCTCAGTTGGTTGAGTGTCTGACTTTGGCTCAGGTCATGATCTTGCAGTTTGTGAGTTCAAGCCCCACATCAGGCTTTCTGCTCTCAGCACATAGCCCTCTTTGGATCTTCTGTCCTGCGCGCGCTCTCTCTCTCCCTCTGTCCCTCCCCTGCTTGGGCTCTCTTTTTCAAAAATAAATAAAACATTAAAAAAAAAGTGTAAGAATTACTAAATGAGTTAAACTAGTATAAATTGCTTAAAAGGGGAAATTGAATCATCAAAAAGTAGAATTTGAAGACATTAGGAACTGCTTAAAGAAATAGATATATCTCCATCTCTAACAGTGACATATACTCTTTTTCTGAGTTTTTTTAATAAAAAGAAAAAGACACAAATGCATATATTATTATATTGCAAGTTAGATTCTCCATAATAGATACTGTAAATGCTAGCTGAAATTACTCCAGAGAAATAGAATTATAGGTGGGAAATAACAGTATGTTATTTCCTTTGGTCCATTTTCAATGAAGAAACCCATGAATTTGTATTCAAACTGCTCTGAATAGCTCTCTTAGGACTTTCAAGGTGAGGCAAGCAGGAGGAGCTTCTGAAATAATCTGCCCAGAGATCATCAAGCAGTTGTTTTATTTATTGTACATATCTGGGTTTGCCTATGTTATTTTTTTTGAATGGAGAATAGACTCTACAATTTTGCGTATATGTATTAGATGAGATGGAATCACAAGTGAAATTGAAGCTAAAATAGATTATAAGCCTTACTTCCCCCTGATTCTGTCACAGAACTGAGTAAAACTGGATGAGCAGGCTACTCTTTTCATAGTCCAGAGAAACTAGGGCATTAACTTTCATTGTGTATTCTGTAAGAATCTTTCTGGCTAAGCGGCCTATTAAGTCTCAAGGAAAGTCATTGAAGCCTAAATTTATGTTCAGACTTATACCATAAAATTGAGTGATACATAAACATATTCAGTCATTTTGTTATATCAACCAATATTATGAATTAATTGTAATCCCATTGGAAGATTTACAATACAATTCAACATGCCATTAAAACCCCATTTCATTTGCTGCAGAATAAATGCAGATATGACTTACAACCTAACAACTAAGGGGACTTTAAATACTATTATATATCATTACAAATGTGAAATACACAACATCACACCTGATATCCTATGCAGTAGACTTTTTCAGTGAACATGGATATAGGCACACTTTCTCTTGTCCTTAGTTTATGTGGAAAATCATTACCTTGAGCTAATTTGTTATAATATATTGTTAAATTATTCTGAATTACTTTGTGTATTTTAACTTGCTTTTATGCTCTCTGACTCTATTGCAGAACTATCTCTTGCATTTTCCATTTTTACCATCAATAGTCATTTCTCATGTGAAATGGATGCTGGAAGAATGTTCACTATAGCTATATCTAAATGTAATGTAGGTCTCTTTACAAAATTCAAGAGAGAGTTTTCATTGAGATCTAAGTAAATGACAGAAATAAATATTATTAAATAATATGTGTAATAAAAAATAATCTAATAATCTTTGAATGCATATTCTGCACCAGGCTGTGATAAGTGCTCTACAAATATGAACTCATTTAATTCACTCAACCTGCCTCCAGGATAAGGATTATTATCCCTGTTTTAGAGAAAAGAAAATTGTGATTTGGAAAAGTTAAATAAGTGATTCAACAACAAAGAATTAGTAAAGTATAACCTCCGTAAATCACTCCTCATACACTCACAAATGGTGTATAATATTGCACTTTTACAGAAAGGAAAAGCAGTCTTTATCTAATTTTCTGGTATGGTTTAGATTCTGACAATAGAGAAGATTGGTCTACATTGGTGATTTGGCTCAGAAATATGTGTCTATACAGACATAAGATTCAAAGACAGAAGGTGGTGGGGGGTAGATTCTGTTAAATTTAAGCGTATAATGGTCACGTCTAGAATACTCTATGCACTCTATTTCCAAACCCTGGATAAGAACAAGACTTTCTCTCTAAGAGTTTTTAAATGGACAAAATCTTGCATAGATCTGCAAATAATATACTACAAGTATCCGAAAGGGGAGCATAACTTAAAAGATGCAAAGGCAAAGACATTGTTTTGGAAAATGTGTATTATAAAAAAGCAAAGACAATTTTAGAAACTACAGTAAACCTGGGCTCCAAACTAACAGATAAAAGATGAGAAGAAAGGGGCACAGAGAGATGGGAAAAGAGAGCACAGAAAGAAAAAAGAAAAGAAGTTAAAATGCAACATTGAGAAATAAAATCGCCAATGGTGGCAATAAAGGACAAAAAAAAAGTGCATTAAAATTTTAATTCAGTGATGAACAGAGTAGTGTTCAAAAGCTTCATATTGATGCAGAAATAAAGGAGAAAGCTCTGAGAATTATGAGAGCAATGAAGCAAACAAATATTCATTGTATGGATAATGGACATGCCCAAAGGGAAAACCAGAGCATGTTAAGCATAAACCACTATCAAGATAAAATATCCTGGTCCACAGATCAAAACTTCCCCCATTGGCAAAGCAACATCAAAGAGACTAACATCTAGACCTATCCTGACTTCCTGCCTTTTATTGTTATTTCAGAGATATAAGAAAAAAACCTGCATCCAGATAGGTAAAATACATATAATAATCTAATTGTACACTTTTCATGAATGCTAAATTCAAGAAGAAAATGTATCTCAGTCTAATGAGAAAAACATTTGTGATCCAAGAATTCTATACCCAATCAGGTTGGTTGATGAGAGTAATTAAGATTTAAACCTGAGTGTATATAATGGAATATCACTCATCATCTCAATAAATATCTTGTGAATTGTAATAAACTTAATTGAACCAGAATACAACTGACCATATTATCAACTTAGAAATTTAGCAGTTTTTTTTAAGGAAAGAGGCAAATCCTAAAGAAATAATTTAATGTATTGAATGAATTCATAAAAACAATCTCCAAATTGCAGTTCATTGTAAGGGACACCTCTGGGTCCCAGGCATCCATGTTTTACCTCTACAAACACTATTATAACAATTAAAATTTAACAAAAGTTCAAGAGAATGGGAAATAAAGCCACATAAGGGGAGAAAATAATTGCAAAAAAAGAGACATCTGATAAGGACTGTTATCCAAAATACACACCAAAAAAAAACCTGAAAAATCAACAATAACAGAACAAACAACTTATTTGAAAAAAATGGGCCAATAAGATCTTGACACCTCACCAAAGAAGAAATACAGATGCAGGTTATCATATTCAAAGCTGCGCCACATTATATGTCACTAGGAATTTGCAAGTCAAAACAGTGATATATAACTACATACCTGATAGAATAGCCCAAATCTGGAACACTGGCAACACCAAATGCTGGTGAGGATGTGGATAACAGGAACTTTTATTTATTGCTGACGGAAATGCAAAATGGCACAGTTGCTTTGACAGACCATTTGGAGGTTTTACAAAACTAATAGTATTCTTTTTTAAATGTTTATTTTATTTTTGAGAGAGAGAGAGAGAGAGAGAGAGAAAGAGAAAGAAAGAGGGTGGGGCAAGGAGCAGAGAGAGGGAGACACAGAATTGGAAGCAGGCTCCAGGCTCTGAGCTGTCAGCACAGAGCCCGATTCAGGGCTTGAACCCATGAACTGTGTGAGGCTATGACCTGAGCCGAAGTCAGATGCTTAACCAACTGTGCCACCCAGGCGCACACTATTAGTACTCTTCTTAACATACAATCCAGCAATTGTGCTCCTTGGTGTTTATTTACCCACAGGAGTGGAAATTTATGTCTACATAAAACCTGCACATGGATATTTATAGCAGCTTTATTTTTAATTGCCAAACTTGAAAACACTCAAAATGTCTTTCACTTGGTGAATGGATAAGTAAACTGTGGAATATCCAGACAATGGACTATTGTTCAGCACTAAAAATAAATGAGCTATCAAGACATGAAAAGGCATCGATGAACCTTAAACGCATGCTACTAAGTGAAGTCACTTGGTACTTCTAATTATATGACATTCTGAAAAAGACACAAAGATCATGGTTACCAGGGGTAGAGGAGAAGGCAGGATGAGTGGGAAGAGAGTGGAGATTTTTAGGGCGATGAAACTATTTTTTTGTGATACTATAATGGTGGACATCTGTCATTACACTTTTCTCAAAACACATAAACTGTGCAACACCCACAGTGAACCCTATTCTAAACGATTGGCTTTGGGCGATAATGATGTGTCAGTGTGGATTCATCCGTTGTAACAAATGTACGGTTTTCATGTTCTCGTGGGCCTGTAGCTGGCCAAGTCAGTACAGTTGTTAAACACCTTAAGCCCATTCTTTATAGGTACAGACAACTGAAATCTAAATTAGAGTTCGCATTTCCTAAATTTCAGTACAGGGACTTGTCAACAACTCTTGCTGCTGCTTTTATAAAGACATTGTATGTCAGAGTACAGTACTTCTTTTCCTGCTATCATAGCATGTGATATTATGTGTAACTTTGATGGTTTACCTCCTGATTTTAATGATCACATAAGAGGTAGTCTTACCAAATACCACATGATTTCACTCATATGTGGAATCGAAGAAACAAAACAAAGAAAGAAAGAAGAAAAAAAGAGATAGAAAAGAAAAGACTCTTAAATATTGAGAACAAACCGGTGGCTGCCAGAGGGGAGATGGGTGAACTAGGTGAAGGGGATTTAGAGTAAACTTATCCCGATGAGCACTGAGTCATGTATAGAATTGGTGAATCACTATATTGTACACCTGAAGCTAGTATAACACTATAGGCTAATTATACTGGAGTTAATTTTTTTTTAAAGGTAGTCTTACACACTAGGCGTATATACATATGGAACATCATCAGATGGAATGCTGACTGTGTAAGTTGTGCAACATTATGCAAGGCAAAGTAACTAGAAATGACTATGAATTAAGACCGTGTTATAAAAATTCATTTAAAAATTCCCCATAAATATTCAAGGGAGCGGGTCTGGACAGAAAACAATTATATTCAAAAGAGAATACAATACAAATTATTGGGTGTATAAAAATAATAATGATGTGGATGAAATATTTGAAAATCTTAATAACAGAGCTAAATTTTATGTGCTGGGCATTGTACAAAATGCTTTCTATGGGTTATCTCATTTAACCTTCAAAGAAATGTCCTTCCTTTTAATCTAAGAAAACCAAGATTTAGAAATTTTAGAAAGTCACAGACTTTAATCAAGGTATGTTAGTCTTCCCCAGTAAATAGTAGAGACTAAATTTAGATCCAGTTAGTTTGTGGATGCTTTCATTGTCATAGTAAGAGATTGTTATAACTAAGTAATGCTTATGTCGTAATAATTGATGACTCATTTAGTGAGGTTTTATTACTTCAAATGTGCTGCCAGAATTTCTACCATTCCAAATGTATGAGCACAAAGATTGTGCACCATTCACATAGACTGAGAACTAGAAAAATACAACGCAAAGACTTTTAGAGCTCAGAGGGATCCCTGTAGGATCAATTAAATGGTTGCTTTAGATCTGTAGGCTAGAGATTCCATCAGATTCACAGAAACATGTATTAATATGGGCTCTGCAAGGAAGCCACCTGGCAACTTTTTAAATATAACTGTTGTAAGACCTAAAGTCCCTTAGTGAACAAGCTGCTGTAGGCTGGTGAGTAAGAGTCAGCAAGACTACCCACCTCTTTATGAACCACATTCCAGCACCATACAGTAACAATTAGACAGCCACACTGCTGAGAAGAGGACATTATCAGCAGGAGAGAGAAATTAATGGCATGTGAATATGGCTGACAAGAGGAAGAACAAATGATGAAAGCAACTATGAGTCTCTGAGTACAACCTTTCACCATGTTGGGGAGCAATTATCCAGCCCAACTCCCTTTTATTACCACTTCAGTTTCTGTAGAATCCATTGCTCCCTTTCCACCACTGCACTGACACTACTTTATCTCTGGACCTCACCATCTCTCCCCTAGGTGTCTGTAACAACTAGGCTCCCTGGCCCATGTCTCTCCAAGCTCAGGTTTCATGCTGTCTCGAGTGCTGCCATAGGTCTCTTTCTGTAGGACACATCCAGTCTCATCCAAACATAGGCACCATCCACTGCCCTCCATATTTTATTGCAGAGCTTTGTTATCATTTTTATTTATTTTTTTAATGTTTATTTATTTTTGAGAGAGAGACAGAGCACAAGTGGGGGAGGTGCAGAGTGAAGGAGACACAGAATCCGAAGCAGGCTCCAGGCTCTGAGCTGTCAGCACAGAGCACAACACGGGACTCAAACTCATGAACTATGAGATTAGGACCTGAGCCAAAGTTGGATGCTTACCCAACTGAGCCACCCAGGCACCTCTCCTTTTTGGTTTATAACCAAGATTGATTGCCAAGGTAAATCTTCTGCAGAACCCCAAAATAAAACATATAAAATAGGAGCTAAAATGATTGAAGGAAAAAGCACAAATTTCTACCAGTTTAACTTCTAGGTTTCCTCTACTTCTGCCTCATATTGCTGAAATATCAGCAAGCCTTGGGGGTCCTCCAAAGAATGTTAGAGATCCAAGACCATTTGAGAGCCAATGATCTATAATAAAATGTCTATACTTCTTTCCAAGACACAGTTTCCTTCATTGATACCCTAGAGCTCATTTCCAGTCATCTCCCATCATATTTATGGTCCAAACAACTCTGAGGAACATGGAGCAGATGACCAGCCCACGTAGTTTCTTAGCATTCTGGATTTATACATACCATTTCCACTACATAGAAAGTATTACCACCACACCGTTTTCTCTGTCTGTAACAGCCAGAACTAGCACATACCTTCTCGGTAAAACCTTCATCTTCCATTAGGCAAATCCATTAATCTCTTCCGCCTTTTCCCACTATACTTTTCACAAAATGTTATTGCTTTGGACTTACTTTATGATAATTATTGGTATACACGGTCATTGATTTGTTATACTTTAAGCTCATCTAGTTCAGAGATAATGCCTTACTCTTCTTTTTGATTTAAGTAACTAGTATAGTGCCTGGCATATGAAAGATGATAAATAAATGATTGTTATGTGAATTAAAAATTTGAGGCCCTGCCAGAGATAAGGAGTTTGCCTGTAATCATGCAGCTAATTATCAGCAAAGACTATTTTGCAAACCAAGTCCTCTAGCAAACATTTCAGTGACCTGGACAAAGCACCATGTAGCCTCTAAACTTTCCAAATGAATTTAGGACCATCCTACCACTCTCCAAGTTCGTGTTCTACCACTCACTTTTTCAACTGGATTTCTCCTGCAGCTGCATTTCTCCTAGGGCTGCAATTAGAGTGAACAAGTGAATACTTAGGAAGTTAAAAGTGAATTCATTTGTAGTGATGTTGACAGACCGACTAGTCACATCAACAGACTTTTACTAGTTCACTGTGTATGCACTCTGCTAAGCATTATGGGTGAAACAAATGAAATTGAGAGTTCATCCTTGTTTCCAAATAGGTAATTTTCTATTATGGGAGATCAGATGTATCTCCAATTATTATATACTATGTAATACACAGTATTATGTGTTATACTGTATATACGTTGTATATATATGATATGTATGTACTATAGTATACAAAGTATATATATATATATATATATATATCATATATATAAATGATAAATACTGTTAGAGTAATACCAACTGATAGTCATAGGAGAAGGGAGCTCTTTCAACACTGTTTTTTTTCTAAGGAGACTTCTTGGCACAACTGATACTTGAGGTTGGACGAGATGGCAGAAAGTACCTCAACAAGTGCACACAGAGAAAGCAGAGTTCCACAGAAGGCCTGGAGGTGCAAGAGTCAAATATCTGAATCACTCCTTGGATGCTGGGTTGGCTAGAAAAATCTTGAGAACAGGACTGCATACACTCACATCTGTGGGGAACATGGCATGTGACTCAGTGCTCAGATTATAGCATACTACCAATAGTGATCTATTGAATGACAAATCAAAAGGAGTCTATAAAATATACAGAAAGCTAAGAGAGTCTAAACAGATTGCTAAGTTCAGGAAATAGAAGATGATATCCATCTAGGGCATGGAGCAGACATTCAGAGGGTCAACAACTAGAAGCGGCACGTAAAGAAAGCTGACAGTGGGTCCTCAACAAATACCTGGAACAGGTGTTAAAATTGATTGTGAGGTGGCACATGGAAAGGCTAGCTATGTCTAAAGGACCAAAACTGAACCCATCAAGTAAAGTGTGTTTAGAAAGAACTAAGACTATTTAGGTATTATAACCTGGAGAGTAGATTGGAGCTAGATTGGGAAATAGTATACATAATTCAATTTAAAAAATAATCTAAATGCCCATTTGAAAAAAAAAATCTCTTTCTGATAGCATATATTATTTTCTTCTCTTTTCATTAGTTGCAAAAGAATATTCCCCACTAAGGAATCCTCTACTATACCCGTTTCTTTAAAATGTTTTTTATTTGAATATAGTTGACTCACAACGTTACGTTAGTTTCGTGTGTACAACATAGTGACTCAACTTCTCTATACATTATGCTATGTTCACCTCAAGTGTAGCTGTACCCATTTTTAATGACAGATTTGATCCTTTGTATTATTCCAAGAGTAGTTCTATGGCAGGGATGATCTGGAGATCGTGCCTTGTAGCTGAGGTACTTAACGCAATAGATGTTCGCCTTACTATTTCACCAACCCTTTCATAATTTGATCCCTTAATCAGACTAAAATTTTATTATGGGGAATATATAGTTATTCATCATGATTTTGTTTTAGAGTAGAAAGTTTCTGAGTTTGGCTTTCTTCACAATGGGCCTTTTCTGACACTGTTCTTTGATGCTGGTTGAGATGTGATTAACTTTGATTCAATAGTACTGATTTAAATGTGCCATTTTTGCTTCACTGATTTTCAATCAATTGATATTCATACTCCTACTTATTAGCTATAATGAATCAGAAATGGCTCATTTTCCTTCCAATGAGCAAAAGAATTTTCCTTATATTTGATTTCATGGGAAAACTAATTGTTTTTGTCTACTTCCATTCCTATTTCTGATGAAAATTTCTGTCAATTGAGAAATATTGTGAGGGAAGCAGTGCATTCAACAAAATTACAAGTTCTACTGTGCTGTATGTGGAAATTTATATTGTGTTTGTGAAATGGCTCGTTGTTCCAAAGTAATTTATTTTTCTCCCATTTTCAAAGGATTATGTTTCCATGTACCCTATATCTTGTTTTATGTGCACGTGTGGGCACCTCCCCACCCTCCACACACCCACACAACATACTGCACATTTAATGAGCATCCAAGTTGGTCTCATTTGGAGAATCATTGCTACTTACAAAAGAGGCACAAGAGAAATCTACTTCTGCAGTAGGCCAATGAATTGACATATTGTAGCTGAAAGGGACTTTTTTTTTTTAAAGTCCTAGGATTCTAACTTAAATTGAAACAGTAGGAAGTATTACAGAAATACAGTGTTCTGGGTTTCTTTTTATATATTCCACAGTAAATAAGGGAACTGAGCAATGTTGACTCTAGAAATATTTTCTGAAAAGAAGATTTTGTTTTAATGGGAGAGCAGCTTGGGGTATTCCTATCATTAAGAATTTTAAGCCAAAATTGCATGACAGAAGGTCAGGTTAACACTACATATTTTGAAAAATGTGAAGACAAAACAAAACCTAAGTTTTGTGGAATATTATGACAGAAAAGAGATGCTGGACATAAGCATGTATTACCTACCATACCAGCCAATTTCTCAGTTCTTAATGTCTTTTCACCACCCTTTTATTCACTCAGTAAGTAGACTGCAGGGAATGAAAGGCAGGAGGAATAAACAGTAAGTTTTTTTAGGAGGAGATTGTAGATTATAGTCTAATGAGGAAGACATATAATTGTGCAAATGTAGTGAGCAAGTGTGCAAATTCAGAGCACAAGCTCAGGGTGAAAAGTAATTAATAATAGTAGTAACAGTAGTAGCTTTTATTTATTTTTTTTTTTATTTATTTTTTTTTTTTGTTATCCAGCTTGCTTTCTACTTTGAGCTCTTATTTTACCAGGCGACAGAAAGGAAACCTCAGGCGATTCTGTTAATTTTGATTACTTCAGAGTAATCTCCTCTTAGGGTTTTCCCTTGTCTTTTCCTAGGATTTTATTTAAGTCAGTGGTGAGAGGATGACAGATTTACATAGCACAGTGGTGTCATGTGAGGGATCCTTGGCTGTAATCGTCCCACATTGTCACCCAGTGAGGTATCTGTCACACCTGGTCTTGTTGATTAGTGGTGGCAGATTGTTAATGCATTCTCCTAGACCCCACCTCAAGGCCTCTTGGTCCGTGGCTCTTTGATCAGATCTTTTCACTCTCAGACACATAGTACAGCATGCTGCTTCTCCTGTGACTGCCCCTCAATGGGAGGAGACTCTATGAATTACCTGAGGAACCTGTCTGGACACCACGCTTGACTACGCATTGACCACAACTCTGCTATGAGGCTGGTTGCCTTGTCAGCTTTACTCGGGAAAGTGAAATGCAAGCCTTCTGTTGTCAAGCTCTTAACCTCTCTGGAGTTCCATTTCTCCAAACCTACCCATAAAAGGAACCTCCTGTTAAGGACAACAGTGAATATTCTAAGGTCTTGCTTCACCACCAATTATCATTTTTCGCCTAGAGATAATAACCTTTGTCTTTTTAGATGAGAGGAAGCAGTTTCCTAAATCTGTTGTCTATGGTTCTAGATTTTACGGTCTTTGATCCTTACAGCCTTAGATTTTGATGCTCAATACCAGGATTTATCAACAACCCCTCCATCTTTTTAATGAAACTTTTGTTTCTTTAAACGTTTTTGACATTGAGGACACAGATGTCATAGCCCAATTGGATGGAAAAAAGCCATGGATCTAAATGAATTACCAGAGCAAAAAAAATTAATATATAAAAATATTATGCCACATAAGTAACTACAGAATGTTGTAAGTATTATAACAGAGAATGCTTTAGTAACATAGAAAACATTACTCGTCATATATTGATACTATAAATTACATGAAAAGGCACATTAGCTTTAATACCTTCTGTCTGATCTCCTTTCCACCTAGTTTCCCTCATAAGAAACGTCTATATTTATAGAGTCTAGTTCATGTAAAAATGTATGTATCTATTATATCTCATTTAAGTTTTTATCTTTATCTTGAACCTAAACATAAAGATGTTTTTTCGACCCCACACATCTCAGATGCAAATACATAGAGGATACTGGAATTATATTTTGTATTCAGAGTTCATCCCTTTGAAGCATATAAACCATCTTCACTTTCCCTAAATCTCAGCTGCAATGAGCGAATATTTATTTTTAAGAATCCATAAACCAAATCCCATATATTTGCCCAGTGACTCTTTCTAATCTTAGTGCCAGAATCTATAACCAATTGATCATTGCGTATAAAAGGGCCCCAGAAAGCCAGAGATAATTTCTTTCTGGAGGTCTCAGAATGGACTGTGGTAGAACTATTATTATTTTATTTCTTACTATACCTCACATAAACTTACATATAACTTTCATAAATGAAATACAACACATTTGCTAAAAAATTAAGTAAAACGTCACCCTTGGAATAAAGCTAGATTTCAAATTCTTACATCAGTGGTACTAGAAATGTTTTGATGATAAATGGTCACTGTTAAAACAGATTTATGTGACATTTCATGTTTCCCTTTTCTAATACAACAAAAGGAGAATCTCATTTTCCTTTTTACCTTCTATTCAATTCTCTGTTTCAAGACCATTTACAGACAAAATTGTTAAAAGGAGCGAAATGCATCTTTGAAGAATTTTTAAAAATATTTTTAAATCCTTTAATAGAGAAGACATTAGTTAATGTGAAATTGATTAAAAAATTGAAAGTTGAATTAAAACTTGAGATTTTTATTGCTTGTTAAATTTACTTTTCAACTCAAAGAACATTTTAGTCTTAAAAACCTCTGAAACTTTGAAATCAATATTTCTTAATCTTTGAATAGAAACATAGTGACATAAAAGACACAACTCCAAAAGCACCATTTATAAGAATATATAGTAATTGAGACTATAATCAAAGGCTTATGTAAGATGCTAAGCATTAGGGACAGTAAGTGTTCATTTTAATGCTGACCTAAGAGAATTGTAGTAAGTTTGGATTTACATTTCCCCATTTTTACTAGGTAGTTAATAATACCTCGTCTACCTTATCAGACTATTGTATAAAATGGATATAAGCAGAGGCATTAAACAACTAAGGAATCCTATTAATACAAATGAAGAAAATCCATTATGTTAATAAACCCTAAGTATTTCTAAATTGCCTCAAGACATTTCAGCATAACAATATGGGATTGCTCTTTGTGTTGCTAAATGTGATGTTATTATTTGTAGTCTATGTGACTGCTTTGTATTCGCTTATAAAGTGTTCATAAAATATGAGTATAGTAGACTATGCTTTAAATCATCTTCGTTTTCCTGAGATGAATTCTGTTGAATGTTTGATCACAGGTGCATCAAGTAGTTTTGTGTAAAGATATCTACTTATGTTAATCTGCGTAATCAAAAATATATAAAGACAGTCTGATGTTGCAGGATGCACAAAGAATGAAACTAAATCCCATTTTCCCTAGATGTTGTTTATTTTGAACAATCTATTTTTAATCTGTATAATTATTTTTCCAAGAAATGCAAATTTCCGTGAGCAGAACTGAACATGAAAAGGCAGAAATTTACAGTTGCATCTAAAACCCGAATTTCAATTTTCGTATGAAATACCCAATTTTCATGCACGTATGCTATCTTCTGTACAGGAAAGTGATGAAGCAATTATCCACAACCACCAGGACAAATGGGTTTCCATGACTGTGTGAGTGGTGGGCAGTAATTGGATAAGCACAAACTGATGGGTGTGCTTACAGCTGGATAAGACTGAGGGACAGGAAGACAGAGACTCTTTCCTGGATAGTGAGACATTTGAGAACTGGACCTTGCAAGAAACATATCAGTGAGTGCAGGTAAAAGAAATACAACTAGAAAAGGCCTGGAGACAGGAAACTGTAGGATCTATTTGTTGAATAACAAGTAGTGTTTGGTGTGAATGGAGGCAGAATATACCACCCCCAAATATGTCACTTTGATAAATTTATTATTTTGAGCTTAGGCACTTGATAAACAGCAAATAAAGGGAGAAGCTTTCTCTGAATTCCCCTTATCTGCACAAAGACAGATGCCTAAATAGGAACTCGGTTGTCATAAATCCGCTCTGTGGAGTTTCATCAACCAGGGAAGATTGACTCTTGTCACAGGAGAAGAGACTAGAAGTGACACCACACCTAGATGGACTTTGTCAAAAACTACTATATCTCCCATTATCCTTCTCAGGGCCCATTCATCTTTCCTAAAAATGATTTACTCTCACCTAACAGACCTACACCCCACCCCACCCCCCCACACACACCTCATTCCCTATTAACATGGTGCTTAGGCCTGAATTCTAAGCCACCTCAGGGAGTTACTCATTTTTCTCTGGGTCTCTCCCACATATACATAAGGTTACATGTTAATGAGTTTGTTTGTTTGTTTGTTGTTGTTGTTAATCTGTTATTACAGGGGTTTTGGCCAAGAACTTAACAGAATAGAAGGATAAGTATTTTTCCTCCCCTACAGGTAGGAAACAGGAGAGGTTCAGGGAAACTGAATCATGAAGGGCAGTCAGATCACACACAAAAAAATCCTTCTATATCAGGGAGAGCATGGACTGTATCCCACAGAAAATGAAGAGTCAATGACAGTTTTTAATCATGAAAGTGGCATAAGTAAAGCTATCCAGAAAGCAGGAACATGAATCTGTTAACATAGTATGAGGACAGTTTAGAAATAGTTGAGGGGGACCTGGGTGGCTCAATCAATTAAGTGTCCAACTCTTGATTTTGTCTCAGGTCATGATCTTGTGGCTCATGAGATTGAGTCCACATCTGTTCCTCCCTTGCTCAATCTCTCTGTCTCTCTCTGTAATAATAAGTAAATAAACCTAAAAAAAATAGTTGAGAAGAAATGGAAGTCATATAGGGGGATATAACCTAAGGCATAATCCATGGAATGGTATTGGGCAGCTAAATATTGGGGATAAGTCATCAAATCTAAAGGACTTGGTGACTAAATGGGGGAGGTGAAGAAGAAGCCAAAGGCAAATGTCGGTGGTAAATGCTGTCAATGACTGTAGGGAGTACGGGAGGATTGTAACTAAAGGAATTATTACAAGTATGTGATAAAGGCTGCAGTGGCTTTCAGAAGGTCCCATTTTGTGTTTTTATTAATCTACTCAGTTCTTTCTTTGTATTTTCATTTACTTTGCAAATGAGGGAACAAAACATCATAGCGGCTAAGTAGCAGAAATTGGGATCAGACCACAGTGGTTTGAGTGTTACCCATGCCACTTTACAATCACTGTGCGATTGAACAAATTATTTAATTCTCTAAACTTCGGTTTTCTCAGTTTTTAAAGGAAAATGCACACCTAATTTTTATGAGTATTCACAGTGACAGGAAGCATAAGTTTATATGTAATGTGGTAATAACAATAGAGAGGATACATTTCCTGTAGGAGGGGATTCTGGAAACATGGTAAACTCATTGTGACTTGGTTCCCTTTTCCTGTACTCTCAACACCGAACTTCTTGTCCTGCCTAATGCAAACAGCTGCTGGAACTCACTGGTGACAGGACTTAACTAAGACTATGGACTTTATTGGAAGGTGAGGGAAGGTCAGGTTGGGAGAGTTTCCCAGGGCTTCTTTTCTTGGGGGCTGGATACATAACTGAAAAGGACACAGTATATTTGTGTACATATGGAGAATTAAAATTGAAAATCTAAAAACACTTAAAAGAAGCTAAAAAGTTAATATTGAATAAATAAGTAAAAGAGAGTTGAAAATTGTAATTGAGGCAAAGGATGCACTAGTTATTTTAATGAACTAGAACATTTCACTCTAGAGTTATTAATGGCAGAAGATGCCAATAAATGAGCAAACTGTGACGGATTCCTTGTGATCTGATGGAAGTATAGTTTATCCTTGGGAGATATAAGCTTTCAATATGGGTCTTTTACTATGGAAAGCATATGTTATACATATATTCATAAAAAAGGAAACTGTTCAAGAGCCTTACAGAATGCAAAATCATTCTGAAATGTCAATAGAGTGGTTGTAATACAAGCCACATCTTCAGAGAATTCAGGAATAATAGATGACAGGGATGCCTGGGTGGCTCAGTCGATTAAGTCCAACTTCAGCTCAGGTCATGACCTCATGGTTTGTGGGTTCGAGCCCTGTGTCGGGCTCTGTGCTGACAGCTCAGATCCTGGAGCCTGCTTCAGATTCTATGTGTCCCTCTCTTTTTGCCCCTTCCCCACTCACACTCTGTCCCTCAAAAAGATAAATAATGAACATTTAAAAAATTAAAAAAAGAGTAGTGGATGACAAGTTAGTTTAAGGTCATTAGTCTATTCTTAAAAATATTTAGTGGAGAAAGAGGAAAAGTGCTCAGTACTGTAGCAAACTTGAGGATAAATTTTGGGTATGTCTGTCATTATAATACAGGGAGACCTAGACATATATGTAAGCTACAGTAAATAAAGAAAACAGGGGTAATGAAAATATGCATCGAAGATATAAGAAATGAAGGGAAATTGTTGGGAATGTTACAGGAGCTACTCGGTACTGGATCTATCATCGTGCATGAAAAAAGTCTATACATTGATTTATACTTCCACTGTGAGCCTTATGAAGGCAAAAGCCACATCTCTCTTGGTCACATTTACATTATTAGTGCTCAGTCCAGACTATCATAGTCTCAATCAAAAACCTGTTAACTTAATAAATGGATATATGAAATGGAAAACATACTCAGAAGTATTAGTTTTTATAACAAAAAAAAAGTAAAATAAGCATAAGTTAGAGAAAATGGCTGAAATCTTTGCAATGAATCGGTCTGGAAGGAAAACTTTGAGGCAGGAAGATGGGATTATCTTTAATGTTAGGGAGAAGGGAGAAGAGTCTGGTGAATATGAATGGGCTTCAAAAGAAAAAGTATTTTTGTTTTATAGAGTAGAGGTTAATTGTAGACACTTTGGAGGAAGCCATATATATGTGTGAACCAAGATCCAATATTTATGAATTTATTTGATGTTAAGCAAATTAGTCATTTCTATGTACTTCGGTTTTCTCGTTTGTTAACAAGAAAATAGTACCTAACTCACACAGCAGATTTACGGACAATATGATACTAGACATAAGTCACCAGCCCAAGCCTGGCATTTAGCACACCCATTGTTAGGTTTAAATTTCATTGAGTGAGTGTGCAGAACAACGACCTACCTATCAGAGGCCTGGAAGAGCCTAACACTGACCACACTCTGCTCTGTAACTCCCAGGTAGGGCTTTGAGGGATGTCTCCTCAACAGGAGCAATGTCAGAATCTGAACCTGAGAGCCTGACTTCCAAACCAGGCTCTGCCACATGCCAGCTGTGTGGCCTCTGGAAATTCATTTATCTGAGCCTCAGTTTACTCATCTTTAAAGTAGGTTTAACAATGACACCTAGTTTAAAGAGTTACTTTGAGGATTAAGTGAGTTAATGTATGGAAAACAGAACAGCGTCTGGCACATTAAGTGTGGGAACACAATCAAGTTAGGGGAAGGAGAAAATATGTAGGGAAATGTGGATGGGATGCATGCACTGGTTAAGAGAATGTAGGTTGAGTGGGAAACAGAAATGGAGTGGATAGGGATGAAGTAGGAGATGAGACAAGGCAGAAAGGAAGTGTGGCAAATGAACATAAAAATTGGAAAAAAGAGGGGCGCCTGGGTGGCGCAGTCGGTTAAGCGTCCGACTTCAGCCAGGTCACGATCTCGCGGTTCGTGAGTTCGAGCCCCGCGTCAGGCTCTGGGCTGATGGCTCAGAGCCTGGAGCCTGTTTCCGATTCTGTGTCTCCCTCTCTCTCTGCCCCTCCCCCGTTCATGCTCTGTCTCTGTCTGTCCCAAAAATAAATAAAAACGTTGAAAGAAAAAAAAAATTAAAAAAAAAAATTGGAAAAAAGAAAACATAAATGTGAAGGCTCATTTTAAGAGTGGCTCAAACTAATATTTTAAACTTTTTTTTTAATGTTTATTTATTTTTGAGACAGAGAGAGACAGAACATGAGCAGAGGAGGGGCAGAGAGAGAGAGGGAGACATAGAATCTGAAGCAGGCTCCAGGCTCCGAGCTGTCAGCCCAGAGCCCGATGCGGGGCTCGAACACCCAAGCTGTCAGATCATCACCTGAGCCGAAGTCGGACGCTTAACCGACTGAGCCACCCAGGTGCCCCTCAAACAAATATTTTAATTATATAATCTGACACCAGATTCGGCACCAGTCATGGGAACCCAAATAATAAAATAGAATTAATTGTTCTGAGAATTATGTTAAAAAGCAAACCAAACATTTTTTAAATATTTTGAGAGAAAGAGAGGGCACACGTGCACAAGCATACACCAGTGGGGGAGGGGCAGAGAGAGAATCCCAAGGAGGCTCTATGCTTTCAGCACTGAGACTGACTTAGAGTCTGATCTCAGGAACCATGAGATCATGATCTGAGCCAATATCAACGGTTGGATCCTTAACTGACTGAGCCACCCACGTGCCCCCAAAACATTTTTTTCTTAATTGTTTTCCCATATATCTTCTTCTAGCTCACTCTCATTAACAGATTTTTTTTGGAGAAAAAGAGTTTTATACTGTTATTGGCACCTGTGATTAAAATATCTGCTGTTAATTTAAAATTTGAAGAATTGACAACACATTTTTCTTTGAACATGTCTGAACTAGAGTTTTCCAATACTTTTTATTATAAGATTGAAATAACAGAAACCTTGTACTGTGTGGATTCTGGTCAAATTTTAAAACGAATATTGAAAAATTGAAATACTAGCATAAATATCATTGGATGTGTTCTCTCCTCTATAAAACTATAGAGTTCAAGAAAGTAAAAGTATCCATTTTCATATTTAACTCTTATTTATATGGACATTTTATATTTTCCATCTATGATCTAGAAATATAAAGAGAAAATGACAGATACATATAGATAGCCAAAGATTTTAAAACTGAACTTTATTTTAACGTTTATTTATTTATTTTGAGAGAGAGTGAGAGAGAGCACGAGTCAGTGGGGAGGGGCAAAGAGAGAGGGGGAGAGAGAATCCCAAGCAGGCTCTGCACTGTCAACATGGAGCCTGATGTGGGGCTGGATCTCACAAACTGTGAGGTCATGACCTTAGCCGAAATCAAGGGTTGGATGCTTAACTGACTGAGCCACTAGGTGCCCCTAAAACTAAACGTCTTGATCTGGGTAGATCTGGAAGGAATAAATAGGTAAGATGTAGAGTACTGAATAATAATAATAATTATTACAAAATTTATTAATAAAATTTTAGTACTTATATATACTATGTGAATGTTATATTCATATATAATATATTAAATAAATATACATTTTTTCCCTACCCATAAAACATAAACATTTTGTAAAATCTCACAATTGGAAAAGTATTCTGACATTCTCAGATCCCACCACAATAGAATTTTTTACTAATGATAAAAGTGCAGCACATTAACTTTACTGAGAATTTAAACATTCTCCAAAATAATTGTTTGGTCAAAGAAGAATAAAAATAATTATAATAAAACATCAAAGTCATGACAATTAAACCACCATATATCAAAAACTATAGGATTAAAACAAAGTTATATGCAGAGTTAATAAAATATAACTGTAAACATTTTTATAACCAGACAAGAAAATAAAGATACAGATTCTTCTCCTGTAGCATTGAAGAAATACCAATAAAAAAAAAAAAAACTGTACAAGAAACAAATTAATGCCAAAAAACTCCCAGAAGGGAACCTGGGTGGCTCAAATGGTTAAGCAGCAAACTCTTGGTTTCAGCTCAGGTCATGATTTCTCAGGGTTTGTGAGTTAGAGCCCCGGATTGGACTCTGTGCGGACAGTGTGGAGCCTACTTGGGATTCTCTCTCCCTCTCTACCCCTCCCCCACTCTCTTTTGTGCATGCACTCACTCTCTCTCTCAAAATAGATAAGTAAAACTTAACTCCCAGATTTATGAATTAGAAAACAAATACAATAGTGGTATTAAAAACAGAAAGCACATGAATAAATTTTAAACAAATCTTCTGCTTTGAAGGTGGTAGGCTCAGCACATGCTATACCCTCATAATTTAGGGGAACATCACTCATCATCAATGGTCTGCTCCTGGTGGAACCTGGGAGCCAAAGTACAGCAGAAGTAACCAGTAGGGCAATTAATTGTGCAGCTAAGGAGGAAACCTCTGGCAATTCACCCTTATACATTGCTGTTTGCATATAAAACAAGCAGCAGAATCAGTATTCACTGCCTCCAGGCAGTACAATTACCATAAGAATTTAGACTGGGAGACAAGGACATTCTGGATCAATAGGAAGGACAGGGACTGAATAGTCAAATAGAGCACTTCCCAGTCAACTCTCAAGCTCCCTATAAGGATGGAAACCTTGTCCAAAATGCCTAGTCATCAACTAAAGCACAAACTAAGGAAGCAGTCTCAAAGGGAATTATGATTACCATAATGGACTCATAAATTAGGATTACTAGAAATTTAAAAAAGCCAACACCAAGAAGGAGACAAAAGATTCAATAAATGGAAGAAGCAATTTATAAGTAAAGAGAATTGATGCAATAATCAGAACAAGTTTTTAAGCATATGTATTTAATTTTTTCATAGAGATAAAGGAGAATATTGTATATGGGATACAAACAAAAAGGACAAATGAATAAAGCCAGTTTATAAATAAAATCCAAGAAGATATTACTATTATGAATTTTTTCTATGTTATTCTGATATATCCATTAACTCATCAAACTATCTAAAATGAAACTTACAGAAATTGAGTAGTTTATGAAAGCCTAATTTCATGGCAATATCCATCACATCTTTCTCAGGTTTGCTTGTTCAAACAAAGGTCAACGATAAATGATGGCATAGAAAATTTGAAAGATGTAAGTATGTTTTTGTTATTTGATTTATTCCAGCATAGGAAAAACCAAAAACTTCAAAAGTTTTCTAAGTATTCATGTATTATGTACAAAATTTAAATATATACAATGCTTTAAAAAAAAAAAAACCTGGTAACCCAGATTCCAGAAGAGATAAATGAATGTAAATTTTTTAGTTTTCCAAATTGATTCTAAAAGTTCTTGAAGAGTGATGAACAGCATAGAAGTAGTTTTTAAGTTGATACTTTTTTCTCAAGACTATTTTAATTATTGAAAAAAATTATAACTTCTATCATATGATTTCATTTATATATGGAATCTAAAAAATAGATGAATAACAAACAAAAAGTAGACTCGGACCTATAAAGACAGAGAACAAAATGATTACTGCGGGGTCGGGGGGGTGGGATGGGAAAAATCTGTGAAGAGAAATGGGAGGTAAAGGCTTCAAGTTATGGAACGAGTAAGTCACAGGAGTAAAATGCACAGCACAGGGAATATAGTCAATGGCATTGTGACAGCATTGTATGGTGACAGATGACAGCTACACTTGAGCAGAGCATAAGATATAGACTTGTCGACTCACTATGTTGTACACCTGAAAGTGATGTAACATTGTCATCAGTTATGCTCAAAAAGTAAGTAAGTAAGTAAATAAATAAATAAATTTACAAATATTTTTACTCAACTTTCAGAGCTGGAAATAAAAACCACTCCAGGTCCATGATACAGAAAGGATTCAGTACTAGGGATTAGGTGCTTACAAAATTATTTTTAAATGATGGTAGATTCAATGTCTGTAAACTCCCCTGCATGTTTTGGTTTTACCATCACAGCATGTGACCTGCTGCAGGCATTATAAAGTCACTGTTCCTTACTGCATCTGTCACTGCTGCCATCACAACGGCCATGCATCTGTGAAGCTGGTTACCAGGCACTGGAACATGGAGTTTAGTGCTGCAAGAATTGCTTCTCTGGTAGCATAGCTGCAGAAAATGACCTGGCTCTCATCTCTGAATTCTGAATTTCACATGACTTATATCCTGACTCTAAACCTTTACTGCAAAGGAGTCCCACAAAAGTAGTTTTTAGCTTTCCAACCACTGCTAATGACAACAGAGTGAAGTAGAGTCTGAGCCAGTCTATTCAATCATCTGTCGTGAGCAGATCACAAAACTGCATACATCATCTGATTTTCAAATCCTAGGAAAAAAGAGAGATTGAAAATATATCAAAGTTTAACAAGTGATTGTATCTGGATATTGAAATATAGGATGATTTTAATTTTTCCTTTAAATATCTATTGTTAAATTCACTAAAATAAGAATATGGCACTTGTTTTAGGTTTTAAAATATGTATACATTTGTACCTGTGTAGTGAAGATCTTGGTTTTATCCAAAGAGAGGACAGGAAGGTGTCCCTGGTTTCTAGAGTTAACCTCAAAACCTTGGAGTTTCCAAAGTCTTTCTTTTTCATGATAAGCCCCTGGAACCACATTGAAAATATGATACTTTATGCTAACAAAATGATGCTGGGAGGGACTCTCAGATCACATATCATACTGTTAGGGAAGGGGAGTGGGGACTGATCAAACCAGAAAATTGACCTGTCCTTCATGATGCCTACTTAATGAAGCCCCGATATGAACTCCAGTCTCCAACACTCAAGTGAACTTTCTGGGTTGGCAGTATTCCATGTGTGCTGTCCTACATCAGCTTGGGTAGGGTAATGTGTCCTGAGGGCAGCAAAAGCTTTGTGTCTGGAACTCTCCCAGGTACCTCCCTATGTGCCTCTTCCTTTGGGTGATTTTAATATATCTCTTCTGTGTAACAAACCATAACCATTAGTATAACAGCTTTCAATGTGTTCTGTGAGTCCTAGTGAATTACTGAAAAAGAACGCGGTTTGAGGAACTTGTGCCAAGAGTGAGGGCAGTCTTGTGGAGGACTGTGTCCCCGGGTCTTGCACTTTGGGTAACTCCAGATAGTAGCAGTCAGAATTCCTTGTGGCAACTACAGAAATTGAATTTGGGTAAGCAAAAAAAGTCTTACTGGAAAGATACTTGGTAGCTCATAGGGTTTATGAGAAAAGCTGAGAAAAGACTTGGGTCTATAAGAAAAGCTGAGAAAAGACTTGGAAAATGGAAAAAGGAATTCAAGCCTGAAAGTAGCCTTTCCTGGTCACTCTGTATGAAAAGCATCCCCCTGTTACTCTTCTGGGCATAATTTTCAATTACATCTGTCAACTGTCTCTATTCTATTTAGTGTGTGTGTGTGTGTATGTTTTTTTTTTTTTCTTTCAAAGTGTAGATTGAAGAGAAATGGTCACAAACTCTTCCTCTCTGTTTCTATTACCCTTGGGTTTGCCCCTCAGTAACTAACACAAATCTTGGCTGTGTGACCTGCTTTGGGGAACGGAACAGTAGAAACAGTGACATGACCAGAGATTTGAAAAGTGTCCACTTCAAAATTTGCGACTAATGTAAGACAGCCTTGGCAAGCCTGCAAAAGGGTGGGAAACCATGTAGAGCAAAATTAAAGTACCTTATTGAACTTCATGCTAATTGCCATAAACATGGGTGAAGTCGTCCAAGACCTTTTGACCATCAACAAACATACTAGTTGACCACAGACACTTGAGATAGCCGAACAGAAATCAGTATAGATTTAAAAAAAACAAAACAAAACAAAATTATTTCTGGACTTTTTTATTCTTTCACTCATATAAAAGAATAATACAATAAGTGTAAAAAACAACATTTAAAAGCACTATTCTTTACAAAAGTTACAATGCTAAACAAAAAATTAAAGTAACATTTTTTTCTTTCCCAAATCTTGCTTTTAGTTTCCTATGTATTGATTAAAACAATGTAATTTAATAATAAATGTGAGTTAGTCCTTTTTAGTGTTTTACCCATGCCTCTGAATCATTGTCAATACCACCACATAAAATAAAACTTACTAATTCATATTGTATTAGTTGAGTTGTCTAGAGAAACAGGACATATAATTATAGAGATAGAGATGGATATAAATATATCTAGAGAGAGGAGAGGGAAATTGATTGATTGATTGATTGATTGATTATAAGAAATTGACACGATTATGGAGGCTTACAAGTCCCAAGATGTACAGGGTGAATTGACAAGCTAGAGACTCAGAAGAGCCAATGTGTAGTTCTAATTCCAAAGACCTAAGAACTAGAACTGATGGTGTAATCCCAGTATGAAAGAAGAGCAGTGGGGTACCCGGGTGGCTGTTGGTTAAGTGTCTGACTTGATTTTGGCTCAGGTCATGGTGTAACTCATGAGGTTGAGCCCCACACTGGGCTCTGACAGCACAGACCCTGCTTGGAATCCTCTCTCTCTCTCCCTCTCTCTCCCCCTCCTCCCCCACTCATGTTCTCTTTCTTTCTCTCTCTCTCAAAGTAAATAAATTTAAAAAGAAAAAAAAAAAAGGAAATGCAGCAAGCTGGAGACCTGGGAATAGCCAATGTTTCCATCTGAGTGAATAAAGCTCATGTACAATTCAAAGGCAATTGGATGGGAGTATTAGCCTTTCTTATTCTATTCAGGCCTTCAGATGATTAGATAAGGCCCACCCACATAGAAAGAGCAATCTGCTTTACTTGTATCTATAGATGTAAATGTTCATCTCACCCTAGAACACCCTTACAGTAACACTCATAATATTTGATTAAATATCTGCGCATTCTATGGCTCAGCCATAGAATTAACCATCACGCATTTGTAAATCATGTGTAGATGAATAGATAGATATTAAAACTCACAGTTAGACTTCAACTTTTGATACCAGTCTGTTTCTCCCATCTTGTGCTGAATCTTTAAAGTCTGAAACATGCTTCTTAAAGCCTCTTCATTCAGCCTCCCCTATTTCTAATTAATTTCATTCCTAGCCATGACCATTTATCATGGAAATGAATGCCATCCATCAGATATCTTTTGATATAACTAAAGCCTTAATTTTGGATTTAAGATTCTAATTAGAGTACTTATGTGAATGGAATTTCCTAGAAATTCTGGATAAATAGTTTTATTTGAATAGTGAAGAGAGAGAGAGAGAGAGAGAGAGAGAGAGAGAGAAAGAAATGAGCAACTCCAGATACTTTTATCCAACAACATAAACCACGGAAAAATACAATATGGAATTCCTTCTTACTGGAATTTTATTTATCCTTGTCCATCAATTACTGCGCAGAAACTGGATGGCAAAATTTAGCAATATTGGATTTTAAGAGGCTTTTGAATATAGACATAAATGCCACAGAAAATGGGCATTGGATCAAATATTGTAAGTAATGGCACCATCTAAAGGTGCAAATTAAATCTGCATAACCTACAAAATTTTGTTCTCTCAACAGAAAGAAAAACACTTTTTTGCCATAAGAAAAAATGAAACTTCACAAACTGTAATAGTTAGTGGAAAATATAACCATTGATATTTACATGTCTATAAATTACTGCTCTTTGCCTTGTCTCCACAGAAAAAGATTGTTATTTAAGTAGCTAGTTTTATTGTGGTGATCAGAGGTTGAATCATTATGTTGTACATATGAAACTAAAATAATATTTATTTCAAGTACATTTCAATTAAAAAAAAAGTATCGAAAGCACAATTGTGCCTGATACCACGGAAAGCTCTTGAAATAAATACATGCATATATGAGTGTTCTTGAACTTGAAGACTCAAGATCTAGAGGGAAAAAAATAGACCAAAAACTGTTAAGTTTTATATACTAAATTTATAAAACATATGTTGACAAAAAGCCATGGACAGGAAAGAGTCTTAATTCTGCCTGGGACATTGGGAAAATATTCCCAGAGGAGGTAACATTTAATCTGGCTTCTGAAAGAAAAGTGGTTTCCAGACGAAGAAGAGACAGACAGTCCTGGCATAAAGGCAAAAAATGTAAAAGCATCAAGGACTGTCCAAGCCAAAGTATCCAGGGAGTTGCAGTAAGTTCATAATGATTAGAGAGCAGAATTCATGGTTTGACGTTTCAGAAAAAGAAGATGTAAAAGTCACGTGGGGCCGCTTTGTAAGTGTGGACTTTAAATCCATACAAACTAGTTCAGGTGTAATGTTTGAGCCACTGGAGAACCGCAGATACGATTAATGACTTTATTGTGTTTTGTTTTAAATTATCGCATGCTCATTAAAAAAAAAAAATCAGAACATTCATAGGATATACCTAAGAAAGTGAAACCAGCAGTTTTCGAAACCACCCAGAGATGACCACTGGTAATATTTGGGGGAAATTTCTCCAGGCTTTTCCATAGAAGTGTGCACATGCCTGCACGTATGCATGCGCAAAGATACACACACACACACACACACACACACACACACACACACAAGAATATAATACATGTTTTGTCTCTTGTTTTTTCTACTTCCAAATGTATTGAATATACTCTTCAGTTTAATGAGAATTGCACATTGTTTTTTAAAGGATACATAATACTCCACAAATGATGAGTATTAAGATTATTGTCAACACTGTAGTCTTTTAAGAACAGTGATGTTATCAAATTTGATTTTTAAAGCAACGACTCTAACAAGAATGTGGAAAATCTGTTTGGGTGAGTGAGAAATGGTGGTAGAAGGGTCCCTTTGGTTCCTCTGAGAATATAGTAGATAAGGTCTGGGAGTACTATCAGGACCAGGAAAATAGAGGCAAGACACTGGGTCTAAGAGATATATCATAGGCAAACTTTACTCTTCTTGAAACTAATTGGTTCAAAATAAGAGTGGACAGTAAAGGGTTACATATCGGGCCTGGATGCTCAAACCCTGCACATTCCAAAGGAAGGCATGTGTTCAGAACTGGCCTTTGGCTAGCTCTTGGAGATAACCTCTGTACCATCGAAATATTCTGCCTGAAAATAGTGTGTTCTTTTTTGTTTTGTTTTGTTTTATTCCTGAAGCCTTATGTTTTTTGTGAGGTTGGACATGGAGGATGATGCTAGAATCTGAGTAACTATATGACTGACCCCCAATAGTAATGCTGGACACCATGGCTTTGATGAACTTTATTGATTAACAACACTTTGCAGAATATTCTTCTTCTTTGGGGGGAGAATTAAGTGTGTCTTGTGCTCCTTCACTGGGGGAGGAGAATTGGAAATTTGCACTTGATTTCTCCTGGATTTTACCCAATTACATTTTCCCTTTGCTGATTTTATATTATTTTATTGTAATAAACCATAACCATGAAGATAATAACTTTTCTGAGTCCTCTATGTCCTTGCAGTGAATAATTGAGCCCATCTTAGGGACCCTGAAACAGAGGATGACAGAGAGTTCCAAATCATTCCTCCTGAGAAACCAAAAGAAGTGGGTACCACTGAATAAAATAGGAATCATAGGAGAAATAACAAATGTGAATTTCTGAAAACCAGGGTAAATTGCTCAGAGTCAAACACAGTAATTTCAAATTATTAAAGTAGAAGAACATTTCCATTCTAGAAACTTTCTTTCCCAAGGCTACTCTCTAGTAGTTACTTTCAACACCACTGGTAGCCACTATTCTGACTTCTGTATACACGGATTAGTTTAGCCTCGAATTTCATATAAATAAATCATATTCTATATACTCATCTATGACCACCTTTTTTTGTTCAACGTTATGAGTTTCATCTGCATTTTTCTGTATATGGATAACTTATTTCTCTTTATTGCTAAGTGCTAATCCGTTGTAAGAATAAATGATAAACAATTGTATATGAGGCTTAATAATGGCATCCCCATGATGTCTGTGTCCTAATACTGGGAACCTATCATTATGTTGCCATACATTCGAAAGGGACTTTGCAGATATGATTAAATTAAAGATCTCGAGATGGGGATTATTCTGGATTATCCTGGTAGATCCAATGTAACCTCAGAAATCTTTATAAGAAGGAAGTAGGAGGTGAAAACAAGGGAAAAGTTGATGTGACAACAGAAGAAAAGATTGAAGTGACACAGTTAAGACCTAAGGAATGCCATAGCCTCTAGAACCTGGAAGAGACAAGAAATAGAAAGAACCTTGATTTTAGCCTCAAAGGACTTGTTTCAAACTCCTGACCTCTAGAATTGTAAGAGAATAAATAAGTGTTGTTTTAAGCCACAAAGTTTATGGTAATTTGTTGTAGCAACATCAAAATATTAATACAAATAGTTTACCCATTTTTCTGTTGATGGACATAAAAGGCTATTCCAAGTTTGGAGTAACTGTGAGTAACATTGCTGTGAACATTTTTTTCACAGTGCGTTTGATAGAAAATTTTCACTTCTCTTGTGGAGGGTGGAATAAGAATTAAATTTCTGGGTCATAAAATAGTGGGATGCCTATGTTAATAGAAATCAGTAATTTTCCCAAGTGGTTGTACCATTTTATACTCACCAGTTCCTCCACATCTGTACAAACATTTCATATTTTTAGTTTTTTAAAAATGTTATATACTTTGATATATATACTTTGATATGTAGTTTTAATTTGCATTTCTTTGAGCGCTAATGTTTTTGAACACATTTTTATATGTGTATGGACTACTTGGCTATCATTTTGAGATCTGGGGGAAAACCATGGGCATCCTAGAAAAAAAAAAGTACCTAGAGAAAAAAAAAGTACACATATAATTGAAAAACATCTTCACATGATTTCGGGGGTTTCATGGGAACTTGACACCTTTGGCTAAGGTTTGACCTTGGCTGCTGATGTTTTCTCCACATCCTGCCCCATACTTTGTGTTCTAGAGATCTTGATTATCTTGAAGTGTCATATCTCTAGTCCTTTAAAATATGCTATCTCCTTCAGACCCTATACTCTCCACCATACACATAGCTCGCCAATTTTCTCCTCCAGGAAGTTTACTTGGATAATTCAATCTCTTCTTTGTATGTATCTCTTAATACCCTACCCCTCTTTGGTTATCAAACTTAGTGTAGTCACTATAATTATACGTTTATTTTGAACATCTTGACATCAATGACTCTGTAATAGTCATGTTAAAGTTAATGGCTGACATTCAAATATTTGCTGAATGAGTAAATGAAAGACAAAACACATAATTTGAAAAATCATATCGCCAGTAGTGATTATTCTGTAATTCTGAATTTCCAGAATTCAATGACTCATGTGGCTAATGCAGTCTAAAAATGTGTTTTATTTGTTTTGTCTTTAAATACCCTAGACAGTTTGAGAGGGCAGGGGGGAGATGTCTTATGACAAACTAGTTGCAATGATTTGATTCGATTTTGAATTTGAATCTGCTTTTTTTTTTTTTTTTTTTTTGCTTTTTATAGAAATCTCTTCACAGTTGCATTATGGTCTATATCCCAAAGAAATATAATTTTTGTTTAAGATATATGTTTGTCTCTGAATAATATAAATTCATTAAGTCAGTTTTCACGTTGTTTTTAATGGTGCAAAGTAGGTGTTCAGTGAATCCTTGTTAACTGAGACTTTTTGTCAGATCATTGACCAGATAATGCCTGAGTAATATCTAGTCTGACAAATGTTATCGTCTGACATTAAAACTTGAGCCAGCTTTCTTTTGCTCCCTCAAAAGTCAATAGACAAGCTAAAGGCAGAAATACACCAGAAACTAGTCTTCCTAAAGAGCATGGCAACAATTCTGCCGTCAGCTGTTAAGCTTGTGCTAGTTCCACGGAAAGAAAAGGTTACTCCTCACTTGTGGCGAATGTCATGTTCTCCCTCACCAGGGAGAGTGTAGGCTGCTGGGTATTGTTCCTTCCAAGCAAATGCAGTTCTGATTTGAAAAGAAAAATTCCAGCTGGAGTTCAAGCACAGGGCCTCCTTAGGGCTGAACTATTATTGCCATTCTCTGCACCAAGGCACAATGATTCTATCTATTTACTCATTCATCGAACTAAATGTATTGAAGGCTCTACAGCAAATCGTCAGCTGAGCAGAATGGGTAAAGGAAAATGAAAGAAGCATCCATAGTCTTTGAGACCTATACCAATAACGAGTAAACAAAGAACTGCTTGCAATAATTTTCTTCTAACCATGCACATGGGCTCATTGCTGATAACTTTACGTAGAGAGTCAACAAGAGAAAATTTTGAAATAAGAGAGATCTAAATTTATCATTTTCTTTTGTTGAAACACATCCTCTTTATTTTTCTCTTCCTTCAAATGTCAGAATACAGTCACTGTATTTTCACATGTTTGCTTCATGACGAATTCTCTTTTCACCTTTGGTTCTTTCTTGGTGCTTTGACCCATTAGCTCCATCAGCTTGCTTTTTTCTTCTTCTGTCTTGCTCTGAAAGGCTCCCTTCTCTCCTCAAATAGCTCCTTTTCCTACTACTTTAGAACCACTGAGCTAGCTGTATCTGGAGGAAATGCTTTTAAAAGGCTCATTTATCAAATCTATTCTGCCATTTCTAGATGGTAAGTGTGACTGAGTTGAAGAATTTAAAGTAGGCCAGCCAGCAATATTTTTGCCCATCCAAGACAATTTCCCAACATTTCTGACAACAGAATTGAGCTCTAAAAAATAAAAAATAAACCTCTTAAGGCCCAGTGTTGGCAGGGTATGAAAGCTAACTGAGGATATGAGAAACAAGTTGTCATAATTCTCCTACTCAAAATTGTTAGGATGCTAACGTGAACTCCTAGTGTCCTTAATGATAGTTTTCTCTGGATTTTGACTTGACATCATAACTAAGGCAGAATCTTGGTGCATCACAAAAAATTGTAACAAAACATCAAGTTTAAGGTAAAAATACGTTTTAACTGTCTTATCAATCATAAACCAATAATATTTATTGCAATATTAACAAAATGTTGGGGGAAGAGAGCTGTTTCTAAATACAAGGGAATATTGAATCACTCACTCTTAGACATTCATCTAGTTTGATAAGCACACATATGACTGTAAAAGTAGCAAAAAATGGACAGTTTCATGTAAGCAGTAGTATATGTGACTCATCTAAATCTCTGTACACAGCTCCAAGAAGAGTTTTTGTAGATTTTCTCCCAAATCAGTGTACCAGTGACATTGAAAAGTATTGCGGTATGTTTTATTATTTTTGAAGAATTTCATGCTAATAAGCATTATGGTCATTAGTATTCTTGTGTTACTGCATAAACTGCTTATAGAAAGTGTTTTGGTTCACAATTATAATTACCAAGCATAAAATTAACAAATGGTATGTTTTTAAATTATTTTACATGAGCTCCTCTAAAAATCAAACAATATGAAATAATCATATAGGGTCATTTTTCTGGAAAGCCTCAGCATGCAAAACAGGATTTCAATATCTAGACCAAACGCTGGAAAGGGGAGGGGATGGCAGAGGTGTATGTGGATTGGACTCAGCACAGGACTAACGTTGGGTACAGTACAGAACTCCAGCTCACACAAGGCATAATTCTGATGAAAAGGTTCTTTCATAATTGCATACTATGCAGACAAAATACTACTTTTTTGGACACCTAAAATTAGATGTTTACTTATTCCTTAATTAGAAGGCCTGGGTTAAAGTGTGAGAATAGCTATTAGATTAGATCATGGCTTCAATGGAAATGTCAAAAGTTAAATCTTTTGTTACTTGGCTTTCCACCCCTGAAATGAGGAAATCATGTTTGACAACCTAAAAAGTCTGGCACAACCTCCAACAAACGAGAAGATACACAAATGTGTACACAGGCATTTAATTATGTGAACAGATTTATGTGGATCGGAACATCTTTGTCTGGCTGTTGCTCAGGTAGGCAACACGGTTCCCGCGTTCCTCTGTTTCATTCATGGATATGTTACTGCATAACTGAGGAAAGGGAAGCCACTTTTAGGGATAGGCTTTATTCTGAGATAAAGATGAAGAAGCAGGGTTAAAGAGCAGAGCCAGAGTTCTGTCTTCTCCCTCAGGACTAATGTTTAGCGATTGTGTAAAGCCCAGGCACAAGTACGCCAGAGGATATAATGACAAAGTGTGGCACACTCCTCTCTTCTGCTCAGTGTGTAGCCAAATTATAAGTGCTGAACAGCCACCTGTGGGCCTGCACCTACTGTATGGGACTGTGCAACTCCATGACCTACTCATATTAAACTACTTCTTCTTCCTGATGTTTACATTCTTCTCTAACTTTTTTGTCCATTGAATTGTACTTAGGTATCATTGCATCCAGAAAGCCTTCCCCAAGTCCTATACAGGTTATGTGGCTATTCTATGACCCTGTGCTTACCCAGTCATACACATGGTAATGATCATGATGGAGTTTTACACTCCACAAGCCAAAGATTTAATGACACACACACAAAATTAGAAAGTATTATATATATATATATATATATACACACACACACACATATATATACACATACATATATACATATGTATATATACGCATACATATATACATATATATACACACACATATATACACATACATATACATATATATGTATATGTTTTTCTTTCTTATTTATATTATGGTAAAATAAACATAAAATTTACCATCTTAACCATTTTTAAGTGTGCAGTTCAGTGGTATTAAATACATTCAGTCTTGTGCAATCATCACTACCATCTATTCCCATAACTCTTTTCAATTGGAACTCTATACCTTTTAAACACTAACTCCCCATTCTCCCATCCCTACCTACCCCATCCTGGCAACCACCATTATACTTTCTGTTTCTATGATTTAGGTTACTCTAAGTACCTCATATGAGTGGAATTATACAGCAGTTTTCTTTTTATTGCTGGGTATTTCCACATAGCTTAAGATCCTCAAGTTTCATCCATATTGTAGCATATTACACAATTTCCTTTCTTTTTGAGGCAGAATAATATTCCATTGCATGTATATACCACATTTTGCTTTTCCATTTTCATCAATTGCTGGGTACTTGGATTGTTTCCATGCTTTAGCTATTATGAATGATGCTTCTAAAAACACAGGTGTATAAATATCTCTTTAAGAATCACGCTGAAGTGGAATTGCTGAACCATAAGGTAATTCTACTTTTTAAATTTATTTCATACAGTTGTCATCAATATATAGTCACATAATTACTAGTTTCATTACTATTAGCTAGTCTTTCATTTTTTTAATTAAAATATAATTGGCACATGGTAATTCTATTTTTAAGTTCTTGAGGAACTATCATACTGTTTTCACAGCACCTGTACCATTTGAATTTCCCACCAACAGTGCACAAGGGTTCCAGTTTCTCCAAATCCTTGCCAAAATTTGTTGTATATTCTATTGTTTTGGTAGTAACCTTCCTAACAGATGTGAAATAGTATTTCATTGTATTTTGATTTACATTTCTGTAATGATTAGTGTTGTTATCTTTTCATCTACTTATTGGCCATTTGTATATCTGGGGAAATATCTGTTCAAGTCCTCTGCCCTTTTTTGGATTGGATTGTTTATATTTTTGTTGTTAAGTTTTAGGAGTTCTCTGCATATTCTGGGTATTAATCCTTTATCAGATATATAATTTGTAAATCTTTTCTCCCATTTTGTAGGTTGCCTTTTTATTCTGTGGATAGGGTCTTTTGATGTACAAAAAGTTTAAATTTTTATAAAATCCAGTTTATCTACTTTTTTTCTTTTTTAACCGATACCTTTGGAGTCATATTTAAAAAAATCATGGCCAAATTGAAATTCAATGCTGTGAAGCTTTCATCCTATGTTTTGTTTTGAGAGTTTTATCGTTTTACATTTGGATTCTTGATCCATTTTCAGTTAATTTTTATACATGGCATTGGGTGAGTGTCCAACTTCATTCTTTTGCATGTGGATATCCAGTTTTCCTGGCACCATTTGTTGAAAAGACTGTCCCTTTCCCATTAAATGGTCTTGGCATCCTTCTCAGAAGTCATTTCATTATATGTGAGAGTTTCTTTCTGGGCTCTGTATCCTATTCCATATGCCTTTATATCTGTCTTTATGTCAATACCACACCAATGTTGCACTGTTTTAATTACAGTGGAAATCAGGAAGTGTAAATCCTCTAATTTGCTCTTCTTTTTCATGATTGTTTTGGCTATTTGAAGTCCTTTGAGATTTTATGTGAATTTTAGGATGGCTTTTTCTGTTTCTTCAAATAGCATCATTGGGATTTTTGTGAAGATTTCATTAAATCTGTAAGTTACTTTGGGTGATAACAACATTTTAACAATATTAAGTCTTCCAATCAATGAACATGATGTATGATTCCACTTATTTGTGTCTTCCTCCTAATGAGAAAAATTTGTTAAAGACCATAAACTTGCGGCCAAAGATTTTGTCTTCTTCACTATCGCATGCACAGAAGTAAGTCCATGGAACAGAGTAAATACACAATATATATGAGTGGAATGAAGAGGAAAAGATTACAAGTCTAAACTAACTTGAACTCTCTCCCAAAGCCAATAGTATGGCTTTAATAGCATAAAGCTTCTCTATGGGGACATTGTATTCTTTCTTCAATGGCAAACAAATAAAAGTCTGTCAATATCTATTCTTCCCCAATTCATGAGTGATTCACAATGAATGTAACACAATTTAGGTAATATTTCTTAATTTCAATATATTTATAAGTGTATTTAAAAATATTCATATCTAGTCATGTGAGGAATAACTAAATCTCAGAGTTTTTTGTTTTTTTCCATTTATTATAGGCCAGGTGCTGTGCTAAGTGGTCCGCATGGCATTATATGACCTGATGTAAACACATACCAAATAACACTTTGTGAACAACTTTTTTTTTTAACTTCAGTTGAAGTAAAATATACTATAGTGCTAAGAACAGATTAAGATACAAATGACCTGTATTTATATCCCAGCTTTAGTCTTACTAGTAATTTGAGTTTGGCCAACTTTCTTAATGTTACAGGTTATCATTAAGAAATATTAAGTTCCCTCCACCTCCCACTGAAATGAATGAAATTTTGCCATCACTTGCCTGTAGGCCTGACCAAGTATCTCGCTTTGGCCAACACGATATTAGCAGAGCTGGCACAAGCAGAAGCTTGAGAAACACCTAAGAATTGTTTATATCTTGCAATTGTGCCATTTCCAAAAGAAAAGTATTCCCAGGCTAACCGACTGGACCCTGGAAAATGAAGAGAAACTTACAGAGTAGAGGTTAGTTATTCTGGCCAAACCTACCCGAGCAGACCTTCAGTCAACCAACAGCAGAGCCTCCCAGCCTAATCCAGCCACGATCAGCTACCCCTCAGATGACTGACATAATTAAGAAAATAATATTATTGTAAATTTTAGCAATAGAATTTGGGGGGTATTTTTAATGCAATGCTTTTTTGTGGCAACAGTTATTTCCACATTTGTGAAACAGAGATAATAACCACACACACCTCATGGTCATATTGTAAAAGTTAAATGGTTTGTTTCATATAAGGCCTTAGAAGAATTCCTGGCATCTGGAAAGCACTAAGTATATTAGTTATTATTTTAAAAATTAATAGGTGGCCAGAGACTTTTAAGTAACTTGCTCAAAATTAGTTGATAGTAAATGATGATAAATGATTGAAATCTGATTCTGATTTTACTAGGTTACCTCAAATACCTAAAACGTTGAACTTTCAGAATGTGCTGGAAAACTGGAGAACATCATTAATGAAAACTATTCTTGGGAAGTGGAACACAATATAAACAGCATGGGCTTTTGAGTCAGACAGAACTTAAATTCATTTACTGGATAAACATTTAAGTGTTTCTGGGAGGCAACAATTCTGGGCATGACGAATGTGAAGGTAAATTCAAGGTTTCCATCTTAAATAAGAGCAAAGAGGAGATCAGGCCTTTCCTCTGTCCCTTATTATCAGTGTGATCTTGGGTAATTTACTTAATGTTTCTAAGCATTGGTTTCCTGACCTGCAAAATGAGGACAGTATTAATCTGTTCCTGATAGGCTTTTGTGAGGATTAAGTGAAATGACTTATGTAACATGGGCTATTGCATCCTAGGCAATCAGAAAATACTAGTTTTTCTTCTCTCTTTTGTTTTTTTCCCCTTTTCTCACAAGAGTACTTTCACAGTTCTTTATGTATCTCATGATGAGTAAGTAAAATTAAATTCTCTCACAGCACCTCACAAGAGAACTAATTAAAAAGATGCTTTGGGAGGATTACTTAAGTACACTCAATTGTAATTATGGAATTCAAATCCCAAGTAAATAAAAACAATTTAATCAAAATTAAGTTGTATGATGTGATCACAAGTGGCTCCATCAAACTGTAAGGACAGTTATTTTCATTTAGACTTTATGGTATCGCTCACTGTGTATCTCTCTTCTTGTCTCATCCTATTCTCCAACTCAAAGGACTTGAGAAAGAACATAAGTTTATCACTTCAACAACTCATCTGAAAACTTTTAAATGCTTTTCTCTAGTTCTGCAATTAATGTCACAGTTAGTTCACTCAATATTCATGTTCAACTCCTTTTTCCATGCCTTCCTCTATTCTAGAGGATAGAAATTTACATAAATGTTTCCTAGCCTTTCCTCGTCTCACAGCAAGGACAAGCCCTGAAACACAGTCTAGTCCAGTGAGTTATAAAGGGAAGTCTGTGGAAGAATTTTATTGTTCTGTTGAAAATGGACCATCCTTTCTTTTTTCCTTCTTTGAACATAATTCTGATGTCTGGAGTTTCCATAATCATCTTAAGCCAAAAATAAATGGACAATATAAAGAGAAAGGACTCAGTTCCTTGATGATATCAAGGGATGACATATTCAATATTTAAGAACAATTATGGTCAGTTAATTAAACCTTGCAAACCACTGTGCATCAGTCCTGAAATCACTGATAGGTTTTAACAAATTTGGACAGGGTTTCTGAACTTCTTAAGAAAATTAGGTGTACTCTTGTTTTCAGCCAAAAACATTCTGAATAGAATCAAATGTACCCACAGAATCTACAGATGATGCATCACTATGGGAAAAGAATTATGTAAATGCTTTACAGCTAGAAAATGTCTTTAAAAATATTATCAGCAGCATCTATTAGACTAATAGCCATTAATTAATAATAGACTAATAGCATTAAATTGAAATGCCTCAGATGAGAAAGGCAAATTAAATTAATATTTTAAGCACCATGGTTTGTAAAACATTTTGAACTTCTAGGGATTTTCAGAATCATGAGTGAAAATGAAGAAAGGAGATCAACTTTGCAAGTGTGCATTCAATAGTTAACAATGTTGAAATGTGTATTTCAAAATTGTTGGGAGGGTAGATCTCATGTTATGTTTTTACCACAATAAAAGACAAATGAAGGAGGAGTTTCATTTAAAGAAGCACTTACTGGAGCACCTGGGTGGCTCAGTTGGTTGAGTGGCAAACTTCAGCTCAGGTCATGATCTCGTGATTCATGGGTTCGAGCCCGGCGTCAGGCTCTGTGCTAACAGCTCGGAGCCTGGAGCCTGCTTCAGATTCTGTGTCTCCCTCTTTCTCTGACCCTGCTCCACTTTGTTTCTCTTTCTCTCAAAAAAAAAAAAAAAAAAAAAAAACAAACATTAAAAAAAACACTTTTAAAGATGCACTTGCTTGAAGAATGGTTAAATTTAATACAACATCACCTGAAAAATAAAAATCAAACATCACCAAGTCTTCCTACAATTTGTTTCTCTTTACATCTCAAATCTCTTCAATGTGAATGTGCTGCTTCAGCCAGCAGTCAGCATTAACTGCATATTGCATTGGTCACACCCTTTTTTAATTGCTAGGACCATTCTGTCTGCATCTTCAAGAGCGGAGATGGTGGGGCCCCGTGAAGAGCAAGACTCTGGTAAAAGACACCCCTGAACTTGACTCCCACCTCTGATTCTTTAGCTGCTACTTATCCTTGGGCATGTTTCTTCAGCTCTTCTAACCCTCACATTTCTTCACCTGCAGTTTGGAGATGATAAGGTCCACCTCTTTGTTCTCAGTAAACATAGTTATTTTAAGCACAAAGGACAGTGCCTGCATGGAGAAAGAACCCCCTTAGTCTTGGTTTCATTTCACTCCCAATTTGAATTGCCAGTAACTGCACAGGAATGTCTGATGAATTGAATTGACTCCTGCACTTCGAAGTCCAGAGAAGGAGAAAATTTCTCAAAGCCTTTTCTGATGCCACAATGCCACAAGGAAGTCATCTCTTCCTTACAGCATTTATTAACCATCTTCCTGTATACCACAATAGGCATATAGCCCGTGATGTACTGTGTATTGCCTTTTACACAGGTGTCCTCTGATGGAGTATAGGCTCTACCAAGTGATTATTACTGCAAGTGATTGTTATTCATCCTCCTGAGGTCCCTATCGTTTCACACCATGCTTTTCCTAGAGAATTTAAATATTTTTGACAAAATGTGTCTGCTTGTAGAGACAGACATCATGATTTCAAATATGCCAAAGCCACCTACCTAGATGTTTCAAATAGAAAAGATCTTCCAATTGAAACAACATATTAAAGCCCAAGTGTGTCCCTAAATTTCAGAAGGGAACTAGAGCCTGTTTGAAAATCAGGCACCCTATTTTTCTCCTAAAGTAATAAATCTATATCTCTACCAAGTATCATCTTCCTGGTTCTATAATAAGGTTTCAACATGAGTTCTTTATTGAAAATTATTATCACCTGGGAAACAAACTTTAAATTATTTGCACATGGGAAATATCTTTGAAAGGAGCTACAATTTAAAATTTCATACATCTTCAAATAAATAATTTCAAAAGAATATTTTTTTAACCCAGAGAAAATGAATCTGATGAAGAGATACTTTTTTAAATATTTTTCTGAAAAATACTCACAAAAAAAGCATTAATCAAGTTTTTATTAACTCATTTCCTACAAAATTTTCTCTCTACTTATGTCAGTTCTGGTATCATATAAAGTTGGAATTTCTGTAGCTCAATATAAGAAATAGACATTTTAAGAATTTGACTAGATTATTGTGTTTCTTGAATGTACAATGACTACTGTTTATTTAGAAATTAGTAAAAGTCAAACAAGGTGTAAGAATACGATTCTCTAAGTGGCATAATTCTAAGAGGAAGTGGGGGGGAATCATTTTAAAAAGGGTCTAGATTGCAGATCACTCAGAAATATGTTATAAATTAACATATTAATGAATGTATATACTATATATAATTCCAATGTTTACATAAAAGTAGGTCTTGCTGTTAGCTTATGCAAGGTGGTAGCATTTTCCCGAATATTGGCAACCTGTTTTCCTGCCCTCTATAGCCTGACTAGCTTACAGCATTCATTACTTAGCACCTTTTAAAAGCATTAAATATCAACAATATTACACTGCAAACATTATCCTTTTACTTTTTAAAATTTTTTTTATTTTTATTTATTTATTTTTTTTACTTTTTTTCCTCCCTAACGGATGCCTCAACCAAAACAGAAGACGATAGTCAAGCATTTACTCTGGAACTGATTCCACTTGTCATTCAGCCCACTCCAGACACAAACTGACTGCCCGATTCAATATTATCCCTAACAGGAAGATGATTAGTTGAAGATTACTGAAGTCACACTATCAAATAAACCACACTCAATTTAGAAAATCATTAACTTTAGCATGAATTTTAAGCAGACTACAAAATAATATACAAATTGAATTAGAGAACATTTGCAGTCTTTCTTTCCTAAGGGCTTGGTAAAACCCATACCGTGTGTGGTTAAGCAATTGTTTCTGTTCTGGGTCTATGCACGCTTTCTCTTTATCGCCTGTCACTTGTGTCTGTGCTCTTCTTGGCTCTTCTTCAGGGCTGGTGATTGTCCCTGTGTCAGCCTCTTGGAATTTCTTGTTTGAAAAGCTCAGTCATTAAAGTGCAGATTTTCATCCTTTGTGTCTAGCTATCTCTTCACCTGTCTGCTGCTTGTATAATCTGTGTGAATGCCAGAATCACAGATCTACAATTCAGTGCTGGGTCCTCCGTGGGAATGCTTGGCTCTGAAATGTCTTCTTCACTGTGGTCAGGGTTATTTTAAGACTTCTTGTGTTTTGGAAGTGTGAGGACATTGTTGAGTGCATCCCTATTGCTTCCTTTCTGTGATCCATTATGAATTTAACTCCATCATTCATTCAGCAGATATTTATCAAGCACTCTATGTCAGATGCTGCATCAGATTCTAAAATTATAGCATGAAATCAGAGAGAAATCCTTGTTTTTCTACCCACTCCAGAGGCAAATAAATCGACTGCCATTTATGACGTCATGAAGCCCAACTTCTAGTAATGACAAAAGACAATAACAATTAGATAAGTAAAATACCCAGTATAGCAGAGTTTGATGAATACTGTACACAAAAAAAAAAAAATAGAGAAAAGTGATTGATAGGGCCATGGTGACAGCGGTTGCAAATGTTAACAGAGAAGTGAGGGAAATGCCCTAATCTTGCTGAAGCAGACAAGGCAAGATTTTTTATATTGCTAATTACTGCACTGGGTTTTTTCTCCCCGTTTCATGTGACATCACCTTCTGCTATATATTAAGAAATAAGCTGTGTGTTCCTCCCTGATTTGAGGAGCAAGACAGGAAACACGCCTTGATTCCTATTATATCCTTGCAACACTGACTTCAGAAACAGTGTGTTTACCGTAGTGAAAAGTCACTCGTGGAATCTGATTAACCACCTGTGTAAAAATCATCTGGGATATTTGCTGAAAATTCAGATTTATCAGCTGCATTCCAAATTTACATATCAGATCTCTAAGAGTGGTATCTAACATTGGGTAAATGGCTTCAAGCAGCCTTAGGCCCAGTCAGGCAAGGTCCAGCCCAGGTTTTGCACTTCAAGCAGCCTCATCCTGCAGGATAAAGCAGGCTGGGCTCTCTGAGAAACAATCTCTGAGACTTAGCTTCCTTCAGGAGGTTTAGGAGGGAGAGCAAGCCCTTGTGATTAACAACGTTGGAAGGCAGGGAAAGAAAGCAAGATTGGGTAGAGGGAAGGCCAAGTTATAATTCATCGGGTGTGGCAGCCTTGGCTGACCACAAGGGGAGCTCTGGAGTTTAAATCAGTGTTGTCCCACATGGGGACGAAATGGGAAGACTTTATATCCCCACCTTAATCAGCGTTAAATGAGCTGCCTGGGGAAGGACATGACCTTGGGCTAGCTGTCTGTCCATAGGTGAGGCTATCCCAGAAAGGTTGCAAGTCTTTCCTTGATGGGAGATCTGCCTGATACATCTTCAGTCTCCACACATGGGACAGGCTCCCTGTCTCTGCCCTGTCTCACACGTTAATACCTGTGGGCTCAAGAGGAGAAGGACACGTAAAGCCTTCAACCATCCCCTTCTTAGACTACACTCTGGATACTCAGGACACTGGAATTTCTTGCTCAAACAGTTCTCAAACCTACATACAGGGCCTGTTTGGGCCCCTTCCTCAGAGCTGACAGTGCCATCAATGTGTGGTCAATGTGCAGCTGCCCACCGGTGTGGACAGAGCTCACACATGCAGCCTAACGTTGCTACATGCTTATGTTCTACACTCACGGTGCTGAACTGGGATGGGAAGAAAATGAGGCAGGCCACCAGCCCAGGAGTCCCAAACTATGCGGTTCAAACATGGACTTTCAGGTTGTCCTGCAGAGAGATATGTCCCAGAAGGATGCTAGAGCATATTCTATTAAGAGTTTCTTAGTGTGATTGATAACTTTTTTATTATTTAGGTATATGGTATAAGGTATGTGCCTCTCCATTTGCACTTTTGCTCCGGCCCCTATGAATAAAATTTGCAGGCCTAAACAAAATAATTTAGTGAGAGAAAAATAAAATGTTAGAAATTATTTCTTTTAATCACACCCTTTAAATTATCAGAGATCAGCATGGTTAGGCACTGTGGTAGTGGATTACTCTGAAGAAGTAATCTATTAAGTAGTAGTGGGAACTTCTAGGTCTTTCCTACTAACTTCAAGGAAAGAAATGTTTGTATTCTAAATATTCATTATGTTGATTTCATTTACATTAGGGGCCAAACTAATGCTTGGCAGATTGGAGGATTGTGAATATCCTATTAATACATAATTCCAGTTGCTTCCTAAGTGGTTTTCTACAGAAGCTCCCTCAAAATCTGTACTTAGTTTAATATTTCAAGATCACTTTTTTTTTTTTTTTTTTTAAGAGAGAGAGAGAGAGAGAGAGAGAGTACACGCAGAGCCTGATCTGGGGCTCGATCTCACAATCATGAGATTATGACCTGAGTGGAAATCAAGAGTGGGATGCTTCACCAACTGGGCTACCCAGGCACCCCTCCAGGGTCACTTTTATCCTTAAGTGAGAAGTGTAGAAACAGCAAGAGTGTATTTCCCCACTTGAGGTTTGTGGTTGAGAAGATGCCACTGCCCCTGCAGAGGAGGCCCTGCTAAAAATGTGGTGACCTCCTTGCAATTTTGTCTTCTCTTCTAAGAATTAAAATAAATGTTTTTGTTTTGTTTTGTTTTTGCTGGTAGCTGGGGAAATGAGTGCCTTAGTCCTGAAAGGGTGATTGGGGTATAGCCTTGACCGCATATACTTATTGATCCATCAATCCGTTCATACATCCATTGATCCACCCTCTCTTATTCACCCAACATATATTCATTGAGAAGTATGTGTTAGTTACTGTCTTGGAGGTTGGAGATATACATGAGCTGCTCTCATGGAGGCCACATTCCAATAGGGGAAGAGATGCTCAATTTCAGGTGGTGATAAATGCTTTGAAGAAGCACAAAGCAAAGTAAAGGGGACAGAAAATGACAGAATGCCACTTATATACTGCACTCAGGGATGAGCTTTCTACCCAGGTTCTTTTTATTATTATTATTATTAATTTTTAATTTTCGTATTTTTGACCCTTTTCACCCATTTCTCCATACCCCACCCCCTACCTCTGTCAACCACAAGTATGTTCTATTTATGAGCTTGTTGTTTTCTTCTTCTTCTGTTTTTTTTTTTTTTTTGGTAGTTTTTTGTTTTGTTTGCTTTGGGTTTTGAGTTCTATATATTATAAAAGAAATATCATATGTTATTTGTCTTTCTATCCCTGACTTATATCACTAAGCATAAGACCTTTGTGGTTCATTGATGTTGTTGCAAATGGCAGAATTTCATTCTTTTTTTATGGCTGTACAATATTCCAGTGTGTGTGCATGTGTGTGTGTGTGTGTGTGTGTGTGTGCATATACATCACTTCTACCACTTCTTTATCCATTTATCCATTGATAGACATTTAGATTGTTTCAATATCTTGGCTATTGGATATAGTGCTGCTATGAACATAAGATGCCTATAACTCGTTGAGTTAACGTTTTTATTTTCTTCAGATAAATATCCAGAAATGGAATTGCTAAAAAACATGGTAGTTACATTTTTAATTCTTTAAAGAAATCAATACTGTTTCCTGTAGTGACCGCACCAATTTACAGTCCCACCAACAGTGCACAAGGGTTCCCTTTTCTCCACATTCTCTCCAACACTTATTATATCTTGTTTTCTTGGTAATAGCCATTCTGACAGCTGTGAAGTGATATCTAATTATGGTTTTGATTTGCATTTCCCTAATGATTAGTGATGGTGAGCATCTTTTCATGTACCTGCTGGCCATTTGTATTTTCTCTTTGGAAAAATAAAAAACAACTGTCTCTGCCTAGTTGAATTGGATAGTTTAGTTTTTTGGTTTTGAATTGTCTGTGGTCTTTATATATTTTGAATATTTATCTCTAATCAGATATATAATTTGTAATATATTATCATATATATCAATATATTCTCAATATATATCTCAAAACAGATATATTAATTTGCAATATATTTTATCTTTTTTTTTTGCTGTGTGGAAGCTTTTTAGTTTGATATAATCCCACCTATTTTTTGTTTGTTTGTTTGTTTTTGTTTTTGTTGCCTTTGTTCTTGGTGCTCCTTACTGGGGCACCTGGGTGGCTCAGTCAGTTAAGCATCTGACTTCAGCTTGGGTCATAATCTAGGGCTTTGTCAGTTCATGCCCTGCGTTGGGCTCTGTGCTCACAGCTCAGAGCCTGGAGCCTGCTTTGGATTCTGTGTCTCCCTCTCTCTGCCCCCCGCCCACTCACACTCTGTCTCTCTCTCTCAAAAAAAAGTTAAAAAAATTTTTTTTTTTTTTTAAATCATTACGAAGTCCAATGTTAAGGAGCTTACTGCCTGTGTTTTTTTTCTGGGAGGTTCATAGCTGCAGTTCTCATATTCAAGTCTTTCAACCAAATTTAGTTAATTTTTAAGTAAGATCTAAGATAGTTTCATTATTTCACATTGTACTGTCCAATTTTCCCAGCACCCTTTATTGAAGAGACTGTCCTTACCTCACTGTATATTCTTGGCCCCTTTGTCCTAAATTAAGTCACCATATATGCATGAGTTTTATCAGAGCTCTTTATCCTTGTCCATTGATCTGTGTTTTTATGACAATAACATACTATTTTATTTACTATCGCCTTGTAATAGAGTTTCAAATCAGGGAGCATGATGTCTCCAGCTTCACTCTTATTTCTCAATATTACTTTGGGTATGCAGTGTCTTTTGTGGTTCCATACAAATTTTAGGATTGTTCTATTTTGTTGAAAACTACCATTGGAATTTTGATAGGAATTGTGTTGAATCTGTAGATTGCTCTGGGTAATATGGATATTTTAACAATATTAATTCTTCTATAAGCGTGAAATATCTTTCTGTTTATTTGTGTCTTCAATTTTATTCCTTAATATCTTGTAGTGTTCAGTAGACAGGTCTTTTACTTCCTTAGTTTAATTTATTCCTAGGTATTTTATTCTTTTTGATACAATCATAATTGGGGTTCTTTTAAATTTCTGTTTCTAATAGTTTGTTAACAGCATGTAGAAATATATCAGATTTCTGTGTATTGATTTGGTATCCTGCAACATTACTAAATTCATTTATTAGTTTGAGCAGTTTTTTGATGGAGTCTTTAGGGTTTTCTATATATCACTATATTATTAATTGTCATCTACAAATAATGACAGTTCCATTTCTTCCTTTACAGTTTGGCTACTTTTTATTTTTTCTTGCCTAATTGCTCAGGCTTCCAAAACTATGATGAATTAAATTGGGAAGATTGGGCATCCTTATCTTATTCTCCATCTTAAGGAAATACTTTAAACTTTTCACTATTGACTATGATATTAGCTTGTTATATGTGCTTTTTGTTATGTTGAAGTACCTTCTCTTTATCCCACTTTGTTCAGAAACCTATAATTTTATCATAAATCAATGTTGACTTTTATCAAATGCTTTTTCTGCATCTATTGAGATTATCATATAATTTTTATCCTTTATTTTGTTAATGTGGTATATCACATTGAATGATTTATGGATGTTGAACCATTTTTGCATCCCTGGAATAAATCCCACTTGATCATTTTGTATGATTCTTTTAATGTATTATTGAATTAGGTTTTCTAATATTTTATTGAGGACTTAACTTTACATTTTAAGGAGCTTTAAAAAAAAAAGAACAAATGTAGCCCAAGGTTAGTAGAAGGAAAGAAATAGTAAAAATTAGAGCAGGAAAAATTAAATACAGATAACAAACAAAAAAGATGATTCAAATAATTAAAATCAGAAATGAAAAAGAAAATATTACAACTAATACTACAGCAATACAAAGGATCATAAGAAACTACCATTAACAGTTACATGCCAACAACTTGGACAACCTACAAGAAATAGATAAATTCCTAGGAACATACAACCACCCAAGACTGAATCATGAAGAAATAGAAAATCTGAGCATGGGTAAGGAGGTTGAATTAATAGTCAAAAACCTCCCAACAAACAAAAGTCCAAGACCTGACGGCTTCATTGGTGAATTTTCCCAAACATGCAACAAATACCAATTTTTCTCAAATACATCTAAAAAATAGAAGAGGAGAAAACTCTTCCAGATCAATTTTGTGGGGCCAGTGTTACCCTGATACCAAAACCAAACAAGCAACACCAAAAATTACAGGTCAGTATTCCTGATGAATATTGATGCAGAAATCCTCATTGCATTTTTTTTTAATGATAATGAATTGAGGTTTGTTTGACTTTTTTGTCTTTTTAAACCTTGATTTTTAAGGTAAACCTTATTTTAGGAGACTTAAAAGATTTCTCACCAAATAAAATAATAAAAAGAAAATTTAAATTCCCTAAAACTTCATCACCCAAAGTATCCATAATTAACATTTCAGTGACTGTTCTTTCAGACAAACATACACATGTAGAAATATAGAAATACATGCATTTTCCCAAATATTGTGCTCTTTATGTTTTTGTATTTCTTTATTCAAAAATATGGGCATCCTTTTGTAAACACACATTTATACATTATTCTTTCTGTTATATGGTATTTTATTATATAGGGGTAGCTTTTCTTGATTTTTTCCCCCAAATCCTCTAGAAAATACGTTTTTCTGGTCACAAGTATCATTTGCATTGATTCTAGTTAACTACATAAAGGGAAATAAAACAACTAAATATTTGGTTTTCAAAGTGTTGTAATTGGTAATGTGCTGCATGTTATTATTCTTTAACCTTATTTTATTATTTGTATATGTTTTAATATGAAAACCCCAAAAATCAATTTTATTTTTAGACTAATGTAATTTCTACATTTATTTTTAGGACTAGCTAAAACAATGAAAAATTTTGTTTTCAATGTGTTACAGTTGGGAACATGTTGAATATTACTATTTTTTAATCTTATTTTTTAAATATGAAATTTATTGTCAAATTGGTTTCCATACAACACCCAGTGCTCATCCCAACAGGTGCCCTCCTCAATACCCATCACCCACCCTCCCCCCCCTCCCACCCCCCATCAACCCTCAGTTTGTTCTGTTTTTAAGAGTCTCTTATGTTTTGGCTGCCTCCTTCTCTAACCTTTTTTTTTTTCCTTCCCCTCCCCTGTGGTCTTCTGCTAAGTTTCTCAGGGTCCACATAGTAACCTTATTTTATTACTTGTATATGTTTTAATAGAAAAACTCAGAAAAATCAATTTTATTTCTAGACTTGTAATTTCTACGTTTATTTTTACCTTACTGACTTGAAATTGTTAATAAAACTTTTTTTTTTTAAGTGTAAAATTCTGGGCATAAATCTTAGGCTGAAAGAAATTCCTGCTAACTCATCACATTAAATTGTAAAATGAAGAAACCACTTAGACTGAAACAAATTAAGTAATTTTCTGGTGCACTAACATTGATGCTTTATGTTTATAATGAAAAAGAAAACAAGTTTCATAATCAACGGTTTTGCAAGCTATTGCCCTGTGATTAGTCAAGAAAGTACCTCATTATCTAAATCACTTTTTGGAAAAAAAAAAAGTAAGCTAGATTATGCTGAGATTCAGTAGGAATCCACAAATTATAGCAACTTAGTTGAGTTTAAGTTACTTGTGACTCAGTTTTTTTTTTCAACCGATTTTTCCCTAATTATAAAAATAATTTCTCTGAAAAAAAGTTGGATCCTTAACATGAGGTTGCATTTATCAGAAGTTTTAAGGTATTCCTGCCTAGTTACGCAGATTTAAATGCCATGTTGTAAGTCATTTTAGCCAATTTATTTATTTCAAATGGAAGGCTGTACAAATGACACCTCCTTCCTCATATAGCATATAAGCCCAAATTTTCTACTACTGATTGGCATACCTGCATTGTCCTTTGTGAGAGAAGCAATTCACGAGCTCTTTAGCCAAACAGAAAGAGCAAAGAATCTATGTTCACAACACATTCACTATATAATTTAATCCAGAGTACCTGTGGACTACAGTTTGAGAAACTTTCTGTGGCATTTAGAAATAGTCTTTTAGCTAATTCCTCTGTAGGGCCAGGGATGCCCTCTGGATAGCATAGAGTCTCTAAGTTGCCATATTTCCTATCCTTTCAATCCATGCCTGATAAAATTGGAGGCTTGTTCTGCTCTGCACCTGTGTTGAAGAAGCTCTGACAGTCAGCCTAAGAGTTAATGACTTCTTTGATCCCATTACTGCTGCACTTCATTCCCTGGCTGTGAAGTAGATAAAGCACCTGGATCCACAGTGATGACATCTGTCTGACCTAGTATATCACCATCTGCCATCTGCGATTGCCCCCAAGCCATGCCTTTTGGACGAGTTTGATGCCCACACTCTGCTGTACATTTTCACGCACCAATCTCACTCCATCAAGTGATAACCTGAATTTTGCTTGGCTTTTGTCGCATCCCCTATTTACTGAAATACTCATTCAGATGAAGCAAGAGTATTGACCCTCTTTTCTACAACTTTTGCCCTGTTAAGTCTCTATTGACAAATATTAATAAATTTATCCCTGAATCCCCTCATGTTATGAAAAATATCTAATCAATAAGAATAATGGATAAATGAAGTGTCTTATTAAATTCACTAATTAGCTAAGAAGAGGATCTTGAAATAAGAGAAATCATGTGTTTGCTTGTTTGTTTTCAAGAGAAAAAATTTCATGAGAACCTTCCCAGAATTGGAAAATACAGGTGACTTGGTAAATTTGAGTGCTTGGGCAATCTGGTGGAGGCCTGAAGTGAGGGGTATGGAAAAGAGCAGATACACATATGATGTTGGGAAAAAAGAATTGATACAATATCCAACACTAAGTATCTCTTTTTGAGCTCTTTCCCATTGTTTCTGAGACTCTTCTCTCGATAAATCTGCATAAAAACCAATTGTATCCCTCTAAGAAATCTATTCTCTTCACCTTGGCGACTGTTGATCCACTTCTAGAAGACTGGAATTTAATTTCATAGAGAAGGTAAAACAAAGATACTGTGAACTGAAGGACACAAGTCACAAATGCAAGCAAGATTCCCATACTGAAAGAAAAGAGTTGGAAATAAACAATTGCATATTGAATATTGACGCTCTCAATTGTCTTGCCCAACTAGGTTACTAGTTCTCTGCCAGCACATTTCTCCCAAGACCTGGAAGATCTTTCTCTGAAGATTCTGATCAACCAAAGGGATAATGTTAATTATTCATGTGTGAATATTTGTGAGGCATAGTAATCTTTGGATTGTATAGGGATTCTCTTTTTTAAATTTCCCTGTATTCTTCTGATTTTATTTTATAAGCGTATACATATACTCATCTGTAATAAAAATAAACATTTATTGAGTAAATATGTCTGTGGGACACTGTGCTAAGCAACTTAAATTTTATTAATATTATAGTTATTGTTATTTAAAGTTTGTACCTCTTACTTCCCTTCACCTATTTTGTCAGTTCTTCCACTCCCCCTTCTTTTCCGCAGGCACTAGTTTATTCTTTGTATTTATGAGTCTGTTTCTGTATTTTGTTTGTTAATTCATTTGTTTTTTAGATTCCACATATAAGTGAAATCATATGGCATTTGTCTTTCTTTAATGGACTTACTTGACTTAGCATAATACCCTCTAGGTCCATCCATGTTGTCACAAATGGCAAGATTTCATTCTTTTTTGTGGCTGAGTAACATTCCAGTGTGTGTGTGTGTGTGTGTGTGTGTGTGTGTGTGTGTGTGTATACATACACATCTGTATCCATTCACGTATCAACGGACATTTCAGTTGTTTCCATATCTCAACTATTGTAAATAATGATGCAATAAAATAGGGATGTATAGGTGTTTTCATTTTCTTTGGTAAATACCCAGTAATGGCATTATTGGATCATGTGGTATTTATATTTTTAATCATTCGAGGACCTCCATACTGTTTTCCACAGGAGTTGCACCAATTTACATTACCACCAACATTGCACAGGGTTTCCATTTCTCCACATCCATGCCAACATTTGTTATTTCTTGTCTTTTTGATAATAGCCATTCTGACTGGTGTGAAGTGATATCCTATTGTGGTTTTGATTTGAATTTCCCTGATGATTAGGGATGTTAACCATCTTGTCAAGTGTCTGTTGGCTGTCTGTATATCTTCTTCAGAAAAATATCTATTCAGTCCTCTTCCCATTTTATAATTGTATTATTTGTGGGGTTTTGGTGTTGTGTTGTATGAATTCCTTACATATTTCAAGTAATACCCCTTATCTGATATATTATTTGCAAAGTTTTTCTCCCACTCAGTAAGTTGCCTCTTTGTTTTGTTGATGGTTCATTTACTGTGCAAAACCTTTCTATTTTGGTGTCGTCCTAACAGTTTAATTTTGCTTTTGTTTCCACTGCTTGAGGAGACATTTCCCTACATATATTGCTAAGGCCAATTTTGAAGAGACATGTTTATGTTAAATTCATCATATTTCTAAATTTTTACAGTAATCTTATAAATTAGTCGCTTCTTAATTTTTCACTTAATATTTGAAGAAACAGGGTCTTAGAGGTTAAATTGTTCAACATCAGGTAACTAAGTGATAGCGTGAGATTTGAACCCAATCTGTCTGGCTCCAAGTTTGCATTCTTAATGCCCCTAAAATGCCTTAGGTAATTTTAAAACTTATTGGGGAAAAAAAAGAAGAAGGAGGTAAGCCAAGAAACAGATTCTTCCCTGAGAACAAGCTGATGGTTACCAGAGGGGAGTTGGCTGGGGGATAGGTAAAATAGGTGATGGGGATTAAGGAGTACACTTGCTATGATGAGCAGTACGGAAGTGTTGAATCACTATCTTGTGCACTGAAACTAACGTTACGCTGTAGGTTAGCTAACTAAAATTTAAATAAAAACTTCAATCAATCCTTAAAAAAATAAATAAATGAAAAGGAGGTGTTTTTAAACCCCTCAATTGTTCCCTCTTTTTATTTTCATATCTCACCTTAAGAAATTTCAAAGTATATTCATAACCACTTTTTATTTCCCCAATTTCCAGTCTCATAATTTGTTTTTGTTGTCTGTTTATGTCCTACTTGATACTTGACTCAGATTTGATCGATGTAATTGGGTAGAAATGCTGTAGGGTGTTGGCGACACCACTTAGGCCCTGTCTGGAGAAAGTCTTGTTAGAATATGGCAAATGTGCTCAGAGAAATGAATGCTCAGAAGGATGCTACAGGTGGTTGTGTCCTTATCTCTTTACCTGATTCACCTATAAAACCACATATTCAATTCATACAATAAAATACTGGAGCCATTAACTATCATATTTCCAAATAATATATGAATAATGTTATAAAATTTTCATAAGATAATGTTACTATAATTACAAGACCTAGAACCATATGATTCCAAGTCTTAAGTAACACCATATATGGTATATATGGGGTGAATGAATATATGTGTGTGTGTGCTACAACTTTGTTAAAATAACATTTGTTACATAGAATACAAGGTATCAGGTGGTGAGTCATGGCTCAACAATAGACCACAAGAGAAACTGAAATATGGAAGTTTATTACTCACAGGTCCTAGAGGAAGTACCTGATATGCGTAGAGCAGCCACATGGGAAGTTAAAGGCAGAGTACAGACAAAAAGAGAGGCAGGATCTGGGCCACATGCCTTTATTAGGATCTGTGAGTGGAGTGCTTTGGTATTCCCAGGCTAAAGCTGGATCTATCCGTTAAAACCAAAAAAGTGAGGTTTTGGTAAATCCCATAGAGGTCCTACCTAAGGGGCACATAAAGGGAAGGTATTGAGAGGCAGAAGAGACTATTGGTGACAGGGCTGTTGGGGAAGTCACATCAGGAATTGATATCACTTGTGACTCTACAGGCCGCTATGTAGGATATGTGTTTGCATGAAGGGGCTCAGTTTAAGATCCCTGTAGGTTGCGTGGTCAAACAAAAGGGATGCCAGGGTGGCAATACCTTGGAATAGCTTTTCTAGACTCTTGACAATGTGTGGAACTGTTAACATTAATCCTGATGCAGGCAGATCACTTTCAAGTAAAGCAAAAAGCTAAACTAAACTAAACAATAAGCTCCCTACATGTTCAAAATTTCCAACAAGATTTTGGTGCCCTTTGTTTAAAGGTAAACAAACCAGTAAGAGTCCTTGAATATCCAATGAAAAATTTTAATATGACAGATAGGAACAGAACAAACAACCAGAAAAAGCTATTAGAAGGAACAGATGATACTAACCTGGAAGAAGATAATTTGAAAAATGGGGAAAGAAACAATAAAACTACCCTTAATATCCTGAGAGAAATAAGAAAAGGTATTGCATCCATTAAAAATAACAGAATATAATTAAAAGGATATATTCAGAGAACAAAAAAAGCCTTAAACATTAAAACATAATGATAGAAAAAGAAGACTCAATAGGAAGTTGAAGGACAAAGTCAGGGAAAACCACCAGAAAGTAGAACAAAAGATGAAAAGATTTTTAAAAAAGAGAGGGAGAGAAGGTAATTAAAGAACAAACCCAGAAAATCTTTTATTAGGGTATCAGAAATAAAGAGCAGAGGAAAAAACAGCATGAAATTGTCAAAAATGTCTCAGGAATACTTTTAAAAACTGCAAAGAATATAAACATTCAGTTTGAAAGAGCACATAAAATGACCACAGACGTGCAGAAAAAATAGACCTAATTCAAGGCACTAGTAACATGTAAAAGAAGGAGAAGGAGAAGGAGAAGAAGGAGAAGAAGGAGAAGAAGAAGAAGAAGAAGAAGAAGAAGAAGAAGAAGAAGAAGAAGAAAACAACAACAACAACATCAAGAGATGGGAGAGAGCCAAAGCATAAGAGACTCTTAAAAACTGAGAACAAACTGAGGGTTGATGGGGGGTGGGAGGGAGGGGAGGGTGAGTGATGGGTATTGAGGAGGGCACCTTTTGGGATGAGCACTGGGTGTTGTATGGAAACCAATTTGTCAATAAATTTCATATATATATTAAAAAAAAAAAAAGACCTGAAAAAAAAAAAAAAAAAAAAAAGAGATGGGTCTATATGCTTTATAGGAAGAAAGAGTCTAGATGCAAAGCAAAACAAATGGAAGCTAAAGAGAAGCATTAAACACCCGTTGGACAAAGTACAGACATTATCAAAGTAGGTAGATTCTAGAAAAATTTACCTTCCATGTGTCCTTTTTGATAAACTCCTTGAGAAAAGCCCCAAGAAAACAAAGGAGGAAATTAAGTAGGAGACAGATACGGAAAGAAGGAGATACATCAGAAAAGTGAAGGGAATTTGGGGGTTGATGGTGATGAATGAGAGATCCCATGTGGACACTTGTACTTTATGCATGGAGAGCTATCAATCCAGATAAACACATCAATAAATAGTCTCTGAGAGGGTTTTCTAAATTACATAAAATCTGAAGAGGATCTGATGCTTTTGAATGTATTAAAAATATTTCAGCAACTATAGGGAATTTCTAATAAATCAGCATAATAGTGCTTGACTTCAAAGTGTTTAGTATCTAGTAGAAAAGGAGAGAATCTGTATTAAAGACTAAAGGCAATGTATAGTATCAGGTAAAACCATGTTAAAAGAAATAATAAAAACAAATAATTAAATCAAAGTAGCATGGGGATAGGAAAAACAGAATAATAATAAGTTAAACAAGAACTCTTATATCCTGTTTGCCATATTTGACTCTGAAAAACTGTGATGCCTTTCAAAAATTCCATTAATTCTCCAAGATTTTCTGTGACTGGAGATTTTCCGAAGAATTTTCTTTGGTCTTTGAAGATATCCCAAAAGAGTGCCAAGCATGCTTTGAATTGTATGAATATTGTAGAGGAGACTGTTCATATGAGGAAAAAACATTTAGGTGCATTAGGACAGGTATGTTTGTTTAAGAAATCTTCTCACTATTTTATAATAAATAATATAAAAATAATGGAAGCACAGAATTCTAGAGTCAATATTTAGTATATTAATTTCCTCATTTTGTTGAAGGTGAACTTGATATAATCACTTTCCATAACTTCCACAATTCACTCAAAACTCTGAAAATGGCACCTGTAGGAGCCTCACCAGAGACAAAAATTCTCCAATTATTTTCCTCCTTGAAATTCAGGAGACAGCAGGGGAATGGGAGTATAACAAAAACTCAGAAAATTAAAAATATATACATACCTATTACACTTAAAAGATTAGCTATAGGACAGAAGAGGTTACTAAGTTGTAGAAACCACAGAAGGTGTTTCTGCAAATAAATACACATCAATCACCCAATATAAAAGAATTTCATCACACCGATATTTACCAATCAGGGATATTACAAAATAATAATTAAGACACACTCTCCCTCTAGAGTGGATAAAATGATGATGAAGTTTTTTGTATCAGTGTATCAGTGAATAGGTGAGAATTTTTTTTTTTGGTTCCACATTATGGCCAGAAATGAATACATAAACACATTTAATGAAAAGCTACTATTTAATTAAGGAATTTCTTTCTAGAAAGACAGCTCACAATTTTGCCAAAGCCTAAGAATAGTGTTCCTTTTATCCAAGTTAGAATTCAAGTTTAGAGAATTTTTTGCATTTGCCAAGAAAGCACTCAAATTTTGCACATTTTTCCTCAAAAGTTGTCTGCTAACTATAAACATTTTAGACCATAAAGGAAATAGAAGCTCTTACATGAATGACAGCTCTCAGTTACCCTTCTAGGTTTTTAAACAATTGAAAAGCAAATGGAAAGGGCAAAGGCTGAACTCATACCAAATTTTTTCTTCATACCATACTTCTAAAATAATAAGAAAAATAAGGGAAGGGGAGACCATGTATTTTCAAAAGACAGTATATCTGCCAATGACTTTGAGGAAAAGATGCTTATTATTTGTTTTTCTCAAAACGAAGACATTTACAGGGGCACCTGGGTGGTTCAGTCAGTTAAGTATCCGACTCTCAATTTCAGGTCAGGTCATGATCTCACAGTTTGTGACATTGAGCCCTGTTGTGGGCTCTGCACTGACAGTGAAGACCTGCTTGGGATTCTCTCTCTCCCTCTCTCTGCTCCTCCCATGTGCATTCTTTCTCTCTCAAAATATAGAAACAAACATGAAAAAAATTTTTTTAAAAAGAAGACATTTACAAATATTGGGGATCGAGGCAAAGATCCACAATCATTCTGTTCCCAAGTAACAACCTTGAGGTTTGGACAAGTGGAGAACTGAGTTTCTGAGTTTCAAAGTGCCCCCTTGTGGAAATCAGCAGTCATTGCTATCTCTCATAATTTTGTTTCATTTGCTTACTTGATACCTGGTACCTTAAGATTTATGAAGGTTTCTGATGAAAGCTAGTCAGTGAATCACATCAACAAAATAATTATGATTTATCAGCCACCTGGTTTTATGTGATGGCACCACTGATACATGCAATCATTTTACTTTCAATCACCGCATCCTTAATGTTTAGCATAGTGCCTGGCACAAAGCAGAAGATAGATTTTTTTTTTTTCAACTACCACAATGATTACACAGTCACCTAAGCTAGAAATCTAAAGACAACATTCATTCTTCTCTTCTTCATACCTAGTGCCATTAATTGTACTTCTGAAACTTAATTCAATCCAGACCTACTCCATTTTGCTGCCCAGGTTTAAGCCCACATAATCCCATCTCTGGTCATTGGCAATGGCCCCCAATAGTCCAGTCTGACCCATCCTTAACTGCTAGCAGAGGAATATTCAAAGAGAAACTAACTGTCCTCTTGGCCTTAAATATAGATATATATATTCTATATATATATTCTATATATATATAGAATATACACAAATATAATATATTAATTATATATATATTATGTATATTATATATATAACGTACACAAATATATATGTATACATATATACATATATGTATACATATATATGCGTATATGTATACATATATATACATATATGCGTATATGTATACATATACGTATATGTATACATATATATATTTGTGTATATTATATATATAATATATATAATTAATATATTATATTTGTGTATATTATATACATAATATTTGTGTATATTCTATATATAACATATATAGAATATATATATCTATATTTAAGGCCAAGAGAACAGTTTCTCTTTGGAATTTAAAATAATTAAAAATATACTGGAATTTAAAATAATTAAAAAAAATAGCGCATGATTGAATTAAATTTGGGGGCTCCTACTCAAAATTTTTAAAACCTTATCAATAGATACATTTTAATGGGGCACCTGAGTGGCTCAGTTGGTTAAGTGTCTGACTTAAATTTAAAAAATAATAAAGTTATGCTTTAAGAAATGTTCGCTAAAATACAAAAAGAAATAACAAGTGTTAACAAGAATGTGAAGAAAAAGAAACCCTCATGTACTGTTGGTGAGAATATAAACTGGTACAACCACTGCGCAAAACAGTGTGGAGGTAGGGCACCTGGTGGCTCATTTGCTTCAGTTCCAACTCCTGATTTCAGTTCAGGTCATGATCTCACAGTGAGATCCAGCCCTACATCTGGCTGGGCACTGGGCATTGATTCTGCTCAAGATTCTCCCTCTCCCTCTCTTTCTTCCTCCTCCTCTGTCCCTCCCCCACTCGCCCGTACTCACACTCTCACTGTCTCTCTCCAAAAATTAATTAATTTTTAAAAAGTGTGGAGGTTTCTCAGATTATTAAAAATAGAAATACCATACAATCCAGCAATTCCACTACTGGGTATTTGCCCAAAGAAAACAAAAAAACACTAATTAAAAAGATATATCCACCTTTATGTTTACTGTACATTATTTACAATAGCCAAGATATGAAAGCAACTTATGTCCATTAACAAATGAGTGGATAAAGAAAATGTACTATATAGATAGATAGATAGATAGATAGATGAAAAAAAGGAATCTTGCCATTTGTGACAACATGGATGGACCTAGAGGGTATTATACTAGGTGAAATAAGTCAGACTGAGAAAGACAAATACCATATGATTTCACTTACATGTAGAATTTAAAACAAAACATGAATAAACGCAAAGAATCAGATATATAAATACAGAGAACCGATTGTTGCCAGACAGGAGGGAGGTGGGGGGCAGGCAAAATGGGTGAAGGAGAACTTGGTTTTTTGGAATTGAGTCTATGAACAGAGATCCTATGAGGGAGAATGACTTCACGTTAAGAGAGGTAGATAACCTTAAGTATCAAAACCTTGGAAGGCACTGAACTATTCATTTAACATTGATCATTTCATTTTGTTTCCCAGACTTCAGTCACTGGCATTCTTTAATGCCTTTACCATGTTTACCCAACTTCTATACACACTGTTTACTTGATATTTCTATTTAAATTGACTCCCATTTTACTCACTAAATTTATCTTAATGGAAACTTTGCATCATTACTATAAATAGAAAATTTAGCATTATGTCCAAATACACAAATTACACTTAAAAATAAATATAATGGGAGTTTAGCTTTAGCTAATGGCACAGTAGGTAATTAGGACAAATCCTCCCACTGAGAACAACAGGAAAAGCTAAACAAGATATTTTTAAAAGCTTGTTCCAGTGCTTTGGAGATCTACCAAGGCATGGAAGATTTTAAAGGCAAGATCTGAAAGAATATGGGAAACTAGAGAGTTGATTCTCACACTTAGAGCCACTTATTTTTCTACAAATACTTGTTCTGAGATGATTAGGGCCCAGCAGAGCTTTCTAAATAGTTGCACATCAAAAGAGGAAAAAAAGAAATAATGAATTTCAGGACTCGATAAAGAGGAAGACTAGCAAAAATGCAGACTTTTCGTTCGGACCACAATGCAAATGTAAACCAGAATATGCTAGTCCTCACAAGGACAGAATCCAGTTCTCAGCCTCAAACTCTGGATCAGACTAGTGTCTCTCACCTGGGCACCTGCAGGAAGCCAACCTGAATATTTTCTAGAATAAAATATCATCCAGGTCCCCAAAATTATCTCTAACTATTTTCATACAAGTAATAGGTCATGGGGTAATAATCCAGAAGGAAAAAAAAAAGGGTCAAAAGAGCCATGGTTATCAAGCATAAACTTAAAAGTACTTATATTTATTTTTTAAATTATGTTTAAATATGAGTTATAAATGAGATTGTGGCTGAGAATTGGAAGATAGATACTATAACCATACCAAAACAAGATAACAAAAAGGATTAAAAAAAACCCAGAAATTCTGAATATAAATCTTAGATTAATGAAATTCCCTTTGGTTCCCAATTTACTGAAGTTTTTTTGTTATGAATAGATACTATCTTTAATCAAATACCTATTCTTTATCTACTGAGGTTATTCTATGATATTTTCCCTTCATATTATTGGGATTTTCAGATTTTATATTTCTTCTGTCAGTTTTGTAAGCTTTTTTTTTTATTAGCAATGGTTTTTTTTTTTTATCTAAATTTTTAAATGTAATGCCTCTTCAAATTCTGTAGGATCTTTTGTACACTCTGATTTTGGTAACTTGTACTTTCCCTCATTTTTCTTTTCCTCTTTTGCTTCTTTATTTATAATTTCCTTGGGTTAATCTGCATTATTTTTTCTATTTTCATATATATATGATAAAATATATATCATATCATATATATATGATATTCATATATATATGATAAAAGAAATATATATATATATATTTCTTTTATCACTGTCTGGATTATAAGAAACTTTGAATATTTAAACTACCTTAAGCCTCTTTTAACTAATATTACATACATGAAGGGTATTTTAATTTTCTGTATACTTTAAACCGCAAAAGACATTTTTAACTACACTTGGTGGTTATACAGATTTCCATACACATTTACCCTTTCCTCTGCCTTTTATTCACTGTGGCATCTCTGAGCTTCAACCTTGGAACATTTCACTCTGAGGCTCTGCTTTGGTCAGGTTCTGCAGGTGGTGAACACAAGAGTTTTCATTTTTCTGAAAAAGCCATTATCTCACTTCTTTTTTTGAAGTGAAGTAATTTGTGTTGAGTATATAAGTCTAATTGGTGATTATTTTTTTAATTAAGTTAGTTGGAAAGAGGGAGGTGGAGGGACAGAGAGAGAGAGATGGAGAGAGAGAGAGAGAGATGGTGATTATTTTTTAATGAGCCCTTTGAGAACTGGGGGGGTGGGGGTGAGAAAATACGAAAGGAGGGTCATGCACCATGATGTGGAGCAGGAGCAAGCTTAGAGAGCCCAGGATTGAACAACAAGGAGGCGGGATGACTGCAGGGAGCAAAGATGGCAACAATTAGCAGCAAGTGAGACCAGAGAGGCGGTTCGGACCAAATCATGTAAGGATTTAAGGATTTTTACCTTTAAGGTTTTTACTCTAAACAAAGTAGAAAGTCACTAGACAGTTTGGAACAAAGGAGTTTCATAAATTTACTTATAATTTTAGGCCAAATTATCTGTACTCTATATTCAATGCTCAGCATAGAGAGGGAGTGGGGGTGAAAACTGAGATCCCATTCAGTAGCCCATTGTGACAATCTACATGTAATATGATCAAGACTTAGACTAAGATATCAGTGGAATTGGAAAAAAAAAATGTTCAGATGAATACCATAAAGATAGAGTCAAGAGTTTCCCTAATGGATTAAAATGTTTGCTGTGAGAGACAGAGAAAAATGAGAATAATTCTAAGTTTTCTACCTAAACAATATAAAGAAGGGATTTATATGGTAAAGGAGTAGGTAAGAGGGAAAAATCAGTGGTTCAGTTTGGATATAGAAAAGATAGAACAAAACTCTACTCTGAGGCTGAACAGATAGTAAAAGGTCAGTCAGGTCACACTTTTATAAAAAGATTTAGGTTGAAAATAAAAATAGCTTTAACCAGACTGATTTATAATAACCAAGGTTTTTACAAAATAGCTTGATTGTTACAACTTTAAATAGTGCTACAAATTATGTGAATCTAGAGAGATATCCTACTCAAATCATTACATGAATTCTATAATTTTTTTTTTCAACGTTTATTTATTTTTGGGACAGAGAGAGACAGAGCATGAACGGGGGAGGGGCAGAGAGAGAGGGAGACACAGAATCGGAAACAGGCTCCAGGCTCTGAGCCATCAGCCCAGAGCCCGACGCGGGGCTCGAACTCACGGACTGTGAGATCGTGACCTGGCTGAAGTCCGACGCTTAACCGACTACGCCACCCAGGCGCCCCTACATGAATTCTAATAAGTACTTTATTTTTGAGGAACTTTTTAATATCAACAGTGACTATTTTTAAAGACTCTAAAATATTCTCTAAAACTTCCAACTGACTTTTAGTATTTGAAATCATTACTGAACATTTTTCTATTACAAAAAAACAATTCTCATGTTCCCTAAAACAGAACAAATATACAGAGATGTCGTGAAGTTTTTACTTATATTTACATATGTATAATATTTGTGCATATATATATACATACATTTGTATAAAGATTAAATCAAAATCAATTCTATATATACACTATCTTATATATAAATAAGTTGAATCATAAATTAAGGCAAAAAATTAAAACTTGAAATAATATTGTCACTTAACATTGTGCAATGTAGCTATATACTGTGTGAAAATGTATTATACGTATTAAAAAGCAAAGGAAAAAAGTCTTAAATATAATAAGAAGAGAACTGATAGGTTAATGAAAACTGTGACCTTAAAATATACAGTCACCTTTTCAAATTGGGAAGAGAATTATTGTTGAGCATCTAATCACTTGTCCCAGAAAATCAAAGCTTATTTTTTCCTTACTTATGGTGTCTTTCAATTCTCATGAGTCTAATTTTGTGTTTTCATGCTGTCTTTTATTTGCTCCTAGTTTGTTTTAAAATAGAGTAATAAGAATTCTTCACTCTAAGAATAACTAGAATTTTCAATGTATATTATGTTAAACTTTGCAGATTTATCTTAAATATATGTTGTTATGACTAATGGAGGAGCCAACACATCAAAGATTGTTTATGTTTTTGACCAAAATGTTCTGGCAATGCTTTTGAATAATGCCTTTCCTAGTTCTGATCCTAGATTCAGAAAAAAATGAAAGTGTTATGAGATCTTTTAAATTGGTGTTTCTCAAGTAATTAGATTAGCTCCTAAGAGGTAGAAAAAAGGAGTTCCTAAGTGAGACATTCTTCAGATTTTATTGATTACTGATTTGTTAACTCAAAACAATTTGGAATCTCTGTTGGTTACCAAATACAGGATTTCAAAAAAAGTACTTTAATCAAACAAGACATCAGCTTTCCTGACTTAATATAGGGTTGGTTTAAAAACTGGCCCCCATACACACAGGGCAAAGAGAGACTAAAGAAATGGGCACCTGGGTGGCTCAGTCAGCTGAGCAACCGACTTCGGCTCAGGTCATGATCTCTCAGTCCATGAGTTCAAGCCCCACGTGAGGCTCTGTGTTGACAGCTCAGGGTCTGGAGCCTGCTTCGGATTCTGTGTCTCCCTCTCTCTGCCCCCTTCTTGCTCTCACTCTGTCTATATCTCTCTCTCAAAAGTAAATAATAAACATTAAAAGAGAGAGAGAGAGAGACCAAAGAAAGAGGCAGACCACTCCAGATTGGTAGGTGTCAGGTTTAATTGGCAAGGGAATTTACATGAGAAGATTGTCTTGGGTGGTCATAAGATGAGTAGATCTCTGCCCCACCTGCCAGAATTTTAAAAGTTTATATAGATATCATGGGGCATTTGGGTGGTTCAGTCAGTAAGCATCCCACTCTTGATTTTGGCTCAGGTCATGATCTCACAGTCATGAGATCTAGCTCTGCACTGACCTTGAAGCCTGCTTGGGATCCTCATTTCCCTTCTCTCTGCCCCTCCCTCACCCACTCTCTCTCAAAATAAAAACATAAACATTAAAAAAATGTTTATATAGAAGTCTTAATGGGTTCAGTCACGTATTTAGTTCAGATGGTCTCAACGACACATTGCTCTCTTCAGTCTGTGCTCTTTTTTTTTTTATTTATTATTGAGAGACAAAGTGAGACAGAGCATGAGCAGGGGAGGGGCAGAGAGAGGGGGAGACACAGAATCCCAAGCAGGGTCCAGGCTCTGAGCTGTCAGCATGGAGCCCGATGCAGGGATTGAACTCACAAACCGTGAGATCATGACCTGAGCTGAAGGCAGACGCTTAACCAACTGAACCACCCAGGTGCCCCTCTTAAGTCTGTGTTCTTGAAATGGTTCCCACTGTGGGAATGGTCATCAGAATGTACATCCCAAGCCAAGGGTTTGGGGAGAGGACCCTCTGATTGCCTGGGTCTAGCTTACAGGTCAACTGCTAGTCACATTTTCTCTGTGACCTCCTCCAATAGATATATGTGTTACCAATGTATACACATTTAATAATAATATGCTTTTAAGACTTGAAAAGAGGCATGCTCACGCTCACATGCAAAGACTGATACTCTGTAATTTGATTATAAAAATGGTTTTGTTTCTGTACTTAATTGAATTATAATAATAATGTAATTTATACAAGGAAAGAAAAGAGAGCGCTAGCACTTAGAATGCTAGGGAATGGTGCCAGATTAGAGACTTAGACAATAAAAACACTCTAACATTTCAATATCTTTAAGCCTTTGGATACCTTACTCTATACAAGACCATCTGGCATTTCAGTCTCCTCGTGTGCAAGCCATTCTTGTGTCCATGTTTCAGTGAACCAGCCAAATTGTTAGAGCCTTTTCCAATCCCTCACACTAAAATTTGTAATCCAGAATCTCTTGTAATTGGCTCTGTGTCAGTAAATTTAGCCTGATTCAACTATATATTCTTCCCTCATGATCTCAGAGCCATGTAGTCAATTCTAACATACATTCTCAAGATTTCTGTTTGTATAAATTGGGGAAAAAAATCCTACAGTTCTTTTGGTGTATACTGAACCTTCTCTTGGGTCAAAATCTCTATCTCAGCCTTTGGGAGGCATCTGTGAATTGAGTTTAATGATAGATTTATAATCAAAGAGGGCAGTAGGTGGTACATACTGAGGAGAATCAGTAGTGCCTTGTCAGGTAACTGCCTCAGGGAGGCCATTATTTTTTATTTTTATTTTTTGGCAAAGATAAAAGAACTGCTTTTCCGGGAAGAGAAGATTTGGCAGATTTTGAGGTTTGATGCACCCAGCGCTATAAGGAACTACTTATATGACCCCATTCCAATTTTTAGGATCTTATCCTTCCTAACCAATGCCCTCACTTTAGCAGAAGATGCCCTGCATGTTTGGGAATTCAATTTGCATTGTAATTCATTCAGCTACAGGATGAAATTTTGAGCTTGATTTTCAGAAATCTCAGCTGTGCAACTGCAGTAGACAAGAGTTTCTTTCAGGGGAGATGCAAATGCTTTCAAGTGGCTTATGCAGATCTTGTGCTGAGAATTTGAAGCCCTGAGCTCATCCTTTTCTTTTTCTACTGTTTCCAGCACAGTTAGGGGCAATCAATCAATCCCATGGTACTTCTTAGTTTGACTAAAATGTCCTAAGGTAGCAAATACGTCATCACCCAGAACCTTGTTTTTCACTGACATCTGATTGGAAGTATTCACTGGCAATATTTTACATATCTCTGTTACCACATCAAGTCCTGGACTGTCACTGCCTCTTTACTACTGGAAATAGAGTCATTAGTGCCTTCAAATCTGTCACCTAGAGAACCATTTTCAGAAAACCCAGACCAATTCAGAAAACTCATCCTTTAGTTTCTTTTCCTCTAAACCCAACAACATTTGTATCAGTCAGGATTCAACCAACGAAAGAGAACCATTAAGAGGTACATAATATTAGATTTATTATAGGGGTTGATTTAGGCAGTTGTCAAGGCTGATAAAGTAAGTCAAAAATCTGTTGGTCACTATGTCCGGAAGGACAACCTGGAAGTCTTTGGCACATGCTGAAGTCACAGTCCATAGGTGGAATTTCTTCTTCTTCAGGGAAACCTCAGCTTTGCTTTTACAGCTTTTAAAAGCTTTTGCTTTTTCAACAGATTGAATCCACCCCCGTCATTTTATCTAGAATAACTTCCCTTTCTTAGAGTCAACCAATATCAACTTTAATCATATCTACAAAATACCTTCAGACCAATACCTGCATTAGTGTTTGACAACTGGGGACTATAGCCTAGCCAAGTTGGCACATCAAAAGACCATCATTCGCTTCTTTATTTTTTTAAAAATATAGAGCAGGTACTACTTTTCTAACTAAAATAATAAGTATATGACTGAAATATTTTCTATTTAAATGACAGTAGATATATTTAGATTGAAGGCTGTTTTCTTCTTTTTACTTACTTAAGCAGTAACATAATTGGATCCCTTTTCCTTCTCTCATTGACCTATTTGACCCATTGTCCCTACATTTGAACTATCAAACACTGGTGATGAAGCACACATAGCAGTTCTTGGATGGGCTTTCTGAATTAATACAGATTTCAAAGAATTTTCTTTCCCTAGAATGATAGGTTACACCCTGAGGGAATTTTACTTTTATGTCCCAGGAATGCCATGATCTTCTGTTACATCAAAGCCACTAGTCATTCCTTAATGTATTTTGATTCCTAAACTTTAAGTGAAAACGAAGTTCATAATGTATATTGGTTAATGGACTAAATTACACATTAACTGTAAAAATAAAGGGGAGACACCTTGCCCCAGTTTCTGTAACAGCACAGGGATAGCCCAATTCTACACAGTTTGGTATTCAGTCCCTTCGTTGGCATGGGTTATTCCCATGACAGATTCAATTATGTTAAAGGAATAATGTGAGGTCCTTTTAACACATTTTATATCAGTTTTGCTCAGTAATCTTGTTTTGTCTCTGTCATGTTCTAAATAGTTCAGGAGAAAGACTTTAAACCACTATTCCCATTCACATTGTTTCATTTTCCAGGAAATCTCTAGGCTGTCTCTTTTCATTAGAAAAGAATTGACAAACCAGTCAACTAGCAATTTTAGTGTCCTTGGCAACAAACCAGGGTGGCTTCTTTTTAATAAAGACCCTAGAGAAAGTCATCTGTGTCCTGAAAACATTTATCTCAATTAATTTTTTTGAAAAAAAAAAATGCCAGTCTCATAATTGAATCACACTGGACAGAAATCTGATAAAAGCATAATGAGAACCAAATCACATTTAAAAGAATACATAATTTTAAAATATGGGGAAGACATTGCATAGGAATTAACAGAGAGGACCAACTTATTTATTAGTGATTTATTAAATAGATAACAGATCTTTTTTTTTCCTTAACCCGATAACTAGCTTTTTAGGTAATTCATATGTTTTTTTCTTTTATCATCTTCATCAAAAACTGAGAATAAGTTCTGAGGATCTATAGTTAATAACATATTAATTATTATTAAATAATTAGTACTTATTAATCATTATTAACTCATACTTAATAATATGGTGTAATATACTTGAAATCTACTGATAGTAGATCTTAAGAACTCTCACCACAAAAGAAACAAATCAACTATGTGAAGTGTTGGGTATGTTAATTATCTTGATCTTCGTAATCATTCTATAATATGTATGTATATAGAATCAACACGGTATAGACTTTAAATATGTACAATTATATTTGTCAATTACTGCTCAATAAAGTTAAAAAAACTGAATGAGAAAGTTGTTCTGTATAGAATTACTTCCTTAGAATTATTGGATTAAACACAAAATCTTGCATACACTTGACTTCAAAGTAATTATGGAAGGGAATTGTTTATATGCAGTTGGAGTATTTGTCCTCTTAGTCTGAAGCACTTGGGTGGAGCTTCCTGCCTATGAATGGTCTGAAGAGATCTGAGCTAGTGTCTGTAAGGAGATATTATTCTTGTCTCTCTGAAACAGAAGAGTCTCAGTCTGGGTGGAGTAAACCAGCATATTTATATAATTTTTTACAGTTTACAAACCATTTCCTTAAATTATTTTATTCATTGAAGCCTCACAATAATCCAATAAATTAGGTTTTATTACCTCTATTTTTAAAAAGAAGAATTTGAAACATTGAATGAATAATTGAGTCCCTTGCCCAACTTCACACAGCATTTAGCTACATTTCCGATTCTGAGTCTTATATATTTTTCTATTAAAATGGCCTTAAACTCCCTGATGCTGTATCATGTGTAGTGCTTCTGTGTTAGGTGACTAGGGTTGCCATAACAAAATACTATACATTGGAAGGCTTAAATATCAGAAATTTACTTCTTACACAGTTCTGGAGGCTAAAAGTCCAAGATCAAGAAGTCATCATGGTTAGTTTCTGGTGATACCTCTCCTCCTGACTTGGAATAGGCCAACTTCTCACTGTGTGTGTTCACACAGCCTTATTCTCTGAGCACATGCAGAGAGAAAATGAGTTTCTTCTTATAAAAGCACCAGTCCTTTAGGATTAAGGCCATATTCATATTATCTCACTTAACCTGTATTGCCTCCCTCTAGGCCCAGTCTCCAAAAATAGTCACACTGGAAGCAGGGGGGCGGGGAGAGGGTAGGATTTCAACATATGAACTGTGGGAAGGAGCCCGATTCAGTCCCTAACAGAATCCTTCCAGAGAGATAAGAATCTATGTGTTTCATTTTATAGAAATTCATTTTATAGAAAAATAAAGGGAGGTCCAAAGAGATAATTAACCCATTGATGTAAACAATCAAGTGCTGGTAGATTTGGGAACAAAGCTCTGTCTTCTTATTTTCATAACAGTGCTCTTCCCATTAAATAACCCATGTCTTATAATAGTGTCATTCATACACAGTTCTACGGTACACACAAGGCAGAAGACGGTAGATTCACAATCATCACTTTGGAAGGGAATTCCAAGGAAACCAGCAAATTGGTCTAAGTTGTAAATTGATCTAAGCCAGTACGGGCCCTCATAACTTCCAGCTGCATTTTGGTATCATAGCATCTAATTTTTGTAGGTGGGAGCTAAGCGCCTTCTTCCAGACACATGCCAGGTATCAACGCAATCATTAGAATGAATTTTGTACACGTACAAATGTTTATTAGCAAATGGGAACTAAGACAGTTATACAACCTGTTCCCTTAAGCTCAATAAAATCCCAGCTGTCTGTCCTTTTAAATGCTTAGCATGAGAGCTCCTCTGGAAGAAAATGTACCAATATGCTAGAAACAGGGGTCTGTTTCTCTGCTTGTAAGCAACAGACAACAAGAATCTTTTAAATTACTGACTGAATACCAGACTCTTTGGGAATAAAAAATCAGGAGCCATTGGAGCCACACAGACTGCTGACTTGCTATCCATGTGACAGCCAGTCCTTCTGTAGTGTTTCTAATTCACAAGCCTCGGCCCGTACTCACTTTATTAGTGAAGTCATTTTTGAAACAACTGTTAAGCTAACTAAATATCCTCTAATGTTGATTAGAGATAAATAAAGTTCAAGTCCCCTGACTATATCCAATCTTGAAAATCTCTTTCTTCATCACTCTGTTTTTAGCCCCACTAGCTTACTTACTCTTCCTTGAATATACCAATGGCATTTGAATGTATATAATTGGTAATGTTTTTCAGGAGAACCCTAACACATCCATATGTGTCCCAAGACTTTAGAAAATTGTAAAATGAAACAAATTTATATTACTCTTATACATCTACGATTGCACTAGGGCTCTCAAGGGAATCATTTTGTGACAACCCCCAGGTATATTATGTTATGAAGGGCTAGACACAAAAGAGAAACCCAAAAGCCAGTCACTTGGTTTAAGAAAAAGGCTATAATGATGATTTTTGGTCACCAGAGGGCACCACTCGCTCAGCAACTAGTTCTTTGATGCTAAGGCATTTTATTATTTGATACGTTAAGATTCCTTCACTTATTCAAAAACCTTTCACTGAGCACTTACTATGGACGGAGCAAATTTCTAGGCTCTAGGGGATACCATAATGAATAAGAGAAATGAGGTCTCTACCACTGATCTTGTTTAGATGTCACTCAAAAACGATGAGTTGAAACAGCCTAAATCTGGTTAGAATTAAGACACAAATGGAAAGAAATCCCATGTTCATGGATTAGAAAACTTAATATTGTTAAAATGTCCATACTACCCAAAGCCGTGGATTGATTTCATGCGATCCCTATCAAAATTCTGATGACATGTTTTACAGAAATAGAAAAAATAATTCTGAAGTTCATATAGAACCACAAGGGACCAGGACAGGTAAATCAATCTTGAGAAAGAAGAACAAGTCCACAACTGCTCTTCAAAGGTGACGTCAAGAATACACAATGGAAAAAAAAATAGTATCCTCAAGAAATGCTGCCAGGAAAACTGAATATCCAAAGTCAAAAGAATAAAATTGGACCTGTATTGTACACCATACACAAAAATAAACTCAAGATGGATTAAAGACTTAAACATAAGACCTGAAAATTTAAAATTCCCAGAAGAAAACATAAGGGGAATCTTCATGGTGTTGGTCTTGACAGTGATTTCACTGATGCGACCCTAAAAACACAGGCAGCGGGGCACCTGGGTGGCTCAGTAGGTCAAGTGTATAACTTTGGCTCAGGTCATGATCTCACGGTTCGTGGGTTCAACCCCCATGTCAGGCTCTGTGCTGACAGCCTGGAACCTGGAGCCTGCTTCGGATTCAGTGTCTCCCTCTCTTTCTCTGCCCCTCCCCTGCTCACTCTCTGTCTCTCAAAAATGAATAAACGTTAAAAACAATTAAAAAAAAAACAACCTTAAAAACAGAAGTACCATGTGATTGATCCAGCAATCTCACTTCTGGGTATATATCCAAAGCAACTGAAATCAGAATCTCAAGTAGATATTAGCACTTCTATGTTCATTGCAGCTCTGTTCATAGCCAAGATGTAGAAACAACCTAAATGTCCATCATTAGATTGATTAATGGGTAAAGAAAATGTGGCATATACATATAATGGAACAGCATGGGTATACCTTGAGGACAGTATGCTAAGTGAATTAAGCCAGTCACAGAAACACAAATACTGCATGATTCCACATATATGAAGTATCTAAAGTAGTCAAATTCAAAGAATCAAAAAGTGAAATGTTTGTTGCCAGAGGTTTGAGGGAGGGAGAAATGGGAAATTACTATACTACAAGCATAAGTTTCGGACAACCAAGATGAATTAGCTCAGAGATCTGCTATACAACATAATCACATATTGTCAATAATCACATATTGTCCACTTAAAATTTATTAAATGGGCAAATCTCTTGTTAAATGTTCTTACCACAAGAAAATAAAATTAAACAGAAATAATTAAATCCTGGGGAGTAAGAAGTCTACTGTGTGCCATATATGGGTTGGGGAGTCAGTAGTAGCCAAGACAAGGTGAGAAGGTGGTCTTATGTTTCATTAAATTTGCACTATAGTAGGGAACAAAAAAATATAATTTTTAAATGTATGATTATGATCAGTGATAAAATGGTGAATAAAATACAAAGTGATGTCACAGTACACAGTAGGGTAAAAATTATTTTTTAGAGTCTAGGAAAAAGTTTTCTGAGGAAGGAGAATGTAAGGATGAATAGACATCACTTGGGGAAAAAATCTCTAGAACACATTCTAGAGAAAAGTAACTGGGGGAAAAAAAAGCAAAACAAAGAAACAAACAAAAACTCACTTGAAGATGGCATGATATAGGAATGAAAAACTGTTTAATCACAAAGATGAACTGGTATAGGAAAGTGACTGCGTAAGAAGCTATACTAATTTTCCTTTCTTTGTGGTGTTCTGGAATGTATCTGCTAACCTGATGCCTGATCCAGAGTAACCTCAAACTTACAACAGCCCCAGGACCAGGCTAGAGCCATAAAACTTTGGGATAAGACTTGAAATGTCGCTTGCTAAAACATAATAAACATCACTGGGTTTAATTAGAGTGAGACTAGCTTAGGGCCTGTAATAAGTAAATAACAATACATGTGACTCATAAACTGCCAATAAATTAGAAAATATGCTAAAATTCCAGAACAAAAGATGCATCATAACACTACAAAATCAAAATTACTTCCATTTTAAGTAAGAATGACAATTTGTAATCTCAGAGTACTGGAGATTAGGGGGGAAAGCCAACAGGAAACCAAGGTATTCTCATGAACTTCAGAAAATGAGAGATCAGAGACGTTAGGTATATTTGAGAGTGCTTCATGAACAAAACAATTAAATTTGCTATATTTTTACTTCTTTTTATTGCCCTGAGAAATCACCCCCTCTCAAACATGAAAGCGTTTATTATAAATAAAATATACTATTAAACTTATGTATATATTTTCACCTGGCTTCCTAGGAAAATGATTTGAGAACTAGATGAAATGAAAAGAAAAAAATAAAGAAAATACAACAAAAAAGGACTTATGAGGGCTCACTAAGAAGATAAAAGAATGCCAAAACAGAGACAGGGAAAATAGAATAGTAGTACATGTAATTGTTTACTGTAATTAGTAACCATCTATTGAAGAGCTACGAAGTACCAAACATTGGATTAGACTCCAAAAATGAAATAATGAAAATATATACTTTGTAAAGTAATAATATTGGCATCTTATGTTTAGGATGTCCTGGGTTTGATTGGGGCAAGAAATATAAAAATAATTGCAATGCAACATGGTAAATTCTATAATCTAGGAGAACACAATCTAAAGTCAAGTGTGAGAAAAGACTAAAACAGAATAATAAGCAGTTTGATAGCTGCCATTGTTTTTATTTTTTCAGTATTTCTTCTCCCTCCTTTTTCTGGTGACAACCCCCCCCCCATCCCCAGCTCCTGCCCTTTTTTCTGGGAAAAACTATTACACATGATTCTGTGGAGCCATAGGGACATTCCTGTGACCTAGTTCTGGCTCTGTGGAGCCTGGACCAGAGTAGTTTGTTCTAAATATCATGTGATCCAAGTCAAACAAATATGCCTTTTGTGGACTTTTCTTTAAGGAGTATTTGGAAAGATTATCCCTCCACTGTGGTTAGTAAGTTTGAAAGATATGAATGCAGGCTTTCTGGTAGCCAGTTTACAAACCACCAGAACAGAAGAGATAACAAAAGATATAGAATCTGAAGGAGACCCAGGATCTAGCCACCCCTCCCACTTGCAAGTAAAGATAATTCTGAATTATACAGAGGATGTAAAAAACGTTACAACTGGTATATACATTAGAGATACACATTTTATACATTAGAAAAAGAAAAATCATCTTGAATTACAATCTTGAATATTTATAAAGGAATAATAAGGTCATAATTTCTTCATGCAAAAGCAGACTTGTCTAACAAATGTTGATTATTTTTGCCTTCTTGATTATCTTAGATGTAAAATAGCTCAGAAACATGGAAGAGAAAAGCAAGTTTATGAGATATTAGATTACAGGACTTCGGAGATGATTCAAACAACATAACGGCTTGTGTTGGATTCTGAGATCATGAATTGGGCAGGAAGACAAAAATACACACAGGAAATTAGGTGGATTAGTGAGTAAGGAAAGAGAATCTAATTTAAAACTGATTGTAAAATTTACTTATTAACAATTTAAGACACTACACATTCACTTATAAGTGTATCTTAATAGACTACAAAATGAAAGAGAATTTATGAAGTGTTTAGCTCACAGCATAAAGCTGCTGGAGTTGACAAGTTCATTTTTAATATTTGATTTGAAAATCATGGGCACAGCAGTAGCAAGTTAAGATGCAAATTAAATTTTTCAGGAAACAGGAGAGATGCACATTTTAATTGAATTTCCCATGAATAAAAGGTTATAAAGTCCCCACTGGAGGGAAAGCATCATTGTTTCACAGCCTGAATTTTACTTTGGTTTGGGAGGAAGTCAATGTTCTTCTCTCAATCTCTCTCTCTCTCTTTTTTTTTTTTTTATTTTGTTCTCCAGTTTGCATTAAGAATGCCCCCTGCTGTCTCAGGGTATTGTCAGAAGAACTAGCAGGACATAAGTTTTATTTTAAAAGCAGTCAGTTAGTGACAAAGGAGGCTAAGTAAATGAGTTCCAAGTGATGGGATAGAAAGTGAATACCTTTGTAAAAGCAGTTCGCTCAAGGACACCGGCCCAGGTAACACTGGGCTTGGGTTTGCATAGAAATGCAGTGTGCATATGTTTGTTTTTTTTTTGTTTTGTTTTTTTTCTGAGAGATCTCAGGGAGCCTAAACTAAAATTTAAATCCCTTGTTTCTTGACCAGCCAAAACTAACTAGCCTTTTCTCCTGACATACATGCAGCTCTTCACAGCTTCATATTCAACATTAAGACAAATAAAGAAGGTAAAAAAAAAAATGCTATTCCCAGTTCTAGTAATGTTTTAATGAACTACCATATTCTCTCCATAAGAGACCTAGAGGCTCTTGTGTTACAGACTCTCATTTGATTTCTGATGCTGTGTCTATTATCACAGTAAACATACAGATGCATAAGTTTGTTAAGAAAAGAGCAGTAGAAGGGGAAAAAAGGCATCAGGGATTAAATTTTGAAAAGGAACAGATTGCCATGCTTTTTTATTGATGACAGTGATGAGATTTCAGAGTTAATGTCCCAAAGCAATGTCAACAGAGCAGCCCACAGGATAGGAGACAGGGGGGGTGTGTGGCTTCGGTCCAGGGCGCAGGGCTGTCATGTTGCATCTGTGTGAAGTCAGTCCAGGTCCTTGCAAAGCTGGTCACTACAGTGGCAGCTGGAACAAGAAATAAGTGAGGCTGAGAGACTCTGAAGCAATGCAGAAGAGATGTCTGATACACAGTGACTGATGGAAAATTCAGATCCAAATTTGTAGGTAACCAGTGCGGAGAAATATGCCACGCATTTTGTATATTAACTCCATCTGTTTTTAATTTATTTTTTTGTACCCTTGCACAAACTTGCTCAAATTTTTGTTTGTCCTTGAGGCAAGCAGTGGTCTGCAACTAAAACTAGACGTATAACACCAAGAAAGGAAAGGAAAGAAAAACACTACTGATAAATACTATACTGTATTATAGTATGTCAAGGGCAGGCAAAATTCAGTGTTGTATATGGTAAACAAAGAGAAAATTTTACATTTTGATATATTTGAGATATTTGGAATTCTCCCCACACAAACTTCTGGCATCAGGAGCTTCCTTCCCCTCTTATAGTCAAGGATATTTAATATACTGAAAATACCTTTCAGCTTTTACCTTTATATTTCTATTTTAGAAACTGAATCATTTTACTACTTGTGAAATATTATTGAAGTTTTTATTATATGTGTATATGAGGATATGAGTATAAAACTTATGGATACAAATAACATATCCACAGGCAAGGAGATTACATAAACTTTATTCCTTACTACTCTGATAAAACATGAAGTTGATGTTTGTATCATTTATTCTACTTGGCCTAATGCATATCTTAATGTATTACATTAAATAGAAAACCAGTTGCACTTAAATAATGGAACTGTCCTCATTAACAATGATCCAGAGAAGAAATTACATTTCATCAATTAGTTCTGCAGTTATTCCTAGGAAATGTAAGCTATTGCTGTGTGGGATTTTTTGCATATTTAAATATTTATGATTGGTTTATAAATATTTATACTACAATAATTCTGTGGATTAAAAGCAAATGAAAACCTACTATAAATGGATACTAGGATTGACAATTAAGTGAACGGATGGTGGGTGGTAGGTGCCAGGTTTCTTGCTGTTGTAGTAGAAGGTAACAGATAAGCAAGGAGAAAGGGCTAGAATGATCCATGTAGTACTGTATTAGAGTTGGACACAGTAGAATGAACCTATTTAGCTGAACATAGATTCAAATGGTTACATATGGAAATATGTATAGATATGTGTATATACATAGAATAGTATATACACACGTTGTGTCCTTTCTCCCTCAGCTAGAAGCAACTCAATAGCACTGAGCACAACTGGTGACCTATCCTGGTTGCTAAAAGCATTCTCAAGGAAAGGATCCAGGGCTCCTGGAGTTCTTGGAGAAAGGGTTGATAATCACACTGGGGCAGGAATTATACAAGATGAGACTGGAGCATTTTGTGGTGTCAGAGAATGTAAGGAAATGCTAATTTCTTTAAAGTTTTTTAATGTTTATTTTTTTTATTTTGAGAGAGAGAAAGAGAGAGAGAGGGAGAGAGTATGAGTGGGGGAGGGGCAGAGAGAGAGAGACAGAAAATCCCAAGCAGGCTCCATGCTGCCAGTGTGGAGCCCAATGCAGGGCTTGAACCTGGGAACTGTGAGATCATAATCTGAGCTGAAATCAAGAGTCAGATGCTTAACGGACCTAGCCACCCAGGCACCCAAGGAAATGCTAATTTTTTTAAATAAAAAGCAAAACCTTTGATGGGAGTATGTTAAAGGGACATAGGAGTCAAATGAAAAAGCTTCAAATGGCAAAAGCTGAGCAACAAAACACAGTCGTATTCGATTATAACCCTAAGTACAAAGTAGGTATCCATGAGTTCCATACTAATATAAATAAATAAGACTATAGTTCCACACTTTAAGTGTTATGGGTTGAATTGTGTCCCCAAAACTTCGTATGGTAAGGTGCTAGCTCCCAATACCTCAGAATTTGACTTTATTTGGGAGTAGAGTCATTGTAAATGTAATTAAGATGAGATTCTACTGGAGTAGGGTGGGCTTCTAATCTAACATGACTAGTGTCCTTTCAAAATCAGGAAAATTGGACAAGATACAAACACAGTGAGAAAACAAAGTGAACATGAAGGAAGACATGTGGACAATAACCATAGAGCAAATTTTCCTTCATCACCCTCAAAGGAGGACACCTTGCTGACTCCTTAATCTTGGACTTTCTTGCCTCCAGAACTTTGAAACATTATATTTCTGATATTTAAGCCAACCAGTTGGTGGTAGTTTGTTATAACAGCCCTAGCAACCTAATACAGTGACTTCCATTCAAAGCGTAAGAGTATGGAAAGAGAAAAAACGTAACTTTACAGTGGAGAACCCTGACAAACACTGTCTCAGCCAGGTGATGAGGGTTGCCATCAACAGTTTCAAGTCACACTGATCATATTTACCCTTAAAATGATGTGATGAAAAGTGCACTTAGTCATCCTCACAAAATCCTATAACCCCACTCTACTCCTAAGAAAAATGTCAGACAAGTCCCAATTAGGGACATTCTACAAAATACCTACGGGCGCCTGGATGGCTAAGTCTGTTGGTGACCAACTTCAGCTCAGATTATGATCTCACAGCTCCTGAATTCGAGCCTTGCATCGGGCTCTGTGCTGACAGCTCAGAGCCTGGAACCTTCTTCAGATTCTGTGTCCCTCTCTCTGCCCTCCCCTGCTCACATTCTGTCTCTCTCTCTCTCTCTCTCTCTCTCTCTCAAAAGCAAATAAACATTAAAGAAAAAAATTAAAAAAACAAAACCAAAAACCTAACCAGTATTTTCCAAAATTATCAAAGTCATCAAAATCAGGGAAAGTTTGAGGGACTGTCAAAGCCAAGAGGAGCCTGAGCAGACATGATGACTAAATATAATGTGGTGTTCTGAATGGAATCCAAGAACAAAAAAAGGGCATCAGGTTGAAAGTAAGGAAGTTTGAATAACTTATGCACTTTAGTTAATAATATATCAATATGAATTATAACAAGTCTATCATATAAGATGTTGATAATAGGGAAAAACTGAGTATGGGTTATATAAGAAATCTCTGTATTCTCAACTTTTATATAAATCCAAAACTGTTCAAAAATAAAATGTTTATTTAAAAAATAAATGAAAGAAATGGATCAGTCTCACATCTGGTAACATCCTTAAAATGCATAAAACAAAGTAATGTGAAATACAGGTATATTTTACATGAAATTCAGTTCGCAATAATTCCCAACATGGTTATAAAAGCTAAAATGCACATTAAATAAAAAATAGTGTGATCATAAATTATTGACATAAATTGTTCAGTTCAGTGATGCAGAATGTATATTTCAAGCGCAATCTCCAACAGTTTTTTAATCCTTTCAAAACTATACCTAATAAATTGTTTTCCCTGTCAGTTTATGAGGAATCATAATATTCTTTGATGTATTATTCTCAGACAGTCACATAAACAACTTGTGGTTCATTTCAGTTGAACAATTTTTTTTATGTTCTGCAGTAATGACTTAAAGGAGCAGAGTCAAGATTTATCAGTAATCTTTTTATCTTTTGTATTATAAGCAAAATCAAACATGTCTAGGGATTTGGGGCAGACTTGCTCTGTCATTCCTTTCCTTGTCAATTTCAAGTTATCACTTCTTAAAATGAACAGAAGTCAAGTAGACCATTTGGAAAAACATCTGAGGCAATGAAATACTGAGTCGTGTGTGGCATATTAATTTTCCCAATAGGACAGCATTTCTTTTTTTCTTTCATTTTTAGCTTCTCCTCTATGTGTGGAGACATTAAGATCTACTCTTGGGGCACTTGGATGGCTCAGTCGGTTAAGCATCTCCAACTGTTGATTTCAACTCAGGTCGTGATCTCATGGTTCATGAGATCAAGCCCTGCATCAGTCTGCACGCTGATGGTGTGGAGTCTGCTTGGGGTTTTCTCCCTCCTTCTCTCTTTGTCCCTCCCCCCACTTGTGCTTTCTCTCAAAATAAATAAACATTAAAAAAAAAAAAAGATCTACTCTCTCTTAGCAACTTTCAAGTATATAATATAATCACTATGTTATACGTTACATCCCCAAACCTTATTTATCTTATAAGTGAAAGTTCATATCCTCTCACCTACATTCTCTCCATTTCCTCCACTGCCAATCCTTGGCAACCACCATTCAACTCTCCATTTCTAAGTTCAGCTTTTATCCCCTGCTTTTTGTAAGTTCGTGTTATGTCACTTCAGATTTACAAAAGACCTACATTAGTACCTGTTTTCACTAACTGCAAGAAATATGAAGAGGATTTTTGTTTTTACCAAAAAAAGTGAAAAGCAAAACCTGGGTTCAGTATTTGTTTTGCAGGGAGCCACATTGGGGGCTTGGCTGAGCAGTGAGAGGGATCCACCAAGCTCCTTCCTGGGAACCTCACTCAACATCTCAGCATCAAGCCACCATAGCTTTGAACTGTGTCTGTGAGCATCTGTGCTTTATCTCAGTTTATTTTGTGCATCTATTTGCAGGATTTATCTGAAGGTATCAGGAAAGCCTAAGAGAGATTAGTATTTAGGTCTGGGAATGCTCAAAATTTTTCCATATGAATTAATGATAATCACTTCTTCACTTTATGCTGCTTTAGTTTATGAATGTATCATAAGAATACTCTACATTCAGATGGCAGGGGAAACCTATATAAGTAAGATCATGTAATATTTGTCCTTTGCTGTCTGCCTCATTTCACTTAGCATGATGCCCTCAAGACCCATCTGTTTTGTCACAAATGGCAGGATTTCCTTCTTTTTTAATGCTGAATCATATTCCATTATACACAAATGAACACACATACAAAATACACATACATACTACATTTTCTTTATCCATTCAGGTTGCTTTCATGTCTTGGCTATTGTGAACAAGGCTGTAGTGAATGGGGGCGGTACAGATATCTCTTCCAGATAGGGACAATAATTCTTAAAAAGAGATTATAAATACTTTTACTGAAAATTCTGTGGGAATAAATAATTGCCGTCTTTTTCCCACTTTATTCATAATCAGCGTTCTTTTTTTTTAAGTTTATTTATTTTGAGAGAGAGAGAGCGGTGTGAGCAGGGGAGGGGCAGAGAGAGAGAGGAGAGATTGAATCCCAAGTGGGTTCTATGCTGTCAGCACGGAACCCAAAGTGGGGCTGGATCTCACAAACCCTGAGATCATGGCCACCCAGGCGCTCCAGCATTCATTTCTTGTTGATGAATCAACCCAAGTTAAACCAGTGGAAAATGTGTCAATTTGAATGTTTTGGAATAAGAGAGTTATTATAGGAAGTAGACCTTAGACAATTGTTGGAAAATATAGATCCAGAAAAGGGGTTGGATCAGAGGTTGAGTCACCAACCAGTAAATCAGAGAAACCAAATACTACCAGTGATAGATTAGAACCATAAAAGGTGAGCTTGTGGAGAAGCCCATGAGAAGCCATTGCTTCTAAATAGCTATTGATCCAATGAGTCCACAGCCAAGTTCCTGGGGAGAGCCAAGGTCACTGTTGGCCCTGGCCAGGAGTCTGGAGACCTCATTGGATAAAGAGCAAGCACCTAAGTGAATGCCTGTCACCATACATGATTGGGAACAGACCTTCAGAGAAAAATAGATGCTGCTTTATTTCTGCATTCCAAGTGCACATATGTCATTTTGATGAACTCTAATTTGAAAGAATATAAGGAAATAGAGCTCCTAGCCTAATGAAGTTCACTACAGTAAATGTCATATGTATACTCTGTCCTTGTAAAAAATTAGATAAAGCTATGAAGTGTGTCTGTGCTTAAAATCTTAGTTTATGTATGTTCAGGATATTAGAACACACCTTTGGCTTTTTTAAAAGGTTTTGGATTCTAGTTAGTTAACATACAGTGTTATATTAGTTTCAGGTGTACCATATAGTAATTCAACAATTCCATACATTACCCTGTGCTCATTATGACAAGTGCAGTCCTTAATCTTCATCATCTATTTAACTCTTCCCCCCACCCCCTTTCCCTGTGGTAACCATCAGTTTGTTCTTTATAATTAAGAGTCTGGTTTTTTTTGTCTCTTTGTCTCTTATTTTTTTCCTTTTGCTTATTTGTTTTGTTTCTTAAATTCCATATATGAGTGGAATCATATGGTATTTGTCTTACTCTGACTGACTTATTTTGCTGAGTATTGTATTCTCTAGCTCCATCCATGTTGTTTCAAATAGCAAGATTTTATTCTTTTTATGGCTTAATAATATTCCATTATATATATATAAATATATAAAACTTCTTATCCATTCATCTATCAATGGATACTTGAGCTATTTCCATATCTTGGACTTGAAAATAATGCTGCTATAAACATAAAGGTGCATGTATCCCTTTTAATTAGTGTTCTTGTATTCTCTGGGTAAACACTCAGTAGTGTGATTGATTGTTGGATCATAAGGTAGTTCTATTTTCAATTTTTTGAGGAATCTCCCTACTGTTTTCCAGAGTGGCTGCACCAATTTGCATTCCCACCAACAGTGTAAGAGGTTTCCCTTTCTCCACATCTTTGTCAGTACCTCTTGTTTCTTGTGTTGTTGATTTTAGCCATTCTGACAGGTGCGAGGTAATATATCATTGTAGTTTCGATTTGCATTTTCCTGATGATAAGTGATGATGAGCATCTTTTCATGTGTCTGTTGGCCATCCAGATATCTTCTTTGGACAAAGATGGCACAAAGAAATCAGATGTTCCATGCTCATGGATTGGAAGGACAAATGTAGTTAAAATGTCTATATTACCTGAAGCAATCTACACATTTAATGCAATCTCTATCAAAACACCAATAGCATTTTTCACAGAAGTAGAACAAACAATCCTAAAATTTGTGTGGAACTACAAAAGACCCCAAATTGCCAAAGAAAACTTGAAAAAGAAATGCAAAGCATCATATTCTGGACTTCAAGTCATATTACAAAGCTATAGTAATCAAAACCATATGGTCCTGGCAAAAAAATAGACACATAGATCAATGAAATAGAATAGAAAATCCAGAAATAAACCCATAATTATATGGTCAATTAGTTTTTGACAAAGCAGGAAAGAATATCCTGTGGAAAAAAGAGAGTCCCTTCAACAAATGGTGTTGGGAAAACCAGACAGCAACATGCAGAAGAATGAAACTAGACCATTTTCTTACACCATACACAAAAATAAGCTCAAAATGGACTAAAGGCCGAAATGTGAGGCAATAAAAATCCTAGAAAAGAACACAGGTAGTAATTTTCCTGACATTGGCTATAGCCAACTTCTTTCTAGGTACATCTCCTGGGGCAAGGAAGAAAATAAAAAATAAATTATTAGGCCTACATCAAAATAAAAAGCTTCTTGTTGGAATGAGCACTGGGTTTTATACGTAAGTGATGAATCACTAAATTCTATTCCTGAAACCATTACTACAGTATATGTTAACTAACTTGGATTTAAACTTAAATAAATAAAGTTAGTAAATAAAAAAAATAAAAATAAATAAAAAGCTTCTGTAAAGTGAAGGAAACAATCAACAAAACTAAAAGGCAAACTATGGAATGGGAGAAGATATTTGAAAATGACATATCTGATTAAATATACATCCAAAATATATGCAAACTATATACACAAAATATGCAGTATATAAATATATGAAAATATCAACACTCAAAAAACAAATAATCCAATTTTAAAATGGGCAGAACACATAAACAGACATCTTTGGCCTTTTAAGTACCAGAATACATCCTCTTTTAGACAACTGAATGGACCTAGATAATGTTATGTTTAGTGAGGATCATACACGTTGAGATCTCACAATACTGCCGTTTCATGAATGTTCTCATCAAAAAGGTAAGAAAGAAAATAAGAAACACTATTGGAACTGCTATGACCACGTGAATGAGTGAAATCAGCAGATATACCTGTGGACAAAATACTATTATGTGGTGGAAATGTCTACGGATAGATCAGAGGACACGAAGGCAAATTAGTAGCCTGCAGTTAGCAGTGGAGGGCCGAGGAAGTCCCAGAACACAAACTGGTATCGTCGGAGACAACATCAACAGTGTGTAAATGCTATGACTATGTTGATCATCATAGACTTCAGATAGGCTGTGACTGCAGCTTAGCTCCTTTACTTCCTGGTTACTGGACCCTGATCAGTCCTGCTAATCCTTACTTTTTTCATTCTAGAATTGTATAAAACTTGCCAAAAAAGAAACTATCTCAAAAGTTGTTATTAAGAAGAATAATAAACGTTTGTAAAAACCCAGCACACAATGTCCAGCACGGAGTAAGTCCTCCATAAACATAAGCTCAGTGCAGGCAGGAATTTTTATCTGCTTTGTTCATTAGTAAATCCTCAGCATCAGGCACTTAGTCAGCCTTTAAGATAATTAATTAATTAATGGCATCTGCTTGTATTGCTGTTTTGTATTTGTTGTGAATGTGAGGTGATGAGGTGGACAATATTCCTAAGGACAGATATCACATTTTTTTAAATCTTCAACCCACCTAGGTGTTTAAAGGAGTTTAGAGGAGATAGATTTGCTGTTGGATTTTCAATATAACGGGGTCTCTACATTCTGAGTGGAGTCAGTCTTTCTTTTAACATTCTTATTCCTCAAGAGCACTCCCCACCAAAAACCCTTCACATGAATGCTCTCTTAAAGGCTTGTGGTGGTCACTTTAGATTTTTACTTCTGACCTCGGGCACTGTAGCATCTCTTTGCTGAACAAAATGCTGTTATTTCCCAGCTCTCAGAAGCTATTTTATAACACTTGCAGTCATGTGTCATGCTGCCTTCTTTTTTTTTTCCTGTTAGCTCCTAGGAATAGCAAATGCCATCGTTGTTTCATGTTACCCTTGCAATATCTTGCATATAAAGTGGGGACAGAGTGTGCCATTCTAAAGGCTACAGCCATTTCTACAGTCTGGGGTGAATGTCAACATCCTCCCTTTGCCCTTATAGGGAGTGGCGAACTGAAAATGCACATGATTCTGATAGAGCTGTTGCTGTGTATGTAATCACGCAAAAGGCTCTGCTTAGTTTGAATTGAGTTAGTCTTTGCAGAGATTTTTCTGCTTTTAAGATACATGGATTCTCTCTGGTAAGGACAAGTAGTGAGGGTGAAATTAAAAGCTGAGAGAAAAATGAATTCACCCCAAAGAGAGAGTCAAGCCCCAAGTTGTTCCAAGTAATATGGAAATAAGCCAGCACCTGAGAAAGATGTGACTCATAGAAGAACTTGAATCAAAGAGAACAGCCAATACATTAGAGAAAGAACATTATCAGAGAGCCAATGTTTAACCTTTTCTTTTCTACATTACAGTTTCCTTCCATTTAAGACAAACTCCCTGGTCAAACTGCCTGTTACTAAAGCCTGAATTAATCACTTATTAGTTATATGTCTTTGGGGAGTTCATATATCTTCTCAATGCTTCAGTGTTTTATCTAGAAAATGGGGATAATAACGGCTATGTCATAGGATTGGTGGGATAATTGACTACACACACACACACACACACACACACACACGTGTCTCGTCCTAGCAAGTGCTGACTATGAGGTTGTTATTATTACCAGCAATGTGATTATCCCCAAGAGCTAATAAATTCTTAAACATGAGAGCATTGCTCTAGCTGTGTTTAGGCACCTTCGTCCATGTTTTGGGGTGAAGCATGCTCAGGAATAAGAAAGTAGTGAGAGACAGCTGGAGGTATTCTGTAAGGGAGAAAAAGCAGTGACAAGCAAGACAGGGTGGCTTTTGAGGACACATAAGGAGTGATCTCAAAAAAACTTGGGAAGAGAATTAGACTTTCTAGAATTAGACTCCTATATTCAGTATGGGAGTTCACATATTGTTGTATGTATATTTAAAGTAACAAATACACTAGAGGCCTAGAGAACTTTGGACACTAAGGTTTTATTATTTTAATTAAGATTTATTTATGTCACAAACATTATTCATTGATCACCTGTGTGAGCCTGACACTTTAGTAAGTGTTGCACATACAGCTATAACTTAGATTTGTTGGGGAGAAACATAATGAACAAGTAAACAGATATATACAAGATATTTACAAATCATGATAAGGTCAGTGAAAGTGCATAATGATAGAGAGTAATTTCTGAGTACATATTAAGGTTATCAGGAAAGGATTTTCCTTTTTTTTAAACTTTTGTTCATTTTTGAGAAGGGGAGGAGCAGACAGAGGGGTTCAGAGGATCCAAAGTAGGCTCCACTTTGACAGCAGAGAGCCCAATGCAGGGCTCAAACTCAGGAACCATGAGATCATGACCTGAGCCAAAGTCAGATGCTTAACCGACTAAGCCACCAGGTGCCCCTATCAGGAAAGGATTTTCTGGAAGGAAAAAAAAGACTTTAGCTGAAATGTAAAATATGTAAAAGAGAAAGTCAATAAAAAGCCAAGAAAATAGTTAACCAGGCAGAAGGAATAGCAGTGCAAGTTCCTGAAGCACAAGAAAAGCTCGATTTCAGGATACAGAAAGGAAGCCAGTCTGGTTGGAGTTCGGTGTGGCAGGAAGGGTGGTAGGAGATGATGCAGCCAAGAAAGACAGAATCCAAGTCAGATTCTGGAACCTGGAATATAAGGGTAAGGATTGTGGATTGTGTTCTAAAATAAAGAGAAATCATTCATAGGTTTTAAGTGGGGAAATGAAATAATAGGCTTTATGATGTAAAAATACTGTAGATGAATTTTATATGTTTCTAAAGCAAATCTCTCCACCTTTGCCTTCGATTAAGATGTCAAGTTTTCCTCTCTAGTGGATTTTTCCAAGCAACACACAGATACACTGATTTTCCCCTTCCATCTTTAAAAAACAAACAAAAAAACTATCAACCCTTCTTCCTACTTCAGTTATCATCTTATTTCCCTCATTTACTTTACATTATAAAGAAGGAAAATGACTGAATGGGAGAATATATTTGCAAATAATATATCTGCTAAAGGGTTAGTATCCAAAATATATTTTAAAAAACTTATGTAACTCAACACCAAGAAAAACAAAATCCCACTAAATTATGGGCAGAAGACATGAACAGACATTTCTCCAAAGACAGAGATGGCCAACAGACACATGAAAAGATGTTCAACATCACTTATCATTAGGGAAACACAAATGCAAACTATAATGAGATATATCACCTCACAACAGTCAAATGGCTAAAATAAAAAAAAATACAAGAAATACATGTTGGTGATGATGTGGAGAAAGAAAGATACCATATGGTTTCACTTATATGTAGAATTTAAGAAACAAAACAAAGAAAGAAGAGACAAACCAAAAAACACTCTTAATAGAGAACAAACTGATGGTTACCAGAGGGAAGGTGGGTGGGGATGAAATTGGTGATGGGAATTAAGATTGCCCTTTTCATGATAAGCACTGAGTAATGAATTGCTGAATCAGTATATTGTATGCAAGAAACTAATGTAACACTGTATGTTAACATGTTAACTATACTAGAATTAAAATTAAAAAGAAAATGACTTGAAAGTTGTCTGTACTCTCTGCAGTTTAGCTACTTCCATTCTCTCTTTTTTAACTGAATAATGCATCACTGACACACAATGTTATATTGGTTTCAGGTGTATAACATAATGATCCAACAATTCTAGGAGTGCCTGGGTGGCTCAGTAAGTTAAGCATTTGACCTTTGATTTCAGTTCAGGTCATGATCTCATGGTTCCAGAGATTTTGCCCCATCGGGCTCTGTGCTCTGTCAGTATAGAGCCCGCTTGGATTCTCTCTCTCTTCCTCTCTCTCTCTGCCCCTCCCCTATTCTTTCTCTCTCAAAATAAATAAGCTTAAGAAAATAATGACACAACAATTCTATACATTACTCAGTGCTCACTATGTTAAGTATAGTCACCATACAACATTATTGCAATATTATTGACTATATTCTTTACGCTGTACTTTCCATTCCTGTGACTTATTTTATAACTGATAGTTTATACCTCTTAGTCCCCTTCACTCACCTTCTCTCAATCTCAATCTGAGTAGATTTTCAACTGCACCACTCTGCTCTTTGTCATGGTCGTCAATGACATCACTGAAGCTACTTTGTCTGTTCTCAGGCTTTGTCTCAGTTGACCTATTAGCATCCTTTGCCATTGTTTATGCCATCTCCTTCTAGAAACCTCTTCATCATTGGCTCCCAGGATACCACACTCTCCTGGTATCCCTCCCACTTTTCTGGATCTTCAGCCACTTTTGATGGTTCCTTCTCATTCTCTAAATGTTGGCATCTCCTGTACCGTTTCTGTATTCTATATAGAGAATATATTCTCTATTCTGTTCTATATATTCTACCTTTTCTATTCAACACTTGTTTCATTATTTGATCCAGTCTCATGGTTTTTAAGTATCATCTGTATTCTGAGGTCTCTCACATTTATATCTCCATCTTGGACCTCTAACCCTGAACTTTAGACCCTCATATATAACTGTCTACTTCACAACTGTGATGTCTAATAGGCATCTGAAACTTAATATGTTACAAACATTGCTCCTACTGTCCATCCCCCTCAAAAGAAACAGCCTCATTATTTCAGTTGTGTGAGCCAAAAACTCGAGGTCATTTTTGATACCTTTTCTCTTTCTTCATCCAATTTATTGGCAAAATATATTCACGGTTTCACTAGTTATTACCTACACTGCTACTACCCTAAAAAAAATCACCATCATCTCTTTCTTGCCTGCTTACAACTAGCTCCTAACAGATATCTCTAGTTTTGTTTGTGTCCTCCTAAATATATTCCAAATACAGCAGCCACAGTGATACTTTTTAAACAAAATTCATGTCATATCAATCCTCTCGTGACTTTAGTGGCTTCAGTGGCTTCCCTTAGCACTAAAAAGCCAAAGTTCTTTGTTTTCCTGTAAGTTAGAATGCCATGCGTGATCTGACCTTTTTGGAAATCTCTAAATACTTGTTCCTCATTTACTTTTCTCCAACCATTATGAGTCCCTTGCAGTTTTTCAAATATTCCAGGCAATGTTTATACTTTAAGGGCTTTGTACCCACTCTTTGCACTGAGTGGACAGTTCTTCACATAGACATTCACATGGATAGTTCACTAGCTTGATACAGACAGTTATCAGTCAGAAAACATTAAGAATATTAAATGAAATGTCTTGATGAAAGACATTAAGCCTTTTAACAGAGAATATTCAATGTAGAATTGGTGAAGCAGGTGTTGAAGGACAGGAACAGCCAAAGGCAACAGTAAGGTTAACACTAGATATAAAGGCAGGAGGCAGCTAATACCTCTACAACTAGAAGAAACAAATGCAAGAGTGCAGAGTTCTCAGAATCTAATAGCTCAGGGGAGTGGACATGGAGTCAAGGCTCAGACATCTGAAGAGGGGACACAGATCAGTTGGCTTGGGGACCTTGGGAGTTCAGAGGAGTCCTATAAGGCTTGGTCTCGTATCTCAGAGGAAGAACTGTTGCCTATCTGCATTGATGCCTCAGAGGATCGATCCAATGAAGTACCTGGAGAACTGAGACCTGGTTCTCTGAGATGGGAACTCTCAGGAATCAGAATGAGACTGATTCTAAAAGTGCCAATAAAAGTTAAGGACTGGAATCAACTATTTCTTCCAGGGTGAAAAGGCCATTTCTAGAGTGATGCTGACAGGAACAGAAAGCAACTAGGAAAAAAAGAAATCACCCTTTCCTACTGCCACATTTCAGTCTCTTCCTAGTGAACTCTACTGGAAGAAATGGTAAGAAACCAGCTGACAATGGAAAAAAATATAGCTTGCAGAGTCCCAAACATCATATGCAGCATATAGAATCAGAATCACTTATTTCTGGACTCTGTGGAATGTCTGATTCAGTGGACCTCAAATAAACACCAAAAATCTATGTTTTTAAGGCATCCAATTGAAGTTCAGCTAGATTTGGAAAACACCGATCGGGAACAAACATTTCGTTTTGTAATGAGGAAACTGAGCAAGAGAAACGGGTCTTATGGTCTGTGATGTTTATTTTATGTGTCAGTCTCACCGGGCTATGGGGTTCCCAGATATTTCTGGATGTTTCTGTGAAGATGTTTTGGGATGAGTTTAATATTGAAATTGGTAGCCTGAGTGAAGCAGACGGGCCTCAGCAATGTGGACGTGCCACGTCCAATCAGTTGTTCTATTCAGGCCCAGATATAACAGAAAGGCTGACCTCTCCTCAAATAAGAGGAAAGTCCTCCTTCCTGAGTGCCTTTGAGCGGGGACATTGGCTTTTTCCTGCCTTTAAACCATAACTGAAACAACAGCTCTTCCTGAGTCTCAAGCCTGAAGGGTTTGGGACTAAATCTATACCATTAGCTCTCCTAGTTGTTGGTTCTTTATACTTGGACTAGAACTACACCATGAGCTCTCTTGCAGCTCCAGCTAGCTAAATGCAGATATGGGAACATGTCAGTCTCCATACATGTATGATCTGATTCTCGTAGTACATCTTTCTGTATATACATCCTATTAGTTCTGTCTCTCTGGAAAATCCTGACTAATAAATGGTCTGTAACTCTGACATTCTGACTAAATGCAATATATATACTATATTAATTATTAATTAATAATAAGTAAATATTAATTAATATTAAATATTTATTAGATATTAGTGCTAACAATATTAAATATTAATTATTAATATATTATATATTAAATATATAATATATGTACGAAGACCTAATAAGAATACTATCCTAAAAATTTGCCATCAACAGTCACTGCTTGCTTAGCATGGAGCATTTGGTCTTCCATTATTGGTTTATTGACCCACTGAATATAAACTCTGTGTTTCACATTAGCTTGAATGAAAACATAATCACATATATTAGATCATAGTGATGCATTTTTTCCCCAAATATTTAGGAGATGGCCAATAAGGTAACACAAAACCTAGTTCTTAACCCAATGATGTCTATCAAGTTGCTAAGGATCTTGAAGAGAAAGGTAATAGTAAACTGCTAAACTATGGGAATGATGTAAAGCTTAGAAATAATGTTGCTGACAGCAAAGGGGAAAAATGGATTAAACATAATCTGCAGGGAGGTGGGGTGGGAATTTATTCAGAACGAACAATGTAGGATTCAATATGAAAAAAAGTCCCATATGAATGTAGTATTAAATGAAGAAAAAAAAATCCAGTAAGATATGAGCAACCTTAGACCAGGAAGTGACTGTCCTTTTCCATGTGTCTGTGGAAAAGCTTCTCTTTCTGAAGTTTTGTTGGGGAATAATAGCATTTCTTCTGTATAAACCACATGTCATAAATCTATATGATTTATTTTTTTAAATACCCAGACCATTAATCAAAGAAACAAAATCGATGCCAATGAAAGCCATCCTAAATTTATCCTGTCCTCCATACATAGCATACTTACTAAACTATAAAGGCTAGCATACCAATGGAGAATAATTAGAACAACTATATTTTAACCTTAAGATACAAATCTAGGAATATCTGTTTACTTCTCTTCCTGATTGCTTCTCTTCTCCCAAAGGTATTATATATCTGATCCCTTCTCTTTCCCTTGAGTATATTAAAATATTAACTATTTTTATTAAACTTGTTATTTCTTAAAAAAATGGAGATGCTTCTTAGTGTTATAAGCCTTTGGGAATTTTTCTTTGAGTTTCATACACTATTGTTATTCCACTGACAACAATAAGCAGAAAAACACATGCACAGGACTTTGCATGACATCTGCTGGTTAAGAGTGTACATGATACAAATGTTCATTTTTTTTTTTTTTTCCAAATACATCAGTGGATAACTTCCCCAAGGCTACCCATGTAAGGACAATTCTCACAGGACTGGAAGGCTTCCTTTCACCCAAAGTGTCCCATAGACACATTCTTTATTTTTTTTAAGTTTCTTTTTTTTTTTTTTAAGAGGGAGAGAGCACAAGCAGGAAAGGAACAGAGAGAGAGAGAGAGAGAGAGAGAGAGAGAGAGAGAGAGAGAGAGAGAGAAATCCCAAGAAGGTCTGTACTGGCAGAGCCCAAAGAGGCTCAATCTCAAGAACTGTGAGATCATGACCTGAGCTGAAATCAAGAGTTGAACACTTAACTGACTAAGCCACCTAGGCACCCCCACCTAGATCCAGTCTTTATACCACAGTTTCATTTTACACAAATAAATATTAATAAATAAGGAAAGAGAGTTTGATTGGGACATCCTAATGGCACTTCTTATCTCATTATTTTCTGAACACTATGGCATTTCTTCTGAAATATTAACCTATCTAACTGGCAAATGAAGCTGGCTTAAAAGTTAGTGAATGACCTGGGTACCTGTGTGGCTCAGTTGGTCAACTGTCTGATTTTGGCTCAGGTCATGATTTCATGGCTGGTGGATTCGAGCCCCACATCAGGCTCTGTGCTGACAGCTTAGAGCCTGGAGGCTGCTCCAGATTCTGTATCTGCCCCCCCCGCCCCGCCCCTTCCCTGCTCGCACTCTGTCTCTCTGTATCTTAAAAATAAATAAACATTAAAAAAATTTTAAACAAAAAAAGTTAGTGAATGACTGAATGCAGGCAGTGAGTTCTAGTAACACAGGAATGTGGGAGGGTTGACAACTTGTAAGAGATCAACAGTGATCTGTAGCCCTCATCAGCCCAATGTGTTTAACATTACCTTTCATTTTACTACTAGAAGATTATATCTTCCCTCTATTAATATGTAAATAATATAATGGATACATTTGCAACATAATTTGAATTATTTTTATGCTGGTAACTCTCCATTTGCCTCAGATCCAGTCCCTGAACTCTGCAGTCCCAGGTATTGATCACAGCAGTCTGTATCAGTCAGGCTCCCTTGCTGGCTGGCTTCTTAGTCTGGCCAATGGGAGGCACAAGCATGAGAACAGGTGACAGGAGGAGGTAGATTATCATGGTCTTTTTCCTTACTGCCTCCCTCTTTGGGTTCTGGGTCTTTGGCAGGAGCTGCGTCTCTCCATGAGCATAGATCCTTATCCAAAGCCTCTTCCTTTAGGATTCAGGAACTTGTCATTGTTAGCTCTGAATTCCCCCACCATCCTTGGTTATGCCCGTAGCTTTAATCATGCCTCTTTAAGTAGTGGCTTCAATAATGGCTGTTTATTTAAACCCTATCTTTATTTGCCTGGACCTTGAATAATCTCTTTTTAAAAGAGACCCACTTTACATAAAGGGGAAGAAGCATAAGAATGATAAGAGGAACATAAGAAGGAAGAAGGGCAATAAGAGGTCAAGAGGCTACAAAGGTGGACACAATACGGATTTTATTTGCCCATGGGCTTTCCCAAAATGGCGACATTTGGTTATGTGAAAGTCTCTACCCTTCAAATTAATGTTTTGTGCCTGGAATAATTTTTTTGTATTGCTCTATTAGCACTTAAGCTCTATGAGAGCCTGGTAGTTTTAGGGTTTTTTTGTTGTTGCTTTTTGATTGTTTTGTCCACTAATAACCAACTCTCTAGAGCTGAGCTCATAGTAGCTCATCAGTATGTATTTATTAAATTGAAGAAGTAACTATTATTTTTTGAATGCATAAATTAATAAATGGATGGATGGATGAATAATCACTGACTGACTCTCTATTTTCTTCAAATGGCCTGCATATCCTTGGATACTATCCTACTTCTTGAGGACACAGTGGTAGACGCTAAGGTCGTGCTGAAGAAAAACAGGGGACTCTGAAGAAATGAGCTGTAATAAGCAAGGGTTCTACGTAAATACATTTAACCTAGGAAATACATTATACAGCAATAAAGCAATAAATTAAACTTCCTGGTTACTGCAAAGATTAAAAACATGCTTATTTATTAATTACAATGGAAAGTTTTATGAAGATAATTGAATCTCCTATCTTTTGGTTAAGTTACTTCTCTGTTTCTATTCATGTATTTAACAGGATACAGCAGAATATAATGGTTATGAACAGTGATGTGCTAATAAGTGTTTAACACAGTCTCTCCAAGAGCAAAACATGAAAGCCAATTTATTCCATTTACTGATTTCTGTAGCGTGAATACTGCCACTAAACTCTTACTTTTACATTGCTGCCATAGCAATTTCTTTCCCATACTGCATCTCATTGGCCCTACTTTTGTTTTTACTTCTCTTTCTTTGACTACAGGTGGGAAAGATTCTTCACTTTTAAAGATTCACACAATTAGATAATTTGCCTGGATAAACTAGGATAATCTCCCCAGTGTCCTTAACTTTAATGACATCTACAAATTCCACTCTGCCATGTAAAGTAATGCATTTACAAATTTCAGGGATTAGGATATGGACAACTTTGGGAGACCATTATTCTGTCTAAAACACCCATCATAGCCAGATTCAAGTTACCAATTGGCTCACAAAATTCCTGGTAATCTAACAATGAGCTTGTAAACCAAAAAGAACTAGTTTTTGCTATCAGAACTTTATTATCAGAGCATGAGTTCTAGAGTCAAATGCCTGGATTTGAATCTTGATCCCGCAGTATACCAACTATGTAACTGAACAAGTTACTTCTACATATCGATCCCTATCTGCATAATTACAATAAAAAGATAGTATTTCATTGCATATTTGTGAGAATTTATAACAACAAAGATAATACATTTAAAGTATGTAATTAGAAAATTTAAGTACAGCACTTGATATATGTTAACTATTGTTATATTTGTATAATTTTTTTCATTTCATCATTGAGATTAAGAGAATAAATATTCCTTATTGCAGTATACTAAAATAGTAAAGCCCCATATATATAGTGATCAAAAAATTAGAGACTCAAAGCACTTGTTTTCTTCCCAAAGAACATGTAATTTATGTTCATAATAATTATTCTAAAATTTATCAAGAGGTTCATGGACCTTCTGAAATTTCAAAGAAAGATGCAATCAATTTGGCAGTGTTGAGTTCCTTCCACTTTATGCTAGACAAGTTCTTGGATACACCATTATTAAAATTTTCTAGTAACTACACTATCAAGACTCAAGAAGAAAAAAGGACCTTAAAGTAGACAGTAAAATTAAAAAAATTATTTTTTTTTTTTTTTTTTTTTTTTTTTTTTTTTTTTGTTTAACATGCCAGGTCTTGGTAACTTTATTCAAGCTTTTGACAAAAACTACCCCCAAAGTAATATAAATTTAGAGACTTCTAGAAAGTCCAGATGTGAAATTCCAAGACAATTTTGAATTTAGTCTGGAGTCGATACTGAGTCAAATACTGAACCAAACCCACAAATCATAAATACTATTTTCCTTCTTAAGTTCATTATATTTTCTCAAACAGGTTACCAATTTAGCTTTCCTTTCTTTGATATTGGTATTAGAGTAAAATGGTAGTTTAGCTAGTTTCTTCCTTGGAAGAAAGAACTAGTTCAATATACTAGAGTTTATTCCTCTCAGTTTAGACATGGTGAAATAGGAGGGAGAGGCTGAAGGAGGCAGGGAAGAATACTCTTCCAGGTTCTACAAAATTCTGACAAAACATTATCTTGAGCAAAAGCTAAATTACAACATTTTGCATGTTTGACAAGAGGTCAGGGAAATCACCCTCTGTTTCTTGCAAGACTTCTGACCAAATAAAGTTTCCTTAAGGATTTTCCTCAAATATCCAAAATATTTTGTGTCTTTGGAGCCATCACAAGACTTCCAGATGGGGTAAAATTCATTTATTTAATTGTTTAACAAGTACATATTATGAAGATGCAGAAATTATTCATTAAAAAAGCCAGAATAGGACAAGGGAGGTATGAGGCTCAGATGGAATATGCAAATGTGCTTATATTCCAGCTGGATCCTAAATCTATTTGACCTAAATGTGGAGAGTGGTTTCTCAGTTACCCAAGGTCATGGAGCGGCATTTATTCTCTGTTCATTCCATGTGACAGATATAGAAATATGTGGGAGAGCTCCCTCTCTCTCTGCCCCTCCCACACTCATGCTCTCTCTCTCTCTCTCTCTCTCTCTCTGTCTGTCAAAAATAAATAAACATTAAAAAAGGGGGGGGCGCCTGGGTGATTCAGTCAGTTGAGCATCTGACTTTAGCTCAAGTTATGATCTTGCAGTCCGTGAGTTTGAGCCCCGCATCGGGCTCTGTGCTGATAGCTCAGAGCCTGGAGCCTGCTTCGGATTCTGTGTCTCACTCTCTCTCTCCCCATCCACTAATTGTGCTCTGTCTCTCTCTCCCAAAAATAAATAAACATAAAAAATAAATAAATAAATACGTGGGAGAGGCATCCCTGATGCCTTAAAGTTTATGATTGACGTGGGAAACGTATGAAAAATGTACTCTTGGGAGATCTAAGTCATGTTAAAGGAAAAGTCCAACAATCATAAAATTTGAAAGATCTGGTAAACTTCATTCAGTGATTCATGAATTGAGAAGCATGTAGAAAATTAAAAAGAGCTTCCGAGGGTTTGTATAAAGTGAGAGAATGTTATAGTGCAATGTGAGAAGGAACCAGGAAGTTATAGTGGTCACTTGCTGATTGGTTAAAGGAAGATCACTTTCCTCATATGGCACTCACATGGAGGTCTTGGAGCAGGTCAGGTAACCTGTGCTGAGCAGGCAAGCCTAGGCCTTCCTTTTTTGGGGAGAGCAGAACATAGAAATTTAACTAATTTTCTCTGGTCTGTGATGTAGGGCTTAGCATAAGTGACTCTATCTTGAGTCCAGTCTGGACACTAATAGTGATAACAAATAAGTGGTCCAAAAAGTCACAAAGTGGCATAGGATTAAATGGAGAAACAGGTGATAGAAACAAGTATGAGTTCGGAGGAGATCACTGTGGTTGGAAAAGCCATAAAGGAGGGAAGATTTGAAAAATAGGTCAGAAGGGAAGAGTTTATTTTAGGTAGAGATGATTAGCATGTGCAACAGACCAATGCTGTATGTGACATGTTTGCAGGACAGTGAGGAGAACAATTGGATGACCTCTCCTTTTATTAAGAATTTTCCCCTTTCAACCAAGTTTAATAGATTTTCATTTCAATTGTCTCAACCATACTTTCCAACTTTTCTTCTGGAAAAAAAAATCAGAAATAGTTATAAAAACCAGCCATAGTTTTTATTTTTCTCATGTCACTTTCTTGATATGGCCTCTCCTAAAATATGTTATTATTATTTTTAAATTTCTATCTTCTATGAACAGTGTAAGATAAAGAAACCCTAATTCTAACTTCCTGCTCAGATTTTTAGGAATGCCAAATGTCACAGAACAATCCAGTCTGCTGGCGGGAGGTTTCCATGTAAAAAACGTAGCTGTATCACTGTTCTATTTCCTTTTAGTCCCTTTGTCTTGTTTAATGTCATTTCAGTGTAAAAAACAAGTATCTTAAAAACAATATTTATTAAAGAGACTGTTTTCCATTGGATATTCTTTCCTGCTTTGTCAAAGATTAGTTGGCCATACTTTTGTGGGTCTAATTCTGGGGTTTCTATTCTATTCCATTGGTCTGTGTGTCTGTTTTTGTGCCAATACCATGCTGTCTTGATGATTACAGCTTTGTAGTAGAGGCTAAAGTCTGGGATTGTGATGCCTCCCGCTTTGGTCTTCTTCTTCAAAATTACTTTAGCTATTCAGGGTCTTTTGTAGTTCCATACAAATTTTAGGATTGCTTGCTTGTTCTAACTTCAAGAAGAATGCTGGTGCAATTTTGATTGGGATTGCATTGAATGTGTAGATTGCTTTGGGTAGTATTGACATTTTAACAATATTTATTCTTCCAATCCATGAGCATGGAATATTTTTCCATTTCTTTATATCTTCTTCAATTTCCTTCATAAGCTTTCTATAGTTTTCAGCATACAGATCTTTTACATCTTTGGTTAGGTTTATTCCTAAGTATTTTATGCTTCTTGGTGCAATTGTGAATGGGATCAGTTTCTTTATTTGTCTTTCTGTTGCTTCATTATTAGTGTATAAGAATGCAACTGATTTCTGTACATTGATTTTATATCCTGCAACTTTGCTGAATTCATGTATCAGTTCTAGCAGACTTTTGGTGGAGTCTGTCAGGTTTTCCATGTATTATATCATGTCATCTGCAAAAAATGAAAGCTTGACCTCATCTTTGCCAATTTTGATGCCTTTGTTTTCCTTTTGTTGTCTGACTGCTGATGCTAGCACTTCCAACACTATGTTAAACAACAGCGGTGAGAGTGGACATCCCTGTCGTGTTCCTGATCTCAGGGGGAAAGCTCTCAGCTTTTCCCCATTGAGGATGATATTAGCTGTGGGCTTTTCATAAATGGCTTTTATGATTTTTAAGTATGTTCCTTCTATCCTGACTTTCTTGAGGGTTTTTATTAAGAAAGGATGCTGAATTTTGTCAAATGCTCTGCTAGGAATTTACCCAAGGGATACAGGAGTGCTGATTCATAGGGGCACTTGTATCTCAATGTTTATAGTAGCACTTTCAACAATAGCCAAATTATGGGAAGAGCCTAAATGTCCATCAACTGATGAATGGATAAAGAAATTGTGGTTTATATACACAGTGGAATACTACATGGCAATGAGAAAGAATGAAATATGGCCTTTTATAGCAACGTGGATGGAACTGGAGAGTGTTATGCTAAGTGAAATAAGTCATACAGAGAAAGACAGATATCATATGTTTTCACTCCTATGTAGATCCTGAGAAACTTAACAGAAGACCACGGGGAAGGGGAAGGAAAAAAAAAAAAGATTAGAGAGGGAGGGAGCCAAAACATACGAGACTCTTAAAAACTGAGAACAAACTGAGGATTGATGAGGGGTGGGAGGGAGGGGAGGGTGGGTGATGGGTATTGAGGAGGGCACCTGTTGGGATGAGCACTGAGTGTTGTATGGAAACGAATTTGACGATAAATTTTATATTAAAAATATTTAAATAAAGAGGGTTTAAAGTATTTATTACTGTGTCTCTGAGTTTTTCCATCAGTTTTATATCTATAATTATACTTTCCAGAACTCATTCTGCATTGAACCTAATATATGTCTCAGCATAACATAACTGATAATGGTAAATATATATCAGATTAATCAGTTTACCCAACAACCTTAATTTCCAAGGCAAAGATTGTGATTCTTCTCCCATGTAGTAAAGAGGTCCTTCCTTCCTTCTCTCCCTGATTCTTTGTTGTTTTTATTGTTGTTATTTGAGTATAGTTGACACACAGTGTTACCTTATGTTTCAAGTGTACAATATGGTGAATGGACAAATTTATAGGTTATGCTCTGCTCACCACAAGCGTAGCTACCATCTGTCACCATACAACATTATTACAGTACCATTGACCGTATTCCTCATGCTGTGCCATTCTTTTAAAGTTTATTTAGTTTGAGAGAGAGAGTGCATGAGAACAGGGGAAGGGCAGAGAAAGAAGGGGAGACAGAGAACATCAAGCAGGCTCCATACTGTCATTGCAAAACCTGATGCAGGGCTCGAACTCAGGGAGATCATGACCTGAGCTAAAATCAAGAGTTGAACGCTTAACTGCTTAACTGACTGAGCCACCCAGGTGCCCCAATGCTGTGCCTTTTATACCTCATGACATTTCATTCCATAACCTAGGATCCTGTACCTCCCAGGATCCCTTTTTTCCACCCATTTTTTCCATCCTTCCCCACCCCTCCGGTAACCATCAGTTTTTTCTCTGTATTTGTAGGTCTGATCCTGCTTTTTATTTTTTTATTCATTTTTTTTTAGGTTGCACATATAAGTGAAATCATATGCTATTTGTTTTTCTCAGTCTGAATTATTTCACTTAGTGTGATACCCGCTAGGTCCATCCATGTTGTCTCAAATGGCAACATCTCATCCTTTTTAATGGCTGAATAATATTCCTCTGTGTGTGTGTGTGTGTGTGTGTGTGTGTGTGTGTTCCATATCTTTATCCATTTGTCTATTGATGGACACTTGGGTTGCTTCCATATCTCGGCTATTGTAAATAATGCTGCAGTAAACATAGAGATGCATATATCTTTTCAAATTAATGATTTTATTTGGGTAAATACCGAGTAATGAAATAACTAGATCACACAGTATTGATATTTTTAATTTTTTGAGGAAACACCATACTCTTTTCCACAGTGGCTCTACCCATATACATTATAACCAACAGTGTATGAGGGTTTCTTTTTCTCAACATTCTTGCCAACACTTGTTATTTCTTGTCTTTTTGATTTTGAACATTCTGACAGGTGTGAGGTGATATTTGTGGTTTTGATTTACATTTCCCTGATGATGAGTGGGATTGAATATCTTTTCCTATGTCTATTGGCCATCTCTATGTCTTCTTTGGAGAAAGGTCTGTTTAAGTCCCCTGCCCATTTTTAAAAATATTTATTTATTTTAAGAAAGAGAGAGAGTGTGTGAGGATGGGATGGGCAGAGAGAAAGAATGAGAGAGAATTCCAAACAGGCTCAGTGCTGTCAGCACGGAACCCAACATGGGGCTTGATCTCAGGAACCACAAGATCATGACCTGAACCGATATCAAGAGTCAGATGCTTAACCAACCGACTGAACCACCCAGGTATCCCTGCACACTTTTTAATAAAATTGTTTGGGATTCTTTTGGTGTTAAGTTGTAAGAAGTTTTTTTTTAGTTTTTGGTTTTTGGTGGTTTTTTTTATTTGTTTGTTTGTTTGCTTGCTTTGGATATTGATCCCATTTGCAAAAATCTTCTCCCATTCAGTAGGTTGTCTTTTGTTGTTGTTATTGATGGTTTCCCTTGTTTTGCAAAAGCTTTTTTACTTTGATTTAGTCCCAGTAGTTTATTTCTACTTTTGTTTTCCTTGCCTTAGGAGACATATCTAGAAAAATTTTGCTACAGCCAATGTCAGAGTAATTACTGCCTGTTCTCTCAATCTGGGATTTTAATGGTTTAAGGTCTCACATTTAGGTCCTTAATTTATTTTGAGTTTATTTTGTGTATGATATATTTAAAAAAATGATCGAATTTCATTCTTTAACATGTAGCTCTCCAATTTTTCCCAGCACCATTTACTGAAGAGACTGTCTTTCTCTCCCTGATTCTTTAGTTCTAAAAGAGTGAGTTACCTTGCTGGCAGCATCTAGTCTCCTTCCCCACCTGCAAGCCACAGGCAGAGAACTTGATAGATTTTATTACTATTCTTGGTGAAATATTAAAAGAAAACTCCAAAATAATGGGGGAGAGGTCAAGTCACTTCTGGCTTTGTTTACTGTCCTATCCTCAGAACCTAGCATTGGTTACTTGTAGTAGACATTCAAATAATATATGCTGAATGAAACGATTAATGATGAAAGCTTCTTGAGAAAAGGAACTTTTTCAAAATGTTGAAGTCACAACATCTAGCACTGCATCTGACTCTGAGCTGGTTGGCATTTGATGACTAATTTAATGAAAAAATAATCAGTCATTGACGAATGAATAAAATTATCTCCATTGAAAAAATGCACAGCTGTTCAAAAGTCATGGATACTACCTCTATTTTCTTCCAATATTTTGTCTAATAGAAAAAATATGCAAAAATTTTAATATATTTGTGGGCCCTACCATCCTAATATATCCAAGTAAATACATTCCCATTTGCCTGGTGGCCAGAGTGCTACAGAAGTCCAAGGCTGCAAACTGATGAATGGAGTACTTCCCATTGACGCTCGCAAACTTCCCATGGCAAGATTGACTCTGCATCTGTTACTATTGCTCATGGGGCCAGTGTCATCACAGGTACACTCATTGACTTCAGCAGCCAAGGAAAGTATGTTTGCAGATTCCAGGGAGATATGGATATGTTTTCAAGCATGTCTCTGGTGTTCAATTGTTAGATTAATGAATGGAGCAGCTATGTCTTCTAAGAAAGAAAAAAATGATAGAGTGGGTGTCCTTCTCCAAAGCAAGGACTTCGTCCATCCATGTCATGCTTCTGCTAGAGCTCAGGGCAAGGCACGCTCCTATTCCTATCTACTTGGCCTCAACATTGATCTAGGTGCTTCCTACTGGATAGGAATCATCATTCAGTTGGAACACCCTTCATAGTTAGCCATAAGTTCTCTGTACTTTGACTCCCAATTTCTAGGCAGATCCTGCCCAGAAGTGATGTTTCTTATAAAAGCATTGACATCTAGACATCTTTCCCTGATCCCTGGGCAGACACGAATTGCACTCCCCTATCTGCAAAAAGCTAAAGTAGAGGTATTATAATTCTCCCATACTAGAATGTGATCTTCTTGAAGACAAAAACTGATGTATTCATCTCTTTGTGCCTGAAAATAATAGATGCTCAATAAATGATTGATTAGTGTGATGGATAGGGAGATGGACAGATGGACAGATGAGAGGGAACCTGCAAAGACCAGAGCTAAGGAGCCCTCCGTATGGAGACAGTGTGAGAATAAATCTCATTTATTTGCCTTAGGTCCCAGAGATGTAGAGATAAATAAAACATCTCTCCAATTCTCAAAGAACTCACAATCTAGCTGATAAGTGACACAATGGAGAGTTTGCTCACTCATTCACCTTCTGCAAATACTTCCTATAAATGGAAATTCTAAAAGTCTTTTGGAGAGTTGCACCTGGTTGGTGATCACAGCAAAATCCTTCTCAGTCAGGAATAAGCAGGGTGGTAGGTGAAGTGAGATAGGGAAGTAATTGACTGCTGTTGGCCTCGGTTAAGATGAACCATACTTAAATTGTCATGCATGCTAAGTCACAGGTGATTCAGAGCTTTCCCAGAAATCAGGCCTGGGATCATTGCCAGGCTAACCAGAAAATGTTTTTGTTTGTTTGTTTGTTTGTTTGTTTGTTTTAATTTGAATGATTCACATTTGGTCTCTCTTTTCCAATAAAAAATGTACTGTACTATATAATAGAAATTTTTTCTCTTTGTTCATCTACATTTTTTGTCTTTTTCCATCAGTAATGATAATGGTAATATGTTTTTCACTCATAATTTTTATCTAATTGAGTTTTATATATGTATCATAAAAGATTTTGGTGAAAATATATGAAAAACCACCAAAACGGGTAGCCCTACCATCTGCCACCTGCCAAAGTGTCTGAATTTGCCCATAGAAATCTATATATTTTAATATTATTAAGTTTTTCAAGCTTTCAGAGGCTCCTTTTGAGAGTGGTAACATTTGTTAGTGTCAGTCTTCAAAATGAATTTGCCAGGTCTGTGACACATGAGCCATCATGGCATTATCATTCTTTCTCCTTCACCCTTAAGCCCATCACAGTTCACATGGCCTCAGACTCCTCAGAACAGATTCCTGGGCAGCCATCACAAAAGGACTGGGATTGGTCTGCAAAATGATACCTGTTTGTTCTCCCAGCTCTAATCAGATTTAGTAAGAGCTGACAGAGATCAAGAGATTGACCTGCCTTAGTCTTGAAATAAGACAATGACAATTTTGTGATTGTTAATGTTCAAAATCTTAAAGTCACTCTAAAAAAATAAGCTGTAATATGAGTTTCTTAACACTTGAGAGAAATCAGTAGTGTAAAATTAAAGAAAAGCACAAAGAAGCATTTATCTTCATATGAATCAATTTTGTGAATAAATGTTTCGTTTCCATTTTGAACATTGTCATACAAAATCCCAAGGGAATTGAAGACAGGCATAGGCTCTGCCCTAATGAAGCTTCGAATCATAGAGAAAGTTCTGCTATTGAGCTACAGGACCATAAAGCACCACTAAGGAACTCTGTACTAATATAGACTCAGAAAAATTCAATTTTTTTCTCATATAAATTGGCAAATAGCATGGCATGGTATGAACACTTAATTGTTTTAATGAAGTGTTTCCCAAACCTGAGTTATTCTCATACTCCCTTCACAATGTTTTTATCATTTATGCATATATTACATATTATTTGAGGTTTAAAACAAAATTGTTTAAGGTATTTCATTTTAGAATAGTTTTAGATTTAGAAGAAAATTGTGAAGATAGTACAGAGTTCCCATATACCTCATACTCAATGTCCCTCTTATTGACATATTCCATTAGTATGATACAATTCATGAACTGTTACTCATATATTATTAACTAAAGACCATAGTTTATTTTAAAATTATTAGTTTTTATTTAACATTGTTTTTATGCTACAGTGCCCCATCCACAACCCCACCTTATGTTTAATCATATATCCCCCCAGGCTTTTCCTTTTGGCTCCTACAATTTCTCAGAATTCCTTATTTTTGAGGACATTGACATTTTGGGAAAGTATGATCCAGGTATTTTGTAGAGTGTCAATTTGTCTGATGTTTTTCTTATGATTATAGGCTTTTGTGAGGAAATAGGATTATTATAGGCTTTTGTGAGGTTATGGGCTTTTGTGAGGAAAACCACCGAGGCAAAGTGCCCATTCTCATCACTTAATATAATCATATTAAGATTATATAATTTAAATATGATGTCTCTGTTAATATTAACTTACTTACTTTTCACTGCAACCTTATCTAACTAGTAGAATTAAGATAACACATTTAGCTAGCTGTTTATGTGTTTCTAATCCATTTTTCACTCTATTTTTGGTGTTTCAATTTGGGCAATTTCTGTTGACGTATTCTCAAGTTTATGGATTTTTTTTTCTCAGCTGTGTCAGCTCTATCGATGAGCCCATGGAAGGCATTCTTGTCCCTGCTACTGTAATTTTATTTCTAGCATTTCCATTTGACTTTTTCCTCTACTTTTCATCTCTCTGCTGAAATTCTCCATTTATTCATCTATATTGCCTGACCTTTCCACTAGAGCCTTTGATATATTATTTAACATTATTTTTTGATATATTATTTAAAATTGCTGTCTGATAGTTCCAAGTTCAGGGTTATATGTGAATATGATTTTATTTACTGCCTTGTCCATTAACAATGTGTTATTTGTTGTTTACATCTTTGTGTGTCTTGTAATTTTGGTTGAAAATTTAACATTGTTATAGGACAGTAGAAACTGAAGTAGATAGTATTTATTCCTGGAATAATACTATAATAAGAAGGGCACACCTCTTCTTCTGCTAGTCTTTTAGTGAGTAGAACCAGGAAAAGGATTTTATTATTGCAGTGGTATACTTTCAGTACATTGCTGGCTTCAATTTCCTCTCCTGTCACCTTGTGCTTATAGTGTGGGTTAGCTTGCTGGAGGGGTTCACACAATTCTCCTGTTCCACCTTCAACTTTAGGTCTTCCGTATGCACCTATATTTCAGAGAGGCTCTCTCTCCAAACTTTTGTCCTTCCTCCAACAGAATATTGCAATAGCTAGTCTAATGGGCAAGGGAAGCAGAGTCCACTCTTCACTTGATTCAGCCTCAGTCTGAGACAGACTATGTATCACTGTATCTCAGGTCTTTCTCAATGATCCTTTCCCTCCCTCGGGGGGGAAGAGATTTCTTATGGTCTCGGCCTATGAGATTTCCTGCCCCTGCCAAGATATAGAGAGTGTTTTTCTTTTCTGCTTTCTAAGCCGTGAAGAGCCTTGGCCTGTGTGATAGGATTTACTGCCCTCCCTCAATAACATAGGGATCCCCCCCCCCACACACACACACAGGGAATAGCATCTAGGTGGAGTTTCTGCCTTTCTTATGGTTGTCACTCCTCCACTTTTCCATACTGGACCATGAGGAATGATTTTTCTCTTTTCCCAATTGCCCTTAATCTTTTCATCTTTCTTGTGAGTGCCCAGTGGAGAGCTGTGGAGAAGAACATCTGAGCCGGTGCCAATTCCCCTTGCATCTTTGTTTCTAGGGGTTCTATACTCTCACACTTGCCCACACTCCATCTTTAGAAACTTTTCATTAAAATTTATTTTATTTTGGCTGAATTCTTCCTGAAAACTTGCATGGAAGTCCCATCTTCCACCCATAATATTTCACTTGGGTCAGTGCATATGACATATATCTCTTTGAAGCTACCTGTTGTTCCTTTAACTTCAGACTAGTTGATGTACCTGTAAACTCATCTCTCTTATGGATGTAAGAATATTTATTATTTTGTAGATTATTGTGCATTTTCTGATTTTGGGGTTATAAGCAATGCCTTTCCCAGATTTTTATATCCTAAGCAGAATCCAGAAGTCCCTAGTCATTTGAAAGTGAATGCATAGTAATTTTTTAATGTTTATCCATATCCACCTGGAATCATCTACTTTGCCACCAGCATTATAAGAATCAGACTTTGAAAAAGGCTACTATACTGTCAGATAAATGAACTGGATATCAAGAAACCTGGGTTCTACCCCCTGCCTGGTCAATAATTAGGTTGTACAGGTTGTGAAAAGTTAGTTATTTAAATACTTGGAACTGTAGTAATCTCATATGCAAAATAAAGATATCATATTACATTGATCTCTAAGATTCTTTCCAGTTCCAACTTCTGTTGTATTTCATATTTTTGGTAGCAAAACATGTATTTTTATTTGCTTATAATTGAACGTACATTGTTTACTGAATAGGGAGTTAAAGTTAGACCTCAGAAAGACAAATCTTTCCTATAAGCAAACTACTCCTGGAAGCAAGTTAGGTACTTGATAAATTGCACTGAATCCTAAGTGTTACTTTAAGAAGTAAAGATATTAAGCAGACCATAAAAAGTGCCTGTGCTTTACTGGCTGAGGAGTCCATTAATTTCAACAATTGACTATATTTTTGGCAAAATGTAGGCAACAGTAATTCCACAAATGAAAAATTTAGTAAAAAGTAAGTTTTCCCTGGACATTATCCATAGAATTGTACCTCAGATTTCCAAGAGGAAGGTGAGTTTATATTTCACATGAAAGATCAAATTATCCAGAATCTGAATACTTTCATGAAATATACGTATTTATGTGTTCCCTTTATTACCATTTTTCATACTAAAGGGAGTATTCAAATAAATACTACACTTTGTTAAGTGTTAATATTAATCTTCAAGATTTCAATTTAAGTCTTGATTTCAAGCATAAGTAAAAATGATTTGTTGAAGCTCTCCTAAAATAGGAAAACACAAGATTTAATATAATTTATCATAGTAGAAAGTATGTGCTAGCATATTTTTTCCTTAGCTTGCTGTTTCACTGGTTATCTATAGAAGTAATATCACATTTTAAATCTACATTGAGTCTCTTCTTATTCTCTAACTTTATTTGATAAATGCTAACATAGAATTTATGTGAATGCCATATAATATATGTGAGAAAATATTTTCATTTATGCAGGTAAAATACAGGTTTTTAACTGACCATATCGCTGTCTTGTCATAGTCAGCATTCCTTAATTATGTGAAAGAGCAGTGATCCTGATTAATCTACAGAGTGGGTTCTAGGTAAAATGTGAAGCAAGATCACTTTGTTGCTGAAAGCAGATGAATCTTCCAGATGTGCTGGTCTTAACCCCCTTTGTGGTGTTATGTCAAACTCAATCAAATTTGTTGGGTGCACACTATTCACAAAATGTCAAGCATGATGATACGTGAGGCACACACAAACAGAAGTGAAACAGCTTTTGCTTTTGACATGCTAACAATTTTAGGAAAAGCAAAGAGAAGCATGTACCCAGTATTGTAAGGATGACTATCTGACCCGATACAAACATGCTCTGTGGTTTCAAATATTTTACCATACGTTTTTTTTTTGTTTGTTTGTTTTTGTTTTTGTTTTTGTTTTTGTTTTTTTTTGCTGTGCTTTTTAAGCAATGATTCTAAAACCTACCTGATTGTCAGAATTAACTGAGGAACCACCTAAATCATAATCGCCAGCTCTGGGCCTAGGAATCTGGATTTTTAGAAAACTCAACAATGATTCTGATGATTGGCTGGGTTTGGCAGCCAGAATTTAACCAACTGGAAAGGACTGTGTTTAACCTATTCTTTTCTTCTGGTAACATAACTATAACAGTGTGGAGGGAAATTCCTTTCATAATGCTTAAGTGGAGGAGAAAGGTGAATCTCTTACCCAAGGCTGGGCTGGATGTTACCAGAACTCTAAGGGAGAAGAGGTGATGGTCAGCATTAGAGTGGGTGATGTGTTGATTGCTTTTTTCCTTGTCACGAAGTGCCGCAGAACCTGGCACTCTCCTGGTCACGAGAATATGTTCAGGATGGTTCAAATACTGTGAGATGAAGGTTTTTTTATCATTGCTTTGGAGTGAGATTCCTTCCCTTCAGATACATGTGAAAGAAGCCAGTATGCTACAACCATGGGTAAAGACAGCCTGTGGACAAAGATAACTCATTAATAAAAGTAGGTTTGAGAGAATCACTGAGAATCAGTATAAGAACTCTAAAGCTCTCCTTTATAGGAGAGGATGCTCTAAATCTCTCCCAATCTATGCACTTATCAGTATGAGAACTAATAAATTCACTCAACTGTCTAATCTTGCTTGAGTTAAATTTTGTGTTATTTGCAATCTAAACTGACTTAATCAATTATTCATTCATTAAATATTGAACAGTTATCAGTTATGTACTGCTTTCAGCACTTGGGAAATATGAATGAACAAAAAGAGAGAACTCTCTGGGTTTTGGTAACCAGTTGTCCACAGCTATACTACAAGTTATTAATAACAGGAAATAGTTATCTAGTTGCTTCTCTGAGGATGAAGCTGCTATAGTGTTTGTACCTGGCTAATAAGTTTAGTCATTGGATTAATAGGATAATTCATTCAATAATGATTTATGGGAGTCTAATGAACCAATCGTATTAATTAATCCATTTTAATGTACTTTTTAGGTAATGTGCTCCTTTTCCCAAATAAAAGATTATTGTAACACAGTTCAAATACCTCTGCTTCCAGGAGGAACTTTGAATGAGGATAAAGAGTTTTACGTATTTCAACTTCCTACAGAAGATTTCCTCCTATATTATAAAAGGACAGACATTATTTTAACTCTTCGTCATGATTTTAGATTTGCCAGTGTTTGCAGAAAACATTTTGAAGCAGATACAGGTTGTGTTGGACTCTGCTCTTTCCCACTGGCTGGCTTTCCCCTAATGGGAATTACATCATCTTCTACTCAATTCTATCAGAACTTCCTCAAGAGGAAGGATCCTTAAGATGCGTTGCTCCCTGGGAAGACTGTAGCCAGGGCCCTTTTGCTTGGGCAGCATCTGAACGAGGTCCCATCTGCTCACACTCTTGTATGGTCCATCACCACGAGGACTTGCCCTTCCATATTCCCTGCTGGCTCCTCAGGTGTGTGGCTTTCCACTGCCCAAAGATAATGACTTAATGACAATTATTCATACGTTAGTGAGAAATTTTTTCAATGTATTTCATGTCTGTAATGTTTGTACTCTGTCTTATTTCATCTCCAAAAATAATAGCAAGCAGGTAAAAGAGACTCGCAGGGCAGGAAAGCATCCTGGCATGCTGGCTCACACCCCAGGTGTGGCCACCAGCTCACCCTGTATGTTCCAACCCTGCTTCCATTTAACCCTCATATCTCCTACAGGTTTTCTAAAACTTCTTTCAATCATTAATGTTCACTGTTTGATCTTTTTCTTTGTTTTTCATATTAGTTCTTGTCAGTGTAGATGGTCTTAGTACATTCCAAAGGACCTGGCAACACAGTCACTAAAAGGCTCTTTGATATTTTAATAATTATATTCTTTGGGCTACAAATTGTCTAAGGAAAAATGTTTTGGTTCAAGACCTCTTTCCAGTCTTTTAAAAAAATTTTTTTTAAGTTTATTTATTTATTTTGAGAGAGCAAGTGAACACAAGCAGGAGAGGAACAGAGAGAGAGGGAGAGACACAGAATCCCAAGCAGGCTCTTCAGAACCTGATGCAGGGCTCAAACTCACAACCGTGAGATCATGACCTGAGCTGAAATCAAGAGCCAGATGCTTAACCGAGTGGGTCACCCAGGTGCTCCGACCCCTTCCACTCTTAAGAATGAATGACCTCAAAGTGCTTTTTTCAATGTTGGTTTTATCTAGCTGTATTGACCATATTATAAATTAAAACAAATTTTTGATACATTTACTGATTAATTCATCTCAAAAAAGGCAATTATAAATCCATTCTATGTTAACCTAAATAACATTTTCATTAAAAATAACTATCCCCCCCTCCCCAAATATAGAAAGCTGGCATTGTTTAAATTATAGCAAATCTTTTATTTTATTTTATTTTATTTTTTTGAACGTTTATTTATTTTTGGGACAGAGAGAGATAGAGCATGAACGGGGGAGGGGCAGAGAGAGAGGGAGACACAGAATCGGAAACAGGCTCCAGGCTCTGAGCCATTAGCTCAGAGCCCGACGCGGGGCTCGAACTCACGGACCGCGAGATCCTGACCTGGCTGAAGTCGGACGCTTAACCGACTGCGCCACCCAGGCGCCCCATTATAGCAAATCTTTTAAATATCTGGTATGATTTGAAAAAATATAGCTGGAGTCTCCTATGTACTTTTGCATTCAATCATCACACATCATGTACCCTCTGGAAAACTCCACTGCATACTAATTAGAGAAAGGACAAATAAAATATTAGTTACATTGTAATGAATTTTTACTTCTTCATCTCAGATCCCCTGAGAGAGTTTCAGGGACCCCACCCCCCCAACCACATTTTGAGAACCATTATTCTAAGTGATAATTAAACAGAAAGAAGTATCAGTGGCATTTCACTGTAGAGCCATCTACAATAGCAAGAATGGCATGGAAAAGGTAAAATTTAATGTGTCGTGTCATTTGCTCAGTGATGTAGCTTGATATTTTTCTGCTCAGGTGCAAAGATGATTAGAGACAGACTTCACCCAGCACCTCCAGTTCTGTTGCTACCAGATCCTTAAATGGTGTTTGCACCACCAGAAGGTTCTGGTAGGTGGACTATAATTTGATCTTCTTAAAGTCTTTATTATATCCATCCTTTAGGAAGGGAGTTCATGTCTTCTGCCAAGGACACTTCAGGCAGATAAAGTCTATAAATTCCATTCAAGGTGATGTTTTCCACATTTAAAATAAAATACATAAAATTACAAAGGAGAAAATATATTGAAATATAGGCATCAATATATTTTACGTTGGGATATAATAGTCCTTTAGTAGCCCATAAAGTAACAAAATCTAAGGAGAGGAAAATAACAATATCACATCAAAGTCATCATGTGCACAAACCATATTTCAAGAGATCTGAAACAATGGTAAGGTGGTATGAAAATATCTCTGATTTCTACTGGGACAAAGTCTGGTGCTACTACTGTTTTCGTGGTTTGCTGGCTTCGTTCAGAGTGGCTTAGTAAAAATGTGACTGCTTTTCTTTAATCCATATTTTATAACTTTTTGATTTATTTTTTTAAGTTTATTTATTTTGAGAGAGAGAGCACGTGTGCTAGTAGGGTAGGGGCAGAGAGAGGGAGAGAGAGAGAATCCCAAGCAGGCCCCAGTCTGTCAGCACAGAGCCAGGGCTAGGATTCCATCTCATGAACCACAAGATCATGACTTGAGCTGAAACCAAGAGTCTGAGACTTAACCGACTGAGCCACTAAGGTGCCCTTTTTAACCCATCTTTAATAAACTCTCTGAATTCTATCTATAGATGCCATTGCGTCTATGAATGCTAGGTTAAGGAATGTTCTTCTAGAGAACAATGTTTCTCAAAACATGATGCTAAGACCAGAAGCATCACAGTCACCTGGAACCTTGTTAGAAATGCAAAATTCTTGGGTCCTACCTCAGACCTACTGAATCAGAACTGGGGGTGAGGTCCAGTAATCTGTGTTTCAACAGATACTGATGCACACTAATGTCCTAGCAGTTCGTTTTCCTCAGGAGCAAAGTATATCAAGGAAAGTGGAGGCAAGCAAGGTACATAGTTAAGACCTGGAGAAAAATGGAACCTTTGTTAAGGTCAAGTAAAATTCCTTGCACAGAAAGATGCATACAAGACTCATGGAACACGAGAAAAATAGAAGAGGACTGAGAGCATCCATTCCAGGAGTGGTATATTGTCTCATGCTAAATGGTAATTTCGCTGGGTTAATAAGTACTTTGAAAACTGCTGAGTTTGAACATGAGGATTTTGGTTGAATTTTGAACAAATGAATGAATGAACCATGTTACTATCAACTATCTGTTATGGATGTACACAGGGATGGGAGAAAAATAACAACCCTCAAGTAATATATATGTTATCCCTAATATATCCAATCTTTTCATCTTTAAAGTGAAAAAAAAAATATGACACAGATATTAAGGGACTTGCCAAAAGTCAACGGTGAATTCATCTCAGAGCCTGAATAGGGGCTCAGGACATCTAATCTGTTGTCTAATATGGATGCTCTCATATGTCAGAAGTTAGTAGCTTCACAGCCTGTACTAGGCAACTTTTATATACTCTAATCCAGAGTAATTAGCAAATGTCAGTTTGCAATCTCTGGATCTTGCCAGGTAAAATCTGAAACCAGAATTCCACCCTGTGGACATAGGGCAAGGAGAGACTGCAGAAAGAGGCAGGACACTCCATATTGGTAGGTGGCAGGTTTAAAAAGCAAGGGAACTTACATAGGAGGCTTGTCTTGGGAGGTGCAATGGGAGTAGATCTCTGCACATGCCCACCAAGTCTGAAAAGTTTACACAGAGGCCTTAACTGGGTGCAGTCATGCATACCATCCAGATGGCCTCAACCACACATTTCTATCTCAAGGCTGCATCCTTGGGCAGCTTCAAGCAGGGAGAAGGTAAACAGAACATGGTTCTAAAAACCAGGGAAGGGGTGAGGAACCTCCAGATGTTGGGTCCAGATCATAGATCTACTTGCTGTCACATCCTCTCAATGACCTCCTCCAGCAGCAAGATTTTATACACTCGGTGAATAACTTTAGAGCTGCTTACGGTATTCTATTCACTGACTTAGAACTGGCAATTGAAATTCTTCATATGCTAAAGAGAGAAAACCCCCAAACAGACAAGACATGAACAATTCTCTTCTAGAAAGACATCATGGGACATTAATTGAAACAATGTTACTGAATCCAAAGATAATTACATTCTCAAACATAGAAGAAGAAGCAAGAAGGAGATTGTTTTCTTGAACTGAGACACATAACTCAATGGGACAAGTTAAAATGGAAGAAAGGAAAGTGAACCTGGAGGGAGGGCAGTAAATACTAATGAATAATGAAGTGTTCTTCAGGGAAGACACTAGAAGATCTATTACTTAGGAAACAGAATAGTTTCTCATGGCAAGATTTTATTTCATAAAATTGTAGGTCACATGACCCATTTGCAGCTTTTGTATCTTATTTGTGAACTTGGTAAACTTTTTTTTTAATTTTTAAATGTTTATTTATTCTTAAGATGGAGAGAGACAGAGCACAAGTGGGGGAGGGGCAGAGACACAGCATCTGAAACAGGCTCCAGGCTCTGAGCTGTCAGCACAGAGCCCGATGCAGAGCTCAAACGCACAAACCACGAGATCATGACCTGAGCCAAAGTTGGATGCTCAACCGACTGAGCCACCCAGGTGCCCCAAACTTGGTAAACTTGTAAGATCATGTTATTTAAACCCTTTAAGATAGCATATTGTTCAAACCCCTCTAGTAATACCAAGTAACATTTAACATAGGTCTTCAAATAGGGAAAGAATTGTTTTAAAGGTCATTGATTTCCATAGATTTTATTTAAATGATATTTTCTTACAGATACATATTATGAGTAGGGAAAATTAAAATTATTCATGAAGACTTTGCCACAGAAGAATACTAAGGTTAAATTAAAAAGGATCCTGCACGAGAATTAAGGGGACTTGTCAAAAATATCTCAAATGGTCAAAGAATATTTAACCTTTGCTACATAAATAAGAACAGAGGAAAAGCACAGTGGGGAGAGGTAAGGTTAGTGTAGGAAATATGTGCATTGAAATAAAAGACTATAACAATGAAAGTGCCCTTATATTTGTTCATATTATTCTCATGAGAAAGGCTTTTGAATAGATTTTTGAATCTCATATAAAAGAAAGAATGAAGAAGTTTCATCCAACTGCAGTCATAACAATTTTTTTAAATGGAAAAGTCTAAATTAAATGAATCATGACCCTGAAAAATATCTCAAGTTCATAGTCATTATATTTTGAATGGACCACAACTGCCACAAACCTTCCCCTAGAGTCAACAAATAACTCAATTAGAATCTCTGGCAAAATTAGTCAAACCCATCACATAACTTTGAAAAGAAAGGACTTGAGTAGTCATGAAATCATAGAAAATATAATCATAATCTCTGGATTTAGAAGGGAGCTTAGTGATCCTGTATTATAATAATTTCTTATCACTTTTTTTCTTTTTTTCTTTTTTTGCCTTGCTTTCTATTGTCTAAGGGTATTTCTAAACTCTACCATCATACCTGCCTACCTTCTAAACTAGATAAATCTGAACATAAATTGTATTTTTATTAATGACTCAAACTTGTCAACCTAAAGATGAGTGCATTGGTTGTCTATTGCTGTGTAACAAATTATCACATACTTAGTGACCTGTAAAGCACTAATTTATATGGTTATAGTTTCCATGGGTCAGGAGTTATCACATTTTAGTTAGTCCTTGGTGCAAACTTGGTTTCAGGAGGCTGAATTCAAAGTGTTGGCTGACTGTATTCTCATCTGGAGCTATGATTAGGAATATTCTGTCAACTAACTAGCTGCTGGTAGAATTCACTTTCTTGTGATTATAGGACTGATGTCCCCAATGTCTTGCTAGCTGTCTTCACAGACTGCTTTCTTCTCCAGAGACGACACTTGGGTCGTTGCCACGTGGCCCCCTCTATTTCAGGGATTGAGAACAGTTTGCATCTCAAATCTCTTTCATGCTTTAATTCTTTCTAACTTCCCTCCAAAACCAGCTCAGGAGATTAGGTCAAACCCACTTGAATAATCTTATTTTAAAGCCAACTGTGTCTTATAGCATAGCCTATTCCTGAGAATTAAATCCACTATATTCATCACATTCATAGAGTGTTTATGACAGGAGAGTGGGAAATCTTTTTTTTTAATTTTCTTTTTTTTACATTTTTATTTATTTATTTATTTTTAATTTTTTTTTTCAACGTTTATTTATTTTTGGGACAGAGAGAGACAGAGCATGAACGGGGGAGGGGCAGAGAGAGAGGGAGACACAGAATCGGAAACAGGCTCCAGGCTCCGAGCCATCAGCCCAGAGCCTGACGCGGGGCTCGAACTCACGGACCGCGAGATCGTGACCTGGCTGAAGTCGGACGCTTAACCGACTGCGCCACCCAGGCGCCCCACATTTTTATTTATTTTTGAGAGACAGAGAGAGACAGAGTGTGAGTCGGGGAGGGCCAGAAAGAGAGGGAGACACAGAGTCCGAAGCAGGCCCCAGGCTCTGAGCTGTCAGCACAGAGCCCGACGCGGGGCTTAAACCCACGAACTGTGAGATCATGACCTGAGCTGAAGTTGGACACCCAACCAAGTGAGCCACTCAGACGCCCCAGGAGAGTGGGAAATCTTGAGGGTCATCTTAGAATTCTGCCTACCACAGAGTTGTAGGGAACAGTAAGGACACAGACTTTGAAGTCAGATAGGAAAGGGTTTGAAAAACCTAACTTCATGATCTGGTACGTAATAGGTGTTTAATAAATGCTTGTTGATTGAATTATGACTATGTGAATAAATGCACAAATAAACAAGGAAATGTGCAAATAAATGAACTTTTCAAAACCTGTTTCGCCCTCTAGGAAAGGAAAATAATGGCATCTAATTGAAGAACACTTACAAAAATGAAATGAAATTATACATAAAAAGCTCTTGGTACATAGTTGGCACTCAATAAATCAGTATCTATTCTTAATCTTTCTACAGCGGCATAATATCTGGGCTTACCATTTCTGTAATGACTTCTAATTTCCCCCATTTGCTGTGGCAGTCTGCTGTTAAGATCAATAGGGATGCCAAGTTTTGAATTTTTGCTGACCTTCTAATCACTTTTTCTTCTTTTGCTTTGTTTATAGACCCTATGGTTCAACGACTTTTATTAAAGTCTCATAGCATTAACAGCCAATCATATTGTTTTCTTCTTTATGCTTGGGAAATTAATTATATCAATCAGATGATGGGAAGTTACAGCAAAAATATATATTTTTCATCTCTAGTTTTCATGCAATGTGTTGCAAGTAGGCTGTGGGTCTCATCCATGAATCAGGATCCAGGCTGATGGAAGAGATTTCACTGGGACAATGCTGGTCTCAAGGTAGAGAAAGGAGAAACATGGTACAACAACTCAATGGCTCTTAAGCTTCTGCTCAAACATGGCACTCAGATTTCCTTGGGGACTCTAAATCACACCATCAAGGGTAACGTCAATGGGATAGGAATATGTAGTCCTTCCACAATGAGGAGAAGCAAACGTTTAATATACTCATCACATTTCAGTGTCATTTTTGTGTATTTGACTATTTTCAGTTGTGCTGTTCATTTTTGCTATATATTCAGGGGCTGTTCTGTTGCCATCACAATATCATTGGTGCATGTGTGTTTGTGATGCTTTGTGGAAGTAGTAATGTTGAGCTTATTTTAGAATTTACCTCAGGAAATATATTTTTTTAATAAAATCACAGCTAACACAAATATTCTGAAAAATATCACTTGATTATTTTTAAATAATAATCAATTTAGAGATTTATTTTTAAAGCATGATAGCCACTTTTGTTTACTGACAAACCAAAGCAACACTCCATTCAAAACCTTTCAAAAATGAGAAGGCAATTCTTCAGAAATCACATTCGTCAATAACATATATTGGAAAGTAAAGTGAGTCAAAAGTACATTTGTTCCATGGTACTATCAATAGTTTATACTCTCAATTTCTATTTCCTGATAATTTCAACAATATTACACACATCAGTTCCAATGATCAATAATAGATTGCATTGTTATTTCTATTGCATTGATTGAAGAAACAGAAGGTATGATATAACATAAAGACCTGGATAAATGCAGAAATTCCTATATACTTCCTTTCTTCACATCAAAAGGGAATCAGATGGGGGTGCCTGGGTGGCTCAGTCAGTTAAGCGTCAGACTTCAGCTCAGGTCTTGATCTCATGGTCAGTGAGTTTGAGCCACACGTAGGTCTCTATGCTGATGATGCGGAGCCTGCTTGGGATTCTTCCTCTCCCTCTCTCTCTGCCCCTCGCCTACTTTCTCTCTCTCTCTCTCTCTCAAAATAAATAAACTTAAAAAAAAAAGAATCAGATGTTTCTGAATATTAGAGAAGCTAGCCACAAAATGATGTATTATTACTTTAACAATATATTGACCATAGATCAAATTACACCCTCTACCCTAAAATAACTTTAGTTTTTTAAATCATGCAAAACACTAGTTTGGCAACATAAAGGATTTTTCTCCATAAAGTTTTAAATGATTCCTTAATTTTATCTGAAACACAGAGGCCCTCTTGTGGCCATCTCTAGGCATTTGCACTAACAATTTCTAAAGAACAGTTTGACTTTGCAGGAAGCACAGGGCCATTCAGGTGGAGCATAGCCTGGGGCACGTTGAATTTCTGAGGTCCTCAGTGTCTGTAAAAAATTACCAAAAAAGAAATCTAAAAATATATAATATATGATATGATATAATACAGTGCATTTTAAATTCTTTAGCACACACAAACAAAAATACAATGGAATATAGTTTCACTCTTTAAAATGAGAGAAGAGATTAAAAAGAACTATTAATTCACAGTGTATGATTGGTGTGCAGTCTGTTAATAGGATCAAATTTAAAGGTGTATGAGAATCAGCTTCCAGAGAAGTCAGTCCATCTTGGTGATTGCGGCACAGCTCTTTTCATTGAGACTTTTAAAACTTCTATATTTGGGGGCGTCTGGGTGGCTCAGTTGGTTAAGTGTCCAACTTGTGGTTTTAGCTCAGGCCATGGTCTCATGGTTCGTGGGTTTGAGCCGGGTTTGAACCCTGTGTCAGATTCCATACTGCAGAGCCTGCTTGGGTTTCTCTCTCTCTCCCTCTCTCTTTGCCTCTCTCTCTCTCTCTTTTCTTTCTCTCACTGTAAAAATAAATAAATAAACTTAAAATAAATAAAGCTCCCATATTTATGGTCCTCTGTTCTTATGAAGCCTGGGTCAAGTGCTCCTCCCTCCTAACTATCCCAATTCCTTGCCTCAGCTCCCAACCCCACCCTGCTTAGTCTTGTGAACAGATAAATTGTCTCAAAATGCAACCATAAACGGAGAGAAAAAGTCTTGTATATTCAACACAGAACAGAGCCTTCTCTGTTCCTTTCCCTTTCCCTCTCCCCCCCTATGTTACTCTTGATTCTGTGCTAATCCTGAAAAATAAAAATAGAAATGGATAGTGCTTTGGACAGGAAATAAATAGTAGGCGTTGTCCTTAAACTTCCATGTCCACTAAGAATACAGATTCCTCCGTTCTGCAGCCAAAGACACTGATTTACGGGGCTGACTTGCGGTTCTGTGAAACTGGATTTTAACATCCCTTCCAAGTTTTTCTGGGGCCAGTTAGCTAGAGAAAATGATTCTTTGCCCCGGCTGCAGAATCCACTGGAGAGCTTTGAAATTCTCATGCCCAGGACCCACCCCAGACCACTTCAATCAGAATTTCTCAGGATGGGTCCAGGCACCCCCCCCCCCCGCCACTGACTCTAATGTGCAGCCAATTTGAGAACTACTGGGCCACAGCACAGAAGGATGGATGTCAGACTTCAATCTGCCTCAAACTACCAGAGACGCACCTGAAGTTCCACACAGTCAGGTTTACGGACTCATTGCAGTGAGGTGGATGGCATGCCAAAGGAACAGTGGTGTCCCACAGAACAAACGCAAATTGAGTTATTTTAAGACACAGAAGTAGGGCCGGGTTGAGTGTCTGAATGGGCTCGAAGCAAAGCAGAGCGTGTGTAAAGGAACCAACATGGGCCTGCACTGCAAAGTGGACCCCAAGTCCTGCTCCCTTGAAGACAATAAATAATGCCAAGATAGATGTGCAGTGCTGTATCCAGACACCCTTCCTCTGAAGCTCTGCACCCTGACTGTCAGTGAGGACTGCTTTTCTGTGTCAAAGTGTGTTAGATCCTCCAGGCAAAAGAGGAATATCTCTTTCTCACTGATAGGATTCCAAACGGCAAAGTTTGTGATAGACCGTGATTTTGAAGAACAAAGTTTTTTCAGTGTGTAAAAAAGCAGCTGTCACTCAAAGAGAGGGAAGAGACACTTTACAGATGCAGTATGTCCTTGGGAGAAATATTGAATCCTGTTAATTTTGTGGCCGGCTTCCTCTCTATTATTCTAGCCTCATAAATGGCAGGGCAGGGTTTACGTTCCAAGCTAATTTTTAGTTTTTTAGAAATGGCATCTGCCCCACGGGGTTGCTTCCAGAAGGAAAATGGAACAGGAAAAGAGGGTCATAGCATGTCAGCATGTAGATGTCACCCATGCATTAATTCAGCAAGACTTATTGAGTGCCTACTTTGTGTTGGGACCTTGGCAGCATCAGGAAACTTAACAATGAACAATACTCAGTACTTGCCCTTGAGATACTTACATGCTGGTTGGAGAAAAACACATATAAGCAATTGCAACAGAGTATGGAAGAGCTGTAACTAGACTTTAGAATATCCACGAACAATTAACCCAGTCTTGGGTATTTAGGGAACTGGGAAAAAAATGTTACCTGAGATTATAGAAGATGGACGATTATGGGGGTGGGGCTGGGGGGTGGAACCAGGACCAGAAAGTGGTAGTAGATGGAACAAGACTTTGAAAACAGAATTATCTGGCCTCTAATCCACTGACTGGGTATCACTCTAGCTCTGAGTTGCAGCTTCTCATCTGGTAGTAAGGGTAACAAAACAGAGGAACGTTCACTGAATGCCAGACAGAGTTCTAAGTAATAGGATTCCATCAACGAACAAGAGACAAGCTCTCTGCCCCTTACAGAGCATGCACTAAGGTGCAGGGTTACCAAAAATAAATAATAACCATCATTGAGATGTAAATTATTTGGTATGTTAGGTCATAAATGCAGAGTGAAGGAAGTTGGACATACCAGTAGAGAAAACCTAGGAGAAGAGGCAGGTTGAGGATTCAATGATATGACGTCTGTCCAAATGCCTAGACATTACACAGGGACATTCTCATGATATTAAATCACACAAGTTATGTTTGCCTCGGTGAAAGGGGAAACCCTACACCTGCACATCACTTAGCCACGACTTTGACCTCACCCCAGTATTTCCCTTTTCTTGTGAACTACCACTATTCTAACTTTAGGGAGCCTGAATTTGTACCTTAGCAAAACTCTCATTTTATAGCATAACCCTGGGGTACAACTCAGAGGAGATTCCTCTCTGAGAATATTTCTGGGCAAGCTACCAGACAACAGTTGACAATTCTCGTAAACACTGGTACCAGTTGGAGGATTTCAAGTTGGGCCTTTTTTTTTTTTTTTTTGCTTATAATGCTCTAAATTGCCCTTGGCTTATTCTGCCCCCTTCCTTTGATTCTCTGCTTCAAGCCAAAATTTGACTGAAACAGTGGTTCTCAACATGCTCCCTTAAGGTCTATAGCACTCTATTCTTGAGTTCAGTAATGGCATTTCTGTACCCTCTCAATACCCGCCCCATGACTCAAACTTTGTGGAAGGAATTTTACTTCTCACATTTACTAAGGTGAGGGAGTGCTCTGTGCATTTGGTGGACAGAGGTCAGGGATGCCAAATGGACATGAGCCAGTTCAAGTCACTTAAAAAAATATATATTCCATTCAAAATGTCAATAACACCTCCTTAACAAATACTGGGTTAGGAAAATAGAACTTTCTCCACAAAATTTAGATATTTCAAAAATTGGATTATGATACCCTCAAAGTCTACTTAACTTAGTTGTCATGATGTTTCTATTTTACCTTCAAAATAGGGGTACCTGGGTGGCTGAGTTGGTTGAGCATCCAACTCTTGATTTCAGTTCGGGTCGTGATGCCAGGGTCATGGGATTGAGCCCTGTGACAGGCTCTGCACTGAGCGTGGGACCTTCTTAGGATTCTCTCTTTCTCTCCCTCTGCCCCTCTACACCATTCTCACTCTCCCTCTCTCAAAAAATAAACATAAAAATAAATAAATTTAAATAAAATACTTTAGAATATACAATGTGATATTGCCTATGTGTTCATTTAAGCTACATTTTTTTAGAAATAATCAATTGCTATAATCATGAATGAATAAGCATTTGATTAAGATAACTATGGTTAACATTGTACATTTTGTTAAGTAGAATAATAAATGTTAGAATTTTTTATTTGAAATATTTAGTGCTTAATAGTTAGCAAATTGATGGATATAATGGGCTTTCCTTAATGAAATTGATGTTATTCAAGATAAGGTAAGATTGGTCTGAATTATAAAATTTTATAATTTTATAAAATTATGAAAATAATTTCATACCACAGAGGGGTAAGAATGTTAATAATAATTAATAATTATTATTGACATTAATAATTATTTATTATTAATTGCTAAATAAATGGTCCTGTTTTGCAGCCACTACTCTGAAGGGTTCTTGATGTTCCTGGGTAGCTAAATTGTGGCACAGTAGCTCTAATTATAACTCAATATTTATGCATCACCAATTTGTGTTTGATCAATTTGCAGTATTATCCTAAACTGTCAGTCTCTTAAACAAGAATAAGAGAACATTTAACTAATTGAGCTGGGACAAATATCAATGAAGTCAACATCACACTTCCCTCCCACCTCCTGCTCTTTTCCCCATCCCTGTTCTTAAAACTCATGTCTATTTGTATTAGATATGAATTATAAATTTTGTTTTGCAAAATAAGAAATAAGATAATGGAGAAATAGATACATCCATTCCCTTCCTTTCTTCTCCGTAGGTTGGTAGCAACATGGTATGGTGGGAGCCAAGCCAACATTCTACATTTGAATCCTGGCTATGTCACTCACTTGTGACATTAAGCAAGGTACTCACTCTTTCCAAACTCCAGTTTCCTCTCATAAATTGGGGGCAATGTACCTACCCCACAGAGCAGTGAGAGGATTCAATAATTCAGTGCTTATAAAGGGCTAAGCATAAAAAGCCTGGTTCATTCTAGGCGATAAACTAGATGTTGATCTCATTCATTTACTCTTTTTGTATGCAGAAAACATAACCCTAGAGAACTGGCTCCTACTCTCTTTTGTGCTTGTACCATTTAACAGACTGCTAGACCCAGAGTTCGTGTTCAATGTATACCTATTGAATTTAATATTATTTTCATTGGAATTTGGCTATAGTTTGACACTAGAAACTGACATTTTGGAATCTGTCCAGATGTCTGCTGTATTATTTCTCTTTCTGATGCTTTTTAAAAGAGCTATGTCAATGGAATATACTCTCTTAATTAGTAAAGGAATTACTGTAAAGATTTAAGCCAATGTCTTTTTTTTTTTTTCAATAGAGCAATTGAAGACAGTCCAGGCTTACCCAGGATGTAGAGTTTCATGTTATGTGCCTCAAGTTAATTCATTTTTATGTATTCTTAAAAGTACCATTTTCCTAAGAATCTTCATGACCTAGTGATTATAAGATGGCAATTTGGCAATGTGTATCAAGAGCCTTAAAAATGTTTTCAGTAAGTAATCTCTTTTTTATTTAAATTTTTAAAGTTTATGTGTTTATTTTGCGAGAGAGAGAGAGAGAGAGAGAGCACACGAGGCACGTGCTACACCCAGACGGATTCCTTTGATAACCTAGGTGAGAGGCCATACCCAAGACGTGACCCATTTTTTCTATATATACTTTTATATTGTTTGACTATTGCAATAATGTATGCTATATATTTTTTTTAATTCTGGAAAGGTCAGAGAGTGTGTGGGGGTGAAGGGATGGGTGCCTGTGAGGGTGGGTACATGAAGCATGTGAATGAATTCATGCGTGAGAAGAAAGTGTGTGCGTGATGGTGTATGCATGCATGTGAGGATGTACACGCGGAGGTAAGACTGTGTGGGGATTTGCGAGATGTGCGTGGGAGGGTGTGCGTATGCGTGGGGGTGCCTGGGGGGCAGGGTACGAGGACATGGTGGGGTGAGAAGATGTGTGTAAGTAAGGAGATGGGTGAGTGTGCAGCATGTGTGGGGATTTATAGATAGTGTGTGGGTGCCTGTGAGCACATAGGTGAGTGTGTTTATAGATATCTATACACGGAGAAATAGAAATATTTCCTTCCAGGAGCAAAAGAAAAACTGGGAGAAAATACTCCAAAGTGTTCAGAATAGTATTCTCTAGTGTTGGAACAAGAATCCTGGCTATGTCACTCACTTACGACATGAGGCAAGGAACTCAATCTTCTGAATCTCCTTTCCTTTCTTGTAAATTGCGGGGAGCGTACCTACCTCACAGAGCAGTTGGGAGGACTAAACAAGTCAGTGCTTGTAAAGGACTAAGCATAAAGCATTACAGGCGAATAAACTTCACTTTTCTGTTACTTTGTAGTTCGAAAAACTGGATATTCCAATCTGTTTTCTTCATTCCAAGGACACCTGGAAAATATTGTACCTTTCCGGAAACATGTAAAAATAGTACAACATTGACTAAGTGTTTCTTAACAGGAATGTATTTGAAAATTGGAATCCTCTTTTTCAATGTGTAACCAAATGGGAATCTAACTCCTTGGTTAATTTGTAGAAGGAAATCTGGTCTTTGAAATTCAGAGCCCTATAAGTGTTTAACTTTTCGTGTGATTTCATTAATTCTTCTGGTATTTAATAATCAAAGCTAATCACTACTGATGCTGACAAGCCCAGGCCGTGATGCTTTTGTATGAATGAAATGGTAATACTCATGTCATACCCCATTCGTATCACGTTGTTTTAGCTAAAGCTAAAGCCTCAGGTTTCCCAAAGTCTCAAAGCTTATGCACTAAACATCAACAGGGCTCATCAATGATGGAGGGGCTTTGGTAATTGTTATTTTTTTTTCTTTTAGTTTTGTGGTTTTTTACAGCTTTTTTTAAACGATGAGTCTTACTTAAGGGCTTACTTAATAAGATTTCCGTGAAAACTGGGGCGCCCGGGTGGCTCAGTCAGTTGAGCGTCCAGCTTCGGCTCAGGTCATGATCTCACAGTTTGTGAGTTCGAGCCCCGCGACGGGCTCTGTGCCGACAGTTCAGAGCCTGGAGCTTGTTTCCGAGTCTGTGTCTCCCTCTCTCTCTGCTCCTTCCCCCGCTCGTGCTCTCTCTGTCTCTCTCTCACAAAAAAAAATAAACATTAAAAAAAATTAAAAAAAAAAAGATTTTCGTGAAAACTGATTTAAGAGTAGGTTGTTTTCCAAAGGTAAAAAGGCCCTGAATTCTTCCAGTGATACTTTATGTTCTCTGCACTGCCTCATTTCACTACTAATAAAACACGAGATTTTCCCTATTTCAAGATACCTTTTTAAGAAAAGAAAAGTTGGTGGCAGCGGATGGTGGATGTTATTCTATTTTTAATTTATTCCAAGCTTCTCTGTTTTCTTACTGATTTGCTATCATCAGCATCAGGTCGCTGCAACCCAGTTTATTTTGTACTGTTAGCTGCAGGCTCTACAGCATGTGCATAATGTGAATTTGTTGCTTGGAGTCTGGCACAACTAGTTTACTTTTATGTAGATAACGATAAAAAGGGGGGTTCTGTATAGCCTATCTTTCCTTTCCACTTCGAAAACGACCTCAACTGTTAACATGTAAACAGAGCAAACTCTATCACAAATGCTATTAAATTTGGCTGAACTCAAGACAATAATTCTTGCAGAATGTATATCTCTGAACCACAGAGGAGCCCTCAAACCCAAGAACGCCTTTTATGATCTGCTTCATGCTTTTCCACCTGTCTCAAATAGCACATCTATCAAAAAGACGCCCTTCAAACAACTTTACTTGGAAACCGCCAGTAAAATGTTGGCAGAAAAAGCCTTAAAACCTACCATGACCCCTCTCTAGGGCAAAAGAAAGAGTGACCGGGCTTTACTAGGTTGTATCAAACCAGTGCTGTGGCTCAGGGAACACCTATTATCCCACTTGAATCTGAGCTCTTCGGAAAGATCATTCCTGCCGATCTTGCGGAGATGACGAGCCAGCAGGCGAAGTTTATCGGTGGAATTTGGGAGTGATTTTTTCCAGAAGCAAAGGAGTTCATGGATCTGTTCTGTGAGGTCACCAGGGGTCTTCAGTTTGATGAGCTGGACGGTGCTGTGGCGAAGAGGGAGGGAGGAGGAGAGGCGGGTAGCATTTTCTTCGGAGAGTTCCTCTGCCAGCCAGTACAGCAAGTTATCCCATAGGGCTTCTGTCAGACACACAGGGACACGCAGGGTTAGGACACTTTCTCGGGCCATGCGCTTATCTAACCGTCCACACCTGTGCACGGGAAGTCTAAGGGCTCTCTGCTTTGGCATCTGAACAGTGGAAAGATTTGGAAACTCCCCGGCCCACTGTTGAAAGCCTTTGGATCCCTGCCATTTCGGGGGTCTTCTCCCCGAGGGAATCACCTATTGCAGGGGGACTAGAAATGCTCCTCAGGTTTTAACTCCCCTGAGATCCAGGAGGGCTTGTTGAGATGGATTTTAGGCACTGCCCCAGAGACTCTTATGAAGTAAAACTAGGGTAGGGGTAAAATTTGGCATTTTTAGCAAGTTCCCAGGTGATGCTGGCACTGGGGTCCCCAACCATACTTTGAGTAAGTAGCACCATGGTAAAGGATACTTCTAGGTTCAAAACTATTTTTCTTAATTAGTACCGATCTGATACATATACCAGCAGAGGAGCGCTTGGGAGGTTCAGACAGTTAAGTGTCTGACTCTTGATTTGGGCTCAGGTCATGATCTCACAGTTTGGGAGATCGAGCCTGGTATTGGGCGCTGCTCTGACAAAGCCTGTTTGGGATGCTCTCTCCCCCTCTCTTTCTCTGCCCCTCCTCTACTCACACTCTAAATAAATAAGCAAACAAACTTAAAAAAAAAATTATACCCGCTACACAGTCCTCTCATCACCACCCAACTATACACACACACAAACTCCCCAAGATTCAGCCCAAAAAGCAGTTCTGTGGAAGGTCCTTTATGCCAACATTTCCCCTGACCTTTGAACTATTTGGAACCACAAACATCTCCTCTGAATACATCCTGGAAGATGCTTAGGTCTACCACCTAAACTCATGATTCCATTTTTCTATTGTTTGGTTGTTATCTTTTTTTTTTCCATTGTGTTACTCCCAGTTATCACTCCCAGTGAAACCCCTAAGTCCTCCTATCTTCCTGCCTCTGTGACCCAGCCCAAGCCCGTACCACTATCCCAACTCTTGTCTGGTCTGATGTCAGTAAGCATTCTGCATGTGTACCTTTCACTCAACGATTCCTTTGTGAGTAGATACCTACTCACATACACTGCACTTAACACACTATGAATCATGCCACTTTGGTGTGAAAACTACTCAGGAAACAGAGCCAACGCATCCTCGCTCTCCATTGTCACTTTCGAACCAACATTCTGCTTCCCTCATGCAATATACTCAGGCTACATGGGTAGGCCTTCCTCTCACCGTCTGCTAAAACTCTGCGGAATCCTTTCTTTCTGGTCTTCCTAGTGCTCTCCTAATTACATCTCACATCAAATGATTCTCAGTCTGCACCTTCTCTGATTTCCAGAAAGCATTTCACTCCTTCCCCCGGGTTCTGTGGCCTGCCCTCGTTCTCCGCACCTCTCTTTCCCTTTCGTTGACTCTCTTCCTCCTGATTCTGCTGAATTACTACTTCCTCTATCTGGCCTTTTCTTTTTCTGTCCTCTCCCCTGAATGAATACATCAACATTCACTTTCATAACCATTTCCTCTAATGTGAAATATCCCAGCCCTAGTATATCTTCATCCTTGGCTTTGTTTCCCTAAACCCTGGGACAATTCATCTCCTAATTATCTTTACCAGTATATATCACAGCCAACCCAAGCTCTGTATTTCTAAAGTCACAATCAGCTTTGGGCTTTTTCTGTCTGCACCTGATCCTTCTTCACTCTGTGCACTTGTTAGTGAATATGACCACTCAGCTGAGTAAGCTGAAACATGTAACGTTATTCAAATTTCTCAATGCCTATTTCTTAACCCCCACACCCATGTCCTAACTCTAAATATAGCTCAGATATTTCCCCTCCTGAGCAGCCTTACTGACAATCTCAGTCATGTCCCACCTCTCTTTTTCTGGAGTATTGCAGGCACCGGGAGTCTAAATCCCTGCTACCAGTGCTGAACCACCTTAGTCCTCCATCAACTCCTAGACGGTTGCAAAGTCTAATCTGATTTTACCCATTTCTTGTTAATACGTGTCACGTAGCTTCCTCCTATTGCTTGAACTTCTTAACTTGGCATTTAAAACTTCTAGTTTTAGCCTGCTATAACCTCATCTACCACCATCCTTCCCGCAGCAGCTTGGTTTTGAGAGATGGCGCACTGTCACAACCTAGGACTTCCTAGTACACATAGGAAAGATAATAGCCTTGTGGTCTCTGGCGGTTGTTGACAATAGTAGAGGGAACGCTTTTCTGTGGGCATCAAACTCTTCAAACATTAACAACACTACTAAACTTGCCAGGCTTTCATCTACCACTGTTGCTTTTTTAGATTTGTTGTTGGGTTTTCTTGGTTTTGGCTTTGGTACGTTTACTTTTGTTTTTGCCACATCATCTGCTCTTTCTTTGAAAACGGTTTTTATTGCCTCTGAGATGGTGCATAACACTAAGGTGTATGCCCATCCTCACTTTTAAAGTAATTCAGCAAAGCCTGCACATTTTCTGTACAAATTCACAAAGGTGACCCCTGAATGGAATGCTATGCCATCAGCCATGGGCCTGACACACAGTAGTTGAAAGATACTCAAGTTTTGAAGGCCAATAAAGTATTGCCTTAGTGACCATTAACATTATAAAATGAATTGTTTCAAAGCTTAAAGCAGAATAAAAATGTTAAATTCTACCCTGAAGCCTTTATCACTGTTATGTAACTGAATGATGCATAACCATGATCAACTCCTAGATGTTTCTTTCCTTTTTGTGGTTTCATACCAATATACCTCTCTTTAAAATCTACTGGCCTTGGGGCTCCTGGGTGGCTCAGTTGGTTAAGTGTCCAACTTCGGCTCAGGTCATGATCTCACGGTTGGTGAGTTCGAGCCCCATGTCGGGCTCTGTGCCGACAGCTCGGGGCCTGGAGGCTGCTTCGGATTGTGTCTCCTCTCTATGCCCCTCCCCAACTTGTGCTCTGTCTCTCTATGTCTCTCAAAAATAAATAAATATTAAAAAAAATTAAAATCTACTGGCCTCAAATGTAGAATTGAAGTGACCACATCTTAACTCACAATTTAATAGAAAATATTTCAGAACAAACTGTAGTTATTTACCAAACTAAGCAATTACTAGGTATCTTTGTCAAAATAATACTTAGCAGGTTCATATTTCTTGTAGATTTTAACCATTTTAATTACATTCACATTTGAGAATGTTTTGTGCACATGGTTTATGTGCACATGACTTCCAAAGGAAAACTCATTTATTTGTTGTTTATGATTGCTTGTGCAAAGTCACTCCTTCTATCCTTTTGTATACAATGATTCATATACATATAAAATATAAGAGGAAAAATAGCACCACTGTAATGAGGACAAAGCAAATATTTCTTACCTACAGGATCTGTAGAAATTCTTTTGGTACTCTGTGGACGGCTGATTAATTTTTTATGCTATTGGAGGAAAGGAACACAGAATAAGCAGAAGAAATCATTAATTTGTGAACAAGCTACAAGTAAAAATCCATCTGACCCTCACCTCTATTTGAAAGGAGTACTGAACTGCACACTTTGCAAAAATAGATTCTGTATTTAGGCATGCATGCTCAGAATTGCTTTCCAATGATAAAGCAAAATATATTAACCCAGATCTTTCAGCAAATTTAAAACTACATATTTAAATATTATTATAACAGTCACATTAACTCTGAATAAATATTTCCCAGTTTCAAATTTGAAGCTGTTAAAAAATAAAATTATAATATAATATAATATAATATAATATAATATAATATAATATAATGAAATAAAATTCGAAACTCTTAAAAGCAGCAAACATAAAGCAAGCTACCTCTGTGCAACAACTGCAGTATTTTGTAAAAGCCCTCATGGGGAAGGCACCTTGCCCCAGCACTCAGCACAGGGTCTGAGTACTCAAACGGTAATTTTTGTAAATGAATGAGTGAATCAATGTGCATACACGATGCTAAAAATAATCATGTTTTTGAGCAGATATTATTCTAAAACCAATATTTTTTCAAGAATATTCAAATATATAATCATTACTTTTCTCCACTGTCTGCAGAACGGTTTGTTCTCCGTTAACAGGGGATCATGGAAATAGCACAGGAGATAAGGTAACAACGCCTGGGTTTGGAAAATTTCTCAGTGCTCTGGACAATTTATTTGCCTCTCCTATCTCAGCTCTGAAAGGTGATTTATTAAAAAAAAAAAAGTCTCAAATACCTGTCTACAAATGTTCAGAGCAGCTTTATTTGTGTCAGTCCCAAGCTGGAAACACCTAAAAGTTTCTGCAGTAGTGAACGGTCAAACGGACTAAGGCCCATCCACACTACGAGATGCTATTCCATAATAAAAGGGACAGAGCATTGATACAGGCAACAGCCTGCATGGACCACAGGGAATTATGCTGAGTGAAAAACTCCAGTCTTAAAAGGTCACATATTCTATGATTCCATCTGTATGAAATTTTTGAAATTACAGAATTACAGAAATGTAGGATAGATTAGCAATTGCCAGGAGTTACAGATGGTGGAAGACAACCATAAGGGGGGTTGCACAAAGGAGATCTTTGTGGTGAGAAAATAGTTCCGTGTCTTGAATGCAGTGGTTACACAACCTACACATGTGATAAAATGTGTCTAGAACAGTGTCTAGAACTGTACACACACACTGGATCAATGTGAACTTCTGGGTTTTGACATTGTGCTATAGTTATGTAAAATGTCACCACCGAGGAAAACCAGACTTCTCTGTACTGTATTCTCCAACTTCCTATGGATCCATAATTTTTGCAATAAAAACCTTTTTTTCCAAGGAGCAAGTTTAACTACCTTTTAATTATTTGGAACATACAGATAATACTGAAGGAAAAGATACCTTCTACAAATAATTTTCCAAGTTTCATGTAGGTTTTTAGAAGGCGGTCTGTAAAACCTGACATAGATTTACATACATGCACAAGCATTCGTGACAGAAACTGCTACCGTAGTGATTTACAATGGAAACAAGTTTTGCATGCGTTCACTGTAAAGAATATTTCAGGGGCGCCTGGGTGGCTTGGTTGGTTAAGTGTCCGACTTCAGCTCAGGTCATGATCTCACTATCCATGAGTTCGAGCACCATGTCAGGCTCTGTGCTGACAGCTTGGAGCCTGGAGCCTGCCTCAGATTCTGTGTCTCCCTCTCTCTCCGCCCCTCCCCTGCTCATGCTCTCTGTCTGTTTCTCAAAAATAAATAAATGTAAAAAAAAAAATTTTAAAAAAAGAATATTTCAGTGATCCTACCTAAGGTACTGGTATGAACAATGAAGTTGTTGATAAGCTAGTATTTCTCATTGATACCGTCCACATGGTCAAAATAACACACGTATAAAAGCATACACACTAATAGGTTAAAGAATTTCAGAAAATTAAGACCTGTAATCAAAGTTAATTTTTAATGACGATGTATTCATACAATATTTAATGCCACCAATTTTTATTGTGAAAATGTCATTAGCTATAAATGCCTCACTCCTGTAAGAACGCGCTCAAGGCAAATGGCCTCTACCATTTAATGTAAGAGTTGAAATTTTTCTTACATTTGAATATTTTCCTCTCTAAACTACTGAATTGCCAAGTGCCTGGTCAAAGGCAATCCTCATATATCTTCAAAATAAAAACTTTTTTTAAACGCTTACTTCACAGCAATGATACAAGGGTAATCTAAGTGTGTTATGCTAACACATAGCACACTGGTTCACAGGAAGATTTCAGTACAAGTGGATTAAATGTGAATGTCACATTTTGTGAGTATTCTTGTCATATACATCATATAAACATGTATATGAATTTTCCTTTAAGAAGGTTTTTTTTTTATTTTTTTCAACGTTTATTTATTTTTGACAGAGAGAGACAGAGCATGAACAGGGGAGGGGCAGAGAGAGAGGGAGAACAGAATCCGAAACAGGCTGCAGCCTCTGAGCGGTCAGCACAGAGCCCGACGTGGGGCTCGAACTCACGGACCTCGAGATCATGACCTGAGCCGAAGTCGGACGCTCAACCGACCAAGCCACCCAGGCGCCCCTCCTTTAAGACGTTTTAATGGGAGGGGTGCCTGAGTGGTTCAGTCAGTTAGGCGTCCAACTTTGGCTCAGGTCATGATCTCACGGTTCGTGTGTTGGAGCCCCATGTCGGACTCTGTGCTGACAGCTCGGGGCCTGGAGCCTGTTTCATGTTTGGTGTCTCTGTCTCTCTCTGACCTCCCTGCTTGCACCCCCACCCCAAAAAAAATAAATAAACATTAAAAAAAATGTAAGTTTTAATGGGAGGAAATTAGGAAATAACATAAGAACAGCAAAAGTTCAAGTATATTAATACTACAGAATTGCAAAATAAGCAGACATAACTTGTGAAACATCAACTATATGCTTAAACCTCTCAAAAAAATTGAGAAATAGCAACTTAAATAGTGAAACAGATTCTATCTTTCCCATCAAAGGCCATATGGCCTGCATTGAGTCTGGGAAAAGAGATACTGTTTTTTCTTTGTATAAATAATGACCTCCTACCCCTGTCCTTCTTTCTTCAGAAATGTTTCATAGCATCTTGATGCACTGAGAGTGATTCTAGTGTTTAAATATATGTATTTTCCCATACGTGAAAATTCAAGCCAAGTCCTTCTTTTGGGGCTCAACCTTAGAGTGGATTGTAGCAGCATGGAAATCTCGGGCTCTTGGACACTTGAAGGCACTGTGCTGGGTCTCCCACTTGGCCCCTTCATCAGGGATTTTTAGTGTTCCCTTCTCTTTCCCTCCGTTTCCCTTCCTTTTTTTTTTTCTTTTGTTTGCATGATTTTTGTCTCTGCACTATTTTTGCCTTGCTCGCCATCTTTCAAGTCTCACTGGTGCTCAAGGTCAGGTCCCGGCTGAAAGGGGAGTCTCTGCTTGTCCCACGTAGTGTTCCCTCCCACAGATCCCCAGTATCTACATGTGGATCCCTGGATGCCTTCCTTGGTGGCAGTGACTCTAATTTTTTCCTACTTTTCTCTCTTCCCTGTTCCAATCCACAGGTGTCATTCTGTTGCATTTCTCAGGTTTTACTATTTGCTAAAGGAAGGGTTGCTATATATATTAATATTGTGTATTTTATTTTGCTGAATGCAATTTCTTAAATGCCATCTTCAACTTGTCACTGCTCAGGAAGATGGTTGGCAAAATCTAAACCTGTCTCCCAAGCTCTCCCTAGTACACATCTACCTTGTAAAAGGGTGTAGTCGGGTGTGGGTAGCAGTTTTCCCTTCCCTATGAACCTCTCAAAGCCATCAATGTAAAGTTATTAGTAACTCAAATATATACAGATGTGTCTTATTTATACTGCTAGGTGAAACACGGGCCTCATGAAATTAAAAGTGGTTAAAAATTTTTTGGAACCAAAGAAAAGTATTCACACCTGAAATGGGTGTTAGGTCTAGTTTAATAGGCCACTGTTGTTAAGACTCAGTTGCTGACTATTCTTTCCATGTTGCCTAAATACAACCCTGGTACTAACTCTTGAAACTAAGCATACCATTTATTTATTTGTTTGTTTATTATTTTACCCCACATTATTTCCCATAGCACCTTCAAAAGTTTCCCTTCATTGTGCTTTTCACCACTCCAAGAACTTGCCATGATCAGTCTGGGCTCTATTTGTTAGATTGTAATGTCTTTGGGAACCAATCAGGTATCTTGTTCCTATATTAATTCTTCATAGTGCTGTAAATGGTGTTGCATGCATGGGGTAGTATAAACTGTTTATGTGATGATATCTTCTCTTGACTTGAATGATCTCCTACAAATCCTACCGTATTTTTAAGGCACCAAATGCCACCTATTTTATCAGCTACTCTAGTGCCTGGTTTCTTATTGGAGAATTTATACACTATTACTCAATTTATCTTTTAACTTAATATTATCCTGTGGTGTTGTTAATCCATTCATAAATGCCTGTTTTCCCTCCCCCAATGAGGCTTTCAATACTTTACTGTATCCTTTTTCTTTTACAAGCAAATGAATAGTTTTATTAACAGGGCAACAGTTTTTTCCCCTCATGGTAGGGTTTCGACCCCAAAAAGCTGTCATCTGCTCCATAAATTAACTTATGGCTGGACTACTTATGGAACCTTGAAGATACCTATTCCCTCTCCATTGTAGGGTCCAATGTAGACAGTCCTCATTTTTTCCCCCAACCCTTCAAGGGCCTTTATAAATACTTCTTTCATTTGATGCCCAGAATCCCCAAAAATGCACCAGGGTATTCCATCAACTTGTAGAGAATACCAAGACCTTATGTTCTATTCCAGTCTCTATCTCAAAGAAAGCTGAGTCAGGCTATCCAAACAAACTGACCAAACAGTTACCTCGGTTAGTGAGTCACATGAAACTAAAATTTTGGACAAAACACGTCTCTCCTTCTTTGGCCTCACACAGAATTTTAAGTCTCAATATATCGATAATACTATCTTCTGTTCCTTCGTCTGAGCCATCCATCCTAGCCATATCAGCCCCATTCACACCCCCCAGCTGAAGTCTGGTCCCTTGTTCAGCTTTTTTAGCAGTCGTTTCATGGAGTTGGCTTCTAGAAATAATGTAGCTCCTTCAGCACCTCCAGAGCTGGAGAAATCCAATTCTAAGTATCATGTGTTACACACAGACCCAAAATTCCAGGAAGCTATTCAGTCACACGAGAAAGAGCAAAGCACCTCAACACAGACTAGGTTGATCAATACCTCACTGCCATCTTTAGAATCTCCTAGGCCTTATTTTTGGCCTTTGCATCGTTTAGTCACTCAATCCTCAACTCCATCATTTGGATTCTAAAGATGATTCAGAGTGCTTTCCTCTGAGGCCTTCAGTTGGGTTTTTATTCGGATGAGTAGACTGCCCATTTTCAACAACTAACTCTGCACATAAGCTCTCCACTGCACTCTAGTGCAAGATGTAATACGCTCTTGCATCTTGCTGATGACTGGAAGCAGAAATTGCTTGACATCTTCCTTAGACTCCAGCACATCCACTCTCTCTGGTTCTGACAGTTTGATGATGACCAACGGTTGCATTTTTCTTGCTACTCAAGAACTATAGTATCAATGTGAGTAGAGAAGCGTCAACAAAATGGAGTCTTCGCTGTCAATCCGAGCTCTGCATGTTGGGGCCTCTTTCAAGACATGACTTGTGCCTCTGTTTAAATAAAGTTTTAGACCCTTGATGGAGGTGCTTCTTCCCATGGTCAGAAACTACTATGTCAGAAAACCAAAACTGAGATAATTTTTGTGTCCCTATAAATGTTCTGCTTGACCAGAAATGCACTATATCCAGCTAGCCAATCCCCAAAGATCAAGCCAACTCTGGGCCTCTTACCTTAAACAAGATTGACCCCAGGGCTCCAGCCAATCAGATATTTTCCATTTGTTTCTCCTTGTTTTTTATTCATCTTATAAAAGCTTCTTGCCTTCCACCCCATTTTGTAGTTCTCTGAGACTGTCTACTTCATGAAGTATTAAATAAGGTTTATATCACCTCAATTGTCTTCTTCAATCATTTTTAACACCTCTTCATGGACACCCTGCTCATAGAAACTATTATATACTTTTCTGTATCCTCTTTTATATCAATTCTCATATTTACCAAATGGTTGCCACACTATGCCCTCAATAAATACATGATAACCATGAAGATGCTTTGCGGACAATCCATGAGGATTATTATCATCCTAAATGTAAGGTCTGCAGTTTCAGCTGGGACCAGGGCTGCTCCGCCACGTTTTTATGTATCCCTGAAGATTTATCCCGTGTTCCCTACAGAGGATACTTCAAACTTTGACCAGTCTTTGCAAGACCTCTACTTCTCCCCTAATTTCCACTCTCTCAGCTAGGAGATTTATCTTCTCACTGAGAAAATAAAGCAATAGTTCTCAAACCTTAGTGTTCATGAAAATTACTCTGAAGAAAAAGGCAAAAAGAAGTAAGTATACAGCTTGATTCAGTTTGTCTCAGATAAGGCCATTTGTAACAAGTGAACTGGGTGTTTCTGACACTAAAGTATGGTGGCTGCACTTAGAAAAACACTATCAAGTAGGACCTACATCACTTATCAACTTGTCCCCCAAATATATCCTAATGGATTCCCAGAAGAATGAAAGAACTACCTTTATCCAAAAAGTGATGAAGATTTCTCATATCGTATCAGGACCAAAGTGAAATTCTGATTGTTTCTTACATACAGAACACTATAAGAAGACAGCAATAATAATAATTTCTAATTCATAAATTACCTTGCAGGTGTCACACAGATGACTTAGCTCTGGTGCCCATCTCCTCATCCAGAAACTCTAGCTTCTGACACAGGCCACTCTAAGTATTTCTGGCAGTCCCATAGGCTTTACTCTTTTGGTAGCTACAGTGTTGTCCTAGTAACCCCACAATGTCAGGCAATGTAGCCCATCCATGTTCCTCTTATAGGCATAACTGTTTCCCTTCCTGGGCCTACCATATAGTGTGCCATGATGGCTTCTACCCATATTGCACTTGTGCTCCAGAGGTATCATATGGACACATTGTTGGACATCAGTGGTGACCACGGGTTTTTTCTACTGCTATCCTGCCATTGTTCTGCCGGATCCCAACTTGCTCCATATGCAGCTCATGGTTTTCCCTAGTTTTCTCCTAAGCAAAGCAATTCTCCACTAGTGGCCACCCTGACCCCTCCTGGTACATACGTTGTGTGGTAAAATGTGACAGGATGAAGAAAGTGGTTCCCTACCCATCGTGTTACATGACAGTAGAGTGATGTTGATTGTGCCCTGATGTGTCACAGAGGTCAGTGAAATAGGTCTTCTGTTTTTAAATTAAAACCTTTCTCTTTAGGACACAATCTTGAATCCAAGGGGCTGAACTGAGAAAGAGATTTCACTAATAGCTACAGCACTCTATTCTGATAACATCTGATGCTTAAATATATATCAATATGCTATGTATTTAACATAGAGTATCTAACATATATTTATATGTATTTAATAAAATATATTTGTATAATTAATATACAGTTGACCCTTGAACAATGCAGGTTTGAATTGCATGGGTCCATTTGTACATAGACTTTTTCGATAAATATAGCACAGCATAGTAAATGTATTTTCTCTTCAGAAAATGTATTTTCTTAATAACATTTGCCTTTCCCTAGCTCTCTTTATTGTAAGAATACAGTATGTAATATATATTGCATACAAAATATGTGTTAATCTACTGTTTATATTATCAGTAAGGCTTCTGATCAACAGTGGGCTATTAGTAGTTAAGTTTGGGGCACCTAGGTGGCACAGTTGGTTAAGCATCTGATTCTTGATTTTGGCTCAAGTCATGATCTCAAAGTTCTGTGGGATCAAGCTCCATGTTGGGCTCTGTGCTGATAGCATAGAACCTGCTTGGCTCTCTCTCTCTCTCTCCCTCTCTCTCTGCCCCTCCCCTGCTTGCATGGGCCCTCTTTCTCTCTCTCTCTCTCTCTCTCTCTCTCTCTCTCTCTCTCCTCTCTCATCTCTCACTCAAAATAAATACACAAACATTTAAAACAAAAAGTTTCACGTGGATTCTCAACTGTGCAGGGGGCAGCACCCCTAATTCCCATATTGTTCAAGGGCCAACCTTATATGAAGATGTATGTGTGTTTTTAAGCAAATTTACCCTGACCCCTGCAAATAGAATTCTATCAAGTCATATCTCATTTACTTCGTTACTTCAGACCCAATGAACAAGGTCAATTTCTTACCCAGAAATTACCTCAACACTCACATAAACAATCTTCTGGGCTGGTAAGCCCTCAGTACCCATTTATCAGGCAAGGCTGAAACTCTCAGAATTGAGTCTGCTTCAAAGTTATTTACAAATTCTTTTCTTCTTGATTATCTGATCTATCTTTTCCAAAAGCACTGTGAGGAAAATGAAGGAGCTCTTACTGGTTTCCTCTGTGATCTGTGAGGATAGCAAAGACTCCAGAGTGGTTGAGGTCTCACGGCTGAGACCTCAGAGAGAGTGAGTGGAGGGCTGAACCCAGCTGTGATTAACTCTAAAGCTGGTGCTTTTTTTCCCTAATACAAGGCTGCTCCAGCACACGAGCTGTCAGGTAAGACTGGACAACCTCTGTAATTGTTGGCTCCTGAGAGTTAATCCATGCCTTAGTTTCCTAAACTTTAAATTTGTTGTCATTATCTTATCTATTTCTTAGGTTTATAATGAATTTTAAATGAAATAAAATAATAAACTTTAGTTGAAATAAAATGGAATAGCTTGGCTGGGTTCCTTGAACATAGTGGGACACAAAAGTTACTTGTTTTTGTCAGACCTCTCTTGGCAGAACTAGAGACCCATTTTGGATGCAGAGAGGCTTTATATACCTCCAAAATTCCAATACAGAGATGATTGCCCCAAAATCCATTTCTAACTAAAACTAATCCTGTAAGTATAGCTTTTTTTGTATATACTTGATCTATACTTGTAACACTTGATCTGAGTGTTATAGCTTTTTGTATAGCAAGCCTTGATCTGAGTGTTACCATGACATAAAAACACTGGAGACCATCCCTTTCCTTGTGGTCTCACAGCCAATCTGGGCTCAGCCACTGCTGACCATCTAGTCTTTGACAGGACTTAGAAAGAAGCATAATGTTTCAATCTTGGCCAGGATTCACCCTCATTATATTGTGCTTTCAGGATGCTTAGGATGATGGTCGTGTTCACTAAGTTAACCTCACTCTAGAAATGTGTGCATGAAAAGCAGAGTGACAGACAATGCAGAGCAAACAACTGCCATGTTGGATTGGCTTTAGGACTGATTTATTTGATAACTTAAGTCACCACTGTGCACCCGCTTCCCGGCCTAGGACAAACTTGCATCAAATTAGGAAGTTCATTCAGTAAGGACACTGGGGGGGGGGGAAATTCCTACAGGGATCACCACAATAATCCACAAAACCTAATGTGAAATTTTAAAAAGGGGGGGTAGTCAGAACAACTATGGATCCTTCCCACTATTTCACACATATTTTGAAGTGCTAGGTGGAAACTGTGACATAATATGACGGTATCTTTGAATCCTATAGCAATATCCTATTTTAAATTGTATCCTATTTAAATTGTGGTGCCAATGGTAAGGGCACCCACAATAATACCATTGCTATTGGAAAGATATAGAAATAATAAGAGGTAGGAAAAAAAAAGAAATAATAAGAGGTAGAGATTTTCTCTTTAATTTCTACCTGTCTGCTAGTTTGGGGGATGGGGGGAGGGTCCCTATGGTAGAACGAGTTCTTATGTAAAGTAGTGTGAAAACTTTCTGACATTTGAAGCTCCATTTCACGTGGATGCCACCGAGCACCGCAGATCAATGTGAGTCAGTGAAATATGACAAACAAACAAAAATGCCATGCTGATATTATTTTTTATTTACTCTAAGACAGAGTAAAGAGACTTTCATAAGTCTCTTTGCGTAAAGAGACTTTCACTGGTTAATTATCATGACATCTTGTGGCAACAACTCCTCCATCCAGCCTTAACCTCCACACCCTTCCCACCCCCATACACATATTGCAGACGTTTCTGGTAAATTGGTCATTTATTTTGTAGTTAGAAGATATGCAAGTGAAAGTATGTGAATACTAATAGATCAAGGAAGTATATATAATTAGAATGTTTGTGTGTATCTTTAGCACAGATTTTATCAGAAGCCTTTAAGATAATATAACTAAGTACTGGTTTTCACTGCCTCCTCTTACTCTGTATTTATCTTGCATAGAGGTCTCTGCAACTAAGTAATTACTGCCATTTGCTTAACTTGAGTTCCTTTATTGCATCATAATAGTAAACTGTATATTCTCAACCTTTATAATGTACAACTTCTATAAAGTTCGTAATGGCTTTGCTTTGTAAATAACTTAGAATATTGATCAAAGAAGTAATCTGGTACAAAAGATTAACGTTAGCAAAAAACTTTGTGCCGCAGTTATGGGTCCAATGTTATTACAAATCAAATCAGAGCTAATACCAGGGTTGAGCAAGGATGTACTCGTGTAAAGAACTGGGCTAAACTTCCAGTTTCCAATCAGTCATGTAGGAAGCTGGAAGTTGCCACTCTGTCCTAACACATAAAAAACGCTGAACAAACTAAAAAGTCAACAACTCTTTTTAGATCCATCAGACAAGTGAGGTCACAGGACGAACCTCTGTCCCCATACCTGAGGAGACTGACGGCTGAGTACAGAATGTTACAACTTACCAGAGAAAAACCCATCAGTAGAAACTGCCGCTAGATCAGTGCCAGGTAAGGAAGCCTGAACTATACTTGACAAATTGCTGGAGGCTTCATGTGAACAAATTTAAGAGTTAAAAACTTCACAGGGACCCAGTCAAGGGAGACTGACACACTTTTGTGAATTTTACCTCCAGGACCTCAGTCAGGTTCTCATAGTGAAAGCTAAGAAAAATCCCCCTTACTTCCAGCAGGGATAGGGGGAAATGAACCGCTTTGAAACATACCAGAGAGTTCTGTTCTTCTTAACAATGTCTATCCTTAGTAGAAACTGTATAACCAGAGCCTGATCTGCTGGGGTTTTAATAGAGCCTAACTGACCCTAGAGAAGGGAAATACCCAAATCTAGGTCCCTCTAACTTTTTTTTAAACTGTTTATTGGGGCGCCTGGATGGCGCAGTCGGTTAAGCGTCCGACTTCAGCCAGGTCACGATCTTGCGGTCCGGGAGTTCGAGCCCCGCGTCAGGCTCTGGGCTGATGGCTCAGAGCCTGGAGCCTGTTTCCGATTCTGTGTCTCCCTCTCTCTCTGCCCCTCCCCCGTTCATGCTCTGTCTCTCTCTGTCCCAAAAATAAATAAACGTTGAAAAAAAAAATTAAAAAAAAAATAAATAAATAAAAAAAATAAATAAACTGTTTATTGTTTTAATTTTTAATTTTAATTTCTTTAGTTTCATTTCAGGAGTAGAATTTAGTGATTCATCATTACATATAACATCCAGCGCCCATCCCAACAAGTACCCTCCTTAATGCCCATCACGCATTTAGCCCATCCCTCCACCCAACACCCCTCCAGCACCCCTCAGTTTGTTCTCTGTATTTTGGAGTCTCTTATGGTTTGCCTCCCTGGTCCCTCTAACACTTTCCACGGGGGAAGGGAACTACTCAACTCCAACGCCCTGTAGCCATCCTGTTCCACAGGCTGGGGAAGTTAGGAAGTGGGCTAAGAGGCACATGTGAAGTTCATAGACAGAGGTACAGGCTCATTGAACACTGAGACCTCATCATAAGACTATTGAACAGCTCCCCTACCCCACACTTACTGTCACATTACTCAAGGCCTATTTAAAGTAGTTCCTTTTACCCAGTACATCAGGATCACTTATCAAGTAAAAATGAGGCAAAACCACAAATTGAGGAAACAAAAGTGTCAGAGCCAGACCCAGATACGTCAAGGATGTTAGAATGATCAAGCCAAAAAGTTTAGAAAACTTGGAGTAATGTGCTAAGGGCTCTAATGGAAAAAGTGAACAGCATGTAAGAACGGATGGGGAATATAAGCAGAGAGATGGAATTTCTGAGAAAGAACCGAAAAGGAATGCTAGAGATCCAAAGCAATGTAAGAGGAATTGGGCTAAACAGGTAACTATTATCATTTCATTCCAAACGCATGACAAGAGTTTGAATAACTGTCATCCCCATTTCACAGATGTCACTTCTCTGAGGTAACATGGTCTTAAACCCTGGGTCTGTCTAAAGCCCTAACCCAAAAAGTAAATAATATTGCCTCCAGATAATGATATCAGCTACTATTTTGTGCTATTTATCATGTACCGGTAATTACCGCAGCCATTTAAAGTATATCATATGACCTTGGTATATTCTACTATATCCATAACCTTGTGAGGTAGTGGTTAGGTACAACTACAATGAGGTACTTTACAATGAGAAAACTGAGGTGTAGAGAGGTAAAATAGTTTGGCCAAAAATGTACACACTAAGAGATGGATATCATACGTAAAATAACATTTGTAAGAATACAGGTCATTTATTTTTAACCTGTAAGTTAAAACATGTATGGAACGTGAAGGTTGTAAGGCAAGATGTTCTCTGAACGATTCTAGTACTTCTTGTGTTACACTCACCATTTACATATATCCACTTTACTGCTCCGGACTGGGAGCCAGTATCAGGTGAAGGGAAAGAGCTCTGCTCAGCTCCTAACCCTACTACTTATTAAACTTGTGATCTGAAAGTATTCCTTCGTGCCTAGCTTTCCTCACTTACCACATGATAATAGGACCTGCTTCGTAGTGTCATTGACAGAAACATTGAATTCTTTTTTTTCTTTATTTTAAGTAATCTCTACAGTCATCATGGGGCTGAAACTCACAACCCCCAGATGAAGAATCATACACTCTACTGACTGAGCCAGGCAGGCACCCTGAAAATACTGGGTTCTATCAGGTAACTTAAAACAGGACATTGAATATAATAAGTGCTCAAAATAATAGCTGTCATTACTTAATTTTTTTCTTTAGAAGTACTGCTTTTAACCTACAAAATACAGTTTTTTAAAAATGTTTATTTACTTATTTTTGAGAGAGAGAGAGCAAGTATAAGCAGAGAAGGGGCAGAGAGAGAGGGAGACACAGAATCCAAAGCAGGCACCAGGCTCTGAGCTGTCATCACAGAGCCCACTGTGGGGCTTGAACCCACAAACTGCGAGATCATGACCTGAGCTGAAGTTGGACACTTAACTAACTGAGCCACCGAAGCACCCAACCTACAAAATACAGTTTTAAAAGGAACCCATATTTGAATCATAAGTGGAAAAAACATTTCACTTAAATAACCACATGAAAATCTTAAAAATAAATACAATTAAACAATATTGTTGAATTCTGTTGCCAGCCAAGATTTCTGAGCCTAAGAATTATTCTCTGCTTGTTAACAGGGGAGATTTTGTGTTAGAGAGATGTGAGAATATGCTAACACTAACCTGAGATCTACTCAGAAGATCAGGGAAAGGATTAGAAAGAGAATAACTCCCTCACCATGTGAATCCATTTTATTTAAAGCTGGTATGTTATCGTCCTTCAAAAAGAAAAGTTCTTGCAATTCCAAAATTTAGAAAAAAGCAGTATAACTGAACACTCCCTTTTATTTGCTAGGAACCATCTTTTGCTATAAACATATATGTAACGTATTTTTGTTCTTTTAAAACTGTAGAGGATATTTGGAGGGTATCTGAGTTATAAATCATCAACAAAAAGCAAGGAATGTGAACTCATGACCTAAGCCAGAGAAAGCTGGAGCCTTCATCATATTAAAAGGACAGTGATGATCTCTGCTCTGGAAAGGAGGTTCTGTGAACTGATGTCACCACGTGAGTTAAACAGAAGACCTTTTTGAGCTGTTCAGAAGTGACTGCGCATTTCACACCAAGTTGACAGAGAAAATCTGCTTCTGAAAAATTCCAAATAGCAAAGGAAACCACCATCGTAGTCAATGGCTGCTCTATTCCAAAACTTAGTTTCAACAAAAGGTACAGCCAGTCTGGCTCTTTGAAAAGTCTGGAATTGCCAAACACCCTGAAGGGGCAGAGGGTATGAGAGGCAGCATGACATCGTAATAAAAGTGGCAGATGTAATGTAAGCAAGGATCTGGCTTGCTCAGGGAAAAAGGGACATGGGACTACAAGAAACAGGAATGACTTTGAAGTGGGTCCTGACACAGCCTCTGGCCCTGTGAGGTCGTGCAAGTTGAGGCAAGTCATTGAAATTCGCTTACTACACTCTCTGAGACAGAGACGATGGTTCCTACCCGCAAAGTATGCTGGGAGGGTAGCTTGAAATCAAGCACACGAGCTACGCTGAAAATTCAACCAATTGTGGCAGAGACAAAGACAAATGCAATGTGTGGACATTTCTTGAACCTTGTTTTTGAACAAATTAACTATCAAAAGAGAAAATTATAAAAAGAGAAAATCAAGTAAGAATTGCTAATATTGTTGGGGGTAGCAATGGTATTGTGGTCTTTTTTTAAGTCCTTACCTCTTAGGAAACAGAGAGAGTTATTTACAAGTAAAGTGACATAGTATCTGTGATTTGCTTTAAAATATCCAAACAAACAAACAAAAAAAAACACAAAAAACAAAAAAACCCAGGGATATTAGAGGAAACAAGAATGGCAGAAGATGATGGGTCGATGTAAATTCATTATTATTTTCTCTATTTTTGTGTGCTTTTGAAAATCCCCGCCCCTTGCTTTTTCATGATGACTTATAACTCAGATACCCTCAAAATATTCTCTACACAGGCTTTTAAAATAAATAAATTAAAAGACACCAATATCAGCCAATACATATCCTCTTGCTGTTTTCATCGTGATATTGTTGTAACAGCACAGTCAGTGTAGAACTTCCTGAAAGCTTAGGCAGAGTGCTCGGCCCACACAATAAAAGGAAGTGCCTTTATGTAGAGAAATCTGAAGACCAGCATAAACCCACAGAGAAGTAAGATTAAAGTGAAAGAGAGAAAGAGAGAGAAAGAACCGAAATCAGAACAAGAAGAGCTGACCAAGAGTGGTCTAACTTAGAGATAAATCTAGAAATTAAGTTTCTTCAAAATGAAATCAGACCACTACCAATCCCAGAAGAAACCCGAATCCGTACCTTTGTTGAAGCTCAGGTCTTTCTTAGTCTTAAAGCCGTGCATATTTTGCTTGCAGCCAAGCTTATGTTTTATTTTCATTATTTTTTTTTTTCAATTGCTCCTTGGAAAATGGCTCTTTTTAAGGCTTTAATTTGATTGTGGCTTTGTCAAGAGGAAGAGATTAAATATCTCTCAGCCTTTGAAGGAGTCAGTCACAAAAGGAGACAGCTTCAGGACCCTGATCACCAGAAAGACCAATTCAGGAAACCCCAACTGATTTAAGGAGCTTGGACAGATAGAAGGAAGAGGCTTTCAGAGATGCCTACAGATAGGCTGAGAAAGGTTCTGGATAATTCAGAAGATATATGTAGCATATACATTGAGTCAATAAAGAAAAGTTGTCAAAATCAGTCTGGAATGGATAAATATAATTTAGAAATTAATGTTTCCGTGTTCATTTTTTGTATCTACCAATAGGCAAAGCGGTACCTGTACCCTAACTACAGTGAGGTTTCAGTGAGCACTTCAAATATGCCTGGAACATAGCAAACACTGGGTAAATGGTAACTACTCTTAATATGCTTAAAACTTTGCCCACTATTCCAAGCAATTCTGGCAAAAGCAGACGCCTTTGATCTATAAATGCAGCTACGTGGGAGACACTATTCATTTTAAAAGCAGCCGAACAAGTCAAAGATACATAGCACTGTTAACACTTTTATGAAGTTCTACCTCCTCTCTCTATTATTCCACTTTTAAATTACAATCCCAGAGAGTTTTGGTCAATCGTCAAGACCTGTCAAAGTGCCTGTTCAACTCTGAGCATTATTTTTCTCTAGTGTGTTCTGATTTCAAGATTCTAGAATTAGATTCTAATATCTAATTTCGAATTTGTTTTCTAACTTCCTGATGATTTTTTGTTTTGCTTTTTCTTTTCTTTTCTGTTCTTTCTTTCTTTCTTTTTCTTTTCTTTTTTTTTTTTTTTTTGCTTATAGATAGGAGTAGACTTTCTACCAGAAAGAGTGATACGAATGTTACCGGGAAAGGCCTGGATAGCCACAAACATCTTCCAGGTCTGACCACAGCTGTAAAATCCCCATATTAGTCATTCCTTTGAGGGCATGACAGGCTTTTGCTAAATGTTAACTGTTAGCTGGGAAAGGAAACAGGTAAAGCTTTTGTCAGCTGTTAAGGCTCCTTCATTTGTCTTATCAATTTCCCCAGCATTCATTTATTTAATAAATGCGTTCACTTATTCGTTAAATAGTTCGACAAAACATTATTGAATGCATACCAGATGGGTTTACAAAATTAAGCGAGTTATGCCTCCAGCCCCGAGGAGGCCCACTACCTAATTGTGCTCTTCTAAAGAGATGATCGTAGAGCTAAGTGTGGAGTCAGTGCTGTCCCAAGGGCAGCTGTGGGAAGAGCCTCTGAGGTAGTTAAGACCATAATGTGTAAAAGAAATGAGACTTTAAGTGGCATTGGAGCAAAAAATGTCACTTGAGTAAATGTAATATGAAGGGGTTGAAGGGTAAGTTGTGGTGATTTGTGAAGGGCTTTATATGCTATGTATAAGACTGATAAAACCACACTTGTCTTTGAGAAAACCACCCTGCCAGGGTGTGATGTAGGGCAGTAAAGGGAGCTGGTGGTAAGCCTTCAAAAAGGAAGTAACAACCATCTATTGTTTAGGGCAATATTAGGGGGAACGGAAATGAAATGCAAGTTTGAACACAATTCCAAACTAAAGTCAGTGAAATTCTATGTTGTATCACAGGACCATCGTTCAAACTGGTGTCCTAGGAGGCACCCTAGGAAGCACCCCCCCCCCACAACTTTCTCTGGCTCCTAATGTCCTGCTACCTCCCAATCCCCACACAAATTCACTCTACCACCAAGTCCAGTTGGTCCCAAATCCTAAATTGCTCTCTGACTCTGTTCTCTGCCTGCCACCCTTACCACCATGGTCTTAATATCAGGCCATCTCTCCCATGGACTATTTCGTTAGCCCTTTATTTTACTGTTGCTAAACTCATCTCTTTCATAGTTATTCTTATACCCTGTCACAATGATACGCTAATGAAATTTGATCATGTCACCCTCCTGGTTAACATTTTCCAATTATTTATAGGATAAAAGATTAGCTTAGTTATCAATTAATAAGATACCTACTTCTCCATCCTCAGTGGCCAAGGGATATTTTTGTTTGCTTATACACTAAGGATTTCTGGTTTGAATCTCTACCTCACACGTATCCTTTGTATCATGAAACCAATCACATTCTTTTGACAAATTTTGACAAATTGTGTAAAAATTTCACGGAGACATTTGATTGACTTATCAAGGCATTCAAAGCCCTCCAAAATCTTTCTCCAATTTATTTCCAATGTGATTTTTCCAAATCTTCTACTCAAACCACACAGATCTACACATTGTCCTTTCATAAAACACATCATCTGCTTTGCCACTTCAAAGTTTCAGCTCAAGCTATCCTTCTTGTGTGGGACTTGCTGTTTTTTTCTCTGTCCTTTCAAGGACCTAAACATTCTCTACATCTGTCTTGCTCTGTGAAGTGTCCCAGGTTACCTCGGCCACAGAAATCACTCCCTTCTCTGAAATGTCCTGGCACTTAACATCTCCACCATTCATTTGCAGTTAATCACCAGTTTCTGTCCTGTGATATTACTAGATTGTTGTATTCTATTATTATCTATCTCTTGCATTGTTTTATAATGTTTAAAGTGTTTGTGTTTTATTTCCTGAACTGGACTGTAATTTCCTAACGCTAGGACTTTGACCAATATTACTATTATCTTTTAGGCCCTACATAGTATCTCATATATAGTTGGTATTTAATTAGTATTTGACATGTTGACTGACATTTCTACACAAAAACATTATGGTTGGAGTTCATGAGCTAGAAATTGTTTGAATTAATGAACATCATCTTTTACTTAGTAAACATTATTTTAGGAGAGTAAGTGCAAACACATCAATTACTTTTTTTGTTAAATTTTCCCAGAGAGACAAGAATATATGAGTTTGCTTTATAAAACAATTCTTGGGCACAAGAATTGTAGGGCACAATTCCTGGTTTAATTATACTGCCTGCTGAGCACAGAAAACCTTCCCTTGTATGAACAGACCATGAAGGAGGAAGAATGAGGAGGAAGGGTCAAGATGGACAGGTAAAGAGAAAGGGGAAGATAGAGAAGAGTAAGGGAGAAGAGGAGGAGAGGGAAGAGGACAAAGGAAAGGGAAGGGGTAGATGAATACGAAGGAGAAGGGCAAGAGAAGGGAAAGGTGCTCTTCTGATTAAGTTGGTGGGCAAAGCTGCTTCCAGAAAAGGATCCTGTTTCTAACTAAACCAGTTTTGATCATTTTCACCTGCAAACATCTCATGTACAATATAAACTAGATTTTTCAGTGACATAGTCAAGACCGTCTTTGAAGGCCATTCTGATGGCTCAGAGGAAGGTAAGACTGCAGTCACAGAGGGCAGCAAAGAGCCAAGGAGAGCCAGAATTACAACACTGGGAAGAGAGGGCTTTGTAAACGTTTCACAGGTTAAGAAAGAAAATTGACGTGATATCTCTCCTTACCAAGATTTTAATGACTTCTTTCCATAATTGACAGGGGTGGTGCATAAAGCAACGTAAATGTTATTATAATTAACTATAATATAGAAAGCATGAAACTAAGTTACAGAAAATTCCAAAATCACCATTAGGTTTACAATGTCTCCGCTCCACTACACCCCCTCCCCCAAACACTCACATGCAAAAGCCAACAAACTCTGATTCCTCTTGCATAGTTTTATTTTAAAAGCAGACACCTTTTAAAATCTGCTTTCTTCAGGGCTCCTGGGTGGCTCAGTCAGTTAAGTGTCTGACTCTTGATTTCTGCTCATGTTACGATTTCATGGTTCATGAATTTGAGTCCCACATCGGGCTCTGTGCTGACAGTGCAGAGCCTGCTTGGAATTCTCTCTCTCCCTCTCTCTCTTCTTTTCCCCACTCATACTGCTCTCTCTCTCTCAAAATAAACAAACTTTAAAAAAAATCTGCTTTATTCATAGCTGGCAATGGACTATTAAGTCCCACTCCATTCTTGAGCCTTAATCCAACTTTGTAAATTATTACAACTAAAAGCCTAAGTAGAAATGAAGAGGCCGTGAGTGTAAAGATGTTCAATAGCTTGGGGTCTTCACAGTTTTGTAGTTGAGATCATCTCTTAGTGTCTCATATGCCTAGAAAAAAATCACTGAAAAACATGTCATTCCTGAAAGGACAGGGAGATGGCAATCCGAAGTGGTGAGAAGGTGAAGTATATCACTTCTAATGAGGTAAATGGTGCACCTGCCTCTGTCTGCTTCCTTTCTTTGACAACGCAAGTTACTTCATGTGGTGAGAAAGCAAGTGTTGAAGCAGTATCATTATTTACTAGAAATCACATGTCATGAGTTCAGGTTTTTTTTTTTTTTTTTAAAAAGAGGAAGTTCAGACTAGGCAAAACTTGGGTCAACAGATGGCTTACATAAATATGAAGGGTAGATATGACTAGAAAACTACGGCCCTGACAGCCTCCCACAGAAAACAGCCACCAGACCCAGAGCCCCCCCTCTCCTTCAAAGCAAAGCCTCCCAGCAGACAAACAAGAATGAAAGGCAGTCACAACTCAACCTAGCACAAATAACCAAATGGCACAGTTACCTTTGTGACGTGATTTCAGAAGTACATACGCACACACCACTTCCTTCCACCTAAAAAAGAATCTTTGACAGTTTTTTGAAATTGCCCTGTTTCTGCCAAAGCACACATAGACGTAGTGTGAACTGAGTTTCCTTGAATATTTTGTAAAAGAAGAAAGTTTGAAGCACAACTTAGGAAAGACATAGAGACCAATCCTTACTCTTTTCCTTCATACATTTTCACATGTATTGATTATGTGACCATTTTCGGAAGATTAGATTGAAATGGAATTATCATGAAGATCCTCTTTATCTCTCAAACCTAATCACGCCTCTCTGCTCCTCCCATGAGCATTTGCCACAGAGTCCTTGGTTAAAATCTCATGCCCATGGCAGTCTGGGAACATGTTTCCCTCACCATGGTGCTCTCTTGGCCATGCAGGCAGATGAGCTTCCTGTCACTGTTACTCTTCGGCCCAGAAGGGGTCCACAATGAAGCCTGTGCTGGCTATCACATCTGTAAGCATACATTACAAATTCTGCCAACCCTCTGATGCTAATTCATTTTCCTTCTCGGCACTTCTCACTTTGCTCTTCGCACTTTGGGTATTGAAAATACAAGCTCTATTTGAAAGTTAATTCAACCAATGTATCTGAGCACCTAACCTATGCCAGGCACTATTCTAGGGCCCTGTGGTGCGGCAATGGACAACAGATAAAGGTCCTTGCCCTCAAGAAGCTCACATTCTAGTGGTGAAGTAATAGTGTTCCTATGATAAACATAATTAACAAGGAAATAAATGTTAGGAGGTATCGATGCTTTAGAGGAAAGCAAAACTACAGAGCAAGTTAAAGAGGACCAGGATTGTTGGTTTGTGTGGGTAGGAGTACATTGCAATAAGAAATAGAATCAGAGAAAGCCTCAGAGAGAAGGTGAAATTTGATCGAAGAACTGAAGGAGGTGAGGGTGTTGGCCACGTAGGTATCTGATGGATGGAAGGACATTCCAGGCCAGGGAACCACGAACATAAGGACCTGAGGCAGAAGCATGTGTGGCAAGTTCCAAGAACATCAAGAGGGTGTTGTGGCGAGAGTTGAACAAGTGAAGAGTGGGGGAGAGAAGGTCTTAGCATCAATGGGAGTCAAGTTCAGACACAGTCTTTTACTCTGAGTGAAACCAGGAGCCTTTGCAAGGTTTGGAGCAAAGTCAGAAAATGATCTGACTGATGGTTTAGAGGCTCATTCTGCCCTCTGGGTTGACAATAATCTGTGGAGAGGTAAGAGGAAGAGACCGTACCTAAAGGAACACTGTTGTATGTCTGGTCCATGGGATACAAAAGTGTTTGTTGAATGAATTAATATATGCATGAATGGAATTTGGAGGCTAAAGGATGAGACAGAGTCCTTCACAAGCATGAAGTAATGGGTCCTATGTTTTCACATCTTTGGGAATCAGGCAGTACATTAAGATCACAGATTATAATTATGTGTATGTGAATGTGTATGTTTATATACATACATCTAAATAGTTACTGCTTATCTTCTGTGTGAAAAGCACTTTTAATTTTGACAAATGCCTTCATGTAATTTATGCTACATGTACAAATGTGTGCATAATGTAGTGTTCATTAATGCCAAGCTCCATATAATAGGGATATTTTCATTTCCTGAAAAAGAGGATATTCTACTACTGTGAAGCTGAGGTCAATTTTTTTTTTTTTAATTATGAACTTTTTGGAAGAAATCTGTCCTCACAGACTAAAGGTCTGGTTTCAATTCCCATTTGGGTATATTACTTTGAAAAGAGAGAAAAGCTTGTATAGCCACAGATTTTTTTCTGAACCCAAGAAACTTCTAGTAAAGATTTAAGCATGTAAAAGGACCAAAAGGGTGAATCTGGATAGCCCTATACAAACCCATCTGGAAGAAAAAGGAAGGACCAAAGGCTATGAGCAGTAGATTCATATATGAAGATCAGCGGAGTAAAATGTACTATGTTTAAGCAAGCCAGGGATGCCTGGGTGGCTCAGTCTGTTGAGGGCCAGACTCTTGATTTAAACTCAGGTCGTGATCTTGAGGTTGTGCAATCAAGCCCAGCAACAGGCTCGCACTGAGCGTGGAGCCTACTTGGGATTCTCTCTCTCTGCCTCTCCCTCTGCCCCTCCCCTGCTCTCTTTCCCTCTCTCAAAATAAATAAATAAACATCTTTTTTAAATGTCCATATAGTTTCAAGATCCACAGTGTCAAAACTGGGCAGTCTTAAGATTTGAAGAAATCGTCTCATCCCTTTAATTATTCACAAATATTTATCAAGCATGTACTGTATGCCTGACACTGGCAATGCAAATTGAAAGAAAATTAGCTCTTGGGCAAGATGAAAATGTTTTACACTTTTAGTTTATAAAATACAAATATGCATACTCTGTATCTGTGATATTAAAATTTAGTGGGGAGGGTTGATTAGAGGAAAAGATGTCTAGAGAGACTCTTTAGGAGGGCAAAAACAAACAAAAAGACCGAGAAATATATATCTACTGAGAAACAAGTGATGATAATACAATACGGTAACTGCAGCAATAGGGGAAGTACAGGTGTTGTGGAAACCAAGCACATCAAAGTCGATATGAAAGGGGAAATCAAGGAAGGCTTCCTGGGAGAAGTCACACCTCAACAGAGCTGTAAAGGATGACCACTAGGATTTGTTCAGGCAAGCAGAATCAAGGCAGAGGAAGAACTTGTGCAAAAGACCTGGACAATCACTCACACAGACTTTTACTGAGCAAAATCCATATAAAACCCTAAATTGTATGGCTTGGCTAATTTGGCCAGTTGATTCATGAAATCAGAGAAAATACCAAAAACTGAGAGCTGAATTTGTATCACATTTTGGACTTCAAGTCTGTCCTCTCTTACATAAGGGGCTTTCTTTCCATTGTTTGCCACTATCACAGTGAGGCCTTCACCACCTCCTGCCAGAAAATTCTAAGCCTCCTTATTTGTCTCCCACCGATCTCCCTATAGCAGCTGAACAACATAGTGACCTTAGGAGGTAATGTGTTAAGTGGAGCTACCTGGAGAAGGCCCCCAGTGTCCCCTTCGTCTCTTCCTCTGCTCCCAAATCTTCGTGTTGATCCAAATCAACTCCTTGGCCCACCAGCTAAGTGTTTATAAATGAGGCTGTGAACCACTGGACAAGAGAATTGGAGTATTAAGTCCGTAGTTCTTAAAATCTAATTTTAATTCTAATTTTTAGAACCTAACAAATGGTACAGACCTTTCCTCTTTGATCCAGTCACAAATATTTAAAGTTCCTATGATGTGCCAGGCACTGTTCTAGTCACTGACGGTATAGCCAGAACAAGGAGACAAGGTCTTTCACTTGGCGGAGCTTGCTTTCTCAAGGAGCAAAGGCAAATGGAAAGTTCACGAACAAATACATGACTCTATTACTTTCAATTAATAGTAAGTGTTATGAAGTAAATTTTAAAGGGCTAATGGGTTAAAGAGTGGCTTTAGATAAGGAGATGGGGGGGGGATAATTATAGGAGGTGATTTATGAGCTGAACCTGAATGATAAAGAACCAGCTACTACTGAGGGAAGAGAGCCCTAAGCATAGTAAACAAGTACAAAGGCCCTAAGATGGAAGTGAAAATGCACAAAGGAAAAACTGATGGTGGGTACACACCTATATAGATACACTGTTCTTAAATATAATTTTAAGTATAAATGGTCTAGTAGACTCTGCTACCCTGCAAATGCCTCCCAGGAACCCCAGAATCTCCCCCAAACCAACAAGTAAAGAGTTAATGTCTCTATAACCCAGCACCTCTGTTGACATGGCTACTTTCAATGTGACTGACCAGAATTCATGCCATATCAGTTTTTAAATAATTTTAATATCACCTTTACACTCAGGCATAATACACATAAAATTATTGTACAACTTCAGGGGTGAACATGGAACTCCTAAAATCCATCTTATATCCTGGAAGTTATCTAAATCCTAGTTTTATCTGCTCAAGAGACAAGAGCAGACAGTGGTTGCACATGTGGGAAGCAGATGTGGGTTTGAATCCTAGCTCAGACACTTCCTTAGCTACGGGACCAGGGGCAAGTTGACTAAAATTTCTGTGCCTCAGTTTCCTATAAAATGAGAACAGTGGTAAAGCCTCATTTGTGAATTTAGTAATATAGGGCATGTAAAGCACTTGAAAGACTTTTGGGACATTATGAATTATTATAATGGTTATTACATGAATTATGAATTCATGCTAAGCTACGCCTACCACCCGAAGTCCAACTCATTCCATTCCATCATCATAACATATTTTTTCTTCGTTTCCATCTGCTAAATTTCTACCAACTTACAAAGCTCAGATAACATGTCATAACCACCATGAATTTCCTATTAGTACCAGCTTCCAGAAAAGCTATTTTCTCCCTCTGAACAACTATTAGTATGCTGTTTTTCCCATTAGTCTAATCATTTACTATCTTACAAGGTGATTTTATATACAGCTGACCCTTGAAGAACACAGGTTTGAAATGCTTGGGTCAACTTATACACTGATTTTTATTTATAAATACATCACATTACTGCAAATGCATTTTCCTTATGATTATCTTTTTTTTTTTTTGCCAAAGGGAAAAAAATAAGATATAATAAAATAAAGCTACAAAGGTCTAAACCACAAATACTAGTTGACTTGTCCTTTACAGCAATTTTACTTTTCTTCCAAACATGAATATTAGTGAAATTAAGTTAAAATCGAGTTATATCTACAGAAAGATAATTTTCTATCAAGGAGCAGATTTCTGAAAAATGCTGAGAAAATAACATCTAGAAAGAGTGAAAATTACTATGAAATGGAAAACAGATTCTTACAGCAGCTTTAGGATTAACACAACTGGAAATAGACAACAGAATGAAGTTGTCAGGCTTGAAATAGCACTTTGGCTATTTAATCCCATACCCCCACGTCGTGCCCCACCCCCCTCCCAGACTTTGGTCTCAATCACTGATATGACTCTAAACAGAAAAGTAAATTATTTGAATAGTTTGGGACATGGCCCACAACTACGCTTTACAACTCTCATTAGAGGGTCTAACTCCCGTTTTCTAGTATATTCAAGTCACAAAATTCGTTCCAATCTGGATAATCTTAAACAGGCTCCCTTCTGTCTCAGTTTTATTTTAAAAGTTGATAATAGGGTAAAAATATTAAACTGCACCTACTTCTGCTGATTTGTATATAAGAGGGAGCTATGATTTCCCACCTACTAAAATATAGTATTTGGATATATCCGTTATGATTTTCTTAATAATGTTCTTTTCTCATTTATTGTAAGAATACAGTATATTAAACATGTAATATACAATATGGGTCAATCAACTGTTTATGTCATCAGTAAGGCTTTTAATCAACTATTGGCGAATAATAGTTAAGTTTTGGGAGAGTCAAAGTTATACTCAGATTTTTGATTATGCAGGGGTTGGTGCCCTTAACCTCGAAGTTGTTCAAGGGTCAACTGTACAGATTTTACATACTTTGCTGGATTGTAAATCATTTAGAGCAATACTGTGCCATAAAAATATGGTTTGACACAGACAAGTAATTTGAAATGTTCTATTTAGCCACATAAACAAATGTTTTTTAAATGGGTAAAATTAACTTTATGGAGTAAGTAATAATATGTTTTATTATATTATTTATATCTATATTTTATTATTATATATTTTGTTTCACTCCATAACCAAATATTATAATTTCTATAAAATCAACATAAACAAATGATTAATGAGTTATTTTATCTTTTTTGTACTGAGTCTTTGAAATCTGGTCTGTACTTTATACTTACAGTACTTCTCAATTTAGACTAACCATATTTCAAGTGTCCCACACATGACACATATGGTTAGTGGCTATCGTTTAGGACAACAGAGTTTTAGGGCATGTATTATCCTCTATATCTCTGTATTTTTCATAATGCCTAGCATAATACATTCCCTATTTCAGAAGTTCAATTAATATCTGTCAAATTCATTAATTACTGATTAGCTTAAAATCAGTACCATATCTAATGGCATGACAAACATTTCTACTATTCATAATGTAAAAAGTAAAAACACGAAAACATAATTTTAGCATCTTTAAAGAATACGTTTACTCTTTGAAGTGATAAAATGAATTTTTCAATTATATTTCTCATTAAGAATATAGTTTGGAAGGACTAAGTCCTGGATCGTAGAAGAAAATAGTATATACAGCAATAAGATTATTTGTTTGACCTATTAGGAGAAACAATTCAATCCTACTTTCCTGAAAAGAATAAGAATTTTAGGTAAGAGTAATTCACTCTTAAAACAAGTGTACAGGATTTTATAAGCCTGGGTGAAAATATTTTGATGTTGTTTTCCCATTCCCCACATGACATTTCCTAAAAGTGTTGTGTTGTTAAATGTAGTCTGTGTTTTCATAAGTTCTTTCCCAGTTATTCTTATGCATTTACAGAAAATGAATGACATTATTTCTATAATCATTAAGAACATGTTGTCAAGACCGGATCAACTTGAATTGTTGCTATTAGAAAGTAGATCCTGGAGCGCTGGGGGGGCTCAGTCAGTTAAGCATCTGACTTTGGCTCAGGTCATGATCTCACAGTTCATGGGTCCAGTCCCACATCAGGCTCTGTACTGACAGCTCAGAGCCTGGAGCCTGCTTCGAATTCTGGGTCTCCCTCTCTCTCTGCCCCTCCCCTGCTGGTACTCTGTCTCTCTCTGTCTCTCAAAAAATAAATAAACGTGAAAAAAAATTTTTTTAAAGAAAGTTGATATGAAAGGAAGTGAAAATCCTGATCTGTATTCCACCACTCTAAAATTATATGCCCACTCCTTCCTTATCAACTTTATTCCTGCCTTTCCTTTTCACCTTGCATATCCATGTGCCTGAAGTATAGATTGTGGTGGAGAATCACGAAGAGTTAACAAAATATGGTAATTAGAGAAGTAAAATAACTTACCTTTGGCAACTTCAATGGCAATTTGCAAATTGGCAACTGACAAAGGTTTTCATCCAGTATAGGAGATTGATCCAAGTTGTGGACTATCTTTTCTTTAGGTACTTTATAAACTACAATGGTGCCCTTATAATGAGGGCAGCTATAGTTTCCAAATTCATCCACCTCTTTGATTTGGAGTTCCAGCCTGGGTTTTCTTTGTAAATGAAAAATAAGCTTGTAATCTTTTCCATAATCCTTTCCATTGCCTAAAAATAAGTGAAATGCATTTGTTACTACTAAGATATACTACTTTGCCTTATTTAAATTTTTAAAATCCTAACTATTATTCCATTTTTAATACAATTTAAGCTTTTTTGGTATCACTGACTCTTGCCAAAATATTAGCAGCAATAGACTGAAACTGTAGATTACTAAAAAGACTTCTTTTTTTTTATGTGTTTATTTATTTTTGAGAGAGAGCCTGAGTGGGGAAGGGGCAGAGAGAGAGAGGGAGACAGAGAATCCCAAGCAGGCTCTCTGCTGTCAGCAGAGCTCGACACGGGGCTGAAACTCAAGAACCTATGAGATATGACCTGAGCCAAAATCAAGAGTCGGATGTTTAACTGACTGAGCCACCCAGGTACCCCAAAGATTTCTTTTTTTTTTTTTTAATTTTTTTTTCAACGTTTATTTATTTTTGGGACAGAGAGAGACAGAGCATGAACGGGCGAGGGGCAGAGAGAGAGGGAGACACAGAATCAGAAACAGGCTCCAGGCTCTGAGCCATCAGCCCAGAGCCCGACGCGGGGCTCGAACTCACAGACCGCGAGATCGTGATCTGGCTGAAGTCGGACGCTTAACCGACTGCGCCACCCAGGCGCCCCAAGATTTCTTATCTGTAATTGGACCAGGTGTTGTCTGGCTGCTTCTAGACCTAGTAATCTTTAATTTTCTCTTTCCATTCCATTTTACTCTAACAAAAAAGTATTGAAAATATTCCGTTCTTTCTATGGTTAGAAAATTACATTTATCTTTCAATAATTGTCTTTTGTCTCTCCTCTAACTATTCATAGCATACTGTACCCTATCATGACCTCACAATAGGCATTCTAGATATGTGGTAGCCACTAGCAGCATGTGGCTTTTAAAATTAATGGTGAAATTAATTAAAATTAAATAAATTGGAAATTTACTCCTCAGTCACTCTAGCCACATTTCAAATATTTCATAGCAACATATGCACCTTATGGACAGTGCAGATACAAAACATGTCCAGGATCACAGAAATAGAGATGTTCTAGGGGCACCTGAGTGGTTCAGTGGCTTAAGAGTCCAAGTCTTGATTTCAGCTCAGGTCATGATTTCACGGTTTAAGTTCATGAGATCGAGCCCTGCGTTGGGTCCACACTGACAGTGAGGGTCCTGCTTGGGGTTCTCTCTCTTCCTCTCTCTCTCTCTCTGCCCCTCCACCACTTGCGCTCACTCCCTCTCTCTAAAAATAAATAAATGGAGGGGCGCCTGGGTGGCGCAGTCGGTTGAGCGTCCGACTTCAGCCAGGTCACGATCTCACGGTCCGTGAGTTCGAGCCCCGCGTCAGGCTCTGGGCTGTTGGCTCGGAGCCTGGAGCCTGTTTCCGATTCTGTGTCTCCCTCTCTCTCTGCCCCTCCCCCGTTCATGCTCTGTCTCTGTCTGTCCCAAAAATAAATAAAAAAAAAATAAAAAAAAAAAAAAACGTTGATAAAAATAAATAAATGGAAAGAAAAATAGAGGTGTTCTAGCTAACCTTCAAAATGAAATAGCTACTAGATTCATGTTACTGAAATTTTTATTGAAACCTGATTAATTCCCCAAAATAAGGGTATATCTTCTCAACTGCTCACTGAAAATACAAGAGCTCTAGTGAAGATAACCTTTCACTCATCGGGTTTTACCATGACAGTTTTACCTTGCCATTCCAATAGCGATGCCATTTTCCCTAAGACATGTCGCATTACCCTTAGCAAAATTTAAATGTAAGCTACATTGTAGCAGTCAAGATAAGAGTGTTTCAAATGTTGAGATCCAGATCCAGCTGGGGCCAGCCCCAGCTACTTATCTACACTGTAATATTTATCTGGTTCTTTCCCATCTCTGAACTTATTGGAGGCTTAACTTTCTTATCTTTAAACCAAGAGAAATAAAACTTACCTTCTGGGATTGTTCTGAGAACGAAAAGAAATAACATGGATAAAATGATGGGCACAAGGCGTAGCACATAGTAAGTGCTCAGCAAATGATAGTAATAATAGCAAATGATAAGAAAGAAGCAGGACCCTTCAACTGTTTTTGAATTTGTATGGTAAAAACAAAAAAACAAAAAAACACATTTTTTTCAAATATATCAATGTGAAGCTTTTATATCTAAGTTGCAGCTTCCTCCTACACCTAGAAGCCTGAACATTGACGACCCAGAGCTCTTTCTCGTGAAAAGCTTTCCCACTTTGAGAAAACCTTCCCAATGAAATCAGAGTTCAATAAGGGATGTAGATGACACCAATATTTTTCTCCATGTTGGACTGCTAGAGGTCATTTTGGTGAATCTCTAAAGCACACAGTTAAATCTAGAATTTGAATAACTCCAGGTTAGGAAAGGTGCTAGAGTATGTCTCTGCAAAAGTTTGTATTTAAGAGACAACCTGGCTACTTGAACAGAATGATCCCTAGGATGTCCTAGGAAAGGAATGACAAGCCATGGCTTGCCTTCTTGAATGTTTCCTGCTGGTAAAAAAAAAAAAAAAAAAAAAAAAAAAAAAAAAAGATAAATTTTTGAAGTCACCAAAATGTCATCTAGTAAATTAGATAAATTAGAATTTTTAGATCACTAGAGTAACACCTGGCAAACTTCTCCGTGCTACTGGAGTTGTTACTTTGGTCCCAATAGAATACAACTTAATAAATCTCTCCTTCTGTCCTTTGAAAGATAGTCCCTGCCGTGTACACAATTATTCATGAAGAATATTTATATGCAGGATATAAAGACTGAAGGTGAAGCAGAGCTACATTGATTCAATTTAGATCTTAAGTTTATCTGCCTCTCACTGCCAGTTAATTTTTTAAACTAAAGATCTGTAATGTAAATATGAAATGAAGATGAAAGTTAAGGATTTACAGTAATAAATAGCATGATTTTAGTGTTATAAATAGAAACTTTACATTTTTTTAAGTTGGAATTTCATTGTTGCCAAGACATAGCACTATATTTTGAATACCCCTGTCACAGCGGGCGGGGGGCAGGGGGGGACAAGCAGCACAAAGAAATTGCACTATTCTTTTTTTTTTAAGTTTATTTATTTTGAGAGAGAGAGACAGAGACAGAGACAGAGAGCGCATAGCAGGTGAGGGGCAGAGAGAAATAGACAGAAACCCAAGCAGGATCCATGCTGTCAGTGGAGAAGCCCAACACGGGGCTCAAATTCACAAAACATGAGATCATGACGTGAGCAGAGATCAAGGGTTGGACACTTAACTGACTGAGCCACCCAGGCACCCCGAAATTGCACTATTCTATTTTTTTTCCTCCCACATTGGCATATTTAGAGGAGAAGTAAAAACAAAATCCATTTACTGCATTCCAAAATTATGAAATCAACCATTAGCTGACCTTTTGAGAACCTCTTTCTCCTCAGCATATTATGTATACAGTTCCTAGAAGAACTTGGAACAGTAGCTGTTCAATAAATATTTGTCATATGAAGAAATACAAAACTTATTTATATTTTATGAGCTACTAGGCATACCTCATAGAGATATCTTTTCTTCTCAATGAGGGGAATTGGAATATTTTTCAAAGATGACGTAGAAAGTAAAAATGTAGAGATATATGCTTTTGCTTAGAAACATCAGATGAGTAAGTGATAAGTGAAAGGTAGCAAAATGGGGAACGAAATGAATCTAAAAGAACCATTGGTTCAGGGCATTTCTGTATTCTAACACGTCTCTACCACCTCTACCCCTAAGCCACCATCATTCCTTGCTTAATGGCTCATTAACTCGTCTCCCCAATCCTTCCTTTGCCTCTGAGATTATAACTGTTTGAAAATCTATTCTATGATCTAACTCAGATCATATGACTCTTCTGTTAACAAGATGGCTGCCCATTTCAGTTAGAATAAAAGGCAAACTCGTTGCCTTCAAGGAATGATCAGTACTCATCTCCTCTCCTACAACTGTGCTCTTACACCCTGTCTACCACCCATTTCAGCCTTCTTGCTGTTCCTCACACATGTCAGGTACACGTCTGCCGCTGCTAAGTAGCACTTGTACTCCCTCTGCCTGGGACAGACTCCCCTGCTTCCCTGCTATAGGATTATGGCTTCCTTTCTCACCTTCTTCAAGTCTCTGTCCAAACGTCACTTTCTCAAAGATGGCTTCCTTCATGATTCTATTGAAAATTGCAATTCTGCCACTCTCTGTGAGACTCTTGATATCCTTTCCTTCCTTTATTCTTCTATAAGGCACTTTTCCTCCCACCACACTGCACATTTTATTTCCTTATTTGCTTCTCTGTCTCCCCCTAGTAGAATATAATGCACACAAGAGTAAGGAATTTTCATTGAATGAATAAAAGCGTGGTTATCCCAACACCCTACACATTTCTGGGAAAGTCACTTCTCTGGGCTAAAGGGCATTCAGGGCCACTTTGACACACACAAACCTCTTTAGGGCATTAGTAGATGTTACAGGTCATGCTAGAGTGTCATTATATAAAATTTTCTGTTTATTTCCCAGCATTCTCTGGATTCTGGGTTTAGGTGACGTGTAGTGGAAAGTTTAAGTCTGAATCAACAGCTCTAACCTGGAGAATGAAGGCATACTCTAGCTTATGTTCAGAAGAATGCCAAAGGCTGATGTAAAAAGCAAGGGGATCACCTATCTTAGTTTTTCGTAGAATTAAAGTAAATGGTGCATGACCTCACTCAAAAGAATTATATGTATTCTATATAAATACATATAAAATTTTTAACATTTCTCAAAGGGCAGATGTCTGGATCCATTAATTAAAATTTTAAATATTTTTAATACTTTTAACATTTTAAATAATTTTAATCTTTCCCAATTTTTTGTCTTCATTCTTCCAACAAATACTTCTAGCTGTCAGGTACCACACTAGGTGCTGGGAATTGAATGGTGCCCACTAACAGGACAAGACCTGTTCTCACGGCACAGTTGTCAGAGAAACTGACATCCATCAAACAATTAAATGAATAAAGACTGTATCTATGGCCATGTCCACAAAAGAGTAAGATAAGAACTGACATAATCAGAAAAGATGGGGAACACTTTTCTAAACATGATCATCAAGGTGAGATATGAAAGTACAGTAGGAGGTAACTGGAGGTGGGCGGGGTAGATGGGTGGGGTGGAGAACCCTCCAGGCAGGCATTATCTGATTGTATGCCTTTTTGATATTCACACCAGGTTCTAATGAAAGGATGAGGTGTCAATTTTTTCCTGAGAATCTTGCTCCCCTTAGATGGAGAGAAATCCAGTGAGGCCACAGATCCGAGCATAGGTCTCTAGGAAAGGCAAAGCAGAAACAAACCTGGCATCTTGCCTGATTCATTTCCCTTGAGTGAAGATGAGTTCTTCCCCATTCCTTACATGGAGGAATTTGCACACAGGCTGGCTAACCTCAAGAACTCTTACCCTCGGTACCACTGCCTGTGAGAAGCATAGCAACTCACTCCTGTTTATGGCACTAGGTAAACACAGCTGCTGTCCTAAATATTACAGGAAAATCATTGGCATCTTTAGTTTGGGTGGGACACTTCCAGTTTTTTACTGTCTCCTAGAGAGATTGTTCCAGGGTGGACACTGTGGTTTCTGCTTCAGAAGCCCAGTACTTTCCTTCCTTCATCTCTTCACCCTTCTCTTTCCCTTTTTCTGATACCCTCGTTACTCACTCACTAAGTCCTGCCAGCTGACTCAGACGGCTGGGACTCCGCATGCGCAAGTGGAAGAGACAGTTCACGTTGGGACACTTTGGGTCTCGTTTCTTAGATACAGAAAAGGGCAGCCTCAGCTTCAAGCTGCATCATTTTTGTGACAACAAAGAGCCAACAGAGCTTGGATTAATTTCCAGAATCAGAGAGAAAATAGGCACCATTAAAAATCAATGAGATCTGTGTCGATTTATAAGTGAACAGAGAATATTACTTCAAGTCAACTCTACTGCAAGATTCCTGAGCCAGAAATCCCCATAAACCCCAAGCCTGAATTCTCCCCTACACTTCACCTTTACATACATTACCTGTTAGATTCTATTCCATCCCAAGGAAATAAGTTACAGAGAAGCAGTTGAATTAAAAAAAAAAAAAAAATGGGGGAGGGATGGCAACTTCTCCAAAAATCTTTTTCTTTCTTCTCTCACACAGCTGTTTTCTCTCTGTGTTCTCCTTTTTTTCTTCCTCTTCTCTTTCTTTTATCTCCTTTTCTGATCTCTTCCCTCATTTCTCCTACCTTATCCTGCAACCTCCCGTATTCATTCACCCTGTTTGTTGGTCTTAGTATTTCCATAGGTTCACTCATTCACTACATTCCTATTGAAAGCTTTTCCTGGGCCAGGCATTCTTCTAAGCTCAGGGATCCACAGCAGGAAAGACGTAGCCAGTACCTTCCTGAATTTACATTCCGGGGAAGAACATAAGTGTATGAGCAAAGAGTAAGTAAACAAATAAATAAAATAATTTCACATTGTGGTATGATTTATAATGGAAGCAAAAAAAAAAAAAAAAGCCCTAGAAAAATATGAGGATGAGAGGTAAGCAAGGTATGTCATCTACCTCAGAGGTTCTTAGCCACTGTTGTGCCATGAACCCTTTTGGAGTTTGGTGAAACCTATTAATTGTTTCCAAGAGTGGACTTTTAAATACATAAAATAAAATGTGTGGAAGTATAAATAAGACAATCACACTGGAATATAGTTCTAGATACACATCTCTTGGGAGTCGTGATCAGTCCGCTGATCCCAGATTAGATTCTTTGTAGGACATAAGAAAGAGTTTGGATGTTATGTTAAGTAGAATAAGAGGTAATTGTCAAGTGCTTAGTGTGGGGGGAGGGCAATAAGGCATGATTTATATTTTTAAAGGATCACTATTGTTCCTGCATAGAAATAGACTTCACATGGCTCTTAGTGGAGACAGAGGGGCATTTAGGAGGCAATGGCAAGGGTGTATGAAAGAGATGATCCTCGCTCGGATTCAAGAGTATTCACGGAGAAGACTGTTTCTAGAAGAGTGTCACCTTCTAGAGTCAGCCTGTAAGGGAAGATGCATCCCTAATAAGGGAAGAAAGAGATTGAAGCAAAAAGCAAATAAGTCTTTTTCTTTCCCTACTTTTCATAAGCCTCCCCTCAGTTCTCTGAAGTTTTCCTTGGTGATACAAGTTTAACGAAGGCCTTCAGAAGCTTGTGGCTGCTAGCCCATAGAGCACACAAAAAGGTGTCTTTGTACTTACTTGAAGCAAATATATTTCCAGTAAATCTTAAAAGAATTTGTTCTCCTTCTTTGACTTGGAAGCAGCGTGAAGACTCTGGAGGGCCACTGAACGATTCCAAGCGCAAGTTCCGAAGCACCTGGTTTAAATCTTTAGAAGGAACCACTAGAATGACTACTTTATGTGGATTGTCTTTCTGGTGACAGAGCACAACACAGGCAGTGGTGCTGAGCATAGCTTCTTCTAGAGCTTTCACGAAAGAAACCAAAAGGCTATTTTCCACAACAGAAGAAAGGTGTAGCACAATAAACCTGCACGGGAGCAAAGAGGCATGACGTGAGGGAAACATACAGTCTCAGAAATATCACTGATAACAAATAACACACATTATCATCCAAGCTTTCGTTAAAAAACAAAAAACATCATGGGGCCCCTGGGTAACTCAATCGGTTAAGTGTCTGACTTCGGCTCAGGTCATGATCTCGCAGTTTGTGGGTTCGAGTCCTGCATCAGGCTCTGTGCTGACAGCTCAGAGCCTGGAGCCCGCTTCAGAATCTGTCTCTATCTCTCTCTGCCCCTCCCCTGCTTGCGCTCTGTCTCACTCTCTCTCTTTCTCAAAAATAAGTAAACATTAGAAGAATTAAAAATTAAAAAAATAAAATAAAATCAAGCGTTCTAATAACCAACTAGTTAGATTCCTGAATGACTTTAATGAACCTCCTGGCAGTCAGGAAACGATTCAAACCAAACCAAGTTCTAAACAGATGTTCACAAAGAAATCCCCCAGAGTCAGATCAGCTCTAAATATGGCAGCATATTTTAAATTGTATTTTAACTAGCATCACCAAGGGTTATAATTTCCAACTAGAAGAGAAAGATAATCAAGATAATTCATTTACTACCAACAGGATAAAGAATAGATATCATAATTAAGTAGAGATTAAAATATTTTCTCTGTCACTGTGGTGTCAGAATCGTTATGAATAGACCTGTTGTGAGATGAGTCTTGTCCACTCTACCCAAATTTAAATGTTGGAGGCCTAATCCCCAGTACCTCAGAATGTGACCTTATTTCAACATGGGGTCTTGACAGGTGTAATCCAGTTAATGTCAGGGCATTAGATATACACTAATCCAATATGACTGGTGTCATAAAAAGGGGAACTTTGGGTACAGAAATGTGCATACATGGAGAATGTCACGTGAACATAGAAATGGACACTTTCAAGCCAAGAAGAGAAGCCTGGAACAGATCCTTCCCTCACAGTCCTCAGAAGGAACGAATCTTGCTGACATCTTGATCTTGGACTTTTAGCCTCCAGAGCTATGAGACAATACATTTCTGTTGTTTAAGCCACCTAGTTTGTGGGACTTTATTATGGCAGCCTGGCAGACTAATATAGACATCCCTCTCTGGGCTGGATCCTTACCCCCTCACACACATCCCCCAACTCTTCTCCACAAAATTGCCTTACATGATCGCCCTCAGCCAGAGAATCCCTGCACCCACAGACAAGGATTGACTGATGCAGGGGTGTATACCAGCCTCCTTGGTACTCAGACTCCTGAGCTTCCCGGAGGTACCAGGCTGAGGTAAAACCTCTGCTGAAACCATAGGTTTTCTCAGCTTATTCCCTTGCCTTACTCATTTCTTTCATTCCCTTACAGGGTTCACCTAAGAGTTCTCCCTCAATAAATCAATAAATTCTCATATTAAACTCTGCTTCTGACCCGAGACAACTGTAGATGTAAGATCTTCCATTTTGAAATAAAAGCTATCTTTAGACATATGATTGCCTTCTCTTTATGAGTGTCTGCTCCTCATGAGCCTTAAAACTGTCTAAAACTCTTCTCATAATTAGCTGTCTAGAAAACATGGAAATGAGGAAGGCAAAATAAGGGCACGGAAATAACAAATTCAGTTTACATATACATGCTTATGAGATTAGCATAATATGAACAGTTAATTACTGTCTTCATGGAATTTCATAAATGTGCTGTTTTCAAACTATTTTGGAGTTAAAGGAAATCTCTAAAAATAAATCTAAGTTATGAGTGATTTCCAAAAGCACTTATTAAACTATCATGAATGAAATTATAGATAGCATATTCATATCAATTCTGGTTTGTGTTTTCAGCACACCCTGAAGAACTATTTATATTCCTATATGAGGCATAAAAACCTAATCCTATAATTTCATTTCAGTAAGCATCACTTATAATTCATCAGGATATAATACCGTCAACTTGTATTGTTTACAGGTATTGTATTACCTCTCTAAATGTTCGCGCAATTCAAATGATATCAAGCCACTCTGCATGGTTCTCACTACAACATTCTCAAGCCCAAACCAACCACTGTCTCCACTTCTGAATCCCAGTAATCTCAAAGATTCACAGGCATTGTTCCCAGGTTTCCTTATGGAAGTGCTTTTTGTCCTGTACAATGGTAGGAGAGGAGAAACTGGTAAAATTTGTGTAGCATGAATCTTATTTAATGCATTAATTCTTTCAGTAAGCAAATAATCCAATAACAGTACATTAAATGTATTCTATGTGCCAGTAATTCCTCTATGCACCGGGAACACAAAGATAAGAAACATATAGCCCTTGCTCTACTGAAGAGTACAGTATTATAGTATTACCCAAATATGGGGCAAGGTGATCGGTGTGATAATTAAGGGAATGCGCAAGGTGGTTTAGAAAACAGAAGGAAGGTGCTCAGGGAAGCTTGCAAAGTGAAAATGTTAATATTTGACGTGAACTTTGGAAAATGAGAAGCATTTTATTACTGGCAAGAGAGTTAAGGGGACACCCCCAAAACATTAATAAAGTCACTGGTGAAAACCCAGATGCTTCAGGGGAGCCAAGAGTAGTGGGGGCACCTAACAGGTAAGACCACAGATTCTGGAGCAAGACTTTCTACTTTCAAATCCTGGGTGGATCTGAATCTTATTAACTATATGACCAATGGGCAAGTTATTTGATCTCTCTGTTTCAGTTTCCTTATTTATAGTATGAGAGTAACAATAGTATCTACATCATAGAGTTAAATAGTACCTACATCAATTGAATTAATATTTTTATCCTAATTCCTACAGCAGACATAGCGAATTAGCTTTCTTGCACAGTCCCCCTTCCTTTTCAACCTGCATTTGAATGTACCATGTGATACCTTCCACCAACCAGAGCTGAATTTACTCACAGTAGACCAAGTTTCAACACTCAGCAAATTTTATCTTTTTTCTTCGGAACTTGACTAAGAGGACCAGAGATTATAACTTGTCACTGCTGTCATTTAGCTACGGCACCCTGGGCTATAAAAATAATTAGCACAGAGAGTATTAATAAAGGAAAAAAATAGAGGAGATGCTAAGAGAGAAAAGGAGAGAAATCAAAATGAAAGAATCCATGTAGTCCTAGAGATGGAATAACCTTACAATAAACTCTTTTCTTGAATTCATTTAAATGGATACCTGTTCCTCAGAAAGGAAGAAAAGTCCTTGATACTGAACATCGTAGGGGGGGGGGGCGGGGGGGAAGGTCTAATGATAGTACAAGTCACAAGGGGTAAAAACCATGTTAGCTAGTTACTAAGAATGAAGACCCAAGTGTGAATCCCACATCCTTATTTGTGAATACGATTAGTTATGGCTCTAAAACCACCTTAGTTTTTACAGGTTGAGCTGTCCAATAAGCCATAAATTAGGAACTAAACTTGATTTAAAATGTCTACTCTGAAATTTTTAGATTCTATTGATTCCTTCAGGGAATCAGCCAGTTTAAAATATGGAGAATAGGGGAAGAAATAACATTTAGTTTTTGGCTTTTGGTTTAAAACCACAAATAGAGTAAATTTTATAACACTTGGAAGTTAATTATTTTTTGTGGAGTTTTTAAAAATTTACTTATTTTATTTTGAGAGAGACAGAGACAGCACAAGTGGGTTAGGGTCAGAGAGAAGGAGAGAGACAGAATCCCAAGCAGGCTCTGCTCTATCAGCACAGAGCCCGATGGGGGGAGGGGAGAGCTGATCTCAGGAACCATGAGAAAGCAACAATAGGAAGCCTAACCAACCAACTGAGCCACCCAGGCACGCCAGAAGTTAATAATTTATTAACACAGGAAAATACACTGACACTGAATCCAAAACTCTGGTCATTTACTAGAAAATTACTTAATTAAATGCATGATTGATTTTTTTTTTTTTTTTTTTTTCTGATGACAACTCCTAACTTTTTTCTCCCAATGGTCTGAACATTTCTGGGGACCTACAGGTTCTCAGCAGTAGCGGAACTGAACCCTACTCTCAGGTCCAGGCGGGTCTAAAGCCTGAGGCATATAGTGCATTTGGCATTCATTAACAAAGTTTGCTTTAAAAAAAAAATCCCATTTTTTCTGATTTCTGAGCACGTGATAGGATCGCACTTCCTTTCCCCAGTGGTTGAGTGGGGGCCATATGACTAGTTCTAGTTAATAAACAGTGAATGTCACTTGGAGACCAAGCATTTAATTGCTCGTGTGCATCTACTCAAAGCTTTTTCTTCTGCTACCCATGACAGCAGCCAGAAAGTGGTTGCCTTTCAGCCTGGGTACTGGAGTGAGGATAACCAAGAGACAGCCTGCCTTTGAGGACAACACAGCATGTGTGAGATATGGATTGTTGTCATCAGCCCTGGGTGAATTCAAGTTTTTGTTAGCCTAGCCTACCCTGTAGAGTGCATCTTCCTCCCAGTCCTAGTGATCTGTTCAGTGATGGGTTTGTAACTGATTTAGGGTGAGAATAACTCTCAGGGCCTTTATGCATATCCATGGGGAGCTTCACCTTCTACTGAACTTGGAATAGCAAGATGGAACTGTCTTGCCAGCATGAGGGACAAGCATGTCAAAGAATGGAATTGGCACAGAGGAGGGCAGAAAGAGAAGAGAGAGACTAGGTTCTTTCTGGTTGAAGAAGAATATAAAGATAAATATATCCCCAGACTTTTTGTTTACATGAACCAAAGAATTCCTTTTTCCTTAAAACTTTGGGCTTGCTTTTCTGACACTCAAAATCAAAAGAGTCCTCAATGATATAAAGATCAAATTTAGATTTCATGACATATAACATTGTGTAAGTTTAAGGTGTAAAATGTAACGGTTTATTACATGGATATGTTACAAAATGATTATTACCGTATAGTTAACGCATCCATAATCTCACATTTAGACTTTAGTATGATAATAGATTATACCTCCTCTTGAAATTAAATGATTTGCAAGCATCCTTATCTATCCCAGCTGTTCTTGACAACTCTGCAAATAAACTCTTCCTTTTATATATGCTATTAGCAAACTTTCACATCTCCTATTGTCTAGCAATGGCTAGCATTTGATCACAGTTCACAGAGAATTCTGATGTACTAAGAGTTCCATAAAATATAATCTTCATTAAATAAATTTGTTTATTCAAGAATTACTGATTTTGCCTTTTTCTTGAGGTGAAACTTTTTCCGTACCCAAAATTCCAGGCATTGGGGCAATTATAATTGGCCCATTTCGGGTCAAGTGCTCAATTATAATTAACAAGGACATTAAAAAACATGGAAACTCCCATTGGATCCACATGGATGGAAAGAACACTTTCCAGAATTTGTGGTACAATTTCCAAAAATTAAAGTGGCTGGGTAGACAAAGCAACAGGTGTCCACTCCAAGCTGCCTTTCTCAGGTCTAACAGTGCCCTGGTATGTTGTTCTGAGATAAATGCCTTAATGTCACACCACTGAAAGACACTCAGAAGATTTTTTCCAAGATAAAAAAGATCTATCTGTCAAGGGGGCACCCAGGTGGCTCAGTCAGTTAAGCATTGGACTCTTGATTTCGGCTCAGGTCATGATCTCAAGGCTCGTGAGTTTAAGTCCTGTGTGGGGCTCTGCACTGTCAGCTTATGATTCTCTCTCTTTCTTGTCTCTCTCTGCCCCTCCCCTGCTTGTGCTCCCTCTCTCTTTCAAAATAAATAAACTTTAAAGAAAAGAAGTTATATCCCAAGGTTCTACAAGTAGAAATAGGCATTACTGGAAACTTTTCAAGGATGGTTTCTTTCTTTCTTTCTTTCTTTCTTTCTTTCTTTCTTTCTTTTCTTTCCTCTTTCTTTCTTTCTTTCTTTCTTTTTCTTCCCTTTTTCTTTCTTTCTTTCTCTCTCTCTTTCTTTCTTTCTTTCTTTCTTTCTTTCTTTCTTTCTCTTTTTTTTTTCTTTTTTTTTTCTTTTTTTCTATATCAGTTGTAGGTTCACAGCAAAATTGAGAGGAAGATGCACAGGTTTCCCATTTACCTCCTGTTTCCACATATGCATAGCCTCCTCCATTATCAATATCCCCCATCAAAGTGGTACCTTTGTTACAATTGGTGGACCTACATTGATACATCATGATCACCCAAAGACCATAGTTTATATTAGAGTTAACTTTGTGTTGTACATTATGTAGGTTTGAACAAATGTAGAATGACATGTAGCCATCATAATAGCATCATACAAAGTATTTTCACCACTATAAAAACCCTCTATATTCTGCCTATTTGTCCCTCCTTCACTCCAATGTCTGGCAACCACTGACGTTTTTACTGTCTTCATAGTTTTGCCTTTTCCAGAATGTTATACAGTATATATCATACAGTAGGTAGCCTTTTCAGATTGTTTTCTTTCACTTGGCAATATGCATTTAAGATTCCTCCATGTATTTTTGGTCTGATAGCTCATTTCTTTTTGGCACTGAGTAATTTTCTATTGTACGGATGTTATTTATCCATTCTTGACATCTTGATTGCTTCCAAGTTTTGACAGTTGAGAATAGATCTTATATGACATCCATATGCAGGTGTTTGTGTGGACATGTTTTCAACTCCTTTCAATAAATATCAAGAAGTGCTATTGCTGGATAGTATGATAAGAGTATGTTTAGTTTTGTAAGAAACCACAAGTTTCCCAAAATAGCTGTACCATTTTGCATTCCCACAAACAATGAATAAGAATTCCTGCTTCTTCACATCCTCACCAGCATTTAAGGTTGTAAGTGTTCTGGATTTTGGCCATCCTAATAGATGTGTATTTGTATGATTTTTGTTTTAATTTGCATCTCAGTGATGACATATGCTGTGGAGCATCTTTTCAGATTCTTATTTGCCAATCATACACCTTCTTTGCTAAGGTGTCTGTTAAGGTCTTTGGCCCATTTTTTAATCAAGTTTTTTTGTTTCTTATTGTTAAGTTTTAAGAGTTCTTTGTGTATTTTGGATAACATCTCTTTATCAGATGTACCTTTTGTAAATATTTTCTCCTACTCTGGGGCTCATCTTCTTATTCTCTTAATATTCTCTTTCCCAGAGCAGAAGCTTTTAATTTCATGAAGTCCAGCATATCAATTATTTCTAACGTGGATTGTGCCTTTAGTGTTGTATCTAAAAGTCATTGCCATACACTAGGTCATCTAGATTTTCACCTATTAGGTGCAATTAGGTGAAAACACCTTCTAGGAGTTTTGTAGCTTTTCATTTTACATTTATGCCTATAATCCAATTTGGGTTAATTTGTGAAAGGCATAAGTGTTGTCTGCATTTTTTTTTAATGTGGACCTCTATTTGTTCCAGCACTATTTGTTGAAAAGACTGTCTTTATTGCATTGCATTGCCTTTTCTTCTTTGTCAAAAATCCGTTGACTATATTTATGTAGATCTATTTCTGGGCTCTCTATTCTGTTCCACTGGTCTATTTGCCCATTCTTTCACCAATACTACACTGTTGATACTGTGGTTCTGTAGTAAGTCTTGAAGTCACATAGTGTCAGTCTTCCAATTCTGTTCTTCTGTGATGGTTTCTTTTTGATTTCTTAAGTTATGTGGTAGTTTTACCAACGTGTTCATTTTATTATCATGCCATATGATGCATATATTTTACAGATATTGTCATATAAGACTCACATATTACATTTAAACATAATAATCTTAAAACCAATGACAATATGTAGAAAGAGTATTTTTCATGAGCAAAAATATTTACCCATCTGACTCTCTAAAGTATTTCTTATATAATATGGAATAAGTTTTTATGTAACAAATTAATTTCACCTTTCACTACTGTAAAGAAATCTTTTCTGGTTCATAATTAAACGACTCTCATCTTTTCCCCAGAAACCATTCAGACATAGAGGAATGTAATGTAATAAAGACCGCTAATTCTTCATATTTATTTTTTTTTTTAAATAGAACTTTTTCTTTTTTTTTTTTTTTTCAACGTTTATTTATTTCTGGGACAGAGAGAGACAGAGCATGAACGGGGGAGGGGCAGAGAGAGAGGGAGACACAGAATCAGAAACAGGCTCCAGGCTCCGAGCCATCAGCCCAGAGCCTGACGCGGGGCTCGAACTCACGGACCGCGAGATCGTGACCTGGCTGAAGTCGGACGCTTAACCGACTGCGCCACCCAGGCGCCCCTAATTCTTCATATTTAGACCATGTTTTGGCCTCACCTAGTTTTCACCATTTTTTTATTTTATGAAGCATGGAGTGCTTCACTGTGTTCCTATTTCCACAGAAAATGTTCAACTGTTTTCACCCTTTGATGTGAGAATGTTAGTATATGTGCTGCCAAAGCAAGCACATGAAAGAATGTTAAGTAAATAGTTGACACAGGTTCTCATTTTATTGTTTAATGCTCCACTGGATAGAGAAATGCATCCACCATATCTAGCGCTAATAGCAACAGCATAGTATAAAATACTAATCCAGTGTTGTTACAAAGCATAGGATTACTAATACTATTTACATTTCCATAAATTTCTTCATTAATTTATTTAACTCACACAACTTTTTTTTTAACACCTACAATGTTATACTTATGCTGAGTGATGATAAATGGAAAGGAGAATGATACTACAGTAGGACATAGGATGTGCACAAAGAATGTGGCTGACGCCAAGAGAGGAAAAATCAATCCCTCCTAGAGATCTTAGAATGTCTTGACAGATACGGACACAGTTAAGCTACTACTTACAGAATAAACCAGAGTTCTTCACCTAAACATGACGGAAAAAGAATTTTCTAGCAGAAAGACCATACACTAGAGCAAAGAGATGGAGAAAAAAAAAGAAATTAGTACTTTGGCCAACTGAATTGATGACAAATGGCCATCTTCCCACTACACAGGAATGCTGGACAAAATCTCTGTCTCTCTCTCTGTCTCTGTCTCTGTCTTTCTCTCTCTCTCTCTCTCTCTCTCTCACACACACACACACACACACACACACAGGAAAGTAGAAGAACTCAAAAGCTGGAAAAAAAAATCCCTTAGATCGGAAACAAACAAACAAACACACTTCAAAAAGTTGGAATTCTCTTCTCTCCCCACAGAACATGACCAACTGGTTCTATGGAAGCTCCCACCCTCATCAGTCTCCTCCACACACACACCCTGCCCCACTAACTGTGCATACACACCAGGTGAATGGGGGCTGGAGCTTAATATATTATCGGGTACATCAGATACAGCCTCTAGCTATTAGCTGGAACTAACTCAGTCATAAAACTGGAATCCCAAAAGGGCAGCACTGGCCATAAAATGAGAAACAATAAAAACAACCCAAATCTCTTTGAATATTGGCTCAAGAAAGCAACAAACACACAAAGCTGCTCTGGCAGGAGGGAGGGGGAAAAGAAAAGTTGATCTAAAAATCATAATCAATACTTGGAAATGAATTTCTAAGGACGGAATTAGCATATAGACAAGGTACTAGATTACACCAGGCTAATAGATAATCTTAAACATCATGCTAATAGGTAGGTGATAGAATAATCTCAATAAAACTGTAAAATGAGTATGTTTACAATGATTAAGGGGGTAACGAAAGAAATAGAAAGCATAGTGAAAAAACAGAGCATCTTAGAACAAAAGATTTTTAAAATATATCGATATCTTTTTTTTCTTTTTTTAGAAATGAGAGTTACAATGATTGAAATGAACAGTTGAAACTACTGATTTAAAAAAAAAAAAAAACAGTAAAAATGTAAGGGTGCCTGGTTGGCTCAGTCAGTTTGAGAGGCCTGAGAAAATTAAAACTTAAAAGCTTAAGTTACAGGAAACTGAAACTTAACCAAGCTTAACCAGCTTGTTCCGCTTCTGTACAATTGCTTGGCGCGCCCATGTATTCCTGATCAATCATAGTTGCCTGGCACAACCGTGTATTTCTGATCAACCATTGTTACTTGGCACATCCGTGTATTTCTGATCAATCATAGTTGCCTGACACAACCGTATATTCTTGATCAACCATTGTTACTTGGCACATCCGTGTACTTCTGATCAATCATAGTTGCCTGGCACAACCGTATATTCTTGATCAACCATTGTTACTTGGCACATCCGTGTATTTCTGATCAATCATTGTTGCTTGGCACATCTGTGTATTCCTGATTTCCCCATGACTTGTTTGTACCTGTCTATAAAAGGGGTGTAAAAACTTCTCAGGACCTCTCGTCGTCACCGGCAACGAGTGCGCGGAGGTCCAGGTTCGAACCTGCAATAAATGACCCTTGCTGCTTAGCTTTGACTCTGGACTCTGGTGGTTCGTTTTTGGGGGTCCCTTAGACTCTGGGCATTTCAAGTTGAGTGTCTGACTCTTGAGTTTGGCTCAGGTCATGATCCCAGGATCTCTCTTTCTCTCTTAAAATTCTCTCTCTCTCTCTCTATCTCTCTCTCTCTCCCATTGCCCCTCTCTCCCCCCCCCTTTCTCTCTCTACTCCTCTCTCCCACTTGCTCTCTCTCTCTCTGAAAAAAATAAAAAAGAAAACCTAATTTACTTTAATAAATAAATAAATAATAGCAAAATATAAAAAAGGTAAAATATATGAGGAAATCATCTCAAATACAGCATAGAAGCTTTTAAAAATATTAAAGGTTTGTGTAAGATGAACAACAGTATAAATTATGTTTACTCCATTTATATTTGTTTAATATAACTGATGATTTTATTTATATCATCTTTTCTCTTTAATATCACCATGCTGTTTTCTTGTTTTCCTTCTGTTATCCTTTTGCCATATAAACTTTTCCTTTTTACTTTTTGCTTTGTACTTTTATGAATGAGATTGAGGCAAGACTGATTTTATTCCTTTTTACTTAGTCTGCTTCTGCTAAACAGATTGTTAAAGAATTATGTTTTATTTAAATGTGCATTTCAAATCTTCCATGTTATGCCTAAGTATGGGTTTGTTTGTTTTTGTTTTTTTTTTTCATAAATTGTGTCTAGTAATCAATCAGCACTTTCTAAGTCAAGGCTTTAATCAACGTCAGAAAATCAAATTCAACTATGCCTTTGATTATTGCTTCTTTTATGGTTGTTTTGGTTGCTCCTTTGATGATACCTGTAATTATTAGGTGACATCACTTCAAATGACTCCTTATCAAACACTGGTCCCTTTTCATCTCTGCTTGTTATCTTTGTATCTTATCCTGTTGTCCTCTTGTCTTTTTCTAGTCTATCCTGATGGCTTTCTGTTTCTCAGAAATTTTGCTTACTGGATCATACTACACTTACAAAACAGATTTCTAAAATACTCTGCAGGTAACTGTGATTCTCATTATTCAAGTTACTGTGAAATGTCAGAATGATGCTCTCTTTCTTTATTTCCATAGTATGTTCTTTGGTGTTTTTATTCCGCTTTTCAAATCTTTTTGATTAATGTTACAATTTTTTCCTTAGGAAATCAGGTAGGATTTTGTATTTTTTCCCTTAATCTTGAATGAATATTTGTCCACTCGCTTTGGTAGCCACTTGAATCTCTTTCTCAGATCTGGAAAGCAGATCCATGTGTATAATTTATAAATCAATTTTCAGTGTCTAATCGTTTTCCCTGAGTATAATTTATCTGGAGTACCACTGTGTAATCTTCTACCTGAAAAAAACTGGATTTCAAATGTTTCGAATCAATTAAGTGTATGAAAATGTGCCACCCTCAGCATGATTTCTACTGGGGCTCCTCTCGCCTCTGCTCTTATCTCTATACCTGTAGGAATTTCACTTTTGACAATGCAGTATGCTGCTTCCAATTTCTCTTTGCATTCTGCTCTGTCATTTCTGAGGCATGTGCAAATATAGCAAAAGAGGGGCAAAGGAACACTGATCTAATCAGATCCAAAAATGGTATCTGTGTGTTACAGGGATAAATTTCTATTTCTCAGACTAGGGGATTAGACCATCAGGGACAAGCTAATTATTTTTCTATCATATTTATTGCAAATGGAGCTGCTTTGTTTTATGATGGAAAATACATATCAGTCACAAATTATTTTTATTAATCCTTTGCCATCCACCCTCTATATATAGTAGAAATACTAGGTTCCAGCAACAGGTTACTGGTAAGAATTCATTCTTAGGATTAAGTTCTTATCTTTAAAACTATATATGGGGGCACCTGGGTGGCTCATTCGGTTAAGCATCCAACTTCAGCTCACTTCATAACCTCATGGTAAATGAGTTCGAGCCCCACATTGGACTCTGTGCCGACAGCTTAGAGTCTGGAGCCTGCTTTGGATTCTGTGTCTCCCTCTCTTTCTGCCCCCTCCCCCACTCATGCTCTGTCTCTCTCTGTCTCTCAAAAATGAATAAATGTTTAAAAAATTAATAAAAACAAATAAAAAATATATATGTATCTCAGGGGATATTTAAAATAGCATGTCTTTAATCTATTAGACTGGTACATTTTAAATTTGAAGCTTCAGGATATTTCTGGTTTTAAAACTTACTTTACATTGGTACACAGGAACATGGATTAACTAAACTGCCATTTGGAAGATTATATATCTATATCTATATAGATATAAATGAATGGATGGATGGATGGATGGTTGGATAGATAGATAGACAGACAGACAGACAGACAGATAGATAGATAAATAGATCTCCATCCCAAGTAGCAAAAGTATATATAACTGGATCATGTCTATATTTTTATGTTCTCTCACTTAATCTAACACAAGGGAAAGTTTAATTTCCTCTCCCAGCCTCAACCTAATATTCTACTATTGCCCTAAATTGCAAACATTGTGGGAAAGGACAAATAATCCACATCTCAATTTCCAGCCTTGCAGTTTCAAACTTAATAAAGGATGGCTACATAGAGTCATAAATAAATCTAGAGACATGTAAGGGTGTCCAAGATTGTGTCACTTGGTAGGTATAGTGACTTATACACGTTATTAATATCACTGAGTCTCAGTCTTCTCACCAATAAAATGGAGATAAAGTGGGGTGGGGGAAACTGGATAAGACCATATACACAGGAAACCTGGTACACAGTAGATTCTCAATTAATAGTAGATAGTATTTCAATTAAGTCTCTGAAGTTGTTTCTCCCTCTTCGTTTTTCAAAGAAAAAAAAAATATTTCCTTCAGAAGTGAAGAACAGAAACATTCCCTTCTACATTTTTCATTAGAAAAGAAAAAAGAAGCATTAAATGAAAGAACAGGAATTAAGATCGGGATTATTCTGTGTAACCTATTTGTTGTTAGCATTTCATCTCCAATGTCATTTCTGAAATAGGTTAGCATTTCATTTCCAATGTCATTTCTGACAAGTAACTCAATATGTATATTTGTCTCATTGGTGGGGATTTTGCGTAATCACAAAAATTAAGGGATTATCCACCTGTATTCCACCGATATGGCGAATACAAACTCAAATTTAATTTTGTTTTAGAAAAGTTCAGGTTAATCTTTTTCCTACATTAAGAGCACACTATTAAATATAGAAGTTAAAATCACTGTACCACTTCTTTATAATTAACCATGTCATAATTTCTTTGAAAGCAAAGATTAATTTTACCTCTTGTGTGTCTACCCTACCACATAGCATACATTTGGGCCTTTTGTGGGTCTAAAATCATTACCTTTCATGGGTCTACAATATTTTATATCTATGGTAAAATGTTGCATGATATTTCAATAATGATTTTTAAATATATGACATCAAATTACATTTTTAAATTATTTACATTTCTTTGTTTATCATCAACTCAGAGATACAAGGATTTAGCTCACCGGTTGAGGTACAGTGGTATGATCCTTTTTGTGGTGGCACTAGCCATTCTTTTATGATCTATCTCAGATGCAAGATTTTTTTTATCAGGGTGTGGAGAACAAGGTAGGAATACAGTGACTGGCTTCTGGAAAGGATGTACCAAAGGGTGCTTCATGTGGATCAGCGGGCTTGTTGATATCACCGGGTAGGAAGTATCTTGCTGTGTTTTTAAATATGCCACCAAAGATGGGTCAACTGGTTGGACCTAAGTAAGGAAAAAAATGCATATATTCCTATATTTTGATAGCAAAAGATGCAAAGTATCAGCACATTTCTAAGCCAATTTTCTGAAAATTTGACAGAATCCAGTTTTATATATTTCTCTATGTGTTGTTGACTGGAAGCAACACTGAATTAATTTATTAAAAAACACAGCATTTGGCCCGCCTTTTACAAAGTCTTTCTGAATTTAGATTCCTTGTCCAATGTTATAAATAACTGAGAAATACTCATTGTAGGCAACAAAATGACCTAGAAAACAAAATAGACATTTTACGTAATTTCTAATTAGAACTGTTGTTAGATCAACAAGAAACTAGAAACTAGAAAAAGAAGACTATATTTGTTTCCTCTCACACAAGAGTGCTAATAAAAATAGCTAGCATAATTCTAAAATTTCAAAGTTTATGGAAAATACTTATGAATACATAGTTCATAATATGGGTTTTTCCCCTAATTTTTCTTCTTCGTTAACCACTTACAATAACTGAGAGAAACAGGAGAACATGAGGGGAGAGTCTAGACTGGAAGGACAGAAAATATTGAGAAAGTGTGTCTTCTAAAATGTGCACTGATGCTCTATCATATCTTGTGTATACTTTGCAAATGGTGTTTGTATATATTAAATCCTCATTCCCGAAAAGGGATGTTTTATAATTAAATATAACCAAATACTCATAATCATAAATATTTAAATTGGTTAGCCTCTTTTTTTGCCATCCTCTCAGATGCAAATGTTGAATCATATGAATGTTCCAAATTCTGGCATCAATTCTATCATAGATACTCAACATATGTTTTTGTTAATAAATATCAAGACACACACACACACACAGCTAAGAAAGCTTTCAAATAAAGCAGGGATGTACTTTGGAATGAGATTCATTATGCTCCAAATCCTCACTTTATCACTGATAACACTGTATGTTCGGTCATTAAAAATATAAGAAGAGCACCTGGGTGGCTCAGTCGGTTAAGCGTCCAGCTCTTCCTTTTGGCTCAGGTCATGATCTCACAGTTCGTGAGTTGAAGCCCTACATTGGGCTCTGTGCTGAACATGAAGCCTGCATGAGATTCTGTATCTCCCTCTCTCTCTGCCCTATCCCTTTCACGCTCTTTCTCTCTCAATAAACAAACAAACAAACAAACATTAAAAAAAAAAAAAAAAACCTGGACCACTTTCTTACACCATACACAAAAATAAACTCAAAATGGATGAAAGAGCTAAATGTAACACAGGAAGCCATCAAAATCCTGCAGGAGAAAACAGGCAACAACCTCAGCCACAGCAACTTCTTAGTAGACATGTCTCCAGAGGCAAGGGAAACTAGAAGCAAAAATAAACTATTGGGACCTCATCAAAATAAAAAGCTTCTGCACAGCAAAGGAAACAATCTACAAAACTAAAAGGCAACTGACAGAATGGGAGAAGATATTTGCAAATGACATATCAGATAAAGGGTTACTATCCAAAACCTATAGAGAACTTATCAAACTCAACACCCCCAAAAATAAATAATCCAGTGAAGAAATGGGCAAAAACATGAACAGACAATTTTTGAAAGAAGACATACAGATGACTAATAAACACATGAAAAGATGCTCAACATCACTCAATATCAGGGAAATACAAACCAAAACCACAATGCAATGCCACCTCACACCTGTCAGAATGGCTAAAATTAACAACTCAGGCAACAACAGATGTTGACTAGGATGTGGAGAAAGGGGAAAACTTTTGCACTGATGGTGGGAATGCAAACTGGTGCAGCCACTCTGGAAAACAGTATAGAGTTTCCCCAAAAAATTAAAAATAGAACTACCCTATAACCCAGCACTTAAACTAGTAGGTATTTATCCAAAGGATACAAAAATGCTGATTTGAAGGGGCACATTCATATATATATACATATGTATATGTGTATATATGTATATATATGTGAATATTACTTGGCAAACAAAAAGAATGAAATATTGCCATTTGCAACAGCATGAATGGAACTAGAGTGTATTATGCTAAGCAACATAAGTCAGTCAGAGAAAGATAAATATCATATGTTTGTTTAATAAACAAAACAGATGAGCATAGGGGAAGGGAAGAAAAAGTAAGATAAAAAGAGAAGGAGGAAAACCATAAGAGACTCTTAAATATAGAGAACAAATTGAAGGTTGCTGGAGGGGTATTGAGTAGGACAATGGGATAAATGGGTAATGGGCATTAAGGAGGGCATTTGTTAGGATGAGCCCTGGGTGTTATATTTAAGTGATGAATCACTAAATTCTATTATTGAAATAAATTAATAAATAAAATTTAAATAAAAGACAAAAAGGATAAAAAAGAAAAGTATAAGAGAAGAATTCATTTACTGTTATATTAAATAGTGGTATCTTCTTTATCCTTTTGGGACTATATTTGATGACCCACAAAATCTATGAGAAGAAACTTACCAGCTTTTAGCATTTACCTTTAATTGTACCAGTACTGATGAGCCAAAAACTCCTGGAGGGTAATTTAAGGACACTCGGGAATCCATGCTTGGCTTAAGAGTATGGCCTTTCTTTGTTACTGTGAAGGACTCTTTCTTTAAACAAGACACAACAGAAAAGATACCCAACTTGTACACTTTGACTTCAGCACAGGTCCCCTGTATGGATTGAGGACATGAAAGGACATTAATGCGGCACTGTTCAGGGAGTATCTGCTGTACATACTCTGCTGCGAAAAAAAAAAAAAAGAAAGAAAAAAGAAAAAAAGTCTATCTGCTGTCCCTGTAATCTCTCACAATTGAGAAAGATTTCATTAACACCAAAGGGTTGGTCATTTCATGAGATGAGGTGGAAGTCGATATTAGTTTCTCAAATTTGGACTATGTGATAGAAAAGAGAGAAATAAATATATTTTTAAATTTAAATTAAATCCCCCCCCCCAAGATGTATAATGAATGAACAGTCCCATTTAGTGTTTTCATAAATATTAACTATTTTTGGAATCCTATGTTCCTTTACCAGAATAAACTTTAAATATTGGCCTTTAGGGGCACCTGGTTGGCTCATTTGGTTAAGCATCCAACTCTTGGTTTCAGCTCACGTTATTTCATGGTTCGTGGGTTTGAGCCCCCACTGGGCTCTGCACTGGCAGCCCAGAGCCTGCTTGGTATTCTCTCTCTCTCTCTCTGCCCCTCCCCTGCACTCTTTCTCTCTCTCTCTCTCTCTCTCTCTCAAAATAAAGAAATAGACTTAAAAAAATTAATAGTTATTGGCCTTTACCCAGAAAATTCAACACTGTTTTAGGAAATTCCAAATTTCATTATTTGGGTAGTTTATGCAAACACTAAAGCACCTGTACCGTCAGCAAATTCTTCCTTCTGACAGCTCACAATCTCTTAGCAAAGTCATTTTTCTATTCTTCCCCTTCATGCAGTGGGAACAACAACAACAAAAAAAACTGGAAAGAGACATTTGTGTTTATTTTTTATATACTGACATTTACATTTGTAATGCATATATGCGGTCACATATTGAAGCTTTTTTTATCATACAAAAGGGAACTGAGCACATGAAGGAAAGCAAAATGATCTATTTGTGTAACCACCAAAGCTTAAAATGAGGAGGAAGGCTCTATTGGTGTATTGGTAATTTGGTCTATTCATGTGTCCCCCCAGTCCGGCTCCCCCCCAGCATGAGTGGATAATATGCAGACACACACACATAAGCAAACATTTCAGGGACACTCACAACGGAAAATAATCTATCATTTAAAAACTGAGGAAGACATTTCACAATATCACGTCACGAAACCGTCATCGGGAAACTTCAGGGCAAGATGAATGGTCTTCATCGGCTGAAGGGAAAACGGTGAGAAGTAAGAAAGAAAAGTCTTCCCAGAGCTGGTGGTGGTGGCTGTGCATTTTCTGCACATTTGGCAGATGCTGGGAACCAGAAGTGTTTTTAAGCATGGGAGTTGCCACGAACAGAAGTCTGATGATGGTTTGTTTATCTGACTCTAGAATTAGCATTCTTAAATGTTGGATGAACCACATAAAATTTTGGAAGGACTCCAGAGTTTAAAATTTTTGAGCTAAGAATGGGGATAACTACCCTTGGAAAATTATAAAAAGCCTATGCTTTTGTATTTTTAGTAGAGGATGGACCTCTTATTTTGTTTTCCTTTTTGCTTTGATTATCCATTTACTAAACATCTTGCCTGCCCATTTTGTGAAAGTCACATGTACTATCAACAGTTTTTGCTTTTATAATGTCAGTCACGTAGACTGGTCAAGATGAAAAAGCCACAATCAAGGGCGATGCTGATCAGACTATTATACATGCAGTCTTCCTAGACTAAATATAAAATGTATCAGGGACATGAATTGGAATAAATAATTAGAACAAGCTTAGCTTTCATATTCTACTGTATAACCTTGTTTGTAACTCAGAAAAGTCCCAAATCAGAAAAAGAAGAGATGTCCTATAAAGAATTTCTTGTTTTGTGGAATTTTTAAACGTTGATTCCTTGCCCTCGTCTTCAAATAATGATGACTTACTTAAAGCTAAGAAGAAAAATATTTTGTTTAATGGTAAATTCGGTGGCCCACAGAAAAATCTTTAACCTTAGTTCCCGTCAACTTTACGCTAATTTAACAATTGTTATATTCTGTCTTCAAAACAAGAATTTGTGACAGTAGAGAAGTTCAGAGTTATTACAATAAAGTCTAATTTATTAACTCCTAACACATGTTTATAGGCTACTTTTATCTTAAGTGCATTTACTCATTTGATCCCTATGACCCTATCAGGTAGACACTATTATTGTGTTCATTTTCAGATAAAGAAATAGAGTCTTGGCAAGGTTACATAATTTACCCACGCTAACACAGCAAGAAAGTATAGGACCCCTTCTGCAAACCCAGCCAGTCTTCCTCCACAACCCACATCCTAACTACCACATATGCTGTCTTCTGTGTATAAACAAAACACAATTTATAGACTTAATAACTATCGCCAGGCACGCGCACGCACACACACACAATTGTTCATTTTTTTAAACATATTTTCCCAACTCATGAATGATAAAAATAAAACTAGTATTATCTGGGGATACCAATCTTCTTAAATTTAGACAGAGGTCCGTCACATTAGAAATGTTAGTCTAATGCTAGTCTAGGGCATAAAGCTGAGTAAGCCATGATTTTGGTATTGTTTTCCAGGTGCAAATACATTTGCTGGGTCCTAGACACAAGTTCTTCATTCCTAAGTTTGGTCAATAACTTCTGCTCTTTGATCTTTATAGATAGCAAAAAATAAATAAAAATTGTGAATTCACTGGTGTTAACCTAATCAGCCTTTCCACTTATTACACAATCTATCTATATCTATACACAATCTGGTAGCCTGACTAATATTTAGTAGAGGAGTCAAACAGCAAATGTAGATATAGCCAATGGTTTACCAACCTTGTAACTTCTTCTCATTCCTTCCAGTGAATTTGGAGTTAGGTAACTTGATCCAAGGTTTACGTCAGACACTTTCACCATGATGTCTCTGTAATTTCCCCTGTAACGTGCAGTAAATGGAATTGCAATGCATATTGGAAATGGAATTTCCTTTTCCATATCTGAGCACTCAACAGTGATGACATTACTGACCAACTCTTCATTATCACTCACTACTAAAGAACTCATGCTATTAATAATCCGGCATTCTAGATGCTGGAGAACATTTGATGGTGCTGTAATATAACAAGACACTTGGGGGCTGGTATCACTCAGTATATCAAAATACCTGCAGGGAAAAAAAAAAGACATAATTTTTGCAATTATTTAGTTTGTGTACTGTATAGCTAAATGCATAAGAGCACAAGCTCGAGAGCCACATTGTTTTGGTGTGGATCCCAATTCTTCCACTTAGTAACTCTGTAACCTTTGGCAAGATACTCCACCTCTCTGTGCCTCAGTTTATTCAACTGTAAGACAGTTCAACTCAGTTTATTCTCACAGACTGTCTCATAAGAAGGCTGTGAGAATTAAATAAACTAGCGTATGTTAAGTAACTAGAAAGCTATGCCTGACATAGTTGATATTGTATATTATATATATTAGCTATTGTTACTATTGACATTACCACTATTATTTAGGTGGTTGATTTCTCAGTTTTGTTCACTTTACAAAATGAATCTGAAGAGTGCTAATGCTTTTTGATAAACCAAGAACTTATACCTGAATCATTTACTAAATTTAAGGGAAGGAGACAAATATATATATATAATACATATCTGGTATTGGAATTATCCAAAGACATTACATCAAATGATGATGTTTATTATGTTTTTGCGAAACACTGAGAAAGGTACAAAAATACTGTGAATTTATGATTAATCAAGGTAATTAGAAGCAGAATATTTACAATCCTCAAAGAATCAATACAAACACTTATTCTGACCATTTGTTTTACTCTTGCTTATTATAACTATCACTTTTGCCAAAGATTTTAGAGTCTTAAACATTTAAATTCAGATTTGAGATCGGTCAGTCCCTTACTATTTGCTTGACCTTAAATATCAATAATTATTTTTTTAAACGTTTATTTATTTTGAGGGCCAGAGGGAGAGACAGAGAAAGAATCCCAAGTGGGTTCTGCATTGACAGCACAGAGATGGCTACGGTGCTTGAACCCAGAAACTGAGATGCGGGCTGAGCCAAAACCAAGAGTCTGATGCTTAACCAACTGAGCCACTCAGGTGCCCCAAATACCAATAATAATTATTAAAATAGCTAATATGTCAGCTCTCTCTATGGACCAGATTTTAGGCTACACATTGTTTCTTTTTTTATGTCAAGATTTTATTATTTTTCAATAATATTTACACTCAACATGGGGCTTGAACTCACAACCCCGAGATCAAGAGTTGCATGTTTTACCTGCTGAGCCAGCCAGGGGTCCCCATGTTGTTTCATTTAATCCTTACACTAGGGTGTCAGGCAGGTACTACTGTCATCACCTTTCACAGGTAAGGAAACTGAGGCTTAGAAAATTTCATGTGTTGAAAATCACACCAATGGCAAGCTACAGAACCAATACAAGAATCCATCTGTCTTTAGTACAAATGCCCACATGTTCTAACATAATATTCTCAAATCACTCCAAAGCACTGGCTTCTTTGTCCATTACAAACTGAAACTAATGCCTAATTCACAATGGTGTGAACATGGAATGAGATAAAATATTTAAACTTCTCATAATAAGGGGTTAGCATAAAATATGTGCTCGGTAAATGTTAGATCTCTACATTAAAATTACCAGCTGTAGTTTCTCCTCTTCTGGTTACTTCACATTTCTCATCAGTGAAATGACTGAAATGTTGGCAATGCGAAAATATATAAGACGATCAGTATAAAATGCAGCATTCATACCCAGCTCTAGAATAATAAGGTTTTAACCATTTTTCAATTATTAGTAGATTGGATTTAATAGTGCCCTTTAACATAGATATCAAAAACAAAACAAAACAAAACAAAACATGTTGAAATTGTAGGGAGGGTCATTTATATTGATACTTCCGAACCTGTAAATTTAGAAAGAAAATTACCCAGTACATTGGTCTGTTTTTATATTCTCTGATGACAGTAATAATGGTACTTCAGAAAATGAGAGACAATTTTGGAATTGTTTAATAGAGAATACAGTGACTCAGCCTTGTATAACTTCAAAAATGATTCTCTTCTGTGCCCTGGAAATGGTCTGCATACACTCTTCTAAAAGACAGATGAAATGAGTGAAGAGACCTATAAGTGCTTCCATTTCCTCTAGGCTTAATCAAATAGATCTAGTCCAGCAGCTAAAATAATCAGATTGGTTTATTTTAGTCTTGTTTCCCTTTGAGTCTATACATACTAGGACAACAGTAGAAGAGATAGGTTTCTTACAGAAAACTATCCAGCAAGGAATCACAACAGATTCCCAGCAAGATTTTGTTCATGACATACATATTTTAAGTGATCTGATGGCGTTCTAGCCTGAGGGATTTAAAGGAGTCATCATCTTTATAAATATGCAAGCCAAGCACAATTGGTTTGGATGCTATGAAGAGGAAATCACTAACCAGGGAACACCTCGGGAGGTGTTAGAGGGAGTGGTTCAGCAGTGACTCATTAGTTGATGCTTTGAGTCATTTCTGAATATAAGAATATGAAGTGTTAATATTTTTCTCCAGTAAAGTGGGTAAGTACATATTAACTAACTTAATAGTTGTTTTGCAGGGGCAGTAGTTCTTTGAAACTATGGGGGTCTTTCATGCATCGAATGCACTCCTATGACATCTACAAAATTCATTAGATTCTCAGCCATGTAGGGACCTCACTGCTAACCTAACTCAACCTATTCATTTTACTGATGAGATAGGTAAGGTCAAAGTAGCAAAATGAGTTGCTTGAGGTCGTTGACTCAGTTGTGGTGCTGTCCTGGAAACGGTATCGTACACCTGAAAACAACACCACACGTCATGGCAGAGAGGGGTTAAATGAAGTTTGGAAGTGTGTGGAGTTTGGAAGTGTGCGGGAGGTAGAGAAAGTGAGGGTTGTTGAGAGTGAGATTGATTATGTACTAAAATGAAGGCCAGCGTGAGCAGCTACAAAGCGATGCGGTGCTAAGCCCTTTACGTGATTTTCCCATTTGACCTTACCAAATAATCCCAGCAAGTATATATAATTTCTACAAAGCAGAAAATAGGACTAAGAGATGAAGCAAGCTGCCCATGGTCACAGAACTATTATGTAATAAAACAGGATATAAAATGTTAAGTCTTTCTGATTCCCAAAGCAAGGATTGTTTTCATTCTTCTCCATTGCCTTCCAAGGATGTGATATTTGCTAGAAAACTATGGCTTGTGAATATTTTATTTTATTTGGACAAATAGGGATTATTATTCCCTTGTATAGGGGAGATAATTCCTGAAGTATATCAGTCAATTTCCACTTTTATTCTTTCACATGTCATGGGCTCTTTGGGAATCTGGTAAAAGTTTTGAACCATCTTCAAAGAGATAAAATAGGTATGAAAATACACACTTAGTTTTAAAAACTGCTTAAAGCTTATCCATGCCCCCTGGAGAGTACAGATACAGATTAAGAATTTATGATAATTCATAAATAAAATAAATGTGAGGATTTATTTGAGGATATAACTAAAACAAATCTGAGGCTAGAAAATGCGTTTCCGGTATATGAACTCTCTGTAATCTCCTAGTTTCTTTTTATTATAATTGAAAGAGTAGTGATTTAGAATACCATTCAGGTTCTGGACAATTGTTCATTTAAACTGCTTCCATATATAGTCAATTCCTCTCCCTCTAGAGAAACATTGAGTGTTTGTTTCCTAAAACTATAAAAAAAAATTAGTAATAGCTGCCATATAAATTTTGCTAAGAGTAATTTAAGCTGAATTATTGATTTGTAATATTTTGGGGGGATTATCTGAAAGGGAAATGTAAAATTCTAGTCATGTATAAATACTACGTATAATCACTATAGAAACACACATATCAGTAGGCATTGTATAAGCACCACTCACATTACATTTACTTACTCCTTTTCCATTATGTTATTCTTTTGCTTTAGACTCTCTGAATCGTTGGAAAGGAGACTATTCAGATATCTGCTGGAGATATCACATGTTATTGAGGATGTGGTAATCTCTTCTCTTTGGTTCTCTGAGGTCTCTTGTATTTCTCTTTCTGTTGCCTGGATTATGTCATGCGTCTCTTCCCTGTTGCCATTTACGTTCTCAACAGTCATGTGTTCTGTTTGTTTATCATCTTCATTTTCTACATTATCTGGGAACATTTTGTTCTCTGTTTCCTCTTGCTCTGTTATATCTTCATTCAATGATGTATTGTCTTCTTTTTCCACTAAGTCTGAATTCATATGTGCTTTATTTCTTTTTAACTGGACCTGGTTCGTATAATGACTTTGCTCTCCATTTGTGGAAGAAACAGTAGCTGTTTCTATGACATTCTGTTCCCCTCTTGCAGCAATGTCTGCTTCTTTGATATCGTGAATGGTGGACATTGTCTGCAGTGGGGTACATTCATCATGCATGCCGCATAAATTACACATCTCCTTTTCTTCTTTCTTTAGAAGTGTAGCAGTGCTCCCCAAATATTCATTTATTTTCATGAGGCAGTCGATGAAAGTAGTCATTTCTACACACACACACACACACACACACACACAGAGATACATAAAAAGAATAAAATACAAAGCTGAAACAAATTATATTTCTCCACTGAGGTATGGCAAGATAACCTTACAAGCCTACCAAGACCCTTACCAGTCATTTAAGCCGATCTTCCTCCTGAAGGAGAAGTCATTTGTACAACTGTCATTCTTTTAACATGTCTAGGAATTGGGGACAAATTGTTTTTTACTGTAGTGGCAAAGAGTAAGTCTAATACCTTCTGCGCATGAAAATACTTTGAATATTTGCAGGCGGATACCATGATCTCCCCTACACAGCCACAAAACTATTTAACTGAACTCAACATTTCCCTCAATCATTCCTTGATGATTTAGTATGACTTTGAGACTTGTTCCTTCTCCTTTTAAGGTACTATATTGTTTGTCAGTGATCCACTTAAATTATTTCCCTGAAATTCTACAAAACACTTCAGAGGAGACTTGAGTAGCAGGCATACCATAGCTACATTATTTTTACTGGTGTAGAAACTATACTTTTTTAGGTACTTTTCTGGCTGCTATGAGAATTAAATTAAGTTTATACTATTCTTCCTGCTGAGCTTGTGATCATTTACAGTTTTCTAATCAGCCTTCCAAAGAATAGCTTTAATTGTACAGCTTCTGATTCTCTGATTAGAACCTGCATTAGCTACTCAAGGACTACTAAACCAAGTCAAACCTCTTCACGCTAGTGAAGATCCTCGTGATCTTATTTGAAATAATATTTTACTCCATCCCCATGTCCTACCATTCTCTTCTTTGTTCACCCCTCCTCTGAGGTCATAGCTCATAGCTCAGGTCATTTGATCACTTCTTGCAGGCTTAGCAATTCTCCAATCTTTAGAATTCAATTCTGAACTAAGGAATGTGTAATTTAAGGCCCCATACATAGGTCGGTATTTTAAGAATCATCATTAAATCATCCTTTTACAAGTGTAGGTTTATCTTTGGGCTCCAATTCTCACAACTTGTGTTTTTGTCTTGTACCCAAGACCACCTTTATTTTGATCTCCTATTCTGGTAGCTGTGACCTTATCATTTTCCATGAATAAGCTTTTGTCTTGATATGTTGCCTAAGACCATATTCCACTCGCTCCAGAGACTAGAGTCCTAGGTATGAGCTCCAGCTGCCATTGTCTGGATCATGCTGCCTCTGGGCAGATTTCCCCAATGCCTACCATCTGCCTTCTAGATAATTTCTTAACATTATCTGCCCTGGATGCCTGATTGATGAGACCTGCCCACTTACCTTGACACTATATTATTTAGAGTTCGATTTCATGATACCACCCATCTTCTTATCTAGAGTAACTGTTGTCTGAGATCATATTCATCAGATACAATATTCTTCCTGTCATACTTCTCAGCACCCATAATTGGGACTATTCCCAAGAACCTGCTCCCCTCTCAGTGTGTGTGTAAGGGAGTGTCCAATTCTATAGCCCAGCCCACCCCAGTCTTTCTACTGTTTTTATAATTAATGGATTCGAGCTCAAATAATTCTACAAATAGAACTTCATCATATTCCAATATAGAAAAACTGCTTGTTCTGTCTCAAAACAGGAATATTTTTCTGCTTAAAAATTTTTTTCTTACTGTTTATTTTTGAGAGAGAGAGAGAGCGCATGAGTGGGGGAGGGACAGAGAGAGAGGGAGACACAGAATCCAAAATAGGCTCCACACTCTGAGCTGTCAGCACAGAGCCCGACATGGGGCTCAACCTTCAGACCATGAGATCATGACCTGAGCTGAAGTTGGTTGCTTAACCAACTGAGCTACCCAGGTACGCCAATTTTCCTACTCTTAATTGTGGATCCTGCTAATACCCTTGCCTGGAATGCTTTTTCAAGATTCCTAATTTCCAGCTGCATGAATCCAATTCATTCCTTAAGATTCAGCTTATTTATTTTTTAAGAAAGATTTTTTTAATGTTTATTTCTGAGACAGAGAGAGACAGAGCATGAGTGGGGGAGGGACACAGAGAGAAGGAGACAGAATCTGAAGCAGGCTTCAGGCTCTGAGCTGCCAGCACAGAGCCCGACACGGGGCTCGAACTCACAAACTGTGATATCATGACCTGAGCCGAAGTCAGTCGCTCAACCGACTGAGCCACCCAGGCACCCCGCTTAAGCTTCAGCTTAAAATACAACATTTGATCTAGCAAAATTCCCAATTTCCCATTCTAAAAATGGAATCATTCTTGCTTCTGAACTCTTAATGTACTTTCTTTCTATTTCTCGAATGGAGCTAGTTTTGATATCTCTTGCACTATTGTGCATTTGTCTTACCTTATTTCCCCAAATAGTCCCTTATGGACAAGACTCTATCTTAGCCTTCTTCGCATGCTCCTTCGTGCCTCTTAAAGTGACTACTCAATCAACATTTCTTAGAGAAAGAATAAAAAGAAATACTTGCCTTGTTTCCAGATACACTGATTCTCCTTGTCAAGCAATACATACAGCTGCTGGCAGGTAGAGCGCAGAGTCCCTGCAGTGTGCTCCAAGAGTTGGTGAAGGGCCCCACTGAGCTCTTGCCCCAGAAAGACCACTGTGGCTATCCAAGTGGCCCCGCCAGCCCCTTCACAATGGCTATCTCCCAGGAGGGCCTGTTTTAGCATCAGATTTTGTCTCCAAATCTGCTTCAATATTTGGCCTAGTTTACCTGAGCCCATGTCTTCTGAATCCATTTATGCTCCAAGAGTGGAACGCTTCTTTTCTGCCAGCAAAGCCTTGAAGGTTTAGCGACTTCAAACTTGGCAATGGAACTTCTCATAAAATCTAGGAGATGATCCAAGTCAGCTAGCCAAGCACTTTCTCGCAACATAATAGTTTATTCAGCTTCTTGTTGACCAGTGAAAAGTTACTAGGTGACCAAAGGAGGGGCGTTCCCACACCCTGGTTGCCATTGTGTTCAGAGTAGATTAATCACAGGGATAGAGCTAGCTCACACAATCCCACTCTCCATGGAAGTTTTACACATTCAATATGTATATGAGAAGCCCTATGTGCCTTTCAAGTTTTGAGGCAACAAAATATAGATTCTATGGTGGGATGACAATTTTATTAATCAAAGATAAACTGTTTAACAGTATTGTCAATAAGATTCCTATGTGATAATTAAAAATATTTATGAATGAAATAATATGATGTTTGAATTGTTGCAAAACAATCAGGAAGTGTTGGAGTGGTGTTGAGATGAGTTAAGATGGGCTGCTACTTAATTGTTGAAGCTGGATGTGGTTACAGGGAGGGTCTTTACGATTTTCTCTAATTAGCATATATTTATAATTCTTTTATAATAAAGAGCTTTAAAAACAGTATCCTCTGCTAGAGTACATCTATTACCATTGGTTAGGTAAGTCAAATTAGTACCTTTTTATACAGCAAGCCTGCAGTGGGATTGAGACAGGTGCCTGGCCACTTTCCTCTGTGATAATTTCTCTCTAATTAGATAAAATGCCCCTTCACTAACATAAAGCAAACGTGAAGAGTGGCTCTCTCTGAACTAGCAAGGACTCTTCACCATGTATAATTAAAATTCACATACAACAGTTTCTCACCACTACTGATGTTTCAGGTAGCACATTATATATGAGGCCATTGCAATACAGGACTTGATACAAGAGAACCTTGGGGGGGTGTGCCAAGGAATCCCCCCTCCCCCCGCTTCCTCCTCTCCAATCCCCCTCCCCTGATTAGAGAGAACATAGCACCTGGAGAGGGCGGTGAATTCCAGATTCATATTCTTTCAGAAATACTGGGATGAAGTGAAAGCTTTCCAAAGGGAGGACCAGACTGCTTCTCCCCAAGCCATCACATTTTCTCATTTGACACTGCGATTCTTAGAGCCACACTCATGATGCCTGGATGACAAGATAGGGAAAGAAAACCCAGTGAATAAAGAATAAAGAATGAACCACAGGCTTCATTACTGCCCACGCTGCCTATGGTTTGAAGAGTCTTCAGGAAAAGAAAGGGAACGGCATGAAGCATGGTGGCAGGGTGGCCGAGAGAGGAGGGCCTCTGTGAACCTCGGTTCACTGAAAAGGTGATTTCTTTTTGAGATATTAGTTCATACATCATGGGCCACTTTGTTTTAATATTTTTCACCATCTTCTCAATACTAAACACTTTCTGCTTCAATTTTCTTTTCTTTTCTTTACTTTTTTTCCCTTTAACTCCTGAAATATGTATGTAATCCTCAGTAATAGTGTATATAACGGTTTTCAGTCAATGCCAATTCTGAAAACTTTCTATAGCATTTTCTGTGGGCTGGGCTTAAGGGCTAGGCAAGAGGGCCTTTTTGGACTTGGGAGGGAGGTTGACACCTAGCAGATTATGAAAATGCAACTCAGACTTTGTGAGAGATAGAGCAGACATATACATAAAAAGGTCATGCAAGCTTTGAGGAGTAAAAAAGTAAGTCCATCTAGAGGCCTGGGAGGTTTTGGATTAAGAGCTATAGGATCGTCTGGATTTGAGCAGGCAAGAAGATAGAGAAAAGGAACATTCTAGGGTAGGAAATAATCACACGATCAAAGGCATGGAGGCACGAAATGACCCAGTGCAATCAAACATGGGAAAGCCTGGCTTTACAGGAAGATTCAAAAACAAGTTGGAGGAAGTGATGTAAGAAGTATCTAATAACTGAGGAGAGTCGGGAGAAGAAGTTGGAATTTTGTTTGGCAGGCAAAAGAGAGAAATTAAGTATTTTTAAACTAAGTTAAAAATATGACCAAAGTTGTGCTGCAGACAGTTTAGATGGTAGAGACCCAGGAGGCAGAAGGCTTGAGGGCCCATATTAGAGCAGGAACAGTACAGGCAAGGAAGGAGATGTCTTGAGAAGGGGGTTGAAATCAAGTGACTAGAACCCACTAAGTCATTAGAGGAAGAGGAATCAAAAGCATTGAAAATCCATTCATTGATTTAAGAAATATTTATTGGCCATTGGTGGAATCACTGTGCTTGGAGAGAGCATGAGACTAAAACGTTTTAGTTGAGATGAGCAAATAAATGACAGAACAATTCAATGAACCAAGGAATTTAGGAAGAACGTTAGACTGGATGAGTAGATAATTTGATTAATTTTGGATTTGCTGAGTTTGAGATAGCTTAGGACACTTCTTTGAAATGTACTATAAATTAAAAACAAAGAATAATATTGGCATATTTGAATGTCATCAGCAAATAGGTGATGGATGAGTCCCTGGAAGTACAAGAGATCAATGGAGATTTATACTATGCACGTTTTAATTGTTGAATAAAACTGATAGTGAAATGCTGAATATTGGACCAATACACCAATACACTTCTTTTTCCTTCTAGATATGTGGTAAATTTCTTTCTCAGGGAGGGGGGATTAAAAAAATCACCCAAAAACATTTCTCTTCAGCCTCATTGACATTTGCTATCCTCAAGTCCAAACTTGTTCTCTGTCTGACTTCCCAAGTACATGTAATATTTGCAAAGTCAGACCTACCACTGGCCATTGCTACATTTACTTGTTAAAACAAGCATCTGCATGTTCCTGCATCTTGTTTCCAGTTAATTGAAGTCACTAACCATGGAAAGAACTGACATTTGCAATCAAGATTTGTGACATCCACAGACACTAGCTCCTAACATTTATCTTGGTGGGTTGAACATTTGATTAGCATCTTCACTGTGGCTAGTAGCTCTTATCACTACTAAAACTATCTTTTACTTTCTTTACTGAGAATCTTTGCTTCCACTGACATTAAAGCAACTAGCAGGCAGCCTTCAATACCTATGCAACATTGTATGGTTGAAAAACAACAGTTCTCCTTAACATGAAAAGCATCACGGTGAGTAGAGATGAAATTCAAGTGAAGTGGATGGTCACTTGTGTACTACAGGAGAAAGAAACTTCTGCAATGGACTGAACAACCTGTTGGTACTAGTCAGGAGGTGAGGACAACATAGTTTGAAGTGTGATAAAGTATGCTACTTTCCATGGAAATTAGAGTGAGCCAGGGTTGATAAGTCAGATGTAAGCAAAGGGGTTACATAGGCATAAGGTACTATGAGTCACTGTTACAAGTCCTGTTATCTGATTTTGTTATTTTCTTTGAGTGCTTGTAGCTGGCTCCATCAGAGATTTGGGGACAGTGAGCACAGACTAAATTTGCCACATTTGAAAACTCTTGTTGAATTTCTGTTCATCTTTTATCTGATTAGGACAAGCTCATACAACTGAATGATGTGTGGAAGGAAAAAGGAAAAGTAGTTGTTTTGTTTTTGTTTCCCCCAATCCTTTGTTACAGAATTCCCAGTGTGCTTATCAATTCTTAAGAGTATTTAGAGAATAAGTAGTAAAATTCGAAGCTTAGGCTCCTGGTTAAACAATGCAGGCTAGATATATAGTCTATCTCTGCTTCTCCCAAAATGCCACTGAAGAGGGTAAGAGAATGTATAATCCCTAAAGGACAGAGAGAATGGGTGATACTGCGACAGGCAAAAGATGTCAACAAACTTTGGGAACATCAAAAGCAGCTGGACTAAGTAAAGGACTTAACAGGCAAAGAGAGCATGTATAGGGGCGAAAATAGGCCAGTTCATGCCACACAATCTCAGAAGGTACCAGGAATTAGAGACATCTAGTACCTCTGACAGTGAGAGTGAAGGGGGGAGCATAAGCCAGTTTTTACTGGAACTCAGTTTGGGGAGCAGGTAGATTCCTAAATCCCTTCCTCTGTTCCAAATAGCCAGATAAGTCTCTCTCCCACACAGCAGAAGCTAGAGACTTTATGAAGAAACTGCAGCAGGAAGGTAGGGGGCCTGGACCTCGCCAAGAACTGGAAGGAAGTGCTATGATGGCATGGGTTAAGAGAAATCTGACAATGTTAAATAGTGAGGTCCCACGCGACCGTGACCGTTCTGCTCAGTTCCAAGAACAGGGGCCTGCAGGCATAACCTCTCAGGAAGAAGATTAGAAGTTTCCTCTCTAGAGTAATTGAACATCCAAAGAGAAAAATCTATTAATAGTGAAACTTTTGGTGCTCCTCCCCACCCCCCATCCCTGACCCCATGCCCCATCAACAGTGAAGGACCCAGTCTGTCATAAACCCCATCTAAAGCATAAGAAGTTACTGAAAGTTTCTCCTAATGCCTCACTTTTAAGAATGGAGTAAGAGTGCTGTTTTGAAGGGACACAGGCACCCCAATGTTTATAGCAGCACTATCAACAATAGCCAAAGATGGAAAGAGCCCAAGTGTCCATTGATGGATGAATGGATAAAGAAGATGTGGTATACACACACACACACACACACACACACACACACAATGGAGTATTACTCTGCAATCAAAAAGAATGAAATCATGCCATTTGCAACTACATGGATGGAACTGGAGGGTATTATGCTAAGTGAAATTAGTCAAAGAAAGACAAAAATCGTATGACTTCACTCATATGAGGACTTTAAGAGACAAAACAGATGAACACAAGGGAAGGGAAACAAAAATAATATAAAAACAGGGAGAGGGACAAAACAGAAGAGACTCATAAATATGGAAAACAAACTGAGGGTTACTGGAGGGGTTGTGGGAAAGGGGGATGGGCTACATGGGTAAGGGGTACTAAGGAATCTACTCCTGAAATCATTATTGCACTATATGCTAATTTGGATGCAAATTAAAAGAAAAGAATGGAGTAATAGACAAGTGAGTCAGGCATTTGAAAAAGCCTCTGTTATGACATTAGACACTGAAGCAAACATGAATAAAAAATTTGAGAAAATAGAGCTAACATAGGGAAGAGGAGAAAATATCAAATAAATCTATAATTAGCATCCTTAGAGTTTAGGATTAGAGAACATAGTGCATCTACAAAACAAAACAAAAAGATTTTCTAAAAAAAGGAACATTTGGACAAGGGGAAAGAACTCACCGAAATTAAAATAGGATAACAAGCAGAAATTTTTCAAACTGGTATACGGGTAGAAATAAATAGTTGAGGAAATTGCCCAGAAGGTCAAACAAAAAGACAAAGAGACAAGAGGGAAAAAAGGAGGTTAAGGTCATTCATCCAGGTGGTCCAAATAATAAGTCTTTTCCCTGGAGAGACAAGACTGAAGGAAATAAATTATCAAAGAAATAATACAAGACAGTTTCCCAGAACTGAAGAACTTCATATTCTGGATTGAAAGGGCAATACATGCAAACAATACATGCAAAAAAAAAAAAAAAAAAAAACGGGCATAGCTAGTCATGTCATAATGAATATTCAAAACACCAAGGACAAAGATCCTAATAGCCTCCGAAGAAGGAAAAAGGCTCACGTTTAAATCAAAAGGCACTGAATTTCTCAACAGCAACATGAAGACCTAGAAAATAACAGATTTGTGACTTTAATATTCAGAGGAAAACCTCTTTGTAATTTAGAATTCTGTTTCCCCCAAACTATCATGCAAGTGTGCAGTGACACAAAAAAGAAATGGTAATTAATGTGATGGGATGGAAGGATTGGCTAACGCTATGGTGAAAATCATGTAGCCATATTGTGATATTGCGATTTATAATAAGAAATGTATGTTAGGATTTAGACCCCATTTCTTGACAGGAGCTACTAAAACTTCTGGAATTTCCTAAGCAGTGAGAGCAGTAGGGTGGCCATTGTTATATTAATGAAGTGGCTATAGGATAGCCCTTTGGAGGAGGGCTGGTTGTCAGGGGTTGAACCAGGAGACTGGAGGGTTGCAAGTTTCAGTCCCACCCTCATAATCCTACCATCAGAGAGGCTAGAAGGGCTGGAGTTTAAATCAATCACTACTGGCCAATGATTTCATCAATTATGCCTACATAATGAAGCCTCCTATCAATTATATTTTAATAAAACTGGAAAAAAATAAGAAAATATTTTTTAAAGTGTTCAGGGGCAGGGTGGGCATTTTCAGGTATGCACATATCAAAAAATTTGCTTCCTGTATACACTTTCTTGGGAAGTTACTAGGGGTTGTGTCCATCAAAAACAGCAGAGTGAACAGACAGAAAACGGCTTGGGAAATAGAAAAGCCAGCAAAGAGAGGAACAAATTAAATGCTTAAAAGGAAGTCGCAATGTTACAGCAATGTGATAGGCTTCAAGAGCTCCTAGTCCAAGGGCGCCTGGCTGGATCTGTTGGTGTAGCATACAACTCTCAATCTTGGGGTTATAAGTTCGGGCCCCATGTTGAGTGTAGAGATTAATTAAAAAAAAATAGCTCCAGGGTCCTTCAGTGATCTGAGCGTTCAGGAGGGCTGTCTACAAGAGGAAAATGGAACCAAAGAACTATCTGATGTTTTAACCATTCAAAGAAAAGTTTTGCAATTCTACTGGAAAATTTAGGGGAAGAATTATTGGTAACTGAGCAAATCAAATCAAATAAGACAATTAATAAAATTAAATTCTAAAGGAAAGGATATATAATCATAGTATTCTGTACAGTACTGCTCTGGATAATATTTTCATAGCCATAAAAACAAAAATAACTATAATTACTTTTAAGTAATACTGGTGATATCAGCACATACCAGGATGGCGACAGGAGGCATGTATGTAGAGAATGAGTATAAATGGGATAGATAAGAGACCAAAAGGCTTCTTTCTTTTATTTTTTTAAAATTTTTTTAACGTTTATTTTATTTTTTGAGAGACAGAGCACAAGCGGGGGAGGGGCAGGGAGAGAGGGAATCAGAAGCAGGCTCCAGGCTCTGAGCTGTCAGCACAGAGCATGATGCGGGGCTCGAACTCATGGACTGTGAGATCATGCCCTGAGCAGAAGTCAGAGGCCCAACTGACTGAGCCACCTAGGTGCCCCCCAAAAAGCTTATTTCTATAGCAGGAAGTCAAATATTTAAAAATAAATCAAAACTTTAAGAATAAGAGGAAACTAGTACTTAAGAATCTGGAGGTAAGTTCCAGAAGAAACTGCTAAAAAATTGAATGTGATGTGGAAGAGAGGAAAGCCACTCCTGACCCACAGGGGCTAGTCCAGGGCTATCTGCTGGGCCGTAGTGTTGCTAGGGACCCACCTGACATTCACTGCTAGGCTCTGGTGTTCTCCTGTTGAACATAAAACATTTCACAAAACATCGATATCATACAAGGACACTCTGTGACTATAATGAATCAAGACACAATGAAGACCACTTTATAATCATGTCTAAACACAGACAAGATATGAGCACTGACCTAGCCACAAAATACCCAACATGTCCCTATTTCAGCTCATGTGGCTGAGGCTTCTTCTTACCAACTAAGCTTTAGTATTTCTCTGGTCTTCCATCCCTATAGAGAAGATTTAGTGGAATATCCAATCATAGAATTGTTCCCATTTCTTTTTTTTTCATTATTTATTTGTTTGTTTATTTATTTATTTATATTTGAAACAGAGAAAGTGTGCACAAGCGGGGGTGGGGCAGAGAGAGAGGGAGACACAGATTCGGAAGCAGGCTCCAGGCTCTAAGCTTTCAGTGCAGAGTCTCATGAGGGGCTCAAACCCATAAACTGTGAGATCATGACCAGAACTGAGATCAGATGCTTAACGGACTGAGCCACCCAGGTGCCCTGCATTATTCCCATGTCTAAACAAATTCTTATGCAGAGCAAGAAATTCCCCCCAAACCCAATCCTATAATTCTCTTTAACTTAGATACCCCACGGCTCCCTGTGATGTGAGTTCTCCGTTGCTGAAGTGAGTAATTAGCTCTATCTATTTGATGATAGGTGCGTTCTGGTGGCCTTTGACTGTAGATCATTGACAGATACTTGGGTATTTCAGGTGGGAGGTGGGAAAGGAGCAAGTGCTGTTGCTTTTCTTTAAAGTTGTTGTCATGTTATCGATTCTTAAGAACTATATACATATCAGGGCGCTTGGGTGGCTCAATTGGTTAAGTGTCTGACTCTTCATTTCAGTTCAGGTCATGATCTCATAGTTCCTAAAATTGAGCCCAGCGTTGGGAGTCTGGTTGGGATTCTCTCTCTTCCTCGCTCTCTGCCCCTCCCCTGCTCACGTGCTAGCAGACACACACACATGCTCTCTCTTGCTCCCCCCACAAAATAAATAAATAAACTTAAAATAAAGAACTATATACATGTATTACTTTGATATAAATGAAATATATATATTAAAAAAGAACTAAGGCCAAATGTTGCATTCACTACGAGGTCCTTTGGTGATGATATTAAAGTTGCATAACATATTCACATCAAGTGAGTTACTGCAAAACAATAAACACATATTCCAATTGACTTTATAAAGAGTATATTTTGACATTCAAATATGCTTGGAATACAGTGGCAGGTGTTCAAGAATGAACTTAAATTAAAAGTAGTTAGTTGAGCTTGGCATGATCTTCAAACAGAGGTGGAATAATTACCACCTGGTAATGACCCAATATCAACTACTTTATCTGGAGCACAGAGCTCTAGATACAGCAGAAGATAAACAAATGTTCGATGATTAAGACGATGATGAAATGTAATAAACCGTCCAAGCATTCTTCTTTTTTTAAAAAATCATACTATTCTTCTTTAAAAATTCTGTAATAATGTCAAATACTTGCTTAGAGTTCACTTTCCCAATTAACTCATCAAAATCACAAACACCTTATTTTTCACACAAGTTTTAAAAATTAGGCTCCAAATAAAGGCCACATAGACAACTAACTCTGTTATTGATTTTCATATGAATTTAAACAACTGAAAAACTCATTAAAAAGTATGCCAATAAAAATGGTGACAGAGCAATTTAATTATAGATTTGAAACTTATCTTTCATTTGTGCCATTTTTATGTGTTGATGAGAAGTAGAAGTAAAAGAGTTGATTTGATTTTTTAATGTTTATTTATTTTTAAGGGGGAGACAAAGTATGAGCAGGGGAGGGGCAGAGAGAGAGGGAAACACAGAATCCAAAGGAGGCTCCAGGATCTGAGCTGTCAGCACAGAGCCCCACATGGGGCTCGAACTCACTAACCGTGAGGCCATGACCTGATCCAACGCTTAAACAACTGAGCCACCCAGGAGCCCTAAAAGAGTTGATTTAAACTAAGTCACCAGATTTGTAAAGCTGCAGAGCTACAGCAGACATGTAACAGATAGTTACATTCCTTTATAAGCAAATTCTCTATCTTTACCATTCAATTGCAGTAATAACTGAATTTGAGATGTCTTGTCATACCTGGGAGTTTAATACTTAAAGTCTTTGTTGCCAAGTTCTATGGTCACTTTACATAAAGAAAGAAAATGGTCTGTTCAGGGTGTCAGGGACTGTATTCGAACTGAAAAGTAATTAAGGGCATTCCATTATTTGGTTAGCAAAAGTTCCTTTTTTAATAGCATTAATGGCCTCTGAAATTAATACCAGTGTTTGGACTACAGCTTTGCAACACTTCCCTGTTGAGTCACTGATGTGTTTGTCAAGATTATGACTCTTTATACAGTCATGGGCCTATGACATGAAACCAATGAAGCAAAATTTTGTGAAATAAAAACTGGATAGTTTCCTCTCTGCCAAAGTTTTAGGAGACAGTTTCAAATGAGGGTGTGCCAGATGCATTGCTACTGTGTACTTCATGGTATCCTAGTATTTAGAACGTGTTTCTATAGCTTCCTCATGACTTGACTTCTTCCAGGGTGTGATTAAAGTTTGGAAGGTAGTTCTGGCAAAGAGAAAGAAGAAATAACGAAGGAAAAGTCTAGAAAGGAGAAAAAGGAAGAGTCTGATATAAACTACATATTTCTCCAAGTTTGCTTCCAGTTTCCCTCCTTTCCTGTGGACAATCATAACATAATGTGCCAATGGAAAATGACTGTGGTATCCTAGATCTCAGCTCCACAAAGTGACCTTTCACCTATACTCTATGATATCTCTGAGAGACCTATTCCTAGTCATGTCATACAAGGACTCATGTCTTTGAAAGTGGAATTGACACCTTGTTCCTCACACTGAAAAAATAAATTTGCAAGAAACAAATTCTTCAGCATGAGCCACACCCTCAGTATCATGGAAACTCGTTTTTAAAGTGAGGACAGGATACTGAGGGATGTGTGATGTGCTGCTTTTCAGAAATACTACGACTCTTCCAGTTGGATGTGGATGGGCTAAGACCACCTCAGGACACCACAGTATTGTCATTGCCAGGAGAACAATATTACACACGTTCAGTCCTCAAGTATCTTTGCTGCTCAGAAATAAAATCCACTATATAAATAGAAAGTACTAAGCTCCTCAGCACCACAACTTTCTCCCCTCTTTGACCGTTGTTATCTTGACGCATTGATCGGATGCATTCAGCTGCTGTCTTCAGTTTATGTCCATCCACTACAGATACTAACCGTGTCCAATATCAGAAAAGAAAATGTCATCAATCTTTTCCTTTTGTGTCACTTTCCTCCTTATTGTTCTGATCTCCAGGTTCTGGGTCACTCTAAGATCTCAGTGAATGGCAATAGGTGGGAGGAGGACAGCCATAACCAGCCCTCGGCAAGCATTTGTATTATGAAATTATCACAGGCATCTCCTTTCTGGAATGGCGTCCCACCTACCTCTCCCTTTCAGCGTATCTTCCCTGTTCTTTCTCTCTTGCTGCCTTGAATCAACTGCCAAAAATCACTTGGATAAACGCATTTGCACTAGAGTCTTGGCAGGTCTGTGAGTTTCCTCACCAGCATTACCTAATTTTTGTGTGTGTGTGTGTGTGTGGATCTGCAATAGTACCTCTCAGCCTCTGCATTAGGTCTGCACATCAAGAACATTTTTTTTCTGTCATTTTGAGCACTGTTAGCAATGCATGATTTTTCTACTGTTTTATTTCTTAATTCAGAATTAGGCTATAAAATTTTAAGGGAACTTTATTCAACTGTAAATACTAAGGTGGTGCCTGGGTGGCTCAGTAGGTTAAGCGCTGACTGGATTTCGGCTCAGGTCATGATCTTGCGGTTTTGTGTGTTCAAGACGCACGCCGGGCCCTGTGCTAGCAGCGTGGAGCCTGCTTGGGATTCTCTGTCTCCCTCTCCCTCTCCCTCTCTTCTCCTCCCCCACTCGCACTGTCTTTGTCTCTCTCAAAATAAGCTTTAAAAATTTTTTTAAATACTAAGAACCAGAGTAAATTAATTTCTGGGATACCTGGGTGGCTCAGTCAGTTAAATGTCTGACTCTTGATTTTAGCTCAGGTCGTGGTCTCACGGTTTGTGGCACCCCTCTGAGCCTCTGCTGTCAGCACAGCAGATTTTCTCTCTCCATCTCTTTCTGCCCCTCCCCCGCTCATGCGCTTGCTCTCTCTCAAAATAAATAAATGAATAAACAAACAAACGTTTTTTAAAAAGGAGTAAATTAATTTCTGTTCTCCTGAGGACTCATTTTTTGTTAGGACAGGACACCGGCGATCCAAGATCATGCCACCTTGTAAAGATGCTTTTACAATTATTGATAGACCCAGATAACAGCTCCACTGTAATCCCAGGTTCCCATATTGAATTAAATCTGCTTTGGGTTATTTAGGTCACATACTGCATAAACGCCCTCTCTGTGTCATTTCTCTGTAAATAGTGAGTGTGCTTCAGTTTTCTCTATAATATACATTTATTTTTGGACCTCATTAAACAGGTTAAGGAAATTTAAATAGGTCTAGCCAGTAGACAGAAGCTAAGGCTGAAGTTAGAAGTACTCTCTGTGGTATTATCTAACACCAAGATGAGGGGCGTTTTTAACTCTGGCTGCTACTTACAAAGAAACTAAGAGCATTATTTGAAAATCAGGTCTGAAAATCAGGCCTACGCTTTTTAAAATATGCTATTATTGCTTAAGCAATATTAGTGTTGTTTTAAACGCAATAGGTAGTGATTGCTATAAGCCATCCTTGTCGGGTGGGGGTGGGAGTGAGAAAATTGTAGTTTAAATAGCACAGTTCAATTTGTCTTCATACTCCTTTTGCTGCAAATACATTGTTGTAATCCCACCTTAATCTTAAAACAAATGTTTTTAATGTTTTATTTTATTTTTGAGACAGAGTATGAGTTGGCGGGGGGCGGGGTGAGGGGGCCAAGAGAGAGAGGGAGGGAGACACAGAATCCAAAGCAGGCTCCAGGCTCTGAGCTGTCAGCACTGAGCTGGACGTGAGGTTCCAACTCCCTGACCGTGAGATCATGACCTGAGCCGAAGTCAGACGCTTAACTGACTGAGCCACCCAGGTGTCCCCATCCTCTTTAATCTTAAGCTGGTTTGTAATTTTCTAAAGTCTAAGATCATTCCTGGAAAAAAAAAATAAACTAGGTGGTTAGGCATTAATTATTTAACTGCATTTTAGTAAAGGTGCCATATGAATTCATTTGATTTTACAGGAGGGCATAGTAAGTCAATGCCTCTGTATGGGAAGCTTCCTTATGTTCTGAAAGAGTTAACCCCTCTGTGCCTCATTTATGTCCTAAGAGGGACTGATGATACCAGGAGAAATATATCAGTATGTTCAACACTAGAGGACGTTTCTTATTTCAGAAGTACAAGAGAAATAATGTATTCATCCACGGGAAGAGCAGACTCCTCTGTTTGGGTACTTTTGAAAACCACAATTTTATTAATTAAATCTTCAAAAGTTTAACGATAGCTTAGAATAGCAAAAAGGAGCAATTTCTAAAGAACTGACAATTACTAATTCAATTACTGGAAATGCAAGGAACCTTCAGCTTTACCCTGTGGGATAAGTTATGAGATTTTAAATATACATTTTCAATATATTCAAAGTATGCTCATAAAGAAATTCTATGTTTTTAAAAAGCACCAGACTCCCAAATATTTTATTGTACTTTATTTGTTCTCACCTCAGCAACATGCTCAAAGCTTAATACCTGAAAAACAATCTCAACATTCTTAAGAACCCAGAAAGTAGAGCACTTCAAGGAAAGATAGCACAGAACATGTTAGGAACTAGAAAAAAAAAAAAAAAAACCCACAAAGAACAAGGAAATACTTTCAATATGCCTTTTGAGAGGAAGAGATGATCCATAGGAGGACTATTCATGTGAGTATGTAAGTGCATTTTGAGGATTTTTGCAGCAGTTGAAATCCTTGTTCAAAGGAAGAAATAGCAGTGTGTTTGCGTGACCTTGTAGACTGATATTTTGAGCCATTACTTAATCCAGCAGCTGTGGCAATGCCCTTTTGTATGATACAAAATAAACAAAGAAGCAGAATATAATAAGGCAAGTGAATTCTTGAGCAAGTCGACCATGTGCATACAGCTTCAGCTTCTATACAGTGTGGACTGTTTCAATGTGAGAATGGTGATCTCCTCCTTACAGCTTAGTTGTGAGATTCGGTCCAGTCATAGACATTGCAACCTATTTGGGGACGACTTTAATCATCACCCTCGAGCCATGACTTGCACAAAGAGCAAGACAAGCTAATCAGAATAATCCACTTGAGAGAAGCTAGGTGTTTATCAACAAACCTCTGCTGGTAAAAATGAGGACAATTAACCTGTACATCTACATATTACAGAGACTAGGAGCCTGGCAGTGAGATATTTGCCTATCAGTCAAAATATATTGTGGGTATATCGTGTGCCGAGCATTCTCCTCATCCTGTATGTGGTTTAAAAAAAACAGTTCTTGTCCTAGTGGATCTTAAAAATCTAGCAAAAATGGGGTGCCTGGGTGGCTCAGTTGGTTAAGTGTCCGACTTCGGCTCAAGTCCTGATCTTGCGGTCCGTGGGTTCGAGCCCTGTGTTGGGCTCTGTGCTGACAGCTCAGAGCCTGGAGCCTGCTTCAGATTATGTGTCTCCCTCTCTGCCTGCCCTTCCCCCGTTTGCACTCTGTCTCTTTCAAAAATAAATCAACATTTTTTTTAAAAGTCTAGCAAAAATGGCCAAACATTGCATTTAACAAGAATCAAAGAAAACCAAAAATTTACATCAAAAGAACAAATAAGCCATGTGTTAAACAGGGATTTAGAAGAATGAATGCTATAGACTAGACCCAGGAGAGGAAGGGGAAGAAATGACAAACAGCACGGGCAGGCCAGTGAAGTAGAGGATGCTACATACAAATGACTTTAGACTGAACAGTGGACCCACAGATGAACCAAGAGTGCAGCAATCAGGAGAACTTCATGGTGAAACCGTCCCCAGGGATGCAGCCCAGCAACAACGCTGTTGCCCCACTCATCACCTAGATAGACCAAGCACATCCTGTTTCCGTGGGGACAAGAAGTGTGACACAGCTAGCATTCTGAACGTGAAAACAACTTCTTCTAACTTACATACCAACGTTTTTCAGTGATGACAGTCTTCTGCTCAGTCCTCGAGTCTCTCAGGCTGGTGGATGAATGAATTTGGTTGGTCCAGAGAAAACAACTCTGTGGATGTGAGTTTGAATGAAAACGTAAGCATTGGTATGTGGGTTTTTGTTTTGTTTTGTTTTGTTTTTTGTTTTTTGTTTTGTTTTGGGTTTGTTTGTTTTTGTTTTTTGTGGTTTTTTTGGTTTTGTTTGTTTGTTTGTTGACCTACAATAGGTAAGGCACTGGAAGAAACAATTTTACTCACACCTTCTCCAGAGGATCCTGGGATTTCTACTACTCCTCTATGGTAATTGCCAACATGACTTTTCCCCCTATGTTTGCTCTCAAATGATTTTCTAGGATACAAAACTGGTAAACCTATGGAAGTATATAATATAAGGTAATTCATTCCAGCCCCTTTGAGTTGAATCTTGAGATTCACAGCATTTGGATCTCTCATAAGCCTTCCAAAAAGTGCTGTTTTTGTGCTGTGGCTGATTGCATCTGTTGCATAAAATAGTTTCCTTTGAGGTTTTGAATGATACATCCTTTGGGGGAGCCTCAATACCAAGATAAAATAGAGCTTTATAGCACTTTTTAAGCTCAGATTCAAGGGATTTCCTACAAATAGGGAGTTCCTTTTCAATTTTTTACAAGAAAACAGCACCCACCTTCAAACAACTGTATACGATGCCAGAAATACAACTAGCATCTAAATATACATATATATTTACACACACATTCTAAAATGTGTTCCATGTGCTATGGAGAAATAAAATCCAGCCATTTTGCTGAATATCAGTAACTTCAGTTTTAAACCCTCAAGCAAGATAACCCATGAGCAAGATAACCTACAGATATGTTCACTCACTACAAATGTTTACTAAGCATCTACTATGTGTCAAATATTCTGTTAGGCGCTGGGGATACAAGTCCCATTCCTTATGGAACTGAAAGGAACCTAGAAAGACTTGCATCCTGTTGTGTAGTTCAGCCTACCAGGAGAGGCTAACTAGCTGACTATTTAAGGTAGACTTAAAGAAACAATTGCTAATGCTGTGTATTCTGCCTCTCATGTATTTTTGTTTAGAGTTTATCTTAGTGCTACAGGTAAAAGGACAGTTCTCAACCTGTTGCAGCCTGTAAAAATTATCTGATTACTTCACAATAAAGTTAATACCAAATTCTTTCAGATCTGACTGTTTTGTTTATCTTGAATGCTAGAATAAAGTAATTGTGCACAGTTGTGCTTGAAACAAAACAAATCACTATTTCAAAATAATTATAGAGTGTTCTCCTTTGTTGTCAAGCATAGTCTCTGATTTACGTGATATGTACCAAAAAGTGTGTTTTTATCCTGGTTATCGTTTCACAAAACTACTATAATGACTAAGAAATTGTAAATATATTTAGTATCATTGTTTTCCCCATCATGAACTTATTCTTTTGACTGGTGAAATGTCCATTTTCACGATGTCAGATCACTGAATGGAATTTTGAGTTCTCGGAACTTCAAAAGGCTCATTATGTAATATAACATTCAAATCTAATATGAAAGGAAACACTTCACTAGAGTCCACTTCCTGAGTGTGTCTTGTAAGTAGATGCACGTTTGGACACTTCCTCTTGCTAACGCCACCTCTTCTTGTCATTCCTGTACGTGTTCTCTTAGGATAATTAGACATTTGAATGTTGAAATCCATAGAGCTTAAACTTGAAAGGAATTCTACACTTCCCGAGCTGGAAGTAATCTCTTAGGTGCCCCTAGTTCTACCTTCTGCTTTTATGATGAGGACACTCAGGAAAGAACTATCTGCAGTGGGTGAAGTTTTGCCACAGAGCTTGTCTGCTGCCGGTTAGCTACATTTTCCAGTTCTGGTACCTGGCTCAGGTGAAAAAGATTTGTCCTTTGAACAAACAAACATGAATTATAAACTTCACGCACTTCCTTGAATTAGAATTATTAAATTATTCATAACTCCTCTAAGTGTCATTTATTTCTTGGCTCAGGTCATGATCTCACAGCTTGGGAGTTCAAGTCCCATGTGGGTCTCTGCACTGACAGCTCAGAGCCTGGAGCCTGCTTTGGATTCTGTGTCTCCCTCTCTCTCTGCCCCTCCCCTGATCTCGCTCCATCTCCCACTCTCTCCCAAAAATAAACAAACATGACAAAAAATTTTAAGTATCATTTATTTCTAAAATTTGGTCAGTAATTTGTAATCATGGTTTGAATAGAGTAAGCATTTATATATAATATGTATATTATATATAATTTAAAATGTTATAGCTTTTTTATTCCTCTCCCATCCAAAACAAATATAAATATTTTATGGTTCTTAAAATAAACTCATAAACATTATGATTGTTACCAATAAAACCAGAAAGATCAGAAATCATACAAAGAGAAAGGGGGAAAATTACTAGAAAAGATTATGATTGTTACAAATAAAAACAGAGAGATCAGAAATCATACAAAGAAAAAGGGGGGGAAATTACTGGAAAAGAGGCAAATTGATTCTTTTTTTTAAGTTTATGTATTTCTTGGGGGGGGGGGCGGACAGAGAGACAGGGAAAGACAGAATCCCAAGCAGGCTCCATGTGCAACACAAATCCCTAACGTGGGTCTTGATCTCATGAACTAGCGAGATCATGACCTGAGCTGAAATTAAGAATGGGAGGCTTATTAACCGACTCAGCCACCCAGGTGCCCCTTTTTGGTCTTATTTTTAGATGAAGAGAGGTAGGAAACATTTCTGGCACTGAATTCTAGGTCATTTTGGCATACATATCTTTATGTAGAGAACACTAAAATAATGAAAGAGGCCTCTGCAAGAAGCTTTGCAAAATCATCGAACTTTCTTCGTGGTTCTTGCATTGAGTTCAGTGAAGGCATTTGAACATTAAATTGCATTACTGGGAAACAATTTTCTTTAGCACAAAAGAGTTTTAACTTAGATATGTGTATTGCTGATAACCTCAACTGAAGCAGGAATGGAGTTTAAAGCAATTGAAGAAATGATTAGCTTACCCCATTCAATTACTTAAACAAGGAGGCCATTAGATCGATATGACTGTAATGCTATAGTGGCCTATATAAACAAACCAAAATCTAAGCTTGTAAATGCCTCAAGATTATGAAATGGAAATGCTATGGACAACCAATCACAAATAGCCAACTAAGCTTCAAGCTCTAGCTAATCAAATAATCTCCTTTCTTTATTTCTGCACTTCATATAAGATTCTTCCCCAGCTCCTGACTGGGTTGTGTTCTGGACCACTGTGGTTTAGGTGCTGCCTGATTTGAATGTTTTGTTTTGTTTTGTTTTTTTGCTCAAAGAAATCCTTAAATTGTTTTTATTAAATTTTTTTTGATGTTTATTTTATTTTTGAGAGAGAGAGAGAGACAGAGACAGAGCGTGAGTGGGGGAGGGGCAGAGAGAGAAGGAGACACACAATTCAAAGTAGGCTCCAGGCTCTGAGCTGTCAGCACAGAGTTGGACGCAGGGCTCCAACCCACAAACTGTGAAGCCATGACCTGAGTCGAAGTCGGACACTTAACCTAGTGAGCCACCCAGGCACCCCAGTCCTTAAAAATTGTTAATATGGGCCTCCGTTTATCTTTTAACATCCCTTACAGTCTTGTTCAAATATGATATCAACTATGTTTTGGGTAGAATAGATGCCAGCTCGATCAATGTTGCATTGTAAACAGAAGAAGGAAATATATATCCACCTGCTTGGATTACCTGGGACTGTGTAGGGAAACTTGATACTCTTCCCAGGATATTCTTCCAATGTTGGCTTCATTCCAGCCAAAGTCCTGGTATGGAGACATGAAAAGGGAGTGGCTTCCATGGGTTTTCATCAGTGTGGTCTCAAGAAAACAGGATTTTCTCCTTCTAACTATAGGACTGTCTAGTCATAGTGTGGCTGTTGTCAGGGAGGGCAGGTTATGTAAACCACATAAATTCTACATTAAAAAAAATACATATATGTGTTGAAGAGAAGAAGAAAGAAAGAAAGAAAGAAAGAAAGAAAGAAAGAAAGAAAGAAAAGGAAAGAAAAGAAAGGTGGGCACTCTAGAATCAATATCCAGGCAGTTTTTATTGGTGATATAATCCAACCATGAAGGTCAGTTTTTCGATATTAATCATCACTTTTTTAATTTCCCCTTTTTGCTGCTAGACCTTACTTTCTTAGGGTGATGTTATTTTTCTTTTGCACTCATGTTAGTCTATGTCCTCCAAGAAGCAAACACCAGTACCAGATTAAACATGCTAGAAATTTATTAGGGGAATTGCCAGTGAGAGACAAGTGTAGGGAGCTGGAAGAGGCCTCATCCTAAACTTGGGTGAAGGAAAGAGAGAAGGAAGGAAGGAAGGAAGGAAGGAAGGAAGGAAGGATTCTAGATGGGACTTGCAGTTCTAAAGAAAGTTGAGCATGGCAGTCTGGGAGGTCTTGAGCTAAAGGTTCTATGGCCAGAGGAATCCCCAGTCTCCCAGGAACAGACCTGCCTTAGGATCACCGCCACACCCAGTCATTGGCTGCAGGCCAGCGGGGAGGCGTGGCCAGCACTTGGCCAGGGCCAGCATTGCTTTTACTCGCAGCAGAGATCCAAGAGACACACTCCCAGGGCTGCCATAGCAGCCCTAGTTTACCTTAAGCAGAGTTGTTTATACTACTTTCCATTTTTGTTTATTTAATATACAATAATAATCACTTTCTGAGCGTTCACCATGTGGCAGACACTGTTAAAACTTTTATGTGCCTTATGTCATTTCATCCTCACAACCACCCTGTTATTATTCCCATTTTACAGAAGATTACTTAATAAGTTTCTTGCACGGACAGGCTGTGATGAACTATTATGTCATCTTCATTAAGTGGAGAACTATTTCCCAGAAACCCCTCATCTATATGGTCCCCCTGCTGATAGTTTGCCAAAAGAAGAACTTGCAAGAGATTTGAAAATTGGAAGTGATGCAGCAAACATTATTCTCTGAAGGTTGTTTTGCAGCCAGATGAAATGATGGACAGAGGAGGCTGTGATCAGTAGGTTTCGAGTGCTTTTCTTCCTCCTCTGCTTTGCCAGTAGGTTTTCTTGCAGCCAACTAGCCCTGACGATCAACAGTGACCTCAGGTATGCCTCAAAGCACTTGACTGTGGACCCATAGAGTTGGTCTCCACAGAAAGAGCAACTCTCCATAAAGCCCTCCATGGGAACCCCTTTTATGGTTCCAATTTAGCAACCAGCTGTTCTTGGCTTCTCAGATGGGCTGCTTGCTAACTACTCTGATCTAAACTCTGCCTTCTAGACTTTCACTTCCCCAGCTCCTCCCTCAATTGTAAAGTCTAATTCCTATAATAAATCCTTTTTCCCAGAACACAGAGTTACTCTCCTCCCTTGCCAGAACCCTGACTGATAGAGTAACCGTGCAAACATCTGTTGAATGAATGGGCGATTTCGGCCTAGCCCAGGGATTAAGATGTATGTAGTCAGTCTTCAGAGTCCAGTATCCTTTGTTTTAGATTAAAGTAAGAACAATTCATTTGTTTAAAATACCAAATATGCAAGAAGAAAGTGTGACCATAAATTACTGAAGTCGAAGTCTGTCACTGGCAGTGTCCCATATAGAAGTTCATCCTATAATCTCACAAAGTGTGATGTGCAGGGCCAAATTTTTGCCCCTCTCAAATCAAATAAGTACGAAAACCTATAAATGTACCTACCTGAGACTCTAGACTTTTGTGTCCTAAAAAGCAGAGGATAACGTTCTAGCCAAGAAAATTTTAGGGGTGCCTGGGTGGCTCAGTTGGTTAAGCCTCTGACTTCGGTTTAGGTCATGATCTCGTGATTCATAGGTTCAAGCCCTGTGGTGGGCCCTGTGGTAACAGCTCAGAGCCTGGAGCCTCCTTCATGCATTCTGTGTCTCTCTCTCTCTCTGCCCCTCCCCTGCTCGTACTCTTTCTCTCTCTCTCAAAAATAAGTAAAACATTAAACAAATTTTTAAAAATACAAAAAATAAAATTTTTAAGAGCAGGCATTATCAGTCAGGCCTCTAATATTAAAAATGTCTAACGTGTCTACAATTGTCTGCAAAATATATCCCCAAGACACTGAATGGAGTTAGTTTAATAATACTATGTCAATATATAAAATTGAGTGTTGAAAAATATCTTGCAAAAATAAGGGCTTTGCCATAATTTCTATAAAACTATTTTTTTTCTGAGAGTAATTTTACAGTACATTTATCTCTTTTATGCTTTTCCACTCTAATGTTTGAACAATACAGAATCAAAATTTTAACAATATATATATCACCAAAGGTACTATCACACCAACCTGGGAGAAAAAAATATGGGGCTGTAGTAAGAGTTGCACACAGTTCTTTTCTGTGCTTCCTGTATTTATCTATTGTGTCTGCCCCAAATATGTCTTTCTGCAAGCCTGAGGTTGGTACAGCTTTGCTAGCTAATGTCCTATTACATTCTGCCAAAAGGAGTCACTAGAGGGAGTTTAGAAACAAGGGAGGGGGAGGGGAAGGGCAGAAAGAACCTTCCTCTTCTTTCTTATTTTATCTTTCAGCACTGCCCAGCAAAAGTGACTGTTTATTCTCACTCCGTTTGGCACTTCTAGGACAAGATTCATCATTTGCCTTAGAGAAACCAGCACCAGCCAGGTGGGTGCCCCTGATCAGAGGTCTGAGTCTGAGCTCTATGAGGTTCCTCCTCTAAGCTGCTGCTCTGGTAACTTCCATCTTTTGCCTTTTGTTCCCATAGCTCTTGGGGCAATACCTGCTACTTCTTATTAGCTCTGAGTTTACCCTCGTGTCTCCCTCTTGCTCTGAAAGCTCCAATACCTGCGTCACTGTTCCTTATTATTCAATCTTCCTTATTGAAGCCCTGAATGTGAATTCTGTTTTCCTGACTGGACCCTGTCTGATACCTTCATTTTTATACAGCTTCTAGCAAATAAAAGGGGTTTAGATGGCCTTCCTTACCTCCTTCTTCCCCTCCCCTATTTAAGAGTGTTTTAAAGGGTTGCCTTACATGTCCTCAAGAAACACCCTGTCAGCTACTATGGGGCACCTGCAGTTTCCTCTACTTCTCGGGTTTTTTGTGATGTCTATTGCCCAAGCCTTGAAAGCTGTGATGAAACTTTGGTCCTGCTGATAAGCGTCAAAGGTGAGGTCTTCCTCGAAGGTCCAAATGGTGATCCATCCTACTTATTTTACTGCTCAGTAGACTGTGGCCATTCTTTGCTCCAGAAATTTCCGGCATAATACAACCTTCACTCTCCAGGGCTGCTTTCTTTAATGTACTTTACATGTTATTTTTGTGTTGGGTTCTCAGTATCTTTTAGATTGTACAGCACAGCTTTCACTTTTAGCGTCTATTTTATGACAAGTCCTACCGTATGGCAGAGGTCTGAGTCATGGGCTGAGCTGAAGGGCAATCTGTGTCACTGGTAGAGTGAAGTACTTAGAATTACCCACGCTTCCACGGAGAGGAAGAGGTCCCACCCCCATGCCTTCCCTCCTTCAACCAGATTATCATCAATTTTATTTGTTTCATTTTCATTTCCTCTGAAGATTTCATTTGGACAAAGGAGTCTTCTGCTACAAAAAGATTTTCAAAACTGGCATAGAACCTCCAGAGGCACCCAAACTTATCCAAATACAAAGATAAAAATACCTAGGTTCCAAGCAGAGGCCACCACTATAAATGTAAAAAATGTATATATTTACATGGTCTATGATTCTTAGGATTTAATACAAAAATTTCTCCCAAGTTTTATAATATTGAAAGAAGAATAAATGTGCCCTTTATTTGTTGAAGAATATTGCTGTGGGTACCTGGTCTCCCAGGAAACACAAAACCTACTTTCCTTGAAATGATATTTATGGCACCGAAGAACTTAGAAAAGGTGTGGAGTGACATTTAATGCTTTGGAGGCTCCAGAGTACATGAAGAACTTCCATACAATTAAAATGATCATAAATCAGAACCTCTGGATTTCACTAGTTAAATAAGAGAAGATTAAGAAATATATTGAGCTTCAGATATCTCTAATAAGATATTGTACTTTGCATTAATATGCATTAGTTCCAAAAGTAAATGAAAATTGCATATGAAAGGAATTTGAAAGCTGTGAATTTCTAACAAAAAATGACACGTAGCTATTTGCAGTGCTCTTCTCAATAAAAGTGAATGCCTGGGAAAATATTTGAAAAGATAAAAAAAGAAAAGAAAGGTAAATGAAAATACAGAAATTTAAAAGATATCAGAACTCTGTATAGGTGAGAGCTATATAAAGACAAGATTTTAAAAAGTGACTTAATTTGTTCAAAGTGGTAAATTCACTATGCATTAGTGTTTATTAGTTCTAATAAGCAAAATGTGGGAAAATTTTGGTATTTAAACATTGAGCCATTTACTTGTGATAGTTGCAATAATTTCTGTGTGGTTCCAGAGATTTTTTTTTTAAATACTTTTTTTCCAAAGGAAAATGATCATTTATAGAAATTTCTATGAGTTTTTTTTTTTTTAAGATTTTATTTTTAAGTAATCTCTACACCCAATGTGGGGCTCGAACTTACAACCCTGAGATCCAGAGTCACATGCTCCACCAACTGAGCCAGGAAGGCACCTCTCTGTGAGATTTTTTTGATGCGTTCTATCCTCACAGATTTTAGAATGGATTGCTGTAATATAGATTTATCTCTCACACATTGTCCATAGGTAATCTCATAGAAAGCCTGATGGTTTTCATATGTGTGTTTAGCTAGAATAAGTATTCTTTATTGCCTATGATGTCACCTCTATTTAGTATTTAGTATCACTTGTATTTCATTTTCTTCTTTATGATGCATTTAATCCAGTAGGAATAAATGAGACTGTCAGTAGTTTAAATGACTATTCCTTGACCCTTATAAACATGTATCATTCATGGACTCATCTGCATGAGCTTAATGTTGATCTTTTATGCTTTAACACAATCTGTATCTTAATAACACTATAGAGACATAGCAAGTATTTTTTATCTCTAGGTGGATCCAACAATAATTTCTAACAACTTTATAATACTTTTGAAGATGTTTGATGTATCTTCCATCATGCCAGAAAGATCCACCCTCTCCCATCCATATGAAGAAAGAATTTTTGTTGACTCAGACTTCACACCATTCCAGCCAACTGGCTCTGCTATTCAATTTCTAGCAGAAAAGATTGCCTAACATAAACTATTCTAAACCTAAAATACAGTTTTGGGTAGGGATCCATAATTAAATAGCTTGTAGCTAATGATTGTGACAAAAAGTGCTAGTTTTCCCCAAATAGTCATTCTCCCCTTATTCATTTAGTAAAAAGAATGATGCAATTTTAATTGAGCACATGGATACCCAGCATAAGGATTTCATTTCTTTGCCTCCCATAAGCTAGACATGACTATTTCATTAAGTTTTAGGCCATAGGTTATGGGTAGAAATAACATACAGTTTCTAGGTCTGGCCTATAAAAAAGGACACTGTGCATTTTCTTCTCCCCTTCTCACCAGCTGGGATGTGGATGTGATGATGAGAACTAGAGCAGCCATAATTGGCTATGAGATAAATTCCAAATGTTGATCAAGAGCTTGATCCAGTTCTGAAATACTTTTATGTGAACTAAGAGAGGAAGAAGCTTCTGTATTATTTAGGGAACTGTTATTTTGTCTCTTGTTGTTACATCCAAAGAAGCATAAAACCCAAACACGTAAAAATCCTATACTGGGCTTTTGAATAGAGTGCGTAATTCTGACTCAACTACTTATCGCCACTATGAATTTGAGCAAATTCCTTAATGTCTCTTATCCTCAGGTTCCCTTCCCTTCTATAAAATGTGGGCTTCTATGAGGATCAACATACTTAATCCATGGAAGTGCTCACCTCTGTAATTGACTCAAATTAAGCCTTCAAAAATATTATCTAGTCTGATTGTTAGACCTGTATGTCAACCCATTCAATTATATTGGTTATTTTTGGCAAATAACTATTTCAAGAATTTCTCTATAAGTTATGTCACTAATTAACCTAGTTAAATTGGTTATAGGTCATAAGGTACTTTACTAGCTCTTTTAGGGCTTATATCAGCATTTGCTACCATCCACTCACAAATTTTCTAGGTTAAATTTTTCTGTGGTATAAACTTTGTGATCTTTACCCTCAGCTGTGAGTAGAATTGGATTCCAGAATTGATTTTTAGTCATAAGGATATCTTATTTCATTTCCATGAAGAGGTAGACAGACCTTCAACTGAGGCCCATATCCTGGAGGCCCTATGATTTTCATTTGAGTTTGTCACCCTTGTTTCCAGCTTGAGGTCCTCAGATCTTAAGCAGACATCTAGAATAGCTGTACACTGGAAATATTTTAAAGATCATTTCCTTTAACTCATTTTGACCAAAAAATTCTCAATAGTTTTGCTGTAAGAAGCAACAGTCAATAATGTTCTTCGAGGTTTACCTATAAGATGTGGGGTTCCCTTAATTAACTGTACCAGCTTTACTGAAAGTGTGGTTCAGCAAACTAAAGGTGTTATACAAAAAAGATGGTCTCTTGATCTGACAGACCTGGGAAATGATAAATTAGGCAAGATTAAACAGGTTTGGTCTTGTGTGTGTGTGTGTGCGTGTGTGTGTGTGTGTGTGTGTGTGTGTGTTGCAGGATTCCCATAAAGACTTTACTATGATAATGTATGTCATAAATCTCTAGGAGAGAGTATTGATGAAACCATTTTTCAAACTTGAACAAATACTCTAGTTTTCATAAAGCATTATGTAGACCTAATACAAAACCTTAGTTTGGATTTGCTAATTTTATGACTGACTTAAGCAGGGCCTTTGGAGAGCTGCATGGGTTCTCTGCTGGCATAACCATCCCATCAGATTAAGTCAATAGTCAAATGCTTTCTGGGATCTATCTTTACTCCTTTCACCCTTTTAGACATTATATGTTAAAATAATGACCATTCCCTGGGTCTGTCCTCAGGCCAAATTCTGGTTTTCTCTTTTTCCATTGAATCTTGCCACTGAGACCCCTGTAGGCCTAATAGCCAAGAACCTTAATGTTTTCAAAGTCTTGGTATGCTCTCCTGCCTATGAAGCAAATCTATGTGCTCTGAACTCACCATGATATTCATGTTCTTGTGGATGACCTGCCTAATAATGTTATGACTTGAACCCATTTTTTCTCACAAGCTACTGTGAATAATATGATTATCTCCAATGTTCAGAGATGCCACAAAGAACCTATAAACTGGAATTTAAAATGCATAGCTAGATTCCTAGAAATCATAACTAAGTAAACTATAAATTTCATTAACTATGAGAAGAAATTTTAATCAGAACACTGTTGAGTAGATTATTGATGCTATATGCAAGAAGTTGTGTGAGGGGGTAGATGGATGACTCTGAAGTCTTGGGTCTTGTTATTGTTTTGCATTGTTTAATTGGAAGATTACAGTCATGTATAGGCCTGTACCCAGGAAACACCTCACTCAGTGAAAGATTTCTATCCATAACACAGAGATGACAACTGCTGTCAAAGTCTGTTATCTGGGCAAACCTTTGGCAATGGATACAAGAATCCATTTAAATATCCCAGCTCTAGTCACTACTTAAACTAATCACAGTCCGGTCCCAAGGGTAGGTGGCCTGATGTGGTAATTGTGGTGAGCAAGACCTATGCATCTGACAATGGTACTAAGCTGAGTTCCAGCTCTACAATTTATAAGGTATGTGACCTTGGGCAAGTTAAACTCTTAAACCTTTAAGTACCCTCATCTATCAAATGAGGCTAATAATAGAATCCAATTCATAGAGCTGGTATGAGGATTATGAGAGACAGTTTATGCACTGAACTTGCATGTGGATAGTTAATAAAGATGACCCCAGCACTAATAAATATGGGTAGTATTTAATAAGTATGACCACCCACACATGCACAGATGCCTGGGCTCCTGTAAAAAATGAAAGACTCCAGCCTTGTGGATGTAGTGACGTGTTCTTACAACTTGTCTCTCTCAAATGATACACTTGTCCACTGACTCTTCCCTACTATTCTTAGCCATGTTTAATATAGTATGGGCAGCAGTTTGAGCTTCAGCTTTGAAAAAAGGACAAGAGTTCACATATCTGTAGTAAATGCCATCTGTGTATCTTAAAATTTGCTGAAGACTGTGGACTGTATGAAAGGTCTGAAGTAGGCACTCAGTCTAGTGGAAGAAACTTAATGTACCAGGAAGGGCCTGAGGAGAGGTGTCAAAAGCTGCTGGCTGAGAGGAAATATTTCCAGCATCTCTGGAGCATCCATTAGAACCCTGACTCCAGCAGTGGTTATGGGGTGGGGGTGGTGGCGGAGTGGGAGAGAGTTAGGAAAAACTAGGAGAGGAAAAGCCAGAAAATTACAGCTGCACCCACCACTTAAGAGACAACCTTTCCTCTCAATCTCCTTTTCCTATCCACCTGATCCTTGAGGGGTCTGATGCAGCAGTTAGCAGATGAGGGAAGAGGTGAGCAACTGAGAGAAATACGTCTAGTCCTCTAATCCTTCCCTCCCCACCACCCCAAGGAAGCATGATAGAACTGAAGCAGGCTTGTGGGAAAGAGGGTGGTAATGGAGAACAGTATGTTTTATATTGAATGAAATAGATTGGAGTTAGTCTGTCGTGCTAGAGCACATAAATTAGACTGTTCTTTTCAACGACACAGATCAGAAAATCTAAGGAATCCACCCTGTATTTCATTCATGAGTAGAGTAAATCTGAAAGCACAGTTTGGAAGGGACAATGAAAGAGAAACTAAAGTTCTCTATGTTTAATTATTGCCTATTGAATTCAGCCCGTTCAATAAAAATATTTACCCATTTGATAGTTGTATAAATGTGCTTTTTATTTGAAAATGCACTTGGCACTTTATGAAGATATTCTAATGCATTAAATCGGTGTCTTTTTAAAAATTATAGGTTTAGTAGAAATCGTCCCTAGTTGGGGCATAAAGACAAGTGACTGATTCCATCCAGTACTGTGTTATTTTCTCTTTCTTTCTTTCTTTCTTTCTTGTGGAGATGAATGAAAAATAAAAACAAAAAACTCCTTTTTCAGTGTCCTAGTAACTATAATAAAAAAGCCAAGCATTCATGGCTGAATGAATGCATGAGTAGTAGTTCCTTTGCAAGTGAAAGAAGAGAAGTTCAACCAAGCATGACTGCCATGGTCTCCTTAATATGCTTGCAAAATGTACTGAGCAGACACCCTGTATTCTGATCGCTAAACCAGATTGAAGCTGAAGTAGTGCGGGTTGGAGAGTTTCCACAGGAAAAAATACAAAACCATTACACAGGATGCTGCAGAAGCCATGTGGAGTGAAGGAAATGCAAAGTTGAGAGTTAGGTCTTTGAAGGTCTGCGCACCTGCTGTTTGGTATAACTGAGATGGTATGTCATATTTCACACAGAGAAAATGATCAAATGGCAGATAGATATCTTTTCTAAAAAATGTGTTTTAAAGAAACTGAGAATACTACCTTTTCAGACAGAGAAACAGGATATACGGATTTTTGTGTGTTTTTTTTGCAGAGTAAGAACAGCAGACACTGATAGCATAGAAGTTGCTAGCAACCAGTGTACAAACTGTACATGAGGTCAGTGATGAATGAAGCTTTAAATCACATGTCCATTTGTGACACTCTTAGATGTAGAGAGAGTAACTCAGTGTCTTCATTGTCAAATCTACCTACCAACACTCCTTCATGAAGTGCTCAGACATTCTTATCCTCTGTTCCCCTTCCTCCAATCTATGTTGAATTACCTGTTTTGGGGGGAAATGATTGAACTTGCTTATGTAACACAAAAGGGGCGCCTTGCAGTTAAAAAGATTAAATCTTCCCTAACGTTAGAATTCTGTAGAAACTGGAAGGATGAATTGACTCATTTGTCCATTTTGTTTCCCCAAACTTAGAGGTATGAAATTATAAATACAAAACATTCTTTATAAATCCCTCAACAGGCTGGTGAATTCATTAGTCATATCTGTTATAGGTAGGTTAAAGTCTACAAATGCACATACACCCTGAAATTTCTGCCGATTAGACTGTGTACTTCTTTTGGACAGAAGGAACAGAAGGGCAATTAAAAGAGTGGTCCCTGGAATCATACGTGTGTGCTATCAAACAGTATAACCTTTCTGCAGTTTAACTTTCTGCAGTTTCTTGCAGTTTAACCTTTCTGCATCTCATTGTATTCAGCCGATAGATGGCCATCCCAATGACTTCTGATAAGATCCCCAAACTTAGACATGGCGTAAAAGGCCATATACAATGCGTGTGCCTGTCCCTCCAACATCATCCTGTCTAATTTGCTCACTATCTAGCTGAAAGAACTTATTTCAGTTCCTCCAAAGTTCCTGCTTTTGGTGCATCTGAGGTTTTACAAATGCTCTTCTCTGCCTGGAGCCTATCTCTGTACTCTCCCACACACAAGCTGAGCACACATAGCTCACTCCCACCCAGTCTTTGCTTTTCAGTGTAAACGTCACTTGTTTAAAGAGGATTCTTCTGATAAACTGATCAAAAATCATTCCTTCTCCTTTTTATTTGCTTGCATGCTTGCATATAACCTTGTTCATTCCTAATACCACAAATGTCGGGGTGCTTTGTTTGAAATAAATGGGAAGATATACAGGAATCAGGCAGACAAGGAGTCAAATATTACTTTGAGACAACATGTCAGTTTCTGGAAGCTCTGAATATATTTAAACCTCCTATAGGTCTTACAGCTTGAAAGAGCAACACAGAATTCTGGCTCCCTGACGACAGCCCATGCTACAAGAAAGGGGATAAAGAAGCAGGGCTCATGTGGCCAGGCCCTTCTTCCAAAGACACCCAATAAATAGGGTACTCCACTATCATAGGGCAGCGTGTAGAGATGTGAAAATGGGAGTTAAGAGAGGCTGGGAGGGTTAGAAATTCCCTCTGCATGAAGGAAAGATTGGGAATAGGAGAAAAACATTTCTTCCAGTTTCAATTTAAATGTATTAATATAAACCCCATGCAGTGACCATTTCTGAGGTTAAATATAGACAAATATCAGCAGATTCATATGGTTCACACATAATCATACATGTATATGTTATATATACATGTAAACATGTAAATGTGTATGTATGCATGCATAGATATACTAAGTAGTATATGTACCATATGTATACTATGTGTTATATATATCTATGTGTGTGTAATAGCATTTACATGTGCCATATACATACATATATATTTGTGTAATAATTTGTGTAGTTTCTGCCTCTGCTATCATACTGAGAGTTCCCAAAAGATAGTGAAGTATGTCTATGTTTGTCTCGGCATCTGTGACTCATCATATCTTACAGCATCTACAAAAATTAGTTGAATGAATAATAGCTACAGCACATTTAACATGTTATTTGACTTACTTTAAGAACTCAATAGATACTAGCTATTTTGACGATCACACTGCTGCTGCTTCTGCTGATGAAACATTCTTAATATACTAACTTTTGACCTTGGCCGTATATTTCTAAGACTTCCATTTCAGAAATCCATAAGTTTGTCACTCATACAGTCTGTCTTCCACAGCTCATAATTTCGGGCCATGTCCCATAGTTGCAACCTCCACAGCTCCGAAGTTATAACTTTAAGGAGAAACAGGGTGAATAGGACTATAGCAGATTAGAGAACATATGTCTTATCCAGAAAGGGCAGCCATTCTTCCAGTTGGTTCAGACTTGCTTTGTGGGAATAGGAGTTCAGTGTTATCAGACATTCTGATTTTTGAAGAGAAGCTGAAAATCCGTATTTTAATATAAAATCTTCTATATCTGGGAAATTAATTAAAAAGTACTAAGCTCTATGTGCTTCTGAAAGATACTTGGACTTCATGCTGCCCACAGCTAGTTTGTGACCTCTGCTTTTATGACAGTTGTCTTGTGGTAGGAGGTTTTATCAATCCTTTCCTTGTTTTTCATGTATCTTTTTAAAATTTTTTTAAAATTTTATTTATTTTTGAGAGAGAGAGAGAGAGAGAGAGAGAGAGAGAGAGAGAGAATGCCTGAGTGGAGGAGGGGAAGAGAGAAAGGAGAGAGAGAATCCCAAGAAGACTCTGTACTGTCAGTGTGGGTCTTAAAAGGAACCTTGAGATCATGACTTGAGCCAAAACCAAGAGTCTGTTGCTCAACTGACTGAGCCATCCAGGCACTCCTTGTTTTCATCTTGTACATGGGTATTATTCTATGCTTTTCAAATTAGTTTTTTAATAGTTTAATTTCAATGCTTTATAGGGGATCTAGTTCTAGCTGTTGTTTTTGTATTTCTAACCTTTCTATCTTTTGCTTCTTTAAATCCCTCCCCCCTTTTGTTTCTTGATGTCAGAAGAACTGTCAAGGTTAATTATCTACTACGAGGGTAGCATTTTTAGCAAAAAGAAAAAAAATTGAGGTATAGAGCATTTTCAAACTGTAGTACAAATATAATTTTTGGTGTGTTTAGTAAACTCAATTTTGGAAATATATGTGAGAACAATTGACACAACAAAGTGGAAGTAATAATTTTACACCCTGTGAATGTATTTCATCTGCAAATCCATTTGACAATAATTAGGTTCTCTGGAACTTCTTTTAATAATTGTTTTTCCTTAATGAACTTCTTTCTATAGAAAAATAAAATTAGATATTTATGTCAGCAGTGGTGAAACTACTGGATGTCAAGAACCCAAAAAATGCAATGTATTTTAGAATACATGAATATTTTTTAAACCATGAGAAAAAAAATCACTGTGACCCAAACTATGACATAACACAAATCACTTAGAATTTTTATTATATATGTATAAAAAATTCTCTTTGAGAATTAGATGTAGATTTTCATCTAATATTACATTGTTCTGTTTCCTTGACTTTTTGCAGAAACCTAGTGTAATCTTTCTAAAGACATTGTAAATGACAACTCAACATGTGTTGGACTGTTGGATTGCCAGTGCAAGTAACTGAAATGACGACGATATAAACATGTGTGGTCAGGTTCACGAATATACAGGCAATGACAAATTATACTATGACTACTGCCTGGCCAGCAGCAATCCATCTTAAGATAAATCCCCATTTCAGAAGTAGTAAAGTGTAAAATATGTATCAGTGTCAAAGAAATACTCTAATCTCTAGTACCTAAATAAGTTTCTGAAATACTAGTTTTATAGAAAAACTTCCTATTTTTTTTTTACATCTCATCTTTTGTATCTTTGAAATTTTCCAGTCTAAAAAATAAGCGATGTACAGGGCAGCAGGAGAGACAAAATTCTCATGGAATGGTACATTCTCAAGTTGTATGAGTGAAGTTTTTTTTTCACACAATTGATATCTTTAGTTAGATTTGGGTATCTGTGTTCTCTCCTGGGAGATGCAAACCCCTAGAGATTATGTACTCTTTTAGACCACAAGAGAATGATGAAGGCTTTGAGATCAGAATTTCGAGGTTCATAGGGCCCACTGATTTTAAAACTGGCCCCAAAATTTGCTTCCTTCATTCATCTTTTTTTTCCCCTGCTGCCACCAGCCTAATTCTATCCTTTTGACAATTCATACCATGTTTTAAAATATTTAATAAGTTCTGGAAAAAATATATATATAAATGTTTATTTATTTTTGAGAGAGAGCCAGAGTGTGAGAAGGGGAGGGGCAGAGAGAGAGGGAGACTCAGAATCTGAAGCAGGCTCCAGGCTCTGAGCCGTCAGCATAGTGGCTCAAACTCATGAACTGTGAGATCAGGACCTGAATCAAGGTCATTTAGCTGACTGACCCACCGAGGTGTCCCCTATAGGACTCATCTTTTTTTTTTTATGTTTATTTATTTTTAAGGGAGAGAGACAGAGCACGAGCAGGGGAGAGGCAGAGAGAGAGGGAGATCCAGAATATGAAGCAGGCTCCAGGCTCTGAGCTGTCAGCACAGAGCCTGATGAAGTCATGAACTGCAAGATCATGACCTGAGCTAAGTTAGACAATTAACCGACTGAGCGACACAGGCGCTCCTGGAAAACTTATATTTCAAAATAAATTATTTCCACAATCTTATAATTTTTTGGTAAAATTTAACTGACTGAGTATTTGACACTCCTCATTTCTCTGCCTTACAGTAGGCATCCACCAGGCTGCTCACTTGTAGTGAGAAAGTTAGTAAAGCTTTCAAAGCAACTCTTAAAACTTTTAACAAAGTACCAAGTGTTTAACCTAATGAAAATGAGTACTTTAATTTAATGAAACAAAAATGTATCCAAGGCCCTATAATGGGCTCTTCAGGGAATTCATACCTCCAGAGAGGTAGTGGAACTTCAGGGAATAACAAAAGTAATAAGAAAAGTTTCTTAATATCTGTAATGCAAAATCCCCTAACATAGCTATACTCCAATAGTGGCGAAAACAAATGTCATTGGGGAAATCCAAGAGAGAGCCTGAAAATTAGGCACATCATTTCCCCCCAAAAATTGGCCTTAGAAAAGATATCTTTCCAGCCAAAACTTTAAAAGTTTTCTCTGAGGCACAGTGCTTAAGACATATATGGGATTTGAATCCACATTATCTGGGTTCAAATCCTTTCTCCCTTACTGTTCTTAGGTGAAATAAACTCTGTGTCTCCATTTCTTCACTGGTTAAGAAAGGAGCTAATGGTAGTACCTACTTTCCAAACCTGCTGAGAGGATTAGAAGTGTTAAAAATGTGTAATAGTGCCTGGTACCTGGAATCTATATATTCGAGGATCACTACCCTTCCAGAATTATTGTACATTAATCCAAACTGCGAAGTACTTGAACTACTGGAGTTGAATGTAAGGCATGTGGCCTGAATATCTTCAATCAGTCTTGGTTCAGGATACATACAGAGGTCATCTGATGGAATTGTCTTAAAAATCAAGAAGAAGATACTTTTTAAAAATTTTTTTTTCAACGTTTTTTATTTATTTTTGGGACAGAGAGAGACAGAGCATGAACGGGGGAGGGGCAGAGACAGAGGGAGACACAGAATCGGAAACAGGCTCCAGGCTCCGAGCCATCAGCCTGACACGGGGCTCGAACTCCCGGACCGCGAGATCGTGACCTGGCTGAAGTCGGACGCTCAACCGACTGCGCCACCCAGGCGCCCCAAGAAGAAGATACTTAAAACAGATGAAGTAATTACTTATGGAAGTATGAACTCACAGTTAGTTGTACATGCTCTATGTTAGTGCAAGCATCCTTTTCAAAAGCATTAAAAAGACTGGTGGAGATTACAAATGTACATATCTAGGATGAATGAGAAAATACAACTTCTTAATATAACGCTGGTGGGAACTTGTGGTTTGTAAACATTCCCGGTGACAGAATCATAAAAGAATTCAGAAAGTTAAGTGTCTTCAAAAATTTAGACAGAAGTGAAACTCATATGCTCTAAAAAAAAAACCCAAAAACAAAACAAAAAACAAAATACAAAAAACCCAAAACAAAACACTGATGATTCAAAATGTGGCTCTCCTGATGCAGTTACTGATATTAAAGTTGCATGCGAAAATGTAAATAAAATTAGTTTATAAAACATGAATGGAATAGGCAGTGTCTATACATTAATATATAATTTTATTTTTATAAATGTTTGCTTATCAAAAAGGAATTGAATTAAATACTGTTAACTAGACACATGCCTATTTTATCTACATCCCTAAAGTTTTCTATTTGGCAAAAACAATATGGGATTTTCCTTTAGAGAAAAAATGATTGCTTTAAATTCTGTTGTGTATACAATTCTGGGTAGCAGAGATCTGCTTAAGAGGAAGATGAGGTTTGAACATTGTTTTGAAGAATAATTGGAGTAAAGAGAATAGAACTAAATGTATTAAGGGACTACTATTTTCTAGGGACCTTAGATAAGTAATCACATTAAATTCTCATAGGTATTATTATTCCCAGTTTACAGATGGGGAAATTGAGACTCAGAAAATTTAATGCATCTTTTCAAAATGCCACAAACTACATGATCAGCCTTCATTTTCAGCACAGGCTTTTTCAATTCCAGCACCGTGATTTCCCTGAAAGCCAATCCGGTGCAGAGGGCGGATGCTGAAGGAGAGTGGCTTGGAATTCTTTTCTTTATTTCTTAACTGGTGCAAATTACTTGACCTCTCTTTCTTAAGTTTTCTTATCATGGGGCTAATAACACAGTCTCTTCAAGGTGTTGAGACAATTCAGGGAGCTTTTGCAATCAAAGTGCTGGGAATAGCAACTGACACCTAAATGCTCTCTAGGTGTTACCCTGGAAGATGCAAGGAAAAGGGGGAGGAGGGACAGGAGGGAGAAGGGGAGGAGAGGAGGAAGATTACCACTCTGTCACATTACCTCTTTCAGAAGCAAAGTGCATTCTGGGTAAGAGGGATAGGCGGAGCAAAGACACAAAGTCTGGCAAAGTACATAGCTACACCTGCTCTCTGACTAAATATTGAGGAAATAAGGACGGGACTAGGTCATTTTGGAATAAATCCAACCTAGATGGAAATTCCTGGGAATATATAGTCCAACGGTCCTGGCAGTAAACAGATATCAGACCTCACTTTTTATGAAGTTAGTTTTCTTGTATACTTTGCTTCCTGAATGCCTCACTGTGAGGGCTAAGTAATTTATAGTATATGAATCCAGCCTAGATGTGTTTAATTTATACACTATTGACTACTTAACCTAAGTCTCAATTAAGCCTGTATTTATAAAATTAGAAAAAGAGTTCTAACTTGTAGAGTTGTTTTATATCTACAACATATATGTTAGATGTTTGGCTGAAATCTGAGTTATTGGTAAACAGTTAATAAAAGAGTACTTTTGACATATTTCCTCAGATACCTTTTATTTCCCTCCATATATGAAGGTTCTTAAAACCAGAATACATCTTAAAACTAATGTATGTATTCAATGGGGGAACATTGTTTTTCTTTCACTTCCCAGGGCTATTATTAAATCATTGGTGTTCCTTACAGCTTTTAACTTTATTTCCCCTCAGAGAAGTCTGTAAATCCAGAGGTTGTATTGTATTTGCTACGACTGTATTCTCAAGTTATCAAAAAGTAAGTGTTCAATAAATTTCTTAAACAATAAATTACTGAATAAACAATCAAGGGACTATGACATTGTTGCAAAGAGACACAAAGTCCCAATTAGGTTTATAAAACCTACCAAGAGAAGTAACTTGAGGCCAAAACAATGTTTGGTGTTCTGACACATGTCCCTATTCAGGTGGGAAACTTTGTTTATAAGCCACCTTGTTCAGAAAAGGACTTAAGGTGGCTTACACAGATAAAAATACATGACAAGTATGTGAGAATTCTTAGGTAAAAAGCAAAAAGTGAAAAAAACAAACAACAACAAAACACCTCAACAGATTAAGGACCTAAAATGAAGCCAGGAAAACCACATAGTATATATTTCTACAGGAATCCAAAAGAAAGACCATGCTTGAGGTTTAGAAAATGGGAAAACTCTCCTGGTGGAAACAGGGCTTGCTATGAAGTGTTTAGTTCAAAAGACATGGAGATTTGGCGTCTCTGGAGCCTGTTACAGAGTCTTCCCAGGCAGGAAGGTGCTTTTGGGTGGGAGGTATTTTGGTGAGGATGACGCCTGCCACCAGCCCCAGCTCCTGGGAAGCCACCTACATGCTGGCCCTCACCAATTATCTCGTTTGGATAATAAGCTCACCACTTTCCCTAATTGCTTTACTTCTATCAACAGGTACAGTGGAAAGATAAGGACATTTCATCTTTCAAGGGAGAACATTTCAGGTACAGTCTGCGAAGAGATGTTTATTAAAAAAAAAAAAAAAAAAAAAAAGGATTTGGCCTTTGAACTCCCTGGCAAACAAGTGGATTTTACTGACTCTGCGGTATTAGGGGACGCACAGGCACACTGGGTGGTATTTTTAAAATTTCTTTTCAGAAGAGCCCCTTTTCTTTTGCTGACTCCACATTGTCAGTTCCGAGAAGAGAGTGCCAAGGCCCAAGTCGAAGGGGCAGTGTCTTTCCAGGATCTAACAAGCTCAGGTACCAGAAGGACTGGGGCATGATCATCCCTCCCTCCCAAGTGAAAAAAGACAAGAAAGGGGGAAATTGGAAAATCAGGGAATGGGCTGTATTCCTCAGGGTTAAGAGTTCGGGTCTAAATTGAAAATCACCTCCACCCCTTAAAGTTGTGTCGTCTTGGCCAAGGTGCTCTGCCTCTCCGACTCCTCAACTATTAAACGAAGACACCAATCCCTTCCTCACAGACACCATTTGAAGGAGAAGCCTATAGAATGGGCTCAGCCGAATCTGCAACGGAGCTCGGTAGACAGATTCCCGGGCCCACTGAATGCAACTTTGCCAAGCAGCAGCCTGGGAAAACCAGCGCCCTAGATGAGTCTTCAGTTTGGGAAACGCTGAGGTGACACGGAAAGTACTTAGAGTAAGACTAACAATCAGTGGTGGAGAGGTTCCGCCCATTTGACAGGAACCCCTCGATCAGCGCGCGGAGAAACCCACTGGCCAGCAGGGGCCAGAAGGGTCAGCAGGGGCCGGGAAGGGTCACCCGCGTCTCCCCCCCCCAGCCCCCGGGGAGGGTACTGCCCTCGCCGATCTCCGCTCCCGGACGCGCCCTCGCAGCTTTCCCAGCCCCGCCGGCCCGGGAGCCTCGCGGCCAAGGTGCGCCAGGTGGCGAGGGTGCCAGGCGCGGCCTGGCTTCGGCGAACTGAGTCAGCCGCCCAGCTATGCTGCGGAACCAGGGCTGCCGGCTCGACCGCCCCCGCCGCTGAGCGCCGGCTGCCCCCGCGCGGGGCGCCGGCTCCCCGCCCCCGCGGGCCGAGAGGAAGCGGCAGAGGCGCGGCGCGCGAGAGCACCTGGGCGGGCGCCGGGCGGCGGCCGCAGCGCTTCCGGAGCTGCGCGCGGGCTCGCGTTCCCCGCGCTCCCCGCCTCCAGGTGCGGCGGCCGCGGCGCGCCAGCCCGTGTGACAGCGCCGCCCGCGCGGCCGCCGCCCGGCAGCAGACGCGGTGCGGGCAGCCGGCGGGGACCGGGGAGGCGGAGGAGGCCCCGCTCCTGGGACCGACGGCTGAGGACCGAGCGAACCGGGCGGGCAGAGACGCCGGCGCCGAGGCTTCACCGTCCGCCTCGCTTTCCCAGCTGGGCTGCCCGCGCGCGAGGCGAGTACCGGGGGCCGCGGGTGGGCTGGGCGGGGCGGGGGGCAGGGGGGGACCGTCTCAGGCTGGGCTGCGGCTTTTCGGCACTTTCCGGGTAAATTCCCAGAGCGCAAAGTGTTCGGCTCTGGTTTCTGCCCCTTGGATTTCGCTCCCGCGTGTGGGCGTCTAAAAGGAAACCAGAAGCGGGTAAGTGATACAAAAACTCCTTGCTAACGTGATTTGGTCCGGGTGGGTGAGAATCTGCACCGACAACTAGACTCCTCCTTCGGCACCCCGCACCCCGAGATAAAAAGAAGCTGTCCTTTAGCGAGTTTCAGGCACCGAGTTATTTACTCGGCAGAGATAATGAGTTTGCGCGGATCTCTGCGCTTCCCCCGCACCCTGCTGGTTATACACTTTGAGACGACCGGCTTGTTAATTAACTTTAATCACAGTCATTTGGCCTCCACCTGCCTGAACCCAACACCGTACACCGGGACCTGTCGGCAGTCAGTTTACTAGATTGATCTTTCATTTTAGTTTGGAGACAAGTCTCTTGGGAGAATGGGTGAGCCATCTCATTTAGTAAAAAGTAAGTTCGCCCGGGCTTGTTTTCTTAAACACTTTCCTCACCTCCTTTTGGCGATCTGGAGTTCTTTTGATTTGAGGGAATGCTTTGTGAAATGATGTTGTGAACTTTATCCTTTGATGATTAGAGGAAAAATAGAAGCAAGTTTGTGTAGAATCATGACATTTTTTGGCTTTTGCGGGTTTGTGTAGTGATAGGAACAATTTTTTTTTTTTTTTCAAGGTTGCCCTTGAAATAGGCCGCTCAGTGGAATAGAGCCTTCTGGTTAAAAAAAAAAAAAAAAAAAGAAAAAGAAAAAAAAAACGTATCGAGAAGGAAACTATTTTTAAAAGTACATTTAATCGGATGTCACTGTGATTACCAATAATAGTATTGTACTTACAAGCTCAGTATTGATTTCCCCCGCACTTAAGCACTCTACACCCACATGAGTTTGTGGAACTTTGCCCATAAGTAATTGGAAGATGAAGTTAGGGCTGTTTTAAAAAAGGAAGCTAACTTTTTTAAGGGAAAAAGAATCCTGTAAACTTGTAGTTAGGACTTTCATGCACTTACAAGAGAAATGTTGAGGGAAAATTCTCATGACATTACACTGTTTAACAATGTTTAAAAAAGAAAGAAAAGTAAAATGGGTCATGGAACTAAGCTGGAACCTAGAGTGGAAGTGTTTGTTTCCCTGGCCCCTTTTTAAACGCATTTTTTAACAGATACTCATTCAAAGTGGGTCTTAACACCAAGAGTATTTTATATAGATTTGGTTTGTTAGTACTCAGAGATTTATTTAAATTAAAATGCACCTAGGGGGTAAGTCAGTTGACTTGTTAAAACTTATTTACATGGGCGTGTATGTGTTTGTATTTTTTCTGTCTTCTGTAAACCTGTCAGATTTTATAGTGGTTGCCAAGAAAGGAAACCTGATAGTGTGTGTGTAAAATATGTATTTTGCTGTTGGTGTATTTAAAGATAAATTCTTAATCATCTGATATTACTACACGTTTCTAGCAGTTTAAGACCCCAATATTCAATTAATCCTTTTCAACTCAACTATAGATAGTTACTCTAAGTACAGGAATCAGATTACAATGAATTGCAATTTTCTTGGAAATGTTTACATTAATACTATGAAACTATGAAGTTTTAAAAACCCTAGGACTCAGGGTTATAGATTTCATGATATCCAAGACTTTTTTTTTTTTTTTTTTAATACCCCGCCTTCCTGTAACTTTGAGAAAGTTTGCTGAAAGATGTTATGAAATTGCCAAGTATTATGATGGTCGTTGCTATCATAGCTTTCTTTTAATATGTTTTTTTTTTTTCTCATTTACTTATAGACTCATTTATTGGATCCAGTGTTGGCACTTGCTAAGTTGAGGGCTTTTTGGAATTCTCTGTAAAATATTAATTATGTAGGGAACTTTTTATTAATGTTGTAAATATTTCTTAGCTTTGACCAAACGTGAATTGATGAGAGATTAGAGGCTATGAGATGTCCTTTTAATCCTTTCTGTGAAGTCTTGGATCCCTCTAGTTTGTTATTTTAGGGTTTTTTTTTTTTTTTTTTTTAATTGGCCAGATTAAGCCAATGGTGATGGCTAAGCCATTTTACTCACTTACTTTGTTGAAGTCAATTGTATTCTATTTATAAGGTCATTCCTAGTATAAGAATAAACATATGTCTTTACCCATACTATGAGGAAACAAAGGAATCCTGATCTGGGTTGGAGTAGTCATTTTGAGCAGTTTCAGCGGTAAAAACTACCAGTGAAGAGGTGGGAAGAATTATTTTCCTATCTTATTCCATTTGTATGCAGAGTAGATGTGTAGGTGAGGGGATACTCAGGGAAGGACTAATAAGATGGTGAATATGCCCTCATGGTTCTTACAAAAATGGGACGCATAAAAGGACTATACAGGTTATATTACATAGCTTTAGGAAACGGAAACATCGTTAATCAATTTGAAGTTGGAGAGATGATCAGGGAAGAGCAGAAGAGAAGTGGGATCTGTGTGCTGATTATAAAGTGTCTTGGGCTCCTGGGGGGCGGGGATGGTAACAGTCATTGCTGAGTCTCTTTCCTAGTATCTTGATAAAGTTCAGAATGCTTAGCCTGCTATTCAAGGTCATAGCCAACTCCAGCTTCCTTTTCTGGCATCACCTTTTATTACTTCTTGAACCTTAGGTCCAGCTGTTCTCATCTCCTTGCTGTTATAACCTGAAGACCTCTCCCTCCGTGCCCCCTTTATGGCATATCTTCTGCTTCAGATAGGCTGTTGCCATCCCCATTTCTTCCTACTTGAGATTCCCCTCTTAGCCCCTTCACTGATCACTCCTTCCTCAGAGCTGTGAATGGCTGCATATTTCACTTGCCTTCCTGGAATTAATTTGAGATTTTTAGAGTTCCCTAGCACTCATGAAAGATGATGGTTCTACTTCTCTATGTAATTAATAGTAAAGCAATATTTAAAATGTAAACCATGTGAAAGTCAAAGTCACAAAATTAGATTTTTTTATTATTATTTATGCACTTTTCGGGGGGGTACCTCAGCATTCCATTTTCGATATTTCTTCTTTACTGGCACTTACCAGAGTGGTAAAGTAATGATTGTATGTGTGCTATTTTATTTTGTTTAGTTCTGTCTAATCATAAGACTTTTAAACTCTTTGAGAGAAGACATTGCATCTTCACTTTCTTTATGGCACTTAATGCTGCTCGCAAATGGGAGAATGGTTGCTGTAATCTTGAACTGCAAATATTTCCCACTGTTATTACTCTTGGAGAGAGTAGTTAGTTTTCCTCAAATATTTATTGAATGAATAAATGTAAATAAATGAGTCAGTAAGTTGGAAGACATTTGCTGAGATATCCTCTCTTCTTTTTTTTTTTTTAAAATTTTTTTTTTTTCAACGTTTATTTATTTTTTTTGGGACAGAGAGAGACAGAGCATGAACGGGGGAGGGGCAGAGAGAGAGGGAGACACAGAATCGGAAACAGGCTCCAGGCTCTGAGCCATCAGCCCAGAGCCTGACGCGGGGCTCGAACTCACGGACCGCGAGATCGTGACCTGGCTGAAGTCGGACGCTTAACCGACTGCGCCACCCAAGCGCCCCGAGATATCCTCTCTTCTTAAGAAAAAGAGACTTTGACAGTAAGAGAACCAATAGGAGTGAGCTCCCAAATTCAGCTGGAAAAGAGGTCAGGGGACTATTTATAAATGCAGAGAGAAGAGACGTTCACAGTAGGCTATTTTGAAACATCTGGTTGTTAGTTTAACAATGCAACTCAAATTCAGAGCAATGGTGGGGTTTAAGTTTATACTAAAAATTTAGAATTAAACATATGTATGATAAAGTACACATAGCATAAGGGTAAATTTTTAAAAATCTTTCTATTGATCTGTAATATCCTACTAGTTTTGACCTGACTAAATTAAAACAATGCTCAGGGCAGCATGAAATGGAACAGAATCCTGAAGAATATGTGCCCATGTTCTTATCAAGAGATCGAAGTGGTCTCATTCTTCTTTCAGCTAAATGTCGCTGGTTGTAGAGGGGTAGCAGGGAGCTGGCACTGGGCAGAAGCAGGTGCCCAGCTAGGGGCACACAGGTAGGGCTCCTCCGCCATGATGCAGGCTTTGGCTTACTGCTTTTCACTGTCCCCACTTCTGCTCTTGTACGAACTCAGCACGATGAAACCTTTCTGGTTGTTGAAGAATTATGGCTCTCCTTTAAAGATCTGTGAATTAGAACTGACAACAAGTTTCAGACATTAGCCAGTTAAAATCTAGGTGGATAGCTTGAAAGAGAAAGACTGAAGCCAAGAACATTATCAAGTACATAACTATTGAGATTATTACCGAAAACACCTAAACCTAGGTATTATGGAACCTATTGGTAACTTCTTGTGATAAGGAAGTGAACTATCACTTCTAGCCTTCGCTGAATGTGGAAATGAATCCTAAGTTCTAGATTTTGAAAGAGTTGTACTTTTGAGATTGCACAGTAAATAAAATAATCAAAATGCAACTTACACAATTCTTTCTCCTTGATCCAAGCTGCAGAATGCTTTTGCCCAAGCTCTGGCTATTTTCAGCTCAAACCTCAGTTACTTTCCATCCAGCAGACACTAATTAAATGTTTATTGCTTGCCAGGGACTGTTACAAGATCTTTATGCATAGTTACTCATTTCATCCTCAAAACAGCTCTGTGAGGTAGGCACTATTGTCCTGACGGTGGTGAGGCTCAGAAAAATAAAGGAACTTCCCTAAGGTCTTGCAGCTAGCGCATGGCGGAGCTGGGATCACCGGTAATCCCTGTGCTGTGTCCTCTGTTCACTGTCCTCTCTGTACCACTGCCTGGTGGAAGAGGGGATGGAATAGGTAGGGAAAGCTCACGGATGTGGTGGTAGATAGTGTAAGACCTGAACTGGCCTCTAAAGGAAAGAAAAGAGCTCTAAATGTGTACAGGGAATTCAGTTTGAATAAAAGGAAGCTGGCCCAAACCTTCTAGTCTGTCTCCCTAGCTCCTTATTGTGGTAAAAACAAAATAAAACATGCAGCATAAAATTTGCCATCTTTACTATTTCACGGGGTATAGTTGGGTAGTAAGTAGATCTACGTTGTTGTGAAGTAGACTTCCAGAACTTTTTCATCTTGTAGAACTGAAACTGCACACCCACGAGACACCCGCCCCCCCTCCGCCGGCCCTTTCTACGAATTGGAGTACTTTAGATACCTCACAGAGGTGGAATCATGCAGTATCTATCTTTTTGTGACTGCCTTATTTCACTCAGCAAAAAGTCCTCAAGGTTTGTCCATATTATAGCACATTGCAGAATTTCCTTCCTTTTGAAGGCTTCATAGTATTCAGTTGTATGTGTACTCTACATGTGGTTATCCATCAGGGAACATTTGGGTTGCTTCCACTCCTTACCTCCTTTGGCATCACATTTAAAGTTAAACCTTTAAAACTTCTGGGACAGTACTTCAGTACTTTCTATTCTAGTCAAGCTGCATTTTTGTTTTTGTCCACCATTGACTGTTCTCGTGGGTGGTGACTACTTACTTTGGCTATATTTGATTATCTGATTTTGGCTTCCTACTGTTTTATTATATAGCGCCACAGTGGCTGTCTTTCTGCAATGATAGATGCAAAATAAGTTTTAATAAGCAATTTTATGTTACTTTTGCTTCACATAGTAATTTCAAAGATCTTTTCCCCTAATTTGTCACTTTGTCTTAAATCCCACACAAGTAGAAGTGAATGAATGTAGGCTTTCTTTTTTAGCTACTTTCATGGACACATATACCCACAATCAAACTGAAAAGGTATATAAGACTTGAGCTTGCAAGACATGGTGTTTTGAAACAGAATTTCCGTAGTGACCATAGGTGCTTATGCATAGGAGAGTCAAAGGAGGGGAAAAAATCTGAAGTGCTTGATACCACTCTTTTGTTAAATCCATTTTCTAGCTCTTAGGGGGCATCATGGTTAAGAGCACAGGTTGTAGAGTCAGACCCTGAGAATTCTGGAATTTATTCACTCTTTATCCGTGCTGTGGCTTTGGGTGTGGGGCTTTCCTTCCAAGGCAGTTGTGAGGGTTAGTTGTAGATCCTAAGTAGATGGTGTGTAAACATCCGCAAATATTGGCCATTATTATTAGCAGTATAAGCCTGAGGGAGAATGAAAGACAATGGCTGTGTTTGATGTGTGGGGAGTAGTAGCCTTCAAGGCAGAGAACGTGTCAGTGAAGGTCAGGGCCTGCGGGTGACCACAATCCAGAGAGATGGCCAGGTTGACGGAGCTAGGCTTCCTGTGTGGGATTTAATGGGGGTAGTGTTGCCACAAGCTAAGATATGTGAACGGGTGGTAGGGGAGTGGGGTGCTGAATGACCGATTTGATAGTATTTTGGCAGCTAAGCACTCAGGCTGGAAAAACAAGTTAGGATTCTTGACTCCTGACCCTTTGCAGTCTCTTCTGTACCATGGGATGGAGTAATGTGACAACAAGCAGATTTTCTCTAAAGTACTTCCTCTTCTGCATGATTGTGGGGACCAAAGTGGAATATATCATCTTTATGAATCCTTGGAGTGAATATCTCAGTATTAAACAAGAGTTTCCTTGATATGCAAACACCATGGTACATATTTCTTGTGATTGTAGTGTGTACTGAGGCACAGGTAGAATTCAGTTAAGACCTGTGTCCCACACTAACTTGTTCAGCATGATACCCATGTGGAACTCCCTTAAGGGATTAGCTGTTTCTCCGCAATACGTTTATTCTCAACTTGAAGTCAGGGACAGTTCTCTTATCATCTGTAGTGCCAGGCATCCTATGGGGGTAACTGATTAGTGGTAGAGATTTAGAAGAGCAAAAAGTGTACAGGAGGTTTCTACCTTGGGTATCATTTCAGGGTGTCATAAATCAACTTTACTATCAACTGGTGCCACTCAAACATCATGACAGGCAAAAGAATCTTTTTTCACACATTTCTGGGTTTCCCCCTGTGGGATAGTTTCACTCCATTGGGAACCACTGTTCTGGGATACAGTAAACTCTCATTGTTCTTCAAATCAGTAAGATTCGTATTGATAACTTTGAAAAGTTTCATTATTCGTGTGGTAACCTAGTTTCTCTTTATTTGGTAGATATTTTCAGTCTTGTGATTCTGTGATTATTAAGCCTGTTTTGACACAGTTGCACTTTCTAAACATTCTAATGTTATGTTTCTGATTTTAAGAAGGTGAACTTTAAAGTTATGACAACATTCATTTGTATGGTACTTTTTTTCTCCCATAAGATATTAGAATCAGGCAAGTACCAGCACTGAATACTTTAATGACTTCATGGATTCATGAAGTGACCCATGGTTTTCAATTTTTTTCTTTCTTTGCTCAGTTGGGGGGAGGGTATGACAAAGCTCCCCTGGTGGTGGGTGATGGGGAAGAGCTCACTGGGGGGTTTACCTTACTTGAGGCTTCAGGAGAGGGAAGGCTATTCCACAGGTGGTTTAGAATGCTTCCAGCTAACTTTCTACCCACCCCCCCCCCCATTCCTATGGATTGGAGGATTCTGTATTTGAATCTTGTCTCTGTTTCTGACAAGTTTGCTGACCTATATAGACAAACGTTAAAACTGTATGTATTTTACACTTTCCATTTTATTTATTTTTTAATTTTATTTATTTGTTTTTGAGAGAGAGAGAAGGCGAAACAATGAGCAGAGGAGAGGCAGAGAGAGAGGGGGAATAGAGGATCCAAAGTAGGCTCTGTGCTGACATCAGAGAGCCCGATGTGGGGCTTGAACTCACAGACCATGAGATCATGACCTGAGCCAAAGTAGGAAGCTTAACAGCCTGAGCCACCCAGGCACCCCTATGCTTTCCATATTAAATACTCTCAAAGCTGTGAAAAAGTCTTTTTATTGAATACATGCTATGTGCCAGATGGTGTTCAAAGGCTAGAGCAGTGAACAGTACACAAGATCTCTGCCTTCTCTGTCCACAGATACCAGGTAGTAACAAAGCCATCAAACAGAGTAAAAGTAGGGAGTAGCAGAGGGAGAGTAGGGAAGGCTTCTCTGAAGTGGCCACATTTGAGCAGAGACCAACCAAAGTGATGGAGGGAGCCATGAGTTGGGGAAGCAGATTTGAAAGAGATACAAGGGTGAGAAGTGAGCTCATGACGTGGGGATAAAACTGAGGCCAACTTGGTGGCAAATGAATGATGGAATGGACAGCCAGGGGATATGAAGTTGGAGAGTCTCACAGGGAGTGATGTGTTATGACTTTTGTTATAAAATGAATCTTTCTGACTGCTGTATGAGACTATACTGTGTGTGTACGGGAGGTGGGGGGGGCAGGACAGAATCAGGTCTATGAATCAGGAAGCGATTGTAGTGGTCTGAGATGGACAAGATAGTGGCCTGGACTAGGCTGTGAGCAGAGGCGGTGAGAAGTAGTTTATGCAGGACAGAGTTTTAAGGTTGAGCTCAATAAGATGATAACATAATGCATTATTAAGTGATCTCCAAGCCAGGCATGGGACGGGTACTTGTAAATGTTATTCCCCTTTTACTTCTTGAAAATTGGTCAGGATAGGATGGAAAAATGTACAAGCACATGTGTAGTGCCAGCAATTTTGCATTCTCTAGACATGTAGCACATATACATCATGCACTGTGTTTCTAAATAAATAATTTGACTGGCATTTATTGGGCAACTTATATGGACTGGTCATCATTTTGGCAAAGTTATTAGTTTATTATGGGATAATAAAAAATAATTATAATGGCAAACACTTAACATTCCTTGTGTGCAGTTAGTATTCTAAGTGCTTCACAACAGCCCTGTGAAATAAGGTCTTGTTACTCCTGTTTTCCTGATGAGGGTGAACTGAGGCCCAGTAAGGTTAAATGCTTGTCCAAGCTTATAGAACTAGTAAGTGGAAGAATTGGGATTTGACCAAGGCTGTTCAGCTCCCAAATCTTCGTTTTGCACTGCTAAACTATCCCACTTCTGTAGGTTACTATGGAATAAGTGGAATATGATTTAATGCTCTAAGAAGTAAATGCTGTAGGAATACAGAGAAGAGAGTTTATTTCTTGTTCAGTAGAGACCTTGTGACAACATTTGAGTTAGACTTTAAATAATGGGAAAGGTTTTAGCTGTGGGGAGATAGTGATGACAGGCATGGAAATAAATATAGTGATGGAAGTATATGTCTACTAAGCACTTAACTTGTACTAAGCACTGTTTGACCACTTAATCTTGACCAGCACTGACATAGCTTTGAGTGTTTCCATTTTCCGGGTAAAGAAACAAACACACAGACATGCGCCGTATTTACACTGCTAGGAAGTGGAGGAGGTTGGGTTTGAGTTTGACACCAGATGGATGGGCAAGGGGTTGGGAGGGATAATCTGTCCTTAGGGGAGGAAAGTGATGAGCTTAGGCTCAGGTGTGATGGTGTAAAGTGTATTTGGGGAATGTGAAGAATTTAAAACTGTAAAATTTTGTTGCACATCCCTCTCATCCCAAGTACAAATTTCTGAGCCTGTTATCAGCCATCATTGCTGCACAGAAGATCCACAGACCAGTTCCTTGGAGAGCCACTGACCCAGAACACAGCATGCATGCCAGTGTGCCCAAGGGGAGGTCAAAGTGCGGAGAGCTTTGATCTCAGTTTAAGGGTGTGCACATCCATCTCTTTGCATCCGATAAGTGTATGGGCTAGAAGAAAGAAGGATCTGGAACACCCTTGAGTAGTCAGACAGTTAAAAAGCCTGGTGACTGAGGGATGGAGCTGTCAAAGTGTAGAAAGGATGGTAGGGCCTGTGGGAGGGAGCCTCTTTCACATCTTGAAAAGGAATTGAGTTCATGTTCAGCATGTTGAATGATGGCAGGGAGGTAGTTTTGAGTAGAACTTTTGGTGTATTCATCCTCGATTCAGCCGCCCAGGAACTGTTTGTGTATACTCCAAGGAAAGGCAAGGGCTTTGTGTAGAAAACGTACATGCAAACATACCATGAAACTAACAAAATGGGCCTCTCAAGTACTTCTTCTATGCCTACTATCTTCTCCTATCACTTAAACAAGTTCCAAGCGCTTTGCAAAGTTCTAGGATCCTAGTTATAGATGTATATAAAGGAAGGAGGGATTCATTTAAGAGGTTAAGAGGTTGATAGGAAGCCTTCACAGAGAAGATAATACCTGCCTGCCTATTCAGATTCTTCTAAATCATGCATAGGATTGTGCAAAATGTTCAGATTTGCAAGCAGATGGTGCATATGCCAAAGGTATGGGGCTATTAAACAGTTTGTTGCCTTAAGAATGATAATTAACAATAATGAGCTAAAGTGAGCAAGGGATGCTGGTAGAATGTTTGGCATGGTTGAAATTGCTGGAGCTAGTACATAGGAACACCTACCTTGCAGTAAATAATAGGAGGCATGGTATCTGGCACATAATTGATGTTTACATCAATAGTAGCTGCTATTATTGTTATTATTAGACTGAGACCAGACTGTGGTAGGACACGGGAATAAGCTTAGACTTCATCCTGTTGAGGATGTGGAGGGACATGCTAAATTTGGAGTTTTCAGTAGATCACTGATACATGAAGACCGAGCTGAGGGATTTGTTTAGAGACTGTCATAATCCAGGCAAGAGATATGAGTGTGTGAACCATGGTAAGGGCAGTGAGGACAGAGGAGAGTATTAGTCAGTTTGGGCTGCTGCAACAAAATACCACAGACTGTTTGGCTTAACAGAAACAGACGTTTATATTTTCGCAGCTCAGGAGTCGGGGAAGTCCAAGATCAAGGTGTTTACCCAGTTTGGCAATAATCATTTCCATTTGTGATGTGCAAAAAAAAAAAAAAAAAAAAAAAAAAAAAGAGAGAGAATGTATTTATTTACAAAATAATTGTGTAGAGCAAGAGTAGTGTATCTGAGACTTAGTTTTGTATAAAGTGTTGAAGTTTAGGTTTCTACTGTTTTTTTTCCCCTGACATTTTGTCATTTTGAATGTGGCAGAGGGATACCTTATTGTCAAAGTCATTTCCTGCCTCGTATCTCTTGTTTGTATTTTTCTTTCTCTGCATCCACAGTGCTGTCTGAGGATAATACGTGCTTTCCCTTTTTTGTGTGTACGTGTGTGTCAGTGTTTGCCGATATTTTTAAATAGTGGAGACAATAGCTTTTGGCCTTTTGGCAGATAAGACATGCAGTGTCTGAGTGGTGTCTCTTGGAGAGTTATTTTGAAATGTGATTTTCAGAGACAGCGCATTAACACTTGTTCAGATAAATTGACCTAGATTGGGTGAGTCTCATTTTACTATTTCAGCATATGTTATGCATGTTCTCTACTTTTTTTTCTTTTTGTGGAAGCATAATATACAGGAGTGTGCACATATCCTACATTTTCACAAACTGAACACAGTCACAGAAACAGCACCTAGATAAATGGACTTAAAAAAATTTAATGATGTTGTTTGGGAGTAAAATGAACCTATGTACATCTGCTATGTAGAAAGGAAAATGTGACCTTTAGACTTTCTTCCCCCCCTTTCATATTATTTCCTGTTACCAAATGTATTTACATATTATTCAGGCAGTTTTATCTTGTATATCAATATTGTGCATACAATGCTACTGCATTTTTCGAATGAAAATTATTAACCTGAGAAATGTATTCTAACTGTGCTTTTTAAGAGTGTCTTTGCAGAAATGTATTAAAGGGTAGGGTTGTTCATATCTAGTTACTGTTAAGAAAAATTTTCTAAAATTTGGAAATCAAAAAGGACATGTATAGCATGTTCTTTCAATGCATTGTGTGGGGGTATTGTTTAACAGGCCCACCCTAGGGGTATTTATTTCTAATTTTGTGCTCTACTTTCTATGTGCTGTTTGATTAGAGCCCTGAACTGGGAAGTTATCTGTTAGCTTATAGATTTTTGTCGGGTAGAGAGATAACCCCAAAGGTTATGGTTTTATTGCCCTGTAGGACATTAACCAGTTTTTTAAATCTAACCTACTAATCTTAGTCTTAACATGAAAAAAAAAAAAGTCTTTTCTGTCTAAACCTATTGCACAAATGTTCCTGGAAACAGTCTTACCATCTTACTGGTTCCTTCATTAATGGGTTGAATAAATTATTTGACACATGTTCATTTTATATTTGTGGGAAAGTTGTTTTTTACTTTTTGAAAATCATCATTTGATCCCACCATGGCATTTCTGCCTTGTATCCTCACACTTTACCTAGGAATTGACTCTCTGGGGCATGCAGAGTAATGGCAAAGATTCTAAACTCTGAGTGAGTGAAAGTAATTATCCTCGTTTCTATTGTGTTTCTCCAGAGAAAGTTTATCATGTCAGACTAGGTTTTCATAACTAAAATATCCTAATCCATTAATATTCTTTTCTTTTTCAGGCTTAAGCACATAAAACATTCACTGTGAAGAAAATAACATTTTGAGACATTTCTCTGTTGCGAGTGATAGAGGAAAAACCAATACAGAAGTGGACTTTCCTGTGTGTATCTCCTTGTACTGCTTTTGATAACTCAGGAATGAAGCCACCATTATGTCCTCAGTCAGTGAAGTAAATGTTGATATCAGAGATTTCCTAATGAGCATTAATTTGGAGCAGTATCTCCTACGCTTCCGCGAGTTTGGTTTTGATACTGTGAAGGACTGTGCGGCAGTCAATGACAGCGTGCTGCACAAAATTGGAATATCACCTACAGGACACCGGAGGAGGATACTGAAACAGTTGCAGATAATCTTGTCAAAAATGCAAGATATCCCAATATATGCAAATGTTCATAAAACAAAGAAGGATGATGAGACTTCAAAGGTTCCCCATGCTCCATTCTCTGATGGGAGTAACTCCGTAGATCTTTCAGATGCAGGTGGTATTCAAGCACCTAGCCCAACGCAGTGGGAGACTGTTACCAAAACTCTTGATCAAAATGATGTTAGTGTAGAAAATAGCCAGTCTCTTAAATCAGATGATAAGCTGTCTCTTCCTAAACACAACTTTCCCCTTCCAGAAGAAGAACCACACCCGAGTTTGAATTCTTTTCAGCATACTTTATTTGGTAGTGAAAATATTAAAGGAGAATCTTTGATTACAGAGATAACTATGGATTGCACAATTGAAGAGCAACAAACAAACAGAGCTGATTTGATCTCAGAAAATGTGAGCCAGCTTCCTGATGTAGACTCTGAATGCCTTTCTTCCCTCCGCCCATCAGTATCAGAGGCAAATTCTGGAAGTGGAACTAATGGTTTATTAGAAAGATCACTGCCGTCCCCATTCTTTCAATTTCAAGGAGAGATGGTTGTAAATGATTTGTATGTTCCATCGTCACCAATCCTAGCACCCATGAGAAGCCGTAGCAAGCTGGTTTCAAGACCATCTAGATCTTTTCTGCTAAGACATCGTCCTGTACCAGAGATTCCAGGGTCTACAAAAGGAATTTCAGGGAGGTAAGAGTTTTTATGATGAGCCCTAAGTATTCAATTTGAGTGAATTTAGTTGCTTGTAATGAATATTTTTAGGATTGGTAAATTTGACGTCTATTAATTTGCCTATTCAATGAACCTTTTTTTTCTTCTAAAATGAGAACGTGTCATTTCTTTTGTACACTGTTTCCCAGAGTCTATTTCTTTTCTTTTTTTTTTTTAATTTTTTTTTTTTCAACGTTTATTTATTTTTGGGACAGAGAGAGACAGAGCATGAACGAGGGAGGGGCAGAGAGAGAGAGGGAGACACAGAATCGGAGACAGGCTCCAGGCTCTGAGCCATCAGCCCAGAGCCCGACGCGGGGCTCGAACTCACGGACCGCGAGATCGTGACCTGGCTGAAGTCGGACGCTTAACCGACTGCGCCACTCAGGTGCCCCCCAGAGTCTATTTCTAACTTATAACTGCCTGGGACTCGTTAGTTTTCTTCCATTTAAATGGGGGAAAGTCCCTTCCTCTAATTTTACCTGGCAGTTCCTTCCCATGCCTGCCTTCACACCTGGTTTTAAATTCTTCCATGAGGGCAATTCTTCTATTTGAATTGTTGACTCTGTCTCCTGACTGGATTATTTGTCCTTCAGCGGCAGCCATGTTTCTTTTTTTGTTTTTTTGTTTTTTTAAACATTTATTCATTTTTTTGAGGGGGGGGAGGGGCAGAGAGAGAGGGAGACACAGAATCCAAAGCAGGCTCCAGGTTCTGAGCTGTCAGCACAGAGCCCACCTTGGGGCTGGAACCCACGAACCGCGAGATCATGACATGAGCTGAAATCAGATGCTTAACTGACTGAGCCACTCAGTCGCCCCAGGGGCCATGTTTCTAACGTTTGTATCTCTACTGCTTGACACAATGCATTGGCATGAATTAGTAATTCAAGATACATGTAGGGAGCACCAGCTTGGTTCTGGTCACTGTGCTCGGTGGGGAGGTAGAGAGGAACGAAGGTGCTTGAAGTGTAGCGTAGGAGACAGATGGTAACAGTACAGTGTGAAATCCGGTTCACTGGAACCGGAATTCTAAAGAGGGGCCCACCAGCATTGCATGTTGGGTTGTTAGTACTTTGAGGTAACTGCGGAGGCTAAGTGCTGACTTAACAGCAGAGAGAACTTTCGTCCCTTTCTCAGGGTTACACCTAAAATAGTTGTGGTTTTCTCCAGGGTTGTGGTGGGATGTTTTCTTTTTTTTTCTTTTTCTTTCTTTTTTTTTTTCTTCATTAAAAGCTAACACTTGTCTCTTTGCTGGGAGTCATGAGGTTGTTCGACTGTTAACTGCTGTGGTACTAGATGTAATTATGGATTTCCTGCACAGGCTCTAGGCTGGCATTTCTGCCATACCCTCCTTCCCTGCTTATTTCCACTCTACCCCTACTGCTGGTACTGTTGCCTGTGGGCATCTTTGGTAATTACAGTGCAAAATCCTGGTTGTATTTGCAGGAGAAAATGCAGAAGTTTAGTATTTGCCAAAGAAAATGTGGCAATTTACAGGACTGTTGATTTAAGAACCTCTCATTAGAGCATAAACTCTTTGAGGGAAGAGATCCTGTGTACTTTGTCTTTGTCTCTTGGCATCCCTTGCGCCAACAGCAAAGTCTAGTCTTTCCTTGGGAATCAGTAGTAATAGTGTCCTTTATTAAACATCCTAGGAGCCAGTTTGTTTTATAATTTCCTGTGGGTTATCTAAATCTCTCAGTGGCACTGGAGGTATTATTCCTACATTTTCTTAGGTAATTGAGCCCTAGGCTGATTTTGACAGGATCACATGAGTGGTAAACTGGAGTTTCATTCCAGTACATCAGACTCTAGAACCCACACACTTTCTTAACCACTCATTTAGGAAATATTCTTAAAAATATTCACTGCATATATGAGAAAGTATTACTTAGGAATGTAAAAGGTTACCAATTTTTGTATGACACTGTAGTTTTAAAATATTTTGCTAATTTTAAACAAAGTAACTGAGGGCGGTTTGCCATGAGTATACACATTAAAATTGTGTCTTTGCCAGAACAGAATCCTTTGGGGAGTTGTAAGGATAACTTCACACAAGAAACATTTGGCTTAAGTTTTAAAAGGTGCTATTTTTTCATAAGTTCTTGAGAAACTTGATGTTTCTTCATTTGTAAGCGTAAGCTTTATATCATATGAAAGACTTGTAATTCACATTGTTTGTGAGTATGAGTCTTTGAAAATGAGAATTGAAATAATGTCAAAATTAGTAAATAAGTTAGTCCTAGTTGCATCATAGCCCTGCCAGGTTACCCCTCATAACCTTTCTTCTTTGATTATGGTGGTAAATGGTAACCCTGCATCTGTGGTACTCAAATCATACAATGAGAAACTAAATTATTTTCAGACTTCACTTGTATTTTTCCTTGCGGTCCTGGCCTGAATTGCAAATAGGAATTTTGCAAGATTTTAAAATGTCATAATATGAGTTTTAAAATAAAACTGTGGATTATATAACCTGAGATTCTCTGTAATCAGATTACATCTAAATGATATTTTAGTACATTTCTGGATATACCAAATAAAAATATTTCTTTGTGGCCAATGCTTTTAACATAATTTCTTTACTAAACATTTCATGTATCTGTTAAAAGGTATATATGATGTTGGATGCGTTCCTTGTGTGAAGCCTTCTGTTTTTGTCTCCCTGGACATCAGTTCCTCCCCAGCTGCCTCTTCCCTCCTTATTTATCTGACAAAATGGACACTCTGGTCAAATGGATTATCTTTGTCCTTGCCTTCAGTTTTTCCTGAATTCCTGCCTGCTTCTTTTCTTGGAAAGGCTGGGCTAGGTGGGGCTATTGAGCAATGAACCTCAGGATCTCTTTTTAACCTTTCTTGAGGGCCAGGGCAGAACTAGGCTTAAAGAGCTGGCTCTTCCCTTATCACTTTCACCTGGAGGTTTCCCATGGAGGCCTCCAAGCAGGAAGTGAGGTCCAGCATCTTACCATTTCCCTGGGAGTCATGGGTGTGTCCTGTGATCCTTCCGGGAGCCTCCTCTTCTGTGCTCAAGACAGGAAAGAACAAGATCTTTTAGCTACTAAAGAGGTACCTTTCTTACCCTCCTTCCCAGTTTAAAGATTTTCATACGTCTCGCATGCAACTGTTTTATCCTTGGCACAAGTCACAAAGTCCTTCTCTTTTAGGTATTGTGCCTCTAAATGTTTTTAGGGAAGGGGAAATAAGGAAGCAGAGATGGGGTGCAGGAAGATGAAAGGCGGGGCTGCACAGTGATTGGAGGACATCTGTTATAATTTATTGTTAAGACTGGTGTACCATATTGACTGAAGGGTCTTTGAAAGTTTGAAATCTAAACCTGAGGTCTCCAGGCTTCTTTGAACTTTTTATTAAAAATAACAATCTTCGATATTTTTCTCTAGATATACATAGACGTGATACAGACATTAGAAATGGATAGCCCTATTTTAGACTTTAATGTTGAAAGATATTTAAGCAGAAAATGTACAGAAAAGTCTTAAGCAGTGGTTGGGTGCATTGAATAAGAAAAATACAGAAACTCATCCCATCTTTTCCATGTTCAAGAAAAACTTCACATTTCATGTTATAGCAGAAAAATGCTTAGCAATCCAAAATTCTTTATATGCCTTTAAAATGTCTTCTTTTTAAATTCTGTGAAAAAATAGGCTGATTATTTTAATATTTTCAAAATTTGGACTTCACCTAAATTTTGACAAATCAAAATGTAAGTAGTTAATAGTTTGATTTATTCTTAGAGGATAATGATATCTGTCTGCTTCAGATTTTTTATAAGTAAAAAGACATTAGGTTTATACTTTTTATTTCATAATATAAAAAGCACCACTTTGAAAAATATGTGTTCTTAAATTCCAGTTATTTAACATACAGTGTAATATTAGTTTCAGGTGTAGAGTATAGTGATTCAATAATTCCACATGACACCCAGTGGTCATCACAACAAGTGCACTCCTTAATCTCTATCACCTATTTTACCCATCCCTCCACCCACCTCCTTTCTGATAACCATCACTTTGTTCTCTGTAGTTAAGAGTCTGTTTCTTGGTTTAACTCCCTCTTTCTTTTACCCCTCCCTGCTTGTTTGTTTTGTTTTCTTAAATTTGTTATATGACTGAAATAATAGAGTATTTGTCTTTTTCTGACTTATTTAGTATCATACTGTTTAGTTCCTCCATATCATTGCAAATAGCAAGATTTCATTCTTTTTGATGGCTGAATAATATTCCATTTTATATATAAGTACCACATCTTCTTTATCCATTCATCAGGCACTGGACACTTGGGCTGTTTCCATAATTTGGCTATTATAGATAATGCTGCAGTAAACATCAGGGTACATTTATCCGTTTGATTTCGTATTTTTGTATCTTTGGGTAAATACCTAGTAGTGCAATTGATGGATCAGAGGGTAATTCTATTTTTAACATTCTGAGGAACCTCCCTACTGTTTTCTAGAGTTGCTGTACAAGTTCACATCCCCACCAACAGTGGAAGAGGGTTCCCCTTTCTCTACATCCTCACCAATATCTATTGTCTCTTATGTAGTTGATTTTAGCTATTCTGACTTGTGTGAGGTGATATCTCTTTGTAGTTTTGATTTGTATTTCCCTGATGATCAGTGATGTTGAGCATCTTTTCATGTGTCTCTTGGCCATCTAGATACCTTCTTTGGAAATATGTCTATTCATGACTTCTGCCCATAAAAAAATACATTTTGAGATGCAATTTTTGCTAGTTTAAAGAACTGTTTGAGGGTAATAATGTAGACTTTCGTGTTGTAATCCATCTGTAGTTATCATTTATTCTTTTCCTGAGGACATCTTTTTGGGAACGTCTTGGATTGAGACTTAAATATCTGTGCATTATAAATTTCACATTCTTAGTCTGTGCTGTAGTTAATAGACTCATGTTTTCTGAAATCAGATTTGTGTGTTTAGTTAGATATATGTAACCTCAAGGCAGTTTTAAACTGCTGCCTAATGATCGTGAATTTCTTTTGAATTCAATTCTGTAATGATCCGTAGTTAGTCCGTTGTAGTTAGTTTGTTATGAATTGCAAGAATTGCATTTTTTAAAAACATTCTGTGAAATGATGGTCCATTTATGGTGTATAATTATTTTTTGGTGTGGCTGCCTTGTCTAAGTAACAGGTAAGTGTGGATCATAAAGGGAGATCTTTAACATTAATTAACCTTCATAGCACTGCTTTTCTTGGTTATTTTAGTGGTTTAAAATATATTAAAAAATAATATCTGTATTATGCTAAAGATTCACTTTGGTAACCAGAGGCCTTTTTTTTTTTGCAACTTGGTGTTTTAATATTATATTTGAGATTTATCCACATTGATGCACATACTTTATGTAATAATTGCTGTGTAGTATTTTACTAAAAAAAAAAAAAAAACAAAAACAACACACGGTTATTCCTCTACTAGGTTGATGACATGTTTTCTCTATCACAAAGAAGAGTGTGAATACTTTTAAGGACTTTAAGAAACAAATGTGCACATAAAGTTTACCAGAAGGACCATTTTCTCCTCTAATAAAAATGATAATTGGTTCAATTTAAAAAGCAACCTACAGTTTTTAGGATAACTGGTGGGAAGATAATAGGGCAGAAAGAGGCAGAAAGGAAAGAATGGGGGCTTTGCCTCTTGCTAGCTGTGGACTTGGGCTGGGAGAGCCTCCTTTAGGACAACTGGTTTTATGTCAGAGCTGTTATGAGGATGAAATATGAGATGCAGATATATATAAATTCCTAACATAATGTTTTGGGCATAATAGATATTAGAATATAAAATAGCTTGTGATAACTTATTCATAGGTAAATGAGAATATAAATTACTGATGGCTGGTTTTCAAAGTAACTTTTTCTCCTGTGTTGAGCTAATCTTTCATCAACACTAGATCAAATGAAGTTGGTTGATAGATTCAGTAATTTCTTGCAGTTGGATACTGAGTATCATAATTAAAACCACAAACATTTTTCTTTACATTTCATATGACTAATAGTAAAACCAGCAAAATATGCTTTAAAGCACCACTAATATATTTAAAATTCTTCTAATTTGTCTTTAAACATGTTTTCAGTATATTTATAATGTATGTTAATATTTACTAATTTTATTAAATACTTATATATTAAATACATACATAATTTTCTTTTTTGGTTTTTTTTTTAATTTAAGAAATCTTTGTATACTCCAAGGTTGCAAAGATTTCTTGCGTGTATTTCCAGAAGTTTTAGAACATTAGCATTAACATGTAGGTCTAAACTCCATTTCAAGTTCACTTTTGTATATGGTATGAAATAATGGTTGTTTTTCATTCCTTTTTTCATGAAGATATCCAGTTGTTCCAGCAACACTTGTTGAAAAGACTATCCTTTCCCCATTCAATTGCTTTCACATTTTTTCAGAAATCAGTGGACCGTAGATGTGTGGGAGTTAGGTGGAATTGTTATTTTGTTCCATTAATTTATGTGTTTATCCTTTCACCAATTATACACTGATTTGATTGCTATAGATTTAAGAGTAAATATTGAAACTGTACAGTATAAATCTTCCAACTTGTTCTTCTTTTAAATATTTGACCATAGTAGGTTATTTGTATGTGCATGTACATTTTAGAGTCATCTTGTCAATTTCTATATAAAAGCTCATTGGAATTTTGTTTGGTATTATGTTGACCCTGTATATCAACATGTAGAGAATTAACATCTTAACAACACTGAGTTTTCCAATCCAATAACATGGTATATCTATCTATTTTGGTCTTTTTAAATTTTTCAGTGTTACGTGGTTTTCAGTGTGCAGATCATGCCCATGTTTGGTAAATTTACCCCTATTTCATGTTATTGATATTATTGATATTATTTCATGTTATTGATATTTCATGTTATTGATATTATTATAAAATTTGTATTTCAAACTATTTTTCCAGTTGCTCAATGCTAGCATTTAGAAATACTATTGAATTTGTTAATATCTTCCCCTTATCCTGGGACCTTGCTAGGCTTACTAGTTTGAGAATCTTTCTGGCAGATTCCTTAGGATTTTCTACTTAATGGATACCTTCTGCTTGTAAGAGTTCTTATTTTCCAATCTGCATGCCCTTTATTTCTTTTATATATCATATTGTCCTGGATGGGACCTCTGAAATAATGTGATTATAAGTAGTGAGAGCAGACCTCCGTGTCTTACTCTCAATCTTAAAATCAGTCAGCCTTCCACATTATTTAGGATGTAGGTTTTTCATAAATGCCTTTCATTAGGTTGAGGAAGTTTTCTTCTGTTCCTAGTTTACTGAGAATCTTTGTCATTAATAGATGTTGGATTTTGTCAGTTGGTTTTCCTGGATCTGTTGTCATGAGACTGTGATTTTTCTCTTTTATTTTCCTAATTTGGTGAATTACATTGATTTTTCTCATGTTAAACCAACTTTGCTCTCCTGGAATAAATCTCATCTGGTCATATATATATATATATATATATATATATATTTAATGGGTTGTTGGATTTGATTTGCTAATATATTGCTAATTAGTTTTGCATCTAAATTCATGAGGACAATTTATTTAATAGTTATCTGTAGTTTTGTTTTTGACTGGCTTTGTGTCTGTAATACTGACCTTATAGAATGAATTGGGAAGTAGTCTCTCCTTCCCTGTTTTCTGAAAAAATTCATGTAGAATTGGTATTATTTCATTCTGAAATGTTTGGTGTAATTCATCAGTGAAATGGCTTGGCCTAGAGTGTTTTGCAGGTAGGTGACTACTAAATTCAATTTCTCTAATAGATCTAGGGATATTAAGATTTTTCTATTCTGTATCATATTTGGTAATTTATGTCTCAAAAAATCTTTCCATTTCATCTAAGTTGTTGGATTTATTGAAATAAAGTTTTTCTCAATAATCTATAATTATCACTTTAATGTTTGTAGGAATTGTAGTGTCTTCTCTTTCATGCTGATATCGGTAGTTTGTCTCTCTTGTCTTTTATTTTCCTTCCCTGAGGTTTATCAATTTGATTGATCATTTTGAATAACCAGCTTTAGTTAAAATGATTTTAAACTTTATCCATATTTTATTTCATTAGTTTCTGGCGGTTTTTTTTTTTTTTTTTTTTTTTTTTTTTTTTTTATCCTTGTTTGTAGTTATTTGGGCAGATACAAATTTCAGAGACCCTAAAGACACTGTCCTGATTCTTACACTTAGATGGAAAAATAGAACTCATTTATATAGTAATGGGTATTCATTACATCTGTTTACACAGTGTTTTCTTCTCTCATTGCTATTAGGCTGTATTCTAATTAATTACCTGTAATCTTTCTCTCCCAAGGCAGCAAATATTTTTAAGGAAAGGTCATAAATTTTCATACTACGCTTATAGAGCCGACAAATTTTTGACTCAATTTTGTGATTGTAAAGTTTAATGACAAAAACCCCTAATAAATAATGAATTCTAATTAGAAAATTAGTGTCTCACAGGGGTATGTCTAGCAGTTTTGAAAATCCAACGTACATACTAGCATTGGGCAAATATATTCATTTACTTTTGTAAGGTATAAATGTGAGAAGCAAATGCTTGTAAAATCTAGTGAAATCTCCTTAAGACTATTTAGAAAAACACATCTGTGGAATTTAGCCATTCTGTTTAATTAGAATCAAATTTATTTTTGAATATTGGTTTTTCTACCCAGAAGAATGGAATGTATGTCTGTATCCTTTACTCAGTCTCATAGTTTACCAATTTTTGTTTATCTGTTTTAATTTATCTATTTTTCCCCTTTGCTTTAAGCTATTTCCGTGAGAGAAGAAACACTGCTACCTCAACTGGAAAGTCTGTGACACAGGAAAGTGAGTTTCAGCATGTAAAGTCTTTGTAAATTAGCACTCATATGACAGTCTTAAATGTGTGAAAATTGTGATCGAGAAAGTAGGCCCCCTGTGTAATAGGGAATAATGGGAATAACTATCTGCTAGGGTTCATAATACTTCAGATGCATTTAAAGATGAGTGAATAAAAGACAGTCATATGTACTCAGACTCTTGGAAATCTTCAGATACTAATGTAAAAAGAATTTTTTTTCTTTTTTTTTTTTTTTTTTTTGCACCGGGCTTCATTTATCAGTAGCCACAGTCGAAGGCATTTAACTAAATTAAGTGGTTTCTGACATTCTGAGCTATAGGACCTGGATTTATGGAAAGTAATTTTGCTATGGTAACGGGAAAGGGCTGACATTACTTTGGTAAATTGATCATTGACAGAGGCTTTTCTTTCTTTTTGAAAATTCTGCTTATATATGTTCAGGAACATTCTTCTTAACAATAAGGTGGAAAACACTTGGTTACTGACCCTTTAAAAGTTTTTTTTTGCCATAACAGAGAATGAAAGTGTTAGGAATTCTTTCTTGTGGATGGGTGTAACACAAGGACAGTGGAAAATCTCTTGAAATAACTTATTTACAAGTGTATTAGTGGCTGTGGTGTTGGATTATATTAAGTAGATTCTGGTGTTTTGAGTGATACAGCGTCTAGTTGTTATGTTAGTGAACTTTTAATTATTCATTGGAAATTACAATAGATCTAACACTAACTTTATGCCATTAATACTGTATTCTTATTTAGGAATTAACATTATAAATGGCATCATATGTGGGAAATGTGCTTAGTTATATTAATGTGGATCTTAGAGGGTAGCAAGGCCATATATGACACATCACACTTTCAGAAACAGTGAGTAATATGCCTTGGTTGGGAAGTGAGAGGCATATACAGTGAGTGCTACACCAAGAAGCCATGGGACGAGTTGCTTTGGAGGTGAATATTATAAGCATAATTTTGGACTCTCAGAGAATAAAGCTTAAGTTGTGATATTACTATAAAATTATTAAGTGCATACCTTTTTAAAAAATGTTTCACATTATTTATATCTTTTCATTCTCATCCTATAATTTCCCCAAAAGATTCAAAGGAGGAAAATTCATCTTCCATTTTTCCTTATGGAGAGACCTTTCTCTTCCAGAGACTAGAAAATTCCAAGGTTAGTCCCATACATTTTTATTTTTTTTTCCATTTTCAAGTCTTTGCTCTTCTGCCTATATTTCCCTCTTCGTTTCCTTTAAAGTGTTTGGAGAATGAGTTATATTGAAGCAGGACATTGGTAGTCAGTAAAATTCTTTTAAGTAAAATCATGTTGAATGTGTATCTTTAAATATATATCACAAAAATACATTCAATTTCAGGAATACAGGAGGGGGGATTTCTGAATTTTCCAAAAAATAAGTTACTTTAAAGACAAACCCCCAAAGAAAGCAAAAGCAGGCAAACAGAACCCCCCTAGATTTTGCTTTTTGCCTTATACCCAAATATCTACTTCTAACATATCTTCATATCTTCATTATTTAATTTATCACTTAGTCTTTCTTTCTTCTCAAGTACTTGTGCTCTTTTGGTTATTTTATTTCTTGGTCAGGATAAAACAGAAGTTGGAAGACAAAAAGTGGGAAATTAAAAGTAAATAAATTTTGTTCTTGATTGGCATCTTCTGTTTTTCCTGGATGAAATGATGCATTATTAATGATTTAAATATCTTGAAAAAGGCATCGAGAGGCTATTTTTAGTATAGTCTCTCTAAGTTTTTACTGAAAATTGATCTAAGCAGTTAGATATTTGTGTAATAAAACTAAGCTCACATTGTGGATATTTGGAAAATATTGCTGTCCTAAAAAATGTATGTATATAATATATGTGTATATTTTTTTTAATAGAAGAGATCTATAAAGAATGAATTTTGGACCCATGAAGAAACACTCAAAGGGGAAACAACTACTGAAAAAAACTCTTTTCTTGTGAAATCAAGGTATGAGGTCATGATTGATGATGATTAATTCTTTTGAATATAATGTTATGCAGTGTTGACTTCTTGCTCATATTATGTTTCTAAGAAAATAGTTTACATTAGTAAGTTCAAATCTTTCTCATTCTAGATGTTTCAGTAATGGCACTTACTTTATTAAAAAAAATTTTTTTTTAGTTTGTTTAGAGCACAAGCGGGGCAGGGGCAGAGAGAAGGAGAGACAGAATCCCAAGCAGGTTCTGTGCCATCACGCAGAGCCCAGCGTGGGGCTCGAACTCACGAACGTGAGATCATGATCTGAGCTGAGATCAAGAGTCGGACGCTTAACCGACTACACCACCCAGGAACCCTGAATAATGGCACTTATTTTAATAATTGAACTTAGAGTCTGTAAATCCGGTGTATAGTGATATTTTGCAGCAGATTATGTTAGTCTTTTCCTAATTGAAATCGCTCTTCCCATCCTAAAGTGGAAAATATGTGGTGCCCACAATTGTGTGTTAAAGATGGGAAGTTATGTTAATATGAAGGAGAAAGAGGAAGCGCAAAAAAAAAAAAATACTATCTAAGGTGCAGAATTTTTACAAATGTAATACATCCTTTTTTTACTGGAAGTTCATCATTGACAAGTGGCTTGACAGTTTACCCAGTTATTTGGATCACTCATGAAATTAAGCAGTTTGTGAGGCACCAACTTAAATTTTAGTTTTCTCAACTTTATTAGGACTTAGTGTCCTGCATCATTACCTAATGTTCATTTTATATCTTCAATTTTATCCTTTCCTTTCCAAGTCTGATAATGTGGGTTTTCTTAAGTTGAAACTAAATAATTGAGGATCTTCAGTTAGCATTTGATATGTATGTATTATAATGCAAAATGTGGAAGGGGCCAGGTTAAATCATTCTTTAAGGAAGTGAGTTTTTAGGACACTGTGTCCAAAAGGATGTAATTTGACTCCTACACATATCTATTTCATTGATTAGCAAAAACTTCTTTGTAATGAGTTTTATTATACATTAATGGCTGAGTGAACCTATTTTGTCATTCCTTAAATCTGTAGAAATATGCTTAGCTATTATGAATGTGTTGTGGTGAATGTTATAGGTTACACAGCTTTTACCTTCTGATTGTATCCTGACTCTTTCTCATTTCCTAGCTAACAGTGTGGTGAAGTTTTCCCTCATTAGTGTTACAAAATAATACTAAAGCTCTTGGAATTGAATCGTGGAGAGCCAGAGAGGAGCAACAAGTTTCGAAGTGAGATCTCCAAATAGATGAGTTAGTGGTTCATGAATGTTACTCAGGGACTACAAGTTGGAATGGCTATTTAATGCTGTTGGTGATGACGTTAAATTACGAGGCAGGGAATGTGGTCAGTCTTTACCCTTAGTACCAGTCTGCACCCACCCCCACCCAAATAAACAGATCAGATTAATGACACAAGAAAAATTGTACTACTTTCAGCAGTGTTCAAATATATCTTAGGGTAATAAGAGATTTCTGTTTTTCTGGAAGAGTTTTAGAACTTATCAGATGGGTTAATGGAGCTCTTAAGAGATTTCTGACTTTAAATTTCTGTGCAGTTTGTTGTTTATAAATTTCAAAAGTAATCAGTGGCTCAAATACATATGGTATTTTGAAATGTTAACACAGTTTGTTTCCATTTAGCATATATGATAACAGGAAGGAGAATATAAGCGAAGACAAAGCAGAAGATATTTGGATACCTCGAGAGGACAAAGTTAATTTTCCAGTAGACTCTGCTTCAGAATCAGAATATTCAACAGTAGAAGAATGCTTTCAGAGTTTAAGAAGAAAAAATTCAAAGGCATCTAAATCTAGGACTCAAAAAGCATTGAATTTGGACCCTGTTAATAGGCACAGTTATCCGTTAAGCTCAACAAGTGGAAATGCTGAGTCCTCAATCGTTTCCTCAAATGCAATATCTCCCTATGCCTGTTTTTATGGGTCCTCTGCAAGGAAGGTTAAATCCGGATGGCTAGACAAACTCTCCCCTCAAGGGTATGTAGTTTTTCATTTTTTTCCCATAAGTAGCATATTTTCAGCAGTTCAAGTTTATCCATTTCTAAACCTGCTAGATTGTTGCTACTCTCCACCCCTCCTCTACCCCTACGCACACAGATACAGTTTTTAGGGGTTTTCAGTACACTTTTGCAAATGCTGTTCTTTAGACATAAGGAGGAACATGTGCAGTGTATTATGTGGAATGCTGGGTTAAGATTCTGAATAGCAGATTGAAATCGAAAGTTGCAATTTCACATCTAGATCCTTAATGTTAGTTTCTAACTTTACACTAAAATGCACTGTGTCCCAATTTATCGCAAAGAAAAACAATACAGATTGAGTTGGTATTACTAGGCCCACACTGTTTGGCTTTTGCTCATATTATAACAGTGTTCTGTTTGGGAATACAAGTCTTAATTGTGGTTAGAGAAAGTATGTCATTGTTAGATTTCAGGCTTCACTGGTATAGATACATTGTTTTGATTTTTGTATGTTGCACAGAAGGTCAGAGTCCCTTGAATATTATACTTTTAAAACAGATTTATCATTTTAGATGTTTACAAAGAGACTTCTGTCCCTTAAGGGTTATACAGTACTCAGAAATATTTGGGGAGGGATTGCGTTTAATTAGAATTGTTTTCTGGCATCCTGATTTTTTAATGTCCTTTTGAAATATTTACTTGAAATGTTCCTCATGAATTATTAAATTATTTTGGGATTAAATCTCTCATGTTTAAGTAGTGAATGTGGTGAGTCCTTGCAATATGCTGGTTTTCTTTACTATTCCCCCCAAAATGAGCATCATTTCTAGAAAGCCTTGGACCTAAAATAAATTTTATTAGCAAAAAGTTGCTAGAAGAAACATTAGTTGATTAGCAGGAGCAGGTTTTAATTTCTTAAGAAAGTGAAAAAAAAAAACCAACACTTTTATGGTTAGTAATTATATATTTAATGCTTTCTATCATTGCATCCTTTTAGCAAATTAGATGTTGAATAACCTAATTTAGCAAATTAGAGTACTTCTTAGTATCAGTTATCCTGTTTCCTTTCTGGTTATTTAAGGTAACAAAGTAATCAACTGTGCCTACTTTTCATCAGTCATCAGTACTATTGATAGTCTAATAGCAAAGGTAGGAGTAAGCATTCAAAAGTACACATTGGTGGAATGAAACAGTGAGTTTGAATATTCTCGAATCTTTCATTTCTGTAAAATTAAGGTGTTTAGGGAGATTCTAGTGCTCTCTCCAAACAAATACCACCAGAAGAGTTAGCGGACTCTGGGTACAGAGCCCCCAGCAGCTGTGGTTTCCTTTTCCTGCCTACTCTCTGGTGGTACCTTGCTCTCTGCAGGGTTGTTATGTTTATGCTCCGGGCACACTGAGAAAGCTTCCCCATTATTGTCCACCCCTGGGACAGTTAGAACATTTTTCCTCTCACTCTATCAGAACTCTGGCTTTCCATCCTTTCTATTCTGAATCCGCCTAAGGTCAGATGCTGTAAGTTGTCTAGATTTATGTTTTTCCATTTTAGGGGAAATAATTGAGTTTTCTGGCTTAACAGTTTTTCTCCTGGATACCAGGATGAATAGAGATGGGAAATTAAACAAAGAACTTGCTATATCACCAAGAGATTAAACTCTTTTATATGATTTTATTGTTATGACTTGAAAAGAAGTATATGTTACTGGCTTAGAAGCATGTATTATTTATTAGATCAGAAGTAGAATCTCTTAATTTCTCCTTTTCATAATTGGATTCTGTATTCTGTTGTGAGAGTGTTTAAAATGCTCATTAATTAGACAAAGTGATGCCTACCCACTCCTTATGCAAAGGTTATGAGCTTTAACTCGTGGCCACATGTCTCTTTGGAGCAGTTAGCACTGCTGTAGATGGCATTCTGATTCCAGAGAGGAGGGATCAGCAAACTTTTTCTGTAAACGGTCAAATAATAAATATTTTAATCTTTATAGCCTCTGTGGGGTCTCCGAGAAGAATCAGCAACTCAACAGTTGTAGCATGACAGCAGGCACAGAGAATATGCAGACCAGTGATTGAGGCTGTGTTTCAATAAAGACTTTATTTATAAACACAAATTTGGCCTGTGGGCCATAGAAGCATAAAGCAGATTAGATATTTGGCTAAAATCTTATACCAGCTTCTTCTGTCTCTCCTAGGCCCCAAGTAGAAAATTATAACCTGATACTTTCTGTTACTTTAATCAATATAGAAGTCATAAGAAGCAAGAACTCACTTTGGCGACCTTGACACTTACTGTTCTTTATGACTGGAATGTCCTTTTCCACAGAGCATCGTGACTTGTGTACCCTTCTTCAAGTTCTTGCTGTCATGTCTCCTTTGCATTGAGGCCCTCTTCCCCAACACCCCATCACTCCCTTCGTTACTTTATTAAAAACAAATAGCTACACTCAGTTGTCCTTCTCCAAACAGTGTTTGAAACTGTTCTCAGTCATGAGGGACGTTAAACAAAATTATCAAATTTATAATCTGGATTTATTTCACATGATTGAGTATCTGTTTTTGCAATGGAAATGCCAGTTCTGCATCAGTGCACGGTATGTGAAAGCTGCCTAGTATTTAGGAAGAAAGTAAGTGTGTACCATCATGCAACTAAAGAAATAGTAAAACATTCACAGTTGAGCTTAAAATATGAACGTTCACTAACTCTTTGAATGATCTAATTATACTATAGACTGATAGTATCAATTTCAAAAATTATATGGAAAAAAACTTAATAAAATGTAGAATGTGGGTGTATTATTTGTGTTTCAAACAAGTCAAGCAGATGAAAAACTTAATTAAATGGTACTTGTTTTTAAAAAAACTCACTGGGTTTTGAGGATAAAAAAAAGTCTCACTCCCCTTTCTTAACTGTAACTAATAAGCTCAAGCTCTTTTTTTTTTTAAGTTTTTTAAATCAAAAAAATTTTTTTTAATGTTTATTTTTCAGAGAGTGAGGCAGAGCGTGAGTGGGGGAGGGGCAGAGAGAGAGGGAGACATAGAATCCCAAGCAGGCTCCAGGCTCTGAGGTGTCTGCACAGAGCTGGATGTGGGGCTTGAACTCCCGAGCTACGAGATCATGACCTGTGAGATCATGACCTGAACCAAAGTCATGCTTAACTGACTGAGCCACCCAGGCACCCATGATAAGCTCAAGCTCTTCCCTCAGTCTGAGTTGATGTAAATATGGAAGACTGGATACGGTTTATTGCAGCATTTCCCAAGTATGTGACTCAGAGGAAGAATCCTGCCAGTTGCTTTAAGGAAAAGACAACATGGTGAATGTGCTGTACCCTTGCTAGGAGGTACACATAGTGAAAGATCTAAGCATTATCTGCAACAACGAAACCTTTTTGACATTTTTAACTTGCTGTTTTCTAAAGATATTTGTATGTTCAGTATAATGCACCAACATTTTTATAAAAATTGCAGTGGATCTTCAATTCATATTTTACTAGGAAATATGTTTTATGACTTTCTTTCTTACTCAGCTAAATTCCTCTTTAAAAAAATTGTTAACTTTTTAACCTTTGAGAGGCATGGTGTGGGAATCTGAGCCTAGGACAGCAGAAGCAGAACATGTGAGGCTAACTCAGCAAATCGAACATATAATATGCTTATGAATTTGTGGAGGAATACAGGGGTACCTGGGTGGCTCAGCTGATTGAGTGCCCGACTCTTGGTTTCAGCTCAAGTCATGATCTCTCATGGTTTGTGGGGTTGAGTCACGTCGGGCTCTGCATTGACAGTGTGGAGTCTGCTTGGGATTCTCTTTTTGACTCTCCCCCCAGTCGGGTTTTCTCCCTCTCCCTCTCAATAAATAACTAAATTAATTAATAAACTAAAAAGATAATTTGTGGAGGAATACAAAAACGCCCATGATGTATGTGTTCCTTGTCTTCTTTATGTCTTTCATTAGGGCAGAAAAAAAGGAAGTAAATAAAAATAAAACCTAAGTGCCGAGTATAGTTGGTACAGAAAGGTCCTCAGAGTACAGAATTGTGAGGTTACAGGGGGGTTGAGAAAACATTTCTTCAAAGATCTAGGAATGAGAAGTGGCAGTTCAGTTGGCCTTTGGAAAATAGATGAGATTTTAACTAGCGTTTTTAGAAGAAATACTTTTCTGTATAGAGGGAGTGAAAAGGCACCAACATAGATGATACCTGGGGTACTGAAGTCTGTGGGATGGATAGCTGTGATTAGCTGGGTTATTTTATGGAAGATGTGAGTAAGCTTCTAGAACAAGGAGGTAGAAATTGCCAGTGGATTGCATGTTCAGGTTGAGTAGAGAACTGAGGAAAATGAAAAAGCCAATGGTCAAATACCAAGAAGAGATCAAACCCCAGACAGTAGTTGGGAGTCAGACCACCCAGAAGCCAGTAATCCAGGACTTGGTGGGAGATGAGAGCTTACTACTCTTGGTGCCTTTGTCAGTGACTGATGTCGCAGTATGTGCCCAGCGTGTCCAAGGCTACCTTAGTGAAGCGATTCCTCACCCTGGTACACAAGTGTGGGTGTGCCTCACATTTCCTGGGAATGCTGACCTCTGGCCTTTCAGTGAAAGCAAATGTAGTGCAAAGTTGACAAGTCTCTATCTGACCAAGATGTTATGTACCAATCACTGTGTTGAACTTAAAGTTGAATCTTAGATCTTTGATAAAAAGTATCTAGTTAGCCATTTCTCAAATCATACTTTGTTTGTAAAGACTGTCTCAAGCAAATAAAAAGCCTCAATGTTTTATTTGTAGTTTAAGGAAACAATTTCTGAGTTTTAGTATTTATTAAATAACATGACTAATTTCTTTTAATCCATCTAGTGGCAGACAAATGAGTGAGGGTGTTGGAATCAGAAAGAAATTAGAGTTGTAAGCTATCTGTTGTTCATTTGCTATGTGACTCAATGTCTCAGGATCTCCATTTCCCACATAAAAGTGTAAGGTCAAGACTCCCTCTGTGGGCTCAGTTGGAAAAGTAGGTAACATTGGGCCTGACAACTGGGGCTCAATAAACCACAGTTTCCTTTCTCTTTAGAAGAGTATCACTTTATTTCAGACCTCTGATAATGTTAGTGAAAGTGAGTTCTAGTCAGTTCTTACCTTGGAAAATAGGATGTAAGGAAACCATGTGTTCACATTAAACTTACAAAACATTAACATTTTTTTCTTAATATTTATTTATTTTTGAGAGAGAGAGAGAGAGTGTGAGCCTTGGGAGGGGCAGAGAGAGAGGGAGACACAGAATCCGAAGCAGTCTCCAGGCTCTGAGCTGTCAGCACAGACCCGGATGGCAGGGCTCGAACCCACGAACCACAAGATCATGACCTGAGCTGAAAGAAGTTGGACCCTTAACCAATTGAGCCACCCAGGCGCCCCCACATTAAACTTTTAAATAAAGGTTTCTGGTGATTATAAAAGCATGTGGTTTAAAGTGTCAGAAAGTTCTATGTGGCTTGTTAAAAAACACATAGCAATTTTCCTCCCCTCCCACATCATCACAAGAGACTGCCACTTTGAACTCTTTTTGTAGTTTCTTTTGGTATTTACTTTGTATTTATTAATAATGTTTAAAAAGAAATTTTTTTTTTTTACAAAATTTTTTTTGAGTAGTCTCCATGCCCAGTGTGGGCCTTGAACTCACAACCGTGAGATCAAGGGTTGCATGCTCTACAGACTGAGCCAGCCAGGTGCCCCTATCTTAATAATATTTTTATGCTATTTTTTCCCCCCTCACTTTTCAGTGTTAGGGATTATCTCTTGAGGTACTACCATAGAGTATAATGTTTATTCAATATTTTTTAATGTTTATTTTTGAGAGAGAAGGGGGGAGAGAGAGTGAGCACACATATACACACTTATGTGTGGTGAGGGGAGGAGCAAAGCGGGGGCACAGAGACTGATGTGGGGCTTGAACTCACAAATTGCAAGATCATGACCTGAGCTGAGGTCAGATGGTTAACTGACTGAGCCATCCAGGCGCCCTTAATGTTTATCCATTTTTATCTCTGTCCCCCACCCCTTCTTCTGGCAAAGACACAGTTCTTGTCTATCATCCATTTAATGCAGTTGTATAAAATATTTAGATTATTTCTGTATTTAGTTTTATACTCTTGTGACTATAAATGCTCATATGGGAGGCTCTGTAACATAGGATTAATTTTTCTTTCATTTGTGATCTTTAGTTTTCCTTGGAATTTAAAACTTTTGATTTTTTAACTTGGGCTTTTTTTTTTTTTTTTTAATCTCATTCATCTCAAATTTCTTCCTAAGAACTATAAATCTGTGAAGTAACCAAAATACATATCAATTTCATCATCTCACAGTCTCCTAAGGAATTCTGTTTAGTTTGGGCTGGTGGTTCTCCAGTCCTGCTACACAATTAGCTGGTTAGCATTCTGTGATCCTTTTGATTATTGTCCTAGGGATTCTCTATGCGCCGTGTTTTTGTCTTTCCTCAATATCCAGTTGTCATGGTCTCACCACCAGCATACCCACCCATGCTCCTTGGAGCTTCCTCAGAAACAATGGGTAGGGGAGACAGTTTCTGAGACTTTGCATTTTTCAAAGTGTTGCTTTTTTTCCTAAACATGCTTACTGATAATTTGGCTCAGAAGTCTTGATGAGAAAGAATACTCCCTTCAGATTAGCAATCCATAGTCTTTTAGATCATTGGTATTATAGAACTGGTATTGAGAAATCTGATTCTTGACCCTTTATATGTAGACTCTTTTTTAGTTCTGGGAGATTTTCTTGTTTTCTTTGTTAATTAGTCTGTTTTTTCTTTCTAAACTTTTTGGTAATTTGGCGTTGGACCTCCCACACCAAAATGTTGAAAACAATGTAGCTTTTCCGTGTTTCATTTCTGTGAAGTTTATTCAATTGTATTTTCTAACCTACTTTTGTTTTTTGTTATCCTATATTTAATATAAAAAGCACTTTCTTTGTTTTATAGCTTATTGTTACTCTTCACGGACAGAATACCTTTCTGAAGATGTTCATGTTTTTTGAGGCTCTCTTTTCCTGTTTGGTCTGTTTCTTTTAATTTTATTTCTATTTTTTTTGGGGGGGGTCATTCCCCATATTTTACCTTAGAGATGTTTCCCTCAAAAGTTTCATTTAAAAAACAAATTAATGTTTATTTATTAGAGAAAATGAATGAGCGGGGGAGGGGCAGAGACAGAGGGAGACACAGAATCCAAAGCAGGCTCCAGGCCCTGAGCTGTCAGCACAGAGCCCAACATGGAGCTTGAACACGCGAACTGCGAGATCATGACCTGAGCCACCCCGGTGCCCCTCAAATGTTTCATTTTTAAAGTGAGATCTTGCAAAGCTGCTTAGAACAGGTTCTGATGAGTCCTGTTACTCATTTCTTGTAAGATGAGATGATCTTGCTGGACTTCTCTTAATATGTTTCCCTGGTGACGCCTCATGCCATTATCTTTTAAATGAATCCTGGTAAACAGCTTTTTGGGAGCTTAGGGAAAGTGGACTTTGAGTGTAAATATCTATGACACAGACTTTTGTTTGATTCTTCTGTTTTGAATACCGCCCCCTACCGTCAGTCATGTGTGAGTTTCCCAGTCCAGAGACCCTCTCCCATGTGTGTGATATGCAGTGAATGAAACTCTGGTTTCTGTTGAGCAAGAGGAGGGGCATTTTTTCCAGCGGTGTGAAGAGAGGGAGGATGGAGTGATGAGGGGTACAAGTTTATCTCTTAAATTGCTCTTCAACAAATCTTGTTTTTGGCACCCCCTCCCCCCCACCTCACCTTCATAGTCACTTCCAGAGTTACTTAATGTCTTCCATTGCCTGAGACTTCCTGAGATTTTGTGGGTACATTGGTTTTCCTCCCAGATTGATGTGTTGCAGGCTTAGCCATCAGCTCTCTGAAACTTCCTAAGTCAGCCCTTTTCCTTCTTAAGGTTTCTGAATACTGTTCCTTTGTCTACTTCTCTGATCATTGTTGGTTTATAGGTATTTGTTTATGTTTTTTTTTTTAACCCTTTGAAACAACTTTGGGAGAAGTAGAGGTAAATGAAAGCTTTTAACTGATCATCTTAACTAGAATTTGGTTTCCGGTTTGTGTATGTGTGTGTGTGTGTGTGTGTGTGTGTGTGTGTGTGTGTGTGTGTGTTTGTGTTTACAGAATATGACTCCATGAAATAGTTGTGAATCATTTAATATAGCTCTTCATATACCATGTCAAATAAGCACTTAGCTCTTTGTGAATATTTAAAAATTGGTAGTGACATATTAAAATTAATGCTTTATTATTGATTTCCGAAAGCTTTTTTAGCACCTAGAATTCTACATTAAAATAACATTCATTTTTTCTCATTGAAAGAATTAGGTATAGCAGAGATAGAAGCTGGGATGTCAGAAAATTTTGCTTTGTTTTTGATTTTTTGGCCCCAATTCCTTTTTGTTCACATAATCTTGGTAACTATCATTTTGCTTTGCTTAAAAGTGAGGAATTGTGTTGTAGAATAGAAGAGTGACAGCATTTTACACTTGATCTTAGCCAAAAGGGCAAGAAGTGATAGTGCTGGCATTTTATAGAAATAAATAATTTCTTGCATCTGTATTTATAAAATACTTCATAACTAATACGGAATCATTTAAAAGCCTCATACTTAAAAGAGTAGATAAAATAAAAACTTAGCTAAATCAAAACATGAGTAATTAGATAAACAAAAATCTACACTTTTGGAAATTGTAGTAGTTCTAAAACATTGAGGCTAGTGAGGGTTAGAGTAGCAAATAAGATAAAATTTGCATGTAATTCTTCAGGATTATGTAAACAAGGCAGACAAATCTGGAACACCATGTTGCTGTCCTTTTCATTAGATACTGCTTAGAATAACTGAGAAGTATGTTTGTGATGATTTAAACTCCATGATTAATAAAAGCCATAAATTTGACTTAGTGCCTTTGAGGCTTTTTTCGTTTGTGTCATATTTAATGACAATTTGGTAGCCTTTGCCACCTTACATTAATATTGGTTACCATACCTATTTGATTTGGGGATTTTTTTTAAGCTAAAATATTACATCTTTTTAAAAGCAAACAAAAATCTCTACAACCCTGTTGGCACTTAAGAATGAAATTAAAACAGGAATACCTCTGTGTGAGTACTTGATAAATCCAGATTTGTTTGTATATGCACTGTTGTTAAAAAAAAGAATTTTTAAGATAACACAGTTTTGAGACAACAAAAACTGACACCAGGTGGTAAGGCTGTATTTATGATCGCAGTTGAAACTTCACACCAGCTGCCCTACTAGAGCTCAAGGGAAGAGTTTATAGAAATTCGTTCAGTAACGTGGGCACAAGACTTATAAATTATTCTAAAAAAGCTTCTTAAAGAAACGTTTCCCTTCAGAACCCTAAAAACAAAATAGGATAAAACCTAGGCTAATATGTTTCGTGTCTGCTCCACCTTTTTTCCTGAAGTAATTCTGAAGCACTTTGCAAAATTGAACTCACATATAAAATGGGTAGAGGTCAAATGTTACCACTGCCGAAAGGGATGTCCAGGATGCCTTGCTATAAAACGTACTAGAATCTATTTTGTGTAGCAGTTGAGAGCATGGACTTTGGGATCCGATTGCATGGATCTGACTCACAGATACGTTCTTTACTGGTTGTGTGACAAGGTTTTTCAACTTAACCAGTGCCTGTGTGCCTTCATCTGTAAAATGGGAATAGTAATATTACCTCATGTGGTTGCTTGGAGGATTAGATGAATTAGTATTTGTTTTTGCCTTGCAGCAGGGCCTAGAACAAAGCACAACAAACCGTTTGCTGTTTTTATTATGAGGATTATTATGGCAAATAAATTCTTAATTGATGTGTTAAAAATCTCTTTCCTGTGTAGTAATTCATTGTTATTTCATATCTAATTTGTGTCCTGTGACAGTAGAAACACAGTATTGGATGACACTGTATTTTATACCCTGTCTTATTTTTTTTAACATTTACTAAGCAAATTAAGCTGTAAAGCAAAATTTTAGGGAAAAGCATAAGTTACATCAGAGTAAATGTTTACTCTTGTATCCTCTAATTGTGTGTAGTAGATTGATTTTACGTAATTCCAGTGGAATTAGCTGACTGATATCTAATAGTCTTTTTTTAAAAATGTGAGGGAACTATATAACCGTTGCACAGAAAAGATAGTTCTTAAAAATTTAGTATTCATTGATATTTATTTTAAAATTTGAAACACCTTAAGTTCTCCCTGTTATTTCATTGAAATTTTAATTAATATGTAGGGTTTACCAACGTTAAATTTGAGTTTTCATTTGCTAGAAAGGAGAATAATGTGAGAAAGGATATAAATATAAGTTCTTATATTTAATTACCAGTTATTATAATCCAGTATTGAACTTACATGCAGAAAACAGTTAGTTGAATGTTGATGTGTTTTATGAAAAAAATAGATTAAACAATATTTATATAAATTTAGTTTGGAAACATTTTGTATTGATTTGTATTTTTAATAACATGTCAAATGCATACTTTTTTACAAAGTATATTTTAAGTATTTAACATAAAAAATGTATTTTTAAATTACATGGATATTAGTGATGAATTTTCCAAGCTTAATGATGAATTTTCCAAGCTTTCTGTAGGCTCTAATTTTTCTTTAATAACAAAATATTTTACGAGGCTTTTATTTTGTCATATTAAAAAAAAAAAACCCTGATCTTTAGTATTTGAAAAAAGCAAAACATGAAATTAAGGGTAAAATGTTTTAGTGGTGTTTGTCTTCTGAATATATAAATAATGCAGATTTGAGTAAGCATTTTTCAGTGAAAAATATGTTCCTGTGTTCATTAAATATTTATTAAGCACATTTTATTGCTAGAAACTGTGGCAGTTGCTGGTTTTATATTGATAAACAAATACTTCCTGCACTCAGGTATCTCAATTTCTAGCATGGGAGATGGGTAAAGCAAAGCAAATATGGAATTCCAAAATCTGCTAGGTGTCATTAAGTGAAGAAATGGATCAAGAGACCAAGGAGCTCTGTAGGATTTAGGTGGCAGTCAGGTGGCTACTTGGAGGGGATACTTTCAAGCTGATGTTTCAAGGATAAGGAGCTAACCATGTCAAGAATAGGCCGGAATCATTCTAAGTGGAGAAAATAGCCTCTGAGAAGGCGCGAGCAAGAACCAGTGTAGAGATAGGAAGCAATATGGCTGTAGGATTGTGTCCACTGGGTAGGTACCAACAGATTTGATGGCTGCCTGCATGAATGAATGGCAGCAGAAGGAAAGGACCATTAGTAGAATTGCCCAGTGGCTCTCTCGAACTACAGAATGGTTGTTTCTTCAGTTGCTACACCCTGTGGCTTTTCATTCCATTCCCCTGTGGGCTGGGACTTGTCCTGTTTACCTGTCCCTCCATAGGATTATTAGAAGGATTTAATAATATTTAAAAATGTTGAGCTAAAATGGCTGAACACATCTAGAAATTACCAGGTAGTTGTGAAAATTCAATGGTTGGGAAAATACCTCAGAGACTAATAAGTCTCTTATCAGCTGAGGTTTTGGTTGAGGCCTTGCTCAGAGAGCCAAGAATAGAGTGTGTCTTTGGTCTTTAGTGCCCGAGAGATGTGGTCAGATGGTGGTATCTTTGACCCCTAAACTGTCTGTCCTGTCTCTTTCTCTTCTCATTTTTCTGTGGATACAAGTGTTACACTCCTGGATGATGCCTCAGACCCCAAACTGTGTATCAGGTTGGTGACGGAATTCTAAGAAAGCTTTGGGAGTCCAAATGGCTGCAGTTAACAATCTTAAGTAAAACATATTAAAGTAGGCTCTAAACTTTCTTCACTCTATGCTTTGGCAGGTTTTGAAACTTGGAATTTAATTTTGAGTTTTCAGAAGTTTTCCTGTCTTGTGCCAACCTTTTTTTTTTTTTTTTTTTTTTAAGGTACCGATTATTTGAGTTCTAGTCACTGAGGTTTGTCATCTTGCTAAAGGAACTATGCTTGATCATGTCACTCATTCATTCGACAGATTTTTTTTTTTTTTTTTTTTTGGTGCCATACTTGTCTCTGTGTCAGTTGCTGATCATGTAGTAAGGGATGAAACACTCTTGGACTTTGTCCTTGGAAAGCATAAGATACGTTGTTGGTGGCAGAATTTGGGCAAGTAAACAAATGTATGTACGTACAGTTAGAGATTGTGCTCTTTGTTAGGAGAAAAAGGAGAGAGTGCTTTGAGAGAGGATAACTTTGTCATCTGCTTTGAATGAGCTCATCAGGGAAGGAATAATTGTGTAGGTAGTATGGGGGATCTCTGAAAGAGAAGTAGTTAGCAAAAGGAATAGAGGGGTAATGGAAGGTTCTAAGATCTCCCTACAGATGGTGATTATTTTTATTCTGAAATGGAAGGTTATATATACTGTTGAGCTCATCTTACCACCATTCATAATGTAAGGTACGTAGAATCCACAACAAAATCTTGATTTACAGAATTATTGCTGACATTGTGTGGGAAGATCTGTATTTACCTGACTTCAAGTATGACAGAGATCAACATGACATGAGTACAAAGTGATTAATTTGTTCAATGTATTATTATTGTGTGCTTAATATTTCTTATGTTTATAAGTATTATTCATTATGTTTAATGTTTAATGCTGGGAATTAATTTTTTTTAATAATAGACTTTTTTTTTAGAGCAGCATTGGTTTACAGGAAAATTAAGCAGAAAGTACAGTTTCCAAATAGCCCCTTGTACATACCCCACTGTACACATTTTCTCATATTATTTACATCTTACATTAATGTAAGATTATTAAAATACTTACATGTTACTGCTTTTTTCAATATAATTTATTGTCAAATTGGCTAACATACAGTGTATACAGTGTGCTTTTGGTTTTGGGGGTAGATTCCCATGGTTTATCGCTTACATACAACACCCAGTGCTTATCCCAACAAGTGTCCTCCTCAATGCCCATCACCCATTTTCCCCTCTCCCCCACCCCACCCCCATCAACCCTCAGTTTGTTCTCTGTATTTAAGAGTCTCTTATGGTTTGCCTCCCTCCCTCTCTTTTTATAACTATTTTTCCCCCTTCCCTTTCCCCATGGTTTCCTGTTAAGTTTCTCAAGTTCCATATATGAGTAAAAAACATGCTATCTGTCCTTCTCTGACTGACTTATTTCACTTAGCATAATACCTTCTTACAGAAACATTGGGTGTTTCTGTAAGAAAACACAGACCAAGAGAAGTTAAAAAGAAGCAGAAAGATGATGAAAAAAGAGCTGACTGGTTAGTTTTGCTTATGATTTCAAAGTCTTTATTTTACTTCATAAGTAATTCGAATGCTTCTATGTGGAAATGTCTGCACTGATCAACTTTGAAACTTTTCTCTCAATTTGATCAGGTTTGCTCTAATTTTATGTGAAGCAGAATAGATCAGTGTGGGAGGCTCACTGTATTTCACTTGAGTGAAATACAAGCTTGAGCTCCCTTTCTGCAGCTCAGAAAACAGCTGGGAAGACAAGGTCTCCATACTTCTAGAAGTTCTTTTTCTATCTTTAAATCTTATAAAAACCACAGAATATTATACCAATCCCTTTTTTGAAGTGTGTCAGAAAACTACAAAATGGTTGTTATTTACATATTTGTTTACAAATGACTTTATTTAGACAGGAAGTTAGCTCTTATAGATGATCTGTGTTAAAAGCTAAAAGTATCTATATTGTGTCAAGTAGAGAAAAGTCACTTAGAGAATAGGATTATTTCACTTCAGGGAAGGGTTCTGAAAACAAAACAAAACAAAACAAAACAAAACAAAACAAAACAAAATGAAGCCCAAGTGGAAATTGGTTCTTCATTTTTCTCTTAAATAGTCAGAAAAAGTTTTTTTCTTTCCAACCTAAATAGGAAACATGTGATTACATTTTTTGCTTTGTTTCTTATTTTTAGTAGTCATTTTAAACTGTATTTGCCTTTCATCTGATTCTTTTTGAAAAATGTTAATATTTTAGCGAATTTTGGATGATTGTAAAGGATTTTGTATACGGGGCTTTTTTCAGCTCATTTGATGAAAATTAAATAATTTTTATTCAGTTGACAAAGCTTTGTTATTTTAGCAAAATATTGCTAAATGCTCCAAAGCAAAAGTTAAGGTAAATAAAATAAATGCTATAAGCTTAATGAAGGATGAAAGTTTATATTCTCTTTTTTAAAATATTAATTCATTTTTAAGTAAACTCTACCCCCAGCATGAGAATAAGAGTCACATGCTCTACCAACTGAGCCAGCCGGGTGCCCCTGTATTGTCCTTATTAAAGGGTTATTTCCGTCAGGGAAATGGGTGCAATGATAGTGTTTCTGACTACACTTTGTTTTGCACTCAGCCTTATGAATGAGGATACTAATACTGTTAACAGTATCATGGCTTTATTTATTTAAATTTTGTATTTGATCTACAATGTTACATTGGTTCTAGATGTACAATATAGTGATTCAACATCTCTATAAGTCATGCTGTGCTCACCACAAGTGTAGCTACCATCTGTCACCACACAGTACTATTACAGTATCATTGACTATATTCCCTCTGCTGTATATTTTATTCCCATGACCTATTCATTCCATAACTGGAAGCCTGTATCTTTCACTCTCCTTCACCCATTTTACCCATCCTCCTACCCCTCTCCCCTCTGGCAACCATCAGTTGTCTGTTATGTTTGATTCTGCTTTTTGTTCATTTGTTTTGTTTTTAGATTCCACATATGAGTAAAATCATAAGGTATTTGTCTTTCTCAGTTTGACTTACTTCACTTAGCGTAATGTTCTCTAGGTCCGTCCATGTTGTCACAAATGGCGAGATCTCCTTTTTTATGGCTGCATTATATTCTGTTGTATATATATGTATATGTATACATGTATATGTATACACATGTGCACACACCACATCTTTATCCATTCATCTATGAATGGGCACTTGGGTTGCTTCCATATCTCGGCTGTTGTAAATATTGCTGCAGTAAACGTGGGGTGCATATATTTTCCCAGAATCCTGTGGGGTTTTTTTGTTGTTGTTTTTGGGTTTTTTTTGGTTGTTGTTGGTAAATGCTCTGTAGTGGAATTATTCAATCATATGGTATCTTTAATTTTTGAAGAAACTCCATGCTGTTTTACACAGTGGTTTACCAGTTTACATTTACACCAACAGTGCGCGAGGGTCCCTTTTTCTCCACATCTTCAACACTTGTTATTTCTTGTCATTTGATTCTAGCCATTCTGCTGTAAGGCAGTATCTCTTTGCAGTTTTGATTCACATTTTCCTGATGATTAGTGATGTGAATGTTTTTTCTTGTGTCTGTTGGCCATCTGAATATCTTGTTTGGACAAATGTCTATTCAGGTCCTCTTCCCATTTTTTAATTGAATTCTTTGCTTTTTTGGTGTTGAGTTGTGTAAGTTGTTTATATATTTTGAATATTCAGCCTTTATCAGATGTGTGAATTTCAGATATCTTCTCTCATTCAGTAGATTGTCTGTTTTGTTGATAGTTTCCTTCACTGTGCAAAAGCTTTTTATTTTGATGTAGTCCCAATAGTTTACTTTTGTAATTGTTTCCCTTGCCTTAGGAGACGTATCTAGAAAAACGTTCCTATAGCTGATGTTAGAGAAAATACTACCTATGTCCTCTTCTAGGATTTTGATGGTTTCAGGTCTCATATTTAGGTATTTAATCCATTTTGAGCTTATATTTACATATGGTGCTAGAAAGTGGTCCACTTTCATCCCTTTGCATATAGCTGTCCATTTTTCCCAGCACCATTTATTGAAAGAGACTGTCTTTATCCCATTGTATATTCTTGCCTTCTTTGTGGTAGGTTAATTGACCGTATAAATGTGGGTTTATTTCTGGGACCTCTATTCTGTTCTTTTGATCTATGTCTATTTTTGTGCCAGTATCGACAGTATCATTGTTTTAAATACCTATTTTAACTGATTAGGAAGTATCATTTATGTATTATTAGCTACATACCATTACCAAAACTGTACATTGTCATAGCCTAGTGTTTTCTACACTGATTAACAACAAATAGGAATGCACTAAACACAGTTACATTACAAATGTATTTAAAAGCCAAGTTCATGATACTTGAATGTCCAATAACAATTTCATATGTCTTACAGAAAACGCATGTTTCAGAAGAGATGGGTGAAATTTGATGGCCTTAGGCATTTCTTACTACAATAATGAGAAGGTGAGTACATTTTATGGTTCTCAAAGATTGTCTTACACATATAAGATGTATTTCAGTATGCTAAGCAAGCAATTCGATTTTTAAGAACAGGAGTTGGATTATCAACGTGAAAAGAGTTTATGCAGGGTGAAACATTCTTTCATAGTTTAACTTTTCCTTGACATATACAATTTGATTAAAAAATTATACATGCAGCAATTATTTATGGAGTAACTGCTACAAACTATAGGAATTGTGAATGACCTAAGGATGGATAAGAAATGGTCTTTCTCCTAGAGAACACTAAAGAATGTTTACCAGAGGATACTACAACTAGGAAATGGCAACAAAGAGAGGTTGCTTTGTACTCTGGAAGGGTATAGAAGAAACAAAGAAGGCTTCTTGCATGAGATTTCTTTTGCTATGAGTCTTGACAAAAGAGGAACGTTTGTACATTGAGACTAGAGAGAACAGAACATGCCTATTTAGAGAACAATAACATGTCCAGGTGGGAAATCAATTTTCTGATTAGAAAATAGAGTATATGAAGGAGAATTGCGGGAGATGAAGCTGAGAAGGTTCTTTGGGTTAGAGCTCATTGAATATCTTGATGTGAAAGTGGTCCCAGTTTAGTTTTTAGGCAAGTGAGTCTTACCCACATGATACTGTTTTGATCATGTCTTCATTAGGTATGAGACAGTCTGTATTTTTAGATGTGGGCTGAAATATTTGACATGTTATATCTGCACGTGTTTGCCACAGGTTACTTATCTACATATTTATATTTACAAATACGTATATTTGCACACACACATATAGTTAGGTAAGACAGAAACTGAAGACATTAACAGTTGTCAAATCTGGGTGGAGGATATATGGATGTCCATTGTAGAAATCTTTCAACTTCTCTGTGTTTGATGGTTTCCTTAATGAAAAGCTGGAATATATAAATATATCATATTTTTGGTTAATTAAAATCAGGTAGTTTTATAGTCTTAACTATGTACATCCCTTAACATACTCATTTAACACAGAAGCACATTTTCTTATTTATAGCTTATAACTTAACATTATTTTCTCATAAGGAGATTTTCACTTCCTATTGTGATATTTATGGCTTGAATAGAAACTTAAACTCCCTTGTATATATTTATTCTTCAGTGCTACAGGGCAGAAGAGAATTTGCTTTTAGATAGAAAGTAGCATACACTTACATGCTACAATATTAAGAACAATAAGAAAGCTTAGAGAAGTATTTAATTATTTGGTTTCAATTTGCAGAGATCCAAATAAAGCATCAAATAAATTTGAACACATTTTCTAAAAAATGTTTATTTATTTATTTTGAGAGTAAGAGAGTATGTATGCACAAGCAGGGTACGAGCAGAGAGAGGGAGAGAGAATTCCAAGCAGGTTCCATGATGCTAATGTAGAGCCCGACGTGGGGCTCGATCTCACGAGCCGATTGAACCACTCAGGTGCCCCTAAACACACCTCTTGGAGGTTTGCAGGATGGTGGGATAAATATTTTTTGAAAGCTGTTTTTTTTTTTCTCAGCTATTGTTTTTAGTTTGCTTGTACATTTGAACGTTGAGAGTTTCTGTGCCAGTGGTGGGTATGATGTGGTCTCTGTGGCTGAATCTGACCTCTAGTTTTTTTCAGCAGCCGTGCCATTCTCTGGTTTGATCGAAATGAGGGGAAGTCTATTCAGGAGGAGACAGGCTTCCATGCCATGAGGCTCTATTGGCAGTGGTCTCATTATCTCCATTTGGGAAAGAGAATTTCTGGTATCTGTGTCCAACTGGACTCATTTCTGTTTGTCCTTTAAAAGCTCATCTCAGGGTTCCTGTGTGGGTCAGTTGGTTAAGCGCCAGACTTTGGTCAGGCCGTGATCTCACAGTTCGTTGAGTTTGAGCTGCGTGTTGGGCTCTGTGCTGACATCTCGGAGCCTGGACCCTGCTTTGGATTCTGTGTGTGTCTCTCTCTCTGCCCCTCCCCTGCTTGCGTGTGCTCTCTCTCAAAAAATAAACATTAAAAAAAAAAATTTAAGCTCATTTCAGCTGCAGTGGATGATGCCTGTCACATTTTTATATATTGATACAATGAAATAATGCAGCCTTGGTTTGAAGTGGATAAAAAGTTCATGTTAAAAATAACGTGTATAAATTCTCTAACTTAACAATTTTTTAAAAATTTGAATCATTTTGTGTGGCATTCATTCCTTTACTATCCAGATGATTGGTTCATCTTGGCAAAAAATAAAAACATTGGAATGTTGCCTAAAAGGAGATACAGTTTCCGTTGTGACCCTCTTGCAGAAGAGTGGATTGGGTTGGAGGATTGGGAAGAGGGCGTTTTAAGGCCAGTGTCCAGAAGGCGCAGGTGTGGCAATTGCTGCTGTCTCAGATGAGTGTGTAGTTTTAACTGGGCACGTGCACCCGGTAGTTAGGCTTTCAGTGTTTTAAAGGTGCAACCGAGGAGTGTGTGGTTGGGTACACCTGTGCATTTTCCCTGGTTTTCTTTCCCTTTTGTCAGTGCTGCTCGTCACATCTCTGCAAGAAACGTTTTCATTGTATTGCTGAAAATGGCATTATCCCAACAGCCCTGATATCTTGTCACCTGCCAAGAAATCTAACTCACCCCTATTCTCACTCAGCTGTGGGCAGAACTGCCCTGTGGTCGTTTCATTGTCTGGAAGTGGTAGGAGATAAGTGACAGACTTGACCTTGATATCTGTCTGTTACGGGCTCAAGGGATGCTTCACAATTTCTGTCCTTAAGGAAAATTTTGCACTCTGAAAAACACAATCATTCTGAGCCTGTTGTCTTTTTTCTCCTCTACATTGTCTTTATCATGTGTTGTTAGAAGTGAATGTAAAATCAACTTATGTAGTATTAACATTATGAGATTTCTTGGGATCTCAGATGATAAATGAGCCATTAGAGAAACTATAACTTCCTGAGGTTAAAGAGACATGATAATTAGCTTGTTAAGTACATTTTTATCACTCCAGGGGAATTTATTTTTCTGTTTCTCTTACAGCGTACTTACCTGTTAAATATGCTACTATTATGAGCATGTGGGCAGGTTACTTTTTTTGAAGGAACTGTTTTTTAATCTCGTTAAGCAGATCTAGAGGAAGGAAATTTCCTTGTTAATGATAACATTTTAACTCAACAAATGCTTAATCATCTCACTGGATGTTTTTATAAGCTCCTGTAACTTTTAAGCAAGTAAGATTTGAGGATGGATCACCTCAGAGATGAAGTGTAAATGTTTTTGGACTTTGTAGATTTCTCAGTCTGCTCTCTGCCACTATAGATGTATAGCCAGAGAGGTCCTCGAGCTGTCCCCAAAGGTACTATGCTCTTTCCCACATCTGAGGTTCCTGACACTGGGGAGACACTTTCCCCCTTTTCTTATTCCTGTAGCACCAAGTGGTCTAGTCTTGCCTAGTATTGCCATCATCACCCACCTGCATTCATTGGGGTTCCTTTAAGCCAGCCAGTCACGTATTTCTTTGCATGACTTTGTTCAGTGGTGTCTGGGTACACACTGTGGGGAACGTGAGCATATCTTTCTTCCTGTATTTTCACCTGCATGTTTTTGCGCTTTCATCTGAACGTTCTGAACCGTTGCCATCCATCAGAATCCTGTGTAAACTTCAAGATCCATTTTTTATCCCCCTCAATGAAGCCTTTTAAAATTTATTCCAACTATGACATTTGCACAATAACATGCAAGGAAGATTAGAAGTAAAAGAAGCTGAAAGTAGGGAGGCAAATCAGGGGAGTATGCAGTAAATCAGACATTAATTTATCTGGGTGTAGGCTGTGTAGGCCAGTGGAAGTGTTAAAATGAATTTAGAAAAATATGAAAAATGAGCTGTCAGAGTTTGATATGATTGTGATTGATTGGTCATAGAATTCATTCATTGAGAAAATACTTCTACAGTGCTGATTATGTGAAAGGTATGAGGAAAATAGACATATGACCCAACAGTGTCTTTGGGGAGACTATAATCAAATGATCACACAGTAAATATAAAAATCACCATTTGAATTGTAGTTAGTAATTGCTATTAAGGACAAATGCAGGTTGCTCTTAGCTTAAATTAAGGTTATCTGACCAGGTGAAAAGAGGCTGGTCAGAAAACATTTCTTCTGGAGCATCTATTTATGCTGAAATGTGAAGGATGTAGAGGGAGTAACTATGTGAAGCTGGATTTGGACACATTCCTTGAAGAACAGAGTAAGAAAAAGCACTGTATTGGCAGAACATGGTGTATTAGAACCGCAAAGAAGGCTCACGTGACTGGAGAGAGTCCGAGAGTAGAAGGGAGGAAGTTGGTATGTCGCTATAGAGAGAGTCCTGAATTATGCGGGTGCAAAGGATTGACAGGAATCAAAGACTATTTAACACTGACTAGAAGACTGAGATTTAATGAACAGGTTACAGAGGGGAAGAGTATGTTTTCAGGAGATGATTTAAAGTGTGAGGTACTTATGGGATAGTTATATATACAATTGACGACTTGAAATATGGGGCTGGAGTTGACCGAACAGATTTGAGAATTTTCCTCAGAAAGTTGGTAGCTGAAAGTTGGTAAGAAGGGATTTTTTAGAAAATATAAAAAATAAAAACAAAAAAATATACACAAAAAACCCCCCAAACAAACAAAAAGGAAAACCAGGAGAAGAAAAGCTGCCTTGTACTTACTTCTTGACATCCTTCTTTTTCTGTGAGGTTGCCCACTCAACATCTTCAGTTACAGTTCAGATATCTTACCAGTTTTGGCTGTGTGAGGGGATGTGGGAAAGCTTTTGTGGCATTGGCATTTTAAATGGTGTTGAATGCATAGAGTTTTGATGTGTACATATAGTAGTCAGGGATGGCAGATTGGAGCAGAGGCATTGGAAGAGAAGAAGCCAACAAAGGAGTAGAGGAAATAGGATAGTATAGTGTATCTTGTCAACTGCAGAGGATAACCTCCCAGTAGAACACCATGTTGCTGACGGTGACTGTTCCTTACCTCTCTGGTATGCATGGCAGAAGTTGCCACTGAGAGGAATATGACCTTGGCACTTGTTCTCTGCATGGAATGGTTTAAATTAAAAAAAAAAAAAAATTTAATTTTGTGAGAGAGAGACAGAGCCCAATCAGGGGAGGGGCAGCAGAGAGAGAGACACACACAGAATCCTAAGCAGACTCCAGGCTCTGAGCTGTCAGTACAAGAGCCTCACGTGGTGCTTGAACTCACGAACTGGAGCTGGATCATGACCTGAGCCAAAGTTGGACGCTTATCCAACTGAGCACCAAGGTGCCCCTTTAAAAAAAATTTTAATGTTTATTTATTTTTGAGAGAGAAAGAGAGACAGTGCATGAGCAGGGGAGGGGCAGAGAGAGAGGGAGACACAGAATCTGAAGTAGGTTCCAGGCTCTGAGCTGTCAGTGCAAGAGTCTGACACGGAGCTGGAACTCACGAACCACAAGATCATGACCCGAGGCGAAATCTGCATGGAATGGTTTAATGATTTTTTTTTTTTTCCTAACAAGTTGCTTCAGATACTTTGGGGTCTGCTCAAAAATGAGGGTTCCATGAATAATGGTGTAAATAGTGGAAGAAGCCCCATAAAGATGTGTTCAAATTCTTCTGATATTTAGATCTTTCGAATGTGTCCTTTGATGTATGTTTCCAGATTCACCTCTTTTGACTCTACACTGTGGATCCTCTTTTTTTTTTTTTTAAATTTTTTTTTTTTTCAACGTTTATTTATTTTTGGGACAGAGAGAGACAGAGCATGAACGGGGGAGGGGCAGAGAGAGGGAGACACAGAATTGGAAACAGGCTCCAGGCTCCGAGCCATCAGCCCAGAGCCTGACGCGGGGCTCGAACTCACGGACCGCGAGATCGTGACCTGGCTGAAGTCGGACGCTTAACCGACTGCGCCACCCAGGCGCCCCTACACTGTGGATCTTCTTATTTCTCTCCTTACACCTCTATTATTAATGCTGTCTAACCGGTTATCTGGTAAACTTAAGGTTTCTTCAAGTCAGGCTCTAATATCATTATGTCTGTGAAAACACATCTGATCTCTTTTAAGCAGAACTGAGAGTTCCCATCTTTGGACCTGTATATTCCATGGTTTGTGCTCAGTTTTAAACTTTTCTTCATTACATTAGCTGGGCTTTCAGTTTGAGACTCCTTGAATGTATAAATACTATTGGAATTTCTTTTTTTTTTTTTAATTTTTTAACATTTATTTATTTTGAGACACACATCCTCGTGCGCACACATGAGCGCCAGCAGGGGAGGGGCAGAGAGAGAGACACAGAATCCGAAGCAGGCTCCAGGCTCCGAGCTGTCAGCACAGAGCCCAATGCTTGGCTCGACCTCACGAACCATGAGACCATGACCTGAGCCAAAGTCAGCTGCTTGACTGACTGAGATGCCCAGCTGCCCTGGAATTTTCTTTCCAACACGAGGCCCAGTAAATATTACACCACTTAATAGCTAAATAGCTGAAATGGCGGGGTGGCATTGTGATGAATGGTGTTGGTGGATCCAGAAAATGAAGACAGAGAAAGCTACCAAGAGTCTCAGGATGATCTTCTTGAGCAAGATGATAAAATGTAAATGCCAGTTGCATACAGCCCCAGTTGTAATACGTATGTGCCAGTTGCAAACAGTCCTATCCATCTTTTTAATTCTTTCGTCTTTTTTATTGGGGAATACAGGTAAAGTGATGCAGTTGTGATATTAAGATAATGATTAGAACCTTTGAGTAATATATTAATATGATCCAGCAATCTGGGGTTTGAGATACATTTTGTTCACAATGTGTAATAGCAGTAGTTTTGAAATAGTTTAGTTACAGTACCCATTATGGCCAGCAGATGCCTGCAAACACCATAAGATCATTTTGATCAGATTGTTTTAAAAAAACATAGGGTTGGTTTTTGGAACTGTATATTGCTGGTCTACTACAATTGTGTTTGATTCTTTGCCTTTATTTTTAATTCCAGATAAGAAAATTGAAAAGATATCTTACTTGAAAGGGCCATTTAATATTTTCCTTTCTGAGGTGTTAGGTGTGAATGAGGATATATATACTATTGTATGTCATCTAAAAAATTTAGATTAAATTATGAAAGAGAAGCACCTGTAAATATGCTACCATTCTATTCTGATAAGGTAATGAGCATTGCATTTTAATTTGTCTTATTTATTTTTTTCTCTAACGAACACAGGAGACGTATTCAAAGGAATAATTCCTCTTTCTGCTATATCTACGGTACGAGTTCAAGGAGACAACAAATTTGAAGTTGTTTACAACACAAAGAACTTTTGTTTTTAGAGTAGAAAAAGAAGGTAAGATTATTTTTTTTATCTTTGTAAAAACACTCAGACATTAATTTCTGACCAATCAGAAGATTGATAAACCAATTAAGCTGCAAATGTCAAGAAATCTTTAAATATGTTACTTTTAAATAATTTACATTTTATGTTCTTTTGAATGCCCTAATAAACAAGTTGACAAGTCATCTGTTTTTTTACTATTCTTGCATGCAGCAATACTTAGGATCTACTAAGTGACAAGAATTCCGCTAAATTCTGGATAATATGGCAGTGGAAAAAAAAAAAAGTAGGCAAAAATCTCTGCTCCTAGAGTCCCATGTTTTAGCTGTTGTTTTGATAATGCAGAGTAGTTATTTGATATGCAAAAACATTTTTCTAACTATTAAAAGTTGGTTTTATGGAAGTTTCCTTAGGCAGGTTTAACTGAACCATGTCATACTAACACAGATTTTGGAACATCTTTTATATTTTTAAAATTCTTTTACCTTCATCATCTGCTGTAGGTCAGTTGATGGTGAAAATTAGATGGCATGTAGTTGGGTTGTGGATGGAGTCATTTTAAATCCTTAGATCTTTTTCTGACTTTTGGAGGTGGGAAGGAGGGAGAGCCGGGAGAGCTAAGATTCTCTGTTGTATACTTTGACTATCATATAGCATTACTATATATTGTAACATACTCACTGCTTTTAAATAATATAGTAAAGCCATCTTCAATTAATTAAAGAATTATAATTTTAATTTAGTGTAAAGGTTTTATTTAGTATAGATTATAGCTCAGCTTGATTTTGAAAGTACTTCTTAGTACTTAATTGAATATGATGATATGGAGGAACTTACTAAATACTTGTGCTTCATTTTTCACAATGATCTTGTGAGAGATGTAGGTTTTACAATTACTCAATTTTACACATATCACAATTTACATCTTTATAAACTATAACATATTAGCTATATTGGGGGCAGTATTTGTCTTTTTTATACTGCTAGATTCCTAGAACATATACCAGTGCATGGCAATGAATGAGTGAATCATTCATTCAATGAATGAATGAAAACATTCAACGAATCTTATATATACCTAGAAAGCTTTCATTATTCCTTGGGATAATCAGTAACTCATAAATTCCAGCTGCTGTTCACACTGAAGCAGCTTTTTTTCACTGTGAATCACTAGCCATTTGTGAGATCAACTCAGTGGTTTCTGATGGTATTTTAAAAAATCCCCCCAAAACAGAAAAACGAACATGGAATAGAATAAGAACTATCAAAGTGCCTCGCTTGTAGTTAGCATTGTATTGTGAGAGCTACCTAGGTATCTATTGTACATACATAATGGAAAGAGTGTTTCTTACTTGACTTGCTATTTAAAAGGAATTGAGGGGCGCCTGGGTGGCTCAGTCGGTTAAGCAGCCGACTTCGGCTCAGGTCATGATCTTGTGGTCCGTGAGTTCGAGCCCGCGTCGGGCTCTGTGCTGACAGCTCAGAGCCTGGAGCCTGTTCAGATTCTGTGTCTCCCTCTCTCTGACCCTCCCCCGTTCATGCTCTGTCTCTCTCTGTCTCAAAATAAATAGGGGCACCTGGGTGGCGCAGTCGGTTAAGCGTCCGACTTCAGCCGGTCACGATCTCGCGGTCCGGGAGTTCGAGCCCCGCGTCGGGCTCTGGGCTGATGGCTCAGAGCCTGGAGCCTGTTTCCGATTCTGTGTCTCCCTCTCTCTCTGCCCCTCCCGTGTTCATGCTCTGTCTCTCTCTGTCCCAAAAAATAAATAAACGTTGAAAAAAAAATAAATAAACGTTAAAAAGTTTAAAAAAAATAAATAAAATAAAAAATAAAAAGGAATTGAGAGCTATAGTCTAGGGAAGGGGTTGGCAAAACATGGCTTATAACCTAAATCTGACCTCTGCTTGTTTTTGTAAATAAAACCTTTTAGATCAGAGCCACTGTCATTCATTACATATTGTCTGTGGCTGCCCTTGTGCCTCAGACAGCACTGAGTAGTTGCAGAGTGTATGGCCAGGAAAGCCTAAGATACTCTCTTCCCGACTGGATATCCTGAGGATCTTTCCTTATGCTTTGGTTTCCTCTGCCCAGAAGGTGACTGTCTGTTTCTTTCAGGTGCTTATCACTTTCCCCTTGGCTTCTCAAAACGAATTTCACATATGCCACATAACTTGCGTGTTAAGACAGACCATACTAAATAAAGCTTCCAACCTGTGTGGAAATCTGTTTAGCCATATTTACTTACTGTAGTTAAAAGTTAAACAGACACATTTAAGTAGAATATATCAACCCACACGTTTCAAAGTTATATGTTTACAATCGACCAATGTCCTTCTGTGATATGTAGTTCATGTGTAGTTCATATATCACATAATTGATACATAAATAGTATAATAATTGCAGCAAAACTTTGGTATAAATTATTATTTGTTAATAAGTCTTAGGTCTCTAAGTTTAAAAGCATGAAAATACTGCTTCAGTAAAAACTGAGACTATCCAAATGGAATTACTGAGTAAGTTATTTCATTGAAAGTCATTTTTACATAGTAACTAACATTTTTAAAAGCTAGATATACATAGATGTGTGTGTGTGTATGTATATATGTGTAAATGGTGTATGTGTGTCTATGTATTAGAATGGAACCTTCAACAAGATGCTAAGTATGTTTTCTTGTTTTTTTTCTCCTTTCCTGAATACAAATGGCTGATTATTTTTTACTTTCTGGGAATTGAGAAATCAACCTTAGTGTCTTATGAAATATTTGACTTAATGAACTTTAAGCCAGATGAAACTTTACTTCAGTCTAATCAAGAAGCAAGATGAAAGTTGAGAACGCAAAGGGAAAATGGTTCGACATCATAGCAGAAATGAATTCTGCATTTTTGATGAGAAGGTTCTGAAAATCCTATGTACAACAGCTACCCTCTGTCTTCCCTGTAACCAGTGTCACTATTTCTAAACTGCTGCATTGCCCACTGGCATTGCTTAGATAGGGTTACAGTTTGGCAACTTTTTCCCACAAAGTTTCAAAGGCTTCAATTCCCCCATGTTTCTTAGTGCGGTATTGTTATGCTCTTAGTTGAAAGTGAATTATATTGAGGTAATAGCATTTTGTAAATACTCTTCCTAAAATAAAAATTTAGTCGGATTCCTTTGTCCTGGAGCAGAACCATTGGAATTGGCCAGAGGGTCATAACCGCTGATGATCTTTCCAGTCTGTATTCCCTGGCACCTGTGGCCACACATACAGATGCGGTACTTCAAAAAGAAGGTGATGTTTTGATTCGGCAGTTTGCATCCTTAGAAAAGGGCTTAAGAATTCTGAGTGGTCGTCATTTGTGTTCCTGGGGCCATTTTCAGTACTAGCGATCAGCCGTAGGCTCATGTTCCTGTCCACCTAAGCTAATTCTAAACCCCTGGAGGCAGGCAGCTGTTTTTCCTTTCGACTCTGTTTCCAGACAGCATTTTACAGCCCTCCAGTGGCAGCAATGATACTGCAAAGCTTATTTATTATTATTTTTTAAATTTTTATTTATTTTTTAACGAACATTTGGGTAAGAAACATATGTTTCCCTCAGTTATTTTGGACAAGTAGACTTACCTGCCTTGAAATAGTCAATGTTTTTAGAAGTGAGTCATGGAGCATTAACTGGCTGGAGTGAGAGCCAGGGAATTATAAGTTCTTCACTGTCAGGGGAGCTGGAATGGCTCAGTCGGTTAAGTGTCCTACTCTTGATTTTGACTCAAGTCATAGTCTGACACTTCATGGGATCCAGCCCCACATCGGCTCTGCTCTGACACTATGAAGCCTGTTTGGGATTCTCTATCTCTGCCTCTCTGTCCCTCCCTGCTCTCTCTTTCTCTTTCAAAATAAAAAAATAAACTTTAAAAAAAAGTTCTCCATTGTATACGTTGGTGGATTATCATACTAGGTCGCAAACTGTGGAGTCATTCTTGAATCTTTTCCTTTCAATGTCTCGCATCCAGTCCATCAGCACATCTGATCATTTCGACTTTGGAAATATGCTTGCATTCTTAATTCTCAAACCTCTGTCATTACGACTCTAATGCAAGCCACTGCCTCTATCTGGGTTTTGTAATAACCTCCTTTGATCGACTGCAGGCCTATTTTTCTACACAGCTGTCAGGGATCATTCATCAAAGAAGTCAGATCACGTCCATCCACTTCAGATGCTGTGTTGTCTCTCCATCTCACTGAGAGTAAAGTACTTCTGTCCAAGAGCCCCTACGTGCTCTGGTTCTGGTCTTGTTTGTCCTTATCTCCTTCTGGGCTCTCCCTCACTCACTGCATTTCAACAATTCTTCTGTTGCTCCAGGGCATTGACACTGACTGCTGCTTTCTTTAACCTGGAATGCTCTTCCACCAGCCATCCTCCTGACTTGCTCCATCACTTCCTCTTTCTTTAGGCTTCGGCCTAACCCTTGCCTTCTTTCTGAGGCTTTTTCTAGTACCCAGCTTAAGAGTTTATATTTCTTATGTGCTCCATCCCTTGCTTTTTCTTTGTCCCCTTGCACTTGTCAATGTGTAATAGATTACATATCTGTGTTTTATTGCCTTCCTCCTTTGACCAGAGGGCAAACTCCAGGAGAGTAAGACTGTGGTCTGTTTTGTTCACGCTACCATTCCTGGTATTCAGAATAGGTGTTGGAACCTAGTAGGCACTCAGGAAATATTTGTGTGAATGAATGGTTATTGATTTATGAACAGCCATGGTGTGTGCAGGTACTTTCTTCCCTAAAATTGACCATGGTTACATTGAGGACTTTTTGGTTCAGTTATATTAGCATATCAAAAGTAAAGGTCCATCTGAAGCATTAGCTTCTGTCACTAATCTTATACACAGCCCTCATGTTGCCCAAGTATAATTATCCCTAGTATAATCAATCCTTTATGCTGCTAATGAATATGCCTACTCCTAAATGCAGTGGTCAGAGAATATTGTCTCTCCTGTTGGTTTTGTTGTTATTGTTTCTTAACTTTTTTTTTTTAAATGTTTACTTATTTGAGAGAGTGAACACGAACAGCGGAGGAGGGGCAGAGAGGGTGGGGAGACAGAATCCTGGACAAGCTTAGTGCTGTCAGTGCAGAGCCCAATGTGGGGCATGATCCCATGAACCCATGAGATCATGACCTGAGCCAAAATCAAGAGTAGGACACTTAAACCGACTGAGCTACCCAGGTGCCCCTTTACTTTTTGTTTCTTACAGTAGTTGGCATTCATTCCTGAAAACCTCAAAAACTAGTTTGAGGGGATCATTGTCTTTTATTTACATTCTAGAATAATTAGAAGAAAGTGGTGATTTTGTTGTTTTCCCTTTTTCCAACCCGGAGTGCTCTACTTTGGAGCAAAGCCATGTTTAGGTCAGAGCATATTCTCTAAGGAATAGTGCTTATTAGCACAGTGCTAAGATCAAGTTAGACACTCAGTAAATATTTGTTATTAGAAAGAATAAAAGAACCTTGGTGTGAAGAGTAGGCAGAAGCTAGCATAGTATCTTGCTTTGCCCAATACATTTAGCCCAAGGGAAAAATCAATATTTGACTTGGAATATTATGACTTGCCAAAGCATATTCCCCATGTCTGAGGATACACACATTACACAGCCAAATACCAATGATGCTTGTAATCTGTTTTATTATGTTAGAATTATCTGTATCACTGTTTATCTCCATTGGCATGGGTAATTAAGAATAAACTGAATGTTACTATTAATTCTTGTATTTATTCATGACTGTTAACTTCCTATTAGTAAATGAGGCGCTCCGGAGCTAGGTAATAGTTCTAGGCTATAAAAGAACCATTTGTTGAGATGTAACCATAATATGTTTAAGTCTAACAGCCACAAATGCCAGTTTCAAATTATTTTCCTGAGAAACTGAGATACATAATAGCAATAGAAACCATAAACAGTTTGGCCTAGTTCATAAAGTTATGACCTACAAATGAATAAGTTAGAGAAAGACAAATACCATATGATTTCACTCATGTGGAATTTAGATCTTAAATTTAAATTTTAAGAATTTAAAACAAAATAAAGAAAAAAAAGAGAAAAACAGGCTCTTACATATGGAGAACTAACTGGAGGTTGCCTAGAGGCAAGGTGCAGTCGGATGCATGAGATAGATAAAGGGGGTTAAGAGTACACTTATCTTGATGAGCACTGAGTAATGGATAGAATGGTTGAATCCTGTTGTACACCTGAAACTAATAGGGCCATTGTATGTTTATATTTCAATAAAAATTAAAAGAAAATAAAAACCTAAGGTAGGTTCTTTTCAATAAAAAAATCACATTCAAACTAAATGATTTATGCAGATTAATACAAATAAAAAACATTCTGTGCTGTTTACTTGGCAAGAATATTTTGTGTGAAACTAATCACAAGTAATAACCAATGGAAGGTTGTTTGTTGTTACTGAAAATGTAAAAAAATATCATAGTGCAGTCTGGGTCTGTTCATGTAGGTCTAAAATGTAGACTAGGGGTGGTCAGGTGACTCAGTCATTTGAGCATCTGACTCTTGATTTTGGCTCAGGTCATGATCTCACGGTTTGTGGGGTCAAGCCCATGTCAGGGATTTCTCTTCCTCTCTCAATGCACCTTCCCTGCTCGCTCGCTCGCTCTCTCTCTCTCTCTCTGTCTCTTTGTCAAATAAATAAACTTAAAAAAACTTGTATAGTCAGTGCTTGCATATTCACATTGACTTCGTTACTTGAATATTTTCATGTGCTTTAGTTTCTAATGATGGTGAGGAATTTGGATAAATTATTTCCTCCTGATACGTGGGCACTATTACCTGGGGATTGTGAATACCTGAAGTAAAGCATTGTTGAATGAGATTTAATACATACTTTGGCCTTCATCATTTAAGGCACAACTGTTTTTAGTAGTGTTGAAGGTGAGCAGGAATAAAGATAATTAAAAATTAAGTCTGTTATAACATAACTTAGGGTTCATTTGGAATGTAAGCAAGTCTAATATGGAGACTTACATCAATCCACAATGGAGTTATTCTTTCCAGACAGGTCTTAGATCTGAGACACTATCCAATTTTCCAAGTTTGGGCCAGCTTATTCTTTCCTTCCTCTTCCTTTTTGATCATTTTTCCTACGTAGAATTCTGTTGTGTGTTTTTTGTTTTCTTTTGTTTTTTTCCTTTTGCCTTGATAACCACTTCTCTGTTTTTTGCTAGCCCGTTTTCCAGCCTCATAGATATAGTCATACCTCAAGATTTGTCCTTTCTTCTCCTTTTACCTTAAACATTTATCCACTTCCGTGGATCGTCTTTTGTGTAGGCCACCTTCATTCACACATTATTATCAGTCCACCTAGGTGCTTGCCAGGGCACTAAAAACCTGGGGTGGTTATCTTAACAAAATGAAACCTTTTACATTCTTTGGTCAAGTCAGGGTACTAAGCTATCGTTAATTTAAATTTTTGTGAATACCTTCAGATATTTTTTCTATCCCTTAATGTCCTTGACTTTTCAAGTGTTCTTTTGTTTCCATTTTCATTGTACTTCAAGCCTCTCTTGCCTTATTCCTGATCTCCAAGTTTCAGTTTGGTCTGCCTATCTCTTGCTAATCATGTCACTTCCTTGCTAAGAATCTTGACTTTTATTTTTTGCCTCTGTAATAAAGTTTGGAGGCAAATTCCTTACAGGTACTGCAGAAGCTGTAGCCGTATTTCCTATTATTTCTTTGTGAGTACAAAATTATCACTATGCTTCTCTATCAGTCCCTGAGCAGATGTTGGTTCTTCCTGCCTTTGTTCTTGTGTTCTTCTTTGTTTAGAGTTATAAAGTTCTGCTCTTCCCTCACCGGACCCCATGTTTTGTCTTTTCAAATGCTCCTCATTCCAAGACCTAACACAGTCCTTTTTCAACCCCCTTAGTGCTGTGGAACAATTGAGAGTTAAAACATTTGATTCTGTTAATGTTACACTTGCTGTATGACCTTCAGCAAATCATGTACCTCCATTGAATTGACTCGTGTATTATTTGATATCATTGTATGACAGTTCTAGTATTCTGTGTTCTATGTTCATATCTAACTTGACTTACAACTTGATTGCTCTTTGGGGACTGGATCAAATTTCCTGTGCCCATAATGCAGTGTGTTATGCATAGTTGAAGGTCCCTCCGCTTTTATGGAGGGAGAAGACTAAATTTAATTTACAAAATGAGATGTTATTGTTTGGTGAGAATAGATTGGATGAGTGACTATCAAGTTTGCGTACTCTTAAGTAGAGTAGGCTCTAAGTAACAGAAGTAAGATTTTCTGGGCATTGAGTAACTTAGTTGCCAGGTAAAATGTGTTAACTGGTCTCAGTATTACTTCTGATAAAAGAAAAAATCCAGTCTCATGAATGATCTATACGAGTGCTTCTTAAATATTAACATAGACTCAAGATCACCTGGGAATCTTCTTAAACTGAAGATTCTGATTCATCAGGTCCTGAATGGCCCTGAGATGTTGCATTCCAATAAGCTCCCAGGTGAGGCCATCAGTATTAGTTACAGAACACCTGGCTAGTGTTACTTCTTTTCTCTTAGGAATAGGGCCATTGGCTCAGACTGCAGGGGGCATTTAGATTGCGGTTGTGGGAAAGAATCTGTAAATGATGTGTTACAGAGAGAATAGATCCTTTGCCGTGCTTCTGTGTCTGTATAATGTATATGAGTACGGATGTATTTTCTCCTGTCTTCATTTTCAGAGGAGAGAAATGACTGGATCAGCATACTGTTAAATGCACTGAAATCACAGGTCCCCTGCCTTGCAGGTCTCAAGCAGCTGCTGCACCTGAGAAATGTGGATATCTTGAATTGAGAGGGTATAAGAGCCAAAATTTTTACTGTGTTAAGTGGAAAACAGCGTGTGGCTTTGCAAAAATGAACAGGTGAGGAGCTATGTTACAACTATTGTAATTTGCTGTTCCTTGATTACATTAACAACTATGCTTCATTAGACTTATTAGAGTTTTTACTTTATAGCGTCTTGCTTTTGCCTTGAGTACTGCACTAAATGTAACAAAGAAAGTGTTTATTTTGTTGAATTTACTCAGTTCCTCTAGTGGCAGGAACGTATCTACATCAAATTTGAGGCCAGGCATCATGTTTTTAAGAGACTGACAAAATCATTGAAAATAATTTTTGAAGAGTATTCCTTACCTGAAGTAATGTTATAAAACTACGTGAGATAATAATTAAGAACCAATTAACCATTCAGCTGTTGATGAAATAGGCTCAGTTCTGCACCTGTTGTTTCTTTTATGATAGAAACTTTAAGAGTAGGCACAGGTGATATATTTCTTGAGTTTCCAGCATTTTTGTTTGTTTTTTTGAGCTGATATGTTGCTTGCAGAGGAGATACTTTACTGTAGGAAATGGTTCATATATGCACATACATACACACACATGCCACATATAAAATAGGCTTGAGTCGTTGACTTACTGAGTTTAGGTAATATAGAAGGACTTAATAGAGAAGTTAACTGTTTTGAGGAGACTGATGTTATAGTTCTAACAAATTCAGTTAACTTTGATTCGGTAGACTTCCCTTCTCTGACATATCTGGTGTTCAATATGTATAGGAAAATACTCCTTTTGTGGAATGAATTCTTACTCTTTTAGCCCAAAATATATTAGCTTAGTAATTTGTGGAATTACACAGTGTGCTTTGTATATCTGATCTAAGACGAACTCATTTTGTGATACATCATAATGGTTATGAAAGCTGGGATCTAAATGTTGTTTTCATAAAAAATAGAGATAGAAACTCAAACAAATGGTAGTTTTAAGAATTAACTATAGATCTTTAAGGCATCTTCTGAACTTCAGCACGGTCTTATTCATTATATGTTTTGGATAAGATTCTTAGCCAGTTAACTGTGGAAGGCATTATTGAGAACTGTTGGCATATTAATACTTGGATAGTTAGCATCTTCCTCAAGAATAGTGATGTACAGCTTATAATGTGTATGAACTTAATATGAACATTTCTGTCTGTGAAGTAAGATGATTAAAACTTTTCTCATTGGAATCGAGTTTAAAAATGCATAATTTGCATTTATTGGTATGGAAGTTCCTCTGCCAGATTAATTGAGGTATTCATTTTTACTTGCACAGAGTTGATGGACTTCAGATATTAGTTTCATCACTTCCATTAGCTAGATTGTGTGGGTATATGTTATTCTCCTAAAGTAGATGTTTTTTAAAAGTTTTATTAACTTTCTCTATTAGAAAGAAGTTGTATGAAATTGTTGCTTTAATATTAGCAATTGAGCATAGAAAACACAATAATGACTGCCCTCTGGTGAGTACCAGTGATTGTGCTAATTAATTTATAAACATTTCCTTTTAATCTTGCCTACAAATATAGGAGGAAGATATTCTCTTCCGTGTTTTATAGATGAGGAAAATGAGGATTGAGTAAGGATTGCAGATCTTCATGCATAACAAAACCAGAACTGTATGACTCTAAGTCTAGCGTCTTAGCCGTTATACCAAACTTTTTTAAAGTGTATGTAGAAAAGACCATTTCTGGCCTATGACCTTTTAGAAATAGTCTAAGCTTTTTTCTTTGAAAAACTTAGTTGCTTAGAAGGTTCAGAGTGTGCATTCAGTACACATTCTACCAGGTGAGGTAGTCTGCAAGGCGTGCACTTGCTGAGGACACATGTCCTGTCTTCCAGGAGGAAAAGTTAGACAGTACCAGCGTTTTTGATGGATAGGGAGCCCAGTGCTTTATTAGTCTCATGCAGAAGTTACAGAGAAGTGCAAAAAAGGCATCTAATGAAGTCTCAAGATTAGAAACACTTCCACATACACAAGTAATGAGTATATTCTTAAAAATGAAAGGGGCGCCTGGGTGGCGCAGTCGGTTAAGCGTCCGACTTCAGCCAGGTCACGATCTCACGGTCGGTGAGTTCGAACCCCGCGTCGGGCTCTGGGCTGATGGCTCAGAGCCTGGAGCCTGCTTCCGATTCTGTGTCTCCCTCTCTCTCTGCGCCTCCCCCGTTCATGCTCTGTCTCTCTCTTTCCCAAAAATAAATAAACGTTGAAAAAAAAAATTAAAAATGAAAGCATTAATGCTGGACCCTCTCCTCATCTTTTGAGACATACACCTATTTTCAGTTATGTATATTTCAGTTCCTTTTCTATGCATTAACGTGTCTTTATATGTACCTTTAAAAAGTGCATACTGTTGCTTGTGTATATGTTATTTTTAAAAAGTTGCATCATGATGTATAGAGCTGGGTATTAAGGGACCTGATCTTGAGTCAAGTCTTAAAGAACTAAGTGGCTCAAGACTGGATGGACAAATCAAGGAAGGCCTTCTATGTTTAGGCCCTCACTTACCATTCCAATTTTATCTGCGTTTACATCCTGGTGTATCCTTTTCTCTCTTGGAGAAAGTTGCCCATTGGTTTTTTCACATGGTTGAATAGATTGTGTGAAGAACTTGGGTGATGTGCTAAATGGGGAGGCTTTCTCCTGAATGCAGAGGGCTTTACTAAAGCTTGCATTTAGGAAAAGTGCTAAAAGTTAATTGTTTCAACGCACCTTCTGAAAGTTTTAAGTATACAACACATTAAGTAATCTTGTTTTTTTTTTAAATATGGAAAAAAAATCTTATAAAAATGTACAAGTGTTACACCTGAACCTAATACATGTCAATTTTAATTCTATATTAAAAATAAAAAATAAAAAAGTAAGACGTGTTAGCTTTGAACTTATGTATCTAAATTTGCATTGGATCTAATTTGATTACATGCATCAAAGCTAAATTATTTTCATTTTAAACTTTAAAATAGTGAATTTATTGCCCACATAACTTACAGTATGAATAGAATAAAAAAAACAAGGAAAATTGACCTACACTACCCTAACATATGAACTATTTTTATTTTTCTTGCCTCTATTTATACATAGTTATCATATTTACTCAGGAGGCCATTCCAGAGAGAGTAAACAGTGGATAGAGGTGGAAAGGTAGAATATGTTGAAGAATTATTTAAAAGGAAGCTGAAACGTTCATTTAGAGCAAAGGAGATAGAGTAGCAGTTCTGGGTTTTCATTCTTTCTCTGCTACTAATTGGTTCAGATAATTAAGTTAATGTCTTTATGTTTAAATGGTGTCATGTAAAGAAGAGAGATGGCTTGCTATCTCTAAGGCCATTATTTAAGTGAGTGTTAAAATTCCAGCTATCTGGTTCTCATTCCAGACTGTAGAGTTAGAATTTCTGGGGATGGATGTTGGAATCCACGTTGTATAAGGCATCCCATGTGGTTCAGTGACATGTGATCCAAAACTACACACAGTGAACACTTTCTGAGGTTTTTTTTTTTTTTTTTCCTTTAAAAAAGTTATAAGCATCTAAGTAAAGAGAACGAGATATTTTAGAATTGGAAAATGTGTAAAAACAGCTTGCAACCAACATTGGGTACTTCATCATCCTTCAACTTGGTATTGTTATACTTCTTTTTGTTACTAACTTTAATTTGGAAGTATATCTCTTTCTCATTGAACATTTGAAATGTGTCAACATTTAAGTGGAATGTTAAGATAATCATATTAGTGGTAATGAATTTTGAAAATTTGAAGAACTGTTATTAATTGTGCATAGTTTTGAACTGTAGGCACTGGTATTTATTTTTGCTAAAATCTAAATTTTAAATGAAATTACAATTTTCATCTTATGAATCCTACAATATCATTTAATTCCTTTTTCTTAACGTAGACTTTTATTGCCAGAGTATGATCTAGTGGAGTAAACTCCATTTGCAAAGTCAGCATAAAGAGACAGTGTTTGGAAAACAGTTTGAAATTGTTATTTCCCATAAGTTCCTTGAACTCTGTCTGGAAATGTATTCTCATTTTGTGGATTATTTTAACCCTTTCCAGAGCTTTCTCTCTACGTCCAAAGCATGTCCTTAAGAGTCCATGTCAAACATCCCTACAAATATATTTTCAGTAATTCCTCTTGCTTTTTCTTAATCTGTGGAATCAGTACCTTAAATTTTCTAAGTTAAAAATAGCTATTAGAACAGGCTATCATAATTATTGCCTTTTTAAGAGACGTGGTGTGATGGTGGCAAGGGTCCATCCCCTCATGGACCCTTCACTGGCATGTCTCAGCTCCATGGAATTAACATGGACTTTTCATTTTCCCGGTTGCTCCCTTCAGAGGTTCATTATTTTCTGTTACTCTGTCTCTCCCTTTCATTCATTAGCAGATTGTAGGAGCTGGAACTTGCAGTAGCTTTGGACTGAGTAGGATAAATGCCTTAGGGGGTCCTTATTTCTGAGACAACCCCCCACCCCCTTCCCCCCCCAGGGTTGTAAAAAGTAGAAAGAACTATGAAGAGATATGTAAAAACATTTGTTAGAGAGGAGTTTGGCAAAGTAGAACCAGACACAAATTCTCTACCTAATTACTCAGTTGCAAAACACTGTGGCGCTGTTATCACATAAATTACATGTCTTTCATTTCTTATTTAACATCATCTCACAAACGCAGTGTTTAATTTTTACAAATATTCTCTTCCTTGTCTCTGCTTATGTTTTACATGCCTGCAATGTATTATAATTAATGATAATTTTTTTGCAGTGTTACTTCAACTTTGTATAAAATGAGTTGGGTGTTTCAGATTGTGTAGGTTATACCACACTTCCCCGTGTTTCTATATTCATCCATTTTACAAAATGGGTTTTTATTGGACACCTCATCTCTGGGTGCCGCTCTAGGCTGTAGGGGTACAGTAGGAAACCAGAGGATGCCTTACTGTTTAGGATCTGACCTTCCAGTGTGGGTAGCACACACAGAGTTGTAAAAAAATAAATGAGATTTCTGGTAGCTTTCTGTATGTAGCATTTTCTTTTTTATGACCTTTTTCTAAAGAATTGTTCGCATTTAAAATGCTATTAGCTGCCATGAATTAGGTAACAGTTTCATTTTAAACCTTAAACATGTTATAATTTTTATATTCTCAATTAATTGTGTGATTGTTTATTCACTGCTGTGTCTTCAGGAGTTTCAGGCCAGTAGCTGATACCCAGGAAACATTTTGCAGAATAAGCTTGTTGAATTCGTGGTTCTTTAAGCTGTTTTCTTGACTCCAGAGCTTATCATTCTTTTTAAATTTGTTTTTAAGTTATTTTCTGTGAATTGTCTCTTGATTTTCTTTCTCCATTTTTTAATTGGGATTTTTTTGTCTTTTCTGATAATTTATTAAGCTCTTCATATGAAAAGTACATTAATCATCTGTCATTTTCTGGAACCACTTTTCTGAGCTATGGCTTACCTTACATTCTTTTTTATTGTGTAGGAATTTTGTTATATAATTAAACTGCTTTTTATTTCAAAGCTGATAGAGTTTTCTGTATTCTGGAAAATATTTCGTGAATTTATCTTGAAATGATGTGACATAGTATGTAGGCCAGTATTTAAAATTTTAAATGAGATAATAAAATATGAACATACACTGAAGCATATGTAGAGTTATATACATGGTATTGCTGTTTGAATGAAATTTTCCGCAAATGGATGTCAGGCAAATTTAAGATAGTTGGTTTTGGTTTCCATTTATCAGGTTGTCCTAACAGCCACTTCCATATAAATACATATATATATATATATATATATATATATATATATATACACACGTGTGTGTGTGTGTGTGTGTGTTTTGTGTGTGTGTGTGTGTGATGAGTTTTTTTTGAGCATCATGTTAGTATTAGTGAGTTCATTACAACCAGATGTCTTGCTTGGTGGGTTTGTGTATCCATTTAATGATAATTGTGGCATTGAAGTTCTAACTATATAAATTCACTTGATTAAACATTCTCAAATCAGGGTATAACAAGAGACCCATTCCCCCTCGTCCGCCTACATAATGTTCCTGGTGTCTGGCACGGGAATGAAACTGTAATAGAATTTAAATCGACCTCATAGGGCTGTGGGTTGAGTGGCACAGAAAGAAGCAGCAGGGTGTAGGTGGTGGCCTCAAATTCTCTGGGTTTTGTATCTGGCCAAACTCTGCATCTGGTGTTTCCCCGGAAATTTGGTGCCAGTGTCATACAATGCCACATCTGTTTTCAACAAATGTTTAAGCACCAAGTTCTTAAATTTCTGGCATGGAAACCTGGCATCCAGTATCTCCAAATATAGGTTTGAGGTTTCAGCAAGTTCGGGGTTAACAAACCCTTCTTTAATTTTCTGTTTAGGAATCAAACTGGTAGTTTGCTCTTTCACTGTGTAGTTTTAAAATGTAGTTTTAACCACATTTGTGCTACAGATTCACACATATAACCCAGTTCAGTATCTTGGTAACTTATTTACCATTAATTCTAATCTGAGTATATAGGATAGAATCATTAGTGTGAATACTTTCAGTCACTGTAAATAAATACTTTAATTGAAGACAAATTCTGTATTTAGAACTCACAAATTGTCTGGATGTATTAGACCCTAAATTTATATTTCACTCAGTTTTTATTATAATGCTGTATAAGGTAGATATTACTGTGTCCTTATAAATAAGGAAATTGGAGTGTAGGTAAATTACTCGGTAGTAGTCATATGGCCCGTAAATGGCTTATCCAGGATTCTCCTCCAGGTCTGACTCCCAGTGGTCATGACCCACATGGCTCCTACATGGTCATGACCACCTTTGCAGGTATCCAGATCTGTTTTGCCAAACATGGCCATCATTATGGTAGGATCATTATGGTGGTGGGATTCATGCTTTTTGAGATCCCACATTCTATGACCACAAATTAAACGTAAGGTATTGTTTACTCCAGAATCTGTTTTAGCTTTATGCTTTCTGTAGTAATATTTCCTTCTGAATTTTCATGCTCCTGTTTTTTTCCATCCAGTTTATAGCATTTTAAGTGTTAAAAGTGTGACTTATCCCTGACTTGTGCCTAATTTTCAACATGAGAATATGGCTGACAATTGTAGCTAATAGGTAATTTATTTTTTAACATCTGCCTTCCACCCAACCCTTAGCGCTTTTTTTAATGTTTATTTATTTTTGAGAGAGAGAGAGAGAGAGACAGACAGAGAGACAGAGCACAAGCTGGGGAGGGTCAGAGAGTGAGAAGGAGACAGAATCTGAAGCAGGCTTCAGGCTCTGAGCTTCAGTACAGAGCCCGATGGGGGGCTTGAACTCATGAACTGTGAGACCGTGACCTGAGCCGAAGTTAGATGCTTAATCGACTGAGCCACTCAGCCACTACCCCATTTTTAAAAATTTATATATGTTTGCTAGTAATTTGTGTATTTTACTGTAATTAACTTTTTCATAGGTAATATGGTCAGTTGGTTTCAAATTCAAGAGGTAGAAATATAACATAACAGTAGCTTACCAGACTGTGTAGCACTTACTCCGTGCCTGGGGTTCTTTTAAGCATTTTCAGCATATTGATTTTATCCTCACCATACTGATGAAGTGTAGTACTGCTACATTTTGCAAATGAGTGAACTGAAGCAGGAGAGGTATACATGATCAAGCTGGTCTAGGTTTTGTCATTTATTTCATCAAGGTTCACCTCCTTTGGAAAGTCTCATATGAACATAACTCTCTTTCCAGAGATTGGCTGGATTCAGTGTTTATAGTCATGCACTTGTTACAGTTCTTTCTCATTTCCTCCTTAGACTATAAGCTTCCAAAAGGTAGGTACCCTGTCTTATGCTCTTGTGCAGACTCAGGACTTAGCATGATTTCTGGCATTCACTGAGTACTTCCTCAATGCTGTTTTGCCAGGACGAATTTTCCCATTTTAAAAATGGCTGTATCTGCTCTGCCTTTTTCACAGAGTAATTTACAAGATCAAATGAGGGTTCATGACTTTCAGTAAGCTGCAGAGCACTACACAAATAGATGTTAAACCAATTATGGAGTGTACTGTATATGCTTAATCAAGTCTGATTCTTCAGACATTAATCTGAATCCCCTAGACATTAGCACAGGGGTGGTTACCCAGGACACCTAGGATCTTGAAAAACCAATGTGTCACTGTGTTCTGGTATTTTTAACCAGTAGTCATAATGATTTCAAATGATTTTTGTATAATCATTGCATTTTTTTTCCTCTTCTCTACGGAAGGCAGAGGGAACTGTTGATATCCTGATATTTACATATTGCAGACTTATCCTGTCTAGATTCTACAGCTGGTTCTGCTGTCTAATTCAGTTTTCTCAACATTGGCTGCATATGAGAATCATAGGCTGTAGTTTTGCTTTTTTAACTGAAGATTCTTAAGCTCTGCTTTCTAATTCAGTGGGTCAGAATCTCAGGGTCATAGGGAGAGATCAACATGGGTAGTTTTGACGAGTGTTGAGGGATTAGATACGTTCTAAATATAGACTGAAAAAGGGGCTTATAGTTTACAAATATTTTTAATAAGAAAAACAGTTGTTTCATATTTAATAGCTCTCAAGAGCACTGACATTTATTTTGTTACTCTGCTGTACATTTTACAGTCCATTTGTGTCGGTGAGTTCAGTGGACACTCTAATTACTCAAAACCATATGGCCATGGCCAGCAGCTGATAAATGGGTTACAATTTTTATCCAGCCTAAAAACTCATCTTTGCCTTGCTTGGGAGAAATTTGGGGTCTAGAGCTGACCCTCTCTTATTTTAACAGAAATTGCAGTTTTATGGATATAGACATTTCACACCTTGCTTGTAGAAATGAGGGGCCACCAATCCAAGCTGGAGCCTAGATGAGGCTCATCAGTTTCCATAAAACATGGTCAGTTTTTCCATCTGCTGGTCGGAAGGTTTGAGTATGTATATCTGCCCTTAGTAACACACAGTACCTGCAAGCCAGGCCCTCATCAGAGAATATAACTTGGCATATCCAGCTCTTGTCAGTTCTTCATTATGGAGAATTGTTTGAAGGACATGCAGTCTGTTCTAGAGTCTATATATCAACTCCTATATCAAGTTGGGCCACCAGAAAGCTGTTTTAAAAATATCCTACCTTGCCTGAAAGATGGTAGCTACGCTTGTGGTGAGCAGAACACAACTTACAGAGAGGTGGAATCACTGTGTGTGCGTGCCTGGAACTAATGTAACGTTGTACGTCCACTATACTTCAGTAATGAAAAAAATCTTACCTTGTTACCCATACTTTATTTCTTCATTTATAAAAGAGAATTGAATTTTCAGTCACTTGCCTTGGGAGTTTCTTCAGCAGTTACATTATCTAGCCGGAGAATTGGTATGGACAATTGAGAATTTTTTTTTTTAAATTATAAGTATAACCTTGAACCTATATGCTGAAACTTCTTAAAATAGAGCAGATTGGAAAAGTTGGATTCCCCTTGTCCATATAGATCACATTAGGTACTGATTTTTAAATGAGTTTACGAAGTAGAAGTATATTTTTGTAATTATTTTGCAACACTTAGCGTGTCTGTGCATCTTCTTTTATATCACTGATTCGATTTCTGACTTGTTTTTTCCTAATAGAATAAGCTATTTGTATTTTAATCAGAAAAAAAATCAAATTGATGGTATGTTTTATGAATGAGTCATTTCCTTATTCTAACTAAACACTTGCACATTTAAAAAAAATGTAGAGAGGCTTTTCTGCAATTGATGAATGAAAACTCTGGATACTTTTACAAGTGGGGGCAATTTGTTATAACATTATTTTATTTCCCTTATCTTATCAGTCAGGATGGCAAAAACCCCAAGGATTGCCAAGATAGGGATTTGTTTGTTTTAACAAATCTCTTGGTATAGGCAGCAGAGAGCTGATGCCCCCAAGAAACAAGGTCTTCCTACTTTTTTCTCACCCTGGCATCCTCAGGTACAGGAATTTGTCCTCAGGCTTTTCCTCTCAAGGATTCTAATGTTCTAAAATGGCTTCTGTGCTTCTAGATGTGTTTTCAACGAAAGATGGAATGGTGTGGGTAAAAGTCTTTCTTCTTCCAAGATTTGTCCCCCCAGCCCCACCTCAGGAATTGTTTATATTTTGTTGACCCAAACTAAGACATATTACCCTCCTAGCTTGCAAGGAAGATGGGAAAATAGTATTTTTACTTTAACCTATACAGAGAAGGCCTGTGAGATGTATCTATATCTATATCTATATATCTATATCTATATATCTCATACATATATACATCATATATATATATATATATCTCACAGATGCACAGACACACTGTTGCAAAATAATAGAAAAAAAATATATCACAGGCCTTCTCTGTATAGGTTATATATACAGATGTATATATCTAATATTGGATATTAGATATATATATTAGATGTATATATTTTATATATAAGATATATATTTATATATATATACACACACAAACATACATATATATATATATATATAGTATTAGTTTTTCTTTAGTATGGCTACTTTTTCTAGTCAGGTTTAATTTAGGAATTCAGAGCACATTTAATCTGAACCTGTTCACATAGATAACTAATCTTTTGAGGTAGAGAATAATTATATTTTTAAAGTGTTGAGATAATGTGATAAGTCGAATTCCAAAACCCTATGATTTGATAATATTTCAAACTTTAATGCTTTTAGAAGGAAGACTTTGTAACCTTTTGCACAGTTTCTAGTTTTGGTGAGACAAAGTGAACACAGTAGCTGTAGGTATTGAACAGATGAGAGTTTTCATACCAAAATAGTATTAAAGGAGCTTAAGAATTTAATTGAAGGAGGAGGAAAATAACAAAATATTGGAAATGAGATAAAATTGTAAAATAAGTAATGCTTTTGTGTGAGAGTAGAGGAGAAAATGTGACAGAGGACAGGTAACATCGCATAGTAAAGCAAAGAAAGACCAATCAGGCAGCTTGAGTTTCAGTCTCTTTCTACCATGTCCAGCTAGCTGCACCCTACATGTGACATTAATCTCTTTGGGCCTTGGCTTCCCCTTCTTTTTTATAAATAGTAATTATATCAACCACAGAGTGCCATTTGACTCCCCTAGTAGAAAATTGCTAGGCATGTGGTAAGGACTAGTTAACTCTTAGTTTCCTTTCTGAAAGGATAAAGATGAAAAAGTGGCTAACTTTTGAAAGCAAGCATGTGTAGTTCAAGATCTGTGTCCTGGTCAGCTTAACGTTTTATGTGAAAGAAGCCCATCTTTGATCCGTAGCCCAACTATCCAGCTTAGAATGGGACTGGGTTATCATGTATTTAGAGTGCCTACTTAAAACCACTGTCATTCCATTTTTAATGATTTATTTAATTCCACATATATATGTGTAGTAAAATTTAGTAGGATTTATTGGATTTTAAGGAATATAGTGGTACTTTCCAAATCCATAATTTTGTTCCTTTATAATGTGTTAGTGTTTTTCTCCCAACTAGGATTTTAGGAGTGGACTTGGTATTACCATAATTCCTATGAACGTTGCAAATGTAAAGCAAGTGGTCCGAACTGTAAAACAGTCTTTTGAAATAATCACTCCCTACAGGAGTTTTAGGTAAGTTATACTTAAACGTTTTGTTTGTATTAGCCCAAGAAAGCTTGGGTGATCTATTTTACATGGCTAGTGGTGGTTTTATTCCTTATAGATCACTTAATAAAATCATGTTGGTTCTTTTCCATTATTGTCTAATTTGTTAGCCAGTATATAAAAACACCTTGTGGAGCGCCTGGGTGGCGCAGTCGGTTAAGCGTCCGACTTCAGCCAGGTCACGATCTCACGGTCCGTGAGTTCGAGCCCCGCGTCGGGCTCTGGGCTGATGGCTCAGAGCCGGGAGCCTGTTTCCGATTCTGTGTCTCCCTCTCTCTCTGCCCCTCCCCCGTTCATGCTCTGTCTCTCTCTGTCCCAAAAATAAATAAACGTTGAAAAAAAAAATTAAAAAAAAAAAAAAACAAAAACACCTTGTAAAAGTGACCTGAATTATCACACAACCTACAAAGATACTAATTTCATGAGATTTGAGTCTTTTCTGAATACCTTTTTTCTTAGTAGGCTTGATAAGTATATTAATTTTATCAACAATATATGAAAAATTCCTTCACATTTTGAAGGAATAAAGAAAGAATATTACATTGCTTTTAAGCTGTATTTTTATTTACCTCTTTTAGCCTACTCAAATGCAATCCTCTTTTAAAATCAATCTCTGATTACAATTTGCTCCATAATGATTTCCTAAAAGGAACTCTTGCTTAAAATGATGGTGGTGGATCTCATAACACTTATTGATCAAATATATATACATAATGTTTATTTGAGAGAGAGTGCACGAGCGAGCGTGCATCGGGGAAAAGCAGAAGGAGGGAGGGAGAGACTCCCCAACAGGCTCCACACTCAGTGCAGAGCCCAAAATGGGGCTCAGTCCCACAAACACTTAGACCATTACCTGAGCCGAAATCAAGAGTCAGATGCTTAACTGAGCCACCAAGGCACCCCTTATTGATCAGATATTTTAACATTTCATTATATATTTGTTTTATGGTATTCCTGTAATTGCTTCATAAGACAAGAATAAAAAGTTCCTAATATGTTTTAATAATCTATAATGATTCCATAGCTTTAGTATACAGAAAAGGCATAAGTCAGTGTCTGTGAGCTCAACCACATTAATTCATTTGTCACAAATAATCAGCATATCACAGGGTAGTTTGCAGGTCAGAAGCAGTTGTCAGAGGCCTTTGAAAGACTAGCGATTACTTAGCAACTTCAAAATACTCCCATGTCGGGTACTCATTTTATCTGTCAGAATTTGTCTACTGGCTCAAATTTTGAGGAAAAAGTAATCACCTAAAGAATACAAACTTCATTCTCACATATGCAGATTCAAGCCTCAACTGAAAATGTAGACATTGCGGTGAACTGTTTTTACTCATAGTACTTCTAGAAGACACAAAATATGTGGTGGGGTTTTTCCTCACACCAACCACTTCTCCAAATACTAAGTGGTTGTCCTACAATTCAGTACTGTTCTCAACAGCAGCTACTAGGATTGAACATTAGACCCCACGCGTTGAGGGCTCAATCCCACAGAGCTGCCCTCACTTCACACTCGTCACAAGAGATGGGCCCCTCCACTAAGCCACACTTCTTTCCATCTTGGCCTAATCTGGACTCCCATGACCCCTGCTGCGCCAGATTCAGTAATTTGCTAGGATGGCTCACAGAACTCAAGAGGCAGTGTAATTATTACTAGTTGCTTATAAACAGTGCACCTCAGGGACTTCCAAATGGGAGAGCTGCACAGGGCAGGGTACAGGGGGTTAGTATGGCACAGCTTCCATCCTTCCTGGGCACACCACCCTCTCAGCACTTCACTGTGTTCACCAGCCCATCTGAACTCTGTTGTTCAGGGGTTATTATTGGGGTTTCATTCTGTAGGAATGATTGATTGAATCCTTCGTCTTTGGTGATTAACTTAATTGCGAGCACCTCTCTCAGTTGGTTTGGGCTGAAAGGTCCAAGTCCCTACTCACTTCTTAGTCTTGCGTTGGTCTTTCTCCTGACCAGCTCCCATCCTGAAGCTATTTACGCCTCCAACGACAAATGATCTCACAAGCCTACAAAAGGCACTTATTACTCAGGACATTCCAAGGATTTTAGAATCCTGTACCAGCAACTATTGGCTGTGACCAACCTCTATGTAATAAAGTAGAAACCACCTAAGAAGTTTATGACTATTACACTGATGATGGAAACAGAAAGTGCTTCAAAAAAATATCCATGTAGTCTACTGAGTTTCCTTATGGATTATTTGCACTGTGTTAGTAGTCTGTTGTTTTCATTATATTTCAAAACGTTTTCATTCAGAACAGAAAATTTAACGTGGAACATTTTGCAGGTCATTGACTGAGTTTGGAGCCCTGTAGCACGTTTTGTGGCACGTCGTAGGTACTCAGCAAATATTTCTTAAAGTGAGGCCTGTGTTTACTGTTTTGTCCTTTTACTCAGGTATCCAATAAACACTAAGAATTAGGATAAATCAGAACATGACTAAAAATGAGTTAGAATTCTGTTAGAATAGTAATCACTTAAACTTTTTTGATTTCTCAGTTTCTTAAAGCCATCTGGATGTTCTTCTAATTAAAAAAGAAAATCTATTTTTAAGACTGAAAAAAATCAAAATTTCTGGTGGGTGTTTTGATAATTTAGTTTCAGACTATCATGGAACAGTTTCCTGGCAAAATAATCCAATAGTCCTGAAACACTGAAACTCTGCCAGTTTCTCATTGATTATTATATAACCACTGCTTAGGAAACATGGCCTCCTTAAGTTAAGCTCTTGACCTAACAAGGTAATTTTACATCCTGGTCAGAAAATGTGCATGTTCATTTTGGTTTGAGATATGTAAACAGATTCATAAGCAATGTGGGATGTTAAAGGAAAAAAGTAGATTTTTAAATTAGATGATTTTAACAGAAAAGACTATTCAGCTGCCTGGAAGGCATATTTTTCAGCTGCTGTTTAATTTGTGAGTGAAATGAATATGCAAAGTGAACATACTGCTTAATTGGCCTTTACAAGGGAGATCGATAATGCAGAAACATTAATTGTTGCAGCTTTACAGCCGAGTCTGAAAAGAGAAACAAGAGTGGATTGAAGCTGTGCAGCAATCGATAGCAGAAACTCTCTCTGATTATGAAGTAGCTGAGAAGATTTGGTTCAATGAGTCCAACAGGAGCTGTGCAGATTGCAAAGCCCCGGATCCTGACTGGGCATCCATCAATCTCTGTGTTGTCATCTGTAAGAAGTGTTGCAGGTAATTAGTGATAAGTTATGCTCATCACTGTTGGGTGGCAGATTGGCACCGAATGCTCTTTATTGTCCTACGTAATGTGTTTCAGCTAACAGTTGTGGAAAAAGAAAAACAGAGAAAGCTTATTACATTTAAATTAAATTTAGAAATATCTTCTCATTCCAAACTTCTCTTATGCATGACTTAGATGTAGAAATTGATTTTTAAGCATGTAATCATTTTGTGCGCCTACTGGACCATGTGTGGAATGTATAAAGACAGTGTTGACATTTTTAGATTTTAAGGTGAGTGTGTTTCAGAATGTACCCTGAAGACACGTGCATCTTTGTGTGATTTGCCATCTTTCCCTCAGTTATATTTTTTAGGATGTATATTTCACATCAAGGTCATTCTGAGCTCTAAACTTGGTATACCACATCTGGTGTCTCTTTTAATGAGAGTTTTTATATAGAAGCATTTCCAAAGAGTATTGAGGTTTATGAGAGGAAACGGTACTATGACTGGTTATCCTATTGTGACATGATAACTTACAGACAGTCTGAGAGCTCAGTGTATTTGGGGGTTCACAGTTGTGAACACCTAACACACAGCTTAGGCATGTGGTCATATAGGTCTTGGAAAGTCAGCCACATCCTAAAACTTTACTTTCCAGCTCTACCAGGTACTGTTCTGGTTCTGGGAATTCAAAAGATGTGTAAGAGTTGTTATGTTCTCCACAGATCTATAAATAGTAATTTCAGTAGAGTATGATAGGGCACGATCAGAGTTGAGTACAGGTTTCAGTGAAAGAAAATGTAGGAAGAGTGCTACCTTAGCTCAAGCAAAGACTGGGACAGTTGCTGCAAGCCCTTAGTACTTTTTGAGAGCTCTGTGCTTCCACATTTCTTAGCACGCTAAGATTTTGTCAGGATGTAATTAACATCAATAGCAATAAGAAGAAGCATCAGCTATCCCCCCTCTACTTTGTATTTTTTTTCCCAACCTTTTTTGTTCTCTAGGCTCATTGGAAGAGAGCTTCTGTCTTGTTCAAGGATATTCTTTCTACTTATGTCCGCTGCTTCTTCTCTCCTTAGGATCCTCACCTCATCGCTTATTCCCTCTGTAATGATGCAACCATGGGTTCTTTTGTTTCGGCATATAGAGTTAGGCAAGTCTGTCCTGTTGACGCTGGCTTCCGGAAAACATTCCATTCCTTTGTATCATTTCTGTCTCATTTCCCCTTCATAGACAGGGTAACTTTCAAGAGTAGAATTCTGCACAGATTTCTTCATTTCTTTCACTTCTGCTTTTTATTCATCCTGTAATCAGTTTTCTTTTCTCTGTAGTCCAGTAAAAATATTCTCACCATGTTTATTAATGCATTTTCTCTCTCAGTTTGTGTGTGGTCAGTTCCTCTATTTATTGTCACCTTGGCAGTGTTAGACACTGCGGTATTTGACCACTGTCTCTCTGACTTTCCCTCCTCCTTTAAGTTCCAAAATACCATCTTCTCTTAGTGTGTTCTTAATTCTCTGGTTATCCTTTTTTCACGTTACTTTTCCTTTGCCTCCTCCGAAGATAAAGGTGTTCCTTTCAGTTACATCTTCAATTATCTTTCACTCTGATGTTCCTGAAGATGTTATTTATCATTTAAATTCAGCACTCACTCGTAAGTGGGCGATTCTCACTCTGTTGAACACCATACCCTTAGGTCTACCTACTGGAGTCTCTTCTTGGATTTGCTCAGGATAGCTGAAAACAGCACATTAAAAATGGATCTCTTAGGGCACGTGGATGGCCCAGTCATGATCTCACTCTCAGCGCGGAGCCTGCTTCGGATCCTCTGTCTCCCTCTGGCTCTGCCCCTCCCTCCCTCATGCTTGCTCTCTCTCAAAAATAAATAATAAACATTTAAAAAAATGGAGCTGTCATTGCTGCCCAACTCATTACATAATACTGAGCATGCTCATATATTCCACATCTTGGTCAGAGGCAATACTGTCTACCCTGCAGTCAAGCCTAAAACCTGTGAGAGCCTCCTGACCCTTCCCCTTTCCTTAAAGCCCACCAAGTTCCATCCATTTTTATCATCTAAGGATCTCTACATGTGTGCTCCCTTTTGTTTCTCCTCCTGCTGCCTCAACTCAGTTTGTGTCATCTCTTGCCTTCACTACTCCAGGGGTTCCTGCCAGTTCTTCTGCATGTTTTCTGAGCTTGACTTTTTTCTGTGTTACCTTTAGATCATCTTCATAAATGCAAACCTATGCATCTTTCTACCCTTGGGATTTTAGAAGCTTGTGCTCTGAGTAGTTTCCATTTTAACAAAAGGAGGAAAGGAACCTCTTCCCTAATGTAGAGAGAGGTGTGAGCTTTCATGCTCAGAGGCAAACAATCCTTAAGATAAAGACAGTGTCTTGAATACCTTTGTTCCTTCTCAGCCTATAAAGCATCTGACACATTCCTAGGTGCCCAGTAATGATGATTTATACAGGATAATTGAGTCGATGAGAGTAGAATGCTGAGTTCTTATTCTCTGTCAGGCATAAGTATAGAATAAAGAATCCATTGAAGATTTTTAGACATACGTTTATTAGAGTTGTAATATGTAATATACAAAAAGTACTAAGGGCTTGCAGCAACTGTCTCAGTCTTTGCTTGAGCTAAGGTAGTGCTCTTCCTCCATATTCTCTCGGTGAAACCTGTACTCAACTCTGGTCTTGCCCTTATACTCTACTGTAATTACTATTTATAGGTCTGTAGAGAACATATCAACTCTTATACATCTTTTGAATTCCGAGGACCAGCACAGTACCTGGTAGAGCTGGAAACTAAAGTTAGGATGTTTTCTCCAAGACCTTTATGACCACACACCTAGTTGTTGTTGTTGTTGTTGTTGTTGTTGTTTTTAGGATGTCTGTGTTCACATACAAGTGATTTAAACACACCTGTCATAAAAGGTTTTGGTAACCTGTAATTGATAGTGAATTGCCACGTCATAAACATGCACACATATATAGGCATACAGATATATACATAGTTTTAAAACTGTAGTTTTATACCACCACAAGGTAGTGATAAAGATGATTACTTTTATCCTTATCGTGGTTGGGATTTCTGTATAATTATCACCACTACTCTTAATGCTGTTGGCATGAAAGAAAGTAGATATTGGTGTGTTTTCAGTTGAAAGGATATATACATATACACATATGTGTACACATAGACATTTTGAAAAAAATAAAATACATTTACATACAAATTAAAATAGAAGTACATTGTGTTTTGACTTCAGGACAACATAGATCTTTAGGACCAAAAGATTCTAAGGTTAGAAGTCTGAAAATGGATGCCAGCATTTGGAGCAATGAACTCATTGAGGTAAGTCTGACTTAACTGTGGTGGTAGTTAGCAGGGGTCCGGTAGTATCTAGCAGTGGAGTGGCATGAGTTACTTTAGGAGCTCTGCGAGAATGTTCTCACCACACTGTAAACAATGGCTTATAGTCTGATAGTGGTAACTTTCGACTCCAACTTTTAGAATGCTTCTTAAATGAGATGTTACTTTATTAAAATAAAAAGTACAAGGAATCTAATAGTAACACCTACTTTTAAAGGCTTGACAGGCTTTTTTATTTCTAAGCCAAATTTTCTTTCTTTCTTTTTAACCCAGCATGGATAAAATATTAGAAAAGTGAATGAAACATTTGGCAGAATTTTCTTTTCTTTCTCTTGGCCATGCTCTGTCAATTACTGCGCTCATCTGACTTTCTGGTCTCCCATTGCCATTTTCTTCTTGGATTTTAGTACCACTCTCGAACCACAATTAACCCACCTACTCAGCCATTTAAATGAATCTGTCTCTATGTGAGCTTCAAAAATAATAATGCTTTTGCTGCAATTTGGTTGCTTGCAGTTTTCTTTTCCTAGCTATCTTGTACTGTTATTAAAAGCAATGAGGCTGTATTTAAAATAGAAATAATTCTGCTTTCACATTCCATCTTCCTGAAAGATTTGGGTTTTTCATGTGTTTTTGCATATTTTATACTAAGTTGTATTTTAATTTGTGAGTCAGGTTTTTACAGATTCAAATACATTTATGAACTGATACTGTTTTATAACTTTTTAACAATTCAGCTCTTTATTGTCATTGGAAACAAAAGAGCAAATGACTTTTGGGCTGGTATCTTCAAAAAGATGAAGAATTACACATGGATCCTCACCCGTAGAAAAGAGAAAAACCTTAATCACTCAGAAGTACAAAGAAGGAAGATTCAGGAAGACTCTACTAGCGTCTCTCACCAAAGAAAATTAAATAAGGTATCAACAATATTTACAATAGATGTATATCTTGATGTCTTTAAAAACGTGTCAAAGGGGCACTTGGGTGGCTCAGTTCGGTTAATTGTCCAACCTTTGGCCCAGGTCATGATCTCAGGCTCATGAGTTCGAGACTGCGTTGGCCTCTGTGCTCACAGCTCAGAGCCTGGAGCCTGCTTCAGATTCTGTGTCTCCCTCTCTCTGCCCTCCACGACTTGTGCTCGCTCCCTTGCTCACTCACTCTCTCTCTCTCAGAAATAAACATTAAAAAAATTTAAAAATATGTGTCAAGGATTTTGAAGAGTTTTAAACGTCCCTTACTGTCTGATAAAAGTATTGCTTAATGTAATTTTATTTCCATTTGTGAGATTGTACTATTTATTGATTTTACCATTATTTTACTTAAGAATTCATTATGAATAGTAGATAAATTCTTTGTTCATCACTTGAGTTTCTAGCTAACTTAGGTCCATTATTCTTTTTATCCCATATTTATTTATTTATTTTTGAGAGGGAGAGCTGATGTATGAATGCACACAAACAAGCAGGGGGCGGTAGAGATACAGGGAGAGAGAGAGAGAATCTCAAGCAGGCTCTTACACTGATGACGCAGAATCTGATGCAGGACTTGATCCCTGGAACCATGAGGTCATGACCTGAGCCAAAATCAAGAATCAGGTGCTTAACTGACTGAGCCACCCTGGCATCATCAAACCTAGTCCATTATTCTTAAAACTGTGACAACTTCCCTTATTTTAGGGACAGGACTCTAAACAGAACTTCAGCTCATATACTGCTGACATTGTGTCACCAAAATCTACATCATTTATTCAGTGTATTGTTAGAAGCAATGGTTTGCTTTGTGCTGTTGACCTGAAGTGTTATTTGCCTTTGGCTGAGTGATTCCAGATCTACTTGTGCCTGTTTTATGTTGCCCACTTGTTCTTTACCCTTTTGGCAAAGAAGTTGTTAAGCATCCTGCCTCCTTTCCTTTTTTACATTGCTGCTTTGACTTTTTGTGTGTTAGGAAGCTTGTCTATGTAGAGATATTTAATACATGTGCTTTTTATATGCCTGTTGTTTTATTCTTAGAGAATACAGTCTTTCATGGTTATCAGTTTTCTGGTATGCTTTTAGTGGCAGTGTTTATGGGTAAAAATGCTCAAATAAGTAACATTATGCTAAACATCTTGGAAAATAAACACATAAAGGCCTTTTTCATACTTCTCTAGAGATTATAAGATTATAAAATTGATTTACATATCAGATTAGTTCCCCTAAAGTAAGTTTTTAGTCTTTGTACATCTTTGGTAATAACAGAGTGAGGCTATCAATTGATTTTAAGGCAGTGAACGGCACACGAAAAATGAAGGATTGAATGGGCACCTGAGGTAGAGGAGAGTGAGGGAGATGGCGAGGGGGAGGGGCTCGGGAACTATTATTTATATACGTTATTACTAAGACACAATTTTATTTTGGGTGGTAGTTTCATTGGTGTTAATTATATTATCAAAATAATTGACCAGACATGCGTGGAATACTAACAGGGTATCATTAACGAAGGATTACGATTAATTCTGTGCACCAGAGGTCTGTAATAAATAAGCATATAAATAGTAAATGGTGGATATGAGGAAGTAATTGTGATAAAGTTACAGAACCAGGGCGTATCTTCATCCAATGGTTTCTTGCTTTCTGATGGTGATTGGTGTCTTTTTAGTGGGTATACTGATGTCCCCAAATAAAGTCCTCTCTGCTACACCACACAGTTCCATGAGTTCAGACGTTAGATAAATCTTACATTAATTACTAGCAATTGCCTTCTTCCTAAGAATATTATAGAGAAGTATACCCATTGGGATTTATTTCTACAATGGGGTTCTTAAAAATGGTACTCTTAATATCAGTAAATAATTTGTACAAAAAATTTATTGAATATATATTTTAATTGGGATATAATTTACCTACAACATTGTGTAAGTTTATTCAACCTATTGATTTGATACATTTGTACAGTTGCAATATGATTACCATTGTAGTTGTAGCTAACACCTCTCTTACATCACATAATTATCATTTCTTCTTTTTTTGAGACCATTTAAGATCTTTTAACAATCTTGAGGTAAGTAATACAACATTATTGATTATAGTCACTGCATTGTGCATTATATATCCAGAACTTATTTTCTAGTTGCAAGTTTATACCTTAAACAACATCTCCCCAACACCTCTTTCCCCCACCCCCACACCCTTTGGTAACCACAGTCTCTTTTTTTTCTTAAGTTTATTTTGAGACAGGGAGAGCAAGCTGCATGTGCGTGTGAGCTGAGGAGAGGCAGAGAAAGGGAGAGAGAATCCCAAGCAGGCTCCATGCTGACCGCGTGGAGCCTGACTCGGGCTTGAACTCACAAACCACAAGATCATGATGAGCCAGAATCAAGAGTCGGATGCTTAACTGATTGAGCCATCCAGATGCCCCTTGGTAGCCACAATCTAATCTGTGTTCCTATGAGGTGGCTTTTTTAGATTCTACATTTAAATGATAAATAATACATATCTTTCTCCATCTGGCTAATCTCATTAAGCATAATGCCTTCAGCTTCCATCCATGTCCCAAATGGCAGGATTTCCTTCTTCCTCGGCTGAATAATATTCCATTGTGTGTGTGTGCAGTATGTGTATGCTATATTGTCTTTATTCATTCATCTGTTGATGGATACTTAGGTTGTTTCCATATATTGGCTATTGTGAATAATTCTTTAATAACAGATTGCAGATATCTTTTTAATATTCTGTTTTTATTTCCTTTGGATATATATATATATATATATATATATACCAGAAGTAAGGTTGCTGGATTATATGGAGTTTGTACTTTTAATTTTTAAAGAACCTCTATACTGCTTTCTTTAGTGCCTGCACCAATTTACAGTTCCACCAATAGTGTATAATGGTTCTTTTTTCTTCTACGTCCTCAACATTTATCTCTCGTTCTCTTGAAGACAGCCATTCTAATAGGTGTGAGATACATCTCATTGTGGTTTTGATTTGCATTGCCCTGATGATTAATAATGTTGAACATATTTGCATGTAACTGTTGACCATTTGAATGTGTTCTTTGGAAAAATGTGTATTCAGTTTCTCTGCCAATTTTTCAATTATGTGTTTTTGTTGTTGAGCTTGTGTGTTCTTTATATAATTTTCATACGTACTCCTTATCTGAGGTATGGTTTGCAAATACTCCTTCCCATTCTGTAGGTTGCCTTTTCATTGTGTTGATTTTTTTTTTTTTTCTGATGTAAAGCAGCTTCTTAGTTTGATGTAGTCCCACTTGTTGATTTTTCTTTTGTTGCTTGTGCTTTTGGTATCATCTCCAAAAAGTCACTGTCAAGACCAATTTCAAGGAGATTTTTCTTGTGTTTTCATGTAGGAGTTTTAAGGTATCAGGTCTTACGTTTAAGTCTTTAATCTTTTTTGAGTGCATTTTTGTGAGTGGTATGAGGTAGGGCTCCAGTTTCATTTTTTTCTGTATGTGTTTATCCAGTTTCCAGTACTATTTGTTGAAGAGACCATTTTTTCCCATTGAGTGTTTGTGGTGGATATTTATTGCACGCTTAACAAGTTCTGAGTTCTTTTTTAGGTTCTGGGAATACAATTGTGGTAAAACGTAAATGTGTTTCTTTTATTCATGAGAGTGGTAGTCAGGTAAAAGAGACTGTCCATGAACAGCCAGAGTTCAGTAAATACACCATAGCAAATACAGTCTTCTGTGAAGGAAAACAGTGGGGGGATGAAAGAATAAGAGTAAAAATACACATGATTTAAATGAGAGGGCAAAGGCTATTGCAGAAGATGGGATGTTAGCTGGTATTTTTTCTAACACCCTCATTTTGCAGATGAGGTCAGCTAAGACCCAGGGAGGAGAAGGGATTGCCTAAGATCACCTAGCAAATAAGTACAAAGTCAGATACAAGTCAGGCTGTTTGATTCTGATGCAAAGGAAATTATGTTGGTTGGTGAGACTATGGTAGGAAAGGTAAGTACATTTTTTAGTAGTTGATCATCCAGGGCTGGAACTGTGAATGCATCCTGAGACCTCTTGGCTGTATACCCCAGAGCTGCAAATGGGATGGTAAATGAGCAATTATTTGGAAGTTGCATTATAGAGGGTAAACTAACCAGTGATCTGTCCAGGAGCACCCTGTCAAGAAGGAGGTGAAATGGTGAGTCCTGGGCTAAAGAGTTAGATGGAATCAGGTGCTGAAATCACAGGGTTTGGAAGCCAGAAAAGTAAGGAAGCAGAAAGAAGGGATGAGAAGAAGTGAAGGATAAGTGAAGGCATAAATGAAGGATAAGTGAAGGCAGCTTACTCAAGGTAACAACAAAAAAACAACACAGTTAGGTTCCAGCAGTTCCTATCCATTTGTACAATAATGTATAACGTAAGTATTTCATGTTGTTAATTATTACCTCCTGCTTGCTCTTCCTCCTCCCTACACATAACTCCACACAAAAGAAAAGATTCTGTGTTTGCTTTGCACTCATCTTTCAGATTCCCAAATCACAACAATGGTTTAAAAAATTATATAGATCTTTTTTTTTTTTTTTTTTTTTTTTAATTATTTTTGGGACAGAGAGAGACAGAGCATGAACAGGGGAGGGGCAGAGAGAGAGGGAGACACAGAATCCGAAGCAGGCTCCAGGCTCCAGGCTCCGAGCCATCAGCCCAGAGCCCGACGCGGGGCTCGAACTCACGGACCGCGAGATCGTGACCTGGCTGAAGTCGGACGCTTAACCGACTGCGCCACCCAGGCGCCCCAAAATTATATAGATCTTGATTAGGCTGAAAATACATACATTCAGCATTCATATGACAAAAGATTTAACAGGTACTTGATTATTACATTTTAAATGTTTTGCAATTTCTGAGCACTAGCCATTATTATAGTACGTAAGCATAAAAAATGTCTTCCTAAGCAACTACAATGGATTGGAAGGTTTGGAACATCCCAGCAACAGAACAATGAATTAAAACTTGGAGGTCTTAGGTTGTAATTTACATTCATACAAAGGCCTTTTGAGCCTATTGCTTAATTCAGGGCATACTTATTGTTAGTTTTCCTGGTTAAAAAAGGAATACAAAGTTCATCTTATAAATGGTTTGGTAGGCTTACACTCATTTTAGTAGCTAGAATTGTGTTTTCTTCCCTTAATAGGTCTTTTTTTCTTTTAACAACCAGGCTCTGTGTGCTGCTGTAGTGAAACCAGATGTTTTGGAAACAATGGCTTTGCTCTTCAGTGGAGCCGATGTCATGTGTGCAACTGGAGACCCTGTGCATAGCACCCCCTATCTGCTGGCCAAGAAGGCGGGGCAGAGCCTGCAGATGGAGTTTCTCTACCATAACAAATTCTCAGGTTAGTCCCTGTCCCTGCATTAGCCTGGTCTTTTCTCACGTATCCCTGAAATGACCGAAGCACAAATCTGTTTATTTCTCAAATAAGAAGAACCATCAGAATGAAGACAAGTGTGATTGTTAAAAAGATGGGGGATGTTGAGGATCATATTTGTTTCATTTCAAGGAAAATGTTTAGGAAGTAAATCTCGTATATTTATTTCTTTAATCTTACAAATTAAAAATTAAAATAGTTAATGCCATGTAATTGTTGTCACCAAATTTAATTTCCATATGTGAATAATAAATATAACTGCTTATTTGCAAATTCTGTGCAAAGTGAAATATCTCTGTATATTTATTCTGTAGTGAATTTGAAGTAACTTTTCTTCTAGCTCAAGACTCACCTATATATTCATAAGCAAAGGGAAATAAATTATGTACATTTTAGATTTCACATGTATAATTTCTGTAATTTTTCCAGATTTCCCTCAACATGACATTCACTCTGAAGGTGGATTAGGTCAAGAGCCTTCCCAATCCATGTTCCTCTGTGACTTTTTGTATCAGGCTTCTGCCGCTGCTTCTAAACTTTCTACAGAGAAAAAACTGCTTGAAGGTATCTTTTCTGCTGCTTTTAGATTTTGTTATCTGTAAAACTTTATTTCATTATCAAAACAATTATGTTTAAATTATGATTTTTCCCCTTAAGATGTTATATTTGATCTTGCAATAGAGAAGTTTTTTTGAGGGTTTCTAAATGCTTCAAGGCACAGATAGTATTTCATGCTCAGCAGCAGGGATTTACCAGTGGGTTGGAATGCTGTGTGAATTCTCAACAGAATTCACTGATGTCTACTTGAGGGCCAGCTAACTCTGTTTCAGGATTTAAGGGTTATTCCAAAGAAATGTGAAACTCAGCCCTTTTCCTTGGGGACAGACACCCTAACTGGTGAGATTATTAGATAAATCTCAACACATAGGCAGAACTGACAAGCTTTCAGTACCTATTCTATTGGCATACTAAGTGATATGAAGTAGTTCAGTTCTGATTATAAGTGTATGCATGTGTAAGTAGAATCAAGCTTAAGCATGGTTTCAAAAAATGATTGGAAGTAATTTAATTTAACAACCTATAGTAGGTTTGGGGAATTATCAGAGCAGTCATGTGGGCATTTATCCATCTCTGCATCCAGCCCCTGTGTCAAGCATGTGCTAAGCATTAGGAATTACAAAATGAAAAAGACACAGGTCTCATGCTCTTTGTTGAATACATATGAACTAACTTGAGAAATGTAGGCAGAAAAATGTAATGAGATCTTACTGGAACAAAGAGAATTTAAGAGAGATTAAGCTGTACAGGCCAATTGGTGTTGGGTGTTTAGAGGCTCAGGAGCCTAGTATTAATTCCCTAGGTGGTATAATCCAGCTGTACTACTCTATCAAAGGAACAATAGGATAAAAAACTCACTTTAGGGTGTTAATCCTGATTCTTGTGCATTTAAAGTGATTATTTCAGTATAAATGCTTTATGTCCAAAGAAATGATATCCCTAAGTAGAATTATATTTTTTTATTAGATTTTCCAGAAAACAGTAGCTATCCTTTAGTGAGCAGGTACTATGTGTAAAGCATTGCTTTAGGGACTTTATGTACATTGACTGTAATCTTCATAATGAAAAATGGAGATGCTCAGCATGAAACAGAATTTTACATCTGATTTGTGTTATGTTATTGTAATGCTTTGACCTGGTCCAAGTGTGATGGCTGGTGACATTTTGAATTTAGATGTTTTTGGTTCCTTCAGCAATTGATTTTTAAATATCTCCGCTTACTCAATATAACCAATAATAAATGAAGATTTTATAGAGATTTTTTCATTTTCTAGTGCTCTTTAGTATTTACCCTTACGTAGTCAGAAGTTGGTCAGAAATGGGGAGGGGAGTACCTGAATAATCTATGAATTGACTGTAGTAATTATTAAAATAATCAGATAGTAAGCAGTTAATGTACTTGTAAATAAATTTACAGATATTCTAGACTATTTCTTCTGAATAGTGGGACACCTTATATCCACCCTTCAATCACTTATAAAAAGATGAAATAGGGAAATTGAAACATGAGATTTTCTTTCTAAAACTTCAGTGTATCATAAGCACTCAGCAGTTAAAAATAAGCTTTCATTTATTTTTTTGGCAAAAATAAAATACAAAATAAAAAACATTGAGCTTATAATATTTATAGACTTAATGGTTTGTTTTAATATTTCCTTGAAATAGATTGCTTTTCTTAATCACTTGAGGAATAAATTAATATTTTAAATTTGTGACTAAATCATTCTTTCCTTTTATCTTTTAAATTGACTATGGATTTAGAAACTGGTGCATTCTTTGTATATGTAATTTAATTAGGGATGTTTTCTCACTTTGGAACATCCTGTTTTAAGAACTATGAAATTAAGCTTTTGTACTTTGGCTGTGTATCACAACAGATACTATTTTATTGGAGAATAATCTCCTGGTAATGCACTCTTCGATGATCTTCATTTTTTCCATCCAGTTTGTCAGCAAGTTCTATCATTTCAAACTGAAAATAGATCTTGAATCAGTTGGCCCATCATGTACTCTGGGTTGCAATGCCTCCCTTACTTGTCTCCCAGTAACTACCCTAGTTTCCTTCCAAATTATTCTACAAAAGCAGATTTAATGATAATTTTTATGATTTGTCAATTCACAGGTCTTATATTTTCATTGTTTGAATATATTTAGCAGCTTCCCATTCCAGAATGTAGCCCTATTCCTTATTATAACCTAAAAGACCTTCCTGTCCCTTCCCTGCTTCATCTCATATCGCTCCTCCCTACCCTCACATGCCTGGCCACACGGTTGTCCTCTGTTTCTACAACACGTAATGTTCTTTTCTGACCTTCTGGACTTTTGTAGTTGCTGTTCATTTTCAAGGAGGTCACTTCCCCCAGTCTGGCTTTTTCTTATTTTTCAGGCAACAGTTTAGTGCTACTAGAGAATGCTGTCGCTGGCAGCTCTTTCCTTTCATAGGGTGCTGCTTGCTTCCATCATAGCATCTATGGCATGAAGATGATCCCTCCTTTATGGATTTGTTTCTCCCACTCTCTGGAGTGAGAACTCATTGGGGCATTGGCATTTGCTGGCTTATTCAAGCTTATCAAATCTTTGGTGCCTGAAATAGTGTCAACACATAGTAGTCACGTGTAAATACATATTGAATAAATGTCCATTTCTCTAATCAAGTTATTACCAGTGTAAAAGTGCAAGAGACTTGTTAATATTTTGTCTTTGACTTGTGCCTAAAATATATAATTGCTGGTCAACAGACATACGAAAAGATGCTGAACCACTAATAATCATTAGGGAAGTGCATCTCCAAACCATCTTACACCTGTCAGTGTGGTTAGGATCTAAAAGACAAGACATAGATGTTGGCAAGGATGTGGACAACCCTCATGTGCTGCCGGTAGGGATATAAATCAGTGAAGCCACTGTGAAACACAGGATGGCGATTCCTCAAAAAATTAAAAATAGAAGTACCATATGACCTGGTAGCGAAAACAGTAATTCAAAAAGATATATGCAGCATTATTTACAATAGCCAAATTACGGAAGCAACATAAATGTCTATCCATAGAAGAATAGATAAAGGCGATGTGGTGTGTGTGTGTGTGTATATATATATATATATATACACACACACACACACTCACACATACATACATACATACAATGGATTATTACTCAGCTATAAAAGAGAATGGTATCTTGGCATTTGGGACAATATGGATGGACCCGGAGGTTATTGTGCTAAGTGAAATGAGTCAAATCAAATACTATATATAAATTCACTTACATGTGTAATCTAAAAAGCAAAACAAATGAACAAATAAACGAAGAAAAAAAACCCCCAGAAAAACAATCATAAATACAGAGAACAAATTAGTGGTTACCAGAGGGGAGGGGGTTGGAGAGGAGGGGCAAAATGGTGAAGGGGATTAAGAGGTACAGATTTCCAGTTATGAAATAATTAAGTCATGGGGATGAAAAGTACAGCATCAGGAACATAGTGATATAATAATGTTGACAAATAGTGACAGATGGCAACGTGCTTATCACAGTGAGCATGCATAACGTATAGAATTGTCAAATCACTGTTGTGTACCTGAGAGGTATGTTGTACAACTGCAACTCATATAACGTTGTATGTCAACCAGACTCCATATATTTTATATATATAATTACTGACACAAAACATTTTTTTCAATAAGTGTCTACTTAAAAATGAAGAAAGGGGCGCCTGGGTGGCTCAGTTGGTTAAGCTTCCGACTTCAGCTCAGGTCATGATCTCATGGTTCGTGGGTTCGAGCCCCGCGTTGGGCTCTGTGCTGACAGCTCAGAGCCTGGAGCCTGCTTCGGATTCTGTGTCTCCCTCTCTCTCTGACCCTCCCCCATTCAGGCTCTGTCTCTCTCTGTCTCAAAAATAAATAAACGGAAAAAATTTTTAAAAATGAAGAAAATATGGAACTATCAAGAAACAAAGTTCCATTTGTTTTGTTTTTTTTTTTTTTTTTTTTTTTCCTTCTTTGCTCTCTCAAGATGCTGCAGCGCTGTTACTCCTATCAGGAACCATCTTTATGGGGAAAAAATGAATTATTTGGAAAGATTTGGAGATGAAAGTGTGTTTGTCACCTTTGGCCCTGGCTGGCAAGCATCTGGACTGCACCCCTCTGCCAGTGCTTGTCAGGACAGCCATAGAGCAGCATGATTAAACAGGAAGAAAACAGGATAAAATGCATGCAGTCCTTCGGAGAGTTACGAGAGACTTCAAATTGTCAGTTCAGGTTTTCAGGATTCGAAGTTCTTCTAGTCTCAAGTTATGAAGACTGATCTGTAGTTTTTTCTTTTTTTTTCTCTTCTCAATTTAGTGTTCATGAAAAGAAAGATTGATAGCTCATATTAAACCTAAGTATAGAGCTGAACAGTAGCATCCTGGTTTTGTTTTGTGTTTTCTCCTCTCAACTGTATTTTTCCCCTTTAGTGTATTACTGTCATTTGTTGACACGTGTTTGATTTTTTAAAAAGCGAGTGGTTGATACGGTTTACTAGAAACTCTATATCATCTGTTTATATTTAATTTCATAGATTAGCATTGAGGAATTTTGAGGATCTTTTGTTCTATAATGCCTGGCTTGTATAGTCTAACAATGTTTCTTCAAGGCTAAGACGCATTTATTTCAAATGAAAAGAATTCCTAGTGTGTATTCCTATTTTCAGTGAATGCTGAATACCATCATTTTATGAAATTCTTCATCAGGAACCAGCTTCATGGTTTCAAAAAATAATAGTTTTGTTTTAACTATCTTAGAATTACTCTGCATATGTATTCCAAGCCATGACCTCTCCTCTCTCCAGTATGTTTTAAAAATGGGCTTACATGCTTCACATGTATAACAGGCACAGAGAAGCAGTATGTAAAGTAGGTTCCCAGAGCCTGGCTGCCTGAGTTCTGCTCTCAGCTCTGATGCTAAGTACTTGTGTGATCTTGGCGAAGTCAGGTAACCATTTTGTGCCTGTGGACAGGAAGGGATGTGTAATAGAACTAACCCTAATAGGGGTTTTCTGAGGGTTCAGCGAGTTAATGGAAATAAAATGTGCAGCAGAGTGCATGGCACATGTGATGATAGGATGAGGAACAGCAGAAGCAGCAACAGGGGGCTGTCTGTATACACAGCTGCTTCTGATTTCCGGGTAGCATCGGAGTTTATACATATTCTGCAGGTGGTAGCCGACAGCCAGTGTACCCAACCACAGTAGTCACATCGCTTCACAGTAGTGTTTCAGTAGGTCACCTCTGGAGCCCCTTTATGTGTGTTTGAGTAAATTCCAATCATGTTTTTCTTCCCTGTTCTGAATATGAACATTGAATGGAATGAGCAACCTCTCCAGCCAGTCCAACTACCATACACACCAGCTTTTGTCAAACAGCTTGTATCTTGAGAGTCACCCTCTCTGTGGCCCCAATTTTATTTCTCGTGGACATCATCTGGTTAACTGGTTAACGGTAAGACTTCTTCTGTAGCAGAGAGGGTATTCTCAAAGTCAGAGTTAGGAGAGCATATCTGAATTGGGCTAAGCAGACAGGTGCAACCCAACGTGAGCTTTTCATTGCTTCCCAAATGAGTAAGAATGCAAAGATTTCCTATCACAGCTTTGTTATTATAAATCCTCAAAGGTAACATCTGTGCCTGCCTTGTCTGACCTCTGGCCCATTTCCACTTAAAAAGAAAAAGACAAATCAAGAGTTGTAGTGATGATAATCCTATAGAAATCCCCTCAAGTCCATATTTCTAACTTAAAATGAGTTCACACTCACCTTTTTAAAGGATCTGTCGTTTCTTTCCCATTAGAATTTACATAATTAGACTCTGCATTTACATTTATTTTATGCATTGTGCATTTGGCACTTCTTTTTTAAGACCTTCCAGTGACTCCCACTTGTCTGCTGAGAAAGGAGCAAAGTCCTGAACACCTGTACTGTGAGACTGCTGGGGCCTGGCCTCTGCTGTCTCTGCTGTGTCTGTCTTTGTCTTTCCTATTTGCTAACTTCACGTGTAATCCGGTTCTCTGGCCAAATAGATTTTTGGAAGTTTCCCCTTTCCTTGACTTTTCTCATAGTGTTCTTTCCCAGAGTTATGGAGTGATTCATTGTACCTCCAAATGTATTTTTGACTACTTTAGAAACCTGTCTTTTTAGTCATGGATAACAATTTCAAAAGCTGTTTTTTTGTGAAATTTTTATCATTCTAGTCTGAGGGTGGCTTCCTCCATGAATGCTTCTAATCCCTAAAGGGACCCCCCCCCCAACCATAGTTCTTATTCTAACCACATTTCCCCTTAGATTGGATTTCAAACCGTATGAGGACAGGGGGCGAGATTCCTAATCTGTGCCAGTAATTATCTGAGTACTCAGTAAATGTGCATGGTTTTGCATTATTCTTCATGAAGATTATTCTCATCATCGGAGTGCATTGTTTTGAAGTTATAACTCCAGTTGATTAGTACTTTGACTTTTCCTTGTCATGTATTTTAGAAATCTGCCATCAATATTCATTTAACAATTATGGCCTATCATGATTTTCATACAACTCTGCAGAATACACACTGTGACTCAGGATCCGAGGCTCCTGGAAACTCAGTATATCACCTTCCAAGAGGCTTCGATTGGTGTCTGTGAGCATTCCTTTCTAGTGCCCGTGGAGAAATTCTTTATGCTGTTTTCTTCTTCCAGTCATGATTCAACTTTTCATTTGGCAGTATCTCAGAATACAGTGATCTCAAGCTCTCAGGATTTCCACCTTTTAAGTGTTTCTCCTTGTGATGGTTTTTGAGACTAAACACATTATCTCTTTCTTCTACTTCTCTCCCCACTCTACATATGATAAAGGGAAATTTAAAGAGGAGGATGATAACTATTTTCTTTTAACTTTTTAGTTATGTTAACATAATTTCCCACTTAGAAAAGTTACAAGCATGGTACAGAGAGTTCTCATATACCCTTTGCCCAGACTTCCCAAATATTAATGTCTTACTTTGTCATTTTTCTTTCTGTGTATGCATGTATATATGTACATACATGTGTATGTGTGTGTATGCATATGTTTAGAGTTACTTAAAAGTAGGTTGCAGACATTATGCCCTTGTATCCCTAAGTATCTCAATGTTATTTCTTAAAAAGAAAGACATGCCCTGAAATAACCGTGCTATAGTGATCAAAATCTGGAAATTATCTGATCTACAGATTTTATTCATTACAGCTATGTGTATAAACCTTATTTAGTAGCTTTAATGTCTGTAGATCTAATGTATATTTGAAATGCAACATTAGGGGTTGCTTATATAATTTGATTCTTGGCAATAACTATAGTTTAAGAGTTTGTACAATCTCTAGAGTCCAGAAATGGGGTAGTGAGATGATAATTAAAATATAATTAGTTTTAACTCCCAGAGACTGAAAATTTCAAATATTTTTTTCTTCCTAGAATTCTTTTTTTGAATTTATTTATTTTGAGAGAGAGAGCATAAACGGGAGGGGCAGAGAGAGAGAGAGAGAGAATGTTAAGCAGGCTACACACTGTCATGTGTGTACAGAGCCAGACATGGTGCTTGAACTCACAAACCATTAGATCATGACCTGAGCCGAAATCCAGAGTCAGACACTTAATCGACATAGCCACCCAGATACCCTACTAGCATTTCTTTTTTAAAAATGTTCAAATTTAATATTTTACCTCACTTATTCAGAGAGTCATTTGGCAAACTACAGACTTTGAATTACATCACTAAAGCCTATAGAAAATAATATCTTTCAGCATTTAATTTTCATGCTAGTGTCTTTCACTAGGATATATATAGGATGACTAATGGGTTTTTTGCTCAATGAGCAAAGCTCATTGTTTAAGTTCTTTAAAGTGGGAGTTAAGAGGGAGTGATGAAGCTTAATAACCAATTTTGGCAATGCAAAGACAGATTATATAAAATCACTATATTTGGTTGGTGTTCATCCCTTTCATTTGAACTCTTGGATTTATTTATATTTTCATTGTTTAAGTTTCAGTTGAGAAGTAAACAAGGAGTGACATGGGTACTTTAGAATGTATAATAATGTAAAACCCACTAGAAGAGTGAAATAATAAATACTTTATATTTGCACATAATTTTTAGAATTCAGTGGCAGTAGAATGAGCCTGGATAGACCCATTTCCAAAATGACACTTTCTTTCCAGCCCCACTATCTTCCATTAGACTCCACTCTAGCTAATAAGCCTTGCCCCCCCCCCTTTTTTTTTTTAAAAAAAGGACCCAAAACTAAAAGAGATAAAACATATACAGTCTTTAGGAAGTAGTTTCTGACTTCCATTATTATGTTACTCAATTTGGTTGTAGCACTTAAAAACTTCTCCTCCCCCCTTTACCATTTTAGTGGTCAATAACAATCATCCTTAGCTTAAGTTTTGTTTATACCAATATTGCTTCATGTGTATGGACCATTATTTATATTCATGGCTGCATTGTCTCAGATATTCTGTTAACCTGTACAATTTACTTTCACAAATGAAATTCTCATAGTTGATGCATTAGCAGAATTTGGCTCATTCTGTACCTTTAAAGTGTGTTCCATGGTGACATTTTTGTAGTCAGGTCTTCTGTATGTAGTTCTTTGACCCTCTCCGTTATTCTTGTTCGTCAGCCCTGAACCATTTCCAGTTCTGGTTCATCAGCTCTCTTCCACCTTTATTTGGATCCCTGTGTGATTTCAGACTCATTCTTGCTACCCTCTAGAATTGCTTGTTTCTCTTATTAGAGAATAGCTTGGCCAGTGTTTTCCATCTATTTTTCTTGCTTCTGCTTTCAGACTGTTGAGATTGCTGAGAATTGCCAGTTAGGGAACCATGCCTTTTCAGTTGGCCACAAATTCATGCGGGTCTGTTTTTTTAGTTTGGTTTTAACCTAATCTGGTTGCAGCATGCTAATTGGTGATCTTTATAAGCAACTTTTTTTTTTTTTCTAACTTTTATTGTACCAAAGGAAAGATAAAATGGTTTCAATGGAAAACAGATATTTGTTCCTCGTTTTTTCATTCTTGGACATTATTCTTTGTCGTTGATAAATTCTTTTCCTCTGATCTTTTTCTCTTTTTTTGGAAGTAATATTAGGATCTTCCAGCTCCATCATCTTGTACTATGTTTTTTCTCCCTCTTGTTTGGGGAAAGTTTCTTTCTAGGCTTTCTCTCTTTTTTTATTTAAAAAAATTAAAATTCGTGATTCTATTTTAATTATCAAAACTTTTTGTGTTCTTATTTTTTCTTTTTAGAACATGCTGTACTTGTTTTAAAGCTACACTATCTTTCCTTGACAGTCTGATGTTTATAATTTTAAAAATTTAATATTTTGATTTCGTTCTCTGTCTTTTATGTTGGAAGGTTTCTTTTACATGTTTGGGATCAGGTGTGAGAAGACTCCATGAGTCTCTTGCTGGGAATGTTGGGATTGGGGTATTGGTTATCACTGGCTTCAACATTTTGTATGAAAATGTGGGCAGATAACTAGGAGTCTGTAGAATGACACGTAACCACTTTTTTTTTCCAGGTGGTACCTTATCTCTGCCTCAAGACAATGCCTAGAGGCCCCCAGGTTAGAATCTGTCTGGTCCAGTTTCTCCAGAGTAAAGGACCCAACTTCCACATGAGTGAGGAGGCCTTGTTGCTTAGCTGCTTTAGCACAGGGGAGAAAATGAATGGACTTATTCCCTTTATATAATAAACTTGTTTCCGATCTACTTCTCACCCTACACTTCCTTAGGTATTAGCCTCTCCCGTAATTTACGGAACTTGTGGAACATTCTTGCTGCCTGTTACCTTCCTCTGCATGTCTGAATGTACAAGCTTTTGCCTCTGAGACAAGTCAGAGTCATTTGCTATGTACTGTGGATCTCTTTTGGTTCTTTGTCCTTTTGAGTTGTACTGTCTCTTCGCTGTCCATGTCTGGTGTGGGGTTGGTGGGAATGGAGGTACATACTGGACCCATCCGGCTATGGCTTAAAAGTAATTCCATTTATGATTTTCCTGTTGGCTCTTTAACCATTGCTTATTTTTGATTTGATTTTTATACAGAGTTAGCAACCTCATCTGAATCCTCTCCATAACTAATAACTTTACTTTCCAGTTTATGAAAATAATAATTTTAACAAACTTTCTCTAGGCCATGCAGTGTGATGATTCTTTTTTAAATTTTTTTTTTTCAACGTTTATTTATTTTTGGGACAGAGAGAGACAGAGCATGAACAGGGAGGGGCAGAGAGAGAGGGAGACACAGAATCGGAAACAGGCTCCAGGCTCTGAGCATCAGCCCAGAGCCCGACGCGGGGCTCGAACTCACGGACCGCGAGATCGTGACCTGGCTGAAGTCGGACGCTTATACCGACTGCGCCACCCATGGCGCCCCCGATGATTCTTTTTTAAATTTTGTTTTGTTTATTTATTTTGAGAGAGAGAGAGTGAGCATGAGCAGGGAGGGCAAGAGAGAGAGAGAGAGAGAGAGAGAGAGAGAGAGAGAGAGAGAATCCCAAGCAGGTTCCATGCTGTTAGTGCAGAGCCCCATGCGGGGTCCGATCTCATCAACTGGGAGATCATGACCTGAGCTGAAATCAAGAGTCAGATGCTTAACTGACTAAGCCACTCAGGCGCCCCTACAGTGTGGTGATTCTTGAAAATAGAAAAAAAACAGTCCTCGTTATCAAATAGCTTATAGCATTTCTGTATAAACACATTTTAATTTGCTACATTGTTCAAATTGCAGTTATATTTAAAATATTATTTTAAAATTGTCAGTATATGTTTAAACAGCCATCTATAAAGTCACTTCTACATGCTTCACATGTATTGCATCTTTCGATCACCACAGCAATCCTGTGAGTTCGATGGTTTTCTTATCCTCATTTTGAGATTAGGAACCTGAGAGAATGGCGAAGTTGATTTCAGGAGTACCCAGTTAGTGATGAAGGCTTGTTAGAATCCAGAGTCTTTGACTTCCAGTTCCACCTTCTCAGGGATGCATGGTGCTAAGGATGCCACCGACGGATACTTAATTCAGCCTGATGACAATAAAGTTTGGAGACGAGTCCCAAGAGAGATTGTGCCTAAGCCCAGTCTTGGAGAAATTGGGCTAACTGGGTGGAGTACCATTTTAGTTAAATAATCTTCTTAGCTCAAGATCTGTCTTTCCAGTTCTTCTCTTTATTCTCTTACCTTTTTGAAGAAAGCAAGCATTCATCTTCCATTCAGCTTGGGAAACATTTTGGATGGTCTGCCATTTGCCTTACCATATCTCGTGCCTTCATTTGAGTTTATGATATCCTTTTTTATTAATGGCATAGGCTGTTGATCTATCCTGACTGGTTTCATTTCTTCCCAACTTGGCTTCTTTCATAGACACTAAGTAAACTAGGCAGTTGCCTTCTTACAAGGAATACCAACAGATACCGTTTTCAGCCCATCTTTTATTAGATTTCTTTGCTATACTTAATAGTGCTAATCATTCCTTTTTGGAAAGCTTTGAGCCTTTCTGTTTTTTACACTGTCTCTTCTCATTTGCTTCATTGCTTTTTGTCCCCTCCTACTGCTGCTTATAATTTAGTTTCCTGAGATTTTATCCTTGGTTGGTTTAAATTTACAACTGCTTGCTTGTACTCTAAAGACTTTCAAGTTGTTGAGCCCTTTCCTTGCTCCAAGATGCAAATCTATAGAGTGATCTGTCTCATAGTGTCTTGACTTTGATTTCCAACAGATATCTCCCAGTCAGTCTAAAAGAAAACTCACTGCACTCACTAAAAACAGTTTGTACTTTATTTCTTTTAAATAAAAGTGGACCTTATGGCCAACCTTGTAATCAAAGCTAAAAATAATGGTATGACCATTTATAAGCTCTTCCTTATTCCCCGAGTTTAACATTATATGTTTTATCTCCTTAAACCATATAGAGACGTGCATACTTTCTCTCTCCCTCTTCTCTTCTCCATCTCCCTCCTTTCACCCTTTCCCCCCCATCCCTACTACGACTGCCCTACGTTTGGCTGTCTTCATTTCTCACTAGACTTCTGTTGACAGTGTCCTAAATGGTCCCCTGCCTCTGGCCTCACCTTCATAAATCTGTATTCCGCAGTAAGCAGTGTGTAACATTTATCTCTGATCACATTCCCTGTGCTGAAACCATTTCAGTGGCACACCATGAGCTACACAATCAAAGCTCAGCAAACTTCTCCGAAAAGAATCAGATAGTAAATTATTTAAGCTTTGCAAGCCAGATGCTCTTTGCTGCAACTCAGCTCTGCCCTTGTAGGGGGAAAACAGCCCACAGACAATCTATAAGTGAGTAGATGTGGCTGTATTTAATAAAACTTTATTTATTAAAAACATGTGATGGTGTGATTTGGCCCACAGGCCAAATGTGAAGACCCCTTACAATTTGATTTTTAAATTCCCTAACCAGATACTGCAGGTTATGGTTCCTTTATTCTTTTGCATACCTACCTAACATCAACCACAGTCTTACTTTTTACACTGCATTTTTTCCTCTGATACTCTGTGTAGACATCAGTCCTTGCTGTTTCCGAGTTGTTTGCAGCAATCTCTTTATGGATCTGTCTGCTTTTCTGGTCATCAATGTCACAGTTATTTTTGTCTTGTACATTCCTTGTTACTAGATGGTAAATTTTCTGAGAGCAGAGAAAGTGACAACTGTATATCCCATGCAGCACTAGCATACTCTTTACACAAATAGGAAATCAGTAAATGTATTTGAATCCAATTGTTATTTAAACCATGTGTTTTATAAAAACTAGGATTATGGCATAACTCAATTTATCATTTAAATTCCTAGAGACAATAAAAGTGGTGTGTTTTGGAAGGAGGCTTCTTGAGTTACTATGAAAATGATAAGTCTACCACACCTAATGGCACCATTAACTCAGTGAAGTTATCTGCTGGCTGTCCACAAAGAGGACTTCTATTTAAATACCGGGTAGGTTTACTATTAAACAGGTAGGAGATGAAGAGTAGTTTCTGATAGTCATCATACCAGATAATAAGAGTTTTGTTATTTGATTCCTTTGCTTCTTGTAAAAGGTTTTAATGGTTTCTTGAAGCTTAATCATTTTACAGCTTCCAAAGTTCCTAGGGAATTTGCTAAAAAGTAGAAAAATTGAATATTATACTAGGTACTATGAAAGGCTAATGTATTTGCATCTAACCTTAAATAATTTATGGCATTCCATTCTAGAACATGTAGTCCTAAATGTTTATCATTTACTCATTATTTAAAATCAAGGACTAATGGCATAATTTATGCATTCATTTAGTGTATTATCATTCAAATAGGTGACAAAGGAAAATAGTGATGACTTATTCACATTAAAATAAAAAAAACTAAATTTATTTAAGACCATATTGAAATGCCAGATTCCTTGAAGATTTACTTTAGCTTTTAATGGTTTCAAAAACATAGCGATTAAAACAGTAAGCATTGTTTATTTAATGTATTTGACTCAATGAATGGTTTAATAGATTTTTTTGTAAGGACTTTTAAAAACAAGCCATCTAAGATACTTAGTGTGAAATTTAATTTTTTGATGTACTTAGTGAAAAACTGTAAATACTAAAATCTGGCTAGCTAGTTATATAGAAACATAGTATTTTAATATAAATTTTATGAGAATGGGAAGAGATTTGTAAAGCTTTGTTATTTACATAAATTACACATAAGATAGTATCATCATGTGATGACCAGTATATACTAGTTGAGGTGACTATTGTTTTATAGTAAATCTAATTAGATTTTTGTAAAGAAAACTGATTATTAGTGATTTTGTTTTAACCTTCACATTGCTTCTTTCTAAATGAATAAATAACTTAGTGTGGCTTACTATAAATATTAAATGCATTCTAGTATTCAGATACCTAAGTAGTAAATAAAACATAATTTAAAATATATTACTTCATGTCAGCATATAATCATATTCAAATGAAACGGGCTTGATAGAATGTTCTTGGTACAAGCAGACATGCAGCAGAAACTATCTACAATGAGATAAGGTTAAAAATAATTATTGCAGTCATATTCTGAGTGTCCTTGAACAGCATTTCTAGAGTTTGAACTCTAATTTAGATGGGGAGGAGCTACATAATTTTGCATTTGAGGAAGAAAGCTGGCTGAAATGGTAAGGGAGAGATGGGAGGTAGATGACAATTACTGAGAGTTTACATAGAGAAAGAGAGCATTAAAAAGAAAAAAAAAAACGGGTTTGAGAGAATCTTATGATGGAACTAATGAGATTCACTGTCTCTCTTGGTGAAGAGCTGCTGTTAGGAAGAAATTAAACCCCAAGATTTTGAATTTGTTGATAAAATAGATGGCCTCGAAATTGAAACATGAGGGAAAACACAACCGTTTGGGGGTAGAAAAAGAGGAAGAAGGAAGAGAACTTTGATATACGGTATTTTGAAGTTTTCTTAGGTAACAGCAACGATGTACCTAACCATGTTCCAGGAAATAGTTGGAGTTATGGACGGATTCCAGGGAGAATTCAGGACCTGGGATGTTACTGTAATTTTAGCTACAGTAGGGAGATACAGTTTTGTGATAAGATGAGATGATGGGAGGAAAATTTGTTAAGACAAGAAGAGGACTAATTAGAGAACTGTTTGGACAATGTTTGCTTTAAATAGAATAACCAAGATGGCCTGGTCTGAGAGGGAAGAGGAAACCAAGAGAGCCAGAGCCCTTTGCCACATTGGGTCAGAACTTATAAGTGATATATAGGGCATAACAAAGCCTTGCAGTAGGGTGATTAATTGGAAGACTGTTCCTTTTGTCTGATCCAGTGTATTCCATTATTTGAATGAATTAAAGTGTAAATCATTGGGAAAAGATGATATATTTCAAAGCATTATCCGATTTTCAAAGGGAATTTAATTAAAACCTTGACTTTTGTGTTGTTTCCATAAGAACCAAAAGTAAACAGTGATACAGTGATATCTTTTTATTCGGTGTGTGCTATAGGCCCATCTTTACCTTTGAGATCTATTTACCCTCAGAACGTGCATTTTATTTGGAGCAGAAACATCTCAAGCTCAAAGAAATGGACAGAGGCAATAGCCAAGGTATTGCATATTTATCCTAAGTCCGGGAAGATTCTTAATTTGGAGTTCTGGTTGAGCTTCAGAGGGTCCAGTAAAATTTTATACAAGATTCTGGGAAAAATGACCATATTTCATTAATTTTTCAAAGGTTATGGTCAAAAGAGATTAAGAGCTTCCTTCCTAGAGCCTTAAGCAGAGAAAAAAATAATGTAAGACCTTGGAGAAATCATTCTTTGAATTAAAGCCATATTGTTATGATTAAGATCTTTTCACTATTATAAAGTCATCTCTGTGTATGTCTCTTTATAGGTAAATATGTTATTCATGGTATACACAAAGGGGAAAGGAACAGATCCAGCCAAAGATACAAAATGGAGACAACATTGTTGAAGGTTGATGTTTTGAAAAATGCCACAAATCAGTATAGAGAATGTCTTCCTATTTCAGTCTGTACTATATAAAAAAAAAAGTGGTTTAAGATGCTGCCATTTGACAAATGCATTATACGCTGTTCAGTTGTAAGACTGATAGAAAGTTAAATAATTGTTTCGAAATTTGGATTACTTCTAAATTTTTAGGTAGAAAAACTATTTTGTTTTCCTACCTTCCTCAATCTGTCGTAGGGAAGGTAGTTCCTATTTTCACTGTCTTTATTACTTTTCTGTATTTGTTTTAACAGCATTTTGTTCCCTTTGTTGCTGAATAACTTAACAGAAGCTGACTATGATTTGATTGGTCAACTCTACTACAAAGACTGCCATACCCTGGATCAGTGGAGAAAGGGCTGGTTTTCTATGGACAATCTAGTTTGCGTTTTTTGGCCTTCCAATGCAAGAAGTTCAGGAATATAGAATGCACTTAAGAAGACTGCAAGAGCTAAGTAAGATTTTTTTCCTCTCTCATCTTATATTTTGGATTGCAATTCTTATTGCATATGATAATAGTAGCATCATAAAATTATGCCTTACTTCCAAACATAACTAAGTACTATGATTATAATTGTTGTCTTTATGGGTACTTAGCGTCTTGTTCTAAATCATATATTCATGCTTTTCTCTCTCCCTACAGCAATCAGCACAGTGGTTCAAAATGGGGAAAAAATAGATGTCTTGCTCTTGGTAGAAAAAGGGAGGTAAGTGCATTTTTTTGCTTTTTACCTCTTATTACAGTTTTTCAGGATGTTTTGGTTATCTTCTTTGAAGGAGAACCCATATTTTATAGCCTTTTGAAGCTGTCTGAAGTATGTGTATGTCTGTGGTGTGTGTGTGTGTGTGTGCGCGCGCGCGTGCGTGTGTGCTCATACATGCACTCTTGAGTAGAAAGAATATACTAATAAAGCTTGCGTATTTTTGGTATTATGACAAAATAAGTAGTGATCAATCATTTTAGTTTTTTATAGACTTAGATTCTTTTGGGACATTCACATTTAAATATTGGGAAGCATCTTGGAAGTTGTAAATATGTTTTCAGTATAGGTATATGATGAATATGTATACTATCCTGATTATCTATGCATGTGAGTCATGCACAAATAAAACTCGATTTCTTGAATGTATTCACTTCAACAACAATACTAAGCACCTACTGTGTATCAGGTACTGTTCTAAGTACTGGGGTTACAGTGCTGAGTAAAATGATTTTATGCCCTCACGGAGCATGTATACTAGTGGTAGGAAACAGAATGTGAGCAGACAAAAAAATAATTACATAGTATCACGTGCATCAATTTTAAACGCTTGAAGAAAAATAAGGTAAGGAGAGAGCCTGACAGGACAGTATTCTGTTTTAGATAAGGTGGTGAGAGATGTGCATGAAGCAAAGAAGCAGACCATTCAGCAGCCAGAAGAGAGTGTTCCGGGATGTTTTGAAGAGCCTACATGTCTTAGCATGTTCATGGTCTGCAAGCAAGCTGCTGTTGGCTGGGAGATTTGAATGAATGAGATGGTAGAAAGAAAGTATTTCAAAAGAGAAAAAGAGTTACTTCAGAGATCTCCCTGGGCTGGATCATAGAGGGCCTCACAGGTCATAATATGTGTAAAAATTTGAATTTCATTCTGAGCATGATGGGAAGCTGCTCATTTGGAGAGCCGGGATGTAGAATGATCTGATGCAGATGTTTAAAGGTCTTCTCTGACTCCGGGGGAACAATGCTTCTGGGGGACAAAAGTAGAAGTGATTATCCATTTAGGTGCTGCTACAGAGGCCAGACAAGAGATGACTGACATAATAAGACAGTGTTGAGGAGTGGTTGGAGCCATTGGGAAGGCAGAGGACAGAGGGTTTGTTCATGGATCAGGTGAGTGGGGTCAAGGATGACCCCAAGTTTTTGGCCTGAGCAAGTACCTGAATGATGATGATGTTTTTTTCAGATAACAGATATAGGAGATTAGAGTTAGGATATTATGTCAGTTTAGGGTAGTAGGTTGAGAATTTGGTTTTGAAAATGGTGACATTGACTTTAATAGCAAAGTGGGGCTGGTGAGTGGGCATGTGGATATATAAGTCTGGAATTAAGCGTAGAGGTTGCAGCTGGAGGTAGAAGTTTGAAGAGTCATTGGCAAAGGAATTGGATGGATTCACCTAGACAAAGAGTAGAGACAGGAGAGATTTGAGGATGAAGCCCAAGGACTCCAATAATTAGAGGGTAGGAAGAGGAGGATGATCCAGAAAAAGAGCCTAGGAAGGAACAGGTAGGGTCATATCACAATTAGGTATAGTCTCTTGAACAAACTTTTTTTTTTTTTCTAACCATTTGCTCTAAAATCCCTTAGTTATACTGGGGCATCTGGGTGACTCAGTCGGGTAAGCTTCTGACTTCTGCTCAGGTCACGATCTCACGGTTTGTGAGTTCGAGCCCCACATCAGGCTGTGTGCTGACAGCTCAGAGCCTGGAGCCTGCTTACATTCTGTGTCTCCCTCTCTCTTTTTGCTCCTCTCTTCCCCCACTTGTGTTCCATCTCTGTCTCTCTGTCTCTGTCTCTCTCTCTCTCTCCTCTCTCAGAAATGAATAAATATTAAAAAAAAATTAAATCCCTAATTACACTGATGCTGGTATTTTTAGCTCTACCAGAGTACAAGATATTTGCAGAAACATCCATAATGTAAAATATAGCTGAATTAGCCTTCCCTCCAGTTAATTTTCTTTGTTGGTGACATGAATAATGACTTTCAACAGTTGTCTGAACCTGTCTTCAGTTTCATGTGAGGACATTACAGCTTTAGACAACAAGCATATTGCTGATTAGATATTAATGTCAGAAGGTGTTTTTTTAGTTTATAGGCATAATTAGTATTTTGTGTTTTTACTTGTTTCTTTCTGGTATTATAAGTGTTCATGATACTTAAGATTCTGATTTTTGGTACCAGATGATAGGTTTTGCTATATTAACAGAGTACTGTTAACTATGTATTCACCAATAATAATGAGGTAGTATTATGTATAGTGGTATGATATCATTGAAGCATTGGCATAATGCAGTTTTTACAATCATCTATTCATATTTATGGAATGCCAACTGCCTCTTACCTTTGTGGCAAAGGAAAAAAGTGGTCAGCAATACAGATTTGGAGTCTGAACTCCCAGAACTTATGTTTTTAAAACAAATAAACAGCAACTTATAGTGAATTTATTGTATTTATCATTTACATTATTAGGTTACTAAAGCCAAGGTTCTTTTTTTTTTTTTTTTTTTTTTTTTTTTTTTTTTTTTTTACCATTTTCAGGCTAAGGGGGATTTGACCAGACACAGAGGTTTTAATTAAAATGTTGCAAACATGGATTAAAATGTAGCAAAAAGGTTTTAGACTTGTTCAATTTGATGAATTTTTATTTAGTGCTTATTACATGCAGTGCATTCCCTTATGAACACAAAATAGGGGAGCCAGAAGACTGAACGTTTTGTTATTTTGTAACATCTTGACCTTTCCACTGGACTCCATGAATCAGGAAGCGAACTCAGATACGCTCTGAGTTCCTAGAATAGTTGAAAACTAATGGAATTGCAAAATAATGGTCAAAGCTGCTTAATTGTGTTTCTGATAATGATTTCAAAATTTTATCTACGTGAGTTATTAACAAAGTACATTGCAAGCATTTTTACTAAAGCGGAGAACAAAGAGTATGACAAGAGTAGGAGAAATACAGGGACAAATCTGTAACCAACTTATTTTCCTTAAGTCTCTTTGAACAACTGCCATACAAAATGTACCATTTGGAAACAACTATATTTATCACATGCTTACATCCTGCTTTTTCTTGCTTTTCCTGTTTTCTCTAAATCAATAATATTCTGACAAGAACCAGAACACAATGATGAGAATGTATAGAACTCACTGTGTAACAGGCACTATTTAAGCACTTGTAACAGCCTTACAGTGCCTATATGATATTGAGGAGAATAATCTCTGAGTTCAAAAATAAAGCTGCCAGTTATTTCACCAGCAAAAATGGATTTATTTAGGAATAAAGAATTGCAAGTAGGGACAAGTGAGCTACAGTGAAAGCATTGGAAGTCCAGAGAAAAAAAGAAAAGGAGTAATCTTTTATAGAGGCAAATGGGGACTTGGGGGGCTTTTATAAACGAAAAGCCCTTTAGACTAAACTGGTAGTTTATAGTGACTTTTCATTGGCTGAGGTTTGACGGTCTCTCGTTGGCTGGGCAGTTGCTGTGGAGGAGAAAACCTTTCTTCCTCCTGCTGGAGTAGTAAAGATTGAAGTAGAATGGACTCGCAAGATTCCTTTCCTGTTGGGTCTGCAATTAATTGACTGACTAGTGTCTGTAAATGAGAGTTCTCCTTTTTTCCTTCCTGACTCCATTCTAAACAGGGTTTTCTTTTATTTTCACAAATCCATTTTGAAATCGAGTTGAGGTCAGTTTGTAGCTTAACAACGTAAAGATTTTTTGTTTTGTTTTGTTTTGTTTTGTTTTGTTTTGTTTTTAAAACAAGTATTGTTTAATTTACCACACCAAATTGTTCTCAAGAATTAAGTCAACAAATGTAACAAGAGCCTGGATAAACAATATAAGTTACCAGAATTTAAAATTTCAGCATTTCATTAGAAAAATTAAATTACTTTGTTAGAAAAATATTTTGTTAAGGGGCGCCTGGGTGGCTCAGTCCGTTGTGTGTCCGACTTCGGCTCAGGTCATGATCTTGCGGTCTGTGAGTTCGAGCCCCGCATCAGGCTCTGCGCCGACAGCCTAGAGCCTGGAGCCTGCTTCGGATTCTGTCTCCCTCTGTCTCTGCCCCTCCCCCACTCATGCTCTGTCTCTCTCAGTCAAAAATAAATAAAACATAAAAAAAAATATTTTGTTAGGAAAATATGTGTGTGTAGGTGTGTGTGTGTGTGTGTGTGTGTGTGTGTGTGTATATGTGTGTGTATATATAGCTCCATGTAATTCTTACCTAATTAGAGAGCTGCAAGAAGGGAGGTCAAAAGTTTGAGTCGTGAAGAATCAGCCTGGGTAGAGTACCTGGGTGGATCAGTGGGTTAAGCATCTGACTCTTGATGTCTCACATCATGATCTTATGGTTTGTGGGATTGAGCCCCATGTTGGGCTCTGTGTTGATAGCTTAGAGCCTGCTTGGGATTCTCCCTTTCCCCCTTTCTGTCCCTCTCCCATGCACATTTGCATGTGCACACGCTCTCTCTCTGTTTCTCTCAAAAAAATAAATAAGCAAACTTAAAAAAAAAAAAAAAAAGAATCAGCCTGGGAGATTGTGAGTGCACTAGATTAAGAAACTCTGACAGAACATGGAGAATGCAGATGCACCAGGCCGTGCACCTTGCGTAGGGCAAAGTAGGCTGTCATATTTATATATCTGTTTATTTATATGTACATGTACACATATGTGTATGTATATATGTGTGCGTATTTACCTTTGTATATGTTGTGTAAATAAAATTGACTTCAAATAGGGAATAATGGCAAAAGAGCAGGTTTGAGAGGGAGCTTGGGAATAATGAGTTTGATTTTAGACGTTTGAACATGAGTTGCCTGTAAACATTCTAAGGACAAAGTGCTAGGAGGAAGTTGTATTTATGGATCTGATATTCATATACAGGTTAATGGAGAAAATAGATTTTTGAAGTTACCTATATATAGAAGGAAGAAGAGGAAGTCACTTAGTTAGAGTCTATAGAGTGAGTCTTTAGAGAAGTAGTGTGTTAGAGCCATGATGAATGCACATGATTTTAGTGGCTGGTTGATTGTCAGGGTGGAGTAGCCGCCTTGGGATTTTAATCTAGTTTATCCAGAGGGTGAGGCAAGAAACCAAGAGAGGTGTCATAAAACCCAGGAAGAGACAGTATTTCAAAAAGGCAGAAATAGTCAAAACTGTTAGGTGTTGCCTGAGGAGGGCAGATACTTCACTGGATAATTGATGTGGAGTCCATCTGGTGACTTTGAAGAGAGCAAAAGTGATAAAGCAGAAACTGGATTAGGTTAACTTTGGGAATTGAGTAACTTGGAACAGCTGGTGAGGAGTTTGGTGAGGATGTCTGCAGGTTAATAGGATTATCGAGGTAGAAGGGATTTGTCTCAGAAAGGGAATATGTGTGCAGTTTGTTTTTTAGATGGTTTGAACTTGTGCAAGTTTAAATTCTGATGGGAAAGAGATGCAACAATGGAGATATTGAAGATAGAAAGGACAAGAAGAAAGCAAGGTCCCTTGATTGTAACAGGAAGAAAAGAGAAACTGATGGATGGTTTTGGATGCCAGTAACTTTCTAGATCTTTTGGGTAGAATGTTTGAGAAAGGTATCCATCTGATGGTTTTCATTGCTTTTTGACCTGTAGATAAGGATGACTCCTGAGCTTTTGGCCTGGGTGGCTTTAGGAATGGTTGTATCATTACCAAGATAGAGAATATGTGCTCCTCTCCCAGTATTCAAACAGGGGCTAGTTAATTATAGATGTGATTGCTTAAGAGCTGTTTTAATACCATGTCAAAAGAAGGGGATTTCATTGCACTGCCCTCTTTTTCATCTCTTTTTTGATCTATTAGTCTGTTGGGAAATAATGACTGTAAGCTAAAGTAGATTGTTAAACTTGTCAATGACAGATAAAATTGTGGCTTTAGGAAGTAAAACAACTCCTCAATTATTCATATGATGGCATATAGAGCTAGGGTGAATAATTGAAAGAGAGAGAAACCAACTCTAAGTTTAACTTTTGTTTGTTTTTTTGCTAGTAATATCTTGAAAGTCGTAAATAAATTTAATAAATAAATTTCACATCTTTCCCCTATCCTTGTCTACCTTGATTAAAGTGCCAAAATATATTAATATTTCTTAAAGAGAGGAGGAGAAAGCCCCCTGAATTGGAAAAGTTCATAAATTGATAATCATCTACTGAATATAATCAATATTTAGATATATTTTAATCTTCACGGTGATTTATGTACATAGCGTGATTGTCTTTATACAGAAAAATATTGCAATAATAATTTGCACACACACACAGCATTTTTGCTCTAAAAATCTCTAAACAGAAGGTGTTCCAGATGGTGTCACTTTAATGTGTATTCTTTGTATACTTTAAAAATTGTTATTTTGGAAAATAAGCTTTCTTGATTACACTTAAGGGTTTCTGGCCTGCTATTTGGTGATATTATGGGACTTAGACTCTGCTTTTCTTTTATGCCTTAGTCAGAATTTCTTTTTGTGAAAAAAAAATTATGTTTTTGAATGTCTATTGTTAGTGAGTGTTCTGGACCATGAGGTCAGAAGGCATTTCCTGGACAGTAGGTTATATATCCACTTTAACTGGAATGTTCAAAACATCCTTTTCTTAAAATGTGAAAACTGTTTCTGCACATTAGCCTGCACTTTTGCGTATGTTTTCTGATGAATAAGCCATTCTGTTGACGATTTTCACTTTATATAGCTACATGCCCATTTGTCAAAGACACCTATTATTAAGCTTTTACTGAAAGGTGTTGGTTATAATGAATACCTTATGAATAACTCAGATATGTTATCAGAAACAAAAGGCTGACATGTTTCTTTGTTTTTGGTTTAGTTTGTTTGTTTAGATTTCTTGGTTGACCTATAGTAAAGCTAATGCACTTGATGGCTCCCAAGCCTGACTGCATTCGGTTTTTAATGCAAATTCCTGACATAAAGAAGGTAACCCTGGGAGAATAAACCCTTCATCAATACATTCCACAATTATGGAACAGATTACTTTTCTCAATTTTCAGAGATTAACACTCTGAGTTTTAGATTCTTATTTCATATCAATTTATTACATATGATGTTTTTTTCCCTCCTTGAATTGTATTTTGCAGCAGCTGATGTGTTAGCAATACTCTGGAGCGTGAATTATCTTAAAGTGGTTTCTAAATTGTGCATGTAATTGCAAATTAAAATAGTAGCCGATTGCCCACAATATCAGCTTGACTGCTTTTGTAACTTACTGAGGATTTAATTCCTACAGATAGTTTAATCTGAATGTTGCCAAGACAACAAGAGATTCTATTCCCTCACCGCCCCCACAGGTTTTGCAAAAAGAAAGAAACTATTCAAATTTGTATTATAAAGTTATTTTTTTAAATAGAATTACAATAAAGGGAATGCATGACTATTTAACACAAGCTAGATTTTAAAGTATATATTATTTGCTTCAAAAGTTCTTTTACACAGTTTAAAGCACCTTCCATATACTAGATAAGGTTAATGAACAAGTAAAATGTGGTAATATCTGAAAAGGTACCAAAGAATGAGAAGATTGCCTGCTCAAGAAATGTGGGCATGGTAATAATTTTTTTTTTTAAGAGAAGTATATTTAACTAGATTTAGACTACTATGTAGGACTTCAGTAGGAAAAAAATGAGGGGGCTAAGACACTAAGGTATTCTAAGTGGTGGAAACAATAAGTTCAGAGGAATATGGCTAGGGAAGAATTTCAGTGCAAGTTGGCCTTGACCTTGAGTTCCTGAGGAGGAAATGTGAACCATAAACTCAGAAAGATAGATTGATACCATCTAGTATTATCAGCTAAATGTGATTAATAACTTGGCTTGTTCTGGAAAGGATTGCATGTTCTTTACAAGGATACGAAGATGTATTTTTTTTTTAAGATACTTTAAAACTTAAAAAAATACTATTGTTAAAAGTGTGAATTTTGATTTATTCTGCAGCCAGTGGAACACCATTAAAAGTTTTAAGCAGACTTGAAACAAGGCTGTTTCTCCCATCCCTTTAGGTGATGCCTTATAGTGTACAGAGATGAGATTGAAAAACTGGAGCTTTTGCTTGTCCTGGGGAATTAGATGCTTTGACACATTTTACTGAACTGTTGGCTTCAAAAGAAACAAGATATTTAGAATATTGTTTCTTCCTGCATTATTTTTGTGACAGTCTCTTTATCTGCAGATTTTCTTAGCAATTGTTTGCTTGCTTCTCACTAAACTTCTGTCCTTAATGCAGCAAACTCCTATTTGAAGGTTGGGGGAAAAATACTGTATCTCCACAAATTAAAATGAGAGAGATTTATGGACGCAATGACTAAATAAAATTGCCAGACTCCCCTTTCTGTCTACGAGGAAATATGGAATGGACATGCCCTCCCATTTCAAACAACCAGAAAACTGGGTGACATATATGAAACTATTTTCAAATGTATGGGACAATAAGCATTCCGGATTGTGATTATGGAGAGAAGGGAAACAAACAAAGTAAGATTTAAGGTCACCCTTGTCTTTTTTTTTTTTTTTTTTTTTTTTTAACCTGTAGGCACTTTTTCAGTCTATTCACTCTGCCCAGGAATGGCAGACCAAAACAGAATGTGGTGTTTTGCTACATTAGAAAGGTAGAGAGGGAGGGGAGTTTAGGAAATCTGTAGTAGCTAAAATTTTCCAGAGATAGTATCAGAACAGAGAACATATGAAAAAAAAAAAAAAAGTTTTGGAAATCCTCATAGAAGTTTCCTTCCACGTTTGGCTCAGTACTAATCTGGGTATTTGTACGGTGAGGTTCCCAGAGGCTAGGCAGAAAACTGCTCCTGTGGTACTATGAATTGAACAACTCCCAGAACTTAGACCACAGTGGAGTATGTTCACATTCTGTCCAGCTAGGTTAGACCTCATTAAACACACATGGCATTGGCAAAGACCTCAAAAAGGTAACACCATAGAATTAAGGTTAATAGGTTAAAGTTAGATTTATTTTTTACCTTATTACTAAGATTAAAAATAGATCTGCAAAGCATCAGGTTCTCCACAAGTAATTTAGTCGCCAGGGGTCAACAGGCAAATGATACCAAAATAACATCAACATTCTGTAAAAGAAGACTACAGTCCTGATACTCAGCACTCATAATATCTAGTGTATGATTAAAATTGCTTGTGTTGCCAAAAAGCTGCAAATCAATTGATAGGAACAGACCCAGAAGTGAGAAAGATAATGGAATTAGCAAGACTTGTAGATAGTGATTATTAAATATTATAAATATATTCAGAGATGCAAAGGAAAACAAACATAATGAAGAAAAATGGGTAATTAAAAAGAAGCAAATGGATTATCCTTCTAAGCTGAAGGATATGCTATCTGAAAAGAAAATTTCACTGGATCAGCTTAATGCACGAGTAGGTTCTACATAAAAAAAAGATTGATGACCTTGAAAGCATGACAGTAGAAACTATCAAAACTTAAGCACAGAGAGGAAAAAGACTAAATAAAATCAACAGAATCTCATGACCAGTGGGGCAATATCAAGCAGTCTCATGTAAATGTACTTAGAATCCCAAAACTAGAGAAGGGAAAGAAGTTAAAAAATCTTTGTAGAATTAGGGGCAAATATATGAATTGATAAAAACTATGAGCCATATATGTCCTACGACCAGCATACCTCAAGCATGATAGAGACGATCCAACCACATCAAGAGATACAGCATAATTAAATTTCTGAAAACCATTGTCAGGAAAAAAAATCAGTGCTGAGAGGTCCGAGAGGCTTCAAAGAAAGTATAGGTGACAAAAATGAGGGGTGTCTCATCAGAAACAGTGCAAGCCAGAAGACAATATATCGAAATATTTTCAAGTGTTTTGGGGAAAAAACAAAAACAGCATTTAAAAAAAACCTGACAAAATTAGCAAACCAGCAGCTGGTAACCTAAATACTAAATTAGCAAAAAATATCTTTCAGAAATGACAACTATATAGTTTTTGTTGTTGTTTGTTTTGTTTTTAAAGAGAGAGAATGTGAGTAAGGGAAGGGGGAGAGGGAGAGAGAGAATACTAAGCAGGTTCAATGCCCAGCATGGAACCCAACATGGGGCTGGATCCCAGGATTGTGAGATCATGACCTGAGCTGAAATCGAGAGTTGGATGCTTAGCCACCTGGGCGCCCTAAAATAAACTAGTTTTGACCAAACAAAATGCTGATGTATTCTACAAGACTTAACTATTTTTATTAGAGTGTATATGTGTAAGATACCCTATTGTTCAGTCATATCTGTGTGGCATGTTTGCCTTTTAGTTGTGTTTAAAATTATTTATGTAAATGAATTTATTTTTTATACAGTTAAGTTTATTGATTTTATTTGTGAAGACAGTCTGGTTTTTAGCAGTAGACCAGGCTCATATGTGATAGTCTACACTTTGTGGCTTTTGTATTGCGGTTTTGAGAAAATTGTTTTTATTAGTCCTGGGACTTGGTTTATAGGTCTTACTGAACTGTCTTGATTCATTATAGGATATAGGAATGTTTCTTTATATGACCTTGAAATGCCCTTAAATTTATGTTTGAGGGGCGCCTGGGTGGCGCAGTCGGTTAAGCGTCCGACTTCAGCCAGGTCAACGATCTCGCGGTCCGTGAGTTCGAGCCCCGCGTCGGGCTCTGGGCTGATGGCTCGGAGCCTGGAGCCTGTTTCCGATTCTGTGTCTCCCTCTCTCTCTGCCCCTCCCCCGTTCATGCTCTGTCTCTCTCTGTCCCAAAAATAATAAAAAACGTTGAAAAAAAAATTAAATTTATGTTTGAGGAATGGACAGTTAGAACTCTATTATAGAGTTCTTCAAAGTAACTTTTTCAGATTTTCAAGATGTAAATGAAATATTCCTCTGGGATCCCTAGAAATGTAAAACATGTTTGATATTAGTTGGGATTACAGAGTCGGCCGGGATTTGTGTTGAAAATGTCTTTGATGCTTCATTCCATGTACACAGAGTCTAGCTAGCATCACAGAGAAAAGTTGTTGAACTGATGCTATTAAATGTCACACATCTACTTCACGAGATGCTGTATTTTAGGATTCAGTCTTTGACAAGTTGACTTGGGAGCTAACTTGTCATTACTTGTTCTAACCCTCACTAGTTCACAAGGAGACAGGCTAAAACTCGTCATCATGGGATTTCTTCTGACTAGAAAGAAAATTTAAAGTTTGAAATGTGCACCAGTTGATGGCAGAATTACACTGTATTGAAGGAGGGTTGTTTGCATTTTGGATTTCTTTCCTTGATGCTTGCAATAACTCACCCACAGCACTTTGTTTGTTTATAAGCAAACAGTACCAAATATTTTGTAAATATTTTGAGTTTGATTATCAGTAAAAAAAAAAAAAGTTAAATATGAATCACGAAAGTTAAAGTTCTCTCTTACCTAAACTCTTTTTAATTTTTTTTTAACATTTATTCATTTTTGAAAGTGAGAGAGACAGAGCATGAGCGGGGGAGGGGCAGAGAGAGAGGGAGACACAGAATCCAAAGCAGGCTCCAGGCTCTGAGCTGTCTGCACAGGGCCCGACACAGGGCTCAAACTCACGGACCTCGAGATCATGACCTGAGCCAAAGTTGGACGCTCAACAAATGAGCTACCCAGGTGCCCTGACCTAAACTCTTGAAGTTAGCAAATCATAATTTCAATTGTCTACATAATGTATTGGCTTGATATTCTCAGGGAATTTACCCAATTTTAGATAGTTTCAGTTAGACAAATACACCCAGCAATAGAATACTATTGAGCTAAAGATGATGTAAGGTAAACGAAAAGGCTAAATAAAGCATGTCAGCAATATAACAGCAAGTGTCTGGTTTCTTCAAAAAGAAAATTATAGAAATAGGAGGTCGTGGCTGCTGTGGTGCTGTGGAACATAGAAACAATAGACACAGATGTCAGGGAAGAAATAGTAGTTATAGCAAGTTCAGAAGATGTGAGAAGTATGTATAAGGTACTGGTAACTTTATCTTCTTAGAGAAACGTTTATAGAAAAGAAACTGGAGGAAAGAAAGGACTTTTATTTGCTTTTTAAATTAGGACCAGTGAATTATCAGGAATGTAAAAGATGACCTCCCACCCCCAATAAAAGAAAAGAATAACCTAGTGTTTATGCACCTCATTTCTTTCTCTTTAGGTTGAGTCCAAAGGAGCCCCATCAGAGTTGAAATCGAGATTAAATAGTTTTAAATACATCAGTGATTACTTTAACTTGTGTTTCAATTCAAATTTTATATCTAGCAATAGGATTTAAAACTATTATGTACCACTAAATGCTGTGCACTATGCTATGACCAGAAATCCAAAATGCTTTCTTCCTTGCTTGCCTGTGCAAAGTTTGGATCTAACAGCAAAAACATTTACACACAGAACAGATAGTATAATAGAGGGCAAATACAGCTATTCAGAATTAGGAAGGGACACATGTACTAAGTATTGGGGACATTAAGCATAGAGTGTCAGGGAGGGTTTCCTGGAGTACAGTTCAGGGAGGATGGGAGTAGCCAGCCAAGAGCAGGAAATATTTATTGTAATACGATATGAAGTTTTTAAAGTGTGTCTTTTAGTGTAGGAGGAATGGAAGAGTTGGAGGGGAAACATATGGGCCAGATATGAAGACCCCTTAGTCATGAAAAATTCCAGAGCTGTAGAAAGGGAAATGATGAGGAAATGATGCTATTGGCTTTGCATTTGTCAATTTATTTTAGATTTTTTAATTGAAGTGTAAATGATAGGTAATGTTAGTTTCAGGTATACCATAGTAATTCAAATTTTATATATTGTGAAGTGATCACCACCTTCAGTCTACCATTTGTCACCTTCTAAGATTATTACATTTCAGTATAGTCCCTGTGCTGTACATGGTATCCCCATGTTCTTATTTACTTTAACTGAAAGTTTCATACCTCTTACTTGTACTTAGTTTGTACCCTTCCACTGTTGTGCCCATCCCTTCACCCTTCTCTCTGGCAACCACTAGATTATGCATTGTATCATTATATCTAGGAAGTCAGTTTCTGTTTGTTTTGTTTCTTAGATCCCCCATATAAGTGAAATCATACGATAATTTGTCGTTTCTCTGACATGTTTCACTTAGCCAATACCATCTAGATCCACTCAATGTTGTCACAAATTCTTTCTTTATGGCTGAGTAATGTTTCATTGCATATATATATACACTGCTTCTTTATCCCTTCATCTGTTGATGGCACTTGGGTTGCTTCCATAACTTGCTCTTCTAAACAATGCTGCAGTGAACATAGAAATGCGTATGTCTGTTTGAATTAGTGTTTTCTTTCTTGTGTTTTTTTCTTTTTTTTTTCTTTTTTTGTCTTTCAGATAAATGCCCAGAAGTGAAATTGCTGGACTTGTGTGGCATTTCTGTTTTTTATTTGTGAGGAATCTCCATACTGTTTTCCATAGTGGCTGCACTGTTTTACATTCCTATCAGATGTACATGAGGTTCCTTTTTTTTTTGTATCCTCATCAGCACTTGCTATTCTCTCTTTCTTTGATACTTTTCCATTCTGACACACGTGAGGTGGTATCTCATTGTGGTTTTGATTTGCATTTCCCTGATGATGAGTGATGTTTGAACATCTTTCATGTGTCTGTTGGCGTATCTGACTAATTTCTTTGTAGAAATGTCTACTCATTGGGGCGCCTGGGTGGCTTAGTCGGCTTGAGTGTCCCGACTTCGGCTCAGGTCGTGATCTCGTGCTTTGTGGGTTCGAGCCCACGTCGGGCTCTGTGCTGACAGCTCAGAGCCTGGAGCCTGCTTCAGATTCTGTGTCTCCTCTCTCTGCCCCTCCATGCTCATGCTTTGTCTCTCTCTGTGTCTCATAATAAACGTTAATTTTTTTTTTTTTTTAAAGAAATGTCTATTCAGGTCCATGCCAGGTTTTTAATTGGATTGTTTGCATTTTTGTTTTTCCACCACTTGAGTTGTGTGGATATTAACCCCTGTTGGTTATATAATTTGCAGGTTATCTTCATTTTCTGATGGTTTCCTTTGCTGTACAAAACTTTTTAGTTTGAAGTATTCCTGTTTATTTTTGCTTTTTTGCAGCTTGCCTGAGGAGACAGATCCAAAGATATACTACTATGACCATTATCCAAAAGCTTACTTTTTTTCTTTTGGTATTAGTTTTCTGCTTTCTGGTCTTAGATTTAATCCTTAAGTCTATTTTGAGCTTTTTTTGTGTTTTGTTTATGGTGTAGAGAAAGTGAACTCCAGTGTCATGCTTCTGCATTAGTTTTCCCATACCATTTATCAAAGAGCTCTGTTGCATGTTTTTGCCTTCTTTATTGAAGATTATTAATTATATAAACATGGGTTTATTTCTGGACTCTCTATCTGTTTCATTGATCCGTGTGTATTTTTTTTTTTTTTTTAAATTTTTTTTTTCACATTTATTTATTTTTTTGGGACAGAGGAGAGACAGAGCATGAACGGGGAAGGGGCAGAGAGAGAGGGAGACACAGAATCGGAAACAGGCTCCAGGCTCTGAGCATCAGCCCAGAGCCCGATGCGGGGCTTGCACTCACGGACCGCGAGATCGTGACCTGGCTGAAGTCGGACGCTCAACCGACTGCGCCACCCAGGCGCCCCGATCCGTGTGTATTTTTAATGCCTGTATCTTACTATTTTGATTACTGTAGCTTTAGAATAGTTAGAATGTAAGGAGTGTGATACTTCTAGTTTTGTTCTTCTCAAGATTGCTTTTGCTATTCAAGGTCTTTTGGGGCCCATATAAATTTTAGGGTTTTTTTTCTAAATCTGTGAAAAATGCTTGTTGGTATTATGATAAGGATTGCATTAAATCTGTAGATTGATGTGTATAGTAATGAACATTGTAATAGTATGCTTTCAATCTTTGAGCATAGTATCTTTTCCTTTATTCATTTCATATTTGGTTTCTTTCATCAGTGTCTTAGAGTTTTAAAAATACAGGTCTTTCACTTGCTTAAATTATTCTTAGGTATTTTATTATTTTATGATGCAATTGTAAATGGTATTGTTTTCTTCATTCTTTTCCTCATGGTTCATTATTAGTGTATAGAATGCACAGATTTCTGTATAGAAATTCCAGATCTCTCAATTTTACTAATTTATTCTATTTTTTTTTTTTTTGGTGGAGTCTTAGGGTTTCTTCCATAGAATCATGTCTCTATAGATGGTGACAGTTTTACTTCTTTTCTTTGATTTAGATGCTTTTTCTTTCTTTTTCTCATCTGATTGCTATGGCAATGGCTTCTAATACGATTTGAATAAAAGTGGTGCAGAATTCTTGTTCCTTGTATTAGAGGAAAAGGTTTTATCTTTTCACCATTGAGTAGGATGCTAGCTTGGTTTGTTAATATAGCCTTATATTGAGGTATTATCTTTAATGCATGTTGAATTTTGTCAATTGCTTTTTTCTGCATTTATAGAGATGATTGTTATTTTTTGCATTCTTACCATTTGTTAATGTGTGTCCCATTGATTGATTTGCAGATATCAAACTGTCCGTGCATACCTGGAATAAAGTCCTATTTGATCATGGTGAATGATCCTTTGAATTATATTTAAATTCAGTTTTATAATATTTTGTTGAGGATTTTGCATCAGTTTCGTCATCAAAGTTGATAACGATATTCGGGCCTTGTGGAATGAATTGGAAGTATTCCTCTTAATTTTTGTTTTTCCTTTTTTGGAATAATTTGCAAAGGATATGTATATAACTCTTTTTTTTTTAAATGTTGGTAGAATTCACCTGTGAAACCATTTGGTCTTGGACTTTTTTTGTTGGGAGTTTTTTGATTACTGAGGTTAAGTTTTGTTACTACTAATGGGTCCTGTTCAAATTTCTGTTTCTTCTTTAGTCTTGGAGATTGTACATTTCTGGGAATTTATCCTTTTTCTAGGTTTTCCAATTTGTTGGCATATCATTTGCGTAGTAGTCCTCTTATAAACCTTTGTATTTCTATGTTATCTGTTGTAACTTCTCTTTCATTTCTGATTGTATTTATTTGGGTCCTCCTGCTTTTTTTTTCTTGATGAGTCTGGCTAAAGGTTTATTAATGTTTATCTTTTCAAAGAACTGACTCTTAGTTTTATTGATTTTTTTTGTCTTTTTAGTTTTTATATCATTTATTTCCATTCTGATCTTTATCATTTCCTTCTTTTTACTAATAGTGGGCTTTGTTTATTCTCGTGTTTCTAGTTCCTTTAGGTGTAAAGTTAGATTGCTTACTTGAGATTTTTTTCTTATTTCTTGAGGTAGGCCTGTATTGCTAGAAACTACCCTCTTATAACGGCTTTTGGTGCAGGTTACAGATTTTTTACTGTTGGTGTTTATATTTTTATTTGTCTCCATGTATTTTTTTTAGTTTCCTCTTTGATTTCATCATTACTCCTGGTTGTTTAGGTAGCATGTTGTTTAGCCTCTGTGTGTTGTTTAGCCACTTCGCATGTTGTAATTGACTTCTAGTTTTTAATACCACTGTGGTTGGAAAAGTGTCTGAAATGAGTTGTCTTCTTAAATTTATTGAGACTTGTTTTATAGCCTAACATGGATCTGTTCGAAAGAATGTCCCATGTGCACTTGAAAAGAATATTTATTCTGTTTTTGAGTGGAATTCCTGTATATATTTATGTTTTTATTATTTAGATTTTAATTAATATACAGTTCAGTATTGATTGTCAGAAGTAGAATTCAGTGATTCAGCACTTCCAGACCATAGCCAGTGCTCATCACAAGTACCCTTCTTAATCCTCATGTGTATATCTGTTAGGTACATCTTCTGTAATATGTTGTGTAAGGCCTATGTATCTTATTGATCTTACTCTGGATGATATATCCATTGAGGTATGTGGGAGTGTTAAAGTCCCTTACTATTATTATAACTGTCAATGTAGTACTGTCAATTTATTACTGTCAGTTTCTCCTTTATGTCTTAATATTTGCTTTTTACACTTAGATGTCCATATGTGGGTGCACGGATCTTTAAAAGTGTACATCCTTTTGTTGAATTGAACTATTATCATTATGTGATGTTTTTTCTCTATCCCCTATTACTTTTTTGTTTGTTTTAAGGTCTGTTTGTCTAATGTAAGTATTGCTACTCCAGCTTTCTTTTTATTTCCATTTGCATGGAATGTCTTTTTCCATCCTTCACTTTGTGTGTCCTTTAGATCTGAAGTGAGTCTCTTATAGGCAACAGTATCTATAGGTCTTTTAATAATCCACTCACTGTCCCTCTTTGTCTGTTGATAGGGAATATTTAGTTCTTTTACATTTGAAGTAATTATTGATAGATATGTACCTAAATGGCCATTTTGTTGATTGTTTTCCTGGGTTTTTTGTTGTTTTGTGGGTTTTTGTAGTTTTCTGTGTTCCTTCTTCTTTTGCTCTCTTCCCTTATGATGAGATGACATTCCTTAGTGTTCAGTTTGTATTCCTTTTTCCTTAATTTTTGTACATCGTTACAGATATTTAGTTTGTGGTTTCCTTGAGGTTCATATAGAATATCTTTAGTGTATAGTAGTTTGGTTTAAGTTAATAGTCATTTAAGTTCAAGGATGTTCTAAAGCACTGCATTTTAACTGCCCCCTCCTGATACATTTTATGTTTTTGACATCACATTTGCACGTAAATGTGCAAATTACATTTGCCACGTAATTATTTTGTGTATCCTTTGACTAAGTGTGTAGTCCTAGATAATTTACTACTTTTGTCCTTTAACCTACATTCAACAACCTACATAGATACGTTCTAGCTATGTAGGTTGTTGATCTACTTTATTCTATGTTTACCATTACCATTGATTTTTTTTTCTTTCATAGTGTTTAGTATCTAGTTATGGCCTTTTCTTTTATTTAAAGAAGCCCCTATAACATTTCTTATAAGGCTGATTGGTTTTGATGAACTCCTTTAGGCTTTTGCTTATCTGGGAACTTACCTCTCCTTTAATTCAGATGATAATATTGCTGGGTGTAGAGTATTCTGGTTGTATTTTTTTTTTTCCTTTCAGCCTTTGATGTATCATGTTATTCCCTCATGACTCCCTTATGTAAATTTCTGTTATAAATTAGCTGATGGGGCGCCTGGGTGGCTCAGTTGATTGTCTGACTTGATTTTGGCTTAGGTCATGATCCCAGGGTTGTGGGATCCAGCCCTGCTTGGGCTCTGAGCTAAACATGGAGCCATGGAACCTGCTTATGATTCTCTCTCTCTCCCCCTCTCCTCCCCATCCTCCCCCTGTCTCCCTCCTCCCCCTCTCCTCCCTCGCTCTCCTCCTCCCTCCTCCCCTCCCCCCTCTCCCCCCTTTCCCCCTCCTTCCCTCTCCCCCTCCCCCTTGCCCCCCTCCTCCTCCCTCCCTCTTTCTCTCCTCATCCCCCGCTGCTCCCAGCTCATGCTTGCTCTCTCTCAAATAAAAAACATAAATTAAAAAAAATAATAAAAATAGCTGATAGTCCTGGAGGGAGATTCCCATGGCATGTAAAATGTTGTTTTCTCTTGCTGCTTTTAAGATCCTCTCTTTAATTCTTTTTTTAAATTTTTTTTTCAGCGTTTATTTATTTTTGGGACAGAGAGAGACAGAGCATGACGGGGGGAGGGGCAGAGAGAGAGGGAGACACAGAATCGGAAACAGCTCCAGGCTCTGAGCCATCAGCCCAGAGCCTGACGCGGGGCTCGAACTCACGGACCGCGAGATGGTGACCTGGCTGAAGTCGGACGCTTAACCGACTGCGCCACCCAGGCGCCCCTCCTCTCTTTAATTCTTGACACTAGTTATAATGTATCTTGCCATGGGTCTCTTTGAGTTCATGTTATTTTGGAATTTCTGTTCCTGGCCTTGGATGTCTTTTTCCTTTACCAGGTTGGGAAAGTTTTCAGGCATTATTTCTTCAAATAGGTTTCCTGTCCCTTTGGCTCTTTTTTTTTTTTTTTTTTTTTTTTTTTTTTCCCCCTACTTCTGGGACCCCTTTGATTCAAGTGATTGTGTACTTGATGTTGTCCCAGCGGTCCCTTAAGCTCTGCTCATTTATCAAATTACTTTTTCTTTTTGCTGTTCTGATTGCATGCTTTTCATTCCCTGGTCTTCCACTCTCCTGCATTGATCCATTCTTTCTGCATCATTTAGTGTGTTGATTCCTTCTAGTACTTTTTATTTCACTTATTATTCAGCTCTGATCAATTTTTTTTTTTTATATTTTCCATCTCTTCATTGAAGTTCTAACTGTGTTCATTCAGTCTTCCTTTGATTTTTAGTGAACATCTTTATGAGCATCATTTTGAGTCCTCTAGGTCCAGTGTAATTCAAAGCCATTGTTTCCTTGTTTATTTTCTGTTTAGATTATCTGTCAGTTGTTGTAAGTGAGGTATTAAAGTCCCTATATTGTTATATTACTGTCACTTCCTTTATGTTAGTTATTGTTTTATATATTTGGGTACTCCACATTGGGGACACAATATTTACAATTGTTAGATCTTCTTGTTGGATTGTCCCCTTTATTATGATGTAGTGCCCCTCTTTATCTCTTGTTACAGTCTTTGTTTTAAAGTCTAGTTTGTCCAGTGTAAGTAACTATTGCTACTCCAGCTTTCTTTTGACATCTGTTTGTGTGATAAATGTTTCTCCATCCCCTTACTTTCCATATGCTGGTGTCTTTAAGTCCAAAGTGAGTCTCTTCTAGGCAGTATAAGATGGGGTATTTTTTTTTTTTATCTGTTCTGATACCCTATGTCTTTGGATTGGAGGGTTTAGTCCATTTACACTGACGGTGATTATTGATGGATATGTATTATTTCCATTGTATTACCTGTGTTGTTGTGTTTCTGGAGATTTTCCCAGATCCTTTCCTGTCTTTGTCACTTTTGGTCTTTGCCTTTCCACTCAAAGAGCCCCTGTTAATATGGCGTGCAAAAAGCTGGTTTAGTGATGTGACCACTACTTTGAACTCTTATCTGGTGGACTGCTTATCTCTCTTTCATTTAGTTCTTTTTCTGAGATTTTGCTTTGTTCTTTTGTTAGGAACATATTCCTTTGTCTTCTTATTTTGCCTAACTTCCTGTGTCTGTGTATTAGGTGGATCAGTTACACCTCCCAGTCTTGAGGGAGATTAGTTTTGCATATTAGATTGTCCTGGAAGCCCTGAGGAGTGAGTATTAGAGACATGGAGAAGTAGGAAAGGAAACTTATTAGGAAGCATTTTAGTGACCTTAAGAAGCATTGTAAAAACTTGAAATCAGACAATGTCAGAATGAAGAGAAGGTAGAGTAAATATATCCAGGAATGGAAATCAACAGAATTCATGTGGCAGTAATGTGGTTTGGGGGGAGGCAGAACCAATCTAACATTAATTAATCCCATATTTCTAGTGGGATAAGTGGAGGATTATAGTACCAGTCTGATATGAGGAAGGAAAAAGGTTCAAGATAATTGTGACATAGTAAGATGAGGGTGTCCAAAAATTAATATTAATTAGTATTATTGTTTACTTAGTTATTAATATTACATTCGCTGAGTCTTGAGGTAGGTACTATTATTATCCTCATTTTGTCACTAATGAAACTGAGGCCCAAAGAAGGTTGATAACTTGTCCAAGGTCACAAAGGAAATAAGTGCAGAGTGAAAATTTGAGGTTGGGTAGTGATTACATTTTCTACTCTCTTGACTACTTCATGCTCTTTTCAGTCACATGGAGATATGATCTGTGAGATAAAGTTATAATCTGTTGATAGGGATTTGGGAGTTACTGTCTCTAAGCGAGGGGTGAAACCATTGGCCTGAATGATGAGTCTCTGCAGAGTCCTTAGAGTTCTTGTGAGTGCACTGAGGTTCAAAAGAGGAAATGAGCTTGTGTAGAAATTGAGTAACCAGAAAGATAGGAGGAAAATCTGGAAAGAATTATATTATAAAAAACATAATGTATTTTTTTTTCTTTTTTAAGAAGTGAAATCATCAACAGTTCTAAAATCTTAAAAAAAGTAGCCATAAAATCTAGTCACCCATGATGCTTGCCAGAGTAGTTTCAATCCACTTATTCAGAAACAAAATAAAGCGGGTCAGAAAATGAAGGGAGGTGAGACCATGTATTGAGAGAACTTTCCTGCACTTCATGGAGAGATATCACTGTACAGATAAAGAGATCAAATGGAAGCTAATTGTAGATGGAGAGTTTTCTTCTCATGGATGAGGCAAGATCACATTTATATGGATTTAAAGATACTCTGTCTAGAAGTCAAAATTTTAGAAAAAATTGTAATTTGAAATGCTTTAAACTTTACAGAACATTATACATCCATGGGCATACCAAGTTGGATTTCACAGTCTGGCATACTGCAATTGAAAAAGCAGCAGGTACAGATGGTAATGCATTACAAGATCAGCAGCTCAGCAAAAATGACGTTCCCATTATTGTGAACAGCTGTATAGCATTTGTTACACAGTATGGTAAGTATTGCAAAGTTTTTATTCAATCCCCAGAACTCATGGTATCATTCTTAGAGTTTTTTAAGTGGTTCCGCCACTGGACTGCATTAGAGCTCTTTATATTTGAAAGTACATCAGTGAAAAATAAAAACATCATCACCATTCAGCCAAATGCCATTCCTTCTCCCAGTAAAATTTAAATTACACAATGTACTTTTACCATTTTCTTCTTTTACATGCGTAAAAAATTTAAATGCCATACTGAAAGAATCTATATTATAAAATGTATATTAAAAATAGATTGAAGACTTTATTTTTCAGAGGTTACAAGGGTTACTGTAAAGTCTAAGGGAATGCAGTGGGTCGCCTAAACATGTTTTTGGAAGTGGTAAACTGTGGGAAAATACGTGAAGGAATTTTTTGTTGCTGTTGACAAGCATTCAAAGTATGTGTATGTATTTATTTCATTCAGCGTGCTATTAGTCACATGTTTATATTAAGAATCATGGTTATTCTAATAGTTTTGACTTGATCTTAACAGAGTTTTATGAATAGTTTGCAAGTAAAAACAATTGGTTGACATACACATGGGCTAACTTCATTTTAAAATAATATGTTATGATAGTAAAGTATTCCTTGATTCTTCATGTTTATTTTCAAATATGAATTCCTCAGATTCCTTCTTTGTTACATATTTCATCAGTACTCTAAAAGGTAGAAGATTGTGAACTATATTTTAAATATAAAAATGTTTTCTACCTTTTAATCTGTAGGTAAGTGCCATTGATTTAGATTACAAGTTTGGAAAAGAGTAAAATGATTGATCTTGTATTTGGGAAGGTAATTAACTTTTTTTTTTTTGTTCTCTTAATATTAGAAGTGTCCTTGGGTGTTTTTAATTTGAAAAGAAGGTGTAATCAGTGACAGAGCTGCAGTAAAACATTGTGTTATTAGTTTGTTACTTATTTATTGTCTGTTGTGTGCCAGCCATTGATCTTGGTACTGGAAGTACAGCAGTGGGAGTAAAAAGTTAAAGACAAAGCCGTGAATCATAGGTTTCAGTAATGAGAACTGACAACAAACTGCTATGAGTAAAACGTTAGAAATAACCAAGGCTATGAAGAAAATAATTTTTAGAAATTAAATTTATAATATGTGTATATTAATCTATCTTCTTCTGGAGAGAGTGCCATTTTAAGTATTTTGCTTATTTCATATATAATTCAAGTATCATTAATCAGATTCACTGTGTTTGAATTCCGTATCTTTGAATTATATACCTACTGTAAATATGTATGCAGTCACATTATGTGGCTGTTACTCTATGAAATCCCTTCCTGTGATACTGTGTCCGTATTTTCCTTATCAGTGGTAGTCATCTGTTTATTTGAAAATGGGGGAGGAAGAAGGTTATCATCTTCATTCGTTAGTCATTCAGTATTAGCACACTTGAATTTCATTGGTATAAATGAATTGCACACGTACTATGTTTTAGCAAGAGCAAAACCTCATTGGGAATTTTCACATCATGTTAGTTTCATAATGGCATAAGGTCTTTCTTAAGCTGTGAAATGATTAAAATAATTCTAGCTCCAGTGTATCCAATTTAAGGTTTCTCTTGGGAAATCAGAAGTTTCTTTGTGGTGTTTCTTTGAATTTAAAATCATTAAGCATTAGATTGTTTTCAACTAAATTTTATACATTAAAACTACTTTGTAACTCTGGCACAAGGTACATTAACTTGCATATTAAAGTATAAAGCCGATGAAACACTGTGTTTTGTTTTGTTTTAATGAGCAGAATATGGGGGAAACCCTGATGTTACCAGCATGTATAGTAGGGAAGATATGATACACACTTAGAAAATGCCCAGTGATTAATAGAATGAAGATGGTTGACTCAAAGACTTTACAAGTCACAATTATTTTGAACTTCCTGACCTTTGTATTAAAATCTGAAGGCCAGTTTTTTTGTGTTCATGGTGTCAAGATTTTGAACAGAACCGGTTCACAGTCAAATTTTTAGAGTTTAATTTTTTTTTAATGAGTTATAGTAGTTCTTGGGAATTATTTTAATTTATGTAAACAAAATTATGCGTGCAGTTAATATATTTGAGTACTAGCTTTTAGAAATTCATTCAACGAGGGATATAACTTAAGGTCAAAAACTTAGTCACAGGTTTTTGTTTTTGTAGATGTTGCTTACTCTTACATTAAATGATCATTTATTGAATGCTTCCTAAGTTCCAGTCATGGTAGAGTTACTGTACACAGAGAGTAAGACATGAACCTTACCCTCTAGCTTTTTACAGATTTGTGAATCAAAGACGTTTAAACAACTAGGCAGTTATATCTCAAGTATACAAAATTCTGTGGTAGAGAGCTTCAGGAGTTGGTACAAGGAGAGCTTCATGGGTGAGATGTGCTTACCATAAGTCTTAACAGAAAATAGGAGCTAGTTAGGACAAGAAGGGAATCGGGATTCTATGAGGAGGATCAGTGTATGCTCACGTATGGAGTCATGAGAGAAGTTGTCTATTGAGGGAACTTTGTATTGTGACCAGAGCTTAGCATGAGAAAACAGTAGATGAGAGGCAGGAGGGTTAAGCCTATTCATGTAGTCTTAAATATTATAATAAATCCTCAAACTTGTCCTCTAGGCAGTGAGAGGGCAATATCTAGATTTTTAAGCATGTTGGTGACACCAACAGACCTGTATCTCAGATCAGGTATTATCAGTGTTGAGATGGACTGGAGGACTACACAAGAATAGGGGCAGGGAGCTGTGACAATGTAGTGAGGAACTGAGTGCAAAAAAATAACAGGACATGGGATAGAAAGAAGGGGACAGTTTGAGAGCAAGGCTGTGATGAAAAATATATGTGACTTTTTAATATTGTAAGCGAAAAAGAAAAATTCTGACTTATAAAGGACTGAGGAGAAGGAAGTGCCATGTATTGAGATGCCAGAGACAAGATAAAGACCATAGTGAGATTAACAGGTGAAGTAGTGAATGGGGCAGGAGACTTCATTCTTCAGATTATTTTGACTTATTCATCAAAATGGTGTGTGTTGCAGGTATATTTATAAAGTATCTGTATATAAAGTGTATGTGTGTGTGTTTGAAATCCTAGAAATGAAAACCTGGGTGAAAATGTGTATGTGGTAGTTAAACTGATGAAGTTGGGTGGGTTCACCCACAGAATTTTGTAGGGGAGTAGAAAAGAGAAGAGAATTGAGGCTGGATTTATGGAATCCTTAGTAAATACTAGATGGTAGAATAAATAGAGGACTGGACGAGTAGTCATAGAGGAATGGGGGGAGAGCTAGGAGATTATAATGTCATGAAAGCTATAACATTAAAAGAATTTTAGCAGGGATTCATTTGGAGTGTCATACACTGCAGGGGATTCTCATTAGATAAAAACAGAAAAGCACCTAAAAATAGGATGTTGTTGATATTCTTGATGAAGGTGGTCCCAACAGCTGCACAGAAGCAAGATTATGGTTGAAGGATGAACAGGGGCATGAGATGGTAGGAAGAATAAATATAGGAAAGTCAGCTGGGGTTTGGAAGGAAGAGAGATCCAGAGACCTGGGAGGGGCAAGGGAGCACTTTAAAATTTTGTTTGTATCATCATCATTATCCTCACTCCTCTCTGCTCCTCATCCTCTTATTTTATATGGGACACCTGGTGAATCAGTAACTTTGAAAAGGAGATGATTCAACTCCTCATCCAGAAGAAGGTGAAAGTGGGAACAGACAGAAATTAATATACAAATATGAGTGCAAAGGGCTAAGAAAATTTATACTAGAGCGCCTCACTTTTATCAGTGAAACTGGGGACAGGCTTGAATTCTGGGAGGTAAAGTAAAGATCGGACACCTGTGGTAAAAGAACATTTGAAGATACCATGAAGGGGGAAGGGCTGGACAGGGGCTTGTTAAAAGCTTGCTAAAAGCTGAGAAGTTTGTTCATCATTTTAAGTACTAAAATTAGGGGGTGGGGGACCTTTTTCCCCTCATGCATGTTTATATCAACTCTTGGATAATGACTTTGTCTGGCTCAATGTCCCAACACAAAAGTCTATATTTCTAAGCCATAAAAGTAGATTTTGATTTTAGACTTCATATATGTAACTTTTTTTTTTTTTTAACCAAAGGTTTAGGATGCAAATATATCTATCAAAAGAATGGTGATCCTTTGCATATAAGCGAACTCCTGGAGAGTTTCAAAAAGGACGCAAGGAGCTTTAAATTGAGGGCTGGAAAACATCAGCTTGAAGATGTGACAGGCGTGTTGAAAAATTTTCTCTCCGACATTGATGATGCACTTCTTACTAAGGAGCTCTATCCATATTGGATCTCTGCTTTAGGTAATACATATAATATGGAACATAATAAATGCTTGCCTTCTAAACTAATAATTATATTTTTGAAATCTTTGCTAATCTGCAAATTTAATTGAAAGGAACAGTGTACCTAAGGGCTTAGAACAGATATTGTGTAGATATCCATAGTTGTTTATATCTACCTCAAAAGAAATTTATAGTAATAATTGCTAAGTAGTATGTTAAAGTAATTCTTCGTTTGCAGATTTCTTAGTGTTTGCTTTGCTTTAACTTTGAAAGTGTTACGGTTAAGTCCGTGTATGCTATTAATTTCTCATTAAGATTAAAATGAACGGTTTAATATAAGATTGGTTTTATATGATTTCCCTATATGGCTCTTTGGCTTCCCTTTATCATTCATTCTACCTCTGTAGGGTACATAACAATAGCTTTTAAACTCTTTCTTCATTTCCCCTTCAATAAAATAGAAAAAAAGAAGAAGAAAAGCCTTTGCTATACTGTAAGAACCTATTTAAGAAATGACTCTAGAAAAGTAGTTTATTAAATCACTTGGGTCAAATTGATTCAGTAAAACCTACATTTACATCTATTAATTCAAAATAACTCCTTTTACAAAAACATTACAACAATGAAGGCTTTTAAATGTAAACATTACCTTTCATCCCATCTTTCTAATAGAACTATTTTCATTTTTATATCTTATTTTGTAGTCTTTGTCCCCCATACCTATAATTTATATATAATCCTTTATATCAAACCACAAACATTTCATGTATATCTACAATACTTTCAAAATGATTTTCGATCATTTTTTTCAATTAAAAAAATTTAAAAATTATCATTGAAATTTTGACCATAATTTACTAATATATTTCTACTGTACATTTAATGCGTTTCAAGATTTTTTGGGAAAGTGACCTTTGAATTTGACTATATGATATGCCTCTGTTGAGAAATAGACTTTTTCAGTGAAAGTATTTGTTTAATCTCACACATAAATATGATATATTATTAAGGGATTAATGTTGAAGTGATGTCATAAAACATCCACAGTTTGAAAAATTCTCCCAAGAATGACCCTTATTAGTGTCAGCAAGAAGGGAGTTGTACTGTTGCTAAAATAAAGCTTTTCCTAATTTAACTACCAATTCAGAAGACTTTTATTTGCCTCCTGGTATTTCTCAAATCAATAGGTTCAACTCTAATCACAAAGAGAATTGATTGCATAATTATCTGGGATATAAAATATGGAATTAGATAATGTATCACTTTAAGCCCAATTACTTTGCCACTCTCATTTTTATTTCATGATTTATTATAATTTTATAACTATGAAGTTATTTATAGCATCTCTATTTTATAAGGACTAACAATTTGTCTTTATTATAAAATCGGTTATCAAAAATTTGAGGCAAGTATACTTTTGCTCAATTGTCAAGTTCTAAGACAAAGATGTCTTTACTGTTGTCAGTCTACCAGGAGTAGGTAGTTGGTAAATAGTAGCAAGTGTCAAAGAGCAATGTGTTCACCTTTTACTTGGATGAGAATTCTTTGAGAATTTACTTGGAGAAGGTTTTAGATGCTAGGTCAAATAGCCTTAAAGTCGTTTGCTTTCAGATCTAACATAGCTCACCCTAACTTGTCAGAGGTGCTCTATGTTGGATCTGACAAGGATAAACCGCAACTCTCTGGATGACCTCATAGAAGAGCTCTCTTGGGTCCTGTGCACTGAGGCAAAGAATGCCTTACAGTGTCATACCACCTATTTATATGATCGATGATCTATTCTTCTAAGAACACATTAAGTTGTCTGAAGTCTGCGGCTAGCTGACTAGTTCATTGTATTTTCTATATGACCTGAAATCTATCTTAAGTTTTACTTTCAAATTGCTTAAGCTTTATTTTGAAAATTTCATCTATTTTATCCTTATAAGATTTGTGAAGATATGCTGTACTAGCATGACTTCTTGTTATAAAGGTAGTAATATTAATAACATCTTATTAAATTAATACCATTATAGTTAGAAACTGGATGACAAGAGGGTGTTTGGATTGTACTAGAGATGATAGATAATTCTTCATTCACTTCCAGTGTAGTATTTGAATATAATTTTGGTGTTTTCCCCTCTCGCTTTTAGTCATCAATTAGCAGAGTTAAGTCAATATGATCATGTTTACCTCTACAGGTCTTATACGTAGGCTACAGCACTACAAAGGAGCTATGGTTACAGTTTTGATTAGGAGTGTACTTCAAAAATGTGCCACAGAGTTTCTTACCTCCCCAGGGATCCTAATGCCCTTCGCAAGTGACCGTGTACTCTTGAAAAATCATTAATGTGCTGCTGGCTTTCTGTGAATAGAATAGGTTGGGCTGAACAGAAAATGAAAAAGTATTGTTTCCACAGGTAGTTGGGAATTGTGAGGGACTATATACGTGCAATCCCCTTGAGTTACAAAGTCACCACAAGTTATTTATTTGAAGAATGGCCTTTTATTTCCCCTGTAAGCTAGCAGGTTAGAGCAAACCACTGCTGCATGTCTTCTAGAGTCTAGAACTTTGGGGGTTCCTGGATCTAGTTTCTCTAAGTATTTGACTTCTGGGGTTAGGAGAGTGGAACATAATTGCCTCTCATCCTCCTGTGTATAGCTAACCAAGTTCTGTCAATGACAGTGACAGAGGGACCATCCTTCTCTAAGTCTGTGTCATAGTTATCAGGGCCTGCACATGACTTCCTCCATTGCCCCCTTACCTTTTACAATGACTTGGAGATGCTAGGGCTGGTCAAAGGCCCCTATACATGGATCTGCAGGGTAACACAGTTCATGGCTCCAAGATGGTTCATTAGTTTTGGTAAGATTTTTATGATTTCACAAGGGGAAAAAATCAGAAATGTCATTTGCAAATAACAGACTGAAATCTTCCCATAGCCAAAGTTAAAAGACTTTCAGTTTATCTCTCAATTTGTACTCGAATTTGAGTTATCGATTGAATATATTCCTATTAGATGAAGTTCAGTAGTTCATAAAGTAGAGGATAAAGTGCAACCTTGGGTTTTGAGAGTGCTTCGTTTTTAATTAGAAAGCATAAGAACTCTGTCTTCCTACCATGGAATGTCTGTGTAAATGCCTTTCCAGAGTTATAGAAGCCTGAATATTTATTCTGTTAAAACTTGATTAGATCACTTAGTGAGCTACAGTAATGAATATTGGTTTAAAATACTGTTAAAAGGCAAATTTGTGTTACAGACTATTAGTTTTGGCCTAAAATTGTTTGTTTTTAACCTCTAGATACTCAAGATGACAAGGAAAGAATTAAAAAGTATGGGGCATTTATACGTTCTCTTCCAGGGGTCAACCGAGCAACGTTGGCAGCTGTAATCGAACATCTTTACAGGTGAGTAGTTTCATGAGCTTTTCCAGACATTTCAAACTTGGCACTCTATAAGTCATTATTTCTTAAATTTAAAGTACTATGGCTAACTTTCTATATGTGACTGTGAATTATCCAACATACCTTAAAAATGGCTTCAATCCACTGAAAAACTGCTAGAACCAATAACGTGAATTCAGTAAGATAAAAGGATCCAAAATTAACATACAGAAATCTGTTGCATTTTTATAGACTAATAATGAAGTAGCAGAAAGAAATTAAGAAAACAGTCTCCTTTACAACTGCATTAAAAATAACAAAATACTTAGGAATAAACTTAACCAGTGAAGTGGAAGACTTGTACTCAAAAAACTATAAAATGCTGATGAAAGAAACTAAAGATGACACAAACAAATGGAAAGGTATACCATGCACAAAGATTGGAAAAATTAAATTGTTAGCAGTCTACAATTTTAACACAATCCATATCAAAATACCAACATAAGTTTTTAAAGAATTAGAACAAATAATCCTAAAATGTGTGTGGACCTACAAAAGATCCCAAATAGCCAAACCAGTCTTGAGAAAGAGCAACAAAGCTGGAGGTACCCCAGTCCCAGATCTTAAGATATACCACAAATCTGTAGTGATAGAAACCTTGTGGTCCTGGCACAAAAATAGACACAGAGATCAATCAATGGGAGAGAACATAGAGTTCAGAAATAAACTCACACTTACATGGTTACTTGATCTACAATAAAGGAGGAAAGAATACAATGGGGAAAAGAAAGCCGTCTCTTTAAGTGGGACTGGAAAAACTTGAGAGCCACATGTGAAAGAGTGGAACTAGACCACTTTCCAGCACCAGATACAAAAACAAAAACAAAGAAAACCAGAAACTGAAGAATGGATTAAATACCTAAATGTGAGACCTGAAACAGTAAAAATCCCAGAAGAAGACATACACAGTAATTTCTTTGACATTGGCCTTAGAAACCTCTTTCTGGATATGTCTACTCAGGCAGAGGAAACAAAAGCAAAAATAAACTATTGGGGCTGCACCAAAATAAAATGATTTTGCAGAGCAGAGGAAACCATCAATAAAACAAGGCAGTTTGCTGAATGGGGGAAGATATTTGCAAATGATATATCTGATAAGGGGTTTATATTCAAAGTATATAAAGAACTTATAGATGTCAACAATAGAGAAACAAATAATCTGATTAAAAATGGGCGGAGAACCTGAATAGACATTTCTCCAAAGACACACATATGGCCAACAGACACATAAAAAGATGTTCAATATCACTCATCATCAGGAAAATATAAGTCAAAACTATAATGAGATATCACCTTCTGCCAGCTAGAATGGCTAGTGTCCAAAAGACAGAAAATAACAAGTGTTGGCAAGGATGTGGAGAAAAGGGAACCCTCCTGCTCTATTCATGGGAATATAAACTAGTGTAGCCGCTGTGGAAGGAGTATGGATGTTCTTCAGAACATTAAAAATAGAACTATCATATAATTTAGTAATTCCACTACTAGGTATTTACCCAAGAAAAATAAAAGCAATAATTCTAAAAGATATATGCACCCCTGTGCTTATTGCAGCATTATTTACAATAGCCTAGTTATAGAAGCAACATTAAGTGTCCATCAACAGATGGATGGATAAAGAAGCAGTAGTGTGTATACACACACACACACACACACACACACACACACACACATAGGACTATTACTCAGCCATAAAAAAGAATGAGGTTTTTGTCATTTTTAACAACATGGATAGACCTAGAGGGTATTATACCAAGTGTAGTAAGTCAGACTGAGAAAGACAAATACCATATGATTTCATTTATATATGAAATTTAAGAAAAACATGAATAAAGAAGGAAAAAAGGAGACAAAAAAGCAGATTCTTAAATACAGAGAAGAACTAGGGGTTGCCAGAAAGGAGGTGGGTGATGAGTGGAAGGGGGGAAGAAAATGGTTTTAAAATAAAATCCCCAGCAAACTATCACTTGAGTGTTTCTTTCTGTAATTAAGACCCATTTCAGATAAATAGCATACTGGAAAATTTCTTAAATGAATTAGAAATAATCATGTACAGCATCCCCAAGTGAATCCAGTATATAAACACAAACTTTAAAACTCATGTAAGAGGAAAGCTAGAGAAGAGAAGAAAGTACAAAGACCAGAATTCTCTAGCAGGAGTCTGTCTGTGAGCACAGTATTTTCTCATGATGAACTCTTCATAAACTTTTATTTCTCCCTTATCAATTTGTGTCTAACCTAATTCTAATATTTTAGCATCATACTGTTGAACATACGAGAAAATTTTAGAAGTCTAAAATATTTTCTACATCAGGGTATGTAGTTTCCTTCATTTGGGAGGATAGGAAGAATATAGTAGTAGCTTGAGAAATAAGATCTCTGAAGGAGGAGGAATGTTTGAAAATAACCCTTTCAGTTAAAATGAAAGGTGTGTTGGTTGGTTGGTTTTGCTGTTAGAACTACTACAAAAACTTTAATAAGTGTAAATATGGCTTAGGGAGTATATCATTGTCGCTTCCTGCATAGATGCAGTACACCGAATTTTTGTGTAGCTGAATTCTGAAACTATCTTATTTGCAGTCTAAGAAATTCTTATGAGACATTGGGACAGATTCTTCAGAAATTTTAGGGGCGCCTGGGTGGCTCAGTTGGTTAAGTGTCCAACTCTTGGTTTCGGCTCAGGTCATGATCGCATGGTGCATAAGATCTAGCCCTGCATCAGGCTCTGTGCTGACGGCTTGGAGCCTGCTTAGGATTCTCTCCCTCCCTCTCTCTTTGCCCCTGTCCCACTCATGTTCATGTGCGTACGCTCTCTCTCTCTCTTTCTCTCTCAAAATACATAAATAAACTTCAGAAAAATTTAATATATGACCGGGCTGCTACAGGTTATTAAGTTAATATTTTGAACATTGAGTTACACATAATTGTTTTAAGATTTTTTATTCAGATTTGAGTTTGAGATCACGAGTTCCTTCCCATCCTTCCCCTCTCCCTCCGTTTCTTCATCTGGCATATATTTTAGTTCCTACTGTATACTAAACAGCGCCTATTAAGATTCCATGTGAACAGAAACCTTTGAAGATAATAATACATGAATGACAAAACGTCTTAAGTCCACAGTTCCCAACCTTTGCATCAGGGACCTCTGGATGTCAGAGTGAATGCACAGGAGTGCTGCAGGGCATTTTATAATTTTTAGGGGAAACAGCATCACTGGAACAGATCTTAATATAGAGAATTTTAACATGGGAGGAAAGATTGAATCATTTGTTGTGTGTTGACATCCAGGGAATGCTTCACATTGAAAGGGGTATGTGAAGGAAAGATAAGTAACAAGAAATGAGTGGTGGATATTTCTAGGAAACAGATGTGCTGGGAGATGAGCTGGTGTGTAGTTGGCTGGCAGGAGGTTGTGAAAGGCTCAAGTGGTCATGTGAAAACATTCAGATTTTCACACAATAAAGGTGACTGATCAAGTCTGTTTTAGGACAATAACCCATGGATGGGATTGATTGAAAAGAGATTGGAATAGACACAGAGAAACTAACCAGGAAACCGTTTTCTTGGGCTTCTAATGAGAAGGCCTGAGTGAGAAGAGACTCCATGGGTTTAATAGAAACACTTGGGAATGATAGCTTGTGGGGCAGAGAAACAAAGGAAGGAAAGGAAAATACTGTATTCCTTGGACGTTATGTCATAAATTAAGGCAGCTGCAGAAATGGAAGAGAAGAGAGGTGAAGAGTAGCAAGGAGGATACTATTGCAAAAGGAAGTCTCAAGAAGGTGAGAATGTTTAATAGAGTCCTCAGAAGTTTGAGAGGTCCATTTGGTTAGGTCAGGTTGATTTAGTATTTAATTCCATCCCTGCCCCAGATAACAGATCACTTCTTCCGTGACTAACATTTACTTAATTCCATTCACCAGATATTTATTATGCACTCCAGTGTGATTAAAGCAACAGTTCCTGACTGGGAGATGCTCTGATTCTGGTAACACAGGCAGACCTGCAGATCAATTTTCCTGATGTTTATAATTTAGTGTGATAAGAGTACAGACATAGTTTTGAGAGGGATGTCTACAATTATCACACCCTCCTCTATTAACTTGCGATTCCCTTTGCATCTTATAAATCACATACAATGATTGCACTTGCTCAGTCTCTGCCATGCAATGTGGCATTTTGTGAGTGTGTGTGTGTGTGTGTGTGTGTGTGTGTGTGTGTGTATATATATATATTCCTGTCATCTTTACTCTCTTTTGTAACTACTAGAATCTCCTTTTAAAGACAGGTGTACCTAGCTTCATCTTGTTTTATTCCTTTGATGCAGTCTTTCCTTTTTAGTATGTATTTTAAAATTTAAAAATGTAATTAGGCAGTTGAGCAGGGTGTTATTATATATAGTCAGTGGCAAACAGCATTAACAGATACCCACATGTATATCACTTATAGTTCTTACCTGTGCATTTTTATTGATGTATATTTCCTTTTATTGGGGTGATGCCTGTAGGTTTTTTAAAATCACTTTGCATTTAACATTTGTGAATACAGTTGACCCTTGAAATTCAGGATTTAGGGGCAGTGCTCCCCTGCACATCAAAATCCACATATACTTTGACTCCCCCCAATACTTAACTACTGATAGCCTACTGTTGACTGGAATCCTTACTAGTAACATATACAGTCAATTAACACCTATTGTGTATGGTATATGTATTATGTACTGTATTCTTACAATTAAGCTAGAGAAAAGAAAATATTAAGAAAATCATAAAAGAAAATATATAACTGTATTGTATTTATCAAAAAAATCCACATGTAAGTGGACCCACACAGTTCAAATTCTGTTGTTCAAGGGTGAACTGTACTTTAAATGCTCTTTGTAAGGCCCAAATTTTGTAGCCTAATCATAGGGAGAGTTGACTCCTCTTTTCATGTTTTTTCACTGTAAAAAGACCTTCATAGTTATATCCAAGTCATATCCAATAATTATATTTTTTCATTGTTTGCTTTTTGAGAGAGAATATCCTATTTTGGCTAACCGTACAAACACATGCTGCCAAGTATTTTCTCACCTGATTTGCACTTCCTGGAAAATTCAGCTCAGCCTTGAACCTTGAATTTGGAACTGTCTACTGTATGCCTCTCAATTCACCTTCCTTGCTATTTTTCCTACTTACCTACTGCCTCCTTTCCCCTGTTTCATTTATGCTTCAGCCCCGCTGGTCATTTTACACCATTGTTTAAGCCCATCTTTATGCCTTAGCCTCAGGTTGTACCATTGTCTCGGTGCATCTCATCCAGTCCACAGGCAAGGACTGCTTTGTAACTTGTAGTCGTATCTTCTTTAACAGTAGTGTTTTCTTATATTCTTGACTGTAAGTACTCAGAAGAACAAACTGTGCATTGTTCTTTAAATCACCACCGTACATCTTCTATCAGAGACTTTTGATGTGTGTGTGTGTGTGTGTGTGTGTGTGTGTGTGTGTGTGTGTGTGTTAAATAATGATAAATGGGTATTATGACTAAAGTTCTATGAAGTGTGTCGTAATGAGCTATGCTTTTCTCTAACAGGGTTCAGAAATGCTCAGAAATCAATCACATGAATGCCCATAATTTGGCCTTGGTCTTTTCATCCTGTTTGTTTCAAACTAAAGGACAAACTAGTGAAGAAGTGAATGTAATCGAGGACTTAATTAATAATTATGTTGAGATATTTGAGGTAAATATTTCATATCCTGCCTTTGTTAAAATAGTTTCGATGTTACTGTTGGCAAATAAAAATTTATATTTTAGGATTTTTATAATCACGTCTTTATGAATATCTAAAAATAAAGAATAGTTACATGATCTTTAATATTTTAGATACAAGTAGCCTTTTTAGCTGTAGCCATTCATTTAAATTTGACTGCTTTGAAGCCATCTGGTGTCTGTTGGACAGAATATTCCTATTTATAGTGTTTCTGTGGCTTTTTTTTTTTCCTTGTCAGTGTGTGTATGCATTAAGTGTGTCTACTTAGAGGTGTGAAATTGTGAATTTTACAAATTTGGTAATAAATACCAGGCTGATAAAGTCTGTAATTGAATGCATTTTAGTGTTTTATTTTAATTGTGTCTGAATTGGAAATGAAGAAAATCCCGAAATAATGTTCTGTGGTTTTTACTAAGTCTGTTCTAATTATTTGACTTTCAGTTTGCTATTTTATGAAGTTAATATATTCATGTTTCATCAGAAAACTGTTGGAATAAGGATAATTTCTTAGTTGAAAGAAGTAAAAATCGAGGAAATAAGCCCAGGGTTTGAACATGGGGGGTATATAGGGTATTTGGGTCAAAGGTCCAACTCCATTGCTTCATGAACACTGACCTCTTGATTACCACTAGCATGGTTGCATTTAACCTCTTGGGGCACTCTATTAAGTGGTGTTGTATAAGACTTCTTGTTTTCCAGGATTATGGGTATGTCAGTTGAAATTAAATGAGTTAATGTAATAGGTTATTCTATGTAGAGTTCTTACATTCTTATAGTAAGTGATTGCAGGATTCCTTAGCCAAGGGAAAGAAGCTCTACTTTAATAAAATAAAAACACACCATTTGTATCTTCATTTATATAGGAATGGACACCAAGATTGTTGGATTCTCTTTGCTCTTTGATCTCTTTCTTTCTATATGTGTCCACTGTTTTTGATCAACAGCAGCTTCTTTGCAGTAATTCTGATGCTGAGAAATGAAAGAATTAGGAAAAAAAATAATGTGTGGCTTTACATGCTCTCTTTATTTTCTATGTTTGTACTGTTACATTAACAAAAAAATAAATGATTATTTTCGTAGTTTTGCTAACCCCAGCTTTAAATCATAGGAATTTTGTAAGCATTTAACAAGCATTTCAGTTTGAGAAATTAGTCTTGTCTTGTAACCTACATCAACTCTAACAAATCACTCATTAGCCCCTTTGCTTATTAAGTCAGTTAGCAGTACAGCTTCCATTGATGGAGTCTGCAGCTTGAAGTGATGTCATCATAAAATTCTCTGAACTTTATGAGGCTCTATCATGTTGGCTTTATTTCTGCCCTGGCTATGTGGGCCCATGCTGATTAAGATGGTCATTCTCATTTATTTTTAAATTGTTGGTCTTTAAATTCCTGAAGAGTTATGTGAGGATGAGTACCATCACTCCTTGTATTTTATTAGAATGTCCCAAATTATATTTTAAACAGGTTAAAGAAGACCAAGTCAAACAAATGGACATAGAAAATAGCTTTATTACCAAGTGGAAAGACACTCAAGTGAGTAGTAATAGTTAGATCTCCAAAGAATAAAAAAATAATTTCAAAAATAACAAAAACTAAAAGCTTCTGTTGTAAGTAAAGCTGTTTGTTGTATTTATTTTCAAGTTCCTATTTGAAGCAAAGTAAAAGTAATGGGGAAAAAAGAACCTAGATAAAATAGTTGCCTAATTCTGCAGCATGACGTTCATATGTGAAATGCCAAAGTATGTTAATGCAAATTTTTCAAAATACAGAAGGAAAAATCATTATTAATCTTATCAAATGCCCTTTATGAAATCAATTTCTAGTTACAAATGCACTATTAAAAATATGAGTGGATTTCAAAGGAAGCATTTAAAGCCAAAGAAATACAAGACTAAATTGAAAATTCAGCTCCGTAATGATTCTTTTTTCCATTATGATTTTGAAAATATAAATTATCTCTTCTATGCTTTTGCTCTGCATGCTCTCAGATGATTATATTAGTGGGAATTTTTCTAATGTCATCTTTGTAACATACGCTGATTTATGTCTGAAATTGACTATTTTCTAAATCTTCTTTTGCTTTCCTCAGTTGCATTATATTGGATTTGTGTGTTCAGGGTGCACTGCCGTTTTCCAGGGTACCTTTCCTTGTTTGATGAGCATTCACTGAACTTTCTTAAAATTGGTATTTAATCTTCTTCTAATCACTAGGAGTTGTAGTGGATTCTGGATACAAATGTAAATAATATAAATGGGTCGAGTATCTTCTGTTTATAGATATACTCAGAGAATGAAGCAAATGCTTCCTTACTAGGAACTACTATTAGGAGCTTATTAGTAGCTACTATTCCATAAGAAGGAGAGGAGAAAGGGCTGCCATCCCAGTGCCCGAGATCCCTGAGTGCTAGCACTATGACAGTACTTACCTACGAAAGCATCGCTTCCATTTTGACCCTAAGTATTAATGTAGCCTGTAAAACTAAGAAATCTGGCTCATCATCAGTTAGTTCTCCTGAATGACTGTTTTTTTTTTGGGGGGGGGGGTGGCAAGGGGGATAGTCTCAGTCATGAAATAAAGGGTTGTGTGAGCCCAAGGTATAATCTTTGGCAGCATTACCTATGTTGTAATAAGATAAAATATGAGTGTCCTTCTGCATTTTTATCTTTTATATTCATATTGCAATAATGAAATGAGTCTTGGCTGCTTTTTAATTAAGTATACGTAAGTAGAAGAAAAGAATTGTCTATAAAATAGTAGTAATTGGACAGGAGAAGTAGAATACTTCGGAAAAACCTGTTCTTTTGCTTGTGTTTTTCTCTAATCCATTCAAAACTCTGCTCTGGTGTGTTTTTCTGACAGGCTCCATGTCTTATCCCTGTTTGAATTTCTTAGCTATTCTTGTTTTAGCTTCACTCTATGAGTTCTTTGTGTTTGCGTTTTTAATTTTTAAAATGTGTCCTTCCTGGAGAGTTGTTTATGCAAACACAGTGAAAAGTAGAAATGTCAACTGTATCTTTTCTTTCCTAGAATTTTTGTGTATCATCAAAAATGAGTAAGAAAAATTGGAAATAAGCTTTTCTAAGTCTGTAATGCCAGAGTAATTAAAAACACTTCTTCAAAGTACATTTTTTAGATGTTTTCCTATTTTTTTCATCAGATTTTATTCTTAGGCAAATTTAACTTCAGAATGATAGTTTCTCCATTATGACCATTTTTTTTAAATTGTGAGATATTATTTCTAAGTGGTTATATAACTTAAGGCAATTTCTGAAAAAAGCTATTCAAAATATTTTTCATAGATTGGTTTAAATTCTGTGTTAATTATACTTTTCCTCATTATACTGATGATCTACATGGTGGTATCTTACGGTTTTTATTTTGTTAAGGAGTGTCTCTTCTTCACTTAATATGTCTCCTGGTCTATAATAGTGACCCAAATAATGTAACACTTAATGCTTGGCTGAAAGTAATTAAAATAAAAACCTCTCCTTATCATCTATCTTATTCTTTCACTTCAAATTTTTTTTTTCTTTGCTAACTATACTTACTCTTTTTGTAGTTGTAATATAGCTCCAACCTAATTTATCCTAAAATTTCAATTTTTGTGCATTATTGCTTTGAAAATCTAGCAATGCCTATTTTCTCTTTTAATTATGGGTGTTTACCCACCCTGTAGATTAGAGCACAATTACATATGGATCCTTTTCATTCCTCATTTTGTTTCTCCTATTAACATACATGGTGATGGCTCTTATAGCTTATGTTGTTGAAAGTCCACATATTCCCCTTACAGACAGGTTTGTTATTTTAGTAAGAATATAAGAGTATTTCAGGACACTAAATTCTTAATTAAGAGATGAAGAAATTGCCCTGTGATTACATCCTTTGTGTAGATTCCTTTTTCTTAGTCAACCACATCTGGAAGATGAGAATTATTGTACTATTAACAGGCTCATTTCATTATTATGAAATATTTAGAAAAAGGACTAGGACTTTCTGTCTTAAGTGTCATAAGTATGTTCTCAGAACATACCTATATTTACTCTCTTCACATCTGCCCTTTCCTAGGTTTCCCAGGCTGGAGATTTGTTAATTGAAGTGTATGTGGAAAAGAAAGAACCCGACTGCAGCATTATAATTCGGGTGAGTCCTAAAGATGGATTTAAAGGATACTTCTGGAAATCGCAAGTATTAATACACATTAATTTATGTACCTTGAATTTTCCATCGTCTCTTGTATTTTATTTCGCCTGTCCAATTCAAACCATGATTGATTGACAGGATTGACTTTTTATTCCAATATTCTCCAGGAATTCCATAACTTAGTTATTTGGAAAGAGAACATCTTAATGCACTTTAGGTTATGGTTACGATATTCTATAGGTTCTAAAAAATAACTTGAGCTCAAATAGCTGCCCCTCCCTTTCCTAGCTTCTTAACATCAGGCAAATTAACTTACTCTGTCTGAGCCCCAATCATCTCACGTATAAAATGAGGAAAAATTAGAGTATTTACATAGTATCATTGATGTGAGTCCTCAGTAAGATACTGGGTGTAAAACACTTGGTGAATTGCCTGGCACAAATAATACTACTATTGGCACTTAATAATTACTACTAGTCCTATATTATTTTATTATTTATTAATAGTCTTCTACTCTTGTATCCTAGACTTTCTGTCTCCAATTTACTTGAATATTGGATAACTCTTTTATGAGAATATGAATCATTTTTCTTTCTTTCTTTTTTTTTTTTTTTTCCTGAATTAAAAGTATCCCTCTCGTGTTGCCATAATTCAGTACTTAGTCTGCCTTAGGGGGAGGGTAACAGTGATAATTCAGATTCCTACTTAGTAAGACTACATTCTATGTTTGAAGAAGACATTTTGCCATCTAAAGTCCAATATTTAAACACAATGTTATGTATTTCTGGGCTTCAGTTTTGTTAGATGCATTGTAATTATTAATTTATATTTTTTAATGATTACATATTGTGTCTCTGTGGCACTGGTTAACTCACTTAGAACATGGAGTGAACTGCTACAGTAATAAGTTTTGTTCCAAAGAGGCAGGCCACTCCTTGGCCACATCAGATTTCCTATGTTGATCGTGGCATGTTGATCATAGGGGACACGAGGAAGAAATACAGAGAATCAGCACGAGTCCATCACTCATGCTAGAGGAGGTGTTCAGAGCACATGACTTAGCTCCACTTACACACGCACTGTTTAGTAGCTCATTTTAACAGAAGTTATTATAATTGAGCAAAATTCTTATTTTAAGTAAATGCACGTAAAGGACTATATAGTTTCACCTATAAGAACTCCAAATTCTCTTTAAAAACATAGCAAAAACTATGTAAAAATAATCATTAACATATGTTTCATGCTTAAGACTTTAGAAGACTATTCAGTTATATTTATTTCAGTTGGTTGTTACCTAAGTCCCAGGAAGCAGGTGAAACAGGAAATGTCTCAAGTTTACATGAATGCAAACTGGAAGTTAAAAGTGTTAAGGCCAGAATACATACCTTGGTCATCAGATTCCTAACCTGATGCTCATCATACTGATTTCTATGTTCCTTAGAGTAATAATTTGCAAAGTGTACCGTGTGCAGTTCTAGGAGCTCCCTGTCCTTGGGAGCCCTCTGAAACAAGGAATGGAGTTCAGTTTTCCACTCCCATGTCTACCTGAGGCACTCCTTGCCTCTCTTGCGGTTTAGTTTCTCAGTAATTTATTATTTTAAGAGAGGGTTATGCTTCTTAAAAAAATGTCAGAGTCATTCAGATGAGCAGCATTATTGAAATGATTCATCTGATGTTTCTACTATAGTTTTCCACTTTGCCCAGATAGTGAGATTTTTTTTTTTCTTTCAAGATTATATTTCATTGGGCTGTTTAAAATAAAAGATAGTGGACTTCATTGTATCATTAATACATTCCAAAGAAAGTACTAAATTCCACAAAGCCCAGAAAATAGACTGTATGAGTTACCTGTAATGGAAGGTGTTCTGTGCTACTTACATATGTGCGATATGCTCATGATGGGTCATGGACAGGAGAAATGGTAACGAGCACGTTCCTGTTGGAAGAACTTTTAAAATAGGTGCATACTTCGACTGAAAATGTGCAAACGAGGTTGCAGTCGCAGTATCCTAATGTTTAAAACATCTTCTCTTTGTTTACGGTTACAACTAAATTCAAATTGAAGAAAGCCAGCTTGCTTTTGTCCAGTGTGCATTTAAGATTGGCAAAAACAAAAACACGAAGAAACAAATCAAAAATCCCAAAAGTCCCTGAAGAAGACAGCATGCTTATGCCATGGCCTCAGGCTTTGGGACTCTCGTAGAGCTGGCCTCTGCCCTGCAGTCCTGGCTCTAGCGTGCTTTGGGACCCCACCATCTGTCACTTGGCATGGTGGGGCCCACCACAAACCACTAAGACCCTGGGGCTTTTTGGCATGGTAGACAGCAGTCGATTGTGTATGATTCGGGGCCCAGACTGAATCAACCAAACCACTTTGAACTCATGAATATAAAACTGATGAGTGAAATTTTTTACTCCTAGAATGCTGTTGGATTCACTGTCTAGTGAAAGATCTTCTGTGTATGATTAGGTACATTTTCTTTTTCCCTAATTGCTCACTGAGAAAAAACATATTTTCCCAGATTATGTCTATATTGTAAGATGTTCATGCGCTCACATTGTAATGTATTCTATTTTATGGAGAAGATCTGAATATGCTGTTTTTGTTTGTTTGCTTGCTTGTTTGTTTTCTTCTGTGTGCTTAGAGAAGCTAAGTAAACATACTAAGGGAGAAACTTAAGAGTGTCGTAAGTTGGTGGATGGGGTGACCACTATTGGCTCTGTCATATAGCTATTTCTGTGTCTGATGTACATTCTGAAGAAATTTTGCTTCTCTTACAGATCTCTCCTGTGATGGAAGCAGAGGAATTAACTAATGATATATTAGCAATAAAAAATATAATTCCTGTGAAAGGTGATATCTGGGCCACATTTGAAGTCATTGAAAATGAAGAGCTAGGTAAGTGATTTTCATGATAAGATTCTTAAATTCCTTATAGTATGAAGTACTATTTTTGTGCCAAGCAATTATGAACATTTTGTGTTTTTTAAAGATTAACTTCTCATTTTTCATTCCCTTCTACCTCCGTGCATGTGTTCTATGTCATTGCCACTTGAGTTTGCCCTCCGATGATTTTACTCATCTAAATGATTATTTTATTGACTATGGAAATATAATGCAAAGCATTAGACATCCATGTTGCTACTTTAATAAATAGGCCTTTGTTTGTAAAGACAAGCAATTTTATTTGTAACTTCTAATTTTTTTAATATTAAATAAATATAAATAAAATAAATAAGTTTTGAGAGAGAGAGAGAGAGAGAGAGAGGGCAAGCAGAGGAGGGCAAAGAGAGAGGGAGACACAGAAAGGGAAGCAGGCTCCAGGCTCTGAGCTGCCAGCACAGAGCCCGGCACAGGGCTTGAACCCATGAACTGTGAGATCATGACCTGAGCCGAAGTCCAGCACTTAATCGGCTGAGCCACCCAGGCACCCCTGATTTATAACTATTCTGAATGGCACTATCACTATCCATCTCATTTCCTATACGCTGCTCTTTTAACAAAAACAATGTTGATTTAAAAGATTATTTATTATTAAAGAAAAAACTTTTTTAAGCTAGTAGCAGCTTATTTTTTGTTTTTTGTTTCTTCTTTTCATCTTAGTGGAGTAGATCAGATATTTTATCATCTTTTATCTCAGACATGGAAGGGTAGAGATTTTAAAACACCTTGACTATCCCAGTAGTCAGATGCTGAATAAGCTTTACATTCTAATGACACCATTTGGTTTTAAAGACCTCTAGGAAAAAAAAAAAAAAAAAAAAAAAAAAGATGCAGAATGTCTTTGTCCCTTGACCATCTGTCTAGCTGCTACCTACTAAGGTGTTGGGACCCTTTCAAGTATAGCTGTCAAACTGCCAAAAGTAAAATCTTGCCACCTGCAAGCTCAAGATAAAAATTAAAATTCAACATTGAAATACCCTATCGTGTATTAGTAGGAGTGTTGTAATCAATGTTCGAATAAAATGGGATGTCAACTATTTTGTCTCTCATTAGTCTACATATTTTCATATCGTTGTTTTTATCATGCATAATTCTTTAAAAATCTAACTCCTGAAAAGGTAACAAAAAAGTAATTTTTAGATATTAATTGTCAAGATTTGGTGACTCCCATGCTTTGGTGTTGGCTCACGCTGTGTCTCCCCATATTTGGTCTCTCCCATTTACAGAAAGTGGTTTAGCAGATGACCACTGTGACCCCCAGCTTCTAAGCCCAGTTAATTTGCTTCAGGCTTTACCTGTCCTCTCCATAGGGTTTATTACTAAGGACTATTCCCATTCCTTTTGAAGGTCTTTCACTCTGTATTTGATACTACCTGGATTGTCCTTCTTGCTCTCTACTCCTTTTATTTCATTTGTCAGTTTTTCCTTTGTCTATCCACTAAGTGGTAGCTTTTTGCTGACCCAATCTCCTTTGCCATCTTTTTTCATCATATATGTTCTTGATAGATAATCCCTTCCATTCTTGGTCTTTGCCTAACCAGGGTAGGCTGGTATTTCCCAAATGCATCTTTACTCTCCCGCATCTGGCCCACCAGTTTACCTCCTTTAAAACCCATACTAAGGGTTCCATTGAACTTTGTGTCTCTTGAGGAGAGCTCCTTGGAAGGAAGGAGGAACTTTCTTTTTTCTGTCTCTAGTGTCTGGCATAATGCCTTACACATAGTTGCCATACAGTTAAAATCTAAATAAGTAAAGCACAGTTTTTCATTACTATATGGTATATAGGTGGTACAGTCTTTTGATTTTTTTTGTTGTTTAATTTTAAGGAAAGGGTTAGGTTACTAGCTTCATTGTAATTGTAAGTGAAGGTAACTCTCAGTATTACTGCCAAAGTTATCTTTCTAACTCACAAATAGGATCATATTGTTCCACTGTTTAAAACCCTTTCGTTAGGTGCTTATTGCCTGTCCTTCAAGATCCAGTTTAGATGGTCCTTCTTCCATGATGATGTTTAGACAAACATAGTTCCCACTGAGCTTTTCTGATTATTTGATTATAGATCCATAATACTGCATATTATCTGACTTGTAGAATAGTATCGTGTATCTGCCTCTGCCCCAGAATATTAGTTTTTCAGGACATTTGCCATTATTTTTTAGACCTTGCTATCTGTCACTACCTCTAGTGTAGTGCAGTGATATAGAATAGACCCTAAAAATATCTTACTAACTGAAGTGGAATAAAAAATACATGCATTCTGTTGCTCTTTGGATTAGATGTATCCAAGTAGAAGGTACATGAAAAGTAATTCCTGTTTACAGATTAGGAATCACTAGGAGATTTCAAGGCCCTGCTTAGCTCTTAGACAGCTGATTGTTTCCCATGTGCTTCTATTTCTGTTGAATTTATGAGGACATCCACAGCAAAATAATGAATCATGGATTTGGGGATAGACATTCTCTCCCACTGCCCTTATTCTCTCAAGGACTGATTTAAAGCATATCCCAGTGTCACATCATTGGAGCTCTATGCCTTTGGGCATTGGTCCTCCTGACTGAGAAGAACAAGCGGAATGAGTGAAGACAGGAAGTAATTATTTATAGCTAGAAGAGAGGTTGCAGTATATCTGGCAACACTGTTACTAGATTTCATCTTGGAAAATGAAAGGCTGCTTACTCTGAAAATGGCTGGTTATTAACTTGCATATGACAATTAGTACTTCACAAATTGTAAGATTAGAGTGAGTTGGGTTTTTTGTTTTGTTTTTGTTTTGTTGTTGTTGTCTTTTGGTTTCTTTCTAACTCAAAAACAAAAAAGTTATCTTGGGGTTCCTGGGTGACTCGGTTAAACGTCCAACCCTAGGTTTCAGTTCAGGTCACAATCTCATGGTTTCGTGAGTTCAAGCCCCACATCTGGCTCTGTCCTGACAGTGCAGAGTCTGCTTAGGATTCTTTCTCTTCCTCTTTCTCTGCTCCTCCCCCACTCATGCTGTCTCTGTCTCTTTCAAATAAATAAACTTTAAAATAATAATAAAAAGAGGTGCCTGGGTGGCTCAGTCTGATGAGCGTCCGACTTCGGCTCAGGTCATGATCTCACAGCTCATGAGTTCGAGCCCTGCGTCAGGCTCTGTGCTGACAGCTCAGAGCCTGGAGCCTGCTTCGGATTCTGTGTCTCCCTCTCTCTCTGCCCCTAACCCACTTGCATTCTGTCTCTCTCAAAAATAAATAAACATTAAAAAAATTTAATAATAAAAAAGTTACCTTGATGAAAATATAAAAACACTTATGAGATAATCAAAGGAACACCCCGTGTACACCAAGAAAGAATACATTTGATGGAGTTAAGAATTCACATTTGGCATGGTTTTAATATCTGGTCAACCCTTTAAGTAGAATTCTCCAGAAGAGAAAGCTAAGATCATTTTTACTGCCTCTAAGGGAGCAGTGCTAGGAGAGCAGCAGAGGGGCCAGTGATTGTGCTTTACTGAAGCAGATGGAACCTGTGTGTTCCACCTGACCTGCTGAAATGTTAAAAGCTTTATTTCTAGTAGCATGCAGGGAAGATAAAGTAAAATATAAAAAGAAGCTAAAAGTGAAGGCGTTGGTAGTCACAAGATTGTAGTTGATAGGAAGAATGTCAGTAGAGAATTGCTGCTTTTTCAAATGCAATTATAAATCCCCCAAGTAACCAAAAATAGTCTGAGAGATAGAGAGGTAGAGGGGTAAGTAAGTGAACCAGAAGTGCTGGATTTTGTTTTAGGTGTCACTAAATTTTCTACCCTATCATATCCAATGCCCTTTTTATAATAAGTATTTTGTAACGTTTCCTTTACTCTTCTGAGATACTCTATTATATTTAGTTTTTTTAAAAAATAATACCCTAGTTATATAAAAATAAGAGGAAAATATGTTATATAAATGCCCAGAAACCCCTATATGGTTGAGGATAATGAAAATAGATTCTTAAACCTATAAATGGAATTGCCATGGGTATGACAAGTACCAAAGCAGACTGATAGAAGCATGTCAATTTGTGACTCATATATCATTAGCATCACTGCTGTCATTGGTGAAATTGTGTCCTAGTCCATTCAGGCTGCCATAGTGGAATTCCATAGATGGGAGCTTATAAATAGTAGAAATTATTTTTCACAGTTCTGGAGGCTGGGAAGTTTCACAAGATCAGGGTGCCAGCAGATTCAGTGTCTGGTGATGGCCTGTTTTCAGCTTCATAGAGGGCTGTCTTTTCCCTGTGTTCCCACATGATGGAAGGGAGCTCTTTGGGGTCTCTCTTACAAGGGCACTAATCACATGCATGAGTGCTCTGCATTCAAGACCTCTCTGAAAGGCCCTACCCCCTAATACCATCACATTGGGGATTAGGTATCACCATATGAATTTGAGGAGGACAAACATTCAGACCATAGCAAATGGTGGGCAACTTTTATTTTGCTTATATGGTAGTCAGATTGATGGAAAAATATGACCTATTAAAACCATATAAATACTTTGAGAATGTGTATGTAAAGCTGAGTTAAATTCTAGGCTCAGCTAATTTCTGAGTTGGTTTCCCCTCTAAGTGAAGGTCTGGTGGGACATTTGAAATTTGTACTGGGTAGAGAAACAGTCATTCTTGTCTTATTCATTGAAAGATGCTAAGTAACCTTCACCCACTGCTGCCAGTCATTAAGACAAGCTGAAACCTACCCTGGGAGAGGGTACCACCTTCATCCAGAGCTAATCTTCTGAAGTGTGCTCTTATCTTAATGCTTCAACTTCAAACGGAAAGGCCTTCACATGCTGGAAGAGGAGGAAGAAGAAAAAAAAAAAAAAAGAAAAACACCCAAGGGGCCTCATTTAAGTGGGCTTCTTCACTGAGCGGTTCAAGTTTTTTGAAGCAGTTGCTTTCTCTGAAGGAGTATCAGAACATTTTCTTGTTTCTTCCTCATAGTTACTGTGATATGGAAGAGCTGTTCATTTTTTCATCAGGATTCTTTCCAGCCCTTCTTCTGATGACACAGAAATTATTTCACCCTCTGATTGTGTGGACAGGACTGAGAAAACTTGCATAGCTCTTAGTTTGGCGCTAAGAATTTAACTATTGGGGTAATCATGATTGATTGAGGAAATCCTGTGTCATTACTGCCAAAAATTTAAGGACAACACCTGTTAACTACAGTGGAAATTGGATAGCTCTCTCTCTTTTTAACAAGGCAGACCAGGTTTATTCTGTGGACATGATTTTAAGATATGGAAAATGAGGGGTGCCTGGTTATGAGGTGTTCGGTCGGTTAAGTATCTGACTCTTGATGTTGGCTCAGGTCAATATTTCACAATTTGTTAGTTCGAGCCCCACACTGGGGCATTGTGCTGACAGTGTGGAGCCTGCTTGAGATTCTCTCTGTCTCCACCTCTCTCTGTTCCTCCCCCCACTCGTGCTCTCAACTCTTTCTCTTTCTCAAAAAAAAAAAAAAAAAAATTAAAAAAAGATAATGATAATGTGATTTATGTAACTAAATAACCTCCTCCATAACCTTTTCTTCTCAAATAACTATACTGAATTCTCAGCAATTTTTATGCTATAGATAGCAACTGAGTTATTTATTTCTAGTAATGCCCTAATGCCAGATGATGTACATACCATATAATCTATCATGACAGATGGCTGCAAATGGAACTGTAAATAAGAACTTGTTTATTGGTAGGAATTTATATTCTAGCAACGTTTGATGTCTCAATTTCCCCTGCCTATTATCTCTTAAGGTGGATTTTAATGCCATTTTATAAACATAGCATTGGTAGTCTAATAAATATGTAACCTTTTCATCCCATGTTTCAGCTCTGTTTTTATGCAGGAACTTGGATATTCAGGATTTTCACTGTCCTAAAGCATGTCATAATATGATACTGATGTGAAAAACATACTTAGCAAATTTTTTTGCAAATCTGTATTTCTGTATCTGTGGTGTCAGTTATACTGTGATTGTAATATCACTAAGAACGGTTAAGAGCTACCACTGTAGTATCTATCTACTTACAATAGGGACCCTCTTTAATGCAAATGTTCTAATACTTGGAAGTTTCATTACCAATTTAATTTGATAATAAAGAAAAGTGAGATTTTATTTTAATCCAGATACTGTTTTCCAGTTGGGAATATAATTCTTACCTCTAAGCCGACTGTGGGCTCATCAGTTTCCTTAAGTGCAGGATGTTGAAAGTCTCTTGGTATTATTTCCTTACCATCTTGTCACCAAGGATAGGAAAGTGAAGAGGGAAGTATGAATTGACATTGTTTTTTTACTTATGTTTGGTCCTCAGAAAAATCTTGGTGAGTTGATACTTTTTTCTCCAAATTACATGTAAGAAAATAATTATGTGAGAGTTCACATACTTGCCCAAAATAAAACTTAAGTTGGTGTTTAAAAATACTGGGTTTTAAAGTCAGGTGGATATGAGGTTCACATCTTTGTTCTTCTCTCGAACCAGCTCTTTGGCCTTAGGCAAGTCATCCCTCTAATCCTTGTTTTTCTTTATATGTAAAATATGAATGATACCTAATGAAGAGTGCCGTGAGGATTAAAAGTGATAACCTGTGTATCTGGTACAGACAATTCTGATACATGGTTATTCCAGAAATGACAACTGTTAATGGTATCAGTACCATTGCAAGTAGTGGAACCAATAATTACAAACATTATGCCAAATGTAAAGAGAGTACTTATTCTATAATTAGTTTTTTAAGAAATATAGTTAATTCTAATTATAACCTCCATTAATAGAAGGATTAATTAATGGATTAATCAACAATTGAATTTATAACTTTGACAATTTATAGGAAGTTATGACCTTTGTCAAAACTTTTAGAAAATTACTTGAAGAAAAATGGGAGTGACAGAGCATAGAAGATTTTGGCTGACTTTGAAATTTGGCAGAATTTTGTCTGCTGATTCATTACCAAATATTTTCTGTTAATTATAGTCCACCATAGAAACGTCTAGTAAGGGGGCGCCTGGGTGGTTCAGTTTAGCGTCCGACTTCAGCTCAGGTCATGATCTCATGGTTGGTGCATTCAAGTCCCGCATCGGGCTCTGTTCTGACAGCTGAGCCTGGAGCCTGCTGTGGATCCTGTGTCTTACCTCTCACTGCCCGCCCCCCACTCATACGCTCTCTCTCTCTCTCTCTCTCTCTCTCTCTCTCTCTCTCTCTCTCTCTCTCTCTCTCTCTCAAAAATAAATAAACATTAAAAAAAAAACCTGTTAAGTACTTAGCAGTCTGCTGTGTACTAAGGGGTATATATATGTACACAAGAGGTAGATTTGTCTTTAAAATGTATGGCCTAGTTGCTTTTTTTTTTTATTTTTTAATTGCCATTGTCATAATGAGTAGGCTTGCTCTAATAAATACTGAATAGTAAAGCAAAAATCTGGTTCTTTACAATGGCAGCAGAAAAATTTGTTTTTTTTTCTTCTGTGGACTGGGGATTATTGATACATTCTGGAATGCTGAGGTCACAGCAGGGGGAGAGGAGTATTAAGGAGATGTAATACATTTGTTCTTTTTACTTATGATTGTGTCACCAATTAAAATATCATGGTTCCTATGTATGATGCTTTTGACATGCTCTTTATTTGTCATTAGTGTTTTTACTTTACTTGAAGGTGAAAAGCCAGAATGCTGTGCTCTTTGTATTTAGGAGGGGATGAAAGGGTTGAATTGACTTATATTCGACTGTGACCCTGAGAAAGCTGCATCAGCATGTTTACGCTAGAGCTGATGCTCTTGCTACTTCAATTGTGCCATTTTCAGGGTACTGTGAAAAGGTTTGAATTTCTTTTATTCCAGCCTATGTTCGGTTCTAACATTTTATTAACTGATTGTCATATTTTGATCTGGAAAAAAAATTTACTATAAAGCTTTGATTGTGAGTCTAAGACCAGTTTGTTGTTGTTGTTGTTGTTTTTTAATTCTGTGCTAAGAATTTGTAACACATTTAAAAGTATGATTGCCTAAAACAAAACATATGAATGAGTATTTATCAAGGAGAAATGTTTAAGATGTCATTAACTTCTTGCTTTTGGCCTATTGTATCAACAGTTAATACATAATATTGCCACATAGTATCTCACTAATAGATATAAATGACGTAGTAGTATTTTGATTATTTTCATCTGTTCTCTGTTGAAGGCATATTTTTTTTAAAAATGTTTATTTACTTTTGATAGAGCAAGAGCAGGGGAGGGGCAGAGAGAGAGGGGGACAGAGGATTCTCCCCAGTGGGCTCTGTGCTGACAGCAGAGAGCCAGATGCATGGCTCGAACCCATGAACCGTGAGATCATGACTTGAGCCAAAGTCAGACGCCTAACTGACTGAGCCATCCAGGTGCCTCTTAGGCATATTTTAAATTTTTTTTTTTTCAACGTTTATTTATTTTTGGGACAGAGAGAGAGACAGAGCATGAACGGGAGAGGGGCAGAGAGAGAGGGAGACACAGAATCGGAAACAGGCTCCAGGCTCTGAGCCATCAGCCCAGAGCCTGACGCGGGGCTCGAACTCACGGACCGCGAGATCGTGACCTGGCTGAAGTCGGACGCTTAACCGACTGCGCCACCCAGGCGCCCCTCTTAGGCATATTTTATAATTTCATATTAATTGACTATGATAGTATCAGCTAAAAATTGTTCACTGGTATTGATCCGATATTATAACATGCTAATGTCAGGATAAACAAAGGTTATTACTTACTACTGAGCAAAATTAACTTTGCTAGTCCTTTTACAATTAATTACATGCATATTCATATAGCTTTCCAAAAGCAAGCCAGAATATTATCTGAATTAAAAACAGAGGAAGAAACTGATTTCTCTTAGAAAAGGATAGCATTATTTCTGAGATTTTATCTAGAGGATAGCACCTCTGAATTTTTTTTTTTAATAGCTGGGTAACAAATGTCCCCACATTGATTCATTTATACAGTAAATGTCATCATATGTTTAATGGTGTTCTAGGTGTTAGGGTCTCTTATATGTAGCCCTAGCATTATTATTGTGTAACATAAGATATGGTCATATTTTTTGTTGCATATACATCTTTCTTAAAGGATTTTTTTTTAATGTATAAAAGCTGATAACTTACTATTTTTTTCAGTTTGACTCAATATTTTTTTTTTTTTTTGTAGAACGCCCACTTCACTACACAGAAAATGTGTTGGAACAGGTGCTTCGGTGGAGTTCACTAGCTGAACCTGGTTCTGCTTATCTTGTGGTGAAGAGATTCTTAACCATTGACACAGTCAATCACTATAATGGTAGGTGTTATTTCACCTTGCAACTACAATAGAAAATTCAAGTGGCTAAAGGATAATTATTATGGCTCAAGGATTATTTGATAATGTAAAAAAATGAGAAGCTGCATACAAATCTACTTGACACAGTATTGTAGAATAGGAAGAAGAATATAGAGACAGAATACCACATGCCCAAGTCAAATTTTCCTGGAAAGTAGCACACTGCTAATACTGGCTAATTTGATGTCCCAGGTTAAGGTTTTGGGAAGGAGTGGTTTATATTTTTTTAAAAGGACTTTTTTTTTGCAACACTTTTGTGTCTTTCTAATTTTTAAATAGATGGTGACTCTTCTTCCTGAATTATGTTCCCATTTGAAAGTTCTCTGGGCATTCAAGTGCAAGTTATAGAAACTCTGAGACTGAGTATTTGTAATTCTCACTTATTTTGGGGGTGGTACTGGGGGAAAGAAAAGGAAGTACAAAATGATATGCTCCTAATAAGGATACTTGCCATCCATCTGGGAGAAGACACGTACGCACGTGAGGTAGAAAAAGTTAGCACAAGGCAAACATGCAGGACAGTCTCTGAACCTTTGTGAGGTATCAGAAAACTTTTATTTTGAAACTGATTCATCTGTTATATTGTCATCAGCTGACAAATTAGAAAAAGATTTACTGCCGGCACTGTACATAAACCAACTCTGAAATCATTTAAGTTTTAGAAGATAAACTTTACTACAACTTTTATGATTGATATTAATAGTAGCTGTTACTATTTATTAATCACATATTATTAATCAAGCTCCGTACCTACTGAAGCTCATTTAAATTTCTTTAAACTTTCCAAATTGTGATTTGAATTTTCCAAATGGGGAAACAGAAGTACAGAAAAATGAAGTAATTTGCCCCAGATCAGACAGTTACTAAATATTGGATTTGAGAACAGATTGGTCTGTGGTCTAATTTTATATATATGTACAGCTCTTACATGCTGGAAACCTTCTTAGAAGGATTTCAGGATTTTCAGCTAATGGCCATAGATCTGTAAGTGCTTAATTGTACCACAGCTAATCTGATAAATTTCTGATTTCATGATAATGTCCTAGTCTATTGTGGCAGCTGTAACTATGATAGACTGGTGGCTTATAAACAGCAGAAATTTATTTTTCACAGTCTGGAGACTGGAAGTCTGAGATGAAGGTTGCAGCATGGTCCAGTTCTGGTGAGAACTTCCTTCCAGGTTGCAGACTTTGTTCTTCTCATGTCTTCACAGAGTGGAGAGTAAGAGAGGAAGCAAGCTCTGTTGTGATCTATTAGGACACGTTCTATCACGAGGGCTCACCCTCTGAATTCATCTAATCTTAATTACTGCCCAAAGACCCTACCTCCTAGTACCATCACATCAGGAGGTAGGGTTTGAATTTCGGGGGGCACAGACATTGACCATAACATGTCTTTTACGTCTTATGTGTCTGTCCTTTGTGTGTTATATTTACATGAAAGCATTTTTCCAAAAGGCAAACAGTTGAACTACTTTACTTCTATGTCATTCTCATCTTACGGGCATCTCAAAAAACCAAACAGGTGTTATTCTTCTTGCTGTAGACATTTAACCTTTTAGAAACCTTTATCTTATTTTAAATCCCTTTATCATAACTGCATATGTTTTTGACTACATACCTACACCTCTTAAGGATTGCAACAGAAATTTTCTCATACAAACATGACTCTATGATGTTGTAGGGCAGTGGTTCTCAGGTGGATGCAGTTTTGTTCCCCAGGGGACATTGGCAATGTCTGCAGGCACTTCTGACTCAACTAGATGGGGTGGTGTTTCTGGTATTTAGTGAGTAGAGATGGGAGATGCTGGTAATCTTCCTATAAAACACAGGACAGCTCTTCACAAGGAAGTATTTGGCTCAAAATGTCAGTGGTGCCTGTGTTGAGAATATCTGATTTAGATAATCTGTAAAATCTGTTCTGGCTCTTAAATTCTGTTATTCTTTCATTTTGACACTGAGATAAAGAAAAAACATTGAGCTTATAAACCAAGTCCTGTCAGCATTATGAAATATATATATAATAAGTCCTCATGGCTTCTTTCCTTTTAGAAAATCATCTTTTCAGGCAATTTTTTTTTTATTTTTCTGGTGAGAATTTCCTTTTCCTTTTTCCAGTATCCCTCCAAAATGTCTCTAGTTCACTGTATTGTCAAACAAACAAACAAACAAAACAAAACAAAAACTTGAAATCCGTACCTAGACATGATACCTTCAGTCTTGTTTGAATGCTAGTGGATTGGTTAGGTGAATAAGAACAGACAAGAATAAGGTCTTAAAGGCTGTGATAATTTTTTTTTTCAACGTTTATTTATTTTTGGGACAGAGAGAGACAGAGCATGAACGGGGGAGGGGCAGAGAGAGAGGGAGACACAGAATCGGAAGCAGGCTCCAGGCTCTGAGCCATCAGCCCAGAGCCCGACGCGGGGCTCGAACTCACAGACCGCGAGATCGTGACCTGGCTGAAGTCGGACGCTTAACCAACTGCGCCACCCAGGCGCCCCATTAAAGGCTGTGATAAAAAAGAAAGTTTTGTGCAGGTGGAGATGAGGGATAACCAACACAAGTATACCCTTAAGTGCTGTTGATGTTTAAAGAAAAAAAGAAAACAGCATCATATTGAGCTGGTTGAGAGCAATGACATCTGAGTAGAAATCTTTAAAGTTGTTTAAGGACACAAAGAAATGGTAGAGTAGCATACTGTGCACTGGCTGTATCCACAACTGGGCCAGGAGATTCTGTGTTATAACGATGCTTCATACACTCCTGTGTGTGCTCTGTATGGTGTTGTGAGTGTGTCCTTGTGGTGTGAAAGCATCAAGCTTCTATAAGGTCTAGACAAAACATCTGCATAAGAACTGGAGAACCCAAGCATGAAACATTCTCTAGGGTAAAACGTCAGCAAATGTTTTTGTGACTCTCACATCTCCTTCATGCCTGTAATGGAGTGGGAGCCATAAAACACATGCCTGTCCCCTGCACTATCCCTACCTCTGGTTTCCAAACCAGTATACAGCTTGTTATTATAATATCTATAGTTCCTTCTACCAGGAAATGATTTCTCTCTGCATGGGAAAAAAAAAAAAAAAAAGGTTTTAGAGTAACAGCATTAGCAAATACATTAATTGGACCGTTTCATATTAGTAGTTATGTATTTTTGGTCATAAATAGTATCTATGCAGTAAATATTTTAAAAAGTTTGTTTTGTGTTGTTTTCTATCCAATAAAATTTTTATAAATGTTTTTAATTAGAGCTTGATTTATATTAAGATTGTCAAAGCAGAATAATCTCTTTCATTATGGTTGGTTCTACATCTGTGTGAATTTAGGATTGTCATTTTAAAACAACTCTGGCCTGTTGTTCATTTTTTAAATCAATTTCTTAAGTCATGATTTTTTCCTATAATTGTGTCTTGTAGCAACCTAGAGCTTGTAAATACTTCTTAGGGGGATATATTTTGTGATAGATTTTAGGTTGGTTAGACATTCAATCTACCTTGTCTCTGTCTTGGAAAATGTCTCTTAAATCAATCACAGTGACCACCTACTCCAGAATTATTGCTCTGTTCATTACATCTACTACTTAAAATTGGGATCTAAAAGGAAAGTAACGAAAGTAAATCAAATGTGATTTCCCTGTCAATTTGTTAGCAGAAAAACTGGAATCATCTCAGAAAGACATTGCTCTTTATGGCAGAAAGGGAACACTGTGAAGGATTTCTTTTCCTTTCTCGAGATTTTCTTATTCTACCCTGGGAGCCATGTGGAAATTAGCAGAATTTGAAACAAGGGTAGTTGGTAGCAACCACATTTTTTCTCACTAACAAATAGCTAATTTAATATTTTGTTAACATATAAAGTAGCATTGCCTCATCCTTTGCACTCTGTTCTTCCATACTCCATGCCTCCTGGCCACAGATTTTACCATCTCCCTACCTATCACTGTTTCTATTTCTGGATCTACACGTACAAATATACATGTATATGTGTGTGTCTATTACATGACTTCCATTTCATAAATTGTGTGATAATTTTTCTGATTTATGTAACAAATTATAAGCATATACTTTTGCTTGACATTAGGTTTTCAACACCTACTTGCTAAATCAAGAATTTTATTAAATAACAGGTTTAAGGGTTTAGGGTAGTTTAGGGGTTTTCATTTCCTTAATTTTCTCACTTTACCTGAACAACTTAAAATGTCGACAACACAAGCAGGAATAGATTTAGAATCATCCGACACTTAATTTGTGCTCATTCATTTAAGGTAATGAGGTAGCATACTTTACTTTTATAGAAGTCTATGACAGTAAATAAATTTTGTTGCCTCTACTTAGAAATCAATTCCGTGTTCTTCAAAAGCAGCATTTTATTTCTTGGAAACATTTTGTGTCATTGCCATTATTGTAATGAGGAGTTAACTAACTTGAAAAGAAAGATAATAGTCCTCAAATTTCTTTTCTACCCCATAGATTATGACTGAGACATTATGATAGGAGGAATAAAACTTCATTTAAATTGCCATTTTAGACTTTGTCATAGCTAATCTCATTAGACTGTCTTTTATCATTATCTCTTGTATTGAGTTAAGCTTCAGCATCTCTATCACAAGTAAACCATAAATGTATACCTTCTGTAAGGTTCCAGAGTAAATAATTTTATGTTGCTGAAGTCTTATTTTAAGCGTTAAAGATCTTTAAAGTTAACCCCAATCGAATGTGATACATTGGCATCAAGTTTTAATGATCTAAATGGGGAAGAAATACTTTTAAGATATAAGATGTAACTCAAATGCAGATCCCTGTGGGTTTCTAAATTTAGATTGCTACATATGACAGATGCTTTGGAATTAAATTTGCATTAGAATAGAATAGTTAAAAATGCAACTGCTTCTGGCAAATACAGACCTGGAAAGCTGAACCATCCACTATCAACTAACTTAAGAAAATACAAGAAAATTCCAGCAAAAATAGTATGAGGCCATAAATCATAGTCTCACTGCAAGAATTTACTTTCCACTCCCCATCAAATCTTTTTAAATCCAAATGTGTGTAACAGTTGAAGGTACGCCTCGTCCACTTCAAATATAAGTATCTTCTTGAAAACTGATGATAGTCTTTGATATTCACCATGAAGCATGAATGTCCCGGCTTCTTTTAATGTTAAAATTCTATAGTGAGAAAACCAACTGGTAAGTTTCTATTAGGAATCTACTATGGAAAATTAAAGGATTGTTAAGCATTATCTTTACCCACAGGAAGAGAAAATTTAAATGTATTACATCTATTTAAATTATAAGGCTACAAATACAGCATGCAGTACATGACTGCTATTAGCCAGGAAGTTTATGGAGAGCTTTCAAGCACAGAAAAATCGTTCAGTTAGTTGATCACTGACATCTCTTCTAACACTGAATGTATCTCATTCAACAAAATATCATTGCTTGTTTAGTTTTTCTTACATCTGTTGTCCTAACAAGACTATCTTATTCTTTTACTCACTAAAAGTACATGTTAAGTAAACTTTTTAAAATATAAACGAGTAACACTTTGTAACTGAGCAGGTACTGGCAGAATTTCATAGCAGTGCAAATTCTTAAGCTTTTATCTAGATAGTGAGGGAATGCTTTCCCTAGGAAATTAGCATTGTATTAGTGTTGAGAAAATGGCATATGGTCCTCAGTTTCTTGATTTGAATACTTTGTGAGACATTAAGATGGGGAGAATAGAAGAGGCCACTATTCGGGATGAAATAGGGTTGGGGTCACTGAATTCGGCTTTGGATGTCTGTAGTTTTTAGTTTTCTGTCAGGTGTCCAATGGTGTATGTCTGGAAGGGATCTGAGTACTCATCACTAGGGAGCACGTTATGTGGGGCATGATTTTAGCCTTTGGAGAGTGCAAGATCATGCAGTTGTAATGTTAAAATAAGAACATTAAAGAACTGAGCGTAGAATTACCAGCACGTGAGGCCCAGGTCTATTAAGGGAGCCCTGCTTGTGAAGGAACAATCGGAAAGGCTGTCAGAAAACAAAGAGCAATGTGTGGAATCATCAAAGGATTGCCCTTCAGGGAACAGTGTGTTTAACAATGCAGTATGGTACGCAAGGTCAAGAAAGGCCCCCAAACATTTATTAGTATTGTAGTGATCATGATGAACAATGACCATTACTTACAAGCATCTCAGTATAAAAAGAATTCTTTGTTAGATGTTAAGAGACCTGAATTGTAATTCTAGGACATTTGCTCCCTAGTTCTGTAACAAAACCTTTGTGAACCATAGTCTTCTCCCTTACAAGATGAGATCATAATACCTCTACTTCCTACTTTAGAATAGAAAGTTGCATGAGGGGCACCTGGCTGGCCCAGTCGGTAGAACATGTGACTCTTGATCTTGGGATTCTAACTTCAAACCCCACATTGTGTGTAGAAATTATTAAAAAATAAATAAAGTATTTTTTTAAAAATTGCATGAGGAGCAATAAGATAAAATACATGAACACTTTGGAAAGTCTAAAATACTATCTATGTGTTAAGAGTATCCTAAATACAACACTATGATGCTAAATTTTATTTCTAAAATTTTATTATAATTCAGGATAAAAATAGAATAGAAAAGTGTTTTCTACTATCTGTAATTTGCTGCATTGTCAGTAAAATGGCATGGAATTTCTGGCACTTTTCTAGTCAGTCCTTCAATGGTAATTATATCTACAGTTTTCTTATTTATGGGGACTCTAATTGTAGGAAGATGTCAACATGCTACTAGTTCTATTAAGCATTACTTCTTCAGTACAAGTAACACAGAGGAAAATAGACTAGGAATGAGTCAGGGGACATATTTGGGTTTTCCTAAAAAATAGATTACTTTCAATGTACCATTTGGGGAGACTGGGTGGCTCAGTCGGTTAAGTGTCTGACTTCAGCCCAGGTCATTCTCTTAACGGTTTGTGAGGTCGAGCCCCACATCAGGCTCTGTGCTAACAACTCAGAGCCTGGAACCTACTTGAGATTCTGTATCTCCCTCTCTCTCTGCCTCTCCCCTTTACACACACACACACTCTCTCTCTCTCTCTCTCTCTCTCTCAAAAGTAAATAAAAATTTACAAAAAAAAAAAAAAAAGAATGATAGGCCTGTGCCTGACACATTAAAAACAAAACAAAACAAAAAAAAAAACATTAGATTACTTTTAAGTAGCTATTATCCAGTTTGGTTTCTACTCAGTTGTAGAACTAAATTTTACTAAAATGAATTTTGAGGGAATGTCATACAATGATTGCAATATATCAGAAATTCTGCTTCCTTCCAGTTGAAAAGAATACACACGTTTTTCTGGTTATTTGTCTTTCTCAGTCTGACTTATTTCACTTAGCATAATACCCTCAAGGTCCTTCAAAAATTAAAAAAAAAAGACGAATAAATAGACAGAATCAGACCTATAAATACAGAGAACTGGTGTTTGCCTGAGGGGAGGGAAGAGGATGGGGGATTGAGCAAAATGGGGGGAGGGGAGATAGAGATACAGGCTTCTAATTACAGAAAGAACAGACATGGGAATAAAAGGCACAGCATAGGGAATATAGTCAGTGATACTGTAATAGTATAATGGGGTAGATGGTAGCTATACTTGTGGTGAACATAGCATAAACTTGTCAAATCACTAAGTTGTATGCCTGAAACTAATGGAACATTGTGTGTCAACCATACTAAAAAACAAACAAGGGAATATACATGATTCTATATAATCAGCATCAAAGGAAAACTTGCCTAATTTTTAATTTGTAAGAAATCGTTAGGCAGCGAATACTGCCAACTATTACTTGGTCATGGCATATTTTAAAGAGGGTATCTCTCCTGGAAACTGCCCATTTGTCTCTTTTACAAAGTTCACGGCAGAGGTGGAATAACAAGGAATTTTTCAGCCCTGAAGAATAATGGACAGCCCTGAAGAAATAATCTTTGCCATCCAAAGAAGGGAGACACATAGAGACCATGAAAAAAATGGGCTTTTTTTTTTTCATATTCTCTTGTCTAGCTCAGAACATATATAAGAAATATAAAAAATAACAGTTCATTTTAGTTACTGTGCATTTTACTCTGTGCCACATGCTGGGTTGAATGCTTTTCCATTCACCATCTCATTTCTTCTGCCTAGTTAGTCTTAACCAGGCCTCTACACATGGAGAAATGAGGGCATGGAGACAATACATAACTCCATCAGGGCCACTTGCTTGTAAGTGCAGAGCAAGCATTTGAATAAAGATGTCTCCAAATCCAGTCCATATAGTCTGTCCTAACCTACCAACTAGACTGATATCAAGGATAAATCAGTAGTTTTTTAATTCTTATAAACTCAATCTATAAATCATCAGGCCCTTGGAAGTGTAGTTCTTTCTCTTTTTTCTTTTCTTTGTAGTACAGAGAAAAGTACACCCTGCTTGCTCTGTGCCAAGTACTGTTCTAAGCACTTCACCCACCAAATACATGGGGTGAGTATTATATGTATCCCCATTTTTCAGGTGAAGAAACTGAGATTCAGAGATGACTACCTGAGAGTGAGTGGAGGATGTGGTTGTCATTTTTTCTTATGTTTATTTACTTTTGCTAGGGGGGGAGGAGGGACAGAGAGAGAGGAAGACACAGAATCTGAAGCAGGCTCCAGGCCCTGAGATGTCAGCACAGAACCTGACCCAGGGCTCAACACGGCTTGAACTCCAGAACAGTGAGATCATGACCTGAGCCAAAGTCTGACGCTGAACCAACTGAGCCACCCAGGTGCCCCTGTCGATGTGGCTGTCATTTAAACCCAGCATCAGAGTGTGCCCTTAGTCACTGTTGCTATGTCAGCTCTCGTAGGTTGGGGAGGAAAGTCCAAAGCACACATTGTTTTAAAAAGCAAATATGAAATTATCATGTACCTAAGAGGTAAATTATTAAGCAAATAGGATTTATACACCCAGGAAGGAACTGGATTATATCTTAGAGTGTAGGGATATAAATAATAAATACGAACTAGAATTGTTAGAAAAATCTCTGCGGATAAGTACAGAAGTGGGTACAGAAGTGGGATAGAATTTGTATAGAAGCAAGAAGAATGGAATTTCTCTCAAGTTTATTCAGGTAATCAACTTGAGACATGGTGTAGAGATGATTAGTTTTCCAAACAGTATATTATGATCAAGTGAACTATAAATATATTTTTATTTAATATTTTATAGAGATGGGTAGGAGAAATTTGTTAATTTAGCCCTTTAAATGTCAGGAAAAGGAGTTTAGACTTTTTTTTTAATGATAAAAAAGTAAAGCATTAAATAGAAAAACAAGGCTTTAGATGGGGTGGGATGGGGGGGATTAACATGTTAAAATAGCATTTGCATAACACAAATCTGGAATTATTTGCTGGAGCCATTAGAACAAAGGGCATGGAGTTATAAAATCCTGGAATCCCCAGGTAGTAGGTAGAAAAGGCAGGGGTTAGAGTAATGGCATTGGGAATAAAATAGAATTGAACCCCAAAGAGAAATTCTCAAAGAACAATGGCTGACTTGCTAGCTGACTGGACATGAAGGAAAAAGGAGGAGTATATAATTTGGAAGTACCATTCCTGGATTTATGTTTTTCCCTCCCTCTCTCTCTGTCTCTACCTCTCCTTCCCAGGATCCTTCCACCTCCTCTACAGTCTGTTCTTTTTTGGGGATTAGGGACCACTAGTTAGGGATTGTTCATTTGTGTAAGAACTTGTGGTTTTCAAATGGTTTGGAAAAACTTTTTTTATTGTTATCAGTTTCATCGTCCCAGTAATATGATAGTCTATTTAAATAAATTTGGCTGTTCTGTTTTGTTTCATACATGAGACTTTTAAGGGCCTTTATAACTAATAACAAAATTATAGCACAATCAAGAATACTGGCTCTTATTTTCCTTATCTCCAGTGTTAACTCGAAAGACCCATTGTTTAACTTCACTTGTTCCTTCCATGTCCTAGTAATCAACAAGAAGGGGAAAGGCATTTATGATTCTCTAGATATAACAGAATGCCGGAATTCTGTTGGAATGAAAGACAAAGGTAGTAAAGGAAATTGTACCCATTAGGGTACATCCCAGAATGTTTCTCTGAAGGAATTAGGTGCTTAGAGGAGTGCATTAAATCTTCACATGTGTTATATTTGCAAATACATTAGATGATTTTCCCAAATCTTTTAGTGCATGATTCATTTGCTTTAGCTGGTTTCTTTTTCCATTGAAAGCAGATTTACATGGTGTGTCCTATGTTTTTCTTTCCTTTTTTCTTTTTTAAATTCATATTACATAGAAATATTCTGTGCTTATTAACTTACAGCATGGCTAAGATTGATATTGTGGACCATATGACGTGTGAAATCATTGTTTTGATTGGATCAGAGGGATTCAGTGTATATTGAATAAGTATAGGAGGGGGTATAGCCAGAAAGACTGCCTATGTGGCTTTAGAAATACTAGTGCTCTGAAGTTTGAAGCTAAAAAAAAAAATGACATCTAGAAAAATCACTGTGCTGTGAGGGACGATGGAGATAGCAAGATCTCACAGAATTATGAAGGCAAACTATAGCAGGGAGACAGGAGTACTGGCCAGAATCTCAAGAATTATGAAGCAGAAAGCCCACTGCAAAGATCTGAATAGCAGAAGTTTGAACTCTAGCTCAGGAGAGACATGCAGAGCATAAAACTTACATTTCTGACAAACTAGAGTTGAATTCAAACCTGGATGGGGTCTGGGAAGCAGGTACAGTGGATACAGCTGGCATGAACTTTGTACTGAATGAGACTCCTCTGAAGCAGAGGACCCTAGTAAGCTTTCTGCCTGGGGTGAAGAGGGGGGCAGTGAAAACCTGAGAGTGAAGTACCCCACTGTTACGGGACCAAGCAGTACTGGAAAGGTTTGGAAAAGTGAAGGATTGGAAGCCATTTAATTCGTAACCTGAGTTTTACTATGTGCTGAGTCACACACGATGGCCCCCAAAGTCTGTAGTTTCATTTTGTCATTTACATAGTGGGTAATTTTTCTCCGTTTTAACGTTTTGAGAGCATCCAGAATTTTGTTGTGAGAGCCTTTAAAAATTCTTTAAAGTCCTTGATAGTTACCGAACTTCTTTATTTCAGAGTCTTTCATTCTTTCCTCATCTTTCACATTTATTTCTCTCAAAGCCCTCCTCCTGAGTCCCTTAAAGTATGTTGCAAGATATAACTAATATACTCAATTATGTAATTATTATTAAAATAAATTTTAACAAGTATGAACCCAAACATAGCAACAATATTTTTTCCCTAAGCTTGTTTTCTCTTGGACCTGCAAATGGTTTACTTAGGCACTGGACATATGGTCACTGGTAAAACTTGAAAGGCTTATTCATTTGGACAAAAATCTAAATGAAAAAGTACAATTAGAAGGTGTAAATGGAGGGGCCACTGGGTGGCTCAGTCGAACGTATGACTCTTGATTTTGGCTCAGGTCATGATCCCAGGGTCATGGGATCGAGCCCTGGGTCGGGCTTCCCACTGAGTGTGGAGTCTGCTTAAGATTTTCTCTCTCCATGGAGGGAAAAAAAAAAAAAAAAAAAGTATAAATGGAATTTGTTTGGCTTAAGCAATATATAATATCTATATCTCACAACTTGATTATAATTTAAACTTTTAAAAAGATTTACCTATTTCTAAACTAACAGTATTATGAATACCATTCTCAACTTTCCTGTTCTAAATGAGCTGAATCACTAAGCCTACTGAATGTTTTTTGAATTGCTCACTTCTGTCAGTAGACACAGCGTTATTTGCTAGCCCATATTTAATTCATTTGTTTCCAAGGTTGTATATTACTAGGACCAAGTGCATACCAGACCCTTAATACTTCATGAAGAAATGAATGCTTTGATATAATATGAATTTCACTGAATATTTATTTTATATGTTTACTTTTTTCTTGACCTTCCAGTTGTATTATAATAGATGTTCTTTCAAGTCTTTTAATTGGAAAAGTTCTATCATTTGAAATATTTTTATGGAAGTGAATATTGATTGTGTGAAAAAACAAAATTTAGCAGTGTTGTTCAGAAATTACCTTAAAGTCTCAAACTACCAAAAAAGAACCTGTTTTAGTATGATAGTATGATTCAAAGAATGTTCTATGTGGCCAGTAAATGTGTCATGAAAACTGTTGGGGTTTGTTAATTACATTTGTTTGCAGCATCAGTGATGTGATTAGTCTTGGGGATTTCTACTTCCAGATATGCATGCCATACTTATGTTTGAGTATAATTACAAGGACCTATTTCTGGTTTTTTTACTTCTGTTTTCTTATGCCAATTATAGTTGTGAGCCACTGTGTATTATTTGCTCTGTAAGTACACGTTTTCTTTAAACCAAGGAATTGTTCGATTTAAGACCAAGAGTTCTGTTTTCTAAAACCATTCAGTTTATTTTGTACGTTTTAGGAACCATGCATGATTATTTAAAAATTGTATCACCTGACTAGCAGAAAATTGCTAAAGGTCCTAGTCTGATACGTCCCACCCAACATTTTTTTGCGGGTCTTTATCTAATACAAGGCCCACAGTAATCTGCAGGATATGTGTCATTACTCTTATTTTCCAGGAAAAGCAGAAGTTGACACCATAATGACCATATGGTGTTTGGCTTAAGGGTTTTTTTTGTTTTTTTTTTTCCCACTGCTCTTTAGTTCTCAAGTAGGCAGTTGAATATTGTCTAGAATTCAAGGAGAAAGTCTTAGACTGGAGATGTATTGATACATGTATACATGATAAATTTATCCAAATACAAATTTGGTATTCTTACCAGAAAAAAAAATTTATAGAATTAGTTGAAATGATTTTCAAATGTGGGACTCTGGCAGTATTGCATGTGAAACATAGTTGTTGATAAATGTTCTGCCTTAGCGCTTTTTTTCCCCCACTTACTTGGTTCATAAGTACAGAATTTTCTTTAGTGCCCTGAGAATTCTTGGGTTCCTGAATCAGAATCCTGGGAGAGGCTTCCATTTTAACCTATGTATTGCATGGTTTTTCGAGAGCTGTTCAGAAGAAATACAATGCAAGCCAATTGTGTAATTTTAAATTATCTAGTAGCCACATTAAAAGATATAAAAAAACAGGTGTGGGGCGCCTGGGTGGCTGTCAGTTAAGCGTCTGACTTCAGCTCAGGTCATGATCTCACAGTTCGTGAGTTCAAGCCCCGTGTTGGGCCCTGCGCTGACAGCTCAGAGCCCGGAGCCTGCTTCGGATTCTGTGTCTCCCTCTCTCTCTCTCTGCTCCTCCCCTGCTCATGCTCTGTCTCTCTCACTCTCAAAAATGAATAAATGTTAATAAATAAGTAAATAATTAAATAATTAAAAAAATAAAAAAAACCAGGTGAAATTAATTTTTACTAATACAGTTTATTTAAACTCACATTATCTAAAATATTTTATCATGTCATCAGTATTATAAAATTATGATATTTTTACCTTTTTTGGTACTAAAACTTTAAAATATGGCCTGTATTTTATACTTATAGCACATTTCAGTTGAGATTAACCACATTTCAAGTGCTTATTAGCCAGTAGCCAATTGAACAGCATAGGCAGGCCTGTATATTATAAATAGATGTAAATACCCTGAAACATCGTGTTCCCAGAAATTAACTGTAGGTTTCTTAATGGTCAGAAACAAATTGTTAGTTTGTATTATCAAAACTGAAAATACAGATTGTTTTGTATTATACTCCAAATAAATGAAAATATACCTAACTTACAAAAGTAATGTTGTACTTTACAGAGAGGAGGGCCCTGGAAAGTATCAAAGAAGGAGTCTTGAAAATTAAAGAAGAACCATCTAAAATACTGTCTGGAAATAAGTTTCAAGACCGGTATTTTGTTTTACGAGATGGGTATCTCTTTCTCTACAAGGATTCAAAGGTAGTTGTATATTTAGTATTTGAACCCATGTGTGTTTTTGTGTGGGTATTAACATTCTCATTTTATGTCTCTCTCAGTCCTCTCTTGGCAGTCAAGCCCTGTGGGAAACAGAACACATAGTAAGCTGATGATTTCTTGCAGCCTCTGGGATATGGTATTAATACACTGAGTAACACTGTGAAGAACTTCATATGACCTTTCTGAGCACTTCCCATTATTTTAGTGCAGAGGAGTCCTGAATATATATATTATATATAATATATATCATATGTAATATTATATATATATAGCAGCATGCTCATCAAAGACTTCACTAAGAATATTAATAGGCAAGTCCCAGATAGAGAAAAATATATTCATAGTACATACATCTGAGAAAGAGCTCATTTTCCGAATATGAAGAACTCCAAATCAACAATAAAAAGACTACCCAATAAAAAGTGGAGTGAAGTGGTGAATAGATACTATGTGAAAGAACATGTAGGAATGGTCAATAAACCATTGTAATGAAAGTGCTCAACATAATAGTCACCGGGGGCATGCAAATTAAAACCGTGCAACATTTTTTTCACCGATTGGTATGACTGAGGATGTTGATTAATTAAATCCCTCATAAATTGCTAGTGGAAGGGTAAGATCACACAGTTACTATATAAAACTGTTTGGAATTTTTTTAAAAATATTCATACAGCTACCCACGATCCAGCCACTCTATTCCTAGGCATTATGTTCACAAAAGCATTTGTTCAAGAATGTTCATAAGCAGCTTTACTCATAAAACCAAAACCTGGAAACATTCCAAATGTTTCATCATCAATAAAAGAATGATACATTCATACAATAGAATATTATTTGGCAGTAAAAATTAATGAAAAGTAATGAATATAACAACACAGATGAATCTTTAAATCCTTGTTTAGCAAAAGCAGCTTGATACAAAATCGTACCATATGAGTCTGTACACAAGAAGTCTAAGAACAGGCAAAATCATTCATGATGATAGAAGTCAGAAAGTGTCTACCTGAGGTGTGGAGAAAGGTTGTTGCAGAAGCAAGATGATGGAGACAGGAGGGATCTTTCTAGGGTGATATAAATAAATATTCTCTATCCAATGTGGGCGGTTATAAGAATGTATATAGTAACATCTCTACTTCCTTGAGATTCAGGTAACACACCTATGCAATTCTTTTAAATGTAGAATGACAGCAGGATCTAAAGGCACTTTTTTATATTGAATTATCAAATTCCCTTGGGTTCATATCGCTTGCATGCTTTAGGAGTTTGGTGATTCCCTGTGATGTGTTGTAGAGATGTATAAAGACAGACCAGACGAGTAACATCTGTTAATAGTTACGAAGAAAGGATTCTTAGGCAGCTTTCCAAACCTCTGTGATCTCATTTTATTATGGCTTCTGTTGAGCTCCCCACATGCTTTGACCACTTTCCCTGCATGTTCCTCCAGCAGGGAGGGCTCCATGTGGGCAAAATAAATCTGAGTAGCATTCCTCCTTTGATTAGGACAGTGGATTGTCCAGGCGGGGGGGGGGGGGGCTTCCCTCACCCCTCTCTATTCAGAGAGCTGTAATACATACTGTACTTGAACTCTCCCACCTTATTATGCCATCTCATAGACCCAGCAGGGAGCCTGTGTGGGTATCAAATGGTTATTATCTATTATCATCCTTCGGTTTTTCTAGTAGAGGAAGAGTGGAGTCTGCAGAAGTAAGGCACAGAAGAATTTGGGGTTATGTGAACTGAAGACATCAGATTTCAAGGTTCATGAACTTTAGATTTATGTTCGTGAAAGTAAATTCAGGACTTCACAGCTGATTATTCTAGCTGTCTAGAACTGATTCTGATTAAATTTTCTTTGGTTTTCTTCAGTGGGTCACCCACTTTGATCTTCATTAGACTGACTTTCTTAATCTTTGCCCTTCTATGTACATATGTTGGTTAAGTGTCACTCTTAAGTGTCCTGCTTAGGGTATTTAAAAATGAACCTGAACGTTTTAGTCCCATTAAGGAACCAACAGTTCCATTGTGTAGCAATGGGACATTGCTAGAAACAGCTAGTAGTTGTTAATAGTAACAGCAGTGCAATCATAATGGCAGTGACTAACATTCAGGTGGTTACTTTATAAAAAGCAGAGTTCTATACATTTCACTTTCATTATCTAATTTTATCTTTATAATAACCCTGTGAAATTAGTACTGTAATTATTCCCACTTTACAGATAAAGAAATGGATCCTACTAAGGTATTACATAACTTGCCCAACATCACGTAACCAGTAAGCAACAGACTCAGAATGCATTCCCAACTGTCTGACTCCAAAGCCTCCGTGTAAGGGGACTTACCAAACAAATACAAATTTTCCATTATTTTAGCTCGGTGGTTTTGCTGACAGACTTTTATTTAAAGAGGATAAGTCTCTTTCATTTTACAGTACCAAATATTCCTAAGTATGACAATCAATACAGTTTGGCTTTTTATAGCGTTTTCCCCCAAGCTGATATCAATTTAAAAACCTGCCACAGGAAGCTTGTTCGTGGACAAGTGATTTTTTTTTTTTCCAGACATTGGTTTTGTGAGATAATCTCCTATTGTTTAACAGAATGCGTTTTAAGAATTTATATATTGGGGCGCCTGGGTGGCGCAGTCGGTTAAGCGTCCGACTTCAGCCAGGTCACGATCTCGCGGTCTGTGAGTTCGAGCCCCGCGTCGGGCTCTGGGCTGATGGCTCAGAGCCTGGAGCCTGTTTCTGATACTGTGTCTCCCTCTCTCTCTGCCCCTCCCCTGTTCATGCTCTGTCTCTCTCTGTCCCAAAAATATATACACGTTGAAAAAAAAAAAATTAAAAAAAAAAAAAGAAGAATTTATATCTTTTTGAAAGGATCAACCTTCTCAGTCTAAGATAATTCATATAAATTGGTAGAGAGTGACAGTATCAAGTTTGTCTAAAAGAGTGAGGGGGGGTTGACATAATTTTGAGATATTTCTCATTTTTCAAGCTTTTATAAATTGACAAAAATTGTGTATATTTATCTTGTACACGGTGATGTTTTGATACAGTGATTACTGTAATCAAGCTAATTAACATATCCATTACCTCACATAGTTATCTGCTGCTGTGTGTGTGTGTGTGTGTGTGTGTGTGTGTGTGTGTGTGTATGTGTATATGTGTGTTGAGAACATTTTAAGATGTACTCTTTTATCAAATTTCAAGTATGTGGTACAGGAGTATTAACTATGGTCACCACACATATATTAGATCTCCAGAATGTTCATTTTGCATAACTGAAACTTTATACCCTTTGACCACTGTCTCTGCATTTCCCCCAGCCCCTGGAAACAACCATTCTACTTTATGCTACGATTTTGACTTTTTTAGATTCTACCTATAGTGAGACACACTATTTGTCAGAAAGACACTGAACTTTAAGGACACTGAACACATTTTGTTTTTATAACAGTGACCTTGGGTTATGGAATTATAATTACTGTGCTTAAAAGATGTGTTTGTACATCTGTTGGAATAAATTAATGCAGCTGATACTTTTAATTTGCACATTCAGGCAAGTAGAGGGGACCCGACTTACAGTTTTCCTTAAACTATCATTGTTTTCAACACATGATTTTGTGTGGCTGGTTATTTTTTCATGTTGCTGGTCTGTCCCTTTTAATATTGATGGTAGAGTCATTGGCAATGTTAACATTTCAAGTTATTTTACAGTAAATAAGCAATAGTGCAAATCTCCTAACTTATTTGAATAAACATTTGGCTCTGGTTTTGACAGTTTTACCATTAATATGTGTATGCTTGTATATACTTAGAAAATGATTTACTGAGAAGGAGGTAGAAGTTACAAATTGAAAAGTGTATTTAAAAAGACTATGTGTTAATTAGAGATAATTTATGAATGCTCATTAACAACAAATTAGGGTAATACACAGGGGAAGATATATTTTGTTTTGAGAGTTTGCTCTGCACAGAAAATGTTAATTAAAATGTTTTCAGACTTGATTTACATAAAAGGTGATAAGTTTCAAAGAATATTACCATTATACTGTTAATGGTGTGAAAAAAAAAACAAGTGGGGGAGGGGGCCATTAAAAGTTTCATGCACTAATAAGCAAACTCCTTTTAGTGCAAGAATAATTTCTTAAACACACTAATTTAATTGGCTTAGTTAAAAACTTTGTTTTGAATTATAGTGCCTGAGTAACACATTAGAGACTTCCTTACAGCCTAGTATATTGAGCTTTTTGAAGAAATTCTCCAGAAAATCCACATACCAAAAAAGAGAATTGTAATAAACCAACAGTAAAGTTACATTGCCAACTGAGATTTCTTTTTATAGAACTTTCCGTTAGTATCCTTGCAGTTCCACTTTATGTATATTTAGTTTAAAGACTGAAACTAAAACTTCTTTCCACCATTGCTGACTTCCACACAAATTCTGTCATTAGTGGCATAAAGTAATGAGCTTGCATGTCAGGAGTGGCTTGAGAATCAGTTGTATGACTTCAGACTCTCTATTGCCAAAAATACTTCAAAATGTAGGCAGTCCTGGCCCTACTGATGTCCTGTATAAACTAAGACTACCTGCTTCATCAGATGATAATAGCGAACATTGATCTCAACTGTGCAACTCCCATTTTCCCCATACTCCTGGAATTACTGCCTCTCACCCTACCTGGCCGCTTCCGTTGAGACAGAGTCCAAGGGAACAGGAGTCTCTCAACTATGACGAGGGACATTCAGCTCAGTTGCAATCTAATGTAGTCTCTGACAGAGGTGGCCAGGAAGCTCCACTACTATATATAATTCCTAAATTCTCTTTGCTTTGACTCTTTCCGACATGAAACAGTTACTGCTTTAGAAAGCTACCTCACTGCTCTTTATTAGACTTCAGTGTTACACCTTAGCGTTCAGTAAAGTAGCACACTACAAAAAAGTACCCCAAAACCAGTCCTCAGTCAGAATTAAAAGACAAAATACATAAACTACTAGAAAATGACCTCAACAAGAAGTCAGGTTTTTATGAAGGAAACTACAGAACTTCACTGATAGAAATAAAATGTGTGTAAAGTCTGATCTTTATCTATAGGTTTAATGTACTTGTTTTCAAAGTCTCAAAGGAATTATTTTTAGAAACTTGACTAAAATGATACAATAATCACCTCAAAGTGTAAACAGATAAGAATATTTGTAAACATTTTGTTGATAAGAAACAAAATAGTGTAGTATTTTGCATCCAACTGTCATGGTCTACAATAAAACTAAAATAACTTAGATAATATGATCCTGGCATAAAAATGAACAGAGATAGCAGTAGTATCATAAAGTCGGGTAATTAAGAATTAGTTTTGGGGGGCGCCTGGATGGCTCAGTCGGTTAAGCGTCCAGCTTCAACTCAGGTCATGATCTTGCGGTTCATAAGTTCTAGCCCCACGTTGGGCTCTGTGCTGACAGCTCAGAGCCTGGAGCCTGCCTCGGATTCTGTGTCTCCCTCTCTCGGTCCCTTCCCTCTCACCTCTCTCTCTGTCTGTCTCTCTCTCTCAAATAACTAAACCTTAAAAAAAAATTAAATATTATTTTTTTTAAATACACCATCATAAATGCATATCTACAGATTGGTTTGTTTAAATAAGTAGGGCTGGGATAATTGTTAAATTTTTTTAATTTAAATTCTTGTCTATACTGTATATAAAATATATATTCTAGATTAACAAAAGAATTAACTTTAAAAATAGCAGTGCTTCTCATTACATGGCCATGCAAGTTAGTATTTGTCAGCTTTCAAGTTGAGATATAGTTAAGAAAGTTCAAAAGGAAAAAACCGTATACTTGACTCATAATAATAACCGTAAACATCAAGCAAAATTATTGAAAACAATTTGTGTAGAATATTCCATTTAAAAAGATAAGGCAGTTTTTTTTCTTTCACATATAGAGAAGTAATTCAAACAAATATGTAAAGATAGATAAATTGTTGACCAAATCAAAAGTAAAAATTGCTAATGAATGTACATACGAGTGTGTGTTTAATTTGAAGTAAATGTACCCTATCAGTTTGACCAGAATCTTACTCCTGTTCTTAGCCTTTGACCCAGTGATTTCATTTTTAGAAACTGCGCCATAAAAATATATATATAGGGGCGCCTGGGTGGCGCAGTCGGTTAAGCGTCCGACTTCAGCCAGGTCACGATCTCGCGGTCCGTGGGTTCGAGCCCCGCGTCAGGCTCTGGGCTGATGGCTCGGAGCCTGGAGCCTGTTTCCGATTCTGTGTCTCCCTCTCTCTGCCCCTCCCCCGTTCATGCTCTGTCTCTCTCTCTCTGTCCCAAAAATAAATAAATGTTGAAAAAAAAAATTAAAAAAAAATATATATATATATCTATATATCCACAAATATATAGTTTTTTAAATTATCTACCATGATGATAATAGCAAACATTGATCATAGTGACTAGGAGTAAATTCATCATGGCCTTATCACTACCAGACCACTAGCCACCCAAGCATTCTTCCTGATAATCTTCTTGCTTGTTTTTCCTTTATGCTTTTTCTGTATTCTCCTGTCCTGTTGTCTCTAGGGAAGGTGGTTTGTAATTTTATAAACATATTTTCCATCCTTTACTTTTCAGATTCGACTGCTTTCATGAAGACTTCATAGTAATATGTTAACTTGTATAGAACCTAGTACTAATTTCAGCTAAATGTACTTTGTACTAAATTTCAGCCAATATTTGCTAAATGGGCTTTTGTGTACTGTCTTAGAATTCTTACAGTTTGTCTATATTGCTGTGTTTCTTTTTTTTTTTTAATGTCGCTTAAAATGTTTTATTTTTTTGGGGCGCCTGGGTGGCGCAGTCGGTTAAGCGTCCGACTTCAGCCAGGTCACGATCTCGCGGTCCGTGAGTTCGAGCCCCGCGTCAGGCTCTGGGCTGATGGCTCAGAGCCTGGAGCCTGTTTCCGATTCTGTGTCTCCCTCTCTCTCTGCCCCTCCCCCGTTCATGCTCTGTCTCTCTCTGTCCCAAAAATAAATAAACGTTGAAAAAAAAAAATTTAAAAAAAAAATGTTTTATTTTTTTATATATATATATATATATATATATATATATGAAATTTATTGACAAATTGGTTTCCATACAACACCCAGTGCTCATCCCAAAAGGTGCCCTCCTCAATACCCATCACCCACCCTCCCCTCCCTCCCACCCCCCCATCAACCCTCAGTTTGTTCTCAGTTTTTAACAGTCTCTTATGCTTTGGCTCTCTCCCACTCTAACTTCTTTTTTTTTTTTTCCTTCCCCTCCCCCATGGGTTCCTGTTAAGTTTCTCAGGATCCACATAACAGTGAAACCATATGGTATCTGTCTTTCTCTGTATGGCTTATTTCACTTAGCATTACACTCTCCAGTTCCATCCACGTTGCTACAAAAGGCCATATTTCATTTTTTCTCATTGCCACGTAGTATTCCATTGTGTATATATACCACAATTTCTTTATCCATTCATCAGTTGATGGACATTTAGGCTCTTTCCATAATTTGGCTATTGTTGAGAGTGCTGCTATGAACATTGGGGTACAAGTGCCCCTATGCATCAGTACTCCTGTATCCCTTGGATAAATTCCTAGCAGTGCTATTGCTGGGTCATAGGGTAGGTCTATTTTTAATTTTCTGAGGAACCTCCACACTGCTTTCCAGAGCGGCTGCACCAATTTGCATTCCCACCAACAGTGCAAGAGGGTTCCCGTTTCTCCACATCCTCTCCAGCATCTATAGTCTCCTGATTCGTTCATTTTGGCCACTCTGACTGGCGTGAGGTGATACCTGAGTGTGGTTTTGATTTGTATTTCCCTGATAAGGAGCGACGCTGAACATCTTTTCATGTGCCTGTTGGCCATCTGGATGTCTTCTTTAGAGAAGTGTCTATTCATGTTTTCTGCCCATTTCTTCACTGGGTTATTTGTTTTTCGGGTGTGGAGTTTGGTGAGCTCTTTATAGATTTTAGATACTAGCCCTTTGTCCGATATGTCATTTGCAAATATCTTTTCCCATTCCGTTGGTTGCCTTTTAGTTTTGTTGGTTGTTTCCTTTGCTGTGCAGAAGCTTTTTATCTTCATAAGGTCCCAGTAATTCACTTTTGCTTTTAATTCCCTTGCCTTTGGGGATGTGTCGAGTAAGAGATTGCTACAGCTGAGGTCAGAGAGGTCTTTTCCTGCTTTCTCCTCTAAGGTTCTGATGGTTTCCTGTCTCACATTTAGGTCCTTTATCCATTTTGAGTTTATTTTTGTAAATGGTGTGAGAAAGTGGTCTAGTTTCAACTTTCTGCATGTTGCTGTCCAGTTCTCCCAGCACCATTTGTTAAAGAGGCTGTCTTTTTTCCATTGGATGTTCTTTCCTGCTTTGTCAAAGATGAGTTGGCCGTACGTTTGTGGGTCTAGTTCTGGGGTTTCTATTCTTTTTTTTTTTTAATTGGAACTGTTTTTTTTTTGTTTGTTTATTTATTTATTTATTTATTTATTTTTTATGAAATTTATTGACAAATTGGTTTCCATACAACACCCAGTGCTCATCCCAAAAGGTGCCCTCCTCAATACCCATCACCCACCCTCCCCTCCCTCCCACCCCCCATCAACCCTCAGTTTGTTCTCAGTTTTTAACAGTCTCTTATGCTTTGGCTCTCTCCCACTCTAACCTCTTTTTTTTTTTTTTTTTTTCCTTCCCCTCCCCCATGGGTTCCTGTTAAGTTTCTCAGGATCCACATAAGAGTGAAACCATATGGTATCTGTCTTTCTCTGTATGGCTTATTTCACTTAGCATTACACTCTCCAGTTCCATCCACGTTGCTACAAAGGGCCATATTTCATTTTTTCTCATTGCCACATAGTATTCCATTGTGTATTCCATTGGTCTGTGTGTCTGTTTTTGTGCCATATATTGCTGTGTTTCTGAGGCAATATGTTCTATGTCCATAATAACAGCAGCTATAATTTATTGCACACTTTTTTTTAATGATGATTACTGGACTAAACAGTTTATAGGCATTTGTCTTATTTAATCTGTAGAATTATCCTTCACAATAACCCTTTCCTTAGTCAATAATAACCCTATGAAATACTCACTATTTTTATTGTCCCTCTTTACAAACAAAAGAGTAGAGAAAAGTAATGTGAGGTCACAAACTAAGTAGCAAGCCAGATTTGCACCCAGGTTTCTATGATCTCAAACCCCTTGCTCTTAGCTATAAATGCTATATGCCTAACAGTTTAAAATAAGAGATTGCCTTCAGAATTTTTAGGATATGGGGAAAGCATGTGTTAATAATTATTCCTGTGGCTGTTACCTTTATGAAAGCTATTTCAGGTTATCCAAGGATGAGTAATAAAGTGGGTGTGGTTTGATAGAAGTTACGATGGTCTGTGTTCAGGATTTTTGAAAAATGGTGGTTACAGATAATAAGTATGTTAGGATGTATGTGGAGAATAATTGATTGGGTGGATGCAAATTATTTTAATAGTCTGCTTTCTTGAATTGTGAAAAATTCTATTAATATGGATACTTGATCAATATGTACCCATCAGGGTTCACAGTATGTTTTCCTTCATTCTTAAATCCAAAAAGTACAGAAGGTCATAATGCATTTGGTGGCAAAACCTAACATGAAAGTAGTTGCCTTAGTTATATGAATACAGGACACTGCCCCAGGTAACACTGATGGAATTATACCATATAATGCATGTTGTTGTTTTAAAATTAAAAAAAAAAAAAATTGAAAAGTAATCAATTCTGATATATATCTGGTCCCAGATATTTTGAATCAAAAATTGTTTTTGTGTATGCATATATACACTTCTGTAAATGTACATGTATATCCAAAGTTTTCTATTTAAATCTATAACATTGTAATCAGAACAATCTTCATTCAGTAAAAACTTGGTATTACATCCGTAAAACATTGGAGAAACTAAACAGTTCTAAATCCAGTCATTAATACTCCAGGAAAATATAAAGGTGTTTTGAAAATCCATTTAATTACAACTTACTTTGTTTTCCTTACAGAGTAGTAAATATGAGAAAATGTTTTCCCTCAGTTCAATGAAGTTTTATCTTGGAGTGAAAAAGAAAATGAAGCCTCCAACAAGGTAAAGTTTGAAAGGGAAAGGTTTTTGAAGAGTAAAAGCTATAGGACTATTTGTCTATTTAAGGATTTGGAGATCAGAGGTGTTAATCAAGCTTTTTATAAGTTAAGCTTTAGACAAAATCTTTGAGCTGTCACAGACATGGCAGGGGGCCTGTTGCAGATCAAGGGAAATTATGTGGGCAGATAAAAAAAGCCTGTTTCCACTGCAGTCAAACCCCTTGGTGATTGCATCTCTGCTACATAAAGCAGGAAATCCCCAGAAGGTCCTGTCTACTGAAAAACACATCAGTTTTTCTCCACATTCTGTTTCTTGATCAGTCTCCCAACCTGGGGACATAAGGAATGTTCCAGGAAATTCTACACTCAGGAAAACAGCCTCTTGATGCCTCGCTATGTAGTTTGCCCTTTTCATTTTGCCAAATTTGGTAGTAAACCCACAGCACATAGGTAGCTGAGAGCGAGTGGACCCCACTTATACAGTGTCCCCCTCTTCAACATTTGAATCATGCCAGCATTTGGTTTATTCCAATACTTCCTATCATAGTTTAATTTGAATTGCTAATTACATTTGCAAGAATACTTTTCTTATGAAACATTTTAATGAACTGTTATGTGCTTAGTTTGGGATTCTGTTTCTGAAAATTTTCTCACTTTTGCCTACATGCTTAATTCTAAACCCAGAACATACACCTGTATTTCAGTTGACATTTTCTTAATTTCTCGCAATATCAATAAGACAATGTATAGATCCTCTTATTTTGGCCATTTTCCTAGACATCTGTCCTTCCTCAGCCAAGAGTGTCTTCTGAGAGATTTCCCCACCTTCCCAGAACATCATATAAGACTCCTTCCCTCTGTCTCCCTTCAGCATATTTAAATTTGTAGCTGAACCCCTCATTGATCATTCACCTCTACGTCAGTCATACCCACTGAATCATCCCTCGTGGGTATCTGTTCTGTATTACACATTGCCACCATTAAATATCACCTCCTTAACATCTAATCCTTCTTTTAGTTTTGTACAGTTGATCTTTTTTAATATGTATGTTTCTGTGTTTTTTCCCATGTGATTTAGTTGGGGATTGACAGCATATTCCGAAAAACATCACTGGTAAGTTAACTGCTGGCAGTTTTGGGATTTGAGATATTGATAACTTTACTAAACAATGTTATTGGCAGGTAGATCTACAGATAGGAAATGTTTCACCTAAGTGAAATTAGGTTGTTTTTTTTTTGTTTGTTTTATTTGTTTTGTTTTTGTTTTAAGTATTTTTAGTCTGAGAAGAAGAAAATAGATTTGCTTCAAGCTTTAGGTCCATTTCAATCCTATGTGTCCTACCTGCCAGTGCCTCTTAAGAGAAAATATATCTGATTTCTTCCTAGTTCTTTTATGAGTGTGGAATCCCAGCTTTTATGGGATAAGCAGGCGGAATTCAGTTTCATATGAAGGAAAAGAACTAGCCAAAACTGAGTATAAAAAAAAAATCTTGGCCTCAAACCATTTCTTTCCATATATGTACATTTTTCCATTGATCTCATAGGATCTAGCCAGTCTCCCTAGAGACTGTACTGGATGTCTCTTTCTTCAGCCCTAGCTGTGTCTGATCAATCCCTAAGCCAAACTGGATCTGCCTCCTAATTATCTCCCTTATCAGGCCACACCTTCATTCATCTGCATGGTTTTATTCTAGTCATCCTAAGTGTTCTTCATACCTCTAATTTTATTTTTGTTTTCTAGAATATTCTCTACCCAACCACCAAAGAGGCTTTCTAAATGTGTTGTGTTTCTTTCCTGCATTAAAGCTCTTCAATGAATCCTATAGCTAAAGGATAGCGTGCAGGATTGTTGGCACAGCGTTCCATGAGCTTCATCTCCCAAGGCTTTCCCTTTTTTACTTACTGATAAAGCAGTAATCTGTGATTCACCATACATCCCTTCGTCCTTCATCTCTACATGTTCAGTGTAGATAGCCCCCTTACTGAGCCTTCTTCACACTATATGCTGCTCCCATACCTCCCACTCCCATCCCCTTCCTGCTAATGTGGTAGACACAACCGCCATTCTTTCAGATTACAGCTCAGATGCCCCAAAAGTCTGATAACTCTCCCCTCTAATCATTACTTATTTCTTCTTGGCATCAATAGTATTTTGCACACATGGGTGCAGAATTATAGAGAGGACCGTTTTTTGGACATGGTAATGGAAAGGGACAATGTCTTTATATGAGAATCTAATGAAGGAAGCATGAAATTTTTACAAATTTCATGTTGACGTTTTTTCCCAAATTGTTTTTCAGACAGGAATATAAAGAGTATGTAATTACATTGAAATATCCAGGTCATTTTAACAACGCTTATAAAAAGAAAATTTTCTAAGAAAACTTTATCGCATCCCCAGGTGTGCTCTTTCTGTATTTGTGTCAACAATACTTTCTCTTTTTCTCACTCTGCTGTAATTTATTTGTTTACGTGCCTAGCTCCTCTAATAGAATGTGTGAACCTTGAGGGCAAGATCTCTGTTTTATACAGGTTTTCAATAAAAGGTTACTGAGTCAGTGTTATTGGACATGCAGTAGTAGTTTTTCATTTGGTTCATTTTTCACGAGTCTTGCGGGTATTAAATGTTTATAATCCTAATGATGGAGACAGTCTAAGCCTTTTTACAAAGTATGCTCTTAAGAAAAAGTGCACATATTTTTTGTCTTACACTCAGAGTTTCTGGGGGAAAAGATGTGTTTAACATCATGTACATGAAAAAGTAAATGACAGTGACCTTTCTGCCTTTCCAGAAATATTGCCGATCATTCTTCAGCAGTTACCAAAGCCTGTAGCTGTATTTTGTTTAAACTAGCATATTTATACTATTATTTTGATATTGCACATTTAACAGAAGCCTGAAGCAACTTATACTGAAATACTCCCATTTTGATTGTATTAAGTCATGAATCAGGAGAAACCCACAGAGGCTTCTGATCATTTAATAACCAAACAAACACACTGGAGAACAGTCTTCTGGCTTTATGAATTATGTATTTTATAAACCTTGTTTTACAGGCACATTTGTTGTGATAACTTACAAACTCAGACGGAGTGGATGGCCAGTGTCTTTATCGCCCAGGTACGAAATCTATCTCAGCTCTCCAGCCAAGTAGAACGACTGCTTGTAGGAAATGTTAGTGGGATTTCCAAAGCATTTTTAATAAGAGTCTTATATGTATACTTTTATTTTCTCATTCATATGGTTTATTTTTTTTAATGCTTATTTTGAAGGGGAGGGGCAGAGACAGAGAGGGAGACACAGAATCCGAAGCAGGCTCCAGGCTCTGAGCTGTCAGCACAGAGCCTGATGTGGTGTTTGAACTTAAGGAGCCATGAGATCGTGACCTGAGCCGCAGTCAGATGCATAACCAAGCGAACCACCCGGGCGGCCCTCATATGGTTTTTCAAACATATGAGAATCCAAATTGATCCATTACCCTTTGAAAGAGAGTTACTCTCTTTCTAGAGGCTTTTTTGGCGCTCCAGCAACTCCTTACCTTTGGAGAGGTGTATTGCTTCAAGATGGTAGTGTAAGAAAGAGAGACCTGTTTTCCAGAGTCCCACATTCATCTTCATTTAGAAAAGCGTGCCTCTTTCTTCTTGTTCTCCCCATGGCCCACCTACTCCCCCCACTCTAGCCTTTCCAGAAACAAGGACAGGAGCCCACATTTCTTTAATACTTACTCTGTGCTGGATACTGCAGAAGAGCTAACTCTTGTATTCTTTGTAACAAACCATGCATGACGTTGCTTATAGATGTTTGCTTAGCACCATACAGTTTAGTAGTTCAGACCCAGGAGTGCCAGAAGCTAATACCTATACTCAGTTCCCCATTTAGTCTCCTCTCTAGAGGAGGACTCCGTCTTTGTGAGAAGGGTTAATAGTCTCATTAATAGGATTGGTTTTCTCCCCACTACCTTGTCTGGCTGAATTCCCAGCAGTGCTTCCCATAAGAGCATTGAAATTCACTGGTAACGATTAAGTTGCCACTCTTTATTACTGAGGACGCACTTCTCTGTTTCTCTTATAAGTGGGAAGTTAATTCACCCCCAAATCTGGCCCTTAGTTGTTTTGAAAACCATTTTCTGTGTTCATTTAATTTATTAACCTTACCAGTGGTTAATAAACACTGCTCTTCTCAGTCTGACGCTGAGGTTACTACCTGAAAACACATAGGCAGGAAAAGACTTAACTTTTTAGAGATTTTTCCTCTTTTTTGTGCCTTTTTAGAAATTCAGATATTAAATCCTTAAAAAAAAATGTAAACTAGATTTGAAGTGTTTTAGTAAAATTGGAACCATAGAGTCAAAAGTATTACAGTGTCTGTGGTACAACTACTCTGATTTGTTTTTATGATTGAAGTCACTAGACTCTGTGGTTGAAAATCAAGGTATAAATAGCCAGAAAGCAGAGGTTGCTCTCATGGACAGCTTATTCCCCCCTGCCTCAGCTATCCTTCCTTTTCCTGGCCTTAGGGATTCAGCCCAATTACTTTTCCTCTGTTCTTTTCAGTGCTTAGGATTAAGGTAAACAAAAAGGCCTTCTTGGATTTAAAGATTTAATGGCTCACCTCCACAGGGAGGCAGAAAACTAGCAAATGTTGTTTTATATGTGTGTGTGTGTGTGTGTGTGTGTGTGTGTGTGTGTGTACACACATATATGTTAACACACACACCAACAGTTAAGTGCTTCTTACAATGAATTCTTACTGGTGTGCAGAATACTTTTATAATATCCATTCCCATTTTCACTCTTGCTTCAAAAGTCCTTTAGATTTCACCTGATGTGTCATTCTCAGAGAAACTCTCCCTGATCTTCAGACCAGTCAGATCTCAGGCTAGAGGAACCCTTAGCATTCTTTACTTCAGTGGTAGCACTAATTAGAAAGTACTGTGTAATTAGATTTTTCATGTCTGCCTCTCCGACTAAAATGTACACTTGATGACAAGAAAGGCTCTGTCAGTCTTATTAGACCTAGATGTATACTTGCACCATAGAACCCAATCCTATTTACAAAATACATGCTTAGGTAGTATTTCTAAAATAAGACAGGGAGAGAACATAATTTGACAAAATTTCAAATAGATATTAGTGTGATACAATAATAAAATAATCAACAGAAAGGAGAGGATGTGACTGGGTTAAAGAAGGGCACTAACTAGGAAATGTTCTCAGGAAAATGCCTTTCTAAACAGGTGACAGGTATGCTGACACCTGTCTGAAATTAGGGAGCAGGTAATGCAGGTATGCAGGAGTGGGGAGAGTGTTCTAGTATAGGGGCCAGCAGGTGCAAGGTCCTGAGATGTGGTCTTAATCTTTGTTCCATGAACATCATGAAGGGCTGTGTGAAGAAAGATATAAAAGATGAGGAAGGTAATAAGCAGATCATATAGTCCCAGTTTATGAATTTCCTCTACCACTACACTTCCAATATCCCCTCCCTAACTCACTGATGATCAGTTCACTGATTTTAAAAATTACTAGTAATCATTAAAGAATTTCATTTTTCTACTAGGAAATCTACCACCCTCCCTGCATCTTACAGCCACATAAGTGAGGCTCCCTTCTCTTCCAACTATTTCTTCTGATTACTAAGAACTTTTCTTTAGTCATAAGTACTCAGTGTGCCATACTATATGGTCAATATAGAGGAAAGGTGAGAAATAATCTTCAGAGAGTGAGGAAGCCAATTGCCCAAAGTAGAACTTCAACTTAATGCTGAGTGCTTACTTGAAATTTAAGGTTAAATCTGAAGTGAGATGAATCTATAAGAGTTGGTAGGCTCTCTCATAAAGCAAGTAGAATTCGGTTTAACCAGTTTGGGGGCCTTGCCAGGCAGGAATGATGAAAGGAAGCAGCACAGGATGTGGAGATATTTATAAGGAGGTGAGTATCCTTATAGACTGTGAAATCTAAGACGGACTCTGAAGGAAGTGGAGGGTAATGTGGAAAGTAGAATGATGGTAGAGACAGTAGAGAAGTAAGAGAATGGATTTGGATGTCTTAAGGAGTCTAAAGGGGTGAATGAAGCTGAATTAAGTTGTAAGAGGTCAGGGTCAGAAAGAGAGAGAGGCAGGCTCACCTCACGTTCATTGCAGCATTACTCACAGTTGCCAAGGTACGTAAATGACCTACGTGTCTAAGGACGAATGGATCCGTGTGTGTATGTATATGCTCCCCCACACACATTCAGATATTATTCACCCTCAAACAAGAAAGAAGTCTTGTCATTTTTGACAACATGGATGAATTTGGAGGACATTATGCTGAGTGAAATAAGCCAGACAGAGACTGCAAGTATCACTTACGTGTGGAATTTAAAAATGAAAGTTTAACTCATAGACACAACAAAGTGGTTGCTGGGTGGGTAGGGAGAATAGGTGAAGGTTTACACACTTTCAGCTATAAGATGAATAAGGTTTGAAGATCAAATAGAAAAAATGGTCACTGTTGATACAGTTAATACTGTATTGTATAAATGAAATTTGCTAAGAATAGAACTTGAATGTTTTCACCAAAAAAAAAAAAAAGTGAGGTGATAGATGTATTAATTAACTTAATTGGGGGGAATTCTTTCACAATGTATACATATATCAAATTGTCACATTGTACATTTTCAATATCTCACAGTTTTGTCAGTTATACCTCAAGGCTGGAAGGATGGGGAAAAAATAGCGGGAGACAGAACTGAAGATTTTGGGGTGTGATCACTGGTTATAATAATGAAAGTATGATCCTCAGCCATGTGATCCATAAAGTGTAGGACCTTTAAGAGCATTTATAGAAAACTATGAATGTCATAATATATTACTCAGATACAGTGTTTTGTACTGTTGGGGAAAATACCTCTTGGATCCATCTGATAAGAACTAGTTAGCCAGTACACAGAACACTGTGTATATCACGTCAGAAAAAGCAAGACTGTGTTTGCTCTTTGATTTCTCTATCATTTAACACATGTACTATATAAAGTGTAAGCATAATCCATAGGGTTAGTGAATTCCTTTCCAGCCAGTTTTCTTTTAGCTTTACATGTTGGGAACATCCCAATTATATAATATCAAAATTATTTTTACCAAGTTTAGGGCTTTGACATAAAAATAGCATTATGAAGCTTGTAACTTTCTTTCTGAAATATTTTATAATCTACCATTATAGATTTGCTGAGCCAAAATAAACACTTCACTAAAACTCAAGGGTAGATCTGATGCATATACGCTCAGTCTCATAATAAAGATCTGCACTGTAGGATCATTGAAGATTAAATGAGATTTTATTTATATGTAGTATATATGTTGTGAGATTATATACACTGATAATCACAAAGTCTGGTGTATGTCCCTCAATATAATCTTGCCATTATATATGGGTACACAGCAAATACTTGTTGAATCCTTTGCTATAAAATACATTAAAATACTAATTGAAATAAAAGGCAGGAATGTGCTGAATCTTAATAGAGAGAGAAAAAAAGAATAGGTTTTAGCTAGACAGTTTACCAAAAGGCTTTCATTTCAACAGAACATCCTTAAAGCTTATCATTTTATAATTGGTATTCTGTAGTTCTTTCATAGATTGTTGTCTGAAAATCAATTTCCTTTTGCCAACTTCTGGAAAGTTAATCTACCCTGAGGAGTAGAAAAATTCTTTAAATATTTTTCTTTTATATGCATATCTGATGGATTTATCACTCAAGAGCTTATATTTTTACCTGTGGATATTTCTCCCCAATGCAAAGTTAAATTTTCTCCAGTCATATCTATAATTGCTCAGTTGGCCAGAATATGTAGTCAATAATTTGAAAACAAATGTGCCATACTCGGTTGTACAATGATTTTCAGTATAAATGTCTGTGTGCAAGGTAATTTCTTTGGAATTCAATCAGATGAAAAAGTAACATTTTTCAAAAGGTCATAAAATGAGGCTGATGTTTCTGATGGCCATGCCTTAGGTTGATTTGAGGTCTATAAGGTCAAATTGTTTTTACACTAAAATTGTCTTTAGTAGAGGGAGAAAATATGTGCGTAGTTACTTTGATTACAGGGCCTAGAAAAATAGACAAGTGTGTTATTTTTCTCCCACAAAGAGATTTGCCAATTTCATCAAATATCTTCCTCCTTTTGATTTGATAAGTAGTACATAAGCCATGTATTTGAAACTTTGAATGGAGACCTCAAAGTTCTGTTCACTTAAGAGTTTTACATCCTCAAGCGATGCTGCTACCAGAGTCAACATCATAGTTACAAATGGCATTCTCATGGAAAGCAGATCATTTGATTTGGAAATATGGAAAAGGAGCCAAGTAACTGTAACATGATCTACTACATAATAAAATAACACACCAACAGCGAGAAATTGTGTTTCCACAGCATGAAAACGACATATTGCCACCAGCTGGAAAGGAACGAAAACGTTCTATAACCAAAAATCCCAAAATCGGAGGTTTGCCTCTAATTCCAATCCAGCATGAGAGAAGTGCAACCCAAGCCAGGAAAAATATTGAGGTAGGTTCAGATTTTATTTGTTTTATATTAATTATAACTTTGGTTTTCTTATGTCGTAAAATGATTAAGTACATTATTTCTTTGGCTTCAAAAACTCAACAGTAATCTTTGGAAAGCATGGTATACAAATCATATCCTGCAAGAAAACATTATGTATGAATAACCCTATGCTCCTCTTTAAGTTTTAGATCTTAAGTTAAAGAGTTTTAATAATGTCATTGGCAGGGCAATTAAATATGCATAATACCACTTATTATCTGTAACATAGGCAACTTTAAATATGTATTCAGAGGTCCACATGGTAAAATTACAGTCTCAAATTAGTCATACAAGTTCACTTCTAACACGTTTAGGATGAGCCCAGGGCCAATTATGTCTGGATCCATAGTAACTATACTTTCTACTAACACAGTCAAATCCCAGTGGTTTGGGAACTGATGCGGTGTCGCAGTTAATTTAAGGAACTGCAAGATGACCCCTGAGCATCAGTAAAAATGATGTGGCATCTTTCAGGACAGCGGCTTTGTTCTCCTTCTCACCTTGAGGGGCAGGGGAAGGGAGAACATAAGTAGCATCAATCTTCACTTGAAGTTTAGTCTCTTCAGGAAAGGACATGAGCTGTTTGCACTTAAACCTCATTAGATGCTTTGGGAATAATGCATGTTTCAGTGCTTTAGTTGAGCCCCTCCAAGCAAAAAAAAAAAAAAAAAATTCTTCAAGCCTAGGTTTGGGACTGAGTGGTTTGAATCTCTCTCTTAAATTTTAAAAGACTAAAGCTATTTTAACTTAGTGATCAGATTTAAAATTTTTTTCTATGTATATCTTTCCTTGAACATTTATCCCAATGTAATATTCCTCTTCACTAAAAGATAAAAGCTTTGAAATAACGGTTTATTTCCTTCTGCACTTACATTAAAAAAATTTTTTTAAGCGTTCTGCACAATTATGGGTTCCCAAAATAATCTAGAATTTCAAACTTCTAAGAGTCCCATTTCCCAGGAACTCACATTAGGAAACAGTTTAAACAAACAAGACAAACCTGTTACCCCAGCTTCTTCTGACATTGCCTTGGGATGAGTTATGGAGCAAAGCAAATCAAAAGACATTAACCAGTATCCAGTATAGGATTAGGATGATGACTAAATATATAGTATAATAATTTGTTAACTATTCTCAAATCCAGAATTTCAGAGACAATTTTTTTTTCTTTTTCATCATACTTGAGATCAGAAAACTGATAAACTCCAAACTATAAAGACCTTGTGATAAGCTCTTAAAATAATTCCATGAAATATTAACTGCTAGAAAATTTATGAACAATTAAGCTAAATTAACCTTTTTATAAATTTTGCACATGGGGTGATTCAACAAATTTGGCAGAGAAAGATTTTAAATGCTCTAGTGTTGGGAAAACATTGGAAGTTTAAAAAGCATTAAAACACTATTAATAGAAATTGAAAATTGCATATGAACCATTAAAATGTTTGTTACAGAATTAGATTTATGTAAATATTTAAGAAAATACATTTATAAAATAATCACTTTTGGTCCTTTGTTTTAAAAATGGAAAATGGCTTAAAATACTGCTAAATAGGATATATTCATAGTCACATCCATGGATGTATTCAAGAATTGTTTTTCAAACAAGGTGTTGGCAGATTGGCAAATTTGGTGCTTTGGCCATTTGGTAATGCCCCATTCCATGTCTTGGTTTCATGAGGTTCTATTGAAAGTTGTAGGAGAATACCTCACTCAGGCAGGCAGTCATCCTGGAAAAATCCACTTCCAAAATTAATTGAGTGAATTAGTAGTGAGCTAGCTGAATAAGCCAGAGAAAGAAATGGGCCAAAGGAGATCACACACGAGTGCCAAACATGGTACTTAAGAATGCACATACCAGAGGGGCCCCTGGGTGACTCAGTCAGTTGAGCATCCTACTTCTGCTCAGGTCATGATCTCATGGCTCTGTGTTCACAGCTCAGAGCCTGGAGCCTGCTTTGGATTCTCTCTCTCTCAGAAATAAACATTAAAAAAAAATGCACATACTAGATCCTACCTGTGATTTGGCTACCTCCAGAGTTCATTGTACTCAGCCTCTTTATCTGCAAGCATGTAGGGATAATAAAAGGCTCTACCTCATATGGCTATTGTGAGGATTCAATGATATCATAGTTGAGAATTTATTAGAATAATGCCCACTACATAGTTAACATTTGAATCAAAAGAATAAGGAACTTGGAAGACAATATGGGATAATTGTTTCAAAAAAAATTTTTTTAAGAATATTTGTAAAATAATGAGCAATGAAGAATGATGAGCAGTTCAAGCAGGAAATGGTGATCTAGAATCTTACCCATTAAACACTTCTATATAGATATTTTTCCAGGGAAGACTTGCAGATTGCTAACAGACACATGAAAAGATGCTCAGCATCACTAACTTTCAGAGAAAGGCCAATCAGAGCCACAATAAAATAACCCCTTACACCAGTCAGAATGGCTAGTACCCAAATAACAAGTGTTGGTGAGACTGTGGAAACAAAAGAACCCTGGTGCACACTCCCCTGTTGGTGGGAATGTAAATTGGTGCAGCCACCATGGAAAACAGTATGTCTAATTTTCTGAGGAACTTCCATACTATCTAGTAATTCTAATGTGTATTTATCCAAAGAAAATGAAAACATTAATTCAAAAAGATAAATGCCCCCGTGTTTATTGAAGCATTGTTTATAATAGCCAAATTATGGAAGCAGCCCAAGTGTCCATAAATAGATGAAGTGTTATGTATGTATACAGTGGAATATTATTCAGCCATAAAAAAATGAAATCTTCCATTTGCAACAACATGGATAGACATAGAAGATATGGTGCTAAATGAAACAAGTCAGAGAAAGACAAATGCCATGTGATTTCACTTCTATGTGGAGTCTAAAAAACAAAACACGGAAACCTATCCATAAATACAGAGAACAAACTGATGGTTTCCAGAAAGGAGGAGGGTTGGGAATGAGCAAAATGGATAAAGGGGAGAGGGAGATACAGGCTTCCAGTTATGGAATTAATAGATCATGGGAGTAAAAGCACAGCACAGGGAATATAGTCAGTGATAGTGTAATAGTGTTGTAGGATGACAGATAGTAGCTACACTTGGGGTGAGCACAGCATAACATAGACTTGTCAGATCACTATGTTGTACACCTGAAACTAATGTAACATTGTGTGTCAACTATACTTCAATAAGAAAAAAGTCTATATTGCTCCTTAATTTTCCCTGGGTAATAGATGCCAAGTAAGTCTTACCGTGGTTAATATTTATTTATAAACTCCCAGTTGTATCCCTATGCTGGTTAGCCATCATTCTCATTCATCTTTCATCTTGGGGAAGGGGTATTTTGTTTTGGTAAAATGTACGTAACATAAAACTGTTCATTTTAATCCTATTTAAGTGTAGTTCAGTGGCATTAATTACATTCACATGGTGCAAACTTCACAGCTGTCTCCATATTTTAACGTGGTCTAATGAAACTTTGGAATTAAGCTAGGTACTAAATATTTCATCAGTTTTTAGAGCAGATGAAATGTATTTCCCTGAGATATATAAGCATAATTTTTTTTCACAAAATTCCAAGTTATAAAATATATTTGTGAAAATATTTATATTCAGCCTGACTTTGTATGTTTTAATTTCATGTCTGGATTGAATGGAATTTAAGAAAATAAAAAACTGTGTTATATATTTGAAAAATTTTAAACCTTTATTCAATATTCGAAAAGTTAGCAATCATATCCTAAGTATAGGACTATACTGGGTTCACATTCAGTGAACAAATCAAAACCCCCTGCTTGCATTGAGTCAACTTGGTAGCAGGGCATTCGGATAATCACACGAGTAAGCACTGCAGAGAAAACTTTTAAACATAATTATATTGAGTGTCTCTTCCATTTATGCTACTCAGTGTCACACATAATACCAGATTAAAATTTCATCTTGTTTCAACATTCATAACTCAAATTCTCCTTCAGATATTTGCTTTCTAGGTTTTGCACCTTTTACCAGGGAACTTTCAAAGACATTTCTTCAATTCTTCTTGTGAAAAGAAAAATAACTTTTTTTCTACTCCACCTACACTCTGATCCAGTTTGTTGGGTATCCTTCCTTGTTCAGTGGCTCCACACTGCCATATGCTTGATTGTCTGTTGTTTGTTCCTCTGTCTTACACTTTATTCAGTTGTTGTGCTCTGATAATCTAAAGTCAGATGCTCTACCCCTGAGCTATATCCCCCAACTCTTTGATGATCTGATGAGAGTTCTGTATGCCAGAAATTGCCCAGTCACAAGACATCCTGAACACTAGTTAAGAAAGCACGCCTCTATGTGTGCTCTAATTCTCGGATCCAAAAGTGAGTTTTAATACATAAATATATATTTATTTAATAATATCAATTTATATTTAATAATATTTATATTTATGGGGCGCCTGGGTGGCGCAGTCGGTTAAGCGTCCGACTTCAGCCAGGTCATGATCTCGCGGTCCGGGAGTTCGAGCCCCGCGTCAGGCTCTGGGCTGATGGCTCGGAGCCTGGAGCCTGTTTCCGATTCTGTGTCTCCCTCTCTCTCTGCCCCTCCCCCATTCATGCTCTGTCTCTCTTTGTCCCAAAAATAAATAAAAAGCGTTGAAAAAAAATATTTATATTTAATAGGAATATATTTAAGTTATATATTAATACACATTAATTTCAGTATTTTCAGAAATACTGGATCTGCAGGATTCTAAAAGATATTGTGTGGGAGGAAGGATTTCACTGGTCGGGTATTAGAGGAGGAGGAAAAGAGCAGAAAAAGAAGTCAAACATATTTCTCTGCGATAGACCTTCTCAACATCTTTAATATACTAATATGTACTGTGAGTCTCAAAGAGGGGGCTGTAGTACAAGTATAGGGTGTATCCCCAAATCCTATAGCCACGTATATGACACTGTAGGAATTACACATATACCAACATATGACACATTTAAGCAGAAATGAATTGTAAGAGGCAAGTTTGAAATGAAAGTCAATACCTCGGCCACAGCAATTCTTACTAGACTTGTCTCCAGAGGCCAGGGAAACAAAACCAAAAATGAACTATTGGGACCTCATGAAAATAAAAGGGTTCTGCACAACGAAGGAAACAACAAAACTAAAAGGCAACTGACAGAATGGGAGAAGATACTTGCAAATGACATATCAGAAAAAGGGTTCCTATCCAAAATTTATAAAGAACTTAAACTCAGCACCCAAAAAACAGTCTAGTGAAGAAATGGGCAAAAGATATGGACACTTTTCCAAAGAAGACATCCAGATGGCTAACAGACACAGGAACAGTTGCTCAGCATCACTCATCATCAGGAAATACAAATCAAAACCATAATGAGATACCACCTCACACCTGTCAGAATGGCTAACATTAACAAATCAGGAAACAACAAATGTTGGCAAGGATGCGGAGAAAGAATTCTTTTGCACTGCTGGTGGGAATACAAACTGGTACAGCCACTCTGGAGAACGGTATGGAGGTTTCTCAAAAAATTAAAAATACAACTACCCTGCAACCCAGTAATTGCTTTACTAGGTATTTATCCAAAGGATACAAAAATGCTGACTCAGAGGGGCACATGCACCCCAATGTTTATAGCAGCACTATTGACAATAGCCAAATTACGGAAAGAGCCCAAATGTCCATTGACTGATGAATAAAGAAGAGGTGGTATATACCCATACATACATATATACAATGGAATATTGGCCAACAAAAAGAATGAAATCTTGCCATTTACAACAATGTGGATGGAACTAGAATGTATTATACTAAGCAAAATGTCAGAGAAAGATAAATATTACATGATTTCACTCATATGTGGAATTTAAGAAACAAGACAGATGAACATAGGGGGAGGGAAGGAAAAATAAGGTGAAACTAGGGAGGCAAACCATAAGAGACTTAAATACAGAGGCCAAACAGAGTTGCTGGAGGGGTGTTGGGTCGGGGGATGGGTTAAATAGGCAGTTGGCATTAAGGAGGGCACTTGTTGGGATGAGCACCGGGTGTTTTATGTAAGTGATGAGTCACTAACTGCTATTTCTGAAACCATTGTTACACTATTTAACTAACTTGGATTTAAATAAATTTTTTTAAAAAGGCGATGAGAGTCAATCTGAATAACCTGAGAGACCTCTTTGAAGCTGTAATTTAAGTGTATGTTAAAATGAATTTCCATGGTCTGCCTTTCATTTGATTTTATACCTGTAAGATGACTGTATTGATCTCTTGGTCAGTGAATTCTGACATGCCACTTGTGTCAAAGTTAGAACCTAAGTCACAGAAATAAGCTCAAAATAAGAAGCATGCACATTTCTGTGGAATGTGTTTTCAATGTAAATTGTACCGAATCCTGCTTTCTCCTGAGATGTTGTATTTTATTTTCAGAGTGCGAGAGCAGAGCTGGAACGGCTGAGGCTCAGTGAAAAGCGTGACCAAGAGCTTGGGGATGGGAGCTTAAGGGAGAGAGCCTCCATGGTGGCCCAGTGCCTGGAGCACAAGGACGAGAAACTTCGAACTAGAACCAGAAAACATCGGAGTTTCAACTGTCTGGAGGACACAGAGGCTGAGGTCCTTCACGGGCAACAGAAAAGCCAGAAAGCCCTCAAGACATGGAGGAAACCCGAGGACAGCAATGGCAAAGCTGTTTTAGACTCTGATAGTAAGTTACCATCAAAGGTTATTGAAGAACTTAGCCTGGTTCTGCAACGGACAAGAGCCCTTCCAAAAGACTTACAGGATGAGCAGGTCTTGCAGAAAGAGATAAAGTAGTTTTGCAGATTAATTTTTTGTAATATTGTATACAGTGTTTGCGTGCAAACCAGAAACCAAACAGTAATTCATGGTTTGTGAGATTTGTCTAGCTATACATAAGCATTTAAATAGCATTTTAAAATGTATATGTACATATGTGATAAGTGTAAGATTATGGTTTTTTTGGCCTGAACAAAATTTGTACCGTTTAAGTGTATTAACCTTGTGTAAGAAGGCATTGGGTTACTGTGAGTCAGCCAGGCTTTTACAGTAGTTGTCTGTTGAATGGTGTAATTTATGAGCAGAAATCTCAAACTGTACTATATTGTATAAAATGTTTTAACTGAAGCCTATGAAATTATATGTATCACATTTTGCACTTTGAGAAACCTTGTATATTAAGTTACCATATGTTTTTAGGTTTACATAGGGTCCACCATATGGAAAAGAAAGGGAAGTTGTAAAGAGGAAGGATTTATTTTAGTGGCTGCCTGTCAAACATTGGAGTTTTCAGATGAAGCAAGAGTTAACAAAAAACCAAGGAGGTCCATTAAGATTCATTCTAGTTCACTATGGACCAGAACTTATTAATGAGGAACTGCCTGTTAAGAAAAAAAGTCTAGTGACTGCTTCCCAAGGTAATGTTCAGCCAACAAACACGAATCATGGCACTGGCCACACTTACTTATGGTGTTAGGGAACCATCCACGGTGTGCATTCACTACTCTCCAGTTCTTCGCAGGTGGCTGCTGAGAAGAAACTTAACACTGCATTGAAGACCTGGCATGGTTGCCATTTGCACTGACTGTTGCTGTGTACATTTTTTTAAAATTCCTTACTATGGATTTTGTACAAATTCATTATCACAGGGTTTTGTTACTGTGTTTTAATTTTTTTGTCATTGCTTTACCTTGTATTTCATTTCTTGTTATTTTAAGTAAGGTTGTGATCTCTTTCTCCACAACGTCGTAATTAACTGGAAGTATACAACATATGGCCATTTTAGAGTGGGGGATAGTTTACCCCACTTTTGGCAGCTACCAGTTCACATTTAATCAGGTCTCTTTAAAAAAAAAAAAAGTAGTCTCCTCCTGTGCCTAATAAATGATAAAGCCCTCTGTTTTTTGCCTCCACATTAGGGTCAGCTACTGAGTTGGTGGTTTTCCTCCAACAGACGATACTGTCTAAGTATAGTTCACTTTAGGGACAGCGCTTTTCATCCATTTCCTAAGAATTTTATTAGGTCTGATGAGTTTTGATTAAAATTATCTTATATAGCTAGGTCTTATTTCAGCCACTTATTTTACCCCCCCTTTTCAGGGTCTTCTTCAGAATCTGTTATACGAAAGCCCATACTTTTGTGAGTCCGGTCATTGTATAGGAATGTACTCTTAAATACTCTGAATTTCTTCCTTGTAAAATACTGATCACTTCTATTTGGTGGTGATAAAATAGTTTACCATGGAGGTGTGATATTTATTCTTTAAATCTGTACTGATTAGAATTTTTTTTTTTTTTAAAGAAACTGCAGGTCAGTTTATGAAATAGGTGGCAGCGCTGGGGAGCCTTCATGTAAAGCAAGAAATGATGGTACTTAGGAAAAAAACCTAAAACTATTATCCCTAATAAATTATAATATTTATGGGATGAGGCATATGGACTATAATTGACCATGGGAAAGTATCTGGAGTTTTTTACCTGCCTTCTCTGAAGATTTTTGAAACTTGAGCTTAGAATCAAATAGTTCTGTTTCCCTTCCTTTCCTGTATGTTTGTCTCCATTTTTCAAGAGTAAGATAAGGGCTAACGATGACATCTCATATTTTGAATAAAAATTCAGTTGTTTTACAAGTTCACTTGAATGTGATTATTTTCTGAAGTTAAAGGTTATTTAGAAATAAATCTGATTATCTTACCTTTTCTCTTTTTTAATCATTTGAATTTATTATATATACTTCAAACAAGCTTTCATTTTTTCCAAACATCATTATGAATATTCTATTATTTTAAATGATTAATATACACAGATGTGACACAAACATATTGATGGTCCTCTTTCATTTCTATAGCCCTAAGATTAATTACGAGGCATGGATTTTAAATATTTGACCTCTAAACAAATCACTACCTGATGATTTATCCAGATGGCATTGAGAATTCAGAACTAAGCACAAGTAATTGAAGCAAAATATGACTTGTGTACATTAATAGCTGCCAGTTTGTGTTGTTTAGAGGACAATTTATAATTCTAAAATACACATAACTATATACTGCAAAAGGAAATATTTTTGAAAATGCATCAAATTTATTTGAAGAGATTGTACTGTTCAGATATTTTCATGTTTGCTCAAACTTTTGATAATTCCTCTGGAGAAAAGATGATTAAACTTTTACCATCTTATGAGACACCCTGGTAGAGCATACTACTCTTGATCTCAGGGTTGTGAAGTGTGAGCCCCACATTGTGTATAGAGATTACAGTAAAAAAAAAAACAAAAAAAAACAAACCAAAAAAAAAAAAAAACTTTACTATCTTAAAACTGCACCAAAACTTTGATAATTATCATTCACTCGTCAAAAGATAGAATTAGGGGCACCTGGGTGGCTAAGTCAGTTAAGCATCTGACTTCAGCTCAGGTCATGATCTTGTGTTTCATGAGTCCAAGCACCGTGTCGGGTTCTGTGTTGACAGCTCAGAGCCTGGAGCCTGCTTCAGATTCTATGTCTCCACCTCACTCTGCCCCTCCCCTCCCCTCCCCTCCCCTCCTCCCCCCCCCCACAAACATTAAAACAAGAAGAATTAAGTTTATAACGCGAACAGTTTTCTGTCATGTGTACGTTTATCTCTAATCACTTGGAAATGCAAAGCACAGAAATGAATATTACAGGTAACGAAAGTTTATCTGTTTTATATCTCAGTTATTTTTATTGCAAATGTTCTAAGCTAGTATTGTGTGTTCCTATCCTCTCTGCTATGGTATCATATGTTGAATGTAAACAATAATTCAGATAACTCTATAGATTTAAGACCTTTTATGAATTATAGGATTCGTGTTCAGAATCTAAATGTCCTTATCTGAGAACTGGGAATAATACCTATCTGGTAGGCATTTTGTGATGACTAATTTTATAAATATATATATATATATATATGTATATATATATATATATTTATATATTTATATGTGTATGTGTGTATAGACATACACACATCTATTGCATAGAGGTTTAATAAATATTACTTATTAACGTATTAGTTTTTCTAGCTGTCATTTGGTTCAAGTTCTGAGGCTTCCTACTGGTTTCAAATTGCCTCTATCAATGTTTTTTTTTTTTTCCCTTCTCTTTTAAAATATGCACTAATACAACAGATTACCATAGGTCGTGGGCTGAATTGTGTTCCTCCAAACTCCATATATTGAATCCCTAATCCCCAGTACCCCAGAATATGGAGTATTTAGAGATGAGGCCTTTAAAGAGTTGATTATTAGTATGGGCCCTGATCAAATCTGACTGGTGTCCTTAAAAAAGGAAATTTGGACACATGAAGAAACACCAGGGGATGTATGTGCACAGAAGAAAGACTGGGTGAAGACACGACAAGAGGCCGGCTTTCCGCAAGCCAAGGAGAGAGGCCTCAGACAAAACCAAACTCTTTAACATCTTGGTCTTAGACTTCTAGCCTCTAGCACTGTAAGAAAAAGTCCTATTGTTTAAGCTACCCAGTCTGTCATATTTTGTTAGTGAAAGCCCTAGCACACTTTTATGTTAAATAAAGATGTCAGATAAACAGAATACTTACAAGTATTGGTTCTTACACTCTTGTTCCCCCACATCTCAGAATATCTTGGTAACATGACATCAGTGTAATCAATACAATGTAATATTATAGCTATCATAATGATTAATGGAGGATGAGAGACCATGTGGAGATGTAACTGCTTAGAAGTCAGCTAGCAAGGTAACTTAAATGCTGAAGTAATACAGCATAAACCATTGAAATTTTGCCCAGCAAATTTATAGCTTGGGCCTGCTTGTAAAGATTCAAATTCTATGACATCAAGAACACTCTTCCTGCAGAGAAGATGCCAACCCTTCACATACTTGAAAGAATACTGTGAATCCTTTCAACGAACAACTCAGATCTTGAGTTCAATAACGGGAGTATTCACTAGACTAGGTAGAGACATAAAGTCATGTCAATCAACACAGATAAGCCAAACCATAATCCTGCCTGAGACTGGATCAAAATTAACCTTCATCAAATCAAAGTGACATGTGTATATCATTAGAGGGGATCTCATCTTCCCTTCCAGCAAACTGTCTCACTTACCACCTTTTTCATCCCCTCCCATTTTCTCTCTGAACCCTCTTCATTCAGGCTTCTGTTCCCTGCCATTTACCATAACTGCTCCCGGTAAGGTCAAAACAACCTCACTGCTAATTCAAATGGTCACTTTTCAGTCATTTCAGTCATCGTACCTGACCTTTCACCATCTGTAGCATTTGACACAGTTGGTCATCCCACCTTTGTGAAACATATTCTAGCATTGGTCCCCATGATATTTCTGTCATGTGTTTTTCTTCTTCTTCAATAGTCAGTCTTGGATCCCCTAATGGATACTCATCTCTATATAAATGAATTCCTACAGGAACCCATATAATCTCATAGCTTCAAATATAGTACATATTCGTGTCTATCCCATACATTTAGTTCCAGCCTGGACCTACCCACTGAGCTTCTGACTGTAATTTACATTTCCACTGAGTGTCCAGCTGTCATCTCAAATACACTATATCTAAATCTCTTTATCCTTTCCATTCTACCCTCGTCTGCCCTTCCCAGGACTCAGGTACAGACAGATTAAGCAGATTATTCAGGTAATGATAAGCAAAGTTGGCATTTGAATGCAGTCAGTCTAGCTCAAAAGTCCACACTTCTCCACTCTGCATTAGATTGTTCAGGCCACTGACCTATCTCACCTGAAAGATTACAAAAGATTCAACTTTTCTTACTTGTACTATGTGGAACAAATCACAGACTAATCTTTTTAAATATAAGAAAAGCCAAATTAATCTTCTTAAATATAAAATAGTCTCTCCTACCAACCCCTGAATAGGTTTCTATTTCTGTTAAATGGAATGTAATCTATAAATGGAAGCCCTGGAATAATTGGTTTCAATGTGGCAACTGCTACTTCTGTCATCTCACCAATCCTCACCTCCCTCACTTTGCTACAAGCATACTTGTTCCTCAAAATCACCAAACATGAAAATGCTTTAGCTTTGCAGGAACTATTCCCTGTCAGTAGCACACAGTCCAGACATACACGTCTTACATTCATTTATGTCATCAAATAGCTCCTTACCAGACAGACCTTCTCTAAACATCCCATATAAAATGGCATCATCACTTTCTATCCCTGTATCTTCTTAACATAGGAATTCATCACCATCTAACAATGTACATATTTATTAGTATATATTTTAAGTGTCTAATTATTTACACTAGAATCTGTCAGTGTAGAATCTTAGGTCATCACTATATTCCCAGCACCCAAAACAGTGCCTGTACCATAGTCTATAGTCACTAGTGAAATATACAGTAAATAAATGAAGTCATGGCATAAGGAAATAGTTTGAAGAAGAAAAGTCATCCCACCAAGAGCTAGGAACAATGGATTAAAAAAATTTTATAAAGTCTATTGCTGAAAGCAGTAGGAATAAATGTGCCAATATTCTCAGGAAGTAGGAACATTCAAGATGTGAGCTGATATTGTACAGCTTCTCTTTTTCTGGGGCTATTCACAGAATCTATGCATAAGGAAATAAGTTGAAAATAATCTGGTCTTTGATCAAGTTGAGAGATGCTTTTCACAGAGAGATAAATCAGCAGAGATTTTGGACTCTTGTATAGCTAAGGAGACAAATTTGGAGACTCAAGGGACAAAAATCCCAGGAAGGGAAAAATAAAAACTGACTATAGCTGGTTTCCGCTTTTAAGACAACTTACTGAAATAATGATGCCTATGGCAGTAGGCTAATAAGCTCAGTGGGAAGTCTTCTATAGCAGAGTTGAGTTTTTTGTAGGCTTCTAGTACTAAGAAGTCAAAGATTCAAGTTTATTTACTATCATGGAGAGGTTCCCTTGTGAACATACAAGCTCCAGTTGGAATCCTGAGAGATCCATATGGTCAGAGCAGGTATGAATTGGAATCTTAACAGAACATGGTCAAAACTGCCTCATGAACTCAATTCAGTTTAGACCCTGATTGGGTCAAGATTACCATCTTCCTCTACTAAAAGAGGAAAACATAAATGCTCTCTGAAGAAATATAATATTATGTAGAGCTTCAAAAAATCTTTTCACTATCTGGCATAAAATAAAAGGCATCCACCCTTCTGATACTAAAACCAGATAAAGACACTCCAAAAAAAAAAAAAACAAAAAAAAAAAACAAACTACAGGCCAATATCCCTGATGAACACAGATGAAGAAACCCTCAACAAAATAGCAAACTGAATCCAACAATACATTAAAGAATCATTCACTATGATTAAGTGGGATTTATTTCTAGGAAGTAAGGATGGTTCTATATTCACAAATCAATCAACATGATACATCATATCAGTAAGACAAAGGATCAAAACCATATGATCATTTCAACAGATGAAGAAAAAGCATTTGACAAAGTAAAATATCCATTCATGCTAAAAACCCTCAACAAAATAGGTTTAGAGGGAACATACTCAACATAATAAAAGCAATATAAGAAAAACCCACAGCTGACATTATATGCACTTGTAAAAAACTGAGAACTTTCTCCTAAGATCAGGAACAAGGCAATAATATCCATTCAGCACTTTTATTGAACACAGTACTGGAAGTCCTAGCCACAGGAATCAAAAAAGAAAAAAGAATAAAAGTCATTCAAATTGGTAACAAAGAAGTAAAACGTTTACTATTTGCAGATGACATGATACTGTACATAAAAAACCTCAAGACTCTACCAAAAAAAAATTTGGCAATTGAGAAATGAATTAAGTTGCAGGATACAAAAACAATGTACAGAAATCCACTGCAAACCAAATTTAACAATACATTTAAAAAATCATTCATCATGATCAAGGGGTATTTATTGGAGAAATACCAGGGTGGTTCGATATACCCAAATTAATCAATGTAGTACATCACATTCATAAAAGAAAGAATAAAACCACATGACCCTATCAATAGATGCAGAAAACACATCTGACAAAATACAAATCCATTCATAATAAAAGCTTTCAACAAAGGTTTAAGGAGAACATATCTCAACATAACAAAACCATATATAAGAAACCCACACCTACCATGATGCTCAATGGTGAAAAACTGAGAGCTTTTCCTTTAAAATCAGGAACAAGACAAGGATGTCCACTCTTAGCACTTTTACTCAACATAGTACTAGAAGTCCTAGCCACAGCAATCAGACAAGAAATAAAAGACTTACAAATTGGTGAGAAAGGTAAAATTTTGACTAGAGACCTGAAATTCTATATTGCAGAAAATCCTAAATACCACCAAAAAAACTATTACACCTGATAAATTAATTCAGTAATGTTAGAAAGATATAAAACTAATGTATAGAAATCTGTTGCAATTCTATACAGAAATAATAAAGTAGCAGAAAGAAAACCAAGGAAAAAACCCTATTTCCAATTATACCAAAGTGATAAAATACCTAGGAATAAATTTAACCAAGTACTCTGAAAGCCGTAAGACATTGATTAAAAAAAAAATGATGATGACACAAGTGGAAAATTATAGCATGCTTATATAAGACTAATATCGTTAAAATATCCATACTACATAAAAGATATTCAGTACAATTCCTATCAAAATACCAATAGCATTTTTTATAGAACTAGAACAAATAATACCAAAATTTGTCTGGAACCACCAAAGAGCTTGAAGAGCCACAACGATCTTGAGAAAGAACAAAAACTGATAGTATCACAATTCCGGATTTAAAGATATACTACAAAACGTATAATATAAAAATAATTTATAAACATGCTTATATGGTCAATTAATCTATGACACAGGAGGCAAGAATATACAGTGGGGGAAAAAATCTACTCAATAAGTGTTGCTGGGAGCACTGGACATCTACATGCAAAACAATGAAACTGGATGACTTTCTTATACCATACACAAACATAAACTCAAAATGAATTAAAGACCTAAATGTGAGAACTGAAACCATGAAACTCCTAGAAGAAAATATAGATAGTAATCTCTTTGAGATAAGCCTTAGTATTTTTCTGGATTTGTCTCCCAAGGGAAGGGAAACAAAAGTAAAATTAAACTAGTGGGACTATACCAAAGTAAAAGTTCTGCACAATTAAAGAAATAAAATGAAAAGGCAACCTACTGAATGGGAGAAGATATTCACAAATTACATATCCAATAAGGAGTTAATATCCAAAATATATAAAGAACTTCTACAACTCAACATCAAAGAAACAAATGATCACAATTACAAAATGGGCAGAGACCTGAATAGACACTTTTTCCAACGAAGTCCTGCAGATATCAGAAAGACACATGAAAAGATGCTGAACATCTCTAATCATCATAAAATTGCAAATCATAACTACAATGAGATAATACCTTATACCTGTCAGAATGGCTGGTATCCAAATGACAAGTGTTGGCGAGGACTTGGAGAAAAGGGAAGTCTTGTGCATTGTTGGTGCGAATGCAAAATGGTGCAGCCACTGTGGGAAACATCTCATGAAGAAGAATAGTGTGCGCAAATAGGCAAAGAATACCTTACACTCATTCCAGATAAATCAAACTTTGTCTAAGACTTTTAATCATCTTATAAAATTACTATAATTGAGGCTTCTTTATAGAATTTTAGAATAACAAACCTAATTTAGTGACAGATGTACTCACATCTGTAAATGGATTCAATCACTTTTTAAATATTGTAAACGTGCTCTTAAACAACCAGTACAACTCAAACACTAGAAACATTTAAATCATTTCTAACAGTTGACTATTCAACTGACAAAATCAACACCAGGAGTTGTTACATATTTTTAAAGATATAATTTGCCAATCAGTCATTAAGCTTGGACAATAAATTTCTGGCAATACACATTTTAAATTATTACTGCAAAACAAATTCCTGGCCTCATTTGTAATCAACAATCATTATAAAATGTATTATAAGTAACCGAAAGGCCCTTAAGGAATTTCCTATTATGCCACAGGACAAGGTGCTTAATAAATATTTCTTGGATGACTGCATGAATATGAGCAGACATCAGCCTTACACTCAGTGAAAATTATTTCCAGATTTTGATAAATATTTATCTGGCAGTTTGTGGTAATGGTGTAGTATTTTTTTTGTTTAGTGTTATCTTGTATACTCATTTGTTCATTTTGCCCTTTTAATTTGCTTTTTTCCCTCTTTGTTAATAGCATTTAAATAGAAAATTGAGATTCTTTCACTTGTTGTATAAAAACATCATTTTATCGTGGATGTCCAGTTCTGGTCTCCCTCAATTCTGATTAAAATTAATTTTCCAGCTTGGTCTTGAAAATGCATGTCCTTATAAATTCCCATTGCAGTTCTGAAATAGTTATATTAAAATTGAATTGCTTTTGGTATGGAATACTAGAAATGTATGCTCATCGGAAATTGTGTAGCTCTTTTAACTTACCAATTATAGTAGGAAAAATTCTGACCCTGAAATAAAGTTGCTATTTTTTGTTTTTTAGGAGAGAGCAGTATCATCAAATGCCGATGGTTTATATGTTTTTAAAAAGTTTCTAGAACTACTCTTTTCTAGTCCAGTCAAAATTTGCGGATATAAAAAGGTTAGTGTTAAGCCTATTGCACATGAGTAATCCAATTGCTTCTCTGATGTTCTTGGGGGTTAAAACCTTTGAGTAAATTACAGCCTGCACAGTTCAGCAGTTATAGTGATTCATTTAGTTAGGTTATTGTGATATATTGAGCATTTATCATGTACAAAGCATTCACAAAGTGTACCTAACTTGCAGGATTTTTCTTTAAAGAAAAGCAAGATGATATTTTAAAAACATGTAGCATAATGGGGGCGCCTGGGTGGCGCAGTCGGTTAAGCGTCCGACTTCAGCCAGGTCACGATCTCGCGGTCCGGGAGTTCGAGCCCCGCGTCGGGCTCTGGGCTGATGGCTCAGAACCTGGAGCCTGTTTCCGATTCTGTGTCTCCCTCTCTCTCTGCCCCTCCCCCATTCATGCTCTGTCTCTCTCTGTCCCAAAAATAAATAAACGTTGAAAAAAAAAATTAAAAAAAAAAAAAACATGTAGCATAATGCTAGTCACATTTCTAAACCCTTAGTAAATGTTAGTTCCCTCCTCATTCTTTCTGTTGTTTTAGTCACTCTTTTATTCCATTTAACAGATATTTATTGTGTACCTACTGTATGGTTGGTATTGAGTTAGCCAGAAATTTCAAAACAGAATCTAAATTTGTGAGATAATCAAGTAGATGACCATGGTTCATCCATAATGAAGATAACTAGCTGAGATTTGATGGAGGTGGCCTAATGCTCCTATCTTCAAGTAAACATAACATCCCTTTAAATAAATATTTACTTTAACAACTCCAGTCTTTACTCACAGAAGTATTTCACAAGTACACTTTGAAATATTTTTCTTTTAATGAGAGAAAGTATTACCAATGTCTTTGGAAAATCAAAGCCCAGCAGTTGAATAGGTGGTAATTTCTTTAGTTGATCACTTTTAGAAACATGCAGCATTGTAGTGGAAAATCATAGTAGTTCAACAAGTTGAACCTAAGCACCAATTTTCAGTGTATGTGTTGGGCGGCGGGGGAGTTTTCCCACACCACCAAGCAATGTTCCAACACCAGCTGGGTATCCTGTAATTCAACCTAATTACAACATTATCTACCTAAAGACAGTATCAGATTGCACAAGTTAAAGTTTCAGTACTTCTGGGCTGCTCTCCCTCTTTCAGATACCAAAGCTCCAGGTTTTTCATGTGCTTCTGGCCTATCGGATGACAATTGGAGGTCCCAACAACCCCCTTCCCTGAGTTCAACTAATTTGCTAGAGTGGCTCAGAACTCAGAAACATTTTACTTACTAGATTATGGTTTATTACAAAAGGATAACACTCAGGAAGAACCAGAAAGAAGAGATGCAGGAACTTCCACTCTCCTCAAATCTCCACATGATCACCAACCTGGAAGCTCTCCTTTCATGTTTTCATGGAAGCTTTATTACATAGGTATGCTTTTATTTAAGCTTACTCATTTACTTTGAGAGAGAGAGAGGAGAGCAAGTGGGAGAGGTCCAATGCAGAGCTCAAAACCATGAACCATAAGATCACGACCTGTGCCGAAACTGAGTCGGATGCTTAACTGACTGAGCTACCCATGTGTCCCACATAGGTATGTTTGATTAAATCATTGGACATTTGTGACTGAAATCAATTCTTTGGCCCCTCTCCCTGCCCTGGATGTCAGGAGGGAAGACTGAAAGTTCCAACTGTCTCATCACCTGGTTGGCTATACTGATGACCAGACACCATTCTTAGGTGGTGTCCAAAAGCCACCTCATTCACATAAGAAAAGGCAAGCCTTATCACTGCCATTAGAGGAAATGCCAAGGGTTTTAGGAGCTCTTTGCCAGATATAGGGATAAAGACTATATATATATATATATATATATATATATATATATATATATATATTATAAGTCACAATATTACAATAATGGTCTTGGTTGGAAATGGGGGCTGACTGGAATGATAAGGAGGTAACTCTAGAGTGGAGAATTATGTTCTGTATCTTGATAGAGGTTTGGGCTATACAGATATATGCATTCATCAAAACTCAGAGAATGTACACTAAAAATATATGTGCTTTATTTTACATAAATTTTAGTAAAGAACTGTATGCTAAAGTATTTGAGGAAGTTGGTGAGATGTTTGCAATTTAAATGATTAAAAAATAAGATGAATTCATGGATGAATAGACAGAAAGATAGATAGTATGAATGAGAACTATAGTAAAATGTTAATGGTAGAATCTAGGTGATGGAGTTTAGGTTATTCACTAAAAAGTTTTTCCAGTTTTGCTGCATGTTCAAATGTTTGCATAATAAAGTGTTGGGGAAAAAAGAATACAACCTTAAGTGTGTATATAATTTATTCACTCTGTCTAGCATTTCTGATGTTAATAAAAGTATTCAGAACTTAATTAAACTGTATTTAATATCAATGCTGTCTTTTCATATGTACCCACTATTCATAATAGTGAAAGCTATTTCCTGCATGTGTTCCTTTTAGAACTCAATTAACATTGATTTGTCCACTGCTGCAGACTATATTAACACTAACAACTAGAATAAATTAGTGTTTGCTCCTTATGAATAAGTTCAATAACTTGCTGCTTTCATTCCAACTTCCTTTCCAATGTGTACAAATTAAAAGCTATTAATGATTCTGTTTCCTGGAGATTTTATTTTTATATTCACATTCAAATTGCATTCACTGAAATGTATATTTTTCCTAATAAATGTCAGATTTTATTGTTTGTTATTTCTATTTAAGAGTTTAATGGCTCTATTTGGATGTTCAACATTTAACTCAAAGAAAATTTTAGAATTTATAAATATAACATGCCCTATTTTTCAGTATGAATTTTTAGAAAGCACTAGGGTAGGGGTCCAGAAAATGGCTAGATTCACTGAAGGTATAAAAAGAGTGCAGAAAGCTATCTGAATTTATTTCTGTTAAAAACTTTATTAATATTGAATATATAGATTGACCAAGGACATGTTCACTTGGTTTCCCTCTGTCACATATCACAAGCAGTATCTGAATTTCCTGAAGAAAGAGTGAGTTTTGCAGTAGGGGAGAGTTAACAGTTAAGCTCATTGCATTATATTATAGTTCATACATGACTATTTAAGTGGATTTATAATATTTACTTATTTTCACTAAATAAACTTAGAAAAGTTTCTAAGAAAGTTTCCAAGTTCCTTAGAAAAGGACACTTTGTTTAAAAGATTTCTAGAAGGGTAGGCAAAGAAGGAGAAAACAAACTGTGGAATGGAAGTCATATTGATGTGAACTTAAGTTGGTTTTGTCCTTTTCTCTTACCTTCTTGATCACATAAATAACCGAAGCACTTCACAGCATCCTCTTGGAGCAAACATAGATGCTCTAAGGTAATATGACCAAAAGTCACCTAAAATTATAGTTATCAAAAATATTTGAAAATTATACCCACTAAAGAAATTGTTGCATTTCTATACACTGATAATGAAGCAACAGAAAGAGAAATTAAGAAAGCAATTTATGAACCTAGAAATGTTCATTTCTTAAAATGTTAACTAATAATGATGGCATGAAGGCTTCATGAGTGAGATTTTTCTAAACAAGGAGGATTTTTCTAAACAAGTCTCTGCAAATTTTTGGGGTGGGTAAAGTAATTTGATGCTCAATATTCAACTTTACAAAATTTTATTAACATAAACAAATGTTTAGAAGTCTTTTTGAGTGGAAGACATAATAGCCAAAAAGAATGTAACAAAGAATTGTTCTTCCTGTCATATCACATGGAGTACCATGTGAAAAACAAACATACTGCATTTAATTAAAAACAAAAACCCTAAATTGCCAGAAGATATAAACAAGTGCATTGTGGAAGGTATGGAATTCAACTGGATGAAAATATCCATATCTCAAGTATATCCAAACTTATGATACTTTCTAGATTTCACATCAGTAATGAAATACATAAAGAACTACTTTTTGATGATCCTCTAAAGAAATGTATAGGAGGAAAAAAAAGATTTTCAATAATATCTTCAATAAAATAAATATTTTCTTAAAATACCTACTTAAATATAACTGCTTATAACCTTATACCTAAAGGAGAAGAAAAAAGAAAACAGCCAAAAGCCAGAAGAAGGAAAGAAATAATAAGAGCAGAAATAAATAAAAGAATAGAAGAAAAACATTAATGAAATCAGTAGCTATTTTATGAAAAAATAAACAAAATTGCTAAAACTTTAGTGAGATACATCAAGAAAAGAGAACTCAAAATCAGAAAAAGAAAGAACACTGACACCACAGAAATGCAAAGGATATGAAAAGAATATTATGAAAAATTAAATGCCAACAAATGAGACAGCCAAGAGAAAAGGACAAATTCCTAAAACATATAACCATTCAAATTTGAAGCAGGAAGAAATAGAAAATTTGAACAGAGGAATTATGAGCAATAAAATTGAATCAGTCATAAAAATAATTCCCAACAAACCAAATTCCAAGGCCATATAATTTCACAGATGAATTTAAAGAGCTAATACCTATTCTTCTCAAACTTTCCAAAAATAGAAGAGGAAGGAAAATTTCCAAATTCATTCTAGCATTAACGGATACCAAAGGCTAGCATTAACGGATACCAAAACACCAAAGACACTACAAAAAAAAAAAAAAAAAAAGGCGAATATTTCTGATGAATTTCAATGCAAAAATGATCAAGTGGGATTTTTTCCAGGGATGCAAGGGTGGTTCAATATTTGCAAATCAATATGATCCATTACATTCATAAGAGAAAGGATAATAACCATATGACCATCTCAGTATATAAAGAGAAAGCATTTCATGAAGCACAACATCCACTCATGATAAAACCCTCAACAAAGTAGGTTTAGAGGGAACATACCTCAATATAAAGACTGTTTATGAAAAACCCATAGCTACCATGATACTCAACTGTGAAAGACCAAAAGCTTTTCCTCTAAGATCAAGAACAAGACAAGGATGTCTAGTCTCACCACTTTTACTCAACATAGTACTGGAAGTCGTAGCCACAGCAATCAGACAATAAAAAGAAATAAAAGACATCCAGATTGGTAAGGAAGAAGTCAAACTTTCACTATTTGCAGGTAACATAATATTACATATAGAAAACTCTAAAGACTCCACCAAAAAACTACTAAAACTCATAAATAAATTCAGGAAAGTCACAGGATAAAAAGTTAATACACAGCAATCTGTTGCATTTGTATATACTAATAATGAAGCAACAGAAAGAGAAATTAAGAAAGCAACCCCATTTACAATTGCACCAAAAATAATAAAATACTTAGGAATAAACTTAAGGACATAAAATACCTATACTCTGAAACTATAAAGCACTATAATCTTACAGTGTAGATAGTTTATTCTGCAACTTTTTCAATGTTTGGAGAGTCAATGAGATAGCTCACGGGAACCTGGATAGGATTGAGATAGAACTTTCAAGAGTTAAATTATGAAATTAATACATAATCAGAGAAAAGATAAATGAATCTTAAAGGGACAGAGAATCATTCACAGCACCTGGGTCAAATAACTGACGAAACAAGGTTCTATTTAGGTGGTTGCAATTCAGTGGCAAGCAACATAGATTATTTTAATTCTCAAGAAATGTACTGCTTAGTAAGAATCATATTAAATACTACTGCCTAATAAATATATTGATTTGCATTCTCTAATACTTTCAAGAAAAGGTACAAAAAGCATGTAACAAGGGAACCGAACCTTATTGGGGAGTCACTTCCATTTTCTGTGAATGACACTACATAAATCATGAGCAATTAGGTGACCTGATGAAAATTTGGGCAAAAATGTTTCAGGCATAGAGTAACATATTTGAAATCTCACAGTAGGAAATAGTTTGCAGCATTAGGATAGTGCCTTTCAAGAAAATTTTCTTTATTAGTAAAAACTTTGAACATGCTGTGCCAAAATCTAACCAACTATTATGTTTGTTTCCTATATACGTATTATCTATATTATGAAACATAGGATTACATTTCAACAAAAATAGCAATCAAGGAGGACATAAAACTATGATTCTAATGTTTTCTTTTCACATACAATATATTAGGTGGCACATCCCAAAGATTAATGCATCCTGAAATCAAAATTATTTCATTAGAGAACCTAAAAGATCAAGGTGTCTGATGAATGGTAAACAATAATGATGGGGTAAAAGTTGAGGGTCAGGTAGACAGTGTCTAGATAATGCAGTGTCCTGATATACAGAATTAAAGCTCTTGAATTTTTTTCCCTTTTTCAAACAGACAACAATGAAGGATTTAGAGCACCCCATTTCTGAACATCCTGAAGCTACTAGATGCAGACAGGATAGGATAGAGACAAGAGCAAAGTAAAAGGAACATGGGAATCAGGAAAGACATGATGCAGACTTGGATTAGACTGATAGCCGTGGAGCCGGAAAAATTAATGCGATTAGAGATATATTTTAGAAGTAGATTTGGCTGGCTTTGTGATACGAGAAAACTGTATCATATGTCTAACAAATAATGTGTGAGTCCAAGTAGGGATTAGCCTGTCATGGAAGTAGAGAAAAGAGGAGAGGCAGTACCTGGCTCAAGAATCTAACTCCTATTTTGAAAAATGGATGCTTTACTAGTATGATATTTTTAAGCTTAAAATCTTTCTTAACATTTATTTATTATTGAGAAATAGAGACACAGAGACACAGAGCATGAGCAGGGGAGGAGTAGAGAGAGGGGGAGACACAGAATCTGAAGCAGGCTCCCGGCTCTGAGCTGTCAGCACAGAGCCTGACGTGACAGAGCTCGAACTCACAAACTGGGAGATCATGACCTGATCCGAAGTCAGTCACCTAACCAACTGAGCCACCCAGACACCCCGATATTTTTAAGCTTTTAATAGATACATAAGCCTTGTCCTTAATTCATTTTCATCTAGTAACCATTGATTACAATCTGCTGTCATATATGTTATGTGTATCAAAGAGATGCAGCACTGTCCAGAAGAATCCACCATTTGATTCTCTTTGCACTGAGGATTCTCAGTGCCATCTCTTCTGCAATGCATATCCCAACATTGTCTGTCTATTAACGGAAGGTCACGTTGGCAAGAAGAAGATTGTGACTGCACACCATGATTGGACTTGGTTGGGCTCTTTGAGACTTTGGTGCTATATCTGACTAAATGTGTGGATTTCATGAATTTACTTGATCTCAGTGCTTCCATGATCTCACCTGAAAAATGCTATGTAATAATAACGATCACATGAAGAAATACACATAAAGGTCATAATCTTAAGTATTCATTAAACATCAATTTTTGGGGCATCTGGGTGGCTCAGCCAGTTAAGCGTGTGACTTTGACTCAGGTGATGATCTCACAGTTTGTGGGTTCAAGCCCCGCATTGGGCTCTGTGCTGACAGCTCAGAGCCTGGAGCCTGCTTTGGATTCTATGTCTCCCTTTCTGTCTGTCTGTCTGTCTCTGTCTCTCTCTCCCTCCCTCTCAAAAATAAATGTTTACATTTATTAAAAAAATTTTTAAACATGAATATTAAATTTGTTTAAAAAGCAGTAATTTTTGTTATTATTTGGATTTTAAGATACATTTTAATGAGAAAATGAGCAGTGTTCACCTGAGGAGGATGGAGAGAAAGTAGTATCTTTAAGAATGAGATGGATTTTAGTTGTGCCAATGGGGAAAGAAAGAGTCAATGTACATTAAGGAAAAGAGTTAATTATAGAACTGAAGTCTCTGACAGAACAGTGGAAAATTCAATAAGCACATGGACAAGAGGAGAAAAGATAAACCTCACACTGGCACCCAGAAGGATGTTTGTATTGAGGACACTAGATAACCAAAAGCTAGGAGGATGGAAAACTTCTCAGCTTTATTGGCTTTAGTTTGGCCCCTAGATTGAGTTGAGGTTTATAAAGTGGAAGCTATGGCAGAAGAGACTGCATCTTCTCAGAAGCCTCAGATTCTCTTGGGTGGCAGACATCTTGCCTCCTGGTGGAACCCTGCATTGGTTGTCTAGACCCTGGGGCGCTTTGCACACCTTGCAGGAAAACAGCTAAAGACTTGCTCTCTACCTGATCTGGTGGGCAGACACTCTGGTGGAAGGAAACCTGGTGTAGAGGAGATGAAGACTTAGCACAAGGAACTCAAATCCTATAGATGCACTTTACTATAAGGCATGAGATCCCCAGCACTCATCTCTGAAGTCATCTGGGACTCAAAGTGCTGCCAGCTTGGACAGGATCCCTAGAGAAGGGGCCTCCTAAATGATCTTCTTCTAGGCTATTCAGGTACGAGTGAAAAATTGTATTGAGTAGAGTTATTCAGGTTAATAAAGTCAGAACAGATGTTCAAATATTTCTGTCTCACGAAATCATCTTCTTGACCTAACGAGATTGTTAACTACGTGCCGTGGTATCACTGTTTGTAGATTTTTACCGATCTTGGTGGATTAGTTTTGCTTTGGCCTATAAAGAAGAGAGAAACAAACTTCTCAATTTTCTTTTTGTGTATTACTGTGGTTAATGAGTGTTTTTTCTTATGCCTGCGGGCCTGGTCTGCGGTCCATCTTTGGGAAATCATGACCTATACTTTTCCACAAATCTTCAAAAGAGATTCTTTCTGTGGGTTGCATGAGAATGTTTTCTAACACCCACACAGGAATTCTGTACTCACCAGGGTTAACCTGGAGCAGGGAATTATAGAAACTCTCTTACCTTTAGGCTGCTAGAATGAATATATTTGGGGCCACACACCCAGTTCACAGTGAGCTGATTAATTATTCCCCTCCTCTACTCAGAAGGAGCACAGAATAGAATTGAAGAATACAGTCTCTGGAGTGAGACATCAGAGATGTTGTTCCAGGTCTCCAACTTGCTAACAGTAGAACCTGGGCAAACTTCTCAATGCTTCATGTGTCAATTTCCTCACTGGTGAATTGCTCTTTCCTGCTTCCTGAGTTTCCTGTCTCCGCACTGCTATTGCCACCAGCATACACATATCTTATAAGAGCTTCCATTTTAACTTTTTAATAGGAAAAAGAAATGTTTTGTCTTTGTCTTTTTCTGCTCTCTCCAAATAACCTGATAGATAGCCATCTTAAAAGATCCTCTTTACAGGTGATCTGTTTACTACCATTCTCTCTTGAAATCTCTCTAATCAGGCTCTTCTCCCCACCAACACTCCCTACTACTTTCTGACAAAAAACAAACCTCCAAACCTACTACTAGTCAAGATGATGAATGACCTATACATTTGCCAAGTAACTTGTTTCTTACACTGTAGATAACTCACTTAATCAGTGGCTTTTGACACAGTTCATCATTCCCTTTTCAAAGCCTTCCTCACTCCGTAAATGGGATACCACATTCTAAATGAACAAACATAGAAAACTCAAAGTGCTAAAGGGCTTAGTCCTTTTACCTCTTCTCTTTTATATTGGTACTCCTTTCCTGAGTTATTTTATCTAGTATCATGGCCTTAAATACCATGCATTCACCAATTATTACAAATTTGTATCTCAGACAATTTCTTTTCCTCTTTGAATTACATGCCTTTAGGTTCTGGGATGTGTATATGTGTTCTTATTATAAATTTCTAAAATGGTTTTTGTTACTTGCACTCCAAAGTCCAAATACAGTTGCCTAATTAGCCTTCTGGGAATGTTGGCCCTGATATCCAAAATAAAGTTCCTATATACTGAACTTTTCAGCAAAAGACTCTGGTTAAAACTTATGGAATTCTCAAAGTTTCCTGTAGCTTTTTTCATATGAGCAAGAATTATTTGTTAAAATTCATGATTTTATTGAATGCAGAGACCTAAAACTTAAAGGTGTGACAGGGCTCCTCTGTCCTTCAGTGGGTTTCAGTTATGAGTATGACAAGACTGCAACATCAGGAAGGGACGATGTCAGCACATGGCAGTCCATAAAAATATTTTGGAAAAAAGGATGCACTGAAGACAATGTATTTATTATTGAGTAAGTGAACGGTCAATGGACTGTTGATCACAGGGAACCATTAGCATGATATCCACAAAGGAGACATCTACTAAACTATATTTAAAAGGCATACTTAAACTGCTTTTCCCTCCCTGTCCCTAGCAAGATAACCAATTCTCATTGCATTTGAAGTAATCTACCCAAGCATCTAAGAAATAGAAAGAGTGTAGGAAGTAGAAGAGAGACATTATGGAGTATATGAGAGGCAAGAATGATCTAAAACACTTACAAACACCTAATCTTTTGAGAAAATAAATGCAAGAGAGCAAGGTGCATTGGAGCAGTCCCATAATTGTGTTAAGTCCCTTAAGGTTCATGTCTGGCACATTAGGCATGTTATAATTGAACTGTTGAGAAAGAAATTAAAATTTTAATGATCTCTCCTCCCTTTGGAAGTAAACTTAGTTCCCTATTACTGATGTTGCCAGAACTCATAATGTCATTGTCTAACCAACACTTAATGGCCCCCTCTTAGAGCTGCTAATTTTATATAATTAATGTACATGTAAAAGAGCCTTGCAAATGTTTTACTGTCATATGCTACATGTTGGAAAAATATAAACTACCTAGTACTACGTTCTTACTTTGGAATCTCCCAAGATCTTGGTCAGCATTGTTGCACAGATATTGGCAGGGTATGGGTATTGTATCAATGCAGACACAATATGTTCTTCTGTTCATTCTCTCATCTCCCCTACTCTGATGGACACCTCTTTACATGTCCCTAATATATATAAACTAATATATTATATATATTAGTTATATATATAGTTATATTATATTATATTATATTATATTATATTATATTATATGATTCAACTTACAAATGCTAAAATTACTCACCAATATTAGCTAAAAACTTTCTTTGAGGGTAATCATAGAAGTACATTTGTACATTTTGCCTTATCTGCTTTTTCTTAACAAATCTTTCTCTTACAAGTTTACAACTTCTGCTAAAATAGCATTTTCTTACACAACTTTCCCTAAACTGAGAAAGTCTATTACCTCCTTCACAACTCACAGTTTTCTTCCTTGGTGTTCATCTGTTGGTAGCCTAGTTTGCCTCCCACACAAACTTCTCCTGAGTTACTAGTTTTAGGCTATAAAGCTTGTCCTCACAACAGTTTCATCCTTATCACCTACACGGTCTTCATGCCATTCCCTAAGGCACCTCTCTCAAGGTGTGCTGATCCTTTTTAACACAGACACTTGCTGAGTCAAGAGCTTTTGGGAAGACTCAGAATAATTTAATTCCAAAGGCCTCAGACATGGAACTCATGTTGTAAAAGGAACTTGTTTGAAGGGCAAGAGGGCAAAGAGTGGTCACAAAGTGTGGAAATGAAGGTTAAGAGTATGGGGGAGAGGGTTCTGGCTCAGAATGGCAACATAGGAGGCTCCTGGGCTCACCACCTCCCACAGACACACTGAATCTGCAACTACTTATAGAGTACCTTTGTCTGAAAACAACAACAACAGAAACCTAAAAATTGCTCAGCAACTCATCAACAGTCAGCAAACAAGTAAAAGTTCACATCAAAATAGGAAGGACGAGCTTGCCATAAACACCATCCCAGGCTTAGTGAGGAGAGAAGGGTTTGAACCCCACACTGGACACTCCAACTTTCAAGACTTCCACCTGAAAAATGAACCACATCTGGCTCTGAAAACCAATGGGGCCCACATCCATGAGACCCACAGGCTAAAGCGGCCTGAGAAATGGCTCTTAAAGGCCTCACACTTTTGGACTCACTTGCCCTAGGGACCAGCAAAGAAACAACTGATTGAGAAGTGCCAGACTTTGTGAATAAAGATTTACTAATTTAAAGCATTGGCCTGAGGGTCAGGCATCTAATTTCACACACATCTAGGGGTCTGCTGGCCCCTTTCTGTTCTCCCTCTGACTCAGTCTAGCCAGTAGGTTTCTTATCTATCTATCCATCTATCTCGTTTCTATGGTTCCATCCATGTGTTCTCTCTCTGGCTTGTTCCAGTTAGTGGGTACCATCTTTGTGCTCTCCCTCTGCCAGCTCCAGAGCACCAGCATTTCCCGGAGGGGAGCTTTTACACATGTTTGACCCTGCTGCCCAGGGGATATACTCTCTGACCTCTTCGTCACAGCAAGAGGCAACAGACCCAGGAGCTCAGTCTTTCTCTGAAAGTGGACTAGTAGCTTGTCATCATAGCCGGAAGCCCAAGGGGCAGCTTCTACTTATACACACATCAGAAGGCTGATTTTAATTCTTTCAAGAGACCTTGGAGGGCAGGTATTATCTTCAGGCTCTTTGCTGGCCATGCTCCAGAGCACCAGTGTTACCTGGAGGGGAAGTTTTACACACACCTGGCGCACCAGTTTTGCTTTTTTTTTTTCTGCTGTCCCAGTTTTTGTGCTTATCACCCAGGTGTGCCTCTTGATCAACTGGATCTGGTAGCCAGGGGGGCTTGTGTTCCTGGGTCCCAAGACAGTGTAACAACAATTGGAGAGAGAGTTCTTGTCAGGCTACTACCCCCAGGGCTCTGCAACTACAGCAGACTGAAACATACTTTCTGTGAAAGAGGCTTATTTGCCCATGAGCTTTTACTTTAGGGCCAGTCTTCTGGTTTCACATATAACTAGAGGCCCTCAGGAAGTACTCTCAGGGAACAGAGGCCAGCAGACACAATCTACTCTGCTCGTGGCTATCTCCCAGAGATGAGCTTATACTCTTGCCTAGTGCCTCAAGTTGTGTGACTGCTATCCAGGGGACACCTCCAGAATACCTGCCACTGGTGGCCAGAAGGGCTTATGCTCGTGGCCCTATAAGACTGTACACATCTGCATTCTTTAAAAGCTTCTGCCTGAGGATCTGGATTCCAATCAGGTTGGGCCTAGGTGCTGATGGAAATCCTTCCCTTTGGGACATTGGTAGGTTCTGGCATGTCCTCAACTGCAGGGAGCCATTAAAAACAAAACAGGCTGCTTGGACAATCACAAAGTTTTGGGAGAATAACAATGAATGACTAGAGCAAGGTTGAAAAATAAGGCTCATTTCCTACATGAGGCCCCTCATTCGAGACGGGAAAAGATGGTTGTTTTATCTAACGCAAAGAAACCAACAGAGAATATTCCAGTCTAAGATGGCAATGTTGAAAGACTGAATTCACCTCCTCCACAGAACACACCAAATTATACCTATTAATAGAACAATTCTTCCCGAAGAAGAACTAGGGGCTTATGAACAACCTGAACAACCAAGGTATAATGATAAGAGAACAAGAGAGATGGAGACATGGTCACAAAGAAAACGCCCAAACCCCACACTGCAAATGGCAATGGGGAGGGATAGCATCAAGGAACTGGGAATAGATCCATCTTTCCTTGAGCACAGAAAAAAGGCCACAGTTTAAAACAGCAACTAATATATAAAAGAGCTAACTGGAAAACAACACAGTTTACATTCCCACCACATCTAGAAAGCCTAGATGAGAGCAGGGTCTTGATATCATAATGGTCAAGTCTCATCATCACAGCAAGCTTTCGACCTCAGTGAGTCCAAGGTCCAGAAGCCTATACTGGCCCTGGTCATGCTGGGACACAGAAAAAAAGGCTGAGGTTTAAATGGGCCAAGCAGAGGGGCACCTGACTGGCCTAGATGGAAGAGCTAGTGGTTCTTGATCTTCGGGTCATGAGTTTGAGCCCCACGTTGGGTGTGTAAGTTACTTCAATAAACTTTAAAAAATTAGGGAAAAAAGGAGGGAGCTGCGGGAATGCTCTTTTCTGCTCCATCTTAAAAGCCCAGACCAGGACAGGTCTGGATACCATAATAGGTAGGTCAGGTCGTCACAGAGAGTTTGTGACCTCCGTGAGCCCAGGGCTCGCAAACCCACACCAGCCTCTGTGGTGGTGGAGCACGGATTATAAGACACAGGATTTTTTAAATATTTTCTTAGGTCGGCGGGTAATTTTTAAATTTCATTTTTATTTATTTTATTTTTTGTTTTTCTGCTTTGTCTTTTCTTAATTTTTGTTCTTTTTAAAATTCTTTTTCCTTTTTATCTTTATTCTTTTTTAATTCTATTTTTTTCTTTTTCTTTTATTTATTATTTTCTTCTTTTTTTGTAAAAATCTATGGTTTAAAAGAATACCTAGCAAGTACAGCCACAGTTCCAGGAAGCCAGCAAAAGTCACCAAGCACACATAGTCTACATAAGGGACACCATACCAAAGACTGCTCCTTCAAGTTTAGGAAAAGTAGGCTTTCTGCCTAATCCATAGAAACAAACACGAAAAAATAAAGCAAAATGAGGAGATAGATGAATATGCTCCAAAAGAAGGAACAAGAGAAAAAGTCAGAAAAAAACTAAATGAAACATAAATAAGCAATATGCCTGATTTAAAAAAAAATTAAATAATGATCATAAAGATACTCACTGGGCTGGAGGAAAGAGAAGAAGATTTCAGGGAGACCTTCAATAAAAAGATATAAAATACGAAAAAGAACCAAATGAGAGTTGAAGACTAAAATAACTGAAATAAACACACTGAAAGGAATCAACGTAGTTCAAAGGATGCGGAACAATGTATAGGTGATCTGGAAGACAGGAAATGGAAGGCACACTAGCTGAACAGCAAAAAGAGAAAAGAATTTTAAAAATGAGGTATTTTAAGAGATATCTTGGACACCAAGTGAATAAACATTCACATCACAGAGGTCCCAGAGAAGAAGAAAAGAAAGGTGTAGAAAATTTATTTGAAGAAATAATTACTGAAACTTCCCTAACCTAGGGAAGGAAATAGACATCTCAGTCCAAGAATCACAGAGAGTTCCAAATGAGATGAACCCCAAGGAGGTCCACAGCAAGGCATATCATATCAAAATACCAAAGGTTAAAGATAAAGGGGGAATCTTAAAAGCAACAAGAGAGAAACAAAAAGTTACATATGAAGAAAGCCTATAAATTATGAGCTGAGTTTTCAGCAGAAACGTTGCAGGTCAGAGGGAGTGGCATGATATATTAAACAAACAAGCAAACAAACAAACAAGAAAAACTACAACCAAGAATACACTAACTGGCAAGGTTATTGTTCAGATTTGAAAGAGAGATAAAGAGATTCCTGGACAAATAAAAATTAAGGGAATTTATCACCACTAAATAAAAGAAATGTTGAAGGGAAAAAACATGGCCATAATTAGATATAACAAAATTATGAATAAAAAGATGAAAAATATGATAACATATACATAAAACATGGAGAAGGAAGTAAAGAGGGAATAACTTTTTCTTTCTTTCTTTTTATTTAAAGAATGTGTTTGAACTTAAATGATCATCAAATTAATACAGACTACTACTTTCTTAGGATGTTATATATGGACCTCCTAACCACAAACCCAAAACCTATTATAGATACAGAAAAAAAATAGACAGAAAGCCAAATATAACACTATAGAAACTCATCACTCACAAAGAAACAGAGCAAGAGAGTAAAAAAGGAACAAAGAATAACAACAAAAAAGCCCAGAGAATATATTTTTTTCAATGGCAATTAGCGTATACTTATTAGTAATCCCTTTAAACATAAATGGTCTAAATGCTCTAATTGAAAGACATGGCATGGCAGAATGGATTAAAAAAACAAAAAAAAAAACCTCAATAACCCATATATATGCTGCCTGCAAGAGATTCACCTCAGACCTGAAGACACATACAGTCTGGTAGTGAAGAGGTGGAAAAATGTTCACCATGCTAATGGAAGTAAAAAAAAACAAAAACAAAAAAAAAAAACAAACAAAAAACAGAGGAGCAATACTTATATTAGACAAAATAGACTTTAAAACAAAGGCTGTAAGAAGAGACAAAAATGGGCATTACATTATGATAAAGCTGTCCATTCAACAGAACATATAATAATTGTAAAGATTTATGCACCTAACACTGGAATGCTTAAACACATAAAGCTGATATTAACAGACATAAAGAGAGAAATTGATGGCAATACAATAACAGGGGTCTTTAACACCTTTATATCAGCAGATTATCCAGACAGAAAAATCAATGAGGAAACAAAGTCTTTGAGTGACACATTGGACCAGGTTGACATAACCAATATATACAGAACATTCCATCCATCCAAAACAGAATACACATTCTTTCCAAGTGCACATGGAACATTCTCCAGAATAGATCACATATTAGTCCATAGAAACAAGCCTCAATAAATTTGAGAGGATTGAAATCATACCATGCATATTTTCCAATCACAATAGTATAAAACTAGAAATAACTCACACAAAAAACTGGAAAAAACACAAACATGTAAACACTAAACAACATGATACTAAACAACCAATGGTTCAACAAAGAAGCAAAGGAAAAATTAAAAAAAATGTAAACAAATAAAAATGTAAACACAATGGTCTAACGTCTTTGGGACATAGCAAAAGCAGTTCTAAGAGGGAAGTACATAGTACTACAAGCCTACCTCAGAAAACAAGAAAAGGCTAAAATTAAAAAAAAAAATAACTTTACACTTAAAGGAACTAAAGAAGGAAAACATATCAAAATGAGTAGAAGAAAGGAAATACAAAGGATGAGAACAGAAATAAATGACATAGACACTAAAAAAAATCATAGAGAAAAATAAATGAAACCAAGAGCAGATTCTTTGAAAAATATTTGACATAATTGGCAAACACTTAGCCAGACTCATCAAGAAAAAGAGAGAAAAAATTAGAAAGAAGAGAGAAGTAGCAACAGACATGACAGAAATACCAAGGATTATAAGAGAATACTATGAAAAATTATATGCCAACAAACTGTACAACCTAGAATAAATTCCTAGAAACATACAGTCTTTTAAAACTGAACAAGGAAGGGGCGCCTGGGTGGCGCAGTCGGTTAAGCGTCGGACTTCAGCCAGGTCACGATCTCGCGCTCCGTGAGTTCGAGCCCCGCGTCGGGCTCTGGGCTGATGGCTCAGAGCCTGGAGCCTGTTTCCGATTCTGTGTCTCCCTCTCTCTCTGCCCCTCCCCCGTTCATGCTCTGTCTCTGTCTGTCCCAAAAGTAAATAAACGTTGAAAAAAAAAATTAAAAAAATAAATAAATAAAAAAAAATAAAAAAAAACTGAACAAGGAAGAAAGAGAAAATCTGAGTACATGGATTACAAGTAATGACAAAATTAGGAATTAAAAAAACTACCAAAAATAAAAGTCTAGGACCAGATGAATCCACAGGCACATCCTACTAGACATTTAAGAAAGTTAATACCTATTCTTCTCAAACTATTCCAAAAAAATAGAAGACAAATGAAAGCTTCCAAATACATCATACAAGTCTAGCATTACTCCAATACTAAAATCAGATATGGATAAGACAAAAGAAGAAAAGAACAGATCAATATCCCTGATGAACATAGATGTAAAAATCCTCAATGAAATATTCACAAACTGAATCCAATAATACATTTAAAAGGCCATTCACCATGATCAGATTGGATTTATTCTGGGGATGCAAGGATGGTTCAATATTTACAAATCAATCAATGTCATACACCATATCAACAAAATGAAGGATAAAAGTTATATGATCTCAATAGATATAGAAAAGCATTTAACAAGATTCAACATCTATTCATGATAAAAAATCAACAAATTGGGGTTAAAGGAAACATAACTCAACATAATAAAGGCCATATGTGAAAAACCTACAGCTAATATAATATGCAATGGTGAAAAACAGAGATTTCCCTCTAAATTCAGGAAAAAGATAAGGATGTCCACTCTCACCACTTTTATTCAACATAGTACTGGAAATCCTTGCCACAGCAATTGGAAAAAAAGGAAATAAGAGGCATTTGTATTGGTAAAGAAGAAGTTAAACTGTCACTATTTATGTATGACATTATACTATACATAGAAAATCCTAAAGACTCCACCAAAAAACTACTAGAAGTAATAATCAAGTTCAGTAAATTGGCAGGACACAAAATTAATACTTGGAAATCACTAGTGTTTCTATACACTAATAATGAAATGGAAGAAAGAGAAATTTAAAAAAATATATACCATTGCACCAAGAAATAATAAAATACCTAGGAATAAACTTAACCAAGGAGGTAAAAGACCTGTACTCTAAAAACTATAAAACACTAATGAAAGAAATTGAAGAGGACACAAACACATGTAAAGTCATGTCATGCTCATAGATTGGAAGAATATTAAATTGTCCATACTACCCAAAGCAATGTACAGATTTAATGCAGTCCCTATCACAACACAAACAGAAATTCTTAAAGAACTAAAACAAATACTGTCTTTTCCCCATTGTATATTCTTGCGTCTTTTCTTATAGATTAATTAACCATATAATTGCAGGTTTATTTCTGGGCTCTCTATCTTATTCCATTGATCTCTGTGTCTATTTTTGTGCAGGCACTATAATGTTTTGATTACTACAAATTTGGAGTATATTTTGAAATCTGTGTTACCTCCAGTTTTGTTCTCCTTTCTCAAGAATGCTTTGGTTATCCAGGGTACTCTGTGGTTCCATACATATGTCTGGAGTCCTCTTTTGTTCAGCAAGAGAGCAGATGCAGAATTAAATGTGAGAGAGGCTTATGACCAGGAGGAGACAAGAGCCCTCAGTAAGGATCCTTGCTCCATATTTATTAGGATCAGAAGGCTTACAAACACGATGGACATGCAGAAAGAGACAATGAAACAGTGAACATTAATTCATTTATGTGAGAGAAAGGGGGTTTCGAAGATATGTGGGTTTGGGTCAATACAAAACAAAATCGTAGCACCTGAGCAGATGGCTGTTTATGGCAGTCACCAGGTGCCCTGTCTGTTTATCTTCACTTGCCTAGGGGATAAGACAGATAGAGCATGCTACCTCAGGGTCAACAAGACACCTTTATTTTGCTAATTAGCTCCACTCCAGGTAAATTCACCCTGCTTTCCCACTCTATCACCCTGTTTACCTGTTTACCTATTCTGGGTGCTTCAGTCCTGTGAAAGCAGCTTTCTACTTTGGTCCTATGCTGATGGTGCTTTTGCCCCATGGCTTCCCATTCCTATGCTTTTGTTCTATGCTGGGGGCACTTTCACCCTGTTTACCTAATCTTGGACGCTATAGTCCTAAACCCTTAACCCACTGGTGCAATCTCAGGGAATTCCTAAACTTATTCCTCACAAACTTCTATTACTCAAGACCAAAATAATGATTAAAAAATGGCCAGAGGACCTGAATATTTTTCCAAAGAAGACATACAGATGTCCAACAGACACATGAAAAGATGCTCAGCATCAAAAATTATCAGGGAAATGACCATCAAAACCACAATGAGACAGCACCTTACACCAGTCCAAATTGCTAGTATCCAAAAGATAGGAAATAACAAGTATTGGTGAGGCTGTGGAGAAAAGAAAACCCTGTGCACATTCCTCTGTTGGTGGGAATGTAAACTGGTACAGCCACGGTGCAAAACAGTATGGACATTCCTCAAAAAATTAAAAACAGAAATACCATATGATCCAATAACTTCATTATTGGGTATTTACCCAAATGCAATGAAAACACTAATTCAAAAGGATATATATACACCCTTATGTTTACTGCATTATTTACAATATGCAAAAAATGGAGTAGACATAAGTATCCCTTAATAGGCAAATGGATAAGGAAAATGTAGTACACACACACAAAATGGAATATTATGCCACCATAAAGATGAGATATTGCCATTTGCAACATTAAGCTAGACCTAGATGTTATCACGCCGAGTGAAAAAAGTCAGAACTGAGAAAGGCAGATACCATAATTCCATTCATAAGAGGAAAATAAAAAATGAATGAACAAGCAAAAAACAGAATCAGACTCACAGGTACAGAGAACAAACTGATGGTTTCCAGAGGGAAGGAGGATTGAGGGATGGGCAAAATGAGTGAAGGGGAGATGGAGATACAGGCTTCCAATTATGGAATAAGTAAGTCACAAAATTAAAAGGCACAGCATGAGAGTCAATGATATTTTAATAGTATTGCAATGGGACAGATGGTAACTATACTTGTAGTGATCATAGCATAATGTATAAGTTTGTCAAATCACTAATGTGATTTGTTGTACACCTGAAACTAACATAACATTGCATGTCAACTACACTCAACTAAATAAAAAAGCAACCAACACAAGAGTCAAGCAAAATGAAGGAACAGAGCAATATGTTCCAAACAAATGTACAAGAGAAAACATCAGGAAAACAAGCAAGCAAACAAACAAACAAACCTTAATGAAATGGAGATAAATAATTTATTTGATAAAGAGTTCAAAGTAATGGTAATAAAGATGCTCACAGGATTCAGAAGAACGGGGATAAACACAGTGAGAACTTCAAAAAAGGGATAGAAAATATAAGATAGTACCCAACATAAGTCCCTGAGCTGAGGAATACAAAAACTAAGCTAAAAAAATACACAACAGGGTTTCAAAAGCTGACTAGATGAAACAGAATAAAAGGATCAGGTAATGTGAGATGGAAGTGGAACTCACCCAAATAACAGCAGCAAAAAGAAAAAAAAGAAAAAAAAAAAGTGAAGACAGCTTAAAGGATACATAGGACAATATAAATTGAACATAGACTCACATTACAGAAATCCCAAAGGAGAAAAGAAAAAGAAAGGGACAGAAAACTTATTTGAAAGAACAATGGCTGAAAGCCTTTCTAACGTAGGGAAAGACGCAGACATCCAGATAAGGAGCACAGAGAGTTCCAAATAAGATTAACTCAAAAAGACCCACATTAACACATGTTACAATTAAAATGTTAAGAGTTAAAGACAATGAAAGAATCTTAAAAGCAGCAATAGAAAAACTTATTATGTACAGGAACCCCTCTGACACCATCAGCATGTTTTCAGCAGAAATTTTGCAGGCTACAAGGGAGTGCCACAATATACATTTAAAGTGCTGAAACAAAACAACTTTCAACCGAAAATATTTTATCAACAAAATTATATTTCAGAATTGAGAGAGAGGTAATGAGTTTTCCATATAAGCTAAAGTTAAAAGAAGTTATCACCAAACCAGCCTCAGAAGAAATGTTAAAAGGGACTTTGTTAAGCTAAAAACAAAACAAAACAACACGAGTTACACAAAAAATAAAGGAACAAAACACTAATTAGTAGCAAGAGAACATTTGGAAGTATAAATCTTACTGGTAAAGATAAATGTATAAAGGTAGTGGGCTAATCATTTATAAACCTAGTATAAAAGGTCAGATACAAAAATAGGAAAAATAAATACAATTACAATAATTAGTTAAGTGATACAGAATATACAAATATGTAAAATGGGACATAAAAAATAAAATGTTAGAGGTGGGAAGTAAAATATAGAGCCTTAGAATATTCAAACTTAAGTTGTTATCAACTAAAATAGACTGCTATAAAAACAAGTTGTTGTACATAAATAAGCCTCATGGTAACCACAAAGCAAAAACCTATAGTACATACACAGAAGATAAAGAAATCTAGGCATATCAGTAATGAAAGTTATCAAACCACAAAAGTTAACAAGAGGAGAAAGGAATAGGGAGTAACTTAAAAACAGTCAGAAAACAATTTTCAAAATGGTAATAAGTACATACCTATCAGCAATTACTTTAAATATAAATGGAATAAATTATTTAACCAAAGGACAGAGTGGCTGAATGGATTTAAAAAAAAAAAAAGTTAAGAACCTGGGCACCTGGGTGGCTCAGTTGGTTGAGCGGTTGAGCGTCTGACTTTGGCTCAGATCATGATCTCATGGTGTGAGTTTGAGCTCTGTGTCAGGCTCTGTGTTGATGACTCAGAACCTGGAGCCTGCTTTGGATTCTGCGTCTCCCTCTCTCTGTGCCCTCCCCCACTCACTCTGTCTCTCTCTCTCTCTCTCAAAAATAAATAAACCTTAAAAAAAAGTTAAAAACCATGCTGCCTACAAGAGGCTCACTTCAGAACTAAAGACACATATAGACTAAAAGTGAAAGGGTAAAAAACCCTTCCAAAGGAAAACCAAAAGAAAGTTCGAGTAGCCATACTTATAACACAAAATAGTCTTTAATACAAAGACAGTAGGAGATGAAAAGGGCATTAGATAATGATAAGAGGGTCAATCCAACAAGAAGATATAACATTTGTAAATATTTACGCACCCAGCAAAAGAACAGTAAATATATAATTGACTCTTGAACATGGCTTTCAACTACACAGGTACACAGATATGTGATTATCTTTTGCCTGATAAACACAGTATGATGCTAAAAACACATTTTATCTTCCTCATGATATTCTTGATATTTTCTTTTCTCTAGCTTACTTTCTTCTAATAATACACTATATAATACATGACACACAAAATGAGTGTTAATAGACTGTTATCAGTGAAGCTTCAGTCAACAGTAGGCTACTTGTAGTTAAATTTTTGGAGAGTAAAAAGTTTTACATAAAATTTTGACTGCTTGGAGTGTGGAGATCAGTGGCCTTAACCACCATATTGTCTACTGTATTCTGTTGACTTTGAATGTAATGTTCTGTGTATATCTCTTAAGTTCATCTGGTCTAGGATATAATTTTAGTCCAATGTTTCCTTACTGATTTTCTATTAATCATCAGGGAAATGCAAATCAAAACCATAAAAAGGTATAATCTCACATCTGTTAGAATCTCTATTATCAAAAATATAATGTGAAGAAAAGAGAATGCTGTGCATAATTGATCAGAATGGTGTAGCCATTATGGAAACATTATGGAAGTTCCTTAAAAAATTAAAACTAGAACTGGCATTTTGCTTCTGGGTATCTACTCAATAAAAACAAAAACACTAATTTGAAAATATATATTCACCCCTATGTTCACTGCAGCATTATTTATAAAAACCAAGTTATGGAAACAACCTAAGTGCCTATCAATGAGTGAATGCAGAAAGATACGGTGTATATTATACGATATTCAGTAATAAAAATTTAATTCTTGCCATATGCAACAACATGGATGGACGTTGAAGGCATTATACTCAGTGAAATAAGTCAGAGAAAAAGAAATACCACATGATTTTATATGTGAAATCTAAAAAACAAAACAAAACAACAACAGCAACGACAAAAAACAAACAACAAAAAAACCCAGCAAGGTTCTGGCCCAAGATGCCAACATAGATAGACCCTGAACTCACTTCTTCCATAGACATACCAAATCTACACCTGTATATATAGAGCAATTCCAGATGAACTGAAAGCTGTCTGAACAGCTTTTGCACAGCAAAGAATAGGCCACAGAGAAAACAGCAAGAGAGACAGAAACATAGTAAAAGGGAATCCACACCTCCATTGCTGTGAACTGAAGTTGAGAGGGATAGTACTGAGGGATGGTGAATAGATCTGTGTATATACCCATCAATAATTACTTTAAATGTACATGGTCTAAATGCTCCAGTCAAAAGACATAGGGTGATGAGATATATTAAAGAATAAGGCTATTCATATGATCCCTACAAGAGACATACTTCAGACCTAAAGACACATACAGACTGAAAGTGAAAACATGGAAAAAGACATTCCATGCAAATGGAAGGAAAAAAAAGAGAGAGAGAGAGAGAGAGAAAACAAACAAAATAGCATTACTTACATCCATTAGAATGAACAAAGACTGTAACAAGAGACAAAGAAGGATAAAAGAAGGATAAAAGGCTCAATCCAACAAGATGATATAACAATTATAAGTATATTTGCATCCATCACTGACATACCTAAATATATAAAGCAAATATTAACAGACATAAAAGGAGAAATTGACCAATACAATAATAGTAGGGAATGCCAACACCCCACTTACATCAATGGATAAATCATCTAGGCAGAAAATCAATGAGGAAACAATGTCTTTGATTGATACATTAGACCATCCAGCATTACCCTGATACCAAAACCAGACAAAAACACTACATAAAAAAAAAGAGAAAACTACAGACAACATTCTTGATGAACAAATTTAAAATTCCTCAGCAAAATATTAGCAAACCACATTCAACAATACATTAAAAGGAGCATTCACCACAGTCAAGTGGGATTTATTCTGGGGATGTAAGAATGGTTCGATTTTTGTTGCAGGATTTTTTACCTCAATACCTGGGGTTTGTTGTCTCACCATTTTGAAGACTAAAGAGGTGGACACAAAATGTGCAGCAGGCCAAGGTCTATTGGAGTATGAGTTAAGAAAAGTAAGAAAAGTGTAAAAGCTCTCTTTACTGGGAGGGGGCATTCGAAGGTGAATACCCATGACTACAGGCAAGGGCTCTTGTTTATAAGGTTCTGGTCAGCCCTGACTTCCCTTACCCCTGGTTCCTTCTCAGGTCCTACCTTTATTGGCTTGATAACTCTAGGTACTGGTTTGCCCATTACTGATTGTCTTGATCCCATTGTATGAGGGGTGGCCTATAGCCATACCATTCCTTGTGGGTCATACATTTTATGGTCTACTACTTATTTTAGTTAGGTCTTTTTTCAAATTCCTGACGGGGAAGTGATGGGGAGTAGGTGGTATCTGTTATATTATTTAGAGGAATCTTATGCCTGAGGGGATTTGCTGTGGTCAGATGCTCCCAGCATTGTTCCAAAATGTGTTTTTTCTTCAGGTCCTAACATTTCCCACCAGTCCTAACATTGCCCTCCCTGCCTTTTTTATCCTATCTTTCCCCATCATATTTTTACAAATCAATCAAGTTGATATATGGTGTATCATATATATGATATATATGATATCAACAACAAAAAGGATAAACATCATAAGATTATCTCAATAAATACAGAACCATCATTTGACAAAATAGAGTATCTCTTCATGATAAAAAAATCTCCACAAGGTTGACTTGGAACAAACCTCAACAAAATAAAGACTGTACATGAGAAGCCCACAGCTAATATCATACTCAATGGTGAAAAGCAGAGCCTTTCCTCTAAGGTCAGGAATAAAACAAAGATGTCCACTCTTCCCACTTTATTCAAAATAGTACCGAAAGTCCTAACCACAGCTATCAGACAAAAAATAAAAGGCATCCAAATTGGTAAGAAAGCAAAGTTTCACTATTTGCTGAAGACATCGTTTTATACATAGAAAACCCTAAGAACTTCACTAAAAAACTCTTATAATAAACAGACTTAGTAAAGTTGCAAGATACAAAATTAATACCAGAAATCAGCTGCATTTCAATACACCAATAATGAAGTAGCAAAAAAGAAAAATTAAGAAAACAATTCCATTTACAATTGCACAAAACAGGATAAAATACCAAGAAAAAATTTAACCATGGAGGTGAAAGACCTATACTCTAAACACTATAAAACACTGATAAAATAAACTGAAAACAACACAAAGAAATGGAAAGATTTTCCATGCTTATGAATTAGAATATTGTCCAAATGTCCATACTACCCAAAGCAATCTACAGATTCAATGCAATTCTTATCAAAATAACAACAGCATTTAAAAAAAATATTAGCATTTTCCACAGAACTAGAACAAACATTCCTAAAATGTGTATGGAACCTCAAAAGAGCTTGAATAGCCAGTGCAACCTTAAGAAAGAACAAAGCTGGAGATATCATAATCTGAGATTTTCAAGATACACTCCAAAGCTATAATAATCAAAACAGCTAGTGCTGGCACAAAAATAGACATACAGATCAATGGAACAGAACAAAGCTCATGAATAAAACTATGCTTATTTGGTCAATGAATGTACAACAAAGGAATCAAGAATATACAATGGTGAAAAGACAGTCTCCTCAATAAATGGTGCTAGGAAAACCGGGCAGCTATGTGAAGAATGAAACTGGACCACTTTCTAACACCATACACAAAAATAAACTCAAAATGGATTAAAGACCTACATGTGAGACCTGAAACCACATAAAACCCCTAGAAGAAAACTGACAGTAATCATTTTGAGATCAACCCTAGCATTTTTATAGATATGCCTGCTTAGGCAAGGGAAACAAAAACAAAATAAACTATTGGGACTACCCCAAAATAAAAAGCTTTTTCATAGCAAAGAAAACCATCAATAAAACAAAAAGGTGATCCACTGAATGGGAGAAGATGTCTACAAATGATATATCCAACAAGAGATTAATATCTAAAATATATAAAGATCATATATAACTCCATACTAATAAATAATCCTATTAAAAAATGGGCCGAGGACCTGAATATTTTTTCCAAAGGAGACATACAGATTTCCAACAGACACGTGGAAAGATACTCGACATCATTCATTATGAGGGAAATGCAAACCAAAACCACTAGGTATCACCTTATACCTGTCAGAATGGCTAAAATAAAAAAAGATAAGAAATATCAAGTGTTGGTGGAAATGTGGAGAAAAAGAAACCCTCCTGCACTATTGGTGAGAAAGTCAATTGGTGCAGCTACTGTGGAAGCAGTATGTTTTCTACCCAAAATAGTATGAGTTGCTCCCCAAAATAAAAATAGAACTATAATATGGTTCAGTAATTCTGCTACTGTGCATTTCCCCAGTAAATAACAATACTAATTGGAAAAGACAAATGCACCACCATGCTTCTAGCAGCATTATGCTCAATAGGCAAGACATGTAAGCAACCCAAGTGTCCATTGATGGATGAGTGGATAAAGAAGTTGGGTTGTCTGTAAATACAACAGCGACTAATCAGCCATTAAAAAGAATGAGATCTTGCCATTTGCAACAGCATGGATGAACCTGGAGGGTATTGTGTCAGTGAGACAAAGGGAAATACCACAGGATTTCATTTATATGTGGAGTAAAAAAATGAAACAGATGAAAAAACAAAGCAGAAACAGACTCACAGAGAACACATGATGGTTGCCAGAGAGGAAGGGTATGGGGGAGTGTGCAAAATTGGTAAAGGGGAGTGGGAGATACAGGTTTCCAATTATGGAATAAATAAGTCATGAAAAAAAAAGGTACAGCATAGGGCGTATAGTTAAGAGTATTGTGATAGCATTGTATGCTGTTAGATGGGAGCTACACTTCTGGCGAGCATAGCAACAATGTATAGACTTATAGAAACACTATGTTGTCCGCTTAAAACTAACGTAACCTTATGTCTCAACTACTTCAAAACAAAAACAAAACAAAAAACTGGAGGTCCTGGATACAGAGCACAGACTGGTGGTTGCTGGAGGTAGGGATTGGGCAAAATGGGTGAAGGAGTTCAAAAGATACATATTTCCAGTTACATAGGAAGTCATGGGGATATAGTGCATAGCATGGTGACTACTGTTAATAACATATTGCATGCACGTATTGCATGTTAAAGTAGCTAGGAGAGTAGATCTTGAAAATTCTCATCACAAGAAAAAATTATAACGACGTATGTTGACGGATGTTAATTGACTTATTGAGGTCCTCATTTTGCAATATATACAAATATCCAATCAGGACATTATGCACTCTATAACTAATATAATGTAATGTCAGTTATACTTCAATGAGGGGGAAAAAAAAAGGAGTATGGGTATGAGGCCAGCCTGGAAATAGAAGAAGGATTTTCAGGCTCAACATTCAGGCCAGGGATTCCTTCTGCAAGTGCAAACCAATCAGGGTACACAAACACAGGTTGGTGAAGGTTGTATAGGCCGATGTTGCCCAGACACAGAGAGGTTAATCTCCAGAGGCCCACGATGGGAAGGAAGGCATAAGCAGAAACCATCCAATAACACAGGCACTACCTAGCGTTCAAGCTGAACTTAAAATGGATGACCAGAAATACCGATTTGCAGGATTGTGAGCTGGTACCTCCAAAACAGAAAATGGTTTATTCTTTGCCATTGTTTTAGTCACTTTTCTGAGTGTGTGTGAGAGGGAGTGTGCATGTGACTAAGGGGTATAAGGTGTGCAATGCTTCTAGGACAGCTAGATCTCTGCAGGGACTGCTGTTTGCAGCAGCAGGTGAATTTCTCACTGAACTACTTCCTCCTCTTCCTATTATTGAGAAATATCTTGAATCTCCCTTTTGTGCCTTCACCTGCTTTTTCCTTGTCTGTATCTTTGGTGACAAAGACAGTGATAATTATTTAAATAATAGAACTATTTGTCAAAGGCATTTAGCCATATTATTTTCCTCCTTTAATGAGGTAGGAGTGATATTGGGGAAATTTTACATTTAGTTGGCATAAATGTCCTCAGAAAATGAAAATAAATGCAAAAGATGACATTTTACAAGATTGCTTTCCATTCTTAACATAATGAACAATTCAGTCACTGTTGAATAGCCCAATCTATTTTATTTCTTTGAACAAATTCCATTGTAAGAGCCAACATCATCTATGTGCTTCCAAAGCAGAAAGTAATTATCATTACAATTAACTTTTACAAAGATACACATTTTCCTTATGGCATTGCTTCTCATCTTCACCTTCCTCCTCAATTTGTATTCATATCTTCAAAGTGGCTGTATAAAAAAGATTACCCCTTCCACATTTACTTATGTAGCTGTGTTGAGAAACTCTGTAAAGACGTTAGAATACTGATAACTGTTGCCTGGGACACGAAAGTTACATCTTTGGTGTGAGGTCAAGGTGTATTGTTCAGGTCTTCTAAGAATCTGAAGGCACTCCAGAAATAGACATACTACCTTACACAGACGTGAAGATATTCAAAGGAATTTCTCTTTGGATACTTATGGTAAATAGGAGGATTTTAAAGCTGCTTTTCTGACCTTAATTATTCCCTGATTCTTCATAGTCTTTGGAGGAAGCCACGTGATTTTAACTGTAATTGGATATGCCTTAGAAAAAATAGAAAACAAGTGGGAAGTTGGGCAGATCAGATCTCTTACCTTCATTGTAAAGCTGTGCACTCAAGGGGGTGTCTAATCAGAGATATCAGTGGCCCTCTGAGATATGCCAGGACGATTGATATCCAAAGGGCTAATGTTAATCAGTAACTGCCATCGTCAAACTGCCCAAGATACACTCCTCCTCCCTGTAGATGCTACAGGGGGAGGAGGCAGGAAAAGCACAAAGGTCTTATCTTTGTATGTGGCTACGTGGCCATAGTTTTTACAACTACTTAGTCATGTAAACTCACGTGGGTGATAGTAAGGACCTTTCTTGGAATTTGGTAAATAGAAATAAGAATCATCTCTAAGAATTAAGTTATAAAAACCACCTAAAATGATAAGAGAAAATCAAAGTCACCTTGAAAAGACAAGTTGGCCTCCTGAATAGAGCAAGACAAAAGATGTTAAGGAATCTAAAAAGATTTATTTATTAGAAACGGGGAATAATCAGCATAAAATATAGAAAAGCAAGACCATTCAGCAATCAATGACAGTATTCCCTCCCTCCAGCCTTGCTGTGGGGAGAAAGCACATCGATAAAAGATTCACCCTGCGTGGTTCTGGTGGGAGGCATCTCTCTATTCTGATGAGGGATCTAACTATCAGAACGCTGACATAAATATTGCACGGCTGAACTAAAACCCCTTGCTCTAATTCTTATGGTCACAAATCAATTTTATGATTGTAATTTTGTTTTGCAAGAGGTGGTTTTCTTTCAGGGACAGAAGGCCAGCTAGAATGCATGGAAGGATAATCTTCCCTTTCAAGCTTAGTGTGATTACATCCCTGACTTAGAAGTCCTTACTTCTACCAAAGTCCCCAGCCAGGCAAAACTATGGTATGAAAATGATGAAATCAATGTAAGTGTCAATTTGGAAGGCTTCTAAATGCCAAGCCAGGCCGCTTCTCTGATGACACCACGACTTCAGTGCACTGAGAGAAGTAGGGAACTTAACTCAAAGTGAAAAGGTATCCTTGTTTTTGAGGCCACACCTGAAATAATGGGCAACACACTGAAAAGTATGAAGAGTGCATAAAAATCGTGGATGCATTCAGAGAAGAGTGACCAGCAAAGTGGTGGAAAGGTTGGAAACCATGTTTTATGAATTAGGGAAAACACTGAGCCCACAGAAAGGAAGGGGAGGAGAGTAAGGGCACAGACACTGCCCTTATGATCTCAAGAGTTATCATACGGAAAAAGGTAGAGCTCTATATTGACACTGGATAAAATATGAACCAAAGAGTGCAAATTATATGGAGAGATATTTTTGGATGATGTTCAAGGAGTCTTTAATATTTGAAGGAGTTATCTCAAGAGAAAATGAATTTTCTGATTTTGTAGCTATTCTAGCAAAAGCTGTACAATAGTAACTTGAGAGGGAAATTGAAGAAGAGACACTTGGGAAAAGATACTTTTTTCTAGTCACTTTAAAACCTCATTTTCTAAAATTTTTCACACTTAGAGATATAATTGAAGGTCTGAATGTAAACTATTGAAATATATTTGTAGTGTGGTATATGGGAGAATTCATTTTATTTATAAGGTAATATTTTTAAGCCTATTTTCACGGATTTATATTAATCATTATCTTTCCTTCATGACATAGTGACTAAAATATTTCTTTTAAAAAAATTTTTAATGTCTATTTATTTTGAGATAGAGACAGAATGTGAGTGGGGGGACAGAGAGAAAGGGGGGGAGGGAGAGAGGGAGACAGGGAGAGAGAATCCAAATCCAAAGCAGGTCCCAGGCTCTTAGCTGCCAACACAGAGCTACCAGCACAGAGCCTGACACGGGGCTCAAACTCATGAACTATGAGAACATGACCTAAGCCGAAGTGGGATGCTTAACTGACTGAGCCACCCAGATGCCCCCAAAATATTTTTTTTTGTTTTGAATAATAAGTACAAGCAAGCCATCATTGCAACATCAAAAACCAACAAATATGTAGGAATAAATTTATAGAAAATCATGCAAAAAAACCTCTACAGTGACAGCTATAAATGTTATGGAGGCAAGTTAATGACTATCTGAATACATGGAGGAATATGCCATGTTCATGGATTGGAATATTCAAACTAGTAAATGTGTCAGTTCTCCTTAAAATAATCTGTAGAATCATTCCAATCACAATATAAATTTCAGTATTTCTAAGGTGTGTATTGTGTGTGAGCATGTGTATGTGTATGTGTGTGTTGACAAACTGATTCTATAATTTTTAATGGAAACATACAAAGAAAAAGCCACAATTTTAGAGATAAGTAAAAGGTGAAAATTTTACTTTAAAATATAGCAAAACTATTCTAAAACAATAGTAATTAATACAGTGTGGTTTTGTAACAAGAATAACAGTCAGAAATAGAAATGGACATTGTAGAAATAGTCTCATACAGACCTGTCACTCTGTGACAAGGGTGATATTGCATAATAGTTTGGAAAGAATTGACTTTTCTTTATTTTTTCTTAAATTTTTATTTATTTTTTGAGAGAGACAGAGCATGAGCAGAGGAGGGGCAGAGAGAGAGGGAGACATAGAATCTGAAGCAGGCTCCAGGCTCTGAGCTGTCAGCACTGAGCCCAATGCAGGGCTCGAACCCACAAATCCCAAGACCATGATCTGAGTGGAAATCTGACACTTAACGGACTGATCCACACAGGTGCCCCAAGAATTGGCTTTTCAATAATTGTTTCAATTGGAGATCCATATGGGAAAAAATCTCGACACCTGCCTCATACCAGACACCCACCTTGCCAACACACACACACACACACACACACACACACACACACACACACACACACACACACAGTAGACTCCAGTAAGAACAGGAAAGGAAAAACAGTAGGACGAGACAGAATAACATCAGCATCCTGGGGTAAACAATACCGAGTGCTGGTAAGGCTATGAAGAAGTAAGAACTCTCAAGATTCTGGTGGGAGTGTAAACATCCACAAGCACCTTGGAAAACTGACCCAACAATTTTACTCCTATGTATATATTCAATAAAAATGCAAGGACATGTACTAGAACATTTATAGCATTACTGTTTGTAATAGCTAAAAACTGAAAATATACTATTATCCATCAACAATAGAACTGATAAATGTATTCTTACATTGACATACATTAATGAGAAAGGACATTCCATAATTATAAGCATCAATATGGGTGCATCTTGCAAATAATGTGGAGTGACAACAGCTTGACAAAATATGTACTGTAGGATATCATTCAAACAATGAAAAAAATAGATCACACTTGTATATGCTATTAAAATTCAGGTGACTGATTATACTTCGTGGAGGTTGGTGACTGGAAGGGGTTCAAGAGAAATCAAGATAATTGCTTTGGTTTTTTCAATCTGTGTGCTAAGGAATGTTCAATATTTGAACTGTTTACTTATGATAGGTGCACATTTCTGTATGTTTATTATAATCCAATAGTTCAAAACTATAAAAAAGAAAAATACATTTACACAAAAATTTTACATTTACCTACTATTTTCTAACACTATTTTAAATATTATGTTTTAAATTACATTTACATTGACTATGTTTGTCGGGGTATAGACATGCACTTGATTTCCACCTCTGTATAAGAACATGCAAGATCTGAAGAGGTTTTACTTAGTGCAGTATATTAAATTCCACTTGTCAAAGTTAAGAAATACATATTCTTCTTATGCACACACGATCATTTAAAAATGTATCCTGCATTAGGCTGAAAGTTATCCTCAACATATCAGAAAGAGAAGGTATCAGTCATCATGGTTTTTTGACAGTACAGTTAAGAAATACAGTTATTTTAAAAAACAGCCAAGAAAAAACCTATAAGTATTAAAAATTCAAAAATACATTGGTATATAATTCACAGTTTAAAAAATCATAATAGAAGTTTAAAAGCACTTAGAACTAAAGGGTAATGAACAACCTATGGGTTTCAACTGAAGTGGTGCTTCCATGGAAATTTTCAGCCCTACATATTTTCAGGAAAAGTTATATTTAGAGAAAATTATTTTATACCAAATATTTAGAGAAAGAGACAAGGTTTAAAACTAATGCATAGGATCCATCTGAAGTTTGAAAAACAAAATAAATCCAAAGAGATTAAAAGAAATATATAGTAAAAATCGGAGTGTAAACAAAAGACAAAATAAATGTCCCGTATGGAGGAATAAAAAAATCTAAAAACTTGTCTTATGAAACAATATCAAAAAGGCACACTTTTAGTGGTATACCTAGGAAAATAAAAGATATATAATAATTTTTAAATGATAAATAATAAAAAGGAATTTAAAACACAAGGAAATACTGCTAACAACTATTTGCCAACATTTTAGTCAAATTCAGTTAAATGTATACATTTATGGGGAAAGATAGCATAGTAAAGCATTTTTTAAGTCATATAAAATACTTTACATCTGTGTTCTGAGTAAATACATAACTTTTATTTATTTATTTTAGTTTTTTTTAACGTTTATTTATTTTTGAGAGACACAGAGAAACAGAGTGTGAGCGGGGGAGGGGCAGAGAGAGAGGGAGACAGAATCTGAAGCAGGCTCCAGGCTCTGAGCAAGCAGTCACCACAGAGCCTGATGCAGGGATCAAACCCACAAACTGTGAGATCATGACCTGAGCCGAAGTTGGACGCTCAACCAACTGAGCCACCCAGGCACCCCTCTATTTTTACTTTAAATATGCATTCATTAAGATCTCATTTACCTACAGCATCTTTTTTCTGCAATTTGTTGTCTACCATCAATGAAAAGTGACATTGTCATTAAGAATAGAAATTAAGTTTTTTGATGGATTTGATAGACTACCTCCATCAAACATTTATTTTTCAGCTTTGAGATATAATTGACATATAATATTGTATAAATTTAAAGTGTACATGTTGAGGGCCGCCTGGGTGGCTCAGTTGGTTAAGCATCTGACCTCAGCTCAGGTCATGACTTCATGGTTCGTGGGTTCAAGTCCCGCTTCGGGCTCTGTGCTGACAGCTCAGAGCCTGGAGCCTGCTTCTGATTCTGTGTCTCCCTCTCTCTCTGCTCTGTTACTGTCTCCCCCCCATTCATGCCCTGTTACTGTCTCTCAAAAATGAATGTTAAAAAAAGTTTTAAAGTGTACATGTTGATTTCATACACATATATTACAAAATGATTACCATCATAGCATTAGCTAACACCTCCATCATGTCAAGTAACTACTATTTCTTTTTGCTGTCAGCCATTTACAATCTATTCCCTCAGCAACTTTCAAGTATATAATACAGTACTATTAACTATAATCATCATGCTGTGCATTAGATTCCCCCAAGCTTATTTCTTTTTATAACCAGAAGTTTATACCATTTTAGGAGTTTGGCTTGTGTGTGTCTTTGTGTGTGCATGTGTCAAAAAGAACCTTTATTAGTTATTTATAATCTCCTCTTCTGCTTTTCTGCTTTCTTGCCAGATGCCTTGGAACAGGAGCTTTCTGGGCTTGAGATTTCTGACCCTTCCCAGCTTTTGGAGGCGCTGCCTTCTGGCCTGCAGCTTATGGGGCAGAAATCTTCTGGACTGCAGCCTTCTTGCCTGTGGCGGCAAACTTTTTTTGCTGGAAACTTTGCAGCAACTTCTCCAGCTGCACCCTTAGCAGTGGGTACATTTCTAGGAGAAGATTCCAGGACAGCTGCTTTTGGTAGCTTTCTAACTTCAAGCTTGATTATTCTTTTCCTCCTTTTCTTTGCCTTCATGACTTTATAGTGATCAAAATCTGTCATCTTGGCTTTCCTTTCTCTGGCTTTAATCTTCTTGACCCATCCCATGGCCGCGCATTTCCTACTGGTGTCTGCCTTCTGCCAGGCTTGTCCGACGTACTTTGGGCGGGCACTGTGTGGGAACTTGAGGATGAAGTCAGTGAGCTCCATGAATTTGAAAGGCATAATATATCTCCTTACCTGAATGCAAGGTCCATCAACCAAAGCCCCCTTCTGGTCAATAGCATCTATAATCTGGACCATCCTCCCGGCATGAAGGCCAAAGGAAATGTAGGCCACCTGGCCAACCTCTATAAAACACTTGAACATCATTTTGGTGGCATTGCACAAGAGAGGTTTGGCTTTTTTAGATTTCATGTGTAAGTGACGTCACACTATATTTGTCTTTCTCTGACATTTCACTTAACATCATGCCCTCAAGTTTCACCATGTTGTTACAAATGACAGGATTTCCTTTTTTCTCATGGCTGAATAACATTCCATTGATCCCATGGGGGCAGGGTTTGTTCAGAACTACCACTTGTGTCTTAACCCCACAACCCCACATATATTGTTTTTGGTATTCAGACTAAAGCTCTTTATAGGAGTTTACTGGACAGAGGACATTGCTCTGGGGATAGATGGAGGGACCCTGAGCCTGGGTGATGGTGCTCCAGTCCTGGCCATGGGTGAAGTGGGTTAGATCTGCCCATGCCTGTGAGTCCACATATGTACAATGGAATGTTATATATACACACACCCATTCCCCACATCTCCATCCATTCATCTATTGATGGACACTCAGGTTATTTCCATATCTTGGGTATTGTGAATAATACTGCAATGACCATGGGAAAGCAGATATCTCTTCAAGAACCTGTTTTCACTTACTTTGGGTAAGTGTTGAGAAGTAGGATTGCTAAATAATATAGTATTTCTAGTTCTAATTATTTTGAGAAAACTCCATACTATTGTCTATAGTTGCTGCATCAATTTATATTCCCATAAATAGTGCGCAAGGGTTCTCTTTTCTTCACATTCTTGCCAACACTTGTTCTCTCGTCTTTTTGATAATACAATTCTAACAGATGTGATATCTCAGTGTGGTTTTTATTTGCATTTTTCTGATGACTAGTAATGTTGTACCTTTTCGTGTACCTGTTGCCCATTTGCAGGTCTTTGGAAAAACGTGTATTAAATTTCTCTGCCTATTTTTTTTTAATGGTATTTTCTTTGTTGTTGAATTATAGGACTTCTTTATTTATTTGGTATATTATCCCCTTATCAGATATATGATTTAGAACTTTGTAGGTTCATTGTGTAGATACTTTCATTTGCTATGCAGAAGCTTTTTCAATTGATATAATCCCACTTATTTATTTTGCTTTTGGGATCATAATAAATCATTACCAAGACCAAGGTCAAGAACCTTTTTCATTAGGTCCTCTAGAAGATTTACAGTTTCAGTTTTTATTTTTAGGTCTTCAATCCATCTTGAGTGAATTTTTGTGAGTGATATAAGATAATGGCCCATTTAATTCTTCTGCATGTGGTTATCCAATTTTCTCAACATCATTTATTGAAAAGACTATCTTTTCCTCATTAAGTATTCTTGGCTCCCTTTTCAAAGATTATTTGATCACATATGCAAGGGTTTATTTCTAGCCTCTCAATTCTATTCCATTGGTCTATGTGTCTATTTTTATGATGATACCATACTGTTTTCATTACCACAGCCTTGTAGTATGGTTTGAAATCAAGAAGTGTTACACCTCTAGCTTTGATCTTCTCTCTAGATTGTTTTGGCTATTTGGGGTCTTTTGTGGTTCCATGAAAAATTTATGATTGTTTTCCTACTTATATAAAAAATGTCATTGGAATTTTGACAGAGAGTGCACTGAATCCATAAATGGCTTTGTATAGTATGGACATTTGAACAATATTAATTCTTAGAATCCATATCTTTTTACTTGTTTGTCTACTTAACCAAACTTTAATTAGGTTCCTTTGAGTTTTTTTCTCAAGGGAGCCTTGACTTTGGCTTGCCTTTACCAAGAATACTGCTGAATCAGTTTAGTAAGAATTACCTACCCTTAATATACAGTCAAGTTCATTATCCCCTACTCTTGATATCGTCACCCCCTGCTTTTACTTTTATTTGGAGTTCAATCTTTCTACTCCTACTGCAACAGTCTTGAATAAAATCTCCTGTACTGTTAACAAATGTCAGAATAGTTTTTAACTTTTAAGAAAACAATAATAATAAGCCATACAAAATCTTGGTTTTACATCTCTCTGAAGACAGGTTAAGAAACCGTTATCTTTAATGTATGTCACATTCCTTTCTATTTACCAAATGTGAGAGCTCATTTAGCATATTGGTTAAGAAACTTGGTTTAGGTACTGGCTATGTTAACTATGTGACCTTGGGCAAATTTTCAAAACTTTGAAAATTTCCCTTGAAAGAAAAAAAAAGAAAAGAAAAGAAATATCCTCTTTCCTCAAATTATAGGAGGAGTGAGGGATTTGGATTGATTACTGGACTTTTTAGTACAAGAAAGCCTTCTACTGGTATAAGTAAAGTGCAATTTCGTTTATCTGTGGTAACTAATTTATTGTTGGAAGGGTTGTACGCAAGGAAAATAGGATATTTTTGTTTTTTTTTAAGTTTATTTTCATTTGAGAAAGAGAAAGAGAGCAAGCAGGAGAGGGACAAAGAGAGGGAGACAGAATCCCAAGCAGGCTCTGCACTGCCAGCACAGAGCCTGATGCAGGGTTTGAACCCACAAACCGCAAGAACATGACCTGAGCTTAGGTCAGGAGTCAGATGCTTAACTGACTGAGCCACGCAGGTGCCCTGAATATAGGATATTTTTAAATGAACAGAAAATGGCAGACAACATCTATACAAAGGATACAAGAATTTGTAAGATGAGAAATTATTTCAGGTGAAAATTTGTCCTCAAAATCAACCGTCATGCAGACAAAAAAAACCTTGACGCAGACATTCAAATACTTAGAATATAAAGGGTTCCTTGGGGTCACTCAAGGCCAGAAAGAATCTATGTCCCAGGCAGTTAGACTACAAAGACCCCATGTGCAAAGGGATTGAGATAGAGCCCTCACAGGGTATTGCCTCAGCAATGGGGCCAAATTCTATACAGACTGAAGCCTGTTCCAGTCCCAATTAGCACATATTCAAAACAATCTTCCTAAGCATGAATATCCCAAGTAATGACATCAAAGAACAAAGCCCAACTTTATTTAAAGGAACACAAAATGCTCAGCAGTCGACAATTTAAAATACACAGTGCTGGTCTCCTACCTAGAGTTACCAGGTACGCAATGGAACAGAAATGCAATTCACCACTAGCAGGGAAATCAACCAATAGACATCTCCCTCCCCCGCCCCCTAGATGAGGGTAGAATTGGTATAGGACTTAAAAACAGGCCAGAGAAGCAGACTCGCTATGGTCAAACATAAAAGGAAGTAGCATAAGGAGATAATAGGAAGACACACTTAAATATCAAAGCAGATATATAATTCCCTTAAAATCAGGAATTTGTTGAGAAGTGACATAGGATAGCTGTTAAAGTCATCAACTCAGGAGCCACAGTGCCGGGTTTCTATTACCAGCTCTGAAATGACACTTGTGGATCCCTGTTCAAGGTAATTAACATGCCATGCCTCAGTTTCCTTCTCTGTAAAATGAGTATAGTAATAACACTTTCCATCAGGCTTGCTATGAGGGTGAAAATAGTTCTTATTTGTCAAGAACAGAGGACTTTGCAAGGCACAAACTTTAATGGCTATAAAAATGTTTATGAAATAAAATGAAGACAAATAACCTAGCTTTCCTCCCATGAACACCCAGAAAGCAGGCTCCCTCTCAACTCACCTCCATTTTTATTCTTGAGTTTTCTCTGTAGCCAAAGGGCCTGCAGGAGTTCAGAAGAGTCAGGAGGTCCCGGAGTGTTGAAATTTGCTCACACTTCTGTGCTTCTAGCAGTCTTTGAAGCTGATGGGAGGTGCGGCCACTCTTAAAGCTAATGGATGTGATTGCTCCTCCGCTACCCCCTACTAGCACTCTCATCAGGCTGGCTCATATTCCTCACCCAGTCTCTGGGAGTCACCGATTCATAGAGACCTTCCCAAACAGCAACATCTCAAAGAGGTGCCTCCCTGTTATTCTGTCTTCAACCTTCACTAACACTTTCTACAGGTCAATATAACTTAGTAAAGTGTAGCTCCCCCACTAGTTTATAAACTCAGCAAAATCACGGAGCTTGCCTACAAGTGAATTCAGCTGTAAAACAGCTTCCCAGCTCTGATTCTACAAAGGAATCAGCTGGAAGGCATTTATTTCAAAGGCCAACCCCAGTGATTCAGATTTAATAATTTTGGGTTGGGTCCCAGGCATTTGTGTTTCGAAAAACTCCTTCCATGATTCCAACATGCAGCCTGGGTTGAGATCTGCTGCCTTAGAGGAACAGTGTGTACTTTGCCATGAGCTCTACCTGACTGCAGGGGCCTCCTCTGTCCATCGCCACCTCACTATGCTCCAGGCAGGTGGAGACTGTTGTCACTGTGAGCCACACCCAGGCTACAGATTAGAACTGCCTGAAGACTGTTTTGACTATCCTGGTACCTGCAGTTTTCCAGAGATTTTCACTTGAGGATATAGTTTGGGAACGAATCATCAGGAGTACTGAATGTTTCTAATACGTGACCAAAGTGGAGACACTCCTCTTAAAAAAGGTCTCATGGGCAGGAGACTTTCTTTTGCTTCCTGACAAAAGGATAGTAGTTCTCAAGAATCTCTTGGGGCCTAGGATAAGCGACTGGGGCCTGATCTAAGAAAGCCTTCCTGAGATTTGGGTTCTATTCAAGAGGGGCATGCGGATTTAAAGAAAGTAATTTCACACAATTTTAGGGCTGTTTGTCTTTCTAAAGATGAGGAAATTGAGTATTAAGTTTTAAATCTTAGGGGAAATCTTCTAATTTAGGGGAAACGTTCAATGTTTCTTTGTCAAACAATCTGTAAAATCTGTTGGATAAATTTTGAAATGAGAAGGGAAATAGGGTAGAATCTTGGGAGGAAAAGTTTTTGAAGTTGATGGAAGTGTAAAGTGATACTGGATGTTCTTGTGTGAAGGAAATTCACAGGTCAAAAATATGGGTGACTGCAAGGGTTGGTGGTAATTTCTGATGTGCCAAGGAAGTGACTAAGAAGTATTTTATTTTCCAAGGTGAAAATGGAGTCTTTCCAGCTTTCTGAGTGACAAAAGAAAAAATAAAGACAATTAAGTATTATGAAATAAGAGAGACTGAGCAAGGAGAAACGTTGGAGAGAAACTATGGAAGTTTCTACCAAAAAGTATCATGAAAAGCAGAGAAGCCAGGGGAGACATAGCCGTAAAGACAAACACACACAGTGATTCTCACTGTAAGAGGAGCCACCTTCCCAGGCTGAAGACAATCAGTGTGCATGCTCCCAGGAGGGCGGGGGGGAGGGGGAGAGGAAGAGAGTGTTTAACTGATCAGATTTCAAGAGAGGCCTTTCCATTAAAAATGAGCAAAGCTGTTCACCCTTGTCTATGACTTTCCTCCTCAAGGGTATAAAATATTAGTCTTGTAAAGGGAAGTGCATTTCACCATGATTTAGAGCTGCTTGCATTTTTGAAGATGTGAAAGGAAACTTGTAAGCGATAGCAAATCACCAACTTTAAAGCTTTTTTTTTTTTTTTTTTCGTTACCAACATGCAATAAAACTTAGGAAAATGCGCGCAGGCAATATTTTTGGGATGAAAGGGAATCTAGAAGGAATGGAGGAATGTGGGTAAGAGTGATTAAGGTTTCTGTGTGTATGTAATGACATCAGTGTTCCTGGGTGGGAATAGCCATCAACAAAAAAGAGGTTTGAGGAAAAGTCCAAAATCATGGGTATGAATGGGATCCAAGGGGGAATTTCTGCTAAACCCTAGAACTAGTAGTGCTGTGTCCGTAGATAATAGGGAATCACTACAGGCTTTTTAGTAGCAATATTTTAGGGAGAACATCAAGGCTTCAGGAAACATGAGTTTGGAGTAGAGAGAAAATGCCATATTGGGACAGTTTATGACACTCTTAGCCAAACTGAGAGGAAATACTGATGGAGAGGGTAAGATAGGAGAGTGGAGAACAGAGGAGTGATTGACACATTTCTTGGCAGTGAGTATATCGGTATAGAGGGAATTGGAGGCTCCAGGAGCAGAAACTGGCCCTAATGCCTAGGAACTGGCCACCACCCAGAGTGGATGCTGGACATCAAGGCCCTGGTTTTTAATATAAGTACTATGTCCCAGCATCCTCACTTGATCTGTGATCCTGGACACACATCCTATCTTCTATTTGAATCTTGGTATCTTCCACTGAAAAGTGGGAGGGGGTGGGGGATGGGTAAACCAACTAATTCTGGACAACAGCCCTTTAGATTAATTCAAGGATTGGGACTTTGATTGGATATGCCAAATCCCTTCAGCTATTCCTAAACTAATGTTTGAGTGGATAACTGGGAGAGGGTGTGTTTGACTTCAACTAGAAGTGCAGGAATTCAAAGCATTCTTGGCCCCATACTCTCAACTAAATAAAAGATTGTCTCATTTGTGCAAATGCACATTCTTGACTTCTGACTTTTCTTTGCATTTAACTGGAAGCTTCTAAGAGCTTCCAGTTAAACAGGAAGTGCTGAAACCCCAGTCTCTATAAAACAGTGGAATTAGCTGAGTTTTCTTCACTCTGGTATCAAAACCATTCTTTCATTAAGGGTCTTTGCCATGGACAATAGCAATAGCATCCTCAGGGGCAACCCCAAATATACTGTTTTTGGTGTTCAGACTAAAGCTCTTTATAGGGGTTTACTGGACAGAGGACATTGCTCCAGGGATAGATGGAGGGACTCTGAGCCTGGGTGGTGGTGCTCTAGCCCTGGCCATCGATAAAGGTTGGTTAGATGCCCCATGCCTGTGAGTCCTAGCTGTGACCCTCTGTCTGGGGTTTAACACACAAGTGGTAGTTCTGAACCAACCCTGTCCCCAGCTGCAAATATTTATTTCTACCCCAGCAAAGATAATGGGGGCCCTTTAGTGACCCAGCAGACACCTAAGTTCTCACAAAGCTTCTATTCTCCATGGGTAAGCAATATTACACAAGAGCCTGCAATACTAGTTATTGTTATACTAGTTATTTCAGTCATTGTTAGAAAAGTGAAAATAAGGTTGTACATGTGTACGTAGCTGATAAAAGTTGTTCATGAGAAAGATTTGTGAAACTGGGATCTTCACAAAACAGAAGTAAAATACCTTTTTATAAACTTAAGAAAGGTAGATAAACAGGTATAAGAGACACAATATATCTAAATTGTTTACCTTATATGTTATATATTCACATCACCCAACAAGTGGTTGCTGAGGTTAAGAAGCATCAGCTGCAATCTCACAAGAAGTGAACCAAGGCCCAGGAACATTAAATAATGGGGCTCTGCTCACACAGCCCAAGAATACTGACAGCAGGATTTCACTCTACTGATTCTTTTATCCACAAGTTTACCGTATGGTTAATGACCCTCCAGACAATAATTTTGGGGAAAGGGTATGAGAAGGGTGACAGATCCTAGGTCATCAGGAAGCTGAGCTCCCTTCCTGTCTGTTGGCCTCTCTATATATATTTGGGTCCTATCCAAGCCCTGGCCAATAGCAGAACCGGGGAGTCCTCAAGTTCAATTCCATGTTTTGTTCATTCCATTGGTATTGTGAAGAGAAGGACTCATGAAATCCCTTGTCTCCCAAGTGGAACTGGGATCCAGGTTGAAATTTTCAGTTTAGGATCTGGATCAGAGACAGGGTGGGTGACTGCAACTGGGGATGGAGTCTACAGAAAGAAAGGCAGGGTTCAAGGTGCACGGCTCTCATCCAGAGCATGTAGGGTGAAGGGGGTGGAGAATAGAAATAAGTAAAGAAGCAAACCAAACCAAAACAAAAACCTGGGAAATGGCAAAGTGGGAAATGACAAATAAGAGTATAATGGACGTAAGAAAAATTTTTTTTAATTTTATCTTTTATTTTTTAAAATGTACATCCAAATTAGTTAGCATATAGTGAAACAATGATTTCAGGAGTAGATTCCTTAATGCCCCTTACCCATTTGGCCCATCCCTCCTCCCACAACCCCTCCAGCCACCCTCAGTTTGTTCTCCATATTTATGAGTCTCTTCTGTTTTGTCCCCCTCCCTGTTTTTATATTATTTTTGTTTCTCATCCCTTATGTTCATCTGTTTTGTCTCTTAAAGTCCTCATATGAGCTGGTCAAATGATTTTTGTCTTTCTCTGACTGACCAATTTCACTTAGCATAATACCCTCTAGTTCCATCCACATAGTTGCAAATGGCAAGATTTCATTCTTTTTGATTGGTGAGTAATGCTTCATTTTATATATATATATATATATATATATATATATATATATATATATATATATATGCCACATCTTCTTTAGCCATTTATCCAATTTATCCATTGATGGACATTCGGGCTCTTTCCACACTTTGGCTATTGTTGATAGTGCGGCTATAAACATGGGGTGCATGTGTCCCTTCGAAACAGCACACCTGTATCCCGTGGATAAATGCCTAGTAGTGCAATTGCTGGGTCATAGGGTAGTTCTATTTTTAGTTTTTAGTTTTTGGAAACTTCATAATGTTTTCCAGAGTGGCTGCACCAGCTTGCATTGCCACAAACAATGCAAAAGAGATCCTCTCTCTACACATCCTCGCCAACATCTGTTGTTGCCTGAGTTGTTAATGTTAGCCATTCTGACAGGTGTAAGGTGGTATCTCATTGTGGTTTTGTTATGTATTTCCCTGATGATGAATGAGGTTGAGCATTTTTTCATGTGTCGCTTGGCCACCTGGATGTCTTCCTTGGAGAAGTGTCATGTCTTTTGCCCATTTCTTCACTGGATTATTTGTTTTTTGGTGTTGAGTTTGATAAGTTCTTTATCAATTTTGGATACTAACCCTTTATCTGATATGTCGTTTGCAAATATCTTCTCCCATTCTGTCAGTTGCCTTTTAGTTTTGCTGATGGTTTCCTTCACTGTGCAGAAGCTTTTTATTTTGATGAGGTCCCAGTAGTTCATTTTTGCTTTTGTTTCCCTTGCTTCCGGAGACGTGTTGAGTAAGAAGTTGCTGTGGGCAAGATCAAAGAGGTTTTTGCCTGCTTTCTCCTTGAGGATTTTGATGGCTTCCTGTCTTACATTGAGGTCTTTCATCCATTTTGAGTTTAGTTTTGTGTATGGTGTAATAACGTGGTCCAGGTTCATTCTTTTGCATGTTGCTGTCGAGTTTTCCCAGCACCACTTGCTGAAGAGACTGTCTTTATTCCATTGGATATTCTTCCCTGCTTTGTCAAAGTTAGTTGGCCATATGTTTGTGGGTCCGTTTCTGGTCTCTCTATTCTGTTTCATTGATTTGAGTGTCTGTTCTTGTGCCAGTACCATACTGTCTTGATGATTACAGCTTTGTAGTAGAGTTTGAAGTCTGGGATTGTGATGCCTCCTGCTTTGGTTTTCTTTTTCAAGATTACTTTGGCTATTTGGAGTTTTTTCTGGTTCCATACAAATTTTAGGATTATTTGTTCTAGCTCTGTGAAGAATGCTGGTGTTATTTTGATAGGGATTGCATTGAATATGTACATTGCTTTGGGTAGTATTGACATTTTAACAATATTTGTTCTTCCTATCCAGGTGCATGGAATCTTTTTCCATTTTTTGTGTGTGTGTCTTCTGGACACACACAAGCTTATAGAAACTATAAGCTTTCTATAGTTTTCAGTCTATAGAATTTTCACCTCTGGTTAGATTTATTCCTAGGTATTTTATGGCTTTTTGTGCAACTGTAAATGGGATCGATTCCTTGATTTCTCTTTCTGTTGCTTCATTGTTGGTGTATAAGAATGCAACCGATTTCTGTGCATTGATTTTATATCCTGCAACTTTGCAGAATTCATGAATCAGTTCTAGCAGGTTTTTTTGTGGAATCTTTAGGGTTTTCCATATAGAGTATCATGTCATCTGTGAAGAGTGGAAGTCTGACCTCCTCCTGGGCCGATTTGGATGCCTTTTATTTCTTTGTGTTGTCTGATTGCAGAGGCTAAGATTTCCAATACCATGTTGAATAACAGTGGTGACAGTGGACATCCCTGTCTTGTTCCTGACCTTAGGGGGAAGCTCTCAGTCTTTCCCCATTGAGGATGTTATTAGCGTTGGGTCACTCGTATATGGCTTTTATGATCTCGAGGTATGCTCCTTCTATCCCTACTCTCTTGTGGGTTTTTATCAAGAAAGGATGCTGTATTTTGTCAAATACTTTCTCTGCATCTATTGAGAGGATATGGTTCTTGTCCCTTCTTTTATTGATATGATGAATCATATTAATTGTTTTGGAGATACTGAACCAGCCCTGCATCGTGGGTATAAATCCCACTTGGTTGTGGTGAATAATTTTTTTAATGTATTGTTGAATCCGGTTAGCTAATATCTTGTTGAAGATTTTTGCATCCATGTTCATCAGGTAAATTGGTCTATAGTTCTCCTTTTTAGCGGGGTCTCTGTCCGGTTTTGGAATCAAGGTAATGCTGTCTTCATAGAAAGAGTTTGGAAGTTTTCCATCCATTTCTATTTTTTGGAACAACTTCAAGAAAATAGGTGTTAACTCTTCCTTAAATGTTTGGTAAAATTCCCCTGGAAAGCCATCTGGCCCTGGACTCTTGTTTTTTGGCAGATTTTTGACTACTAATTCGATTTCCTTACTGGTTATGGGTCTGTTCAAATTTTCTATTTCTTCCTGTTTCAGTTTTGGTAGTGTATATGTTTCTAGGAATTTGTCCATTCTTCCAGATTGCCCATTTTATTGGTATATAATTGCTCATAATATTCTCTTATTGTTCTTTTTATTTCTGTTGTGTTGGTTGTGATCTCTCCTCTTTCATCCTTGATTTTATTTATTTGGGTCCTTTCCTTTTTCTTTCTTTTTTTTTTTTTTTAAATTTTTTTTTCAACGTTTATTTATCTTTGGGACAGAGAGAGACAGAGCATGAACGGGGGAGGGGCAGAGAGAGGGAGACACAGAATCGGAAACAGGCTCCAGGCTCTGAGCCATCAGCCCAGAGCCCGACGCGGGGCTCGAACTCACGGACCGCAAGATCGTGACCTGGCTGAAGTCGGACGCTTAACAGACTGCGCCACCCAGGCGCCCCTCCTTTTTCTTTTTGATCAAACTAGTGGTTTATCAATTTTGTTAATTCTTTCAAAGAACCAGCTTCTGGTTTTATTGATCTGTTCTACTGTGTTTTTTTTTTGTTTGTTTGTTTGTTTGGAAAGCATTAATTTCTGCTCTAATCTTTCTTATTTCCTATCTTCTGTTGTTTTGGGGTTTTATTTGCTGTTCTTTTTCCACCTCCTTAAGGTGTAAGGTTAGGTTGTGTATCTGAGATCTTTCTTCCTTCTTTAGGAAGGCCTGGATTGCCATATACTTTCCTCTTATGACAGCTGTTGCTGTGTCCCAGAGGTTTCGGGTTGTGATGTTATCATTTTCATTGACTTCCATATACTTTTTAATTTCCTCTTTAACTGTTTGGTTAGCCCATTCATTATTTGGTAGGATGTTCTTCAGTCTCCAAGTATTTGTTACCTTTCCAAATCTTTTCTTGTGGTTGATTTTGAGTTTTATAGTGTTGTGGTCTGAAAATATGCATGGTATGATCTCGATCTTTTTGTACTTAGGGCTGATTTGTGTCCCAATATATGGTCTATTCTGGAGAACGTTTCATGTGCACTGGAGAAGAATGTATATTCCACTGCTTTAGGATGAAATGTTCTGAATATATCTGTTAAGGCCATCTGGTCCAATGTGTCATTCAAAGCCATTGTTTCCTTGTTGATTTTTTTATTACATTATCTGTCCATTGCTGTGAGTGGGGTGTTGAAGTCTCCTACTATTATGGTATTACTATCCATGAGTTTCTTTATGTTTGTGATTAATTGATTTGTATATTTGGGTGCTTTCACATTTGGAACATAAATGTTTACAATTGTTAGGTCTTCTTGGTCTATAGACACCTTGGTTATGATATAATGCCTTTCTGCATCTCTTGATACAGTCTATTTTAAAGTCTAGATTGTCTGATATAAGTATGACTACTCCAGCTTTCTTTTGTTGACCATTAGCATGATATATTGTTCTCCATCCTCTTACTTTCAATATAAAGGTGTCTTTAGGTCTAAAGTGGGTCTCTTGTAAACAACATATAGATGGATCTTGTTTTCTTATCCATTCTGTTACCCTATGTCTTTTGATTGGAGCATTGAGTCCATTGATGTTTAAAGTGAGTACTGAAATATATGAATTTATTGCCATTATGATGCTTGTAGAGTTGGAGTTTCTGGTGGTGTACTCTGGTCCTTTCTACTTTTTTTTTTTTTTTTTTTTTTTTGTTTTTTGTTTTTTTTTTGGTCTTTATTTATTTGGGTTTTTTTTTTTTCTTTCATCTTTTCTCCCATGAGAAAGTCCCCCTTAAAATTCTTACAGTGATGGTTTAGTGGTCACAAACTGCTTTATTTTTTTTTTTTTTTTTTTTTTGGGGGGGGAAACATTTGATCTCTCCTTCTATTTTGAATGACAGCCTTGTCGGTTAAAGAATTCTTGGCTGCATATTTTTCTTATTCAGCACACTGAATATATCCTGCCATCCCTTTCTGGCCTGTCAAGTTACTGTGGATAGGTCTGCTGCAAACTTGATCTGTATTCCCTTATAGGTTAGGGACTTTCTTCCCCTTGCTGCTTTCATGATTCTCTCCTTGCCTGAGTATTTTGTGAATTTGACTATGATATGCCTTGTTGATGGTCGGTTTTTGTTGAATCTAACGGGGGTCCTCTGTGCTTCCTGGATTTTGATGTCTGTGTCTTTCCCCAGGTTATGAAAGTTTTCTGCTATGATTTGCTCACATAACCCTTCTAGGGCTATTTCTCTCTCTTTCTCTTCTGGGACCCCTACGATTCTGATGTTGTTTCTTTTTAATGAGTCACTTATTTCTCTAATTCTTAAATCGTGCTCTTTTGCCTTAATCTCCCTCTTTTTTCCTGCTTTGTTATTCTCTTAAGTTTGTCCTCTCTATTGCTGATTCTCTGTTCTGCCTTGTCCATCCTTGCCGCTGCTGCATCCATCCGTGATTGCAGCTCAGTTATAGCATTTTAAATTTCATTCTGGCTATTTTTTTACTCTTTTATATCTGCAGAAAGGGATTGTAATCTATTTTTGACTCCAGCTAGTATTCTTATTATTGTGATTCTAAATTCTGGTTCAGACATCTTGCTTGTATCTGTGTTGGTTAAATCCCAGGCTGTCGTTTCTTCATGCTCTTTCTTCTGGTGTGCTTTCCTTCATTTTTTCATTTTGAAGGGAGAAAAGGAAATTAAACACACACACACACACACACACACACACACACACACACAAATAGAATGGATGATGCTAGATCCTAGGTGTGTTTTGGTCTGGGTGTTGAAAGTAGTGTGACAGATAAGAGGAAAAAAAAGGGGGGGGGGTAGAAAAATAAAAGGAAATTGTTTCAGAATTTGAAAAGATGAATACACTGAAGTAGACTAAAATGAAATAATCGGGGTAAAACAGAATTTGAAAAAAATATACACAAAAGTAAAGAATATAGTAGAAAAAAATAAAGAAAAATGCTTTTAAGAAAAATTAAAAATAGGTATGAATTTTTTCGTTTTCTGTATTTAAGAAAAAAGAAATTAAAAAGAGAAAAAAAGAAAAAAGAAAAAAGAAAAGAAAAAAGAATACACTGTAGTAGACTAAAATAAAATAATGGGAGTAAGATAGAATTTGAAAAGATTTACATAAAAGCAAAAAATATAGTAATAAAAATTAAATAAAAATATTTTATAAAGAAATTGAAAGTAAAAATGAAGTTTTTCTCTTTCTACCTTCAAACAGAAAAGAAATGAAAAAGAGAAAAAAGAAAAAGAGAGAAAAAAAGGAAATTGTTTGAAAATTTGAATAGGTGAGTACACTGAAATAGACTAAAATGAAATGATGGAAGTAAAGTAGAATTTGAAAAAAATTACACAAAAGTAAAAAATATAGTAATAAAAATTAAATAAAAATATTTTTAACAAAATTGAAAACACAAATGAATTTTTTTCTCCTTCTGTATTCAAGAAAAAGAAATGTAAATGAGAAAAAGGAAAAAGGAAAAAAAAGAAAAAAAAACTTGAATAGATGAACCTACTAACAGATTGAAGTAGGACTGAAATTGCTTCGTTTTCCCCTAGAAGTCAGTCTATGTAGCTCTTTATAGTCCATAAATTAAGCTGGTGGTGAGGCTTGTGTTCTTGAAGAGGGAAGTTGGCCCAGTTGGGTGGGGCTCAGTGTAACAGCTCCGCTCTCCAATAGATGGCGCTGCTAGCCTACTGGGGTGGATTGTTGCCGGGCTCATATGTGCCTATGCGCATGCGTGGGAGCAATGAAAAAAGGCGTCACCCAGCCACCCAGTCTGTTCTCCCGGATTAGCAATTGCGCACCCATCCTCTGTCTTCAGCTTTCCTCCACTCTCCGCTTATTCACTCTCCGTGACCAGGCCCCAGGCAGTACCTCTCTCCCAAGTTTTGTCTCAGATGCGTCTGTTTTCCCCGCCCCTTACTTCCGAAGGACTGCGGCTTTGACTTGTTCTACCCCTCTGGGGGAGGGTCTCACCAAACAATGGCCGAATGTCAGCTGCACCCAGGAACGCTTGCTGGACCCTGCTGTTGCTGGTGCCCCGAGACTGCGGCCAGGTGCCAACCCGCCCCAGAAAAAGTTCACGAGACAGTGTAGCAGCAGCGTTTATGGAAAAATCACACACCTCTGGCACCAGGCTTCACCCTCAACGACCTTGCCCCAGCACCAGCGAATGTGGCCGTTTTCTGGGATCTGCTGGGACCGGGTGTCTTCAACAGTCTCTACTGAATGTCCTTCCAGCAGTGGAACTGCTTTACCCTGTGTGGCCTGAGAACCTTCCGGACCCCACTCTGTTCCTGGGGATTCGCCCTTCCCACCAGAGCTCCGCCAGGTATCGAGCTGCGAAGTTGCAGCCTTTGCGCTCCCCTTGTTTACAGTCTTAATGGAATTTAAACCCTCTCCTTTCTCCCATCTCCCTTTTTAGTTTAGTTCCTGCGGCTGTTTCCAATTTTCCACTTTCTCTCCAGCTGCTTTTGGGGAAGGGTGCTTTTCCTGTATGCTCCCCCCTCCTCAGTCTCCGCCCTCGCTCCACCTGCAAAAGCGGTTCCCTACTTTTCACGGCTTCTAACTCCCCAAGTTCAGCTCTTCGTGTCGAGTACCTGCTGAATTCTGTGGTTCAGCCTGTGCAGATTGTTGTGTTAATCCTCCAGGCAGTTTTCTAGGGGTGTAGGATGGTTTAGTGTTGGTCTGGCGATATTTTATGGACGTGAGACACAAAAAGCTTCCATGCTGTTCTGCCATCTTGGCTCCTCCCTCAAGAAAAAATTTAAGGAAGAGACAAAGTAATCTTAGCAATTAAGACTAAATTAGAAGTCAGAGTAGTATGGATTCAACTGTATATAATAGTATAATAAAGGAATTTAGGCAAGGTATGAATATACGAATGACAATAAAGAAGAAGAAAACAAAATCTTAAATAGCTAAAAAGAATCAGAATAGTGATTTTTAATGAAGAAAGGAAACAACATCCAACATAGACACACTTGAATTCTGCACAGAAGAAAACACAATGCAATAGAATTAATATTTAAAACTATTCTCCAAGAAACTCTATGTAAATAAAAGACTCACAATGACATATAAAAGACTACCTAAGGTACCTGGGAAAGTTGATTCAGATTTGTCATCTCAAAGACATACTAAAAGTATTGATTTCAAAGATAACAAATTTCCCTAGAACGTCAATAAAATACAAAACAAAAGTCACTGACATAGTAAAATCATTTTGACCTCAGAATTGTTGACAATAATATACAAATGAAGATAGCACCATAATAACTTAAACAAACAAAAAAAAACTTCGAGGAAAGAAATAGGTGATCCAAGTATTGCAACTCTAGCTAAGCTGTTTTTCAAGTATTAGCGGTATAGAAACACAGATTTAAATACACCAAAACTCAGGGAATATATATCCAAAAGCCCTTTCTGAGTGAGATACAAAAAAAGAAAATGGGTGTCATATGGCCAGGAGTGGATTATGAAATTTTTGGCCAAAAAATAAAAAAAAAATAATAATTAGAGGTACCATTGGATAGATCTAATTGTATATCTAAGAAAGAAAGAGGTGAAGGGATAGAGTTGTTGTTTGTCTTGACATTAAAAAGTAATAATGCTATGAAAATGAGAACGAGAAGATAAAAAAAGAATTAGAATGAACTCAGCAGTGGTCACTTCAATAATAGGCGGAGTCAGTGGCTATAGTTATAAGCTGGTAAATCAAGAACTAGAGACCTAAGTAAGGGGTAGAGGACTAAGGGTATTATTCAAGATGTTATTTAAAAGGTAATATCTGGAAGAAAACCTCAAACTTTCATAAATAACAGAATAAACTGAAAAAGAGAAAAGACATTCAGAAAGCTAAAGTATACATAAATACTATACCCAGTTAAGAACAAACATCTCAACTATATCAATCAAATGTACTCAATTCATCTATTAAAAGACACAGCATTTTAAATTGTCTTGTTAACCAAAAATCAACACACTAAGATAAAGTTATTCAATAAAACTAAAAATAGAGGGATTGGCAAGTATATATGGGACAAATGTACACAACAGAGTGAAGCTAACTAGAAACCAGGGGTTTTAATCCTAATACAAGATGAGGTGGAATTCAGGCCAAAAAGCACTAAAAATGTCAATGATGGGAGGGCACGTGGGTGGCCAGCCGGTTGGGCATCTGATTCAATTTCGGCTGAGGTCATGATCTCATGGTTCATGAGTTTGAGCCCCATGTGGGGCTCCATGCTGACAGAGGGAAGCCTGCTTGGGATTCTCTCTCCTTTTTTCTCTGTCCTCCCCTGCTCATGCGCTCTCTCTCTCTCTCTCTCTCTCTCACACACACACACACACAAAATAAATATTAAAAAAATAAAGCCAGTGAACATCTCAAAATATTATAGAACAAAATGTATGTTGATATAAATTATGAATATCTATGCAGCAAATAACATAGTAATTACATAAAGCAGAAGGTGTAAGTGGTACAAGGAGAGATAAACAGAATCACACAAAAGACTTTAACCTTTAACACTATGTTTAGCCCAAAAAAGGCCAAGCAAACAAAAATAAGTAAGGATGTAGTAGACCAATAGTATAGTATGTGTTTGTATCTGAATCTTTTCATGTTTAGTATCTCCTCACACCTATCAAAATGGCTAAAATCAACAACACAAGGAACAATAGGTGTTGGTGAGGATGTGAGGTAAAACGAACAGTTGTGCACTATTTGTGGGAATGCAAACTGCTGCTGCAGCCACTCTGGAAAACAGTATTGAGACTCCTCAAAAAGTTAAAAATAGAACCATCCTATGATCCAGCAAGTATGCTACTGGGTATTTACCCAAAGAATACAAAAACACTGATTCAAAGGGATACATTCACTCCCTATGTTTATGGCAGCATTATTTAGGGGTACCTGGGTGGCTCAGTCAGTTAACCATCTGACTTTGGGTTCAGGGCATAATCTCAAGTTCGTGGGTTCAAGCTCCACTTCGGGCTCTGTGCTGACAGCTCAGAGCCTAGAGCCTGCTTCAGATTCTGTGTTTCCCTCTCTCTCTGCCCCTCCCCCATTATGCTCTATCTCTATGTCTCTCACAAATAAATAACTGTTAAAATAATGTAAGGGGCACCTGGGTGGCTTGGTTGGTTAAGTGCCTTTGACTCAGGTCATGATCTCGCGGTTTGTGAGCTCAAGCCCCTTGTCGGGCTCTGTGCTGACAGCTACAGAGCCTGAAGCCTGTTTCAGATTCTGTGTCTCCCTCTCTGTCTCTGCCCTTCCCCCACTGGTGCGCACGCGCTCGCTCTCTCTCTCTCTCTCTCAAAAATAAACAAACATTAAAAAAATGTATATAAGAGCATTATTTAAACAGCCAAGAAATGGAAGCAGCCCAGGTGCCCATCGATTGATGGATGGATAAAGAAGATCCATACAATGGAATATTATTCAGCCATAAAAAATAAAATCTCGCCATTCGCAGTGACATATATAGAACCAAAGAGTATAAATCTGAGAGAAATAAGTCAGAGAAAGACAAATGCCATATGATTTCACACATATGGGAAGTTATGGAACAAAACAAAGGGAAAGAGAGAGAGATAAATCAAGAGACAGTGTCTTAATTATAGAGAACAAACTGATGGTTACCAGAGAGGCAGTGGGGATGGCAATGGGGGAAATAGGTGATAGGGATTAAAGAGAGCACTTGCGATGAACTCCGGGTGATGTATGGGATTGTTGACTCACTATGTGGTACACTTGAATCTAGTGTGACATTATGTTCACTGACTGGAATTAAAATAAAGACTTAAAAAAAACAAAAAAGGAGACACTTTACATGTTTATAATATAAAATATATCTCATTTATATCTTAATGAAATAGTGATATCTTATTAAAGCACTCATTTAATTGTCACAAAAATTGGTTATATATTAAGTGATAAAGAATGCCTTATCAACTTCCTTAAAGTAGAAATAATGCAAATAATATCCTTTGATCATAATATAATGAAACTAGAATTAATAAGAAAACAGTAGTCCTTCCATCTGGGGTAAAGATAAACCAGAAATCAAAATTGTAAAATTTATAAAATGAAAAAATCAAGGAGATAAAATAAAGCACTAAATACACCCAAACTTAAAAGCTAGTGTGAGAAAAATAAATTAAAAGTAAATGCAAAGATTTAAGGAAAAAAATAAGTACAGGGTTAGTGACAGATAAAACAGGAAAAAATTTGCATTAGTAAGTAAGTCAATAGACTAATTACGGGAAAGAAAAAATAAAATAAACAAAAACACTAGGTAACCTAATAAAAATAGAAAAGGAGAAAGTACAAATTTATAAACTGATAAATGATAAAGGAAAATAACCATTGAAACAGATAATTCTAGAAAAATTATGAGAGATTACTGTATGGACCCATACAAATATACTTGAAAATGTAGATAAAGGGAAAATATACACTGAAAATAAAATTTACTAAATTTTGCTAGAGTGGAGATAAAATGGTTAATTCAAGCTATTACCATGAAAGAAAGAACATTTATTAAAGAATACTCAACATACCATCGCATCTAGATCCTTTCATGGAGGGATTCTTACTTTGTGGAAACTAGATAATCATAATCATAAGGCTACTTATGTTTTTTCCAGAGGGGGAAATTTTTTTTAAATGCTTTTAATGAAGCATATAAATTTAATATCCATATTTATAATAATAGCATGTAGGTATGTAGATTTAAAATTACAAATGAGACATTAACAAGTAAAATCCAGTACCATCTTAAAAATAATAATTACATTATAAACCAGTGAAATTTATTTTGGAAATGCAAGAATAGTTCAATATTAGCATAGTCATTTGTATACTTCAGTCACAACATCAGTAACATACAGTAATTTGATGTGTAACTTCTTAGTGGTGTTTCCAGTGGTTCCTGCCAGGGATGACTTAATTGGGTAGACCTCCAGTGCATTCACACAGGTACTCATGCTTGGTTTCAGGCTCTGCTGTGGCCATGTTGAAATTAACTTCTTCACGAGGGGTCCCATATTTGGCATAGGCATATCTGGATTTGGATCCTGGTTCTCTGTCACCCATTATCTACTTATCTTTGGGCAAGCCACTTAGCCTGTCTATACCGTGCTATTGTCCTGTGCTATGGTAGGAATTGAAGGTGGTATAGGAAAATGGTAAGTGCATAATAAGTGCCATAGTAAGAGATAGATGCCTGGTAACTATTGCTGCTCTTGTTTTGGTGGTGGTGGTAGTTATTCTTTGTGGCTATTTTTATTTATTCATTCATTCATTCATTCATTCATTCATTCATTCATTCTTACCAGGGTCTAGTATCAGTAAAAATGAGAGAGTAGGCAACTTTGATTTGAAGTATCAGAGATACTTTATAAGGAAAGGAATTATTTAGCTGATTCTTGAAGGCTAAGGCTGAGCCCAGTCCGTCATGAACAAGATGGAGTGAATAGCAAATGAAAAAGGTAAGGAGGTTTGCAATCATGGGGCATTTATGGGAGCATGGTGTCCAGGAGCATGGATTTGGGTAAGAATCTCACCTCCACTGGCTTCATGACCTTGGGCAAATCACCTCACCTCTTTGTCTTACTTTCTTTATCTTCAAAAAGTTCTAATTATAGTATTTGTAGGGTTATTTTAAGAATTAGTGAGTTTATGTATGCAAAGTGCATAGCTGAACATCTAGCAAATTGTACATGCTTTAATAGGTAATATATTATTATCCAAGGAAATCTGGGTCAGACAAGAAATTTCAAAGAAGTAGGCAAGGGCCAGTTCAGAGGGTTAGTCTGCCATGCTAAAGACCCTTAATGTGATCTTGAAGGTAATGGAAGGTAATTAAAGTGTTTAAGCACAATTGTGACATGATCTGACCTGCCTTCTGGAAAATTGCTATAACAGCTTTATAGAGATCTGAAGAATTGTGGAATAAAAGTTGACTTCCAGTTACCATTGCTCTCCCTCCTGGCTAATCTGACAAAGACAATTTCAATTTCTAGTGTAAGCAATAGTCAACATTGAGCAGATAAATTCTTAGCTCAAGAAAGTGCCTTCTGGCCACAGCATCTGTCCCGGGAGGCACCCTGCTGAAGGCTCAACTATAATTCATATCCTAAACACCACTTACACCCTACACCCAAGAAAGAGTCAGAATATGCTCTAGGTTTCCACTCCTCATGATATCTCTACCAAATCAACTCCAGGCTTGTGGAGTCAGAACTAGAACCTGCTGAGAGCTTTAACACTTCCAGTCCCATGATGCCCGGTTGATGTCCTCACCATTTGCTATTGCTGCCAGAGGATCCTTGGATGCTTCATTCACAGCAGATGTAATGGCAGCCAGTAAACAATGTTTATTGAGCACCCACTGTGTTTAGAGCACAGGAATAGGGCTACAAAAAGCTGCCACAGCAAAGAAACAGTGGGAGATGGTAGCACCTCTTGTGTAGTGTCTGACACCCCTGTCAATAGCATTAGCTTTTCTAGGCATTAAGAATTATTTAACACAACTCAACCTGTGACTCATAAACTTACCTTCTGCCAATTTTAAGGTGTCTAACAGCTGGGGGATCACTAGGCATTGGACAAGCCTGAGAATGTGTTCAGAACTCTCTTTATGAATCAAAGAATGTTAACTTGTCACGAATGATCAGTTATCTGAATTTCAATTTGATTTATATACTCATAGTTTTGACCAGAAACTATTTAAAACAGTGAGAAACATTTTTTTGAGTGTTATATTTTATTTTAAAACTTTGAATAATATCATTATTTCTTTCAGCAATTTGGGAGACTTCGTTTTGCAATATAAACTGTTTGAACCCTCAGGGAAAACATGATGTATACAGTAAAATTGCATTTTGAAATTTTGTCTATAATATAACCATCATTCATCCATTATGAATCAATGATGGCATCATTAATTCCATTATTTAATACGTTCTTAGGCAAAAAAAAAGTCATTGATATTTAAAACCAAGCTTCTTCATTATACGTAGAAATATAACTATCTTTTTTGGGGGGTAATTTTTTTTTCTGAATATATAAAAACCATTTTATATAATACCATTATGTCATTGTCGCTAAGGAATATTGAGCTGTGGTGAGTGGTTACCTTCTGTATTTCAATATTTCTTTTTTCCTGCAAAATATAATTCCCCATAGCTATTCCATAATTATATTTACAAAGATAGATGAAAGACCTTGTTATAGATCTCAAACTTGTTCAAAAATGAGATTGAATGGAGTGTCAGATTGGTCAACTCTTCTGTGAGAAAAACATTCTGGAGATCCATTTTGTGTGACAACAACATGCATTTAACAAAACAAAAAATAATCAATTCCATGCCAGTGACAGGAGGTGATTCAGCTAGCTGGCTGGCAGCAAAGGTTGTTCAGTGGGTTTTCGATTCCTAATTGGGTGTCTAGCTTGCTAAGTAGCAGCTGGTCTTTAATTAGTGGAAAAATTATTACCACTAAGAGTTGCTTTAAAAAGAAAAAGAACAAAATAATTAAAATGTTAGAATCCATATGGTGAGTGCTTATCCCCACTTGTCAATAGCTGTTTTCCTTCTTTATCACTAATAAATTTAAAAATACTCCTATGCCACTTTTTAAAAAGTGTAACTCATGTAAACAGAAAATCCCCAATAACTCCCAGAATGGAGTAGCCAAAAAAATAGCTGCTTGCCATTTAATAATTCTTTCTGTCCATGAAATTATCTCTGATATCCCCAATCCTCATGGATTGAGTAGCTAACTGATAAGTAAATCTTACAAAGCCCTCATTGTTGAAGGGGTTTGTAAGCTCCCTGTGGTGGACTCTTATAAATACAATGACACTGGTGAAAATGTCAGTACCTTACAGATGACAGGAAAGTGGTCTTTGCTGATTAACATGAAGTTAATATTGCCTGGAATTAAAGGAGACCCAACTTTGCCATGGTTTTGTAATTACAGTTCCATTCAGAGATAGAGTTTTGTAAACATTTTATTTAGAGGTGAACAGTCTACATGTACACTGAACATGCCATGAAACTCTACAGTTGATTATGCACGTAGGACAATGTTCTTACCTCCCATATGGACGAAGCTGCATTCCTTAAACCAACTATTTACCAAAATATTTGCTTTGGGTTTTTATTATTTGAGTTGGGAGGTGGTGGTGTAATAGAAAGTGTGTGAGTGTTAGTCCTCGCAGAACTTGATTCAAAAGCTGGCTCTTCGTTTTACCAACCTAATGTGTCCCAACTCATCTTTGGCTCCATTTTTTCTTCGTTAAAATCCAACCAGTCAGATTATTGTAAGCTCTATGAAATACTTATCATTGTTTCTGGAATGCATTACCCATTCAAATGCTTTTCTTGTACTTCTTTCAACATACATGTAATGCATTTCAGTTATGTGGAAAAATAAGTTATTGTGTCCACCTCATGCTCTAATGACATGGTGCCGATGAGGAATGATTTACATATGTATCCAATGTAATTTTGAATAAATATATCATTTATTCACCCATCTTTGAGACACTTTTTGAAACAAAAAGATCATCTGATTTTTACGCTGTTCACCCCATGGTTGCTAGAGAAAATGAGACTGGTTTAAGTGGAAATTTTAATATGATATTAATTTTCCATTCTTCTGAAGTTTCTAACTCATATGAATAAGAGTTCTCATTTAAGTACCAAGTTAATTCTTTAAACGTATACATGTCTCAATGTGCCTGCACTCACTAAAAATAATTATAGTCATGCCCAACACTGTGGCCCATAGTGGCTGCTCCAGGACAATGTGCCTTCTGTCTTGACAGAATGAGAAGCTTTTTATCCTATTTTTTTTTTAACCTTTAAAGTCTTCTTGAAGCCACTTTTCCTTGTTTTAATATTACTTCTTCAAGTTCATTGCAGGATAATAAAAGGAATCGTTCCCAGTTGAATGTTTTGTATCAACTTTTGTCCCTACTTTTATGCTTACTTTTCAGCACTGTCTAAAGTCTCTGCTCATGCAATTTCTCCATCATTATGTTCTGCATGTTGCTGAGTTCACTGCTGATGTTCAGTAAATTTCAAATTATCACCATCAGCCTATGCCAATTGGGAGAAACACTAACATGTGGTACAGTAAGATGCAAATCAGGCTATATAGATTAATAGCAAACATTTGGTTGACATCTCTAATTTCGCTTGGGTTGAAACTAAAACTTTATTGCACTTCTCTGTGGTCTGCCATACTGCCAGCTGCCTTTTCTACAGATGTTCTCAACATATGAAGGGGAGTCTGAGCATTAACCCCCCGCTGCATATCAACAAGATGCAGATGATCAGCAATAATTTGCTTCCTTTTCAAGACCTAACTGTTGATATGACATGATGGAAAACCTCATTGTTATACACTGTTACAAATGTCTGTAATTACTGCTGCCTCACAACTAAATGATTCGGCTCATCCGTTCCATCACACTCAAAAGATACCCAAGTGACATTTTACTTTTCCTGCCCTTGGTTTTCCCCAATTCATGGCAGCTGGAAAACTCTGGTCTAATCATGAACAGCCTAGCTGGAATATTTGAAATCTTTACTATTCCACTCCATGGCATGACAGTGACAATCTTTGAGCTGTTTAAGAGCAGAGTATAAAAAATAATGGAGGATTGTCTGGCCACTGTGTCCTGAATGGATTAGAGAACGAGAGAGACCAGAGGTACTCAGGACAGGGGTTTAAGATCAATACAAATTTTTAAAAAATCACATAGAAAGGAGTACTATCCCAGATTTTTGTATAGTTTCTTTTTTTTTCTCCTTTACATATACTCTAACGCTGCCTAAAGACACCAATACTACAAGAAATTCCCATGTTTCAAGTTTTTTTCTCTTACAAACTTGAAGTAAGTTTAATACAACATGTACAATCTGTTATCCTTGTTCAACAATCAAAATGTGATCTCTTGGGCTATCTGCTATTTCCCCTGTCCCCTTTTGTCTGAAAATAACATTTTTTTCTTAAACTTCCATTGTTCCTCTTTAACATTATCTTTCCATCATGCCCTTGGAACTAGACTCTTTGAAGATAATGTTTCCTGAAACTTTCTTGAGAAAAGACTATTCTTCTAGAAGCCATCTTGAGATGTAGTTGGTGTTCTTGTAACTCTCCACTGTAACTAAATGACTACTTCTTCACTCAAAAGTACACATAATTGCTTTTCTGCATCAGCCTTAATCCCTCTCCAAGCTGCCATCTATTGATTAGCTGCTCACCTCCCTACTCACTGAAAGCATAAGTATCTGGTTTATACTCTCTCCCTTTTTCTTGCCAAGTTCTGCCATTTTCCCTGATAAGATTTAGCCAACACCCTTGTCTCTCATTCCTTCATCTTTATGTCAGGTGATCTTTTCTTCCACTTTACAACAGCCACCTGCATGTATGACTGTAATCCTTAAACATGAATTTAGCTGGAATTGTAAGCCTAGTAGCAGACAATAGTTTAGTCTCCTTTCTAGTCTTTCTCTCGAGTATTTCCAACATCAACCCATAAACGTCATTGACATGTTCATCCACAGGTCTGTTGTTTCTCCCTTTCTACTTGCAATCACCGGTCTTTGTTTCCTTTTCAATATTATATATTTTATTTTTCATCTTTACGTGTTGTTTTTCAGTACCTCCAACACCCTTGCCCCATTAACCATCTGTTTCACTTGCCTGAAAAACAAAAAAACATGGGTGACTATCTGACTGCCTACTACACCTGGATTCTGAGTGATGTTGAAAAAAGTGATGAAAATTTTGGTGCCGGTGTAGACTCATGAACATTGAACTTTCTTCTGAATATCTGTATAAGTATGGGTCACAAGCACCTGTAATCCAACCCTTCTAAGGAAATGTATCATCTTTCTTCCCTGCTTGTTCCTCCATTTCTTCTCTTGTTTTCCTAATCTCATTAAATGACACCAACCCAGTTTCTCTAACAGCTGGAATTCTCTTTCCTTTACATCATACATCCAATCAGTAACTAAGTCCTCTGGATTCTATCCTGTGAATAGTTCTTGAAACATCTACTGTCTCAAACATTATTAGCACTGCTGAGGTCTAGGATGCTATATCTAACTTGACCTTCACAAACACTTATTGGTCTCCATGTTTTAGATACCGTTTCCATCCAATCATATATCCACATCGCAACCAAGAGTGAACCTTCGAAAATACAATTACACCACACCAGTCTCCGGTCTAATATCCTGCAATTTCTTTTTCCATTGTGCTTCATGAAAACTCTTAATCTCCTCCAATAGTTCACAACATCTTCTGGGGCCTCACTATTAGCTACCTGTCACACTCTACTTTCATACTCAGTTATTTCAATACTGTCTCATCCTAAACCTTTTGCACTTGCTATTTAATCTACTATGATTATCATTATTCTCTTCACCTAGCTAACAACTTCACATTATTTTTCTCGTGGCTTAATTATCTCTTCCTACAGGATGACCTCCCTTTGGTCCAACCTTAGGTGTGTGCGCACAAATATACAAAAAAGGTATATATAAGACCAGAGCTATCATATTTTATGCCTTCCCAGTCGTTCTTCCATGATAGCAGGTATCACAATGTTTTTTTGTTTTTGTTTTTGTTTTTGTTTTTGTTTTTTTTTTCAAATTGCTTTTGAATTGTTTTCTCTCCTGTTAGGCCTGAATCTCTGAGATTTGAATTATGTGTGCTTTCTTCATCCTGGAATCTTTAGTTCCCAGTACTTTGACAAAAATAAGCATTACCAGGGGTGCCTGGGGGACTCAGTCGGTTAAGTGTCTGACTTTGGCACAGGTCATGATCTCGTGGTTGGTGGGTTTGAGACTTGCCTGGAGCTCTGTGCTGACTGACAGGTCAGAGCCTGGAGCCTGCCTTGGATTCTGTGTCCCCTCCTCTGCCCCTATCCTGCTCATGCGCTGTCTCTCAAAAATAAATAAATGTTAAAACATGTTTTAAAAATAAGCATTACTAAATTAAAAGGTTCATTTTTTCAATTAAATAATTATGTGTAATCATCCAACTAATAATTGCTAATGATACAATGCCTCTCATCAGGAGCAATGTCAATTGGGCCATTATGTCCAGCCTTCTACTTTTGAAGAAAGCATATCTAAAGAAAAACGCAATGAGAAAGTTCTATTACTATAGAGGTAACTTTCTTTTATCATGGGTTTTTAAGTGAAAGTATCTCAAAATTTGTATACTAGTTAAGATATAAATTCAGCAGCTATTATCAGAAATTACAAAGTAATAGTTACCTATAACACAATGTTTTTGTTTTTTTTTCTCTTACACGAAATTTTTTAGCTGGTATCTTCTGTCCAGGTCGGTTCTTTCTTTTGCTTGACCATCCTTAAGGTGTTGACCTCATTCATATTGTTTATGAAAGTTCAATACCATATCCACCTTCAAGCTAGCAGCAAGATAGAAACAGAGAAAAAGAAATAATACCTATTCTTTTTAAAAGCATGTACTAGAAGCATGTACTAGAAGTTGCTGTGATGCTTAATTTATGTGTCAAATTGGCTAGGCCTGGAATTCTGGCTATTTGTGTGGGGTTTTTTGAGGGGGTGAGACTAACACTTAAATCAGTAGACTGACTGCCCTCCATAGTGTGGAATAGCTCTCATCCAATAAACAGAAGGCCTTAAGGAACAAAGACTGACCTCCCTCTGAGCAAGAAGGAATTCTTCCAACAGATGTCCTTCAGTCTTAAACTACACCACTGGCTCTTCCCTAGGCTTCCAGCCTGCTGACCTACACTGCAGACTTTGGACTTGCCAGACTTCACTAAACACGTGCCCCAATTCCTTAAAATACATCTGAATATATCTGCATGCTATTGTTTTTGGTTTTCTGGAGAACCCTAAATAATACAGTTGCGTATTTACTTCTGATCATATCTGACTGAACAGAACTTAGTCACCTAGCCACTCCTGGCTGCAAGGGAGGCTGGTAAATGCAATCTTCATTTTAGGAAGGAATACACCCAAACTTATTTAGACAGAAGTTGGGAAGAGTCAATATTGGGAGAAAATAATCTCATTCACATTTGTTTAAATATAATTTATTTGCTAAATATTGTAGATCAGATAGATCATTGTTTTATCATGCCCAATTTAGAACATAGGTCTGAGGTTATAGGATAACTTCATAATTTTTATACAATTCTAATGTGTTTTGCTTTTTAGTGGAGCTTTTGAGAGGTATTGAGTGAGTTTTATTTCATACTCTGTAAATTATCCTGGTTGCAAAAATTCTAGACTGTTGCTGGTCGAGTGCGGGGTCAGATGCTTTAATAAGTACCAGAGCTGGGTCTGATTGGCAACCTCTAACAGAGCACTGAAATCCTAACGAACGCCCAAGTCAGAACAAGCCATTACAATTTCTAGACCATTACAGCTACTTACATAGGGCCTGAGCATGAGAGTCCTCAGTAAGTTTTGGGTCTGCTCTAACAAGGGGTGAATGAGTAGTAGAGGGCTCCACAGCTGTATTCTGTGGCCATAGTAATTTTAGACTAAAAGCAGCTTAAACTAGGTGTACTTTAAATTAGACATGGAAAAATCAACTCATTCCATTATGAATTTCAAATTGTATAATTTTCAAGAGTATATAGGTCCAGTAAATATTTTCAGCTTCATTACTGTGATTACAATGTACTTTTCTAAAACAAACATAGAAATAGAAAAATAAAAATAGGGGCACTTGGGTGGCTCAGTCAGTTAAGCTTCCAACTCTTGGTTTCGGCTCAGGTCATGATCTCATGTTTCATGAGTTTGAGACCCATGTGAGGAGGCTCTGTGTGAAGCAGAGAGTCTGCTTGGGATTTTCTCTCTCCCTCTTTCTCTACCCCTCCCCTGCTCATTCTCTTTCTCAAAATAACTAAATCATACTTAAAAAAAAAAAAGAAAAAGAAAAGTAATCACACATGATGATTTTTGTTATTTGTTTCCTCCATCCCCAAATATCTTGATGATCCAAGCCACGGTCATATCTTGCCTCCTTGTGGTCTTCCAGCTCCCACCCTTTCTCCTCTACACACTATTCCTCTGCTTAAAAACCCTCACTGAGGTAGCCAAAGTAGTTTCAATGGCTTTTAAAAAATGTCTTACCTGGTCCCAGTGTGAACTTTTACTACCCTCTCTGATCTTTTCCCTATGTATTTCTTTCCTCTCCACAGAAGTTATGTGATCTGCTGTTTCTTGGGCACACTATGCACGTTTCCCCTTAAGACCATTGCTCATGCTGTTCCCTCTGCCTGGAACACTCCAAAGAAAACACATTCATTTTCCAACGTCTCTGATTAAGTAACAGTTTATAAATTATACATTTTCTGACAACCACTCTCTGTGAAGGAGTAGCATCTCCCATGATTCCACTCTTTGTATTCTCCTCACCTGGTTCATTTCACTCCATATTGCTTATCACAATCAGCCACATACAATGGTTTAGTAGTTGTCTGTCTATCCCCAGTAAGGTAAGATGCATGAGGGAAAGGACTTAGTTTTGTTCTAAAAACAGTACTTGGTATACAAGAGGCTCCCTATATTATTTGCTGAAGGTATAAATGAAAAAGACTACCTCATTTAACAAGCACCAAAATAAATGATATGAAATGGATATCAATTTTTCATTTTTCATTTGAAACAGAACTGAAAACTTTCATGAAACTCATTTTCAAATGTATAATCTATAATATTTTTCTTTAACTGTTGCTTCATGTTCTGGGCTTCAGGCTTTTCAGACTTGTGTGATTTCAAATAGCATATGGTAAAACAAATGAGCATTGGTTTGACATAACCTGACCTGTAAATGACAATGAGAGCAAAAGGGCAGAATGAATGTGGCCTTGTCAGAATTTTATGAGAATAGAAAATTTCCAGTAGCCCCAGAGAATGTCAAAAAAGTGTTCCATAAACGGAATGGGGAACCAACTGAAAGGTTTGCATCAAATGAGGGTGACAGACAGAGGTCTCTCAAAGAATATATAATGAGGATCATCTAAGTCATTCAAACTGAAGAATGGGCAAGAGGTTGTGTGATTTATCTCACATTTTCAGGCAAGGCATAATCATTATGGAGAAATACTATATTTTAAAAGGTAACATAATATTATAAAAATTCAAAGAGTATCAAAAGGTAGAAAGTGCAAGGTCTTCTTTACATATCCCTCAGTTCTCTGATTCCCTTCCTCAAAGACACCCGCTGGTACTAATTAGTTTTATAAATTCCTAAAGATATTTTATGCAAACACAATCTGACTATATTTCCTTTAAATATTTCTTAACTCTGCAAGATTTCAAGCAGGCAAGGACTGTAGAGGGTAATAGAACAGACACCAGTCTATACCCCAGAACGGTTTTATGAATATTTGTCCAAATTGCTTCAGATGTATATTAAGAAACAAAATGTTTCAATTCTACTACATTCTTATCCTCCTAGGGTCAGAGATAAACACTATGCTGGTTCCTATCTTTCCTAGTATTTTTTTTCATACTGTTACTTACTATATATATTGTTATAGATGAATATGTATCATATTACTTAAATTTATATAAGCTGTATCATACTATACATTTCCTTTTGTAGCTTGATTTTTCATTTGAGATTATAATTTCAGAATTAATGCATATTGATACATATAGCTCTTAGATCACTCATTTTAACTAGTACCATACAGTCTGTTTATAAATGGACTCTATATATCCAGCTGGTGGAAATTAGATGGTTTCCAATTATTTCCATTTATATACAACTTTGTCATTTGTATGCCTTTTTCTAAAGTTTATTTATTTTGAAGGAGGAGCAGAGAGAGAGGGGGAGGGTAAGAATCCCAAGCAGGCTCCACACTGTCAACACAGAGCCTGATGCAGGGCTTGTACTCATGAACTGGGAGATCATGACCTGAGCCAAAATCAAGAGATGTACACTTAATAGACTGAGTCACCCAGGTGCCCCTGATTTGTATTCTTATACTTCCTTTCCTGTACACATATATAAAACTGTCTTTAAAGTTTATCCATAGAAGTGGAATTGCTAGTTTGGAAGACATGCGTGTATCTAATTCTAATGCGTATTGCCTAACTCTTCTTGAAACTTATCAAGATTTTTATACCACCATCAACAATCCCTAAACATTTACATATATTCTTGCCCTAACTTTGATAGAGATTGAAGACATGGCCACAACATTTGGTAGCTACTCCTTTCAAGAGGTAGAGTGGATTTCCTCCTCACTGAATTTGGGCTTGTCCTGTGATAGGCTTTGACAAATAGAATTTGGTAGACATTATATTATGTGAATTCCAAAGCCTAGGTCTCAAGAGGTCTTGCAGATTCTGCATTTCCTTCTTCAGAGCATATAGAATATCATATAAAGAAGCCTCATTTATCTTGCTGGAGAAAGATAGAATATGGAAAAAAGAAAAGAGATGCCAGAGCCAACAGCCAGACCCCTGACTGAAGCCTCCTTGGGTCATCTAGCCCTTTTGAGCCAGAAGAAGATTAAAACTGTGTGAGTGATCCTAAGGAAGATCCAAAAGAAGTGTCCAGAAGAGCCTAGCCCAAAGTGTTCATTCTCAGTATTATGGGCAAATAATGGTTCTTGTTTTAAGCCACTGAGTTCTAGGGATGGTTTGTTATACAGCAAATAATTATTCAATACCCTTGCTATCATCAAACATTTAACTTTTCCAAACTGGGATCTTTCTATCTATGAACAGGATATTTATCATTAAGCATCCTTACATCAGAAAAACGATTTCTGGTATCAGTCAATAAAATGTATCAATTCTAGTATCTTAAACAAAAGTAAATAATTTTTCTTGCATAATAAAAAATCTGGAAGTGAGCAGTTGCTAACATTGGTGTATGAGACAATGACAATGTCATGTCTCTAACTTCTGACTTTCCTTGTGGCCAGAAGTTCTTCAGCTTCACACAGCACATCTGCATGCTTTAAAATGCAGGATTCCTGGAATGTCACAGGACAGAGTATTTTTTAAAATATACTATGGCCTTCCTAATAGGAAAATCTTCCAAAGAAGCCTAGCAGATTTCTCCCTGTATTCTGTTGATCAAAATAATGCCTCTAAACCAGGGAACAGTTTACGTTCCTTCCGATTAAGAAAAATATGAAAACAAAATGTCAACAAGAAGAGTAGAATCACTTTTAGTCGAACAAGGCATGATGTCCAGCGTATATTGTGATTATAATTTTATTCATAAAATTCTCACATGTCTATGTGAACATTTTTCCGAGATAAAACAAGTTTGTTTGTTTTTTTTCTGTAATAGTGAATGGGATATTTTGTTTAAATAACATTTCTTAGTTGGTTTTGCTGCTGTACAGAAATAAAACTGTGCTTCTGTTTTGGTGGTGTAACAGCAATCTTGTTGAATTTGTTTGCTCTAATATAGAACTTCATGGATTTTTGTTTATTTAGGTAATAATATAAACTATGAGAAAGGACAGCTCTTTTTTATTATCACTGACTACTGCCACTACTAGTTCTCCTCCTTCTTTTCTTTCTCCTCCTCCTCCTTTTTCCCCTTTCTCTTCCTCCTCCTTTTTCTCCTCCTCCTCTTCCCCCTCCTCCTCCTCCTTTTCCCCTTTTCTCCTCCTCCTCTTCCTCCTTCTCCTTCTTTTCAGTGGTTGATAATACTTACTTGTTTTAGTTTATTTATTTATTATTTGCAAACAAGAGCATGAGCAGGAGAGGAGCAGAGAGAGAATCCCAAGCAGGCTTCCAGCTGTCACCATGGAGTCCAATGCGGGGCTTGATCTCGCAAACTGTGAGATCATGACCAGAACTGAAATCAAGTGTTGGACACTCAACTGACTGAGCCACCCAGGTGCCCCAAGTTTTACTTAAGAGTTTGATTTCCTGTTGCCTACTGATGAGAAATCTGATCTACCTTATTTAATGATCTTGATGTAACTGCTCTCATATTTGCTTTTTCTCTCCGCTTATCAGCATAAGATGATTTACTGTTTTAATCGGTGTGGATTCTTTGGTGTATGTTTTTCCCTATAATTCTTTGTTATGAGAATTGGTGATGTTCACTAGTTATTGTCTTAAGATGATTGTATTAAATATCATAGTAAGCTAATTCTTTTTTTTTTTTTTTTTTTCTTTAATGTCTAGCTCTCCCTCACTTTGGATCATTTCCTGATATGATTAGAGATAGCTTTTTTTTTTTTTAATTTTTTTTTCAACGTTTATTTATTTTTGGGACAGAGAGAGACAGAGCATGAACGGGGGAGGGGCAGAGAGAGAGGGAGACACAGAATCAGAAACAGGCTCCAGGCTCTGAGCCATCAGCCCAGAGCCCGACGCGGGGCTCGAACTCACGGACCGCGAGATCGTGACCTGGCTGAAGTCGGACGCTTAACCGACTGCGCCACCCAGGTGCCCCGCTTTTTTTTTTTTTTTTTTTTTTTGAATTTCACTTGCTCCAGCCAAATATATACAAGCCTGCCTTCATCTGAATTCATATGTATTACTCTCCCTCTTATAATATAGCATCCAAAATCTAGATTTGCATGCTTTTCATCTGCCAAAATACCCTGTTCCTGTAATTCTCCATTCTCTTTCCTTGCTCATGAGTTTCTTCTATTTTAATCAGCATTCAAGCATGCTAAAAAAGTCTTGAAACCACATCAACATTCAAAAAATTCTTCACTCTTTACAACCCTATTCAGTAAAAATCCTCAGGGAGAGATTTCTTATCCTCTTCTTCCTTGGGCACACTCCATAAATGGTCCCCAACCATTTAAAGGTAATTATTCCTCAAGGGATATAAAAACCACCTTTATAAAATTCTAAATTTCTATGAATTTTGGTGTCTTTTCCTGGTCTTTCTACTCTTTCAGCTGTAATGGATGAGTACCTTACTTTTAATATAGTATCTTTATAGCTATATAGCTTTATGTTCCAAGTCTGGCAGAATTAGTCCCTCACTGATTTTTTTTCCTTAGAATGTTCCTACATATTTTTTTCATAGTGATTTTTGTAGTTCAAAAATGTGCATTTGTTTCAGTTTACATTAAATCTAAGTTATTACCTAGGAAAGACTTAACGTATTTATAAACTTAAGTTATTCTATCCAAGGAAAAGAGATGTTTTCCATTTGTTCAAATCTATTTTCAGGAGTCTTTCAGGAGTTTAAAGAAATTTCCTCATATGTATTTAAATAGTTCTTATTGTTTATTTTTAGATATTTTATTTTCATTATGCTATTATATATAGCTTTTTTTCTCTTCCAATATGTCTTCTACTTTGTTGCTTGGAAGCACATAGGCTTTTGATTTTTGAATGCTAATTCTGTATTCTGCTACTTTATTAATTTTTGAGTTATTGATTATTATAAGATTTAATGTAAAATTATCAGCTGGTAGAAATAATTTAATTTTTTTATTTTTATTTTTATTTTTGGCCTGTTCTTAAGCCTTGATTTTCTTGTCTACTTCCATTTGACTAATTACTCTGACATAATGTTAAATAGCAGTGGAAAAAGGGCATCCTTGCCTTACTTCTGATTATAGGGGGGGATCTTAACTTTATTGTCACCAAAATTCTTTGCCAACAGAATTTATAATCCATATTGAATTTCTCATCTACACATATTTTTCAAATGCACAGCTTTCAAGTGGTTTTGAGTAGATTATTTGTCCAAAGTGACTTGTTTGAGAATTATATAAATTTGTTTCCCTTTTAAATTGTGATGGATATAAAGTTTGCAACAAACTTGCCAGAGCAATCATTGAAAGATTTGCAAATGAGAACTCCATTCTCCAGCATTTCAATTTCTTCTATAGTGATAACGTCTTGAACAGATTTTATATTACAAAAGTCTTGTGTTCAAAGTAGTTTAATATTAGCAAAAGAGAACTCTGCAGAAATATATTTGCTAAAAAATGCTTTCCTATCCATTAAAACCTAATGTTAGCAATTGAACAAAAATATCATTTGTGAAGAATAAAAACTTCATTAAGTTACGGATACATCACTATGTAATATATCACATGCCTGTTAACACTTCCAAAGGTTCACAAGCACAAACTTACATTTTGTTCCTTTAAAAGGTCTTACATTCCTCAATACGTTCATAAAATATTGGACTGTGATTCTGTTTTATTTTTATTCACTTTAGTGTATGTTATTAGCATAAAGTTTGGTAAAGTGGGCAAGACAATGCCAATGCTTCATGATTTTACTAAGCTACGTGGTCATGAGGTTTTGAGAAAACGCCATGCCCTCCACAGGAGAAAGCTAAGGTTGGAATGAGGAACATACTCCCGAGGGAGTTCTGACCAGCAGTCACACGAGTTACCTGGTGTGTACTGTTTCACAACCCTGGAATCTCCTTACCACTTGGAGGGGAACTGGTTACGCAGCATGAAGAAGCACGCCCTTTGGAAATGTTGATGTATACACTTAAGGACCGCATGACCCTCTGAGATAGTTCTTCTGATCTCTTTGGAGCTGTGCATTTTGAAAAATGTGGGTGGGTGAGAAATTCAATGTGGATTCTATGTGCTTCTGTCAGTTTTATGAAATTGTACAGCCTGGGATGAATATGCGCAGTACAAATCAGAAAATGCCCATCATATTTCCTTTAAAATAGGCCCCCTTACATACATGTTGATAATGCAAAGACACACTCAAAACCAAATAAAAGTGAAAGAAGTCATGGTTATGAAGATATCCGTAAAGGCAGCCGGCTGGATGGAGAATTTAAACATGTTGAGCAATGAAGAAACGGCATGTTTTCTCTTAAGGTAAGTGTATTTTAGTGACCTAAGGCCCAAGGTGGACCCTGACAAAAATGAAATGCCTGAGGTCATGGAACTAACACTTTTTGCCTCAGCAAAATTTTACAACTACAGAAATAGCTTCCAGCTGAAAACCACAGCCTTTTCTAAAAAGGTTACATATCACTGTTGACATTTTCTGAAGAATCATAGAAATTAATTCACACATTCTAAAAGTTACAAATAAGCATCCTCCGTAAAATTATTTAATGCGGGTAAATAACTTCAAAATTTTACTTGGACACCACTTCATTTATTATCATTCTACCATGCTTTAGATAATTTGGAATTATTGATACATCTAACACATCTGTGCTTTAAATTATAAAATAATAATGCATTAGTATCATTGATAATTTTAAATATATTTATAGTCTCATTAGTTTTTTTTTGTAGAAAATATGCTAAACCTGCCATTATGTCTTTTTCCCTGTGAAGAGAGAAATGTAGTCTTCAAATTTTTCAAGTGTGTCTAAAATTTCCCTTCTTCCACTAATGTGTTTACTTAAAACTTATTTTATTTTTTATTATTTTATTTTATTTTTTAATGTTTATTTAAAAAAACTTTTTCTGTTTCCGATTCTGTGTCTCCCTCTCTCTCTGCCCCTCCCCCGTTCATGCTCTGTCTCTCTCTGTCTCAAAAAAGATAAATAAACGTTGAAAAAAAAAATTAAAAAAAAAACTTTTTAATGTTTATTTATTTTTGAGAGAGAGAGAGAGAGAGACAGAGTACAAGGAAGGGAGGAGCAGAGAGAGAGGGAAACACAGAACCTCAAGCAGGCTCCAGGCTGTGAGCTCTCCAGCACAGAGCCTGATGTGGGGCTCCAACCCATGATGAACCGTGAGATCATGACCTAAGCAGAAGTCAGATGCTCAACCAACTGAGCCACCCAGGTGCCCCAGTTATTATTTTGTTTTAGAGAGAGAAAGAGAGAGAGAGAGAGAGCATGCACGGGTTGGGAGGGCGGGGGGAGAGCAGAGGAAGAGAGAGAGTCCTAAGCAGGCTCCACACTTAGCGTGAAGCCTGACACGGGGCTCTATTCCATGACCCTGTGATCATGACATGAGCCGAAATCAAGAGTCAGATGCTCAACTGACTGAGCCACCCATGGGCTCCTACTTAAAACTTTTTAAAATTGTGAAACATACCACACACTCAAAAGGGTATATGTAATTATATGTGCACTTTAAAGAATGACAGTAGAAACACCTTTGCACACAATTCCCAACCTAAGAAACAGGGTGCTGGTGCATTTGAAGATTCTGTATGTGATATCCCAGAGGGCATTCCATTCCCTCCCTATCAGATGTGACTAATAATAGCACTGATATATTGCCACTCACTGTGCTCTGTGGGTGTTTCTAAGTGGTAAAGTAGTACTAACATCCTAATGCTGAAGCTAAATCATAAGGGAGTGTATTTGCTGTGGGAATTCAGAACCCTAATGTGCTAATGAACATTGGAATCTCTATGCAATTTTAATTTTCTGCAAACTTACTATGGAATATATTTTACAAAACACTGATCTAGGTAATTCACCAATTTTTTATATAATTTAATGAACTAAAAATCAGACAAATGCAGACATTAAAAAAAAAATGGATACACCTTTACTGGAAACTGAGCCTTTAGATGGATAAGGATGAGCAAGGCATATTCCAAGGCAGGAACTAAACTTGAAATCTCATGGCCATAACAGAACAAAGATTTATTTCTCATTCATAATATAGGTCCATCATAGGTTTGCTAGGGGCTCTGTTCTGGGCAGTCTTCACTTTAGGCCACTCTCTTTTGGAGATTGCTGGTCAAGAAACTTCTGCTAACTATTCACCTGGTAGAATCTGTCAAATGGCTCCATCCCAAAACAAGAGGGCTGGGAAATGCAATGTGGGAAATATTTAGGGAGCAGAATTAATGATTATTCTCATAGGCTGAGGGGCAAGGGCACTAGTCTATGCAAGGAGTTGAGTTTGTTTGAAAGATAAGAGTAACTATTATGTCATTCAGTTCATTAAAATCCTTAGATCTCACCTGACTCTGATGAGGGAGCATTGAGAGGGCATTCTGTCTCTGAAAAATTCTATCTGATATTATTTTCTTTGAATTTAATGATAAATTGTATACATGTATGTAAGCAATCATTTTAAAAATATGTTTCATAAATAAATAATAGACAATCACTTTCTCCTGAGTTTGCAGAGTTCTGTTTGCTTAGCATGATTACCAACAATATTTGATATATTTAAAAAAATAGTGTATTTTCCTATAGATCAACTTTTCTCACACATATACAATTGTTTTAAATTATATAAATTTAATTATATAAATTATTATAAATTATAAAGTGTTTCCAAAGGAAAACACTTTTTTAAAAGTTTTCTTATTTATTTTGAGGGGGGCAATGCGCAGAGACAGAGGAAGAGAGAAAATCCAGAATAGGCTCCATGGGGTCAGTGCAGAGCCTGACTCAGGGTTTCGATCTCACCAACTGTGAGATCATGACCTGAGCCATGATCAAGAGTTGGATGCTTCACCGACTGAACTGCCCAGGTGTCCCCCAAAGGAAAACAGTTTTTAAAGTATTTTTTAAAGTTAAATAAAAGCTATAAAATATTCAAATTGTTAGAAAAATACTCCCTTCTAACCCCCTGTGATTCATAGTAGCAGTGGAGTCTAGACTTCAGAGCCAGAACTCCTGGCTTCAGTTGTTGGTTCTGCTATACAATAACTACATGACCTTGGGCTGACTTCTTAACCTCATTTCTTATCTATAAAATTGCATAATAATTCTATCAATCTATGAATCAGTGCCCTTGAATGTTACACTGGTTACATTCAATAAGCACTCACTAAATACTCATTATGATTATAATAATAACAACATTTAAAGTCATATTTAAAGTATAATTATGACATTTATGTTATAATAATTATCAAATATACTTTCCTCAAGTCAAGAGAGGACAAATTTCCTCCTTAATGGTCTAGTTTTCTGGCAGAGTGGGTTCAAAATTAATTTGTAAGGGAACCCTGGCCCTACACGTGGTATTCACCTGACTTCCCTCTTGGAGGAGTTGGGTTAGTCTTCCATTTATAACACATCCACGTTAGGCTCCTCGTTCCCCAAACCCTTCTTTATTCTCATCCATCAGTTAAGGCTTTGTTCTGAACTGCTAACCTAGAAGAACAAAACATTTAAAAAGTCACTAGTGAATACAGACTCAAACTCCCTGCCATATCCTATTTCTCAAAAGATTATCAAAGAGAAACAATTGAAGGAAGTGCTGCCTGGAAGCTTGCTACATCAAATGGTTCATTTTAAGGAATTTTTGTAGGAATTGCTCTTATTTATTTAATGCCATGGGCCCACTGAGAGAATCTATGGGGGTAAAAAGGAAAGGGGGGGGGGACACTGCAGCTATGAAGATATTCACTCCATTATTATTAGACTTTTCATTTGGGGAACATTAAGAGACCTTCTTTTCTGATATTGTCATTAGGAATCATTGTGATTTTCCTGTTCATTTGGTTTGGTGTATTTCTCTTAAGGATAGTTTGAAATATATAATTTACTACATTTTCCTTCCTAAGCTATCTGATGAATAGCTTAAAAGCAAAATTGTGGTTAGCCCATGATAAAGCCCATGGTATACAGTCTTGATTTAGTCTCATTTTTGGGTTGAGTTTTATGTTTTGCTTTGTCTTGTATTTGCCCAATTATTCTCACTTTATTAAATTTATTCATTTAACTGTATTTAATATTTCTTTTAAAACCACCTGAAGTTGTTTCTGAAGCAAAGTGGCAAAGTGGATTCATAATAATGATGTCATTTATAGAAGAAATTTTAAGTTATTTCCATAACTTTATAGCTTTCAAACACAATCATATGTCAGTGATTAAAAAACTTGACAAAAAATAGAAATATTTAAATGATAAACAGAGGAAGTTTAAGGTATGTTGGAGAATGATGCAGACTTAAAGTATCTATTATAAAAACAGTGAAAGATGCCAAATTTTTTGTTTATCAAATGTTAGTATTAATATCCATTAGATGTTAAAAATTGTTCATGCAAAATATTTTTTTTTTAATTTTTTTAATGTTTATTTATTTTGGGGACAGAGAGAGACAGAGCATGAATGGGGGAGGGGCAGAGAGAGAGGGAGACACAGAATCGGAAGCAGGCTCCAGGCTCTGAGCCATCAGCCCAGAGCCTGACGCGGGGCTCGAACTCACGGACCGCGAGATTGTGACCTGAGCTGAAGTCGGACTCTTAACCGACTGAGCCACCCAGGCGCCCCTCATGCAAAATATTTTAAACTTCTTTTGAAATGAAAGAACAAAATCCACATACATATTTTGTTTGGGGTTTCCTTTATAAAATTTTATTTCTTCATAGCATAGAAACTGTGGCCATACATCTGAAAATTTTCAAGAGAAGTTTACTTAGAGAAAACAAATTCTACTTTCCAAATGGTAACGATATATTGGGTAAAACAATCTATTGGAGAAATTTCTTTTCTTTTATGAAGAATACTTTTCTTAAATGAAGAATTGCTTTTCTTTTACTTTCAATTAAATTTTGTGGTGGAGGATTTATATTAATACAGGTGAAAGGTTAACATTTGCATTTTAATAAGACTATTTTCTAAAAATCGGCAAGTATAGAGTTATGTTTTTTCTTATCCATTTTGACGAAATGCTACACTAAGAAACCCAGAAGATGTGTCTCATCAGAACTATAATTATTTGAAGTGGTTATCCTAGTCTTCCTCCATAAATTATGGATAGAAATTTAAAAAAATACATGACAAGTAAATCATTAGAGAAAAAGGTAGTTTCTTGTGTTAACATACATTTGTCAAAAGAAATGATCTCTCTTTTAGATCTTCCTCTTTGAGCACTCAGGAGTGACAAGCATTTGTTACATACGCTCAGCTGACAATGAGGCTGTCTCCTGTGAAAGACAAATGAAAAGAATTGGATTAATTTAGTTATAAAGAGATTTACATTTTGCTGTTTCTAACATGTCTTTTGGAGATTGATGAATAAGAAATGAGATAAGAAACCCCTTCAGAAGCTCCTATTGCTGAATATGGTAGAAAAATTGCTCTTGCTGGAAGATGAATCAAGTTTCTGTCAGGTAAAGCCAGGGAAAATTCTCTTGTGTTATCAACTAATCTTACCAGAGAGGGAGTATTATGCAAGATGTATGACATTGCTTTCTCCCTTTCCCAGAAGCAAAGTGGTTGTGCACTATACCAATCTAACAAGATTTCTCCACCTTGACTTTACTTATTCGCCAGCTTAGTTATGAGTATATAACAAGTATTCCCTGATCTTGCCTGTCCACTAAGCTTCTTCTGGAAGGATTTCACTTCTTAAAATTAGTTATCAAATCTTTTGTAGCAACAGTAAAATCCAACTTACTGAAGTTATTTGCTTTGCTTCATTTTTCTTCTGATTGGTTATATTTTGCTTACCAGTATGTATTTTAATCTCGATTCAAGGAATATGCAGTTTATTTTGCCTGCTTACAATCTTTTAAGTGCATACTCTTCTGTCAATCAAAATCTTAATTTCTTTTGATCCATAGCCTTTATATTCAGTATAGATAGTAGCACAAAATCGCAAAACTAATTCTGTTTAATGCTAATGCTATATGGGGATTTCACTAGTGTTTTGCCAATTACAACAGTAGCAATAAAAATCAACTTAGTGTGAGCACTCATCCCAATAAAAAATATTTAAGTAGTCTAGACTTAAGTATTCTAGAATAAACAAGCATGGAAAGAAAGTGCCCCTTTCAAACAGCTAGGATATTTCTCAATCCTGATAAGAGCTACTTAATTCAGTACTTCAGTGTCCTAAAATAATATTCTGAGGAAATGTGGGGGACCTCTTGGATACTTGATAGCTGATCCAATAGTGGTACCTCAGGTGGAAAAAAGAGGAGACGCATGATTCAAACACCTTGTACTGTCAAATCAGATAAATTTGATTGCAATTAGGTCATGTCATTCCTTATATAATGTCCTGGAATGGCATCCAATGACACTTCAAACAGAATCAGTGTTCCTCATAAGGCTTTCTCTCCTGCCACCTCCCTGCCTTCTGGTAGTGTTTCACTCTGTCCTCACTGTAAAACCCTCTCCCTTAATACTCACTGTTCAAGACGCACTGGCTCTTCCTGATATGCTCAATTCTTGCCTTTGGGCTTTGTGCTAGCTGTTCTCCCTGCCTGGCTTGTCCTGCCTTGAGATTCTTTATCTGGCTCACTCCTCTTAATATTTAGGGTTCAGTTTAAATTTTACCTCTTCAGCAAACCTTCCTTGATTATCCGATCTAAAGTGAACCTTTGATTCCTTTCCATGACATTACTGGGTTTTTGTTTTTGAGTGCACAAGGCAGAGCCCTCATCTATATCATTCATTGACCAGTGTATTGTGTTCACCAAATACATGTTTGACAATTTGGGAATTGTATTTATTCATTAAAGAGTCACCTATCCTGATATTACATGGTTTGCATGCTAGAAGCTCATTGTGTCTCTTTTTAATAAGTTTAGTTTATGGATGAAATCATTGAAACTTCTCAGGTATATGGATGAAAATGTTTTTGAGTCTTTGTATAATCCCATACTAAACATTATCTACTTTAAGTGATAGAATAGAATGACAGTTTACTGTTTCCTAATTAAAACCTGAGTACAGGTAGTATGGCCTGCATATCTCAGGTTCTGTTACTCTTTTCCGAGTTTCTCCTACATGGTGGCTATTGGCCTAGGCAAAATCCACAGGTTTCAGTTCTGCACACTAGTTAATGTTGTTCCCACTTTACAAATGAAGACGTGAAATCTCAGTCCAAGATAATCAAATGCAGGTGTTTTGATTTCAATGTCAAAGCTCTTCCCAAAATTTCACTCATTTATTTCTTATAATTTAGGCACAATATATATCTTAAATTTCTGTATACACTATGACAACGTGAGAATAGTGCTCCAAAATTTTTAAAAATCCTTGATATGAATTAAAAAGTATGTGGTGTCTGGGTGGCTCAGTCTGTTAAATGTCCAGCTTCAGCTCAGGTCATGATCTCATGGTTCGTGAGTTCGAGCCCCACACCAGGGTCTCTGCTATCAGCACAGAGTCTGCTGAGTATCCTCTATCTCCCCCTCTCTCTTGCCCTCCCCCACTTATGTGTGTTGTACTCTCTCTCTCTCAAAAATCAATACACATTAAAAAAAGTATATTAATGTACATGCTTCCTAGGGTTAAAATTCAAGGGGATGGAACAATATTGAATAAAATATTATTAGGCTTTAGCTAAGAAGAAAATTTTAGTTTTCTATCAAAAGACAACAAAGGCAAACTTGTTCACTGGAATAGAATTAGAATGAGGGGAAAAAGCTAAAACAAAGCAAAAATAAAATCCTACCAAATAACAAAGAAAAAAAAAAAGAAAGAAAGCAACATTTATTTTTGGACTTCAAATAGTTGCGATGCTAGATGTGTGATTACATTTATGTAGCTTGCTTTCTTCATTTGTAAGATAAGGATCACCCATTTCTTAGTAATCTTTTAGTACCGCTAAAGGGAAAGTTTGAAGTAATGTGAAATTTGCTTTGATAAGGCGGAAGTAGGATTCTTAGAATGACAAGTACAGAGAAACAAGGTGATATATTGCACTTGAAGTCTGTGCTCTCCCTCAGTGAATGTCTGAGTTCACACCTTGGAAACTGAGATTTGTGCCTTTGTTTGGGCAAGAAGTTTGTGGGGTGTCTACTGCAAGTGAATTTGTAATCAAATCTCAGTTTTGTTTCAGATATGGAAAGCATTAGAATTAGGGGTATTTAAAAAAATTTTTTAATGTTTATTTTTGAGAGAGAGCGACAGCATGTGAGTTGGGGAGGGGCAGAGAGAGAGGGAGACACAGATTCTGAAGCAGGCTCCAGGCGCCGAACTGTCAGCACAGAGCTGGATGCAGGGCTCAAACATGACCTCAGCTAAAGTTGGAGGCTTAACCAACTGAACCATCCAGGTGCCCCAGAATTCGGGATATTTTAATACTAATCTTTTACTTCCTTTCTCCTGGTAACTGTTTCCTATGTACTTACTTCATAAGAAATAATTGAATTCAACATAATATAAGAAGTAAATATGCCCTTTCACATTATGAGTCAAAGGGTAAAGAGTGTGGTAGCACGGCTGAGCCCTAATCACATACTCTGTGCCCTAAAGTTGTAGTTGAGAGCACAAGGTTTGCCTTGTTTCAGGGAGGTAGCTGCTAGGGACTCACATGCTTCTCTTAGGAGTATTGATGGCCATAACGCATGGTGATATGATTTCTCCGATTCTTTCTTCACATATCACTGTCACCTATGACTTCTACTGATGCCATTTTAGTTTTTCTTATTAGAGTGACTTCTTCCTTGAGTGTAAGAAAAAAATTTGAAACCGTGTAAACAAGCATTTCTGTTTCTAAATACTGAAGTAACTATGTTTGACAGGACCCCATAGAAACTATGACTTTAATATTCACTCTACAGTGGGCATCATCATTGTAGATATGGACTCTCCCCAAAACTCAACATTTTCAATCCTAGCCAAAAATACTTAAAGCATAGAAAATAAACTTAAGGTTTCCATAGAATTATTACAACATCTATTTTCACACTAATAAAATTAAAATATAACTGGATTCAATAACATTATAATTTTGTAACTTATGGTGATTTGCTTATGAAAATACGGTGCCTTATTTGTCAATGAATAAACTCAGTATTTCTGGGTTGATCATTTCGTTTTATATTTTGTTGTTGCAATAAGGACATGGTTTATGTACCCAGAGAGGTAACCTTAAATGAGACAAATATAAAAATGGATTTGTTTTGTTCCACAGTGGAAAGTTAGAAAAGTTTATTCTAGCGTTGGATCTATTTTTACATAATATATATTCTGATTCATATAAGCTTATTTAGCTATTATTCAGATTACAAAGGTCTAGTTTTGCTTATTTCATATGAACCATATTAATGGTTAAGTAGTGGCTCTCAAACTTGAGTGTGTATCAGAATCATCAGGAGGTCTCCTTAAAACATGGATCTTTAAGACCCACCTGCAGAGTTTCTGAATCTCTAGGTCTGGGACAGGATGCAAAACTTTGGATTTCTAACAAGTTCTCAGGAGATGCTGATGCTGCAGCTAGTCCAGAAGTGACAGACTGAGAAATTCTGTCTTGGATCAACCATTTGATTTCTTGTTCCTCACCTGTCTCATCTTCGAGCTAATGGTGTGAAATGAAATGACCACATGCAAACATGTGTTTAGCGACTGAGAGTTGTCAGGTGTTAATGCTGGGCGTGGTCCCTACTTTTGAGAACATCATGAAGAAAATAACTGACTCTATCTGTGATAAAAGAATCTGGGAACACTTTACAGAGGGGATGCATTCAAAACTGATGAAGATTGTTGTAAAAATTTACAGCACACACAAATATATCAATTTAGAAAAAATATTACCTCTTGTCCATCATTCCAAGCCTCACTCCACCTGACAATTCCCTCTTCTTAGACAAAACAACATTAATGATTTGATATGAAATCTGCCCAATTGTCTCCAAATTCTCCAGCCTTCTAGAGCGATTCATGAAATATCCAAATAAAATGACCCCCAATCTCTCTCTCACGTATAATAGAAAGTTGAGCAAATATTTCCAAATATTTTCTGGGATTCTGTAATATGTAAGGAATATTTTACTATTACCTCTAGCTCTACATTCCTGATACTGACTCCATTCTGATTCTCGCTTAGCTTCGGCTCTTTGGCTGCTGATCTCTTTATGCCCTGCGTTGCTTAACACAGACACCTTTATACCTTCCTTCCTCAAAGCAGCGCACATCTAAGGCTGTTGTGCGTAACGGACTTATCCTAAATATTGAGTTTGTATTTTTTTAAGTATTATGAATGTTAGGAGTTATAATTTCAAAAAATGTGTGCCAGTCTTCACCATAGGAAGTCTGTTGCTGGTCGGGGATCTGTCCTTAAAACCAGATCTGCTGTCCTGTGTTAGGAACCTTCTTTCTTTTCCTTTTGTTAATGTCACCCACCCATAGTTTACAGGCAGCCAGCACTAACCCCCAAATTCCTGTTGCTCTAACATGCTAAGCATAATTTTTATTATGCTAAGCATTAATCTCTTCTCAGTTAGACTAGTTCTTGCCTTACCCTTTATAACTAAAATCTACTTATTTCCTAAACTGGGCCTATACCCTTAGCAACACAAAACAGGTATTTTGAAAACCTCTATTTATTCAACAGCAGATATTGCCAGTCTTATTTCTATGTTGCAGCTCCAATTCATTTGCACTATTTTGGATTGTAACAATTCTATAGAATCTATGGAGTATAGAATACCTATAGAAATTGCTGAGATCATTATTTTTTATTATATTTCCTTTTAAAAAATATTAGATTTTAATTAAAAAATAATGTTTATTTATTTTTGAGAGAGAGAGAAGGATGGAGGGTGAGCAGGGGACGGACAGAGAGAGAGAGGAAAACATAGAATCTGAAGCGGGCTCCAGGCTCTGAGCTGTCAGCACAGAGGCCAATGTGAGGCTCGAACTCACAAACCGCGATCATGACCTGAGCCGAAGTCGGACGTTTAGTCGGACGTTCAGTCTGGACTGCACTGCCCAGGAGCCCCTAGATTTTATTTGTTTAAGTAAACTCTACAGCCTTGGTGGGGCTTGAACTCATGACCCCTGAGATCGAGAGTTGCATGCTCTACTGAGTCAGCCAGCCAGGCACCCCTATATTTATATTTCTTAAAAGATTACACAGGCAGCAAAGATAAATATTTATGGAAGATGAGATGACCTGATGGGTAAGCAGCTGGGAATGTTAAATGGTCTGGATGAGAAGTTTTGAAGGCATAAATGGAAGGAGTGAAAGTGAACTCAAAGTGTAGTACATTATGAAAGATTGAATACAGAGGATGAGAGAGTTAGGTTTTGAAATGAATCACCTGATTCTTTTTCGAGTTACTAGGTGAATGATTATGTCATTAAATTTTTTTCTGTATTATTTCAAAATTTAAGGCTTTGATTCTATGTCAATTACATGATTGAGAATTGAGATATATCAAGAATGTGGCTATAGAAAGATGAACTATTAACTTACTCTAGGCACAAATGTTAAATTGAGGAATGCAAGGTACTTATCTAAAATGAGATAGACACATCCTTATATACCAGACATCAGAGTTAGCCACGTTTGTCTTTTTGTAGTTGAAAGTAGGAAACAGTTGATAACTAAACCACATTTAGAAGAAGAATAAAAAGTTTTCCGCATGATTTCTAGTGATAAAGCCAAGTGACATTGTAGAATTACATGGATGTGTCTTTCCAATGTACACTTGGTTCAGGTTGCACATAAAGATAGTACACAGGTATCAGAGATCTGTTATGACACCAATAATTCCAGTACTGCAAAAGATCTGTAGAAACATCAGAAATTGGCACCAAAATAAAATGGGTAAATGAAAAAGTTGTGGTTTGCTATCTAGATAAAGAAAAATTAAGAACAGGCTGTTAGGGTTCTTAATTTAATATAAGTCTAATCTCTGGGTTTTTGTTATTTTGCTGAGGAAACATTGGTCAGAATTTTTAAGTGACTTGTGCCACTTCTGCGGAAACTATAGTCTTGCACAGTAATGCAAATATGTAGATAGATTTGAGGGCTCCTTAAAGAATTCTGTTTTAACAAGGCTGATTTCTGACTGTGTGTACCTAAGTAATACACTATATGAATGATTAGGCATTGAAACATCATAGAAATAATTATAATATGCAATTAAAGTGGCTTATCACATGATAAAAAAAATCACATTGAATATTGCAAGGCATTTTTGGTTATTAAAATACATCTCTTCTAATGCCTGCACATAGTATATTGAGAAGACTGCTATGCTTTGGGGTAAGTCTCCACAGACCAAATCCTTCAAAAAGGCTTAGGATTTTTTGGGATTCAATTTTATGCTCTAAAATCCAATCTCTTCAGAATATTTACCCTTTCATGAGATTGACCTCTCAAAGTTGCTGTTAGCCTTAAAAGAATCTATGGGGATTTTTACCAAAATGGAACTCACTTTTGCTAGCACAATAACCTTTCTTTTAAGGCGTCAGGCCAATAAATTATTTCTTTGGTCAAAAATGTTTGTTTCTGGTTGTTTTGTTTTTGCTTATTTGTTTTTGTCATTTGTGTAGATGGACTTCACCTCTGAAAGTAAAAATCTTGTTTACCCTAAGCCTTTTTCTCTTGATAATATTATACCTTATTCCACCTTTAAAGCATCTTTATTGAGGTACAATTTACATACCATAAAATTTGCCAAAGTATACAACTCAGTGGATTTTAGTATATTCACAGTTGTGCAATCACCAACACATTCTAAGTCTGAAACCTTTTCATCACCTAAAAAGGAAACCCCTTACTCATAAGCTGTCACTTTCTATTGTCACTCTCCCCTGACCCCAGTCATAAGCAACCACTAATCTATATTCTTTCCCTACAGACTTGCCTATTATGGACTTTTAATATAAATGCAAACATACGACATGACTGGCTTGTTTCATTTAGCATAGTGCTTCCAAGTTTCATCAATGTTGTAGCATATATCATTATTTCATTCCTTCTTATTGCAGATAACGTTGTGTTTATCCATTCACCACTTGATAGACATTTGAGTTGTTTCTACTTTTTGGCCATGAATAACACTGCTATGAACATGTGTGTACAAGTTTTTGGGTGGAAATGTTTTTTATTTCTCTTGTATATGTACCTAAAAGTATAATTGTTGGATCATAAAGTAACTCTTTTTAAGCTTTGTAGGAACTGCCAAACTGTTTTGGCTATACCATTTTACATTCCCATAAGCAATGTATAAAGGTTCCAATCTATCTACCTCCTCCCCAACACATCCCTCAGATGCCTCCATGACCATGGACATCCTACTGGCTATGAAGTAATATTTCATTTTTTAATATGGTGGTTTTAAATTACAGTTCCCTAATGTGCTTATTGGTCATTTGTATATCTTCTTTTTTTTTTTTTTTTTAATTTTTTTTTTCAACGTTTATTTATTTTTGGGACAGAGAGAGACAGAGCATGAACAGGGGAGGGGCAGAGAGAGAGGGAGACACAGAATCGGAAACAGGCTCCAGGCTCTGAGCCATCAGCCCAGAGCCCGACGCGGGGCTCGAACTCACGGACCGCGAGATTGTGACCTGGCTGAAGTCGGACGCTTAACCGACTGCGCCACCCAGGCGCCCCAAGTCATTTGTATATCTTCTTTAGAGAAATTTCTATTCTGATTTTTTGGGTTATTTTGGGTTATTTCATCTTTTTATTATTGATTTGTAACAGTTTTTATATAGTCTCCATACAGGTCCCATATTACATATGTGATTTGTAAATTTTTTTCTCATTCTGAAGGCTGTCTTTTGACTTTTTGATGGTATTATTTGTAGCATAATATTTTTTAGTTTCGATGTACTCAACTTTATTTTTTCTTTTTATTTCTTGTGCTTTTGATGACACATTTAAGACATCATTGCTTAACTTAGCACCATGAAAATTCACTCAGATGTTTTTAATCTAAGAGTTTGATACATTTAGCTTGCACAATTAAGTTTAGGATTCATTTTTGAGTTAGTATTTAGTATTTCTTATGGTGTGAAATTGGGGTTCAACTTCCTTGCATGTGGATATTCACTTGTTTCAGCAGCATTTATTATTTTTTTTAATTTTTTTTTCAACGTTTATTTATTTTTGGGACAGAGAGAGACAGAGCATGAACGGGCGAGGGGCAGAGAGAGAGGGAGACACAGAATTGGAAACAGGCTCCAGGCTCTGAGCCATCAGCCCAGAGCCTGACGCGGGGCTCGAACTCACGGACCGCGAGATTGTGACCTGGCTGAAGTCGGACGCTTAACCGACTGCGCCACCCAGGCGCCCCACAGCAGCATTTATTAAAAACATTTTTCTCTTCCTTGCATTGTCTTGGCACTCTCATGGAAAATCTATTGCCCATCAGTGCATGGTTTTATTTCTAGAGTCTCAATTCTAAGTACCATACTGAATTACTATAATTAAGTAGCAAGTTTTGAAATCTTAAAATGTGAGTTCTTCAGCTTTCTCCTTTTTAAAGACTTTTTGTTGATATTTTGCTATTCTAGATCCTTTGCATTTCCATATGAATTTTGGTATTGCCTTGTTAATTTCTACAAAAATGCAGTGGGTAATTTCCTGAGAATGTTTCATGGGCAATTGAGAAAGATGGTTATTTTGCTGTTCTTAGATGACGTGTTGTATAGATATATGCTGAGTATAGGTAGTTCGCAGTGTTGCTCAGGTCTTTTATTTCTTATTCATCTTCTGCCTAATTGCTTTATTATTTAAAGAGGGGTATTGAAACTTTTATATATTTCAGAATTACTTATTTCTTCCATTCTGTTAGTTTTTTCTTTATGTATTTTGGTGCCCTTTGTTAGGTGCATATATGTTTAGAATTGTTATATATTCCTGATGAACTGACCCTCTATTCATTATGGAATACCATTCCATATCGGTTTTTTTTTTTTTAGTCTAATTTTTCTGTATAGCTGTTCCTGTTTGGTTATTGTTGCTGTTTCCATGATATATCTTTTCCTATCCTTTTACTTTCAAACTTTTCATTTCTTTGAGTCCAAAGTGGTCTTCTGTTAACATCATATTGTTGGAATTGGAGTAAATTTATTTATCCAATCTGATAATCTCTGACTTTTGATCGGATTTCTTAACTCATTTACATTTTATGATATTATTGATATGGTAGTATTTATATCTGCCTGTTTTTTTAATATTCTATATGTCTGATGTCTTTCTTGTTTTGATTTTCCTCTATTGCCTTCTTTATTAAGTGAATACTTGCTAGAATAATGTTTTAATTTCTTTAAGAATTTACATATTTTTGAACCATTTTCTTTGTGGTTGTTTTAGGGCTTACAGCATACATAACAATTTATAAAACTCGACTTCATATTTAAAATGCTATTCTAATGGAAGATAGAAACTTTTTCCTCTATATCTCCATTTTTCCTGTCTTTTTTTTTTTGTTGCTATTGTTGCTATAGTGTGCTATGTACAGTAAAATTGAACAATAAATTATTATTGCTTTATGTAAGCTTTTGTCTTTTAAAGAAGCTGAGAGAAGAAAAGAGAACAAGTGTATATTTACAGAATTTGTTATATTAACATTTTAATTTCACACTTTTGGGTCTCTTTATTTCTTCCTGTGGATTCCAGTTACCGTCTTGTTTCATTTCCTTATTCTATTACAGCTTTGTTTCCACCTTACCTCCTGCTGCATTTATTGTCTATATCTCAGTTTTGTATTTTTAAGTCCAACAATACAATTATATTCATATTGTTTTATGCAATTATGTTTAAAATCAGTTAAGAGAAGAGAAAAATATGCAATTATATTGTCTTTTATAATTATGTGTGTAATTATCTTTACTGACACCTTTTTTTTCCCCCCAGTGTGGGTCTTAATTACTGCCTGATATCATTTGCTTTCAGCCAGAATTTCCATTAGTATTTCTTAGAAGGCAGGTCTGGTAACAACATAATCTTTCAGCTTTTGTTTATGTGGGAATTATTTCACTTTCATTTTCGAAAGTGTTGGCTATATGTAAAATTCTTGGTTAATGGTATTTTTTGTTTGTTTTCGTTTTTACTTTCAGCATTGAAAGCATGTCCTCCCACTGGATTGTGTCCATTGTTTTTAGAAAAATCAACAGTTAATCTTAATGAAGAGTATCTCTTATAGTGATGAAACATTTTTCTTACTGATTTAAGATTTTCTCTTTGGCTTTCAGCGTTTTGGCTTTGATAAGTCTGGGTGTAAATCTCCTTGTATTTATCATACTTATAGTTCATTGGGTTTCTTGGATATGTAGATTAGTGTTTTTAATCAACTTCAGGAAGTTTACAATCATTATTTCTTCAAATATTTTTTGCTCTTTCTCCTTCGCCTCTGATAATCTCATTACATTTATGGTGGTGCACTAAATGGTGTACTACATTTTTCTGAGATTCTGCTCATTTTTCTTTATTATTTTTACTCACTGCACTTCAAATCCATCATCTCTATTATCAATCTTCATGTTTGCAGATTCTTTCTTAGACACCTAAAATGTACTGTTGGGTTCCTCTAATAAATATTTTATTTTGTTTATTGTACTTTCCATTCAAGAATTTCTACATAAGTGGATATTAACCAACTGAAAACTTGACATTATATATTTATTTCCATTCAGAAAATTATTCATATTTTATAAAAAATGACATTTTAATTTATATGATCATATATATAGAATATGTTTTTAATAAATAGACAAATTATGGGAGCCACCCAAGTGTCTGCCAATAGTTGAATATAGAAAGATGTGATATATATATATATATACAATTCAATATTATTCAGCCTTAAAAAAAGAATGAAATCTTGCCATTTGCAACATCATCAGTGGATCTAGAGATTATAATGCTAAGTGAAATAAATCAGTCAGAGAAAGACAAATACCATATGATTTCAATCACTGGTGGAACTTAAGAAACAAAACAAATGAACAGAGGTAGAAAAAAAAAGAGACAAGCCAAAGAAACAGACTCTTAACTATAGAGAACAAACAGATGGTTACCAGAGGGGTAGGGGGTAGGAGAGTGCATGAAATCGGTAAAGAGAATTAAGAGTACACCTAATCTTTTCTGTTATGGTTATTTATTTTGAGACAGAGATAGAGTGTGAGTCGGGGAAGGGCAGGGAGAGAGAGAGAGAGAGAGAGAGAGAGAGAGAGAGAGAGAGGCATAGAATCCAAAGGATCATAACCTGAGTCAAAGTCAGTTGCTTAACCAACTGAGCCACCCAGGCTCCCCAAGAGTAAACCTAATCTTGATAAGCACTGGGTAATATATGGAATTGTTGAATCACTATATTTGTATATATACTTCTGAAATTAATATGACATTTTATATTAACTACTGGAATTAAAAAATATTTGGAATAATGAAATGAGGTATTTCTATTCATTACCTTATTATATTTGTGTGTATGTCTCTGTGTGTGACAAATATCTGGCTGTTTTAATAGTTGGCTATAGCATTTGCTAAATTTGATAGAGTAATTAAGAGTGACTTACCCTTGGGGCACCTGGGTAGCTCAGTTGGTTGAGGGTATGACTTCGGGTCAGGTCATGATCTCCCGGTTTGTGGGTTTGAGCCCCACATCAGGCTCTGTGCTGATAGCTTAGAGCCTGGAGCCAGCTTTGGATTCTGTGTCTCCCTCTCTCTCTGCCGCTCCCTCAGTCACACTCTGTCTCTTTATCTCTCTCAAAAAATAAACATTACAAAAATTTAAAAAAAGAATTAAAAAAATTAAAAAAAATTAAAAAAAAAACTTTAATAGACTTAATTTTTTTACATTATTGTAAATGGCTTGTGACATATACATATTTTTTTCTAATTTGTTAATATTCAGTTAAATTGTAGGTCTTCTGCAATATTACTTTGTTTTAATTAAGGGCAAACATTCCCATTTTAATTAAAATTCTGAAGCAGAAGGTTTGAAGAAAAACTTTATGTCATCATAAATAGAATTAGGATAACAAAATTACATAAGCAATCATAATGCATAGCTATTATTATAGAATTATCCTGTGTAATAATAAATTTTTTATGTCTTAGAAACAACATAGTTATTTTATGCCAAATTCTTTTGATGCATTGCTTTCTGTGCTTACAAAACCTGTGCAGAAATTTCAAGGGAGGACATTATTATATATAGACTAGGAATCTAGTGGTTTAAAATATTGGCTTAAAAAGAGGAAATTTCTCTTCTGTTTTGTCCCTCTCTGTGTTTTCATATTAGTTTTGTTTCCCTTCCCTTATGTTCATCTGTTTTGTCTCTTAAAGTCCTCATATGAGTTAGGTCATATGATTTTTGTCTTTCTCTGACTAATTTTGCATAGCATAATACCCTCTAGTTCCATCCACGTAGTTGCAAATGGCAAGATTTCATTTTTTCTATTGCCCAGTAATACTCCATTGCATATATATACCACATCTTCTTGATTCATTCATCCATCGATGGACATTTGGACTGTTTCCATACTTTGGCTATCATTAGTAGTGCTGCTATAAACATGGGGGTGCATGTGTCCCTTCGAAACAGCACACCTGTATCCCGTGAATAAATGCCTAGTAGTGCAATTGCTGGGTCGTGGGGTAGTTCTATTTTTAGTTTTTTGAGGAACCTCCATACTGTTTTCCAGAGTGGCTGCACCAGCTTGCATTCCCACCAAAAATGCAAAAGAGATCCTCTTTCTCCACATCCTCGCCAACATCTGTTGTTGCCTGAGTTGTTAATGTTAGCCATTCTGACAGGTATAAGGTGTTATCTCATAGTGGTTTTCATTTGTATTTCCCTGATAACAGACTGAGGGTTGCTGGAGGGGTTGTGGGAGCGGGGATGGGCTAAATGGGTAAGGGGCATTAAGGAATCTACTCCTGAAATCATTGTTTCACTGTATGCCAACTAGTTTGGATGTAAACTTTAAAAAATAAAAAAATAAAATTAAAAAAAAGAGGAAATTTCTATTTCTTCAAAGTTGCAGTTTATACTCTAATTTCTAATAATATCCTCTAAATTGTTCATCGTTTCTGCTGAAATATATAAAATATTCATTGATATATAAGGAAATGTTAGTGGTTGGTCCTTTATAGTATACTGTAAAAAATAACAACTACCATGTATTTAATTGTTTTATTGACATTCTCAGATATTGAAAATATAAATATCTGTAATTAAGATTTTTTTCAAAGGCATTCTTAGCACATATCAAATGAACTTCTTAAGCTGGAACACTTTTAGCTTTTCATATTTGTTCTCTTTTATACTTCTTTCTTATTCAGTCTACGATAACATCAGATATTTAAAAAATTCCAAAATAAATGTTTATAAGAGCTAACTCCCTAATTAATCTCATATAACTGGTACAAAACCAAGAGAAAGAATCTTACAGTTCTCTTCCCTGAGGCCATGTAACAGGTGGTGAATAGCATGAAAAATGGACTATCATAAGATGATTTTCTGCTTTTAATCATATCCGTAATAGCCACGTGACCTTGGAAATTATCAACCTTCTTAGATTCTCTTAACTCATCTGCCAAATAAGGGAGAGGTCTTGATTTGATAATCCGTATAGTCCCTTTTTGTCTCAAATAAAAGGTGCCTCAACAAACTACTCAGTTGTGAGTGTTCATGCATGTCTGTCTCTGCATGTGTATATATGTATCACAGCATATATGTTTGTGTATCTACATTTATATATGTAAACAAACACAATAAAATCACAGAATATAGTAAAAAGCAACTTTATTTGAAATTGTTCCTGTTATCCTTATATCTATTTAGCACTTATTACAAACATATAATAAGAGTCTTGAAGGAAAGAGAAAGACTATACTGCTGGAGTCACAGATGTATTTTTACTTTATTTGTTTTATCCTTAAAAAATACTTAAATAAATTAAGACTCTCCCAAATATTTTTCATTAAAGGAAAGCTTTTGCTTCCCATCATAGTTTCTAGAGCAGTGTTATCCAATATGGTAACTACTAGCCACCTGTGGCTATTTAGATGTAAATTTATTCATTCATTCATTCATTCATTCATTCAAATTTTTATTTAAATTATAATTAGTTAACATAGAGTACAATATTGGTTTCAGGAGTAGAATTTAGTGATTTATCACTCACGTATAATACCCAGTGCTCATCACAAGTGCCATCCTTAATACTTATCACCTATTTAACTCATTCCATACCCAACTCCCTCTATCAATTCTCAGTTTGTTCTCTATAGTTAAGGATGTCTTATGGTTTGTTTCCCTCTTTCTTTTTTTCCCCCTTTCCCATATGCTCATGTTTGGTTTCTTAAATTCCACATATGAGTGAAATCATATGGTATTTGTCTTTCTCTGACTTATTTCACTTAGATTAATACACTTTAGCTCTATCCATGTCACTGCAAATGGCAAGATATTCTTTTTGATGGTTGAATAATATTTCTTTGTGTGTATATATATATATATATATATATATATTACCTCTTCTTTATCCATTCATCAGTAGTTGATGGACACTTGGACTCTTTCCATAGTTTGGCTGTTGTTGATAATGCTGCTATAAACATTGGAGTGCATATACTCCTTTGAATCTGTATTTTTATATCCTTTGGGTAAATACCTAGTAGTGTAATTGCTGGATTGTAGAGTAGTTCTATTTATAAATTTTTGAGGAACCTCATACTGTTTTCCAGAGTGGCTGCATCAGTTTGCATTCCCACCAACAGTTTAAAAGGTTTCTCCTTTCTCTATATCCTCACCAATACCAGTTGTTTGCTGTGTTGTTAATTTAGTCATTCTGCTGGGTGGGAAGTGGTATTTCATTGTGGTTTTGATTTGTATTTCCCTAATGATCAGTGATATTGAGCATCTTTTCATATGTCTGTTAGCCATCTGGATATCTTCTTTGGAAAATTGTCTATTCATGTCTTCTGCCCATTTCTTTACTGGATTATTTGTTCTTTGGGTGTTGAGTTTGATAAGTTCTTTATAGATTTTGGATATTAACCCTCATCTCATATGTCATTTGCAAATATCTTCTTCCATTCCACAGGCTGCCTTTTAATTGTGTTGATTGTTTCCTTTCCTGTGCAGAAGCTTTTTGTCTTGATGAAGTCCCAATATTTCATGTTTGCTTTTGTTTCCCCTGCCTCAAGCAATGTGTCTAGTAATAAGATGCTGCAGCTGAGGTCAAAGGTTGCTGCCTGTGTTCTCTTTTATGTTCTCCTTTTGATGGTTTCCTGTCTCATATTTATCTCTTTCATCCATTTTGAATTTATTTTTGTATATGGTATAAGAAATTGGTTCAATTTCATTCTTCCACACGTTGCTGTCCAGTTTTCCCAACACCATTTGTTGAAGAGGCTGTCTTTTTTTCCTTTGGATATTCTTTCCTCCTTTGTTGAAGGAGATGTATATTAACTTTAAATTCCCTACACTAAGGACTTTATTGACACTTCATTGTTTTGTATCACTGAATATCATAGAAACCCCAAGAGGAATATTTTCTAATCCCCCCTTTACAGATGAGGGAATTGAGTTTCAGTGAGATCGAGTAGTTTGACCAAGGTCACACATTTAAGTGATAGAGAACAAGTGAAGAGGAAAACAAAAGATGTTAGATAAGAGAAGCATCACCTGGAAGTCAAAGAGGTAATGAGGAACTAGAAAGAAACAAGCCCGAGTGACCTAGTCAGCTGTTTAATTAAAATCTGATTAGCTGGAAAAGTTAAATCCATCTAAAGGAAAGTGGCCCCATGGTCTACAACTTTTCCAATGTTAACTGCAACTCAAGTAGTTTGGGCAAGCACCCGCTAAGGAAAGACAACTGGATTAGGAAGACAAAAAGATACTGGTGTTCTGGCCTTGGTTTTGCACTTACTAGTTAATAGCATTCACTAATTACTACTGCTTTAATATTCCTGGCACTGTTCTCTTCTTAAATACTAATGCACTCAACTCCATTGGAGATTATTTTGCATGTAAGGAAACTAATAGCAGAGATGTCTGGCAACTTGGTCACAGTTACACTCCTCATCAGTGATGGAACTGGAATGAGAATTTGGCATTTTCTCTATAGAACTGCACTGTGTAGTATGACATACAGTAGCCCCATGTACCTACTGAGTACTTGAAATGGAGCAAGCCCAAACTACAATGAGCTATGAGCTATAAAAGTGTAAAATAAACACTCAGTTTTGAAGACTTAATATAAAAAAATACTTATATATTGGTTATATATTAGAACTGCCCTGTATGTGTAAATTGGATTAAATAAAATACATTATTACTATTAATTATACTACTTCCTTTTTCTTTTGTAAAATGGGGCTACTTTAATTTAAAAGTTTAAAATGACCTCTGTGGCTTGCATTGTATTTCTTTTGGACAGGGCTGATCTAGAAACTGATGTCTTTATCACCGAGCAATACTCCCTCCTTTTATCTGTGTGTAACAAGATAGATTTATGTTTCTGTTGCTTAGTTCAGTGAATGAACTTCCAGATACTCTTGGTAAAAGGGAGATAGTTTCACACTTTTAGCCATGCAAATGTAAGACAACTGGGCCCTCTCTGAGCTACAGCTTGTTTAAAAATGGAATGATTTAGGGGCACCCGGGTAGCTCAGTCAGTTAAGTGTCTGACCTCGGCTCAGGTAATGATCTCATGGTCTGTGAGTTCAAGCCCCACATTGGGCTCTGTGCTGATAGCTCAGGGCCTGGAGCCTGCTTCAGATCCTGTGTTTCCCTCTCTCATTGCCCCACCCCTGCCCCCACTCTGTCTCTCTCTCTATATATATATATATTAAAAATGAATAAATGTTTAAAAATTTAAAAAATGGATTGGTTTAGCAAAAGATGCTTGACTGAGATAAAGAGTTAGCTGTTAGGTAAAGAGGTAATAAACTTGTATAAGGGACTTCGGGCATTTTGGGAAGAAGGGACCAATATTTCAGCTTCCATAGTTCACGAGTCCAATTTAGAGAGTTCATGAGAGTGGGGTAAGAGAAAATCATGGCCTCAAGTAGGGAGAGGTATAAGGGCTTGGAATCGAGTGACCCTGAGGAACTGGGAAGACTAGACTCTGAGAAGAAATAAGATCTTGTGTAAGATAACTGTTTGGGGCATAGGCTCTTGCTGAAGCTAAAGATGCCTTTAAGAGGTAGCCAACTTTGAAACACCCTGGGAGACAACAGATGAGAAAGTAAATGTGAGGAACCCTAAGCTGGGGTTTTGCTTCTCAATGTGGGGACCACTGCAGTACTGGCAGGGAGGTGGAGAAGAAAGGCATCACTCGAGATACCAAGCAGTCATTCTGCCCTGGTTCCTTAGAAGCTGTGTGAGTCTGCAGCAGGAAGAAGCAAGGGCAGTAGCGACCGCCTCAGATTTAAGTGTTCTCTCTTCCACTTTTGGACGCACGCCCTGAGGCTTCTGTTTATTTTTTCAGGGGGAGGTCTCAGCAGGTGTTCTGATCTTGATGAAAGAAGGATCTCACACCCTGAAAAGCATAAGATGGTTGAGCAAACAATGCCTGGCACAGGGGAGGTGACCAGACAGTTTATAAGTCACATACACTCTCAGCCAAAGGGGAGGAGGATACAGTACCCTATGCAGGGTTGTGTAGCAGTTACACTGGGAAAAACAACAAACCAAGAACAGTTGTGGGAGGGAGACTTTGTAGTAACAGGAGGATGAGGTTCCCCCTGGTCTGTGCTGGAGCATACGATTACCTTGTGTGAGCTATTTCTTGTACTGATAGGAAAGCAAAACCTGCTGGGTTGAGAACAGGTAGGGTTACAGCTGAGCCATCTCATAAAGGAACTGGCCTTTCCCACTCGTGGGGCAACATATCTGGCCAGAGCAGGAAAACTCGTAATTAGGTCTTTGGGGTCCAGTGAGACTCAAAGAGTCAGAGTAGTACATGAAATTTGGAGCTTTATAATACAGCTGAAAATTTAAGACTTCTGATTGGCCAGGTGAGCACTAGAGGCATTAATTGGAAAAATGTATGAGTTGTGACTGTGTTTATACCCTTGAGCTCGATACATGAGAAAGATACTTCTATTTTCTACAATATGGTGCAATTTTCCATTTTGCTCTAGAGCATGTGAAAGAGCTTCAGAAATCACAATCTGCTGAACAATTGTATTTTCGTGGAGAAATGTGCTGGAATGCCATTTTGGATTGTTTTCACGCGAATTGTTCAAGCTTGAAATGGCATTCCACAATCTCATTTTAAAATAAGAATAAATTCAGATGGTAACTAAAGAAATACATGCTATATAGAAATGAGGGTTATTATTTGAATCAAATACAATATTTATATGCATTTGCAAAGTTTATCTTCCTTGTTTACTTAGGGAGCATTCGGTTCCCCAAACAAAAACTGAGATTAGTGTATATAAAAGAGATAATTGTATTGGAAGGAAACAAGGATATTTTCTATAAGTAATGAGCAAGAAGTGTAATGAAGCCCAGTGAAAAAAAATGAGGACTGGGAACTGGTAAGTACAAACCGCTGAAGTGACAATTTAGCAGAAACTTGAACAAAGTGAAATAGAATTGACTTATTCCTTAATTATTTACTCCCATGTAATAATTTATGCTTTCTTTTTCTAGCAATTAAACTGATGTTTTTAAATTTAATTATTGAATTAAAAACGTCTGCTTTATAAGTATTGGTGAGGATGTGGGGAAAAAGGAACCTTCATATGTTGTTGGTGGGAATGTAAACTGGCACAGCCACTGTGGAAAATAGTATGGAGGTTCCTCAAAAAATTAAAAATAGAGCTACCATATGATACAGCAATTCCACTTCTGGGGATTTATCAAAAGAAAATTAAAGCACTAATTTGAAAGATATCTTCACTCCTGTAGTCATTGTAGTATTACTTACAATAGCTAAGATATAGAAACAACCTAAGTGTCCAGCAATTGATGAACAGATAAAGAAGAGATATATACAATGGGATATTATACAGCCATAAAAAATAATGAAAATTTGCCACTTATAACAACATGGAAGGACTTCAAGGGCATTATGCCAAGTGAAATAAATCAGAGAAAGATGAATACTATACAATCTTATTTATATGTGGAATCTAAGGGAAAAAAAAAGGAACTCACTGGTAGTTACCAGAAGTAGGAGCTGGAGGATGGTGGGCAAAACCAGTGAAGAAGGTCAAAAGGCACAAAATTACAGTTATAAAATAAGTCCTGGGAATGTAGTGTACAACATAGTGACTATATTTAATAATAGTGTATTATAGGGGCGCCTGGGTGACTCAGTCCATTAAGCATTCAACTCTTGATTTTGGCTCAGATCATGAGATCAGGGTTATGGGATTGAGCCCCACATCAGACTCCACTCTGAGAGAGGAGCCTGCTTGGGATTCTCTCTCTCTCTCTCTCTCTCTCTCTCTCTCTCTCTCTCTCTGTCCTTCTCCTTCACTCATGCTCTCTCTCAAATTAAAAAAAAAATTATCGTATATTGTGTATCATGTATTTGAGAGTTGATAAGAGAGTAGATCTTAAACATTGTCATCACAAGAAAAAAACTACTCTTATGTGGTGTTGGGTGTTAGACTCACTGTGATCCTTTAGCAATATAGACAAATATCAAATCATTATGTTGTATACCTGAAACTAATATATGTCAATTATAGCTCATTAAAAATATCTGTTTTAGTGCAGAGTTGAAGCTTCAGGAGAGCAACTTACCTTTTCATTACTATATAAGCTCCCCTCATCTACAAGGGGGCCAGGCATTGGATAGGTATTGGCATCTCCATATATTGGAGATTTGTTCATTCATTCCCCAACAGGTGGATATTTCATTGTAATTTGTACTTTTTGAAAGTTCTCAGGTAATTTTTAAGCAGCTTAACTGACATCTTTTCATGAAATAGCAATGGGATGAATTTAGGGGATAAATGAGAATAGAAAAGGGTAAAGAAAGAGAAAATGGAGAAGGCAGTTAAAGGATCAGATGCAGGTGATTAGGTCATGTCTTATCTTTGTATATTATGGTGCAGTATTAAAAGCATTGTCAACATATGCTTATGAAGGGCTGACTGTGTATATCAAGTCAAATGTGAGGCGTAACAAAAAATGAATAAAAAAGAAGAAATGGTGTCTCCTTGGGCGATAGAGCTCTTTGGTTCTGTTGACTTCACAGTAAGGTAGTCAGTGCAGGTATTTGTATTGCTATTGAACAGGTACAAAACTGACAAGTTAATAGTAGATGAGCAAGTTTAGAACCTTCCTGACCTCTAGTACAGATTTTCTTCTTTATATTACACTGTCTTGCAGGAAACTGTAGTTGAGTAGCATCGCTTGTATGTACACAGTCAACCACTTGCTAACCTCCAGACCAATGATACTGAGCAACTGTCAATAATAGTTAATTTTGGTAGGATATGTTGAGCTGAGGAGAGTTGTAAGAAGACACAAGTGGGAAGCATGAGTTTCCCAGTACAAAGAGGCTTACTGTTCTCCATAATGGTCAACAAATATGACCTCTTGACTGTCCTTCTGCTGGAATAACTGCTCTAATCTTAATGAAATAACAAGAATGAAATGGAAAGTGACAGCAACTGGGAGCTACATGCTGGGGTGTTTACTGTCATTAAGGCTCAAACACAAAGGGCCATATTATTGTGAGCACTAGATGATGGCCTTCGGAGAACAGATTCACATGTTCAAACCCTAAAAAGTTTCTTCCACTCCAAATTATTTGATAATTCAGTTCTAAATCTAAAGTCACTTCTAAGGTAAGAAAACTGGATAAACTCAGCAAAGACTGAAATTATATATGTCTTCATACTGGTATGAACTCATTGATACATTTAATGGCTTATCTAGATCAGGATCTACCCATGGTCTGATGACACTCACAAGATATTGGTAAAATTACATTGCTTTTGTCTAGATTTGTTTCCACTGAAATATGACATCTACAAGAAGACTTTTTTTCCCCCCTGTAAATCATCTAATAACAGCATTCCCCATCTTCCTATGGATATAGACTATGCCATTTCAAATGGTTCTCATTTATTTATTTATTTTTTAAATGTTTATTTATTTTTGAGGGGGTGGAGAGGGGCAGAGAGAGATGGGGGCAGAGGATCCGAAGCGGGCTCTGTGCTGGCAGCAGATTGCTTGATGCCAGGCTTGAATTTATGAACCATGAGATCATGACTTGAGTCAAAGTCAGGCTGAAGTTGGATGCTTAACTGACTGAGCCACCCAGGTGTCCAACATTGATTTCTATCTTAAGCTAGTTTCACATTTTCCTCCGGGATTGGTTAAGCACCTATTGCTCTCTTGGTTTTACAAATGAGATAAGTGAGTATCAGAAGTTGAAGCTCTTAGCACTGGGTGTTGTATGGAAACCAATTTGACAATAAATTTCATATATTAAAAAAAAAAAAGTTGAAGCTCTTAAAATAAGTGGTATAACCAGAAGAGTAGAGAAGATAGACAGACACAAGGTCTGTCTCTTCAGTCAGCAATCTCTCCTTTACTCTAGAAAATCAGGTAGCTGGCTCCAGGAACTGTTGCTTATCCCCTTATAACTCCTAATATTTCATGGCAATGGAGTGTGGGGCTTTTGCAATTGACTTGCTAAGAAACTGACACTTGTTGAAGCCTTATTCTATGCTGCATACAGTGTCAAGCACATTACAGACATAATTAATCTTCACAGACACATTTTTAAAATTAATTTCATTTTTTAAAATTTACATCCAAATTAGCATATAGTGCAACAATGATTTCAGGAGTAGATTCCCTAATGCCCCTTACCCATTTAGCCCATCCCCCCTCGCACAACCCCTCCAGTAACCCTCTGTTTGTTTTCAATATTTAAGAATCTCTTATGTTTTGTCCCCCTCCCTGTTTTTATATTATTTTTGCTTCCCTTCACTTATGTTCATCTGTTTTGTATCTTAAATTCCTCATATGAGTGAAGTCATATGATATGTGTCTTTCTCCGACTAATTTCACTTAGCATAATACCCTCCAGTTCCATCCACGTAGTTGCAAATGGCATGATTTCATTCTTTTTGATTGCAGAGTAATACTCAATTGTATTTATATACCACATCTTCTTGATCCATTCATCCATCGATGGACATTTGGGCTCTTTCCATACTTTGGCTATCATTGATAGTGCTGCTATAAACATGGGGGTGCATGTGTCCCTTCTAAACAGCATACCTGTATCCCTTGGATAAATACCTAGTACTGCAATTGCTGGGTTGTAGGTTAGTTCTATTTTTAAGTTTTTGAGGAACCTCCATACTGTTTTCCAGAGTGGCTGCACCAGCTTGCATTCCCATCAACAATGCAAAAGAGATCCTTTCTCTTCATCCTTGCCAACATCTGTTGTTGCCTGAGTTGTTAATGTTAGCCATTCTGACAGGTGTAAGGTGGTATCTCATTGTGGTTTTGATTTGTATTTCCCTGATGATGAGTGATGTTGGGCATTTTTTCATGTGTCGGTTGGCCATCTGGATGTCTTCTTTGGAGAAGTGTCTGTTCATGTCTTTGGCCCATTTCTTCATGGATTATTTGTTTTTTGGGTGTTGAGTTTGATAATTTCTTTATAGATTTTGGATACTAACCTTTTATCTGATATGTCATTTGCAAATATCTTCTCCCATTCTGTCGGTTGCTTTTTAGTTTAGCTGATTGTTTCCTTCACTGTACAGAAGCTTTTTATTTTGATGAGGTCCCAATAGTTCATTTTTGTTTTTGTGTCCCTTGGCTCCAGAGATGTGTTGAGTAAATTTCTGTGGCCAAGATCAAAGAGGTTTTTACCTGCTTTCTCCTTGAGGATTTTGATGGCTTCCTGTCTTACATTTATGTCTTTCATCCACTTTGAGTTTATTTTTGTGTATGGTGTAAGAAAGTGGTTCAGGTTCATTCTTCTGCATGTCACTGTCCAGTTTTCCCAGCACCACTTGCTGAAGAGACTCTCCTTATTCCACTGGATATTCTTTCCTGCTTTGTCAAAGATTAGTTGGCCATACGCTTGTGGGTCCATTTCTGGGTTCTCTATTCTGTTCCATTGATCTGAGTGTCTGTTTTTCTGCCAGGACCATACTGTCTTTTTTTTTTTTTTTAATTTTTTTAACATTTATTTATTTTTGAGACAGAGAGAGACAGAGCATGAACGGGGGAGGGTCAGAGAGAGGGAGACACAGAATCTGAAACAGGCTCCAGGCTCTGAGCTGTCAGCACAGAGCCCGACACGGGGCTCGAACTCACAGACCGAGAGATCATGACCTGAGCTGAAGTCGGCCGCTTAACCGACTGAGCCACCCAGGCGCCCCAGGACCATACTGTCTTGATGATTACAGCTTTGTAGTAAAGCTTGAAGTTGGGATTGTGATGCCTCCTGCTTTGGTTTTCTTTTTTAATGTTGCTTTGGCTGTTTGGGTTTTTTCCTGGTTCCATACAGATTTTAGGATTATTTGTTGTAGCTCTGTGAAGAATGCTGGTGTTATTTTGATAGGGATTGCATTGAATATATACATTGCTTTGGGTAGTATTGACATTTTAACAATATTTGTTCTTCCTATCCAGGTGCATGGAATCTTTTTCCATTTTTTTATGTGTCTTCTTCAACTTCTGTCATAAGCTTTCTATAGTTTTCACCTCTTTGGTTAGATTTATTCCTAGGTATTTTATGGTTTTTTTGTGCAACTGTAAATGGGATAGATTCCTTGATTTCTTTTTCTGTTGCTTCATTGTTGGTGTATAAGAATGCAACCGATTTCTGTGTGTTGATTTTATATTCTGCAAATTTGCTGAATTCATAAATCAGTTATAGCAGTTATTTGGTGGAATCTTTTGGGTTCTCCAAATAGAGTATCATGTCATCTGTGAAGAGTGGAAGTTTGACCTCCTCCTGGCCGATCTGGATGCCTTTTATTTCCTTGTGTTGTCTGATTACAGACGCTGAGACTTCCAATACTATGTTAAATAACAGTGGCGAGAATGGATGTCCCTGTCTTCTTCCTGACCTCAGAGGTAAAGCTCTCAGTTTTTCCCCAGTGAGGATGACATTAACGTTGGGGCTTTCGTATATGGCTTTTATGATCTTGATGTACGATCCTTATGTCCCTACTTTCTTGAGGGTTTTTATCAAGAAAGGATGTTGTATTTTGTCAAATGCTTTCTCTGCATCTATTGAGAGGATCATATGGTTCTTGTCCTTTCTTTTATTGATATGATGAATCACATTGATTGTTTTGGAGATATTGAACCAGCCCTGAATCACAGGTATAAATCCCACTTGGTTGTTGTGAATAATTTTTTTAATATATTGTCGGATCCGGTTGGGTAATATCTTGTTGAGGATTTTTGCATCCATGTTCGTCAGGTAAATTGGTCTGTAGTTCTCCTATTTAGTGGGGTCTGTCTGGTTTTGGAATCAAGGTAATGCTGTCTTCATAGAACGAGTTTGGAAGTTCTCCTTCCATTATATTGGTCTGTTTAATTTTCTATTTAATCCTGTTTCAGTTTTGGTAGTGTATATGTTTCTAGGAATTTGTCCATTCTTTCAGATTGCCCATTTTATTGGAGTATAATTGCTCATAATATTCTCTTACTATTGTTTTTATTTCTGCTGTGTTGGTTGTGATGTCTCCTCTTTCATTATTGATTTTATTGATTTGGGTCCTTTCCTCTTTATTTTTGATCAAACTGGCTAGGGGTTTATCAATTTTGTTAATTCTTTCAAAGAACGAGCATCTGGTTTCATTGATCTGTTCTATGTTTTGTTTTGTTTTTGTTTTGTTTTGTTTTTTTTTTTTTATAGCATTAATTTCTGCTCTAATCTTTATTATTTCCTGTCTTCTGCTGGTTTTAGGTTTTATTTACTGTTCTTTTTCCAGCTCCTTAAGGCATAAGGTTAGGTTGTGGATCTGAGATCTTTCTTCCTTCTTTAGGAAGGCCTGGATTGCTATATACTTTCCTCTTATGACCGCCTTTGCTGCGTCCCAGAGGTTTTGGGTTGTGGTGTTATCATTTTCATTGGCTTCCATGAATTTTTTAATTTCCTCTTTAACTTCTTGGTTAGCCCATTCAGTCTTTAGTAGGATGTTCTTTAGTCTCCAAGTATTTGTTACCTTTACAAAATTTTTCTTGTGGTTGATTTTGAGTTTCATGACATTGTGGTCTCAAAATATGCATGGTATGATCTCGATCCTTTTGTACTTGTTGAGGGCTGATTTGTGTCCCAGCATGTGGTCTATTCTGGAGAATGTTACATGTGTACATGTGGAGAAGAATGTATATTTCACTGCTTTAAGATGAAATGGTCTGAATATATCTGTTAATTCCATCTGGTCCAGTGTGTCATTCAAAGCCATTGTTTTCTTGTTGATTTTTTGATTAGATGATCTGTCCGTTGCTGTGAGTGGGGTGTTGAAGGCCCCTACTATTATGGTATTATTATCAATGAATATCTTTATGTTTGTGATTAACTGATTTATATATTTGGGTGCTCTCACATTTGGCACATCATATTTACAATTGTTAGGTCTTCTTGGTGGATAGACCCTTTAATTATGATATAATGCCCTTCTTCATCTCTTTATTTTTGTTTTTCAATTTTTTTTAATGTTTATTTTTGAGAGAGACAGAGACAGAGTGTGAACAGGGGAGGTGCAGAGAGAGGGAGACACAGAATCTGAAACAGGCTCCAGGCTCTGAGCTATCAGCACAGAGCCCGACATGGGGCTTGAACTCACAAGCCCTGAGATCATGACCTTAGCTGAAGTCAGACACTCCACTGAATGAGCCACCTAGGTGCCCCATTCATCTCTTTCTACAGTCTTTATTTTAAAGTCTAAATTGTCTGATATAAGTATGGCTACTCTGGCTTTCTTTTGTTGACCATTAGCATGATACATTGTTCTCCATCCCCTTTCAATCTAAAGGTGTCTTTAGGTCTAAAGTGGGTCTCTTGTAAACAGCATATAGATGGATCTTGTTTTCTTATCCATTCTGTTACCCTATGTCTTTTGATTGGAGCATTGAGTCCATTGATGTTTAAAGTGAGTACTGAAATATATGAATTTATTGCCATTATGATGCTTGTAGAGTTGGAGTTTCTGTTGGTGTCCTCTGGTCCTTTCTACTCTTTGTGTGGGTTTTTTTTTTTTTTTTTTTGGTCTTTATTTATTTGGGTTTTTTTTCTTTCATCTTTTCTCCCATGAGAAAGTCCCCCTTAAAATTTCTTACAGTGATGGTTTAGTGGTCACAAACTGCTTTAAATTTTTTTGTTGTTGTTGTTTGGGAAACATTTTATCTCTCCTATTTTAAATGACATCTTGTCGGTTAAAGAATTCTTGGCTGCATATTTTTCTGATTCAGCACATTGAATATATCCTGTCACTCCTTTATGGCCTGCCAAATTTCTGTGGATAGGTCTGCTGCAAACCTGATCTATCTTCCTTTGTAGGTTAAGGACTTTTTTTTCACTTCCTGCTTTCATGATTCTCTCCTTGCCTGAGTATTTTGTGAATTTGACTACGATATGCCTTGTTGATGGTCGGTTTTTGTTGCATCTAATGGGAGTCCTGTGTGCTTCCTGGATTTTGATGTCTGTGTCTTTCCCCAGGTTAGGAAAGTCTTCTGCTATGATTTGCTCACATAACTCTTCTACCCCTATTTCTCTCTTTTCCTCTTTTGGGACCCTTATGATTCTGATGTTCCTTTTTAATGAGTTACTGTTTTCTCTAATTCTTAAATTGTGCTCTTTTGCCTTCATCTCCCTCTTTTTTTTCTGCTTCATCATTCTCCATAAGTTTGTCTTCTCTATCGCTAATTCTCTTTTCTGCCTCATCCGTTGTTGCCTCCATAGCTTCCATTCGAGATTGCAGCTCATTTATCGCATTTTTTATTTCATCCTGACTAGCTTTTACTTCTTTTATCTCCGCAGAAATTGATTCTAATCTATTTTCGACTCCAGCTAGTATTCTTATTAATGTGATTTTAAATTCTGGTCCAGACATCTTGCTTGTATCAGTTTTGGTTAAGTCCCTGGCTATTGTTTCTTTCTGCTCTTTCTTCTGTGGTGAATTCCTTTATTTTGTCATTTTTAAGGGAAAAAAGGAATTAGTGAGGCAAAAAATTAAAATAAAAAAAATTAAAATTAAAAAAATATTAAAAATAAAAAATTAAACACACACACACACAAAATCGAATAAATGATGCTAGATCCTAGGTATGTTTTGTTCTGGGTGTTGAAAGGGGCTTCATAGATTAGAGAAAAAAGGGGAAAGAGAAAAAAAAAGGAAATCATTTGAAAAATTTGAAGAAGTCAATACACTGAAGTAGACTGAAATGGAATGATGGAAGTAAATAGAATTTGAAAAAATTTACACAAAAGTAAAAAATATAATAGAAAAAAATTAAAGAAAAATATTTTAAATAAAAATTGAAAATAAAAATGAATGTTTTCTCTTTCTATATTCAAGAAAAGAAAAGAAACAAAAAAGAGAAAAAAGGAAGAAATAAAAAAGAAAAAAGAAAAAAAAAGAAAGAATATTGAATAGAAGGACAGGTGAATAGACTGAAATTAATTCGTTTTCCCCTAGAAGTGAAACTATGAAGCACTTTATAGCCCATAAACTAAGAAGGTAGAGAGACTTGTGTTCCTGAAGAGCAAGGTTGGCCTAGTTGGGCAGAGCCTGGTGTAATGGCTCCGTTCTCCACTAGATGACGCTGCTTAGCTTACTGGGGAGGATCGTCGTGGCGCTTGTAGGTGTGTATGTGCATGCGCGGGAGCAGTGAAAATGGTGTCACCCAGCTACCCAGTGTCTCGTATCAGAAGTCCTTTTTCTTCGATCAGCAACCGCGCACCAGTCCTTTGTCTTCAGCTTCCGTCCACTCCTTGCTTTTAGCCTGTCTGTAACCAAGCCCCTGGCAGAATCTCCCTGCTGAGTTTTATCTCAGAATCGGCTGTTTTTCCCTGACCCCTTATTTCTGAGGAATGTAGCTTTGACCCATTCTGCCCCTCTGCAGAATGGTCTCACTGAGCACTGGTCAGGCACCTGCTGCATCCAGGAATGTTCGTGGGACCATGCTGCTGCTGACACCCAGAGACTGAGGCTAGGTGCCAGACCTCCCCCCAGAAGTTCAAGTGATTGTGCAGCAGCAGCATTTTAGGGATTATGGCAAATCACAACATGCATCTAGCACCAGGCTTCACCCCCAGCAACCTTGTTCCAGCACCAGTGAATGTGGTTGTTCTCCCAGGTCCACTGAGGCCTTTGTGTTTGGGGGACCCACAGAGCCTCTACCAGGTGTCCTCCCAGCAGGGGAACCGGCACTAGACCTCCGGACTTCTCTCTGCTCCTGGGGATTCGCCCTTCCTACCAGAGCACCGCCAGGTATTGAGCTGCGGATTTTCAGACTTTGTGTTCCCCCCATTTATAGAGTCTTAATGGAATTTTAACCTTCTCCTTTCTCAGTTCTCCCCTTTTGTTCAGTCACTGAGGCTGTTTCCCCTTTTCCACTTTCTCTCCAGCTGCTTTTGGGGGGGGTGCTTTTCCTGTATTCTCCACCCCCCCCATCACCATCCCCTGTCTACTCGCAAAACCTGCTCCCTGCCCTCCGTGGCTTTTCTCTCCCCCAGTTCACCTCCCCGCAGCACGTACCTACTGAATCAGGTTGTGCAGAATGTTGTGCTAATCCTCAGATCAGTTTTCTAGGTGTTCAGGGTGGTTTAGTGTCGGTCTGCTGTATTTCATGGATGCAAGACACAAAAAAAACTTCCATGCTGTTCTTCCATCTTGGTTCCTCCTTCACAGACACATTTTAAGTTAAATATTCTTATCTCCATTTTGTGAATAAATAAAATTGGGGCTTATATAAGTGCAATACCTGTCACTAGGCTACACCACTACCCTCAAAGGAGAACTAGAGGGTTTTGTGGGAAGGGTTTTCAGCTTCTCTGGGAAGAAGGACTAACACATCACTCTATTCTTTAAGAGTAAGGCTAATTTTTATGTTTTGTTGCTGACATTTGGAGAATGGGAATTGTGGAGAGGAAGGAGAAAAGAGAATTCTGAGAGTTAAAGCAACATTTTCTCCCTTGTACCTCTTTAGGTAGTCTGTTAACTAATTGAATGGAAAAGCCATACCAGATTCATCTTTTAATTCCTGTTTGTTGAAGGATTTAAGAAGCGTCTGCTTACTAAATATTTTTGGGAAGAACACTTACTGAAGGATTCTGAACAAGTTGCATATGTGTAATCAACCTCTTGAGCCATCTGTCTGCATTCTCTTGGCTCTTATCCATCCTGAGCACACCTTTGTCTTCTGTTGCAAATTCCTGAAGCTCTCTGTCTCAGGGCTTTCCCCTGCCACAGGCATGGCCCCGTGCAAAGCAACCCTAGAATACTAGAGGCTTAAGATCTTCTAGAGCAATGGCAGATGGGAGTTGTTGGAAAAATACCCCAACAGGTGGGACAGCTCTGAAGAAATCTAGTGTCACTTAGGGATCCCTGGTTTGGTTGACTTCCAGGTGTCCATATTCGCAAACCTCATTAACAGACTCCATTTGACTTCATTCCTTTCCTGTATCAATTCTTCACAGCCTAACTGTGCTTCTTGGAATTACTTTCCAAATAGACTCCTTGCACTATAATTCTAGTTTTGGGGCTTGCTTCTAGGGGAACCTGAATTAAGACATCTTCCTCAAAGTTTTAAAGTAAGCCATACAAAAGACTGTATGCAATAGTAGGTAATAATAGCTAGCATTTATTCACAAGCATTTAATATTATGCAAAACCTAGGCCATTTAAGTTTTACAAGCCTATCAGGTAGATACTGCTAAATATTGTCATTTTATAGATACTGAGGCACCAAGAGATTAAGAAATTTGCTTAAAATCACAGATATTAGTGATCAGTGTTACCAATTCGTTTTTTGGTTTTAGGAAGGGTCTTTCCCTCATCATGACCAAACATAATTGGTTTCATATTAGAATACTTGCTAAAGATCTCGCTTGGGAGTCTTGAGTATTGATACTTAGGGATACTCTTTTGCTGAAATGATGCAGCTAGTATTCAGTGCATGTGATTATAACATTTATAATAAAAGTCACTTACATGTAGGAATGAGGCCAAATGTCTGGCAAACTGTGAACAACTAAGTTTTGTCAGCTTGGTTTCCCCCAAGGCACAATGGGACACGAGTTGTTACAAACAATTCCCTCGGTCTTTACTTTCTAGAGACTTTTTAGTTCTAGAAGTACCAGTTCTCTTCCCCTTCTTTTCCTCCTGTTTCTCATTCTTCCCTCATTTGCTTCTCCCTCCACTCTTAGTCTTCCTGCTCCTCTCTTATTTGCTTCAGGTTTTTAATGGCCCCAAATAACTTATTTTTTTTTAATTTGAAACATCAAGATTTTGATTGCTAAAATCTGACAATTAATTGTACAACCAAGGAAAGAGTTAGACATCTATTAATCATCATTGATTCAGTTTACAAAAAGGGCTGCTGTACACAGTGATTTCATTGAATGATGTGCCTGAAATGGTTTTTCTTTTATTTTGCTAAAGTAAGGAGAAAGGGAAGGCATCATTAGCTACAAGAAAATCATATAAGTACAAAATGATCAACTAGTGGATGGTAGACAAACACTGCACATTGAAAATATTACATTTTTGGAGCCAGCAGGAGAGATGTTTTTGTAAATGCCAGAGAGTCAAATTTGAATATAAACCAAATAAGCATAAAGATTGTAGGGTTGAAGTTAAGAGAAAGAGTGTGACAGCACTCTTAAAATAAGGAATATCTATTCTTAGAAATAAATGCTTTAAAATTAGGGTGGGTACAATACTAAGTGAATAATTATTGTTGAAAATAGTAGCTAGTTAAGTATTATAAATATTATTTAAACACAGAGGCTATGAAGAAGTTAATGTATTCCTAGATTTAAAATCGGTCGATTTAAGAATTAAAATGTAACCCATCACAAAATTTTAGGAACCAAGAACCCTGCTCTTCAGTCTGGACTCTTGCATCTAAGTATCTAAGCATTATGAGAAATATTTCTTCATTGTTTATTCAACAACCATTCTTATGTTAATGAAATTGTGAGATATTTTTTATGAAATTACATTTCCTGAGGAATTTCTCATCACATGAAGTAAAATTATGTAACTGTTTACTGCAACTCAGGATTAATTTGCAGCTACATGAGTATTTTTGTGTTTTGGTTTATATGTATATTTTGGAAGAATGTTTCTTTATTACTTGTATATACAGCTTTTTGTAGCTCTAATGTATATTCTTGTTACCAAAATCTTATTTTCAGGTTTCACAATATAGACACTGATATGACATATTTGGGGTTTGTAATGGATCCACATTCATCTTTGTGGTATTTCAGCCCTCTTAGTTTAATTTCTTTGGAGATGGAGTGGAGTGGCTTAAAAAGCGTCTTCTAATTACAAAAGAGGACGTAGCCTCCCACATGGTCAAGTAGTTGGTGTCCTAGAAACCTTGACTGGGAGATTGATTCTTGGATTCCTACTTGAGGTTCACCTTAGAAGGGGATAATATATATTTATATTTTCATACACATAGACATATTATATATTTTTACAACACATATGTTATATACATATTAAGGATCATACTGTATACTGCATGTTTAGAGAAATATAGTCTGTACTTTTTTATTCAGAGGTGTACTTTATGGAGTCCACCATATTTTCAGTTTTTATAGTATCACAAACGGTTTTCCAACAGGTCTATTTCTCTGTGCCTTTCTCCTTCTTTGAGTTTTTTCTCTTCTCAGAGAATCTTCCTTTGTGACCCTTAGCATTTTTTTACATGATATTATATTTCTTTGTGAACCTGTTCATCAATGTTTCTGCATAAGACATTTTCCCTTATATATTCCACAGATATTAGCAGTTTCTTGTAAACGTTAACACTCAACTAATGTATTTCCAAATAATGAAAAAGCAAAAGACTTGCTGAATGGGTTACATGGTTCAGAGTAGACAGAGTTGGGTCCCAGTCCTTGCTCTGCCACTCAGTGCCTGTTGACTGATGACAAGTCCCTGCATTTCTCTGGGCTAGACCTTCCTCATTTATAAAATAAAGTTCTGGAACTAAATCCCCTCCAAGGCCCTTTTCAGCTCTAACTTCCTATGAATTTATGAGACAGGGAGGCAGAATAATGAAAGTGCAGGGAGGGAGAGTAGTTATTACTGTACACATTCTGGCACCCTGATAAACAAACCTTGCCTATTGTTAGATTTCTCTGGAACAGACTCCATTTTTGCTGAGATAGCAACCATCATGACATAGGAAATTATTTTCACTGATTTATTTATTGCTTTGTTTTACTTATTTTAAGAACTTCTTTTTGTTGTACCTTCATTATTTTAAATATGGAGAAAAAAGGGAGCAAAGGAAAAAATAAATTATTCATAACTTTATCATTAGATATAACTAATATTTTGGAGAATTTCATCTTTATGGTATGCTTCTACAGTTCTTTATAAAGTCAAGATCATACTCTATACAACCATGTATATATATAATACTCATTTATTTTTTAATCAGTACAAATAAATATGGTATATGTAGATATGTTTGGTACAGTATCTTATTTATTCATTTAAACATATCTCAATTTCCCAATCTCAGACATCTTTGAAAACCTTATTTTAATAGCCATTGTAGTGCATTGGGATGGCTAGAATTTTTGTCTGTTGGCATCTTTTAACTTCCTTTTCCCTCCTTTTGCTAATATAGACTTTCTTATGAGGAGTCCATTCCAAGTAGTTCATACAGTAATTCTGAGCATATGACCAAACCATGGCCAATCAGAACGCTACATTTCTGGCCACAGTAGTGTAGGGAAAAGAAAATGAACCAAGACAACTGGGATGAATATTTCTCTAGGCTTTTGATGGATACACTGAAAGAAAGCTACAATAATTTCATTGGAATTAGTGCCATAAGATTGATATAGGCCAATTTGCTAATACCACCATTGTCAGAGAATAAAGTCCACACAGGAAACAGCAGAGCTGAGAGACAGTATAAAGTTAGGAACATATTTGTTTTTTATTTTATTTATTTATTTTTACTTTTGAGAGATAGAGACAGAACACGAGCGGGGAGGGGCAGAGAGAGAGAGGGAGACACAGAATCTGAAGCAGGCTTCAGGCTCTGAGCAGTCAGCACAGAGCCTGTCATGGGGCTTGAACCCACAAACCGTGAGATCATGACCCTAGACGAAGTTGGATGCTTAACTGGCTGAGCCACCCAGGTGCCCCAAAGTCAGGAAGATTTTTAAGTATAACCTCTGATTCTCTGTTTCAGTAAATGCCTAAAGCCAGTATGGGTTTGAACTCCCAACTTATGCAAGTTCATGTAATCCTCTGTTACTGCCTTTCTTGAGTTCAGTTTTCATGTCTTACAAAAGATGGTGTCTTCACTAATGCATTTAGATATATATTATATGGAATTTAACTTTTTTTTCTATTTGCAATAAACAATATAATCATTTTGTAAATTAGTTTTTGCTCATATATCTGAAGGAGGAGATAGGATAATATAGGGTAGTTTCCTAAAAGATAAATTTAAGAAATGAAGGGTCTCCCTTTTTCAGACTATGTTATCAAAACATGGCACAGAAAACTTGAGAGTTGGACATGAATAAATAATCTTTACATATATATGTCAGGGCCTGTTGACTGCAACATAAAGCATCTCAATTTTTGTCCTCTGTTATCTTTTTAAATTAATTTGAAGCAATAAACCTTCCATTTTCCCTGGATTGGGCAGCCCCATGAGAGTTATGCTTATTTGGCCATCATACAAAGCGATCCAGTCAGTAATTAAAATGTCCAGACCTATGTAATGGTCAAAACATCATTCCCTGTCATGCTTGCTTGGTATGGACAAGGAAGCATCAAAGTCAACGAAGGACACATGAATGGCTTCTTTTCTTTTTCTCCACCTTGATATTTAACTCTTCTTCCCACTCCCATCTTTCAAACTAAGCATTCTGAACAACACTTGCCCCCTCCTCCAGGATAAGGTAGGAGTAGGAAGAAGGAATAAAAGGGATCAAGAGAGTTCTTATGCCACTGCTCCTTACTGAGCTGATGGTAAGTTCTCTGGGCCTGGGAATTTAAATACTCTCTTGTGAGCTGTTGTGGGTTTTTTGGACCCTCGCCAATACTGCCAATAGCACCACCACTGCTGAACATTTCTGCTCTGTAGTTGCATTGGCAATGCCAAAATTCTGTCACCACTGGTTTCTTATTCCTTCCACAGTCCCTAGTTATCTGCTGATACGGTCTGTTCTGCTAAAAAGAGTGTTTCTGTTTCTGTAACATATATTGGGTAATACATGATTGATAAATAGCAGAATGTTATCATTGTAATGCAGAAGTTTCAGGGGATCTTATGTGACTTTGTTTTCTGGTATGTTAATATCCAGCATCTGCAGTTGAATGTAAAATATACTAATAAATTTAATCCAGCAAGCTACATAAATATGCAGTCCTGGACATGATGCCCCTCATCTCACATTCTCCCCCTTGGTCCAGCTTGTCCATATGCTCTGCCTTCAAGGTGCTTATTGCATTATTATCTCTATTCTGTGTTCATTTTGTCCTTTGCTGTATAACTTAGTTGGCTCAACCATTCTTACATGACCTTCCATTGAGCTGTATTTATTTTTAAGACAAAAATCCTTCACTTATTATAGTTTCTATTTATTCAGATTTAAAACTTCTTTTGGCATGTTAGAATATCTAACTCTTTTGGAATCTGGTGTGTGTGTGTGTGTGTGTGTGTGTGTGTGTGTATTTTTAGGTTTTTTAAAAAAATAATAAAGTTATAAAGTTGCCTAGGGTTTGAGTGATCTACCTAAAATATTGTAATCCCATAAACTCAGGTTATTTTTACAAGTTTTTCATGATCACCTCTATCATTGTTTGAAAATGCCTAGATTTTGGCCTCTTTATTATGAAACTTGTGGTGCCTTTCAGATGACCCTTCTGGGCAGGACCCACAATGAGTTCATGTGGATTCACTTCCCTCCTCCTGAAGGGGGATGACATCCTTTTTTCCACAAAACTTTAGGAGAAATTTTAGAAGTGTGAATAGTCACAGATTTTGAAAGCTCTATTCTGCTTAGCCATCAGAGTAGCCAGTAATCTCTTATCTTCCTTATAATCTTCCAGTTGGGTGGCAGACACAAGTCCGTATATTTTCCAAAGGGAACGCATATTAAGCCCCTGAGTCACATCTCTATGGCTTCTCTCTCTCTCTCCCTTTTCTTGGTGTTGGAGGTGGCACAACTGTTAGGAAATAGGGCACATGCTCCTTGGGGCATATACCTCCCAACAAAGTTATCTCCACAGAATCTTCCCCAACTTTGCTTTCTTTTGCCTTTTGATCTGACTGTTAAATTCTTGATGCGGCCTGAGACCTCTAATCCTTTCTTGGCCATGTTCTTTGTTACTTCTAGACCACTTTGGAATTTGCTGGTCATTGTGTAATCTGGAACTTCCATTTTAAGTTCCTGTTACATCTATCCCTATCTATATCTTCACATATCTATAACTATTTTGAACCATATTGCAGAACAAGCTGGTAAATTAGTGCATTTCATTTAACGAAGAAATATGTAAAGCCTGAATTTCCTTCCATTTTAGAATTGCTTGTATTTTTAAGATAGAGCGATCTAATTTAAACAGCCAGACTTTTAATTTACTTGAGAAAGTGTTATTGCTCTGAAAACAAATGGAGATACCTTAAATGGCTCCATGAATTATAAACACGTGGCACAGTATTGTAGAGTGGTTATAAAAGGATGCATCCCATCCTTTAGAGTGTATACACTTCTTGATCACTTTGGTCAGAATAAATGTTTCTAGAAATCATGGACCGTCTTTCTAAATATTTACCATGTGATGGTTTTTTTACATTTTTCTTCTTGCTGGGGCATTCTTCTCCTTGGAATCTATGGCTTCAGCTCATTATTCTTGGTTTTTTTTTTTTTTTTTTTTTTTAATTTTTTTTTCAACGTTTTTTATTTATTTTTGGGACAGAGAGAGACAGAGCATGAACAGGGGAGGGGCAGAGAGAGAGGGAGACACAGAATCGGAAACAGACTCCAGGCTCCGAGCCATCAGCCCAGAGCCTGACGCAGGGCTCGAACTCACAGACCGCGAGATCGTGACCTGGCTGAAGTCGGACGCTTAACCGACTGCGCCACCCAGGCGCCCCCATTATTCTTGGTTTCTGAAGGAGGAAATGCTGAAGAGAACCATCCATATCAGCATCTGAAGCTTGCATTTGTTCTGAATCACTCTCTTGAAATATAAGTAACACCAGTAGGCAGAAACACTCTACCTGATTTAAAGTTTCCTTATTCACTTATTAAAGGATAATTTTAAAAAAGCACAGCTGGGGGCGCGCCTGGGTGGCTCGGTCAGTTGGGCGTCTCACTTCTGCTCAGGTCATGAGCCATTTGTGGGTTCAGGCCCTGTGTCAGGCTCTGTGCTGACAGCTCAGAGCCTGGATCCTGCTTCGGATTCTGTGTCTCCCTCTCTCTCTGCCCCTCCCCTGCTTACATTCTGTCTCTCTCAAAAATAAATAAACATTAAAAAAATTTAAAAAATTAGAAAAAGCACAACTCCTATTGATATAAAATGTACACATGTCAAAGAATTTATCTGACTCATTGATAAATGAGGAAATCAGTGGTTCAAAAGAATTCAGATTCCTACATTTATAGTCAGATAAGAAATACTATAAGAAATTTACTAATAGTTACAAACTGGCAAACCTTTGAATACCTATAGAGCCATAATCAATTGCATTCTACCAGATATAACTTGCATATATATGGATGGGAATTATTTATATCAATATCAGTTTATTATAAATTAACATGTGTCTGTATAGAGCAGTAAAATAGCCAGGTTTGAAGAGAAACAAAGATGAAGATAATCCAGATGAATGAGCTAGCCAGGCAACCACTAAATTTTAGTCTTTTACAATTTTTCCTTAGGAAAGTGTATCTCAGATCCTTTTAGGCACCACTTCATATATTTGGTGGGAATACTAAATGCTTTATATCCTACATATACACCATTAGTCAAAGCTTTACAGTAAATCGCTACCTCTGTTGAGGATCATCTGAACTGGCTCCACGTTGCTTTGTCAGTATGACTGAGTTCTAATTGTCCTCTTGTTAATGTCCCCTATCGAAGTGAGGGTCCTTGGAGGCCAATGACTATTCTTTGTATGCATCACCTAGCCTGATCCTGGGTTCATGTCGTGTGCTTAATGTCAAATGAAGGCATCAATGGTTTGAGACAATTATTCTAAGGTCCCTTTGTTAACATAAAGAAAAATCATTTATTTCTTCTCCCCCAGAAAAAATTTACTCAAATGTAAGTATTAAAAAAGACCTCAAAATATATCATGCTTATTTATAGGATAAGTAAATATTCAGTTCATTTTTATTTTCATGAACATTTTTGCTTAGGAAAATGCTGGTTGGAAACAATTGTGCATACTTCCAGTTATTTGTCATATTTCTTCTAGGGTTCAAAGTATTCTTTGTCCTTACCTTAGAGCATCTGGCATTTCTGCTCCAAGGAGTGGCTCTGGTAATGAGAGAATATGTTTTGTTCACTCTTGGTGCTGCCAGTAATGTTCTCAAATTAAAAATTAATTTTTAAACAGTAGGCTTCTGTGACCATGACACTGTTATTAAAATCTCTTTTTTGGCACAATATCCAGCTTTCTTTAGTCATTGTTGATGCTTTTATTTTTAAAAAGCTATATTTTATGTTACATTGGTAACTTTTCCTCAAAATTAATATTTAATCCAAAATATATTGGAAAATAAAATAGAAATGCATTAACATTACATAAGCCTGAAGTTAGTAGGGTCTTAAACTTTTATTTAGCTTGTTAAAACAGGGTACTTGTTTTTATTCTTTGGAAACACCAACGAAAAAAAGTGTGTTAAGGATGAATAGATTAGGACATTCTACAATTTGGATCCAATGGTAAAACAATAATTTAAAAAGATACATAATATTCTTACATTTCCATAGTCAAAATAGACTCAATGTCTTAGAAATTGGCATTTATATTATTTTCATACATGATTATAATTTTTGCTTTAGAAATGTTGAGATTTTGAAAGGGAGGAAAATATTAGAATTATTTCTGAGTTACCTCAAAGGTATTCCATGTTGAAATTTTCTCTTTCATTTTTAGTTTTCGAATAGTAACACTTGGCTATTAAAAAGCAATAGTAAGAACACTTAGTTGTAGATGTTAAGTCTTTTTAATAATAAAGTCAGATTGTCGGGGGCATTTGTTGCTGCTATTTTGAATTAATTTGACTCTTTTAGTCTCCAAATGGATTCATTCATTTCCCTTTGGAAAAAAGAGAACCTCCAATCTTAAGTATGCTTTTTCCAGAGAAAAATTGCTAGACAGTTCAGTTCGGGTCAGTTCACTAAGTATCTCTTGATAGTATATTATGTGTCAGACCTTAGTTTTAATTATAGGGCTATAAAAATGAATGACACTTTTAATAGCTTTATTCAAGGATATAGGATACTAAGGAATTACTTCAAGATTTTCTTCAATTTATGGGAATTTTGAGTATGTGGACCCTTGGACTGATAGTTAAACAATAAACAAGGTGGAAAAGTGTGTGCATGTACATTTACTTTCTAGTTTATCCTAACTGCAAAAATTAAATGGTGGCAAGGAGATATGCTTGGTGAGATGGAAGTGTGTTTCTAGCAAAAAGTTGTAGGTTCCATCTGTCTTGTTTTGTTTTGTTTTTTTCCCCTTATCTGGAGCCCATTTTACTGGGGATGTAAATGTTAAATTAATTATTTGACAAGAGAAGTGTAGGGTGCTGTGAGGATATAAGGAGGGGCTCTTAATTTAGATGTAGAGCAGATTTCTTGGAAATGTGTAATATTTCCAAAGATAAGTATGAACTAGTCATAAGGGAAGAATGTGGGAGGAAAGGTTTAGCAGAGATAGCACAGAGGTAAAGGAAACATGTGGTATTGGAAAAACTGTTAGAAGTTTGGTGTTTTTGAAATATGGCTTGCACCTAGAGAAATTGGCCTGACATGAGGTTGGAAAGATACATGGGATCTTCATATGCATGAATACATACATATATATACACATATGGGCATATATGTCTATATATCATTTAAAAATTAACTTCTTATTTTAGAACAGTTTTACATTTACAGAATTATTGCAAAGAGAGAATAGTGCTCCCCTATATCCCACGTCTGATTTCCCCTATTATTTATATCTTACGTTAGCATTGTAGGTTTGTTACAATTAATGAACCAATATTGATACATTATTACTAACTAAAATCCATACTTTATTCAGTTTCTTTGGTTTTTACCTAATGCTTGTTTTCTTTTCCAGGATTCCATCTAGGACACATTACACTTAATTGTCATGCCTTCTTAGGTTCCCCTTAGCTGTGAGAGTTTCTCTTGTTTTTAATGAACTTGATGGTCTTGAGGATTATTTGTGAGGTACTTTGTAGGATGTACTGCAAGTAGTATTTGTGTGATGTTTTTCTCATGGTTAGATTGGGGCAATGTGTTTTGGGGAGAAATACCACCAAAGCACATTGCCTTTCTTATCATTTTGCATCAAGAGGACATACTTCCAATATAAGTTATCACTGTGGGTGTTAACCTTGCTCACTTGAATTGGTATAATTTTTGTCTGGTTTCTCCACTATAAAGTTACTCTTCTTTTGTTCTTCCCTTTCATGCTATACTCTTTGGAAGAAGGAGCATCTACATTAGTTATTTGGAATATTTTGAATGGGATATCTGTCAATTCTCCACTGTTTATTTATACAAGCGTTTATTCCAATCAGTATGAATATTTGTATATTTACTTTAACTTCAGGTTAAAATTCAGCCCCATGTTGGGATGCCTGGGTGGCTCAGTTGGTTGAGTGTCCGACTTCGGCTCAGGTCATGATCTCATGGTTCATGGGTTCGAGTCCCATGTCGGGCTCTGTGCTGACAGCTCAGAGCCTGGAGCCTGCTTCAGATTCTGTGTCTTTTTCTCTCTCTCTGCCCCTCCCCTGCTCACACTCTGTTAATCTCTCTCTCTAAAAATCAACTTTAAAAAGAATTTAACATTCAGCACCATGCTATTTACTTTGGTGTTCAAATTCTTACACTCTGGGATATTAGGAACTCCTTCAATTTTCTCCTGTGTCCCTTTGAAATGCCCTCAGCATTGTGGTCTTTATTTATTTACTTTTTATTTACCTCATTTATTTTACTTCTTTCTGGTACTATAGATACACTAGGTTTATCTTGTACACTTTCTGCCTCAGTCTTGGAATCAGTCATTTCTCCAAGGAGCAGCATTATTGGATAATGCTTATACAACCAAGATTGGGAAAAATAAAAACAAAACCAAAAACAAACAAATAAAAAAACAAACCAAGCTCTGCGCACTAGGTATACTCATTGCTACTGGGGGTGTGTTTTCTTTCAGGGGACAGAAAAAGGAAATATATGCATGTATATTAGCCTGAGTTACACATCCCCATGTGTATTTCTATATATAACCAACTATGACTATATTTAAACTAAACATGAATTCACATTGATGTTTCCAATTATATTCCATTACCATTACCATTATTCTAGTCTATCCTTGCTTTTCTGTAAACTTTTACTTCAATGCTGAGCAACTTGGATCCCACCATCCACCATCCATTTACTTAATTGTTCAATTCAGTGTATATGTATAGTGTTTTCAGTTGTAACACATACCCTTGTGGGGGTGGTAAGGAACATTACCAGATAATGTTTAGAGTAAATTCCCAGTCTGATAATTCTAAAATTTGTGTGTCCTATCTGAGTCTGGTCCTGATACTTTCTTAGTCCATACTGTGTTTTAACTTGCCTTTCAGACTGCCATATCTATCTATCTATCTATCTATCTATCTATCTATCTATCTATCTTCTATCTATCCATCCATCCATCCTCTATCCATTGATAATCTATATCTTTAGATAGGTGTAAAATACATTTACATATATCTTTAAATATATAAATATGTATCTTTTCTGTTGAGAGTAGGACATGTTATTGGGTAAGAGGAACTGGGATAAACAGGCTTCAGCTTGAGGTTTTATGTTAATAAGGTTAAGAGTTGAGTTGTGTTTAATGTTTGCTGTGGCTGAAAGTCTTAGAGGTTTCAGATTTCTCTAGTGGCCTTGTTTGTGCCTACTCTTTTGATTTTGAGCTTCTCCAAATACTCATCAGAGAGATCCTGTGCCTTGTAGTTCTTTCAGCTATAAATAGTTCTTTCACTGTTATTATACTAAAGCTGTATTGTTGTGATTGTAAATTATGGAGAAGGGGGAACATTCTATAATCTTCTCTGTCCCCCACCTCCCCAGTAATTAAGACAGAAAGGTTAGATAGGATTCTAGTGAGAAGAATACCCTTCTCCCAGCATCCTGGGGGGAATACCCAGAGAGTACGATACAGGGATATTGTAACTCTCTGGGTTCAATACTGCATGTCTTCCTAAAGAAAACCTAAATTCCCCTGAGCTGTATTTTTAAGTTCAACAGATTTGATATTTTTGCAATGTTATATGAACAGCACCAGTGGCTTTGTGTGAGTATGTGAATACACACTTGAAAATGCTTGTAGATGGGAGGAGAAGCAAGGAAAATGGGAAGAACATTGGGAAATACATTTAAGTTACATTTAGCAGGAGTCTCTGGTGGTTCCCCCTCCCATTAAACAAGCATCTTTAATCTACATTTTAAAGTGAAAGGGAAGACCTCCAGAATGTTCTCTAGATCAGTACACAGAGACTTCTTTTTTTTTTTTTTTAATTTTTTTTTTCAACATTTATTTATTTTTGGGACAGAGAGAGACAGAGCATGAACGGGGGAGGGGCAGAGAGAGAGGGAGACACAGAATCGGAAACAGGCTTCAGGCTCTGAGCCATCAGCCCAGAGCCTGACGCGGGGCTCGAACTCACGGACCGCGAGATCGTGACCTGGCTGAAGTCGGACGCTTAACCGACTGTGCCACCCAGGTGCCCCTACACAGAGACTTCTAATGACTGCATCCCTTATCTATTCTGGGAATTCAAGCTCCAATTTCAGTTTGATATATAGATTAAAATGTCTAAATATCGATGTTCTCCCCTCATTATTTCCTGTATGGACTTCTCAAATGAAATTTTCACGGGGCGTCTGGGTGGCTCAGTTGGTTAAGTGTCCAGCTTTGTCTCAGTTTATGATCTCACAGTTCATGGGTTTGAACCCTGCATCAGGCTCTGTGCTGAATGCTTGCTTGGAGCCTGGAGCCTGCTTCAGATTTTATGTCTCCTTCTCTTTCTGCCCCTCCTCCACTCGTGCTCTGTCTCACTCTGTCTCTCAAAAATAAATAAATGTAAAAAAAATGTAAATACAATTTTCACAATTGCATTAAATAATAAATAAATTCTTAAAGCTTTGTGTTACTGCTATAGCATTTAAAATAGACACAGACACACTTAAAAAAAAGTGCTCTGGTCAAGAGTACAATACAGATCCAGAGTAAATAAAAAAGATTTATTTTTAATCCATGAAGCTTATAAATAATTTCTTTCTGGACATAAAGAAATTAGTTGCAGAGAGTATTAAACACACACACACACACACACACACACACACACACACACACACACACAGGTAAATGGCAGCACATTTGCTGCGAATGTTGGTGAATGAATCCCTGTCTTCTGCTTCCAGAAGCAATGCTCTCTTCCTAGTAACCCTCTTTCTAAATAACTCCCACAGTATTTTTATGTAATATATGTGTATGTAGGTTTGAGAAAGAGCATGCTTGTGTCAGTGCATATGCAATTTAAAAGCAGACATTTATCCAGCCATTATGACATGCTTTGTGGGTTTTTTAGTGCATTGCATAGATTTACTTGTTTTTACAGTAATCCTAGCAATATCACTACCATTACCATTCCATTTTTATAGATTAGACATCTGAAGTAAGTAACTTCCTTAACATTACTTAGAAAGAAATAATTCCACTGTAGTTAAATCCAGCATTTAAATCTAGTTAGCTCTAGAATCCATGTTCTTAACCTCTTCTCTATGTGGCTCACCATGCTGGGGTCACTGCATGATTTTATTATTATCTATATGAGCAACAACACAAAATAAATATAACATTTTATGTTTCCTATCCATTAATGTTTTCCATAGCGAAGTAAGTATTTTAAGACAGAATGACAGAAGATCGCTTTGCTTCCTTTCCAAAATAGTTTTGTATAGACTGTTATAGTTTCAGTTTCTCAAAGCTATGAAATAGTATCAGAATAAGGCATCAACATACTAATATTCAGTTCAATTAATAGATGTATTAGCACTCTAATATTATATTAATTATATTATACATATAATTGTATGTGCTATTATTTGAGAGAGAACATACAGGAATCAAAGGATCTGCTTAGCAACAGGAACAGGGTTCGATTTGAGCAACACATTGCCATGCTTTGTTCACCTGTGCAACATCTACATGGCTTCCCATAGTTTATTAATTCATCACTCAAACTGCAATCAAAAAGCTAAACTCCAAAGTAGTCAACAATTATTCACAATGGATAGAATGTGAGAAGAAACCATATTTCTTAATTCCAGGATGTCAGTGTGTCTTCTGGGATAAATGGTATTTTGAATACTTTCCTTCCTGTACACAGATTGGGTGTGTTATCAGTTATATTGATGGGTTGTCCTCAGATGGTTGAAGACTGGGGCTGCAGGGATGATTGAAATTTGTAGGCGGGGAGACAACTGCAGTCCCTGGAGGTGTTAGAAGTCTGCAGTGTTTGGGAGGTCTGGTGCTGCCATTTATATTTCTTTTCCCTGGAACTCTTTCTTCGTAACAGATTTTGAACTAAAAATAAAGAAAATCTCCCATACACTGTTAGAAGTTTGTTTTTTCAAAGAGATCTTGAAATCTCCTTTGAGAAAATTTCTAATGAATTTTACACTCTTTTGTCCTTTTATCATTTCTACCAATCTGCCTCCATTTTCCCTTTAAAATAAGAATATTAAGTTCAACATTGCCTTGTATTTTGGCAATTAGCTTGTTTGTTTTCTATCTACCAATTCTCTAGCAACTTTGAGGTTTTGGAGCCAGTGTTCATTAACTCTATGGTATGATTTAATTTTTATTTCTATTTGATATTTAGTGAAAACTCAAATATAACCACTCCATATATCACTGTGTGTGAGGGTGTGTGTGTGTGTGTGTGTGTGTGTGTGTGTGTGTGGTGTAAGGCACACATAGTTGAGCTTTTCTTTTGGTAAATATAAGCTAATGAGCTTATAATTATGAAATGCTTATATGTATTTTGCCAGAGACAAGTTAAGATGCTTTTTTTCACTGGAAGTGCATACCTCCAAAGCATTTTTCAAATATATATTCTTTGTCAATCTTTAGCACAATTTGTACTGAATAACACTTTACTGAAGTGTGGAATTATAAATGCTTTTTCAGAAGAAGGATAGATCCAAATTAAAACTGTATCTGAAAACTTATCTGGCTATATGCAAAGCTAATTTAATTTGAAAATATACATTTTATCAGAGATTTATTGTGATGACATATGATTATGTGTTTTAAACATAATCCAAGCTCAGATCTTTATACCCAGATATTGTGCAGTTGGAAATTAGTATTGACAAAGGAGTTAGAGGGGGAAAAAAAAACAACATGCTAAAGTAATATGCCCTACTTTAGGGTTTAAATGAATAAATTTTATATTTCTTTGGGGATTTGAAAGTTAATAGAAATTTTTTGAATGCTAGGCTAATATCTTTTGAAATAAGAAAAATCAATCTCTATAACTGTTTCTGAAGAGGCTACATTCTGAAGAGGCTTTGGACATAATTTTCTGGACAAAATATTTTTAGAGACAGAAGATTATTTTACCATCCAGAGGAAATCACAGAATTTTAAGTTGGAAAGGATCTTGGAAGTCATCTAGTAAACCTTCAGTCGTTCCGATAAAAGAATACTGAAAAGACATTTGGTCTCTACTATTCAGAATTCTGGTTCTCCAACTTCTCTCCTGTTTAGGGCTGACCACCATTTCCTCTACTCCTTCAATTCTATGAGTTGCTATGCCTTATTCTAGAAGTTTGTTCTTCTGCTGAAATTTGCTGGAATTGGTTTTGTTGCTTGGGACCAACCAACTCTATAGTGAAAGAGCTGCCATCATTACAATCATCGCTGCCACCACCACCATCATGATCACCATCATCATCATGGATTCTATATTGCTTTGAAAATTATACACATTTTACATCACTCTCTAAAATTTCCTGATTTTTATCTTTTAAAATTATTGGTTTTAGTATCTTCCCCTTGCAAAATCCAGACAAATGATCTATTCCTCCAAATGTTTCAGTTCTCCAACAAGATAATTGTTACCCTTAGGATAACAATTGTCATTCAGCAAGCATAGGCGTGGCCACAGAGAAGTATTTGATTTAATTCCTATTTCAGTTGAGATGTATGCTTTAAATATTAGTAAAATTTATCTTGGATTTGAGTAGCTAAAACATGGGTTTTTTTGTTTTATATGGTTTTCTTAACTAGAAAACACATAGCTATTTAAGCTGAATGTTGTTTAAGGTACTCATCAGTAAAATTCATTAAGTAATTCATTCTGTCGGGGCGCCTGGGTGGCGCAGTCGGTTAAGCGTCCGACTTCAGCCAGGTCACGATCTCGCGGTCTGTGAGTTCGAGCCCCGCGTCAGGCTCTGGGCTGATGGCTCAGAGCCTGGAGCCTGTTTCCCATTCTGTGTCTCCCTCTCTCTCTGGCCCTCCCCCGTTCATGCTCTGTCTCTCTCTCTGTCCCAAAAATAAATAAACGTTGAAAAAAAAAAAAAAAAAAAAAAAAAAAAAAAAAAAAGTAATTCATTCTGTCAATGTGCTTGAAATCTAACTTAGATGAATGACGGCTTCAGTATTTATTATTATTGCTGGATTGTGTCATCTTCAGAAATACCACATGCTGGCTTACACCTGAGGAAGGATGCTCTTAATTCATATACATCAACAATTTTAATACAGTAACCTTTTTGGTATCCACCAAGACATGTAAGAAATAGTTAAGCTTGCCTGGCAGGCACATTCAACCTTGCAAGCCTGACTGAGCTCAGCTGGGTTCCAATGGAGTGATTCAAAGCAGGAGATGAAAAACAGAAAAAAAAAAAAGAAGATTTAGTTAGAAATGACATGATCATGAACATTTGGGTACTGCTGAGTATGAACAATCCTTTGATCAGTTTTGTTCTTTATTTCCCAAAGAAAGGGCACCTGGGGCACCTGTCTAACTGTGAATATTTTACCCATCTGGAAGGAGTTGTGAACAGCTTTGTCATTATAGCTCTGGTTCTGTTTGGTTTTGTTTTTTCCCTAACAAGTTCAGTGATACTTTAGTAAAGCAAGTCTAATTGACCACACAAATGCAGTTATCAGTACACTCAGTTTTGTCTTTTAATTTTAATGTTGATGAGGTCATACAGCAAAAAGATAGATATTTGTTGGTATCTTTCATTTTCTCAGTGAGCAAAACACCATTTATGATTTATTTTGTGTTTTTTAAAAATGTTTATTTGTTTTAAGAGAAGGAGAGAGAGAGAGAGAGGGAGAGGAAGGGAAAATCCCAAGCAGGTTGTGTGCTGTCAGTGTAAAGCCCTATGCGGGGCTTGACCTCATGAACTGTGAGATCATGAACTGAGCTGAAACCAAGAGTCAGACGCTTAACCAACTGAGCCACCCAAGTGCCCCTATTTTACGTTTTTGTTAAATGTTTTCAACAGGCCCCAAAGAAGGGAGTTGATCATTGTCTTTAAAAAAGTTGTTCTCCCAGGTAGGTATATATGCATATACATTATGCATACACACACACACACACACACACACACACACACACACACAATTGATAGAGAAGATGACAAAAGATGTAGCAAATGCTAACAATTAATGTATCTGTGCAAAGGGTATACAGTAGATTTCTGTATTCTTGTGATGTTTCTGAACACTTAAAATTGTATTTAACTTTTTATTTTAAACCACGTATTTCAGATATGTGCCAAACAGAAGACTTAATTCTTATATTTTTTATTAAATCATCCTGAATTCAAGAGTTTCAAAACAACGGAACTCTTTAATGAAGACACATTGAGAATAGTTTGCAGAATCATGGCCCTTTGTCTTTAACATTTTAATGTGAATTTCCTAGGAACAAGGATATTCTCTTATGTAACCACTGTACAGTTATCCAGTGCAAATCATTGAACATTGATACTTTGTCCTATGAATCATATTCTGATTTTATCCCAGTACTGTCTTTTATGGGACTGTTTTTTTTGTTTGTTTGTTTGTTTTTAATTCGAGGAAGGGGTTTAGGATCACGTATTTAGCTGTCATGTCTCTTTAGTCTCCTTCAATCTGGAAAAGTTCCTGAGTCTCTATTTGCCTTTCATGACATCGGCAGTTCTGAAGAATCCAGGCCAGTTGTTTTAGAGAATGTTTATCCGTTTGGGTTCGTCTGATGTTTCCTCATGATTTGATTCAGGTTATACATTCCTGGCCGAAAAATAACAAAAGTGATGAGCCCTTCCCCAGATAACAGATCTGGTGGGAATACTATCTAATACTTGGTTTTATTTTTATTGTTTTCTATTGTGATGAATAAATTCTCCCCCTCCCCCAAACCCAGTGGAATTTTAAAAAGTAAACACAGAGGTGAGACGGCTGGAACTGGATTTTTAATGGTGCCTCATAGGAAGTACTCTCAGTGGAAAAGATATTTGCAGCTTGGATTCTGATTGGTGAATCACTTTCTCTGCAGAGAATATTCAAAGTACCTCTCCACCCCAGGTGCATTTGTTTTCATTTTTCCTAGCAGTGAGACAACAGTGATCAAATGATGCCAAAAGGCTTAAAATCAAGATGGCAGACCAGTATGGTTAGAGTGGAAAGAGCTCATAAGGAGAGGTCCACATGGTGTCCAAGACAGAGCCCTCAGTGAGGCAAACTTTTCCCATAGTGACAAGTAGTTAGCAGCAGGCATGCTTGTCGGGCAGAAATCCACCGATGCTTAAAATCTGAATGGTGAACAGAGAAACGTGGATAACATTTTGATTCAACCTGCACTGTTTTGACTAGAGGCTGGGTGCTCCTGACTTGGGTGTGGTGTTTCCCAACCTCCAGCATCTGAAGCAGGACGGATCTGACCTAGGAGTCCAACTCAACACTGACACTTAACACCAGCTCTTTCTTTAGCTCTAACTCGAACACTAATTCAATCAAACTTGAATTGCCTCTTACTCTTGCCCCTTGTTACTCCTTTGATGAAAAGATCACAAGTCAGTCCATAATTCTTGATCTCCCTTGAGTTCTGCATACTGCTCAGTATCTATAGTTTGTGGTAAATAGTTCTGCAGTGTGCCAATCTTTTATGTTATCTCCCCCAAATCTCTAGACAAAGAATGGGCTGAAATTAGATATCTGAAATGAGATGAATTCTCTAGTGCTTACAATATACGAAATAGGGTCACCAGAAATCTCTGAGTAATGTCTCATTTCTGCTGAGTTGTGTTACATGTTGCAGTTAAATGTGAATGACATGAGAACAACAACAAACCCTCTCTGTGGTTCAAGCGCTTAAAATAAACTGGACAGAAATTAGTATTATTCGACACACGCAAGACCAAAAGAGTTAAAGGACAGGCTCTTTCTATTACTAGCAGACTGTCAAGCTTGTTGGGGCTGAGGCATCGCACTTTACTATTGCTATTGCTATGGTTATCTTCTTCAGTCTCCTACTGTCAAAGAGGCATTAGACTAAGACATAGAAAGAGTATTTACAAATGTAAATGACTTTACAGGAAATGGAAGCTTATGCTAACTTGAAATCTACCTCTACAGAAAGTTGACGATATTTATGACAGTGGGATTATTTATTATTGAAATGAGGGTCATCATATCGATTTCAGGGCACAGGCTATAGGTAAAGTTTCAGGTGATTTTGGATAACAGTGAATCTGTGGCCCACATGATGAAATTTTGTATAATGCTGGAACTTGGGAAATGGTGTGCCTCCTTTTAGGATACCATCAGAAGAAAGTCTTATTACACTCACCCTTGCTTTTAATGCCTTCAACATTTCATGCCGATGACTTTAGAGGGAACAGGATAGGAGGGCTGTTTACTCATTGTTGATGGCATACACTGCTCTGATGATCAGGCATTAGACTTGGAATAAGAAAAGTGGTGTTCTTGTTTTATGCTAGCTGGGTGAACCAGAGGAAGGCATTTAAGAACACCAAAGGTCTCTTCTAAAATTCCTCGTCTATAACCCAAGGAAGTTTGGCCAGGAACATAGTCTCTGATGTAATATGTTTCAGAGAAGAACTTTGTCAAAGCAATTGTGCGTGTCCTTTTCCTCAGATTCTCTTGTTGAGAAATTGATCATGGAGTAACACTGGAGGAGTGATTTTCCCAATGAAGGATCTTCATCTGGGCTGCCTGATTTCTTCAATTCAGTAAGTTTGCCACAAATTCTGCCATATGCATACACTACCAATAATAATAATGATTAATAATAATAATGATAACAAATAATAACAAATATAAAAGACAAATATTGCAAATATTGCAACCTACAAATTAAAAGTAGAGCAATTGGTCCTAAAAAGACACTTTCTATTTAATCCTACAATTGTGAGGCGATTTTGTCCTTTCCATCTATTATATTCTGCAAGGCTAATATGTTTAAAAAGGTTCACTGCCTGAGAATATTAAGTGATATTTATATCAGTTCTGAGCACTTTCCTGCCATTAGGGGGAGGTAATTACGCACATCAAGTCAGTGGTGATGGTGACAAAACTTGGGCTTATTTCAAAAAATTGCATCAAAGGCTCATTTTGGTTTCTTATGAAGCCATATTTTTCATGTTGGGCTGTTCAATCAGGAAAAAAACATTATAAATAGTGTGGACTTGCTTTATCATCTGCACATTGGTCCAATAATGGAAGTCTTAAGTGCTACTGACGTGAGAAATGTGGCCCAGCCAAAAAGGGCAAGGAGGACACATAAAAAAAAGAAAGTGAAAATAGTGTAAATGATTAGTAAATGAGCCTGGGTGACTTTGAATCAGAATCACTGACATTAGAGCTTCACTCTCTGTTCCTATTTCGTGGTATTGCTGCCCATTCTCACCACACTTTCTCTACCTTCCTCTTCCATGAATTCCTTGAAATTAACGAAGACAGCCTGGCATAAAGATTCATCCCAAATAGAAATCTAATACTAAAAAAGAAAAATTGTCATGTCTTACTTTTGTATTCATTTCTTAGAGTGGCTGTAACAAAGTACCACAAACAGCATGATTTCAACAACAGAAATCTATTATCTTATAGTTCTGGTGACTAAAAGCCCAAGATCAGGTGTCCACAGGATTGGTTCCTTGTGAGGACTCTGAATGAGAATCTGTTTTGTGCTTCTTGCCTAGCTCCCGGTGGTCTGCTGATAATCTTTGGCTTTCCTTGGCTTCTGCTGCATCATCCCTATCTATGTCTTCATCTTCACATGACAGTCCCACTCTGTGCCTGTCTGGGTCCAAATTTTGCCTTCCTATAAGGACTTCACTCATGTCCATGATCCATCCTACTCCACTCTGACCTCATCCTAACTCAACTAATTACATCTGTGCAAAGATCCTATTTCCATACAAGGTCACATTCTGAGATACTGGGGTTTAGGACTAGAATATATACTCTCTAGGAGGTGGGACACAATTCAACCCAGGCAATTATATATTAGAAAATGATTACAAATTTGGCCACCTCTTTTGCTGTGTCTCCTCTCCAAGATGCAGTGACCCTTCACATTGCTGTTTAATTTTGCTATCCAAGATTTTGTTTTGCCTTATCATTGTTATTAATCTCTATTATCTGGTACAGTGGCTGATACATAGTATACCTGTGAAATTGGGCTGAGATAGTTTATGCGATTGAAGTATATCTTTCTTTTTCTTCTATTTTTCACTCTATTTCAAAGACCGTCTCACCTTGTTCCTGGTCTGTGATCTTTTGCCTCCCTTCCATGAGTCTTATTTTCGTGTTGGTAAATGAAAACCTGTAGTTTTGCCAGAACCAGCATCTAAATATTCAAAAGTCTGGGCAGTTTTTTAAAAGCATACAAAATGCTTCCCATTTTATGACATAATCTCCATTTCCCTAAACATTTATAAATCAAGACAAAATATTCCCCTCTGACATAAATAATTCCATGACCACATTGATCATAGTAAATAGACTCATACTTTAGTTTAAAGGATTTTAAGTCTGCAATAGATTTTTCTTTTAACCTTGTGATTTAGAGCAAGAAATTTTGTAGACTATTAGGTCTTAATAGATTCTTGTTGTCAATCACTCATTTAGTGTGAAATAGCACGGAAATAATTGCAACCCTCATCTGGTTGTAAGGACCAGTAATTTATATGACTCTCAATTTGAAATCAATATACTATTGATGTTTTGCAATGTAATGGTTTGTAGAGATCCTAAACTGGGAGGTTAAATGTAAAATCCATTGATAGGACAATGAACTGAAGCCACTCTTTATTTAGTGAGGTGGTCAAAGCAATAAATGAGAATTCACTCTTTAAAAAAAATTTCTTGATATTGTGGTCAATAATGTTCTCCAATTATATAATTTCAAATGGTCAAGGCAGTGTCAGAGATACTTTTGAATGAAATGAGGCGGCTCTGTTTGTTTTCCAAGTGACTGTACTGCCTACAGCCAGTCTATGGTGATTTAGACTTAGCTTGTCTTAGCAAGAAACCAACGAGCCCATGAACATCTTGACGTGGGGACACACAGCATGGGTGCACGCCTGGTCTGTCAGATCACTCGTGAGGCCATTACTGCTAGTACCACTTTTCATTCCGGAAGTAGTTTTATCTAAGAAATCTGGAAAGAAGAAGGATTTCAACAAATATACTAAAAGAAATTGAGTGCTGCTCGTAGAAAGAGGGTATATGAAACCCAGGGATTTTTTTTTATAATTCCTGGTTGTTTCATATTTCATTTATATGTCAACTCCTTACTAAGAATCCTCTGTGGTTATACTATAGATGTGATAACTCTTTCTTCCTTAGTACCCTGGACACTTGATACCTGTGTAAATAAACAAGTCTAAAACAAAACAAAAAAAAAATGAACTAAGCTATTTGTGAAATTTCAACAGAAATGTGTAATCTTAGGATTTACCCTAGGCCCTAATCCATTTCTGATTTTGGAGCTTATACTCCATTTGTCTGACATTTATTCATTATTGGTGTGTTTTCTTTGTTCCACATATAGTTCATAGTATTTTTAATTCTGTAGAAGATACAGGTTCTTGTTATTTATACATGATCCTCAATTTCCTCATCTTTATGATGGGAGTCAGTCTTTCATACCCCCATGGAGTTGTTTGAGGATAAAACAGAAAAATGTACAAAAAGTGCCCAATGTCTATCAGTTAATAGGTGTTTACTACATGGTTGCCGAATCCAACTACCATTTTCTGGGCACTGAAGATAAAAGATGTTTTCACTAAGTGAAGTGAAGTGAAATTAAAAATCTATGAATTATTTTATTTTCTGAACAACCCTTTATATGTCTTCCATTTACTTGGGAAAAATTTTCTTAACATATATAAAGGACAGTGATTCCAGTGCATTACTATAAAAATAGTAATGATTTATAATTACACGGATAATTTTCTTCAGGCCTTTAATGGAACTGAAATCTAGAAAACAAGCTGAATTCATTCCTCTTCTCTGGTTTCCTAGTTTATTAAAACAGGAATTAAGAATTTCTTCCTGATTCATCAAAGCAGAATTGTTTGAAATACTTTTAGTTTTTTCTTCCCAAACTTATAATTTATGTTATACTGTAACATATTTGGGGGGAATTAACAAATAGGCGATATAATCCGGAGTTACTATCATTCATATTTAATGTTCTCTTCTGCCATATAGTATTATCAACAAAATCGAAAACATTAAACCTGAAAGAGACTTAAGAAATCCTATAGATTTCCAACCTCATTAAAGAGGTAGTAACTCAGGCTCGAGAGATAAACTTACTTTTACAAGGTTACAAATGACAAATTCATGTCTGGAAGCCATTCTTAAGTTCAGGTGCATTATTTTTCCTCCCATGTTTGCTAAATACTGTTGTAATTTTCCAATATGAAGGATAGTTTAAATAAAGTTCTACTAAAATCATCTAAACCCTACCACTTCAGGCAAATTATAGACTTTGACTTATATTTTTATTAAAAAAATTTTTTTTAATGTTAATTTGTTTTTGAGAGAGAGAGAAAGAGAGCACAATCAGGGGAGAGGCAGAGAGAGAGAGGGAGACACAGAATCTGAAGCAGGATTCAGGCTCTAAGCTGTCAGCACAGAGCCCTATGTGGGGCTTGAACTCACGAACCGTGAGAGCATGACTTGAGCCGAAGTTGGACGCTTAACCCACTGAGCCACCCAGCCGCCCCTCAACTTATATTTTTCATATCAGCACACAAAAAATTCATTGGCCTCTTGCTAACCTTGAAGAAAGAAAAGAAATCATGAAGTACTGTCCTTGTCCCTAAAAAGTTAGAGCCAAGATAGGCATGTAAACAAGTAATGGTATTTGTGGGAGATAATGGCTGTGTAAAAGGCAATTACAACATACTTTGAAAGGAACGGAAGTTATACATGAAATAATAATGGAAAACATAAGAACCATCCTGTAAAGTTCTCAAATAGAACGAATTTGGCTTAGTCAGTCTCTTAATATGGGTTATATTAGTTGGAAATGCATTAAGGAGAAAGGAGCTATGTAGGGGCTTTCAAAAATTTTAATTGTGACTCATGGTAATAAATGCATTTTATTTACAACACAAAGAACACAAAGACGTTTCATACACATTTCACCCTTGTTAAGTACAATACACTCTGATTTATTCCATTCCATTCTATTCCAATGGCCTGATGGTGAGCAATAACACTGATTTCACAACTTGCAGTTTGAGATACACTGAACTAACATGATTGAACATCTGTTACATATCCACCCTTTGGCTAGGCGTTTCACACATGCTACCTCGCTTAATTTTCTCAAGGATTTGGGAAGGTAAATATTAGCACATCTTTTTAGAAATGAGTAAGCTGAGTTACCTCCTGAGGATGTTCCATGGCAGAACCGAAATCCAAAGCTAGCATGTCTGACTGCAGGGTCTGCCTGCTGGCCCTTTGAGCGTTCTTGCAAAGCATGCTCATACCTCATTCACCTGCACTTTAGGAGAAGGTCAAGAACGTTGGAGGCAAGGAAAACTGGCATGAAGGCTCAAAAACATGCAAAAGCATGGGAAGTGGAGATCAAGCTTGACGTGAATTCTTTGCACTCAGACCATTTGGGCTGCCCACAGACCCGTGAGTTTTCCTGGGGGCTCTTCTTGTTTTTATCAGTGCTAAAGACTTCTTTTTTTTCTGTTTACCTTTGTTCTTTTCACTTTTTCTACAAGGCCATCTTTGCTTTCTACTCCAGTGATTACAAGATTTCAGCATCGGTAAGATTAACCTCCAGCTAACTGCATCCCCTGTCCCCACTAACTCCGCTCAAGAAGAAAAAGTCAGACACATGTACTTAGGAGCCAGGCAAATCTGAGTCCAAATCTGAACCTTGAAATATACTGGTTGTGTGATCTTCATCACATCATTCAATCTTTCTGAACTCTAATTTCCTTACAAATGTACCAGCCTTCAGAATTACTCTTGAAAATTGAAATTAGAACACAAGCAGGCTGGCACATGGTGAACGCTCTTTCTGGGGCTGTGTGGGAGGAGAGTTCCCTTGTCCAGGCACTGAATAGGCCTGGGGTGCCTCCTGAGAACCTCTACATCTCACTATGAAGATGCTCCCCAGGCTTGTGGGGACATCCCTACACAGATACCCTCTCCTTTCCTGGTGGCCATTTATTTGTGGGGACGCAAACAAGGGTCAGAGATAGCCCTAGTTTTCAGCTCTGCTGCCAAGGTGTCACCTAATTACAAATTCCATGAAGAGAGAAACTGTATCAACCTTTACCCTTTCTTGTCACCAGTCTGGTGGTTAGTGGAGCTCAGTCATTATTTTTAGAATGAATGAAAGAATGCTTAGAATTACTTTCTCCCTGAACTTCTCAATGTCTGAGACTCAGAACAACCCTCCTTAATTAATAATAGCTAATGTTCTGGCGCCTGGGTGGCTCAGTTGGCTAAGTGTCCGACTTTGGCTCAAGTCATGATGCCACGGTTCAGGGGTTCTAGCCGTGCTGTGCTGACCGCTCAGAGCCTGGAATCTGCTTCACATTCTGTGTCTCCTTCTCTCTCTGCCTCTCCCCAGCTCATGCTCTGTCTCTCTCTGTCTCTCAAATATAAATAAACATTAAAAAAATTAGCTAACGTTTCTTGAGCTCTCACTCTGGTCCAGGCAGATGCATTATGTCATTTATTTCTGAACACAACCCTGTTAAGCAAGTGCTATCATTATTACCGTTTGACAGACAAGGAAAGTAGAGGTGTTAAGCAACTTGCCTTTGATCACATAGCTAAGACTTGTCCAAAATTAGTTTTTATCTTTGGCCGTCTGGCTTTAGTGACCACACTTTAATCACTAAAGCGTACCATTGTCTTTAGAGAGATCCTGTGAAACTATGTTATACCAGAGGCAGGTGTATAAGCCCAGTAGGACTCAGTAGCAATTCCATTCCTGTTACTTTATCTGAGGCTTACGGACACACACTGGAGTGTAAGCTGCTAGGATAGGGGAAAAGCACATCATGGTGTGGAGTGTTGAAGGGGAAGTGAGTTTTAATAATCTTGTCCAAGTGTAAGTCAAAGAAGTCTGGATCACCAGAAGCAACCACAAAATGGCAGCATATCCTTTGGAGGCTCTTGTGAAAGAACTGGATTGTGTCTAATCTCATTAGCTGGAAAAATATATATATTTTTTAAAGAACAGAATTTAAATGATAAAGATGTGTATATAAGGAAGACCTGGGAAGAAACTCTAAGAAACAGAAGCAAATGAGAATGAGGCAAACAGAGAAAGTGGCTTTCTCATTTGTCAGTCAGGTATTTTAAAAGTTGACAATTAACTAGTAAATTCTTCCCTTTCATATTGCCCAAAATTATAATTTGTAAAACCACTTATAATTACAGAAATCATTCTTTGTATGATCACTATGGGTTGGTAGTTATTAACACTATGTGATACTTTTCTCCACTGATTTATCCAACTATCCATTGTGATATGTATTATCACCATTGAAAAGATGAGGACACTGAGGCTTATTGAAGTGAAGCAACTTGTCCAATGAAAGTCATTTAGGTACACATGGAATTAGGATATTAATGGATGGGGCTGAGCCATATGAGAGTGTCAATATTTGACCTCTTTCAATTTATGGGAAAAAAACACTGTTTCATATGTTTCCACCTTATAAATATGAATTCAAAGTCCCTGATATTAATCACTACGTTATACAACCTCACATGAAGGAAAAGAGCATGGGATTTCAGAATCATTGGAAAAAATGTCAAATTTATTTTAATTTTTCTGATTCTTCTATGTTTATCTCTTCCTATTCTCTTGAGAAATTTGACCTAGATGCTGGCAAAATGTTGGAAATTCCTGGAAAATCTAACTCTAAAATTCGTCTTTATTCTTGTGATCTCTGCAGTCATTTTACACAAGATGCCTATTGACTGGAGTATAACATATTTTTCCTTTTGTGGTAAAATGCTGCAATTATGAGCAATTTTTTGCATGTGAAAGTTTGTAAGATACTTATTTTTCCAATGTGTTTCCTTATGACCAGCTTCTATGCTTGCATACTACAATCTACATGACTTTAAAAGTCAAAAAGACCTTGGAAATTTATGACTCATAATTATAGTAACTTACAGTGACACTGTGATTTGTCACTTTTAAAGTGATCTAGATTTTTAACAATTAAATAATTTTTATTCTAGATTATACTCACTAACTTTTTCTTCCCTCACAAAACTTTCTAGGAAGTGTTGTGCATTTCTTAATTTTATCCTTATATAACCAGCAGCCCTTAAAATTGATCTTAGAAGCTGTTTCCATTGTATACCACACGATTTCTGCATAAAAATAATTTTTTAAGAAGGTAGAACAGATAGTGTAATTATTTAAAATATGTTGGTTAAACTAGGCTTTCAAAGAGCTCATCTTTGCCAAAAAACACAAGGAAAAAGTGGATAAGGTTGTAGAAAATATAATTTTTATAGCATATAAATAAATGATTCCACTAGGTGGCACTGTTGATTTATCTACTTGTGTGTTTGGGACACAAATTTTTATCTTCCTGAAAGCAGTTAAGAGTAGGTGAGGGTTTTTTTTTTTTTTTTTTTTTTTTTTTTTTTTAATCTAATGAAAATTCCTGCATAGGAAAAAGCTGATTTAGGCAATTCTGTACTTGAAAAATGGGTGCTGCTCACCATTAAAAACCTTATAAATAAGCCTCTACCAAATAGGTTAGTTCTTTTGGCATACAAACAAGAAGGTTGATGACATATGTAACTTCCATCTGGATTCAATAGGTTTAGAAGCAAATTGTTTTATCTCATCTATCTCTCACTATTCAAGGATTGTCTTAAATAGGACGTATGTCACTGACACATCTTTCTCCTTCTTATCTGCTTTCTTTGGTAATCAGAGACTCTGGCATGCCCAAGCAATCCAGACATTCAATGGCTCTGCAATCCATGTTGTGAGATGTAATTTACCATGGACCCCAAGTGTGTCTGCACATCTTTTTCTGGGTAGTCCAAGAATGTAAGGCCTTGACTCCCTGGGCCATCTCTCAGGGTTGTGTTTGCAGGCAGCAACCTTGAGGGGTGTGGTCATATCTCCCTCTGGAAAAGAGGAGGCTTGCTTTCATTTACTATAAAAGTGATGATTCTCCGAAGCTCAGTGTTCCTCTTCTGTAATGTAGGCATTCATCGCAGCTCCTTGGCATTCCCCCCATGGGATCTGGAGGACATATGGGATTAATGCAAACAAACATGAAGCTCTGGCTACTGCTTTTGCCATGAGTATTAAAGTCTTTTGTCTCTGATCCAGGAGTCTCATTTTTTTTTTTTCTGCCAGCACCCACGAAACAGTAAATCCCAGATCCTACAGTTTCTGACAGCACATCCTGTTGTTCTCCATCTTCCTTAGAGCACAATAGATTTTGATTCAGAATCAAATCTGATTCAGATCTGAATTAAATCTGATTCACATGACTAACAACTCATCTGGTGGAGTCCAGCTTTCTAATCTAATATATGAAGACTTTCTGCAACTTCTCTGAGTAGTAAATTTCCTGTTCTTTGTTTTAACTCTTCAATGGCAAGGATTTACTATGCATGAAGTAGCTTATTTCCATTTAGAATAGCTCTATTAAAAAGTTACTCTTTGTTCTGAGCCTAAATCTTTTACTCTGTGCCTCTTTCTCCCAATAGAACTAGTTCTGTCTTTGAAAGCTATTCAGATATTTGTGGTCCCTTTCTATGTGAGAATACTTCAATTGTTTCTCTTGTCCTGGCTAATTGATTCCTGTTATTTTGACTGTTTTTGGTATGTGTTGGTTCTGAATTCTCTTATTATTGTGGTTGTTCTCCATTTGTTGTGTAAAAATGTGTCAATTTTTCTTTAAGACAAAGTCCTCAAAAGTAGCAAAAGTACACATTATAGATATGATCCTATTCTACTTGACCCCAAGCATCTCTCTTTATCCTTTTTTCTCCCAACCAAAGGAAGTAAGTAGATGACTTATCTAATTCATCTTTGAATCATGGGTGTGAAGCCTAATACCTAAGACTTGGTGCATTCTTGATATGTTCATTAATATTTCTTGAAAGAATTAATGAATAAATGACTTGTGTAGGTTGGGCAATCATCACTGCCACCATTCTGGCTTCCAGTTTTTTTTAAGGTCATTTATTTATTTTGATAGAGACAGAGAGAGAGAGAGAGAGAGAGAATGAATGGGGGGAGCAGATAGAGGGGAGAGCAGATAGAGGGGAGAGGGAGAGGGAGAGGGAGAGGGAGAGGGAGAGGGAGAGGGAGAGGGAGAGGGAGAGAGAGAGGGAGGGGGAGAGAGAGAGAGAGAGAGAGAGAGAGAGAGAGAGAGAGAGAGAATCCCAAGCAGGCTCTGCGCTAACAGTGCAGAGTCTGGTTTCTAGTTTTGTGTCCTGGGATTTGTATTTTATGAAATTCATTACTTTATTGAGTTATATCAAGAAGGTGGAAAGTAAAAAAGAAAACTCATATCTTGCCTCTGCTACTTACTAGATGTGTGACATTGAGCAAGTTATTATTCACTCTGCTTCAATCTCCTCATTTGGAAAATGGCAAATAGAGGACATCTCCCTCATGGGGTTTTGAGAAGATTAAAGCAATTAATATAAGTCATGTAAAATGTGCAGACATGTGCACCCATCGAGTGGGTACTGTGTAAGTCTTGACTACCTAATCATAAGTTGCCATAGAAACAAATAATATCTCACATACCTCCACATACTTCTAAGTGTGCGAGAAACAATGTGAAGGGTCGTATGTACATGTCCAAAAAAGGGTAAACCCAGCTGGGTAAGCCTTCACAGAGGAGCTGCCATTTTAGAAGTGCTGATAGAGGGGAAAAGATTTCCAGAGACCTAACTGAATATAGGTCCCGAGTAGGATTTTTTTTCTTTTTTACTGCTATTATTAGCATAATATAGGAAATGTATACTGTCAAAAAATATTAAAAGAAAAGGCAAAAATATCACCGCTCACAGATGGAAAACTATCATTTGTATAACACTTCACAGTTTATAAAACAGCTTTACCTACATCATCTCATTTGATTCTCAAAACAAATGAAAACAAAAGAACTAATCAATACTCTTTACAAGGTAAGCTCTATTCTTCTTCTCTTTTATGAGAAATAATAGAGTTTGATGTGATTGTTTGAGAAGCAATGATATTCCTATTAGCCAGATAGATAGATTAATAGTGCAGTAAAAACCAATCTCCATTTACAACAGTAAAGTCACTAGACAATAGAATGTGCCAGACTTCCACACACAGAAGCCCAACAAAGATGGAAAGGAAACCTAAAAACACTTGAATAAATATGAGAGCAATTCTGATTCCTGCACAGGAAGAATGAAGTAAAGGCTAAAAAGTGTCATTTTTCCCCCTAAACAAATTTATACACTTACTGCAATGCCAATAAAAACACAGTACCTGTGTTTGTATATCTGTGTTAGCTCCACATTGTGAAATATGGCTACACTTTTCTGGAATCATTCCATCAACAGATATTGAGAACCTGTTATTGCCAAGCATTGCACTAGATACTGGAAAGTAGCTACAAGAAGGCAAGGCTCTTATTCTCAAAGAACTCATATTTAGCAGAGGAAGACAAAAGGTAACAAGTGAGCAAAAAATTAGTTAATATCAGGTATTGATCAATACTATGTAGATGATAAAATAGTCTATTATGGAAGAGAGTAATTGAAGAGGACTTGCTTTATCTGGTCTTTCTATGGAAGTGATATTTGACTTGGGACATGATAAAAAGGGAGAAGAATTCTAGAGTTCACAGAAAGGAAAGGTTTTAAGACAATGTAATCACAAATATAAACACTAGGAAATAGAAATAATCTTGAAGTGTTTAAGGAAATACAACTTGTAAATACAAATTGAGTGATTATAAACAATGGTAGAGCAGAGGCAGATGATGCTGAAGAGAGAGTTAAGTTATTAATACCTTTTAGACTTAATAATTGTTTTAAAGCAAATTTTTTTTTTGAAGTTTAGGTGTAATGTGATTTGGTTCACTCTGATTTCTATGTGAAGGTTGTAGTTTGGGAAGTGGTGAGTGGTAGTTAATGAGGGGTGTTGGACCAGTTGCAAGTTAACTGTAGTGTCTCAGGAGGATGGAGAAGATGATTGGGGGTTTAGGAATTGGAACAGTGAGGAGATTAGGGTTACATATGGAGGAAAAGCTGACCAAACTTACACGTGGCAAGGTAAGAGATGAGATGGAAAGGGAAGACTTGAGGAAGCTGCAGGTTTTGTTCTGCATAATTGTAGAGAACAGGGTACCATTTCTCAGAGAAATCTTCTGGCAGTGGATTCAGAGAGAAAAATACAGACTGATCTAGAATAAAGCCAAGTAGCAATGTTGTAGTGACAGCTGGATATACCAGTAGAGAGCTCAGAGGAGACATCTGGTCTGGAGACATCCATTTCAGGGCTATGAGGGTATTAATGGTATTGGAAATAGCGGAAACATATGAGTCTCCCCAGGGAGAGAGTGTAACTAGAGAAGACAAAAAGTGTATGTGATCAAGGCCTGTACTACTTGGTATTACAATTGTTCAAGATGGAGAACCAGTAAAAGAGAACAAGAAGATAGAGCCTATAAAGGAAGATGTGGCCAGTATGACTAAGGTATACCGGAAACCCAGCTGAATGCTCAACCCAACCAAATGCTGCTAAGGGTTATGTACAATGAGGGTAAGAATTAACCATGGAAACTGATATAAGATCTGACATATGATAACCTGATGTATGATTAAGTTCTTTGTGACTGAGCATCTTAATTTTGAATGAAATATACTAACAAGTTACATTGAGTTCCGTAATCTGTAATTGTTTTGTACTTAACTTACCTTCAATATCGATTCCTAAGTATTTTGTAATCACCAAAGTTTCCAATTTTTCAATTTATGATGAACAAAATCTCACATTTGTCATTCCTCATCTCTAATTTGCCTTTGATTTCAAATGTGCTGTTATTGGATCATAAAGAATAAATAACCTAAATATATTTTCAGTTCAAATTAAAACAGATCCTTGCCAAGCTATTTATGCTTTAGGACATTTCATCATATGCCTTTTTTTTTATTTTTCACCTCCTTCCTTTTCTTATTTTTCATTCTAGTTAAGGTGCTTTCTGGTAACATTTTTTTCATTGAATGCTTTCTTCTAGTTTCCACTTTCTGAAAGCATTGGGGAAACCAAACACATGCACATATATATACACACACCACTAAAGAAGCGTTTTGACCACACTGGAAATATTTTAAACTGTATCTGCAAGGTCAGTAAATGGAAATGGTACTTTTGTAAGAGAAAAATTTTAAATATAGGCAGGTCCTTCAGAAAAAAATAATGAAATAAGTCATTTAAGCCACTTTTACCCCCCATTATCTAGTTGGGGAATAAGTGTTCTCTAGTTCAATTATCCTTCACAATCCAGGTAAGGTTGTTAATAGATATTTAGAATCTCCAAGATAATCAAGGTCCAAAAATAATGTGAAGGTTTAGAAACTGATGAGTCACCTGGACTATACACTGATGAACAATTTTCACATCTCTTAGCTGAGTTAATGTGCTGTCCAGGGCTCTCCAAGGTTCTCTTCAACATAGAGTTCTTTTCTGTGGCTTCTTTCACACCTATTTTACATTGATCTTTCCATGGCTTTTAAAAATAATGTATCCTTTTATTGCTTGATTCCATTCTTTTAATGGAAAGCAGAGAGAAGTCGCACTTTTTCCAACCATATTCTTTTTCATCATAAATCCCCACTAACTTTTTGGCAATGTCAGGGCAGAAAAAAATACCATGTTCTAGTTGTGAACCATAGGAGAGTGACTTGTGAACTTCTGTTAGTTTTTAATCTCTACCACCTCCCCTATAAAATAGGAATAATAGTGATACCTGTTCAGTATTCCTTAAGTTTTTGGTTAGACTCAACTGATACAGAGAATATGAAAGTGCTGCATGTAAGGGAGAATGGTATAAATGTTAATCATGTACAACACTTTAGAATCTTAGCTTCATGGACAAAAAGGCTTAAAACAAAGTACATACTGACTTCATCAAGTTAGTTTCTACAATGATATCATAGTCACTTTCTTTGTTTGTCCCATGCATTCAAAATGTATTTGAGCAAAAATGCAAAGTGATGTCTTGTTAGAGATCCCTAACTCTCTAGGTCACTAGTATCAAACTTTAAGATGAACAATTTACTGACGTCTTCATTAAAAGTGGTTTCTTAAATCCAACGTGCAAAGATTTTCAATTTAAGAATTCCAGATGGAGTCAAGGAAAGTGCATTTTAAAAATGCATTTTTAATCACCACCAGGTGATTCATTTTTAAAAAAAAAAATTAAATGTTTATTTATTTTTGAGAGAGAAAGAGAGAGAGAGAGAGACAGAGCATGAGTGGAGGAGGGGCAGAGAGAGAGAGGCACAGAATGTGAAGCAGGCTCCAGTTTCTGAGTTGTCAGCACAGAGCCTGATGCGGGGCTCGAACGCACAAGCCATGAAATCATGACCTGAGCCGAAGTCAGATGCTTAATCAACTGAGCCACCCAGACACCCTGAGACCCACAGGTGATTCTAATGTAAGACATCTGGCGTCTCCCTTTGACCACATGTTGCTATATAGTCTTGGTCTATGTAAATCTGTCAGTGTTGTCCCAGATGTCCATGAGCTCTGGACTCAATAGGCTAGAATTTAGAACTTTGTTTGGTTCTTTTCCAACTGAATGACACAGACAGACTGCTGAACCTCTTTGAGCTTCTGTGTCTGTATTAGTTTCCTAGGGCCACTAGAACAAATTATTACAAACCGAGTGATTTAAAACAACAGAAACTTATTCTCTCATTGTTTTTGAGGCTGCAAGTCTGCAGTCAAAGTCTTTGCAGGGCCATGATCCCTCTGAAGACTCTCTGGAGAAATCCTCCCTTGCCTCTTCCAGTTTCTGGTGGGTTGGGGCCATCCTTGGCATTCTTTGGCTGGTAACTGCACCACTCCAATCTCTGCTTCCATTTTCACATGGTGTTCTCTGTTCCTCTGTGTGTCTTCTCCTCTTCTACGAATTCAGTGATCAGATTTAATGCCCACCCTAATTCAGTATGACCTCATCTTAATTTAATTACAACTGCAAAGACTCTATCTCCAAAAATGGTTACATTGTGAGTTTCTGGGGAGACACGAATATTGAAGAGACACTATTGAACTCACTTACGGTGTCCTGACATTAAGAAAACTCATTATGATAACCTTTGGAAGCAACTAGTTAACGCATAGTAGTAAATGGTCAGCAAATAATAGTTTCTCTTCTTTCTTTGTAGTATGGCTTAAATACTGGGTCTTAAACACAAGTCTGAAGACTAGGGCTAACTACACTAGATTCGCCTTGGGAACATTTGAAAACTACAAATTCTGGGCTGTTCGCTGTAGGTCATTGTTATTCAGTAAGTCTGGGATGAGACCCAAAAGGTGTAGTTTTAAAAGTTTATTCAGGGGATTGTGATGTACACTCTTACTTTGAAACAACACTCTTTGATGAAGAATTTATTACTTCATTTATACAACTGGAACTCAAGGATACCTTATTTACAGAAAATTTGCATAAAATGTAAAAATATATACTTCTTATAGCAAACATTTATTTACAAATGATGATGCTAAAATTAACCCAGAATTTCAAAGAGACCTTAAAGACCTTAACTAGGTGTTTTTGAAAGTAAAAGTTCACCTTTCTGATTCCAGTTTCAAATCTCACGGAAAAATTTTGTCTGAGTTTAAATGGATGTAAATAGTATTAGAAGATAATTATAATAAGGGCCAAACATTATAAGATGTACTCTCCCAAACCATTATCGTCTTCTTCATGTTCTGGCTATTTTGCAGTTGACCTTATGAAGCTTCTCATTTATTTCTTCCACATCCCTTGTAATGAAGTCATTTCTCATTAATGTTGATTATCTTTGAGTTTCAATAGTTTACAATTTACCTTTCTCTAGGAATTCTTCATTTGCTTTGTGTTACACAAATTTTCTTCTTACAAGAGGATACTGAGCACAGTGGTTTCCTCACAGCTTAGTGGGACCATTGGCAACAGGAGTCTTCAGCTTTACAGGCAGGGAAAATCATAGTGACAGTGAAATTACTGTGAATGAAATTCACTTTGCTGATTATAATACTCATCCACTCCTGGGGTGCCCCGCTCTCCTGTCACCATCCGTTGTCACACCTACTTTGAAAGGAATGTAAAATGGTTATGTCAAAAGGCAAAATTAGTCTCATAATAATTCGCATCTTTAAAATACTCAGAACTTAAAAAAGACTATTCAGCTACCTTTTCTGTCACTATTGTGTATTAGCTTTGGCAACTGGATCTGATGCATTAGAACAGGATGTGAATATCTGCGCTTCAGCAAGACAATACACATTTCACTGGAAGATTTGACTAGATTCTTTATGCTGAACTCAGGGAGATAAGCTAACTTCCCCTGAGTTGCCAAGGGCAACTTGATTGCACATGAAATTAGGAGCTACTCTGAGAAAATAATGTCTAGACACATTCTTATATTTCATTTCAGGGAAATATTCACCTAATATCTGTTATCTCCTACTGTCAAAACATTGCTGATGAATACTGCCTATCCTTTGAATCACATCTCTGAGCTCTATGAAGGAGTGTGCATAATAGAAGTGATAATATTTCCATGTAGCAAGAAACCTCATTTCGGCATAGAATTGTCAAGTAGCACTAATACATTTGACTTCTTATATATATATTTTTAATATTTGAAATTGTTGACACATGTTCGGGTTATGCCTCCGCTTATTTCCTCAGAAATGTCATTCCATTGAAGATTTCCTTCTCTGCCTCTCCCTCCTACTTCTGTTATATATTCGATTCTTCAAGTTATAATTGTGACCTTTTTTTCGTAGTAGGTGGTAATTTATGTCACTTATTATATTCTCAATACTTAACTATGAAGAATCATTGTTGCAATATGAATATTCATGTATATAAATGTGACTATGAGTTTGACTGTGAAGGTCAAAGCGAAATAAGATACCAGAGATGGAGATGGTGAGCCTCCCAGGCAGGCATTTTTATGTAGCTATGCCCTAGCAGTTACCATGCCTCAACTTGTGGCGTGGAGGTCTAGAGTCACTTATACTCAGAGTGAGTCAGAAACTATAGATGACTCATTAAAACAAAACTCACAAGATACAGAGGTGTAACCCCCAAATCTCATGATAACTAGCTGACAAGAAATGCTAGTACTTACACTAGCTTTTCAGGGTATAATCCAAATCCACCTATTGGAAAGTCTACACCAGAAATCGGGTTATATTTCGGAAATGGGTAAGTGAGCCTGGACTAGAGCAAGGGAGAATATTGGAGATTGATGACACATCCAGCTCCACCTGGGGCATTCTTACCAACCACATGAAGATGGTTAGGAGAGTACCTTTCATGTGAGCAGGTTGGAAACACACTGACAATCATCTTTTTATGCCTTATTTTCTTTGGACTTTGGACAGACCATCCTTTTAATCCTAATAATTTATTTCTTGGATACAGGATAGAGTTTGACTAGGAGTCAGGAGGTCTTGACTAGATTTCCAGATCCTGTCTTCCTATATTGGGTCTTAGAGACATTCTGTTTTTGTTTGTTTGTTTCGTTTTTGTTTTTGTTGTTGTTGCTGTTGTTGTTTTAAAAATGGTATTTGTAGACAGTGGTTCCCATGTGTTACATGCTAGCTGCTACCAATTTAATAATTTTAGCTTAGTTCCAAGTTCTAGTGACATGTGATGGGAGCCCCCTTTGTGCCTATTTAATCTCATGTGACTATCACATGTAGCTTTCTCATACCTAGTCTATGAGAAGCAGAACCTTATAATTACCAATGGGCTAAAGAGGATGAGGCCTTGCCTCCTAACCTACACATTGCCCAGGACCTGCATGAGTAGAATGCCTATTGCAATGAGATAGGAACTCTTGATTTAAACCTTGATAGCAGCATGACATCACGAATACAGCAGTTGTGGCAGAAGATAGCTGAAAGAAGTAGGAGTAGAAAACTCTGCCTCAATGTCTGGGGCAAAGGGAAATGATCTGGGGGATACAGAGAAATTTTGAAGTTCTATGGTTAAAAAATAAAGTAATTCTGTTTAAACCACATTCCCAAATTCTTTCCAGTAAAGTTGATGATTAAGGGGGCAGGGGGTGAAACCCTTAAGAAATGAGGAAAAACTCCAGACAAATTATGGGAAATGTTATAGGGAGATGTAAGAAGATGCCGCTTCCTTTTGTGATGTGAAATCTAGAGTCTCATAGGCAACTACTTGCAGGGATGCTGGATAGGTCCAGATAGCTGACCAGGGGGCATCAGCCTGTTTTTGGAGTTTTCTAGAATTGTTTTACCTTAAAAAGCATGATTTTCTTTCTTTCTTTCTTTCTTTCTTTCTTTCTTTCTTTCTTTCTTTCTTTCTTTCAGGAAAGCAAAAGAGGCTAGCACTTCTAAACAACTTTAACTAAATATCACAGGATAATATGAAGACATTAAATACTGAGATAATTAGAAACATAAGCAATTAATTTACAAAAAAGAGGTTTTCACTCTCAAACTAACTGGCTTCATATATTCCCCATGGAACGCCAACAAAGTGTCAGGTGATTTCCGTGTCTCTTACCTTTCTGCTCTTATCCACTGTCATCTTTAACCAGTAGCAGAGAGGAACACCATCCCAGCTATATACTAGGAAAGGATAGAAAAGAGAGACTAATCTGTAGAAAATGCCCAACCTTTCAACAGTTACCTACAGCTTGTCCCCCCTATTTAATTTTCCAGCATGAAAGGCAACTTCTTCAGATGATTATTTAAAATGAACCTACCTTTTGAGTCAGCCTTCAAATTTGCAAATAGATACCTGTATAGGCTATCATATCCAAACTACGGATCTGTGGTCTATAGACTGATGGAGTAGTTATGACATTCATGTGAGGAAGAATTACATCTAAACTTTTCTTCAGAGGGTATCATTAAGGGACTACATAAACAGTGTTCGCCTAGGAAACAAGAAATACATACTTCAAATTATAAAGCTACTAAGAAACAAGGGAGAAACAAGCTAAAAATGAGGAAAATGAAAAGGAGAGCAGGAGACATGAACTGAAGGTCGGGCTGCCCTGTGAGAATTTGAGGGGCTTGGTAACAAGGAATTTGGATTTGTGTGGCTGGTGGGGACAACAAAAGGGACTCTAGTCAGGAGATGATTTGAATCTGATTGTGTTGAGTTTGCCTATACTGCTGTTTTTTGTTTGTTTGTTTGTTTTGTTTTGTTACTGCGTTTTTCTGTCCAATACTGTTCAATACATTTAAAATATATGTTGACTAAGATACATGTCTGATAGAAGAAAATTTAAAAGAAAGAATAAATGAAGGGGGAATAAATGAAAGCACATTTGTATATATATACTTATCTATATTAGAAAAATATAGTGTTTAAAGTACTTTTTGAGTACTTATACTGTAAATTATCCTTTTATTTTCAGCTGGAAATTTAGTTTTCAATTAATAAGATCTTCAAACTATCATTCAGTTTTTTCAATCTAAAAAATGAGATTTGAAGAACATGATTTATAACTTATTTAATTAATGTATATTTAATTGCTTCAGGCACTTCAAAATATGAAACACTCAATCTTTATAAGAAATCACTTAGGGCTCAAATTCTAGCTCACAAAATATTTTCAAAGAGGATGAAAGAAACAATGAATCACTTTTGGCCATTCCAATGAAAAATTCAGAATTAGAAACAAGGAACAAACATACTGAAAATCTCTATTACTTCACTCATCTCTGATTTTGTTTTTGACCTTGTGAAAGTTCCATCTGTGTTTTAGTTCTTTGCTTTTCAAAATGGAGTTTTTATTTTTTTCGTGGCAGTTTTTCAAAGAGGAGCTATCTAATGCATAGTCTCAAATGGTTTGTGGAATGAAGCAAAATATGAATTATTAAATAAATAACATCTAATGTTTATAGCCTGGAATAAAAGTATTATGGGCATAAGAAAAAAATCTTTCTGTTCTGTTTCTCATCCTGGAGATGAAATTTTCTGTTCTGTGATTCCATTTTCCTCCTGACCCTAAGAATTATAAGAAGATTTCATCAAGATGAAAACTATGATTATCTGCTCATAATAAGGGAGGACCAGGGTGAACGTTTGAGATACACCACAGGAAATATTAATAATTCCTTTCTATTTTTTTGCCTCTCCTTTATGGGCCCAATTAAAATGTTACTTAAATTTTATTGGAACAGTTGTTTATACTTTTGCTGAATGAGGATTTTAAGCTACACAAGTAGCACTGAGAAATAGATTGATTATTCCACCCACTCTTTTTTTTTTTTAATTTTTTTTTTCAACATTTATTTATTTTTGGGACAGAGAGAGACAGAGCATGAACGGGGGAGGGGCAGAGAGAGAGGGAGACACAGAATCGGACACAGGCTCCAGGCTCTGAGCCATCAGCCCAGAGCCCGACGCGGGGCTCGAACTCACGGACAGAGAGATCGTGACCTGGCTGAAGTCGGACGCTTAACCTAACCGACTGCGCCACCCAGGCGCCCCTCCACCCACTCTTAAACCAATAAACATGTTGAGACTTTTCACAATATCTAAAAGGAATGTCTGTATTGGACCCTGTTTCACCTAACAATCAACATCATAGGAAAAAGCAATTAAGATATTAAATTATTCAGTAATTATGTTATTTATTTTAGAAAACAATTTTTTTCTTTTTCCCAAAGAATTAGCTATATCTATCAATCTATTGATGTATCTATATATCTATGTCTACAACTACATCTAGCCCTTTACTTTATAATCTTAGATTTTAAATGTATTGAAGTCTCTGCCGTATTCACATAAAAAGGCAATTTCTTTCACTTTCACCTGACCTTGAACATTATGCAGTTCTAGGACTTGTTTTAGAGGAGGAGTTACAAAACTTTCCTCATTTCTCTTTCCTCTGGATTATACCTTCTTCACGCGCTCTGGAAATCATCACAGGAATTTCCAGCTGCATTCTCGGAGCACTTTGGATGGACTGGAATCCCAGTAACTGGATGTGTCTTGGGATTCTTCACTTTCCATAGTGGCTTTCAAAAAAAATTTTTTTTATTCCTTTTACTCTGATTCACTAAAATGAGTTTCTCATGACAAATATTATAGAAAGTAAAATGTTATCTTAATAAAATTTTAAATAAAGAAATTTCTTTTACGGTTTATGATTCTAGTTACCTCTCAATCAACTGTTATAGACCTTCTCTTGCCTTCCCTTTGGTGTTAGAGGCCCCTAAGATATTTGTCCTCAGTTATTCTCTAGGTAGTCCTTAACACTTTGAGTGAAGGTCGGAGAAGGTTTCCTGTCTTTCAGTTAGTAATTTCTCATTAAGTTAGATTTTTTCTTCAAGAAAGGTACTAATGGAGTGTGAATAATTTTTCTTTTGGTTTCACATATAATTTTGAACAAAACTGTCTTGATGGGTGAGAAGTTTTGGCTGTTCAGACCCCTTTTCATAAGTATTTTTACTCTAAATCCAGAGAACAAACTGATGGTTGCCAAAGGGAAGGGAGTTGGGGGCTGCACAAAATGGGTGAAGGAGAGTGGGAGATAAAGGCCTCCAGTTATGGAATGAATAAATCATGGAGATAAAAGGCACAGCATGAAGAATATAGTCAATGATATTGTGATAATGTTGTGTGGTGACAGATGGTAGTTACACTTGTGAGCATAGCATAACCTATAGAGACGTTGAATCACTATGTTGTACACCTGAAACTAATGTAACATTGTGTGGCAACCATACTCAAATGAAAAAAATTGTTTTATGTTTCTCTGACTTATTTCACTTGGCATAATACATTATAGCTCCATCTATGTTGTTGTAAATGGCAAGATTCCATTCTTTTTGATGGCTGAATAATGTTTCATTGTGTGTGTGTGTGTGTGTGTGTGTGTGCGTGTGTGTGTATGTACACACACAACATTTTCTTTATCCATTTATTAGAATATGGAAATTTGGGCTCTTTCCGTAATTTGAATTTTGTTGATAATGCTGCTATAAAGTAAGTTTGATTTCCTTTTATTGGATTATAGAAGTGTGGAATCTGCTTACATTGTTGTAAGTCTTCTCAGTGCTATAAGAGAGCCTTTTGCCCACATATGTTAGTTATATACCTGTAAGCTCTTACCTCTAGTTTCTTCTACTGAGAAGAATCTTTTAAAAACTTTTATTTTGGAAAATTTTCAATGTATCTATTAATAGAGAAGTAAGTTAAATCTTTCTATATACCCATCTTCCAGCTTCAACTATTATCAGCATTTTGATAGTCATGTTTCATTGACCACTCCTCCCAGTTTTTTATTTTCTTAACCTCAAGTATTCTTTTTATTTTATTATTTATTTTAAGAGAGAAAGAGAGAGAGAATATGTGAGGGAGTGGGGGAGGGGCAGGGGAAGGAGAGAGAGAGAATCCCAGGCAGGCTGTGCACTACCAGGGCAGAGCCTGATGTGGGGCTTGAACTCATGAACCAGGAAATATCAACCTGAGCTGAAGTTGGACACTTAACTGACTGAGCCACCCAGGTGCCCCAAGGTCAAGTATTTTACAAAAAAATCACACATATCGTGTCATTTCTCCTGTAAGGTCATCAGCATGTGAATCTAACTAAGAGCTTTAAAACACACACACACACACACACATACACACACACACACACACACACACGCATGCACACACAGACATTCATTATTATCCAAAGTTAAAACTAATCTTTAAAATTCTTTAATAACCATCCCCACTTATATGAGGCTAATTATCTCAATGATGACCTTTTATTAGAGTTCATTTGCTAATTTCAGTATCCAAATGAAGTCCAGATATTTTGAGCTTTTTAATTTTTTTTTTTATGTCACAGATTCATTGGAGAAATCAAGTTGATGGTCCTTATATCTTGTCCTAAATTTGGATTGTTGCTTCCAATGATGTCATTTATCTTACCCTACTATCACCCACATATTCTGCATACTGGTAGTTAGATCTGGAAGTTTAATTAGATTTAGATTCATTTTGTGAGGAGGTCAAGAATGTTTCATAAAACATCAAATCAGAAGCCACATGATCTGTGGCTGTCTCATGTTTAGTGATGCTTCTGCTGATTAGTGGGTTGAGATAATACCAGTGTGATCCTTCTTTCATAAAATTTCTCATCAAATTTTATTCAGTGTTTGTAGCAGACCATTGTCGAGCTCTATTATTTCATTAGGTGGTATAAGATAGTAATTTTATAATTCTATCATACTTTTTGTATTTATTAGGTAGAATGCTTTTTTCAAAAGAGAATTTTTACACAACTGTTTTCTTTATCTTTAAATACAATTTGCACAGAAAAAAGTATAAATGATTGATTTGTTCACTTTATTATTGAGTTTTCAAAATAATGAGTTCATGTTCTGGTAACTTTCATTGGAGACCCACCTGTTGTGTATTTATGTGTATTTAGGGGAGAGTAGTATTTTGAATTCATGAATAATATGTTTGATGCATTTCATTAAAAAGATTCAGTACTATTTCAACATTTTCTGCAGGACAGTTCTGCTGGCAATGAATTCTCTTAGTTTTTGCCTGAAAAAAACCTTTATTTCTCCTTCACTTTTGCAGATAATTTTGCACATAATTTTCTCTTTTTGTTTGCAGACTAAATATGATATACTTAGGTGTAGTTTTGTTAATACTTATTCTGCTTGCTATTTTCTGACTTCCTGGATCTGGGATTTGGTGTATGTCATTAATTTTTGGAAAGTTCTTGACTGTTAACACTTGAAATGTATTTTAATATTCTTTTCTTTGTCCTCCTCTGAGATTCCAATTATGAGTATTTGTTACCTATAAAATTCCCCATAATTCTTGGATGATCTGCGTTTTTTTATGAATTTTCCTCTTTTTTTTTTTTTGCATCTCTGTTTGGGGGGTTTCTAGTGACATATCTTCAAGCTCACTAAATTTTTCCTTGGCCATGTCCAGGGTACTGATGAGCCTATCAAAAGCATTCTTGGGGCACTGAGTGGCTCAGTCAGTTAAGTGTCCAACTTCAGCTCAGGTAATGATCTCATGGTTCATGGGTTGGAGCCCCACTTTGGACTCTGTGCTAACAGCTTGGAGCCTGGAGTCTGCTTCTGATTCTGTGTCTCCTTCTCTGTCTTCCCCTCTCCTGCTCGTGCTCTATCTGTCTCTCTTTCAGAAATAAATAAATATTTAAAAAATTAAAAAAAAATTCTTAATTTTTGTTGCAAGAATTAAAAAAAATAATAAGTTTATTTATTTTGAGAGAGCATGAGCAGGGTAGGGGCAGAGAGAGAAGGAGAGAGAGAGAATCCCAAGCAGGCTCTACACTGTCACCAGAGAGCCCAAAGCAGGGCTTGAACTCATGACCTGTGAGATCATGACCTGAGCTGAAATCAGGAGTCAGATGCTTAACCAACTGAGACACCCAGGATCTCAAAGAATTTTAATTTATAGTATTTCCTTATGATTCATTTTTAGATTTATTGTCTCTATGTTTAGATTACTTGTGTGTTCTTGCATGTTGTCTATTTTTACCATTAATCCATAACATGTGCATCATAGTTATATTAAATTCCCTGTCTGATAATTCCAACATCTGTGGCATATTGGATCTGATGCTTACTTTGTCTATTCATATTGTATATTTATTTGCCCTTTATTGTGCCTTATAATTTTTGTTGAAAGCTGGACATGTTGTATCAGGTGATAGGAACTGATAGTCTTTAGTGTGAGGATTAATGTTAACCTGGTTAGGAACTGGGTTATGTTTAATATTTTCCGTGGCTAAGGTATCCGAGGTTTCAATTTCCTATAGTATCATAGTATATGCAGTTCCTCATAACCTTGAACTTCCCTATTTATTCCTCCTGAGAGGGAGTTTGTGTTGCTCAGCTCTTCCAGATGTAATCCACTACTATTTCACCAGAGTGCTGTTTGTGTGCTGGTAGGATGATAGGAAGAGGAAGAATTCTGTAATCTTATTTAGACACATGTCTTTCCCTGAACATGTGTCTTTGTGCTGTGATCTTTATAAGTGTTTCTCCGGTAGCTTATTTTTCCTTCTGTTTTCCCTTGTTTCCTTCTTGTTTTCCCTTCTGTTCCTTTCTTCTCTTCCTTAGCTCACTCTTATTCCCAATCAATTTTCTTGGATACTTGACCCCTGTTTATTGTTTTTTTTTTCCTGTTTACATAGACAGGAAGGCTAGAAGGGAGTGAAGTGGGAGGAATGCCCTTCCCAGGTGGGATGAAGTTCTGGTAAAGTTTTTTCCCATAGAAAGTAGGTCTTTATTATGGAGAAGGCTTGGGGCATATTTCATAATGTTTACTCTTCCCCTCTCCATCCAGAACCAGGAGGGGACTTTACTTAGGTCTTCACCCTAAGAACCTGGGGGATTTCCCAAAGGTCATGTCCATTTAATGTCCTTCCTAAGACTGTGGCATGCAAGAACTTCTCATGCTCATACTAGTCCACACTCAGTTTCCAGCAATTTGTCAAAACTACCATTTAAGTCTTCCTACCAGTTCACACTCCTGAGGTTTTTGTATAGGTAAGAAGATCTTGGCTGTGACTGTCTGGATTAATCTGTTTCTATAGATTTCAGGGTTGAAGCTTGCTCTGAAACGTCAGTTCTCTGATAGGTCCAAGAAAGTCATTGATTTTCATTTTGTACAATTTTTTCTTGTTGTAAGAATGGAAGTGATGACTTCCAAGTTCTTTGTGTGTCAGAGACCAAACTGGAAGTCAAATTCAGTATTCTTGTTGAATCCTCAAATTATTCCATCCCAGAATCATGAGAGACCCAGAAAATTGAATTGTTTATCATTTAGATGTAAGCCAATTTGTATTTTATTGATTCTCTTCTTTCTGGTAAAAGATATCGTAAGCTCATCTTGTACATTTTCCTTGCCAAACATAGAATGAGCAATTTTTCCAAGGGGTCTTAGAAATAATCATTAAAAAGCAAAACAGGGGTGCCTGGGTGTCTTAGTCTATTAAGGTTCGGACTCTTGATTTCAACTCAGGTCATGATCTCACAGTTCATGAGGTTGAGCCCAGCATCACACTCTGCACCAGCAGCCTGGAGCCTGCTTGGGATTCTCTTTCTCTCTCTGCCCTTCCCCCACTCATTCTCTCTCTCTCTCTCTCTCTCAAAGGTAAGGCATATATGAGTTCACAGGCATATATGAGTTCCTGGTTTGATTTTCTAACAGCCCTTGTTATCAACAGTTTCCCTTGCCTCCTCGAATCTGTATGTCTTAGTGCCCCTAAGATAAGATCTCCATGGGGCTTACCAACACCACTCCAAGGCTTTCTGCTCATAGACTAATAAAAGCCCCAGGTCCTGCCTTTCTCTCTCTGCATTCTGCCTTATTCTCGCTGTGTGGCCCCTGAGAGTGTACATGTGCTTCCTGTAAGACTGGTGAGTAATAAACTTCCCTATTTCAATTTCTTTTGTGGCCTATTGTTGACTTGTGGCTCACTACCTGGCATCCTGTGTTTCGTTTAACAAATGTTTATTTGACAGATTTATATCAGGCTTTATGATAATCTTCCAAGTAATTTGAATATATACGTATTTATAAAACATAATCTATTGATGGGTGTTGAGAAGTTAGTATTTCTTCAATAATTCAATATTTATTGAGTATCTATTCTGTGCCAGGCAGTATTATAGGTGCCTGAAGGTATATCTGTGAACGAAATAAGACTTTTGTAGTCATGGCACTTCATTGTAGGAAGGGAAGGCAATAAACTCTAAATAAACACAATAAACTCTAATGAACAAGTAAAATACATAGAGCACTATAAATTGCTAGGTAATGAAAAAAGAGAAAAAACAGAGAAGAATAAGAGGGACCAGGAATATGTTCATGTGTATGGTGAATTGCAATTTTGAAGAGTGGTCAAGGCAGTCTTATTGACAATTGCATCAAACTTAAAATGGGTGAGGGGATCAGCCATGCTAATATCAGAGGAAGAGTGTTCTAGACATATTCCATTGCCATGTATCCAACCAACTACTGTATGTCCAATTAAACAATAATGATAACATTTCTCTACCCTTGGATTTAGGTATAAGTGAGACATTGTATTAGAGATATTTATAATCTCTTGGAGATCTGAAGCACTAAGTTGAAAAATTTTAGCTATAAAGACGTTGGTATTCTTGGTTTAGAACATAAATCCTATTCTGTCTAAAAAGAAAAATAATTATATATTATATAAAAATACTTTTCTAATATTTAAGGAACATTTTAGAATACTTCCCAAATAATAATTTTTTGCTGGATGTGTCTATCATGAATTGAAAGCGGTATTATGCCTTAGACTATCAGTTTCTGACATTTCCATTGCAGTCACATTTAATTAAAGAAAATGTTCTTGTTAAATAAAATTCTTTCATGTACATAAAGAGAACTATGAAAGATCACTAATTGTGATCTCCAATGTGAGAAAATAATTAAGATTTAATTATTAAACTAAAAATGAGGTGTGTGTGTGTATGTGTGTGTGTGTGTGTGTGTGTGTGTGTGTGTGTATAAAGTCTCTTGGCATAACCTTGGAAAAGGTGAGATTCTGGGAAACCAGAAGGATGAGACAGTCTAAAAGAGCTTCATGAATAAAAAATATTTCTGAACTGGAAACAATAAGACAAAATCATCAAGAGTACATCATAGTTAACATTTTTTTCCCATGTATTTTCCCACTTGGACATTTTAACATATCTTTTGAAGTTGCATATGTTAATTTACAATGTTTGAAATTGGAATTTTAATGAGTCTAATCATAATACTTCTTCATACATAAAAGTCAAAAGACTTTAATATACATTACCTTGTTAATTAGCCACAATTCTAAGTTTTAGATAGGAGAGAACTTATTATCCAAACAAAAATCAAAGAGGTTAAAAGGTTGATTCTAACTTATAATATCGCTAAAATTAGAAACTATATCTTACTGCCCTTCATCCAGGGAAGTCTTTCATAAATCACTTCTTATATAAAATGGACCTTTATCAAAAATAACAGCCTGGATCACTGGTGTTTTTAAAACAGACTACTCTGGTTTGGGAGATTATGGGATAATAATATGGAAGGAAATAGAGATTGACTGAAACAGGGAAAGAGAGATAGCTCAAATTGTCCATTTAAAAGCTGATTTTAAATTAGGAATTCTTCCTACTGACGGCTTCAAAAGAATCAAAGCAATAACAAAACAGTAATTTTTCTGCAGCCTGTGATTTCCCAATGATGAGAAAAGATGAGCTGCTATCAAGGATCCACCCTACATGACAGCTGAACATGGCCACAAAATCTTTCAGATTTCTCCTACTGAGTGATGAAGTCTATTTTCCTTTCTTTGGAATTGGAGTGCACTCTGTGATTGCTTGACCTTTAGGAAATAATGGAAATAATGTTGGGTCACTTTCTGGGCCCAAGCCTTAAAAAACTGGAAGCCGTCCTGTTCGTTGCCCAACCACCTTGCTGGAAAGACCATGGGCAGAAGCCTTGAGATAACAGAGAAAAGGAAAGAGACCTGAGGAGTCCAGCTTTCCAGCCATCCCAGAAGCACTGACTTTGCAGACTCACCCAGGTAATTTAGTGACCCAGTGGATGCCAAATGGCACTGTAGAATCACCCAGACAAGCCTCACCAACTCCTGATTTATAAAACAATGAAATGTAATAAAATGGTTCTCATTTCAGTCACTGCATTTTGGAGTGGGTTGTAGTGCAGCCCTAGACAATGGCAACACCCCATTCCCTTACCTGATCTCTTACTGGGCTATGGGACTCTTTCAGATATTTCTACATAAGGTGCTCATAAAATCTAAAAAGGGAGAAAAGTTTTCCCTAAGAGATGAACATAATGTTTGCAAGTATGCTCATGCCATTATGTAATCTTCCTTCTTTACTCATTCATTGACTTGGAGCTTTAAATCTCACTTCTATAAAATGGGTTCCCTTGCCATTTATCAGTCTATGTACCCAGGGCATCCCTCCCTACTCCCTTTCCCATCTTTTCTCAAAGTAAAAGATATCATCAGAACCTGTAAACCTAACTTTTATTGTCAATCTCTGTGGCTCCCTTTTACTGAAAAGTTAAGCCTGTAAGGTCCCTCTACAGATGAACAGAATAAGAAGAGTCTCTGCGTTGTGCAGGTGCTAACTGTTCCTAATCTTGCTTTGCTCCTTATTCTCTACAACTAGCTATAAACAATCTATGCAACCAGTTGAAATCCCCATTTTCATTAAGAGAGTGACCTCTGGAACAAGGGCACTGCCTCCAAAAAAGCTAGCTACTCTCAGATGCATGCATCATGACTGGGAGAATAGAAATAAGTGAAGCATTAAGTGGCAAATCATCTTTATTTTGTGTGTAAATTCCTATGTTTTGGTAGTAGCTGAGCACTGTGTTTTGATTTGAAGTCTGACACTGAACTCAGAGGGAATGAATTCTAGGGTCAGCTATTGATATCTTCCATGAGTACAAAAGGAGGAATTTGCTATTGTTGGTATTTTTTTTTCCATAGGTGAGAAAGACTTCAAGGGAAACACAGATATGTAGAAAAGAGGCAAAGACAAGTGATAAATTTGGGTTGAATTGACCACAGCTTCAGTACTGAGGCCTTAGTGATACATTGGAACATGACCATGGGTCCTTTAGAGTCAACAAGAACTATAATTCTAATTATATATTTTGCTAAAAGCTAGTCTTCTCTTCAGGAAGCTTCTCTTGGATTACTCAGTATTAGGGTGAGTGGATTTTTTGTAACAGCAATAACTTTGTGTTAGTTTTTAAACAAATACATTTGCTAATATTATCTCATTATGCATTTTATCACAACTCTGTGATTAGGCCAACCAGGATTGGTATGTTTTTTTTTTTTCCATCAAAGAGGGAATAAATGCAAAATAGTTAAAGATCTTGCCCAATATCATACATCAGGTGGGGAACCATGGTTTCCTGATGTTGGACTACTTGTTTTTCTTTGCCCCACAGTGAAATCCTCAATCTTGATTTTTTTTCAGGACACCCAAAAAAACTGTGCTAGTTGATACTTTGCTCTAAAGTATGCATTATCTCTTTACAGTGAAACAGAAGACTGAAAATAAAATACTCATCTTTTATTAAAATTTTCTAGCATGTCTGATGTGACAAGAAGTAGAAAAACTTTAAAAGGAAAAAATCTGTTAGGTCTTCAAAGATTTCAAAATAAATTGCTACAAACAACTAAAAATACAAAATAGAAAGTATAATGTCTATAAAAGTATATACAAATATATGTGTGTATACACACATACACACACACACACACACACACATATATATATATATATATATATATATAGAGAGAGAGAGAGAGAGAGAGAGAGAGAGAGAGAGAGAGGAAACCAGCCTTCACTTGCACTGAGACCTGATCAATAGTTGAAAAACATTTGTTGAAAAATTAATGCTACAACTGTCAAAATGAAACACAATTCACCTTTATCAAGAAAATCTGAATGTCAGCTTCTAAATGACACAAGTTTAAATATAAAATTAAGTGGATATTTCCCCACAGAAATAATGTCCCAAAGACAGTATTTTCTAATGGAACATTAATATAATTCTTCTTTCTACTTTGCTTCTGTTCTTTACTCTAAAGTTCATGGATCTCTACAGTCACATACTAACAGTCCCAATTCCAGACTTTAGCCAATGAAAAATTAATAAGGGAGTAATATTATTTTCCAAGTTTCAAAATTCAGTACTATGGGAAGATAACGATTTTTTTTCTTTTTTTTTTTTTTTTTTAGTTTTATCTTTTGCTTCTTATCTCTGCCCTGTTTTGGGAGCCTTGTTTTCTGGTATCTTACCTTATTCTGGTCTGATGATTCCTCCCCAGGAATCAGCACCCTACTCCAGTTTAATAACAAATTGCTGATTTGTGACTAGACGGTTATGGTAATATTTATTGTTAACAATCATGGATTCCATCATGAAGCTGGTCAACAACTTATGCTTATATTTATAGAAATAAGTGTTTTTTAAAGAATATAAAATGTCAGGAATTCAATTTTCTTAAGAATAAATGAGATTGATTGTTATCTCTCTCTCTCTCTCTTTTTTTAATGTTTATTTTGAGATAGAGAGAGAACACTAGCAAGGGAGGGCCAGAAAGAGAGGAAGAGAGAGAGTCCCAAGCAGGCTCGGTCCTGTCAGTGCGGAGCTGGACACAGGGCTTGAACTCACAAACTGTGAGATCATGATCTGAGTCGAAATCAAGAGTCAGACATTTAACCGATGGAGCCACCTAGGTGTCCTGAAAAAGGCAATATTTCAAATAAATAATTGAAAAAAATATTTCAATGAAATAACAAAAGAAATGGTAGATATTTTATCTTGATGAAGAAAATAGACAATAGACAATAGAAAATAGACAATTCTCTGTTCTGGGTTAATTAGATATTCATGTCAGTGGAAGTATCTTAAGAAATCCGCAAGTGTGTGGGACACCTGGGTGGCTCAGTTAGTTAAGCGTCCCACTTCAGCTCAGGTCATGATCTTGTGGTCAATGGGTTTGAGCCCGTGTCGGGCTCCATGCTGACAGCTCAGAGCTTGGAGCCTGCTTCAGATTCTATGTCTCTCTCTCTCTATGCCCTTCCCCCACTCACTCTCTGTCTCTCTCTCTCTTTCTCTCAAAAATAAACAAAAATTTTTAAAAAAGAAGTCTGAAAGTGTATATTAATAAAACATTATTCATTTTTCTCAAAAAGATCTATGTAGGCCAGTTAGACACTTGCCTCATCCTCTAATAAAAATCATGACATGATCTTTTTTTTTTAAATGTTTTATTTACTTTTAAGACAGAGACAGAGTGTGAGCATGGGAGGGTCAGAGGGAGAGGGAGACACAGATTCTGAAACAGGCTCCAGGCTCTGAGCTGTCAGCACAGAGCCCGACTTGGGGCTCAAACTCACAAACCGTGAGATCATGACCAGAGCCGAAGTTGGATGCTCAACCGAATGAGCCACCCAGGCACCCTTGATCTATTGATCTTGTTACACTTCTTGTTGAAGAAGTGTAATTAAAAACAAAAATATTCTCCCAACTCAGAAAACTTTTGCACATAGTAGAGAAAGAAACCCATTTTATTATTGAAAAGCATTCAACCAAAATGTAATGCACATCAGAGGTAATCCACTAAGTGATTGCAAAGACAAAAAGAAATCTCATTCTTTACAGAGTCAAGCAGATAGAGTCCATTACATACATGTTTTCAAGATAAACAGTAATTGGTTCTCACATAAGAGAATTTTACATCACCATTTGTCACACATAATGCATCTGAAGTTTACCTGGTAAGTGAGATAATCATCTGTATTCACTAATTGTCTTTATCTGGAGAAAAAAATACACTCTTGTATCTTTATGGCAGGAGGTAATTTTACAACTTGGAGCAAGGACCCACAGAAGTTACATTCCTACCCTCCAAGGACACTGGGACATGGGTATATATCTCATTTAATTTTTACATTTCAGAAAGATAATTCCAAGGTCCTTGAGAAAGACTTAGGTCAGAAAGCTCACAAAATGGGGGTGCCTGGGTGGCTTATGTGGTTAAAAGTTCCAACTAAGGCTCAGGTCATGATCTCACGGGGTTTGTGGGTTCCAGCCACTTGGGGCTCTGGGCTGACAGCTCAGAGACTGGAGCCAGCTTTGGATTCTGTGTCTTCCTCTCTTTCTGTCCCTCCCCTACTTGTGTGCACCCTCTCTTTCCCTCTCTCTCTCAAAAATGAATAAACTTCAAAGAAAAAAGCTCACAAATGCCGATCTAGTTGTCTTCAGAAAGATTTATGTACATTTTAAGGAGAGGAGTAATTACATACCAGTTTTGTAAGGCAAATACTTTAAGAAATGGAAAGGGGATGAGATCTTTTCCCTTAGTTTCAGAAGGGAGAGTTAAACTTTTATTTTTAATTTGTACTTGTCCTTACAGTGTCTAGCCTCTCTGATACAGATATAAGATTCTTTACAGCATTTTCATCACAAAAATTCTGGCACTTTTAAGCAATTGGATTTCTTTCCGTTTTAGAGGTAGAAGGATATTAATAGTGTCATAAGGTTATTTTTTCAGACTATGAGGAGATCATTAGTGTACTGATTTTAGTTATTGAAATCAGTATATTTATTTTCGTTTTTTAAAACATTGTTATATAACAAAGAAGAAGAAAAGTAAGAAAAACAAAACAAAACATATAATCTCTTTCAATTTCACACAATGTGAAGCTTGCCATGAACTGGAATCAACACCCAAGATTTCAGACAATTGCTACCTCTTCTTTTCATTTTTGATGCAATTTCGGGTCTTTTAAAGTAATTTTCAAATTGATAGATTTTTAGGTTTACTCTCTAAAGCTCCCACACCAGATTATTTGGCACTTTGTGGCTTGGTTGGTTAGGTTAAATGCATGGAAATCAGTACTCCAATTTCTACTTGATTCTTTTTGTGTACTTCTGGCTTAGGGGTCTACTTTTAACTAGCTCTGTCTTCTTCCCCTCTCTTTCCCTCTCCCTTTCTCTCCCTTTCCTTCTCTCTCTCTCACCTTTCGCTCCCTCTTTGTGTGTGTGATTTCCACCTTCAAATTGGATAAAATGTCAAAACACTGTCTACCTTCATTCTGTTCACCTTACAGGCATTCAAATCCCCCTAAAACAAATTTCTGAGATAAATAATCAACTCATGGGTTAACTATAATTTATTTACAGTTTAATGAATTTTTCAAGCAACAATTGTATTTTTTCATTGCAGCAATGGTATACATAATTTATATCTTGTTTCTAAGCCTAACAAATGTGTTTTCTAGAGATAAGAGGTCTATTTCTACGATGTTTGTTCTCTGCATAGCCAAACTTTTTGAAAAGGTTTATGAACATTACTTATGATACATTTGTTAATCATTTCCCCCTTTTAATTGTGGATTTAGACTCAATTTTACATGCCGAAATTTCAGTTCCTGTTTTGTTACTTTGGTAATTTAATGTGATCAGATTTGACATCCAATAACTCATTAACCTAATGTAAAATTAATCTTCCTCTCCTACAAACACATATGTATATTAACTCCACATATTGGCAATTTAAAATAAGTTAAATACAAAATTTCACTGTCAATGGGAACTGAAACAAAATACAGTTTAACTTGATTTTATGACTTTTTGGAATCTTGCCCCTGAGAATATCATATTTTTTATTTAGGTTCTATTTCTCTAGTTATTTATAAACCTCAGAAACAAAGGTGGAAAGTTTTCTTTAAATTCAATAGAGGTTAATTGTCAAGAGGTTGTGCAAATTTAAATGAAATTTCCCATGAGGCACTGAAACTTGATAACAGTGATCATTCCATATTTGTTTTTTATCAAATTTTAGAGTTGATACAAAATAACCCTATTGGAAAGTAAGTTTTTGGAAAGTAAAAATATCAGAGGAACTCTATTAGAATTTTTCAATGTTTAGTATTTTTATAGATACATGTATCCTCAATATATTTCCATTAATTGTTTATATTATTTCTTAAGCTAACAAGGGGAGTCTACTATTAATATTTATTATAATAATTAAAATTGGGCACTTGTCAAGAGCTTACATGCATTATCTTATAAACCTTCACAATGACCCCATAAAAGGTAAGCCCTTATTATTTCTACTTTTATAGATGATGAAATTGAGACTTAGAAAGGTTAGGTGGCTTACATAAGGCTGGGCACCAGTAAGTACTGGGGTGTGAATGCTAACCCAGGTCTTCTGCATAAATGCCGCTGTTCTTAACCAGTATGCTAACTGCCTCTTTTAGAAACTGCCTAGCTCCAGGGGCACCTGAGTGGCTCAGTCAGTTAAGCAATGGACTTGACTTTGGCTCAGTTCATGATCTCACTTAGGCTTTGTACCAAACATGGAGCCTGCTTAAGATTCTCTCCCTCCCTCTTCTTTGGCCCCTACCCAATTTGTGTGTGCATGTGCTGTCTCTCTCTCTTTCTCTCTCTCGCTCTCTTAAAAATAAAAATAAATACATTTAGGGAAAAAAATTCCTAGCTCATAATGTAAACTTAATTAGGTGAGAGATTATATTGGAAACCTATGGAGCATTAGCTGATATTATATTTCCCTTCCTAATTCTTCCTCCATATCCTCCGGAGACCCACCTGTTATATCTTCTCTTCCTTTTTGTATTTCAGGACAAATTCCTGACTCTGGTTATTTGCCAGTTCTGACTTGCACTCTGTGCTTCAAAGTGTTATGTTATTTCATTCTTATAACCATTTAGTGTGTGCTCTTATTTTCCTTTTACAAAGAACTATATGGAGACTCAGATTGGTTAAATAAATTGACTAAGATGTTTGGGCTCTTTATGATGATTTTCCTTGATGACACTGTGATGGATAGTTTTATGTATTAAGTTGGAGTGTGTTTTTGGATGAGATCAATTAACATTGACATCAACGAACTTTGAGTAAAGTAGATTGCTCTCCATAATAAGGGTGGGCCTCATCTAATCAGCTGAAGGACAGCCTAACTAGAATGTAAAGACTGACCTCCTCAAACAAGGGGAAAATTTTCAATAGATTACCTTCAGGCCTTCGAGCTCTATCTGCACCATTGGCTTCTGTGGGTGTCCAGGCTGCTGGTCCACACTGCAGATTTGAAATTTGTTGGTCTCGAGAATTATGTTAGCCAATTCATTATAATAAATCTTTCTGTGTAAATACACATCCTATGTTTCTGTTTCTCTGGGGAGTCCTGACTAATACACACACAGTTCTCGACATGCATAATTAATGTCCTTGGTAATAATAGGCAGCAAGTCATATTCCACACACTACTGACTCCATCTGGGGACTTTCATCAGGAATTGATTTGGATCTTTGGTTAAAAAAGGAAATAAGTAATAATAGACATTTAGAGGAAAATATTACTTGCAAAATAATTATTATGCAGTTATAAATATAAATGAATTATCTTATACCAGAAACATCCTTCATGATTATTTGGGGCGCCTGGGTGGCTTGGTCGGTTAAGCGTCTGACTTCGGCTCAGGTCATGATCTCACGGTCCGTGAGTTCGAGCCCCTCGTCGGGCTCTGTGCTGACAGCTCAGAGCCTGGAGCCTGTTTCAGATTCTGTGTCTCCCTCTCTCTCTGCCCCTCCCCTGTTCATGCTCTGTCTCTCTCTGTCTCAAAAATAAAAAATAAACGCTAAAAAAAAATAATAATAAATCATTATTTTAAAGAGGAATTACAGTATACTAGATTTTTAAAAATGATTTGAATTAGGTACTAGGTAACTGACCATTAAAGCATTCTATAGTGGTTAGATGTTTATCTCAGTCTATCAGATTTCACCCAAAGTGCCTTGGCCTTTTACTACAAAAAAATCAAAGACATTAATTAAGTATTATTATTAAATGTTATATATTTATTGGGAAGTTTACCAAAATAATGAATATAAGCATATAACAGGGCACTTACATGCTTTTTTTAAATGAAAATAGAGTGATAGTTTCCAGAATTTCTTTTCTTAAGTTTGGCATGCACAATAACCAGGGCATGTATCCATCTGGCTTTTATTAAGGAAAATTTTATAAATTATAAAAGAGGCAGCACATTTGTTAAGTGCATAGCTCAAAAACAAACAAGGGATAGAGATTAGACTTGAAAAAATATATATATATATAATATGAACTTAGAAAAATTGAATAGCACAAAAACTGGATTCAACTATTTTGAACCTAAGGAGCTTTGGAGAGGACTCACTTAAAAAAAAAAAAAGGTGGAGCCAAATAAAACATCTAATTTGTAATCACAATGATATATGGTATATTGAAATTTGAAAAGGGGAAATCTAAGATAAGAAAGTAATGTATTCATGTAAAAAGTATTATGAAAAAAACTTTAAAACAGGTAATTATCTTTTAATCAGATTTTGTAGAAAAAAACCCTATTTATTTGGAGAATAATATTTGTAAGATATTGGATAAGGATTCAGAAGAACCAATATACTGCTATCTGGAATTTGAATAAAAGAGACCAGAAAAAGGTGATGGAGAGATAATCATCAAATAAACACTTTAAAAAGTTTCCTAATCTGAGGAGAGACTTGAAGCCTCAAATCAAAAGAGGTCAGAGAGTACCAGGCTAATTTAGTGAAAATAGACACCCTGCATAACCAGCAGAAAAGATGAGTTGCTTTCAAAGGATATAATGAGGTTCATGTTAGATTTTTTTCTTCTGATCACTAAGGGTCAGAAATCAATAGAGCAACATCAGCAGCTTTGAAGGTAAAAAAGATTAAGGCCTAAGAATTCTATACCCAGTGAAGCCATCATTTATTTGCAAGGGCAGGAGAAAGATACTCTCAGACATGCAAGGGCATAAAAATTATACCACCTAAGTAGTCTTCCTGAAAAAATTACTTGAAGATATATCCAGCTAGTGGAAACATGCATCAAAATAAATTTTTCAAGAAGGGAAGTGCAAGTATAAAAAATTGTGATCTGAAACCAGAAAATAGTAACATAGAAATAATGATTGTTAAAACAATGAGAATTTTATAAAGAGATCTCTAAAAGAGGAAATTTGAAGAAAAACACTATTTATTTGTAACAAAATAAGTAATTTCAATAAAAATACAAAAGAAGCAGTAAGAGTGTGGAAATTTTCAATTTATAATAGAAGTTAGTAATTTATAATTAATATTTGATACTGATTTTTCAAAATAATGAAGCATGTGTTTCCAAGACTAAATGCAATTAGCCTCATCTGCGCAAGTTGTTAAGCATATATATCTCCAAAACTCATCTCAGACCTTCAGAAACAGAATTTAGGTGTGGGGCCTGGGAATCAAATTATTTAGAAAGTTTGCCACAATAATTTTTGTTCAACTGGCATGTAAAAGTGTGTGTGTGTGTGTGTGTGTGTGTGTGTGTGTGTGTATATATATATATATATATATATATATATATATATATATAAGTTTAGCACAGCTCCCAGTTGTTCTGGGAGATAGCCAATCAAATATCCCTTAAGGAACTAAGGATCTGTACTCTACTCCGGAACCAATTTTTATCCTTACCTTTTCTTTGAGCAATTGATAAGGGTAGGGGAAAAAACAAAAACAAAACAAACAAACAAAAAACCCAAACCTGTGATTGTCTATTGCATTTAAAAGTTTCCAGAAGAGGGGCAGCTAGGTGGCTCAGTTGGTTGAGAGTCAGACTCTTGATATGGGCTCAGGTCATGATCCCAGGGTCCTGGGATGGAGCCCTACCTGGGGCTCCCTAATGAGCATGAAGTCTGTTTAAGATTCTCTTCATTCTCATTCTCTCTCTCTCTCTCTCTCTCTCTCTTTCTCTGCCCTTCCCCTCCCCCATTTGTGCTCTTTCTCACTCTCAAGGAAAAAACCAAAAACCAAAAACCCCCAAAAAACAGAAGATAACAAAACGTGGGCCAGTACAGTGTCTTCAAAAATTCTATGAAAATTGTCTAATTGCTTTCTGTTTCCTTTTAAAATCTTACTGAGAGGAGAGACGGCCTTTTAAGGCCTTAAATTAGGTCAGCAAACAACCTTGGAATGGACATCACCATTGATCTCGTGATGGTGAATAAAATGCAGTAAGAAATTTGTGATTTGTGGTCACAGTGGTCAATCTTTTCTGCCCCAGGAGAAATAATACAAGGGATCAGGGCATCTTCTCCTTTGGAGATTGTCCTCTGGTTGTAATCTCAGGGATTGGTTATGAGTTATGGGTAAAAAAAATTCTAGGTTTGGCCCATGATCAAGTGAACACTGGGGTTTACCTTTGCAAAGAGTTGACGACAGGAAATAAATGTTTTTCCAGGAACAAATCGTCAGTGCATTATTGAAATATATGGAGTTGCTGTAACAAATAGAACCAAAAAGTCCCGAAAGGCTCAAAGCTCTAGAAGCTTATTTCTCACACAAATGACAACCCAGGAAGGTTGCTCTTTTTTGGTGGGCAACTCCATTTGGTGATACAAACACCAGAATTCTTTCTATCTTATGGCTGGCTCTGCCATCCCGTAGGGCTTCATCTAGAACATGCAACTGGCAGGATGGAAGAATGGGGATGTCTCCATTAGAAGAACTAAGGAAGCGGTTAGAACTAAGCATGCAGAATTTCTTAAAACATATTTCCTGAAATATAATTCTTGGCTAGATAGCCTCCAATAGATAGCTGTCTCTGACATAGGATAAAAAGCTTAGACTGTCCATTTTTCAATATCCTGTAACTTCTATTTTACTACACCAAAAAGAGTCCAAGTTGATCCTAGTTCTCTGAAATTAGTCACCCCAATAGATGTAGACTAAAAATTTATGAAATTGATAAGAAAAATAAAAGAATGAATTCTTTAACTGAAAAATAAAGAACCCAAATAGACAAAAGAAGAAATAAAAATGGAAATAAACAATTATTCAATTTCACCAAAAGCACAAAATACAATTGAATTTTCTTTCAAAAATGATCTAATGTTCAAGTTAGTATTATCCAATGTCAATTAAGTTGTATTATCCATTCTTATTCATTGTTTGCAGATTTTTTTAAAAGAAAGTAGCCTTTTTTTTTTGCTTACAAATAATGAAAAATGTGTATTTGCAGTCATAAAATCATATGTACCCTTTGACTCAGTAAATTCACTTCTAGCCTCCTACCCTAAGGAAATCAAGAGAGTTGTGGATCATGATTTATGAATAAGGACATTCATTGCAACATTATTTATAATAATGAAATCTTGGTGGAATATTCCACTATAGTAGAAAGAACTTAAATGAATCATGTTACAGCCATATGGTAGGCTGTCACTCACTTATTTAATAATATATTTCAAAGAAGTTAAATATGGAAAAATGCTCACAGTATAACATTAGCTGGAAAAGGTAAACTATAAAACTATATATATATATATGTACATATATATATATATATCACTATATATATACACACACATATACAGACTATCAGATTGGTCCATAGAAAAGTAAAAAGAAAAATTAATCTGAATTAAAACAATACACATTGGAAAAAAATGCCTAATAAGATATGCTAAAATATTAATACCAGTATTTATTTTTTTTTGTTTTTAATATGAGCAAATAATCTTTTCTTTTATGCATTTCTATATTACCCAGAATCTCTAGAGCTAACATATATCATTTTATTCTTTAAAAAATTCTGTTCAAGAATAAAATTTAACATTTTATGGAGTCATAGAAAATAGTTTAAAAAGACTTTAGACGTTCTGTGTTCTGAAATTCTACTCAATGCAATAATCCTTTCCATACTAAATTAAATCATTGCTGACTAGTGCTAGTCACCAAAAATGGTTTCTTTCAAGTTTGATAATCATTTCTGTATATAAGAGAGAGAGCTGTTAGGAAACCAGTAGACATAACCAGGGCTCTAGCAATTCACTTTATTTTTAAGTATTTCAAGTCTCTCTCTCTCTCTCTCTCTCTCTCTCTCTCTCTCTATATATATATATATATATATATATGTATATGCATATATGTATATATAGTTCATTTTTATAAATATTATATTTTTGCCTCACCATAGAAATACTTGAGTGAAAATTAAATATTTAACATTTTCATTAGCAGTTTGGGTACTTGTAAATGAATCTGAGGTCTCTGTCTCTTTCTCTTTTTCTCCCTCTCTCAATTTCCCGTCTTGTTAAGTGAAAACTATAGTACCTATAAGATAAAGGCATCTCCTCCTCGCTTTTGGAGATGCTGACTTTTTAAAAAAGCCATTTCACAAGAATTTCACAAGATGCTTTTAGATAACACTATTCTATTTGTTTTGAAAACGGGCCTCTAAAGTAATCTGTTATAAAGTATGCAGTTTTCCAAAAGCCATAGTTAGTTGCCTAGCAACAGCGCTGGTTATGTCATATAATGAAAGTAATATGATAAAATGCCAGTTTTCAGGTATTAATTTTTAAACACTTTTCTAACTAAAAGAATATATTTTATGGGTGGAAACTTTTGAGAGATGGGTCTTGTAAAAACAAAATAAGAGAGGGTAAATGTCATCCTCATTGAGCATCATTTTCTTAATGACACAATATTAAAATTCAGGCTCAACTGTAAGGATTTGAGAACTCTTTACTGGGCTCTCAGCTCTGACTTGTCCTCCCTGAAGCACTCACTGTATTAAGATCCTGCAGTAAAAGGATAAAATTGCATGTCTGTGAAGGGAACTTAATGGTATTATGCCATTTACTGAACACACAGTGCCTTAAATGCAACAGCAAATATCTAACTTGGTAAAAGTTCTTTAGTTTTTTTAAATGTCGAAACTGTTAGAGCAGGAAAATTTTAAAAGCTAAATTTAAATCCTAGCATGAAAATCAGAACAATCACCACTTGGTTTTTGTTTTTTTTTCTTTTAACTCCTTGCTATTTTTCTTTCAGTTTCAAAAAGTTTCTTGAAAAATTCCATGCTCCCTGATTTGTTTTTTTCTTTTTATTTGCTTAAACATTTTCTTGATGTCCACTAATACTAGAGATCACCCAGATCTCCCATTTCCTCTCTGCTTCCTTTCCAAAATTCCACCTGCCTTTTCAACTTCCCACCAAACTCAGCTTATGTCTTCCATTGTCTTTTGGTACCCAAGTGTATGTGGCAGGGTCGTGGGTGTGGTGAGGGTGTTGGTAGGGCATGCGGGGAGAGTTCATAAACCAGGGGAAACCCTCTCACATGAAAATGCATTGAACCAGTAATTGAAGATACAGCCTTCCTGTCAAGTTTGTTTGGGGTTTAGAAGGTTTAGAATTGAAAACTAGAATTTTTCAGAATTTTCAGAATTTTTCATTTTTAGTTAATTCCTTTCACACTTAGATTCTGTTTGATGTTTTAAGTCTGCATACTATAATCTGTACAGCCTGTCTATATCAAAGTATCTCAACTGGCCTACCCACTACTCTTCTGTAATATCTCATCTTTAAATCCTTCCCATATGACCCTCTTATTATATCAATGATTTATATCCCTTCTGAGGATATGTAGATTATTGATATCCATTTCCACATTAATATAGCATTTTTAAAAGAATTCATTGATTTACTGTAGAGATTGTTAACTGAGTGTGTGTGTGTGTGTGCATGTGCCAGGGATGAAGTTGCAAGAAAAGTGACTATGTGAAGGCAACATTTAAGGAGATATTAGGTTATTAAGAAGTCAGGTATCACTGGTATATGTTCTCTATTCCTCTATGTAACAACATGGTGCTTTTTCCCATTTTTTTTTTATTATGGTAAGATACACCTAACATCAAACATACCATTTTAATTTTTTTTTCCATTTTGCCCTTCTATCTTAGTGTCTCCCCATGGCTAATAAAGCAAGCAGGCTTAAACAGTGCAGTATAATTGATACATAGGGAAAGAGGGCATCCCCTAGTCCTTAAGCTTGTTTTGTCCACCGACATGCCCATGGTTTCAAGTTCCTGCCTTTACTTTAGGACCCTGTCTTTAGCTGTGCCAACCTTCAGGGAAGAATAACTTCTTAAGTTTCCATATCAATGACACCCTAAGTGTGACAACATTCAGAGGCAGTGCTTTATGGAGTGGGGGGCACTTGGGGGGGTATGATGATAATGCTCCAAGATTACAGTAGAAGAGACAAAAAGTGTTAATGTGGGGATCACAGTAAAGCATTTTGTATTATACTGTTTTAAGGTCAATTTGCTCTTGCAAATGAGCTTTCAACATCCCTGTCTTTGTCAGATCTACCTTTGGCCAATATGTTTTTTTCAAAGTAATACTCAAACATTAACCATTTTTTAATTAATTAGTTTATTTATTTTAAAGTTTATTTTTGAGAGAGAGAGAGAATATGAGTGGGGTAAGGGCAGAGAGAGAGAGGGAGACACAGAATCCGAAGCAGGCTTCAGGTTCTGAGCTGTCATCACAGAGCCCGTCGCGGGGCTTGAACCCACAAACTGTGAGATCATGACCTGAGCCGAAGTCAGTCACTTAACCGACTGAGCCACTCAGGCGCCCCAAACATTAACCATTTTTAAGTACACAGTTCAGTGATCTTAAATACATTCATAATATGGTGCAGCCGTCACCACCACTCATCGCCAGGAATCTTCATCTTTTGTAAAACTGAAACTCTGTCCCCATTAAAGAAAACCCCATCCTCCCTTCCCTGCTCAGCTTCAGGCAACCACCATTCTACTTGCTGTATTTATAATTTTGACTAACCTAAGTTTTAAAATATTATTTCTATTCCTTGTTTTTGTTCCTCATATTTTCTTTTACCCTTTGCCACTTTCCACCATCCATCCTTTGACCACTTTAGGATAATACTTACTGTCTCAAGGAATGAAAGCATGGATTTTTTTTTTTTAAGGGTGGGAGTGGAAAGAGTGGGAAACAAAGAATTCTAGGCAAAGATAATGCATTTTGGGAAAAATACATCTAAAGATGACTTTAGAGCAGAACTTCCTGTCCCTGAGATTTGTAAAGGTTTCTGGTTTGGGAGTTGCAAAAGAGTTGGAGGTGAAACGAGAACTTGGCAAGTCCTATAGGATTTTTGGATGGAAGAACAGAGTAGAATCCCTGAGAGTCTATCATTTTGTGATAAACTGAGGAAGACAGGATTTTAGACACCTTCAAAGAATTCCCAGAAAAGTACAGAAACAGCAAAATGAGTCTCAAGCACACAAGAATGACAAGAATGTTGTAGAACATAGTGTATATGGGTAGACAACTGAGTAAGATATTTTGTATACAGCAAATAAACTCCATTTGTTTAAGAACATCAGGGAAGCGGGAGTTGGAAAGGACTATATCCAACACTTTAAATTTTTCACCAAAACAGAAAAAAGTTACCTATTTATCAGATTGATTAAAAAGCTATACAACCTAAAAAGGTACAATTGTGAGAAAATGGACAGGTCGCCACAGAGGAAGATTTAACTTATTGGCAGATTGCATTGAATAAATATAATAAATTTGATCAATTCAATCATCTCCATCCCATACCTTGCCATTACAGAAAGGCTCCAGATTTTGGAAAAAGCTTTAAAGAAGATGAAGATCCCCCAAAATAATGAGATTAATATCAGCCAAATGGTAAAGTGGGGCTTTGTGTTAGGAGTTAAATTCAGAGATAAATACAAAATTATACTTATTGTCCACCTGTGTTTTATACAGAGAATTGTAAGTGTTATAGTAAGTACACTTACATAGATCCACCTTCTCAAACTTTACTTCTTGGTTTATACTGGAGCTTCAGGGATGCTTAGGGTCAGTTCTGATCGTTCTGTTTTCAGTAGTTTACTGTAGAGTAGTTTCTTCGCAATTGGAGTCTATCCATCATCCACCTACATCTTCCCAGGAGAGTTTTACTGCATCAAGCATTCACTCTGAACTGTCACACTAACCGCAGTCTTGTAACTCATCTTGTGTTACTAATTGTCAAAAATAGGTCTTGGGTGGCTGCAAAGCTCTGTGAAAGCAATTATGTCATTTGAAGCTGCTAGAAACCAAAGAATTTCAAAAATCTGGGGGAGAGATTTTTAAATCAGAATTGGGAGAACTTTGTCAGAATTTTCCCCCAGCCAAAGGATCTGAGGTAATATTTAAGTGTAGTTGGAGAGAGACAGCAGTTTGTAAAAGTCTTGCAAACTCCCTTTACTTAGTTCACGGTCCATGGTTATTAGTACTATTTCTTAATGTTTATTTTTGAGAGAGAGAGAGAGAGACAGAGTGTGAGCAGGGGTGGGGTAGAGAGAGAGGGAGACACAGAATCTGAAGCAGATTCCAGGCTCTGAGCTGTCAGCACAGAGCCTGATGCGGGGCTCGAACTCACGAGCTGTGAGATCATGACCTGAGCTGAAGTCGGACACCCAGCCAACTGAGCCACCCAGGTGCCCCTATTAATACTATTTCTAATGTATCCATAATGCATTTGGGAAGATTGCTAATTCATTCCATAAATATTTATTTTGAACCTTCTCCATGTAAGACACTATTCTAAGGGTTGAAGATATAAGAATGATGAGAGTATACAAAGTCCTTGCTGCCATAAGTCTTATAAAGTAGTGTGGAGGAAACAGTGTGGAGAAAAGAACTGTTAAGGGACAATGGTGTTTAGTGTTATATACTATGTTATGATATATTGTATTCAACACTGTTATAGTGTTTTATATACATATATAGAGTCATATATATATATATATATATATATATATATATACATACATACACACAAAGTAAAAGCAAATGGTAGAGTGTTCTCTTTATAGGGTGGTCAGGAAAAGTATCTGAGAGTTTATATTTTATTGATATTTGTAGGAAATTGGGTCCCAAGCCACATAAATATCCTGGGAAGGCATTCTGGGAGGAAAACATAGTAAGTGTAAAATCCCAGACATTGCAACATGTCCAAGTATACTGACGGCATGGCAATAACCTGAACCAGAGACACTGGAGTTAAATTGTGGGGAAGGAGAGACATAGACAATGAATTCATGGTAATAAAAGGTACTAGTCCATGTAGGACTTTTAAAATTTTTTGGCTTTTTCATGAGTGAGATTGTAAGCCCTGGAAAGTTTCAAGCAAGGGAAGAATATGATCTGATTTAAATTTTGACAATATTTGTGGCCTAAAGGAGGCAAGGATGGAATCAAGGAGACTAGTTAGGAAGGTACATGTAACAAAGTAGGGAAGGGTTGATGTTGTCCTGGGCCAGGGTGGTAGCACTGAAAGTGGTGAGAGGTGTCCTTAACAGCAACTATTTTAACTTTTTTTTTTAACGTTTATTTATTTCTGAGAGACAGAGACAGAGAGTGAGGAAGACATAGAATCCAAAGCAGGCTCCAGGCTCTGAGTTGTCAGCACAGGACCCCACACGGGTCTTGAACCCACAAACTGTGAGATCATGACCTGAGCCAAAGTCAGAAGGTCAATGGATTGAGCCACCCAGGCACTCCTCAGCAACTATTTAAAGTAAAGTGAACAGAATTTACCGATATAATGGAGATTAGATGTGGTAAAGGGAGAAGAATTTTACCTAGACAAGTAGATACATGAAGTTGCCATTTACTGGGATAGCGAAGACTGAGCAGATTGTAGCAAAGGTTGAATTGTTTTGTGCACAAAATAAATTTAAAAATTAACAATTATGCATATTCTATGTTAAGGAGAAGAAAAGAAGGGAGCAGACTTCAAGAGACAGACCTTGACTGAAGATACAAATTTGAATATTTCAAAGCATTGAATTGGTAGTTAAATGCAAGGGACTAAATAAACTAAGATAACCTGAGAACCTAGTGTAGATAAAGAAGATGTCTAATGTCTAATTCCTGATCTAATACATAGAAATCAGAACAAGGATGAGGGCAAAAGGAAGGAAAATAAGAAGCAGCAGCCAGTGAAATGAATAAAAAAATGCTGAAGGAGAATGGTATCCCAGAAATCAATAGAGAAAAAGGCAATGTAAAATATTGGGGAGATTAAATATAGATGCTAAATTAAGGGAGAAGTGGATTAAAAACCGAACACTGAATTTAACCAACAGAGATGTCATGGGTGACCTTGATAACAGCAATTCTAGGAGGTGGAGATAAATAACTTAATTGGTGTGGTTTCAAGAAAAAAACGAGAAGAATGGAACTGGATGAGTTGTACTATGAAAGGGAACAGAAGATTGAAGTAGGTGAAGGAGAATGAAGGATAAAGGAAATTAATTTTTTAGGTGTGAAGTAATTTGTATATGCATATTTAATTAACATATTATGATATATACTAAATACAATTTATAATATATGCATTTTTTTTAAATTTTTTTTCAACGTTTTTTATTTATTTTGGGACAGAGAGAGACAGAGCATGAACGGGGAGGGGCAGAGAGAAAGGGAGACACAGAATCGGAAACAGGCTCCAGGCTCCGAGCCATCAGCCCAGAGCCTGACGCGGGGCTCGAACTCACGGACCGCGAGATCATGACCTGGCTGAAGTTGGACGCTTAACCAACTGCGCCACCCAGGCGCCCTTTTTTTTTTTTTTTTAATTTTTTTTTCAATATATGCATTTTTATACTTATGTATATATATTTACATTTAATGTATGTGTATTTATAATATGTGTATAATTTATAATAGGTGTGTGTATGTGTGTGTGTGTGTATGTATATATATGTATACATATATACATATACATTTTTAATGAGTTCCTCAGGTGGAAGGGGAAAAGTATGATTCATGATCCATGAGTGACATTGAATAGGGCAGGAATATGGATGATTTGGTAAGTTGGTTAGGTAGGAGAATGAAATTTCCAACAAAGAGGGAAGGAAGAGTAAGTCTGGGCACAGATGTAAGCAGGCTGGTGGGTTTGGTGGTGGGAAGATGTGGCAACTCCCGATCAATAGTTTCATTTGTTCGTAAATAAGAAAACATCATCGGGTGAAATTTAGAAAGCAGGAAATGGCTTTGGATGTAGAGAATAGAGAGAGTATCAGAGAGTCACCACAATAGGTAGGAGAATGTAATGACCAGAGAAATGCATAGTATTTGAGCTAGCACTGAGACTTAGAATTCATTTGCTATTTCACAATGCAAAATTTGATTTCACAAATATAAGAAAATATAATGTAACATGATGTTTAAAAAACTTTTTAAATTTTTTTATCTTTTTTAATTTTATTTTTTAAATTTACATCCAAATTAGTTAGCATATAGTGCAACAATGATTTCAGGAGTAGATTCCTCAATGCCCCTTACCCATTTAGCCCATCCCACCTCCCACAACCCCTCCAGCAACCCTCAGTTTGTTCTCTATGTTTAAGAGTCTCTTATGTTTGGTCCCCTCCCTGTTTTTATATTATTTTTGCTTCCCTTGCCTTATGTTCATCTGTTCTGTGTCTTAAAGTCCTCATATGAGTGAGGCCATATGATATTTGTCTTTTTCTGACTAATTTCGCTTAGCTTAATACCCTCCAGTTCCATCCACGTAGTTGCAAATGGCATGATTTCATTCTTTTTGATTGCTGAGTAATACTCCATTGTATTTATATACCACATCTTCTTGATCCATTCATCCATCGATGGACATTTGGGCTCTTTCCATACTTTGGCTATCATTGATAGTGCTGCTATAAACATGGGGGTGCATGTGTCCCTTCGAAACAGCATACCTGTATCCCTTGGATAAATACCTAGTAGTGCAATTTCTGGGTCGTAGGTTAGTTCTATTTTTAAGTTTTTGAAGAACCTCCATACTGTTTTCCAGACTGGCTGCACTAGCTTGTATTGCCACCAAAAATGCAAAAGAGATCCTCTTCGCATCCTCACCAACATCTGCTGTTGCCTGAGTTGTTAATGTTAGCCATTCTGACAGGTGTAAGGTGGTATCTCATTGTGGTTTTGATTTGTATTTCCCTGATGATGAGTGATGTTGGGCATTTTTTCATGTGTCGGTTGGCCATCTGGATGTCTTCTTTGGAGAAATGTCAATTCATTTCTCTTGCCCATTTCTTCACTGGATTATTTGTTTTTTTGGGTGTTGAGTTTGATAAGTTCATTACAGATTTTGGATACTAACCCTTTATCTGATAAGTCATTTGCAAATATCTTCTCCCATTCCTTCGGTTGCCTTTTAGTTTTGCTGATGGTTTCCTTCACTGTGCAGAAGCTTTTTATTTTGATGACGCCCCAGTAGTTCATTTTTGCTTTTGTTTCCCATGCCTCAGGAGATGTGTTGAGTAAGAAGTTGCTGTGGCTAAGATCAAAGAGGTTTTTGCCTGTTTTCTCCTCGAGGATTTTGATGGCTTCCTGTCTTGCATTCAGGTCTTTCACACACTTTGAGTTTATTTTTGTGTATGGTGTAAGAAAGTGGTCCACTTTATTACAGGTTCATTCTTCTGCATGTCGCTGTCCAGTTTTCCCAGCACCACTTGCTGAAGAGACTCTTTATTCCATTGGATATTCTTTCCTGCTTTGTCAAAGATTAGTTGGCCATATGTTTGTAGGTCCATTTCTGGGTTTTCTATTCTGTTCCATTGATCTGAGTGTCTGTTTTTGTGCCAGGACCATACTGTCTTGATGATTACAGCTTTGTAGTAAAGCTTGAAGTTGGGATTGTGATGCCTCCTGCTTTTTCTTTTTCAAGGTTGCTTTGGCTATTTGGGGTCTTTTCTGGTTCCATACAAATTTTAGGATTATTTGTTGTAGCTCTGTGAAGAATGCTGGTGTTATTTTGATAGGGATTGCATTGAATATGTAGATTGCTTTGGGTAGTACCTACATTTTAATATTTAGTCTTCCTATCCAGGAGCATGGAATCTTTTTCCATTTTTTGTGTCTTCTTCAACTTTGTCATAAGCTTTCTATAGTTTTCAGCGTATAGATTTTTCACCTCTTTCGTTAGATTTATTCCTAGGTATTTTATGGTTTTAGGTGTAATTGTAAATGGGATTGATTCCTTGATTTCTCTTTCTGTTGCTTCATTGCTGGTGTATAAGAATGCAACTGATTTCTGTGCATTGATTTTATATCCTGCAACTTTGCTGAATTCAGGAATCAGTTCTAAAAGTTTTTTGGTGGAATCTTCAGGGTTTTCCATATAGAGAATCATGTCATCTGTGAAGAGTAAAAGTTTGATCTCCTCCTTGCCTATTTGGATGCCTTTTATCTCTTTGTGTTGTCTGATCGCAGAGGCTAAGACTTCCAATACTATGTTGAATAACAGTGTTGAGAATGGACATCCCTGTCTTGTTCCTGGCATTAGGGGGAAAGTTCTCAGTTTTTCCCCATTAAGGATGATACTAATGTTGGGTGTTTCATATATTGCTTTCATGATCTTCAGATATGATCCTTCTATCCCTACTTTATTGAGGGTTTTTATCAAGAAAGAATGCTGTATTTTGTCAAATGCTTTCTCTGCATCTTTTGAGAAGATCATGTTGTTCTTGTCCTTTCTTTTATTGATGTGATGAATCACATTGATTGTTTTGGGGATATTCAACCAGCCCCACACCCCAGGTATAAATCCCACTTGGTCGTGGTGAATAATTTTTTTAATGTAGTGTTGGATCCAGTTGGCTAATATCTTGTTGAGAATTTTTGCATCCATGTTCATCAGGGAAATTGGTCTATAGTTCTCCTTTTTAGTGGGGTCTCTGTCTGGTTTTGGAATCAAGGTAATGCTGACTTCGTAGAAAGAGTTTGGAAGTTTTCCTTCCATTTCTATTTTTTAGAACAGTTTCAAGAGAATAGGTGTTAACTCTTCCTTAAATGTTTGGTAGATTTCCCCTGGAAAGCCATCTGGCCCTGGACTCTGGTTGTTTGGGAGATTTTTTATTACTAATTTGATTTCATTACTGTTTATGGGTCTGTTCAAATTTTCTATTTCTTCCTGCTTCAGTTTTGGTAGTGTATATGTTTCTAGGAATTTGTCCATTCTTCCAGATTGCCCATTTTATTGGTATATAATTGCTCATAATATTCTCTTATTATTGTTTTTATTTCTGTTATGTTGGTTGTTATCTCTCCTCTTTCATTCTTGATTTTATTTATTTGGTCCTTTCCTTTTTATTTTTGATCAAACTGGCTAGTGATTTATCAATTTTGTTAATTCTTTCAAAGAACCAGCTTCTGGTTTGATTGATGTGTTCTACTGTTTTTTTTTTTTTTTTTTTTTTTTAGTTTTGATAGCATTAATTTCTGCTCTAATCTTTATTGTTTCCTGTCTTATGCTGGTTTTGGGTTTTATTTACTCTTCTTTTTCCAGCTCTTTAAGGTATAAAGATAGGTTGTGTATCTGAGATCTTTCTGCCTTCTTTAGGAAGGCCTGGATTGCTATATACTTTCCTCTTATAACTGCCTTTGCTGCGTCCCAGAGGTTTTGGATTGTGGTGTTATCATTTTCATTGGCTTCATGAACTTGTTAATTTCCTCTTTATCTTCTTGGTTAGCCCATTCAGTCTTTAGTAGGATGTTCTTTAGTCTCCAAGTATTTGTTACCTTTACAAATTTTTTCTTGTGGTTGATTTTGACTTTCATAGCCTTGTGGTCTGAAAATATGCATGGTATGATCTCGATCCTTTTGTACTTGTTGAGGGCTGATTTGTGTCCCAGGATGTGGTCTATTCTGGAGAATGTTCCATGTGCACTGGAGAAGAATGTATATTTCACTGCTTTAGGTTGAAATGTTCTGAATATATCTGTTAAGTCCATCTGGTCCAGTCTGTCATTCAAAGCCACTGTTTCCTTGCTGATATTTTGCTTAGACGATCTGTCTGTTGCTGTGAGTGGGGTGTTGAAGTCTCCTACTATTATGGTATTACTATCCATGAGTTTCTTTATGTTTGTGATTAACTGATTTATATATTTGAGTGCCTCTACATTTGGCACATAAATGTTTACAATTGTTAGGTCTTCTTGGTGGATAGACCCCTTAATTATGATATAATGGCCTTCTTCATCTCTTGTTACAGTCTTTATTTTGAAATCTAGATTGTCTGATATAAGTATGGCTATTCCGGCTTTCTTTTGTTTACCATTAGCATGATAGATGGTTCTCCATCCCCTTACTTTCAAACTGAAGGTGTCTTTAGGTTTAAAGTGGGTCCCTTGTAAACAGCATATAGATGGATCATGTTTTCTTATCCATTCTGTTACTCTATGTCTTTTGATTGGAGCATTGAGTCCATTGACGTTTAGAGTGAATACTGAAAGATATGAATTTATTGCCATTATGATGCTTGTAGAGTTGGAGTTTCTGGTGGTGTTCTCTGGTCCTTTCTAGTCTTTGTTTTTGTTTTTTTGGTCTTTATTTGTTTTTGTTTTTTGTTTCTTTTCATCTTTTCTCCCAGTTGAGAGCATCCTTAAAATTTCTTGCAGTCTGGTTTAGTGGTCACAAACTGCTTTAATTTTTGCTTGTCTGGGAAACTTTTTATCTCTCCTTCTCTTTTGAATGACAGCTTTGCTGGATAAAGAATTCTTGGCTGCATATTTTTCTGATTCAGCACATTGAATATATCCAGCCACTCCTTTATGGCCTGGCAAATTTCTGTGGATAGGTCTGCTGCAAACCTGATCTATCTTCCTTTGTAGGTTAAGGATTTTTTTCCCTTGCTTCTTTCAGATTCTCTCCTTTCCTGAGTATTTTGTGAATTTGACTATGATATGCCTTGTTGATGGTTGGTTTTTGTTTCCTCTAATGGGAGTCCTGTGTGCTTCCTGGATTTTGATGTCTGTGTCTTCCCCAAATTTAGGTATTTTTCTGCTATCATTTGCTCACATAACCTTTTTATCCCTATTTCTCTTTCTTCCTCTTCTGGGACCCCTATGATTCTGATGTTGTTCCTTTTCAATGAGTCACTGTTTTCTCTAATTCTTAAATCGTGCTCTTTTGCCTTAATCTTGCTCTTTTTCTGCTTCATCATTCTCCATAAGTTTGTCCTCTATATTGCTGATTCTCTTTTCTGCCTCGTCCATCATTGCCTCTGTGGCTTCCATTCGAGATTGCAGCTAATTTATAGCATTTTTTATTTCATCCTGACTAGCTTTTACTTATTTTATCTCCACAGAAATGGATTCTAATCTATTTTTGACTCCAGCTAGTATTCTTATTATCGTGATTCTAAATTCTGGTCCAGACATCTTGCTTGTATCAGTGTTGGTTAAGTCCCTGGCTGTTGTTTCTTCCTGCTCTTTCTTTTGTGGTGAATTCCTTCATTTTGTCATTTTGAAGGGAGAAAAGGAATTAATGAGGTAAAAAATTAAAATTAAAAAATATTAAAAATAAAAAATTAAATACACACACACACACACACACAAAATCTAATAAATGATGCTATATCCTAGTTGTGTTTTGTTCTGGGTGTTGAAAGGGGCTTGATAGATTAGAGAAAAAAGGGGAAAGGAAAAAAAAAGGAAATCATTTGAAAAATTTGAAGAAATGAACACACTGAAGTAGACTGTAATGAAATGATTGAAGTAAAATAGAATTTGAAAAAATTTACACAAAATTAAAAAATATAATAGAAAAAAAATTAAAGAAAAATATTTTAAATAAAAATTGAAAATAAAAATGAGTTTTTTCTATTTTTGTATTAAAGAAAAATGAAAGAAATGAAAAATAGAAAAAAGGAAAAAAGAAAAAAAAAGAAAATTGAATAGATGGACAGGTGAACAGGCTGAAATTAATTTGTTTTCCCCTAGAAGTCAAACTATGAAGCACTTTATAGTCCATAAACTAAGAAGGCAGAGAGACTGGTGTTCCTCAAGAGCGAGGTTGGCCTCGCTAGGCACAACCTGGTGTAATGGCTCCATTCTCCACTTGGTGGTGCTGCTTAGCTTACTGGGGTGGAATGTTGTGGTGCTTGTAGGTGCTTATATGCATGCGCGGGAGCAGTGAAAATGGTGTCACTCAGCTACCCATTCTCTCGTATCAGAACTCTGTTCTCCCCAATCAGCAATCGCGCACCCGTCCTTTGTCTTCTGCTTCTGTCCACTCCCTGCTTTTAGCTGTCTGTGACCAGGCCCCGGGCGTAACATCCCTCTGAGTTTTATCTCAGAATCGGCTGTTTTTCCTGACCCCTTATTTCTGAGGGATGCAGCTTTGACCTGTTCTGCCCCTCTGCAGGAGGGTCTTGCAGAGCACTGGTCGGGTGCCAGACCACCCAGGAATATTCATGGGACCGTGCTGCTGCTGACACCCAGAGACTGCAGCTGGGTGCCAGCCCACTCCCTCCCCCCACAAAAGTTCACACGATTGTGTAGCAGCAGCTTTTCAGGGATTATGGCAAATCACAACACACATCTGGCACCAGGCTTCACCCCCAGCGACCTTGTTCCAGCACCAGCAAATGTGGTTGTTCTCCTGGGTCCACTGAGGCCTTGCCTTTGGGGGACCCACACAGCCCCTTCCAGGCGTTCTTCCAGCAGGGGAACCGCCTCTCCCTGCCTGAAGAACCCAGACTCCACTCTGCTCCTGGGGATTTGCCCTTCCCACCAGAGCACCGCCAGGTATCGAGCTGCAGAGTTTCAGCTTCCCCTATTTATACTCTTAATGGAATTTAAACCCCCTCCTTTCTCCTTTCTCCCTTTTTAGTTCAGTCCTTGCGGCTGTTTCCACTTTTCCACTAGCTGCTTTGGGGGAGGGGTGCTTTTGCCATATTCTCTCTTCCTAATTCCCATCTCCATCTTCTCTCTGCACGCAAAAATAGCTCCCTGCCATCCGCAGGATTCTGGATTCTGGATTCTGAATATTTTCCAAGTCATGATATATAGTGGAGAAGTTACAAATCTAAATTAGGGCCACAATAAGAGATAAAACTACCAATAATGTAATTGTGTCTTCTCCACTGAGAAGAAGAAAGAAAATAAATGAAAAATATTTGAAATTTCCCCTTCACTTTCCTTATTCTCCATTAGCTCCATGAGGAATTTTGTACACTCTGATAATTAAAAAAAAAAAAAAAAAAAAAAAAAGCAAAACCGAAAAACAAAGACACCTGGAGAAGTTTGAAAGATTGAGAGGCTATCAGGACTTTCACTACAGAAGAGAGAATTTATGGCACAAGATAACAAAAATTTCAGAAGAGAAATGAAGGGAGAAAGACATTTGAGAGTTTATGAGGACTTGACTGGGTTTTGAAAAGAGACTTTTGAGGAGTTTTAAAAGATGTGAGAGATTTTGAGAATATATAAATGTTGGTGGCTGGCTGTCTTGGTCTGGACTAATATAACAAAGTACTATAGACCAGGTGGCTAATATAGAAATTTATTTATCACTGTTCTGAAGCTGGAAGTGTGAGATCAGGATGTCACATGGTTGAATTCTGCTGAGAGCCTTTGAGTTTCAGACTGCCTACTTCTCATTGTTCCCCCCAAATGGGCAGAGATGGGATGCAAGCTCTCTTGTGATTCTTATAAAGGTACTAATCCCATTCATGAGGGCTCCACTTTCACAACCTTATCTAATCCTAATTACCTCCCCAAAGCCCCACCTCCTTATAATATTATACTGGGGACAGGGTTTCAACAGATGAATTTGAGGAGGACACATTCCGTCCATAGTGCCTGCATACTGAAGTAGTGATATGGGGTGCCTGGGTCGCTCAGTCACTTAAGCGTCAGACTCTTGATTTTGGCATAGGTCATGATCTTGCTGTTGTGAGATTGAATCCCATGCTGGGCTTCATGCTGGGCATGGAATCTGCTTAAGATTGCCTCTTTCTGTCTCCTTCTACCCCTTCCCGCTCATGGGCACATGCTCTCTCTCTCTCTCAAAAAAATCAACAAATGAAGACAATAAAAAATAGTGATGTAATGATAGTAGAAAGTGAAAAATGTAGCAGTGGAAATTGAGAATGGCAGGCAGAGAGTGATATTTAAGAGAGAGAGTTGGCCATGATTTGGGTCTGATTTGATGGGGAAGCGGGAATACCCTCCTTCCTCTTTCCAAAATGCCCTCCTCATCCAACCTTTCCCACTGTTCTCCTTCATGCTATTTTTTGTCTTCAGATATAAGCTCAGTCATTACTTCCTTATGAAGTCATTCACAGATGGCATAGTCTTACATGCTGTCACAGAATCCCATTGATGTCCTTGTCTTGACTAGCCATTATCCTTATTTCATTAAAATCTATCTCTCCCATTAGACTGTAAGCTACCTGAGAAGAGAGGCTGGTTTCATTCTGCTCATTATCTCACACACTGCTTGGTAGACAGAGCATGTTCAGTAAAAATTTAGTCAAAATATTACTCCAGGACGTCTTGGTGTGTTCCTGGTAAGAACTTAGTGTACCCTCTACTTGGATAATGTTGTCACTCACTGGGGTAGGGCACAGACAGCTGGAAGAAAGCACTTGGGTTCACTATTTTTGGTGTTGAGTTTACAATGTGTATGGGTCATGCCAGTGGAGATGTTGAGGCAATTTGTGGGTATTAGGGAAGTTGAACATTACATGCCAAGAAAAAGTTTTTAAAATTCATTCATTTGGAGCAAGATCTAGGAAAAAAACAAAAACAAAAACAAAAACAAACCCCTGAAAAGCAATGTGTAGCTAGAGAAATAGGATGAAAATCAGAAGAAGATATTTTCACAGAAGCAAAACTGACAAGGGAGCAGAAAACTTAGCCGACATTCTTTCCTTCATGGAAGGAGCTGGAGAGTAGACTGTGGATGTTGCAGCCTCTTAATACCCAGTCTGTTACTTAGCTGCATACCAGCATTAATGCTTAATCAGAGGTTCTAACACATGGAGAAATTGCTTCTCCTGTTTTTATTCATATTTATGAGAATCTGTACCTTATAATTTTGCCAGATATGAAATAGCCAGAGGCCTTAGTGACCAATCATTTAAATGTATATTTGGGCCAAATGAAACCTTGAGAAATCCAGACTCTACAAAATGTTACCTTAGAATATTTTTGCATGTATTATGGAAAGAAATGGTTTTAGGCTAATTTGTATGACTTACCAGTGTAATACAATGCAATTTATTAGGTGGAAAGCCAGTGATTTTTTTTTTCTCTATCAGAAACCTATAAATGACAGAGTGGTGAATCTAGATAATACATTTTTTAAAACGATGTAACTAACCTTTGTGTTTTATTTTTGTTAGAGTATTGAAAACTGTACCTCTCTTTTTTTTTAATTGAGATACAATTAGCATGTAACATTGCTTAATTGTAAGTTCTTCTTTCTCTTCTTAAACTAACTTAAAAAAAATATTTCTTTGTGATTGTCCAAGCAAAATTTTATTTCTCATGCAACATTTTAGACATTAATCAGAGACTAAGCTAGCTCTGGCCAGGAAGGGCTATGCTTTAGAAACTAACATTTACACAGCACTTTTCATTTGAAAAGCCATTGAAGAACATAAATTAATCTTTACAACACTGCTGAGAAGTCATTAATAACAGGAAGGGTGATCATTACTCCCATATTACAGATGAGTAAAACTACACTGCAAATTTAGACCAAATTAAAATTATTACTCATGTGGCAAATCATTTATGACTATCCCCATCTGATATTTCATGCTTCAAGTTTTTTAATGCATAATCATCTCTTGGATGAATAACTGCATTGCTCTCAGGCCCTTAACAGAAAAAAATACTAAAGTAATAAGACAAGGAGCATGGAGTTTGGTCAGTACACGATGGAATATCCTTACCCTCTACTGGATTCACAGTGCGAGAGAACACTTACACATCACTGACATACTTCATCACTTCCCATACAGACATCATATTCAATTAACCAGAGAGCTCTCTGGCAACAGACTTGACATGCTTACCTAGGGAATGTCACAACCTCACCCCAAATCAATATTCAAGTTATGATGGACTGACAGCTTCACAGATGAATGAGTGTCCCTTGATTTTTACCTACTTTTGCTGCAGAACAGAGAAAAATGCTCAAAGCATGAACAAACAAACTTAATTAAGCTTAAGGGATATGGTTGAGTAATATAAATCCGGAGCAAACAAAGTCATGGAGCATTAAAAGAAGAGCTTAATGAAATTCTGATCAACAGGAAATAAAATGAAGAGCTGCTTCAAATGATTCAATAAAGTTGGTTCTTGGTGATTTAGGAAGACAAATATTCACTTATAAGCAGTTACTTTTGAGAGGTAATTTTCTAGACTCCTTAGACTGATGCATATCTTGAGAATTTCTATACTTTCTAATATATTTGACAAATTGCTGACAGCTTTTCCCTTTCTTCTTTGATCTACAAAATGATTCATAACGGACTCCAGAAATGGAAAGAAAAAAACATTTTAAAACTTTAGAGGAAAAGCAAAAGAACTAGGGTTATCAGAAAACACAAGTGCCAGCCTCAGATGTTTTGACAGATGCCATTTTCTGAGACATCTTTGCTTACTTGGAAAGGTATTTCTTCAGATAGAGTTGGGTTCATCTAACTCATCTTCTTTCTGATCCATTGTTTAATCCTCTGACTTTTCCTTTAGACTTTAATCTTCTTGGGAATGTCACATTAGCCACTTCTTCGGGTTAAGATAGCTATGAACTAAATTAAGTGGCAAAGGTTAAGACATCCATGAACTAATTTAAATTACAAATAATATCATTAATTTATAACTTAGTGTGAGTTGACACATGAGTCAGTGGGGAAAACCCTTCTGAACAGGGCACTGATAAGGAAATTTTATTGGGAGAAAGAGTAGGATGGTGAACTATGACACAGAGGTCCAGAGATTGCCATCTTTTTTCTGTTCAGATATTGTGCTATCTCTAATTTTAGATTACAGAGCTGACACTGTGTGTGGGGGGAAATGGGAAGGGAGAGAGAGGAAGAGAGAGAGGGGAATAGAATGAGAAGCATAAAGATCCATTTCTACAGCTGAACACGATTCTAGCCATAAGAAAAAAATATGTAAATAATAAAAAATAAAATTGTGTTTGCATTCACCTACAGGTATGTACTTGTCCTCCTTTGGATGACTTACTTTTTAGAAGGGAAATAAAGGACAGACATTGTTTAATGTAAGAAAACCTATAAAAACAAAAACTGGAAAAACCCAGAAACAGACGTCTAGCAGTTCCCCTAATATAATTCAAAGTCAGGAAGTTAAAAAAAAAAAAAAAAAAGAAGAAGAAGAAAAATAAGGCAATGAGATGTCTAAACAATGATACAGAGATTCATGCTGACTGATATGCATTCATCCACAAACACTCTCTTATTTTTCACTCAACTCTAGATAGGCCTATGAAGTTTGGTTAAAATTTTCCAAGCTGATACCAATTATATATAGAAATTTGAAGGGAAAAGCATAACAGGGATTCTGATTTCAAGGATATTTTAATGATGATTCTATGTTACCAACAAAAGCTTAAGCCCTTCCTTCACATATTGTTTTCTATTATTCTTTCCTGTTCTTAATTTTATGTATTCATTGATTCAGCAAATATTGTGTGCATATAATAAATATACCAGGCATAACTCTGAGTACTGAAGTTACAAATATTTTGTTATATAGGGGCAGGGCAATTCACAGGTTATAATTTAGGTAGACTTATATTTTGAAAGATTAGAATAAATATTTTTGCTATTTTACATTTTTATTTATTACAAGTTTTGAATATTTGGATAGGTTACTCAGTATTTTCATGCTTAGATTTTTCTTTCACAAAATAAGGAAATAAGAGGAAATTCTTACACACCTAGTCAGTGCTTGGCACGTAATAGGCATGTGGCATACATTAGTGTCATTTACTATCAAAGATAAAAATTTCAGCCATTCTGAAATGAACCTACTTAGACCCAGTCTAACCCCAAAGATCTTATTTACCTAATTTTTATTTTTATTATTTTTTTCCTATCCCCAGTTTATTTCTGTGCCCTTTCCTCCTTGAGAAGAGTTTCAAACATTAGGCATTCTGAAACTCCAAGATAATAGGAAATTCAGGTAGCAGTTGTGTTTCAGGGTGTCTTGACATCTTAACAATCCAATCTATTTTCTACCAGCTGATGAATTCACTGTATAGTTTCTCAAATTCTCTATTTTTTGTTATCTTTAGGAAGAACCTGTGCATCTAAAATTTCTGGCTCGCATGCAAACGTTAGCTGTTTATTTCAATTCTGATCTTTTCCTGTTTACTTGGAAGAGAGCAGCAACAAACACATCAACTTCTGCCATAAAAATATTGATTTGGATTCTTTATGATGCATATTGTTACTTCTAGAACCATTATGTTCACTCACTAATTCTCAGGAGCGAATTTTCCTACCTTTTTAGGAACACAGCGAGTCATCCACAATGTCACCCAGAGCTGCAATCGTAATTATGGCTAAAAAATTCATGCCTTCAAACCAGTTAGATATGTTTGAAGATAAACATAGACATAAACGTGGCACAGTATTAGCGCGATGCCCTGTCCCCTGAGTGCTGCCAAACATCTGTGTTGGAGAGAAAAAAGCAAATGCGCAAGCAGGCCCGGGTCTCTCCATCTCTGCACGTGTGTTCCAAGATGACACAGCAGGGTGTGTGCGAACAAATAATGAGAGGACGTTGCGATCAGCACGAGTCATTACCCAAGTCTCATGGGGGTTCCTGGTGGTAGTTTCATTGTCAATTTGTGCCTCACTAGCTCTGTGGTCTTGAACAGAAAACAAACTTCAATCAGAGTTAGAGATAATAATATTAGTTTATTTCTAGGTACCTGATGGAAACATCTCAGGGTATTTCTAGTTCCAGTTTCTTGAAATAGTGAAGATTGATATCAATCCCATTCATATCAGAACCCACTTCTTTGTTCATTCTAGCTGCGCAGCATAACGTCTCCAGATATTCTTCCCCCATTGGCTCTGTTTTGCATACCACAGGCTTGAGTCACACAAAGCTCTGGACTTAGGTGCTCCACCTATAAGTGCTGATTGTGTGATGGGGAGAATACATGTATTCACCGAATCACACTCCTGGCATGGGGTTGAATCAATGTGAACATAATTCCCTTCATGGTGAATTAAAGTAAACATTCGTTCACATTTATTACATGATAAACTGTGCTAAGTGCTGGGATATAATGAGGAGCAAACATCAACAAGATATGTGCCTGGTGCAGCTGGGGATCTTGTGGGGAAGAAAATGTTAACTATATAATAAAAAACTACATCTTTGTGTAAGAAATGAGAGGTAGTTGTACTAGCTAACAGCAGAGGAGAGGGAAGAGCAGTTTATGTGGGGGAACTGGAGAGAGATTGCATGACTACAGTGCACAGCGTGAAGGAGGAATCTAGCTCTAAATGAGTCTGGCGGAAGAATTAGGAACCCAACTACGTACAATATTTTGTCATGACCGAAATGGGAAACCATGAAGGAAACAGCTCTGTGGCTGGAGGGTGTAAAGAACAGAACTGATTCAAAGGAGTCAATGTAGATGAAGATGAACAAGTGTGTAGTAAGTAAATTGGCCTTACCCAAAGAGAGGTCTGGGCCTTTGTCCCTGGCTCCTGGCAGGTAACCTCTAATCCCTTACAATTTGCTGTGCAATAGAACTGTCTTGTTATTCATAGTGAGCTCCATGGATGATATCTGATAGCTTATGCTAATGATGTAAGGACCCTATGATAGGCTCCTTGGGCCACATAATATCAGCCTGACCTCCAGAGAGGAGTGAGGAGTGTCAACTGCATGGACAATCAATCAATCATGCCTGATAAGAAGCTTCCTGGATTGTTAATACTCTGCAGATTGTCACACATTGATACTGAGAGGGTAACACATTCTGTGGGCAATGAATGTCTGTCTCCTGTGTGTCTCTTCCTTTGGCTGATTTTCCATATCCTTTTCCTTGACAGAAACGTAACTATGAGTACAATAGGTTGCCTTGAGTTCTGTGAATTTTCCTAGTGAATTATCAAACCTGAGGATGATTTTGAGAAATTCTGATGGTTGGTTGTATGTGTTAATGTGGTTGGGTCAGGACGCACAGATATTTAGTCAAACATTATCCTAGATGTTTCTGTGAAGATGTTTCTTGGAGGAGATTAACATTGAAACCAGAGGATTTTGAGTAAAGACGATACCCTCCATTATGTGGGTGAGCTTCATCCAATCACTTGAAGGTTTTAATAGAACAAAGACTGACCTCCCCTGAGTTATAAGGAGTTCTCTCAACAGATTTCCCTGGGACTCCAGCTGCAACTCTCCCCTAGCTACCCAGCCTACTGGCCTATCCTAAGATTTAGGACTTACCATGCCTCCACAGTTGCATGAATCAATTCCTTAAAACAAATATCTTTCTCTCATTTCTCTCTCTCTCTCTCTCTCTCTCTCTCTCTCTCCACACACACACACACACACACACACACATCCTATTGGTCCTGTTTCTCTAGAAAATTCTCACTCATATGCTTTCTAAACTTGCAGTTGGCATCAGAAGTGAGCATAATCTGTGTGGACTCTACCCTCTAATTTTGTAGTTGGACCCTAACATCTTGCAGTCAGAAGTTTTGGGCAGACTTGACAGTCTGGATGACTTAACCTTGTGGCTTGGTTAACTCTGGGTGACATGAGGAAACCTAGATTCCTATAGTCTTGGGAAACATGTAGTTTTCAAATAACTGGAAGGAAATAGATGGGTTTAAGAGCTATTTGTTAAATAAAATCCATGGAAATTAGTGAGGGTGCTGAAGAAGAATAAGATTTGAGGTTGACTAGGTCAAGGAGTATACACATGTTATCTTAGGATCATTAAAGGAGTTTACAGTTTGCAAGGAATAAAATCTTTTCAGATAAGTGGAGTTTAAAAATTGTGTTGGCCCGGGGCGCCTGGGTGGCGCAGTTGGTTAAGCGTCCGACTTCAGCCAGGTCACGATCTCGCGGTCCGTGAGTTCGAGCCCCGCGTCGGGCTCTGTGCTGACGGCTCAGAGCCTGGAGCCTGTTTCTGATTCTGTGTCTCCCTCTCTCTCTGCCCCTCCCCCGTTCATGCTCTGTCTCTCTCTGTCCCAAAAATAAATAAACGTTGAAAAAAAAATTTAAAAATTGTGTTGGCCCATATGAATCTTGAAAACAAACCCAAAACAAAAAAACAATCCTATTGATGGAGAGATGACTTTAACATCAAGAACTTATGGGAGAACAAAGTACAGCCAACAGCAAAACCCCTCATCATCGCTTTATTGTTTTATTCACACCCATTTTTCCCAGAAAGCTAGAGAACAAGATCACTTTAGCTGATTCAGGATGAGCCAATCATCACGAGAACAGACTTTCCAATTTTAGGCAGTTCCAAACAATGCTGGCTAGAGGAAAACCACCAAGAGTAAGCAATGGGTCTATAAAATTTGTGAGTCATTCGAAAGAACAAACACTGACATTTGCATTTTCTTTGGGAATGCCCACAGCAGAGATGTTTAAAGAGTTTAAAGATGGTGGATAGTAAGGGGAGGAATGATAGAGATAAAGAATTTGGGAGGTTCAAGTAAAACATTCTCTGAGGGCATGGGGACCATCCCCTACCCTTCTTCTCTATTCCAGTTGCCCAAGCAAGGAGGCTTTTTGAAGTGTGGCTCGCAGACCAGGGGTGCATACTCTGATTCTCCCCCGCAACAGTGCCTGTCCCTCTATACTTGAATAGAGTTGCTTAAATCCTCCTGAAAGCATTTTCTGGTAATAATTGAGATAAGTGGAAAAGTGATAGTCTCTTCCTCTTGGGCACAAGCAGGTTCTGGTAACATCGTTTTTATGGATTGCGTGTCATGAAACATCTTTTTTTTTTTTTTGTGGAACATTCTTTTTTATGTTTATTTATTTTGGGAAGGAGAGAGAGAGAGAGAGAGAGAGAGAGAGAGAGAGAGAGAGAGAGAGAGAAAGTAAGTAGGGGAGGGGCAGAGAGAGAAAGGGAGAGAAAGAACCTTAAGTTGGCTCAGAGACCAACCTGGGGCTCAGTCTCACAAACCGTGAGATCATGACCTGGGCCAAAATTAAGAGCTGGACACTTAACTGACTGAGCCATCCAGGTGACCCATGAGACATTCTATATAAGAAATAACATGAGAAGTTATTCAAATCCTACTCTCTCTATAACTTTTGAATACAAAGTGACACATTGTGTGGACCAAGAAAGAATTGGGTTACAACATTCATTACGATTACTTTTGTCATGTTTCAATTTAGGCAAGCTTTTATCTATTTATTTTTTAAGTTTATTTATTTACTTATTTTGAGAGAGAGAGAGACAGAGAGAGAGAGAGAGAGAGAGCGAGAGAACGAGCAGTATGAATGGGAGAGGGGCCAAGAGAGAAAGAGAGAGAGAATCCCAAGCAGACTCTGTGCTAGCAGAGAACAGAGCCCGATGCAGGGCTGGATCTCACAAACTGTGAGAGTTCTGATTCTACTATAATTGACAAGAAGCTATTGCCTTCTTGAACTGGTATACTCACTCATTTTGCAGATAAAGGAGGAGAGGAGTCAAGAGATTCCAGATGAGGGCAAAATAGCTCTATGTTAATAATAATGTGAAAAGGGTTCTGAAGTGAGAGTCGAGAGACTGAATTCTAATCTTTCTTGTTTATATCATCCAACAATGGCGCTAGTGACCAGGGAGATGATTGAAACTACAGAAAATTCCATAGCTTGACCCCCAGGCTCAGGCCATGACACAAGCCTGTCAGATTGCTTTTCCAGGGAACCTAGACATTTTTCATATAACCATCTCTCTACTGTATTTCATTCTAAAAAATTGCTGAAAAGAACAATTACAGTGAGTAAATTGAGTCCAAATAATTACATGTATATAGTCCTTGTCCTAAATAACTTTAATGATGAGAAGAGATTTTATGTAGGTTGGATTTGAGAAATATTTCTGAAGCACACATTCTAATCATGGATGTACAAGTAAATTTGTTACGGCAGAGGTTGAATACATAGAGCCTTTTTAAATGTGTCCAAATTCAGTTACAATATATTACACGTTTTATTATTTTAAAATTGTGGCTTCTGGGTGGCTCAAGTCAGTTAAGCATCTGACTTCAGCTAAGGTCATGATCTCGTGGTCTGTGAGTTCGAGCTCCGCATTGGGCTCTGTACTGACAGCTCAGATCCTGGAGCCTGCTTCAGATTCTGTGTCTCCCTAACTCTCTGCCCCTCCCCAGCTCGTGCTCTCTTTTTCTCTCTCAAAAAAAACCCAAACATTAAAAAAAATAGAATAAAATTTTTTGTCAGTTGAAGATTACATGAGTTATACTGTTTACACCGCTTAATGTATATTTCCAAAGTTTCACAAGCACATGTAATAAATTGATACCCTGTCTTTGTACAACTATATTTACTGCATGTTCCATTAATGCAGTATATATATTCCTTGGCTTATTGTGGAAAATGATGGAGCCTCAGGTGTCTACAGTAAATACCAAATTATGTTTAGAGTTATCTTTATCCTTATTTTTAAGGTAGACTTCTCATGAGAAAATATTATAATGACCCACCTGTTTCTTTAAACTTAGCATGTTTCATGTAAAAATAAGGGATCAATTGTCATTTCAGCAGGGAGATTAGTGTTGTTTGATTATTTTAAGGATATATCTCTTCTTAAACCATTTTGGGATTCTGGTAACTTAACAGCTTAAAAGTATTATATGCTTTTCAGAAATGGAGGTATATTTACCCTGGAGACCTTAGGGACGTTTAATGGAGCACATTTTGAACTTGTTTAAGCTTTTTAGAATTCAAAATGTACCTATATAAGTCAATTATTTAAAATGTTCTATGGCTAGCTCTCATCCAATAGGAGAATGTTAAGGTGGCATTGTCAGCTAAACTAAAGATTTAAATTGACCACTGTGAATTTGTCAGGTTTGGGGGAAATGTGACTGCATGATAGTAATTATGACTCTATGGTCTTCTAAAGATAGTAAGCAGTTTCTCTTTCTCTTTCAGTATGCACCGTCATCTCTGTCTGCACAAGCTGGCCACTACTGGTATCAGGGGATTGGCTTGTTATATGAAACTAGAACTTTATGAAACTGGGACATGGAATATTAGCGTAGTGATATTCATCAAGCAGAATAGGGGACTACCTCAAAGCAATGGGTTAGTTTCAGACACTGAAGGCATTAGCAAATACAATCAGTAATTCTACCCTTCCCTTCCTTTTGAAAAGTATTTAGCCAATTGACAAGAAGTTAATGAACATTAGTTACTGTTATTCATAGATCTTAATTTCTAGAATGTTGCCAATATCATAAACTGCTCATACATATTCTGTGGGGTAGTTGTAAGGTTAGCAATAACTTAATATCTCTAGTAGATGAGAAAACGAGCCCAGAGAGCTTAGGAATTTACCTGAATGAAGTTCATATTGCCAGTCAGTGGAACAAGAGATTAGAACCAGGATTTCTTTTCTTTTCTTTTTTTTTTAAAGGTTTATTTAATTTATTTTTTAAATTTACATCTAAGTTAGTTAGCATATAGTGCAACAGTGATTTCAGGAGTAGATTCCTTAATGCCCCTTACCCATTTAGCCCATCCCCTCTCCCACAACCCCTCCAGTAACCCTCTGTTTGTTCTCCATATTTAAGAGTGTCTTATGTTTTGGTCTCCCTCCCTATTTTTATATTATTTTTGCTTCCCTTCCCTTATGTTCATCTGTTTTGTATCTTAAAGTCCTCATATGAGTGAAGTTATATGATATTTGTCTTTCTCTGACTAATTTCGCTTAGCATAATACCCTCCAGTTCCATCCATGTAGTAATGAATGGCAAAATTTCATTATTTTTGATTGCCGAGTAATACTCCACAGGCTTTCTGACTTATTTCAGAACTATTTTCTTATTATCACTAATACTGATTTTAAAAAAAACATTAATTCTTGAGCTAAGTCTCTACTCTTATTGTGAAAAGCTGTCTCAACTCCATACTTTCCAACTTGTCTATGTATAACAATGATAATGTCAAAAGTGCCAATGATATCTTGAAGTCCTACTGTGTCTCAACTCAGTAATGAGCAAGCTCAGGTAGAGAGAGGCAGGGAAAAGCTCCATGATCCCTAAGGTCATTGGTCACAAAGACAGGACTAGAGTGGGTTTTGTTGACCTTGCCACCATGGTAAAGGCTCAGTTAAAACTGAGCCTAAACGGTGTCAGCACTATGGGAAAGAAAGTGTAGAATTGGGAAGTATGTCATTCCTGAGTGGGTTCAGTGAGGCTTTGGCCCCAAGGATTTTCAAATTAGGGAGCATGATGGTTGCCTTTTCTGAGGAGCCACCTTCTGTTTTGCTCAACTCAGTTTTGCTGTTATTATATAGGTGTCCTATCCCTTAAAAAAAAAAAAAAAAGAGGCACCTGACCCAAGATATGCATAATTAAAGACAATGATGATGATTCCATTTCTCTCTGCTAGTGATTGGATTAGTGGTGGCTGTGTGACCCACTTCTAGCCAACAAGATATAAGGGCAAATTTTCTGGGAAAAATTACCATATGTAGTAAAAGAGAAATATAAAGATAAAGCTATCTGACCCTTTTCATCTTGGCTTTAAACTTACACGTGTAATGTTTGGAAATACAATAGTCTTCTTTGATCATGAGAGAAAATCAGGAGACTCTTGAAGAAGTTTAACTAGTGCCCTAATATTATTGAGCTGCTGAATGGGTTCTGAAATTTCTATGTCTAATGACATTTTTTTAATGAGAAAAATAATTACGTTTGTATAAGCCACCTTTAGGCAGACAATGTGTTACTTATAGTTAAAAGCTGCCATAATGGACCCTGGTTCCCATTAGTCTCCATTTGCCCTCGGGTCCAGTCTCTGCCCTTATCTGTCTTGCTGTGTGCCCTGGAAGGCTGACTCCTGTGGACTACATCACCTGAACCTCTTTGCCCTGTGGTTTCTAGCTGGCATCAGCTAACAGAAGACTCCTATAGATCAGAGTGTTTTTCCCTATCTCTGGGTTTCTGTTCAGTGTAATTTTGACCATGCTGTGCTCCTTAAGATGGTCGCTTCTGTCTGGTAGCCTTTATTTTATGGCTACAGCGCTCAACAAGGCTTACTGACTCTATTTTCTTCTCTTTCTCTTTCAGGCAGAAGGGGATGATATCAGCTTCTTGCTGTTGCTTCCTCCTGTGGGTCTCAACATCTCGTGGGTTTCTTTAGCCTCACCCATCCCTCAATAGGTAGTTTCTTCATTAAAAATCCTCAGCTGAGACTGTTAACTCTTTCCAGTTGGGACGCTGGATAATACATATGCTTTCTAAAGTCTTTTAAAAATGAATCTGAACAGAGATATGACATTTATTTTTATTTTCATTTATTTCTTTTTTTTAACATGAAATTTATTGTCAAATTGGTTTCCATACAACACCCAGTGCTCCTTCCAACAGGTGCCCCCCTCAATGCCCATCAACCACCCACCCCACCCTCCCACTCCCCATCAACCCTCAGTTTGTTCTCAGTTTTTAAGAGTCTCTTATGGTTTGGCTCTCTCCCTCTCTTTTTTTTTTTTTTCCCCTTCCCCTCCCCCTGGTCTTCTGTTAAGTTTTTCAGGATCCACATAAGAGTGAAAACATATGGTATCTGTCTTTCTCTGTATGACATTTATTTATTTTTTTTTATTTTTTTTTTTAATTTTTTTTCAACGTTTATTTATTTTTGAGACAGAGAGAGAGACAGAGCATGAACGGGGGAGGGACAGAGAGAGAGGGAGACACAGAATCGGAAGCAGGCTCCAGGCTCTGGGCCATCAGCCCAGAGCCCGACGCGGGGCTCGAACTCACGGACCGCGAGATCGTGACCTGAGCTGAAGTCGGACGCTCAACCGACTGAGCCACCCAGGCGCCCCGTGACATTTATTTTTAAAAGCAGAATAATTCTAGACCAACATAAGTTGTTTATAATCAGGGTGGAAGTCTTACCCTGTGTATTTATTTGGTAGGACTGCTGACAGAACACCACACACTGGGTGGCTTAAACACCATTAATTTGTTGTCTCACAGATGTGGAGGCTAAAAGTCCAAGATGGAGGTATCAGCAGGGTTCATTCCTTCTAGGAACTGTGTGGGAGAATCTTTTCCATGCCTTGCCTCACTTCTGGTGATTTCGCTGGCAATCTGTGGTGTTCCTTTGCTTGTGGATGACATCATCCTGACCTCTGCCTGCATCTTCCATGGCATTCTCCTGGTGTTATGTGCCTGTGTCCAAATTTGTACCTTTATTAAGAAGCCAGTCATATTGAATTAAAGACCCAGCATGCTCCAATATGACCTCACCTAAATTAATTACATCTGCATGGCCCTATTTTATTTATTTATTTTTTTTATTTATTTTTTTTTTGTTTTTTCCCAGCAGCTGCTAATTATTTATTTATTTTTTTTTTATGAAATTTATTGACAAATTGGTTTCCATACAACACCCAGTGCTCATCCCAAAAGGTGCCCTCCTCAATACCCATCACCCACCCTCCCCTCCCTCCCACCCCCCATCAACCCTCAGTTTGTTCTCAGTTTTTAACAGTCTCTTATGCTTTGGCTCTCTCCCACTCTAACCTCTTTTTTTTTTTTTTCCTTCCCCTCCCCCATGGGTTCCTGTTAAGTTTCTCAGGATCCACATAAGAGTGAAACCATATGGTATCTGTCTTTCTCTGTATGGCTTATTTCACTTAGCATTACACTCTCCAGTTCCATCCACGTTGCTACAAAGGGCCATATTTCATTTTTTCTCATTGAGCATGGCCCTATTTTAAAGTAAGATCACATTCTGACGCACTGGGGGGTTAAGTTTTCAACATAACGAATTTCAGAAGAACACAGTTTGATCCATATCACCTTGCACAAAGAAACCAGTATAGGCTAGTTCTGCCATGGAGCAGAAAAAAAGGATTTCAGAATACTTGTCAAACATTTGCTATGATTGATGGTACTCTGGATCAGGGATATAAACTCTCCACATAAACTCTCCAGTTGGAGTAGTAGATATACCATCATCTTAGAAATGGTGATATAACTTTAACCTTATTCATCAAGAGACATTCTAATTTATCGACCCATTTAAAATTTAAACATTTATTGAATGTTTTTAAGGCACTGTTCAAAAACTTTACACCTTTAATTGAATATGATATTTACAACAATTTTATAAGTTGCTATTATAAACATCATAATTTTTCAGATAAGTACTTAAGGTTTTTTTTTTTTTTTTTAATGTTTATTTATTTTTGAGACAGAGAGAGACAGAGCATGAATGGGGGTGGGTCAGAGAGAGGGAGACACAGAATCTGAAACAGGCTCCAGGCTCTGAGCTGGCAGCACAGAGCCCGACGCGGGGCTCGAACTCACGGACCGCAAGATCATGACCTGAGCCGAAGTCGGACGCTTAACCGACTGAGCCACCCAGGCGCCCCAAGTACTTAAGGTTTTGAATCAAGTCACTTGACCAAAGTTTCTCAGCTTCACTAAGCCAGATTGGTGAAGCTGTAATGAATATCTAAGACCTCAAACTCCATAGTGAGCCTCCAAAACTGCTATACTTTTATTTGACCACAGCAAGAGAAAGTGATAGCTAACAGTGTTGGGTCATCTTGGCTTTCCAATGTTTTGTTTGTTGTTCGAATTGTGAAACTGGAAATCTTTTTTGCACATCAGTGTCAATAGTTCATTAAGTGTTGGGCTGTCCTAGGACTGATGTCTTGTGCTGTCAACTGTTTCCAATATTTAAGTCTGAACTTCACCAGTGCCTGTGTCTCTGCTCATTTTCTTTAAATTTTTACAAGAGCTAATATACAGGAGAGTTACTCTGAAACAGATTTAGCTGAAGAAATACTCCTATACACCCTAAATATAATTTTAATGTGTTTCTTTAAAAAAACATTTTATACGATGAATATGAAGAAAATATTCTTCAAAACCACTCACAGCTGACCAAGTAAGAAATTCTAAACTTCTATAGAAGCAGACTACATAGGAATGGGAAACTGAAGAGAAGCTGATAGTAATTGCAGCTTGCAAAAGGAATTAGCAAGTTTGAGGGGCCCCTGGGTGGGTCAGTGGATTAATCATCTGGCTCTAGATTTTGGCTCAGGTCATGATCTTACAGTTCGTGAGTTCAAGCCCTGCATCAGTCTCAGTGCTGGCAGTGTGGAGCCTGCTTGGGATTCTCTCTCTCTCTCTCTCTCTCTCTCTCTCTCTCTGCCCCTCTCCAGCTTGCCCTTTCTCTCACTCTCTTAAAGTAGATAAATAAACTTAAAAAAAAAGTAATTAGGATATTTGATCTTTGGCAGTGCCTCCAGAAAAGAAAACATTGGGAAGAATCTGCTTCCCTTTCATTTGCTGGGAAATAAGCCACAGAAAAGGGGGATGCACTGTAAAGTGGACCAAATTGGAGAATTGAAAGATGAGCATAGCTCCAGCAATCAGGCAGTTCAACCTAAATTGTTTTTCTTTTCCCATATTATTTACCAATGGGTGTAATTCCTTACATTTAGTCAGAGAAAAATTGCCTTATTGAACCAGATAAACTTCTCGGGTAAATCTAGTTATCTCTAAGGATGATTAGATACCTATGGCCAGAGTGGGTTTTGCTACTGTTTTACCATTTATAATGTAATTTAAAAGCTTTGATTACATTTCAAGCCAAAATCCTCTTCTTTTATCCCCTTGTAATTGGGCTTCAGAGACTTGAGATTAAAATTGGTCTCTATATAAAGTCATAAAGGGAAAATTTAGGGAGGTAGAATAAAACAAAGTGTTGGATTCTCGGTATTATGGAGATTCAGGAAGATGAGTGTCCATGATGTGCCAGCGAATCTCTTTCACATATTTGAATTTCCTTAATTCCCTCAACAATGATTTGTGATGTGTATTCTTACATTTATTAGCTTTATGAGGATGCTAACATTCAGAGACATTAAGCTGTCCAAGGTCTCATGGGTAGGAAACAGAAGAGATGGGAAAGTGTATATACCTATTTTATCTATCTATATCTGTATCATCTATATCTATATCTATTTATAATATATCATCTATATCTATATATATCATCTATATATCTGTATCTATCTATATCTATATCATCTATCTATATATCATCTCTATCTATACCTGTATTTATATCTATATATCTATATATATCATCTGTATCTATATCTATAGCTATATCATCAATTTATCTATTTATCTATCTCTCTTAGTTTTAATCTTAAACTCTTATAGGATAGTACATTACTTATGTATAAAGTTAAATTCCTTACCAGATATTTTAAAACACAATATTACAGGAAGCGTGCTTTCTAGTAATTGCATGAACCCATTTACATAAGTATATTTCATTCCTTCTCTCTTTCTCCTTTCCCTTCCTTCTATTTTCCTTCCAATACACTTATTATGTACTACAATGAACCAGATCATGTTTCAGTTTAACGGGATGTGGGTTCATGATCTATATTTCTTAGGGGTGACTCAGGAGATAACAGGCATTAGAGAGCAGAGACCTGGGACTATATGGTAAGTGAGCTAGGGAATCGTATCCTCACAGCCCAGTGAGAGAGTGTGAACCTGGTGGGAGAAAAGAAAAGTTTGAGAATGGCTCCCAGTGTAGGCACCTCTAAATAGAGCAACATGGCCTGTCCTTTTTTTCATATGGAAATTTTATTACCCTGATTTTGGCTAACAGAGAAATTTAAGGCTTAAATATAAAGTGACATTAACATCTTTATACTTCTTGGTCAAGTAGTTCTGTGTTTAGAAGTCAGACTGGAAATGCAGAGATTGAATGTGGAAATGTGGTTGCTGGGCGGTCCTTTGCGTCACATTTCAGAGTCAGTTTTAACACATTAAAAAAAAAGTTTATTTATTTATTTTGAGAGAGAGCAAGCACAAGCAGAAGGAGGGGCAGAGAGAGAGAGGGAGAGAGAATTGAAGCAGGCTCTGACCTGAGCTTAAATCAAGAGTCAGAAGCATAGCTGACTCTACAACCCAGGCACCCGAGACTTAACACATTTTTTACATACTACCTATATGCCTGTGAATGTTAATCCAGTTTTCCTGGATTTTTAAATGTTTGTGATATTACTTAATTACGATTCTTTAAAATGTTGATTCATTTTCCATAAACTAAATATAAATTAAAATATAACCTTTTCCCAACTCAGGGGTAGGCGCTGGAATTAGAGGAGAGAAGAATACAGTAAAGGTCTCTGTTTTCTGAACTCCATTCAAAATGTGGTTAGAGTATGACTGCTGTATTTTTACATTTTCTATTTGGCTTTAACCAATAAGCATATAGATGAGTATTATCAAAATACACAAATCAATGTATTTAATGGAGGTCAACATGTTTTCTGTCTCCTAGAATTTGAGAATTCAATTATTTCATTGATGTCATATGTTACACAATGACATATAATTAAAAAAAAAAGTACACAAGGATCTACCATTCAGATTTAAGTATTGCACCAAAGAGTTCTTTGGGGAAAGTCCCAGAACACCACTTAAAAAATCTTGAGAGGAGTCTGAGATGAGTTGATTGCCATCTTGAGACAAGGCAGTACTGAACTTTGTCAGGATTCAAGCTCGTCCAATTACCTTTCTGCTCTTCACTTTCAGAACTTGATTTTGCATTCAACACAGTCTCTTGGCATTTGAAGCTCCGTCAAACTAAACAGCTCTGTTTTAGACACATGTTTTGAAAAGCCTCACAGGCTCTCAGTTTGCACATACAGTATATCTTTTAAATACTATAACCCTGAAGCAGCACTGAGATATTATTTTCATAAAAGCGAACTCGAAACCAGTGAACCTTACATATTTGCTGTCTTCACAGGAAAAAGAAATGCACTCTTTGACTCATTTCCACACTGTCACAGAGTTCTGCCATTTTGAGATTGTAAGCACATTTTTTTTTTCAAATAATTCAGAGCCAAGATATGGATTTGCTTCATTTCTTACTAAACCTAGGAGACTTTTCAACCATAAAGTAAATGTTTTCTCAAAAAAATGAAACTCTGTGACCCACATTTACCTATTATTTGGAGCCCAGAATTACAATGAATATTATTGGCAGCATATAAATTCAAAGACTGGTAACAACACAGGGCCTACTACCTTGTGCTTAAAACACAGACTGTGGACAATAGGGAAAATCATTTTTGTGATTTTATTTTTGTTATGCCATGATCCTATTTACATTTGTATCTTGATATTAAGTGCTTTAGAAGATAGTATCATATTTTGTATATTAAATAAAGTTTCTTCTCAGACACATTATAACACAATATTTATAAAAGGTATATTATGTACTGGTTAATCCAACCAATTAATATAAGTACATTTTCTTTCTTTCTTATTTTACCCCCTCCTTCTTCCTTCAGTTACTCTCTTTATCCTTCCTTGACTCCCTCTTCGCTTCCCTCTCTCTTTTCATCTAACACGTTTATCGTGAACCACAATGAACCACATCATGTTCCAGCTCCATGGAACACAAGTCCATTGATCTATAATAATGCTTGCAGGATGATCCTTGACCCATTCCAGAGGCCCTAGGGCTTCAGAGATCAGAGACCTGGGACTATATAAATTTTTCAAAGTTTAGAAATCTCATTTTTGTTCCCTACCCATTTCCATGATGGATATATATGAACAATTCCCTTCTAGAGAGGTAAATGTCTCTTAGCCTTTTCTATTCTCTGGACTTAGGGCTGTATATACGACCTGAATTCTATAGATGCTGCTTGGAATTTTGAATCTAAAGACTTTCAGATTACATTAGAAATTTGATTAAAGGGAGAACATTATAAGGGGCAAGATTGTGGGAATGGAGGGGTTTGGTGTTTAGATTTTGCACATTCCATTTTAGCCCAGTTAATACCACATGTTTCTAGTTCACAGTCAACAGAGATGACTACTTTACCAGGCTTAGCAGTAATTCACAATGTCAGCTCATGAATAAAATTACAGGCATTGGTTAATAACAAATAACATTGTCTAGAAGAAAAAGACTAACAGAGAAGGAGAGGCAAAGAGAAAGAACATCCTAAAATGTGGCATTTTCCATGGTCTCCTCACCATAGTCTTATGAAGATATTCACAAAAGATAGGTAAATTGTCTGAGTTCATTTAGTTCATAGGTAAGCAGACTGGTATTCTTAACTTTAAAATTTTAGAAATCTGTCTCCAAGTCTATATTCACTCAACTGTATTATAGTGCCTCTCACACTGATACAATCTTCCCGTTTGCTCCACACTGAGGCATACATTTATGTAATTATGTGTTTATTCAGGTCTTTTGATAGTTACTGAGTGTCTACTATGTGTCATGCGTAGATTTATATCAAGAGATGCAAAAGTAAATGAGGCAATGTCATGTAAATAACTATTACATAGTTATATAGTTACATAGTTATAGTTAAATAACTATTAGAATCAGTCAGACTTGGATTGAATTATTGTTATCATACAGACTCAAGTTAGTTGTGGCAATAGTCAGTCATCAACAGAATGTAATAATGTCAAAAGTAGCATATTTGTGGTGCCATATGAAAGTGAGAAGAAATGAATGCTTTAGAATTCACTGGAGGGAAACCTTACCATGTGTGTGTGTAAGTGTATGTGTGTATCTCTGTGCACATGTGTGTGCATATGTTTAAATTTAGTTATTTTACCTCTATGTACATAAATCTATCCAGTACAATCAGTCTAAGAAAGACACTCAGGTCTTTTAAAGTCCACTTGGAAATATTAAGTTGTATAGATCATTTCTACAATTTTGCTGTATTTAAAATAACACTGCTGAAGCGTCTAGGTGGCTCAGTCGATTAAGCTATCTGAGTTCAGCTCAGGTCATCATCTCACAGTTTGTGGATTTGAGCCCTGCATCGGGCTCTGTGCTAACAGCTCAGAGCCTGGAGCCTGCTTCAGATTCTGTTTCCCTCCACCACTTGCAGTCTGCCTCTCTCTCTCACAAAAATAAATAAAAATTAAAAAAATTAACATAACACTGCTAAAAATTTAATAGCATTGAATAATCTTGCTCCTACACCGTGTCTTTAGCTTTACTTTTTAGCGTGGAGTACACATTTAAAAAATATATATAAATGGAGCACATATATTCCTAATTTATTAAACAAAATATCTTGAACAGGACTCCAGGACTCCCCTTTAAAAGATGTTAGTGTCAGAGGCATCTGAGGGGCTCAGTCAGCTAAGTGTCTGATTCCTGATTTCAGCTCAGGTGATGAGCTCCCGATTCATGAGATCGAGATGCCCCCTCCCCCCATTTGGGCTGTTTGCTGACTGCACAGAGCCTGCTTGAGATTCTCTCTCTCCCTCTCTCTCTGCCCCTCCCTCACTCACATTCTAAATAAATAAATAAATAAATAAATAAATAAATAAATAAAAGACGTCGACATCAATGCTTTATATCTGTCTGTTGAATAACTGGAAGAGGAAGAAGAGAAATAAATTTATTTGGAAACATTTCACTGGCTTATCCCATCCCAGCCTCTCTTGGCTTCTCGTTCTGTGTATAGCACTTCACAAATCTAAGTGCTGTACTGAGTGTGTTTTCCTTTCAGAGGTTGCAAACTGGCAGTTGGAGGGTCCCAGATGGTCCGCAGATGTATTTTGTTTGACTCAGACAGTGTTGGCCTACACAGTATTTATATTTTATTCTTAATTAGAACTGGGAGATTTTATTTCATATTTGAATAATTGACTTTTCTTGAAAAAAATAAAATTTTATACCAGTGAATCTTTTTTAAACATCCTGATTATTGGCTGCAGTTTACCACAGTATCCACCATTTCCTATTGCGTCCTAATACTGAGGCTAAATGTCATTTGCTATTTAGCAGAGCACTAGTGCTATTGTTTTCCTTATTGTTGAGTGAGAAGGAAAATTAAATATTTTTTGTAGTCCTGTCTCTATCGTCTATGAGGCCAACATTGCATATTTACATTATCTTCCTTCCTCTAACATTATATGGTTTTGGGACTCTTACATCATTGAATTTGAACCCAGTATAGAGAAAAGAGTCAAGCAGATTTGGAGCCTGATAGAATTGGGTTCAAATCCAATTTGCCATTTACCAGTGACATAAAAGTATGCGAATTAAATGAAGTGATTTAGGTACTTTGAAATATCTAAAAAAAGTACTAAAAATATCCCTTAACCAATCCAGGATTCAGCCAGTCTGAAATCCATTCCTGCATCTCATTTTCGGAAAACACCCAATGGAATGATGTCTGGTACTAATCCAACATTTGACAAGTACATATTTTCAGCAAGTGTTAGACTTTGAATTCTGAGGAATCAATAGGTTAATTAAGCCTTGGCTTTATGAGTGTCTCCCCCTATCTCAGTATGCTGAAACACCCTAGATCAGAATTACACATGTGGAAACATGGCAGAAAAAGTGAGTCCCACAGGGAGAGTACATAGCAGTCATCTTATTATTCCCTTCCTCCTTTTTCCAGAGTAACATTTCCATTCACTCATGGCACACTTCCTTTTGAGATTAGATATGGCCTCATGATCCTTGTCACGATGGCATACTGGTGCCATCACCATTGAGTGAGCTAAGCTGCTCTGTGAGATGAAACAATCAGGCAGCACAGGATCTATGTATGATGAACCAGGGATGCATCCTTAACCATGCTTCACTTTTTGGGAAGTTTTCCCATTACTGGTGGTGCGCGGTAACTCAAAGACTATAATACTGATTGGGAGGATGGGAAATGGGGAAATACTGGTTTAAAAATGTGTTAAAAGTTTCCAAAGTTTTAGCCGTACAATGAACCCCCAGAGATTCCCACCATTGTCACAGTAAAGGAACAGACCTTATTCATATGTGAACAGTCTCTTCCAGATGACCTCAGTGATTTGTTTTCTCTGTCAAGAATTCCTGGGGCACCTGGGTGCCTCAGTTGTTTAAGCATCTGACTCCTAATATCGGCTCAGGTCATGATCTCATTGTTCATGAGATGGAGCCCCACGTTGAGCTCTGCGCTGACAGCATGGAGCCTGCTTGGGATTCTCTCTCCCTCTCTCTCTGCCCCTTCTCTGCTCACTTTCTCTCTCTCTCAAAATGAATAAACTTAAACAACAAAAAAAATTCCCTTGACATTAATTATAATCTAATGCAGCCTAGTTAAAATGATAGGATCAGTTGAACAATTGTTAATAAGAGAGTTTTACTTATTCACTCATAATTCATAACTACTGGGGCTCACTACTCTTTGTTATAGCACTGAATCTGGGAGATGAGAAAAGATCAACTAGTGTAAAAGAAAGACCTAGGATAGGCTAGAATTTCAAAATAGTATGACTAGTCATAAGCAAGTAATTTTGCTAAGGATTTGACTTTGTTACTTCTCTAATAGCAACAATGTGCTAGACTGGAAGAGGTGTAATGTAATAGGTAATATATTTTAAGCACATTTATTTTAAGAAGGTTATATAAAGACATTCAAGGATTAATAAGATTTAAAATATTAGTGTTTTATCATAAAGCTATTATCTTATTTTAAAGTAATTTTAAATTTGGCAAATTTATTTATTTAAAAATTTTTTTTTAATGTTTATTTTTGACAGAGAGAAAGAGACAGAGCATGAGGGGGGAGGGGCAGAGGAGACACAGAATCTGAAACAGGTTCCAGGCTCTGAGCTGTCAGCCCGGAGCCTGACGTGGGGCTCAAACTCATGGACCATGAGATCATGACCTGAGCCAAAGTCAGACCCTCAAACGACTGAGCCACCCAGGCACCCCAGAATTTATATTTTTATTATAAGAACTGACCTATTTATTTTAGTTTTATGCATGTAGTTTTATAAATTGTATGAAGTAGAAAGCAGTGATCCCTTTATATAAATTCAGGTTACAAAGGATGTATGCTAGAATCTTTTTCTCTCCCCTTAACCAGATGGGCATGTGTCACTTAACATTTCCATTTTTTAGTATCTTTACTTGAGAATCAGGAATGATAGATATCCATTTGTATTTATGTGTTACTTTTAAGTAAAAAAAATAAATAAAAAAAAAGCAAATTGTATATGACTCTTTCTCTTCCCTGAGAATTGCCATAGAGCTGGGGTCAGTCAAGAGTGAACCCAGGGCTCAGTATGTCGATTTGCTCAATCCCTTTTTTGTCTCTGTCTCTCCCTCCACCACTCAGCTTTGTTCCTTTCATGTGGTGAGGAAGAGGGTCATCAGCCTCATGACACTGGGGAGAGGGACAATTTTTGACAATAACAATAGTTGGGAGTTTCACACTTGACTGGTTGCCTCAGCCTGGATCACATCATCATTCCTGGGTATTGTGATTGGGTAGGCCTGGGTCCCATGCTTACACATGTGATTCAAGAGATGGGTTGGATTTGTTATCAGAAGATGAATAAAAAAGGTGAAAATAAAGGGTAGCCTAAAACAATTACTACCACAGTAATCTAAGGTAAAAGGCCTACATCGTTTGGTTTAGGCCTCATACCTGGCCCTTACTCTAACTCCTTCATATTTTAAAGAAGGATTATTATTATTTGCTGTAAAGTATTAAACAGGACAAATTTGGGCACCTTCCAGTTTGTCCTTCCAGCTTCTGCTGTGGTGTCGTCCAGTGCTTGTGTGGAATGCATGTGTTTTGAAGAGAGAACTCATTTCAATGTGTGGTTACATGTGAAAAACCAAAGAAGACAAAACTGAGATACCTCTCTCTCTTTTCCTGACTTCTTTCCAGATGTGATATAACCAATACCTCCTGTTCAGGACTGCATGTAATATACTCCCGAATGAAATGAATTCAGACACAAACAGATAGTCCGCTAACTCCTTGTCTGGGTGGTAGTAGGGGAGGTATTTGATCTGGTGTTCCTGCCTTTTTGCCACTGCACCAGCCAATTGTGCTGTGGTCCATGCTTGGCTTGACTGATGCAGGAATGCTGCCAATTAATGGGCACAGTGGTAAACGTGGAAAATCATAGCTTCAGTACTCATGACATATGTGCAAGAAATAGGGACCAAGCTGTTTTGCCATGGAGAATAGTCCGAACTCTCTTGCTAAAGTTATTTTTGCCACATATTGTGTGGTGTAGATCAACAACTATTTATTGTATTCTTGGTAACAATTTCTTTTCAAATTTTGCAATGATCTTTTCAGCAGTAATGAGTTAAATAGAAATAAAAATATTTTTGATGAAATATAAAGGCAGTGAATATAGCAACACGCAACTTACACAACACAAGGAATGTTAAACATGGAACTTGCATAAAATATGTTGCTCTTTACCATCTATACCATGGGGATCATAGGGATGTTGCTGACCACGTGCAATTCAAAAGAAACAAATATAATGAGGAAGCAATAGTTCTGAGTTCAAAAGTTAAAGAAGACAGTGCCCAAAGAAGATTTAATCCCATAAATTATTTTTACATCAGTATGGAAAACATGGCCTTTTATTTTGATCAGAAACTGTTCTTCTAAGTTAAATTTGGCAATTCCCAAGTTTCTTATACACATATAACAAGTTGGGTTGATATGTATGAATATATTTGCTACATTACTAGAAGAATTTAGTTTCTCAGAAAACTAAATACTATCCATTTTAAATCAGTGTCATTACATGCTCGGAACAAAACATCAGTTAATTAAACACAATGATTTAATTTTCTATCCAATCAAAGAAAAGATATTCGGATTTCATTCTATTGAAGATGAAGCCTCCATTACTATTTCAAATACTATTGTAAGTTCTGTTACTTTTTTTTTTTTTTGCTTTAACAGTGATATTAAAAATCCTTTTTTTTTTTTTTTCTTGCTTGAAGAAGTTATGGCAAAGATCAGTGTCTTTTATGATAAGAATTCTATGGAGCATAAGTGTACTTTGAATTGATTGAGCTGTACATATAATTCATAATTGTCTCCAAACAAGCTGTGATATACTACCAATCAAAATAGATGGTGTGGTTGTCAAAACTGGCAAATATTAGAGTACTACACATACAGAGTAACAGAAATGCACATTTTTTGAAACATGGATGATGTTGAAACAAAATAATATATCTGCACGAAAGCATGTGCTTTCTTTGCTGCTTATCACCAATTAGATTTTAAAGACGTTTGACTATTAGAGGAACTTTTAAGTGGAACTTAGAAGATTTTATACCTTCAGTGTCCTGCAATGATACTGAACATTTTAATGTCTTTTAAACTTGATTTGCATTTTGGTTAAAATCAGTTGAAGGTCTTTAATCATTCAATGAGTCAGGCACTGTGCAATTATTAAAACAAAACTTGCAAATAAAAAGACATTGAAGAATATTGTTAAAATATCAAGGTAGAAACCAAAAATTAATTGGTAACTGAAATTATGTATGAGATTTATTTTTGTAATTCCATAAATGTACTTTGGATATCTTAACCTATGGAAAATATCTTTGATGGAAGTCTTATTTTTAATTGCATACATTTCTTTCTTCATCATTATGGAATAAAATTGGAAATGCCTATGATTTTGCATATCTAATTTTGATAAACTCATCAAATAAATTATTTTTTATCTTTTATAATATATTAGTCAAAGAAAGGTACTTTTATTTTTAATTTTGATAAACTCATCAAATAAATTATTTTTTATCTATCTTTTATAATATATTAGTCAAAGAAAGGTACTTTTATTTTTTAAGTTTACTTACTTATTTATTTTGAGAGAGAGAGGGAGAGAAAATCTCAAGCAGGCTCTGCACTGTCAGTGTAAAGCCCAACACAGGACTTGGACCCATGAACCATGAGATCATAACTTGAGATGGAATCAAGAGACAGTCTCTTAACCAACTGAGCCACTCAAATGCTCCAAAGAAAGTTATTTTTAATGGAGACAAATAATATTAACTGTGGGTATTTTAGGGGTAAAATATTTATACGTTTTAATATAAAAATTGAATTTAGAGTATTTTCCATTGAGTATATTGGCTTTCCATGGAAAGGTTTACCAAAAGAGGAGTTGTGGCTGCTCATATTTTTTTTTTTTTTCAGAGAAATTGCTGCAAGGAGAGTAGTTGTCTTATATCCTCCAGCTGCCACCTGAAGATCTGCTGTGGCATTCATGATGAAGTATAATTCTTCTGAGATCAGCCCAGCTGCAATGGATTGAATTGTATCCCCAAATTCATATATTGAAGCACTAATCTCCAATGTGACTGTATTTCAAGATAGGAGCTCTAAGGAGGAGTTAAATGAGGTCAAAAGGATGGTGTCCTTAGAAGTATGTCCTTAAGGGCGCCTGGATGGCTCAGTTGGTTGAGCGTCTGACTTCAGCTTGGGCCATGATCTAGTGGTTTGTGAGTTTGAGCCCCACATCAGGCTCTGTGCTGACAGCCTGGAGCCTGCTTCGGATTCTGTGTCTCCCTCTCTCTCTGCACCCCCCCCCACCGACTTGCACTCTGTTTGTGTGTCTCTCTCTCCATCTCAAAAATAAACATTAAAAATAATAATAAAAAAGAAGTAGTGTCCTTAGAAGAGACACCAGGGAACTTGCTTTCTCTCTCTCCTTCTGCCATTTGAGAACACAGCAAGATGGTGGCCATGTGCAAGCGGAAAAGAGAGCTCTTACCAGGAATCAAATTGGCCAGCATATTGATCTTGGACTTCTCAGCCTCCAGAACTATGAGAAATAAATTTGTATTGTTTAAGCTGACCAGTATGTGGTACTCGGTTATAGAAGTCTGAGCAGAATGGGGTGCCTGGGTGGCTCAGTCAGTTAAGTGTCCAACTCCATTTCAGCTCAGGTCATGATCCGATGGTTTGTGGGTTCCAGCCCCAAATTGGTCTCTGTGTTGAGAACTGTGTGGAACCTGCTTGGGATTCTCTCTGTCCTGCTCTCTTTGCCCCTCCCCTGTTAGCTCACTGACTGTCTCTCTCTCTCTCTCTCTCTCTCTCAATCAAAAAATAAATAAAAACATTAAAAAATAAGGAAGTCTGAGCAGACTAAGACATCAGCCAATAACCCAGCATGATGGAGGCGCTGGAGCTGGGTCCTTTCTATACAAACAGTAATTTTTGCTTATAGACGCCATAGCAGCCTAGCCTATATTTTCCCAGCCCTCAGCTCTTTCTATAGTATCTTCCTGATATCACAGATGTCAGACCAGCTTGGGGCCTTGAGACTTTTCCTACCAAGTCTTGGTCTTTCTTTCCTTTATCCTCCATAATTTTTCAGGTATAATATAAATCCATATTGGGATCTTCTAGAAGGAACTGAACTAACACAGAAGCCAACTGAAATTTGATGACAATTTCAAAATCTTTAAACCTAAGTTTCAATTTTGAAGTAGATTCAAGATAATTTTATGAAAATGAAAATATATTAAGACCATATTGAAAAAAATTCATTTAAAAAATATAGTATTAAAGAGACAAAGCTAAGAAAATAATTAAACTTCATGATTATGTGCCAAGTGTAATTATTCTGTTGTTTTTAAATTTTAATGTTATATGATGAGATGTTAATATACCATTTATTTTGATGTTTTTGTCTTTATATTTGCTGATATTTTATTTTTTGGAAATAACTATTTCTGAAGATAATTTTTAAGCAGAACTATTACATAAGCCTACCAACATAACACATTTTCAGTCAAAAAATAAATATTTCAAAAAAATATGTAACTGTAATTATTTTAGTACTCTGAGGACCCCAAAGTATCCCAGTTTAGATAATAAATAGTATAGTCATATTACCCTCAATGTACTAATCATGATCACATTGACCATTTACATAAAAGGGCTATGAAAATTTTAAAGTGATGTATCAGTCAGGATAATTTGGGTTATTCTGTGACAACAAATAACTAATATTGTAGTGGCTTTAAGCAATAAGAAATGACCTATTTCCTATTTCAGAATTATTTCTTCCTATCCTTACTTTCCTCCTCAATTCCATTTCTCTCCTACCTTCTTCATACATTAATAGAGCATCTATTCTGTTCGTTGTTTTGTATTCTGAGCTGCAGAATTACAGAGTCAGCAATTTACAAGGAACTTCTCACAACAAATTTCCAAACAAAAAATTAAAAAGCTTCTAAAGGAGTATTTGATTAAGTATCAAATGACATTGAAGTAAATAATCATATATTGATTCAAAAATACTTATTGACAAACTACCATATGCCAGACATTATTGTGGCACTAGGATAGAGAAGGGGTAAAATAGGGAAAAAAAATTTCCTCATTGAATTTACATTCTAGTCAAGAGAAATCAATACTAAACGGAAAAAAAAGAAAAATCTTTCAGTTTTCAGATGTAATAATTGTCATACGTAAAGGAAAGAAAGCTTCACTCAAACGTGACATTTAAGCACAAACTTTATGGAGCTAAAGGACCACATTATTTATATATATACATTTATATATATACATATATTTATATATATACATTATTTATATATATACATATATCTATATATATATGTATATAGATATGTATCTCTCTATATATGTATCTATCTATCTATCTATCTATATATATATATATATTTGTAATGACATTCAAAACCGTTACTGGCTCAATTTAGACTATGGGACTGCCAGGGTTTGCTGATGGATGGGACTGTCAAAGAATGAAGTTCCCATTTATTGACTTAGGGATGGACTATGGGAAGGGCAGGTGTAGGGAGGTGAGGAGATCAGAAATTTAGACATCTAAGGATTGATGTTAGCAGCTGAATTTATGTGCTTGAAATTCAGGAATAAGTCTCTGGCTCTAGATATAAATGTTGAAGTCATTAGCATATAGATGATATTTAAAGTTAAGGGGCTAGATGAGATCACCTAGAGAATAAGTATAGGAAAAAAAATGGAAGTATTTGTGAAGTGGGCCCAAGTTCACATCAACATACAGGGGTTGGGGCAATTAGAAAATACCTAATTTTCTGAGAAGTGAAGGAAGAGCATGAGAAAGGAAAAATCAAAAGGGAACAATGTCCAAGAAGCCAAGGATGCGTTTCAAGGATGAATAATGAAATTTGTCAAATGCTGCTTCTAGGTTAACTAGGATAACTGAAAATGGAACATTGGAATCAGCAACTTAGAAAAATTGCTGACCTTGGTTTTTATAGTGTCAGTGGAACACTAGAGGACAGTGGTTTTGTACGCAAGGGTTCAAACAGGTGAAATAAAATTAAAAATCAGTGACCACAGACAAGCATTGGATGGAACAAAGAAAGGAGTCAGTAGCTAGAGGGTAATGGGGAGAGAACCATAATTTAGTTTTCAATGTGAAGAAGAAAAGCATGTTTGCTTCTGGAATTAATTCATTGAAGAGGGAGAAATTGAAAGAGACGGTGAGAGTTGGGTAGAATGGAGTCTGTGGAAGCAGGAATCTGTGCTTCAGGAAGTATAGAGAAACTGCAACATCTTCCACGAACTGAGATATGTGGGTTTCCTAAACGTGAAAGAAGTTTGTCAGAAGGCTACTTTCCTTGCGTTGATTTACATCTATTTCCTTTTGTACGTACATCTGTAGCCAGACAGAGCAACTGAAGAGATCACCATGAAAAATCCTGATCACAAATAGAGACAGGGATCTTCTTTTGCCTTTTTTCCCCCCTTCCTCACTCCTCAGGCTTCTATTAAATCAAGGGGCTGATATTTATCTTTCTTTATTTCCTTGCTCCTAAGTGGAAAACTACATAATGAAGTTTAATATATGATCTAAGAACAGTGCTATACAAGTGATTCATTACGTATTTATTATTTTTATATTCTTGCTCTATCTTCATAACCTTAAATATTTTAGAGTGTGTAGTTTAGATCCTGCTTTTTTATGCAGGCTCCTATGTCCAATATAATAGATTAGCAAGAGATTTAGGTTTAGAATGTCTTTTTGTGCTCTTCTGTTCTCACGTTTAGCTGTACAAACTTTAACAAATCACTCAGTCAACACTAAACCACGGATTCTTCACGTGTACAGTGGGGATAACATTTCTTGATTCATAACATTAATGTAAAGATGTATTAGTTAATTCAAAAATAAATATTCACTTAAGGATTTTTTTCTAGGTATATTTACATGCAATTGAATTCTTTTTTTGTTTTCTTGTTTTGAGTTTATTTATTTATTTTGAGAAGAGAAAGAGAGAGAGAGAGAGAGAGAGAGAGAGAGAGAGAGAGAGAGAACACAAGTAGGGGAGAGACTGAGAGGAGAGAGAGAATCCCAAGCAGGCTCCACACCATCAGCACAGAGCCCGATGTGGGGCTTGAACTCACAAACTGTGAGATCATGACCTAAGCCCAGATCAAGAGTCAGAGGCTCAATTGGCTGCACCACCCAAGCACCACTACACTAATTGAATTCTCAAAATGTTCCTATTATTGATGAGGTCACAGTTATTAGGGAGATCGTGTCGACGTTATCATGAACACTTCACAATTGAAGCCTGACATCCAGTGTGCTCATGCCTCTGAGTTATTCTTTGGTATTCAAAATATCATTATGGGTGAGGTTAATAATAATCTATATGAAACTAAAAGTAGGACCTTTATAAGGAAACAATCAATTCTGTTTCTTACAGAATTCATTGAGATTTTTCTCCCCAGCATTGTTCTTATGACTTGTGGTAGGAATTGAAGCGGGCATCAGTTTAGGATTGATTTTTAATATGTAAAAATTAATCACAGATAATTCCATCACGGATGAAATACTCCCATGGTATTTTCTCATGCCCAGGTATTAACTGAAAGATAATGTAATCAGTTTAACTTTATTATATTTGATGGAGAAACAACATTGTGGTGATGCATATATCATGCCTAAAAGTCCACGGTAATTTTGCTATAGTGATAGAAGCCTGCTTGAGAATAAATTCTGTATTAGAATAGGACAGAGCTGAGAGAATTGCAGGGGAAAGGAAGAGGAGGAGTCCTAATCAAATACTTGAAACTGACTCTACTTCTGGACTTTTCAGCAATGTGGATAAACCAGTGTGTTAAAGCAGTTTGAGTTGTGTGTTCCATAACTTGAAATGGAAAGGATCTTACTTGATTTAGTTTAGCAGTCAGCAGTGAAGGAAAATCAGGCGCACTTTTCCTGGCTTATTCTCTTTGAACATAAGCCACTTGCAAACTTCTAAATGAAATTGCAGTTCCTATTTGCTCTACAGCATATCAAAGAATTTTCTTTGCAGGTACACTGGATATGCATTCTCATTATAAGCCTGATTTCTCATGCAAGTAGGAAAAACTAATTTATATTAAGTTATAGGCCCAGGCTGATAAGACTTTTTGTATAAAATGTTTTATCATAGACAGACCATGTATGTTTACATCATATAGTAAGCTGCAGATTGAATGACAGAAGAGTAGAAACCAAGGAACATGATTTTAAAAGCTCATACTTTATCATCTGTTTCTGGTAACTTAAAACGATCACTAAAGAAACGTTTTTATTATGATCTGATAAAGAATAAATATTTGTACTCATCTCCTAATGTGTACAAGGTTGGATGTTAAGTAATCTCCAGGATTCAAAAGAAGAGATTGTGGGGATATCTTCTCCCAAAGAACTTAAAATCTAGTCAGGGAGATGAGACAGTTATGAAACACAAGTGAGAGATCAAAGACCACATCTAATTAGCTGTTGAATTATGCCTTAACCTCAAACTCAGAGCAGAAATGCATCATTAAAGACTGAAGAGATCAGAGAAAGCCTGCCTGATTTTTATTGGGTTATGTCTAAGGATGTTTTCATATAAAAGTATTAGTATGACACTCAATATCTTAATGACTAAAGACCCTCATGGCCTGTAAGCAAGACTCCAACACTTAAAAGTGTTTTTGCAGTTGTACTTATACTTATATTTAAAAGTTTCCTTCATTAATTAATTATTCCCTGTGCATGTGTTTTGTAGAATGTGGATATAATGTAGCACATATTCATAGACACTAACATTGTGTTAAATAAAGTGATGAACCAATTGAGTTCAATATTAAATTGAGATTTAACGTGTTGTAAGAAAAGCATATTACACAAGTAAATTGGCTTCTGCAAAGGCCTATTGTTGGAGGGAAAATGGTTGAAAACTTGAAATAAAAAAAAAAAAAAAAAAAAAACTTCAGATTGTTTCCCAGACCTCCAAGTTAGTAGTGTTGTGGATTGGTCTGGTTTTTCTCTGAGTTTCAGTGTTCTTACATGTGAAATGGGGATAGTAACAACATCTTTGCCACCATATTTCTGGTGGTAATTGAGTTTCCATATAAAATATAGAATATGAAATTACTTGCAGACTTTATGTTTGTCCTAGGAAGTTTCTAGATTTCTATTTTAATAGTTGGGGTTAAAATTTACAAAACTTTCTGCATAAAGGTAGACATAGTAGAATCAAAATCTGCAAGAAACTTGGTCACTGATGACTAACTTCTGTCTAAACTTTTAACCACCCAATGGAACACCTCAGCCAAATCTGTAAAACAAAGTGTTGTTTTGGGGCACCTGGGTGGCTCAGTTGGTTAAACATTCAGCTCTTGATTTTGGCTCAGGTCATGCATGATCTATCTCGATGATGGACCCCTGCATCAGGCTCTGCACTGATAGCATGGAGCCTGCTTGGGATTCTGCCTCGCTCCCTCTCCCTACCCATTTCCCCCCTCTCAAAATAAACTTTATTTCCCTCTCATAAATAAACTTTAAAAAAGTGTTTTTTCTAATACTATATGTATATATATATATATATATATATATATATATATACACTAGTATATAGTATATATATAGTATATAGTATATATATTGTAGTTTAGGGGAAAATCTCTACACAAAGCAGCTTCTAAGATATCAGCAAATGTTGAAAGTTAAACTGGTTGGAGCTCTGAAGATTATTCAGGAAAAACCTCACAAATAACAAGAGGAAGAAGTCGATCTCCGTATGTAAGAAAAACGTACAATTGTTTCCTATTTTTATAGTCACTTTTGTTTAATACTGTTAAGCAATGCAACCCAATTCCTAGAAATACCACAAAAGGTGATGTAAGAACAAAACAGGAGTATAGCTATCAATTGGATATTTCATTCTCAAACTGAATAATTTTGATATGTGTACAATTTTGACAACTGGGTTTAGAAGGAGAAACTAGGGGCGCCTGGGTGGCGCAGTCGGTTAAGCGTCCGACTTCAGCCAGGTCACGATCTCGCGGTCCGTGGGTTCAAGCCCCGCGTCGGGCTCTGGGCTGATGGCTCAGAGCCTGGAGCCTGTTTCCGATTCTGTGTCTCCCTCTCTCTCTGCCCCTCCCCCGTTCACGCTCTGTCTCTCTCTGTCCCAAAAATAAATAAACGTTGAAAAAAAAAATTAAAAAAAAAAAAAAAGGAGAAACTAAAAGCCATTTTCTTCCTACAAAGCAAATGTTTACAAACCCAGAGTTTGAAGTATTCATTAAAACATGAAATAAGATTTTGAAAGCCTGATAACACGAAGAACCAAGTTCAATAAGAGCATAACTGTGCTAAAGAGGTGTAGATAATGCCTGTGTCACCTACAATATCTGCTTATTGTTGTGAAATCTAAATCTAAGAGGCAAATAGTGCTCCCACGAAATTATGATACGTGATAATTTTAGCCTACTCTGATTTGCTTGCAGACTCTTCTCATATCCATATGTACAAGAAAAACAGAAGGCAGCATGGAGATGTTAGCATTTTTTTTTTTTTTATTATTCACACACCATGAACTATTGCTCTTTTTACAGTAAAATATGTTTGTAAAGGAAAATTGATTTTGGGGGTGAGGAAGATATTTACTGTAATATTTTACTTAAACCGCAAAGAACAGTGAATGATGGACAAATCACTGAGAACTATTCTGGGAAATTTAAATGACTACTTCACCTGTTGTGTTATTGTCTACTTCATTTTCCATCGCTTTATATTAGTCATTTTTTAAAAACATTGTTCATATGTGCAAATAGGATGGGCTTATCACAATGACGAAGGATCACACGATCTGGGTAACATTGAAATATGTTCATGTTAGTACACAAGAAGAATTCCAGACACATTTCCATCACAGTAGCAACTAGGAAAACATGTATATCTTTTTTTTCCCTGTTAAACAAATATCTTTGTATTGTTTTTGTCATGCCAAAGTAGAGCAGGATCTGCATGTAATGTTGACCAGAATCTTCCAAATAGTGAAATATTTCCCTGAAGAAAGGTTATTTTATTAAGAAAGAATTTCTATCTTAAGTTGAACTGAATTTTTTCTAAGCATATAATGTTTCTTCCACCTGCATAATTAATCATTTGTGCTTATAATGTTTATTACTGATATTGCACTCAAGTTTGGGGAAGGATGGATGGAATATGTTACAAACAATCCTGGAGTACAGAATGAGATGTGAGAATTGTCACTCCGGCTCATTGGTTTTTGGAGAGGTGAGGAAACACACAACCATTTTGTTGATAAGAAAACATCTAACCCTCTAAGGGGCATACCTGATACTCATCTTCAATACTCATGCTATAATCATTAGTTGAGGGTCTTCTGTGTGTCTGTCACTTTGTAAATTATGTAAACAATACAGAATAAGTATAAGAGGTAGAGGGGCCAAGAAAAGACAATAGCAAGGAAATCATCAGGTTGCAGGTGTGTATAATGATATAAATAAAGCCGGCCTTTTTTTTTTAATCGTATAGAGCTTTCCATGACTGTTATAGCCTGTAGCTCCCCCATACTGCACAGTTTAACATTTGTACTGTTTATATTGTTTGCCATAATTTCACTTTGCAGCATGGTCACCTCATGGTGCACACGCCTTAAAAATCTCATTCTCATTTCTTCTCTAAGCTCGTTACACTTAAACTTAGCACAGTGCTCAGCACTGTTGTTTGTTTGGTTAAATGTCACACTCACCCCCATCACTGTAAATACAGTAAGCCAAAAACAAGCCCATAGCCTTTGCAGTTAACAGAATATAAAGGTCCTCTGTTTGACAGGTGTTACCAAGGTGCTTCAGTCCAGAAGAAGCCTTTACCAGCATATGACTGAGTCTTACACTAGAATAGAACAGAGATCAAAGAAGAAATAGGACTGGATCATTTAGAACAAAGAATTTCTCAGTATTCTTTGGATCTAGATTGACAAAAGGAAATCTCAAGCAACAGTTTTAAAAAAATACATTGTGTTGGTATAAGATGTGATGCAGTGGTAACTTGATAATTTCCAAATAAGAGGGGCACAAACCTGTTCTGATTGCAAGTTGGGAGCTCAATGCCAAATGTGCACAGCACTTTACTTAAGATCGACACTAACACTCATTGTCTTTGTCAAAGATGGAGTGTTTACCTTTGAAGTGAAGGAGTTAGCTGTTTTTTTTTTTTAATGCTTTTTACAGTTTCTTTATTTTGAGGGAGAGAAAGAGAGAGAGAGAGCAAGTCAGGGAGGGGCAGGGAGAGAGGCACAGAGAGAATCCCAAGCAGGCTCTGCACTGCCAGTACAGAGCCTAATGTGGGGCTTGATCTCACCAATCCTGAGATCATGACCTGATCTGAAATCAAGAGTCGGATGCTTAATGGACTGAGGCACCCAGGTGCCCCAGAATCTTAGCTATTTTGTAAAGCCTGATTCTGCAAGGATAGGGAGGGTGGGGAGAGGATGAAAACAAAAGTGGCCGCAGGTGAGGGAGAGCGGAGGACTCTCCAGTGACCAGACCTGCACAGCTTATCAGGCCTGTGGTCCAGGCCCAGCTGAAGGCCTTCTTTTTGCCACATCTGTGAGATCTAACCCAGGGGGAGAAGTGAGGTGGTTTGTGGTCACACTTCAGTCCCTTGTGTTCAGATGGTGACCTCGGGGCTGAGGCTGAGGGGAACACCTGGCCCCCCAGGGAACTAGCAAGGAAGCAGCAGAGCCAGCTGCCAGAACACTCCCTCTCCTGAAGGACATTCATGAGTGACCCTGTCAGACTCTTCCTCTTGAGTCACTGTGGCTTACTTGTCAAAAGTTGTCAGGGCTGGGCTGGTGACACTTTCTCTGGAGCCCAGAATGAGGAGTGCTCAAAGAAAGCAGTGCTGAGCTAACCTGTAAGTGCTGCACCTTCTTCCATAAAGAGGAGCTCACTGCCCAGGGGTGAAGAAGGACTGCGTGTCCTTAGAGAACCAGGGTGCTGGGAGCCTCGCACACAGGGAGGGAGGTGGTGGGTCTCACCCACTGTCGGCATCACCTTGCCGGTACCTCCATCAGGGATGGCTACAAGCTGCAGGCGCTTGTAGAAGTTTCCTAGGGTGCTTTAAAACAAGAAACAAAAACAAAAACAAAAACATACAGGGTTTAAACCAGACCTACCAAACCCAACATGGGACTATCTCTAGGCTTGTACCTTGCTCATAAGCCAAGGGGTAGGACACGGTCTTTTCTGGGTTTTAGAGATATGTATTACCAGAGCAGTTCATAATGTGCTGAATCTCATGTTGACCTCTTCATGCAAGTATAACAAATTATGTCAGTAAGCATTCTTTATCATTTTTGTTTTGTCTTAAAGAACACATAATATATGACTTAAACATTCTTTGTTGTTTTCGATATAGTACCAATGAATACACAAATGTTTTGGGCTCTTTGAATTCAAAGCTAAAAATTTCCTACTTATTAAAATTTAGTCCATCACTGTTAAGAGCTAACATTTCTCATTTCAGAAGTTTGTACATCTAATATAATACAATTAATATAATATAATATAATATATATAATTAATATAATTAATATAATTAATATAATATAATATAAACAATGGGTTTTCAAAATCTGAGTAAATGCACTAAAATTTCATTGGTAAAATCAAAAGTGTATTTTCTTTTTTTTTTTTTTTATTTATTTTTTTTTTATGAAATTTATTGACAAATTGGTTTCCATACAACACCCAGTGCTCATCCCAAAAGGTGCCCTCCTCAATACCCATCACCCACCCTCCCCTCCCTCCCACCCCCCATCAACCCTCAGTTTGTTCTCAGTTTTTAACAGTCTCTTATGCTTTGGCTCTCTCCCACTCTAACCTCTTTTTTTTTTTTTTTTTTCCTTCCCCTCCCCCATGGGTTCCTGTTAAGTTTCTCAGGATCCACATAAGAGTGAAACCATATGGTATCTGTCTTTCTCTGTATGGCTTATTTCACTTAGCATTACACTCTCCAGTTCCATCCACGTTGCTACAAAGTGTATTTTCTTAAGCATGTGAAAAAAAGTTGCGGAAAACTTGTCATCTCATTTGGTTTTTGTGTCATTCACTCTCTGAAATTGTGTTCCTAATTAAATTTTCGATGAAAATCAGCAACTGTCCAGTTTCTGTAGGCATTTGTATGTCTTACCGAAAACACAGATTAGTTTGCTATAAAAGAATGGTTTGATTCACTAACAAAGTGAGGATTACATTTTAAAAAGATATGCTTAGATAACAATGTCTATTATTCACATAACGTGTATTTTTAAAGATTCAGCTCAGATCACTTATTTTCATTTACTACTCTTCTCTTTTTAAGCTTTTATCATTTTATAAATTTATAATTTTGATCCTTTCTGCATTCTTCTCTAATGAAAAGGATAATTTTTGTTGCTGAATGCATGCCGATGTCTTATTTTGTATTTTTCGAGATCCCCATTTGCCACTAGAGATCCTTGTAGCTTGAGAGAAACTAAGCCCCTTCCTGCTTGCAGGGGTAGGAGCCCATGACCTAGGATAAACCCTATTGGTGCATTTCAAAGTCTGGCCAATGTGATTAGTTCATGGAGTATATAACGCTGAGTCTAATTGGAGTAAAGCTCAGAATTTGCTGAAAATTTGGGGAAAAAATACTCTCCCACATTTGCAGAATACAGATGAATGCAGCCAAGTAGCTGGAGAAAGCATTTTGAGACAATGAGGGGAATTCTACCCATTGAAGTAAAAGTAGGACACCCAGTAGAGACAAGGGAAAAAAAAAAAAAAAGTGTGGCCTGGACCGGTTACACCATTGTGTAACCTTAAGCCTTAGGACATGTATTTGAATTGGGGTTGCTCTTATTGAAACTCAGAGAATCCAAAGAGAAATATCAGTACTATATTTTTTAATTCATGGATGAAATGCATTTAAAGATCTATTTTAATTGGAACAGAATGCACGTGTCTGCTTTGCAGTAATTGTGTGATTCCCTAAGCCCTGGAGCTACCTGTCTAAGACTAGAAATTAGCTTTCTTGATTTCCAGTACAAATCCATTTTAACTACCTCAGCATTTCCCCAATGTCCCTCAAAACACCTCTACTAGTTAATAGGTTTTCCATATAAATATTCCTTTGTGCTTGAATAGATTTGAAACTTTATTCTATAGTTGCAACATATTCAAAGGAGTTTCCTTTTCCCATGTACTTTAGAGCCTTCAACCCCAAATAAATTCACGGGAGAGGGATTTAAGTTCAACATGTCCCAGTCTTATGTGAATATCACATTTTCAAGACACTCTTACTAATGTCTTCTAGATCAAGGCTTTGGTAACCCCAGTGTTACATTATTCTGAAAACTTTACTATCTTTTATGAAATAGGCAATTTACAGTGCAAATTCCTGTCTTTAATAATTTTATTCTCCATGATTTTGCTGTTTCCAGGGATGTTGTTTGCAATATGATCTGAACCTAGTAATGAGATATGTTATAATAGGGTTCTATTTGTATTTATATAAATATTTTTTTAAGTTTAAAAAAAAATGCTTCTTTATTTTGTGAGAGAGAGAGTGTGCACGTGAGTTAGGAAGGGGCAGAGAGAGAGGGAGTGATAGAATCCCAAGCAGGCTCCGCTTTGTCAGTGCAGAGACTGAAGCAGGGCTAGATCCCACCAATCTTGAGATCATGATCTAAGTCAAAATCAAGAGTTAGATGCTTAACCAACCGAGCCACCCAGGTGCTCCTGTATTTTTATATTTTAAAATATACTTTATTGAACTTATTCTTAATATGTTCACTCTTTGCTAGGCAAATATTAGAGGTGTTTGTACAAAGATAGCATTGGTGGGGCGCCTGGGTGGCTTGGTCGGTTAAGCATCCGACTTCGGCTCAGGTCATGATCTCACGGTCCGTGAGTTCGGGCCCGGCATCGGGCTTGTGCTGACAGCTCAGAGCCTGGAGACTGTTTCAGATTCTGTTTCTCCCTCTCTCTCTGCCCCTCCCCTGTTCATGCTCTGTCTCTCTCTGTCTCAAAAATAAATGAACATTAAAAAAAAGAAAATTAAAAAAAAAGATAGCATTGGAAAAAAGAATACAGTTGTTAGAAGTGTTAAGGTATTATTGTTGTCATTTGCTGGTGGATTGGGCACCGGAGAAAGCAGGATAATCATAGCAAGGCACAAGACATGGAGAGAGGATTCACCATCTGTGCATCATTGAATCAACAATGAGAAGAGTCATGCTAGAAATATATGGAGGTGGTTTTAAGGTGGAATAAATAATTTTAAGCCACAACGATTTTTACCATATTCTTTGTAAATGTCACATTTAGTTTGGAAATGAAGGAAAGGAAATGGACTTTTGGTGATTTTTTTCAGTCAATTAGTTTTCATCAAGGGCTTATTTTATGTTCCATCCTGTGTAGGGTATAAGTATGCTGATTTTACTGTGGTCTTGAGAAATTTGAATTATATTGGCAAAAGAAGATTGATAACCACAAAACTATTAGAGACTAATATCTAGTCTGTAAGGGTTATTAATGTATAAAAAATGGAAAAAAAAATTCTATGGACTTGTCCAGTTGGGAAGTCTCACCGGAAGACTGTATGGAATGAGGAGTGAAAAATGAATAGCATCTGAAGAGATGGAGGAAATGATCAGATCCTAAAGGGGAAAATTTTTCCAGATATTCCAAAATACTGTGGATATCCTTAATTCATTTGAGAATTCATTTATGTATATCAACCATGAAGGGCACATATATGATGTATATTATTTCTTTACTTATAAGCAGTTACCATTGACTCATGTCAGGCAAATTTCAATGAAAATTGGCTTGCTTAAACTCTTTTAAAATTAATATGTTCGTTTGGGTTGCCTGGGTGGCTCAGTTAAGTGTCCGACTTCGGCTTAGGTCATGATCTCATAGTTCGTGACTTCGAGCCCCATGTCAGGCTCTGCCCTGACAGTGCGGAGCCTGTTTTGGATTCTCTTCCCCCCCGCCCCCTCTCTCTCTCTCTCTGCCCCTCCCCCACTCACACTCTCTATCTCTCAAAAATAAATTAATGAACATTTAAAAATTTAATATGCCCATTTATTGTTTAGGCTTTGCTCATCTATCTTATGATTAATTCCAAGTCTTAAAATAAAAGAGAAAAAATAATTCTAAAGCCAAGTAGAGAGACACATACAAAGATTTTTCATTCTGCTACTACTCTCTTCTAATCATTGTTTGGAGTATCAAGCAATGATCATAATTAATAAGGCAAAATTCATGGACCATTTTTAAAAATATGGAACTCTCAGCCAGTTTACTCAAGATTAGAGTTCCTTTAAAAAAAAAAAAGATTAGAGTTCCTTTATTCAACAAATATATTTGGAATATATTTGGAAAAAAATATATATATATGTCAGAGACTTAAGCAAGCAAAAAGAGCCTGGTTTGCTAACAGAGAGGAAGAGTAAAAATTGCCACTGCAGCCCTGGTACACTAACTTGAACTTTTCTTGAGACTGGAATGTGTTTGACATTTCAAATGTGTTTGAGATACAGACAAATCCTGTCCTGTATCTCTCTGGACCTGTGCTTTTGTGTGCCATAGAATCATACCTGAAAGAGTTGATATGGTTTTATGTTGTTTAGTATCTTTCAGTAACTAAGGGGAACACATTCAAGCTAGTCATCCAAAAGGCAACAGGATTTCCTCTCACTTAGTCATGCACAGTAAACATTGGTCTCAGCTTCCTGAAGAGCTGGCTCCACTCTATTAGAGCATGCTTCTGCAATGGGAAATACAGATGAAAGAAATTCCTGGGCATGGAGGTTATGCTTGGTTGGGTGGCCTTAGTGAATCCTTGAAGCGGGAATTATGGTAGGAAAAACAAAACAAAACAATTACATTAAAAAAAGAAAAAAAAAAGGTTCATCCCTCAAAGAGCCAGGGGAAAGCTTTGGCATAATGAAAACTGTACAGTAGAACAAGTGTCATGTTTAAGCAACTAGTTTTATTCAAGTGTCAGAAGGTCATGTGACAATATGATCAGAGAGATGGTAATGAGAAGAGAGAGGCACAATTATGAGAGTCTCATAAAAGAAATGTAGAATTTGGTAAACACTATGATTCGCTTTTCAACTTTCACCCCTCCCCCTTATTGAATAGGTACTTGAGAACAGTTGAAGGAATTGATCCAAGACAGTAGGTCAATGAAGGTACTTTCAAGCCCTTGACAATCATTATTTCAAGAATTCTGGTCAAAGTCAATGAATGAATCACATTCCTGGAGATTACAAGGACTGATTTTGCAAGGGCATGATGTCCTAATGAAACAATGAAAAGCAAAGAGATATTTGTGGGAAACCTGAAAAAAAAATTCTTTTTCTTAAGTGTTAGTCACAAGGAAAGATAGTCTCTATTCATCTGGAATCACTTTGCCACATACAAGACCTGTCACTTTTTCTGCTGTCTTTTGGTAGCTTCCAAATGAAGCTCCATAGAAAAGAAGGTAAAGCCAAGGGAAATGCCAACAAAAGAAACCAGAGCTGTTGGACTCAGTCATTTTTGAGGGCCGCCCTAACCTGTGATCCCAAGGATTTCTTCCTACCTAAGAATAGTGGAGATGAATTTTTTTTTTCATTATTTTTAGCTGGAAGCATCTTAACTGATAACAAAGCCTGTATAAGAAGATCTTGCCTCTTTCTCTAAAGCTTAATGCTAGTACTCAAAGGCTAAAGAGGCAACTGATTTAGTCTAGATAATGTTACTCACAAAAGTCCTAATTTCAGGAAATATGTTATTTAAACTGGAATAAAAAAATTGTCAGAGTAGTGCATCCCTTTAAGGCTGTCATTAACACATTATTTCCTCTTTTTTACCTAGAGAAGTGATTGTCAAATTTTAACATATATGCAAATCAACTAAATCAGCTAAGGTGAGACTTGAAGTTCTGCATTTCCAACAAGCTCTGGGTGATGTTGGTTTAATTGGTCCATGGCTCAAACTTTGAGTAGCAAGAACCAAGTGGACTTCAGACTTTTGCAGATAGTAAGATCAATAAAAATTAGTAATTATTGTACTCTGAACATGTATTGTATTATACTCAAAAAGACCTGATGCATATATCTACATAAAATTCAAGTCTAAATAGGTCTCTATATTATGCATTCATCACCTCACATACATATACATATATATGTATATATGTGTACATATATATATATGTGTGTGTGTATGTGTGTGTATATATGTATATATATGTGTGTATATATGTGTGTGTATATATGTGTGTGTGTATATATATATATGTACATATATATACACACACACACATATATATATATATATATATATATATATATCTCATTTCACAAATTTCTAATGTATAACAGGAAGGATAGGGTGCTGGAGGGGAAAGTTCTTGATTAAATTTTCTTTTCCCACTTAATTCAATTCTACCAAAATGACTGACAATGCAAATATGGGAAAAACCATTACATACAAACTGGGCAAAATAAGCAATCTCAAGATACTCACACAGTTTATATGAAGAAACAATGTGTATAATGTGGTTATTCAAATAGCTTAATCTATTTTTCTTGGATAGTTTTAACTGGGCTCTTATCCAAATGCTTTCATTGCCCTAATTAGTTGTCAGTGTGGTCTGGATTTTCTTTAATTATTTGTATTGTTCTTTTTCTTAAATTTCTTGAACAAAATGGTCCTTTTCAATTGTGTGTTAAAAGTAAAATCCTATTAAAATGGAGAAATTTTATAAAGACGCAAATTTTGTGATATGTTCTGAATAATATTCTGGTTTTTTTCCCTCTATATTGGAAGGAAGAGGTATATTTTGAATGGCAGATCATTATACTGTAATCACATTTTAGGAAATGCAAGGAGGAATGCTTTTCTCTTTTGCTGCCTTCACCCATTTGTGCAAATGTATAACCTGTAGGTATATTATAAACATTTATTTCAAAATACTTAAGTATTGGAATACTAAGTTATATTGGAATAATTAGTTATACTGGAATCTAGTTATATTGGAATAATTAGCAGCCATAACACTTTAAACAAATATGTCTTAATATAATAGAAATGTATTCTCACTCATGTTCCCCAGTGAATGTCCTTCTGGCAGGGCAAAACCTCCCCTCTAATGTATGTTTTCAGGTTCTTAGAGTTTTTCAATCTTTGGCTTTTTTTTTTGTTTTTTTCTACAAGGCCTTGGAATTTTCCGAATTCATCTAGTGAAAGATAAAAATGAGAGTAACATCTACCAAATTGTTAAAAGTCATGGTCTAGAAGCAATATATCACTTCTCCTAAATTTCACTGTTGGGAATTAGTCACACGCACTATAAGGGAGTTTGGAAATGTAGTCCACAGCTGTGCCGATGTGTCCCCAAACTCAACACTATGGAAGGGGAAGCACACGTTTTGTAGACAGATAGCCAGCCATCTTGGCTATAGTTTTATTTGTTCCTTACATGCTCTGGACTAGGGGAGTCACTGGAAAGGTGGGTGAGACATCCAGCATTACTATGTAATGAGGGAAGCAAGAATGCCAAAAAAAAAAAAAATGTAGTGCTGTGTGGGAAGGGTGGGTCTCTTTGATCACACGGGAGTTCCAAAATGTGAGGTGACCTGAATCTGTGGAAGCTGGTGGCACAACTGGTGAAACAATTCACCCAAGGCAGAACAAAGGAGAAAGAAGTTTATTGAATACACCACAAGGGAGCAGTGGGCAGGACATCAAAGGAGAGAACCATCTGCCACAAACCAGTGGGTGGGGATGGATTATTTATTTATTTATTTATTTATTTGGGAGGGTATATTTAAATTGGAAAGGTGAGGAAGTAGGGGGACTTATGGACTTTTCCCTTTTTTGGTAACTGTGGCTGGTTTTAAGTAGCCCATTGGGCAGTGCCTGGATGGCTCAGTTGGTTGAGTGTCAACTCTTGATTTCAGCTCAGGTCATGGTCTCATGATTTCATGGGATTGAACCCCACATTGGCCTCTGTGCTGGCAGTGTGGGGCCTGCTTGGGATTCTCTCTCTCCTCTCTCGCTGTCCTTTCCCCACTCATGCTTTCTCTCTCTCTCTCTCTCTCTCTCTCTCTCAACATAAATAATTAATTAATTAATAATTAAAAAAATTGGTAGCACATTGGTTACTTAGGGCTTATGGTTATTTCAAGGTGAGTCAGTTCATGAGCCTGTTTGTATTCAGCCAGGGGTTTGGGGTCACTGTGGGCACTTCCACCTTACTCAGGTTTCCATTTTTCAAGTCTATTGCCCAGAAGTGGCCTCTAAAGTAAGTGCTAGGAGTTGAAAACACAAGAAAGCATGTTTAACCAAAAATATTGTTTTTTTGAGTAATTTATTTTGGTGACATTAGAAGAGAAATTGAATGGATTTAGGAGAAAGAGGATTCAGGAGGAAGTTGCCATTACTCATTAAGTCTTGACAAGAGCTTAAATTTAGATATAATGGTGTGAAAGAAGAGAAGATCCAAGAGACATTTATTCAACAAAATTAAAGAAATTTTGTACCCTAAAAGAAGGAGAAGCTACAATAGGTGTGATTTAATGAAGACCTTGAGAAACTGGATGGATGATGACATTGATTGTTACAGGAAATGAAAATCTCACAATAGATTTTGAGTGGGTGAATGTTAATCAGTTCATTTAGAAACACACACTAAAGAAATGTGAAACATGCAATAAAGATATACCAAAGCTACACTTCGGTTGTTATAGCACGGGAGGAGGATCAGAGATTGAGATAAAGAGAAAACATTCAACAGTACACAAACGGTAACTAAAGCCAAAAAGAAGATGAAATTGTAAGAAAGAACACGCATAAACAGAAGAGGCAATGACTCGGGGTGCCTGGGTGGATTGATAGATTAAGCATCCAACTCTTGATTTCTGCTCAGATCATGATCTCTTGATTTCAGCTCAGGCCATGGACTGAGCCCTGTGTCAGGCTCTGAGCTGAGCTTAGAGCCCACTTAAGATTTTTTTTTCTCTCTTCTTCTGCCCCTCCCCCCTTGTTCTCTTGCTTTCTCTCAGAGGGGGAAAAAAGAGGCAAAGAGCCAATGACTAAAGACAAAAACTGAAATTTAGGCTGCAAATGAAAATGACATTGAATCAGAGAGAAATTAGATTTACTGTAAGATTTTTGCTCATTAAAAGAAGATAGATCAAATGACTCAGTCTTTAGCGAGTCTTTAGCAAAATAAGTACAGTTGAATGAGTTTTCAATGGTCTTTAGTGTTTTGTTGGTCATAGATATTGTGATGGTTAATTTTGTGTGTCAACTTGACTGGTTAAGCATTATTTTTGAGTGGGTCTGTGGGAGTGTTTCTGGAAGAGATTAGCCTTTGAATTAGTGGATTCTCCTCAGTGTGAATGGACATCATCCCATCCATTTAAGGCCTGAACAGAACAAAAAGGCAGAGGAAGGCCGAATTCTTTCTTGCTGCCAATTTGAGTTGGGCATCAGTTTCCTCCTGCCTTTGAACTGAAACCATTGCCTTCTACTTCTCAGGCTTCTGGACATGAACTGATGTATATCATTGGCTTTCCTGGGTCTCCAGCTTGCAGATGGGAGGCTGTCGGACTTCATAGCCTCCATAATCACATAAATCAGTTCCTCATAATACATCACTTTATAAATATAAATAAAATAATGTGTAATAAATATATTTCAAAATAACATATAATAAATAACCTATTGGATCTGTTTCTTTGGAAGATCCTAATGCAGACATATTTAATAATCAGTGAAAGTCCTATCTCCTCTCTTAAAATAGGTACATATGATCGAGAAGCCCTGCAAAAGACTCTGTGCTGAAGGGGTGGAACCTGCTTGGGAGTCTCTCTCTGCCGCTGCCCAACTTGCGTGCCTGTGCAAGCATGTGTGCGCGCTCTCTCTCTCTCTCTCTCTCTCAAAGCAAATAAATAATTTTAAAAAGAGAAAGAAAACTCAAGGACATAAGGAATTTAGATTTTCAAAAATTCCATTCACTTCAATCTTATCTTTTATAGGGAAACCCTGAAGTATTATAAGATAAGTAAAAATGCATTTTGTGTTGGTGTTTCAGAGCCAGATAGGTCATCCGCTACTTTTTCTAAAATGACATTGTCAGCTCCATCATTGTTTTCATTTCATGCTCGACTTATTTATAAAATCTTTCATGCAATATACTGATGTTTCTTCCCTCACATTTTTTATTAGTAAATATGAATTCTGCTTTTAATTTTATGATTTCTTTTTTCTTAATTTTTTACATTTATGTATTATTAGGAGACAAAGAGATACAGAGCATCAGCATGGGAGGGGCAGAGAAGGGGGAGACACAGAATCTGAAGCAGGGTCCAGGCTCTGAGCTTCCAGCATAGGGCCTGATGCGGGGCTCGAACTCACAAACCGCCAGATCATGACCTGAGCTGATGTCTGATGCCTAACCGACTGAGCCACCCAGGTACCCATAATTTTATGATTATTTCCAATGAATTTGGAAAATGATATTAGAATAGATTATTTGTTAATGCTCATTAAAAGAAAAAAAAACTTAGCTGAAAAAAAAAATGATGTCAACAATGCCCAATATAGACAGAGATAGTATCTATTAATTACTGAGTCAGCTAGAGGGAAGATAAAAGAGACTGACGTAAGTCAGGCGGAGAGTATTTTTTGCAATGTGTTTTCCAATGTTTTGTCCATTCTGATTGCAGAGGATCAAAGTAACTGATATTTTTCAATTTTCTAGAGGGATATATTCCTTTAATTTTTACCTTTTAATTTGTATCACTCCTCCATTGTTACTGATTATGAGGTATAAATTAATATATTACATTTTGATCTTAAAAGCCAGGTTGGGGTGCCTGGGTGGCTCAGTCAGTTGAGCATAGGACTTCAGCTCCAGTCATGATCTCACAGTTCTTGGGTTCAAGCCCTGTGTCAGGCTCTGTGCTGACAGTTCAGAGCCTGGAGCCTGCTTCATATTCTGTGTTTCCCTCTCTCTCTGCCCCTCCCCCTTGCGCTCTCTCTCTCTCTCTCTCTCAAAAATAAATAAGCATTTAAAAAGATTTTTAAAAAAAGCCAGGTTAATTCATTTTTATATGATATCGTAAATTGTATTAAATTCATAATTTAAAATAACTACTTCCGATTCTTGGTCATTTTTCACATCTCCATTATAATAGTTAAGTTTTAGTTGTTGGGCTTTTTTGTCAGTTGCTTTGTTCTGTTATTTATTTATTTATTTATTTATTTATTTATTTATTTATGCAATAATTTTCCTGAGTTAGTGATCACTGTGCATTATCTTCAGGGTGGCAGGCACTAGGACACTGAAATAGAGAATTGGTCATAACACTCTGTGAAGAGTTTATTATTCCATCCTTAAATTCCAATGCAGGATCTCATTTCTGTTTCCACAACTAGTACAATAAATAGGCTCCCGATGTCAATGGCCATTTCCATAGACATTATTTTACTTAGCTCATTTTAATTAAATACTAATCATATACTAGGCACCACATTAGGAGCTGAGAAATAACTAGACAAGGGCACATATACTAAGTTCTAGAAGAAATATAGACACTTACCCCCTCACAGTATAGCACAAACTCAGATTTAGTACCCCTTCATTTGACTAATGGTTATTAAATACCTTTTACTTGAAGTGCCTGACTTCTCCATAAGCCCACTCCCAGTCAACATTCTCCAGCTTCCTTGATCTAAGCAGACTGGACTCCCTTTGTAGATGTTATCATGTACCTTGAGAACAATAACTTTGTAAAACAATATTTAATATTTTTAGAGCCGTTGTAAATTCCAGCAAAATTGAGAAGGTGTGGAGATATCCCACATACTCCCTGTCCTCACATGTGCATTCTCCTTCACCACCAGTGTAGTACGTTTGTTACCAAGGATGAATCTACACTGATACATCAGAGGTACCCAAAGTCCATAGTTTACCTTAGGGTTCACTCTTGGATTTAGACAAATGCATAATGACATATATTCATCATTATGACATCATACAGGATATTTTCACTCCCTTAAAACTCTTATGTGCTCTGTCTATTCATCCCTCCCTCATCCCTTCACTCCTAGCAAATCTTTTCATTATCACCAAAGTTTTGCCTTTTCTAGAATGTCATATAGTTGGAATCCTATAGTACACACTATTTTTGGTTTGGCTTCTGGCACTGAGTAATAGGTATTTTAGTTTCTTCCAAGTTTTTTTCGTGGCTTGATAACTCACTTTTTAGTGTTGATAAATAATATTCTATCCTCTGAAAACACCAAAGTTTACTTATCCATTCACCTACTGAGGGACAACTTGGTTGCTTCCAAGTTTTGACAATCATAAATAAAGCTGCTGTAAATATTCATGTGCAGGTTTTTGTGTAGACATAGATTTTCAACTCCTTTTAGTAAATACCAAGAAGCATTCTTACTGGGTACCATGATAAGGATATGTTTAGTTTTATAGAAAACTGCCAAACTATTTCCCAAAGTGGCTGAATCATTTTGTGTTCCCACCAGCAATGAATGAGAGTTCCTATTGCTCCATACCCTACCAGGATTGGGTGTTGTCAGTGTTCCAGGTTCTGGCCATTCTGATTCAGTACCTACTGGTATCTAATTGTTGTTTTAATGACAAAGATATGGGCACTTTTTGATATACGCTTTTTTTCCTCATCTATAGATCTTCTTTAGTGAGGTGTCTGTTAAGTTCTGTGGCCTATTTTTTTAAATGGACTTTCTGTTTTTTATAGTTGAGTTTTAAGAATTCTTTGTTTAGGGACTCCTGGGTGGCTCAGTCTGTTAAGCGTCCGACTTTAGCTCAAGTTGATCTCGTGGTTCATGAGTTTGAGCCCCACGTCGGGCTCTGTGCTGACAGCTGAGAGCCTGGAACCTGCTTCGGATTCTGTCTCCCTCTCTCTGCCCCTACCCTGATTGCACTCTGTCTCTGTCTCCCTCTGTCTCTCTATCTCAAAGATAAATAAACATTTAAAAAAATTTAAAAAAAGTTGTTTATTCTGGATAATGGTCCTTTATAAGAGATTTCTTTTGAAATATTTTCTCCCAATCTGTGGTTTATCTTCTAATTCTCTTGACATTGTTTTTTTCACAGAACATAAGTTTTTAGTATTAATGAAGTCCAACTTATCAATTTTTTTCTTTCATGGATCATGTCTTTGATGTTATGTCTAAAAAAGCATAAATATATCCAAAATCACATATGCTTCTCCTATATTATCTTCTAGGAGGTTTATAATTTTGTTTTAACATTTGGATTCAATATCTTTTGAGTTAATTTTTGTGAAGAGTGTAGGTCTGGGTCTAAATTCACTTTTTTTTTTTTTTTTTGCATGTAGATGTCTACTGTTTCCAGCACCATTCATTGAAGACACTATCTGTACTTCACTCTATTGACTTTGCTTCTTTGTCAGAGATATGTTGACTATATTTGTGTGGGTCTATTTCTATACTCTCTAATCTGTTCCGTTAATCTTTCTATTACTTTGTTAATACCACACATCTTAATTACTGTAGCCTCTGTAGTAAGTCTTGATGTCAGGTACTATCTATCATCCTACTTTGTTCTCTCTTTTCTAGGCTATTTTGTGTCTTGGACTCCACATAAACTTTAGAATCAGTTTTTTTTTCTTAATATCCATAAAATAACTTGCAGGGATATTGATTGACACAGCATTGAATCTCTAGGTCAAGCTGGAAACAACTGAGATCATTACAGTATTGAGACTTCCTATCCATGAATATGGACTATCTTCCTTTTATTTAGTTCTTTGATTTCTTTTATTAGTTTTTTTCTAGTTTGTTAGGTTAATACCTAAGTATTTCATTTTTTATGGAATGATATTGTGTTTTAAATTTCAAATTCTACTTGTTTATTTTGGTTTATAGGAAAGCAATGGACTTTTGCATACTAACTTTGTACCTTGCAGTCTTGTTATAATTGCATATTAGTGCCAAGAGATTTTTTTTTGTTATTTCATATTTTCTATGTAGATGATCATGTCATATGTGAACAAAGAAATTTTTATATCTTCCTCCCAAAGATATATGCCTTAAAAATTTTTTTTAATGTTTATTTATTCTTGAGACAGAGAAAGAGCATGAACAGGGGAGGGGCAGAGAGAGAGGGAGACACAGAACCTGAAACAGGCTCCAGGCCCTGAGCTGTCAGCACAGAGCCGGATACGGGGCTTGAACCCACGAACTGTCAGATGATGACCTGAGCCAAAGTTGGACTCTCAACTGACTGAGCCACCCAGGTGCCCTGCCTTTTTAAATTTCCTTTTCTTTCCTTCCTGCATTAGCAAGGACTTCCAGTACAATGTTGAAAAGAGTGATGAGGAAGTACATTTGTGACATTTACCTGGTCTTCATGGAAACACTTCGAGTTTCTCAGTATTAAATATGATATTATCTGTGGATTTTTTTTAGGTATTCTATATCAAGTGAAGGAAGTTCCCCACTATTCCTAGTTTACTGAGAATGAGTTTTTATCATGAATGGATATTGGGGAAACAATCACTTTTTCCCCCAAATTTTTATTTAAATTCTAGTTAACATATAGTGTAATATTGGTTTCAAGAATAGAATTTAGTGATTTATCGCTTACATATAACATTCAGTGCTCATCATAACAAGTGCCCTCCTTAATACCCATAACCCATTTAGCCCACCCACCACCTCCCTCCCTCCATCACTCCTCAATTTGTTCTCTTTCAGAGTCTCTTGTGGTTTGCCTCCCTTTCTTTCTCCCATATGTTCATGTGTTTTGTTTCTTAGATTCCTCATGTAGATAAAATCATATGGTATTTGTCTTTCTCTGACTTATTTTTCTTAGCATAATACACTGTAGCTCCATCCACATCATTGCAAATGGCAAGATTTCATTCTTTTTGAAGTAATATTGGATGAAGTAATGAAGGCTGAGTAAAATTCCATCATATCTATATATATGATGGACATTTGGACTCTTTCCATAGTTTAGCTATTGTTGATAATGCTGCTATAAACACTGGGGTGCATGTACTCCTTTGAATTTTTATTTTTGTATTCATTGGGCAAATACTTAATAGTGCAATTGCTGAATTGTAGGGTAGTTCTCTTTTTTATCTTTTTTGAGGAACCTCCATACTGTTTTCCAGAGTGGCTGTATCAGTTTGCATTACCACTGACACTGTAAGAGGGTTCCTCTTTCTCCATATCCTTGTCAACACCTGTTGTATATTGTGCTGTTAATTTTAGTCATTCTTAACAGGTGTGAGGTGGTATCTCATCATAGTTTTGATTTATATTTCCATGATTATCGGTGATGTTGAACATCTTTTCGTGCATCTGTTGGCCATCTTAATGTCTTCCTTGGAAAAATGTTTATTCATGTCTCTGCACATTTCTTAACTGGATTATTTGTTTTGTAGGTATTGAACTTGATAAATTCTTTATAGATTTTGGATACTAACCCTTTATCAGCTATACCATTTGCAAATATCTTCTCCGACTCTGAAAACTATAGAACACTTATGAAAAAATTGAAGAGGACACAAAGAAATGGGAAAAAAGCTCATGCTCATAGATTAGAGAACAAACATTATTAAAATGTCGATACAATCCAAAGCATTCTACACATTTATTGTAATCCCTATCAAAATACCATCAGCACTTTTCACAAAGGAAGAACAAACAATCCTAAAATTTGTATAGAACCACAAAAGACCCTGAATAGCCAAAGAATCCTGAAAAAGAAAAGCAAAATTGAAGGGATTACCGATTCTGGACTTCAAGGTATATTAAAAAGTTGTAGTCATCAAGACAGTATTGTTTTGTCACAAAAACAGAAACATTGATCAGTGCAACAAAATAGGAATCCCATAAATGGACCCACAACTGTATGGTCAACTCCCCTTCGACAAAGCAGGAAAGAATATTGAATGCCAAAATGACAGTCTCTTCAACAAATAATGTTGGGAAAACTGTATAGCAACATGAAGAAAAATAAAATTGGATAACTTTCTTGCACCATATACAAAAATAAATTCAAAATGGATGAAAAACCTAAATGTAAGATCAGAAACTATCAAAATTCTGGAGGAGAACACAGGCAGCTACTTCCTTGATCTTGGTCAGAGCCACTTCTTACTAGGCTATTGCTGGAGGCAAGGAAAACAAAAGCAAAAATGAGCTATTGGGACTTCATTAAGATAAAAAGCTTCTTGGGGCACCTGAGTGGCTCAGTTGGTTAAGTGTTTGACTTGGGCTTGGGTCATGATCTCGTGGTTCATGGGTTCGAGCCTGCATCCAGCTCTCTGCTGTCAGCATGGAGCCACTTGAGATCCTCTGTCTTCCTCTCTCTCTACCCTTCCCCCACTCACTCACTCACTGTTTAATAAATACACATTAAAAAAACAAGCTTCTGCATGGTGAAGGAAACAATCACAAACTAAAAGGCAGCCTACAGAATGGGAGAAAGCAATCACTTTGAATAGAAGAATGGCACCAGGGCCATCTGAAAATTCCAAAAGATTTTTTTCTGTGTAAATGGATTGGTGACAATTCCTTGTCCACAGAGAGCATACTAAACATATTAAACAATAGCATTAGAACATAAGTAATGAGATTTTTAAGTCTTTGAAACTTTAAAAGATAATTTCAAAGGTTTAAGGGAAAGACAGAAATATACTACCAGTGTGAGATGAAGTCTTTTCTCTTTCCTTCTCCCTCTCTTTTTCTATTCTTATCCTAAACCTTTTCCCCAATATGCAATACTTATTTAGAGGAAGGCTACTAAGGGAACTATCAACGACAAGAACAGAATGTGACCATGTGACTTTATGTATGAAGATGGAAGAGGCTAAAAGTTCTCAGTTTTCCGTAGCATTTCCTTTTAGGATTTTGTTGTTGTGATGATGGTTGCTGGTAATGACTATCTAACTGTCCATTCCATTCTCCTTTTGCTGCAGAAGCTGGAAAATTAAAATTATCTGCATTAACAGCTAGGATTCTGAATGCAAATTTGAATCAATCAATTATATGCATTCAAGTGAGGTTTGAAAATAGCAAAGGGAGTTATGTTGCTGCTCTTTTGATTATTTTCTCATCACAGAGTGGTGAATATATAGTCTACCTCCCACAGGCCTGACTGGTGGGGGCAGAAGTTATGTCTGCTGCTCTCTGTAGTTCAAAACCTCACCAGAGTTCCACAGAGGAGCTTGAGAAGTGAGCAAAAGCTCTTAGCTGTAAGCTGACATTGAACTGAACACGTTTCTTCTTAACTACTAGGTGGAAACTATTGCAGTTATAACAGGTGGCTGCACAAAGCATATTTGATTTGCCATAGGGATTCTGCACACTTCCCTCTTCTCTTTCTACCTCAGAAAAACATTGTCCTCTTTTGTGCTACTCTTTCCCTCATACATGTTGTTTCACTTCTCTGGTTTACTAGACTCTGTGCTCCTTGAGGGCATGAGTCAGGATTTTTTATATATTCGTATCCATGGTACTGTGCTGGACATGTCATGGAACTCACAAATAATTTTTGAGTGAGTGAATGAATGAATTAATGAATAACAAGCGTGAGAATTTTTTGGATTAGACCATTCTTCAAACTACCTGCAGTTCTGCCTTCAAAAAGACGTATTATGTTTTTTTGTCATTTCTAAGAAAGCCTAAGTCTTCAAATCCTCTAGGGGGAAGGAAAAGTATTTAAAGATAGATATTACAGTATACATTACGTAGCCAACCTGGAAAGAAATAAGAAATGTAGTAATTTTCTTCAGCGCATATCTATTAATTTGTTGAGGTTATGGCAAGGTGTGGGTCACTACCAGAAAACAGTTGCAGACTTTGGAAATGTAGATTCTTGGTTAGTTTTTAGTACTGGATTTGTACATTTTACCTTCCTGCAGGAATTTTATTTACTTTTTGACTATGTATTTAATGCAGTACTTATTCTTGTGGTCTAAATTCATTTATGTTCCTATTTTCAAAGGTGATTTAAATTCAGAACTAAAGAGTAAATAGGGCCAAAGAGTTGCAAATTCATGTGACTCATCACTATTTCTTGTTTATGACATATTCCCCTTCACAGCCTTGTGAACCTGAACTTATACAGGCTATAGCATAAAAGCCAAATTAATATTAAGTGTTTGATCTCTGCATGTCTCATTTTGTGGCTCAAGAAACTGAATCAGTTAAGCTATATATTCTGCATAGAGACCAGAAAGCATAACACCTTCAAAGGAATATACATGTATATAAAAATGTGTGTTCCTATGTGAAAACATTCCATGTTCCATGAGAGCGATCCTATCATTATTCAAACGGGAAAATGGCTCAGGACTTAATGATTGCTGCTTGAATAAGCGATATAAATTCATTTCATACCTTATTTTTTGGCATCTTTCCTAGGGAACAATAGGAAAACTTAGATTTATGAGTTATATCATATCTGTTTTATTATTTTTTTCCTACCAAATATGCCATAAGTTTCGCCAGTTCAAACAAGCCTGGACATGAAGCTCACATTATTGATAATAAGAAACTGTCTCTGTCTCTCTGCATAATTACAAATCAAAAGAAATCCAGAAACTCTAATTTGTTCCTAACCAATTTCAGAAGATCTCAGGGACATTGTCACACTTACTCTCCAACACTCTCCTCTTATATATTTGTATATGCTGTTTAAAATGACTGCTCTGAAATGGGTACTTCAGTGTTAATCTCCCCTTCATATATCACATGTTTTAAAAAGGATATTTTTGTGATATAGAAAAAGACACAGGTTTTAAAAATCTCTGTGTACAATATTTTAGGTGAGTTCCTGGGGAGAGTGAGGGTCTTAGGCCAGAGGTGAAATCTTTACAGGTATCTCTCTGCTAACCATTTGCTTTTGAACAAAGCATGCAGATCCTGAGTCCCTTTTTCCTTTTGGTAAAAATATCATGGCCCATTCTGAAAATGGATGGCTGGAGAGCCTGCCTTAAGGGCATTCAACCATGAGGTGAGTTTTCTGTGGGGGGATAGCTGACACCAAGTATGGGTGCCTCTATTTCATCTGAGAATGCATTCATAAATTACTCATGTGAAAAATGACCTGTTTCTGCCCATATAACTGTTGACAATCTCTTTGTAATTTAACTAGAATATTAATGAAAAAATATCCCAATACGTACACGTTCATTTTGTTACTTAAGGTTGTATTTACTTACATGATGATTGTGTGATTAGGTGACTTTTTCAGTCTTCATAAATCTAGCTCAACAGAAGATTTTTTTCCCTTTCATATGTTCCAAAAAATAACTCTTTATTGTGGGTTCAAGAAATTCAGCTAGGCTTAAGGAGGTATAAATGGATATTAACAGTCTATGTGCTACACAACTTTAGCTCAATAAGTAAAATGCACATGAAAAGGATTGAGGTTAATAAGACTCTGGGGCTTAATAGAGATATAATATAGATATTACACTATCTAAGTGGAACAGAGCTCCTGATTTCCAGTGGAAATTCTTACATCAGTGTACTGCTTTTTAATGACTAGATGATTTGGTAGGTAAAATACTTCCGCCTTCTTTAAAGAAGAAAGGCGACTTGTTTGTAACTAGGAAGTAAAGTTCAAAGTCATAAGATGCCTTCCCTTAACTATGGTAAGAAAGCTTGAACACATTTTTCTGTCTTGAATTAAATGTTTATTGATTTTCTCATTTTAACTCAGATGCCAACTGTGTTTAAAAGTACTTTTTTCCCCCTGCATATGTGGAAGCCTTCAATTCATCCACATTTTATTTGTATATGTACTGAGAATTGGGGTGCATGTTATTGGGCACAAAGCATGGTCATTTGACTCAATCTCATCATTTTACAGCTCAAAAAAATTGATGCTGAGATGGAATATGATATATCTTCAAGGTTACAGTGAGGTTCATAGCAAAACTTAAATTTGAACTCAGATCTGTGACATCTCAATCACCCATACTCTTTCTTGTGCTGTGTTCTACCCAAAGTGAAGCAAATATGTCAGTTCATATACATAAGTGAATAATGCTGAGTAAGTATTTTTATTAGAATTTACTCAAAGCTACTCTCCTGGAATTTGTACTACTATCCTTACAGTTTTAGGATATGGGCAGAGTTGGATAGTTTAAGATGTGGGCACAGTTGAAACTCATGATTCATTGTCAGAACTGTAAAGTTTGAGAAAAAAAATACATACATAAAAATTGAATCATTGTTTTATGAATGAAAAGTGTCAGAATGAGGAAACAGAAAAAGTAGAAAAAGTGTGCTTTGTGCTCAAGGATTTGGGGAACCACTTTGGTTTGCAGGATTATCAAACTTTTACACATAAAATTTAAAAGCAATTAATAATTCATTAGGTCTGTTTTTATATTTCCTCAACTTCAAATATTTTTGTGCTTTCTTAGAGGTAGGTAGTCTTCAGAATGTAGCAGTTGAATAGAAAATGACTGAGTCCAAAGTGGAAAGAAAAAAAAATGGCATTGCATGTTTTTAATGACATGGGACAATATGGTACTTACGGAAAAGTTGCAACATATATGAATCTCAAATATTTCCTGCTTCAGGTTAATCAATGTATTATTTCTGCATTCAAAAATAAACTACCCAGCTCATTCTTTGCCCTCTGGCTTTATTTTGATTTCTACCTTTTTTCCTTTCCCCACAACACTTTTGCTTCAGTACTTTTTGCTCTAAGAGATGCTAATCAAATGTATAGGATATTTCAAGTGATTAACATTGGAAAAGCAATTAACTGCCTAGAAATAAATGCCACCATCTTTTGTATGCAAAGAAGACAGTGCACCAACTGTGGGATTTAGTCAATGGCAGAAAACTAAGAGATGAGCATAATTCTCCCAACTTAACATGGCCCATAGTTGTCTAATTTAATGTAATATTTCTGTGCCCAACTAATGATTATGGTGATGATGTTGGAAAATAAATTTTCAATTTGTGTGTGTTCTATCTACTAAAGATTGAATGTAGGCTAATGTCACTTATGATTACAGAATCCCTATTTGAATATTTAGTTACTCTGGTTCTGTTTACAGCTCTACCATTGACAGCTGCACATTGAACATCCTGAAGCATGTCAGTCTTTAGAAATGCTTGCTGAAGATGATCCACTGATCAGATATGCTAAAAGAGGGCATTTTACACACAAGTATGAACTTCAAATCTTTATCTCATATTGAAATGCACAATGAGTAGACTATATTGAGGATTCTAAGTTTTTAGAGAACTGAATTTATTTGTCACCATATGAATAATTGTCTGACTTTGCCAATGATTATTCCATTTTAAACGTTTCAATCTTTGTTGAGATCTCTACATGAAAAGAAGTTCTAAGAAATAAGTATATGAGTTTATTCATCTTTGAGGATTTATTTTCAATCTACAGATGCAAAGGAACTAACATCAGGCTATTGCTATTAAATTTTTAGAAATACTACCCAAGCAGTAAGATTTCCTGACCTTGCAGGCTAATAAAATGTTTTAATGTATCAGAATCAGCAGAGCATGTGGGCGGATAAGTCACTGAGCTAATTAGTCATCCCTCTCCCAAGCGCTGTGTATGACTTAGTGGAGTGTGTTTAGCATTACAAGTAAATCAACATTGTTGCAGCAGGGAAGCATCATTTCTGAGTCATTTCCATAACTCTGCCACCTTGACTTTCCAATAAAATCTTCCAAGTTTATGATGCTTACAGCTTGTAAAAACAGAATGTAGCAGGAAGGAAAATTGATGCCACAGATAATCATATGATAACCATAATACACTAACTTTAAGAATCAGAATGGATTCCTGAGTAATGAATATGAAGATGTGAATATGTCAGTTCACATACCTAAATGAACAATGGTGAATATGTCATTTTTATTAGACCTGACCTACAGCTATTTCACTGGTATTTTTGCTTATTTTCTGCCCTTATAGTTTTAGAATGTTGGCACAGTTGAATGGAAAAACAGCAAACTTGATCTACAGCTAGAAGAGGTTGAGGTTGACTTTCAGGCAGGCCCTTCCTTGTAAGGGAGTAACAAAATGAACTCTCATGGTTCTCCTTGGAAGAATTCCAAGGAACAGGAAAGTGGTAATAATAAAACAAAAATTTTAAAACTTTCTGTATAATTATATTTTTGTGTTTAATTTTCACTTATGCATTTTATAGTCTGTTTTGCAAACATTTCCACTTTGCCCCCCTGAGTAAACTCAGACAACTTTAATTTTTTAAATTAAAATTGGAAAATGAGATACAGTGAGCCAAAGTCTATTGATAGAGATTATCTGCTTGAAAGTGGCAAAACCCATATACCCAATACATAAATAAAATGAAAAAGGGATTGAAAGATTCCAATAAGGAGAGGTGAAAGATGCAGTTCCAATGATTAACACCTTCTGTGTCTCTCCCTCTCAATTCTTTCTGTCCTTCATCTTTTAAATAAGACAAACCTCTCTGATCCCAAAACTGTTTTCCTTGACTCTATTTTCCCCCACCATTCTATTCTTTCTTTCTCTTCAATTCCAACACCTGAAAGGAACAAACAACCATCACTTTCTCACCAACAATTCCCTTTGTAAACATTTGCAATCTGGCTCCTTATTCTCACTATGGAGAAATTGCTCTCTTGTTATTCACCAAAGTTTATCCTTAACTCCAATATTTGGTTCTCTGCAATTCCTCATCCATCCTTGAGCTCTCTGCAGCATTTAGAACTCTTGAACATTTGCTGACTTAAACTCTCTCCCCTCTCTTGAATTCAATGACAACTGCAGGCACCTGGAATAAAGAGCATTTCTCAGACCCTACTTCTGCCTCCCCCTCTTCCAGGTCTTTAAAAAAGCCTTAAGTTTCTTTCTTTGGATGTCTTTCTGGTTTGTCAATATCGTGTATTCCTATGAGCTCAAATATTACCTTGCTGGGTTATTCCCAGTTTCCTTCCTCAACTTTACTTTGCTTTTGAGTGACAGACCGATATTTCCAATTACCTGTTAGACATTTTCATATAAACTCAGTTTAACTAAAGCTGGACTTATCTCATTCTTTAAGACCATCTCAATTATTGTGGCACTATGCACCACCCCTAGATCAAAACCAAAACAAAGCAAAAATTAAACAAAAACAAGAATGTTGTTGACACAAATAAGCACTTCATTCCAAGCTTGCATTATTTCTTTTTGATTCTCTTTCTACCCTCTCATCTGTTTTTTTTTTTTATACCATTTTCACTATTTCTTCCCTATCTCAGTTCTAATACTTAGAACTAATGAACTTCTTTGGTTAGGTTTATTCCTAGGTATTTTATGAATCTTGGTGCAATTGTGAATGGGATCAGTTTCTTTATTTTTCTGTTGCTTCATTATTAGTGTATAAGAATGCAACTGATTTCTGTACATTAATTTTGTATCCTGTGACTTTGCTGAATTCATGTATCAGTTCTAGCAGACTTTTGGTGGAGTCTATCAGGTTTTCCATGTATAATATCATGTCATCTACAAAAAGTGAAAGCTTGACTTCATCTTTGACAGTTTTGATGACTTTGATTTCCTTTTGTTGTCTGATTGCTGACGCTAGAACTTCCAACACTATGTTAAACAATAGTGGTGAGAGGGGACTATCAAAAGATGTAAAAGATCTGTATGCTGAAAACTATAGAAAGCTTATGAAGGAAATTGAAGAAGATACAAAGAAATGGAAAAACATTCCATGCTCATGGATTGGAAGAATAAATATTGTTAAAATGTCAATACTACCCAAAGCAATCTACACATTCAATGCAATCCCAATCAAAATTACACCAGCATTCTTCTCAAAGCTAGCACAAGCAATCCTAAATTTGTATGGAACCACAAAAGACCCCCAAGGAGCCAAAGTAATATTGAAGGAGAAGACCAAAGTGAGAGGCATCACAATCCCAGACTTTAGCCTCTATTATAAGGCTGTAATCATCAAAACTTTATGACATTGGCACAAAAACAGACACATAGACCAATTGAATAGAATAGAGACTCCAGAATTGGTCCTGCAAAAGTATGGCCAACTAATCTTTGACAAAGCAGGAAAGAATACCCAATGGAAAAAAGACAGCCTCTTTAACAAATGGTGCTGGGAGAACTGGACACCAACATGCAGAAGGATGAAACTAGACCACTTTCTTACACCATTCACAAAAATAAACTCAAAATGGATAAAAGACCTGAATGTGATATAGGAAACCATCAAAACCCTAGAGGAGAAAGCAGGAAAAAACCTCTCTGACCTCAGCCGCAGCAACTTCTTACTTGACACATCTCCAAAGGCAAGGGAATTAAAAACAAAAATGAATTATTGTAACCTCATGAAGATGAAATCTTCTGCACTGCAAAGGAAACAACCAACAAAACTAAAAGGCAGCTGATGGAATGAGAGAAGATATTTACAAATGACATATCAGACAAAGGTCTAGTATCCAAAATCTATAAAGAACTCACCAAACTCCACACCTGAAAAACAAATAATCCAGTGAAGAAATGGGCAGAAAACATGAATGGACCTTTCTCTAAAGAAGACATCCAGATGGCCAACAGGCACATGAATAGATGCTCAATGTCATTCCTCATCAGGAAAATACAAATCAAAACCACACTGAGATATCAACTCATGCCAGTCAGAGTGGCTAAAATGAGCAAACCAGGAGAATATAGATGCTGAGAGGATGTGGAGAAACGGGAACCCTCTTGCACTGTTGGTGAGAATGCAAACTGGTGCAGCCGCTCTGGAAAACAGTGTGGAGGTTCCTCAAAAAATTAAAAATATATCCACCCTATGACCCAGCAATAGCACTGCTAGGAATTTACCCAAGGGATACAGGACTGCTGATGCATAGGGGCACTTGTACCCCAGTGTTTATAGCAACACTGTCAACAATAGCAAAATTATGGAAAGAGCCTAAATGTCCATCAACTGAGGAATGGATAAAGAAATTGTGGTTTATATACACAATGGAATACTACTTGGCAATGAGAAAGAATGAAATATGGCCTTTTGTAGCAACGTGGATGGAACTGGAGAGTGTTATGTTAAGCGAAATAAGTCAGGCAGAGAAAGACAGATACCATATGTTTTCACTCTTATGTGGTTCCTGAGTAACTTAACAGAAGACCATGGGGGAGGGGAAGGAGACAAAAAAAAGTTAGAGAGGGAGGGAGGCAAACCATAAGAGACTCTTAAAAACTGAGAATAAACTGAGGGTTGATGGGGGGTGGGAGGGAGGGGAAAGTGGGTATGGGCATTGAGGAGGGCACTTGTTGGGATGAGCACTGGGTGCTGTCTTTTACCAAAAAAAAGCAATGAATTTCTCTGTTGCTTCAGTTTTTTAACTATCGAAAGGGATTTGTATTAGCATAGTATATTTTACCACTGTTATGAGATTAAATAACTTGATACACAAAGAACAGTTAAGCCAAAGTCTGGTACAAAGGAATCACTTAATACATGTCCGCTTTTGCTGCTGCCATGACTACTGTTACTATTACTACTACAATCAATGTCACCTACATAATTTGTGGAGCCCATTGAAAAATGAAAGTGTGAGGTCTATTGTTCAACAGGCAGGAAAAAATGTTTAAATCAGGTTGTATTACTTTTTCTGATTCTAACCACATTTCCAAGGTCAGTGTCTGTTCTAGAGAGTGACCAAGTTAGTGTCAAAGAGAAATTCAGCAGACACTGGTTAAAAGTTGCAAGACAGGGGTACCTGGGTGGCTCAATCAGTTAAGAATCTAACTCTTGATTTTGACTCAGGTCATGATCTCACAGATTATGAGATCAATCCTGGCACCAGTCTTTGTGCTGACAGCCTAGCATCAGAATCTACTTGGGATTTCCTCTCTCCCTTGCTCTGTCTCTGAGCCTCTCCCACTTGTGTGTGTGTGCATGCACTTTCTATCTCTCTCAAAATAAATAAATAAACATTTAAAAAAAGAAGAACTTTAGAAGTTGGAAGAAAGGGGCACCTGGGTAGGTCAGTCCAGTAAGCATATGACTTCGGGTCAGGTTGCAACTTAGTGCCTTGTTGGTTCAGCTCTGTGTTTGGGCTCTGTGCTGACAGCTCAGAGCCTGGAGCTTGCTTTGGATTCTGTGTATCCCTCTCTATCTGACCTTCTCCTACTCATGCTCTCTCTCTGTCTCAAAAATAAACATTAAAAAATAATTTAAAAATAATAAAAGTTGCAAGACAGATTTTATTCAGACTACTGCAGTAGGAGAGAGATATTTCAGTATAATCTGGGTTCAACTCCACCAAAATGTAATATAGGAGGTTTTTAGAATGCAAGAATGCACTAAATTTAGGAAAAGTACTGAATTGGATTAAAGGGGTTTGGCCAATGTGACTAGGCCATCGTAGTTTGTTAATTGGCAGTTACCTGGGGGAGAAACGAACTTTTTATATCTTTAGAACAGGAGATAGTTTTGCAAATTAGAGAAGGTGCCCACCAAAGTTAGGCTTACTGTCCCAAGGGAACTGGGAAATAGGACAGCCATCTCCCTGGATGTTTGCATTTTATTTATTTATTTATTTTGAGAGAGACAGAGATAGCATGAGTGGGGTAGGGGCAGAGAGAGGGAGAGAGAGAGACAATTCCAAGCAGGCTGTGCCCTGCCAGCACAGAGCCTGAAGCAGGGCTTGAACCCATGAAACTGTGAGATTATGACCTGAGTTGAAAATAGCGTCAGATGCTTAACTGACTGAGTGCCCCTGGATATTTGCATTTTCAAGCAATGGCCCAAGGAGTTATTCAAGGAGACAATTTTGAGTGGTAGAAGACTTACACCTCAAAGGGACAGTGAAATAATTTATAAGTAACTCCTGTCAGAAAAAATAGAGGTCAGGGGCCTAGGTCTGGTTGGAATAAAGAGTAAATTCCTTTGTCAGCTGTATTAGATTTTTCCAGAGAAACAGAACCAAAAGAGATACACACATACATGTAAACACACACTCAATTATATGTGATTTATTATAAACAATCAGCTCACATGGTTATAAAGGCTGAGAAGTCCCAAGATCTGCAGCCTGCAAGGTGGATGTAGGAGAGCCATAATGTAGTTCCAGTCTGTATCTAAAGACCTGAGAACCAAGAGAATCAATGGTTTAAGTTCTAGCCTACAGCCAACAGACTCAAGACCTGAAAAGAGCCAAAACATTTCAGTTTGAGTTTGAAAGTCAGGAAGAGATCAATGTTCCAGGTCAAGGCAGTCAGTCAGGAGGAATTTCCTCTTATTCCTGGGAGGGTGAGCTTTTTTTCTATTCATGCCTTTAGTTGATTAGATGAGGACACCTTCACATTAGGAAGAGCAATTTTCTTTTTTTTTTTAAGTTTACTTTCTTTGTTTTGTTTTGAGAGAGAGAGAGAGAGAGAGAGAGAGAGAGAGAGAGACAAAGCATGAGCGAGGGAGGGGTAGAGAGAGAGGGAGATGGAGAATCTGAAGCAGGCTCCAGACTCTGAGCTGTCAGCACAGAGCCTAATGTGGGGCTTGAACGCACAAAGTGTGAGATCATGACCGGAGCTGAAGTCCGACACTGAAAGAACAATTTTCTCTACTCAATCAAAAGTTAATTTCATTCTAAAACAACCTCACCGACAGTAATGCTCCACCAACACCATTGGTATACCGTGGCCCAGTCACGTTGACTTACGAAATTAACCATTACAACATTGTTGGGCTTTCTCAAGTAGACATTTTAAGAGGGTGGAGGTGGTGGCTGTGATTATCCTAGGAACATGGTCTTGGGTCAATAGAAGATATGCTAGAGTTTGGCCAATTCTCTTAGCATGGGAGGTTGGATGGTGTCCTTTGTGCTAAAAGTTTTATGGTTCTCATCAGTCAACTGGCATTCTTATTATATAATCTCTTTTAGGAGTTTCATGAGATTTAATTGGTAATGTTTTAAGCCACTTTTGGATTCTAGGTAATTTTAAATAAGGATTGGTTATGATAAAGATAATAAGATAATTATATTGATTTATATACCCATTGTAGAATTGCGAGTTTTAAAGTTGAACTGCTTTCTGGGTTTTGAAGAACTATAGATTCAGCTCATGTTTTTTATATTCAAATTGCTGCCTCGTGACGTCTTTACTCACACCTTACCACGTACATGATTTTAGGTACTTTGAAAATATGGGCACAATGAACTCAGTAATACAGGATTGTAATTTCAGAAAACATTCTTCTGGCAAAGTAAATAGAGCCAGTTTTATGTCATCTGTAGTTTCTGCTTTAAAAATCAATGTTCTTCAATTTACTATTATTACCTACTGGGATCTTGTTATAGAATTTTACCACTATAATTAAATGAATAATGAGTATAGTAAATATTTAGTGTACACATGCCAGCAGGTACTATGGAAAACAAGTTTTCTCTCATCTTACATGCATACTTCCTAACCAAGAGTCCTTCTTAATTTGAAAGCCCGTTTTTCAAGTGTGAATACTTCTAAATGAATCCTCAGACTTTGGGAAAAATATTTAAGCTGTGTATCTAGTATTTATTTCACCTACTTCATATTCCCTAAAGTATCTATTGTTGAGTTTTCTAAAAATGTCTTGCATGATAGAAAGCAATTAGCCAATACAACCTCCAAGGAAAGTCATCCTCAATATTTTGTTTTATGTTCTCTCTTTCAGATAGTCAAGCCTTTTAATATTTTAACCTATACCTATAGGATCAAGATTATTTACATAGCAGACTATGTTTCTATTTACAGGGGATAACTAGTTAGGTCATGGTAAATAGTCTAATTCCAGTATTTCAGACATGTTTTTAAGTTTTTATTTACTTGACTTTATTTAATTATTCAACAAATATTTATTGAGTTCCTATTATGAGCTATAAATATATATACCGTGTCTTCTGGTAGCAGAGAATATATCAGTCAGTGAAAGAGAATATAGCTTCATCCACATAGATCTTTTACTTCAGTAGATGAAGACAGAGAGTAGTCAAATAAGTAAAATCTAGGGTAAGTAATAAGTATTATAAGAAGAAAATAGGAGGACTGATAGAGAAGAGACTTGGTCAGGTTACCATTTTTAATACATGAACAGAGAAAGTTTCACTCCTAGGGTGACATTTTGGAAAAGAATTATGAAAAATGAAGCAGCAATATTTAAGGAAATCTAGGAGAGGAGGATTCTATTTTGTTCAATATAATTTATTGTCCAACTGGCTTCCATAAAACACCCAGTGCTCATCCCAACAAGTGCCTTCCTCAATGCCCATCACCCACTTGCCCTTCTCCCCCACCCCCATCAAACCTCAGTTTGTTCTCTGTATTTAAGAGTCTCTTATGGTTTGCCTCCTTCCCTCTCTGTAACATTTTTTCCCCCTTCTCAAGATCCACATATGAGTGAAAACATATGATATCTGTCTTTCTCTGCCTGACTTATTTCACTTAGCATAATACCCTCCAGTTCCATCCACGTTGTTGCAAATGGCCAGATTTCATTCTTTCTCATTGCCAAGTAGTATTCCATTGTATATATAAACCACATCTTTATCCATTCCTCAGTTGATGGACATTAAGGCTCTTTCCACAATTTGGCTATTGTTGAAAGTGCTGCTATAAACATTGGGGTACTTGTGCCCCTATGCATCAGCACTCCTGTATTCCCTGGATAAATTCCTAGCAGCGCTATTGCTGGGTCAAAGGGTAGTTCTATTTTTAATTTTTGAGTAATCTCCACACTGTTTTCCAGAGCGACTGCACCAGTTTGCCTTCCCACCAACAATGTAAGAGTGTTCCCGTTTCTCCACATCCTCTCAGCATTTATATTCTCCTGATTTGTTCATTTTAGCCACTCTGATTGGTATGAGGTGATATCTCAGTGTGGCTTTGATTTGTATTTCCCTGATGAGGAGAGACGTGGAGCATCATTTCATGTGTCTGTTGGCCATCTGGGTGTCTTTTTTGGAAAAGTGTCTATTCATGTCTTCTGCCCATTTCTTCACTGGATTATCTGTTTTTCTGGTGTGGAGTTTGGTGAGCTCTTTATAGATTTTGGATACTAGCCTTTTATCCGATATGTCATTTGCAAATATCTTCTCTCATTCCGTCAGCTGCCTTTCAGTTTTGTTGATTGTTTCCTTTGCAGTGCAGAAGCGTTTTATCTTGATGAGATTCCAATAGTTCCTTTTTGCTTTTAATTCCCTTGCCTTTAGAGATGTGTTGGGTAAGAAATTGCTGTGGCTGCAGGTTGCTGAAATCGTTGCACTGAGGTTGTTGCCTGCTTTCTCCTCTAGGGTTTTGACAGTTTCCTGTCTCACATTCAGGTCTTTCATCCATTTTGAAATCATTTTTGTGTATAGTGTAAGAAAATGGTCTAGTTTCATTCTTCTGCATGTTGTCCAGTTTTCCCGGCATCATTTGCTAAAGAGGCTGTCTTTTTTTTCCACTGGATACTCTTTCCTCCTTTGTCAAAGATTAGTTGGCTTTACATTTGTGGATCCAATTCTGGGTTCTCTATTCTATTCCATTGGTCTATCTGTTTTTGTGCCAATACCATACTGTCCTGATGATTATAGCTTTGTACTAGAGGCTAAAGTCTGGGATTGTTATGCCTAAGAGAAGAGGATTCTAAGCACAGCTTTACAGCAAGTGTGAGTGTCCTGAGGCATAAATAAACTTAGTGTGTTGGAGAAATCACAAGGAGGCTAGTTGACTGGAGCAGAGTGAACCATTGCCAAATGGTAAGAAATGAGCTCTTAGTGAGGTAATGGGGGCAAGATCACATAGGGCTTTGTGTAACATTATTAAGATACTGCCTTTCGCTTTGAATATAAAGTCATTTAAGTATTTTGTTCAGACCAGTGACATATATGGCTTACATTTTTGAAAAATTCCCCTCCTGGCTGTGTTTGAGAATAGGCTACAGGAAGGCGATTCTGCAAGTATAAAAATGAATTATATGCTATTGAGATAATGTTGGCTTGGACAAGGGTGCTAACTGCAAAGTTGCTAAATGACTTGATGCTTGTTTTAGTTTGAGGCTAGAACTAATAAGGATGGTGATATCTAAACAGCTGAGAAATAGAAGGGTCACAAATGAGTCCAAGACTTTTGTCCTTGAAAACTGGAAAAATACAGTTGCCATTTTCTAAGAGTAGAAAAGGCAATATCGTATGTCCAACGTGTTCTATATTGGGCATCGTAAGTTTGAAATTCTATTGTTAATCTGAGTGGAAATATACACTAGGTCGTTGGTTACATAGGCTGACAAAATCCTTACAGGTTGAAGATATAAGTAGAATCTGGCACAGTGGGCTGCAGATAGTAAATTAAAAGATTGTTCTGAGAACCCAGTGAAGAAATTCTTTCAAGGATGAGCAAATGACCAGTGAAAATTGGCCATGAGATTTAGCAATGTAGAAATTGTTGGTAATTTCGACAAAAGCAGTTTCAGTGGAAAAGTGGGGTGAAAGTCTGAACAAAACTGGTTCAAAAGAAAATGAGAAGAGAGTCATAAGATCTCGTAAGCATGAAAAGTCCTAAGGTGTTGAGGTATGGTATTATTAAAAGGGACTAGTATTATGCTAATTGAAATAAGTCAGTCAGAGAAAGACAAATACCATATGATTTCACCCATATGTGGAATTTAAGAAAGAAAACAAATGACCAAAGGGGAAAAAAGAGAGACAGAAGCAAATCAAGAAACAGACTCTTGATTACAGAGAACAAACTGATGGTTATCAGAGGGGAAGTGGGTGGGGGGATGGGTCAAACATGTGATGGGGATTAAGGAGGGCACTTGTGATGAGTGCTGGGTCACTAAATTGTACACCTGAAACAAATATTACACTGTGTGTTAACTAACTGGAATTTAAATAAAAAATTAAAAGGGACCAGTGCTGTGGGATCAAGACTTCATGGAAAAATGGGGAAAATGGTAGCATGTGATTTGAATGGACATAGGAAGAGTTTGCATTTATGTTTATACATAGAAAAGAGCATTCCATAGGAAAACTAATATCATTTAGAAAGTTATTCAGATAACAATTTTATCATGATCAGTGTTAGCTGGACAGAATAAAGAAAACAGTCACTGTAGAGAAGTCAGGATATGGGCCTGAAAAGCAATGGAGACTGAATATCTTTACTTCTGGAAAGCTTGAATCTAAAAATTAAGAAGGTATTTTGTGCCTTCAATTTGTTTTATTTTATTATTATTTTTATCTTTTGAGAAAACACTCACAGGGAAGGGACAGAGGGAGAGGGAGAGAGAGAGAATCCCAAGCTGACAGTGCAGAGCCCAACTCGGGGGTCAATTTCATGATCATGAGACTTAATTGACTGAGCCACCCAGGTGCCCCAGATGTGCCTTAAATTTAATGTTTTTCTTTCAATGTTTATTTATTTTTGAGAGACAGAACATGAGTGGGGGAGGAGCAGAGAGAAAGAGAGACACAGAATCTGAAGCAGGCTCCAGGCTCTGAGCTGTCAGCACAGAGCCCGACAAGGGGCTCGAACCCATGAACTGTGAGATCATGACCTGAGCTGAAGTCAGACGCTTAACTGACTGAGCCACCCAGATGCCCCTTAATGTGCCTTAAATTTAAATGGTTACTTTTCTAAGCAAACATACGTGTGTCGTCTTGTTTTATATTCTCAACGATATTGTTAGTAAGTGAAAGGTATTATACTCTCACACTGAGGCAAGAAATTTTCTCCCAAGTTAAGAAGCTTGACTTAACCTAACAATTTTTACTTTCACATAATATGCTAATGTCACAGCAGAGATTAGAACACTTAACTTGCCACTCTTAAAAGAAGATACATATTGGGGCGCCTGGGTGGCGCAGTCGGTTAAGCGTCCGACTTCAGCCAGGTCACGATCTCGCGGTCCGGGAGTTCGAGCCCCGCGTCAGGCTCTGGGCTGATGGCTCAGAGCCTGGAGCCTGTTTCCGATTCTGTGTCTCCCTCTCTCTCTGCCCCTCCCCCGTTCATGCTCTGTCTCTCTCTGTCCCAAAAATAAAAAAAATAAACGTTGAAAAAAAAATTAAAAAAAAAAAAAGAAGATACATATTGTAGGAAGAGGACTAGTAAAAACAATAACCAGTCATTTAAAATATGAAAGTGAGCAAATAAATAAATAAATAAATAAAACCTATGCAAGTGTTGGAGGGGGACATGGAGAGGATGTGACCACAGGTTGACCTATGAGCTGGATCTGGGGGGATTGGCAGCTCCCTACTCCCTCCTCTGTCTTAGGAATGTACACTCTGCTTGCCTTCCTCCTGAGCCAAGGTCCTCTGCCTAAGGGCAGGGCCTTGAGTTAGTAACATGTTGTTGGGACCATGTGAATGGTGTATGTGACTTGCCCAATTTAGGCCCTCTGTATAAACTTTTAAGATTTTGGCATGTGGGTGCAAGCGGCTCATTTTGCGATCCCGGGGACAAGCCTCCTATGTAAGTTCCCTTGCTTATTAACCCTGCCTACCTACCAATCTGGTCTTTCCCTGCCCTTCATGTTCAGAAGCCCATTTCAGATTTTACCCAGGAGGCTCCTGAGGTTTTGAACCAATAGAAGAGGTAAGTTGAATAATACAGTAAAATGAATTTATAGTAAAATATAGTTAAGTATAGTTTTATGTAGGAAAATTACATGATAAATAGAAAAATCAAGGGAGATTGGTACCAGATGGTTTCTAGAATCATAGATAGAGCCGAAGCATCTCGGAAAATAACCTAAGATGAAATTAGTTTGAGAACTTTGACAGGGAGCTAATTATTGAAAAAACTCTATGTTATCTATTGTAGAAAGGGAATTGCTGTCCTTGTTAAACAGATTTTTTAATTAATAAGGAATTATCACATACACTATATAGGGGATTACCAATTTTCCAAAGAATTAGAAAACAATAGAATGTACTTAACACTAAATTAAATCAATGCAATTTAATCATTTTAATGACTGTAGAGTTTGGGAGAAATACTTTATGGCAGCAGTTTAGAATGTGGCACAAATACAACGTATACAGGGAAAAAAATGGGTTTTGATTAGATTATTTTGGGTGGGCAGTGAATAACACTAAGGTCCAGATCATAGAAATGTATGGACATGGCAAGTGTTTATTATATAGCACAAGAGGAGTAGTCATGAATTAATTAAAACCATTCATTCATTCATTCATCTGATATTTATTGACAGCATGCAGAAAGGTTGGCATTGAACTGAATCATGATTGGTAGGAATGATACTAAGAATATTTTCTATCTCAAGAAGTTGATAGTGTAGTTCAGAAGGCAGGAAAATAAGGAAATACGTATGATAAGTGTTTATGTTTGATGATAAAGAAGCACAGAAAAGAGCTACTCAACTTAGTGTTAGGTTGGAAAAAAATAAAAGAGGAATTTTTAGATAAACTCACATTGCTAAGTTTGAAATCCTGGGTTTTCTTGACATTGCATCTATCATGCACACAAAAGCGTATTTAATTGGAAGAGACACAAGTGCATGCAGTTGAGTAAAGAATTAGAGCTGCTACTCGTTCAGACTACTTAAATGTCTAAGAGAGGACAATCCTTTCTGCAAATCTGTTGGTGATAACTGAAAAGTTGTTGGGAACTAGTTTTCACTGAGTTAGTAATGTCAAGAGTAATTCACTTTTTACTTAAAGAAGTAAAGTGTTTACATGCAACTCTGGTCTCTTTATGAAAGGCCTCTAGGAATTGAAGTTTACCTGAAAATTGCATAAGAACTCATACAATGATTTCATATGTCAGTAAACAAAGATATGTGGGCAAAAGGATTTAAGCCCTCATTTGTTAATCCATGACCATGACCCATGTATCATCCAAGGTCCAGTCAGGATATAGAAGTTACAACAGTTTTTGTGGTTGTTTGTTTTTGTTTTTGATCGGAAGATTTAATAAAACACTTTGCTACCAGTTTTGGAGGACTGAAAAGAAGAAAGGAAACAGTAAGGCATTAGAGAGAATAGCTACTGAAAAATAAGTCCATCCCAAGGCTGGGACAATTAAATTTTCAAATTATTAATACTTCAGAGATAGATGAGGGAATCTGCAGAGCTGAAACTCAGGTGTCTGAAAATCAGAAGTCTAAGGAGGAGTCACTGCTCACTCTGTGAAGCTGACATGTCTGAGAATGTGTGATGAGGTTGGTTCAGAAGGTGTTGGAAAAGAAACCAGCCGCTGCTACTGAAATGAAATATCACTGTCCGGGTGAAAAATTATGGCTGTGGTGACTGAGTGCAGCAAGAAGAGAACACAGGAACAGGAAACACACAGGAAGGAGTGAGCCTCTTTTTTTCCCTAAGTCTTCCAGTGCTTTTCTAGTATCTTCTATCAGCAGAGACTCACAGAAGCCAGCATAACAAAACAGAAATAGGATGGTCAAGTCCCAGCTTCAGCATCACAAACCAAAGTTTGTGCTGAGTGTCATAACAATAACTGGGACAACAGATGTTAGTACTCAGATACCCTAGAGGTCAACATATTTGAACACACTTTTTCATTAGCCCTATGTACATTAAGTTGCAGGATGAAGGTGGAATTTTATGAAGAATTTGCTTTTGCTCCCATAGAATTGAAAGCTAACGGGGTGCCTGAGTGACTCAGTCAGTTAAGTGTCTGATTCTTGGTTTCAGCTCAGGGCATGATCTCAAGGTTTGTGGGATCAAGCCCCGAGTGGGGTTATGTGCTGATTGTGCGGAGCTTGCTTGAGATTCTCTCTGTTCTTCTTCTTCTCTCTCTCTCTCTCAAAATAAATAAATAAGCTTAAAATAATCTTTTTAAAAAAGAAAGTGGATTATGCAGTCAATATATTTACAATTTTTAAAGCTTAGTTTGACAAAAGCTGCAAAATATTGTCTAATGTCTCAGCTTCAGAACACAGAAAACTCAGTAAGTGGATAGTTCTGTCTTGAAGCCATTTAATTCTTATTTGCTGTTTTATTAAAGATTGGCATTTAATTTTGTTTCTTGGCATTCACTGGAAAGTTTTGCCTGAGTTCAGGATAGTAGAACATAAAATACAAAATATATGTCAAAGCAATACATCACTTTTGTATTTCTTTCCTTTTTTACGTGACTAAAATTTACTTTAATTTTGTGATAGTCTAATTTCAGTCTTATGCTTTTATCATTTTCTCAAACACCAATCAACAATTACCCATAGGAAGAAAGAGGTGAAAGAATCTGGTCTTCTGATTATCCCTGTAAAAATCTGAAAAGAGCATGAGACTGGGATAGCCATGAGCTAAACTATTGGCGCTCTGACAAAAGCTATAGAAATTACTCAACACAGAAATTCACTCAAGGGTGAAATAACATTTAGAAGAAATTATTTATTTTACTTTATTAATGTTGGTGTTAAATTGTTCAATTGGGCATCAAGTCAAAACTGAGCTTTTTGTTTCTTAAGGGGAAAAGGTAGGCAGAAAGGTGATCAAGCGAAACAAGAAGAAATAAGATTTTGTAAAGTAAGTAGATTTTAATTGCATCAATTGCTAAAGTGCTACTTTTCCCTCAAGTACTCGAAGTCAAATTTTCATGTGAATCATTGCATAACACCAAAGTTACTTATGCCCTGTTTAGACTCTTGCTTCTAACCCTAACTCTTTGGGATAAATTGGGTAGGTCTATATGTTTTATCTGGCTCTCAAAATGATGTACTAGATTTTTCCTTTGAATCCACAACTTTATTTTCTACCATATGTTTTTTAAAAGTATTATGAAGTTATAGAGTTCTGTGAGTTTTCTGAGTTACTCTTTGATAGTATTTATTCCTTGGCGATAACTTAACATTATGTTGGAAGTTTATACCTAAGATGAACTGTAATATATATTTTCAATATGAAATACTGAAAAAGACATTTATCTTAATTTCCAAGAAAGAGATGCCATTGAATGCCTTTTTGAATAGTTATTTCTTCATCTTTTTCAAACCAGGCAAATAAATATTAATATGATTATATTTGGATGAAGTTAGTTAAGTTAATAAATATATTAGGCTTGATTTAAAAGTGAGTAGAATATCAAATGCTAAGATTATGATTTCAATTTAATCTCAAATTTTAAAAGTCTCAACAAAATCTTTAGAATTCTTTTTTAAAGTAAAGAATAAGCTATGGCTTTCCAAAATGCTTGCACATGTTCATATATATTGAAAAATGTGAGTAATAGTTTACTTCAAGGTCATAAATAATCATGAAAACAATTATGAGAGTAATTAAGTACTAGTTATCATTTTTTGAAACGTTTATTTATTATTAAGAGACAGAGCATGAGCATGGGAGGGGCAGAGAGAGAGAGGGAGACCCAGAATTTGAAGCAGGCTCCAGGCCCTGAGCTGTCAGCACAGAGCCTAATGCGGGGCTCGAACTCCCAAACCGGGAGATCATGACCTGAGCTGAAGTCGGATGCTCAACAAACTGAACCACCCAGGCGTCCCTACTAGTTATCGCTTTTAAGAGACTACTCCGTTGTCAGTACTGAACTAGACATTATTTCTCTCTTTATTCCATGTGGGAGAGCTGATAACACTGACTCCATCTTTGGTCCTCCATCTTGTTCTCCCCTCTGGCACAAAGAGGCACCACTTTAGACAACTACTCTGTGACCTCACGTCCATGCCTCTTGCTCCATAAAAGTTGAAGATTAAGGTCCAGATTGAGGCAGAGAATAGGGATGGAAATTCATAGTGCTGTGGCTCTTTTGTCCCTCCGCCAGCCTGATTGCCCCTGTCAGGAAGTTACCATGAATAAAATCCTGGGTAAATGGTACAGAGTGGTTTGCTTCATTTTTCCATATTACAGTGTCTTCTCAGTCTAGAGGATACATTACTGACCTTCCTCCATATTCAACAAAGATTTTTTGATTAATTTTATGGATTAGGCATTACATGCAATAACTAAGACCTCAAAGATTAATAAGGGAAGTCTCCTACTTTCAAGGTGTTAATATAATGTGATAAACATAGGAAATAGAAAGGGTTTTTAACTTTGTCATTTTTTAAAAAAAAATATGAACTCATTTAGTACATATCTATTTTGCCAGGCATTGTGCTAAATGATGGTAATTCAAAGATGAATAGATGCAGACCAAATACTTTCTGGAAAGGAACTTGTAGTATGATGTAGGAGGCAAAAATTAATGAGATTAATATGTGAATAAATTTAAAATTGAACTGTTAAAAAATTTATATGGGGGGTTACATGATACTATGAAAGGGTATGCTGGCATTTCTGTGCCTTTCAAAGAGCTTAGGAAAAGACCTTCATTTTAACTGAGATCTAAAGGATGAAGTAGGGTCTATTGAGGGAGAGGAGCCAGCATCTTGGCAAAAAGAGAAGCAGGTATTAAGGCTTTGTGGGGATGGAGTGGGAGGGAGTAGATATATTTTAGGAAAGTGAAAGGAAACAAATGAGGTAATTTCAGTAGATAAAATACAAACTGTACAGAATCTTTCAGCGCAAGTTAAGGATTTTGATATTTATCTTACTCAACTAGATGTACTAAGTGGTATTGTATTTTTATTAAGAAAATAAAAATGTTCTGGCTCCAGTGAAAAATCTGAAGAAAAACCAAGATGAGGACAAGTGTGGCTTGGGGGGGACAATTTAGAAAACTATACTTATTAATATTTGCATTCATTTATTTTTTATTTTTTTAAATTTATTGATTTTGAGGGAGAGAGAGAGGGGGGGGAGAGAAAGAAGGGGGGGCAGAGAGAGAGAGAGGGAGAGAGAGAATCCCAAGAACTCTCCGTGTTGTCAGTGTGGGAGCTGGACTCAGGGTTCAATCTCACAAACTGTGAGATCATGACCTGAACCAAAACCAAGAATGGGATGCTCAACCCAGATGCCCCGTAAAATCTACATTCAATTCAATGTGTGTGTAGATTTCTTCGAGCTAATCCATAAAAATGACCTGCTATTCTAGACACTTAGTAATAATATAAAACTTTTAAAAAGAGCTAAATAAGACTAGTTAAGGCAACTGAAGTCTATTTTATCATAGGGGAAGGAAATAGAACAAACTTGTGGATTTTGGACTTTTTTTTTTTTACATATGTGTGATTTTTATACTGGACTCCAAGATCAAAACAATGAGACTTTTCTACCTTACAAATATCTGTTAATTTAATTTAATTTAATTTAATTTAATTTACTTATTAAAAAAATAATGTTTATTTATTTTTGAGAAAGAGAGACACAGAGTATGAGAAGGGCAGGGGCAGAGAGAGACACAGAATCTGAAGCAGGCTCCAGGCTCTGAGATGTCAGCACAGAGCCTGATATGGGGCTCAAACCCACGAATCATGAGATCATTACCTGAGCCGAAGTCAGGCACTTGACTGACTGAGCTACCTAGGCGCCCCAATATCTGTTTATTTTATAAAGATTTTTCTTACTGTCCATAGGATTAAGTAACATATCTATACAGCTACACATCTCAAATCTATAATCCTCATTGATTCTGCCAGGAAAGGGAGGATAACTGGTAATCATTTGAATTCATAATAATGATGGTGATAGCAATAAAAATAATAGCTAATATTTAAGTCAAAGAAACACTTCTAAGGAGGAGTATCTCAAAAATCAAAACTCTGAGGCAAACTTTTTTTGTTATTATTTTGACTTAGAATATGAAGAAATCCAAGCTCAGAAAAGTAACCCACATAAAACTATATAGCTAATAATAAGAAGAAATTGAATTCATGTTCATATCTGTTTGACTCCAGAACCCACATTTCAAAATCATGCTTTCCCTTATTAGAAAGCATGTGGGGAGGGGTTATTGTAAATGGTGAGCAAAATTATTTTTTACATTGTCACTTCTCAGCCAACTGGTTTATAGAGATATTAAGTACAATATGCAAGGGTTATTTGAGGGAGAGAATAAAAACAAGGAAAACAGAATTTTAATGAATACTAGCAGAATCATACAAAATTAGATATTCTAGATTAACACAGAAGTTTCCATTTTCAACTTCCTCTTCCAAATTTCCAAAAAATGTTTAAAACAATGGAGACAAATCTTTTTAAAAATCTTCCCCTTCTTTTCTTATAAGAGATGAATAGGAATATAATATTCTCCTTTTTGTTTTTCCATCTGTTCTCCTACTTAAAACTTTCTACAGAATATTTTGTTTCTCTGTAAATACATGAAAGGATCTCCCCATCATTTAATTATGCTTTTTAAAAACTTTTCCTGGCATATAGAAAGAAGTAATAAAAATGAAACTGGGTTTGTTCAGATAGTACAGTGATGATTGTAGAATATTTTAATATCTTTCCGAGAGTGCATTCGACACTACAATTTCTCCTCATTATAACCAGAGTTGGAAGGAACTTATAATGGAAATTGAATGCACTATGCGAGTTTATAAAATATAATGTGAAGATAATACGACATGCTTAGCTGTGACTATGAAGGACTACTTCTGCATTCAATGTTTTAAAAAAATTAAAATAATTTAGTTGATGTAGTCTGATTTTAGTAAGTTTTAGCTATTTTTTTCTCTTTCTTTAAAGCTGCCCTCTGTCTATGGTTAGTCTTAAAAGTTGTTTTACATAAAGAGTAAAAAAATAAATAAACTGAGTATATTATCCTTTTAACTTTCTACAAACAAAAGTCTACTCAGATTAAAGAATATCAGTCCCATCTGTTTCCTCTTTAATGATAGTTTCCAACCACTGGAAATATCTGAGCTACGTTCAAGGTTTATTTTAAGTTATGAGCTAATGTGCAAGATAACGACACAGCTTATTTAATGCTGCAAAGAGAGTACATTCCTGTCACTGGAAAATTATATGTACAAGACCTAGCATTTTATTAACATTCTGGTATATCTCCTAAAGATGTTCATGATATGAAGACATAAAATTCTGTTTTTCCTAATCATTCTTTCTTAAAGCACTCTGAAAAGAAAAATAACATGCTAAAATTGTTTTGTTCTTCGTGGCTCTACTCAGGTTTAGGTTAAACCAAAGTCTGCATAATTTCCTTCATGGTTTGACAATTCTCCCTCTGCTTGATGCAAACCCAGTAGAGCTTTTCTGCAAGATAGAGCCTTGATTTGGGGAAAGCAGTTGCAGAAGGCTGCAAAATGGCAATGAAATGAACAACGCTAACCTCGATTTGTTAATTGAGGTCATTGGTTAGCTTCAGAGAATACTGTATACACAATTAAGCAAGCATTTCACACTGTCCTTGCTTGTTAACTGGTTTTGAGATATTCTGGCAGACAGAAAATTGATAGGCATGGTAAACATGTTCTAGTTGCCTAATTAACTCAGGTAGTACAATTACTGGTGTTCAATATCTATCAACAAAGCAAAGGTGCTTTAAATGTCATATAAACACTAGAAATAAAGCACAAAGGGATTTTGCACAACTCGCCTTCTGAATGAGAGTTGACTTGTTGTTAATCCTGTCTTGTAATGTAGAAAACTTAACTCAGGGAAAGAAAGACAGAAAGGAGAGACCTTTGATTTTCAATTGCCATTTCTGAGAGTTTAGAGAGGCATTTTAGAGGGTGTTTCTAGCTTTATGAAACCTTATGCTAACTTGAAATACTAAAATATTTATCAAATAATTCCACTGAAATGATACCACCAGAAATTCTCCTCTTCCATGGTCTCTCCTGCCATGCTGTATAGGCTACCAGCAGGCTTCAACAACCAGGGATACTATCTTGCGGAATGCAATAATGTCTCCACATGGGGGAACACGTTGGCCCTTCAGAGTAAATTCATACTCACAAATTTTTGGATGAGGTTTTCTTCTATTATTATTTCACCACTTCTTATATATATAGTCTTCCTATTATGCCTGCCACTCATCCATTTGGTTATTGAACTGGTATTTTGCAAGTGATCACTTTGTTAGTATGGTTGTAGCAGATGCTCGAAATACCTTTGTGTGTTAAATAATTTAATGTTCCAGTGTAACGGATATGCTGTGATGGACAGTCCTGGTTGACTTTTCAGTGTCCTGCCCCACCTCCCTTATTTCTAGGACGACCGCTCTGCATATAGCCCTATGACTCAGGGAAACCTGACTGTACTCTGAGCTCCAGGTGGTGAATGATCTAAGTGAGTCCATTCCCCTTCCAAGATGTTAGTTCAGTAACAACCTTCTCATACACTGAGCATTTGAGTCATTATTAAAGGTTTGTTGGATCTTTCGGGAAAGTTATTGAATTTCTAGAACTCTTTTCCTCTGAATCTTGTAAAGAATAAATATCAGCACAGGAAATGCTTTAATCATTTTTCATGTGAAGAAAACAGCCAGAAGGAAACACAGAGAGGAAGGCACATTCAAGGCAACAGTAGTGCAAAGAAACCAGAACCGTTGATTAAGTTGACCCTCAGGAAACCCAAATTAACTCTAGATTTCATCATTTTTATGTCAGTGTGCATTGCTTTTTCTGTTACTTGGAATCATAGTACTTTAGCTGATCAATAAGAGAAAGTCCTATATCAAAAAGACCAACATAATGTCTCTCTGAAGATTCAGAACCATCTTGTTTCATTTATTATTGTTTTCTCCTCTTTCTGCCACAATTTACCATAAAAATATATACTTTCTTTTTTTTAACAAAGATAACCTACTTAATAGTATATTATACAAAGGAATTTCTTATGTTATCATTCTTGTTACTGATATACATACCCATAGTTTAAAAACTGAATAGTACTAACATGTTTGTATATATCTTTTGGATATAATACTTTCTTTGAATTCTCTGAGTATATCAACTGAGTATATTCTAAGGACTTCTACTCATGGAATCGGTGCTCTATTTTCTTACTTATTCTACTTAGTTTAGTGCTTCCCTCTTAATAAGAAAATTTATTAAATATCCGATGATCATTGGCTATTTGTTAATGCTTAAGATTAGGACACTAAATGATAATTAAAAATTAAAAAAAAAACTTGACATACTTTCATCAGGTAACCTTTGTTTTTTTGGTTTTTTGTTTTTAATTTTCTTTCTTTATCATGAATATCTATCCATATCTTAGTTTCTTCTCCTGTCACTGAATGTTGAATTCCATTCTCTGCTGAAGTACTCCATTCCCAATTTGCTTTGCAACTTCTTGAAAATGTTACTCCCCACCGGCCACTCACTGTCCCTTTCTGTCAGTGCTTTGAAACACTGATCATTATTTAAAGTTATATTACACAACCTCATGTACCTTTATGGCCTGTCTCTTCCTTGTGCCTAAGGTCCATCTGAGTGCAGATAAGGTCCTGTACCAATCTAATCTGCCTTGCTGTACAATATGGTACCTGGTGCGTAATAGATTCTCATGAAGCAGTCTCTGGTTGAATCAGTTCTGAATCAATAGTGAATCAATACTTAGTTCATTGTGTCCACTCTTAAAGGCAGATTGTTCTTTTAAAAAGCTTTTTGGAGGGGGAATGGAGTAAGAGGAAAAATAGTCTTAACAGAGATTCCAGAGAAGACATTACACTTTCAGACCTCTTAGGTTATTTATTCAAAGTGTGCATGCAGGCAGTTTTAACTATTGCATTAAAAATCACAAGGAAAGTCTCTTGGAATTTTTAAAAATTAATCTCAATGCACATATCTTTGACTTTAGGTCCTGGATGATTGGGAAACTGAAATAATTCCCCGCTAAAAATACTGATCTGTTCAGTGAATCTGTCATTCTGTCAGATAAAGGACTAAGGGACTCTTAACTTAGTCTACAGAATTTTCAAAGCAGTTCCTCTGGAAAAAACGTTCAGTTTGCTTAAAACTACACTTGGTAAATGATGCTCAACAAGGCAAATACTTAAAGTTCATCTAAATTATTCCACATGTTAATAGACAAATCACTAAGACAGAGGAAAGAGCCCTCAGATACCATTTGGAAGAAATATGGGAAAGTACACATTCTCAGTATTTGGGAATGTTATTAGTGAAAGAAAGATGGACTGAAAGCCTTTGCTATTGTTTTTTTCCCCCTCCCTGCAAATTCAGACATTAAACTTCAACTACTTGAAGCAAATGTTTATTGACTGGCTCCTGTGTGAAAGGTGCTGTTGGATTGAGTTACTGGGGATATGTAATTAATATGGAAATCCTTTTATCAAAGGATGAACTCAATGTAAACAAATGTTTTTAGCACAAATAATAAGGTGGTATGTGTGAACTCATATGGAATAGAGTGAAAAGGAAGGAGCAATTGTTTCTGGTTTGGAGGATATATGGCTAAGGATATTCTAGGAATGTTGAAGTAAACTGAGTATTTATTGGGGCTTTAGGAACCGTAGGGCATCATGATTCAGATAGGACTGTTCCAACATTGATAGGGTTTTAATGGACTCAAATATTTGGGCTTGAGTTTGCTCTAAACTATAGGGTTGTAGAAGAGAACAGTTTGCACAAATGTATGTATGTGTGGATGTTTGTGTGTTATAGATATAACCACTCTAGTGATATTTATACGAAAAAAGTCTCAATTATATTTTAAAATGGGCTTAAAACTTATAAAGTTTGAATCAAACTGAAGTTTGATTTTTGCAACTATACTTCAGGCTTATGCAACAGGAATCTAAGATGTTGTTTCAATATATGACTCTGTTTTAAAATAATCAACAGGGTTGAAAAAGTCTAATTTATATGCTTTTAAATATAGAAATGAGATCATCAATAAGTAATCTAAACTATTTGTGACACATATGTTTCTCCTTCTTGATTATATTTACATTTTCTATACAAGGAAGTTTATAGAATAAAAAAAAAATCAAACCACCATTACTTTGTACTTGAGATACAGGATGGGAAACAGGATTCATAAGCATGACACTTCATACAAATGCAGTTGTAAATTTTCCTAGATTGATCTTCATTCCTCTGCCTCCTTTAACCTTGGAGCATGTTAGATTTTTACTCCTCTGTGGCTTATAAGGCATAACATTTATTAGTGGAATATTATGCCCAGTAGTCATCATCAATTACTTTGATAGTAAATCTGGATAATAATACTCAGTTTAAAATAAATTAAAAGTTGCTGTTGATATTTTCTGGGGTCCGGCTTGTCAAGAGTAACAAACTCTCATATACCTAAAGAAAACAAACATCTAACCTGAAAATACTCGATTAATCACATCAAAACGAAAATACTAAAATGCTACTTTGGCCTCAATTCAATGCCCAGATTAGAGAGAATTTAGTTTTTACAATAAGGCAAAATATTTTCTTTTGTACTAACTGCATATTTATGTATGTCAGTTGCTCATTTCTTATAAAATTTTAATATCCCCGTGAGACAAAAGAAAATAGTGCAGGCAATGAATGTGTCAGGATTTGGGTTATATATTGCTATTTTTTGTATCATCTCCTTTATTTTTTATAATTGCTAGATTAGGACTAGTACAAGATTCTAAGTTTTGCCTTCAAGGACTTGAATTCTGAACATATAACAAAAGAAAAAGGAAACTATGTGTCTGTGTGAGTGCAAATCACTTTGGAACAGAAGAGACTTTTCTGAAAAGGTAATTAATAATTCATGAAAAATAGAATTTTTCTCTCCTCTATGGGCATTTGGTCTCAGAGGTGGAGACTGAGGTATAAGATAAAATGAGCACTAGACTATTTTGTTTATCCATTTTCCTAATGACTACTGAGTTTGAGTCTATTTTCACAAATTCACTGGCCATTGGCGTGGCTCTTTGTTATATGTTTATGCAATTTTTTACCCATTCTCATTGTTTTTTTGATCTTTAGTTATCAATTTATAGCTACCATATTTTATATTATAGATAATTTTCTTTATTTGCATTGCCCTTTTCCCAGTCTCTCAGATGCATCTGATTTTCTTTATAAAATATTATAACATAATTTATATCATAGTCAAATATGTTTCTTTATAATTTCTTAACTTCCTTATTTAGAGCTGATATGCTTATCCTTAGCTTATTTTATCCTAGTTGGCTATAAACATTTTATTTATTTGTTTTATTCATTTATTATTTGAGATTATAATTCATTTCATTTCTTTTTTTAATACAGTATGAAGTAGTGAGATGTAACATGCTTTTATTCTAGATAGTCAGCTTTATTGACACTATTTATTAAATTAATAGTTATTTTCCTCTCTGAACTGAAATGGAAACTTTTTAATAAAATTAATTCGCATATATATTTGCTTTCATGTCTGGAATCTCTACTCTGATCTACTGATTTAGTAGATTATTTCTATAACAATCCTCAACTGTTTTGATTATGGTAACTTTATGCTATATATTAACAGTTGCTAAGGCAAAGTACTTATGATTATTATTTTATTTTTACAGTGTTCTTACCTATATTTAAGCATGTGTTTTCCCAAATTAACTATGTTGATTTCATTCAGTCCCTTCTCTCCCTCTCCATTATAAATATTGAGGATCAAATTTAATTCTATTAAAATTATATTAATTTTTTTTTTTTTAATAGAAAGCAGTGTCTTTAACGTTTATTTATTTTTGGGACAGAGACAGAGCACGAACGGGGGAGGGGCAGAGAGAGGGAGACACAGAATCGGAAACAGGCTCCAGGCTTTGAGCCATCAGCCCAGAGCCTGACGCGGGGCTCGAACTCACAGACCGCGAGATCCTGACCTGGCTGAAGTCGGACGCTTAACCGACTGCGCCACCCAGGCGCCCCTAAAATTATATTAATTTTGAGAAAGTTATTATTTGTCTTTTTATTCAAGAACACATGAGGTCTATTTTCAATTTGTATTTTAAAATTTTTAGTAATAAAGAATATTTGACATAAAAATTCTTTGTTTTTAAAATTAATTTAGACTTTTATATCATTTAGTCATAGACTATTTGAAAAATTCATATCTGTTTTAGAAATCAAAACGCTAAAATCTTTTTTATTATCACCTATGAAATTCGCCCATTTCAGCCATGAGTTTTTCAATTTCGACAACATTAATATTATCAATTCTTGGATATATCATCAAACTACAGTTGATTTTTTTGTCTAGGAGTGGGTGGCTCTTAGGATTTGTGATGTCATTTCTTTATTAACAAAATAAACACACACACACACACACACACACACACACACACATACACACACACAAAGACAACACACTTTTTTTCCTCTCTGGTAGATTTTAGATATTGTTTTTTCCTTTAATGCTCTCCCCCTGCCTTAATCTGCTTGAATCTCTGTGATCCCATTTAGTCTGTGATATAAAATTTTAACCAGAGGCAAGGTGACTTTTTTTTTCTGTAAATTTTCAGTTTCAGAGTATTGATCTGTTCAAATCTAAGAATGGGACATTCATTCTATTCCAACCTAAAGAATCTGAGCCTTGTGGGTCACGTTGTCTTCTCACCTATCTTTAATTTTGTTCTTGTTATGTAAGTCAAGTACTGCCTGCAAGCTTTCTGTATCTCAAGTTCAGATTTACTTCTGGGGCTTAGAGCTTTCACAGAAAACACAGCAGACTCAAATTTGCACATTTATCTTAATGGTATAACTTCCAAGGAAGTAGGCTTTTGAAGGTTGACTTGATGTTAACCATGTGCTCAGAATCATTCTCCTTTGTTTATAACTCATCAAAATGGTTCTCTCTTTACATTTAATGCAAAATCCACCCTTCTCCCAAATCCTGTAACAGCCCTGCTTCTTTCTTTGGTTAGCAAGAAAACCACATATGTTGGCAATTCTTCCTTGCCCAAGTAAGAAATAAATATAACTTGTGTATGTTAAATGTGGGTGAATTACGATTAGTTTGAACAAAGCAAATAACATCAAAAATAGCCCTCTACTCTAAATCCCTTTGGACATTCTTTGAATTCTTAAATTGTATCAAATTCTTGAAGAGTTTTCAGAACCGTATCATCTCAATATGTTTCTTTTTACTTATCCAGAAGAAATTTTTGAAATGGACACAGTGAAATTTTAGTGAAGTCATGTATTTCATGCCTTCTTCCCTTTTCTCCTATTGACACATTTACTGCTCACCTGTCTCTATCAGCTCAGTTAGTATTCTCAAACACTACTTGCTTTCCTGAAATCAGCTTCTTTTCCCATAAGCTCAATTCCTCCATGCTCTCCAAAACAAATCTTTGTCCTATGCATTGCCCTAGTAAATCTCGTGAAGATGACACAAGGTAATTGGACAAACACTCCAACCGGGTCATGTTAAACAAACATGGATAAACACCAGAAATTTCCAATGACTACAAAGGCAATACCTTATGGAAATTAAAGCCAAGACACTGACCCTTAATATCAAATAAGAAATTCAGACATTCTCCCACCTTGGGTAAAATTTAATTTATTTGTGCAAAGATCATTCTTTGTGAGTTTTTTGTTGTTGTATGAAGAAGCCTGTCTAAACCAGCTTAAAACACGTTTGTTTTGTTTAGTACATTTAAATCTTCAAAAGAAAGACACCTACCCATTTTAAAAATGATTATATAAAGGAAAGAAGAGAGGTGAATCATTAATTAAGCTATGAGTCAGCTATAGACACAGAGACTGCTTTGTAGCATTTTTGGAGGAAAAGCATTCATTCAACTCCTTGTGGGAGTGAGATACAACAGTTGGCTAAGACTGGCCACAAAGGGGGGAAATAGAAGCAGCTCATAGCACAGAAATGCAAAGAAGATAATTGCACTCTCTTTCCTATGTATGGTTGGAATAAAGTGTTATTAATTTCCTCCATTCATTAAGTGGTAAACAGATGCACTAGATTTTGGAGGCAGTAATTGGCTTTCTGTGTCTCCTGGAGCTACATCTATTTTGCTGAGTTGGAGGAAGCCAATCTTTGTGATCGCATTTCCCAATGAAACAAAGTGGTAAATTGGGGCACTGGAATTATTATTAGGAATTATTATTAGGAATTATTATTATTATTATTATTAGGAAACCAGTGTTCAGATTCCAGCTCTGTATTTATAGGTTATTTGAATGTAGATAACTTCTCTAGGCTTTTATTTCCTCAGGCACTGTTGCTGTCGCTTACCTGACTGTTGTTCAAAAGATATGTTAGGTGAAGTACGACAGTAGGGCTACCTGAATACCGGTATCTTACGATTGTTATAACTATTGATAATAACATATGTGATGAAGACTTGTAGCACAAAATTTATGGTGTATGAAAGGTTCATCTAAAAGCAGGGAACTTAAGGGGCGCCTGGGTGGCTCAGTCTGTTAAGCGTCCGACTTCGACTCAGGTCATGATCTTGTGGTCTGTGAGTTCGAGCCCCGCGTCAGGCTCTGTGCTGACAGCTCAGAGCCTGGAGCCTGCTTTGGATTCTGTGTCTCCCCTTCTCCCTGCCGCTCCACCGACCCCGCTTTCACTTTGTCTCTCAAAGAAATAAAAAGAAAACATTAAGAAATTTTAAAGCAGGGAACTTAAAAAAAATACTGCAGTGGACAGATTTGTAGTTTTCCCCCATGTTTCTCATCTCCTAATATCCATACCTTCCTACATCCTCTTCATGAAACGTGGGAGGGACCTATGGCTTGCTTCTAATCAGTAGAATATAATAAAGGTGTTAGGATGTCACTTCTGGGATTATGTTATGTTTAACAAGACTTGTTAATTTACAGACTCTCTAGGGACTCTGTCTCCAATGCTGGCTTAAAGAAGTGAATTACCATGATCTCTCCTGACTCAAGGAAATGAACTCTGTCAATAAACCCGAATGAGTACAGAGTTGGATCCGTCCCCCGTTGAGCCTTCAGATAAGCACCTGTCCTGGCCATCACCTTGCTTGCCATATTGTGGGGAACTAGGCAAGCCATGCTCAGACTTTCTATCCACAGAAACTGAGAGAGTCAATGGGTGTCATTTTAAGTCATTAAATTTCTATGCAACATTGAAACCTAATATACGGAGCACTTCTCTATGATGAACTAAAGAATATTTCTTAACAAATTTTTAAATGTTTATTTATTTATTTAGCTTAGGTTTATTTATTTTGAGAGAGAGAGAGAGAGACAGAGGGCACAAGAAGGGGAAGGGCAGAGAGAGGGGAAGAAAGAAAGAATCCCAAGTGGGCTCTCCACTGACAGCTGGATGCTGGGCTCACTCTCATGAACTGTGAGATGATGACTCGAGCCAAAATCAAGAGTCAGATGCTTAGCCGACTGAGCCACACAAGGTGCCTCAGGCTCTTGTTTGAGAAAGTAAATAGGATAAATTAATATTGGTAAGGGTATGCTTTGTAGAGTATAGACAATACCAGTAAAACAAAACTCAGCAAAGGGGCTGGGAGTACAAATGAGAGCCATTAGTTCTATTTCATAAGATGGACACCCAAAGGTAGGTCAGGGTTGGCATTCTTCTCCCTTTGATTACAGTTTTAATGACTAGTAAAAGTTATTTAACTGATATAGAGATAACTTCTTCTCCTGACCTAGTTTAGTGACAGAAAGCTACAAGGAGCTATCAGGATTTTAAGTGATTGCATAAATATTCAATTAAATCTAACACACAATAATCAAGCAGCTACTAACATTATAAGCCACTACAATGTGTCAGGAGCTTAGAGGTACATATTAAAATATTAGCTTAAATGTCACCTCCTTAGTGAAGTCACATTTGGCTACCCATTATAATCCAGTCTCTCTCAAGGACATTAGCTTGTGTTTTATTTTTAGGTATTCAAGAACATTCCAATCATTAACTGCAATTTGACATATTTTTATTAAATTTTTATTTTTCATGCCCCACAATAAGAATGAAGTCTCCATGAAAGAAGTAGTCTGGTCTGCCAGACTCAAGTAAATCAATGAAGAAATGAGCAACACAGAGATAAATGGGATGTGGAATCTGCCCTAAAGTGAATCACAAATGAACAGGGATAATGGTTTAAAGGCGGGATTAAAGGAAAGATTGATTACAACCAGTGGGGTTAGGAGGAAAAGCGCTAGGATTTTCTGACTTTCTGGAAATGCAGTCTACACTTCTCAGATGTCCAAACCCTGCCTATTTACAAAGCTCCAGCACACAGATCACCTTTATACAAAAGTCGTATTAAGCTTTTTCCACTCCTCTCCTCACCTTTCCACTGAAACCAGTCTCTTACATTGTTTATTCTACAATATGTATGGAATACCTTCTTTGTCCCAGGCATTGTTTTAGGTGCTGGAGACATACTGATGAGCATGGGGCTGTAGTGTAGTGCATGGAGCTAGCTGTTAATAGAACAACCACACAAACATGCCATGACGGACAGTGATGAATATTAAGGAAGATCCTGGAAGTTTACAACCCAATGGGGAGACTTAAATTATACTTAGGTTGGGATATCATGAAAAGCGTTCTTTTCTTTCTTTCTTTCTTTCTTTCTTTCTTCTTTCTTTTTAATTTTTTAAAAATGTTTTTATCTAGTTTTGAGAGAGAGACAGGCTGAGCGTGAGTGGGGGTGGGGCAGAGAGAGAGAGAGGAGACACAGAATCCGAAGGAGGCTCCAGGCTCTGAGCTGACAGCAGAGTCTGATGCGGGGCTGGGGCTAGAACTCCTGAACCACGAACTCATGACTTGAGCCAAAATCGGATGCTTAACAGACTGAGGCACCCAGGCGCCCCTCATGAAAGGCTTTCTTGAGGAAATTGAACATTTAAACAAAGATCTGAAGGATGAATTGCAGTTAATTGAGGTTAACGACGGGAACAGGGTTTAGATGGACATTCGGGGCAATGAGATCAGAGGTCCGGATGTAGGTGTGAACTTGAAGAACTAAAAGGAAAGCTTGGATGGGGAGGGGATGAATAGCAGAAATAAATGTATCTGCCCTTTGTCTTGTGCTTTTTGGCTTTCTATGTCTCAATTAGGATATTTTACCTTATGTGGTATTAGAAAGAGACACTTCAATGTTTTGTTCTATATAGACTTTTTTTTTTTTTAAAACATTTGAGCCATTACTGCTGTGTAATAGATTTTAAATCTGGTGTCAGGAAATAACTATTTTTTTCTTTTGGATATGGGGCATAATTTGTTTTTAATGTTTATTTATTTATTTGAGAGAGAGAGAGAGAGAGAGCATGCACACACAAGTGGGCAAGGGGCAGAAAGAGAGGGAGAAAGAGAATCCCAAGCAGGCTCTGCACTGTCTGCACAGAGCCCAACGCAGGGTTAGATTCCACAAATGTGAGATCATAAACTGAGCCAAAATCAAGTCTGACGCTTAATCTACAGAACCACCCAGGCGCCCCGGGGCACTAATTCTCTGAGTGCCCTTTACTGATGATTCCATCTTTTATCCTGTTTTGCAATACCTTCTTTGATGTATATAAAACATCTATGTTTATATGTGTTTCTAGAATTTCTGTTCAATTCCACTAGCCATTATGTACATTACTGTTCTGAAACTATTTCCCATTTATTTAACTGTAGACTGAATCTTGATATTTTGTCAGGCAAATTTTCTCACTTATTTTTCTTCAGAATTGTCTTGCCTGAGATGATCTCCACAAATAGATTTAAGAATAATTTTTCTCTAGTAGTTTCGTTACGTAGCAACCACATTGTGCATCTTCCTCTGGGCCCAGGGAATGTGGAAATGGACTCTATCCTTAGAGCTTTTTGTGACAAAGTAAGCTGTTATTCTATTTAGATGCCAAATAATCAGTTTATGCTGCAGAGAGAAAACATATTCTTTTAAAATACCTGGCGATTTTTCACCAAAAATAGCTTATATGTGAGTTTACAAAGAAACTTCAGTGATTACCAAAAAATATACATTTTAGAAGTCATATCTCTGATTACAATTAAGAGAGTAACTAAGCATTTTAGATCTTTACTTTGCGATATAGATAACAATCAGTATTTCAGATTATAAAGATAATGTTTTTGTGATTCTGATGAGACAACTTGAATATATAGAGAATTAACATACTTATGATACTGAAACTTGCCTTATATAAAAGTAATGTATCACTACATTTCTGTTTACTTTTACAGCTTTCAATTACATTTTGCATTATTGTCCATGAAAGGTCTCTATCCGTGTTTTGCTAGTTTTATTCCTTAGTAATTCATATTATTTTTTGACATTTTATCTAAGAAAATTTTACTGATTATTTCTGACTGATGTGTAGATGTGCAGTTGATTTTTGTAGGTTAATCTTGTTCAGGTAAATTGCTGAACACATTTGTTATTCTAATTAGAATATATATATATATATATATACACATACATATACATACATGTATATAATTAGAATATATATATATACATATATACATACATACATATCTATCTATATACATTACATTGTCTGTTACATTAATTTTTTAGTTAACTAGTCTATATTTTATTGCTTTTATTATTTCATTTTCTCTTACATAATTGTCTTCTCTTTGTTTTAATCATTTGTTTTCTCTCTGGTTTTGGATTTACTCAGTGGGTCATTTTTCAATTCTCGACTTTGGTGCTATATCATTTTAGTAGTGAGAAGATCCAATTATCAATGAGTTAGATCATAGTAATACTGATTATCTCCATAGAGAAAGATTTTGCAGTGGGCAGTTCCAGAATTTTCCACCAGTTTAATAGTTTAATCAAGAACCCAAGTTTCCATACTTGATATACTTTTAATATGTCAAGATGGTTATTTGTGTCTTTCTTATCTAAATATGTGTTCTCTTTGTCTCCTTTTCCTCTCTCTCCATTTTTCTCTCTTTTTACTTAATAAACCAATTATTGAGAAAAGCAAGTTAAATTTACCCTCTGTGATCATAGATTTGTTATTTTTTTCTTATAATAGTTCCAGTTTGGCTTTGTAAGTTGTATACTTTATTCTTAGGAGTTCATTTGATTTGAATTGTTCTATTTTCCCAGTGAAAGCTTTCTGTTTATAAACTTTCTCATTTCATTCTTTATATACCTAATATATACCACATATCTATATCCGTCTGTCTGTCTATCTATCTATCTATCTATCTATCTAAATTAGGAATTTATATGTATTTACACATATAAATATATATGTATTTTTTCTCTTTGGTTCATTTTATCAACAGGCCTATAACTCTGCCAGCTTTCTTATATTTAGTATTTGCAACTTTTACCTTTCTTTTGCTTCCAATTGCAATTCCTTATACTCTTTAATGTCTTTTATAAACAGTGTTTAATTGAATTTTGGTTTTTATTCAATTTGTTAATCTTGTAATCCTTTTCACACATTTATATTTGCTTCTTTATCAAATATGATTGATTTAACCCTTTCACATTTATTATTATTTTTATTAGTTATTATTAATAATATATTTGGATTTATTGCTCTATCTTAATTTCATTGGATTGTTGAAATATTTTTAATTCAATTTTTTTCATCTCCTGATTTGTAAGTGATGCATCCAATTTCTATTGCATTTATGTACATTTGTTTTGTGTGTGTGTGTGTGTGTGTGTGTGTGGTTAGCCTTTAAATTTTAACTTTACATTTGACCTAATGAAATCTAAAGCTTATTAATGTTTTTGACCTAATGAAATCTAAAGCTTATTAATGTTTTTATCCTCTTTCTTTTCTTTTTTAAATTTTTTTTTTCAACGTTTATTTATTTTTGGGACAGAGAGAGACAGAGCATGAACGGGGGAGGGGCAGAGAGAGAGGGAGACACAGAATCGGAAACAGGCTCCAGGCTCCGAGCCATCAGCCCAGAGCCATCAGCCCAGAGCCTGACGCGGGGCTCGAACCCACGGACCGCGAGATCGCGACCTGGCTGAAGTCGGATGCCTAACCGACTGCGCCACCCAGGCGCCCCAGTTTTTATCCTCTTTCTAAGCAGTATAAAATGTAACACATTCTAACTAATTTACTGATATAATCATGTGACACATATTATTTGAAACAATTTTAATCAATTGACTATAATCATTTGCCAATATATATTGTTAGTTCAACCTTGTTTTTATAACCCCTCTGCTACCAAATTTAATTAAATTACAAATTTAGTATTCATTTGCCGTTTGCATTCCATTTCATTTTTAAGTTCACTCTTTACTAGTTTTTAAGTATATCCTTGTTTGTCTAAAATGCTATGTTTGTCTAAAAATATATTTATGATCATTCTTTAGCAAGGTATAGGTTTCTAGTTTGCTTATTATTTATTTTATTCTTCTTTGCAAGTAATTTTTATTATCTCTCTGGTTACTTTAAATTCACTTTTTTGGGGGGTGTCTGGGTGGCTCAGTCGGTTAGATGTCAGACTTCAGCTGTGGTCATGCTCTCACAGTTCATGAGTTTGAGTCCTGCATCGGACTCTGTGCTGACAGCTCAGAGCCTGGAGCCTGCTTCAAATTCTGTGTCTCCTTCTCTCTCTGCTCCTCCAGCTCTCACGCTCTCTTTCTGTCTCAAAAATAAATTTTAAAAAGTTTAAAAAATTTTTTTAAGTTCACTTTTTTCAGGGATCTTTTTTTTCCCTTAAGTTTATGTATTTATTTTGAGAGAGAGAGAGAGAAAGAGAGAGAGTAGTGGAGGGAGAGAGAGAGAGAGAGAGAGAAAGAGGGAGAGAGAGAGAGAGAGAGAGAGAGAGAGAGAGAGAGAGAGAGAGAAGCCTAAGCTGGCTCCATGCCCTGTGCAGAGTCTGACAAGGGGCTGGATCTCACCACCATAAGATCATGAACTGAGTCAAAATCAAAAGTCAGACACTTAACCAACTAAAGCATCCAGGGTCCCCTTTAAGTTCACTTTTTGATGGTCTTTGGTGTTCTGCAGTTAAGAAAACTGCAAATTTTTATTTAGTTTTTGGTTCCTGGGGACCAAACATGTTTGGTCCTGGGGGAAAATTTTTGAGAATTCAAGTCTTCTATCAACTCTGGGCTTTTTTTTTTTTTTTTCAACATTCATCTTTTCAAGTGTTGCTTGCATTCTCCCTTTGTGAACTTTTCTGATATGTTAGAACTTCTCATTTTACCCTTCATGCAGCAAATATTTTCCTAATATCTTTCCTGCTTGGCTATGCCTCCTCCTGGGTGATTCTTCATATATATATTCTAACTCACTAATTCTTTCTTTATCATGTCCAATGTACTCTCGAATCTGTAAAGTTAGTGTTTCATCCCATTAACCGTGTTTTCCTTTATGAAATTTACCTTTTTGTTTTTTTTTCCTCCAAATATTCCTGCTGTGTTTTTGTAGAATCTTGCCTTTTGTTATGGCTTCAATTATTCCTTTTATTTCTTTAATTAATTTAAACATACTTATTTGACTTTAATTCTTCATACTCTATATCATTTAGATGATGTATGGAGCAGTTAACGATTCAACATGAATAGATATGTTCAATTCACCTATTTATTTCAAACATTTTTACTAATCAGATTCAACTCAGGTTTTCTGAAAAAGTTGTCTTAATCTAACAACATTAGCTACCATATTCTGGGTTCTCTTTTGTCATTGAGATTTGTATAGATAACTGTCATAAAACAAATTGGTCTTAGATTGGACAAGTTCATTTTGGTGAATATTAGTAGTTTGTTGGTTGAGGTTGGTTAAAGGCTTTAGAACTTCATCTTCTACCCCTCTAACCAAGTTTAGTATTAGGCACCAAGTTAAAATGAAACAAAGCCTCATATTCAAGTCCACAAAATGAAGACATATTTGTAAATGCAGGCAGAGACAGTCCTGAAACCTATCCATATCTGAGAGTAGATCTCTTTCTAGGTGCAGGAACACTGATCGGCATTTTTGTTTGTTTGTTTGTTTGTTTATCCATTTATTCTGAAGGGGGTTGTGCACAGAGAGAGGAAGAGGGAGAGAATCCCAAGCAGGCTCTGTACCGTCAACACTGTGTCTCACGTGGGGCTTGAGCTCACAACCCATGAGATCATGACCTGAGCTGAAATCCAGTCAAACGTTTAACCAATTGAGCCACCCAGGCACCCCCTGATCAGCTTTTTGAATGAAAGAGTTATTTTGAAGTTGCCTTGGAATTCCTGCGGCAGTATATGTCAGACTTATAACCAGATTAGGAGGAAGAGAGTGGACAGATTCAGGCTTTGACTGGCCGGCATAGAAAAGTGGGGTTGCTGGCTTACACGCAAGGGAGGGAAGTTCTCTTACATGTCCCCTAACCAAAAGCATTGTGTTTTAGGTGATGCAAAATTCTAATCAAAGAATGTCTAAACAAGTAGCTGAAGGCATTATATATGCTAATCACACAACTCTAATGTGTTGATCAGAATTACCTTTACACACACAAATCATACCAGGAATTATTTCAAAATTAATGATTTCAAATAAAATATTGTACACACTTGATAATTATCTGTATAACCCCAAAAGAGATGCTGCTGAAAGTTCATTGAGAATTTATATCACCACTTATATGTATTATAACATATAAAACAATGATCTACTAAATATAATTTCTTATGTTTGATAACATTATAATGGAATATAATAAAACACTTAAGTGGGATTGTGAAAGCCAAAATTTAAAACCGTTTTTTGTAAATGTGTAAGAAAATGATATTGTTATAGGATCCCTGAAAGCTTCTGGGACAAGAAAGGGCAGATTTGTTTCTGAAGCTTTGAGACTTTACACTAGAGAAAGAAACAGGACTTTAATCCCTCCTTCTGAAAACTAAATAACCCTGTCAACACAAACTTTGTTAGTGCTGACAAAGGCTCGGTGAAAGGGAGGGTCAATGAAGCTGCTGGTTTTCCGAAGGCCAACATAGATGATGGTTATCACTGTGCCTGGTCTTGCGCAGAGCTGCACTGTCAAAGGATAATGGTGGCTCTGAACCCCTTGAGCTGCGGCATCCCTTAACTTGACCTGAGTGAGTTTCCCTAGGATGGACTTGGATTCTAATGATAAGGCCATATACTTGATTTTTAGAGGGCAATAATTTGGAGAGCACAGATGATGGGCTTGCATGGCAATGAGGGCTGGGCGATCCTTCCTCACTCTTTGAGTGACTTAAGCAGGATATGTTGCATTAGGTCTAATTAAAGCCAGAAGTACAGCAGCAGCCAGAGGTCCCGACTCCAGTGTTCTCTTTCAGCACCAGAGCAATGGCGAATGGAGGATGTTTCTCAGATTGGAATCTGTAAGAGAGTTGGCCATCAGCAGCTCTTGTGGTCTAGGCACCAAGTGAGAGCTGCCACTACTCACTATCAATAGCAGTGACCATCCAAACACATTAACTGCTTGGGATCAACAGAGAAGAGGTGACCTAGGGATGGCAGAAGAGGAAACAACCCTTTTGATTAGAAGCTTCCAAGAAGGTTGTTTCACCATGTGGTGAAGGGAGGCAAATTGTTGCAGGTATCCTTGTCTCCTGGTGGAAACCTCAAATACAGCACTATCCTTATCAAAACTGGGTGACTAAGGGTCCATTGGGGGTTACCCTTCATTCGGCCTCCATTTTCAAATAGCTTAAATGGCTCTCCTCCTGACCTCCATGACTCTAATTATAATTTGCATTGAAGTTTTATACCAGACTTGTTTCTTACGGTATTGGCCGGACCAATTTTTGATGCTCTTTTTTCTGTGCTGCGGCATAGTGTAGCTTCCCTCCTTAAATCTCCTTTTACTGTCCTTTGATGCTCCTTGTGAAAATATTTTTCTTCCTTGGCCATGCCATAAATCTAAATTTATTACTCCCTCTGCTATTGTTTAATGTTTAACACTAATAAAAATGCTACTTAGCATTTACACAAAGGTTCATATTTTTAAAGTGCTTTACAAGGGCTATTACTCAGGTCTTTTTTAATGAGAGTATTTTCAGAGGCAATTTGTATGAATATTCAGGAGATGTTATGAATGTGAAGCTAAAACTCTGCCCCTGTGAAGATTTGGAATTTAGATATGTAATACACAGACATAGGGTAGTGCTGATCTGGCAATCACAAATAAAAAAGAAGTATTTACACTGTATTGAGGTCAGTAAAACTGCTCATATCTATAACTTTACCTATTTATTTTTCTGGGTAGATGTCTAGGTAGATTATTTTTATAGAGGACAATGTCTATAAAAAAGGGTTTTAAACCACTTGAGTCTCTCCTTATTAACATAACATTTATTAAACTGAGACTTTTTTTTTAATTGAAAGCAAACTTAGGTTTGATTTTAAAGCCAGAATTTGCTGCTTAAGGTTTCAGGTTGTGTTTGTGTTTTAGCTTAGTTCATTATAAGGTGATTTAATTGAAATTATGCTGGCAGAGAAAATGTTCTACTGTTCTATTCAGATATTCCTAGGTAGTCTGAAAGTAAAATTCATTGTCTTACACAATACACTCAAATTCTTGACAACAAATGCAAAAAAAAACAATGTTTAAGCTGTTAATAATTCAATCTTTGGTTTTGTCTGCATATGTAAATTTACCGACAGTTTTCCAGGATTAGTAACCTTATGCATCACCCATCAGCTATTGTACCACAACAGAATTTCTGTTTAGGGAATAAACATGAGGTAAAATTATGTTTTTGCATTATTCTCTATGGCTGGGATCGAAATGTACTGAAAGTAGGGATGATGTCTCATTATTCTTTCATTCCCCAATGATTAGATAGTCATTGGTATACATATTAGGTGCTCAATAAATGTTTGTGGGCTGCTAGTTACTAATCATATGTAGAAGAACATTATTTCAAACCCTACAAATGCCTTGTGAAGGAGAATTCCGCTGGGATCAGTGCAGATTTCATGGATGTATGGGCCATCCACCACTTGGAACAATGCAGCTTTCCATCCTGCTCCACGTTAAACTTGAATTGCAGACCATAGCTTCACGACCTTTCTCTAGTCCTATCTGGTATCTTTACTTGTCCTCACTCTCCTCAGCACTCCAGTCACATAGGTCTTTGTTGTGCTCCTTGACTTGACTCACCATTACATTCCCTTCACAGAGCTGTTTTCCTTCCCACAGACTGTCCCATGCGTGTTCACTTCACTGCTTGTCATCCACATCTTATCTTCAACATTTCCTCCTAAGAGAGGACTTCCTGACCACTCAAATCCCACAGACCTCCATGATGTTACTTCACCATGTAATGGTTAATTACATTGGCGTGACTAGCTATTTGGTCAAACATTATTCCGAGTATTTTTGTGAGGGTGTTTTTGAATGAGATTAACATTTAAATCAGTGGACTTTGAGGAAAGCAGATTACTTTTCATAAGGTGGGTGTGACTTGTCCTATCAGTTGAAGGTCTGAATAAAACAAAAGGTTGATCTTTCCCTATTGCAGCAAGAAGAATTCTCCACTGAATGGCTTTCAGACTTAAACTGAAGGCTTGATGGCCTTTCACCTGGAAATGTAGCATTGGCTATGCTTGGGTCTCCCAGCTGCCAGCCCACTCTGCATATTTTGGACTTATCAGCCTCCATAATTGCATGAGCCAGTTCCTTACAGTAATTCTATTTATCTATCAATCTATCCATCATCATCTATATATCTACCTATCATTGTCTATCATCTGTCTTTATAACTTATCATCTATCCTATTAGTTTTGTTTCTGTGGAGAACTCTCATTAATAGAGTTTCTTTATTATCTTTTCCTTCCCCATTAGAGGTATGTTCCATGAGAATAGTGGTCTTAATTGTCTTGTTCTTGGCTATATCACCAGGGCCTAGAATGGTCCAAATATGTGTAGTAATAAATTATTTGTTGAATTTTATAATTAATGGTTTGGTCTATAGATGCACACTATAAGGATACTTAAAGAATAAACAATAGGGGCGCCTATGTGACTCAGTCGGTTCAGTGTCTGATTTCGGCTCAGGTCATGATCTCATGGTTCATGAGTTTGAGCCCCACATCGGGCTCTGCGCTGACAGCTCAGAGCCTGGAACCTGCTTCGAATTCTATGTCTCCCTCTGTCTCTGCCCCTCACCCACTCACACTCTGTCTCTATCTCTCTCTCAAAATAAACATTAAAAACAAAAAGAATAAATAATGGAGTCCTTAACATTATCATGTGTTCTCATTTGTGTTATAAAACCAATTATGTATGAACATACAAACATGCTCTAATTACAAACAAATCTATTGAATAAAAATATTTATTTTGAAATAGTTGTTCATCTTAATTACCTTGTTACATTATTAATACTAGCCAAACAACTATCACTTATTGCATAACTAAAAGTGTATACTTAATGTGAATTATTAGATTATTATGCTACATTATTTTTATCTAATAATATATTGAATAATACAGAAATACAAATGATTAGATATTATCATTTTCTTTTACCTTTCTTTCCCTCAGTTTCCTCATACATAAAATGGGAATAGTAATAGTTACAATTACAGACTAATTGTAAAAATGAAATGAGTTAGAACTGTGATTGCCAGATGATACTATTGTTATTGTTACTATAATTGGCATTAGTCTTCAAGTCTTTTGCAAAGTGTATATTATCTTACAGTCCAAAGTCATATTTTATTAATTATATTAATAGAAAATTAATTAGCTGCTAAGGTGGAAATTATTTTTTATTTGCTGTCTTTTTAAACAAAGTTATGATGTTTTCAAGGTACCAAAGAAATTTTTGCTTGTTGATATTATTTTGTTTTATTATATCATATTCCTGTGTGTTATGCTGAATAATTGCTATTACTTCTTCCTCTTCACACCCTTCAAATATTTGTAAATGTTTTTCTTCTGATAAGTTATACAAATTTAGCTCTTCCAGTTTTTTTTTTTTTTTTTTTTTCACTTAAGACTTTGTGTTGACTTCTTTAATCATTTAAATTTCTCTGCTCTGGATGCTTTCCAAATCTCTTAAATTATTTGGAAAAAAAACATGTTGAAACTAGATATAAAAATTTTAAATATATAATCTCAAACAAAGTGATTAAAAACTAATATTTTTGGACATCCAGTGAAAATATGTTTACTACATCTTTTCCTAAGGAACATGTGTTTTGGTCACGTTGAATTTTGTTTATTTCTCTAAATGTATCCAGTCCTGAACTAGTTTATATAGACACACAGAGGCGTATATTTATGCAAACACACATATGCAGTGGAATTATTTCTATGGTTGGTTTGTCAAAGGTTTCTGATAAAGAATTTCTTTTGGGGGCGCGTGGGTGGCTCAGTCTGTTAAGTGTCTGACTTCGGATCAGGTCATGATCTCACAGTTCATTAGTTTGAGCCCTGTGTCGGCCTATGTGCTGACAGCTCAGAGCCTGGAGCTTGCTTCAGATTCTGTGTCTCCATCTCTCTCTGCTCCTCCCCAGCTCACTCTCTCTCTCTCAAAAATAAATAAATATTAAAAAAAAAAGGAATTTCTTTTGATCCTTAATAGGAAGTCACAATTATTTCTAGTTTCTAAATGTGACTCCTGAGGGGTCAAATCATTAGCTTTGAAAAAAATCTCATTTACAACTTTCTTTTGCTTTAACCCAGTGAATTTATTGCTATACAGTCTTCAGAGAAAACAAGAGACCTTGTGTTTGCATCAGGTTTAGGCTCTGTTATCTATATTTGCATGCCCCCTGCCTTAGAACATAGATCTCTCAAAGACATTTCCTTGGGGACTTTAACATGCAGTGGAGATGCTTAAGTAATAATGAATTCAGTAAAAAAACTATCACAACTTCCTTTCTCCTACATAAATAAACTCTCAAGGAACACTTGCTAACTGGACCCCACTGTTGAAGCAAATCTGTCCGTGATTTCCATGTGGGCCGCATGAGGTTGAAGAAATGGCCAACTGTCTAGGCAGAATGAACATCTGATATGATAGAGTGAACCATGGAGTTATCACACACTCTCGCTTTTCGCCAAGAACTCTCTTTCATGTCTAAAGAGGGTCTTCTTGGAGTTTTTCCCATTTGAAGAAGCAAAGCTTTTCGGTGTGTCTACACATCAGTGTTGCATATATGCATCATAGTTTTCCTGTTGAAACCACAGAAGCTGTAATTGTGCCTCCAAAGGCAGGGTTTTCACAGACACTCCAAAGCAATAATCAATCAGAATTCAAAAGACATTAAACAAAGTACAGATTCTATGGCATTGACTTCAGATCACCATATATGCTGTCCAGGTGTCTCAGAAGTTGGCTTTTTTTTTTTTTTTAATAAAATGAAGATAAGAATGAGCAGTTTCATGTATTGATGTGAGAATTACATGAGGTAATTGAGAGATGTTCAAGCATGAAACTAGTAATGTACTCATTGTTATGACAAGGTTTCTGTTTCTCATACATTTTTGATCGTGATAAGTGCATTCGTATTGCTATAGGAATGTGTTTTTTTTTAAGCACTATTTTTACCTTTTAAGTGATCTGACATTTCTTCATTTTCTCACTTATATATATGCATATCATTTCAATTTTTGTTTCATTAATTTTAATTTATCAATCATTTCTATTTTTAATGATTTCTCCACTTCCCCCAGTCTTTGGATATCAGTCTAACACTCCCAGAATTTGTCAAAATAATTACAAGTCTGTAATGAGTCTACAAGACAATTAACTTAAATATATTTGATAACTGCCATGGAGTTCGGTTGACATGCCTGTGTTTAATTCTTCTGAGTATTATTTTATTTTTGTTAAAGCTTTAGAACTTCGGAGAATTCTTTCACTAACTGGTGGAATTAAATCTCAAAGTTTCAACTTAAAAATGTAAAAATCTGTGTTTAACCATTGTTTTTTTTTAATTTCTAGTATTTTATTTTATTATTATTTTTATATAGTGTTATATTGGTTCCAGCTGTACAATATAATGATTCAACAATTCTATGCATTGCTCAGTGCTCATCAAGATAAATGTACCCCTAATCTTTTTCTATTACACTAACCTGGCAACCAGATCCCTTTGGCAACCACCAGTTCATTCTCTATATGTGAGAGTTTGCTTTTTTTGTCTCTATTTTTCTTTGCTCATTTGTTTCCTTTTTAAAATTACAGATGTGAGTGAAATCATATGGTATTTGTCTTTCTGTATCTTTGTATTATCTTAAAGCAATACCTTTTTACTTTATTTATTTTTCTGGAGGTTACTGTTGTCATATGGAAGAAAAATTACTGTTTTAAGTAGTTTTTTTTCTCATTTGTTTTTTTATAAAACAACACTGCCTTATTTCATTTGTACGCATATTGTTGATTTTGTCCATCTTGTATTTAGTATGCATTTGGTGCCCTTGGTGGATCATTGCTCACTCACCAAACACTGGATTTTAACTGACCCCTTTACTGTGTTATCCTTAAATGGATTACCCAACTACATACTTTTTAAAAAAATGAGTTATTCTTCATCTTCAAAACTCAAATGCTCCTTCTGAAGAGGCACAGTTGCAAAACAAGCAAATTCACAAGAAAAGAAGTATTTGCATCTCAGCCCAGGAAATTTCCTATCTTGAACAACCTTACTTTCTACCCACTCTGCTAGAATCAATGAAGTTGGCACACAAATCTAGTTATTCCTTGAAAATTGAGAAATACAGACCATAAACTCTTACTAACACAGAGATTAGAATAACTATAGTTTTCTCCCATATTCTGAAATAAATCAACAGATTCTTAGGTTGAAAAATCCTCTGATAATTACAATAGTTGGTCTCTTCTGTTTCTTATCATGCATGTAAAGATTAAGGAAAAAAGAAATCCTTCATATAAATTCCTTTCTTTTTTGGTAAATGAAATCCTGGTGGAAAATGCTCAGAGTTTATAATTAAATGAATGAATGAAGAATTAATTGCCATTAAATAACACCATCGTGTCCATTTGCCTCTTAGCTTTGAGTTAAATAATAACAGAGAATTTGTGAGATTGCAGCACTAAACAGACACTGTATTTTAGATAATGACTAAATGTCCATTTGCTTCTGTGATATCATCATGTCTTTAATGTTGAAAAACTGAGAGCAGCCTTGACACAGCTTTACGTTTCTACATTGTTTATTGTTGGGAGCTAGTTGAAACCCATTAGTTAAAGCACAACGCCTAAATTTTGTTTTTCATTTGTTTGTTTGGTAATGATTAAGTTAATTGGTATATTGTGACCCACAAAATAGTGTCCCAGTGGCCATGCCCACATCGAATCTAAATGTAAGTCAGTCTACACTTACAGGAAACACCTATCAAGGAGACTTAATGTACACCAACCACAGTCCTTCAACTCCACTTTAACTAGCTTACCTTACCCAGAGAGTAGGACCTGCTAGCCATGTAAAGAAATCCCATACCTGATGGCCAATCATGTCCTGTTTCCATGTTGTTTTCTCTAAGGCTGTACAAAACTCGCTTTTGCCAAAATCCCTTGAGATCGCTTCACTGCTTTTGAGGCACTGCACTCCCCCAATCAATAGGCTGTTTTCTCTTGAATAAAGGACATGAGACTCTTTATTAAGTTGTTTTAGTTTTGTTGTGTGACAGTTTGCAACATTGGCAGTCTATAATTAATGATAGGCTAGGGTTGGCTACTCTTCCACAAGCTCACCACCAGGTTGTAACAAAAATCCTAAACAAATGTGTCTACATAGACACTTAACAAGCAGGCATTAAACTGTACCACTGCTTGTTCTGTGAGCTCAAAGAATTTTCATCTTTTATCTTCTTAGGTGCTAGAAATTCACCCTATGTGTAAGGTTCCTCTTAAACAAGTACAATAACATTCTAACACAGCATTTTGTCTAATCACCTAAAGAATTAGATTGATTCTAAATCAATCAAGAATCCCCAGAACGATTGATAGAACAAAACATGTGCTGTGGTATGTATATAGGTATATAGGTCTGCTATTATAGGTATAGGATGAAGAATCTGATACAAGTTTTATCTTCAGTTAGTAGAAATATCTAACGTATTTAAGCCATTCACTAAAAACAAGATATGTTTTGGGGTACCTGGGTGACTCAGCCGGTTAAGCATCTGACTCTGATTTTGGCTCAGATCATGATCCTGGGCCTCAGGGTCATAAGAGCTAGCCCCACATCAAGCTCTGCACTGAATGTGGAGTCTGCTTAAAATTCTCTTTCTCTTTCTCTCTCCCCCTCTGTCCCTCTTCCCCATGCTTTCTTTCTCTCTCTCCAAAATAAAAGAAAGGAATAACTTTATATAGAAAGATAGAAAGATATAGAAAGGAATAACTTTATATATGTATTTCATCAAGGAAAATCTTTTTAAATATCCATTCTGCTCACAAACTACTAATTTCACCCAAGAAAATCCATTTTTAATAACTTTATATAGAAAGAAATAACATATATATATATATATATTTCATCAAGGAAAATCTTTTTAAATATCCATTCTGCTCACAAACTACTAATTTCACCCAAGAAAATCCATTTTTAATGTTTTTTTTTTGCTAATGACATATCTGTGCTAGATAAGAAGACTTGAAGTTGTGGAAGCTGACTCTAGAGTGGCTTTTCTGACGGAATGATAGTGGACCACCCTCAGAGTGTGACTTACTGATTAAACACTGAATGTCCCTGGAGTACAGCTTAAACCACTCAACGCCTACATAATATCACACCTTCTATATAGAAGGCATTAAAAAAAAAAAAAGTACAGGGGCGCCTGGGTGGCTCAGTTGGTTAAGCCTCCAACTTCGGCTCAGGTCATGATCTCACGGTCTGTGAGTTCAAGCCCCGTGTCCTGCTCTGTGCTGACAGCTCAGAGCCTGGAGCCTGCTTCAGATTCTGTGTCTTCCTTTCTCTCTGACCCTCCCCTGTTCATGTTCTCTCTCTGTTTCAAAAATCAATAAAAACGTTAAAAAAAATTACAGACATGGTAACATCGGTCTTCCCTGAATAGGATTAGAATGCACCATTCTTGCTTTAACCCAACCAGCCACAATGCTCAGTCCAGAGCAGGTCTTGAGGAAAAGTTATTAAATAGAATATCGTGGGGGCAAGAGCAAAAGATAAAATGACAAATTAGCTATGAATGATTCATGCTATCAGTTTCGCCACTGGTTTAAATGAGATTTACTCAGTCTCCTTGAACATGCCCTGCCTTAGGTCTGTCATCATCAATTTAGTGTTTTGTTTTGTTTTGTTTTAAGTCAACATGCATATAGATTATTTAATAAGCTAAACATTTTTAACTTTGTTTTGAATATTCAAAAACATTATTTGAGAACTTTTAACTGCATTACATCTGTATATTAGATGTACTAAGACCAAAACATTAATTGCCATTTAATAGATATATTTCATTATAAGAAATTATTATAGATTTTTAAAATTCTACTGGATATTTGTATTTTCTTCTCATATAATCTGTATGTATCTAACCTTTCATTTTCATTCCTTTTACATTTTAGGTGATTATATTTCAAATTTTTAATTGTTCTATTATACTTACTGTAGATCAAAAACAACACTGACTTAAAAAATAAACATTGGTTTTTCCAAATTTATTTTATTTTGCAGTGTTTTTTTTTAATTCTACACAAGTAAAGATATGGATAATCTATATAAGCATTTTTGTCTTTGTTTTTTATATACTTTTTTAAATTTGAAAACATTGAATATGACTTAGATTGTAAGATTTTTATGAGAGTAAATAAATTATTTTTTATAAGAGTTATATAAAGTGATTTGTGCATGCATAAAATGTTCTGTAAGGAGTCTTACTTTCAGTTTGAGAGTACCATGATAGCATCTTTATTTTACAGAAAAAAATTAGAATATATGAATGTGTTTCAGATTTCTAGAAAGGGGAAGGAGTGAGTATATGTGTGATTGTGTGGGTGTTTATGTATGTAAATAAGCATGAAAATAATTATAACAAAGAAAGAATTTTTTTAACAGTAGACCATGAAGTTAATTGTACCAAGCTGCCTGGCAATAAAGTAAAGATCAGTTTCAAATGAATGTTTTATATTTTAATCTTGATTTTAAACTTGTTAACTACTAGTGAACAAAGCTCTAACAGTGTTTCTAAAAAGTGTCTTTGTTTGGAAAGACACATTAGTTGATTTATCCATTTGCTCACTCATTAATTATCCTTTATTTTGACATTTATTTACTATGTTTTAGATAAATGCTGGAGGCAACGAAGGACAGAGCGCTTTCTTCCCAAAATGTTTCTGAGAATTGAGACATACACTATGAAAAACTGGAAGTGTTTATACGTTGTATGATTCAATTAAAGTATATTCTCTTCTGCTTGGCTTTCAGTGTATGGTCAGTTTCAATTAATTGCCAGTGTTTTAGAATGCAATCTACCCTTACCCACCATGATACTTTTAGAAATATATTGACTGTTCTCTACAACATCTGGGTTGATTCTAAAGGAATTATGTTTTGATTTTTTTGCTCTTTAGAATTTTAACTCAGTATTCACAGATTTCCACCCTTTGACTAGGTTCACTGTAGCAACATGTAATATAATGAACATGTTAGAAAAAAAAAAACAGCACAAATGTCCTTGGAGAGTAGCTAAAACATGTGATCACATAATAAATATAACTGTTAAAATGAATGTACCAAAATGACATACAATAATATGGATGAATCTTAGTAATAAAACATTAAGTGAAAAAGTAAATTCAAAAGATCATGTAGAACAAAAGTACACTTTTATAAAATGAAAAGCATTTAAAATATGTATATGTCTATACATATGACTAGTTACACATATATAGTCTCTATATATGTATTATATATTATATTCACATACTTTTTAATAATGCATATAAATACAATATGAGATTAATGATGCATGTGGAATTCAGGATGATTTTTTTTATTGATTTGGGGAGGGACAGGAGTTGGTTTGTCTAGTTCTTAGTTTTTCTTTTAGGTGAAGGGTCAAGGTTGTGCATTGCATCATTAAAAACAACTAATTCAGAAGCGCTTGGGTGGCATAGTTGGTTAAGTGTCTGACTCTTGTTTGTTTTGGCTCAGGTCATGATCTCATGTAGTTCGTGGGTTTGAGCCCCACATTGGGCTCAGCGCTGACAGTGGAGAGCCTGGTTGGGATTCTCTCTCTCTCTCTCTCTCTCCCTCTTCCTGCCCCTCCCCTGATCTCTCTCTCTCTCTCCCCCTTTCTCTCAAAATAAATAAACATTAAAAAATTAAAAGAAAACTAATTAATGATGAACTAACTAAATAAAAGTAAGCATTGGTTAATCACCAAAAAGAATGTATGAAAAATCAAACCATCTAGAGTTTTCTTAGATTCTAGCTTTATTATTAGCTCTGTTCCATTGTTTCATTATTCTTTTCCAGGTTCTTCAGTTATGTGTTTAGTGACTCTTTTTTTTTTTTTTTTTTGGCCTTTTATTCATATATTCTTTTCTATCTTTTTAGATTCCATCTTTATTTCATTTCTTTTGGGCATTTTTACTCTTTCTAAATGTCCCTTGTCATATTTTCAGATAAATATATAGTATTAATTACCTTGCCATTTAGTCTTTAATCATGTGATATTATGTCAGTTTTAATATTTCCAATTTAAACTCAACTGATATTTCAACATTACTGTTTTTGTCTATTTCTTCCCATGTTGCTGAATTATTCTTTCATTTTGGCAAGTGCTTGCTTAAGAATTTTTTTTAAAGTGTAGGTACTGCACTAAAATTTTTCTCTGCTTTGCGTTCTGTCCTAGTGTTTTTATATACTTAAATGTTCTGATTCCAAATTTCTGTTTTCTCTTTATAACAGCTTTGTGTGAATCTTATCTGCCTTTTTTTTGTTGTTTATTTAAAAATGTTTCACATTCTCATCCAGCAATAACAGCATTCCTATATGTTTATGGGGAGAGATTTTCATGGTTCACAAAATTTAGTTCATAAATACCCTTTTTGGGGAGCCAGTGTCATTGGATGTTAATAGATTGAGACCTTACATTTTTAAGAGACATGATTCTGCTTTTGTGATAATCCCTTTTTCTTTTCCTTGTAATGCCCGGATTTTCACCATACACTTTCTTCTTTCCTTCAGCAAGTCTTCCAATAAACATGCCCTCTTCATTCCCACCATCAAAGTAGTGTCTTCCAAGAGACTCTTCTGTTATTCAAGTCCTTCTGTTCAATTTCTTCTTAGCACTGCTCTGACTCACTGGGTCAGAGGCTATTCCCTTTTTTTTTGGGGGGGGGGGCTTTATGTGCTTTCTGCAATCTCTGGGCTTTCTTTTACATGCAATCTCTACCTGACTCTGCTTAGGTATTGAGTCTGGAGGCAGCTTTGTAAGATTTAGATATTTACTTCTTAACGTGCATATATACTTAACCGTATACTATTCTCCATCCCCCAGTTATGCTTGAGAATAGTTTTATTTGCTCTACTTTTCCATCTCTATGGCTATGGGCAAATGTGTAAAGATATTCAGATTTAGGCAGCTGCTATTATTCTTCAGGAGCCCTGAAGCCCACTATGGTTTTTAAGCTTGAGTCTTTATTGACCCATGCCTCAATGCGAGGCTCTTATTCTCTCCTGTATATTTTGCTGCTCATAGCTGTGCTTGTGGTATATACAGGCTGTCTGTCTCTTTAAACAAAGCACTCTGTGGTTGCTTTCTCTCTGTAGCATTGGTATTCTTCCATTTGCTGTTTTACTGGGAAGGAGATTTTAAACCCTTTTTATTGGAACACAAAACATGACTAGCTACCTGCGCGATGTCAATTCACTTTGGTACATACTATCAAACAATGTAGTAAAAGCTCCCTTTCCCAAGACTGCTTGCTTGAATAAGAATAAGGGACCTTTCCTTTTTGGATGTCTCTGCTCTGAGTCAGAGAACTCAGCTTCGTACGTGAAGCTGGAAAGGATTTCAGACTACTTTTATGTCCTAAGCGGGGCACATCCTGCAAAATCTTATATATCAGTTCCCTGTCTTACTCCCCAAGGAACCACGGCAGCCTGAATCATCTTTTGAAGTGCAAATACCATTTGAGAGGGGTAAACATGAAAATAACTTTTTAATATACCTTTATGTAATAATAAAATTATCAGTTCCGTAAGAAGTTGGCAAGGAAGAAAAGGACAAGCAAAGTTTAAAACTCAAACGTATAGTAGTAAAACTGAACTTAATAATGTTGAGGATGGGCAAAGCCAAGATTAAATAATACAGTGGCTGGCTCTGGGATTTGCTTCTGATCGATGAGATAAGATGGAAGCACATATTTGAAAGTTCTATCTTCCTATAAGCTTTGGCTAATGCAAAACATCATGACTTTGTAAAAAAAGTTACACTCATACTGTCTGAGTGCTTATATGTGTCGAACAGAAGAGGGAGTGGTCTCCCACAATCACTAATTGACAGAGTGATTTGAGTGACTATCTCAGCAATAATTTTCAGAAGTGGTGGAAGGAAATGCTCTGGAAAACCGTGGCTAAATCCTGAATTGCTGCGAAAGCACTATTGCAGTAAGTGACACTAATTGCAAAATAATGGCCATATACTTTGCAACCAGACTTATGCTGACAAATGAATGTTTTATTATTTTTTAATTTACTACCTTATACATGCAGCTGGCCTGCCAGAACTCCTTGATTTCTTTTGGAAACCAGCCTAGGCATTGTTAGCAGGTTTTTGCCTGATACATGCCAAAATGTGGGTTCTTAATTTAAACTTTTATTATGGCACTATCAACTACCCCTACAAAACTCTGAAGGATCTATGAGGATTTCTTCCAAATCTTGATTTCCAGGAACTCCTAAGTAAGCTGTAAAAATGTGATTTCTCTTGACACTTGGGATGTCACATTTCCAGGGTAAAAGTGGCTTTTTTTTTTTCAATCTTTAATTCCTATCCTTTTCAAATATTTAAAGAATACAATTTTGTTCCACATAGCTTAAGTACTGGGAAAATATTTTTGTTATTAATGTTAATGATTAAAAGTTGAAATGTTAGCTCTGATGAGGTTTATATTGCTAGTGTTATATCTCATTTTATTTAGATTCTGAACACAAAGCATATCCTTTAATGCATGCTTGTTTGTCATGTTTGATCTGAGGACAAGGCAGTCCCTGTAGAAATTTGTGGGAAAGCAAGTCCTGCGGAGTGGAGTACAAAAAAGAGTGGGATTGAGTGTTTGGTTTCATCTCCTAATAATAGCCTGTTATTTTCCCATTTGTTAATATTCATGGAATTTTGATAAATATTTTCACTTCTATTTCCAAAGAAATCCTTCAGTGTCACTTTTCCAAAGATCATGTTTTCAACTTGTCCTTCCTGTGCCCTTGCAAGTTACTTTTCTGTGAAGATGAAAAAAAGAAAAAGAAAGAAAGAAAGAAAGAAAGAAAGAAAGAAAGAAAGAAAGAAAGAAAGAAAGAAAGAAAAAAGCTATCAGTGCACTTAACAGGTGTATGTAAAGTGCCCTTTCTTAGGGATGATTTCCAAAAGGTTTTGATTCCTGTGCATGGTGTGTAGGAAAGAGTATGGCAATTCCAATGGGGCAGAAATAGATTCCATAGAATCTGTAGTCATATAGTCATTTCCTAAACTAGAAGACAGAAGATGGAACTTTCCATGCTTCCTTCATCTCAAGCTCTTCAATGCTTTTGTTTAAAGAAATCTTGTGGCGCCTGGTTGGCTCAGTTGGTTAAGTGTCTGACTGTTGATTTCAGCTCAGGTCATGATCTCATGTTTGTGAGATTGAGCCTCTGTCTGACTCGACAGCATGGAGCCTGCTTCTTGGGATTCTCTCTCTCTCTCTCTGTCCCTCCCCTGGTCATGCTTTCTCTCTGTCTGTCTGTCTGTCTGTCTGTCTCTCCCTCTCAAAATAAATAAATAAGCATTTAAAAAAATAGCAGGGGTGCTCAAACTCTGGGTTCATGAGTTTGAGCCCCACATCAGACTCTGAACTGACAGCAGGGAGCTTGCTTGAGATTCTCTTGTCTCTTCTCTCTCTCATCCTTCCCCACGTGTGCTCTCTCTGTCTCCCTCTCTCTAAAAAATAAAGTTAAAAAATAAAAATTAAAAATAATAAGGAAATCTTTATTGTTAATACTATTATGTTAACGATAGCAGAGTTCATGCCTTTTGAGTATTTTATTATGTTGTAGACATTATGCTAATCACTTCATTGGAATTTTTTTCTCATGTAATACCTATGTCATTGAATCTAATACATAGTATTCGGGTGTTACTATTGGCAAAACTGAGTCTCCAATGGACTCAGCTAGTAAGTAAGCTGACTAGTAAATGCTCACATGAGAGTTTAAATTCTTAAGTATTCTTGTCCATGGCAACATAAATAATGTAGTATTATTATTGTCATATTATTCAGATGACTTATTAATTATTGTAAGCCTCCATTTTTTTTTTTCATTTGAAAAATAAAAATAGCCTCTTAGGGTTGTTTTTCAGTTTTAAGAAAGACCACAAATGTCTGTCTGACACATTGAAGTCTTTAATAAATATTAATTTCCTTCCCTTGTTTTATTGAGAAAAAAGACTCTATTTCTAGTACCTTATTTGAGAAAAATCACTAAATAGTTTAAAATTTTCTTTCTTACATAGCATCTTATTTTGTTCCCTATTAAAACACTTCTAATCCATGCCACTTACCGAATGAGAAAACAGCAGCTTAGAAAGTCAGTAACTGTTCTTGGACTAACACCACACTCGTAAGACCTTAGTCTGTGCCTCTTCCCTTTTTCCTAAAGCCTCATGTCTCCAGGAAGTAATATGATTTCAGGAAAACGTAAGTCACTTTTGCTGACTCTCATTTTGTCACCGTGTTTATGGCTGATCCAGTAAATAATACGCAGTTTGAAGTAGGAAGTTCCAAGTACTTGCAGAACAACATAAATCAACTCTAATCACCATGCATTCTTGCAACATTTCAAGTGCTTAGCAAAGATAATAAATTTAGAACTTTGTATTTTTTATGTGGAAGTGACAACACGGTCAGGACTCTATTTGCTCTCGTGAGGTTGAATGAAATGACATGGAAGGGATCCGAAGGGTAACAGAGAGAACGAAAGTCAAACAGAAGTGTAAAGTTACATGTCTTGGTCTTTTCCTCAATTTTATGGGAAAATGGCTGAAACTAAATTACTATGTACATACAAATGTAGGATTTTTATGTCTTCTTGATCAGTTAATCCTTTTTAATTATGAAATATCCTTTTTCATTTTTAGTAATACTCCTTGATTTTACTTTGCTTGCAATTAATACAGCCATAGGAGTTTACTTATGCTTGGTGTATGCGTGGTACATTTTTATTATTATTATTTTTTAATGTTTATTTTATTTTTGAGAGCGACAGAGCACAAGCAGGGGAGGAGCAGAGAGAGAGGGAGACACAGAATCTGAAGCAGACTCCAGACCCTGAACTGACAGCACAGAGTCTGACATGGGGCTCAAACCCACGGATCAGTAGATCATGACCTGAGCTGAAGTTGGACGCTTAACTGACTGCACCACCCAGATGCCCCTTTATATTTTTTACTTTTGAACCCTATATTTAAAGGACATCTTCTCTGTCTTATGAGGACATCAGTTCTATTGGGTTAGAACACCACCCTTATGAATTTATTTAACTTTAATCAACTCTTTAATGGCCCCATCTCCAAATACAGTCCCACTGAGGGTTAATTCTTCAACATATACATTTTGAAGGGAGGAGATTCAGACCATAACAATCCCCAGTAGATTTTCTTTCATGTCCAATTGGCCAGGGTTTAGTAATATGCCTAATGCTGATTACTGGCAAGAGAAAAGGGAACTCTATGGTTAGTTTATGCCAAAAAAATTTACCTCTAATACTGGGAAGGTCATTAACTTTCTTGGACTCACATAGGGGTGTACATTTCAGCAAAACTGGAGTTCTACCTGGGTGAAAGAAGTGAGGGTGGTTTTGTAATGACAACAGACCACCACACACAGTCTTCAAGGCCTTTGTAACCCTGTTCCTGAATTTCTCTTTAGACTCATATACTTCTACTTCTTGTCTTGCTCCCCACACTCTAGGCAGAAAGATATATACATTTTTTTCCTTTTGAGATCATCACCCTCTCTCTAATGCCTTTGTGTTGGTTGTCCTATCTAATTGGAATCTTGTCCTCAATGTGTTCACATAGCTCACTCATTTCTGTGTTTTAGGTCTCAGCTTAAATGACATATCCTTAGGAAGACCTGACTTTTCACACAGCACATATGTTGCTCATATAGCATGCTGTTTTTTTTTTTTAAATTATCACATTGTGTTATTTAGACAATATTGTCTTCCATATTAGACCTAAAAGAATTTCATGGCAAGAATATCCTTATCTGTCGTATTGATTTCTCCAACACGGTTGTTTGACACTCAGTAAATGTTGGTTGGTTTATTGCATAAGAAAGAGAAACAGGAATATTAAAAGGTAGTTTTTTTTTTTTTTTTTTTTTTTTATATGAAGTTTATTGACAAATTGGTTTCCATACAACACCCAGTGCTCATCCCAAAAGGTGCCCTCCTCAATACCCATCACCCACCCGCCCCTCCCTCCCACCCCCCATCAACCCTCAGTTTGTTCTCAGTTTTTAACAGTCTCTTATGCTTTGGCTCTCTCCCACTCTAACGTCCTTTTTTTTTTTTTTTTTTTTTTTCCCTTCCCCTCCCCCATGGGTTCCTGTTAAGTTTCTCAGGATCCACATAAGAGTGAAACCATATGGTATCTGTCTTTCTCTGTATGGCTTATTTCACTTAGCATCACACTCTCCAGTTCCATCCACGTTGCTACAAAAGGCCATATTTCATTTTTTCTCATTGCCACGTAGTATTCCATTGTGTATATAAACCACAATTTCTTTATCCATTCATCAGTTGATGGACATTTAGGCTCTTTCCATAATTTGGCTATTGTTGAGAGTGCTGCTATGAACATTGGGGTACAAGTGCCCCTATGCATCAGTACTCCTGTATCCCTTGGGTAGATTCCTAGCAGTGCTATTGCTGGGTCATAGGGTAGGTCTATTTTTAATTTTCTGAGGAACCTCCACACTGCTTTCCAGAGCGGCTGCACCAATTTGCATTCCCACCAACAGTGCAAGAGGGTTCCCGTTTCTCCACATCCTCTCCAGCATCTATAGTCTCCTGATTTGTTCATTTTGGCCACTCTGACTGGCGTGACCTTAAGTCTTCAAAAATGGTTCAATCCATTAGCTGAATTAGGGAAGATAAGAAGCGATGATTATAAAGAGTACAAAGTATCACCTTTGGTAAGCTAGTAATATTTGGGTAGAGATATATTTTAATGGCTGAAACATATAAAGTAGCATAAAAGCATATTCTGTGTATATATTGTATTTAAATTTGTTTTACTAAAGTTTTATCAAACTGCTCACTTTCTCTCAGGCAGAATAATAAATTATTTTACTAACTTTGATTTTCTTTTATTCTTATATTGCAGAAACATAGTACCAAAAGCAGCCCATTTTCTATGAATTCTCTGACTTAGACCACATTTTTAAATATAAAATTAAAATCTACGATGTGGCATATACTAGTGAAAGTATGAAGAAAAGGTAGCATTTCAGACAAGACTAATTTTTCTTACGCCTAATCAGATTATGTTGTTGTTCGAGATGTAAGGACATGACGTTGTATCACAAACACAATAATAAAGCATTTATAATAACATGCTCGTACTTAAAATATATTACTTTCTCTTGTGACGACAAGCAGCTTCCAAACAGTCGCAGTGATAATCTCTGATGAATGCAAAATCTTCTGGACTTAAACTTTAATTTTCAGCTGTTTCATAGAAAAGTTTATTCTTTGCTTTTCTGGGTTGTAAAAGAACCAGGGAAGTTGTCTTTCAATGGTTTCTTCACCAAGGGTTTATAAGGCTTTTACCTATGAGGACCTTCAAAGAATGTAACATTAGCTAAGGTTTCAAGCCAGATTTTATGGCTTCCATGATATTTAACTCTTGTCATAGTAGCTTAAAATGTTGAAAGAAAGAAGTTGAGGTGAAGCAGAGGAGACAGATGGTACATGGGGAGAAAAGAGCACAACGGACAGAACCACTGGAAGAAAGTAAATGGTTGTGAAAAAAAGAAATGCTGGACAATTTATGTGGTGCGGCATGAACTTTTACTTAACTCTCAGTGTAAGAAGAAAAGTGCAGCCATCGGCCTTATTGCCTTGGTGCTGAATATGTCATGCGTGTTCAGACAGCATGTGTTCTGAATGTGTATTTACACACTAGCAACTGCATTTTCATTTACGCATTACAAAGACACAATTTTTTCATGATGTTTTCATGATATTTTTGGCCATAATGCAAATAAAAACAACGATAAAAAGGATTTATAGCTGCATCTGGTGGGTTTTCGTTATTTTTTTGGTGGCTGGAGAAGAGCCATTTAAAAGTTGCTAAAATTTTTTTCTGTCTCTGGAAGTAAAAATGTTTGTAGCAGCATTTCTTTATTTTGGGAAATCCCTAGGCTAGGATAAAATTCCACATGTTTTTGGAAAAATATAAAGAGGTTCCAGATCAAGGTGCTAAGTGTTTTATTATCAATGTAAACCATGTGCGTCATTACTGGGACTGCCTCTGTCTTTGCATAATTAGATAATAACTCCCCCTGTGCGTGATTGGGGTTTTTATGTGTGTATGTGAGTGTGTGTTTGTATTTACATCTCAAGCCCGAGTAGAGGAAATTGGAGCAAAACCTGGCTGGAGAGCTTAACGGGCAGGGCTTTCTGTGATGCTGCTGTGGCATCTAGAGAGAAACAGAGCAGGCAGTTCTAAGTCCATTTGCGTGGAAATTCAGAATATGAATAAGACAGATTTGGGAAATGAACTGTTGATTATTATCATTATCTTGTTTAGGCTGTGGAGGTCCAGCACAGATTTGAATACAACACTGTAAGAGGAGCATGGAGAGGACACTGATGTGAGATGTCAAAATGCTCCCTGATCTTCTCGGGCAGCAACGTCTTGCTGTGAAAATAAGTAAGTCAACAACAGGTCAGTAGGTTTGAACTGTGGAACATGTCAGAATGCCTCACGAATTCCCAGATTCCAAGATTCCCTCATGAATTCCTCATGATTCCCAGAATTTTCTGGAGAATTTAATTGAAATACTGGATTTTGTATGGTCATTTGATATAGTCTCTGACTGTTGTTATTTGGTTACCAAACAGAACCATAAATAGTAAGGGGTGAACGGAAGGTCTATGTCTATGTTTGTCTCTGTCTCTATCTATTAAATGGCCAGTTTGGAACAGCCTAATAATGATGTAAGTTATTGTAGAGATAGTCCAATCAGCTCTTTGGTATTGGATTGAATTCCTTTCCTCATGGCTTGGTCAAGCACTGATCAATATCCACATTGTCAGGGGTATCATTACCTATTGAGGAAACATATTCAATCCACTGATGACACTGAATATTACGTATTGACCTCAGATTTTTCCTCTGTTGCCTCCCCCTACTTGTTTTACCACTCAAGGCCACACAGAGACATTTATATTATTTAAAATGACCTATCATAACCCACTTCTCTCCAATAGGCCGTGTATTTTGGGTTTCACAAGCTATTCTTCATGGCATAAGGAACTCTATCCATTTCTTATTTTATATCACATTTTTACTTCCTCATTGAATTACTCTTTTTGAATGCTAAATCTAGCAGGACAAAAGAAACTATGCACAAATAAAACCATACTAATCTCATCATGGCTTTCGTAGTCACATTTTGATTAAAATAATGCAGTGTATCAATGACATTTAGAATGTTTGGCAATGAGAAAAAATGAAATATGGCCTTTTGTAGCAACGTGGATGGAACTGGAGAGTGTAATGCTAAGTGAAATAAGCCATACAGAGAAAGACAGATACCATATGGTTTCACTCTTATGTGGATCCTGAGAAACTTAACAGGAACCCATGGGGGAGGGGAAGGAAAAAAAAAAAGAGGTTAGAGTGGGAGAGAGCCAAAGCATAAGAGACTGTTAAAAACTGAGAACAAACTGAGGGTTGATGGGGGGTGGGAGGGAGGGGAGGGTGGGTGATGGGTATTGAGGAGGGCACCTTTTGAGATGAGCACTGGGTGTTGTATGGAAACCAATTTGTCAATAAATTTCATATATATAAAAAAAAAAAAAAAATAAAATAAAATTGGGAAAGAATGTTTGTGATGAAGATTTGAGGAGCTATGCCTTTCTGTATTCTGGTGTATTTGTTAAATTTTAATTACTATGTGCCAAGAACTATGCTGTTTTACAATCATATCTATGATTTTAATTTTACTATCATCCCCATTTTAGGGATGAGAAAATTAAGCCTAACTGGAATTATTTAACTTCCCCAAATGGCTAGAGCATCGATCAGGTTTCAAACGCTGATCTTTTTGGTTTCAAAACCCATGCCTGAGATGTCTATGCAAAGCTGTAGGAGAGTGAGATAATGGTGCAAAGTGCAGCCATTAATCTTAGTGGGTCCTGATACTGATTTTAGTTATGCTGGGCCAGGGTTGTAATAATCCTTGTGCCTTAGACAATGCCTGATTTATTTATGCTATCCTCAAATATTTTGGCGGTATTATTCAGGGTTTTAGCACACATAGCAACATCACACTTAACAACCGAGTGGAAGGTTTGTATATGAACCCCCATGCAATTCCATAGCTTGGTAAATTAGTTTGCAAAGCTCCCCAAGCACCTAAATCTCTTGTGGCCAGTGGGGATAATCTGAGCCTTGGTCAGATAACAGTTCTTTACCAAAACAGGGATTACTGGTAATAGCAACCTCATGTTCAAAGTTCACAAACTTGCAGTGATGGTGGCAGTGCTGTAAGTTCTCTCATTCAGGATAATTGTGACAGTTTGCAAGGTCACAGAGTGTAATACAGGATGAACTGGCTGAGTAAATTTCATATAGAATGTTGCATGAGCTAGAGATTTCATGTAAAGTACAGCAAGACTCAGACTATCACCAGGACTCATTACAGTTTCTATGCGACTGCTGGGAATTCATTCTACTCTGTGAACAATGATAATAAATGTCTGTGATGTTTATTTTTGTTTGTTTGTTGAGGGGCTGTAGTTGATTTAGAGAGCCATATGTGTGATCTTCTAGAATGTTTTCACAAGCACATTTTAGAAAGAGTGCCCCTTTGGGAACAGGGGGACCCATCCAGTTTAGCTCCCTTAACCCTACTCCCACTTTTAGTTTGAAACAACATATTTGTGTCTGTATTTATTCATCCAACAAGTATTCATTTAGTGACTGAAATGAAATATTTGAGATAATATACTAAATGAGTTAGTCCTTGTCCTTAAGGAGCTTAGAGTCAACTATAGAACAAAGACAAGTTTATTTGCAGGTGCAATTTTAATTGCAATAAAAAAATGATTTTTATTATTCATGTGGTGTCTTTTGTGGGTCAAAGTTACAAATGTTGCTGAACCTTAGGAACAATAAGAATTAGACATTATTAGAATTCAATGTCTCTAGATTCTTTTCTGCGTATATGTTTTATTTGTCTTCCTCCTTCTTTGTCACTCTGGGTCTCAGTCTTGCACATCATTCTCTCTTACTCTATCTAGTTTATCTTATTATAAACGAATTTTTGTAAAGGACTATGTAGTAAATATTTGGGGCTTTGTGGACCATATAAGTTCTGTTTCAGCTACGCACCACTGCTGTAGCATAAAAATAACTATGGAAAATATATCAATGAGTGAGTTCCGATGGAAGTTTATTTATGAACACTGAAATTCGGATTTCACATATTTTTTACTGAAATGATGTATTTTTATTCTTCTGAGTCTCAATAATTTTCTTAAATTGTCAACAGTTAAAACGTGTACAAACTATCATAGTTCAAGGGCCATATGAAAACAAGTTTATGGCTCATAGTCTGCCAACTCATGCTCTATATAGCAAAAAAATGGCAGCTTCTAGTTCATGAGCCTTATATCTTACAACTTAGATCAACAATAAAATTCCTGACTAAAAATTCTTACTCATTATGGGCCAGAGGCTCAGGGACATGTACAAAATGACCTCACCGAGAAGAAATATATAAAACAAAATAAGAGCAAATGGGTATTGGTGTGACAAATGGGGTGAGTTTCCGGTCAAGTGGAAAGTCTGCTTAAATGAATACTGTGTCCAGTTCAAAAATTAAATGGGTGATTTCAATATAGAGACTTGGAGACATAATAATTAGGGAGGCACAGGGGAATCTTTTTTTTTTTTTAATTGGCCTATACACAACCCAAAAGAAGGAGATATTAGCAAAAATGTGCAATGTGTAACCAGAGAAATGATATTGGTACCTGCTCAATAGTCTGGAGTAGAGACTGAGATGTGAAGTATGCTAAAGATAAGCCTAAAGAGAAAAGCAGAGAATCATAACATTATATAAATCATAACAGCCCTCCTATGCTATCCCTAGGAGTTTGGACTTTCTCCAAACTCATGATGGTTATGGATTGAATTATGTCTCTTACCAAAGATGTGGAGATCTTAACCCTCAGCACCTGTGCGTATAAACACAGGATTTTTGGAGATGGTCAAGTTAAGATGAGGTCATTGTGGTGGGCCCCAACTCAATATGACTGGGTATACTTATAAAAAGGGAACATTCAGACACAGAGATCTACATACATAGAGAGAAGACAATGTGAAGACACAGGGAGAAACGATGTCATCTGCAAGTTAAGGAACATCTGAAGCTACCAAAAGTTAGGAGATAGTCACAGAACTGATACTCCCTTACAGCTTTCAGATGGAACCAAACCTGATGACATCTTGATTTCAGACTTACAGCTTCCAGAACAGTGAGACAATAAATTTCTGTTGTTTAAGTCTCTTTGTGGGACTTTGTTATGACAGGCCCAGGAATTTTTTGTTCTGTATAGGTCACTGTCTTGTGAGCAATGAGAACAGTGATATCAAATTCAAAGTTTGAGATTAGAGGTGTTCCTTTGAAATCCTTAAAGATAGAGAAGAAGTGATTTAGCACCAAGAATCTGGGGCAGGTATCAGAGGACCAGGCAGCAGAACACAAAACTGTTCACTTCAGCATTTTCTTCCAGTTAGAATGTGCTGGAATTGTTGCTTTACTGACAGCAGCAGCAGCAGCAGCATTACTGTCAACCTGTGAGTCAGGTTTAGCCACACAGACTATTTGATTGTTAATTCCATATTCAAAGAAAATGTGACTATAGGAGCCTTCAATATTTGTTTGTGGTAGTTGTCACCGTTTTTGTTATTTTGATTTCAGGGGCTGTGTGTGTGTGTGTGTGTGTGTGTGTGTGCGCGTGTGTGTGCCAATTTGCTCCTAATTTTCTTAAAAAAAATAATTGTTGTGAATGTCACAGCTATGGAGACATATTGAAAAAAAATACTCATCATATGCAATTGATATAGATGTCAACCTTTCCCTGAAGCCTGTCCTATGTGGCATGCACTGGCATTGTTTTTAAGTTAGCTTTGAGTTTAATTCTAAGCACCCAGAATTAAATTAATTTATTAACTGACAACTTGAATCCATTATTGAACTAATTCAGAGTAACTGTATGTCTTAAAGATGTAACAGTGTAGCATCATCTTAAGGGTTGAAAGTATTAAAATTGTAGAGTTTCAAACTAGCTCCCAATTATTTTTTTTCCTAAAAACTGCAAAAACCAGGGTGCCTGGGTGGCTCAGTCAGTTAAGCATCCTCCTTCGATCCAGGTCATGATCTCAGAGCTTGTTGATTCGAGCTCCCGTCAGGCTCTTTGCTGACAGCTCAGGGCCTGGAGCCTGCTTCAGATTCTGTCTCTGTCTGTCTCTCTCTGCCCCTCCCCTGTTCACACACAGTCTCTCTCTCTCTCAAATAGAAATAGAACATTAAAAAATTCATTTAAAAAACCCGGCAAAAACCTATTCCTTGTAAGTAGTACATATTACATGTAACATAATATATAATTTACATCTACAAATTATCATCTACAAACAGTATATAATAGATTTAAACAATTTTTGTGTCTATAAAAGAATCTATTGAGAGTCGTAGGTGAGCTCCAGCTGAAGATGAATAATATGTAAAAATTTGGGATGGAGTGCCCTGTGAGGAAAAGGGACCAAAGAATTGCTCCCAGAGAGTGGTCCTGAACACACCATGATGCTCCGCCAAACTTCTGGCTCCACAGGTCAACGGAGTGAATTTAGAATACTGGATACAGCAAAGGAGTTAGGGAAGGGAAGCCTGGATACAGAAGGACCAGAGGCAATGTATTGTTTGTGGGGACGGATATCCTCTGGCCAGGATGGGAAGAGGATTGGGCATAAAATGGAATCATGGGGAAAGTTCCTTTGAAGTTTGCACTCATTTCTCTGCAAATTTGACTGCTGTCACTCTCTGCTCTCTCTGTGTCTCTTTACATTAGTGGGTGGAGTCCATTTCCCTGCCTGTTGGATCTGTGACTTGCCTTTATTACTAGAACATGGGTTCAGCCCTTCAGAGACTTGTAAGTTTCTACTTTTGCTCTCTTACAACCAAGCTGTCATGTTGCAAAGAAGTCCAGGCCTTTTGTTTGTTTGTTTGTTTGTTTGGAGAGAGAGGCCATGTGGAAAGGTCCTGGAGTCTGAGGCATTATGTTGATGGAGAGAGACCAAGTGGGGGAAGATAGAGGCCCTCTATTCAGCCATTAGCTGGCTCTAAAGGCTCTGAAGTTGTGAAAGAGGTTTCCTTTAACCTTCCAGCCAAGCCTGTCCAGCTTGAGTGACCTCGTGTAGGTCTACAGGGAGACATCTGCCTAGTCAACATAGGGAATGATGAGAAATGGTAAATCATTGTTGATTTAAGCCACTAAGGTTTGGAATGATTTGTTATGCAGCAAATCACATTTCCTGTGCTGAAGTCGAAGAATTATGAATAACTTCTTTCTGGCAGAGAGAATATTAACAGAAGTTAGATGGCTGGAGTAGTGATGGATAATGGAAAATTATGTTTTCTTCTTTGAAAGGGAACTTCAGTAGAATAATAATCTTGACTTTTTATGTCTTCCTTACTTATTCTGCCTAAAGGATATTAAATGAATTAAATCTTGAGTGGCTTTGGAAGGAAAAACAAAGAACTTTCCTTCCTTCTTTCTTTCGTTCCTTCTTTTTTTTTCCTCCCTGTCTTCCTTCCTTCCTTCCTCCCTCCCTCCCCCCATCTCTCTCTCTCTCTCTTTCTTTCTTTCTTTCTTTCTTTCTTTCTTTCTTTCTTTCTTTCTTTCCTTTTCTTTCTTTCTTTCTTTCTTTCTTTCTTTCTTTCTTTCTTTCTATCCTTTTTTTTACCTGTTCTCCTCTGCTCACCCATCTCTTGAGACTTAAAAGGGATAAAAAGGGATAATTCCCACCTGGCATGACCTGCCTTTTTTTGTTTGCTTAAAGATTTTATTTTTAAGTAATCTCTACACCCAATGTGGGTCTCGAACTAACAACCCCAAGATCAAGAGCCACATGCTGTACCAACTGAGCCAGCCATGGCCTGTCTTTTTTTTAATTTGCTATAACTGGGTAAGTATATCTGTCTAAATCTGAGATTGGGTGTCAGGAGGACCACTTTCTCAAATGTATAATCCATATTCTACAACATTAGCTCTGTTGGTGATATTTGGTTCCCACTAATCAGCTGTCTTACTGAATTCCTCAGTCATTTAGAAGTTGGGTGGTGAAGAGGCTTACCATGTACTGAGCACTATTTAAAGACTGATACTAATAACCTCAATTCAGAGAATAATGTTTTAAAATTCACTTTATAAGCAAAAGCTTTATAAGCTGATTGTTAATTCTTAACTAATTAATAATGTATTTACTTTTATAAAATATTGATATTCATATATTTTAAAATTGTCTGCAGGGACTAAACAAATGTTTTGTACCTTAGCTTTGAAATGCATTTGAAATCATACTTTCTGATTAGAGAGAAGGTCTTTGTTTTTCAAAAAAGAATAAACTCTGGCAAGCCATATAACATTATAAAGCAGATAATTTTGCAAGAAAGAAAGGCTTTATGGTGGAATTGGATGCAAGCATATGGATTAGGAATCAGAACGCCTAACCCTTTTATTGATTTTTTCTTTTCACTCCTTTCTTCTCATCCCTCAATTTACTCAGCTAATCAGCATAGGACAGTCTAACTCTCCAGGTGGTTGTGAACATGAAATGAGTAATGAATAATATACAGGAAACACTTTGGAAGCCATCACAAATATTAAAATACGAGGTGTTATTCAATATGTTCTCACAAATATGTATTACGTCTTTCTGGGAGTTAGCTGTCTTCGGGTACACTCCAGGCTAAGTGAAACTTCGAAATATTTTGTTATTTGGGGCCCAAGTAAACAATTCCTACAATTCCAGCTGGAGTTAAAATGAAAGTTGAGTCAGGATCATTACCAAGTGCAATAGACCTTTCTGTAGTTGTTTTGCTGTCAGTTCAAATTTTTAAGGACTTTATGTATCCTGCTCTCTTAGACCTTATGGCTGCACAGTTGACCACTATTCCCTGATTAAAGTTTAAAACCACAGCACCCTTAACAGGTCATAAATCATCTCATTCATAAAGGTGCAGATTACAACAGGGGCACAGCCTCATCACTTTTATGGATGACTGTTTCTGATTAGGCAAAACATACAATAGGTATATTTTCTACGCCCGACAGAATGCCTCTGGCTCACAATGGTGCAAGGAACATCTGTCATTTTCCCTCTCAAACATCCATCAGGCAAAATTATTAAATCAACATGCATCATTTTGGTATAATAGAACTAAAATCACTGTTATAGAACATAATTCTGGGATTGATTTTCCCTGCTTTGAAAATAAACAACTTGGTTTCACGTTCATGGTTATGTAACAGCAGGAGATCATTATCTTGTGACAAAATTCCATTTTATTGACATTATCTCTAAATGATCCCTTGATAGGATATATAAAATTTAATATACATTCAATTTAGAAAGATTTCATTCACATCATACTGACATATATCTATTTTCTATTTATTTTACAGCCTACATTTGAATCCAAACACAATATTTATTTCTCTGATGTTTACTTCTTGCTCAAGCCATGCAAACATAAACCTGATGAAAATTTTGATCTAATACACAGACTTTGACACCAAATGGCTGGATGGTGACTCCTGACCCAATAGTATGACCTTGGACAGGGGGCTTGCTCTCTAATTGGGTTTACTAATCTGTGAATAAAGATAATAATAATGTGTAATTCATATGATGCTGCCTGGATTGACTGAGTTCATCATACATCTAACCTACTTAAGACAATGTCTGGCATATAATAAGAGCAAAATGACCAACATTCATTTTATAGTATTCGTGCTTTCATTCATGTTTCATTCCTTGCTTGGTTCTGTGGCCTAGAGCAACATGTTTCAATTCTCTAAGCTGCTGTGTGCTAAAAAGTCTTCTACCTTTCACGTGTTTGTGGTATTAGATGAAGTGATATTTGTAAATTATGTTTTAAAAGAGTATAGAGGAATTCCCTTGCATAAATGATTCAAGGCAGTTTTGAAGCTGATTCTTTAAAATAGTTGCGATTATGATACTTTAAGAAATCATGTACTACAACGCATTATTGGAAAAGCTGTTTCCAAATGAACTGTGCATCACCATGCATATTTTCCCTTTCCTTCTGCAGTTCTGTTCTTTAGCCTTCCTAATTCAGCTCTGTGCGCCAGAAAGCTGACATGTATGGACTGTATCCCTCCGCACCTTTGCCCTATGGCTTCCCAGTGAGTTTGACCTAAGTAGAGAATCAGTTGGAGATTAGAAATCAGAAGCGAGGGGAGTACAAATATGTATGACCTTAATTCTCTCCACCAGGTCACAGGGAATTGAGCGTTATCTCTTTATTGAAAGCCACATCTCTGTTTGGTGGCTCTCACTGATCTCAGTTTGGTCACTGCTTCCTCTCCTGGCCCACTTAGACCTAGAGGTAACAAGGCTCCAGCTCTTGCCAGCCCGGGGAACTTCAGAATCCCTCGTCAATTTTCCCAGTTCAACTGCTAGCTTCCCTTGTGAAGACCACCTTTATTACTCAGTTTTAGCGTGCCATCTGTTTTCTGTCTAGATCCTCACTGATACATGTACCCAAGTTTTAATTGTAGAGTAAGCAGCCACATCTGAAACATGTGAAAATGTTAAGTGCCTCAGAGAGATGAATTTTATGGTTCTTGAGATTCTTTAGTGTGTTCAGGGTGGTAGTTGAAGTGCTTGTTTTATGTGTAATCGTTTTGAAGATGTGAAAGTATTTGTCACCCTCAGTAATACAATTTTTTTTTAAAAAAGTGTTAAAAAGTATAGTGCCTTTTGGAAACATAAGGTCAGATTAGCATTCATTTGGATTTCACAAGGTAACTGAACACAGATTTGAATTGTAAAGTAGCTGTAATTATCTTTTTAACAGACACAGTAACTCTTCTTGGCAACCAGCACTGTAATTATAGACATTGTGTTCAGTACAAACTTCCATGTTTTTGACAGGCTGGAAGATGAAAAGATACACAAGGACTTCCTGTTGTTAGTCTCACTTTTTGTTTCTTTACATCTCTTTACATCTGAAACTACGACCCAAATGGGATTTATGCTTCATTATTCATGACATATTGTCACCTTTAGAAGAAAAAGAAAGTTTGCCTTCACGGAATAAGGCTGAATTTTAGTGTTGAGATGCAACTTATTGTTTGCATGATGGTAATAATCTTTCTAAATAATAAAATGTGCCTAGATATTGCAATATTTGGGTAAGACAAATAATGTTACAATATAATAATAGTAAAAATGAAGTAATTCTTAATAATAAGATACAGCACATCAGAGGTACTGGGAATAACAAAACACAACATAAAACACAAGAAAAATGCTAGAGAAGATATTAAAAAATGCATTTCTGTTTGGGATGCCATTTTCAGGGCTTAAGATAAATAGAAGTGGTCACCAGAGCAATTTTTGGTCGTTCAAGCAATTCTGCCCCAATTAGAGGCAGAAATATTCATTCACATTCAATAAAGCTGCAAACCAAGAAATCAAACTCCAGTGACCCTGATTTTCAGGTCCTCAATTTCTCTCACACTTCACCTTTCGAGCTGGTCTCACATTTTCTGGCTCCCTTCTGCCTATTTGACTGATAAATGCCAATATGTTTACAGATACCAGGGAGAGATTTTTTGCCTAAATTCTTGAGAATGCAATTCAGATTTTTAAAAAATTAATACCTCTAATAAACTTCTTTTCTATTCTGACCTGAGATGAAAATATTTATTATAGCAATTTGCAGGGTGACTGTATGGATATGCACGGAGATGAAGAAAAATTTATTTTAGGGGGAAAAAAAAAGCAGTGGGAGAATTAGCTTTAACATTTTCAAGAAGAAAGTTTAGTGGGAAGAAAAGGAAGTGTCTATGATGTTCCAGACTCTTAACATATTTTGTTATTTATTATGTTATTATATATAATAAAAGTTGTATATAGAAAACATTACTATTATCTCCTCATCTTCCATCTACTTTCTCACAGGGGAAACGGCCTCAAATTTAAGAGAGATAAAACCCTCCTCAGGTTCATACAGCCTGCAATTTTTACAGCTGAGAACACAGACATCTCTGGGAGGGGGATAGTACACATGTGTATGTAAGCGTAACAGTATATACCGTAGGCTAGGTGGCTTAAGCAGCGGAAGTTTATTTCTCCCAGTTCTTGAGTCTAAGAACTTCAAGATAAAGATGAAAGCAGGCAGGTTTCATTCTGAGGTCTCTTTTCTTGGCTTTTAGGCAGTCTTTATCGCACATGATCTCTTTGTGTGTGAGCAGAGAAAGAGAACTCTGGTCTCTTCTGGTTATAGGGGCACAAATATCAATAGTGACACCACAATTGTGACATCGTCTAACCCTATTTATCCCTTCATGGCTCCACTTGACCATATCATCACATTAAGGGTGAAGGCTGTAACACATGAAGTTTGGAGATGCAGACATTCAGTCTATAACAAAGAGGGTACCATATATATATATATATATATATATATATATTCAAATATAAATTTATTATATAAATTTAATATACATTATTATATATATATAATTCGATCCATTGGTATTCTAAATTAGATGATAAAGAAAGTTATCCCATGGGAGGTTTCCTTCCTTCCTTCCTTCTTCCCTCCCTTCCTTCCTTCCTTCCTTCCTTCCTTCCTTCCTTCCTTCCTTCCTTCTGGGTTTATATGTGACTAGGAGTAAATGATATATCCCTAACTAGTTATTTCCATAGGAAATATACGGTCGTTACTCATTTGATCTACAACTTGACTTACAATTTCATCATTTTTTGAATAATGCAAAGATTTTATACACATTTTCATAGTATATACTTTAACACTGTATAATGATTTTTCAAAATAATAAAGAAAATTAAAATTTTAGTTCCAAATCATTACTCAGCTCTTAAAACTCATCTCACATATTTGTAGCCTCTGAGGTAAGAATAAAAAACAAACAAAACAAAAACAGTGCTGATTTTAGACTTCCTTCTGATCAATTCCTTTTTTACAATAACTTTAAGCTTGTATACGTGTGTATATAAGTTCTTTGTTTATAGGCATACGTGTATTGAGAACTATTTACATAATCCTTCAGGAAATGATAAAATTGATTAAAAAACAAGACTGAGACTTTTAATAATACAAAGTAAAGAAAAATAATATATTTAGATAAAAATGAACAAGTACATATAAGAATAATTTATGTTTTCAGAGTAAATATGAAATTAATGAAAAACATTTGAAGAGAAAGTACAAGATACTGAAAGTTAGACTGACAATTAGAATAGTTACATGTAATTTCAGAGAACATAATTTTGAAGAGAACAGAAGAATAAATAATCCAGTACTCTTTAACCTGTAGTGTTTATTTTTTAATTTTAATTATTTTTTTGAGAGAGAGAGCGAGTGGGGAGGGACAAAGAGAGAGGGAAACAGAGAATCACAAGCAGGCTTCACACTTGACTGAGTCATGAAGGTGCTCCTTTAACCTGTAGTGTTTTATGTTATGGTGCCAGCCTTTCTTTCAAAGATTTTCCCTCCCCTCTTATTGTAATGTTGATAAACTAACTAAAAGTACAAAGCTATTTAATTTGAATAAAATAACCTGTGTGAGTTATTACAGTTTAGTCTTCAGGAAATTAGCAAGATAAAGTCAGACCTACTGGCATATTTTGAGAGACTCAGTCAACCCCTTCTTTCCATGTCAATCTAGAAGGAAGCCAAGCACGCACTTATCATTGCTTTATTAGGGTACTTCAAGAATAAGTCACAACCTACTGAAATAACATACAGATTTGGTAAATGTCAAAAGTAAGTTGATTTATTACATTAATTGATTACATGACAGTTTCCTTTTTAGAGGAAGAAGTCACAAAAAATTTAAGAATTGTGATATTGTCTATGCCAGATGAGGTTAAAAGATAGAGCCCATCCCAATCAGTTAAATTACTGAATAACATGGTCTGGGACCATCTGGGACATCCCATGACATTACACAGAAATTATAGAATAAGCTGCAGTCAATTGCAATCCTACTCATAAACAAATGCATAATTTATTATCATGCCTACTTGGATTTAGTTGGACCTATCAAAAATCTTGATATTTTCTCCTCTTGAGTCTCCTATTAATCGTGATACATAAAACCACACATTGAAATGTGGTCCAGAGCACATTCAGACATGCAGCAGGTTGAATTCAACATTAAGATCACATGATGCTATTGCACAAATAATTTTGGAAGTAACTGCTATGCAGACAAATAAAGAATGGAGTCTATTGTAGAAATCTAATACTCTAACACAAGAGCATTATTGAAATTTTGGGTTCATGAGTTATCTGATGCAGTGGATAGATATAGCTGTATGTCTATAGATATAGAGACATTTGACAACCTGCTAATGGGCTTTGGTGAAACATCTCCACTGAGGGACATCAAATAATATGAAAACCAAAATATCTTTATGTCATTGGTATATTAGAGAAACATTGCAATAAGAATGGATCAGTTCAGCAAAGCTCATTGAAAATATGAAAATGTGTTACAGGAATATGCACCCCGTGTATACTGTAACCATGGATAGGTCACAATTCTGCTTTGGGGCAGGCAATAAAATCCCCAGAAAAGTGGTCTCAGTGTACCATTGAGAGTAACTGACTTAAATATTCTCCACGCTAAGATAAAGCAAGCAAAATAAAAGATGTAATGCATTTGGAAGTCTGCTTCTATTTGAATGAGAAGAGACACATCTGCAGAAGGTGCAGAGATGAGGACTGTATATATGGTACTGAAGGAAGAATTAGTCTCTGATTCCCAGGTTAAGGTTTTGGTTTGGCCATCAACCTTGTTGTGTAGTCTGGAAATTGGCCCTGGATAATTAGACACTTAAGAACACCCTTATTTGGAGAATGCAATTATAGAAATCTTTGCGGGAATTCTGAGGGTGAATTAAGGCATTGATGATGCCCACCAATTGCCAGCTCAGAAAGAAAATGTAATGCCAAAGCATATAACCTCTGGAGATTTGGCCCCTGGAGATGACTCCTTGGGTATGTGAAATCAGCAGACACAGAAATGGGCAAGGTATATTTTGGATAAATGATAATATGTTCCATTGTCAATGGCTGAAGTTGCAAATGTGGTTGAAGATGTACAGAATGCGAATAGAATATAAATTATCAAATATGACTGGTAGATAGTTTTCAAAGAAAACATGTGATAAGTCATGCATGCCAATATTTAGCCCTTATAGAGTCCTCTCCTGTACTGGATATGGGCTGGCCTGAGATGTTGACCAACAGCCTGTGAAGGGGCCACCCCACCAGTTATAGGTACAGACCTCAGGAGGGCAAGCAGCTCTGCCTCCTCCCTCCTGGAATGCTCACTCTCAGAGGGTTCAGATAATGGGAAAGAGGCATAACTACTCTGCTGAGAGATTTTATAGAGAAATCATGGAGAAACCACTTGGAGAGGAGAGAACTCAAGATTACATGAAGATAGGCAGAGATTCAGTAATCCTGTCTCACAGTGGAGACTGAGATACTCCAGCAGCAGCTCCCCTTTGATGGTAACTGCCTGAGATACTCTGAGTGAAACTAGTGGAGCAACTTCCCAGTGCATCCCAGTGACTCCACACAACTGGGAAAGGTAAAAAGAATGAAAAGTATAGTTTTGGGCCACTAAATTTTAAGGTAGTTTGTTAGTTAGTAATCCATACTCAAAATAATGTCTTTGGATAAAATCCTCAAAGCTATATGAGAATTCTACAGTGTTAGTGTGAACAAGTAGATAGATGGTGACTCTGTTTACAGAGATGAATAAGATTAGGGGGAAAATGAACACAATTTGGGCAGGGAATGGAGAAGAGGGATACTTATTCTATTTTTTATGTTAAATTTGAGGTTCCTTCTTAGACATCCATCCAGTAAAGATGCCAAGAAGCTGGGTTAGCATATTTGAATCTTAATGAAGAGTTCTAAGTTGAGGCCATACATTGAGAGTCACCAGTAATTTTAATATTTATAGCTATCATATAACAAGGTCATATGGAAAGGGAAGGCTTAAGATCAATCTCTGTAATACTACAACATTTAGTTTGAGTAGAGAAGGAAATGGAGAAGAAGAGTGGTTACTGACCAAAGAAGAAACCTAGGAGGATGTGTTAGCATGGAGGACAGGGGAAGACAGCATTTCAGTAAGTGGGGAGGGGTCAATTGTGCAAAATGTTCCTGAGTGGTACAGTAAGATGAGAGGATGTGTAAAGGATATTTTCTTTTTAACCTTCCAGATCTACTCTCTATCCTTCTCTTGCCTGTATTCTATCCCAGGAGGCTAAGATGTGTGGACTAATCAAGAGCTTCTTTGAGCTCTGACTTTTGTCAACTCTGCTAACTGGGATCTCCAGTATGAGATCTGATGGACAGCGGTGAGTAAAGTCCAGGTGTTCACTCCCTACCTCATTTCTTAAAAACTTGTCATAGGCTGGCTCTGTTCCTCAACTGGGAGATACAGCTTTTCTCTAGGTACACACATCTCCATAATTCTTTCCTTCATGATTAGTAAATGCATCTTCCCTTCCTCATTCTGGGATTATGGTCAATAACAGCTCCATTGCTAGTCGACCTTGGGAGCTATTTTATGTCTGTGGTTTCTCTAGGGTTTTCCTATAGTTTACACATAAACCCCGTGTTCAGCCTTCCTTGAATTGTATTAATTTTACTATGTCATCTGTTTCCTGTTGCAACCCTAAGTGATACATAAAAATGACATTGGGTTGCAGTGTGGATGTTGTAGTTGTTCTCGACAAGAACAGTTTCAGCTGCATGAGTCAGGGGTACAGATTAACTGCAATATGTGCATAGGGAAAATGATGTGAGAAATGAGAAACAGCAACCATAGAACATAGTTTTAGGATGTTTTGCTATAAAGGGGCCAGGACATTGGGATGCTTTCTGAAGAACGGAGCATGTGGTAAATGAAACATTATTATTATTTTTTAACTAGGCAGCTTTCTTTGCTACACGAGTTCTCAGAGCCTCTAAGATGCTAAAGTGTATTTTTTTAAAGTTTCATTTATTTATTTGAGAGAGACAGAGACAGTGCAAGTGGGGAAGGGGCAAACAAGAGAGGGAGGGAGCATCCCAAGCAGACTCCATGCTGCCAGTGCAGAACCTGTCATGGGGCTTGAGCCTACAAAACCATAAGATCGTGACTTGAGCCAAAATCAAGAATCTGACACTTAACCTGACTGAGCCACCCAGCTGCCTCTAAAACATTATTGAGAACAAACTGAAATGAATTTCAAAAACATCCTTCTAAGTGAGATTTTTTTTTCATATATGACATCCAGTTATGCCATCTTTTTATAGAGAAGAAATTCTGACTCTGAAAATCCAAGAGGGATCCAGAGGGTATCCTATGGCAGGGGGGGGGAGAGAGAGCAGAAACTCTGCTGCTTTAGTTCAACTCCACTGCTTTATCTTAGAGCAAGTCAAAATCAAAGGCAGGAAGAAAGGACCTTTGAGACTCTGTAATTTCCTAGATTTTCATGGTAGGAAAGGAAGCAGAGATTAAGGGGAGAAACTCTGTTCACTGATTTCCCTTTCTGAAAGTTGTATTTTGTAAAGCTATTTGAATGTTACACATTATTGGAATACAAGCATTAAAGGACAACATGCATTTGAAAAGTTCCACACATACTTTGTCATTTATTTTATAAATAATTTCCCTCAGCTTTTAACATAAAATTAGTGACACTTGAAAATAACAGTTAATTTCAGACTTTAAAATTTGTCCTTAATTTCTTAAAATACAGGCTTACAGCAATTTGCAGTTTGTCTCATAAGCAAAAGTCTTGGTGTTGGGTACATCTGTTGGAAAAAATAAGAAGCTTGGAACTCTGTGAGATCAAGAATTGCGAGTAAGCCCAGGGAAAGTAGGGTCATGTAGATACAAGTGCTGAGAATCACCCCTTAGGTCTCATGTATTTACTTCCCAAGGAAATGCATAAGGAGCTTTAGAGAAGAGAGAACACGCAGCTGAGAGTAGAAAAACTAAGCAGGTGTAAAGTTTAAAGTGTAGTTGATAAGAAAGAACAAACCCCTTAAGCTTCTGCCTTGTCAAACAATGATCACACAGATCTTGACCGTCTTCACAGGTCTTTTGTGACTAGAAGAGTTCCATGAGATGCCTCATTAGTTCATAAGAGCTGGAAATGGCATGCTACTTCATTTACATTATAGTCAAAGGAGCTATTCATTTTCACGATACACTTGATGGGTTCATTCCAATAATTAAATTGGGTTACTACACAGCAAAAATCAAGTTTTAGCCATATATTTATTTTGTTAACCTATTATTAATGAGTTTTTCCCTGTGAAAGAATTATAGAAGATGTAGATAATAAATACAACCTAGCTGGGTCAAATATTGAAGCTAATAATGCTATTGGATTCTGAAGATTGGCAAAAAATATGCCTAGTTTTGAATTATATACACAAGTATCTTCAAGTTGATGAGGCTAGAGCTTGAAAATGTACTGGAAAGCCTGTGAAATTATATTCTGTTCTGCAGATGTTAAGGTGTTATGTATAAATACGTGTTTAAGCTGGCTTTAATTCTTTGCCCATTGGCTGTAGCTTTTATTCAAACCAACAATTACAAAAAAATCTGAGCAACATTTTTATAATAACGTAATTTTTAAAGTTTGTGCCGGTGGTCTGTTTAACTGTCAAATATTGTGAATTCCAATAGGTTTGCTGACCATAAAAAATATTCAAAATCCATAATATTTCTTTAAGAAGACAGAGTAGTCTTTCAACTTAATAGGTTTATTTTTTTTTCTTCCAAGGGGAAGGCACAACAAGAATAAGAGAGCAATAATCACTGCACACAAGGAAACTGTAGTATTAAAACAATTAGAAGCATACACGTAAGCCTATAAAAGGCAAAAAAAAGTAATTTTTCAGAGGCAGCTGATTAGAAGTAACTTTAATTAATATAAAAAAAACTCCTCATTCTTGTAGGGCTTGAGAAACTCATGGGGTAGTATTTCTGTTTTTTGCACTTAGGTTCAAAATCCGCTAAGGAAAAAAAAAAACGGTATGGCAGATAAAAATCAAAATAAAATCTTCATTAGAAATCAAGCTGATACTAGAAAATATAAATTAGATGTATTCCAATAATGTTTTAACACTGAATTTCAGTGTTAGACCTACCCATGTTGTCTTCCCTTGTTGGAACCTGAGCTCTTACATTTTAGAGTATTGAGATTCAGAACAAAACACAGGCTTCCTGCTGGCAACTAGCACTTAATAAGGAAAATTTGCCTGGTAGAGATGAGCAGTACTGGTTCCTGAGTAAGAATTCACCTTCATATGGAGGAGAGAGTAAAGAGGCAGGCGTTTGAGACAGTTATCTTAAAGCTTGATGGTTTTTTGCCTGGACATGTGGTACCTGTCCTTAGCCAAGATTTAGATAAGACAAGTTAGCTAGTGATTTATGATGTTCTATATAAAGTTCAAAACTTCATTGGAGCCAACTAGGACAATATTTTTTTTCTATTGCTTAAAGATGTATAGATTAATAGTTCATCTTACTTAACTAGTTACACAGCCTAACTTGACTGTAATGACCAGTGCTATTAAAATATGTGACTAAAGACTTTTTCTCAGAACCCCATGAACTGAGATTTATAATATGTTTTTCATAGTCCATAATCAAAAGATGAAATTCATCTTTACAATTGAGAATGCATACTGAGAAGCTGCATAATGAGGGCTTTTTTGGCTCCCAATGTTTACCTGTGACTTCTTTCTGTAACTGTGGCATGCACTTTGCATTTGTGACACCCTTAAGTGAGTACGGGCTAAGGGGTCTAATGATTCTGTTCAATTATTCAACTCTGCATAATTGGTACACTTTCACCATCTTAGGGAACTCAACATTTTAGGTCTATAAACATATATGTGTGTATAAATAGAAACTTGTACTATACTCAAGAAATAAGCTCTCATTATGTTTAGCGCATAAACCACCATTAGTGAAATGTTCCAAAAGAAACAAGGCTAAATTGGCACAGGTCTAGAGTTCCTAGAACAAGTTAACTTTGCCTTTCAAGAGAGACATAATAAAATAAAATAAAAAGTCTATCTACCTATGTTGGCCTCTTAGAGGAGAAGGAAGGAAAGTGACATGGCCCATATACATAGAAAACTTCAGTAGAAAAGGTTAAATAACACACAAAACACAAAACAGACACTCAAATCAATGGAACAGAATAGAGAACCCAGAAATGGACCCACAAACGTGTGGCCAACTAATCTTTGACAAAGCAGGAAAGAATATCCAGTGGAATAAAGAGAGTCTCTTCAGCAAGTGGTGCTGGGAAAACTGGACAGCGACATGCAGAAACATGAACTTGGACCACTTTCTTACACCATACACAAATATAAACTCAAAGTGGGTGAAAGACCTGAATGCAAGACAGGAAGCCATCAAAATCCTCGAGGAGAAAACAGGCAAAAACCTCTTTGATCTTAGCCACAGCAACTTCTTACTCGACATGTCTCTGAAGGCAAGGGAAACAAAACCAAAACTGAACTATTGGGACCTCATCAAAATAAAAAGCTTCTGCACCACGAAGTAAACAATCAGCAAAACTAAAAGGCAACAGACAGAATGGGAGAAAATATTTGCAAACAACATATCAGATAAAAGGTTAGTATCCAAAATCTATAAAGAACTGATCAAACTCAACACCCAAAAGCAAATAATCCAGTGACGAAATGGGCAAAAGACATGGATAGACACTTCTCCAAAGAAGACATCCAGATGGCCAACTGACACATGAAAAAATATTCAACATCACTCATCATCTGGAGAAATACAAATCAAAACCACAATGAGATACCACCTCACACCTGTCAGAATGACTAACATTAACAACTCAGGCAACAACAGATGTTGGTGAGGATGCGGAGAAAGAGGATCTCTTTTGCATTGTTGGTGGGAATGCAAGCTGGTGCAGCCACTCTGGAAAACAGTATGGAGGTTCCTCAAAAAACTAAAAATAGAGCTACCCTACTACCCAGCAGTTGCACTACTAGGCATTTATGCACGGGATAAAGGTGTGCTGTTTCGAAGGGACACATGCACCCCAATGTTTATAGCAGCACTATCAACAATAGCCAAAGTATGGAAAGAGCCCAAATATCCATCGATGGATGATGAATGGCTAAAGAAGATGTGGTATATATATACAATGGAGTATTACTCGCCAGTCAAAAAGAATGAAATCTTGCCATTTGCAACCATGTGGATAGAACTGGAGGGTATTATGCTAAGCAAAATTAGTCAGTCAGAGAAAGACAAAAATCATATGACTTCACTCATATGAGGACTTTAAGACACAGAACAGATGAACATAAGGGAAGGGAAGCAAAAATAATATAAAAACAGGGAGGGGGACCAAACATAAGAGACTCTTAAATTTAGAGAACAAACAGTTACTGGAGGGGTTGTGGGAGGGGGGATGGGCTAAATGCGTAAGGGGCATTAAGGAATCTACTCCTGACATCATTGTTGCACTATATGCTAATTTGGATTTAAATTTTAAAAAATTAAAAAACACACACAAAAAACCCAAAACACAAAAACAATACACAACAAAAAAAACACTTCACTGATAGTTAGATGCAATATTAGAGAATAAAAAATGAAGATTGGCAAGAGCATGCATCCTCACCCAAGAAGGGCCATGAAGTATGATCCAGATGGAAGTAGAGCTAACTCAAGGTCAGTGGTCCAGGACCTTGGCAGCAGAAGCATAAGAAATAAATTTATAGAGACTATAGGCCCATACCTTATGGGGATTTAAAAACAAAGAATGTGATTTTCATAGTTGCTGTCTAAGTTACAAAGGTCCATGTGTAAGTGAAAAGTAGCTGCACTCAACAATGCAGGTAGTCAAAATTTAAAACCTATTAAACTTTATTAGAATTATATGGCCAGGGGCGGGATGATGGTCATTACACTCTTGCAATATGAAACAAGGCTGATGCTTGAGAGACATGGAATCCAAAATAAACCAGGTATTTCCATTGATATTCCAATCCATGACATTTGGTATATGGGATGAGGCCACTTTTGTTCGGAAGGCCAAGAAAATTTTTCGTTTAAAATATTGTAGTTGTAGCTGATTTATTTTTTAATGATGTTAATCTAAATAATAACTCAACTGCCCTTTGATGTAATAATGGTATAATCAGTGAGATTGCTTTGATTGGTTTTAACAAAACTAATACAGTACTGCTACAGATGACCAAATATGTTGATAGGTTAAAGACTAAAATTCCCATAAGCTGTCTTCCAATGGAAACTAGCCAGGGCAGGGACTAGATTTGGTTAATAACCAACTAAGTATGCTATTTAATAAATCTATTAATACTTTTCATATAGTTCAAATTTTGGTGATAGAAGGAAGTAAAATAGTTGTATCATTTCAAACATGTTTATTCATTCTGTTAAACTGAAATTTGTTTATTTTTTGTTTGTTTATATTTTATTTAAAATTTAGCCAATGTACAGTGTAATAGTGGTTTCAGTATAATTCAGTGATTCATCACTTACATACAACACCAATGCTCATCACAACAAGTACCCTCCTTCATACCCATCACCCACCTAGCCCATCTCCCACCCAACTCCATCCATCAACCCTCAAAATGTTTTCTATTGTTAAGAGTTTCTTGTGGTTTCTTTCCCTTTTCCCTTTTTCGCCCCTTTCAATATGTTCATCTGTTTTATTTTATTAAATTCCAAATATGAATAAAATCATACGGTATTTGTCTTTCTCTGATTGACTTATTTCACTTAGCACAATATATTCTAGCTCCATCCACGTCATTGCAAATGGAAAGATTCGTGCTTTTGGATGGTTAAGTAATATTCGTGTGTGTGTGTGTGTGTGTGTGTGTGTGTGCAAGAGAGTTCCCTTTCCTCCGTATCCTTACCAACACCTGTTGTTTATTGTGTTGTGAATTTTAGCCATTCTGATAGGTGTGAGGTGGTATATGACCATGATTTTGATTTGTATTTTCCTGATGATGAGTGATGTTGAACATCTTTCCATGTGTCTGTTAGCCATCTGGATATCTTCTTTGGAAAAGTGTTAATTCATGTCTTCTGCCCATTTGTTAACTGGGCTGTTGTTTTTTTGAGTGTTGAGTTTGATAAGTTTTTTATAGATTTTGGATACTAACCCTTTTTCAGATATTTCATTTGTAAATATCTTCTACCATTCCATAGGCTGCCTTTTAATTTTGTTGATTGTTTCCTTCACTGTGCAGAATGCACAACCTATGTTTCTGCCTAAAGGAGTTAGAAAAGGAACAAAAAATTAAGTCTAAAGCCAGCAGAAGAAAGGAAATAATAAATATTAGAGCAGAAATAAATGATATAGAAACAAAAACAACAGCAACAAAAACAGAAGAGATTAATGAAACTAAGAGCTGGTTCTTTGCAAGAATTCACAAAATTGATAAACCCCTAGCCAGACTTATCAAAACAGAGAAAGGACCCAAATAGATAAAATCATGAATTAAAGAGGAAAGATCACAACTAACATCCCAGAAATACAAATAATTATAAGAGAACATCATGAAAAATTATATGCCAACAAATTGGGCAATCTGGAAGAAATGGACAAATTCTTAGAAACTCACAAACTACCAAAACTGAAACAGGCAGAAATAGAAAATTTGAACAGATGAGCAAAGAAGTGGAATCAGTAATCAAAAATCTCCAAACAAATAAGAGTCCTGAGCCAGATGACTGTCCAGGAGAATTCTAACAGACCCTTAAAAAACAGTGAATACCTATTTTTCTCAAACTTTTCCAAATAGTAGAAAAATGGAAGGAAAGCTTCCAAACTCATTCTCTGTAGCCAGCATTTCTTGATTCCAAAACCAGACAAAGACCTCACCAATAAGAATTACAAGTCAATATCCCTGATGAACCTGTATGCAAATATTTTCACCAAGATACTAGCAAATCGAATTCAAGATTTAAAAGAATTCTTCACCATAATCAAATGGGATTATTACTGGGCTGCAGGGCTGGTTCAATATTCACAAATCAATCAATGTGATATATCACATTGATAAAAGAAAGGATAAGAACAATGAGATTCTCTCAATCAATTCAGAAAAATCATTTGACAAAATACACCACCCATTCTTGATAAAAACCCTCAACAAAGTAGGGATAGATGGAACATACTTCAATATAATAAAGGCCATATACAAAGGACCCACAGTTAATATCATACATGATGGGGAAAACTGAAAGCCTTTTCCCTATGGTCAGGAACAAGACAAAGATATCCATTCTCACCAATACTATTTAAAACGGTATAGAAGTCTCAGCCTCAGCAATCAGACAACAAAAAGAAATAAAGGTCATGCAAATAGCCAAGAAAGAAGTCAAACTTTCACTATTTGCAAATGACATGCTACTCTATATAGAAAACCTAAAAGACTCCACCAAAAAATTGCTAGAAGTAACACATGAATTCAATAAAGTAACAAAATGTAAAATCAATGTGTAGAAATCTTACATTTCTATACAACAATAATGAAGCAGCAGAAAAAGAAATAAAGGAATCAGTACCAATTACAACTGCACCAAAAACAATAAGGTATTTAGGAATAAACCTAACTAAAGAAATAAAAGCTCTGTACTCTGAAAACTATAGAACACTTATGAAAGAAATTGAAGAGGACACAAAGATCTGGAAAAGTATTCCATGCTCATGGATTAGAAGAACAAACATTGTTACAATGTCTATACTACTCAAAGCAATCTACACATTTAATGCAATCCCTATCAAAAAAAATTAACTTAAAAAATAATACCTATCTAAATCTCATTTGGTGAAACAAATCATTAATATTTTGATGTTCGTCCTATTGTTTTCTGTGTTTTGGTTAAACCAGTTACACAGCTTGGTTACATGACTAGGGAAGTATAACAATAATCTCACTAAAAACCTTCTCTGGATTTCTTTAAAGCAAGATTTCTTGCACACATCTTTATGGGTTATAATTTGAAGATGAAGTACATTTCATGTGTCTGAGCAGGATGCCTGAGGAGTTGTGTCTGGAAGTCTCTTAGGCTCCTTGATGCTTGCTTATGTTTTCTTTCTCCTGCACCACCATATTTCTTTATGTTATTCAAGTCTCAAATGCATATACTCTGAAAAGTTTTCTGAGTCCTTTCAATCATTAGACTCTATGCAATTGATGCATAAGAAAGGCTGAGAGTGTTCTGCGGTTGGCAGTAGCTCAATATGGTTATGAAGAATGTGGTCAGTGTTCCCAGCCCTTCTTAAACCCCTGGTATTAAACTTCAAAGCTATGGTCAGTCAGAGTAATAATGAGATAAAATAAGGAGATCAGCAGTCTTGTCAAGACAGCTCTGCCCCCACCTTCATTAAGCTTCTTCCTATGATTGAAACTACTCCTATTAGGTATTCTTGGAACTTCTTGTGGACTGTGCAGATTTTACTTCCAGAAGGTTTTGAAATGTAAGTGTATAACACCAAGGGTACTCTACCTGACATCAAGATTCAGTTTTCAAGTTATTTTCTGGGTTAACACAACCCATCAGAGTTTTAGAATGAGATTTTATGAAATCCTAAATATATTTAAGTAATATAATTTTAATAGTAAGTTGCCCAATTTGAATACAAAGTCCTACAGCCTGTGAATTTCCTGCTAATAAAAATTAAAATTCTCTGAATAAATCCCCTGTACACAAGTTGTATATTATTATGAAATCTAAAAAGTAAAACAATTTTAATGTCTAAAATCAAATTATTTTTTGCTTGAACATTCAAGGAAATCAGATTTCTAAATTCACTATTCTTACACACTTTTGTATAGGCTATCAGACAGAAGAGTTGATGGTGGTGTACAGTTAATTTTCTGTAAACATTTCAACTTGGTCTGTCTCACTGAAATATAACACTTACTATGGAAGACAAATGAGTGGATTGACATTCTGCCTTCTCAAAGAACTTGAAACATAATATGAGTTAAAAATTTGATTCTGAAAAAAACAACACTCTTTGGAAGTGTTACCCAGGAGATATGGAGAAGTCTTAGGAATTGTAATATATTAGCTACATTTATTTTAGTCACTGGGACCAATGGCTGAAGTCCATTAACTAGGTTGTTAAGTCTAATTCTGTGAGAGGAGAAAGTAGTATAATAGGCAAGGAATTCTTAGGGAAATTTTCTATTTATATAGACCACATAGGTGGTAATAATATATTTTTCTTTAAAAGCATTCTATAAACATTTATTCATTAACACTCAATTAAATACTTAAAAATTGACCTTTTACTTCTAAGACATTCACAGTCTAGAACAGGAAATAAGCCCACAAAAAGATGATTGTAACAGATAAAATACATTGGGTCTCCTGGGAATCTGGAATAAGAAAACCTAGAACAAGTTACATAGAAAATTGTATATTAATTTGAGATAGTCTTTAAATATGGGTTTTGACGAGTCCACAATCTTGGTATGGGCAGAGAACATTCCTGATAATTACTATGAACAGGCAAAATGTAGAAGTATATTCCAGGAGATGGAGATCTTTGGTAATACAGTGAGTGGGGCTTTTAGGCTGGGATTTATAAGAGAGAAAACTGGATTACGATCATATTCTTTCAACTTTGAACATCAATGTGCAAAAATCTTGAAGAAAAATTCATGTGTTTTTCTGTGGTCCTCACATCCTGAGTAACACAATTATAACTCAAAAATCACTGATTATCAATGGAATAATCACCAAAGAGTCTTTTGGGAATGAAGGGAAGCTTATTTAAACCCTATACAGAAGACAACATAAAAAAAAAAATTAGAGACCACTACTATGACAAAGGTATCTTTGAACAAATTAATTACTAACCTTGCAAGTGTCAAGGTGGATATAAGCACATGCAGATTGATGAGGGGATGATGCCACTGTGCAATTTACAATGGCACCATTTGGATACAAGCAGCCCTGCAGTCTCGTGGTTTGGCAAGAAGAGCAAAGCTTATGGACTGGTCCTGATTCCCCAAGCCAACTGAACAAATTTATTTCAAACTTCTTATTTATATTCAACAGCTGCTCAAAGTACCTATTGTAGATTTTTGTCTTTACTTTGACTTCCTACATTATGGTCAATATCTTTTCTCCCTTTTCTTTTAAAAAATATATATATATATATATATATATATATATATATATATATATATATAGTTTTTTTAATGTTTATTCATTTTTGAGAAGGAGACAGAGCACTAGCAGGGGAGAGTCAGAGAGAGGGGGAGACCCAGAATCTGAAGCAGGCTCCAGGCTCTGAACTGTCAGCACAGAGCCTGACATGGGGCTTGAACTCATGGACCAAGAGAGATCATGACCTGAGCCCAAGTCCTTAACCGACTGAGCCACCCAGGCACCCCTCTTTTATGTATATATTTTTTTGACAAAATCTTCCAAATTTCCTTATAGGTATAATGAGTACATGCACATGTGCATGTACACACATATTTGTGTATGTGCGTGTGTGCGTGTGTCTCAAAGTCCACCTTGTCTGTAATAAAATAATTTTTAAATTGTGGGTAGATTTGACAGGCAGTAATGAAATACTGAGTTTGTTTTTTTTTGAATAAAATTATAAAATTACAAGCATGTGAAATTGATCATATTTCATAAGTTTCCCTTTCCCTACAACTTACACATTTCATAAAGTGAAGGCATAAAAGGAAGGCATTTAGAAGAGTTAAAGAAAGTGGTTCATACAGAGCTGACTCTCAACAAATGACAGTTTCCGTCATCTCTTTTGCCTCTTTAACTAGACTATTGGAGGGAAGGGATGCCTACTCAGAAATTCCAGATGGAGTTGACAATTAGATAGTGTTGGTGGCTTTAAAAATTGCCACCATTATTATTATTTTTTTCTCTCTCACTTTCAAAATAGATTTGAGAAGAAATAGGCCTGGTATACTTTGGTGACAGGGTCAGAAAACCACAGTTCTCTGAAATTTCTTTGTGCTGTCCAGAATTCATCAAGTCAACATATTCGCCCTTGTTATCGCTACATTTTCAGTTTTGCTTTTCAATTTTATAGTAGCTTTGAAAGACAGTTTATAGCTTAAGCTTTATAAATATTTAAGTGGCTGCTATAAGACGTTGAGATCCGAAGCCAGGTGGAAATAGGGAAATGCAATTGGGAAAAAAAGACAAAACATTAGAGAAACCTCAAACAGTGCCTGGAGAACTTAATAGGAAAACAAGTGGGTTGACAGACAGAAACATCTCCTTTAGGAGCTAATTTCAAAGTACCTGAAATCTGAAAAAGTACCCAAAAAATGTGTGTAGGTTCCATTGAAAACATTTATTTAAAGATCTAGTATATAAAAAAAATAAAATAAAAAAAAATAAAGAACTAGTATAATCAAATTCCCTTTTAGAGATTTGGGCTCTAGGATTTTAGTAAGAATAGATAAATTTAAACATCTAGTACCTATTCTAGAAACTTTAAAAAGATATTTGTGAGTCAAGATTGCATTTCCTTGGGAAAGGACAAAGAATCACTCAAAGTACACCTGTACTAATAAGCATAGAAAGTTCACATTTCTAAGTGCTAAGTATGATAATAAGTGCCACAATTGCATCATCTTATGCAATCATCCTTATGAATTAGGTCTTATTATTATCTACATTTTATGAGAGAACTGGTATTTACAGGAGTGGTCTATCAACTTCACAAAACCAACAATCAACAGACCTGGGATTTGAACCCAAGTCCGTTCACCCCAAAGTTCAAGATCCCAACAACACAAAACACGGTGATTATTAACATTTGATACAGTGGGCAGACCTTAGAGTAGGCTCTATGATTCCTGCCCATTGGTGTTCATGCCTGGTATAATCATTTCCCCCTGATTGTGGCAGGACTTGTGATTTGCTCCTAGACAACAGAATATAGGAAAGATGAAGAGCTTTTGCAAATGTAAATAAAACCCCAAATTACACTCTCTGTGTAGATTTGCTGAAATAAGCGTCCATGCTGGGAAAACCCACATGGCAAGAAACTGTGGGCAGCCATAGGAACTGTAGACAGCTTCTAGAACCGGAGGAAACTTCCTGCTGAAAGCCAGCAAAAAGCCAGCATCATTAATCACACAACTATAAGGGAATGAATTCTGCCAACAGTAAAAATAGAGCTCAAAGCGGATTCGTTCCCAGCAAGCCTCCAGGTGAGAATGTAGACATTGCACCCTTCCGAAACATTGAGCAGAAGACCCAGCTAAACCGTGCTCAGTCTTGATCCAAAGAAACTATGAGATAATTATTTGTGTTGTTTTATGATGATAAAATTATAATAATTTGTTAAGCAGTAATATAAAGTAAATATGAAGTTATTACTATATCATATTAATTATAAGAAAATTTCTTTAAGGGACAGTTTTTTATTTGGATGGCCACATGCTTATGATCTCTCTCCCCCAACTTTATTGAGGAGTTAACAAATATAATTGCATATGTTTAAAATGTACAGCATGATGATTTAATATACATATACATTGTGGAAAGATTAAAGAGGTCAAGATAATTAACACATCCATCATCTTACATAGTTAAGTCATTGTGTGTGTGTGTGTGTGTGTGTGTGTGTGTGTGTATGTGTGTGTGCACGTGTGTGGTAAAAATGCTTAATATCTACTCTCAGCAGCTTTCAAGTATACAGTACAGTATTATTAACCATCATCACCATGCTATACATTACATCCTCAGAACTTATAACTGAAAATTTGTACCCTTTGACCTATACCTCCCCATCTCCCCAGACCCTGACAATCATCATTCTATTGTTTCTATGAAACCATCCTTTTTAAAAAACATTCCACATGTAAGTGATACCACACAATATTTGTCTTTCTTTGTCTGACTTATTTCACTTAGCAAAAAATTCTACAGTTTTATCCATATTGTTGCAAATGGCAAGACTTCCTTCTTTTTATGGCTGAATAATATTCCATTGGGTAATAATCCCTAAGGAAACCCTATCCACAGTTTTACTTTCCACAGTTTCAATTATCCAAGGTCACTGGGATCCAGAAGCAGAAGATCCTCTTGACATACTGTCAGAATGTCAGTGGTAGCATAACACTACACTCTACTGCCTGTCATTTACCTCATGCCATCTCATTATGTTGACATTTTATGATCTCACATCATCATAAAAAGATAAATGGTGAATACAGTACAATAAGATATTTCTCTCTCATGGAAACCACATTCACATAATTTTTATTAGAGCATATTATTATAATTGTTCAATTTTATTATTAGTTATTGTTATAAATCTCTTACTATGCTTAATTTATAAATTAAACTTCATCATAGGGATGGATGTATAGGAAAAAGACATATACAAGGAAATTAAACTTCATCATAGGTATGTATGTATGTATAGGAAAAACACATAAGATTTGGTAGTGTCGTTTCAGGCACCCACCAGGGGTCTTCGAATGTATTCCACATGGATAAGGGGCAACTACTGCTACTATTACACACAAACACACACACACACACACACACATGTAAAATATATAAAATATATAAATGTGTTATAAAATAACATATTTTCTCTATCCATTCATGTGTCCAAGGACATTTACATTATTTCCATATCTTAGCTATTGTGAATAATGCTGTGTTGAACACAGATGTTCAGATTATCTCTTTGAGATAACTTCTTTCATTTCCTTCAGATGTATACCCAGTAGCGGGGTTGCTGGATCATATGATAGTTCTATTTTTAATTTTTGAGTAATTGCTGTATTGTTTTCTAAAATGGCTATACCAATTTACATTCTTCCAAAGAGTGTATAAGGGTTCCCATTTCTTTACATTCTTGCCAACATTAATCTCATATCTTTTTTTTTAAGTTTATTTATTTATTTTGAGAGAGAGGGAGAGGGAGAGAGGGAGGGAGGGAGGGAGAGAGAGAGAGAGAGAATATGAACAGGGGAGGGGTAGAGAGAGAAAAAGAGAGAGATAATCCAAAGTAAGCTCCACGCTGTCTGCACAGAGCCCAATGTGCGGCTCGATTTCATGAACTGTGAGCTCAAGACCTGAGCTAAAAGCAAGAGTTGGACACTTAACTGACTGCACCACCCAGGTGCCCCATATCCCATATTGTTTTGATAGCAGCCATCCTAACAATAGTGAGGTAATATCTCATTGTGCTTTTACTTCCCTGATAATTAGTGATGTTGAGCACCTTTTCAAATATCTATTGGCCATTTGATTGTCTTTGGAAAAATATAATTATTTCCTTTACCCATTTTAACTGCATTCTTTTCAATTTTTATTGGGTTGTATGAGTTCTTTTTTTTTTTTCTCAAAGTTTATTTGTTTACTTTGAGAGAGAGAGAGAAAGCACAAGTAGTGTAGGGGCAGAGAGACAGGAAGAGAGAATTCCAAGAAGGCTCTGCACTGTCAGTGCAGAGGCCAACACAGGACTCAAATTTATGAACTATGAGATGATGACTTAAGCCAAAATCAAGAGTTGGATGCTTAACTGACTGAACCACCCAGATGCCCCAAGTTGTATGAGTTCTTACATATTTTTGATACTAACCCCTTATCAGATATATGGTTTGCAAATGTTTCCTCCTATTTTATAGGTCGCCATTTCAATTTATTGATTGTTTCCTTTGCTATGCAAAAGCTTTTAGTTTGATGTAGTCCTACTTGTTTATTTTGGCTTTTGTTGCCTGTGCTTTGGTGTCATATCTATTGAATCATTGCCAAGACAAATGTCAAAGATCTTTCTCCCTATGTTTTCTTCTAGGAGTTTTATGGTTTCAGGTCTTACACTTACCTCTTTGATCCATTCAGATTTAATTTTTGTGAGTGGTTGTAAAATAGGGGTCTAATTTCATCTCTTGGTGGAGATCCAGTTTTCCCAGCACCATTTAATGAATAGACTATTCTTTCTTCATTGTATGTTCTTTGATCTTCTGTCAAAACTTAGTTGACCACGATTTGTTTGGGTATGTATCTGAGCTGTCCATTCTGACCTGCTGGTCTATGTGCCTATTTTTATACCAGAAATCAAATCATACAGTTTTAATTAATATAGTTTTGTACTATAGCTTGAGATCAGGAACTAAGATGCTTCCAGTTTTGCTCCTTTCTCAGGTTATTTCATCCATTTGGGGTCTTCCGTGGTCCCATACAAAGGTTAATAGAGTTTTTTTTTTAACATTTATTTATTTGTGAGAGACAGAGAGAGAGTGAGAATGTAAGTGGGGCAAGGGCAGAGAGGGGGACACAGGAGCCATAGTGGGCTCTGCACTGACAGCAGTGAAGCCAATGTGGAGCTCAGACTCCCAAACTGTGAAATCATGACCAGAGCTGAAGTCGGACGCTCCACTGACTGAGCCACCCTGGTGCCCACCCCCTGCCTCCCGCCTAATATTTCTGAGGAAAATTCCATTAGCATTTTAACAAGGATTGCATTGAATCTGTAGATCACTTTGGGTAATATGGACATTTTCAAGATATTAATTCTTCCCATTCAAGAACATGGATATCTTTCCATTTATTTATGTATCATTCATTCTCTTTTATCAATGTCTTATATTTTTCATTGTACAGATCTCCTTAGTTAAATATATTCCTAAGTATTTTATTGTTTTTAATGTTGTTGTAATAGAGATTGCTTTCTTAATTTTTCTGTTGGATAGTGGTTTTTTTTTTGTTTTGTTTTGTTTAAGGTATAGAAACACATCTGATTTCTGTATGTTAATTTTGCATTCTGCAATTTTACTGAATTTGTTGATTAGTTCTAGCAGTGTTTTAGTGAAATCTTAGGATTTTTTATATATAACATCATGTCATTTGCAAACACATAATTTTACTTCTTTCTTTCTCACTTGGATACCTTTTATGTCTTTTTCTTGCTTAAATGCTACTGCTAGGGCATCCAATACTATGTTGAATAGAAACAGTGAAAGTGGAAATCTTTATTTTCTTCCTGATCTTAGAAGAAAACTTTCAGCTTTTCACCATTAAGTATAATGTGAGGTATGGGCTTGTCATATATAAGCTTTATTATGTTAAGGTGTATTCCTTCAATACTTAATTTATTGAGAATTTTTGTCATATGATTTTTTCCTTTATTCTGCTAATGTAGTGTGTGACATTGATTGATTTGTATATATTAAGCCATTCCTGCATCCCAGAAACCAATCCCATCTGATCATGATGTACAATCCTTTTGATGTGGTCTTGAATTAAATTGGCTAGTATTTTAATAAGGAAATTTCATATATGTTCATTGTGAATATTGGCCTATACTTTTCTTCTTGCGTCTATTTTTGGCTTTGGTGTAGGGTAATGCTGGCCTCAAAATAACTTAGTTCAGAAGTTTTCCTTCCTCTTCAGTTTTTTTCGAAGAGTTTGACAAGAATTGGTGTTAATTCTTATTTCTTTAAAGAATTTAAAAAATCTAAAAGCAAGAGAGGGAAGGGATGAGTAGTCTGAGCTCAGAGAATTTTTTACAGCAGTGAAACTATTCTTTATGATATTATAATGGTAGATACATATTATACACTTGGCAAAACCCATAGAATGTACAACATCAAGAGTGAACCCTAATGTAAACTATGGATTTGCAGTAATAATAATATATCAATGTTGGTTCATCAATTGCAGCTAATGTGCCACTCTGATGTTGTATGTTTATAGCAGGAAAGATGATGCATGTGTGGGGGCAGTGGGTATATTAAAACTTTAATTTTCACTCAGTTTTGCTGTGAACCCAGAACTGCTCTAAGATAAAGTTTATTTAAAACAAAATGATGATAAATTAACTTTTGCTCAACATTTAATGCTAGTGATCTATATGTGAATTATGACTAAGAAACAGATTTTACTTATGTTTAATTTAGAAGACAGGCGTGAGGAGAACCACAGTTTTTTGCAGTGGCATGAGTAAGAAGCAAGCTCTGATAAGCATGAGGGTTTGATCCACAGTGAACTCTCCAATCTACTACCTTGTTATCAACTCTATGGGTAGGACACCGCTGTGTTGAGGAAGGGATGGTAACCAAGGTAACAGCACTTACCTGAGCACCAGAGTGCAGCTGCAGTGATGTGACTTGAAACTCAAATATCAGAAGCTTATTCTATCCTTTCCAATGATTCTGTAAGCACCTAACAAGTTGTAGTAAACATATTTCTGTTTGTAATTCCTTGATGGACTGTGTGTCCTTTACAGAGAACTTATTGATATAATGGCATAATAAACATAAAATCCAACATCATTATGTAGGTGGTTGTGAAAAACCTGAAGACACATCAACGCCTGAACTCACTAAGAACACTCTAAAGAGTACGTTCTGTTGGTAGGTGACACCATAGTTCTTAATGTGACTGGTATGATTCTTTTTTTTAAAAAAATGAGGTAAACTTGGTATATACCATTATATAAGTTTTATTGACTCATTTTTAAAATAAACTTTTTGTTTTATAAGAGTTTTAAATTTACAAAACAATGATGCCAATAGGGCAGAGAGTTTCCATAACTACCCTAGCCATTTCTGCCTATTATTGACATTTTGTCTTAGTAGTCTCAATTTCTCATAATTAATAAATCGATATTGATCTGTTATTATTATCTACAATTCATACTTTATTTAGATTTCCTCAGTTCCTACATAAGGTCTTCTTCCTGTTTTAGAGTGTCATCTAAAATATCACATTAAATTTAGTAGTCATGTCTTCTTAGGTTCCTTTTGGTTGTGCTAGTTTCTCAGGTTTTATTTTTTTTAATACCCTTGACATTTTTGAGGACTACTGACCAGGTATTTTGTAGAATGTTTCTCAATTAAGGTTTGCTTATTTTTCGCATGATTAGACTGTGGTTTCTGTTTTAGAGAGTAAGAGGCAAAGTGTCATTCTAATTACATCACATCAAGGCTACATACTGTCAACATGACTTACCGTAGTTGATGTTAACCTTGATCACCTGGCTGAGGGCATGATTTTCAGGATCACATATTAAAAAGTTACTTTAATCCTCCTTTATGTACATTACTCTTTGAAGGGGGTGGGGTTATTATACTCCACCTCTTTGAGGTTATACTATCTACATAAATTACTTGGAATTCTTCTCTCTGTTATTAATTTCTATTTTCATTCCATAGTGGTTTGAGAACATACTTCATATATTTTCTGTTGTTGTAAATTTGTTAAGATGTGTTTTATGGCTGAGAAGAGTCTATCTTGATAAGAGCACTAGAAGAATGTATATTCTGCTGTTCTTGAATGTCATGTCCTATAAGTTCAAGCAGATTAAGCCGATTTGTAATCATGTGCAGGTCATTTATACTATTCAGGTTTTTTTTTCAACGTTTATTTCTTTTTGGGACAGAGAGAGACAGAGCATGAACGGGGGAGGGGCAGAGAGAGAGGGAGACACAGAATCGGAAACAGGCTCCAGGCTCTGAGCCATCAGCCCAGAGCCTGACGCGGGGCTCGAACTCCCAGACCGCGAGATCGTGACCTGGCTGAAGTCGGACGCTTAACCGACTGCACCACCCAGGCGCCCCTATACTATTCATTTTCTACCCATTTTATTTGTTCATTATCTAAAGAGAGCTATTGAACTCTGAAAGCGTGGCTTTATCAATTTCTCCTCTCAATTTGGCCTGGCTTTCCTCTTGTACTTGTACTTGTACTTTCTATTGTTGGGTGCTTAATGTTGCTAGGATTGCTATGTCTTCTTTGAGTACTAGCCTTTTTAATCACTATGTAATGCTTCTCATTATCTCTGATCACTTTCCTTGTTCTAAGTTCTCTGTAACTATTTTCTATGTTACATAAATTCTTCGTTTCTGTAGCGCCCTCTTTCTGCCTTTCCTGGTATTAACTAATCCTTTTTATAATTTCTTTTTATCTCCTCTCTTACCATATCAACTATATATTTTTAAAAAAATTATAATGCTTGCCCTACATCCTGAAATATATATTTTCAACACGCTGGGTCCATCTGCAAAAAACACGACAATGCTTCACAGGTTGGGCAGGTACCCTAAAACGGTTTTCTCAATTCTTCCTTCCCATTTTTTTTATGGCATTGTTGTCAATCGTGTCACTTACTTTGTGCATTCATTAGATTGTGTGAATGAATTCCTATAGACTTTTTGATATCAATGGCAGAGACTCCTTGGATCAGAAAGTAAGAAATGGCTGCGCAGCTGTGGCTGAATGCTATCAGGCCACTCTTACACACAAGCATTTGCTAGAACAACTCAAGGGAAGAAGTAGGCAGCAAGGATATGAGATAAGATTCAAGAATTGCGCACTGTGGCTCTGGAGCCAGACAGATATAATTTAATTGCCTGTTTTACTGTTTTTAGTTAGGTAGCATTGGGGAACATTACTTAAATATTCTGAACTTGTATCCTTAGCAAAAAAATGAGAATAATAAAAACATATAACTCGTGGAAATCTTGCAAAGACTAACTATTATAGATATGTAGATAGATGATAGGTAGATAGATAGATAGATATAACATATTTACACATGTGTCTGCATATATTAATTGTCAAAAAAGTTTTGCGGTTAATATTTACAATACAATTAATCAATGTTTAGATTAAATAACAATAATAAATAGACCAAAATCTCTTAGATGAAAAATTTAAAGGAGTATCAAGATATTTGTGGGAGGACAAGTGAATTGGTTTGAAGACAGTGATGCTTGTTAAATTCCTCATATTGGAAGAAGTATATTTGAAAGATGCTACTCATTTTCAACTCAGAATAATACATATATTTTAAAGAATTCTCTGGAATACTGTGAATTAACCATTAAAATTGGATGAGACATAGATTTTATACCTTAAAAGCATTAGAAATAAAAGCTGAAAAGTCTTAATTAGGAGTATAATTTGCAAGTCTTTAAAAATGGCAAGATGACCAAAGTAACATCAAGTAAATCACTTAGAAAACAAAATGTTGGGGACCCTGGGTGGCTCAGTGAGTTAAGTGTCTGACTCTTGATTTCGGCTGAAGTCATGATCTTACTGTTTGTGAGATCAAGCCCCACTTGGGACTGTCAGTGCAGAGCCTGCTTGGTATTCTCTCTCTCTTCCTCTCTCTCTGCCCCACCCCTATGTGTGCTCTCTCTCTTTTAAAATAAATGTTTTTTTAAAGAAATGTAAGTGTGATACAAATTAATTTTTGTAAACGTGAGGAATTTTTTGGTAGCAAATTTAATACCTTTTCCAAGGTCATATAATTTGTTGTCATACTTTTATTTTTATGTGTATGTATATGCACATGTATTTGGCAAACAATGTGTGTATACATCACATTTTGCCCAAAGCATTTGAAGTGCTTCCTATGACAAGTTAAAATATGAGTTTTTCAGTTCTTGAATCCTGAAAACTACTAAACACAAATTTGTGGAGAAATATCTTCTCTTTCTTTTGTCAGTATATTTTATGTGCGCTATAGATTTGTTTTGGGGTATTTATCTTTGAGAAATAGAAAATATAGTATCAGAGTCCATTCCGAATTTCACGATATAATTTGATGAGGAAGAAACATAACATTTATGGTATTATATAAATCCTTTATGAAAAGGTTGATATCACAAATTTGATAACATTTATTGGAAGTTGTAAAGCATAAAGTGACTTCATAAGTTTTATCTTTTACCCCTGGAAGCAGAGATACTCCAGATACTTATTAAATTTAGGACAATATTACTTCTTATTTCTTATATATTTTGATATGACATCTTTTTTATCCAAAAACATTAGATTGAAGCTCTATGAAACCTTAGGACAAAGAGTAATGAAAATTTAAAAAAAAATCAGTCTTGGGGATTGTTATGTACTGAATTATGTCCCCAGAAATTTGTATGGTGAAGTACCAAACCACAATGTAACTGTATTTGGAGACAGAGACTTTAATAAGGTAATTAAGATCAAATTAGATTATAAGGAACGGGCTTATAAGGACCTATGTGTTTCTGAGGAGACGAAGAGACACCTGAGATCTTTCTCTCAGCACATGTGCACATAGGAAAGACCATGTGAGGCCACAGCAAGAAGGGGGCCATCTCCAAGCTAGGAAGAGAGGTCCTACTAGAAATAAACTTTAAAAAATAAATTTCTGTTGTTTAAGGCTTCCCACGTGTGGTGTTTTAGTGAGCTAACTAATACAGTAATAAAATTGAGACTATTCTAGAAGGAAACATTGGAAATATCTACAAAGGTAAAATCTAACTCTTAAGTTGGTAAGTAAGATACTCCTCAAATGAAGAATATGGAAAGATGAAGTTAGGTTTAACTAAGCTAAGAAATATGTCAATTGAGTCTTAACATTAAAGTCTTGAATTAGATCTTCTTTAAAAAATAAAAATATAACCAAAATATGTAGCACAAAGCATACATCATTTCTAGAAATAAGGGCATTTAAAATTCAATGGACTATGTTTCTATAAAATTTACATACACCAAAACTTGCAAGAACTGAATGACTCTGCTTGAAAAAAGTGTGTGTGTGTGTCTGTGTGTGTGAGTGTATATATTCTGCACTTTTATAGCCAGCATAATTTTTTAAGTTTACAATGCATCTTTAACAGAACACAGATATACCTTTATATAATTAATTCCATAAACAAATTCATATGTAAAATTAGTTTTTAAGAGCATTCAGATGTTTCTCAACAATTGACAAACTAATGCATTTTAAATGCAAATAAGATGTCAAAGTATTCATAATATGCATTATAGACATTTTAAAGCTAATCATACCACAGGTCTTTTATTATTAGCACTCAGGAGACTTTCTATGTATCAGAATATAAATCAAAATTGTATATGAAAGCCATAACACCTCAGTGCAACATTTTATCATTAAAATATTAATCATTCAGGGAGTTATTCTAATGCTTTATTTTTTCACTGGGAATAAAGTTAAGAAAAACAATACATCATGCTTTAATTTGATCATTTAGAGGAGGTCTCATTAAGGCAGGCTTTGAGGAGAAGGGGCTTGCATACCCACAGGTAGGAATTTCCATGGTGCTAACATTGATACTGAATCACAGTATTTGCTGGAGATCCATTGTAGCTCCAACCTGGGACTAAACAACTCCTACTCTGTGTAAAAACACTTCAGTTCTCTTCTCTTAACATTTTTTTACTGTTTTTTTTCTTTTCTTTTTTTTTACTTTATGGTTATATCAAAAGTAAAAATAAAAACTGAATTTCAATATCAATTTAGCTATATTATTATAACTTCTTGAAAGTGTTATATATATATATTTTAATTTTTGGTATAGACTCTGAAAAGTCTTATTTCTTTCCTCCTATTCTAATTCCTAATAACACATTTCTGTCTGTCAGAAAGAAATAAAGGAGAAGAAGAATTTTACTATACCTTTCCTGGGGGTTCCTCTTTCTCACTTTAAATTTTAATTGTGAGAGAATTTAATAGGAAAACTTCCTAACTTTTTTAGATGTTAGATTTTTACACTATGGTTGGGAAAAACAGGATATTTTCAATATAATTTGCAAAATGTAATGTTATGCATGTTGAAACATTTCAGGATGATAATCATCTTTGAGCGACTTCAACTAGAACGTGCCACATTTTTGCCTTGTCCAAATCTATGTAATAACCAAATTGGTGAATCTAAGACATCCTGTGAATAACTGTGTATTGTCAAAATTTCCAGAATATCTGGATGGTTAATCTTAGATGGGAGAGTGTGAAAAGGACAAAATAAGAGTATCTATATTTAATTATGGAGGACTGACTGGTGATGTCAGGAAGAAATGATTGGAATCCATTTAACTCATTATAAATTCTTAAATAAGAATTTATTTTTAATTCTTAAGGAGGCCAGTAGGGAAGAAAATATTTTGGAAAGAATAATATAACAATACTGTACAACATGTAAGAAGTTATAGAAAAATGGAGTCATGATAGCCCAAGGGAAATGTTCTAAATGTTAGAGGGAAAGGTACCAAGGCAACATGAATAAATGCAAAGTAAAGATAAAGTTTTATTTCCTGACTAGATATAAACAGGAAGGATGAGAAGTGGAAAATGAATTTGGGATTCTGATTTGGAGAAATGGAATAATGTGGTGCATTTCACAAAATAAGCAATTAGATATATGAGGGAAAGCCGTGAATTCTCCCTTAGGTGTGTTGAGCGTGAAATGGAAGTATAATACTCGGTAGCTATAAATCATCAAGGACTTACTACTTGCTTCACATACTTCTAAGTACCTTACATGCATTTATTCATTCAATATAAAATAAAATAATTATAATAAAACATAAAATTACATATTTTATGCAAAATGTAATATACACTATATATTTTATATTTAAATAACATTTTTAGAAACTGTCAATATCTGAATTAGAACTGCAAGCTTTCTCACATGATCATCAAGAATTTTCATTGTTCTTATCACAGACTTGTTTGTAAGAAAAGAGCAATAATAATTTTAAAATAACTTTGTCTAGACTCTGGCATAGATGATTAAACCAATTGTCTTGTTTCTTTGAATATGTGTTTTTATTAGACTCCATAGAAAATATTGCAATCATAGGAAGACAAAGGCTAAACTGTAAAGACCATTCATGCACTGGCCCTAAAGTTACAAAATACGGAAACTAAAGTTTTGAAAGCCATATCATTTCTCCTTAAAAGAGCTTAGAAGCAGTTAATAGTTATCTTGTGCACTCACATTCTTTTGCCTCAAGGCAAATGACTTTTGTTTCCTGTTGGATCTTAAATGGTTCATGTTTTGGCTTACTCTACTGATCGTGAATTTATATCATTCTATAGTAATATTACAACTTAATCTACAATATGAAGTCTTGCCATTTCTGTTAGCATGTCCAGTTAATGCCAGTAGGAGTAATAAACGTCTGCCCTTTAGCAAAAATTTCATTCACTTAAGAATCTCTCTCAAAAATAAGCTAAAAACTAAAAACACATTATTTGCAAGGATGAACTTTTTATTTGTTTTGGAGACCTATTGACCAATAGATCCATCTAGACGTTTATAAAATAATGTTTAGGAACTGACAGCCATATATAGTAACACTATAATATGTGAAAAAATAATAAACTGTCAGAGAAATCATGTTTGACCGAGTCAGAAGATATTTCCCTCTTTCACCACGTTTATCTGACTTTCTTTTATTCCTACCTTCTTTCTCCTTCCATTGATCCCACTGTCATGATCTCTTTCTCGTTATATCTAGAGCTTATTACCTCCATTTCCAGACTTTTCCTTATTGCATTTTCCTTTTGTCTTCTCTTCTAATTATTATTTTAGCTCACGACACTTAATATTTTAAAATTTTTGTTTATTTATTTATTTATTTATTGAGAGAAGGAGCGCGCAGGGGAGGGGTAGAGAGAGAGGTGAAGAGAGACAATCCCAAGCAGGTCTTGTGCTGTCATCACAGAGCCTGATGTGGGGCTAGATATCATAAACCCTGAGATCGTGACATCAACTGAAATCGAGAGTTAGCTGCTTAACTGACTGAGCCACCCATGCGCCCTCACAGCATTTCATTGATCTTCTACTTTAATATCTCCTCTTTCTTGTTTATTTTACCCAATGATTTGGGTAAAGCCTTACCCAAGGCTTGAATTTGATGCCAAGACAGAAGTACATGTCTCCTAATCTCAAACGAGGCAGTATAACCATCTTCCCTTTTTGCTACATACTGGAAGGAAAGACAAAATAATGTACACATCAACGTTTAATATCACTGAACTTTAAAAAGTGGCAGATTTAATACTCATAAAGAGATGTATTTTGTACTTTTTCTTAAATTGAAAAATGAAAAAAATGCTTATATTTTATTTTCAAAGAGCTTCAATAAAACTTTTATGATTATAGTGCATAGATAGAAATTGTGACCCTGATGACTCAATATGGAAAATTCATTGTTTAACTTTTAGAGTGGTATATCATCCTATTTGTTCTAGTTTATAATACTTGCTAGCTGTTAATTTTTTTGAACTGTCACAAATTTTTGTCTTATTTAATATGATAATCTAATATTATAGCTTGGCTGTTTCTTGAAAGTTAAGACATATTGTCTCCTTGGGTGTTAATGCAGATCAAAACATGCAAGTAATAAGAAAAATCAGTTTATTTAATTTTACAGTTGAAAAGGATACCAGCCATGTAAATAATACATTTTTAAAGCATGATACTCTATTAGTTGTCTAATTTTCTTCCTTGTTTTAGAGGTGTAAAAACTGAGATCCAAGGAGGCTAAGGGATTCCTATGAGTACAGTGGTATTGATAAACCAGAACTCAGCTGTGCTGAATCCTTTATTTAGTAGACTTTGAAATTTCATTCTGTTTCAAAGAAACAACAGAAAAACAAATGCATAAAAATAAAGACAAGGATTTAAAAGTTTTCTTTGTCATTATGGAAATCCCAGTGCACTAATCAGTTGTTCTCATTTTCTATGCCTCCAAGAGATGAATGCTTTAAGGAATTTGAACCAAGTTCAGTCTTGTTCCAGTGTTCAGTGGCTATGTTCTAGAGAGGCTTGTTTATGTTCATAAACAAGTTCTAGAGATAAACAATTATGGAATAATCTTATTGCACTGTGAAAATGTTTGATGTATTTTCCCAGCCTTCTGGGATTTGAATATGGTTTAGATTCAGGAAAATATGTCAGCATTTTAAACTTAATTACAGCTATAATAAATAAAATGCCTTAAGAAACTATGCTAAGTCTTCATAATGCCCATTAGCCTACAACCACTTTGATTTTACTGGAATGTTTGAAATTTCCTTTCAAACTGTCTTCAAATGGAAAGCATCTTGAAATTATTCCATCTCGTAAGTTCATAATTAATTAAATTTACTACTAAGACTTAGTACATGTACTTCATTTGCATAACCATCTGCTACGTTTGCATAAACACAGCACAGGATCTATAACTTACTTACTGAAAGGACTGAACAGCATTTACAAAGAGCTGCTCCAGTGGGAACTTGCCTAGTGTTGGCACAGTGCTTGTATTTGAAATTATCATAGAGGTGACTTAATTCCAGTCTCTAGCCAATCTAGTAATTTGAGTATGTAGATATTTTATTTATTTATTTTTCTTTCTTAGCATATAATACACCTTGGCCACAGCTTCAATTTCCAATTGTAAATATAGTCCATTTGCCTTCTCAGTCCATGTTAACTATTGGCAGAGGGTGGTCACTTGTTATAGGCAGTTTAGTGTTAGACATGTGAAAATTAAAACATCCCTTTGATAACCATGTGGGGGTGTCAAATAGACACTTGGTCATGTAACCATAACGTTGTAAAGAGAGATACACGATAGAGATATAAATTTGATAGAGAGTAGTTAGAACATGGGATTATCTGGAGAATATGTTTAGAAACTAGGAGTATATCTAGATACTAATATATCTAGATAATAAAATAAAATACTATATTTAAATAGTAATGTTTAGATGTAACAAAAAAGGGAGGAGCCAGTAGAGGAAAATGAGAAAATTCACCAACTCATAAGAAGAAATTGAGGTTACTTTGAATTTCTAGAAACTAAGTGAAGGAAGTTTACAAAGGAAGAGACAATGAGGAACTGGAACAGACACTACTGCTAAGATGAATATAATTAGAATTGACCTTTGGATTTTGCAACATAAATAACATGGGTCACATTTCAAATGTAGTTTTGTTGGAGTGGTGAGGGCAAACCTCCAATTGGAATGAGTTTAAGAGAGGAGAGTGAAATTGGAGAAAATGAGTACAGGTATCTCTTTTGAGACATTTGCTATAATAAAAAAATCAATGGATTAGTAGTAGAGGTTGAGGTAGGGGTTGAGAGAGGGTTTCTTATTAGGGTGAGAAGATAAATGTCACATTTGAATACTGGCAGGAGTAATCAAGCAGTCAGGGGACAATTGGAGATGCAGAATGTGGGAGAATTTCTGTTGTAATGTTCTTGCGGCAGAAGAGAATGAAAACTGGTAGGGTGGTTGCAGTAGCTAAGATCATAAATGGGCCCTCCATATGAGTAGAAGATGAACTATAGTCATAGACACATGAATATGTATGGATGCGTGGGTGAGAGATTTTGAGGAATCTCCTCTGACTCAATATGTTCGTTGTAAAATTTGAACTAAGGTCAGAGCTGATAATGGGAAGGGAATGATACTCGTGGTGAAATACAGAGAAAGGAGAAGGTGTGGAGGAGTCTAGTGGAAGAAGAAGATAGGAAAATGGGTTTATTTCAAACGATATTAAGGAACACTTGAGGTGAATGATAATGACATTAAACTGAGCATAATCAACACTGTTTTTGTGGTTTTTTTGTTGTTGCTGTTGTTGTTGTTTATTTTCCTCAGACATATTCAATTCTGGGGTTTCTGGCCTGAAGTAGATTTACTGTTGAATTTAACCAGGCTTTGTTTTAATCAAGCACGTATGTCAAGAAGAGGGAGGGAAGCAAAGATGTTGCTGGTGCATGCAAAAATTATAACTATTAAGAAGGAAATAAGGGAAGAAGAGTTAAGTGACAATAAAATTTGATAAAAATCAGTGTGCCCTAGGTTTTGGTGGAGCCAAAGATTTGTTAGAATATGGGAACTAAGTGGGTTAACCAAAAAATGGGAAGTGGTGGTTAGGTATTTAGAGGTACAAAAGTAAGATTATGGAGGGCTTTCAGTTATTAATAAGAGTAGCCAAAAAAGAAAGAGGACATGACCTTGGAGGATAGGCGATACAGGCAGGGAGGTTTCAGAACTCAAATTTTAGGGTACTGGAAGAATGATGATGGTTTAAGTAGTGCGGAAGAGTGTGACAATGATCCAGGAAACACGAAAAAATGAGTAAGAGAGCCTTGGGATATAGATGAATGCAACAAAAGGGAGGAGTACGTTGTAGAGACCAAAGACATGAAATGCAAAATTAAATGTATTTTTCTTATTTGTTTTACTATTGCCACTCTCCTCTTACTAGAAAATAAACTGTATGAGACTCAGATTTTGTGATTTTTGTTAACTACTATATCTGGACTGTCTAGAACAAAATGTGTGATTTTTTAACTACTCTGATGTGCCTGATGCATACTCAGAATGCCTTTGTTGAACTAATAAATCATCCCAAGACAGAAACAGATCATATATGTATATATATGCATACATATACAATATACATTAATTATACAAATTATATTACATAATTATATAAAATATATAATATAATTATATTAATTATAATATATATTAGCATATTATATATTATAAATATATAATGTATAATAATGTATAATATTATCAATATATATTATATATGTATGTATATATATGTATAATTTTGGATATGATATAAATCAGGGTTTAATAGCAACTCAGAGAAAATGCTAAACAATTCTACTTGGGAATGGTGAATCAGATAAGGCTTCTGAGAACAGGTGACTCATGAACGGAATTACTGGAATATGATTGTGTGTTATCAATAAAAATGAAGAGAGAAGGAGGGGTGCCTGTTAGGTCCATAAAAGAAAATTACAGAAGAAGAGGTATGTGAGAACAAGCATGAAATATTTTACACTTCTAAAACGTGATTTTGTTATTATTTTACAGTAACAGTAGAAAGTCATTGAAAATAATTCAAGGTATATTGACAAGTAAAACAGTCATTATTATCAATTTTGTACTTATATATCAAGACACACATATGAATGGAGTTTTAAAATATGAATTGTATTATGCATCAAAAATTTTTTCATGACTCGCTTTCTATCTTAATGCATAAAGACCTGCCTCATTATTTTTTTGCTGACAGCATATTAGTATGAGGGATTTGGTTTGGAGGTATATCATTTACTCAAACATTTCTTTGTTTGAAAAACATGGCTGTATTTCTCCAGAGAGACAAAACAAATAGGGTGTGTATATGTCTACATATTTCCATATGTATACCTGTTTATATCTCCATCTCTCTCTTTCTCTCTCTCTCTCTCAGTCTAGAAAGAGAGAATGCTTCATTTATTTTAAGGAATTTTCTCATGTGGTTGTGGGTGCTGGTTGAGTCTGAAATCTGTAGGGCAAGACTGTAGGGTGGAGACTCAAGATAGAGTTGATGCTGCAGTCTTGGATGAAGACAGTCTGGAGTAGAATTCTTTCCTTCTCAAGACACTTCAGTATTATCTTATAAGACCTTCAACTGATTGGATGAGACCCACCCACATTATGGAGAGTAATCTGCTTACTTAAAGTCTACTGATTTAAAGATTAATCACATCTAAAAAAAACACCTTCACAGCAACACCTAGACTAGCATTTGACCAAAAATTGTGCCATGGCTTAACCAAGTTGACTCATAAAGTTAACCATCATAGTGGTTTACAATTTACTTGCCATTACAATCATTGCAAAGAATTATCTTTTTAGATATGATATATCTATATAATATCTTGGAGGTATGACATAAATAGTTATTATTATGACATAATATGATAACATTATTATAATATTTTTAGGACATTTTTCTAACTGTTGAATTGCTGGGAAAAGATGTTATCTGTTCAATGTGAAAGATATTGTCATCCAAAAGTGCTCCATCAGGGCACTTGGGTGGCTCAGTCAGTTAAGCATCTGACTTCGGTTCAGGTCATGATTTCTGTGCTGACAGTTCAGAGCCTGGAGCCTGCTTCTGATTCTGTGTCTCCCTCTCTGACCCTCCCTTGCTTGCATTCTGTCTCTCTCTCTCACACACAAAAACAAATAAACATTAAAAAAATTCTACATCAAGGTACACTCTAACAGTTTATAAAATTAGAAGAAACATTTAAGGACTTTCCTGTAATTCTCTCTGGCTACTAACCATAGAAAGTATCATTTCATTTATTCACTGTTCAATCTAATATATAATTACTGAGTTCCTTCTCTCTTTAGGCATTAGGGAACTAATCATTTAATTAAGTCATTGTCCTCAAGGAGCTTAAATCTAGTGGGGGAAATTCACACAATCAGATAATTATAGATGATGTGGCATGTGTTACCACAAATGTCTGTACAGGATAATATGGCAGCATTCAGTAGGAGCCTTCTAACTTCTCCTACTTAGAGTTTGGGAGGGAGGGACATCTGAATTGAGACTAAAAAATTGGGAAAGCGCCTGTTAAAAAAGAAAGGAATGGCATTTTGAAAACAAAATCATGTATGATCAAAGACCCAGAGGTTAAGAATTATATTGTGTCCCTGGGGACTCTATACCCAATTTCACATTGTTAGAGCATGAAGTGTGAAGTCAATCAGGGCAGCAAATGGGGTTGCAGAGCTGGGACAGAGGCAGATCATGGATGACCTTGAGAGCTATTTTAGTGAGCTTGCATTTTACGTGCTAAATGATGGGGAGATTTTACAGAGTGTTTGGCAGGACATAGAAATGATCATATGCAAATTGCTGTTGCATTGTGTGGAGAATGTGCTTAAGGAGTTCAAGAGGAATGGCAGAGTAAGGTTGAGATAGTAGGCAATGGCCAGACAAATGAGAACCTTATTTGAATAAGGAATTTCAACTGTATCATACCCGAAATGGAGGATTTCAAGCAGAGGACTAATATAATTAAATTTAAATTTCAGACAGATCACTTTTGATGACGTGAAGGATGGATGGATGGAAGTAGTGGGGTTAGCAATTTAATTCACTGCTAGTTAATAATATTTGCCAGTCAAATGATAAGTGTCTGTGATATTTTAAGGTATCTGTCAAATTGTAAGGAAAAGTCAAGCAACTCAAAATAAAAACACAATTTGCTTTCCTATATTTCCCCAATTTTCTACAGTCAGCGCATAGTCTTTTTTTTTTTTTTTTTTTTCCTTTCTTTCTTGTAATAAAATGGGCTGTGAGTAAGTGCAGAAAACAGTACTCACCTCTTTCAGGTTGTGGATCAATTGGGAATTACAATAAGAATCAGTAGTGAAAGAGCAAAATGTTAACTTTATTATTAATGAAGAGAAAGGTACCTAAGGAAGGTGATGTTTTACTTCCAGTCTCTGCACTAGAGGAAGAAACACTAGAAGACTTGTACAATGGATACTAAGCACTGATTCATCTTATAACCCACTTTCTAAATGATGGCATTTCTCTGGAAGGTTAAGAGGAAACTGTGGGGAAGAGGTGAAGCAAGAGTCATTTCCAACTGTTTTTTTCTTTTTTTCCGCATAGCTAAGGTTACCACCTATCAGAATGACAGGGCTCTAACCTCCCAAGGCCATTCTCAACCTAAAAATGACTATTCCTTTGGGTTTCTTCCTTAGACCATTGGTCAACAGAGTGGATTAAGTTTATACCCTCAAAAATCTATAAAATGGGTCAGATTGGTCTTTTAATTGTTTCTTTCAGGGTTTTTTGTTTGTTTGTTTTATTTTGTTTTTGTTTGTTTTTTTGCAAGGCTAAAAGTTAATTTCATTCTATGTGCTATCACAGATTTTGTTCAGCTCACATTATCCAATACAATCTATTAGAGATTCTGTAATGAGATGAAATAAAATCATAAAGGAATTCTAATATTAAAATACTAGTCATCCTAATAATAAAATGTCAGACACACATTGAAATACTCCAAATTTTAATAAAAACTTTTTTTTCTATTATCAAATTGTAAAGAGAAATATCTTAAAGACTTAAACTCTTTTGAAAAATTAAATCCAGAAACAAAGTCTGAAATAATTTTAAAGTCAAATTCTATTACCCTTGAGTCCAAAGTCCAAAGTCTATGATTAAGTTAAATTTTTTCCAAAATTCATTCTCCCCACTTTCCTTATTTCAGACAAACTCACTAAGATGGTTCTCAGTGCCAGCGTGTGGTTGGGATTTTTAGAAGCTACAGTATGAGCTGTCTTTCACTGAAATGAGTGTGGTAGTTTAGGGTCTCAAAAGTTGTGTTAATTTAACACTAAATCTTTCTTTAGCTTTACTTTGTTTTCTTCTTATTTTAATACGATTTTTATTTTAATAACAGTATAGTTAACATACAGCGGTATGTTAGTTTCAGCTGTACAATATAGCGATTCAATAATTTGGTGCATTGCTCAGTACTCATCATGATAAATGTACTCTTTAATCGCCATCACCTATTTCACCCATTTCCCCCTCCCATCTCCCCCCCCCCCCCCCGGCAAACCTTTGTCTCTATAGTTAAGAGTCTGTTTCTTGGTTTGTCTCTCTCTCTCTCTCTCTCTTTTTCCTTCATTTATTTTGTTTCTTAAATCCCACATATGGTAGTGCCTGGGTAGCTCAGTGGATTAAGCATCTGACTCTTGACTTTGGCTCAGGTCATGATCTCATGGTTTGTGAGTTCCAGCCCCGCATGGGGCTCTGCGATGATGGTGCAGAGCCTGCTTAGGATCCTGTCTCCCTCTCTCCCTGCCACTCCCCCATTTGCTCTTGATCTCTCTCTCAAAATAAATAAGAATAAACTTTGAAAAAATGGTTAAATTCCACATATGAGTGAAACCTTATGGTATTTGTCTTTCTCTGACTGACTTATTTCACTTAGCATAATCCCCTCTAACTCCATCTATGTTGTTGCAAATGGCAAAAATGTGTTTTTATGGCTGAATAATATTCCATTGTGTGTATAGATATATATAGAGATAGAGATATCTCCATATATAGAGAAATAGATCTCTCTCTCTCTCTCTCTCTCTCCACACACACACACACACACACACACACACACACACGCACATCACATCTTCTTTATCCATTCATCTATCTGTAGACATTGGGTCACTTGCATAACTTGGCTATTGTAAATAAAGCTGCAATAAACATAGGGGTGCATATATCCTTTTGAATTAGTGTTTTGTATTTGTATTCTTTGGGTAAATATCCAATAGTGTCATTACTGAATCATAGGGTAGTTATTTTTTTTTTAACTTTTTGAAGAACCTCCATACTTGTTTCTGCAATGGCTATACCAGTTTGCATTCCCATCAACAGTGCATGACAATTCCTTTTTGTCTACATCCTCACCAACACTTGTTTCTTATGTTTTTCACTTTAACCGTTCTGACAGGTGTGAGGTGGTATCTCATTGTAGTTTTGACTCGAATTTCCCTTATGATGAGTGATGTTCAGTCTTTTCATGTGTATGTTCATTATCTGTATTTTTTTGATAAATGTATGTTCATGTCTTCTGCCCATTTTTGGAAGGTTTGTTTATCTTTTGGGGTGTTGAGTTGTATAAATTTTTTACATATTTTGGATACTAACCATTTATAGGATATATCATTTGCAAATATCTTCTCTTATTCAGTAGGTTGTCTTTTAGTTTTGTTGATGGTTCCCTTCACTGTGCAGAAGCTTTTTATTTTGATGAAGTCCCAATAGTTTATGTTTCTTTTATTTCCTTTGCCTCAGGAGATATATCCAGAAAAATGTTGCTATGACCAGTGTCAGAGAAATTACTGCTTATGCTCTCTTCTAGGATGTTTATGGTTTCAGATCTCACATGTAGGTCTTTAATTCATTTTAAGTTTAGTTTTGTGTATGGTGCAAGTAAGTGGTCTAGTTTCATTTTTTGCTTGTAGCTGTCCTGTTTCTCCAACACCATTTATTGAAAAGACAGTTTTACCCCTGCATATTCTTTCCTGTTTTGTCAAAGATTAATTGACCATATAATCATGGGTTTGTTTCTGGGATTTCTATCTGGTCTATCGATCTATATGTCTACTTTTGTACTGTTTTGATTACTATAGTACAGCTTTGTAGTATAACTTGAAATCTGGAATTGTGATATCTCCAGCTTTGGTTTTCTTTTTTGTTTGTTTGTTTGTTTGTTTTTGCTTGTTTGTTTTTCTTTTTGAAGAAAGTTTTGTCTATTTGGGGTCTTTTGTGGCTCCCCGCTTACTACTTAGTACTACAAAAAAATTTAATGAGTTAATAAGATGTATAAGAAGATCTCAGCACTGAGCCCATATTTAGAGCACAAATTAGAAAAACATGTATTCTAAGCCTCTAGGCTAATTATGTCAGGTATACTTTACAATTATATACCCAGAACTCTAGTTATAAATTTAACACACACACACACACACGCACGCACACACACACACACACACACACTCACACATCATGGTATAAACTTAAATAAAGGAGGAAAGATGGAGAAAACCTTTATTTTTATCTTACTAGAATACTACTTGGCCTATGTCAATTATCTGAAATTCATGACCTGTGAATTTAAACTTATTTGGGTCTTATACATTATCAGGTGGTACAATCCACAAATCTACTCTCTCAGAGTAAAAATGGAGACATTTGGGAAGTTGCTGACTTCTCACAAAGTTGAGAGATTTGTAGTGACTGCACTTATTTTCAAGTGCTTTTGTTATGCCTTATTTCTAACTATCTTCCTCTACCCTATCAATAATGAATTGTATGTAGACTCTAAGCATTAAAAGAAAAAAAATCTCCCTCTTCCATGAGAGAGCATTAATTCCTAGGTCATATGCTGCAGTGTTTCTACTCACTGTTGTAGAATTGTTTTGGCCTGAGAAACCTACCTCCTCTTAAAGGGTCTTTTGTCATATATAATTAATCCTTCCAGAGCTAAATTTACTCATTTTGGTACGGGTACTTCTTTAGCATGTGTTCAAGATGTGGGCATCCAAATTTAGTCAGCTCTTCTGCTGTTCTCTGTTTGCAAATAGAGTTTGAAATAGCCAACTTAGAGATGCTATATCTTCAGTGATCCTCTGGAATGGCTCTCTAATGCGGATGGATCATCTCCTTACAGTTTAATTCATCAAACAGAGTTCAATCTTATAATGTCTCAAAGGTCTCTAAATGAAGCAACCCTCTTATACATTAAAATTACATCTTTGCCTCAGGGTAACCTGTTTGCTAAGACGTCTGGATCTGCCCAATCTGCTGCCACCTGCTCACATTTGCTGTGAGGATTTTAAGTTCAAGATACAGCAGCTGGTGCCCTAAAGTCCTCTTGCACCTGCTAAAGCCTTTATCTTTGCTGAAGACTCTGAAGTTATGTAGCCTGCACTTTGGGGCTGCCAATATTTGGTGCATTAATATACTTACAAATTATTCATCGCTTATCTGAAATCCAAATTTAAACCAGTATCCTTTAATTTTAGTTGTGAAACCTGGCAAGTCAACTTGCACGTTTGTGTACCTATCTTTTTACCACCTCTGCTGAGACCAAAGCCCTCAACCTTTGGCTGCAGCCTATGTTTTTATTTAAGCTTGGGGAAACTCAAAGTCTATTTGTACCTACAACTACAGTCCATTCTCTTAAAAAATACCTTTGGGCAAAGCTGCCACGAACTGGGGTAAGCTTCTAATGTAAAAATACTAAGTACTCCCAAGCTCAATCCTTCTTGCTCACGTCAAAACAGTTAATGGGTGTCCAGATAAAAAGATTCTACAGACCACTTCATGAAGAACTTGCTCCCCAAAATGTCAATTTTGTCTCCAAATATTCTTTGCTCTTGAACCCATTTGGGGATGTTAAGAGATATTTCTCTCAAAATCAAAGCTGGCTGAACCACCACACAGGGAGCCATCTGGCCCTGTATAATTTATGACATGGAGGCCTGTGGTGGGAATCACATACCCTGCGTGGATAGGCACATCGAAGCTTAATATAGCCCACTTATTTTTTTTTCCAGATTGACCAATTATAAAGGCCAGAGAGAAAAAAGAAATGAAATTTACTGAAGTTACATACAGAATGGAAGAATATGAGTAGGGAAAAGCATTCCTCCTTTATAATAATCAGAAATATAGTAAAGCTAAAAAAAAAAAGCAAACACAATAACAATATACAATAGATAGGGTACACACTTTCAGGGATAGTGGGAAGAACAAAATTACAGAGAGAATACCTGACTCCATAGCCAATGTATGATGTGTGGAGAATGATAAGTGAACTCTAGAGCCAGATAACTTGGCCTTGAATGTAGCTGTTTCATCTCACATGATTGGTAACCTTGTGAAGGCTACTTAACTTCTCAGTGCTTTGATTGCTTATGTTGAATGAAGAAAAATTGAAACAGAGTCTATCTCATCTGGTGTCATGTACATTAAATAAAATAATAAAAGTGAAATGATTAGACCAGTTTCTAATATATAAGTGCTTATTACATGATTAAATTATAAATAGCATCTTTTCCTTGAGTATGATATTCATTTATTCAGATATCCACTTATTTATTCATTAGTTGGAGCAGTTCTGTTATGGGGATATGTGTTTCCATCACTTGTCCTCCCTTTTCTCTTTTCTCTTGAAGAACAGAAGTTTAGAGCAATTTTTTTTTTGCCAGATACCACTAAGTATAAAGAGAATGGGTGTGCTATAGATTCAAGGAATCCAGATGTTGAGAAGAGAGAAAATTTCCTGAGATCCTAATGAATTGTAAGAGAGTTAGATACATTAGTTACCTTAGTAAGAAAAGAAGGCAGGCAGATGTCATCCGATTTGAGAAAGCGTACTCTGATGTGTTTGTCATTCATGTAGGATGGCATAGGGATATGTACATATTTAGTTTGACTACTATTTGGAAGCTCCATGTTTCTACTCCTACCTCCCAAAGTAGTATTGACTCTAGAGATATATAATATCTCAATAGCTTTAAATAGGAAAATTTGGATAACTGTTTTTTTTTTTTTAATAATGTTTATTTTTGAGAGAGACACACACACAGAGTGTGAGCAGGGGAGGGGCAGAGGGAGACACAGAATCCAAAGCAGGCTCCAGGCTCTAAGCTGTCAGCACAGAGCCCTATGCGGGGCTTGTACCCACAAACCAGGAGATAATGATCTGAGCTGAAGTTGGATGCTTAACCGACTGGCCATCCAGGCATCTCTGGATAACTTTTAATAGCTTTAAATAGCTAAGGAAAAATAAGATTTTCTCCATCCCTCATAAATTACCAGAGAAATGTTACTTGTCAGTCATATAGTGGGTTTTTAATGCCTAATGTGAAGAATCAGCTTTACATTCAGCCTTGGTATATTTGACTGGCTATGTTGTTTTATTAGCCTGTCTTCTTTCTTTCTAATTTCCATCTACTATTATAGCAATAAGGGTGATAACATTTTGTAAAGTTGAGTATACAATGCAAATATTCAATATCAAGTACATGTAGCGTAATATACACTTTTACCTTTTTTATTATAAAACTCATAGGTAGAGAAATCACCATGAAAAAATGTATTACTTAATGAGTTATTAGAAGTTATTACTTAATAAATAAATAGTTATTGCTATATAATTTATTTACACCCAGGTCAAGAAATATAACTTTGCTACCCACCCTGGAAGCTCCTTATATGAGCCATCCAATTTCAAATTTCATCCCCCGCCCCCAAAGCAGCCTTAATCATGACTTGTATAGTGACAACTTTCTCAAATTTCTTTATAGATTTATCAATTAAGGCACATTCCTAGACACTATAGTCTTGCCTACTTTTTTAAAGTTGTGGCATATTTTTAAATTCTTTTTATATCTATGAGTTCCCCTTCACTGCTTTCATTTATTTATAATTTATCTGTTGATGTTCCAATAATCCGTGTTTTGCTGACTGCATATGAGTAGCTGCATCCAGAGATTTGATCAGAATCTTGCCTGATCCTTTTGTCAAGATTATAGATAGAGATATGTTCTTACATTAGAAGGTGCATGATGTCTAATTGTGTTAGAGATGTTATTGATACTCAATGCCTAGTATATCGAGTATTTCATCAGATGGTTACAAAAATGGTGATACTAATTCAATCACATCTTTCTTATTAATTAGGTGAAATGTTTTTTTATAAGAGACACTTTACATAATTTAGTATTTTGTCATACAGTGCCACAGTTAATATAGGCAAAGTAGACTGAATGGTTGTAATTTCCTCATATTTACTCGTTTTCAAAATAATGAACTGATTCCTCCAAAGTTAACTAATTAAGCTTTTCTTTCTTTGACATAATTTTCAGTGCATAATTTAAATTAACATAATGAGTTTCAAGTGATGACAGTCATTATTCTGTTTGAGGCTTTTATTTGCAAGTCAGTTGAAGATACTTTGAGTTGGTACCTTTGGTTTGTTGTTGCTTCTTTGTTTGACAACCCTAGTTGACTGATAAGCCCCTACTTGACTTTGATAGCCTCCTCAATATTTTGTATGTCTAAGATATTCCAGAGTTATCCTATACATTTTATTTCCTTTACCTGGAATCAGCAGTTCTTCAAGGGGTCCTCATTTCACTGATAATAAAATTTCAAACTATGATCTTAACTCTAGAGATGCCCATGGCTTCAAAACTTATCACTTCTTGCCAGGCTTGTTCTTACTGATACTTCCTGTTTAAAATGAAGCTTAGGCGTCTAAATTTAACCCTTTATACTAAATCTAAATCTCCTTTTTTCCACTCTGAGAATTCTTGCTACAAAGAACACATAATAGATGAGAGACTTAAAATATCCTCCTAATTTGTCATTAAATTTATACACACAACAGTCTTAGAATCGGATTGCAAATATTACCACTTGGTGCTGTCAAAACTCTAACTTTTAATGTTTCTTTATTTTTGAGAGAGAGAGAGACAGAGAGACAGAGAGACAGAGAGACCAGGGGAGGGGCAGAGAGAGGGGGGGGGATAGGGAATTTGAAGCAGGCTCTGAGCTCTGAGCTGTCAGCACAGAGCCCCACGCAGGACTTGAACCGTGAGATCATGACCTGAGAGGAAGTCAGAACTTAACTGACTGAACCACCCAGGTGTCCCATAACTCTAACTCTTCACATGGCGTTCCCCCTGTGTGTGCTTCTATCTCCAATTTTTTCTTTTTATTAGGATACCAGTCATACTGGAAAAGTGCCCAACTTTAAAATGATGTCATTTTAACTTGGCGATTTCTCTAAAGACCCTGTCTCCACATAATGTGACATTCTGAGATATAGGGGATTATGAATTTCAATATATGAAGTTTGAGGGGATGCAATTCAATCCAGAACAATCTCGGTCCTTTCAATTGTTTAATTTTATTTGATTTTTGTTTTCCTAAAAACCTTCATCTTTTGTTTTTCTTGTAGTGAACAAAAACATGGTGACCTGTATTTTTAAGATTTTCTGGCTTTACCACCCCCTCCCTATTTTTCTGTGGATTTTCACTTTCTAATATTACTTTCCTCCTAAATTTTAATTCTACTCTTCACATTTTATCCTTAAAATAGGGTCTTAATCCTGGAGAGAAGTTCTGGATGCTCAGTTTCAAAAGTTTATGAATGGCTACGCTGATCCCTTACAGGTGTTACCATGGACCCCTCTCACTAACCCTTCTAGGTTGGGCAAAAACTCTCCCCATTTTGTCTGCTGTTCCAAAGTTGCCTCTTCATGATTTTCATTGAGTTCCTACTGATTATCTTTGAGCTCTTCTTTCTCAGGTCCATCAGATCTCTTGTTGTGAACATTGGCTTTCTCCTGCAGAAACGCTGATGCCATGCAGTTATTTTGTACTGTGACTTGCAGTTTTGAGTTCATAAAAATAACTTTTCACCTGACTTGGTTTTAAGAGTTGTGAGTTTTATCTTTTGCTATCCATTTCCTTTACTTGCTTTTATACATGGATTTGAAGAGACTCAAAAATTAGCCACACTTGTACTTTTCCCAGAATTGACCCTGAAGCAAGGGAAATTGCTTGACTTAAACTAATGTAGTTAGTCATTCCAGTAATTCTTCCCCCCCCTCCCCCCAACAACATGCCATTTCAACCATTTAGGGCTATATGAGAAATGTGGCCTCATCAGGACACAAAGCAAATGAGTGAATTATCACTTTCTGAATTTTAAAACCGTGTTTCAAAATTTCTTAAAATCATAATAATTTGAAAAAAAAAAAAGATTTTCTGCTCTCCCAAAGTAGATCTGCTTTCCAAATGTGAAGGTTATTTAAAAATAAACATCAGATTTTGGAAGAATATCTGCTAATTTAAGGGTTAGGTTTTCTATCTTAGACTTGGTAAAGATTTCATGACTGGGCTAGAAATGGTATCAGAGAAAACAGTCAACTCTAACAGTGTTGAAAAACTCAGAGAAGGGACTTTGATCTAGAGTGTATATTTTAGAGAATGAATGTGTTGTGATGACTCCTGTCCTAATTCTTTCACAGAAGCCCAGTAGAGAGTAGCTTTGCCAACATATTGTAGTAATAGTGGGAGAGAGTTGGCTTTCATAATTGCAGCGGCATTGAGAAGGAGCCCTACGGCATTTTCTGTTGAATGGACTGGAGGAACAGCAGCTTGCCCAGGGCCTTGGAAAGAGTACATCAAATGTCAGGTCAGAAGCAAGCACCCAGATGTGTTCACAAGTGATAAGAGGCCATGAGGGTGATAACCAGCTTGGCCTGGCTAGCAGAGTTGCAATGGGACCTTACCCTTTGTGGAACTTAGCAGAGCAAAGAAGGAAGAAGCTGAGAATTGTGCCATATTAGCATACATCAGACCTCGGCAGATGTCAATGAGTGAAGGAACATAGACCCCCAATCTTATTCACCCCAGGGAAAAGAATAGCAGAGGGTGAGGTCTGGAGTGATTTTGAAAGAAAAAAAAATACTGGCATGACCATTTATTTTGCTATGATTACATGGACTGAATGCTTAAAATAATATGAGTTATTGGTAAAACAGAAATAATTTTTTCTACATATTCCAAAAGTGATATTTGACGCTTTTGTTCTCTGGTGTTCTGCTGAGGCCATCTTCCCCAAACAGCTCTGGGTGGTTGAAATGGAAAGTGAGAGGTAGGGAAAGTTAAAGAAAAGAAAAAGGGGAAGGAATTTTGAAACAAACACATTAGTTTAAACCAATACTTGTGACTTGAAAATGCCATTTTTTTAAATACAAGTTAGTTAGCATATAGTGTATTAATGGTTTCAGGACTAGAATTTAGTGATTCATCACTTACATGTAAACTCAGTGCTCATCCCAACAAATGTCCTCCTTAATGCCCATCGCCCATTTAGCCCATCCCCCTCCCCTCTCCTCCAGCAACCCTCAGTTTGTTCTTCGTATTTAAAAGCCTCTTATGTTTTTGTCCTTTTTCCTTCTTACCCCCACGTTCATCTGTTTTGTTTCTTAAATTCCACATATGAGTGGAACCATATATTTGTCGTTTTCTGACTTATCTATTAAATTTAGCATAACATATTCTAGGTCCGTCAACATTGTTGCAGATGGCAAGATTTCATTCATTTTGATCCCCAAGTAATATTCCATTGTGTATGTACATACCACCTTTTCTTTATCCATTTATCAGTTGATGGACATTTGGGATCTTTCTGCGATTTGGCTGTTGTTGACAGTGCTGCTATAAACATCAGGGTGAATGTGCCCTTTTAAATTAGCATTTTTATATCCTTTGGATAAATATCTAGTAGTGCAATTGCTGGGTCATAGGGTAGCTCTATTTTTAATTTTCTGAGGAACCTTCATAATGTTCTCCAGAGTCGCTGCACTCCCTCCAGTTTGCATTCCCTCCAACAGTGCAAAAGAGTTCCCCTTTCTCCACCTGCTCGCCAACATCTGTTTTTTTCCTGAGTTGTTAATTTTAGCAATTCTGACAGGTGTGAGGTGGTATCTCACTCTGGTTCTGCTTTGTGTTTCCGTGATGATGAGTGGTGTTGAGCATATTTCCCTGTGTCTGTTAGCCATCTGGATGTCTTCTTTGGAGAAGTGTCTGTTCATGTCTTTCGTCCATTTATTCACTTGATTTGTTTTTTTTTTTTTTTTGGGGGGGGGGTGTTGGCTTTGATAAGCTTTTTATGGATTTTGGATGTTAGCACTTTATCTGATATGTCATTTGCGAATGTCTTCTCCCATTCTGTTGGTTGCCTATTAGTTTTATTGATTATTTCTTTTGCTGTGCAGAAGGTTTTTATCTTGATGATGCCCCAATAGTTTGTTTTTGGTTTTGTTTCCCTTGCCTCTGGAGACATATCTACTAAAATGTTGCTGTAGCTGAGGTCAAAGAAGTTGTTGCCTGTTTTCTCCTCTAGGGTTTTGATGGTTTCCTGTATTGCATTTAGGTCTTTCACCTATTTTGAATTTATTTTTGTGTCCGGTGTAAAAAAGTGGTCCAGTTTCGTTCTTATGCATGTCACTATCCAGTTTTCCTAATACAATTTGCTGAAAAGACTACCTTTTTTTCCATTGGATATTCTCTCCTTTGTCAAAGATTAGTTGGCCATACACTTGTGGGTCTAATTCTGGGTTCTCTATTCTGTTCCACTGGTCTATGTGTCTGTTTTTGTGCCAGTACCATACTGTCTTAATGATTACAGCTTTGTAATCATGATTACAGCTTTGAAGTCTGGAATTGTAATGCCTTCAGCTTTGATTTTCTTTTTCAACATTACTTTGACTATTCAGGTTTTTTTCTGGTTCCATACAAATTTTAAAATTGTTCTAGGTCTGTGAAGAATACTGGTATTATTTTGATAGAGATTACATTGAATGTGTAGATTTCTTTGGGTTGTATACATATTTTAACAGTATTTGTTCTTCCAATCCATGAGCATGGAATGTTTTTCCATATCTTTGTGTCTTCTTCAATTGCTTTCATAAGCTTTCTATGGTTTTCAGTGTACAGAAACCAAAGAAGTTTCAGTAACCAAAGAGGTTAGACTTATTCCTAGGTAATTTGTAGGTTTTGGTGGAAAATACCAAGTTTCATATTAAGTGATTTAGATAGTAATGCCCATATAATTGATAAAGAGTGTTTTCTTTTAGCATTGGTCTTCAATACAGGGACAATAAAATCTCCCTAGGACCTTAAGGGAATGAATATTTTATGTTGCTTAAATTTTCTTGATAGCTTAAGTTTCACTTCTTAAACACCTACAGTTTTACAGTTTTAATAATTTTTATTTGGACTCTCCCAATGTGTATTACAGATTTTCTACACTTTTACATAATAGAGAATAGTGTGAAAATGAGGTGAATTTTTCTATAAAGGGCCATGATCTCAAATATCTTAACTCGTTAATTTGTTTTTTTTATCCAATGCAGCAGTAGTTATCGGTGAAGGTTAGAGGTCCCTGTGACAGTTCCAGGTTCCTGGTTTCATTTCTACTCCAGTTTCTTAATCTCAATGAAGAAAAACTCCAAGGGATGATCTTGTAGGAGCTAGGAGATTACCTAACAAAAATGACAAATTTGTCGACTCAGATACATATGGATGAGAAATTTTACCCAGTAACAAACATTACTAATAATTTCAAATATGCAAGCTATCAGAAGGATGAGAACATATAGGGAGGACAGGCATACTGAGGGTGTCTTCCCAGATCCTTCCTTTGCTACATTAGATATGAACTCTCTGGCCCTGAACAGATGAGAATCTAAGTGAAGCATGTGAAATATTACCTGACACATCCTAGAGCATTTAATTTATGAAATCTCTCCATTTTATACACCAGTTTATCTCATATTTTGCATAAATCCATAGATTCTGAGTTTATTTACCAAAAGCAAGAGTATTACATAGATAAGCATCTTCCTCCTGGTAAATATCATTAGACTACTATCAGGAAGGACATTTATGAGTGTATTTACAAGATTAGGCTATGTCATATGACCTTCCCCAGAAGCCCTCATCTCCCAATAAAGACAGTGAAGGGATTAGAGGAGAGGATCTTTAACTTCAGCTACCCCAATTACCAATACATACAAATAGCCACTTGCACAGAATTTTGTTTATACCTAGCATTTAATACCAAGTGTATATTTATGTGTCTATAGAACTGAACTTTACACTGAAAAGAATCTTCAGGACAACTCTCCCAACACACACACACACACACACACACACACACACACACACACACACACATCACCACTACCACCACTATCAAATAGCATTCTTACAGAAACCCCAAATCTCCATTGTATTTAGATTTCATCTCTATCTCTTTTTAGCAACTCTATTGCTAAAAACCTCCATTTTTCCTGAGATGCCTCAGAAAATTTCTGTATAAGCTCGGTTTTTAGATTGTTGAAGTGCCTTAGGGCTCAGTTCTGGCCTTCCTTGTGGTTTCCCATCCAGTCTGTGGTTACAAATACCATCAAGGTGTGATAGAAACACTCATTTATATGACTCCCTTTTGAGTTTCAGACTGGTATTTCAAATACTCCCATTTGAAGATCTGATATGTGTATTAAGCTTAACACATTTAACAGACACATATTCACACACACACACACACACACACACACACACACACACAAACACACCCTGCCTTTTACACCCCAGATTTGTTCTTTGTTATTTTTTCTAATATTTCTCATTTCAGTGAATATCACCATTTATCTTTTCTGTTGTTAAGATTAAAAACACCACTTATAATCAAGTCTTTCTTTGTTCATCTTTCCCATTTAATTCCTAAGCAAGTATGGTCCATTCCCCTTTACAGTAACTTTTCTCAAGCTTCACTATTAATAACCTAGAAAAAGACACTAAGTTATCTTTACCTAGCTATTGCACTCGCTAACTGGTTCCCTTTCACCCTTGCCCCTTTAAACTCCTTTTGCCTTAAAGGGACAAAGTGGGGGCGCCTGGGTGGCGCAGTCGGTTAAGCGTCAGACTTCAGCCAGGTCACGATCTCGCGGTCCGTGAGTTCCAGCCCCGCGTCAGGCTCTGGGCTGATGGCTCAGAGCCTGGAGCCTGTTTCCGATTCTGTGTCTCCCTCTCTCTCTGCCCCTCCCCCGTTCATGCTCTGTCTCTCTCTGTCCCAAAAAAAATAAATAAACGTTGAAAAAAAAAATTAAAGGGACAAAGTGATCTCTTACTCATGTTGTTATAGGTCAGTCATCCTCAAAATGATGTTAAAGCCCTAACCTACAGTACCTCAGAATGTGACCTTATTTGGAAATAGGGTCATTGCAGATGTAATTGAGATGAGTCATATTGCCCTAATCCAATATGACTGGGGTCCTTATAAACTGATAACCCTGTGAAGGCAAAACACACAGGGAGAATGTCAAGAGAAGATCAAAGCAGAGATCAGAGTTACACTGCCACAAATGAAGAAATGCCTGGGGCTATCTGGAAAGAAATGCTTTAAAGAAGCAAAGAAGGGTCCTTCCCTAAAGGCTTTGGAGGCTTCCCCTGCATGGCTAACACGTTGATTCAAACTCCTAGCCTCTAAAACTGAGAGAATAATTTTCTGTAGTTTTAAGCTGTTGGTTTGTAGTATTTTGTTCCAGTAGGAAAATAATACAAATGTAAATCCCATCAAGCTACTTCTCTGCTGCAAACCCTCTACTAACTTCTTGCTACAACCTTTTTATGGTCTCGTGGCCTACATGGTCTCATCACTATCTACTCCTACAGACTCCTATCATTCTTTATCAGTGCCTTCCAACCACAGTAGTCCCTTCTTTTTTTCTCTTCCAAGGCCCAAACCTTTTATTTCCTCAAGGCCTTTACCCTTGCTGTTCTCTGGACTTGGAGGCCCCTCAGGCTTTTTACATGGCAGGTAACTTCTCATCATTCAGATCTCAGCTTCAGAGAGGCCAACCCTGACTATTCTGTGTTAAGTGCCCTCTGAGTCATTTTTTTATTGAATTACATTATTTTTTCTACAGTACTTTTTACTGCTCAATATTATTTTTGTTCTTTAGTTTTTTGGTTCTTCTCATGTAGAATGAACAAGGGCATTCTCTCTCTTGTTCAATATCATATTCTTATAATACGATAGGTACTCAATAAATACTTGTTGAGTGAATAAAATCCTTGTGAAATAATACTAAAAGAAATGGTCAATACAATGCTACATCTTGTCAAATTTTTGCATTTCCTCTTGTCCTGCTTTGAGGCAAGACAAATCACCTTATCTTTCCCATACTCATTCTTCCAGTAAGTGATACTATGTTTGTTCATGTTTGTAAATTCTTCCCAGCTACCAGCTCATAATTTAGACTGTATGAATGAAGTCCACCTATCATTATTACATCTTTCATTTTTATCATTTTATGAGAGTCTTTAACTTTTACAATCATTTTATGAGAGCCTTAAAAAAGAGGCTTCCCGCCTGTCTTTGATATTATTGTCTGTTGAAATTCTAAGAAAGTTAAATTTTGAAAAATTGAGGCACTGCATATTGCTAAATTGTCTATCTATCTATCTAGTTTTAAAATTTTTAATTGTGTTCTCAAATGTATGAAGATACATATATGTAAGGTGTATTTGTGTGAGTGGTGTAAGGTGACCAACTTTCCTGGTTTGAGACTGAGAGATTTCCCTGGCAAAACTAAGGTGATCTTGGCCAAACAGAGATGGTCGATCTCTTTGGTGGGCTGAGTATGTATTTGTCCCTGGCATAAAGGTATCTTATGTATTATTACATTTACTATGTATTAATTACTTATAATAATTATGTGAAATGAATTTTATTACGTTTCCATAATCCAAATGAGAATTAAAGAATAATAGTTCCAGGTCCTAAACTATACAAATAGACTCTGCCACGGCTTGACTTTAAACCTGTCTTTATCTATTTGCAGACTCTGAGATCTTTAGCTTTTACAGAAATAGATGGATCCCAACCAGATAAAATTATCACTCACTGAAAGTGACCTAATGAGGAAAATCTAAGGAGACAGTATGTTTTCTTGTAGCCTAAGTGTTATGATTTGTGCTGATATCACTGATTATTCGTAACTATCTCATTTATACAAAACAGAAATATAATATGTATAAAATCTGTCCAAAGTTGAAGTATTTTTGTCAGAATTGTTCTTTCTATGAAATCTATATATATCTTTTTTAACTGGCAAAATAATATTAGTATTTCATTAAAAAAGTCAGGATTGTAAGTATAATTGAATCAGGATTTCACATCTGGGTTTCACATGTAAATTGCTTGTCCTCATAAGGTAAAAAAATAACCTTCATATTGTGGTCATATGAGTTGATTAAAAATAATATCTCACAAAATGAACAATTTATACTACCACTAGATTACTTTTACATATTATGTACACATAAGGACAGCTTGAAACTAGAAAATAGTAATTAATATGGTTAAATAATTGTCCCATATTATTAATATTTTAAACATGTTACAGAGTTTTTTATATTTGGCACAATAGAATTGTAGAGATGAATTCCATAACTGTAGCTAATATGTAAAGGTCTGGATTAAACAATTTAAAATTCATATCATACATGCACATTTCAGTCTATATTTCATTGAAGGAGGTGTTTCCAATGAATGCTCATCTGCCTATAGCATTGCACGTTATCAAGAACATGGTGTCGTATCATCAAGCATGTGTTTGAATCCCAGCCCTCCCAAGTGTGAATTGTAAAGTCACGGATAAATTACTGAACTTCTTAGTGCTTCAGGTCCCTGGACTTTATGGTTCCTATCTCTTCAAATGTTTGATTAAATGAGCTAATATCTATACATCACTGAGAACTTTGGCTGACACAATGAGCTTACTTATGTGTCATTTTATATACAGGCTTTGATTTTTAGATTAAGCGATGGACTGCATTGTATTATTGTACTATTCTAAACATAGGTTTCATTTTACGACTGTTACTAGTGCACCCTAAACTAGTCCAAATATCTTATTGGTGAAATTAGAACTTACACAATTAATGGGTTTGTATTCCTTTAGAGAAGCTAACTCATAATATTCACTTCTTTACATCTAAACTGAAATTAAAGGTGCTTTTTCCCCAAATTGGTTAAATGTGTAGCTGACACATTCCCAGCATTTGTGGAAAGAGCTGTTAACTGAGCATGTCCCAGAGGCACAGCAGTCAGCAAAAAGGTTCTTAGTCCTGTTAGCCTGAGGAATGTGTGTCTCCAACAGATTGCCAGGAAAGATTAACTGCTGCGGATAGAACAGCTGCTGGTTCAAGCAATTTTGATCTTTTTATATCTTGTGTTCATTCTGTTTCCAGGTGGAATTGGCCCACTTGTTAAGGAGAGCCGCAGGTAGTCCAGCTGCTGGTTCAAAAAGTCTGGTCTTCTATGTTTTGTTCATTGTGTTTTGACACAGAATTGGCCCAGTTGTTTTTGGAAGGCCCCCAAGGGAAAGTTTTTACAAAATAGTTTCATAACCTTTTCAAGGAGACAAATATACCTCCCGTTTTTACTCCCTTTGGCAAGTAAATTAGGCCATTCAGGAAACCCCGTTGTAAAACTTTTGCCCTAAAATGTATTAAGGAGAGTAGTATATTGTTCAATAAATTAACCAGGAAATGCATAAATATCGAGACTTTCATGCTCACCTTCACCTTTTTCTTTTCTCCTTTTTTTTTTTTAAAGGGCCATTATAGTGGAGATTTTACATTTGGTTATGTGTAGGAAGGTTTTTGTGTATAAAACACTGAAAGGAAATTGTTCTGCTAAAGCATGTGTTAGGGAGAATTAATCACTCTTTACTATAGGGCTTTCCTACACTCCTGATACTTGTCAAAAAAGTAGATACACAAAGCTTGGCAATAAGAGAGAGGGAATTTACTTATGTCTGAAATGAGAAAGATTGAAGAATATATATTAGTGTGTGCATGTGCGTGTGTTAACATATATTTATTTTTAAATTATATATTTATATATAATTTATTATTGATAAGCCAAGGGCAGTTTTTGTGGAAAAAATATAGTTTGCAATGTACAGAGTTGTATTTTTTTATTATTTCTTTGGAGAAACAATTATTTTATGGAAAAGTCTAATAAGATGAAAATTCATAATACTTTAACTATGGATCATCTACACATGATTAGGTATTGAAAAAGTAGATGATTGACCTACATGTATAGCATTGGTATAATTTCTCACCCCAAAAAAACCCAAATATCAGGTTTTTACAACTGATTGCCTATTTTTAATCATAGAAACAATAGATTATCTACCAACTTAAAATCTATATGCAAGAAATAGTATTTAATGGATTAAGTAAGTTTTTGGAAAGTTATATCTTTCTTCTAAATCCTTTCTATTTTCAATATTGTAGAGGTGTTTATGTATATGCATTTATAAGACTTTTTTCTTTGCATTATTTCCATCTCTGATAGCTTTAGTTTAGAAAGGATAGTTGTGAGCTTCTGACAGCTTAGCATGTGTTACTGAAGAAATGTACTGAGCAATTAAATCCTACCTGAAAAAAAAAATAGATTTAGCCACTGCTTACACTACTTCAAGTGCTCTTATCAAGCTTTAAGAGATGCTCTTCTGAAACAATACCACCATTTCTGTTAACCTCAATAGACAGTTTTAGGGGAATATGTAATTTGGTTTTCTATGCTATTAAGAGTTATTTTATGGAACATTTCTTTTTCATGTTTGGAGAGTAAAAATCAACACAAATAGAAATTTAGCATACAAATGATTTAAGTTTTTACAGATACCATATTGAAAATGTAGCAAAATTGTCTCAAAAGACATTTTGATCCCTAGGACTGCATATATTTGATATTTTTGATAATTTTATGTGATATTTGAGTAATAGAGCGTTTAACTAATGAAATCAGTTGCGGTAGAGGCGTGCTGGTTCTCAGTTTATATCCTGAAACATGAGGACTAATTGCCTTTCGTTTGTCTAGATAGCTACAAGCAGCTTAATTGGTCATAAAGTTATATAGTCCTTTTCAAAATTCAGACACGATATTTGACTCTAGAGCCTTCTGCATCAGTAAATTCCATTAGAGATAGAATTTTTTTTTTTTTTGGAAACAATCTAATTCTTTTGGACGATTGCTTATATAAAGTTTCTTTATTTGTATATACTTCCTTTTATGTGATTAGATAAATTTTGCAATAAAGTAAAAATAAATAAATGAGTCAAAATTTCTTTTTGTTATAATCTGATTTGCTATGAAGAATAATTCATGTCCTCCATTAATTTAAGAACAGAAATGTTAATCCAAATCACCATGTAGAATAACTATTTCACATATTTTCTATATCTTACTATTTCTTACACTTTCTTGTTTTCAATCCTTTTCTTATAGATGACCATGTGTCTTTCTTTCCAAAGAAAACAGAGGCTGTTGGATAGAAACTCCACACATTTCTGCAACCACTTGCAGGCTCTGCACCACCACCCTACCCCATTCTTCCACATAAATATTTTTCCAATAGAGGAAGTGGTCCTTTCTAATCCCAGGATATCTCCTAAATTATGTTTTGAATTCCATACTTCCCAAACTTCTTTGGAATTTTACATTGATCAATTATCTCTACTCTCTCTTCCTGTAACTAACATCTCCTTTACAAATGCATCCTTCCTATCAATATTTTCAGATCTTCTATCTTACCTTCTGCTTGAAATATTAAATACACAAATCTTCATCAGAACATACACCTACATCCAGGCAATTCTCTCCCTTCTTTTTTCTTCCAACTGATTTCTCCCTAGATCTATCACCCACTCCTCAATTCACACAAATCTAGATTTTTTTTTCATCGTATCACCAAAACCATTCATATGTGTCCAAGAGTACTCTTTATGTTTCTAAAACCAGAAGACATTTTTCAGAGTTCTTTATTATTTATCTTTCACTTTTTCAATGTAATCTTTTTCAAAAATTTTATTTATTTATTTTTTACTACTTCTAATCTCTTTTCATGCTCAGTCTTTTTACATCCAATCCAATGTTGGAGTTTCTCTAGGATTGACCCTAGAGCCTTTCTTCTATAGACTTTCCTTAGGCAATGTCACATACATTATATACCCTTGTGTTTCCTAAGACTCTCAAGTAGGAAATAAATATTTACTAAGTGAATAATCAAATAGTGATCTCATTTCAAATTAGACCTTTGTGTACCTTAAAATTCTTCACTTTTAGGTGCACCTGGGTGGCTTCAGTCAGTTAAACATCCAACTCTCATTCTCAGCTCAGGTCTTGATCTCAGGGTTATGACTTCAAGTCCTGAATGGGGCTCTGCAATGGGTGTAAAGCCTACTTAAAAACAAAACAAAACAAAACAAAACAAAAAAAAAACAACTTCACTTTTAAAAATTGAAACTAATGTGTTGAACTTATTGGAGAGCTAATTTTTCCCCCTTGGGAAAATAAAAAAATATATATATCGCCTAGGAAGTTTAATTACCTATTATATGAAAAGTAAAAAAAAAAATAAACCTCCCCAAAATAAATATGAAAAATTTGTTTTCATTTTTTCCACTAAATATATGAACATCTCAGATAATATTGGGTGTAAATAATTAAACTGTTTCTCAACTGAATGCTTTACTCCAAGGGAATTAAAAAAAATTTTTAACGTTAATTCATTTTTGAGAGGCAGAGCATAAGTGGTGGAGGGGCAGAGAGAAGGAGACACAGAATCTGAAGCAGGCTCCAGGCTCTGAGCCGTCTGCGCAGAGCCAGAGGTGGGGCTCAAACTCAAAGACCTTGAGAGCATGACCTGACATGAAGTCAGAAGCTTAACCAACTGAGCCACCCAGGAGGCTCTACTGCAAGGGATTTTTAATTTTTTTTTTAATTTTTATTTATTTTTTGAGAGAGAGACAGAGTGTGAGCAGGGGAGGGTCAGAGAGAGAGGGAGACACAGAATCCGAAGCAGACTCCAGGCTCTGAGCTGTCAGCACAGAGCCTGATGCAGGGCTCGAACCCGTAAACTGGGAGATCATGACCTGGCTGAAGTCAGAGGCTTAACTGACTGAACCACACAGGCACCCCAGGAATATGTAATGGTCATACACATGAAGAACAGTGTCCATTCATGGTTCAACCCTGCGTGAGGCACCAAATTCAGCTGCAATTTCAGTTTTTCCAGCTTAAGCAAAAGAGTCAAAATAACTACTTCTATTCCTTTTGAAAATAAAGATGGGGTGGGCAGAAGTCTGTTCAGAGAAGAGCAGCTGTGATTTAGGAAATAAAATGCATCAGTGCATAAGCTTAGAGACATTAGTATTTGCCATATAAATAATGAGTGGAGAATTGAATCGCACTGGGTCTGTGCATTCTTAAATGTAAAAAGAGACTAATATGATTTATCTGTAATTTATGTTTTTCTTTTTAGTTGAGATCACTTTGCTCATTGGTAATATGGAAATTATGAGGTTTTCCACAAATTATTTTAGGAACAAGTCAAATAAGTTACATTAAAGTACCAGCATTGTATTTGTCTCATATTAGGAACTCACTAAAAATTTATCTTTCTTGGTTTTCCCTTCTCAGTGTCCTTCTCTTCCCTAAGATGTCACCCAATATCAGTTGTACTAGTTCTATCTATCATCTATCATCTATCTATCTATCTATCTATCTATCATCATCATCTCTATCATCTATCATTTATATCTATCATCTATCTATCCATCTATCTAGTCTATCACCTGCCACCTATCTTTCTTTTCCTTCCTTCCTTCCTTTCTATCATCATTTATATTTTTTACATAGCTGTTGTTATATTTTATTACCCACTAAGATCTTAAATGACAATATAGTGTTTCATGACTTCATTAGACAGTAGAAGATAAATCTAGAGGAGCATCCTTCCTAAACTCTTGATTAAAATATACAAACTATGGTGTCAGAAGGAAGTGAGTTTGAGTTTTACCTTGATTATTATAATTTCAGGCAAGCAATATTCTCTTTCTAAGCCTTCATGTAAGAAATTAAAATAACTTTAAATTTGTGAACTGCTTATGATGTTCATAATATCTGATACATACTGATATATATATATATATATATATATATATATATATGTATATGACAACTCAATAAACATGACCTCTTATTTTCTTTGTTATCCCTGAACTACTAGTATACCTGGGAATTTCTTATTCTTCCTACTTATAGGAGCTGATCTAATTACTAATATGAAGCATTGACTGTGCGTAGATATTTGTGTGATTTTAATACCAGGATTATAATTAATGTTTTTTCAAACTTATAAAAAAGAATTAGTCTCTGGGGTGTGGGTGGCTCAGTTGGTTTGAGCGTCTGACTTTGGCTCCAGTCATGATCTCACGGTTTGTGAGTTCAAGCCCTGCGTTGGGCTCTGTACTGACAGCTAAGAGCCTGGAGCTTGCTTCCAGTTCTGTGTCTCCGTCACTCTCTGGCCCTCCTGTGCTCACACTCTGTCTCTTTTTCTCTCAAGAATAAATAAACATTAAGAAAAAAATTTAAAAAATATATAACTTTAAAAAAAAGAATTAGTCTCTATAATACCTCAGTAAAGTTTTATTTCCCTAGATTTACTGATTTAATAAATGAAACTCTGGAAGTTCTAGAGAGATTTAGCCACAGTCTGCTTTTTTAAGTTCATACCAATTCTCTCATTTATCTTTGACTTATCATAGCCTGGGATTTTACACCTTTCTACTTGCAAAATTAAATTAAATTGCTTAGCCTGCACTTACTGTCCTGGCCCAGGCTCCCTGCCCAGTGGACTTGTAATATTATTATTACTTAGTCATATCTGGGCTTTCCACTAAAAACAACAACAAAAAATATTTAATTAGAGTTTAAATTGAGGATTTAAAGAGCTTATAAAATATGCAGATTATTGTATTTTATATGTTTCCCACAGTTTCAGTACTAAAAAGAAAATTTCAGAAATGTTTTATACTTAAAATCAATAAGCTGACCTATAAAACAAATGATAAGTATCTTACATTATTGTTTCCTTCTTTGAGCTCATTTTGGTATAATCGTCTTATTTGGGACAAACTTTTTTTAAAGTAACTTCATAAGGAAAAAAATAGGGAATAGCTGTTTACTGAATTCTGTCAACACTTCTTACCCTACTTTAGTATGTTTTTAATTATTTTAAAAGTTGGGATGGAAAGTAGCCCTGCTAATATAACTATGTTATGTGCAATTTTAAATACTACCGATCACAAATACATAACATTTACTTCAAGAGTAGTTCTTTTTTAAGCACTCAAAACGAAATGTATTCTATTATGTGCCTATTTCCTTTGTTTTAAATTTTAGGGATGTGAAAGATTGTAGCTTTGCTAGGTTTCATATATTCAAGCTTGCATTAGACATCAGTCAATGCATAGTTTAAATGCCAAGTATCTACATTCTTGCTTCAGCATGTTAAAAACTTAAGTGATGATATATTTTTAAAAAACACTGGGGCGCCTGGGTGGCTCAGTCGGTTAAGCGGCCGACTTCGGCTCAGGTCATGATCTCGCGGTCTGTGAGTTCGAGCCCCACGTCGGGCTCTGTGCTGACAGCTCAGAGCCTGGAGCCTGTTTCAGATTCTGTGTCTCCCTCTCTCTGACCCTCCCCCATTCATGCTCTGCCTCTCTCTGTCTCAAAAATAAATAAACGTTAAAAAAAATTAAATAAAAATAAAAAACACAAAAACCTCATAGTGTATATATATTCTTAGGTACCATTCTATGCCTTTTTATATATTAATTCAATAATACCCAATAACTCTATGGGTTGAGCTATATCATTACCCTATTTTACAGTTGAGGGCATCAAGATATAGAAATTCTCAAAGAGTTGCTCAAGAATACCGAACTAAGAAGAAAGTACCACGAATATGACCCAGATTGTGGGCCTCCAGTGCTCTTATAATCATGACACTTACTTGATTGGCCTGGTATAATATACACCAAGTGCAATAAACTTATGACATTTAGCTTGCTAAACACATGAGATGTATCTTTTATAAGTTCTATGTTTTAGTTCCAATTATGAAATATCATTTATACATTGATAGCAATTAAACACTGAACTTCAAAATTTGTTACAATAGAGGAAAAATGTATTTGCTTTCTAAAGTTTATTTATTTATTTTGAGGGGGGGTGGGGCAGAGAGAGAGAGAGACAGAGAGAGAGAGAGAATCCCAAGCAGGCTCCGTGCTGTCAGTGCAGAGCCCGAGGATGTGGGGCTTGATATCACAAACTATGAAATCATGACCTGAGCAGAGATCAAATATCAGAGACTTAATCAAGTGAGCCACCCAAGTGTGTCCCTGCATTCTAAAGAGAAAGAAACTTTGGCCTGAATGAGGTTGCAAATTTAAAGTTTGCGTGGAATAGTCGCTACAACCTCCACAAATGAAATTATTAATGCTTGACTATGATTTTAAAGGCTATGGTTCTGTTTGATTTATCATCCAGACACAGGGAGAAGAGTTCCAGCATAACTCATCTAAAAGCTATGATGGGAAAGAACTTTTTTTTTTTTTTCCTAGTGTGCATCCTATCAGGCCAGTTTCTTCAATAAACAAGTAAAGTAGGTAATAACTTTAAATAAGGTAGAAGTCTATGCATCATTAAATTCCAAAGGCTGGTAAGTTTGAGTCTGTTCCCCAGTATGAGTTTATCCCACCTTATATTTATTGTCTTAATTTCCTCAACCAAAAACAGTCTCTATGAAAGGCGAAATAAAAACTCATATCTGATTGGAAAGCTTGGTGGATAGGCAGAATGATGGCTCCCCAGTGATGTTTACCTTTTATTATTTATTTATTTTTAATTTTTTTCTTAACCTTTATGTATCTTTGAGAGAGAGAGAGAGAGCGCGAGCGAGCACAAGTTGGGGAAAGGCAGAGAGAGAGGGAGACACAGAATCCCAAGCAGGCTCTGAACTGTCAGCACAGAACCTGACACAGGGCTCAAACTCACGAACTCCAAGATCATGACCTGAACCGAAGTCAGACATCTAACTGACTGAGCCACCTAGGCACCCCTATTTTTTTCTTTTTTATATTTATTCATTTGTGTGTGTGTGTGTGTGTGTGTGAGAGAGAGAGAGAGAGAGAGAGAGAGAGCAGCAGAGGAGCAGAGAGAAAGGGAGACTGAATCTGAAGCAGGCTCCAGGCTCCGAGTGTCAGCATGGAGACCCACCTGGGGCTTGAACTCAGGAACTGTGAGATCATGACCTGATCCAAAGTCAGATGCTCAATCGACTGAGCCACCCAGCTGCTCCTGATGTCAATATTTTAAATCCCGGTGTTAAAATTGTGAATATGTTAGCATTATATGACAAATGGCAATTGTGATTGCAAACAGAATTAGTGTTGCTAACCAGTTGACTTTAATATAGGGAGGGTCTCCTGGATTATCCCGGTGAGTCCAATGTAGTCATATGAATAGTTAAACGTGGAAGAAGGCAAAAGAGCTGATCAAAGAAATTCAATAATGGAAAAAGAGGCAAGGAAGATGCAGCAAGAAAATGATTTTATGCCCTGTGGCCAGTTCTCAAAAGTAGAGAGCCATGTACAAGGACAGAAGAATTTTTCTCTGGAGTCTATAGAAAGGAATGCAGGCTCCTGACATGTCGATAGTAGCCCAATGAGACAGTACTGGACTTCTGATCTGTAGAACCATAAGATAATGAATTTGTGTTGCTTTAAGGTATTTGCAAGAGTTTTCAGGAATTTGTTATTTTGCTATTTTAATTATAGGAAACTAGTACACTCGGAACTCTTGAATCTGTACTCTTAAAATATTCTGGTTTTCTATCAATTCTCATCATTTATCTTTTTTGAAAATTTTAATATAAAATAGTGACTCAATCTTCCCTTTGATTAGTAAACAAATGGTTAGACTACAATAAACTGCTTTTATTATTCATTTGTTTATTTATTTTTAAAAGTGTCTTCATTTATTTATTTAAGTAATCTCTACACCCAACATGGGGCTCAAACTCACAACCCCGAGATCAAGAGTCACAAGCTCCCCTTGACGGAGCCAGCCAGGTGCCCCAACAAACTGCTTGCTGTCTCCCTCTCTCTCTGCCCCTCCTTCGCTCTCACTCTCTCTCTCCCTCTCTCTAAAAAATAAGTTTAAAAAAAAAGCTAATAGTCAATCATCTATTCTTTAACCCTAACCTAGAGAAAATATCACAAAGAATTAAAAGTATATATTTATAAGCTGCCATATTGATGGATAGAAATAACTTTTTGTTTTGTTTTGTTTTGTTTTGTTTTGTTTTGTTTTCACACAAAGCCTTAAGGTGGTTGTCTGAGATTCTATATACAAACTTCTTGATATCTGTCTTTCATTTTAGAAAAAGAAATAATCTTGGAATGTATTATTAATAATTTAGTTTCTTTTTAGATATGGCACAAATGATTATCTTTCCATGAGTTTTGGTAGTTTGTGGCTTTAAAGGAATTGGTGCATTCCATAGGAACTTTCCAATTTGTGGGCATAGAGCTGTGTGTTCTCTGTTATCTTTTTACTCCATGTGATCAAGAGTGAATCCCTCTTTCACTTCATGTCATTTCATTTCCAATATTGGTAAATTGTGTCTTTTCTTTTCCAATGTCGTCCATCAAGGGCACTCTGTGTCTTGCAGCTCTATCATTTGTAGACCATAAAACTATAAATAATCTTCTTATTTATATCTTGTACATATTCAAATTTTAAAGGATCATCCTGATTTCTTTTTCATCTTCGTAATTATGGTTTACACTTGGGAAAATTCAAGGCAGATTAAAGAATATTAAGTTATGCTTTGAAATTCGGTTAATAGTATTTTGTTAAAATATTTTTTGGTTACAAAGTATTTGTTTGAGGGGCGCCTGGGTGGCGCAGTCGGTTAAAGCGTCCGACTTCAGCCAGGTCACGATCTCGCGGTCCGTGAGTTCGAGCCCCGCGTCGGGCTCTGGGCTGATGGCTCAGAGCCTGGAGCCTGTTTCCGATTCTGTGTCTCCCTCTCTCTCTGCCCCTCCCCTGTTCATGCTCTGTCTCTCTCTGTCCCAAAAATAAATAAAAAAAACGTTGAAAAAAAATTAAAAAAAAAAAAAAACAAAGTATTTGCTTGAAATTATTTTTAAAGTATTTTACTAGTTAAATTAAGTCTTCTTAGCTGTTTAACAAATTCTTTTGCAGAGAAGCCAGAAGATTATGACCCAGAGACATTCAGCATTTGAGTAATATTCCTTAACTTATACATTGTTCATAAAAGCTACCTGTCTACCTTAGGAAATTCTTTGAGTATTCTGAGCTATTTGGCAATTTTATTGCCATTTATTGTCTGGCATGCCATATGACATGCAATCTTTTGAGTGTCCAGTAGCTTTTTACATGGTATAGTAATTTCTAAGACAGTCAGAGATTCATGTTTACTTACTTGTGGCTCAAAAAAATAACCTACATGAGTTGACAATCTAATGAGAAGTCCAATATTCAAGGGTCCTGGTTCCTTCCTATTAGGCAGAAAGGAATTGATCAAATAGGTTTGGGTGCTAGGCAGTTATGAGAGCTAAAGAATCTGAATGGATTTGATGAAATTTCCTTGGCCCCCAGACTGGCATCAGTGAATTGAGGGAGCTGACAGATACATCACTGACGCCAGCGACTGAACACAAACTCTGCTCCTGCTACTGTTGAAGAGACAGATAGTTAATCCTCCCATATGTTAAATGATCAATACTGTGCATACCTGCTTCTTCATGTAATGTGCTTCTTCGTGTTGCTCAACTTCTAAACTGTAAAGCATGGACATCCTCACTGAGCGAACCTGGGTTACATGCCAGCACTCTGGCTACAAGGATTATTAGGTGAATGAGTTCTAGTTTCTGCTTTGGGAAGGAAGGACAAGTAGTGTGAAAAGCCTCTTTGAATAGAAATATCAGCTTGTTCTAAGTTAAATTTGAACACTGGCAACAGATGAAGCTACGTAATGTCTGGACAGCTGGTAAAATTCTTTCTTATATTGACCGTAAGGTAAATGTTGATTTTAGGAAGTTTAATATGTGAAAAAAAATACGTTTATCTTAGAATCAAGTACAAAGGTGTATATCATTTGTTCTCCCACTCTATGAATAAAGAAATTGACAGCCTAGCAATGAAGTTATTTCTATACTGTATGAGTTGTGGCACCAAGGAAATTGCCTTATACCTATGAGTACAAGTTTCAGGTTAAGAAAAAATGGTGTATATTATTTGATGGATTAACTGTAAATAGAAGTCATTTAAAAAATAGAGCCCTTTTGCTATTTACAGGTAAAGAATGGATTTCTAAATTATATACTGCGTATTAAGTGACAGTTATCCCTGTTGAACTGGAAACTTTGAGGCCTTTTACGGAGTACGTGGATCTGAATATATATATATATAGTCTCAATATATAATTTTGATTTTTAAGTAGCTAGTAAATAAATGTCTACGTAAATTGTTTGAAACTTTTCTACCACCTCAAGATGGAAGGGAAAATTTGTAACTGCATTGTAAATTGAAGAGCTTATTATGATCTTTATAGAAGTTATCTATTTTAGCAATAACCTGTCATCTGCTGGGATAAAAGGATGGAAATAGAGCCAGAGAGAAGTAAGACTCAAGGGAAAAGTTTTTATAGACCCCAAAGGGCTTGCATAATTGAAATTTTTCATCAGGAAAGAATGATCTGAAATTGATCTTTCAGGCCATAAAATTCTAAGCTTTTTCCAGAGAATTAAATGCCTGAGTAAATGGTGAATCTCAGGAGACTAAGACAGCTTTATTTCTGATATTTGCATACCTCTTTCTATAATTAGAAGCATCTATTTGTGAATTTTTATAGATCCTTTGTAATATGATGTGTTAAAAATTGTGACATTGAGACAACATGGCTACTATAATTGTTTTGCTGTATAAATAAGAAATTACAATATGCATTGCTTTTAAAGACTTTAAAATATGGAGAGATGGGGGTGCTGGGTGGCTCAGTTGGTTAAGCATCCAGCTTCAGCTCAGAGAATGATCTCACAGTTTGTGGGTTCAAACCCCACGTCGGGCTCTGAACTAACAGTGTGGAGCCTGCTTGGGATTCTCTCTCTGTCTCTTTTTCTCTCTCTCTCTCTCTCTCCCTGGCCCTCCCTCACTCATACTTTTCTCTCTCTCAAAATAAGTAAACTTTAAAAAATAACTAAATAAAATGTGGAGAAACAATGAACCTCATATAGTGTCCCTTTAATGGAATAACATCTTAGAACCTGATATGTAGACTCAACTCATTATTAAATCATAATATAAAATCATCAAAGAAAATAGAAAGGTATGAAAGGTGGGAAAGAAGGAAGAGAAGCATAGATAGAAGAAAGGAAGGAAGAAGGAGGGAAGGAGGAAAGAAAAAGAGGTAGCTTTCTCTTCCTTTTTGTTCTACCCAAGAACTTAAGGGATCAATTAATTTAAATATTGATTATGTAAAATTCACTTACCTAATCTTTTTCATTCTTTAAATCTTTCAAAAATAGGTGAAATCTTGCCATGACAGGGGCTATGTTATATGATGTAGGGTGGAATCACATGGTTGATAAAACAGGATCAATTTGTGAATGGTTATGTGACATTAATAGATTTGCCATTTTACCACTTAGGTGCATGTGCTTTGCATGTTCCCTTTCTAATAAGCAATAAGTTTCTAGCATTGAGAATGCCACTTTCTGTTTAGTGCTATTAGCTATTATGCATTTCCTGGAGCTTTGCAAGGTAGTAGTTTAACTTGGGATACTACAAATGGATCACAGCAAAGTCTTATTGCGTGAAATGACATCAGTGCTTCTTGTTCACCCACATACAACATGAAGGTAGCCTTAGAAGGGACCTTCAGCAAAGACCAACCAGTAGGTGAGGTCAGCCAAGAGAAGGATCTCCAGCTCTGCCAACAGAAAGCACGCACTTAAACAGTTACAGGTGTTTTATTGGCTTGCATAATTCTGGGCAAATTTTAGAAGCTGGTTCTCTTTTTCCATTGGCAGGTGTAATCCCCTCGTCTCAGACTTCTCAGATCTGCTTCAAAGTCATTCCTCTCTCTTCTCCAACTTTTCAGCCTGGGTGAGTCTCCAGAGAGATGAATAATCTCATCTTCCTCTTATGCCATCCAAATTGTTGTAATTTAAACTGTTCCCTTGACTCCTGAGAGTCTTCTGTTTTGGTTACTTTGAGACATTTCTTCTCTTAGCCCAGCCAGCTTATTAGAAATCAAAAGGTTTTGTTATTGGTTTTATTTTCTCCATTGTGTTCTTGCAGATCTTTTATAACAACCCTAAATTTCCCCTAAGAAATGTGGATACTTCTGACCAAAATTGTGGTTGCCAGACCTGGTCATATATTACAATCACCTGGAACTTAAAATTGCTGATACCCAAGTACCAACCCATGAATCATTTTTAATAGCTCTGGCATGTAGACTAAAAATCAGTATCTTTTAAAAAGCTGCCTGGGGAGTTCAACATATAACTACAGTTGAAAATGATAGTACAACAAGAAGAATCATGTACAAACAAGAGTTAAAAAGTAAAGTACAATGATTAATAGTCCAATATGTTATCCAGGTTTAATCATTTACCATTACAGAGGAAGTTACCAGTTTGGAAGTTTTTCAAATATCAGATAATTATATGATTCGTTTAATCTTTAGAATTACATAAAATATTAGAAAAACAAGAAACTTTATGCAAAAAAAATGTTTCATGGAAATGAATATGTTCCTCTTAAAATTAACCATGGGATCTAGCTGAGAGTTTCAAGCATGCCATTTTGTTTCATAATATTAATGAAAAAAAATGTTGATATCACTTAGAATGATTTGTAATTTCTATCTATAAAACACTCTAAAAATGAATTTAATCTTTATTTTTTGGAGGCTTTAAATTTGAAAATTACAAAAGTGTTTGTAGGTATACCTGCAAGTTTATTTTTAAAAGAAAAATGTATTCTATTCTTTTTATTTATTTTCATAAACTTTTAATTCTTTTTGGGAATCTTCCTAGGTTACATGATTTCCCTAAATGTCAATAAAATGAATTTGTGCTATTTGGGAACTTATATTCTACTGGGGAGAGAGATACAATATAAAAAAAAATGCTACCTAAAAAAATTAAGTTTCTCTGTTTTTATGCAAATAGTAACAGAATTGGAATCCGGCCGGTGAAAATACGACCAGCCGGATTCCAATTCTGTTACTATTTGAATAAAAATAAGAGCATCCTAATGATATAGAAGGAAAGTTTAAAAACAGATTTCTTTTGTCACTGTTAGTTAAGAGACATAATCATAGAGCTAAGACTCCCCTGAAGCATTTTGAATAGATGAATGGAAAGCACTGAAGAATCGGCTAGACCTCTCTGGCTATGGTGTGGGTATATGGCATCTAGTAGAAGACCTGGATTCAAGAATAAGGAAGAGATTTAAATAACCCAAAGAGAGATGTGGCCTGAACTATAGCTTCTTTTACCTATTCTTCAATACTTTAGAGAAAAGGAACTTATTGAATACAATTCTTCTCTGGTGGAAAAATAAAAGTCTTCCCCAGAGTAATCTTGTTGAGAACATTATCATAAGCAAATGGCGGTAAGACTGAGATGAGTGGTACAACCTCCAAATAGTTTTTGGACTGTAATACACTATCGCATACATTCTAGAATTTTTAATGCACCTTTCCCACTATTTTGCAATCAAAATTGTTAGTAAAATGGGATGTGGAATTTATGTATATATGTGATGTAAGACAATAGGATTTGTAGTCTTGAATTCTACTAATCAATGTAAATTGAGCCAAACTATATCTGTCTGATGTTTGTTTGCCTTTAATAACCAAAGTAGGTAAAATACCAGAATTTAGTAGATAGGCAGACAAAATCAATTTGAATGAAATACTGTCAATAAATGACACAAATAGGATAATATAATTATACTGGTACATTTTATTTCGCTGTGATTTTGCCTTGTATTTTAGAAATAATGTCCATATTTGTTTGATGAGTAGAATAGGCTTTTAAACTTCTGACACTAGCATACTGAGTCCACCTTGACTTTTCTGAATGGATTAAAGTCATATCTATCATCAAAATAATGTAGTTATGTCAGTGAGCATCATGGGATATGCTACATTAGAAGAAATGGCCAAGTTAACAGTTTATTCTGGTTGTGTGCCAAAAAGGTATCAAGCCTCTCCATGGACTTCCACAGATAAGATAGCTTTTCAGTGTCTTTAGGGCCTTACAGACTTCCAAAATACCGGGTGGCATATGTTGAGTCTCTGTATAATGAAAAAACTGGTTTAACACATGGTAGCACTACAAAGATAACTGGAAAATATTGACAGTAAAATTAGTATAGAAGAGCAGCTCAAGCATGTTAAAACAGTATCCTAGTTATGTAAAATTTATAAGTTTGTGCTTTGTATCCTAGTTATGTAAAATTTGTAAGTTTATGTTTCAGTACAGTAACTAGCAGGGATCTGTTACTGAAATTCCATTCTATTATGGAGTCAAATGTTCTATTATTTCCGTGGGGGGAAATTCAGTCCCAGATGCTTTTCTCCCCCTTTCTCGTCAGTAGAAGCCTCATATTTGTACCCAAGCATAGAAAAACCCCATTTTACTGAAAACCCTAAGAGACTTTTTATCTTCTAGTATTCTCCAAAGCGTCATTACAAAACTCAAGCAACTTTACATTATAAAATGCTAATAAAACTTTTGGCTCTCATGATCCACAACTAGTTTTCTTTTCATCCCTGTATTTACTTTAGTGGTGGAGAATCTTCCTTTCTACACCAACTGTTCAAGTTTTGTAATGCATTTAAAGGAATGTTGTATAATATGATTTTAGAACAATGGTTGGGGTTCAAAATTTGTTCTGTAGGTAATTCTGTTTCTTTTTTTAACTTTCTATCATTTCAAGAATATAGATTCATCATTATTTTCTATGCAGTGCTAAAAAAAGGAAAGAGACCATTACTCTGATTGTTTGTGAGTGCTGTGGCTTTCTAGTAGTATGCTAGATATTACACATTTATGTCATTTAATCATTGTAACATCTCTGTGCAGTAATTATCACTAAAAAATCTTGTTGCCTTAAATATACTTTCAAATTAGGAAAGGTTTATATTGAGTTCTTGCTTTATTTAACCTTATTTTATTACAATATTTTTAATTTTCTTGTTCTTTGTTCATTTGTATTCTTATTTGATCGAACTCCAGTTTTGAACGAATGTGTCTATGGGTCTTAGAGTCAGTGAAGGAAGTCAACCAGTTGTACAGACTAGTATCCTCTATGTTCATGGTGTCCTACCTTAACTGTGTTATATAATTATTCTGTATATATCTCTAACTAATATTTCATAACTTTCCACAGAGGATATTTTAAGCCTTTACTTACCTCCACTCACAGAATCTGCCCACTCCTTCTGTCTTTTCAATAGATGTATTCATCTTTTAGTTCTAAGAGCAGTATAATTTTTACCAGAAAAATCGCTAACCACTAAACCTCAACATTTAAATATATCTGCATATATAACTTTCCATTGATTTCCTATCATATATGTAAACGCCGTCCCTGCATGTATAGGTTATCACTCTGACTTTGCTCTAGAACTCATTTTTTTTTCATGTGCTCAGAAACTTGATTTTCTGCAGTACCTTCTTTTTTATGTCTTAAAATTTTCCATCATTTTAATTATCTTTCCATCAGTATGCCAGTGATGAATAAACTTAAAACATACAAAACAACCACAGCAAATGTATACTCGATCTTGTTAAATTTTTCAGCTACTACTTCTCTCTTCCTTTTAAAAGAACCTTCTGATCGGATTCTTTCTACTTTTGAATCTTCACCTATTCTTTGATCCTAAAATTGTCCA